>NC_092514.1:60528299-65528299 GCF_047511675.1 Marmota flaviventris
TCCTCCCCCCCTCCCTCCCCATCTTCCTCCTCCCCCCTCCCCTCCCCATCTTCCTCCTCCCCCCTCCCCCTCCCCATCTTCCTCCTCCCCCCTCCCCCTCCCCATCTTCCTCCTCCCCCCTCCCCCTCCCCATCTTCCTCCTCCCCCTCCCCCTCCCCATCTTCCTCCTCCCCCCTCCCCCTCCCCATCTTCCTCCTCCCCCCTCCCCCTCCCCATCTTCCTCCTCCCCCCTCCCCCTCCCCATCTTCCTCCTCCCCCCTCCCCCTCCCCATCTTCCTCCTCCCCCCTCCCCCTCCCCATCTTCCTCCTCCCCCCTCCCCCTCCCCATCTTCCTCCTCCCCCCTCCCCCTCCCCATCTTCCTCCTCCCCCCTCCCCCTCCCCATCTTCCTCCTCCCCCCTCCCCCTCCCCATCTTCCTCCTCCCCCTCCCCCTCCCCATCTTCCCCCTCCCCCTCCCCATCTTCCTCCTCCCCCTCCCCCTCCCCATCTTCCTCCTCCCCCTCCCCCTCCCCATCTTCTTCCTTCTGCTCCCCTCCTCATCTTCCTCCTCCTGCTTTCTTCCTCATCTTCCTCCTCCCCAGGCAAGGGGCCGTGCCCGGGCTGGTCAGAGCTTGTACTCATTTGTGGCAACAGAGGGCAGTCGGGAACTGCGGAGGGAGCTGACCAATGAGGCGCTGGAGGCTCTGATGGAGCAGGCAGTGGCAGCTGTGCAGAGGATGGACCAGGCCGAGTACCAGGCCAAGGTCTGTGGGCTGTCTGGGGAGGGACAGGCTGTTTCTGAACGATCCAAACCTCCACCTGGCAGGTCTGTGTACCCACACACGCTCCCCATGTGTTCCTTTCCCTTGGCAGCTAGCCTTGCTCACCAGGGGGAGGTTTGGATCCTTTAGAAAAAGATAGGGGTCAGGGGCGGGGCTGCTTAGGAAGGCAGTGCTTGTCTCCAAAGGGCCTCCGGAATGAGCCATGTCTGAGGCTTTTCATTTATCCTTACCACTAGACACTTTCTATATCTGTGAGTCCTTCTGGAACCTGGCGGGGTAGGGGGAGCGAAGGCACATGTGCAAGACAAGCCCAGAATCAGGACTGTGTCAGCTCTCCAGAGGCAAAATCACCCTCATCCAGCCTTGTCCAGGGTGGTCCTGTTTGTGCCTGTTGTCCCAGCATAATTATTAATGATGCCCCCTGACAGATTCAAGAAGCAGCTTTGGCCAGGAGTGGTGGCACATGCCTGTAATCCCAGCTGCTCAGGAGGCTGAGGCAGGAAGATCACGAGTTCAAAGCCAGCCTCAGCAACTTAAGTGCCAAGCAACGCAGTGAGACCCTGTCTCTAAATAATATACTAAATAGGGCTAGGGATGTGGCTCAGTGGTTGAGTGCCTGAGTTCAATCCCTGGTACCCCAAAACCAAAACAAACAAACAAACAAAAAAACAGCTTTGCATGAAATCCTAGAAAGAGGGGACAGAGATTCAGTATGAAACCTACTCTTCCCCGATCCCCATAAAATTTTTCTCAAAGGGTTTCAAAACCTGGGAAGATTAAAGAAAGTTCCTTCTGAGTATAAATTATCTGAGGAGTCCTTTGGCCTCTGGAGCATTCCTGGAGTCAGGTCTTATGGGCCCTAGCCATGCCCTGGTATCCCCTTCCCAGATCCGGGATCTGCAGCAGGCAGCCCTGATCAAGCGAGCAGCCCGGGCCGCCCAACAGGAGCATCAGAGGCAGCAGTTTTCAGCGGAGCATGTGCAACTACTTTGCATCAACTGTATGGTGGCTGTGGGCCATGGGAGTGACCTGCGGAAAGTAGAGGGCACCCACCACGTCAATGTGAACCCCAACTTCTCGTAAGACCTGTGGAAGGGGATGGGAAGGAGGGAGGTAGGTAGGATGGGGGACTGCCAATCTCTTCTATCCAGACAGTGCCTTGAGGAGTTAAAGAACATTTTAATCAGTACTGAATTGGTACTGATTTTGCATTTTCTTTTTTTTTTTTTAGCATATATGTGTGGTGATGGGGATCAAATCCAGGGGTGCTTTACCCCCATGAGATGCATTCCCAGACCTTTTTATTTTTGTAAAATTTTGAGGCAGGATCTTGCTAAATGGCTTAGGCTAGCCTCAAACATGCAATCCTCCTGCCTCCACCTCCCTTATAGCTAGGATTACAGGCATGCTGTACTGTGCCCTGCTTAGTTTTGCACTTTCACAGTACTCTGGTCAGATAGGTTTATCCTCATCCCATTTTACAAGTGAGAAAATTGAGACCCAGAGAGACTGAACAACTCGCCCAGCTTCCGTGGCCACTGTGCTCAAGAATTGGAGTTTGGGATGCATGCCCCATGTTGACTGTCCACAAACTGGTCCCCTGGCCCTACCTACTCTGAGGACAACAAGAGAGGCTGGCTGCTCGGGCATGGTGGTGTATACCGGTTGTCTCAGCTCCTCTGGAGGTTAAGGCAGGAGGAGCACTTAAGCCCAAGAGTTCAAGGCCAGCCTGGGCAACCAAGATCCAAGCTCAAAAAGAAAGAAGGAAAAAAAGGAAGGAGAGGCTCAGTTGTCCCTGAGTCATCCCACATCCTTTGTCTCCTAGGGGGTAACCTTGCCCCAGCCTCCACCCATTCATTAGGTGTCTGCTGTATGCCAGGACACTCTGCCAAGGATCTTCACACAAGTTCCCTCTTTGGAGGAGGTAGCCTTTCAAATGGGTTGGGTTTGAATGTGGCAAGATCAGAGGGACAGAGCTGATGGGACACAGGATGGGAATAATTCCAGTTGTCCTGAGTGGAAGGGAACGTGAGTGATGAGGTTCAAAAAGCAGATGGACCAGCCCATGGTGGATGGATGTTGAAGGTGGGCCTGGACAGTCCAGGCTTTATCCAGGAGGCAGTGAGGAGTGTTGGATGGATTCTGAGCAAGGGAATGTCAGGGAAGATATTTCCTTGCAGTTGGTGGGGTCAGGAATAAGGATTGAAGGAAGAGATCCGTCAGACTTTGAAATTTTCCACGTAGGGGATGTTGAGGCCCAAACATGGGTGGAGGGGAATGGCATGAGGCCACACAGGCAGAGCTTATTGAAGATCAGATTTCCTGGCCCTGGGAATTCTGTGCCTCTGGATAGGCAGGTCCAAGACCGAGGCAGAAGCTCAGCCAACTAGAGGGCATGAGGTCTGGGCAGAGTGGGTCCATAAGGGCTGTGTCCACTCCCATTCCCCTTCAGGATCTACTATAATGTCTCCCGGGAGCCCGTGGTCATTGACAGAGTCTTCAAGGACTGGAGACCAGGGGGTACCATTAGCTGTAGGAACTGTGGTGAGGTAAGTGCCTGGGCCATGTCCCAGTCCCCAGAGCTCTGAGCCCTTCTGCAAAAGCCCTCATGTGGGAGAAGGCCTAGCGTCTGCCCCCAGGGAACCCTCATTAGGAAGAGGGAGCCAGCCCTGCCCCAGAAGCTCCCAGTGTGAGGAAGGTGGTCAGGAGCCCACATTTTGATGAGGGTGCTAACTCCCAATCTCGAGTGGGAGGCAGGACTAACACAGAATTCTACCTTGAGGAGAAGAGGCCAATCTGAGGCAGAGACCAGATCCTGCACTCTGTCCCACCCCCAGGTTTGGGGTCTGCAGATGATCTACAAGTCCGTGAATCTACCAGCACTCAGAATCCGCAGCATGCTGCTGGAGACCCCTCGAGGGCGGATCCAGGCCAAAAAATGGTCCCGAGTGCCCTTCCCAGTGGCTGACTTCAACATCCTGCAAGACTGTGCCCAGGGCCTGTCTGATCTTTCCCTGGAATGACTACCTCATCCCTGCAATGTCTGACTCAAACTGCAGGGGGCAGTAGAGTCCACAACAGCCATCATCTTTCTCTGGGAAAAGCCTTGGTCCAAGCCTCTCCTTCCTGAGTCACTAGCCCTGGGCATTGTGCTGACCAGCTACAAAAGAACCCTTGGGCACCCTGGTTGTCTTCAAATCCAACAACAAGGAAGCAACTGGGAGGCCACAGCTCAGCCCCAGGCCCATGGACCCACATATATTCGCCCTTTCTGTCTCTGTCTCTGTTGGTCTCTCTGTCTGTCTCTCTCTCTCCTCTCACTCTCACACATTTGCACTGGATGGAGTTGGGGAAATTGAGGCAGGATAATTGCCATACTGTACTAGGAATAACGTTTCTTTCCTGCCAAAGCTATTTGTTTTCTTGGGGCTCCTCATAAAGTTAAAAATAAAATGGAAAAATGAGTAGAAATGTGTAGTATTTTATTTGTTTTGGTACCATGGATTGAATCCAGGGGTGCTTTACTATTAAGCCACATCCCCAGCCCTTTTTTATATTTTAGAGTCAGAGTTTTGCTTAGTTGCTTAGGTCCTCACTAAGTTGCTGAGGCTGGCTTTGAACTCATGAGCCTCCTGCCTCAGCATCCCAAGCTGCTAAGAAACCAGTTGGGCACCACTGCTTCCAGCCATGTGTGGTATTTTAAAATTAACTTGGTTAAGGTATAATAGATAGGAAACAAACTGCATGTATTTAGAATATGCGATTTTCTGTTTTAACATGTATGTTGCTCTACAATCAAGATATGAACATAGCTGGGCATGGTGGTGCTTGAATGTAATCCCGATGACTTGGGAGACTGAGATAGGAAGATCACAAGTTGGAGGTCAGCCTCAGCAACTGAATGAGAACCTGTCTCAAAAAAATTAAAAGGGTTTGCGATGTTGCTCAGTGATAAAGCATCCCTGGGTTAGACCCCATCACCAAAAAAATAAACTGAACATAGCTATCACCCTCAAAGTGTCCTCATTCCCCATTATAATGCTTCCTCCTACCCCTCCCCACACACTGATCTGCTTGTTGGTAATTTTTAATGTTAAAAAGTCCTTTAATGGGTATCATATAGACTCATTCAGAACAGCATCAATTATCTAAATTTAAGGGCCGGGGGGGTATAGGTCAATGGTGGAGCACTTGCCTAGCACGTGCAAGGCCCTGAGTTCGATCCCCAGCTTTGGGGTGAAGGGGAGACATAAAACAGTCTCAAGTCAAGGCCTATCAAGTATGTGAGGCCTTCCTCCTCCTCTAACCCCCTAACAGATTCTACCCTAATACCCACTTCCTCTCTTAACCCTCAGGTCATCTTCCCCCTGACTGGGGAAAGGTAGAGATCCAGGATGTAAGAGGTGGGCTCAGGTAATTATGGGGGTGGGGACAATTACAAAGACCTACATTTTTTTGTTCTCATTTTAATAAGAAAAAAAAAGGCAAGATCTAGGTTGATTCTTCAGGGAAAGGGCTATTTCTGTAGTAAGAGGCCCAGCAGGCAGGAGTCACCTTCAGAGGAAGGAAGGAGACTAGAGCAGAGATGTGACAGCAGGATGATGGTCCTTCCTGCCATCTAACCTGATTCCCTCCTGCTTTTTCCTTGGTCTTGCCTCAGATGGAAAATAATGCACTCTTCCTCTCCTAACATTTTTTTTTTTTTTTTCTGATCAAGGACTGAAATTTCAGTCCCAGTCTTTTGGGCCTCCATCCACTCCAGAGAGTGTACCTCTCTTTCCCAGGGCCCCTCTTCCTCTCCAGGAGTCCCCCTCTTCCTCCCTTCTGTCCCAACTCTGCCTCCTGGGTCCCTTCTGCCCATCCGCTCCCCACTGTGCCTTGAGTTATTATCCCCTGCCAGCAACGTGCCTTTTACAGGTCAATAAAATTAGCGACTGGGGGCAGAGGGAGGGGGGCAGGGGCAGCGGGGTGCTAAGCTCAGTGGCCTTGAATGTGGCTGGACTCACGAAGTCCGGACGCCTGTCATTCCAGGGCTAAACAGTGACAGCTGAGCGACCTGCGCTGGTGTTGGGGGGAGGGGGGGAGGGCGGGTTGTATTGCAGAGGCAGAGATGCGTGAGGATAAAGATGATCTGGGCACCTAATTGCCCTCTCAGTGGCCTAAGTCCCCATACAGCTGACCCCTGGATGGGGAGCCTACCTTTAGAGGAGGTGTCCCATCTCCCACCCACCCTGCAGGAAAACTTCCTAGAGTTCAGATGGGGCAGACTCAGGCAAGGAGAGGTGTCCAGTCTCGCTGCATCAAGGGAGGGGTCTTCATAGGGCGTCGCTGGGGCTCCAGGGCCTCTGGAAGACGCTGCCTGAAGCAGGGATTTCATGGGGTCCTCAGGATCCATGTGACCCACCCCCTCGGTCCTCAGAAGAACCGGAGCTCCTGGCCCTCCCCAGCGGCCCGGACGCGCCCCCTTCCTCCCCACCTGAAAGTGCCGGCCCACTCCACCCGGCGGAGAAGGGGGTGGGGCTGGGCCGACCCTCCTCGCCCCGCCCCAACCTGGCCACGCCCCCTCCTGCCGGCCCGAAGCCGCGGCGCTCTGAGCTAGGCGAGAGCAGGTGGCCGCTGCGGGCTGCGTCTCTGCCCCTCAGGTAAGACGGCGACGCGGGCTGGTCCACGCCGAGGACCTCGAGGGCAGCACGGGAGAAAAAGGCAGCTCCTTCCACCTACCCTTGCTCTCGTCTCGAACCTGGGGAACCTCAAGGGACAAGTGAGGACATCCCTGTCTGGGCTTAGTGCACGGGACACTGAGCATCTATTGGGTGCTAGTGAACTCTGAGGAAGTTTGAGGGTCCCGGCTAGATCTCCTGGTGCAGCGGGGGGCTCGGAGGGATTGAGAAAGGACTGAGCTCGGCATTGGGCACCCCAGTTTTCTGGAAGAGAGCAGGTTATGGGGAGGGAGTGACTGTAGAGCTCCGGAGTGAGCAACCTTGTTGACCCAGGGTGCCCGGTGCCTCATCCAGGCTCAACCTCTTCCCCTGCGGTAGAGAGTGTGGGGTGACCAGGCAGGGTCTGTTCTGTGGGTAAGTGAGGTAGGAGCCACTGCACAGCTGAGCTGGGGCCTCGGTTTTCTTGTGAGCCCCAGGACACCTGCATCATTTATTTACATCTGCGTACAGATGTGTGTGTGAGAGAGAGGTGAACCCAGAGAGCCTGGCCTGGGATACGACTAAGTGGCCCTCTACCAGAACCAGGCAGTGGACTCAATCACAGATGGGGGCCTTATTGCAAACAGGGTGTGCATCTGCACCCCCACTATTGAGATTTGGGCTTTTAGAAAAGGATCCTGCCTCCCAGGACCTCAAAGAAAGCTTCCTGGAAGAGGAGATCCCAGGCTGACAGTTTGGATGTGACACTTAGAGCTCTGAGCCACAAAGGAGAGGCAAACTTTGGGTCTTGATGAAGGGTTGGGGTAAAGCCGAGAGTGCTGGATTGCAGAACAGAGCAGAGGCAGTGCTGCTATCTGGTTCCAGGTGGGACCCCAGGAACCCTCCAGAGAACATCACAGCCTTTGGACAAAAACAGGTCACAATTGGGAGAAAGGGGCTTCCATGTCTGTCTAGATTCCTCCATTTATTGCCTCCTCCCACACAAACCATCATTGTTAGGAAGTTCTTCCTCCTATCTGACCTTCATCCTTTCTGCTTTGGTGTCAATCCTTTGCTACTAAGAGGTAGTGTGCTATAGTGGGGAAAGTAGAGGTTGGAGGGTTCATTAAAATTGAGTCCTATTGCCTTTACCTACTGTGACCTTGGACAAGTTACTTAACCTTTGAGTTTGCTTCCTCACCTGTAAAATGGGGATAATAATAGAATCCACCTCATAGGGTGGTTGCAGGGATTAAAGGAGAATACGCATGTAAAATGCTTAGCACAGTGCCTGGCGCCTGGTGAGGCTCAACAAGTGTCCCCTCATGTGTAGGACAGCAAAGCCGATCTGCAGGGGGTGGGGTGGGGTGGGGTGGAAATTTTTTTAAAAGTTTGGCCAGAGAAGAATGATGGCCTTCATCATCACCCCCACTAGCCCCTGCCCCCTGCTGGTGTCTGGATCTCTGGCCATGTCTGGGCTACCCAGGGCCCCTCACCTCCTTGCTTAGTCACTCTGTTTGTGTCGCCTTTTATCTCCAGGGTGGGGAGAGGGCCCCGGCCAGGGCAGGGACCAGTAAGCAGCAGGAGCCCACTTGGGGCTGCGCCTCAGTGGAACAAGCTCTGGCTTGGAGACCCAATTTGAGAAAAAAGTGCCCATTTGGCACTACCTCCCCACCCCTCTCTGCCTCCAGAAATCCGAAAGTTGGGATCAAGCCGCACTAAATTTTTCCAGGAAGATAAATAATACGAGTGACTGAAAGTCCTGCCTGGGGATTGTCCAAGCTGCCCTCCAATGGAAAGACAGCTTCAGTCCCTGGCCAGAGCCCAGGGAAGGCTGGGTCCAGTAGCACCCTTAAACCTGGTGAAGGGAGGAGGTGCCCATGCCCTAGGCTGGACGCTTTCAAGGGCTCCACTCCAGTAAGGAGGCCCCAGGATCCAGGAGGTGAATGTGTCTCAGGACTCCGCTCTCCAGACCTGCAGCTTGGGAGGGCTCTGCTGGGATGCTCTCGCTGGATCCCAGTCTGAGCCACTGTTCTCTGAATCCGTTCTCCTGAGGGCAGGTCGTGCCCCTAGAGAGTGTACCTGTAGGCCTGAGGGACAGATGAAAGGGTGGCTGATTGCAGGTGTGCATGGCACTAGGACGCAAGGCTGGGTGTCTGGTCCATGCATGGAAGTCCCTGGCTGCACAGAAAGGACCTGGCAGTGGGACCTGGCAGCGGGTAGGGAGTGGCTGGGGCTAGAGGGAGAGAGGAGCTGTCTCTCTTTACACCACAGTGTCATTCTGGAGCATAACTCCTAAGTGGCAGAGAAATCTGAATTTGAACTTGTTCTTCCAGGTTGTTAGGAAGGTACATTGGTTCTCTTGCCCCAGGCCCTGCAAATGTTGTAGGTGGCATGACGGGGTCGGTCTATGACCACAAGTGCCATTTAGTTAATTCCCTCCCTGCTCTCCCTGTCCCCCAATATAGTAGTGCCCCTCTAAAAGTGGGCTTGGGACAAGCTCACCTAGACCAGAAAGGAGTTTGAAGGTGAAATGAAGATTGTCAGTTGTCACCAACAAGCAGTTCCCCCTTGGGCCTCCTGACCTCATTCTCTACCCCAAAATTGGGACAATTTATAAAAATGTCCTGTGATGCTTGGGTGGGAAAGGATGGGGAGGAGCAGTGGCTTGTCTCCAGAGGATGGCGAGGGGGCGGCCCTCACTGGCCCCAAGGAGTGAGGAGGGAGCCGAGGAGGGCTGCAGCAGTAGGAGGGATGGACACAGGACGGGGGACACCAGGCTAGACACCACCATCCCTGCTGCCCTCCCAGAGGAACTGCACCCACAGCCAGAGGAGGGCCGTGCGTCTTTAATGTGGGTTCTTGAGAGTTTGGATCTTGGGCTTTGGACAAAGACGAGCGTGGGGGCCAGCTGGCTGGGCAGCAGGGGTCATCCCTGGCGGGAACGAATGGCATGTTGATCCCAACTGGAGTTGAATGCCCTGTGGCACCTGACATGCCGTCTGTTCAGAAGACAGAGTCAAGCTGCCTCTTTTGTGGCCGTCTCTGCTCACTCATTGATTCTGATTGGGCTGTTTGGGGACCAACCTGCCACCTTGGCCTCATTAGTTCTATGAGATGCTCAGTGTTACTAGACGCACACACACTCACCTCGGCCCGCATGCCCACCTACACTGACTCACAGCCACCTACTCCAAACACCACTTCAAGTGCCATCTCTGACTTTCCCTTGTCACACACAGTGTGCAGACCCCCCAGGCCCTCCGCACAGTCTGACTCCCTTATCAGTGACTTTTCATTCACCTCAGGTGACCCGCTAGCTCCAGTGGCTAAGGGTTGGCTTACTTGAGGGTGGCTGGGGGCCAGACGCCTGCAGTGATTCAGCTGGGGACAGGAGGCGGCGGCACCGCCCTCCTGGGACTCCCCCCAAGTCCCACGAGGCCTGCTCTTCAGCCCTTGAGCGTCCCTGATCTCCCAGGAACGCCTGCAGGTCCCGAAGCTCTGTCTGTTCTTGGGAGCCTCTTCCTGCCTCAGTCTGTGTGTCTGTCTGTCCCTGCCCCTTGTCCTTCTGTCCTGGCTCCTCTACCTGTCCTCTCCTGTCTCTTCGCTCCTCTTCCTGTCTTTTTCTGTGTGTCTCTCTTATTCTCTCTCCCCCTTGCTTTTTCTCTTTCTCACATGTTTTCCGTCTTTCTGTCTCTCTGTCAGTCTCTCTCACACACACACGTTCTCACATTCAGTTTCTAGTTCTTTCCATCTTTAACTCCCCATCTCAGCCTCTGAGCCTGCATCTGCATTTGGTGGAGCGTCTTGCTGGCTTGAGGAGTCCCAGGGGAACGGGACAGCCAGGTGTCTCTGGGTTGCAGAAGAAGGTGGCAAAGTATCCCGGGGGCTGCTGTCACTTCCTGGCCCTTCCACCTCCGGCAACAGGCAGGAGGGGATTGCCCTGCAGGGACAGATGTTGGCTGCTCTGCTGAGAACTTGGGGACTCTGGCTTCAGACAATGAAATGTTCTTCAGAGACAAGGCTCACGGTCATAGGCCTGGGAGCAGAGCTGAGCGTTCAGAGTGACCAGCAGAGAGTTCCTTGTCTGTCTAATTGACCTGATTGACCTTGTGCTGATGGAAGGATGTTGGGACTGGGAGTCTCCCTCAGAAGAGGCGTTGACCAAAGTGGGGCTGAATCGACACTTTTTTCTTTTTCCTCGAAACAGCCAAACTCAACCCACCCACCCCAGGCCCCAGCCTCCTGCTCCAAACCATCAGTACGCTCCCACCCTGTTCCAACATTTCCGCCAAGTGCCCTGGGCCAGGGGGGCCTGTTTAAACAGCCTCCTGCCCTCTCCCAGCCTCCCTTTCTCCGCTGGCCTCTCCAGTCGCTTCCTGGCTTCTCGCACAGGACCTGCTGTGTTGGCTGGTTTGTTTATTTGACTAACGTTTCCTTGGGTGGGGTGAGGCCTGACTCCACAGACCCTTCTCCCTACTCTAGAGAGGCCCAGGCAAGAGGCCAGGCCCAGCTGCGGCCTGCGCCCACTGTCCATGTCGCCCTCCCTCGGACCCCCAGTTCATTTCCCACACCCTGATCTCAGCTCTGCCCATCTCCTCAGATGCCAGCCCACTCCCTCCCCTGCCCCAAGCTGAACACTTTGGCCTCAGAGGGAAGGCTGGTGGGTCCTCTGGGAGGGGACAGGAAATACCAGGAGAAGGTGCTGGAACAGTTGGAATCGGAACCCTTGGGTTTTCTAGGGGTTCCCAGAGAGGGATGTGTGGGGTGTGGCCTTCAGAATGCGAGAGAAGGCTGCCCACCTGCCTGTGCTCCCTCATTGGCCCAGAGGGAACAGTGATGACCAGAACACTCCAGAGGGCTTAGACCCATGTCCCGAGCAAGCCATCTCCCTGGAAACCCATCCCTTGGATGCCTATGGAATTTGGCCCATAGACAGAATTGCCTTGTCCCGTCCTAGGGGCACCTACAAAGGTGACAGTCCTCTTTGCAGATGACAACCAAAGCTCAGAGGACGAAGCAGTATGCCTAGACTGGATCTTCCATCAGAACCTGGCCTTGACCCCCACAACTCCAGACCCCCCAAAGCCACAGCTCCTCCCCAGCAGGCCTCCAACTGCCCCGTGGGAACAGGGGAGCCACAGACTGCAGCCACCTGCGGCTCTCCTGAGCCTCCCCTCCCCCACCTCCCCTCCCGCCTCACACACCTTCCATTGGTCTCCTGGTCCCTGTGTCTGTGCTGGGAAGGGAGTGCAGAGGCAGGTAGCATTCCTGCGACCTCATTCTGCGACTTGCTGTCCTAGTTACCAGCTTCCTGAGGGGAGTGAAGCTTATAGAGATGACTTTAACCATCTGGGTGCTAATTTGGAATGCAACCGTCCCTAGGTTGAGGCTAGGGACAGCTATTCCGGGTCTGCAAGATGAGGTGTAGGGGTAGAGAGGCCAGAGGGGAGATCAGGAAGTTTCCCCAAATAGCCTGGCCAGCAGCCAAATGTGGGAGCCAGGCCCCAGGGGGAGTGGCCCAGCTCGGGGGCAGCTGGCCAGTTGGCACATGAACATGGCCCTTGGGATATTGGGCACAGGGCTCACATGAAGCACTGTTTTGTCTCCTTTTACTCCTCTCCCGATAAAATGAGTGTCCCTAGAACTTGGTGTCATAACTAAGGCCATGTGTCTCCACCCTGTTTTTCTTTTCTCCCAGAGTCCCATAAACCCCAACCCACTCCCTTGTTCCTCACCCCAGGAACATTGACTAATTCAACAAATGTTTATTGAGCACCTACTAGGTATCACTTGCTAACTTCTGCCCTGGGGACTGAATGAGGAATAAGACAGGTGAATAAGAGAAAAGAAGAAGCCAGGTGTGATAGTGCATACCTGTAATGCCAGCTGGTCAGGAGGCTGAGGCAGGAGGATCACGAGTTCAAAGCCAGCCTCAGCAAAAGCGAGGTGCTAAGCAACTCAGTGAGACCCTGTCTCTAAATAAAATACAAAATAGGGCTGGGGATGTGGCTCAGTAATTAAGTGCCCCTGGGTTCAATCCCTGGTGGTACCAAAGAGAGAGAGAGAGAGAGAGAGAAAGCAGGGAAGAAAATCTACTTTAGCACTGAAGGAAGGCCTCTCATAGAGGGGATATTTCAGCACCAGCCAAGAGAAGCAGGAGAAAGGACCCGGTAGGAAAATGGCCCACAAGACAGAAAGAACTGGCTTTTGAGAACTTGCTGGCTCCAGGGACAGAAAGAGCCCCAGTGTGACTGGGGTATCCTCAGCAAGGTGGGGAGTCATACAAAAATAGATTGGAGAAACACAGAATATTTTGATCTGGACATTTTGACCCCAAGAATGTTTTGAATGCAAACATTTAAAACCAAAACATGCTAACACTGAAGACGTTGGGGTGGGGGGAAGGTGTTTTCCACTTTGAACTCTATTCATCCAACTTCATTCCTTGATCTGATTTTTCCATTTTCCCCCTATGATACAGTTAAACAGATTTCCATGTTTTTCATTCCATTTTAATTTCACCAAAACTATTTTTTTTATCAGCATCAATTCCTTATATAGTTTGCTGCCAGAATTAGATTCATCCATCAATTTGGGAGTTACAGGATCCGGATACGAACGAGGCTGTGCCATTATGTGATTGAATGGGTAACCCCCTCCACTTTGGGAAGATTTAAATTAAAAAATAGATATATTTGTGGTCAAGATTTGATGCTTCTGTCCGTTTTAGTCAATGATGAGTTTCCTCGCATGCAAGAAAGTTCTAGTGGTTGTCAGTGCTACTTCTACCAGTAATATATTTAGTGGCAAGTAGTATTTATATCCCAATTAATCTGTGGGAGGAACCCAGTGGAAGGGGCAGCTGGGAGAGACGGGTTTGAGGGAGGCTGGTGAAGCTAGATCTTCCAGGCTAGGGAAGGGGTGTTCCCAAGGTGGAGGAGACACTGTTGGAGCATTTAGGCAGATGAATGACATGATTGGATTTTTTTTTCTTTTCGGTTTTGTTTTTTCCTTGCTGTGCTGGGGATGGACCTGGGGTCTCATACTAGGCGGGTGTTCTACCACTGAGCTATATCCCCAGCCCAGATTTGGCTTTTTAAAAGCCTCCTTCAGCCAGGTGCAGTGGAGCATACCTATAATCCCAGCGGCTCCAGAGGCTGAGGCAGGAGGATTATGAGTTCAAAGCCAGCTTCAGCCTTAAGCAATTTAGTGAGACCCTGTCTTAAAATAAAGAATTAAGGAGGAGGGCTGGGGATGTGGCTCAGTGGTTAAGTGTTCCTGGGCTCAATCCCTTGTCCCTCCCCCCCCCAAAAAAAATACTCCTTCAGGCTACGTGACAAACTCTGGTAGGAAGAGGAGGTGGAGGGTTGGAGAAAGGGAGACCAGGTGAGGAGACTACTCCCCGCCCCTATTCAGGTAGTAAAGACAAGAATTGAGGAAAGATTAGGAGAGTAGAAAGGACGGTGCAGTCCCTGTCCCATTCCCCAGAGTCCCCACACAGCCCTCCCCACAGAACCAGAGAGACCCTGGGTCTTCCCCAGCCCCCTTCCCCTTAGTATAAAGGCAGCTCCAGGCCTCTGACATCCCAGAATCTGGCCCCCACAGTGTGCACAGGGTAGACACCAAGAGCTGAGGCGGCCTCCCTGGGACTCCCTCCCCGGCTCCCCAGCTCCCCCCACGCTGAACATGGCTGCTGCCAAGGGTCTGGGAAGCCCTCCTGAGGTTTCGGTGGGGGACAGGAAGGGATGGGATGGGCCCTCCAACCCAGAGTCACGTGGCTGGAGCTGCCGGGCAGCCACAGACCTGGCGGAGAAACAGACCCAGACACAGGGTGCTTGTCCCACTGTGGCTCCGAGCTCGGGGTGTGACCCTGGGTAGGAGTACAAAGGGGCCTCTGTTGATGTGGGGCACGGAGCCCACCTGGGCCAGGCTAGGCATCTGAGCAGGGAGGGAGGTGGCCTGGGGTGCTGGAAGGGAGAAGGCTTGAAGGGACACAGACCTGAGGTTTGGAGTGTCTTCTGGGGCAAGTCACTTCTTGATGCTCACCTTGCTCACCTATAACATAGATATCTGAATCCCACGTGGTCAGGACCCTCACATGGTGATCACTATGTGCCTATTTGCTAAAAGCTTTATTGACTCATTGAAGCCGATAACGACCCACTAAGTGAGGTACTATTTATCCTTATTTGACAGATGGGGAAACTGAGGCATGGGGGTGGTCAAAGGCATGCAGCGAGGAAGTAGCCGAGGTAGGATTCGAGCCCAGGGGTATGGCGGACCACCCTGCTTCTGGGAAGGGATGGACATCTCTTAGACCAGGCACCTGAAGTGGATGGAGGGGTCCTCGGTCTTCACTGAGATGGAGGGGCACTTCCAGGATGACCTGGCCATAACTGTACCTTGTCTCCTGTGCCTGGGTTAGACCCTTAGGGCAGAGCAAGGGGGCAGCAGAAGGGAGACAGTCCGACTCCCCAGGAGGAATCCCAGGACCAGAGCCCCAAGGCAGGTGGTGGAGCCGGGATCAAGAATGGCAGGTCACAACCCGACCGCTCTTGGTCCAATTGTGGAAACCATGTGGAGGCTGGGACATTCCTTTAACAAGGATGGTTCGTAATCTGTGAGGCACCAGGCTGGGTGCCCTGTGCTATGGACAAACCAGCTCTGCCCCCTGGCACCCAGGGTCCAGCCAGACACCAAGTACAAGGCCCAAGCTCGGGGCCCAGACATGCCCCCTAAATGCATCTCTACATCGTCTGCCCTTCGGAATCATCGGGATGCTTGCTGAAAAAGGCAGAACTGGGCCTCACCCTTTAAGCTGGAGGCCCTGGGACCTGGCAAAGCAAGCCACAAGTTCCCCAGTGGCCCAGCATGTACTCGGAAGCCTGCCAGGCGTGAGGGTCTCACCCTCAGCCTCACATCAGAATCACCTGAGCACCATTTAAATGTCCTGACGCTCAGGACGCACCCAACCCAAGCCCGTCAGAACCCTTGGGACTCAGGCCTCAGAAGTTGCCCGAGCTGCCCAGGTGGTTCCACTAGTGACCATAGCAGGGACCCCCAGGCAGGCCTGCCCCTCTATCAGCCAGATCTGGGCTGAACTGTCCCCTCCACAGAGAGGCCCTGCCTGACCACCGGTCTTCAAGCCTGACGTTTATTGAGCAAATGCATCGAGCTCCTGCTCCTGCTCCGTGTCAAGCACCAAGGGCGACACTATCCCTATATGACCTCTCAGTTGTCCCCACAGCCCCACCAGGCACCGACTGTTGGGCCCATTTTACAGTTGGAGAGGTGAAATAACTTGCTCCCGGCCTGACGGCTCCAGAGGCCAGGTTCTGTCCTCTGTGGAGGCTTAGAGCAGCTCTGCTGGGGAGCCTCTGGGGACTGCGGGGAGGGCCTGGGGCACAGGACGTGTTGACACAGCCCTTCCTCTTGGAACCCCTCAGCGGGTTGGAAAGGCCCCTTCTTCCTGCTCTGCTGTGTGCTCAGGCCCTCGCGCTGATCGAAAGGAGGCGCCTTGATGTGGTCAGAGCTGCTCCCTGGCCAACAAGGTGGGCCACGGCCACCCCACCGTCTCCCTGCAACGGGCATGGAGGCCTCCCCTCCTTCCTGCCCCGGACCCGATTCTCAGGGTCATGCTCAGCCTCCCACCTCCCTCCTTAGTGGGTTAGGTGGTTTTTCACTGTGAGGGAGGGAAAAGGACCCAAGGCCCAGTGGGGGGGACGGGGAGGGTCCTGCTGGACAAACTAATTAAATAAAAGCTTCAGGAAATGAAGGGTGGGTCAAGGAGGTCTTAATTTCTGCAGGGTTGATCCTGGCAGCTTGTCAGGGCCTCTGCAGGCATCTTCTAAATGCAGCTCTTTAAGTAAGAGGGGAGGTAGCCAAGGTCCAGTGAGGACCCAAGGACCCTCAGCCTCCATCTTCCTTTCCAGGGGGCAATATGAGGAAGTCCTCTGGGTAAGCTGACCACCTCCTAGACTGCTGCTGGAAGAGGTTGTCCCTCCTGTTAGACACCCCAATTCCCAGCTTTGTTTCTTCCAGTTCTGGTTCTCCTGCCCCCCGGAGGCAGCTCTGCCAAGCTGGGTAAGGTTGAGATAATTTCCATTGCGTTGGCAACAAACACAAATTGGGTGCAACTCTGGACTGCGAAGGAGTGGGGCTAGCTGGCAGCTTTGGGAGGCAAGATGAAGGGCAAGAGAGGAGGGGCCTGGACGTTACAACGGGCACCTGAGGTTGGGTGAGGGGATCTGGATGGAGTTTTTGGCATTTGATCCAGATCAACTTGTCTTCCTTTTCCTTTTTCTCCCCCATTGGTTTCCAATGCACAGCTGTGAGGAAGTTCTTTCTGCAGTCTAATCCCTCCTGCTGTAAATAATGATTTCATCCCTCATGTAGCAAGGGGTATTTTGCAGTTTGCAGGATATTTTTTACATGTTATCTTCCTTAATTTTCTCAGATGTCAGCCTTGGATCAGGGAAGTTATTATTAGGTCTTGTTGTTATTATTACCCCACTTTACAGGTTGAAAAAAAGAACAAAAAAACAGAGAGGGGCCGAGTCTGCCCAATTCCAGAGTAAGCCTGTTCCTCCAAATTATACTGGCAGACACATTTATCCCACTCCCCTGCAGCTTCCCCTTCCATCTCACCCCAATTCAGAAGCTGCTGGGCCCTGGAGAGGTCATCTGGTCCATCCCCCTGCCTCTGGCTGTGCCGACGGGAGCCTCCTGGGACCTGGATCTGTAACCCCTCCCACTGTGGCCAGGAGAGGGGGCGGTGGGGAAGTCAGGGAGTGAGGGTGTCAGCTGCTGGGCCTCTTTTTTGAGCAAAGCCTTTGAAAGTTTAATGTGCTAATCTCTCCTGATTACTGCACACCGAGCACCTCCAGCTCGGACCTCCAGCTCGTCCAAGAACCCATTACACACCTCACTGAGGAGCAGGTTGAGGGCGCTGGACTGGGACCTCCGCCCCACCCTCCGCCCCTCCTGCGCTGGGAAGGACCATGCACCTCGTTTCCTAGATCTTCACAGGGATCAGGTGGGCCTCCTTCGAGACCTGGACCAGGAGGTCCCAACCCTTCCCTTTGACATCGGGACATTTAATATTCTAGAAAGGTGCTTCTGAGGAGTCTGGTTAGGAGGCTGCTGGGACCCGGGAGGTCATCCTGTCGTCCCACCCGATTTATGGCTGGGAAACCAAGGTGGGTTGCTGCCGTCTCGACATCACCTCTGCCTAGAAGCAAACCAATTAGCACCGTGTCTGATTCTGTGTTCCCAGCGCCTGTCTTGTTATTGGGGATTTATGTCCCGGTCACCGTGAAGGACGGAGGAGCGTCCGGGTTTCCATTGGGGGCAGCCTGGCCAGTGATGGCAGGAGGTGGTGCCCGTCTTGCTTGGGGCAGGATGGGGATTTGATTTCAGGGGGATTTGCAACCAGTGGGGAGCCGCCCTGGCCACATGGTGGCTCTGGGCTATTTTAGGAGGCAAAGGATGGGGGAGGGGAGGGGTGGCCTTGTTCAAGTCAGGATTGAATCTGCCCTTTCAGTGGGAGCAGAAAGGACCCAGGATGCATGGGGTGGAGCAGGCTGGCCCACGGCTGGGGCTTCTCCCACCTTCTTGGAACCCAGAATTAACACTGCATATCCTGACCCCAGTCTGGGCTCTCAGCAGATTGGAGAAACTGCTGGTGGGACAGGAGACCGTGGCTCCTCACCTGAACCCTGGTAACCCGGGGCCCTTGGTGTTATTATTAAGAACAGTCACTGGAACCATCTCATATCCCTTTGCAGAATAAGTTATATTTATTGAGCCCTCAGGGGAATCCCCTGGAGCAGGGAAAAGGAGCTGCGGCTCCCTTTCTGCATGGGCCCCTTCCAAGTTTGGCTAATGTTGGTTACATAAGTCTGTCCACCTCTTTGAGCCTCAGTGTCCCTGCGTCCAAAGCGGGGACCAGAAACACCTAATTAGTGACACCCACTATTATTTGGTCACCTATGATGTTGGGCGTTCCACAGGCATGATCTCACATCGCCCTTTACAATGTATTAAATGTTTTACAGATAAGGAAACTGAAGTTCAGAGAGGGGAAGTAACCTGCCCAAAGTCACACAGCCAGAGCAAGTCACCTGATCCATTTTCTTTCACACCTGTAGTTGAGCTGCTTTATTCCTCAAATCCAGCCATGTGGATTGGTTTCCCTCTGAGTGCTGGGCACTGATTTGGGGCTGGGGATTCATACATAGACAGAAGAGGGGAAGAGGAGATAAGGGGATGAGACTGGGCATTGGTAAGAACTGGACTAGCCAAACGGGAGACTCAGGGGTTTTATTTAGACTCTGGGTCATTCTCTGGCCAGAGGAGGGCAGTAACTGGAAAGGGGGTGTGGGGACTGAATCCTTCATTGAGCCAGGGGTAGGTGGGCAAGGGAGGGCCAGCACCACAGAGCACTATTACTATGTAAAGGTTTTCTTCCTCCTCACCCTACCTTTAGGGGGAAAAGTCACTAGGCATACTGTGATGAGGCCTTTGGGGGCACCTTGGCATAGAGGAAAGAGCTGAGACTTTGACCCCAATCAGATGAGGTTCAAATTCCAGCTCCGCCTCCCTAGCTGTGTGACTTGGACAGGTAAATTAACCTCTCAGAGCTTCTCTGTCTGCATCTGCAAAATGTGGAGAGTCCTGGTGACCTTTCGATGGTATAAGGAGGATAAAACGAGTTGATAAAGGTGTGAGAAAGGTCTGGAACACAAACAGTACTGTTTTGTGTGTGTGTGTGTGTGTGTGCAGGGTTGGTGTTTAGGGCTGTGTTATCCTAGGTAACTAGGTGAAGCCATGTCTTTGTGGGTGGCCCTAAGCTAGCACCTGTGGTCATGCCGAGTGATTTCAACAGGCTGGGCAGAACAGAGAGCCAGCTGCATACACATAAGTTCTGGTGCTTACAGATTGAGAAATCACTCTGGGCTGGGGCTGTCGCTCAGTATTCGTCCTGTGGCAGAGCCCCTCCTTCGGGAAGCCTTCTGGGATGTGGCTCCCTCTCTTGTAAAGTTGCCTAGCATGTGGGAGGCCCTGGGTTCCATCCCCAGCACTGAAAAAAAAAATCTAATTAAAAAAAAAAGAAAAGAAAGAAAGAAGGGGAGAGAATAAAATGGAGGAAGGAAGGGGGAAAGGAAGAAGGAAAAAAGAAAAAATAAACTCCAAGGGAGCAGGGCATGGCGCACACACCTGGAATCCCAATGACTCTGACTTGGGAGGCTGAAGCAGGAAGATCACAAGTTCAAGGTCAACCTCAGCAAATCAGTGAGTCCCTGAGCAACTTAGGGAGACCCTGTCTCAAAATAACAAGAGCTGGGGATGTGGCTCAGTGGTTAAGCACCCCTAGGTTCCATCTCCAGTACCAAAATCCTGGGGGGCTGGATCACCCCAAGTTTCATGGACCCTCAGCTCAGTGTGGAGCTAATTCAAGTCCGCAGAAGAAGTTAAGGGGCGGCAGCATCAATAGAGGACTGGGTGGAGGCCCGAGGAGGTGCTGGTCTGTTCTCAGGAGGACAGGGAAAGCCGGAATAAGTTCAGAGGGGTGTGGCTGGGGTAACGAAGAACTTGGAAACCATCCACTCCGCCAAGCTCTATTAAGTTGATAACTCGGGTCAGGTACTGCGCAGAAAGGAAAGTCCCAGAATGACCCTGGTTGGGGGAGGGGCTCAGTGTCCTGGGGCAACTGATGCAGGGTTTGGGGGAGACAGTTGACCTGGTGATAAATGCAGTAAATAAATGGTCCCAGGGCTGGGATGGTAGCTCAGTGGTTAGAGCGCTTGCCTAGCATGGGTGAGGCACTGGGTTTGATTCTCAGCACCACATATAAATAAATAAAATGAAAGTCCATTGACAATTAAAAAACATTTAGAAATAAATGGTCCCTAACCCACTCAAGATGCCCTGGGAGAATATCGGTAGCCACCTCTTTGAAAACTTCCTGGAGGAGGAGGCTGTGTCACACTACTGAGGAAGATGGGTCTCTTTAGCTGGGAGAGGAGAACTCTCTGGAAGAAGCTGGCAGCCATGCGGCCTGACTGTGAAGGTGGAGTGCACCTTTCCTGTCACCAGGGAGTAGATCTAAGATCCCTGGGTGGGCATTATTGGAAGACAGATTGCACCCCCCTCCAGGAAGGTATTAGTTAATAGTGCAATGGCCCTCTCTGGTGAGCTAGTGAGCTCCTTGTCATGGGCATGTTCAAGCAGAGACCGGAGACTCAGGGTTGCTACAAAAGGGACAGGGTGACCTCTAAGATCCCTTCCAAGTCCGAGCAACTGCAGTTCTCCATTGACAGACACTGGGTGTGGACAGTAAGCAGTGTAGATCAAGTTCAAGGATGAGGGACCGTGGGGTGGCCAGTACACAGGGTATATACCGTGGTTGTCATGACCAACCTGGATTTACTTTTGTTGAAAAAACTTTCTGGCAACTGTTTTATTGAGACATAGTTCGTGTACCACACAATTCACCCATTTAAAGTGTTCAGTCTTGGGCTGGGGCTGTAGCTCAGCGACAGAGTGCTTGTCTAGCATGCATTCGGTCCTCAGTACCATAGTAAATAAATAAATAAATAAATAAATAAAGGCATTCTGTCCATCTACAACTACAAAAAGAAATTTTTAAAAATGAAATAAAATTGTTCAGTCTTTAAAGTGGAAATGAATTCATTCATTCATTCATTCATTCATTCCACAACTGTTTATTGAGCATCTGCTAGGCATGCATCAAGCTTTGCGCTGGTGTTTTGGAGGAAATAAAGGCCCTGACCTTGGGGGCAAGACAGGTAAATGTCAAAGGAGAGAAATGCAACCTGGGAGCTGGACTCAGAGGGAAATATACAGGGTGCGAGATGAAGCATGATGGAGCAGGGAAAGGGGGGCCTGGGGAGGGAACACCTGAGCTGAGGCCTGAGTTTCCAGGAGCAGCTCTGTGAAGGTCAAGGGTGTGTTCCAGGCTGAGGGAACAGCCAGGGCAAAGGCCCTGAGGCAGGCTGAGTCCGTGTGTAGAAGAAGACCAGGAAGACTTGCTGGGAGTGGGTGGCAGCTCAGTGCCCTACTCCTGTGGTCAAGGCATGGAGGATGCTTCCACCTGGGACTTGTCTCTGGTCACCTGTCCACCCCAGCCTGCCCTAAGAACAAGGATGGTTGAGCAGCACGTGAGTCTCTCTGGATTCCAGGGTCCTTTCTCTGCCTTTTACTCTCTTACTCATCATTTCCCTAATATGGAAGGTGGCAGGACTCTTGGGTCATGCCACCAGCCCTGCCTCCTGCCCTCTCTGGTTGTCTTCATGCACCTGTGTGCACGTCGCACCCTGGGTGCTGATTCTGTAAGGGAATCAGAAATGACCCTCAGCCACCCATACTGAAATCTCCCCAGCAGGCTTTCCTGCTGTCCCCTGACCCCAGGGCCCTTTCCTAGGAGCAGACTGGAGACTCCCATTTGGTGCTCACTTATCTTGTGACTTTGGATCATCTACTTTCATGTTTTCCTTTCCTGGTCTGTGAAATGCAGACCAAACCGCTTTGGGCAGAATGGTTTTGAGGATTGAGTGCATGGCTCCTGTCACCTTTTAGGTGCTTCATGAATGTCACCTTCCTCCTTTTCCTCCCCAAGTTTACTCCCGCACACACCCCGGCAAAAGAAAAAAAAAAAAAGAGGGACCAGGCCCTGGTGAGCCAGAGGGAGGGAGGGTACTCACCCATGGGTCCTTGTCCCCTGCTGAGCCCCTCGGCGCCCCTCTTCCCCGCGCTCTCCTGGCCCGGGCTAGGGCGGCGGCTCCTGGCACCTGCTCTGCCGCCCGGGGGCGGGCTCGGAAGACGCTCGGCTGCCTCGGGACGAGCCGGGCCCGGGACGGGCCAGCCGCGCACCTCCGCATGTCCCCGGTGGCCGCGGGCGGGCGGCGGGGTGCAGCCGGCTCGCGTCGGGAGCGCTGCTCAGGCGGGAGCCCGCGCCGGACTCGGACCCTCGCTCCTGGCTCCGCATCCCCGGCCGACGCGCTGCCGGGACTGAGCCGGCGGGAGGGGACGCGCCGCGTGGTCCCCTGTACATGGTTAGGTAGGTTTGGGGACAGCGGCGAGGCTCCTAGCCCGCTTTGCTTCGGGTGGCTGGGTGGGGACAAAACAGTAACTTAACCAAAACTGAAGTCGGGAAGAGGACCCCAAAGGGTGATGAAGGCAAGATGGACTTCAGCTCCCGCTCTGCCGGTGGTCCCCAGCCTCCTCTCCCGGGGGTCCCCAGCCTCCTCTCCCCCCAACACCCTTCCCTGGTGACGGGCTTCACCAGATAACCCCCGTGGTTTCCCTCAGGAGTTGTGAGAGTCCAACTGTCCACCCGCCCCTACGAGCCCCGGGATGGAATAAATGGAAGGGTGGGGGAGGGGAGAGCTAGTAACTTAGAGTGCGAGGAACTCACCAGCCCCACCCACACCTGATCATCACAGGCGTCGGAGGCCTTATTCCCCCTACACCCCTGAGCTGAATACCCCTTCTTCAGGCAAGAGGCAGAGGGGTCATTCCTGTGGCTGCCCTGCCCACATCACAGCTCCTAAACATTCCTAGGACCGCCCAACCCTCCGCCCATGCTACCAGGACTCGCTGGCTGGTGGGGTTATCATGGGCAGGCAATGGGGTTTGGAGATGCTACTCTTCTTGGTCCTATAGGGAGGTGGTCTGGAAGAGCAGGCAGTGTATGAGGCAGAGCTGGGCCAGGATCCTGGCCCCTGGTGTGCCTAGGAAGGGCCTGGGGCTCCTGAATGCTGAGAGTTAGCAGGACAACAAGCTGGGTTTCCTAGCTTTGCCTGGCAGCAGAGGGAAGAAAGGGGGTATGGAGGCTACTCCTCCCTCTCTCCTCCCACATCTTGTTAGAGGCAGATGCTCTAGTTTACCACTGAGGGCCCTGGAAGGAGAGACACAGGTTAGATAGCAAGAAGAACTTCCTGAGGGTGGATCTTCTTCAGGAGGAATCTCACTGGCCAGGAGAGACAGCCCTATCTTTGGGGGCATCAGGAGGAAATGAAGCTCTCTGGGGCACCCAAACAATAGGGCATGAGGACAGCAGAACAGGGAGAGGAAGTGACAGAGGATGTGACTTCCCCATGCTCCCTCACCTCCTAAGCCCTGTCTCTCCCTTCCTGGGAGCCAGCGTGGACTTTCAGTGCCTCAGCCAGCTCACTCCCAAATCCTCTGCACCCAGAAATCCCAAGGGAGGTAACAGGTTTCCTCTGTTACTACTCTAGATAGGAAGACAGACATGGTTGCCTTGATTTTGTCCCATGGAACCCTGCACCAGTTCCCTGATACCTGGTGAGCTATTGTCCCCTCCCAGTCCTCCTGTTCTGGCAAAGCAGGACTGTGTGGGGGGCCCCCCTGCAAGGCTGACTCTATACTGGCCATCCCACTCCTTTAGGTGGGAATCCATGGCTCCTCTGGGGGTCTCAGGGTATGATTGTGGGGGACCCCAGTTTCCTGGGCCCAGGATGGTCAGGGTGATTGTCATGTATGTCATGTACCAAAGAAAAATGGTTTTCCTTTCTTTTTCCTGGAAAAGTGTCAGCCCTGGGAGGAGGCGAGGGAGGGGGAGGGTAGAGAGGCCAGAATGCTCCCTAGTGACTCCTCTGGGACACTAAGGGGGCATCCAGGCCCAGAAAGGTTCACTTTCTGCTAGGATAGGAAAAAACAAAGCTTCTCAGGGTCGGTGGGGAGGGGCTGGGTCCCATACTCCTTGTCTGTGACCACATGAGTGACTTGGATGAGGCTGCCAGGGTCCTTATCCCGTCCCTGCATCCGAACAGGGAGTCCTGATCCTATTCGCTTGCCAAACCTCAGCTGCCTCATTTGGAGGGCCTCTTGGGCTGTTCTGAGGATGAACAGAGATGGTGTTTCTACAGCGCCCTGCAGGGTGATGGGCACTTGCCACCCAGTGGAGCTTTTCCCAGCCTGGGCCTTCCTGTGGCTAGGGAAGGCTCCCGAGGCTTGGCCTCCAGCCCTTCCACCTGAGAGGCAGCTGCTGTGTTGCCACCACAACTCTGCAGGCAAAGGACCCAGGAGATTAGCTTAGTCCAGCCCTCTCTCTTTTAAGACGGGGAAACCAAAGCCCAGATGGGCAGGGACTGGCCCAAGGTTGGCCAGCCAGCCAGCCAGGCTCCCTTCTCAGAGCCAGGGCCTGGAAGCTGGCTGGGGAAGGCAGGAGGGTGGCTACTGGCAGAGGTGGGGGAAAATGCCAGAGTGTAATTGGGCTCATTAAGGGTTTGCTGAGAGAGCCCTTCATGCCCTGCCAAAGTCTGGGGAGAGGCCTAGAACCTTCCTCTCCAGTGACTCCTTTAGGAGAAACAGTCTTTTCCTGAGGACCTCCTCCCCAGGCTGCTTTGGAGACAACCGGTGCTCCGTGCTTTGAGGCCTCCAAAGACCTTTCCCATCCCATCCTCTTTGGATGAACAGGCAGTGACTGAGGACCCCTCTGAAATCCAGGGCCCTGAAGTGGTGAAGATGGAAGCCTGGGGTCCCTCCTGAGTGCTCCCTCTACCCGCTGCCCCCAGTTCTACAAGGGGTCACAGGCAGACAGAGCCTACCCACCTCTTGTGTGAGCCAGGCTTCCAGGAGGTGGCTGGCTGCACAGCCTCAGCCTACCTCTCAGGGAAGGTGGCAAGCAGATTTATCCTCTTCCTGTGTAAATCCCAGACAGAGAGGTTCGTGGGTCCACGCATGCTCTTTTTCTCTGCTCTCACTTTATGCTTCCTTCCTGCCTCTTTGGCTCTGGCCCTACCTCTTTCCTCCCAGGTTATGGCACCTGACACCAGGGCCACATGGGAGCTGCGCAGGCCTGAGCCTCCTAGGATCCTCGCTCTGAGTCTGCAGCCCCTGCCCCCCAACCCAGCAGTAGTTCCAATCAGGGCTTGGTGGGCTATAGGGAGTGGTGGGGTAGTGCAGTGGTTAAGGCCTCTGAGTCAGACAAGTGAAAGTCGAGGTCCAGCCCAAGATGTCACAGCCTGCCCGCTCTGATCTGTGGAGTGACAGGTTGATAACAGTGCCCATCTCACGGGGTTGTTGTGAGGCCCTATGTAGGGGCTGGGGGTGTACTCAGTGGTAGAGTGCTTGCCTACCATGTGCGAGGCCCTGAGCTCAATTCCCGGTACCACAAAATATTAATTGATTAGTTAATTAATTAAAATCAAAGAGCTTCTATGGGTGAGGCAGCAGGCACACAGAAAGCCCTCAGTAAGTGTAGCGGTTATTACAAAGAAAAGGTAGCCTAGGCAGCTGAGGGGTGGAGAGGCAAGGAAGCTTCTAGAATCAGCTCTTGCACTGTCTTTCCATTTCTCCTTGAAGCAACTCCATGCCCTGTTCTGGGACTTGATTTACTCATCTGTTAAAAGGAGGGTGGACTAGGCCTTTCCAGTCCAAGTGGAGATCACGCTAGGGTGAGTCATGCTGGTGCTGAGTAGGGCCTAGGAGGGGTGCTGACCTACCCATGTTCATGGAGCCATTCCACAGGCCCAAGGTGCCCTAAGAATTGCCCACCATTCGTGTTTTCTGAGTGGGAGCCCTGAATCCTAGGAGCAGGCTAGCTCTTGAGGGGACAGCTGGGAAGGCTAGGTCATGCAGGACAGGCCACAGCAGGCCCAGAAGCCTGGCTGGGGGGACACTATTAGCCCAGAATCCAGGCAGCCCTGGGAGCCCAGAGGCTGTATATCATGGAGGTTTAATCAGCAGTGTGGCAGATATTTGTCTGCCCTCTTGGGCCATGTCCCCAGCGTGCCTGTCATAAATTGCACTGAGATTTCAAAATCTCCCTCTCCCTTTGCTGGCAGCCGGCAGCTCTCCTTGGCACCTCCAGGAAAGCCTCATTTCTCTGGAGCCTTCTGGCTCTTGACACCTGGGCCACTCCCCGCTCCCCCCACCCACCCAGTCCCTAGCATTAGCACCTGGGCCCTCCTTCCTGCCTCTTCTTCCTGCTGAGAGGGTGCTGCTGGAAGGCTCCTGGAAGAGGCAGAAGAATAGTTATGAGGACTGCCATCTAGGGGTGAAAGGATGCCAAGTGCAGGTGGTGGAGACCTTTGCACACAGGGAGGGGAATGACCTCCAACCTGCCTCTTCTGTGGAAAGACCTGTAACTCGGACCCCTGATGTGGCTATGGGGGGAAGCCTAGTTGCCTCTTGAGTGTGGAGAAATGGGGTGGCCTTTGACAGGGTCTCCACCTCTCATCTTCCCTGTAGATGCTCTCTGCGCCACCTGGAAGCTATTCCTGGTACTGCAGCCTGACCACACTGCCCTTCAGCAGGGAAGGGACCCTCAAATCACCAGGCATCTATGACCACTCAGACTTGCAGGCTGTATTAGTTTGCTAGAGCTGCCGTAACAAAATAAAACAAATTGGGGAGAACTCAGCAGAATTTTGTTCACACTTCTGGATGCCAGAAGTCCAAGATCAAGGTGTATGGGCAAGGTTTGTTTCTTCTTCTTTTTTTGGTACCAGGGATTGAACCCAGGGGTGCTTAGCTACTGAGCCACATCCCCAGCCCCTTTTTTATATTTTTTATTTAGAGACAGGGTCTTGCTGAGTTCCTTAGGGCCTTGCTAAGTTGCTGAGGTTGACCTTGAACTCACAATCCTCCTGCCTCACTCAACCTCCTGAGCCACTGGGATTTCAAGTGTGAGCCACGAAGCCTTTCAAGGTTGGTTCCTTCTAAGGATTGTAAAGAAGAACCTGTTCCATACCTCACCCCTAGCTTCTCGGGGGTGGCTGGCGATCTTTGGTGTGTTTGGCTTGTCGATGCTTACTGGATCTCTGCCTTCATCTTCCCATCTCCCTGCTTTCATGTATATATGACACCACTCACATGTACTGGATTTGGGACTTGCCCTATATCAAGATGATTGCAGATTGCATCTTAACTAATGGCATCTGCAACAACCCTGTGTCCAAACGGCCACATTCTGTAGTTCTGGGGGTGAGGATTGCAACATATTGAATCAGGGGTGGGGACACAATTCAACCTAAAAGACACACGAGTCTCAGACATTCAGTGACAGCCTTAAACCATAGTATGGACACAATGACACCCACGCTGTGACAAAGCTACAGTGTAACATGTACACAAAGTGAGTCATACAGATTCATTTTAACAAACTCTGGGGAACAGAGATATTTACAGTGACTCAAGTACAATCATGACAGACACACAGGGTAATGGACAAGGTAACCCCATTCACAAGCTGCAAGACATGGATACTCTGCGGATTGTTAATAGCTGATTTTTTTTTTTTTTTTTGGTACCAGGAATTGAACCCAGGGGCACTTAACCATTGAGCCATATCCCCATCCCTTTTTATATTTTATTTAGAGACAGGGTCTCACTAAGTTGCTTAGGACCCCACTAAGTTGCTTAGGACATCACTAAGTTGCTGAGGCAGGCCTTGAACTTGCAATCCTCCTGCCTCAGCCTCTGAGCAGCTGGAATTAAAGGCATGTGCCACTGTGCCCGGCTTAGTAGCTGACTTTTGCAGGATGCTGAGAAGCATTTTACATAGATCAACTCATCTAATCCCCACAATGTATGTATAATTTAGGGTCTGTTACTTATCACCCCGTTTTTCCAGATGTGCAGATAGAAGAAATGAGCTCAGTTTGAACGGCCAGTAAGTGCCTGAGCTGAGATTCAAACCCAGGTGTGGATCAGCATAGAGCTCTGACTCTACCACTGTGCCCCTCTGCTCTGTCTATGTGCAATTCCCATGAACATAATGATGGGCCCATGTTACGTGGGCCACTGCCCACAAAAACTCTGAGTGGTTTACTGAGACCTAGGGACAGGGGCATCCAGGGACTGCTGGTGGGGTTTTGGCTGTGGTCTTGGGAAATAATTTTCCTTGTTCAGATGTGGGCTCCACCACTAGATGTGTGGTCTCACAAGAGCATTATGGCATCACATGACTGGTCTTCTGGACAGGGTGAGCATGGGCCTGAGGACACAGGAAATGCCACTAGGGAGAAACATTAATTTGCTCTGGCTGCCTTAGCAAAGTACCACAGACTCCGTGGCTCAAACGACAGAAATTTATTTTCCCACAGTCTGGAAGTTCAAGGTCTGAGATCAAGGTGTCCTCAGGATGGGTTTTTTTTTTTTTTTTTTTTTTTTTCCAAAGGCCTCTCCTTGTCTTGCAGATGGTCTCCTTCTCCCTTCATAAGATATTCACTCTGTAACTGTATCCAAATTTCCTCTTATAAGGACACCTGTCATGTTGGGTTAGGGCCCACCCATAGGACATAATTTTAGCTTAATTTAACTTCATTTCTTCTTTAAAGACTCCATTTTAGCCAGGTACAGTGGCACACGCCTGTAATCCCAGCGGCTCGGGAGGCTCAGGCTGGGGGATGACAAGTTCAAAGCCAGCCTCAGCAAAAGCAAGGTGCTAAGCAACTCAGTGAGACCTTGTCTCTAAATAAAATTCAAACTAGAGCTGGGGATGTGGCTCAGTGGCCGACTACCCCTGAGTTCAATCCCTGGTACCAAAAAAAAAAAAAAAGACTCCATCTTAGCTGGATGTGGTGACATATGTCTGTAACCTAGCAATTTGGGAGGCTGAGGAAGGAGTGTTCCAACTTAGTGAGACCCTGCCTCAGAATAAAAAATTAAAAGAGCTAGAGATGTAGCTCACTGAATTCAAACCCCAGTACCCCCCCCCCACACACACACACACACGGACCCTCTGTCCAGATACAGTCACATTCTGAGGTACTGGGGGTTAGTGCTTCAACATAGGAATCTTTTTTTTTTTTTTTTTTTTTTTTGGCGGGGAGCAGGGGACACGATTCAGCCCATAACAGAAGGGCTCAATCATGCTTCATGCCTAAGCCTCGGGGTTGCCCCAGTCTGAGGGGGGGAGAGAGAGAGAGAGAGAGAGAGAGAACCTGCCCTCAGGAAGGCCCTCCTCTGAAGCAGAGGCAGGAAGTATAAGCACAGATTCAGGAAGTGGAAGATGAACATGTTTCAGTCTGAGAACAGGAGCTGGGCAGCCCCTAATTAGAAGTGGTTAGAGGCAGGCAAGTCTCTAAGAAGTAAGTTGGAAAGAAGAGACTGTCTGGAAGTTGGGACCTGGAGGGGTAACCTGAGGGTCCAGGTTGGCCGCCTATGTGCTGTGTTCAGCAGACTCAGTCAGCTGGGCCCAGGTCTCTACCCAGAATACCAGCTGTTGCCTCAGCCTGGGTGGCCAGGACAGCAGGGAGCATCTGGATCCATGTGGGGCAGGGGTTGGGATGGCTTCACACACTGTCACCATTTGTGAATGTCACCCTGCTGGGCGCAGGGCACAGGAAGGTTGGGTTTCTGGCCAGAGGCTGCTGTGTCTACAGTAAGCGCCACATGTCACAGGATTGTCAGCGCCCGCCGCAGGGCTAAGAACAGGACTCTAGGTTCCCAAAATATGACTCCACTGGCCTTGCTGCTATGTCCCCAGTGCCCACCTTGTCTCAAGACCTGAGTCTCCGTCTCTGAGGTTTGCTCTGTGGCCTTGCGTTGTTTGGGTGTCTCAGCCTCCCTGTGTGTAGGCGTGTCTCACACCCTTCCCCCAGATTCCTGTGTTCCAAGCTTCTCTTCTTGAAATAGACCTCATTATGTTGGTTTTTTCCATCCTTGGTTTGGGGGGGGGTCTCTGAAAACTGGGGATTCACCTGGGACACCCCACTCGGGCATCCCCTGATTGAGGCTGTGTTCCCTCTCTACGTTCACAAATATTCAGTCTTCATTGATTTATCCCCCTCTCTCTCTGCTCAGGTATGAAGCGGCCATTGAGCCCATCTCCCCTGGGTGAGAAGGAGCCCCCAACATCTGGATCTACTGAGTGCCCCCCTCGGCCCCCAGAACCACCGAAGCCCAAGCGGGAGAGAAAACGGCCGTCGTACACACTCTGTGATGTCTGCAACATCCAGCTGAACTCTGCAGCCCAGGCCCAGGTGCACTGTGGGGGGCGGGCCCACCAGAGGCGGCTGCGGCAGCTCAGCTTGGGGAAGACCCCCTCGGGGCCAGGTCAGTGTCAAGGGGCACTGCTCCCACACACTTGCTCTGGGTCCTCCCCGGGGGATCTGTCTGGACCCTGCTGAGGGCCTCTGGGTCTGTGGTCTCCCTCTGTGGGGTCTTAGGCTCTACGGCTCCCCCGATGGCATTGAGTTCTGTTGTGATCAAGACAAACCCTTCTTCAGGATCTCTCAGTATGTAAGGGTCTTTAGGCCTCCTCTTGAAGTGGTTTTGGTCCTGGGGACTCTCCTGGGGGTTCTTAATCTCTAAGTAGCATTTCTCAAATCTGGACCCTACAGGGAGTCCCAGGCTCCTGCCCTGGTTTCTGAAGATCAGGGGCAGCCCTTCAATTGAGGCTCGGGGAGGCCCGTCTTCCCTTGGCTGCCAGACTCCTGGCCAGGATTTCCACCTCTCCCTGGCTGGGGTGACTCTGCAGAGGTTTGGCTCTGCACTGGAGGGGCAGCTGGCTCAAGGCAGCTTTCTGGGGGAAATGGGTGAGTGCATCCATGAGGGTGATGCTGGCTGACAGGCACACGGGCTATGGGCACAGTAAGAATGTGGGCTGCTGACCGGCAGGGAAACAGATTCACAAGCAGGCCCAGTGTGCAGAGATAGGAGACATCCTTAGCCCTGGACCTGGGGTGGCTGGGGAAACCCACCTTGCCGCCCAGCTTGGTAGCTTAGCCAGAGCTACACTGGACTCAGACACCTTGAGAGCTGCCTGTTGTTTAAGTGACACGATGTCCGCCTTCTGCACAAAGAGTATCCTGGGGCTGGAGACCCATAAGACCTAAGTGTCCCCTGCCTACCACTTCACCCCAAGACTGGGGTTGAGCCTGATGTGTAAGGGAGGTTCTTCTTAGGAGCACCAGGAAAGGCCTCTGGAAGGAAGGGGTGCTGAGCCTGGGAACATGGGTGAGGCGACATTCCAGGGGAACTCCAGGCAGAGGTTACAGTGTAAGCAAAGGCCAGGAATGTTCTGGTGGCAGGAACCAGCTCCTCCATCCAAGCATTTGGGGCTGGACACAAAGGGTGCCACTGAGAAAGAGTGTATCTGACGGGTGGATGTTTCCGGAGTGTATGCACATGTGTGGTATGTATTCACAGTCATTCATTCATCAAATGTTTATTGACAGCTTACAAGATGCAAGCTGCTGTTTGGGGGAGTCACGTTTTTTGGGGGTGGGTACTGGGGATTGAACTCAGGGGCACTCAACCACATCCCCAGCCCTATTTTGTATTTTATTTAGAGACAGGGTCTCACTGAGTTGCTTAGCGCCTTGCCCTTGCTGAGGCTGGCTTTTATATATATATATTTGGTTGTAGATCGACACACAGTATCTTCATTTATTTTTATGTGGTGCTGAGGATCAAACCCAGTGCCTCAAATATGTGAAGCAAGTGCTTTACCACTGAGCTACAGCCCCAGTCCCCTGAGGCTGGCTTTGAACTCTCCATCCTCCTGCCTCAGCCTCCTGAGATGCTGGGATTACAGGCATGTGACACCATTCCCAGCCTGGGGGAGTCATGTGTTTTTTAAAGGTATCATATGTGCCTATCAGGAAAGAGCTGTCTAAATAACTCCACTTGCAGATAGTAACAGACCTCATAGAGGTGGGTCTAGGGCACTTCAAGACGTCAGAGGAAGGAGAGAGACATACTGATATGAGAAGTCAAAGAGAGCTGTGACACTGATGTTGGATTACTGGAGAGGGAAAGGGCCTCCCAGGCAGGACCACAACTAGAGCACTACAGGAGGGTGAGTGGCCATGCAGTCACAGGACAGGAAGCACTGGGCAGAGGGCATGGGGTGAGCCCCATGTGAGGGCCTTCTCACTAGTTGGGCCTTTAGCCTTTGTTCCAAAGGTGATTGGCATTTGGAGCAGAACTTAATGTTTTTAGATGTCCCTGGCAAGGGAGAAGGGTAAATTTTAGGTATACATGAGAAAAAAGGGGGTAGTGTCTAGAAACACATTTTGGAGTTTTTTTGGTTTTTGTTTTCCTTTCGTTACTGGGGGTTGAACCCAGGGGCACTTAACCACTTATCTACATCCCCAGCCCTTTTTATTTTTTATTCTGAGATGGGGTCTCACTAAGTTGCTTAGGGCCTTGCTAAATTGCTGAGGCTGTCCTTGAACTTACCATCCTCCTGCCTCAGCCTCCTGAGTTGCCACCACACCAGCTCTGGAGATTTTAGTGTAGCAGGACAGACATAGGTCTCCAGACTTGGTGACCTATGGGATGTGGGGTCAAGACAGAGGGAGGCATCATGGATGATTTTAGCTATGGCAATACTGCAGAGAGCAGCTCAGTTATCAGAAAGGGGGTACTGAGAGGGGAGCAGGACCAGAGGGCCAGAATTGGATCAGATTGGCTTGGGGGGGTCACCTGGAACTCCATTGCAGACTGCGAAATCGGGCCTGGTATGTCATTATCCATCTGGGCATTTGCCCACCCATCACCACTCTGCTAGCCCTGGCCTGGCCCTGTGTGGGATGCCGGGATCCCTGCCTCAGGAGTGCTGGGAGCTGCCTCTGGGCACTTATAGTCTGGGGATGAGCAGACCTGAAACCAGACCTTTCCACCATTCCTGCTGAGAGGAATGACCAGCATCAGGGGAGCATGGGAGAGTAAGGGTTATGCCTAGGGCCACGGAAAAGGGGCCTCAGATTTCTGAAAACTCTGGAATTCTGGGGCTCCAGAAGGATAACCTACTTTCTCCATTGGCCTGATTAACTGGACCTACACTGGACCCTGGCCCTCCAATATTCACATCCTCCACTGGCTCTCTCCTGTCTCCTAGGCTGTCTGTGAGCTGGGCTGGCAGAGGCACAGGATCTCAGGTGTCTGACTATAAATCAGCAAGAAGATGCCAGCAACTCTGCCTGAGCTGGGGGCGGGGTGAGGCTTGCCGCCCTCCTGAACACCAATTCTGGCTTGGTCCATGGTGGCGACTGGATCATTGTGCCCCTCTCAACAAACAGCTCTTAGGGTGAGGCCAGCTGGAGCTCCCTAGGGAAAAATGGAGAGCCCCACACCTGGTTCAGGAAGGCTGAGGTTAAGTGAGGGGAGGCCTTGACACGCTGCTTCATTCCTAGCCGCTCGCTGTCTGAGACCCTGCGCCACACCTAGACCTGAGGTCTCAGACCTGTAGAAGGCAGGAGGGGCACTTGTTCCCTGGAGCTGTCACTTCCATTAGGGGCCTGTGATGCTAGAGGCTTCCAGAGCGACAGGGAGTCACAGACAATGAGGCGGGGACCCTTTCTTCTCCCGCTCATGTCCCTGAGGCCATCTGAGGGAGGGAGAAATGAAGGTGGGGGTGGCTGTCTCCTCTTTGAGCCTCTTTTTTTTTTTTTTTTTTTTTTTAAGAGAGAGAGAGAGAGAGATTTTTTAATATTTATTTTTTAATTTTCGGCGGGCACAACATCTTTGTATGTGGTGCTGAGGATCGAACCCGGGCCACATACATGCCAGGCGAGCGCTACCGCTTGAGCCACATCCCCAGCCCATTCTTTGAGCCTCTTGCCAGTGCCCAGGTCAGAGAGCTCCTCAGCCAACTCCTGAAATCCTCACTCCCAGCCCTGAGTGAGGCTGGGATCCTCTGGAGGGGATACAGGATGGGGAAACAGCAGGTACCCCATGCTTCCCCCATCTCCCCTCCTCCAGGCACTTCCCTAACTTCCCCTGGCCACCCCACCCACCTGCCCCCCACAGGAGGCCTTTCATCCTTCAGGACAATGTCTGAGGCAATCTTTCATCTCCCTCACCCCCAACAGGTATGGACATCGGAAACACATGTGGTACTAAGGATGACCCCAATGACTCTCTTGACATTGACACACACAGGCACACACATACACCCATCCCACCAGCAACTTTAAGTGTTTTTCAACATCTGCAAAGAGAGAAAAGTGTGCTGGCCCAAGCCTCCTGGCTCTAACCCCAGTACAGACCTTAGGCCAGCACCATGCAAAAAGGAGGAGTGACCTCCCCACTCTGAGCATAGCTCGGAGGGAACTGGTCATAAAGTACTTCCACATGCAGCAGGACATTCCTCCCCACCAGGCCATCCTAGGGACAGATGATGACATTCAGTCCTCACTCTACAAATTGGAATACTGGGACTCAGAGAGGTAAAGTAACATAGCCAAGGCCATACGGCTGCTTTGGCATCCCAGGTGTCTGACTATAAACCCTCTCTCACTCCATGCCACCCGACTTGCCCCCCAGCCCCATTGAGGAGAGCTGCATATATATCAAGAGAGATTGGGCTGCCGTGCCTGGGAGTGGGCAGGAGGAATGCCCACCGCCCCACAGGCTGGTGCCCAGCAAAATTATTCCACAAGTGCTCAGGGCCATGGCCACTCCTTTATCCTATGACTCCTCTAGCCCAGCTAGGGACGGGAAAAAGGAGTTTCCTAAAGCCAACCAGTTCCCACCCTTTTAGACAAGACTAACTGAGCCATCCAATTCAGGGTGGGCCCACCTTCTGTCCCCCCACAGCCCCCCCATCAGCCATTGCAACATAACACTAGAGGGGGAGGATGGATTTCAGGGCTGCAGCTACGGCAGTCGGCAGTCGGTGGCATGTGGAGCCTCACCCCTCCCACCCTGCACCCTACAGGCCCCCTAGCTCCTGTTCAAATCAGTCCCTCCATCTCCTTTCCAAGCTTTGACCACAGAAGTTGGCTGCACTCTGGGCCCTGGAGATCAAAGACCGCAAGCTCGGGTCACGCCTGAGTCACTGGCTTGATGAGCTCCTCACCCCGCTGCTCCCCACAGATGGGTTAATTTCAGTCCCATCAGGAGGCCCCGGAAGCCCTCTAGCCTGCCCCCATCCTTTGGCATCTCCCTGGGTTGCTGGCTCCCCCCTCATTGACCCCCCCCATCCTGCGGCCCCTTGGGTGCAACCATTAAAGAAACTGTGCTCCCCCCAGGGGGCCACTGAGAAGTTCTTGCAGTCTAACCAGTGCCTCCTGCTGCATCCTTCTTTGGTGGCAGGTGACAGGTGCCCTGGGCTCTCCCTGGACTCCTGGACTTCCATCACATTCCCTCCCCCAGGTATGACCCTGACCATCAGCACCCTCCCCCAGACCACCAGGAAAGGCAAGGCTGTCTGGGTAGAGAATTAGGGGGCTTAGCTCAGATCCCTGCCCTCAAAGAAGACAAAGATTCCATCTGTATCTCTGGGTGGGTTAATTAGCTCGGGGCTTGAGTTTCTTTCCTCTCCCCACATAAACAACTCCTTCCCCCAGAGCCCCTTCTGAACAAACCTGTTTTCTGGAGCTGCTGCTGCCAGCCCCTCCCCAGACCTGCTTTGTGGTCTGGGTATTGGCTGCTCCCAAGATTACAGGTTATTGTCTGGTGGAGACAGGATGCTGAGGGGGTGGGGGCCAGCACAGACTGGGTTTGGAATGCGAGACTGGATCCAGCTGTGGGTTGGCCGGCTCCTCTTCCCCCTCCGCCCCCCTGCCCTGCCACCAGGTGCTCAGGTGAGTCGAGAGCCACCTTTCAGCAAGAGGAGGGGGAGGAAGGAGCAAAAGGAGAGAAGGGACTAGGGAGGGGTGTGTGGGCCAGGGAGGGGTGTCACAGATTCTGGTTGATCAGGTGAACGACCTCCCTTCCAGACATGGTCCAAGCAGTACATCCAAAGGGGCTCCACTGGTCCCCCCACCCCACGGTCAGTGCTCTGTGACAAAGTGGTAACCCTCCACTAAGCCTCAGTTTCCTCCTTCAGCAGAAGCAGATAAATGTCCGGAAGGGAATGAATACAGCTGGGCAGAGTGTGGGGGCTCCTACAGCATCCCTGAAGCAGCAGGGATAGAACCTTCCAGCAGGCAAGGTGGCCTCGGAACCTTTGTCCCTCAGGTCTCTGTGGACAAGGTCAACCCTTCACTTCAGTGGAAAAGGTGCTAGGCAGGGTCCCTCTGGGAGCAGGAGAGGGGGATGGTGAGTGGACACCCGCTGACACCCTCTCCCATATCTGAGTTCTCCCCTCGCCCCACACTTCCACCCTTGGGGAAGGACATACTCTGCTCTCGCCACCTGCAGTTGGGATGGGGGCAACCAAGGAATGGGCAGCTCCTTCCTGGCAAGGGGGGCCAGGGCCCAGTAATGATGCAGCTTTCCAGCCAGGACCAGGAGTCCCTCCCTCGTGCCCTCCCCTTCTGTCCCTCACATCCCCCTTCCCTCTGTCACTCTGGCTGGGTTTCATTTGCTCCTGCTAGGCGCTCAGCTGCGGTGCCTCCAAAGGCTGAGAATGCTCTTGGGTGAGTGCTGAGGATGGCTGGCCTGGGGAGTGGGAACAGGGGTTAGAAGCTTAGAGGCCAGGGTTTCCCACCCTCCTCAGCCCTATCCTTTCCCTGCTACTTCTGGTCCCCCAAAGTTGTCTGCCTGAGACACCGGAGCCAGTTAGGCTCAGGGCTGGGCTGGTAGCCCCCCTCTGGTTAAGAATAAGGTTGGAGGGAGGGGACAGGGACAGGGAGGGGACAGGGAGAGCTGGAGATACCCTGCAGGACTTCAGGTCTCTGCACATCTGGACAAATGCAGTCGGGGAGCCTGGGTCAAAGGTTTTTTGTATGGAATCACACTTTCAATGCCTCTAAGGGGATAGGGGAGGGGGACAGATTGGAGGGGGCGAAAGAGGGAGCTGTAACTGCTTCAGAGGAGGAGACAGCCCTGCAGACAGGGAGGCTGGGGCTGGTTTTGGGGGCTGCTACTGGACAGCCTGTCCCAGCACTGGGATCGACTGCCCTCCCCATCTATGATCTCCCCATTTGCCTTCCCACACTGGGGTTGCCTGGACATTGTCCAGGGAGACAGCCATCACCCCTCCAGGGAAAGGGCCCCGAGACAGTGGGGCCGGGGGCAGCATCTCTGTGCCTGGGCTTTGGGATCTTACTCCAGCTTGAGGGGCTGGGCATTACACATCCAGAGCCCCAGAGCCCCAGAGGGTGGGAGAACGTGGGAAGGAACGCCGGGCCATGATGAGAATCCTACCAGGCAATGTGCAGTAGATCTTGGTCCTTCTCCCACCCTTGCCTTTGGCTCTCTCTCCCCTAGATTCCCATTTTTCTTTGCAGATTTGATTTGATGGAAACAGCAACATTATAATTTGCTATGTGTGTGTGTGGGGGGGCACATGTGTGTGCCTCTGGGAGGACCCTGTCATGTGCCCTGTAACTTGGGGTGGGGGTGAGAGGAGTGGGAGACATGTCGTGTTCCGCTATATGATCTGATGTCAGAAGCATGTGATTCATAAGAGTGTTTGCACCCACCTGTCTCTGGGCAAATGTATCTGTCTAGGAACCCATGTGTATGCATGTTTGTGTGCTTTGTACACAGATATACAGATGCATCTGTAGGGGTCTGTGTATCTGCCCCTCTGGGTGTGCTTATGTACAAGTATGTCTTTGTTGACTGTGTCTGTGTCTACGTGCATGCTCCCTTGTGGCCTCCGTGGGTAAGTTTCTCTGCATGGGCACCACCTCCATGCCCGCACACTCCAGGGTATAGGGTGTGCCGATGGAAGACTTGGTCTCGCTGTGGGGAGATGTATATTTGTGCCTTGCTGTCTATGCCTACTGCTCTGTGTGGGTGCCTGTGGTCCTCAGGGAGTGTGTCCCTGTGTGTGTGTGTGTGTGTGTGTGTGTGTGTCTTTTCTAGTTATGGCACAACAGCAGGATGTGGTTTCCCTAGATCCTCTCTGTTGGGTGGCAGCCAGGCTGATGTTATTTCATAAGACACCTGCTCTGTGCCCCTACCCCAGCCTTTGGTGGAGCCCTGGGGCAGCCTCCATTCCTCCATGTCAGCCTGGTTTGTTCCATCTGTGACCAGAGCCAGCAATCCACCCTCCTAAGGCAGCTGTCCAGTGATCTGTAGCTCCTGGCTGTGGACCCCTGGCCAGGGTTGGGGAGGGACTGCTCTGAAACACTTAGCCAGGGTATATGTTCTGCTGCAAAATGCTATCAGAGAAGAGCCTCCATTCCAATGTTTTTTGGGGTGCAGAGTCTAGACCTGTCAGCCATGTAGTGTGCCATCCTGGGGCAGGTGTGGCGACAGTGGCAGCTCCCTTCATTTGAGTGTAGCCAGGAGCCAGGCAGCCACACGTGTGTGTCCATGTGCCATGGCTCATGCTCCATCCCAGAGGCCCTGGAGGACAGGGATAATAATGGTGACTGTCAGAGGCAGACAGGGGGTGGTGGAGCAGCGCTGTATGAAGGGTACTGGGGAACAGTGCCCGGTAGCTACTGGAGGGGCCCAGGCCTTGATGCAACTTGTACCCTAGCCCTTGTGCAGGAGAGCAATTATGGGGGGGCGGGCTGGAAGGCACTTCTGGGGGACTCTGCTGACTGGAAGAAGAGATTGAGTTGCCAAGTTCATTGGCACCTCCTTGATCAACACCCCTCCTCAGTTGCCTCCACACCCAGCCCCTCCTGTGGTCCCCAGACCTATTCCTGTTCTGCCCTTCCTCCTTCCCTCATCACAGATGGGCAGCTCCTAGCTAAGCATCCACTGCACAGCTCAATATAATTGGAGCTCTGTCCCAGACTTCTGGGAGGGTTGGGGTACCACAACCCCTTATTCTTCCTGCAGGGAACCCACCCCTCTACCCCTTTCACATCTGGAGGACCCCAGACAGAAGAGGGCACCCTGTGCACCTGAGAACTCTAGGAAGAGGTCACTCCGACCTCCTGACCTCCCTCTTTTCCCCACTAATGTCTTCCCCTTACAAGGATCTCATTAGAAACAGCTTCCCATTGAGCCCAGACACCTCCTGCGGGATCCCTGGGGAGATAAAGGCCCAAATCCCCAGGTTTCCCTGTGAGCAACGCCTTCCAACATTAGGCATTCTCCCCCTTCTCCCTGCCATGCCTGTTTTGTCTGGAGCTTTTGGAACTGCGGTGACCTTTCAGGTTACTGACCCATTGATGGAACCTTGCTTTGTCATCTCCAGTCCTAGAACGCCCTTCCCCATGTAAATTTCGCTTCTTCTTGTAAAACTTGACTTTTCTGCTCTGAAACCTAATGGACTCTCCTTGCAGACCTTCAGTTTTATCGCCTGCTTCTCTGATCCTAGAACCCTCCCCGCTCCCCGGTACTGGTAATTGAACCCAGGGCGCACTACCACTGAGCTATATGCCCAGCCTTTTTTATTTTGAGACAGGGTGTCACTACATTGCTGAGGTTCGATCGCCTCAAATTTGCGATCCTCCTGTCTCAGCTTCCCTAGTTGCTGGGATTACAGGTGGTATTACACCACGGCCGGTGGATCCCAGAGCTCTTGGTCCCAAACTTTGAGCACGGGGCTGGCTGCAGCCGGCACAGCTTTTCCTGTGTCTTGCCCGTGAGCTCCTCTAGAAACCGACGGGTGGACGCGATGACTGAACGGACTCCTGTCCCTCCGTCTTCTTGCGGTCTGACCTCAGTAGCTCCTGCTGCAGTGCGCGTAGTGGGAGGAGGCTGAGGCGAAGCTGAGCGCGCTGGCTGGGAGCTGCGGCAGGTGGGCGCAGCCAGGTGAGCCCAGGGGGAGCCGCCTCCCTGCTCGCATTCCAGGCCGCGCCGGCTGCTGGCGCCTCTTCACCCCGATTACCGCTAGTGGCTGCTGTCGCTCAGTGGAGCCCAAGGAGACCACGGCCAGAGCGTCCACCGCCCAAGATGGTGGCTCCCGTGTCTCTGTGAGTGTGTGCGGTCGGCGCAGGGGTGCTGGGCCGGCGCCCCCTCCCGGAGCTTCCAGGCAGGGGGCGGACCAGCCGGGACTGGGGGCCTTGTGGCGGGCGGGGGGGGGGGCGGGCAGGTGGAAGCAGGGTCTCTGGGGACCCAACCGAGGCATTCCCCAGAGGAAGTCCCCCAGCGCTTTGCATCCCATAGGATGGGTGAGGCGTGCAAGGGAGCCTCATCTCATCTGGTCCCTACTCTGCTCAAAGTGTGGACTTCACTTGGTGGGGTCCCATGAAAGGGTCCAGAGGAGCCCGAGGAGGAAGCCAGGGACCTCCATCCTGGGGGCACATCAGTTTGGGGTTTGAGGCTTACTGTGTCTGGGGGAGCAGACCAACACAACTGCCCGAAGGGAAGCTCGGGCTGGTTCCCATCTACCCTGCCCGGTGTGGAGATGCAGGATCTGGGACCACACAAGGACTCCCACCTGGTCAGCCTTACTCACAACTGGACGCACACAGTAATGTTTTATTTACACTCTACCCCTGGTAGCTTGGTTCCCTCAGACCTGAGGTGGGGGGTAATGTCAATGGATTTTTTTTTTTTTTTTAATATGTTTTTAGAGCAGCTGGGCCCTATAGAACTTTCTGGCATGATGTAAATGTTCCCTCTACCTGTGCCGTTTAGTCCAATAGTCACTAGCCACATGTGGCTACTAAGTGCCTGAAATATGGCTAGTGTCAACTGAATTTAAATTTTTGTATTTAATTCCAATTAAACAGCCACATGTGACTAAGTGGCCACTGTACTGGGAAGTGCAGTTTTAGAATCTCCACGTTCCAGGCTTCCAGCTGCCTGCTCTTTGGTTCTTTCATCAAAACATCCTAGATCATATCATTTATCCCTCTGCAGAACAGGATGGGATAGCTGGCTTCCAAGTACATAGAAAGGATCTGAGAAACTTCCAGAAGGTCATAGTGGTCCTGCACCCCTCCCCCATTCTAAGATCCTTTGGGCATTGGGCTGGGCAAGGTCATAGAATCACTGCCTCTTAGGAGGAAAGCATATCAAAAGCAGCTATTTTAACCACACAGCAGGGGTCCACGGTCCCACTGCACTGCTCTGTCTGAAGCTTCCTCTTCCTTATTCTTTCACCCCCTCAAATTTTGTGGCATGCCTGCTGGGCATGGCACTGTTCACAAGAAGTAGTTAGCTAACTTTCCAGCCCACGAGGAGTGTCTGTGAGAGAAGGGAGGGGGCCGAGGAGGAAAGGAAGGGATGTGAAGCCACAGAACTATGCAAAAGTAAGCAGAGCTTTGTAAACTACAGGAAGCCAGGTAAAATGTCATAGGAAGGGTAGGAACATTTGGGCATGTGTGCAAAGGCCCTGGGGATGAGTGGCCACCAGTGGGGTCAGCAATGCTGGGCATTAACAGACTGCAAAGAAATTTGGGCACTTGACCTCAGAGCAGCAGGCAGCCTTGGAGAGATTTAAGGTGTATGTTTGTTTGTTTGGTGGTGGTACTAGGGACTGAACCCAGGGGGACTCTATGGCTGAGCTCTATCCCCAGCCCTTTTCATTTTTTGAGACAGGGTTTCACCAAGTTGCTACAGCTACAGCTGGCTTTGAAGTTGCAGTACTCCTGCCTCATCCTCCCTAGTTGCTAGAATTACAGGTGTGCACCACCACATTTGGCCTAAGCAATAAGTTTTTAAAAGTCCCCCTGGGCTGGGCATGGGTGGTGCTCGCCTGTCATCCCAGAGACTCTGGAGGCTGATGGAGGAGCAAGTTCAAGGCCTGCCTCAGCAAGTCAGCAAGGCCTTAAGCAACTTAGCAAGACCCTGTCTCAAAATAAAAAGGGTTGAGGATGTGTCTCAGTGGTTAAGTGACCCTGAGTTTGATCCCTGGTACCAAAGGGGGGGAAAAAAGTCCCCTTGGTCAGAGAAGAATAAGGATGGAAACCCAGAATGCTCTCAGACAGTGACTGTATTAGTCCAGGCAGGAGATGAAGGTGGGCTGAACAAGACCAACAGGCAATAGCATGGAGAGAAGGCATGCAACTGAGGTAGATTTTGGAGGTGGGATCTACAGATCCTGTTGGTGGACCAGGCCCTGGACTGGGAGAGAGGTAGGGTCAGAACTGCAGGTTTCTGGCCAGAGCACCTGGAAAGGAAAAGGGGCTATTTTCTGAGATGAAAATGACTGAGACAGGGGCATATTTGTGAAGATCAATCAAGAGTTCTATGTAGATAAGCCAAGAAGGCAGCTAGAGGGAGGGGATTGGGGACCAGGCTGGGGCTGTATATTTCAGAGTGGTCCACAGAGGTGGTTCTAAAACCTTTAGATAGTTTGAGCTTGGGAAGAGGATGAAGAAATGAACTCCAGAGGCCAAGGAGTGGCTCATAGTGGGAAGGGAAACCAGGGGATGTGGGGTCTTGGAAGGCAAGTGGTGGCACAGAGCTGTAATCCCAATGAGTCAGGAGGCTGAGGCCGAAAGATCACAGGTTTGAGGCCAGCCTCAGCAACTTGTGAGACCCTGTCTCAAAAAAGGGCTGGAGATGTAGCTCAGTGGTACAGTTCCCCTGATTTCAATCCCAGTACAAAAGAAGAAGAATATTAGAATGTTTCAAGGAGGGCATAGTGAGAAGCACCAAATGCCACTCAGAGTACAGGGGAAGAAGACCAGGGAGTTCTCCTGCACCTGGTGACACAGAGTGGGCTGCCCCTGGAATTCTGCTCCTCTGCTCTTGTTTGACCTACTCACCACATGTATTCCCCATGTGCCAGTTGGCGTGCAGGACTGGGCACACAGCAAATGGACAAGATGGTCATTTAGTGATGTCTCAGAGCTTAGGTTCTTCTAATCAGCAGTTTCAGACACAGGTAGCTCTTCCATGAAACCATAACAAATCCTTTTGTTCTTTTATGTGTTTTTTTTGTTTTTGAGTCAGGGGTCTTGCTAGGTTGCCTACGCTGGCCTCCAACTCAAGGTCCTTCTGCCTCTGCCTCCTGAGTACCTGGGATCACAGTCTTGCGCCGCTACACCCAACTCTGTAGTTGTTTTAAGCCATCAGCTTTTACTGTGAGGCATCTGCATCTAAGTACTTAGAGATTCAAAAATGAACAAACTTGGTCTTGACTTTCTAGGAACCCGAGTGCAGACATGCGTGGAGAATCCCTGCATTTACCATAGGGAACTTCAGGAGACTAGAAGACAGGTGCCAGCCCAGCTGGGGGCATCAGGAAGACAAGGGGATGCCTGGGCTGCTTTCAAAGCATGAGTGGCAACTGGCCAGGAAAAGGAGGCTCAAGGATAGACAGGGACAAAAGTACCAGCTCTGCATATGTGGAGAATGGCTTTTTTGGAATTGGCTTTGCAAATGGGAACTTCTAGGTGGCTCTAGAGGTATCCAGAGGCTGTGGAGGGTCTTGTTGGCTCCTGGTGAGGTGCACAGACTTAGGCAATGGGGTACCACCGAAGAAGTAGAAGCAAGGGAGTGACAGGTAGATCTGTGCCTGAGCTTGCTTTCTCAGGCTGTGGGGTGAGGGACAAGTGTGGGGGGAATGACAGCAGAGAGATGGAGGCTGCAGCTGTAAACCATGTGAGCTAGTGGGGCCTGAACTGGGCTGAGGCTGGAAAGATGGGAGGCAGAGGTTGGTGCAGCCCAGGAGCTCAGAATGGCCTTTGGGTTCAGGAGGACTTGAGTTCCAATTCTGCCTCAGGTACTTAGTGTTTGCAAAACCTGGGATAGATCACTTAGTCATGGAGCCTCAATTTCTTTACCCACAGAGAGTAACCTTGATCCTCTTCAGGAATCACTGTAAAGTACTCTGCACAGGGCCTGGCTCAATTCACACTGTGAGTGATAGTTACTGCTTACAGTCACACTGTAAGTGGCGAGGCTGGGATTAGTCCCTGAGTCTAACCATCCTGCACTGCCTACCTCCCTCTTTCAGCCATGGAGATCATTAGATATGAGATCATTAGGAGTTGGAGTTGGCAGGTTTGGTTGGTGGCTAGACATGACCTTCTGATCCCAAATGGCTTCTCCTGGCTTCATGCTTGGGGGGGGTGCACAAGCTAGCTACCTTCACTCTGGGGCTCAGCCTCCCAAGCAGCCACAGGTCTAGGCTACTGTTCTAGAATCACTGCTGGGTGTGTGTGTGTGTATACACTTGCATGTGTGCAGGAATGGGAGTGCCAGAGAAAATCCTGTTCTGACCTTCTTCTGATGAGCTAGGTAGCTGTGGGCTGCAGGGGACTGGTCATCCTTTGGGCTAGGAGTCACGAGGTCTGCATTGTAATCCTTGTTCAGCCGTGAACTACTCATGAGCCCTAAGAATCACTCTGTCTCTGGGACTCAATTTCCCCTAAAAATGTCCTATAACATGTGATTGCATAGATGGTGGCAGTCTTCCAGGCTCTGAGTTCTGAGATGCTGCAGCTGTCAAAGCCAAGCTATAGCGTGTCCTGGATGGAAGGAGGCCTTGGAGGGGGTTGGGAGCCTGTACCTCCCTGATGTTGGCCCTTGGTATGAGTGCACACTCCCCAAAGCCCCTGCCCCATTGAGTCCAGTTCACTCCTCAGCCTGGGAGGACTCTGGGCAGGATGAACCCCACCACCCCACCAGAATCTGCCCCCACCATGACGGTCCCCCTAACACCTCTCCCTTGTCTTTTTCATCTCCAGTCTCCCACCGGCAGAGCAGGAATAAACTTTCCAGGCTAAGTTAGATGGATGGTGCCCCTTAGCCTGGTGGGCTGCCCCCCTCATCTCCACACCAGCTCCCCTGTCAAGGGAGGTGTCTGTGTGGTTGGGGAGGGAGGAGGCACAAGCATTTGGGTGGGGGTTGGGGGTCCCCTGCCCCTAGAGTAGGAATGGTGCCCCCGGGGAAGAAGCCAGCAGGAGAGGCCTCCAACTCCAACAAGAAGTGCAAGCGTTACTTCAATGAGCACTGGAAGGAGGAGTTTCCCTGGCTGGACTTTGACTATGAGCGGAAGCTGATGTTTTGCCTCGAGTGTCGCCAGGCCCTGGTACGAAACAAGCACGGCAAAGCGGAGAACGCCTTCACCGTGGGCACTGACAACTTCCAGCGTCACGCCCTGCTGCGCCATGTCACCTCGGGGGCCCACCGCCAGGCTCTGACAGTCAACCAGGGCCAGCCCACTTTCGAGGGCCCTGCTGAGGGAGGTGGGGCCTACAGCAGCCTGGCTGCCACCCCCACCTCCAGGGATGTCAAAGTAGAGGTGGACTCTGCCAAAGTGGCGGTGCTGACCACTGTGTACTGCATGGCCAAGGAGGATGTGCCCGAAGACCGCTGTTCTGCCCTGCTCGAGCTGCAGAGATTCAACCTGTGCCAAGCGCTGCTAGGCACAGAGCATGGCAATTACTACAGCCCCAGGAGAGTGAGGGACATGCAGGTGGGTGGCAGTCAGAGGGTCTGGGAGTGGGAGGGAGGACACTGAGCCATTTGGGAGCAGCCCCAGCATGCTAGGCCCTTGTGGAACAGCCAGGCACTTCACTCCTGTCTCCACCCTTCAGAAGCTTCACTGGGGCCTATCACAGGCTGGCACTGGGCCAGCAGTGGGTACAAGAGTGAGAGGCCAGGCTGGCCTTGCACACGGGGCACTCCTCTCACTAGCTAGCCAGAGGAGGCAACCTGGCAGCCTGGGGGCTTGATTGGCCCATAGATGGGTTTTATTGGTTTTCAACTTTTGGGGGTGGGGGTACTGGTGATTGAACCCAGGGCACTTGACCACTGAGCCACATCTCTAACCCTTTTTATTTATTTATTTACTTTTGAGACAGGGTCTCCCTAAATTGCTTAGGGCCTTGCTAAGCTCCAGAGGCTGGCTTTGAACTTGATATCCTCCTGCCTTTGCCTCCCAAATCACTAGGATTACAGGAGTGGGTCACTATATCCAGCTCACCCTGTTTAAAAAAAAAAAAAAGTGTTAGTTTTTAACTTAAAACATCCAGGAGATGAATGTAAAGATCTAGATCTGTGGCTTCTACTAAAAAGTGAAGTCCCCATGCTCTCAGGGCAAGGTATGGGCTTGCCATCATTTCCCCTTACCCTTTGGCTTGCCCCTGGCCCACTTCAAGCTCAAACTCACTCACATGGCTCCTGGAGGCTTACAAGTTGCAGCTGTGTCCTAGGTTCAGCTGTGTGAATCCTGGGGGGCTGGCTTGGGAGTAGGTGAGTTGCATATCATCTTATAGAAAGATGGCGAACAGCACCCAGCTGGCACTCTATGTAAAGTCAGGAGTTGTTAGTGAACGTGTCTGTTGCTAATGTCTGAGCTGAACAGTGGAAGGAGACTCCCAGGAATAAGGTAGACTGGGACCATGTGCAGAAAAACAAAAGGAAAAAAACTAGCCTTCTTAGAGTGCTTTATAGATCATAAAGAACTTTTAAATTTATGAGACCAATAATGAAAATTTACATTTTTAAGTCATGAAAACCCTTTATAAAGACTGGGGGCAGATATTAGCTGAGACCAAGTATTACAGCTGAGAAGACTGAATTTCAGAGTGGTGAAGGGACTTTCCCAAGGTAGCACACAATGAGTGAGTGGCAAGGCCAAGATTAGTCCCTAAGTCTGTCTGACTCCAAGAACTGTGCTCTTTCCACCACCCTGCACTGCCTACCTCCCTTTCGGGACAAGCCTAATTGTCCTCCCTCCCTTTCTCTCCCTGGCTGTCCCAGGTGGCCATTGCCAGTGTCTTGCACACAGAGGCCTGCCAGCGCCTGAAGGCATCCCCATTTGTGGGGCTGGTGTTAGACGAGACCAGGGACTGGCCTGAATCCCACAGTCTAGCCCTGTTTGCCACTTCGGTATCCCCATGTGATGGCCAGCCTTCTACCACCTTCCTGGGTAGTGTGGAACTACAGGAGGGCAGGGCCACTGCTAGTCAGCTCTTGGACATCCTGCAGGCCTTCGGAGTATCTGCACCCAAGCTAGCCTGGCTCAGCTCAACCGTCCCCAGTGACCGCCTAGGGAGTGTCAGCCTGCAGCTCCAGGCTACCTGCCCACTGCTCACCGAACTGCACTGCCTCCCTGGCAGGACAGATCCTGAACCCCCTGCCTACCTGAGTGAATATGAGAGCATACTGGATGCCCTATTCCGCCTGCACGGTGGCCCCAGTTCTCACATGGTCCCTGAGCTCCGGGCAGCCCTGGACCTTGCAGCAATTGACTTGGCAGGACCAAGGCCAGTGCCCTGGGCCTCCCTTTTGCCTGTTGTGGAAGCAGTGGCAGAGGCCTGGCCTTGCCTGGTGTCCACCCTGGAAGCCGCAGCCCCAGCCTCACCGACAGCTGCAGCCCTGGCTCTGGCCCTGCGCCAGTTCACCTTCGTAGCCTTCACCCACCTGCTGCTGGACGCTCTGCCCTCGGTGCAGAAGCTTACCCTCATCCTGCAGCCGGAAGAGCCCGACCTGGCCTTGTTGCAGCCCATGGTGATGGCGGCAGCAGCTTCCCTCCAAGCCCAGCGCTGCTCAGGGGGAGCCCGCCTCCAGGGTTTCCTGCGAGAACTGGCACTCTCAGACCCCGACCGGGGCGGTGGGCGCTGCGCCTACCGCAGCCTGGAGCTGGTCGGCTACTCAGAGGCCGCGATCAGGGACTTGGAGCGGCTGCGGGGAGCCTTTCTGGACTCCATGCAGAGGGGGCTGCGGGACTCCTATCCCGGGCCCTCGCTGGACGCCGTGGCTGCCTTTGCGGCGATCTTTGACCCCCGCCGCTATCCGCAGGCCCCGGAAGAGTTGGGTGCGCACGGCGAGGGGGCGCTGCGGGTGCTGCTGCGCGGCTTCGCGCCCGCGGTGGTGCGCCAGCGCGCGCTGGGCGACTTCGCTCTCTTCAAGCGCGTGGTGTTCAGCCTGGGGCGGCTCAGCCCGCGGGCGCTGTGCACCAAGCTGGCTTGCGAGAACTCGGAGCTGCACGAGCTCTTTCCCGACTTCGCTGCCCTGGCCGCTTTGGCTTTATCTCTGCCCGCGGGCGCCGGCCTCCTGGACAAGGTCGGCCGCAGTCGCGAGCTGCGATGGTGGGGACAGAGCGCGACCGGGGAAGGCCGGGGAGGCCACGTGGTGAAGATCGCCGTGGACGGGCCCCCGCTGCATGAGTTTGACTTTGCGCTGGCGGCGGAGTTCTTAGAGTGGATGGGGGGAGGGGCTCCTGGGATCCCAGCTCACCTGAGGATGGCTTCCTCATTGCCCCTTCAGCCTGCAGCCCTGGATGCTCCAAGGGCCAAGCCAGACTTGACTATGCTGCAACCAAGCTGACCTACTAACTGTGGTCTACCTAGCTAACCCTCTACCCCTGCTGAGCTCCTAACCCTGGGGGCTGCATGGGAAGAGGGGCCTGAGCAAGTGGACAGAGAGGCTAGCTACGTAAGGTCAGGGCATCGGAACCCCCCATTCCCACCTCCTCCCTTTCCAGAATTTGGTGAGAAGTAACTTACCCTTTCCCTTTCTGGACCCCACGCACATTTGGCCCTAGAAAAGTTGGGGGTTCTTGGTTGGAGGAAGGAAAACTGGGTCTTGGAAATTGAGGGAAAGAATTGGTCTTTGTTTCCTAGCCCAACACTCAACAGTATTTCTTCTTTTTAGGTAAGACAGGAGAGCAGATGACTGTGCTTACTTTTTGGGGTGCTGTGGATGGAACTCAGGTCCTCATGCACACTAGGCAGTTGCTCTACTATTGAACTACCCCCCAAGCCCCGTGTTTGTTTTTACAGATTTTTTTAAAAATTAAAAACTTTTTTTTTTTTTTTTTTGAGATGGAGGTTTTTGCCATGTTTTTCAGGTTGGCCTCAGTCTCATTAGACCATGTTCTTTTTTGACACACAGCACAGCATACTCTGCATGTGCTCATGGTTCAAGGGCACAATGGATCATGGAGATTGTGGTGTCCTTTCTCCCCTCCCTGCCAGTAGGCTGCCTGAGGGCCTTTCTGTATATGACCATGTATATAGACATACAAATCTACAGATGTGAAATAAATCTATCCTTTCATAGTGTTAACACATAAAAATCAAAAAGACTTCTTTTGGTTGTGCAATGACAGGGTCTAAAAAAGTCCCAAATGGACTGGATTTCTTTCTTTTATATACCTCGCCCCACACCCCTGGACTGGATTTATTTCTAATTTACTTAAAATCTGGTTGTTCAAATTCCTAGCTCTCTTTTGCCCTTGCCTCAGACCTTTAAGACCAAAGATTGCAGACCATGGTGCTGCTGTACCTGCTGCCCCTAAGGGCTGGCCTCTGGCCTGACCCAGGATGCTTAGGGTTTTTATTTTACTTTTTGCCTCCAGGGAAATGTTGTTGGGACCTCACCAGGGCTGAGGAGCACAACCCTTAGACTGATGGATTTTCCATTCCCTTTTGTCAGCCCTTCCTGTGAATGGTGTGGGATATGGATAGAGGGAGGGGACAGCTAGAGAGTGAGAGGGAAGGGGGCTGACCTTTTCCCAAGCCCCCTGAATTTGGGCTTCATTTGCAATAAAGTGGAAACCCAGCACATTTTGCAGTCTTCATGGTGGTATGTATGTCAGGGGCCAGCCCTATCTCTTCTGTCCCCTGCCTTGACTGACCTCCCCTGGGGAGTGCATTTGGACCATTATGTTGCTTCTGTCTATGAGTGTGGGAGGGTCATCCTTCTGGGCTGGGAACCCTCAGCTGTGGACTTCCTGCCTCTGCTTGCCCACCTGTGAGAGCCCACCAATGGGGCCTATGATTTCTGTCTGCTTGGCTGATGCTACTTTGTGAAGAAACAGGAGTTTCTGCCCTGGCTCCACACCCAAGACCATCGGCCTTTTGTTCTGGCTACAGAGGTAGGAAAGAGCCCTGTGGTTCCCCATTTCAGACCCTGCCCTTCTTCCTCCTGCAGCAGGCCCAGCCTCCAGTGCCCCCAGCCCCCTGCTGGCCTCCTTGCCCCTGCCCACTCGGCCTCTGCAGCCCCCGCTGGACTTCAAGCACTTGCTCGCCTTCCACTTCAATGGCACCGCCCCGCTCAGTCTCTTCCCCAACTTCAGCACGGTACGGGTTGGGTTGGCGGGTGGGTGAGTGTGGCCAGCTGGGGAGGTGGGCAGGGAGGGTGGCTCAGAGGTCAGCCTCAGCCTCTGGGTCTAACCAGGAGCTCATTTTCCTGCAACATCCCCTACAGTGGTTAGGAGCCCCCTGAATAGGGACCCCTGGGCTCAGTAGAGGTTAGGGAACAAGATGGTGTCTCCCCTATCTTGCCATCACTACTGCCCAGAGATGGTAGGTCTCCCTTGAGTTTTTGGTGCAGCGCCTGTGGATAAGCCACGTGTCTCTGTGCAGTCAGTGTGCTTTTCTATTGTAGTTTGTGTCTTTGTAGATCTTTGTGTGTTGTGTGTGGATGGAGTGTGTATGTTGGTGTCCTGTGTGTGTGTGAGCAACTCTTTGTGCCTGGGTAATTGTGATTAATGTGTATGCCTGTGTATCTGAACGGTTCTAATTCCATCTCAGTCACCCTTAGGAGCCTCCTTCCTCCTGCTCTCCAGGGTGGTACAGAGATCCTAAGGAGTCAAGGACTTTTGGAGACAGGCCTCTGGACCAGACTCCTCACTGTACCTCACTGACCTGCTCATTGACTCTTAAGGGTGGCCACAATCATTGTTGTCCTCCTTGCTGAGAGCCCTGTAGGCCATTTCCTCTGAGGTCTCATCCCCACCCAGCTCTCTCAAATCCTCTGTGTTCTTCCTGTGGGAAGGTTTGGAAAGTTCCTCTTGACAAAACCAGAGAACTTCTGCTTTTGGTCAAATAACTAAGCTCCTGAGAAAAAGAAACATAAAAGCTTGGTTTAGTAGAGGAAAAAAATTATTTAAAATAAGCAAAATAAAGAAAACACCTAGGTTAATATTCCAAGGAAATGAGACTGCTCTGGGAACCCTCAGGCCTCCAGTTGCTTCTCTCCCTGGCCACCACCTTTCTGGCCATAGTTTTCAGAATCCTGACAAGCTATCAGAGCCTTAGGCCTAGTTGCAGGTAGAACTGATAAGACAGGACTAGTCCCTGGTGGTGCATGCCTGTAATCCAAGGGTCTCCTGGAGGCTGAGGCAGGAGGAGCCCAAGTTTATGGCCAGCCTGGGCAACTTAGCAAGATCCTGTCTCAAAATAAAAAATAAAAAGGGTTAGGAATGTAGCTCAGTGGTAGAGTGCCCTTGGGTTCAGTCTCCCAAACTGCCAAAACAAAAGTAGGGCTCATCTTCCCAGGTCCGAGCACACAGGCTGGGTTAGAGGAGGGGAAATCCCAACAGGAGGATTCTTTGTCCCTTCCCTGCCTCTTCCTGCCCCCAATTCTTCTTTTTTTTTTTAATTATTTTTAAAAAATTTATATATGACAGCAGAATGCATTATAATTCATATTATACATGTAGAGTACAATTTTTCATATCTCTGGTTGTATACAAAGTATATTCACACCAACTCGTGTCTTCATACGTGTATTTTGGATAATAATGATCATCACATTCCTCCATCATTTCTAACCCCATGCCACCTCCCTTCCCCTCCCACCCCTCTGCCCTATCTAGAGTTCGCCCATTCCTCCCAGGCTCCCCCTCCCTACCCTACTATGAATCAGCCTCCTTCTGTACCCAATTCTTTGTCCCAATAGTTGTAATTCTTGTAAAACAACAAAACAGAGACCAAAGGGACAATAAGAGATGTCAAGATGTTCACTAGCCCATGGTTCTACTTCTCAAAATCATTGGGTTACCCTGGCCATCCCCCTGCCTCCAAACAAGTCCAGGCTGACAAGTAAGTCAGCCAGGGAAGAGGCTATCTCTTGTCTAACATCCACAGGATAGGAAAGTTCTTCCTAGAGGCTGACTTCTCAGTGGTCTTTAGTTTTCTGCATTTGGTACTGTCCTTCCTGAATCAACCCCAGAGTTACTGTGCCCTCCCATCCCCCTCACAGATGGACCCAGTCCAGAAAGCTGTCATCAGCCACACATTTGGGGTCCCCTCCCCTCTGAAGAAGAAGCTCTTCATTTCCTGTAACATCTGTCACCTGAGGTTCAACTCAGCGGTGAGAGGGATTCATGGGAACTCCTGGGAGGGGGCTGGGCAATGAGGGGGCTGGAGACTGGGTTTCCTTCTAGGGTCCTTCCAGAGCTCAGAGGCTGTGGTCCTTATTTTCGAGCCCTGGTTGCAGAAGAGACAGTTCTGATACTTCAACTGTCCCATCCTCTCCTCTCTCCTGCCTCTTTCCATAACCCTCTTCTGCCTACCTCTAGACGACTGGGATTCCATCTACCCCCCCTTTGCAACTCTCCTATGTTCTGGATCCTTCTGCAAGAGAGAAGACTGCCCTTACCCACTCTGGGTCCCAGGGGCTCCCCTGTAAGCTCCTGGTCTGGAGCTGAGGTGTTAAAGCACCTCAGAGTTTACAGAATGTGTCATTCCCATCATCTTGACGGGTTCTAATGATACAGCTGTGAAAGAAATAGAGGCACTATTATCATCCACACTTTTCAGATGAGGAAACTGAGCCTAGAGAGGTTAAGTGACTTGCCTGAGGCCACACAGCTGGTAAATAGCAAACCCAGGCCTAGCCAACCCCAAGGCTGCATACTTTCTACTATAGCCTACCCCTGGGGAGAGCAGGGGCCTCATTTTGGCCTCCTCAGAAAGGTTTACCTCCTGTCCAGGCAATGCTGGTGTTTAGGTTGGATGTCAGAACTGCTGTTGTGCAAGAGTCCGTGGGGCGCTGAGAAGGCCTCTTTCTCACCTTTGAGGGAGGTGGGCTGGGAGCAATAAGCAGGGATCCCTGGCTGAAGCAGAGAAGACACTGACAGCCCAGATTTGAGGGTCCCTCCAGTCTATCAGGTCATATGAGGCCTTCCAAGAGATGGACAGAGAACTTGCTCTGAGGGAGGGACCGTGTCTTCCTCACACTTCTCCCTGGCACAGTGCCTGACAAAGAGCAAATGATAAATAGCAACCATGTGGTGAAAACATGAACAAAGGAGTGAATGTTTCAGGGCACATGACCCCCACATATGATGACTACCCTGTTGTCTTCATGTGTGCATCTAGAAACTTTTTTTGGGGTGCTAGTGTTCAAACCCAGAGCCTCGTGCACGGTATGATGCACATTTCCCCACTTTTTAAAAAAATTTGAGACAGGGTCTCACTAGTTGCCCATGCTGACCTCCAACTCTCGATCCTCCTACCTCAGTCTCCTAAGTGGCTTGGATTACAGGTGTGTACCATCACATCCAGCTGTCATCTATAAACTTGATAATGAACATTTACTGAGCAGCAACTGTATGTACTAGGCCCTGTGAGGTTGGCTTTATCATCACAAAGTTTATGAGTGAGGAGACTCAGGCTCAGAGAGACGATGTGACTTGCTCAAAGATGAATAGCTCTTAAGTGGTTGAGTCAGAATTTGAAGGTAGAGGCCACTTGCCTTGGAGCTCCTGTGTGAAAAACATTCTGTAAACATCAGGGTCATCTATGTGCTGTGATGTAATGACAAGAGTGCACTTCGTGTGACCTGAACCCTGCATCCCTTTAACGTGTCCCTCTGCTCAGCTTCAGTCATGGGTGGGGCATGTGGACCAGGCAAGAAATTTTGACCCCAGGCCCTCCCCTCTCCAGAACCAGGCTGAAGCACATTATAAAGGCCACAAGCATGCCAGAAAACTCAAGGCTGTTGAAGCTGCTAAGAGCAAGCAGAGGCCACAAAGCCTGACACAGGATGCCGGAGTGGTGTCCCCAACCCCAACTCTGGCCAGTGGAGCACCTGGAGATCTACAGAACAAAGGTCAGTCCTGAACTCTTCTCTACCTGCCCTAACTCCAGATCTAGCTTCTGACCAGAGTTTCAGAGATTTCTGCGGCTTATTATCTCTCTTGTGTTGGAGTATTCCGTACACAGAGTCTAAGGCACATGGGCTGCAGCCTGGTGAACTTCCCATCTGAGCATACTTAGCTCAGGAAACATGTGACCAGATCCCCAGGAGCCTGCCTTAGGCCCCCTCCTGGTCACCATCTTTCTGTATTAGTTCCAGGGCCACTGTAACAAATGACTACAAATTGGGTGGCTGAAAACAGTAGCAATTTATTTTCCCACATCTCTAGAGGCCAGAAGTCCAAAATTCAGGTGTTGGTTCCTTTACGCAGGCTCAGAGGGAGAACTGTTCTCTGTCTCTTCTGTTTGTTGCCGGCAGTCCTTGGCCCCTAGACTCATCACTCCAGTCTCCAGTCTCTGCCTGTCTTTACATCACGTTGCCTCCCATGTCTCTGTGTCTTCTCACGTGATCTTCTTATAAGGTCAACAGTCATTGGATAAGTCCCACCCTAATCCAGCATGACCTCATCTTAACTAATTATATCTGCAAAGACTATTTTCTTTTTTTTTAATATTTATTTTTTAGTTTTCGGCAGACACAACATCTTTGTTTGTATGTGGTGCTAAGGATCGAACCTGGGCCGCACGCACGCCAGGCGAGTGCGCTACCGCTTGAGCCACATCCCCAGCCCTGCAAAGACTATTTTCAGATAAGACCATACAGATATGAATTTTTTTGGGAAACTGTTCAATCAGCTATACCCCACCCCCAACTCTGGAGTAACTCTGATCTTGGCTTTTCTCATCATAAATTAGTTTCACCTGGTTTGGGTGGATCATACCAGTACACAGGTTTCTGTGTCTGACTTGCTTTTGTTCATCTCATGAACATTCACCAACATTCATCATGTCTATAAGGTGTTGTGTGTAGGTGTATTTTCTTTTTCTTCATTACATAGTACTCCACTGCATGAATATATCACAATCCTTCTGTTTGATGGACACCTGGATAGTTTCCAGTTTTATGCTATTATGAATAATGCTCAATGAACATTCTAGCACATCTTTCTGGTGACTTCTGTTTAACATTAGCAAATCAATATTGAGTATCAGGGTTGTGCGGCTTCCTAAGACCACTCTGTTCAACTTTCTGATTTCAGATGAGGAAACTGAGGCCCAGGTCTGGCTAGTGAATTGGTGGTAGAGTGGGGCCTGGAATTCAGTGCTGGTCATCCCTGCACCAGGGACCCTTCCACCCTACCCTACCATCTTCATTGTTAGTGCTAAGAATCGTGGGCTGGAGAATCATCTTGGATCTCTACTCTCACCCATGCCTCCCTTCTCCCCAGCAGTTCCTGCAGGCCCTCCACTCCAGCAGCCGTTGACCCCGGACCCCCCATCCAGGGAACCAGCCCCCTCAGACCTTTTGGATGCTGCCTCCTCTTCTTCTTCCTCCTCCTGCCCACCCTGCTCCCCAGAGCCTGGCAGAGAGGCACCAGGGCCTGAGCCAGTGGCGGCAGCTGTGGGAAGTGGAGTGAGTGGGGAAGGCAGGAGCGAAAAGGGGCGCCTCTACTGTCCCACATGTAAGGTGACAGTGAACTCGACCTCCCAGCTTCAAGCTCACAACACAGGTCAGTGCCCCCAAGGAGCTGGAGTTGGGGGAGGCTGGAAGGCTGAGCCTCACCAGGTGTGGGCAGGCTTGAGCTCCTGGGCACTTTCTTCCAGCTCCGGGTGACAAAAGTACTATGCTCAGCTGTTACTGGGCAGGCATTTCTGGGTCCTCCTGCTAATCCCTGGGGAGGGAGAACTGGGAAGAGAAGTCTGAGGCAGCAAGAATTGAAGGTCACATCTCTGATGTTACTCCAGTCTCCAGAAAACAGGAGGCACCTCCTCCCATTTCCTCCATCTCTCCTTAGAACAGATCAGGAGGGAAATGAAGATATTGTGTCTACCTATAACTGAAAGTAAATAAATATTAAAAAAAAAAAAAAAAAAAGATCAGGAGGGGTTGGGATCAGAGCAGAAGGGAACCTGACCAGTTGCCCACAAAGCTTTCTTTGGGGGAGCCTGGCACGAAGCTAGAGATACCAAGAGGTGAAGTCTAGGAGGTTGGAGGGCAAAGTGTGTTCTGAGTAGCCTGGAGGCTTCAAGGGACAGCCCAGCTAACCTGGTTTGGAGGGGGTCCCTGTGGTCCTTGAGACCCCCTGTGGTACTGACAGACTGTCTTCTTCCTTATTTCCTCCAGGAGCCAAGCACCGGTGGATGGTGGAAGGTCAACGAGGGACTCCCCGAAAGGGCCGGGGCCGCCCAGTATCCCGGGGAGGGGCTGGACACAAGGCCAAGAGAGTGACAGGGGGTCAGGGTGGCCGGCAGGGCCCCAGCCCCCCTTTCCACTGTGCTCTCTGTCAGCTCCAGGTCAATTCAGAGACCCAGCTCAAGCAGGTGGGAGAAAGGAGTCCTTGACTGGGGGTGGAGCTGGTGAGAGGGTGGGCAAGCAAGGCAGGAGGGCACCCGCAGAAGCGGGCAGAGTCGCAGGGAGGGCTAAGGAGCTGGGGTGGGCTCCTTGACGCCAAGCCTGCCTCGCTCCCAGGGCCACCGTGGCGAGTTCCCAGTACCTGTGTATTCAAAGTGTGGTTGCGGGTAGTGGAAGGTCAGGCAGTCGAAGGTAATGGAGTAGTTTTGGGGCCCTTGGGCTTCCTTATTTTGTTCACTGTCTTTGCATCTGTCCACTAGCACATGAGCAGCAGGAGGCATAAAGACCGCTTGGCTGGGAAGCCCCCAAAGCCCTCCAGCCAGCACAGCAAGCTGCAGAAGCACGCAGCGCTGGCTGTGAGTATCCTCAAGGTATCTGTCTCCAGGCAACAGAGCTGGGACCTGGGTCAGGAGGGAGAGAGTGGGTGGAAGGGAGGGCCAGCTGGGGGGCTTGGTGGTATGGCAGGAAGGAGGCCACCTCGCTCTGAGGCTGTCTGAGCAGGGGGAGAGCTAGGGTTGGGCTTTGGCCACCCAGGGATCTGCCCACAGGAATTTCCGGGGAGGTGGGCTGGGATTGTAATCTTTGGGGCAAGAGGGGTGGGCGTGCATCTCCTAGAGACCATCTCTACCCCATCCCCCACAGCCTCCTCCCTTCTCCCATCCTGGGGTTGTCCTCCCTCTGGGCAGGAAGACAGGTGGTGGAGAAAGCTCTTTGGAATGACTATTTGGGAGTGGGAAGGGAGGAGGATTTAGGTTTGGAACTCTAAAAAGCACGCTCCATGAGGCAAAAAGCCTGCAAAATGGGGCCCAGACAGGGGGTGAGCTCTTTGGGGGTCAGAGGCCTGTCACTCCTCTCTTGTTTTTTTGTAGTCTAAACTGGCCTTGCAGAAGCAACTCACCAAGACGCTGGCAGCCCGCTTCCTGCCCAGCCCACTGCCCACTGCTGCCGCTGCCATCTGTACCCTGCCAGGACCCCTGGCCCTCCGGCCTGCCCCCACAGCAGCCGCTACCCTCTTCCCAGCTCCCATCCTGGGCCCAGCTCTGTTTCGCACTCCAGCAGGAGCCATCCGCCCTGCCACGGGACCCATTGTCTTTGCTCCCTATTAGCCCTACTGAAGAGGCCAAGGCTGATTCCCAAACAGCCACTTACTGTCTCCCCCAAGACACCTCAGTTTCCTGCATCCCACAGGACTGCCTTTTACAACTTGGGGGAGGGGGGTCCTGCCCAGTCTAGGAAGAACTGGGCTAGTTAAGGGCAGCTACCTTTGCTTCATCTGGACTGGGATTCACCAGGTGTCCGTCCAGCCCTCACCCTCCTTTTCAGGTCCTTCCGAGGCTAGTCCTAGGCTCGCCTGCATTTCCCAGCCTGATAAATCCCAAAGATCTATGCAGAACCCCAGCCTCGTGGTGCTGTCATTTCCCTGAGACCTACACCCACATGGCCAGGCTCTGGACATCTGAGCTCCCATAACAGCCTCACCTGGCCTGCGGACAAGTCTATGACCTCTACCCCATGCTCTGGAGAAATCGCTGGAAATAGGGATGGGGTCTCAAGCTGGAGAGTTCAAGGCTTTCATGACAAGGTGACCCTGGGATGTGGTGGAGAACCACAGAGGAGAAAGAAGTCCAAATACTCTGGATCAAGCAGTGCTAGGGTGGAGTAGAGCCAGGACAGGCCCACCTGCTTTCAGATGAGGCTAGGATAAGAATAGGTCAAGGTGGTATTGTGTGTCCAGACTCAAGTGAGCCATCACATACAGCTTTCCCTTCTGACTTCTGGACCCCAGCTCTGGGGGACACTGGGTCCCCCTTAGACTATGGATTCAGCTAACACCAAATCTGCCCCCCCCACCCCCAGGGCTCTGACATGAATAGTTCCCCACCCCAGACTGGTCCTCAGCACTAAGTTCAGCTTTCCTTCTTCCCAAGCACCCCTCCTGATGTAAAGCTGAATGCTGGGATGTAGTCCGATACTCTCACAGACCCACTTCTGTGCTGCCAGTCAGTGTCAAATCCTATCCACCCGACCCCAGCACTGTCCCCTCATCCCACAATACGGGACTTTGCCAGTGTCCACCTGTATCTTTTTTTGAAAAAGATTTCCAATGGGAGAACAAGAAAAAAAGGGGAGGGGAGGAAACTTTTTGATAATAGCAATTGTGGTTTTATTGTGTCCAACATATCAATAAATGAACTTTGAGCCTGAGCCTGTAGATGCCCTCTCCTTGCCCAACCCTAGACACCTGCCCCTGCTTACCTCTCCCATTCTGGGGAGAAGGGGCATGTACTGGAGGTCACCTGGCTAGTGTCTCACCTGTTAAGTGTGCACACCAGAAGCATGAAGAGGGCATTGGAAGGTTGGAGGTTTTAAGCTCACTTGATAGCACATCTGCGTGAGTAGCTATCCTTCAGAGCCCCAATGGAAGACCTGGGAGCTCCTAGGAAGCTGCTAGTGATTTGCCTGGTTCTGTTCAGACATCTGAGGTAAGAAGGGCTAGAGAAGCACCTTGTCCGGCTTTCACCATGGCAGCAAGCATATAAATATAGGTGATATAAATAGTTCAGCTACTAGCTGAAAACAACCAGAGGAAGGGATGAAGACCAGCCCTCAAGGGCAGGTGGATAGATTGGGCACTGATTGGCCACTCTGGCAACTGAGAGTGGAGAGTGAACTCTTGCCCCCTGGTGGTTGGAGGAAGAGACGTGTCCAGCCTCCAGGGCTGGCAGGCATAGCACCTTGAAGAAGGAGAAGCAAGGGGGCCAGTCACAGGTGGCTCAAGCCTCTGGCTTTAGAAAGTCATCCAACTGGAAAGGATGTAGATCGTCTAAGCAACTCCTATCACTTACAGATGAGAAAACCAACACGTTGCTGGGTCATAGCTTGTTGCTTAGCCCAGTCATCTCTCCATTCAACTTCAACCAAAGAGGCCCATCTGCTCTCCAAACAGGAAGAGGAAGTGAAATAATTGGGAGCAGGGAAAGAATTCATACAGAAAATGATACTCCTAGGTGACTAGCCTCTTCCAGCCAAGGATAGGCCAGGAAGAAGGTTAGGTGAGGGATGGAGCTTCTCCTAATGCTAACACAAGTAAGCACATGTACGCCACGCATACAATACCTGGATACCCATTCTCAAAGTCCAGGATAGTGCCTTAAGAGTGAGAGAGTGAGTGAGTGTGTGTGTGTGTGTGTGTGTGTGTCTGTTACTGGCAGGAAGCTCAGGAAGTTGGGACCCTATAATAGGACCCAAATCCTAAATTGGGCACTTTCAGTATGATAGCTCTATTTCCTGTCCAGGGCAGATAGAAGGGATGCTGACCCACAACTCTAGGCAACAGTGGAGATAAATCTGACGTAAGTTGGGAGGTAAGGAGGCAGAGTATGGGAAGAGGGCACTAGTCAAAATTATCTGCATTTCTTAAGAGTTCAGAGAGAGAAGTGGCATGGGCCTGAGATAGCCCAGATGCCTAGGCTAGTGGGGTGCTCCCTCTGCTGACTGGGAAGGACAGATTGCCTACATACACGCCCTACGCTTAGCCTATCCTCTAGAGTTCCAAAAGCTGGAACAGGGTTGGGAGGATGAAGAAGGAATGGTAGCTCTTCAGCCATCCAAGGAGCCACTGCCCTTGTTCTTGCGGCTGAGGGGGAAGGCAGACTTGCTCTGGGGCTGGGTCATTTTGCTGGCCAGGTAGACAAAGGGCTCCAGGAGGGAGCGGCGGTCAGCCACTGATACCTCCCACAGCTTCACCTTCTCTGACTTGGCCCAATGCTGAGCCACATCTGGGTCTACACGCCGCTGTTCCTGTAGGTCACACTTGTTGCCCAGGACCACAATGGTGACCTGGAAAGAGACAAAGAACAGAAGCCTGTGGGTATACACTAGATCAGGTGCAGTTGTTGGGCTGTCAGTTTCTGGAGAAACAACTGGTAAGAAGCATTCCCAGGCCTGCAGCTTAGAGGAAGGTTTTGGAGAATTAAAGTAAGAGCATGAAATTACCAAGAAGATTAGCAGGAGCTTCATGATTTAGGTCAGGGATTCCTTAGACAGAAGTTTCTTTGGTTAAGTTGTCTCAACAATACCCCTGGAGGTAACACCCTTCAGTGACTTTCTAGCTCATAACCTACCTCTTGGCAAATGAGTGAAAAATGGAGCCACGACAGGCCTCCTAAAGCCAGTCCAGGGCCCATCCTCTCCCACCACTGGGGTTTCCAACAGAAGCCTGGGCCACACACCTCCTTCTTATCCTTAGATTTGTCAATCTCCTTCTTGAGTAGCTCCACACGCTGAAAGGACTCTCGGCTATCTGTGCTGTAGACCAGGACGTAGCCATCCGTGCAGGAGAAGCAGTGCCGGGGCAGCTCAGCCCCATCTCGAAGCCCCCGGGTGTCGTAGAAACGCACCTGCTCCCGCACTCCGCGATCTGTCTCAATAGAGCCTACGTAGATATCTTCCTGGGTTTCAATCATCTCAGAACCTGGGATAAAATGAGAAGATCTGATGGGAAGGGAGATGGGAAATGTGAGTGATGATGACATTCTGGCAGGCTGACCAGACAGGGAGAGAAAGTAATGTGGGAACTAAGGAGAGTCTGGCAAGACTGGAATGATTTGGGGGAACAGACATGTGTATCATACTAAGCAAAGTGTGACATAGGAGTTTTTCCTTCCTATCTTGGATATTGGGATTCTTCCCTCCAGATTTATTCAATGTTGTAGAACTAGGGATTATGATGTTAGTTTTTACCCTTCAGAATGTGAAAACCATTGGAGCAGCTTTTAGCCTTTGCGTGTTTTAATCAAATCCTCTTATTTTTCAACATCTTCCACCATTACCTAAGCCCCATCAACACTCACCCACTACATGGTTCCCATACAGGAGCTGTTCTAGGATTGAAGTTTTACCCACGGATGCCTGACCACACACGACCACCTTGCAGCTCTTCCCCATGCTTAACCTTCCACCTAGAGGAACAGAAGCACCCTGGGTGAGGTGAGGAAAGAGAGGTTCAAAACAGGGCAGACCTCCCAATAACCAAAAACCCAAGTTTGGAACTGAATGCAAAGCTTCTGGGAATCAGGACAGCCCTTACTCAGAAGACCTAGACTCAGACACCCTTTCTCCGAAGAGGCCCCAGAAGGAAACTTCCAAACACTGAATCCCCCAGGAGTTCCAAAGATTGCCCAAACAAACCTCTCCAGAGGAAGCTACTGACATAAACACCCTCCCACACAATGAGTCCTGCAATGAAGGGATACCCAAGAGAGACTGCCAGAGGGGTATGTCTCCGCCAGAGATTTCCCCAGGTAGGAAGGCTTGCAAAGGGAAAAAGAGGCACAGATAGATCCCGTAAAGCGGCCGAAGGGCAGAGGGCATTATCCACGCAGGACGAACCCCGCCTCCCAGCTCCGTACCTCCTAGGGCTCCCGCAGAACCCCTACCCGGCCCCTCCCAGCTGGCAGAAAACAGGGCAGCCGCAGCACCGCCACAGACTTCCCTCTTCCGCGGGTGGAAGTAGACTTCGTGGGCTCCGCCCCCGTCCTCCAGCTTCCCCCGCAAGACGAGTTCCGGCGGAGGAGAGCTGGGCGCCGGCCGCACAGCGCCCCCAGCGGCCGGCGGGGGAATCCCAGAGAGGACTTGGCCTTGTAGTGCGGGGGCGTTCAAGGCTCTAGGCTCCTGAAGGTAGACTGCCTGTGCTCAAATGCTCTTTCTAAAGGCTGGCATTGTATAGTAACGCAGCGTTTACTCCATCATTTAATCGTCAGATGGTTTCTTTTTTCCTTTACGGTCAAGCGCTTTAACACTGAACCAGCCTTCATCAAATGTTTTCTGAGCACCTTCTAGGGGAGCTAGACCTCCAAACCAACAATTACAGTACATTATGGTGGGTACTGTTACAAAGGTGCCATGGAGGGCCCCCAAAAAGGGATATTTAACTTGGGGGCAGCAACATCAAGCAGAAATTCCAGGAAGAGGTCATGTCTGTGTAGAGGTTTGAAAGGCTTAGGGGGAAAGGGTACCCTAGTGATACCGCCAGTTATAGGTGGAGTTCTGCTTCCTCACATATTGAACTTTGAACATTAGAGAAGCATGCTGAGGCAAGCATATAAAGCAGGGTTTATTTAAAAAGGGGTAACAGAAGGTCTGGGGCTTTGGCTCAGTGGTAGTGCACTTGCCTGGCATGTGTGAGGCACTGGGTTCAATTCTCAGCACTGCATATAAATAAATAAATAAAGGTCAATCAACAACTTTTTATACACACACACACACACATATGGTAACAGAGCTGGGCCCGGTGCCACATGCCTGTAATCCCAGCAACTTGGGAGGCTGAGGTAGGAGGATCATGAGTTCAAAGCCAGCCTCAGCAATGCTGTGGCACAAAGCAACTCAGTGAGACCATATCTGTAAGTTTAAAAAGGGGGGGGGGGGCCGCTGGGGATGTGGTTCAGTGGTCGGGTACCCCTGAGTTCAGTCCCCTGTACCAAAAAAAAAAACAGGGTTAACAGACTTCTCCTAGGAGGGAGAAGGTATCCCAAGAAGGGAGGCCTTCTGCCCTTTTTATATGTCCTAGACTTCCTTTGTTCTCCTGCTCTCTTCCTCTTATCTTTCTCCTTCCGGGTATGTGATGACTAAGCCCAGGAATGCTTGGTGGGGTAGCCAAAAGGTGGGAAACAGGTGGGCTGAAGGGGGAAGGGCAGGGTGGAGCAGCCAAGGACACATTAATTAACAATCTTATAGCTCCCTGGGATAAATTACTATAGCAACAGGTTGGGGCAGGGGCAGGGGCAGATTCTTGATAAGGGTGGAGGAAGGGCTCTGAAGGAATTAACATTCAATCCCTCAGGGGACAGTCTCCAATTTCTCAGAATCACTCAAAATTGGCCTCCTTGATCTGACCTGACTCGATTTACCTATCTATACTGACTGCCTGTCTAATTCTGGCTTCACTAGGGGGGGCGAAAACATTGCAAGAGTCATGGCATTTTCTGGAACTACAAGCATTTGGGTTCAATATTGATGGTAGAAAGTAGCCATATAACCAAAAGGCTGTGTGGCAGGCTGTCAAAATGGGTAAAAGGTGTGACTTTTGCAGTCCAGGGGGAGAAATAAAGAATGTCCACGCACTTGTGCCCTAGTCAATGCTTTATTCACTCAAATCACTCAATACAATTTCACTCTATAGGTTCTTAATCGAGAAAACGACAACCCTTAATGTTAGACACTGCAACAACATAATCAATTCACAGCAAACAATTCTAGATTGATTCCCAGCAAACCATTCTAGATTAATTCTAAGCACTGCAAACACTTAATTATGACAGGCTAATGACAGACATTCCCTCTGCGTGTCAGATCAAAAGTCTCAAGCCTTAGGCTTTAAGTCCAGCAGATGCACACTCACTCAGATTGGAGTGATCAGGTCAGGAACCAAGGCAGGCTTCTCCTGAGGTGGAGCTGATGGCTGGTTGAGGAGAGGGTCATAGGGAGAAGTTGTGACTGTCACCAGGGTCAAGATGTGGCTATAGAGTTTAAGAGTGGTGAGGAAGATGCAGAGGATCAGCAACAATAAAAAGTGTTGGGATGCCAGTCCAGGTCCTCATCAGGCTCTCAGCGTGAGGGCATCAGTGTTGGCTGGCTGAATATCTGTTCATTTGCTCTGTTATTTATACCAAATTTGGAGCTTTTGTCCCCCTTTTAATCCTTACCAGCTGCCACCATTTCTCAGTGACATCATTTACTCTGGGGTTAAACCATCTGGTGTAGTGGATCCCACCCTGATCTTTTCGCCTTTCTCTCTTTTGGGGTGCTTTCCCCTGGGCAGGCATGAACAGCCTGCCAGAGGCTTCAATCTGAGTTTATCAGGGTGGGGAGAAGTGACTTGTTTGTGCCTGAGGGCCATACTGGTGGTCTCTCCATTAGGCATGCATGGTGAGACTGCAATTTTCAAACTGGAGTTTTTAAAATGGAGTTGCTTAGGCTCAGACCTTAGGCCATTGTCACATAGGCCAGAGATCAAACTCACAGCAGTGGAAAACCATTGATAGGTTTCAAACCAGTGAAATTTGATCAGTGTTTCCCTTTTCAGGTCACTTGTAGAACAGCCAAGACCAGAGAGAGATGAGATCAGGGAACAATTAGGGGACTACTGTAGTCTTCTCTGAGTGAAAAAAAGAAATGACAAGAGTCTGGATTGGAATGGGAAGAGGATATATAGATTTGGAAGATATTTGATAGGAGAATCAACAAGGCTTGGTAGTAAACTTGAAATCAAGAATGAGAAAAAAATGAGGAATTCATGATTTCCTCCATGTTTCCCACTTGGTGGCCAAGTAGTTGATTCCATTCAACAATATAGGGAATTCAGGAAAGAGAATCGAATACAACATTTGTTCTTTTTTGAGGGGTGGGGAGAGAATAAGTTCAATAAACATGTTAAGCCTTGGGAATTTGTGAAACATCCCAGACATATCTGGTAGGTAGTTGGATATACAGGTCTGGAACTCTGGGGAGAAAAAAAAAAGCCTATGTTGGAGATAGCATGAGTTGAGAATCAGATGAAATTAAAGCTGAGGGAGTAAATGTGTTGGCTCAGATATAGAGAACCGAAGTGGGAAATGGTCAAATACAGGCTAGCTTTAAGATTGTGAGCCACTAGCCATCAGGGCAAATGCTCTGTGAGTCTTGTGGCCTCCAAAGAGCACAGAGGAGGTATATAGGAAAGGGCTAAGCTACTGAATCATAGCTGGACAAATGACCTCTCCCATCCAAGCAACTGAGCTTCACCAGTCCTTTTCTACCCGGTGGCCCTGTGGTTTTGGCTCCCTCAGCACTATGACAGGCAGAGACGTTGGCACTGTTTTCCTTAAGTAAGGAGTTATTTTTTTTTTTAATTTTTATTTTATAATTCTGGGTATCAAATCCGGGGCCTCATGTTTGGTAGGCAAGTGCTCTACCAGTTACTTCCCCAGCCCTAGATCTTAAAATTCCCATGTCCCCTTACTTTAATTCTTCCTTGCTTTAAATTATAACCTCAAACTCTCCTGATTTAACTGCAGAACGACCCAATTTAATTCAACTCCACAAATATTATTGGTTTAGGTAAGGAAAATACTACAAAGATGATTAAGCTGTGACATGCCCTCTGTGAATTCCCAGTCCACTCTGCATTCAGCCAGACAAGCGTGTTGAACAGAGTTTATGAGAGGTGGGAGTACTGGGGACACTGAGGAGCGGGGACCTCACCCCATGAGTTGCCTTATAAACTCCGGGGCAGGGTCTGGGGCGCCATGTCATGTCAGCCTCCTTAGGCTTAATGCTGAGATGGCACTCCCAAGCGGTTGACATGAAAGCAGCCTCATAAAAGGGTCAGCGTCATTAGGGTGATGAACCAGTTGGTGCTTGGAGATCCAGGGGGGATGAAAGGCGCGGGGTGAAGACGCCCTGCGTTCCCCGAGCTTGGTTGGGCAGGGCTTCCAGGGACCCAAGAAAGCTGGGGGAACTGGGCTCAAAGTATCTCTTCTTGTCTTCCCCGGAAAGAAGCTGTGGACACACTACAAGGTCGGGAAGGTAGTCCTGGGGGCTCTATCCCTACAATCTTGGGTGACCCAGGCCCCACTCAACTCATACTCCCCTGAGCCTTTACAGGAGACTCAGAAGGATTGCAAGTTGCTATGGCAACCAGACATTCGGAATACTGAGGAAAGCCTAGGCCTAGAGAGGCAACATCCTGCTTTCCTCCTTCCCTTACCACGGATAAAGTGGCGCCCCCAACGCACAGGAGCCGTCCCTGGGCCCCCGCCCCGGCGCGGAGACCAACGTGGACCTCCAGGGATGGGAGGCCGCTCTGGCCTCAAGCGGTGCCTCTCGTTGGTAGACGGGCCCGAGGGAGCCCCTCTGGGCGCAGCGCCGCTGAGCTGCTCGATGCTCCGGCCGGAAGTGCTCTTCACCGCCTGCCTCCCACTCGGCTCTCTGGTCCCGGCGGTAAGATGGCGGCTGCCGCGGAGTGCGATGTGGTAATGGCGGCGACCGAACCAGAGCTGCTCGACGACGAAGAAGCAAAAAGGTAATCGGATAGCAGGGTCAAGGAGGAGGCGAGCTGCAGCCCTCTGGCTCAGGGAAACCTGTCCCTGCCGTGATGCAGCCTGCAGATGTTGAGGCTATGCCCCGCCTTCTGCACCCCCCCCAATCTGAAATGAAGTCGGAATGGACCCCCTGAAGGGGCGCTCTCGGGGGTCAGCCTTCCCCTCCTGCTTCCGCCTGGCGGGGGAGCTAAGGCACGGCCAAGTTCTCCAGCGGAGAGGAAGGTCGTCCTTATGGTGGAGGCTGGGTCTCTGAGGGGGAGTCTCAGAGGTCTGTTGTCGGGTGGGGGAGGCGGCGCGGCGTAGATGACGACTTCCTTACATCCCCCGACCCCCGCCTTCTCTTGTTAACTTCTGTGCATTGTTGTCAACACTGTGTGTCTCTAAAGCCCTCGCTCTCCTTCTCACCCCCTCCGCCATGATTACACCCCAGCGATCAGCAGCTGGGTAAGAGGTGATTGTGTGTCTCCAGTATTGACCTGGTCGCTCCCTGGTTAACCCCAGAAATTAGAGAGGTTAGAGAAAGCAGGCAAAGTGAAGGACGCGTCTCATGCTCTACACGTCAGACTCCTCTTTGCCCTTCCTTCCTGTGTGAGATCCTTATTCCTCTCTGGGCCGTTCTTAAACAGCAAGGAGGAGGGCAGCTGCTGGAGCGCAGTTGGCTGTGCTGGGCAGCCGCAGAGGCTCGAGATTGCCAGTCCGAACTAGCCAAGGGAGTTGCTGAGTGAGTGGTTTTCGAGAACACTCTGGATTCTGGCACCAGCTAAAGCAGGTTATTGGAAGTGGGTTTGGGAACAGAGTTTGAGTAGGTTCTAATACTAAAGTCGAATTGATGAAAAGATTCTGGAAGTTTTAGTCCTTTTCTTTTTTCTTTTTATTTTTTGGTGGTGCTGGTGATTGAACCCAGGGTCTCATGCATGCCAGGGAAGTGCTCTAGCACTGAACCACATCCCTAGCCCCCGGAGTCTTTTCCTTACCAGCTGCTGGTTAATTTGATCCTGTTGTTTAGGATGGACTACGGTACCCTCAGTCTCCTCACATATTTTATATCCTGATACCAAGCCCCCTGTTATGTTTTCAGTCTGGATAATTTGAGGTGGTGATGTTGGTGGTGCAGGAGATCTGAAATCGGGATTCTGAGATTTTTTTTCTTTTTACTATCCCAAGTTAGGAACATAAGAGATACTCATTGAAGCACAGTGAAAATGTCATTAAGCATCAGCCAGTGACTTTAAGTTCCTGATCTGTTAAAAGCAAAGAGGTCTAACAAAGTATAGTAGATCCTTGAGAGATCTGAGAAAGCAGGATACCAAAGTTTAATCGTAGTTTTGAGCTTTCACATTGTTCCAGTATATACTTAGGCATCAGCAGCTCATATGTATCTTTGAGGAGTTGCAAAATGGGAAACAAAACTATTCCCAACACAGACAGAACTTTAATTAATTGTGAAGATGTAATGTACTTGTATTTGGAAAGAGTTGCTGGTTCTGAGTGCTATAAATAAGGACTTTAGCCAAATATCACTTAAGAAACTGTAAATCTTTGATGTAAGGAGTATCCTCAATTAAAGCTTCACTTCAGGGCCTTGTATCTAAAGCAAATCTTTTTCCTTTTAAAAAAATTACAGCCTTGGAGAATATTCTGTTATAAAATTAAGGTACATGAACTTGAAGATGTGTTAAGAAACATAAAACAGGTAATTCTGTAATGTTACCACATCATGTAAAACATAAGACATTTGGTAGCGATACATTGAAATAACAGAGGTTGTTGACTTATTTAACTGCCTTATTTCATGGAATTTAAAATATCATTGATTGTAAAATGCACAATTATTTTATCTACCACTAAGAGAATATAACTGTAAAGTAAGTAATGAGAAAAATGCAGTATCACTTCTGTGCACAAATCAAAAAGAAAATAAGTGAAATTTTATTAATATTTTTAACCAAAAACATGTTTATTTTTTAGTTGCCAAAACCCAAACTCTTCTTTTTAAAAAAATAATCATGATTAACTTAGAAAATTATATATATATATATATATATATATATATATATATATGATCTTCAAAGCATATTCCTTTAATAGGAAACTTAGTTTTATGTAATCTAAACATTAAAAGGTTAAGGAGACCTATTTTGTTGCCATTAAGAAACAAAATAGAATCTGGCATAAGTCAAGAAAACCCAGTCATGCTTCAGGTCCTTCTCCAGGAACCAGCATTGTTGTGTTATTTCCATTTAGCAAAATCTGATTTACTTTTCCTTCTTCTGCTGTGATCTCAAACGCAGTGATATCTTCCAGCACCAGTTTCTGCTAAGAAAGCTCAGACATTCTTAGAAGGGTAAACATTATTAAGACCTGTTAGTATTAAAAAAAAAAAAAAAAAGCCTTGTTTATGTATGATTTAAGCATTCTAAAATTAGAGTAAAGATTTAGACGTTTTTTGGGGAGGTGGTTTTACATTTTCCATATTCCTGGAATCCTGTGTAGCCATACTAGAGTACAAGGAGAGGGACATCCCTTACAAATGCCTTTTTACTGTCTGGCTTGGCTAGAGTTACTTGGCCATGTTCTTGTCTCTCTTGTTACAGTCCTACTGGTTCACTTAGGGACATAACAGTTGATTTTGTGAGGACCAGCAAGGGGTACTTTCTTCCTTACATTTTGGCTCCAGTGCATCTTTCTCCTGCTGCTAAATTGTCATATTCCCACAGGGGGCAAGATGAGAGGAGATTTTAAGATACTGTTCCTCATGATTCCAGCATTTTAAGTGACTACATATTTATTTCCTTAGCTTTAGTGTCTCAACAGAGAAAAGGATTTCAGTGTTTTTTGTTGTTGTTTGGTTGGTTTTTCTTTCTTTTTTTTTTGCTTGTCACTCTGATAAAGTTCACTTTCCTCCATGGCAGTCAAGAGGTTAAAGTAAAAAACATAGTAGTTAGCACTACTACCAAAGATCGGGGTTCTTTTTATATATATATATATATATATATTAGGAGAAGAAAAGTTTATTTGAGGGCTCACAGTTTTAGAGGTCTCAATCCATAGAGAGCAAGCTTCATTCCTCATGGCTTAAGGTAAGGCAGGGCATCATGGTGGATGAGTATGGAACCAGCTCACATGATGAGCAGGAAGCAGAATGGGGGGTGGTTGTATGCATCAATATTGTTTCTCTTTGCCCACCAGAACATAGTTTTTTAGGGTGAAATTGAAAAGGTTTTACATTTGAACTAATGTAAAGCCTTAGAATTTCCTGGGAAGTTGCTGAACCATTTTATCTAATACCTGCCTTAAGTTAAGGCTCTCCAGTCAACTCCTAGGCTTGGAAGCAGCTTGATCTCTGTAGGTTGTCTTTACTGTGGTTCGTTGAAGGATTTCAAACTGTTCATCCAAGAGAAAACACTTCTGTGTTTGTCTTGATGTGACTGGACAGTGAATTCTAAACAAGGGAGCTGTAGACTTAAGCGCCAGGACCTGTTTCCTTCAGATGATATTCTTAACTTCTCTGTTTTCCTGATGGACTCAGGCAAGAGCAACTCTTACTAGGTTCTTTCTTCATATTGAGGTATTGTAAACCCTTTGTGGATTAGGAATGTACCTTTTATTTCTTTATTCATACTGTTGTTGGTGGGAAGAACTGAACTCTGAATCTATATCTCACGTATTGCTGCTGTTGCTATGTTTTACTGCAATTTCTTAGAGCATTTTGGAGTTTGTGGCCTTTGTAACTGGAGAGCTTCTGGGAATGCATCTCCCTTTTCTTTCTTACCCTGTTTGACATTCTCAGGAATTTGTTTCCCTAACCTTCTCTTGAAGTTCCAGGGCAGGCAGCAATTTAAACTGGAACAATTTAAGCTGATACGTTAAGGAATTTTCTCATTCTGACATTTCAGTAAGCTCATAAGCAGAATAGGATTTATCTTCGACCTGGAACCTAAACCAGTGAGAAACACTTCATTTTCATTTTGGTACACTAAGTGTGGATCAGAGATGAAGAGATGGGAGAAATGAGTCATGGTTAAAGAAGGGATAAACCTAGGAATACAGAATCCTGGACACAGCAAATTAATTGAACCCTGATACTACCAAGTGGCAAAATTATTAAATAATCATAACTGGAGCAACGGTACACTACATAAGGTCTCTTTTTCTTATTGCTGAAGTTCATGTTCTCATATTAACCAATGTCAAGAAAAGTGAGCAATTAACAAGAAAATGTTGGGTCAAGTGAATGGCAGTTGCTGTAGTGCCAAGTATATTCCCAACTGAACATAATTCTGATTGGCTTAAAGCCCAGCCTTACTGTACATTCCAGCCAATTGGGGATTAGTTTAGTCATTGAAGCTAGTGTTTTCAAAGTTTTTAAAAAGCTGAGTACTGGGCACTTGACTTTACTTTCTTGCTCTAGGACTTTAGAAGACTGGAGGACAATGGTCAGCGACTATCTAGGTGCCTTTTGGCCTGATGCAAAGTCCCTCTGAGAGTCCACTAATGTTTGCTCCCCTTTCTCCAGTGCTGTGATGTGGAAGTTACTTAGAGGTCGTTCCAGGTATTTTTTTAAATTGTGTAAATTTCATTAGTAAGAGCAGGATTCAAAGTGCGGTTATTCCAGTAGGCCATTCGTTTTTATTAGAGTGACAATTTTTTTCTTTCCTCAACGGATAAAAATGGCAGTTCCTATATTTTATTCCATAATTGGCAGGAGGATGAATGGTTGAGGCTTTTGAGAATGGTAAAGTGAGGAGGAATATATGACTTTCCTGGTCCTACTCTGAGACCTGATATTCTGTTGGCAGGTGACTTTCAGTTTATTGGGGTGGGTGACAGATTATCATATAAGCAGTTAGTCTTCTGCTCGGATTCTAGTATTACTTTTATGGGGAAAGTGAAGGGGCGAGCAGGACTCTCTGTTTTGGTGTTTTGAGTGTTCCTTCTTGGTCAGTTTGCTCTTTTAATCACCTGTTGAACTAAGGACCAAAGAGAACTTTGAGAAGTAGAATACCAGTGAATAGTCCAGACTTTCCTTCTGGTTGCTATCTCTCTACCCCCTTCCCTCCAAAAAAATCAGGAAACAGACTGTTTTCATTTCTTGTATGTGTTTTTTTGTTTAGTTTGTTTGTTTTTAACTTTTTTACTTCAAAATAAAAAGAGTGGGGAATGAAGCTCAGCGTTAGAGCATCCCTGGGTTCAATCTCTAGTACTGAGGGGAAAAAAAAAACCTAGTGTAAGTTTAAAACTCACAAATGAGGTACCAATTTCTGTGTGAATATCCTTCTGCCTGCAGTGATGGAATTTCTGACAGGATTGGTTTGGATGGTTGCTTCTTTGAATAAGACATAGCTCCCTTAGGCTACCTGGTGTCCTTCCCTGCTTGAGCAGTAGAGAGTGCTCCTGCCTTACATAGACTAATCTGTGACTCTTCTTCAAGAGTCTAGGGCCCTTTCTGGCTTTGTTCCTTCCTGTTGAGGCTTCTCCCTGAATGTCCGGAGAACAATTTAAACTGATAGGTTAAGGAATTTTTTTCATATTTGTCTTCTGCTTTCTCTCTTTTGTGCTTTAAAGTGAAAACAAAAGCTGTCCCAAAGGAAATTGGGTAAAGAAAGTTGGATAGCAACTGATTTTACTAACAGGTAGAAGCTGTATAGAGCCCAACCTCTGTTTTCTCTGAACAGTTAAGAAAAATCCAACATATAGTACTCTGCAAGTTTTCCAATATTTGTGAAATTATAAAATTACATAGCTTCCATTTATATGAAATTTCACATTTAGGTTAGAATGTTTTAAAAAGAGAAAGAAAGAAGTGGAATAGCTTGCTTTTGGTAAGATAGAATAAAAGTTAGGCTCCTGGGCTCCTTGTACTTACTTTATTATCTCATGAAGGTCATAGAGAGTACAACGTGAAACAGGCCCTGTGACATGCCTTTGGGGACAAGAGGTCCCCTGTGGGAAGAAGGAAAGAATTTCTACCCTTGAGACTGGCTAAGATCCCATAAATTCTGAAAGGCGGAGGGCATTTCTAGATCAATGGGCATCTAGTGATTTTGACTGAATAAAAGTAATGGGACTCAACAGTTATAGAGTAGGTTGACATTTTGGAAATAATAAATACAATAGGAATGTCTAAAGAATATTTGACTCATTGACAGTATTATTGTTAATAGCCTGAAGGGAAAAAAAGGAAAGATATTTTTTTCTAAGGTTCTTCCTATCAGTAAAATATTTTCCAAAATCAGAAGCCCCTGAACACTCCTCTACTCTAAACAAAAGAAAACTTTTTAATTTTAACAAAAATGGATTTCTCTTTCACTCCAGGAATACTAGACTATGTGAGAAAAATGAAAAAACTGAAACAAACCAAATTCTAACTTATTCAAGCTGCTGTAACGTTTTGATTTAAATCATTATTAATGCTATTGAAATAGCTTAACTTTATTTAAAAATATTGTTCTAGCCAAATAATGTTGTGTGTATATATATGTGTGTTGTGTATGTATATGTACACACACATGTACACACACACACACACACACATATATATAGTTGTACAAAAATGTAATTAAGTTGGGCACAGTGGTGCTTGCCTGCAATTCCAGGACTTGGGAGGCCAAAGCAGGAGGATCAGAAGTCAGAAGTTCAAGGCCAGCCTGGACAATGCAGGGAGACCCTATCTCAAGAAGAAGAAAGAAAAAAGAAAAAAAAAATTAGCATTTCCTAGCTTACAAATGTTGCAGACTAATGAAATCATGCTAGTCTTTATTTTTAGTGCAATAAAATGGAATTAATCTTTTTTCTCCCTTCTACCCTCTCCTTCTGGAATAAATCTTTTTTTTTTCTTTTAATACCTTTTTTTTTAAAGATATTGTTTATTCATTTTTTAAACCTCTATTTCACTTATTTATTTATTTTAATATTTATTTTTTAGTTTTCGGTGGACATAACATCTTTATTTTTTATTTTTATGTGGTGCTGAGGATCAAACCCAGCGCCCTGCACATGCCAGGTGAGAGCGTGCTACCGCTGGAGTCACATCCTCAGCCCTCAGGCATGAGGCAAGCACTCTACCTCTGAGCCACAACCCCCAGCCCCTCTTTTAAATACCTTTATTTAGTGTTAGTTTTTTTTTTTAAATGTGGTGCTGGGGATTGAACCCAGTGCCTCATGCATGCTAGGTAAACGCTCTACCACTGAGCCACAACCCCAGCCCATGGAATAAATCTTAAAAATGATACTGTACAACTGATGTAGAGATTCATCCCTTTTTAAATAGTATATAGATATGTGATGTGTCAAGTAAATCCAGAGAGAACCCAGCCATGTTAATGACATTTTAAAACTACCTCCCAGTGAATCTGGTATTAGCAGAGGTTGATTAATTTTTTTGAATACCTCTTTAATTGCTAAAAAGTTAGATCAATTGGCCTAAGGCAGAGATCTTGCATGAGTGTTCAACATGGAAGTACTTTGAGAGAGAAATAGCAATTTTTATAGGACTTCTAATTTGGGGCGTTGCAGTGTCTATGATGGTATTTTAATGTGTTTTTAATTTAGCTGAGCTGTAAATGTGCAAAGTTGGCTAGTGATCATAAGCCCAAGTTGTCTGATTTGATCACATGATCCTGAGCCCTGCTAAGACCTGTGTGATACCAAATGATTCCCTTGGCAGTATTGTCGAAGTAATTAGAGTCAGCAGTGAATGAATGCTAAATCAGGAGAGAATGCTTATATGATGTACAGACTTTAATAAACATGTAATATAGAAGAGTGGATTTTCAAAGCTGCAGTTTTCTGAGTTGTGAGGTTGTTTCTGAAAAATAAAGATATACATTTTAAAATAGCAAAGCAAGCTGGTCACAGTGGCACATGCCTGTCATCTGAGTGACTTGAGGAGGCTGAGGCAGGAGGAGCACAAGTTTGAGGTCAGACTCAGCAACTTAGTGAGAACTTAAGCAACTTAGCAAGACCTGTCTCAAAAAATAAGAATGGCTGCGAATGTAGCTCAGTGGTAAAGTGCCCCCTGGGTTTAATCCCCAGTACAAAAAATAAAATAGCAAGGCAGACCAAGCGTGGAATATATTCTTACCTATATCTGTCAGAGGGAAGGCCAGGCTCTTCAGAGTTGATCTTGTTGCAGGCAACCCTCCCATCATGCATGCACACAAGACAGATTTTGGGAGAGGGAGAGTACTGGGGATTGAACCCAGGGGCATTTAACCACTGAGTCATATCCTCAGCACCCCCACCTTTTTTTTGAGACAGGGTCTTGCTAAGTTGCTGAGACTGGTTTCCAACTTGTGATTCTTCTGCTTTAGCCTCCCGAGCTGCTGGGATTGCAGGTGTGCATCACCATGCCTGGCAAGGACAGATTATTTTGAAAACCTTTCAGTAGTTGTTTTCACAGAATTTGTTGCAGGTAATTAAAGTAGTAGAGATATAATCATTCCCAGCATTTTTGGTGCATCAGAGCTGTAGTAGTTACTCTGCTTAGAGTAGACTCAAGGATGGGTCGGGGACTGAATAAATCAGTTTTAATCTAAAAATCTTGATACTAACAGGATTTCTGGGAAAAATGGGTCTCCAAAGAAATGATAAATGTCTGTGGTGGTGGATATGCTAATCACCCTTATTTGATCATTACACACCATGTACGTGTATTGAAAATGCCACAAGTAGTACCCCATAAATAAATACGTACTTTGCTTCCTCCTCTCCTTACCCCACAGTGCTAGGGATCAAACCTGGGGCCTCGTGCATGCTAGGCAAGCATTGAAGTATACTCCAGCCCCTGTACAATTATTATGTGTTAATTACAAATTTAAAAATATATTTAAAAAACAGAACAGGGGCTGGGGATATAGTTCAGTAGCAGAGTACTTGCCTAGGCTGCACAAGGCCCTCTGTTAATCACCAGTGCTGCAAAAACAATTAAAAAAAATAAACAGAAAAAAACCCCAAAAAAACCAACCAGTAATGCAGGAGTTAGGAAACCTATGCAGCTACCTTAGGTACCTCACTAGTGCTGCCTGCCTCTGTCGGAGGAGGACAGGTAAAATTATTGCCATAACCACCTCAAAAGGCCTTTTGAAAGTCTCCATTGGAAACACTTGAAATTTAAAAAGCACAACAGATAATATTGTAGTTGTTAATAGCACCATCAGGACAGTTATGGCCAAGTCTGTATTTTGCTGTGGTATTATATTTTGAGGGTTAGTCTGACTTTTTGTAGCCGCGGATAATAATAATATATAGCTGAATTTAGTCCTTTGAAAAATCTTTTTAGTTAGTACAGGTGAACTCAGTTAACCCTAATCTTTCCTTTCTCAGTACTAACATGTTTCAGTAGGAACATGTTATAACCTCACTTTGTTATCAAATGAACTGACCCTGGCAATAAGTGGAGTGAGATGCCACCACCAGGTTGCCCTCACTTCCATTGTTAACTAGCTCTTTTCCTTCTTTTCCAGTCCCACGCCTTTGACACCTCAGCCTTCAGTCACTTTGCTGTAAGGGCAGCTTGAACAAGCTTCAGCCCTTTCTCAGACTCCCAGGGCAGGACTTGAATGGATTTGACCCTGGAATTGTTCCTGATGCAGCCTGGTTCAGTTCTTGCTGCTGCCATGCTGGATTCCAAAGATCCACTCTTTCCTCGGCTGGTCTCTCAGGGTTAGGCCCCTTGGTTAAAGCTTGTTGTGTATTTGGTGGGGAGGTTCAAAATGAAGGAGGGACTCTACTTTGGGCATTGGACCTGGAGGCAAAAAATAAGCGTTCAGTCTAAAAGTACTAAGTGCCCATTGTTTGGGCAGCTGTTAATCAGCCACGTTTCTATGAAAATAAGTCCTTTTCATGAGGCAGTTGTGTGGGAATAGCTAATTCTGGCCTGCTGCTGTGCAATGTGAGGTTAAAAACATGGTAACTTGTCACAACACAATTCTTCTTGTTCTTTTTGCTGTGGGCTGACTCTACATTACTTGCTTTGTTTGCTCTAGAATGGAATCTACTCACCATTTACTAAAATGAAATGCATTTCTTGGGGGAGGCAAAATCCAGTTCACTAGGTCTTGCATCTTAAAGAGAAAGGAACACTTCTCCCTCTATGACCAATGTTAGGAATGTCAGCTTACTTAAATCCAAATTTAAGTTCTGGGTTTGGATTTTATATGTAGGAGCTATTTTATGTCTTAATTTAAAGAAATTTGTTTTTATTGTTCATGCTTTATTTTGAGTAGTACAGATTAATTTTTAAAGTATTTATCAATAAGACGAAGTAAACTTTAGAAAGCTTAACACAGTACAAAGTGCACAAACTTTAGAATGTGACAAATGAGGGTCATATCCTGACCTTGGGCAAATTATTTAGCCTCCAAACCTTAATTTCTTCTGAAAAACGAAACTCACCTGACTAGTTGTTTATAATTTCCATACAAATCATTATTTGCATTTTTACTGGAAGCCAGTACTGCACTTGCCTCCACGAGAGAACTTTTCAGAAAAAAATTTCCACAAGCTCTAAATCTTACTTAATTTGTGACTTAACAAGCTTTATACTGCTGATACAATGTCTGCTTCCATGCCTAGGTGCCTTTGGGTTTTCCTCAAGGATTTTTATGTTCTTAGCCACTATCTAGATCTTCTTAGATACACCTTAGGTCAGTGTCTGCTTTGGAATATACTATTCCATTTCTTCACAGTGATTTCACTCAACTTCTGAAATCCAGTTTGGGGAGGCCTTTCAAATCTCTTGACTGCTTGTAGTTTTTATAATACTTTTCTAAGTTAGATTTATAGGAACTTGTACAGCATGTAGAAAGATTTCGGGTGTTGCTTTAAGTCTTTCAATTGTAGGGAGTGTCCTTCAGGACTTTTAATAACCCATGGCTTTTTTAATAGCATTGTGACAATTGATATAATCAGATTACTCAACAAATTTATATCACATTTCAAATCTATCAGCAATTGTAAGTTACACCCTTTTTCTTTCTTTTTCTCCTTTCTTCTAGCAGCCTTTTTGTGTTAGTAGGACTTACCAGGACAGTGATGGAGAAGAATGGAAAGGGAGATTTGCCTGAATAAAAAGAGTGTGGCTTTGCCAATTTGTAATTTAAAATACATAAGCAAATAAATCACAAATCTTTCCAATACCTGTGTCCATAGAATCAAGCTGTAATCTCTATATAATCATTACTGTTAAAAACATTGGTTATTGTCGCCACTCCACGCAACCCTGAACTTTAGTCCTTTTTCGCATGTAAAGACGATGGGAAGATTCATCCTTATAACAAAGTGTTCAGATATTTAATTATGTTGCATTAGTCATTTCAGCAAAGAATTATCTTTGTCACTGAAGTTGGGCAGTAGAATAATTTTGAGTATCTTTGATAGAGGTTACTAGTTTGTTGCTCTTTTAAAGTACTTGTTTGTCATGTCTGATTTGTACCTAGTTATTGGATGGATGACAAAAGGGAGGAGTAAATACCCACATAGATGTACATGATGGGCAAAGGGAACATCAATAGATGAGTACTCCTTATAGCCTGGTACTGGCAACCTATACCTTACATGTCCCGGTCATCCAAGTTCTAAGTCTCTTGCTGTCATTCAACTCTGTCCCATCTTAAACACCAGTATGCTATGCTTTTAACTCTTTTGCTTTTCCTCTGCTCGTCCTTCCAGGGACAAATGCATGAGCCACTTTTCAGGAGACTAAATCATTAAAACTCTTAAGGGATGTGGCCCATTTCACAGTCAGTTGACCATTGAAATTACCCATAATTGTTTTTTCTGGAATTTTGCAAAAGAGCAAGCTGTTGTGATAACCCTGGAAAAGAAATGAATCTAAAAATTCAGTTGTTGACTGGGGGTGTAGCTCAGTAGAAGAGTGTGCAAGAACCTGAGTTTGAGTCCCAGCACCACATTTTTTTTTTAAACTCTCTCTCTCTTTATTTATTTATTTTAGTTTTTTTTTTTCCGGCAGACACAACATCTTTGTTTGTATGTGGTGCTGAGGATCGAACCTGGGCCGCACGCATGCCAGGCGGACGTGCTACCGCTTGAGCCACATCCCCAGCCCCCAGCACCACATTTTTGTAAAACATTTCAGTTGCTGGGAGGGAATGTCTAAATCTGCCTGCCCCGTGAGAGAATGATAATAGGCTGGAACAGTGAAAAGTTAAGGCAGGCAACGTGAAAGGAGTTTTCTTAATTTAGTTTGAATGTCTCTACATGACAGAAAATAGCATTTGAAGAACTTAGATTCTTTTATTAGCACCTTCTTCTTTTGGTCCATCATCCTATTGAACAAATTTATAAACTTCCAACTGAATGTGCCAGGGGCTGTAGACCAAAGATTGCTCCTATGAGATAAACAGATCATTCCTGAGGTGTAATAATGTAATTGTCTCTCCTTTTCAGGGAAGCAGAATGCTTCAAGGAACAAGGAAATGCATACTATGCCAAGAAAGATTACAATGAAGCTTATAACTATTATACAAAAGCCATAGGTAAGAAGGATCTGGTAGCTATTCTAGAAAGTATTAACTTGCCAAATACTCTTCTCAGTAGCTTCTCCTTATGAAGTAACTGTTTGCTTAGTGGGCTGATATCTGTTACTGTGTGAACTCCTTCAGGCTTAATGATCTCCTGATGGATAACATTTTTAAACTGAAGGTGAGTAGTTCTTTCTTTGGCAAATTAAAGTTTGCTAAATCCTGAAATTCTGAATGCTATAGCAAAAAGATAGCCACCCAAATGCAACAAATCATTGCCCATTCACTTACTATCTGAAAAAATGGCCTTTGTGGATTATCTTATCTCCATACTTAATTTGCCAGCATATTTTTTTTTAATTTTTATTAGTTATTGATGAACCTTTATTTGTTTATATGTGGTGCTGAGAATTGAACCCAGTGCCTCATACATGCTAGGCAAGCACTCTATCACTGAACCACACCCCAGCCCCAATTTGCCTGCATATTTTAATCCCATGTTGGCATTTTCTTTCTTTCTTTCTTTGGTTTTTTTTTTTTTTTTTTTTTTTAATATTTATTTTTTAGTTGTAGATGGACACAACACCTTCACTTCATTCATTTATCTTTATGTGATGCTGAGGATCAAACCCAGGGCCTCGCATGTGCTAGGCGAGCACTCCACTGCTGAGCCACAACCCCAGCCCCCATGTTGGCATTTTCCTCATCTTACTTGCTCATGTGCTCCCCATCTCAATTCAGAAAAATCAAATTCATTTTAATACCTCATTGATATTGTTTGCTAGGCGATGAGCTCCGCCAGTGCACTTTAAGACCATAATTTAGCTGGCATGGGTGGTGTATACTTGGAACCCCCAGCAACTCTGGATGCAGATTCAGGAGGATCATGGGTTCAAGGCCAGCCTCAGCAACTTAGTAAGACTCCATCTCAAAAAAAAAAAAAAAAGGACCGGGAATGTGGTTCAGTAGTAGAGTGCCCTGGGTTCAGTCCCCAGTACTGCAAAAAAAAAAGAAAAATCATAACTTGTTTTCTTCTTCTTAGTCTTTTTTTTTTTTTGGTTGGATTGGTTTGGTTTCTCTTTTGTTGTTACCAGGGATGGAACCTAGGGGCGCTTAACCATTGAGCCACATCCCCAGCCCTTTTTTTATATTTTATTTAGAGACAGGGTTTCGCTGTTAGGGCCTCTCTAAGTTGATGAGGCTGGCTTTGAACTCAGATCCTCCTGTCTCAGCCTCCCTAGCTGCTAGGATTACAGGTGTACAGCATTGCGCCTGGCCTTTGATTTGGTTTTGATGCTGGGGATTAAACCTAGGGCCTCTCTGATGCTAAACATGTGTTCTATTCTGACCTATCTATACTGCCAGTCTCTAAAGTTGTATCTTGTTTTCTTTTAAAATTGGTTGCTGCTGTCCATTTGCACAGATAGTTAAAAATTTAGCTGTGGCCTTTTAGAGTTTGTCAACATTCTGTCTGTGTGTGTGTATGCGTGAGCGTGCGAGCGTGTGCTGGAGATAGAACCCAGAGTCTCATTCACAAATGCTGGGCTAACACTGTGCTACTGAGCTATATCCCCAGTCCCCTTCAGCATTCTTATAGTTTGATTCTTGACATAGTTCTGAGAGAGATGCCCCTAAGTTTTCAAATCAGTGACCTGTATTGAACTTTTTGTGTTCTTTTACCTTTCCTATAGATATGTGTCCTAAAAATGCTAGCTATTATGGTAATCGAGCAGCCACGTTGATGATGCTTGGAAGGTTCCGGGAAGCTCTTGGAGATGCACAACAGTCAGTGAGGTTGGATGACAGTTTTGTCCGGGTATGTAATGTGGCTCTAGGGGGAAGGTTGAGTAGCTACAGTTGAGGATTTCTCTTTCTTGACACTGTTGTCATTTGGGATTAGATAATTTTTTGTTGTGAGGACTACCTTGTGCATCTCTGGCTTTTAACTACTAAGTATCAATAGCACTCCCTCTCCTCAGTTGTTAATCTAGGCAATCTACCTCAGGGGATATTCTAACAGCCATGAATATCCCCTGAGGCACATTGCCTAGATTAACAACCATTGCTCTATTGTTTTTATCCTTTGTTGGTTTTGTGTGGGTGGTATTGCTGTTGGTTTCTTTTTGTCTAGCTAATCAAGCTCCTTTCCTTCCTTCTTTGTGTATCTTCTTATAGGGTCATCTACGAGAAGGCAAGTGCCACCTCTCCCTAGGGAATGCCATGGCAGCATGTCGTAGTTTCCAGAGAGCCCTAGAACTGGATCACAAAAATGCTCAGGCACAACAAGAGGTAAGAGTTGAATCTATTAGTATCAAACAACATGGTGTGATTGGAAGAAATAGTGACTTCTGCTCAGTCAGAACTGAGCAGCACAATTCACAATAGCTAAACTGGAACCAACCTAGATACCCTTCAATAGATGAATGGATAAAAAAAAAATGCGGCATATATACACAATGGAATATTTCTCAGCAATAAAAGAGAATAAAATCATGGCATTTGCAGGTAGAGTTAGAGAAGAGAATGATAAGTGAAGTTAGCCAATCCCAAAAAAACAAATGCCAAATGTTTTCTCTGGTATAAGGAGGCGGATTCATAGTGGGTTGGGGAGAAGGGAGCATAGGAGGAATAGACAAACTCTAGATAGGGCAGAGGGATGGGAGGGGAAGGGAGGGGGCATGGGTTTAGAAATGATGGTGGAATGTGATAGACATTATTATCCAAAGAACATATATGAAGACACGAATTGGTGTGAATATACTTTGTATACAACCAGAAATAGGAAAAGTTGTGCTGTATATGTGTAATAAGAATTGTAATGCATTTCACTGTCATATATAAATAAAAAATTTAAAAATAATTTAAAAAATAAAATAAAAGTCAGAACTGAGATCTAGTACTCCTTCTTCCATTAGCCACACTTGGATGATTTTAGTCTCTCTGATCCCCGGCTTTCTTATCTATAAAATGGGTTCTGAATATGATTTACATTTTTTAAAAGTCTAAAAATTGAAGGGTTTCTGAGATGCCTGAGAGAGAATAGATAGAAGCTTTAAGCAACTGATTTGAATGAGGTTAATTTTGTGTGTGTGTGTGGTGCTGGGGATTGAACCTGGGGCCTTGTGCATGCAATCACTCAAAAGTTTTATTTTTCTTTTGTTTTGTTTTTGGTACTGGGGATCTAATCCAGGAGCACTTTACCACTGAGCTCCATTCCCAGCCCTTTTTATTTTTTTAAAATTATTTATTTTTTTAAAAATATTTTTATTTTTTGGCATAGATGGACACAACACAATGCATTTTTTTAATTTTTATGTGGTGCTGAGGATCGAACCCCGGTCCCGCCCGTGCTAGGCGAGCACTCTACACTGAGCCACAATCCCAGCCCAACCCCTTTTTATTGTTTTAAATTGAGACAGGCTTTTGCTAAATTGCTGAGATTCTGGAACCTGAGATTCTCCTGTTTTAGCCTCCTGAGTTGCTAGGATTACAGGCATGCATCACTGTCCCCAGCTGAAGTTAAAGAGTTTGAGTGAGCCAGTTATGGTGGTGCATGCCTGTCATCTCAGCTACTCGGGAAACTAAGGCAGGACGATTGCAAGTCTGACACCAGCCTGGGCAAATTAGCAAGACCCTGTGTGAAAATAAAAATTTAAAAGGGCTGTAACTGAGTCATAGAACACTTGCCTAGCAAAAACAGGGTCCTGGGTTTAATCCTCAGTAACACACACACACACACACACACACACAAGAATTTGAGTAAATTCTGAATGGGGGAGGGATGTAGCTCAGTGATAGAACTCTGGCCTAGCACATTTGAGGCCTAGGACTGCCAAAAAAAGTAAGAACAACACTGCTTATTGTAGTGGTGCACACCTGTAATACCAGCAACTCAGGAGGCGGGAGGCAGGAGAAGAGCAAGTTTGAGGCCAGCCTCAGCAACTTAGTAAGAACCTGTCTCAAAATTAAAAGGGCTGGGGATGGAACTCAGTGTAAATCTGGGTTCAGTCTCCAGCACCAGAAGTTAAAAATGAATAAAACATGTTTTAGTTCCATCTCCGTGTTTATTCAGTTTACCCTTGGATACATTTCATTGGTAATCTAAATTTTCTGCTTAGTTCCTGGCAATACATTGCCTTTATTTTGTATATGTCAAAGCATGACTCTTGTATTCTTGCCTTAAAGTTTAAATTGAGATTTTTGTTTTGTTAAATTGTTTTTCTTTATTATTTATTTTTGGGCTTTTTTTTCAGTCTTAGAATCAAAATTGGTGCTGGGCAGGCTCTGTATAGACACTGAGCTGTATCCCCAGCCTGAGGGTGAAATACAGGCTTCAGCTTTTCTGTTAAGGAATGTTTGGCCCTGTCTTCACCACCTTGATTTTTGAAAAATCTCAGATTCTGATTTTCCTCTTTTTTGTGGTGCTAGGGACTGATTTTTTTTTTTCCTTCAAAGAATAGATTCATCAAGGCCTTGTTGATTTTTGTGATTGTTATATCTACAACTTCATTAAAACTTATTATTTTTCCGGTGTAGTTCAAGAATGCTAATGCAGTCATGGAATATGAAAAAATAGCAGAAATGGATTTTGAGAAGCGAGATTTTCGGAAGGTAAAGTGCAATTTACCCGTTCTCACAACATTCCCCTCTGTGTGTGTCTGTCCTGTGTTAGTTTTGTGTATGTGTTTGATATTGCTGGTTCCTTTCTGTCTAGCTAATCATGCTGTCTCCTTCCTTTTTTGCATATTTTATAGGGACATCTACAAGAGGGCAAGCGCCACCTCTCTAGGAAATGCCATTTCTCTGTGATAATTAAGAGAAATAGTGTGTTAGAAATAGTAAATTATTACTTACTTGAATTTAGCTTTTGACCTGTTGTTTTTTTTTCTTCTCTGAAAAACAAGTTTTTTTTTTTTTTTCCTTAATTATATTTGGCTTTATGATAAAAAGCAAAGTGAGGGCTGGGGTTGTGGCTCAGCAGTAGAGCACTTGCCTAGCATGTGTGAGGCCCTGGGTTCGATCCTCAGTACCACATAAATATAAATAAATAAATAAAGGTATTGTGTCCAACTACAACTAAAAAATATTGGGGAGAGAAAAAAGACTGTGTTGAGTTCAAGCCCCCCCACACCCCACCTTCCTTAAGGGCATTTAGAAATCATTTTCATTTAAGTTTCAAAAGGTAAGATAGGTGGTTTTTAACCTTTTGGGGACCATCTATCAGGAGAGATTTTTGGAATCACTTAAGTTAGTAAGCTGAGCAGGGTGTTACACACTTATAATCCCAGCTGTTTGGGAAGCTAAAACATGAGGATAGCAAGTTCAAGACCAGAGGAAGCAATTTAGTGAGACCCCATCTCAAAATAAAAAATAAAAACCAGGCATGGTGACACACGCCTATAATCCCAGTGGCTTGGGAGGCTGAGGCAGGAGGATCACGAGTTCAAAAACAGCCTCAGCAACTTGGCAAGGCCCTAAATAACTTAGTGAGACTCTGTCTCAAAATAAAACAGAGAGAGAACTGGGAATGTGACTCAGATGTTAACCATCACTGGGTTCAATCCCTGGTACCAAAAAGTAAAAAGAGGTGGGGATGTAGCTCTGTGGTAGAGGGCCCTTGGGTTCAGTCCCCAGTACCACAACGGGGCGGGGGGTGGGGGGCGGCTGGGGTTGTGGCTCAGCAGTAGAACACTCTCCTAGAACACAACAAAAAAAAGTAGTGAGTTCCATCCAAGGAAGGAGAGTTGGTGCTTTCTGTGTCAGAGGCTTAATGTTTGATAAAAAGGGATGCAGTTGAGAGCCAGCCATTCCTAACTCATACACTGTGAAGGTCTTTTATTTGGTAATAAATATATCTGATAAGCTTATGCAGAGTCCCAGTATTGACATCCCTCCCTTGTCTACTGGTTTTAATAATCACAGTGTCTTTGTAGTGTGATTCATGTTTGTTTTGTGTGTGGGTTTTTGAAGAGAATTCTGCATGCTGTCACGTTTTCTGAGGTTTACATAGGCAAAAGCTTTGTCTCAGAAGGCAGTCTTTTGGGTTTCTTTTCTCTCTTACCCATTCTGGAGCCAGAATCCCGAGTTTGTGACAGAATCCTCTGTTTGTGACATCCCAGCCCCCCCACTGTAGCTCATGGTGATGTCACAAATGAAGAATTATGATCCTGGCAGGGGAAACAGATGAACTTGGAAGAAACAAAGATCTTCTTTGCCTGCAGCTGTCCCTAGTGGGGACGTGGGGAGTTGGGGGGTGGAAAGTGAAGCATTGAACCTCCAACTGACACTCCCCATGATGAGTAGAGCCAGCTCTGCACAGACCGTTGTTCTTGTGAAGGCAAAAGGGTGTGGCTGCTGAAATTTTTACTGACTTCTTTATACTCTCCTCTTTTTTCTTGAGGGGGAAAAAGCACCACCACTCTACTTAATACCTAAATGTTCATTATTGTTTTAGAATTTCCAGTAAAGTAATCTAGGCCACTGGAGGAGAGACATGCCTGTTACTGCTATGTTGCTGCCCTAGAAAGTTTGGTGAACATAGTGTTGACCTGCTGCCCATGTTTTTTAATTTCTTCTCCTCTCCTCTCTTTTCTTGTAATACTGGGAATTGAACACAGTGCCTTGTGGATGCTGAATTAGATCCCCAACCCTTAATTTCAGTTTTTTAATTGATACCATTCATGGTTCAAAAACTAGAAAGTATAAAAAAGTATTCAGGATGAGTGTCCCTTTAAACTTGACTTCTGTTTGCCCCATTCTCTCCCCAGTCAGTTATCTATTGCTCTCCACCTCCCAGTGCTGGGTGGGGATCAAGTCCAGGGCTTTGCACATGCTAATCAAGTGCTCTACCACTCAGCTAAGCCCCCAACCCCTATCCATTATTCTTGGGTCTCCTTTTTGTTTTTGTTGGTGGTGTTCAGTATCAAACCCAGGGACTTGTGCATGCCCATCAGATGGTCTGCCACTGAGCTACATCCTAAGCTCTTCTACTTTTTTTTTTTAATTATTGATGTACCTTTATTTTTTATTTATTTATATGTGGTGGGATCGAACCCAGTGCCTCACACATGCTAGCAAGCGCTTTGCCACTGAGCCACAACCCCAGTCCCTCTCCTACATTTTTGTTGTACATAAATTCTTAGTTTTCTTCTTTTTTTGCATGAAAGGTATTGTGTTATTCACAATTCTCTACCTTTTTTCCCCATTGAGTAGCTCTTAGAAATCTTTCCATAGTAGTACATGGAAAATTTCATTCTCTTTCAGAACTCCATAGTATGCCATTATATGAATGTTTGTGTTGATGTAATTTGAGTTATCTCTATTTGTAACTTTTCAGACTGCATCTATCTTGATGGCTATAATCAAGTTCTTGGAGGGAATGGGAATCCCTTAATTCTAGATTTCTTCTTTGAGTCAATTTTTCTCAGGGAGAATCTTCCAGAAATAACAGCTATGCCAAAAATGAAAGCTAAGAGAACAAACTTCTAAAAACAGAAAAGAGGAATATATTGAGACCCTTTATGAGGCTGGAAGAGTAAATTAATCCCAGCTTAATTGTGTGTGTGTGTGTGTGTGTGTGTGTGTGTGTGAGAGAGAGAGAGAGAGAGAGAGATAGGGAGAGACTGGAGATTGAACCCAGGACCTCAAACATGCTGGGCAAACACTACCATTGAGCTTCATCCCCAGCCTTTTTTTATTTGGAGAAAGGGTCTCACTAAGTTGCTTGGGTCCTTGAAAAGTTTTGGGGATTCAATAAATTGCTGAGCCTGGCCTCAAACTTGTGATCCTCCTACCTCAGCCTCCCTGATCACTAGGTTTACAGGTGTGAGCCACAGTCTCCAGCTAGATTATTATTGCTGTTCCTTGTTTTGTGGTTGATAGGCTAAGCCTGATGAATTATACAAAGTAGTAAATAATTATATTTGTGAGGAAAAAGTGGCTTTTGGTCAAAGTCACTTTGGGTTTGGATTCACTGGAGGCAGCTTAGCATAGTGAGTATAGATTCTGGAGTCTTAGGATATCTTTTAAAACTGACTCCTATTTTTAATCATCTACTAGCTTTGGTAACCTTGAACATTAGCTCTCTGTTTCTTAACTGTCTTACCATTAAAGTAAAGATTATGATACTAACATACTTTATAAAATTATGAGGAGCCAGGAGTGGTGACGCATGCTTATAATCCCAGTGACTTGGGAGGCTGAGGAGGAAGATCACAAATTTGAGACCAGCCTCAGCAATTTGGCAATGTCCTAAGCAATTTAGTGGGACCCTGTCTCAAACTAAAAAACAAAATGGGGTTGGGGATGTTGCCCAGTAGCAAAGCACCTCTAGATTCAATCCCCAATACCCTCCCCCCCAAAAAAAATTGTAAGGATAAAACGGGTTAATATGTAAAGTGCTCAGTAAATGTTTGCTATTGTTATCATTTGGATTAACTGCTCTCCTCTTTTCAATATTTTGATTGAATGAATTAGGTATGTTTTTAAAACTTCAAGCTGGCTAGGGGTGTAGCTTAGTGGTAGAGTGCTTGCCAAGCAAATGTGGGTTCAGTCTCCAGCATCACAAAAGAAAAATAAATAAACTTTGATATTACTTTTTTGCTCAACAGTGGATCCTGGGAACTTCTTTGAGCTTTTAATATGTTGCTGTGATTAAACTATAAAGTTAAAGACATTTCTAGAATCTAAGATGAAGGGCCTTATTTACTTTCTTCTTCCCTATAGGTTGTTTTCTGCATGGACCGTGCCCTAGAATTTGCCCCTGCTTGCCATCGCTTCAAAATCCTCAAAGCAGAATGTTTAGCAATGCTGGGTCGATATCCAGAAGCACAGTCTGTAGCCAGGTATGCAGTGAGGCCATTTCAGAATTGAGCTGCCAGATACTACTGAACTGATGCTGGCTGGTTGCTCTTTATAACAGGAATTGTGGATATGTCAGCTAGGGCTGATCAGACCTTCCTGGGACATAAAGCCAAAGATTAGACCAAATTAGAAAATCCATAAAGTATATAGGATATAGTAGTATAACAGGTATTTGAGCTGGGTATGTGAAAGAACAAATTGTATTATGTGAATTTTGGGGTTTGCTTTGTTTTAACATAATCCTTTTCCTTCTACTCCAGGGGTTGGCAAACTCTATAAAGGCCAGATAGTGAATATTTGTCTTTGCAGGCCATAAGGTCTCTGAAAGGACTTATCTATTGTAGTACAGAAGCAGCCATAGATAATAGATGCATGAATAGGTACAGCTATGTTCCAGTAAAATTTTATTTACGAAAGTCAGTGGCACTGAAAGGACATAAAACCCAACTATTTTTTATTTTTTAGTTACCAGTGGGTTTTCTACTTTATTTATTTATTTATTTGTGGGGCTGAGGATTGAACTCAGGGCCTCAAACATTTCCAGGCTACTGCTCTACCGCTGAGCTACAACCCCAGTCCTAAAACCCAACTCTTTAATCTTTTTATTTTTTTAAGTAATTTGTCTTGACAATTAAAAAAAAAAAAAAGTCAAGGGGCTGGGGATGTAGCTCAGCTGGTAGACTGCTTGCCTTGCATGCACAAGGTCCTGGGTTCAATCCCCAGCATCACACACACACAAAAAAAGCCAGTGGCAGTGGGGCTGGGGTATGTAGAACACATGTTTATCTTGGCGTGCACAAGGCCCTGGGTTTAATCCCCATTACAACAAAAGGAGGAGGGGGGGGGGAAGCAGGAAAAGAACACAGTGGTAGAAAGGATTTGCCTTCTGTCGCCTTTAGTTTGCTAACTCCTGTTCTAGTTTAAAAAGAATTGTGAGACAGAAATGCATTGATGCTGGGCACAGTAGTGCATGCCTGTAATACCAACGATTCTGGAGGCTAAGACAGAAGGATTGCAAGTTTGAGGCCAGCCTCAGCAATTTAATGAGGCCCTAAGCAATTCAGTGAGAATTTGTCTCAAAATAAAAAGGGCTGGGGATGTGGCTCAGTGGTTAAATACCCCTGAGTTTAGTCCCCAGTATCCCAGGGGGGAAAAAAAATGCATTGGGCTGGGATGTAGCTCAGTGGTAGTGTTTGCCCAGTGTGTGTAAGACTTACGGTTTAATCCCAGCACCACCAAAAAAAAAAAAAAAAGTGTGAGAGTTGTATTAAAGATGAATACAAACTGGGTATGGTGGCACACCTGTAATTTGGAAGGCTGAGGCAAGGGGATCATGAGTTCAAAGTCAGCAGCTTAGCAATGCCCGAAGCAACTCAGTGAGACCCTGTCTCTAAATAAAATATTAAAAAAGGGCTGAGGATGTGGCTCAGTGTTGATTGAGCACCCCTGGATTCAATCTCTGGCACCCACCCCCCCCCAAAAAAAAAAAAAAGAATATGGTGGTCTATTTGGCAAGATTTGGGGAGAGTTCTTGGGAATCTTGACTACATTTTAAAAATTTTGGGGTGTGTGTGTGTGTGTGCGCGCGCGTGCGCAAGGCAGACTTACTTCTGACAGAATGAAGTGCTATAGAATCTAGCTAGCAAGCAAGCCTGGGTGGGCAGTCCACCTATTTATATACCTAATACAGGGCTGCTCTTCATCTTGATTGGAGGTCTCAGGGATACAGTCTACACAATTGGCTAATTTTAAAATTAGGGCAGGCAAAGGGAAGGACTATAATTAAAATGGCTACAATTGAATCCACTTAAGGCTGAATACTCTATTTTGAAAATGGACCACCAGACTTTGTTCCTCACATTAAAATATTTCCAGTTCAAGGGCTGAGGTTGTAGCTCAGTGGTAGAGCGCTCGCCTCGCATGTGCAAGGCCCTGTGTTTGATCCTCAGCACCAAATAAATAAATAAATAGAATAAAGTTATTGTGTCCAACTACAAAATATAAATATAAAAAATATTTCCAGTTCGATAATAACAACTTTACATTTTAATACGATTAATAATAGATATGTGATAAGGAAAAAAATGGCCACAAATTGTAGTAAATGGTCAGGATATTCCAAACCACAGCTAAACGTGACTCTTTCTGGCTTTTGCAGTGACATTTTACGAATGGATTCCACCAATGCAGATGCTCTGTATGTACGGGGTCTTTGCCTTTATTATGAAGATTGTATTGAGAAGGCGGTTCAGTTTTTTGTACAGGCTCTCAGGATGGCTCCTGACCATGAGAAGGCTTGCATTGCTTGCAGAGTAAGTTCTAGGCATGCTAATCTGGATGGGAAAGAAAACTTCCTTTCACTTTTTAGATGGTTGGAGTAGATGTTTAAATCACAAGGAATGTGATAGCCCCTCTTACTGCTTTATAAGGATGCTTGATCTTTTCATAGAAATTATTTCAGGACTACTTTTATTTACTTAAAGGTAAGTTTGATTATATGGGTCAGATCCTTTTAACAAGTTTAGTTTTGTTTTGTTCCTTTTCTCCTTAATAAAGAAGTTAGTAATTCTTGGCAGGCGTGGTGGCGCATGCCTGTAATCCCAGTGGCTCAGGAAGCCGAGGCAGGAGGATCATGAGTTCAAAGTCAGCCTCAGCAAAAAGTGAGGCACTAAGCAACTCAGTGAGACCTTGTGTCTAAATAAAATATAGTATAGGGCTGGGGATGTGGCTCAATGGTTGAGTGCCCCTGGGTTCAATCCCCGGTACCCCATGAAAAAATAATTCTTTTTTTTTTTTTTTTTTAATTAGTAACTCTTACTCTGGGAAATTTAAACCTGGGCAACAGTTCTCACTAGTGGTGTTTTTCAAATCTTGGTTTACCTTGTGCATTGTACTGGAAGCACCAGTGAGCAACAAGTAGTCTAAGCGGTAGCCGTAGGGGCTGTTGTGGGATGCTAAACCCTGGGATCCAAAAATTGAGACTAGATTCTGTCCTCACTGTGCAGTGATCAGAGGTTTTCTGGCTGTGAACTGACCTCGCCTTGTTCATCTCTAGAATGCGAAAGCACTCAAAGCAAAGAAAGAAGATGGAAATAAAGCATTTAAGGAAGGAAATTACAAGCTAGCATATGAACTGTACACAGAAGCCCTCGGGATAGACCCCAACAATATAAAAACAAATGCTAAACTCTACTGTAATCGGGGTACGGTTAATTCCAAGGTAAGTACTTGGTCTAGGTCTTGGGACATATGAAGATATATATAAATATTTATTTTTTAGTTGTAGTTGGGCATAATACCTTTATTTCTTATTTATTTATATGTGGTGCTGAGGATTGAACTCAGGGCCTCGCACGTGCTAGGCAAGCACTCTACTGCTGAGCCACAACCCCAGCCCCTGGAGATATTTTTAAGGGCTATCAAAGAGATCTTAGGAAATCTGCCCAATAAGGGTAAACCAGCTGAAAGAGGGAAGGGTGTTTTGGAAAAGTATCTCAGCTTGTTAGGAAAGGCAAGCTTTTATCTTTTCAGTCGAATTTAGAGGTACTTTAAAAACAGTTTGGGAGGATATTCCCACCTGTTCTTTCTCAAGGTATCTTTCCTTCAGGAAGAGAATGGCTAGGGGTTTGGGATAATTTTAAGCAAGTATTACTGCTTCTTTTTGCTTAAGCAAGAGATCATTTATTTTTTTAGGAATGATTTGGAGGAAATGGGAGTATGAAGTAGTAGATTTTTCCTGTACTGTGACTCTGGTAACCATGTATGATTGAAAATGACCTGAGTATTCCTGAGGCCCTTTATAGCATAAGTAGGCGTCTTGCTCTTGGCAGACTTCTAGTAGTTTAAAATTGCAGTCATAGGGGGATGGGGTTGTGGCTCAGAGGTAGAGCACTTCCCTGGCATGTGAGGCACTAGGTTTGATTCCCAGCACCATAGATAGATAGATAGATAGATAGATAGATAGATAGATAAAATAAAGGTCCATTGATAACTAAAAAAAAAATTTTAAACTGTAGTCATAGCTGGGTGCAGTGGCATGGCATACGCCTGTAATCTCAGTGACACAGGAGGCCGGGGCAGGAGGATTCCAAGTTCAAAGCCAGCCTGAGCAATTTAGTGAGACCCTAAGCAACTTACCAAGACCCTGTCTCAAAAAGTAAAACTGGTTGGGGATTAATCACTCAGTGATTAAGCACCTCTGGGTTCAATCTCCAATATCAAAAAAAGGAGGGGCTGGGGATGTAACTCGGTGCCCCTGGGTTCTATCCCCAGTACCACCAAAACAACAACAACAACAAAAAAAAAAAAACACAGTCATTCCCTCTTTTTTCTATTGGCCTCTGAAAAAGTGGAGGGCAGGAACCATCCCTCCTGTATTCCATGTTTTGGTTGGATACTGATGTGGAGTGGTAGAGGTGGTTTATCATTTCAGATGACTACTTGGTTTGCATCACATAGTAATGAAACCAATTCCAAATTTGGTATCCTTAACCTTCTGAAATAATGGCTTTTTCAGTGACCAAGAATACTTATTCGGGCTGGGGATGGGCTCAAGTGGTAGCGCGCTCGCGTGGCATGCGTGCGGCCCGGGTTCAATCCTCAGCACCACATACAAAAAAAAAAAAAGATGTTGTGACCGCCGATAACTGGAAAATTAATATTAAAAAAATTCTCTCTAAAAAAAAAAAGAATACTTATTCACAAACAAGACCTACTGTGACAGTTAGGGGTCTGGCATTGAGTTGTACTGTTAGAATTTTTAAGCCATGCTCACAGCTTTTGGGCTCCCTTGGTCACCAAAGATGTGAAGTATGACTGCTCTCTCTCTCCTGAAGCTTAGGAAACTAGATGATGCAATAGAAGACTGCACACATGCAGTGAAGCTCGATGACACATATATAAAAGCCTACTTGAGAAGAGCTCAGTGGTAAGTGCTTCTGGAGGGTGGGGGAAGAGGGAGTTGCCCCTGGCCTACCAGGGGCATTGCATTGTGGATGATGAAGCAGACCCGGGGATGTTGTGAGGTCATTTGGTCCTTCCCCCTGCCTCTAGGTGGGATTGTTCCAGCCCTAGACTATCTTTATAGACCTCCAGCGGAGGAGATTGCACAAGCTCCCTCAGTCTCCCATGCCTGTGTCTAACGCCCCTCACGGTCAGTAAGTTTCTTCTGATGCCTGACCCAAATTCCTTTTTGTTAAAAGTTTAAATCCATTTCCTTTGGAGAGTTTATTTTGTATTGTACACTTTTGCTCTAACTTAGCACAGTGCTTGGCACATAGGTGCTCACCCATTAAATGTTTTGTTGAAATGAATGTGTGGTGCTTGGAAGAGAGGAATAAAAGTATCTCTCAGAGACAGTTGAAGATTGTATTTACCCTGTTTGTTCTGGTTGAGGGAAAATAATCTTAGGGTTGAAAGGGGCTTAATCTGGCTCAGTCTCTCAGCAGTATAAGGAACCTCCTTTTGAAATATCCTTGATGGGTAGTCTGCTGGGTGTTTTAAGCAGAGAGGACTCCCTGACAAGGTGATTTATGAACCTAGATTATGCCTGCCAGGTCCAGTGCCCTCATTTGTCCCAGAGGCTGGGTGCTTTCTGGCTTTCTTCTGCATCTTGTTGTGAACCCACCAGAGGCTAGGATAAACCTCTCAGAAATTATTTCGTCTGCCTGGGTATGGTGGTACATGCCTGTTAATCCCAGCAACTTGGGAGGCTGAGGCAAGAGGATCATAAGTTCAAGGCCAACTTCAGCAACTTAGCGAGACCCTGTCTCAAAAAGTAAAAAGAACTGGGGGTGTCGCTCAGTGGTTAAGTGCCCCTGGGTTCAATCCCCAGGACCAAATAAATAAATAAAATCATTTTTTCTTGCATCATATTATTCCCTAAGCAGAGAAGAATTTCTGTCTTTAAAGAGTCTAAAGGGAGACATTTTTGTTTTATGCCAGTCTTCCAACACCTACTCCATTCCTTATTATAAACTGTCAGATCCAAAGAACAGGTGCTGTTGTGATGCCTCATGAGTCACTATTTTAACTTCCCCTTGTCGTCACTGGTACAGGATGCCTTGCAGACTACCTCCCTTTCATTTTCCCAAAATTGTTGCACTTAAAATAAGAAAACTGATGCCACTTGTGTGTGTGGGGGGGGGTGGGTGTTAATGAATTTTTAAGTGGATGACTAAGTCCAAAAGTCTGTAATTCCATGGACTTAGAGACTGTAAAAACCAGCCTCATTGCATCTTCTGCATTCTGGTGGCAGACAAAAAGTGTCCTTTGACCCAACAAAAGAGTTGTTTTAACAGACACAAAATTCTTTATACAGGAAGTTGTTCACTGCATTTTAATGTAAAATAGTGAAAAAGAAAAGGAGAATATCTAGTGGGAAGGGGTTGGATGGATAGTTGACTCTGTATTGACCCAAGGTAGTGCTTTACAGTGTTTGAATAGGGAATGGAAGGAGAGCGGTGAATTCTTGATTTGTTAGAGAATGAAATGAAGGATTATTTTTTTCTTTGTATGTATACATACAATAATAAGAAATCGGGTATCACTTTGATCAGATAGCTCCTTATCTTTGAGGTAGAACTGTCCTTGGAGTGGCTTTGCCTTTGAGATTTTACCTTGGGGAGAGCATGCACTATTGGCACAGTTGCTGCTTGACAGCAAACCCCTCCATCAGCTGGGATTGTTTGGGCAAAACTAAAATTAGCTCAGGCTAAAACTTTACCAGAGGCCTAACCATTATCCCATTCTGTCTCAGTTTACCCTTAAGTTGGGGAGATGCTAGATGTTTGCTACATACCTGATCATAAGTGAGAGTTCTCTCTTTTCCACTAAAGGCTTATTTACTTTTCTACTTTTTCCCCACATTTAAAAAACTTTAAATATGAGGTTATTATTGAATTTTTAAAAGTGTGACATAAAATGTAAATCACTGTAGTATGACTGTTCAATATATTATGTCTGGGCCTAAAAAGGTCATCAGGGTTACTTATTTGTCAGAGTACTCTACACCCAAGACTGTCAGTTCTCAGTTTTCTTTTACTTTTATTTCAAATTATATTACACTTCATTCTGCAAATTGTTTCTCTGAGCTCTTTAAGTAGCATTTATACCGTTTTCGCCAATCATTGGGCGTTTGTTGTTTTTGTTTGATAGTTTGTATATAGGACTGAGGATTGAATCCAGAGTGCTCTGCCACTGAGGTATATCCTCAGCCTTTTTATTTTTAATTTTGAGACAGGAGCTCACTAAGTTGCTTAGGGTTTCAGCCTCCTGAGTAACTGAGATCATTGGTGTGTGCCAACATACTTAGCATGGCTTTGATTTTTTAAGGTCTTGAATCAAGATGTTTCCTGAAAATCAGAGATGCCTAAGATGTTGAGCTCTTTTGGCCAGCCATGTTGTTATGAGGTTCCCTGCCCTGGCCTCCAAGGCGAGTGGAGGTCTTCCGTGATTGCAAGTGCTTGGGTAGTAGTAGTACATGTCTCTTGTCGAGCAGCACAAATTGCACTGCATGATTTCTTCCCTATGCCCAGCTGCTGGTGTGTCTCTGGAACAACTGCCACAGTCTGTTAGATTGAGAGGCGAGTCTTGGTGCTGGTGACCTTATCAGGACATGGAAAATGCCACTTGCTTCCATGGAAAAGATAAAAGAGCTGGCAATCTGCCTATTAAGTTAGATTCATTCCATCGAGGCCCGGAGGCCCTTCTTTTCTTGTGTGCTATTGAAGTAGAAGCAAACTTGTGTTTAGAGTTTCCTTTTCTGTCACTTGACTTCCATCTCTCAGATTGACTGGTGTTATGGAAGCATTTGCCAGCAGCTATCACCTTGGACTTGATCCTACTAGTGGCTCACTAATCCCACTTCTGCCCTGGATCAGAGCTAGCCCTGCATGTTTATGGCACGAAGATTTCAAAGCTCTTTCATATTCTTTTTTTCCTCACTTGGATACTTTCTCATGTGTGTTTTAGCTCTGAGTAATCAACTGGGCCTTCTCCTTGCCTTTCCTACAGCAATCCATCTGCCTCTTGGGTGGCTCTGTGTCATGAGGACCTTTTCCCCTTGATTACTCTCCACTCAGAGCAGAGCATCACTTTGCTGGTTGGGTGCAAGTGCCATGAGGCCTCTCAATTTTTTCTCTGAGGAACTGATAGCTAATTTTTTTTTTTTTAGATTAAGGACTCTCTGTTTCATGAAGTATCTTGCCAAAGTGTGTGTCTCTTGCTTGAGCCATGCCTTTTCCCCTAGAGACTATTGCTATCTATGTCTGAGCACTATTGCCCTGTACTTCCTTCTCAGTTACATGGACACAGAGCAGTATGAAGAAGCAGTGCGGGACTATGAAAAAGTGTATCAGACGGAGAAAACAAAAGGTAACCTGGTACAGAGCATTTGTTTCTTTGTCAACTATGTGGTCTTATTTATAGGCCCTAAAACACAGACACAAGGCTGTTTGATTCCTGCCTCAGGGGGTGTATGTGGAGCTTATTTTAACCTCCACCAGGAGGAAGTGAACAGAGGTCCTTCCTGGTTGGGGGCTTGGGCACTTATGTTTTGGTCCCAACCCTTCCTTGTCACTTTCACTTCTTTTTCTGTGTGGTGAAGCTATTGTGAGGAACCTAAGTTTGAGATTTCTCTTTTTCTTTTTTTTAATATTTATTTTTTAGTTTTAGGTAGACACAATATCTTTATTTTACATTTATGTGTGCTGAGGATCGAACCCAGTGCTTCTTGCTTGCTAGGCGAGCACTCTACCACTGAGCCACTACCCTAGCCCAGTTTGAGATTTTTCTTAGTTTCCAAAAGAAAACATCCTAAAACCCCTGGTATAATTAAGTCTTCTATTTCTAAGGCAGCTGGGCTGGGACCTGGAAAGGGAAACCAGAATCACATTTGTCTATTGATGCCACATGTCTCCCTTTAGAACACAAACAGCTCCTAAAAAATGCACAACTGGAACTGAAGAAGAGTAAGAGGAAAGATTACTACAAGATTCTGGGAGTGGACAAGAATGCCTCTGAGGATGAGATCAAGAAAGCATATCGGAAACGGGCCTTGATGCACCATCCAGGTTAGAGCTTGTGGGAGAGGGGCATGCTGGGAAGAACCCTACAGGCAGGCACACAACCTTGCTCCGTCCTGGGGGCACTTTGAGAGGGTCTTCAGTAGAAATAAGGGGGTTCCAGAACCAGAGTCCAAAATCAGAAATGATGAAGTGGTCTTTTCTTTTAAACTTTGTTTTCTTGAGACTTTAATTTCATCTGAGTTTTGTTCCTTTTAGATCGGCACAGTGGAGCCAGTGCCGAGGTTCAGAAAGAAGAGGAGAAGAAGTTCAAGGAAGTTGGAGAGGCCTTTACCATCCTTTCTGATCCCAAGAAAAAAACTCGTTATGACAGTGGACAGGACCTGGATGAAGAGGGCATGAATATGGGTGGTGAGTTGATTGGGGCATCTGGGATGCATCTAACACCTGTGGAACGTTGACAGCTTTCTAAAGATGCTCCAGAGGGAGAGTCTATATGTAATCAGTTCATGACAACACAGTAATTTGTCAGTCTTCCCTTGATGAGTACCTATGTTTCAGGCACTGTGTTGAGCCCTGCAGATGAATTAGGTTGGTTCTCTAATGCTAGGAACCCACTGTCTAGGAGGTCACAAATGGATGGATCCTGGGCCTAATCTGATCCTTAGTCTAAGCAGAATAATAAACATAGACTCAAACAAAAGCAATCAAGTACAGCAGTTCACAGGGTGCAGGGTGGGCTCTAAGGGGGTGGTGAGCACTAGCAAGGAAAGGCTTGGAAGTATAGAAAGTGACCCCTTCAGGGATCTGTAAGGGGCTTGGTCTGGAGGATGTAAGGATAGGGTACTAGAGACAGGCAGTGAGTGTAAGAGCAGCAAGTAGCTGGATCAGATCTCAGAAGGCTACAAGGGTTATATGCAGTAAGGAATAGCCGAATGTTATCTCCCCCCCACCCCACTGCAAAGTATGTGCTGTTATTTGTGTGTGTCATACATTCCTGTAAACCCTCAGATCTTAATTCCCAAAAAAGACTTAGCATGAAGAAAAGTACAGCTTTTGTCAGTGTGACTGAAGGGCTTGATCAGAGATAACAGTGGTACTGAACTGCCCATAGCACACAGACCACATTCTGTGCTACCAGCTCTTTGTCTTCCATTAAGAAAGTCTATTGTAATTTAAAATCAGAATGATGATGCTATGTAGATAATCCTGAATCCTCTCAAGTCAAGGTTGGTGTGTGTGTGTGTTGCTGTTTACCAGTAATAAACATGTTGCTCTGCCCTGAAGTTGAGAGGATCTAAGCAGTCAAAAGCTATTGAAGTAGTGGGGTTGTGGCTCAGCAGCAGAGCACTCGCCTTACATGTGCAAGCTCTGGGATCGATCCTCAGTACATTAAAAATAAATAATTAAATAAAATAAAGGTATTGTGTCCAACTACAATTAAAAAATAAATATTAAAAAAAAAAAAAAAAAGACAGCCATTGAAGTAGGGCTGGGATTGTGGCTCAGTGGTAGAGCACTTGCCTAGCATGCGTGAGGCACTGGCTTTGATTCTTAGCACAGCATATAAAGATACATTGACAGCTTAAAAAAAAAAAAACTATTGAAAGCTTTTAATTAGAAGTACTGTGGGCTAGATTTAGGCTCTAGAAATTTACATGTGGTGGTAGTGAGGAGGGGGGTGAAGGAGGATAGAGATTGAAGGAAGACGTGTAAGTAGTAAAGGTATGGAGAGCACAAATGGCAGATGGTAGCAGACTCAGCAGGAGTTGGTTGCTGATCAGCTGTGTTTGGGAGATGGAAAGGATGTAAATTGAGAGTGACTTTGCTATAGATGACTCAGGGGACCATTCACTGAGCCAGGACACCCGGTATAGAGGAGGGTGTCACAGATCTTGCTCTTAAATTTATTTGGATAGCATTGAAGTGATACATTTTAGCCCTTTCAGTAGCAGCCCTAGCATTGTAGGGGGCTGTGTTAAGTGCAAATGGCATCTTAAGTTGCTCAACGAGACTGCCTGTGGAGTAGGTTGAGGCAGAGAAAGCTTTCCCTCTGAATCTCACTTGGAAGGGGATGGGAACATGTCCTTGGAGCAAGAACAGGCACTATGTTTTGCATGGGGTGGGCAGATTTGCCAATCTTTAGGCTGAGGTGTTGGGAAAGGAAGGAAATGATACTTTAAAAGTATGACTTGGAGACCTGTGCTCAGGGTCATAAGTTCCTTTTCAGATCCTTCTAATTTTTCCCCATTTTGTCCCTTCTATGTTTCTTGCCAGATTTTGATGCAAACAATATCTTCAAGGCATTCTTTGGAGGTCCTGGGGGCTTCAGCTTTGAAGGTGGGTATGCCTGCTGCCCTCAGAAGTTCCCAGTTTACAAGCCAGCAATTAGGCAGCTCTTTGGATCAGAGGTGCCCAAGAGTGGGGGCAGTTGAATCCTGCAGGTCGTCTATCCACACAGGTGTTGCTGAGGGAGAGAGATTGGTTCTCAGACACATCTTTCCTTGGGACTATTAGCAACACATCTCTGCAGGATCAGAGAGGAAGTTGCCTTGTACCAAGGCTTCACTGCAAGAGTAGAGGTGTTCAGAAACTATATGCATAAAATGGGCTCACAAATGGGGTGTGACTCAGTGGCAGGGCATTTGCCTGGCATTGGTGGTGAGGCCCTGTATTCCATCCCCAGCACTGCATGTACATAAAGAAAATGCATTCACATGTTCCTCTGGCACCCTGGGGCTGGGCGATTTTAAATTCTTAGAGTTTCTTTGTTTGAGTTTGAAGCAACCCTTGAAGACTTTTTCCATTATCAGAGAAGTGATCTTCCCTAGAAAGTCCACAGAGCTAACTAACAAGCCCTTCTTTTCCCTTTCAGCCTCTGGTCCAGGGAATTTCTTCTTTCAGTTTGGCTAATGAAGGGCAACCACCAGAACCCAGAAAATGCAGACTCACTCAGTTCAACCTCGAATGTGGACACAATTCACCTCCTTCCTTCATCAAGTCTCTGTGTACTTAGAGCAGTTTCGTTTTCTCAGTTGGATGCCTGTGTCTGTGAGTGTGGTGAAGGAAAGGGAGCCAACGCCCAAGATTGGGGAGGGGAGGGAGGCGGGGTGTGGACAGGGAGGCAGCTTGTGAATTTTTGTTGTACTGTTTAACTTTATTAAAAAAGGAAAAAAAAAAGAAGAAAATAAAATGTTTTGACCCTTTCTGGCCCTTTGCTTTGGCAGCTGCTTTATGTCCCTCCACAGCCTATAGGCCATAGCTGAGCCACCAGCGTGGAACTGACCTTGACACAGACTTGAGGTCCTGCAAGCTGACATAAGGGCTTGGGTACCCCAAGCCTGGTAGCAGATGGTGCTGCTGGGTTCTGCCTAGTGGTGGTTATGGGGAAGTGAGTTCAGAATGCATGCTCATCTTATAATGAGATGGCCAGAAGTCACTAGAAGCTGTGTATGTCTAGAACACAGGAGTGTAGGTGGTGTTAACCTGGGTCATGTGGTTCACACAGGCGCTCTCAGTTCTTCTTAGACATGGAGATGAGAATAAAACCTGCCTCCTAACCTCCAGACTCTCAAGTGGGTCAGGCAACTCCCAGGCCTCATCTCTGGCGTTAGACTCACATGGTTGGAAATACCATTAACAACTGCCCTTGGCCTTCTGCATTGGTCCCCTTTCTGGTGTGAACACAGGCTGAGGAGAAGCAGCAGTATGTGTCGCACTGTTCAGTCCAGCTTCCTGTTGAGGTGAGAAGCCTCAGGAGTTCTAGGCAAACATGAGAGGCTTGACTGAAGCTTATTTTTGGTGCTCTGATAGTCTCAATGGCCAGGGAGAGGCCTTGAGCCAGAGAAAAGACTTGATTTCTTTTCTAAGCTCTGCCTTTACCCCCTTTGGTGCATGGGGCAGTAGTGAAGTGATGGCTGAGTTAGGCCTGCGAAGTTTCCCATGAACTAAGCTGTAGGAGACTACTGAGTGTTAAATCATCCCTTGTGTTTTAAAGTAGCAGTGACTTGAAGGTGGACTCTCCTAGAGAACTGGGGAAAACCCATACTAGGAACATTGGCTCTTGCAGAGAGATCTGATCAGACTGGTCTTGGGACACCTGTGGGCCTGATGCCCTAGTTAATGGAGGACAAGAGCTTTTGTGCTCCACATCTCTCCTGGTCAACCCCCACGTTCTGTACGAGTCTGAGGCCAGCCTCTCTCCTTTCTGCCTCCTCATGAAAGCCAACACTGTTCAGTTGCCCAGCCTTACCACAGCTGTGCCCAGCCAGCAGCGGGGAGACAGGACCGATGGCCCCAAGCTGTGGGACAAAGCCAGTCCTAATATACCCAGCCCTGGATGCAGGAAAGACTGAGCTGGGCATAGAAGGGTGAGAGAGACTGCACACAGCTAGGATTAACATGATTTATTTCATTATCAGTCTTACAAGTTGACGAGGCTGGGCAAAACCCGGATAGTAACTTAAATCCAAAATACTCTGTTGAGTGACAACCTGATTAGCAAGGTCCTGTTATTGAGCAGAGGGCAGTGGAAGGCACTCCAGGAACCAGAGCCCATGGAGCAGTGTTAAAACCCCTCAGAGGCAGCAGGTGGGGTTTGCCTGGCCAACTAGAGGTCCCCTCCATTGGCTCTTGGTACCCAGTAGCCTCCTTTAGAGAAGGCTCAAAGGCCTCCAGAGGCACCAGGGAGGCAAGATGGACTGGGCCCAGCAAGGCTGGAGCTCTCCCCTGCTGTGTCTCTGGCCTCTATCTATCTCCTTGGCTATGCAGCAGAGCCACACCACTGGGAAGGACAGCCAACTCAACCCCTTCCTGGGGTGGGACCAGGAGGCAGGCTGGGAGGTGGCGGCTGCTACTGAATCAGTTATCAAACTGTTACCTAGTTATAGGGTAAAGGAGACAGGGACTTAGGACCAAAGGTGGGAGGTAAACCCCTTTTTCTACCCTGGCAAATAATCCCAGGGGTTACAATGATTAAGAAATGGGATCAAAACCCAGGGGCCCAGGGCACTCTTATGCCTCCCAGGTGCTGTGCTGCAAGTTCTGAGCCACCTTTTAAATAAAATTCCTGTTCACTTGCTTTTATTAAAAGAAAAAAAGAAAAAAGCCCGGGGATCCTCCCTCCTGTGGCAATGGGCCCCAGACTACAGCCCCACTGCCTTTGGTCCTTTGTTAGCAGGGCCTGGGCTGGGGGCAGGGCTTGCCAGTTCCTGGAGGTGGGGCAAGGTGGGGTTCTGACTGGCTCCAGCCTTATCAGCTTTGATCCAGATTCCTGAATGGTGTCAATCCACCCACCTTGTGTTGAGACTTGGTGTGTTAGAGGGGAAGAGGGCAGACAGCAAAGGAGAGGCAGTTATTTTACAAGTTTTTTAAAAAGTTATATGTAAGTTAACTTTGAGTAAAAAAAAAAATCTTACCACATGGAGCACATGTAGCCCTCTCCTCCCCCTCCCTTCTAAAGAGTGAGGAGCATATTGTGGCACAAACCCTCAGATGATGATGCAGGACTGCAAGGCGCCCCCCTTCCGGCTGCCATGAGTGGGCACAGGTTTACCCTTCCCGTAGTATCCTGTGAAGATGGCCTTGACCTCCATCTTCTTGGCCAGACTTAGCATCCAGCGCCCACTGCCCAAGGAGTAGAGTTTGCCCCGGGTAAGCTCACCCACCTCCTCACCACGGCTGCCCCCCTTCTCCTGCCGTACAATCTCTAAGAGGTCAATGCCGGTCTGCACGGCCTCCACGTCGGCCGCACAGCCAAGGGTGATATGAGCGCGGCTCCCCCGGGGCAGGTTGTCAGAGGACAGCTTGTCCACGTCATCTGGCCACAACAGCAGCTCCTGCTCACTCAACTCCACCCGGGCCCCAGCCGTCTTGGGTGTCACAAAGAGGGCAGAGATGGTTAATGTGAAGGCCTTGCCGTAAGATTTCTTCACCACCTAGGGAGAGTGAGAAAGAGGAGCCCAAGCTAGAGGGACAGCTGACCAAGGGTGGGTTACTCCTGGAGGGAAGGTCAGCTTAGCAGATGTGATCACAGCTGAGTGGAGGTCTGCATATCTGCCACAGATGTGTGCAGCTGCAGCGTGTGGCAAGCAGGGTGCAGGCTGACAACCACAAGGTGCTCAGAGGCAGGAGAGCAGGGGTAGAACCAGACTGGTGTGCAGACCTTGTCCCTGCTCACCAGTTTCAGGGCTTTGAGGGAGCTGTTGAGCCTCTCAGTTTATCCACCTGTAAACCACATAATACTAGAAGATACCTCAGGGTTAATGTGAGGACTAAAGGAGTGACCAGGTGCAGAGCCAGGGTCCAGGTGCACAGAACGTGCCATTGCTCTTCCAATTCGCCTCTGTCTAGGCTTAGGCTACACCATGGGGCAGTGATCAAAATCTGTTCTGTGTACTGTGGTTTCCACCTACTATACATCAGAGTATATCTGATTTCTTTAAGAAACTTCATTTCATCCATCTGACCTGACCATAAAATCTAATTTGCTCACAAGCCTCTGTTCCAACACTGTCTGGCATGTAATAGGTGCTTAATAAATAAGGCTGAATGAACAAATGGTTAGATATGGTAGTGATAACTTATATATTCAGTCATTCTATGCTATTCAGTTAACTATGCTAGGGTTCTGGAAACACAGGGGTGAACAAAATTAAGAACTCCTGGCCCCCAGCTGCCATCTGAGTAAGAAGACACCAGAAAGCAAACATATAAAATAGTTATGTTAGTCTGGGCAGGGAAGCGGGAGAAGAACAGGGATCAGGGAAGGTCTGACAGAGAGGGTGACAGTAGAGGAAATGGGGAACCAAGTTGTGCAGATCTGGGTGACACATCTGGTGTTTCAGGATCACCGTATCTGGCTGTGGGTGTACAGTGCTATCTGTGTGGTGGTGAAGGATCTAGTACTCCTAAGCCAATGAACTTTACCACGCTAAGCCATTCTCTCTCTCTCTGGGGCAAGGCCAGGCCTCAGACGTAGACAAGAGCCTCAGTGCACCAGGCTACCTGGGACACAGGACTCTTAGCCATTAGGACTTAACATGGGTTCCCCATGAATCCACAGAAGGAAAAGACTCATGGGTAGGCCTCAGGGACAAATGCACAGGCGAGCTCTTAAGAACTGGTACCTGAGGTCTACAGACTAAGCTTAGGAACAGAGAACTGAAGGAGGGGAGGCCATTTTTCTCTAGCTGCTGTCTGGGTCTACTCCCTGCCTGGTCACACTGCAGCCCTGTCCCCCTGGGGAAAACTCACATCCTGCTGACCGTAGTCCTCGGCCCCTGCGGCCTTTCCGTATTGACAGAACTTGGTTGTGCAGTGCAGCACGCCAGGGGGTCTCTTCCCAAAGTAGGTGATCAGATCGATCTTCTCTTTGTGCTCATCCCCCGAGATAACTGCCGGACAGAGAGGGAGTAGTCAGGGCAGCAGAGCATACCAACACCCACCAGGGAGGCCCGGGGGACAAAGCTCCATTCCGCATAAAGTCTAACAGTCCACTACAATTCATTCATTCTTGAGTTGGTCAAAGTCATGCTAACTTTAGAGCTATAAAAAGTACTTAAGGGCTGGGGATGTGGCTCAGTGTGGTACAGCACTTGCCACATGAGTAATGCCCTGGGTTTGACCCCTGGCACCACAAGAAGAAAAACAGTGTTTAAATTCCCTCTTTTTATACCACGCAGAGCTTTACATCTCTTCCTCCCCAAAATAAGGCATCTAAAACTCAGGGAAAGCAGCACAGGCCAAAGAACGCAGATCCACCAACAGCACGCCTAGCAGGGGAAAGCCATGAAAAATGGGGTGGGGAAAAAAGAGGGTTAGGAACACTATGGTACACTGGAGAGGGCCAGAGTAGACACAAACATCTGCCGCTGCGAGCCACTGGGCCTGGGCCAAGAGGTTGACCCTCCTCTATCAGTCCACCACAATGATGAGGGTCACCATACACCCCAATTTCCTCAGGACCCTGAGTAACAGTAGGACCCCATTTCACCCAGGGGCTCACTTATAGAGCAGTTATTTGGTGCCCATAACAGCACACCCTGCGGGCTGGTTGGGAGGAGACTTTGCAAAGGGGCTAGGGCAGGAAGGGTCCCTGGGTATAGCAGGATAACATGGCTGGCAGACACCACGAAGGGTGAGTTCATTTCCAGACTCCAAGCTTTGTGGCTATCCTCAGAGTCATGACCTTTAGCCTGCTGGTTCCTAGAGGTTAATCCCTGTGGGCACTGTCACCCTCCATGGGGGTAAAGACCTCTATTCTGAGAGCAGGTCTTATTCCCTGATCATGACATTTCTTTTGCCAAATCCTGGACAGAAAAGCATTCCAGTTTTTATAGTACCAGCAGCTTCAAGCCACAGCCATGCCCAAGCAGGACCTCAGCCCTGCCTCTCCTGGTTCTCCCTGAAGCTCCTCCAGGGAACAAGGCCAACTCTTGCCAGGGCTAGTGCAGGCATGTTTCCTGACAGGATCCAAGCTTTAGGAGCCCAGAATAAAGTTCTTTGAGAACCCAACACAGACACTGAGCACCCACCTCTGATCAGTAAGGGCTAAGTAAAGAAACAGGTTATTTCAAGCATACAGAGGATCTAAAATTGAGGCGAAGGTTGTATCAGAATTGGTTTAAAGTCACAGATAGATTATTGGGTGACACAGCCCTAGTAGGCCACTGAAGAAGAATGAGGCCCACTTAGACCCTTTCCTATCCCAAACCTACCCTATCACTAGACCTGAGAGCCCTTGCGAGGACAGAACCCTGCTGGCGTGGCCAAGGTCCAGGGCTCCAGGTAACAAATCCCATATCCCTTCTGGGCCTGTTTCTCTTCCATCTGGAAAGCAAAGGATTTGGGACTAGGTGTGAGACTTGGTTCTCTGGAGCCATAAGATGTCACAGAGGTTTGGGGTGCACAAGGTGACCCTGGATGATGTGGACAGGTAAGTCATAACAGTCCTAGTTATAATTTTTTTTTGCAGCTTAGGATTCCATGTAAAATCTTGTTTTGGAACATGGTTCTGCTGTTAAAAACGAATTTGACAACCCTGAACCAGATTCTCTCTCTCAGGTTACATTACATGACGGTATTTCCTGTTAAAACCTACATCCAAGACAGGGGCTGTGTCCAGATCCAGGCTGGGAGAGAGGGACTGGGGGAAACAGAGGAAAGGTGCTCTGGACAGTGCCTCCCACCGTATTTTCACCCTGCATCTACTGTGTGTGTGTGTGTGTGTGATGTATGTGTGTGCGTGTGTGTTTGTAAGAATAGGATTTTTTTCAAGTGTGAACAGAAACAGAACTCCTGCAGGGCAACAGGGGACCCAAGAGGGGTTGCCCTGTTCTACTTCTGTTCCCACCCAAGCTACTCTGTTAAGTGCCCACTTGCTTCTGGCTGGTCCAGGGCAGCTTCCATCTGCCTTCCCCATCTCACCCGACCCTCTGAGTGGGGCTTATGAACAAGGAGATCTGCGCGGAGTTGAGCATCCCTGCCTCCCCGCCTCTGTCCCCCATGCCACCTACAGTGTCGCAGCTCCTTCTTGAAGGCCTTGTGGTTCCCCAGCTCCTCCAGGAAGACCTGGCCAACTTTTCGGAGGATCTCAGAACTCTTACTGGTCAGGAACCAGCCGAAGTAGAGTGGCAGGAAGTCCTTCTCCAGCCCAGGCTTCAGCTTCTTCAGATCATCGGCCGACAGCTGCCACTGGTTCTTCTCTTTGAGCTGGGTACAGTCCAGCCGCCACGCCGTCTTGGGCTCCACCAGCACCACCTGGTACTGGTACTGGTCGGCCAATTCAAAGAGCTGCTCCAGGCGCTCTGGCTCGTGGTTGGTGTCGTCTAGCACGAGCACTCTGATGTTTCGGCGGCAGTAGGCAGCCAGGTCCTCGTCCAGCCGCTTGTACTCCTCGGAGAAGGCTCCGCGGGCACCAGGCGTGATCTTGTAGGCATCGGCAGACACCATCTTGGTGCCATCGTGGTATTTATCCACAATGACCCGGGACAGCGTGGACTTGCCACTCCCTGGCAGCCCTCGCAGGATGAAGAGCGTCTTGCACTCGTGCAGTGCGGCCACCGTATCCTCATCCTGAAGGAAGGGAAACTGCAGCTCGGGCTTGTCCTTGGCCCCGGAGGATGACATCTTTCGAAAGAAGATCTTGGGCAGGAATGTGTGGCTCTTTCGGGAGATGCTTCTGTTCTGTGTAAGGAGGGAAGGGATGTCAGCCCAGGTCTCCTGCAGCCAGCCCAGCAGCCCCTTGTCTCTAGCCTAGGTCTAGAGAGAAGCCCCAGCTCAGGAATCTCTGGGCCTGACTTGAAGCACCCTTGGGTGGTGGGTGCCTTCCCCAGGCAGACCAGTGGTGGCCTTTTTCTCCCTTTAGGTCTGTGTGGCACAAGAGGGAGCCTGTCTGACGCTCCCTAACCTCTTATTCTCCTGGCCTCAAGGATCATCCACTGCTGCCTCTCTGAAAGGGACACTTGGTGGAAGTGCATGCAGGGGAGGCCGGGGCCTGTGCTTCCAGGCCTGGCCCTAACTTTTATATTCCTGGCACCTCTTAAGGATGTTCCCTTTGGAGGCTGGGGACTCTGTCTGGGCAAAGACACAGCTGCCCTGGCTGTGTGTGTGCAAAAAAAGAGTGTGGGGGTGGAGGAGGGTCACCCAAAGACCGCCTCCCTTCCCCCAACAATGGCAGCAACAGATAATACTCTCTTGTCTGGTATGGGGGGACAATGGTCCCACAGAGGGCTAGTGGGGGGCAGGGCAGGAAAGCACTGGACAAAGGGCCTCATTCACCGCCTACCATCTCCTCCTCTGCCCTCTCGCAGGCCCCCTACAAAGTCGAGGTCTTTGTGCCTGCTCTAGGACTAGGAGGCACAAGACACCTGTGTTCAGGATCTAGCTCTGCCCTCCATTTTGCTGTGTGCCAGCAGCACCTCTCTGAGCCTCTTCTTTTCCTGTTTGCTAAAAGCAACAAGTGACTAACAGTTTTTACTGTAAATATCTTCTCCGCACTGGCTTTGCCTCCCATCTGCATCCTGAGAGATTAGGTGGCCTACTATTCCATCAGAAGGGTACTGCCGCAATCTTGGGGCTCGTGGATCCTCTAACCCAGACCCAGGTCCACCCTCCAGCTGGGTGTCCCCGGGAAGCAGCAGTTGGGGCCTTTCCCAAATTCTTTCCTCCTAAATATCACCGTTTCCCTTCTCCATGGGCGTGCGCGTTCCCCCAAGCTTCCTCCTACCTTCGGGCTGCCCTGGAGTCACCAGAAAGCTGGAACTCAACTCCGGAACTTCGAGTCCTCATTTGCATAGCACATCCTCCCAAGAATCCTCAAATACTCTCGCTTTCCGTTACGATACCACCCTCCCCCCCCCCCCCCCCCCCGCGCCCGGCCCGGCCCTCTCTCCCGTCCACACGTCAGCTCACCATGATGAGTGGGGGGCGCCTCCGTCCCGCCTTTGCAGGCACTAGCTCTCCGGAGCCACCCGCCTGCGCGAGGGACACGGCGTCTCGCGGTGACCCACCCCAGGCCCGGCCGCTTTACATAGCCCGGGGGCGGGGCTGCGGCCGACCCTCTGCGCAGGCGCCGCTAATCGAAACTCAAACCACCCTCCGCGCCGGGAAGGAGCTCCAGGCCCTGCCTCGCGCAGCTGCACACCGGGGCTGCACCTGCGCCCCCGGGAGCCACCCATCGGCCTCTTCTGCTTAAACATGTTAAGGATTAATTCTTCTCTTTCTTTCTTTCATTTTCTTTTGCTGGGATGTGAACCCAGGGCCTGGTGCATGCTCTATCACTGAGCTACGTCCTCAGCCCCCATTAATGATTAATTCTTGTACTAGGGTCCTAATCACCTTTCCCCAGCAGCCCCATGGGATTAGGATTCAGTGAGAGAGATAGGGTCTAAACTGCAGAATAGGATCCTGTCTTTAAAATTTGATATTTATCGTGCGCCTTTGCATTTATTCATTGATTTTTGCAACAGTTCTTTAAAACTTGATCTGTGCGGTTGGGGTGTAGCTTAATGGTAGAGCTACTTGACTAGTATACAGGAAGCCTTGGGTTCCATCTCCAGCACCGCAATCAATCATAATAAAAATTTTAAGTGGGGAGCTGGGGCTGTAGCTCAGTGGTAGAGCCTTTACCTAGCATGTGTGAGGCACTGGGTTCGATCATCAGCACCACATAAAAATAGATATAATTTTTAAAAAATATTTATTTTTTGGCTGGGCACAATATCTTTTTTTTTTTAAAGAGAGAGAGAGAGAGAGAGAGAGAGAGAGAGAGAAGAGAAGAGACAGAGAGAGAGAGAATTTTTTAATATTTATTTTTTAGTTTTCGGCGGACACAACATCTTTGTTTGTATGTGGTGTTGAGGATCGAACCCGGGCCGCACACATGCCAGGCGAGCGTGCTACCACTTGAGCCACATCCCCAGCCCTGGGCACAATATCTTTATTTTATTTATTTTTATGTGGTGTTGAGGATCAAATCCAGGTCCTTGCACATGCTAGGCGAGCACTCTACCACTGAGCCATAACCCCAGCCCATAAAAATTTATTTTATTTTATTTATTTATTTATTTATTTTTAATTTTTATTGTTGGTTGTTCAAAACATTACATAGTTCTTGATATATCATATTTCACACTTTGATTCAAGTGGGTTATGAACTCCCATTTATACCCCATATACAGATTGCAGAAACACATCAGTTACACATCCACTGTTTTACATATTGCCATACTAGTGTCTGTTGTATTCTGCTGCCTTTCCTATCCTCTGCTATCCCCCCTCAAAAAATTTTTTTAAATGGAAAAAAAAAAGACATTGTCTAGTTTTTGGTCACTGCGGTAAATTTTGCAACCACCTCACATTTCCTGAACATAGTCCTGGCTCCTTTTCAGCAAAAGTCAGCCTCATCCCTGACCCAGGACCACCGTGGTAAAGGAATTACCCTCTTTGGCCAACTGCTAGGCCGCCACCTCCCCAGTAAAGCCATTGAATGCTTGGATTTTTTAGAGTTTCTTTGCACTCATAATTCTCAGGTCAATCCTGGAGGCAGGTTCCTTATTGTACAGAGGAGGAAACAAGCTTTAGTGGCCTGATTTACTTGATTGGACCACCCAGAGGTGGCAGAGGTGGAGTCCCTCTGCAGCACCTACTCCCAGGCTCCCCTGCTATTCTGTGGCAGAAGCCATCTCTCTTCCTCTGGGTCCTCAGAGCAACCACCAGCACCAGCGTTCCCTTCATTCCTTTCATTCTGCTTTGGGGCCTAGTCAGCCCACAGTATGATTGCTGATGATGGCTGAGGCCTTTCCAGCCAACACTGATCCTTCCTGTGGTGTGGTCTTCCAGTCCTGCACTCAGTAGGTCCTTGCTGGGCGAACCAGGGGCTAGGAGCTGGGTAGACACACCACTACTCCCAGGCCGTTCTCTTTTCCTTCTCCCTTAAAACTTTCTGGTTTCCAGTCTAGCACAGTGGCACAACCCGAGAGGTTGTGGCAGGAGGATCGCTAGTTCAAGCCCAGCCTCAGCAAGGCCTTAAACAACTTATTGAGACCCTGTCTCAAAATTAAAAATAAAAAAGGGTTGGGGACATAGCTCAGTGGTAAAGTGTCCCTGGGTTCAATCCCTAGTACCAAAGAATAATAACGACTATAACTTTCTGGGTTCCCTGGAGCTCACCTGCTTCTTCACCTGTCTGAGATCACCTTTCTCATTTCTTCCATGAGGCTCTTCTGAAAACGGGTGGGAGTGAGGGGGCAAAATGATATTTAGGGTTTGCAAAAGTGAAAGATACATATTTAATGAGAAATTAGTGATAGAAAGAGGTAGAGGTGACCTGTGGGAACCTGTTTCCCATTCCCCCACCCCCCCATCAAAAACACATCTCAGCTTGAAAATCCAGTTAAGAGGAGTCGTGGCCCTCGAGCACCAGCTTCCTGCTAATGCCTGGTAAGGCAGGCTTCACTCTACTCCTTTTCCATTTCTTCGGCAATTTTTGTTTCCTCCGCTTTCACTTCTTCTTTTTCTTCTGTTTCCCCCGGTTCTTTCTCTCCTGAACTTACTTCAGAAACTCTTTTCTCCAGTCTTTCTGAGGCCTTTGTGCTTAATTCTCCGGAAATCTCTTGGTCTAATTCTGAAGGCCGCCTGTAAATTTCCCTGGACTCTCTCCTGTCCACCTCCAGCAGCGTCCTGCCCTCCGACACTCTCCTGGAATCTTCCCTGAAGCTTCTTCTGGCTTTCTCTGCCTTCTGTCTCTGAGAATCGTCCTTGAATTCCTCATCCTCTGTGTCTCCGTCGCTCTCCCCTTGCTCCCTTTCCCAGCTCTTCATCACCTTCTTGGTGTCCTCCCTCCCTTTCTTCCCTTCCTTCTCCTTCGCCTCCACTGTTCTGTCTTCATTCAGGGCAGGGGCCTCTTCTGAAAAACAGCACAAAGAAGGGAAGAGAGGTGAAGGCCTGGTCATCACTACGTCTGTGGAGGCCTTTGCTCCTGAGAGAAAAGCCCCGAGACTGTTTTCACATGCTCCTTCCCTTGGTGTTGATGGAGCCCTTCCCAAAAGGAGGAAAGGGGACCATCACTCCTTGATCACGCCACCCCACGTGGCAGCATGTGAGGGGCCAACACCCTTCCAACAGGAAACTGCACAGTGTTGGAATCTGCAGTCAAAGGACTCCAGACCCGCAAAAGAAAATCACACGATGGTCACTGCAAGTACAGAAGAGTCGAGCTGAATGTAGGATGGTCCAACCCAAGAGCCTGTGTTCTCTTCCCTCCCTTCCCTGTGGAAAGTAGCCTAGGTGCTGGGAAATGGCAGCAGATTCTTTTCTCCACTATCCTCCTTCAGCCATATTCTCTTTGTCTCTGGGAAGTGTGTGTGTGTGTGTGTGTGTGTGTGTGTGTATATATATATATTTTTTTTTTTTTTTTTTTTTTTTTTTGGACTGGGAATTGAACCAGGGGTACTTTAGGGTAGTTTACTCTTGAGCTACATCCCCAGCCCTTTTTAATTTTGAGACAGGATCTCGCTAAATTGTTTAGGGCATCGTAAATTGCTGAAGCTGCCTTTGAACCTGCACTTCTCCTGCCTCAGCTTCCCGAGCCTCTGGGATTACAGGTGGGTGCCACCATGACAGGAACATATTTATCGTTTGTTAAGAGGGTTCCTGTAAAAATATGAAAAGGCTGCCAGCAGCAGGATCAGCTAGAGAGCTGCTGTTTTATGACCAAAGGGATTCTCACTCCTTGTTTTTAACAGTTACAGAGAAAAGTCACCAATCCCCTGCTGAATCCTTCATTCTCTTTCTGGAAGCTGCTGGGTTCCCAGCCACAGGACTGAGGCTCTCTGCCATTGGAGGTGAAAAAATAAGCAATGCTGCCACCTGCTGTTCTGAGAAGGAAGTGCCAGGAGTGCCCTTGGCCACAGTGTCTTCAGCATGAGGACCCCAAAAGACACTTTCCCTAGTGTGCAGCCTGCAGAAGGGTGGAAGGGCTGCTTGGAGCATCTGCCATTTCCCATCTGCCCCTTCTCTTTTCACATCTATCACTCCTGTGGCTTCTTAGAGCAGCTCTGAGGGCTGCTGAGGGGATTCAGCTGCCACGTGGCAGGCGCCAGATAACAGAACTGTCACGTGGCTGTTCTGGTGTCTAGAAACCTCTTGCTGCTATGACCTGGAGGACCAGAAAGGATGGATCCTTGGAGCCTGGAGGGTGTTAGCCAGGAATCTGCCCTGGACTCTGTCCTCCTGGACCACCGCCCCCACCCTCCACTGCAATATGGCTGAGGTAAGGGGCGCACTCCACAGACGGAAGCAGACAGGCCATCTGTCACCAGAAACAGTGTGGAGCCATGGTAAAAGCACAGATTCCAAAGTCAATATTGAAAGCCACTGTGGATTTTTAACCCCACTGCCTCTGTGTCCTCATCTATCAAATTAAGCTAAATATACTTTTTTTGGCAGTGTTTTGGGAAGGCTAGGGAGTCAGTGCATACAGAGCCCTTAGAAGAAGGGCTGGCCCAGGGAAGGCCCTGAATGGATGGAGACCAGCTGCTACTCTCAGCCCAGTTCCTTTGGACGTGCCCATCCTCTGCCTCTCTTCCCTCACTCCTTCCCTGTGGGCAAGGGCAGCCTGGAGACAGAGGGTCACAGAGGGTCACAGACGGCTACTCCCTGAAGCCTTCTGAGAAACAGTGCTGTCAGGCCCTGCTGTTAAGCAAAATAGTGGCCTCTGCACTCCAGCCTCGCAGGAGCCCCTTTGCCTGGAAGTGCCACCATGCACAGGAGCAAGAGCACACAGCAGAGGGGGCTCTGAGCGCTGACAGGTTGGGCACAGAGCCCCACCCACAGTGGGCCCAACCCTCCCCAGTCCTCTGCTAGGGAAAGGCTGTGGCTGCAGAATCAGAAGGCCCTGTGGACAGTGCCACCCTGGCTGGGGGAGCTGCTGGAAAGTGTGGCCAGGACTGCTGGGAGAGAAGACCCGGGAGGACACTGGAGTTGCCCTTTGGGGGTTCCGGGGACGCACCTTTGTCTTTGAGCATCTCCCTGTAGTTAGTTTTCTTCAGTTCTTCCACGATGCCCTTGTTGGCATCATCCAAGGCCTGTGGAGAGCAGAGGGGCTGGTGAACGCTCTGAACCCCTGTTTGCCATCTGCATCTTTTCCTTTCCCTTCCCAAGCCTGGGGACCGGAAGGCAGGGCTCAGGCGAAACCCCGCCACCTTGGGTTTCCTTCTGCACCGGGGTTAGTGCATGAGAAACACGTGGCTGGAAGTCAGTCCAATTCATTCCTCCTGGGCTTAGGCATTAATTGGGAGTTCGGTTGGTCTGCTATCTTCTACCCTTTTACCTAATGCCACTCTTGGCTTCACTCAGTGTCCAAAGATAACCCAAGCCTCTGAGCACTCAGCGAGGCAGCCAGCCGAGGAGGGGACGAAGGGCTGAGGCTTCAAAAGGGGCTTCCAGGACATGTGCAGTTTCCTTAGCTCAAGTTCAATTCTCAGGGCTCAGCCTGTGTGCTTTCTCTCTATATATTTGTTTTGGAAGTGCTGGAGATGTCACCCAGGAACTGAAGCATGCTAGGAAAGTGCTCTACTCCTGATCCAGACCCCCAGCCCATTTTTTTTTTTTTTTTTTTTTGTAAAATGGAGGTCTTGGAGGTCTCAAGGTCTCCCTATGTTTGTTGCCCAAGCTGGCCTGGAGTTCCCGGGCTCAAATGATCTTCCTGCCTCAGTTTCCTGAGTAGCTGAGACCACAAGCTCATGCCACTGTGCCCTGCCTGTGCATCTGGAGGGCATCTTTGGCCTGCCTCCTCTCAGGGTCCCAGTGGTCTGCCCTGTAAGTTCCTGCCCAGAGATGCCCATCCAGGTAGGTGAGGGATCAGGTTCCTGGTCCAACAGGAAGTTGCTAAGAGCCAAGTAACTCCCTTCAAATTACTGCCTAGCCTTCAAGGTGACCTCAAATCCTCTTGCTGGGAAAGCCTCCAGCCTGCCTCAGGGGACACTGGGCTCTCACTCTGAATTCCCCTGGTTCCTCACGGTGCTGGTCACAAACCAGGGTTTGTGATTTTTGGGTTTCTTTGCACCTCACCCACCCCATACTGGGGACTGAACCCAGGGTGCTGTACCACTGAGCGACATCCTCAGTCCTTTTGATTTATTTTTTAAATTAGTTTTTTAATATTTTTAAAATATTTTTTAGTTGTCCATGGATCTTTTATTTATTTATATGCAGTGCTGAGAATTGAACCAGTGCCTCACACATTGCTAGGCAAGCACTGTACCACTGAGCCACAACCCCAACCCCCTCCTTTTGATTTTTTAAATTCTGAGACAGGGTCTCACTAAGTTGCTTAGGGCCTTGCCAAGTTGCTGAGGCTGGCCTCAAACTTGTGATCCTCCTGCTTCAGCCTTCTGAGTCACTGGGATCGCAGGTGTGCGCCACTGCACCCAACTGGTGCTTTTGTTTAAATCTTCCTGCTGACACAGTTTCTTGTGAGCCAAGAGCATAGCCAGACACTTTGGGCTTGACAACCAATACTGAATACTGCTCAGTAAATGTTTTCTGAGTTGAATCGCCATGCTGTCTGCTTGCAGGCTGTTCACGCAGAAGAGAATTAAGCAGGAGGGACCCTGCATGTGAATTGTGAAGCAGAGGAGCATGTGGCAGGGCTTTAGTGACCTGGGTGCTCTTCCCCCAGAGGTCAGAGTTACAGGCAGGATGTGTACTACAGCTGTCCCTCAACAGAAGGACAATGATGTGTTGCCCTGGGGTGTGTGGAAACAGGGGACAGCCTGGGACCTGTGGGGCCTGTTGGGAGTGTTTTCTTGCCAATAGCACAACTGGCCTAACTAGCCTCTCACAAGACCCAGTGTGTCAGGTCACTTCTCTGTCATCCCTGCCCTCCAGTCCAGCTGGCAGGCTGACCCCACCCTGCTGCCTTCGTGACCCCTACAGACCGTGAGTCCAGGCCCAGCGTCTCCTCTGCTGGCCTGAGGAAACCCTCGGTTTCCTCCAGCTTCACTTCAGGCCCACCGGCTGTCACACCCTCAGTGTTCTTGCCTCGTGGCCTGTGCCCTTATCTTTGCCTGGAATGTTCTAAACTCTCCTTCACTTGGCTAACTTCAACCTCAGGTTTCAGCTTGGATGTCCCTTCAGGGGGCCTGACCAACCCCTGCCATCCCGAGGCAGCCACGAGGCCCTGCTCCAAACAGAAGTGTTAGGGTCCCTGCTCCTTTCCCAAGGTCCTGCTGCTGAGGGTGGCTAATGGCTGCTTCCTGAGTAGGTCAGGACAATTCTAATAGAGTGATGTGGACTTTCACAGGGACACAGATGGCTGGGGAAGGGAAATGTCACCTCACCCAGACCAAGGGGTCAGAGAAGGCCTCCTGATGGGACATCTAAGCTGAAACCCGAGGTTGAGTGGAAGTAGCCAAGTGAAGGTGAGTTTAGAACATTCCAGGCAATGATAAGGGCACAGGCCACGAGGCACAGGAGAACCTGCTCAGGAAAAGCTGGGGCTGGTTTGACCTGAAGCTGAAATGCAAGGGGTCGGGTGGGCTCTGGCCTGCTTGGACAGCGCAAGAGCCACAGGGTGGAGAGAGGCCACCAGAGGCTCTTCCACCTCCCAGAGAAAAGCCAGGAACCTTCTCCCAGACACTGAGAACCAACAAAGGGTTGAAACAGGAAAAAGAGGAATTCACACTGTACTTCCTGTTGTCTCTTGGATGAGGTGGCAATTTTCAAACTGCAAGTCCTAAAATCAGTTTAGTAGGTCTCAGGCGGCATTAGATGAAATAAAATGGAAAGCCAGATATGATGGCACGTGCCTACAGTTTGGGCTACTCAGGAGGCTGAGGCACAAGGCTTGCTTGAGTGCAGGAAGTCAATGCAAGGTTGGAACACAGAGTGTGCATCACCCCCCCCCCCCTCTCACAGTACTAGGGATTAAACCCAGAGCCTCACACGTGCTACATGCTAGACAAGTGCTCTCCCACTGAGCTACATCCCCAGCCTTTTTTACATTTGATTTTGAGACAGGGTCTTGCTAAATTGCTGAGGATGGCCTTGAACTTGGATCCTCCTGCCTCAGCCTTTTGAGTAGCTGGGATCTAGGCAGATGTCACTGTGCCCAGATTGCCCCTGTATCTTTAAAAATAAAAGACAATATGAAATAGCAATGCACATCGTACACAGGGGAGGTAAAAATGTTCTGTAAAACTTTTTCTGGTTTTTTGTTTGTTTGTTTCAAATACAATGATGCACAGTAAGGTTGCTGAGAGGTTTCAGGGTAGGGACAATGCACAGTGGCAGCCACACTGCAGAGTCATCAGCCTGCCTAGCAAGTGCCTATGGGCAGTGGATAATAAGCTGCTATGAGCGGCCAACTGAAAAGGCTGAGGGGAGCCCCAGCCCCACTGCCCACTCCCAAGGCCCAGCTGGGGGACCAAGGCTCACGCTGATGATGGCCTGCTGTGCCTCGTTGTTATGGACCAGCTTCGCTCTCTCCAGGGCCTTCTCAAAATTGTTCACAGCCGACTCCAAGTCTCGCAACTTTACTGGAAAGCAAGGGGGAGACACAGCACAGGGAGACTGTGATATTTTATGTCGCAAGATGGAGGCCCTGGCCTGCCTGGCCACACCCAGGGCCTGAGAAGCCTGAGGGGCTAGATGGAGTCAGCCCCAGGGCATGGGCAGCACCACTGAGATGCCCAGTCCCATCTCACCCGTGAGGACTGGAACTGACAGGCCTGAGCCTTAGAATCTACCCTTCAGAGGGGTCAGTGAGGGAAGGGGTTTCAGGATAGGGACAATGCACACATCATGTGTCTCCAGGGTGGTGGACACAACCCCATCCTGTTCCATCTTTATATTTTTCTAGAAGAGGAAATCCATACTTTAAAAATAGTCAAGTTTTTCACACTCTGCCCAAACCAATGGGTGCAGTGGCCCATGACTGTAACCCGGCTAACAGGACAGACAAGGCAGGAAGATCACAAGGTCCAGGCCAGCCTCGGCAACTTAGTGAGACCTTGTCACAAAATTAGAAATAAAAAGGGCTGGGAGCTGGGCGTGATGGCACACACTTGTAGTCCCAGTGGCTCTGGAGGCTGAGGCTGGAGGATCGAAAGTTCAAAGCCAGCCTCAGCAACTTAATGAGGCCCTAAGCAACTTAGTGAGACCCTGTCTCTAAAATACAAAAAAGAGCTGGGGATGTGGCTCAGTGACCCCGAGTTCAATCCCAGGTATTCCCTGCCCCCCAAAAAAGAACTTCAGTTCAGGGAGGAAGGAAAAGCACTAACCAGCCAGGGTCTTCCCAGATGCTCCCCACCCCCCAATTAATGGGAATGGAATACAGGGTCATTTTACTATTGAGTTATATCCTCTGTCCCCAGCCTTTTATTTTTATTTTTTTTTAATTTGAGACAGGGTCTTACTAAGTTGCTGAGGCTGGCTTTGAACTTGCAATCCTCCTGCCTCGGCCTCCTGAGTAGTGGGGATTATAGACAAACATCGCTGCTTTCTTTATAACTGTGCACACCCAAGATTCACCCCTTCCCAAGTATTGCTTTGGGATTCATGGAGGAAGGAGGACCTGTGTCCATAAGTCAAATTTTAAAAGGAGATCCAAATGTAATTCTGAAAATATGCAGAGCCACAGTAAGTGAGGTCAAATATATATTTTTTTCAAATACACATTAGAGATGGAGAATCAGTATTCATTCAGAGACAGTGGCACATTCCTGTAATCCCAGCTACTCAGAAGGCTGAGGTAGGAGGATTGTAAGTGTGAGGCCAGCCTGAGCAACTTAGTGGAACCCTGTCTCAACATAAAAATATAAAAAAGGTCTGGGGATGTTAAGCACCCCGGGGTTCAATCCCTGAAAAAAAAAAAGCTTGAGGGGCTAGGGTTGTGGCTCAGCGGTAGAGCGCTCACCTAGCATGTGCGAGGAGCTGGGTTCGATCCTCAGCACCACATAAGAATGAATGAATGAATGAATGAATAAATAAATGGTATTGTGTCCAACTACAACTAAAAAAAAAAAAAAGCTTGAGTAAAAGATACCTAGCAAGCAAGAGCCAGTGGCTTAATACATGGACACTATTACCATGGTTTGGATATGGTTTAAATGTCCCCCACAAAAAAAAAAAAATTAGTATGTTAGGAGCCCAGTCCCAGTGTGGTGATGTGGGAGCTTAAAGAGGTGAGGCTTAGGGTAAGGTCACTGGGAACCCTACCCCAGAGGGATTAAGGCGGTTCTCAGGCAACTAACTATTTGGTAGTTTTCTTGAGAAAGTTGTTATAAACCCTTGAAGATGGCGTCCCCCAGTCCTGTGACTTCCTGTTTAGCAACACGATTGCTTGTCCAGTATGTGCTTCTGCCACTGCAATATGCCATGAAATGATACAGTCAAGTAAGAAGCCCTCACCAGGGACTGGGGCTGTAGCTCAGTGGACAGCACTTGCCTAGCATGTGTGAGGCACTGGATTCCATCCTCAGCACCACATAAAAATAAATAAAATAAAGGTATTGTGTCTACCTACAACTATAAAAAAGAAGAAGAAGAAGCCCTTGTCAGATCAGGCTGGGCAGGCAGCAACCAAAGGAGGCAGATTTAAAAGGGCCGCTGAACAGGCTTTATTGATATATCACTCCCGGGCGGAACTCGATCAGACCCACAGAGGGGACAGGAGAAGGGTCTGAGGAGAAACTGCGTGGAAGCTCGACCAGACTGGACTTTTATGGGGCTTACAGCAGGAAGGGAAGGGCTTGGGACAGGAAAAGGTGTTTCTAGGGTCCCTTGCCCCCTTGGAGTTGGTCAGGGGAGTTGGCTGAACTCCAGGATTGGCCAGGGGGTCCTGCTGATTGACAGGCGTTAGTCAGGAGATCTGGCTGATTGACAGGCGTTTCTGCCGGCATCTGATTGATGTTCAAAGCAGTGCGGGCTGCTATGTTCTATGTTGCCACTAAGTCGCCACCAAGTCGCTGCCACTGACCTAACAGCCCTCACCAGAGCCCAGTCAGTGCCAATGTCAGGACCTCAAATCTTCAAAACTATAAGCTAAAAATACCTCTTTTCTTTATAGAGTAGCCTGTCTTAGGTAATTAGTTGTAGTAATATAAAACTGACTAATAATTTGAGGATGGCATGATGCTATGTTGGTCTGCAGCTCCTTGCTCTTGAGGTATCCCTAATCAAACTTTGCTTAAACCAAGCCAGCCTGAGGATGGCAGCTGGGCCTGAAGGCTGTTCATCTCTGAGCCTGTTACCTTGTGCCTGTGCCACCAAAACGCTGGCGTTCAGCTGCCACTCAATGTCCCCTTCTTCCTCGGCACATTGCTGAGACTTCTCACCATAATTCTGAGCCTGCCAGGCCTGGTCCAGCTCCAAGTAACAGCGGCCAATCTCATGGAACAACCAGGTCTTCTCCAGGGTAGTTTTAGCCAGAGGGATCTTCTCTTCCCACCTGGTGACATGAAAAACCAGTGTCAGCTTCTTTCCTTAAAATTCTGCTATCAGCCACAGGAGACCAAGGCTTCCTGCTAGGTGACAGAATAAGACTCATTCTTAACCTTCAGCCCAGGTGTGCAGTTAATTAGCATTAACATATTTCAAAACTACTAAACTATTTTGGTAATATCAATGGGATGGGAGGGGCTGGGGTTGTGGCTCAGTGGTGGGGTGCTTGCCTCACATGTGTGAGGCACTGGGTTCAATTCTCAGCACCACAAATAAATAAATGAATAAAATAAAGGTCCATCAACACTAAAAAATATTAAAAAAAATCAATGAGATCAAATTTGGCACAACCCTGGAAAATAATGTTTAAAAGTAGCATGTGAGCTAGGCCCACACATGTAATCCCAGCAACTCAGGAGGATCACAAATTCAAGTCCAGTCTCAGCAACTTGGCAAGACCATGCTCAAAACAAAGAAATAAATAAATAAAAATAGCTAGAGATGCAGCTTAGTGGTAAAGCACCCTCGGTTCAAACCCAGTACCAATAAATAAATGAATAAATGAAGACAGCACTTGAAATAACATCAAAATAATGTTTAAGAATTTTAAGTACCTATGAGAGAAAAATTGGCACAGAAAAAAGACCAGCATGAAAAACAAAAAAACCCAAGTACTGGTCTTTGGGTGGTGGGTCTAATATTTTCTTCTACTTTTCTCTATTCTCCAAATTAATATTTAACAATAAGCATCTTTTATTATAAAACAGTTTATTACAACAAGATACTAATGGGTGGGTAAACACTGATCCTCCTCTTTCAGCCACAGACACCAAAGGCAGGCTATCAGGAGACTGAATCATGTGGAAAGAAGGTAACTGGTAAACAAGTCTTTGGATCAAGCAACAGGGGTCCGAAGGCCTATTTCTCTCCAGGAAGGGTGGGTGAGCCCAGGAAGCAGGTTCTTCCAGGTCTGGGGCTCCCCCAAGGCTTCCTAGGACTAATCGCTAGCCCCTGCCCCAGAAGCTAACTAGCCCCAGGGCTGGACATCAGAGTTTGGCAGTCAGGCCACCTGGGGAGTTCAGATACTGTCCTCAGTGAGTCCACAGGACCACACAGTCACACAACAGCCTCAGAGGAAGTCTCAAGGGTCGCTTTGTCCACTGTTTTTGAACTGCCCAAAGGTAAGAATCACCTGGAGTGTGGTTAACAAAGAATTTCTGAAGCCATGCATGGTGCCAGACACCTGTAATCCCGTGACTCAGGAGGTTGAGGCAGGAGGATTGCAAGTTCAAGGCCAGACTCAGCAACTTAGGGAGACTGTGTCTCAAAATAAAAAATAAAAAAGGCTGAGGATGTGGCTCAGTGGTAAAGTACCCCTGGGTTCAATCCCCAGTACAGAAAAAAAAAAAAAAAAATTCTGAGCCTCAACCCTGACTTGTAGAATGAGAATTTTCAGCAAAGAAGCCAAGCAACTCTCAAATTTTGGGGTACTGGGAACTGAACCCAGGGATGTGTTATTACTGCGCTAAATACCCAGCCTTTTTAATTTTTGAGACAGAGTCTCACTAGGTTGCTTAGGGCCTCACTAAATCAGTAAGGCTGGCCTTAAATTTGTGATCCTCCTGCCTCAGCCTCCTGGGCGACTTGAATTACAGGTATGCACCACCGCACCTGGTGCCCAGTACTCTTAGACCTAACAAGTACTCCAGGTGATTCTGATCACTAGGAAACTGTGAGAAAATGCTGATTCTATTCCATAAATTCTATGAATTTAACTGAGGAGGCTCAGAGCTTTAAATGGTAGAGTACCTGCTTTGCACGTGCAAAGCTGTGGCTTTGATCCCCCCTGACAAAAAGATTGGCTTGCCAATCAATCGTCACCTAGCAGAGCCAGGAGCCAACCCCCATCCCTCTTCTGAAGTCTCCTTGCCTGACATTCTGGCCCTAGGCTAGAATCCCCACGTGAGGGCAGGAGGTCCCAGCCCTGGTGTGGGGACTGATCACTCACGTGTCAATGGCTTGCTGGAATTTCCCAACTCTGGCAAAAACCCTGCCAATGTTGTCAAGGGCTCTTGATTTTGCATCAGGAAGGTCACTGTGGGGAAGAAGCAAAACAAGCTGTTTGCGAGAGAAGAGCTGTGACAGGCACCACAAAATAGAAAAAAAAAAAGGCAAAAGCAGGGCCCTGGCCTCGGGGACTCAGGGTTCCAGGTGGAGACTCTGATGGCCTTTATCAGCACCTTCCTGGAGGGTCATCAATCAATAACTTTCAGAGATCCCCTCTGATCCAGCAATTTCCCTTCTAGAAATTTACTTCAAGAAAATAGTGTGACAAGATCATTCATTAAAGTGATGATTATTTTGGAAACAATCTGAATGTCATCCACGCTCTAACAATGGCAATTTTTAGTGATGAAAAAAAGTCTGTGATATACTTAGTTAAAAAGTCAGATTACTGGAGCATAGACTTTGTATGTCGCCCCACCTGTGTTAAAAAACAGTGCAGCTCGGGGCTGGGGCTGGGGCTGGGGCTGGGGCTCAGTGGTAGAGAGCCCAGTGTGAGGCACTGGGTTCGATTCTCAGCATCGCAGAAAAATAAATGAATAAAACAAAGGTCCATTAACATCTAAAAAAATAATAATAATGCAGCTGGAAGCATTTGCTGTGCTCTGAGGGTGCAGCAAGGGAACAGGATGCAAAATGCATCGTCCCCTCCACCTCTGCAGGGAACACAGCACTGGGATTTTTTTTTTTTTTTTTAGTGCTGGGGAATCAAACCCAAGGCCTTGTGCATGCAAGGCAAGCACTCTAGCAACTGTGCTATATCCCCAGCCCAGCACTGTGATTTTGACCCCGTGAAATTGATTTAATTCACAGAACTGAAAGAGAATAGATGTGTGCTGTTTTAAGTTATCAGAAAAAAAAAAAAGTGGACTCTTTTTTTGGTACTGGGAAATGAACACGGGGACACTTTACCACTGAGCCACATCCCCAGCCCCTTTTTGTATTTTAGAGACAGGGTTTTGCTGAGTTGCTTAGGGCTAAGTTGCTGAGGCTGGCTTTGAACTCACGATCCTCCTGCCTCAGTCTCTGAGCTGCTGGGATTACAGGTGTAAACCACTGTGCCTGGCTCTCATTCTTTTTTTTTTTTTTTTTTTTAACACAGAAATCATTGCTTTTGCTTTGAAAATCCTGTGCATGTGTATTAGCATGTAGGTAAGCACAAGAAAAGGGACCAGAAGGACACTTTCTAAGGAGACCCAAGGGAAGTGAGCAGAAGGGTGGGGGGGACTTTCAAGCTTTACCCTCAGTACCACCCAGTTCCCAAACAAGCCAACATGGTAGTGCTTGTGTAAAACCTACTCCCTCCTGGGCCTCAGGAGCTGCAGGCTGGCCCGCTCAGGATGGCACTGGCTCTCCATGAGTCCTGGCTCCCAGCCCAGCCACGCTATCTGCGGTTCCCCAAACCGCCCATTCTCTCTGCCTAGGGCGCCCTTCTCCTTCCCCGGGCCCACCCTGATAACCCACCTGTCTTCTCTGAGGTTCCCCACCCACAGTGCTCCTGCCTGCCCCTCTCCTTGGCCCCTCAGCACCTCTGCTTGGTCTCCCCTCCCCGAGCAAGCACTGTGTCATGGGATGGTGCACAGACACGCTGTCATATACAAATTTATCCCTGATATTAATATGGAATGAGAACTCACAGCTATGAGAAGGCAAGCAACCAAACCTACAAGCTTCAGGGAAACAAAAAATGAGAGCTGGGCTGGACAATAAGGGGCTCATCAGGAAGGGGCCGATTAGAATGGGGGACAGAGAACGCACTTGTAAGACCAGTGCTTCTGGGTGAGGCCGGTTCCTGGATGTTAGAAGAAAGAGCATTGTTAAGGAACACCTCTGTTTACTTAGTCACTTGCACACACTTGCTAGGTGCCCATTATGTAGCCCCTTCCAAGGTCCAAAGTCTAAGAGGGCCAGGTGTGAACGGTGAGGGAGGGAGGAACGGGGAAGCCTCCTGGGCTTCTTCCCTGGGGGAGTGAGAGGCTTTTGGGTTAGGGAACCTCAGAACAAGAAGTTTGGGAAAAAGAAAACGGGCTCTTATTTGGCCATATTCATCTGGGACATCCAAAGGGAAATGCCTTGGAGTCAGTGGACAGGCAAGGTCTTGGCTTGGCCAAGTCGGGCAAGAAGTAAAGATCTGAGTCACTAGTGAATGGTAGCTGGTTGGATCCAAGGAACCATCTACACACATCTTATTTAATCCTCAGGATCCCTGTCAGTTGGCATCATCATGCCTTCCTGAAAGACGAGGAAACTGAGGAAATTGCTTAAGATCCACACAGCTTTATGTAGCAGAGCCAGGAATCAAAGACACATCTGTCTCCAACCCTGGGGTCCCTTCTTCACACTTCTGGAATGGCCAATACAGGACATCTCTCAAGGTCCTGGTTCAATCTCTAGTACTGCAGGAAAAAGAAAGGAGAGGAGGGAGGACCCCATCTGGGGCCAAGGAAAGAGGGGAAGGCTGGAGGCCCAACCTTCAGAGACACTGGAGCCCCCTGGAGGGCTGTTCTAGGAGGACCCTGCAGGAGTGCGTTTGGAGAGAGCCTGGGGGCCAACCACCGCAAAGAGAGACCATTCACTGCCTGCTTCCCACCAGGGAAGGAGAGCTGACAGACAAAGGGCAGATCTTTGGAGATCTGTGGGAGCAGCAGCAGCAAGGCTGGGAGCTGAGTGAAAACGGGGTTCTGGGAGACCAAGAGGGAGGCAGAACTGTGGGGAAAGGAGGAACTGGACAGTAGAGTGGACAAGGACTCTAAGGGTTAGAACTAGGATGCTCACAAAGGGAGGACCCTCCTACCAAGCCCTCAGCTCATATCCGGGAGAGTTGATGGTGTAATTATCAACGCCAGACGCTCTTCCCAGGCTTTGCTTTGTTTTGCAGTGTTGTGATGGAACACAGGCCCCTGCACATGCGAGGCAAGTGCTCTGCCACTGAGTCACACCCCAGCCCTACGAGGGGCCCAAAGTTTTGACGTGTGCTTTCACATTCATCCTCCCTTCCACACTAGGGTAGGGGCCATCATTGTCCATTTAAGGGCCCACAGCTGGATGGCACAGATGCCAAAGCCAGGGCTCCCTGACTCTCAGCACCATGGCTTGCAGGGCCCTGCTTGGTCCCACCCCTGCCCACATCCTCCAGCCTCCCCTCGCCCGCCTCTTGCCCTGGCAACACTCTGTGCCTTCCAGCCTCCAGCTTCCTCCTGCCTCAGGCCTTGTGCAGGCGGTGTGAGCTCCCAATGCCCAGTCAAGTCCTCCTGGAAGGTATTTCTCAAAGGGCTGGACCCTGTGCTTTCGCTTTATGACACTTATCATAATTGCAATTAAGTGGCTATGTGACTTTTTCTTTGACATCTGCAAGGAATGACCCCAGAAATGACTCTTCGGTTTGGTCACCGCTGTGTTCCCGAGGTTAGCAGTCCTTGGCATCTCTGAATCTTAATGCATGCTTGCTGAGATGATATAAGAATAAAATTACGGGGCTGGGGATGTGGCTCAAGCGGTAGCGCGTGCGCCTGGCATGAGTGCGGCCTGGGTTTGATCCTCAGCACCACATACAAAGAGGTTATGTCCGCCAAAAACTAAAAAACTAAATAAATAAATAAATATTTTAAAAAAGAATAAAATTACCTATAAAAGGCAGACCACTGCGAACTTTGGGGATTATTTCTTTCTTTCTTTTTGTGGTACCGGGATGGAACCTAGGAGCATTCTATCACTGAGTGACATCCCCAGACCTATTTATTCTTTATTCTGCGACAGGGCTTCGCTGAGTCGCCCACACTGGCCTCAGACTTGTGCTTTTCCTGCCTTGGCCTCTTGCCACTGAGAGTATAGGCTGGAGCCACCAAGCCTGGCCCTAGCTTTTTGGAATTTTGAACCATCATACTCCTCTTGATGAGCAAAGGCACACAGTCTAGGTTTGTCCCCTTACCCTTGGTCCTGGGCAGGTGGCACCTACCTCTGTGGGAATCTACTTTAGGCATGGAGGGCAGAAAACGGAAGCAAAGCCACCAGCAACCCTGGCAAAGGCTGGAACAGTGGCCCAGACCCCACTCCTCGGTAGTGGAGTCTCCCCTTGGCCACCTGGAAGGCACTCACTATTCCTTGGCGATCTCCAGGTCCTTTCTGTGGCTCTGCAGGGCTGCTCCCATCTGCCCCAGCTCAATCTGGGCGTTCCCAATGCAGCTGTACAAGTTCCCGAGCAGTTCGTCCTTGTTGGGCACCTCTTCTTTGTTCCATTCCAGCACCTTCTTCAGCACTTTCTCAGCTTTTTGAAGACTCCCTTCGGCACTGCCACTGGTCAGCACTGGGAAGACAAGCAGGTGACATGGAGGCAAGGGCAGTCTCCTCAAGGCTCATGGGGTGACTCCTCTGTGTCCACTCCCCCCCAGTGTCCATCCACAGCTCAGTGGAGTTGGGGGCTCAGGCTATTAAGCTGTTCCCGCCTCACTTGGCAAGAGAGCAGAGGCGCCTGCTCCGCCCCTCTGAGAATACTACCCACACATGTCGATGTCCTCCAGGCTCTTGAGGATGTAACGGGCCGTCTGTGACGGGTGACGTTTGCGGTCACGCAGCCACTTCTCTTGCATTAGCTTCCGGTCCCGCTCCCTGGCATAGATTGGCTTCTGCTGCCTCCAGAAGTTGCTGCGGGTGTCCAGGTAGTTGATGCCCATCATGATGAGGTCTTCCACAGTCAAGCCGCCCTTGATGGTGCCTTTGATGAGGTCTGTGGGGAAGGGGTGCAAGGCGACACAGAGAGGACAAGTGTTTAAGGGGATGGCCTCATCGAGGCTTGGGGCCCTGCTGAGGGGCCCTCCATGAGGAGCTCTGCCTGCAGCTGCAGGTACAGTGAGCAAAGGGAGAGCACATGGTGACAGAGTGGATCTAGCCAGGCCAGGATGAGGCCAGGGTCCCCCCTTTCGGGCATTCCCTTGGCATAGAACCTTCGTGGCAATATGCAAGGAGATAGCAGAAGGGGCAGGTGGGAAACACTCTAAGAAGCCCCAATTTTCAGGGATCCCCACTTTCAAGATGTATCCTCAGAGAAGAAAGTGTCTAGGACCCCTGAAGTTCAGGAAGTAATGCCTAGAGTTAATAAATGGGCTCTCTGCACAGCAAAGGAAACAATTAGGAATACAGAATGGTTGCTTAGGGCCTTGTTAAGTTTCTGAGGCTGGCTTTGAACTCAAAATCCTCCTGCCTCAGCCGCTCGCTGGAATTATAGACGTGTGCCACTGTGCCTGACTCGTTAGCTATTCTTCTGACAGAGGCTTAATATCTAGAATACAGAAAGAACTCAAAAAACTTAATAGCAAAACCCCCAAATAACCCAATTAATAAATGGGCAAATGAATTAAACAGACACTTCTCAAAAGAAGAAATATGAATGGCCAACAAAAATATGAAAAGAAGATTCAACGTCATTAGCTATTAGGGAAATGCAAATCACAAAGACACTGAGATGTCATCTCACCCCCGTTAGAATGGCAGCCATCAAGAATACCAACAAAAAAGCCTGGCACTTCGGCACAGGCCTGTACTTCCAGGGGCTCAGGAGGCTGAGGCAGGATGATTGCAAATTCAAAGCCACTTAGCAAGTCCTCAGCAATTTATTGAAACCCTAAACAACTTATCAAGACCCTATCTCAAAATATAACCAATGCAACTGATACTGCAGAATGTGGTCAAGGTAAAAAAAAAAAAAAAGACCCTATCTCAAAATAAAAAATAATAAGGGCTGGGGATGTGGCTCAGTGGTTAAGCCACACTTGGGTTTAATTCCTGATTAATAATAGGGGCTGGGGTTGTGGCTCAGCAGTAGAGCACTTGCCTAGCATGTGCGAGGGCCTGGGTTCGATCCTCAGCACCACATAAAAATAAATAAACAAAATAAAGGTATTGTGTACAACTAAAATAATAAATATTTAATAATAATAATAATAATAAGAAGAAGTAGTAGTAGTAGTAGTAGTGCCGGAGAGAATGTAAAGAAAAAGGAACTCTTTTACAGTGTTGATGGGACTGTAAATTAGTACAACCACTGTGGAAATTAGTTCCTCAAAAGATAGGACATGGAACCACATATATGAATATGTAACAAAAGCAGATGACCTACTATACCACTCCTTGGTATTTATCCTAATAATTTAAAGTCCACATACTGTAGTGACACATACAAGCCCATGGATATAGAAACACAACCCACAATAGCCAAATTATGGAACCAGCCTCCATTAACAGGTGAATGGATAAAGAAAATGTGGTATATAAACACAATGGAGTTTTATTCACCCATAAAGAAAATAAAATTATGTCATTTGCAGGAAAATGGATGAAACTTGAGACCATCCATTTACTAAGGATGTTCCCTCCTCAGAGTTTGGCAAAACAATCCAAACACACAAGGTCAAAGGTCATAAGAAAGGTGTGTGTGGGGGGCGGATCTCATGAAAATCAAAGGGAGATCAATATAGGAAAGGGACAAGGGGGTGGGAAGTGTGGAGAGAGGGGACAAGTGCTGGGGAGTGATATTGGCCAAGTTCTATTGTTACATTGTGTGCATATATGACTATGTAACAAAAAAATCCCATTATTATGTATAGCTGTAATGCGCCAATAAAAAAATTTGGAGGGCTGGGGTTGTGGCTCAGTGGTAGGGCACCTGCCTCGCACGTGTGAGGCACTGGGTTCGATCCTCAGTACCACCTAAAAAATAAATAAAGATATTTTGTCCATCTACCACTAAAAAAATATTTTTTAAAAAAATGTGGAAAAAGGGGGGAAAAGTGTCTAAATGCACAACCTGGCCCAGGTTGCCGGTGCCAAGTGATTCCCCAGGTGCCAAGTGTGTCTGCACATGCGTGGAGGGGTTTGCCTAAGTCCCGCCCACTGTTTGGACAGAAGCTACAGCTGGTTGCAAAGCTGCAACGCCACTTGGGGTAGTGCTCAGGCCACCTCTTTCCTCCACAACAGGTCCTCTGAAGCACAGGAGGCCTTCAGGTCCATTACCTAGGAGATGCGCCAGCAGCGAGGCCATCTGTGCAGCAAAGATTTACAGGGAACCCTGCAGATGACCTTGGGAAGCCAGTTCCAGAGAAAAGACATTTGCTTCAAGGGTGACCCTGCTCAGGCTTATCAGCTAATGCCGACCCCCAAGTTTCTGTACACATGCATCTCAAGGCTCTGTCCTGTGTCCTGTGTCCTGGCAGCACAGTGTGGGAGAGAGAGCATTGACTGGGTTCTGGTGTTGACTTTACCACTAATGTGCTTGTCACCTTAGACAAGTTCCTCCCCATTTCCTCATCTCTGAAAGGAGGGATTGGACTAGGTAATGTTTCAGAATATGAGTACTAAGGTGCTTGGATTTGAGTACCTCTCCACCAGAACCCTTTGCCCAGCCCATTGTACAGACTGAAGACTTAGGGGATGGCCCTTCAGGGACTATGGTGGTTGTTATGAGCTAGATCTGGAGAGTCCCTCAAAGGCTCATGTGTTGAAGGATTAGTCCTCAGCTGAGGGTGCTACTGGGAATTGGTGGAAGCTTTAAGAGGTAGGGCCTGGTGAAAGGAAGTTAGAACACTGGGGCTGTGTCCCCTTCCTCTCTGTTTGCTTCCCAGCTGCCATCAGGGGTGCAGCTTTGTTCCACCATGCATTCCTTACCACGATGTTCTGCTTTACCACAGGCCCCCAAATAATGGACCCAACCATGAACTTAACTTTCTGAAACCATGAGCCAGAATAAATCTTTTCTTCTTATAAAATGATTATCTCAGGTATTTTGTCACAGCAACAGAAAGCTAATACAATAGTAAAGGATTCCAAATCTCCATTGTTACTTTCCAGGGTACCACTGTGCTTACGAACACTGTCTCTGAAATTGGATCTCCTGAATCCAAACATGAGTCATTGCCCATCCATGTGTGACCTCAGTTTCCTTATCTGTAAAATGAGAATACTACTAAAACCCATCTACGGGTACATGTCAGTTAATATTTATGATAGTCTCTGCTTCTGGTTCAAACATTAAGTATCCACCCCAGATTTCCTTTGCCTCAAGTCCCCATTGCCAAGAAAGGGTCTGAAACCTTCATCCAGTAGGAGCTTCTCCAGATACTCCTTGTCCACGTAGAGCTCCCCCAGCAGTTGGCGGATAGTCTTCTCACTCTTGAATGAGCCCTTCCGCTTGGATTCTCTCTTGTTGTGGTGTGGGAGTTGCTTAATGGGATGAGGCTTCTGCTGGGCTTTCATACTCTGGAAAAATGGAGTGATACCCAACAGAGCCTCAGCAAGGAGCACAGAGTCCCAGCCATGGCCCAGAGCCTATGATTCCATATTCCTCTGCCGCAGTCTGGCTGGGCACAAATCATGAGCCACTGAAGCAGGAACAAACTTTATTTCTGAACTCCACAAGCACACTCCACACACGCTCCTGGGAACTCTCCCGAACGCCACCCACACGGCTCCTCCAGGAACCACCAACCGGAAATCCCTCCTCTGGCACTTCCTCAACCAATGCGAACTCTCCAGGAATCCCCGCGAGAATTCCCAAGTAGCGGGCCGAGGTGGACAGTAAAGGTCTAATATACAATTAAATCAATCCAGCATCATCTTAATGGCTCGCCTCTCAACCAATACTATTGGCAAAATGCCAGGGGCCATTTCGACTCGGTGTGGCTCTCAGCATTCCTCCTCTAGGACCTCTCTGTGGGCCGAGAACCATGGGACGTGCCTGGTCAGGCAACAGCTAGACACACAGGACCCCTCTAGAGTTGGGGCAGAATCCCATGACTGCCCATGATGGGCAGGAGTTAATCACTCCCAGGCAAGAGGGCCACTAGACATAGGCATACATGACCTCAGAACCAGGAACTTTACCTCGGCCTGCTTGCTTAAGAAGAACACGTCCCCTTTGTTCTCCAGCTTAATGGAAGAAGGACCTGCAAGGACAGAAGCCGGAGCTCAGGTTGGCCAAGTCTGTCAGGCATGACCTATCACATATTTCATTTAGAAATGGCTGCATTTGGCAGAAGGATAGTGGAGGCTGTGGCAGAGCAGGCCCCGAGTCAGCCTAGCAGGCAAACGGTACAGGATGTTTGGTACAAGAGTTTCCTAGGAGCTAGCCAGCCGTCGCCAGCCCCAGGCCATGGCAGTTAGATTTCCAAATAAAGGGAGGCCTGGGCACATGGTAAACTGCCCTGTGCCATTTCCACACTCTGCTGCCCATAGCAGCAAGCTCTCACTCACCTCCCTTGTCCTCTTGCTACTGAGCTACTGAGTAAAAACCCATCCTTTGTATATACGTGGTGAGGGAGGAAGCCAGGGCCTAGGGAAGGTTGGACTCAGGACCTCCTTTGACCCTGTGACTCCAGGCTAAAGACAGGCCTACTTCAAAACAGTCCTTCTAATGTGGCTTTGAAGAAAACAAAGACACTGTAGTACTCCGTACAGAGGATCAGGAGTTGGTTCTCCCAGTACAGTTTCTTTTGTTTTCTTTTTTCGATATGGGATTGGACCTAGGAATGTTTAACCACTGAGTCACATCCCCAGCTCTTTTTTATTATTGTTTCTAGTTGTAGATGGACACAATATTTTATTTATTTATTTACTTTATGTGGTGCTGAGGATCGAACCCAGTGCCTCACACATGCGAAGCAAGCGCTCAACCACTGAGCTACAACCTCAGCCCCTCCCCAGCTCTTTTTAATATTTTATTTAAATACAGGGACTTGCTAAGTTGCTTAGGCCCTTGCTAAGATGCTGAGACTGGCTTGGAACTCAGAATCCTCCTGCCTCAGCCTCCTGAGACACTGAGATTACAGCCCAGGAGACAGTTTACTGTGCCTGGCCCAATCGACAAGTTTCTAATCCCTGACAGCATGAGCAATAGCTGAATCCAAGTCTTGAGACTCCCAGTGAACCTGCGGCTGGTTGCTCATCCACCTAACCTCAGCCCTTCCTCTAAACCTTGGGATTCGGGGATCCTTCCTGGATAAGGTCATAGGCCCTGTGCTCACTCACTTCCCACCGAGTTGTTGATGGCTTCCTGGGCTTTCTGAATTCCAACTTTGAATTCCCGATCAGGCCGCAATTTGTAACCTCGATGATAGAACACCAAGGCAAACTCAAAGTCTCCCATGGTGTACAGGGTCTCCGCCTTTTGTAAAATTCCCTGGAAGGAGAGAGACTCGAATCAAGGTGGACAGACAAGGCCTTACAGGACTCAGATTTGGCAGAAAAGAAGTGTCCTGGGTTGAGGGTCAAGGTTGGAATAGAGAGGGCGAGCAGGTGACCTGTGAAGAGAAACACGGCATCAGACACCAAACCAAGCAGTCTGGCGGATTCCTCAACTACTGGTAACCAGAGGCTGCGGCAGGCAATGGCAGTGAGTGGTGAAAGCAAGAGTTGTCCCACCTAGCTGGTCACCTTGCAGAAAGTTGGGTCGCTGTGGAGTGAAGCCTCAGCATCCTTCAGGGCTTTCTCCAAGTCTCCCATCTTCAGGTAGCACTTTGAGCGGGCAACCAGGCAGTTCTTGTCTCCATTCTGAAGGTGAAGAGCCTGAGAAGGGAATCAGTCAGGTTGGCAGGCACCTGGAAGAGCAAGGTTTAGCAACTTGACCTAGAAAGTGCAGCCCTGACCTCCTGCAGAGTTTCAAGGGAACTCTTCAGGTCAGCAAGCAGGCCTCTGTGCCTTAGCAGACCAAAAGCACTGATCTTTGCTCAGTCACCTTGAACCCATTGACCTGCATGTGGCTTATCTTGAGCAAAGCTGAATCACAGCTATTCTGGATTAGTTGAGATATGGGAAGTACCTGTGGAGGTACTTTCTGCCAATGCTTATGATCCCCTTGGTCCACTCAGGTGATAAAGCCACAGGATATTTTGTGCATGCCAAATTCAATCACAAACCTCAAAATAAATTTCAAAGTCTAAGACAAACAAAATGGATTTTAGGACAATTTGCAACTTGGGTTATCCATTCCACTAGACTTATCTTTTCCTTTTTTTTTTTTTTTGTCTCTGGGATTGAATGCAGGGGCACATTATCACTCAACGACATCCCCAGTTTTTTTTTTTTTTTTTTTGAAAGTAAAAATTTTTATTTTGATTGATTTCTCAATGGATAGTTCAATATAATGCCAGTCTTTAATGGCAAAAATTTGGTTCCGCTGAAACTCCATAATGCTACAGAGAGCTACTACTTTTTTCCAGGAAGTAGGTAAACAGCTGGAAAGAGAAAGCACAACTTTCTAGCAGCATGGCAACTTAAACCACAGACCTGAGAAGTCTGCAACTTTTACACCAAAATGGCACAAACATTTATTAGCTGGTGACAGAAGTGAGAAGTGGGGACAAGATGAAGACACCAAAAAGGGCACTATATGTAAAGACAAACAAACAATCAGATATATCTATAAGGATTTTAAAGGATAATTATAGAAAAGGGAACCAAATATTTTACTCAAATGCTTTTTAGAGCCTTTCTGTAGAGATACAAATATATATATATATATATATATATATATATATATATATATATATATATATATATATATATTTATCCAAAAATATGTTTTATACAGATAAATGTTTCTCAATTAAAGATGGGACCAAAGCTATAGTTATAACATAAAGCACTGTCTTTTGTAAAACTATTTATCCACCTGAATTTTCAATTTCTTTATAGTTAGTGCATTAGTTTTCCAAATATAATTACCTGACATCTTTTTATAGATATAAATCAAGTAGGCATTATTTTTTAAAAGGGTTTGCAGGTTAAACAGTATTTTTCTAAGATGCTGTGCATATGAAACTTATGACAAGCCCCATTAAGAATCATTATTAATAAACATATCAAAAAGGGCTATATAAGCTGGATTTTCTTCTTCATAGTAAATATTTTTTTTGCGTTGAAAATGCACAAGAAAAATTTTACCTCACAAGTACTTTTATGTTAATATTTTGATCCTATATGGCAATAAATCTCCACATGTTGTAACCATTAGTATGTATTTTTTTTTAAATGGGGATGTAACACTAATAGCCACTACTTATAAAATAAAGCACACAATTATTTTGGTGATTTTACAAATTGTTTTTTCCAGGTGTAAAGGCTACAAAAATTCCTAAAAATTAGAGAACATTGAAAACATATTAAAAGTTTGACATCTGGACTTTATAGTATTTCATTTACCCTGAAAGATAACTTAAAAAAATACGACCTTGTTGGAATAGGTCACCTTGCTATTATTATAAAAAATTGGTGACAGCAAGAAATTGTTTCACTGATATGTAGGATTTTTGTAAATATTTTTCTCCCCAAATTATTAGAAAAATGTTCAAAGATTTAAAAACAAAAAAACACCAAAGTGAAACAAATGGTGGTCCCTAAACTATTTTGAAGGCAGGTAGCTTAGTCTAAGCTAAAGTATTTTTAAAATATTTTCATTCAGTAATCATCCTCCCCTCAAATGCCCTTTTAAAAAAATGCATGAAACAGTACAATAGCAAGAATCAAAGCACAAACTGTATTTTCAAGAACAGAAAAATTTCTAGTGCTGAAAGATATAGTAAAAAGCAGATTTCTTTGGGGACATTGATCAATTAGTTTATAATTCATTATGAAGATTTCTCTTTTCTATTACGGGGAGAGTCTGCTCCATTTGATGTTACTGTTCCATTCACACCATTTTCTGTTCCTTTTCTAGAAGATCTGCCTTTAGTCACTGTTGGTTTCTTCCTTACAGGTGGTGCCTGAAAAGTAGAGTGTTCCCTCCACCTCCGAAGCTGAAAATTAATGAACTTCCACATCATGAATGCTTGGGTAATGCAAATGGATGCCAGAACAGCGATTCTAACAGCCAACATGTTGAAGTTTCCTGTACTGAAATCCAGTTCCTGATTCTCTGCTCTTGCAAGGCCAAAACCAACAGTGAGTACTGAAAGAATTAAAGTCAGAAGTCTTCCCAAAACAAAAAGAACTGCCCACAGAGAAAATCCTTTCTGATACTTTTCATCACTAAAATAAAACAAGCGGGAAATGTGGAAAAGAAATTCAACAAAATAATGTAGCACCAGAAGAACGAGTCCCAGATGATTCAAGTTCAAAAGATAAGCTCCAGCAATGTGAAAGAGGTAAAGACCAATGTAGACAAGTTGACGAGGAATATCTTCTTTTTTGGTTTTCTGGAAGTAGAGTTCAGGGAAAGCATGAAACCAGTAAGCCAACTGTGATATGTAGAAAAACTTCATTTGAAATGTCATAAGGTTGTGGGGATAAGCCCTCCACAAGATCGTTGGATCTGAGATGTAGTTTTCAGAGACTAGAATGAATGTGCCCCAAACACAAGCAAAAAAGTAGAATGCACTAAGCTGACCAGATTCATTAAACTTGCTGTGTTTCGTTTTGGAGAAGTACATTCGCCTGTTAATTTTATCCAACACATACTCTTGAATTATGGCATGAATAATTATCGCCACTAGCATGTAGAAGAAAACTGTAGCCAAATCTTTGATACCATAGTAATAAAGGGATGCTGATTCAGTAGCTTGTTCTTCTGTTGTGGGGAGGGTAACATTGTACTGAAGAGTAACAAAAATGATAGATGCTTTTGCTGTTATCTCGAACATAAGCCCCAGCAGGAAGACCATCGCCGCCACACAGGAGACGATGTCCGCGTGATTCTGCAGGATGAATTCATGGCTCAGGACCGGGGGACTCTTGGTGCTCTTCTTGCGAATCGCCATGGTGGAGCCGCCGCCCGTGCCTGCAGGTGCTCCGCCCCGGCTCCGCTCTCTCCAGCTGCTCACCGACCAGCCGCCGCCGCCTCCCCCTGGCTGCTCCTCACAGCCCCGCCGCAGCCGCTCGCTGGGGCTTCACTTCCCATCCCACAGCCAGTACGCAGCCGCCGGGGCCGCCCGGAAAAAAAAAAACTCCCCAGTTTTATTTTTTATTTTTTTGAGGGGCGACCAGGGATTGAACTCAGGGGCACTCAACCATAGAGCCGCATCCCCAGCCCTTTATTTATTTATTAGTTGTAGTTAAACACATTACCTTTATTTTTCTTTTTATGTGGTGCTGAGGATCCAACTCAGTGCCTTGCACTTGCCAGGCAAGCGCTCTACCTCTGAGCCACGACCCCAGCCTCCCCAGCCCTATTTTGTATTTTATTAGAGACAGGGTCTCACTGAGTTGCTTAGCACCTTGCCATTGCTGAGGCTGGCTTTGAACTCGTGATCCTCCTGCCTCAGCCTCCCGAGCTGCTGGGATTACAGGAGTGTGCCACCATGCCCGGGCCCAGTTCTTTTTATTTTTTAATTTTTTTTTTTTTAAGAGAGAGTGAGAGAGAGAGAGAGAGAGAGGAAGAGAGAGAGAGAGAGAGAGAGAGAGAGAGAGAGAGAGAGAGAGAATTTTATTTTATTTATTTATTTTTTAAAAATGATTGGATATTTTTTTATTTTTTTAAGAGAGAGAGAGAGAGAGAGAGAGAGAGAGAGAGAGAGAGAATTTTAACACTTATTTTTCAGTTTTCGGCAGACACAACATCTTTGTTTGTATGTGGTGCTGAGGATTGAACCTGGGCTGCACGCATGCCAGGCGAGCGCGCTACCGCTTGAGCCACATCACCAGCCCCGAGAGAGAATTTTAATATTTATTTTTTTTTTTTAGTTTTTTTTTTCGGCGGACACAACATCTTTGTTTGTATGTGGTGCTGAGGATCGAACTCAGGCCGCATGCATGCCAGGCAAGCGCACTACCGCTTGAGCCACATCCCCAGCCCTTATTTTTTAAGACAGGGTCTCACTATGTTGCTTAGGGCCTCAATAAATTGCTAAGGCTGGCCTCAAACTTGTGATCCTCCTGTCTCAGCCTCCTGAGTCGCTGGGATTTCAGGCATGTATCACCATCATCCTGGAATACAAGCTTTTTCTTCTTTCTTTTTTTCTCCCTGGTGGTACTGGGGATGAAATCTAGGGGTTTGTACATGCTAGTAAGTGCTCTACCATTGAGTACACATCCAACCTTTTTAAAACTTAATTTAATTTTAGGTATTAAAATTAATACCATTGAATCCATGGCCTCAAGCATGCTAGGCAAGCATGACTGGATTCAATCCCTAACAGTGAGGGGTGGGGGTGGGGGGCTAACAATTTTAAAACATCTCCAGACCTTTTATTTTTATTTATTTATTTATTTTAGAGAGAGAGAGAGAATTTTTTTAAATATTTATTTTTTAGTTTTCGGCGGACACAACATCTTTGTATGTGGTGCTGAGGATCGAACCTGGGCCACACGCACGCTGGGCGAGCGCACTACCACTTGAGCCACATCCCCAGCCCCTATTTATTTATTTTTTGAGACAGGGTCTCACTGAATTGCTTTGAGCATCCTTAAATTGCTGAGGTTGGCCTTGAACTTCCAATAATCCACCTCAGCCTTCTGAGTCTCTGGGCTAACAGGCATCTACCACCATACCTGGCTTTATTTCTTTATTTTGAGACAGGGTCTCCCTAAGTTGCCCAGGCTGGCCTCAAAACCATGATCCTCATGCCTCAGACTCCTGAGTAGCTGAGATTATATGTACATACCACCACACCTGGCTCAAGCCTTTTCTTTCAATGAAACTAATTGAGAATCATCACTGTTTCAGGGGATTAATGTCAGGAAAACTGAAATTGTGATTGGAGTCTCCTAAATTAAGGGTGGCCACTTGTACTACTTCTCAGGTCCTGTCTTCTGTTTGAGATCATTACTATAGTCTGTTCTATACTGTCCTTCTTGGGACTTCAGATTGTATCCACTCCTTTCTAAGACCTTTCTACTTTTTAAGAAGAGGAAGTAACTACTGTCTTTCCTGGAATGAAACCTCTTCTCATGCAAGGCTACCATCCCTTGGGGCCATCTTTTCTTTCTGCCCAAGCTGCTCCAGGATGGGACATGGTCCAGCAAGAGGAAAATGGGTGGGGGTAGGGTTCCCAAACTCAATTGTTCACCCATTTCTGGTTTTAGGGTGTGGTTGGTGGTTAAAAGGGACAAAAGACTTTAGATAGCAATTGAGAAGCTTGACTTTAGCAGAAGTCTTAGAATGGGTTAATGGACTATCCTACCACATCATTTGGAATAAGAGGCAGGCTGTGGGCTGAAGGTGTAGTTCAGTGGTAGAGTGCTTGCCTAGCATGCTTGAGGCCATGGATTCCATGCCCAATACTGAGGGGTAGGGGGTGGGGGGGCTAACAGTTTTAAGACATCTCACAGAGCCAGGGACAGTAGTGCAGGACTGTAATTCCAATGGCATTGGAGGTTAAGGCAGGAGGATTGCAAGTTTAAAGCCAGGCTCAGATGTTTAGCAAGACCCTAAGCAACTTAGTGAGAACCTGTCTCAAAATAAAAAATAAAAAGGGCTGGAGATGTGGCTCAGTGGTTAAGAGCCTCTGGGTGGGGGAAAAAAAAAAAAAAAAAACCAAAACCAAACAAACCTGACAGTTGACTTGTGCCAATGCACTGTACCGTGGATAGGGTCTCAGTTTGGAGTCTGCGTGTCTAGATTTGGATGCTTACTCTCTTCCTCTACCGCTTGCTAATTCAGTAAGCTTAAGCATGTTGCTTAACTTTTGTATCAGTTTTCTCATGTATAAAATGGAGTAATAATAGCCCCTGCATGCACCTCCTTATTGGCATATGTTATGCTGGGCAGCGAGTCTGAAACAGCATCCAACCCCCTTAGGATGTGGTGGTGCAATTTAGACCAAGGTTACTGTAACAATGCTGATTATTTTACTGACAGCCTCCTTTCTATAAACATCCGTGTGCCAGACACTTCGCAACTTCTACATGCCTCTCTCCCAACCCATCTCCAGCCAAGGATGGGAATTCGAGACTGCTCTATGAAAGGTCAGTTAATCGCAAAACATTTAAGTAAAAGTAAAGGGAGAGGTCACTGTTAATGCAGAGAATGAAGAACGCAAATGGAAATTGGTAGAAGATGACCAGGCACCGGGCTTATTTAGGATATTGGTGCATCAATCAGGAGTTAGTATTAGACCCAACAGGGTCCTCCAGGCAATTTGAGGACCTCAGCGCTACTCACGTTGCTAAAGCTCTGGGCGGCTTTAGAGAATTCCCCGCGCAGGTAGAGCCGCTCGCCCTCTGCCATGTAAGAGGGAAAGGTACTTCGCAAAGTTTCAGTTTCGGGTTCCAACATGGTGACAGGCTTTGGGGAAGCTGAAGTGGAGAAAGGGAGGAAAAGAAGCTGCAGAACTTCTGTCTGGCTTGTAGAAGACTCGTCTCCTAGCAACCGAGAGACAGAGACTGACTTCCGGTCCCGCCCTTGGCTCCTGCGGAGTCTTGGTCCCTGGCACCCCCCGACACATACACAGCGTATGCATGCGCATGCGCCTGGGCGGTGCACAGGGTCCGCTGATGCTGAGCGCGTGGACAGCGGCTGGAGCCTGGCGGGGCTCTAGAGTGATCGTTGTCGCGTGGTTAGTTGGTTCTCTTCCGATTTACCACGTGGAAAGCCTCCTGTGCAAGGCAGTCAAGAAAAAAATAGAGTTGGAGGCACAATTCCAAGTAAGGGTAAGGCATACCTGCCCCCGTACCGCCATCAGGGAGCGTTTTGGACTTGGAGGCCGAGTGCTTGGGCACCCTCGCGTGACCCTGAGCGAGGTACTTGAACGCCTTGCGTGTTCTACCTGCGAAAAGAACATGAAAATAGTAGAACCCTCGGTGATGTGAGGATTTGCATGAGACTACGATGGAAAATAACCTTGGGTTCAACATTCAGTTTAACCTATTTATTAAGCACCTGTTTGTAGTGGACCTTGACTCAGGTCGACCCTGAGTTCCCTACCCATCCCTCACCACCACCCAAAAAAGTGGACTCAGAATTGGGCCTGGTGGTTTACACCTGTAATCCCAGCTACTCAGGAGGCTGAGGCAGAAGGATCCTAAATTCAAGGCCAGCTTCAGCAACCTAATAAAACTCTGTCTCAAAAAAAAAAAAAAAGAAAAAAAAAAAAAAGGCATGTAAGAAGAAAATGCAAGAAAAAGGAAAAATAATTTTGACTTTAAGTTAAAATTCTCTGCTCTTCACAAGACATTATTAAGTGTAAAATCAAAAGCTGTCACACAAGGGCTAGGGATTTAGCTCAGTAGTAAAACACTTGCCTAGCTTGAAAGAGGCCCAGGGTTCAATTCTTAGCACTGAAAAAACAAACAGGGGCTGGGACTGTGGCTCAGCGGTAAAGCACTCGCCTAGCACGTGGGAGGCCCTGGGTTCGATCCTCAGCACCACATAAATAAATAAAATAAAGATATTGTGTCCAACTACAACTAAAAATAAATATTAAGAGAAAAAAAAAAAACAAACACAGACTGAAACACTGAAATAGAATAGAATATTTGCAAAATAGGTATCCATATCCAGAATTTGAATCTTCCACACATCAAAGTGAATTTACAACTTGATAAGACAACCCAAACTGAGAAATGACCCAGGGTTTAGAACAGTTACTTGACTTAAGAAGATATGGAGAATGCCCACTAGAATGATTAAAATATAAAAGATTAGATTTGCCCAAAGTTGTGGACAATATAGGAATTGTGACCTACCATGGTCTGTGGATTAGAAGGCCAGAAGGAGATCCTCTCCACCATACTGGGATGAGATGGATCCACTCAGGGTCCAAGAGCTGGTGGCATAGCTGGAGGTGGAGAAGATGTCCAAGAAGTACACACAATGACCAGTGTCTGCCACCAGGAGTGTATGCCTCCCCACTATACGAAAATAGATCCATCTAAGATCAAGTTCGTGTGTCTAGTCTTTGAAGACTAGGTGTCTCCAAATACCTGGACACCCATGAGTAGACTGGCAAAAAAGTTGGCAAGAGTTTTCTATATGGGATGAAGGGCTAATGAAGAGGGGGCAGCAGAGCTCTGGGCCCACCCCAAGTCCCAATAGAACCAGGGTACAACTGGCCCCTTCTCATTTATCTAATAAAAATGTCATTTGTGAAGTCACCCAGTGTAGGATCTTTGAAGACTCTCCTGGAGCCCAGATATGGTACAACTCTCTCCTGGTTGAAGAGGGGATATTTGTCACACTGGAATGTGACTCTGTGTGTTTATTGATCTCTAAAAAATTAAAAAGATGGACCTCAGGAGGTGTTGGCAAAGCTGTCAAGTAACTGGAACTCTCACATAATGCGGTGGAAATGTAAAATGGTATAATCACTTTGGGAAATACTTTGATAGCTCCATAAAAAGTTAAAACGTGTACTTAAATATAACCCACGCATTCCACTTCTGGGAAGTTACCTAAAAGAAATTAAAGACTTGAACATGAACATTCAATGTAGCTTTATTTGTAATAGCCTCAAACTGGAAACATATCCATCAACAGGTGAATGGGAAAACAAATTTTAGTTTATCCATATAATGGAATACTACCCAGCAATAAAAAGGAATGATCTATTGATGCACATGTGATATAAATGAGCCACAAAATAATTATGCTGAGTGAAAGAATCTAGACAAAAAAAAAGACTGAGCCAGGTGCACCTGTAATCCCAGCAACTGGGGAGGCTGAGGCGGGAACATCACAAGTTTAAGGCCAGCTTCAACAATTTAGTGAGGCTCTGTCTCTGAAAATAAATAAACAAATAAAAAGGGCTAGGGATGTGGTTCAATCATAAACTGCCCCTGGGTTCAATCCCCAGTAACTAACAAACAAACCAAAGACTATGTGATTCCAATGATATGAAATTTTACAAAATGCAAATTATATGGCCTGAATGCAATACTGTGGCTTCCTGGGAATATGGCAATAGGGAAGACAGCAGTAAATCATAAAGGAGTAACAAGGAAACTTTTGAGGGTGAAGGATATGTATCTTGACTGTAGTAATGGTTTAATGGGTATTTACATGTGTTGAAACTCATCAAACAAGACACTTGACATGTGTAACATATAATGTTAATTACACCTCAATATAGCTATTTAAAAAGAAAGCACAATAATATAGCAATAATAATGTGTGCTCTTTAGCTGAGTGTGGTGACACTCACCTGTAATCCCAGCTACTCAGGAGGCTGACCTGAGAGGATGGAGAATTTGAGGCCAGCCTCGGCAATTTTGTGAGACCCTGTCTACAAAGCAAAGCAAAGCAAAACAAGATAATAATGTGTGCTTTTTGGCAGTTTACAAAGCACTTTGTGATCTTCACCATACTCTGGTGAGTGAAGGACTCACTCAGGCGGTATTTTCCTGGTTTCATAGATAAACACTGAAGCTGAGAGGTGATAGGGTTTGCCCCAGACACAGCAACCGGATATAAGTAAGCTTGGATTGCTTTAGCAGGAACTGGATTCCAGCATGTCCAACCCTTTACTATTCAGCTTCTCAAATTACTTCTTTCCTTCTTTTATTGTGAAATAGAACATGGGTACAGAAATACATATGAAATATACATGTGCAGTTTAATCATCATACAACGAACACCCATGTAATCATCAGGCAGGTAATTCAAGAAACAGGAGGCTGTCTGCCTCCTCCCCAGCTCACTGCCACCTTCACACCTTCACAGTCACTCCCAGGATCTGAGCCCCCATTTCCTGTCTCATGGACTACTGTCCCCTTGGTCTGGTCTTGCCCCGCTGACCTTCTCAACAGAAGATTCCTTTTAAAATGCAGGTCAGATGGTGCCTTTCCTATGTCTGAGGCCCTGCAGTGATTTCCTATTTCACCAGGAATGGAGATTCTTCTGGCCCTTATCTCTGTGTTCCAGCTACCCGGACTCATAACTGCTCCCTAAACAGGAAACTGCTAGACAGCCTCCTTCCTTAGGGCCTTTGTTCTAGCAGGTTCTGCCATCTGGAATGCTCCCCACAGCCACTCACCTGCTCTCTCCGCCTCCCTCAAGTGTAGACTCAAATCTCTCCTCTAAGGGAATAGGTACTCTGACTGCCCTAATTAATACTGCAGCCTTCTACCCCATCCTCCGATTCGAAAATTCCTGATTTCCTTCTTCTATTCTGTTCTTTCCCCGCCCTCTTTTCATAGTGTCACTTTTTGATACACTATATAACTTCTTTATTTGTTTTATGATTTTTTTTGGCTTGTTTCCCTTGATAAAATATAAGTTGCACAAGGGGGAGCACCTTTGGGTTTTCATTTGTATTTTTTTTAATGTATTTTTTGAGGATATTTATTTTTAGTTGTAGATGGACACAATACCTTTATTTCATTTATTTATTTTTATGTGGTGCTGAGGATTGAACCCAGGGCCTTGCACGTGTTAGGCGAGTGCTCTACCACTGAGCCACAACCCCAGCCCCTCATTTGTATTTTTCTAATGGATGATGATGTTGAACATCTTTTCATGTGCAGATAGGCATCCTCCATATATCTTCTTTGGTCAAGTAACTGTTCAAATCTTTTGGTCAATTTTTTTTTTTTTTTTTGGTACAGAGGATTGAGCCCAGGGCTTTTAGCCACTGAACCACATCCCCAGCACTTTTTAAAATATTTTATTTAAGAGATAGGGTCTCGCTGAGTTGCTTAGGGCCTCTAAGTTGCTGAGGCTGGCCTCAAACTCATGATCCTCCTGCCTCAGCCTCCCAAGCTGCTGGGATTATAGATACGCCAGGCTTCTTAGTCATTCTTTTTTTTTTTTTTTTAAGGTGGACACAATATCTTTATTTTATTTTATGTGCTGCTGAGGATCAAACCCAGTGCCTCACACATGCCAGGAGAGCACGCTATCACTTGAGCTACACCCCGAGCCCTACTATGTCATTTTATATGAGTTATTTGTCTTATTTTAGAGACTTTTAAGGTTATGTGTTATAGAGTAGTAATGCCTGCACATTGATAATAATCAGTAAATATGTATTGGTCTGGTCTTTTGCGATCCTCATTTCTTTTATTGTCTTTTACTTTTTCATTCCAAATAATACAATCTAGTTTTACTTCTTTTGATTCTCTACTATATTTTGTGTTTCACTGTCTTTTGCTCAACATTATGCTTTTGTGTGTTCGTGTGTGTGCGTGTGTGTGCATGTGGTGTGCTGGGGATTGAACTCCAGACCTTGTGCATGAAAGGCAAGCACTCTACCAACTGAGCTATATCCCTAGCCCCGATATTATGCTTTTGAGATTCATTCATGTAATACATATACCTGCAGTTCATTAATTTCATTTATTTATTTATATTTTTTGGTATTGGAGATTGAACGCAGGGTTACTTTACCACTGGGTTCAGTCCTTTTATTAAAATTTTTGAAACAGGACCTAGCTAAGTTGTTGAGAGTCTTGCTAAGTTGCTGAGGCTGGCCTTGAACTAGTGATCCTCCTGCCTCAGCCTCCCAAATTTCTGGGATTACAGGCATGTGCCATTGTACCCGGTTTAAGTGATTTTTTAGTGATTTGTTGGAGCTCTTTATATGTTAGATAAATTAGCCTTTTATTCTGAGAATTGAAACTAGCCATAAATATTTATCTTTTTGTTTATTTATTTACTTTTGAGATAAGTTCTCTCTAAGTTTGCCCAGGCTGGCCTTGAACTTGTGATTCTCCTGCTTCAACTCCCTGAGTCATTGGGATTACAAGTGTGCACCACCATATCCAGCAGTTCATTCATTTTAACCTGCTACCACCTATTCATCCTCCCAGCTATTGAAGGTTATCTGGGCTTCTTCCAGTTGGGGGTCATATCAAACAATGCTGTTATGACAGTCTCCCATGTGTTTCCTGGCACCTGTGTACATGAGATTCTCCAAGGTACAGACCTGGGAGTGGAACTGCAGGCTCTTATTGATTCTTCAGTTTTACTAGGTAGCAACAAGTGGTTTTCAAAAGGATTGCATAAATCTGCCATCCCATTTGCAGTAAGGTCACTTCTTGGGGCCTCAATTTTCCTTGTTTCCTTTATAAAAAAGAGGGTTGGATTTCTGAAGTCTCTTTTGGTTCTAATGTTCTGTGAATCTGTGACCAGGGTGCCCTGAATGAGCAGCACTTGGGACTGAACATCCTTGAGAGAGTGCCTGAGTTATGGGGGAGAGAGGTGAAAGAACCCCATGCTTAGGATGAGGCCTCCCAATATCCTAGGGCGAGAGACAGCCCTAAGCTCTTAAGATTGGTGGGGTAGAGACTTTGGCCCTGACGGGGGCCTGGCACTGTGACCTCAGCTCCTGCTGCTCCTGAGAGAGTTTCCAAACACTGAATATGGCAAAAAGCGACAAGAAGCAAAAATAATAAACTCATTCAGAGATAAGGTTAAATGTGTCTTATGTAAAGTCAAGGGTAAATGAACTGTGTGTATGGGAGGAGCTGCATAGGCTCTTCCTGAAAGAGCAGGGAATTTAACAAGAATATATCTGATAGGAAGGAGCCTGTGGTGGATTTGAGAGAGCCTGAGAGTGGAGTGGGGGTCAGGGTGGGGCTGTCCCGGAGCTGGTGGTAGACCTGGAGAATCTTTATTCCCTGAGCACTGAGGGATGATCAGGGAGCTGGGCTGACCATCCTTCCGACTTCTGTGAGGGTGGGCAGCCACTGTCATACTAGAGGGAAGGGCTCTGTTTGTCCCTCCAGGGGAAGCCTCCTTGGGACACAAATAAGAGGCTGATCAGTACAGGGCCAAAGTGAGGGAGTTCATGTGTCCTTGGTTCTTCACAGGGTAGATCACAATATGCCTCGGTAGAAGCTCCTGACTCCAGTTGTCCTAAGGACAGAGGTGGGTTTAGAACTGGACACACTCAGAAGACCCTCCTCCAGGCTGCATCTCCTTCCTCCTCTCTTCTGTCTCCCTACACTTTCTTTTTTTTTTTCATTTACATATTGATTCCAGCATTTATTCAGTCTTGCATACAGTGAGTGCCTAATATGTGCCTAGCTCCATGCTAGGAACTGGGGATACTAAAATGGGCTAGGCACATTCCTGGGCCTTGAGTTACACACAGTCCATGGGGGAGACCTACTGAATAGGATCTTCTTTCTGTCCTTCTCACCTGTAGTAGGTGGTAGGGTCAGGGATAGGGACATGGAGTCAGGGGATCATAAGGAGGGCCATGATAACAACACTTAGCTCAAACAGTTGCCGAGAGGATGGAGTGCTACCACCCATGCCTTTCACACAGTGGCTTCTCAATAAATAGTATCTACTATGGATTAAAATCTAGAAGGGAGTCACTAATCAGTCTAAGGCTTCTGGAACTGAGATGCAGTGCCCCAAGCCCCAGGGGTGGAGATGATGCCTATAACCCTCTACATGCAGCAAGCAAGACCTGTCCTCCAGTTCAGTCCAGAAGAGGAGGGAGTAATTCAAATGGGAAAAGGAAAAGATTTACAGCTTTTAAGTTATATATAGGATAATAAGAAGATGGGACCCAGCTTGATTAATCTAGGTCGGTGTTGAGAGCCGCCCGTGGGCTATGTATGGACTACGGTGGGCATTTCAGCTTAGGGAATAGGATAATTTGGTGTCTGAGAACTTCAGTGGACATTTCCTCTGTGTAAGACAGCCCAGACACATTGTGAGCCCTATTCTGCTCTGTCTGGTCAGACAGCACCAGAGATGGGGTGACCTTCTGTAGCCGCACAGCCCCTCTGAGATGGGTGTGACCTGCCAAGATGCCAATCAACCTGCTGACTGCATGACATCATGAAGCAAGACCCCACCCCTGTAACCTTATCCCTGCCTTTGGTGTCCCCCCCTTAAATAAACCACAGGAGCCATTTTCTAGTTGTCTAGCTCCAGCTCCTGTGTAGTCTGGACCTATCAGAGCTCCATCTTTAAAACTATCCTTTCTGACTCTTTGTCTTTTGTTCTTCACTAATTATTCTAGAACTTTAATTTCACAGGAGACTTATCCCTCTGAGCAGGCAAGAATTCCCTGGTGAGGTGCTGGCTACCCTGCAATAGGCCAGAGGAACCTCTCTGGGATTTATAGGGCAATGAAAATCTTCCCTGAGTGGGTAGGAGTTAAGAGTAGAGGCCTGGAGTGGGACCACTGAGAGAACTGGAAAACCTCAGTGGTTGGCTCATGGTCCCTCAGGCCAGCAACTCTACATCCTTATTCTCTAAACAGTTACTTTCTTATTGCCCCTGCCCAGGACTAGTCAAGCTTGGGCCTGGAAACACCAAGATAAAAGCCTTATTCAATAAGTAAATATTTATTGAGCACTTACTACATGCTGGGCTGTATTCAAAGTGATAGAGATACACCAGTATAGACAACACGGATATCCCTGTCTTCAGGAACATATGCAAACATAACTGAAGAATAAATTGTTAGAAATGGAATTGTTGGAGTAAAGGGCAAGTGCATTTAACATTTTTTTTTTTTGGTTGTTGACATTTCCTAATCGACATACAAAGAGTTCATTATAGTGTTATAGTTTATTTTGCACCTGGATGTCTGTTTCCCTATTAGTGCTTTTGATGGTACCAGGGGTGCTCTACCACTGAGCCACATCCCCAGGCCTTTTTAGTTTTTGAGACAGGGTCTTGTTGGGTTGCCCAGGCTGGCCTCAAACTTGCCATCCTCCTAGCTGGGATTACAGGCATACAGCACAAGCCCTCAGCAGTGTATCCTTCCAACCAGAGGGATAATTGAATCACAGATGATTACTCCTAACTGTTGTCTTCTAGTTTTGTCCACAAAGACCAGTTGCTGTTCCCCAAGGCTAGAATTGGACTACCTTCATAGGATACACACACACACACACACACACACTCACGAAAGGAGAGGTGGTCCTTAATAGAGATTTACCCTATTTGGATCTGAAGATATAGTTCAGTGGTAGAGCACTTGCCTAGCAGGCATAAGGCCCTGAGTTCAGTCCCCAACACCACCAAAACCAAAACACTGTTTGCACTGTTTGGGGAGGTTCTTTGTAGGGCTGGAGCTCAATCCTGGTAGAGCTAGAAGACCCTTCAGGACTTCTCCCCCATTTTAGGAGCAAGAGAGTGGAGCAAGTGAGGAGGAATGCCAGGGAAGGAATCAATAAGTGACATTATCAGGTAACCCTCAGTTCAGGCATAGATACTAAGTTCAGCCACTCCACTCCTGAATTCAAAGGAATTGGGGAGAAGGGGGACTTGGGGAAGATTTATCAATAAAAGTGTGGCAACATTGTTGCAGAGTGCATAAGACCTGGGGTGCTTGGCAGGGGCATGCATACTGACTGGGCAGACCTCATCACCTGAGCTGGTCAGGGGATGATTGTGGCTTTCTTCCTGGAGCTAGACAGTTGTTAGGGTCAGTGAGCAGCCCTGAACACCTACAGGTGCAGGAAAAGAAGCTCCAGAATTTTGGAGCAGCGAATATGTCCTGATTTCCAGGACTGTCTAATTTCAGATTTTCTGCCCTGCAAGTTCCCCAGCACCGGTCAGACTGGGTGTTCCAGTTTCTGCTTCAGAAAACATGGTCTGTCTCTCTCACAGGTAACGGAGAAGGGAGATGGCAGTTTATTACTTCCAGTGTTTAAGTGTGGGGTTGGGTGGGAACCAGAGACAGGCAGAGATGGCCCCAGCCCTGTGTCAGAATCTCCCGTTAAATCCTCAGCTCGGCCCAGATCCGCGCTAAGAGAGCTGGTGAAAGCGACGGAAGGCATTCTGACTTTCACCTTTTATTTTCACATTGAGACCTACTTGTTCACACCTAGGGCCGTCGGATCTGTTAGCCTGGCTCCATGCCTCGCCCCACCCGCTCAATGAAGTGGATCCAAGCTGGAGCGAGGCGCCACGTGCGAGGGGAACGCAGCCTGCCGTGGCTGCTTGTAAGACCCTGGGTTCGGTGTGGTCCATTATAGGTGGCTGGGATGAGGAAGACACTTTCTCGCAGAGAGGTAACGCCACCTCCCGAAAGAAGGGCTACGGCTATTTGAGCCAATAACTCCCGCCCTCAACTACCCGACCCGAGCGGCTGTCTGCCCAGCCCCTGAAACGATCAGGCCACGGCCCCCAGCCGCGTACGTTCGGCTCTGCTCGTAGTCCGGCCCATCTCCCCACCCGAGGCCCCGCCTCCGTCTCCGCCCCGGTCCCGCCAGCTCCTGGGAGGCGGTGCCCGGCGGCCGCCTGGGGCGGAGAAGTTTGTAGGACTACAAGTCCCAGAAGCCTCTGGATCCTGCCCCAGGGGCGGGGCCACCAAGGCAGCGAATTGGGAGGAGCCCTGGCGCTCAGGCTAGGGAACGCGTGTGGCCAATCGCGGGGCCGCTCCCGCCGTGAGCCGATGGGGGCGGGGAGAAGCCCGCCTGGGCCGGGACAAAAGCCGGATCCCGGGCGGCTACCGGCGGCTGGAGCGCTCGGGGTAGTGGGGTGAGCCTGGGCCTGTGGAGGGAGCGCCCCGCTCGGACTTTCGCGGAGAGGTGAGTGCAGCGGCGGTTTTTGCCGGCGAGACCACCACTCCCCCGAGAGCTTCCTGATTCCCTCCCCCAACCCGGAACCGCCTCCCCCGACACTGGCTTGGTGCTCACGTGCCCTCCCTGCACCTGCTTGGAAGTTTTGGGGGGCTTAGCTTTAGGTTAGCCTTCGTTCGGGACCCCGGCTGGTGACCTCGTGTCGGCCCTCCCCCCTCGATTCCAGTTCCTGGGAGTTTGCACAGGGCTTGCCGCCGACCTTGCTTCTTTTCCCTTCCCTCCACGCCTTTGCCGCGTTCTGGCGCCCCTCTGCTCCACCCGGCGGCAGCTATGGAGCCTCCTCCGGCTTTTTAGGGCCAACTTTTGCCCCCATCCGTGTCCCTCACCGGATGCCGGAGCGGGAAGTAGAAAAAGCGGTGGCGACTCGACCCGCTCAGACCCCTCGCAAGCTAGACTCAGGCCTGTTCTCTCAGTTCTGTGGAGAATTGATTACGCTCCACGCCGAAGTGGAGGGAGCGGGCCGGGCCACGCGGGCCGGGGTGATCCAGGGCGCCCGAGGCCTTGCCGCGCCTCGAGGAAGTGCTGGAAGAGCACGCCTTGCTCTTGGAGCCGCAGTCGGGCCCAGCCCCTAAACGACAGATGGCGGGGGTGGGGGTGTCATTGCTTCTCCCCACCCCTGATCTGTCCCGGAGTCTGGACTAGAAGAGGCAAGGTCCTGGGGGTGGCGGGCGGAGGATGCTGCCGCCTCCCTCCTGTCCAGCCTGGCAGAGGGCCAGCCCCAGCTCCTGCTGACATCTCCAGCCTTGGCAGTACCAAGGAGTTCTGCCATTAGGGGGTCGATAGGGGTCTGCCTGAGAAGAGGATTTTGGAAGGGGTAGAAAGGAGGAGTGCATAATACAGTTTGGTCTGCCAATTCATTTCACCTCTTGTCTCTACTCTTTTAACTTTGCTGTGTCTCACACTGCTCAGCTCCTAGGATTTCTGAAATGTTGGGTGAGGAAGAGCTGGTAGATTCCAGCTGCCCAGAGGGGTAATTTTCACCTCTTAGCTTCCTGAACATCTTGATGGGTGTTGAAACTGGTCTCCATCCCCATTTTGCTACTATGCTTGGCTGCAACAGGGAATACTCAAAAAGAATTCTGCCCCTTTCCTTTACTCCAGGAATTGCCTATCCTCTCAAAAACAAACAAGCAAACAAACAAAAACTTTATGCCTTTCCCAGAGAGAGATCCTGTGTAGCATCCCCAGTGATTTTTTTTCTCTGCTGGCTGTGTCCCAGAGATACCTTCCTGGGGAACAGGCTCCTTTCATTCAGCCTTCGCTGCGGGTAGCCTCTGCTCATAGCTGCTGTGAGTCACTGTGTCTGCAGAAAATACCCCATTCAGCTTATAAGGTCCCTCTCTTAGAATGTATATGTGTGAGTTTTCAGTTTGTTTGTTTCTTTTCTCCCAAATAGTTTATACATTTACCTGTTACTAGGATAGTTCCTGGGGTATAAGGTCTGCCCTGAAACCATTTATCGCAAGTTTGACAGCACATTCAGCTACTGGGAGAAGCGGCCTTAGATTTTTTTGGGGGGTTCCCCATACTCAGATTGGTATACACTTTGTCCCATTGACACTAGGAGCAAAAGTTCTTAACTGATGATTGGTCTGGAGGCCATCAAGCCATAGTCACAGGTGAGCACCTTAAAATAATATGCACAGTTGGGTTTATGCATCCTTTTTTGGACTTTCTTCAGATTATCAAAGAGCATGAGACCTCAAAGCTTAAGAGCCACTGCCAGCTGGGTGCAGTGGTGCATGCCTTTAATCCCAGGGACGGGGATTTAGGCAGGCAGGACTACAAATTGAAGGCCAGTCTGAGCAATTTAGCAAGACCCTGTCTCAAAAAAAGGGATAAGGATATATAGTTCAGTGGTAGTAACACCACTGAGCAAATGATGGTTTGATTTCTCTCCAAGTCCCCTCTCTGGGTTTGTGAGCCAGTTGCCCCTCACCCAACATTAGTGAATATGCAGAGACCAGACTCCTTCTATCCCTTGTCCTTTCCACAGTTGGTTTTTGTGTCTGCTCTGGGAGTGCCAGACTTGGTGGCTGTTGTACTTCACTCTTTTGGAGAGGCTTGGCTGGGGTTTTCTTTGGAGTTTGTGATCACTCTTGCAGGCGTCTGCACTGCTGAAGGTGGTCTCCTGCTGCCCACTACTCTTTCTGCTTGATTTGCCTTGGACTACACTCTGTTTGGGAGAGGAAGGGGGTGTACCCATTTGATTTCAGGACCAGTTTTTCTGGTCTGAGTCAAGAAGGTTGGGAAATGGAGCTGAAGTGGGTGGGGGTGGAAAACATGGGGCAGTGGGACTGGTTGGGGTGTCTCCTTCAGAACCTCACTGAGAAGGAATCACAAGCCATTGCAGGGGCAAGATCAGAATCGGGAAGGTCTCTGAGCCCCTTCCCAGCTACCAGACTTTGGGCCTGACACCAAACTGAATACCCGTGTTGCGCTCAGCTGGAGGCTAGCTGGGAGCAGAGGGAGATAGCCAAGCTAGGGTTAGAATCTAAAGCCCCACCGATCTCTTGGCCATTTTGGGGTTGCCCTGGAGTTCTGGTCTTCCCTGACCTAGGAAGGGAGACCAACTTCCTGGATGGGTAAACTTGCCAGCTCCTTAACTCCGCCATCCTTTATTTGTTCTTGACTTTCTTCTCCCCTAGCTAATTCAACTACTTCCATTCTGGGCTGTTGTGGGAGTCAGGAGTGACTTGTCCTGATCTGGCCAAGCTCTTGGAGTGTATGATTTGATTGATTCCCTTTCCCATCTCCTTCTCGCCCCAAGTAACTCTTTTGAGTTATCCAAAGGAAAATGGGTGTGTCTGGTAGGATGTTGGGGGGGGCAGTCAGGGAATTTTTATCACAGACCCTCCTCTGAAGCCATGGAACAAATACACAGGTCTTGTCTTTGGAGAAGCTCTTTCATCTTGGGCCACTGGATTTTTCTGGGCACCTAGCTATAGAAGCATTTGGGTTTGAGTTAGGTTTATTAGTTGGGCTTCTTGGGAAAATTCTCTTAACCCATCTGTGCTTTTATTCCTCATCTAAGAAATGAGGTTATGCTCTCAGTGTACACTGAGGCTCCTGTAAGGTGAGTTCCTCCCTGTTCCCCTCCTTCTTGCCTTCCTTCTTCCCTTCAGTGTTTGGGACGGAGTCCAAGGCGCTTGCCACTCTACCACTGATTTACACCCTTAGTCCCTAAGATGAGTGTCTTTACACATTGAAGATCCATGGATGGTTTCTGCCTCTTTCCTGCTCTGGCTCAGTTGGAAGTGACTAGTACAGGGTGGTCCCCAGAGAGGCCTCTGTTTTGCTTAGTGGGTTTTGCTCTAAATTAGCCACTGGATGACTCAGTGGGGTGGGTGGGATGTACTGAAGGTCACAGTTCCCCGCCCTGTGTGTGCTCTGCACTCAGGGGTGGGGTGGGAGTTCAGTTTCTTAGGCTTTCTGCTCCCACTCCCACCTCCCCAACCAGGGCCTTGGGAGTATGATTCTACTTGAAGTTAAATAAACTTGCTGGCCTGGGGGCCTGGTGGTGTGTATGGGTGAGTTGGGGGGGGGGGAGATGAGAACTGTAGGGAGAGCTAGGTCAGCCTCTCACACGATTCCAGCTGTGCTCCTTAGTCCAGATACCCAGAGGGTGAGTTTCAGCACTGCCTTCCACCTTGGGTGGGACCAGCTCTTAGATTTGCATTAAACCCCTACTATTCCTGGCTTCCCCTTGAGATGCCCTTTGCTCCAGGATGAATGTGGCTGTGGCTGAGCTGGTTTGGCCTAGAGGCAGTAGAGCAAGGTTGAGGGCAGGGGCATTGTGGATTTTCATTTCGCTTCACCATTTTCCATCACCCATCATTTTCAGGTCCTCTGCTGGAGAAGCCACCATTTGAGCTCTCCCTCCCTCCTGTTAGGGCAGCCCTTTTCCTCCTTCTTAAGAAAAGCCAAGGTTTAGTTTTATTGGTGGGACAATTGAAAGTGGGTTTGTTCTGCTGGAGTAGATGGTACCTCTACTTTCTTATCTCCACTAACCTGCTCTTCTCACCCTGACAGGTAAAGCAGGTCCCTCTCCAGCCATGTCTGCCAAGGCGATTTCCGAGCAGACAGGCAAGGAACTCCTTTACAAGTACATCTGCACCACCTCAGCCATCCAGAACCGGTTCAAGTACGCCAGGGTCACCCCTGATACAGACTGGGCCCGCCTGCTGCAGGACCACCCCTGGCTGCTCAGCCAGGTGAGCCCTGTTTCCACACTGAACCCTTCTTCCAGGCCCCCAGTCTGGGAGGAGAAAGCGATTGATTTGTGGGAGATGTCCCAAAGGGGTCATAGATTGCTGATTGCTTGCATCATATCTGTAGGGGGCTCAGCAGAGTCTTGATTTTGCTCTGAGCCCTGTATATTGAGGTACCCTGGCATGGGCTTGGAACTAGACAAACTGGTGTTTAAATCCCAGCTCTTTGTGAGATTTATTATATTTTGTCCTGTGGCAGTCCATTTCACATCTCTGAATTTCAGGTTCTCCCTCTGTCAAATAGGGATAACACTCTGGGATATAAGGATTAGCAGCAGCGTCCAGAAAGCATTTAGTGTGCTGCCTGGCTTTTGGTAGATGCTTGGTAAAAAGTAGTTATATGTTATTCTTTCCTCCAAGTGGAGCATATTAGTAATGTGTCAGGGTAATTAGGAAGTGTGACCTTGTACTTTGAGAAGAATAGCTGAGAGGACCCTGGGGTTCAGTCTTAAATACAAGCTCCTGTCTTTGACCATCATTGAGAAGGCTTTGGGAAGCTCTTAGACTTCTTTGGCAGGCCCTAGAGAACAAGACTAGGACCCATGGTGCGTGTTTCCTTCCTCTGTGAAGCAGCTCAGGGGTAGCAAGTTTCCTAGCACCTGAGCTAGGTGCCGCCTGTTTGACTTTATAGTAGACAGGAGTGGTTTGACCAGATTACCTCAAGGGTAAGGACCTTGTCACACCAGGACTCTGCCAAGTCCATGTTCTGAGGAGTTTGCAGTTGAATCAAGAAGCTCATACATCCATGGGGAGGGCAGAGAATCACTCATTCAGCAGGTATTTACTGAGCACATACTCTACTAGGCTCAATCCTAGGTATGGATGGTTCTAGACTCCTGGTCATCAAAAAAGATTAGCCCAGTGTGTTAATGCATGTCTATAATCCCAGTGGCTCAGGAGGCTGAGGCAGGAGGATCTTGAGTTTAAAGCCAGCTTTAGCAGCTTAGTAAGGCCCTAAGCAACTTAGTGAGACCCTGTCTGTAAATAAAATACAAAGAGGGCTGGGCATGTGGCTCCTTGGTTAAGTGTCCCTAGGTTCAATCCCTAGTACTTAAAAGAGGGAGAGAGGGAGAGAAAAGAGTGTGTGCTTAGGCTGGGGTAGGTGAGGGAAGCTGACCCTGATAGACGAAAAAGTAAACTTTTGGAGTGTAATGAATTAGAAGTCACCCAGATTGTCCTGTGCTTTGAGTCCCTAAACTGTTAACTTCCTATGCTGAATGCCACTCCTCTCTTTCCAGAGCTTGGTAGTCAAGCCAGACCAGCTGATCAAACGACGTGGAAAGCTTGGCCTAGTTGGGGTTAACCTCACTCTGGATGGAGTGAAGTCTTGGCTAAAGCCACGACTGGGACATGAGGCCACGGTGAGTCCAGGTGTAGGGCCAGGGTGGAAGAGCTGTGGTAATAGAAGCAACACGATCACATCCAGATCAGCCACTATGGCTTACCTCTACAGCCAGTTGAGGCAGCCAGGGGAGGTGGGGGTTTGTGGCGCTGCCCTGCCCTGGAGCCTTGGGCAGCAGGGCCGATCTTGGTGCTTGTTTCTAACTTCCTATAGGGGAATCTAAACTCCTTTTGTTACTGATTCAGACAAGATGTACTGCGAAGATAGAATTGGAGAGCTGTTGGAATTGGTCTGTTTCTTTAACAGTGATCACGAAATAAGAATTTTGAGACCCATTCTGGGAACTGCTTTTTTTCCAGTTTTCAAAGGGGTTATGGTAACTGCTTGTGATGACATGCTTTCCAAAAAGGATAGATGATACGATGAAAATGGGAGATGCAGAATCATTTAGGCAGAGAGATGTACTGGGCCAAAACTCTTCGATGAGACAGTTAATAATGCTGAAAGAGTAAATTTAATTCTTCTCCCAGATCAGTGATTAATTTCAACAAGTGTAGAAGAGAGAGCTAGAGTGAAATATGGTTTAAGAAGGTGAAGGGGTACTCAGTAGTAAGTGTGTTTCATCCTGCTCTTCAAGGGATTGGACAACTAAGGGAGGGTATGGGACTGAGGCTTGGCTTAGCCTGGGAATGCTGCTGCACCTGGCTTTGCACACACTTCTGAAGGGCTTGATAATCATCTGGGGTAAGTGTGGACCAGGGATGAGCTTTTCTTCCTTGGGCGGAAATAGGAAGCAAGGTAGCAATGGAGATGTTTTCTTTATTGGGCTTCCTCAAAGTAGCTCTTAATGTTAAACTTCAATTTCTGACACTCATGGGTAAAGAGGGATCCTTGAAGCTGCACATGGCCTGGCGACAAAAACATCCGATCTTTGAGTTCCCAGGCCTCTGGGGAGAAGATGATGGGGCTTATGGTTGAACAGTGTCCTCACGGAGCATGTCAAGCTCCCTTCTCCTCAGCTGGCTGTTGGGAGGGGGATATTGGGGACATCTGAGCTGGCAGCAGCATCGCACCCGGCAGGAGCGGCTCATTACCTCTGATGGATCACTGTCTGGTCCCTGACTCAGCAATGACGCACAGGCCGGGTGGGGAGTTCAGGACATACTGGGATGAACACTGTCTCGCCTTGACTGCCGCCAGGGACTCACTTAGACTGATTAGCTCTGCAGGCCTGTTGCCCTCAGTAAAATCTGTGGAGAAGTTTTCCCCATCAAGCTCTGGCTCTTCTCTTCCCAGCTGGGCCTCATGTCCTCGGGCTGTGTCATTGTGCCTACAAGGCATACAAAGCAGAATACTCATCCCCGTCCTTCACACCTGCCTATCTCTCTGCTTGAGCTCTGGGATGGCCTTGATTTGTCTGAGCTATTTAATTTGTGGTGTGGTAGGGCAGGAGATGAGGTCTGATTTCTGCCTTTTGGGACGGGGCAACATTGAACTGACAGAGGAGGTAGAAAGCAAACTTGCAAGGTCAATGTGTGTCCAGGTGCAGCTGGGCTGGGACAAGGGGGTTAAAGAGATATCTCAAGGGCTTCTTGAACTTGGGAACCTGTGACCCCTTGCCCTGGCTTCTGGAAAAAATCTCCTTTCTGGGTGTCATGGTTACAGTGCTTGGACTTGATCTCCTCCTTCCCTGGGGAGCAAGGTGTGCTGTCCCTCTAAGCTTCATCTCCCTCAATTTCTCCATAGGTTGGCAAGGCCAGAGGCTTCCTCAAGAACTTTCTGATTGAACCCTTTGTCCCACACAGTCAGGTATGTGAGGCAGCTCCAAACTGGTTCATTCCATCTTAAGGTATTTGTCTACCTTAAAGTAATGAAAGGAGAGGTAAAACCGATGGAGAAAAGCCAACGGGACCAGGGGTACTGGAGCTGAACTGTGGGTGGGAGGGTACTACAGACCTGAGTCTGAGCAGGAAGTTCAGAAGAGGCTTAGTTGCAGCAGGGCAGAGTTAGGGCAGATAATGAGGGACATAAAGGCAGGTCTGCTTCCCCTAGATGGAGTCTCCTTGGTTCATCCAGGGAGGTAGTAGCCTCTGCTCTCCTCCTTGTCCCCAAAGGAGAATGAATAGGTCTTCTCTGGATGAATATTTTCTGCTGGGTTTAGAAAAGAGTTCAACTCTGCCTCAACCACTTTATGTTGTCTTTATTTACAAGGTGGAGGAGTTTTATGTCTGCATCTATGCAACCCGCGAAGGGGACTATGTCCTGTTCCATCATGAGGGGGGAGTGGACGTGGGTGATGTGGATGCCAAAGCCCAGAAGCTCCTTGTTGGTGTGGATGAGAGGCTGAATCCTGAGGATATCAAGAAACACCTGTTGGTCCATGCCCCTGAAGACAAAAAAGAGTTGAGTCACGGGGATGGTAGGGAGGTGGCAGTGGGGATGGGGAGACTGATGGGACCAGAGGAAGCAGAGTGGGCCTGTCTGTCTGGCTGGGAGCAGGTGGTAGGCATAGCCCTTGTCTTGAGGAAGAGCGCCACGTGTGGGGGTGGAGTGCTGCCCAAGTCACGCTGCACTATGCTGTCAGCATCCCTCACCTCCCTGCCCCTGTCTGTCTGGCGCCTCCTCCCCCAGCTCCACGTCTGACAGCTCCTTTCCACCTCAGTGGCTGAAGAGTGACATCCAGGGAGCAGGGTTTGCAGAGGAGAGCTAGGGGTCGGCAGGGCAGGTGTCAGGAAGTAGGGCTGTCAGTGTTAGTGAGAGATTGTTGTGGAGATTGGGGCAAGGGCCTGCTGAGTCTGCCCCTTGATAGTTTGACTGTCCCTCTCTCCCTCTCCCCTCTAGAATTCTGGCCAGTTTCATCTCTGGCCTCTTCAATTTCTACGAGGACCTGTACTTCACCTACCTGGAGATCAATCCTCTTGGTAACAGACACTGCTTGGGTGGGGTGGGGCAAGGGTCAGTTATAACTGGGTCCCAGTGCCTATAAAAAGTCTGGCCTTAGTGTTCAAAGAGCAAGACCCCTGCTTTCCAGAGGGCTGTAAGCAACTGGTGTGCAGATGGGGAGAGATTTTCAAGCTCATTTGGGGCCAACTACTGTTTCTGAGCTCTCAGAAAACCGATCATTCCTCTTTTAGCCGATTCCAACTTCTTCCTTTGGCCTTAATTTGTTCTCTGATGGGGAAGTCCTGGTTCTGATCTGACTGTGCTGGGTTGCTTTTCCTGCCAGTGGGTTAGGCTTCCTAGGCCCTTGTAGGACCCTCAGGCCCTTTTTTCCTTGGTGTACTTGGAGGCTCCACCTCTCTCTCTGGGAGTTGGTCAATCATTGACCCCAGCACTGGGAAGAGCTTGCTGCAGGCCTTTCTGGCTGTGAAGGAGACAGGTGGTGTGGGAGAGTGGTGTGGGCTCTTTCTGGCCAGGTCCTCCCAGGGCAAAGTCCAGGAGGCTGAAAAATTAAATCAGATTCCAGCTGAGGATGCAGTCCCTCTAATGGGCCAGATGGTCTTGTGCTAACTTAATTAGCTAAATGGCCCTAGGGGGGAAGGAAGATGGATGTTCAGTAAGGCAGCAGTAAGTGAATTGTGCTGATTGGGGACTCAGTGTACCCATGACTTCCCACTCCACCTCACATTGAGGCTTCCTCCTAGCAGGACCCCATGAATCCCAGAGCTACACACCTGGGCTGGTATTCTAACAATAATGCATTTTGAACACATTTTCAGTTTTCATTCCTAAATTTTTAAATTTATTTATGTATTTTTTTGGTGCTTTGGATGGAATCTAGGACCTGGTGCATGCTAAGCAAATGCTTTACTGCTGAGCTATACCCTTTCCACTTTTTTTTTTTTTTTTTTTTAATGGCAGGGCCATGGGGGTGGAGGCAAAAGGTTAAATATTTAAAGCAGGGAGTATAGCATGTTATAAAGATGTCTAAAAATTACCATGGCAATGAGTACAGACCTCCCTGTCCCAATACCAAAAGGCCAGGGACTAGGAACTGGTCTTGGAGAACTTGTCTTTCCTTTAATAGGAGAAAGCTGAGTCTCCAGGTGATTAGGGAGTTCCCAGGCCTTTGAGGGACCCCATAGGGGTTGTTTGGGAGACTCTGGTGGAAGAGTTTGGACCAGAGTTGGTATCTGATTCCCTCTCCTTTTCTTGCAGTGGTGACCAAGGATGGTGTCTATGTCCTTGACTTGGCAGCCAAGGTGGATGCCACTGCCGACTACATCTGCAAAGTGAAATGGGGTGATATAGAGTTTCCTCCCCCCTTCGGACGCGAGGCATATCCAGAGGTGAGGCGGGTTTGAAGAGGAGATGGAGGGTTATGGGGTCAAGGAGCAAGTGACTAATCTCAGCCGAGCATTGGGCCCCATCCTGGGCTGTGTATTTGGCAGGAAAAGGAAGATCGAGAACCATTTAATTTTCTTAAAATCCCAGGGGGGTGGGGGTGGGGGTGGGAGTCCGCCAAGCCTCTGAATCCCAGCCAGAAATCCTTTTAGACTTCATTCTCAATCAACCTCCCTGGGCTCTTAACTTGATTTGCTGCTTCTCTTTAATTCCAAGTGGCTCCCCCTGATCCCATCAGGAAGGGAAAGTAGTTCTCGCACCACTCTAGCTGAGAATTTTAATTGCTGTCTCCCACCCCATGCTCTGAGTCCTCCCAGCAGGGTCAGGTCTTCTGAAGCCACACAGGCTGGGCTGGAAGGAGAGGTAGGGCTGGGAGGGCAGGAGAGGCCCGTGTACCAAGCAGGCACATGCACGTAGGGGTTGTGGTAAAAACGAAGTGACAAAGTAAAGTTCTGGAGTTGGGAAGTTTGTCTCCAGGTGGTGACTGTGGCTGTGGGTGGTTTTGGTATTTGAAGATACCAACGTTTTCACGTGTGTGTCTCTCACAATCCCTTCTTCCCCTTCCCCATTGAGGTGATTGACCTCTTCATATATCTCCAGGGAAAGGGGAGTGGTCCTGGAATCTCTGACCTTGTGAAGGGGACACCCCAACGATCCTCCTTTTCCTCTCTGGTCCCCAGGAAGCCTACATTGCAGACTTGGATGCCAAAAGTGGGGCGAGCCTGAAGCTGACCTTGCTGAACCCCAAAGGGAGGATCTGGACCATGGTGGCTGGAGGTGGCGCCTCTGTTGTTTACAGGTGACAGGAGGGGGTTACTGATGACATGTCAGCCTGGTGTACCTGGTACCCACTCCTGGGTCACCTGTAGGTCTCTGGTTTCTCACCTTTTGTGAGCCAGGAACTCACAGGGCAGATAAACACAGTGATATCTCAAGAGCTTTGAGAGGCTCTGGTGAAGGCTCCTCTGTACAGTGTCTCCTCTAACCTAATTTGCTTCAGAATGATGTGTTTTCTTTTTTGGTACAGGAAATTGAACCCAGGTGTGCTTTGGTGCTTTACCATCAAGCCAAACCCCCAGCCTTTTTTATTTTTTATCTTGAGGCAGGGTCTTGCTAAGTTGCTGAGGCTAGCCTCAAACTTTCAAGCCTCCTGCCTCAGTCTCCCTAGTTGCTGGGATTACAGGCATGTGCCACCATGCCCGGCCTGTTTTTATAAGTTTTAATTCTTTTTTCAAAAAATATTTATTTTTTAGTTGTAGTTAGATACAATATCGTTAATTAATCTATTTTTATGTGGTGCTGAGGATCAAACCCAAGGCCTTGCCCATGCTAGGCAAGTGCTCTACCACTGAGCCACAACCCCAGCCCCGTAAGTTTTAATTATTAGGGTTAATGATATGTGCCCTATGCACAAATATAACCAATACAGAAAATGAATAAGCAAGTGAAAGTTGCCTGTCTCCCTACTAAGTCACCTTGTTGAACACGTTACTCTATGTCCTTGCAGCATTTTAATGCTGCAGTAAATATTTATACTTTTTTATTTTGTAGAAATATTGATATCATATTCTACATTCTTTTCAGTACTCAGCAATTTTTTCTCTAAAAAAGCAGATCTCTGTTCTTTCTAGAAGTGTGGTCTGCCACATCCCCTTCTGGCTGGTTGGTACCCTTTATCTGACTGCAACAGTCTTCTCCATTGGGCAGCCTGTTGGGGACTCCTGTGATGTGCAGTTTCTTTATCTTGGGCAGTTGCTTATTGTTTGTTGACCCACACTGCCTGCCCAGAACCCTGGTGCACCAGGGCTCAAAGTGCACTGCCCAGGAGACTCCTTCTGGAGCACAGCTGGCCTTTCAAGTGAGACTTGCGTGGGGGTTGGGGGTTGGTGTTGGTTCCACAGGCTGACTTCAGTGCTTCAGGGTGGGGACAATGTGTTCTCTCAGGCACTAGGCTACCTTCCTTTGCCCCAAGCCAGCATTGACTTCTGTGTCTCCCTGGCAGTGATACCATCTGTGACCTGGGGGGTGTCAATGAGCTGGCCAACTATGGAGAATACTCGGGTGCCCCAAGTGAGCAGCAGACCTATGACTATGCCAAGACCATCCTTTCCCTCATGACCCGTGAGAAACACCCAGATGGTAAGGCCTGGCTGTGCACATGTACACACCCCACCCATTCTCCTGGGATGACCCAGTGGGAACAGCTCTTTTTTTTTTCCTTTGTTTTTGTTCCAGGGATTGAACCCAGAGGCACTTAATCATTGAGCCACATCCCCACTCCTTTTTATTTTGAGACAGGGTCTCGCTAAGTTGTTTAAGGTTTTACTAAGTTGCTAAGTCTTGCTTTGAATTTGTGATCCATCTGCCTCAGCCTCCTGAGTTGCTGGGATTACAGGCTTGTGCCATCTCACCTGACATAAACTCAGTTCTTAGTGACCTTATGTATCACCTGGGTTGTGTGATTTCCAGTGTGCCTTTACCTATAGTTTTGGGATTATACATGCTCATTTCCCTTCCTTTAAATGAGAGAGGGAAGGACAAAGGGAGAGAGATGTTAACTTTTCCATCTCATCCGAGGTATCCAGAAGCCAAACTGGATTTCTGGGTGCCAACTAGGAATGATGTAGGAATTGTGGGTTTGAATGACCGTCACCACCCAGTAGTGAGGATAATGGAGAGTTGGGCAAAGAAGCCTGATTAGGCATAGGAGAGACCATCTTGCTTACTCCCTTATACAGTCTCACACAAGTGGGGACCTTTGCTCAGAGGAGCGAAAACTCCTTCAGTTGGATTTCTGGGACAATTATCAAGTCTACCTCTATAACCAATTTTTGTCTTTATTCCAAACCCAGGCAAGATCCTCATCATAGGAGGCAGCATTGCAAACTTCACCAATGTGGCCGCCACTTTCAAGGTAACCAGCTGTAGCATTTTCTGGGGAAAGCAAGGTTTGAGCCAGAGGCAGGTTCTCATGGGTTACTCAGTCCAGTTTAGGAACTCTTGCCCCAGGGTTGGTATATCTGTCTCTGTCTCTCTCTCTTTTTGTTTTGGAGATTAAAACCAATCCCAGGTCTTTGTGGGTACAGAAGACCCTAGAGGGATGGGCAAGTAGGTGACATTCAGTGGACCATAATTCTGTTTGAAGCATAGGGAAAAAGCAAATTTTTACTTTCCTGCTTTCTCAGGATCAGTTTGTGGGACTGGCATGATTGTCCTCATTTTTCATATCCTGTCTTGACTCTGGATTTTGTGCACCTTCTGGTTTTTTATCTCAGTCACTAGTGCCTTCTATAAAATGTTAGAATGAGTAAAGTATTTTGATGACTTGGATGGATGGACTCCTGCCCTGATCCAGCCAGGGTTCCACCAGCCTGGGTCCCTATTCATGAGTCAGGGCCATGACCACATGCTTTAACGCCAGGGATGGGGTTGTAGTTCAGTGGTGGAGCACGTGCCTAGCATTCGTGAGGCACTGGGTTCAAATCTCAGCACTGTATACAAACAAACAAACAAACAAATGAATAAATAAATAAAGGTCCATTGATAACTTAAGAAAATATGTCTCAAGAGTTATCCCTTTCAATGTAGTCAGCTCGGGAGGCTGTTTATTATTCTGTACTGTCGCTCAGTGGGGTTATGCAGAAACATCAAATACATTCATTTTTTTATGTTTTGAAAATAATAATAAATGTCAGCCTTGGGGGCTGGGGTTGGTAGCTCAGTGGTGGAACGTTTGCCTGGCATGTGGGAGGCATTGGGTTTTAGCCTCAGCACCACACAAAAATAAATAAATAAAATAAAGGTATTGTGTCCATCTACAACTTAAAAAAAAACAGCTTGGAAGTCTGAGCTCTTCAGAAGGGAGGGACCATGCTTCATCAGTCCTGCCTAAAACAGGGTCTCCCTAAGTAGACCTGATTCAGTGGACAAAGTGAATACAGGTGCATCTTGGTAGCCCTTTTTTTAACTTGGGATTAACCCCCTGCAGTAAAGGCAGCACTCTTGGTGAGGGTTGGTAGGTGTGGAGCAGGAACAGCATAGAGCTTTCTGTAAAATGCCACTGTTGGCAGAGATGAGACTCCAGCTCATAAACTTGCTCTCTGTCTGGAGAAATAGTATTGGATGTACTTAGAAATAGTATTGGATGTACTTTTCAGCTTATTATTTTCTCAGAATGGATGGAAATACATAGGAAGAGCTGTTCCCTAAGTAATTTAAGCTGCCTTGTCATTGAAGAAGACTCTATACCTTTCCTAGGACCCCAACACAGACACACACATACCCGCAATTGCAATGAGTGGTAAAATGACTTAGGACAAGAGAGACGATCAAGCCCTGCTGAATTTGGAGGCCTAGTGAATCAGGATTTCGAGGAGATTGGCTCTCAGCACCCCACAGATCCACCTCAGCAACATTACAAGTGGTCATGTGCTGGCCTTTGGGTTACACAGATCAGTAGCCATGTGTGTGATCCTTGACTACTAGTGCCTGCCGTGCTTCAGGGGAAGCAGCCCTTGTCATGTACACCTGGTACATTTGTTTATCATGGTTTTAGATACTTGGTTTGTGACTGCTTATTTTAGTTACATAACTTTCATTCCTTTGGGCTTCCAGGGCATTGTGAGAGCAATTCGAGATTACCAGGGTCCTCTGAAGGAGCACGAGGTCACAATCTTTGTCCGAAGAGGTGGCCCCAACTATCAGGAGGGCTTACGGGTGATGGGAGAAGTCGGTAAGATGGAGGACTTTTCTTTCCCTCTCAGCCTGAGGGTCTGTGGCCTGCCATTTTGGGATTGCTGCAAGAGAGTTGATCTTTGGGCTCTTTCATGCTCTCCCAATCCCTGTTCTTGATGTGTAACTTTCTTCTGCTTCCATTCTTAACCACCCCTGACAAGCTCCCTGTCTAAACTTGAGAATTGGCAGAAGAACATTGTCATTCAACTCTGTTTAAGAAATAGAGGGGCTGGGGATGTGGCTCAAGTGGTAGTGCGCTCGCCTAGCACGCGTGAGGCTCTGGGTTTGATTCTCAGCACCATATAAAAATAAAACAAAGACATTGTGTCCACCTTAAAAAAAAAAAAAAAAGAAAAGAAAGAAATAGAACCAGGCACAGTGATACATGCATGTAATCCTGGCTACTTCAGAGACAGGAGGTTCATGAGTTCAAGGGCAGCCAGAGCATCATATAAAGATCTTATTACAAACAAACAAACATGGAAGGACTTGCTATGACCCCAGGATAGTAGCCATGAGAGGGTTGAACAGAGAAACCGCACAATTTGACTTAGGTTTGACTGGGTTCTTTGTTGGGTGGGGAGTAGATAGAAGAGCAGCATTAGTAGAAGCAGGGAGACCACCTAAGAGGCTGTGGCCATGTTCCGTCATAGGAATGGTGCTGGGAGTGAGAGGTGGAGGGGTAGAGGAAGCAGGCTCAGGACCACTGGTTGCTGGTGTGTGGAGGAAAGAGGAGAGGGGTTGAGCAACTGGCATAATGGGAGAGAGTTGCCCCCAGTTGAGATGGGGAGGAAAGGAAGTGGGGGTGTGGTACCATGTTGATTTCCTTTCACCTTTTTGTGTTTTGAGTGACTCGTGGCTTCATAAAATCCTCTACTCAGAGCTTTCAAGAAGCTGGGGATCATGTCTCATCAGTCAGAACTAAAGTACGGTCTCCCTAAGTCAACCTGATTGAACCTAAAGCAAGTGAAATTGGGGACTAGCAGCTTTGGTCTTAAATGCCAATACTTTTGCTAAAAGCAGTTTTCTGTAGAGCAGGACTTCATGTGAAGTTCCAGAGTGAGACAGATAGAAAATGCTCTTGCTTGGTGAACTTACTCTCTAATGAAAGAGAAAATCTTTCCATTTCCACATTTTTCCAAATTTGGTGTCTGTGCCAAACACTAGCCCTCTCCCCCATGCTTAAATCACTGGGTACCAAGTGCTGGTTTCCAGTTACTTAACATGGAGTGCCTCCTCTGGACCAGGCACTAGGGCAGCACAGTGAATGTTACTAGGTTGCGCTCTCACAGTTGGAACATTAGACAGGTAAGCAACTGGATGAAGATTCTGTTAGGATTCTGTGGTGTGGAGATGGCCTTTGAGGCCAAGTGGCACTTGGGTTGACTGAGTGATGTGAGATCAGTTAGGCCAAGATCCTTGGCTTGGGGCTGGGGTTGTAGCTCAGTGGTAGAGTGCTTGCCTAGAACATGTGAGGCATTGGGCTCCATCCTCAGCACCACATAAAAATGTAAATAAGTAAAATAAAGGTATTACATCCATCTACAGTATAAAGATCCTTGACTCCATGTAGAGCCCTGAAGAACGAGCAGGGTATTTAGGACAGAGAGACCAGGCTAGGGAAGCAGGTGCCTGCCAGTGCTGGTGAGGAGGGTTGGGGAGCCAGCATATAAGCCAAGGCTAGAGGAATGCATGCTAACAGTACATTTGGTCATTTGAGTCTTGCCAGTAAAGCCATTTCTTCTTGTCAGCAGGTGATCTTTAGAAAGATTTGTTTAGTGGTGAGATTTTTATGGTTGATTTGTCCTGGATAATTGTTCTTGTACCAAAAGCGCCACACATTGAGCAGGGCAGTAAAGGGGCCTTTGAGGAGTCCCATGTACTTGGGCAATTACTCAAAGACTTGAATCATGGGTTCTTCTCCTTCCTGCACAGGGAAGACCACTGGGATCCCCATTCACGTCTTTGGCACAGAGACTCACATGACAGCCATCGTGGGCATGGCCCTAGGCCACCGGCCCATCCCCAATCAGCCACCCACAGCAGCCCACACTGCCAATTTTCTCCTCAATGCCAGTGGGAGCACGTCGGTAGGTACCAGCCTTCCTCCTACCTTAACAGAAGGAATCATCTTGTTTTCCCACCAGTCCCCTAATCTAGGATATAGTGCCTCTCCTTTGCCATTTAGGGACACAGGGGAAATATCGCTAAATCCTACAAGATTGGTTTCTGGATCCCTGTGCCAGGTGGTGTTTTTTTTTTTTTGTGTGTGTGTGTGTGTGTATGTGTGTGTGTGTGCGCCCCAGACAAGGTAGAATAATGGAAAGACTGAGGATTTAAAGTCACACCTGAGTTAAAATCCTGACTCTTCTCCATTTGTATTTCTGTAACATGAGATGTTATTAATTTGTACCTCAGAAAATTAATAGAATAGTGTTTTTGGAAGCAGCTTCTAAAGAACAACGTTGTACATAATTTTTTTTCACTGATTTCTTTGAGGCTCTTAAGAACTAGTGGCTTCCCTCCACCCCCTGCCATCCATACCTGTGACTCTAATCTTTTTCTCTCCTTGAACCACCCAGACTCCAGCACCCAGCAGGACAGCGTCTTTTTCTGAGTCCAGGGCTGATGAGGTGGCACCTGCAAAGAAGGCCAAGCCTGCCATGCCTCAAGGTAACTCCCTGAGGTTTCACACATTGCAGGGACTGGCCTCAGTGCCTTCCCTCCTCTTCTCTTGCTTGATCCTGCTTGGGCCAACAGAGCAGAGGTGACGGAAAGCAGTTTGGGCTTCTCTATGAGCGTGGACTTGGGGCACAGGGTGAGAACTAGACACGAGGCTGAGGTGACTTAGCCTTGCCTGTGGGTGCTCCTGAGGACCCACTCTGTGCTGGGTCACCTCACTCTCCATCTGCTTCTACCCCTGGTTCTTCCTGGGGAGTTATCAGCTGATGAAGGAGGCTATGGGGGAGACGGGGTTTGAGAAATAACAGGAGATGGGAAGTTCTCCCAGATTCCTCCTGAGCGCAGGGCAGGAGCTGGGAGCTCAGGCCACAGAGTAAGCTCCTGCAACAGTAGCCCACCCAACTCTCGGGCACACATTCTCTACTGTGCGAATGCAGTGTAAGAAAGGACCTTGTCTGCTAGCCCATCCATACCTTGCCTAATTCATTTTTGTCCTGATTCACTGAAATGTGACCCTGGCCAGCCTTGGTACCAGCATTAGCTGAGCATCACTGGTACCACTAGGCCTATGTGGCCTGTGCAGCCTCTGCCTGATACAGACTGTGCTAAGATGTTTTGGGAAATAGTGACACTAGGTCCAAGGGCTCCTGAGTAGGAGCCACTGCCCTGTGGTCCCCAAGCCAGCAGCTTTGTTCCTGGCAGAGAATGACAGATCCAGCCCCATGCTGGTCTAAACACCATGCTGTACTTCATGGGGACAAAGAGGAATGGGATTAAGAGGATAAGACCTGGCCAGCCTGAAAGCCCAGTTGGGAGTATGTCACCCAGCTGTCCCTCCAGAGGACTGGGGGAGGCTGGTGTTCAGCACTCCCACCTAACCTTCATCCCCCTACCCACCTTCCACACCCCTTGGTCCTTTGCCCTTTCCTGCTCCCATTTCCGTTGGCCGGTGTTTTTGCCCATTCTGTTGGCTTTTCTCCTGTCCATTGCAAAAATAAACAGGGCATCAGCGCAGAAAGGCTTGTCCATGGGGCCCTTCCCTGTTCCCACTCTCCTGCCAAAGCCTCCAGCTGTCAGCAGGTCACTCAGTTGCCTTGGTCATTTTCTTTGACAGATTCAGTCCCAAGTCCAAGATCCCTGCAAGGTAGGATGCCCTCACCCTGCTCCACTTCTGCGTGTGGCTTTGTTAGTGGGTTACGATTTTTCCGTGTGCTTTGTTTCTTCCTCTCCTGGTGGGTTACAGTGTTGTCTGGTATATTTTCTGTCCCTGCCTCAGTGTAGCCTGCCCTGAAGTCTTAGTCTTTGCTCTTTGTCCCTTCCACCTCTGGTCAGTACTCGCCTGCACCCAGCGCTCTCCTCACTGTGGCTGGCTGTCTCTGGCTGCTTGCCTGGGAGGGAGGTGAAGTGAGAGCCATGCCCACAGCTCTGGAGAGTGCAAGGGTGTCAGGAGGGAGGGTCCCCTGGGAAGGAGGGAGCCATTCAGCTGTAAGGGGAGTGGCAGAGAGTAGTAGGTGTCAGTGTCTGCTGGCGTGTGCAGGGAGCCGCGAATCACCCCTGATGCTCATCTGCATTTCATGATGTCCTCGTCTTCTCACTTGGCCTGCCTCATCTTCCGCACTGTGAACTTCATTCCAGGGCGCTAATACCAGAACAGGTTTGATAGAAGAACAGGATAGGCAGAGAGAGAGAGAGAGGAACCCGTGTATCTGTAGATGAGGTCACTGGAAGGGATCAGGGCTTTGGTGTCTCAGTTTAATACAGTGCACGTTTCCTGCACGTGCATGCCCTTGCCTGTTGATCGTGGACTAGATTAATCAGATCTGAGCTTTAGGGCTGCCATATAACTTTTTGACATGTGCAGCTGTGGGACAGGAGAGTCTTCTGAGGTGACTTGGACCTCTTGCTTGAGGGACGGGAAGGCCTAATTAGGCAAGGGACAGGGACAGACTTAAGTCCTCAGCTTACCACTCAAAGGAAGGAGGCCTCTGAGTGGGGGGCTTTGTTCCTTTGCTTGCTGTAACAGCTATGGGGAGAAGTGGACAGAGGAGGGTGGTCAGGGAAGAGAACAGGTCAGGCTGAAGGGAGTGAGCTGTCCCTCAGCAGGGCCAGAGGAGGAGCCTGGGTTGAGGGGACACACGTACCCTCTCTCTCCCACCAGTATTCTGGGGCCTCCCTGCTGCTGGTGGCTCATGATGGCCCCTTTGTTTCCCTGGGCTTGAGGAGGCAAGCACTTGAGCTCTGCCCTTTTGTGCTGGAGGTGTGTGTGGGTTTGTGGAGATGTGGGTTTTGTCTCTCTGAAGACAGACGGGTGCAGATGTGTGTATGTGGCACATGCTCACCCCCTTGGAATGACACAGGCCCCAGTGGCTCATAGTCTTCCTCCTTGCCCATTGAGTTGCTTCTTAAGTCATTTCATATTTCTGGTTCTAATGCTAGGTGATCTTGGACTACTGTCATTTGGCTTTTCTGGGCTTTAGTTGCTTGGGGTTAGAAATTGTAAGAATGGGGTTAGATATCTTCCATTGTTCTGAGATCCCATGTCTCATCTGATCCATAGTTCCAGGTGTCAGTCCTAGGAATCTGCAAAGCTTTCTGTCCTGAGAAGCTTACTGTTGGCCTACACAGGGATTTAATCAGTCCTTGAACTTGGTTAGCCATGCCTGCACGAGTACTTTAGGTTAATTAGTACCGGATGCCACTCAGTAGATGCATTGTTCTCCTTGGAGATCTCAGAACCTCCCCTAGGACTGCTTTCCTGACTCATAGGGAGTTGAAGGGGGAGCTACCTGCTAGCCCTGAGGATTTACTTCCACCAGCTCCGTTTGTTCTCTTCTGCCCCTCATCATTTTCTACTCACCAGAGAGCCTGTTATATCCAGAGTATTGTTATGAGCATTGAGAGAAGGGAGGAGTAGGAGAGGAGGTCAGCGGGCCTGTGCTGCAGCTTGCTCTCCTGCCTTGTGCCAGAGCCCAGTCAGAGCTCAGATACGGCTGCCCCGTCTTCTGTCCTAGCTGCCCCACGCTTCTTCATTGGACCTACACTGACCCAGAATTTTTGAGAATTCAAACCCTGACCACAGTTATTTTTGTGTCCAGAATTCCAGCGTGATAAGCATTGTTGGGGAGTTGTTTAAGTCCTGAGGCTATCAAAATGGGGAGAGCTGAACATTTTTTATAGAGACCTTAATTTATTAAAACCACAGGGATGCATCCTGATCACTTTTCCTGTGAAATTTGGCCTGGAGGAATTCTGGGTGGCTTCACTGATAGGGCCCGTTCTCTACATGGGGAGCCTTTTTTCTGTTCATTGAGGTGCTGTTTATCAGCCAGGCAGGTCTTAGCTGTTTTTGCTCTCTCTGCTGCCTCCTTCCAGAAAAATTGAGGCACCTCCTCCCCTAAAAGCTCTCAGAATGCCATCATCCTAACATTCTTTGCTATTTTGATGGGCCACCATCCTGGACTTGGGGCACAGACGGGTCTCGCAGGCAGCCCATGCCCTTGGAGGTCTCCTGGCAGTGTATTCTGGGTGCACTCGCTGTGTCTTTGCCCACCAGGAAAGAGTGCCACCCTCTTCAGCCGCCACACCAAGGCCATCGTGTGGGGCATGCAGACCCGGGCCGTGCAAGGCATGCTGGACTTTGACTACGTGTGCTCCCGGGATGAGCCCTCAGTGGCCGCCATGGTCTACCCGTTCACGTGAGTCATGCCCAGGCAGATAGCATAGAGATGGTTAACCAGTAGGATGCCTCCTCTCTCCCTTTGAGACAAGCCGGGGGGGGGGGGGGGGTCAACTAGTTTCTGGCCTTTGTGGGGGAAGGGCTTGTACCTCCCAGAGACTGAGGCAGTTAGTATTTCTGGGGGATCTTTCCCCTTTAGATGGAGAATCTTTGAGACCATGCCTGTTCTCTTTCTAGGTGAAGTTCCTCCCCTTAGTTTCCCCCTCACCAGTCCTGACTGGTTGAGGGTGTCCTAACCCTTCTTTTGCTGTCTCACAGTGGGGACCACAAGCAGAAATTTTACTGGGGACATAAGGAGATCCTGATCCCTGTCTTCAAGAACATGGCCGATGCCATGAAGAAGCACCCAGAGGTAGATGTGCTGATCAACTTTGCCTCTCTCCGCTCTGCTTATGACAGCACCATGGAGACCATGAATTATGCACAGGTAGATAGCAGGGCTCTGGGGGATGCAGGGAGGAGGCGTTGGAGTAGGGTAGCAGGATGACTCTGGAATGGTGTCCACAGTTATGGACTTAGACAAAAGGGTTGGGAGTTGGGAGAGGCCAGTGTTTGGGTGTTTTCAGAAATCAGGTTAGGCCAGATAGGGGCTGCTTATGTAGACTTACAAAGGGCCAGTTCCAGCCTTAAATCTCCCATCAGATCTTCTCTGTGCTATCCAAAACTGGCTGAAAAAATGGGGTCAGAAATACTGGCTTAATGTAAAAGTATTACATATTCATCATAGAAACAAATTTAAGTACTTTTAATTATCACATCCTAGAAACATGGCTGCTAACATTATTTACACCTTTTCTACAACTTTTTTGGATTTTGAACAAATGGAGTAATATTGCACCTAGCTAGTGTATAATCATTCTTCAGTTACTCTTTCCACATCAGTAGATAACATGTTGGTAGCATTGTTTTTTGCCTTTCCAAGTCTTGTGATGAACATCTTGGGTTAACATTTACATATATCCTTAATTAGTCTCCTAACATAAATTTCTACATCAGAATGTACAGGTTGGAAGCCTCTGATCCATCCTGACATCTGGGAAAGATGTAGTGGTGTCAACTCCTATTGGTAGTACACCTTGTCCCCTTCCTCTTGTCAACATTAAACATTTGTCAAAATTAATAGGTATTCTATTTAATTAGCATTTTTTTCCACACACACTTTTTTTTTTGGCACTAGGGATCAAAACAGTGTATGCTAAGGCTAAGCAAGTTCTCTACTACTGAGTTGTATTCCTAACCCCATAATTTGCCTATGCTTTACCACCACCACCACCACCGAGAACACAGACCCTCAGATAACCCACACAGGCACTTTACCACTGAGCTACACCCCCAGCCCATCTTTCCTTCCTTCCTTTCTTTATTTTTGCAATGCTAGGGATTAAAACCAGTACCAGAGCTACATTCTCATCCCCCCCCGCCTTTTAATTTTTAATTTTAAGGCAGGGTTTCAAGATGTTGTAGAGGCTAGCCTCAAACTTGCCATTCTCCTGCTTTAGCCTGCTGAGTAGCTGGATTACAGGTATATGTCACTGCACCCAGCTGCATGTTTTTTTTAGTTTTAGGTGGATACAATATTTTTATTTTTATATGGCACTGAGGATCAAACCCAGTGCCTCCTACATGCTAGGCAAGCACTCTACCACTGAGCCACAACCCCAGCCCCCCAGCTGCATGTTTTTGGTTATTAACTAAGAGGAGTATTTTAAAAATTGGCCATTTCTTTTCTTTTCTTTTTTTTTTTTTTTTTTTTATGCAAACTCAATGATCATCATTTTGTTTTGTGGTTTGACAGCAAGAATAAACTTAATATTTAAACATAATCATCACTGAATTCATGATGTTTTATTCTGCAACCCTGAATTTTAAAATATAGACTTTGAATCTGTTTTTCTTCTGTTAGAATTAATGTAGGACCCAGAGCCAAACTGTTGAGAGAATCCTGTTTGGTCATTTGTTTTCTGTGACTTGCCCTCCTCCCCTTTTTTTTCTTCTGGATGGTTGTCTGCTGTTTTGTAAAAGCTCTTTATAGATTAGGGTATTGATTCTTTTTTATCTGATCCCATAGATTGGCTTATTCTAGTTTATGACTAGAAAACAAATTATTTTGATAATCAGATGACATGAAAAGAAAATGAATTGCTTTTTTAAAGATTAGAACAGACTTGGGCAAACTATTGCCTGAGGCACAACTTAGTTCATCACCTGTTCTTGTAAATAAAGTTTTGTCAAAACACAGCCAAACTAAAATGCACCAATAAAAAAAGTGGGGAAAAAAAAAAACCAGCCAGCACCAGGCATAATGGCACATGCCTATAATCCTGATTCAGTAGGCTGAGGCAGGAGAATCGAAAGTTTGAGGCCAGCCTCTGCAAATTAGCAACACACTGTCTCCAAAAAAAAAGCTGCTGGGATTATAGGCATGTGCCACCACTTCCGGCTAAACTATGATATTCTTTTGGTACTGGTGAGTGAATCCAGGGGTTCGTAACCATTGAGCCATATCCCCAGCCCTTTTTTGTATTTTATTTAGAGACAGGGTCTCACTGATTTCTTAGGGCCTCACTAAGTTGCCGGCTTTGAACTCAAGATCCTCTGCCTCTGCCTCCTGAGCCGCTGGGATTACAGATGTGTGCCACCATGCCCAGCTAAACTATGATCTTGACCCTTTACAAGAAGTCTTCTGGCCTCTGGTCCAGAGCCAGAGATTATTCTCGGATCCAACCCCTTCTGGGTTGCTTCTTCAACCCACTCTCTGGGCTGTGTGTGGAAGCAGCTTCTTTCACTCACAGGCCTTGCCCTTGCAGTGACATGGTGAAGACTGAGCAGGTACCAGGCAAAAGCCAGAGACAGCTGTTTTCTGGGTAGGCACAAGAAATGGTAGGGATCTGAGAGTTGAGGTGAGAGAATGTAGTAGGGTCTTGGAAACATTTGCTTCTGCTCATTTACTAAATATTTGTGACACTCTCTACCCAGTGCCTCCTTTGGGGAGGGGGTTAGAGCAATCAGGGTAGGCAAAGACACCTGTGGGAAGGAGATGCATTGATTTGTCATGCGATGAGCCCTTGAACTATGCTGCCTTGCTGCCTGTCTGGGGTGAAGAGTTCACAGGAAGGCCCTGTTCTTATCCTTTAGATCCGGACCATCGCCATCATAGCAGAAGGCATCCCTGAGGCCCTTACGAGGAAGCTGATCAAGAAGGCAGACCAGAAGGGAGTGACCATTATCGGACCTGCCACTGTGAGTGTACCCTCTAGAAAGCCTTTAAACTTGAGGTCCTTAGGAAACTTAAGTTTTTATTCTTATGTCCCTCTCCTAGACTGGGAAGATTGGGGAGTACTTGTGGAGTTAATTCAATTTCAGTTAGTTTTGAAAGTAAAACTCCACAGGCCATCACCTTTATAGTTCTAAGGGGCGGATGGAAAACTTTGGGGAGGCGGGGGACGGTTAGTGTTTATTTATAACCATAGCATAGTCTTTGATTATTCTTTTAACTGTAAACAGAAGAGAAGGCCACCTGGAAGCCTTACTTTTGACCTAAAGGTCTTCACATAAGAAAAAACTGTGCTTTGTGAATATTTTGTTTTCCTTAGTTGTTGCTTTAAAATTTGAAGCTAGGAGTTGAACTAAACAAGGGATCTTTATCTCAAAGGCAGGACATGATGGTGTATGGCGAGGCCCAGCTCTGCTGTACACCTCTGCTGGGTACATGGCCCTTTGGAGTAAGGGCAGTGACTCTTTTTAACCAGAAAAGCTTTTTTTTTTCTATATAGTGTCTCAAGAAAAAAAAGAGATTCTTCCTAAGCAGGGAACTCCATAAGCAGATGTTAATTCTCTCAGCCATTTTCTCCCCAGTCTGGCCAGGGGGGCTAGGCAGGTAATATGGGGGATAACCGATTCCCCTGTACCCTGTGGTCAAGAAGGAACCTTCCTCCCTGATCTCCTTTCTGTCCCTGCAGGTTGGGGGCATTAAGCCAGGGTGCTTTAAGATTGGGAATACAGGCGGGATGCTGGACAACATCTTGGCCTCCAAACTGTACCGCCCTGGCAGCGTGGCCTACGTCTCACGCTCTGGAGGCATGTCCAACGAGCTCAACAACATCATCTCCCGGACCACGGATGGTGTCTACGAGGGTGTGGCCATTGGTGGGGACAGGTAATGAGCTGGAGGCCAGGGAGGGGCCTCCCACAGTGAGACTTGGCCATTGAGGGGTGTTGCTTAAGTCCAAAAAAGAGATTTTTCTACTCATGCCTCAGTGCTGACCGAATTGCAAAATCAGAAAATATAGGGAAATGGGTTTTTAAAGGTGTTTCAGGGCTTTTGATGTAATTCCTTTTTTTTCCTTCTTTTGGTTCTAAAATGCAGCCAGAGGGAGGCAGCAGAGTGCAGGGGTTAGGAGAACCAGTTCTGAAATCAAAGACCTGAGGAGTTCAAATCCCAGTTTCCTGTTTCTCGGCAGGTGTCCTAGGCAGGTCACTTGATCTCCCTAGACTGCCACCATCCTTACCTCTCAAAATGGGTCAAATAAATGCTCCCACCTCATGGGGTTGCTCAGAGGGCTAAGTGAGGTACTTAAAGTAGCTAACACATGGCCTGATACTTAGTAGGTGCTCAGAAAATGTTAATTGTATTAAATGGGAGTATCATCGTTGTTGTTAGTGGGAATGATGATCAATAGATCATCAGTAGAGTAATGCCTGACACTAGTCCATAATACTAACCATTGATGTTTATTTTTGTTGCTATTCCTACCACTGCTGCTGTCTGGCTGAAAAAACCAAAAGCTGTTGGGAGAGTGCTTCACCTTGTCCATCTCCCTGGCTCTTTGTGTCAGACAGGATACCCATAGGAAGGACTTTTGCTGCAGATTTAGTGGGGTGGTCAGAAGGGAATGCTAGTCCTTGGGTAGTCCCTGACCAAAGGTTTCACATCACAGAAGTCTAGAAAATGCTGCTTGCTGTACTGTCCCCTTGGACATATAATGCTCTTGAAGGTGTGGAAAGCACACAGAGCTACAGAGAAGTCTACTTAGCTTTACTTCTCTTGCAAACTCTTCTGACATTAGAAAATAGAAAAAGTGTATAGAACTGCAGGGGCTGTAGCTCCGTGGTGAAACACTGGCCTCGCATGTGTGAGGCTGTGGGTTCAATCCTCAGTACTGTAAAAATAGGAGGGGGGCTAGAAATTTCAGCAACAACCTGCCATCCTAGAACATGGCTTCACATGAACTAAATAGATTAATTATCTATTGCTATGTTAAAAAAAAAATTGCTCCCAAGCAGAATGGCTTCAAGCAATGATAAATACTTATTCTTGAGGTTTCCGTGGTTCAGCATTCAGGAGAAGCTCAGTAGGGCAGGCAGTTCATGAAGTTGTAGTTGTCAGCAGGGCTGCAGGCTGCTGGATGAATGCTTGCCTATAGTTGGAGATGGCTCTTTCACATAACTAGCTGATTGGCTATTCTTTGGGCTTCGTGAGTGTCCTGAGGACCTGGCAGCTATCTGAGGACTGGCACTCTCCTCTCAGTGAGTGATTTCTCTTGAGCAATTTAAGAGAGAGTGCCAGACACACTATTTTTTTTTTTTGGTAGATGGACACAATACCTTTATTTTTCTTTCTTTCTTTTTTTAATGTGCTGAGAATTGAACCCAGTGCCTCACATGTGTGAGACAGGTGCTCTGCCACTGAGCCACAACTCCAGCCCCCAAGACGCTCTTTTAAAATTTTTTTAAAATAATTTTTTGGTTGTAGATGGACACAGTATCTTTATTTATTTATTTTTATGTGGCGCTGAAGATAGAACTCAGTGCCTGATGCATGAGAGGCATGTGCTACATACAACCTCAGCCCCCGCCCCCCAAGACACTCTTATAACCTAGTCTTGGAATTCTGTGTCATGGAATACCCTGCCATCTTTTGTTCATGAGAATGTAAATCTGACCCATGTTCCAAAACAAAGGTATCTGGTTCTACTTTTTCCTACAAATTTGTGGATGTAGTTGAAAACCACCACACATGTGCTTCTCATCTCATACTGCTGAATGAACCTTTTTTGTAGGCTTATTCTGTGCCCCGTCTCTTCCTCTGCAAACTAACTCCACTACTTTCTCTAGTTCTCTTGTCTGTGATATTTGCTACCTTGCCACTTTCTCCCACCTCCGTTATTCCTGGGGCTTCTCTAAACCTCAGTGGACATCCACACCCTTGAAAAAAATCAGTGTCTCCAGTATATACAGGGGTGCTTCACATATCTGCTTAGACCTTTCCAGACCACCTTCTGATCCTCTCTGTCCTCCCTGCTGTTATCAGGTACCCCGGCTCAACATTCATGGATCATGTGTTACGTTACCAGGACACTCCAGGAGTCAAAATGATTGTGGTTCTTGGAGAGGTGAGTTAGGATTTTAAATTACTCCCCACCCCTCCCCACCCCCCTTTTAAAACATTCTGTGCTGAGGATCAAACCCAGAGCCTTGCATATACTAGGCAAATGCTCTATGACTGAGGTATAACCCCCAATTACCCCCTCCAATTTTTTTATGATTGTAGAAATAATGCATAATCTCAAGTTTTTTAGAGTCAAGCATTTTTTAGTTAAAAATCCAAGCATTTTGGTTGTGTGTACCAAAGGTCACAGTTTCTTGTCAGTCATACTCCGGAGACACAGCCCAGAGGTTGTCACTGTTGGCTCCTCCATGATGTTTCTGAAAAATCATGCTCTTTGGAATTCCTCCCTTCTTTCAGGCTGACTCTCCCCAGTCTAAACTTTCTGTCATTTGGCCAAGGCTTACATACTCCCATTTTTGTAGCTAAGTTGTATATCTTAGGACACAAGTGACTTTTGTCCCCTGCATGATTTGGGGCAATTTTTCCTATTGTAGTGCTGGTCCTGGAATGATTCAGGACGAGCTCCACTAACTTGTGGACTTTTCTAATTTTCTATTCCTTGGCAGATAGGAGGCACTGAAGAATATAAGATCTGTCGGGGCATCAAGGAGGGCCGCCTTACCAAGCCAGTGGTCTGTTGGTGCATTGGGACGTGTGCCACCATGTTCTCCTCTGAGGTATGGTGGTTCCCTGTTCCAGGTCACAAATGGGTGTGGAGTGGGGGCAAGAGGGAGGATTTGAGGGGAGCTATGTGGTCATTGCATTAAGCAGCTAGCTCCATCAGTAAATGTGCCTTACTTGCTTGGGTACTACAAAGCCCAGACGGGCCCTGCTCTCCGGGAGCTTATGTCCACTTGGAAGAGACATTCTCATCAGCAGATTAAGGTCCACACAGAACTCTCGAGTCCCTACTTGCTGTCTGCAGGAGTTGAGGCTTAGATGAGAAGGTGATGCATGAATGGCATTTAGGGCCAGTGCAAGAGGCTGAGGAGGAAGAGGACATAGATTCAGCTGGGGAGGGGCCTGGTAGGGACACCATGTTAGAGAGGCTGGATAGGAAAAGGGGCTTGTGCTTGCTGTGTTAAAATGACATAATGCATGTGAAAGTGCCTGGCAGCATATATATATTAGGTGTCAAATACAAACATTGTCTGAGCTTTTGCTCTCTGCTAAGCTGAACTGTTTGATTTCTGCTGGGGCCACACTTGAGCAGCCCCTATGATGCAGCTTAGACAAGTTCTGTATCTTGAGATGGTTCATCACATAAGAACTTATCAGCAATTAGTTCATCAGTGTTGTGGAATAGCCTGTGGGCATAAAGCCTTACCTTAGTGCTGTATATGTATAGAGAGGAAAGTTGGCCTTCAAGGCTTCCTACAGCAATGACAAGTTGTAAACTTGAAGTGTTTCCTACTAGCAAGCCTTGGTCACACTATTCTTTCTCCCTAGAAAGCTGACCTTTCCCCATCAGATTCCTGCCTACCTCCAGCTGGCAGTTTGTATCCAGTTTTAGAATGCACATCTCCTTCAAAGGAGTAATTTCATTTCTGCACATTTGCCCTATGGGCATGCATGCAAAATATTTCCAAGTCTAAGGATGCCCACTGCCATGTGGTAATGGCAAAAGATGGAAAGAACCTAAATGCTCATCGGGCTGTGTTATCATGTTACAGCCCCATAAAGGAAAACTGGGCAGGCATGAAAGGAATGAGGTGAATCAAATTACAAGAAAGGGTAGGATGGGGCCAACACAGTGGTGCACACCTTGTAATTCCAGTGACCAAGAAGGCTGAGGCATCAAAAGTTCCAAATCAGCCTAGGCAACTTAATGAGACTTTATCTCAAAAAATTAAAAGGACTGGGCATATAGCTCAGTGGTAGAGGACCTCTGGGATCAATCCTCAGTGCCATCAAAAAAACAAAGGAAAAGAAAGTGCAAATGATGTTTGTACAGGTTGAATGTTAAGATTGCCCACTGTACCCCACCCTGAGTCAGGGTTTTGTACCAGATGTTTAGGATAGTTTATTTTCCTCATCATTTGATTAAAGACAGTTACCATGTGACTTGATGGGCCTTTCTTCTCTCTTGCTCTCTTCTGTGTTCCCCTGGATTTGATCTTACCTCAGTGCTCACTCTAACACAAGGGGGCAGTTGCTGATTGGCTCCACGTGGTTGTTGCTATGTGGAGATACAGGGCTACAGGTGGAAAATGTGACTTTTTTTAAAGAGGCTGGAAATTTATATTTTTGCATGATATCTTCTGAGGTTTTTAAGAAAAATGTTGGTGCATGTTTTATAAAAGTAGAATGAGACAATGAGACTGTCTGTGAACTCAGCTAGGCCAAGATTGCCAATTTTTAATCTTATTTCTCACATATTGCTCAAAACTAAGCCATGTTTCCCATGCCCCTGACCACTGACTGCCCCAGAGGAAGCTGGATGTGGCTTAGTATGAAGAAGGTTATTCTGGAATTGGCCTGGGCTTTGTACCCTGGCTTCAGTGTATGTTAGCCATGTGATCTCAAGTAAGCTCCTGAGCTGTGCCTCATTTCCTCTTCTATAATATGGGAGTCATCCATCCTGCAAGCTTAGTGAGCATTCTTAAAGCTCAAATGGAGTGATTTGTAGAAACTGTTTAGCACAGGCCAGCTGTGATCAGCGCTGATGTTTCCTGGTACCCTTTTTTCTCCCTTGGGGGATTAAGAAGCCCAGTGAAGCTGTTGTCCTTTGCCTTCAGGTCCAGTTTGGCCATGCCGGAGCTTGTGCCAACCAGGCTTCTGAAACAGCAGTAGCCAAGAACCAGGCTTTGAAGGAGGCAGGCGTGTTTGTGCCCCGAAGCTTTGATGAACTTGGAGAAATCATCCAGTAAGTGGACCTTCAGGAAGAGTCTGGCCTCCCCCACCCTTTCCAAGCCCCTCTTGAGGACAACAGGCTCTTCTGTAACGTTGGGGCATCTGATTGTTTCTGGTCCCTTTCAGGCATTTAGCACAACTGTGTGGACAGTGCAAGATCATTGTTCTCTTGGCTTTTGTTGTTTTGATTTAGAGCAGCAGGTCCAGTTTCTGAGCCCACAGCCTTGACCAGAAGTTGGTGGCTATAAATGAGAGATAAGCATGGAAATGTATCTCCTCTGATTGCTAAGTTGTTGGGCTCAAGAATAGAGGCAGGAGGATTATAAGTTCAAGGCCATCCTTGGCAACTTACTGTTTCAAAGTAAAAAATATAAATTTTAAAAAGTGGGGATATGTAGTTCAATGGTTTAGTGCTCTTGAGTTAAGTCCCCGGTACCACCAAAAAAGTTGTTGGAGATCCCATTGTCTCTTCTTCTACCTCCTAAGTTTGGCTCTGCTCCCCCCGTCCTTTGTTGGACCCAGATCCAGCTTTCTATCAAGCCCTATCCTGAGGAGATATGGGGCAGAGGAGTGAGGACAGTCCTGGCCAGCACTTTTCTTCACTTATTCTCATAATCCAACCTGTGACATGAACCACTGACAGCTGAGGTGGCCTGTGGTGTTAGACAGAGGAGCCCAGATTTATTAATCTATAAAATCTGCAGGAATGAATGTTGTTCCCTGCCTCTTTCTCCCTCGTAGGTCTGTATATGAAGATCTTGTGGCCAAAGGAGTCATCGTTCCTGCCCAAGAGGTGCCACCCCCGACAGTGCCCATGGACTACTCCTGGGCCAGGGTAGGTGCCTGGGATCCCTAGCAGTGAGGGTAGGGGAAACTTGGGGGACCAGTGGGGTAGGTTTTAAATTGATTTGGCCTTTCAAGGCCCTCTCAACTAGTTAAAAAGCAATGATGTTACCTCTCACTTAGAAGAAACCTCGGTGATTAAATCTTGGACTTTGCCCACTGCCTGTTGCTGGAGCTTGTGAGATGAGTAAAACAAATATAGGTCCCATAGGGCCTGGGCAACCTGTGTCTCCCACATCTGTCACTTGATGAGGAAACAGAGGGTGCTGGGGCAATAATGTCCTTTAGAAATGTTTTGCATTTGGTAAGGGATTTTAGGGGTGAAGTTGATAGATCACTCTGCCTAATTGTCTATGGGGCATAGATGAAGAGCCAATATTCTTTTTTTGGGGGTGGGGGGAGGGGTGTACCAGGGATTAAACCCAGGGATACTCAACCACTGAACCATATCCTCAGCCCTTTTTTTATTTTGAGATAGAGTCTAAGTCATGTAAGGCCTTAGCCTCCCAAGCTTATGGGATTACAGGTGTGTGCCTCTGTGCCTGGCCAATATTCTTGATATACAAGGACTCTTAGGAGTAAATGTTAAAAGATCCAATGACCACCAGGTATAGTGGCACACGCCTATAATCCCAGTGTCCCTGGAGGCTGAGTAGGAAGGGTACAAGTTCAAAGCCAGCTTTAGCAACTTAGCAAGACACTATCTCTAAATAAAATAATAAAAAAGACCTGGGGATGTGGCTAGTGGTTAATTCCCCCTGGGTTCAATCTCAAGTACCAAAAAAAAAAAAAAAAAAGATCCTGTGACCACTGGAGCATACCTGTATTCCCAACTACTTGGGAGGCTAAGGCAAAAGGATCACAGGTTCATGGCCAGCCTGGGGAACTTAATGAGACCCTGTCCCAAAATAAAATAGAAGGGGCTTGGAATGTAGCTCATGATAGAGTGCTTGCTTACTATGTGCACAGGCTGGGGTTGTGGCTCAGTGGTAGAGTGCTTGCCTAACCCATGTGAGGCACTGGGTTTGATTCTCAGCACTATATATAAAAAAAATAAATAAAATAATGGTCCATTGACAATTAAAAAAATATATATATTGGGGGGGCTGGGCTTGTGGCTCAGTGGTAGAGTGCTCATCTAGCACGTGGGAGGCCCTGGGTTCGATCCTCAGCACCACATAAAAATAAATAAATAAAATAAAGGTATAAATATATATGTGTATATATATTAATATTTTTTTTTAGAAGTAGTTGGACACAATACCTTTATTTTATTTATTTGTTTTATGTAGTGCTGAGGATCGAACCCAGGGCCTCGCACGTGCTAGACGAGCACTCTACCGCTGAACCACAATCCCAGTCCCATATATGTATATATTTTTAAAAAGGTGGAGGGGGGTAAACATAGGTAGGAAATGTCTTTTCAACATGAAAAAAAATGTACCACTTCACTTTATGAAAGGAACCAAAATAAAACTGATACCAATTTCCCCTAATAGGTTTGCAAAGATTGAATTATTTGATGATAAATTATGTTTATACAGGTGTGAGAAAACTCTTGCATTCATCCATTATTGATATGAGTGGAAACTGATAAAGCCTTTCTTTAGGCAGTTGAATAGTATCAGGTTTATTAAATTGTTCGCTAGGTGTGGTGACACACTCTGGTAATCCTAGTGACTCAGGAGGCAGAGGAAGAGGATGGGGAGTTCATGAGTTCAGTCCTTTTCATCTTAGTAAAGAACAGGTTGAGAGGGCATTCCACCATTTCTACAGCTCTGTGTGTCAATACATTCTTGGTGGGGTGTTTGCAGCTATATCTGAAGTGTTTTAAAGATCTTCTTTGAGGTTCCTGCTTCAGTTTCTTAGCCAAGTGAGCTTGGCTGGTTACTGAGCCTCAGCCTGGTTTCCTCTGCTGTAATAGAAGGAATGATTCTGCTTTGTGAAGTTAAAATGAACCAGTGGATGTAAACCGCTTAGTGCACCGCCTGGCCCAGCAAATGCTCAGTTAAGGTTGGAACTTGTGCCAGTGTCAAGTGGGTAGGGTACCAGGTGTGGTGCCCTGTTTTCTATACTGCATGTTGTCTAATCAGAGGGCTTTTGCACTTAGTCCTTGGGAACTTTGGGAATTGTTGCTTGGCCACCAGAGTGGCCAAATCATTCTTGGGACACTTCAGTTCTGAGAGCACAGATGGTGGAGCTACAGAAATCTATGGTGGTCACCATAGCCCTATCTTCCTCTTCCTTATTTCTGCTCAGGAGCTGGGTTTGATCCGCAAACCTGCCTCATTTATGACCAGCATCTGTGACGAGCGAGGACAGGAGCTCATCTATGCAGGCATGCCCATCACTGAGGTCTTCAAGGAAGAGATGGGCATTGGTGGGGTCCTTGGCCTCCTCTGGTTCCAAAGAAGGTGAGTTAGTGACCTTACCCTATCAAAAGAGTGGGGCTGGGACAGCTTGAGTAGTGTGTCTAGGGTCAATCTTCTTTTTTTTTTTATATATCAGGAATTGAACTCGGGCACTCAACCACTGAGCCACATCCCCAGCCCTATTTTGTATTTTATTTAGAGACATGCTAAAAATGGCTGAAGAAATAGATTTTAAACCCTCATTGCTAACTGTGTCTTAAAAGTAGCATTTGATAACAGAGAAGTCCAGAGGTTATGCCTTGGAGTTGGCATGAGACTTGATTGCAAGGGAATTACCCTTCTCGAATTTGAGCCATTTGTCTGGGGAGATGGGAGAATGGGAGTGTGGCCTTGTGGCTACTGGCCTTTATTCCATCTCTCCTCTCCATGCATCTGTATATCCTCTAGGTTGCCCAAATACTCTTGCCAGTTCATTGAAATGTGTCTGATGGTGACAGCTGATCATGGGCCAGCTGTCTCTGGGGCCCACAACACCATCATCTGTGCCCGGGCTGGGAAGGACCTTGTCTCCAGCCTAACTTCGGGGCTGCTCACCATTGTAAGTATTGTCATTCTGGGAGGAGAACAGGAAGGACATTGGGCTTTGACATCTGGCTGCTAGACTGCAACAGGGTCCTAGAAGGAGCCACTGAGTGTAAAACCCTGGACTGGGGCTGTTCAGGCGTCCTGGATTGGTTTGTGAAGTTGAAGATAACTTAAAGCTGAGGGCAGGATGTGCTTGTTTCTACTATAGGGGGATCGGTTTGGGGGTGCTTTGGATGCAGCAGCCAAGATGTTCAGTAAGGCCTTTGACAGTGGCATTATCCCCATGGAGTTTGTGAACAAGATGAAGAAGGAAGGAAAACTGATTATGGGTATTGGCCATCGAGTGAAATCTGTAAGTTATCTATCTACTTAATAGGGGGTGGAACTATAGGATGGGAGGTGACAGGAGGTGATTGGTTTAGTGAAAACACCCATGCTCCTAAGTTGCAAAAGCTAAAAGCTATGGATATGTCGGCAGATGCCAAGTATAAGGCAGCTGATCTAGGGATGTGGCTTAGTAGTGAAGCACCCCTGGGTTCAATCCTCAGTACCAAAAAAAAAAAAGAGGTGGGGTGTGTGGGTTAAAGAAACCTGTCGGTGGCCTTATGCTTGATAATGCCTCTTGCCTCAGTGGCAAACAACTCCACACATCTCAGTGGCCTACAAGGGCAAAGGTTTATTTTTTGTTCACATTACATGTGCTCCAGGTTAGGAGCCGCTCTGTTCTCTGTACTGCAGAGCACCCCTTCTTGGGTCTCATTTCAGAAGGAAAGTGGTAATGGCAGATCAGTGGGAAGGCTCTAACACTTCCACTTGGAAGTTGCTCTGTTTTATTTTCCATCGTGTTTCGGATGGGTGCACCTAATATGGGGTAGGAAACTCATAAATATCAACACAAACATGGTGCCTATAATCCCAGCAGCTCAGGAGACTTACAAGTTCAGTTCAGACTAGTCTCAGCAACTTAGCAAGACCTGGTCTCAAAATAAAAAATAAAAAGAGCTAGGGAAGTAGCTCGGTGATAGAGTGCCTCTGGGATGAATCCTCATTACAAATAATTATTATTACTTCAAGGGAAGCTCAATTGGCAGAGACAAGTGGAGAAAAACAATAAATATTTAAAAGTTAATATTGTCTCATTCAGGGCTGAATGTCCCTGTAACATGTTACATGTACAAAAAAAGAGAAAGAAGACATAGTTGGCAGCTGCTTAGGGCCTTATAAGTAGGGGCAGCTTCTTAGTAAGTCCTTGGCCCTGTAACTCCAGAAACCTCATTTAGTTGGACAGTTCATTGATCTAGGTGAAGAGTGTGAATCACATTAAACAAGAGGGTCAGGTGTGTGACCCAGGACACCCCCGTCTAGGCATCTAATTGCTTGGTAGTCCTCAGTTTAGACATCCAGAGGTTGCTTGATGAGCAGGGACTATATTAGAACCTGCCAGGGGTGGTCGTTAGCTCTAAGGACCATTCCATCTAGGCCCTGCAGAACTTTGCTCAGGTTCTGAACAGGTCACGCCTTTCTAATCTACAGCTCAGGCCCTCTGTCTAAGATCATGCTATACCTGCTCTACAGCACTCAGGCCTTGGACTCCATCCTTTCTGAAGTCTGTGGGTTTGCTGAAGGAGGATGCCACTGGTATTGGGATTTGCTGTGTGCCTAAATCATTTCACTTCCCCACTGACAGATGTGGGTTTTTTTGTTTTGTTTTGTTTTGATTTTGGTACCAGGGACTGAACCCAGTGGCATTTGACCATTGAGCCACATCCATAGCCCCTTTTTATTTTTTATTTTGAGTTGTTGAGGCTAGTTTTCAACTTGCAGTCCTCCTGCCTCAGCCTCCTGAACTGCTGGGATTACAGGTGTGCGCCACCATGCCTGGCTAGGTGTGGGTCTTTTAAGAGATGGTTAACTCCATTCATCAAAGGTCTAGAGTTTTTCCTCAGATTGTGGGGATACTTTGCCACCTGACTTAAGAGTCAGGTGTACTTCCTGAGTGTAAAACCTTGTTAGCTTGACTAGACCCTAGTGGCTAGAACCTAGGTCTTCAGTTGGAGCACCTGCTTAACACTGCATGGCTAACTTTTTGAATGTCTCCAAGGCGTGTAATGTAGAAGAACCTACAAATGTTTATTTTGAGACATGAGTGGACTTCAAAAACCTTTAGCACCACAGCAGTGTCATAATCCCTGCTATGTGGAATAGTGCACATGGATGAGGTTCTAGAATCATTTCCAGAATAAGATGTGTGGCTCTGACCATTTGTGACCCAAGTATGAACATTTCCCTTAACAGCAGTGTTGGAGTGGGTTCCTCTATAACTTTGGGTCCATTTTTTAGATAAATAATCCTGACATGAGAGTGCAGATCCTCAAAGATTACGTCAAACAACACTTCCCTGCCACTCCGCTGCTCGATTACGCACTGGAAGTGGAGAAGATTACCACCTCAAAGGTAATAAAGGGAAAATTCGCTACTCGTGTTTCTGGGTGAGTTTCTTAGGGGAAATGGAAAGCAGTTTGATTGTATGTTCAAAATAAAATCTGGTTCCCTGGAAATTTTTATTTTTGTTGCATAACTAAATTGAACCAACAGAAGTGTGTACTAGCCATAGAGTCCTTTACTATACACTAGGAATTGAACTGACACAGTCTCCAGCACACGGGAGAGTTTGTGATTTTAAAACTCATAGTAATAGTAGTAACAGTGCAAAATTAAAAAAAAAATGAGAAATGATGTTAAATGCTTTGAATTTTTTGCCTTCCCAGAAACCAAATCTTATCCTGAATGTAGATGGTTTCATCGGAGTTGCATTTGTAGACATGCTTAGGAACTGTGGGTCCTTTACTCGGTGAGCACTGCAGCCATTTTCTTCTTCAGCTTTAATTTTTGTTCTTTCTTCCCAACCGTTGCCGACAGCTCAGTCCTTGTCCCCAATGCCAGTCTAATAACAAGGACATGGTTTTGAGAAAAAGGAAAAAGGCAGGTTATTTCTTTGCTAGCAAAGGAGAAACACAGGGGGCTCCTGTCCCAAAAGCTGTGATTCTGCCCATCAGCAGGAACAGGGGTTTTTTAAAAGAGGTGATTCAGAGAAAATGAGATTAGGGAGGAGAGATCAGGAAGAATGTGATGTGAGGGAGGAGAAGATTAGGGAAAAGAAGATCAGAGATCAGAGAAGATAAGATCAGGGAGGAGATCAGGGAGAAGCAGGTTGGGAAAAAGAAAAAAAAAATGTAAGTTTCAAAGCCACAAGGGATACAGTCAAAGCATCAGGTGAACCCCTGATACACAATTATGAATAATGTATGCTCACGATAGAGAATTTAGAAAGTATAAATATAAAGAGGTATAAAAAGAAAACAAATATTGTCTCTAACCCTACCACCCAGAGCACTTCTTTTTCATTTTGAAATTAAAGAGCTGCTTATCCCCAGGCAGTAGTAGTTACTGGGTGCCTGGAGGAGGACAGTCATGTGAGCCATTTTAAAACTACAAGTTGATTGTGTGTTGCAGGGAGGAAGCTGATGAATACATTGACATTGGAGCCCTCAATGGCATCTTTGTGCTGGGAAGAAGTATGGGCTTCATTGGTGAGTTTACTGTTGTTTTAGGCAATTTTTTCCCTTTAAGCCCCCATAGTTAAGCTGCACCACTTACCTGTGTAGTAAATATCTATAACAGAGATGTCACACTTTTCTTAATTGTCATTCTTAATCCTTTCTTTCTTTAATATTCCCCTTATTTTTACCCTTGTTCCTTTATTCTTGGGAAGGGCTCTGATTGCTAGCCTAGGAAAATGGCATTAAATAACAGTTCCCCTTTTGCCAAGTGGCTGGTTTTACCTGTGGGATCCAAATTTACTTCCCCATTTCTTTATGCCTTCCCTTTTTTTGTGTCAGGAAGACTTTTTTCCCCCTCCCTCATCCTCTGCCCCTCACCAGGCTTCCAGACTCTATGAACATAAAGATGTATTTTCTCCATTTCAGGACACTATCTCGATCAGAAGAGACTGAAGCAGGGGCTGTATCGCCATCCATGGGACGATATTTCATACGTTCTTCCAGAACACATGAGCATGTAACCAAGCCAGGAATCCTAGCACTGTAAAGTGAAGACAAGAACTCCTTGGGAAATAGCATGCAGACAGCTGGCAGTGGAGCCTGCTATAGGATGGGTCTGAATTGTAAGCCGCCACTGGTATGCAGGCACCAAAGACCAACAGCCATGGGTAATGCCTTTTCAGTCCACACAAAGAAGCTTAATATTTTTTTTTTATAAGCATAGAAATAAAAAAAACCAAGCCAATACTTGTGTCATTTTGCTCTGCTACCTGCTACCTGCTGTATTTATTATATGGAAGCATCAGAATAGTATTCTTCCTCCTTGTAGGATGTTATGATGTCACTTTCTTTTTTCTATCAGTTAAACATTTTTCCCTGCTTGGAGGAAGGGAATGAGACTTCAAGATATTATACATTTAAAGTATCTCCTGATGTCTTGTTTTTCTTCTTCCCTTTCCTCCTCCTCATAACATGAAGAACATTTGTATTAATTTGATTTTTAAGAATCTTTTTCTATGGGTTAAGGATTTATTTAGCACTCCGCAGAAATGTTCTGTATTACAGGTCAAGGTCTGCTTACATGGGGAGAGGGGTGTGTGTGGGACCATTGCACCCTTTGCCATTGTCAAAAATGTGTGGAGTAGTAATTTAAAATGTAAAGTTGTAACCTACATATGTTTAAAATGGAAATGCCAAGCAAAAAGCTGTGAATGTCTTGTGTCTTATGTCTTATGTTCTCTGTATTTATGCAGCTGACTTGTCTGTCTGTTACTGAAGTGTGGGTCCAAGGACTCGTCCCAGTTACTTTGCATCTATAATCCAGAGATGCTGGGTAGTTGCCATCTGTCTCTTCTCTTTATTATTATAGTTTCGTTTAAATAAACTATATAGTAACAATGAAAGCATGCTGCTGTCTCATGTCATCCATATTCTTTTATCTGTATTCCTTCGAATTGTACTAATTCAGTACTATTTGGTTTTAAATTTTTAGTTCACTTTTTTTTTTTTTTTTGCAGGGGGGGCGGTGGTGGCAATCAGGGATTGAATCCAAGGGCCCTCAACCACTTAGCCACATTCCCCAGCCCATTTTTATTTTATTTTGAGATAGGGTCTTCCTAAATTGCTGAGACTGGCTTTGAACTTGTGATCCTCCTGCCTCAGTCTCTTGAGCCCCTGGGATTGCAGGTATACACAACCACCCCGGATTTAGTCCACCCCTTGAAAAGAAAAATAGGAATAAAACCTGCTTTGCTGGGCAGTTGGTGTTTGAGGATAGCCCAAGCATCTCAGACCCTGTCTCTGTCCTTATTTCCCTTTTGATTCTGCTATAATCCTCCACAAAGACACCAGTGATTTGTGTGTGTGGTGTGGGCGGGTACTGGGGATTGAACTCAGGGGCACTCAACCACTGAGCCACATCCCCAGCCCTATCTTGTATTTTACTTCAAGTCAGGGTCTTACTGAGCTGCTTAACGCCTCACCATTGCTGAGACTGGCTTTGAACTCGCAATCCTCCTGCCTCAGCCATGTGCCACCGGGCCACCGTGCCTGGGGCACCAGTGATTTTTCAAAACACATCAAATGGAACCACTCCTTTGCTTCAAAACCCAAAATGGCTTTTATTCATCTTTTTAACCATTGCGAAACTGAACTGAAACATTTGACTCGAGCATTACCTCATTTAGTCCTCACTGTGACCTTTCAAACTAGGTAACATCCAGTTTTTAGAAAACAATAATTCTGTTCACCCTTATCAATTTAGCCAAGGGTCACTTTTTCTTTCTTTTCCCGCTTAAATTATTTTTCTCCAAATCCATTTTACTAATTTTTGGCAGTGTTGGGGATCAAACTCCCAAGCCCATGTAACGACCGAACGTTTAACTGGGTGATGGACCAAGGTAGCTTAAGTGTTTTGTGCATGGTGTGTATTGCGGACTTAACCTGGGGGTGCTTTACCACTGGGCTACATCTCAAGTCTTCCGAGACAGGGCGCCCTGAGATCCTCCTCCCTTAGCCTCCCGAGTCACTGGGGTTACAGGGGTGCGCTACCACGCCTGGCAAGGTGGCTTTAACTTCACAAAACGTGAAGCGCGAGCGCGGCTCTCAAGGAGGGGAAAAAGCCATCCACTCCCGAGGTCGGTGGGAGCCTGAGGCTGACGGGCGCGGTGCTGCGGCGCATGCGCGGCGCGACGGCGGGCGCAGGCTTGGCTCCGCCCTGCGCGCACTATTTAATCCCAGAATCCTTCTGTGTCGCACTAGAATGGCCGCACGGTTCTGAGACTGCGGATACTGGCGCCGCGGCGTCAAGATGGCGGCAGCAGTGGCGGCGGCGGCAGCAGCGGCGGCCGCAGCTGCATCCCTTCAGGTGCTGGAGATGGAGAGCATGGAGACGGCCGCCGCCGGCTCAGCGGGTCTGGCCGCCGAGGTCCGAGGCAGCGGCACGGTGGACTTCGGGCCCGGGCCCGGGATCTCTGCCATGGAAGCAAGCGGGGGCGATCCTGGCCCGGAGGCTGAGGACTTCGAGTGCAGCTCCCACTGCTCGGAGCTGTCCTGGCGGCAGAACGAGCAGCGGCGCCAAGGCCTTTTCTGCGACATCACTTTGTGCTTCGGTGGCGCCGGAGGCCGCGAGTTCCGGGCCCACCGCTCCGTGCTGGCTGCCGCCACCGAGTACTTCACACCCCTGCTCTCGGGCCAGTTTTCCGAGTCGCGCTCGGGCCGGGTGGAGATGCGCAAGTGGAGCTCGGAGCCGGGGCCCGAACCCGACACGGTGGAAGCCGTTATCGAATACATGTACACCGGCCGCATTCGCGTCAGCACCGGCAGTGTGCACGAGGTGCTGGAGTTGGCCGACAGGTAGGCGAGGGCGGCGGGGCCGCGGACCACAGTCACTGCACTGCTGCGGGGCAGCCAGTGCGTTGGGCACTGAGGATGCAGCCGGGATTCTGCCGAAGGCGCCCTGCCCCCAGGGAGCGTAGACTGCAGGGCGAGGGACAAAGGCGATGAACAGCAGTCAGTATGTGATGAATGCTGTGATGACATTTAAAAGTAGTGAAAGGCTCGTTGTTGAGGAAAGACCTTTCTGAGAGGTGACATTTAAACCGACCTCTAGATGACAAAAAAAAAAAAAACTGGTGCAAAGATGGAGGATGAACATCCTCAGGCATGATCCCGTTTGTCTTACGGAGGGAGGGACTTTAAAAAAGGAAAATCCTTTGAGGTGGGATCTAGTGGGTGAAGGGAAGAAAGGGTGTGTGACATGCGTTGGAATAAGGAGTTTAGATTTTACTGAGTGTAATGGGAAGCTGGGTAAGGAAATGATGTGATTTAAGTATTTTAAAAGATGAGTCTATTACTATGGAAAACGCTTTGTAGGGAGCGGGAATGTATGTTCCAGAGACTGTGAGGAGGCAGTATCTTTTTACATCCTCTATTTTAACAGATACCTAGTGAGCACCTATTATGGGTCAGGGCAGACTCTAGACTCTAAGGTACTTGGAATCCAGCCTTGAGCAAAACAAATGAAAGCCCCTTTCCTCTTTGAACTTACATTTGGAGACAGTAGGTAAAATATAATCTGTTGAATGATGATTATTGCTCTGAAAAAAATAGCGTGGTGGAAGGTACACACATAGAAAGCCCTGATGGAGAGGAACTGACTTTTAAACTGGGTGATAGAGAAAACCTTTTGCAAGGAAATAAAGGAGGTAAGGTAGAGAGTGTTTCGGGTATGAGACACAAGTGCAAAGCTGCCATTATGGGCTGTGTGGCTAGATAGAGGGAGCTAAAGCCTTGGGCTGGTAATTCTGATCCTCTAGGGCCTCTGGAAGCATAGGAGCTTTTACTTTGAATGAGATGACAAGAAGAATGGTGTAATTTGAAAAACTAGCAGAGACTAGTGTAAGTTGTTGGAATGGTGGTGAAAGCTTGGATTGAGAAGGGAAAGGAAAGGTGATGGGAAGGACTGACATCTCCTCTTCCCCCTCAGTGTTGGAGATCAAACCCAGGGCCTCCTGTATGCTAGACAAATGCTCTTCCACTAAGCCACACCTCTAGTGCCCCTCCCCTCACCAACATCTGTATTGTGAAGGTCAAGTTATTGTTAAGATGTGGAAGGTTGCAGAAGAGCAGGTTTGGGAGGAGGGTCAGTTTGAATTTATTCAAAGAGATATCTAGGTAGACGGTTGGGTTAGAAGAGCATCCTTGAGTTTTAGGCATCATGGTACACACCTATAATCCCAGAAACCTGGAGGCTTAACCAAGAGGATTGTGATTTCAAGGCCAGCCCCAGCAATTTAGCAATGCCCTCAGCAACTTAGTGAGACCCTGTCTTGAAATTAAAAATGAAAGGGCTGCTGATGTTGCTCAGTGGTTAAACACCCCTGGATTCAATCCCCTGTACCAAAAGAAGAAGAAGAAAAGCATTGAGTTGTTAAGTCAGGTTATGGGGGAAAAAAATCATGAGGAAAAACAATGCAAGGAAAGCCTTATCAAGCAGGAACATCTCATTAAACATAAATCTTTATATTTAAGAAGAAAGTATTGGAAGCTAGACATAAAGATTGAGGGAAAAATAGCATATAAATGGTAATTAAAGCCATGCAATGACTGAAATTACTTAGAACAGTGTAGGTAAAAAAAGGGAAGCGGGGAAGGGGCAAGCAAAACAACCCTGGAATTCTCCAAAATGATAAAGAAGCTAGCAGAGGAGACTAGTCCCATAGAGGTGTAGAAAGGAAGAATGTCAAGGAAGGAGTAGCCTCTAAGTGATCACTGGAGGTTGTGATGGCATTGACAAGAGCCTGCAAAGACTTGCTATAAAGAGGGTAGGGCTGGCCAGGCATGGTGGTGCACACTATAATCTTAGCTACTCCGGGGCTGAGGCAGGAACGTCACACATTTGAGGCCAACCTCAGCAGCTTAGCAAGACTGTGTCTCAAAATTTTAAAAACTGGTGGGGAGAGGAAATATTGATGTTACAGGAGTTGGGGGAATGATAAAGTATGAGGCTGGATTAATTAGAAGGCAGGGCAGGATGGGCATATCCCTGAGAGAGGGAGTTCCTTAAATGAAAATGTGAAGAGAAGGGTCATTGCGCTCAATGAAGCTTTGTTTGTTTTTGTCCTGTGACCTTGTGTTTTTCAGACTTGCCCCTCTTGGTGGGAAAGTAAGGGTAAGGAGAGAAGACTCCAAGCAGTTTACTTTTAAAACTATCAGGAAGGGAGGATGAGCATCTGCCTTGTGTCTGACACTATTCTAAATGCTTTGCAAACATCTCATTTTATCTTCCCATCAACTCTGAGCCTCCATCCAAATATATTCTGTTGGTGGTCTTGCTTACCTAGCGGGAAACTTGTAAGGATCAAAAATAATGCCCCCAGCATAATTCCTGTCACATGACAGATGCCAAGTGTGTGAAGTGTTGTTTTCAGAGAGCAGTGCTTCCAAACATCTGTCTAAGGGAACATACCTCAGAGTTACCTGTAGCACCTGACAAACATAGAGAGCTTAAAGGCAGCCTAGGAATGAAGTGACCCTGGCACCCAGTCTGTGTGAGAGCCATTAGAGCCCTTCCCACTCCCCCTTGTCTTTGTTTTATATCTAATATGTATGTTTTCATAAGAGGGTGAAGGCAGCCTTTCTCATTTATCTTTTTATCATCATACTTAGGGTAGTTATTAAGCACAATAACCTTAATAACAAACCTTTATTGAATTAAGATGGGCCTAGTTTGGTGAAGTTATCTTGATATTTTTTGAGGTTCTTCTCAGCTCTAGAATTTACTCTTCTTAAAGCAGTTGTCTCAAATTGGCCACCCTTGGGCTGAATGCTGCCAGATTTATGATTTTGGCTAAAACTTTGTGTGTGTGTCTTCTGTAGTGTTTTTTTTTTTTTTTTTTTTTTTTTGTGGTGCTGGGGATTGAACCCAGGGCCTTGTGCGTGTGAGGGAAGCACTCTACCAGGAAATATTGATGTTACAGGAGTTGGGGGAATGAGCTATATCCCCAGCCCTCTTCTGTGTTTTAAATGAATTGACTTTAAGTGGGCAGGCAACATCCTATCAGCTACATGCCAAACTACTTTCTTCTGTTTTTTAATCTACACGTCCTATACATGTGTTTTTTGTTCTTGTGCTTCTAATTTGTTTCCTGATTTTAGATGGTAGAACTTGCCTTCTTGTCCCTGCTTTAATGAGAATCTAGTTCAGAACAAAGCCCCCCAGTCACCTCATCCTCTCTGATAATCTAAGGAGAATCCTCTGGTGAAGAGGACAATAAGACCTCTGACATAAAGCCTAGACTATTCTTCCTTTTGATATCTGACCAGAGTCTCCAGGAAGTCACAGTTCCTGCCTTGCTCTTACTTTAGACTATATATGATAAAGCCTTTCACCAAGACCTTGCCTTATGTAAGATGACTGGGTATGGTGGCACATGCCTGTAATTCAGTTACTTGGGAGGCTGGGTGCGGTGGCACATGCCTGTAATCCCAACAAAGCAGCTTGGGAGGCTGGGACAGGAGGATCAATTGCGAGTTCACAGCCAGCCTCAGCAGAAGTGAGGTGCTAAGCAACTCAGTGAGACCTCTCTAAATAAAAATATAAAATAGGGCTGAGAATGTGGTTCAGTGGTCAAGTGCCCCTGAGTTCAATTCCTGGTACCCACCCCCCAAAGAAAATAAATAAAAAGAGCTGAGCATGTAGCTCCCACACCCTTCTCCAATGGATCCCCAATACTGCAAAAAGCAAAAGAGAAGGCCAATGGCTAGGCATAGTGGTGCATGCCTGTAATCCCAGCTACTTGGGAGTCTGAGGCAGAAGAATTGAAAGTTCAAAGCCAGGTATAGTGGCACACGCCTGCAGTCCCAGTGGCTTGAGAGGATGAGGCAGGAGGATCTTCAGTTTAGCCAGCCTCAGCAAAAGCAAGGCGCTAAGCAACTCAGTGAAACCCTGTATCTACATAAAATACAAAATAGGGCTGGGGATGTGGGTTAGTGGCTGAGTGCCTTTTAGTTCAATCCTCAGTAAATCCTCCCCCCCCCCCGCCCCCGAGAAGAAAGAAAGTTAAAGGCCAGGTGAGCCACTTAGGGAGACCCTGTCTCAAAATAAATTTTAAAAGGGGCTGAGGATGTTGCTCAGTGGTAGAATCCACTTAGGCTCAATCTCCAGTACCACAAAAGATAAAGAAAAAAAAAAGGAAGAGACCAGTGACTAGCAAGGAATTAGGAAAGAATGGCAGAGACAAGTTTGGTTTGGAATTTGCCTTTGCTGATGATAAATTAAAATGAAAATAAAGTACAAGACTATTTATTGTACTTTGTTTAATTATATGTTCCAGAAAAATCTTACAAAATTGAAAACGTATTTTATACCTGAGTATATTTTTGATGTATGATATATAATTATGTATAAACTAATATAAATACTTTTAAATGTATTTTTACATAAAGGTGAATTTTACTTATACTTCTAAGTATACTCTTTTCTAGCCTGTGCTTTCTGATTTAGGGAATTTTTTCTTTTTAGATGTGCATCATGTGAGATTAATATTATTTTATTTGTTTCATTTATGTGCTTTCAAAATGCAACCACAGAAGATATGCACATTTGAAAATTAATCTTTTACTTTTTTCTTAATTCTAGATTCTTATTAATTCGCTTAAAAGAATTTTGTGGAGAATTTCTCAAGAAAAAACTTCATCTCTCAAATTGTGTGGCCATTCATAGTTTAGCGCACATGTATACCCTGAGTCAACTTGCTCTAAAAGCTGCTGATATGATACGGAGAAATTTCTACAAAGTCATTCAGGATGAAGAATTTTATACCTTACCTTTCCATCTCATTCGAGATTGGCTTTCAGACTTGGAAATTACGGTTGATTCTGAAGAGGTTCTCTTTGAAACAGTTTTGAAGTGGGTTCAGAGAAATGCTGAAGAGAGAGAGAGATACTTTGAAGAACTTTTTAAATTGCTCAGGTTGTCCCAGATGAAACCTACCTATCTTACTCGACATGTCAAACCAGAGAGGCTGGTGGCCAATAATGAAGTTTGTGTCAAGCTGGTGGCAGATGCAGTGGAGAGGCATGCTCTGAGAGCTGAGAACATACAATCTGGCACATTCCAGCATCCTACTTCTCATGTCTCATTATTACCTCGCTATGGGCAAAATATGGATGTGATCATGGTTATTGGAGGTGTGTCAGAAGGAGGTGATTATTTAAGTGAATGTGTGGGATATTTTGTTGATGAGGACAGATGGGTGAACCTGCCCCATATTCATAATCACCTTGATGGACATGCTGTGGCAGTAACAGAATCCTATGTGTATGTTGCGGGATCAATGGAACCAGGGTTTGCTAAAACTGTGGAAAGGTACAACCCAAATTTGAATACATGGGAGCATGTTTGTAGTCTGATGACAAGGAAGCATTCTTTTGGGCTAACAGAAGTTAAGGGGAAGCTGTATAGCATTGGTGGACATGGCAACTTTAGTCCTGGCTTTAAAGATGTGACTGTTTATAATCCTGAGCTTGATAAATGGCACAACTTGGAATCAGCACCAAAGATTCTTCGAGATGTCAAAGCGCTCGCCATCGAAGACCGATTTGTGTACATTGCTGCCCGCACTCCTGTGGACCGAGACACTGAGGATGGGTTGAAGGCTGTAATTACATGCTATGATACAGAGACTCGACAGTGGCAGGATGTGGAATCTTTGCCACTTATTGACAATTACTGCTTTTTCCAGATGTCTGTGGTCAATTCAAACTTTTATCAGACGGCATCATGCTGTCCCAAGAGTTATTCTTTAGAAAATGAAGAGGCAGTAAGAAAAATTGCCAGCCAAGTGTCTGATGAGATCCTTGAAAGCTTGCCTCCAGAAGTCCTAAGCATTGAAGGAGCAGCCATTTGTTATTACAAAGACGATGTCTTCATTATTGGAGGCTGGAAAAACAGTGATGATATTGACAAACAGTACCGGAAAGAAGCCTACCGATACTGTGCAGAGAGAAAAAGGTGGATGCTCCTTCCTCCCATGCCACAGCCTCGTTGTAGAGCCACTGCTTGTCACGTCAGGATCCCATACCGGTACTTGCATGGCACACAGAGATATCCTATGCCTCAAAATCTAATGTGGCAGAAGGACCGCATCAGACAGATGCAAGAAATACATCGGCATGCCCTGAACATGCGGCGGGTGCCAAGCTCCCAGATTGAATGCTAAATTCTCTAACACATGCAGCTTATAAACTGTTCTCCATGTTTAAACATGAAGCTGAAGATACCCAGACTGTTACTTGAAAACGTATGTCGATAACTTATTTTCTACCTGGAATGATTATAACTCCATGTAAAGGAAGTATAGTTAAAAACTGAAGAATGGGAAACTGAATTCAATACATGGTAATTTTTGTTAGTTTGTGATCTTTATCTGTCTTTAGTTTGTGTGTGTGTGTGTACAAGCTAAATAAGATCTTATTAAAGACAAGTGGAAAAAGCAGGTCTAATTATTTGGCTGTTTTTCTGCCAACAAGTTATAACTCCTTTGTCTTAAGGGATTTATGTTTTGAAAATGCTTTAAGTACCAATTTTGTTTGCACATTTCCTTTGATATTCCTTTTCGTTTTTTATAGAATGGTTGGTTTCAACAAGATCAGAATTTATGCATTAAGCCCTGGTCTGCAGGAGGCATGTGCAATAGTGAGACTGAAATTTAAAGGAAAAAGCACAATATTTTAGCAAGATGATTTCAGAATGTTTGCATTGATATTTTTTGTATGTGTTTATCTAGAAGTGCTGTTTTGTTCATTTCTAGGTGATTGGCTCATGGTTGTTTTTGTTTTGTTTTTACTTCTTTAGCAGCTATTTATAGACTTCAAGCCTTCACCCTGAGATATGGTAGTTGGCAAAAAATTGAATCCAGAGGAAGTTACATATGTGAATTTGTTTAAGAAGAAAACTTTTTTTTTTTTTTTTAAGAAGATGAAGAAGAAAAGTATTGTAAGTGTAGACTGAGAAATCAAAAGAATTTAAAACTTTTTTTCAGGAGTTGCAGGATTATTTGAGGATATGTTAATGAGTTTAATGCTTATGACAATCGATACTCAATGCCTTCAGTTTAAAGTTTTGCTCTAATGCATGTTATTTAGAATCTTCATTTCTTTCTAAAAGAAACTTTTCAAAATGGAAAGAAAGTAACAATTTGGAGAAATGTTGCTAAAGAGAAGCCTTATTATTTCTGGCCCTGATTGTTGTAATATTTTATGCAGTTGTCCTAGACTTGTATTGGAACTTTGCCTGAGCCTAGAATACCAAATTTGGGTGCATTAATCACTGCAACTTTCCTTTAATTTTGTGCATTATTCTGATTCTCTGACACTCCTGAGCTTTATAAATGAGTTAGCATTCGGGCTGATTCTTTCAGCACTCAGTTAACATAAAGGACTCCTATTTGGTGGTTTGCAGTGTGGATCCTGTATTTTCAGAAATGTCTTTACCTTTTTTAAAAATTCTGGAATACCATTTTAGAAGTCAAAGTCCAAGTGCAATGATTTTTTTTCCTCCAGCCTTATAGTTAACCACCTATAGGTTGTTAGTGATCAAACTATCAAACCATCAAGAGAAAGGCACAACCAGAAACTTTGGCTCTCAAAGAACTTTCCTGAATTTTCTAAATTGTATTCCCACCTAGGATAAGTATTTTTAATAGATTGGAAATCGGTTTTTAAACCATTTAATTTAAACTGGAGTAAGGATGGGAAACTGCAAGTCTGTTTCTTCCTAAGAATATATTATTATCCTACCACACTACTACATTTCTCTCAATTTCCATTTCTTCGTAGTTATTTTTTAGAAAGCCATTTGGGTTCTGAGAAGCACTAATTCTTGGTTGGGAGAGGTCTATGCAAGTAAGACAGAATCATCAAAGCTCAATGATTTATCTCTGATGGGCTCTGCTAGCAAATTTACTTTTCATGGTTATGTTGAAATAACTTAGTATCTCACTAGGATGCCAGTTTTTCTCCAAAAGAGTGTGAAATATTGTTTTTGTTTTTTTTTTATTTTGAGACAGGGTCTTGCTAAGTTGCTGAGGCTGGCTTAGAACTTGCTCCTGCCTCAGCCTCCCAAGCTGGGATTATAGGTGTAGGCTGCCCACACCCAACCTATTTTTGTTTTTTGATCTCATTTCCAAGTTGTTTACAGGGTCATTTTTTTTTTCAATGATATGATAGAATGATAACTAGTAAGATTTAGGTATAATCTGGTTTTAATAACTTGATCAAAACTGTTATTTTTTAACTCAGCAGGCAGCCTAGGCCTTGACTGAAAGAAGGGGTAAGTCCTTCATTGCATGATGATGTGTGCAGGTTTCCCTGACTACTGAATTTCTAATTTTTATATTTGAATTCACACTGACTTCACATAGTAACTTGTGTTTCTAAAATATCCTAACTCACTTGTTGATAAGGAAACAAACCAGATTTGCTTAAATCTGTTCAAGGCTGACATTCTGAAATTCTAAACTGGAAATAAGACTATTTGGAATGGTTCTAATATTATGATCAGGCCTCAAGTGGCTGTTTGGGAAAGAAGTTTTCCTTTTGATGAAACTTCAAAATGGTGTTTGGTAATTTAAGCAGTTTTTAAAAACACAGCTTAATAAAAAAAACAACAGCTCAATGAGTACTCATGCAAACCTTTGTTATTGCTTTTGTTTTTCTTTGATGAAAGGGAGAAAGAGGAATTGATAATACCAAAAAAAAAAGTAATAACTATACATAACTTTTGGTGAGGCTGCTTTCATCTTAGAATGGGGTATCCTTGAACTATAACCGTAACATGGTTTTTAAAAAAATCAGTACTATAAATTGAGAATGTCAGTCATGAGCTTAGTGTTTAATACATCTCACTTGGAGTTATTTGCATGATTAGTCTTGTGTATCTTGATAGTCAGCTTTGCTTTTGCTGTGCCAATTCAAAAATAACGTTTTTTCTAAGAGCTCTTAGAATTAATTGACATCAGATTTGTTTTGATCACCTGGTTTTGTATAGTATTTCTGGGACCAAGACATTTATATTAAAGCAACAACACTTGACCATTTTAAGGTAGAGCATAAGAAACAGTTATCTATAGAAGATTTGTGTGCTTTTGTGTTTTAACCCTTTCAGGCTGCTGGCTAGGCAGTTTCTAGAGCACTCTCTTTCCTCACTTATCTCATGACTGGTGTAGCATGTGATATGTTTAAAATATTTCATTTTGTGCTTCATGATTGTCATATCAACACTATATTCTAGACAGGTGAGCTGAATTATACATTTATTTACTCGGTCTGATTCAAGCAAAACTAAAGGAATTTTTTTGGTACTTTCCTCAAACTGAGCTTAAATAAAAAGAATATATCAGCCACATTTCATGTCTTTGAAAATAAACAGTATCGTGAAACAAACACGCTGCCTCCACTAGAAAAATAGGGTGCTTTAACTGTCGAATATTTGAGAAACTCCTCAGTCTCTCCTCCACCGTCAACCATTTTGACACAGCTTGTCACTCCAGTTTGTGACTTTCTTAAGAAGAGTCCATATTGTTGTTTGATGCTCACATTATAACATAGGTTCTGGTCACTGGACCAAAACCAAAACAGCTTATAGTTGAGTGCTACAATACAGTAACATAATAGTCATTTTGCTTTAAGGAATTTAATTAATCAAATTATTGCTCTTTATCCATGGCTCCTGTAGGGCTTTCCTCTTACTCTGTGACCATTCCTACAAATATTTTACACTTACACTAAAGCACATAAGCTAAAGCACTTGTTAGCTTATTCCTCCTACTTCATGCACTCGTGAAAAGCAGTGCTTGCTAGGTGTTTGAAGATATTACAATCCATGTGCTAGGGCTCATTGAATTATTTGTAAAATTGATATTTAGTTGTTAACAACTTTTTGGGCTAGCAGTATCCAGGCCCCTCTGCAAGGTATAATCTTGACTGTCTCCCTTCAAGTCAGAGGAGATGTAGTATTTAGAAGATTTGAGACATTACGTTTTAAAATAACTTGTCTTATGTTACTGAAGCTATCTTGCTCTGTGTTAAAGCTACTAATTGTCTCAATGTTAAGTTTTCAATAAACATATTTCTTTAGAGCTGGTTTGCACTGTGTGTTTTTTTTTAGTTGTGTACTGGTGAAGTTAATTACATTCTTCCCCTACTCCCTCATTTATCCAACCCTTGCTTCCCTTAAGTTGAACATTTTCCAGTACTCTTACAAGTTTAAAGACTGCATTTATTTAAAAAAAGAATTAATTCTTTTTTGCTTAGACTTTTTATTAGCTAAATGAAGAGGCTCATACAGGTAGGGTACTTGTCGAAGCGGAATACTTTACTTCATCTCGCAGTGCTAATCCTGTGAAGTTGTCCCGTCTAGCTGCATATTCCCCAACATTGGCCAGCCCCGGTACCACACAGCAGCTCAGAGCACTGCGGTATATACTCATGTCATGAGCATCATACCACTCGTCGGTCTTTTCATCATAGCACTCAACATTAAAGGTGGTGGTAAAGCCATTAAAGCCACCTACCACAAACAAGAGGTCATCCACTACTTCGATGCCAAAATTGCTACGTGGATTAAACATAGTGGGGATCGTACGCCAAGTATTAGCCACTGGGCTGTAGGCTTCTGCACTCCTAAGTCGATTAGCTCCATCAAAACCACCTACCTGTGGATTGCAAAAGAAACATGGTTGGCTGGTAACCATTGCTTCTGTTCACTGAGGAAACCCTCTTGGGACTTCAGGGCCTGGTGGATACACCTGTAATCCCAGTGACTTGGGAGCCTGAGGCAGGAGGATCACAAGTTCAAAGCCAGCCTCAGCAATTTAGCGAGACCCTAAGCAACTTAGTGAGATCTTGTCTCTAAAAATATAAAAGGGCTGGAGGTATAGTGGTAAAGAGCCCCTGGGTTCAATCCCTGGTACCAAAACAAACAAAAAAACCGAAGCCCTCTCTTGGGGAGAACCAGTGATCTCATGCCTCCCTCTTTTCAAATGCTTACCAAAGGTACACTAAACCTGTTTGCTAACAAAATCTATTTTTCTTGTACAAGACAAACTTACCGCATATACGTGTTCCCCATAAGCAATTACACCTATTCCACTCCTCCTGCTTCTCATGGGTGCTATGACTGTCCACTGATTACTCTCAGTGTTGTACACTTCTGCTGTAAACAGGCATTCATTTCCATTAAACCCACCACATATGTAGACCTGCATGAAGAGAGTTGAGAGTCTGTTAAAATTGCTCTTGGGAAAAGAAAGAATCAGCGTGTGGCAGGGGATATGTAATGCCAGTCTGTATGATCAATTTTTCTACATATGCATGCGTTGCTTTTTCTTTTTTTTTGGATTGGAGGTGGAAGTGAGCTTCATCCACAGCCCATTTTATTTTGAGACAGGGTGTTGCTAAGTTGCCAAGGCTGGCCCTCAAACTTGGAATCCTCCTACCTTGGCCTCCCAAGCAGCTGGAATCACAGGTTGCAGCTGCTGCATCATGGGTTGTTTTTTTGTGTGTGTTTTTGGTTGGTTATTGTTTTGTTTTTTAATTGGAGATTGAACTCAGGAGCTCTTTACAACTCAGCTATATCCCAGCCTTTACTTATTTCTTATTTTGAGACAGGATCTCAGTAAATTGCTGGGCATGAAATTTTGATTTTCCTGTCTCGCCTCCTGAGTCCCATGCTGGAATTCTAAGCATATGCCACCACACCTGGCCATGCATTGCTTTTTGATACATAAAAGTTACAAATGATCAATCATTTGAGGAGAAAATTCAGTCAGCTCTCTGTATACTTGGGTTCCACATCCATGGATGCAACTAACCAAAGATTGAAAATACTGGGGGGAAAAAATTGTGTCTATAATGAAAATACACAGACTGTTTTCTTTCTTTCTTTTTTTTTTTTAAAAGAGAGAGAGAGAGAGAGAATTTATTTATTTATTTATTTTTAGTTTTCAGCGAACACAGCATCTTTGTTTTTATGTGGTGCTGAGGATCGAACCCGGGCCGCACACATGCCAGGCAAGCGTGCGCTACTGCTTGAGCCACATCCCCAGCCCCACAGACTGTTTTCTTATAATTAATTCCTAAACAATACAGCATAACAACTACTTGCATAACATTTAAATGGTATTAGGTATTATAAGTTAAAGTATGTGGAAGGGCCTGGCATGGTGGCTCACACTGTAATCCCAGCAGCTCAGGAGGCTGGGGCAAGAGGATTGTAAATTCAAGGTCAGCTTCAGCAACTTGCCCTAAGCAACCTAGTAAGACCCTGTCTCAAAATAAAAAGGGCTGGGGATGTGGCTCAGTGATTGGGCACCACAGGTTCAATCCTCAGTACCATAAAAGCAGTGGTAGCGTGCCTGTAATCCCAGTGTCTGGGAGGCTGAGACTGGAGGATCGCGAGTTCAAAGCCAGCCTCAGAAACAGCAAGGCACTAAGCAACTCAGTGAGATCCTGTCTCTAAATAAAGACACAAAACAGGGCTGGGGATGTGGCTCAGTGGTCAAATTCCCCTGAGTTCAATCCCCAGTACCTCCCCCCCGCAACAAAAAAAATGTATGTGGAAGGAGTTGGGCATGGTCGAACACACCTGCAATCCTAGTGGCTCTGGAGGCTGAGGCAGGAAGATTGCCAAGTTCAAGGCTGGCCTCAGCAACATTAGTGAGACACTGTTGCAAAATAAAAATTAAAAAGGGCTGGGGGGGGGGCTGGGTTGTAGCTCAGTGGTAGAGCACTTGCTTCCCATGTGTGAGGCACTGGGTTCAATCCTCAGTACCATATAAAAATAAGTCTAACAAAAAAATAAAGATATTGTGTCTATCTACAACCAAAAAAATATTTAAAAGAAAGAGGGGTGGCTGGGGACGTAGCTCCGTGGGGAAGCACCTCTGGGTTCAATCCCAAATACCAAAAGTTAAAAAAAAAAAAAGTATGTGGAAGGACAGAAGATACGCAAGTACCATGGCACTTTAGATAAGGGACTTGAACATTCATGGATTTTAGTATCCACAGGAGGTCCCAGTCCCTGAGGAAACCAAAAGATAACTGTACTGCACAGTAAGTCCTGCCACTTTGTTTCCCATCCTCCCCACCACGGGAAGAACAGCAGCACTTCCTGGGCTTGTTCCCGTTTCGGGCCTCCCCTCCCACCCTGGTTCTTTACCTTCCCATAGAGTGTCGTGGCGCTGGCATCGCTCCTTTGTTCATGCATGGGGGCGATGAGTGTCCATTGATTGGTCTCTGGCTCATAACGCTCAGCAGTATTGAGACGCACGTAGCCGTCGAATCCTCCCATGGCGTATATAAAATTGCTGAGGACTGTCACGCTGACATAGCAACGTCTGGAGTGCATCGGGGCCACTTGGTGCCAAGTTTTCTTAACTGGATCAAAACGCTTTACACTATTGAAGTAGTCTACACTATCGAACCCCCCAATGATATAAACGTAGCCTTTCAAATAGGCTGCCCCATGATAGGCACGAGGACTCTCTTCCTCGCAAGTGACATTCACCCATCTGTCTGCCCGAGCATCATATGCCTCAATGGCATTGGTGGGGCTCCCACCACTCCAGCCACCAATTGCAAATAGGATGGCATAGGGCAGGCGGGGCCTGGTGAGTGGGTTGGTGAAGTCAGAATTGGAGGGTCCGTTCATGTTTAGATCATACATGGCCTTCAGGGCATTAATGATGACTGGCTTGCATTCCTCACTATCTTTGACATAGTCATTCATCTTAACATTGTTCATGAAGTATTCGGCATGCATTAGGGCCAGGCGAACCTAAGAAGGAAACAGAGAGAGTCATTCAGATGAGGTGAGGGTGCCTGGAAATCCTATATACTTAAGATCTCTTTTACAGGCACTGCTGCAGTTATTTTGGATTGTTTTTAGATGAATAACTCAGTTTAAATATTTGCTTTTGGGAGGAGGCATACATTTGGATGCTGAGAATGAATTAGATGGAAGGTAACTGAAGGAGTCAGAACAGGACTATCAGAGCAGAAGAAGCTGTGGCGATTGTTTAGAAATTGAATATCTCTATCTCCATATGTAAAATAACACTAATCAACACCAACTGGCTACAGCTGTGTGCACTACTCATGATTTGGTTTCTAGTCCAACTTGTACCTTGGGTTTGTGGAACTCATCAAATGGAAAAGGATGAAAGATGGCCCATTAGAATTCCTTGAAGGGACTCTCCTTCCCTGTCTACCAAGGAGAATTTTGGCCAAAGAACATAAGGGGTAGAAGGAACTAGCAATGTCAAAGAAAATTGCAAAATTCCAGACAATAGTAGGGATGCCTTCTATTTAGTGCATGTAAATAGAGCCCTGGATCTGTCACACAAAAGAATGTGGTTCTTAGGGACAATTCCTCTGGGATAAATCAATCAGGAGTGAGCAATTAGCATTCACAAAGAATAACTAAACTTGACCTTAGGAAGTAAAACTGAAATGTGCTGCTTCCTATTTTGGGGGTCATGGGAAATCCACTTTAAAATGGCCTCAAATACAGCATCTTCCTGTTTGACGTTGAGCTCATCTTTCTCAATGATATCCTTAAGTTCAGTGACCGAGAGCTCTAGAAACTCTGCTGAGACTTTCACCATCTCCTCGAAGTTGTGCAGTATGAACATGTAGGCCTTCTGCCTCAGCTCAGGGCAATAGTAGTAGTCCGTGAACTTGCAGATGCCGATACAATTATCCAGACACAGCTCCGACTTGAGGAACTCACAGCAACCCCTAACAATACCCATGATGTTAAATTGGTCTGCAGCAGCCAGCAGCTTCTCCACGTTGTCCGGGGTGATAGGCACGGTCCGGGTGTATGCATATTCAATAATTAGCTTCATCATATCAGGGGAAATGCCAGGAATGTTGTATACCTTCTTCTCAGTGTTGTTCCAGCCACTTGTAAACAAAGCTCTGGAAAAAAAAAAGAAACTAGCAGTCACAGAAATATGTCTCCCATCTCCCCTTTTCTGTGGTGCTGGGGATTGAACCCAGGGAATTGTGCATGCAAGGTCAGCATTTTACCAACGGAGCTACATTCCCAGCCCCTTTTCTTCTTGAGTTTGGACATTTTCTAAATAGTGCACCGTATGATGGAAGCGGATTGGCCTGAGAAGGTGGGACAAATACAAGTGCTTACAAGTGCTTTATGCAGTAGCCAAGGAGAGAAACTTTCCAGGAACTGACTTTGGTCCCACTCTCCTTATCCTCATGATAACTTGGTCTTTTCCCCCCCCCCCCCCCCCCCCAGTTTATGGATGGAGAATCTGAAATCTAGAATGGGAGGGAGACCAGGCTCTCTTCTTCTGTCTTAACCCATTGCACACCAAATTCAAATTTTTTTTTTTTTTTTTTGGTACCAGGCATGCTGGTAACAGGGGAAGGAATGCTTAACCACTGAGCCACATTCCAGCCCTTTTATCTATCTATCTATCTATCTGTTATTTTGAGGTGGGGTCCCACGGAGTTGCTCAGGCTGGCTTTGAACTTGGGATCCTCCTGCCTCAGCCTCCTGAGCCACGGGGATTACAGGAGTACATCACCATACCCAGCCCAAATTCTATCTGGCTTAAGGAAATTACACTTGAGCAATAAATACCCTCTTAAATAAGTACCATTCAACAGCATATACCCAGAATCTGATCACTCTTTGCCTCTTATTGCTACCTGGTTGGTCCAAGCCATCGCCATCTTTTACCCAGACTATCTAGAATAACCTATTTGATATTTCTTCTGCCCCGACCCTCCAGCATTATAGTCTCAGCCCAGCAGCCACAGTGATCCTTAGAAGAGTTTATGTTGCTCTTCCATTCAAAACCTTCCGCTGACTTCCCTTCTTACTTAGAGTGAAATGCAAAGTACTTACACACTTATCCCTCTGAGATCTGAACCACTCTGCCCCATTTCTCCCACTTTTCCCCACTCTGTTCCAACCCTGTCCACCTCCCTGCTGTTCTTGGAGCATCAGGGGTAATTCTCCTTTCCTACTGCTATTCCCTATGCCTGGTAGAGTCCCCATATCTCCATCTTTCTCTCTCCCTCATCCCCTTGAAGCCTTTACCAACATTACCTTGTCAGCAAGGCCTTCTCTGACAATCCTATCTAAAATTGCAATCCAGAGTCCCCATCTTCCTTCTTTTTTCCCCTAGCACTTATAATTGGACATGTGTTTTACTCATTCCAATGCCTATTTCCCCAACTAGATAGTAAGGTTCATGAAAACAGGAATGTTTTTTATTCATGTTTTTCTTTCCAGTATCCATAATAGCACAAAATAGTTACTCAATAAATATTGAATAAAATGACCACTATCCTACAATTATGTATTGGACTCCTACTATGTAACTAGGTACTTTTTACCTAGAACAAGATAGAATTCTTGCTCTAATATATTTTGTTCCTTTTTTTCTAAGCAGTTTAGTGGCTTAGAGATAGAATTCTTTTATTCTCCCCTATAGTATTGGGGTTTAAGCAAGGGATGCTCTGACATATCCAATCTTTTTTTATTTTTTATGTTGAGACAGGGTCTCACTAAGTTGCCCAGGCTGTCCCTAGTGATCCTTCTGCCTTAGCCTCCAGAGTAGCTGCTCTGGAGTAGCTGCACCTGGAGAGATCAAATTCTGCAAACACAGGCTTTGTGCCAAATCCATCCACCTCTTGTTTTTGTCCTGCCCACAAGTTAAGGGTTTTTGCTGTGGTTGTTGTTTTTGCATTTTTAAATGGTCAGTAGGAAAAAACCAAAAGAATGTTTGTGACACCTGAAAATTAAAACATTAGTGTCCATAAATAATTTTGTTGGGGTGCAGCCACGCCCCTTCATTTAGAGCTGTCTGTGGCTGCTTGCACAATGTAAATGCTGGGCCAAATAGTTGCAACAGATACTCCACGGCTTACAGAGCTTCAATATTTCGTATCTGGTCTTTCTGGGGCCCTGCTGTAGGGTTTAAGTGAGTGAGAATATTCAGCAACAGGTGGAACACATTTATCATTTCTTCACTGGAGCAGATTACTCAGAAATTTTCAGGTCATGGCCAGGCACAGTGGCACATGAGTGTAACCCCAATGGCTCAAGAGGCTGAGCGAGGCAGGAGGATTACAAGTTCAAAGCCAGCCTCAGCAAACTAGTGAAGCCCTATGCAACTAAAAGCGACCCTGTCTCGATGGAAAAAAAAAAAAAAAATTAAAAGGGCTGGGGATGTGGCTTAGTGGTTAAATGGTGAAATGTCTAGAGTCTATTCCGAGTAAAAAAAGAAAGAAATTTTCGGGGTCATGAACAAAATAGCTCGTCTACTTCCTGGGTTACAATGACTCTAGTCAAAACTCCCTTTTTCTTCTGATAAATATTTCCTAGGTACTTTCTCTTCATCCTCCTTTCCATCCCCTCCATTTTTTTGCCTGGTACCAGGGATTGGAAACAAGAGCATTTACCATTGAGTTGCATCCCAAACTTTTTTTTTTTTTGAGACTGGGTCTTGCAGTCAGGCATGGTGGTCCATGCCTATAATTCCAGTGACTCAGAAGGCTGAGGCAGGAGGAGGATTGCAAGTTTGAGGCCAGTCTCATCAATTTAGCAAGACCAGGTTTCAAAAAATAAAAAGGACTCTGGATGTAGCTCAGAAATAAAGTGCCCTGGGTTTGATCCTCAGTACCAAGAGGAAAAAAAGAAGAAGAAAAAGAGAGGGTCTTGATAAATTTCCCAGGCTGGCCTCAAACTTGAGATCCTCCTCTTCAGCCTCCTGAGTCACTGGGATTGTAGGCATGCATGACTCTGCCTAACACCTGCTCCATCCTTGTTTATTTAACCCTGGGTTTTATTTTTCTTTTTTATGTATTTATTTTTTGTACTACTGGGGATTGGATCCAGGACCTGGCCCATGCTAAGCAAGCACTCTACCACTGAGTTACATCTCTAACCCTTTAAAAATTTTTCTGAGATAGTGACTCCCTAAATTGCTGAGGCTGGCCTTGAATTTGCAATCCTCCTGCCTCAGCCTCCCGAGTTGTTGGAATTACAAGCATGTGCCACTGCACTTGGCTTAACACCCTATTTTAAATGGTCTGTACTGGGACAGGGACAAAAGGTTCACCTGGAGTAGCATTGCCACCTGAATCTAAGTAGGAAATCCAGTATGGGAGTCTAACTAAAGGTTAATTTGGGTGAGAATCAAGGAAGAAATCACATGGTCCACCAGAAGTTGGTTGACCTCAAGATGAAAATCAGAGAAAAGAGGCTTTGGGCCTAAGTTGTATCTCTGCTGCAGACAGGAACCAAGCTAGAGGAGCCCAGAGCTCTGACATCCCTAAATTTCAGAGATGGTGAATGGAGAACCGCAAAAGGCCTCAAGAGGAGCCCAATTTCCCCCTTCTTAGTTCAGCACCCTGTTAATACCTAAAATAGGAACTGCAGCTACAGAGGATGTTCTTGTGGGCATTGAACTCAAAGCCATTGACCTTGATGACCACGTCGCAGAGCTTGCCCTCTAGCCGAAGTTCATTGAAGATCTCACAGGTCATCGCGCTCATCTTCCTCTCCATGTGAGGCTGGTGGAACCGAGTGGAGGCCGCCGTGCTCTCCATCTCCATGGCACCCTGGGACCAGCGGAGAGAGGCTGCTCTCCTGGGGTGTCGGGGAGGGTTGTGGGGGGCCCCTTTAGCCAGCTGTCGCTCCTTTTCCCTACTACATCTTTCATATAGGGCCCATCAGGCAGCACAAGTTCCAGAATCCTGGGCCCGCAGTGAGATCACTCTCAGGATTGTGCTCTCAGGTTCTGGAACTCCCTCCTGTCCCTGCCCCTTCCTTCCTCCCTCCTTCCTCCCTGCCCCCCACACCTCACAGACAGATGACCTTGAACCCAGAGCAGAACTGTTAGCACCAACACCATATTAGCCATATTAGAGTTTTCCTTGATTCTACTTCCTGTTGCTCTCTTCAGGTTGTTCAGGTTCTGATCCCTGCAGCATCCATCCACCTTCCATGGCTCCCACTGGGCTCCCTGCACACTGAGTTCAAAGAACTCCAAGTTAGCAGAGGCAGAAGGGAGCAGTGAAGCTGATTAATTTCTTTTTTCTTTCTTTTGTTTTTGTACTGGGGATTGAACCCAGGGGCACTTTCACTGAGTCACATCCTCAGTCCTTTTAATTTAATTGTATTTTTTGAGACAGGGACTCCTTAAATTGCTCAAGGCTTTGGTAAATTGTTGAGGCTGTCCTCGAATTTGTGATCCTCCTGCCTCAGCCTCCAGAGTCTCTGAGATTATAGGCATGCACACCATGCCTAGCAAAAAATGATTGAATTCCATGCTGCCCAACTGCCCAAGGTCTCCCTGCACCCTAGTTGTGTTAGTCGCTCACTTTCTTCCGTGACGAGGAGGGGCCCAACTGAGGATGGTTTAACAGTATTCACTTGGTGGCACCTTCCTATCCCCTCCCACCCGTCGGTTTTGTTCCTCTTGCAAACTTTAGGCCAGGAAATGACCACTCTTGCCAGAGCGTTGCTCCAAAGAGTGCAGAGTCACATAAGGCCCCATGACAGCCCAGCCCACGCACGTGACCCCAGGATCTTGAGACCCTCCCCCTCCTCCTCCCGATAGAACTCGCCACCAGTTGCTCCTGCCGGCGCCCCAGCCAAAGCTCCCAGGCCCGGGAGGCAGCCGCGCGGACGGCTGGGGACGACGCCTGCGCAGTGCGGACGCGGGGCGGCAGTCGTCTCTCGTGCCACGGACCAAGCCACCCGCGAGATGGCGGAAGAGGTGAGGCTCGGGGGAGCGCCCCGTGTGCAGCAGCGGGCCCTTGTCCCCGCGGCGCCCCCAGGTCCCCGGCGGGCTGCGGAAGTCGCGGCGTGGCGCCGGGGCAAGCCCTGCTCCCTGGGGCTCGGCGCGGCGCCCGGGTCAGCGGTTCTCTCGGGTCTCGGGACAGGTGAGCACCCTGAAGAAGGCCACGGTCCGGATGCGGCAGCCCGGGCGGGTGCTGGAGATCGTGGGCGCGCTCCGCAGGGGCGGGGGCGAGCGGCTGCAGGTACAGTGGAGCGGCCCCGCGGAGGGAGGGCTCCTGCCCCGCGGCGGGCGTCGCGCAGCGCCCCGAGGGCCTGAGGGCGGCAGGTAGGGTCGCCCGCGGGGGGACCCTGCTGTCCCGAAACAGATTACAAACGTCTCAAGGTGTTCTTGCCCCTCCCTCGAAAACACCCCGCACCAGGACCTGGGCCTTCCCCGGCCACGCACTACAAGCCCAGCGGGGTCCCCACTAGGTAAGGTGAAGGCGCTTTAGGAAGGAACCCATGCACTGGGAGGATGCCATCGAAAGTCAGCATGCACACGCGTGCACACACACACACGCACACACACACGCACACGCACACACACACTCGCGCACACACACACCCCTCCAGGAGACTGGGCTTTCCTTTAGGGTGTGAGGATGAGGATCACCTCTTCCCCTCCCTCTCTATCCCTCCCTAACTCTCCCAGGGTTTTGCCCCGAGGTTGGCCATTGGGCTGATTAGACTTCTAATGGTGGGAGTCCTGGGATTGACCCAGGGCCTTATGCATTCTAAGCAAGTTCACTCTTACCCGGAGGCTGAGGCAGGGCCACAGTAGAAAGTGCCTATTTAGGCATCAGCACTTCTCTTTTGCCTCTTAGGTGATTTCTGATTTTGACATGACCTTGAGCAGGTTTTCATATAATGGAAAGCGATGCCCTTCTTCTTACAGTAAGTCATATTCTAGCTTGCTTGGTTGGGCTTGACAAGATGACAGCTTCTAAGGAGCAAGTAAAAGGAGTTTCATGTTTTTCCAGATATTCTGGATAACAGCAAGATCATCAGTGAGGAGTGTCGGAAAGAGGTGGGTCGCTCTTTCTTTGCTCAGAAATGGATATCATGTGCTACTTCAGTGCCTCCTGATTAGAACCAGAATCCAGCGTAGAGATCTTAGGAATGAATTCTTTAAAAAATTTTTATGCTCATGTGGATCTTGTCTTAATACACGAAGACAGCTTTTCCCTATTGGCTGAGACATAGGATGATGGATGGTTGGAATATAGACATTATGCTATTATAAGAGACTTGAATGTTATATTGTTTAACCCTCCTGCACTTTGATAGGTCGCTGACCTCTTTTGGGTGAATGACTTTATCATTTAGTTCCACTTCATTATTCACTAAATTGCATTCTAACTGGGTCTCTTAGTGTCTCATCATTCATCAATTCTTCCAATATTCCTTTTTTTTCTTTTTCCTTTTTTCTTGCAGTGCTGGGGATCAAACCAAAGCTCTCATGCATGCCTTTCCAGTACTTGGAGATGATTACTTCTTATTAAGATGGGCAGTGATTTATAGATAGCACTTTATTTTATTTTTTACTTTTTATTTTGCAGTACTGGTGGTACTCTATCACTGAACTACATCCCCAGTTCCCCAATCTTTTTTTTTTTTTTTTGAGATGGTCTAAATCACACCAAAACAAACAAACAAACAACAACAACAACAAACTCCACACATATGTATGATCTTCTGAGTCCTAATATACTTTTAGAAAAATGTTCTTGCTGGGCACAGTGGCATATGCCTGTAATCCCAGTGGCTTGGGAGGATGAAGTAAGAGGATTATAGGTTCAAAGGTAGCCTCATAAACTTGGCAAGGCCCTGAGCAATTTAGTGAGACCCTGTCTCAAAATAAAATATAAAAAAGGGCTGGGGATGTGGCTCAATGGTTAAGTGCTCCTGGGTTCAATCCCTGGTACCAAAGAAAGAAAGAAAAAGAAAAAGAAGTTTTTGTATTCCAAAAAACACACACTGAGAACTTCTTTCTCTTTTTAAAAATTTTTGGTGGGAGTCCTGGGATTGACTCAGGGCCTTAGGCATTCTAAGCAAGTGCACTATTGCTGAGTCACCCCCAGCAGCCTTGTCTCAAAATAAAAAATAAAAGGGATGAAGATGGGGACGTAGCTCAGTGGTAGAGCACCCCTAGGTTCCATCCTCAGTACAAAGGGGGGGGGGTGGAGAATCCATAACTATTTAAATGAAATGAAAAGTGTTTTTTCATATAGTTCCTTAAACCACCTTGCCTAGCACCTGAGAAAGCATCCCACATTTCTAGAAACTGAGAATTACCCTGATGACTTAGCTAATTGATAACATCAGTCAAAAAAAAAAAAAAGTTCCAATGCACTTTTTTTTTTTTTTTTTTTTTTTTGGGGTACTGGAGATTGAACTCAGGGGCACTCAACCACTGAGCCACATCCCCAGCCCTATTTTGTATTTTATTTAGAGACAGGATCTCACTGAGTTTCTTAGCGCCTCACTGTTGCTGAAGCTGGCTTTGAACTCAATGATCCTCCTGCCTCAGCCTCCAGAGCTCTGGGATTATAGGCATGTGCCAGCACGCCCAGCTTCAATACCTTTCTTATAGGAGAGTAAAGCTCCTTATATTGCTGCCTCTTAGACCTCATTCTCAGGGCGAGTGCAAGAGGAGCTCTGCAAGTCTAGTCTCACCCCGGACATTATCAAGTAGGTAGATGCAAGTGTTGTAAGAGAATAAAAGAGGAGAAACTTGAGTCTTGTAACTGACGTGTCCCCACACAAAAACGAAGACCCTTTACACAAGGATGCATCCCCTAAGCAGTTTTTCTCTCACACTAAGCTGTGGGACTTTGCTGGGGGAAAACTTGATGTGTGCTAATGACTTTCCTACTCATGTGGATGTCTCCAGCTCACGGCGCTGTATCACCACTACTACCCAATTGAGATTGACCCACACCGATCCATCAAAGAGAAGTTGCCTCATATGGTAGAATGGTAAGTGGCGCTGGTGAGAGATGTTCCTGGGCCCTGAAGGTGGGCAGGGCTGGGCTGCGAGTGTTCTTCCAGAGCTTTGATGAATTGACAGCTCCTTCATCTTACTGAGGTTTTAGCTGTAATGCCATTAGCCCAGCTAGTAGAACAAACTGTCCATATACACCAGGACTTCCTGTGTATGCTAGAGTGGAGGCCCTCAAAGAATCCTTGGAAAAAGTTAGAAATCCATTGGTTTGGTGGCCTGTTGGGGAAATGTCCCTGTCTTGGTCTGTTTTGTGCTGCTGTAACAGAACACCACAGACTAGGCAACTTAAGGTGAATAGAAACATATCGGCTCACTGTTCTGGAGGCCGGGAAGTCTAGGGTCAAGGTGCCAGTGTCTGATGAGGGCTTTCCTGCCACATCATCCCAGGGAGAAAGCGCAAAAAGAGGGCAAGAGAGACAGAGATCAAGAGGGGGCTGGACTTGTCCCTGTATGAGGAACCCACTCCCATAATAATGGCATTAATCCGTTCATGAGGCCAGAGCCTCCCAGCATCTCTGCCTTGGGGATCAAGTTTTCAAAAAATTAACTTTGGGGGGCACATTCAAGCCACAGCAACCCTGCCTTGGAAACGTGCATCCTGGGCAGCATCTCCAGAGAGGAGGGTCACAGAGGACAGGGTCTGGAAAGGCTTCCGCTTTCACAGCTAACAGCCCCCCCACCCCAGCTCTGCCTCCCTTATGCTGCCTTCCTGCCCTCTTCCTTTTAAGGATGGCCACAATCCTTCAGGAAATGACTCTGTGGAAAAGGGCGAGGCTGTCGGCGTTAGAGGGGACTTGGTTCTGTGAAGGGAAAGGGCCCTTGATGTCCGTGGATGACTTGGAATTTCGTGGGGTGTCTGCTCTTAGGTGGACCAAAGCGCACAACCTCCTGTGTCAGCAGAGGATTCAGAAGCGTCAGATAGCGCAGGTGGTCGGGGAGTCCACCGCCATGCTCAGGTGAGCTTCTTGCCCTGGAAACGCTTGCTTCACCAGACTCTCCAGAACTGCTTTGCATTCTCGGGGCATGCCTCACACGTGCAAGACCCTGGGTTCCAGCTCCAGAACTCAAAACAGTAAACTCAGTCTGAAGCTGTTTTGCTTATGCAAAGGAGGCTGGGAAGGAGTGGAGCAGAGTTAGTAGCTGGGAGTCAAGGAGTCCTGGCCATGGAGCCATCTCCAGTGGAGGCAGTGCAAAATGCCAGCGCTCCATCTCCTAGAGTCCAGCTCTTTTTTTTTCTGTTTTTTGATGGTAAAGATTTCTGGAGTCCCCCTGGGTGACTGCTGTTCTTTACCCAGACATGAGAGTTGCTAAGCCAGGACCTTTATCATCACTGTCCTTCACCAAGCAGCTGTCTCTGCTGGAACTTTCTTTCCTGGAGCAGGGATGGGAGCCCCCCGAGACAGGAGCAGACATCAGTACCTGCCCTCAAAGGTCGGCAGTCCTTACTGGGGAGAGAGGCTAGCTCCTGAAACAGCAGGAGAGTAGAGATATGTGCAGACCAGAAAAGAATGAGATGAATGTGGAGGGGCCCCAGTGAAGGTGTCCCAGGAGAGCTGCCCAGTGCATGATCAGTAGCAAAATAATATTGGCCTCTCTTGTTGTTTCAACAGTCCCTCTCCCAGGTAAATGTCCAAGAGCAGTGAGTGAACACCACAGGACATGCACAGGGCTTATTCATAATACTGAAATCTGACGACATCTCAGTTGTCTATCAACAGGAAGCTGAATAAACAAATTGAAGCACAATTATATGATGGAATAATATTTTCAGCACAGCAGTGACAGGAACAAACTACTCACCATAGGCAAATCACCCAGTGACTAGAGAGGCTGAGACAGGAGAATCACAAGCTTGAAACCCATCTCAGCAACTTGGTGAGGCCCTAAGCAACTCAACAAGACCCCTGTGTTAAATTCACAGTACCTAAAAGTAGACAGACAAACAGAAAATGGATAAACCATACAGACAGTATGTTAAACAAAATAAGCCAGAGCAAAAGAGTATATTCTGTATGAATCTTAAATCTTCCCCACCTTTTTTTTTTTTTGGTACTGTGGATTGAACTCAGAGGTGCTTTATCACTGAGCTACACTGAGCTCTTTTTATTTTCTATTTTGAGACAGGGTCTCACTAAGTTGCTTGGAGCCTTGCTAAATTGGTGAGGCTGGCCTTGAATTTATGATACTCCTGCCTCAGCCTCTGGAGTTGCTGGGATTATAGGTGTGCTTATTTGTACCTGGCTGAATCCCTTTATATGAAGTTCAAGGACGGGCAAAGTTAATCAGTGGTGATATGAAGTCAGATGCAGGGGGAGGGTAGTATTAACTGAGAGGGCCCTTGAGGGAACCTTGATCTGATTAGAGTTTCCTGGACGTATACATCTGTGAAAATTCATTCAGCAAGTACATAATCACTTTCTGTATACATTGTGTACCTCAATTTAAAATGTTTTTAAAACAATGAAAATTATAAAAAATACCTAGCCCAAGTAGAAGATAAAGAATAGTAGCAAAGGCAACTCCATTTCAGAATTCTTTCTTCTCTTTACAGGGAGGGGTATAAGACATTCTTCAACACACTCTATCGTAACAACATTCCGCTGTTCATCTTTTCTGCGGGCATTGGTGATATCCTGGAAGAAATTATCCGACAGATGGAAGTGTTTCACCCCAATATCCACATTGTGTCTAACTACATGGATTTTAATGAAGAGGTGAGCCATATCCCATCTGGGCAGGGAAAAGCAGAGGGGTGGGGACCATCAACCTGGCTGCTTTACCCTATACTTTAACCCCCACCTGGGGAGGCAGGGAAGGGAGACAGCTGGCTTCTTTGCCCTCAGGTGGTTATTTATTTATTTATTTATTTTGGTACTGGGGATTGAACCCAGAGGTGCTTTACCACTGAGCTACATCCCCAGCTCTTTTTACTTTGAGACAGGGTCTTGCTAAGTTGCTTAGGACCTCACTGAGTTGCTGAGGCTGGCCTCAAACTTGCAATCCTCCTACCTCAGCCTCCCAGGTTACTGGGATTCCAGGCGTGCATCCCCATTCCTGGTTTATCAGTTACTTTCGAAGGACCCTCTCTAGTGTTTGGCCAATAGTTAGCTCTCTGCCATGGGGACCTAGTGTGTGGTTCAGCTCGGTCCTATGTCACTGTCATCAATCCTGTGCTATTCTAAGTATTGAAAGACTTGGACTTTGACATTTTTTTTTTCTGGGGTTGTAGGTGGCCTGCTCCCACTCACCTATTTTCTGATTTCTTCCCCTTAAAAACAGTGACTGAAGCCAGGCACAGTGGTGCACACCTCTGATCCAAGCTACTTGGGAGGTTGAGGCAGGAGGATTAAAAGTCCAAAGCCAAACAAGGCAATTTAGGAAACCCTGTCTCAAAAAAAAAAAAAAAAAAAATAGTAAAAAGGTTGGGGATGTAGCTCAGTGGTGGAGTTGCCTTACATGTATAAAGTTTTGAGTTTACTCCCCAGTACTACCAAAAGGAAACACAAATCAGTGGCTAGAATTTTTAGCACCTTGACCTGTGGTTAGGATATGGCCTGCAGCTGAGCAGTACACACTCATGTCCTGAATGGCATTTTCCTCTTCTTTTTTCCCTCTTGCTCTGTTGGGGACGGGTCCTAGGCCTGGCCTTGCACATACTAAGCAAGTGCACTACCACTGAATCAGATCTACATTCCCATGAATAGCATTTATATTGCAGCTTTTTTATTTTTTTAGTTGTAACTGGACAAAATATCTTTTATTGCATTTTTTTTTTTTACTTTTATGTGGTGCTGAGGATCCAACCCAGGACCTCGCACGTGCTAGATGAGCTATCTACCGCTGAGCCACAATCCCAGCCCCTATATTGCAGCTTCTATCAAAAGAGATAATCAACAATATTTGATGGCCCCTCTAGTTTATTTATTTATTTATTTATAAATTTATTTTTAGTTGTAAATGGACACAACACCTTTATTATTTATTTTTATTTATTTATTTATATTTATGTGGTGCTGAGGATTGAACCCAGTGCCTCACACGTGCTAGTTAAGCATTCTACCACTGAGCCACAACCCCAGCCCTATTTTTTTACAATATTTTTTTTAGTTTATTTTTTCCACATTTTTAATTTTTTAAATAATTTTTATTTTATTTATTTTATTTTTATGTGGTCCTGAGGATTCAACCCAGAGCCTTGCACATGCTAGGCAAGTGTGGAGCCACAACCCCAGTTCCACATTTTTTTAATTGGTACATTATAGCTGCCTATGCTAGTTTAAATCATCAGTCACAAATTTTTCCTATAAAGGCAAGGTAGTAAGTATCTTAAGCTTTTGGAGCACTGTGGTCTCCATTTTAACTACTCTCAACTTTGCAATTTTGGCAGAAAATGCAGCCATTGTTAGTAAGTGAACAAATGAGTGTGGCTGTGTTCCAGTAAAATTTTATTTATGAAAAACAAGCCATGCCAGGCATGATGGCTCATGCCTATAATCCCAGCGATTCAGGAGGCTGAGGCAGGAGGATTGTAAGTTTGAGGACAACTTGACTCAAAATAAAAAATAAAAAGGAGCTAAGAATGTAGCTCAGTGATAGTCAAGTACCCCTGGTTTGATCCCCAGTATAATAAAAACAACAACAATAACAACAAAAGACCAAATCTGGGACCCACCACCATTCTAGGGTACAGTAAAAAGTTTGGGCATTATCTATAGCTTGCAGGATTTCCTTTCCTCTGTGACAGAATGGAAAGCTGGCACTCCATGGGTCCCTGCTACCTGTCTCTTGGTTTTTTAGGGTTTTCTACAGGGATTCAAGGGCCAGCTCATACACACCTACAATAAGAACAGTTCCGCGTGTCAGAACTCCAGTTACTTCCAGCAGCTTCAGGGCAAGACCAACATCCTCCTGCTTGGAGACTCCATGGGGGACCTCACTATGGCCGATGGGGTTCCTGGAGTGGAGAACATTCTCAAGATTGGCTTCCTAAACGACAAGGTAGGTAGGGGCCAAGGCCTCCTGCCCACATGGCTTTCTCCTTGAATTTCTACTAAAAAATGCTTTGGAACACCTTCTACGTGCCAGACACTGTGGAAAGTTTAGGGGTGCCGAGGTAAGACTCAAGCCATATTCACCTAGAACACATAGTCTCATAGGAAATGAAGAAGATCCCTAGTAATCACAAATGCACACGTGGCCTGACACAGGAGTTGAGAGAGAACATCGAACTGGCCTGTGTGACTGTGTGTGTCAGGCACTGTTCTAAGCATGTCACAGACATTACCCCATTTAGTCCTTCCAGCAACCCTCTGAGGTAGTGACTGGGATTTTACAGATAAGGAAACCAAGTCAAGGAGTTTATGGTGAACTTGCCCAAGTTAATGTAGTTTAGGAGAGGGTGGGGCTGATTACCAGTCCTCCTAAATCAGACCTAAGGGGCATGATTGAGATGCCAGACTTTGGTATTCTGACCATGAGCTTATAATTAAGATAATTAAGATATAATTTTTCTTTTCTGATTCAGAAAAGAAAAATTATATCTGGTGCAAAGGTACCAGAGTGCTGTACCTCCCCAGCAGATGCTGGAGCCCACAAATGTTTGAGCCATACAAAAACTCCTAGCACATGCCTGGAATCCCATTGCTGGGGGGCTAAATCAGGAGAAGCACAAGTTCAAAGCCAGCCTCAGAAATTTAGTAAGGCCCTAAGCAATTTTGCGAGACCCTGTCTACATTAAAAAAATATTGGGCTGGAGTTAGGGCTCAGTGGTAGAGCACTTGCGTAGCACATGGGAGACACTGGGTTGGGTCCTCAGCACCACATAAAAATAAAACAAATGTATTGTGTACATCTACAACTAAAAAAAAATTAATTAAAAAATATAAAAGGCTGGAGATGTGGCTCAGTGGTTAAGTACCCTGGGGTTCAATCCCTGGTACCAAAAAAAAAAAAACCCAGCCAAAAAAACAACTCAGCCCAGATTGATTAGAGGTAACATCTGGGCTTTTGATTTTCACCCTTGATATTGACCTTTTGACTCTGGCTGAGGGTTAATTAAGGCAGCCTTTCTGTCTTCAAAGAACAAACCCTTAACCTTGAACTCCTCAGACTTTGGAAAGGGGGCTGGGAGCTGTGCTTGTGTGGCCTCCTCCCTGGCCCCCCACTCTGGAGTAAGAGGCCTAGACAAGGTGTCTTGGGGACTTTTGGTCTGCTTCCCTGTGCAGGTGGAGGAGCAGCGGCAGCGCTACCTGGAGTCCTATGACATCGTGCTGGAGAAGGACGAGTCCCTGGATGTGGTGAACGGGCTGCTGCAGCACATCCTGTCCCAGGGGGACCTCATGGAGATGCAAGACTCCTGAGGGCCTGAGGGCACAGTGTCAGTCCAGGCCTTGCCGATCACAATGAGGAGGGGACCTCTCCTCAGGAGACCTCTCTGCTGTGAGCATAGAGAAAAGTCCTGGGCAGCCAGGAGCCACTGGACATGTCCTTGCCCACCTCCTCTTTCCCCCAATGCCTTCACTTGCCTCTTCAACAGAGGCTTGCAGGAGGCCCTGTTGGGTAGGAGGGCAGCAATCAGGGTTCCAAATGAACCATGGGCCACAGCATGTTAATATTCTATGGATCATCTAGTCCAAGGATTTTTTAAAAAACTTGTTTTTGTCAAGGTGGTATATACCTGCAATCCCAGAGGCTCAGGGAGGCTGAGACAGGAGGATCACAAGTTCAAGGCCAGCCTAAGCAATTTAGTGAGGCTCTATGTAACTTAGTGAGACCCTGTCTCAAAATAAAAAATAAAAAGGACTGGGATGTGGCTCAATGATTAAGGACCTTGGGTTCAATCCTCGGTATCAAAAAAAAAAAAAAAAAAAATTTTTTTTTTTTTTGAACAGGAGAAGCTGTACTTTACACAAATATAAGGTATGAAACAGATGAAAATTAAAATAAGAAAGAGCTGCTCTGATTCAGAGGGTGTGGGTAGGCGGCAGAGCCTGAACCTTTTGGCCCTGGAGGCATAGGGAGCTCTGAGGGGAGCTCTGAGGAGGCATGGGGGCTCCATGGAACAGTTGGAGGACCACCGTGAATTAGCCCAGAAGCCCCTCTGAGCCCAGTCTAAATATGCCTGTGCTGACAGGGTGGGCGCTGACTTGGAATGGGGTGGCCTAACTCTGGGGCAGCCATCAAATCTGAAATTCTGTTGGGATCAGTTGGGTTGAGGTGGCCGTCTAAGAGCCCTCTCTTTAGGGATCCCCAACGGAACCTATTTGGGTGTAGATTTTCCCTGGTGCCCTTGGCTCCCTCCTCCTTCTTTTCATCCCAGGGCCACCAAACAGATGATCTGCAAGGGCTTCAGGCCAAGGCCCGGGAGGACAAGGCAAAGTGAAAGAGAAGCATCTTGCATTATGGCTGTTCTCAGTTCCTTCCCCTCCTCCCCCTGTTGACTTGGATGGTCAAGAGCCAGCTGAGTTCTCTCTGGGCCTCTTTCAAAAAGCCAGTTCATGTGGCGTTTCTTGGCCTGTCCTCCCTTGGAGAGAAGCATCCGCTGCTGGGCATGACGGTGCTCACCCATAACCCCAGCAGCAGGCTGGAGGGCGAATTCGCCACCAGCCTCAGGGACTTAGTGAGACCCTGTGTCAAAGTAAATAGATAAAAGGGCCAGGGATGTGGCTTAAAGCTGGAGCACCCCAGAGACTGAAGAAAACAGCCACTCCCACCTCCTGCAAGGAGCCGACTGTTGGAAGTTGTGTTTCTAGTAGACCTGAAGGTATTGGGGGGTGGGGTACAAGGGCTGCTCAGTGTCTGCTGGTAGCCAGGTGCCATTCGGAGTGCCTGGATGCCTCCCAGTGACCCTTCAGGCCCCCTGCATCGCCCAGCACTGGGAGGAAGCAGGGCAAGGCCGGTTTGCAAATGAAGAGCCCAGAAAAGAAGCGAAGAAAGTCAAATACCCAGGGTCCTGCTTACTCACGTCTGACGGAGTTTGCACCACCCCGACTCCCATGGTGGATCATCTGGTTGCATCCAACCCTTTTGAGGGTGACTTCGGAGCCCCTAAGATGGGCAGCGCGGCCCCTCCATTCCTCGGCAGTCCTGTGCTCTTTGGAAGCTTCCGTGTATGAGGGGACATGGCAAGCCAGGTACCCCCAGGCTGTGGAGGGGTCCCCAGACACTTCGTTGATAACCCCGCCCTTCCCTCCTAATCCTATGGGACCTGCTTTCAACATGCCCCCCCAGGGCCCTGGCTACCCACCCCCAGGCAACATGAACTTTCCCAGTCAACCCTTCAGCCAGCCTCTGGGTCAAAACTTCAGCGCTCCAGGTGGGCAGATGATGCCAGGCCCAGTGGGGGATTTGGCCCCATGATCTCACCCACCATGGGACAGCCTCCCAGAGGGGAGCTGGGCCCTCCTTCTCTCCCCCAGCGCTTTGCCCAGCCAGATGTGCCTTTTGGTCCTTCTCCTCTACAGAGACCTGGTCAGGGGCTCCCCAGCCTGCCCCCCAACACAAGTCCCTTCCCTGGTCCAGACCCCGGCTTTCCTGGCCCTGGTGGTGAGGATGGGGGAAGCCCTTGAATCCACCTGCTCCCACTGCTTTTCCCCAGAAGCCCCATTTGGGCTCGCCAGCTGCTGCTGTTAATGGGAATCAGCCCAGTTTCCCCCAAAACAGCAGTGGACGGGGTGATGGCACTCCGGATGCCAACAGCCTAGCACCCCCTGGCAAGACAGGTGGGGGTTCAGGGCCCCAGCCTCCCCCAGGCCTGGTGTACCCATGTGGTGCCTGTCGGAACGAGGTGAATGACAACCAGGATGCTGTCTTGTGTGAGGCCTCCTGCCAGAAGTGGTTCCACTGGAGTGCACAGCATGACTGACAGCGTGACCACTGAGGCCTCTGCTGTCTGGGCCTGTGATCTCTGCCTCAAGACCAAGGAGATCCAGTCTGTCTACATCCGCGAGGGCATGGGGCAGCTGGTGGCTGCTAATGATGGGTGACACTGGTGAGGTGGTCCCAGGGAAGTACACATGTCCCTTCCTGCTCCTCCAGGGTGATTGTCTGGCTCCTGGTCCTCGTTTCCACTGGTTCCCCATCCTCTCAGAGCAGAAACATGATAGTGCCTGGGCGCAGAAGAGCCTGGGTTGCTCACTTTTCTGGAAACAACGCATCAAGATCTACGGAGATCCAGGAAACCTGCTGAGCAGAGCCACTTTGTGTGTGTGTGTGTGTGTGTGTGGCTATTAGGAGGCCTAGGGATGTGACTGTAAGAGAAAAGGGGCAGAGGAAATTCAGGAAGGCAAGAGTGCCCTGTCTGCCTAGGATGGATATCTAACACCTGTGCCTATCACCCCTGTCTCGCCCCACAGCTCTAGCCTTAGTTTTTGGAGTGAAGCGTTGAAGGTTTCTGGCTTGAGGAGCCGGTCTCTTCCTACCCCTGCGACAGCCATTTCATGGGCTCTGGGAGACCTCTTTAGGGAATAAATGGGGATTCCTCCTTTTTTCTACCTTCCCCTTTGCCTCCCCCAGACCTGTCCAGCTCCTCCTCCCTCAGCACCAAATAGCTTGAAGAATGGAGTTCCCAGCTAGGGCAGTTTCTTGGTGATTTGGGGCTTCGTGACAGTAGGTAAGAGGTGCTGTCAGGATGTAGCTTCCTCATACCAAAGTCACTGGTCTCAGCTTCCCATGCTTTTTTCTCTTAATGACCATATTTTTGAAAAAAAAAAAAAAAAGAATATATATATATATATATAGACACGTGGTCTGAGGGACCAGAATCTTTGAAGTCTGGGTTGTCCTGGAGGTCTGGACTCTGTTGGCACCCCTGGCCCCCTGTCTGTTGCACATTAAACCCAGTGCTGTTCTTCAGCTTTTGGCGCCCTCATACCCCTGCCTCCCTGGGTTGGTTGGAGGAAAGCTTGGAAAGGTACCAAGGCCTTATACCCCATTTCCTCCCTGACAGAAGGATCCAAGTGAGGTCATGTCATAGCCTCGTGGGTAGGAGGAGGAGTCAGTAGGATTCTCCATGCCATGGTACTAAAAGGAAGGAGAGCCTGGAGATTTTTGCTTCTGTATTTCCTGGCTATTAGGTATCATCTTGGGCCTGGTGATCTAGAAATCCTCATTATCTCAGCCAAAGTCCTGCACTGGGCTTGTTTTTGTTTTATTTTTAAAGCACTGCCTGCCAGCAATGAGCCTGGGGCCTAGTGAAGAGCCCCTCTCAACTGCTGTTGAGCTCCTACGTGCATTTCTCAAAAGGGTGGGGAAGGGAGTGTGGCCCTCGGCAGAGAACTCTGGTCTCTCTAGCCCTCGGGGTGTGGTGGCAAAGGCTACCTTCTGGTCCCCTACTCCCACTTTTCTCTGTTCCCTGCACCTGGAGGGAAGATACTGCCTGGTGGAGCCCACAGCCTTTGCAGCTATGAGGAAGAGGGTGGGCCTCGGGGCTTCACTAAGCTAGTGTTCCCCACTCCAAAACAGTGGAGGTGGCACCCCCCAACTTTGTGTTGTGTTTGTGATTCTGTTTGCTTCTCCCCTGTTGCTACTTTTGCACCAATTCCCTCTCCACACCTGTAAACACTCCTGGGGAGTGTAGACTTCACCACTCCTCGCCACTACTTTTTGGAAGAAAGTGGAATGGCAGAGATGTGGTTGTGGGGTCTTTTGTACAGTTGGGTTAATAAAATGACTTTAAAATCCAAAAAAAAGAAAGAAAGAAATGACTGGGAATATAACTCAGTGGTAAAGCACCCATGGGTTCAATTCCCAATAATAGTAATAATAATAATAGAGCTGGAGATGTAGCTCAATAGCTCAATAGTTCAATAGCAACCCTGAGTTCAATCTTCAGTACCAAAAAAAAAAAAAAAAAAGATTCTGGGTATATCAGCTCTCCCTCACTATAAAAACATACCTAGAAAATCAACTTAAAAAGACAAATGGTTTATTTAGGCTCATAGTTTTGGAGGTTTCAGTCTATGACCAATTGGCCCCATTGCTTTGGGTCTGTGGTGGCACAGCACATCATGGTGGGAATGCATATAAAGAAGGCCCATTCACCTCATGTGAATGGTGGTATATGAAAGACCATGTCCTAAAGTCCCCTTCAAAGGCACACTTCCAATGACCTAGCACTTTCCATAGGCTCCACCACCTCCTAGAGGCACTAGGGGCTGGGGACCAAACCTTTAACACATTGGTATTTTGTGGGAGACATTCTAGAACCATAGCACTTGGCAAGAGGTTGGTGCCTGTGGGGGCACTGTGGCAGGTGAGTCTGGTCCTGTCAATTTTCTCTCGCAAGCCCCACCCTGTTCTCAGAAGGCTTGGGTCATCTCCATCACACCAGGCAGAATCCAGGCAGGTGAGTGAGGGCAGATGGCCTGGCTGGCAGCTGAAGCAACTCTCTCCAAGACCCTGTGGAGATCTGAACTCAATTCCCTTTCCTCTGGCAAGAGGGAGGAGGATGGGCAGGTGGTAATGGCCGTTGGCCAGAACCAGGGAGCGGTGGGAATATCACAGTATGGGAAATTATGCAGAAAAGTAACCCAGTTCGTGTGGTTCAGTTGAGTCCTCAAGGTCTGCTGGTTATTTGAGATCAGGGACTGTCTTTTCCACTCAACTGGGACAATGAGGTGACAGATCATCTCTCCATACCTCCCCTGCAGGCCCCTCTCCTCTCTGAACATCCACCCTCAGTGGCCCGGGGCTCCCTTTCCATGGCGAGGCCCCCCAGTTAGGCCTGGGGAGGGGGGAACCCTCTGGGAGTGGGGAGCCCCGCATAGGGGCGCTGTCTGGAGCCAGCGAGGCCAAGGCAACAGCCGGGTTTGATTCTTCTTTCTGCCCCATCTTTGGGTCAAAAGTCTTCTCCCCACAGGACATGGAAAGACCATCTCCTAAGGCATGGTTTTACCTTTTATTTGACACAAAGGAAAAAGGGATCAAGGCGCCAGGTTGGCCTTTTGAATGTGCAGAGCTGTGCCCACTCCCTCCCACCCCTCAGTCCCGAATTAGCACCAGACACAAAGACTTCCACAGCCCTAAAGACCCTTTAAGCAGGTTTCCCCGCATAACCTGCCTTTTCTTCAGTTTCTTTGAGAAAGGAGCCACCCTTGGGAATGAAAGGCTGCACAAAGCCCGGCCCTGGCCCCTGGCTCCTTGGAGAAGAGAGAGGAGCAGGTGGCAGGGCTGCCCTGAGGAGCAGTCAGAATGGAGGAGGCTGCAGAGCCCCACCCCCCAGCTGACCCATGCTCCTGGGGAGCTGCCGTGACAAAGGAATGGGGGTGGGATGGTGAGGGGAAGAAAATCAAGGGCAAGTCTGAGGAGCTCAGCCTTGCTAAGAGTCCAGCACTGCAACAGGAGGCGTGGATGGGGTCCAGCAAGGGTCTAGCCAACCTCTGTCCCCAAACTGGCTTTGTAACCCAAAGTCTTAAGGAGGCGGGTTGGGGCTGGAAGAGAAAAATGGTATAAAGGTCTGAACTGTGGATTTTAACCTGGGGTCGGTGGCAGAGCAGAGTGGGCTCGTCCCACACCCCTTCAGTGGCTCCCAGAGTCATCCCAGTTGAAGGAGGGGACCGTGGGCAGGCCAGTCCCTCTGCCACTGTCCCCCCGCAGGGGCCTTTGTGTCTGAGGCCAGGCCCGGGCTCCCTGCCCTTCAGAGCTCCTCATGGACCCGCTCCTGGTCTTCATCCGACTTCAGCTTGAGTTCCTCAGCCGTGATCTTGCCATCCTGGTTGCGGTCCTGATTCTGGAACATGTCCCCTATGGTTTTCTCAGGGTCCTGCCCAGGCATGAGGCGGCCTTTGCCTTCATTCACTTGAGCCTTGATGAAGGAGGAGAACTGGGGGAGGGGAGAGCCACAGGAGGAGTGAGGTCATGGAGAGCTGTGGATGGCCTTGGGCAGGGAGGACAGCCAATGCTGTCTCCTTCCTCCCAGGCTGCCCTGTCCCCTCCCCAATTCACTAAGGCCCAGGAGAGGAGAGGGGCTGGAGTACAGCCTGGGGGACAGTCCATGACTGCCAGATGGGGCAACAGGCAAGGAAGCACAGGTGAGTGGCTCAGCCGGGGACAGCAGGTGCCTGGGGGAGGGGCAGGTGAGCACTGGGTCGGCACTAGATGCACCATGGGTGTGACTGAGCTCCTGACCCACCTCCTCTGGGGGGACCTCTCCATCTTTGTTGAGGTCCATATCTTCAAACAGGCTGGCGGGAGGGTCCTTGTGCCACACAAACAGGTAGCCCGTGGGCAGCCCGTCCTCCCGGGACACTAGCTCCACCTCAAACAGCAACACAGCGCTGCCAGGAACCCCCCGGGCTGGAGGGGGGAGAGGGGAGCGGAGAAAGGTCCCATTGAGGCCAGGCCAGACTCAGTTTCCCTTCTTGGGAACTGGAAAGCAGGGCATGGGAGGAAAGCGTCCCTGACCCTCCCACCAGCCACAGAGGCTGGAGACAGGACCCAGGCCTCGGCCCCTCACCTCCGCTCTCTCCGTGTGCCAGGTGCGGAGGCACAACCAGCTGCCGCCTCTCTCCTACACACATGCCCTGCAGGCCTGTGTCCAGACCCTCGATCACCTTGTTGGCCCCCAGTGTGGCCTCCTGGGGGGCCCCAAAGTCATGGCTAGGGGAAAGTAGATTCCCAGATTAGCATCGGTCCTTGTCCCCTGCCAGTTTGCACTCCACTTTCCCCAAAGTGGGCCCAGGACAAGCCCTCGATTCCAGAGTGGCTCCTGGTGCCCACCCAACAGCCCAGTACAGGGTCCCCACGGGCCCTAGGACAGCCCAGAGGGCTCCCCCTTCAGTTTCCCCTGCCCTCCTGCCAGCCTCATGGGCCCTTCCCCTGGGGAGTAACAAATCTCATCTTCCACAGGGTGGGCCTCAATAGCTTACCAGCATGCGAAAGGCCCTGGGTTCAACCCCCAGTACCAAAAATGATAATAAAGAAAGTAAAACAATCTCATGGCCCTCGGCTGTTGACGCTCACTGAAGGAAGCAAGAGACGCCATGACCGAGAACGAGGAGCTGGAGTCAGGGGTGCTGCTTGAGCACTGCCCGCGCCTGCGCCCACCCACCAGCCCAGCCCTGGCCCTGCCCCGGACCCACGAGGAGAAGAGCCTGGTGCCATCCAGCAGAGAGCAGTTGTAGTGGTAGCGAATAAAGTCCCCAAGCTTTGAGGTCTCATTGCAGCTCTCAGGGGGCCGGGACAGCGTCTTGATTTCCACTGGATCGGCAGGGTTGTGGAAGTCAATTACGTGCACGTCGAAGATGAGCACAGCGGAGCCAGGGATCTTGTCTCCTGAGGCCAGATGGGGGAGGGGGTCAGCTCGCCATCTCCATGGGGGCTCCCTCCCTGGGGAGTCAGCGGGGGTCCATCCTGATGCTTCCTATATGTTGCTCTTGGGTGTTGGGGTGAGGGGCAGGGACAGGGGAGGAAAGCCCTTTTCCCCTTGTGGCTTTGCAAACTCCCTGTAACTTAACCCTCTGAATCATTATGATTAGGCCCATTTCCACAACTGGGCCTCCAATCCAGGCCTCTGTGCTTCCTGGGGCTCTGCTGGGTCTGTTCTTTCATAAAGCCACCCTCTGACCCCAAACTTGGGAGTTGGCTGTGCTTTTCATTATAAGAGGGGGTAGTGGGGAGTGTCTGGAGGAAGTGGATGGAATCTGGTGATCAGCCATAAATAAATGTGTTTCTGTGACGAGGGGTGGAACAGAGGCTTAGGGAGAAGAGTTGGGAGCAGTGGAGGAGGTGCCTCGGGAATAACCTTACCAGTCCCATTCTCCCCATAGGCGAGGTGTGGGGGGACGGTGATCCTCCGGCGCTCCCCTATGCACACGCCCTGCAGCCCCTGGTCCATCCCGGGGATGATGTAACCCTGCCCGATATAGGTATTGTAGGTGTGGTTGCGGGAGTAGCTGCAATAGAAGGCAGGGAGGGGCAGGGAGGGAGTCAAAGGGACCCCCGACCCCTTACAGGGGACCTCTCAGCCCCCACCTCTCTCCTCAGATCCTCCCTGACCTGGAATCAAAGAGGGTGCCGTCCATCAGGGAGCCGTTGTAGTGGTACCGCATGAAGTCCCCCGCCTTGGCTCTCCGGACACAGCCAGGGGGTAACTCCAGCGTCTCTAGCTGGACGGTGTCCTTTGGGTTGTGGACATCGATCAGTAGGACATGGAAGACCAGGGAAGCCTGCGGGGGGATCACAGTCCCTGGGGAGGGGATAGGACTTGAACCATACAAGTCGGCAGCCAACTGAGGCTCAGGAAGGCCTAAGTGGGCGCCATGCTTTCCTGACCCCTTCTCTTCCATCTATGGCTGTTTCTTGTTCTTTTTATGAGACCTGAGTTGTGTTTTCCCCAAAGCCACCATCGATTTTGTGAACCAGAATAAAGCAGGCCTTCTTAGTAGAACCATCACCAAGGGCTAGATCTCTTCCCTACTTTCCTCCTTGGCTGGATGCCCTGGTGTACTATAGTACGTAACCTGAACAACTGTACGTGGAGCCCTGGTTTTCCTTCTTCTGGAGAATTCTCACAAGCCCCTCTCTGCCCTTACCGTAGCCTTTCTCGCCATAGGCCAGGAATGGAGGGATGATGATCTTCCTTCTCTCACCAGGACACATGCCCAGCAGCCCTTGGTCCATGCCCTTGATCAGCCAACCAGAGCCGACGTAGGTGTCATAAGTACCGCCCCTGCTGTAGCTGTGGAGAATTAGGTAGAGGTTGCGCTGCTGGAGGTGAGAGGAGGATGGGCCTGGGCTCCTTCGCTCCGGCCATAGTCTCTGATGCCTCAGGGTCCCCTTCTGGCCCCTACCTGGTGTCGAAGGTGGTGCCATCCAGCAGAGTGCCATTGTAGTGGTAGCGGACAAAGTCGGTGTCCTGCACCATGCGGGGGCAGTGAGGCGGGCGAAGCAAGATGCTCACCTGGACGGTGTCTGCCTTATTCCACACGTCCAGTAGGACCACATCGAAGTACAGGGTGGCGTCTGGGGGAATTAGCCCCGCTGTGGGGCAAAGCAGAAGGAGCCTAGTTGCGGCAGCCCGGGGTGGGATGGGGGTGCAGGTCTGAGGGTCTAGCTGTGCCTCCCCTGGCCGCAGATTCCCTCCATCCCAGCCAAGCTGTGTCCTGCCCAGGGTCCCAGTTTCCCTCTCCTGTCTTCCCAGAGGCACTGATGGAAACTCTGGACAGAGCCTCCACTGTGCAGACTCTGTACAGTGTGACCTTGGCCAAGCCACTCCCTAGCTGAACTTCAGATTTCTGACCCTGGGGTCTCTGATTCTGCCTCTTGGCCTCCCCTTCCCCATGCCTGTGCCCAGCTTCCTCACCCACACCGATGCTGCCGTAGCCCAGGTGGGGGGGCACGATGAGCCGTCGCCGCTCGTTGACACACATGCCCATGAGGCCCCGGTCCATGCCAGTGATGAGGCGCCCCACACCCACCACGATGGCTACCAGGGTGCTGCGGTCATAGCTGGGGGGAGGGAGGGGACACATAGGAGTTAGTGACCTCAGGTGTGCACAGGTGAGGGCACATGGTCCCATACATGAGCAGAGGTGCATACCCCATGCATGATGTCCCCTCCCCATACACAGGGTAGATGCACACATGCTCCTCACACACGGCCTCTCCAGGTCGTCCTCCTAGGCTGCCACCTAGGAAGTACCTGAGGAAGCCAGGGCCTTTTATTCCCCGGGGTGGCGAGCAGTGTACAGGCCCGCCTGCAGCTTCTGCTTGCTGACAGTAACAGAGTGGTGAGCACAGTATGGAGGGCAGAGCATTTATTGAGCTCTTGCTATATGCCAGATTAAATGCTTGGCCCTTTTTATTCACTATCTTATTGAAGTTTTGTTCTATGAGACAGATATTATTATTTTCACTTTTCTTTCTTTCTTTTGGTGTGGGGGGCGTAATTTGGAATCAAATTCAGGGGTGCTTTGAGCCAAATCCCCAGCCTTTTTTTATATTTTATTTTGAGACAGGGTCTCATTAAGTTGCTTAGGGTCTTGCTAAATTGCTGAGCCTGGCCTTGTACTTGTGATCCTCTGAGATGGAAGGCTCAAAAGGTCAAGGCTAACCTGGGGAATTTAGGGAGACTCTGCCTCCAAAAAGAAAGAAACAAACAAAAATAGTGTTAGGGATGAGCTCAGTGGGAGCACCCCTAGGTTCAATTCCCAGTTCAAACAAAAGGAAGAGGAGAGAGAGGAGGAGGAAAGAGAGGAGAAGGAGAAAGAAAGAGAAAGAAAGGTTTCTAAACTCAACACTTATGAATTAGGCCCTAGCCAGGCTCCCAGAGTTCACCAGAGAGGGCAGCCCCCAACTCCCAGTCCTTCCCCAACTCCTAGATGTCCAGGGCTCAGTGCTGTGCCTACACCTGGCTTTGTCCTCTGAGTAGGTTTTACTCTGGTCTGTTTCCTTCACAATGCTGAAATGAAGGTTCAAGCTCTGCACAAAATGTCTATAAGTTAAACAGCTTCAGGGCGTGTGGTTTCCCACAGAGTTAAGACTAATATGTTTGGTGTGGTTTTTTTTTTTTTTTTTGGTACTGGGGATTGAACTGGGGTGCTTTACCATTGTGCCACATCCCTAGTTCATTTTGTTTTTTTTAGTTGACACAGGGTCTTGCGTAAGTTGCTGAGAGTCTCGCTAAGTTGCTGAGACTAGTCTTGAACTTGAGATCTTCCTGCCTTAGCCTCCCAAATTGCTAGGATTACAGGTGGGCACCATGGTACCTGGCTGCTAATATGTATTGAAGTCATAAGGACTATAGGTACTATGAGAAGTCCACTGTCACCATCTGGTCTGATCATTAGCCTTAGGAAGGAGACACTATTCTTATGTCCATTCAGAACTGAAGCTTTAAAAGACAAAATTCCTTATCCAACACTGTGGCCTATATTTGAACTAGGGTCTTAAGTTTTTGCCCAATATACTGCCTGCCTCCAAGATCAAGGTCACTAATACTTCGTGGCCTAGTGTATGTTTTGGAAAAGGGGTGACTTCTTTGTGGTGTGGGGCATTGTGTGTGATGGGACCTAGGGTTTACCCTGGAGGCTGGCACACAGCCTGCCCTAACACCCCCTCCCCCACCCAAAGTGGACTTTGGGAAGGCCTGGGTCATACCAGAAGTCTGTGTTCAAGCCCTAAGACTGGCAAGATGGGTGATAGCACTGGCCTGGTAGAGGTAAAATGGAGGAGGTGGGGGTTCAGGTTCCAGGATGTCCAGAGAGACAAGAAAACCCTCCAAGATGCCCAGGATAGCATGTCTGACTGTGTGACACGTGGACAGAACAGACCATGGCACCTAGCTATGCCCTCCTCCCAGAACCATCCTACTGCCTTATTTTGATGCCCACCTGGCTTTATCCCCACCCCAGCTGTTGAAGACCTCCATCCTCCAAATAAAAAGGTTTACTGCCTCTTCTCTAACCACAAAAGCAAAGAAAACTGGGTGTGGAACAAGATAGGGGCCTGGGTAGGAGGAAAGACAGGGGGGTCCCCTTCTGAGAGACCACAGGAGGGTTCACATACTCCTCCAGCCATTCCCTTCCCCCAACATTGCAGACCAGAGCACCCCCTCATCAACGGCAGGTAAATGGAGCCTTTCACCTTTGATCATCAAATACTTTGGGGGACTTGGAGAACTTGGGTGAAAAGACCTGGGGTAAAGGTGAAGGCTTAGAATTTGAGGCAGGGCTTGTTTTTGAGGAGATGGATATCTGGGACCCCCGCCCCCACCCCCGCTGTTTGGGCTTGGGGGATCATAAAGTGAAGGCCCAGATTGCGAGCTTGAAAGGGGAAGCAAGGAAACCCCAGGTCCCAGGCGCCGGGGTTCAGGAAAGGCATGATGAACCTGGGACACCCACCCCTTTACCTCGAGTCAAACTTCTTGCCGTCCTCGAAAGTGCCATTGTAGTGGTAACGTACAAAATCCCCCATCTGCACCTCCCGGGGACAGGACCTGGGAACGTGGTACCTCTCGATGACCACATCTTCCAGGGGGCCCCCGGCCGGGCTGGCGCGGCCCAGCCCCCTCCCCAAGACCTGCAGCAGCAGCAGCAATTGCAGCAGGGAGAGCCGGCGGAAGGTGTGGCTGGGGGATCCCGCAGGGAACATGGTGCTCCAGCAAGGCCAGCGGGCAGTGAGGGCGAATGAGGGAACGAAGGAACTGCAGCCGCCAACCTCCTTCCACCCCCTCCGAGGGCTGGCTCCCCCCCTTCCGTCCTTCCCCACCCCCGCCCTGGCTGGTCCACGTGGAATGGGGGCTGGGGAGACTGAGCTGGCCGGGCGGGGTGGCGATGGCCGTGGGATAGGAGGAGGGGGCAAAGCTGAGAGTTTAGAGTCCCAGGAATCCGCCACAGGAACTCCGGATCCTCCTCCTCCCATCTCCACTCTGAGCAGAGACTCGGGCCTGGCCGGGAAGGAGGTTCGGGGAAAGATGAGAAGTCTGAGTGGCCTCAAAAAAAAAAAAAAAAAAAAAAAAAAAAAAAAAAAGTAGAAGAAAAAGAAAAGTTCAGACTTTTTTCCAGAGCTCCTGGGTCCTAAAGCCGGACCGAGAAATTCCTCACTTCTTTCGCTGACACCCTCAAATTAAGGGCCCTCTGGGTGGGTGGAGAGGGCCGGATTCTGGGGGGCATTTCAGTGTTTCCCCCACTCCAGCCGTCCTCTAAGGGAGGCTTCTCTGAAAAGCAGTTTTGTCCTAAAAAAGTTAGACTGTAAGGATTTTGTCGCACGGGATGGAGCTCGATCGAGTGTTCGGTGGTAGCCGTGGAAGGTGCGAAGGGTAAAGCGGGTGTGTGACTCCCTACCCGGGAGGGGGTGAGGGGATGAGAACACTTGGAGGGTGCAGAAGGGGCCCTGGAAGGGAAGACCGGGTTCCTGGGCTTGCACTGAGCCTGGGCAGAGTAGGGGGTATAGGTGGCACCTCCCTCCGCTTCTAGATCTTAAGGTGGGGGCGTTGTGGGAGGGAGGAGAAGGGCTTTTGAGCTCCCATCTCCAGCGCGAAGCGCACGCCTACCCATCAGCACCCCATCTACCAAGGGAAGACCTACATGGGTAGGAGGTCGGGCCAACGTAGCGCACTCGGGACACTATTGGACCCTTCGAAAAAGAAGGGGGCCGCGACCCCGCCCTTCCCCGCCTTCCTCCTGTGGATGCGGGGCGCTAAGACCCAGCAGGCACGCGGCGGGGTCCTGGCCCATCCAGCTGCCCGCGGGGCCAGGCCCTCTCTGCTCGGGGAGCCCGGGCGCGGCGGGGGCATGGCTTGGGCGGCGAGGGCGCTGCTGTGGCTGCTGCTGGGCAGCGCCGGGGCTCAGTACGAGAAGTACAGCTTCCGGGGCTTCCCGCCGGAGGACCTGATGCCGCTGGCCGCGGCCTACGGCCACGCTCTGGAGCAGTACGAGGGTGAGAGTTGGCGCGAGAGCGCGCGCTACCTGGAGGCGGCGCTGCGGCTGCACCGGCTGCTGCGCGACAGCGAGGCCTTCTGCCACGCCAACTGCAGCGGTCCGGCGTCGCCCGCCGCCTCGCAGCCCTGGCCCGCGTCGGGCCCCGATGGCGGCGGCGAAGACTGGGCGAGCGAGCTGCGGCTCTTCGGCCACGTCCTGGAACGGGCCGCCTGTCTGCGGCGCTGCAAGCGGACGCTGCCCGCCTTCCAGGTGCCCTACCCACCTCGCCAGCTGCTGCGCGACTTCCAGAGCCGCCTGCCCTACCAGTACCTGCATTATGCGCTCTTCAAGGTGGGCGTCCGCCCAGCCCGCCCAAGGAGCGTCCCCGATTCGGCGTCGAGTTTCTTGGCTGCTCGCAGGAGCCTGACCTCTCCCTGGGCTGCGGGCTCGGGCCCCACTCACCCGCTGTTCTTCACGCCCCCACCAGGCTAACCGGCTGGAGAAGGCCGTCGCCGCGGCCTACACCTTCCTCCAGAGGAACCCGAAGCACGAGCTGACCGCCAAGTATCTCAGCTACTACCGGGGGATGCTGGACGTCGCTGATGAGTCCCTTACGGACCTAGAGGCCCAGCCCTACGAGGTGGGCTGGAGGGGCAGCGGGAGGATTGACGCTCCTCGCTGCACCCTCGCACCACTAGTAGAGCGTGTAGAGGAAGGAAAGGAGATGTCGGGTTCCCCTGACTCTCCCTGGCACTCTCCCCCCAGGCGGTGTTCCTCCGGGCTGTGAAGCTCTACAACAGCGGGGACTTCCGCAGCAGCACCGAGGACATGGAGCGGGCCTTGGCCGAATACCTGGCCGTCTTTGCCCGGTGTCTGGCTGGCTGTGAGGGAGCCCAGGAGCAGGTGGACTTCAAAGACTTCTACCCAGCCATAGCAGGTATCCCCCACCCAGATGGCTGTGGGCATCCCTGGCACCACGTGCGCTGCTTTCCAGAAGCCTAAGATCCCTTAACACCAATGAGCATTAGATGCACATTTTTGGAGCAGCTATTAAAGTGCTCAGGGTAGCTGGATGTGATGGCCACACACCTGTAATGCCATTGCTAGGAGGCCTAGGCAGGAAGATTGTAAGTTCGAGACCAGCCTCAGCAACTTGGGGAGGCTCTAAGCAATTTAGGACGACCCTGTCAAATAAAAAATAAAAAGGGCTGGGGATGTGGCTCAGTGATTAAACACCCAGCTGGGGGTAGGGATGTAGCTTTGTGGTAAAAAAAAAAAAAAAAAAAAAAAAGAAGGAAAAAAATAAAGAAAAGGCTCATGGGCTGAACCAGAATAAGACATTTGCTCAGCCCTCAGAAGCTTTCAATCTGCTGAGAGAGATGCTGGGTGCAGAGGGCTTATCCAGGTGTGTCCAAGGTGCTAGGTATGGGTACAGAGATGCAGTGACATCCCAGAAGGGTCTGGGAAGGTTGGGTACACAGGCCTTCCAAGGAGAGGGCAATGCAGACTGGAAGATGCTCAGTAGATGCCCAGCAGGTGTGTGCAAAAAGCAATTGTGGTGAGAAATCACACCTAGTTTCTGGATCCCTAACCCTGAGTTCCCTCAAACAGGAGGATAAGATTGTTGTTAGCTTCTGTGTGTGGGCTTCAGTCCTGTCTCCAACCTCACCTGCCATTCTCCCAGAACTCCCTCTGGCTTGGGGTGGGATTTGAGGTGAGAGTAGTAAGTAGTCCCCAGTCTGGACTCCTGCTGTACGCCAGGCATTTCACCAGTTCATTATTTCATGTGATTGCAGCAACAGGGCATTCTTTGGAGAGAGAAACAGGCTCAGTAGGCAGAGCTGGGGTCTGGAGTCTTCCCCACCAGTGGGATGTAGCTGCTTACCCTAGTTCCTCACTGCTGCCTCCACCCCCAGATCTCTTTGCAGAGTCCCTGCAGTGCAAGGTGGATTGTGAAACCAATTTGACCCCCAACGTGGGCGGCTACTTCGTGGAAAAGTTCGTGGCCACCATGTATCACTACCTGCAGTTTGCCTACTACAAATGTGAGCCTGCTGGGTGGGCTGGGCAGGGGAGGGAGGGGTGTAGATAGCATTGGGGGGCCTCCTGGAGTCGTGGGGAGCTACCCAGCAATTGAAAACCTGGTTGAGGAGCCGGGTGAGGTGTCGCACACCTGTAATTCCAGCAGCTTGGGAGGCTAAGGCAGGAGGATCGTGATTTCAAAGCCAACCTCAGCAAAAGCAAGGCACTAAGCAACTCATTGAGACCCTGTCTCTAAATAAAATACAAAATAGGGCTGGGGATGTGGCTCAGCAGTTGAGTACCCCAGAGTTCAATCTCTGGTACCAAAGGGGGGGGGCGGGGGAAGAAACCTGGATGATAAGGAGGAAAGGCTGGGGGTGGTGAGAGTTGGGGAAAGAACCTGAGGGTCTAGGGTAGGTGAGGTTTTAAGTGGGAATAGAAGGCAGCCATGGGGAACAATTAGAGAGCCCTTAGGATCTTGACTAGGTAGCCAAACAATACTAAGCACTGGGCACTTGGTAAAGCCCTCATTGCACTTGGTCCTCTCACCAATCCCGTGCAGTTGGCATTACTAAACCCACTTTTCAGATGAAGAAATGGAAGCTCATAGAAAGCATGGGGCTATTAGATTCATAACTAATAGAAAACAGTACCAGGACTTGGTGGCTCTTCTCTCTGGAGAGAAATCCCGCCATCACCTGGGGCTATATGGACAGCCCTGGGTTCCTGCAACATGGAGAAGACAAGCTTCAGAGATGGGGCAGAACAGAGGGGCTCGGGACCAAGGTGCCTGGAGAGCTTTCCTGTGGGCAGACAGAAGAAAGGTTGAGGGCCTCTAGTTCCCAGTGTCATCATTCAGCTCCTTTGTGCCTCAGACTTCTTGTGTGTAAAATGGGAATGAGGCTTATATGAGTCCCGTGGGACCTGGCACTCAGGAAGCACCCAGTACATGCTAGTTTGCATTATCATTAGGTGGGGTGAGGAGCCCAACAGGCACTGTGGCGGGCATCTGGGGAGCAGATGAATTGGGAGAGGGTGTGGGGTGGCCTAGGTGGGCTGGCCACTCCTTACTGTTCTGCCTGCAGTGAATGATGTGCGCCAGGCTGCCCGAAGCGCCGCCAGCTACATGCTCTTTGACCCCAAGGACAGTGTCATGCAGCAGAACCTGGTGTATTACCGCTTCCACCGGGCACGCTGGGGCCTGGAAGAGGAGGACTTCCAGCCCCGGGAGGTGGGCACCGCTTTCCCGAAGCACTCCCCGTGCGCACATGCAGTTTTGCAATGTGATGGACTGTGGCCGGGTGGTCCTCGGAATATCACTGACCCTTTCTAAATCTGCTGCCTCCCCTGCAAACTGGAGGGTGGTACCATGCCCAGGATGTGGGAGGGGTGAAATCACGTGACCATAGCTGCTTGCTCTCTTCCATCTTTGTCGCCCTCACTGGAGACCTTTGGCCTTCCTCCTCAGGGACACCTTGCCTGAGCCAACTGAGAAAACCCTGTAATCTAGGGCAAGGCTGGCAAACGTGGGGCATGTGGTGCCACTCCTGCTTTCTTCGCCAGTGGCAGACACTGCTCATGGCTTTAGGCACGCTTCCTCTGGGAGCCTCAGAATCCTTCTCAACCCAGCACTCCAAATTAGGTTATGTTCCCTGATCCTTGAGCTAGAAAAAGGCCAGTGGGCCCAGATCCTGGGAGGCCTGTCTCCATGCCTCCAAGTCCCCCTTTGCCCCTTCCTTTTCCCAGGAGGCCATACTATACCACAACCAGACGGCCGAGCTGCGGGAGCTGCTGGAGTTCACACGCATGTACCTGCAGTCAGATGACGAGGTGAGTGGCTCCTCCCCTCCAGGCTGGGCCGTGACAGGGACACCCTGGGCCTTTTCCTGGAGCCACTGTATGTGACAGAGCTCAGTCCCTGCTGTCACAAAGCAGGAGAAGTTAGCTTGTCTCTTCTCTGTACTCTTTTTTCTCCCCACCTCTGTGTTCCCATTGTCCCTTCTACACCTATCCCAGCCTGGAAGCCCTTGTTGCATGTCCTGGCTCTCTTCTGGGCTTGCACTACCTACTCTGACCTTCCTGGTCACATGGCCTGGATCTGGAGTTATTTACAGCCCTGGTTCATCTCCTCCTTGGCTCTCTCCTCCAGCCAGTCTCCTGAGGAGTGTGTGCCAGGACAGGGGACCAGATTATTATTCCTGACTCTGCCACTGTGCCTGGCCCGGGGCTGGTGTTCAGTGACTGAGTCTGAATGACCCAGTGAATGCTGGATGCCAGGAAGGAGGAGCCACAGTGCATTACATTGATTCAGAATGACGGTCTGGCAGCCTGACCTTCTCTGAGGTCTTGCTCCAGTGCTAGTTTATTCATCTCTCCTTCGTATACGTGCCTGCAGTGGGTTCAGGGCTTGGTCTACACTGTCTTAGGTGCTAGTCAGACCTGGTTCCTAGTTGGGTGGCCTCCAGCAGGTCTTAGGTAACCTTCATACTTCTCTTTCTTCATCCATTGAATGGGGAGAACAATACCCTTTACATTTTGTTGTGAAATTAAATGAGATCAAGTCTGTAAAACTCTTAATACAGAGCCTGCACATAGTAAGTGCTCATGAATGGTAGCCACTTGGATCACTTGTGACCTGCTGTTTGCTAGACATTAGGCTTGGGGCTGGGGTAAGTTGATGAAAGGCACAATCCCTTCTCCAAGTGATCTCTTGGGGGAGCACAAACTGCTGTTGGAGAGATCTGCATGGGGCACCAGAGGAGGCTCCCAGTCCAGTCAGGGTCATCAACCAGGGCTTCACCTGGAGCTGACGTCTGGTTTTAGAGCAGCTACCCAGGCCAGGAGAGCAAAGGTGTTCCTGGCAGGACAACAGCGCAAGCAAACACTCTGTGTGGACTGCAACAAACTTGCCAGGGTGGCTCTGGTTAAAGGAGGAGTTGAGATGAGGGGGATGCTGATGGACACTGATTCTCTATGGGTGAGGCCCTGTGCATATGCTCAAGGAAGGGCAGATTGGGAATTGGACTCACATGGAAGGACCCTTACATCCTTCTTGTGTTAGGTCTTTTTTTTTTTTTTTTTTTAATTATTTTTTAGTTGTAGTTGGACACAATACCTTTATTTTATTTATTTTATGTGGTGCTGAGGATGGAACCCAGGCCCCACACGTGCTAGGCGAGCGCTCTACTGCTGAACCCCAGCCCCAGCCCCTTGTGTTAGATCTTGACACTGGGGGATGGAGGCTCATGGAGAGATGGGGAGGGAGGTTCCCAGAGACCGGGAGTCCATCTGGGCTTGGGCCTGCTGTGAACCAGCTCCTCTCCTAACCCTGGGTTTCTCTAGATGGAATTGGAGGAGACAGAAGTGACCCCGGAACCCAAGGAACCCCCATCTGACGCTGAGTTTGAGGGGGAAGGTGACTACGAGGAGGGCCTCTATGCTGACTGGTGGCAGGAGCCAGATGCCAAGGGTGATGAGGCTGAGGCTGGTCAGTGCTGGGTCCTAGTGGAGAGGGTGGGGATACAGTTTGGGAATACAGGGTGGGGGATACAGTTTAGGGTGGAGATGGGGGGCACATGTACCTATCCACTGCATTACGGAGCCAATGGAATGTGTGGGTACCAGGATACACCTGCCTCAGGGGCTTCCAGCCTATTGGCAACCCCTGTCCTAGAGTGGGGACAAGCTGAGACCTGTTCCTGGGGTGGCTCAGTCCTACCTGGGTGGTTAAGGCTCCTAAGGATGGAACCTGGCACCCGCTGGAAGTGGGCAGGGCTAACCCCAATTTTTCTCTTCCTTTTCAGAGCCAGAGCCTGAACTGGCATGAGAAGGGGGTCACCCCGCACCCCTCAAGAGTTTAGGGAGCCTGGACAGCAGCAAGAACTATTTATTAAAAACTTAAAATGGACGCAGCCGACTAGGCCCCCATCCTGCCCCACCTGTGAGCGACGGTCTGCAGACTCCATCCCGCCTTTTCTGTCTGTGGACCACAGATGGTGCTGGTGCTGCAGGTGGGCAGGTGGGCAGGTGGGCCAGCAGAGGTCCCTCTTCCTCCCCACTGCTCCCCCAACCTGGACAGTCTCCCGGAGAAGTGCCGGCTCTGACTGGAGTCTCAGCCCGAGGTGCAGAGGGACAGTGGGGTTGTGAAGAGCACTGGACCAGGAGTCCTGGGAATTCTGTGACATGACAGCTGGTGCTCAATAAATGTTTTATTGTTAAATGAATATCAGTGCCTTGAGGTCCAGTCTCCCCGGGGCTGAGTTGTGAGCTCTCTTCCATGTGTGCCCATCTCCCCTCATCCACATGATGGGTACAGTGTGGCCCTGGCTGGTCCTCTGCACAGCAGGGCTCTGTGAGTGGCAGCGCATGATCTTAGATCTGCCACCAGGGGGCGCAAGGACACAGGCTTCCCTGAAGCCTTGGGAAGATGATCTCAGCAGTCCAAGAAGGGATGTGTTTTCCTAATTAGGCATCACTACTGGGGCACAGGACAATGTGGGGAGGGGGCCCAAGGACATTTACCTTAAATTTTTACAGCAGAGGTTCCCTAGAGTCAGAGCCAGCATGCCCTTCCCTGCCCTCTGATCATTCTCCAGCTGGTAGAGGCCCCAGCTCAGCTCCCAGAGGAGCCTTAGGAAGATAGCTTGATGACCACAGCCCTCTGCACTGGCTCTGCGGAGCAGGAGTCCAGAGGTGTGGGGTACCCAGTAGCACTGTCACTTCCCTCCCCCATCACCACTTCACAGCAGGACAGTAGGGGCACCTCCAGGAGGACAAAAGGCCAAGGCCAGCTAGGTGACTCCACATTGCTGGATTTCCAGAAGGCAGGGTGGCAGAAGCCTATTGCTACTGAGGGTGGAGGCAGCCCTGGGAAGCTGAGTTCTTGCTGCCATACTCTTGCTCTCTCCTCCGATGGGCCAGGTGACCTGGCCCCGGTCCTGCCCGCCTCTGCCCAAGAGGACTATCTCACCCGAACCCCTCCCCTAGGCCTTAGTCCACTTGGGTGTGGGAAGGCCAGAGTCTCTGTCTCTGGAGCAAGGGCTGGGTCCCGGTGAAGGGCTTGGTCACCTCCCTCCTCCCTTTTCCTCTCTTCTCCCTGCTATAGGTGAGTCTGCTGTGGGAGCATTTCCCGACAACTCCCAGGTGGCAGGGTGGCCCTGCCCACCCCACCCCTTCCAAGCTGCTGCGTTGTCAGCGTCCAGTGAGGACCCGCCTCTGCTTCTGGGAGGGACTGCCCTCCAGGGCTGGCACCAAAGTGAGCAGGGAGCCGGCTGTGTGATGTGTTTCAGCGTGTCTGTGCAGCTGCGTGCTGCTGTGAGCAGGAGCTTTGGAATCTGGATGGCTGGGCGTGGGTCTGAAAGTGCCTGTAGCCAGAGCATGAAGGCCTCTGGGTTTGTACATGCATGGATGTGGGGGTCTGGCTCAGGTGTGCATATGTCTGAGGACGTCCCTGGTAATCCCATGGATGACTGAGTGTGTCTCCACACAGGGTATTTGAGTGTGCATGTGCATGAGTGTGTGTGTGTGTGTGTGTGCGTTTTGAGGGATTTATTTATTCAATACCCATTTATTAGGCACTTACTATGTAGGTGCTGCAGGTGCTGGGCAAACAACCCTGGACAAAGCAGGTCACACTCTCTGTCTGGTCAGAATTATGTTTCAGTGGAAAGACAAGCAGTGGGGCTGGGGATATAGCTTGGTTGGTAGAGTGCTTGCCTTGCATGCACAAGGTCATGGGTTCAATCCCCAGCACCACCACCACCAAAAAAAAAAAGCAGTGAACAGTGTTATTATCTCAGGTACCTGAGATGGGAAAGTAGAGCCAGGAAAGGGCTCCAGAGTCTTAGGGACTGCGACTGCAGCTTGTGCTGATCAGCATGTTCGAGTGTGCATCTGAGTGTGTGGTGGTAATTCAGTGTGTGTGTGTGGATAATGTTAGGGGATATCCCCTGGGAGAAGAAGGCTGGTCCCTTCCTAGGCACCTCACATCCAGGCCTTCAGCTAGTCCCATGTGCCTTAGTCAGCTGCCCTTTCCTAGGCAGCCACCGGCCCCTCCCACCCCTCCCTGATGCCAGCGTCTCTCCATCACCCCCCAGCCAGCCAGCTCCCCAAACCGGTGAGACTGAGCCAGCCAGTGTCAGCTTGGGCCCTCCAGCCCATCCTCCCAACCCCACCCAGTCCAGACTCCTGGCCTCCTCCAAGTCTGTCTCTCTCCTCCCCCTCCCTCCTGACACCCCATCCAGGACTTCTGTAGTCCTAGAATCCATAATAGGTTTGGGATGGCCAAAGGGCACTGGGATGCTGACCTCACACAACAGAGCCCAACTCAGACGCCCCAGAGTTGTCCCTGACCCAGAAAGACCCCATCCTAAGGAAAGCATAGCTACTGCAATGTATTGAGTCCCCTACTGTGTGCCAGGCCTCAAAGCTGTCTTGTATCAATTCCCCTTTCTCCAGGGGAGGAACTAGAAGCAACTTGTCAAAGTTCCTGAAGTGGTTGGCTGAGCTGGGTTTGGGTCTTTTCTCCCTAAATGGAGAGAAGGCCTGGCTCTTGGTATTGGTCTCCTTCCCTTAGGCTGTCTGCTGGGGCCAGGGAGAGGACTGCAGGTGTGGGGACTAAGCCCCCCAGTGTGCATCTCACTGAGGGAGGTGAGGAGTCTGAAAAGGGCAGGAGGAGGAGAAAAAGGAAGGAGGAAGGAGAAGGGAGGGAGGGAGGCTGAGGGGAAGCTCCTTCCACCCTTATGGTCAGCTTTATGGGGTGTGGGCCTGATGTTAGGGGGCCTGGGGACAGAGTTGCTGGGATCACTAAGGATAGGAACTTCCTGAATCCTCAGAGTGAAGGTGGGGGAGGAGAGAGTCCCATGGGCTCTCTCAAAATTCCAGTAAATTCCAATGGAAGAAATTCCCTTCTTAGATTTGAAAACATAATTCTTTTTTTAAAAAATATTTTTTTTAGTTGTAGTTGGACACAACACTTTTATTTGTTTGTTTGTTTATTTATTTATGTATAGGTGGTGCTGAAGATCAAACCAGGGCCTCCCACTTGCTAGGCGAGTGCTCTACCACTGAGCCACAACCCCAGCCCCTGAAAACATAATCCTTGAAGCCTCACCCTAGTGCTCCCCGTCTGTGGGAGAAGAGGATTTCCCCTGTGGGCAACAAGGGGCCCCTTTTGTCAGAGTTTTTGTCTGATTGGTGCTAGGGCCAATAGTTTAAGCTGAGTGGGGAGGTCCTCATGGCCACAGGACCCACACCCTCCGCAGTTTCCCACTCTGGGGACTTTATCCAGGCCTTCTTTTGCCACCTCTCTTTAAGGACAGCCCTTGGCAGATGGTCCTGATTTAATGGATGGGGAAACTGAGGTTCAGAGTCTAGTTGAATCTCCTGCCTGGGGCTCCTTCTATGTTAGGCTGGATAAGCCCTGCCTGACCCCCTTCATAATCAAGTTCCAAGGTGACTTGGGGATTAGATGGAAGTGTGCTAGGGATCTGGGCAGACCACTGGAGCCAGCCCTGGCCTGAATCTCAGGCCCAACCTATGGACACATCACCCCATAATCACCACCTGCCTGGGCCCCAGCTGGCGCCGGGGTACCTGGATAGCATCTCTTCTGTCCCCTCAAACAGCCCTTGGGATGGGAGCACCTCTCTAGCCCATGACTCAGGTGGGGAAACTGAAGGAAGGGGGAAGAGGATGCTTGCTTACCCGCCCCCCCCCCCCCACCCACATACACACCCTGGAAGAACTCACTAGGACAGTCTTAAGCAAAGAAGAGGCCCAGGTGGAGAGAGCTTGACATTTTCCATTTTGGGTCACCTTTTTCATTTTCTTTTCAGAAAAAAAAGCACAATGTTATATCCCTGGGGTAAAATAAGAGATGGCCAAAGCTGATCTCCTGTGCCCTTATCCACTTGGCTAAACATTCCTGACCTCCCTGGAGGAAGAGGCTGGAAGTGGGAGGTTCACCCAGTCTAAATGGGGAGTCTGGCTTTTCTCCCAGGTCCTGGGAGGTGTGGGGAGTAGGGGTCACTTATGGGCCCCATAGCCCTAGATGACCTCCCATGAAATTTTTTTGTTATCTCTGAATGAGGTTATTCACCCAGTCAAGAGATGGGGGCAGGACTGAAGTCAGAAATGGCTTGTCCTATGGTCACATGACCTTAACCTTTAGCACAGTTATTTTGATAACCTTATTTTGTTTATTTACTTATTTAATTATTTAAATACATCAGTATCTTCAAAAATGGAAACATCACTGGTCTTGAGCCCTGTCCCCTGACCTCACACATACTGGGGTCCAGCTGGCTTCTAACACACTTATCAACAGCCTGGTCTGGGCCTCCCCATCCCCCATACTTGCTGCCCCTCCACCCACCACTTCCAGGTTCTCTGTTGGTGCCATAAATTACCCATGAGCTGTAAGTTGGCTGCTGCTTCAACTGGAGGCTGAAGTACTGATGAAATATTTAAGGCTCTCAATTCCCTGGGCACTGTGGGATGGGCGGGCCCCCAAGTCCTGCCCCAGTTCCCACTAAAGTGGAGTCAGTGGCTGAGAGGGTGGGGTGGGGAAGGGTCTTTTTGCTTAATTGATTGCTCTGGCTCCGGGTGGTGCCATTGGTAGTGGCTTAGAGGAAATGAGGACTAGGATACCGCTTTGGATCCTGCGGAGGGCAAGTTGGCCCCCCCGGGAGCCACCCTCCCTTTGGTCTGTCCGCCAGTGAGCCCAAGATCTTCGGGCCTCAGCTGACAAGATCAAGCCTGGAGAAGAGTTAGCGCTGGTCTCCTCCCCCACAGAGCCCCACCTTCACTGCCATGGAAAGAGACCTAAACAGAGGCGGGTGGGAGTGGGACAGAGGCAAAGGTTAAAGTCCTGGCCCTGCCAGGAATCTGCTCCTGTGGACTTTGAGAAGTCTCTCTCTGGGCTCCAGCCTCAGTTTCCTCATGTGTGCAGGGGAAAGGGGCTCCACTTAGACCACCCCTTTCTTCTCTGCTCATAAACTCTTCACAGGTGGGAGAGAAACTTGCATGTGGTGTGTGTGTGTGTGTGTGTGTGTGTGTATGCGCGTGCACGCGCGTGTGCGTGTGCCCCAGGGAGGGGCAGCCTCTCCCCTTGGTGGAAAGGGCGCCTTGTCAGGGCAGGTATCTCTCCTGGCTTGTGGCAGGGAGGGAGGAGCAAGCAGGCTGGCAGGGCGGGTGGGGCCCCAGCTGTGTCAGCCTGTGTAAGGAGTCTCTCAGGCCAGGAGCAGGAAGCAGGGTGACTCAGGTGGCAATGTCTCGCTCACCCCTCCCCCCCCAAAAAAAATCACAGTTGGGGGAGGGGCACAGAGGGCCAGTAAGTCCTGGAATTGCATGCTGGCAGAGTGGTGGTGGTGGTTTAGGGCCGGTAAGGGGCCACCCTGGGGACAGACGTTGCCTGGAGAGGTCTTGACCCCTCTCACCTCGTCCTCCCCCACCACTGGTACTGAGCTCTGTTCTGTACTATTTCTGGCCTGTCCTATCTCTGTTTTCTTGTCTCCCTGTTTTCCTTTTGGCATTCCATCCAGGCCCACACGCCTTGCCAGAGAAGTGTTGCTGGAGCTACCTCTGTAATTAGCAGCCGTCCATGGCTGGGCATAGCCCACAGGACTGGCTGTGGGCAGCCTGGGACCTCAAGGCTCCTCCCCTGGACAAATGGTAGCAAAAGAGGCAGAAGCTACCCAGCTTTCCTCCTCTGGCTCAGCTCTAGGCAATATGGGGTCCCTTCCAGCAGCTGACTTTGGAGCAGGTATCGAGCTCCCCAGACCTGAAGAGCTCATCCTAAGCAAGTCAGTGGGCAGGGGCAGGAGGAAGTTGGAAGTCCACACACCATAGATCTATAGGAGTTCCAAAGCAAGCTACCCAACCGTTAAATAAGCCATCCCAGCGGCAAGTACAACTCCACAATGAGGGAAAGGCCAGGGGGGACTTAGAATTCTTACAATCTTTGTCAAACCATGGTAGCTTCAGGGAGAATGCTCCCCAGCCCCCAGGCACATGCATTGATACTCCTGCTGGCTTGTCCAGGCTGTGTCCTTCCTTCTACCTCTGCCATAATAGTCCTTGTCACTCCTTTGTCGTAAGTGTGCACATATCACCTGTGCATCAAAGTGCTTCTGAGAGGAAGGACCAAGGTGAGGGACCTTGTGGGCCTAGAAGCAGGGCAGGGCAAGAAGTCAAGGGTTCCTAGTACCTGGTAGCAGTTTAGAAGTATGTGGTTTAGAAGGGACCTGAATTCTGTGTAGGCTTCTTGCTTTGTCCTTGTGTGGAGGGTCACAACACTGAGAGGGCCAGGGTGGGGTCTTTTCAAAGGTCAGGACTCAGGATGCTTCTGTCCCTGGGGTGAGAGCTGGCCATGCCAAATGGTCTCTAAAGCTTTGTATTGCCTTTAATTCAGGTCTGCCCCCACCCCAGGAAGAACTGCCCGCTATCAGTTCTCCTTGATGCTGCTGCAAAGCCAGGGGAGAGGCCCCTGGGTAAATGAAAGTCACCGTCATTATCCTGCAGTTTGGCAAGCCAGCTCTTCACCCTGTCTTCCTTTCTAGAAGTTCCCATCTCTTAGGCCACCTGAGGCCAAAGAGGAGGGAAGAGTTTGTGCGTATGTGTGTGTGCACGCGTGCATGCTTAAGTGCCTTCTGTAGGTCCAAATCTCTGCCTGTCTCTGTTTGGGGAAGGGGCCTTACAGCATAAAGATTACGTTCAAATAAAGAACAGAAACTCTTCCATCTCCTTATATGGCCCAGAGGCTTGGTAGAGAATGAGGGGAAGTGACATAAGCAGAGGAAGTGGCCTCGCTGTCCTGGACACAGGCTGATTGATGTTTAGCTTACTCTGGAAAAGTTCTATTCACCTGTAATCCCAGTGATTCTGGAACCTGAGGCAGGAGGATCACAAGTTCAAAGCCAGCCTCAGCAATGTAGTGAGACACCCTAAGCAACTTAGTGAGACCCTGTGTCAAAAAAAAAAAAAAAAAGGGTTCGGGATGGTGCTCAGTGGTTAAGCACCCCTGGGTTAATCCCTGGCACCAAAAAAGAAAAGTGCTTCCCCAGCCAACAGCCCTCCTTGGACACTTTGTTACCAGTTACTTAGGTATCTCCCACAGCTTAGGCTGGCACCAGGAGTTCTTTTCCTCTTGATTCTAAGGCCCCAGAAAGCCACAGATTTGAGTATAGCCACATGTGTTCTTGGTGGCCTGAGGACTGTGCTCCTACTGATTGCCAGTCAAGAGAAATATGGTTAAACTGAAGAAATATGAATCAAGGCTAGACATCAGCTAGACATCAGAAGGAACTTAGCCTTGTTAGAATAAGGAGACTAGGGAGGTTGGAGAATCTCTTCTTCTGGAGATCTGTCAGAGAAATCCCTGCTTCTCCCCAATTTTCCTGGGAATTGAACCCAGGGGTGCTCAACCATTGAGCCACACCCTCAGCCTTTTTTTTTATATTTTATTTAGAGACAGGGTCTCACTGAATTGCTTAGGGCCCTGCTAAATTGCTGAGGTGATCCTTCTGCCTCAGCCTCCTGAGCCACTGGGATTACAAAATGGTGCCCAGCAAGAAATCCGTGCTTTTAAATGTTTGGAGGCAGGGGATTGGGTAAGATGGCCTTGTAGTCTTTCCTTCAAGTTCAAGCTACAAGAGAAACTGTGGTAGCAACACTTTATCTCTGGGTACCTCCTCTCCCCATTAGATCAAATCCCCTTCTTTTTGTTTTGTTTTCTTTTCTTGTATTGAGAATGTAATCCAGGGGCACCTTCCCACTGAGCAGACTAATTCTTTTTGCTTTTTATTTTGAGACAGGGTCTCTCTAAGTTGCTGAGGATCTTGCTAAATTGGTGAGGTTGGCTTAGAATTTGAGACCCTGCCTCAGCCTCCTGAGACCCTGACTGCTGCTGTGCCCGGCAGTCAGACAGCTGATCCTAAGAAAGACCATTCTCTGTATTCTCAGATATGGATGAGTCCTTAGTGCCTGGTAGGCACATAGTAGGAGTTTAGGAAATGAATAGGAAATTGATCTGGGAGGAGACAACTTTAATCTATCTTTACTGCTGCTGTGGTAGAGTCTACTCAGTCCTAGCCTGTGAGTTTAGCTTTTAGGTTACTGTACTGTGACATGCTCCATGCTAAGCAGGCACCGGGGGATTCTGGGGACACACACACACACACACAGGCTTTATTCCAAAACCTCATCTGCCAAGAGTGGTGGTGCTCGCTTGTAATCACAGGAGGCTGAGGAGGCTGAGGCAGGAGGATATCAAATTCAAGGCCAGGCTGGGCAATTTAGAGAGATCCTCAGCAATTTAGTGAGATCCTATCTCAAAATAAAAGATAAAAAGGGCCCAGGATGTTGCTCAGTGGCAAAGCACCCCTGGTTCAATCCCCATTACCAAAAAAAAAAAAAAAAAAAAAAGCAAAAATCCCCAAAGCCTCATTTCCATTGGCCCATTCCAGCTCGGCTCCTCTACCCCTCTCTACAGTCACCCAGCACCCCCCCACCACCTGTTTGTTGAAGTCAGGGGAAAGAGGAGGGTGTGAAGCTAGCTTGGGGCTGGGAAGTTACTATTGCTTCTGGGTAGGGGTGGGCTGGGAAGATGGGAGGTGTGTGGGACCCGGACAGCAGCAGGAGTTTAGGATGGTGACCTCTTTCCCTCTGAGCCGTGGACCTGGCCACTGTACTGTGTAGCAGGATGGCAAGCAGGTGGTTAGGACCAGGGTAAGGCAGGGATAGAGACACCGAGGTAAGCTGGAGGATGGCAGTGGCACTGGTGTGTGAGATAGCTACTGGATCCAGGATGTGGACATCTCCTGGCCTCTTCCAGGAAGGCCTCTTGGATAGCACAACCTCAGAAGAGAGCATAAGCCATCATTCCTTCCAAGCTTGCTGCACCTAATCCAATCCTCCCTGCTCACATTGGACATGTCAGTTTTTTTTTGTTTGTTTGTTTGTTTTTGTGCTTGGAATTGAACCCAGGGCTTTGGGCATATGAGGCAAGTGCTCTACCAACTGAGCTATACCCCCAGTTCTGTGCTTACATGGGACTATACAGCTTTCTTTGAAGTAGGATCCTTTTTTTTTTCTTTTGGTGGGGTACCAGGGATTGAACTAAGGGCACTTTACCACTGAGCCGCATCCCCAGCCCTATTTTTTTGTATTTTACTTAGAGACAGGATCTCACCGAATTGCTTAGTGCCTCACTTTTGCTGAGGCTGGCTTTAAACTTGAGATCCTCCTGCCTTAGCCTCCCGACCTGCTGGGATGAAGAGGGATCCTTTTCTAAGCAATGAGTCCTCCAACACTCCTTCCCTCCTACAGACTATTTACATTTATCCCTCTTTGAGCTGTCTGAGGGTTGGGATCAGTTTTATTTATTTTACCAGGGTCTAACCCCATGCCTAGCATACAATTGGTGCTCAATACTTAAGTGTTGAATGAATGCCTGTAGGACTCTTGGCACACTGTGCAGCTACCAGCAGCATTAATGATGAATCAACCGCAGAAAGAAAATCCCTGTCTTCTTAAGCTGCCTGCTGGGAAGTTCTTTTTGATATCTAACCCAGGCTCTTCTACTATGGAGAAGCTTGCTGCCCCATTTCTTTTATGCCAATGCTTGGTTTTCTTTAGATCTATTGCCTGATTTTTTTTTTCCATACTGACCAAAGCCTCTTTATACCAAATAATGGCTTGGACCAAATAATGGCTCTTCTGTCTCTCCTTAGAGTGTTAGTTTTCTGGCCTCCCCCCTGACTACATTGACAATTTATGTCCAAACTATTCCTTGAGGAGGAGGAACATGGAGTTTGGTGAGATTTGAATTAGGAGAAAGGGGTTCTAGCTTGGAGTATGCCACTTTCTAGTTTTGTGACCTCTCTGAGCCTCATTTTTTTTTTTTTTTTGGATATTGGGAATTGAATCCAGGGGCATGTAACCACTCAGCCACATCCCCAGCCCCCCTTTAAAAATTTTTTTTTAGTTGTAGGTGGACCTGACACTTTTACTTTACTTAATTTACTTTTATGTGGTGCTGAGGATCAAACCCAGTGCCTCACTTATGCTAGGTGAGTGCTCTATCACTGAGCCGCAACCCCAGCCCCAGCCCCAGCCCTTTCTAAAAAATCTTTTATTTAGAGACAGGGTCTTTCTAAATTGTTTAGGGCCTCCCTTAGTTGCTGAGGCTGGCTTTGAACTCCAGATCTTCCTGAATCAGCCTCTAGAGCTGCTGGGATTACAGGAGTGAGCCACCCCACCTGGCGTGAGCCTCAGTTTCTTCATCTTTATTTTTTGTGGTGCTAGGGATCAAACCCAGGGCATTGAGTATGCTAGTTTCTACCACTGAGCTACCTCCCCAGCCCAGTTTCTTCATCTTTAAAATGATGATTATTTTCTTGCCCTAATAGTTTTTCAGAACAGTCATGAAAACTTAAAAAAAAAATACCATTAGTTCAAATCCTAACATTTTGTAACTATCCAAGTGCTTTCACAAAGCTTAGTTCGTTTCACCACCCAACACTGAGAAAAATAAAGTGAATATACCCAATTTACAGATGAAGAAAACAGGGTGAAAGGTGAACTAACTTGCTTAAGATCATAGAGCTATTAAGTGGCAAAACCCAAACATAAGCCTTCTAATTTTAAGTTCAAGGAGTGTTCCATATTTGGGGAAAAAGAAATCCCAACCCAGTATAAAGCCTATGAAATGCTTTACAAATATGTTATTACTACTTTGGGGCGAAGGATGAATAAGCCCAAAGAAGCATTGTGCCTGACGCTGAGTTGGGTGACCAGTGAAGGCGTTGGTCCTTTCCCACGGCGCCCCCTGACTCACCTGTTGGACAGGTAGGGGGGAAGGGGAGAGTAATGAGTCTTACCTGCTCAGAGCTAGGGTGGGGCAAGACACACCCCACCCCTTTCATTGGTTCTTCCCTTAGTCTTACTGACAGACCCTTGCCCAATCAGGAGGAAGTAACTTTCTATCTGCCAATAGGTGCAGAGTGAGGATGGGACCTGAAGTTGGAGTCCATCCCCAGAGTCGACAGGCAGTCCCTGGGGCCAATGGGGAGCGCATAAACAGAAGCGGCCGTGGAAGGGGACTGGGCGCGAGGCTCCGCCCCTCGGTGGGACACTCAAGCGAAGCAGCCAGTGAGTTCGCTTCTGTGGGTGGGCGTCTTCCTTAGGGGCGGAGCTTCAAGGGGGCGAGAGGTGTGGCTTGGCTGTCAGGTCCCTTCGCCTTTTGTTCGGTTACTGAGTTGCTGCCTTGGCCAGAGTCCGGAGCAGCCGCCGCCCGAGCGCGCCGAGCTCAGTTCGCTGCCCGCGCCGGCTCCCACCCGGCCCAACCACGACCCGGCCCGGCTCACACACGCAGGTGCGGACAATCAGGGCAGGTAGAACTGGGGAGAGAGAAGGGATGACGAGCGACCAAGAAGGGGGTCCCACCCGTTTTAGGGCAGGTGAGGGTGGGTGCTAGGGAGCGCCCCTTGCACCGGCGGCAGGGGGCGCGCTAGGGTCCTGTGCGCGGCGTCTTGGGGGTACGCGGTTCGGGCGGAGAGTGCCTCGGGGCTTCGTGAGCCCGGGATCCGAGAAGGGCGGGGAGGGATCAAAGCAGGTGCCTCCTGGGTCGCGCCTCCCGCGGAGCCCGGGGAGCTTGCCCGACGCCGCGTCCCTGGCTCCCGCCCCGCGCTGGCGGGGAAGACTTTGACCTGCTCTGCCTGCGTTCCGGAGCTCACTCTGCAGTCGGGAATTGACCGTCTGGGAAACTTGCTGCCGCTGGTCTCTATGGGGCCACCCTCACCCCACCCCACGCGTCATCCTGGCTTTCCCTCCCTCCCTACTCCCCCAGGCCTGGGTGGGGCCCTATTGTCTGCGCCCAGCTTGCCCAACTGTGGGGGCCGAGCTCACATTTTCCCAGCGACGCGGGCCCCACCTGCTGAGCAGGTGAGCGCAGGAGTACGGGGGCCTCCCCTCCAGCTTGTTGCGAACCGTACTTGCGACGCCTCCCTCCTCCCGGGTGGGTGCCGGGCTATGGCTCCTCCACGGGAAGTGGGATGGGGTGACGAGGGGGCTGGTGCCGGGCTCAGTGCTGTTCTGGTGTCTGGCACTCTCGGCTTGGCCTGGGGCGTGCGGGGGAGGGGTCTGCCCGGGTAGAGAGAATTCAGGGTCACCTCGCTCAGTTTCCAGTAGCTGCGCTTCCAGTGTTGATATGGGAACAGCAATACCCTTTTTCTCTAATCTCATATTGTTGAAAAATCACCCTAAACAAACTTTCCAGGAGGAAGTAACCGCGGCGCCTTTTTCTGGGGGTTTTCCTGTTTCCTTGCCCAGAGCTTCCTACAGGCTCAGGGGGTCCTTTTGGAGCAAAGTGCCTTCCCGCAGCCGGCTCCAGGCTGAACGTGGGCCAGTGCCTGCGCTCTGACCCCGTCCTCCCTGCCCCCACCTCCATCCTGTTTGCTGGGCCCCTGGGGCCCGAGGTGGGGCCCGGGGTTGGGGGGGGCGAGAGGGGAAGCAGCTTCTTCCGTCTCTTCCTGCCTCCGGGGACCACCACACCCCCTCGGATGAGGCCTGCGCGAGTGGCTGGCTCTTCCAGGCTCTGCCCCCTCCCCAGGAATGGGGTGGGTGCCAAGCTGAGGAGGGCTGGAGGTGTGATTGTTCTTGTCTTTTTTTTTTTTTTCCTGCACCCCATCCCCCAATATTCCTTAGCTGGCTGGTAATTGAGGCAGAAGAGCTGGGTGCACCGGGGCTTGCTTTCCATTTGATTTGTGAATTATGAAGGTGCATTCTTTCTGGAGGCTTTGCAGCCCTTTCTGTATCCCCCGGTTTCCTGAGAGCCTTTGGTGGGGAAAGTGGGACAGGAGGAAGGTCTTTTGAGGAAGGTTTCCTCCATGCAGGCACCCTGGGGCAGAGCTGCTTTAGCCTCCTCTTCCCCCAGTGCCCTGGGAACCCATCCCCTGGCTGATTTCCACCAGGCTTGCTATACTGGTTTTTAAAAATCAAGTGTGGTCTTTTTGCAGGTAGTTGGAGCCCAGCCTCCTTGGGGGACAAATCAGGAATGTAAGGGCTGGGGCTCTCCCTCAGTCTTGGGGCAGGGGGAAGATTTGGGTGGGGATTATCAGGGCTGCTTGTCCTGATTCCCATGGAAAGAACCTATTGCCTCTTTCTTAGCTGTAGATGGGAAAGTGGGCACCAGGGGTCAGACCCACTTTTCTGGAGTGTCCTGGTGAGGCTCTAACTCAGCCCTAGGAATGGAGGGGTATATATGTACACCCCCAGGTAGCTCCAAGGACATGGAGTTTGTGCCTAAACAACCTGTTTTCCCTCCTCTCTTGCCAAAGTGGGGGAGGAGAAGGCATTGTAATTACGTTGACTAAATGATTAGTTGAGCTAATCTAGTTTGTGACTGAGATGAAAAGATAATACTGAGGAAGTATTGCTAGGAGGTGCCTGGTGAAAACTGGCTATTGACTGAACAGGAGGGAGGGGGAAAGAAATAGGATCCAATTAGTCTTTTCTTGCCAGATCAAGCCCCAGCTTGGGTGACAGGAGCCCTCCCCCGCACCCTAGCTCCACCCCATTCCCTCTGGAACCGCTGTTTGGGCTGCCAGGGCTGAGGCTTGGAGAATGCAGCATGTGGGAATGAAGGAGGTGAGGTGAAGGCTGGCAGCTTCTCCCCTTTGGAGGCCCATGGGGTGGGTGCCGATGAGAGGGGGTGCTCTCCCCACCAAGCGCTACCTTAGAATGACATGGCACAGTTGACTAGTCTGCAGAAGGACTCATTATCTGGAGAGGAGTAGGGGACACCTCTCCAGATAGGGGGAAGTTCTGAGTTCAGGGATTTGGACTTGGACAGAGCTGGACTTCAGTCCCAGCCCAGTGTCTCGTTACTGGTGTAGCCTTGGTCAAAGTTCTCTTGAAGCCTCAATCACCTCTTTGGCAAAATAGGAATAATAAATCCTACCCACTAAGTAAGAACTTGATGAATGGTAACTTGAAATTAAGAAGAGACTGTGGATACCAAGCACTTTCCTCACTGATCTCATGTACTCATTTTGGCTACCCTTAAAGAAGCAGGTGTCATCAATTCCATCCTCTAGATGAGGAAATTAAAACTCAGGGAAGTCAAGTAACTTGCCCAAGGTTGCACAGCGGGACTCAAGCAGAGCCAGAATTGGCATTTGGGTTCTCTGGCTCCAAGCCCAGAGCCCATTCTGCCGTATGGTTCTTCTGCAGCTGTGAAAGGATTTTTTTTTTTTTTTTTTCAGCGCTAGGGATGGAACCCAGGATCTCACATGTGCTAGGCAGGCACTCTACCACTGAGCCACACCCCCAGCCCTGGAAAGAATTTTTCTGCTGCCTCTTTTTGACAGCTTCTGCTAGATTGGGAAGAAGAGAATTCAGAAGGGCCCAGCAAGCTGTGTGGGTGGTAAAGGTGGGGACAGGTTTGTCAGGTGGGGTGACTCATGTCCTAGCTGCCAGCACTCTGAAAACTTCTCCAGTGGCTTGATGGAGGGGTAGCTCCCCAAGGCCAAGGGCTCTGGTGAGTGTTAGGGGATGTCAGGAGGGAAGAGGGGCATAGGTTAAAGCCATGCTGTCCCCCAGCTTGTGCTAGGTAAGAACAGGCTTTCTGGGCCTGTCCCTGCACAGGAAGTGGCATTGCCTGCTTGGCTGGGGCTGGGGCTGTGCCAAGATAAAGAGGGGCTGCTCCCTGGGGAGTGGAGAGAAATGAGAGTCCGACTTAGGCCGGGTGTCTTGCTGAACAGTGTTGGCCTGCGCTTCCAGGCCTTTGTGGAGGGGAATTGGCTGTGCTTTGGAGGCTGGGAGGCCTGGGGGCTGTAGTAGGCTGTTGCTGGGTGGGTGACCTTTCTAGTGATGGGGTGAGAGTCTTGGGTGCTATCAGCCAGAGCTTTGGGCTTTGAGGAAGGAACTAGTATCAGGTTGTCCTGTCAGACCAGCCTGGATCTGGATCTGGCACCTCTGCCAGCTGGGCACCTGATACCAGAATAAGCCTGCAAACCGTCTTAGAAATGGGTTCTCTGAATGAGGCCCTGGGTTCAAACCCCAATACCCGGGGAAAACAAAATAGAAATGGGTTCTCCATGTGTGATGGTGCAGTCTGATTACTGAGCCTCTCGCCACCAGACTGTCACATCCCTTGAGGGCAAGAGGGGATCTCGGACACAGGGATTATGGATCCTTGTGAAGAGAAGACTAAGGGCCTTGGTATAAGAGAGAAGGAAAGAGAAGGAACTCATTCTGGCTCTCCAGAGGGTGATGGACATGTGGTGGTTTTTGTTTGTTTTGGTTTTTGGTGGTCCTGGGGATTGAAACTAGGGCTTCCCACATGCTACGCAAGTGTTCTACCAACTGAGCTATATCACCAGCCCTGGCTTGTGATTTTCTATCACTGAGGACACAAAAGCAAGAAATGGGATTGATTCCCTAATGGAAGGAATAGAGGCTAGACAGGAGGAAGGACTTCTGCACATTATAAATGAGTCGTCTTTTTTTTTTTTTTTTTGGTACCAGGGATTGAGCCCAGGGATATTTAACCACTGAGCCACATCCCCAGCCCTTTGTATTTTTTTTTTTTTTTTTTTGAAACAGGGTCTTGGTAAGTTGCTTAGGGCCTCCCTAAATTGCTGAGGCTGGCTTTGAACTTGAGATCTTCCTGCCTCAGTCTCCTGAGCCTCTGGGAGTACAGACGCGTGCCACCATGCCCAGCTTCCCAATCCTTTAGTTTATGTTTTATTTTGAGACAGAGCCTCACATGTTCCTGAGGGTCTGGCTAAGTCTCTGAGGTTGTCCTCAAACTTGTGGTCCTCCTGTTTCAGCCTCCTGAAGGCATGCGCCCCTGTATGCGACTCACAGATGAGATCTTGCCTTGAAGGAGAGCGATGGAGGAGTGGAGGCTCCGAGTCGACTCTCCTGAGGAGGGGTCGTGCTGTCTGGGAGGGACAGCTCCCTCTGGGTGAGAGTCTGAGGCCTGCTGGGGTCCCTGGGACAGAACATACTCAGTGAAATATTTCATGCAGAAGAAATGAACAATACCAAAAACCCAGCAGAGCTGTCTTGTATCTTTTGGGTTAAGAGCCAGATGGCAGTGAGGGGGACAGGCATCTGTGAAAAGGTTGGCCCAGAGACCCTGTGGAGAGAAAAAAAGCAGTGTGGCTGACTGGGGCAGGTCCTTGGGGTTTGTGTTACTGCAGGTGACATCCTGAGGCCTCTCCTGGGACCTGGTTGAGGTTGGTGGAGATCTGGGGAGGTGGATTGCCCTATTTTCTAGCTATCCTCAGCCCAGCCTGGTGAGAAAGCTTTCTAACTCCTCCCCTGAGCTCAGCCTTGAGGACCCTCCGGGCTGGAAGATCAGCTTTCGGTCTTTATCGACTGGAGACAGTGGATTCTTCTCTATCTCCGTCTTCCCCCGTCTGTCCAATTTTGTGAGCCAACTACTCAGAATGCCCATTTCTTCCCCTTCTCTTTCCTTGGCGCCCTTTTGGTCTTTAGCCTCCATGCTGGGGAGCGCATGCTCTGGACACCATGAGTTTTCACCGAGCCCCTTCCAAAGCCTAGCTTTTCTCTAGGGTGCCCCGTGTGGGGGCGACGCAGCCAGACCTCCTTGACTCTCCCAGGAGAGGGTCAGGTCACCTTCCTGCAGAATCACACACTAAGGAACAGACATCAGCCGGGGTCCAGTTGAGGAGTGGGCTGACCAGGGACCAGGCTGTCCAGGCCCCACCGGCGGTGGCTAGGGGTAGTGCCATGAGGGTGTCGCTATGTGGAATTACCAACACAAGTAGCCCTTCGCTGTTGTTCCTGCTGTGGCTGAAGTGATTTTCCATTCGCAGGAGTCCTAGTTTGGGCTCATCTGCCGGCTTGGGATTGTGCCCACAGAGGGTCCCCAGGAGGGAATGGAAGGTCCAGCTGGAGCCCAATCCAGGGGAGCCCAGAGGTTCCTGAGGTCACGCCACTTGGCCGGGGCATTTCCCTCTCCTACAGATCCCCTTCATTTTCCCACTCGGGTTTGTTTGCTTTGGGCGGGAGCCCAGAAGGAGGAAAACAAATAGCAGCTGGGTCGCCCCGACTCCCAGCTTGTCCTCCAGAATGGAAGTGAGGGTTTTCCTCCGGAAGCTTCCCTGTCTTCTCTCGTCCCCTGCTTGGCCAGCCCTGGCTCCACTAGTGTCTGCCCTCTCGAGGTGACCATTCTGCTGATGCAGACCCCGGTGTCTGCCCAGGACCCTCTAGTCTGCAGCACTTGTTGGTGAGGGTGGGGGTGAAGGAGCCCGGATCTGCCAGCCTGGGGGAGAGGCCCTTTGGGAAGCCCCAGCCTGAAGAGGGAGATAAGGCTCCCAAGGGAAGCAGTGATGTCTGGCTCTCTGTTTGTACCTGTGCTTGGGACTGCTGGCCCCATCTCAGCTGGAGCAGTGGGGGAGGTTATGGGCCAGGACCCTGTTGAACCCAGCTCCCCAGGCTGCTGTATGGGAAAAACCCTTCCCTAACTGGCCTTGCTGTCCCTTGCTGCAGGAAGCGGCATCTAACTGCTGAGGGGGAGTTGAGTGTCTCCACCTGGCCTGGGCCAAGTTGCTCTGCCCGCCCAGGACTGGACATAGCTTCTCTCCAGCCATGCACCCCTGCTTCCTCAGGGGCCTCTGGCCTAGACCTGGGAGGCAGTTCCTCTCCTAGCCTTCATCCAAGGAGTCAGAGAAAGGCAGTCTCGGTCTTGAAAAGGCAGGCAGGCTGCCATCCACCTTGCCCTGCCCCCGCCCCATCTCTACCGCCTCCTGTCTGGTGTCTGTTTCTCTAATGCGAGGAGAATGCTCACCTCTCCTGTCCACAGACCGCTTCCAGAGTCACAGCTGTTCTGTTCACGCAGCTGACTGAAGAAAGGAGTAGCTTGATTGGCTCTGTTTATAGACGAGGAAAATGAGGCTAAGGAAATGGAGTAACTTGCCCAATTGTGCACAGCCAGTGAGGGGTGGAACCTCATGGAGCCCTGCTTGCCTCAGAATGCCCTGCTCTCCTGCCTGCTGCTCCCTCCCGTCACTATCTGAGCCTTGGATGTGGATCTGCACAGGGTGCTGGCCTCTGGCTCAAGGAACCCTGGGGTCCCAGCCCTATAACTCCCTGCCTTCTAGTCCCCAGATGCAGTATTTCCGAGCCTTGGTCCAGCATAGCCTCTCAGGCAGCCTGTCCTCGCTTCTGGTTGTCTTATTGACCCGTGGCCTCCTGCAGCCAGCCTAGCTGTGCCCTTTGCTGACCGTCCTCAGTGGGCGCTAACTGGGGCAGAAGGCTGTCTGCACAGAGGGGTGCATCGAAGGACGAGGTGCACTCCAGGGTACACCCGCAGCCGCTCGTTTCTTCCTTGCAGGCTCCTACTCCATCTGGACTGGGCTGGGAAAGGATCCTTCCCAACCCTGTCAGGGCCCTGTGTCTTCTCTCCTCCTGTCCTTGAGCTGTCCCCCACTGCTCCCTGTGATCTCTCAGCTGGCTTCACCCTCCCCTATTGCCAACAGTAGAACATGCTCTAAACAAAGGCTCCCCCCATTCGGCCCAGAAACCCGCCCTGGTCTGTCTGTCTGTGCCTTCTCCGGCCTGGCTCATGGGCAGGGCCCTCGGCGTCTCCTGCTTCCACCCTGTCTCTGTCCAAGGCAATCGGGGGAGGTCTGACTCCAGGGCCAGGGTGGAATGTAATGAGACCAAACTGGGTGCGGCCCTCCACCCCTGTGAAGAGCCAAATCTGCACTTTTGTTTCTTGTGGGAGAATTTCCCAGGTCTTTCTCAGAAGAAGGGAGGGAGAAAGGTGGGGCAGGTTGATAGTCCTGCTTTCCTGTTGCAAGAATATCTGTCAGTGCGTCCTCTCCTTGGGAAGAGTTCTAGTGCCTATCCACTCCCTGAACCTCTGTCCAACTCTGACCTCATCCTCAGACTTCTCTCATCTGCATGGGAATCCTGGTCACTTATTACTAGGATCTTAGACATCAGCATTCCTTTGAGATGACCTGAGCCACCCTTTCTGTAGAGGAAGCCCAGAGATGGAAAGTAATTGCCCAGGGACTCCCAGCACTTTGTGGAACTGGGTCTGGAACCTGAGATGATTGATGTGCAGCGGGGTGTTCTTTCACCTGTGAGTACCCTCGGCCACATCAGCCCCCTCCTCCCTTGGCAAGAGGGCTCAGCTCCATCAGTCTTGCCTGGTGGACCACGTGCTGTTCCTACTGTGAGACAAACCTGGATAGGAGCAGAACACCACCATCTTCTCCACGGGGAGCCTCAGCCACCCTACCCACCCCACTTTTTTGGTATTAGATATTGAGCTCAGGGGTAGCCTCCCACTGAACTGCATCTCCAGTTCTTTTTATTTATTTTTGATTTAGAGACAGAGTCTCACTCAGTTGCTGAGGCTGACCTTGAACTTGGGATCCTCCTGCCTCAGTCTCCCAAAGTGCTAGGATTTCAGGCGTGCACCATCATGCCCAGCCCATTTCCCTTCCTAGAAGTTGGGTATAAAAAAATGCCTGACCGCAAGAAAGAGATCCATTTGATGTTAAAGGCAACTGGGTGCCTGTACCCCCTGTCCCCATCATTGTCCCTCTGTCCTGCCCTGGGCAGCTGTCTGGCCCTTAGCTTTCCTTGGCTCCAGGCCCAGGCTGCTGGGGGTCATGAGGGGCCTTCGAAGAAACTCCCCATGGCCTGGACCTTGGTGGTGCTTTCTAATTAGAGGCTGGTCCCTGTGACTTGGGGTGAGGACCCCACCCCTCTGGAATGACCCTAGGGTTAGGCAGAGAAAGGGCCTTTCCTGGTCAGAATGGGGCGTTTTGGGGGGTTATTATAACTGTGCTTCACCTTCATCTCAAGTGCTCGGATGTCCAGTTTTCTTCCTCCCCCCAGGGGCAGCTTCTTTGCCCAGATGGCCCCTCCCAAGCTCCTTGGTTCTCTCTTGGGACCTGCCATTGGGGCAGCGGGTGGGATGGGGGAGGCAGGCGGAGCGCCAGGCAGGATTTTCCTGAGTCTGTCTCTTCCAAGCCCCTGGTTTCCTGCCATTGACCCTTGTCTGCTGCCCGGGACAGGGTGCATGGGAAGGGCGGGGGCGGGGGTTGCCTCCCGAAATAGCCATACTTGGCGAATGCCTGGGAGCAGCTGTGCACATCTGGTGGCACAGAGCCTGCCGTCTGGTGTCCTGGGCCTGCTTCTGTTTATCGGCCCGAAACTCTGAGTCACTCAGTGTGGCAGGAGCAGAGGAAGGAGGTGGCTGCTAGCTGGTCTGGCTCTGCCTCTGCCTGTGTGTACTAGGTGCGCTCAGGACAGGGGAGGGGCTGTGCACTGCCATAAAAGGGAACAAGACCTGAGGAATCCTTTGTCATCCTCCTCCAGGGTGGCTCTGGGCTGTCATTGGGAAGAAGTCCCTGGTGCTCTTGTTCCTGGGGTGGGGCCAGGTTGCTCTGGTTCCCCACCCTCATCCCCATCAGTCCCTCATCCCCATGGGACAACCAGCTTGAGGGGCAGGGTGCCAGCCCTCTTCATGGGTAGACCAGCCTGGGGTTGGCTTGCTCTCTGAGGCCACCTGGGACACGCAAAGGCAGCAGACATGGGTGCCGTTCATGCCTGTGCCTGGTCCAGGCTCCGTATCTGTCCATGTGGGAACAGAGTGTGTGCTTTGAAATGGCGCCTACGAGGATGACAGAATCCGTGAGAGGTCTGGCACAGAACCGGCCCTCGTAGCTTCCTGTCTCTCCTCCAGTCACCCACCTCTGCAGGTCAGTCCCCAAGACAGAGGAGGCAGGCAGACCATATGGGTGGTTCACACACCTGCTTCAAAGTATTAGTCAACCTCCAAGCACCCCCAAGTCTCTGCAGAGAGGGTCAGGGGTTCTTGAGGGGCAGTGACCACCCCAGAAGCCTGCCCCACTCCATAGCCCTAAGCCTGGGTTCAAGGTGAGAAAGTACTTCCGGGGGTAAGGCGGTGCCCACAGTGACAGCCATGGCCTCCAACGCTGAACGCCTGCCATTTGTCAGTGCTAATACCATCCTGCGTTCCTGTCTGTCCTAACAACAGCCCCCGGGGAGGTGTAGGTGGGTTTTACAGATGAGGATACTGAGGCTCAACAGAGATGCGAATTTGCCAGGAGTGGTAGCTGAGATCCGAGGGGTCTGTGGTGTTCTCAGCACCGGGAAAGCTTTGAGGAGCCAGGGAGCTGGGAGAGAGGAAGCCTTTGGGGCCCTTTGTGATCCTGCTTGACCCACAAGAAAGTGAGATCCAGGAATCTCTGAGGGAGCCTCTGGTGCCCCAGAGAAACCTGTCTGACAGCTTCCCTGCCCCACCCAGTTCCTGGCCAATGTCTAGAGTGCCACCACCTCACCGCCCCGCCTCCACAGCTTTCCCAGGGGCCCAGTGAAGTAAGAGTGGGTCCCTGGGTTCCCAGAGGCTGCTGGAGGCCCCAAGTGCCTTCTCCCTCATAGTGGGCCCGAGGTCAGAGACGCAAGCCCCGAGTCACACACCACTGCTCCCCCTGGGCCTGGTACCCTTCCATATACAGCCACCTAGGATCCTTGGGGCTATGGTGGGATCAGGGGAGATGGTGGGGTCTAGGAATGGAGGAGGCTGAGGTGGGGCTGGGGGCTGGGATGAAGCTGGGGCAAGGCCACTGGGCCAGCTGACTTCCTGGCTCTCTTGTGCACTCCCACAGCCACCATGGAGGTAATGAACCTGATCGAACAACCCATCAAGGTGACTGAGTGGCAGCAGACGTACACCTACGACTCAGGCATCCACTCAGGTGCCAACACCTGTGTGCCCTCCGTCAGCAGCAAGGGTATCATGGAGGAGGACGAAGCCTGTGGGCGCCAGTACACGCTCAAGAAGACCACCACCTACACCCAGGGGGTGCCCCAGAACCAAGGTCAGCACCTTTGGGGGCTTTTCCATGGGGTAGAAAAACCCAGAAGACCCCTGGAAGAACATCAGAGCAAAGGAAGGCAGACTTTAGGAGGCGCCCTTGGTTTGAGGAGGAGGCATACTTCCTACTCTTAGGGACCTGTGAAGTCTGAATGAGGAGGCAGCTCATGCTCATGGGAGCCCGCCCAATCTGAGGGAGGAGGCTTAGCTATCAGGGTCTCCCGTGTGGGATGGATGCAGACTCTTCTTCCATGAACCCTTAGTGTGGAGTGGGGGCCACCAATCTGAAGAAGAGGCGCAGTTTTTGCCTTCTGTGCGCATGGGAATATGATGGCGAGGCATGATTCCTGCCCTCAGGGGACCTGGGGATTGTGGAAGATGTCCTTTTTGCTCTAGGAGCCTTATGTCTGATGGCAAAAACAGTTCTCCAGCCCCAGGGAGCCCCCAGTCTGGTGGAGGAGGTGCTGAGCTCAAGCCCAGACTAGGCCAGCGTGGGCTGATAGAGATGGGCCAAGTGCAGGGTGGAGTGGCTGACTCAGTTCTGGGGCTTAGTCTCATGGTAGGGGGAGGGGGAAGGGCACCTTGCCAATTCAGGTGTCTCTTCCCTTCTGGAGGAGAGAAACATCTGGACCCTAGGACTGTTGTCCCCAGGTGCCTTCAAGGCCTTGGAGAGGATGAGCTCTGGGACCTGGAAGAGTGCAAGGTGGACTGAGCCTGGCTGGGGCTCTGCAGGGCTCAGCCTCTGCACCCTGGGTCTCTTCCCTGGCCACAGGCAGAAGCCTCAGCTGGGCAGAGCCCAGCACTGTGCTGGGAGCTCAAAGTATAGCATCCAGGTGGGAAGCCACGTAGGTGGTGTCTCCTTGCCCAGCAATTAGAGTAAACTTTCTGCCTGCCTCTCCCTTGGGGCATTGGGACAGTCATCAAGGTGGGGGTGCCTGGGCTCCTACTTGTGGGACTCATGGGGCTCCCCAGGGGCTGGAACCTGGAGGGGGGATCTGAAGTCTCCACTGGGGACTCTAAGAGTAGGGCTTTGGGCTCCTGAGTCTGTCTGTGACCTCTGTGCCCAGTAAAGTGGAAATAGTAATATACTTATAGGTAGTTGTAAGATTAGACAAGAAAATAAAAGAAAAGGAATGAATTCATGGCCAGGTGAATAATAAGTACTTAAAATATTACTTAATTTTATTAATAATTACCACTAACATTTCTGTAGTGAGAGGTGCCAGACACAAGAGACCTTACTTTCCAGAGCAGTTCTCAACTATGATCTCATTTAATTGTCATAGGAATTCCCTGTGCTGGATTTAACAGGTGGGACCCCATTTTACAGATGAGGAATCTTGAGGCATTGATGATCCCCCAGTGCCATGGTTAGGGGCAGAACTATGAATGGTGCTCTGGGAGTTTGGTCAAGGTGGAAGGCTGCCCAGGGGACTCAGGTGGGCTGTCTACACCTCCTGCCCTGCCCCCCGGGGTCCTCCCCATCCTCCTCCTGCAGCTCTGTTCCCATTCTGTTGGCTCTCAGGTGATCTTGAGTACCAGATATCCACGACGGCCAGAGCCAAGCGGGTGCGGGAGGCCATGTGTCCAGGTGTGACAGGCGAGGACAGCTCATTGCTGTTGGCCACCCAGGTGGAGGGACAGACCACCAACCTGCAGAGACTGGCTGAGCCATCCCAGCTGCTCAAGTCGGCCATCGTGCATCTCATCAACTACCAGGACGATGCTGAGCTGGCCACCCGGGCCCTTCCCGAGCTCACCAAACTGCTCAACGATGAGGACCCGGTCCGTGAGGGCCTGGAGGGGGAGTCGGGAGGGAGGTCCTGTCCAGACTCCCCTGGGCCTGAGGCGGCTGACTTGAGTTTCTCTGAGAGGAAAGGGGTCCTGCCTCTTCCTTTCCTCAGTAGTGGGTCCTGGCCCAGCTGCTCACGTCCCCCCATTCTTTCCCAACCTCCAGGTGGTGGTGACCAAGGCGGCCATGATTGTGAACCAGCTGTCAAAGAAGGAGGCATCCCGCCGGGCCCTGATGGGCTCCCCCCAGCTGGTGGCGGCCGTGGTGCGCACCATGCAGAACACCAGCGACCTGGACACGGCCCGCTGCACCACCAGCATCCTGCACAACCTCTCCCACCACCGCGAGGGGCTGCTTGCCATCTTCAAGTCAGGCGGCATCCCTGCCCTGGTCCGCATGCTCAGGTGCTCGTCCCTTCCCACTGCGGGAGCCTAGGGCTCCCCTCACCAGGGCTTCCCCTTCCCTTCTTTGAGCTTCCCTAAACACACTGAGCACCTGCTGTGTGCCAGGTGCAGAAGCACATCTCTCCTGGTGCTCAGTGGCACACAGCCTCGCAGGGGGCACAGGTGTGTAAGCAGCAGGTCAGTTATCAGGGTACAGGTAGGCTGTGGCCGAAGATGCCCGAGATTGCCCGCAGGTAGACTTGTTCCTGCGGCAGGGTTGATGGATGGGTGGAGTTTGGTTAGTGTAGATGAGGGCGATGGTTCCAGGTGGAGGGAGTAGCATAGGTGAGGCCCCTGTGACCTTGTCTTTCCTGTCTTGGGCTGATGTTGAGTGGCCTCATTGCTCATCCAGGCTGGGAGCTCCCTGAGGGTAGAGTTATTGATTTCCTTCCCAGCTGCACCCTTTGCAGGGCCTCTCTGGCACTTACCCTTCCACGTGGTTGTTACCCCACAGGGAAAGGTATTGAGGGGACCTACCACGTGCTCGGCACCAGAGGGGAGCTCAGAAGCAGAAGCGGTCATGTCTAAGTGCTTGGTGTATAAGAGTGGGACTGGGTTCAAGGGATGATGGGATTTGATTTGATTGATACATTTTTTGTGTGTGGTACTGGAATTTGGATCCAGGACCTTGTGCATGCCAGAGACATAACGTTTTAAGAAAGAGCTATTCCCATGGGGGTGTTGGTATGAGGTGGGCTTCCTGCAGAAGGTGAGAATACCAGAGGCAGGGACCTGACTCCTCTGCACCCCTAGCTCTCCTGTGGAGTCAGTCCTGTTCTACGCCATCACCACCCTGCACAACCTGCTACTGTACCAGGAGGGTGCCAAGATGGCAGTGCGCCTGGCAGATGGGCTGCAGAAGATGGTGCCCCTGCTCAACAAGAACAACCCAAAGTTCCTGGCCATCACCACCGACTGCCTGCAGCTCCTGGCCTACGGCAACCAGGAGAGCAAGGTGGGCGCCCCCACCCCAGGCCTGCAGCCTGTGCTTGCGTAACCTCCCACCCTGCCGGCTTTAGGCCTGTGTCCCCTTGTGCTTCTAGATGATGTATATGGCTAAACAGATAAACATGTTTTACCCTGTTTCTGAATTCTGAGAATGATTTTGAGGATCAGATAAAGAAAAATACCCTTATCTTTCTCATAGCTATTGTTATCTTTTTTTTTTTTTTTTTGGTGCAGTGCTAGTAATTGAAGTCCTTTTTATTTTTATTTTGAGACGGGGTCTCCCTCAGTTGCAGAGGCTGATCTTGAACTTGTGATCCTTCTGCCTTAGCCTGCTGAGTCACGGGAATTACAGGCGTGTGCCGCTGTGCCTGGCCACTGCTGTTATTTTGATGTTTTTCCTCAGTGCTGTTCTAAGGGCTTATTTATAAATACATACATCTGGTTGTAGTCATAGCAGTGTGTGGATTTGCATCTGTTTTCTTCCCCTTTTTCTTTCTTTCTTTCTTTTTTTTTTTTTTAACTGGAAACTGAACCTAGGGATGCTCTACCATTGAGCTACATCCCCATTTTTTTTAAAAATTTTGAGACGGGGGGTCTCACTAAGTGCTGAGGCTGTTTTCTAGCTTGTGATCCTCCTGCCTTAACCTCCTAAGTCACTGGGATTGCAGATGTGCACTGCTGCGCCCTGCTGGGTAGAACACTCAGATTGCTACCAGTTTTCCCTCTTTATCTGTTATGAACATCTCTGGGCACATGACTTTTCCCGGAATAGAAAAAATTTTCATCAGCAGGGCTCTGGGCTTTTACCCAGATGGTCTAATTTCCGTTGTCGTCAGTAGCAGTGGCTGTGAGTACAATTTTGCCACGTCCTCGTCAGCACTGGGTATTATCCTTTTCTTAAAATTCTGGCTTACGTGATCATCACAAAAGCTATTCAAGTTTGAGCAGAAGCTCAGTAATGACCGCTTTATCCTATATCTCCCTCCTCCCCTGCCATATTCCCTGCCTTATACCCGTTCTCCCCCTTTCCCCCCAGCTGATCATCCTGGCCAATGGAGGACCCCAGGCACTTGTGCAGATCATGCGGAACTATAGCTATGAGAAGCTTCTCTGGACTACCAGCCGTGTGCTCAAGGTGCTGTCCGTGTGTCCCAGCAATAAGCCTGCCATTGTGGAGGCTGGTGAGTATGATGGCTTCAAGGGTGACCTGTGTGGTTGGAAGGGTCAGGGTGGGGGTCCTGCCCTGTAGCCAGGCTGGGTCAGCTGTGCTCCCCTATGGCTGACAAGACCCCTTTCCCTGCCCCAGGTGGCATGCAGGCCCTGGGCAAGCACCTGACCAGCAACAGCCCCCGCCTGGTGCAGAATTGCCTCTGGACTCTGCGTAACCTCTCGGATGTGGCCACCAAGCAGGTGAGGGAGGTGACCAGGGCTAGGGCCAGCTTCTGCAGCTTCCTGTTTGGGTGTCCAACCTCAGGTGCTGGGGAGGACTGGAGCCTCTGAATCCTCCACCCTCTTAGCAGAGGCTGGAAAGGCCCTGGAGGCCCTCATCCATGTGGACAGGGATTCTAATCCTAATAGGGATCTGGGAAGGGGAGAGGAAGGACCTGACATCTTTAAGCAGCAAAGGTTCAGGTGGCAGCAGAGGCACAGTTTTGGCTGGACCCTGGCCAGGAGCAGCAGCGTACCAGAAGATGGCTGTGGGGCCCCAGTGGCTGAAAACAGCTGAGGGAAGGTGCAGCTCAGTCCCTCCTTCCACCTTGGCCACCATTGCCAGCAGCCTGCCCCCACCCTCCACACTGGGCTAGGGTTCTTGTGGACCTGAGCTTGTTTAACCCTTTCAGCAACCTGGAGATGGAGTATACGGCCCTGGTTAGATGACGAAACCAAGGCTCAGGGACTTAAGTAATGTCCTATGGTCATAGGTAGTAATGGCAGCTGGCGTTCCAGCCCCGGATTGTGTGTCTCCAAAGCCCAGGGTCTTTCTGTCCTATCACAGGCCCTCATGGCTCTCCCTGGAGAAGTAAAGCTTCCAAACTAGGGATTTTTCCTGAAAGTAGGTTTGGCTTAGAGACCTCTGGAGACAAGAGGGCAGCAGGGGAGGCCAGAAAAGTGGGAAGTGTGTGACAGTGGGTCGCCTGGTCACAGAAGCATGTGACCTCCTTGACAATCTCCTCTAGGCCAGAGGCCTCCATTGGCCAAGATGCCCTTGGCCAGGGCAGGGCTCTGCCTCATTTGAGGGCCCAGGGACAGGTGGGTAGGATAGAGGAAAGAGTGTGGAGCTTAGTAACAGGCCTGGGTTCGGACCATAGCTGTGTATCTGGGCAAACCCCGCCACCTCTCTGAGCCTCTTGGCCTTGCTTGCTCTAGGGATTAGTAACACCCTTTCCCAGGGTATCAGCAGGTCATGGGATGAAAGTTCCCAGGCATGTGCAGGCAGGCCTACCCCTTTAGGCCATCAGCTCCGCTTGGACATACTTGGAAAGGCTTCCTGTAGCTGGCACCCCCTCACTCTCCATGCCATTCTCCCTACCCCCAGGAGGGCCTGGAGAGTGTGCTGAAGATCCTGGTGAACCAGCTGAGTGTGGACGATGTCAACGTCCTCACCTGTGCCACGGGCACCCTCTCCAACCTGACCTGCAACAACAGCAAGAATAAGACTCTGGTGACACAGAACAGTGGCGTGGAGGCGCTCATCCATGCCATCCTGCGCGCTGGCGACAAGGATGACATCACAGAGCCTGCTGTCTGTGCCCTGCGCCACCTCACCAGCCGCCATCCTGAGGCCGAGATGGCTCAGAACTCTGTGCGCCTCAATTATGGCATCCCAGCCATTGTCAAGTTGCTCAACCAGCCAAACCAGTGGCCACTGGTCAAGGTACAACTCCCCTGCCTGGGGGTCAGCGAGGGGAGGCAGCTCCCTGTGCAGGCCAGGCGCTGCATTGGTAAAGCGGCCCCAGATACAGTGGCTCAGATAGGCCAAAGTTCATTTCTCTCTCATGGAGCAGTTTAAACCCGATTGTCATCAGCTTTGCCCCAGACGCAGATGATTTCTGTCCTGTGCCTCTGCCACCCCTAGAGCAGAGCTTCTCAAAGTTCAACGTGCACACGTGTGGCCTAGGTTGGGGAGGGGGTCTCATTCCTCTGCAGGAGCTGATTCAGTGCCCCTGGCTGGGCCTGGGAGACTGTGTTGCTAACAGGCTTCCCGGGGATACTGCTGGTCCACAGAGCACGTTCCTTATACAGAAGGTTAGATGACAGCGTTGCTCCCACGCGGATGGTTGGATTGTGTGCCCCCACCATGGGGAAGGAGTGAGGCCTGGGGCCAGCAGAACATGGACCCACTCTGGCTCCCGCCCCAGAACCTGGTTACTGGGCCTCATCGAGATGTAAGGAAGTTAGGAAGAGTCACCACCAGCCACATGGCTACATGTCCTGCTAAACTAGGACAGTGCCAAAATGTAAAAGAAAGGGAGCGCTCTGGGGGTGGGTGCTCAGTCCCTGCCCTGGGGAGGTGGGAATGGGGGGGTGGGGCCTCTTGCTCAGGGGCTTTCTGATAGAGGAGGGATGTGTATCCTTTCTCATAACCAGTGGGGGAGTGATGGCAGGCCAGGGGCAGCCAGGCAGGGGACAGAGTTATGGCAGATGGGGTGTGTGTTTGTAGGAACAAGGAAAAGAGCCCAAGGCAAGGTGACATCTGGTGCTAGGGAGTGAGAAAACTACCATTGACGAGGGTTTCGTGAGTGCCACGGGAACTCCACTACCCTGGGGGTGTGCCACTTGCTAAATATTAGACAGTTGAGCGGTGCAGATGAGAATGACGCTCAGCGATTATACACACTGAATTTAAAAAATAGATCTATAGGGGCTGGGTTGTGGCTCCGAGGTACAGCACTTGCCTAGTATGTGGGAGGCACTGGGTTTAATTCTCAGCACTGTATATAAATAAATAAAATAAAGGTCCATCAACAATTTAAAAATATTTTTGAAAAAAGAGCTATAATGAGAAAAAAATGGTGGCGAGTGTGATCCCCTCCTTGTTGCTTGGTCCTTGCTACAAGCCAAGGTGCTGATCGTATTTACATCCTGACCCAGCAGCTAAGTGACGAGTGACACCCTGTGTTCCCATCCTCATCTCTCACATGACTTTCATCCCTGCCCTACCAGTTTCTTGTTTTGAGCATCCAGTGATGTGACAAATTGCTTTGCCAGATCCTGAGGGGCTCTAGGAGGTCAGAGTGGTGGCTGTGAGTCAAGGTCCCTAGGGAGGGGAACTCATCCTGGAGCTGCCCTGTTGGAAATTGATTGCAGTATGAGTGTCACCAAGCAGGAGGCTTTGGGGTCAACCGTGGCAAAGATTTCCTGATAATCAGGGTTTGGGAATTAGAAAAGCAAGCGAGCTGGGTGCAGTGGCATATGCCTGTAATCCCAGCTTCTCAGGAGGCTGAGGCAGGAGGACCACAAGTTTCAGGCCAACCTGGACAACTGTCTCAAAATAAAAAAATAATAAGCATTGGGGGTGTAGCTCATTAGTAGAGCACCTGGGTTCAGTCCCTAGTACTACAAGAAAAGAACAGAAAATTTAGACGAGAGGACTCACGGGTCCTCCACAATAAGGGACCCAGGCGGGGAGTGATCTCGTCCTCTGGAGATCTCCCAGTGTGTGTGTCTGGCCTGCAGGGCAGAAGAGGTGACAGCAGAGGAAGGAAATACTGAAACTGGGAAACTGGGGTCCTCTAGATGCCCAGGAAGTACCCCTGATCTCTGCCCTTTTCCCACCAGGCAACCATCGGCCTTATCAGGAATCTGGCCCTGTGCCCGGCCAACCATGCCCCCCTGCAGGAGGCGGCCGTCATTCCCCGCCTTGTCCAGCTGCTGGTCAAGGCCCACCAGGATGCCCAGCGCCATGTGGCTGCAGGCACACAGCAGCCCTACACCGTAAGTGAACTTGGTGGCACCTGTGACAGCCCTCCTTGGGTGTCAGGGCGTCCTCAATGTTAAGTGTATATGTAAAGGAGGAGGTGGGCTGCATTGGATGTTGATTCCAAGGACCAGTGAAATCTGTCAGTCTGTCATTGTGGGGAGGAGTGGTGAGCTTGTTCAAGGGCCACCTGTCCTTATGCCACATGCTTCCTCTCGTGCAGGATGGTGTCAGGATGGAGGAGATTGTGGAGGGCTGCACTGGAGCCCTGCATATCCTCGCCCGGGATCCCATGAACCGCATGGAGATCTTCCGGCTCAACACCATCCCCCTGTTTGTGCAGGTGAGTCTGGGGCAGGTGGGCAGGGGAGCTCCCCTCAGCCACTGCCAAGAGGGCAAGATTGGGAGTCATGGGTTTGGGAGGCCCAGGCCAGGCGTTGAGAGGTCTCTGGAAGGGAGTGGCCACACCAGGAGTGAGTACCCAGGCAACTCACAGATGCGATGGGTTTCTAAGCTCAGAAGTAAAGGAAGAGATCACAAACGAAGAAACAAAAATCTTCGATTCAACCACAGGAACATTAGGTTGTCAGAGACAACCTAAAAAGTAAACAGCAAACTGGGAAAATATGTTCAAGTACCACAACAGGCAGGGGTTCAATAGCCCTCGTGTTAAAAGCTCATTAATACTAAGTCCCAGGAGTTAGATGCAGGCAGAGGCTACAGGTAATTCCCAGGAGGCTCATACACAAACAATGCTCAGCCCCAGGAGTTTAGAGAAATGAAACTTGTCCCCCAGCAAGAGCCCATTTTCTACTATCAAATTGGCAAAGGAAAATAATTGAGTGTGCCCTGCGCAGGGGACAGTTTGATGAAATAGGCTCATACCCTGCTGGTGGGGAGCAGTCTGGAAAGCAGCCTTGCAGTATTTATAGGGAGCTTTGGAAATATTCATATTCCTATCTTTCAACCAACTAATTCAAATCCAAGACTATGAAATAATTTAATGTCACTTAGAATATGGACAAAAATTGGGGCTGTGGTTGTGGCTCATTAGAAAAGCGCTTACCTACCATGTGTGAGGCACTGGGTTTGATCCTCAGCGCCACATAAAAATAAATAAAGGCATTGTGTCCATCTACAACTAAAAACAAATTTTAAACAAATAAGGACAAAAATGTATACACAGAGATAACAATTACAATGTTACTTACAGTATTTAAAAACAAACAGCAATCCCAGAGGCTTGGGACTCTGAGGCAGGAAGGTCGCAAGTTCAAAGCCAGCCTCAGCAACTTAGCAAGACCCTAAACAACTTAGTGAGACCCTGTCTCAAAAAAAAAAAAAAAAAAAAAAAAAGTGTGTGTGGGGGGGGGCTGGGTATGTGACTGAGTGGTTAAGCACCCCTGGGTTCAATTCTTGGTACAAAAAAAGAATTTTTTGCTTTTAAAAATTTTCTTATTAATTGAATTAGCAGAGTAAAGGGTTAGTGCCATGGCTTCCTTCCATAGTGACCTATTGTTCAGTCTCATAGCACTGCATTTAGTCTTCAGCATTTAGTCTTTCTCTCAATATGAATGCATACATGTTTAGGAAAAGTTTAAACATAATACATAGGAAAATGCTTTATTCCACTATAGCAAGTGAAAAAGGCAGGAATCATCAGAATTATATACAGTGGACAATAATTGGCCTGTGATAAAAATGCAGCAGGAATATGGCAATGTGTTAGCAGCTGCCTGTCCACCGGGGGAATCATGGCTGGCTTGTTCCTTTCCGCCTCTTTATGCCTTCTTGGGCTTTTCGCATTTTGTGGCATAAGCTTGGGTTAAACCCAGAAAGGGGTGGGCAGGGCTGTGGGCCGTGCTGCCTGGCGGGCCTCATCCTCGGGCCCTGCACTACTCCCTGTCCTCTGTCCTGTCCTCCAGCTCCTGTACTCATCAGTAGAGAACATCCAACGTGTGGCCGCCGGGGTCCTCTGTGAGCTGGCCCAGGACAAGGAGGCAGCCGATGCCATTGATGCCGAGGGGGCCTCTGCCCCTCTCATGGAGCTTCTGCACTCTCGCAACGAGGGCACTGGTGAGGGGCTGGGCTGTGGGCCAGGGAGGGGAGGCCAGCCTTGCTTCCCCAGCGGTGGCCGAGGTAGCATGGACTTGGCTGTAACTTCCCTCTCTGCTCAGCCACCTATGCTGCCGCTGTCCTGTTCCGAATCTCTGAGGACAAGAACCCAGATTACCGCAAGCGCGTGTCCGTGGAGCTCACCAACTCCCTCTTCAAGCATGACCCCGCCGCCTGGGAGGCTGTGAGTATCCGAGGTTGAACTGGAACTTCTGGGGAACCTTCACCCGCATCCTTGGCTTCACAGATTTTTATATTGTTTTTGGATCATTTTTGATTTTCCTTAGCAGATGGAGTCAGTAGATGGAACCATGTATTTGCCCCCCGCCCCCACAGTGCTGGGGATTGAGCCCAGGTCCTCGCACATGTCAGACAAGCCTGTTACCACTGAGCCACCTTCCCAGCCTCACCTCGTATCTGTTTTTGACCTAAAATAGTAGCAATTTCATTTTGCCCAAATGGATATAAAAGGTTTGAGGAAGGGCACCTTTTTCTTCTCTTTGCAGAGCTGGGGACTGAACCTTGGGCCTTGTGCATTCCGAGCAGGCACTCTGCCACTGAGCTCTACCCCCAGCCCAGGTTCCCTTTTTTAATTTGTGCAAAGATGCTAGCAGTGTCCTGGGCCTGACTGGGGCAGTGCCCCGTATTCATTCTTTAGTTCTCTTCCTGCCAACCCCCCCAGATCTGGTTCTGTGGGAGCCCCCAAGCACGAGACCCACACCCTGAGGAGGTGCCCAAGGTCATGAGTTCATCATCCTCTTCCGCCAAGAGATCTCCACTTTGCCTTAGACCCTTTTTTAGGAGTCCCTCCCTGTCCCCAGCCGAGAGCCAGCCCAGAGCGTGCCTTTGCAGACCTCCTGCTTTCTCTCCCTCCCCAGGCCCAGAGCATGATCCCCATCAATGAACCCTATGCCGATGGTAAGTGACCAGAAGTCTTCAGGATTCCAGAGAACCTAGACTCTGGCAAGTGAGAGGGACGGGAGGACACATCATGGCGGCCACTCTGTGGTCTCCACCTGGACTCCAGTCTAGATCCCCTGGTGTGGGAGTTTGGGAAGGAGGTAGGGCCCTTGGTGGTGGGCAGGGGTAGAGGAGTTGGCTGAGGGCTACCTAGACCAACTCCTGTGGCGTGGCCTGCAGACCTCTAGACAAATTCCCTTCTTGTCCCTAGACATGGATGCCACCTACCGCCCCATGTACTCCAGCGATGTCCCGCTTGACCCCCTGGAGATGCACATGGACATGGATGGGGACTACCCCATTGACACCTACAGCGACGGCCTCAGGCCCCCCTACCCCACTGCGGACCACATGCTGGCCTAGCTGGCCCCACCCAGTACGGCACCTGCTGCCTTGCGGCCCTGCGCCTGCTCACAGGCTGCCGAGGTGCCTGTTTCTCCCTCTCATGAACCTCCTTCTGATGGGAGCCCTCCATTTTCTCTGCTGAAACCTTGGCTTCTGTTTTGGGGGGGAAGGAGTATGGGAGCCCCTTGCCGCTGAGCTTCCCAAAGTAAGGCATGCTCTGGCTGCCTCCTCCTTGTACCTTTGCTTGGGGCTGGAGTCCTGCTCCTTCCAGCCTCATCTTTCTAAGGAAAGACAACTGGCCCTTCTGGGGTGGTGGGCGAGTGTCATGGGAGTGGCCTGAGCTTTCTGGGGGACACCAAGTCCCTGGTCCCTGGGTCTGTGCCCCTGGCAGATGCGGTTCCTCGCCTGAGAGGCTCTTGTGCAGGAGATGGGGTGAGACAGAAAAGTGCCTGAGCCGTGGGAGCCCGGGCTGTGACTTCCTGCTGGACTCCACGCCTTCCGAAGTCCTCCCAGGGTTTCTTGGGATGGTGTTCTGCCCCTGCTTTTCTGTCCTGGGCTGTGGGTTCAGGGCCCGCCTGACCTCCCTGCCCCACTTCTGTGGCCGTGGCCGCTAAAGCTTTAGATTCAGCCACCCACCCTGTGTCCCCCAGCAGCCCTCCTGACCTGTTTGTCCCCAGTTGCCTGGACCCTCCTCTGGGTCAGGTTTTCTCACCAAACTCCCCTGACCAACTGCTCTGAGGCCCCAGGATCTCCAGGACCCAGGCTCAGGGCCCAAACCCCTGAAATCCAAAGCTTCTTTTGAAAAATTCAGGGACCTTCCAGGGAGACAGGACGGAGATGCAGAAAGTGACTCCCCTACTCTAACGGACGTCCACCAATCTCTCTAGGATCCTAAATTGACTTCTGCCCCTCCTGGAGAAGCTCTGGGGACATCTCCCACCCTGACCCCCCCCACTGCCCCAGCTGGCCCCCAGAAGTGCTCTTGCTGACCCCTCTGGTGTGCGGTGAGGGGCTTTCTCTTCCCTTCCTGTTTCAGACTCCCCTACCATCCCTTGCACATGGGTATGGGAGGGTGGCAGGGGTCCCAGCCGAGAGTGTATTATTATCGCTTTATGTTTTTGGTTATTGGTTGTTTTTGTATAGACCAAAGCAAAGAAAATAAAAATAACACACAGATCCGGTGGAAACCACTTAGGGGTGGGGTATGGGAAGATGAGGGACCTCCCCCGTTTCCCTCCTTGGCTGGAACCTTGTGTCCTCGTGGCTGCCTGAGGCGTGGGGAAGACAGGGCAGGAACCGTGGGAGAGAAGGGAGTGTTGGAGGAGTCAGTTTAATCCCCACACAGCTGCAGGGCTGTAGCTTGGAACCTTCAGAGGAGGCTAGGACAGGGCAAGACATGACAGGGGTGAGTCCCGCCCTCAGGGACGCCAGGCCTTGTTCCTCTCTAATGGGCAAGCTCCTTTCTGGCCTCTGCCTCCAGTCCTGCTTTGTGTGCAGATATTGTGCTCCCTGTGGCCTCCTGCTTGGTTCTTTGCCCCTCTGGTCTGCGGTGGGCCCTCCCCAGCTCCCGCCTACTCCCCAAGGTGTCCCCTGCTGCCGACTCTGCACTCAGCCATGTGATGCCAGCCGGTATCTTCTGTGCTGTCTCCTGCTACCTGGACTTTGCTTGTGCAATCTCCCCCTCTGCCTGGCCTGCCTTCCCCTGCTCATCCAGTAGCATCTGACCCTAGGAACAACCCCAGACTGAGCTGTGCACCTTTTCTTCCATGCTCCCTGGTGGTACAGACTGTCATTTCACCCGTCACGTTGTTCTGTGAGCTTTATGTTGACAGTTCCCTACCCACAGTGCTGGGTTCTTTCTGAAGTGGGCTGGTCCCAATGCACCCGGCACACCTGAGACCAGGAGGTACTTGTGGCTGCCCTTGCAGGGCTGCTTTCTACACCTGGCTGGAGTCGGTCAGGGCTGGCTGGGCCATGGAGCCTCAGTGGGATGGGGTGTTGGACCAGAGGCAGGCAGCCTGATTAGGAGGTGGCAGGATAGTCCAAGCACAGGGGATGACACACTGAACTGAGCTCTGCTGACAAGAACCTTTGGAGGGGAGAGGGGACATAGTGTTCAGGGGCCACAAGGAGGAAATTAACAGTGCTCATTATCTGTTCTCCATGTTCAGGACTTCGGCAGAAAACACCTGAATTGGGAAATTTGCAAACTTGATAGAGGGACAATTTACAAATATGTGGGTGGTATAGTATAGAGCCAGGAAGAGGACATACCCTGGGCTAGTTACCGTGGCCTCACCAGGCTGGAGCCTGAGGCAGGAAGTGGGGAATGTGTACTGGGAGCAGGACCCTGAGGATGAGGCTCCTGATAGGAAGCTGTGACCTCAATCCCTCCTGCTGGTGATTGCTGTTGGCCAAACTCAGGCAGAAACCAGAAAGCCCAGCGCAGAGTGGAGAAGAGCTGGAGAGACCAAAAAAGATACCCAGCCAACTACCACCCCATCTTCTCAAAAGAGGCTGTTGAGAAAGGATTAAGCCTCCTAACAGAAAATGGGGGCAAGGGAAAGGAGGGGGCAGGAAGCAGCTTCATGTTGAAGGTTGATTCTACCCACCATCAAGCTTCACACAAGGCTCTGAGCTTCCTGGCAGCCTGGTCAAAAAGGAAACAAGGGGTCTGGGGTTGTAGCTCAGTGTTAAGAGTGCTTGCCTGACGTGTGGGGCACTGGGTTCGATTCTGAGCACCGCATATAAATAAATAAAATAAAGGTCCATTGACAACCAAAAAAAAAAAGTAAGATTAAAAAAAAAAACAGGGCTGGGATTGTTGCTCAGCGATAGAGCGCTCGCCTAGCAAGGGTGGGATCCGGATTTGATCCTCATCACCACATACAAATAACGGCATTGTGTTGTGTCCATCTACACCTAGAAAATAAATATTGAAAAGTTACTCATTTAAAAACAACAACAACAACAAAAAAAAAAAACAACAAAAACAAGGCAAGTTAATTTCCAATGGCATGAGTTGGCCACTTGAATTGTCAAGAACTGTTGGAGTACTGCAGTCCTGAGAAAGTCAATTCACTTCTCAGAACCTCAATTTCCTCATCTATAGAATGGAGATAGGGCTGGGGGCATAGCTTAGTGGCAGAGCATGTGCTTAGCATATGCAAGGCCCTGGGTTCGATCCCCAAAGCGCACATGCTTGCTCACACACATGCACACACACACATGGGATAAGGCCTGCTCTGCCTACCAAGTGTGAGCCCAAAGTGAGAAATTAGGGGATTTTCCCTGCAGGAAGAAGGGAAAAGGGCAAAATCTGCTTCCCAGAGAGGTTTTCCCAGGACATCCACCTCAGGAACAATCTGGCATTTGCTGGCACATATGACCAACCTTTGCTGCAAAGGAGGCTGGGAAATGGAGCATTCTAGCTGTACACAGGGGTCCCTTGAAAAAACCAGGGTCTGGCAGTAAGAAAGGGATCGTGGAAGACCCTGGGGTCTGGTCTGCCACAACCAGGAAATGATCTCCCCACACTAACCACACTTCCTTTGTGGGCGGCTTGGTCAGGGAGGAGGGGAGAGCTGATTGTGCTTCTTCAAGACCAGAAGGGGAAGCGTCTGGGTCACGTGGCAGACAGACGTTGGAGCAGCCACAGCCAAGGAGTAGGAAACCTGGCTCAGTCAGTCCTGAGGGAGGTCTGTCACCTGCCCAGTTGACATTCCTACATTGGAATCAGTGATATCAATGGAGACACAGACACCTATCAAAATGGCAGGGGAGGATAGTGGGCCAAATGGCAGGACCAAAGTCCCCAGAAGTGGCGATGAGCCAGAACAAGGTGCAGGATCCAACAACGCAGGTTTCCAAAATAAGTTATTAAAAAATGTCTTAAAATTGTTATCAGCCATGAAGCTAAAACTACTCTTAGAAATAGTTCTGTTAATTTGAAAAGGTTATAAAAAAAAATAAACAAGCTATTGGAGTCTTAGGTTTTAAAAAATGTAAAAGCACATCTATGTGACCTCATCCCAGGAAGTACGTAACTTCACAGATGACAGGGAAAAGTAGGTAGAAAATAATTAGACGGAGTCCTGAATCCTATTCTTTGACCTGAGAATATCTATGCTCATATAGAAACTACGAAATTCTGCTGTACCCAGGACATGGGGGAAGGATTTGACAAATCAAATTGACATTCAAGTTCACAATAAATTACTAATACAGCAAAGCTCTGGCAAAGAACTGAAAATGTAGTCCTATTATATGATTCCAGGGTTTCCAGAGAAGCAGGACCTATAGGATTTTGTGTATATATATATATATATATATATATATATATATATATATATATATATATATAAAAATGCTGGGCATGGTGCCATATAACTGTAATCCCAGAGGCTTGGGAGGGAGGCAGGAGGATTACTGGTTTGAGGCCACAAGACCCATTTGTGAGGTTGGGGATGTTAATTTTACTGGGGACTGAACCCAGGGCCTTGCGATGCTAGGTAAGCACTCACTACTGAGTTACATCCCCAGCCTTTTTCATTTTTTGAGACATGGTCCCACGAAGTCGCCAAGGATGGCCTCAAAAAAAAAAAGGGGGGGGGAGTGAGAAGCTGAGATGTAACTTAGGGGTGAAGCACCCTGGGTTCTATTCCCAGGAGGGTGGGGGAGAAGAAGAAGAAGAAGCAAACACAAAAACAAAGACCGATTCGGTCTCTGAGACTCAGAGAGGTAGGAAATGTGCCTGAGGTGGCCCAGCTACTAAGTCCCAGTTGCCTAACTCACTCCCCAGCCCCTTCCCTGTCCCCACCCCCCATGGTCAGGACCCGGGCCTAGGTCTCCATGGAAGCTATAGCCCCACAGGTGACCTTTGGTGCACCTGGCACACCTGGCTGAGGTCAGGAGGGAGGGAGCTCATGGAGGTGGAAGGTGAGACCTGAAGAAGAGCGCATTCCTGCCATGTCCCTGGCCATCCCTGAAGGAGAGTGTGCAGCCACCTCCTGGGACCCCTCCAGGGCAAAATCAGAAACCAAGGAATGAGGGTGGAGGTGAAAATTGCAAAGAGGAGACTTGCTGTGAACAGCAGTGTGGATGGGGACTTCTGGTGAGGCCGACCACAGAGCTGGGCTCCCTGTCACCTGAGGTCGTCAGGCAAAGGCCAAGGGCAGCCTGGTAGGAAGGTTCCAGGAGAGATTCTGCAGCACCTAGTGAAAGGGCCCGCGGAGGGGCCTGAATGAAGTCACTCAAGCCTTTCCAGAAGTCATTGGCCCTCTGACCTCTGGTGACAAGGTGCAGCCAATGGGACACTGGTGACAAGGGGCCCTGAGGACTCTTGCTCTGCCTGGAATGGCCGGAATGCCTGGAATGCTCCCACAGTGCTCAGCGGAGCTAACAGCCTTCAGGGTCCAGCTCCAGCCCTCTCCTGCCTCCTGGGCCAGCAGGGTCCCCGCGGCGCAGAGCCGGTGCTGGGTGCGTGGCTTGCATCTGTCCTCACCAGTACCAGCACCTGCAGCAGCTTGACACCCTGGTCTCGCTGGTGCTCAAGTCAGTCCTGGAGGTGCCCCACTCACACCTGGGACCCAGTGCAGCAGGACAGGGTGAAAGCTAGTGAGCCCTAAGTGGCAAGCTGGGGTTCCACCCTGGATGGTCCCCTATCTTTCCATTTCACCCAACTCTCCTTTGTCATCAGGGAGCCTGGGCCCTGGAGGTTGGGGAGAATGCCTGCTCCCCAGCGCCCCTTCTCCTGACTCCCTAGCCTCACCCTGGGATGCCCCAGGTTGGCAAGGATTTCCGGCTCCTGCCCACTCAGTCCCCTGTACCCCACTTGCTGTTCTATTTCCTCCATATCAGGGAGAAGATGTGAGCATCCTGTCCCCTTTACTGCCCCAGAGCCATCTGGCTGTGGGCCCTTAAGGGATGACCTCTCAGCCTGGTGGAGCACCTGCGGACACTCTCCTTCACCTCTGTGTCCAGCTATCGTGAAGTCTCTTCTAAAAAGGACCTGCAGTTCATTCATCCCATTTTACAAATGTGAGAAACTGAGGTCAAGAGAGATCTCAGCAAGCTCTCTGCAAGGCTGGCTAGGATGCCCTTTACTGAGTGGGAGCTGAGAGCTCAGGGCAGGACACCCCCCACCTGCGAAGCCATCGACAGGGGTGCATGGGACAGCCAGGTCCTGCAGGGCTCCCTTGCCACCAGGCCCCTCCATGCACCCTGACAGCCCATGGAGCAGGACTTAGGAATCAGTCACGTTGGTGAAGCCCTGATAGGTACAAGGTGCTAGGGTGGGGTGACCACAGCAAGTGTGGCCCTGTGTCTGCTCTTAGTGCTGCAGCTTTTGGCCAGTCTGCGACCTGTACACACAGGAAAAATTAAACAACCACCTAAGGGGGACCCCGAGACCCTCCTATACTCTAGTGATTGTGAACACAGCTAGAGAGGACAAAGGATTCTCTGGGCTTCCGGGAGGAAGACTGGGGACAGCTGACTTTGAGGAAGGTCAGGGTCCACTAGTCTGTTTATTGAGCATTTAAGTGCACCAGCTGTGCTGGGATCTGGGCTAGACAGATGAATATGAATTTGCTGAACTCTTGCCTGGAGTGGGGCCCACAGGTATGAAGGTATGTTTAGAGCCCGTGTCAAAGAAAGACTCGAGACAGAAAGATAAGCCAGGTGTGGTGGCACACACCTGTAATCCCAGTGACTCAGGAGGTTGAGGCAGGAGGATCTCAAGTTCAAGGCCAGCCTCGGCAATTTAGAGAGACTGTCTCAAGATAAAGAATGAATAGGGCTGGGGATGGAGCTCAGCCGTAGAGTGCCCCAGTATCAAAACAAAACAAACAAACAACAAACAAACAAAAAAGAGAAAAGATGGTTTACGTGTGAAGGGTTCTAGGAGGTACAGAGGACCATCTCTCAAGTCCAAACCCCGCAAGGGTTGAGAGGAAACCCTCAGGGTAACCAATCTGGTGTCGCAACTGCAACTGTTCCACACACTGCGTTCATGGAGGTCTTGCCGGGGCTGCAGGAATAGACTTGTTTTGGGGAGAGAGTCCAGGATTATGGGAAAACACAGGCTGTATTATTTTGAAGACCAGAACCAGTCTGAGTGGGAGACCCTTTCTGGTTTGCCAGGCTCAAGTGTTTGGCCATGACCGTGGTTCACGCTGGGCTCAGAGACGCTGCGAGCCAGCACAGAGGCCATTCTGGTTGTCACCAGTGTGTCAGACGGCCAGGGCAGGCCAGGGAGGCTCCCCCGAAGAGGAGACACTTGAGCTGAGGCTTGAAGAAGGGAGAGAGGGTGCAGGTTCTGGGTCCATGAAGGTGCGCAGGGTGTTTGGCCCTCTTCATCTCCAGCACGACTCTTCTGCTGGTGGGTGGGCCCATCTTCAGAAGATGAAGGGGGGGGGGTCCTCCAAGCTGTCAGGGTGTAGGTGAGCATAGCCGGGAGAGCTGAGACTTACAAGGACACTCCTGATGAACTCTTGGTCTTACCTGGAGTGGGGACATCTCCGGGATTGGACCCCTTTCTGCGGGATCTGGATGTTAGGGAGGCAGCTGAGGAGCTGTTTATTTACCTACAAACAGGAAGCCCTGAGGTGAGAATAAAGCACCTCATTTAGCCTCATGGAAAGACTGACACACTGACACATTGACAGACAAAGCAACACTTAAAGCATAGCCAGGTGTGGCCGTGTGCGTTTGTAATCCCAGAGACTGCGGAGGCTGACGCAGAATCACAAACATGAGACCAGCCTGGGCAACTTAGTGAGATGCTGCCTCAAAAGAACAAGGGCGTTAGCTCAGTGGTAGAGCGCCTACCAAGCCTGTGTGAGGCCCTGGCTTCAACACCCAGCACCACTAAAAGAAAGAAAGAAAGGAAAAAAAAAAACAAAACCCAAATTTATAGTATATGTTGGAATATACACCACAACGTCGGTAGTGGTTACTCTGGGTAACCATAGAAATATAGGTAATTAAAAATTTTTTGCTCATCTGTATTTAAAAAATATGATCTTATTGTATTAGTCCATTTTGTATTAATATAATGAAATGCCTGAGGCCAAGTCACATTATTAAGAGAGAGAGAGAGAGAGAGAGAGAGATTATTTAGCTCATAGTTCTGGAGGTGATGGCCTCCTTGGCAGAAGTCTGAAGCGGTGTGGGACATCACATAGCAAGGTACAGGAAATATGCTTGTGTGTCTCTGTCCACTGGACACCTTCTTTTCTTAAATAGCCTCCAGGATTCAAACATTCAACCTAATTATCTCACAGAGGCTTCATCTTTACATACCACAGTTAGCTTAAGCTTTTACCCTCTTAACATCTCATGATGGGGATTAAATTTCAACATATGAATCCTCAGGGGACGTGCTCAAACCATGTCCACGCCATTTGTCATACACTAAGGTTCAAAACACATAAAAGAATAGAGAATAGAAGAACGAATTTCCTCGTGTGGCCCTCACTTTCAATGGTTACTAATGTTCTGCTCTTCTTGTTTTGTCTACGACACTTATTTAATTTCATTTAATTGAAGCTTTTAAGAATTTTTTGGTACCAGGGACCCAGGAGGGGTCTGACTGCTGAGCCACATCCCCAACCCACTTTTTATTTTATATGTTAAGACAGGGTCTCACTAAGTCCTTAGGGCCTTGTCAAGTTGCTGAGGCTGGCCTTGAACTTGCAATTGCCTTCCTCAGCCTCCCAAATTCCGGGGATTACAGGTGTACTCTACCCCTCTGTGTGCTTAATTGAGGCTCTTTAAGCCAACTTCCGATGTCCTATCATTTTACTTACAAATATGTCCTTACATTTTTCTAGTTGAAGGGTGCTTAACCATTTTTGTGCCACGGATTCCTTGGGTTGTTTGGTGAAGCCCATGGACCCCTCCCTAGAATGTTTAAATGCCTAAGATGAAGCATATAAGGTTGAATGGAGTGGGATGCAGTGGTGCACATCCATGATCCCAGTTCCTTGAAAGGCCTAGGCAGGAGGATTGCAAGTTAGCAACCTAGTGAGACCCTATCTCAGAATAAAATACTAAAAACGGCCTCGGTGTAACTCAGTTGTAGAGCACTTACCCAGCATGTGTGAGGCCTTGGGTTCAATTCTCAGCGTGCACATGTGCGCGTGCACACACACACACACACAAAGACTAAAGGAAGTCCATTTAAAGTATTTTAACATGGGTGAATGGTGTGTGTGTGTGTGTGTGTGTGTGTGTGTGTGTTGTAGTATGGGGAATGGAATCCAGGGGCCCTTTATCACTCAACCACATTCCCAGCCCTTTTCATTTTGTCTTGCTAAGTTGTCCAGGCCGATCTCAAACTTATGATCTTCCTGCCTCAGCCTCCTGCATGGGCAGTGGACAGCACATGGACGCTCAGTACTGTATGACAAAATTTTGTGATCCTACCTCTCTGACACTTCCTGGCTGTGTGGCCTTGGATAAGTTGCTTGGCTTTTGGCCTTCAGTTTCTCATCTAACCCATCCCCCCGCCCCCCCCCCCCCCCCCAGGACGAGGGATTGAACCCACGGCCTCACACATGCTGAGCAAGAGCTCTGCCACAGTACTCTCTTCCTAGTTCCTTTTATTTTATTTTGAGACTATGTTGCCCAGGTTGGTCTGGAACTTCTGGGTTCAAGAGGCCTCCTACCTCAGCCTCCCATGTAGCTGGGACTACAGCTGTACCCTCTTGCAGCCAGCTAAAATAGTCATTTCTTTTTCTTTCTAGTGATGATAAAATAAAACAACACACACAATGAATGGCACCTAGTTGGGGCTCAGCAAATATATCCTTGTCCCCAAATTCACCAAGTGTCCCTGGAATATGGGCACAAGGATCAGAGGGAGCTGTGGAGTCTGGGGACAGGGGCGAAGCAGTGAAGGGCCTTGTCCTTGAACCTGGAGCAAGCTCAGAGAGCCTGAAGGGCCATCGAATGTCCGCCCAGGCTGGCTCTCCGGCATAGCAGGCTGGCGTGGCAGATGGCCCTGCCTTTCCTCACAGTGGGTGCTATACCTCGTGCCCTCACCAGCTGTTTCACACAAAGTCCTTCAGGTGGGGGACCCGTCAGCCTGCCGGACTCCCTGGAGGGGCCGTGACTCTGTCCTGGCCAGGCTCCCCCTCTCTCAACAGGTGCTCCTTGGAGGTTTCCTGGTGGGGCTCATCTGGTTGTGTCCCTGTGCTGGAATATTTGGAGTCGGGCTCTCACCCTGACTGGCAAATCAGTCCTCTCTGAGCCTTTTGGGGATCACAGGATGAGTTCCAGCCCCCAGTGGACACACCCACACCGAGAGCTCACCCATGTGTTCATTCCACAAATATTTATTGAGTGCCTAATTAGAGTCCAAAGAATACAAAAGAGATACTGCCCTCATGGTTACTTAAACAGATCATCTCGGAAATAACATCATGTTGCACTGTGAATAGGGACAGGCAGGAGAGGAAGTCGCAAGAGGGAGTCGGGTGTAGGGAGCAGGGAGGGCTTCCCAGCGGAAGAGCGGGACCCAGAGCCGGAGCAGGACGAGCCTGCGGTCCGGAGCACGACAGCCCCAGGGGGCGAAGGGCAGGGAGCGGGAGCGGAGGAGACTACTGCCTGGGACCCTGGTCACCCCGCGGGAGCTGGCCGCTCTCCAGACCCAGCGCTTGCTCTCCGCCCCCTTCTGTCTCTAGGCGTCCTTCCCTTCTCTGGCCAGCAGGGGGCCCTGGACCCGAGAGACCGCAGGCAGAGGGCTCAGGCCCCAGGAGTTCGACCCGGTTCTGGGAGGAGGGGTGAAGGAAAGGGGCTCCCTGAAGGGTGGAGTCTTCCCTCCCTGATCTGAGGAAGCGGTGGGAACTCTGGTGGCCGCTGCCTGGTTCTGGTGGAGGAGAGGCCCCGCAGAGGGAGGAGGGTGGTGGGAAAGAGGGGTCCCCATTCCAAGTCTCAGACACCCTTCAGAATTGTGGAAAGTAATCCTTAGGCGTGGCTCTGCTCAGATCGCTGGCATGGACCCTCGGGGGCTCTTTCTATGGGTCATCTTGTCCCGAGTGACTCCTTCCAGGGTCAAGCCAGGGGAGGAGTCCGGGGAGGGGGGGCCTGAGCCAGTTGTGCGCTGCCCAGGGCTGGGCATCAGAGCGACTGTGCCCCAAGTTTATGAGAGGGATATTAATTAGGTGCCCGGCTTTACGGCCTGGCCAGTCTTCCCTCCCTGATCCCGGAGGCCTAGGGTCTTTGCTCTGAAGACCTCTTCCACCAGAGCAGCACAAGGAAAGGGAGGGCTCAGCAGACAGGACACCGCTCAGAGGCTCCGCTCAGAGGCCCCTCTCCCCGCCCCCTGGGTCTCCTGGGTAGCCCTGGTCCGTTATTAATCAGCCGGGCAACGTTACTTCGGGAGGTCTGAGCCTGGTTTTTCCATCTGTAAAATGAAGTCACCGTCCCCTCTTAGCCTCCTGGGGTGAGGAAGTTGGAGGGGTGGTATGTGGGCCTACACTGCCCTCTGGTGGCTGCATCCAGAGTTGCCGAGCTCCAATAGTCTGCAGGGATTCCAACTCCATCAGCGTTTCACCTCCTCTCTCTGCCCCCTTCTTCTTTTTCCTTTTTTTTTGGGGGGGAGGGGAGGGAGTACTGGAGATTGAACCTACTGTAGCCACTGAGATACATCTCCAGCCTTTTTATTTTTAATTTTGAGACAGGGTCTCTAACTCACCAAGTGTGGACTCAAACTTGCGGCCCTCCTGCCTCAGCCTCCCTAGTCACTGGGATTACCACAGCTCCTGGCTCCACTTCCTTCTTCTTCATCCTAGACTTCCCAGGGGCCTCAGGGCTGCTTCTTTATGAACCAGAAACATCTCAGCAAATGTCTATTCATTAAATGTCTATTTAATGAGCTCTTACTGTATGCCCTATTCAGTGCTTGGTGTTGGGCTGCAGAGATGCCCAGGGTGCACAGAGACTGTCCAGAGGCCGCTGGGGGAGCCACAGGGCAGAGCCTGCAGAGCAGCAGCCTCGAGAAGTCTGGGCAGGGCTGGTGCCCCATACAGAATTTCCTCATGTCCTTCAACCTCACTGTCCTCAGCAAACCCTGGCGTGGTGTCTCCTTCAGATTTTTTTGCTGACAAAAAAACCATAGAAAGAGGGACGTTGGCAAACTGAGGAGAGAAGCCTTATCATAAAGGTGCCAGTGGACTGGGGATACAGCTCAGCTGGTGGAGTGCTTTCCTCACATGCACAAGGCCCTGGATTCAATCCCCAGCACCCCCCAAAAAAGAAAGGTGCCAGCAAGGCACCTTGATCTTGGACTTCTGACCTCCAGAACTGAGAGAAAATAAATCTCTGTCATTGAAACCACCCAGTCTGTGGTACCTTGTGATGGCTGCCTGAGCTGCTGGACATGCCCACCATGAGCTTTAGCACTTGGATTCTTGTAGGAGGCTCGTGTTTGTTTAGCACTAACTCTGGGCCAGGCATTGCACTTGGCAAACTGAATTATTAGGCTCATCTTATAGATGTGCAAGCCGAGGCCAAGCCTATTAGGAGGTCAGGGCAGTGTTCAATCTAGACCTATGTGGGTCCTCAAATATTGGCCTTTCCATGGCAACATATTAGTGCTACTGGTCAGAAAAAGGGAACATTCAAAATGAAAAAGAGGGGGGGAGGGGAGGGAGAAGAACCTCATAAATCGGTCATCATCAAAATTAAAAACTTCTGGTTATCAAAAAAAAGTCATCAAGAAAATAAACGGGCAAGCCATGGTGTAATCATTTTAGAAATCATCCTAAAAATTACCAGTTTAAAAAGAATACTAGTGGGCTGGGGTTGAGGCTCTGTGGTAGAGTGCTTGCCTTGCACACGTGGGGCACTGGGTTCAATCCTCAGCACCACATAAATAAGTAAAATAAAGGTATTGTCCATCTACAACTAAAAATTTTAAAAATGTGTTTTTTTTTTTTTTAAAGAGCACTAGTTGTTATCTCTCATGGCTTCTGTAGGTCAGAAATTTGGGGGTGGCTTGTTCTGGCTTAGGGTGTCTCCTGAGGATGTGGTCAGCTATTGGCTGTGGTCAGCTGTGGCCCTCTGAAGGTTTGACTGGGCTGGAGGACCATCTCCAGGCGGCTTCCTAACAGAGCTGGTGTTTTGGTTTCTCTTGACATGGCTTCTTCATTTCAGAAGTCACTCCTAGCTGGGAGCAGCCTGTAATCCCAGCAGCTCAGGAGACCGAGATGGGAGGATCGCAAGTTCAAAGCCAGCCTCAGCAACTTAGTGAGTCCCCAAGCAACTCAGTGAGACCCTGTCTCTAAATAAAATATAAAAAAGGGCTAGGGATGTGGCTCAGTGGTTAAGCAATCCTGGTTTTGATCCCTGGCACAAAAAAAAAAAAAAAAAAAAGTCACTCCTGTCGCCTTCTATTGCTCCCACAGGTCAGTCCTGCCTTTAGTTGAGAGAGGCCATACAAGCATGAGATAGAAGCACTGTGGGATATCTTGGAGGCTGGCTGCCACAGTACTTAGGAGAAAATACTAGCACATGTGTTGAAAATACCTAAAGAAGTGGGGCATGGTGGCGCACACCTGTAATCCCAGGAACTCGGAAGGCTGAGGCAGGAGGATCACAAGTTCAAAGCCAGCCACAGCAAAAGTGAGGGGCTAAGCAACTCAGTGAGACCCTGTCTCTTAATCAAATACAAAATAGGGCTGAGGATGTGGCTCAGTGGTTGAGTGCCCCTGAGTTCAATCCCCAGTACAAATAAAAAAAAAAATACATGAAGAACTCTTGAAACTTGATAAGAACAAGACCATCAACTTCCCCTTTCCCCCAAATGGACTAAAAACTTGAACAAACACTTCTACCAAGGGATGTTCACAAATTCCAATATCACTAAGTATCAAGGAAGTGTAAAATAAGCCCACAAAGAGACACCACTACCTAACCACTAGATTGGATAACATTAATAAGTTTATTGGGGCTAGGATGCAGCTCAGAGGTAGAGCACTTGCGCAGTATGTGTGAAGCTTGGGGCTCCATCCCCAGCACCACAAATAAATAAATAAATAAATAAATAAAATTGTTGACACTGAATTTTGGTGAGGATGAAAGCAAGTAGAACTCTCATATGTTGCTGGGAAAATCATCTGGCAGGGTTTTTTTTTTTTTTTTTTTGTACTGGAGATTGAACCCAGGGGCAGTTACCCTCTGAGCCATATCTCCAACTCTTTTATATATATATATGTATATATTTGATTTAGAGCCAGGGTCTCACTGCTCTGCCTAGGGCCTCACTAAGTTGCTGAGGCTGGTTTTGAATTTGTAATCCTCCTGCTTCAGCCTCCCTAACTGCTGGGATTACAGGTGTGGGCCACCATGTGGTCAGTTTTTGAGAGAATTAAATATATGTCTATTCTGTGACCCAGCAATTTCACTCCTAGGTATTCATTAAAGAAAAGTCAAGAGGTATGTACATTAAAAGGCTTCCATAAGAACATTCATAGTGGCTTTATTTGTAATAGTTCACCTGGAGACAACCCGGGTACCCATGGATAGGAGAATGCACTGACTGTGCTCAAGGAATAGTTAGTGATATGAAGGAACGGCCTTCTGATGCATTCAAAAGGGTTAATATGATATTGAGTGAGCCCGACACACAAAAAATCATACTGTATGATTTCATTTATTTCATGTTGAATAGGTAGGTAAGAAACCAGATGAGTCCTAGATTCTTGGGATAGGGATTGACTGGGAAAGAGTTAAGAAGGTTGATGGAAATAATTTGTGTTTTTGATTCACATTCAGTCAAAACTGATTACAGCTTCAATGTTTCCTTTAAGGTCTGAGCATTTCACTGCATGTAAATTTTTGTTTTTGTTTTGATTCTGGGAATTGAACCCTGGGTGCTTTACCATTGAGCTACATCCCCAGCCTGTTTGCCCCTCCCTCCTTCCCTCCCTCCCTTCCTTCCTTCCCTTCTTCTCTCCTTCCATCCTTCCTTTTCTTTTCTTTTCTTTTTTTCCTTTTCTGGTGCTAGGAATCGATCCTAAGGGCACTTTATCACTGAGCTATATTCCCAGCCCTTTTATAAACATGTTTTTGAGACAGCGTCTCACTAAATTGCTGAGGCTGTTTTTGAATTTGCGATCCTCCAGCCTCAGCCTCCTGAGTGGGATTATAGGAGTGTACCACCATGCCTGACTCCCTGCATGTAAATTTTACCTTGATTTAAAAAATAGCAAGGATTTTGATATCTACATACGAGGGCATGTATAGATAAGGTAAGTTTATGCAAAATGTCTAAAATATGCGCAGAGGTGATTCCAATGCAAAATCATTCACAGAGGCCTCCATCTATTTTGTGTCCATGGATTCGACCAACTGTAGATTGAAAATATTAGGAAAAAAAATCATGTTTGTACTGAACATTAGACTTTTTTCCTTGTCATTATTACTTTGTTGGGGGGGATACCAGGGATTGAATTCGGGGGCACTCACTCACTCACCCACTGAGCCACATCACCAGCCCTACGTTGTATTTTATTTAGAGACAGGGTCTCACTGAGTTGCTTAGTACTTTGCTAAGTTGCTGAGGCTGGCTTTGAACTTGTGATCCTCCTGCCTCAGCTTTCCGAGATGCTGGGATTGCAGGTGTGTGCCACCATGCTCTGCTGTCATTATTTCTTAAAGAATACAACGAACAGCTATTTATACAGCATTTACATTGTATTAGGTTCTATTATTTATTTATTTAGGTACTGGGGGTTGAACCCAGGGATGTTTTACCACTGAGTTATTCTCCAGACTTTTTTACTTTGAGACAGGGTCTTCAGTTGCTTAAAATCTCACTAAACATCTGAGGCTGGCCTCAAATTTGTGATTATTCTGCCTCAGCCTCCTAAATCAATGGGATTACAGGTGTGCAACACCACATCTGGCTATATTAGGTAATCTAGAGATGACTTAAATCCCGTGGGAGGATGCTCAAAAGTTATTTGCAAACTGCCTATGCCCCCACCTTTTTTTTTGTACCAGGGATTGAAACCAGGGGCACTTAACCGCTGAATCATCCACCATTATTTTTTTAGTTGTCGATGGATGTCTATTTTATTTACATGCAGTGCTGAGAATCAAACCCAGTGCCTCACACATGCTAGGCAAGCACTCTACCACTGAGCTACAACCCCAGCTCCCAAACTCTTTTTGAGACAAGGTCTTGTTAAGTTGCTTAGGGCCTTGCTAAGTTGCTGACACTGGCTTTGAACTTGCACCCTAGCCACTGGGATTACAGGTGTGCACCACTGTGCCCGGCACTACCTATGCCCTTTTATAGAAGGGTTTGAATATCTGAGGCTTTTGGTGTGTGTGATGGGTGCTGGAATCCCCAAAGATAGCAAGGACAACTGTATATACAGGTTGTAGCCCTTTTAATAGCCACACGACTTCTACCTTTGTCTCTCACTGACAACGTTCAGACAGAGCCTTCCTATTGAAACTTAAGTCAGATCATGTCACCCTGGGATGAATAGCTCTCCACTGCCTTGGGCAGGTCCCATCCATGGCCCTGCTGCTCCCTTCCTGACCCATCCTGCAATCCCCTTTGCTCATTCCAATGCAGCCACTTGGGCTCAGGTCTGCATTTGCTGTAGCCTCTTATCTCTTTTCAAGAATAGCCTGCCATGCTCTCTCCTGCCCCCAGCTCAGGACTCAACTGTCTCCTTCTCCTTTGCTGACAGCTTCTTTTCAACGTGCAACACCCCTCCCCCCCACACACACTTGGCTTCTCTTTCATTATTTCTTTGTTTATTGCTGGTAGCTGTCCCTCCCTGATGTGTGTCAAATCCAGACACAATGTCTGGCATCAGGTGTTTGATAAACGTATGTTGGAGGAATGAATAATGATTTAGGAGGATAAAAAGAAACGAGACTAAAGAAGACACAAAACCAACAAAAGTTACTAAAGATTCTACCCCTAATAAAATACAATGTGATCTCAAGTGCCCCATTATTTTCTCCAAGGACTCTGGGCTCACAAGATATTTTCAACAATGTGGCAGAAGTGTCCCAGGGAAAGGAGGGGAAGATGGAGTGGACACCATGTGGTCAGGGGTTAGCAGGGGTCCAAGTTTGGCTGGGGTACCAGTTCTTTATTATTCCCCTGCTAATGTAGGGGCTGGATTCATAGCCAACAAAATTAGATAGGACTGCACTTTGATAAGTGGGCAGATGAATCCCTGCGTGTGAGGGATGTGGGGATAAAGAGGTGAATTGCCCAAGATTCAGCTACCAACCAGGAACGAGAAACGCTGGCTCCTCTGGAGGGAGGCTATTGTGTCAGAGGGAGGGGCATCTGAGTGGGCTGTGTAGACTGACATCCCAGATGTGGGCTGAGATGAAAAGGATTATGTGGTTAATGATTTTCTCCAACCTGTCAGAGTAGGTACTTTCTGGTTTTCTCAGTCATAGCTCCCTGTTTGTATGGTTCAGAGAATGTACTGAAATATGTAATTATCTTTTTCTTTTCTTGTTTATCAGACTCTAAACTCCAGGAGAGCAAAGATCTGGTTTCTCTCAGTCCCTGCTCTAGCCAGTCTAGCACAGTGGCTGACATATGTAGTGGGCATTCAATACATGTTTGTCAAATGAATGAACCCAGATAGAAGGAAACTTTTTTTGGAGGAGGGGGAGTGCTGGGGATTGAACTCAGGGGCACTCAACCACTGAGCCACATCCCCAGCCCTATTTTGTATTTTATTTAGAGACAGGGTCTCACTGAGTTACTTAGTGCCTCATTATTGCTGAGGCTGGCTGTGAACTCTGGATCCTCCTGTCTCAGCCTCCTGAGCTGCTGGGATTACAGGCATGTGCCATATAACCCAGCAAGAAGGAAACATTTTGATGCTAGTGTTACTTGTTGGGGGCTGGTGGGTGTGGAACTCTGATCCTTCCTGGGTTTCTTTTCTTCCTGTCTTTCTTTTTCCAGGTTGTTATGATTTGGATGTGAGGTGTCCCTCAAAAAATTACATGTGAGACAATGCAAGAAGGTTCAGAGGACAAATGATTGGGTTATGAAAGCCTTAAGACAGTCAATGAATTAGCCCCCTGATAGGGATTAACTGAGTGGAAACTGAAGATGGGTAGAGTGTGGCTGGAGGAGGTGGCAGTGGGGGTGTGGATTGGGGGGTATATATGTTTTGTATCTAGTGAGTTGAGTCTCTCTGCTTCCTGATCATCATATGAGCTACTTCCCTCCACCACACTCTTCTACCATGATGTTCTGCCTCACTTGGAGCCCCAAGGAATGGAGCTGGTCTTCTATGGACTGATACTTCTGAAACTGTGAGCCCCCAAATAAACTTTTCCTCCCCTACAATTGCTCTGGTCAGATCTTTTAGTAACAGCAGCGAAAAAGGTGACTAAAACACAGGCTGTGTCCAGGAAACCTGGCCCTAAAGACACTAGAAGCCTCTGTCTTAAGCGTAGACCTTTAGCAACAGTCCTTGTTTGAGGCTCAGGCTCAGACTGGTAGCTACTGGGAGGGGGCACCTGGCATTCCCTAGCTTAGATAGGAGTATAGGTGTGAGGGATGGGCCAAGGTTGGAACAACACATCTGGATCTAGGGCAAGGTGGGCGTGTGAGTGCAGGTACTAAGATAATCTGAGAAAAGAGAATAAATCCTCATCTGGGAAAAGGGCAGACCTTTTAGGAGACCAACATTTGAGAAATAATTAAAAAGATAAATTCAACAGAGCCCGGCGATTGATTTGGCATTGAGAAGGAAATGGGGCCCCCAAGGATGATTTCAAGACTTGAAAAGAATCTGCAGTAGCCATTTCTTTTTATCTTGTAGGTTCCTGCAGGAATAGCCACTGCGTTCCTTACCACCACACCCCCAAGTTCATTACCGACTTCCGGCGACCTGCGCTGTGCTCACAGGCACATGGTCTGGTCTTGAAGACAAACATCAATCAGTACAGGCCACCGGATAAGGGATGCTCTGGGATGGGGGTGGAGGGGGTTGGAGGAGCTGTCACAGCAAGTCATTTTAGCGGGTTCTCCCGAGAAGAACAGGTGTTTGTCAGGATGGCGAGGGGTGGGCAAAGAGAATAAGGGTTGGAGGTAAAGAAAGAGGAAGCGCAATAAGATGGAAGATGCCGAGTGCAAACAAGGGGGTGTGAGCGACAGGATCAGTGTGTGACGCGCCAGGTCGGGTAGCACGTTGAAATTGGTACTGGAGTTCGAATTTATAGCCCGGTCAACCCGGGAAGATGTGATACCTACTGCGCTAACGCACAGGTCACCCTGGCCCGTATTTACAACGTTGGGTTAGCTGGTGCGACACCAGGGAAGGCAGCCGGAAGCTCCTCCGGTGATGAAGGCGAGGGGAGGGGGTGCTCCTAACAGGGACCCGCAAGTCCGGGTACCCTAGTCTCTGCGAAGCGGCGGCTTTGGGCGGAACCATTCTCCGGAGATGGAAAGGGGAGGAGAAATCCTTCACTATGAACCCAAACCAGCGGAACCCGCGGGAAACACACCCAACTCTTTCCCTCTCTCTTTCTTTACGCAATCCCTCTATTTCTCCACCACTTGTTTCTTTCCTGCGCGATTCGGAGTCCCGGGCACCACTAGTTGCTCCTTGGCTACCCCCTCCTCCAATCGTGGTACAGCCCGGGGGCGCCCGCTCCGGGCACAGGTTATAAAGGCTCGGCTGCGGCAGCGGACTGCGGACTCAAGATGCGCCCCAAAGAGCAGGGACAGGGATGCGCCGGGGATGGGCCGGGGTCCGGTTCCGGGTCCGGTTCCGGGGACCCAGCAACAGTTACCCCGGCTCCCCCGCCGGTAGCCAGTCCTACTCCAGAGCCCGAGCCCGCCCCCACGCAGGCACCGGCGACTGGACAGGGGACAGGTTCCCGAGCAGCCTCAGGATCCCAATCCGGATCTCGCCCGGCCTCCCAGGCTGGAGCCAAGACGGGAGCCCAGCGCCCATCTGGCCAGTCCGTGCCTGACAACTCGGATGCGCCGTGGACCCGCTTTATATTCCAAGGGCCCTATGGTCCCAAGGCCACTGGCCTGGGGACTGGAAAGGCGGCGAGCATCTGGAAGACACCTGCCGCCTACATTGGCAGGCGTCCTGGGGTGTCCGGCCCTGCGCGCGCCGCATTCATTCGAGAACTGGAAGAAGGTAACCTGGGTCCCTGAGATCCCGGAGCGGGTGGGACTAGGACAGCTCCAGGGAGGAGGGGGTTCTGTCGGTACCTCTCTGGTACTGTCTCATCCCTCCATCATCCCCGCGATGTCACTTTCTTCGATGCCTGTCTGGTCGCCCCTTCGCCATCTCCCATCTCTGTGGGTCTCTGGTTTTTGTCAGTGCGTCAGGTCCAGGGCCAGCGCTCTTCCCCGCCCCCTCTTCGCGCCTGTTGCTGCGGCAGATCTGCGCACTCTCAGTGCCCCCTCCCCGTCTACCGCAGTGCCAGCAGAGGGGCGGGGGCTGCGGGAGGGCGCTGCCGGGCGCGCTCTGAGCTTGCGCTGGCCCGCGGGGCTCTCCGGGGGTGGAGAGGTGGGCGGGCGGAGCGGAGCTGGAGCTTCGGCCACTTCTAGGCTGCCAGGGTCCTGGTTGCGCCTTCCTCCGCCGGGGGAGTGGGCGGGGCCTTGGGCTTCTGCTCCTCCTCTTTCTCCCACCTTTTTCTGGGCTAGGGCAGCCGTCTGCATTGGTTCTAGAGGCTTAGGTGCCTCTGAATCAGTGCTGGAGAAGTCTCCTCATCCTCCCTTCTGCACGCGCAACAGGTGTGGGGTGGGTGACTGAGTATTTTTATGACCCAGGAGGCTCTGGTGAGCTGGCTAAGCTGCCTGCTGGGTAAGGGGTGATGAGTCAGTCTTTTGGGGGCAGGAAGGGAGCTCCATCTTCTCACTCCATGACCCTGGGTGTTGAGGGGAGCAGTGAGCTGTGGGTAGCATATGCTACATTCCTGACATGGTGGGGCTTTCTCGCCCCATCCCCACCTTTTGCAGCGCTCTGTCCTAACCTACCTCCAGTCAAGAAGATCACCCAAGAAGATATCAAAGTGATGTTATATTTGCTGGAGGAGGTGGGTACCACTTTCCCCACCCAAAGCCAGCTCCAGACCTTAGCCTGGTGCCCATTTTAATTTTACCCTGTGTGTGGTATGGTTCTGGGTCTTGTCTGTTTCCTGCCTGCCCACCCTTGGGGGACGGTCAAGCTGAAGGTCCCTCTCCTGGAAGGCATGTAGCTTGGGCCTCTTTTTTTCATAAGGAAAAACTGAGTCAGGCCCCACAGGAGATTAACGGTACTCTCTGGTTTGGTACCTGGAGAACTAGGGGATGGGAATGGTTTCTCCTAGTGGCCTAGCCTCCTGCTGATCCCTTTGTACCCCTAACTTCTTCCAACTGTCTTCTGGGAGGGCCCAGAAACTGGGAAGGTATACCCTATGGGTGGTGGTCCCTCTGCAGAGAGAGCGGGACCTGAATACGGCAGCTCGCATTGGCCAGTCTCTGGTGAAACAGAACAGTGTTTTGATGGAGGAGAACAGCAAGCTGGAAGCCATGCTGGGCTCGGCCAGGGAGGAGGTAACTGGCAGGGGAGGAGGGGGTGGGGGTTGTTCTACACCCTTCTCATGTCAGCACCTGCTTCTGTGTGTGCCTGTCTACTCCCTGACCCTTGGCTCCTGTCCTCCTGCCAGATTTTACACCTCAGACACCAGGTGAACTTGCGGGATGACCTCCTTCAGCTCTATTCAGACTCTGAGGATGAGGATGAGGATGAAGAAGAGGAGGAGGAAGAAGAGAATGAAGAAGAGGAACATGAAGGAGAGGAAGAGCGAAAGCATGATCATCCCTATGATGCCCGCAAGCCGTGAGCATCTCGCCCTTGCACCTGGGCGTTCCTTCCCTTTTCTGAGCCTCTTGGTTCCTTGGTAAAGGGGATCACAGGCAGCGTATCTGCTAGCGGGGTTGCTGGGATTACTGAGACCACATTCTTAGCCCTGGTGTGTAAAGCCCTGGATGAGATGGAAACTGGGAACTCCACTCCTTTGTGTCCTGACTCCCATTGCTCTCTCCCCAGGACCCCTCAGGAGGAGTCCCGGCACCACTGCCCACAGCTAGAAGCCCTGCAGAAGAAGCTGAGGATGCTGGAGGAGGAGAATGACCAGCTGAGAGAGGAGGTGAAGACCTGGGAGGAGGGCAGGCCCTGGGCAGTGGGTGATGATGGCCCTGCCCCTTCCTCTCTCCCTCCCTCCAGGCCTCTCAACTGGACACCCTGGAGGATGAGGAGCAGATGCTCATCCTGGAATGTGTGGAGCAGTTTTGTACGTGATTTTGTAACTCCGGTAGGGGGCTGTCTTAAGGAGTGGAGGGAAGAAGCTGGGATTTGGAGTGTGGAGACCTGAGTTCAAATCCTAGTTCTGGGACTTCGTAGCTGTGTAAGCTTGGACAAGTTCCTTGATCTCTCAGAACCTTCATCTTTAGAATGGGGATTAATGATTCCATCCCACTGCCCAGGCTGATCTCCCCAGGGTTTATGAAAATCAAGAAAGCAACACCTGAGGATGTGCTTTGTGCAAATTGTAGAGTGTACCAAAGCTACACGGCTACTTGAAGCCTGTTTCCTTTGTTATTTAGGGGAGCAAGGAGGGAGCCAGGAGCTGCCAGAGGCCAGGCACCCAGGGCTGAGCTAGTTCAGAGTCATGTGTGGGTGGGTGGGTGGGTGGGTGGCATGCTGGTGTCATTCTATGTACTATATTTATGCAGATGAGCAGGCCCAGTGTTTGTTCCCGAGGAGCTCAAGTCTGGTCCCTGAGATATAAAGACAATAGCTGTCCTCTCACCCCAAGCCTGGCCTTCCTTCTCTCAGGGTTTCACAACTTCCCGAGTGACCCCTTGGGTCCCCAAGTTTTGTTGCTTTTACCTCCCTATGAATCTCAAGTCTCTTTCCTCCCTGAGATTCTGGTTATATCTATCCCAGGACACTCGTGCCCTTCTAGGCCCTTCTGCATACAGTCCAAATGAGTTTTCTTGAGTTTCAGGGATTGAACCCAGGGGTGCTTAACCAATGAGGCCTATTACTACTACTACTACTACTATTATTATTATTATTATTTTGAGACAGGGTCTTGCTAAGTTGCTTAGGGCCTCACTCAACTGCTGAGGTTGGCTTTGAACTTGCAATCCTCCTGCCTCAGTTTCCTGAGCTGGCCCAAATGAGTTTTCCAAAATCTGACCACATCAGCCCTCTGCCTAAAACCCCCAAAAAGCTTCCTACTGGACAAAGGATAGCCCCACTGCCCTGAACACACCCCTCCACTGTCTGATGATTGGTTCTGAGCCTTTCCACTTTCCACTTGGACTTGTTTCTTCTTTTCTTTTCCTGGTGGAGCCCTACCTGCTCTGTGGTCTAAGAGTGGTTCTTTCTTCCCAGAACCTTTCCCAGACCTTGCAAGGCTCGGTGGGGTGCACAGCTAAGCCCTCTCCCATGTGCCCTTGACATTGCCTCTGTTGTAGCCCCTATTATGCATTATTATGAGTTCTTTTCCCCAACTGTCTCCCCAATAGACTTGAGCTCAGTGTGGGCTGGGACCAGATCTTGTCGACCATGTACCCTGGTGTCCCTGTCACTGTCATAAACATTTATTGACAAGACCTGAGTGAGGAACACCAAGCCCTGTAGGACCCTTTGGCCCTCCAGGGGGGTTGAGGGGCGGGGACAGACAGGCACAAGGGAGCTGGGGCTGACCTGAACCCCGTCCCTAGCCGAGGCCAGCCAGCAGATGGCCGAGCTGTCAGAGGTGCTGGTGCTCAGACTGGAGAACTATGAACGGCAGCAGAAGGAGATTACCCAGCTGCAGGCCCAGATCGCGAAGCTGCAGCAGCGCTGCCAGTCGGTGGGTTGGAGTGTGGGGAGCTCCCCAACCTGTCCAGGCCATGGGACCCTAGCCTCCTTCTCCCTGCCCCCGCCTCATGGCCTCCACCAGGCCCAACATCTCTGTGTGGGTGTTGGTGGAGATGCCAGAGAACTGCTCATCATGCCCACTCACTGTCCAAGGAGGGGATCACGGCCCTCTCAGAGACTCTCCCAGGCCGCATGAGTCCCCTACCTTATATGTCAAGGGCTGCCAAACCCTCCCTGATGTGCCTGGTAGAGTGGGGTGGGGTGCATGTGCCTGGCATGGGGAGACCTTGGTGGGGCTCACGGGCTCTGGGTTCTTGCAGTATGGGGCTGAGACTGAGAAGCTGCAGCATCAGCTGGCCTCGGAGAAGGGAGTCCATGTGCACCCCCAGGAAGAGGTGAGGTGCCCCATTCTCTTGCCTACCCTTGAGAGCCCCTGGCCTTAAGCAGAGACCTAAAGCCCTTGGCAGCTGCCTGGCTCTCCTAAGAAGACCAGCAGCTTTCAGGCAGGGACCGGGTCTTGTCATTTTCTGCTCCCTTCCTTTCTGACCCAACTGGCAGGTCACTTGAGGTCTGGGTGGAGCAGGGTGCAAGGACCTGCCCAGGGTCACCCTGTGTGCTGCTCTTTGGGTCTGGAACCTAGGCCTCATGCCTCTTGGCCTTAGAGTCCCAACACAGCCTCTGGTTGGGCTCCCAACTGCAGGACCTGCGGGAGAAGTATGTGGACTGCGGGGGCGTACTGTTTGAGCGCCCGGAGGAGGTGAAGACCCTCCGCCAACATGCTGTGGCACCCCCTGGCTCTGTCACCCACTATGCGTACACTGTGCCTCTGGTGAGGACCCTCCTCGACTCTGTATCCGACTACCTCCATGTGCCCTGTGTCTCTGCTCTCAGTCCCTTTCTGTGTCTGAGTGTGGATAGGGGCCCTGGGGGTTGTCTCCTGCCAATGTACCTTGTCTCCACTGTAGGGGGCAATTCCAAATCTCCCACAGACCCTGGCTGAGGAGCTCAGAACATCTCTAAGGAGGATCATTTCGGACCCTGCGTATTTTATGGGCAGGTGTGTTGCTGGGACCCTGGACCCTGGCCTGGCCGTGCTCACCCTGCTTACCCAGTGGGTGAACTTTCCTGTATTGGGAGGGGTTGGCCCGCACGCTCTGCCCTGGCATGCTTCCCATGGTGCCCCCTGCCTCCCTGTGCCACCCAGCCCCCTCTGTTGACATAGTCTGAGATGCATCATTTGTCCCTGGGATTTTTTGGCGTGATTGGGCCCCAGGGACTTTGCAGTTTCAGCTCCATTGCCTCAGTATGCTGAAGGTCCTTTTCTCTGTTAAGGAATTATGGGATGCCAGCACGGGAAACGTCCAACCTGGGGTAAGCTGGCCATCTCCCATCATCTTATCTGTCAGTCAGCAGCCAGGTAGCCACATGCAGCTGCTTCTGTGACCCTAGGACTCTAGGGAAGGCCCTGTTCTCTGGGCCCACTGGACTGAGAGTTGTTCTGGGAAGGAGTTGCTCCCTTTTCCTTCAAGTCTTGTCCCTTAGGTGGCTTGAACTTGCAATCCTCCTGCCTCAGTTTCCTGAGATTACAGGTGTGCGCTACTTAAGGCTGCTCTAAGTGGGGACCAAGGCCTTCCCTTCATCTGACCAGGAACTGAGAGGCAAATGACCTGGGATAGAACCATTGGGGACTCAGTCTTTTTACCATGAGTCCTTGGGCAAGTTACTTGACCTGTCTGAGCCTTTCTACAATGGATTTGTTCCTATGGCAACTAGCTGGGGGGTGGGCTGTGAATATCCCTGCTGGTCACTTCCTTGCAGCAGGGTAGGGGATATAGGAGAAGTTGGGACCAATGCAGAGTTGGCGGCTTTTCTTCTGGGGCAAGGGCTGGGTGTGTGAATCCTTGAAGCTAGTTCCCAGCTCCCCTCTTCTCTGGCTGGGACAGACCTTGGGAGGGACCCTCAGTTTCTGTGCAGGCCAGGGCAGGGTCAGGAGAGCTCGTAGAGGAGCGGGGTGGTCCTGCTGGTTGGACTTTGCTCCTCGGCCCCTTCGGTGGGAGAGTCCGGGGGGAGTGGAGGAGAGGCCAGTGGCATATGGAACTATGTCACTGTCTCCCTGCCCAGATATGACCCCCGCTACAGGGAGGAGCGAAAGCAGGAGCAGGAATTCGAGGCTGAGCAGGGCTTGATGCCTGCGGAGAATCTCATGCCACCTGAAGATTTTGAGCCTGCAGAGGAGTTGGTGCCTGAAGAGGAGCTGGGGGCCACAGAGGAGGTGGGACCAGCTGAGGAAGGACTGTCAGAAGATGCTGAGTTAGTGTCTGAGGACACTGAGGCCTGGGAGGAGGTGGAGCCTGAGGTGGATGAGGCCACACGGATGAATGTGGTGACCTCAGCCCTGGAGGCCAGTGGCCTGGGCCCTTCTCGCCTGGACATGAAGTATGTCCTCCAGCAACTAGCCAACTGGCAAGATGCCCATTACAGGCGGCAGCTGAGGCAGAAGATGCGCCAGAAAGAGGAGCTCTCCCGCGACGGCCTCCCTCCGACCAGCCGGACCAGCTGCAGATCATCCAGCCGATGAGAGGGGAGGGTAGGCAAGCCTCCAAGTGCTCACTTACCCCATCCTGACCCCACCCAGCGTGCTGATTTGCATGGACTCTGCATATCATTTGCATAGGTACCTCAGGTCCCCCTCAAGGGGAACTGTGGTCCCGATGCTCGTTTTGTGGAATCTGCTTAGAAGTCCAGCTTTCCACCCACTTTTCTCCTGCGGGCTGGACTGGGTGTCAGGGCTGGGACTGTGTCCCCCAGTGCTCCTCAGCTTCCTATCTGCCCACCCCTCCCCAACCCTCGGCCCTACCCACTCTGTCCCCAGGGCTCCCCAACCCTGCAGCAGTAGCCCCGGTTGCCCACCCAGGACTGGAGGCTGGAGGAGGACAGGGCCAGCCACCCTCCCAGGGGCTGGGAGGAAAAGGGGCCTTTGGGGCCACTGAGGCAGGCCATTGATATGAAGGCCTTCAGTAGCCAGGGCCACAATTGGAGAAGTCCCCTGGGTGAGTCTGGAGGTGGACTAGTTTACCTGCAGGGTGGTGGGTGAGTCAGGGTCTCCTCTCCCCAGCTAGAAACCCCACATTTGGGGAGCTGGACCTGCTGAGCGAGGGGCTTCTGGGCCCACCTGTAAGGAGTTCTCAGAGAGATGAAAGGTGGCATGTGACACTCAGCACATGGGACCCTGCGTTAGCTCCTTCAATCCTCACACCCCTGTAGGCAGGTCTTATTGCCTCTCATTTGTTAGGTGAGGAAACTGAGGTTCAGAGAACTAAAGTCACTTGTTCAAGGTCATGCAGCTAGGAGTCAATCTGAGCCTGCTCCCTACTGTGGGCATCGGGGATCTGAGCTAACTTCACTACATACAGCATCTTTCCTGGTCCATCCCTCCCCACAGAGGAGGTCCTGGTGCCCCACTTGGCCAGGTGGGTCAACCCAGTTTATAACTTGTTGGCAGACTTCCTTCTATCTGGTCTGTCACCCCTCTGATGGCCCTTTGGTCACCAGTAGGCAGAATACGATCGGCCTCAGCAGGGCCACTGTGTAGAGTCATGCAGCTTGTAAACTGAATCATGACTTCTGTGACTGTGTGACTCTCTGTGGTGGCTTTCTGTCTTCTTCTGATACAGCCGGCCAGCCCCTACCTGCTGCCCATGCCAGGCCGGTGGGGGTCAGGCCCTCGGTCACATTCTCTCCCTTCTCTCCCAGGCTTTGCTCTTTCCCAGCAGCCTGCAGAGGCCCCTCCTTCCATTGCCTGGCCAAGTCCCACCCACCCCAGGCCCTCCTTCCCCTTTCAAAATGGGATTCCATGTCTGTCACCAGCCTACCGAGCCTTGTTCTGGGACAGGCTGAAGGAACCCCAGCCCTTGTTCTGTGGCTGGTACAAAAGCCACAAAAGCTGGGCCTGGATCATATGGTGGCCCCAGGGGTGAAGGAAGACCAGAGGGAGGCCGGCCCCCTGCCAGACCCAGCTCTGAGATAGGTGGGACTGAGTTGGAGTGGGGGACTCGGATCCCAGTTGTGAGAGCACCCTCCTAACAGGTTGCTCTAAATCCTTTGACCCCCGAATTAAAGGTGGCCCCCAGTTCTTATTGACTTTTAGGGACCTGGCTCTCTTCCCCTGTTCTTCATCCTTTCTTCTCCGTCTTTATTACTGTGTGTAACCGGAAGTGTGCCTGTGTGTGGGTGGGTGAGGGGTCCCTCTACCCAGTGATGTGTCACCCCTGCCCCGCCACCACCTGTGTAGCCTGTGAGTGTCCAGACTCCCTGCCCAAGGCCCAGTGCCTCCCTCCTGCCGTCCTCCCCCAGTGCCCCTTGTTTCTTCGTTCTAGTTGTTCTGCCCTTTCCCACCCCTTTGCTCGTAAACAGCTGGGGTCTGGGGCTCAGGACCCCTGTGAGTGCCTGCCCCGCCTCCCACAGCGCTTCTCAGTCTCGTTGCTTGTCAGCCTGTGTTCGTGCCGGTGCAGGAAATAAAGGACCTGTGTGCTACCTGACCAGCCTCCTGTCTTCTTTCTCAGGGAGCGTGGTATGCGTGTGTATGTGTGCATCTGTGTGTGTGCGCGCGAGCACGTGTGCACCATTTGAAGGAGTAAATTGTGGAGAGAGGACGAACTCTAACACTGAGTGACATGCCCAGGACTTTCATTAAATACAATGACATACCAACAACCCAGGTGGCATGGGGGGATGTGATAAACATTTGTCAATTGGTGAAACTGAGGCCTACGCAAGTTCGGTGACCTCCCAAGCCAGGGTCTAAACAGCTGATGATGTGCTGGGGTTGAACCCCATCCTTGGAGCCCATGCTTGGGCAGACCACCTTCTCTGGTCCTTTCTGATCCAGGGACTTTGCCCTTGTACCCTGGCTAGGTAAAGTGGGTGAGTCACTTTCTGTTTTAGGCTGAGGTCCCCCAGAAGCAGACCTGGAGAACCAAATAAGTAGCTCATTTGGAAGTTGATCCCAGGAAGTACTCTTTGGGGGAGCAGGGAAGTGAGAATAGGAGGAAACGAATGAAAGGGGGTTATATAGGCAACGACATTCGGGACTCCCTGGAACTTGAGGAGGAAGTATGACCTTTCACAATTCAAAATTGAGACATGTGAACCAGTTTATGTCAAATGCAGAATCTTGTCAGGAATAGTCGAAAGAGGATTGCAAGGCCAGCCTCAGCACTTGGCCACTTACTGAAGCTCTCAGCAATTTAGTGAGACCCTGTCTTAAATAAATAAATAAGGCTGTGCTTGTTAGCTGTTGGCATTTGGGACACACAGATGTAGAGTCCATCTGTTATCCCACTGAGGATAACGGGGACATGCCTCCTTCAGCTCCCACTCATCACTGGTCAAGGGCTGCCCCTGCGGCATTAGCATTGCCACTGGCTGTGCTCCTGCAGCCGTGAGGGAAGAGCTCTTGACAGGGAGTGCCTGGTGCGTAGGAGGACCTGGCCAGCGTGTGCTGCAATGGGGAGTGCCCAGCCAGGGTGTGGGCACTGACAGTGTCTGCTACAGTCCAGTTCTTTTATCACTATGTGAACTTGAGCTCCATGTGGACTTTACTGTGGCCTGGCATTGCTTCTTTAAGATGGTGCCTGGCCGGGCACGGTGGCATACGCCTGTAATCCCAGTGGCTAGGGAGTCTGAGACAGGAGGATTACAAGTTCAAAGCCAGCCTCAGAAAAAGTAAGGTGTTAAGCAACTCAGTTAGACCCTGTCTCTAAATAAAATACAAAATAGGGCTGGGGATGTGGCTCAGTGGACAAGTGCCCCCGAGTGCAATCCCCAGTACTAGGCCTCTTTCTTAGCAGTAGAAGCTACAAGTTTGCCCTAGACCACTGAGTCCATAAAAACGTCACCAAGATTCCTGAATAGTAACAGAGTTTATGCTCCTACTTTTTGTATACATGTGTCTTACCAGGGTCACCAGGGTACTTGCCACTTCCTGTTCACTAGGTATGATAAACATGGTGACATCAATTTGTGAACTGCTGTAAGACTCTGCAGATGTTTAGATGATCAAAGTTCTTTGGGACTATATTATGACAGAGAGTTAGGAAGGTGAACATGAATTCAGGCAAGACCTTGAATATGTACTGTTGTCTCTTCCAACTAAATGAGAGCTCCTTTCTTCCTAATAAGAATTGAAAATAGATTTTCATCAGGTCATACCATGTATCAAGTTTGTGCTTATCTGTTCTAGTGGAGATGCCACCATTGCCACAGCTGCTGTGGCCACAATTCTTTTTTTTTTTTTTTTTTTGGTACCAGGGATTGAACTCAGGGGCACTAAATCATTGAGCCACATCCCCAACCTATTTTGTATTTTATTTAGAGACAGGGTCTCAATGAGTTGCTCAGTGCCTTGCTTTTTGCTGAGGCTGGCTGTGAACTCCTAATCCTCTTGTCTCAGCCTCCTTAGTCACTAGGATTATAGGCATGTTATTTCTTATGGTACTGGGAATTGAACCCAGGGACACTATACCACTGAGTTACATTCTCGGCCCTTTTTTATTTTGGAACAGGGTCTGGCTCAGTTGCTGAAGCTAGCCTGGAACTTGAGATTCTCTTGTCTCAGCCTCCAGAGTAGCTGTGATTACATGTGTGGACCACTGCGCCCAGCCAAGTGTCTGGTTTAGTCACTTATTTTTTGTGGTACTGGTGATTGAACCCAGGGCCATACATATGAAAGGCAAGTGCTCTGCCACTGAGCTACATTCCCAGCCCAAGGTTTTGTTTTTAAGCCACACAATTTGTGGTCTTTTATGGCACAGTTCTAGCAAATTAATACAGTATGGCCGGGTACAGTGGCACATGCCTATAATCCCAGCAACTCAGGCAGCTGAGACAGGAGGATCATGAATTAAAAGCCAGCCTCAGCAAAAGCAAGGCACTAAGCAACTCAGTGAGACCCTGTCTCTAAATAAAATACAAAACAGGGTTGGGATGTGGCTCAGTGATCGAGTGGTTGAGTGCCCCTGAGTTCAATCCACAGTACTCCCCCCTGCAAAAAAAAAAAATAATAATAATACAGGACAAATTAATATTCTCTAATGCTTTATGTTTTTCTCATTATGCACATGCTAAGACCCTAGTTTTTTTGGTTTAGAAGCTCCAAAAGAAGCAGGGTCAGATTTTTTTTTCTTGTACCAGAGATTTAACCCAGGGATGCTTAACCACTGAACCACATCCCCAGCCCTTTTATATTTTTTATTTTGAGGCAGTGTCCTGCTAAGTTGCTTTGGGCTTAACTAAAATGCTGAGGCTGGTTTTGAACTTTCGATCTTCCTGCCTTAGCCTCCGGAGCCTCTGAGATTACAAGCATGCTTCACTGCACCTGGCACAGGGTCAGATCTTGAAGAGAAGCATCATCTTATGAAGTATCTGCTTCTGGGAGGCTTTTGCATGGTCTCCAGTGAAGGGGAAGCTGTTCTCCCTTGGTGAAGTACAGGCTTTTCTTCTAGTCCTGAGGGTTCAGAAAAATCTGGGAGTTCAAGGTTGTTGAGGATATCTCCTAAAATATCCCACCCAAGGTCTCATGGTCCCATTTCTTTTGTTCTTTAGCAGAGGAGACTTGCTGGGATTCTTATTTAAGCCTCATTTATTACTTTGCATTCTTACAATCAGATCTTGGGCTTGTTTTTCAGTCTTGTCTTCTCTTTGCTACCGTGGAAACCATTGGACTTTCACAACATATCTTGAGTTGATAGTGGCTGACATGGTTTCTTCCTCAAGGGATTCTCTGATGGTTAACAATAGCCAACCAGCTCCAGAGTTTAGGTTGTAATGGTCGCGGCTCCTATCTCTCAATTGCTGGAGAAATCACCTATGTTTGCGCTTCCCTTTCTACCTGCATCCCGTTCCTAATGAGGGGTTATAGCTCAATGGTAAGTGCTTGCCTAGCATTCATGAAGCCCTGGGTTAGATCCCCAACATTACCCGCACATACAAATAGTGATATTCCAGTATTCCAAGGATTATCAGCACCTCATTTCATACCAACAATGGGGGTTGGCAGTTGAAGAATCAATTTCACAGTCCCATTATGAGGGTCTACCTCCTACAACTCCTAAAATCCCTTCTGGTACCAACTATCTTAGGACAAGTTTCCCCAGAAGCAGACTTGGAGACAAGGAGTCAAGTGAATGCCATTTGTTTGGGTGCGTTCCAGGGAACACCAGTGGGAACACAATGATGCGAGACAGGGAAGGAAGGAAAGCAATGAAGGATATCACTGAACAAGTTACTGCTCTGGGTAACTGGGGCTCATCTTGTTGGGAAACCCTGGGAGACAGAGTGGAATATACTTTTCCCATCCAGGGACTTGGGGAACTGGAGTAGTCACCCTATAACTCTCATCTGACATTACCTGAGAAGTGTTCATGGAAAATTTAATTCCTCATCATTTTCAACCTGTCTTGCGCTTGGACTGAGAGTAAGCTCTGAAGGAAACTGGAGTATACACCCAAGATATGCCTCATTGGCATAAGGGTTATTTTGAGCTGAAGGCAATTGAGAAGTTCAAGAAGTTCAAGGCATTTGAGAAGCAGCAGCTATAAGAAAAGTGGCACGGCTGGCACCCCGTCCCCCTCCATCTGCCTAAAAGCAGGACATAAACTTTCAAAGATGTCTCTTCTTCCCACTCTACCAAGAAGGGCAAAAGTTAATAGCTGGAGACAATTTAGACCCTTTTCAACCTGGAGATGGCACCAGAATGATCTGCAGAACAAGCTTGTCTAACCTTTATCTACCATTCGTTTCCTATCTATTTGCTTTCCCTCCACAGCTTGCTACTCTTGGAAGCCCCAAAACACTTTCCTTTATCTTGGCATTTCTTGACAGACCTAATGTTCTTTGTTGAAGATGTCATACGGACCCAAATTCTGAGCCACGTTTTTGAGTTACTCATCTCTGGATACTCCATGTGTTAAGTGTGCAATACACCTGCTGGTAAATTTTCTTTCTTTTTTTTAAAAAATTTTTTTTAGTTGTGGATGGACACAATACCTTTATTTTATTTGTTTATTTTCATGTGGTCCTGGGGATTGAACCCAGTGCCTCATACATGCTAGGCAAGCACTCTACCACTGAGCCATAACCCCAGCCCCAATAAATTTGCTTTCTTTTCTTGTGTAATTTTTTTTTTTTAATTAGAGTCCAACCGTGACTATTGTGGATAGAGGGCTTTGTTTCCTTCCCCTCCAGTCCTCAGGAGAGTAGCTGTGCCTGTGGTGGGATGCGGCTGATAAGCACTAGAACAGTGGAGACAGCAGGTGAGGGATGATCAGGTGTGCCAGTCACTCACCTGTCAATCTGGCAAATATTTATTTGGTTCCCCTAGGTTTTATTCATTTAAAAATTTTTCTTCTTTTCTTACTTTCTTTCTCTTTTTATCTCTTCCTTCCTTTCTTTTCTTTCCTTGTTCTTTTTCCTTTTGTGTGTATGTGTGGCACTGGGGATTGAACCCAGGAGTGCCCTACCATTGAGCTATATCCCCAGCCTGTTTTATTTTTTTTATTTTGAGACAGGGTCTCAGTAAGAGTCCCAGGCTGGCCTTGAACTATCGATCCTCCTGCCTCAGCTGCCCTGTGATGACAGGCACGCATCATCACACCCTGCTCTTCCTCTATTTTCAGCACTAGGAATACAGCAAAGAAGAGACACACGTGGTCGCCATTCTCCAAATTTTCTGCCTAGCTGAGGAGGCAGATGATAAACTGATAAAACACCAACTGCAGATTGTGACATATGTTCTCAAGAAAATGTTATGTTGTGAGCTGAGCATGGTGGCACACACCTGTAATCCCAGCAGCTCAAGAGGATGAAGCAGGAGGATTGCAAATTCAAAGTCAGCCTCAGCAATTTAGCAAGGCCCTAAGTAACTTAGCAAGACTGTCTCTCAAAGAGAGTGTATGTCCTGCTTTTAGGCAGATGGAGGGTGCGGGGTGCCAGGGAACTTTTCTTATTTATTTATCCTCAAAATAAAATAAAAAGGGCTGTGGATGTGGCTCAGTGTTTAAGCACCCCTGGGTTCAATCTCTAGTACCAAAAAAAAAAAAAAAAAAGGGTTCTGTTGTGATGGAGTAACAAAGGGTGAGGAGCAGAAGGAGCAGGTCTCTCAGGAAGAGGCATTTCAACCAAGGATTCAAGGAGAAGAGGGGAACCTGCTGTATGTGTGTCTGGGGTAGAACATTCCAAGCATAGGTCAGAGGAAGGAGCATGGTGTGTTTGAGTAAGGCGAGGAAGACACAGGCATCCGCAGGGGGAGGGGGGTGGTAGGAGTATTTCTTAGAGCTTCAACAAAAGTTGAGGTTTCAGGGCTGGGGCTGGGGCTCAGTGGAGAGCGTTTGCCTAGCATGTGTGAGGCATGGGGTTTGATTCTCAGCACCGCATATAAATAAACAAAATAAAAGTCTATTGACAACTAAAAAATATTTAAAAAAAAGAGTTTAGATTCCATTCTAGGTGCAAAGGCAGGCTTAGAAGATTAAAACTGAGAGTGACACAATTGGATTTATCTTTATTTTTTGCAGTACTGAGGATTGAAACCAGGGGCACTCTTCCACTGAGCTACCTCCCCAGCCCTTTTTAAAAAATTTGAATATTGTGACAGGATCTCACTAAGTTTCCCAGGCTGAACTTGAACTTGCAAACTTTCTGCCTCAGGCTTCTGAATTTGATTTATCTCTTGAAAACATTACTCTGGCTGAAAACCTCACCACTTACTCTCTTACCCACCCAGATAGATTATTATTATTATTTTTTTAATATATATATATATTTTTAGTTGTGGATGAAACTTTGTTTATTTTTATGTGGTGCTTAGAATCGAACCCAGTGCCTCACAGGCTAGGTAAGTGCTCTACCACTGAGCCACAAGCCCAGCCCGGCCACCCAGATAGATTCTTGTTCAGTGCTGTGCTCTGGGAGAAGAGTTAGCCTTGGTCCATTGTCCTAGGGGTTGCTCGGTGTCCCTGTTCCTAGGCAGAGCTTAACTCTCCTTGATGCCTCAATGCTGTCCCCAGCTGAGTCCCCCTTCCCAGCCTCACATCATTTGACACAATCCAGTATCCATTTGAAGCTAGTTTATTCTGATTTGCTTTTTAGAGGATGGGGCTATGGTGGGGCGGGAGGTGGCGGAGCTCTGAAGCTTGGTTCTAGGGACGCTGGTCCCCTTCCTCAGCACTGCGGCGGCCGAAGTCCATCCACCCATATGCTGCTTCTTCTTCCTCCATCCATGGCCCCTGCTTCTTGGACAGGTCTGAGGAAGCAATAGGAGGTGAAAATGAGGGAAAGACACCTATCCTCCAGGAACTGAGGTCAGGGCTAGTATGGGGGGACCTTACAGTCACTTTGGTCGGCAGCTCTTACCTGCCACAAGGTGTGGGGGCCCCCGGGGCCCTAGCTGCCTTCGGTCCAGCCACTGTGGCTCCAGGCCTTTATTGGTCACTGGACCCAAGGGCGCATCCTGCAGCTGGGAGCGGGGCTTCCAAGAAGCTTCAGAGAAGGCAGCCAGAGCCAGCACCAAAACCAGCGCATATACACACAGTCGCTGCATCTTGTCTGCAAAGGGGAGAAGGTCCAGGTTTCAGGGTGTCCCTTCTCAGGCCCAGCAACAGGAAGTCAGATCACATGGGCTCCAGGTTAGGGCTCCCACCTGCCGCAGGCCTGTGACTCCCTGTGGGTTGAAGCTGTATCTCGGGTTCCTCTCTCCAGTTCCTGCCAGCTCTGCCCAGCACCCCAGGCCTGGCCTTTCCTCCTTACCTGCTTCCCTCAGAGAAATTCAGGCCCTAGAGCAGTGGTTCCCAGACTGCTCTGTGGGATCCGAGGCCCTGTTCATGGCTGTGTAGATGTTTAAATTTTGTAATTTAAAGTAAACTTTTAAATATTAACACCAAGGAGCATACACACTCAGGAGTCTTACCACATACAGTCACTTTGGAGATCACCAGAATGGTGGGCAGGTCTCACTGTGTTTGTGTGGCCCTTGGAGGAAGGGGCCTGCTGCCTTGTTTGATTAGCTGAGGAATATCCTGTGACTGTACTAAAGTGCTTGGGAAAAATTAAGCTGTTACCACTTGCAACTAAGTTCCATGGTGGATCAAGTTTGGGGAAACCTTAATACAGAACTAAATGGGATGCCCCGAACACAAGAGCCAAAGGCTCATCAGTTCTCTGCATTCAGTATTTTTGTGTTCTTTCGTCCTCGTTATTCTGATTGGCTCTATCAAAGTAAATGATAGAAACTTTCTCCTGTAAAGAAAAACCTTTGTGGGCTGGGGTTGTGGCTCAGTGGTAGAGCGCTCGCCCGGCATGCACGAGGCACTGGGTTTGATCCTCAGCACCACATAGATGTAAAATAAAGATATTGTGTCTACCTAAAAAATTTAAGAATAAATATTTAAAAAAAACCCCATTGTATTAATAAGATACATCTTTTCCCCCTCTTTGTTACTGGGGATTGATCCCAGGGTGCTTTATTTACTAAGCTACATCCCCAGCTGTTTTTTATTTATTTATTTATTTTTGAGATTGGTTATCTTGCTAAGTTGCTTAGGGACCTGCTATGTTGTTAAGGCTGGTTTTGAACTTGCAATCCGCCTTTCCTCAACCTCCTGAGTCACTGAGATCATTGACATGTGCCCCCATGCCTGGCTAAAATGCTACTTTCAATGTTTTTTCATAATGAGGTTCTCTGGTTAGGTTTCCTTTGGGAGAAAAAAGAATTGGCTGCTACAGAAAGAGAAGTTGAAGAATCGGTGACCTAGAGCTACACTGTCCAATGGAAGCGGCACATTTAACCAATCGGTAGCTGCTAGCCACAATTAATTAACAAAATAAAATAATACATAATAACAAAATAAAATAATACATAATAACAAAATAAAATAATACATAACAATAATATAATTAAATTTAAATGCACTTTATAGAAAAATCCCTCCCTTAGCAGAGTATGTGGGAGCATGCCTGCAGTCCCAGATACTGAGGAGGCTGAGCTAGGAGGGCTGCTTGAGCCCCTGAGTTTGAGACCAGCCGGGCTGAAAAAACAAAACTATTCCTCCCTCAAACTAGCCACATGTTAAGAGCACACGTGGCTCATGGCTGCCATCAATATGGCAGTCCAAAGCAGTGCTGATGCAGAACATTTCCATCATCATGGAAAGTTCTTTGGGGCAGTGCTGGTCTAGGAGAGAGGTAGAGATGGGATCCAGGAGTGAGGAGTTCCAGTTCCAGTCCTGCCTAATCATTTGAAGGACTTTGAGCAAGTCAGATTTCCCTCCCAGGCCTCGGTTTCCTCATCTGAATGACAGGAGAGTAGCCCTTGTCCTCCTCACCTCCCTGTGCTGGGAAGAGTGTCAGGAAAGAGGGCCAGCAGGGTCCTGGCTGGAGCACAAAGGCAGGTGGAAGACAAAGGCTGGGAATGCCAGGGTTGTCCTAGAGCTGAGACCTAATTATTTTCTGGGCTAAGGGTTGGGTCCCATCCTGGAGACACCAAGGTGTGAGCCCCAGGCTCTGGCCAGTGGCCTGGTACCTTGATGGTGAGGGACTTGTCAACACTGTCTCCCACTCTCCCCTCCCCTCGGGGTTTTCTCACCTGCAGAGCTGGGAGGCGGGTGGTGCAGTAGCCGGGTCAGCTCTCTGCTCTTCTTGATGCTCCAGGCCTGCCTTATAAAGCCCTCAAAGTCCCTCCCAAACCCTCCTCTGGCATGAGGCCAGCCTCCCCACAGCAAGAGAAATGGGCATGGGGAACCTGCCACCTCTGCCCCACCCTGTCACGAAGTCTTAGTCAGTCATCTGGGGTTTGGGGAACGGAAGGGGGGGAAGCTCATTAGCTGGGCACATGGGGCAGGCAAGTGACAGGGACATGCTCCCCAGGTCAGGAGTGGTGGCTCCCACCATATCCTTGGGGTCAGAGACCTGGTACTCTTCTCTTACACTATATTCCTTGGGTGGGGGTAGGCAAGGGGAATGAACCCTGTGACCTTAGGTTCAGAGGAAGCCTATTTCTCCATATACTGATGTTTGATGGCCAGGGAGTGTGTGAGTGAGGAGTGGTATATCGATCCCTGTCCCCTCCACCAGCCTCTGCAAACAGGACGTGTTGTAGTTATCAGGAGCAATGGGCCGTGGGTTGATGGCCTCGCTCCTTCTGCAGAGTGGCTTACGTCCTGGTTGCCTCTGAAACCTTTCATCCTCCCCTGACCAGGGAAAACCTGGCATCTCTCTTCCCCTTACGCCATCTACTTCCCTAGAACCACTCCCCAGCTCCAGCCTCTTGCAAACCCTCTACCCAGAGTCTGAGGAGGGTCCTTCATTTCAAGCCCCCCTGGTTTTGCTTTTACAGGGAGATAGTAATCTGCATGAAGCATTCACAGCTTTGCAATGTAAAAACACACCTCAAAACTGGACCAGTGGGGCATGCCTGCAATCCCAGTGACTCAGGAGGCTGAGGTAGAAGGCTCCCAAGGCCAGCCTCAGCAATTTAGTGAGATCCTCAGTAATTCAGGAAGACCCTGACTTAAAAAATAAAAAGGGCTGGGGATGTGGCTCAGTGGTAAAGCATCCCTGGGTTCAATTACAGAACCCCTCCTTCAAAAAAAAAAAAAAAATCTTAGAAGATTAGCAAACAGGGCCAGGTGCAGTGGCGCACGCCTGTAATTCCAGCTGCTTGGGAGGCCGAGACAGGAGGATTGGAGTTCAAAGCCAACCTCAGCAACAGTGAGGCACTAAGCAACTCAGTGAGATCCTGTTTCTAATAAAATACAAAATTGTGCTAGGGATGTGGCTCAATGGTTGAGTGCCCCTGAGTTTAATCCCTGGTACCCACTCCCCCCAAAAAAAGATTAGCAAACAGACTAAGGCATTTGCCAAAGATGTCCCAAAACACAAAATGGCACACTTGTTGACTTATTTGGTCAATTGCTACCTGGACATGGTTTGGATGGATGTAGCGAGCTCTAGGCTATTATTTTATTTTTCCATAGTTGGAACCAGACATTTGCTCTTGTTCATGCGTCATCAGCATCCCCCCCTCCACTTCTGAGGGGGAGTTCTGATGCGCCTCGGGTCTTGGATAAGGGCAGTGGTACCCACGCTTGCAGCCAGGCTTGTTGAGAATTAATGGGTAATGAAGGATGCAGGCTGTGAGGTGTCCATGGCAACCAGTGGCCAAATGTTCTAGTGAATAACCACTCTAATTCAGAGCAGGACACGGTGACTCAGCAGAGGGAATAAATGAAAAATGACAAAAAACAGCACAGGCATTGGTGATAATTAATTGAATCACAGAATCTCAGAGATGGAAGTACTTTGAGAGGGTTTGGGGGAAAGGGTAGAGCGGGAGCCGCTCTGTTTATATCCTGAGGGGATGGAGACGGTGTTGCCGTGGTAACAGGAAATTACCAGCGTTCAGTACAGCCCAGGTTGTCCAGGCTGGTTTCTGGTGGTGGACAGGGTTACGGCCCCCTGGATTGTTCTTCCCCAGGTACTTACAGGAGGTCGGCAAGTTCCCCGAATAGATGAGATGCCTGTCTCCCATTCGGCACCCATTCATGCCGGGTGTCACCGTGGGCACTGTCAGGCTTGCAGGAGTGGGGTCATCTTCAGAGAGGTGAGAGACGGCCCTCATCCCAGGAGCCCACAGTCATGGAAACTGCGTGTTCTCCTCACAGGGGCACCTGGTCTGATGGAAGGGAAAGGGTCTCCTTGTCCTTCCCTTTTCCAGCTTGTTGAGCTTTGGATAAATCTCTCCGCTGAGCTGTTTTCTCCTCCAGGAAATGAGGGGAATGATTTGGGATGGGTCTTGTGATGTACATAAAGCCCTCAACTCAGTGTCCAGAACATCTTGGGAATTTCATTCATTTGGCATCATCAAGACCCCTTGTCCTGTTGGGGGTCTCAGAGATACCCACTCACAAAATCCACTTTCTCTCTCTAAATTGAAGATCAGGTGCCAAATCCTAGGCCCCAATCCCACATCCTCCCTGTCAACCTGCCCCAGTCATCACAATGACAAGGTCGCATGTGAGTCAGTGACCAGCCCTCTGCATGAATGAATGCAGTTCCTCTTCACCATGGTCCTGGGGTATATGGGCTTGTGTGACTCCTTTCTACAGACGAAGAAACTGAGGCTCAGACAGGCGAAGCAATCCCCATTCTGAGTTCACACACCGAAAAGGAGAGCTGGGCCTGAAATCCAGGGCTGTGTGAGGTGTGTCCAGGCAGAATGATGGTCTTCCCATGTCCACATCCCAATTCCTGGAACTTGTGAATATGTGACATTCCATGGCAGAGGGACTTTGCAGATATAATTAAGGTTACGTGTTTTAAAATAGAGAGATCATCCTGGATTATCTGACTGGGCCCAATTTAATCATGCAGTCTTAAAAAGCAGAGAAATTTCCCCAGCTACAGATGGAAGAGATGTGGCCATAGCACATGTGAGGTCATGGGTTCAATCTCCAGCACCCCAAAAACAACAATAAAATGTCTGATGTCACTGAAGGACAATCAGAAAGATCTTAAGTTATGAGAAGGACTCCCGTGCAGTTGCTGATTAGAACGTAGTGGCAGGACACTCAGGTGGCCTTAGGGAGCTCAGAGAGGCCCTCTGCAGACAGCCAGCAAGGAACTGGAAAGTCAGGCCCACAAACACCAAGAACTGAATTCGGCCAACAATCTGGATGAGCTTGGAAATAGATTTACCCCTGGCGCCTCCAAAAGGACTCCATCTTCCCCACCCCTTGATTTGGGCCTTGTCAGAACCAGGGAGCCACAGTTTACCTGGACTTCTGCCTCCAGAACTGCAAGAGAATAAATCTGTGTGGTTATAAACTTCCGAGTTATGGTAATTTATTTTTGCAACAATAGAAAATGAAGCGGTGTTGCATGCTTGTAATCCCAGCAACTCAGGAGTTTAAGGCAGGAGGCAAGCTCAAGGTCACCCTCAGCAACTTAGTAAGACCTTGTCTCTAAATAAAAAATAAAAAGGGCTGGGGATGCTCTTCAGTGGTAAACTGTCCCTAGGTTCAATCCTCAGTAACTGCAGCCCCCACACCCCCAAAAGAATACAAGAATTACAGCCTTCTGAAGGCTTCTGTCAGTAACAACAAATCCTTCAGGAATTTGCATGTGATTTTTCAAAGACAGACAAAAGGAGATGTTCTTTTTTGTGTGGTGCTGGGGATTTGAACCCAGGGTCTTGTGCATGTGAGGCAAGCACTCTACCAATGAGCTATATCTCCAGCCCAAAGGAGATTTTTTTTTTTTTTTTAAGTTGTAGTTGGATACAATACCTTTATTTCATTTATTTATTTTTATCTGAGGGTTGAACCCAGCACCTTGCACCTGCTAGGCGAGCATTCTACCGCTGAGCCACAACTCCAGCCCAAAGGAGATGTTCTTTAAAGTATTTTGATCTTTTAAATATTTCAAATGAATTTCAGTTACTGAGCACCTGCTGGGAGCCAGAGTCGAGAGGAGCCCTGTCTGGGATAAGAGGTGAATATCAGTGGGCACTACTATTGCTTTGGTGGGGTTTAGATTCTAGGGGCACAAAAACATCACCAAGATACCAAGAACACCCTATGGAGGGCCACAGCCCCGCACACCCAGGTGTGCTCTGCCCACAATGCGGCTTCGAGATCGCCCTTGATTAGCTGTACATTGCTGTCAGGGAGGCAGCTGCTCTGCTTCCTGTTATCTTGTTTTTTTTTTTTTTTTTTTTTTTTTTCAGGGACTGAACTCAGGGCCTTGGGCATAGCTAGGGAAGAGCTCTGCCACTGAGCTAAATCCACAACCCCTGGCCTCCTAATTGGTTCTTTGTGTGGGTGTGTGTTTGTGTGTGTGTGTGCACGCACTAATGGGAACTGATTCCAAGAGTCCTCTACCACGAATCTAGAGACACAGCACTTTTTAGTTGGAAAGGGACTTTTTTTTTTTTTTTTTGAGATGGGGTCTTGCTAAATTGCTGAGGCTGACCTTGAACTTGTGATCCTCCTGCCTCAGCCTCCCTAGTTGCTGGGATTACAGGGTGCACCACCTTGCCCAGCCCTAAGTGGTTCTTGATAGTGGAAAAGGGAGAGATTGGTGATGACTCAGTCACCCTGTACCAGGCAACAAGGGCCTGGAGGATGTCAGGGTCCGTGCTGGGGACAAACAGTGACACCTGGGAGGTATTCGTGTCAACATGGGCATACATGGTCCCTCCTGGGGCAGGGGATTGGCAGGGGGAAATGGGTTCGTGATTTCTGGCCTCACCTGCTCTACGGTGTGATAAGGTGGCAGGGCTACCAGGGCAGCCTGATGCTGCTCCCAGACTGAGCTAGAGAGGCCCACCCAATCTCAGGGACCCAGGCCTAATGCCCAGAGACAACAGGACACCCCTCTGTCAGCACTCCTGACCCCCACCCCCTCATCTGATGTCCATCTGTGTCTTTGAAGGGGTGGTTCTCAGCCCAGGCTTTGAGTTCAGATCACTGAGCCAAAAATCCAAACCCACTAAATGCACACTTAGGATTTATGTATCCCATTAATAGAAATTTTATCCAAAACACAAACTGTAAAAAATTGAGGAACTCTAGTTAATGAAGAGTTTAGAGTGAAGTGTGCTGTGCACACTTCAGTTTATTTTAAAGTTCGTAAAAAGATGGACAGATATGTCATTAACAATAATAAAATATATGCTGAACTAGGTGATGCACACATGTAATCTCAGCCACTCAGGATGCTGAGGCAGGAGGGCTGCAAGTCTGAGGTTAGCCTAGGCAATTTAGCAAGACCCTGTCTCAAAATCAAAAATTAATAAGGGTTGGAAATGTAGCTCAATGGCAGAATGCTTGCACGCTGTGCCTGAAGTTCTGAGTTTAATCCCAGATAGCACACACACACACATACATACACAAGAATAATAAAATACAGATGGGCATGGTGGTGCATGCCTTTAACCCCAGCAGCTTGGGAGGCTGAGACAGGAGGATCGTGAGCTGAAAGCCAGCCTTAGCAATTTATTGAGGCCCCAAGTAACTTATTGAGACCCTGTCTCTATATAAAATATTAAAAAGGGCTAGGGATGTGACTCAGTGGTTAAGCACCCCTGGGTTCAATCCCTGGTACAAAATAAAAATAAAAAAAGAAAGAATAATAAAATATAAATGACAGAATCAATGTGCTGGGTGTAAGTATTCACATTAAAATTCTTTTACTTTTCTGTGTATTTTAAAAAATTTTTTTTTCAGTACTAAGGATTGTACCCAGGACCTTTCACATGCTAGGTAAGTGCTCCATTGTTGAGCTAGATCTGCAGCTGTGTCCCATTTTATTTTGAGACTGGGCTTGACTAAGTTGCTGACCCTGGCCTCGAATTTGCAATCCTCCTGCCTCATCTTCCTGGGTAGCTGGGATTATGGGTGTGCACCATCATTCTGGGTGTATTTGAACATTTTTTAAAATAAAATATTGAGAAAAATTTTGTTTGGCAATTTAAAATAGTGGTTTTAAATGGGAAAAATAATTCTGAAGGTTCCTGTGTTGGAGGAGTCTTGTTTAGGTGTATTTCAGAGATGAGGCAGAGAGGCTCAGCCAGGTTTAGTCCCCACAGGGAGCCTAGCCGGGCCAGGGAGCCGGAAGCTGAGCTGAACCTTCTTGGGCTCCTTCCACTGCTGCCTCCCCTCAGCCCACAGCCCCCATCCCACACTCTCTGCAGGAGCCCAGTTTCTGCTTATTTTACCTTTTGTCTCCTCCACCCATGGGGTCCTCACCCCACCTGGTCTCACTTTCCTCCTTCCCCAGCTTGGATACCAAGGTTTGTCATTTCAATTATATGGGGACAATCTGCAGGTTGGTCCCCAGTTCCAGGCAGAGGCTACCACCATCCCTTCCTTAGTTCTGACTCCCTCTCTCAGAGAAAACAGAGAGGATGTTTCCCGAAAGTAACCAGTGAATTCAACTGCAAATTAATATTCCGCAATTGGGTTGTTGCTTGGCAACCCTGGTGAATCATCTCTCCTTCACTTCCAAGGTCATCTGACGCAGGTCTCCCCTTCCCCCCATCTCAGCACCAAGAACACAATTGTCTGAATCCAACTTCTGTCCTTTGTTTCCTTTCCTCCATCACTGGAGAGTACTCACCTGGTTCAAGGTCAACTGACTCTCCAGGACCCTCAATCCTGACACCTGCCCACTTAGAGACCACATGCTTTCACTTTTTCCTTCATTTGTTCATTCACCCATTTGTCGATTTAGTCAATGAAAATTTTCTAAGAGCCCATCTTTACTAGGCACTGGGCTGCCCCGCCCCCCCCCCCCCCCCCACAATGTTGAACAAGTTTTCCTTTGTTCCTTTTTTCCTGGAGGGGAATTGCTCTTCCCTGAAAGCCTTCTGATGACTATAATGAATTTTCACTTCCCTCTTCCCACAAAAATAGTGACTAAAATTTAGGGAGCACTTTGGTGACCAGGCTTCCTTGCTAACTAAGCACTTTAGAGGCATTATGTCTTTTAAACCTTACCACAATCTCCTGGGAGGTAATATTATTGCCCCAAGTTTATAGCTGAGGAAACAGAGGCACAGAGAGGTTAGTGATTGCTGAGGGAGGCAAAGAAGCCATCCACCCAAGGCCCCCGAGTCTTCCGCATGTTCTTGCTGAATATGCTGCAAGGCCAGGTCCGCTTTTCAGCTGGACCCTTTTTATTTTAGTACTGGGGACTCGGGATTGAACCCAGGGGTGTTTAACCACTGAGCCACATCCCCAGCCCTTTTTATGTTTTATTTTGAGACAGGATCTTCCTAAGTTACTTAGGGCCTCACCAAGCTGCTGAGGCTGGCTTGGAACTTGTGATCCTCCTGCCTCAGCCTCCTAGGCCCCTGGATTCCAGACAGGCACCACTACTCCTGCCTCTAGCTGGGCCATTTCTTACGGTTGTGTTTAAAGTGAGCAACTTGAGGGATGAGTAATGTCTCCCTTACGGACAAAGAGTAGGCTTGCTTACTGCTTACTGTGAAAGCTACAGATCACCAAGCTCCTTATTCCTCAGCTGTGAGGCAACTACTGCCTGCATGGCATTCATCTGGGTCCATGTTGTGTCACTCTTGAGGGATGTGGAAGGCAAATCATGCTGCTGGCTGTGTGGTGGGTAACAGTGACTTGCCTCTGATCCAGGAGTCTTGTATCTTCTGCCAGAATTGATGGACAGTAGTAGGATAACTTATTAACTGCAAGCAGGACAAAATCAAATCTAAAACTCAACCCAGTGATTGGACCAGGACGCAGAGCTCATCAGACACACAGGTAATATTTGAACCCAGGAAGCTTGATTCCAGAAGCACTTAAAAGTCTTTCTGCCTCGGTGCACGGGCATGGGACTGGAGTCTCAGCACTCAAGAGGTTGAGGTAGGAGCATTATTTGATCTCAGGAGTCTGGAGCCAGATTGTGCAACCCAGGAAGAGTCCATCTCAAACAAACAAAAGCAAAACAAAATAAAACAATACAAACAAACAAAACTCAAAATTAAAGGACCAACGTAGAAATTTTAAATATTTTCATTATATGCCATGCATATGCTATGAAATTTTGAACATTAAATTTAATATATTTGGGATTGGTAAATTATGATAGGTTCATTAACTTAAAACATAACCTGTGGTAATCTTAATGAAGACCAATTTTGATCTTTTACATTTAAAAAGAGACAAAATTCTGTGTAATTTTAATTAAATGCAAAAGCATGACTTTGAACAAGTTGAAAAGTGATATATCAGTTTGTCTATAAGAACAAATACATATTTAATACAGGTTTAGGTTTCATTGAGTGTATGTTTTAACATTCATTGGGACCTCTTTAAATTTGTAATACTATTTTTTTCTTCCTTTTTTTGTGGTGCTGGGAATTGAACCCAGGGCCTTGTGCATGTGAGGCAAGCACTCTACCAACTGAGCTATATCCCCAGCCTATAATACTAAAATTTTGACATATAACATTTGTATTTTTTTTTTCCTAGAGCATCATGCAAGAGAGTTTCAAGATAGTCACATGTAAACAGTTTGCAAATAATGAGATGTGGTCTATCTTTGGTCCCAATAAATGAAAAGCCAAATCAGATAAGCCATCACTGAATTTTCTGTTGACATTGTAGTACTGGGGATTGAAGTCAGGGTACCTTAAACCTGGGCCACATCTCCAATACTTCAAATTTTTAAAAAATTTCAGACAAGGTCTTGCTAAATTGCTGAGGATGGCCTTGGATTTGCCATCCTTTTGCCTCAGTTTCCTGAGTTTCGGGGATTATAGGCATATGTGTCACCACTCCTGGCTTGTCAACATTGTTTTTGGCATCTGGGAGACTTCTTAATTGGTTGACCTGCAGGTTGATGGAGGTGTATGGGTAGATCAACTATCACTCCTGCGCCACTCCCAGTGATTCTGGCCTGAGCTCCCGGCAGTCAGGTATCAACACCTCCCATCTAGTGCAGGGATAATCTGTATTCAGCTCATACCTGTTGCTTTACTTTCAGATGTCCATTTTTTTTGTTTGTTTGTTTCAATGCAGATCTAAAACTCCAGCAAATCTACTCTTATGAAAACAATGTTAACTTTTTTTTTTTTTTTTCTCCAAGGGACAGGAGTCTCATTGTGTTGCCCAGGTTGGCCCCAAACTCCTGGGCCTCAGAGTTCCTACCACCTCAGTCTCCCAAGTAGCTGGGATTATGGGCGTGCACCACCATGCCCAGCTAGTCTTTTTCTAACCAGTTTGCAGATCACAACAGGAGGTCTGCTAATTTCATTGTCTAAACAGCGTGTCCCAAACTACTCAATGAAGGTCGATAAGATGAAGATTGATGCAGTAGGTCTGGCAGGGACTTGAAATCCTGCTCGTCTAACTAGCTCCCAGGTGATGTTGAGCAGCAAAAGTCTTTAGTTCTGTCTCTACGATGGACCAGGGAACCTACGTAAATCATAACCTCATTGCACCTAATTTCCCCCTTGTGCTCGTCTCTTCCTGTTTCACAGAAATGGACAATCAATGACTTGACACCCACAGAGGGACTGTTGTGTTTATGCTTCATGTTAACTTATTTTTCAACCTGTGTTCCATGCTTCCTGTTTTTAGCCAATTGTCCATGGTGGGTATAAAATAACCTTAAAAGATGACAATTTAAACTGTGCAATGATCTGGGCTGCTGTGTCTTGGTGACGGTGGCTGTGGAGATAAGAAGTCAATGCCCAGGTGTCTGAGCACTGTGGAGTGTTGGCTACTGTGCATGCTCCTCTTGCAAAACACACAGTTTTAAGGAGACACTTAATGGTATTCCTGAAAACCTTTGTTAATCTGGGACCTGGTAAACTTCTGGATAGGAAACATGGAAGGTATTTTGGGTTGTGGGTCCTTTTAAGAATCTAATAAAAGCTATAGGTGGTCTCCCCACAAAATACACAAGGTGCATTACATGCAGATTTCAAGGGTTGTCCCCCTACCCTTTTGGGGGTACCTGGGGGGTTGAACCCAGGGCCTTGCACATCCTAGATAAGTATTCTATCACTGAGCTACATCTCCAGCCCAACAAAGATCTGGGCCACTCTATCTAAACCATCTTCAATATAACATTCTTGATTACTTTTCAAGTTGAGCTCTGATGATATTCCCCTCCTCTCTAAGTTTCCTCAACAGTTCCCCTTTATCCAAAGCAGAGCTTCCCCAAGTGTGATTCATGGGCTGCCCCTGAGGAACTGGTTAATGTTGGATAAAATGCAGATTTCTGGGCCCCAGTTAAGAGCTTCTGAATCAGGAACGAGGGTTACACAGGCAGGGCTACTTCCTAGATCTTTTAGCCCTTCAGAGCCTCATATCAAATGAATAAAATGAACCCAAAGGCCAAAGCAGCATACATAGTCTGTAAAATTTCCCCCTGGTATTGGTGACTGAATCTGTAGAATTTACTGAAAAAAATGTTTATAAGTTTTGCAAACTTCAGTTTTGTTAAGAATATTTTCTCACTGGGTGTGGTGGCGCATGACTATAATCCTAGGCTGAGTGCTACTGAGTTCAGTCCCCAGTACCCCCCAAAAATTTTTTCCTGGGGCTGGGGTTGTGGCTCAGTGGTAGAGTTCTTAACATGTGTGAGGCACTGGGTTTGAGTCTCAGAAAACGCATATAAATAAATGAATAAAATAAAGGTTTATCAACATCTTCAAAAAATATTTTCTCTAAAACTTTTATTAGATTTACATACAGCCATATAAGACTTATATGCAGTTATTGTCAAGGTTATGTTTTATAGCATTAAGCATTTATTTATTTTGATTTTGTGATTTTGGGGTCAAATTTGAAATAAAACTTCCTTTCAGTTCTTAGACATTTTATTTTCATTTACTTACGTATTTTGGGTAGTAAGGATGGAACCCAGGGGTGCTCTACATTGAGCTTTATCTCTAGCCCATTTTTACTTTTTTTTGGTACTAGGTATTGAACTCAGGGGCACTCAATCACTGAGCCACAACCCCAGCCCTATTTTGCATTTTATTTAGAGACAGGATCTCACTGAATTGCTTAGCACCTCAGTGTTGCTGAGGCTGGCTTTGAATTCCTGATCCTCCTGCCTCAGCCTCCCCAGCTGCTGAGATTACAAACGTGTGCCACCATGCTTGGCCCATTTTTACTATTTTTGAGACAGGGTCCTGCTAAGTTGTCCAGTTGGCCTCAAATTGCAATCCTCCTGCCTCAGCTTCCCAAGTTTCTGGGATTACAGGGATGAGTCACCATACCTGGCTCAGTTCATAGACATAGGTCCTTGAAAAGCCAGGGAGACCTGGGCATTGTTCAGCTAATACCCAACAGAGTTAAACCATCCTAAGCAGAGCCTAGAATCTCAATCTCAATATCTTTTTAACAAGATCTCCTAAGAAAATGTGCATCATGAATTTTTGAGCTGGGAGGAATTAAGAGAAATTATTCTAATCTCACATTAAGTGCTAAAGTTTTAAATAACGTATATGTCCTACAAGGTTAAAAATTAATCTGGGTGTGGTAGCATGTATCTGTATACACAGCTACTCTAGGTTGAAGCAATAGGATCACTTGAGTTTACAAGTTCCAGGCCAGCTTGGGCAACATAGTGAAATCCAAATGGAAAAAGAAAAGAAAAAAAAAAAAAAAAAAAGCCAAGCTCTTAATGGGCAAAGCACTGTTTACAACTAATGCCACAAGGGGGTACCACTGAGGTAGGTAAACAAGGAAGGGGTCAATTCTCGGAAAAAATGGTGTTTCAAGTTATTCACGAATTTACAGCACTTTGGATGGGTTTTTGTAGATTCTTGTACGGTTTTACTTGACTGGTTTTTGTTTTCATTACACCATTATTATTTTTTTTTAGACACAATACTTTATTTTTATGTGGTGCTGAGGATTTAACCTAGTGCCTCACACATGCCAGATGACTGTGCTACCACTGAGCCACAACTCCAGCCCTTCACCATTTTAAGAAATGTTTTGTCTTTGAAGATCCCTCCATGCTGTTTAGCCATGGAGGGCAAGATGTCTGGGGTCTGGGGTTGGAGGGCAAGGACTAAGTAGAGAACTGGGAGACATTCTTCATCATAATCAGTCTTTTACTATGGTTCTTTTGCATATTAACACCTAGCTCCTCAGCTCACATGGACTTTCCAGCCCCCATCTTCCTCTATTCCCTTTTTCCCACCTACTTGCCTCATCATGTCCTCCCTAGAGCTTCTGGTAAATGTCCATGTATGCAGGCCTGGCAGTAGTGAGAGACAGTACTGTTATCATTCCTGCTGTATACACAAACTGGTCCTGCCAGGATCCTTATATTGCCCCTAGGTGCCCGACTTCTTCGCTCTGCCTGGAATGTCCTGCTTCACATGGCACCTCCTTCATGAAGTTCTCCTGGCCCCATTCTCTGAGGACAGGAGTGAGGAAGTTCTCAATCCTGTGATCTTGTGGTTCTGATTTGTGAATATACAAAGAACAGTACACAGGAAGTCCTGAGATCTAGAGACTCTTCTACTTACTAACCTTGGGAACTTATCACATCTGAAGTTTTCTTAACCACTGAATGAACTGTGCTTCCTTACTTTAGTCCAGAGATTCACCCAAGTCACAATTGGATTTGGGTGTTCACAAACTTCCTCACAGTAACACTTTCATAGATAACTGTTGCTAGCTGAACTCTTCTAATTTTATCCTAGGGAAACACAGCTCCTTCCACAAAAAGCCACATCCAAATAAAGAATCTAGCTGCTATTTCACATCAACCTATAGCAGAGGGAGGAATTCTCTTGTCTCACATATTTGATGGTAATCTTCTACAGGTTTGACCTCTAGGATTGCTAAGTTTTCTGTAAGAACCCTTTTGCTATCAAATCCTACCACGTGTCAAAATTTTTTTTGGTACTGGGGATTGAACCCAGGGGTGCTTAACCACTGAGCTGCACTCCAGCCCATTTTATATCTTGAGACTAGGTCTTGTTAAGTTGCTGAGGCTGGCTTTGAACTCATGATCCTCCTGCCTCAACCTCCTGAGGTGTTGGGATCACATGGATGTGCAACCATACCTGGTTTTAAAAAAGGTCTCAAATTCTTTGTAAAGGGCTACTATGTTTGGAGCCTTGGAGTCAGGTGGTAAGTTCTACTTATATTAAATATTATCAGTTTTGCAGGAAGAAATTTGTTCTAGTCAAGCCCTTACTTTGGGGATTTATTTACATTTCAGGACAGTTGTCACTCCATCAACTTTTTACCAGCCCCCTCCATATTTTACCTGGTTCTAGTATCTTCCCGATCTGGCCTCTATCCCTACTCACCCGAGTGACCTTTACCTACAAAATGAGCCATCGACAAATTTATGGACCCAAGGACAGACCTTGACATTTCCTCTCAGGAGTGAACTCCCAACATTAAATTCCAGCTTCTCAATACTACACACCCATTGCTTAGTACAATGCTGCACACTTTTTCTAGTTAGTGGATCTTTGATTAAGGTTATATCATGACTGTCCTTTTGTTAGGGCTTAAATGAAGACCATTGAGGAACTTCAAGAATTTTCAATCATTCAAGTCTCTCCACAGCTCTGAAAGAGGGACAGCCCAGTGACCAGTGCATCACTCAGGCTGGCTAACCCTGTCAGCCATGCAGCATTCTTCCAGGACACTGATTAATGGGACAGCATAACTCTAGCTAAATGATTGCAAAACAGCTGACCCACAAGGAACAAGTTCGCAAAAGGCTTGCTAGGCCAAGTTCAGTTGTTAAGCTGTGATGTCCTCCTCTGCCTATTTCTGTGGTTCATCCATATACACAAGATTGACTATGGATAAAGTAGAATCTACAAGTCAGTTATTTCTGAAAACAAGTTTTATTTAAATAAGGGTTTAAATACATTACATAACATTAAAACTGGAAGGGAAAAAGAAAACCAAAAACCAGTTTATCACTTCACATGGCACTGGGCAGCTGTTGCTAGTGAGTTGCAAAGCTCTACAGCTAGCTACAGGGACTGATAACATCAGTTTGGAATTTGTTCCCTTGTCAAAAGTTTAACTGATATTAAGCTGGCCTCACATTCTGTTGTTTTGGATACCCCTTAGCTAGAATATGTCTAGTCAAAAAGAAGACCTTGGTGGCAAGCCAGATGTCACATCACCTCACTGGAAGGAAGATGGCCTCTGAGTTCTGCCCACCTGGTCACGTTAGACACCAGGGATTCTTTAAAAAAAAACAAAATGAAACAAAAAACCCCCCAAAACTACCAAAGGCCCCCTTCTAGTGGTACAGCTGCCTTACCCCATTTCCTCCTGATCAGGTCATGACACTCTTAGGGCAGGGGCCTCAGCTGAGGGAGAGTTGAGAAGCTTCTGGTCAGACACAGCCATCTGATCTTGGGGCTCTGGGCTTTGCTGAAACATCACGTTATTGCTTTGTTTCAGGGTGGACACTGCCAGGCACCTACTGCTTGACCTCTGTTTAAATGAGGGACTTCAAGACTAGACAGCATGGCTCTTTTCAGTTTATTGCATGAAGGAGTTACACTAGTCCAAGTTAAAAGCGGACCCCAAATGGTTACATTATACAAGCTGTGAGGTTTTTAAACTTGTGACAAGGGACAGAAGGGGAATTCTACTCATTGCAAGGAAATCCTCACTTAAGCTTCAGTGAGCCACAAGCACTTAAAACCCATGAACCTTCAGCTGATCGTCCTTAGCCAGTCCAATCTGCAAAGAGAAAAGGGCAAAGTTTTAAGGGAGGAAAGGGAGCTAAAATCCTAAAACAAAAAACACCCACAAAATAACTTTACTTCTGATGGCAATAATAGGTCTTCCAGCTACTTTACCTGGCAAAAGGAACCCAGCAGCCAGTGTGCACATGTCAATCTCTGCCAAGCACAATGGTTCAATTGGGGGTGTTTAGTTTAACTACCTTCTTGAACATCCTTGCCTCAAGAAACTAGAGTGTGAGGATGGGGACCAACCATTACATCAAAAAATGATATAGCATGACTTTGTATGAAATTTAAAAAAGCACCAGGAAAGTAGACAAGTCCTTTCAGTCTTTAGAATATGGGTTTTTTATCCATGCACTTAAAAACTCAACTCTTTCTTTCCTTAGCCTTCTGTCTGCAACAAAAATTGAGCCCACCATGAAGGACTTAATATTTGCCAACAAAGAGGCACAAATAGAATCAAGACATGCCTGAACTCACCTCTACCAGGAACTGGCATATGTTCTTGCGCTGGTCACCCTGTAGCTGAATTACTTCTCCATATTCTGGATGCTCAATTACAGTACCATTGCAGGCAAATTTCTGCAAGCACAAAAGGAGCAAAACAAATTAGGCCAAGCAACTGCACCAACGCATTTAATAATGCCTTTCTAGTTTGTATGCCCTAGTGGATAACTTCAATGGACTATCTTTTTAGACCCACCTTCTTAAACGCCTTCACTAGTTTCTTTTTATCGTAATCATCAGCGATCCCTTGGACAGTAGTAAGGGTCTTCCTGCCGTTTCTCTGTTGAATTCTTATATGGATATAATCCTCAGTGCCAGCAGGAAGCAGGTCATCACCCTTACTTGCATCAGCAAAGGGGTCTGGGAAGAAAAGATTAAACTTATTCAGTGCTGTGATGGTTCAGCTGCCACCTTCCCACTTATCTTTTGCACTTGAGAAACCGGTAGTGAAATCGTTAGGGCAACTTGGGTCAGGTTGGATATGCGTCCTCTGTTGGCCCTCCCCAAACAGGTCAGTCCAGGACGGCTGGCTCTCCCAGGAACCAGAGAAAGCCTGGGCCTCTCGCCCTAGGCCCGCCCTGCCTCGGCAGATCACGTGCCGGGGAGCTCCGGCTGGCAGGCAGCGCCCCACCCAGCTGATGCAACTGGCCGGAACCCGAGCTCCCGAGGCGGGGCCAAGCCTCCCACCCCCATTGGTGAGCACGTTTGTCACTTAGGGCTGGCACCGCCTTTCCATCCCGGCTCCGTGACAACGGCGATGACGTATCGGACGTGACGCATGGGTGGCGGGAGGGGGCGGGTGTGGCCCGAGGAGGACCAGAAGCCATTAGTAAATGCGCCACCCGAGACGCTGGGCCCGCCCAAGGGCTGACCTCCTGCCCGCTCCTTCCGGTCGTATTCAGGGTCCGATCCCAGAGTCCAAACCATCGGCCCTGTTACTCCGAGAGCCTGGACACCTTACTCCCGTCCGAGTTACGAAGGCCCAGAGCGTTTAGCAGATTCCGGGGCCCGGAACGCCCCGCTACCCCAGCAGGGCCCGCGACCTTCCCCTGGCTTACCGAAAGAGTGGAGGTTCTGGATAGCGGACATACGATACGATTCCTTTTCCTCGGTGGAAACGGCCTGCGGAAGGCGGCTGCGGGAGAAGGCGGGCGGGGGGGACGGAGCGTCGGGAAGCGAGGGGGCTCGAGGGGGAGGTTGCTGAGTCCTCGGCGGCGGCTCAGTGACTGGGGCGGAGGGGCGGTGCCTGTATTCACTTATATAGCCGCCCCTGTGACGCCAGCGCGCTGCCCTCACGTCCCGGCCCCACCCACGGCGTCGTGCTCCCAAGCGTCCGGGAGCCACTGCTTCCAATTGGTCCGGGGGCGGGGACGCGGTACGGCGCCTGCGCAGGAACTTTGCTGCGGGAGGGCGTCCCGAAGACTCCGGGAGATGTGGGAGGGAGAGAGAGAGCTTGGTTTGCCTTGGCGCCTGCGCCGTGCGGGTGGAAGTCTGTCTGGGCTGCGGAGAAACTGGCTGAGGATTCGAGCGCGCCTGCGCACTATGGCATTGGCACGTTCCGCCTTCCTGACCCAGTTGCGGCCCTTTCTGCTCTGATGGGTTTTCGTGGGGTGAGATTGGCTCTCCTTAGAGGGGTTTTGATACTGAGCCTCCCAAATGCAACGGTATGTGTTACTCACCTATATACTTAGCGGTCTACCCATTCGGTCATAAAAAGATGACCGAAAAAGAGATTAGGGTAGCACTTGGATTATTTAGTCAACATAACATACTATAATCGAAACTTTAGATTATCATTTGATTAATCTATTCTAAAGATGGGTTAACACCATCCAGAATTCTCATTCAGATTAGGTTAATCTACCTAAGCAGTATGCCCAGCTCACTAGTGTGAGTTCAGGGGGTCGTAACTGGTTCTTCACTAGCACCCCCCCCTTCCCCACCCACCAGAGGTCAGGCACCAGAGGGTGTCCCTTGTGTCATACAAGCTGTCTGGAGTACAGTCTATCCAAAACTTAGATGGAATGTTTCCTTCAAAACAATTAACCTTTCTTGCTCTATTTATTGAAACACTCTCAGTTGTTGAGTGAGTGGTGTCAAAAGATCAGGGATTTTAGACCCAGAGAACTCCAGGAGTGAGGCAGGTCAGATAAAGGAAAGACAAAGCCAAGGGTTATGTAAAGGGGTGCAGGTGGGGGCTGGGTGAGAACTGGAGTGCAGTATCTGGAAATCCAAGAACTTATTTTTTAAAAAATTTTTTTTAAAAAAATTATTATTATTTTTAATGGTACTGGGGATTGAACCCAGGGGTGCTTAACCACTGAGCGACATCCCCAGCCCTTTTTATATTTTATTTAGAGACAAGAGTCTTGCTAAGTTGCTTAGGTCCTTCTTCTTAGGTTGCTGAGGCTGGCGTTCAACTTGAATCCTCCTGCCTCAGCCTCCTGAGCTACTGGGATTACAGGTGTGCACCACCACACCCGTATAGTCTCTCTTTAATTTTTAAATATTGACAATAAGTTGAATATTTGGAAAAAGTGAAAGCCAACCCTGCCTTCCCCTCCCCAAATGTGTGCTGGCCTTGTGGACAGTCAGTTTTTGCCCCTGTCAGGGTCACTGCCCTCCTGGAGGTGAAGGTTAGTGGGAGAGAGATAAAATAAACAAAAACATAGTGACAAATTGTGAGAGGTGCCCCAAAGGGTAAATGGGGTGATGTGACAGAGTGACAGGGCCAGGTTTCTTCTTCAGAAGGCGTGATCAGAGAAAGTCCTGTGAGGAGGAGACCTCTGAACTAGCACTTTTGTACCAGGGGTTCACTTGATGCTTTGACTATATCCCTTGTGGCTTTGAAAATTACATGTTTTCTTTTTCCCAACCTTCTTCTCCCTGACCTTCTCCTCCCTGATCTTCTTTTCCCTAACCTTCTCCTCCCTGATCTTATTCTTCCTGATTTATCCTTTCTAATCTCATTTTCTCTGTATCACCTCTTTAAAACCCCCCTGTTCCTGCTGATGGGCAGGATCACAGCCTTTGGGACAGTAGTCCCCTTTGTTTCTCCTTTGCTAGCAAAGCAATAAACCTTCTTTTTCCTTTTTCTCAAAACCCTGTCCTCGTTATTAGATTGGCATTGGGGACAAGGACCGAGCTTTGGGCAGCACTTTGAGGGTGGGAAGGAGTCCACTGTGGAGCAGAGAAGGAACCCTCACAGACTCAAAAGCTTTGAGGGAGGAAAAACTAGCTATACTTGACAATTTGTTTTGATTCTATTTTACTAATAATCTTTTGATTAATACTATGGCTTCCTTGACATTGGAAAGGAGAGCCATGGCTGTAAATCATGGACATCCCAATCACATGGTCATCTGGGTTTGAAAAGTCAAGGGCCCAGCCTGCCATCCTGGGGACCTCTCCACTCAGGGATATGGCTCTGCTGGAAAGGGTTTGGGGGATCGTGAATGAGTCAGGTGTCCTTACTAGTGTGTACATAATATTTTGTATTATAAAATTTGAAAATCATGATGTGGTTGTTATGGTTTAAATATGAGGTGTCCCTCAAAAGCTCATGGATGAGACAATACTAGAACATTACGAGGTGAAATGACTGGGTTATGAGAGATGTAATCAGTGCATCAGTCCATTGATAGGGATTCACTGGGTGGTAACTGGGGGCAGGTATGGTGTGGCTGGAGGAAGTGGGTCACTGGGGGTGTGCCTTTGGGGTACATATTTTGTCCCTGTTGAGGAACAGCTTTCTCTACTTCCTGATTGTTCTTTCCAGAGCTGCTTTCCTCCTCCACACCCTTCGGCCATGATGTTCTACCTCACTTTGAGTCCATGGAACCGGCCATCTGCAGACTGAGACCTCTGAAACTGAATGCCAAATAACCTTTTTCTCCTGTCAAATTGTTCTTGGCAGGTCTTTTGATCACAGCAGTGAATAAGCTGACTAAAACAGTGGTCTAATTTATCAATTTTTCCATTTAGAAAAAGATTGTTTTTTTATTTTATTTTCTTTTATTTTGGTACTAGGGACTGACCCTAGAGTGCTTTACCACATCCCCAGCCATTTTTAGTATTTTATTTATAGACAGGGTCTCCCTGAGTTGCTTGGACCTCGCTAAGTTGCTGAGGCTGGCTTTGAACTCTGATCCTCCTGCCTCAGCTACCTAAGTCACTGGAATTATAGGCATATGACACTGCATGTGGTGGAAAAGATTCTTTTTATGTCATTAAAGAAGATCTTTTTCTGCCCCCAAGTTATCAAGATTTTGTATTTTGAAAGTTTCTTTTTTTCTTTTTGGTGATTGAACCCAGGGTTACTTTTGCCATTGAGCTATTTCCCTGGTCCTTATTTTTTTTTATTTTGAGACAGGGTCTCATTAGGTTGCTGAGCCTGGCGTCGAGCTTATCATCCTTCTGCCTCAAGCCTCTAGAGGCTCTGGGATTGCAGGCGTGCACCACTTCCCCTGCTGCATTTTGAAAGTTTTAAAGCTTTGCTTTTCACATCTAGGTCTTTAAGCTACCTGGCATGTATTTTTGTGTATGGTGGGAGACCAGGGTCTCATTTCCCTACTCTGGATAACCAGATATTCCAACAACGATTATTGAATGATGTATCCTTTCCCCACCAATTGGTCATGTCTTCTCTGTCATAATTGTGTTTGTTCATGTAGGTTCTTTTCCCCTGATCTGTTGATCCCTGAGCCACACTCTCATTACAGGAGGGTTATGAAATGTCTCGATGTCCAATAGGATGTGTGCCCCATTCTTGTTTTTCCTTAGAATGCTCTAGGCTATTTATTGTTTGGTCCTAGTTCCCTGTGTTCCAGCAGCTCTACGAAATATGACAAGCTCTGATCAGGCTGTTTGTGCCTGCTTCTCTCTTACTTGGAGTATGTCTTTCTGTCCACATTGCCCACCCATCCTTCTAGGCTCAGGTGGCATTACCCTTCTTCTGAGAAGACTGGGCTTGGAGCCTTGCTCTATGCAAGGTTCCCTACTTTGACATTTATTGTGCTGCTTTTTTGCATTCATGTTTCTTAGACATAGTTTCATAGGCTCAGTATTAAAATGAACACATGAGATCTTTTTTTTTTTTTTTTTTTTTCAAAATGGTTAGAAATTTCAAGGCAGTGATAGCAGAGCCTAAAGGCAAGTGTCCTCTAATTGTGGGGTGTTAATGTGACTTGCACAGGTCACATGCCCTGGAATCTGGCCCTTCATCTTCCCTTACTTGTCTTCCCTGCTAGGCTGTAAGCTTAAAGAACAGGGTACATGCCTATCTGCTCTATTCCCAAGGGAGGCAGATGAACATGTGGGCATTCATTATAGATAATCAGCTACCAAGAATGGCCAACCCTGGCTGTAACCTCTGCCCCCCTTTAGGAGGAGCAGAGGAGTGAGGCAAATCCCTTTTCAGAGGTCTGATTCTGAGCTCCAAAGGGAGATACTGGACCTGGCCTCCTGGCACAGGGCAGGGGAGGTGCCCTAGCTAAGCAGCTTTGCCCAATCCCTCCCGTCTGCACTTAGCCTGACCTGGCGTGCATGCCTGGTGCATGGTGCCAGACCTGACCTCAGTGCGCTGTAAATAGTTATTGCCACAACACACACACACACTTTGACCCAGGTGGGATGCAGGTGAGAGTGCAGGCTTGGCAAGTGGCTGGGGAAGCAGGAGGCCCAGTTCTTGATGACGTGGTTCACCTGTCAGAGCTCCAGTTCTATCCCCCAGAGAAGGACTGGGTGATTCCTTCCCAGGTCTGCAGCCCCATCTCCCAGCTTGGCATCAGCATTCCCTTGAAGGGTCTATTAGAGTTCACCTTCCAGCTGGGAGCTTGTCTTGTCTCTGGGAGCCTATAGTATCTTCATAGATCCAGACTAATTGTTCGGAAAGTGACTGCTTTGCCTGCTGTTAATGCTTGCTTTTTAATGACTTCTTTTAGTTCTGAGGTTGTGTCACCTGGGAAGCCAAAGGCAGGGCATGTAGCACAGACTCTGGAGTATCCAAATCTCAGCATCCGTTCCACCTCTTCCTTCCTGGGCCATGTGCCTCTCTCAGTCTTCATTTTTTTCCTCTGCATTATAGGGACAGTAACACCCTTCCCTTAGGCAGTTGAAGGGATTTAAGGAGGAGAATGTAGGCATGGGGATAAAAAAAATGTAGACTTATAAAATCACTAAGTAGATTCTGCCAGTTTTCCAGTGGAGAGAACAACAGGGGACAGGGGAGACCTCCTCAGAGTGGCATGGGGCAGAAGTAGGCTTTGCTCCATGATGATCTCCTTGGTATGTGACAAAGGCATGGCTGTGTGAGACACTCTGGAACCCTCAGCCTGGATGAGATTTCCTAGGGCCCCAAATGGGAAGGCCCCTTCCTTCCAGGAAGGGATGGCATCCTCTGGGGAAATAAGTGTCTCCATAGTAACCAGGATAGATGGATGATATTGTCCTAAGGACCTCCCCAACCTCCAGTACTATAGAAAACCTTGTGACTGAAGGAATCCTGAGGAGGGCTGGGGCTCCTGTCATATCCAAGATTGGGTTTCTGAGCAGCCTGATGGCATGCTAATCAGCAAGGATTTTACGTGACTTAAAAAAATATCCAATTATTGTGATGTTTCTTGCATTCCTTATTTGGGACCTACTACCTACATGTGGAAATGACTGAAATAGCTACCCCCCATGGATAGAGAAGGTACCAGTGAATGAAGGCTGCTGTTCTTACCACTTGGAAAAGGGGCAGGAGGGAGAAGGAGGGAAAGAGAAGGAGGGAAATCCCCACCTGCTGTAGCTCTGACCCAGATCAGCAAGACCCAAATGGGGTCACTGTGAAAGGTGCATGTCAGGCATCACTGGGGTTTTGCTGACAGTATATTACCTCTTCAAACAGACTCTAGGAAGACATGAAAGAAATTTAGTGGGTGCTAGAAATGATCTCCTTCTAGATCCAGGTGGTAAAAGCTCATCAAACTCTACCCTAAGGCTGAGTGTGTTCCGTATGTATGTTTCTTATATTTTGCTTCCCCTCCCTCTTCCCCTGCAACCCGGCCAGGCTCTCCTCTTGTTCTCACTTTTCCACGCTTATCAATAACTCACTGTGTCCACCCACTTGGGAACTCAGCTCAGTTCCTCTTTGCCTCTTTGCCGACAGAGCATCTGCCTTCCCCCTCTCCTTCCTCCTCCAGGAGCCCCTGTGGATGGGATGGGGGCCGGGAGCCTCTCTTAGGAAGGGAAATAAAGGCCAGAGCTCTTGGTTCCTTTTCCCTGGAGAGGGCCACCTGGGTGGCCAAACTGCAGACTTGGGTGCTGAGGGTGGAAGTGCAGCCGGGGCTCGCTGGGGGAGGTGGCCAGGCCTGCCATCTGGACCGCAGCCTACATGCGTTCAGATGCTACTCCAGCACCAGGAGGAGGCACCAGGCACTGGTGTTCTGCATTGGAAAAAGTCCTGCATCCAGGGCTGGTGAACACTCCAGATGGAATGCAGAGCATCTGGCAGGTTTTATAAAAATCAGACTGGTGCCCCTTCTACAAGAGCCTCACAGAAGTGTTTGGGTGGAGCATTCTGCCTGGGACTGAGACCATGGTGCCTTGAAATTTTACTTTTGGTTTTTAAAACTACTGGAACTCAAGGAAGGGCCATCTTAAGGGAAGGCTACTGTGTTTACCCAATTGCAACTCCTGGAGTCCTTTCCTGCTGCAGTCTGGCTGGGCACAAATCAGGAGCCACTGAAGCAGGAACAAACTTTATTTTTGAACTGCAGGAAAACACTTCACACAGCTCCCGGGGAATCCTCCCAAACGCCCTGCGGCTTGTCCAGGAACCCCCAGCCGGAAATATCTCTCCCGGAAATCCCTCCTCCTGCACTTCCCCAACCAATGAGAACTCTCGGGGAATCCCCCGAAATCCCCACGAGAACTCCAAAATAGTGCAAGAACTCAAAAGTTGCGGCAGAGGCGGATAGTAATGCCTCGCCTGTCAATCAATACTGTTGGCAAAATGCCAGGGGCCATACAGACTCGGCCGTGGCTCTCAGCACTTTCCCCTGACTGTGAAGGAGCTCCTGCTGGCTGTGAGAGGAGGGAGGAAACAGGGTGGACATTGCATGATGGTGCCCCACTCCTATCCAGCTGCTGATTGGTTCCCTCTACACCCACACCTTTGCACCTGCCTCCCAGCTCTCAATCCTGTGTCAGCCTAACTGTGGGGGCTGCCTGTATTCTTCCTGCACTCACCTGTCTTCCTCAAATCCACCTCCTAAAGGGCTGGGGCAGCCAGAGTCCTGACAGTACTACTGAGCTCTAGAAATGGGTCTAGTTCAACAGGGATGCTTTGTAAGTCTAAAATACAGGGTTTGGAAGACTAAACATAAACAAAATTATAGGTGGGTGTAGTGACACATGCCTTTAATCCCAGCAACTCAGGAGGCTGAGACAGGAAGATTGCAACTTCAAGGCCAGCCTCAGAAACTTAGGAAAGACCTAAGCAACTTAGGAGACCCTGTCTCAAAATAGGAAAAAGGTCTAGGGAAGTGGCTTAGGAGTTAAGTGCCCCTGAGTTAAAAAAAATATATATTTTTTTGAGATAGGGTCTCACTAAGTTGCCCAGGCTGGCCTGAACTTGTGATCCTCCTGCATCAGCCTCTAGAATTCCAACCATGCCCAGCGCATCTTTTTCTTTCTTTCTTTTTTTTTTTCCACCTTTAGCTTTTTTTTTTCTTTTTTCTTTTTGGTAGTGGTGGTGGTGCTTGAACCTAGGGCCTTGCACATGCTAGGCAAGTACTCTATCATTAAGGTTCATCCTCAGCCCTTCTTTTAACTCTAAAAAAGTGTGACCATTAGGAGATTCTGCCTTGCATATGTGACATGCATTACATTTCTCCTGGGGCAATGTTGTTCAAGACAATTCTAGACTAGAGAGTCCCTTGGCATAGTGCCTGGCAAAACCCTGATCATGGGCATATATGAGCTGTCCCCAGCCTACACTTTGGCCAATACCATTGCAGTTCCTTATCTCCTGCTGCCTCCTCCAACCTCTGTCCTCCCAAGTAGTTTGGCTGTGCTAGGAGCTTACATATTTCTTGAAGCAAAAGTGAAGCCCAATGGGCGCACACCTGTAATCCCAGTGGCTTGGGAGGCTGAGGCAGGAGGATAGCAAGTTCAAAGCCAGCCTCAGCAACTATGAGGTGCTAAGCAACTCAGTGAGATCCTGTCTCTAAATAAAATGCAGAATAGGGCTGGGGATGTGGCTCAGTGGTTGAGTGCCCCTGAGTTCAGTCCCCCCCACCCCCCACAAAAAATTAAGCCCTTTGAGGATGTGGGGGAAAGGATTATGCATTCATGCTGGTGGGACTGAAAATTGGTACAACCACTCTGGTAAGCAGTATGGAGATTCCTCAGAAAACTTGGAATGAAACCACCATTTGACCCACTTATCCCACTCCTCAGTATATACCCAAAGGACTTAAAATCACCCTACTATAGTGACAGGACCACATAAATGTTTATAGCATATAGCAGCTTGCTTAATTCACAATAGCCAAGCTATGGAACCAACCTACGTGCCCTTTGATAGATAAATGGGTAAAGAAAATGGGGTATTTATTCACAATGAAGTATTTTCATAAAGAAGAATGAAATTATGGCATTTGAAATGGATGAAATGGATGGAACTGGAGAATATCATGCTAAGTGAAATAAGCCACTTCCAAAAAACCAAAGGCCGAATATTCTGTTAGACATGTGGAAGCTAACCCACAAGAAGGGAGGGTAGGGAGGGGAAGAATAGAAGTTCACTGAATTAGAATGAAGGGAAGGGATGGGGGATAGGAATAGGAAAGACAGTAGAATGAATTGGACATAACTTTGCTCATATATGAATACATGGCCAGTGTGACTCCACGTTATGTACGACACGAATGGGATCCTAATTGGAATGGGTTGTGCTCCATGTATGGATAATAGGTCAAAATATCTACGGTCATGTGTATCTAACAACAACACCACCAACAACAAATGAAGCCCTTTGAGCTGATCGCTTCTGGCTCCCAGTGATGGTCATATGGCACAGAAGCTGGCCAGGGCGTGGAAGGATCTTTTCTCTCTCCAGTGGCTTATGAGTATCACCCACCCAAACCGTGTTCTTTCCTGAACCAGAGGTGATGTTCTCCTGCTTTTCACTCCTGCAATCCAACCCTCTTGCCAGCCAGTGGATACAGACTGCCATCTGAGCATGCATTGAGATGGTGGGGGTGATGATCTTATCCTGTGTTCCAAAACTTAACAAATGCATCCTCTACCCATAATTAGGACTCTTCCTGAAAGGATTCTAGACAGTATGTTTTTTTTTTTTTTTTTCATTTTTGAAAACTTGTGCTAACCACGATGTGCTAGGTACTCTGCTGAGAGTTTTGCATTGTCTTTTGGAAGGTCATAGTCTTTTTGTAGACAAGAAACATGGTTGTGGTAGCAACGGGCCTCTTCCTGCTGGGCTTCCCTGCTACCCAAAAAGGGCCAGGTTCCTTTGAGAGTGAGGAGGCTGTAGGATGATTCTGCCTTTGCAGGTGGGCCCTCCATTTTCTTGTGGGTGTGTGTTTGCAGTGCTGGGGATGGAACCCAGGGCCTTGCTCATGCTAGGCAAACACTCTGCCACTGAGCGCCCTAGGGCTCATCACTATCTCAGTGGGGGCCAGTGTTTGGGACTGTGTCCCTGTTCTCTCCAGAGCTGGGGTGTGGGACAGACATCTGAAGAGTGAGTCTGGGAGCCAGTGTTGCTGTAGACAGGGAAGCCATTGCAATCCAAAGCATAGGATTTGGAAAAAAATTTGACTTCCGATTTGTTTATTTAAACAAACAATGACTGAGGCCCACTGGCAGGTGCTGTGATAAACAGGTCCTGCTCCTTAGGAGCTCAGATACTATCAGGGAGATGGACTGAGTGTAGGCATGATCAGAGTGGCCTGCGCAGGGGAGACCGGTAGGCCTGGAGGGACCAGAGACAGGGCCCTGGTGTGTGTTGTGAACATGTGCATCTGCATGTCTGAGTGAGTGTGAACATAGGCATGTGTGTGCACTCCTTTCTTCCTTCCCAGATGCTTCTGGGCATCTGAGAGCTTCCTGCTCTTTAGCCCAGGCAGGGGGAATGATCCCCGTCTCCATAAGAGCCCACAAGGAGGCCCTACTGGTGTGAATGGGGCTTTGAGGTATGAGACCTGTTTGAGATGCCGTCCTGCTACTTGTTTGCTGAACACCCTCAGACAATTCAAGCAATCTTTTTTTTTAATATTTATTGTTTTTTTAGTTGTAGATGGACACAATATCTTTATTTTATTTTTATGTGGTGCTGAGTATCGAACCCAGTGCCTCATGCATGCTAGGCAAGCACTCTACCACTGAGCCACAACTCCAGCCCCTTGAGCAATCTTCTGAGCCTCGCTTTCTTTCCCTGTGTGAGCCGGGGGAAAAATCCCTGGATTTACTATTTATAAGGAGAGTGGCTCAAGGTGCCTGGAGTGGTCTTAGTTGGCCAAGAGAGGAGCCTGGATAGAGCTAGGATGCTTAGCAGAGGATGGAGACCTCAGGGAAGACATTGAGAGGTGAAGGTGAATCCCACTCTCTGGACAGATGGAGAGAGGCTGGGAGAAGCAATAGCTCTCCACGGCTTCGGGGAGGAAAGTCCTGTCCACAGTATTATCTCTGCCCCATCTGCATGCTTCTGTGCAATCATTAATAAAATATTGATTTGTCAGTAGTTTTGTGGGAGGGAGAATTTTCTTTTGGGTACAGGGTGAAGTTTTGAGTTCTGCTTCAAGATTGGCCTGGAGTAGAAACAGAGGCTGCTCCAGGGGGCCTGGTGATACCTTGGTTTGCTTATAGGGTGTTTGTGGCTCATTGTAGAGTTATTTATTATGTGCTTCCCAAGTGCCAGGCACTATTGCACGCATTGTATTTATCAATCTTGTTGACTCCTCCCGACACCTCATGAGGAAGGAATTGTTATTTTACAGATGAGGACACCATATCACAGAGAGATGGGATTATTTTCACAAGATCACAGCAAGAAAGTTGCAGGGCTGGAATTCTAACCCAGAGCCTGTGCCCTTAATTTCAAAAGGGCTCTTTCCCTGGCCCAGCACCCCACGCACTCACCCCAGCAGTCATAGATGATTTCACTGCCTAGAGCTCCAGGAAGGCACTAGATTCCCTGCCCAGGGCAATGTGGTATTAAAGAAAAAAATTACTGTGCTACATAATGATGGGCCACGTACATGACTGTGATCCCATAAGATTATCTCACCTGGTGATACTGGAGGTGTCTTTGTTGTGTAAGTGTCCTTTATAGTGTGTGCATAATGACAGTCTTGCCTAAAGATGCCTTTCTCTGAATATGTCCTCGGTGTTAAGCTCTGCATGAGTGTGTTCATGACTCTTGTTCAAGATGGAAAGGGGCTGGGGATATAGCTCAGTTGGTAAAGTGCTTGCCTCACATGCACAAGGCCCTGGGTTCATTCCCCAGCACCGCCCCCCCCTCAAAAAAAAAAAAAAAAAAGATAGCAAGGAAGACTTTTCCATGGGGAGCAACTGCAATGGGATTTTGTGGTAGGGGAGAGATTTAGGCTTGACTCTGGCTACGATAAGGAAAAGGAGAACTTTATATCTAGGGAGCATGGCGAGGGACTGGTGGATGGAAAATTACTAAGAAGTAGGGTGATTCTTTGCAAACAGGATTCTTGCTAAAGGCAGACCAGGGTGATAAGATGGGGGTTTTGTTAGACTGAATCAACAGATTTCTTTTTTCCTTCCTTTTTTCTTTTTATTTATTTATTTCTCGAGATGGGATCTCTCTATGTTGAGCTCAAGTGGTTCAACCACCTTGGCCTCCTGAGTAGCTGGGACCCCAGGCATGCACCCCTATCTGGCAACTCAGCAGAATTCTTGCTAAAACTGGAGCAAGTGAGCTGAGATAGAGCCCAAGGTCGGGGCATAGTCAGAAAGGGGAGGTAGAGGAGCCTGACTAGAATTGGATGATGGAGAGAGTTTTTTTTTTTTTTTCCTTTTTTGTGGTATTGGGGATTGAACCCAGAGCCTCATGCGTACTAGGCAAGAAACACAACTCTAGTCCAAGGTCAGCATCTTTGTCTTTGTCTGTCTATCATGCAGAGCCCAGCTGTGCTAGGGCAGAGAGTGGGATAGGTTGCTGAGAGACCAAAGAAGACACCTGGAAATGGGATGTGAGACATAATGTTTATTGCAAAATGCTAACAGGGAAGATCGGGTAGTGATGGACCGGATAGGTGTACCTCTGTTTCTCACCGTGCCTCTGGTGCTTCACCAGGAAATAGCGTCTCCACCCCCATCACACTTTGATCAGAGGTGGCGGTGGGAGGAGCACTTCCTCTCCATGGTGTTCTGATCTGCACCAGTTACCACAGGGAGGGAGGTTTTACAGTTCCGTTACCAGGTTACAGGAGCAGTGACATCTCAGCTTAGCTTGCTTCTTCCCTTTGTAGGACCAGCACCCCAAGGCAGGTATGCAAGGAGCAGCTTTCCACAGATAGCACTAACTCGCCCTAATTCTCAACATACATGAGAGAAAGCCAGTGTCCTTCAAGATAATATTTATCTGGACATTCTGGTTCAGACTTGCTCTCATTGTTCTCTTAATGTGGCTAGGTTCTTGGGAACAGAGAGGACCGTTTAAGGGACATGGTGTTTTACTCTTTTCCTTTTTTTCAAGGATGACACAGTGGCCTCATGGTCCTTAAGTGAACTCAATTCTTTCAGCATCATTGCTTTATTTAGAGTTATTATTATCTGCTTAGCCCATTATAATTATATGTACCCTGTTATAAAAATAAAAATAATGTTTTAGAAAAACCAAACTGTTGTTCAACTTCTTTTTTTTTTAGACAGAGAGAGAGAGAGAGAGAGAGAGAGAGAGAGAGAGAGAGAATTTTAATATTTATTTATTTTTTAGTTTCCCGCGGACACAACATCTTTTGTTTGTATGTGGTGCTGAGGATCGAACCTGGGCCGCACGCACAAACTGTTGTTCAATATAATCTATTCTCTCAGTACATTCTCTCTTTTTTAAAATTATTCTTTAAAAAAATATTTATTATTGGGCTGGGGATGTGGCTCAAGCGGTAGCGCGCTCGCCTGGCATGAGTGCGGCCCGGGTTTGATCCTCAGCACCACATACAAACAAAGATGTTGTGTCCGCCGAAAACTAAAAAATAAATATTAAAAAAATTCTCTCTCTCTCAAAATAAATACTTTAAAAATTCTCTCTCTCTCTCTCAAAAAAATGTATAAAAATATTTATTTTTTGGGTGCACTTCATTATTTATTTACTTATTTTACAGTAGAATACATTTTAACATATTGTACACAGATGGAGCACAACTTCTCATTCCTCTGGCTGTACATGGTGCAGAGTCACTCCAGTAGTGTAATCATACATGTATATAGGGTAATAATGTTTGTCTCATTCTACCATCCTTCCCATCCCCACAGCCCCACCCCTCCCCTCACTCCTCTCTGCACAAACCAAAGTCTCAGTACATTCTTATGACATCAAATGTGTGTATGTTTTTCCCCCATGCCCCAAATTTCAGTTCTCCAACAATCTGGGTGCCAAATGGGTGTACTATAATTCAATTCAATTCTGACAGTCTTCCTGGAGTCAGCACCAGACTCCACAATCCTATGAAATCACCCCCACTTTAGATGCCAATTGCAAGTACAGGCCTCACACACTCTGACCAACAAATTGTTAATTAGGGGTTTCTACAGACCTTTCCTTGGGTTTGGTAATTTGCTAGAATGGCTCACAGAACTCAGGAAATACAATTTACTTAGCAGATTACTGGTTTATTATAAAAGGATATAACTCAAGTAGAGCCAGATGGAAGAGGTGCATGGGCAATGCTGGATGGGTTCTGAGGATCTTCTGTGTCCTCTCTGGATACATCACCCTTTCAGGACTCCATTGTGTCCTTTGCGATGTTTATGAGGGTGATATTTTGTAGACATATTTAATGAAATCATTGGTCATTGGTAATTGAACTCAATCTCTACCTCTGTGCTTCCCAGAGATCAGAAGGTTCCAACCCTCAAATCACATGATTGGCTTTCCTGGAAATCAGGCTCCTCTCCCAGTCTTCTGGGACTTTCTAAAAGTCACCTCACTGACACAAATTCAGATGTGGCTGCAAAGGGCTTGTTAAGAGGGGGCTGGGGATATAGCTCAGTTGGAAGAGTGCTTGCCTTGCATACACAAGGCCCTGGGTTTGATCCCCAGCACCAAAACAAAACAAACAAACAAACAAAAAAAAACCAAGAAAACAAACAAACAAAAAACCCCCAAACAAACAAAAGGGCTTGTTAGGAATAACAAAAGATGTTCCTTTTATCTTCATTGCTCCAAAGCTATTTTGGGAATTGGCAAAACCAAATGTTTATTGTATTACATTAGGAGATCTATGCCAGGAACTGGAGTGAAGATAAAATACATTTTCCTATTATATTGCAGTATCCCAATGCTTATTGCATAAACATTTAAAAAGTACAAATGTAAGAAGAACAACAAATGTGTCACCTGTTAAATCTGTCACCATCCAGAGGTGACCAGGATCCATCCATTCTTTTTTTTGGTCCCAGGAATTGAACTCAGGGGCACTCAACCACTGAGCCACATCCCCAGCCCTATTTGTATTTTATTTAGAGACAGATCTCACTAAGTTGCTTAGCACCTTTTTTTTTTTTTTTTTTTTTTTTTTTTTTGCTGAGGCTGGCATTGAACTTGGGATCCTCCTGTCTCTGCCTCCCAAGCACCTGGAATTATAGGTATGTGCCACCGTGTCTGGGGACCAGGACCATTTTGATATGCTTCTGTATGTTTATGTGGATGTTTTATGAAGATGTCAACTTCTTTGGCTCTCCCTCTGCTTTGTGCTGGGCCAACCAGTATGTGCCATGAGGTATCTCTTCAATTCTCCCCAGAGAATTCAGTTTCATTAAAAGGTAAGTGGGAGCCAGGTACTATGGTGCTCACCCATAATCCTAGTTACTAAGGAAGTCTGAAGCTGGAGACTCACAAGTTCAAGGCCAGTTTTGGCAGCTTAGCAAGTCTTTGTCTCAAAAAACAAAAAGGATTGAGAGTGGAGCTCAGTGGTAGAGTCCAGAGTCCACTCACCCAACATACATGGTGAGTGAACATGTCAGCTTTACTCAGTGATCTCTGAAGGAGGTAAGGAGGACATTTACAGCGCCACCCTCCCCCATCAACATACCTCTTGTGATACACGTTTTGCTGTGTTATTTTGCAGTGGCCTTTCCTTTGGGAGTCATTCTTGGTAGAGTTACTTTCACTTCCCTTCCCTTTGCTTAGAATTTTAAATTCTCAAGAAAAGCTGCACCTAAATGATTAATATGTTAACTACTAAATAATCTTTCCTTAACTTTATAGTACCCAGAATATCTGGTGACTTCTTGGGTACACCATGCTCTCAGAACCTCCATGTGTCTTTTTGGGTGTCATACATTCTGATTCCTTCCCCTCCTTATTGTACACTTCTGTGTACTTGCAGAAAAGTAATATAGTCATCTAAAGAATCCTAGGAAGCAGTCCCAGGAGATCAGGGTTGATGTTGATGTTTTGGATGGGGGAGGAGGATATATACCTTGAATGATCAAGACCCATCCGCTGACCTGCTGTACTGCTTTTTCACCTCTATAAAAGCCATTTCACGTACCTGAGTCCCCAAGTTGGTGCTGTATGATAGCTCCCTTCATCTTCTCAAGGTCAGCCCTTTAATAACCCTGCTGTCCTTCCCACCAACTCTCATCGTCCAAGTATTGGCTTTTGAGGGGAGAGCAGATGAGCTTGGGTCTGGTAACAAGATTCTTGTGAACCCAAGTAAATTGATATTTTAATTATGATTAATGTGACTATGCTTTGACAGCACAAACTCCATTTTGAGCTTTCTCTTACAACACAAGTTGTAACTGAGCCAAGTGACTGACTGATAGTCTCATTGACCATTGTGTGTCCAAGGGTAACTTCTGGATGCAGAGATAATACACCTGGGACTTTAGACTGTCACCTGAAATTCATCTCACTGGGACTGCATTCTGTGAGTACTCACTCTGAGATGGCAACCACCACCAGACACTCTGTCCAAGTGAAAATTCCTTTGCTTAGTTCAACTTGACAGCATTCTGAACCCACTGATGGGGTGGGTCTCCTGGACCATTTGGACAACTTCTGTTTACACATGATATTTGGTTCATTGCTTATATTTTGTGCTCAATAAATGACCTTTTACTCATTTCTGTCTATATTTTTTATATTCTTTTTGCTTATTTTTTGCTCATTTTTTTTCTTTTTCTTGTTCTTGTGGTGTTGGGAATTGGATTGAACCCAGGGCCTTGTACATGCAAGGCAAACACTCTACCAACTGGGCTATATCCCCAGCCCTCGTTCAATTTTTGTGTGCCTTATAAAATAATTCAGAAACTATTTCACTTGACTTGTTATTTGGTTAAGAACAAACAAAATGCTGGTCTTGCAGGAGTTATAATTTTGGTACAGGGCATTGAAGCCAGGAGTGTTTAACCACTGAGCCACATCCCCAGCCCTTTTTATTTTATTTTATTTTTGTTTTGAGGCAGGGTCTTGCTAAATTTCTTAGGGCCTTGCTAAATGGCTAAGGCTGACTTTGAACTTGGGATCCTTGTGCCTTAGCCTCCTGAATGCTGGGATTATAGGCTTGCACCACCATGCTCAGCTAAGAATTATAACTTTTGTTTTTTCCAATTTTAAGCACTCACTTTTATTGATAAAATAGTCCCCTATGCAGTATATATTCTCAGACACAAATTTGAGGTTCTTAAAAATTGGGGGGGATGGGAAACTGCCATTAAAAACAAAGTCTTTCAAACACCTAAGCCTTAAAATTATAAAGAATTATAATTTTCGAGGTTAAAATCATCACCAATTTTGACTTTCCTCTTTCAGCTCCTTCCAATTCCAGAATTTTAACTTTTTTTAAACATTTATTTTTTAGAAGTAGTTGGACACAATACCTTTATTTTATTTATTTTTTAAAATTTTTATGTGGTGCTGAGGATCAAACCCAGGGCTGAGGATCAAACTCCCAGAGGATAAACCTTGCTAGAAAAGCGTTCTAGTGCTGAGCCACAATCCCAGCCCCAGAACTTTAACTTTTTCTTTGGGTACAGGGATTGAACTTGGGGGCACTCGACCACTGAGCCACATCCACAGCCCTATTTTGTATTTTATTTAGAGGCAGGGTCTCACTGAGTTGTGTTGCTTAGTACCTTGCTAATTTGCTGAGGCTGGCTTTGAACTCACGATCCTCCTGCCTCAGCCTCCCAAGCAAAGCATCTGGGATATCAGGCATGAACTACTACGCCCATACCATATCTTTAACTTTCATCCTTCAGATTTTTCCAATCAATTCAGCTCCACTCCATCTCTACTCCCAAATTTGTATAGCTGAGATCCATCTCAATATTAGGTAAAACAAAGTGTTTGCTGGGTTTTAGGACTCCTAATTAGTATATTGAGTTAGAAACATCAAAACTTTTTTTCCTGTTATTATTCGTTTATACTGTAGGAGACTAGAATATGCTATTCCCAAATCTGCCTTTTTGGTACAGAATTATTTTAAACTGATTATTTCACTTTTTGCTTTTATTGTATTTTATCTTTCAGCTTAATTAATTAATTAATTAATAGTATCAGGGATTGAACCCAGAGGGACTTAACCACTGAGCCACATCCACAGCCCTGTTTTTTTTTTTTTAATTTTGAGACAGGGTCCTGCTTAGTTGCTGAGGCTGGCCTTGAACATTTGATCCTCCTGCCTCAGCTTCCTGAGCTGTTGGGATTATGGGTGTACGCCACCGTGCCCAGTTACAATAGTGGTTCACTTTATGCTTTGAATATAGCCCTTGCTGTTCTGCTACTGCAACTTATTTTTTAAATGGACATGTTTCTTTCTCTTCCTCTCTCCCTAATGTCTCCCCCTCCCTAATCTCAGGGGAAACAGGATTACTTTTCTTCTCTATTTCAGGTGGATTTATCTTTTCTGAATAGCATCCACCATAGGAATGAAGTCATCCTGACTTGGGGATGGTACCAGAAGATTTCAGAAATGACTCCCAAATTAACAAGTGAGTTACAACTCCAGACAATGGAATGTAGCCTTTGAATCATCTCTTTAAAAGCTTCCTGTTCCTGCTGATGGACAGAATCATAACCTTTGGGACAGGAGTCCCCTGTGTTTCTTCTTTGCTAGCAAAGCAGTAAACCTTCTTTTTCCTTTTTTCTCAAAACCATGTCCTCATTATTGGATTGACATTGGGGACAAGGACCTGTAATGGGTTCACTTGATGCTTTGACTATATCACTTGTGGCTTTGAAACTTACATTTAAAAAAATTTTTTTTTCTAATATTTTCCATAAACTTCTCCTTTCTGATCTCTCCTCTCTAATCTAATTTTCTCTGAATTACCTCTTTAAAGCCCCACCTACCTCCTGTGGATGGGCAGAATCACAGCTTTTGGAACAGGAGTCCCTTGTGTTTCTTCTTTGCTAGTAAAGCAATAAACCTTCTTTTTCTTTTCTTTTTTTCCCCCCAAAACCATGTCCTTGTTACTGGATTGGCATCGGGGATAAGCACCAAGCTTTTGGCAACAGATGGAGCTTTTGGCAGAAAATTTGGTACCCCAGGTGGAGAGCTTTCTTGGGTAGTCCTGGCTTTCTAAGGAACCCCACTTCCATGCTGAGGATGTAAGGTGAACTGCTGAGAGCCAACTGCTGAAGAGTTAGGAGAGGTTGCCTTGTGTTAAACCGGAGGAGCTGTTCCTGTGAGTAAAGGGAGGAACTGAGGGATGATCCCAGCAGCTGCCGAAGCTCTTTTGCTTCAGGGAACCCTTGCCTTCTCTCCCTGAACAGTACAGGTTGCTCCATCATGGTCCACTTTGAGAAGAAGGAAACTGAACTCAGGAAAGTCGCAACACTCATGACCATTTGTAAGTCCCCTGGTGTGAACCAAGACCCTTGATTCCACACATCTGGTTCCTTTTTTGGAGAACATCTGGTTTCTCTTTCTGCAGACATCCGTGGTGCCACTGGTGTAGGAGTCATGGTTAAGTGGGACTCAAGAACCAACCTAGGGCTGGGTGCTGTGGTGCATGCCTGTAATCCCAGCAGCTCGGGAGGCTGAGGCAGGAGGATCATGAGTTCAAAGCCAGCCTCAGCAAAAGCAAGGTGCTAAACAACTTCATGAGACCCTGTCTCTAAATAAAATACAAAATAGGGCTGGGGATCTGGCTCAGTGGTTGAGTGCCCTGAGTTCAATCCCTGATACCCGCCCCCTCCCCTAAAAAGAGCCTAAGGATATGAACTCCCTTTTGATTTGTTCTAGGTTCCATCTGTCCATTGGCCTTAGACTTAGGAATTCCCTTTGGTTGTTAGTTTTGGCCATGGTTTCGGGGCTCTTCTCTGCTTGTCTCTGAGTGCTTCTTTTTTGTACAGTCTTGCAATTGCAGTTGGTCTGCCAAAGGTGAAATGAGTTGAAGAAAAGACCACCAATATAGGTATAAGCCTGTCTAACATAATGTTTTACTGTAATAATCTGGCTTTTGAATAGCTTTCTGGATTATTATACAATCTTGTAGTTGGAGTTGGTCTGTGAGGGGTAAAATATATGAAAGAGATTCTTTATGTTCAGGCATTTATGCAGTTGCGTGATAAGGAATTTGAATCATCAGGAACTAACTTGAAGGTGCCAAAAGTCACTGCCTTTGGTGTGCAAGGATAGCAGAACATGAGAAGAAAGGGTTAAAAAAGATTTAAATACTTTAAACCCAGTGCTGGCATTCCTGGCACTGTTTCTCAGCCTGGCCCCAGACAGCCACAGATCATCTCACTGAGGTCAAAGACACAAGCCCTAAACTGGGGGTGGGGGATCCCAGAAAAGCTTCTGGGCTATAGAAAAATGGCCAAAGAGAACCTGGACTCTGCCCTGCCTTCCAGCCCCTTGTGCCCTGTATGTGTGTGTGTGTGTGTGGCGGGGGTGGGGGTGGGGATGGAGTCTTCTGGCCATAAAGAATGTGGCAGTAGGTTCCAGCATTGTCAGTATATGACCTAGGGACAGGAATAGTCTCTACTTAAAGATCTGACAGGACATCCCATTTGGCCAGGGGATATTCCTCACTGGGGCAGAGCAATTCTTGCTGTAATAGTATCCCATCAAACTAGATGCCTGGGGAAACTGGTAGAATAAATAACTACATCGAAAAAAGAAAAGGCCAACCTGTGTTTTGAAGGCAGCCTCTGCAAAGGGATGCTTAGTATTAGAAAAAGAGCCCCAAATAGCCTCTGGGTACTACTGACAGTCGGGAACTCACTTAAAGTCGATGGCATCATGATAATGATAAGGCAGACAGGTCAGCCTCAAAAATAGCCTGTACTCCAACCCCTTGAATGCAACTGGGGAGAAAGAAAGACTAAGGCATAGTTTTTGTATATGCTGTTTTGTCCAATTCTCTTCTGGGATGAAATTTGTTGTGTAAATTAAACATACAGATAACATTCTCAAGAACTGTTTCAGAATATGAATTTAAATAAGGGTCAAAAACTGGAAAAGATAAAAGAAAGTTACGGGTATGAAAATATATGGAAAATTAATGTTTCTGGATGAGAAAATATTTTGGTAAAGTAATATTCTTATGCTAAAGTCCAAGATGAAAGAGAACAAAACTAAGGATGTGAAGTTGTGACTGTCTAAGTAAGTCACAGACAGTTTGTGAAAGGTGAATCTCAAAAAGTTTGTGGTTGATTAAATTGACTATAATTAGCATAGTTATTTAAACATTAATGTACTTATATGAAGCAAAGTCTGACACATTGATCTGCTCTTATCTATCAAGATAATTTTCTTGTATTTGTTAGTTTTTTTTTTTGTTACTTGGGGAAACTAGGTCTTAAAGGAATTAGGGTTTGTTCCTTAAAAGTCTTAAATGATTACTTTGTAACTGGTTAGACAACTGTTATTTGGGTTATGACAATATAGTTGACATCCTAAATATATGTGACTAAGTATACATATGCATCTATGAACTATATCTGTCTAAGTTTTGTCTAAGTGTTATGTAAGTTTATAAAATGAAAGTTTATGTAAGTTTACTGGTGAGATAACCATTAAGTGCTCTCTTTTATACATTGTTTCTGATGTAGAAGGGCCACATTGTTATTTGAAGACCTGTCATATCTATTTGCTTTGACTAAGTCAATTTCTGATTATTAACATTGTTTCCTTATTGTATAAGAGATTTAAGGCTATCCTTTGATTTTTATTAACTTTTGCAGACCTGTGATTACTGTTACCATACACTCTAAATTCTAAATTGTACTTTAAATGATAAACTTAGTTAAATGTAAAGCTTAGGAGAGAACTTTGTTTTCCAAACTAACATTATGTGTAGCAAAAGTCTCAGATTTGTATAAATATAACAAATTTGGTATTTAATAATTTAATTTGATGTTTTATAGCTAGATAAAGAAACCTGTTGTCAATAAATTATATATACAATTTTGTGCTACTCTTCACACTGGAGTTGGAACTTAAACGCATTTTTGGAAGATAATAAGGAGACCCTGATCTGTTTAAATGTGATATTGTAAAACATAGAAGCATTTTGCAACTTTTTTCACAAAAAGAAAGTTAAGCTGTCTTAGTCTTTGTTTGAATCATGTTTTAGATGCAATTGTATTGTGTTATTTGTCAAGAGCTCCACCTTATCCGAGATAAGGCTCTGCCTCGCACCTTTATTACATGTTACAATGATTTCCAAATAGGCTAAACTTGAGCTCATTTAGAGTTGTGTTCAAAATATTGAATTTTGTTGTAAAGACTACTATGATCTCAAAGTAAACAGGGGGTATAATACATAACTAAGGCTTAAGATTATAAAAATCCTTTTACTTGGTTCATAACCATTACACAAACTGAATATGTTTGCTCTGTTAATTTCATTTTGTATTTTCCTTGTAAACTTTGTAACTGTTGTCTGTTAGTATTTTTTTTAATTGTCAGTGGATCCTTTATTTTATTTTATTTATTTATTTATATGCAGTGCTGAGGATTGAACTCAGGGCCTCACACATGCCAGGCAAGCACTCTACACTGAGCCACAACTCCAGCCTGAGTCTGTTAGTATTTTGCAGAGGAACTGCTTCTAATAAAATAACTTGAGTTAATTTGAGATAATAGGCCATCACTTATAGGACAGAGAGTATATAATGCTGACTTTCAGTACTAATACTAACCTCAATTAAATGAAAGGGGTAACTGTAAAATTATAGATATTGAAGTTATAATCTGTTACTCCTTCTTCAAGACTGGTGAAACTGACTTGCTGGGTGTTTAAAACCAAAAACTTGGAGACCAAAATCAAGGAAGTAAAAGAACCAAGAAGAAAGCAGCCAACATTTTGGCCCTTGCCCTCTAAGGTCAACCAGGACCCAGAGAATAATGAGACCCTTCTCTGGGCCCTGCAACTCCTGTGAGTCACCAGTTCTGCTGATCAGGGAGATTGAGAAGACCCTAGAGAACAGGAGGCCAACAAGTACACATTCTGCAAAGAGGAGGGTAATTTGAGATTGAAAATGTCCCTGATGCTTCTAAGAGAAACCACCTATGGTCAATAGGACTCTGACCCATCATGGCAGATGACACCACTGTTAGAAGAAAGCTAAAGGAGCCAAGAGGCTTCACAGAGGTCCTCAAGAGTGATCTCTGGGAAATTTCAGCTGGCTCTTAAGAGTAAATAGAACAAGTTAGTTTTTGATCAACATGGTCTTAAACACCTGGCAGGAGAGTGCAGCCAAAGATAGTCTCTGCTGCACATCTACCCAGGAGGCAAAGCAGACCACCTGTTCACACTCACAACACAGATACTGAGAGCGCAGAGCTGGGCCTCATCTCAGTTCTTCTACTCAGTGAATGGTTACACAACACAATGGTTAACGTAATAGTTACTTTTTATTCCATGTTTTTAGATTGGACAGAGGTTTCACAAGATTTTACCAAGAAAAGAGAAAGAGTAACTTTTGTACATCAACAAGCTTGATTGCAGACATAACTTTTTTTTTTTTTTTTTTAGTTGTAGATGGGCACAATACCTTATTTTATTTTTATGTGGTGTAAGAATCAAACCCAGTGCCTCACACCTGCTAGGTAAGTGTTCTACCACTGAGCCACAACCCCAGCCCTGCAGACCTAACTTATACAAGAAAGAGAAACATGACCTTTACAATAAAGAGGAGCTAAACCACAATGAGCTCTCTAGAAATCCTGTTGACTTTTTAAAAATATCTTGTTTACTAGGAGAAAGGCTTATATATTACAATTAAGGTGGGGATCTTTTGGACACTACATCATTTGGAGTATTTGTGGTACATCGTTACCCCCTCTATGCTCATTATTTAACCCTTTAAATCAAAAAACATCATTATCTTCTAGGCTTAACATTTTATATAATGCCATAATCTTAATTTCTCTCTCTGTTACTCCCTCCCCACCCCAATAGCTGCTTCTGTAGTTGACCCAATGTTTCATTGTAAAAGGGAGACAAACATGAAAGCAATAAACAATAGCATAATCCATACTATGTCAATTAAACTTTTGAATCCACCAAGAATAGAAAAACCATCCTCCAAAGAGTGAGCTTGGTTCCCAAGCCTTAATGCCCTTTCAGGTTTGAACTAGTACATGTGCTAGTTGTTTTTTTTTTTTTTTCAATTTAATTAATAAGTTTAAATTTTATATAAGAAAAGTATACATATTTTTATGACCATTAAAGTGTCCAGACTTCCTTTTAAGCCTTAGTCCTTTATGAATTTTTTTCAATTAGTTATATATCACAGCAGAATGCATTTTGACTATTAAACACAAATGGAGGCAACTTTTCATTTCTCTGGTTAGACACAGTGCACAGTCACCCCATTCCTGCAATCATACATGTACATAGATTAATACAATCCACCTCATTCCACCATCCTTCCCACTCCCATATCCCCTCCCCTCCCACACTCCCCTCTGCCCAATCCAAAGTCCCTCCCATCTTCCCTTGCCCCGCCCCCCATTATGGGTTAGCTGTGTGTTTGGTTGTTATCAGTCCTGTAGTAAAGACCAAGGAAAGGACTGTGTATATGACAGAAGTAAGGGGTGGCAATGCACCATAGTATGAGAGCCCTCTTACAGGATGAAACAGTCCATTTGTCCTGTGGCTTAGTTTATTTTCCTCCTTGCATTGATCAGCCAGCCCTCAAGTGGCTGAAGCAGGGCTGTTGTTTCCTCAAGCTTTGGTGTGTGCAGGCTAGCCAGCTTCCAGGGTGACCAGAGCAGGGCTAGTGTCCTTCTGATCCTCAAGCTTCTCTGGTGTTTCCTTCTTCCTGATGGTCAGCTGAAGGAGAGCAAAAGAATGTACATGAGATTCTATTACAGACAGTCTAAAAACAAACCAAAAAGAACAAAATATTACATAATACACTATGTATATGTGTGCGAGTATATATATATGTGTATGTGTGTATGTGTGTGTGTGTGTGTGTGTACACACACACATACATTTGGTGATACTGTAAAGAGGAGTAAAAAAGTTGTGGACACTGCTCCCTGTGTGTGCGGCAGAGGTGGGGGATATCCTGGAAGGTTTGAACTACATAGATTTATCTCAATGTAACTTTAAACAAATTTGAAAACAGCTTTTAATTCCATGAGCCTGACCCAACATTTCATGCTTTGGTTTATGACCTTCCATATATTATTATTTCCTCTAAAAACATGATGTAAATTTCAACTCCCTACCTCACAGGTCAGTTGTCATCCAAAGGTGCACTTCTAGGTGTGTCACCTTTAGTCTGAGAATATATTTTCTGCATGGAAATATTGCTGAATGCCTACCTGGCTCCCAAGGTGAGGTAGTGCAGAACAACTTGATTTGCCCATGGCTTATTGTCGGGAGCTGCCTTGGATGCAGATGCCTTTAAGCCCTGATGCACCGGGTTCTGAACAATTATTGCATTCAGTCTGGCAGGGCAGTGCCAGGTTGCAGTAATGTGGGCGTCACCCTAGCTCAGATAACAAGGCATGGCTCCAGGTGTAGGCATCACCCACTGGGGTTGAGTTACACTCATCTGTTCCCTTGTATTCCGACCCCTTTGCCCTTTTTGGGATAAAATGTTCTATGGAAACTCCTCTTGTGTGTGTCTCCTATGTAACAATAAAGAATTCCAGTGGCTCTATGTCTTTCCATGGGCGCTTATGTTCACAGAGCCATCCCCGGATTATTGAAAAGGTACTTCTGTGTGGTTGTGTGCTTTCTTTGTCATTTTCTTAAGTTATTGGAATAGTCAGATTTATGAACCACGCATTAGGTCTCCAGCTATGACAGATGGTGATAGCTTAGCATCCTCACCATCTTTGTTTTACCAGATGCAAAACCAAGGTTGTACCTAGTTCTGGACCCTGGACAAGGTCACCTAGTTAAAAGGGATGTGAATTCAGCTCTACCAACTCTGATGCCTTTGCCTCTCCCCACACTACCCTTTGCAAGACAAAACTAGGTAACATATTTTTCCTTTCTTGATAATCTCATGGAAGAAGCCAATGTCAGACTAAGTTTGGTAGTTCTAGGAGGGTATTTTCCCAAGAGGGGGCTTTTCCCCAAGTCCAGGTGGGTGGAGTCTGTCCAGTCTGGCTCATACCACTGCCCAGAGCCCAAGAGCCCAGATGGTTTTCTCTGGAATCCAGAGTCCCCTTCAGAGAGGAGTGTGAGGGTGAGTTAGGAAGCTGCTTCCAGGCTGGACTCCCAGAGCAGCCAGAGATCCCTCTCCAGCTTGCCCCACAGGGTCAAGGTCCAGAGGAGGCCAGTAGCTCCACCTCTGCCCCCTCACCAGCAGGCTGGACCCACCTAGCCCTGCCCACTGCCTGCTGTGAGGACTGCAACCTTTGTTTAAAGTACTCACTTGTTTTCCTTGGATGAGTTCCCTGAGTCAGCACAACTCCTGCTCAAGGGCCCAGAAGGACTGGTGGGTGGTCCTGGGGGAGGAAAGGCAGGCGGCAAGCGGTGGGCACTGAAGAGGCGACTGGGATGGAGACTGCCCAACTTCCCAGCTTCTGTGGTCTTGGGCAGCACAGCAGCATCTTTGGGATGGAATCACTGAAGAGGCCTCATGGAGTGGTAGCATCTGGTGGCAGCAGCAGCAACATGTAGCTGCTTCAGGCGTAGGGCATCAGGCGAGGGAGGTCCGGAGTTGAGAGTTGGCATGGGGGTGGCAACAGCTGAGGTGTTGGCATCCAGCTGCAGTTTGGGAGATCCCTTACTGCATCCTCACAGTGGCGGTGGCAGCAGAAGAGTCCAGAAGCTGCTGTGGTGACAACAGAGGGATGTTGCCATGATCATTTCTGTCCTGCAGTGCCACAGGAGTCTGGCTGCAGTGGGTGAAGTGGGCATCCAGTGCTGAGTATCGCTGTCTTGCGTCCATGATGGAGTCTGGTGGTGGCAGCAGCAACATGCAGCTTCATCCGGGAGCCGGCATGGGGCACTGGAGTCAGGCATCATGGCGGGGGGTGAAGGGCATTGACGTTGGGCCCTTGGTGGGCAGCATCATAGTCCAGCTGGGGTTTGGGAGTTTGGTTGCTGCACGGTGGCGGCAGCACCAGTAGAGTCCGGAAGCGGGGCTGAGGCCTCAGAGGCGTCCAGTGGTGAGCATCTTCATCCTGCTGGGGTAACAGGAATCCTGCTGCAGTGGCATCTGGCGACCATGTGGGGAGTCCGGTGGCTACAGTGAAGAGCGCCAGGCTGGCGGCGGCAGCGAGGGCGCAGGGCAGTGAGCCTCAGAGTGGAAGGGCGACGAGAGGCTGGAATGGCCTCTGCAGTGGCTGTTCCAGGCCCTGGGTCTTGGTCCTGGCTGAGCGGCCTGTTCAGGAAGCAGCACGAGGTGGGTGGCAATACCCAGGCAGCTGCTGAGGACCTTAGGCTGCCCACACCTGCCTCGCCTGGCACTGGCCATGAGCCCGCCGGGTGGCTGCTCGCCCCATCCCCGATGTGGCCTCTGCAGGGGAACTAGGCCATCTGCCAGGTGGGTCAGCCTTGGGAGAGGACCCCCACCTTCCTAAGAGACATCCCACCTGGGCTGTGGGGGGAGAGAGCAGAGGAACTAGGACCTCTTCATCCTCAAAGTGCATTTCTGATTGGAAGCATTTCCTCTCAGAACTGGAACAGGACAAGGATGCCCTCTCTCACTTTCTACTCTACATAGTCCCTGATACTCTAGCCAGAGTTTAAACTATACTGCTGTTTAAACTCCACTACAGCTTAGACTACACGACAGAGCTGTAGATGAAAGAAATTAAAGGGATAGGAATAGGGGAAGAAGAACTCAAACTATCCCTATTTGCTGATGACATGATTCTACACATAGAGGATCCAAAAAAACTCCACCAGAAAACTTCTAATATTAACAAATTCAGCAATGTCACAGGATATGAAATCAATATTCATAAATCAAATGCGTTTCTATCTATTAGTGATGAACCCTCTGAAAGAGAAATTAGGAAAACTATCCCATTCACAATAGCCTCAAAAATGAAATATTTGGGTATAAATTTAACAAAAGAGATGAAAGACCTATACAATGAAAACTAAAGAAAGAAATTGAAAAGACTTTCAAAGATGGCGGACCAGAGGGAAGCAGCATCTGTGTTGCTCTGTGATCCAGATCTCTCCTAGTAGGAATTCTGCATCTCTTGAGAGTGTTAGAGGCCCCTGTACAGCTTCTCTCTACAGAAATGACCAGCGCTGTGACCTCGCGCAGGACTCAGGGCCTCAGTGTCTGAGCAGGACCCAAAGCCAAAGTTGCAGTTCACTTAAGACTTGGCCAGCGCCTTAGCAGAACCACCTACCAACACATCTGCAGACCGCCGAGACTCGCTCCACTCCCACGCAGGTCACTCAGCTGCTACCTCCCCACAGCACAAGGCCATCGGTTCCCCTGACATCACCAGACACCCCGGCTCTGGAAGCACACCGACTACATCTTGGAAAGCATTCCTTGCCATTTTGAGGTGGGCGTGGCTATCGGATCCCTCCCCTTTTGAGCAGGTACCTGATTCCAATTCCTCCCTCATGGAATTAATATTGTCAAAATGGCCACACTATCATAAACCTTATACAGATTTAATGTGATTCCAATTAAAATCCCAATAACATTCCTCATAGAAATAGAAAAAGTAATCATGAAATTCATTTGGAAAAATAGACACAGAGAAATCCTTATTGACAAAGCAATCCTTAGCAAAAAGAGTGAAGTAGGAGACATCACAATATCAAACCTTAAACTACTACAGATCTGTAGTAACAAAAACGGCATGCTATTGGCACCAAAATACACATGTAGACCAATGGTCCAAAATAGAAGGTACAGAGAAAAACCCACATAAATGTAGTTATCTCATTCTTGACAAAGGTGCCGAAAACATACATTAGCTAAACGATAGCCTCTTCAACAATGGTGCTGGGGAAACTGTAAATCCATATGTAGCAGACTGAAATTAAACCACGATCTCTCACCTTGCACAAACACTCAAAGTAGATCAAGGACCTAGGAATTAGACCAGAGACCCTGTACTTAAGAAATAAAATCAAGAATTAATAATGGGATGGATTCAAACTTAAAAGCTTCTTCTCAGCAAAGGAAACAATAATATGAAGAGAGAGCTCACAGAGTGGGAGAACATCTTTACTGCACGCACATTAGATAAAACACTAATTTCCAGGATATATAAAAAACTCAAAAACTTCAACACCCAAAGAATAAATAACCCAATCAATAAATGGGCTAAGGAAATGGACAGACACTTCACAGAAGAAGATACACAGTCGATCAACAAATATATGAAAATATGTTCAACTTCACCAGAACTTAGAGAAATGCAAATCAAAACTACTCTAAGACCATCTTACTCCAGCCAGAATGGCAGTTAACAAGAATACAAGCAACAATAAGTGTTGGTGAGGATGTGGGGGGGAAAGGTATACTCATACATTGCTAGTGGCATTGCAAATTGGTGCAGCCACTCTGGAAAGCAGTATGGAGCTTCCTCAAAAAACATGGAATGGAACCTCCATTTGACCCAGAAATTCCACTCCTCAATCTATACCCAAAAGACTTAAAATCAGCATACTAGAGTGATGCAGCCACATCAATGCTTATAGCAGCTCAAGTCACAGTAGGTAAACTGTGGAACCAACCTAGAAGTCCTTCAAGAGCTAAATCGATAAAGTGCACAATGGAATCAGCTTTAAAAGAGAATAAAATTATGACACTTGCAGGTAAGTGGATGGAGTTGGAGAATATTATGTAAGTGAAAAAAGCTCATCCTCAAAAACAACAGGCTGAATGTTCTCCCTGATAAGTGGATGCTGATCCATAATGAGGGGGGCAAGGGAAGAATGGAGGAACTTGGGGCAAAGGGGAAGGATAGGAGGGACGGGCATGGGGTAGGAAAGAGGGTGGAATGAGAGGGATATCATTACCCTAGGTACATGCAGGACTGCACATATGGTGCAACTCTACATCGTGTTCTACCAGAGAAATGAAAATCTGTGCTCCATTTCTGTACAAAGAACCAAAGTGAATTCTGCTGTTATGTACAACTAATTAGAGCTAATTAATTTTTTTTAAGTACATTTCTTTGTCTAAGGGTGGCAGAAGACCAAGACCAAGGATGGCACGTCTTGGGGTTCCCTCTGCCATCTATGCCCTCCACCCTTGTCCCGCCCCAGGGATGCGCTTTGAGGGGGAGGATTTGTAGCCCCACCCCCCACTGCCTCTGCTCTCAGTGGCCACAGCCCAGGAGAGATGTCGCTGGGGAGGGTGGGTGTCCTCTCCAAAGGCTGCCCCGGCTGGCAGCGGGCCTACTCCTCCCGCAGAGGCCGCAACCCAGGGAGGGGCAGGGCGAACCCGGGGTGGGGCGAGCTGCCACCCGGGGGGCTCAGGGCCGGTGCCAGGCGCCGCCTGAGTGGGCAGCATAAGGTCCTCAGAGGCTGTGTGGGTACCGCCGCCTGCCGTGTCCTGCTTCCTGAGCAGGCAGGCCCTGCCAGGAGCAAGACAAGTGGCCTGGGGCAGCCACAGCACAGGGCACCCCATCCTCTGGTCGCCCTCTGACTCTGAGGCCCGCTGCCCTACGCTGTCGCTGTCGCCACAGCCAGCGCTCCACACTGTGGCCACTGGAGTCCCGACCTGGCCACCAGAAATGCTGCCAACACCTCCACTGCACTGGAAGCAGACTCCCGCCACCGCCAATGGATGAGGATGCTCCTATTTGGACGCCTATTTCCATGCAGCCACCGATTCAACTGGACTCCCCAAAGGGCCTTAGGGCGCCCAGGCTCCCTGATAAATGCCCTGCCCACAGAGGGATGCCGCTGGTTGCTGGGAACCTCCAATGTGGAACCCTAATGTGGAACGTTGAGGATGGCTGCTGTTCGCTTCCACACTGCAACTGGACTCCTCCACAGGTGGCGCCTACACCTCCAGGCTTGGGGAGGGTGTGGGCACCCCATTTTATCTGTGCCACCTGTTCATCCTGCCAGGGGATTAATTCACTAATTGGCTTTAGGCTCTCATAACAGGATCATTTCCCCTCTAAACCTTCTTGCATTGTCTCACCCATGAGCTTTTGGGGGACACCGAGAAACTCAACCATATTGCGTCTTCATCAGATAGCTTAGCAAGATCTTCTTCATGACTTGCTGTAGCTTCTACATCAGCACTTGCTGCTTCACCCTGCACTTGTCTTATATGGAGATGGGCCTCTTGCCTCCAACATCATGAACCAAATTCTGCCACCTTCAGACTTCTTCTGGAGCTTTCTCCCTTCTCTTGGCATCAGAAAAATCTAATGTTTTGGCCTTATCTGGATGCGGTTTTGGCTTAAGGGAACGTGGCTTGTTTCATCTGTTCTCCAGACTATGAAAACTTTATCCCTATCAGCTGTTTTGCTTTCTTATCATTCACCTATGCCCTGGAGCAGCACTTTAATTTTCTTTATGAACATTTCCCTTGCATTCTCATTGGGACTAACTATTCAAGAGGCACAGCTTTTTTTTTTTTTTTTCTATCCTTTCTTTCCTTCTTTCTTTCTTTCTTTTTTAAATAGTTTTAGATCAACAGCATGCCTTTCTTTGTTTAGTTGTTTTTTTTTTTTTTTTTTTTTTTTTTTTGTAGTGCTAAGGATTGAACTCAGTGCCTCATACATTCTAGGCAAGCACTCTGCCACTGAGCTACAGCCCAGCCCAAGGCACAGCTTTCTATTTGGAATGCAAAACATGGAACTCTTCCTTTTATTCCAACTGTTCAGTCCATTACAGAGTAATTAACTGGTCTAACTTCAATATTGTTTCTTAGGGAATGAGAAGAAGGTGAGTCATGATCTGTGGAGCAATAAGAAGACACATATTAAGTTTGCTGTCTTATATGAACAGGGTTTGTAGTGTCACATGACATCTAACCTAGTTAACGTCACAGAACACAGTAGGGGATAAAATGCCCTGAAATCCTCACCACCCTTTAGGCAGTCATCTCAGCTCCATGCACAGGGGCCCCACAGGACCCCTGTGCTCTAAGGGGGCTCCATCTTCAGCTACTCAGTGCTGGGGGTGGCACAGCCTGGTGAATGGATTGAGCACTATTGTGTCAACATAAATGTTTGTTACTAAAATACTTACAATGCCATCCCAGACATTTAAAAAAAACCACCATCACAAAAAATAAAATAGACAGTTTTAGTGGGAGGAGGCGGATAGCTGTGGTGGGGCATCTGGCACAATGCGCAGGTGCTCACACGTGGGAGGTGCCCTCAAGGACTTTAGAACTAGGGCAGCGAGAAAACATTCTAGGAGAAGTGGAGGCTTCTGGTCTAATCGTTTCTTGACCCCCTGCCTCTGGCATTTGTGTGTGTGTGCATTTTATGTAGCTGCCAGGGAAGATGGCTGACTTTGAAAGAATGGGATGGCAGCTTGGGTCACCCACCTGTACCAACTGGAAGATACTGATGTAAAGGGCCTCTCCTTCAGCTGGAACCTCCCAAGGCCCCCTGCATGGGGAGCTTCCCAGAGAGTGTCCAAGCAGGTCACATGCAGCAGAGCTAAGGGGGCAAAACTGTGAGGCACATGTGTGGGTAGGATTCTCCCCTCACTTTCTGTCCAGTCTCTATACAAAAAAGCATGGGCAATCCAGGCTGGGACTGGCTGTGCTGGAGAGGGATCCTCACAGGGCCTGGCTCTGAGGCTCCAGCCACACCTCTCTTCCTTGGGTACCCAGGATCCCACCACAGCTTGCTTTGTTCCTTCTACAGAGTAAGCCCCAGACCTCTGTCCTCTGCTGGGAAACAACAGGGTAGACCCTGAGGTCTGCCCAACCATCCTCTACAACAGCCCCCCAAGTGACCACTCTCGAGACAGCAGCCCTCCCTCTTGGCCCAAAGACCACTCACTTCTTGTCTTGAAGGTACTCCTCCTCAACATATGGCTGGTGGCATCCATACCTAGAGAATACCAGGAGGCTGTGACCTCTAATATCCTGTGTCCCTCATCTGTCGAGATGCCTGGTGGACTTGACTAACTTACTGACAATAACGGGAGCTCAGGAGGGCTGGGAGAGTTTGTCTGCACTGATTCCTAAATGATAGGCCAAGTGCCTGCCAAAGGTAGGTGCTTCATATATATTTGAGCCATGAATGAACCCAACCACCTGCTGCCTGGCTACCTCAGGGCCAGGACCCTCTCAGTTGACCCCAGGGGTCCCTGTTCTGTCTACAGGCAGGTTGGAACCCTCCCAGATGCAACCCACAGACTCCTTCCCAAATGTGGAAACTGCTTTTCCTGAGGCCTCAGAAGAGTGAGGTCTGAGGCAGAGAACTTCCTCTCAGGGAGGGGACAGGCCCCCAGGGAAAGGCCAGAGCCATCGCCAGCCTGTGTCCCAGGACCACTCTGAGGCAAACACTCCTAGGGCTCATCCTACTTGGATTTCTAAACACCCAGGCAGAGTTCTCCTCTGAAAAACCCTACTTTCCTCAGAGCTGACGGAGGTTCAGAGTGATGCCCGGCATTCCCAACCCCAGGCCAGGAGATGGCCATGGGCCAGGGCTTGGAGATGATACACACCTTTTACCCAGCAGCTCCAGAGCCTTCTGGGTACTGGCCAAATCTTGGTACAAATACAAAACCCCATGGACATAGGGGGTGTTCCCCTGCTGCAGGGCAGGCACCAGGCCGTCCTCGAGCTCCCAGAGAAGTACTGTGAGGGTTTCCACAAGACAGGACACATCCACTGATGAACCTTGGTCATCTTCTCCCTAGGATGGGCAATCAAAGAGGGACATTTCAACAGGAAAACGGTAGCCATTTGCAAAAGGAATCGCTGCCATACGTCAGGGGAAATCAAAATATTTTCCCTCCATATTCTCAGGAGACATCACACACACACACACACACACACACACACACACACACACACACACACACAAACCTGGTGAGATCTGGCACTTTTGAAAGGGGAATCTGAATGTGGGTTAAACTATGGACACCTGTGGTGCCCTGTCCTGTCTCACTTCTGGTCTCCTTGGGAAAAATTGCCAGAGTCGTTGGGACACAGCGCTGACCCAGCACCTCCACACTCAGGAAAAGCCCTGAGGCTTAAGCACCCACAGATCTGTAGACAACAAGAACTCATGGCTCTGGGCTTGCTGTCTCAACACCAGTGAGCAGACTGGGACTGTTTGTGGACTGTGAGTGCCTAGCTACCAGGGTTCCAAGTTCTGTGAGTTCCATGGCCAAGGAAGTGAGGTCACTGTCTCAGGAAGTCCTTTGCTGAGTCCCTTTCTTACACAAGATGGTTCCAATGGCCCACTGGGCTGCAGTCTTCCTATGACATAGGCACAGGTGGACCCAGTTACACCAACACACCCTGGATCAGGCCCTCAGACAGGCCCGGGTGTAGCCAGCTCCCTTGGTTTGGGGAGACAGAGCTTGGTTGAGACCCTTCCCCTTCTTGTGGGTATGTGTGTGGCCCTGAGGAAGTCATTGTGCCTTGCAGGGCCTCCATAGCTTCTCAACATGTTCCCAGGGGTCATTCTAGCATCTGCTTTAGAGGTTGTCATCAGGGACATGTGCCCACACATACATGGACTCCCTGAGAAACCCTAATCCAGGAGTCATGCGTCTCTAATGCACAAATATACAGATAACAAGACATAGGAAGTTAAGGGACAAAGGATGACATCCAACTTTACCATGACCTGAGTCCCACAGTGACAGAGGGAAAGTCAGCTCCTCTCTTGGCCATGGTCCCCACTCTGCACCACTGGAGGGTTATTTTCAGAGATAGCCTCCCCTTTGCCATAGAATTCTAATTCCTGTGCGAAATCAAATTGCCCCAATGTCTCTTCCGATCGTATGATGGGGTACACTACAGGGGATTTCAAACACCACAGCATCCTGTGCCCAAAGCCTGTAGCTCCCTCCTCTCTCAGTGGATCCACATCAGCATCTGGTTTCTAAGAAACAGAAATCAACAAGCCTCATGGGGTTATCACTTCCAAGTTTGAGTCACGGGAAGTCTAACTTAGTCTGGCTCCACAGGCCCACAGCAGAGGGCACTGCTGAAATTCCAGAGGTTTGTGGGGAAAGTTGGTGGGGCAGCAGGCAGAGACCTGAGGACCCCATGAAATGGTAAGGAGCTGGCATTTCTGTGCCTCCGTTTCTACACGCCTCCCATAGGTGAAAATGCTAGGGCTAAAAAATTCACTGATGCACAAAACATATAAGAAGCAAGGATGGTGTGGAATGGCCAAGAATTTGTTCCATAGCATGGCCACGACCACGGAAACGGACTTCTCTATCTCCATGTCTTTAGGGAAAGGCAAAGCCACTTCCTTTTGTTTTGTGTGCAGTTTAAAGCAACAGTTTCCTCCTATTCTTCCAACTAAACTTTGGAGGCAAGATCCCAGTAGTATGAACAAAGAAGCATCTCAGAGGCAATAGTACTCAATAGCTGAGGCTACTGGAGCAGAGAGAAGGACAGACAATTCAGCTTTGAGGTCTGGAAAGGGAATAGGAGACCAGTCCCTGCAGGGGACACTCACAAACCTAATGCATGTTCACTGAGCGCCCTGTGCTCACTGTTGAATGGAACATGAGGAGCTGATGTCTTTCCATCTCCTAAGGAACTTCCAGATTTAGCTAGCCATCCCAGGAGACTCAGGACCATCATCCTTGTGCACACAGAGCTAAGTGGCTGCTCATTACCTTCCCACCAAAGGTGAGAGGCAGGTGATGCTAAGTTCTTTGAACTGATACTGAATTGAAAAATATTTTAATTGTATATGCTCTCCTGAAAATACCAGTAAATTCATCAGCTTCAAATTACTATAAGAAAGAACTAAAGGGGAGAAGATATGTTAAGCAAAGTAAAGATATGACAAGAATTCAACTTCCAAATGACCTAAATGCACTTGCAGCTTCTGTGCTATTTCCTGTTGCTTATAATACATAGCAGGTTTCATATGTGCTGATGGTGCCTTACAGGCTCCTGGCCTAACAGGAGAGGCTTTCCTCACACTAGAGCAGCTTCACCAAGCATCTGGATTTACACAGCTGCAAATTTTGAAAAGTGACACTAAATGATATCTCTCAAGATAAAGATGTCTGCTCAAAAACAAATATTAAAACTAGATAAAATTCTACTAGAATACAAAAATGTAGAAACTACGATGACATAACAAAATATTTATTAAACTCTAAGCATGTTATTTATTGACCCCCAAACAAATATTCCTATAGCATTTCTAAAAGACATCATCCTTATTCTTCCTTGAATTGCTTCTATCCATCAGAAAGATGTCATGTTCTTAAGGCTGGTTGATTTATTCCCTTCAAATGTGAATAAAAACCCAAATCTCAAAATTCCACAAAACCATTTATAAGAAGGGAAAATGTCCTTCATCCAATTCACAATGCAGCTGAAAAAAATCCCAATAAAACCAGAAACAGCCTATGAGAAGGTTTCATAAGAATTGCAATTAGCTATACAATGATATACAGAAACCAGTTTTTTAAACACTTGAAAGTGCTCCTCAGCCACATCAGAAGCAACTAAGATATTTATTTACCACCTATTAACTCAATTTCCACAAGGAAAAAAAAATCTTCCTCATGCTAAACACGATAGATGAAGGAAATGCAATGTCAAAGAACAGCTCTCTTTGGTCATCAGCTCTGCGCTTCCCAGTTCACACTGAGGTTGACTTTCATCTTGCCCACATGGACCAGGACACTTAATTAACACACAGTCAGGGAGCCTGCCCTAGAAGGCTACTACTCCCCAGAGACTAGTACATGTGCTCCTTTGGCTTTCCTGACACTAACAGGTTATGAACATCCTTTCTTCTTAAAGAATAGGCTGATGGGGCTGGGGTTTGGGTCAGTGGTAGAGTGCTTGCCTAGCACGTGTGAGGCACTGGGCTCAATTTTCAGCACCACATATAAATAAATAAAATAAAGGTCCATTGACAACTAAAAAACAAAACAAACAAACAAACAAACAAAAAAGAATAGGCTGGTGAACACAGCACATCAGCTGTTTCATGTGAGTACTGATATCTATTAGTTGTTGATAGCTGTCCCATTCCCAGGGTTACCTGCTATTAAAAGGCAAGCTCACTGGGGAAGCACTGAGGACTCCTATCATAGCCTCCTGCTGAAAACCTCTACCGAACTCCTGCTTCAATCCTAAGCCTGCTGCTTCCCCAAACACAAGTCTATTGCATGATTTTACAAAGAGGGGGAACTGATGGAAATCACTGAGGGGCTGGAACACCTGAAGAAGGTCAGCCTGGCCAGTGACTAGGTCCTCTTCCAGTCTGACCTCTTTGGAACAATTTGGAAGAAAATGATTTCTAGACAAGTCACTTGATAACAAATTTATAGTTTCATATTTGAAAGCACCACCAACGAAAGCTTTAGTTACCAGTCAAGATATGCAGTTCATGGGTGTGTCATTATGAGAAGTAACCAAGAAAAGGGTTGTGGCTGAACTCGGACCATAGAGAACCCTCAGTGATCCACAGTGGCATTGGGCAGGGGGAGAGGTAGGGTCAATATGGGTAAATTCAATGCTCAGGACAATATTAAGAAGACTGTTAGATTAATTCAAACTATAATCCCCAGGCCTTTACAATAACAAACCATCCATTTAAGATCCACTCTCCCTCCTCCTGGCCATTTCCTAACAAAAGTACTAAGAGGCTCAGATCTGGCCAAAATGAAAGGCCCAGCAGGGCTTGGAGGCACACACCCATAGTCCAAGCATTGGGGAAGATGGGACAGGAAAATATGGAGTTCAAAACTAGCCTCAGCAAACTAGAGAGGTCTGAAGCAACTTAGCTAGACTCTGTCTCTAAATAAACATATTTAAAAAAAAAAAGTCTGAGGATGTGTCTTAGTGGTTAAGAACCCCAGGTTCAATATCTGGTATAAAAATAAATAAATGAATGACTCATCAAATTTTCAGTCCTCCGGATGGTTCTGTATTTTCAGCAGTGCCCATCAGGAACCATGGCGATGAGGTTACCTTCTAGAAAGCCAATCACATTATATATTCCCACATCCAATACAGCTCAAAAACCTGTTCCCCTGGTTTGGATTCATCTCAATGAAATGCCTGACTGTGCCAGCAATGCTCCTGTGCAACGACTGTGAAGCACTTGACAACTACTACACTCAAGGCAGGCAAGGCTGGCATCCTGCACCTTTGGGTTCAAAGGCTGGAGAGTCCAGGTTCTGGCAGGGACTGCCCTGGCTTATTCTCCTTTGTGGGACTTTCCAGGACTTGGGCACCATGGGTCCAGCTTAGGACCTGCTAAGACACCCTAGCTATGGGTGCTTCTAATTTTACTGCCATCTCCAAAGTCATCCGAAGCAGAAACCCCTACGATCAATGCAGGGGACCAACACCATTTCCAGAAAGGCCACCTGCACTTGAAAGTCCATGCTGTGGAATCACTGGCTTCTACGACTACAGACCTCCCTCCAGATGTGATACTGGCCTTTGGAGCACTGAGCATCTGCTCCAAAAGAAGAGGGACTCCAAGCCCAGACAGCAAGCCTGGAGCATGAAAACCTGCAGCACCTCTAACCAGAATACCTCCAGTGACCAAGGGACAAAAGACAAGCAGCAAACATGAGCAGGGAGTCACCAATGCCCCTCCATTTAATGCTTGACACAAAGGCCACCCAAGCAGAAATCGAGGGGCCAGCACCACCCCAGAAAGACCAACTTGCATGACTATGCCCTTGGCAGTGTCCTCAGTGGAACCTGAGAGCAGAGAACCTGGGAGCAGCCTGTGGGTAATGAGCATCTCCTTTCTAAGAGGAGGGACCCTCGAGCACCAGACAGACCTATGAGGCAAGCTTGGGCCTGACTCTCTGTGGCCCCCACCACCAGAGTATTTCCATGGTGACCAAGTTACACAGGACAAACAGCAACCATGATCTTGGAGCCACCTAGGCCCCTCCTTTCAGTGCCATCCCCAAAGGGCCCACCCAAGCAGAAATGCTCAAGTTTGCCTCGGGGCACCAGCACCACCATGAGCAAGGCTGCATCTAGGTGCACATCTGTGCTGGCCTCTCAACCTGGCAGCTCAGCTGGACCAGCCACCAGACCATCCTCTTCCAGGTCAGGACCCACTCCTGTGGGGTCCAAGAGAAAACTCTTTTGCTAAGATGACATCCACCTTCTCCCACATGGGACCTGGTGGCAGACTGCTTAGATGCATAGCACAGGTCTCACCCTGACCTCTGTGATCCTGGGGCAAAGTGGAGGCTCAGAGACATGATGTCCCCTTCCCTCTCACTTCCTGGCAGCTTTGCCCTCAGAGTTGGGTAGCAGGAGGCTTTCATTTTACTTGGCTCTCTGGTCAGGCTCCTCACTACTACAGAGGCCCTGTCCTGGCTCTCTGGTTTCCTTGTTGTTTGAGCATCTGGGAGTTCTCTGTCCTTAGGCCATTTGCTTGGATGGGGAAATTTGAAATTGGCTTGTGGTCCAGATAATGAGAAGGGATATGAGGTGCACAGAGGAACCACAATGTTTGGAAGGTCTCCTTCATAATATGTAAGTATAGGAAATATTAAGCCCAGACTACTCACTAGAAAGAATTTTCACCGAGTGCTCTGCTTATAGCTATAAATCTGTGACCAAGAAAAAATTATTTTCCCACTCTAACAGAGCATGGCCTCTGTATGGGCCAGAATCAAGAGAAAAATGGCCTTTAAGGAGGTCACTGAATTATTAGTCTTATGCAAATAGAATTGTTTTGTCAAAGACCAGGAAAATGGGATGAAATACGTAATTTTTTTTATTCTACATAAATAAGCCTGTTCTAGACTCCTGGTGGGAAGACCTCCAGAGGCCTCTGCCACCTGGTGGGGGAGAGTGGAGAGCCACAGGGTGGGGTGGGTGAGCTGAGCCAGTGAGGTGCATGGGCTGCAGTCCTTCAGGGACCTTCAGTTGATCTTCACAAGAGAATCACAGAGGACAGGGTGGCTGAATCAGGAAGGCTGGAGGGATTTTCAGGTAACTTTAAAATAAATCTCACTGTGGGGAAGTGGGGCAAAGAGGAGGTGAGTCAGATGCCCCTTGGCTACCACTGGACAAAGGGGAGTGAGCAGAGGAAGGGTGTGCCACCCTGCCTGCCTCAAGGTCACCTGGGGTTATGGAGCTTGGGGCAGAGGCCTTCACAGGCCCACATTCCCAGCTACCTAGACCACTGGACCTTGAACCCAGATTCCTGAAGGTGACAGGAGCCAGGGGCTCACCTCCTGCCAGGTACCATCCTGCATGTTCCAGCTGCTACCAGCACTCAGGTTTCAAGCTCCAACCAGGTCATCACCCCCTTATAGAAGCTTCCTAGACTTTTTATACCCCAAGTGGGGACCATGTGGTGCCCCATCCATGTTCTACTAACACCTCTTCTTGTTACTTGTCACAAGAACCCAAACTGTCATTCAGTCGCTCAGTGTTTCTCCTGTGTCCCCTGCATGCCAAGTGAGATAGAAAGACATAAACTAATCCATGTGAATGAATAGACAGTGACAACCTGAGGCCAGTTCTTTACAGCAAAAATCCTTGGTCCTCTGAGAACAAATAACCAAAAACCAGGCCTGACAGGGTAGTAGAGAGTGCAGGGAGGGCTTCCTCAAGGGGGTGATGGCCCAAGATCTGAAATAGAAGTAGAAATTACTTCTCTGGGCCTCAGTTTCTCCAGCTCTAAAGCAGGGAGATCCTGTGTGTCACCCACCACTGCCCCTACAGAGCCGACCTGGAGTTCAAGTTAAGACAGATGTGGGGACAAGGTGCAGGGAAAAGAACTACATGGAAATGGCCAGCAGCTTTGAGCTTTTTGTCTTGTTATGGGCGAGGCAGGGAGGAGGTGAGAGCTGGGAGGGGTGGAATAGGGCCAGTGGAGGTGGTGAGAAGGGAGGGTTTGGGGAAGTTCAAGGCACAGACTCAAAGACAGTTGGAGGATGGAGCAGGGAGGGGTGGTGTCTCCCTGCCAGACCTGGCTCTTTCCATGGTGTGGCCCAACCTTCTTTTCCTTCTGAATCCTGTCCCCCTCTGTCCCTGCACCCCCAGCTGCTCACAGGTCATTCCTCTGCCTGACCCACACACTCCCGCTGCCTGGCCTTGCTCATGCAGTCCCCTCACTCGATCTCCTCCCTCTCCTATTGGTCTCCCCCTCTGGACGAATTCCCCAGCCACACCCATCTCTTCATTCTTCTCTGAGCCCCCCACCCCAACTTGATGGGTCCCCCCCTTCCAAGCTCCCGGCATCAGGCCTCCCCTGCAGGGTTCTGCACATGAGGCTCTGGAGCCAGATTTCCAGAATTCCAGTCCCAGCTCTTCCAGGCAGGACCTTGACTAACTCATAATTCATGTCCTTTCCCAGAGCCTCACCTTTACCACCAGGGAAATGGGTGATATGATTCCCTCTGTAAATATATGCAGCCTGGTTCATGGAGGTATTGATGCTCCGAGGTGGAATTCAGGGTTCCTGTAAGGGGGTGCCTTTTGGCACTTAAAGGAGTGGCCCTCGTGGCTCCAAGAACAGAGTTGGTTTTTGTCCCCTGTAAAGTGACCACTATAGGGATGGTCTAGTTAGTGGCGCTGAATATGTCGAAGCCCCATTTACCCTGTAAATGCTGTCTCATGCTTCTCTTTCCTTCACTTGGGGAGGAGATGAACAGAACCCCAAAGACAGATATGAGATCCGGGAGCTAGTTTGGGCTCCCAGGTTCCTGGATTGCATGGGGACAAACTTACAAGTCAAGGTGGCCTTTCTGAAGGTGGTGATGGTTCCTCCCAGGAGAGCTTCAGAGGTTCTGCACGGTCAGGCTTTGGGGGACGGCATGAATTGCACAAACATCAGTGGTTGCTTACCCTGTTTTGTATTTTGCCTTCTCTCCCTTGGTCCTCATGGTGGTGCTCTGCCTAGGGGCAGGCCCTGGAGCTGTTCTATCCCAAACTTGCCCCATGGTGTTCTCTGGTTTTGGGGGTCCCTCTACTTTTTTAGCAGATGCCCATTTCTGCCATGGGAGAAGGAAGAACTGGGGACAAATCTGTCCTCCAAGTTGCAATTGAGGCAACTGACACTGGCAGCATTAAGGGGGATGAACCTTGGTTGTCCCATGCTGACTGGGGCTGCCTGTTCTTGGGACAAACACTGTTCATAGTCCCTGGCCTCTGAGTAGTAGCTGCAGAGGCTGATGGACTAGTTGCTCCAGTGGACTTGCAGCCTGGCTGCCAGCAGAATGTGTGTGGGTGCTGGCACGGGCCCCCATGGTGGGATTTCTATGTCTGTCAGCACCAAGGGCTGAGTGGGTTGGGCTGCCCAGGCTGGGGGGCCTGCTATCAATGGTGGGAATGGAGCTACCCCTGGACCTGGAGATCCCAGGTGTCCAAACTACTGACAGCTGGCAGAGGTGGGGGCTCTGGGCTTCTTCCTGTCAGAAACCCCAGGTGGGATGGTGGCTCCAGGGATGAGGGGCTGCTTCCCTCGGGGAGCGTGTTTAGGTACCTTTCAAGATGGCAGACTGAGGAATCAGACCAGAGACTCTGTGTCTAATAGAAGATAAAGTTGGTCCTCATCTTCATCTCGTGGAGGCAGGCCCCAAATTCCTTAATAAGACTCCTATAGCACAAGAGTTAAAACCAAGAATCAACAAATGGGACGAATTCAAACTGAAAAAGTTTTTTCTCAGCAAGAGAAATAATATGCGAGGTGAACAGGGAGCCTACATCCTGGGAACCAATTTTTACCCCTCAAACATCAGATAGAGCTCTAATCTCTAGAGTATACAAAGAACTCAAAAAGTTAAACAACAAAAAAGCAGATAACCCAATCAACAAATGGGCCAAGGACTTGGACAGAAACTTCTCAGAAGAGGACATACAATCAATTAACAAATACATGAAAAAATGCTCACCATCTCTAGCAATCAGAGAAATGCAAATCAAAACCACCCTAAGATACCATCTCACTCCAGTCAGAAAGGCAGCCATTATGAAGTCAAACAACAATAAGTGCTGGCAAGGATGCGGGGGTGGGGGGGATGGGGGGGAAGGTACACTCATACATTGCTGGTGGGACTGCAAATTGGTGCAGCCAATTTGGAAAGCAGTATGGAGATTCCTTGGAAAGCTGGGAATGGAACCACCATTTGACCCAGCTATTCTCCTTCTCGGATTATACCCAAAAGACCTAAGAAGAGCATACTACAGGGACACAGCCACATCAATGTTTACAGCAGCACAATTCACAATAGCTAGAATGTGGAACCAACATAGATGCCCTTTAGTAGATGAATGGATTAAAAAATGTGGCATTTATACACAATGAAATATTACTCAGCACTAAAAAATAACAAGATCATGGCATTTGCAGGGAAACGGATGGCAAAGAAGGCCCAGTGTGAGAAGGTGGCTGTAGGCAGAGTGGGACAGCCATTGCCAAGGAAGAAATGCTCATCCATGGGGAATACGGGTAGGCCACAGAAATGAAAGTTTCCTTTGCCGTCACATCAATAGGGGGACCTCTGAGGCTGCCACCACTTCTGGAACTGGCCTGTCCAGTCACCACTGAGGACCTGAACTGGGAGAAACAGAAAGCTCCGCAGCACATCCACTGCCTTCTGATGGGTGAGTCCCAGGCCATCTGGGACAGCTATACCATGCCCCCCAACCCCAGCCCATGTGTGGGCCCCTTTACCTGGGGAGGGGCCAAGCCTCTGGCATCAGTGGGCCTCAGCCAGACCTTGCCTTACCATCCCAGCACTGCCTCCCCGCCCAAAGTGGGTGGGCGCTGCTCTCTCCTCCCAGAGACACCCTCCGACCTCCAAACTTTGTGTCCCCCTCTTCCACAGCCTGCCAACTGTTGCTTGGCCCTTCCTCCCAGGCTCTCTCCCAGCACCTTGGCAGGCTTGGCTCTGTAGCCAGGGGCTCCCTTGGGGGCCACCCTCATGAACACCATTATGACTTCACAGTCCCCCTTCCCCCACATCTGGGGCCTCCATCTGACTCCAGTAGGAACTTCCTACTCTCTCACCAGGGCCCAAAGCCCAACAGTACTCACAGGGCCTCAGCAGTAGACAGCTCCAGTCTGCCACCTTTTTTTAAAATTTTTACTTATTTTTTTTAGTCATACATGACAGTAGAATGCAATTTGATGTATAATACATACATGGAATGCACACACATCAATCATATTGTCTATTCTATTCTGCTGCCCTTCCTATCCTCCCTACTCCTCCCCTCCTCTCCCATCCTTTCTCTCTATCCAATCTAATGTGACACTTTTTTTTCTTTTTCTCATTACAACATCATAAATGTATTCTGTATAACAATGAGGTTCTTCCATCTTCCTTGCAACTCCCCATCTCCCTCTTTTTCCCTCCCACCTCTCTTCTCTATTTAGTGGTAGTCTTCTTCTCATGCTCTTCCTCCCTATCCTATTTTGAGTCACCCCCCTTATATCAGAGAAGACATTCAGCATTTGTTTTTTAGGGACTGGCTAACTTCACTTACCATAATCTGCTCTAATGCCATCCATTTGCCTGCAAATGCCATGATTTTATTATTTTTTAGTGCTGAGCAATATTCCATTGAGTGTACCTTTTTCCCCCGCATCCTCGCCAGCACTCATTGTTGTTTGACTTCATAATGGCTGCCATCCCTGGGGATGAAGAGTACCCTGGGGCAGCTTGCTGTTGGGTGGGCCTGGAGCCCTCCTCTCCAGGGTTTGGAGACCTCTAGTGGAGCTATAGGAGCTCTGATGGCCTTTCTCTTGGAGCAGGAGCTCATACAGAAGGCCCAGGATATCTCAGCTCTGACTTGGGAACTCTGGGTGTGGAGGATTCCCTGCCTGGGCACAAAGGAAGGCAGGCGGCTATGGGCCACCAGGAGCCTAAAGTCATATTGTGCTCCTCCAGTAATATAGGCTCCCCCTCTGATGTTCTCTATATGCAGGGCCTTCCACTTGCTCATCCACCCTTGGCCACTGTCTCCAAGGGCACTGAGCACAGTTTTCCCTGGGCAGGGCTCTCGGGTATACCATGGTGCTACAAGCTGGCAAGCAGTGGCTCTCTGCTCTTATGCCATACAAGGCATCTGTTTGCCGAGTGGGTGGTCTAGGCTGCAGGAGTTAGTGAAAGGTGCAGCTGACAGCATCATCTTCTTAGGAGACCAGGCAAGTGGAGGATGGAGGTAATGTCCAGGTCTCCCAGGACCTGGGACCAGCAGCGAGGAGGCACTTTGCTCAACTGCTGATGTGCAGTTCCAGGATGGCAGCAGGACAACCTGGGAGTTGTACCGCGGGGCTGGCCAGAGTGGCCAACCACTGTAGGTAAGGTCAGGGGACTCTGTGACTGGACTTCATTCGGGACACTTCTGGCAGGTCCGTGCCCGCCAGGGCCGGGGCAGGGTTGAGGGACAAAGCTTACCCTGAGAAGTACCCACGGCAGCGGTAAGGGTTAGGGAAGACGACGGGATTCAGGGATTCCAGAGCTGAGCACAAAGGGTCCTTCTTCTGCTGCCAGCGCGGCTTGAGGTGAAAGGGCAATGTCAGACCCGTGGCCAGGACCCAGCTTTTAAAGGTTTGAGTAGATAACGTGGGCACGTGCAGAAAACCGTCAACACAGGGTTGCATCACAAAGGGATGCACGCACATGCAATGTCTGTGTGCGCACCCCGCCCCCCATGCAGGCGGGATAGGCCCTTGAACTGTGAACTTGGTGTGTGCCTGGGTCCTGGGGCGACTGTGAAGCCCTGGCACTGGGGCTGCAGAGCTAAATCCCGCTGGTCCACCAGCTGACCCAGTGAGGTTGCCCAATCATCTGGGAAGGGTTGTAGACATTGGGTTTGAGGGTCAGCAGCTATGGCAGTGGCAGGGATCCCTCCTGTCGAGCTGGTGCAGCACCCCCTGATCCCCGCTGCGCTCCTCTCCAGAGGCGTCATAATAGCTGCACAAGTGGGCTGGAGTCCAGTGGACGTGGGGGGCGAGGACAGTGGAGGGCTGAGCAGCCTCTGGCTGGCAAGTAGAGGGCTGGTCTTGGGGCACGGAGCAGTTGGGGACTAGGGTACACATGCAGTGTTCAACTGGCGGTACCTGCACCTCCAGTACAGGGACATGCTGCACATGCCTCCTGGCGGTGGTGGTGGGGGAGGGTGTGGTAATCTCTGACAAAGTGGGCTGTGGCTTGGGCCACAATAAGAGCACCCCAGGTGCCACCAAGGGTGGAGAAGGGCAGAGGGCGGGAGCCGCGAACGGCAGGGCTGGGGGCGGAGGGGAGTCACCCCCAGGCCTCTGAAGGGGGAAGCGATGACAGGTGATAGGCTGTGGGCCAGCACAGGACTGGTCCTGCAGGTGTGCAGCTGTGAGTCTTGCCAAGATCTAGATCACTGGGCCTGGCACCCGACACTCTGTCCTCCCCTGTTGCAGTCAGAGTGTGAGCTAGTCTTGCTCAGGTGGGGGCAGGCGGTGGAGAGTTTGACCACTAGGAGCTCCTGCAATGGCAGGAATCCCTCCGCCCATGCCCCGCCCCAGAGCTGTCTGAGGGCTGTCTGCTGTCCCTCAGGGGCCTGGCCAGACACAAGGGGGACTACTGGGGAGCAAGTTTCCCCGCTGAGCAGCTTCTGCAGGTGGTGGCAGCTTTGGGATCCAGGCCTGTGTGTCTTCCTGCACTTCCTCTGGGAACACTGGAGGGAGCAGTCACTGAAAATCCAGCGTCTCCCTGGCTTCAGCAGGGCAGGCTGGGAGGGACAAGTACCCTGTGTACACAGTGTTTTCTCTCGGTATGGAAGCCAGAAAATCCCATGTTTGGGCTGCTTTCTTTGAATTTTGTTTTTTTTTTTAACCTTTAAATTTTCCTTTTTATCTAAAGTCAGGTGTAAATGTATAATTAAAAGCCAAGCACAAAGTTTAGCACAGCGTTGGGTAAACATAAAATATATGTCACCAGACACAACACAGACTCATTTTTATATACAGTCTTATTTCCGTACAAACAAGCTTGATATTCACTTTCATTTATCAAAGTACAATCTGAGTCAAAGCCTTGAAAACGACATAATTCATCGACATTTTGCATTAGTACCCCAGAGAGGGGGGGAGGGGGGAACCAGAGCACTCACCCTGAGCCCACTACCCGCATGTAAACTGGCGGAGAGTGCAAGGACCCAGAACTGCCCCTGCCACTCACACCGTCCGTCCTGGCTGTCTCCTAGCACCTTTTACTATGTGAGATTAACAGGGATTCAGGGTGAGATTCAGAACACTGAGGGTTTGCTCCCAACCACGTTCAGGACTTCCACCAGGCTGCCACACCTGACAATTTCCATGGGAGAGCGACACCTTTTCCCTGTCTCAAGTCTTTCTTGAGAAGAACGAACAAGTCCTCAGAGGCTGCTGCGCCCCCCCCCCCCCCACCTGGGTGTCCTCTCCCCTGGAGCACAGATGATCCCCCCACCCGCAGGTCAGGAAGGAGGGACAGTGAGCAGCTGGTACAGACACCTCCACACCAGAGGGGCAGAAGCCATGGAAACCCCATTCCTCTGCTAGACTGGCCCTTGGCCACCGCACCATATAACACAGCACAGCAGCAAATGTGAGGCTGCACGGTCCCCCAAGACAACCTGGCCAGCACCTCCTGATACTGCCTGTCAGCGGGCGCCTTGGAACAGCCCTCGAGCTCAGGAAAACCCTGCTGGGCGCCAGGACACGGTGCCACTGCATCCCTCTAAGGACAGTTTCACGTGCTCTGGATTCAGGCTGAGCAGCAGACACACCACCAGGCCCCCAGCAGAGGTCGCTGCCAAGACTGTCTTAGCTTCCAGAAGGAGCAGCTCCTCATCCAGGAGCTGTGAGAGCCTGAACTCTGAGTGGCCACTGCCGCCTTCACTAAAGACCAGAACCATCTGCCTCAGCTTCAACCCGACAGCCACAGGGGAAAGTTGGGCGAGGATGCTGTGGTCAGGAGCTGCGGGAGTCTGCAGGCTCAGCAGAGCGCAGGCGCACTGACCACAGAGCTGCTGCCCACATGTCTGGCTGCAGGGTGCTGACTGAGCACCACCCGCTCAGCTGAGCCTGAGCCAGAATTTCTGCTGAGGAAGAAAAATACGGGCTGGGAGGCAGGGGAATGGGGGGTGGTGAGGGGCCCGATCCTGCATCCCGCAGCCCAACCCAGTCTCTGGACTCTCTGACCAGGAAAGTATACCTTGAATAAAACCAGACACAACTCACCCTGTTGTTAACAACTAACACTGTCACCTTCAGAAAGCAGAATGACAGTTTCTACCCACCCTGTAGCTGAGCAGTTAGAAAATTTTTTCCCTCATCCATTCTTCTTTCAAAAAAGAAATGTTAAACTCTGAACCTATCCTACAGCTGAGGGAACTAAAGGAATAATCTCCATCTGTGATTAGAAGACAGAAAATGGAAGCCAGAAAATCCAGATTGGATAATTTTTTCTGCACCTATTCTGAAGGTCAGGATAATGGGCTGAAGTTCTTTCTATTTTGAAAAATGAATTGTGTGGTAGGTAGCTTCCCAGAAACTTGGCTCATAGTGTGATTGTTACCTCCTGTCGCAAGGGGGCAAAATTGTGACATATGCAGTCAAGAGGAGAAATGAAATGTCCATGCGCTTCTGCCCCTTTCAATGCTTTATTCACTCAAATTACTCAATATAATTTCACTCTGTAGGTTCTTAATCAAGAAAACGGCAATCCTTAATGCTAGGCACTGTGATAGACATAATCCATTCACAGTAAACAATTCTAGATTAAGTAATTCACAGCAAACAATTCTAGATTAATTCTAAGCACTGCAAAACACAATCATGACAGGCTTATGTCAGACATTCCCTCTGCATGCTAAGTTCAAAAGTCTCAAGCCTTAGGCTTTATGTCCACCAGATATACACTCACTTAGACCGTGGTGACCAGGTCTAGAACCAAGGAAGGCTTTTCCTGGTGTGGAGTCAAAGACTGGTTGAGCAGAGAGTCATAGGGAGAAGTTGTGACTCTCACCAAACTCCAGGTAGAGTTTGAGAGCAGTGAGGATCATGCAGAGAATCAGGAAATGATGACAAGGGTTGGGATGTCAGTCCAGGTCTTCATCAGGCTCTCTAGCTCAAGTGCATCCTTGTTTTGGCTGGCGGAATCCCTATTTATCAGTTCTATTATTTATACTGAATTTTGGGGCTTTTGACCCCATTTTCAATCTTGATCAGCTACCATGTCATCATTTAACCTGGGGTCAGAAACATCTGGTCTGGTGGTCTCTATCCTGATCTTCTCCCTTTCCCTCTTATCAGGCGAGCACAGCCTGCCAGAGGCTTCACTCTGTTTATCAGGGTGAGGGGAAGTAACTTGTTTGAGGCCATACTGGAGGGCTCTGTGGGTGTGCCTGGTGAGACTGCAGGTTTCAAACTGGAGTTTTTAAAATAAAGTTGCTTAGGCTCAGGCCTAAGTCCACCCTAACACCTCCAAAATATTTCATGTGTATCAACTGCAAGGAAATCTATCACCTTGGTGTTCAGATGTATTGATTGGGGTTTGGATTTTAATAGATTACTGCATTCATATTTTCTATTTCTTTTCTTTCTCCTTCTCCTACCCCACTTCCTCTTCCTCTTTATCCTTCTTCTCTTTGGTACCAGGAATTATACTCAGGGGCACTTAACCACTGAGCCACATCCCCAGCCCTTTTTATTTCTTATTTTCATACAGAGTCTTGCTAAGTTGTTTAGGGTCTTGTTAAGTTGCTGAGGCTGGCTTTTGGATTTGCAATGTTCTGCCTCAGCCTTCCAAGTCCCTGGGATTACAGGCATGTGCTACTCCACCCAAATCTATTTCTTCTTTGATAATCAATGGTCTCTACCACTTACATCTTCAACTTTCTTGGTGAAAAAGCCTACACTTAAGTCAGTTTCTCTGGGGCTAGGGTTATAGCTTAATGGTGGAGCACTTGCCTAGCATGCATGGGGCCCTGGTTCCAATCCTAGTGCAAAAAAAAAAAAAAAAAAAAAAAAAAAATCAAGTTCCTTCTCTGCTTTTTCTTTTTCCCTGACCTTCACCCCTCAAGTCCTCACTGCCTCAATTGCTCGTTGATGACTTTAAACAGATTAAATTTTGCCTACTTTTCTATATATTTTTTCTGTTGGAAAAAATATATAGAAATATATATATATATATATAGTCTGCCATTAGCCATGATACTAGTGTTAGAAACAGAAGTTGTTTGCCATTCACTTTTAAAAAAATTTTTTCTTAGTTGTTCAAAACATTACAAAGCTCTTGACATATCATACTTCATACATTTGATTAAAGTGGGTTATGAACTCCCATTTTTACCCTGTATACAGATTGCAGAATCGCATCGGTTACACATCCATGTTTTTATATATTGCCATACTAGTGACTGTTGTATTCTGCTACCTTTCCTATTCTCTACTATCCCCCCTCCCCTCCCCTCCCCTCCCATCTTCTCTCTCTACCCCATCTACTGTAATTCATTTCTCTCCCTTGTTTTTTTTCCCCTTTCCCTTCACATCCTCTTATATGTAATTTTATATAACAATGAGGGTCTCCTTCCATTTCCATGCAATTTCCCTTCTCTCTCCCTTTCCCTCCCACCTCTCATCCCTGTTTAATGTTAATCTTTTTCTCATGCTCTTCCTCCCTGCTCTGTTCTTAGTTGCTCTCCTTATATCAAAGAAGACATTTGGCATTTGATTTTTAGGGATTGGCTAGCTTCATTGAGCATAATCTGCTCTAATGCCATCCATTTCCCTGCAAATGCCATGATTTTGTCATTTTTTAGTGCTGAGTAATACTCTATTGTGTATAAATGCCACGTTTATTTGTCCATTCATCTATTGGAGGGTATCTAGGTTGGTTCCACAGTCTAGCTATTGTGAATTGTGCTGCTATGAACATCGATGTAGCAGTATCCCTATAGTACGCTCTTTTAAGGTCTTCAGGGAATAGTCCGAGAAGGGCAATAGCTGGGTCAAATGGTGGTTCCATTCCCAGCTTTCCCAGGAATCTCCATACTGCTTTCCAAATTGGCCGCACCAATTTGCAGTCCCACCAGCAATGTACAAGTGTACCCTTTTCCCCACATCCTCGCCAGCACTTGTTGTTGTTTGACTTCATAATGGCTGCCTTTCTGACTGGAGTGAGATGGTATCTTAGGGTGGTTTTGATTTGCATTTCTCTGACTGCTAGAGATGGTGAGCATTTTTTGATGTACTTGTTGATTGATTGTATGTCCTCCTCTGAGAAGTGTCTGTTCAGGTCCTTGGCCCATTTGTTGATTGGGTTATTTGTTTTCTTATTGTTTAATTTTTGGAGTTCTTTGTATACTCTGGATATTAGGGCTCTATCTGAAGTGTGAGGAGTAAAGATTTGTTCCCAGGATGTAGGCTCCCTATTTACTTCTATTATTGTTTTTATCTTGCTGAGAAAAAACTTTTTAGTTTGAGTAAGTCCCATTTGTTGATTCTTGTTTTTAACTCTTGTGCTATGGGTGTCCTATTAAGGAATTCGGAGCCCGACCCCACAATATATAGATCGGAGCCAACTTTTTCTTCTATCAGACGCAGAGTCTCTGATTTGATATCAAGCTCCTTGATCCATTTTGAGTTAACTTTTGTGCATGGTGAGAGAAAGGGATTCAGTTTCATTTTGTTGCATATGGATTTCCAGTTTTCCCAGCACCATTTGTTGAAGATGCTATCCTTCCTCCATTGCATGCTTTTAGCCCCTTTATCGAATATAAGATAGTTGTAATTTTGTGGATTGGTTTCTGTGTCCTCTATTCTGTACCATTGGTCCACCCGCCTGTTTTGGTACCAGTTCCATGCTGTTTTTGTTACTATTGCTCTGTAGTACAGTTTGAAATCTGGTATCGCTATGCCTCCTGATTCACACTTCCTGCTTAGAATTGCTTTTGCTATTCTGGGTCTTTTATTTTTCCATGTGAATTTTATGATTGTTTTATCTATTTCTACAAGAAATGCTGTTGGGATTTTGATTGGCATTGCATTGAACCTATAGAGAACTTTTGGTAATATCGCCATTTTGATGATGTTAGTTCTGCCTATCCATGAACAGGATATATTTTTCCATCTTCTAAGATCTTCTTCTATTTCTCTCTTTAGGGTTCTGTAGTTTTCATTGTATAAATCTTTCACCTCTTTTGTTAGGTTGATTCCCAAGTATTTTATTTTTTTTTTTGAGGATATTGTGAATGGGGTGGTTTTCCTCATTTCCATTTCAGAAGATTTGTTGCTGATATACAGGAATGCCTTTGATTTATGCGTGTTGATTTTATATCCTGCCACTTTGCTGAATTAATTTATTAGCTCTAGTAGTTTCTTTGTAGACCCTTTTGTGTCTTCTAGGTATAGGATCATATCATCCACAAATAGTGGTAATTTAAGTTCTTCTTTTCCTATCTTAATGCCTTTAATTTATTTTGTCTGTCTAATTGCTCTGGCCAGTATTTCGAGAACTATATTGAATAGAAGGTGAGAGAGGGCATCCCTGTCTTGTTCCAGATTTTAGAGGGAATGCCTTCAGTTTTTCTCCATTTAGAATGATGCTAGCCTGAGGCTTAGCATATATAGCTTTTACAATGTTGAGGTAAGTTCCTGTTATCCCTAGTTTTTCTAGTGTTTTGAACATAAAGGGATGCTGTACTTTGTCAAATGTTTTTTCTGCGTCTATCGAGATGATCATATGGTTCTTATCTTTAAGTCTATTGATGTGGTAAATAATGTTTATTGATTTCCGTATATTGAACCAGCCTTGCATCTCAGGGATGAATCCTACTTTATCATGGTGCACGATCTTTTTGATATGTTTTTGTATCCGATTTGCCAGAATTTTATTGAGGATTTTTGCATCTAAATTCATTAGGGATATTGGTCTGTAGTTTTCTTTCTTTGAGAAGTCTTTATCTGGTTTGGGAATCAGGGTGATATTGGCCTCATCGAATGAATTTGGAAGTTCTCCCTCTTTTTCTATCTCCTGAAATAGATTGTAGAGTATTGGTATTAGTTCTTCTTTAAAGTTCTTGTAAAACTCTGCTGTATATCCATCCGGTCCTGGGCTTTTCTTTGTTGGTAGTCTTTTGATGGCTTCTTCTATTTCCTCACTTGATATTGGTCTGTTTAGGTTGTTTATATCATCCTGACTGAATCTGGGTAGTTCATATGTCTTAAGGAATTTATCGATGCCTTCACTATCTTCTATTTTTATTAGAGTATAGGGTTTCAAAATAATTTCTAATTATCTTGTGTATTTCTGAATTGTCTGTTGTGATGTTGCCTTTTTCATCCCGTAAGCTAGTAATTTGGGTTCTCTCTCTTCTTCTCTTTGCTAGCATGGCTAAGGGTCTGTCGATTTTGTTTATTTTTTCAAAGAACCAACTTTTAGTTTTGTCAATTTTTTCAATTGTTTCTTTTGTTTCGATTTCATTAATTTCAGCTCTGATTTTAATTATTTCTTGCCTTCTACTAAAACATGATTAGCATATCAAGTGGCGGGAAAGAATCTGGAAAGGATTATTGGTTAGTTCAAGGGGTTGACGCACTTAAAAATGATTGGTTTAAACCATGAAGGTGTCACAAGGGGGGTATGTGCCAAGCTGCAGGGCTTCTAGTTTAGATATTGGTCACTACACCTAGATGGGGGCCATCTGGAATTTCAGATATTTCAGAAGAGCCAAGGAGAAGGTCACGTGCATCGGGCAATCTATTGCTATTGCCATGGGAGAGCCACAGAAAGTTCCCAGTGCCAGGCCTCTCTCTCTCTCCCTGGCTCCCAAGCAGAGAGAAGGTCCTCATGTATTTCACAGGTGGCTTCCTGCAGTTAGGTACATGGTGATGTTCCAGAGAAGAAAAGGTGAGACATATACTCTAGATGGTGAAGACCCCACACAGCACATAGCCGTCTTGCCTTGTGTCATCTGTGTCCCTGAGCCCCCAAAGGTGGAGTTTTGAGGACGATAGCTCCATCTTCTTTAGGGCTGAATAAACCTGATTCTTTCCTATTAACTCTTGTTTACTAGTTATTGGCCTTCAAGATAAGTCACATGGACCTTATCCTGGGAATACCAGGACCTGTCCTTTTCTGGAGATATAGTGCACCTCGGGAGTTAACTTAGGATCTCAATGAGTTAGAACTGGAATGTCCCCCAAAGTCTCATGTGTTGAAAGCATGGTCCCCAATGCAGTTCAGAGGTGGGGCTCTTGGGGGGATGATCAGATCATGAGGGCTACTACTAATACTGATGATATTATTGGGAGGTGGTGTTAAACCACGACACAAAGAAAAGACCACCGACTCCAATTTTAAATCAAATAAAAGCAGGCTTGTAATTCCAGCCTGCCGGGACTGTCCCTCCCGAAACCTGCGGGAATAGAAGACAGTACCACAGCTCTCTAGGAGTGCAGCTTTATAGCACAGAAAGTTGCAAAAAGCGGCTGCAGGGGGCGGGGGGTGACTTGAGAACTTACAGATAACAGAATTTTGACAAGCATAATACAAAGGCAGGTAGCAGGTTAATGGTCTAAATGGTACAGCACTCAGGGAGAAAAATTAGATCCCAACATCAGAATTTATGAGGTGCCATTAGATTTCAGAGAGGGTTGTTAACTGGTCAGGGAAAACCAGGCATGGGTGAGTTCAAGGCACGGGCAGGCATTCCAAGCAAGTTTAAAACATCAAAACATGGCTAGGTCAAATAGAAATCCCAATATTTTACAGAAAACAGAAATGAATCTTTTATAACTTTTGACAAGATGGCTCCTGATCTTAAGAGGGAATTAGGCTGGGTTTATCAGTGGTGGAAACTATAGGAGGTGGGCCTGCTTAGAGGAGATAGGTCACTGGGTATGTGCCTTGGAAGGATATTTCATGACCCTGGCTTCTTTCTTGCTCTTTCTTTGCTTCCTGACCACCATGAGGCAGGCAGCTCTGTTCCACCTTGCCCTGCCAGTATACTCTGCCTCCCACAGGCCCAAAGCTATCAAGCTGGCTGACCATAGACTAAAACCTCTGAAACTGGGCCAGCATGGATCTTTCTCTTTTGAGTTGTTTTCCTCAGGTATTTTATCATAGTGCCTGACACAATGTGGGAGTTTTACTCTAGATGAAGTACTCATCTAGGATAAACAAAATTGTTTATGCCTCAGGAGCAATAAAACATTTTTTGATTGTTATGCAGAGGCATCCAAACAACATGGTAACTAAAAAGTGGCCTCTTTAAAGAAATCTCTACACTATGCTAATACAAAATTTTCTGAACCTACTCCCCCGTTTGATTTTTGTTTTGCCTTTTCTATCAGAATCTTTTCCATATCAGCTTCTAAAAGTTAGATCTTCAAATATACCAGGAGTATCTGAGTATCTACAGTTTTAATCTTGATCTTGTACATAACTCTGAACTATTATAAAAACAAACACCTATCTGGACACAGAGACACATGACCCTAATCCCAACTACTTGGGAGGTTGAGACAGGAGGATTGTAAGTTTGAGGTCAGCCTTGGTGACACCCTGTTCCACCATGCGGCCTGCACATTGGTTTCATTAATGAGGTTCCTGGCATAAAAGTTAGCTAGCAGAGATCAAAATAAAACACACAGACTCAGTTAGCTTTTTCTATGACCAGGTCCGAGACGGCTCCCCTCTCTGGCTCCAACCTCGAACCACCCGTAGGGCACCAAGGATTACTCAGGGCTAGCAGGAGAGAGAGAGCGAGCACGCCAGGGAGTGGCCTTTTATTGGGGAACAAGAAATTCAGGGGAGAATTCCATCCAATGAAGGTTGAGGGGGGGGCCGCACTCCAAGGTCAGGGTCAGTGATTGGGCCCCCGGGGTCAGTGGTCAGTCACACCCCCACACAGACGGGTTCTCTCATCAGGAGAGGGCCGGGAAAGTTCCAACACAGCCAGAACGCCTCAGACCCAAACCGGGAGTCGCCCAGTCACGTGTGAGAATGGCTCTCCACACCCTGTCTCAAAATAAAAAATGAAAATATCTGGGAGGTAGCTCAGTGGTAGAACATTTGCCTAGCGTGCATAAGGCCCTGGATTCAATCCCCAGTACCTCAGAAAAGAAAGACTAATCAGGAAGAGAAAGGATATCTCCTGTTTTAGTCAGCTTTTTTTGTTGCTGTGACCAAAATACCTGACAATTTTTGAGGAGAAAAAGTTTATTTTGGCTCATGGTTTCAAAGGTATTAGTCCATAGACAGCGGACTCCATTGTTCTGGGCCCAAGGTAATCAGCTTTATATTACACCTTTCAAAAACTAATCATTTTACCTCTGAAAATTTTTGCATTGTTGAACACATGAGTTTTTTTGAGACTCCTCATATCTAAACCATAACTATAAGGTCCTTGCTTAGCATCTGGATGGCCATCTTAAATGACAGCCGCCATTTTAAGGAAAAAGTTTTGCTTTCCCGCCCAAGGGCATTTCTGAGAAAAGCTCACTACTCCCTCATACCAACCCACTCCCTTAACCGCCCTCATTAGGACCTGCCCAACGCTGATTTCTGAGCCTCGCCCATAAAAGTCCCAGAACTCAAGCCTGTTTTGCCTCTCTCTCCTATAGAGAGATGGCCTTTATTTGTCAGCTCTGACAAATAAACTCTTGTGTGTATCTCTGCCTGGTCTCCATCTTTCATTCCTCACTTTCCCTTCACTTTGAACTTGTGATCCTCTGGTTTCAGCCTCCTGAGTCGCTGGGTTTACAGGTGTGCATGCATCACCATGTCTGGCCATAAGATTGACTTTTGACTTTTTACAGGATGCGGTGGCACATGCCTGTAATCCCAGTGGCTTGGGAGGCTGAGGCAGGAGGATCATGAATTCAAAGCCAGCCTCAGCAACTTAGCAAGGCCCTAAAGCAACTCAGGGAGTTCCTATCTCTAAATATAATATGGAAAAGGGCTAGGGATATGGCTCAGTGGTTAAGTGCCCCTGAGTTCAATCTCCAGTATCAAGAAAAAAAAAAAAAAAAAAGAAAGAAAAAATAAAAATTAAAAAAAAAGGTTGACTCTTGATAATAGTGGAATATGCCTTCAAATCCCTCCTCCTCCATCCACCTCCTTCTTCTTCTTTATCATACTGGGAATTGAACCCAGGGGCGCTTAACCTCTGAGCCACATGTCCAGTCCTTTTGTATTTTGAAAACAGGTCTTGCTAAGTTGCTTAGGGCCTCACTAAGTTGCTGAGGCTGGCTTTGAATTTAGCAATCCTCCTGCCTCAGCCTCTGGAGCTGCTGGGATTAAAGGCATGAGTCACCATGCCCTGCAGCAAATTCCTTCTTGAAGAAAATAAAACCTTGCTTCTCTGTGTTTTTGAGTTGTCTAAATCTTTAAAGTGCAGTCTTTAGGAAAATGACTCATAAGAAGGACAAAAAGGAAAATTTTAGAAATAAACTGGCAAATAGAAAATCTTAAATTCCTTTGCACAAATGTCAATGAAAAGCTTTAGTCACCTGAACAGGCAACTTTAACTGCCAGAGAAACAATTTGCACCCATTTAGTGAGATTTAGATTATTACACATGACAAATAGACAGCATTTCACATCAGAAGCCATAAACTCCATTTGCATCTATCCGTATGTAATGTGTGTCTCTGCATATATGTATGGTGTTTAAATGGACTATTATTTTACCTTTGGATGGTATCACTAGAAATAATTTGTAACCTATTTAATTAGGTTAGAGAAAAATAAATGCTTACATAAATTATTTCTTTTTCAGAAAATAAAACTCAAATGGTCTTCAGGTTCACGACTTGAATAATCTTTAATAAATAAAAATATTGGTGATATAGTAAAAATGGATATTCTACCTAGTTTTACTTATGCTCTTTTTCTTTGCTTTCTTTCTTTCTTTCTTTTTTTTTCCCTAAGGTGCTTGGGATTGAATCCAGGGCCTTGTGCATGGTAGGCAAGAGCTCTACTATTGAACGACCCTTGCATGTGATTCTCTTACAAAATTTGCCAAAAGGAAAAATAACTTTTTGCAGCTAGTTTTGTTTAATATTATAATAATCTGTATTTAAAAGCTCCTAAAGTATTATTATTATTTTCAGAATTGGGAATTGAACCCATGAGAGCTTTATCACTGAGATATATCCCCAGCTCTTTTATTAATTTTGAGACAGGATCTTGCTTGATTACAGAGGCTAGCCTCAAGCTTGTGGTCCTCCTGCCTCAGCCTCCTGAGTTACTGGGATAAGAGGCATGCACCATCATGTCCAGTTCTAAAATATTTTTGATACTTGAAATTTAAAAATTTTTTTTTTACTGTTAAATGAAATGATATCCATTCAATATCTTAGATCTTTTCCACATAAGATAAACTGCTAAAACATTAATTGCTGAAAGCAAGTTTAAGCTTATATATTTTTGGCTTCTAATTAAAGAGGAACTGGAGATACTTGGGTCTGCTGATAAGCATGTCCTGTGTTATGAGGAAGTGCATGCTATTTAAAAACTATGCAATTATGTACTTCCTAATTTTCACTAGATGTTAAATTTACTAAGGATTGAGAATTCTAATTAACACTCAACTGAAAGTACTGGAATTAGAGATATGAAAGGAAACAAGTATACATGAAAAATGTACAATGCAAGTAGGGTATGGTTTTAATAAGGAAAAGCATCCAAGCTCTATGTTTTCATTAAGGGAAAAGACAGCAATTTTATCTTAAAGCAAGATGACTGAGTCAAGCACAAGGGAGCACACCTGTAATCCAGTGGCTCGGGAGGCTGAGGCAGGAGGATCACAAGTTTGAGGCCAGCTTCAGCAATTTAGTGAGACCTGTCTCAAAAAAGTAAAAAGGATTGGGAATATGACTCAGTGGTAAAGTGCCCCTGGGTTTCATTCCCAGTACCTGAAGAAAAAAATATAATTTCTCATTTCAGAGTTAAAAAAAAAGAAATAAGATAAAAATTGAACTGTAAGAGGCCTGTGAAAAGGATTTTTTTTGTGTGTAATCCTACTACTAAGATTAGACAAAAAACTTTATAAGATTCCCCCACCCCTAGAGAAAAATTAGCTCATTAATGTACTGATGTAAAGCTAAAATTTATCTTTTTCTCTGTTAAAAGGATAAAGTTTTCTTGGAGTATTGGACTGCTCTTGATTGTGCAATTTTTTTTCTTCACTTTTTAAGGAAGTAATTTTCCTAGAAAACAGGATTTTTTTTTTTTTTTTTTTTTTTTTTTTTGGTACCAGGGACTGAATTCAGGGTACTTAACCACTAAGCTACATCTTCAACCCTTTTTAAAATTTTTTTTAGTAACTTTTTTATTTTTATTTTTTTGTGGTGCTGAGGATCAAACCTAATGTCTCACACATTTTAGGCAAGTGCTCTACCACTGAGCTATACCCCCAGCCCATTTCCAACCCTTTTTATGTTTTATTCAGACACAGAGTCTCATTAAGTTGCAGAGGTTGACCTTGAACTCGAGATCCTCCTGCCTCAGTCTCTCAAGTGGCTGGGATTACAGGCGTGTGCCAGTGTGCCCAGCAAAGATTTTATTTTTTATCAGAATAATTTCTCATATTTCATGTTGTTTTTTATTGGGTTGTTGATTACTTAAGAAAAGTGAGTCTTTTCAGTATTAAAAGCAGAGGGATTCAGGTGAGGCTCAGGGGTAGAGTACTTACTACCTTGCATATGTTAAGCCCTGGGTTCAATTCCAGCACCATAAAAAACAAAGCAAACTTCTTTTTTACAATTATGTAACTTTCTGTATTTGCATTTAATCCTTTTGTCACTTTGGTTTTTACAGTGACTTATCATCTTATTTAATCATGTTTTAAACTTTTTTTTTTTTTTTTTTGGTACCAGAGATTGAACCCAGGGTTGCTTAACCACTGAGCCATATCCCCAGCTCTTTTTTAATGTTCTACTTAAAGACAGGGTTTTGCAAAGTTGCATAGGATCCCACTAAGTTGCTGAGGCTGGCCTTGAATTTGCAATATTACTGCCTCAGCTTCCTGAGCCTCTAGGATCACAGGAATGTGGCACTGCGCCCAACTCACACATGAGATCTGAGGGATACCATATATCCAAACTACAAAAATTGACCTGAGGCTGTGTCTCAGCAGTAGTGCACTTGCCTGGCATGTGTGAGGCGCTGGGTTTGATTCTCAGCACCACATATAAATAAATAAATAAAGGTCTATCAACAACTTAAAAAAATTGACCAGATATTTGATTATGTTAAGCATTATAGTTGCATGTGGCTATGTTGAAGAAAAAGAGTTTTATCTGCTAGCTACATACTGAAATATTTATGGATGAAATAATAGGATGCTTGGGATTTGTTTGAAGATAAAATATAGGAGAAGGGGGGAGTTGGTTGGGGTTCAAGACTGACCATGACTTGATAATTGTTGACTTTGGATGATGGGTACATGGACATCTATTATTTTGTACTTTGGTGTGTGTTTTAAAATTTCCATAATAAAAGGTTGACACATATATGTCTTGACTCTCTTATTGGGCTGATAAAATAATTTTATGATTTTTTTAATGGCTGCATATTTTCTTTGTTTAGATTTGGCAAAAATTTTGTAATCATGTCTTTTTGTTGGGCATCTGAATTGTTTCCAATCTTTGGCTCTCATCAAAAGCCCTGGGGTTGCTGGGACAGAGTGGCTCATGCCTGTAATCACAGCGATTTGGGAGGCTGAGGCAGAAGGATTGTAAGTTTGAGGCCAGAATCGGCAATTTAGTGAGACCCTGTCTCAAAATAAAAAGAATTGTGGATATGAATATAGTTAGTGGTAGAGTGCCTCTGGGTTCAATCCTCAGTACCCGCGTGTACCTCCCATACGGCACTGAGAATAATGAACTTGTGGATAATTCAACACATAGACCCTTCAGAATTCGTAAATTTTTCTAAATAGGTTTTCCAGATGAACAAATCAGCATACTGTTTTTTTTTTTTCTTTCTTCTCTGTACTGGGGATTGAACCCAAAGGTGCTACCACTGAACTAAACCCCCAGAACTTTTCATTTTTTAAAATTTTGGGACAGGGTCTTGCTAAGTTGCCAAGGCTGGTCTTGAACTTGTGATACCCCCTGCCTGAACTTCCCAAAAACCAAGCATTTTTTAAAAGATGTTTGCCACACTGACCTGCACAGACAAATTGGTTCCCGTTCCCTCCTGCAGCCTATGAGAGGTCCTTAACCCTTTCTTCTGGAGACTTCTCCTTGGTTTCCATGAACCTCTTTCAGATCTTTGCTAAGGGCTTTGCAAATCTTAGTTCATCACATTTAGTTATTATATCCACTCAAGGAGGCAGGTACTTTCACTATTGCCATCTTACAGACAAGGAGACCAAGGTTCAGAAAGAGTAAGTGGCTAGTTTGAGGACACACCATTCCCAGCAAGCTGTGATTGACAGGCAGAGCTGCCAATCCCAGGAGGTGGCCTGGCAGCCACTGGCTCTTTCAATGGGCATTTCTCTTCCTTGGGCTTCTCTGCTGGCTCTCCTTCTTTCTCTGGACCTATACTTTTGCTTCCTGCTTTGGTGGGTTTCTTGTTCCTTCATTTTGAAGCTAACTTGTCTCCCACCAGCTCTATGAAGATGAATCCTAAATTTGGGTCTCTATTAAATTCAGTTTTCATGGATTCTACTTCCAGGTCTCTCTCCAGAGGAGGTGTCAGAATCACACGCAGCTCAGTGCACACATGCATATGCACATGAACGTGCGCACAAGCATGTGTGTGTATACACCCATCTCCCCACAACCACACGGTTACCAAGTGGGCTGAATGAAGTTAACCCACAACACTCCCTGTTGATGTTTAGGAAACAACTCAAATTTGACGTGAACCAGACAGTGGAGACAACTCTGTCGCCTTGGAGACAGCATCCTTGACTCTTCTCCCACTCCTCAGGAAGTCCTGGGCTCTTGCTCAGTGCTCCAGGGTCTGACCATTTCTTGCTTCTGCCTTTGCCCCCGCCCTGGCATCCCCTCCCAGGGTTATGCAGCGGCTTCTCATCTCCCCTAGGCCCTCCCTGCTGTCTGCTTTCCACACAGCTGCCAAAGCCTCCAGCACGGTCTCCGAGGCTTCTTGGCATCCATTCGTTGCACCTTTCTCAGCTCATTTCAGCTCCCCTGCCCTGACTCCAGCCCCACGCGGGGGCTAGACATGCCAGAAATGCTCCCGCTTTGTGGTCTGGAAGCTTCTCCCAGGACAGTTAGGTGGCTTCTTTCTCAAAGTCTCAAGGTTTTGCTTAGATGTCACCTTTGTATCAGGGCCTTTCCTGACCACCCTATTTTAAATCGCGTCCCCTTTAGTTTCCCCACGGTCCCTTGGCCTGTGTTTCTGTCCCTTTTCTCCATAACACCTTCTATCACGCTCGTAGCTTCCTGACTCATTAGGGCCATTAGCTGATGAGGCTGCCCCACTGGAATCTAACGCCGGGTTCACGATGTCCCCGCGCCATCTGGGCTGTCAGTCCTTCATCGCGCTCCTTTGGCAAAGGGCAGAACGGGCGCGCTTCCCGATGTGGCCGCAGGGTGGCAGCACAGACCGGGCTTCAGGCCGAGGAGCGCCTCCCGTGCCCGCCTGCCTAACAGGTGACCCCCTCAGGGGCTGTGCTGCTGGGCCCTCTCTAAAGGGCTTTAGGGCAAGGACAAAGATACGGGGGCGGGGGTGGGGGAGCTTGGATGCTGGTTCTGTGCTTCAGCTTTGGGCAAAGTGTCGCCTGTGTACCAGGAGTGAGCCTGTCACAGAGTTGTAGCAAAACCCGTGAATATTCATCTCCCTGTCCTTGGGCCCTCCGGGTCGGATTATAGATGCGACATCCATGGCATTCTTTCCTTTTCTAGGATTCTGTGGCTGAGCATGGGACCAGGGAGCTTCCTGGGCCCTGTAGGGTCCTGTTTCCATAGCGAGGCCGGTTTGTGCCTCACTTAGAGACAGGTTTGGTGTCATCGGGGACCTTGAAAACACCGGGTTTATTAAAACTTCTTGCCGTGCGATCTTGGGTAAGCTCCTTCACATCTGTCACGGGAGGGACGCTCTTCCTGGCTGGGATTGGTAAAGTGACAAAATGGGCCTGGGGAATTATAATGCCTAGTCGGTGGCATCTGCCAACACTGTCGTGTTATTTTATTCAAGTTCCTCCCAGCCCCAACATCTGACGGTTCTGACTTCTCCTTACAACTTGAGAGGGCAGGGGAGGGCAGGATGCCTAAAATATGTATTCCAGGGAGCAGGTGAGAGGAGTGAGGAAGGACAAAAGATGTACTGGAAGTCATTCATTCGTTCAGTGAGCAGCGGAGCACCCACCTAGCATCAGGTCCTGCAGTCCGAGTGAAGAGGTGAACAGGACACATGTCCTGCCAACAGGTGACGGAGGTCAGCCAGGGTTCTGGGGGAGCACAGGGGAGGGGGATCTCCTTCCCAGAGAAAACAGGTGAGCACACAGAGGAGGGAAGGCATGGGGACCCCCAGGTAGCTTGGGGTCAGTTCTCTGAAACATTGGCTCAGGACAGACCATGTTGAAGCCACTGTGAATCCAGGGCTAAACTACAGCAGAGGAGGTTGCAAATGCGGAAGTGCATGTGGGGTGGGGTAGGCAAGTTCCTGACGGGCACAAGCGGAGTGCTAGGACCTCAGGGCTGGTAGGCCAGTGGGGTGTCTTTGCCTACTTCTTGAAGGTAAGTGGGCTGTGTGGAGGGTGGGCAGTGGACTTCCCTGATTTGGTGGGGATCAGACAGAGAGGTGGAGTTGGAGCCAGGGGCATCTGCCAGACAGAAGGAAGGGGCAGGTAGAAGAGAGAGAGGCAGGGTGGGATAGTGCAGACAAGGTGACCAGGGCTTCTTGGAGCCTCTGAGCCTCAGTTAAGACAGGTGATACACAGGAGAAGTGGGCAAGAAGAACAAAGTGAGGACTATCTTGATTCCATACTGAGGAGTAGAGTGCCTGATCAGGGAAGTGATAATGGTCCCTGAGCAGGTCAGAGGGCAAGTTCTGGGGGAATTAGAGCTGGGGGGGGGGCTTTCAGGACATTTATCTGATGCTTTCCTCAGATGAGGAAACTGAGGCACCGAGACAGAAAGGGAAACCTACTCCTTCAGAGTTAGTTCTTGGTTCTTGGTAGTACTTTAAAAAATATTTATTTTTTAGTTGTAGTTGGACACAATATCTTTAATTAATTAATTTATTTTTATGTGGTGCTGAGGATTGAACCCAGGGCCTGACCTGTGCTAGGTGAGCGCTCTACCACTGAGTCACAACCCCAGCCCCTTGGTAATATATTTTTAAGATGCAGGACCCTGACTAATAGCTTGTTGGGAAAGGATCAATTGGGATGAAACCATGTCAGTCAATCAACACTGCCATCACTGGCACTGAGTGCCTATGGGTGCTGAGCACTCCCCAACACTACCTTTTTCACATGCACAACTCTGAGATCAGCAGGGTTACTATCCCTCTTATAGAGCAGAGATAGCAGTTCAGAGAGGTTGAGTAACAGATCCAGGGCCCCACAGCCAGTGAGGGGATAACTGGGAATTCACATGCGGAGCCTGGTTCCAGAGTGCCCTCCCTCTGCCCTGTGATACTTCTTCTGCTGTCACCATGAGGCTGTGTTACAGGGTGAGGGACTGTGGTGGTGGTGGGAGTACAGGATGGGACTCTACCTGTGCATGCCCCCAGGGCCACAGGAGCCTCTTGAAAGAAAGAAAATGACAAATGAAGATAAGAAAGAACACAGGAGGACTTAAGACCTAATGCATGGGGTGGGTAGAGGTTGGGTCAGCTGACCTTCAAGTCCCCTACAGTCACTCTCTGGCAGCAGTTGGTGTTTGCTTAGATCCCCAGGAGTTAGAATCAGAGCCACAAGGAGCAAATGTTTGTCTGGTTTCCTGCTGGCACTATCAATGCTTTCTCACTAGTCAAATAACAAGCAGGGACGAAGTGCAATTTTTTTTAGTGGACACTGGCTTGGCGGCTACAACCTTGCCTAGAATAGTTGGCGCTTTGGTCTCGGTTATTGCCATACCTGGCTGCACCTGCTCAGTCTTTTCCCCATCCCAATTCAACTTTTACCCCATCTGGGTTACTAGGTGCGCTTTCAGAAATGGCCATCAGGTGGCAGCAGACGCCAAGAGTCAGGGCTCAGCACACGCTGGCCAGCTCTGATCACCGGCAGGGGGCGCTGCTGCTCTGCAGGTGGGCAGGCGAGGTCCTGAGGCAGAGAAGGTGTACCTCTGGGACTAAAAGAGGTTGATCCCGCTCCGCTAGGATGCTGGGGGCTGGGGAAGAAGGTCCTAACCTCAGCCCAAGAGGAGGGCTGTGTATACTGCCTTCAATTGTAGAGTGAGTAGCTAACCCCTACTTTACCAACATTATAGGCAAATTGTAAAAGGTCATGTGGCAAATATTTTAGGTTTTGCCAGCCATAAGGTCTCTATTTCAACTATTTAGTTGTGAATAAATGGGTGTGACTGTGTTCAAAAAAAATCTTTAGAACACCAAGATTTGAACCTCACATAGTTTTTATATGTCACCAAATGTTGTTCTTTTGATGTTTAATAGAACTACCTAAAAAAGTAAAAATCATTATTAGCTCTTGGACTGTATAAAAACAAGCAGGGTGACCCTAACTTGGTAGAGTCTGAAACCAGGGCCACTCTTTATAGGAGGGCCCCGTGATGGCCAGTTGCCCTCTCTGCTCCCTGCTAGCACACCTGGCTGCATTTCCACACCAGCAGCCTCTGCCTTGTCCGTCCCTTCTCTAAGGAAAACCCTTGTCCTTTTCATCTTTGGAGGCTCAATCTTGTGGTCTCTTTTAAAAATTCAAGTTTTTTGAGGATTAATTACATAAGATTAAATGCACTTATTTTAAGCGTAGAGTTCACCAGGGTTGTTTTTTTTCCCTTCTTCTTTCTTTCTTTCTTTTTTTTTTTTTTATTTAGCTTGTTAGCTTTGGTGCTGGAACCCAGGGCTCCTCCATGCTAGGCAAATGCTCTAACCATTGAGCTACATCCCCCAGCCTGAGTTCCATGAATTTTGACAAATACACCCAAGGAACCACCACCACTGGGAAGACAGCGAACATTCCTTCATCCTGAAAACTTTCCTGTGCCTCTTCCTCGTCGACTTTGACTTAACATCAAACAATAACAACAACAACTGAATCTCCCAATGATCAAGCACTTGCAATGTGCTGGGCCCCAGGGAGGCCCTTGACGAGTTCTGTCTCACTGAAGCCGAGGGAGCCTGGTGAGGTAGGAGCAGGTGGCAGAGGTGGGCACTCACCTGAGGCCCCAGGCTGTGGGATGGGAAGTGACAAGCCCGCTGTGAGTAAGAGCAGAGTTGGGGAATTCTGGCCCCTGGTGCCCAAGTGCTTTCCTTCACTACTGTCTTGCCCTGCCTGTCCCAGCCCCCTCTGTGTCCCTAGGGCCATTTTGAGTACACTTCCTTGACTCTTTGCTATTCCAAATGTGGCCTGGGACCTGCAGCCTCTATATTCTCTGGGCACTGATCCCAAATGCACTCTTAGGCCCACAGTGCCGGGTCTGCACCATGGCATCAGAGCTGAGAAGCTCTGTGCTGGGCTGTCTCCACTCCTCAAGTGGTGGCTGTGCCTGTGTCCCTGTCCTTGATAAACCATGAGCTCCTGGAGGGCAGGGGCTGAGCCTCAGGTGCCCACTTCAGGACCTCTGTCCTCTGACCCCCTGTGAGTCAAGGCTGGATTCCTAGATGCAGGAAGAATGGGAGGTTGGAGCCTTGGGAGAGGGGTTGGGGGCATGGGGCTGGTGGGAGGAGTGGGGCCAGCGGGCAGGGGTGGCCTAAACACTGAGAGTTTGGAGGTCTGGTTCCCCACTTGTTCTGGCCTTTGCCCAGTGGACTCAGGCAGTGTGGGTTCATTTGCATATCATTTGCATGCATATTGCTTTGCTATTGGATGCCGTGTTGCCCAGAGGAGCAGGTGGATTTGGGGAGAAGGTGAATAGGACAGAGGATGCGGAGTTGGGGAGGCCCATCCTGGGAGCGGGTCTGGAGTGGGAAGTGCTCTCTGCCTCTGGGCGAGGGGAGGGGCTCACTAGAGCCTCTCAGGCCGGCACCAGCTGGGGGAGGAAGGCTGGCTGCTGGGCTGGTCCTGCCTCTCTGGCTTGGAATGTCCTTTTCCCTGTGTCCCTGTCACCATTCTGCATACTATCCTCAGGCTGTGGGATTTGCCGAAGCAATGAGGTGAAATGTTGAGCTAGGAGACCTAAAAGAGCCCTCCTTATGAGTCTGGTTATACACAGCACAAAAGCAGGAATCCTGCAGGAGGGACCCTGGGGGGTCAGCACCTGGAAGCAGTACTAGAGACCAGAGCTTCTGACCCAGTGACAACAGGAATAAAACCAGGCCAAGGAATAGAGACACAATCAAGGCTTTAATTGGGGGGGGGGTTTAACCTCAAGGAGCGGGGAGTCAGCACTGAGGGAGAGATCAGGCTGCTCCCGGTAAATGGGAAGGACAAGCCTTTTATCAGGTTGCTGGGTGGGCTAGGCTCTGGCTCTTTCTCACTTCTGGATTTTTCCAAGTCACCACTTCTGGGGACCATCCAGTTCCCATGAGATGATTGTTTCTGCTTGGGGTCTCACCAAGGGGTGATGTGCCTGCAAGGTTCGGCTCTTCCTGGAGGGTGTAGGGCACTGACTGAAGACTTCTAGAATGTTCCTGCCAATTCTGAAAATACCTTAGTTACTCTTCTCTTGGTGTCCTCAGTCTTAAAGGGGGATGAGACAGGTGAGGTGAATTTAGGGATAATGGGCCTTGTATTACCAGTTTTTAGACTCTCATCTGTTGAATGATTAACATGCTCATAGGCAGAGGGCCCTGGGAGTGCCACTGCCTTTGGTGCCTGTGATGGTCCCTGATTGTCTCAGAAGCCGGTAAAAGTGGGCTCTGGGAGGTGGCTCCTGCTCTTTTGTGGTCTGTGCCTGGCTCACTCTGCAAGTTCACTGAGTTGGGCAGTAAGTATACATGCAATAATTTTTTTTTTTAATAATCCTGGGGATGGAACCCAGGCCTTCATGTGTGCTAGCTCAGTGCTCTCTTGCTGAGCTTGTACCCAGCACACACGCAAGCATCTTCCTATATAAAGATAAAAAGTTGAAAGAAGTGCGGCTCCAGTTTTCAAGGGGCTGGGAGACCGTTCCGAATGCCTGTCCCTCCCAGCACCCTTTGTGGTTCGGGCTCTGGCTGCGTTCTGACTGTGCAAATTTTATTTGTTTCTTGCTCTTCTCTTCCACTGGACTGTGAGCTATCTGAGGGCAGGGTCCATCCTGTCCATTCCTGTGTCCCTTGGCGTGGGACCAGGATCAGAGCAGGCGCTAAGTACATGGGTGATTCCTCAACATCTCTGGGGCTCCCCAACACTTAGAGGGGGTGCCCTGCCCTCCCCCAGGGCAGTTAAAACACCTCTGCGAAGGCCCCAGGGCCAGAAGTAGGAATGGGACAGTAGAAGGTGCCAGAGAGAGAGGTGGAGCTCGGGTCTCAGGATGGGGACCCAACATCTGGGTGTCAGCCCCCTGCCCGCTCCTGTGCTGAAATGCTGGCCTCTTGCCACTCTTCTATCCTGAGTGTCACCTTCTCTTGCCTGTGGGTCCCCCTGACATTGAGGCTGCCCAGGTTTCTGCAGAACCCCCTCCTAGATTTGGGGAAGGGAAGCAGAGACTGGGCTGCTCTGGACTTGCCCCATCCCTCCTCTGCCCACTCTATAAGCTAGGGCCACCTTGTCGCCCGAGGGCCCCCCATAAGCAGGCTCCCAGCCCCCTCCCCACTGTCTGGAACTTGTCATTGAAGGACTTTAATTAATGACCTGTTCTTTCTGGCCCAATTTCCTTCTGTGGCAGGTGGGAGAACAGTGCAGGCATCTGTGAGGTCAACTGAGTTGGAGGTGTGTGGAGCAGAGATTGCTGGGAGGGGTGGCTAGTGAGGGGCCAGCTGGGGTCTATCCTGTGGTGGCCGATGAGGGGTAAGAACAGCCCCTGCTAATCTGTTCAAGGTTGGGGGTGCTAGGAGCGCCTGGGAGAGTCAGGGGCCTGGGTTTGACCACCCTGATCTGAACTGGCTGCATTTGCCTTGGGCCTCAGTTTACCCTTTTGGAAAGGGGATCATTTAGTTAGATTGTCTCTTGGGGCCCCTCAAGCTTTGAGGTTCTTTCCACTTGATGTTGTGTTTGGCCTGCAAAGGGTATTACTTTGGGATTAGTATCTAAATCTTAAACACTGGGAGTTTCCCTTACAAATCAAGTTCCAGCTTCCAGAAGGCAAAACAGGAAGGTCTCACCACTGTGGAGTCCATGTTCATCTTGGGGAAGGGACTCACATCTCACCAGCCAGGCCCCTGGAGCCCGCCCCTCCCACCTTCCACACCCAGAGGCCCAGCCATGCAGCAACTTGAGCATGTGCCCTCTGGTCCCCCTTCATCTTGGGGCTGTGCCTACCCGGGACCCTCTGCTCATGGCTGCCCTTGCCCAGGCCCGGGGTCAGGCCCCGCGCACAGCCCTCCTGGCCACAGCTGGAGCACAGGCACGGGCAGGCTTCTTTCTCTTTTGTTTTGCCAACCTGAGGCTTCAGAGGGCAGGTCTGGATCGGACTGGTGTTAGCTCACGTGTTTACCAAGCAGAGAATTAGGCCTCGGCATTTCCTGGGGAGTGGAGGGGGCCTTGGTCAGGGCCCAGGCCCAGGCATGTGTAGCGGAGGGGTCCCTCTCACCTGGGGCCCAAGCCCTTCCCTTCCCCCTGGATGATCCATTCCCAACATCTTGGGGATGCCCACGCTCATGGCCTTTTTCTGCACTGCCTGGCCAGTCCTCCCGATTTCTTCCCTGAGGGCCCTCATTCAAAGCTGTAACTTCTTCTCCTCTGCAGCCCCAAGCATGGGGCCCGCCTGCTCTGCACTGCCCTCTGCTATGTGCTCCCCAACTCTGGGGGCCTCTGTCCTGACGCCCCTGCCCTTGGCCTCCAGCTCAGACACTCATAGTTGGCTCAGAAGATGGTCCAATGGCTTCTGTCTGCAAGGCAGGGCTGAGCCTGATGGGGACCTGGTGAGCACAAGGCACCAGGGGGCTTCGTGGAGCTGTTGCTGGGAGGGGGAGAAAGGGTGCCCCTGCCCTTCAGCCAGGCAGGTGGGATGGTCCAGCCCTTCCCTCATTTGCCTGGCCCATCCTGACCCAGCCCTGGGCCCCTGCACTCAGCCATCATGGCATCCACTGGGTGCCAGCCCAGGCTGGGCAGTGGGATGCAGAGATGTGAGACAAACCCTTATGGCCAGGAGCCCCAAGGCTGGTCACGATTCCCTGTCCCCAAATCTGACCTTGCCACCGCTCAGCTCAAACCCGCCCAGCTCATCAAAGTCAATAGAGCAAGAAGACCCCTGGGCGACTACCCAGGTCAGCTCCCGATACTTTACAGATGGGAAAACTGAGGCCCAGAGAGGCCATGATCTGCCCAAAGTCATGGGCCTAGACCTGGTGTCCTGGGACCTGCTCTGGGTGGTCTGAACCAGGCTGTGGTGTAGTCAGTCCTGAGGGCTGGGACATGCATAGTGTGCCTGACTTTTGGGGACTCCCTGCCCTCCTCACCCCCACTGTGAATGGTAGGGGCACCTGCCCTGCCCCCAGCATGCTCCACCTGGCCTCACCAACTTTCCCATAGCCACAGAAAGGCAGGGCTGGGGCAAGTCTGAATCAGCCCAGGGAGCAGCGAGTCCCAGCCGGCCCTCCCTGCCCTCCAGCCCTGGGAGCGGGAAGTGAGATCCACACCCCAAATCCTCCTGCCTCCCTTCCCACCCACGCATTCAGCCTGGGGCCCAAACATGGCAGGGAGCCAGCACCTCGTCCTCTGTCCTTGGTTACCGAGGCACAACACCCAACACTGGAGACTGTTTGTCCTGCCAACGCCGCACCCTAACCTGGGCCTGCACACCTCTGCCTCGGCAGGGAGAAGCCTGGCTGGGGGCAGGGCAAGTGGGCAGAGGGCACAGGGCCCACAAATTGGAGACCCTTCCCCTCCCACTCCAGGCCCCTAAGATGTCCTGGCTCAGGAATGCCAGGCTGTATTCCCAGGACCTTTGGCTGTGGGGCCCCAGCCCAGCTGCTGCTCTAAGTGCCTAAAGCCTTGTAGGACCTAGGAGGAGAAGGGCCAGGGTGAGAAGCTTGGTGCTTGAACCATAGCAGAGAGGAGAGGGAAGGTCCTTCCTTCTGGTTGGTCAAGGGGGGTCCGGGGAGGGAGGCCTGTGGGCCCTCTCCTACACAGGGGAGGACGGGAAGTTCACCAGCCCCAACAAGATCAGAGGGTCCCCAGGACTGGGGTGTGGCTGCTCCGGCGTCATGTTAGGGGCTGGCTGAGTGGTCAAGGGGATGTGATGTCAGGGCCTGGGGAGGCAAGGGCCGTACTGGGAGGGGGACAGTATTTGTGGCTTTCGCTGGTGCTGGGGATTATAGGGAGATAGTGAAGGGCCAACATGGCCTCTGACCCTGGGGGGCCCCCTGTCTGAAGGAGCAACAGGGCCCTGGCCTGAGAGGAAGGCACAGCCCCATCCACACTGGGAGACAGGAGGAGAGGACTTAGGTGGCTCTGTCCAGGGCACTGGCTAAGTAGGCCTACGGGTCTTGCGAACCCTTCCATTGGATGGGGAGTGGTGAATCAGGGTCTTTCTGCTTCTCCTTTCTGAGAAGCACCTTCCCTGGGCTGGTGCCCCGCCACCCCCAGGTTACCAGGCCTGGTCAACATTAGCAGTTTGCTGTGGCCTATTAATGCTTCTGGGTTAAGCCCCAGCTCCCCTCAGTCCCCTGCTGAGGACAGGGCCCTTCGTAGTCCCTGTTAACAGATGAGGAAACCGAGGCTGAGAGAGGAGTCAGGGAAGGGCCAAACCCCCTGTTTGGTGGCTCTGGTCCTCAGGGGCAGACCATCATGTCAAGAGTCCCCACTCTCCTGACATTTGGGAGGACGTGCTTGGGTACTCCCTGGGAAGGTGCAGGGGAAGGGCATGTCTGATGGTGTCCCTGCTGCTCCCCTGGTCCTGGAGCTGGTGGGTACTGGGACTCGGCTCACAGCCCCTCTCCGACCCTGTCCCTGGTTCCGTCTTGGGGTGAGCCTGTGAGCAGGGTGGGGTGGGAGAGACTGTCCCTGCTGAGGCTGCAGATTCCCGGCCCACCCAGGCTGAGTCAGCGCTGGCGGGAGCCGGGAGGGTGGCAGCTTTCCCAGGGCCAGTCTGGGCGGCAGCGGTGGCGTCCACATTCCTCCCAGGCAGTGGTGCGTCTGGGCTTGCTGAGCCAGGTGTGCTGAGCCTCGCCCGGCCCCCGCCCGCCTGTACCCGAGCCAGCCCAGCGCCCAGGCCCTGCAGGGAGGTGGCTGGCAGCTGCTGGGACGGGCTGTGGGAACTGCTTGCCTTGCATGTCTTTGCTGGGTGGGGTGCACACTTGGGGGAGGACAATCTCCTGGAGCCCCTGTGCCCACAATGGCCAGGGCAGTTGGGGTGCCCACTCGTCACCCTTTCTTGGCCTCTGCAATTGGAGAGCTGGAGGCTGAGACCCAAGAGAGTCTGATTTGGAGCCTTGTCCTTGTTCATGGCTCAGTAAATGCGGGTGGCAGAAGGCAGGTGTTCTAGGAGCTGGGCTGGAGGGACCTGCGGAGCTGGGAAGCAGGAGGGCATGTTCTGTTTGCTGCCCCTTCTCTAGGCTGACCAGCTTGCAGCTCTGGGTGCAAATGGCGTTCTGGGGTAGAGACTCTAAGTTACAGCCCTGTGCCCGTAGGGGCTCCAGCTCTGGGAGCTGCTGCCAACATCTACCACCTGGGCCCTGCTCCCTCTTGCCCCAGCTGGGCTATCTGCACTGGCATCTGGGGCCAGGAGGTACCTCCCTGGTGGTCGGTCAAGGTTGGTCCTCACCACTCACTTGTGGTGAAATTTTTCCTGCAGGCTACTCTGGGCCTTGGTCTCTTCTATGGGGACAAGACCTCCCTTGCTCTGCCAACATCATTAGGTTCTTGATGGGTGAAATGTGATTTTTTTTTTCCAGTACCAACCATTCCTAGCCCCTTTTTAATTTTATTTTGAGACAGTCTTGCTAATTCTCTGAGGCTGGCCTCAAATTTACGATCTTCCTGCCTCAGCCTCTTGAATGGATGGGATTATAGGTGTGTACCACTGCACCGGGCTTGGAATATGATGGGGACAGGAGGGGCAGTGTAGGGACCCCTTCCTTCCCTGCAGTGGGACCCCTCACCCCTGCCCAACCCAGATCTGCAGCTTCCCATCATCCTCTGGTGTCAGGCCAGGATCCTGGCTGGGTTTGCAGAGGGGAGCCTCAAGCCTGGATTTGGGAACTCTGCCTGATGTTCAAGCTCTTCCCTGAGGGCCTCTGCCGGAGCCCACATTTCAGTCCCACCTGAGACCAGCTGTGGGGTGCCCCCTTGACTCCCTGACACCCCATTCTGAGGCCTCAGCAGTTTTGAGACAGCCTCTGGGCCTGGGCTGGATCCTCTGTCCTGGGCCTAGGCTGTTTCCTGGGAACCCTAGGGCGGGCCCAGGACACCCTGGGATGCAGAAATCCCTTCCCAGGCCTTGGTGGGAACCAAGGAGGCCTGGCTCTGAGCCCAGGTGGGTGTGGGGATTCTGTCCTACGCAGGAGGTCGGAAAGGGTGACAGCAGGGACGTGGGAAGAGAGGCCAAGGGACGAGCTGGGATGCTGGGCCTGGATGTCCCGCACAGCCTGCTGTGAGGGCTGTGGGCTGCCCGGCCGGCCCTGGAGAGGGGGGTGGAGGGCAGAGTTGAGCAGTGGTGGGCAGGACTGACCTGGGACACCCCAGGCTGGAGCAGGGACCCCTCAGCTCCTCTTTCTGGTGGCAGAATCTTCTCTCCAACTTTCTTTGGCTGAGGTCTAGGACACCTGGGGTGCAGGGAATCTCTGGGGACTCTAGTTGCCTTCCCTCTCCCCTGTCCAGGGCCTTGGGGAAAAGGGGCAGCACTTTGTCCTGGCCATGAAAAGAAATACCTCAGCACTTGATGGCCCTACTCTGTGTCCTGTGTGCTGAGGTTAAGGGTGCTTCAGTGTGTGTGTTTGTGTGTGTATGTGTGTGTGTGGGTGTGTATTGATGGAGGAGGCAATTGTCCCAGGGTAGGTGGGCTCCTGGGCATTCAGACTGGGGTCCTTGGAGTTGGATTCTACACCCTGAAGGATTCTGGGAACTGTCCCTGAGAGATGGGCCCAGGGCAGTCTGGGAAGTCCTGGGAACAGGTGAGGACAGGCTGGAAGGGTGCGGCTGCGGCTGGAATGTGAGGGCCTGCAGGGTCCCCACCTCCCTCATCCAGGAATGGGCCCTCCCCGGGGAGCTGGGACCCAACCCTTCCCCAGCTGTCCCCAGCTCTGCACTGCCAGGTCTCCTCAGCTCTGGGTCCCTCCTGGGGGGCTCCCCCATATACCTCCTCGCTCTCTGCTGGGCTAGAACAGCTGGCTCCTCTGGGGTGAGCTGTTTGAGGGATGCTGGCATCTCCCTGAAGCCTCTTAGATTCTTGGTGCTGTGTTTCTGGCCCTTTGCCCAGACCCACCTTCAGAGGGACCCCGTCTGATGAGCTAGGGAGGGCCGTGGCTGCACTGTGGGGGCTTCCCTGAACCAGTGGGTGGGTTTCTAGGCCAGCTCTGCTCTCTGGGAGGGGCCGAGGGAACCTGCCAGTGCTGGAGATTCTGGGCCCAAGTTGCTTGCCTCTGCAGAGAAACTTTGTCCTCTCCTCTCCTGCACTGGTGGCCTCAAGACCCAGGCCACCCTCTTTAGTGTGGCAGGCCTCTCACAGGCGGGCCCCTGCCCACCTCTCCAGGCTCAGCTCCCAGCTCTGCCTCCCTCATCTGGAGTCTCACTCTTTCCTGAGGGTGCCAGGCCCCTATATGCCCCCGGCCTTCACCCTGCCTGGACGTCCAGCGTCTGCCTCTGACTCAGTCTGACCCCCAAACTCCCTCCTGGCTTTCCTGCCTCTGGGGCCATTTCAGGGTCCTTTCAGGGGCTCCCGCTGCTCAGCCTGCTCAGGCCTCTGATGTGCTGATGAAGTCCGGGTGTCCCCCCTGGAGTTAGAGCCCCCAAGACCAGGGGGCTTGTGTCAGTTGTGTCCCTGTCCTGTCCCCAGGCCGAGGTAATCCTGTAAGAGGTGCAGGGAGTTCGGGGGATTCTTCTGAGGCCTGCAGACTTGCATGGGGCCTTCACACAATCCTGGCCCTGAGTCTGCTTGCTCTAGGTTGAGGAGACACATCCTTCTATTTTGCGATTAGGATCTCTTGGGAAGATTCTAGAAATCTCTCCTGGGGTCAGGGAAAGTTCAGGTTCCTTCTTTCCCCATGTGAGGGTGTAAGGTTAATAGGCTAGAGCAAAAATGGCAGCTTTGTGTGAGTGTGCAAATGAGTGTGCAAAATGTGAATGCACAGGAGGCCTGTAAAATGAAGTGTACACAGCGTGTTAGTGAGTGTGAAAGTATGTGTGAGTGTGAAATGTGTTAGTGTGAGGCCAGTCAAGTCTGCATGAAGGTCTGTGAGTGAATGTGTGTGATTCTGTGAGCATGTGTGAATGTGTGAATTGAGTGTGTTGAGTCTGAAAATGAGTGTGTGTGTGCGTGTGAGCTATGGGTAAGTGTGTGTGAAGGTGTGCATATGGGTTTATGAATATATTCCAGTTTGTGACTCACATAGTCACTCACAATGTGACTATGTGAGTATGAGCCTGAGAATCAATGTGCATATGCAAATGTGTGCAAGCCATGTGCACGTGCAAATGTGCATGCAAGTTGTGTGTGAGCATGTGTGAGCTGTGCATGTGTGCAAATGTGCATTGAGCGGTGTGTAAGGATGTGTGAGCTGTGTAGATGAGTGTGTGTTGGAGCTGGGCACTTGTGCAAATGTGTGTGTGAGTTGTGTGAGTGTTTGGCTTGTCCTGCAGGAGTGCTGGCCTGGGACTGATAGCAGTAGGGGCATCTTGGGTCTAGGCCCTTTCTTTCCCCAAGGCCATGGTCAACTGCAGGGAAGCTCAGAGCCCTCTGTGAGTTCTGGGGAGATCTGGGAGCTCTGAGGCTCAGCTTTGCCCAGGAGTCTACTCGGAGGGGTGAGAGAATGGGAGATGGGAGTTCCACATTCTAGGAAGAGCTCAGAGGCCATTCTTTTTTTTTTTTTTTTAATATTTATTTATTTAGTAGTTGTACACAATAGTTTTATTTTATTTATTTATTTTTATGTGGTGCTGAGGATTGAACCCAGGGCCTTGCACGTATGAGGCGAGCGCTCTACCACTGAGCCATAACCCGAGCCCCTCAGAGGCCATTCTTATTTTAATATGGAATAGAGTCAAAATAACACTGACACATATTTAAGAATGAAGATACATCGAACACCTGCAAATCTGCCACCCAGTTTCAGACACTCTACCTTTGACATGTGCCCTTCCCACGCTCTGCTCGCCCCTGGGTCACCACTAGCCTGCATTTGGGCTGCTCTTCCCTGGCTTTTCTTCATGGATTGGAAGCCATCCTCTGAAGGACGGGCAGGAAACAGGAACTTTTCCCTGATCTGGTGCCCAGAGTGGCTCAGTGCTGCCCTCTGGGGGCAGGGACTCGGCTTCCTCCTGCTCAGTCTCCAACCTGGGTGAGAAGAAGGCCACTCAGCTCACGGGGAGACAGGGCAGACAGGTGCATGCGATCTCTGTGCACATGCAGGCGCGGGATGCGCTTGGACACAGGTTAGCACACAGGCACGCACACGAGTGTGCGCATAGACGCTTCTGTCATTGGTTTGTATCAAGTCCCCAGCGGTGCCACAACCTGTGTGGGATGTGCCAATGTAGCTGCTGTTCCTAAGAAGTTTGCAGCAGGAAGTGGGTGGTCCCTGTGGGGAGGAGGTCCTGTTCAGGGACCCTCAGACTCAGGCTGGGATGAAGATGGCTTTTGGGTGAGCAGTTTAATAGAGGGACTAAGAGGGTGGATGGGGAGGAGGGAAATGTTCCCAAGGCAGGGAGGGATCAGAGGTAGAGGTGGGGGAGGTATGCCTTAATGCATAGGCCAGTTGCAGAAAACAATTTCAGGACCATGGGCCTGGAGGCAGGGGAATGGACACAATGGCCCAGCTGGGCCTGGTCCTGTAGGGATCATGGGACTAGGGAGGGAGAAGTTGGGGAAAATGAGCCAAGCTAGGTCCCTGGAGAAGGGGTGGGTTTGAAGAGCACAGGTAGGTGGAGGATGGGTCCTGCCCTGGAAACCCTCCCCAGGCCTCAGGCAGTTCCTCCTGTGGCTGTGCTCAGAGGCCAGCAGAGGGCGCTCCTGCCACAGAGTTGGGGCTCAGGCTGCGTGAGGCAGTAGCTTCATTCTTGGAAAGTGACTGGGCCTGGAGCCCAACCAGAGGCATGATGGCATCCCCCTTGGGAGCCACCAAGGAAAGGGGTGAGAAGAGACAAACTCACGAGGTGAGGCGGGACCCACAATGCTCTGTTGCTCCCTGGTCAGGCGCATGTCTGGCCAAGGTTTCCCTCCTCTTATGTCCAGGTGGTGACCTTGGAACCACCCCCAAGAAAGGACTGACCCCCTTTGCCTGTCTTGGAGTGCTCCTTCTGGGCCACAGGGTCTGTCAGGGCCAGTTGGACTTTCTAGAAAGTTCCCTGGTGTTCTAGCCCAGGGCTCTGCCTGAGCTTCCCTGCTTCCCTGCCTGGCCTCTAGGAGGAGGACGTGCCACTGTGCTCCTTCCTCAGCCTGCCTGTGGGTTCCAGAGTCCTCAGGCCCTTGATCTTCCCCCAAAAGGGTTAGAGGCTTCGAGCGGTTGTTGAACACAGCTCGAGAGGAGGCCATTGCCCACCAATGGCTGCAGGGGGTAGAGGAAGGCCTCCCTGGTGAGTCCTCCTTCCCTCTCCTGAGGTCTCCTGGGCAGAGGCACCTCGAGCTCAAGGCGTCTGCTGATTCACTGGTTGGTTTATTCTGCAGTCACGGGGCTCTGTTTGCTAGGACAGAGAGGAGGAGGCAGGGAGGGAAGAGAGGGGGAAACAAGCCACGAGGACTCCGGGTGATGCTTGGAGAGTGGGGCAGCGTCTGCTCTGAACCTCTTCCTCTGGCTTCTCCCTCCCACCCAGGGCCATTATCACCGCCCACCTGCTTATCCCAGAAAGTGCAGCGTCATCCTGTCATCGTGCTGCCTGCCCCGCCCACCGTCCCTGTTTTCCTCCAGGTCTGGTCCTCACCCCCGCGTCTCTCCCCCAGGCCGGCACATCTCTCTCCAGGGCTGATTCTGGTCCCGTCCAGCTCTTATGTTCCCACCAAAGGGAGCCCCTTCTTCAAAATACTGGACAGAAAAGAAAGAATCGGCAAATGTGACCTGGGGGCGCTGTCAGTCTGGCAAAAAGACCCACAAACCAAGCCGAGAAGCCAGAGAGTGACTGAGAAGGATGTATTCAGGGCACATGTGCTGAGCCTGGGTCCCTGTTCATGAAAAGTTCACCAGTCAGTGAGAAGACCCCATGGAAAGCGGGAAAGGGTTGAAATGAACAAGAAGGAAACCCAGAAGCCACTCCAGGGAAGGGTGCTCCATTTCACCAGTAACTGGAGTGAAAATTAGCCAGGTGCAGTGGCGCACGCCAGTAATCCCAGCGACTCTGGAGACTGAGGCAGGAGGACCGCAAGTTCAAGGCTCAGCCTCAGCAATTTAGGGAGAACCTGTCTTATAAATTAAAAAGGGCTGGGGATGTGCTTAGTGGTAAAGCGCCCCTAGGTTCACTTGCTATTACCAAATTAAAAAAAAAATTAAAACAAAACCAAAAACAATGGAAAACAGTAGCAGCAATAAGTGGACCTTGGTGGGACCTATGCTGGTGGTAGTTTGAGGGGAAGATTACTCTTACTCTTGGTTCGTGGGAGTGGACATTTGTAGGAGTGTGTGTGTGTGTGTGTGGGGGGTGGGTACTTGGAATTTTACCCAAGGACACTCTACCAATGAGCTGCATCCCCAGCCCTTTTTAATTTTTTTTTTAATTTTTAATTAATTGATTGATTTTGGTGCAGGGGATTTAACGCAGGGGTGCTTAACCACTGACCCATATCCCTGGTCCTTTTTTTACATTTTGTTTAGAGACAGGGTCTTGCTGAATTGTTTAGGGCTTCATTAAGTTACTGAGGCTGGTTTTGAACTTGTGATCCTCCTGCCTCAGCCTCCCAAGCTGCTGGGATTACAGGCGTGCATATATATATATTTGTTCTAATTAGTTATACATGACAGTAGAATGCATTTTGACGCATCATACATAAATGGAGTATAACTTCTCATTTGTCTGGTTGTACATGATGTAGAGTCATGGAATCCTATATGCACATAGGGTAACAATGTCCAATTCATTCTACTATCATTCCTACCCCATGCCCCCTCTCCTCCTGCACTCCCCTCTGTCTAGTGCAAAATACTTCTATCTCCCCATCCTTATTGTGAATCAGCATCCGCATATCAGAGAAAACATTCACCCTTTGGTTCTTTGGGGTTGGCTTATTTTGCTTAGCATGATATTCTCCAGTTCCATCCATTTACCGACAGATCTGGCCAGGACTTTTTAAGCAGACATTTTTACTGTGGAGAATTTTAAGTATACACAAAAGTAGAGAGAAGAGCAAAGCAAACTCCCGCGCACTGGCCGCGCAGTGTTGGTCATGGAACAAGCTACCGTTCCCGTTTCTGCTGTCCCCTCACCAGCTTTTGTGGTGGAGGTCAGACTATTTTAAAGTACATGAAATGTCATTTCATTGAACTCTGGAAGAATATTTGGCAATGGCTACCAAAGTCAAAAATGGATGTACCAGTTGGGTGTGATGGTTCGGCCTGTTGTCCCAGCTGCTTGGGAGGCTGAGGCAGGAGGAATGCTTGAGCCCAGGGGTTTGAGGCCAGCCTGGGGAAGAGAATGAGATCCTGTCTCAAAAAAAAAAAAATTACCATTAAAAAAAACTATATATATATATATATATACTGAGAATTGAACCCCGTGCCTCACACATGCTAGGCAAGCGCTCTACCTCTGAGCCACAACCCCAGCCCCAAAGAATTTACCTTTTAACCCAGTAATCCCACTACTAAAATCTGCCCTAAGAATATGTCTGTAGAAGTTCATCTTGCTATGTGTTCAGGGAAATTCATGATGCCCTTGTTTATAAAGGCCAAACAACTTGGAGGCCAGAGAGGCGGTTGGTGGGGAGGGAGTAAATGAGTTACCATTCACGGTCATGATGCATTAAAAGAAGTGAGGTGGCTCCTCAAGAGAGACTGTTCATTGAGAAATTGAGGCCTCAAAGAGTTGGGGGGTATTCCTATTTATTGATTGATTGATTAGTACTGGGCATTGAACCCAGGGGTGCTCAACCACTGAGACGCATCTCCAGCCCCTTTTAATATTTTATTTAGAGATACGGACTCGCTGAGTTGCTTGGGCCTCGCTAAGATGCTGAGGCTGGCTTTGTGAATCAGCATCCACACATTAGCCTCCAGAGCCACAGGGATTACAGGCGTGCACCACCTCGCCTGGCTAATTTTTTTTTTTTTTTTAAATTTTGAGACAGGGTCTCACTAGTTTTCAGTCTGGCCTCGAACTTGTAACCCTCCCACCTCAGCCTCCTAGGTTTACAGACGTGAACCACCACTCTGGGCTTAGTACTATTCCTTTTGTAGAATTGAAGTCTGTGCAAGTAGACCGTTGAAACCAAGGCAGGACTGGGGATGCAGCTCCGTGGCTGAGCTCCACCTTAGCATGGTGAGGCGCTGGGTTCAACCCCCAGTACCGCAGAGAACAAAACCCAGCAGAGCACAGGACAGCCGAGATGGAGTCCAAACTCTTCAGAGTCCTTTCGTGGTGGTCTCCTTTCCAGCCCTTGTTCCAGGCGCTTCCCCTGAGATGCCCTGTGGATTGGCCCAGAGAGTCCCAAAATGGGTTCCAAGGAGCCCAGCTCCACAAGCTCCCCCTGGAAGCCGCCCCGTGTCCAGATAAGCTTGGGAAGCACTTGGCAAAGTAGAGAAGCCCATGGGCCTGAGCCAGTGGAGGCTCTGTGGAGTCTGTAGTGAAACAAGCAGATGGAGACTGACCAGAATGTCCCCTGCCCGGCCTACCAGGCCATGAGTCTTGGCTCTCAAGAGCAGCACCAGGCGAGCTCTGCTGCATGGGGCGTGAGAAGCCCTGCTCTCTGGGGGCAGCTGTGCCCCTTCCTGGCCTTGAAGTCCCCGTCTCTCCCCTGCTCACTCTACCCCAGCCACACTGGCCCTTCTTTCTGATCCCTGAAGAGGATCTGCCTTGATCCAACGCAGGACCTTTGCACTAGCTATTACCTTGACCTGGAAGGTCCTTCCCTGTCCATGGCTGGATTTTTCTTAAACTCAGTTTTCCCCTTAGCTGTCATCTAGGAGAGGTCTTCCATGGCCCCCAAAGCTGTCATATCCCCTTTGTATTTCCCTGGGGAAGGCATCATTCTCTGGTTTGTTGGGGTATCCAAATTTCTCACTAGATAATTGGCTCCGGAAGGGCAAAGATATCTTGTGTCCATCACTGTATTTCTAGAGCTCACTATAGCACCCAGCACAGAGTAGGTGCTCAACTAACAGCGACCAAAGAAACGTGTTTCCTTACAAGGTCCATTTCCCGAGGCACTCCTCTGGCATCCACCTAGAAATGCTGACCCAGCTGTGAGTCTCTGGTGCTTCCCAAACACACCAGGCATGTTCCCGCCTCTGCCTGGACCATTTCTTCTCAGTCTGGCAAAGCCCCACCCTGGCTTCGAAACCGGGCTTTGTTGTCCCTCCCTCTGAAACTGTCCTCAGCAGCCTGGTGTGTATGAGTCGCTCCTTGCCCAGTCCTCCCAAGGTGCCTGTACACACATAGCTTTATCACAGCACAATGCCATTGTGCTGGGACGGACTGGGCGCCTGTTTTTCTCTCGCTCACCGCCTGCTCTCATCCAGGGCAGGGCTCAGCTGACTCAGTTCTGCATTCTGAGTACCTGGCCCAGGGACTGCCACACAGTGAATGCAATGAATGGGTGCTGAATGAAGTCCAAGTTCTTCCTGCCTGCGCCCACTCAGCCAACATGGATAGGGCACTTACGGTGTGCAAAGCCATGAGTTAGACCTTGTAGTGGGGCCAGAAATAGACAGAAATCCACCTTTTGGTGGTAAAGGATCATCATTCCAGACGAGGAGGAGATTCTCTGCTCAATAATTCTAACACACGTGAGAGTGGCTAGCACTCATGGGACAGAATGGGCTAGTATTAGTCTCCTATTGCTGCTGTAACAAATCACCACATATTTAGGGGCTTAAAACAGTACGTATTTATTCTCTTATAGTTCTGAAAGTCAGAAGGCCAAAGTAGGTCTTACGGGGCTAAATCATGTCAGCAGGGCTTTGATCCTGGCTCTAGGGGAATTTGTCCCCTGCACTTTTCAGCTTCCACATTGGCTCAAGTCCCACATCACTCTGACCTCTGCTTCTGTGGGCAAATCTTCTCTGATTCGGACCCTCCTGCCTCCCTCCTATCAAGCTCCCTCGTGATTACATTGGGATCACATCTGCATAGTCCCTTTGCCTTGTAAGGGGCATATTCCCAGGTTCTGAGGATTCGGACAGGGACTCAGATGGGATTCAGAGGCAGAGAAGGGTTACCTCTTCCTCAGGGAGCCCTCTGGAACCAGCTTTGGAACCACTGAGTCCTGTCCAGTCCATAGTAACCCCACAAGGGTCCTGGTCCTAGCTACAGCTCCACGCTAACTCTATACCGAGAGCTTGGCGTGGACGTCTCATGGAAGACTGTGGAATAGTCATGGAAGTCTCCTCCCATAGAGGACGGGGCTGAGGTCCAAGGCCACACAGAGTCTGGTTTGGACCCCAGGTTCTTGGACTTGGAGTTCAGAGCTCTCTTTATGACGTCCTAGAGTCATGATCACAGAGAAGGTGGTGCCTGACCTCAGGGATTGTGAACCCTGGAAGTGGGGTCACGTCACCATCAAGCCTTGCTCGAAAACGTATCACCCTGAAATGCTAAATGACGAGGCACCCAGGGCCTGGTGTTCCGAGGCAGAGGCAGCAGGGTCACAGGGCTGCAAAGTTCACCTAAGGGGAGCTTGCTCCTGGCTACCTGGCGAGGGCAGCCTGGCACCAGGATGGGGCAGGCCTTGAGGAGGAGGCGTGGGGGGAGCAGGGAGCATCCAGGCACCTGAGAAGGACTCCCTGGCCAGGTCTCCTGTTCTGCCCTTTAAAAGAATGGATGAGCTGGGCACAGCGCTGCACATCTGTAATCCTAGCAGCTCAGGAGGCTGAGGCAGGAGGGTGGCAAGTTCAAAGCCAGCCTCAGCAACTTAGTGGGACCCTGTCCACCCCCCCCCCAAAAAAAAAAAAAATAAAATGGACTGCAGATGTGGCTCAGTGGTTAAGTGCCCCTGGGTTCCATACTGGTACCAAAAAAAAAAAAAAAAAAAGAAGGGACAACCTCTCCTGATCCTTCTGCCTGATCCTCTTCCTCTGATGTCCCTGCCCCTCCCTCCCCTGGACTTCTTCTGCTTCTTCCTCCCTGCGTCCTCCTCTGATCCACTGCCCCTGATCCTCCTGCTCAGATCCCCTTCCCCTGGTCTTTCTCCCCTGGTCCCCACTCCCCAGTCTTCCTACTGTCCTCCTCGCAGGTCCTCTGCTTCCCCCCTGTCTGTTGGGCCAGCGGGTCCCAGTGTGGTGGGCTGGGTGATCAGCACCAGGACAAGGAGCCCAGAGACCCTGCTTCCTGCAGGTTGTGTGAGGTGAGGGAAGGAGAGAGGTTTGCTCAGAAGCTCACCTGGGAGCATCAACTCCCACTCCAAGACTGTTCCCCACCCAGGGGAAACCCTCGATTGCTACTCGGAGGAGGTATCTAAGCTGAGGGGAGAGATGGCCTCCCTTTCCAGGAGGCTGGTCACACCTGCCCTGGAGGAGGCCACACAAGGAGAGCACCATTAAGTCACAGGTGTGAGTCAGTGTGAATCTGGAGGGAACAGCCAGCCTGCGCAGGGCTCCCGGAGAAGAGCAGAGGGGGCAGGTGGGCTGCAAGGGCGGGGCCTGGGCCCTCAGTGTCCCAGGGCCCCTCCGCCAGTCTGCAGGGCCAGGTGGGCAGGGGGTGTGAGCCCCAGACCTGAGAGGCGAACCTGCCCGGGCTGCTGCCCTTTCACCTTAACAAAAAACTCCTCAGGAAGGAAGGGGGAGAGGGGAGGTAGGAAGGGGGAGGGACGGGGAGGCAGAGGGGAACACAGAGGGACAGAGGGGATGAGGGCTGGCGGGGCAGAGGTGGTCTGGGCACACTGGGGTCCTTCAGCCCGTGGGCAGAGGCGGATTTCCCCACTCGACTCCCTGAGGCCTGGGTCTTCCTCCCCCCTGGTTCCCAGCCCTCGCTCCTGCCCTGGACCTCCTCTGGAGCCTCCTGACCTTTGGGTCATTTTCTTGGGCAGCTGAGATGGCTCTGCCTGGAAGGGCAGGTGTCACAGGCTGTCTGTGCTGTCTTGGGGCCACCCCAGTCAGGGTTCCTGGAAACCTGTCAGAGGGTGGTGGCTGGGTGGGACAGCAGGGAAGAGGGGCTGAGTCTGCTCCTGGCGGGGGAGCCCCTGGCGTGTGCGGGAGGCTGTGGAGCTGCAGTGATGGCGCATCTGGAGGGCACCGGGGAGGTGCAGGGCGAGGCCTCCTTGGAGCCAGACACAGATCATTAGTGGGTGGATCTGGGCGGGATGCTGGGGCCTCGGGACAGAGGCCAGGAAACTGTATAGAGGAAGAGGAGGATTCCTCTTGAGGGCGGGGTGGGCAGGAGTGGCTGGGGAGGCTGCGCTCTGGCCAGGGGATGCCTGTCCAGGGGTAGGGACTGCTTGTGTGTGGGGGGTGAGGTGAGGGTAGGGACCTGTGGGTTCCTGGCAGGCCCTGCTCATCCTGCCCCAGTCAGGGTGCCTGCAGGTGAGAGGGACTCAGTGGCTGTGGAGTCAACGGAGCCCTCGGAGCCCTCGATGCAGGGCCTGGGGGCAGAGTGAGGGCCTATGGAGTCCTGTCCTCGTCCGGTTGGGAGCCCACCTTGGGCTCTGGAGTTTACTTCCCCAACTACCTGATACACACTTTTCCTTGTGGGGAAGGAAGGTATCTATGTTCCCTTCCTGGGCACTGTGATTGTCCCATGGTCACCACTTGGGCTCCATGACCCTAACAATTCAATAAGCACTTACAGAGAACCTGCTGAATACAAGCCCTGCTTTGGCTGTAGGGTGGGCACCATTGCAGGAATTGACTGTTTTTTTTTTTTTGGTACCGGGGATTGAACCCAGGGGTACTTAACCACTGACTGAGCCACTGAGCCACATTTCGGCCCTTTTAAAATTTTCAGACGGGCCTCGCTAAATTGCTGAGGCTGGCTTTGAACTGGTAATGCTCCTGCCTCAGCTTCCTGAGTGGCTGGGATTACGGGTGTGTGCCACCGCTAGGCTAGGGACTTTTAATGTTTGGGGGACCTACAGGAGCCAAGGTCAGCCGGGCAGATGTGGCAGATGTTTGCATCTATTGAACACCCATTGTATACAGGGCCTCCACATCATTCTTTACCCTCCTTCTTCCACCAGTGTAAGGGGTGAGCATCCATGTGCTGCCTCTCCAGCTCCTTGGTCCTGCTCAGATCCCAGGGTGGATCTGTCCCTGCCTCGTCTGGAGCCTGGTGGTTTTCCAGCAGTCTCTGGAGAGGAGGCAGAGGACCTAGGTGGGGGCAGAGCCTAGGCTTGACTGCCAGGGCTCTCCCATCTTCCTGGGCCCTCCTCTCGCTTCTGTCTCCCACCTGTGCTTGATTCCAGGTACCTCTGGGGGTGGCGTGGAGGAGCCCTTTGGACGGCTTCTTCCTCTTCCTCTTGGTCTTCCACATGAGCCAAGCTGCTGACAGCTGCGGGGGTGGTCAGGGGCCTCTCCCTGCTGGAGGCGGAGGGCAGGCCCAGGCAGGAAGGCTCACAGCTCAGAGGTGCACTGCGGGGTCCTTGGCCAGGTCCTGCCAGGCCTTCCTCGCTGGGCAGGGAGAGTGGAGGCTGCTGGAGGCGCTGCTTCCAGGCCTGGCCCTGACGCTAATGCTGGCCACCTGGACGGCCGCCGCTCAAGCACTCTGCCCGTCGGTTTCCTCACTGCATGGTTGTGAGGCCCGAGGAGAAATGTCCAGGTCTTCTTAGCCCTGCCCAGGGATGGCCGCAGAGGGTCAGGAGGCTCCCTCAGGTCCCCCTGGCATCTCCGTGCTGTGGTCTTAACTCCGGCTTCTCTTTGGGGCGGGAGGCTGAGAGGGCCTATCCTTCGGCCCGTGAGGCCTCTCTGGGGTGGGTGTCAGAGGGGCTTCTCGGGTGGTGCAGTCTCCAAAGGGGCCTGGGAGTCACTGACTCCCGGGGGAGAAACTGAGAAATGGGGAAACCGAGGCCCAGAGAGGGAGAAGCCTGATGACAGAGGCGAGGGGCCTTGTGGGGGCTAAATAGTGGTAGTGGGGTAAGAGGACTCTGTGATTTTGGAGAATTAACAGAATCTCCTTGAAACTGGGCCTCAAGGTCAAGGTCTGCAGTCCCTGAAAGTAGAAGATGGGGAGCTGGAAAGTTCATCAGTCAACTGGGCAAAACCGGAGGCGGGGGTGCAGGGGGGCGGGGGCCTGGGGCCACACCTGTGGCTCATTGTCCTGCTTCTGAGGAGACTCAGTCCAGAGGGATGCCCAGAGGAGGCACCAGGGAGGGGAGGCCACAGAGAAGCAGGGAGGCTGGGCGCTTGGGCTGCAGGGAGAGGTGTAGAGGGAGGGTCACAGCAGCCTGGCTGCCTCCCCAGGCCCGGGCTTGCTCCAAGGTTAGTGCTGAAAGGCAAGGCAGTCCTTCCCCCAGCCCAGAATGAGGCCCACCTGGGGGAGGCCAGTCAGCTCCTGGGGCAGAGGGCTCTTGGGAGTGTGGCTCTGGCAGAGGAAGAAGAAGGGCCTTCACTTGTGTCCTCCCCTGGGAGGTGGTCGGCTGGTGCAGGACCTGCCTCTGTCCCCCTCAGGTGAATCCAAGTTCTTCAGGGTCTCTTCTGTCCCCCAAGACAATCTAGATTGCCAGGAAGTTCTTCTCGATGTCTAACCTTGGGGTGGTCTGGAGTTGCTCTCTAGCCTTGGCTTTGAGCTTCCTCCTGCCATACCCTTCACAGGCACGGTGGGAGCAGGATGAAGTCAGGGCTCTGCCCCTCTCCCAGATGGCCTTGCCAATCCCACCCTGGCACTGGGCAAATGAGGGGAACCATCCTGTGAGAGAGAACCCTCTTTTTCTTCATCTTAACATTTTTAATATTCTCCCCACCCCCGTTTGAGAGCCAACTTCTAAGCAGGAAGTCTTTCTAGCAGTCTAGCCTCATCACAGGAACCCTGGGTCACAGAGAAAACTCCCTCCCTCCCTGACTCCAGTTGTGGGCAGACAGCCCAGGCCACCCATGCACCTTGTCCCTCAGGCCCTGGCTGCCCCCTGAGGCTCCACATTCAAACAGGCCCAGCGCAGACGCCAGTGTCCTGGCAGTGCCTAAATCATTAGTGCCGCTGTGATTAGGCTGCTAATCTCTGTTGGGTGGAGTGGGTGCCGGCTGCCAGGCTATGGGATCCTGCTGGCTGCTGGGACAGGGACATGGTTCTTCACTGAGGGCCACCCTGGCCATAAGCCTGCTTCCTCCCACTCCCCGGGCACCTCCTCCGGGATTCCCTCTGGATGGGCTCAGGCGCAGGGCTGAGAGCTGTGGAGGGTGAGCTGGGAGGTCACCTTTACCCTGTGACCTCAGGCCCCGTCCCCTTGGCCCCCACCCCTGCCTACAGTGTTGACAGAGCTTGACTGATGTCACTGTCCCTCCAGATTCCCCCCAAAGCCTTGGGAGACAGAATGATCTCCTCTTACAAGTGAGGAAACTCGGCTTCCACCCTGGCTTCCTGATAGAATTGGATCCCAAGCTCCCTCGGGTCGGTGACCATGTCTGTTCCCCTGACTCAGGAATCCCCCAGGCCTGGGGCGACGTCTCCTCTTGCAGACTAGAATAGTCCTAAAGGAGCTGGGGGTTCCCTCAAGTCATCCTCCCCACTCAGATGCAGGGACTGTGGGGGCCACGCTACACCTGGGGGAGGAGGTTGGGCTCCAAATCTCTCCACCTTCTCCCCTGAGGCCCTGGCATGCTCAGTGGGGGGTCAGACCGGCCCTCTGGCTCCCAGGCCTGTGCAGCCTTGTTCCAGGCCCTTCTGCTCCCAGGGCTGGGTTCTCCGGACTCCCCCCAAGAATGAGCTCAGCCTCCTAATTGCCGCTGAAGATGGAGGATCACCCTACCCCGGGGCTGAGGCTCCAACACCACCTTTGTTTCTGAACAATGAACTGCTAAGAGGCCATCTTGCCCAGGCTGGGCCTGGGCACAGGAAGGGGCCTAGGGGAAGCATTTGGCATGTCCAGCCTGAGCCCCAGGCCCTGGGCGGCTGGTACAGAGGAAAATTATATGGCTGGGGTTTTGGCTTGGACTTCAAGGGCCAGGGGCCCAGCCTCCCTTCAGTTTGGCTATAAAGAGTGGCCCAGGGTCTCTGTCCAGACCAGACCCTGTGCCTGACCTGTGGATACCATGGCTGCCACCACCACCAGCATCCGCCAGTTCTCATCCTCTGGCTCTGTCAAGGGCCTGTGCGTGCCTGGCGGGGGTTTCTCCCGGATGTCCTCCGTCCGCGTCGGGGGTGCCTGTCGGGCCCCCAGCCTCCTGGGAGGCGGCAGCTGCGGCAACATGTCCGTCACCTCGTCCCGCTTCTCGTCGGGTTTCGGGGGTGGCTATGGCGGTGGCTACACCTGCAACCTGGGTGGGGGCTTTGGCTCCAGCTTTGGGGTGTCGGATGCCCTGCTGGGGGGCGGTGAGAAGGAGACCATGCAGAACCTCAACGACCGCCTGGCCTCCTACCTGGACAAGGTGCGCGCCCTGGAGGAGGCCAACGCCGACCTGGAGCTGAAGATCCGTGAATGGTACAAGAAGCAGGGCCCCGGGCCTGCCCGAGACTACAGCCACTACTTCAAGACCATCGAGGACCTGCGCAGCAAGGTGGGAGCCTGCTCTCTGCCCTCTGTCCTCTGCCCTGCGTTCCTGCTTTGGACTCACCCCATCCAACTGCAGATCCTTGCAAACAAGGATCTAGACTCCCATCCCTCCCTCTCCCTCCCTCCCTTTCTCTGAACCCAGCCCTGGCCAGTCTGAGTCCTGCACCTGGAGGACACCTTGTGCTGTGAGGTCACTGGGCGCTCTCCAGGGGGACAGAGTAGAACACCTCCCTCCCTAGAGAGAGAGCACATTCGGGGTGGGTGATGGAGGAGAGACGGGGAAGTCTTCAGAACCTTGAAGGCAGAGATGGCGTTCCTGGTGTAGAGAACAGCTTGGCAAAGGCAGAGGACTGGGAAGGATTTGTGCGGCTTTTGGAACAGGAGGCTGGAGTGTCTTTGCTATCCCTTGCCCCTCTGAGGCTGCCCTCCTGCCTGCCATGCCTCCTTCAGGCAGCCCTTCTGGATGGATGTCACTTGCCTCTGTCCCCAGGTCTTCGAGTCTCTTTAACATTCTGAGGTTCAGTCTGTGTGCTTTAGGTGTGGGTCTTCCCTACTCTCTGTGATGGTCTCTTGAGTTCTCCGAGGGCAGGGACCATGTTTCTCCTGGCAGACTGAGGGGCCCCTGGGGTCAGAAGCTGCATTTTCCCACTCAGTCTGAAGCTAGTCTAATGGAGGAGACCCCCCCCCCCAACCCCCGCCACCTTCCCCTGCACTCATACATGCCCTCATGCCCTCTAAGGACATGGCTGTCGCGGTCTGTAAACATGATCATTCTGGTCTTTGGTACTAACTTATTCTGAGAGTGTCCGCCAAGCTGTGGTCCTAGTGGGGGTTGAGGGGGCAGCAGGGCATGCTGGGCCTGGCTGGGCCTCGGCGTTGAGGCCTGCCCAGGCTGCTGGGTGGAGAGCCAGGCCTGAGGCTGCCCTGTGAGGGGCTCTGTCTGCTCCTGCCCGGGACCTCCACCAGGCAGGGAATTCCTGCCATTTCGCCTTGGAAGCGGAGGCACTGGCAGTGCCAGATCAGATACCAGTTTGGTTGGGGAGTTGGGGAACCCGGGGGAGCCCTGGTGAGTCAGTGCTCTGAGCTACGGGGTTAGCCAGCACCTCACCGTCAGCCCCCGGCGCACCCGGCACCAGACTCGGTCCCTCTGAAGTGTTCACAGTGGGCCCTCCCTGTTCCAGCCGGCCTCCTGGGCACTGAGGTGGGTAGGAACTGAGCTCTGATAGATGTCGGCTATAGAGGGGCCCACTGAGGCCCAGAGAGGGGAACAAATTGGTCTTCAGGCTCAGCGGCTCCAGGGTCACTTCCCAGAACTCAGGGCCTCGAGTGAGGCCTGAGAGGGGAGCTGGTGTGACCCTCGATGCCAGGGATGGCCTGGCTGGGGATTGTCCCTCCCACACCCTCAGCCTTTGGGTCTTTTTGTCCCAGTCCAAGATCTACCCAGCTTAAGTGCCACCTGCAAGCTCTTCCCTCTGTACCCCCGGGGTTCTCCATCGGGGCTTTTCTTGCATGTGTCCAAGGATCCCAGTGACAGCAGCAGTGATGATATCCAGCCCTCTGCTCCTCCTCATGCTCATTCAACTGCCCAGCAGGCCTTGCAAAAACCAACCAAACCAAACCAAACAGCTTTGCTCTGGGTTAGAGGTGGGAGCTGTCATAACCTCATCAATCAGTGAATGAATCCATCATTTAATTAGACAATCGAACCCTGGGGGCTGACTCTGGGCCAGGCGCTGTGCCCAGTCCTTAGGATTCCAAAAGGAATGAGGTGGATATGGCCTTGTCTGGCTCCCCTGGAACTCAGATTCTAGGGGAGGAGGAAATAACCCGAAAAGTCTTGGAAACCAGACTGCCACCTGGAGAGTGGGAGGGAGGGGGCCTGGGGCAGGGGTCCAGATGGGGCATGTGGGAGGGCTTCCTGGAGAGGGTGACAGTGATGGGGGAGGGGTGCATAAGCATCTTTGTCCTGGTGTCCCTGCTTACCTGTGCCTGGGCATGGTGTCCCCACTGCTCCGAGGCTCTTGGAATTCACATCAGGGTGCTCAGAGGAGGACACCACAGGGACCCTCATCATCCTCATTCTAGCGCATTCCCTAAAGGCTGCAAGAGGGGTGTGGCCAGGCCTCGGGGCTGCTTAGGGAGTATGCTCAGGGAACCCACCACCTCTTCCAGATCCTGGCAGCTACCATCGACAATGCCAGCTTGGTGCTCCAGATTGACAATGCCCGTCTGGCCGCTGATGACTTCCGCACTAAGTGAGTCTGGGCTCCCAGGCTGCCCCGGGGGCTGGTGGTGGGTTCCCAGCTCTGCACATCACGAGTGCCCTGTGTGTTGACCGGGGAGTCCTGGTGGCACCTGTGGCTCAGACCTCTAAACCCTTCCAGGTACGAGACGGAGCTGAACCTGCGCATGAGCGTGGAGGCCGACATCAACGGCCTGCGCAGGGTGCTGGACGAGCTGACCCTGGCCAGGGCTGACCTGGAGATGCAGATCGAGAGCCTGAAGGAGGAGCTGGCCTACCTCAAGAAGAACCACGAGGAGGTGAGGCCTGGTCACGGAACCCAGGAAAGGCCCTCCTGGGAGAGAGCAAGCAGGCCTGGGCTGCAGAATCTCCCCAGGTGGGGCCGTGAACTCAGTCCAGTTCCTAGCCCTGACCCTGACTCCCGAGCTTAGAGGGCCCTGGGGGAGGCCTGGAGGGGCCCATCCTCCAAAGACTCTTCCCTTGCCCCTTGAGGCTTGGCTCACTGCTTCGTGGCAGTTAACTCACTAATGAGTAAATCAGTCTAACACACAATGCTAATTATTATAATTAATTATAATAGTGATAGTCCTAACAACAAGAAGCCTTTGCCCAGCACATTACATGTGATTCACAGCAATTACTGCAGCTGATATTGACAACATTGCTGGGAGAAAGATACTCTTTCCTTCTTTCTGCCAGTAAAGAAACTGAGGCTCAGAGAGGTTAAGGAATTTAGCCAAGTCTGCACAGGGACCTCACCCCAGGTCTGTCTGACCAGATCTACACTCAGGTCTGACTCCACCTCTCCGCCATCTCTCCTGCCTCCTTTTTCCAGAGAACTCTAGGTTTTAGGTACCCAAAGGCTTAGTCCAAGAATGGAGTGTTCTCTCAGGGACACAAGTGGTCTTCGATTCCCTTCTTGTGGCTGTAGGGGGTGCCGGATTCTCACACAGTAGGACATACAGAAAGTGTTTCCCTCGTGCAGTTGCTTCAGTGAGGCCTGGCTCCTGCTGACACCAGCATAGGTGTTCCTGTTCCCGTGCTCTGGGGTGGTAGTGGGGACAGGGCAGGCGTCAGTGTGGCCAATGAGATTGCCTTGGCTCTTCCTCTGCATGCTGGGAGTTGCTGTCTCTCTCCTGCCCCCCCCCCCCCCACATGCTGGAGATGGGTGGAATCTCCCTTCAGCGTCTCAGTGTGTGTTGGGGACATTGTCGTATCCCTAGCTCTGTGCATTTGAGACTTGACATCCGCCTGGGGCCGTCAGGATGAGGAGCCGTTGGTCTGTCTGTCATCAGCGCATGCCTCTCTGAGGTCCTGGGGCCTCTCCTTAGGATGGCCTTGGGTGAGCTCCTGCTGTTTTCTCTGCCCAGGAAATGAATGCCCTTCGTGGCCAGGTGGGCGGGGACGTCAGTGTGGAGATGGACGCAGCCCCGGGCGTGGACCTGAGCCGCATCCTGAATGAGATGCGTGACCAGTATGAGAAGATGGCCGAGAAGAACCGCAAGGATGCCGAGGACTGGTTCTTCACCAAGGTGGGTGGCCGTGTGGGAGCAGGTGTGCTTCACGTGTGGGCACATGTGCCAGTGCTGTTGTGTGCTGGAGCCCTCGCAGATCCGCAGGCTGTCCCAGTTGGAAGGACCTTTGGAAACCAATTGGACCAGCCCTCATGCTTAAATGTGAACCGAGAGTCGGGAGAGGCTTCAGCTTGAGCCCTCCGTGGTGGCCTGGGGAACAGGTCCAGGTCTCCACAGCCCTGGCCAGGGCTCCTCCCACCACAGGTGTTGCAGGATGTGTTTTGGGATCCATAACTCACACCCGGGGTAAACACACACCGAGCATCTATCTATAGGGTGCCAGGGACATTAACAGACATACAAAAAATAAAGCCTGATCCCTGTTTTTGAGGTCCTCCTGGTCAGTTGGGGATAACCGAGCGAATGTCTGTCCAGTTCCATGTAGGCATAGAGGGTCTCTGGGGACAGATGCCTTTGGGGCCCCAGAGAGGCCAGGAAGATGCTGGGGGGGCGATCTGGGAGAGAGGGTAGGGGCCGCCCCATCCCCCTCTAACGTCTGCTCAAGCCCCTGCGGACCACCTGCCTTCCAGACGGAGGAGCTGAACCGCGAGGTGGCCACCAACACCGAGGCCCTGCAGAGCAGCAGGACCGAGATCACAGAGCTCCGCCGCTCGGTGCAGAACCTGGAGATCGAGCTGCAGTCGCAGATCAGCATGGTAGGCCTGGGCCCTTCCCGCCCAGGGTGGCCCCACCTTGTAGACTCCTGCTCAGAGGGCCGGGGCTCCCTGCCCAGCCTTCACTGGCACTCCATGGCGTGGGTCTCTGCCCAGCTACAGCCCCACTGTGCTGGTTGCACCCACAGCCCCACGGGGGGGGGGACCCCTGTGGGGTGCCCCGCCTCAGGAAAGGGTCCCAGCTCATGGTCACCATGACCCCTGCCTCTCGGGCCACAGAAAGCATCCCTGGAGAACAGCCTGGCGGAGACGGAAGCGCGCTACGGGGCCCAGCTGGCCCAGCTGCAGGGGCTCATCAGCAGCATCGAGCAGCAGCTTTGCGAGCTGCGCTGCGACATGGAGCGCCAGAACCACGAGTACCAGGTGCTGCTGGACGTGAAGACGCGGCTGGAGCAGGAGATCGCCACCTACCGCCGCCTGCTGGAGGGCGAGGACTCCCAGTGAGTGGGGGTGCCCGACACCTGCTGGGGTGGGCTGGAGGCGACTCTGCCCAGGGAGTGAGACGGAGCACCCCACCGGGGCCTGACCATGAGGAGGCTCCGACTTCCAGAGGACAGCATCTGGAGTGGATTGTGTAGGCAGTTGGGAGCCATGGAGGGATTTGGAGCGCAGGAGGGCACGACCTTCTAGATCTTTTAGAACATTCACTTGGGCTGAAGAGGGAGAAATGGATCAGAGGGGCTAGGGTGGGCTGGAGAGATCAGTCAGGAGAGAGAGTCAGGCCAAAGGAGTCCTGCTGTGTGTGGGAGAAGGGGCAGGAGAGAGGCAGGGCTGGACACCCGAGCATGGGGCCCACGTGCCTCAGTCAGTGCTCAGTGAACGTCAAGTGAGCACGTGAGGAAGTGGGTAGTGATGGCCCTGAGTTTCTGGTCTGGTCAACTGTGTGGCTGGTGACGCTATCAGCCAGGACAAACCTAGGAGCAGGGCGGGTGAGCCTCTGGTTTGGAGTTGGGAATGTTGATGGAGACCCTGCTGTGAAGGGCTGGCCACCTGGTGAGTCTCCACGCTGAGTCACATGTTCTAGCCCTTTGCTTCCTGACAGTGGTGGAGTCCATCTGTAGTCTAACCACAGTCTCTCCTGAGTCTATTTGCTGGGCCCTTCAGGATATGGAAAAACCACTTGCTCAGCTCCTCCTTGTAAATTCTGGGTTAGTGGTCACAAAGTAGCCACAAAGTGCCTTGAGGCTGTCCCTTTTTCTTCCTCCTGCTGTGCACTGTGAGGCTTCATCCTCCCGCCTGTGCACTCTGCGCTCCCAGCTGTGAGTTCCCAGATTGTAGGGAACTCTCTCCCCTCCTCCTTGGCTTCCCTCGCTGCAGATCCTCCCCAGTATGCTCCCAGGGGCCCTCTGGCCAGCCAACACCCTTGGGCTGACCCGTCCCCTTCTCCTTGCAGCCTGGCCTCTCAGTATTCCTCGTCCCTGGCCTCGCAGCCCTCCCGCGAAGGTAAGAGCTTGCCCCATCCTGCCCAAGGGAGGGGCAGCGCAGACCCAGCGGGAGGGGAGAGGCTGAGGATCTTTCTGTGTGGGAGACTGGGGGAGCCGCAGATGGGGTGGCTGGTGTGGGTAGGGTCTCCCGCCTGAGGCTCCTGTGCCCCGTCCTTCACCACCTGCAGCCACGGTGACAAGCCGCCAGGTGCGCACCATCGTGGAGGAAGTCCAGGATGGCAAGGTGGTCTCCTCCCGTGAGCAGGTCCACCGCTCCACTCACTGATGCCCCTTTCAGCATATTGAAGGCCAAGGGGCAGCCATCGCCTCCAGCTCCCAGCACGCTGCTGCCAGGCCCCAAGCGCCTGCCTGGGCCCCACCCCATGAGCTGCTCAGCCTTTCTGTATTTGCTTCCTGCAGCCCCCCAATCAGGGGCCTCCTGAGTTTGCCTCGTGACTGCAATTAAAGCTTTGCTGAAGTTCAGCCCTTCAACTTGTGATCTGGTCTGGTCATTGGCTTGGGCAGCGTGGGCTGAGGGATTTTGGGGGAGGAGAGTTCACTGAGCGTCTGGTATCGCTTGTCATCTGCCCACCTGTCCTGCCCACTCCATTCAGGCCTGGGGTTCCTGGGAAGATGAGAGGGGAGGAGGCGGAAGTGTCGAGGGTGGAGGCCTGGGATGGCCCGCTAGGCCCGGGAAGTTTCCAAGAATCAGCCTCTGGGTCCCTGTGTTCTGTGGCTGGTCTCTGGGAGGGCCCCACAGACTTTCTGGGGAACACTGCAATTAAAGAATGCTCCTTGCATCAGGCCCGGGCGGGGGGCGGGGTGGTTCAAGGGCAGAAGGACAGGGGCTGGGCAGGGGGCTTTCCAGAGGAGTGGTCCAGAGCACTACTGATGGATGAGAGGGGGTGGCAGCTGCCCAGCCTGCCCAGGAAACCAGACCGGCTCTGCCTGGCTCAGCTGGGGGTGTGTGGGGGGTGGGGTGGCCACTGTACATGTGAGCGTGGGGGGCGTCCTGTTTGCTTTGGTGGCTTGGCAGCGGCTGGGCTATTGGGGAAACGCTCTCAGCTGCTGTCTGGGGGCTGCCTGGGCCTGTCTGGGAGGTGGAACACATTGGCAGCCTGAAACACGACCACATTCCGCCCAGCGGGCCTGTCGGGACCCTGGGACCCAGGGCTGGGCTTGGGATGGTGGGCAGGGCAGGGTGGAGCTGTGGGGCAGGGCACATGGCCGCCCTGGGAAGTCACATCTTGGGGAGTCTGGAGAGGAAGGGCTCCAGGGAGGAGTCTTTTTTGGAGCCATGTCCGTTAGGTTTCTGTTTGGCTGTGGGATAAGGGCCCCTCATCCTTCCCTTAGGTCTCTTGGGGCACAGAAGGGGTCAGGAGGGTGGAAATGAACACACCACTCACAGATACCCTCTTACCACCCCACTCCTCCCACAGCCCCCATTTCCCCATCCTGTAGCTAAGCTCTGCTTTGCATACCTCAGCCCTGGACGTCACCTGTAGGGGGAAGGAAAGGGAAGATTTAGAAGAGAAGGCTGGGTTCCAATGACCCAGGGATGGGGTCAGGCCAGAAAACTGACCAGAAGGAGCCTTTGCCCCAGAAGTGCATCCCTAGGTGTCAGGGCGTCACAGAAGGGGAGTCCTTGGGAGAATGGGCATAGTGGCTTGGTGAAGGGTTAAGAGGAGCCCCGCCAGCCCAGGCTGGTGTGAGGTGGGCAGGGTGGACCTTGGCTCCCTTGCTAAGCCCTAGTTTCCTCAGCTGGGACCTGGACTAGTAACCTGAGGCTCAGGGGGTTCCTGTGTTGTTGGGGGCTGGGGGGTTCAAGTCCAGATTCTAAGGCAGGACGGGTGCTCCATCCTTTTTGTCTCCCTAGCACCCAGCCTTGGGACTGCCATGTGTGGCAAAGGAAAGCAACCTGGTGGGGGCGGGGGCCATGCCATTTCTCCATCGGACCCAGCGTCCAGGAAGCCTTTGCTGAGGTGGCAGCTGCTTGGGAGGGCCTGTGACGGTGACGTCCTGCCTTCTCCTCTTCTCCGTATTAGGTCATGGGAAAGCATAGCTGGAGGGCCAGCCTGATTCACAGGTGACGGACCTGAGACCAGAGACACACACATGCACATGCAGACGCCCAGCGCGGGGGTTTGGAGAAATGAGGCAAAGCCCTGATGTTGGGAGGGGAGGGGGGCCCACAGCCACCTGGGAGCTGGCAGGTAGCCAAGGGTGATGAAAGCCCAGGGGAATGGAAACAGAGCAGCGAGCCTGTTGTAATCGCTACGCCCACTTGCCGGCCTATAAAGGAAGCGGCGAGCCCCAGCAGTAACACGCACCTTGGCGCCTCGCTACCTCCTGAGCCCTCTCGTTCTGTGCCCGCCACCCGCTGCCACCATGACGACCACCATCCGCCAGTTCACCTCCTCCAGCTCCATCAAGGGCTCCTCTGGCCTGGGGGGCGGCTCATCCCGCGCCTCCTGCCGACTGTCTGGCAGCCTGGGTGGCGGCTCCTGCAGGCTGGGGTCAGCTAGTGGCCTGGGCAGTGCCCTGGGGGGTGCCAACTACTCTAGCTGCTACAGCTTCGGCTCTGGCAGCAGCTATGGAGGCAGCTTTGGGGGCGTTGATGGGCTGCTGGCCGGAGGTGAGAAAGCCACCATGCAGAACCTCAATGACCGCCTGGCCTCCTACCTGGACAAGGTGCGGGCCCTGGAGGAGGCCAACACCGAGCTGGAGGTGAAGATCCGAGACTGGTACAAGAAGCAGGCCCCTGGGCCCGCCCCCGACTACAGCCATTACTACCACATCATCGAAGATCTGAAGAACAAGGTAGGGCCTGCTGACAGGAGGGGCCCCTGGGAGCATGACTTCTCCCATGTCCTATAGAGAAGGCCTGGAGTCTAGTCTGGGCTGCCACAGGGTTGCAGGAAATCTAGGGCCTGGCGTCCAGAGCCTGTCGTGGAGACCCTACGTGGCCCACATTGCCCTTTCCTGGGGCAGCATCCTGGGCCACAGAGAAGCAGGCCTTGTGAGGCTCCTTGGAGCATCGATCTTCCCCTCAGGCAGTGTCTTGTCTCCTCGTGTGGTTGCGGGATAGTTCTCGAGGATGCATGTGGAGGCCTGGTCCCAGGCGGGGCATCTGGACACATGGGCATCTCTCCTTTAGAGCAGAGGCCGGCAGGACCTGGAGTAGTGGGATGGGGGTCTGAGCCAGCTCCTGATGGTACCTGCTAGGAGGAGAGGCAGGAGGGCAGAGGTAGAGCTCAGCATAGGGGTGGTCTCTCATGGGCCTTGTTTAGGGATTTCTCTGTCCCTCAAGATTGGAGCTCTGCAAACCCCAGGGAGTGGGACTGAATGATGGAGCCCCAGGTTAGCACTTCCCAGGGGTTGTGATTTCTGATTTGAAATTACTGTTGGAGAGGGTTCCTCTAGCAATCTTTAGGGGGAGACCCTCAGGGGCACCATCTGGCTAGCTGTCAACAGGGGATTGGTCACACTCCCTCTTCACTTTCTGGAATTCTGGAAGAGCTGAATGTCTGGGCTGAAGACATTCTCCCATTCTCCTCTGGAGCTGCCACCTTCCCAGCCGGCTACCTCCTCTGCTTTGAGGGCGAGCCCTGCAGGGGGGTTAGGGATAGATAGGGGTAGGGGAGGCAAGTTTTGGCTCATGAGAATCCCTCTTGCCCGCTTCTGCCAACAATGATGGCACAGTATATGGGAGAGGCTGGTGGGAAGATGGGGTTCCTGAAAAGGCAGCTGGTCCTGGCCCCCAGGCAGGGAGGCCTGCTCGGAATCTGGAGCTAAGCTGACCTGGTTGCTTTCCCAACTCCCCAGATCCTCACAGCCACTGTGGACAATGCCAACATCCTGCTGCAGATTGACAATGCCCGTCTGGCTGCTGATGACTTCCGTACCAAGTAAGTCCCTTTCAGGTGACTGGCCGGGGGAGAGCAGGGGGCACCCCGTCCTCACTCCAGGACTCCCCTGTTGCTTGTGGCTAGGTCGAAACTGGGGTGGGGCAGTCCTAGGGGCCAAGAGCCCACCCCCTTAGTTCAGAATGAGAAATGTGGCCAGGTCTGAGGGGTCACTGGGCTTAGGCAGGTGGTAGGAGAGGGAGAGGAGGAAGGAGGCAGAGAGGGGGAGAAGCAAGGGAGAGGGGTGGAGTGGGGTCCTGTTCTGTGATGGTTCTAGGGCTCCAGGCTGGAATTTGTTTCCACTTCATAAGTCCTTAGAGCCCTGGCAGAATGAAGGCAGGGCAGGGGCCAGGGCCTTGTCCTGCAAGTCCAAGTCCACTGAAGTCCCTGGTTGCCATTGCAGGTTTGAGACAGAGCAGGCCCTGCGTCTGAGTGTGGAGGCCGACATCAACGGCCTGCGCAGGGTGCTGGACGAGCTGACCCTGGCCAGGGCTGACCTGGAGATGCAGATTGAGAATCTTAAGGAGGAGCTGGCCTACCTCAGGAAGAACCACGAGGAGGTGAGGTGGCAGGGGCAGCAGGTCAAAGAGGCTGAGGAGTGGGTGGCAGGGCCCTGGGGCTGGGCTGCGGTTGAGGCAATGGGAGAGAGCAGAGCAGGCTCACTGGGTTAGTCACCGCGTAGGGCTGCCCCATCTACAGAGCCCTGATCCCAATGGTCCAGAAGGCAGCCTCCTCCATATACCACACTGCTTCTCTGCATCCAAAACCTCCCAGGAGCCACCAGGGCCTCCCTCACAATGACAGCAGATGAGTGGGGATGTGGAATCCTGCCTCAGTTTTTAAACCCACAAATCTGTACCTTGCAAATCCATTTGGAAGTTGGAAGAGGAAATTTTTAGGATCACAGGCCTAAGAATTAGCTCTTTGGAGAGCTCTCAGTCTAATGAGGGAGGCAGGACCCATGGTGAGCAGAGGATCAGAAATCCTTAAGAGGGTCTAAGGAAAGCAGCTGGGCAGAGCAGAAGAGGGGTCCGTAGGAGTAGGGCGTGGAGAGACCCAGATGAAGGGTGTGGGGAACTTGGGAGTGGGGGGGCCGAGACAGGTTCAGATGTTCATGCCCACATCCCCCTTGTCCACAGGAAATGAACTCCCTGCGAGGCCAGGTGGGCGGTGAGATCAATGTGGAGATGGATGCAGCCCCTGGTGTGGACCTGAGCCGGATCCTGTCCGAGATGCGCGACCAGTATGAGAAGATGGCGGAGAAGAACCGCAAGGATGCTGAGGATTGGTTCTTTAGCAAGGTGGGGGGCTGCTGCAGGCCAGATGGGGGTGCAGGAGCATGAGCCCCAACAGTAGCCCACTGCCTAGCATCTTGGGGCTGCTCCATCCTCAGTGAGGGGCCTGGACTTAAGGGATCAGGGTCACCTAACACATCAACAGACCTGGAACTTAGCAAAAGCTGGGGCTTGGTGGACGGGTGGGGAGGAGGGGAGCCCCCAAGGAAAAAAGGCAGAGGGAGTTTCCCTTGCTCTCTAAGAAGTCAGGAACTAGCACAGGCGCCAGGCTACATGTCCTGGCTGGCCCTCAAGTTTCCTGTTCTCTGCCTCCCACTTGTGGGGTTAACCATAAAGATTGAACACTTCAGAGTTCCTTCCTGGGCTTCAGGAAGTGAGAAGTGGGTGAGAAGGAGGAGAGAGGTTCAGGATAGGTCAGGAAGGTGGCCATGGCCCTGGGGAGGGGGATGTGCTGGGGAGTGAGAAGAGTCAAGGTGCTTGTCTGAGCCAGTGGCGGCCGGGGGCCATCTGATTTGGAGAAGGGACCCAGGCTTATGCTGCTCTGTCCCATGTCCTGTCTGCAGACAGAGGAGCTGAACCGCGAAGTGGCCACCAACAGCGAGCTGGTGCAGAGTGGCAAGAGCGAGATCTCCGAGCTCCGGCGCACCATGCAGGCCTTGGAGATCGAACTGCAGTCCCAGCTCAGCATGGTAGGAATGCTGCTGTGTGTCGGGGGGTGGACCCAGTGCTGGGGAGGGGGCACTGCCACCCTCACTGACCCCTGCTTCCCCCCATTTCCTATAGAAAGCATCCTTGGAAGGCAGCCTGGCAGAGACGGAGAACCGCTACTGCGTGCAGCTGTCCCAGATCCAGGGGCTGATTGGCAGCGTGGAGGAGCAGCTGGCACAGCTGCGCTGCGAGATGGAGCAGCAGAACCAGGAGTACAAGATCCTGCTGGACGTGAAGACGCGGCTGGAGCAGGAGATCGCCACCTACCGCCGCCTGCTGGAGGGCGAGGATGCCCAGTGAGTGGGGTCTAGGGCCAGGGCTGGGGGCCTCGGGGCGAGGCACCGACTCTCAGACCTCCATCTAATCTCCTCCCTGTCTGTGTTTCTTTGCAGCCTGACTCAGTACAAGCCAAAAGAACGTAAGGACCTTGATGGCTGGGGATGGGCCAGGGCAAGGGGCAGGAAACCCACCTGCACGTTGCTGGGACAGAGTCCCCAAGGAGCTCCTCATTGATGACTGGGGGTGGCTGAGTGGACCTGTTAGGACTCAGAATTGATGTTCAGGGAAAGGATCAAATAAGAGGCCCTGGCTGTTCTGAGGAGGGGGCCGGGCAGGGAACTGGTCCTTACCCTGTTAGCCTGGAGACATGGTCCCAGCTCTGGAGACTCTAACCCTGATGGGAGTATAGAGACAAGGTCTCAGATGTTTGCTCCTGAGGCCTGATAGGTGAGCAAAAGCAGTCCTGTCTCCTGGGGACTCTAGCCAGTGGGAGATAGAGACATTGTCCTTGTCCTCCAGATCCCAGTCTAATGCAAAGATGGATCCTAGTTTAATGTGGGGTAATGGGAACCTGGATTTTGTCTTGGAGACTCCAGTCTGATGGGGAAGCTGGGGGCATAATCCCTGTATCAGAGACTGCACAGAATTGGAGATAGAACCCCTTTCATGGGGCATCCGGTCTACATGGCCCTTCTCTTGCAGAAGGGTGCAGCGTGTCAGAATCAAATAACCCACTCAGGAAACATGAAGTCACCGTGAAGGGTGGGATGGGATGGAGGTGTTGGCAAGGACAGGAGGGACGTGATGTTGAGGAGACAGCACAAACATTCACAGCAGCTGGGAGAGGACCAGGGGAGGGGGCTGGCTGGCTGCCACTCAGGGGCATAGCTCTAAGTGTCGGGTTCCTCCTGCAGCCGTGACCACCCGACAGGTGCGCACCATTGTGGAAGAGGTCCAGGATGGAAAGGTCATCTCCTCCCGCGAGCAGGTCCACCAGACCACCCGCTGAGGACTCAGCTCCTCCTGGACAGCCCCCCACACGGCAGGGAGGTGGCTGTCCCCTCTGCCCCACAGCCTCTGGCCTCTCCAGCCTCAGTACCTTGCTTCAGTCCCTTTCTCATATTGTCCCGTCTGATACCAATAAAGCTTGTTGACCCAGATGTGAACTGTGTGCTTGCCTTGGCTATTGAAGTGGGCATAAGTGACAAAGGATGGACTGGGAGGGGACGGGGGGAGGGGAAGCAGTCCTCAGACACCCACCTTGTTGACATGCAGGTCAGGGGTCAGCTTGGACCAGGTAAAGAGTAAGTCTGGGGAGAGCTTGGGTTGCTTTTCTGCTTCCTGAGCCATCTTGCCCTGGTCATCTGGGAGGGTTGTCTGGGTCCAACCAGACATGGAGTGGGGTCAGCGTATCAGGTTGGGCCTCGGTAGCCTCCCGTAGCCTCCCGTGTAGTTCTGAGACCTTGGGCAGTGGGAAAGTGTCTTCCTCTTACTGGGCCTCATTTCTCATCCATAAATGGACAGAAGATCTCAGGTGCAGGACTGAATTCCAAGGATGACTCATCCAGTTCTTGCTCCTCCCCTAGAGGGGGCAGGAGGTGGGCGAGAACTGGGAGAGGCCCAGAGGTTGGGTAGGTGGAGGAGGCAGGCTGGGGTGAGGGCCCAGGTTCCCGTGGGAGTTTCAGGAAACCCCCAACAGGGGCTCCCGAGGCCCCTCCCCAGGAACAGGGCCTGGGAAGCCAGTGTACCTGGGATGGCTGTGGCCCCAGGCTGTGTAGGGGAAAGGGTGGGGCCTCTCTGGGGATGTCTCAGACGGTCAGCTAGCACCGGGTGGGCAAGTGGGGGACTCCAGGGTGGCTGTGCCCGGAGTCAGGGCCCTTCTCCCTGGCCACTGGCCCCTCTTGGCTTCCCACCTGGGGCAGGGGTGTTGTGAGGGAGGGTGGGAAACTGCATGGCAGGGAAGGGGAGGAGGGGCAGTCCTGTCCCCGCCACTCTTGCCACTCCTCGGACACCCTGAGCACCAGCCCTGTTTCATTCTGGGGCAGGTGTGGGAAATAATGAGGAAACACCTGGAAGTCTGAGGAAACACCTGTGTCTTCCTTCGAGTAAATCCGGAAGCCACTGGGTCGGGCCCTGTCTTTCCGGTTTTCTTTGAGGAGTGGAGGCAGGTGGAAGGGGTTAATGAGAGGAGGGTGTCCCCACCCCAGTTCACTGCAGGGCCTTGGGGAGGGGTTCGGCTTCTGCAGAATCAAATCAGGGTCCTGCAACATCTTCCAGTGCCTGGAGGTGGGGGTGAGAACTCGGGGGGAAGGAGACAGGAGTTGCCAGAGCCCCATGAGGCCGGGCACGGTGGGGGCTTGGGACAAGCAGGGATGGGACAAGCAGGTGGGGGCAATGGCAAGAACAATGGTCACTGGGGTGTGGGTTCATCGGGTGGTGGCAGGTCATCTCTGGACCTTAGAAGCTGCCGTGTAAAACGAGGGTGAGAGGAGTCGCTAATGGCCTTCCAGTCTGGTACCCCAGGACCGGATAGAGCCCGGAAATGAGCCCATGGGGGCACCTGCAGGACTCAAAGCCAGGCAGACCCTTCTCCATCAAAGCTGGTGCCTCTCTGCTGTCTAGCAGCAAATATGACAATCGGGATCCGATGGGGGCAGGCAGGAGGCCCATTCCCCCACCCCCCACGGCACATCTGCCCACAACCAGAAGAACCAGCCTGGGACTGTGCATGGCTCATCTTGGAGGGTGAGCTCATTTATCTGAACCAGAGTCCCAGGAATTGGGGAGAGTCTTGGGAAAGGCACCCCATTGTATGGATGGGGACACTGAGGCTTCCAGGAGCAGTGACTCAGCCCTTCTCCTGGAGCCTGGCATGTCAAAGGTGGAGCAGGGCGGGAGAGGGGAGTGATCCCAGTCTGTGCTGGGAAGAGGTGCCCAGCCCCACTGGCTCTCAGACAGGGCTGTCCCTCTTCTGGAGACTCTAGGGATCCACTCTTCCTGAGGGGGTGGGTGAGGAGGGGCCAGAGTGTAGGGAGGACTGGTGACGGCTCTGGTTGTACCTGTCTGGGGGGTCTAAGTCCCTCCCCACAGATTGAGGGGGCGGGTGACAGAGAGCGAGTGCCAAGCCAGCAGAGACAGTGGCTGTCATGTTGGGGGGGGTGGTTTCCAAGGGATGGTGTGGGGAGATTTGGTGTTTTTTCTGGGCACCCCAAACAAGCTCAGGCTTCTGGGTTTATGCAATTGACCCTGGATTGGGGACCTATGTGTTGGGACGACATGGAGAGGGCTCATCCTTCACCCACACCAGCTTGCAACCCCGCCCCCATCACCCTGGCCACAGCTGTGGTCTGTGATTGCCCCTGGAGTAGCCGCACCCACTCTCCTATGACGACACACACCTGATTCCCAGGCCACGCCCAGGCCTGCTGAAGCCAGCCCTGGGACTCTTCCTCCACCATGCTGCTGCCCTGGCAGGGGCTGACCTGACATATGGCCTGGGGAAGAAGGATGTGGTTGGTGGGCAGCTTTGCCTACAACATTGCCTGGCTCTGCGCCTGGCTCCACACTGAGTGGGAGGGAGAGGACACAGGCCTTGGCTCAGAGGGACAGTGTCTGCTCTGAGAGGCCCTAGCTTAGGGGTGGCAAGCCGGGCACAGTGGCTGGCCTGTGGGTCTCTTGGGGAGCTGAGGGGAGCAGAGGAGCCAGAGTCAGGGCTGTCCTGCCCCAGGCACAAAGGAGGCTGCATCTGAGCTTGATAGAACATCGGGCTCCCTTGAAGGCCCCTTGTTTATGACCAGTGTGAGGGGATGTGACTGCTCTCCCCCAGATGGTGGGCATCAAACGTGCAGGAGGAGAAAGGACCCACTGAAGTCCTCCTGACTTGGGAACCAGGCACGGAGCCAGGGTCTGGACTCAGACATTTGTTCGCCATTAGGGACCCTGCCTGCTCTTTCCCTTGTACCCATCATGACCCGACCACAGAGTACCGGCACTGTCTTTACCACCTTCTCTCACCTGCTAGATTGTGTATTCTGAAGGCTGCTCTGTCTTGCTCTTTGAATCTGAGGGCCTGGCACATGGTGGGTACTTATAGACACCTTTTGAATAAATGTGGTGGTGGCCACAGTCCTCCAGGGGCTTTGTTTATGTCCCTCCTTCTCCTCTCATGTGCCTGTAGGATCCCACGGTTATTCCCATTTCCCAGAAAAGGAAACCAAGGCTCAGAGAAGCTAAAGGGCTTGCCAATCTCCGCCCTGCTGGCTTCAACTCCAGGCTGGTCTGTCCTGCTCCAGTGGGGCTCTGAAGCCCACGGCTCTGGCTTGCCCCCCCCAGGGGCTGGGAGTGTGCAGCCCCCCCCTTCTCTCCACCTCCCAGCACCCTGGGCTACCTTCTGCCTCCCCAGCATGGGAATCTCCTGGGGAGCTTGTAAAACAGTCCCAGGACCAGGCTTGTCCTGGGCAATGCTAATAGAGGGTTTGGAGCAGGGGCTGGAGTCTGCGTGGGGATTCTGATGATCACGGCAAGCTGAGGCGGGGCATTGGCCAATGATGTCTCCCGGATAACTCCAAGAGTGACATGACCTCATCCTGAGAGGGGTGGGGCTAAGGATGGAGGGAAAAGCAGGGCGGGGGTGGTGCCTAGATTTGGTAGGGGCTGAGAGGTCCTGGTCTTGATGAGCTTGGGGCAGGTGTGCAACCTTGACATGGAGGAATTGTCCCAACTCCTTGTCTGCCAACTGGTACCTCCCAAGCCCAGTTGCAGCCTCTCCAGGAGAGGACCCTTCAGAGGGTTCAGAAGAGGAGGGCAGCTCCCTCCTGTACAGCTGAGGCTTGGGGTGACCCTCCTGAGCTGCTGCTTCCTGCAATAGGGCGTGACCGAGGACCGAGCACCCAGGGTTCCCTGCAGGGAGTGCTGTATTTCTGGCTGCAGTTTTCTCTCCAGGGTCAAGTGACAAATTCTTCTAAGGTTGGAATCTATGCCATCATCTCCCCCACCCCAGCCTCTGAGTGCTGGGTACACAGTGGGCATGTGATCTGTGGTGTTGGCTGAGTGGTTTGATGGGGCAGTGAGCACACCCCAAGACCTTCAGTGGTGGGGTACAAACACACACACTGGGGGCAGAGAATGAAGAGATCCCTGAGACCCCAGGCTGAGAGCCGGTGTGGACCTTGGCTGGGCAGTTGGAGCTGGATCCCAGGCTCTGCTTCTCCACTTGCATGCTGTTCAACCCCGGGCCAGTCTTTCACTCTCTCTCTGGTTGGGGCTTGGTGGCCTTTGAGGCCATTACTAGCCCTGAGGGTGAAGTCTGTGGTTGAACTCCAGGCCTGGACACTGGGGTTTTGGTCCCTGATTCTGAAGTCTCTTTACTCATATTTTGTGCTAGGGTTAGGCACTATCAGGTTCTTTTTCCCAGGTCCAGCCCCCAAAGTGCCTGCATCAGCTCTGCTCATACCTCTGAGCTGATGGCCCATGAGCCTGAATGAGATGTGGCAATAACCCTGTGTCTCAGCTCTGGTCATGCTGAGACAGAATTTCCTGTCCCAGCACAGTTCAGGCACAGGCAGGCCTCTCTGGACTTCTCTCACCCCAACCGAGACACCACAGAACAAGGACAGTGGCCAGCATCTCGGGTCACCCCACAGCACCCAAGGGGGCCTCTATGTTTTGGCCCAGATCCCCAATCCTCCCTCCAGCTTTCAGTGCCAGGGCAGGCTCTCAGGCCAAGGTCATGACCACTGTGGGCAGAGCTCATGCCAGGCACTGCTGGGAGGTGGGTGGAAATTAAAGTTCCTTGGCCCCTGCCTGCAGAGCATTGTGGGAGTTTGGAGAGCCTCTGTTCCAAGGCTTAACGCTGAGAACTTTAGGTGAATCCCTTCCTCTCTCTGATTCTCCCTCAGTCCTCCTTACTTTATAGGGTTAATTCAAGGATCAGGAAAATTATATACATTTAAGAAGTTCAACGAGAGTGGCTCCGGATAGTGGACAGGGCATAGGTTGGGACAGCTGACAGGCTGGGGCTCATATATTATCCCCTGTTGACTGATGATGTCTTGGGAAGCCAGCTCCCTTGACTATGGACTAGTGTGGGAGACCCACCTGAGGCCCACCTCACAGAACGGGATATAACATGTTGGAGTCAGGCAGTCTGTGTGGTGCCTGAGGGTCCAGGGGACCAGAGATTCGTAGTGTCCTCCTCCCCTCCCCCGCTGAATGAATGAAGCTGCCAAGCCCAGCCTGGGATCTGTGGACATGACAGAGAGCTGTTGAGAACTGGTCCCTGGGCAGGACTCTTTCCATGTGGGGACTCTGAGGTCATGGCAGGACCAGGGGTCACATATAAAACTAGTGGCAGGACAGGGTGTCCCTCCCGCCACAGTCTAAGGTGGGTACCCCAGGTTAGGTGAGGGCAGTAGGTGGAGTAGAGGAGCCATGTACTGAGTTGGGGTGCTCATCAGGTAGGAGTGTGGGGGTGCAGGGCCCTGGGTGGGGTGCTACAGTGGAGAGGTGGAGTGAGGGGCAGCTGGGATGCAAGGGAAGGATGGGAGGCTGAGGAGAGGCCAAGGGCAGGGCTGGTCATGGGGCAGGGACAAGGGGCCTTCCTTGCATGTTCCTTTGTGGCTGGTGGTGTGTTCTCCCCTTGTACAGATGAGAAAGCTAGTGTCCAAGGACCAGAGGACCTGTCTGGGCTCTGCAGGCTGTGGAGAGCAGTCTAGGAATGCAGCTGGTAGTGGGTGCTGTTTCCATGGCAACCTCGGAACCAGGCTAGAGCCAATGGGGAAAGAGAGTCCTGGGATTTTTAGATCTAGAAAAGATGCCCCAACCCTCCAGCCCAGCCTTGGAAAAACAGGCCCAGAGAAGGGAGGTGAGAACCCTCGGGTCACACAGTGAGATAAACAGAATTCCACCATGAACCCGGCTCTCTCCTATGAACCTGGCATGTTGAACTCCCATAGCTGCACCCCGAGACAGCCCAGGAGGGCATCGCTGAGGGCTCTTTCAATCAAAGCACTCACTGTGGGGCAGGGAGTCCTTCTGTTGGGCTGACTCACTGCCTGGGGACGCGACTGCCACAAAGCAGCCTGCACCAAGGCCCCGCTGTCCCCTGGGGCTCCAGGAATGGGAACCGGCTCCCGGCCGCCCAGCCTGAGTCACTACTAACTCCGAGTTGTGCGTGTTTTTCACTTGGCCCCACACCCCCAGAGTTGGGTGGGAACTCTGAGACGGCACCGCACACAGAGAAGTGAGTCCACCCTGGGCTGAATAATCCAGAGTAGGAAGTCAGATGGGACCGGAGTGATGAAATCAGAGGGGAACCCGGAGTCAGCAGTTGGAGGGCCACGCCTTCCCCGGGTGCATATAAAGGATCCCGGGGATTGAGACGCCACAGCATCCTCTCAGCCGCCCTGAGCACCTTTCTCTTCCCTCTGCTGACTCGCTCGCTCGCTCACTCACCTCCTCCTTGGCACCATGACCACCTGCAGCCGCCAGTTCACCTCCTCCAGCTCCATGAATGGCTCCTGCGGCATTGGTGGTGGCTCCAGCCGCATCTCCTCTGTCCTGGCCGGAGGATCCTGCCGGGCTCCCAGCACCTATGGGGGCCTGCAGGTCACCTCCTCCCGCTTCTCCTCTGGGGGAGCCTGCGGGATGGGGGGCGGCTATGGCGGTGGCTTCAGCAGCAGCAGCAGCTTTGGTGGGGCCCTAGGTAGCGGCTTTGGTGGTGGCTTCGGTGGTGGCTTTGGTGCTGGTTTTGGTGTTGGCGATGGTGGCCTCCTCTCTGGCAATGAGAAGATCACCATGCAGAACCTCAACGACCGCCTGGCCTCCTACCTGGACAAGGTGCGCGCCCTGGAGGAGGCCAACACCGACCTGGAGGTGAAGATCCGAGACTGGTACCAGAGGCAGCGGCCCTCCGAGACCAAAGACTACAGCCCCTACTTTAGGACCATCGAGGACCTGAGGAACAAGGTGGGTGACTGATGGTTGGGGTTTTGAGAGAGACAAGGGCTGCAGTGGCCTTGAGTAAATCTCTTGTTGGCAATTCCATTTACAAACAGGGAGACAGAGGTGCCTTTGGAGAGTGGACAGATAACTGGTGTCAGAGGGTCCCTTTTCAGCATTTCTGTGTCTCAGCTGGGTCTGGAACTCTGCATCTCCATGCAAGAGTTCATTATACTGCATGCTCAATTTCTCAGCTTTGGGTCCAGGATAGGGGCGGCGGGAGATGTGGGTGCATCCTTGTACACCCTGAGCCAAGTGGAGAGGTGTCTTAGCCTGGTTGGGGGAATATAGGGCTTGCCCTGCCAGACAGCTGATCCTCAAGTTTGGGAAGACTCCTTTTGTCCCTCTCTGCTCTTCACCCTTGAGCAGCAGGGTCCTTGACTGACCTCCTGTCCTGTCATCCCCATTCCAGATCATTACTGCCACCATGGAGAACGCACAGCCCATTCTGCAGATCGACAATGCCAGGCTGGCAGCTGACGACTTCAGAACCAAGTGAGCATCCAACACGATGGGCTGAGGGCAGAGGACAGGGGACAAAGGTGTAGGGCTATCCATCCAGACATCAATCCTTGGGAACCTTAAGGAGGGGACCTGAGGCTCTGAACTCTATCTTGCCAGGTATGAGCATGAGCTGGCCCTGCGCCAGACCGTGGAGGCCGATGTCAACGGCCTGCGCAGGGTGCTGGATGAGCTGACCCTGGCCAGAGCCGATCTGGAGATGCAGATTGAAAGCCTCAAGGAGGAGTTAGCCTACCTGAAGAAGAACCACGAGGAGGTGAGGTCATAGCGGGCTTTGGGGTTAGGAGGCTGGTTGGTTGAGTTGCCGGATCTGCCTAGGCTCAGGAGAGGGGTCAGCTGATCTGACATCCCCTTCTATCCCTTCCTAGGAGATGCTTGCCCTAAGAGGTCAGACTGGTGGGGATGTCAATGTGGAGATGGACGCGGCCCCTGGTGTGGACCTGAGCCGCATCCTGAATGAGATGCGCGACCAGTATGAGCAGATGGCCGAGAAGAACCGCAGAGATGCTGAGGCCTGGTTCATAAGCAAGGTAAGGCTTGGGTCCTCTGCACTCCTACAGGAGGACTTCCTAGCTGGGGAGGCTTAGGAGAGCCTCACACCTTTTGCTCCTGTCTCCTATCTCAGACTGAGGAGCTGAACAAAGAAGTGGCCTCTAACAGCGAACTGATACAGAGCGGCCGCAGTGAGGTGACTGAGCTCCGCAGAGTGTTCCAGGGCCTGGAGATCGAGCTGCAGTCCCAGCTTAGCATGGTATGAAGGATGAAGCCCCACTGCAGCCCCCAAGTCACCAGCAGTGGCCACCCCCCGCAACACTGTCACAATCCAGTCCTATATTTTTTTTCCCCACCGGTGGAACTGGAGCCACCATAGTATCCATTGTAGAAATGGAGAAATTAAGGCCTAGAATGGTGAAATATTTTCCTCCATGTTATCTGACCCAGCTGGAGTCAAAAATCCTTGCATCTCTCAGGAAACATGGCCCAGAGACCTGGAGGGACAGGTGTGAACACCTCTGTTGACTTTCCTCTCCCTTCTCCATTTTCAGAAAGCATCCCTGGAGAACAGCCTGGAGGAGACCAAAGGCCGCTACTGCATGCAGCTGGCCCAGATCCAGGGGCTGATTGGCAGCGTGGAGGAGCAGCTGGCACAGCTGCGCTGCGAGATGGAGCAGCAGAGCCAGGAGTACAAGATCCTGCTGGACGTGAAGACGCGGCTGGAGCAGGAGATCGCCACCTACCGCCGCCTGCTGGAGGGCGAGGACTCTCAGTGAGTGGGACCCCCAGTGTCACCTCTCAGCCTCTCAGCCCCCTGCAGTGTCCAGCTCATCTAATGCTCCCGTTCTTTCCCCCACAGCCTCTCATCCTCCCAGCACTCATCCGGCCAATCCTATTCTTCCCGGGAAGGTAAGGTTCCTGGGGATCCTGGGCACTGTGGCCGAGCCCCTCTCTGCAGAGCCCCTGGGTCTGCCCAGGAGTCTGCTCAGCTCCCAGAGCCCTTCTCACCTCCGTTCCTCTCTCTCTCCTGCAGTCTTCTCCTCATCCTCTCGCCAGACCCGGCCCATCCTCAAGGAACAGAGCTCCTCCAGCTTCAGCCAGAGCCAGAGCCAGAGCCAGAGCCAGAGCCAGATCCAGAGCTCCAGGAACTGATCTGCCTCTCCCAGAACCTCCTGCCACCTGCAGGCCTCGCCTCCTGGAGGGAGGCCTGGGCCAGGACCCTTTCTCCCAGCGCGGCCCCAGCTGTCTCCCTTTCCCTGTGCTGGTGGTGGGCTAATAAAGCTGACTTTCTGGTTGATGCAAACCTGTGTGATCTCTGTGCTTGAGCTGATGGGAGGGACGTTGAAGGTTTCTCCCAGGAACCCTCCTGGGGCCCCATACCCTGAGGGGTGCAGGAAACAACGTGTCTCAGAGGAGCTGGAAGGGTCTTCCTAGAAGAGCGCCATGCCATGGCGGGGTGGGGTGGGCGGGAGACACAGGAAGCGGGGAGGCTTTGGATGTGAGTGGATGGTCTCCTTTGAAGCCTTCCACAGAAGTTCCTTCATTATTCTCCCTGTGAGGGCTGTTGTGATCAGGGCTCCTTTTGGGCTTGACCACCCCTGGGATTCAGGGAGGTTAAGTAATCTTGGGTAAAACCGTTCAGATAGGAAGTGGCATTTGGAGTTCAAACTCAAGTGTACTTGGCTACAAAGTCCATATCTTTCTCTGACCATCACTTTACCTTTTTAGGTATTTAACCTCAAAGACTCCAAAGCATGAGCTCTTAGCTCCACCCTTTGTCTCTCTGGTGTTGGAGGGTGGAAGGGAGAACCTTCTGATGGAGGATTGTCTTCCCCACTCCATCAAGGCCCTCCTCTTCCTGATTGTCCTTAGCTGTCAACTGAATGCTGATGAGTCCCCTAGGCAATATTTGCCACCCATGTCTTCCTCTTCCCTGTGGCTACCACCACATTCACAGCTTCTCCCTCTCTCCCTGGAACCGGGCACAGGCTACTATCTGGGGCCTCTTGCTGTCCATCTCTCCCATTCCTGATTTCTACTCAAAGACCTTTCTCACAAGAAGTGGTCAAGCTCCGGATCAAGGATGTCATCAGGACTCCCCACCTTAATAATCCCTGATGGTTCCCCTTTCCTTTACTGCTCCGCTCTTGAGTCTGTCCTGCTGCCTCTCCCTGCCCCGTGCCCATGAGTCACCCACCCCTTCCTGACTAATTGCATGGCCCACACCTCTCAGTCACTGTTCCTTCTTCCTGATGCTTCCATACTTTATAAATTTTAAGTGGGTTTTTTGGGGGGTGGTTTTGGGGATTGAACCCAGGGGTGCTTAACCACTGAGCAACACCCCAAGCCTTTAAATTTTTTTTTGTAGTTGTAGATGGACAGAATACTTTCATTTTATTTGTTTATTTTTATGTGGTGCTGAGGATTGAACCCAGTGCCTCATGCATACTAAGCAAGTGCTCTACCACTGAGCCCCAGCCCCAGCCCCAAACTTTATAATTTTTAAATAAATAAAAAAAACAAAGCTACATATGTATAACATCTTAATACTTTTGTGTGTGTGTGTGTGAAAAAGAGCCATTTCCAAGTGGACCTCATTCCTAAATTTCTACTTTCCATTTTCAACATAAGCTGTTTATTTTGGTATTTACTTCCTTCCTTATTTATTTATTCTGTTGATGGACACAATACCTTTATTTTATTTGTTTTTATTTTTATGTGACGCTGGGGATTGAAACCAGTGCCTCACTCATGCTAGGCAATCACTCTACCACTGAGCCACAACCCTGGCCCCTTACCTCTTATTTCTAAGTAATAGGAGTATACTACCATTTCTTGATTTTTAAAATGTAGTTTTTAATCACTTGGTTTCCTATGAAAGATGAGGGCTCAGTTCTCATATATTGCATTGTTCCCCCCACTTCGTTTTTAAAAATATCTTTATTTTTATTCATTTGTTTTTATGTGGTACTGAGGATCCAACCCAGTGGCTCATGCGTGGGGGACAAGCACTCTACCACTAAACTACAACCCCAACGCCCCCCCCCCCTACTTCTTCTTCTCTTCTTCCCACCTCTTAGTATATTAATATTTTTCATTAGTTAAATGTTTAATGTTTACATTGGTATGACTACTTATATATTATTCATAGTGTGGCAGTAGAAGCAAATGTGACTCCATTTTGTTTTGTGACTTCGTCCTGTAGAACAACCATGGCAAGTAGAAGGGTCATGACTGAGGCAAGATGTTCTTTTCCTTTTGCTATAGAAACATTTTAGAACACGGAACTACCTAATGGGGCATTATTTCTGTAACTGGGGTGACTGGGCTAACTGTGATTGGTTAGGCTTCCCACCGCTTGACTGCACTCTCCTGCTTCTGTAACCTGGCTTGCTTGCATCGGCTAGACCCCCGAACATCCCTTTTGCGGTTTTCAGGCTTATAAGGAGCGCCCTTGCAATTGTTCGGGGCTGATCAGGGGAACAGCTTTATGTTCTGGTCAGCCGCCACCAGTGTGCTTCATTAAAGGCTTGATTCGATTATACGTGAGTGGTCTGGAAGTCAGTTTATGAAACCCCGGGATGAAGCTTTAACTAATAACAATAGTCAAATCATATTTTTTACTATATTGAATTTCCTTGAAATAAATACATATTTTTCAATTTGCTTAGGTTTTCTATGTACCTATCATTCATTTGTCCCCTAACTCATGGCTGGAAGTATGTCTCTTCTTTATGGTATCCCATTAGTATCAGCTTCTTGAAGGTGTCTCTCCCGGAGCCCTGTCCTCCTGCCCCAGTCTTTTCTGAGTGCTCCCCAGGCCTGCTGCCCAACTGTCATCCCAGAATTTCTCTTCACTCTCATCCTGGGCATCCCTTATTTTTTCTGTATTGTATCCATTGTTTTCTGAATCCCATGTCTCCCTGTTTCTCTCCTCCCCCTCTTTTTCAAAAAATATTTTTAGTTATAGATGGACACAATACTTTTATTTTATTTATTGATTTTTATATAGTGCTGAGGATCAAACCCAGTGCCTCACACATGCTAGGCAAGCGCTCTACCACTGAGCCACAACCCCAGCCTCTCTACTCCCCCTCTTAATTTTAGTGAAGCACACCTTGTTCACCAAATCTGCTCCCCAGATCATGGGGTGAACCTATGACTCAGAAGAACTCAAAATCCCAATATGCAAAGGTAACCACTGGTAACAAGTTTCTTGCTCATAAACACACATAACACACAAACACACACACACACGAAATATGCTTATATCTACACATTATAATTCTAACTATGATTACACTGACCATTCATACCATTTTGCATTCTTGTATTCTTTTTTTTTTTGCTACTGGGGATAGAACCCAGGGCCTTGTACACGCTAGGCAAGTGCTCTATCACTGAGTAGCACCCTTGGCATCCATTTTCATTATTACTATAATAGAAACATCTTTCTATATTATTAAAAGTGTATACATTTCTAATGTTGTTGCCACTGTTTGCTGCTATTATTGAAAATAGCACAGCAATGATCATCTTTCTGCACAACCCTTACACCAATATTTTAGATTATTTCCTTAGGCTAGATTTACAGGAGCATAATTACTAAGTGAGAAGATACAAATGTTTTAAGCTTCTTGATTGGTATTGTGAAATTGATTTTAAATGAAGCTGTGCCAACCTGCATAGTTTGTAAGCAGGCAATGGGAATTTCCAAACATTTACACTGACTGAGCATTGCCTTTTAAATACTTCTTGTGTAAGTTGACTCATGTGTCACTTTTAAAGCTGACATTATGGACGGCCCTTACACAGGGACATAGACAGGCTTACTACTCAACTCCAGGGCTGCTGCAGATGTTCATGAGTTGCTCAGTATCGAGATGTCAGAACAACCTCTACTTTTATTAGTATTATAAAAACATATCATAGAGTTACCTGTGCCTCTGTCTTCACAGTGCACACCCTTGGATTACTTAGGCTTGAGTTATTGTCAGAGTTTGTGAAATACTAGTTTAGATATATAAATACTATATTTAGATGGACCCTTGGGAAGCTCCATAAGAAAGGTCCCTGCTTGACAGATGAGAAAACTGAGATCTGTGTTTGTCAGGCTTGCATTACTATAATGAAATTTCAGAGGCTGGTTCTGAAAAAGAGGTTTATTTTGACACATGACTGTCAAGGTTCAAAGTAGCAGATTGGGCAGGAGGTGGGCGGGCATTGGTTCGGCCTCAGGTGATGGCCTTCTTGCTGGCAGAGTTCCAAGGTAGTACAGGGCTTCACTTGGCAAGAGATGGTGAGTGTATACGCCTATGTCGATGTGTCTGGTCTGTCTCTATTCTTACCATAGCGTCTCTACCCTAATGATCTTATCTAAACCTAGCCACTTTCCAAAGATGCTACATACCCCCCAATACCATAGTTGATTAAGTTTATCCCCTTTTGCTACAATGAACATATGACTTTCTTATGACTTTCGGGATCGTACTCATTATGAGTTGTGGGGCAGGGAGATCCTATTCAAATCATAGCAAGCTCTAAAGTAATTGAGGCATAACAAACAAACACAACAATATTCTCAGGGTCTGACAGCTTGTTAGTAAAACCCATGAGAGCAAGAGCCATGTTTTTCTTGTTCGTCGCTGTATCTTGTGTTAATGGAACATTTACCTTTAAATTTTTTTTTATTGGTTCTTTTAGTTATATATAACATTTGGATTCATTTAAAGAAGGACAATATCAAAGCAGAAATGTGAGTTTTTGTTTCAATAAAGGAACTAGCTTTTCCATCTAGGAATGCTTACTGCTTGGATTTCTCTAACTCAGGTTCAAGTCCCAATTCAGACTGCATCTGGCTTTTGACGGCCTCTCCCACTTCTAAAATCCTGGACCCGAGGTGAGGAGATTGAACACTCCCTCTGTGCCTCGTAACTTGTCTATTTGGAACACACCCTCGGATTCCTTAGGCTTGAGTTAGTGTCAGAGTTTGTGAAATACTATTTTAGATAATTGCATGAAGTGCTAAGACAATAACTAGAGTAAGAATTAATGATAGCCCATAAAGTGTATCTGCTGATGTAAATGAATTAGTGGTCAACTCGTAAGGTTTTGCTTTCTTTGGAGCCATTGTTTCCAAGAGCTATAAAAAGCTCAGTGTCTCTCCTGGTGTCTGAGATAAGCAACTGGCTATGCTTGCTTTCCCACCGCTGCAGCATGTTTAAGACTTTCTGACAGCTCCCTGAAAGACAGACACAAGGAAACTTTTTGTTTTCTAGTCAACAACAACCCTTAGACAGTACCTTACACACAAGGGGTGCTCAGTCAAGATTTGTGGAGTCAAGCCATGGATCTTTGGTTTAGAAGTCTCTGCTCCTTCAGATTTCTGTGAAGTACTCAAGTACTTCTGTGCGTTCCGTGTGCCTCTCACTATACCAGCACCAGGCAGCTTCCATGGGTAGGTAGATGAGAGAGTGAATACCCATTGAGTCCTGGAGGGATGGAGCCCTATCTACCAGAGCTGAGGCACCAAGCCAGTGGAGATCTTGACCTGCTCCTTCCTCTAAGGTGCTAGGTGGATCACCACCATGGGCAGATGTAGCTCCATGGCCACTGATGGCTTTGTGCAGATGGAGATGTGGTAAGGCAAAGATGGCAGCTGCGCAGGAGGAGACCCCATTTTTTTTATTTCACTCCCTGCTAACACATTGCTGGGCTGCAGGGGTCCCTCTTTCTCCTCCAACTATAAAATTATTGCTTATCAAACAGATATACTTTTTTCCCCCTTAAGCTTTTAGCTACCACATGGAGAGTATGACAACACAAACGATATGTAGAAAAAGAAAACATTGATTAGTCTTGTCTAGTCCCAGAGTTTTTATCCTCCAAGACGATTTTCCAGCCTCATGATGTGGGAATCAATAGCAAAGATGATTTGTTGGTTATTTAGGGGGTTTCATTTAATATTTAATTCATAGAAATAAAAGGATATACATATGAGGATATTTATTGCTGCATTATTTGTAGAGAGAGAAAATGAAAAGCAAATTTTGTACTGGTAACGAATGGGTTGTTAAATAATGATCCGTTTATACCATGGAGTATTAGGTAGTCATCAAGGTCAATAAATTGGACCCATGTCAGATGGCAAGGAGGGATTCCTCCAGGTATTGGGGAGAAAGAAGAGCATATGTAGTATATTGATTTTACTTATGTGAAATAAACAATAACAGATCCCTCATTTCTCATTTACATATATGCATATAGTATGTATGTATGTATGTATGATTACACCAGAAGTATGAACAGATACATATGAAACTATTAACATAGATTGCCTTGAGGTTGGGGTGGAAGGATGTGAATGGAGGGAACAGGTAGGGGGCTACAGGGATCCAAGAAAAATAGGAAGGGAAAAAATGGTGCACAAACTTTTATACTTATGCATAAAATTGTGCATGCATGTGTATGAATAAAAAAATCAAACCAAAATTGAACAGGCACAAGGCACTGGGTTCAATCTCTAGCACCAGGGAAAAAAAAATTAAACATCAAAAATTCAGTTAATTTGTTGAATACCACATCAAGTTCCTCGCTAATCTGACCTGTCAATTTTATATTACCATAGCATATGTTTTTAATTTACGTTGTGATCAGATAATAATATGATTAGTCCATTAAAAGTGATAACCAAAAGAAAAAAAATAACTAAAGTAAGATTGTAATCTTTTGAAAAAAGTGGTGTGGAGGGTCGAGGCCAACTTGGGTTTGAACTTTGAGGGCGAAGTTGAGAAGATCCTCTTGTTTATGAGTCTTAATTTCCTCATCGGTAACTTCAGGGTATCAGTGTCTACCTGAAGGGGTCATGTGAGGATTAAAAGTGACAAAGGGTAGACAAAACACACAGTAGGTACCCAATAAATATTTGTTCGCTCCTTTCCTCTTCTTTGTGACAGTTTTCAAAGGGGCCCAACCCTTTATTGCCTCAGTGAACTCTTGCAGCAGGGCTGGTGGACTGACTCTCAAGACTATGCTGGAGCAAATGCCTCCTCCCTGTGTGCTCTCTGTCAGCTCCATTCACCTGACTCATCCTATTACAGGTGAAGAAACTGAGGCTCAAGGAGGCTAAGCAACTTACCCTAGGATGTATGGATGGTAGGTAGGGTGTCAGAATGGCTCCCAGGAGGGCAGACCCCTGGCCTCATTTGACTTGCTTAGGTTTGTAGAGAAATCAAGTTCTAGTGGTAGTTCAGTGAATTCAGCCCAAGTTCACTTAAGACTACTCTGGACCAGGTGTTGTGCTGGGCTCTGGGTAGGAGCAGGGTGGTACTACAGCGACAACTCAGGAGCTACCCTGGACTTAAATGAAATACTTTTTATAGCAGGCAGGTAGGGAAGGTGCTCTTTGTCCTCTTTCTCCTGGAGGTGGCTCTAGTGTGTGTGGGGGTGGTGACCATGGTAGAGGTTAGTTTCACCTCTAAGCTAGCCTCAGGGGAGAGCTGCTTAAACTGGTTCTGTTCCTTCTACCAAGACTCAACTCAGGGGTGTCAAAAACATTGTAACAAAAGTGTTATAAACTTCCCTTTTCTACCACCTCTTCCATCACCACTGTCTCTACCACAATCATCACATCCCATACCATTATCACCTCCATCCCCATTGCTACAACACCACTGCTATACCCAATATCATCACCCCTACCACCCCACTCCATATCATTATTACCACCATTCCACCATCATCACCACCACCACCTCCGTTACCTCCCACATGCCTGGGACCCTCACCTCCCACCCCCCATTGCTCTTTGAAGGGGCTGTTGTCCATGTGGGTTAAGTTGGAAGAAGTGTAAACCAAATCTTTGGACACAAAAGACATCACTCAAACAGGGAGAGCACGAGGACAGACATGCCCTGGGTATGGCAGCAGAGGGATCCTCTCTGGATACTGACAGAGAAGTCAATTAATAGAATCCTGTTGTTGGGATCCCTTGAAAAAAGACCAGAGAATGTGGCCACCCAGTCTTGCATCCTGCCACCAGGGTTCCCATGGGGCTCCCTGGGGGCAGGCAGATCTTGATTAGGCTGGTGAAGCCTGGGTAGCTTCTGGACGCAGCCTCCACTTCTATCCACCTGGATAGTCTCCTCTTATCACTGGAGCCACCAACTCTTCTCCTCCTTCTTCCAATCTGTTTTCCCTCTTTCACTGGGAAGCAGGGTTGGTTTGCTTTTTGCTTGCTTCTCCTAGTCTATTGTTTAATGGCCTAAACTGCAAGGCCCATCGGCGTGCTGGAGCTGCCTTATATTGGCTCTTGAGTGCCAAGGTTCAAATTTCAGGAATTTTTCAAGCTGACTGTTAAACATAGCCAGCATTTAACAATTAAATTCTATAAGCTTAGGGTTAATTAAATTACATCGAGAACAAAGGTAATACATAAAGCCTATTACTTCCAGCTTATTTTACTACATTTACTACACCTGTGCTCTCCAGGTTACTTATAATTATTTTATTCCATATGGTGGATATTCTATATACTGGTGTGTTACTGTACATCTCTCCCCAACTCTATGTTAAGTGACTTCACCTCCATTGGTGGAAGTTGGCCATGGTGGGGGTATTTACACCATGAAAATAAAAAACACTATTATCAGAGCTTGATTTATTGATTGTTTAGATTTAAGAACATGATAAAGTTGGCCACTGAGTGCCCAGAAGTGTTTGGAGGTTGGTGCCTGCAGAAGGCAAGTTCTGATCCTGCCAGGTTCAGGGTATTTGGATTTTTAGGGCTGCTTGGCACTTTTGGGACACCCACATATTTAGTAGTAGCTGGAGGAGAATTCCAGGAGGCAGGAGCTGCAGGAGACACTGGCTCTTGGGGCCTGAGGCCCAGGGAGGCCTCCTCTTGAAGTCTGTAGATAGTCCTTGTCACAGAAAGGTTGTTAGGATTCAACGAGATACTGAGTTCCTGGCACAGCAGGAGCTCCGTAAACTGAAGCCTCTCTGTCTCTTCTGATTCTATGAAGACCGTCTTCTGAGATCTTAAAAGATGCTTGTGTCTGTCCTGACTGGCAGATGTGCCTCCAATTAGTGAGAGTTTTAAATTCCATGTTTCCCTTTTATCTTGGCTGCCAGGAAACCCAGAGCTGAGTGTCAGGTATAGTTAGCCTTCTTCTTCCCTGTAACTATCCCCATCCCACAATTTGGGATGACTGTTTGGATCATTAAGAGTTGGGCCAGGTCTGTGCCCCCTTCTTTTGATACCAGACACTTCTTGGTCATGGGTCGGGGGGACATGTATACCTGCTGGGTTAGTCTTAGGAATCCAGTCACTGACCATATTGAGCCATGCAGAAGGCTTTCCTGTGATTTTTTAAATTTAAGTTAATCCTCTCTGGGTTTAAGCTGAAGGATGAGCTTAGGGCTGCCTTGTAGGTGCAGCTGGATGTGTGCAAATAAAGTTAGGAGAAAGAGCAAGGCAGAGGTGAGAGAGAGAGAGAGAGAGAGAGAGAGAGAGAGAGAGAGAGAGAGAGAGAGAGAGAAGAGGGTGGATGCAGTGGGCCTCTCCCTGTGGCAGTCTTGTGCCCCCTTTTCCCTGTTTTGGTGATGAGAGCCAATGAACCTCCTCTTTTAGAAGTTAATTCATGTTGGTTTTCTGTTGCTTGCAACCAACATGTGTTCATAAATATATTCTGTTTCCCAAGTCTTTCTTTTTCTTTCTTTCTTTTTTCTATAAGCTAATTTCATTTCTTTAATTTTAACCAAATTCTTGATTTATCTTCTACTCTTGCTGGATAGTTTTAGTTTTATGATAGAATATGTCTTTTTTCCTAAGCCAAGCCCTCTTTTGGAACCGGGGGACATAAAAGTATTTCAGATATTGCCTCCATTGCCCCCAGAGTCAAGGCTGGAGGAGAAGAACCAGCTCTGGCTGATGCTGAATGATCTAGGGGATCTCCTTGGTCTCAGGACTACATGAGAACTGAGCTCCTGCCTCCTCAGCCCCTAGTCGAGGTCAAGGGAAGCCAGCACTGGGCCCCCAGCCTCAGAGGATCGTGTGCTTTTCCCTCTTCCTCAGCAGGGTCCCACAGACTCCATCCTGGCTAGGTTCTTACAGACCTACATCATCACTGATGGCCTCCGAGCTCTCCCCCTGGCCTCCCTGCCTGTTCCCCCTCCATCACTCCAGAGGCCAGCCCTGTTCAGGACTCTTCTTTGTTCTCTACCTCAAGATCTTTGCCTGAATTTTGATACCTGTTCTCTTTTGCGCTCACTCTTACCTCCACTGGTTGAACTCTGGGCTTAATTTAAGGATTTTTTAAAAATCAAACACTGACTTTGCACCAAGCTCCTTGGCAGCCACTCACTCTGAATTATCTACTCCTCTTGATGCCCCTGCCAGGTGGGAACTATCTTCATGCCCATGTGGCAGGACACTGAGGCGTGGAGGCTGCCGTGGCTTGTCAAGGTCTCATGTCTGTTTGGGGGTGGAGTCTGACTTGAACCACAGTCTTTCGGACAGGGGAGGTCCTGCTTCTTCCTCAGTTGTGACACCTTTCAGTCCAGGAAGGGGGGTGGGCTGCAAGATGCTGGATCTCTGAAGCCTCTGACTGGTGGAAACAACTCCTTTCATTTCTTAACATGGCCTCTTTCCCTGTGTCCTTGTCCCTCCATCCTGGCCTCAAAAAGACTCCTGACCCAGCTATTCTGACCTAAGTGCTGACTCTTGGGTGACTCATCTGCTGAGGCCTGGAGTTCCCACAGCCATGCCCCCAGCTGGGAATGCCCTCCCCACTCCACCCTTCAGGCCTCTTCCTGCTTTCAAATCTGAGTCAAAGCACCCTTTCCAAGAAGCTTCTGAATGCTACCACCCTACTCTGCTGCTCCTCAGCTCTGGGTTCCCCTGAGCCTATGGGTTAGAGAAAACCCTGGGCTTGGTTACCCTCCACCATCAGACTGGGTGGACAGGGCAAGGGCTGTGCCTTCCTCACCAGACCCAAGTTATCACCAGGCACCTACTATGTGAGAGATTCTGTGACTCCCTAAGGCATGGCGTAGAATAATGATGGGGGCTCAGATCACAGAGGCAGTGGAAGGACAGAAGGAGAGAAAAGTGACATGAAGTGCCGGGGTGGGACTTCCTGGGAGAGGAGAGGTCTGAGCCAACACCATCCTTTACCTGGATAATGGTGAGTCCTCCCTACCAGTTTTCCTCTCAAGTGTGTGCCACGAGATACCACAGTGACCTTTGGAAACATACCCAACAGCATCACTGCCCAGCTTAGAGCCCTTCACTAGCCCCGATGTTTTCAGGATGAAGTCTGAGATCCTCAGTGCCTTCCTATCAGGGGCCGGACAGTGGCAGCCATATTTAACTGTTTGCAGTTCCCATCAGACCTGTTTAACACCTGTTCGTCTCTGCTCAGGGGCTTCACTGAGCAAAGGGGATATCTTTTCCTCTTTTTTTGGCTTGCTTAGTATCCATTTATCTTCAAGATTCCGTTGGTTAAGAGCTCCTCTCGGATGCTTGGGCTGGGCTGCCTGCCCTTTCTCTGAGCTCCATTTATCCCTCAACACCTGCCCACCCATCCTCCACCTTCCTTTTAGTCATCCCTCTGTCCATCCACCCATCCATCCATCCATTATCATTTCTTCCTTCCAGCCATCTACTCCCTTGTCCATCTATCATCTTTCCTTCCATTTACCCAACCATCTGCTCAATCACCCTCCATTCATTGATCTACCATGCATCCATCCATCTGGTAACCCATTATCCATCCATCCACCCACCCATCCATCTAGTCATCTACTTTTCCACATTCCCTTGCTTTCCCCCCATTTTTCCTCTTCCTCCTTGTCTCCTCACCCTCTCCCACCCTGTTCTTCCTTCCTTCAATGAGCACCGGCTTTATGCCACATAGTCTTCAGAAATCACATATTAAGCTATGTATTGAGCAGAGACTTTGTCCTAAAGAAAGTGAGGGATTTGGGTAGGAAGAGAGGACAGATGTGGACATTTAGTTAGAGGCTAGGGGATGGATGGGGATGTAGGGGTCAGTGAGGAGACTGACCTGTTGAGGATGGGACTTGATTTACTGGGGAGGGGTGCAACATGGGTAATGGGCTGGAGAATTTAAACTGTATTTTCCCTCTACTGGGGACTCATGGAGGCGTTATGAACTAATCTGTTGCTGATTCTTAGCCACCTGACTCTGTGTTTTCTTTTTCTTTTCTTTTTTTTTTTTTTTTTTTGGTACCAGGGTTTGAAACCCAGGGGCACTCTACCACAGAGCCACATCCCCAGCCCTATTTTGAATTTTATTTAGAGACAGAGTCTCGGGCTGGGGATGTGGCTCAAGCGGTAGTGCGCTCGCCTGGCATGTGTGCGGCCCGGGTTCGATCCTCAGCACCACATACAAACAAAGATGTTGTGTCCGCTGAAAACTAAAAAATAAATATTAAAAAAAAGAGACAGAGTCTCACTGAATTGCTTAGTGTCTTGCTTTTGCTGAGGCTGGCTTTGAACTCATGATCCTCCTGTCTCAGCCTACCAAGCCACTGGGATTACAGGTGTGTGCCACTGTGCATGGCTCTCCATATTCTTAACAACATGAATGTCACTCTGGGGTGCAGACACAGAACATAATGTCATCCTGCCTCGTTCAGAGCCCTGGTGATACTGTTAAATATTTTTTACTTTTGAAGGAGACTGTGCTGTGGGACTTTGGACATGCCCCTTCCCTTTTCAGGGTCTCATGATTTCCCCTTATAAACTTACGACATTGATCTAGATGACTTCTGAGGCCCTTTTGACCCTGAATTTTGGGGACTTTCTAGCAGGAGGTGAACTGTCATTTGAAAGTTGTGGGAGGCCAACCTTACGGGTGACTGAGTTACACTCCCCAGCTGGGTGCTGAAGCGCTCAGTCACAGAAATGGGTGTGTCTTGCTACAGCCCCATGGGTGAAGCTACGCTCACCTGTTCCTTTGTAATATAACCCCTTGCCCTGGATAGAATCTTCCATGGAAGTGCCTTGTGTGTGTCCCCTCCTCTTCCTGTGCCCTTGGGTGTGGCCTACCCAGGTGTCAGTCAACTTGCTGACAGTGGACATCATGAAGATAGACTCAGCCCCCTGAAACCTGACCCCTTGCCTCATTTGAATAGCTTCTCCTCTCTTTCTGCGGATCCTTAAGGTCAGAGGAGCTGTCACAGCAACCCCAAAGAAAAAGGTATTTGTGTCTCTTGTGTGGTTATTTCGTGCAGCCCAGTTAGCCCAGTTTAACTAGAGTGACCCCCGAGCCTTTTAGTCTCGAGAACAGAAACCCGGCAGAAAGTGAAGGTGGAAACCAGGCAAAGTGGGGCTGAATCCTGAGTATCTTCTTGTTGTGGACACTGAGAAGCTCCTTGACACCTGGGCCTTTGTCATCTACAATGTGGGATGATTAGCTCTTGTTCCACTAGCTTTTGCAGCATAGCTAAGAGGCTCAGACCAGGCCATGGACATTGAAACACTTAGCTTGGCCTGCCTGTTGTCATACCAGACTCTGACGTGGACGCTTGGCCCAGATGGGCAGGCTGGCCTGGGAAAGCAGTGGGTGGCAGAACTCTCTAGGGAAAAGGGGACTGCAGGGCCTCAGAAAGGTGCTCTAGGCTTTCAGTGAACTCCCGTGCCTGCAGTCCTGCCTGCTCACCTGCTCCTTGTCCCTACCCTAGCCCTGCCCTCTGGGAGCTGAGGCTGCTTAGGTCCCAGACCATTATCCCTGCAATTGACAGTCCTGAGTGCTATACACAGATGCCTGAGGCGTGAAGGGGGCCAGCAGAGAAGGAAAGAAGCCCAGTTCTGGGAAGACCCTGGGGGTCTAATAACAATTTGTCACTCAAGTCTGAGCCTTTCTGGACCTCAGACTCCCCACCTGGGGCCCGGGAAGGACCTTGACTACCTACTTCTTCCTGAAAGGGCTCTCAAGGCCTAGAAAAAGACTCTAGGCAGTGGTAATTAGAGAGACACTTGGTATCTCTCCAAGGAGAGCCAGTATGGCGTGTCCTAGGCAGGCCCTGGAGAGGGTTTGAGGACACCCAGTCTGGCTTGGGGGTTAGAGGAGGGAGCAAGAGAATTCTTTTTCTAGGTCTGTAACTCCAAGTCTCTCCCGGCACCCACACCGTCCTTCAAAGAGTCCAGAATAAATAAGGTTCTTTTTTTAAAAAAATATTTATTCTTATGTTTTAGGCAAACACTATATCTTACATTTATGTGGTGCTGAGGATTGAACCCAGTGCCTCATGCATGCTAGGTGAGCACTCGTCCACTGAGCCTCAGCCCCAGCCCTCAATAAGGCTCTTGAGCCCACTGGGCAACACATAATTTAGTGGGTGAAAGTTGGAGGAGAAATGGAATTTGTTACTAGCTTTCAATATCTTCCTCAAGGTATTTCTTAGGGAAAAATAGAAACTTCATAGTGGACAATTCTAGCAGATGTCACCTTAGCCCAGTGAACATGGTCAACGTCACCGCAATAAGACACATCAACATATCTGTCCTATATGACTGAATAGGAGGAATAAGAAGGACCCAACACTATTTCTATGGGTTTCTTGCTAGAATGAATAACTTTAGTCTGAGCATGAGCAAACAACAGGAAAACTCAAACTGAGGGATGTTGTAAAGGATAAATGATCGGTACTCTTTAAAAGTATCAAGGTCATGAAAGACCAGGAAAGACAGAGGAGTTGTCACAGTTTGAAGGAGACTAAGGCGATATGCCAGCCCCAAACAATGTAGGATCCCAAATCAGATCCTGTAACAGAAAGGGAACATCAGTGGAAAACTGGCAAAATCTCAGGAAAGACGGTAGTTAATTAATGACATTGTGCCAATGCTAATTTACTGGTTGTGAATATTGTACAATGCTTATGGAATATGTTATTAGGGGAAGCTGGATGAAGGGTACAGACAAACTCTTTAAACATTTTTTGTCACTTTTTCTGAGAATTTAAAATTATTTCAAAATTCAAAATTAAAAGCACCCCAGGCCCCATGAGCAGTTATGTATTTGTGAAGTAGCCAGAGAAATTGGTGGGAAGGAAAGATGCAATTCTGAGAATCCTGCCCCTCCCCGATGCCCAGTCTCAAAGCTACTTTGAGTTGAGCTCAAAGTAGCTTCCAGAAATCTTCCAGATTGGCCCCACCCACATCTTATTATAACCATCGCCACCAACTTTTAGACCGTGGGCTCTGAGGGCAGAGGCTGTCTCCCTCAGACAGGGTTGCTCTTTCCTTAGGATGCCACCCCCTAGTGCCCAGCCCGATCCTCGGCACACAATGCGGGCTGTGTTGGGGGCTGCCTGGCCCTGCCTACTTCACCTGTTTGGATTGGCATGGGTCTCCCCCCAGTGGTGTGGTGCTGGGAGACTCACTAACCACAAGAGGCACCGCCCCAGGCTCTTCCTTCACTTTCTTCCTTTCTGGGCAGGCTGGGGGAAGGGCAAGTAATGGCACCCACACAAAGCCTGCCTAGAAGTCCAGAGGTGGGGAGTCCTCTAGGCCCCAGAAGACAGAGGTCTCTGATATCCACTAAGCCTTTAACCCATGCTGCCCCAGAAAACTGCTTCTCAAAACTGTCAGGAGCACCAGGGGGAAGGGATGGGATTATAGTGTCTTCTGATCCCTTCCTGGTGGGGCCCATGGCAGGTCCTTGATCAATGAGTCCACACTGTCTGCTGGCCTCAGTGTATTCCATGCTGGAGATCCACAGTCCAGAGTGAGGAGGGCGGGCAGATGCCCTCTCTGAGAATGTGTATGTGGGTTTATCTGTCATGAGTTCCCTTCATCTTTATTGTTTAGATCCCCCTTGGAAGAGAAGAAGGAAGAGGAGGAGGGGGAGGGGGAGGGGGAGGGGGAGGAGGAGGAGGGAGGTTCCATTGAGTTGGATGAAGGGGGAAGCTGAGCTTTCCTTGTGTCCTCACCTGGGTGAGGGGTGTTTGTCTCCTGGACTTCTAGCAGAGAGAGAGAGAGAGAGAGAAGTAGGGTGGTAGGTCACTGAGGAAGCTGTTACTGGGCTCTGCACCCTTCTCCAGCTCCTTGGATCTCTCTGGATGCTGCATTTTTCTCCAGTGAGGGCACCCCACCCCCACCCCAAACCAATAGCAACATGCCTCCCAACAAAGGCATCTGTGCCCAAGCCAAAACCCCTGCTGCCTCTCACTGGGGAAATTGCAGGGCTGGGCCCAGGTGGGGGGGGGACCAATCTCTGGAAGGAGATTAGGAACGTCTGTCAGGGGCGGGTGGAGCAGGGTGGGGCCCTGGCTTACTCACATCCTCGCGAGTCCTTGGCACTGCAGATTTGGGGAGCCCTCAGCCTCAAGAGTCTGTCTCGCCATTGTCTTCTGAACTCTTAAGTCTTATAGGGGGTGGGTCTCCTTGAATTCTGCTCTGGTGGCAGTGGAGGCGGGATGGGGATGGCGGGAGTCTGTGCTTCCTTCCTGGGAGCAGTTGATCCTAGGAAGAGCCCTGGAGCCTCCAGCGGGGCTGTTGGGGCCTGTCTGGGGAGATGGGATGCGTCAGGCAGCCCCAGACACGACCACATTCCTCCCAACATGCCTGCCGGGGTCCGTGGGGCTGAGGGGCGGGCAGGAAAACAGGTGGGGCTGGAAGGGGCTGCTTTGGGAAGTTGGTGGCGAGAAGTGGGATCACTGAGGTCTAGATACACAAACCTCTAGGGCAGAATCAAATGAACTCCTGGAAATGTCCCCTGACCTTCAGGGTCTCAGGAGTCAGGGACCCTCGTGTCCACTCTGACCACACCCTTGGCACAGTCCTGCTCTACTCCCAGGTGCCTGCATTCCTCCCTAACACACCTATTGTGTCACTTGAGCAAGGAGCTCAAGTGAGGGTGCCTGAGGCAGACCCCTGCCCCTATCTGGGCTGTCCTGAGCAGACTCCCCAGGGCTGGAAGCAGAGAGAGCTCCTGGGGCCTGTTCCAGGGGTGCTGCCTCGCCCCCTTACCAGAGTTTGCACATGCTCAGTTTACATACGATGTCACATTGGATCCTCAGACTTGACTGCAGCAGGCACAGTGGATGGTATGGGCTCCCACTTGGCAGAAGAGAAGCTGGAGGCCCAGAGAAGTGTCCCGCCCTGGCTCATATAGGTGGAAATGGCAGAGCCAAGACTCACCTGTCTCCGTGCTTTTCCCTGATGTCTCTGGCTGGGCCCATGAGGCTTCCTGCCTGTGACCCGATTGAGCAGCCAATGCCAGGGGCCTGTCCGCTGATGTGCGGCAGATGTGATCCCCTCCCCTCAGGAAGGATGTGGAGACCTGCCAGGATTTCCCTTCATGGGGGAGTTGAGGGGCAAGTCTGCACCACCGGACTGGCTGGGGATGTTTCAGGGATGTGATAGGTTTTTGAGCACAGCCAGCCCAGCACCGCAGTCTCGACTTCTTTAATAGGTGGTAATGGTGAGGGTGGCACGTCTGGACCCCAGGTGACTTTGCCTTGCTGGTGTTCCTCCAGCCAGGTGTCAGTCAGCTGCAGTGGTGGTCTTCCTGTCTGTGGAGGAGAAGGGCCCAACCAGGTAATAAGGAACGTATCGGGTCACCAGGTTTATGGTGGAGAACGACTCTGCTCTCTGTCACCCTAGCTGAGCCCAGCACGCGGGTTCCTGAGGGCTGCAGCTCCCAGGGCTCGATGGGAAAGTGTAGCCTGCAGGCCCACACCTCCCCCTGTGAATCACACCTGGCGGGACAAGAAAGCCCAAAACACCCCAAACAATGAGTTTCCAGTAAAATATGACAGACATGACGAGGCGGAGGAGGGGAGGGATCTAACTGGGAGTTGGCCCTGGCTCGTGCGTGATGAAAGCCCAGGGGGATGGAGGATGCCAGGCCCGCCCCCTACTCACCAGTATAAAGCTCCGGCATCCTCTCAGCCGCCCTGAGCACCTTTCTCTTCCTTCTGCCGACTCGCTCGCTCGCTCGCTCACTCACCTCCTCCTTGGCACCATGACCACCTGCAGCCGCCAGTTCACCTCCTCCAGCTCCATGAAGGGCTCCTGTGGCATTGGTGGTGGCTCCAGCCGCATCTCCTCTGTCCTGGCCGGAGGATCCTACCGGGCTCCCAGCACCTATGGGGGCCTGCAGGTCACCTCCTCCCGCTTCTCCTCTGGGGGAGCCTGCGGGATGGGGGGCGGCTATGGCGGTGGCTTCAGCAGCAGCAGCAGCTTTGGTGGGGCCCTAGGTAGCGGCTTTGGTGGTGGCTTTGGTGGTGGCTTCGGTGGTGGCTTTGGCGGTGGTGATGGGCTCCTGGTGGGCAGTGAGAAGGTGACCATGCAGAACCTCAACGACCGCCTGGCCTCCTACCTGGACAAGGTGCGCGCCCTGGAGGAGGCCAACACCGACCTGGAGGTGAAGATCCGAGACTGGTACCAGAGGCAGCGGCCTGCTGAGACCAAAGACTACAGCCCCTACTTTAAGACCATCGAGGACCTGAGGAACAAGGTGGGTGTACTGGGCAGCAGGAGGAACCATTCCAGTTACCTCCCTCTGAGCATAGTAGAGGCCTTAGGCCATGAGCAGCTTTAGATTTGTAGACAGGACAAACTTTCACCCCAGATATCTTCATCGGAGGTCCTGGACACCCCAAACAGAGCTGGTGAGTGAGAAGAGGGTCTCCCCTCCCCCACCTTGCTCATACCTTTCTGGGCTCCAGTCTTCAGACTGTGTGAGACCCGTGTTTCCTACCCTTACATTTTGCAAAGGAAGAAGTTGAAGCTTTGAGAGGTCATGTGACCTGCTGAAGAGCAAAGTCATGGCAGAGCCCAGATGATAGCCCTCGCACCCCACCTTCTAGTATAGTACAGGAGGCAGCTACCTGTTCTCCAGCGCAGGGGAGGAGCGAGGCTGTAACGGGACGAGGCTAGACACCCAAACCGCTCATTAGCTCATTAGTCTGAGCTGTGGCTGCTGCCGCCCATGAGCCTTGGCACCGTGTGACCTCTCTATAGTCAGGCGGGGATTAAAAAACCCACAGCCTTCAATCATGGTCCACATATGTGCCCTGCCCAATAGGAAGCCTGGTGGGCTTGTGCCATCTGCCTCCAGTTCCCCTCTACCCACCCCCTTAAACCCTTCTTGCTGAACCTGCTTGGCTCTGGTGCCTTGCACAGATTAAGGACAATTGAGGGAAGGATCATCATCCAGCTTGGGGTTCCATCTAATTTCTTTTTATTCCCCTGCTTCCTTTTTTTCTAATCCTCTGTGCTAGTTGGTTCTCATCTCTTGGTAAAATCCCACTTGAGGTCCCATGCCCTGTGGACTTGAAACGGAATGTGTGTGCTGCCGAGGGCTGGCAGGGCGGCTTATGCCAAGAGGAGAATCCAGAGCATGAAGAGGGTCTAGGGAGCGGAGGGGGGAACTCAAGCCCTGAGACCTGCCTTAGGTTTTGTGACAAGTCAGTGACAGCACTGGGACCAGAACCTCAGCGATTTTGATTCTAGGGCCAGACTCTTTCCACCTCCTCTGATGATCATGAGCCAGTTTTGGGCCAAAGCCTGATTACTTGGGGTTGCTCTTTAGACCACTATGATAAAGACTTTTGGGGAGGAAGGGGACCAGGCAAGGGTAGGAGAGTAAAGGCCAATGTAGGCTGCAGTGACCTCTGACTACGGATGGATGTTCATCTGAAAAATGACCTGTTCCCTTCCTATTCTGCAGATCCTCACAGCCACTGTGGACAATGCCAATGTCCTCCTGCAGATTGACAATGCCCGCCTGGCTGCTGATGACTTCCGCACCAAGTGAGTTTGCAGTGGTGGCTCAGAATGTCCAATCTTCCCAGGGTGGGGTATTTTTGGATCAGTGTTTCCTAAACACAGTTGACTAGTGCCCGTGGGGCACTTGTAAAAGTACGAGACTCCTGGGCCCCACCCTTGGAATTTTGGTTCAGTTATTTGTAATAGGTTGCCTGGGTGATTCTGATCCACAGCCAGGTTCAGGAAGCACGGTTTCAGGGAGAGGAAGGAACTCCCTCTTTCCCACCTACCCCTGAAGTGCAGCAGATAATTATATTTGGAAGCTCTGAGTCTTATTTGTTGACTGAAGTTAGAAGCACCTCCCTCCCCGAATTCTGCAGCATAATGAACTGTCTTATTCCCAGGATCCCAGGAATTTTCAGATCTGAGCAATCAATGGGCACTGTGTCTAAGATTGGCTTCCCAAACCACCCACCGGGTGCCAGCTCTGGGAAGAAGCTGCAGGGAAAGAGAACAAAGCTCTCAGTGTGACCAGGATGGGTACCTCATTCCTTTTCTTTTGGGTCATTCTAGGTATGAGACAGAGATGAACCTGCGTGTGAGCGTGGAGGCCGACATCAACGGCCTGCGCAGGGTGCTGGATGAGCTGACCCTGGCCAGAGCTGACCTGGAGATGCAGATCGAGAGCCTGAAGGAGGAGCTGGCCTACCTCAAGAAGAACCATGAAGAGGTGGGAGCTGAATGGAAAATCCAGCTTTAGGGAATGGCTGGAGAGAAGAGATGGAATTGAGATGATGGGAGGGCAAGGTTCAGGTGACCTGGGACTAGAGATCCCCAATCAGCAGCTGTCATGAGGCTTCTGACTGTGAACTCTTCTCTGGTTTTTCAGGAGATGAATTCTATGAGAGGCCAGGTGGGCGGAGATGTCAATGTGGAGATGGACGCAGCCCCTGGTGTGGACCTGAGCCGTATCCTGAACGAGATGCGCGACCAGTACGAGAAGATGGCGGAGAAGAACCGCAAGGATGCCGAGGAATGGTTCTTCACCAAGGTGGGTGTCATTTGGAGAGGAAGGGACCCAGACCTCCAGCCTTCTGAGGCCTTCTGGTGCGAATATTGTTCTCTTTTCTGCAGACAGAGGAGCTGAACCGCGAAGTGGCCACCAACAGCGAGCTGGTGCAGAGCGGCAAGAGCGAGATCTCCGAGCTCCGGCGCACCGTACAGAACCTGGAGATCGAACTGCAGTCCCAGCTCAGCATGGTAGGAATGCTGCAGGCATGGGGTGGGCACAAGATGACAGAGAGGGAATGGCCATCCTCAATGATCCCTGATCCTCTTTCCCTTCCTCACAGAAAGCATCCCTGGAGAACAGCCTGGAGGAGACCAAAGGCCGCTACTGCATGCAGCTGGCCCAGATCCAGGAGATGATTGGCAGCGTGGAGGAGCAGCTGGCACAGCTGCGCTGCGAGATGGAGCAGCAGAATCAGGAGTACAAGATCCTGCTGGACGTGAAGACGCGGCTGGAGCAGGAGATCGCCACCTACCGCCGCCTGCTGGAGGGCGAGGATGCCCAGTGAGTGCCCAGCCCTTCCCCTAGTTCGCGCCCCTATAGTTCACTACCACCCCGCACAGTGTCTAATGGTCTTTCTCCTTTGTCTTCACAGCCTCTCCTCCTCCCAGTTCTCTTCTGGCTCTCAGTCATCCAGAGATGGTAAGACCTTCCTTTTCATCAAACCTGGGCTCAAGACCACTCCAGGTCCCCGAGCAGGTCTAGGGCATAGATTAAGAGCTTCTCAAAGGGTGGAGCTATAGTATTCTTACCCAGTATCTGTTAAGAATCCATTTGGGTAGAAGAGGTCATTTTCTAACCCTCTTAGGGCTAGCAGCCTTGACTCCTATCTTATAATTCTCCCACCCTATGTCCAGGCAGACCCCATGGTTATGTGGTCAGCACCATGGACAGCAAACAAGTCTCCTTCCATCCAAAACCAGTCCATTGGGGTCTATTTGGACTGAACTAGCTGGGTCTGAATTATTAGGGAGCTTCAATCTGAGGACACAGACTCTGTCAATGACCTTAAGGAACCCTAGTCTGAAACGATTGGATGGTATCAGTGCTTAGTCAACAGCAGTGAGTGAATGAATGATCAGGGGAGAGGGCAGTAGGGAGATAGTTCATGTAAGTCCCAACTTCTTGGCCTCTCCACTCCTGATTTGTCCACTGCCTCTTCACCTCTGCTAATGCCCTATCTCCTTCTTCCTCAGTGACCTCCTCCAGTCGTCAGATCCGCACCAAGGTCATGGATGTGCACGATGGCAAGGTGGTGTCCACCCACGAGCAGGTCCTTCGCACCAAGAACTGAGGCTGCTCAGCACGGCTCAGGCCTAGGAAGCCCCCCCCCGTGTGGACACAGATCCACCTGAAGATGCCTTCTCCTGCCCTCCAAACACGTCACAACACACTTTACCCCTGACCCCTCCTGGCAATCAATAAAGCTTCTTTATCTGAGTTGCATAATTCCTGCCTTTGCCTGGTCATTGTTGGGAGTGGGGGTGGGAAGAAGGCAGGGGAAGCATTTCTTTGGAACCCGTCCTAGCACCTGGCTGTGGCCTCTGGGACTGGGAGAAAGGGCCTGGGGGTGGACTGGGCTCAGGTCCCAGAATGGCTTTCACCATCTCAGAAGATAGTGATAGATGTGTGTACCAGGTCATATGTGGTAATCTCCCAGGGCACAGGGGGACATTCAGTCTTTCATTTGTTCATTTATCTACCAGATATCTGGTGCTTTTAGGTGCTGGGCACTGTGCGTGGTCAAGGATTCTTAGCATTTTTTTGTGATTGAGGATTCTCTTGAGAATATATTAGAAACTACAGATATTTTCCCTATACCACAACTTCAGAGAAGCACAAACATTTGCCTACAGTTTATGGGGTTCTGGGTTCCCCAAAGCTCCTCAATAGAGGCCCATGAACCCAAGATAAAGACTTAAGCTCTACTGAGGGGTTTATCTCCTTGCTCTGGAATGAATCCTCCAGGACCAGGTCTAATCCTGCCAATACTTAGTTGACCTAGGTCAAGTTAATTACCACCTTGAAGCCTCAGTTTCCACATCTGTAAAAGGAAATAAAGGTAGTACTTTATTTCCTTTTACATATGTGGATGAGTGGCGCATGCCTGTCATCCCAGCGGCTCAGGAAGCTGAGGCCGGAGGATCACAAACTCAAAGCCAGCCTCAGCCATTTAGCAAGGTCCTAAGCAACTTAGCAAGACCCTGTCTTAAAATAAAAAATAAAAGAGGCTAGGGTTGTGGCTCAGTGTTTAAGCATCTCTGGGGCCAATCCCTAATACCCAAACACAAACAAACAACAAATATAATTTATACCTTGTGGGCTCCTTGTGACTCAGGATTGGTTTGTGAGCATGCGCCTCTAGCGCAGCACCTGGCACCGTACAGGCTGAAGCCTGGCTGTGTGATACCAGGTGGTGACTATCCATTTGTGATGAGGACATCTTTGGAGGCTTTAGGAATGGCCTGACTGGTCTCTAACCCTGACTGGGTTCTGAATTAGCTCTGTGACCTAGTAGAGTCTGAGCCTCAGTGTCTTCACTTACGCAATGGAGAGGGTGAACCTGGCTTCTTGGGGTTGGTAGACAATCCAGTGAAAAAAATGCACAGTTGAGAGCTAGGGTGGTAGGCAGGGGAGCATCTTTCGCTTCTTGGAGGGGGGTTGGAAACTGGGAAGGGGAGCAACCTGACCTGAGTGATTGGTGGAGATTCCTGGAGTGGGCAGGGCTCACTGCCCCAGGCTAGGAAAGCCCTGACTGGTCCTGTGTCATTTCAACAGCTCATTCATTTGGCCTTGTGAAGGAAACTTTTAGGGGGAGTCAAGAATTGGGTGGGACTGGAGAAAGGCCTAAGTTTGGGAGAGGGGACTAAAAAAAAAACCTGTGCTTTGGAATCAGACATCTTGCATTGGAGTCTGGGCTCCTATGCTGCTCAGGATAAAAGAGTCTGGGCAAGACGCTGAACCCACATTCCTTTTCACAAAGTGGGGAACACACACCTTTGCTACAGAAGGCTGATGGAAGATTAAATGATCTCATGGTGGCAGCGAGGTTGGCATCGCGTCTGGCACATGGCCATCACTCTATACATGGTAGCGTAAGAGGGTGAGTTATTGGCAAAAGGAATGAAGTTATGTTGGCTTCTCTTGTCCAGACCGATGCGTCAGGAGAGAGAAGACTGCTTTGTGTTCCTGAAACTCTGGGATGTCTTTTTACCTGAGTTCTGGCATCAAGAAGGGTTGAACTGGGGCGATCCTTTGGGGAAGGGCGGGCTGTCCTGGGGCTGAAGGAGGAACATGGGACAACTGAGGGAGGAGGAAGGCTGTGGGGAGCTTCCTCAGAGACTGGGATGGATGGGGTTTCAGGCCTTGGAGTGATACAACCTTAATGGAGGGGGGCTTTATGATACCCCTAGGGATGCTGGGCAATGAGCCTCCTACTCAAATGGAGCATGGACTCTGGGGAGTGGTCTACATTTGAGAACTCACATGAGCTTGGACAGAGAGAAAAGCATAGCAATAATCACCAGTGGGGACCAAAGCCTAGAACACTCTGGGCGGTACAGGAATCCCATGCTTTCTAGGGGTGCCATATGAAAGTCTTCACTCTCCAAGGAGGTCTGCTTTAGAGAAATAGGGGAAGGTGAGATTTCTGAGACCTGAGTGTGGTGGGGTGGGCTTGAGTGTGCTTGAGTGTTGCCATTGCTGTTTGAAGGGAATACCCAGGAAGTGTGGACTTCAGGGCAAAGATGGCGCCACAGGCCACCTGGCTGGAAGCAGGCTCTGAACTGGGAAGGGAGGAAGTCAGACAGTGGGCTTAGGGTGGTGGTCTCCTCCTGTACTCTCAGGCCTGAGAGGAAGAGGGCAGACATGGCAGCTGTCCTGGTATCTCACATGGACTCCCCTCTCCTCTGGGGTTCCCATCTCCATAATCCAGTGGACCGGGTAGAGCCAACATTTGAGTCCTGCTTGTGATTAGTGCTCTTGTCCATAGGGCCTGCAGGCTGCCCATCCAACTCAGGATCTGGGCCCTGTCTGGCCATCAGAATAAGACAAGAAAAGTGACTCGATAGCACCGTCTAGTGGAGGCAGGAGGGCTTGCTACAGAGTCCCGGGCGGGTCAGATGACTCCTCTGGCTCCATATCCTTCTAATGTAATCTGGGAGGAGTGATTGTCTCTCTACCTTGGCAGAAGGCAGAATAGGGCAGTGCTAAGAGAGCCGCTGAGATCATTCCTACAACCTCTTCATCTTCAGGAGACTGGCCTGCTCCAAGTCACATACACCAAAAGTGACCAAGTCACCATGATCCTCCAATATTTCTGTATCTTCCACGGCCCTCATCTGGCATAGGTTCTTGATCTTAATGGAGGTCCAACAGAGGAATGGAGTAATAATAAGCAAGACAGCAAGAACCCAAGTCTATCCAGATGGTCCAGGGGATGTCAGAGTAGATAGGAAAATGTCCCACTGGGTGCTGGACTCAGGCCAGCAGTTTATCATGAGATCAGAACTCTTTTTTTGTTCCAAAATCCTTGGCTTGATCTAACCCATTGCCCTTTAGCCACACTGGGCTTCTGCCCTTGAGGTCTCATAGCTCCTTCCCACCTCAGGACATTTGCATATACTTTTGCCCTCCCCTCCTCTCTTTTTCTTTCTTCTGGGTCATTCCTACTCAATTGTCTCTCAAGAAGACTGTCTCTGATCCCCCGAAACCATGCCACATCCCTTATAATGTGTGCCCCAATTTTCCATTAATAGTGCTCATGTCAGTTTTGAATTGGACAATGATTTTGGGGGGAGGTCTGTTTTGTCCTGTAACTGTCCAGGAAGATTGGGGGAATTCTTCATCACTTTTTCCTCAGCTCTCATTACAGTGCCTGGTGCGAGATGATGCTGGATAAAGGATGAATCCAGTGAGAAAACTGGTTCAGAGAGGGGAAGCCACTTTCTCCAAATCAGTGGAAGAATCTGGTTTTAGACTCAAGCCACTTTGGTCTGGTGAGGGTCTCTCTAGGTGGGGTGGTGGCAGGTGACTATTGTATGAGAAAGAATCAGCGTTGATAGACAGGTAAGTGCAGACACTTCCAGCCCGGCGCCAGTGGGCAGTGACGGCAGCTCAGGGAGGGTGGGCCCAAGCACCAGGAGAGGAGCCATGACTCATGCCTGTGCTCATCTCGTGATGACTCAGGGCCTTCCCTGGGCTCCACCTGGAGCTCAATGACAGACGGTGGTGGGGAGCAAGTGTGTGTGCATGCACAGAGAGGGGGGCAGGTGGATACAGGCAAGGAGCTGGGCTTCTATATGGCAGGAGCAAGCCTGTTCTTGTTCTTCCTCCAGTCCCCATACCCTCAAAGGAGGATCCTTGCAGATGCCATCAATGTTTGGTTCCCTCTCTGGCCTTCTGTCTGCCTCTCTGGGTCCTCACGGTCCCTCATCTCTGCTCCACACACCTTCTGAGGGCTGCAGCTGTACTTGGGGTGCTGACACTGTGGTCCCAAGCTGCAGTCTTGCACCTGAGCTGCAGAGAGCAGTGCTCATTCTCAATGGGACTCAGATGCCGGGGGCCCCTGAGTTATGTGGGCTCCATCCCTTGTTCACTCTTTGGAGGGTTCCCCCAGGAGGTGGGGCTTGGAGGGCAGATCTTGAACCCTGGGAGGATAAAAGCATGAGCATGTCACAGGGTCACTCATTGGGTAAGGCTGTGGGCCTGCTCATCTCTGGCCCCACTTTGCCCGGTCCGTTCCCTATGCCAGGCAGAGAAGGGAAAAGATGGTACCAAATTGCAACAGCAGCAGGAGCTCCTACCTGGACTGCAGATGAGATCCGGCACGGCCAGCTCCTCTTTGTATTGGAAGCAGAGCCTGAGGTTCAGGGGAGGCAGGATGGGGAGGAACACGGATGTGGGAAGAGGGCAGATAGGAGGAGGAGGAGGAGGAGGAGGAGGATGTGGTGAGGCTGCCGGCTCACGGGTAGTAGTGGGGCTTCATCCAGAGACCCCTCCACCCCACCTGCAGTATGTTTATGCCCACTGACAGCTCACCAGGAAGGGCCTTCCCCGTGAGGAAACAGAGGCCAAGGCCATGGGGCGTAGGGAGCGGGCACTGGCAAGTGGTACCTCTCTGGCTGGGGAGTTGCTGCTCTCCTCACTACACTATTCCTAGAGGCACCACGGGAAGGACCAGGCAGTGAGGGCAGAGGCCCTGGGGCCAACATGCAGGGATAGCCCAATGTGGAGGAAAGGCCTGTGCCTTCTCGTACTCACAGGAGGGAGGGTAGTGACTAAGGACCCCTCAATCCAGGCAGAGAACTGGCCAGATAGGTTCAACATTCAGGGAGGGCCAGATTGGATGGCTGAGCTGGAGTAGATGGACGGTCAAGTCCTCCCTGACTGGCCCCTGGTGATGGGGGTGGGACAGGGCCAGCTGCTGTGATCCCCATGAGCAGCTCAACCTCTTGGGCAGCTGGGGTGGGATTCTGAGGGCAGAGCCCGCTGTCTGGGCTGAGTGAGGCTTGAGGGCAGGGCTGGAGGGTGGGAAGTAGAGGGGGCAACTGAGGCATTGGTTCGTTTAGCACGAGGGCTGGAAAGGCGCCATCTGTCACCAGAGCCATCTGGGCAGCAGTGTCGCAGCTTAGAGCTTCCGGTCAGTCAGGCAGGATGCCCCCAAAGAACGCACTTAACTAGAACAGAGTGGGGTTGCTGAAGCACGGCCCTGCGGGCTGTCCTCCAGCTGCCAACCTCTGCTCAGTCCCCAGGGCCTGGGGTTTACATCCCAATTAGTGAGGGCATCAGCACGGGGAGGGGGAAGTGGTAGGAAAGCAGCAGAAGGTGATCCAGGTCCTGCTCCCAGCAGGGCGAGGGGCTTTCCAGGCCTCAGACCACATTGCAGGAAGATCTTGGGCTTCCCAGTGGAGCCTGACAGGAACCTGGAGAAAGGTGTAGAAAGTAGTCGGGACCTGCTATGGTGCTGCACACCTGGAATCCCAGCTTCTTGAGAGGCTCAGACAGGGGGATCCCAAGTTCGAGGCCAGCCTCAACAACATCGTGAGACCCTGTCTCAGAATAAAAAATAAAAAACAAAACAAAACTGAGGATGCATGAGTATGTAGCTCAGTGGTGGCGTGACCCTGGGTTCAGTCCCCAATACTGAGGGTGGCGGGAAGGAAGTAGAAAGGGAATCAATGCACTCCCCACTAATCTTGGTCTATGAGTTTCCCACACATTAGGCGTTCCCCAATTCACACATGGATTATGCCTCTATATTCTCTGTTCTTCCTACTTACTTTTTTATTCCTCAGTTAATGAATTTTGTATCGCCCATTTACATACTTGTTGAACAAGTAAATTAGTTCAACTTTAATTTCAGCAAATACATTTATAAAGGAAACCCTCCTCGTCTGTCTGGTTTTGAGCTCTCTTTCAGCTCTCAGCAGCTCTCTGGAACAATCAGTTATCTTTCCTTCATCCCATGTATGTTGGGATCCTACTTGGACCAGACATGGTGTTAGACACTGGGGTAAGTTCAAGATGAGCAGGCACAGGCTGAAGGGAGCCCTGCCTTCTGGGGGAGGTGCCATGGGGACATAGTATGAAGGACAAAGTGACCCAGAATGGGAGAGCTCAGAAAGCCTTCATGGAGGAGGAGGCACACAAGGGGGTGGTTGAAGGTGAACTGGAGTTGTTGTTTGCTTTTTTTCTTTCATTTTACATTTTTAAAATTTGCTCTAACTAGTTACACATGACAGTAGAATGCACTTTGGCACATTATACATAAATGGAGTATGAAGTAAAATCAAGAATCAATAAATGTGATGGATTCAAACTAAAAATCTTCTCAGCAAAGGAAACAATCAATCATGTGAAGAGAGAGCCTACATAATGGGACATGCACCTCAGAGAGAGCATACATTTCCAGGATATATGAAGAGCTCAAAAACTTAACACACACACACACACACACACACACACACACACAAATCAAATAACTCAATCAATAAATGGGCTAAGAACAGACGCTTCAAAGAACAAATACAACTGATCAACAAATATATGAAAAAATGTTCAATATCTCTAGCAATTAGAGAAATGCAAATCAAAACTACTCTGAGATTTCATCTCACTCCAGTCAGAATGGCAACAAACAATCAAGTACAAGCAACAATAAGTGTTGGCGAGGATCCGGGGGAAAAGGTGCGCTCATACATTACTGGTGGGGCTGCAAATTGGTGCAACCATTATGGAAAGCAGTATGGAGTTCGAGGTTTTTTTTTTTTTTTTTTTTTTGCATAGAGGAGATGTAAGGGACATTTCACTTGGAGGAAACTGCAAGTGGGGTGCATTCTCTGAGTTCTGAAGGGCATTTGCGGAACACTGTGGTTTGGTAGGGAGTTGGGGGCCGGGAGAGATGGGGAAGGAATGGAAAGATTGGAGATGGGCCTTGAGTGCCAGGAACATGGGCCATGTCTTGGGGCAAAGGGAAGTCAGGAGAGTGACAGAGTCAGAAATGGGTTGGAAAGGTCATCCTGGCGGCTGTGCAGAAGGAGCAGGGGACAAGGGAGAGGTGAAACCCATGGCTAAGGATCAGGGGAGGGCAGAGTTGCCAATAATCAGAGACAGTTTACTATTTCTTGAGAGTTTCTCATGTGCCCTTCTGGGAAATGGGCAGATTATTAGTACAATTATTATTGTAGAGGAGGGGACTGAGGCACAGTGTGGTTAAATAACTAATCAAAGTCACCCAAGAGGGAGTCAGGATGGAACTCGGGTGGTCCGGCACAGTGGCCCGCAGCCTTCTTTACCACTCTCTTCTGGCTTTGGTGACCAGAATGAGTGTCTGAGTTTCTTCTAGAAGCAAGGTTAGCTAGCATCTTTGTATCCTGTTCTTCCCAGGGTTCAGAATCCAAGGTCAAATTCCATCCCCAGGGCTGGGCCCTGCAAAAGGACCCGGACAGTCGGGCCACTGGTTTTACTGCTCAAAGGTCAGCGAGCGTGAGCAACACTTTCCTCTCCCAGGCCTCAATGTGAAGGCTGCACTTTCTTCTGGAGGGCCCTGGCAGACACATTGCTCGGTGCCTCTCTCCATCTGTTAGCCACTTGTCCCTTCAGCAAACTGGAGTCTCCTGAGGTCAGAACTCTGTCTTTCCTGTCAACCTTGAGGACTCACGAGGGCAGAAGCTGAGCTTCCTGCTCACATTGGACAGGGCCATGCCTCCCCCACCCTCTATGATCAAGCTTGTACCCCATTCCCAGCTCAGTCCCCAGTGGGCACCAGTGGAAGTGGAGGAGGGCTGCAGAACATGACAGTCATCCACGGGGGAGATGACTCCACACCAAGGAGCTTCTATCCCAGAGGGGCTAAGTCTCAGACCCGCTGTCAGGGTCAGCCAGACACGACTCTAGGAAATAGGTCACCCCCTTGGCAGCAGAGCTGATTTATGGTGCCCTTGACAGCCTAATATCACCAAATTACCCCACACAATGGAGAGAGGCTGGGTCGCCGACAGGCAGTCACCGAGGGACGCTGAGCCTGGGGCAGTGGGGCTGCTCCCGAATCCCAGACCTCCTCTGAGTCTGTTGGGGGGAGGCTGGCACAGACGGAGGGCACACCCAGGGGTGCCACCTTCGGTTGGTAGTATAAGTAAGTGGCCCTGGGGACAGCTCTGTACCAGCCGTACTCCTGCGACGGCTTCCTCCCCACGAGCTCCAGGCAGTGCCATGAGTTGCAGACAGCTCTCTTCGTCCTTCTGGAGCCGGGGCAGCTGCGGGGGCGGCGGGGGCAGCGGGGGCAGCATGCGTTCCTCCTTCAGTCGCTTCAGCTCCTCGGGGGGCGGTGGAGGAGGGGGCCGATTCAGCTCTTCCAGTAGCTATGGTGGGCGGATCTCAGGGGCCTGTGGGAGAGGAGGTGGTGGTGGATTTGGCTCCAGCTATGGTGGAGTATCTGGGGGTGGCTTCAGCGCTGGGAGCTCTATCAGTAGCTTTGGAGGAGGTTCCAGAGGTTTTGGTGGAGGTGCCGGAGGAGGCTTTGGTGGCTCTGGGGGCTTTGGAGGTGGCTATGGTGGGTCTGGGGGCTTTGGAGGTGGCTTTGGTGGCGGTGCTGGAGGCGGCGATGGTGGCATTCTGACTACGGATGAGAAGACCACCATGCAGTACCTCAATTCGCGGCTGGCCTCCTATTTGGATAAGGTGCGGTCACTAGAGGATGAAAATGCTACCCTGGAAAAGAAGATCCAGGAATGGTACAGGAATCAGGGGCCCAGGGTCTTCCAGAAGGACTACTCTCCTTATTATGACACCATCAACGATCTCAAGAACCAGGTAGGAGCAGGAAACGATCTCTGATCCCTCTTTCCTCACTTGATCTTCTCAAAAGGTTAAGATGCTAGACTTGAAGCTTAGACCATAGCCAGGCACCCATCTTTTGGAAGCATTAAACTTACATCAGAAACAAACTGTGTTTGGTTTCTGACAGGCCCCCTGGGCTGGGATGCTGGCCTGTGCTCTGGATTCTTGTCTCCACTTCTTCAAGTTTCAGAGTTTGGGAAGAGCAAGAGAGAGGCCTGGATTCACAGACAAGGCTGAGACTGGATGTGGAGTCTTCTTCTGGCCTAGTCTTGAGTCGTTACTATCCCTCCCTTCTGTCTCTTTCTATGTTCTCAGGTTTTATGGAACTCAGCTACACATGCTAGTTGTTCAAGTGATAGAAAGGATCTTGAATTCTGGGGATGGAACCCATCTATCCAACCATCCATCCATATGTCCATATACTATGTCCATATTTATTCATCCTCTCAATTCAGTGAGCGACTACTCTCAGTGTTGCAATGGGCTGATATAGTAACGTATCAGACAGCCTCTGCCCCCTGGGAGATCACAGTTTGGTTCTCCACTGTTCTCACCCATTCCTTTGACCTTTTAGACCTTACTTTTATCTGCTTACTTTTATACCTTCATGCATCTGCACCAAGCAATGCACATGCTGTTTTTTCCTATCCCAAACCTCTTCCATCTATTTATTCATGTGCAGTCTTACCCAATCTTCAGGTTCTAATTCAGTTGCCTTCTCCTTTTTTTTTAAAGAGAGAGAGAGAGAGAGAGAGAGAGAGAGAGAGAGAGAGAGAGAGAGAATTTTTTTAATATTTATTTTTTAGTTTTCGGTGGACACAACATCTTTGTTTGTATGTGGTGCTGAGGATCGAACCCCGGGCCATACGCATGCCAGGCGAGCGCGCTACCGCTTGAGCCACATCCCCAGCCCGCCTTCTCCTTTCTAAAGTCTTTCTTGGTTTCCCATAGCCACAGCCATGCTTCCTTTCCTTGAACTCTTTTAGGACACTTTGGACTTTGTAGTTGGTGGTGGGCTCCTTAGGGAGAGTCATTGATTTCTAAAGCCAACTTGCAGCCGGTGCAGTAGATCTTTCAATGTTTGCTGAATGAATGAATGAATGAATGAATGAAGGCCACGCTGAACACGTTTGCTGAAGGGCGTGAGGGGTCTGTGCCATGTACCAGCTGTTGGAAACTCCCTTGCCTCTTGAACATCTTCTAGGATGGGATTCTCCCCTCCTGTGCCTTTGTCTGGCCGCTTTCTCTTCCACTAGTGAGTCATAGCAAGGCAGCAAGGTTTCATGCCATCTTCTCTTTTTAAAGATTGTGCACCTGACAGTGGGCACCAACAAAACTCTCCTGGACATTGACAACACGCGCATGACACTGGATGACTACAGGATGAAGTGAGTCCTGTCCTCTTTTCCCCTCTCCTTGTCATCAATTCTTCCTCCCTCTCTGGTACTCTGGAGGTCCCTCTAGGGCCTGGTGTCCTCTTGATCATACTCCTGACTGGTCTGCAGGTTTGAGATGGAGCAGACCGTGCGGCAAGGGGTGGATGCTGACATCAATGGGCTGCAGAAGGTGCTGGAGGGTCTGAACATGGAGAAGTCTGACCTGGAGATGCAGCTCGACTCTCTGCAGGAGGAGCTGTCCTCCCTCAAGAAGAATCATCAGGATGTAGGTTCCTGCTGCTATGGCTTAATTGGGACCACAGGAGGGGCTTTGGAGGATTGTCTGAGAGATACTGCCTCCCTCACTCTTGATGAGGACACTCCCAACTCCCTCCTTAGCACTACCCACGGTAGTGGCTGGGCTTTGACTTCACCATCATGTCCCTTTTGGGCATTCCGAGGAGAAGAGCAGGAGAGAGCTGAAAAGTGGTGGAAGGAATCCCACCTGCTGACCTCATTTCTCCTTCTTCCCTGGCAGGAGATGTCACAGCTGACCGGGCAGAATGGTGGGGACGTCAACGTGGAAATAAACGTTGCTCCTGGCATCGATCTCACCCAAACCCTCAACAACATGCGCCAGGAATATGAGCAGCTCATTTCAAAGAACCGTAAGGAAATTGAGCAACAATATGAGACCCAGGTGAGCAGAGTGGGTTAGCTGTTCAAACTTCTACCCCACCATCCATAGACCCCTCCACTCCCCCACCCATGGCTCCCTTCTCCCATCCCCCCATCCTCTTATCTTTCCAACTCTCCATGCAGCTGTCATCCATCCACCTTCCAGTGGATGTCATTCATTATCTTCAATCACTGCACACAGACCCAATTGCAGAGTAGCTTCTCGGTGCCAAATTTTACAGGAAGTGCTGATGTTTCAGAGACGAAACAAGTAAGATTGTTTCTGAGAAACTCAGAGTTTATTAGTGTGCATGAATGAAAGCAGAGCATAGACAATGGACTGTATTGCTGCGGGACACAGATTCTATTAGAGGGATACAGCTTGTCTCCCATTTGGCACTGAGTTCTCTGATGGCTCCCTTCCTCCCTGGGTCTCCAAAGCTTAGCATAGGAATTAACATACGTAGCCATGGTCTGTGGTGTGTGTGTGTGTGTGTTTGAAAGGTAGGAGGAAATAAGATTAGAAAGGTGACTTGGGGACATAGTATGAAGGACTTTGAAGCCTTGCTGAGAAGGAATATCATGTGGTGAGAACTGGACAACTCTGACTAGAGGGACCCAGAACTCAGAACAACCTGTCTTTCCCTTTGGCTCAGCCTTGGTCTTGGATGTGAAGATCCTGCTGGGTGAGGCAGAATCTTGACTACTGAGGCTCTTAGCCCTGCCTGGTCCTAACTGAGTCTTTGGGTTTGCAGATGAGCCATCTTGAACAGGAGGTGACAAATAGTAGCCAAGAGATTGAGACCAACACAAAGGAGGTGAACCAGCTCCGGCACAGTGTCCAGGAGTTGGAGATCGAGCTGCAGGCTCAGCTCAGCATGGTTGGTGTCCTGCTGTAAACTCTGTGCTAGGCTGGGGCACAGGACAGTTTTGCATGATCCCCAGGAGTGGGATGGAGAGGAGATACGATGTGTGCACTCTCCTCGAGCCTCCTCTTGCTTCCTAGAAATCTGCCCTGGAGAAGTCCTTGGAAGACACCAAGAACCGCTACTGTGGCCAGCTGCAGCAGATCCAGGAGCAAATCAGTAACGTGGAGAACCAGCTTGCCGAGATCCGGGCAGAACTTGAGTGTCAGAATCAGGAATACAGCATTCTGCTCAGCGTCAAGATGAGGCTGGAGCAGGAAATTTCAACCTATCGCAATCTCCTTGAAGGCGGCCAGGAAGACTTGTAGGTCCCCTGGATTCTGTAGAAGCCCCAGGACTATCTGGGCCTCTGATACTACTTTCATTCCACTGGATAGAGGCGGCTAGGGAAGTTCTTGTATGCAAAGATCTGAGGGGCTGAGGGTTTCTTCATTCTGTGGGGGCGACTTCAGGATACTTGGGCTTTAGGAACAAGGATGGTGACAATGAAAGAAGGGGTTGCCTTATGCTCTGAGGAGGGGGACAGTACTATTATCCTATTTGGAGGATCTTTCCTCCCAGCTGTTGTGCCAGCTCCGTCTCTTTCTCACAGAAAGGAAAAATTAATAGGATTCACATTTGGGTCTTGACTGTCCAGGTGTATTTATTTATTTTTTTTGTACTGGGGATTGAACTCAGAGACACTTAAACACTGAGACACATCCTTAGCCCTTTTAATTAAAAAAAATTTATTTTGAGGAAGGGTCTCACTAAGTTGCTTAGGGCCTCGCTAAATTGCTGAGGCTGACTTTGAACTTGCAATCCTCTTGCTTCAGTATCTTGAGTTGCTGGCCAGGTCTATCTTTCCATATGTATGTGGGGCCTACTCATTTTATCTCTCTTTTCTTTCTCAGTGAATCATCTGGAGCTGGACGAATTGGCTTTGGAAGTGGTAAAGGAAGACAAAGAGGAAGTGGAGGCAGCTATGGAGGAGGAAGTGGAGGCAGCTACGGAGGAGGAAGTGGAGGCAGCTATGGAGGAGGCAGTGGAGGCAGCTATGGAGGAGGCAGTGGAGGCAGTTATGGTGGAGGCAGTGGAGGCAGCTATGGAGGAGGAAGTGGAGGCAGCCATGGAGGAGGAAGTGGAGGCAGCTATGGTGGAGGGAGTAGTTCTGGAGGAGGAAGTGGAGGCAGCCATGGAGGAGGAAGTGGAGGCAGCTATGGTGGAGGGAGTAGTTCTGGAGGAGGAAGTGGAGGTGGCCATGGTGGAGGAAGTGGGTCCAAGGGAGGAAGTGGGGGCAGCTATGGAGGAGGAAGTAGCTCTGGAGGAGGAATTGGAGGTAGCTATGGAGGAGGAAGTAGCTCTGGAGGAGGAATTGGAGGTAGCTATGGTGGAGGAAGTAGTTCTGGAGGAGGAAGTGGATCCAGGGGAGGAAGTGGAAGACCATCCCAGTCCCAGTCTTCCTCCTCAAAATCTGGTGACTGTGATGACACACAAGGTAAGGGATAATTTTAGGTTGTGGGCGGTGCTGGGGATTGAACTCGGGGCCTTGTGTATGCTAGGCAGTCACTCCTTTTTGTGTACCTTTGAACCTCTCTGGGGAGTACATGTTCTGAACAGAACTAGATTTTAGGGGGATCTTTGTTGAGGTGCTATAGACCTATCCTTGTTCTGAATTTATCATTGAACTAGGTTAGGATCAAATCTACGTATGGCCAGAGTCTCAGTAATAGAGATGGGAGTAAGGAGATGGGTTGAAAATTGTGCATTATCATATATATTTTCCAGTATTCCCTATTATTATCCTTATTTTAAGGAAAATGAGGCTTAGAGAGAGCAAGTAATTTACTCAAGGTCACAAATTTGGCAAGTGAGCCACTCAGCTCTGTGAAGCTCCACAGTCAGGACTTTCTACCACAATGAGGGAGGGGAGACCTGGATCAGCAATGATTCAAATGGAAAGGAGATTCAGGGGTTGGAGTCAGTGGTCATCTCTACAAACATTAACCCAATGCAATTGCTAAAAGGAGCATTAATGAATGTGATAATCTAAATTTAAGAATGTCATGCAGGTGAGGTGGTGTCAAGTCGGGGAAAATTTCTCTACTCCTACACATTGAATTTTTTTCAAGTAAAGATTTAATATGAAATTGTGGTAAAAGGCTGGCCAACATGACTTGGAATGTTTAGCTCAGAGAAGCCTTACAGCACCTGGCAACTGTTCCCTGTAGTGTATCTGGTGTTTTTTTTGTGTGTGTCCAGTGGCACTGCAGGGCCATGGATGGACATCTAGGTGTGAGGCCAGGGTGATTTTTGCTTCAATATCCAGAGTTTGCTAACAGGGGTGTGGGGTGGTGCCCAGCCTCAGAGATGGAGAGAATCTGCCAGGGTTGCTGCAGCAGAGATTCAGAATTAGATGGGACCACAGATTGGGTGACCCCTTGGTCCTTCCATCTCAGGGTTCTCTGGCTTTTTGAGCTACAGGCTCCTTGCTTGCAGTTCCCTCAACTTCCTCCAAGCCCCTGTTTGAAGTCCTCTCTTCTTGTTTCCATCTCTCCACAGAACACCAGATGCGATACTAGAGCCCTAGTCAACTTTCTCTGCCCAGCCACAGCTGACCGTCCTTCAGAGGGACAGACCCTGGATGAAGCCTGCTCACTACATCTTGACCTCAGGACTCGTTGGCCACAAGCCCCAGTGTCCATTTGGGACTGTTCATTGTGCCTCTGGCTCTCCATTCTCTCTCTCCCCTGCTGGGCTTTGATGATCTCAGGGTTGAGGACACCTCCCCTCCTCTGTGGTAGCCTGGGGGTGACCCCACTCCCTTCCTGATCCTGACTTCCAAATAAAGCTTTCCTACTGCAAATCAAACTTGGACTTTGACTCGTTGGTGTATTAGGATTAGCTAGGAATGGAGGTGCATTTCAATCCATTCTTAAAAAGTGTAGGTTAACTTTTGTTTACTACCAGGCAACATGCATTTTAGTGGCTTAAAATAACCATTTATTTGGCTCATGATTTTGCTTTTGGAGATTTAGACTGGGCTGTCCCATTTTCCTTTATGCATTTGTGATCAACGGTCAGGCCGTTAAGTGGCTCTACCTCTAGGGTTGCTGGAAGCTGATAGGGGCAATGGGGATGAATGAGCCATGTGACTGTCACCCTCCATGCAGGTAGCCTGAGCCAGTGTTACAAGACAATGAGAAGAAGCATGCAAGACCTCTTGAGGCTTAGGGTAGGGCAGTCACTTTTATTGTAAGCTGTAACCTAGTCCAGATTCAAGAAGAGCAGGCACAATAGACTTCTCTTGAGGTAAGGAGCTACAAGGTCACATGGAGAAGGGCATGGATGTAGGGAGGGTAATGATTAAGGCCATTTTTGGCAAACAATCTACCATGGTCCATTAGAAGGTCATGTGTTGGTTGTGGAGGGAAACAAGACAAAAATAATTTGGCTTATGCTTTGGAAGATTTCACCGATGGTGAAAAAATATAAGCATAAATATGGTGCTCCTAGTTAAAAAACATTCCATAAGATTGTCCAAGGATTCTGATTGGGCCTGATGGTCAAAATTCCTTTTCATAGAGAGGAACAAAATTTTGCATAAGTATCTACAATCTTGACAGGGCTTGGCAGAGACAGCTGGTCTCGGCTCCCCTTGGTGTCCCTGTGGCTCACAGGCTGGGACCAGAGTCAAGAGTCTGTGAGCAGAGTTGGTGCACCTGCTTATTCTCAGGTCCCCCGTGGGGCTCCTCAGGCCTCATTCTCGCTCTCTGCAGAGTCTCTCAATGCTATCCCTCCAGGAGGGCAGCTTCACAGTAGCTGAACTCCTTCCATAATGGATCTGTGGTCCCAAGACATATGTCCTAAATGAGAAAGAGTGAAGAAGAAGCTGTTTTGCTTTATCACCTGAACTTGGAAGCCACCCATGTTACTTTTGGTGTAGTCACAGGCCTGACTAGATTGAGGGGCCAAGGAACATAAACCTTATGGTAGGTGAATTCTCAGATAATCCCCCAAAACTCCTGGCTCAGGTATATACACACTTCCTTATAGTTATTAAACACTAACCTATTTGGTACTGTGAAGGTATTTTGGTAATTAAGATCTCAAATGTGTTGACCTTAAGAAAGAAACTATCTGTGGGCCTGACTTAACATACGGGCCCTTTAACAGCAGGGAATTTTCTCAGGATGATCATAGAAGAAGTCAGAATTTTGAAGCATGAAATTTCAATGCTGGTCGAAGAGGCAGGGGGCCGTGTGGCAAGCAATGGGGATGGTTTCTTGCTGAGCACAATAAAAACCACAGTTCTGCAGCTACAAGGAACCAAAGTTGTTCAAGAACTAGCGTTTGGAACAGATTGTCCCTCAGAGTCTCCAGATGGGACCTTACCTTGACTTAAGCTTTTTGATACTCGGCGTAGAGAACCCAGTCACACCGGCTGACATGTCAGATAATAATAGAAGAACTGTTTAAAATTGCTAAGTTCACAGTGATCTGTTAGGCAAAAATAGAAAACCAATACAGACCCCATTTCCCTCACATACAGACACTATCTTGAGGAGAAAATATACATAGACATATACAGATGAAGGCATGTCAATGTCATGTGGAAGAACAGCATGTGCAATGGAACACGTTGATGTGGCCGTCTTTGGGAAACAACAACTTGCCACAGGGTAGCTCAGATCTTTGGGGGTGGGTATTGGGAGGGAACACTTAAGGCACTAAGGGCACAGGAGCCCAGAAGATGTAAGATCCTGAGGTTTATGGAAGTGGGAGGAGAATGGTGTCTCTGGGTCTAAGGCAGCTCCAGCAAGATGCTTCAGCAGTGAGTTTGTGACCCTTTCTCTAGTGCTCCACCTCAGCTTTTGAAAGATGCTCCATTTCCCCTTTTTGTGTATTTCTAAATAGCCAGAATATAGACTGTGTCCTCTGGACTCACAGTCGGGGGATGAGAGAATGGATTCCACGTGACAATTCCACTCTAACATGCTGGTCCTCCTAAGTGGTCAGATTCCTTCCTCTTTATTACAACAAGCATTTTCTGGAAACAGCTTTATTTTGAATAGCACACCATTGAGTTCAATTTCTGTTACCCAACAGAGTCAACATTGAGATCTACTCCTAGATAACAAGCCAGCAGTTGAACTTCCAGTGTCTGCTGAAGGCCTCCATCTTGGTTATTTTAGCTGGGTAAAAAATTCACATTAATTCCCGGCTTCACATTTCTACTGATATAGATTAGCAACATCTTGAATTTTCTCTGGTGTGGAAGCCTTTTTCTCCAAGCTTTGGCTTTGTAATTGACCACTATCCCAGGTATATAGTATCTAGCTTATTTATCATTTGGAGGCAATAAAGGGAGGTAGAGGAGGTAGAAGAGCACATGGAGATAATTTGTAGCTGAATTAAACTCTCTAATATATTCTTGTTCCAATTCTGTGGGGGCCCCTCTTTCCTGATTGATGACCTAAATTTTATATGAGACGCTTGGCAAGATTGGGGTTTCAATTGATGTTGTAACTCAGAGAATTGAATTCTGAGTGTATAAGCTGCTTCAGCTTTGCAACTGCAAGAAATAGATCTTCTTGTCTAATTGTCGAAAATCCCTGGTCTTCTGACTGCCCACAGAGTCAAAAATTAGACTTCAAAGCATATTAGTCTTTCTCCAAGGTCTCCAATAGTTAGAAGAAACTAGCCAACTCCTATTTTATTAGTATACCATGGATTTCTAGAATCCTTTGAATAAATAAATAAATAAATGTGTGTGTGTGTGTGTGTGTGTGTGTGTGTGTGTGTTTATTATAAGGCATTCAATCCAGGCAGTAGTGGAACATGTTCATAATCCCAGCTACTTGGGAGGCTGAGGGAGGAGTATCACAAGTTCAAGTCCAGTCTGAGTAACTTAGCAAGACATTGCCTCAAAATAAAATAAAAAAGCAAAAGGGTTAGGTATATGAATCAGTGGGAGAGTGCTTGCCTACCATGTGTGAGGCTCTGGGTTCAATTCCTAATACTTCTCCCCGCCAAAATACCCCTCCCATTTAAAAAAATTATTTGTTCTTTTTAGTTATACATGACAGTAGAATGTATTTTGACATATTATACATACATGGAGTATAACTTTCCATTCTTGTGGTTGTACATGATGTGGAGTTAAACTGGTCATGTGTTCATACATAAACTTAGGAAAGTTATGTCCAGTTCATTTTACTATCTTTCCTATTCCCATCCCCCCTACCTTCCCCTCTTTCCCCTTTGTCTAATCCAATGAACTTCTATTCTCCCCCTCCCTTATTGTGTGTTAGCATCTGCATATCAGAAAGAACATTTAGTCTTTCCGTTTTTTGGGATTGGCTTCTTTCACTTAGCATAGTCTCCAGTTCCATCCATTTACTGGCAAATGCCATAATTTTATTCTTTTTATGGCTTAATAATATTCCTTTTTGTATATGTACCACTTTTTCTTTGTCCATTCATCTGTTGAAGGGCACCTAGGTTGGTTCCACAGCTTAGCTGTTGTGAATTGAGCTGTTATAAACATTTGACGTGGCCGCATCACTATAGTATTCTCATTTTAAGTCCTTTGGGTATATGCCGAGGAGTGAGATAACTCCTCAATTCCAAGTTTTCTGAGCAATCTCTACACTGCTTTCCAGAGTGGTTACACCAATTTGCAGTCCCACCAGAAACATATGAGTGTACCTTTATCCCCACATCCCTGCCCACATTTATTGTTATTTGTATTCTTGATAATTGCCATTCTGACTGGAGTGAGATGAAATCTCAGTGTAGTTTTTTTTTTAATTTTTTTTAGTTGTAGATGAACACACAGTATCTTTATTTATTTTTATGTGGTGCTGAGGATTAAACCCAGTGCCTCATACATGTGAGGCAAGCACTTTACCACTGAGCTACAGCCCCAGCCCCTCAGTGTAGTTTTAATTTGCATTTCTCTAATTGCTAGAGATGTTGAACATGTTTTCATATATTTGTTGACCATTTGTATTTCTTCTGTGAAGTGTCTGTTCAGTTCCCTTGCCCATTTATTAATTGAGTTACTTGATTTTTCTGTGTTAGGGTTTTTTTTTTTGAGTTCTTTATATATCCTGGAGATTAATGCTCTGAGATGCAGGTGGTAAAGATTTTCTCCCATTCTGTAGGCTCTCTCTTCATGTTCTTGATTATTTCCTTTGCTATGAAGAAGCTTTTTAGTTTAATACATCCTATTTATTAATTCTTTGATTTTACTTCTTGCCCTTTGGAATTCTTATCCCATATTTTGAGGACTTTGGTTCCTAAGCTGACTTGATGAAGAGTTGGGTCTATTTATTCTTCTAGTTAGGCACCCCCATCCCATATTTTGCCTTCCATCAGGCCAGATAACCAATCTGATTCTCATATCAGTCATTCAACAACCTTTATTGGATAATTATTTATTAAGTACCTTAATTGTCAGATACTCTTCTAGGTGAACAGAAGAGGAAAAGATCTTGCCTGTATAGAACTTACACTGTAGGTAAGAGGAGGGGAAAAAAAACAATAAATGTAGTAAATAAATAAATAATGTCTTTGAAGGTGATATGTGATATGTGTTGGGAGTAGTAAGGGGACTTGAGTGCTGTGGTGGGATGGGGGTGAAGCAAGAAATCCCCAAACCCATGAGAGAGAGTCAAATTTGATTTTGACTCAATGGGTTGGCCAAGGTCAGGATCACTAAGTCACATAAGCATTGACTTGACCGAGTGAGGGAGGCAGTTAAGCAGGTACGTGGTCCATCACTCCAGATCAGGGAGGTGTGTAAGGTGAGAACCATTTGGCATGTTCAAAGAAGAGTAAAGAGTGAGGCCAATGTTGCCAGAGCACAGTGAGAGAAAAACTCAGTGCTGGAAGATGAGGTCAGGGAGGAAAGGGGTGGGCTAGATTACACAGGGCACTCTGAGGAGCCTGGCTTTACACTCGGGGAACCACGAAGCACAGCTAGAGGCAGATGGCTCCAAGATGGCGGATACTTGAAGATACAAGGAGCCTGGAGGTTTGAACTCACTCACTGCTTGGAAGAGGACTTTCTGGAGAGCCGTCCAACCAGGAACAACCACGTCAGCCATTGACATTTATGACCAAGGCACACATGTTTGTGATGTGAAGCCAGTGAGATTTTGAGGTTGTTACAGCGTCTGGCATTGATGATCATGACCAACAAATGGGTTTTGGAGCAGAGGAGTGACACACTGTTTGAGAAGAGGCCAAGGGGCTACATGTAGAAGCCCCAATTATAATCAGAGGGAGGAAGTCCAGAGTGAGACCTGGGTGTTCAGAGTGGTGAGGATCAGATTCTGGCCATAATCTGAAGGAAGAGCCATCAAGACTTCTTGGAGGACTGCACATTGTAGAAGACAGAGAGGGTCAAGGAGGTCTCCGAGTCTTGTCTGAGCAACTGGAGGAGAAGAGATGTCATCACTGATATTGGAAGGCTGGGAGTGGAGGTGGTTGTGTGTCTAATAGATGTAAATTCATCAGCTTTGGATGTGATGAACTTACCTCTGTTAGACACTCAAGAAGAGATGCCTTCGAGGTCTCATCAGCAATCACTCCTGCTGCCAAATCCTTTAACCATTTGGAGTTTTACTTGCAAAGAAAGATTAGCATCCAGGCTCTGAAGCCGGTTTACTAAAATTGTTAGGCAAGTCTTAGGTTCTTTGGGAAGCTCTCCCGGAGAACAAGGCTTGAAGGCTGCACAGCATGGCAGGAGGCCCACCCTCGGTGCCGTCTGCAGGAACAAGTCCCACTTGATGCTATCACTTCCAGCATGGCTGCTTCTAGAAGCTGGATGTCTCTGTGGTCATTCCTGCTAGAATGTTTTGCATGGGGCGCCTACTTCCTCAGAACGTTAGCTCCCAGCTTGCAGGCTTATGTGATGTGTTTGGCTGGGGGAGCCTGCCATGCACCTGTGCTCCTTCTAGAAGGTTCATTGATGGCTTCTTTATGAGGAAGGCACAGATACCAGATGGAGATTCTTTTTCAGAGGAGCCGAGTGACTAAGAACAACAGTCTACAAGAGAAAGGGGCAAGAATTAACAAACCTTCACATTCATTGAGCACTTACTATGTGCCAGGTGCTGTGCCAATTACATATATTCCTTTATTTAGTCTTTACAGTAACTTCATGGTGCTGTTCATATTTTCATTGTGTACATGAGGAAACTTGTTCAGTGTCTTTTTGACTTGCCAAAAAGATCACGTAGCCCTTAAGCAGAGGAGCCAGGATTTGAATCTAGGAAGCCTGACCCACTAAACCTGGGATTATTATGCTCATTTTACAGATGAGGAAACTGTAGCTCTGAGAGGTTAAGTAACTTGTCCAAGGTCATGTAGCTTATAAGTGATCAAGCCCATTCTCAGTTGCATTTGGCCTATTTCCAGAGCTGATGTTCTTCTCCCTGCCCTTTGTGGTCTCAAGCAATTATTGAGTCTCTAGTGAACACGGAAGCAGGCAACTCCTAGAAATAGAAGCTTGCCAACATTACCTTATGTGGGAAGGAATGACTGTACAGAGTGCTGAGAATAAGGCTGGTGACCTTGCACAGACGGATCATTTCCTGAGACCTCCGTTTCCCCCGTCCCTAGAAGACCCTGGATCTGCATTTCGGAGGGGAAGAGTGGGTGAATGGGCAAATAGCAGAGGAATGGGAGCGACAGCTGGAGGGTCCCTGAAAATCCTCTTGGCTCCAACATCGTAGTATTCTGTCACTAGTAAATCTTGAGGGCTTTGATCTCCAGAGTCTCCGCCCTTGTTGAGGCTGCTGCTCTCTTGGCCTCAGGCTCTGATGCTCTTTTCCCAAGGAGAGTTCAAGGAAATAAACCCAGTAGCACCTCAGTCTCAGGGACATGCCAGTCTCCCCTGAACTCTGGCCAAACCTAGCCAAATACGAACCCTTTCCTCTGTTCCACCCAGCGCGACTGAGGCGCAGTGGATGTCGTCAGAGGCGCTTTTGTCAAGACAGGGAGACCTCAGGGAAGTGAAGCAAGACATCCCCAAACCCATGAGAGAGAGTCAAATTTGAAGTCCCAAGGTGGGGTGGGGTGGGAGGCAGGTCGGTTTCTCCTCCCTGCTCATCAGAAGCCTCAAGTGGAGCCTCCTTCTACTTTTATCAAGTTGTTGGTCTTTCACTGAACATATGCTTCTGCAGGGCCTGCTCCGTGCCAGGCCATGACTATGACCCTGGCAGAGAGACTCAGGCTCTGCTCCCATAGAGTCTTATGGGGGACACCAATGAGTAACAGCAACTGCAGTACCGTGTGCGGAATTCCTTTCTGGGGAAGTCCAGAGACTTGGAGCACAGAGCAAGAAGGCCTAACCCAGCCTTGGAGGTCAGGTGACATTCCACCTGAAGGATGGGTGGATTGACCCAGGTGATATTTGGTGGGGCTGGTGTGCTGGTGGGTGTTGGGTGAGGTTAGAGGTCTGGGCAGGAGGCTCCACATCCCTGAGGCCTAGAGGTGACAATGAGGAAACACAACAGAGGAACTGGAACTCGTTTCCTGGGGCTATCATACCGAGAAAAAGGGGCTGGCAAGGGCAAGGTGGGGGGACAGGGGAGGGAAAGTCATGGAGCACTTGGTTAGGCAGCCATGCTGAGGAGCTTCAATGGTACCCGAGGGCTGCAGCCAAGCCTGAGTCCTTCCTACACTCTGTGTAGCCCTGGGGTCGGGGAGCGGGGCCCTACTGGGCAAGAGCTCCCACAGTTTGTGTAACTCCATCTTTGCTCTGGATCCTCCCCTAGAGGAAGATGCCTCCAGAGAGGAGGCAAGGGGTCTCTGTCCTGACACACAGAAGCCACACTGGAGTTGGGGGCATCATATATTAAATTCCCAGCACCCCACTTTCTCTGAGGAACCACCAGGGCAGGGTCATGCCACTGCTTCAACAGCTCTGGGTACACCCTTCACACCCCATTGCCATGAGTACCCCATGCCTGAGCTGGGTCCCCTTCCTGCTCTCTCTCTCTCTCTCTTTTAATGATTATTATTTTTATTTGTTCTACTTAGTTGTACACGACAGCAGAATGCATTTCAATTCATTGCACACAAGTGGAGCACAAAATTTCAATTCTCTGGTTGTACATGGTGTAGAGATGCACCATTTGTGCAATCATACATGTACCTAGGGTAATGATGTCCATCTCATTCCACCATCTTGCCTACCCCCATCATCCCTTGCAACCCTTCCCTTTGCCCAACCCAAAGTGCCTCCATTCTTCCCAGAGAACATTCTCTTTGGATGACAACCAAGCTCCCCGCCCCCCTTATCATCATCATCACCTTCCTTGCCCCCTCCCCAGTCTCCTCACCACTGCAGCCAGGCCTCTTCTGTCCAGGACAGTGGTGAGTCTGTACAGATATCACCAACTTTATTTCCCCCAGTCACCAACTGTGCAGATGGGAATCGGGCCTGGAACCCTGATGCAACTCAGCTAATGGTGAGTCTGGTGTGATTTGTAACCCAAATCCAACCTCTCCATGGCACGCTGTCTAAAAATCACAGGGCACCTACTGAGTGCAGAGGTGAACACCTCCTATGAGCAGGAAAGCTCTGGAAATTCTCTTCTTGGGAAGCAAGTGGTCACACATGAGCTGAGAGTCCTCATCCCAGTTATTTCTTGTCTCTGGGCCTCAGTTTCCTCATTGGAGATCCTCAGTGTGGGTGGAACAAAATGGCAGAGTAATGAAGGAATGAGGGCACTGGATGGGTGGTCTCCACTGACTTTCTCAGCCATGGAAAATCCATGATGCATAGACTCTCAGAATTTTCTGTTTATGGGGTCTCCGCCATCTGTGCTGTTGTCAGCGCTCTTAGCCCCAGGGCCATGATGTTCTCCCTTCTCTCAGGCCCAAACATGAATAAAATCAAATTCCTTCTCTCCATTCCCCTCAGCATGACTAACACACAGAGGAATTTTCCAAAGGGACTTTTGTCACTCCTAATGGAAACCTTGGGTAAATACAAAGAAAACAAAGAAAAATCAAAATCCTTAGCGAACACTCATGTTCAAGGTACAAAAAAGCAGGCAAGAGGGAGTTAGCTCAAAGGGCCCCTTTCATAAGAGTCTTAGCTGAAGCCCCTTGCAGAATTTTTGGGGCCTCTGGATTTTCCAGTGCATGTTCTCTGGGGTGTTAATAAATAGAAAATAACCGTAAACAAACAAAACTCTTGACATCAAATCCAATGAGAACCATGGAAGTAAACAAGCCAACGTGCTTTTTTATTTACAGGACTTTAAAAAGCCTTTGTTTTCTTAAAGTGTATTATGAGTTTCCAAGAGGAGTTGATGGTATCCAGCAATTCCCAGACTGATTTGACCATGAGATGTGCTGTGGAATCCAGGATGGAAAATGTGGAGATCTTTAATGGATGCTTCCAGGGTGGTCAGGTTGCCCTTCCACGGATCCACCTTCCCCAGCTGGGCGGGGAACTTCTAGGACGGTGAGGGTCCCGACTGAAGATGGACACATGTGCTCTTAGAGTTCCTGAGAGCAAAATAAGACAAGGGGACATAGTTATGCTCCTAGTTGTGACTGCAGAAGCTGAGCCTGGGAATGGTGGGGAGAGTTCCACTCTCTATCCCCACCTCCCAGATCCCAGCATCTCTTCTCCCTGCAGTAACTGATTAGGCCAGAGCCTTGTCATTGTCCCAACAAATGCCTGTGTCCATTCATCACCCCATTTTCTCTGATGTCTTCACAATCGGGCACATTGTGCTTCTGAGGTGGGTGCATTCTCCTTACCAATGTGTGCAGCAAGGACTGTACTGCTAATCATCAAGATGCAGGACATAATGACTCCTATTGGTTGAGCTTCTGCTATAGCCCAGTCACATTGAATATATAACTTCATTTGCAATAACAATTGGAGGAAGATCTTACTGTCTCAGGACCCCGAGTCTTAGGTTCAATAATTTGTCTGAGGTCACACAGTTTATAAGTGGTTTAGCTTATAACTGAGACTGGTGTAGCTTCAAAGCAGGTGTTTTTGCAATACCTGACCTGGCTAGGCACCTCCAAGTTTAGAAAAGCCTTGTCCCCTTAACTGAGAAGAACTAACCCAACCTCTATTCTCAGGTGACAGTGGTGTGGGTAGCAGGATCAAGCTGAAAGAACTTCTCAATGAGTCACTTCTCTGTGGAGAGGCAGAGGTCAGTGCCTGTTGAATGCACTGTGTAAGTGTAACTGATAAAGGAACAGGGACAGGGCTGAGGACCCTGTGGCCCTCCTGATTTCTAAAACTCATCAGTCTTAAACAACAACATCAAAACTTTATTTCCCAAGTTCTCTCCTCCTCGTGGGTCACTCAAATCTCTCTCTGATGTCATGGCTGCCTCTGCCACAGGGGAGAGCCACTCTGGTTTTCTCGTAGGTCCACATGCAAACAAAACAAATTCCTCTTTGCTCTTCCTGTGGCTCTCTTCTCTTCCTTTCTATTCTTGGTTTGCACTTGAGATACCTGCGAATTTTCAGAGGAAAAATTTGGTAATCCCGGGAAGTCTTTAGGGAAAGGAACAGGGAATATTCACAGCCTATAAAATGAGATGGATTCAGTCTTGTGGAGCTAGGGAGAAGGAAGAGGAGAGGGGCTGTCTTCAAAGCTGCTCTCACCAGTAGCCCACACTCACCCACCATGGAACCCATACTCTGACTCACAGTGTGACCCACACAGGGCCCTTACCCTGTTCCCAGGTCACGTATGCAGTTGACAAATACTGATTCCATGGTGCCTGTCTCCACGGGCTGAATCACCTACCTGGGGACACATAGGTGAACAAAAACACTTCCAGTGAGCTCAGGGCTCCCACAGGCTAGGGAGCTCAAGCAGGGGCCACAGTCTGGACTTGCAGGAAGACCAGGGAGAGAAAAGCTTAAAAGAAGCACAAGCACAAGGGGTAGGGAAAAAGGAAAGTGCTGGTGGAGGGGGAATGGGTGGTGGGATGTATAAGCAAAGGCCTGGAGATAAGAGCTTTTAAAAGCCATGTGGGGGAGGTGGACCCATGAGGGTTCCTGGGTTCAGGCTGTGGAGCCTTCTGATGTCAAATTTCTGGAATGATCTTGGAGGTTACTCCGAGGTGCTGTGGCCCTCCTGCCCACGTGCATATTTCCTATGTGTGAAAGGTGTTGCTGGCAGAGGGGAGGGCTTGGAAGAGGTCCCCCAGACCAGAACTTTACTCCAGAATGCCTTCTCCCATTAGTTGGTTCTGGAGAAGACAGGTTCAGAGAGGTTTGGGACCTAAGGGCGTATAGACAGTTGGAGGATGGACAGAGTCTGGATCTGAGCACCTTGTGCCAAATTTCAAGGCTGGTGGGATATCTTCCAGACACCCCATCCTAGCCCATGTGGGGGTCTTAAGGATGTTTCCAGATCTTACTGGGTATATCCTTCTATTTTGCCTGGGTGTCCACAGCTGTCTCCCCAGGGTCCCATTCAATTCCACCCTTAGTAGGACCACGAGGTGATGGGACAGTTATATTCCGGGAGGTGTTTAAACATTTGTAATTCTAGTAGCCTGGCACTCATAGACAGGAGGCTGGGCTGACCCGGTGGCGGGGTAACAGTTCTCACTGGTTTCTGCACAGCTGTGGCTGCAGCGACCCCTTGTGGCCATTTTGTAGGTCAAAAATTTAAGTGTCAGATAAACTACAATTTCACAGCTGGGAGGGGAGCTCTTTTCTCTCAAAGAGATCACTTCCTCTACGCCCTTGTGGACCGGAGAGGGGAAGACATATGCTCAGATTACACATGGAGAATCCTGATCTTAGGACAACTAGCCTTCCCGGGGGCTCTTCCTCTTGTACCACTCTTAGCTCAATGCCCCTTTGCCGCTGTCGGGTGGCCAGGGAGCAGTCTGGAGTGTAGGGTCTGCTTTGTGCCCAGTCTCACTCAGACAGACAGTTCCTCTCCATTCAGCATTGGGCTAGGCCCAGGGTGTAGAATGGAATCCGCTAGGAGGAATGAGTCCGCCAGTGGCCGAGTGGCGAGTCGCAATGTGGCCTCCAGGGGGCGCTGTGGAGCTGAGTTGTTTGGCCCGGTCTAGCCCTGCCCAGGCTTAGGGAGGGCGCCAAGGCAGGGGACAAAGGGCCCTGTTTATTATCAGCTGCTGGCCTTGGGAAAGACTCTCAGCCTCTCTGCAGCTGTTTCTCAGTTCGAATCAGGGACAATGATCCTGCTCTGTTCGCCTCACCCAATTTCAGAGGCTCAGAGGGAAGAGGAAGCATTTACAAAGCCTAGTTTGGTGTAAGCCTTGCAGGTTGGGTAGGGCAGTGGCCTGGGGGCGCTTAAAAAGATCCTGCTTGTGGCCAGCAGCCTGCCCTGGCTAGACAGGGCTAGCTCCAAAGTGGATACCACTGCTTCTCTCCCAGGCTCAGATGCTGGGCCTCTGACCTCTCTGTTTCAGAGAAGCTGTGGGGTTTGTCCAAGATCAGTCAGCTGGACTTCTAATCCAGCTCTTTCCCCTGCATAACTTGCAGCTTCCCTTAGTTTGGCTCAGGGAGGAGGCACAGGTGTGCTGTAGGGGAAGGCAGGAGGCTCTGGAGTCAGAGCCATGTGGCCTTAGGCATGTCACTTAACCTCTCTGAGTCTCAGTTTCCTCTTTGGTAAACGGGTGGTGGCAATCATCTCCCTTGGAAGGTTGCAGTAAGGATGGATTTAATGGATATAAAGAGACAGGGTACAGGAGGTCTGATCTGGGGTTGCCATGTTGTCAATGTGTGCTCTGCACAGCTGCTCCCTGGAGATGGTGGCTGGGACATCAGACCCTGGAATGCAAAGCATGGGGGCCGGCAATACTCAGGATACAGGGAGTCTCTGCTGTGCTGAGATGGAGTTGAGAGGGTCCAGGGTCTGGCGAGGTCAGGGACGGGGCCGGGTAGGATCGATGTGGGATGAATCACTCACTCACCAGCTCAGCCTGGTGGGATGGGGAAGGAGTGGGGAGGCCACTGGCCTGGCAGCACCAGGCACAGGCGTACATACCAGGCAGGGAGGCAGTTGTGAAAGGGTGTGGCACCCTGCCAGCCCCACCCACCTGCTAGGCCCTGCCGTGCTCTGTGCAACTAGGAGTTGGGGGGTGGACATAGAAGAAGTGTGCTGGGAACTCTCAATGTGGGGAGTGGAGTCCCCGTGGGGGCTGGGGCGAGGTCTGGCTGCTTTCCTCTCCTGTTCCTCCCCACCCCAGTGCCAAGCCCTTTCTTTCTGCTTGTCTGCTGGAGGTGGAGGAGAAAGCTCCCAGCCAGCCCCCATGGGGTCACCTCCTAACACACACAGACCAGGCAGTGTCCGCATGAGCACCAGGCGCATTGCAGCTGTTCTTCCACACAGACTTTCAGCCACCCCTTGGCCTGTCAGGGCACACAGGGGTATCTGGGCCGTGGAGAAGGCACTATTTCTGAAAGTGTGGACAGGGGTGGGCACTGGGAAGGGACAGCACCCAGGAATGGTTCAGGTATTGCACAAGAGGGGCTCAGAGGAGGAAGGCCATTGAGTGGGGAAGGGGGCTAGAGATGAAGAGGCCTTAGGGAAGAGGTTGTGTATTAGTTTCCTGTTGCTGCTGTAACAAGGCACCACAAACTCAGTGGCCTGAAACAGTACACACTATTGTAAAATTCAGGAGGCTAGAAATCCAAAATGGGTCTTAGGGCTAAAATCAAGGGGTCCACAGAAATATGTTCCTTTGGGAGGCTCTGAGGGGAGAATCCACTTCCTTGCTTTTTCCACCTTCTTGCATTCCTTGACCCCCTTTCTACTTCAAAGTGCATCACCCAATCTCCGTTTCCATGGCCACATCTCTTCCCTCCGACCTTGACCGTCTTGCCTTCCTCTTGTAAGGACTCTGGGATTGCACTGGACTCCACTGGGTAACCTGGGATAATCGACTTCCTGTCTCGGGACCTTTAATTTAATCCCATCTGCAAAGTCCCTTTATGACATATTCACAGATTTCAGGGAGTAGGACCCGCTTATCTCTGGCAGATCTTTATTGTGTAGGTGGTACTGGACATGAGGCAGCTTTGTGGCACTGCAGGTGGAGGGGACAGCCCAAGTAGAGGAAGGGGTACAGGGACATGGCAGGTCCTGAGTGTGGCTGCAGGAAGGTGTGGTTTGGGGGAACAGGGCTGGAAAGCCTACCTCGACACAGCCAGGAGGTTGCTCCGTTTCTAGCACAACTGGTTTCCAGCTTGGCCAGCAAATGTTGGCCCTGAGGGTGGCGGGGCTGAGGCTGGCCTGCTGGCTGCTCAGTGTCACCGTTCAGTGTTCCTTCCTCTTACCTCTATCCCTCCTTCTCCAGGTACTAGTCAGGTCCCCTCAGGATGTGTCCTTCAATTGCCATGTCCCCCTACCCTAGGGCCCCAGTGCTGACAGTCTCAGAGTCAGCAGTACTTTCCTCCTTGGTCTTCCCCAACCTCAAGGCCTCTGACTCACCTCAGTTTTACGTCCCAGACACCCTGAGCTCCTAAACTCCCCATGTTTTCTTTCTTTCTTTTTTTTTCTTCTTTTTCTTTTTGCGGGCAGGGGGACACCAGGGATTGAACCCATGGTGCTTAAACACTGGGCCACATCCCTGGCCCATTTTAAAAATATTTTGAGACAGGGTCTTGTTAAGTTGTTTAGGGCCTCGATAAATTGCTGAGGCTGGCCTTGAACTCGTGATCGTCCTGCCCCAGCCTCCAGAGCTGCTGGGATTATAGGCATGCACCACCGTGCCAAGCGCCATATATATATATATATATATATTATTATTTTTTTTTTGGATGCTAGGTCATTTCTGATTGCTTTCTTTATGCCAGGAATACCCTCCCCTCCCCCTTCCAGCTCTTAGGAAGGATGACTTCCCCTGTTCTCCTCCTTGCCACATGGGGAGCAGCAGCAGGGGCTTTTATAAGAATCTCTGCCTGCTGACTGGCCGTCTTGTGTAGGGATGATGGGCACATGCTATTTACTCCTCAAGTTGGCAACCGCAGCTATCAGTTATTGAGGGTCATCTGAATAGAAAGCAGCAAAACTGGGTCTGGAAACGGGTCTCTAGCTTCACAGTGTGCCAGGCACTGTGCTTTATACGTGATTTTTCATTTATTTCCCACAAACTCTCTGAGGTTGGTTTTATTAGCCCTGTTTCAGAGATAAGGTAACCTAGGCTCTGCAAGTTGAAGTCCTGATCTTGCGTGGGCTTTAAAAATCAAGGGTGCCTCTGTGAATCACACCCAGAACACCCTGGTTCCAAAGTCTATGCTCCGCGCCCATGCTATGCCTGCTATGATTATCACCCGCCTGCTATAGGGGAGGGAACGGGGGCTCAGAGGTGTTAAATAATTGGGCCGGGCTGAGTGGCTTTCAAACGCAGGTGTGGCTCATTTCAAGGGCCAAGCTCGTCACTGCCTTGCCGCATGGTCACTTATTAATCTTAATTGCTTGCTACCCTGCTTAGCCTCAGTTTTGTAGTTGTTTGTGCAGATCTCTCTCTACCCTCTGTCTCCTGCTCTGTGGGAAGCTTGCTGGGGGCTGGCCCTGGGCCTAGTTCTTCTCTCTGTTCTGCACCCTACACAGGGCCTGGCACGGGAGTGAGTGAGGGAACTAATGATGCTCCTGACCTGGCTTCAGGCCACACAGGGTACTACTCGGGGAAGCCACCTGCAGTCACCAGATCCAGAGGGGCTGAGGCTGTGAGGTCCTTCTGAGCCCAGGCTGGGGTCCTAGCCCTGCCCCAGCTTCTTGGCAGATCTGAACATTCAAAATTTGTATATTTTACACACATACACACACACAAACACACACACACGAATGCACACACACACATGTTAGAGGTACTACATGCATAAGGAAGAACAGAATTTTAAAATTCCAGACTATAAAGCAAATAAATCATCAGTCTTTGGACATCCTTTGAATCTAGGTTCCCCGCTCCCCCTGAAGTATCCTTTGCTATTCCTTTTAGGTGACTCTAAAGACACTTTAAAATTACAGACATGTATGTGCTTCCCTGGAGCAAAGAGAAAAATGGTAGTTGGCTATATAAGTTGCTCTGCCATTTTATTTAATAAAACACTTTGCCATCTTTCCTATCAGTGCCATTTAGAGCTGCCCCATTCTTTTCGATGACCACATAGTAAGTATCCTATTGTATGTGGGTATCATATAACAGTTATTTAGACATTTCCAGTCTTTTCTGTTATAAATAACACTACGGTGGACATCCTAGTACATCACGCATTTTACACATCCGCAAAAGTATGTCTGAAAGGTAAACACACCCGTGGGAGAAGCTGTTGGTTCAAAGAAATACATTCAAAAACTTGATTCCTAGTGGGAATTACTATTCATGCTGATTTTACCACGACTGGCAATGGGTCATATGTACAGGTCTCCACATTTGCAACAAATACTAATTAATTTGTTAATTAGTAAATTAATAAATTACCAATTAATCAATCCATTACCAATCCTTCTCATCTTTACCAATCTGGTGTGTGAAAAAGAAGGTTTCATGGTAATCTAAATTTGCATTTCTCTTCCTGTGAGTGAAATCAAACATTTCATGTTTAACTTCTGGGGAACTATATGCTCACATTTCTTGCCCTGTTCCTCCAGGGTTGTTGGTCTCTTAGTTGTTTACAGGAACTCTTTTTTCTTTTAGTACTGAGGATTGAACACAGAGGTGTTCTACCACCAAGCTACAATCCTAACCCTTTCTATTTTTTTTTTCTTTGAGATGGGATCTCATTAAGTTGCCCAGGCTGCCCTTGAACTTGCCACCCTCAGCCTCCTGAGTTGCTGGGATTATAGGTGTGCACCACCGCACTGGACTATTTGTGGGAACTCTTTATATGTCTTAAGAATCTTAGCCTTTGTCAAGATAAGGGTTGTATTTTCCTCTTTGTTGTTCTCACAAGTTGTGCTGTAAGAGACTCTCTGTTTATCACTTTCCAACTTTGACTCTAGTTATTTGCCTCCTGGTCTTATCTCCATTGTAATGATCCCTCATATTTCCAGGAACTTTCACTCACATTTCCAGATCTAAAGCTTACAATCTCCATGCGAGATAAATATTGACATCCCCATTTGTGTTGAGAGCCAATTTGCCATGGATCTCCTGCAGTTCACATATATTTCAACCAGAGGCACTGACAGTTCTGGTCTATCTTTTCAAAGATGTTTTAGTAGCAAACTGATTTGGAAGATAGAGATAGTATTTCCTTCTGGAGAAGAGACAGTTCCCTCCCCGACCTCCTTTAACTGAACTGTATAATAAAGATGGTATTTCTCTGTGGAGCAAAGATCAGAAAGGTTTGTTTGAGGTCCAATACAAAAGTTGGGTTTTTCTAAAGCTTAGGGATCCTCAGATGAGATGTAAAACTCATTGTATATGTAGCTTCTACCTGGTTTTGTCCTCCAAGTTTTGGTACTTGGGGGGCAAGAAGACTCAATGCAATCAGGAAGCTTAAGCTGCCTTCTGTGCAGTGAGTAATAGAGTTCTTTGTCTCTGACCCAGGGGTCTTGTGTCTTCTGCCACAAGCAACTGTGGCAGGGGGCTGGGAATATGGCTCAGTGATAAAGCATTGTCTAGTATGCACAGTCACCTGGGTTCAATCTATAGCATCAAAAAAACAAACCAGGACAACTTGTTAGCATGCAAAAAGAGTGAAATCTCAGATTCTTACAGTTCTTGACAATATGACATGGCTTCCATGGAGCCCAAGGTCATCCAGATAGAGAGCAGCAAAACTGGATCTGGAACTGTGTCTTTTGCTTCACATTCCAAGTTTTGACCATGCTAACGGGGTCTTTCTCTGGTATTTGATCTTGTGTCTTTTTCATATGTCCTATCTGTTTTGAACAGAGGGGTTCAGTGAACCTCATGCTCGGGAGCCAGTGGTTCTCAAACTTTAGTGAGCCAAGAATTGCCTGAGAATTTATTAAAAATTTGTACTTTAAAAAAATAAAAGGGGGGCTGGGGTATAGCTCAGTTGGTAGAGTGCTTGCTTTGCATGTACAAGGCCCTGGGTTGAATCCCCAGGCACCAGCATTTAAAACAAGCTCCTCTCCTTGGTGCATTTGTGCCAGGGGGTGTACGGAGCACGGCTGTAGGGAACAGCTAGCTACTGACAGTCTGTGAGCAGGAAGTGGTTTGAACAATGCTGATGAGCCTGGTGCTGCAGCAAGTCAGCTGTGAAGGCCCAGTGGCCATAGTCCTTTGTTCCTGAAGTGATAAGACTAGGATTTCAGGGGTGGGGTGTGTGGAGAGGTGCGGGGCAGAGAGAGAATGAAGTGGCATTGGGACAACCAGCTGGGCCACAGCCCTTGTGTTCCCAGCTTCAGGCCACCCTACACCTGGCCATCGACTCATCTGACACTTTGCATGTGTCACCTCCTGGCTAAAAAAAATCCTTGGCTTCTGCAAGAAAAAAAAAAAAATTCCAAATCTGGTGTCCTGGTCTGTGTGGACCTTTGCTGTCTGATTCCGGCCAGCTCTGCAGCCCCTGCCCTCTCTATTCTCCTTTGGCATGGTGGTTGGGCCTCACTGTGCAGGGCCAGACCTTCTGGGGTCAAATTCCTGTTCTGCACCTTTACTAAATTAAGCAAGTCACCCTTAGTTTCTTCATCAGTGAAATGGGAATGATGACAGTCCCCAGCATGGGGGAGCTTGGACAGTTTCAACAAGCTCATGTGGGCCACACCCTTGAGCAGAGTCAGGAGGATAATGAGGGAGCAGCACATCTGGCCTGTGTTTACAGGATCCCTCTTGGTTGCTGAAATGTCCCACCATCTGTCACCTCACTGCTGTCACTCCCTACACCACTTATTGAAGCTCACCAGAACTGCTCAGAGTCCCCTCTCCAGCAAGTCCCCCCTGCTCACCCAGGCTCAGGGGGCAGCCCTCCTTCCAGCTCCTTCTCTGACCCTGGCCTGCCACCTGCTCTGGTCAGAAACCCGGAGTGTTTGTCTGTTTCTCTCCCCTGATCTCCGATCATCCCCTGGGGGCAGGGAGCCTGGATCCAGAGCCTGCTCGCTGGTCTGGGCTCAGTAGGAAACCAGCGGCAGGCCTGGGGCCTGTGGGGCGGAGTCTCCTGTCTCTGGCCTATAAACAGAATTGGGCTAATACACTAGGGTGAAGCAAAATAGAAAACTGGGAATGTAGCCGGGCGCCTGTAATCCCAGTGGCTTGGGAGGCTGAGACAGGAGAAATGCAAGTTCAAAGCCAGCCTCAGCAAAACAAGCGAGACGCTAAGCAACTCAGTGAGACCCTGTCTGTAAATAAAATACAAACTAGGGCTGGGGATGTGGCTCAGTGGTTGAGTGCCCCTGAGTTCAATCCCTGGTACCAAAAAACAAAAACAAAAAACAAAACCAAACCAAAACAACAACAACAACAAAACAAAACCCCCAAAACAATTGGGTATGTAAAGTCAGTGAGAGCTGCTTTCTGGGAAGGAGTGTGTATACATGTGTGAGTGAGGGAGAGGGCGTGTATGTTAGCAGGTGTGTGAGCATGTGTGTATACATGTGTCACATGTGTGAGAGTATACAAGGACTGTGTTTCAGGGTGTAAATGTGAGCATGTGTGGGTATGTGTGTGAACATATGTGTATGAACATATGTGTGTCAGTGTGTGTGAACGTGTGTATGTGTGCATGTGCGCGTGTGCGCGCTTTGGCGAGCTGGGCCTGAGGTAGGGGTGCTTAGTGCCCACTGCTCTGCTTAGGGCTGTGTGGGTGAGGCTGGGCATCTCTGGACACGGAGGTTCCTACACTCCCATTCTACTAGTGTAGGGGTCTCGTCCAATTCATCTTGCTGGGCTTATAAAAGATGCTTAATACATTTCTCAACGATCAAGTCCAAAATAAGGACGTGGAAAATAGCATGGCAGGCATGGATTGTTCAGCATTCACCTGAAGCTCCCTGCTTCCTTTCTCTGAGCACAAACCCAGCCTTCTGAACCCCCAGGGGTGGATCTCCTCGTGGGAAGGTGTGTGTTTGGGGTGTGTGTGTATGGTAGGGGGTTGCTGAGCTGTGCTTTATCTTTAGCAGCTGTTCTCCTGCCCCCAGGCGCCAGCCCTAATCCCAGTGGAGGCCCCAGAGGCCCCCTCCCAACCTCCAGTGCATTCCACTGAACAGGGTCAGGGTCTGGGTCAGACTGAACAGGGGAAGGCAGAAGATGCTTCCTGCCACACACCTTGGCTGATCTCTGGTGCTGGTGGGGCTGGTAGCTTGGGCTGCTGCTTGGGCACCCTGACGAGGGCCAGGATTGGCATCGGGTAGGTCCTGCCGAGAATGGAAGTGGGGTGCCCAGGGAGTCTGTGAGGCTTCGTCCTTTGTCCTCTGATAATGCTCTGTTGCAGGTGTGTTTCCTTCCAAATGACTGTCCACCAATGGAAGTGCCCTCCTAGATGCTAGGCCCCTGTCACAGCATTGGGCATCAGCTGCCTTTTGTCTGGGAGAAGTATCTCCTCCCTCAGGTCCCAGACCTGGGGATGCCTGATGTTCCCAGCTCCTGGTGGCCACTTTTCTGCCTGACAGTGTTTACCTTGCAGCCGGCTTCAGCCAGGAGAGGCCAGCAGGCTCTGGGACTTGGCATTGTCCTCAGAAGCTCTGAAGGTCCCTCCAGTTGCTTTTAGTAATGTCCCTTCTCCCCTGCCCCCCACTCCTATAGAAAATCAGCCAAGTTGACCACCCCTCCCCCAGGCGACAAGGCCCCACTTGTTATCTTGAAGCCAGTGGAGCTCAGGGTGAGTCAGAATTTAAAAAAAATATATAAACACTGCCCTCACTCTGATTGCAGAGGTGATACCCAATCATTGTTGCTTTGTTGAAAAATTGGAAAATGCAAGTTCTAGACAGAAGTCACCTCCCTGTTCCCTATCCCTGACCGAGGACTCCAGGACCTTAGGGCCTGGGTGAACAAAGCCACCATCCCAGTCTTTTCTCTTTTTCCATGGGCATTGGTGCTGGGAGAGAGAAGGTACTTGGAAAGCAGAACTTAATTTTGCCAAGACTCCTTTCAAAACAGGTCCTGGAGGACCCTAGTGGTGACCACTGTCTTCCTAGAAGGTCATTGGATAAGCCAGGACCTCAGGCCAGTCCCCCGCCTGCAGTGTGAATGCCACACAGGCCTCAAACTAGGGGCCCTAGAGATTAACCTCCTTCCCTGGCATCCTTTAAGAATCTGGCTGTGGACCCAGTGGCTCTGCCCTCAGCGTGTCATCCACAGCAGGCCCCTGAGACCCGGCCTCTGCTGCTCCCCAGAATGAGCCTCCGGCAGTCTCCCTCGCCAGCGTCTACCCTTGTCCATTCCCCAGAGAGCAGCTGGGGGTCCCCACGCTCTCTGCTCAAAGCTCCCTTACTCTCAGAATAAACCCCAGCTCCTTAGTGAGACTTAGTAGGGCTCCTACTTTGGTGACCCTTCTCTGGGCCCACCCTCCGTACCCCACCTGTCACCCCTCCATCCTGAGACCTGTGGCAAGGTGTTCCTCCAACACTCAGGCTCCTTCCTCCTCAGGGACTCTGCCTTTGCTGCACCCTCAGCCTGCCACACTCCTCCCCAGGGACCCAGAGGCCCCTTACCTCATTCAGGTCTTTGTCCCTGGTCACCTGTTCAGAGAGGCCTCCCCACTGGGCACTTCCCGGCTTCCCTGCTCTGCCATACCCCTGGTCCCCTCACTCCTTCATGGAAATGGGTCTAGAAAGTCCTGGGCACATAGAAATGGGTCTGTAATTATTTGTTCATAAATTTTTAACAAGGGCTTCTCCCCTTTCTTCCTCTGTTTAGGAAAATAGTCCTTAACTAGAGCAGGGTCAGCCCTGGGCCTGGATAGAGCAGCAAAGTTAGGAGCCTAACTGGGGAGCCAATCTGGGGGACCGAGCTGTGATGCGTGTGTATGTCCCAGGCTAAGAGGGACAGGGAAGGGGATGCCCAAGCTGAGGGGAACCAGGAGTTGAGAGGAACAGCTCCTATGGCCATCCAGGTAAGGAAGGAGGCAGGTGGTGAGGAGGGTGCTGCAGGCCGCGCCCCGCCTGAGGTCAGCGGTGCTGCCTCCAAACTCTAGTAAGTGTTTTGAGAAATTGTGCTGCTAAAGTTCCAGGTGGTCAGACCCACCCCTGCTTTGGAGGAAGGCCATGGAATCTCCTGGACAGGATGAACCTTCCCAGGTGACATTAGTAAGAACACTGACGCCCTCGTCTCCAGTTCAGATTTTATAGAATCAGATAAGCTTTGAAATGCAAAGATCTTGAGGGTAGAGTCCCTTGGGGAGGCAGCGCAGACCTGTCACCCCAGGATCCTGGTGGGAGGGAGGGCAGCAGTGGGGAAGAAGAACATTCAGGTTCCTCTCCTGGGCTCCAGGCAATCAGGGCAGCCAGGGGACACTCCTCTTTCTCTCTGTCCCAGGTCTGGCACTCTCTATATCTCAGTCCAGGGAACATGGGCTTGGCCTCCCGAAGGGCAGGGGCTCCAAATGGGCCCCACATAGACGAGGGGAGAGCAAAGGTAGAGAACACCCTGGCTAGGGCCAGCCAGGCGGAGAGGTGCCTGAGTCTTCCCAAGGTGTGGAATGTGGCACCCGAGGGGAGCCTCAGCTCCTGCTCCTCCCCCAGGCCTGCCCAGGGACGGTTCCCCATAGGAGTCCACTCTCCCCTCCCCCACAGTTCACCCTGATTCTGGTCAGGCTGGTTTTTCCTCCTCTGAGGACGTGCAGAGGAACACTGGGGCCATCCTGACTCAGCCCGCCGGCCCTGCCCTCTCTCCAGGGTTCCTGCTTGGCTTGTGGGAAGGGACTGAGGTGTCCAGCCTTGAGCTGCTCACAGCCTGGCCAGCTCTGCCCTGGCCAGGCGGCCCTCTCCAGCCTCCAGTCTGTTCAAACCAGTAAATTGGATTTTTCTGAGTTTGGGAATGAGTGGGGCTCCTAAGGGGAGGCCAAGGTCCCTGTCAGTGTGGGGTTACAGGGGTCTTGCTCATGTGGGGGGCCTCAGGATGGGGCATGGAGCAGGGCTCTCCCTTGTCCCTCTCATCACTCCAATCTGTCCTCAAGCCAGAGGGGTATTTCTGGTCACTGCCCTTTACTTTCCACCCTGCCTCTGTGGCTACCTTCAGACCCTCCTGGCGCCACCAAGGACCTAAACCGACCTAAACGGGTCTCCTTGTTCCTGGTCCTGCTGGTTTCCCTTGTCCCACCGATTCACTGGCTACTGGAAATCCATGGTAATTTCCAAAATGTGGATTTGGCCATGTCACCTCCCTGATTAAAATGACTTTCCATTGTCTTCCGGTCCAAGTCCAGTTCTAGGCTGAGCCCACTGACCTCCCTGCCTCCCTCCCATATTGTCCACCTGTTTCCCCAAGTGGGCCCCCAATTGTCCTGTCCTCCAGAACTCTGTTCTCTTTGCCCCTCTGCCTTTTACCTTCTTGCTCAAGGGTTGCACCCTCCCTGAGACCAGCTCCCCATGCTCAGGCAAGAATCAGCAGACAGAATTCCCCACATCCTCACTCTCCATTATGTTAATGGTTTGAGGCCTAAAATGCTCCTAGTTCAATGGTTCTACTTGAAGGCCCAGGACGTGGCTACCTGCTCCAGAAGACCCCTGAAGATCCTCCAGTTATTTCAGAAAGTCCTCCAAGGAACAGTTCACAGGTGCGGACAAGGTGGCTTCTGGGTACAGCACCACATAGGGTTCACTCTCCCTGCTACCAGCTCTGGCCTACAGGTCCAGATGCACCACCCAGGAGGGCCGCGCTGGGGTGAGGACCTCACTGCAGATGTTCCAGAAGCCAGAGAGGTAGGGAGTCTCCCCCAAGTCTAAGTCACCTGGGCCTGAAGAGCTCTCCTTAAAATTGCTCTTGGAAAGTTCTGCCACTTTTTCTTCCCGGATAAAACCAGCTCCAACAACCCAGGGCTGGGAAGGTCTCTCCTCTCCCTACAGCTATTCCTCCTGTTTCCAAAACTGACTTTCTCCTTTCCCAGGTGGAGTTGGAGCATGGCATGGATGAGCAGAGACAGGGATGTCAGGGGTGCATGTAGAAGGGAAGAAGAGAGTATTACTATTGAATTCAGCCAGTTCTAGTTTACTATTTTTTTTTTCTGGGGGGGTACCACGGATTGAACTCAGGGGCCACTGAGCTCCATTCCCAGTCCTATTTTGTATGTTATTAGAGACAGGGTCTCACTGAGTTGCTTAGTGCCTGCCTGGCTTTTTACTGAGACTGGCTTTAAACACAAGATCCTTCTTAGGATGCCTCAGCCTCCCAAGCAGCTGGGATTATAGGCATGCACCACTGTGCCTGGATTCAGCCAGTTCTAAATGCTGATCATGTAGTGTTTCATAAGAAGTTATTTACTTTTAATTAACAAATAATGCATAAATACATTCTTGCAAAAAGTAAAACCATACCGATCAAGCTGAGGTTCCCCTGGACTACTGCCCTTCGATCAGCTCTCCCAAGGAAAATATTTATTTATTTATTTTTGGGGTACTGGGGAATGAACCCAGGGGTGCTCTACCACTAAGCTACATTCCCAGCCCTTTTCATTCACTTATTTTTTTAAAAAATTTTGAGCCAAGGTCTTGTTAAAGTTGCGGAGGCTGGTCTTGAACTTGTGATCCTCCTGTATCAGCCTCTGGAGTCACAGTGATTACAGGCGTGTGCCATCATACCTGCCCCTTCCTCCTGAGGAAATCTTGTCAGTCGGCACATTTTCTTCCTTCCCAAGCCATTTACATACATGTTCGTAAAGCATCTGTGGAAAAAAGGCATCTTTTAATCGTATGCCCATGTGAACTTCCATATTATATGAATACACTCCCACTGCCTTTATTGTACCCAATGACTGGTCCTTAGGATTTTCCATGTCACTATATGCTGAGATTACTCACTGTGTTTGATTTTCGCTTCTCCTCCTCCACAGGGTGGATGTTATGGTGTTTACTTAACCCCCACCACCTCCCACTGGGAATCATTTCTGTCTTCCCACCTTGGCAAACAATGCTTCAAAGAACATCCTTTTATGTGTCTTCCTGAATACACTGCAAAGTGTTCTCTGAGGTCATATGAGGGGCACAGCTGGCGGCTTGTGGGAGGTGGCTTCTATAGCTCATTCCACTCAGCGCATTTGAGGGGCTTCATTACCAGCGGCTTCCCCAACCCTCTATATTACTGAACTGTAACTTTATCAATGTACTTGGGAAAAGTAAATCTCCCATTTGCTCCTGAACTGGGGAGAGGTAGTCCCCTGGCTGCCTTGGGTGGCTGGGAGAGAGCCCTGGTGCTGTTTATAGGGACTTCAGTCAGCCCTGTCACCGTCCAGTCTTCCACTTCTCTCAAGGTACCTGCTGCCCCCAATTCCGGAGCTTCTCTGGTGTGTGCTGAGAAAGAGTACCTGCTTTTTCTCACCAGCTTCCTGCCCTTTCCTCTTCCTGTAAACCCTAGGTCTCACCTTATATCACTTGCGATGCTACCATTTGTGTGTGTGTGTGTGTGTGCGCGCGCGTGCCAAGGATTGAACTCAGGGCCACTTGGCCACTGAGGGACATCCCCAACCCTGTTTGTATTTTATCTGGAGACAGGGTCTCACTGAGTTGTTTAGCGCCTTGCTTTGGCCGAGGCTGGCTTTGAACTTGTGATCCTCCTGTCTCAGCCTCTAGAGCCGCTGGGACTACAGGTGTGCACCACCATGCCTGGCTATGCTATCATTTTGAGTTTGAGTTTTGAGCTTTAAGAGTTTTGTGGACTTTCTCATCTTCTGCTATCTCTTATTCTCTTTAGATATTACTGTCATCTTAGCAGGGTTTTAGGAAAGAGCAAAAGTTAATGTGGGTATTCAACCTACTCCATTTCACCAAGAGTCTCTATATCTCCTGACAGACTGTCAGCCTTTTAGCGACAGGTAAAGTGTGCAACTATCTCCCAGCACCCAGCAACATGCCTGGCATGGGAAAAGGGGCTTGGTACCTGTTGCTTGGATGGACAGGGTGAGAAGTTACCTTCAGGGCCTCCTGCTGATGGTCCCTGGGAGAGAGAGGGCATCTAGGTTAGGGGTTACTAATTAACATGTCAGGTACAGTCAGGAAGTATTCCACACACTTAAGCTTTCTTTCCTCTAGCTTATAATTTGGCTCTGCTTATATACATGCCTCTCTCTTGTGCTGGGCTGAACTTTAAAGAAACTGTGCTTGAATGGTCAGCCCACTGACTGACCCAATAACTGTACCGGAGCAGGAAAGACAAGTTAGGTCCTTGGCAGGTGACAATTCACCTTCCCCAACTAGATCACTTTTTTTCCAGGTCAATGGAGGAAGGTACTTGGACTTCCGTGCTGTGAAAAGAGAAAAAGCAGTAGTGGTGGGGACTGTGTCTTCAGGGAGTTACAGATGTGTGTTTGACTCCTAGGTCCACTACCTGCTGGAGTGACTTTGGTCAAGTTATTAACCCTTGAGCCTCAGTTTTCTTGACTGAGGATAATACTTGAGTTACTGGATTAGTTGAGATAATATATAAGAAGTGTTTAGTATACTGCTTGCTCCAGGAGAAACTGGTTAGGGTCAACCAGTGTCATCATTACCATAGTCACTGTCACCATCACATTCTACTCGTGGCCCATGACTCTCAGCCTGGCTTCTTTCCAGTGGTCTCCATCCACTATCCCATTTCCTGAAGGATGATGAAAACTCCCCCACCCTTAACCTAGTCCCCCTGGGAACTATCCACACTTGCTAACTGTAAGAAACTTCTAGCATATGTCCAGGTAGAGATGCAGAGAGCACCTCTGCCTCAGATTCAGCGTTGGTTGGGAAACTAATCTCAGTTCTGCCTCAGTCAGCCTTATGACCGCAGGCAACTTATTCTACCTCTTGAGCATCCCTGACGGGATCAGCATTTCCTCTCACTTGTGGGCTATTAATAGGTATCACCAGACAAAAGATTCTACACTCCGGTACAGTGGGGAAATGTTAGTCAAACTTGTAGTCGTAACTATAATAACCACACACTACTTAACACTAATAACATCATCATAATGATGATGATGGGGTTACTTGAATGCTTATTATTTTCCAGGCACTGTGATTAAACCCTTTACAAGTACCACCACATTTATTTTCAAACAATCCTGTGAAATAGGAACCATCACCATCAGGCCTCCGGTACTGGAGAGAATTTTTTAATACTTATTTTTTAGTTTTCGGTGGACACAACATCTTTATTTTATTTGTATGTGGTGCTGAGGATCGAACCCAGCGCCGTGCGCATGCCAGGTGAACGCATTGCCGCTTGAGCCACATCCCCAGCCCCCATCGTGAAACTTTTAAAGGGAAGTCAGAGTGTGCAGTTTCTACTTTTACTGAACAGGGATCCCAGCCCCCCCTGAATCTCATGATGCCGGGGCTCTGGGGAAGCCTGAGCTTGATCCTCTCTGGAATTCCTTCAAGCTGATCCTATCATGCCTCTGTTCTGCAGACTCGAGCCTCTAGCCTGGAGACTAGGGCTTTGGAAGGAAGGTCCTTTGGCCAGGTTCTTCCCTCCCAAAGCCAGAGGTAGAACAAAGACACCAGGCAAGAGCTGTCTGAATGGGAGCAGCACCTGGAATCCTCAGTTCTACTTTTGCTGGTGGGAAAGCAGCTGGTTCTTCTGAGTTCCTGATAGGTCAGAGAAGTCCAAAGCCACATAGCTCACAGTTAGGCATTCTTTGTGGCCATAGAGAAGGAGAGAGCAGTGTACTCTCCCTGGCCAGTATGGGGCTGACTGCCCTTGGATCTGGCATGAGAAGATTTTGGGGGAAGAGACCCTAAGGAATTGTTTGGGGGCTAAGAATTCCTTGGAAGGGAAGGCAAAGACCCTGTCACACTCAAATTCCAGGCAACGGGGCTGAGGGTCAAGAGGCTGGAAGCCAGAATCTGATACTCCTGGCCGTGGACCCCTGGCAAGTCACTGCCCCTCTCCAGCCCCTTTCCTCAGCTGTAAAGTGGGAGAAGAGTAACCTTTCCCCTGGGGTGTTGTGAGGATCCAAGGAGGTCTGAAATGGCTTTGTAAACTACCCTACAGCTGATTGTCCTTATGGTATGCCCCTGGGGTAGGGGGCTGGGACTCTAAGTTCCTCTGGAGTTCAGAACACTCTAATCTTGGGGGCAGAACTGTTGGGTCTGTTCTTTGTTTCCTGATACAAAGTCCCTTTCCAGACCCTACTATCAAGCCAGAAAAAGAGATGCCGCTGAGGCTTAGTGTGCAGAGCAACTATCTGGCCAATCACCCCCCTTCCCCTCACAAGGAGCAGGCTACCTCCTCAGGGCCAGATAAGGAGAATAACTCATGGCAGACCAGCCCTGGTGGCTACCAGCTTTGTGGAGGACCAGACACACCCTGCTTTCAAGGCTGGCCTTGGGTTCCCTGGTCCCAGTTTGGGTCCTTCTGCAACTGATTCACTAGTTGAAACAGCCTCAAGCTGGGCCTCCTGAGTGGCTGAGGGCTGCTCTGGGGTTGAGTCTGTGTGTGTGAGCAGTTTCCTTTCCTGTTGCTGGATAGAAGGCAGTTTGCTGGGGACTTAGGTTTCAGAGGCTGGGAACAAGTCTTCTTTTAGTCACAGGGGACCAGGTGATAATATGCAGAGAGTAGGACTGAGATGGTATGCCCCTCATTTCATGGGGGTGGGGTGGGGGTGGAAACTGAGGCCAGGAGACAGGCAGGGACTGGCCCATCTCCATAACACCCTCTCATGGGGCACAGGGCTTTTGTCTGAGATGGGAGACAGCTGTGACAGAGATGAGGAGGAATGATGGGGATGATTCTGAGGACAGGTGAGGTCAGGGGGGCAGTAATTGGGTAAGGCTATTGCAATTCCCTACAGCATCTGGCAAGGGGTCTGGCCCTTTGAGGAGACCAAGAAATGTGAAGGGAACGAACAGCAGGAACAGCAGGACCCAGGCTCTGAGCGGTGAGCAGGGCTCCTTCCTCTATTATCAAGACTGACTGGTGGGAGCTTGGGGGTTTCTTCTCCAGCTCATTCATTCATTCACCTGTGCACTAGGAGGATGCTGTAGGTACCTGGACTCAGCATGCATCTCTTAATACCTCCTCAGGGATGCTCAAGGAGGGCAGTGATCCCATCCTATTTTTTCGGTGGCAAATGTTAAATGCCCCATGGGTGGACTAACTGCCTCCCCTAGGTTGGGATTCCTCCGGGAGGAGGGACCTTAGTAAATAGCCTAATAAATGCATGGTTAAATGGAGACATGCTTTGGGGGCTAGAGGGGAGGGAGCCTTCCCAGTGGGTTTGGTGTTGAGTCTCAGAGTGTGCAAGCCCCAGGTGGGTGTCCCTTTGAGCTTGTGATTGTGAAGGAGGCAGTCAGGCTGCCAGCAGCACTCCCTGCAGCTGTTTTCCCTGGTGCCTATTGTCACCTTTGGGCTTTGTATGGCTAAAGCAGGGTGGGGCAGCTGTGCCTCCAGCAGCTAGGAAGCCTGCCGCTCAGGGCACCCCATCTAGAAACTGCCTTTGTCCGAGGGGATGAAGAGGGTATTGGGGTGAAGCCATCCTAGGGGAAGGGTTCTGGAGGCTGTAGTTTCCAGTGGGGTGCAGGAATCTGGTGCAAGTACTTTGAGGGGGCTGGGGGGTGGGGACGTGGATTATGATCATAAGGGGCTCTTAGCATGATTCTAAAGGGGCTCTTTGGGTGACTTATGGGGGGGGTTTCCTAATTCTGAGGACCTTAAAGAGTAAGTGAGCGTCATAAGTGAATTCGGGGTCACAAGTGAATTATGGGGTCGGTGCTGTCTAAGCTCGTTCAGGACAGAGCTAAATATCCACAGCAAAGAGCCAGAGCAGAGGCGTGCGCAGCCAGGGCTTCAGAGTGGGTTGGGGTGGGGCAGCGGCGGGGAGGGTCCGGGCCTCGGTTCCTGGGAGGAGAGTTGGTGCAGAGCCGCTGGGAGTTGACCAATGAGGAGAGGGCCCATATTTGCACTCAGGAGTCTGCAAATTCCTCGGGGCTCAGATATCCGCCCCGACACCGTCCCCCTCCCCCACCCGCCTGGGGCATAAAAGGCGCCAGGTGAGGGCCTCGCCACTCCCCTTGCAGTCCGCAGCTTCTCAGGCCAGTGTCGCTCCTGTCGTCTGCCTCGCCATGACTTCCTACAGCTACCGCCAGTCCTCAGCCACCTCTTCCTTCGGGGGCTTGGGCGGCGGCTCTGTGCGTTTTGGGGCTGGGGGCGCCTTCCGCGCGCCTAGCATCCACGGGGGCTCAGGTGGCCGTGGCGTATCCGTGTCCTCTGCCCGCTTCGTGTCCTCGTCCTCCGCCGGGGGCTATGGTGGCGGCTATGGTGGCGTCCTGGCCGGGTCCGACGGGTTGTTGGCGGGCAACGAGAAGGTGACCATGCAGAACCTCAACGACCGCCTGGCCTCCTACCTGGACAAGGTGCGCGCCCTGGAGCAGGCCAACGGCGAGCTGGAGGTGAAGATCCGCGACTGGTACCAGAAGCAGGGGCCCGGGCCCTCCCGCGACTACAGCCACTACTTCAAGACCATCGATGACCTGCGGGACAAGGTGGGTGGCGGCCCGGCCGCCAGAGGTGCACCTGCCGCGGTGGGGCGGCCGGCGACGTGGAAACCCTGCCCGGCAGCCTGGGCGAGGCGAGGCGTAGGCGAGAGCGAGCCCGTTAGGACGCGGGAGGGCCCGTGGGGTGGGGCAGAGAGAAGGCGGGCGGGAGACCAGAGGAAGTGGAGGCCGATGGAGGGAGGGGGAGGGAAAGTGGGTGGGACCCGTAGAAGCGCAAGGACCCCGTTGGGACTCCAGGAGAAGGAAGGGCGTGTCTGCAGTCCAGGGAAAGGGGGTCCACAGAGTGAGAGAAGATGGTAAAGGCTGTCCAGGGGTTCTGCCAGGGGCTGTAGCGGCATAGGGAGCTCACGAGTTTGACCTGGGGGGATCTGGTCCACTGGAGCCACACCTGCCCCTGCGACCCCTGTGTGGGGTGTGGGGCCCCCTGCATTCCTCTTCTATCACCCAGCAGGTCTGGTTTTCCTCATGTTTAGGATTTGGTCTCCTCCCACTCTTCTCCCTCCCAGGGGCCACCCAGGCCTAAGAGGAAGGAACTCTAGGAAGAATTGGAGAGCCCTGGGTCCCCGGAAAGGAGGGAGGTAGTCGGAGGCCTTGGGCCTTTGCTTGTGTAAACCTCTGCCCTGGAGGACTAGGTACAGAGGCAGCTCCCTGTGGGTCTGAGCCACAGGCTCTTATGGGGAACTCCAAAGTAGGCCTTGGTCTCCACCCAAAGGGAAAAGTTCCATCCTGAAGAAATGTGTCATTTAATAGTCCCCCAATATTTGATCTCCCATCCTGCAGCTCCCAGAACTTTTCCCAGTTTCAACCATGAACTTAGCCTGGAGCTGGGTGTTGAGGGCCTGGACCTGGATCCACAGGTGTGGGAGAGCTGGAGGAGTTAACAGCCAGCTAAAACAGTGCAGTTCCCAGTTTTCAAATTGTTTGACATACAATGAGAAATACAGTTTACTATTTACCCAGTACCTCTTATCTTCTCTTCTTTTCCTTTACTCCTGCCTCCTCCCACAGAAGGCAAAAGCTTCTTGAACCAATTCTTACCCTACTTTGGGTGATCCCCTCTGATTTTTATATTTTGTTCAGTTTCACTAAAAAATGGCAAGTTACCTCCTGGTGACCCTGACTACTGAGCTATAACCACTTTGAAAAACACTGAGCCAGAGCACTGTAATTGGTGCTGTGCTGGAAGATGTGAATATGCCTCTCAGGTCACAAGAGTCTTCAGATGAAAGGGGAACTTGGAGGATTTCCACTTCTGTAAAGTAGGAGTGCCCACTGACCTGGTTTAGAGGTTATAAAGAGTGAGGCACAAAGTGCCTGGCACGTAATAGATGCTCAACAAATAGGATCCTTTTTCCTGAAGGCAACCTGTCCTTGAGTGGGTTTCAAACAACTTGCTTCTCTGCATCTGACTTATAGTCCCCCCTTCAGCCCATTTAGAAGTCACTGGGCATAGGACTCATAGAGATGTGCTCCCCAGGCTTGCTTCCCTGCCCACCTCTCCCCACCCACCCTTCCTTGTAGTGTGTCTCCTGCCTCAGCTCCTGGAGATGAACTGATTCCAAGGCCTCCCAGAGAGCAGGCAAATGGGCAGCAGGGATGGGTGGCTGGGTATTGGTCTCTAGAGAGTGGGGACATACTCATTTTCTTCCCACTTCTCTGGGAAGAAAGTGGGTGGGCAGGGTAGGTATGCCATAATGGCACCTTCTGCCTTCCAGATTCTTGGTGCCACCATTGAGAACTCGAAGATTGTCCTGCAGATTGACAATGCCCGTCTGGCTGCAGATGACTTCCGAACCAAGTGAGTCTTAATTCCCTGGAGAGCAGAAACCAGGATAGCAGGGGGTGTGTGTGTGTTTGGTGGCAGGGAGCAGTCCTAGTCCTCTGTAGGGCTCAGTGCCATTGGACTTCACCCACCCTAGTTGGCCTAAAGCAAGCCCTCTATAGACTCCTGAACCCTGGGGAACTGGGGAAGTCCTCTGAGGTGCAGAGTCAACTGTGGCCTGACTGCCACTATTTTTCTTTGAAAGGTTTGAGACAGAGCAGGCCCTGCGCCTGAGTGTGGAGGCCGACATCAACGGCCTGCGCAGGGTGCTGGATGAGCTGACCCTGGCCAGGACTGACCTGGAGATGCAGATTGAGGGCCTGAAGGAGGAACTGGCCTACCTCAAGAAGAACCACGAGGAGGTGAGTCAAACTGGCTATCTGTCCATCTTACCCCAGGTCCCAAGGCTGAGAATAATTGATCCTGTACCCTCTGACTGTGGCTACCCTCAGCATGGTCGTGGGTGGTGATTATGGCTGCCAGGGTTCTAGCAAAGGGATGGTGATCACCCAGTGTCCTCCCCAGTGCTGGCTTCTAGGATTGTACCTGAAAACCAACGTGCTTTGGGGGTGAAGAAGTGATTTGGCCCAGGCCCAGTGGGCTCGGTGCCCTGACATGCCCACCTCTGCTGTATATTTCCAGGAAATCAGTGCCCTGAGGGGCCAGGTGGGTGGCCAGGTCAATGTAGAGGTGGATTCCACTCCAGGCATCGACCTAGCCAAGATCCTGAATGACATGAGAAGCCAATATGAGGTCATGGCTGAGAAGAACCGGAAAGACGCTGAAGCCTGGTTCACAAGTCGGGTAAGCAGGGAGGGGGAGCAGGTGCGCTTTGAGGGATGGGGTGGCGAGGACAGAGGGCTTGGTGTCCCCCTCCCAAAGGTCTGCCTCAGTCCTTATTCCTCCCCTCCCTGTCTTCAGACTGAGGAGCTGAACCGGGAGGTTGCTGGCCACTCAGAACAGCTCAAGATGAGTGAGAGTGAGGTCACGGACCTGCGACGTACCCTCCAGGGTCTCGAGATTGAGCTACAGTCACAGCTCAGCATGGTACGTGTCTCTGCCCTGTAGGACACACACTTGTGCCCTTGAAGTCTGGGGTGGCCTGGCTGGTGGCTGTACCCGTGTCCTCTCTGGGAGCTGTCTCTGCTGAGACACATCCCCTCTCTCTCCTCTCAGAAAGCCGCCCTGGAAGGCACACTGGCAGAGACCGAGGCCCGCTACGGAGCCCGGCTGGCGCAGATCCAGGCGAGGATCAGCAGCATCGAAGCCCAGCTGGGTGACGTGCGGGCTGACATCGAGCGACAGAACCTGGAGTACCAGCAGCTCATGGACATCAAGTCTCGGCTGGAGCAAGAGATCGCCACCTACCGCAGCCTGCTTGAGGGCCAGGACGCCCACTACAACAATCTGCCCAACCAGCTCAATGTCTGAGTGCGAAGGCTCCTGGGCTCCTGTCCTCCTGCAGAGAGAGGCCCCTGGGCAGGGACAGGGGAGGGAAGGGACCTTACCCTGGCTCTATCCCCGACCTGCCAATAAAACTTTATGGCCCCAGGGAGGAAGGATGTGTGGTTGTTATTTCAGCCCATGGAGAGATGGGGCAGGCTTTGGCCCTGTTTAGGTTTTATTTGAAACAAAGTCCACTCTGTCCCAGGAAAGGGAAGGGAGGGCAAGGGCGCTCAGGTCCTTTTGCTGTGGTGATAATTCCTGTTTGCATGTCTTTAAGCATTTCTTCTATTCTATAGAGGGGTAAACTAAGGTTTAGAGAGGCGAAGGGGTTTGTTGCATGGTAACTGCTCTAATAATGGCAAAGGTGGGGTTTGAAACTGTGGTTCCAGATTGAGTTCTTTCTGTTGTACTCTCTTGGGGGTTGGGGAGAATGAGTGTTGTGTGTGTGTGTGTGTGTGTGTGTGTGTGTGTGTGAGAGAGAGAGAGAGAGAAAGAAATGAATATTTATTGAACATCTACCATGTGCCATGAAATCAAAACAATCTTAAAAGTATGAGCTGCATTTTATATATCAGGAAACTGGCTCAGATAGTTGAGTAACTTGTTCAAGGTCACATAACAAGTATATTTATGCCACAGCCAGAATTAGAATATATGCTTCCTGATACTTAGTGCGTGGCGTCACTCCTGCCCAGGTGGTCTCTTAAAGTTGACATCATTTGTGCCAGTCTTGCTCCATATGAAGGCTCTGGACTGGGATCCTCTGGGGTGGTTCCTCCCAACACATTTCTCCTAACCTAAACTGGGGCTTTGGGGTTAAATATTCCGCTGGCTGGAGAGGTTGTCCCTATCCCTGTGTGCTTTTGTTCCTGCACTAACACATTTATCCTTCCTGGGGCAACCCTGCATAATCCCCTTACACCCACTAGCTCATGCCTGGGCCCAGAGACTGGAATGGGACCCGGCTGTGACCCAGACCTCCCATACAGACCCCCAACCTGGCTTGCCTGGGGCCTGCCAGGGACCAGCAAAGGCACCAAGTCCCAGCTTCCTGGTATGGCTCTGCCCTTGGGTGGGTATGGTCCTGCCCCTGTGGTTTACAGCTCAGCTGTCAAGAACTGAGGCCAAGTCAAGGCAATCAGAGGCCCACAAATCAGTCCCACTTCCCCTGGGCGGAGGGCTTCCCGATGAGCTCTCCATGACAGAAGGCTGACCTGTGGAGGTGGGGGCAAGGGACCCACCTCACACCTGCATCCTACTTCTATAGGAAAACTGATGCTATCCTCGCTGCCCTGTGCCCGGGACACCGCCAAACCTCACGTGGATCCCGAAGGGGGTGTTAACGCCTCCATTTCCTTGCAGATCTCAGAGAGGCCCCCTAGTTTGACCATGTGCCCCAGAGTCCAGTTCTTCCTTGGCATTGTGCAGCCCCGGGGCAGCCCTTCTGCCCTCTCTGGGCTGTCCTCTCTGACCTCCAGGCCCCTCCAGCCCCTTCTCCCATTTAATGTCTCAGGAAGGTTTGGAGCAGGAGGCAGAGGCCTGGCCACATCCCCAGGCTGGGACTGTGCAGAGATTCTGGTCCCTGCCCATGAAAGCCTCCCTTGTTGTCCCAGCTGAAACCCTCACTCTGCCCAGGGGCCCCTGGAATGTGGCTTGGGGCGGGGTCTGGGCGCACACAGGTGCGGCCAGCTGGTGACTGGGTCCAGGTCTGGGTGTTGGAAATGAAGCCTTCCTTTGTGTTCTCGGGGTGAGGGGCAGGGCAGGAAAACTCTTCTGTCTCAGTCTGGGAGCTGCACCTGAGGAGACCTGGGTCAGGAGACAGAGGGCGCTGGGGTCTTTCCCCTCACTGCTGTTCATCATGACTGCTCCAGCACTTAAAGCGTTTCCTGTCAATCATCTTGGTCTAGCTCTGTAGGGCCGGCTGGGCTGGAATTATTTCCATTTTCCTGATTGGTAGACTGAGGCTCAGGGTAAGGCATCTTATCCAACACCACATGCCTGGAAATTGGGAAAGGAGAAACTCAAAGGTGAGTCTTTAGCCCCCAGGTCGTGTGTTCTATCCCTGGCACAACCCTGGGGAACAGGAGTTGTGTGAGTAGGATCTAACGTTTATGGGAACCTCCTTCCTATGTGCTCTTAAATGTTCACTAGGGCCCTGTGGCTGGGGTCAGTGTTAATAGCTTCATTTAAAATCAGGAACCAGTCCCAGAAGCTGAGTCATGCCCAGAGGTGGAAGCCAGCCAGGGTCTTTACACTGAGCTGCATGGCCCCATTTCAAGGAGGGACTGTCCAGCTTCAGGGACGCCTGTCTGGCTACAGTGGGCAAAGGACAGAAACTGGCACACAGCAGCCTGGGTCAGAGCCAGGGAGCAATCCTGGCAAGGCCATCCTGCCTGGCGCTAATGAGGAGGCCCTAGGGGCCCCGCCCAGACCTTGATTGCAGTCGCTGTTTGGACTGAAATTAAGGATTTGCAACCAGGACAGCAAGGAGCCAGCTTCCTCCCCTGGCCTGGGCTGGAGAAAGAAGGGAAAGCCTTATGAGGGGCTGCTGGAGAAGAATCGGGGTGCAGAAGGGGAGCTGGCTGGGGTGCAGACTCCCTTACCCTGGGGCAACGGCCGAGTAATTGTTCTGGGTTAATTGCAGGGGCCGCCATGTCTGCAGAAGCTTTAATGAGCTCTGGCTGATCTGGCCTTGATTATTTTTCTTTCGGAGGAAAAGGCAATATCCTCCCACCCATGAGACAATACTACCCTGTCTGGGCCAGAACTTGGCGGCCTGGGTTCCTGTGTGAAGCTGGGTCAGGAGGAGTCCACCCCATCCACCCAGACCCGCAGTGGTCCCTTCAACCCAGCTCAGATGCAGGAATTGGAGTCTGAGGGAGGGTGTTCTTTTCCTGTGCCCTGCTTCAGGAGGGGTCCGAGGACCTATCTGGGTTCCAGTGGAGACCCTTGCTAGCTGTGCCATCTTGCACAAATTGCTTCACCTCTCAGAGGGCCAATTTTTATCCCTTTTAAACTTGGGCAGGGGTCATCCTCTGTGTGTGGGGATGGATTAAAGGGGACAGTGGATACAAAAGTGCTTTTTAAATCATGAAGTATATGGTAGCAGTGGATTACGTTATTACAGCAGAACTAAGATCCACTTTTGTTGCTCAGTTGGAACTGGCGCAGGTGGGTGATGCTGCTAAGCTTGGAGCATGATAGGCTCACAAGGTAAGATTTGATGCCCACGGACAAAGGCCCTCCTGGTGAGGGTATGGGGGAGTCCCAGGTGCTGGATGTGCAGTCACCACTCTTACTCAAATGATGAGAGCCAGGGGAGACAGGCTGGGGCTCTTGGGTCTTAGTGCTTCCCTGGAAGTGTTAGCTGCCAGTGCCCAGTGCCATAAAAAGAACATGTCTAGAGTTTCATCTTCATCATTGATAGGTGCAGGATTTGAATCTAGACCTCAGGACCTCAGAACCCTGTCTGTTCTTGGGTGCGGCCACCCCAGCCCAGAAATCTTCCTCCCTGTTCTTCAGCTTAGTCTAGCTCATCTCTACATTCTGTAGGCCAAGGGGGGGCAGGTCATACATCTAAGTGATGCTATCCACAGGTACCAGTGTCCTTGGAAAGTGGTGACCTGGAGCTGGCGGGCTGAGGAAATGTGTCTCCTGATTGCTCGACTGACCTTCTGTGTAAAGTGAAGCCTTGATCTTCGAGGTCTCTGGTGCCTTCCACCTGCTCGCCAGGCCTCCCCACCCTTCCTTCTCCACAATGCTCAGGCGTGCAGAGTTTTCTGGCTTCATCTCTCTTGAGCCTGCAGCAATTGACAGGACAAATGGGGGTTAATCTGACCCTGTTAAGCAGCGACATGCCTCTCCCTGGAGAAGGCAGGGGCTTCTTGGAACTTGCCCCAACCTTATCTGCGGAGGTTTGCCCCAACGCGTCCCGTCTGGGAGCAAGCAAAGGTTCAGTGACATGCGAATTTGGCAGGTGGCTGGATTATCAATCAGCCCCTTGTCAGCTCTGAGCCTGCTGGGCCTTTGTGAGCTAGCCAGGGACATGGGGCTGGAAGCTGGGGGTTTTGGAGAAGCAGGCATGGGCATCCAGGGGAGCAGAGGTGGGAAGAAAAAAAGTCCGTTTGCAGCACCAGGGACAGATGCTCACCCCCCTGGTCACCTCAGCCAGAACTTAACTCATGTCTCCCTCTCCTGTCTTTAGTCTGTCCCCTGAGTCCTACATTCCCATCCTCAGGGGCCTGGGCTCCCTGTGTCCTGCAGGCTCATGCACATAGTCTTTGAATGAGAGAACACGGAGTGGTGACTTGGAGTGGGGTGCTGTCCACCCTGGGCCAGGGCAACAAAGTTTAGCTGAGGGCACAGCAGCTTCCCTGCTCTAACGGGATGGGCAGAGGCTGTGGGAGCTGAAACGTGCTGAGAGTTTGCTCTCTGCCGCTCTTTCTCCTGGGGTGGAGAGAGTGAACCTGTAATCCAAGTGTTAAAACTGTGGCCGCGGGGCAAAACACCATTACTTCTGAATCATCTCTTTTGTTGCATTGAAAAAAAAGAAAGAAAGAAAAACTGTACACGAGCCCTGTGGAGGTGCGCAGGCAGCTGTGTTTGTCAGGAAGGCAGAGGAGTTGGCTTCGCTCTGGGGGAGGAGACAGGCCCACAGCACCCTCCGAGGGGTATATAAGGAGCCCAGGCTGGGGGCCACGGGCACTGCGCTCCAGGTCCAGCCCAGCCCGCACCTCCTGCCTGTGCCTTTCTGCCTGCGGAGAGCTCACCAGCACTGCTGCCCAGCCATGGCCACCACGTTGCTGCAAACTTCTTCCTCCACCTTCGGGGGTGGCTCGACTCGAGGGGGCTCCCTCCGGGTTGGGGGAGGGGGCTTTGGTGGAGGGAGTCTCTATGGTGGCGGTGGAAGCCGTAGTATCTCGGCCTCTTCGGCCAGGTTTGTCTCCTCGGGGTCAGGAGGGGGATATGGGAGTGGCATGAGCTGTGGCTTTGGTGGAGGGGCTGGTAGTGGTTTTGGTGGGGGTTTTGGTGGTGGCTTTGGTGGGGGTTTTGGCGGTGGCTTTGGTGGGGGTTTCGGTGGTGGCTTTGGTGACTTTGGTGGTGGCGATGGTGGCCTCCTCTCTGGCAATGAGAAGATCACCATGCAGAACCTCAACGACCGCCTGGCCTCCTACCTGGACAAGGTGCGCGCCCTGGAGGAGGCCAACACCGACCTGGAGGTGAAGATCCGAGACTGGTACCAGAAGCAGAGCCCTGCCAGTCCGGAACGTGACTATAGCCATTACTTCAAGACCATTGAAGAGATCCGGGACAAAGTAAGTCTTCAGATGTCAAAGAGAGGGGAGCAGGTGGCTGGTGGCCTGTGCACGTCTCTGACTCAGTGTAACTGCTGGCTGGGGAGATCCTCTCCTGCCCAGGCAATGACTGTCTGCAGCGTAACCTTGGCATACTTGAGAAGCACCTGCTTTCCAGGTGCAGATGCTGGTACACATTGCTACACTTGGCAGTTTGCAGGGAGGGAAGGATCTTGGGAATCATGTTAGGGCAAATGGGACACAGGTGGGGGCGATTATAAAGAGCAACTCACCTTCCCTGTCCCAGACACCTTGCAGGGTTTGCATGAAAAGTGTTCTTCTACCTTCTTGGCAGAGATGGTGTTGTAGTATAACCTTATGATCTCTAAATGCCAGGACGTCCAGCCTCACGTTTTAAGGACCACCTTTAGTGCCAAAAGCACCTTCAGGACTTAGGAGAACTGGGAACTCATGATAGGCTCTGCCATCCCCTACCTTCTCTTTCACTCCCTGGGACCAATTTCCTCATCTGTAAAATGCTTTTCTTAGCCACTCTTCAGGTTCTCACTGGCCATAATACTTGGTCAACCTATAGCTCTGTCAAGGGGTACAGGAGGCAGAGACCATGAGCTATGCCCCAGGAGGCTGCAGACAGATCCCTGAGAGGGCTGTTGAGGGAGCCGACCACACCCCTCTCTAGCTTGAACCTGGCCAGCCAATTCTCATAGGGATTCCTTGATCTTCCCTCCTTGGGGACAGGGAGGGGTCCCAGGGAGGGGGCAAAGGCACTGGAGATGAGGCCTGACTCTGTCTGTTCCCTGGGTTCTACAGGTTTCCACTGGTGGTGTTGGAGGGGAGGGTGTTGGTGAGGGGTCCTACCTTGCGTGCAAGGTGGGACATCAGCAGCCCTGAGAAACAACTTGGCCCCCTGCAGATCCTGGCTGCCACCATCGACAACTCCCGGGTCATCCTGGAGATTGACAATGCCAGGCTGGCTGCAGACGACTTCAGACTCAAGTGCGTTCCCATCACCCTCTCCCCTCCCTGCATTGCTCCCCTGGGCTGGGCCTTCCTCTTCCCCTGCCTCAGCAGCCCAGGCCCCTCACGTTCCCTGACTTTGGGCTCCCTTTCTCTTTCCAGGTATGAGAATGAGCTGGCCCTGCGCCAGAGCGTGGAGGCCGACATCAACGGCCTGCGCAAGGTGCTGGACGAGCTGACCCTGGCCAGGACTGACCTGGAGATGCAGATTGAAAGCCTGAACGAGGAGCTGGCCTACCTGAAGAAGAACCATGAGGAGGTGAGAGCGGCTGGAGGCTTTGGCTGGTGGGAGGCAGAGCAGGGCTGCTGCGCCTCCCCAGAGCTGGCTGAGGGTTTAGTGGTTCAGAAATGCACCCTTCCCGCAAAAAAAATGTTTCCAGGGACAGAAAAAGTCACTGTTCTCTGGTGTTCTGGCCAGCCACGAACTACTGTCTTGGTTTGTTTCAGGAACTCAAATAAAGATCCTAGTCTCTCCAGTCCTCCCTCGGTAGGACCTAGAGCAGGAAAGAGGTCCTCAGAGCTCAGGGGTCCATGGCATCAAACCTTTTTTTGTTGCAATGGGAAACAGAGGGGGTGGCATGTCATGGTCACATCTTGAATTAGGGACAGAGCCCAGATTGCCCCATCAGGACCCCAGACTCTTGACTCTCTCTTCTGCCCTTTGTCTCTACTGGGCTTCCCCCACCCACAGGAGATGAAGGAGTTCAGCAGCCAGCTGGCCGGGCAGGTCAACGTGGAGATGGACGCAGCACCCGGTGTGGACCTGACGCGCATGCTGTCTGAGATGAGGGAGCAGTACGAGGCCATGGCGGAGAAGAACCGCCGGGATGCTGAGGCCTGGTTCTTCAGCAAGGTGGGCCTGGCCTCCCTGCCCTGCCCCTTCCCAGCTCCCCACTCCCCAGGTCTCCGAGGAGGCCCCTGGGGCTGACATTTCTTGTGTTTGACCCATAGACCGAGGAGCTGAACAAGGAGGTGGCCTCCAACACTGAAATGATCCAGACCAGCAAGACGGAGATCACGGAGTTGAGGCGCACCATGCAGGGGCTGGAGATCGAGCTGCAGTCCCAGCTCAGCATGGTAGGGCCACCCGCATCTCATCTCACTCTGAGCCCTCAGTGTCAGATCCTCCCATCCTCCATGGCTGGTGAAGCCCTGAAGTTCTCAAGCCCCCTTGGAGGTGGCTGCCTGCATTCCCTTCCATTCCTCTGCCCCCACGCCCTTGGTGGGTTCCAATGTGTCTATGGATCTGTTGCTCCATCAGAAAGCCGGACTGGAGAACTCATTGGCGGAGATCGAGTGCCGCTATGCCACACAGCTACAGCAGATCCAGGGGCTCATCAGTGGCCTGGAGGCCCAGCTAAGTGAGCTCCGCTGTGAGATGGAGGCTCAGAGCCAGGAGTACAACATGTTGCTGGACATCAAGACTCGGCTGGAGCAGGAGATCGCTACCTACCGCAGCTTGCTTGAGGGCCAGGATGCTAAGTAGGGGTTTGGGCATGGCGGGAGGAGGGCTGTGATGCAGGGTCATCCTAAGAGGACAACAGGGTATCCCAAGGCAGCTGTATGATACAGTGAAAAAAGAACTGAACTAGGAGAAAAAGGTCTGGACTCTGCTCTGGTCTCTGGCTGTGACCTTGGGCATGTCATGCTACCTATCTGGACCTGTGCTTCTCCTGTAAATGATGGAGGTGGTGCTAGCGGTCTCTAAGATTTAATGCTTGTTCCATTCTCTGTGTGAAGTAGATGGGTTATTACTATAGATCAGAGGGTTCTAGCTTGTGGGTGGCAGGTCTAAAGGATGTAAGGATGTCTCAGGCTCTAGAGAAGGTGGGAGGGGGCTGGAGAGGACCACTTAGCCGTCCCCAGCAGCTTCTCTTGGGGAGAGCAGGAGTTTTACCCTCTGCTTACATCTGCTTCCCCTCTCCTTCAGGATGGCGGGCGTTGGCATCAGGGAAGGTAGGTGCAGGGTGGGGACTGGAGCTATTGAAGCCACTGTTGCCCTTGGAATGGGGAGGACAGAAAAAGGGACCAAACACCCAGTGGGGCAGGGAACTCCCATCCCAGGATGCACACCTTTCCCAGTGGGACCCTTGACTGGTCCCAGGTAGGGTGGAGGTTGGGGATTTACTGAGACCACTCCAGGCTGAGCAGGCTTTATCCAGGGCTGCTCTCTCCCCCAGACCCAGCCTTTCTGCATGGATGGTGAGATGCCCACGATTTCTCCTGTTCACTGGCAGCTTAAAAATCCTGCATTATTGCTCAGAGCTGGCATACCTGCCATTGCCGTTTCTCATGTCTTTGATGAATAATTCAATGCCAGACCTCCTGGCAGCTCGGACAGGATTGGCCAGTGGCCATTTGCAGGGGTGCTGTCCAGTTTTCCCACAGCTTAGCCTGGGTCCTGGCCACCTTTGGAGAGAGAGGGCAGGTTCCTTCATGCTAAAACTTGCTCCTTCTTTCTGCAGCCTCCCTGGGAGGTGGTGGCAGCAGCAGTTTCCACATCAAGGTAGAGGAGTCAGTGGATGGAAAGGTGGTTTCCTCCCGAAAGAGAGAAGTCTAAGCACCCAGCAGGAGAGCAACGTTCCTTGCTATCAAGCTCCCCTTCCCAGGCTGAGTTGGGGACTGGAAAGCGAGAGGGGGCTGGAAATCAAACTCCGGTCCCTACCTTCAGAAAGCAACTGGCTGATGTATGTCCCTTCATTTCCTAGTTTGGGGCTTTGCATGTTCTCTCCCCTGTCTAATGCTCTGCACCTCCTTCCTGGCAAGGAGTGCAAGAAACAACTGTTTGGGGTAACAAGCTCATTGTATCGAGTTTATTCCTGCAATAAAGAACTACTTTTCCATTTGCAAGTATTTCTTGGTAGTGTGTCCAGTTTTTCTTGGTGGGGGTCTGGGTTGGCCTCTGGCCTCCAGGGAGGTCCAGGGTCCCCATATGCTGATATCTCTATCCTGTTGACCTCTTCCTTGCCCGCTCATATGTAATTCGTTCTTTGAGGAACCCAGGGTTCTAGAGGCTAGAACCACAGTGCAGCTCAGGAGACTTGCTCTTCCATGGGGCACCGGGGAAGTGCGGGTGTCGGGTTCCCTCAGAGCAGTTTGGTGCATCTAGTACAGAACTTGACATGTCTAGTAATTATTTGCCAAGCGACAGGTTGAGCGTATTGTTCTGCATTGTATGGCTGGTACTGTGCTATGCACGCTCGCCCACGTGTCCCACAGAGTACTCACCACTGGAGTAGAGGACCCTGAATTTGGAGAGATGAAGGATTTGCCCAGTGGCTTCATGGAAGGACGGTCAATGACAGGGCTGGACTGAGCCTCACATCTTTATGACTCTAGGACCAGTGCTTGCTCTAGGACCCTGGGCCATGGCCCTTCACCGTCTCTTGCAGGATCTTCTCCTGGCTTCTGCTTTTCCGTATGTGCTTCTCAGACTTCCCGTCTTTTCTAGCCAGGCACACTTGACCTCTAGGTTGGCTCTTTCTGTCTGCCACCCTGTAACAAGCTGGCCCTTGTGTCCCTCCAAACCTACACCTCCTTCTGAAGGGCACTTAAAGTGCCCAGAGGGGAAGATGCCAGATCTCCCAAGCTTAAGCCTGAAACAACATCAAATCCCACACTCTCTCTTGTCCCCAGACTCCTGAGGCCTGATAAAACAGCAGGGTCCACGCATGTCTGGTTCTTGCTTCTGGTCTGGGGCTGGTTTCTCTGAGCTCCAGGATTCATAGCCCTAAAGAGACAGCAGGAAGGGGGGGGGGGGCAGAGAAGTCTGGGTGTCTCAGCTGGGCTGGGTCAGGCCCTGGGGCGAGGACTGGGGATGGGAAAGGAGAACCGGTTCCCTAGTCCTGCTGGAAGGAGCAGGTGGGAGGGGCCTCTTTGGAAAATCTGATCTTTTGGGGAAAGAACCCAGCCCTCCCAGAGGGTCACCATGCAATTTTCTGGGCAAAGGTGCTGCCCCAGAAAGTTTAGTAGAAGAGAGTCAAGGTGGTTCCAACTCTCTCTGGGACAGTTGGAAGGGGAATGTGCCTTCTGAGAGCGTGGAGGCTGGAGGGAGGCAAGAGTGTTCACAGTAAGCCAGGCCCCGGGCGGGCTTTTCACAATGGCATCTCATTAGTTCTCCTATGACCCTGGGAGGGGGATGTCAACCTTCAGCATAGTTTCAGAAGAGAGGAAACTGAGGCTTGGGGGAAGTTAAGCAACTTGAATGAGGGCCACAAATGAGAAATGGCAAAACTGGGTCTGGGACATGTCTCTGATTCCAGAACCTTTTCTTTCCCTTGATGTCATCAAGTGGCAGAAGCTGCAAGAACTTTCTTTAGAAGGTGTGCTGATCTGAAAGCCATTCTATTTTTTTTTCCCTTTGGGTACAGGGATTAAACCCAGGGGTTCTTAACCACTCAGGTACATCCCAGCCCTTATTTTTATTTAGAAACAGAATCTCCCTGAATTGTTTAGGGCCTTGCTGAGGCTGGCTTTGAACTCGTGATCCTCCTGCCTTAGCCTCCGGAGCCACGAGGATTATAGGCGTGCGCCACTGCTCCTGGCCTGAAACCCATTCATAACCTCTGGAGCATCCTGTTCAAATGCTGCCCTCACATCTCATTTTTGCCTCCCATGATGTGGTTTAAGCTCATGCTGAAGCTCCAGACATCAGCTGCAATGTCCCTCATGTCCAGGGAAGAGTGAGGCTCTGTTCCAAGCCTTCTATGGTCCCAGGTGGTAGAAGCTGGGGACTTGGTAGCTGCTCTGCCTCATGAGCCTTTGGACTCTTGGGCAGGTCTCAGCCCTCTGAGCGGCCAGCAAGCATATTCTCCCCCTTCAGTTTGCAAAAATAACAACCTCTGCAAAAGATGCAGCGAGGCTAGGGAGGACTCAGCCTGTGGGCCGTCAACGTGCCTTCTCTCAGAACCGGACCCTGAATTGGGGGTCTGAGGGGAAGCTGTTTTCATCTCCCTGGAGTGCCTGTTTCTGCTCTCCTGAGACCCCTAGAGGAATTATCAAAGAGGTCCTTGGAACCTGCCAAATCCTGTCCCCAGCCTGACCTGGAGTGAAATGCCTGTATCCAGGGATGGCCTACTCCCTGTGGAGCCCTTAAATAGTCTCTGAGAGGACATGGCACACCTTCTGCCTGCCCTGGGCTGAGGCCAGGCTTGGGTTCCAGCCAATCTGGAAAGCAGGCAGCAGGCGATGCCCCCTCCCTTCCCCACAGAAAGAGGGCAGCTTTGGGACTAGAGATTAGAGCCCTGGGTGTGTCTCTGCTCAGGCGGGGCTTCCCAGAACAGGCATGGGGCAGGCCTGCCACTGTCTCCCTGGGGACCTCAGCTGGACCCTGCCCCTCTTTGGACCTCAGTTTCCCCATCTGTAAATTGAAGAGTCTTGCCAGACAAGATGACCGTTAAGCTCTCTATGAGACCACTTGTGCCCTGGAACCTCAGGGAGTAACCTGGACTGTGAGGTGTGTCACCGCAGGCACTGTTCTTGCCGAGTCCTTGGAGCGGGTGCTGAATCCATGTGTGTTGAAATGAGACATGAACTCTCTTCTCCTTTGCATTTTCCAGCCAGATGGCAGGACATACTCTAGTAACTTAGGCATGTGCCCACCTGGTGGTCACCTGTGCAGGCAGCTGGCAGCAAGAGAGCTCGTCTCCTGAGATTTGGAGCTGGGGTGACCCCTTGGATGCCACTTCTGTTTGTCATTTCTTCTCACCTACACCCACTAGACAAACAGTCCCCCAAACAGCTTCCTGGACACTCATCAAGGGCTCCCCTATGCCAGGGGTAGTATTTGGGGGTGCGTTTGACCAAGATCCTGTCCTCAGGGAACCTAACAGAGTGGGAGAAATAAAATAGGAATGTACTGTCATTTGTCTGGTGACTGTGGGTGCCACAGTAGCTGTGGGGACCACAGAAGGAAGGAGGCAAAGCCTTCTGTCAGGGTGGAGGCTCAGAGGATTCTCTGGTCATCTAATAACAATGAGCTTGTGTTTCCTCATTGTAACAGGGAGGTGAGATGGAGCAACCCTCCACCTGCCCAGTGCCTCCTGAATCTCAGGTATTTGAGAGGCATCAAATACTAACTCATCTAATCCCCATTTTTCAGTTGTGGCTGTGGAGGCACTGAAAGGTTGAGTAACTTTCTCAAGGTCACATAGCAAATCAGTGTCCGATGAAGGATTGAAACTCAGGTTCACCTCATCTTTGCTGATCTTGCTCTTTTTTTTTGGGAAGCTCAGGTGATGTAAAAGGGATTTAAGAGTTGGGTACGGTAGACCTGCAAGGGCCTACGGCATTAAGGCTGGTCTGAAATGACTTCCAAGTAGCTCTGTGCCAAGCAGGTGTTTTTGAGGAGAGGGTGCTGCCCAGAAGGCCTGCCTGTGGAGGGGCTGCCTTTCAGTAGAGGCCTCTCCCCTGTGGGGAGCCTCAAGACCATTTGGGAAGTGGGTCAGGCATACTGGGTTCTAGACCTTTGAGTTCAGGGAGAGAGGGAGGGAGGAGCCTGCCCCAAATGAGAGTCTCTGCATTATGAGCTGGGGGACAGGGTTCAGATGAACAACCTGGCAAGTATGGGCATATCTTTGAGAGCCAGAGACTTGGGAAGGCAAAGTACTGATGGCAACTCAGATACCAGTAAGGCCCACGTTGAGCTGGAGCTGGCGGCAGAGTTAAGGACCCAGGTATTTGGGAAGCAGGACCACCCACTGGCCAGGCTTTGGGTGCTGTCGAGGCTGGAGAATGGAAAAGGCAGCAGAGGATGCCCTGGCTTGGGTGGGGATGGTGGGAGCACTGGCCTGAGCGTGGTTTACAGGCAGTAGTTACGATGCAGACCACGGAGTCAGAGGTTCGAATCTTGCTTTGACTCAAATGAGCTTTCAAGTTTGAGCCGTGTATTTAATGTCTCTGGGCTTCAGTTTCCTCATCTGCACGAAGGAGACGATAAATAGAGTTGCTTTGAAATTAGATCATGCACACACAGGGTTGATCATAGCGTTCCATGAATGTTGGCTTGTGCCCTTTCTATTATCTTTGAACATGTATGGAAGGTGAATGTAGCAAAATCAAACTGCTTTTCCTGCTCCTCTTACTTCGCCCTTAACACAGAACACTCCTGTGACCCAGCGTGTGGGTTTTCCCCACATCTAGCAATTTTCTGACAACAATGAGGTGTCCCTCAAGGCAGTTCAATTCTGACAGTAACCAGAGTTAGTGTGGACCCCACAGGTTGGGGGCTCCATCCCACAAAGACTACTCCTTGCTTCAGATGCTAATTGCAAGTAGTTGGTTCCCAGGTTGCTCATCGCTTCAGTCCAATTTGGGCTGCATGTCACAGGTCCCCAGGACCTCTTTCTTGGGTTTGATTATTTGGTAGGATAGCTTACAGAACCTAGGAAAACAGTGTGCTCACTCTTGCCAATTTATTATAAAGGTTGCTTTAAAGGAAGCCAGAGGAAAGGATACATAGGTGAGGTTTGGAAGGGTCTCAGGTATAGGAACTTCTGTCCCCACAGTGTTGGGGCCTGCCACCCTCCTGCTTCTTGTTCATTAGGCTGGGAACTCTCTGAACCCTAGCTTAGGGATTTCATCATGAAGGCAGGATCAATTATTAACTTCATCTCTGGCACCCCTCCCTTCCTGAATGATGGAGGGCGGGTGGGGCTGAAAGTAATTCTAGCGAACAGCTGCCTCTCCAGGAGACCACTGGTATACACCTTGTGAGAACCAAGGGTTTAGGGGCTCTGTGTCAGAGATTAGGGCTGAAGACCAAATAGTAAAACAAATGATGCTCCAGCACCCCTATCACTCAGGGAATTATTAGGAGTGATAGGGGTGATATTAGGTTTAGGAGCTCTGTGCCAGAGACTCAGGATGAAGACCAACTGATATACCTATTTTATTATATATCATAATATCACAGAAATACACAGGGGTTGATCAATCTGAGTTCATGGCCAGGCTACCAAGATACCATTAGGAAGGGAGAGGTGGAGAGAGAGAGGAGAGAGAGAGAGAGAGAGAGAGAGAGAGAGAGAGAGAGAGAGAACAGATTTACATTTTGACTGACTTCATTGTAATCTTGGACAAGGGACTTGCCATCTCTGAACCCCAGATGTCTCATCTAAAAACAAGGGGCTAATAAAACCTGCTCCTATCACTGCGGGTAAAGGACAATGTGTTAAGCATGGGCATGAATGTAGTTTTCCCATGAAATGTCATTGGGGAGAGGACTGGATTTGGTGTCACTCTCCCAAAAGGCAGAGCACAGAGCTTAAGCATTGCTTCCATTAGGTGCGGGGTGGGGAGAGGGAGTCCCTGCTCGGGAGGGTGGGGCTGTGCCCTGACCCTGGAGTGGAGGCATGCCATGGCCACCCCCCGTGTTTGTTCTGCTGGGTTTTGGAGGATCTGTGGCATTGTAACCCAGAGAGGCGTTGGCCCTAACCTGTTTGTCCGCCCAGGGAGGATTGGGGTATTGTCACCCCAGGCCTGGCAGGTTCCATTAATCTCCTTCTTGTCAGTTTTGATCCTCTACTGAGAGAGCCAGGGTTCTTTCTCGGGGCTGAATCACACCTTTGCAGAGAGCTGAGCCATCAGCTTGAAGCAGGAGGGCTGGCAGGGTGAGGGTCAGCCCGAATCCTGACTCAGCATGGTGCTGGAGCACCCCAGCCTACCCACCCTCTCTCCCTAGCACTGCCAGCTGCCCCCTGGGTGAACGCAGGCCTGCTCCCATATCCCAGAACACAAAAGGCAAGACCCAGATCTCTCTTTTCTGGTCTTGCTGAGCCAGAGAAGGGGGCTCCAGGGTAGCCTCATGCCTGAGCCACCACACCCCAGTCCTTGGTCTGGTTCTGAACAGACCCTTGTGGCTGTTCCTGGGAGGCCATCCATGGCGACCATGGCCCCTGGTCCCAGGCTTCTCTTTTTCAGCCCTGGAAACTTCTATTCTGGGCTCTGAGAAGCCACCCCAAGTCCTGTTCTTCTGGCCTGAACGGTGAAGCTCCTTTCTGGGATGTTACTAAGTGTCTCTGAGTGTTTAAGCCACATCCTGGGTCCCAGAAGAGACCCTGGCCCTAGGCCGTGGGTCACATCTTCCTATGTGGCCTCTTAGTCAAACACAAACTGAGAAAGATGTCATGTGAGAGGGCCCTGCTCTGGAATGAGAAGACCTTATTTCTGGATTTGGCTGTGCCTCCAAGGCAGTTACTATAATGGGAGAGTCAACCCAGGCTGGTCAACCCTGACTCTATTGACCTTTTTGGCCAAATAATTCTTTGCTGTGGGGATTTTCAGGTGCGTTGTAGGATATTTAGCAGCATCCCTGGCTTCTACCCCGACCACCCATTCTAAGTAACATTCCCCTAGTGTGACAAACAAAATGCCCCTAGACATTGTCAAGTGTCCCCTGGGGAGCAGAATAGCCCCTGGCTGAGAACTTGTGAACTGATCTCTGGTAACAGAAGTGGGAAGAAGAGTGGTTACCTTAGGGGTGGGGTATGGGTAACAACTGGGAAAAGGTACAAGGAGATTTATGAAGGGCTGGAAAGTTCTGGGTGGTGCTTGCACAGGACATGCGTAGGCAAAAATGAATCAAGCTCGACGCTAATGATTTATATACTTTACCGTAGGAAAAATATACCTAAAAATAAGTCTTAGTGTTAGGCAGAACAAGATTTGGGGGTCACTTCTGATCCTACCCTCAAAGCTTTTTTTTTTTTTATAAAAGGGGGGAATATAGGACCCACCTCCTGCTTACTGAGTGTAAAGCACTCAGCTCCGTGCTTACGTGTGGTAAGGGCTCCAAGGACATCGGCTATTACAACGTGCGGGATCCCTTCCTCTTTCAGTGCCTCAGTTTCCTCACCTCTTTTTGATCCCTGAGGTCCTCAAAGGCCTCTTGTCAGAGCCACTTTTTCTGATGGTCTTTGCGGCATTTCTTAGTCAACCTAAATACATTCGAGGCAGTCGATTCTATGAGACCAACAAAGTTTGCCATCAGAGTTGCTGGGAGCACGGGTATAGACAAAGTGCTAAGGAGGATTCAGAATATTTCATTCAGAAGTTTGAGCACTAGGAAGAAGGGAGGCTGAGGGCTGCGGTGACCTTCCACAGCACGGGGCCATCGGCAGCCACTCAATGCCCATTCTAACACTGGGTGGGGCTGACAGCCTGCAGAGTGAGCGTCTTACAGGACAGGTGAGGTAGAATTCGGTTGTCAAGGGGTAGTCTCAAGCAGAACACCGTTCCCGCTGAATCATCCCTTTTGTGTTAAGGATTAAAAAAAAAGCCACCCCAAAATGTGCAACCCACCCCGGAGAGCAGAGGCAACGGGTCCTGTGGGAATCGAAGTGCAGTTGGCACTAAGTCAGAGGGTGGGGAAGGGAGGAGAGAGGAGGACCCACCTCCACGTAGGGTGCATAAAAGGCACCCGCACCAGGGAAGAGCCATCGTCCTGGGCTCAGGCCACACCAAGCTCCTGTCTGCACCTGCTCTCAATCTTGCTCCCACCATGAGCTGTCGCCTGCAGAGCTCCTCCACTAGCTATGGCGGTGGTTTCGGAGGCGGCTCTTGCCAACTGGGAGGGGGCCGCAATATCTCCACCTGTTCTACTCGATTCGTCTCTGGGGGATCCGCTGGAAGCTATGGGGGCGGCATGAGCTGTGGCTTTGGTGGCGGAGCTGGTAGTGGCTTTGGAGGTGGTTATGGAAGTGGCTTTGGTGGAGGTTTTGGAGGTGGCTTTGGTGGTGGCTTTGGTGACTTCGGTGGTGGCGATGGCGGCCTCCTGTCTGGCAATGAGAAGATCACCATGCAGAACCTCAACGACCGCCTGGCCTCCTACCTGGACAAGGTGCGGGCCCTGGAGGAGGCCAACGCTGACCTGGAGGTGAAGATCCGAGACTGGTACCAGAAGCAGAGCCCTGCCAGTCCGGAACGTGACTACAGCCACTACTACAAGACCATCGAGGAGCTCAGGGAGAAGGTGAGGCCTTGATGCCAAGGTTGCCTGGGACAGAGCAGACCCTTGGAGGTCAGGACACAGAGTCCCTCGGGGTCTGGGTGTGGATGGAATTCACACCCTCCTTGTAGAGGAAGATTCTAGTTCTTCACCATCGACAGTCTCTACTCCTGGTGGGCTTTCTCACGCCATGACTTCTTAAACGCATTTTCTCCCATGATTCATGTTTCTTGATGTTGTTACTCATGTCAACATTTTTTTTTTTATGGCTTCTCAAACAGTTATGTTGTTAGTGACTGGATCTCTGTAATCCTAACTCATTGAGTTCTCTGGAAACATGTCAGCTTTAAAAGCTACTCTGAATGACTAAAATCAACAAAGAAAAGGAGACATGTTCGTTCGTCGTTCTGGGAATAATTGTTTATTTTGGAGTGATCCTGTTTAAACTCCTGTTGTCAATTGGCAACCACAAAGTGGTGGGAAAGAGGCAGAGGCTTAGGAAGTGGTGGCGTGAGGCCTGTTCATCACTCTGTGACACCAGCTTGTCGGAACAAAAATCCACCAGCCTGGGCTGAGCCCCAACTATGTGGGGTGGGCTGGAAGTGCTTTGGCGTATAAAGAGCAAGAAATTCTGAGGGATGGGAATAGTTGCTTGATTGACCCTATCCTCAGCTGGGAATCCAGCTTCAGGGTCATTACTAGGCGATACATGGAGCACACTGAATCCCTTCTGACCTTAAGTAGGAGGCTCTCAAGACAGTGGCCAGGGAGGTGGCAGGTCTGAGACTGTCAGGACATGACTACCTGATGATGTGCTCAGGGGGACAGATCTCCCCCATCATGATCAGACAGGGAATACTACTATGACAGAAGGGAGCTGGCCTCACCCCTCCCTTTATAGAGGAGAAACTGAGGCCCAGAGAGAAGTGTCTTGTCTCAGCTCAAAGACAGCGAAGAGGCAGAGTACTGCCCTTGTTTTGCTCCCTAAGTGTGTGGACCCTCCAAAGGTGACCTTCTGTATTTTGCAGATCCTGGCAGCCACCATTGATAACAACAGGGTCGTCCTGGAGATTGACAATGCCAGGCTGGCTGCTGACGACTTCAGGCTCAAGTGAGTTGATTTCCCTCTCTCGTTCCCGGCTGTCTCTTATTTTAGACAAATGCTGAGCTGACTGAGGACCCTGGAACATCTGGGGGTGAAGGCCTTGGAGGGGGAGTAGAGTCCGGCCCAGGGAAAAGGGCGGGTCTAAGATCATTTATGTCTCGTTTTAAAAGAATTGTTTTAATATTTCAGGTATGAGAATGAGCTGGCCCTGCGCCAGAGCGTGGAGGCCGACATCAACGGCCTGCGCAGGGTGCTGGACGAGCTGACCCTGTCCAAGACTGACCTGGAGATGCAGATTGAAAGCCTGAACGAGGAGCTGGCCTACATGAAGAAGAACCACGAGGAGGTGAGGGGGGATGCCAAGCCTCCATCCCAGTGAGACAAAGGCAGCCCTCTGCTGCAGTAGGACATAGCCCTTCACTGTGGCACCTGGAAGCACTTTCTAGAACATTCCATCAGCTCTCAGAGCAAGGAGGGGGAGGAAGAGGAGCTCCACACATCTTCCTTTCCCTTCATCATAGGAGATGAAGGAGTTCAGCAACCAGGTGGTAGGCAAGGTCAACGTGGAGATGGACGCCACCCCTGGCATTGACCTGACCCGTGTGCTGGCAGAGATGAGGGAACAGTATGAGGCCATGGCAGAGAAGAACCGTCGGGATGCCGAGGAATGGTTCCAGAGCAAGGTATTAGCCCTCCTACCCCCCAGGTCACCAGGCAGTGCCAGGTGGACATGGCCTCTTGGTCAGGAGCACATAGGTGGGCTCCTGCATCCCTTTCTTCCTGCTTGACTTTCAGAGTGCAGAGCTGAACAAGGAGGTGTCCTCCAACGCCGCCATGATCCAGACCAGCAAGACAGAGATCACAGAACTCAGGCGTACACTGCAGGGTCTAGAGATCGAGCTGCAGTCTCAGCTGAGCATGGTACCTGTCCTGCCCCTGGCCAGCAACCACCACCTCCAATTCTCCCTTCAGTCTGGCTTTCCTCCCATAACACTTTTTTTTTTTTTTCTCCACCAGAAAGCTGGGCTAGAGAGCACCTTGGCCGAGACGGAGTGCCGCTACGCCCTGCAGCTGCAGCAGATCCAGGGCCTCATCAGCAGCATCGAGGCCCAGCTGAGTGATCTCCGCAGCGAGATGGAGTGCCAGAACCAGGAGTACAAGATGCTGCTGGACATCAAGACGCGGCTGGAGCAGGAGATCGCCACCTACCGCAGCCTGCTCGAGGGCCAGGACTCCAGGTAGGTCCCTCGGCAGCTGCTGTCTTGGGAAAGTTGCTGCAGGATCCCTGATGTCAGAGCAGTCGGGGCTTTAGAGACCGACTCTCTCTTGGCAGAGAGGGGATTGCTCCTGTCTGAGCTTAAGGAGCCTAGAGGGTACCAGGACTCCCCTCTTCTCTCCAATCAGACAAGGGGCCTTTCCTCCATTGGCTGCCAGTCAGTACTTTTGAACATTCTAATTCAGGCCTTCAATTGGACAGGCAGGACTAGGGACGTGGAGGGAACATCTGATACGGGAAAACTTTAGCTTGGATGAGCCCAGCCCAACAAAGCTATTTGGATAGTGATCTAAGTGCCATCAGACCATTAGCAGAGACCAAGCCATCCCTGCGGGCTCAGGGGGCAGGTGGAGGTGGGGGTGAGGGTGCTGAGTGAACCAGAGGGAGGCCAAAGCTTCTGGAAAACATTCTGAATCTTGGGGACAATAATATTTCCTTTGGAGAGCTCTCAGGCAGACAAATGGAGAGATAAGAGAGTCAGAGAAGCAGGTAGGCCTCGTGGACACCTGATCCTACTGCTCCCTGGGCTGGGGACACTGCTAGGACACAAGTGAACTCAGGGCTCCAAATGATGATCTGAGCCACTCCATCAGAGGGACAGGTAGGCGCCTGACCTGGGTTATCCTCTGTTTATGGCGGTCTCTTTCTTCTCCCTTGCAGGATGACAGGCCCCCCTGCCTCTGGAGGTAAGGAGACAGCATCGTGGGGAGCTGGAATAAGGCTCCTGATTATTGGGGACCAAGGGGAGGCAGTGCTCACTCATGAGTTCAGGGAGGGGGTGGAGCTGGAGAGGAAGTGGTCGGTTACTCACCTAATTTATTTTCCCAAATAGATGACTTGTCCCATAGAGCTACTGGGCTGTCTGGGAAAAAAAATCACCACTGGGGGCAATTATCAAAGTCCTTATCAAACACCTCCTGCCTAGGAGTTTGTGAACCTTCTTGGTGACCCTGGTCTGTGGGTCATCTCCATACTAAGTCTCTCCTGTTTCCTTTGTCTTTCAGTAAATGGCAGCACTACCAGTCCTACCCCAGCCTCCAGTCGCCGTGTCTTTTCAGACTCCAATACTGCCCGGAGGTCTTAATTCTGCCCGGCACCCCCTCCCTCTGCCTGCAGCAACCACTGGAGGAGAAACCTGATGGGTCCCCACAGGAGAGCGGGGGACTGCAGGATTGGAGGCCAGTCCCTCCTCCCAGGACCCCCCGCTGCCCCACACCGGACACTCCCTGCGGGTGGACACTCCCTGCTCTTCTCTCCCTGTTGGCTTCCTCCCCACCCCCAGCCCCCACCCTGTACTGCCTGTTCTTTCCTTTCTCAACTTCTCTACTAAAAAGAAGAGATGATTCAATAAAGTTTCCTGGCTTTTTGCAAATGCACTTTTGATTCTGATCTGGTTTTTTGAAGGTAATCCCTGCGAGGGCCCTGATCTGGGGCCACAGGGGAGTTGGGTAGGGTTGGGCTGAGCAGCTAACCCAGACCCTGTCAGGGGCAGGAGCCTCCCATCTGAGAAGGACATGAGGCATGTGGGCCCCTGAGCTCACAGGTGCAATGATGGCAAACACGGAAGGTAGCTCCCAGAGAGTGGTGTCCAGCAAACGTGGACAAATGGAACGCACCCAGGTGGGCAGGAGCCCCCAAACCTGTGGATAGCCTGCTGTGGAGGCGGCAAACGGGTTAGGGTAGAGTTGGGGGATGGGGAAATGTTGGGGGAAGGTAGAGAAGGCTCTGGGTATGTCCCAAGGGGCCCAGTCATGCGGTGGTTTGGGGAGGAGGAGGCCTGGGACAGGGATCCCAGCCTGCTGCCTCCCTGCTTCCTGCACAGAACCTCCTTTCAGGCAAATGGCTTTATTTTGGCTGGAGTCACCTAGGCCTGCTGTCCTCTCCGAGGTCCTGCAACTCCAGACCACTCAGGGAACCAGCTCAGGACCCACCACTCACGGAGGGGCTCAGCCTGCGCTGACCTCCCCTGCCACTCTCTGTGCTCTGCTCTGTCCTGCCCCTCTGGGTGTCTGACTCAGAGTCACAGCCTCCCCTGGCTGTGCTGGCTCCTTGCATGCTGACTTGTCCCCTGGATTCTGTCATAGATGTTTTTTTCTCTTTTCACTTTCCCCTTGGGCCACCCTGGATGAGTCCAATTACCCACATGTTCTAATGACCCCCAAGCCTGGATCTCCACCGAGGCCCCGCTCAGCTTCAGATCCACCTGCCCAAATGTGTGGGGGACATTGCCTCCTAAAATCCACATGTCCAGGATACCCCTGTCACCCTCCCATCTCTGTCCCTTTCTGGCTCCTACTCCAGGGACCTGCAAACCCCAGCAGAAGCCAGCAGGCCCCCTCACACCCTCCACAGTCCCTCCCATGGATGTTTTGGCTATGACACCCTTCCGGGTCCCGGCGCACTGGACATGTAGCCACAACCCCCTTTCTGGCTTCCCTGCCTCGGGTTTGACCTTCCCCTTTCTCCAGGCTCCATACTGCAGTCAGGGTGACTGTTTGAAACTCAAAGTCTTCTTCCTGCTCAAGATGCCCCCAAGGCCTGGCTTGCTTCCCTGGCCCCCTCCTCCCTCCCTCCAGCCCTGGCTCTGGCACCAACCTCCCCAGCACACCCCAAATTGTGCCCCCCGAAAAACTACTCTTGTTGAAGCAGCCACAGGCTGGATGTTGGGGACCCTTGTTCCAGTGTCCTCAGTCTGATCTAAGCTTCCTCCTTCCTCCTCTTCCTCTCCACATCCTGTCTTTATTTTATTGGAGACCGCTAGGTTTTTATTTCAGATTCAGACAGAGATGGACACCCTCCTCCACGGCATCCAGCTGCCGTGGGGCACACTTGGGTGCTCACATGCCCATAGCCACTGGCCCCCACGTCCACAGTGGGTGACGGAGCTGTCTCCTCATCATGAATTCGAGCAGCCTGCTGGAGACAGGGGCTCAGCCAGTGCTTGTTAAAGGAAGAGATGTACAAAGGAACTGGGAAACTACTTCTCAGGTGTCCTTTGAATTTTATCATGGAGTTTTAGGCCAGAGGGTGGGAGGTCTTTTCTGGCCTTTCCCACACCTCCCAGCAAGGCCCCCTGTGCTGATGGCCATCGGATCAATGATGGGAAGAGGTTTGAGGTTCTGCAGCCACCCGACCTAGTTTGTATCCCAGCTCTGCCGCTTGCTCCATTTGTAACCCTGGACAAAGTATGAATTTTCCTGCTAAGTGCTACTTCCCCAATAGGTTATTAAGGGCAAGCACTTAGAACAGTCCCTGGCACAGAGTAAGTGCTCAATAAACAATACCTCTGGTCGTTTCCTTTCTGGTTCGCTTTGTTAACCTGTGAATTCCTGCAGGGCAGGGACGATCTCAAGGGTCATCTATATCCTCATTCCTAGCATGTTTTAGGAGCTGAATAAAGGCATTGTATGGAGGAACTAGGGAATGAACAAACAGAGGCTACAGGAAATAGAAGAGGTGAGCAAGCGCATCTACTGAGGGCACCAAGAGAAGGAGCGCCTGCCCCAAACAGAGGAGTCTGTGTCCTCAAAGCTGAGCCACCAGTGGCATGTCCAAGGCAGCCTGGGGTTCTGTTCCCAGTCCTCGCTGGTCCTGGAACAGACCGAGGACCCAGGCTGAGACTACTTAGGGTAGCCCCACCCTCTTCCTGAGCTGGCGTTGGGAGCACACTGGGTGTGAGGGTAGCTGTTCATGTGGAGAAATGGCATGAGCTGGACGCTAGGTCTGGTGGGACTGTGGCCTGGGGGCCTTTCTCACAGGCCTGAGGGAGGATGCTGAGAGGTTGGATCCATCTGAGGACTTCTGTGGCCATCAGGGTCCTGGGGAAGCTGGGTGAGGCAGGCTAAGAGCAGGCCTTGGTCCAAAGGTCAAAGCCATCTCAGGAGTTATCCTGGCCTGGGCGAAGGTGGCGGCTGGCCCAGCTCTGGTCTAGGAGGCAGGAGAGGCAGGACACGGGAAATCCTGCCTGTCTGTCTAGGACTTAATCTCTCCCCTTAGTCACCCTCATGGGGCAGCCATTTGAGGAAGGACAGATGGGTCATACTTGCTGGGTCAATACTGCCACTCCCCAGGGGTTGTCCTAGGTACAAAGGCCACCCCAGGTTCACAGCACTGCCTCCCAGTGGTGCAGGTATGAGTGAACAGCCTTGTCCCATGGGCTGCTGACTCACGTCTGTGTCAGCGAGCGTGGATGAGGGCACAACAATGCATGAGATGCCAGGATGGAGAGGATCGGGGCAAAGGGGAGCGACATGCCCCTAGACTGTTCGCCCCGCAGAGCTCCTCAGGATTGATTTCGCATCTTTAAGAGGATCCCACGAGTTTGGCACCATCGTGTCCATTTCACACACAGAAAGACTGAGGCCCAGACTGGTTCATGGACCTACCTAGTGCACGAGTTGGGATCCCAGGTTCCAATGTGAGACGGTGCTGGGCCCATTGTCTAGGGTCACGTGTTCAGTTCCAGGAGTCTGATCAGCCAGGGGATGTTCCCCTGGTGTCCAAGCATCTAAGTGCTAGGTCATGTTTAGGAGGGAAGAGTTGGACACACAGCAGGTGTGGTACCAAGGTGGTGCCACCACCTGTGGTTAAACGCTGGGCTGCTTCTGGGGCTCCTGGCTCCTCCCCCACCTTGAGCAAATGGTGCCTCCCTGTCCGTGAGGCTCCGCCCCACTGTGGTTTAATGGGCCAGTGCACTTCTGTCCTTCCCATGGGGTTGTCTGTTCTGCCCTGGCCCTGCAGAGGGCAGACTCAGGCCAGAAAGCTGGGACCCAGGGTGGAGGATCCGGGGCCCTAGACCTGGTCCTCACTAGGCCTGGTTCCAACAGGAGGCCCCGTGTCTGTCCCCAGAGTTGGGCAGGGCAGCTAGGCACTTGGAGAGCAGGGTGTGGCTGAGGGCAGGGTTCCAGGCCTGAGACCCCTTTGGTGCCTGTTGCCCCTCTGTTTTGGCTGACAGCTTTGAGGGTCTATAAAGACTCCGTAAACCGTGTGAGTGCCCGGGCCTTTCTGGTAAGGGAATGGACTCTCACCGAACCCAAGGGAAACCTGCAGGAAGACCAGGAGGCCATGTCACGCAGGGCTATAGTTGCTGAGGTGTGGGGAGTGAAGGAAACGGACATTAGGCCCAGAGGACCGGTAAGGGGTAAGGTCACAAGTGTTCCCCTACCTTCCCTCCTGCCCTGCTCTAAATAAGCCCACCACCAAAACTCCTTTTATGAGGACCAGACCCTCGTTGTGGCCCACCACCATTTTCCCTCTTGAAAATGTGCCCCTCCTCCGTTGTTTAATAAATCCTGGCTGATCTGTTGAGTCTGTCTCCATTTCTTTTTCTTTTTGTATTGTCTTTCATGTGCTTGCAAGGAGGTACTGTTCCAGTGTCCCCCATGTCACTGCTAGGCCCTTCCTTCCTCCCTGCCTGGGTCCCTGTGTCTCAGGGGCTCCCTGGGGATCTATACCCTTTTCCATGGTATTCCTGGGAATCTTGGTGGCTAGGGTGGAGCAGGGCATGTGGGGTGCATCCCTTTGAGCAGCTTCTGGGGAGGATCTGGGGGAACTGGACACATTCCCTTCACCCATGAAATTTGAGAGGGGACAGGTGGGTGAGGGAGGCCGCTGAGGCTCATCCAGGCACCTGTTGGGAGTGGGCATTGGGGGAGTTGGCAAGGTTTGGCATTCATTCTCTGGTCCATTTTTATAAGCAGTCATAATAAACCTGTGGCTTTTTTCATCCAAGCATCTTAGAGAAGCTTGAAAGTAAAACCCCCAGTGTACAGCGCGGTTAATGACAGCCTGGAGCCCACGGCCCGCCTCAGACACGCTGTTGTTAGCAGGAAGGACGTTAGATCCACTGCACACCAGGCCCTGTAAAAGCAGACTACAGAATCCAATCAAAAAGGGTGTTTGGGGAATTCTCTTTATGGTTCAGCTAAGTGATACTTGAATTAAGGGGACGCAGGACATTGAGGTACCAGTTACCAATGGGCCTGGCTGTCCATCTCCCACAAATCACAGGTTCTATAGGCACATCAGGGAGAGAAGGGAAGCCCTGGAATTCTCCAGACCATAAAAGCTGGGTGCGGGAGTTAGGAACTCTGGATCTCCGTGAGAGGCCCTGGACTCTTCCGGATGGGAGCAGTCAGCCAATGCGGCTGTCCAGGAGGAGCTGGCCCCCAGGGCAGTGGGTCCTGGAATGTAAAGGCAGAGTGTGGCTGCAGGAGGACTGGAGAGGTATGGCTTCAGACTGGGACAGGGTGGCTTTCTGGGCACTATCATGGCAAGAACACTTTGAAGCAGAATGTCGAAGCCCTGGGCAATAGCTGGAGGCACATCTCTCTCCAGGGAGAGAGAAAATATTTTTGGGGACATGAGATTTCTAGAGCATTTCTTGGCCCTCGGTGGGAGCCTCTAGGCCTAATCAGGGTGTGAGGGACCTAGTGGGGACTTGGGACCATGCTAGGACAGCAGCCCCCAGGGTTGGATGCCCACCAGCTTCGTGGGGCTCCAGAGTTTTGGGAGGATCCACTTTTCTGGACCCAGGCCATTCTCCACCATCTCTCTTGGAGATCCTGGTGGAGGGGCAGCGAGGCAGTGAGGGGAAGTCCTCCTTTGTCACTCCCTGTGTGTTTGGACTGTCCTGAGCCTGGTTAGGCCTGGTCCACAGTATGGGGTGGGTGGGGGTTGGGGGCACCCGGGGGGAGTGGGAAAAGAAGCCAAGAGAGACTTGTAAAATCCTGCCTAGGAAGGTCTGAGTCACCCTGCAGAAGGCAGCTGGGATCAAGATGGAATGTCACTGAGGTGGCCAGGCCCTGAGGGAGGACAACTTCTTAGCCCCTTACCTCTGAGTATGTACGGCTCACTGGGCCCGGAAAGGCAAAAATGGCAGCTGCTGAGACCAGGATATCAGGGAACCCAAAGGCAGGATTTCCCAAGGGAAGCCTGATATACCTGTCCCCAATCTCAACCTGTCATGGTGACAGAACTCAAGGGGGAAGTGTGGGGGGCGGGGAGAAGCAGCTGCATCTGGCTTGGCCCACTCTCTGAAACAGGGCTGCCACACACGACATCGGATGCTCAGGTAAACGGGCATTGCAGAGACAATAAATAACTTCTTAGTTTAAGTGTGCCTCAAATATCGCATGTGTTTTTATTGGCCGGACCTGGCAACCAATATCCTTACAAGGACTATAATGGCCCTGCAGCTTTCACTGTCAAAACTGAGTGAGACCTTTCCTGGATTCTTTGGGAAACTTATGTGGGTAGTTAGAAATGTCTTAATTGTAAGCCTTCGTTCTTCCCATAATACTTTTTTCAACTTCGTGTACCTGTTGTGGCATGTCTGAACTAGGACCTGACAGGAGCTGGCAGCAGGTTTGGCTATGGAGGTAGCTATTTGACACAGAATATGCAGTAAAAGGGCTTTTTTAGGAGAGGGACCCAGAATCCCAGGAGCTTTGAACCCATTCTTTGTTATAAGGAAGGAGCAGTTGTGTGTGGGGGAATCAGCTGGGGGGTCCCCAATGTTCTGGGTGGGTCTGGAGGGTCTGAAGAAGTTAGGACCTGGGATCAGCATTTCTTAGGTGCTCCATGTGGTAGGAAATTCTCTAGGACCTGTGTGTGGCCTTCAAAGTTGTAACAGGAAGATGAGAAAGTCAGAAAGATGAACCCAGGAATGATCTTGGTGTCCATTGGTAGGTGACCTGGCTGCCCCCGGACTACTGTCTGGACTGCTTCTTGTGCTGTTTTTGGGGTTCTGTGGAGGTGGTGGAGGCCGACACATTCTGATCAAAGGCCAGGGAAGCATGGAAAGCAGACCCTGCTCAGAACACTCATTTCTTCCTTGGATAGATTATAACAGGCCATGCCCTGGGCCCTCTGCATCAAAGGGACTGCTCAGAGCTGGGCAGAAGAGGTGACATGTTCCGTCTTCATCCATGCAGAACCTTGGTTTTCAGGAAGAAGCTTGCCTGAGAGTGGAGACCCCTTTTCAACAAAGAAGTAGCCACAGACTTAGCAGTTAATCTTGGACTTGTTGGCCTTTTGAGATGGGCCTGGGAAAAGCCATGGTCTTTTCTGTTCCTAGAGCAGCATTCTCTCCTCCTCCTGCTTCCTAACGCTGGGCTCATGGTGGACAGAGAGCAATGGGGCTTTTGGAAATTTCTAGAAGAAGGGTTACAGGCCATGTCACTCACTGGCCAAGGGGACTGCTGCATTTCTGGACTGCTGCATCTCCTAGTTACTGCCTCTCTGAGGAGCTGTCTTTTCTTGGATTAGGCTGAAAAAATCAGTCTCTTTAAACGAGAGCAAGTGCTTTGTGTTTTGGAAATAGCATCCCACTGCAGCTCAGACTACATGGGTTCTCAGAACAGTTCCCTTTAATCTGTGAAATGATTTCCAGTTTTTCAAACACAGTCCTGTTCTCGCAATCCTGTGACTGTGGCATGAGCTTCATCTGCCTCTTGGGAGGACTGAGGATCACAGGACCCAGGTGTGGCTGAGTCCAGGTTCTAGGCCTTGCCCCTGCTGTCCAGCCCTGTGTTTTGAGTGCTTACCTCTGCAAAGTGAAGTCTCTGGCTCACTTGGCCAGACATGTCATTGCAACCTCCTGGACATGCTGGGATGTCTGTTCAGTGTTCAGTGACATTGCGCTTCTGAAGGGGCTCTTCTCAGGAGCTGCCCTGAGAGGTGAACAGACGCTGCTTCTTCCCATGGCCAGGAAGACCACGGGGGAGTTTCATTGTCCCTATAGCATGTGATGCTGGAGGCAAAGAGAGACCTTGAGGTCCATGGATGTTTTGTAAAAAACAAACAAAAGCCAACTCAGTCCTGTCCTGTGCTGGAAACTCCTTAAACCCTCTTTAACCCCTAGATCAGTGACAGAGAGGGGATGGGCTGGGGGTGGGTGGGTGGAGGGTGACAGATTCTCCATGGGCACAAAATCCTATTAGGTCTGAGATGGATGGGACTCAGCTCATTTCCCAGACCCTTCCTTGTTCAGACTGGGGCTCTGATGCCCAGAACAGAGGGAGTCAGGGCAGAGCTGGGGCCTGGACACCAGATCTCCTAACCCTTAGCCAGTGCAGTTTTTGATGGATGTTAGAAAGAAAGGTCTCAGAGAAGGATCCTCTTTTTGGGTAAAGCCTGGTGAATGGGCACCCCTGGCTTACTCTACCCTGGACACTGGCTGTTCTTAAGGGCTGGGTCACCAAGGGAGAGGGGTGGTCCCCTAGGGCTGTCCTAGGAGATGTGGTGTCTGGTTCTTTCCTCAAATGTAGGTGGGACATTTGTTCCTATGGGCCCCACTCTCTCCCGTGGAGGTCCAGATTGCTGGGGTGGGAGAGGGCAGAGGACTTCCTCCTGCACGTCCCCTCCGAGAGGTGACAATGCAGCTTATCATAGAGATAAGGCAGGGGGACTGAGGGTGGCTGAAAGACTATTTCTTTTGATTTGCTTGACACCTGTTCCGGGAGAGTGGCTTGCTCTCCCCACATCCCTGGGGACATCTCTTTTGCCCCTGGTGGCCCACCTGACACACAGGTAAGAATGACAAGAAATTGGGGCATGAAGTACCTGCTTATTCAGTTGCCCTAAGAGGAAGTCTGAATCATAGTGCACGGATTAGAAAAATGTAGAAAATGAAATGTTAATTTCAGAGGCCCACCAGCCGGAGACCCCAAGAGAGAAGAACTGTAAGAACTGTAAGGGCTGCCCTCGAGGTCCATTTTGCGGGACAAGTGCTCTGTATCACAAATGAGACAGATTGGGGCTCCAGAGTATTCAGGAGCAGTCTGGGTGGGCCCAAGGAGACAGCAGAATCTGTGCTAGTTGTTCTAGAAAACAAAGCCGGGGCGGGGGGATTAGAGGAGTTTGGGGCAGACCAAACTCTGTTCTGAGAGTCCAGTGGTTCTCAACTGGGGGCCATTTTGCCACCCTGTACTTCCCAGGGGATATTGGCAATGTCTGTAGAAATTTTTGGCTGTCATAAGTGGGGCAAAGAGTTGCTGCTGGTATTGGGTGGTGGGGGCCAGGAATACTGCCATCCAGCTGACGATGCTTACAGCACTATACAACATGGAGTCATCCGGAGAACAGAGTTGACAATGTTGAGGATGTGACAGGGTCATCCTAGGCTCTGCTGGGAGAGCTGGGGAGATGGGGCAGCTGCCAGGAAGCAGTTGCTGAGGCAGCTGGGGCTCTGGGGGGCTGGTGTCTCTGCTCCCGCTCCCAGGAGGAGCTGCAGGTCTCCCTGGGGCGACCACCACCAGCTACTCTTGGGCATCTTGTGGTAGTGTCCACTTCACCGGGCGAGGCATGTTCACCATAGTCAATCCTCCTTGAGTAATTTCAGAGAGAAGCTTATAAAGCACTTTAAGAGGTTGGCAAATTACAACTTCAGAAGCACATAAATGCTTCCATAAACGCCAGCCTTGCAAACCGAGTCTGTGAAGAACAAGCAGGTTCCCTACACCCTGGGAAAGTCCACCTTTCCAGATGGAAGGACGGGGTTTATCTTTGGTGCTTCATTCTCAGAGTCTTCTCTTTTGGCGTGTTGGAACTCTGGCAATATCTGGTCTTTATTCTTTTTATTCCTTCTCTGTTCACAGAACTTGCCCCTGACCATCTCCACAACCTGTTCAGAGGCCGGGAGGGTCTGAGTTGACTGGGTTCAGAGAACTGAGGGCCACAAAGGAAACTGGCCTCTGGTGGTTCAAGTCCCACCCATGGATCCAAACATGAGGACCCCACAGTGCAGAGACTCTATGATGATGAGTTTATGGACTGTCGAAGGGCTTGATTGTGGGGTTCACCCTTCCCTCACAGCCACAATGCTACCTGGCAGGCAGGCAGACCTCCGCAGCCCCTAGCAGGACCCTCAGAGTGTTCGTACCTGGGCTCTTTGCTGCCATGCCATAGAGTGTCATCAAAGACCGTCCCAGCTGGACCAACGCTTCCAAAGTACCAATGGCTTTTTAAAAACTTTTACTCCTGTTTATTCATTTGTTATTTTTTGTTGGCTAATTGTTTTTACATTGGGATTTGTTGTTACATATTTGTCTCTGCACCCAATATGACAATATAATTTGGTCGGTTTCGTTCCCCAGTATTTCCTTTTCCCTCTTCCCCTCCCTATGGCTGGTCCCCTTCTTCTGCTCCATTGGTCTCCCTTTGGTTTTCATAAACTCCCCTCCTCCTTTCCCATCTTTTTTTCTTTCCAGTTTCCACATATAAGAGAAAACAGATGACCCTTGACTTTCTGAGTTTGTCTTATCTCGTTTAACAAAATGCTCTCAAGTTCCATTCATTTCCCAGCAAATGACATAATTTCATTATTCTTTATGGCAGAAAAAGACTCCATTGTAAATATAGACCACATTTCCTTTATCCTTCATAGGTTGATGGACATTTAGGCTGGTTTAATATCTTGGCTATTGTGAATTGGGCTACTATAAACAGGGGTATGCCTATGTGACTGCAGTATGCTGATTTTAATTCTTTGGGATAAGTACTGAGGAGAGGTATAGCCAGATCCCATGGAAGTTCCATTCCTAGTCTTTGAGGAAACTTCATGCTCATTGAAATACTTTTACTTCTGTGTTGTTTGATCCTCCTTGCATTTATGTGAAGTGGGCAGACAGGACAGTGATCTCTATTATTCTTATGAGGACATTAAGGATCCCAGAGAAGTGGCATACCCGCTGTCACAGGGCAAATAATCAAATGGAGCCAGGATTTGAACCTCAGTCTCCTGTCTCTAAATTCTGTGTATCCAGACTGGATCTGAGTTGTGGGGCAGTAGGGGATGGGGCACAGGATTGGGTGTCAGGAGTCTTGGTTTCAGATCCAAGCTCTGCCACTCACATCCCGACTCCCCCTGAGCAAGCTTTTTTAAACATTTGTGAGCCTCGGTTTCCACACTGGTAAAATGAAGAAAACATCAGCCGCCCCCCAGGATTGTGATGAGGTATAAAGAAGGAGCTCTCAGCTTGCATATGACGGGAGGTGCCATGGATTTTAGTCCCTTCCCTCCCTTTTCATTCCTGGTGGCCCAGACCCAGATGAGCAGGGTGGGAGCATGAGTGGTGACATATGGGGCTCCTCAGGGGAAGGCAGATAGGGAAGTCAGGTCTCCAATGTCATGTCTGAGGCCACTCCCAGTTTATGGGATCTGGTGCAACGACTCTTTGAAGAGGCAATAAAATTCAATCGGCTAGGAAATGACAACGGAGGAGAGTCCTGACTTAGCAAACCAAATGAACAATTTTTTTTTTTTTTTTTTTTTACAAGGCAAGGAATTCTGGATGGGTCGTGAAAATCACATTCTAATGCAATTAGCTTTCTGGGTTAGGAAAAGGCTTTCCCAAGAGCAAAAGAAGTGTAACATGCCAACACCCCATAGAGAGTGTATATAAACAGCCAGACAGGCCTCGGGAGTCCAGAACCCGAGCTCAGCGCTAAACTGCAACCTTTCTCTGCTGGCACCAATGGCTGCCCAGATCTGCACCCCGACCTTTTCCTCTGGGTCTGTGAAGGGCCTCTGTGGCACAGCAGGTGGCCTTTCTCGGGTGTCCTCCATCCGCTCCCTGGGGTCCTGCCGGGTCCCCGGTCTTCCTGGTGCTTCGGGATCCATCTCTTCCTTCAGAATGGGCCTCCCTGGCCTGGGGAGCTGTTTGCCTGGCTCCTACCTGTCCTCTGGCTTTGCTGGGACCGGGGGCTGGTTCTGTGAGGGCTCCTTCAACGGCAGCGAGAAGGAGACCATGCAGTTCCTGAACGACCGCCTGGCCAACTACCTGGAGAAGGTGCGCCAGCTGGAGAGGGAGAACGCGGAGCTGGAGAGCCGCATCCGCGAGTGGTACGAGTGTCAGATCCCGTACATCTGCCCGGACTACCAGTCCTACTTCAAGACCATTGAGGATCTCCAGCAGAAGGTACTGGGGACCTGATCTCCCTCCAGCTGAGCAGCCCTGCTGCTGGGAGGGTCCTGTCTCATTCCAAGACCTTCCCAGGTGGGACTTTCGCTTAGGGAATAAACAGGGAATTTTCCTGGAAAGACAGACAAGCTTATCTCTCTAGGACCCTGGTTTCCTGGAGGACCCAGGATTCTCCACAGGTCTCTGGTTTGTACCCTGTTGCCAGCCATTCCTCAGTGGCTCAGTTACAGGGAGAGAAGGAGCACGTACTGAGCCCCTACTGGGTATAGAACTGTGCCTGACAATTTCATATCCGCTGATTTATTTATTCCTGATCTTGGAGAGATGAGTATTACTTGACTCATTGAATAGATAAGGAGGTTGAATTTTGAAGGGTTTAGTAACTTGCCCAGCATCATACAGCCTGAGCATGTTGGTACAGAACTTGAACTCAAGTCTGCCTCACCCTGGTATATCACACTGTGCCACCAAGAGGCTATAGATGCCAGGACTGATGTCCTTATAATGCCCCTCCTGGGGCCAATGGTTCCTTCATGCCTGGGGTCCGGGCTCAGGAAGCATGAGGTGCTGCCCATACTTAGAGGCATGGCCTCTGTGAGCCAGGTTACCTGCCTCCCCACTGCTGGGCCTTCCCCAGTTCATGGGAAGCCTTCTGTTCCCCAGATCCTGCTGACCAAGGTGGAGAATGCCCAGCTAGTCATGCAGATCGACAATGCCAAGCTGGCTGCTGATGACTTCCGGACCAAGTGAGTGGCTTGACCAGGGGAGGTTTGCTCTGCTGCTGCCGCCTCATCTCTGTCCCCTGCTTTTGGGAACTTGTAGGGTGGAATAACACCAGCTGGAGTAGAAAATGGGAAAAGGTGGCACTAATATCTCCTGAGGCAAAGGACCACCATGCTACTGACCCCAAATCAGTCACTGCAGCTGGGCAGCAGGGCATGGTCCCCTGCCTATGTGTGACTTCCCTTGCAGCATGCTCAGCAGGGTTATGTCTGCAGGTACGAGACCGAGCTGTCCCTGCGGCAGCTGGTGGAGGCTGACATCAACGGCCTGCGCAGGCTCCTGGACGAGCTGACCCTGTGCAAGGCTGACCTGGAGATTCAGGTGGAGTCCCTGAAGGAAGAGCTGCTCTGCCTCAAGAAGAACCACGAGGAGGTGAGGCTGGTGCCACCTCATCCCCAAAGTGTCCCATCCAGCTGAGGGAATCTCTGCCAGCCCTTGAGCTTATTGTGTGTCAGAAACTAGATGAAACACTAACACATCATCCTCATAGTAATCCCAAGAGTGACTCAGCAATACAAGCTCCACTTTACATGTGAGAAGACTGAGGCACAAAGAGGTTAAGTCACAAAGTCCTTACTCTGCCCATGACACTAATCTCCAATTAGGTTATGGTGCCTGATGACAATTCTATTTGCCTGGCGTTTATACCATCTCACCTAAATCTCCCAAATCCCCAGGAGGAAGTAGGTGTATGTCCACAGGGAGACCCAGTTAAGCATCCTGTCCAATGCTACACAGCTGGCAGAGAGGGGAGGTCAGTTGAATCGCTAAGCCAGCATCCTTCTTACGGCCTGAGACGTCTTGCTTTCTCTCTGCAGGAAGTCAATGCACTCCGTTGCCAACTTGGGGACCGACTGAACGTGGAGGTGGATGCCGCCCCACCTGTGGATCTCAACAAGATACTGGATGATATGAGATGCCAATATGAGGCCCTGGTGGAGAATAACCACAGAGATGTAGAGGCCTGGTTCAACACCCAGGTGCGCCTGGGGCAGCTCCTGGGATGTGGGCCCTCTTTAAATTAGCTTTACCTCGTCTGACCATGCCTGCATCTTCTCGTGTGTTGCAGACTGAGGAGCTGAACCAGCAGGTGGTGTCCAGCTCAGAGCAGCTTCAGACCTGTCAGACCGAGATCATTGAGCTGAGACGCATGGTCAACGCCCTGGAGATTGAGCTGCAGGCCCAGCATAGCATGGTGGGTGGCATCTGCCTGAGTGACGTCACAGTTCATGGCAGGCTCCCTGGCCCACCAGCCTCAGCATGTGGGCTATCCTGGGGCCTGATCACAAACCATGTGCAGATATCCCAGGGCTGTGGGTGTCTGGGTGGGATACCTTCCCCTTGGTAGCTCTTCCTCTTTCCCAATGCAGCGAAATTCCTTGGAATCCACCCTGGCGGAGACAGAGGCCCGCTACAGTTCGCAGCTGGGCCAGATGCAGTGTATGATCACCAATGTGGAGTCCCAGCTGGCCGACATCCGCTGTGACCTGGAGCGGCAGAACCAGGAGTACAAGGTGCTGCTGGATGTCAAGGCTCGGCTGGAGTGTGAGATCAATACCTACCGGGGCCTGCTGGAGGGAGAAGACTGCAAGTGAGTGGCCCATGGGTCCCAAGGGCTGGGGTGGGGAAAGGGCCAAGTGGGAGGCATCAGACCCTGAAGTGGTTGTTGCAAAGATGAAGGGGATGGAACCAAATCCACTGGAGGGTCCTTCTTGCCCTGGGCTTTGGTAATGCCCAGAGGATGCACCAACCCAGCACTCACCCTGCTTCTCGAACCATTGTTTTTGCTTGGGAATTTCTAGTCTTTCCTGCAGTTTTATCTTTCCACGCTTAGGGATTTCAGAGGAACTGAAATAGTCTGAGACCTATCTTTGTTATTACCCACCCATCTCACTTGATCCCCTAAATTTGTTTCACAGCATTCTCAGCCCAAAGCCCCAATATCAAGTGAACCCTGCATGACGTTATTTCCACAGGCTTCCTCCTCACCCTTGTGCCACGGATTGCAAGCCTGCCATGAGAGTTCCTTGTGTTCCCTGCGCCCCAACCATACCCTGCACCCCGGCGGGTCCTCAGATCAGCACCCAGATCCGCACCATCACCGAGGAGATAAGGGATGGGAAAGTCATCTCCTCCAGGGAGCATATGCTGCCCCGCCCGCTGTGATCAGGCTCGGCCCCCCAGGAAGCCCCCTCTGGCTCCTGGCTGCTAAATGACCCCTCAGTCCCCTAGATGGGGGGCTACTCTGCTTAGCAGGCTTTTCTACCAAAATTCTTCTTGTGTCGTGCGTCTGGTCTTAACTGTGCTTTTGGCATCATGTGTAACCAGGTTCCCCTGGAAGCATCCCTAATAAAGTGTGGTCTCTTACTCAGCACACTTGACCCTGGCTGCTTCTGTTGATTCTCCTGTGGTTGGATAGCAGGGGTATTCGAGCAGGGATTGCAGGAAAGTTGTGGGGTTTGGTTTCAGATCTGTCTACTCTGGCTCTGAGGGGTTGGAAGTGACAGTGATTCAAAATACTTGATAACAGGGATCCTCAGGCCTGGTCCACGAGAACAGGCACTGATCCCATGTGGACAGGTGCTGGCCACAGCTCCCTGCTCGGCTCTGCCCATTGGCATGCCCTTGAGGGCAGTCTGGGGAAAGGCAAAGGCTCCCAGATCAGTTCTCTTGGAAGCTCTGCCTGGATCGGGTGAGACTTCCTCACTTCTTTTCCAGTTCTCCCGCCTTGCCCAGATCCTACCATCCTGCTGCCCCACGCTGGGGACAGTTCAGGAGAGGGAAGTGCTAGGACCAACCAGAAAGGACCAAACTCCAGGCGGCCAGGCTGAGTCAACCACACCAGGAAAGGGAACGAGGAGGAGCTGGGAGGTGAAGGCAGAGGGCACACGTGGCATGGGGAGGGAAGGGTGGTGGGGACAGTGGGGTGCAGGTGCTCAGATACGGAGTGTGGGGAGGGGACAGGCAGACCTTGAGATGGAACAGAGTGCCTGGATTCTACAGGCTAAGCTGTGTGGGTCTGGTGTGGGCCCGAGCAGGCCAGGCCCTGGACATCCTGTGGATCGGAGTAGCATGGTCTGTGAGAAGTCTGAGGGTCCCATGCTGTCCCTTTGTCCCCTGCCTCATTCTTCAATTGAGAATACAGACCTATAGAGGGCAGTGACCTGCTCCAGGTCACACAGTTTGTCAGAGACCTGGTCATTACCCAGCAACACTGACTCTGCTTCTGAGCTCTTACTTGGGGCTGAGATGTCCATGAGAAGAACTGGCTGTGCCTGTGTCACCAGGTCTTTGGTGCTAAACACAAACCCTCTTGCTGGACAAGCCAGAGGTATGGCAAAAATGTCGGGAGATGTACAGAAAGTCCCGTGCACTGCTCCTGGCTGTACTGCCCTGCAGCGTGTGCCCAGTCACATCCTGTGACTTCTCTAGGATCTCAGAGTGAAATGGATCTGTTGAGAGGCTCTGGTGGGATATTGTATGTACAGTGCCCCAATGTGGTAGCTACCCGTGTTGGTGTCAATAAAAATGAAGAGTTCTGGGCTTAGTGGGGAACAGGGTGTGCCAAGCTTATTGCTGGGCATGTGGCAGGATGCAGGGGTGGGCGGTGCTGTCAGTAGCATCCTCAGAGCTGGACAGTGAACTTGAAGGCCTCTGCTTTAGAGGCCCCACTCAGCTTTGGGCAGACGACCTATCCACATGGTTTTCACTCCTGTCTTGCCTCCCTCTCTGCTCCATCCTTGCTTTGGGGCTTGAGGTCTGCATTCTAGGCTCTGGCCTGAGTCTCAGGAGATGGACTGAGTCTTCTGTTTAGAAAACAGATCACACTGCTTTGCTACCATGTTGGAGCAGACAGACCACATGGGGTTATGACCTGACAGGCAATCATGCTGCAAACATCTTGTACCATACAAAGCTTTTCTTTTTATGAGCACTCTACAGTTTATAGAGAATATTCACAGGCTCATCACACACACACAAACGGCTCTGTGAGTTTGTGGGAGCTTTACTGATGCCCCATTGCCTAGAGTTTTATTAAATTCTCCAGAGCCACCTGCATCAACTAAGGAACTGCTCTTACTCTCAACTTCACGCACACCTTTAACTGAGTTCTCACTGACGTCACTACCAATGTGCAGACGAGATTTCACCACGGTGGCTGAATAGGCACTGACCCATCCAAAGTCACATAGTGATTGGCAGTCCTTTTTAGGTCTTTTGACTCTTCTATCATAGCTTTTCCAGGACATCAAGAGAGAGATAATATCCATATTACATTTTATGAAATTTCACCTTGATTTTCAGGTGGTTGATTTTTTTTTTTTTGGATGTTCTAGATACAATGTCTGGTCATCTTCCTTGTTCACACACACTCATGCTTCAGCGAATCGATTGGGAGGCAATACATGGAGCGCCTCACTCACAGACATCCGTGCTGATGGATGTCAGGGCTCAGCGAGGCAGAAGTGGGTGGTGGTAGCAGCTGGACCAATAGTGGACGACAGGCACATTTCCCATGGGGTTCCATGCCGATGTGGGGACCCCCACCCTACCCTCCCAGAATCAGCACCAGGGATGGCAGGAGCTGGAGCGGGGCAGGTTTCAAGTTCTCCAGATAGGGAGACACCGCTGAGAATGGGGTACCTGGGGAAGGCTGAATTAGATTCAAGGATGTGTAGAAAAAGGAAGAAGGAGGCCTAAAGGGTATTTTAGGACATAGTTATTCCTATGTCCCTACAGCATGTTCTGGGACAGCATGAGCCCATTCAAGCAGAGTGCAAAGATCCTGGAGGGAAACGTATTAGGATACTTGCTAAACAACATTAGTTCTTGTTGATAAAAGGTTCTAGATGATTATTTTGTGCTTTCAAAAAGAAGGCCAAGGGCGCTCTTCTTCCTTGATGTTCAAGAACTGAGTGGCTTTCCCCTGCCACGCCCTCCAGCTACCAGGCTCTGCCTCACAGGCACAGAGCTGTGGAGTGGGCCATCTATGAACTGAACTTCTATGAACTGTGCCCCCTCAACCCCCATGAGGCTCTGTGCCTGCCTGAGCCTGGGACGACAGGAGTTACCTTCTTCACTGTGCCCATCTGATGGTCTCCAATACATTCTTCAATTTTGTCTGTTCCCCTCTGGACAAAATTCATTGTCCAAATCTCAGTAGTTTCAACCTGGGACACATTTCTCACATCTCTATCATCAGAGATGATCACACCACATGGTTTATTTCATAACTAGTTACACTGTGACATCTAAGGGAGCAGGTATTTATCTCACGGATCTTTGCATACCCTGGGCCTGCAAAGTGAATATGGCTGAATGTTTGCTGAATGAATAAAGGAAGATAGGAACCTGCCTGGGATAACTCACCTGGGAACTCAACAGAAAGCTGGAAAGCACAGCATCTTCCATATTAGACAGCCATGAACGTGTGAATATTTTGCAGCATAAGGTTGATAATCACAGGGCAGTTCTCACCTTGAGAACACAGGGGCTCCTTTTGAGAGTCACATATGCCTGGTAAATAGTAAGGTTCAGAAATGTTTGTTGAACAAGTAAACCTTAACCTATGCAGGTTATGATCTATGTGTGGATGAGAAGATCAGGCCCAAAAGGAAGAAGTGACTTATCAGGTGTCCCTCAGGTCCCCTGGGGCAGCATGATGAGGCTCCTGCTCTAGTTGCCAGCCCTGGGCACAGTTCTTAAGTGCATGGGGGTACGTCTGTGGTAGAGGACAGCTTTAGGAAAACCTGAATGCATTTGGTGCATAGCTGCAGACTTCTCTGTTTCTGGATTTACTTCTTAAAGGAAGTAGTTCTGGAACACCACTGGAAACTGTACAAGAGGCAATTCCATGAGTTGTAATACATGGCCAATGGTAGTTGGTATTGTTGTTCATGTTGACTGTCTCCCAAATGGCAAGAAAAGTCCCCAGGACCTCAGGTCCTGTGAGGCAGTGAGCATCTTATGTGATGGATTCATCTGTCACATTGTCAACTCCAGAATTCTCATGGATTTTGCTATTTCTAAAAACTATGACTATTTTGGGGTTTGAGGGTTTGTAATGAGCAGTGATACGAAAGTGGATGTTCAATTCACTTAAAGCTTTTTACATGTCAGCACTTAACTAAATAAAAAAGAGGAGGGGGAAAAAGAAATGCTAACAAAGAATGGAAGTAGACCAGAATATACAGAATATGTCATATCTTTAGAAATATTCCTTACATGTTTTTAACAAAATTATCTAAAAAAAAAATCTTATCAAGAATTTTTAGCCAAGTCTTTAGCATTAAATTGTCTCCCTGGGGCCGATGGCTTTTGCTCTCTGCCATACAATTGGTCATTTTTGTACAATCTGCTGATGACACAGATGCCGGGTCCCTCTCTGGCTTGGAGTCTCAGCCTCCTGGGTGTGAGAGTAGGAGTAATAAGACCACCTGTGTTTTTCTACCCGCTCCCTATTTGAATCTTCTCTTTCCCTCTTCTGTCACCTCCTTTCTCCACTCCTTTCCTCTCCAGACACAATTCCCCCTGGGCAAATCATTCATTTGTTTGCTCATTCTTTCTGAGACACCTAGGAGTCTAGCTCTGGGCTTGACATATCAGAGGCTTCAAAAAAAGTACAAGGTCAGTCCCCAGGTCCTTCCCTTCCCAGTGTCCCTGGGCAGCTGGGGCTGAAACACAAACAGAGGATGGCAGTTAATGGACAGCCAAGGGAACTACACCAGCCACTGCCAGGGGAGCTCAGCATTGAGGGTGGCGGGGTGCTGCAAGGCTGGAGCAGGCAGCGGGCCCCAGGGAGAAGGGATGACTGGGGCTGAGCCCCCAGAGGCGTGGGGCAGGTCTGAGGCCTGGAGTCAGAAAGCCTGGGCTTTAGTCTTCCTGGAAAGCCTGTGTAGATTTTGGGTAAACCAGTCACTGTTCTGACCATTGGGTTCTCCTGTGGAAGTTGGCGTCCCTCTATCCACAGCTGTGTTGAAAGATGTGTGTGGGCTTCAAGGAGATAGCACACCTCCAACAAATGCTGGTTCTGCCGACTCTGTTGCTCATCAGCTGTGTGAGCTTGGGCAGGTTCCGGAAACATTCCAAGCCTCAGTTTACTCATCTATTAAATGGGGCCATGGGCTATGCTGACCTCATGACGTTGTGAGGACTGAGAGAGAGAATGTATGGAGAGAGCTGAGCACAGGGCCTGGTAGGTTCTGAGCACTCAGCACACCATGGCTGGTCCCATCAGCTTTGTTATTAACAGTGCTGTGCTGAAGAGCACTTGAGATCACCCTCTGGGAGGACAGTTATGGACCCCTGCCTGGGGACCCATGTGATCCCTGAGGCTGTGCTGTGACTTCTCTGGGCTTTGTGGCTCCAGGATGGCTAGTGCCAGCTCAGAGCCTGCCACCCAGAGCAGGAGGCTGTGGCTTAGCAGGGTGGGTAAGTCCTATTCCCACTTAGCTGGGGAACCCCAACATCTGAGGAGGCTCAGCCAGGCTCTCAGGTCAGCTCTGTCATTTGCCCCGAGGCATGGCCCTCCAGTGGGGACAGGCTGAGGCAGCTAATGGGACCCCAGGATTGTGTCTGAGTGTGGGAAAGGCATGGTGACTCATGGGAAGTCCATATCTGAGGGCCCCAAACCTAGGTACCTAGGCCATAGGAGAGTGGCCTGTGTGCTCAGAGCCTGTCCATGTTCCCTAGTGACAGCTGCTTGGCATCACTGGTCTCAGTGCAAGACTGTATTTAGGTGGGGACCGGCCATCATAGCAGCTGTCACTAATGAGCACTGATCACAGGCAGGTGCTCTTGAAGATGCTTCAAACTCATTTACTCCTCCCGGCAACGCTAGGGAGCAGGTTCTGTTATTCTCTCCCCAGTTTCCAAAAGAGAAAACAGAAGGACATCCAAAGAAGTGAAGTTAGTTGAACCCACAAATTCAGATGTAACCATCATGAGCTGCTTCTCTGGGACAGCTCAGGGTGAGCAGCTTCCCCATGTGGAACCCACCCCAATTGTCTCCTTCCTGTTCTCCACAGACTCCATCACCTCCAGCCCAGGATGGGGTTCCAATGAGCATCCAGGGGCACAAAGCAAGCTCTTACCATCCCTGAGTCTTGATTTCTTCAGCTTCAGGGTGGGGATGAGAAGCTCGGGCTTGCAGAGCAATTCTGGGGCTTCCGTGAGACCCTGTGCAGGGAAGTGCTGGTGCCTGGCTCACCGCTGGTGCTCAGCCATGGTTGTTTTCTTGATGGGAACATGATCAGTGTCCCTAGAAGAGTAAGCAGGCCCCAATCCTCAGTGCAGTTCAGAAGACAAGTCCCACAGGGTCATCTGACGAGGCCTCATCCCCAGATCTGCTGCCCCTCTCCTCTCTTTCAGGCCTCACTGGCTCGGGAGGCTGGCCTTACTAGATCCTTTGTCAAGCTTTTTAGGTATTGGCTCAGCCAAGTCGTACAGAGAGAGAAAACGGCAAGGCCAGGTTCTTGGTGCTTGCTATGGGGGTCTGGAATTCAAGGAGCTGAATTCCCTCCATTCAGGCAACCAGAAGTAAAACCTTCATTTTCTACCTAGGACCAAGGAAGACAAGCCCTTCTAGCCAAGGCTCTGGTTGGCGTCATGGACAGATGCCTGATGGCTTGTATTCTAGTCTGGAACTGAGCTATGTAGCCTGGCCAGGGAGGGAGTAGGGCTGCATCCACCAAGGTTCTACTGAATGGAGGGTGACCAGTTGTCCTTACATTAAATGAAAACCAGAAGAGCCCTGGGGAAACAGGAGTTGGTGACCCTGGCCAGATATTCTGGGCCAGTTTAAGAGCCCTCTATTTCTCCCTTATCTTCCTGCAGTTTGCAGGCCTGCTCTTCATCGGAGCCAGCCCATAAAAGGAGACAAAGCTATAGAGGTGAAGGCGGTGGCTGGACTCCCACGCCTGTTTAACGAGGAGGCTGAGGTCTGGGCTCTGATGACAGGTCCCTTTGAAGAACTGACGGAGCCTTGGTCTTCCCAGGGACATGGGATGGTGGGGGTGAGTCTCCGTGTAGCCACCAGTTCAACGGGACTCCTATTTTACAAGGCCGGGAAATATTCACGGAAGGCTAAATAACAGGTTAATGAGGGGTTTCAATAGAAAGTGGTATTAACTTTAATGAGGAGAAAACACTTTGTAAGGGCCAACCAACACCCACTGGGGCGGAGGTATAAATCCCGGCTGCGGAGCTGCTTCTTCACATCGGGGTGTCTGGTCTTAGGGATCTACCACTTGCATCCGGGCTCCTGTGGCCATGGCTTCCAAATGCCTCAAGGCCAGTTTCTCCTCGGGATCCCTCAAGAGCCCAGGAGGGACCGGAGGGGGCTCCAGTCGTGTATCCACGATCTATTCCAGCAGCTCTTGCAAACTCCCGAGTCTCTCCCGGGGGGCCCGAAGTTTCTCTGTGTGCACAGCTGGGCTGGGCAGAAGCAGCTCCAGGGCTTCTGGTGGCCTCCCTGCTCTCTGCCTCACCACTGGAGGCTTTGCCGCCAGCTACAGCATGGGTGGGGGCTGGTTTGGGGAGGGAATCCTCACTGGCAACGAGAAGGAGACCATGCAGTCCCTGAACGACCGGCTGGCCAGCTACCTGGAGAAGGTGCGCCAGTTGGAGCAGGAGAACGCCAGCCTGGAGAGCCGCATTCGGGAGTGGTGTGAGCAGCAGGTTCCCTACATGTGCCCCGACTACCAGTCCTACTTCCGGACCATCGAGGAGCTCCAGAAGAAGGTGAGAGGTTCCGTGTGGCAGTGGCTACCCAGGAGCCTGGTGGCATTAGACTCAGACTGGCAGCCAGAACATGTGTGATGGTGGCCCTAGGGCACCTAGGAGGTTAAGAAGCATGTTTCTACCAGTAATTACAGAGGGAGGTATCATTAGCCCATTATACAGAGGAGAACACTGTCAATTAACCAGGCTTTGGCTGGTTAATTGACCCAGATGGCCATTAGTGCTCTCTGGGTCATGATGAACACAGAGTGTATGAATTAACTGATGTGTGACCTTTGGCACCATTGTCCATTTCTCTGATTTTTAATTTCTTCATTCATTTTAAGATGAAGGGATTGAACCTGATGCGTTGAGTGTAGATCAGGTTTCCCATAAGTAACTCAGGGAAGAAAATACCTGTCAGAAAAGTTTCCTTCTTGCCTTGTCTTCATCCCTTGAGAGTCACAGCTGGATTCTGAGAGGGACAATCTATGGCCAGAGAATCACGGGTACACTGTGGGCAATGGCCTGCTTTGGGTCCCCAGCAGGCCTGGGAGACAGGAAGACAGGAAGGCAGGGAAGAGCCTCGTTAAGCACGCCCCTGCCCTTCTCTCTAGCCCTGGGCTACATACCACAGACCCGCTGCATTGGGAGGTCCACAGTCCAGTCCCTATTGCCTTCCACGAACCCTCAAGGAGCTCCGCTGCTAGGAGTCCAGGATGGACAACTGTTTCTGTCCAGAGGACCCCTCCCCACCCCTCTGCCTGCCTTGGGGGGTCCCACTAGCAGAAGGTCCTTTCTTGTACTGAAGTTGCTCCTTTCTATCCCCAGACTCTTTGCAGCAAGGCAGAGAATGCCCGGCTGGTGGTGCAGATTGACAACGCCAAGCTGGCTGCTGACGACTTCAGGACCAAGTAAGTGGACCTGCCCACCCTTGATAGGCGCTGGTAGACTTGGACCTGGGTGATGCCTAGACTCAGGGTTTTAACTGCATTCAGTCACCAAGACACAAAAGCAGGTCTCATAGCACCAGGGCAGTGTATGGTGGCGCCTGACTTTGAAAGCAAAAAAAAATTGGAGCTACAGATGCCCTGTTCTATGCCTGCAGGTATGAGACAGAAGTGTCCCTTCGGCAACTGGTGGAGGCTGACATCAATGGCCTGCGCAGGATCTTGGATGATCTGACCTTGTGCAAGGCTGACCTGGAGGCACAGGTGGAGTCCCTGAAAGAGGAACTGCTCTGCCTCAAGAAGAACCACGAGGAGGTGAGCATGGGGAAGAGGCAAGCATGGGGGGAAGGTGAGCATGGGGGAGGAGGTGAGCATGGGGAGGAGGTGAGCATGGGAAGGAGATGAGCATGGGGGGACATCTGGGTGTGGGGGAGAAGTTGAGCATGGGGGAGGAGTGAGCATGGGGGAGGCAGCCAACTGGGAAAGTTAGTGCTGACTCTTGTCTGTGCCACAGGAAGTGAACTCACTGCGCTGCCAGCTTGGCGACCGGCTCAATGTCGAGGTGGATGCTGCTCCACCTGTGGACCTGAACCGTGTTCTGGATGAGATGAGGTGCCAGTATGAGACTCTGGTGGAGAATAACCGCCGGGATGCTGAAGACTGGTTTGACACCCAGGTAGGTACCTGGAAACAATCAGTGCAACAGGCCACACAGAAGTGGCTGTGAGGTTGGGAGTCAAGAAACCTGAATGTGGGTGTCTCAGTTCTGTTCTAACCTCACTGTGCGACCTTGGGCATGCGGCTGTCCTCTAAATAGCATGGATAAAAGGAATGTGTCGGACTGGGTGATTTGGAAGGTCCTTCTTGACTGATGATTCTATGTGGCCTCTGGAGACCTTTGAAGCTGAGTCCCCAAAAGGCTCCTAACCAGGTCCTGTGTGTATGTATGTTTCAGACAGAGGAGCTGAACCAGCAGGTGGTGTCCAGCTCAGAGCAGCTGCAGTCCTGTCAGGCAGAGATCATTGAGCTGAGACGCACGGTCAACTCCTTGGAGATCGAACTGCAGGCCCAGCAGAGCATGGTGAGCCTGCAGGTGGGGGAGGGATTCTGGATGAGGCCTGGAAGCCCATAGCCCTGCTGCTCCATGCTCTGATCACATTGGCAGGCTCCAGGGGTTCAAGTTATTGAGCAACAGGCTTCTCTTGCAGAGGAGAAGAATGAGGGCCAGGCGCCAATCATAAATGCCCCAGTGGTATGGGACAAGAGGCCTGGAGCAAGCCGTAGGTCCAGGCAGTAGCTCCTCTATTTGTGTAATCACATCCATCTTGACATATTATCAGTTACTCAGAGATGCTATTAATCAGGAGATAATCTGGATCTGCAGGCTACGGGGACTGGTTGGCTCATCTCAAATGAGATGTCTGATGGTGGTTCATCCTGGCTCAAATAATTCTCTCAGCTTCCACTCTTGGATTTTGAGGTCTCACTTGTACTTTCTCTGGCCTCTAAATTTGTTCCTCCTTCCATAACCCTTGACCTCCCAGAGAGATGCTTTGGACTCCACCTTGGCAGAGACAGAGGCCCGCTACAGCTCCCAGCTGTCCCAGATGCAGTGCATGATCAGCAACGTGGAGTCCCAGCTGGCCGAGATCCGGGCTGACCTGGAGCGTCAGAACCAGGAGTACCAGGTGCTGCTGGACGTCCGGGCCCGGCTGGAGTGCGAGATCAACACGTACCGGGGCCTGCTGGAGAGCGAGGACAGCAAGTGAGTGCCACCGTGTGTTCTCTTGTCTTCTGAATGCCGTCTCCAAAGTTTTGGGGAGATAACATGGTGCCTGGGAGGAGCACAACACTCAGAGTCGGGAGTCCTGGGTTTTACCTCTGGTCACGCTACAATGTCACCATATGATTGTAGCTGGGCCCCTTTCCTCTCTGGGTCTCATTTCCCCTTTGGTAAGATGAGAGGACAGGATTAGGTGGTTTTTAAGATGCCTTCCAGTTTGCATATTCTGGGATTAGCTAGGAGACCCTGAAAACAGCAACTGGAAGATCCAAGTTACCTGACTCTTTCTGTCTCCTAGGCTCCCCTGCAACCCGTGTGCCTCTGACTGCTCATCCTCCAAGTCAAGCTTCCCCTGCCTTCCTGCAGCCTCCTGTGGTCCAGGCATAGCCCGCACGACCTGCAGCCCCCGCCCTGTTTGCGTGCCCTGCCCAGGGGGTCGGTTCTGAGAACTTCTGACCCAGAAGGCCAAGGTCATTGTCACTTGGACATGGCCCTTATTCAATCCTAACTCTTACAGCCCAATCCCCTCTCTGCACACAGAGCCCAGGTCCAGGCCCTGAGAGGGCTCACTGCAAATACATGCCTTCGAGTTTCTCAGAGCCTGCCAGTAAGGCTGGCTGCCCCCAAGGCCTTAACTCCTCATCATTTCAATGGGCGCCAGCATCTCTGTTCTCAGGGAACAGAGACTTTCTTTCTGGTGTATTGGGTTGGGCTTTCTTTCTGGTGTGTTCCAGTAGGTTCTGAAATGCAATACAAGGTTTCTATTGGTGGAACAATAAAGCTCCTTTGCTCTGGCTGTGGATTCCCGATTCATATCATTTCTGTGTTCGTTTGTGTTCCTGCTGAATCCAGGGATAACCACTAGGTAGATGAATACCAGAATGCTTGACCAAGAGTGACCCTGGGGATGACAGGGTCCTTGGGCCCCTGATCAGGAAGGGTAGAGGCCATGGTGAGATGTTCCGCTTGACTTCTCTGATGAAGACCTTTTCCCAAGATTCCAGTGCGGTGACAGGTTTACCAGACCTCGCCTGCTATGCCTCTTAGCATCCGTGGCCACCCTGTAAGCTAAGAGATCAGTGAGATAGAAAGCATTTCAGGCCACTTAATTAGCCTCATGTCTGTGGCTCCTCATAAAAGCAATGATATAGTACCACACACTCGTGGTACTTTAAAGGGTACAAACACCTTCTTTCCTTGCAGCCTTTCATAAAGCCTTTCTAGATGGGTAAACCTCCTTAATATTCTACTTCCCATCATGTTCAGAAGACAGAGAGTGGGCCTGCCAGTGTCTCAGAGCCTGCTACAGCTCAGAAGTTCTTGCCCTTGGGAGACTCATGCTTCCTCTTGTGGGATCTCAGCATCTGACAAGTCCTGTGACCAGGTGCATGGGCAAGAGAGCTCCAGGTATTAGATATGGAAAATGTCAAACCCTCAAATATGGAGGCCTCAGAAAAGGGAGTGAAAAAGACAGCCATACCTTGATAGCACTGATCCTTTCCCAATGCACTCTTTCCCAGTGACAAGACAAGCCCTGGGGAGGAAATAACCATCCAAGCCTAGACTGGCAGTCTCTAGGAAGGAGCCAACGTATTGACCCTTCCCAGAGCAAATCCTTTCTCAATGACAGTGCAATGAGACCCCAGAGGGAAAGAGATAAGTACTGACCACTGACCCCAGACCCTCTATCTGGTCCACTGACTGCTGATGACAGACCCTTCATCTGGCCCACTGACTGCTGACCCTGGACCCTCCGTTAGACACGCTCTGTCATTAATTAAGTCACCTCTCAGTATAACCTATATAAGCCCAGTCCCCTTCTTTGTTCAGTGGCTCATTTTCCACCAGGGGAGTGGGTCCACCAGAACCATGACTCCATTCCTGAATAAAGACTTTCAGCTGATTTGTGAAATTTGTGTTGGGCCTGGTCTCTTTGTGCTAACACCAGGCATCTAAGACGGAGTGCTCTTACTGTGTTCAGAATGTCCTCCCCAAACAGATCAAGCAAGTACTGAGTTCTAGCAGTCCCAGAGGGAAAGGGACAGGGTCAAGGCAGCACTTTCTAAGCTAGAAAGGAGGGAAGGTTGTCCTGAGTCAGCCCTCTGCTCTCCAAGATGCCAAAGGCTCTTGCTGGGGGACTTCAGTGATGTTAGGAGGGCTCTGACAAGTTGGTAAATGCTGCCTGACCCATGCAGGCCCAGGCCTGCCAGGTCAGGATGTCTGTATGTTTCAACCTGATTTCACCGTAGATTCTGTCCCTTCCTATCCCGGTGTACAGGAGGGCCTGGGCCTTTGGTCTCCACCACGTAGCTCATGGCAACCTGAACCTCCACTCAAGTTCCAGTCACCTTGGAACCCTTCAGCAGATTTTGCTGAGGGTCAGGTGCCCATGGCGAGTGGTGGTCTCAGAATCGTTCACTTCAGCCAACAAACCCTTACAGACCACTAATGTGTGCCAGGCATTGGTTAGGACCAGGGGCAGGGTTGGTCTATGTGGGAGAGAGGTTGAGATGGGACAAGAAGGACACCTGCTTACTACTTCTTTCCTTTCCACCTCAGTGGTAGGAGGAGGCCGTGAAATAAGCATAAAGAAAATCTGGGCCAAGAACATGGAGTCAGGTTGATGTGGGTTCAAATCTCAGCCCTACCACTAACTGCATAAAGGAATGCTAGCAGGTCACAGTCCCTTTTCTGAGTACCAGTTTCCTCTTGGGAAAAGTGCAAAGGTGACACTTACTGTGTTGTAAAGTCCCTAATACTTTGCTGAGCATGTGATGGGCACCTGCAAACTAGTTAACATTGACTCTTGGATGCCTGGATTTCTCTGAGAGTGACATATACTTTCCCCTATCTGGGATTTCATTTCTTAGGTTTCCTTCAAGGCAGTGATGCCCAGGACAAAGCAGGCTAGCTAAAGTGAATATATGGTTATATAATTTATTATTTAATTCCAACTCTGACCAGTCGTGGGGAAGTCATGGTCAGCAGTATCAGATGCTCTCTTGAGCACATGGCTCTAGTGAATTCTGTTTTGTATGTTCCATTCCTCCTCTTTATAGCACTCTTCATGGCACAAGTCCCTTCCAAGCTTATAATAGTTCCCTTCCAGATGGCGTTAACCAGATTACATGTAATCCTGCCTCTAATTATTACTTACTTTATTTGCTTGTGCTTTTTAATTATAATACTGTTTCTATTTATCCAGATGTTCTCAGCCTTGTCTGCACACTGGGATGACCTAGAAAGCCTGACAAGACAAAACAAAACAAAACCCATACCTGCTCTGTTCCCCAGAAATTTTGACTTAGTTGTTCTATCATACGGCCCAATATTGGAATTTTTGAAGGTTCTCCAGGTGATGATAATGTACAGAGCTCCTTCAGGAGGAAGGGATTTTAGCAATTCAACTTGGAGTATAGGCTTGACCTAGACCTTAGCACTATCAGTTCTGATCTCTAAGACAGTTTGGGGGTATTCCTCAATTATTTTTTTCCTCTAATAACAAATATTTAAAATGAATTATAAGTTTAAGTTATCATATTTTTATTTCCAAAGAAACTTTTTGTTCTCTATTCTTCTTTTATAGCATCCAGTTCTGGTTTCCTGTATATAACTGTTACACCCATCTCTGAGATAATTATTTTTAAAAATATAGTTTTGGATTCTGTGTTGTTTCTGTCTCATTTCTCTCTTTTACTGTTTCAATTGTTTGCTTTTTTTTTTTTTTTTTTTTGGTCCATCCTTCATAATGCCAAGCATTTGAACGGAGTGGAGTTTGCTGAAGATTTCCTGGGGACTGTGAGGTCAAACGGTGACATTTTCTCTCTCCCTCCCTGATGGCTCTCTCTACACCTAACTCCTGTTTTTCTCTTCTCCTCATCCTTCCCTTCCATGATTGCCCCCCAGGAACTTCAAATTCTTCTCTCCTTTCTCCATCTGATATCTTGCTGCCAAATCATGGCATGTGGGGGTTCCACCTACCCCAAGAAATTATCAACATAAAGGTATTTTTTAAAGTAAAGACTCTTTGCTTCTGCAAGAGGAATTCTGGTGGCTGCTGTTAAGATACATATGCTTCACTACCTCAGTGATTACCAAAACTACATAGAGGTCTTGTTGGGTAGAGGTTGCTGGATCTTATTCTTCAAGTTTCTGATTCAAGAGGTCTAGAGTGATCTTGAAAAATTGCATTTCTAGTATGTTCCTGAGTGATGTAGATACTGCTAACCTGAGGACTTTACTTTGAGAACTACTGTTACACTTAATTATAGGAATATTTATATTATTTTTTTGAGGGCACATGAATGTCAAGAACCCAGCACAGAGCCTGGCAGTGGTATACATTCAATATCACTGGTTATGATTTGGAAGCGTGGCCTGAGGTCTCATCCCATGTACTTGACATTGCCATCCCACCTCCTTCTGTCTGACACCACTGGCTTCTCTAAACAGTTCATTCAGACAAGGGTAGTGGGGTTATGCTTGTTATAGGAAATTAAGCTGAGATTATTCAATCAAACCGTCTCCATTTGCATAAAGAAACTGAGGCCCAGGGAGGCACATTGACTTTCTCAAAGCCACAGAACAAGCTAGAAGGCGGCTTCTCTATTTTGACTTTTCTTCAGCAATGAAAGGGCTGTCTGGCCCTTTGACCAACATGTCTGGAATATATGAAAAAGAATACTCATACCCCAACACGATATCGGGAAGAGAGTGGATAAAAGCTGCAGCTCTACAACACACACATATTAAACATGTGTTCTGTGAGCTCCTGGGGTCTACAGAAGATGGAAAACCGCTGGTACAGCAAGTTGCCTTACAGGGATGCCCAAGGTCCCTGTTAACTGGGACACCTGCTCCTGGTCTTCTGGCTTGGCTCATCTCAGGGCTGCAGAGTGTCCCTTCTCAAAGGGGCTGATTCCCACTGCTTCTGTTCTCTGGGGTCCTGAAGGGAGCCCTCGAAGAAAGTAAAAGCAGAGCTGGTTCCAACCTGTTTGACCTCAGTCTGTTCAACAGTCTGGATTCAAATGCTTGGTAACTCTGTACAGGGCACCGTGATCACTGAGTAGAGGGACATGGTCAGGGGAGAGCATCTGCCTCCTGGTCATAATATTGACCTGCTTTTCCCCACCCCTCCCTGTCTCCAGTGAAAAGATGTCCTGGATTCTTAGGCTTTCTTAATGAGTCTGAAGTTCATTCTCTCCTTCCTTGATAGTATTTTCTTCCCCTTAGTGGGAGCTGATACATGTTTGAAAGCCTCAGAGGGTCACACACTTTCCTGTGTCCCTGGACTTATGCCTCTGCCGGTATCGGTGCAACTTCTGTCACCCACACATTTCCTCATTAAGGGGCCAGGCCTCTTCCCACAGGGAATGCTCTCATTAGAAGGGGCAGCTGCCTCTCCACAGCCCTGCAGACTTCCTCAGGGCAGGTACAGGTGGGGGCGCACCGGGCAAGGCCAATGGTGACACAGGGCCTGGCTCTGGCTGTCCCTGGCTGCCACACCCTGTTAATGAGGGCCCAGGCCTGGAGCGGATTCTTTGAAGATTGTGTCCTGAAGCTTTCCCCTGGTTATCAATGATAGGAGCCCAGAGTCCTGCTTTAGCCAAATGACAAGTTTGGTGTCTTTTATGAGGACAGGAAGTCCTTATTGGAAACCAGATTACAAATTAATTAGCAGCTTCCTCTGGGGCCGAGTGTAACATCAACATCCCCCAGGACGACTTTCTAGCGTGAGCCCCCTCACTCCAAGGGTATAAAAGAGGTTCGAGTAGGAGGTTCTCCTGTAGACATCAGGGCAGCTGCAGCCGAGGAGGAAGGGCCTCCCCAACATGACATCCAACTGCTGTGTCACCAATACCTCGCCAGCTTCTGTCAAGGGCTGCCCTCGGCCTTCCTCCGTCTGCTCCAACAGCATGAGCTGCAGGCCCGAGCTGTGCCTGGGGTATGTGTGCCAGCCCATGCAGAGCCTGCCTTCCATCTGCATGCCTCCCAACTACCGGCCAGCCAGCTGCCTCTCCAAGTCCTTCCTGCCCAGCTCCTGCAGGCCCAGCAGCTGCTGGCCGGCCAGTGGCATCTCCAGCTCCATGGGTACCTATGGCTGGTACTATGAGGGCTCCTTCAACAGCAATGAGAAGGAGATCATGCAGGCCCTGAATGACCGCCTGGCCAGCTACCTGGAGAAGGTGCGTCAGCTGGAGAGGGAGAACGCCAGCCTCGAGAGCAAGATCCAAGAGGCCTGCCAGTCCCAGGTGCTCACCCTGTGTCCTGACTATCAGTCTTATTTCAAGATCATCGAGGAACTCCAGCAGAAGGTGAGGTCAAGTGGCGAACAGACTCGCTGGGGAGGCGTCCTGAATAGCCGGCACTCCAGATTTCAATCGCTTTAATTTAGCAAGCTATGTTCGGGGGAAAAGAGACCTCCCTAGGGCATAAGATTATCTCATCATTTATGCACTCAGACAGAGCCCTTAATGTGGGAAGAGACTGGAATCTAGTCTTAGCTTTACCATTGACTCATTGCATGACTTTGAGAGGTCTCTTCCTTTCTCCAGGACTCAGTTTCCTCATCTGTAAGATGGGGATAACAGTGCTCCTTATCTAATGGGGTTGTGAAGAGGATTCAATGAGACAATGCAGGTCAAATGCTTGCAATAGTCCCTGGCACAGATTGGTCTTTCAGTAAATATCAAGGATCCTTCTAACTCTCAGGAGAATGAGCTCCTACAGAATGAGATTCTTTCCTTCCATATTTCCCATCTGAAATGGGGCATTTGGGTTAATAAAGATCCAGATGATTTATTTAAAAAGTAAATCTCAAGGACAAGAAACTCACTAAATTTTCCCCAGAGTTCCAGAGTAGAGGGACTTCCTCGGGGATGGCCAAGGGCTGCTGAGTCTTGTCTCTGCTTCTGCTCTTTGGGTTCTTTTTCTTTCTTCTCATCCTGCACTAACCCCTCTGTGTGGCCCACAGGTTCTGTGCACCAAGGCGGAGAACGCCAGGATGGTTGTGCACATCGACAATGCCAAGCTGGCTGCTGATGACTTCAGGACCAAGTGAGTTTGGCCCGGGGAGTGCTGCCCCTCTTCCTGAGCCCTCTCGGGGTGGCTTTCTATTAGCTTCACAGAAGGCTGGAAAGTGCTAGCTGTTCGAGGCCTGGCCCGAGTTCTGTATGCAGTTCCACCCTTCAGCTGCTGACCCCCCAACTGTGTGCAGGTACGAGACGGAGCTGTCCCTGCGGCAGCTGGTGGAGGCTGACATCAACGGCCTGCGCAGAATCCTGGACGAGCTGACCCTGTGCAAGGCTGACCTGGAGGCCCAGGTGGAGTCCCTGAAGGAGGAGCTGCTCTGCCTCAAGAAGAACCACGAGGAGGTGAGGCCAGAGTCGAGCTGAGGTGGGGAGGAAGAGTGGGAAGAACGTGGTGTTTGGGTTGGGTAGATGTGAGTTGAAATTGCCAGGCCTGACACACATTGTTTCTGTGACTTTAACAGATGATGTCATCTTTCTGAGCTCCCTCATGAGTAAAACGGGGCTAACACGATCATACAAGGTTATTGTGAGGAGTTAATGGATATGACATGGATCATAGATATGACCCAGGTCATGGACATGAAAGACCAGCCTCTTGGTAGCTGCTCAGAAACGTAGCTCGATTTTGCTGCAATTCTTGGGACAGTGTGACTACTGAATGTCCTTAGAGCCACATCCCAGAGGGAGAGTGATGTAGTTTGGCCAGGGTCAGGTTATATTCTGGAACTCACATCAATGGCTTTTCTTTCTCTGCCAGGCTAGACCCCTGGGGATGCCCCTATTTCTTCTGAGAGAGAGTCGAACTACAATGGTTTTCTTATTTTCCCTGTCCCCACCCTGTTCCCTCTTTTCTCTTCTGTTTTCATATAATATACTTAAGCCCAAGCCGTAGGAAAACCCTCTACAATCTCTTTCTTCCTCTTTGGTGGCCCTCGGAGGGCAAGCACCTGTGTGCCCTGGGCACCTGTGTGTTGCGAAGCCCACCTGAGCTGGGGTGCTTTATGCCTCCTTCCCTGGGTTGACTCGAAACCTCTTGACTTGAGATTTGAATGAACGAGTGTCTCTGGGTCCTGGCTGGGTTTCCTTTGGCTTAAGTGTAAAGTAACAATCCCTCACCACGTACTCACTGAGCACCCTTGGGCGCCTGACTCATTCCACTTAAATCAGACAGCTGGGAACCACACCAAGAAGCCACTAATGAGGCAAGATCACTCACTCCAGCAGCCTCAGTGACAACTTTCTCTCATTGGTAACCAAGCCTGGGGAGGTACCCATCCTAACTTGGGCCTTAAACCAAGTGGAGTCTGGCTCCTGCTGCCCTCCATCCCAACTGAACAGGGCTGGGAGGGTGATGGGAGAGGGATGGGTTGGGTTCCCCATTTTAGGAAAATGGATCAAATGAACCCTTTTGCTGCTTTTGGCTTCTGCCAAAGTGACAGAAAGTGTCATGGAAGGGCACAGCTGGAGCTGGAAGATCATTGAGATACTGCAGGGTGGACGGCAGTCCTCTGAGGGCCCCTCTAACTCTGAGATCTTCGGCATCTTTTGTTGGATCTGTTCGTGTCTCCCTGGGTTGTGAGATTTTTCACACTTGCCCCGGGTCTTGTGCCTTTTCAGGAAGTCAATACCCTCCGATGCCAGCTTGGAGACCGTCTTAACATCGAGGTGGATGCTGCACCCCCTGTGGACCTGACCAGGATGCTGGAGGAGATGAGGTGCCAGTACGAGACCATGGTGGAGAGCAACCACAGGGACGTGGAGGAGTGGTTCAACCTGCAGGTGGGTGCACCTCTCCCAGGCGTCCGGGCTCCTCAGTGTCGGGAAGCTCCTCCTAGCTTGCTCCTCTCTCCCCTGCAGATGGAGGAGCTTAACCAGCAGGTGGCCACGAGCTCAGAGCAGCTTCAGAACTACCAGTCGGACATCATTGATCTGAGACGAACAGTGAACACGCTGGAGATTGAGCTGCAGGCCCAGCACAGCCTGGTGAGTGCTGCTGCTGGGGGCTTCTCTGCCAGCCCTGGATGGGGGCAGTGCTGAGAAAGACAGGTACAGATTTGCAGGAAGGAGGAAGGGGAGACCCAGATTTCAGCCACCACGGACACTCCCCCAGCTGACTTCTAAGGTTTCTTCCAAGATCCAGCTCAGAGACAGAAGGGGCATGTCCCAGATCAGATCTGGGTTAGGCGGACCCTGTCTGACACTGTTTCTTAGGAAGGCCTGTTCCCGCTTAGTATGTTCTTTTAAACCCCTGGTTCTCAATATCACCACAGGGATTTCAATAGTCCTCATATCTAGTTCTTCTCTGGACCAACATGAGAATTGATGGAGACAGAGCCTGCACATAGATATTTCTAAAGGGCTCCCGTGTGACTCTAAGTGCAGCCAGGGTTGAAAACTACTGTCCTAACTGATGGCAGAGGAGAGGTACTTGGTGAACCTCCAATCTAAAACCTGAAGCCAGCCTGGAGTTTTAGATGGAAAAGGGATTTAGAATCAGATTTATGACTTGGGTTCCATCACTTACCAGTCACCTAACCTCACTTGACCTTTCTGGGCTTCAGTTTTGGCAGTGGCTTCCCTGGATGGGGGGTATCATTACCAACACCCAAGGGAAACCTGGTTCTTCTTGGTTCTTTCTGAACCAGGCCACGTAAAATAGCTCACCCCTCATGATGACATCTTTTCTTTTGCCTTAGAGGGGCTCTCTGGAAAATACGCTGGCTGAGACGGAGGCCCGCTACAGTTCGCAGCTGGGCCAGATGCAGTGTATGATCACCAATGTGGAGTCCCAGCTGGCTGACATCCGCTGTGACCTGGAGCGGCAGAACCAGGAGTACAAGGTGCTGCTGGATGTCAAGGCTCGGCTGGAGTGTGAGATCAACACCTACCGGGGCCTGCTGGAAAGCGAGGACAGCAAGTACGTAGGCCCTGGAGAGGCTCCACAGGGATGTGGGTGAGGGTCAGCAGAGGTTATAGGAAGCAACCAGACCCATCCTTAAGAGACCATCAGCTTAGAACCCTGTCAGGTGTAAGAAGACATTGGGAAGCTGGCATGCTCCCAAGAGAGCCAGGCAATGGTGTTCCTGCTGCCGTCTTGAAATCGGCTCATGGGACCATTCTGCTCTATGCCAAGTTGACGAACTACTTCCAGGTGCCAGGTACTAGGAAGGATGCTGTATAGATGACAAGGCATCTGTTCTCAAATTGTTTGCATCTGATAAAGGGACAGGCAGACAGTCCCTGGAGAGCTCAGTGGGGAGAAGATTTTAGGATGTTAGGGGACAACAGGTCCCCTTAACATGATTGAGCTATAGTGGGAATCAGGACTGGAATCAGACAGAAATTGATTGATTAATGGCAGTTGGGGCCCATTCATGGACAACCACAAGACCACGCTGGTATGTGTGGGATGTTATTTTATAGCTCAGCAGGAGGCCAGTCTCTCTCTCTCCCTCTCTCCCTTCCTTCCTTCTTTCCTTCCTAATATGGAATTTGCTTACCTGCTCATCTCCCCCAGTAGAAGGCAAACATCTAGAATGCAGAGACAATAAGATGCATCTTCATTTCCTGAACTTGGCTCATGGTAGATGCTCAATAAATGTTTCTTGGCCAAGTCAACGAGAGCTCAAAGCTGCTCTTCAGGAAAGTCACCCTGAGAGCTGTGGAGGAACTGATGAGGAACCAGGCAGGGACACTGGCCGTGGCCTAGGTAAGCAATGGAGAGGGCCTGATCAGGGCAGCGGAGGCATTAATTCCAGATGCTGCGCAATCAGGATCAGCAGGACTTGGTGGCTGTCTGGATGCAGGAGTCAGCTGGGCTCTGAACACCTGGTGGGCTGATTCCTATTGCAGCATTTTCCTTTACATTTAGCCTTGCTCTCTGTCATTCAGAATCTGTTCCTCCTCCTCCTCCTCCTCTTTTGTGGTATGGGTGATCAAATCCAGGACTTAGTGCCTGCTAGGTAACGCTGTCACTGAGCTATACCTCCAGCCCTGTCATCTAGAATCTTCTCCTTTTGGGCAAGTGTTGCACAGTCAGATATTTTCAAGGATGAGACCATTCACATACATGTGTGATGTAGGTCATTTGGGATTGTGGGAACCAGGGAGCTCTTGTCTCATCGAAGGAAAGCAGTGCTGTCCCCTCAGGGTCAATTCAACAAACCTAGTATTGATGGATTTTCTGATTCATCAAGGGAAGCTGACAATTTGGGTGTTTTAAAATGCTAAGTTATATCCACATTTAAAATTTTTTCAACAAATTGAAAAAGTAGAATGCCAGTCAAATTATAAAACTTCAGGCTGTCTGTGGCCCTCAGGCTGCCTGTTGGGCCTCTGAGCTGTTTGGTCTCTGCCCAACATCCAGGGTGTTGTTTTTGGTTTTGAGCCCCAGCCTGTCAGTCTCTGAGATCATTCTCTTTCCTTTTGCCATGTATTCATCCCAGACTCACTTATTATTTCTTCTTATTCAACACATTAAGGGCCGACTCTATGCCAGGTATGCAGGGTGGGCACACGTACACAGCTTCTGACCTCACTGCCTAGTGTGGGGTTTGTGTGTGGGGGAGTCCATAATGGAATAGTTACTGATCACCGTGGAAGGAGGTATGGGTACCCCTGTGGGATTTGACACAGAGAGATGCCGGAAGGCTTCGAGGACGTGGCAGTTGAGTTGAGCTCTTAAGAAACAGAAGAAGTTGATTAGATGAGAGAAGAGGGAGGAGTGTTTCAGAAAGAGCCAACAAGACACAAAAGTCCTGTGGCCTGAGCAGCCTGGACCACAAAGAAACTGGCAGAAGGTAAGAGCATTGCAGATTAGAGAGCACGGGGGTCATGAGGTGAGGCTGGGGAGAGAGGCAGAAGCAGGACCAGGTAGGTCCTATTAAAGAGCTGAATTCACCCCAAGCACAAATGGGAGCTACTGAAGGTCTTAGGCAGGGGAGGGGCATTATTAGGTGGGTGTCTGTAGGAGATCGTCTGGCCACTAAGTTGACAGCAGTCAGCAGAAACAAGAGTGGGTGGAGGGGATCAATTAGGAGGTTATTGAGGTAACAGAGAAAAAGTTGACAGAGGTGGGACAAGGGAAGCTGGGTGGAGAAGGTGTACAGTGGACCCATTTGAGAAGCATCTGTAGCCTAGATTCGACAAGATTCGCTCCTGAGCTGGCCCCTCCGCTAAGCCTGATCTCCTGTGGCTTTCTCCCGCAGGCTGCCCTGTAACCCGGGCTCCACTCCCTCCGGCCAGTCTTGCACGCCCTCGCCCTGTGTGCCCCGCCCGGTCGGGGTGCCCCGCACCTTCTGCGTGCCCTGCTCGCCCTGCTCCCCAGGCCGCTACTAAAGTTTCTCAGCGCGGTGGATCCTGGAAGGACCGGAGCTGGGGGGCCTGGTGCCTCTCAGGCTGAGCCGGACCACCATTTCGTGGCCATCAGAGGAGCAGGGCCAGCCTCCGCAGGCGAGGACGACCCAGAGCAGGACCTGAAAGCGGACCATCCGCAACGTGTCCTGATACCACAGGGGGCGCCCTTGCCCTCGACGCTTCAAAACTGCCTCCTCCATTTCTGGGGGCAAGCTGTACCGTTTGGTGACGCTTCTGGTTGTCTAAGTCGCTGCAAAGAGCATGCGATCTTAGTTAACTGGCAAATAAAGCCTCATTTAGTGGCTCTGCAAGTGCATCTTTTTCTCTTTGTCACTCACAGCCACTTCTGCTCAATTGGGCTCAAGAGGAATGTGCCCAAATTCTGTGTTTATTTTTGTGCCCTCACTGTTTCCATAGAGGCTTGAGAGGTGTTGGCTAAAAGGGCTCACATGCCATGAATCTGTTAAAATCAAGCAATCGGTCCGGAGCCAAATAATAAAAGAATAAAGAGAAGAGGGAGAAATTATGCCAGGAACCTAGGCCAAACTACTGTAATTGAGAATAATATTGTAATAAACCCACCCCTAAATCTCATTATAGCTGGTACAATGGGGTCATTCACTCATTTGCGGGATCTTCAATGAGTGCCTACTCGGTGAAGATTCTGCATTAGAGGCTGGCTAACCCAGGTGATGGGTCCCCAGATACCTAGTTAATAGTGTCCTTTTAATCAATGGTAACAATCTATGAATAAAGTACCATTATTTCCTCCACTTTATAAATGTGGAACCAGAGACCCAGACAGGTTAAGAGACTTGCCCCAAGTCACGCTAAGTGGTAGAACTAGGACTCAAATTGAAAGCTGCAGGCTCCGGAGATGCTCAATCAATTCATATTCAGAGTCCTCACTATTTGCAAACTACAGCTGGGTACAAGGGATCCCCAAATATGAAATGATCCCTACCATCCAGACAACTTATAATTAGAAGGGGCGCCAAGACCAGTGCATTCCTCAATAAGGGCCACATAGTAATAGTAACAACAACAGGTACAATGATCACTACCACTTATTGAGCTCTTAAGAAAAGTCTCCAAATACCATGTTGAGCATCCTACAAAAATTACTGTGTAATTTTCATGACTGCCGTGTAAAGTCAGCATCGTATCTATTTTAGAGGTGGGAAATGAGGCCAAGAGAATAATAATATACAGGACTACATGCAGGGACAAAGATTTAAACCCCAGCCTAATTGCACAGTAGTACTTTTTTTTTTTTTTTTAAATTACTGAGATACGTGCCAAATTCCTATCCAGAAAGAAGAAACACGAACGAAGTTTAGGAGAAAGTATTGGCTGTGGGGATCCCAAAGGGCTTCTTGTAGCTGGTAGTGTTTGAGATGGGCTGTGGAGGGGGAAGGGGATCTACACACACAAGACAAGGGGGTGCTTGAGGGGTCTGCAGGGGAGCGACCTTCATCTCTGGGTCCCTGGAGTGGCCTAGGGGCTGCAGCAGCAGGTTCCTGCGTGAGAGACTGATGGGGATAAAGCTCCAATAGAGGAAGGCATTGGACTTTGGCGGGTGGGGCTCAGGAACCCCATGAAGAGCCTGACCCTCCAGGAGGCAGTGGGAGGTTGAGCCCAGGGGTGACATGATCAGAGAAGGATCTTTGAAAGTCTTGCATGGAGTGGAGACAGGCTGGCTGAGAGGCAGGCAGGGAGCTGATGGATGGTCGACAGGAGAAGCCAACAGGCCCTCAGCTAAGGCAGTGGTGGTGGCCGTGGAAAATTAAGGGCTCAATTTGAGAGATGTGGTGAAGGACCTGCCTTGGCAATGGACTGGCCGTGGCAGAGAAAGGAGAGCGATGAGTACCTTTCTGAACCTTTCTTTCCAAACACACAGCTCTTCCTAATGAGCTGAGATGTACCTGCCCTCTGGCCTTGCCAAGAAATGATGAAAAGTGGGTAGGATCCCCAAGTTGCCTGGGGGTCCTCTGGACATGATCCCGCATGCCTGCCTGGCAGACAAGGCCATTAACCCCACAGCGGAGACACTAATATAATGCTCAGCAAACTGTGGCTCCTGGTGGGTGGGTAAAATTTCAATGCAATGCAATGCCAAGGAAGAGGGGCTCCTCATCACTGCGTGCAAACCGACAGTCCTTTTCCACAATGTGCTTAGCTTGATAAGTGTATTAGATAGAACAGGCTAAATGTTGGATTCTAGAATCCTACATCTGTTCGTCTAATATGGTAGCCACTAACTACACTTAGCTATTTGATTTTAATTGAATAAAATGGAAAAGATCAGTCCCTCAGTTGTACTAGCCTCACATGGCTAATCTGCATTGTTCTAAGAGGAAGGAAGCAAGACAATGTGGGCATAGAATATTGCTGGCATCACAGAAAGTTCTGTTGGATAGAGCTGGTCTAGACTGTCAGACCAGAAGGAGCCGTCCAGATGATTTGGCCTACCCTCTCCTATTTTACAGACAATGAGTGTGAGACCCAGAGGGAAGGAAAGATGTGCTCACATATATACAACCAACAGGTGCAAATGGAAGCCAAGTGTTTGGAAGCCAGGCCTAGCAGGTCTCTCTAGGCTCTTTATACTTTCTCCAAGTATCTGTAGTTATTTGTGATTTCAGGTTAATAATTATTTCCCCTTTTTCCTTCTTCATTTCCCTAAGAATGGAGACATTTTTAGATGCTGAAACTCATTCCTGGAAATGTAGTCCTCTTTAAAAAATAGCTAGCTACCACCAAACTCAGAATCTCTGCATCCTTTGTACATTTGGCTCAGTGGAAGCACAGACCTTAGGCTGTGGCCAAGAGCTAAGTAGGAACAACTGCACAGGAGTTATAGGCCAAGAGTCCAGGCCCCGGACCCTTTGGGGGAACCTGTTCAGGTTCCTTTTTCCCTAGCATATATTGTCCAATCCTACTGGCTTCTGTTTCCACCCCTGTGTGTTACTACAACTTGCCAAGACCTGTCTCACCCCCCAAATGCCTGTTAAGCCTTTTTATGTGAAACTAAGCCCCACAGCCCCAGGCCAGGAGTGTGCCCCCTGCTGGAAGTGGCTGGCCAGCACCCTCCATGCCTGGGTGGCACTTCCAAGTGAGCCATCTTCCTGCCTAGGCTGTCTCTTACCAATGAGAAAAGAACTTATGAGTGTAGACTTTGGGAAATATTTATACCCCACTATTACCAGGACCTCCTGGAGTGTTCCAATGGGGATTCTCAGAGGAACTCTGTCCTCATATGAAAGCATTTGGATTTAATGAAGGCTGGTTTATAGGGAAATGTAGGCAGGGCCATGGTAATGAAAACTCTGGCATATTTGATGTTTGGGAGAAACTCCCACAGGGATCAGGGATCTTCCTGTGGGACTGGGAAAGATAGGATGTACTCTTAAAAGACACAACTTTCCTTAAGGTCATTAAAGAGTCTGGGCCTGGCCCCTGCCACTCACTACCCTAGGGCAAGTCCCCTTTTCTGGGGGTGGCAGTGAGGGGCTATGATCAGAATCACCCATCAGGGAAGTCTGGCAGGAGGGTGATGCTTCCTGAGAGAAAGACCCAGGAGTCGTGCACAGTGGCTGGAAGACGGGGTGGTTTCATGGACCCTGGATTGAATGAAATGAAGTTTTTCCTCCACTATATATTAAGAAAAACGTTTGCAGTGTGATTAAAAAAGTAGGCCTCTTCCAGGCTATAACTGGAAAGATTATTAATAATAAAACAATTGTCCTTTTGGGTTCTATCAATTTTAACATTTAAGTGCAATGATCTCAATTTGTCTAAATAGAAAGTCCCCGGCATCATTAGATGTCTATCTTCGTGAACAATCGGTTGAGGTTTTTCTCTATATATAGTGGTCTCCCTTGGCCATAACAAGTAAGCAAACACATGAATGAGCGTCTTTGGCACAATGGAAAAGATCAGTGGCTTTGGCTTCAGAAACCGTTGGCTAGAATTCCGGTTGTGCTGCTCACACACACTGTGTGAGTTTTGGCAGATCTCTGAGTCTCTGTGTATCTTGGCTTTCTCCCCTGCAGAAATGGGGAGAATCCTACCTGCTCCATCGAGTTGTTAGGATATGATCCCTGTTTATTGTAAATGCTCAATAAATGTTGATTAAAGAAAATCCGCTTTGGTGACAGACACCCCCCCCCCCCCTTCTCATTTCTCTCAGTGACAGTGGCAACCGAACCACTTTTCGTAGCCACCCTGAAGCTCAAGTTCCAGAAACGATAGCAGCAGGAATGGCACATGGGGAGCTTGGCTTTGCTTCAGGGCATCTGAGGGACTTCCAGTCTTGGTCTAAATGTCCTAGAAGAGTGTAGGCCCTGTGTCTGAGGCCTGGTGTCTATTCTGGAGGCCTCCTGGATGATTCCTGGTACCCTCCCTCTGGCCCTGTCCTCCAGCTCTGGAGCAGGCTGACCATCTCCCATGTGCTGTGAGGGATCCTATTTTTAGCTATCATTTATTGTGCTGTGTAGCACAGGGGACATCAAATGACAGCTCACTGTTCAAATCCAGCTGCTCCCTGTTCTGATAAATCAAGTTTTATTGGAATATATCCACATCCCCTTGTTTCTAAATTGTCTTTGTCTGCACAGTGCCATGATGGCGGAATTGAGTTGCTCTAGTACAGAGAAGCCACATGGCCTACAAAGCTGAAAATGTTACTATCTGGCACAACAGAATGTGCTAGAGTTAGGAGCCCAGATTCCAGGCCTGGCTCTGTACTAACATGCTCTGTGCCCCTGAGAAATTCATAGCCCTTCTCTTGTCTGTGAAGCACAGAGGGGCTGAGTGGGTTCTTTAAGTGTCCTTGAGTTCTGATAACCTACCCTCCCCCTATTTATTGTTCTGACTCTAGGGATTCCTGACCTAAGACCAGAGGCCACTGTGCTCAGGGAACTCTACCTCTGATGGAGGGCCAGCAGAGGGGCCTCTCTTGCCTTAAAGTCAATACCACTAGAGAGATTCCAGGTGGTGTCTCAGGGAGAGAGCTGAGCTCCCTGATGAGAGATAGTTAAGGACAGAAGGTGGGACATTTCTTATAGCAATGGAGGCCAGTAACAGGGGGTCTAAGGATACTTACCCCTCTCTTTTATGAGGCAGGGAACTACTTTGGGGAACTGAGTAACTGCCAGTGGGTTGTTTTTATGGCAGCAGAAGTGAGGATTCACGGGGGGAGCTTGTGTACTGTACCTGCTGTGGCAGCAGGTGAGTAACAGCTCTGGGCGTGGAAATACTCTCACACCTGGGTGTTTGGCTCTTGGAATCAAATCTGCAAACCACCTTTCTAGGATCAAGGCTCTAGGTCTTGTAAAATCCCTCCTCTGTGAAGATCTGTTTGAGGGCTTCTCACTCCAGGCAGCCTGGGGCAAACAGGAATTCTGTACCCAGTGGCTACCAGCCTTTGGCCCTGGCACTAGGACCCATCTGAAAGACAGGAGCCAATAGAGCAGCCCTGTCCCCAAGCCTGTGCAACCCCCCAGTCAAAGCTGATGTCTAGGTGTCCCGGATCAGGGAAGAGCAAGAGCTGCTGGCTGCTCATCTGCTTTGGCAGCTCTATTGTGAGCCGGGGCTGTGCTGCTGGCTGGTGGACGTTGATAGAAGCAGCCTACCCAGGTCCCGGAGGATGCAATTCTGTACCAGGAAGAGCGGTAGGCTCAGTCGTGTCCCTAAAGGAAGAGCTGCTGTGTTTGGAAAAGAACACTGAGCAGGCAGTGGCAGAAGCCACTTTAAGGAGGTTGGGTTGACCAAGAAGAGGGCAGATCTTCTTGGGCTTTTGCTTGGGTGCTTTTCCTCACCAGGCAGAACCTTTTCTCCCTCAGTTGACCTTGTCCCTGCTCCTAGCAAAGGCTGCACAGGGGTCTCTAACCAACTTCCCCAGTTAGCAGGGTCTCAGGAAGAAGACTCCTGCACGTGTCCTGTCAGGCATCCACCGAGCTCTGCCCAGGACTGAGTTCCTCCTTCTCTCTCTGCCATGGGATGCCCAGCTGTAGCAGCAGAGAGGTGGCTCCCTCCCAGCGCCTCACTGTTCTCCCTATGCCTGACCCTTAATTTTAGTTCTTTTCCTTTAGCTAGTGAGGTGCACCAGGAACAGGGCGAGGGGAAGCAGGCATATGGGTGACTGGAACATGGATGGTGTGCCGGGCACTTGGTATTCCCACGTTGTATCCTTGCTACATGATAGAGAGCAATTTCGCTTTTCTTTAACTTTAAAATTTTTAGAATTGTTTTAAGTTAAACAAAACAACAATTCTGACTTGGTTCCGCTGCGCTCCAACCAGTCCCAGTCAGTTTTGTGTCGTGTCCTACCCGAAAGGATACGTGTGAGTCCAGACCAATGTTGCCCCAGCAGTCCCATTGTATAGGTGAGGAAATTGAGGCACAGAGAGAATGACAGTGCCAACAAGCACTTGTTGCAAAAAGTTACCTGCCCCACATGTATTATTTCCCCTAAGCCCTTGGACAATCTGTGAGGTTGACATTACCATCTCCATTACTGCAGATGAAGATATGGGACTCAGAGAACTTAAATTTGCCTCTGGCCAGACAGCTGTGGAAGAGGCTTGGGGGACTGAGATTGAGGCCAGGTCTACTTCCTTGCAGCAACTGGGCTTCCACCTCATAGGGTAGCAGCTGGACAGCCTCTGCCTCTTTCTGTGTTGCACAAGGCCATGCCCTGCAACCTTGTGCCATTCCCTGGCCCCCAACATCGGTGCTTGTGTAGCCTGCACCCCTCGCCCCAAGCAGCAGCTCTTCCTTGAGCCCGCTCTGTAAACCCCCCAGAGGCTGGAGCAGCAGATCCTGAGCACATGGCCAGGAGACCTGTCCTATCACCAACCACAGGTGAGTGGGAGACTTACCTGCAGCTGGAGCTCGCCTTACAAATGGCTCATCACTCATGTAGGACGCAGCTTCTCACAACTTCTACTCTCACTTTTGGATCTTCAAAGGATTTTCTCAGTGGGGCCACTTTCCTTTGGTGCTTAGGAAACTGCACGTTTCTTCTGGTTCCTGGACAAGAAATGAAATGAAGTTGCATTTTGAGTGTGAGTCTACTGACGTCAGGTCATTTCATTGTGTTGCAGTGAGAATCTGGTCCATCTCACTTTAAATTATGGCTGTGACTCAGTATTGGTCTGTGAAATCGTTGTAGCGGACTTTTGAAGAGAGGAAGAGAGGGACAGGGAGAGGGTATCAAAACAGAATGGAAAATGGAGAAGCATTTTTATGTGGAAGTTGGGTCTTGCCCTGGAAAGACGCATACCCTGGGTTGCAATATACAGTGTAATTCTTACTTGGGTTGTGTCACCATGTTCAAGTGCATGTTCCAGAACTTGCATCTTCAGATAGGGAGCTAGGGCACAGAGAGCAAGCTTACTTGTTTTGGGACATGCAGCTAGTGATGGTAGTGCTCAGAGCAGAGCATTTATAGCAATGCCTGCTTTAATGAAAACAAAGCCCTAGTCATACCTTGTCAGCCCTGAAAGGAGATAACTCCTGGTGGGGAGAAGGGACAAAATTATTCAGACTTACTGCCTGGTCTCCTGGGCTTGGGGGCTGTCATTAAGTTCCATGGCCAGGGCTGGGGAGTCTTCTCTCACTCACCAGTGGTCAAGGGTGACAAAGGACCCCAGGTTCCCTGTCACTAGATGGAGGGTAGTGCTTTGGAGGCAACTCAACTCCAGGTTGAGAACTGATAAAGGGGGTGTATAGCTCATGGGTCTAGATGATTTGACTTGTGGGACTCACAGACCTGTCCTAACTCATGGTTCTGGGAGGAAAATGACCTTGTCTGAGAACCTCTCCTCCTAGCTCCTGCTTCCCTCTGCATGCTGGGCACCACATCCAGCCTCTGTGCTCCCAAGAGCCCCAAACCAGACGCTAGACTCCTGGATGTCTACACCAACGAGGAGTTGAGCTCTTGACCTCTTTCTTTCCTCTCTGAGAATGCCCATCCTCTGCTAGTGATTGACATATTAGATGGGCCCTCACATACCACAGGGGTGTGACTCTCCCCTCACAGACCTCAACCACCCACCAGAATCAACAGTCTGATCCTGGCATTCATGCAAAACACACTCAAACAGTAGTGAGAGGGCTGATTCCCTGCTGAGCCCCAATGTCTGGGCTCCCATCCAGACCTCAGATGGGTGTGGGGAAGACCTTGCAAACAAACATGTTACTAATTCCACCTTGAAGAATTGCTATGTATACTAAATGGGATAAATAAATATTATCTGAAGACAAACAAATAATGAGAAAACTTGGTTTTCAGAATATTTTGGATTTGAGAACTGCAGATAAGACCTTGTGTGGCCTTCTACTGTTTTCTTAAAAGGAGTTTAATTAGCAACTGATGATGGCTTTCTGGGATGGGACTCTTTCCAAATAACTAACTCTCAGGGCAGATTTTATAATCTTCATTTGCCACAAGAGAAAAATAAAAGCTCCATGCTTTAAATAAAACCCACTGAGCCAGAATCTGCTCATGAAGTGCTGCTTCTCACTGTTTAGCAAGAATTAGGGAGGGACGGCCCTTTCCATCCTCTCTTTTCTTCCCTTCGAAGTCACTGCTCCTCAACCTCAGCTGCACGTGGAGCCACCCAGAGAGCTTTGAAAAGACTGATATCTGGGTCTCACCCACCTATAGGGCTTCTGATGTCGTTGGTCTGGGAATAGCCTGGGCATCAGAGTTCTAGAAGTTCCTCAGGGGATTCCAATGTTAGAAGCTCTTCTCAGTGAGTTCTTCAGGGAGGGAAGAAGAGGGGATGCTGTTTTCTCTAGATATTTCTAATCAATGTGTTTGGGACCATTCCCTGTTCGTGGAGCAGTGATTGCCAAATTTGAACATATTCATCAGAATCTCCTGGACAGCTTTTTCAAACATGATTCGCTGGGCTTCAACCTCCGAGTTTTTGATTCAGTAGGTTTGGGGGTGGGAATCTGAGAATGTGTATTTCTAACAAGTTCCCAGATGTTGCTATTGCTGGCCAGAGAACCCAACTTTGAGAAATGTTGCCCTAGAGGCTGACAAAGCTAGTGTAGGGAAATATTCCAGCACAGTATAAAAGAAACACAAACCAGTACCATTTTTCTTATCAAAAATCATCTCTCCCAGGCTGGCTTATCCGTGCCAATGTCTTGCTAAATGTCTCATGTGGGTCTGTACCTTTTCAGGGTCAATGTCAATAAGTGAGAAGGGATGGAAGGTGATGGAGGGGAGGGCACATCATTAGCACAGAGGGGCTGATCCCAGTGATGTGCAAGCAAATCAGCAGGCTTGGCCCTGTCCAGAGGTTGCCTGAGTTTCCTTAGAGCTGGGATCCAGCTGGGGCCTTGGGGCTGGAAGGGGAGCCGAGCAGCTGGGTGAGCGGTGAGATGGTGCCCTTTGGTGCACCGCACCCTGACCACACTTTTTTCTTCTTTTCTAGGGATCCATCTATTGCATGTGACATGAAGTGTGACCAACCTTTGATTTTTCTGAAGACTTGATAAAGAAATTAACATGCAAGAAACACAGGGTCATGAATTTGGATTTGGAAAGTGGGATCAAGTGGAATGTGGGAGCTGGCTCCTACTGACTCACGAGAACTGATTTAATGCGCCTCTTCCCAACTCCTGGTCCACAGACATCATATTGGTGACTTGGCTATTGTGGGGATATTTACATCACAGAATTTGGCACATGCTACAAGTTGGGGATTTTTTTTTTCTTTACAGGAGAGCTAATTTACAATCACATCTCTGGCTGCATAACTTCTCATTCTTCTGGTTGTTCTCCTTGGGGGCAGGAAGTGTGGTGACCAAAGGTAAAGAGAATAAGACTAGGTCTTGGAGTTGAGAGAGGCTGATACTGAGAACAGGCATTGCCTCTTTATCATGGGGTTGATTTTAGAAAATGACCTCATGTCTCTTGCTGCAGTCTGGCTGCAGCAAAATAACCGGGGGGTGACGAGCAACTTGTGTACATTGATACAGCAAGAGTGGGAGCCGTTTATTGTAGGACAACAGAGGTATTTATACATTCCACACAGCTTATCTTAATTAACATAAACTAGATACAGCAGTCAACCAATAAGGAATCTCCACACTTAATGGCTCACTGGCGCCACCTCACAAACCACTCCCTCTGGCAAAATGCCAGGCGCCATCCACATTTGTTTACAGACTCTAACATTTGCCAGGCGCCATCCTGACTTGTTTACAGACCTTAACAGTCTCTGTCCTCAATGGCTTACTTTTTTTTTTTTTTTTGGTAAAATTAAGATCAGAATGCCTACCTTACAGGCTGATAGTAAGAACCAAATAATATGGATCAATTCCTGAATGCATATGGTGGGTGCTTAATAACTGACTTTAGAACTAAGGAAGCAAGGGATAAAGAGGGCCCACAGTGATGCTGATAATTTGGTGCTCCTTGACTTTGAGGGCCTCATTCTTCTAGAGATTCCAAAAAGATTACTGTTCATTTTGTTTGTTTCTGGCTTCTTGGGCTTCTCTTTCTTTGTCCAGACCAGCTATGGGCATCTGAAAAGAGTCTCTCTCACACGGATGAGCATCTCAGACACTCTTGAAACCCTCCGTGTCTACCCAAGTGATGCCCGTTTCCTGGTGGCATCAGTTGTGTCACGATTTGCCAACTATATAGGTCAAGTCCTAGCACAGAGCCTGGTGTGTAGGATGTTACCAGATATGTGTTGAGTGAATGGGTTTCGAAGATGCATTTCTCCTCAATGTGAGTCTGAAAGACAACTACAGAGAGCAAACAAGGCGAATACCCAGTCAAGGAAAAAGTATCTGATGGATAAAAGAGCTTTCCTCCCTTGGAAAGTGATAAAAAAGTTTCTGACATCCCCACCAACAGCCAACCTGATATTCAAAGAGCCAAGAGGCACCTCAGATTCATCAGCATTCCTTTAATGAGTCGAGGAACTATTGACAGAGAACTTAGTAGCTGAATGACAGGATGTAGGTGCAATAGTAAGTAGATAATCAGGGTAGTGAGGTCAAAGGTTTGAGCCAACACCCACTTGGTGTGGGATACAAGAGGGCTGGGAAAGGAGGAGGTTTTCAGACTCGGTGGCTTGACCTTCCCAGCTGATCTGATGCTCTGGTGCGGACTCAGCCCAGTCTATAACTTCCTCCCGCATCAGCTCATCCTCTCCTTTGGGCAGCACCATGATGCTTGGAGCAAGAACTGTCTCCTTCACTGGTGTTGGGAGACCAGCCTGGAGCAGATGCTGAGGCTGCTTCCCTGGGCCTCTTGGCCACCCTGGCACATGTCACCAGAGTTCCTATGGGGCTGATCCCTATGGACCTACTCAGCCTTATCTGCCACACAGCTGCCACACTAATGGACCTTCCCAGAGTCCTGCAACATTCCCAGTGGTATCAGAATCTATAGGACCTACAGTGAAAGATCCCGAGTGGCCATGAGGAGGAGACCATGCAGTTCCTGAATGACCATTTAGTCAGGTTCCTGGAGAAGGTGTACCAGCTGGAGAGGAAGAAAGCGGAGTGTGGACCAACATCCAAGAGTTGAGCAAATACCATGAGTCTAGTGTGTGCCTAGAGTACCAGTCCTACCTCCAGACCAGGAAGAGATCCAGCTGAAGGTGAGATTTGGAATAGTCTGGGATGTGCTGGGTCTGAGGAAGATACAAGGGCACGGCAGGCAAAAGCCATTTAAAGCCCAACAAACTTAGGATTCTTTTGAGATATGAGTGTAGACATCGCAGGTAGATCTGGAGCCCAGAGCATATGTTATATGTAAACTGTCTTCTTGGTTTCCCTTAGATCCTATGCAGAGAAGCAGAGGATGTCAGCATGATTATACAAACTAACAATGACGTGCTGTCAATGGTTTTAGAATCAAGTAAGAAGGGAGCCCAAAGTGACTCCTCTCTTCCACTCTATTTCCAAGTGCCTGTCATAGTACTTGGTCTACACTAGGTGTTCAAAAATAGTTTTTGACTAGATGAATGAATGAGTCAATATTTAAGTGTCAACTTCCTTACTTTCCCAACTTAATTTAGCGTGTTCCTAGAAATGATCATTATATTGCATGGAAGAGAAGAAAGCATTAAAACAAAAGGAGGAGGCCGTAGTCTAGATTGGTTAAATCCTGTATCACCCCCTCCTCCCCTGTATCTAGAAGATAAAGCAGTTTTGTTTTCTAACAAGAAGTGAAATCAAATCAGTGAAAGAATAAACTGTCAGAATCCATCCCATTTATTGATTCTTTTTTTGTGCATTTTTTATTATTAGTTGTTCAAAACATTACAAAGCTCTTGACATATCATATTTCATACATTTGATTCAAGTAGATTATGTACTCCCATTTTTACCCCGTATACAGATTGCAGAATCACATCGGTTACACATCCACATTTTTACATACTGCCATACTAGTGTATGTTGTATTCTGCCTTTCCTATCCTCTACTATCCCCCTTCTCCTCCCCTCCCCTTCCATCTTCTCTCTCTACCCCATCTACTATAGTTCATTTCTCTCTCTTGCCCATTTATTGAATCTTGATTTTAATTCTTGAGCTATAGGCGTCTTATTAAGGAAGGTGGGAACTAATCTGACATGATGAAGATTAGGGCCTACTTTTTCTTCTATTAGACACAAGATCTCTGGTTTAATTCCTAGGTCCTTGATCCACTTTGAGTTGAGTTTTGTGCATGGTGAGAAATAGAGGTTTAATTTAATTTTGTTGCATATGGATTTCCAGTTTTCCCAGCACCATTTGTTGAAGAGACTATCTTTTCTTCAATGTATTTTTTTGGCACCTTTGTCTAATATAATATAATTGTAATTTTGTGGGTTAGTCTCTGTGTCCTCTATTCTGTACCATTGGTCTACCAGTCTGTTTTGGCAATCTGTGATGTGAACAGAGAGCCTACATCTTGGGAGCAAATTTTTACCCCTCACACATCAAACAGAGCACTACTCTATAGGGTATATAAAGAAATCAAAAAGCTAAACACCAAAACCCCCAAATAACTCAATCAATAAATGAGCCAAGGACCTGAACAGACACTTCTCAGAAAAGGATATGCAATCAATCAACAAATATATGAAAAAATGTTCATCATCTCTAGCAATTAGAGAAATGCAAATCAAAACTACTCTAAGATTTCATCTCCTGTCAGAATGGCAGCTATTATGAAGACAAACAACAATAAATTTTGGCGAGGATGTGGGGAAAAAAGCACACTCATACATTGCTGGTGAGACTGCAAATTGGTGCAGTCAATATGGAAAGCAGTATGGAGATTCCTTGGAAATCTGGGAATGGAACCATCATTTGACCCAGGTATCCGTCTTCTCGGTCTATACCCAAAGGACTTAAAAATAGCATACTACAGGGACACAGCCATTTCAATGTTTATAGCAGCACAATTCACAATAGCTGAACTGTGGAACCAACTTAGATGCCCTTCAGTAGATGAATGGATAAGAAAAATGTGGCCTATATATACAATAGAATATTACTCAGCAATAAAAGAGAATAAAATCATGGCATTTGCAGGTAAATGGATGGAGTTGGAGAATATAATGCTAAGTGAAGTTAGCTAATCTCAAAAAAACAAATGCAGAATTTTTTCTCTGATATAAGGAGGCTGACTCATAGTGGGGTAGGGAGGGGGAGCATGGGAGGAATAGATGAATTCTAGATAGGGCAGAGGGGTGAGAGGGGAAGGGAGGGGGCAGGGGGTTAGCAATGATGTTGGAATGTGATGGACATCATTATCCAAAGTACATGTATGAAGACATGAATTGGTATGAATATACTTTATATACAACCAGAGACCTCAAAAATTGTGCTCTATATGTGTAATATTAATTTCAGTGCATTCTACTATCATTTATTAAAAAATCAATAAAAAATTTAAAAAAGAGAAAGAATAAACTGTCAGCACACAGGTTGTTGACAAAGTCACTGATCTCTGGCCGAATCCATCAGTGGGAAGAATACTCACAGGAGCTCCTTGGTGTAAATGAGTGAATGAGAAAGGGGGAAATAAGTTGTAAAGAGTGAATGAGAAAGGGGGAAAAAAATCAATGGGATATGTTCCAAGTGGCAAAGCAGCAACTTGAAGGTCCAGAAGCTGACTTGTGAGTCACTTTTTTTCCTGTCTCTCATCTGGCAGAATAAATACTGCATTTAAAGTCAGAACACTAAGGTTGAGTCTGTGCATTTACTATTGTCCAGGCATATAATTTGGGACAACCACTTACTCTTTCTGAGCCTCACTTTCCCTCCTAGTCAAAGGCCACAATGATATTGGTCCTGGCCATGAACTCTTGAACGGCAGGGTCAAATAGAGTGAATGTTGATCAAGTCGACAAATGAAGATCCAAGGTGGTGAAGGTAGAAGCAATGGAGAGGGGATCCCATAGGCATTCTCATTGACCCCGTATCTCCTGTGACAGACAGAAGGCAGGAGAATGAGAGCTCCCCGTACCAGTAGGGGGAGGTGGGCATGTGCAGGATGCCCAGCAGGAGTCTCTGAAGGAGGAGCAGTTCTGCCTCAAGAGCAACCACAAGCAGGTGCCACTCTGTGAATGTGCATCCATGGCCTGGGGAGGGAGCTGGGCAGGCAAGGAGATCCCCTGTCCTGTGGCTCTCAGACTAGAGCCTGGCTCAGTTGGCATCAAGAAAAGCAAACAAACAAAGAAAGGTTGTTGTGGCTCCGAGCGTCCAGACGGCCTCTTTGCAATGTGGCAAACTTGTCTTGTGGATTAGAAGGTCTCCAGTGGGTGCTTCCATTGGACCCTGAGCAAGACATTGGCATGTGTGTGGGTCCCCCTCCTTCAGCTTGGTAGAGGAACCTGGGGGCTCTCTGCCCTGCGAAAGCCCTTTCTCACTTCGGGTGTTTGTCCCTTCTGTCCCTACAGGAAGCTTATACTCTGAGGTGTCACCTGGAGGATAAGTTCCAGATAGAACTAGATACCAAGTTCTCTGTGGACCTGAGCAGGGTGTTGGAGGACCACTGTGGATCACAGCAGCATACTGTGGTGCCAATATGAGGCTAGGGTTGAGACCAACTGCCAGGAAGTGGAGCAGTGATTCCAATATCGGGTGGTGATGCAGAGCAGGGAAGGCCCCTGGCTCTGTTCTGGGGCAACAAGCTGATCTGTTGTTTGATCCCCCAGGCTTTAGTCTGAGGGCAACAGCCTGCGGGGCCGTGTCCTGCTCTGAGGAACTGTGGTGTTGCCAGTCGGAGATCCTGGAGCTGAGAGGCATGTGGAATGCTCTGGAGGTGGAGCACCAAGCCCAACATAGCCTGCTACAAGTCCTCCATGACCCTCAGCACATGGCATACCCTCAGCATACCAAGGCCTGGTGGTAGCATCTATTAGAAGTCTCATTCATGAGTTCTTTCAACATTAATTCAGTGATCTGCTCTCTTTCTCCTTGGTGGAGATTTCAGTGTGACCCACAGAAACAGTTCTTATGAAGTCAACTTCCCATTTCCTCTAGAACAAAGTGTGAAGTTCAGGCACTCACTCAATGAGATGTTACGAGCTGCCACTTTTTTGCCAGATATTGCAGATATGGGTTTCCTAAGTTAGATTTTTTTATGTTCTTTTTTTTTAAGGTGGACACAATGTCTTTATTTTATTTTTATGTGGTGCTGAGATTCGAACCCAGTGCCTCACACATGCTAGGCGAACGCGCTACCACTTGAGCCACATCCCCAGCCCAGATTTTTTTTGTTTTGTTTTGTTTTGAAAAGTTACAGATGTATGGACAGTGCTTTCCGGAGACCTCTTTCAATGTCCCCATGCCTGGTGAGTTTGGCTATGATTTTCACTGCTGAATTTTGATGCTCTTGGGTCTCTTACTCCATCATTTCTTGTTACAGAAGGACAGTGTGCAGAACTGTGTGATGCCAACTCTCTTCAGCCTTGAGCTGGCCCAGAAGAAGAGCCTCATCCTGTGGGGGAGCTGTTTGCCGAGACCACGGCTGATCTGGAGTACCAGGGACTGCTGGATGTCAATACCTGGATGCAGGGTGAGATCCACATGTACCAGAACCTTCCCGAGAGTGGGGACTGTACATATGTGATCTAGGCAACTCGTGGCTGAGCCACAGACTTGGCTATCAGGCGATTCCTCAGAGATAACTGAAATGCTTGCAGATCTTGGCATGGGGAATAAGCTTCCCTGTGCATCCTCACATGGTAACTCATTCACCTCTCCTGTGTTGACAGAATGTTACATAAATGATAGCCAGGTCCCTGAGCTGGGGCTCCTGGATGTGGAAAGATACAGGTGAGAAGAAAAGTAGAACTGTTGGGATTGAATCCTTTGGTCTCTGGGCCTGGTTGGTGAGAGACCTGCCCTTTGTCCTTTTGCCCTGTCCATCTCTGAAGCATCTTTTGATTTCCTTTGTTTAACTCTTCCTTTTATCTCTTCCATGTGGACTCCCCTATCACCCCTGCTCTATATCTGTCTCCTGTGCCCTTTGTCCAAGTTGTGCCTTACCACGCATGGGCCTCCCCAGGTCTGGGGAACCAGCTCTGGGAGCTGATTCTGAAGGTCTGAGCTCCAGTGTAGGAGGAGTTCTCTCACCCTCATTTCTTAGTCTTTCTTCCAGAAAGACCAGACCTACTGGAGGCATTTTTGTTAAATCGAAGAATAGCAGATACTTCCAAGTAGCAACTTCCTGCTTTATCCTTATAGCCTTAAACTTCATACACATATATAAAAGCTATTGCTTTTCCCAGTGTCTCTTCTGGGACTTTGGTTCTACTCTAGTGTTTCAGGTCTCCTAAAATGTAACTGGGTCCCTGTATTAAGTGCCCAACAAGCCACCTTCCTGTACTAAGTGCTATCCTGGTGCTGGCCGCATGTGTGGTGAGATACAGAATCCTGGTCCTCAAGTTCTTGGGTCCTCCTTGCTGGCCCTGACATGTCACTGCCAGGAACTCTCTGGGTGCAGGGGTCTTAGCCTCTGGCCCTTCCCTGACATTGGATGTGTACTTACTTTGCCCATGAATCTCTACAGACCGGTGAAAGGAGGTGCTGCTGATTGCCAAGCTTGCATTCTTTCAGAACAGCTCAGAACGAACATGTCCCTACCATGCTTTTGGCATCTTAGGCCTCTTGGTATTTTGTCCAAGAGCAAAATCACACCACTTAAAGTTCCAATCTAGTCAAAGGGAGGTCATGTTGAGAACTGCCGGGGCCAACTTGCCAAGTTTTCTCTCACTCCGGTTGGCTCTTTTCACAGAAGCATGGAATTCCTGCCCAGTCTCATAGGCATGGAGGCCCAGCTTGGGTCCTGAGGACAGTTGTCTTGGTCCCAGCTCACTTTCTGGATGTCATTTTCTTACAGAGATGCTAACACCAATGTGTACACTATCGGTGACTGCTGCCTGGCAAGGGCTGGTGGTGAAAATCACGGTCACCATGAGAGCACCTTCCTGCCTCTGGGATGTGGCTCTGGCACACGCCAAGGTGGTTCCCAGCAGGATATGACCGAAGAGCAGATGGAGGAACAACTTCTGGGAGCCTGTTCTGCCGTCTACTCTGTGCTAGTCCAGGAGCACTGAGTGTGTCCAGAGGAATGAAACACAGATCTCACTTCACCTATGCACCCAGTGTCAAGGCCAAGGCAAAATGAGTCCTTCTTTGTGGTAGAAGTACATGGTGAAAAGAATGTTCTCTACACTCAGTCAGAACTGGGTTCAAATCCTGCCTTGGTGACACTATCTGAGTAAAGTTGGCCAGGTCACTATACTCTCTTGAGACCTCTATCACTTCTAAAAGTAGAATAATTGCATTTTCTCTCAGTATAGTTGAGGGATAATGCACACAGTATTCCCAGCATACAGAAGGTGCCCATTGGATATTATTATTGGGGCTGTTCTCACTCCAGGTGGTCTACCTGAAACTAAAAAAGCATTCTTTGAGTTGTCAGAGGACAGGAATGTCCAGGGTGCTCCTGTGGGTTTCCTTCTAACAAATAAACCGCAGGAGTCACGTCTTAAGGAGTGGCCAGGTCCCACCAAGTGATGGGGCCATGGGGGCTCAGGGTCCCTCCTGGTTAACAATCCCAAGTCTCTTTCTTCCCACAGGCTGATTCTCCCACCTGCACATTATGTTCCTCCCTCTGGCTTCCCAGCACCACCCTATCCTTACGACCTGGATCGGCAAAGCCCTAGGTATGCCATCTGTTTTTGCTTTGGCCACAACTGCATCCAGGTTGTTTTCAGGTGACATTCATTTTCCTTCTGAGACTTTTGCACCCTTGGCTGAGAACTAGATCCAGTTAGGGACCACTGAGTGCTGAGCCCATGAAGCTTCAGTTTACCAGTACTGTACCACCAGCAGCTGGGCTGGTACTGTCTTTTTCCAGGTTTCACATGGTAACATGAGGCAGGCCTCACCAGGTCCTTATGCTCATTTTTTTTTGAGGGGGGGGGCTCCAAATGTCATTCCCCACAAAGCCCAGTGAGTAGGATAGGTGGCTAGCTATAGGCCCCTGAGAGTAGACACTGAAGTCACAGAGAACTCTGGGAAAACCCAGGTACAATTCTGGACCTACACAAAGAGGAAAATTTTGCATTTAGGGTTTTTTTTTTTTCTTTTTTTTTTTGTGTGTGTTTCCTATGATGATGCTTCACACCTAGTGCAGACTGGGTCCTCCTCTTCCTCTTTCTCCTCCCAGCATCCTCCCTTCTTTGTGCTGACCAATTTGTCCTCTCTCACGGCCACTTATAAGAATCCTAGGAGCTCAAATTGGTGAACCATTTTTTAATCTTCTCATTTTCATTGAATTCAGTGATTCTCAACTGTGTCTTCCCATGGAATAAAACAACAACAACAAAAAAATGTGTCATCGTCTTGCTTAATGTTGTTTTAACTTTAAAAAATATAAAGGCCAAAGTCCTATCATGACTAAAAGACAGCTCATTTAGAATATAGGTTATGCTTGTTTTCAAGTGACACTCCCTCTAACTAAAATATCTTTCCTGCCACCTGTTTTGGAGATGCCAAACATTACCTCCCCTCTGGGGCATGGACTGTCCTATTGAGAATCACTGTTGCTGCTCAGGTGTGAGCCCTTGGGCCAAACCAACCAGCATGACCTGTCTTCCAGGAGTTGGAGGCCAGGCAACCCAGCTGCTCCCTCCTGGCCCCGGGTCTTCATCTCCAACCCTCCAAACACAGCATCTCCCCTCCCGGCAGATCTTTCCCTGGACCTCCCAGCTCCCTTGAAGCACATGGTTGTTCCAGGATCCCAAAGGGACTTCAGGGCACCTTTAGTTTCTCTCTCTTTTAACCCCATGCAAGTAATTGCCTCGCCCCATGGAGTTCTTTTGGACCACCTGTCTTCCCTGCCCTTTTTTCTTGCAGTACTGCTGGTGGCTGGTTTTGGTTTCCATCCCATCCTCTGGGATTCTTGAAGGTGCTTTCTCCTGTTCTGTGCCAAGGTCATCCTGCGCACCCACCAGTACATTAATCCAAGGCACCCCGTTGTGTGCTGGAGAGCCCGCAGAGTGGGGCGTCAGCCTTCCCACCCCAGGGTTCAGAGTGCGTGCTGGAGTGATTTTCCTAAACTTTTCCTTTGATGACCTCCCTGTCTTCCCAAACACCTTTAGGGAATGTTGTTCCCTACTGTATTTTGGCTCTTCTAATGAGTATGTGGCCCAGAGAAGGAACTCAGTGTCGATTTGCTGAATGAACTGAGTGGATATCACAGGATGGCTAGTATCTAGCTTAGCTTGGTTTTCAGAGCAACCTCCATGCTCTGTCCCCTTCGGGGTCACTTGGAAGAGCCAAAAGAACAAGGCAGATCTGGGCTAAGGTTTCAAGGACTGTACTTTCTTTCCAGCTTTGTGAGCTCAGATAGGTTGCTTAGCTGCTCTGAGCTTTGTCTTATTTCACAATGGGACATTTGCAACCACTTTGTGGAAACCTGCAAGTAAGGTTGTTAGCAATCAAAACACACAATTGTGTGTAAACTACATGGTGCAAAAGTTGATGAATAGAAGGTAGATAGATATGGTTGTGTATATCTACTTTGAGTACATAGTTTCATGTGTGTGTGTGCGTGTGTGTGTGTGTGTGTGTGAGAGAGAGAGAGAGAGAGAGAGAGAGAGAGAGAGAGAGAGAGAGAGAATTAGATGAAACACTGTGTGTTGAGTGCCAAACCTGAAGCCACCACACAATGGATGTCACATATTACTTCACTTGGCCTTTATCTGTCCTCCACAAACAAACATTGCTCCTGATCCTGACTGGCCTGTCCCCACAAGCTTGACAAACACAGTGTGTGGGTTTTCCTTCTTGTCCCTCCTTTCTTCTTCCCTCTTAGATATTCTTATAAAACAAATCTGAGTGATGAAAAGGGAACTAGGAAAACAAGCAGGACTTGCTTATTTCTTGCCATCCCGAGGGCCATGCACGCTGATCTTAAATGCGGCAATTCAACTTTAGGCTGCTCTCGGCCTCGTTGGATCTGTGTTGCCACCTGGAGTTCATTTGCACAGGATGACAGTTGCCGTAGAGCTCATCTGTTGTTATGGAGTGGGGGTTCTGTCCTCCAGGTGTGACCCCAAATCCTGAAGCATCAGCGTGATCTGGGAGATTGTTAGAAATGCAGGCTCTTGGGCCTGACCCTTTTGCATCAGGAACTCGGCACAGGGCCTGGTAGACTGCATTTTTGCAAGTCCTCCAGGTGATTTCAGTGCAGGCTACCCTTTGAGAGTTGCCAGGGGAGACACTAATGAAAATGGAAGCAGACTACTACGTCTTTAGCACAGATGAACATAAATTTGAATTTTATAGGGGTTAAAAATGTGGCTTTGGCTTCTTTGAGCCTACCTTTTTGTGTCATTCAAACCCATTTCTTTGGGAGTCCTCTCTAGTCAGCTGTATTCTTGCATTCCTGAGGCTGCACCTCACTTTTCTGCTTTTTAATTTTTGCTTGTACTCATATTTTTTTTTTCCCTAGAAAAACCTCTCTCCCTGTCTCTGTCTATTTAACTCTTCCCTATCTTCGAGTTAGTGTCTTTGATGCCTCCCCTACATCTCTAAGGACCAGTGTACTCTCCTTCCCCTGAGTTACGTGGCCTAGCTCTCCTGATCTCAGCTTTTTGAAAGACAAGACTCACCCTCATTCATCACTGTGCCCTCTTCCCATCCTTGTGCCTTGAGAAGGGTTTTGCCATAGCAGCTCTTGAAAACAGGACATTTGGAGTAGATCACCAGGAAAAGGTAAACCCCACCTTGCAAATATCATCTGCATCTGTACACAGAATAGTTACGGGAAGTGTCCACATGGGCCTCACTGACTGTATCACTTTTGCAGACAGAGGTGACAAGGAGGTAGGTTTGTGTCTGCGTGAAGGACTTTCTAACAGTGCCCTATGTTCTGAGCCCCTTAAGGCAGAGCTGGCTGTTGTTTATCTCTGGATTTTAGTGTCTTGTGCAAAGCCTGGGAAACTGAACCGCAGGGGCTGGGTTGGCTAATGAGGGCATAGACCACCATGGAAAATGACAGAGTGGACAATTAGCAGGAGGGCAGTTATCAGAGGGGATTTAATCCCAACAGGTCCTAGACTTGAGAGGACATTGAGATCTTTTTCAGCTTGGAGATTCTGTTTTAGGGCCACATGTCCCAAGGGCCCTTCTGATAAATTCATTCAGCCTAGGAATGGGGTCAGTGTGGCATCTTTGTTAGTGTAGACTGGAAGCCAGCTAGCTGCTCTTTCTCAGGGTTTATTGAACAGCTGACTATTGGCTGCTTATTTCAGAAATAGAGGCTATAAAGCTTCTGAGGCTCTGAATGCACCTGAAGATTAAGAAAATAAAAAATTAGTTCTATAGTCTTTGAAGAAATGGGCAATTCAGGAAGGTGTACTTCAAAGAAAAGGCAAGAACATGTCAAAAACTAGGTTGTCTTCTGTAAACAAGGCGAGGAGGGCCCCAATCTGGTGACAAGGTCAGTGGGAAGAGAGGGCACCTTAATTAGCTTATAGGTACCAATACACAGCACCAGAATTGTATTTCTTGGGAATCACAAATTATTTTAGTTTTATTAACGAGTTTTTTCCCCTCTAATTCCAAAATTCTTTTCTGTTTTACCATTGCTGAAGTTGGTATTTTCATTTTTAATTCCGTCTAAAATATTTTTTTTCCTCACTAGATTTCATCTTTGACTCATGAGTTATTGGAAAGTGTTTTAATTTTCAAGCACCACAGTCAATGGGGAATTTTATTTCTTTTACATTGCCTAGCTTTGTTTTTTCCTTCTGGGGCCAGATCCCTTTTTCCGACTCTGCTTTACCTGAAGACTATCTATGGGGTGGCCCTGGCCAAATCTTCCCACATCCTGGGCTATAGCGCAACTTTCCAGTGCTCACATAGATATATGTCTTCACTGCGAACACCAACACACTGGACTCTTTCCATTTCCTAAACATGTTTGGTTCTGCTCATTTTGTTTTCTGTGAGAGATATCCTTTCCTCCGATCCCTCAGGGAAGACATCATTAAAAAAATTTCCTACTCCATGAATTTTTTTTTCTAGTCTCTCAATGTGCTGTCTTTCATATTGAAATCTTCAGTCTCATTTAAAAATATACCCTCTTTTCTTCCCTTTATACGATCAAGATAATTTCCTTTCTTTTCCATCTTATTGAAATCTAACTTCTTGCTCCCCACCAAGCAGCGGTGGCCTTGGTGTCTGTCTCATACTGGGCATTCCATAAATATCTACTGAAAAAAACTAATTATGATTCTCGCCCTTTTCTTCAAGGTTCCTGATCGGCTCATATTTTAGACTTTGCCATGATGGGAATATATATTTTTAAAATTTAAATTAAATTTATTTTAAGTGGATACATTAAAACATAAAAAATTACACATATCTGTGGGGTGCTATGTGATATTTTGAGACATGTAGACATTCCGTCATGCTTCAGTCAGGGTAAACTTATCTATCTCCTCAGACATTTCTCCTTTCTTTATGGTGAAACATTCACAGTCCTTTCTTCTAGGTCTTTAAAATACACAGTTCATCATTTGTGATCTATAGTCACCTCCCTGTGCGACAGCAGACCCCAGCTTCTTATTTCTGTCTGTCACTTGGTACCCATTGATCAACCTTTCCCCATCCACCCCTGGCCCATGTCCCCCCAGACTCTGGTAACCACTATTCTACTCTCAACTTCTATGAGGGAGACTTTTCAGATTCCACATATGGGGAACATTCTGAGGTAGAAAAAAAGAACACAGCCGTGAGAGAGACTTAGCAAATTCTCGGAGTCTCTGCTTCTTGATAATTTTAGAGACATAAGCTGATGGAAGGGGAAAGAATTCCTAACCACAGAAAACAGGCAGCTGGGAGAAGACCTTGTTTCCTCTGTTTTCTAGCACCCTGCAGTGACAGGAAGCATCATGTTTGGATTAAGATCTCTTTCGTGAGATCATTAACTCTACAGGAGACAGAAATTACTAATAGAGTGATTGTATAATAATGGACATGAATATTAATGGGAAAAAGGCTAATTTTTGCATTAACACCCACTGAAGGTCTATGGGAGACAGAGGGCTTCATCTTCAAGCAAACCCAATCATGGGCAAAGCAGGAGTCCAGCCTTTACCGCCATGACTTCTGACTGCTGCAGCTCCCTCCTCAGTGGGTAGGATTCAGAGGTCAAGGCTGCCTCTCCCATTCAGGCCACTCTGGCACACACTAACTGAATCCATGTGGGGTCCAGTCCTCTGGACTCTCCTAACCTCTGTCTGCCCCTACAGTTGCCACCCTGCTTGTCCCTTGTCAGGGGATCTGTAACACTCAAGGCACCCTTGGAATCTGTGGGACTATTGTGAAGGCAACCTGAATGGTCAAGGGTGAAGCCATGCTGTCCCTGAACGACTGCCTGGCCAGCTCCCTGAGAAGGCACACAGGGGAGGATGTGGAGCTGGAGAGCAAGATCCAAGAGTCAAGCAAATGCTGGACTACTCCTGTCTCCAGACCGGAAGGAGCTCCAGTCGAAGGGGAGGTTTGCTGTGTAGCAGATTCGGCATCAGCAAGCTACTGGACTGACTGACCACCTGGGCCAAATCCAGCCTCCCACCTGATTTTGTAAGTAGAGTTTTATTGGTACGCACCCATGGTCATTCATGCATATACCATTCATAGCTGCTTTTGTGCTATGACAGTAGAGTTGGGCCACTGTGACAGAGACTGTCAAAGGGTCTCGGTCAAAGCCTAATATATTTATCCAATGATCTTTTACAGAAAAATCTTTGTGTCCCTTGCACTTGATGTTCAGGGTATTCAGGGCCTGGGTCAGCAGTAGAAGTAGCTGCCGCTGGAAAGTGTTTGGATTGTGGGAAGAGCCTCTCTTGAGAGCACCTCTTGAGTGAAGGCGAATGGTAATGTGCAAAGGATGGGATGCAGGGTTTGTCTGCTCGGTGCCCAAACACTTGCCTTGGTTTCAGGGTGTGCAATTCCTAAGCCACAGTTAACAAGACAGTGCTAATTTATGAAAGCAACCTGCCTTCAGGAATACTTTCTAATGTCCTTCTGAGCTGGTATCTTATTCATTCAGGAGCACAGGCCTCTCATGCACACCTGCTGTTCCCTTTGATTAGCAAGTCAGTGCTTTCTGAGAGCCTACATCTTAGTTTTGGAGACAGGAAGACAAAGAATGCTAAAATAGGGGCCATAGAAACCTGGCTAGATTCAGAGAAGAACTTTAGGAAGGTTGGGCAATGGAAGAAAGAAACTTGTTTAGAAATGGGTCCATCTAAGAACATGTATGAAGACACGAATGATGTGAATATAGTTTGTATACGACCAGAGATATGAAAAATTGTGCTCTATATGTGTAATATGAATTGCAATGCATTCTGCTATTATATATTACAAATTAGCATAAAAAATTTTTAAAAAATGGATTCACTTTATCTAAAACTTCCAAAGCCAGTGCATTATTCTGGGCTTAGATTCCAGGTGTTCTTGTTTATATCAGGTTAAGCATCTAGCAAAATAAAATCAAGTCTTGGTTATGCTTAGTTTGCTGCTACCTTCCATCTCCTGGTTCCCTTGACTCTATTTCTTCATCTTTTGTCAAGAACCCTCCTGCATATTCTCCCTCCTGAACCACAAATGTTTCTCTCTTACATGGCTATGAGTTTGTGTGGTCCAAGGGGATGTTGGAGTTTGAACCTTGGCCATAGATGGCTCAAGGAACAGGGAATTACAACTGAGTCTACTTTCTTTCCCCAGATCCTGTGTCCCAAATAGTAGAACAAAGGCTGGTCATGCACACAGATGATACCAAGTTGGCTGCAGATGACTCCAGGACTGAATGAGTTGGGGTAGGCCAGGGACGGTGAGGAGCCAGGTGCCTACCTTGGCTTTCTCTCTCTTGGGGTGCAGTTGGCATCAGGATGAAATAAACCCAGACCCAACAACAGCAGGAGAGAACAAAGGGCATTAAGCACCCCCCGGCCCAAGCCACCCTCTAATTGTCTGATTTTGGAGTCTATGATGTGCTTTAGAATGCACCATCTTCTCCATTCTGTTCTAAGAATGTGAAGCAGGGAGGGCAGGGATGGCATCTCTTTTCATCAGGGGACTTTGAAGAAGAGGGTCTCCAGTGGCCACATAGTATTGCAATTGCCTGGTTCCTTTGCTGCCTCCCTTTTGGGCTGTGAGCTGGAGGGTAGGTGTTGGCTGTGTGTCCATCATGCCATCCTCAGTACTGGCCACTCTGCCTGGTTCAACTTAGGTGTTCAGTGTTGAGTGAGGAACATTCCGTTGCTCTCTGTGCTATGAGCACACTCCATGGGCAAAACCAACTCACAATTACATTGCAAAAGGAAGGCTGGAGGGATCATGGCTGTGTACCGCATTCTGGTGCCTCTTTCTACTCTCTGACTCTAACCCCTGCAGCTGCCTTTTTACAGTATGAGATGGAGCAGTCGCTGTGCCAGCCAGTGGAGGCTGCCATCTGGGGCTGTGCAAGGAGTTAGACAACCTCACCCTTGGCCGGTGTGACCTGGAGGAGCAACTGGAGTCCCTGGAGGAAGAGCTGCTTTGCCTCAAGAGGAACCAGGGGCAGGTGTGAGACTGTTGTGTGATGTGTTGAGAAATCCACAGGAGTTGGGGGCAGCAATGAGGGTTCCCTTTGCTTGGGATATGAGCTCAGTGGGCCTGGCCTCCTGGGTAAGCCATGGAAGCTATGAAGGTGCATTCTGGAGGCTGCTGGACTGGGGTGGTTAGTGCCCCCTCCTCAGAGAGCACAGAGCAATTGCTGGGGTGGACGGGGAGTGGGAGCTGAGGCTTTGGGCAGAGGGCAGTGGGGCCCCTGAGTGGGTCAACCTCCTGCACCCACAGGTGAGGTGTCAGTTGGAGGACAAGCTCCAGGTTGAATGGCACACTGAGCCCACTGTGGACCTGACGAGGTACCACCTGCTGGGCAGATGTGGTGCCAGTAGGAAGCCATGGTGGAGACCAGCTGCAAGGAGGCGAAGCTGTGGTTCTAAGCCTTGGTGAGGACCACGCTGCAGAGCAGGGCGGGACCCTGGCTTCTACTCTGGGCCACTGAGCCGACTGGTTGTTTGACCCACTGTGCTTCAGTCTGAAGGTAGAGCCTGCAGTCCTGCAGTTGTTGGTCTTGGAGCTGAGACGCATGCTGAGCACCCTGGGGTGGAGCTTGGGGCCCAGCACATTCTGGTGAGTTCCTTGTGGTGTGGAAAGACTTGGCTCGGCTCCCACTTCCCTTGAGCAGTTCCCTGGACTCAGTACAAGCCTCACTGAAATCCCAAGCAGGGACACAGCTTGTACCTTGACTTCATCCTCTTTGGGAGAACTTTCTAATTGATGTAGATAGTAGATGAGTAAATATTAAGTCAGACGAGGGAGGCTCTGCCAACTTGCCTTAAAGTTCTATGATGAAGACCAACGGCATGGTGTTAGTTCTCACAGCCAAAGACAACTGAAGGGCTTGGATTATTCTCTGGTCCTGTCAATGTCTTGGGGGGGATATACTCTTATTGCAGAAATTGAAGGCAGGATTCATGGCTTTAAACCTGCTTCCCTTCCTTTTTTTTTTGGTATCACAGAAGGACTATGTGCCAAATTCCTGTGTGAAGCTGAGGCCCCTGTGGCCCTGAGCTGGCCCCTGAGCAAAGCCTCTCCAGCATTATGAAGGAGCAGCGGCTGAGCCCTGGGCTGGCCTGGAGTGCAGAACTAGGAGTACCAGGTGCTGCTGGATGTCAGGCCCAGGTTCAGGGCAAGCTCAACAAGTATTGGTACCTTCTGGAGACGGGGACTATAAGTACACTCCCTGATGCCTGTGTCAACACCAGATGTGGTAACAGAGTCCTCTTCTTGGGAATTACCTAAAGGCATCCCTGGAAGCCAGCTGGGGTGGCACTGCTGATCCCATCTTTGGGAACCAACGTGCTCCCAGCAGGCCTGGTGAGTGCACACCTGCCTGGCCCTTCAGGAAGGTGTGCCAGAGCTGTCAAGCTGACCACGTCAGGCTCCCACTGCTGGTCACTCCCACAGAGGGCAGAGCTCAGGGCACTTAGGTTGAGATACATTCTCTCTGGAAGAAATATTAAAGTAACAGGGATTTTAAAGTGTTTCTAAGGGCTGTGCACCTGTTTTTCTGTTTTAATTCTTCAGTGGCCCCGCGGGAAGGGTAATGGATAACTCACTCTGTAAACAACAAGGAATACAATTAGGAGCTTATTTAAGTTAAGAGAGTGGCTGACATCTGGCCTGCTTCTTGCCTTCTCTCTGCCTGAGAGGCAACCCTGGTCCTGCTCTCAGATTCTCTGAGCTCTGGCTTCTGGTCCCCTGGGGACTCCAGGCAAGCCAATGCCCCTTCCAGGTTTTGAGCCATCTCTCAGGTCTAAAATTCTCTTTTGCTCTCAAATTCTAAAGTGTCTACCTACCTTTGTCTTTTGTTCACGTCTCATGCCAATGTTTCAAATATATATGTTTTTCCTCTCCATAGACTTCCCTGCAACCAGTGGGTGATTACAGCCTCCAGCCTCCAGCCCCCGCGGTCCAGCCCCTGCTGCCCACCTCTGCTCTTCCACTTCTCCCACTTTCCGTGCCTCCTCAGCTGGCCAGGCTGGAAATGGGAGCCACCTCAGCTTCTCTGGCTCTGCTGAACAGTCCTGCTAAAGACGCCTCCCTTCCCCCACCAGCTGGGCAGGAGGCTGAAGGGAGGCCAGAGCCTGTGGACAGGCTTTTGAGCCTAGCGGCTCAGGTGCTGTACCTAGATCTGGGCTCCTCTCTCTAGGGTATCTAGAGTGCTCCATTTTCCTCTCTTTTATTGCCTCCTGACTGCTCAGAGATGTGGCAGACAATCTCATTTTAATTTTGCAAATAAACTTCTGCAGCATAATGAGTTGGAGCCTATTGGTCTCAGTCTTTTTTTTAAATCCCATGCTGATGGTCTTCCTGGGCCTCTGCAGCTCCTGCTCCTATAGAAGTGGGGATGAAGCTCGCTCACGAGGGTGGTTCTGGGAGATGCTAACACCAGAGACTGGGAGTTAAAAATAGGACTGCAGCAAAAGGGCCTTGATGAGAGGTCCTCAGCCCCTGAGGAACTGGCTAAGCCTATTTGGAGTCAGAGTCATAGAAACAGCTTTCAAATTATAGATGTTAAGTAAAGTACCCTTTTTTACATGGATGGAAGCCACTTTGTTCTCGTGCAAAAAAAAAAAAAAAAAAAAAAAAAAAAAAAGCTTAGGACAGAGGGCTTCCCTGGGCCCCAGGACGCCCTACTTGCAGTTACAAGGCCCTGTGTGGAGTCTCTAGACAATGTGACACAACCCTCTACAGAGGGAGTGGCTTTTGTTTTTCTCAGCTGGTGGCTCAGTCAGGACTTCAACCCTAGACTCTTTGAAGTAGGCCAAAGCCCATTCCTTAGAAGCTTTGAAGGGGAAAAAGGACAGAGGAGAAGACTTAGGGTGCCAGTTCCAAAAGTGTGGATCTCCAGCTAGCAGCACATGATGCCAGGAGCCGTTGGTTCATCCTTGAGCCCCACCCAGGCTTCCTGAGTTGGCCGTCTGTTCTATCAAGTCTTCCAGATGGTCCTGATGTACCAATGGGTGAGGGGGTATATCTGGGGAGTAAGTTCCTGTGTGGCCAGAAAGGACTGGTCTTGCTCTTGTGAGGTGTCCCATGGGTCAGGAGTCCCTCCTGTGTCAAGACTGTGCCTCTCTTCTGCACATTTGGAAACTTTGAGAACATTCAGTGATAATAATTGCTGAGCCTGCCAGGCTATCCGTAGAGAAAGGCTCAGATAGGCTGATCCACCAAGCTCCTCACCAAAGTCCACTGGGGAGTCTTTCTGGCAACCGCCTGGCTTGGAATTTGCAGGCAATAGATACACACCAGAAACTCTATTTAGGCAGTTATGGCTGAGACCCAGCACATCTCCAGAATTCAAAATCACAGCTGACCAAAGATGAGAAGCAGCCAGTTCCCTATCATGGGAGACGTTCAAGTAGAGGCTTTGTAACTAGCTGGTGGGGATGTCGAGGAGGCCACTCAGGCATTGGATGGGGTGGGATGTGATGGGAGCCGAGGCCTTCCAGCCGCCACGGTCTGTGACTCCCCACATTCTAGGCCTTATTATTTATCAGTGAAACCTCTAGTGTTCAAGTGGAGCCACCAAACCCACTGTAGGAGCGGGTTCGTGTCTTCCCTCTGCTCTGGGAACTCTCTGAATCACAGTGGCTTGCTGAGAAATCCACATGTGTAGTGGATGACTGCTTAGCTCAGCCCATCCCGGTGCTGAGCTCTGGTGCAGGAGTGATCACAGTCTCAAGCCCCGGGGGGTGGAGGAAGCTTAAGTGAGAATCTAGTCACTCTGCCTCCAATGTCTCTCATCCCCAGAACCCCACCTGTGGGCCACTGTCCATAGAGCCAGGACTGATTTGCTTGGGAGGCATCAGGACTTCTGTCCTAGGAATCTTGGGTAGGGTCAGAGGCTGTCGCACCCACTCCTCCTCTCAGCTGTGACTCTGCTCTTTGTCCTGAGTGGTGGAGTGTTTGGGTCCAGGTGACACACCCCTGAGGCCCTTACCTAAGAGTGGGTCTCAATAAGAACGAGCAATCAATCATGTTTAGTCTTAATTTAGCACCTTGCCCAACCACCATCCCCTCCTCCTCCTTTGTACTTAAATAGTTCCTTTTATCCAACAAGTTCAAAGCTGTCCAACAAAATAAACCTACTTATTTTTGCACCGTGACAGAGTAGGCAAGCATCGTTCTTCCCATTTAAGGGAGAGAGGGAGAAGGTGAGTCATGCAGTGGTTGAGGGAGTCTTCTGGTGGTATGAAGTGAGTCAGTGAGGCCCCAGGGTGGTTGACCTGGGCTGCTTCAGTTCATGCCTAATGCTCTAGCTGACACTTATAATGGGAAGATTAGGTGAGATGAGATTGTGTGTGTGTGTGTGTGTGTGTGTGTGTGTGTGTGAAGTGGTTTGGGCTCTTGGGAAAAAATGCAGGGCAAAGGGGATTATTATGCTTGGGGTGTGTGTCTGTGAAGAGCTTCCCTGGAGATCACACTGCCTGCCCTTTATTACCATCACCAACCAACACTAGGACCATTAGCATCATCCTTGTTGTCATCATCATCCTCACCATCACCAAAGCATGCATCTTTTGAGCTCTTACCATGAACCATCTACTGATCTAAATTATAAATGGGTCTAAAAACTCATAGCAATCCCATGAAGTCAGTGCCATTCTTTCCCCAGTTTTCAGATGAGGGGTCAAGTCTCAGAGAGGTTAAGTAACACACTAAGGTCACATAGCTACTAGGTGGTGGAGACTTCATTCAGATCCAGGAAGCCTGCCCTTGGCTATGGTGCTTTACAGATGCCAAGTCTCAGATTCTGTCAGCAGGGTGACAGAGCCATAATTATGCCATTGTTTTGGCTCATTTCCTTGAAGGAAATAAGAATGCTTCTGTTACAGGAACTATTTCTGAGAACTTGTACTATGAAGGGTGACCCAAGGAGGGGAAGTTCTGTAGTATCTCTAACTTGAAACTTGAGATCCCTGACAAATTTAATGGCCTAGAATCAGCAAAGAAGCTTAACCTACTCTCTACCCTTCCCCAAACCACTTCACTTATGAGGAAGAGAAGAGAAATAGTCTGAATCCCTTACAGATAGATGTTCATTGTTTCCACATTTACAAAGCACGTGTTATCCAATAAGCGCCGGAAAATCTTACCAGAGGCAGTCCAGACATCACAATCCCCACTGTGCAGTGGGAGAAGTTCAGGCTTAGGGAGGTGAAATGACCTCTCCAAGGCCTCACAGCCAGTGAAGGGACAGCATCAGGTACGTCTCATCCTGGTCCATTGCTCATTCCCTGTACCCAGCTGTTAAGGTCTTTGGCAAAGGGACATCTGGATCAAATGCCACATCCATCCACTCTCACACACTGGGATAGACTGCACAGGGCGAGGCATTCCAGGGTCTGGGATCTCCCTGAGGATAATCTCCCAGGGCTTCTCTCATCCTCCAATGCCCTCTCCACCCAAACTCCACATTGCAGGCTCAGCTTCTGGCCTTTGGCCACTTCTGGCCTTCCCTCAGCTGAGACTTCCCCTTTATGCTGGTTATTGCACCCAGATCACCCCTGCCTCCCTTTCCCTCCCTTCCTCCTGGATCTTGGACACCTCTGCAGCCTCCTGCCAGTCACACCAGCAGATCCGGGTGCTGCTTCCGTTTGCCTCCACCTGTCTTATTCCCTTTTCCACTTCCTGTTTCGCATGTGCTTGACTTAGATGGTCACTGCTTTCTCTGCCCCACACCACCCCCCTGGAATGGTTTCTCACTTGTCCCTGCCAAAAGCTTCGGTCCCTTCTTAAAAGATTACCTATGGGACAGCCACAGGGCTGATGTGAGGCCATCACCCCTGCCCAGCCTGTGGTCTCCAAGGCAACAAGAACCAAACATCAAAATAACCAATTCCTAGGACTGAGTGAAGACAAGATTCTTCAAGGGATTAGGATTCTAATGAAAGCAGTTCTTTGAGCCCTACCTATGAATCACCTAGTCAGTGAAGCACAAATAAATCTCTTTTGAGAAACTGGTAAATAATGTGAAGTGGCTTCCTCTCTTCACCCTATGGAAGATAATCATGGACAGGATTGAAGTGGCCTGACTGGAGCTTGGGGCAGGAGCAGGGGTGAGAAGTAGGGTGCAGAGAATAGAGGAAAGAAACTTTAGGGGGTAAAGGGCCCTATTATGTGTATCCACCTGCTCAACAGGTCAGAGCTCCTGGGGGGGGCGTACCCAACTCATACCATTTCCTGTCCCTGGGATTGTATCAAACACAATGCTGCCCTTAATATCATGTGTGCCATTTTCTAATTATGTTAGATAAAACATATTTCCAAATGTCCATTTCACATCTTTCAAATAACTCATCCTCTTACCTTCTTCCCATTTCTCATTTATTTTTGGAACTCACATTTGCCCGAATTGTTCATAAACAGATAATCCTTTACCAGAAATAGGATTCTTCTGTTTTGGTTTAGTTCTGTGTCCAGCATACAGAAGATATCTAATAAATGTATTTTGAATTAAACTGAGCTAGATAAAGAAATGTGGGTTTGACTATCCATTGACAGCTCAGTTTTTCTTGGGATGAGTAAAATTTGCAAATATTCCAATTTGGAAATCAAGAAAGTACATAAAGTCCACTCTTAAGCTGTGTGAATTTTTGGAGACCTTACAACCCAGGCGAGTCCCATTTCCCCTACTAATTCAAGAAGCAAATTCACTCAAGCCTTTCTATATTTTGCAAATTCTGCAAGAAAGATGTGAGATTGACAAGAGACAGACAGCAGCCTTGTGTTTACTCACCAGCTGGTCTGTCTGCGGCTTCCATTCAGAATTCTTGTGCCATTTCACCTTCTGCAGGGCAGCCAACAGGGAAAGGAAGCATCTCTAAGTCAGAGTGGCAGGCAACTGGGGTCATCTGTTTCTCCCTGCAGCTTTGGTGTGGCTGCCGGTTGGCCATGACCCAGAGCCAGTGTAGGTCTGACTATTTCAGTCCTTTCTTCTTTCTCCTCTCCATACTCCTGGCTCATTCAGGAATACATGGTGTTGCTCCTTTTTGACCTTGCATTGCCTGGGCACAGACAGTGTGGACACGTTGTCTGCCGCAAACAAATCTGTCTGGATCATGGGGATGATGCTCTGCTCTGGACACCTCAGAACAATGGTGCTTCTTTCAGAGACCTCAGAAGCTGGAGATCATCCATGATTCCTCTCCATTTCTATTCCACAGGACGTTCAGCAGGGTGGGCTGCGCCTCTCTCCACCAACTCGGCTTGCTTTGGCTACTTCTCAGCTTTGCCTTCTCCAGGTTAGCCCATCTGAAGATGGGCTTTCTGTGATAGTCCGACTCCTGAGGTTTCCTTCTTGCTTCTTTTCCTTGTGTTCTTATCCCTTTTATTAAACACACTGCTCCTTGTCTCCACATCTCTCCATTTCTCCAATCTCTCTGCATCTTCGGGAATTCTGCATTTGCTTTTTCTGCTAACCCGGTTCTTGAATCTTCTCATCCTTAGAACCTAAACATGCTCCTCTGTTATTCTCTCCTTCAAGACTCCGTGAAGCAATCCTGGCCGATCCGTGGATAAGACCAAAGAGGTTGCAGGACATTGCTGGCATTTAGTCTCCGCTCAGGGTAAAGCCTCCCTGGGTGGGAAGAAGAGTGTTGAGAAATAGCGCCTATCAGGAGGCCAGCACTTTGGAGTAGGTTGGCAAGAGTTGGAAAGCAGGAGGCCTATGCTGGTCCCCACAGGGAGTGCTCATCTTTGGAAGCAGTCATCTTTCCATACATCCCAATCCCAGATGAAAGGAGACAGAAGCTCCCTGCTGACTGCTTCTGCCTAGCACAAAGTGTCTGTGTGATACCTGACTCCAGACCCACCTATTTCTCCCCCTTTAATTGTCTTGGAAGAAAACAAAGAAAATTTGATTTTATTACAAGTCTAGGGCTTCTTTGTGATGCCGTGGGGCTTTTCATCTGGATGGCATTATAATAAGTGGTGATAATGGTCTTGGGGAGTGTAGACGAAGGACCTTTTATCTGAGACTCAAGCTGAGCCATGAAAACTCAATGGGGAGAAAGACTCCAATAAGTCATCGTAAATGTCAGTTCTGGCTGGCCGCCAAAGCCACAGAGGAGGCTGGGATGCTGCTACCTGCAGGTGGTACCTGGAAGTGCCTGTACTTATGCAACTTGTATCTATTCCCAACTCTGACTACCTTTTCCTTGCATCTTCTGGTGGCGCCCTTCACCTCCTAAATCAATCCAAGTGACTCCAACTTGCTTTCCCAGATCCCCTACTTGTGGGGTGTCTCAGAGATGTCTCTCCTGTGTCCAGGCCTTGGATTCAGTGACATAACCACAGTCCTCCTACGGTGCTTTAACACCTTTGAATAGGTTGTGTGTAAAGCAGCAGGGCTGGAGGAAGGATGCCCAGGACAGAATTGGGCACACGTTCCTGGTATAGCCATTTCACTTAGAGAGTTGGGCAAAAGATGACAAAGTTTAACTGCAAATTTAAGTGATTTTTAATGTTCAAGCCAATGTAGACGTATTATGGAACTAGTGAAATTTTAAGATGAACTGATTTTATGCCTATGGAGGGCCCTTAGGGCTATCTCCTGACATTTCTAATATCCCCACTCGCTCTGTTCTGACACAGTGGATACCCGGTGAAAGCGTTTGATGAACACTACCTTATTGCTTTCCCATCAGCCTCCAGATACATTTCCTAGTGAGTTCAAGTGCATTTGCATGGATCTTTCAACTCGTATTTTTCATCCTTCTTTCAAAATGATCTCTTTCTCCAGAAACTTCCCTGTTCTCAAACCAATTATCAAAGCCTCAACTTATAAAATTATTTCCTCTACAATTCTCTTATGTGACAACAGGGGACATTATGTGGCACTACAAAACACAAAGCCGTTGGACCTTTTTAACCATGGTCCAAATCAATCCTAATCATTCGCCTCAAACATCCATCCCTGACTGTATGCTGCCTCATTTAAAGATCCTTCTCACAGAGCAGACAGGGAGAGAGTCTACTGCTGACAGTTAATGCCACTTCTTCCTCAAACCAATCTGTCTCTCTCTGGAAATGCTGGGTGGGCCAGGACATGAGGTTGATTATGGACCTGCAGGATCACGTGACACAAAAGAATGACATTGCATGCACCAACACCCAATTAATGAGGGCTGGACATGTGACCTCTTTGAAGATCTCCCACAGAACTCTGATTTCATGGGTGTACTGCCTGAAGAAGAGTCCTGACTTAGCAAGAAGCCCAAGTAAAGAATTTTATGGGACAAGGGACTCTTCTGAGGAAGGCAAATAACAGACTGAAGGAAAGGGCGTCTAAAACCAATGAAGAAGTACAAAGAAAAAAGACATTACATACTGTGTCCACACCCTCCGTGGAGGGGGTATAAAGGCCCATCCGGGGAAAGGAGACCCACAGCGCTGTGGCTCGCCTTGCATTCTGTCTTCAGCCGGGCACCTCGCACCCTCCCAGCACCATGCCTTACAACTGCTGCCTGTCCAACGTGAGCTGCCGCAGCAGCTGCTCCTCCCGGCCCTGCGTGCCCCACAGCTGCCATGGCTGCACCCTGCCCGGGGCCTGCAACATCCCCGCCAACGTGGGCAACTGCAACTGGTTCTGTGAGGGCTCCTTCAACGGCAGCGAGAAGGAGACCATGCAGTTCCTGAACGACCGGCTGGCCAGCTACCTGGAGAAGGTGCGCCAGCTGGAGAGGGAGAACGCGGAGCTGGAGGCCCGCATCCAGGAGCGGAACCAGCAGCAGGACCCTTTGGTGTGCCCCAGCTACCAGTCCTACTTCCGGACCATTGAGGAGCTCCAGCAGAAGGTGAGGGGGCTGGCTGTCATCTGTAAGCAAGGAAGGATGACTGTGATCCTCCATCTCGGGTAGAGAAGTGTTTCTTGCTTCTTGGCTGCCATGATTCTTACCTTCAAAATGTCTCTTTAAGCCATTCTAAAGAAGTTGGTGGTTGGGTCCTGACTTCCCATCCTCACTAAGCGATCTCTCCTCCCCAGATCCTGTGCACCAAGTCTGAGAACTCCAAGCTGGTGGTGGAGATCGACAACGCCAAGCTGGCTGCCGATGACTTCAGGACCAAGTGAGTTCACACTTGTTTCCTTTACTTCTGTTTAACCTCTCTTTAAATGGGATTTCCATAGCTTTACTGAACAACGGGTCAACCCCATTAGTTGTGCAGAGGATGGGAGGGAACCACGTAAAGGAATCACAGAAATAGAGGCCAATGGTGGGTCTCCATGGAGCCTCCAGAACTCTCTGTTTCCTGGGTCTACTCATTTCAGAAAGAGGGAAGACCAAGCCAATGAGATTACCAAGGATCGTTCTTTTGAGTCTTGAAGATCTGCCAGTTGCTGACCTGCCCCTATCCTCCTGCAGGTTTGAGACGGAGCTGTCCCTGCGGCAGCTGGTGGAGTCCGACATCAACGGCCTGCGCAGGATCCTGGACGAGCTGACCCTGTGCAAGTCTGACCTGGAGGCCCAGGTGGAGTCCCTGAAGGAGGAGCTGCTCTGCCTCAAGAGGAACCACGAAGAGGTGAGGCAAGAAATGTGAGATCAAGAAACCTGACTCAGTCTCAAGAGGGTGGCTTTAGGAATTTGGTGCAGAACCAATATAAGGCTCAGGATGTCTGTATGAATTTTGTTTGAAAAAAAAAAAGCCTTATGAGGAAAGAAGAATTGGAGAGATAAAACCTGTGCATGTCCCCAAAAAGGATACACCTTTCACTCCAACCCCCTGCACCATTTCTTTCTAGAGCATTTCCATTTGCTGGTAATTGGTCACCAAGTTGTGGAACGAGTCCTGGTATTACTGTTATTAGTGCAAAGTCATTTTTATTTCTCCCTCAAAGGCCAAACAATCAAACAAACAAAATATGACTGAGATTGTGGGTCTCCACATTTCCTAAGTCATGGTGAAGAAGGAGTGGGGACACTTTCTGTCTCTTTAGAGGGGCCATTTATTGGATATGCAATCTGAGATGGTACACCAAAGTTTTGTATTCTGGCGTCCTCACAGCCAATCTGGGAAAGTGTGCATCCTTCAGTGATATCCAAGTAAATCCTTGGGAATTCTTTTTGGAGTCAAGTCCCATAGCATGGCCACGGTGAGGAGGTGCTGGGCCACATGCAGACCATCTTGCCTAGAGCTGTCACAGACTGCTTTGCTCAGTTTTCTTTCTGAAAAAATAGACTAACAGGGCATCAACAAGCAATGCCATCTCTGAGAGTCCAATCATTGAGGACAGTAACTCTTACATTTTTTGCATCCACAGGAAGTCAACACCCTGCGCTGCCAGCTTGGAGACCGCCTCAACGTGGAGGTGGACGCTGCCCCCACTGTGGACCTGAACCAAGTGCTCAATGAGACCAGGTGTCAGTACGAGGCCCTGGTGGAGACCAACCGCAGGGAAGTGGAGGAGTGGTTCACCACCCAGGTGGGCATCCGAGCACCTGACCACTCAGGACCCAAGGCCCCAGGGCCCTTAGGGCAGGGTCTGATCCTGTCTCCTCCCCTTGGGTGTTTCAGACTGAGGAGCTGAACAAGCAGGTGGTGTCCAGCTCAGAGCAGCTTCAGTCCTACCAGGCGGAGATCATCGAGCTGAGGCGCACGGTCAACGCCCTGGAGATCGAGCTGCAGGCCCAGCACAACCTGGTGTGTATTGTTCAGACCAGCTGGTGAGCAGTGTGAAGTCGGGGAGGCAGACTCACCTGTGGGCCACACTCTCCTTAACCCTTGAAGCTGGTGACTCTGCAAGCCCATGGAGAAGCTCCTTAAAGGGGAGCAGCTCTCTGACACCCCTTTATCTTCCCCACTACAGAGGAATTCTCTAGAAAACACACTGACAGAGAGCGAGGCCCGGTATAGTTCCCAGCTGTCCCAGGTGCAGTGCATGATCACCAACGTGGAGTCCCAGCTGGCCGAGATCCGGGCTGACCTGGAGCGTCAGAACCAGGAGTACCAGGTGCTGCTGGACGTCCGGGCCCGGCTGGAGTGCGAGATCAACACGTACCGGGGCCTCCTGGAGAGCGAGGACTGCAAGTGAGTAACAGCTGGAGGTGTTTGATGAAGCCCCACTCATGAGTACACTACTCCGTGGCACTCTCCAAAGATTACCTACCTTGGGAAGGAAACCATGCCTTCATTCCAGGCATGCTCAGACAGAACCCAGAAAACACGTTATGGCCATCATTAACAACATCAAATAGTTTGGAAGCAAGAATTATTTGATGTACATATGGAAATTATACAACCAATTCTTTGTATTCTACTATGATAGTATACTTGATCACCTGATATGTGATCAATGATGTCTTACTGTCTACAATACTGTATTGCATAGAGGGGACCTCTCAATACACTATCCCATCTGGCCTTTTAATTCAACCCCTGGCCAATATTCTCCCCATTCTATATGTGACTTGCCCAAGGTCACCAGCTGGGAATGGACCAACGTGGGGTAGAAGTCAGAGTTTCAGGGTTTCTATTCAGTGCTTTTGGCGCTCTGTGATAGGGACAGCGTTAGCAATTTGATAATGTGCCGCAGTGCGAGGTAGGCCTTCTCTGTTCTAGGCCAGGCAGGGTCCTGATAGGTGTTCCACTCTTGGGGTCTCTCTGGTATGTGATTTTTACATCCCCCTCAGTTTACCTTGTCATTCTTTGTCTCTAGGCTTCCCTGCAACCCCTGCGCCACAACCAACGCGTGCGGCAAGCCCATCGGGCCGTGCGTTGCCAATCCCTGCACTCCCTGCGCGCCCCCTGCCCCTTGCACACCTTGTGTCCCGCGCTCCCGCTGTGGACCCTGCAACTCCTTCGTGCGCTAGAATCCCGCAAAGCCAAAGGGGCAAGGACACGGGCCTGGGGCTCCAGAGCGTTGACCTGGCTCTGGTTCCTTCCAGAGAAAGGGCTTGAAAACACAGTGGAAAGACTGGCGCTGCCCCAGGGAGGCACAAGAAACTCACCCAAAGCCTCCAGCCACTCCAGCCTACTCCAGACCCGCCATCAGGGTCTGTTTCTTCCTTTGCTTGCTCAGAGAACCCTCTGAAGTGCCAGCAGCCCTTCCTTGTAACCCAATAAAGGCAATTTTCACAGCAAAGCAGATGCCTTTCTCTTTGGTATGCATTCATTGCCACTGTCAGCATCAATTGGGGACTCTATAAAAAGCCACTTGAAAGACCACACAATGGCCTGACTCTTGGAGACAAGAGCCATTCCATGCCTGGCAAGCAGGCATGTCTGGCCTGGTGCCCGGGACCCAGGAATTAGGCAGAGAGGCCAGCAGAAAGCAGGGCAGGGTGCTGCCACCTGTATCTCCACTTGACCATCCCTGGATTTTCCTCTTGACCTGGCATTTCCCAAAATTGCTAGAGTCCTGAGCTGGGAACTGGAAAGAGGCTCTGGAAAATTTGTCTTTTCCCAGTAGGAGCTTTGGGTTCAGTGCTGCATGATTCTGGACCAGGCAGTCCCAGCAGCACCCTGTGAAGGGACCTCCCCTGGCTTTTCTTGCCATGTCCAGCACCTCCTCCTCTCCCCTGTGTGTGTAGATGGTATCACCTGGGTCACCAGCTGCTCTTCCTCCCTCCCTGGCTTTGGGTCTCAGAGACCCCATCAACTCTTCAGTTGATACTTTGGCCTTTCTCCATTCAATTCAGCCAATACCTGTTGAATTCCTACTGCACAGATGATTTTAGGCTTTGATGCCATTAATCTACGTCAGCAAAGCATAGTCCTGTGAACTGAAATCCTTAAATGAGTTGAAATTCTATCTATCCCACGGTGGTTATGCCACTTAAAATTTTTCCTAGAAATGCTCAAGGTCCCGATTTCTCCCCATCCTTGCCAACTCTTGTTATTTTCTGTTTGTTTTTTAAATAATAACCATCTTAATGGTTATTATAATGGTTTTGTTTGCATTTCCCTGATGATTAATGATGCTGAGCATCTTTTACATGTGCTTATTGGCTATTTGTATATCTTTGGAAGAAATGTCTCTTCAAATCCTTTGCCCATTTTTAAGTTGCATTGACAGTTTTTTTTTTAATGTTGAGTTGTAGGGATTCTTCATAAATCTGATGATCCCCATTAGATATAGGATTTGCAGATATTTTTTCTAGTATGTGATTTTCCTTTTTTCCTCTCTCAATAGGGTCCTTTGATGCATAAAAGGTTTTTAATTTTGATGAAAGTCATTTTATTTATTTTTTTCTTTTGTTGCTTGGGCGTTTGGTGTTGTATCTTAAGAAATTATTGCTGAATCCAATGCCTGGTAATTCCAGAGCTCTTTGGTGCCTTTTTTTTTTTTTTTGGTGGGGGGCTCTTGGGCTGTTCACTTGCCCATCACTCTTGAATGTTTTATTTTCCCCCAGCTTATCATCTGAATATTTTTTTTCCTGAATATTTTTTTACTTTCTGTTTCCCAACAGATTTTATATTTACTATAGCACAGGGCAAAGGCATTTTTTTCCGTCCTTCCATCTGGGATCAAAGCCATCATCTGAGTTCTTTGAGGCCAGAGACTGCCGTCAGCATCTTCAGGAAGAACAGCAGGGCTGCCCAAGAATGCTCAGTATTTTCCTTTTAAAAAGCCCATCCCATTATTTCCAGGAGTCATACCTTATCACAAGCCTGTGGGATTTGTCACTTTTAATCCCCCCGTTGACTGCACTGTGCAGGAAACCTGGGTGTGTCTTCTCATCTGTGTGCTCAGAGCGGCATTGGAATCCATGATCCCTCTCTGCGTGTTCTCCCAGTTCCTGTGCTTGGCCACACCCTGGCCTAGGTTAGGGTCTCGTCTCTGTAACTCGCAAGTGGTATGATGGTCCCCGGAGACCCGAGTCTATTTACGTGTGTCAGTTTTGGACAAGTTAAGTTTCCTCCCGATGTCTCAGATACTTGATCTCTATACACAGTGACAAGAACAGAATCTGAACACCAGGGTTTGGGGTCAGGATGGAACACTATGCAGGAAGGTACTTAGCAGAATGACTAGAAAGTTATGGGTTGATATTTGTGTTTCCTTGCTGTCTGAGCCTTAGTTCTCTCCTCCATCAATTCCCGTCCTTCTAGTTTTGGAATTCATCGCTTCCAAAGAATCAAAGAACTTAGTTCTCAGGTGAACTTTTACAAGGTTAATTGTTTAGGTTTAGGCAGGTAGGCTTTCTTGCAGGTTCTAAATTACCTTAGGTCATGTGTTGTATGTTTTCATTTGCTTAGAGGCTTAGAAAAGACAACCTAATTTCTAACATGGACATATCAACCAATCGTGCAGAAGGATGGCTGTTTCCCTGTTGAGTATGGAGATTCTTCAGAAACTTGTTTTTAATTTAGGAAAGTATCATAGAGATTAGCTAGGTGGCTTGAGCAGAGAGGCCCTTGGAAGACTGATGGGGTGTGGAAGGAGTAGAGTATGGGACCACAGAAGGGACAAGAAGGGAAAATTATAAAGTGAAAGGGCAATGGAAAGTAATGAATCCAAGATTTCCTTCCCCTCACTAACTCAGAGAAAATGCTGCCAAATATAAGATTTTTGCACTGCGTTTCAGTGTTCCATCTCAGAAGTCAGAGATACCTGAGTTGTTCAAATCCTAGCCCCACTACGCATTGACTCTATGTTAGGCAAATTCGGATACTTTTCCAATTTTTTTTTTTTGTTATCTGTAATGGGAATAATAAGGCAACCTCACAGTGATGCTGGGAGAATCAAATGAAAAATGTGTTGATCCTTTTGTATCTTTTTGCTTATTACCTTGTTTGGCACATAATGAGGATTCAGGAAATGGCCACACCCTCATCATCCTCATCATCATCGTCATCCTCATCATCAATACTACCAGCATCATTTTTACAAATACTTGCACAGAGCTGTAAGGCTGGGGATTCCTAGAGGATGAGTATAGCCCATTTCAATGCCAGTAACAGAAAGGAGGCCTTGGTGGCAATATGACTCCACCTAGAGAATTGTGCTCTTCAAGAACCACCCCAAATTAGGTGACTAAACCCATAAGATCAGGAATTTAGCACAGAAGCTAGAAGATGATAGTCGTCTGTGAACTTCCTATTCCTGATGTCAACATTTGCAGTTTTTTTTTTTTTTTTGGTTAATCCATGAATACAGTTCTGTGTCCCTAGTGCTTACAGGGCAAGTGAGATTTGATACCACTGAGTGAACATGGGCAATGGGCGTGGGTGTCTGCTTAACAAAGTAGACTTTTCCCAGATTCTTTATCTGAACCATCTGGGATGGCAATAGGAAGGATGAAGCTTACAGAAATTATTGTCAGTACTCCATCCCCCAACTATGTTCACAAATACCATCTTACTCAACCCTCACAAAAATCTGGCAGTTAGGCAGCATTCTTACTTACTTTAATTAAAATTAAATTAAAATCTTTTAAAGATGAGGAAAACAAGACTCAAAAAAAAAAAAAAAAAAAAAAGGGAACTGACTTCTCTGGATTCCTATCCTAGGAATGTGAATTACTTAACTTCTAATGTGTTTTCTGGGAAGTGATGCCAGCAATCAGGTGGAATAGGAAGCCCTAGGTCTTCTTTGCTCCCATGGATGCACCAATTCACAGATCAATTCTCTTTGTGAGAAATACAGTAACTGATTAAGAGGCTCTTGGGTGAATGAAACAAGCCAGACTAAAGCTGGTAGAAAGATTCAAGACACCTCTTCTTGGTATCTTTTATCCCTGCACAGTGCCATATGCCTAGAAGGAAATTCCCAGCTACCAGCTTTTCTGCAGTGAGGGAATGCAGGAAGCTACCCGAGAATTACTTGAGGGTCTTCTCTTGGTATGGCAGCCAGGGAGATTTTAGGTTTAAACTTGGGAACTATCTGAGGCTCTCCCACACAGTAGATTGCTCAAGGCACAAGACCTTTATCTCTGCTCTACTAGGAAGATCCCTCACAGTAGCTCCGGAAATGGGCGTAACCTGTTGGGAACTAGAGAGCCCACCAATAACCATTTTTGGTAAAGAACATTGCATTACATGTGCGTGTTTACAGCAGCACAATTAACAACAGCCAATTTATAGAACCAGACTAGGTATCCATCAATAGATAATTGGATAAAGAAAATGTGGTTTATATACACAATGGAATTTTCTTGGGTCATAAAGAAAAATGAAATTATGACTGAAGAAAATTCCATTGAGTATATATACCATATTTTCTTTATCCAATTATCTATTGATAGATACCTAGTCTGGTTCTATAGTTTGGCTGTTGTGAATTGTGCTGCAGTAAACACGCACATGTATGCATGTATGTATCACTGCAGTATGATGACTTTCATCCTTTAGGATAAATACCAAAGAGTTGGTATAGTTGCGTCATATGGTGGTTCCATGCCTTATCTTTTAAGGAACCTCCATAATCATTTCCAAAGTGGTTGTACTAATTTACAATTCCACCAACGGTGTAAAACTGTTCCTTTTCCTCCACATCTTCTCCAGCACTTATTTCAATAACTACTTTAAGTGTAAATGAATAACCCTCCGATTAAAAATGTAATCAAATGGATAAAACCAAGCCAAGATCCATCTACACTGTCTATGCTGTCTACAAGAGACTGACTTTAGGTCTAAAGACAAATACAGACTGAAAGTGAGGTATGGAAAAAAAGATATTCCTTGCAGATGGTAATCAAAAGAGAGAAGGTGGCTATACTAGCATAAGACTGTTAGGCTTCAAGTCAAAAATTTCATAAGAGACAAAGAACATTATATAACGATGAAAAATTTATCAGGAAGATATAACAATTAGAAGTCTATGTGTACCCATCATTGGAGAACCTAAACACAAAGCATGCATTGTCAGGACTAGGGATAAATAAACAAACATACAGTAATGGTAGGATACTTAAAAAAATCCCACTTTCAATAATGGGTAGAACATTAAGATAGAAAACCAATAAGGAAATAATGGATTTGAACTTTTGCACTAAAGAACAAACAGAACTAGCAAATGTCTATATAGAACATTCTGTCCAAGAGGAACAGAATACACCTTCTTCTCAAGTGCATGTAGAACATTCCCTAGCACAGATCACACGTTAGGCCACAAAACGAGTCTTTTAAAAAATTTTATTTGTTCCTTTTAGATATATGTGACAGTACAAAATGAGTCTTAATAAATTTAAGATTCAAATCACATATCAAGCATCGTTTCCAACCACAATGGAACAAAACTATAACAGCAGAAGGAAATCTGGAAAATTCACAAATACGTGAAAATTAAACAACATACCCAGGAGTAACCAACAAGTCAAAGAAGAAATTAAAAGGAAAATTAGAAAATATGTTGAGAAAAATAAAGACGAAAACACAACATACCCCATTTGTGGGATGCAGTAAAAGCCGTACTGAGGGAAGTTTACGCTGATAAATACCTGCATTAAGAAGAAAGATCTCAGAGAAACAATCTAATTTACATATACTTCAAGGAACTAGAAAAAGAATAAACTAATTTCAAAGTTAGCAGAAGAAAGGAAATAATAAAGATTAGAGCAGAAATAAACAAAACTAAACAGTAGAAAAGCAATAAAAATGCTGAAGTTTGGATGTTGAGTGCCCCCCAAAGCCCAAAGTGTTAAAAGGCTTGGTCTCTAGGGTAGTGTTATTGGGATATAGAACCTTTAAGAGGTGGGGCCTAGTGGGAGCTGTTTAGGTCATTGGGAATGTGAGCCCTCATAGAGGGATTGTGTGCCCTCATAGAGGGATTGTGTGATCCTAGCCTATTTCCCCTTCTCTCTTTTTTGCTCCCTGGCTCATGATGTGAGTGGTTTTGCTCCTCCATGTGCTTTCACTCTAATGTGCTGCCTCAGGATAGGCTCAAAATGATGGGGCCATTTGATCATGGACTGGAACCTCTAATGCTGTAAGCTGAAATAAACCTTTCTCTCTATAAGTTGATGACTCAGGTATTTTGTTATAGTAGCAGAAAGCTGATAGAGAAACTAAGAGTTGGTTTTTAAAAAAAGAAAAACAAAATTCAGAGATCTTTAACCAGAGTAAAAAAATAAAAGGAAGACTCAAAGAACAAAATCAAGGTTTGATTTTTCTGCTCCTCTCACAATGCCTTTGAAATCTGGATGCATTCTTATTTAAATGACTTACATTATCTTCCACAAATAGTCTTTTGGGACTTCTTTCTGAACCAGGGCTTAATTTCTATGCAGAAAGTGTGATAGGAAAAGAAGGTGAGGTGAGGAAGGCTTCTCTCTAAAGACTCATAACTGGGCAATTGGGAAGTTCTGCAGGATATGGAAGAATCAAAGGGCAATGATATGTATATATAAATTAGATTGTTTCTTTGAGACCTTTCTTCTCAATGCAATGATAAAGAGGCGATAGCAACATGCTTATCAGAGTAAGGTCTCCTCCTCCTTTTTCTTCTTTTGGAACCAGGATTGAACTCAGGGGCAGTCAACCACTGAGCCACATCCCCAGCCCTATTTTGTATTTTATTTAGAGACAGGGTCTCACTGAGTTGCTTAGTGCCTCACTTTTGCTGAGGCTGGCTGTGAACTTATGATCTTCCTGTCGTAGATTCCTGAGCTGCTGGGACTATAGGTGTGTGCCGCAATTGCACCTGGTGAGACAGGTCTACTTCTTAGGGAAGACAGAGTCAAGCTGCCTCTCATGCGCACTGTGAGCCAGGACCATCTCAGGTGGCACTGCCACTCCTCTAGGGGTGCTGATACTTTCCAAAAGGAGCATCAGTCTAGGAGTCAGGCAATAGAAATTTCCAGACTTTGTGATAAGGTCATCATGCATAGCTCTGGAAGCTCATTCTCGTTGTCCTTTCTTGGTGAATGTAAAACCTAATGCTTCGTCTTTATCCTTCAACATTGCTGCCTGAACCCTCACTCTTAAGAGCCATACTCCTTCCACTCACCCCTCACCCCTCCACCTCCCCGTGTTTTTCTAAGGAATGAACATGTGGGGTTGAGGAGATAGGACAGGTGGGAAAAGGCTTATAGGACTTCCTGGACCACCAAGATAAGGGACTTCAATCTCAGGGCACTTGTGTATGAACTCAGACCAGGGAAAGCAGGAAAGCAGCCATCAACCACACCTAAGTAGGTGTGGCTGTGCTCCACTGAAACTTTATCACCAAAAAAAAAAAAAAAAAAAAAAAAAAAAAAAGGCATCAGGCTGAACTTGGTGCCTCCCCCATGTTTCCCTTAAGCTATTTTCACCCAACATCAGAGACACCCCTACCCGTCCCACCGCCCTACCTCTTTAAGGTTCCATAGTCTCCCAAGAGCGCCACCCTGAGGACCAGCCCGTATATAGGTTGTAGTCTATAATGGGTTAATTTCCCTTTAGTACGATTCCCATCCATCAAGCCAGTTTCCATTTTACTTATTTCCCAACCACAAATGCATAATTGTTTTCAATCTCTCCATGAACTGTCCAATGCCCTAAGTCCCAACCAATAGCAAGAATCAGAAGCCATAGAGCTAATACAGGGCGAGTGTTCACTGTAAGGACCGTTGAAGTGAATGCTGAGAAGTGGGTAGATTTGGGAGGAGACAGCTTCCTGAAAGAGTGTTCACCCACAGCTCTCATTCCAGGCAGTGCCATGGCAGGACCTCAAAGGACAGGAATCTGTGATTCCCCAACGACTCCACCCCATGTCCTTGGCAGTCCGTCCTTCCCTCTGAGTAATGGGGTAAGCCTTTTGGGGCTGAAATGATTCTGCCTCCTTTGAAGTCTTCTGATGAAACTCTGATTTCATCAACCACTGGCACCCAGGAAGAGCCTGGTGTGACACAAGCTGAATGGAATCATTTTATAGGAGGAGGGGGGACTCTTTGGAAGCAACTAACTAGCATATTTTGAAGAAAAATTAGCTGAAGCATTTGGTCAAGCCCCCACCTATTAAGGGTATAAAAGGACCATGGAGGAAGGAGAGACTCAAACCTCACCCACATCTACCTCCAGCAGCTCTCTGCTCTTCCGCCACCTCTCCAAACCCAAGCACCATGCCTTACAACTGCTGCCTGTCCAACGTGAGCTGCCGCAGCAGCTGCTCCTCCCGGCCCTGCGTGCCCCACAGCTGCCATGGCTGCACCCTGCCCGGGGCCTGCAACATCCCCGCCAACGTGGGCAACTGCAACTGGTTCTGTGAGGGCTCCTTCAACGGCAGCGAGAAAGAGACCATGCAGTTCCTGAACGACCGGCTGGCCAGCTACCTGGAGAAGGTGCGCCAGCTGGAGAGGGAGAACGCGGAGCTGGAGGCCCGCATCCAGGAGCGGAAGCAGCAGCAGGACCCCTTGGTGTGCCCTGGCTACCAGTCCTACTTCCGGACCATCGAGGAGCTCCAGCAGAAGGTGAGGGGCAGAGCCCGGTGGGGGCCCAGAAGCAGCTGCCTGTCTTGGAACTAGTGAGATATCCTCAAGTTCAAGTGGACCTCACATTAGAACCAACTTTTTTCAGATTCTGTGTGCCAAGTCTGAGAACTCCAAACTGATGGTGAACATTGACAATGCCAAGCTGGCCTCTGACGACTTCAGAACCAAGTATGTTGAGGCTTTTTTGGACTAGATGACCTCCAGGGCCCCACAGCTACTCCATGGCCCCATGAGCCTAATGTTCCCCAGAAGGGACGAGAAAGCCATCTCTTTCTTTTTATTTCTCCCCCTCAGTCTAGTTAAGTAAAGTCAGTTTCAAATAGAAATCCACACTGAAGGGCTGCCGGCCCTTCAGTAGATACAGGTTGGGTATCTCTTATCTGAAACGTTTGGGACCAGATATGTTTCAGATTTTGGATTTTAAAAAATGTTGGAATATTTGCAAGTACATAATGAGATATCTTGGGATTGGAACTCACATCTAAACACAACATTTATAGATGTTTTACACACACAAAAAATACACATAGCCCCAAGGTAATTTTATACACTATCTCTGGTGCACTACAGTTTTGACTGATTTTTCACAAGATCAGGTTTGGAATTTTCCACAGTGGTGGAATCAAGAGCCTTTTCTGGTCTATCCACGTGTAGCATGAAGGAGACATGGAAGAAAAGGGGCAGAGAGCTGTGTAGGTTCAAGAAGATCTTGGCCAATCCTATCCAAAAAAAGATGCCAGAGAGGAAGGCAGGCTTCTTGCCTGGCTTCTCCTCCCACTCTGATCTGTGTGCACAGGTACGAGACGGAGCGGTCCCTGCGGCAGCTGGTGGAGTCGGACATCAATAGCCTGCGCAGGATCCTGGATGAGCTGACCCTGTGCAAGTCTGACCTGGAGGCCCAGGTGGAGTCCCTGAAGGAGGAGCTGCTGTCTCTCAAGAGGAACCATGAAGAGGTATGAAAAAATTTTTTAAAAAGCCACCTTCAGAGCTTCAGAGCTGAGCCTTTCGTATTGGGAACCAGATGGTAGTAACCGTCAGACTCCCTGGCATGGAACCCATTCCTGAAGAACTCAAAGTTGGTTCATAAAAGGATGAAGCTGTATCCACATCACGAAGTGAAGAGAGCTGTGAATTCTCAGGCACCCAGGTGCAGGTTGGGCAGGTGTGGGAGATATTGAGGAATGGCATCCATTGATTGAAGTTGGTCATTGTTAGGGCTTGGATTTGGTGTGGTGGTGGGGAGAGAATAGGGGAAAAAAAAGAAAAGAAGAAGTCATGGCTTCTCTCTTTAAAGAGCTCACAGTCTAGAGCAGACAGCCAGCCATGTTAATATAGTGGTGAAGGCAGAATGAAGCAAGTTCTCTATGAGAGGTACACAAGCATGCACAAGCCAGTATGCCAGAGAGGAGACAGAGAACTCTTCCCAGATGCAAGGAGGAGTGCAACGAAGGGGTGTTCTGACCTGAGAGAAGAGGCTGAGCAAAGACCCAGAAGTGGTGGAGAAGGGTACGTTGGGGTACGCTGGGCACACAGTGCCTACAGAGATGTGATGAGAAATGAAGGAGGACTTGCATATGCCAGGAAATTAGTCTCCCAGGAGGTGTGAATTCCTTTCAGTTTGTTGGGAAATGTTTTAGGATGATCCTAAATCCTTATTGCTACCCAGTGTCTACACCAATCTTTGGAATGATAGGGATATTCCTGTTAGTGCTTCGTTGGCAGGGCTGAACTCACTTCCCTAGAGCAGAAAGATAGCAGCTCTATTTCTGTGAGTTTAATCTTTCCTCTCCCTCCATCAGGAAGTCAACACCCTGCGCTGCCAGCTTGGAGACCGTCTCAACGTGGAGGTGGACGCTGCCCCCACCGTGGACCTGAACCGCGTGCTCAATGAGACCAGGAGTCAGTACGAGGCCCTGGTGGAGACCAACCGCAGGGAAGTGGAGGAGTGGTTCACCACCCAGGTGGGCATCCGAGCACCTGACCACTCAGGACCCAAGGCCCCAGGGCCCTTAGGGCAGGGTCTGATCCTGTCTCCTCCCCTTGGGTGTTTCAGACTGAGGAGCTGAACAAGCAGGTGGTGTCCAGCTCAGAGCAGCTTCAGTCCTACCAGGCGGAGATCATCGAGCTGAGGCGCACGGTCAACGCCCTGGAGATCGAGCTGCAGGCCCAGCACAACCTGGTGTGTATTGCAAAATTGGGGAGGCAGAGTCACCTGTGGGCCACAAACTCTCCTTAGCCCTTGGAGCTGGTGACTCTGCAAACCCATAGAGAAATCCCTTAAAGGGGGGCAGCTCTCTGACACCCCTTTATCTTCCCCACCACAGAGGAACTCTCTGGAAAACACGCTGACAGAGAGCGAGGCCCGCTACAGCTCCCAGCTGTCCCAGGTGCAGTGCATGATCACCAACGTGGAGTCCCAGCTGGCTGAGATCCGGGCTGACCTGGAGCGTCAGAACCAGGAGTACCAAGTGCTGCTGGACGTCCGGGCCCGGCTGGAGTGCGAGATCAACACGTACCGGGGCCTGCTGGACAGCCAGGACTGCAAGTGCGTATGGGAGAAGGTTTTCTGGGATGATGGGTATGGTGGGAGTGTCAGACACCGGGGGCACACACATGGTTGCCTAAACAATGTGCATTCATCGTCTTCTATGCAACCGATGTGCACAGGCAAAGGCCAAGGGAATGGCCCCTGCCACTGGGGGCTACTAATGCAGAGGTTGTGGCCGGGAGATTGCCTGTTAAAACAATATTTGTTACCTAAGGTAGATTGTGTTCAATTCCATGAGAGCTCAAGAGCATGAGATCGTATATTCAAAAGAACAATTTTCTGACCCTGCATATGGTATTTTGGGAAAGGGAGAAGGATTTGGTATCAATCAAAATTCCATTCTAATTCCAACCACTGAGAAATCATAGGTTGTCTCATTACGACCAAGGCAATATGTACAATTTAGGGTTCTCTCTCCTTCCCCATCCATTCTAAACCTCTGTGTCCCCCCAGCCTCCCCTGCAACCCATGTGCTACCACCAATGCGACTGGCAACTCCTGTGGACCCTGTGGCAGCTCTCAGAAGTGTTGCTCTTAATTGAACAACTTGCATCCCCTTTGAAGACGTCAGTGGAGCCATTTAAGTCGAGTACAGGAACCATCCCCAGGTCCTTTTGCCAGGGCTCAGTGGCCGTTGAGAAACCTCATCATGCCAACTGTGATTTCTAGACCAGGCCATGCTTTTCGCTCACGTCATCAGCTCCCAAGGTCTGGAAAACTCCTTGGTGTTGAGACTTGTTCAGCTCCCAGTAATCTGGGCTCCAGGTATTACTTAGGGTGATTCCTGTACGTTCTGCCTCTTCCTGCTTTCCTTCCTTCTCTGGAATGCAGGGAGGCTACTTCATTTAATTCCCAATAAATTTTATTTCTCCGGCATAGTAAAGGTGTTTCTCATTCATGTTTATGCATCGTAAAGTACACAAGTCATGACTGCTTCATAAAAACATCCGACATCAGGAGGAGGGAATGGGCTAAATGGCTGACCAGAGCTATTGTGTCCACTGATAGACAGGGAGGAATGTGCTCCTAGGGGACTCTCACCCAGGACAGGCCATGCAGAAAACCTGCCCTTCAATACCCACCCTTGTCTCGCCTTGGCCATCCTGAGAGTCCTCACCAAACTTCACCGCTGTCCCCCACTGATATCCTCATCAGACTGGAATTTTCTTGTTCCCTTTCTTCTAAATTGCTTCAAGACTATTGTCTGTAGAAAGTGCTCAAAAAACAAATGAAACCAACCACAAAACAAACAAACACCCCCCCCCCCAAAAAAAAAACCAGCAATATCCTCTCCTCTCACCTCTTTGTGACACAGATGTCACTGATACAGACACCTTGAAATTCATCTTCCTTGATTTCCATAAATTCACACATCCTTGGTCCTCTCCTTATATCTCTGGTTGCCTGGGCTCTATTTCCCCTTTTTTTGGTCCCAGATGGAGGGATCACTTGAACACTGTGATTCTTGGACCACCATTTTTCTCCTACATCCTTGTCACTGGAGGACTAGTACCTCTAAGCTGAAGATTCCCAAATCTACTCTCACCTCAACTTGGGTTCCAGGTTTTCAGTTGCTCAAAGGGGAGTCCATTCCATCTTTTTTCTTCCCTCCCTCCCTCCCTCCCTCCCTCCCTCCCTCCCTCCCTCCCTCCCTCCCTCCCTCCCTCCCTTCCTTCCTTCCTTCCTTCCTTCCTTCCTTCCTTCCTTCTTCTTCCTTCTTTGTGGCATTTGGGATGGAACCTAAGGGTGATCCACCACTGAGCTACATCCCCAGCCTTTTTTATTTATTTTTGTTTTTGTTTTAATTTTTATATTTTTTGTCTTACTAAATTGCTGAGGCTGGCCTTGAACTTATGATTCTCCTGACTCAGCCTACCAAGTCTCTGGGAGAACAGCTGTGCCTGGCCATTCCGTCTTGTGTAATTGGACTAAAGTCCACCTTTGCCAAGCTGGTTCACCTTGCCACATACTTGTTATACCTAAGCCATTGTTTTCTAATAAGAACCGTTACATGCCGCCAACCTTCTATCCTTACTTTCTTCCTGTCATCGCCACAGCCCAGTTGTGCCAGAACAGTGAGGTAGGTTGCAGACAGGCCAGAGGAAGTATCCAGAGATAGCCTGTGAGGCATGGGATTTATTGGGGAAGTGTACAGAGATCAACAGCTGCTCTAAGAAGAGTTCAATGGTGATAGACAGATAGCACCTCTGCCCCTCAAGGTGCTTTGCTAAGGAGTGACTCCTTCCAGTGTTTTGTCCAGTGGTGGTTAACTGGACAAGTGACATGTATCCTTTACACAGTGTCCCAACTTCATCCTTGAGAGAAGGTTTCATATGTTGGGCTGCAGCAGCGGTCATTAGCGTTAGCCTCCTTTGTTTGCTTGTCTGACCAGCATCCCAAGGAGCGGCTGTCATAGTGTGCATGCAGGAAAGTTGTTTTCTATAGGCAGCACTAATTTGCTCTAGTTCACAGTGTGCATAAGAGAATGCCAGTGTTCTTCAAGATAATATATTTGGACCTTCCAACCCTGGCTTGCTCTCACTGATTCATTGACTTAGCTAGATTTTTGGAACAAAGGGATCCATTCAGGGTCATGGTATTTTACTGCTTCCCCCTTTCTTTAAAGATGGTATATTCCATCTCCCATGTAAGATGTACTTAAAATCTTCCACTTATCTTCCATAGTATCCCTCGAGTGGCACAAAAGGATGTTACAGTGTAGCCAAATCCCACAATATTCATACAAAGAGCAACAGAATATGAGCAGCTCTGCTCTAAGAGCAAGTGGACTGAGAACAACATATCTCCAGGTGGGGGGAAGAGACTGTAACCAAGCAGAGAGAGGATTAGGACTAAGTTTACCTACAGCAGTAATATGGGTTTGCAATTTATGTAGAGCCAAAGAAATGTTATGATCATCATGAGGGGTGTATGCATAACATTCAGTATTTATAAGGATACAGGCACCTCCCTGTGCTTTGGCCAACATAACCAATGCCCTTTTATTTCGAATCATCACCTTCCATGTTTGGGTGGTTTCTTTATTAAGCAAGGTTTTGGCTCTGTGAGTAGTATTTAAGGCAGCAGCAGCATGCTTAGCTAATGCTTCAACTTGGAACTCAATGTTAATGCTTTTTGCTTCAGGAGAAGGTATAATAAGTGGGTAAAGCCACCAGGCAGCTCAAGTTACATTATGTTTAGTTTTTATAAAGTCCTAATTAGTAGGGATTGTAGATAAAGTGGGAAGTATATAAAATCTTTTCTAAGTGCATTGGCCAATCCAGTTATAAGGCAGGTATGGCCACCTGTAGGTGTCACATGTCCATAACTGCCCCCAAGGGGAGGGATATATTCCTCACATGTTGTTCAACTTTGCCATCTTAAATAGTCAGCGTCTGAGTATAATGGCTAAATGATGCTGATTGACAGGGGTCCAACCTATATTTACAGAGAGTAGAGAGGTATTGAAGCCATTTTTTTTTTCTATACAGAGAGAAAATTCCCCTTTCATATTCATTCACTTAGCCACCCCAACCTGTCAATCAGAGTATACCACAGAAAGGCTTGGCCATGTCCATTTGTTCCCATACAAGTGGAAGACAAAGAAGAGTAAATTCAAGTTCAAGTCTATAGGGCATTTTGCCAGCTGCCTGGTGGTACATGTTATTTCAGCTTAACAGTCACTTCCATTTCACCAAGGTAGCTGCAAGACCAGTGTAGGAGGTCAGAGGCATCTTATTATATGTCTGGCAATCTGAGGATACTTGCCCATTATGCAAATAGATTAGCTCTAAGGATGAAACGTAAGACATTTTTAGCAGGTGTTAAAACAGGCAGATCTTGAATATTCAACAATATATAAGCAAACTGATAATTCTGAATGAGAATAGAACCAGCCTGTGACTCATCCCCAGATTTACAAAACATATTTCTTGTTCCAGTGAACCCTGTGGCTTTGGTGGGGAAGCCCATAATGAAATGACATATTCTCCTCCAGGGATAAAAGATCTTGGATTGGTAATTTTTTTCTGCTTTTGTCTTGTTCTAGTTCCTTTCCTCACACCATCAAATCCCCATTTGCTATTCCCATAGCCAAGAGATTATATGGGCTCACTGTGGCAGTGGCAACAGCAACTTATCCCGTGTTTCCATTTGTGAAGTGCAGGTGTCCTTCTTAAGCATAATCATTTGGATCCAGATGATGTCATCAGATTCTTGTATTAACATCAAGGAGGCACTGGAGCGTGTGCTGCAGTCACGTTCATTGACGGTCCTGATGACCATCCTTACTTAGTCACTTGGTACACACTGCCGAGGATCCGTCCTCCATGTTTAGTTGCCGTTTTAGCAGGCCATTCATCTATGCAATTGATCCTGTTGCAGCTGGGTTATTAGGTAACTGAAAATGCCAATATACATTCAAATTCTGAGGCCATTCTTGTGCCATGTGGTCAGCAAAGTGTGGTCCCTTGTCCTTGTCTATGTCCTGAGGGGTCCATGGCCACACATGGTGCCAAGCACTTGAAAACAATGCCTGGTTGCCTTCTGTGCGGCCCTTCTGCAAGCGTATGCCCATAGTCATTCTGTGCATGTGCCTGCAGTGCCTGTAGCCTTCTGATGGGAGCAAGGGCCCAATGAAGTCAACCTGCCACTGTTGTGCACATGGCCAACCTTGAGTTACCCACCCAGGCACCTGAAGACTTGGCTATAGCTGCTTCATGGCACAGGCAGAAGAGCAAAAGTCACATACACATGAGTATCTTGGTGAGAGCCCCAATTGCTTTGCTGTGGGCTAAAGAGCTTCCTCTCCCTGGGGCCTGCCAAACCAGCCATATTTTCAGTTGCCACATCTTGCAGCCATCTAATATTAGTTAGGTCATCTGCTTCTGGATTGCCTGGTGGAGAAGCATGGTTGTATGCTACCATGTGATACATAATCAAGTCTGACAGTCACTTCCAAATGTATTTCCATCTTCTTCACTTCCTTCTGTAGCCATGACCAAGGTCCTAAGGGAACTCATTTATTGCCCTGCTGCTGCCACAACATCCACTCAAATGCATCAGGGGAGCTAAAAACATCCTGTCTATAGTTGTTCTTGGACGAATGTGCCCAGGACTTATAATTGTTCTTCAACCTTTTTTGTTAACAAGAAAAGGCTTCAAGGTGCTCAAGTTCCCAGATCCACTAGGCTTTCCTTTTTACTAACTTATATAATAGTTTCAACCTTTGTGCTAAGTTTGGAATGGTAAAATGCCAGCATCTCAATATTCCCGAGAAAATCTGTGACTGTTTGATAGTAGGGGAAACTTGGACTTCATCTACAACAACAGACGATCCCAAGGACTTGGCAGACAACATGAGTCTTTGTAATTCTAAGGAATTGACAGCCCATTCTCTCTCTTAGAGATGCGCTATCACCCTTTGTACTCCCTTCTGTAGGTGGGGAGAAGACTCAGAATTTAACATCACATCAATATAATGAAACATTGATAGTATGTCAGGTTTTGTCCATGGGACCAGAGAAACCACTGCCACATCCCTTAATAAATGGCTGGGCTATGTACATGTCCTTGGGGAAGGACATCAAAAGGCCATTGTTGCCTTTCTCATATGAAAGCAAATTTCTCCTGGCTTCCCTTACTGAGCCCCTGGTGATTCCTTTGCCTTCTCTTTCTTCCACGTTCTGATCCTTACTCCATATCTCTAGTTTCTTATTCTTTTCAGTTTTTCCCACATTAACTAGAGTCTGTACTGCTGGAGAAATAGGAAGGCCCGCTAAAGGACCCCAGAATGATCCCAGAGCCCCACAGCATTGCCCTGAAGCTCTTTGGAGAATGGTATCCTTCATTCTTGCTGTGAATGTCTATCAGTTTCATCATGTAGTTTGCTCCTTCATCCCTAACTCTCCCAGGTGATCTTGTGGATCTTCCATGGATTTTCCTGGTGGGTGATTCTCCAATATCAGGCCAATTTTACAGGCTGCTTTCAGCCAGGACAATAAAGAGATGGCATGGTCTTTATTAACAGAAGACTATCTGTAGGGTAGGGCATGAGGTCTGAGGCAATTTTTTCATTTCACCCCATGGTAGGAATGTGCCTGCAGTACCAGCATCCCAGATCTGTAAGAGCCATTCTGCTTTATTTCTCCTGGCTGTCTGTCTAAACTTTCCCCCAGTTCTACCAACTCATCGGCAGTACTGTCTCTCATGGAGGTATGCATGTGCTGGTCAGGAGGGGGCAAATTCTCAGCATCCACTCTCCCAGCTGTGGCTGACCTGTCTCCACCTTTTGATTTATGACTGGTCAAGCCTCTGGCAGTTCAGTCCCAGTCCTCATCCTCTTCTTCTGAAGTGCTTAGTTCACAGGGGCCCCATTTATGGGGGTCCCAGTCCTTTTGAGCAACCACTGGATAGCCTTACCTTTTAGTTTAGCAACACGGCAGGCTAGTTTCCAAAGTTTCATGAGCACTCCTCACATGAGCAAGTAATGGCTCTGCAGCCCCTGAGTTAATGTGTTCACACTCCATCTTTAATTTCTCATGCAATTACTTAACACAGGCCTGGACCTGAGCTCTGCCTCCCTTGCTGCCTGCACTGCCATGAGAAGGGGCCACCCTACAGCTGCTGCTATCTTCCATAGGTCTTTCTTTTTAATTAGACCATGTTGAGTGCCCACCAGCAATGACACTCCTCCCAATCCTCGGGGGTCTTGAGGGCATCACCATAGTCATGTGGCAGGTATCCATCATAGCCACCCCTCCCAGAGAGCTGGAAGACCATCTTGAGAGCCTCCTTCCCCACCATTTTTCTTTTCCAACTGCGATAATCTTGGCACTTACAGTGGTTTCTTTTACCACCTAGTTGACTCACCAATTGTCACACCCACAGCCCACTGTGCCAGGGCAGTGGGGTAGGTTGCTGAAAGGCCAAAGAAAGTGCCCAGAGATAGCATATGAGACAGAGTATTGATTGGGGAAGATGTACAGGAGATCAGTGGCTGCTCCGAGCAGAGTGCAGTAGTGATAGGATGAACAGGGGCACCTCTGCCCCTCCGGGCGTGTTGTCAAGCCATGCATCCTTTCCCTCATGGTGTTCTGCCCAGTGGTGGCCAGCTGGACAAGTGACATGTGTCATTTCCGCAGTGCCCTTGATCATCAAAGCTCAGTCCTTGTCCCTGATGCCCATCTAATAAGGAGGGTGAGGTTTTGAGAAAAGAGAAAAAAGAAGCTTTATTGCTTTGCTAACAAAGGAGCACACACAGTGGACTCCTGTCCCAGAGGCTGTGACTTTACTGCCAAAGGGCACAGAAGGCTTTTAAAGAGGTAGTACTAAGGCCACACTCCAATGGTGCCCTGTCAGGAGTCACAGTTCATTTGTAATATTGAGAGACAGCTCTGCTTATTAGATCCTCTGGTGTCAGCTTTAAAGTACAGATTCCTTCTTTTTCTGTGGTCAGTGAGCTGAAGGCCAGATAATTCAGCCTAGTATGAGAAGAAGGTTAATCTTGCTTCTGTCATTATCAGGGAGGGGGAGAGGGGGAAGAGGAATGAAAAAAAAATGTCAGTTTAAAAACAAACCTCCAGTGGCAGAGCAGCAAGGGTTATGGTCAAAGCATGAAGTGGACCCCTGTTACACCCTCAGTTCCATGCCAGTTGCCACTGGGACAGGGTTTTATATATTGGGCTAGAGAAGCAATAGTGTCACCAGCATTAACTTGCTAAGTTTGCTTGTCTGATCAGCATCCCACGGAGTAACTGACATGGTGTACATGCAAGAAAATAGCTTGCTACAGGCAGCACTGACTTGCCCTAGTTTGCAGTGTGCCTGGAGAATACCAGTATCCTTAAGATAATATGTGTCTGGACATTCCAGCCAGGTTTACTGTCATTGTTCCTTTATCTTGGATAGGTTTTAGGAGCATTCAGGGTCTTTTTCTTTACTTTTCTTTCTTTCTTTCTTTTTTACTGTACCCCTTTTCTTTAAGAAGGATACATGCTCCTCTTCAAGTTCAAGTTTATTCCTCTCTCATACTTTGCTTACATCTATAATGGTCTCCCATAAGCTCTACATCAGTTCATTTCCTCTAATTCTAGAGGCTAATGTTCACTAGGTATCCCCAAGTGCACATTAATTCTACTGTACTCCTCCCCCCGCCACCCTTGCCTCACCTTTGAATTTTGGAAGTGGTCAAGTTTATAGACTACACTGTCAATTATCCATTTAACTTAACTCTTTCTGATGGACAAATCCACAGTCCGTTACCTATTGCTCGTGCCTGGTACTGGATGGGGTAATAAGAAACAGATACCTGAACTCCATTCCTGGTCATAGAATGTTTACAGCCTGGAATGGATGGATGGAAGGGACAGTCCTCCTGGACAGATGTCAAGGTGGCTCAGGAAAGGTATAATAAAGGATTACAAGTTTCAGAGATGCGAGAGGGTGCAGAAAGAGGCTCCTCGAAGAAGGGAGCATCAACCAGGGCTTTGAAAATGGGAGTGTCCAGTTCACATAAACTTTGTCTGCCTGCCTTCTTGACTTCAGGCCCTTCAACGGAGATGCTATCACCTAATTAAAGCTTACTACAAGGCGTGGGTTCCTGTAAGTGGAATAAATAAGGACGGTTAACACTAACGGGGGTTCATGAAAAGGTTACGAAAATGATACACTTCCTATAGTTTTGATTTCAATAAAGTCTTACTATACGATATTACCTTCATTCTGAAATAAAGTTTGAAGGAATATGTTTGGACAGAAGAGTGTGTGTGTGTGTGTGTGTGTGTGTGTGTGTGTGTGTATGTGTGTAGGTCTGAGGGAAAGTTTCTCCAAGCATGATTTTTGCTTGATAAGGAGATAAGGAATAAGGAGGAGTATTTAGAGCCTGATAATCCAATGGCTAGCTTGGAACAGGGGATAAGTGTAGTGGCGGAAGGTGAAACTGCAAAGTAGGACCACATCTGATAGTGCTCTGCATGGTTACCCATGAGATTTTCATGTAAAATGGTTGCCATATGATACCTCTAGCCATGTACAGAGGTTGGGGTGTGATAGGTCCTAGATGTTGGTAGAGTTGGATGGAAGAGAAGGATACAAGGATGATCAATTAGGAGACTGCTGAGAAACAGCAAGAACTGAGATGGGTGAAGGTGAAGGGGCAGAGCATGGGTGGATTTAGAAGCGTAATTTAGGATGTGGAAGCTGATCAAAAGTAGAACAGTGGAGAGAAAAAAGGAAGGAAACACTAAAGGGATCAAGCACTATATTAATCAGTGTTCATCAAAAAGGGTGAATCAATAGGATCTATCTATCTATCTCTAGATATAGAAAGAAATTCATTATGCAGAATTGGCTAATGTCATTATGGAGGCTAAAAAATCCCAAATTGTACTATTGCAAGCTGGTGGTGTATTTGTGTTCCAAGTCCGAAAGCCTGAGAACCAGAGGAGTCAATGGAATAAGCTTCAGAGTTTGAAGGCATCAATGTCTGAAGGTAGGAGAAAATGAATTTCTACCTCAAGAAGATGGAGTAAGTTCATCCTTCAAATACTGTCTTATTCTTTGGGACCTCAATGGATTAGATGATGCCCAGTCATGTATGTGAAGGTGATGTTCAAATATAATCCCTTCCAGAAACACCCTTGCAGATACACACAGAAAGAATGTGTTAGAAGCTCTCAGGGCATGGCTTCGCTCAGTCAAGCTGACTTGTAAAACCAACCATCAGATACACCTCCTATGGGTTTGAAGTTTTTGGACCTTAGAAAATTTAAAAAATTATGGATCTGCAGAGGAGAGGGAGAGAGCTTGGGAAGAATGACTGGCTTTGAAGGCAATGTTAGAGAATCATCTAAATTAAGACGATCATTAAGACTGTAGGAGTCAAAACCGTCAAATGGAAGATGGTGAAATACAGATGCATCTTTAGGGACCATTAAGATGAAAACAGAGCTAACTAGAGGCTCTCCAAAGTCTCTGAAATGAGGCTCATCCCTGGTTTTTCCTGGTCTCTTAGGATAGAGGTGACATCGGGGTATAGCAGTAGGAGGAGGAAATAGAGAAGCAGCTGAAGGGACACAGAAGTTAAAAGAAGTCAGAGTTTCAGAGAGGGAGTGGTCAACAGCGTCCAGGTCAGGGAAGATGAGAATGAGGCAAATCTCCTGGATATAGCCACTGGGAGAAAACTGGTGACTGCAAAGAGATAGGGTCTGTGGGATTCTGGGGGAAGAAGTCATATTTTAGTAGCCGCCCTCCACCTCCTGCTTTTGGTGCCAGGGATTGAACCCAGGGGCACTTAACCACTAAGCCACATCCTTAGTCATTTTTATTTATTTATTTTTTAAAATTTTGAGACCACATCTGACAGTGCTCTGATGGTTATCCATGAGGTTTTCTTATAAAATGGTTGCCATATGTTACCTCTAGCCATGGACTTAGGTTGGGGCATGATAGGTCCCAGAAGTTGGTAGAGTTGGATGGAATAGAAGGATACAAGGATGATCAGTTAGGAGGCTGGTGAGAAACTGCAAGAACTGAGATGGGTGAAGGTTGCTCAGGGCTTCGCTAATTTGCTGAGGCTGGGCTTGAACTTGTGATCTTCCTGCCTCAGTCTCCTGAGCTGCTGACAGGTGCGCTCAGCCAAATTACCTGTCTTGACAGTGAAATTATTGCAAAAGTTCACCACAACACATTCCCACTAAGCACGAAGCTTACTTTCCTTCATGCTCTGCATACTACTAACAATGTTTTAACCTCCGTTCTTTCCCCAGACCTGCAATGCAGTCTACAAAAACAGGTCTTCACTCCTTCTCTGAGTTGTCCCTGAATCCAGCTTTCCCGGGAAGGCTCGCATCATTAAGTTACATTGTCCTGGATTGTTTCATGCTTTTCTCTTTTATTCTAGACAGTAAAGTTAAAAACATAGCCTAGAGGAACTTTGCATTTTTCTGACTTGGCTTGGTCCCTGATATCCCCCAAATTCCATTCCCACTGGAAGCCCAGGACTGAATGTAAGAGAAATAATGGAAGCTCTGAGAACTAGGGCAGTAGGACCTGAATCCAATTTTGAGTATCCGTGTCTGTTTTTTGCTCAGGCCATCTGCTACAGTTTGGATTTTAAATCTCCTTCAGAAGACCATGTGTTAAAGGATTGGTCCTCATGGTGGCACTATTGGAAGGTGATGAGACTTTAAAGAGGTGGGGCCTAATGAGAGGTCCTAGGTAATTGGTGGATTCCCTGAAGGGGATTGTGGGACCTGAGTCTCTTACTTGGCCATGAGGTGATCCGTTTTGATGTGCTCTGCACTCCTGCCAGGATGTGCCACCTTGTTACAAACCCAAAGAAATAGGGCCCATTGATTATGGACTGGTACTTCCAAACCTGTGAACCAAAATAAACATTTTCTTTTTATAAGCTGATTATCTCAGTTATTTTGTAATAGTAATGGAAAACTGGTTAATACACCATCTTACAACTGACCTGCCTTGTTTTCCACCTTCTCTCCTGATGGTCCTCTATTGGAAGCCCTGTTGAATAGAGCCTAGATCACCACCATGATTTCTTCCTCAACCTTTATGAAACAGCCTGAGAAATCCCTATATCCTATTCTTATGAATAATGAGGCTGTTCTACCCCAGTGGGCTGGTATTGATATTGGGCAGCAATACTGCTTTTCTTATCCCCATCTCAGATCCCTTTTTGACATAAATCAAGTTTCTTGCTTCCTGGGAGCCCTGTGATACCACTCCTGTTTCTCCTTACCATCTGTAGATATTAACATGTAATTCATCTGTGAGTAGCTCAATATGTTACTTTGTGTGTCCAAAAGAATATATTTTCCATTTTTCATGGTGAATGACCACGAAATGCAGCAGGACCTGGCCATCATGGAAGATGATTTGGGGAAGGAGGCGGGATGACTTCTCATGACATTAAAGCCTTGTCACAGGGAGGGTGACATCAGCAGATTTGTTCTGACTCCTCTCTATGGTTAAGTACTACAAATGGTGAGTCTGCATATGATCTCTGACATGGAAATAGCCACGGCTTCCATAATAAATTGTATCCTTAAACCTCAAATGCAGTTTGCTCACATTTTAAGACCAGAAGCCTCAACCACAGCGTCTGCCACAATTACATGGGTGGTTGTCAAACCTCTTTGGTTGTTAGGAATTAATTTGCTCATCATGTTTACTAAAGGGTCATTGGCCAGAGACAACAGTATCACTATGTAAAGGTGAGAATTCCCAGTACACAGCAAATGGAACAGATAAAAAGCAATGGCCTCTAAGTATTCCCAGGAAGTGAATTGAAACCTGTGTCTTTTCTCAATAGACCTAAATATCCTCAGCCATCATTCCTTAACTACCATGTTGCTCTGTAGCAATTATGGCTAGTTCTACTCCACATGTGGAAATAGTTGGGTTTTGTAAATTGTTTTCTCTACTTCTGAAGATACAAAGATGCTCATCTCTGGATTATTCTACTCTGACGGAGGTTGAAGCTATAGCAATGGCTATCCAGATCTTCATGGACATATTTTCTAGTCTATAGCACACTATCCCTTTCCTATTCTTCAAAAAGTTCCATTGTCTGGGCTTTTCTCTTATAAGTCCTGAGACAGAGAGAACAAGGGGAGAAGAACAGGTGATTAATAGAGAAAAACAAATGAATTCAACCATATGTTTTATGTTATTTGATCTCACCTCAGTTGATACCAATTTTAAGCCAACATACCCATCCCACATCCCTCTTATGGAGGGATCATTTTACAGGTAGAGAATCAAGCAGAGGGGCAGAGTATTATGGATTTTTAACCTTGAGGAGGGTACCAGTACCTCCAATGCATTTGATTTTGAAGACCACATATTTGCTCCAAAGCTTCAATCCTTTATAAAAGCACATAACCCAAGAAAATGCACATTATTATTTTTACAGCCACAACTTGCTTCTGACCCTTTAAAGATGCTACTTGGCTTGGTTGTTTACTGTACTCACTAAGCTTGGTCCCAAATGACATGTGGCTGGTTCCAAAAATAAATACACCCTTAGAAGATGGAGATTTGCATTCCATGAGGATAACCAAGAGAATGTGACCCAGAATGCATAGGCACATTTGAAGAATGGGTGATCCGAATGATGGCTACCCAAGAAGAATTAGCATGTAGCTTCTAAAAGGAATACGTCCTTCATATTTGGAGCACTGATTAAATATAAAATTCTTACAGTTCATAGCTCCATCTGGAAGAATATAAGACAAGAACATGTTGCCAAAACATACTGATGGTCATGAAATGTCACCTAAACCTGTGAAAATATGGTGGCTTTGCAGGATCACATCTTTTGGTTAACTAGCCTCAGGAATTTCTATATTAGATTAACCAGAAGTTTCCTTTAAAAAGAAAACTTCTTGAGGGTATGGTGCATTTCTTGCTTAGCAAACTTCTGTTAGAATAGAAATGACTCTTGGTTCTTTCATAGTGAAGAACAGACTTGTTATTTCTTGGCTCTTTCTAATTTAGGATGATATTTCATCTAGTAGTGATTGAGTTCCACTGATCTCAACCAATTTCCACATTATTGCATCTCATAGTGAGAAGATTGGAATGGACGGATAATACAAAGTGGTGGAGAGATCATAGCCTTTGGAATTGGATCTGCATTTGAATCCTGGCTCTCCCACGCAGGAGTTCTAGAAAGTTGGGCACCCTATCAGAGGCAGCCCTGCAAATTCTTGCCAAATTTTGTGAGGCCTGAAAGAAATAATGTGTATGAGGTTCCTGAACATAGTGGGTACTCAGCAAGCAGAAGCCACCGCCAATTAGAGTCTCTCTGTGTGTAGGCACATAGTATGGTGCTACCTACATAGTAGGTGGTCCTAAAATGTGAGTTCTCTTGATATTTTTGTAAGGATTGTAGTAGAAATGGAACCTGGAAAACTCCTGCAGCCCTATAGGAAGAAGGTAGAGTTGTCTCCCTCTGCCTGGATGTAATGGCCAAGAGACACTGAGTTGGATGGCCTTGTGAGTCTTTTCTGATCGGAGCTTCCAGGATTCCCTACTAAACAGCCTTGCTTCCAGAGAGGATTCCTTAGGTGGCCCCTCTCCCCCAGAGTCCTAACTGAATATGAGCTGGATAAGGCACAAATCCTTCCTTGTTTAGGAGGGAGAGATACAGAAGTGACCCCAACACTGGAGGACAGGGTACGGTGTTAATGTACCCTATCTTAATGCCCCATGAATAAGTGCTGCTGTTGGCAAAGTTGGTTACTTTGAAGTTAAACCATGAAGCTCTTACTTAACTAACTAGCATGATTGGTGAGGAGTCCTGACTTAGCAAGAAGCCAGAGTAAAACATTTTATGAGGTCAAGGACTCATGCAGGATGGCTAAATAACAAATGGAAAAATTGGTAAAGAAGGAAAAAGGAGGGTAATGCTTTATGTGGTCACCACACCCACTACTGACAGTATATAAAGCCCTGGAGAGGACCAGGAGTTACACCAGAGAAAAGAAATCAGGTTTTGAAACTGACTTTCAGAGCTCTGCTCCCTCCCAGCACCATGCCTTACAACTGCTGCCTGTCCAACGTGAGCTGCCGCAGCAGCTGCTCCTCCCGGCCCTGTGTGCCCCACAGCTGCCATGGCTGCACCCTGCCTGGGGCCTGCAACATCCCCGCCAACGTGGGCAACTGCAACTGGTTCTGTGAGGGCTCCTTCAACGGCAGCGAGAAGGAGACCATGCAGTTCCTGAACGACCGGCTGGCCAGCTACCTGGAGAAGGTGCGCCAGCTGGAGAGGGAGAACGCGGAGCTGGAGGCCCGCATCCAGGAGCGGAACCAGCAGCAGGAACCCTTGGTGTGCTCCAGCTACCAGTCCTACTTCCGGACCATCGAGGAGCTCCAGCAGAAGGTGAGGGGGTGGGCACTGCAATGCTAACTTAATGAACTTTATCCAAATTTCCCATATCGGCTTCCAAGGGACTCTAAGGCTGTTTGCAGCCAATGTTGACAGTGATGGAGACATAGAATCCACTGGCTTAGATAGGACACGAAATAGCCTTATCCATTTTGGAATCACTATGAATGGGACTAGGTTAAGGCATTGGCTACAAATTAGTCACAGACGTCTTACATTGTTTTTTTTCTTTAACCTAAAACCCAAATATCTGCTTTTTTTTTTTTTAGTTCTATTATGACATTTAATCTGCTTGTCAGAGAATTATAATGTGAATTATAATGTGTATCTGAATCAGTACTTTGAGCTAGTGGTTTCCTGAGTGAGTCCTCAAAGACTGTATTAAGAGTGTCTTTGGTAAAACAAGAGAGCCATTGACTTCAGAAGCCTTGCTAGTATATGGAGACACACACACCACTCTCTAGAGCAGGCATGTATACCGGTGACAATGCAGTGTCATAAATGCAGAAGAGGGTGCAAGTAAAGAGAGAACATGGAGGTGGGACTTAGAGAGCTCCCCAGAGGAACCAATATCTGAGTGGGGTTTGAAGGATGAGTAGGAGTTTATACCTGATTGCATGAACATTTGGTTCTTGGAAGGACTTTTCCGTCTACTCTTGCATAGTGCTGGCCAAGTGAATATCAAAGGAGGGTCATGCAATATGAATATCATTGTTTATTTACCCACAGTTGGCATGTGTCAGGCACAGTGCTGGGGTGGGGGATAAATGACTATGATAGCATCTTTCTTTCAGGAGCTCAGGGCTAATAAGAGAGAGCAGTATAGAAATAAATGACCATAAAAGGCTCTAAGGAGTGAGTGCCACTGTAGAAGACACATGCAGGAAGGGGCCACCTGGGGACGCCAGAGAGGGAAGGGGTTCTGCCAGATAGAAGAGGCATCTAAGGGCATTTAAGGTAGAGAAAGAAGCTTCATGCAAAGCATGGTCAAGCCCACAAGAGGAGAGCGGAGAGAGGTAGTAGGGGATGGAACAAGGTGGTGTGAGGATAGTGTATACCCAGTTGTCTTGGTTGCCTGGGACTTGTCTGGTTTTAACATTTCAGGAAATTTCTCCGTCCTAAGCAAACTGGGAGGGTTGGTTGCCCTACCTGAGCCTTGGCTACCCACCTATCTCAGTTCCTATAGGAAATCAGACATAGACCAAGAAGAGTACAATTCCTGACATTTCATCTTGATTGTTCTAATTTTGAAATGATCAGTTCTATGAATGAATCCTCCTAGCATCACCAAACTGAAAATCTGAAAGGACATCAAGCTATTGGGAAGGACTGTGGATGAAAGAAATTGCTTTTTGCTTTAAGTAACAAGACGTTCCTTTCTTAGCATAACTCATTTCACAATTAATCCCATCCCCAGATCCTGTGCAGCAAGTCTGAGAACGCCAAGCTGGTGATGCACATTGACAACGCCAAGCTGGCTGCCGATGACTTCAGGACCAAGTAAGGCTCAGTGATGACCCCGGCCGTGTAGTGACAGGCAGGCAGAATTACAAAGTGATGAGCTCCCTGTCCTGGGAATGTTCCTGCAGAAGCTTCTAGATGATGCTGGGAGGGCTCGTGCACTGAGCTAGAGTTAGGTTAAAAGCCAAAGTCTCTTCACCTAGTGCTAAGATTGTGTGCTTTACGGTTAGTTAATGATAGATGCACCCACACACAGGCAATCCCACCAGCATCTCTTTGGTGGGTCTCACTGAGGAAGTAGGTCTCCTTACCCAGCATAGTGGTGCTTTTCCTTTTGGAAAACTTTTTAAAAATTCAAAATATTTCAAGATATAATGAATTTGACTAGGTCAACGCAGTAAAGCTTAAGAAAGAGAGTCTTCCTCCTTGACCTTGGGCTGTGTGCACAGGTTCGATACGGAGAGGTCCCTGCGGCAGCTGGTGGAATCAGACATCAATGGCCTGCGCAGGATCCTGGATGAGCTGACCCTGTGCAAGTCTGACCTGGAGGCCCAGGTGGAGTCCCTGAAGGAGGAGCTTCTGAGCCTCAAGCAGAACCATGAACAGGTAAGAAAGTCCCAGCCCCCAACATCACAATACTGAGATACACAATACTCCATGACACCCCTGAGAAGGGTAAGGTAGGTTTTTGGTGGCTCAAAACATACTTGGGGGATTATTGTGGAATGAGTCACATGTTGATCTCTTTCACATAAAGGAGTGTGGTCAGCTCATCACCAGGGGGCCAGATGTGTGGCCAAAAGCCCACACAATGATCTTTAAAATACTTGCTACTGTTTGATAAGATTTATTATCTTCCAAACAGGTACTAAATTAATATCAAGACTGGAAGTTGATAGCACACTTCCTTATCCTCTGTGTCACCTAGATAACTGGAATCCAAGCTGGATAAATGGATGGATAGATGGATGGAAGAATGGATAGAAAGATGGGAGAAATGAAGGAACTTGGTGGTTGACTGAGATCTCATGGTTGAATGCAATATTAGGAAATCAGATGCATGCCTCGAACATTCTGTTTTCATGAGGAGGAGACAAGCTGTAGAAGACAGTACATGAAAATAGAAGACAGGAAGTGGATAGGAGATAAACCTGGATTCTCTACATTTAAGTAGCAAAACCGATTGTCATGCCAGGCTGCTCACAGAGCAAAGGGAAAATCAGAAGGAGATGGAAAAATTCTGGAGTCAGAAGAAATATTAGCAATAATTTAATCAACCAGTCTCCTGATCTAGATGAGGAAAGAGACTATGAGAGGAGGCTGAAGTCACCAGAGGTGACTTACCTAGGTTTTACATCAACTAGATTTCGACTTGCACTTCCTAATTTCACGTCCCACCACACTGGACACACTTACACACATTATTTTGTGAGTTCAATCTTTCCTCTCCCTCCATCAGGAAGTCAACACCCTGCGCTGCCAGCTTGGAGACCGCCTCAACGTGGAGGTGGACGCTGCCCCCACCGTGGACCTGAACCAAGTGCTCAATGAGACCAGGAGTCAGTACGAGGCCCTGGTGGAAACCAACCGCAGGGAAGTGGAGGAGTGGTTCACCACCCAGGTGGGCATCCAAGCACCTGACCACTCAGGACCCAAGGCCCCAGGGCCCTTAGGGCAGGGTCTGATCCTGTCTCCTCCCCTTGGGTGTTTCAGACTGAGGAGCTGAACAAGCAGGTGGTGTCCAGCTCAGAGCAGCTTCAGTCCTACCAGGCGGAGATCATCGAGCTGAGGCGCACGGTCAACGCCCTGGAGATCGAGCTGCAGGCCCAGCACAACCTGGTGTGTATTGTTCAGACCAGCTGGTGAGCAGCGTGAAGTCGGGGAGGCAGACTCACCTGTGGGCCACACACTCTCCTTAGCCCTGGAAGCTGGTGACTTATTTGGAAGCAGTTTTGAAGGAGCAGCTCCTGACACTCCCTTTATTCTCTCCCCCACCACAGAGGAACTCTCTGGAAAACACGCTGACAGAGAGCGAGGCCCGCTACAGCTCCCAGCTGTCCCAGGTGCAGGGCATGATCACCAACGTGGAGTCCCAGCTGGCCGAGATCCGGGCTGACCTGGAGCGTCAGAACCAGGAGTACCAGGTGCTGCTGGACATCCGGGCCCGGCTGGAGTGCGAGATCAACACATACCGGGGCCTGCTGGAGAGCGAGGACTGCAAGTGAGTACCCGGAAGGCACAATTCTACTCAAGGATAAAACAGGACTCCGAGGACCAAGTTTCAGTGTATCTGTAGAAGCCAGGGTTTTACATCCAGCTGTGGGAAAGTCAGGGCATTTATTACTAGCATCACCTGGGCTGAAATTATTTTCTGTTAAAAAAATAGTTATGAGTATTTTCTCCACTGGTGAAAATCGTCCTTTGGCTTCTGCTGGGTAAATAATGCTTTACATCTTCAGGGATGGCTTGTTGTGTCAAAAAAGAAAGCCATGCTTAGCAATCACCCATCTGTCTGACTTAACCAAAACATTCAAATCCATTGCTTTCTTGGTCCTTGTTAGAACCCTTTGGAGCAGGCAGAGGGCATCATTACAACCATCCCATAATAAACATTTGAGTGTCAGAAGGGAAGATGACTCGGTAACTAAGAAGACACACCACTGTCAACTAACACAGTGTTTATATAACCATAATATATATTTTTGGGGGGAGGGATTTTTTACACTTGTCCCATTTTGTAGACTGGAGGCTAAGGTTCACAGGGATGTAGTGACTTTCCCTTGTCTCCAGGGCTATGGAGTGAAGGCTGGGATTCTACCTCACGTGTTCTGTGCTCTTTCCTGCCACGGTCTCTGTACTTTGTAGAAGGAGTGATCTAAACAAGGCTTGACTTCCTAAGACATTGGGGAGTGGATTCTACTTGTTCTTATGTCTCTTTGGGTTGAGCCCCCTCTCTTTTTAAAATGACTCTTCTCATGCTGACGATCTAATGATTCTGTGTCCCAGGCTGCCCTGCAACCCCTGTGCCACCACCAATGCCTGTGACAAGCCCATTGGACCCTGTGTCACCAATCCTTGCATTTCACGCTCCCGTTGCGGGCCCTGCTAGATACCCAGGGGCCAAAAGGAGGATTGCATGAAGACAGAAAGACCATCGATGGACCACCTCAGCCTCTCTGACCCCATGCCCAGCATCGCCATGAATCATGGCCTGGAAGGAGAACAAATGCCCAGCGCTGTGACCAGGTTCTCAACCTGAGCTCCCCCTGGGACCTCTTCTCCCAGGGCTTTTCTCTCCGTGTTCTGATGGTTTGAGAGTTTGGAGCTGTGAAGGGGCCACAGGAGGTGTATTGTGCATCTCTCTGATGCTTCTGCTCTTCCCGTAGTTTCCCGAATCTCCTAATAAACTTTCCTGTTGCATATACAATTCTCATTTGTATTCATCCTTTTCAGTGTGTTCACGTCGTATGTGCTTCTTGTAAAGCCTCTTGAAAGCAGAGAGGGCTTTATAGATTCACCCTGTCCTAAAAGGTCTTCATCATGATTCATGAACATTCACTGAGCCTAAGGAATGCCAGTATCTACTCAGGATGGCATTCAACTGGCAGGAACACCGAGGCAAGAGGCCTCATCTGAATACAATAAAAACATTCGTCATGGGACATTACTCAGTAGAATGCAATGTGTAACATTTATGGAAAGTTCTAAGTTTTCTTTCCCAAGACCCCGCAAGACGAGGCCTGAAGTTAACACTTACATCAGGAGCTCTGCTACTCAGTTTTTCGCTTACATGATGAGGAAGAGTGTCAATAGGACTGAACCCAGAGTTCATTCTCCATTTGGCAATTAGGTATGAGGTGACTAGTAGGGAAGGAAACTGATTTCAAACAAAAACCCAGAGCTTTTACGTCTTCCTGAGGATACATGGTACTATTAGTCTCAAAACCTTGCTGAAAGCCAGGTGCGGTGGCGCACACTTATAATCCCAGTGGCTCAGGAGGCTGAGGCAGGAGGATCGTGAGTTCAAAGCCAGACTCAGCAAAATCGAGGTGCTAAGCAACTCAGTGAGACCCTGTCTCTAAATAAAATACAAAATAGCACTGGGGATGTGGCTCAGTGGCCGAGGGCCCCTGAGTTCAACCCCTGGAACCCCACTTCCCCACCAAAAACCTTGCTGAAACTCTCCTTGGGAAACACTGCATAACTCATGGTAGTAGAAAGGCCTATCCTTTATATTCGAGTCATTGTCAACAGATTTTTAAATCTGCATTTTTTTTAACCACTGGAGCTAAATTTGAATTTTGGCACCTTCCCTAAATTATTATCTCTCTGGTGTCTGTGAATTCTAAAGGTGACAGACGTGCTGTATCTTGTTCCTATTGGTGCTTTCTGATGTCTTGCCAAGGTTAAGGGCTCCCATCACTAGACATGCTGTGGGAGGTGCCAAGGATTCCACCCCTGTCCCCAGACTGACCAACAAGCTAGTTATGTCTCCTCTAGTGCTGTGATGACGCCGCTGCAATGTCAGTCTTAAATTCTTGGGTTCTCATATTCCAGTTCTTTTGATGCTGGTGTTCCTTTGTTGTTGATGTTGCTGGGCCTCGGGCCCTTTCTTGGAAAATCATCTGGGTGACACTCCATGCTGTGCTCGGGGTGTCCTAGATCCAGTTTGGCCACTCCAGCCTTCTTCATTCCCAAGAGCCACCTCATGCAAATCACCCTTGTCCAATCTATCCCATCACTTCTCCTATATGCTGGGACCCCTGTTCACTGACAGTGACCTTGCAGTCACCTTTATCAGGGTCCACTGCCTCCCAAGAACACTGTTCTATGCCCGTGAGTGAGAGCCCAAATTTCTCCGCATGGTAGATACATGGTGATTTATTGTTCAGTATGTAAAGTACTGAACAAAACTTGGTGTTCATGCTGGGATAAGAGTGTTCAGGGGCACTCTTCTTAGTTCTTTACTCTGCACTGTGTTTTCTTTAGTGGAGAAGAGAAAGCAGTGAGAAAAGTTTTTCTCAGGGCAAAATCAGTTTAGTTTCTGAGATATCTGAGTAGGGTTTAGTGTTACTACTCTGCTCACACTTTGGGCGAGAGTATATTGGCTCTAAAGTGCACTGTGACATGGTTATGAACTATAATTGGCACCTAGTGTAACACGCAGGGCTGCTATTTTCTTATTGTTTTTTATTTTATTATTGTACTGGGGCTTGAACCCAGGGGCACTCAACCACTGAGCCACATATTCAGATGTTTTAAAAAATTTTTATTTTGAGATAGAGTCTCACTAAGTTGCTTAGGGTCCTCAATAAGTTGCTGAGGCTAGCTTTGAACTTGGGATCCTTCTGCCTCAAACTCTTTATCTGCTGGGATTACACGTGTGTGCCACCATGCCCAGTTCTTATATTAAATGGTTAATTATGAAAAAATTTCAAATATGTAAAAGTACAAAGTCTAAAAAGACACCTATAAGTTGATAACTAAGATTGAAGCAATCTTAACCTTGTACATAGTTACATCATCTCTTTGATATTTTTTAAAAGAAAGGTGTTGTTATGGATTGAGATAAAACCCTGACTATATCCATTCCTTTTCCCCCCTGTCTTCCAAGAGGTTTTCCCTAGATTGGGTGGAATATCATTCTTCAAGCAAAACATTTCTAAAAATTATACATGGATGCATTTTTTTGGTATGTTTTCCAACTTAGCACTTTAAGTTAGAAAATATAAATAGTATAAATATTGCCATTAACTTTCCCCATTCAACATAAAGTTTCTGAGATTTATTTATTGTGATTCATGATGTTCTTTTCACTTACATTAACTGTGAAGTATTCCATAAGGAAAACTAGCCAAGTTTTTATCCATTCCATTGCTGGCGGATCATTTTCTATTTTAAAAAATAAAAAAGGAACATTCTTGCCAATATGTCCTTGTGGGCCCATGTGAATGTTTTTCTGGAGCAGTGATTCTCAAAGTGTGATTCCTTGGGAACCTCTTAGAAATGCTGTTCTCCTAGACCTACAAACCCAAAACTCTGAGAATGGGACTAGCAATCTAAAATTTTAATGGCCCTCTAGGAGATTTTAATATCTTTAAACTAGAGGAGTGTCATCAGACTTAGTAGATTTTGCCAATGAAATGTGAGTACAAAGGTATCTTGTTGCCCTAGTTTGCAGTTTTCTTAATTCTAGGGACATTATGTGCTGTGACCAGCATGGTCATTAATTCAGAAACCAGTGAGGGGTGATGGGGGATGAAGAAAAGACAAACAGACACATGTAGAGAGAAAAAGCTGGGACCAGGTGGGCAACCAAGCTCCGATGGGGTTTGACTGAGCCAGAGCTAGCTTAGCATGTTTATTATATAGGTTTTGTCAACCAAATGTTATTTGTGGGAAAGTTTTGGCAAAACAGGCAATCTGAAGGACTCAGGACTGGCAATACATTAGGGTTATCTTGTTATGCTCAGAATTTTCTATTTCTGGGAGCTCGTGCCTGAGCTTAAGGTCTTGACTGATATAGCTGTGCACCTTTGTACTAGGCTTCCCCTGGCCAGTGTCACCATAGCAACTGGGCCATCTTGACCTGTACTTTTGCACAGGAAGTTCCCAGTGCAAACACAGCCACAAGAGAGTCAGAAAGACCATGATTCAAATCACGGCTCTCCACAATTATGTATTAAAAATGTTTTTTAAATTGGTTGTTCAGTTTTCTTCCCTATATTTAATTTAACTCAACAATGTTTGAGTACTTATGTTTGTGCCTGCTGGACAGACCACTGAACAAAATAAAGACCAAATCTCTAGGAGTTTACTTTGAAGTGGAGGAAGACAGACAACAAACAGGGACAACCATCAGGACCATGTTAGGTGGTGTTTGTTAAAAAGAAATAAATCAGAGAAAGGACAGAGAGGGGTAGGGGATGGAGCCTTTGTGAGTAGGGTGTTCAGGGCTCCTGATATCTGATGAGGAAAAATAGGGCTTAGTCCATTTTATTATTGACATTTATTATTTCAAAAATTATTGGAATTAATTTTTGAAATCTTATTTTGTGCTTTCTCTTAAGTAAGATTCTTCTTTGCTTATTGTTTCTTCATTTCCCAACATCTAGCCCCAGTTTAATGTTTATTCTTAACTTTTAAAAGTGCACATTTGACTTAATACTATCTAATTTTAACTTACCTTTATTTTCTTTCATATAAAACAAGGCCCATGAAAGTTTGTATTTGTGTTCTTTAATTTAACTTCTACCTTGCTTTATGCTCCAAAATTTGGTCATTGTCATTGTTTAGAAACACCTGAATGTGCATCAGTTCATTTCTTTAAAAAAAAATGCTTCTGGCACTTTCTCCCTTCTTTCTGGTTTCTATTTCCTGTTTACCAAAATACATTCTTTGATAGTTCTTATAGAATATATAAGTGATAAATTATCTGTTATTGTCTGAAAATGTCTTTTGTTAATGGTCACTCTTAAATGATGGTTTAGTTGGTATGAGGTTCCAGATTGATATTTCCAAAAATGGATCATACATTAGACCATAAAGCAAATCTTAATGAATTGAAATAAATCTATGCATCTTATCAGATTATAATGGAATGAAACTAGAAGCAGCAACAATAACCTCAGGGTTTGTATGAGCACATGTAGATTGAACAATGCACTTTAAAATGAACAGTGGGTCACTAGAGAAGCTAAAAGGGGCTGTGCACAGTGCTGCTCCCCTGCAACCCCAGTGACTTGGGAGGCTGAGGCAGGAGGATCACAAGTTCAAGGACAGCCTTGGCAACTTAGCAGGATCCTCAGCAACTTAGTGAGCTCCTGTCTCAAAACAAAAAATTGAAAAGAACTGGGATATAGCTCATCAATAGAGTGTCCTCGGGTCCAATTTCCATTACCAAATAAATCAAAGGATAATTTTTTTAAAAAAAATCTAGAATCAAATAAAAATGGAAATGCAATGTACCAGAACCTGTGGGATATAGTGAAAGTCATACTAAAAAGGGAACTTACAGATTTGAGTGCCAATATTAAAAAAAAAAAAACAGTGATTGATCAATTTATGTGTATGTAAGAATATGGCATAATGAATCCCATTATTACGTATAATTATAATGCACCAATAAAGGAAAACTAAGAAAACAAAAACAAGACAGAGAGATCGCAAATAAATAACCTAATGATACGTCTCAAGGTCTTAGAAAAACAAGAACAAACAAAACTCCAAATCAATAGAAGGAAATAAATAACAAAGACTTGGGCAGAAGTAACTAAAACAGAGACTAAAAGCACAATACAATGGGTCAATGCAACAGAATTGGTTCTTTGAAAAGATAAACAAAATTAACAAACTCTCAGTCAAACTAATCAAGAGAGAGAAGAACCAAATTAATACAATTAGACACACAAAGGGGATAATGCAATAGATATCACTGAAATACTTAGGATTATTGGGAAATATTTTGAAAAGCTTTATGCTGATAAGTTGGAAAATATAAAAGAAATGGTCAAATATGTAGATCTATCATATGATCTACCAAAATTGAACCAAGAGGATATAAAATATTCAAATAGATCAATAACACACAATGGGACTGAAGAAGTAATAAAAAGTCTAGCAATAAAGCAAAGTCCATTACTAGACAGAGTCGATGCTAAATTTTACCAGGACTTTTAAAGAAAAAAAATGCCAATGAACCTTAAGCTAATCCATAAAACAGAAAGGAAAGAATGTCTTTCAGACTCATTCTATGATGCTGGTATTACTCTGCTACCAAAATCCAATAAGTACAACAAAAAAGAAAACAGATATAGACCAATATCCTTGATGAACACAATGCAAAAATACTCAATAAAATACTTGCAAACCAAACTCGACAGCACATTAAAAAGATTATACACTGTGACCAAGCTGGCTACCTTCCAGGGATGGAAGGGTGGATTGACATATTCAAATCAAGAAATGTAATATAGTATATACATAGACTCAAATATAAAATAGTCACTGATCATCCAATAGATGAGAAAACACTTTTTATAAAATTTAACATCCCTTCATAATTTAAACCATGGAAGAACGACTAGGGTAGGGGCTAGGGGTTTGGGGGGAGGAGGGGAAGTGGTAAAAGAGAGGGTGGACATGATTGAATCATAATGTATGCACATGTGGAAATGTCACAGTGAAACCCATTAAAAATATATGTTAATAATCATATAAAAGTATTCTAGGTTAACTGCTGTTTTCCTTCAGCATTGTGAAGACTCCATTATCTTTTGGATTTTGTTGTTCATGTTGAAAGCAGGTCGTCAACCTAACTGTGTTTCCATTGGTGGTAATACTTTTTCTTTTTTCTCCCCTCTTTGCTTCTAAGATTGTCTTGTTCTATTTAACATGGTGTTTTCCCCTACATAATGTCAAGAGCAGGTTTAATTTTGTTTTGTTTTTTTATTTAGGAATTGCATGCTTCTTGAAATGATTCATGCATTTCAATAGTGTGGGAAATTCTCAGTCATTGTGTTTTGTGAATAACTTCAGTCTTATTGTCTCCATTTTCTCCTTCTGAATTCCTTTTAAAAAATTATACATTGGCTTCACTGATATATAATTAATACACCATATATGATTCATATACCATAAAATCTACCCATATAAAAGACAAAATTAAATGGTTTAAAATATGTTTGTAGTTATCACATAACTACAAGTCTGGAGCATTTTGTCATTCCAAAAAGAAACTTTGTATCTGTTAATAGTCACTTCCCTTTCGTCTGTCAATTCTCAGGCCTGGGCAACCCCTATCTCCATAGATTTACTTATTATTATTATGGATATCTCATATGAATGGAATATGTGGGATTCTCATATGAATGGAATATGTGGGATTCTTTGACTCACTTTTTTTTTTTTTTGCAGTGCTGTGAATTGAAACCAGGGTCTCACCACATGCTAGGCAACTTCTCTTAACACTGAGTTAAATCTCCAGCCCTGATTTGCTTCTTTACATAGCTTAATGTTTCCAGGTTTACAACCTGTAACCTGTATATGGCCACTGGATTATGTGGGTTGGTTCATTGGTTATTAGAATAATGCTCCTATAAACATTTGTGTTCAATTTCTAGAATGGATATATATTTGCAGTTATTTTGGGTACATACCTAGGAGTGAAGTTGCTAGGATATATTATAACTTCATGGTTAAAATTTTGAGTAAAAATCATCTTGTTTCCTGTTATTGCACCATATGGACATTGTTACTGATTATATATGAGGGCTCCAATTTCTGCACATCCTCACAAACACTTGTGTTTTTTCATTCTTTATTTAAAAAAAATATGGTTATCCTAGTGCATGTGAAGTAGTGTCTCATTGTGGGTTTGGCTTGTAATTCCTTCATGGTTACTGATGTTGAGCTTCTCTTCATGAGTTTATTGGTCATTGTATATATCTTCTTTGGAGAAATGTCCACTCAGATTCTTTGCCCATTTAAAAAACTTGGCTTATTATCTCTTACTGTTGAGCTGTAGGAGTTCTTTATATATTCTGTTTCTTATAAGATTTACAAATATTTTCTCTCACAGGTTAATTTTTCACTTTCTTGATGAAAAGAAAGTTCTGTAGTGCAAAAGTTTTTAATTTTGAAGTTTAATCTTTGCTTTTTAAATTTATTTTTTAGTTTTAGGAGGACACAATATCTTTATTTTATTTTTATGTGGTACTGAGGATCGAACCCAGTGCCTCATGCATGCTAGGTGAGCACTCTACCACTGAGCCACAACCCCAGCCCCTAAGTCCAATCTTTTTTTTTTAACCTTTATCACTTGTGCTTTTGGTGTCATATCTAGGAAACCATGGCCTAACCCAAGATCATGAGGATTTACATCCATGTTTCCCCATAGTTTTATAGTTACATCTCATTATTTAGGTTCTATATCATTTTGAGGTATTTTTTTCCCTCTGGTGTAAGGAGAGAGCAAAGACTTATTCTTTTGCATGTGGAAGTCCAGTTGTTCAAACATCATTTATTGAAAAAACTATTTTCCTCCATTAATTTTATTGGCACCTGTGTCAAATGTACTTTGAAGTAAGTATTAAAAATCAGGAAATAAGAATCTTCCTACTTTGTTGTTCTTTTCCAAATTATTTAGGCTATTCTGGGTCTCTTGCATTTCCAGCTGAATTTTAGGATCAACTTGTCAATTTCTTTAAATAAGCCTCCTGGGATGTTGGTAGATGTTGCATTCAAACTGTAGATCAGTCTGGGGAGTATCTCCATCATTTTTTTTTTTTTTACCCTACTAACTGTTGAACCCACCACATCATCTCTTCTCCCAGAGGTATATGACTGCAAGAGGGAGGGTTCTATTCACCAGCTTCCCTGTCTGTATCCTCCCTATAAAAGTTTACGAAATGGTTGAGCTGTGGAAAATGGGATCTGCCGATGTGTTCTGATTGTTGGGGAGGATGGTGACTGTTGCTTGGCTGCCAAGACCATGTTGCTTCTGGAAGACAGAACTGGGATGGATAAGTGCAGCCCCTTGCTCAAACACCACAGCCTCCCAATGTCCTTACCATATTTTTTGTTGAATTAATTCTTCTCAATTTGTTGTAAGCCATTTAATCAATCTTCAGAGACTTTGATTGATTGTCTTTGCTAATTCTGGGGAAGAGATTTCCTGGAGCTATTGATTGTCTTTGCTAATTCTGGGGAAGAGATTTCCTGGAGCTATTAACACCACTATTTCTTGGATTCCTTTAAACAGGTTCTTCACATTCTATCTTGTCTCTTATTTTCTCTTCCCTGTTTTCTATCTTTAAATATCTCTGTGCTACATTCTTGTGAACTTTCCTTACCTTATCAATTCTACTTCACTTATTCTCTTTTCATCTTTCTCTAATTTGATGTTTAACTTATCAGCTGAGTTTTCAAATTTATTTTATTAAATTTTTAGAAAATAAAAAAACTTTTTTATTATTAAGATCCTTACCAGAGTTGGCTTTAATAAATGAAATTCTAACAGAGATAGCAGTACTTAATAAGAAATATGTCAATTATTAAAGTTAACAATAATTTGATACATAAAAAGTGATTAAAGATATAAAAGTAACGGGAATGATGAGACATGAAGCAGAAATGTATATTCTACATATTCTTTTAGAAAACTGACAGAATGAACATCAATCCTCAAGAGGTCTATTTTATTTTATAAAAGAAAAAAAACCCAACAAATATATTGACTCCTAGATCTGTGTCAAAGGATGTTGTAAAGCTCTATTGAACAAATACTAACAAAATTAAGTTGATAAAACAATATGATAATTGCTGTGACTTAATCAGTGGGAAAGTTATTGACTTTTATAAAAAATATCCAATAGGATTATAGAGGCTAGGACTTCGGTCTAATTATAACTCTGTTAATTCAGTAGAAGCCAAGAGAAAATTCAGCAGGTGAAGAATATCATTGATGTCAAACAAAACTGGATTTTTTGAAGCTGCAGGAGACCTACTTTTAAAATTTATACTTTAAGTCTTATTTTTCATTTCTATAAATTATTTGATTTTTTTAAAATTATGACTTCTTTTGGAAGAGTAGAAACTTTTTGTGGTCTTGATTTCGTATTTTGTCTTTAAACATAGTCATTTAATATTATTGGCTTTAATCTCCTGCTTCATTTGTCTTCTTTTCCTTGCTCATTGTGAATTATTTCCTTGGGTGTTTTGTTAATTTATCATTATGGAGATTCTTCATATGTGTACTATAAATTCCATTCCAAACATTGGTGATACGCAGGTTACTACTTAGTTTAACAATCTCAAAGGAGACTTACTATTTTAAATTTAGAATCCAGTAAGAGATAAGATAGTTCAGCTTTTTAAAAAACAATTTTCTTATAACAATGGACATACTTAATTTTTCTAATCCACCTTTTAAGGGTTCTGTCTTTTGAGAGAATTGGATTTCTTATTTGTCTCAGTTCTAACTCTAAAAGCTTTGTTTCCTGTCCCTTAATTCTTTGATTTATTATTTTCCAATTTGGGCTCCTCCACAAACTCTCCGTGTGAGCTTGGGTAAGTCATTTTCCCATTTGGGTCACAGTCACCCTATTTTTAAATGAGAGCTGGGTAAAATGATGAAATGACCCATCAGGTCTTTGGCAGTGCTAACGTGCTAAGAGTCTAGCCTTCATCAAACTTGGAAACTGTTTCCAGAAAAGAAAGTTCAATGTCCTTTATGAACTGTTCCATGGCAAGGATGTAGCTCAGTGTGAGGTGAACTCAATACTCATCTCCTTGGACTGCGAACTGATAGGCACCCGGCAGAGGATTTATCTCAGGATTTTTCCTCTTTGGTTTTCCTGACCCCACACCAGTCCATTCAGGAGCTATTGGCAGTTTTTTTATTACTTCCTCACAGTTCACCTTTGGACTTGGCAAAGTCAGCAGTTATGACAAGGGTGTGAACGCCAATCACACAGCTTCATTTCTAGAATAACCAGCTTAAGTGCTGTTCGGTGCTTATACTGGAATAGAAACCCGACTTGGCTAATTTTTACAACTCATTTTAAAAGAACTATAAGAATGTCCTTCTGGAATTTTAATGCACATTTTATTTTGTTTTCTTGTGCAGAAGGAATACATTTTTTTTAAAAAAAATTTTGTAGGTAAATGAATGAAGTTGGGAAATGTAATGCTAAGTGAAGTTAACCAATCCCAAAAACCCAAATGCTTAATGTTTTCTCTGATATAAGGAGGCTGATTCATAGTGGGGTTGGGAGGGGAAGCACGGGAGGAATAGACGAACTCTAGATAGGGCAAAGAGGAGGGAGAGTAAGGGAGTGGGCAAGGGTGTAAAGGATGGTGGAATGAGATGGACATCATTACCCTAAGTACATGTATGAAGATACAAATGGAGTGAATGAATATACTTTGTATACAACCAGAGATATTAAAAATTGTGCTCTATATGTGTAATATGAATTGTAATGCATTCTGTTGTCATATACAACAAGTTAGAATTAAAAAATAAAATTAAGATAAAAGTTTAAAAAAATTGAAGAGAATAAAAGAATATAAAGAAAGGAAAAAGAGAAAACACATTCATATTCCTAACATTTCAAACCAGCCAGTATCATCATTATAGTGTGGTTCTTTTTTTAGAACTTGATTTTTATTTATTTATATGCAGTGCTGAGAACTGAACTCAGTGCCTCACACATGCTAGGCAAGCACTCTACCACTGAGCCACCACCCCAGCCCCCTAGTGTGGTTCTTTTTAATCTCTCAATTGTTCTTATTTTTTTAAAAAAAGTGTTATGACTATATTTGTGTATCCTTTTTGGAGTAAATGTATTGCTACTGAGTGGGGTCACTATTGTTTGACTCACTGTTGTTCTAAGTTTCTCCAAACTGACAGCATATAATTCTATATCTGATGGGATATAACTGTACCTAAATTACTACAAAAATTGTTGGGGTATAATCATAACACCAACTTAGAGATGACAATTGAAATGAGAGAGACAAGAAGGATCTTCAGTATTGGTGAATTCTATTGTTATTCCCATGTATTTTTAATTCTTCTTCAACAGCACTGACCAATGGCTAACAAGGCTTCATTTTCCTGTTTTACTTCTTCTTTATCATCTTCAATTTCTTCTCCTAGATAATGGGAGGTCAGATTGGTTTTGAAAATAATATCTCCATGGAGGAGATGAGATAGGGAATGCAGTGGTGATGAGCAGATTTGGGTTCTAATTATATGATCCTAAGCAAGTAGTTTCTTCATTCTGAGACTCAGCTTCCCCATTTGTAAAATTAGGGGGCCATGAATGAGAGCTCATTAAGATCTCTATGTGCTCCTTGTTCCGAGGCTTTCCTTCTCTCTTTTGACATTTTTGGCATTTGGGATTTACATTAGGAAGTGGAAGGGAAGGAGAGAGGTCAGTGCAACATGCAAAGGATAAAAATAAAACAAAATAAAAAATGCAAAACATTTTTAATTTTTAGCTGTAGCTGAGTGCTTTGGATCTGTTGGGGAATGTCCATTGCTGAGCTCTGTGTTGTCCTCCACTTTGAAGACAGTGAGTGGCCCCTCCCCTTCCTGGGCGATGAATGCTTCCCCAGGTTAGATTTTTTTTCTTCATTGTCTTTCTTTAAGATATCAAAGAAGGCTCATCTTATGTCCTACAACAAAACAGAAGTGGTCATATGCATGGCCAGTTCAGATTGCTTATGCTTCTTGGATGATTGTTCCTAAATTCCAAACTATTATGAATCATCAAGTTCAAACAAGCTCAGCAACTCTAAACTGTTTCAAGCACACTCCAATTATTGCATGAAAGTCTGATTGCTGAGACCAAAGCTCACAAGCTTTATGATCAGCTGTACTAATGGATGATGGAAGAACTTCTCCAAGTGATGACGAACTTCTTTAAGGGATGAACACTTCAACACTACATGGCTCAAATCTCAGTTTACCAGGGTTCAGTGTGGGCATTACTTTAAGAACATAGGTGCTGTATGCAGCAGGCAAACCCTTGTGACCCTGGGAGGGTCTTGACAACTTGCTGGCCCATGCAGCCCAGACCCTCTCCATGGTCCTGATCTCGTGTGGCCCCTGAGCTGCATGTGGCAGCTCTGACATCACCTCTTCTTGGGAGTTCTCCTCCCTGGCCCTCTGTGATGCCTGCACTCGTTCTCCTCACTGGCTCTCACTCTTTCTCCATTTCTTTGGAATTCCCCAAAGTTGGGCCCTCAGCTCCTCGCCACGCTTCTCGTTGTATTGTCCCCTGACTCATTTCTCCAACTCTCCCACCTGTACTAAAGTCTTATCTGTCGTTGTTCCCCCATCATGAACTCTAGAGCTCTGACTCCCTTTGGCCCCTATTGCTGCTTGCCGGGCCTGTTGTAATAGCCTCCTTGCTGGCCTCTGTGCCCCCAGCCTTTCCTTCATGTTTCTGAAACTGATGAATATCTGCAGAAACAGTTCCTCAAACAGCTTCTGTCACATCACACGTGGGCTCAAAAACTTACATCAGCTGTCCTGCTACCACGGAGGTCTGAGCCTCTTAGTTTTGTCCCTGAGGTCCTCTACCTATGGCCATGACCTCCCTAGACATCCTTATTTCCCACCACTTCCCTTCCCAGTTCTTCCCTCCCAGCCGCCTGGACTCACTGGAGTCCCTCAACCATGCCTTGGGCTTTCCTGCCCCATCACTGTGGACAACACCATCCTCCTCACCCCACCTGGCTCCTACTTTTCTCCTCTCTACTTCTTAGTAGCTTCCATGTCCCAGCACAAATCCAGCCCTTGAACCTCCAATCCTGGTGGTGCTTGCTCTCCCCAGTATGAAAACCACTCTGTCTTGTCACCTCCTTCCGCTCAACAATGTCCACAGTGTGGCCAGGACTCAAAGATGTTTAGACCCCACCCTTGCCTTCGGGGGGGCTCCAACAGGGAGAGATCAGCACACAGATCAGGACAATGTTATGTTCAGGGTAAAATCCTGGAGTTCAGAGAGGAGGGAAGGATGACTTGCCTGATGGAGGTAGGGAAGGAGGTAGGCCACGGGGTTCTCAGCAGCGTGACGCAGTGGAACGAGCAGAGAGCCATGCTGGAATTCCTGCTTCACAACTTACCATCCCCTACCCTCTGTGCCTTGGTTTGCCATCTGTAAAATGGGAATGATATCATCATTTGCCTTGAAGGGTTGGGATGAGGAGTGACAAGATAGTGTTTGTGAAAAGTGTCCAGTAGCAGCCTGTGCAGGTTCTTGGGAAGTGCAAGCCCTGTCTGACCACATTCTGCACGGTGTCCAGTACACTGCCTGGGATAAAGTCCGATCCTGGTAGATGCCTGTGATTTGGTTGCTAGACATTATCACAGGAAGCAGGGCTATTATTATTATTATTATTATCAGGAAGCAGGGCTGTGAGGACCTCGGCTGTTTTAACTGTTCTATAAAACATCCACTCCTTTTTTTTGAGAACCATGAATTTAGCACTTGGAAATTTGAACTAGCAAAAGATACACAGGCAGTACCTATGCTTTTGCATTTCTTCAAGGAGAGCCAGAATCTTGCCCAGGAGTCAGGGCCCTCACGCCAGGTGATAGAGCAGCAATCCTGTCCCTGGACCCGCCACACCCAACTAATGAAGGCCAGGGCTTTCATGAGTCCAGTTCTTTGAAGCCACACCACGAAGCTCTTACTTCATGACACACGGCATGGTGGAGAGTCCTGACTTAGGGAGAAGCCCAAGTAAAGTCTTTTATGAGGTGAGGGACTCTTCTGAGGAAACACATAACAAGCAGAAGGGAAGGGCTTTGACAATCACCAAATGAGCACAAAGAAAAAAGGGCTGCCTTACACGTCCACACCCTCCACAGTGAGGGTATAAAGGCCCATCTGGGGAAGGAGACCCACAGCGCTGTGGCTTGCACGACTTGCATTCTGTCTTCAACCGGACACCTCGCACCCTCCCAGCACCATGCCTTACAACTGCTGCCTGTCCAACGTGAGCTGCCGCAGCAGCTGCTCCTCCCGGCCCTGCGTGCCCCCCAGCTGCCATGGCTGCACCCTGCCCGGGGCCTGCAACATCCCCGCCAACGTGGGCAACTGCAACTGGTTCTGTGAGGGCTCCTTCAACGGCAGCGAGAAGGAGACCATGCAGTTCCTGAACGACCGGCTGGCCAGCTACCTGGAGAAGGTGCGCCAGCTGGAGAGGGAGAACGCGGAGCTGGAGGCCCTCATCCAGGAGCGGAACCAGCAGCAGGACCCCTTGGTGTGCCCCAGCTACCAGTCCTACTTCCGGACCATCGAGGAGCTCCAGCAGAAGGTGAGGGGCGGGCACCATCGTGTTCTTAGCAGGAGGTTGTTGGAAGAAGAACATCCTAGCTGCAATTCAGAAACCATAGGAATTCCTGGGTCGATGGGAAGGTTGACGACTGGCCTTTATTTTGTGTCTTGGGGACTCATCTACTTTTAGACTTGGGCCTATTAGGTCTGAATATTGGTGTAGAGTTAGTTTAGGTGAAAATAGTAGCACTTCAGATAAAGAAGCTGTTATTTAAAGCTGTCTCTGAATGCTTCCATTCCAATGTATTTCCAAGCTCCAGAATTATTACCCCGAGGTGAAAGAAAAGAACTGAGCTGGAGAAGAAAACTAAGCAAATGGATTAGGTCATTTTTCTCTCTCCCTCAAGTGGGCATTGGGCTGCTCTGATCTCTGGTTATCTCCCTCTTCTGGACACTGAATTATCCCGACTCCATTGTCCTGACCTGGATGTCTCTGGGATCCTACTGGTGTCCAGTGTTCAGTGAAGGGGTAAAAAATGGTTGGTTAAACCCAGAAAGATTGGAAATGATGTAGGAGGAAATGGTACCAAGTCATTTCGATGGCCAGGAGAGCATGGCAGACTCCCTGGTACAGCCCCTTGTAGCTCCTAATTTATATATTTATCTTCCCTTCTCAGTTGAAAGTATCTTGAGGGCAGGATTCACATTTTAATAAATATGAATTGTTATCAGCTTTTCAGTATTGCTTATCAGGAAAGGAAAAAAAAGGAAGATAACTTGCTGATATTTTCTTTGTGTATTTCAATTCTTTTTCAAATATAGTTTCTAAAATATTTATTGAGCACCTATTGTACACCAATAGCACTTCATAGTGTTATATAAGATACATTATGACTTCTTATTTTGATCCTCCCATGGAGTGAATTAGTCGAGATTGCCATTGGCAAAAATAACCAAGCCCTTGCTTATTTGAGAATGTTTTGGTGCTTCCAGATCCTGTGCAGCAAGTCTGAGAATGCCAGGATGGTGGTGGAGATTGATAATGCCAAGCTGGCCTCCGATGACTTCCGAACCAAGTGAGTGGGCAAGTTGGGTTTTGCTTATTTTTCTGCTCTTTCCTCTCTCTGCTCCCTTAACCTGTTGACAACACTGACACACATCGACCAAGCTGTTCTCCAGATGTTTCCCCACCATCCACAGAGCTCTTTCTCACTAGACCTTGGAGATCCCTCTTCCTGGCCTCCAACCCCTTCCTCTTCCTCTTTCTCCTCTCTAGAGAGTAATCCCCAATCACAGGGTTCGCCAGTGTAGATAGCATGGTCCTTCGACATCCTGCTGAGCGCAGAACTCATGAGAATGTGGGAAATGTATCTCCCTTGGAAACCTCACAGTTCATGGGATTTTGTCCTCCTAAGTCCACGGGTTCCTTAACAAAATAATTGCCGGTGAATTTTTCTCCAGGACCTACTGCTAGGTACTGAAAACCTAAATGACCAGGATGGTTTTAAGAACCACTAAACCTAATTTCTAGTTTTCTGATCAACCAAAATCAAAGCAAAGTCAAGGCCAGGTGTATTCCTGCCCAGCCTGTCCCTGATCCTCCTCTGGTCACAGGTACGAGACGGAGCTGTCCCTGCGGCAGCTGGTGGAGTCGGACATCAACGGCCTGCGCAGGATCCTGGACGAGCTGACCCTGTGCAAGTCTGACCTGGAGGCCCAGGTGGAGTCCCTGAAGGAGGAGCTGCTCTGCCTCAAGCAGAACCACGAGCAGGTGACGTTCCCTAAAGCACTGTCAGGATCCGGCTCGCCAGGGCTTGAGTCCAACCGCCTCGGGCTGTGGGAGAAGCTGTGGGTTGAGGTTCCATTAGCTCAAGAAACTATTCTCCCAACAAAAAGGGATTTCTTTGTAGAGAATGAATAATGTAAAAATCTGAGACAGGAGATTAGGATTTCTCTGCCAGGGGCGGAAACGAGGATGAAGGAAGTTGGCCAGCTCCACCATGAGGACAGGTCAGCGATATGCAGCCACAGGACCTCTTCTGTGCCCAAGTCAGGCCACAAGCTGCAGTCATTTTGTAACTGTCCATTTTGTAACTGGAGAGGGCAGGATGGCCTAGGGCCACCAAGCTGAGAGAGCTGAGCCAGAAACCAAATGCAACTGTCCTCATTCCTTTCCAGAGCCCTTTTTGTTATTCAGCGTTGCTTGGAAGAAACATGGGATAAAATGCTCCCCATCACTGGCCAGTCACTTGCACACCGAACAGACATTTGCAAACCTTAAATCCCAGAACAATGTTCATGGGGACTGTTAATATTAGTTGAGAGCTTATTTTCTACCAGACATTATGCTAAGCCTGTTAGAGTTCCAGAGGTAGTTCTTGAAGAAATGGAAGATTCCAGAAGCTTCTAGAGTTGTATTGTGAGTGGTAGAGACGACACACAATTCAAATCTACCTGATATCCATCTAAACCCGAGTACCAAGCTCTGTGAAGAGATTAGCAGTGAAGTGAACAGATATTGATTTTCTTCAGCATGTTCTAACACTGGTAGAAATCAGCAAATCACCAAGTCCATTCTATTCTAAGATGGCAGATTTTGAAGTAAGCATTCTTTATTTTATCTTTAGCTAGACTTTGTCTTTTTATTGCCCATGCTTAAGAATCAGACTTAAGATACTCTGAGATATTATAGCTATATGGGCTTCCAGGGATCAGAACTTAAATCATGGTCAACCATGTCTCAGCTCTGAGACCAAATGGCCACACTTCTCTAAAAAAGAGGTGGTACAATAAATCTAAAGGGCAGGAGGTCCTGGGCCTGAAGGCCCTTTGTGAAGTGGAACACACACACAGATCAGTCACTGAATGTAGGAGCTGGTCAGCGAGGTCAGAGGGAGCGGAACTGGTTGTAAACTTAAGAATGATTAGAAGTTAAATTGCATTTATTCAAGGACAGACCAAGATCCTTCGTGATATTTAAAATTGTTATCCCCTCCCTCCATCAGGAAGTCAACACCCTGCGCTGCCAGCTTGGAGACCGCCTCAACGTGGAGGTGGATGCTGCCCCCACCGTGGACCTGAACCAAGTGCTCAATGAGACCAGGTGTCAGTACGAGGCCCTGGTGGAGACCAACCGCAGGGAAGTGGAGGAGTGGTTCACCACCCAGGTGGGCATCCAAGCACCTGACCACTCAGGACCCAAGGCCTCAGGGCCCTTAGGGCAGGGTCTGATCCTGTCTCCTCCCCTTGGGTGTTTCAGACTGAGGAGCTGAACAAGCAGGTGGTGTCCAGCTCAGAGCAGCTTCAGTCCTACCAGGCGGAGATCATCGAGCTGAGGCGCACGGTCAACGCCCTGGAGATCGAGCTGCAGGCCCAGCACAACCTGGTGTGTATTGTTCAGACCAGCTGGTGAGCAGTGTGAAGTCGGGGAGGCAGACTCACCTGTGGGCCTCAGCTCTGGAAGCTGGTGACTTCTTTGGAAGCAGTTTTGAAGGAGCAGCTCCTGACACTTCCTTTGTTCTCTCCCCCACCACAGAGGAACTCTCTGGAAAACACACTGACAGAGAGCGAGGCCCGCTACAGCTCCCAGCTGTCCCAGGTGCAGTGCATGATCACCAACGTGGAGTCCCAGCTGGCCGAGATCCGGGCTGACCTTGAGCGTCAGAACCAGGAGTACCAGGTGCTGCTGGACATCCGGGCCCGGCTGGAGTGTGAGATCAACACGTACCGGGGCCTGCTGGACAGCGAGGACTGCAAGTGAGTGCAGGGCTACTGATCCTTTCTTTGGGACATGTGAGGTTGCGGTGGCGGTGAAGCGTCTTCCTGATGGAAATGGCTTATCATTTCATGCTGTAGGGTGACATTGTGACTCAAAATGCTTTTAGTGTCTTATTCCTTTAGCCCATTTTATTCTAATTTGTTCCAATGATTTTTATGTCACCAGACTTCCCTGTAATCCCTGTGCCACAACCAACGCGTGCGACAAGCCCATTGGGCCCTGTGTCTCCAATCCCTGTGTCACACGATCTCGGTGTGGGCCTTGCAGCAATTTTGGGCGCTAGAGGCCCCACTGCCAGGAGGAGGACAAGGACTTCAGTCACATCTCAACTCCAACAATGACCACACCAGACAAAGGAGAAACCCTTTATCACAGCAGGTCCTTGAGCTCAGCTCTGACTTTCCACTTCGTCTCCTGGTCTGAGTCTCCAGCACAGGACAGTGCAGAGCCTGTCTTTTGAGTCACACACAGAGATCTACAACAGGATCAAGTAATAACTACTGTCACAATGACACATTTGCGCGACATGTTATGTGTCGGCAAAACTTATCTAAATGCAATTTGAAAATGATGATATTAAGTGTGGTACAGCTGCTGGGCTGCTTGTGCAACAGAACATAACTGGACTTAATCTTCTTTGTCACACTTTTGGATTTTGGCGATGTAATAAAAATCCTTTGTTAATCCTCCTAATAAACTTATTCTGGCACGGAAATTATAGTTGTATGTTTCATTCATAAATTCCAAAATTGGCTGCCTTTTATCTATAAAGAGTACCCAGTGTTTTTCCATTAGATGAAAGTATTCAACTTGATACATGGTCTGTGATTTCCTTCAAAGGAAAAGTCCCCACTGGACATCACCTGTCAATCCCCCCCTTTTTTTTAACCTGGATTGAACCCAGTGGCACTTAACCACTGAGCAACATCCCCAGTCCTCCCTCCCTCCCTCCCCCTTCCTTCCTTCCTTCCTTCCTTCCTTCCTTCCTTCCTTTCTTCTTCTTATTATTACTTGGGGCATGAGGGATTAAACTAAGGGGCACTCAACCACTGAGCCACACCCCCAGCCCTATTTTGTATTTTATTTAGAGACAGGGTTTCACTGAGTTGCTTAGCACCTCGATTTTGCTGAGGCTGAACTCACGATCCTCCTGCCTCAGCCTCCTGAGCTACTGGGATTACAGGTGTGCATCATCGTGCCTAGCTCACCTGCCAATCTTGATAAGCACTAGAATAAGCAGAGCAGGGTGATCCATGCAGGTTGAGGTGATGGTGGTGACCATGGTCAGCACTGGTTTGTACAGGAGATGACATCTGAGTTGAGACCTGCAACCTGAGAAGAAACGGATCAGAGGGAAAGAGCCTTCCTTCCAGACAGAGGAACCAGAAAGTCAAGAGTGGAAACGAAGCTGATGCCTTTGAAGGAGGTGAGGGAGGGCCAGCGTGTCTGTGGTGATGAGCTGGGAAGGGGTGGGCAGTGCCTGGGGATCGGGGGAGGACCTGACTTTATTTGAAGTGAAGCTTTGGCAGAGTTAAAAGGATGGACTGATTGACAGCTTTATTAAAGGGAGTGCTTGGGTGGCTGAGTGGGTGTAGGTGTTCTGAACGTCCCTGTTGGAGGCGTTGGGGTTGTAGATGACAATGACAAGTCAACTGTGTTGTTTTGTTTGGTTTCATAGAGTCACTGACATCTAACCGCTGCTCACATTCCTCATCAGAAACAGGGAAGTCAATAAAGTGCCAAAAACTACAAGGATTGCTCAAACTTGAAGAAGATATGGTTATGATGTGGCCTGCCCGGGTCATTGAGAAACTCATGCCCGGCCTTGCCTGGCCTCTAAGCCCGCTGCAGGTGTGCGGAGGCAGCCTGCTCTCACTCTCGCTTTTACTGCATGCAGGGACAAGCACCCGTCTTAAGTGTAAAGACCAGGGAAGATTTACAGCTTCCTCAATGACATATTTATAAGAAACTCAAAGCGCTCGGCAGTGGCCGGGACATGTTGGCATGTACCCGAGATGACTTTATGTGGCAGCACCAGTGAGGTGAGTGGCCACCCTGGTGAACTAAAAGCTTGGGGTGTGACACGTTGGAACGTGTGTGTTTAAGGTTTTAAAGATGGTCAAAAGGTGAAAAGGGCCCTGTGTCTCCAATCCCTGTGTCACACAATCTCAGTGGGGGCCACAGGCTTGAAAGGACTCCTTTCAGTTTCGATCAAAGCTATAACCTGTCTCTGGAGCTCAGCCCTCAGTATGGTGTGTGGCCTTTCTGAGCCTCAATTTCTTAAGCTATAAAATGGGGGAATAATGATCACCTCATTGCTTTAATCTTTCAAAAATAAAAGATGGAAGGAGAGTATGCTGTTCAAGGCTAACCCAACACTTGATGCAAAGGACGTGCTCAGAAAACAGAGTTTCTGTATGCTTCTGTAGGGACCCTGAGGAAATTGTGTTTTTATGTCCTCATCCCTTTTCCTATTGCTCATGACAGAGAATCCACATCCTTAAGATTTAAAATTTTGCTGACCCAACCCATTTGAACCCGGGTGGAAACCTGGTCTCAAGTTCTCTTGAGTTGAGGGCCACCAAGGGGGTGGATGGGACAAGAAATCGAGAGATCTGACCTCCAGGGCTGAGAACTGGGGAGAAATGAATTCAGATGTGTGTGTGTGCACGCCGGCCCACGCATGGATGTACAGCAGCGTATGTGCATGAACTCGTGTGTGCACGTGTATGTGTTGTGTTGGGAGGAAGATCCTGCTCCCTTCCTCCTAGTATGATCATGATAATTATTCTGGTAATAACTTCATATCTGCTCTTGCTGACTCCATTGCTGGTTGGTTGTGGAATCTGGCTGGCTGGTAACTGCAGAGAAAAATTTGAGAGAAGGTTGCTTATCAGTATCTTGGATGCTGGGAGCAGAGCTGTGGGTGGTCCATGGGTCAAAGAGCCAGGCAGGGTGGACAGACAGAGGTCACCTCCACAGGCGCTGCTGCAGGCTGCAGGGTAAACACAATTACATACCAACCCAGAGTGAAGTCCCTCTGAGAGGGGCAGACTCTGGGGGTGGAGGAGAGGACAAAGATGAAAGAGTTTCAAGTCTGTTCTTGATAAATGCTCAGTTAGGTTCCTTGCCCGAGGCAGCGTATCTTGAACAGAAATGCAGGAATACACACAGGTGGGCTGGTGGAAGGGAGCTATTCCCTGGTTGAGAGATAGATGGGCTGGGGAAGCACCCAGAATCTTGCAGGCAAGATACGGTAAGCTCTCTTTGGCTTTGGATGCCAACGATTTTAGAAAATCCCATGTCTGCCTTTCTGCTCTGCACTGACTGAGGGTTTGTGTTCATGCTCTGAGGCTGGTACTGGAAAAAAAATGTAGGGGGGAGAGAGGAAGGAGGAGGAGGAAAGGGAAGAAGCAGGAGAGGGAGAGACCAGAAAGGAAGGAGGGAAGAAGGAAGGAGGAAGGAGAAAGAGGGGGAAAAAAGAAAAATAAACAAAGGAAGTTTCTTCTGTAACAATTTGTAAATTGTCAGTTTGTCACTTGGTCTCTGTTGGCCCTGTGTCTGCCATGACCTTGTCTTCCCCTCCCATTTCTCATCCCATATTGACTCCTTGGATTTACTAGAGTTACCTTTTCTAGTTCTGTCCTTTGGTGTCTGCAGGACATCATTTGCCCCTCTTCTCTAGCTTGGCCTCTGGGTCTTGGCCTCCCAGCAAGGTCTTTAGGACCCATATAGGTCATTAGTGAATAAGAGCAAGGCTGCCTGATGGGGTGGATGGAGCCACACAGGTGCCTGGTCTTCAGCTTCTGTGTACTCTGGAGCTTTGCGAAATTCCTAACGAATGCATATGGCAGTCTCTCCACAATCACGCATCCAGGCCATTACCCCCACTAGACTAGCCCTCAAGTCAGCTAATTTAAATAACTTCGAAGATTTTTCACATTTAAAAACTGATTCGGCAAGGGCTGGGGAGGTAGCTCAGTGGTAGAGCGCTTGCCTAGCATCCCTGGGTTCAATCCCCAATATGGAGGCGGGTGGCAGAGGGGGGGGTAAATGATGATTCTTGCAGTGCATTAATGACAGGCACATAGGAGGAAATACACCAGGTGCTCAGCTAATAATTTATAACATACCTGCTTGATATTAATAGCCCACCTAGGGCAGATGAAGAAATGAAGCACAAAGAGGTGGCTCGAGTCATGTCATGCAGCAAAAATGTTCTCATTTATTGACGGAAGGTGCACTTCGGTGACTCTGAGAAGAGCAGGGAACAGGCAGACACATGAGTAACTTTTTCTGATGAGAAAGGAGTAATCCGTTTTCTCTTAACCAGGTCACTGTGTTCTTTGAAGGTGATGACTTATTCCGACATTAACAACCGTGAGATTCATAGGATTAGGCATGAAACTTCATTCTGAAAGAACTTTGGTGATGAGGATAGAGTTACAGAAAGCAATTTTTGAATCATGTTCAGTACAAAAGAGAAATTAAGAACTTAAGTGATTTGACTACACGCTAGTTGAATGCATGCCAAGAGTGTTTCCAGTGCTTCTCCAAATGCTTAAGGGGAGATCTAGAAAGTCTCCAGGCACACTCTGGTCATGGTGGTGCTCAGGGACCCAGCCTTAGCCTTGTTCTTACTGCTCCTCCCTCTGGAGAACTGGGTATCTCTGGCTAGACATAAAGCTCCAGGGGCTTTTGAACAAAAAGGTATCCTTTCTAGAAAGTTCTGGATTCTAAAGAATTCTTTTTTTTTTTTTTTTTTTTTGTGAGTAGTGGGTTAAAATGATAAGGAATATAGACCTGGTGGGGGAAAACAAAAACAAAAACAAAACCCAGCAAGCCTTTTGGTTAGACTAAGGAGTTCTCTCAAACTCACACTAATCACATATCCAAGTAAGTAAGTTGATTGAAAAATACCAGTTCATATTTATACCTAGATCTAAGAAAAATCTTGGATTCACATACATGCTGGTAGAATCATAAAATGTAACAAGGATAATCCATGATTTGTATTTGTCTCTGGGAAGAAGAGATCTGAATGAGAATAAGTATGAAAACCAAGGAAGTCCTCAACGTTACCTCTCATCCCATCTTTATTTGATTTTAAACCCACTTAGAGTGAACACGGGAAATGCCAACAGCTACAAAACCTTGGTAGCACTAGTTTAAAATACATCTTCTCTGTTATTTTTTTGCATCAATCAGAGTAGGCAAGTTTACAGTTACCCCAGTAACAAACAATCCCCCCTTTTCCCAAATCTTCTCGGAACAAGAGTTTATTTCTTGCTCAAGTTCTAGGTCCCACGTGAGTAGGAGGACTCTAACCATTGTACTTCTCTAGATCTCAGGCTAGCAGTGGCTCTGACTCTAGAAATTTCCACACAGCTGCTTGGCAGGGTTAAGAAAAAGGGCACTGGCTCATAAAGCTTCATTCTGGAAGTCAACACACTTCACTTCCATTCACAGGTTATTAGCGAGTCACTTGGTCAGTTTCCAAGTAGACAGAACTCCAGTACATTGCTGCCATGTTCTTGAAAGGAAAAGAGAACTATTTGGTGAATAGCAATGAGGATCACCATATTCACTTTCCTTGGGAATATTATTTATAGGAATTGTCATGGTGAAATGATGGTGTGTTTCCCCCAAAGGATTGGCATTTATGCCATTTATGTCTGCCAGTGTATTGGGGACACTTCCATACAGAGGTCTCTTTATATTCATGGTCTGGATTTTTTTATTTTTCTGAATCATCCAGATAATGCATAAAACAAGTTTCCTTATAGGGTAGGGTCCTGATGGTGAGAGTGGGAGGGCTGAGTTTCTTTCTGGGTCACTGTAAAACAAGGGTGTGGCCCATTGGAGGAGGGTCTCCTAGAGGTGTCTCTATCCTGGGTGGCTCCTGGAGTCTGTCTTCTGTTTCTGTCTCCCTGAGAAGGTATAAAGACTGTGATTTAAGGGCTGGGTATGTGGCTCAAGCGGTAGCACGCTCACCTGGCATGCGTGCAGCCTGGGTTCGATCCTCAGCACCACATACAAACAAAGATGTTGTGTCTGCCGATAACTAAAAAATAAAAATAAATATTAAAACTTAAAAAAAAGACTGTGATTTAAGTTTACCAAGTTCAGTAAATGCCCTTGGAGGAGAAGCAGCCTCAGTGCTCAGTTTGCCTGTTACTGTTACTTTGGTGATGATTATTTTTAGTAGTTCATCTCTCTTGTCTGCTCTTTAGTGTGTGTGTGTGTGTGTGTGTGTGTGTATGCGCACACACACACACACACACACACACACTAGGATTTAAACCCAGGGGCACTTACCACTGAGCCACATCCCTAGCCCTTTTTTATTTTTTACCTTGAGACAGAGTCTTGCTAAGTTGCTTAGGGCCTTGCTAAGTTGCTGAGGCTGGCCTTCAAATTGTGATCCTCCTGCCTCAGCCTCCTGAGTTGCTGAGATTACAGGCATGGGCCATTGTGCCTGGCTTTTTGATATTTTTAAGAAGATTTTAATTTTTTTTTAAGTATAGCATATCCCCTCCATTACATACACAGCCCATGAAGGAGCATGGGTTGGAGAAAATTAACAAGCACCACCCTGGCCAGGTGATCAAGGTAACACCAGCAATGGTCAGTCAAGCTGACAGGGTCAGCCCTTACCATGATGTGAAGCACTGACACTCTACCTCTGTGATCTTCCTCCAAAACCGAACCCCAGTCTCACCACGAGAAAAAAACCTCAGAAAAATCCCGGTTGAAAGACACTGAAAAATCCCTGCTCCAAACCCCTCAGCCATTGGAGTCTTCAAGAGCAAGGAAGGTCCAAGGAACTCCACAGCTCAGGGAACCGAGGAGGAGGCACAGTAGCTGGATAAAATGTGGGTTCCTGGGTGGGATCCTAGGACAGGAGAAGGACACGGCACAGAAACTAAGGACACGTGAACAAAATGTGGACTTAATTAACAATAAGGTATGAGTACTGGTGTACTTGCGGTGACAAAGAACGTGCACCAAAATGTAAGATGTCAACAGGGGCACGGGATTGAGGGACCCTGGAACATTCTATATCTCTACAAACTTTCCATAAATTTGAAACTATTCTAAAATTTTAAAATAAGTAATTAATCACATAAAAATTTATAGCATATTTGGTTGATTAATCTAAAGATCCTAGCCTGCCACAGCATCTGGAATACAACATATGTAGTTGTTCTGTTTGATACGGGAGCTAGTAGTCTCCTGTGGCCATTTCCATATAAATGGGTAACATTAAATGAATCTAAAATTTTAGTTTCTTCATCACAATAGCCACGTTTCAAGTATTCAGTGGCCACAGGCAGCTGGTGGCTACCCTATTGGGCAGTATAATTCACAACATTTCCATTACTGGAGAACATTCTATTGCACAATGCTGCTTCCAGATCCAAGATTGAGAGGAGCAGTGATTGGCAATGATGACAGGTGGAGGGTGACAGGGACCCCAAAGTCCTTGAGTTGACACTAGAAGGCCATCTCACATTCAGTTACAATTCTATTTATTTAGCAGGTATTTACTGATTCCCCAGTCTACAGTAGCCACTGTAACTTGGTGAATGAAACAGCCATGGTGGCTGTGTCTCTGTCATTATCCAACTTAGAATCCCTTGCAGATACTCTGAACTGAGGGCTGGTCTTCAGACAGACAGGTAATATTCTGTGGATCTCTTAGGAAAGCCAGACACAGAAGAAGGAGGATGGGCTTCGGAAGCACCCAGATTTGGATTTGAATGCAAGCTCTGTATCTTCTACTTAAAATACGTGCCCTCCATAAGCCTCCGTTTTCTTATGTACAAAGTAAGAATGGGCTGGGAGCATAACTCAGTGGTAGAGCACTTGCCAAGCATGCAGGAGGCCCTGGGTTCAATCCCCACAGCCATAAAACAACCAATCAACCAACCACAGAAACAAAGGGAAAATATGAACTCCTATTGTACATAGCTATCTCAAATTTTAAGCAAGAGAACACATATAAGATGCCTAACGCAGAGCCTAGCATGTGGCTGGTGCTGATACTGTGCCTCCTTTGCAAGGTATGGTTAATTGGAAACATTATTTAAGTCAGTGCTATGTAAATACAGTGATTTCTCATGTCAAACCAAATTTTTGTGTCATTGCTTCTGGGGAAACCAGCATGAGAACCCATCTTGTGAGCATCTCTGAAAACAACAGAAAATCCCTAAACCACTAGAAAGTACCTGTGTAAAGCCCTCAGGTGAACACTAGAGGACACCAGAACAGAGGGCATGCCTGGGTTTTGATGACCTCAGCATCCCGTTCTTGCGCAAGCATTCATTTACTTAGGGCACTGGGGTTCTCCAATTAGGAAAAGTAAGACACTTAAAAACAAACAAACAAACAAACAAAAACAAACAAACAAACAAACAAAAAAAAAACCAGTATCTTCCACACACCAGAACAGATTCCTGACAGGTAATATCATTAAGTATTAAAAAAATGCAACCATAAAAACTAGAAAAAATAAAGTGAACAGATGTCTGATTTGAGGATGGGGAAAGAACTTTTGAAACATAAAAGTTGCAAGAAGAAAACAAGAAATGGATTTGTTCACATAGACAGAAAAGTCTGTGCATAGACCCAATTAAACGGACAGCCTGGGACAAATTTTGCAACCTGTGTAAGTGACACAGTACAAAAGTGATCACTTTGCATAAAGTTAGATCTTATAATTGAATTAGGAAAGATGAATAGCTTAATTAGAAAAATCAGAAACAGGTCACTTCCTAAAGGAGAAATAGCAAACTATGAAACAAATGCCCTAATAATTAAATAAGTACAAATAAAACACTACAGTATAGAATTCATGATTAGCCTATGCAACTGACAAGGGGTTTTAAAAAATTATATGTGATTGGTATTGGTAAAAGCACTGTGAAATGGAAATAATTGGGAACAATTTTCTGGAGAGGGATTTAAAAGTATTTATTAATGTCATTACAATTACTAACCTGCCTAAGGGCTCAGTAGTTCCATTTTTTAGGAATTTATTTGAGGGAATAAGAAATATGTAAAATTCACATTTAAAGAATTTCTTAGTGTTTTGCTTTTAATATTGAAAAACTAGAACCAACATGTATATCCAATAGCATGGAAGGCTTATATCAACTTGAAAATAGAAATTCTCATATTTAACCATCAATATACTCATGAACATGTTCTCAGGTTAAGTATGATATTCAGTATACAAATCAAATTGTATGTGATTTAATTGCGAAAAAATATGAGAGAGATTCCTGGGTGTTAATTTTGTTCTGCACTTTCTTTGACTGTTGCTCTTTCTTCATGACATGGGCAGTAGTGGGGACTTTATAGTCATTACTCCCAGAGTGGGGTTATTACTAAAGTGAGAGGCAGCCCTTAGGTTAGGCAATTCAAAGTAGATTTTGAAGTTAGAAGAGAGTGACAGTCTGAGTTTACATAGAACTCACTCCTCTCTCCCCATAAACTGTAATGAAATATATTTAAGTGATTTTTGAGAAAAATAAAGTTCCTGCATTTTTAACATACCTTAGAAAACAGACTTGGGAATTTGTACCTGAGATATATGTATATATTTATCTACATTCATATAAATATTTATATGCAGTTCTTTAGACTAGAACACTAAAAGGAAAACTAGGATACTAGCAGTAAATATCTTTGTTGTGATTATAGATTACTTTAACTTTCTTCTCTTTTTTTGATTTTTTAGAAATTTCCCAGTAAGCAGCTATGAAATTTATAATATAAACACTTAGCAAATGGCAACCTGAAAAATACTTACAAATTCTAACATGGATAAAACTTTTGTTTCATTTTATTATTTCATTTCATGTCATTCCTCTTTCTTTTTGTAGCAAAGAGGTAATATCTTTATTCTATAAAGAATATGTACAGATTAATAAGAAAAAATGTAGCTAAATGAGTAAAAGACACAATTTCCAAAAGAAAAAGAGGCACCATTAGTAGGAAGATCTATGGGAACATGGGCCTCCACTCCTCTGCAGTAAAACTTTCATTTCCTGTCACACTTCCTATCAAAGAAAAGGATTAACCACCCAAGAGAAAAATGGGCGATGGAGATGAAAAGATAATTACAAGACAGGGAACATAAACAGCTTTCGAGCATATGAATTATTGCTCAATTTCATTCACAATAATAGAAATGCAAATTAAAACTCTTGCAAGATCCTATCTTTCTCCTATCAGATTGGCAAGGTCACATCCCTTGATAATGGGTTGTGTTGGTGAAGAATGAGAAGACATTCTTACACATTGTTCATGGTTGTGGAGATTGGTACAACATTTATGAAGGGTGAGTTGGCAATCTCCATCAAAACAGCAAATGCAAGGATCCATCAATCTGGCAATTTCCTTTTTAAGAGTTTATGGCAGGGATGTAGCAAGATATGTATGGAATGATTCAGGCACACGTTATTCCCTGCAATAGGGTTATAATAGGAAGATACCAAATATTAGAAGCAACTTAAATGGCTCTCATAGGGAGTGGTTAAATATAAGTTACTGATACAACAGAATACTATGGAGAACTTCTTTGTGTACCCATATTGAAGGATCTGAGACACCTTAAGGAGGGGGAGGACCACTGTCAATCACAATGTGTATAGTCCTCTGACTGGACACAGAGCCGGGTTCTTTCTGGTGCTGGCGCGGCTCTAGAAAGGCACCTGCATTTGCTGCTGCAAGTCCCCAGCACAAAGTCTCGCGAGCTGGGCACTCTCACCTGGATGGAGGAGAAGGGGAGATAAGTCCAGCACCAAGTCCAGCTAGCCCTGGGCCGCCAGGCAGGGAAAGGATGGCAGTGAGAAGCGAGGGACGGATAGGGGTCACCCCAAGCCCGCCCAGGTACTAACACCTAACACACCTCTCATCTGGGCTGGGCTCCCCAAAGCCGGGCAAATATAAGAGGCTGCCCAAACCTGGGAAACCGCAAGCAACTCCGAGGGGGAAACCAGCGGCGGATCTGAACAGCTGGAGAAGAAGGAAGGGAGGAGGAGTCCTCGAGAAAGAGCAGGGGCCATGTCCTGTGACTCCTCCCAAACCCGAGGAGCAGGTTCTTTCTGGGACGGACCACTTGCCCTGCAACTCCTCCGGCCCCACCTTTCCTCCAGGCCCACAGGTCACCACTGGCTTCCAGAATGCGGCACTACTGCGCCCTGGACCCGCCCCCCTGCACTGCGCAGCAGGCCAGCGGGGGCAGGACCCACCATGGACCCCGAGGGGGAGGAGATTTTCTTTGGTTTCAGTTCCCTCCACCCTTCTCCCCGCACAGAGGCACACTGGAAGGGGGCAATAGTTAGTCCCAGTGCTGGATGCATCCTCTCACTCTCTGGGATTTTGGTTTGGGGCCCTCTTCTCTGCCCCTCCACTATGGTGTTCCCTAAAAGGTCACCGTTCCCTTGGCCTTAAAAGGGGTCCAAGTTCCATCTCATGTTGACATGTCCACTCCCCTGTACTGGCAGTGGCAGGTGTGGCCAGTGGAGGTTGTTATTTGGCCAGCAGGAGGACCCCACCAACACGTGTCCCTCACGACCTTTTCTAGCCCCCGCACTAAGTTAGACAGCCGCCTCTGGGGTCCAGGAAGGGAGGAAGGGGAGAGTCCTCTACCCCTCTTCACAGAGGCCCCAGCCCACCTTGCGCTCACCCTGGGAGTGAGTGTCTATTGCACCAGTGGAGAGGCAGAGTCACCTGGTACAACTAGGTGAGGTTCGGGGGACCCAGGTTCTCTGTGACCACCCGAGAGGAGGGGCAGCTCACCCAACCCTATCTGCTTCCATGCTAGACCTTTCCCCCTTTTCTCAAAGGGGCAACTATAAGGAGGAGCCCACCCTTGTGACCCCTCCTACCCTCTGGTTCTGACTTTCTTCTGTTCACAAACTCCCTCTGAACAATCATGCTGCTTTTGTTCAATGTTTCATTCTTAGACATCTGGCATCGCAGCTGCTCTCTGCACCAAATGTTCATCTTCATCATACCCCCACCCCCACTTCTGACAACATTCCCTGCCCCATTCTTTATGGGGAAGGGGGCCTGGGTGCAGCACCTGGGCTACCCATAACTTCAGTCTCCAGGATACTGTAGTAGAGCGAGGGGATGTGCCCCACATCAGTCACTGAAAATAAAGGGGTCCCTTTATTTCCTATCCTGTTGGGGAGAGGCAGCCATTATTTGTCCTAGCCTTGGGGGGGTGTCCCCATCTGGTTTCCTATTTGCAGTTACTTGCATAAAGTACATATATTTTGCTATCATTTTTGTAATGAATGAAAACACCTGTATCTATTTGCTGGTATGTGTATAATAACTAGTGCTTATCCAACTACATGGGGCCAATCATTGTTCTACATGTCTATGTATATACAGTCACTCATTTAATCACAATAGCTATATGAGATTGGCACTATTTTTATCACAATTTTCAGTATATAGATGAGGCAATTGGTGCACAGAGAGAGCAAGTAATTGTGGGAGAACAGAGAGGATGAGTAGGAGGCAAAAGAGGTAAATTATGGATAGGAAGACGAGGAGGACATTTCACTGCACACTCCTGTGTATCTTTTATCCTTAGTTTATTGCTACTGCAACATAATACCTAAAACTGGATAACTTTATAAAGAAAAGAAGTCTATTCAACTCACAGTTCTGGAGGTTTAAGTGCATGATGCTGCATTGGCTCAGCTCTGGAGTCTCCTGGTGGAATGAAATCACAAACAGCAGGCGCGCATGCAAGAGGGAGACATGATATCACCAGCCAGGAAGCTAGAGAGTGGATCAAGGGGAGGGGATCAGGCTTTTATAATAAGTAGTTCTCAAGAGTACTTCTCCAGGAGAGCAGCATTCCCCTGTGGGGGGTGGTACCCAATGACCTAAGGAGTCCCATTAGGCACCACCTCTGAATGATCCCACCTCTCACATCATCAAACTGAGGACCAAGCTCCTAACACATGAGGCCTTGAGGGACACACTCAAATTTCATCCAAACCATAGCATCTTGTGAATATATTACCTTTTATAAATATATGTCTGTCATGAACCTTGCTGTATTGTACCCCAGAGAGGTGCCCATCTACAGACATCGTATTGCACGAAGAACGTTGGGCTGGGGAAGGGAACATCTGGCTATGGGTCCAATCTATCCTTAATGTGTCCTCTCTGGAACTTGGTATCATCTTCCACAAAACAAGTGCTCGGGGTGCATGGTAATGGTGGTATTGAATCACATCTGTGTTTCCTAAACTCTTTGACAGTCCAGCTCATCTTAGAAACTTTAAAGTAGGTAGCTTCATGAGCACATATTCTGATTGAGCATAGGACTAGAGTGCAGTTTGGGGATTTGCATTTTCAAAAGCCACCTCGAGGCAATTCAGATGTAAAACTGGGTTTAGAAACCCTGGACCAGATGATCTTTCAGGGCTTCCTCTCAGCTCTAAAATTCCACATCCTGTGAAGTAGTGAGTGTCACATCAGAACCAATTTGCCATTTGCCATTCACGCCCCCACCTTCCTCCTGTCCTCAGTCCATCTATCCCCTCTTAGAAGCTGCCTTCCTCCTGGTCCATCTCAACAGGAAATGGAAATGAAAAGGCAGGGCTGTGTCTTTTGATCTTGGTCCCCCCACCCCAACCTTCCACCCTCCAGTCCCCCACTTACTGGTATTGTACTCTAGAGGGCTGAGCCTGTCCACTCCATTCATTATCATTCCAAGAGGATGACAAGGTACCAAAGCCCCAAATTCCAAGATAGGAATTTTGAACCATCTCAGAATTTACACCTGGACCTTATTCCTCTGGGGATTCTAGTCTTTTTCCAAAGACAGTGTATTTCCTGGGATGACCCTCTGGGTATTTTACATATTAATCCCAAATTCTGCCAGGTTGTCTACAAGATTGGGATTCTTAAAGAAAAGAAAAGGAAAAAAAAAAAAAAAAAGGTGTACAACACTCTTACTCTGATGCACTGTTTTGGATATTCAGCCATTCTTCTTCCCTCCCTTCTTCCTGCATCTCCTCCTTGCATCAAGGAAAGGCCTGCAGCCAGGAGGTGGAAGTTCTCTCCACCTCTCTTCTTCCGCTGGTAGAGAGAAGTCTGAGGGTTCAGGTCACTCTGCTGCTGAGAGGGAATGTGGTTCCCCTGCCTTTTGCAGTTTTATGGCGAGTCTTTCTCCATTTCACAAGTCAGTTATTACTCCGTGATTGATGCTCACCGACCAAGCCCAAACAAACGTGTGCGCGGCACACTCCACATACCACACACAGACACAAATATTTGCAGGGCTCACATGGGCTAGGGTGAGATGCTATTTCCACCTGGGAGGAGCCACATGATCAGACCTTCAATCTCAGCCTCTGCGGGTGGCAGGAGGAACTTGGGCCTCCAGCTTCAGCTCTGGTTTCCCAGGACCCACATCCATGACAGAAGGTGCGCTGCTGAGTGTTGAGGGTCCTCTCTTAGCCCCAGAGAAGGTGCGGCAGCCGGGCCCCAACTCCAGAGCCCCCATCTGTGGCCAGCTTCCCCTTCCTCTCCTCAACCCGGGCTAATGACAGGTCTTTCTGGAAGATGTATTCTTACCCTCTGGACAAATAGCAGTTGGGACGAGTGGGGCTTTTTATGAGTCGAGGTACTCGGGGCTGGAAAATAAACAGCCAGTTAATGAGACGTTCTTATGGAAACGGGCATAAATAATAACAAAGCAAACATCCTGTCTCTCGTGCCTACATCCCCGGGAGGGGGGATATAAAAGCTGCTGTCTGGCTGGCCACTTGTCAGACCTGGGGGAGCTCCGGCCGCGTTCCTGACCTGCGAGCTGACCGGCTGGGACCATGGGGTGCTGCCCAGGGGACTGCTTCAACTGCTGCACCCAAGAACAAGAATGCTGTGAGGAGTGCTGCTGCCAGCCCTCCTGCTGCGGCTGCTGCGGCTCCTGCTGTGGCTGCGGAGGCTCTGGCTGTGGAGGCTGTGGCTGCGGAGGCTGTGGCTGTGGGAGTAGCTGCTGTGGATCTAGCTGCGGAGGCTGCGGGGGTTGTGGAGGCTGCGGGGGCTGCGGCTCCAGCTGCTGTGGCTCCAGCTGCTGCGGCTCTGGCTCCGGCTGCTCCGGCCCTGTGTGCTGCCAGCCCACACCTGTATGCGACACGAAATGAAGACCTTAGCCCTACCTACCACGGAGGCGGTGCCAGCGACAGCCTCCATCTGCTCCAGCTGGAGACCCCCTCCTCTCCACAGCCCTCCTTGCCCGCAAGACACGGACCTCTCCCGCGACGTGTAGAGGAGGGCTGGTTCTCCAGCGCCTGCCCTGGTGCTTCGAGGCGCTGAGAGCAATAGCCCAGTTTCTTGGCGAGAAATTAAAACTGGGTCTCAAGGAAGTGAGCCTCGAGTTCAAAGGATGAATTTCCAAGGCCTTATTTGCATGAAGTTCGATGTCTTGTCACTGTACGTTCTCTCATTCAAGGTGTTTGGGACTGATCTTCCTCTCTAGCTTACTGTTGCTTTGGAGTTAAAAAAAAAAAACAAAACAAAAACAATAAAACAAAGACCCCCCCCCCCAAAAAAAAAAAAAAAAAAAAAACCCAAAAGAGAAAACAATAAAAAAACTTTGTTAACCCTTTAATAAATTCAAGTGTGCTGGCATAACCCCATCAGTCCTCTTGCCTCTTCCTTCAGCCCCTCCTGGGATTGGTTAGGAAAATTTACTCTGGCAATCCAGGCTAGGGCTTTTGCAATGTGCTTTGTGGATTGCCTGTACCAGAATCACCAGGGTCTAATTAAAACTGGAGAACCTGCCCCTGCATACAGAACCAGAATCCACAGGGGCTTGGCGTGGGGATCTGTGTTTTTAACAAGAACCTCAGGTAATTCTTTGCATTGAAGTTAGAGATGCATGGATGTATGTGGCAGCTGCATGGCATTTGCTTGGGGAGGCTTTTAAGAATACAGAAATTTGGGCCTCACTGCCGGAGATTGTTATCCATTAGCTGTAGGGTCTAGGGAACCCTGGGACCTGTATTGTTAAAAGTTCTGTGGTCAATACTGATTCTGGACAAATTTGGTCTTGATTGAAGGGCCTGGCTCCCTTTTGGACAGCAGTCTTCCTAGGATAGTTCAGCAGGAGGCCTTCTGGCTTGTTCAGAACTTTCTGGAAAAGCCAGGGAAGGAGGCTTTGGTAAAAACAGGCTTGGTTCTGAATGGATGGGATTCCTGTGGCAAGGCTGTGTGACACAGGTCCTAGGGAAGTTCTGGGCAACTCAGCTCCTCCTCCAGCCCCAGGATATGGCTCAGTTTGGCTTTTCTTGCTTTGGAGCCAGCTGTATTTCTTCTGCTGAGGAGGGGAAGGTGCACATCTGCTAGGGGGCTTGATGCTGGTGTGTGAGCCCAGCTAAGTTAAACCCCCAAAGATAGTTGATTTGGCCTTTTGCTGAAAGTGATCTTCAGCCACATGTGGAAGAAAACTAGATGTGTTCTTGCCCTAGACAAACAATGTTTGTTTTCATTCCTACAAAACAATGCTCCATTGGATAAACAGGAAATCAGAACTATTATATCAATGATTCCTAAAAATACAAAAAGCTATAGAAAAATATAAAGAAGAAACAATAGCCTTCTGAATGCTTAGCGTTTGTTACTGAGATTTATCTTTTGCCAGCATACTTACAACTGGAATTATGCTGATTCTACTTTTTTTGCTTTTTAAAAATGTTCTGTTTCATTTTTTATGAGTCAGTTTTGTTGAGATACTGCTAGGTAGCAGGCAGACATGTGCAGTGAGCACATGGAGCTTAAAGGTTTAATTCTACAGATAAAGTCTATGTGCTCACTCTCGGCACATTTTTCTTTGAAGCGACTTTCCTAGGCCATTCCGATCCTGCTGTGGTTTAAAAAAGCTAACAGCATGGTACAGCCCTTGACTAATGAGCTTTTTATTTCTAGGGTTGTTCTTTCCTCCCAAGGTTGAGGAATATAAGTTCAAAAACTCCTCTGATGATAAAAAGAACACAAGTCACCCTGCTCCAGGCTGGACGTGGATGAAAGAAGGCCTTTGTGACCTTTATACAAACCCAAATAACTGGGAGATCCTTTAGGTAGAAACATATGCAGTAGGGATTTAAAAATCGGACACAATCCTACTGTCAGTTAACAGCTAAGAGGTGGTGCTTGGGTGGGATTCTCCAGAAACCTCCCTTCTTACCCCAGTAAAATTGAGATCACAAAGAAGTGAGTTGTCGTTGTCTTAAGAGGACACTCTTTCACTAGAGGGTGATGTCCCCACTCTTGTTCTTTCTCTTCTAACAAACTTTGCTACACTTTTAATAAGTCTTGTGATCTTGCTTGAAATCCTCTCTTGCAAAGACTCAACAGCCGAGAGCACAGCACAATCTCCAGTAAGATCTAGCTCAGCTATGATCTTATCTCTGTTACCCATATAGTGTAGAATACAGTTTGATGACATTTGACCATTGTACATATGATACCTGTGTTATCACTACTGCACTCAAGACATGAATTTTTCCATCATCTCCCAAATTCTCCCCTTTTCAGTCGGTTCCCTATTGCCAGCCCTTGGAGATCCTTAGTCTGTTCTCTATGTCATTAGACACTGTGCCATTTCTAGAATTCCATATAAAAGAAACAATACAGTGTAAACTATTTTTTTTCACTTGGTGTAACATTTTTAATATTTGTCCATATTTTCACAGATATCAATAGTTCGTTCCTTTTTATTGAATGGTATTCCACTGTATGGATAAACTCCACTTAAAGACCTATTCACTATCGATGGGTATTCGGATTGTTTTGAATTTTGGGCTATTATGAAAAAAGCTGCTAAGAACACTTGTGTGTAAGTTTTCGCATGGACATATGTTTCCATTTATTTCAGATAGATACCCAGGAGTTGGGTTGCTAGGTAAATGATACATGAATGTTTATCTTTGTAAGAAATGATCAAATTGCTTTGCAAAGTGGATATACCATTGTGTATTCCAACCAGCTATGTCTGAGAATTTTAGTTGCTCCATATCTTTGATAACACTTGATATTACCAGTTTTTTAATTTTATAGCCATTTTAGATCATACAGCCATAGCTTATTGTCATTTCAATTTTTGGTTTTATTAAAAATGTCATTGGTATTAATATGCCCTGTGTTTGGGAAGAATATAAGATTTGACTCCACCCTGGTTTAGCTTCAGACTCTAATGTTTAAGTAATGTTTGCTCTGGATGGAATTAACCTAATAGGAACTGAGTTTTTAATCCTCAGGATAAGGTCACAGCTAGAGCAGGTGCATGGCAATGTGACAGACTTGCCAAGAGGCCAGTAGGTCTGTTCTGAGTGATGGTGACTCAGAGCTGCTTATTATTCTATTGCTCATGGCTACATCTCCTGGATACATGAGTAGAGGTAGTGATTTCTTTGAATTACCAAGGGAGGCCCTTCTTAGCTGTTCACAGAGGTTCTCATTTGTTCATTCAATAAATATTAATTGTGCACTGCCTAAGTATCCAACACTGCTATGGGTTCTGGGTATGCATCAGTGAATAGACAGAAGCCCTAGCCCAGATGGTACTTATATATGATATCATATCTTATATGATATGAACTATGAAGAAGAATCTCTTCCTCTTTTCCTCTCCTCTCCATATCCAGAGGGACAGTTCCAAAGGGCAAACCCGATCAAGTGACTCCTTAACCCCCAGATACCATTATAAAATGTGACTTCTTACCCATGGTTCACAAGGCTTTACACGACGGGGGTACTTGGGAACCAATCTAGTACCACCACTGTCCTTACGTACCCTGGGCTCTCCATTCTGGCTAGGTTAAACCATTAGCTGCTCCCCAAATACACTCTGCTTTTGTGTCTTTGGTTTCTGCAGCTCATCTTTTTCTAGTTCTTGCCAGTCTTTCATCCTTCTCCCTTGAGGATTTAACTTGGCCATCATATTCCTTGAGAAGGCTATCCTAACTTCCCCAAAACAGTGTTGGTATTTCCCCTTTTGCCCCTGAAAGCATCTGTACATCCCTCTATCATAGCGCTTGTAATCCATCATTGCTTATGGATGTGCAAATCTCTCTTCTCCACTTGTGCTCCTTTGGCTGAAATTGCAACTCCTTTTTTTCTTTGGTACGGGGATTGAACTCAGGGGCACTTGATGAATGAACCACCTCCCCAGCCCTATTTTGCATTTTTTAATTTAGAGACAGAGTCTCATTGAGTTGCTTAGCACCTCACTTTTGCTGAGGCTGGCTTTGAACTCGTGATCCTGTTGTCTCAGCCTCCTGAGCAGCTGGGATTGCAGGCCTGCACCACTGTACCCAGCACAACTCATTCTTTTAGTATCCCTCACATAGAACTCAGTGTTAGCTCAGTTGAATGGATGAGCAAGAGACACAGAGTGAATGATTGCTTACAGTAATGAAGCAAGAGTGGATGGATGACTAGCACAGTGGTCAAAATCTCCAAAAGGCAGAGAGAATGCTTGGGATAGACATGGGTGGAAGGAAAAGAAGGAAGAGAAGCAGAGAAGCTGGACCAAGTGCTTTCAAGGCAAGGCTGAGCCTGTGATGTGTGGCTCTGATGTGATGACCTTTCTCCTAAGAAAGGTCAATCCACACAGGTTGCCGAGGAGAAGGGGCAGCAGCCCTAGATGAGGGGACAGGCTGTTTGTCATCCTCAGCAAGTGACTTAGCCTTTCGGATTCCTCCCTTTTTCTTCATCTGTAATGAGGAGGAATATTTCTGCCTCATTGTTGATGGTTTTTAAATAAGATTGTTGTTATAAGGGACAGTCACTTAACATCCAGTGTAGATGTCCGTTCCCTGAATGAGTTCATCCCTGCTTTTCTCTGCTAATCCCTGTGTGTCTTTGTGAAGCTGATCCCTGCACTGTGGTGAGTTTGCTTGCACACTACAGAGAAAGACCCAGGAGCATGGGTGAGCAGATCTCATTCATGTGGTCATCCTCTGTGCCCAACCCAAGGCTCAGTACGGATGACTAGAAGGTGGATAAATTGTAAGTTCCTTCCTTCTTTCCCTGTTCATGATGCTAGGAAATATAGACCCTCCATCTTGGAGGTGATGATGCTTCTTCCAAGACTACCTGTAGCTCTGAGGCTTCCAAATTTAGCAAGTCAATAAATAAACATCTGCTTTATGGGGAGATAAACAACTTCTAGATCAACAAATGTTGGCATCATAAGATGGCAAAGTGGCAAAGTGGCCCCAACAGCAATGAGGAAAAGATGCAGGGGCCCCCAACAGCACTCAGCAGTGAGGGGGTATAAAAGGGAGGGCCAGGCCAGGCTGGCCCAGTCAGGCAGCTCTCTCCCAGCACTCACAGGACGCAGAGGTATCTCCACCATGTCTGGCAGCTGCTGTTCTAGAAAATGTCCCTCCCTGCCAGCCATGTCTCTCTGCTCCACTGAGGTGAGCTGTGGAGGGCCCATCTGCTTGCCCAGTTCCTGCCAGAGCCAGACGTGGCAGCTGGTGACTTGTGACGATAGCTGTGGGTCATCTAGCTGCAGCTCACAATGCTGTCAGCCTTCTTGCTCCGGGAACAATTTCTGCCAACCAATGTGCTGCGAGGCCACCATTTGTGAGCCTTCCTGCTCTGTGAGTAGCTGCGTTCAACCCGTGTGCCTAGAGGCCACCATTTGTGAGCCTTCCTGCTCCGTGAGCAGCTGTGTCCAACCTGTGTGCTGCGAGGCCACTGTTTGTGAGCCTTCTTGCTCTGACAACAGCTGCTGCCAACCCGTGTGCTGTGAGACGGCTCCCTGCCAAGCAGTGCTCTGCGTGCCCGCTTCCTGCCAGCCCATCCTCTGCAGCCCCACCTGCTGCCAGCCAGTCATCTGTGAGCCCAGCTGCTGTTCAGAGGTATGCACCGTGCCTAGCTCCTGCCAACCTGTGGTCTGTGAGCCCACATGCTGTCAGCCAGTGTGTCCCACGCCTAGCTGCTGTCCATCTGTCTGCTCTGCCACCAGTAGCTGCCAGCCTGTCTGCTGTGACTCCAGTCCCTGTGAGCCACCTTGCTCAGAGCCCCAAGTTTGCCAGCCAGCCACCTGTATGGCTCTGGTCTGTGAGCCTGTCTGCCTCCAGTCTGTCTGCTGTGTTTCAAGTCCTTGTGAACCACCGTGTGTTTCCAGCACTTGCCAAGAGTCCTCATGCGGTGTCTCCAGTATCTGCCAACCTGTGTGCTCTGAGCCCAGCCCCTGCTCGCCATGTGTCTGTGTGCCCAGCCCATGCCAACCTCCTTGCTACATGGTCAAGCGCTGTCGTTCTGTCTGCTGTGAGCCTGTGTCCTGCCCACCCACCTCCTGCCAACCTCTCTGTTGCCGCCCGGGGTCTTCTGCATCTGCCATCCGCCAGCCAGTGTGTCCTCCTAGAACCTTCTACATACCCAGTTCCTGCAAACAGCCTTGCAGTGCTTCGGTATCCTACCGTCCGATTTGCCGCTCAATCTACCGTCCCATCTGCTCGGGACCCATCACCTTCAGGCAGCCGTACGTGACATCCATCTCCTACCGTCCTTCATGCTATCGCCCGTATTACTCCATCCTGCGCCGCCCCACCTGCTACACGTCCTACTCCTACCGCCCCGTCTGCTCCCGCCAGCCTTGCTCTGACCGTGACTCCTGTAAACCCGAGTGCAAAAAGTCCACGTCCAGCCAACTCGATTGCGATTGCGCTGACTCAACCCCCTGCAAGCCGGAAGTCTCCGAGGAGAGCCCCAGCCAACCCTCTGAGGCCAAACCCACCAGCTCACCCACCGGTGAGGCTGCAGCCCCTCCGCCTGCTGCTGGCAAGCCTGCCGACCGCTAAACTGGCCCAGGCCCACCAATTCTTGCAAAGCAAGCCACAAGCTGAAGAGAAAACCTGACTGCCTTCTGCAAAGTGCATTATGACTTAGCCAGAATCTTTACTCTCTACATCATCTGCTTATGCTTCTAAGAACTCCCCAGAAATGTCAGTAGTCTAATGATCCAAATAAAGGCCTGCTGGTCACTGTGAGGAGGATCTTCTGGGTTCTAGTCTTCTCCTGCCATTCAGTTGAGAAGAGCTGTTTCGCCACATCACCAGACTTTTTCCTGACACCAAATGTTTTCTGTCCATATGTATGGGCTCCCATGTGGTGTGTACTCATGTTCCTTGGGGACATCTGCAATGAGATATATTTAACTGTCCAATAAATGTGGCTAAGCTGAAGTGGCTTGCTGTTCTCCTGTTAATGTCATAGTCTCACTAGAGACTTTCTTTTTCTTTAAGAGTAGTTTCATCCATCTACCCAATCACTCATCCATCATCTACCCACCATCTATCCATCCACCTATCCACTTATCCAGCCAGCCAGCATTAGCTAGCTACTAGATAGTGCTATGGACTGCTTAGGCTCTAGGAATGAGTCCTCAAGTATCAAGGAGCTCGCTCTTTGGTGGCATGACAAATAGGTGATGAGACATTAATTTTATTATTTTGTGCTCATAACAGGGCCCATGAGTTCAGCAAGACACAGTGGGTACCAGGGAAGAATTCTTGAGGGATGTGACACTGGAGCTGAATCTTTCAGCACAAGTAGGAATTAACCAGTTACAGAGAAGGAAAAGATTTCTAGGCAGGAAATACATGTACAAATGAATGGGCCAATCTGTTTGTGAGCAAGCTGCTCATTAGGTGAAGCTGGTGTCCTTAGGGGAGAGGTGAGTCCAGAAGTCAGAGAGCAGGAAGCAACCTGCCCATCTGGATGCTAGACAGAGGTATTTGAGTTTGGTGCAGGGCTGATGTGAAGGTGTCATCAGGTTATGCAGGGCAGGGACATGAAGAGCACTGGGTTTTGGAAAGTCCCTCTGGCCTTGGTGTGGGGAACTCAATGAAAGAACATGATCCTGGATATAGAGAGACTGTGGAAGAAGCTAATTATTTTTGGGACCAAAGTGGGATGAAAACAACAAATAGGTTATATGCACAACAAGGAAGTTCAAGTAACCTAGATTTCTTATGGAAGAACTTTCCTATGTTCTCCTGATCCCCACAAACACTCTTTGCGTAAACTTCATACGTATCCTTTTACAATGTTCAAGTACAGAGTCTCTTCAAAGCAGGTACCTCTTTCACTAAGTGCCCAGAATAGAGGGCTATCTGTTGCCCTTGAGGTGCAGTTTGAGCCATCCCAAGCACAAGAAGGGTTAGACCAGGACTTCTCAACTTTGGCATGATGGTCATTTTGGATCCTGTAATTGTGGGAATTGAACTGTGCATTGTAGGGTGTTAAGCAGCACCCCTGGTCTCTGCCAACTAGACATTGCCAAACATTCCCTGAGAGGCAAAGCCACTCACACATATGTATGTATGGGTATACGAGCACGTATATACATATACGTTATATGTGTATATACATTTGTGTAATATTCAGAGATAGACACACACGCACGACTGGGGATAGTCACTTAGCAAGTAGCATACAAATAACTAAAACCCAGTTTGGTCCAAAGTCACCGATTTTTTTAGGGGTCACCACACTCCTTGATGAGGTTATAAGACATCTTTGGTGACACTCTAGATGTTTTTAGTGCCTCAAACTGCAGCAAAATGGATTTTCTTTCTATTGAGAGGTTTCTCAATAGAGAACATAAAATTGAGAGCAAGAATCAGAGAAAAGTGGGTGAAAAATGAATTGCTTTAAAACTGTACAAGTGGTATGTTCTAGACTTTTTTTCAGATTGAAGTTGATGTGTTTTTTCAAACACACTCATATTCCCATTTTTATTGACCTATGTGGTAAGATCCAGAGTATTTCCTCTCAAGTGAGAGATGAGTCGTTTGGGGGTGCAAATAGAATGCAGTGCACGGATCCCTGTACTTTGAAAGATGACAAGATGATCAGAGATGAGAAAGTGAGCACTAGAAATGATCCGTGATGTGACATAAAAGGCTATGGCTGATGACCAGGGTGAATGCTCTCTAGACAACACTCTGATTGGAAAACTACTTCTTTTCTTTAGCAGAGGTGAAAGGAAAAAGCATTTTGTATCCGGCACTTTGAAAAGGACCAGAATTTCCAACATTTTTATTAATTTGTGAGGCAGCCAAAGAAGAATGCAAATCACCCAAGAAACAACAAATGCCGCTGGTGAAATCCTGGGACTTTGACAACTTGGGTGATTAGCTAACGTGTCCAACAGAGTGAGTCAGTGGCTGAGCCAGAAATCGAGACCAGCTCTGCCTGGCATCCGAAGCCACTGTCTTTCCACTGCACACATCCAGCCTGATCCGGGCCAGGACATGGACTTGTGTGGAATGCTGAAGTTGGCTGGTGTGTTGCAGAGCCACAACAAGCCCAGAGGAAAAGGAGAAGGATCAGGAAAGCCTTCACAAATACCTCTTGGCGAAGATTGACTTAACTCTACAACTACTTTGCAGTAATATCCTGATAATTCCTTTTGAATGTTGTGCTTTTTTATTTGTAGAATTCATATGCTGCTGACTCCATAATATGAGTCTAATCCTTCTTGATGAAATATTTGCATCTTTTAAAATTTCCAAATTAAAAGACTGTCTTTGGGTGTATTGGAAGGAGGGTAAATAGTCAACCAGTTTGACCTAACTGATGATGAGAATCACAACAGTGGGCTGATGGTCCCCAGCTCCCGTCCTGGCCAATACGCTTATGAGCCAACATTCTGCTGTACAAATGTCAGCCTCTGATCACTATCAGAGTTGTCCCTTTCCTACCTCCCCAAAGTTAGGAGGTCTAATAAATAATGAGATTTGAGATTTGGGGGCCAGTTTAGCTAGGCTTGAATCTTGCTTCATTACTTGCACATTTGGGGAACATGATTTAGATCCTCTGAGTTAGTTTTGCCACTTCTGATATAGCGATGGCGATTACACTTACTAAGGTCATTTTGAGGATAGATGAAAAGTGCAGTCAAGAGTGTGGTACATAGAGTATGAAGTAGGTGGAAACTCTGGAGTCGTTATCATTGGTCACGGTACTAATAAGGTTAATTTTCAGGAAAGCCAAATGGCAAGGTCCCAGAAAAAGAACACTATGTATCTTTGGGATCCACCGCCTAATTTTCTCTTCCTTATCCTGGATACCCTCTCTCCCAGTAGGGTTGGAGCCTCACTTCCGGACTGGATGGTGTAGAACTGCATTCCTGGAGGAAGAGCAGGTGCTTTGGCGTGGGGGAGGCCTCCTGATGAGAGGGTGTACGGGAGATACCTGCTTCAGTGAGGCTGGGGAGTAACCTGTAAAAGAGACAGCTCATCCCGGAGCAGCATCAATGAATTCAAAGTTGGCAAAGAAAGCTCCCAGCTTTACAGACATGTTTTCTAAGTAGGGTTATCTGCTGGGCTCCTGAAGCTTTCTAATCAGATGTTTGCCTGCAAATGAATAAGAACCATAACAAGGAAAGATGCCTTGGTACCCACGCCCCTGGTAAAGGACTATAAAAACCCCTCTGGATTAGATGTCCTCTGAACTCAGATACACTGAGTTTCCAACTTCCCAGCAAGGTTAGCATCAGCACCATGACAGACGGCTCTTGTCCTGGAAATAGCCCAGCCATTCCAGCTGTGCCGACCACTGCCATATGCCCAAAGAATCGCAGCTTCGGAAATGCTATCTGTTTGCCCAGTTCCTGCCAGAGCAGGACATGGCAACTGGTTACATGTCAAGAAAACCGTCAGCCATTCAGCAGTGCTCCAAGGAGCACAGAATCCGTTTCTTGTCAATCTACCTGCTTTCCAGAAACTTCTTGTGTGGGTTTTGTTTGCCAACCCATCTGCTCCCGCATAGGCTGCTGTGAATCTGGCACTGGTCAGTCTGCTTGTCCAGTCTCATCATGTCAATCATCCTGCTTGGAATCCACTGGTTGTCAGATAAAATGCCGTGATGTCAGCCCCTGTCAACAAAGCTCCTGCCACGAACCTGTCAGCACATCTGGATCATGCCAGGTACCTTGTGGCCAATCAATCTGCTGTGATACAAGCTCCTGCCAGCCATCCTGCTCTGAAGTAACTCCCTGTCCTGAAACGCCTTGCCTACCAGTCATCTGTGAGTCTAGTTCATGCCAACCCCCTTGCTACCAAGGAGGTTCGGGTCAACTCATTGGTGGTGAAGTCCAGCCCTGCAAATCTACTTATTACCAACCCATCTGCTACATTTGCAAGCCTTGCCAATCAATTCCCTGCATGCCTGTTTCCTGCCAGCCATTGACTTGTGTGTTTAGTTCTTGCAGTCCTTCTTGCTGTGTGCCCTCTACTTGTCAGCCACTTCACTGCCATCCAGCTCCTTCTGTATCTTTCATCTGCCAGCCAGTGGCTCACTGCCAATTCCCATGTTCTATAAAGAACTCTTGCAAACCAGATTCCTGTGGCGCCATGCTTTCTGGCCAACAGACTTGTGGTGGATCCATTTCCTGCAAACAAAGTGGCTGCAAATCCCCTTCCTGCCAACCACCTTGCTGTGTGACAGGTTTAGGAAAATCATCTAGTGATGGCTCCAGTTGCTTCTAGCCAACTTCCCCAGGTCTGTGCAAAGTAAGTTCCTGCTTGGCAACTTCTGGCCCACCCAGCTGTGAGTCAAGCTTCTGTAAAGCAAGACGTCGTTGATGGAGTACTTTCCACACCTCCTCTGAGGTTGTGCTACTGTCTATATGTACATAGCCATCCTGTGGGTGCGTACCTCCTGTGGAGCACAAATGTTACTGCTCTCTGTCTTTAGAGTCCACCTTCCATATTCTCTCTAGGTGCTCAGGAGAGAACTTGATAGCCATTGAGACATCCTTCCTAACTGAGGATAACTTTTCAGGAAGCATGGTCCACTCTATAGCTTGCATTTCCTGATGTTGTCAATTCATTTCATGTCAGCAAAGCTTTCTGTCCAGTTTGTCCTGTTTTTGAAGCTTCCCAATCTTTCAGAAGACTCCTTTGCTGCCAACTGATAATAAAAAATGTGAGTGGTTAAGTGCAATGAATGAGACTCATACAGTGCTTTCATTCCTTTCCTCACGCCACTACCTAGATTTCTTTCAGGTTGCATTTGAACACAGTGACCTTGAGTCCTTCAAGTCAGAGGGTTTGCATTGGTCTGAATGGGTAACAGGTGTCAGGAATTATAGATGCTCAAGCTGGAAGGGAAAAAGGACAAGTAGTTCACTGGCTTTCAGTCTTTTCACCACCAAGAGCTCTTTTCAATTGAGTGGCCTCAGATGCCCCATAATGAGGAGACTTGGGAAACCAAAGACAGAAATGGTTCAGGGAAGCCATAGGTTAAAATAAACATGGAGACTAGCTTAGGGTTAATTCACTTAACACTGGTTTTAATGATCAATTTACTTAATGACCAACTTAAACAAAATTAAAACACTAGATTTTTTTTGTTGGTTTATTGGTTATGTTTTTGAAATTTTAAGAGTCCGTTTTAAAAATAATTAGTTGAAGGAAAATTTAGAACCTGTTTTATATGTCTGGTATGTAGTTATTGAACCTAAATATTTTTAAAAATAGTTGCATTTTGGGGAAATTTTAGAGGAAAATTTATAGTATATGCTTGCACTGATATAAGGTCCTTCCTCAAAGGGATCTGGCCTCTCCATTAATCAAGGGGCTCTCGGTCTGTGAAATACATTGATTTAAGTCTGAAACTGAAAGGCCATGATCCTCCACTGTAACAAATCAGGTTTCTTTTGTACGTGGCCACCTAGTTATTCTAGCGCCCTTTACAGAAAACATTAGTACATGATCTGAGAACTCTTGTCTAAAATCAGCTGACTATAGGAATATTTAATATAAGGATATATTTATAGATTTATTTCTGGAATCTCCATTCTATTATTGATCAATTCTCAATTAGAAGTTTTAGTTCTTGTATTGGTCTGTATGTATATTCTGGTTTCTGTGAACAGGATTCAGAAACAAGTATCCAAGAAGCATGAGCCATTGGAACTATCTACACATATGGCACTACTTCTGTTTTGCTGAAAGACACAAAATGAACCTTATTTGATAAAGTGTTATGGGCCTAATTAAAATAAATCATTTATTTGATCATTTGCATGAGACACAGGGCACATCCAACTGCCCCATCAGTAGTTGGAAAATTTATTTGCAAAGCAGCAAAAAATAATCAGTGCATTAACCATTAGCATTCAAGTCAAAGCATCCTATGGAAATGCCAATCAAGATTAAGATAGATGAGGACCATGATCTACACAGCTCTTTTTTCTTTTTCTTTTTAAGGTTCAGCAATTTATCTTTTTAAACCATATTTTTAATTGATGCATTATAATTATACATAATAGTGGGATTTTTTTATTATGTGTTAGTATATGCACATGATAATTTGGTCAATATCAGTCCTTCATATTTACTCTTTCTCCACACAATTTAGGGAAATTTCTTTGTAGGGAGAATGGGACTTGCTGGAGAGCTAGGTGCCTGCTGGGTTAAACTAATGTGCTACTGAAAAAACATTGATCAAAGGATGCAGGAGTCATGTCTACCTCTATTTAGAACTTCACAGCATGATCTCACTGAGAGTCCAAGTATAGGTATTCTTAATATGGAAATGCATCCCACAGGGGAAGTTCAAGGTGGTAGTGTGGAAAGAACCCTGGGACAAGTTTCAAAGGAGAAGGTTGAGTCCCACCCTGGACCTTTACTCACCATATGACCTTTTGCAAGATCACGATCCTAATCTATGAAAAAGGAAGGAGTTAGATTAATTGTACTCAGGACTCTTTTGTATTTTCCATGAACTTCTAGTTATTCTCTAATGGATTAAGACTAAAGCCTCTCACACCCCTGGAACTGATAGAAAAGGAAAAGTACCTTGAGATATGAATGGAATGTTAAAGAAAATGAACCCTTAAACTAAAAACCCCATGAAAGGATGCTCAAAAGTAGTATCTTTTGGAGAAATCCAAATTTTAAAATAATTAGATACTATCTTATAGGTAAATTACTAGCAAAAAAAAAAAAAAAAAAAAGAATGTCAGAGCTTAGCACATTTTTCTCTAAAGGCACAGATAATACATATTTTATGCTTAGTGGTGCACATGGTCTCTACCCCAATTACTGAATTTTGCTATTGTGTCATGAAAGCATCAATAAGAAACTTGTAAACAAATGAGTGTGGCTGAGTTCTAATACAAATTTATTTACAAAAACATGCTACAGGTGGCATTTGGCTCATAGGGCATAGATCCTGTGCTATGTAGTACTAAGTGTTGAGCATGTGACTTTATAGGAATCCTTCTGACTGCTGATGAATTATTGGCTTGTTTGACAATTTTTAAAAAACAATCTGGATCAATTTATGTAAATTATATAAATGCATACTACTTGATCCAGAAATTCTGGTCCTGAGGATATATTCCTCTGAAGTTCTTACACCAGCCCATAGGGAAATACATAGAGGATGCTCACTGTGGCATTTCTGTGGTGACAGGGACTTTAAAGGTGTCTACCATGGGGAGAACAGGTAGGCCATACATGGTGATTCACTCTATAATGTCATGTAGAATTAGAAGCAGCAGATTATACATGCAGGGACACATTGAGGATCATAACAACACTCTGCTTAATGACAAAAATGGAATGTGATGTGTTGCATGTTGCTATTCACCAAGGCCAAACTGTTGTTTATACCTTTTATGCAAACAATAATAATGGTACAGAATTGAAGACACTTGAGACAAACCCACATAAATACAGTTATCTCATACTAGACAAAGGTGCCAAAAACATACATTGGAGAAAAGATAGCCTCTTCAGCAAATGGTGGGGAGAAAACTGGAAAACTATATGCAGCAAAATGAAACTAAACCCCTATCTCTCACCATGCACAAAACTCAACTCAAAGTGGATCAAGAATCTAGAAATTAGACCATAGACCCTGCACCCTCTAGAGGAAAAAGTAGGCCCAAATCTCCATCATGTCGGATTAGGCCCCAACTTCCTTAACAATACTTCTACAGCACAAGAAATAAAATCAAGATTCAATAAATGGGATGGATTTAAACTAAACAGCTTCTTCTCAGCAAAAGAAACAATCAATGAGGTGCAGAGAGAGCCTACATTTTGGGGGCAAATTTTTGCCACATGCACATCAGGTAGAGCACTAATCTCTCCAGGATGTATAAAGAACTCAAAAAATTTAACACCAACAACCAAACAACCCAATCAATAAATGGGTACTATACGAACATTTTAAATTAAATCAAATTAAATGCATTAAACACAATGTATTAGAATGAGGCAGGGGAAGCAAAGAAACTAAATGATACATGAGAACATAAAAAATAAATGAGAAAAGAATCTTTCAGGGACGAAAGATGATAATGTCCCATATCATTAGGAATGTGAATCAATTATTTGCAACTGAGGCCCAAAGTGAAAATTAAGGAAAGGCAGAAAGAGAGGAGAGACTTTGATATCATAGAGGAAGTACTATGGATGGAATGGCTTGCAGAAATAGCCTTTTGATGATAACCTGTCCAAATTCTCTCTCCCACATCTTTCCCAGGGGTCTCAGTTGTGCTGGAGAAGGAGCAAGGATCTGGGAAGTGTGATACAATACTGTCAATACTGTCCAAAAGTTTCAATCATGTTTCTTCTGTTGTATCTCCTCAAATAATTCCCTCTTCCAAGAATTCTTGACAAAACTAGGGTTTCAGATTTCACTTTGCAATAGTTTCTGGACCTCTCTAAGTCTGTATTATTCTTTTTATTATCTCAATTACAGATTTCTCAGTTAACTGGCAAATATTTTTCAGGGACCATCTGCCAACACATAAACCATAGGTTCTAAACCTGTCAAATATAAAACGTGGGTTGGGAAGATGTATATCTTTCCCCACGCTTGGCAACAGTTCAAATAACATAGCATTTATTTGTTCCTTTTAGGTTTGCTAGAACTTGCCCATAAAATATCTGAATCTCCTGTTATAAACAGCGTTCTGCCAAGCCTGAACATGCTTATAACTAAGTCCTTATTTACACATCTGTTCGAGTAAGGGAGCAATTTTAAAAACGTAAGATGTTTTTAAAAACGCCTACCACCCAGAATCCACATTTTCTTACTTACATCTGTTTTGGGTTTTTAAAAAATATAATTGAAATAAGATATCATTAATTTGAAGTCCATTTTGTATCCTTCTCTGTCTCATTTCTCTTCTTCTTAGATATAACTTCTATTATGATTTGCATACCCTGTTAGTCACTGTTAGTTTGTATAAAAAGAGGCCACCTAAAATATTTATAAAGTCTCTAAGTAGTATCTAGTATCAGGGCTTGCAAACATAAGAATTTACATAGACAATGTGAAATTATGCAATTCACTTTTTAATTTAATGATTATTGCTTTTAAGAACAATGTATTTTGATACATTGATATATTTCATTGTATTAGCTATCTACTGCTGCAAAATTACCCCCCAAATTAGTGACTGAAATGACAAACATTTGCTGTCTTACTGTTTCTTTGGGTTGGAAATATAGATGTGGCTTAGCCAGTAAATGTAAGACCCTAAAATTTGAGTCCACGTTAACTGTAGTGTCTCCTTCTAGCAAATTTCAGATGATCTGAACCCCTCCAGAAAGGTCTGTCCAATCAATTTGTCCCAAACTGTCTGCCTAAATGCCCATTTGGTTCATTTACTATCCAGGGTTTCAGTCTGAATTTGAGATCAAGTGCTCTTGTAGAATTGTCACGGAATGAATTGGCACGGAATTCAATCCAGAGATTGCCTTCTTTTCATAAGATATTATGAGAACACTATTCAATTGCCATGTTGAAGGCCAGATTCACTTTCTACTGAATTTCATTTATCAACGAATTTAGCAAAAATAAAAAGCTAAATTATTTGATGTGGCGTGGTCTAATCAGTTCTATGTTTTATTATTTTTTCCTAGGCATCTGCAAAGTATCATTTGAACCATCTATTCTAGGATCTTTTTTTCCTGAGACAAGATCAAGCTTACAGGTGTATGGCCTCCAGAAACTTGGAGAATTACTTGTCTCAACATTTTGAGTATGTCTCGTTCTCTGAGATTCCTTAATATCAATGTTTGATTTACTTCTTAACTCTACTGTGGGACATAAAATGCACAGCATACAATGATGCGAATTTATTAGAGAGTCTAAGTGTTTGTAAATGGGTTTGTCCTTATAAATGTTCACTTTTTTAATTTGATGATTCCCCCTTGTCTGAAAAGATAGACACCAAGAAAGGGTCTTTCTGGCATCACCTTGACATTCGTTGTGCTGCATCCCACAGGAGATCTCAGATCTATTTCAATCTTCTCTCTCAGCATGAATGAACTAAGGAGGCCTTTTAAAAGCCTAGATTTTTCTTGACAGATACTGAATTGTTACAGTTTCTGGATCATGAGTTGAATGAGAGATGGATACAAATGCATCATGAAAAAATGCATCATGTAAAATCAACTAAGAACATTCAAAACCAAACAGCAGCAACAGAACTATTACATCACACTGAGAAGCTTCCCTCGTATCAAACATCTTTTGGTAGTTGTGGCTTCCTTATTCAGATCAAAAAGAGTTAAAATCTCTGTCTCTGTCTCTCAGTCTTTCTTACCATTTGCAAGTTTTCCCATTTCAGTTTGAAAGGAAACACTTTGATTTTTTTTTTTAATTATAAAAGTAATGTGTAGTGGCGCACACCTGTAATCCCAGCGGCTCAAGAGGCAGAGGCAGGAGGATCACAAGTTCAAAGCCAGACTCAGCAAAAGTGAGGCACTAAGCAACTCAGTGAGACCCTGTCTCTGCATAAAATACCAAATAGGGCTGGGGATGTGGCTCAGTGGTCGAGTGCCCCTGATTTCAATCCTCAGTAACCCTGCTCCATAAAAAACGTAATGCATGCTTGAGAAGGAAAGCAATGGAAAGCCTTGGTCCCCAGAATCCAATCCAGTTTCCTCTGAAGACAAACTCCTGATGACTGTTCAATATGCTCCCATGTTGGGTTTCTGCTTTCTTTTACTGATGGTTGCTTATTATCCCCATTTTAAAAATAAAAGGAGACTCATTTCCATATCTCGAACACCAATTTGAGAATATCAACACAAAGTAGTAGAACTTTGTCCTGGTGTTTCTTGCCGTGATGGGAATCAAACCCAAGGCCTCGAACATGCTAGGCAAAGAACTCTGCCACTGAGTTACACCCCCAATCTGCCTTTATCCTGTTGGATGGCATCCTCACTTTGCTTGTAATCATTTTATTTTAAAAAATATTTCCACTGTGTGCACTATTTTTCACATTTATTTATTTATTTTTGTCAACCCAAGAGTGTTTGCAGTTTCCTTCACTCTTCTCATAGGCTCCTACTTACCTTGTTTAATGTTCAGTTCACAGAACTTTCTAAGGTTAAACTTTTTAAATTGCAGACAATGCAGTTGTTTTTAATCTGTAAATATGAAAATATCTTATGGCTCAGACTAGTATTTTTATGTGGCCTTTTTTGTTGCAATCAAATCCCAGTATACACAGCTCCTTATAACTGGCTGGTATTTTTACATGTGGCAAAGCACTTTAAAGGGTATTAAGATAATAATCACACAAAGGAAAGGATTTTAAAAGGAATTAAAGCAACATAAGTCACCTTTCCTAATAGTGTCTTTTTGAATGGAATTTTGCCTGCCCCTTGTTTCCTGTTTTAATAGCTACTTAACAACGAGGGGAACACATCAGACTTCTCTGAAATTGTATTCCTGAAGAGCAGAAACTCTGCATTAGTTGTCTTATTTTGGAAATCCCCGATGTGGGATCGGCATCGTGGGTTTGGGTAGAGAAGGCTAAGAGGCAGAAGAACCTGTGATTGAGGCAGCCTCATGAAGGCCAGCTTTGAAACTCAAGCCCAGTAAGGAGTTGTCTCAGTGGCTCTACATTGGGAAAACAGAATAGAAGCTGACATCTGAGACATGCAAATGGACCAAAAAGATATGTGTAAATGAGATAGCCAGGGACCACCACAGGGACAAAGGGTGAATGCACTCCTAAGCCATAGCTCATTTTTTTTTTTTTTTTGTCTCTCACCTGAACTCATAATGGGCTAGGAATTCAAAGCTGGTACCCACCCTCTTTAATACCTAATCAGCTTCAGAGACCAGGTGCATTGGAAGGGCCGGATGCTCTTGCCATGGCTCTCCCAGGACAACATACAGGAACAAAAAGGATAAAACCTGTTTAGGAGCCCTCAGATGGCACATTCCCAGGACTCTTAACTTCTTACTTACCATGAGTTGTGTTCTCTTCCATTTCCCACCTGTGGGTTCTCTGAACAGCTGCAGCAACTCAATGCCCTTATCATAAACAGGTGTTTAGACAGAATGCAGCAGAAAGGCAAAAACTAACATTTGACTTCAGGGTCACAGTCTGACCTTTCCTTCTTTAGAGGTAAAGCAGCCCCATGGGAAAAGAAAATACACCTTTGAAATGTACAGAAAGCTAATTAACATTCCTAACCCTTAGACCCCCTTGCAAAAAGCCCTTTTGCCTGAACAAAAGGAACTCTCTTCCCTTGTTCTAGGAGCCAGCCTGACACTCTGGTCATTGCCTGTATGCTCTCTCACCTGACCTAGTTTCATTTCAACTGTCACCAAGTCAAAGTTCCTGTGTCCGGCCTCATAAGAGCCTATAGGATGAGCCCCGCCTATGGCATGTGGAATTTGCACATCTGTGGGTGCATGACATTGGGTGTTGCTCATGTTGGTCTCATCAGTTTTCTTGAATCAATGGGTTTATTTTATAAAAATGGTCCTATAAGCTGGGAAATAGATTTCCTCTTGTAACCCACATAATCAGAAGCTTTTTGGCTACAACCCTGAATCTGCAGAAAAATGTGAAGGCGGTGATTTATCAATGGCCCAAAGCTCTTGCAAACAAAATCAGAGGGTTGCTCTTTAGAAAGACTCCTCTCTTATGGTCTAGGGAAGCCCTGAATGGGATCCATAATCCTAGCCCATTGTCTTAAATTTGGCCTCTTGCCTTAGTGTATGGGAACAGATGGGAAAAACTCAGTAAAGTATAAAATATCCTTAGAATCTCAGGGTGTTGGAAGCACACATTGTATACATAATCTCATATAAGGATACACAAGATGAGTGTAGTTCATTAGATGTTAAACTGGGGAAATTCCTCAGCTGCAAAGAAGCCAAAAACACATTGTAAACACAAGGGGCCCTGGAAAGGGAAGATATTTTCAAGGTAACAAAATTAACCTATTATTCAGACAATCAACATGGGTGGAGGATCAGGGGGGAGAATTTTGGGCACATACAATTTTTAATGACATTCAACTAAATTCAAACTATCTCTAGTGGCCATGGAGTCCAACAATTTTTTTTTTATTCAAAAGGTAAATTTGATTCTTTGTCCAAACTTTAGTCAAGCTTCTGAAACTTCTCCTGACCCCCTTTGTGTGCTACCTTATAAAAATCTGGTTTTGTAAAGCTTTAGCAAAGAGCCCTGACAAATCTTGTTATTTCTCTGATAACAATAAATATAAGAAGCATATTTTAAATGTATCCCAAACCTTCAAAAAATGGAATTTACCTTGCTGAACTGAAAGACCAGGAAAGAGCAGGGATGCAAGAAGAGTGGAGAGAACAGGCCACTTAATGCACCAATGAGCCAGTCGTAGAATGTTCTCTCTATACAATTTTGTTCACGTACTAATTTTTTAAAAATGTAAGCAATATGGAGAAGTCTTCCTTTTCATATGTCATAGTCATAATTTCACCGGTGGCTCTTACATCTTATTTCTTCATCTGTTCACCTATTTGTGGATTTGATTTTGGTCTTACTGAGCTGTTAGTTTTATATATTAAGTATATTAATGCTTTGCCATATTTATTACTATTGGGCATTTAAAGGGGAATGCCTGGGAAGAACTGGGTTAATTTTGTTTGGAATCAACCTGAAAGGGTAGAAGATGATCGAAATTTGTTCCAATCCATCTTAATCTTTGTTTCAAGCAAGAATCTGACTGAGGCTGAACAGCTTGGTTTTTATCTGGCTCTTATCTTGGATGAGGAATGCTTCTGTTTAGAAAGGGATTCTGAAGGCTTTCTGGGTAGGACAGGTTACAACCTCTGTGAACACAGGGACAATAAAGGGTAGACAAGGCACGCAGGCTGTCCTTATCAGGTTTACATGATCTGTTACAACTTAGGCTTTTTAAATTTATGCTTTGGGCCTGGGAGGAAGAACCTGATAGTGGTGCTGTAAATCAAGAATTCTCGAAGGAGCAGATCTTGGGAGAGATAATACAGGAGGCTAGAAAATACCTCTAATGTAGAGCAGGGCCTGATATTTAGGGCCTGGTTTCCACAAATATCTGCTAATAGACACATTTTGACTCTGCTTTTTTAAGATCATCCCATAAGCTCTTGGCAATAGGGTGGCTGGAGGAGAAAAAGTGAGATGACCTCAAATTGTGGGTTTGATCCCTACATAGGTACAGGCATGGCAGAAGCCAAGGGGCAAGAGAGCATCCAGGGCATCTCAGATGAAGTGTTGAAGATCCCAGGTGCCATAGGATGGGGAAAGAGAGACAGGAGAGGTTGGATGGAACAGAGACCAAAAGGCTCATGAGATTCGGCGAGTGAAGACAGAAGGGTATAAGTTTGAGCCACAATAGTCATAATGAAACATGCCTATGTTTGTAACTGTTGGATTAACAAAGTAAGCCTTTTTTAATTCCACTGGATTTAGTCCTTCCACATGAATGTGAATTACCAGGGGCTCAGCTTCAAGACAAAAAGAACCAAAACCCAGTGGTGCCTGAATCTAAAGGTGGGGTGGAACACAGTCAAATGGGAATGGAATGACATTTGTGTATACAGAAACTGGTTGAGTTATTTATGTCCTATGTTGCAGATACTGTCAGACCATCAGATAAGATGATCAGTGTGGCCTGGGTCATAGGACGTGGGGAGATATCAGAAGTGATTTGTAAATATGTAAAAGGCTTTCCCAAGGGGAACAGTTAAAGGATGCAGGGCTCATATCAGTCAGAGCTTTCAATGTAAGTGGAGATTATTAGTAAATTAGCTAGAAAGGGTAGAAGGACAATTCAAAATTATCATAAGATGCAGAGAAAAGGAAACAAACAAACAAAAATTGGGGGAAAACATGGGAATAACTGCAGTTACTACAACTTGAAAAATCAGTTTCATGGATATAGTTTTTAAAACTAGATTAAAAGACTGAGCTGGATTCTCATTAAGAAGGGAGATTTTGTTATCATTTGCAAAAGATCTCTGAATAGACTCCAGAGAGAGCCTGAAACATTATATAAATGTTGTTAATATCTCTGACGAATTACAAAAAATAGTTCTAAATCAGAATTTCTCCTTTTGTGGAATACTCTTTATTTTCCTAGAATACTGTCTATAATCGCTCTTTTCAAGTGGAAGTCATTTTAGTTTTTATTTTGATTCTTAATCCTCTGTTTTCTTGTAAGTTATCTGTTGAGTAACTATTAACTATTTCTTTTGTGATTAATATGACTTGAGATAGCTTCTTCAGCTACCATTTCTAAAGGCTGTCATTTCTCATAACAAGTCAGTGATGTTAGATGATAACCTAATGAACCAAGATCCACTAAAATGGGGGCAAACACATATGCACACGAGTCAATGCAACATCATGATGATAATTCTACATTATGATGATGATGATAGTTCTGTATCACTGGGGAATTCCTTTTTTCTTTAAACTTTGGAAGATAAGAGAAAGGTTCACGAACCCCAAGTTATCTTGAAATTCAATTAGAAATATCACAAATAAATATAATTAGAAATAACACAAATATAGTGCACAGATATTATGGTAAAAATGAGCTAGAGTAAAACGTAAACTCTGTCACAAATGCTTATGATGCAGTGGGGTGAGTGAGCGTACATCACAAGTTGGGGACTGCTGTTAGATGCCATTGAAGACTCAGAACCCACCTTAAAGAGGATCAAATCCAAGTTATGCAAAGTTACCTTGAAAAGAAAGGTATCCTCAAAGTCTCAATACCTGACTCAGACCTGATTGAATATATAAAAACGTGAAGCCTAAAGGAGGGTGTTAGTGAAGTATGGAAATCTGGAGCTAACACAAGTGCTGTGGCCAATGTCACCAGTGTCTTGTCAACCCACTGCCCAGAGAAGCATAAGAGTTAGTTGTAGGACTGAGTTTCCAAGTTCTACTGAGGAGCTCTCCTGTGAAATGAATATGTCAAATGCCTTCCAAGATTTAGTTCCCTTAATTATTTTGTGCTTATTCCTTGCTCCTGTGGTGGTTAAGAAGTTCCTATAGTTAATTCTCCTGCAAGTTAATAAATAGGTGTCTTTGCTTTATGGGCTTGCTTAACAGGAGTCTGCTGCAAGAGGTGGTTTCATCCTTGGTATGTAAACAATACCATATCTCTCTGTCTACAAGACTAAAAGGCCAAACCCTGGTAAATTCATCACAGTGTGAATTCTTCCCTGAATGTCTTTTGGAAGACAGCACTCCCCTGCTTTTTCTCCTTCACTCTAAGAGGATACCATTTATCATGATAGAATGTATGTTTTTCTTAAAGCATTATGTGTTTGAATGTGCATGGATTTCAGAGACTGGTGTGTTGGCCAGTAATCCATCTAATAACGATAGGGCAAGACGGAGGGTATTTAGCACCTTGAGGAATTCCAGGCATGGAAGGAATCCTGATAAACTTCCTGCCATGGAGTTGAATGTTGAATGTCTAGTAATTAAAAATTCATATACCCAGGTGGTTTGGTCCATACTGGGGAAGCTCTCTTAAGGAGTTTCTCCACATATTAATTGATACTCGTGCTGAGTCCCCTGAGCTTTTCCTCATTAGGAGCATGCATAACTGTACAATCAGGATGGCATCCCCTACACTTATTAACTCTGTCCTCTATTCTGGTGCCTTTGCTAGGAAATCAGATTTATTTTCCTCTAAACATGGCAATTATCTCCTTGCACCATAAGATGTGGTTCCATTCAGGCAAGGATTTCTCTGCCTTGTAAATATGAATCATTTTTAGATGGTCCTTTTGTAACAAGTTTATCATCGCTAACTTTGCTTACCAGGACTTTCTCATTGTCAAAATCAAGTTCAGAATGACTTCTGAGGATGCTGAAGAATTCCTACTGTATTTTAGTGGCACTGAGATTTCAATGAAATTTCTAAATTGTTGGGTGTCCCTTAACCCCTTCTTCTTGCATATGTGCCAATTTTGTGATGTGTATTTTCAAAGTGTCATCAATTTTCTGGGTTTTGCCAGGGAGACTATATAGACTGTGCATACCAGGTGAGCTCACGCATCCATCTTTTCTTCTGGGTTCATTTATGGGTATGTTTTCCATTGTGGAAGAAGGCAGGAAAGGTGGGCTTTAGGGACTAAATTCAGACAGATGAGCATTCATATCGTTCCTGTTCTGGTAAACTAACTGCAGGGTTTTTGGGGAAAATACTTACATATTCCGACAAGATTTCATCATTTTTGCAAATGTTTTCAGAAATTTTGCACTTGAATTCTTTCAGTATCACACCTGCTGTTCTGTACAGTAAGTTGATTCATGGGGTCAATATGAAAGAGTCTTCCTTTCTTCCCTCTCTCCCTCCTTCCTTCCTTCCTTCTCTTTTTCCTCCTTCATTAGTTGGCAAGACACAGTCCTGTCAGACACAGCTGTCCTGAACCACCTTTCCTGAATCAGTAATGACACAGGTTCACCACCCTCAGGTCTGGTGTGTGACTTTCATCTCAATCACTTCTATAATCATAGCATGTGGCAAAGTGCATGTTCAATAAATTTTGTTGAAATAAAGGACCTTTCTAATATCCAGATAGGACTCTTTTTTATTTTCCTTCCCAAAGTTCCAACTAGGAATGGGATATGAAACTGAATGTATTAAGTAATTTGTTTTCATACTCAAGGGTTCTTAGATCCATGTTCCCTTCTACACCTGCAGGTGCAAGGAGCAGAGGGCACCCAGATAGTGTAGTGTAAATAGCTTATTGTTTGAAGCCAGGTAATCTGCTGGCTGGCTGTGCAAACTTGAACTACTTACTTAGTCTCCCTTAGCCTCTGTTTTCACATCTGTAAAACAGGGATAATAAAACCTTATTCCACCATTTTTCCTGCCCCCATACCCTCTCTCCTCCACTCCCTCCCCTTTGCTCGCGAGGTGGAGGCAAGAGGATTGTGAATTCAAAGCCAGCCTTAGCAATTTAGATAGGTGCTAAGCAACTCAGTGAGGCCCTGTAATAAAATACAAAATAGGGCTGGGGATGTGGATCAGTGGTTGAGTGCCCCTAAGTTCATCCCTGGTACTGTTCCCCCCCCCAAAAAAAAACACAAAAAAACCCAAACAAACAAACAAAAAAAACCAAAATTCTGCTGGGTTATGAGTTAGATGAGAAAATATCTAGGATGGTTCCAGTCAAGCAAGGATGTCTCTGTAGATGCTCAGTAAGTTCCTCAGCTCATTCTCTTCCCTATCATGAATCCGGAACAGGCACTTAGCAAGCCAGACAATCTGTCACTTTTCTGAGAATCCCTCTGTCTTGTTAAGTCATCTAAGATCTAACCACAAGATGGCTCTGGCCACCTTTTCTTGCCAGAGCCAGTATCAGTTCTTTTCCAAGAAAATATCTGGATATCATTTTTGTTTGTTCAGTTCTTCTTTAGAAAGGAAGGGACCACTTTCATATCTCACATCTATCATAGGAGTACCCAGTTTCTTTTCTGTAATACTTCTGCTTTCTAATAATACTCTGGTGTCGAATCTCCTTGGCTTCAACCTTGCCTTACAATACCCTGAGACTGGGTGGAGCACAAGGAGTTAAATACCCATTGCTCACTTACTTCAGTTCCTAGAGTTCTCCAAGCAGGTACCATCCTTACAATGCTCTGTGTTTAGAAGAGATAATAGAAAATGCAAAAACACAAGAAAAGCCTTTTAAAGCAATAACTGTGAAAAACAAGACTTCAGCGTAGGGTCTGTGATAGGGAAGACTTTAAAAACATGATTCTAAGTGACCATGGAAACAAGGAGCAGGACATAAGGCTGATGAATACGCTGATAGATCGTGGTGGTCTGGATCATTTGAAATGTTGGCCATCAGTGCAGAGACTGGAGCAGTCCTACGGATTTGTTTTTCAAGATTCTTAGAGGGAAAGGGGGATGGCAACTTTTCCAAGGTTGAGATCTTGACTTTGTGTGGAGGATAGATGAAGCTGATCAGCAGCTGTTGCACTCAGCTGTGGAAAATAAAGACAAAAGCAAATAAAAATGAAGCAGGCTGCATTTCACAAAGCTGCCTCACAATTTAAGAAAATAAATTACAATGTTCCTATCTGCATTTTTCATTCAGTTTAGTTTTTATGTTAATGTTGAGTTTTTATTCTAATAAGCACAACGATATGCTAATTATTATGCTAATAAGCACATTATGCTAATAATCATAATAAGTTGTGGGTGTTATTTATGCTCTTTTAAAAAATTTTGTACTAATTAGTTGTATGTGATAGCAGAATGCATTTCGATTTATTGTACACAAATGAAGCACAACTTTTCATTTCTCTGATTATACACAATGTAGAGTCCCATCACATGTGCAGTCACACATGTACCTAGTGTAATGATGTTCATCTCATTCCATGATGTTTCCTGCCCCATGCCCCCTCCCTTCCCCTTTGCCCAATCAACCTTTTTCCATTCTCCCCATGCCCCGCCCCGCCTGCCCTCTCATTATGGATCAGCATAATTACCATCCACTTATCAGAGAGAACATTTGGTCTTTGTTTTTTTGGGATTGGCTTACTTAGCGTGATATTCTCCAACAATCCTTGTTCCTCATGTGCATTGTGAATATCTTCCTTGCCATGTGAGGCAAAAGAAATCAGTCCATAAAATCATAAAAAAATGGTAAATTGTTGTCACTGTTAAAAAGTAGTTTACAACACAGCAACAGATAATTAAAATAATTATATTATTACTTATTTAAAACTATTTTGCCCTTATTTTATGCCCACTATTTCTTTCATAATGCTGTTTATTTCTCTCTTACACTTATTAGCTGATTAATTTGGCCAGAGTTTTACCTGTTTTATGCACTTTTTAAAAAGTTCAAACTTTTGGCTTTGTCCAATTCCACTATTTTTCCTTTATTTTCTGTTTTACTAATTTCCACTCTTATTTACAGTATTGTTTTCTTCTGTGTGGGTAGGGAGAAATGCTGTTGCTTTTCTCCTAATTTTTTAAGATGGGCCATTAAGCTCATTTATTTTGAGGCTTTCCTCCTTCTTATATAAAGATATAAAGCTATAATTAAATTATCATTAAAATATTGCTTTTGTTACATCCTGTGAGTTTTGATATGTCATGTTTTATAATTATTTAATTCTTTACATTTGAGCAATTCCTCTATAGATTCTATGCTTGTGATTTTACCATTGATCCACTTTCCCTATCATTTTAGCTCTATGTCGCACAACTGGGGAGGCCTGCTACTGGCATCTAGTGGGCAGAGGCCAAGGAGGCTGCTCAACATTTTTCAATGCACAGAACAGACCCCACTGACAGTGGATCACCTGGACCAAGATGTCAACAGTGCCAAGGCTGAAGACGCTTGATTTAGAAAAACATCTAAATATAATTATACATATATATGTATATATTATATATTCACATATATTTACATGTATAAATATATGTATGTTTTGTAATTTATATTATTACATATACATATGTTTATGTACATGTAATATTATATGTGTAAATACATGCTAATATATAATGTATGCATTATATGCATTTAGGTAAATATTTGTAAATATATCCTTGGTACCAGGGATTGAACCCAGGGAAACTTAACCCCTGAGCCACATTCCCAGTCTTTTATTTTTTTAATTTTTCATTTTGAGATAAGGTCTTGCTAAGTTGCTGAGGTTGGTGTTGAACTTGTGATCTTCCTGCCTCAGCCTTCCCAGTTGCTGGGATTTCAGGTGCATATCACTGTTCTAGACAACAAATATTATTACCTTCACTTACCTCTGTCCTCTGTTATGAACTGGGCAGTCTCTTCATAAAATCTCAGATATATCTGGATTTGATTTGTGCTTCTGCAGCAATCTCATAAAACACAGGATAGTGTTTTGTAGAGATTGTAGATAGCTCAAAGGTAATATTTCTCAATTCCTAAGATTGGGTCCATATTTAATTTCCTTAATAATGTCTGATTGAGACAAAAAAGTGAACTAAAGTATGGGGGTGGGTGCATGGAATATGCCCTGAGGGAATGTCATTTATTTGATCCTTTGTGTGTGTGTGTGTGTGTATGACATTATATATGACCACAAGAAAGACATTGTCCCAGAATGCTACTCCTGACAACAGAGCATAAGTGTGTGTATGTGAGCTTCAGGTTTAAGTGCATAAAACCCTTTTATTAAGAAATTAATAAAAATATGGCAGCCGCATACTGGACATTGGTGAAGCCTGGTAATGGGGCTTATGGCTGAAACTAGAGAACTGGCAGTTTTGTTGTCAGGAGTTGGACTATGCCAACTGATTGTATGGTGACAGGATCAGCAACAGGAAGGTTGCCAGCAGCTGGGCACGCAGCAGTGACTGTGGAGGCAGCTGGGATGGCATCTGGTGGTGCTATACCAGGTGGTCTGACGCAGGCAGGGTGGCAACAAGGCTGGCAGCAGCTGGACCCACAGCAGCTGGGTGGACAGCAGGCTGGTTTCCAGCAGGTGGTCCTGCAGCCGGCAAGCTAGCAGCAAGGTGAGCAGCAGGAGCGGGCCATAGTGTCAGGTGTGGAGGGTGGGTCCTGTTCACAGGTGAGTTTTTCAGATTATGATGACTCGTCCCAATCTAGATCTTATGTGCATTGTACTTCCAAAGTATGGACCAGTCAGTAGGATTTTTCCTTGTTGTTGTTTATATTATTTTCCGTATTCATTTTGGGGTCGACGAGGAGGAAGTCTTTTTCTAAATGTTATGAATCTTTTGAAAATAAGTGTTGGATCTGTTTTTTTAAATTGTCAATAACTCATGAATTTTTTTTCCAGATAAAGGACAGGAAGGTCACATCATTGACATTTTTTCCTGCTCTGATCATCATCTGTCATCTGATGATTCCTTTGGACTGGAGAAACTCAAGACAGATGTCCATCCACAGCTTGTTCTTTTGGAACGTATCTCTGGGATGGGGCATGAGGATGATACATCACTGTGACAAATTGAATCTGTGCATGGTTTCAAGGTTGTTCATGCACAAACCTGGTTCAAAATTAACAGGCATTTGTCCACCAAAGATGCTTGGCACGAGAATGTTTGGCGCAATGTGTTCCTAATGGCAGAGCAGAATCAGAGCAGGTGATAGAGGAGTATACAGAGATTCAGAAAGCATTCATACAACATGTCCGGGGTGACCATTTATCAGGTTTGCATAGCATCCAGGGGTTTCCCAGGATGCGGGACTTGCGGTGATTAACAGGGAGAGTTATGCACAAACTGAGATGAGGCAGTCATTTTAGTGTAGCCTCGTTTAGCACTACTCAGAGATTTCAAGTCATTAAATAAAATTATTTTCTTTCCTGTATTTTATCAACAGCATATTGACAAATTTGTGGAGGGGAAAATTTACATGCATAGTCATATATCCATCAAAATAACGGTTTTATTCATCTCATAATAATCTTTTTATATTTAAAATTTTGGTTGCCACAATACACTCCTACGTCCTCCACTACAATGTTGCATGTGACCGAGAACTGGGTGTCCTTATATTCTTCATATAGTATATTTCACAGTTAAATATGACACTTTCAGTCTTTTCTTTGTAGCAATTTTTTCTTCCTCATTTGTTAAGGTTGTCTATCTTTAAAAATGTGTTGACTTTTGTAAAAGACTTTTTCTTCACAGATTGAGGCAGTTTAAAGATTATTTAACCCTGTAAAGTATATTTGAATAAAAGCATTTACTTAATATTGCAATTTTAGACCAACTTTGCATTTCTGAAAATAAGCCCATTTGGGTTATTATGGCACTGGATTTGACTCATTTATATATTATTTAGGATATATACTGAATTTGCATCCCACAAATTTATTTCCCCGTTTTCACTGTTTTTCTTTCCATCTTCTCTAATCAAGTCAATTTTAAATGAGCCCAAATTCCCTACTCTCCTATGATCCAATTTGGTCTTGATGTGGCTGTCTGTACTAATGTTCCCGAAGGCATACCCGTGCCCTAACATACACTAGCAGTGTTATTGCAGAGGGTGGTATGGAATTGTCCCAGTGATCTATTTCTGGTACACACCCATCATGGCAGAAATTCCAGGAAAATGATTTTGCCAAATTGCTGAGCTTTGTTATATACTTAAAAAAAAAGATAACAAACTCCAGAGCAATTTTCTCAAATTAATGCTTTGTTATTTCTAAACAATATCATGTTGCTCTGGAGAACATAGGTGAAGAAGTGACTTTAAACTCAAATGATAAGAGGAACTTCCTTGCAGGATAAGGGAGCATGGGCTCAGCCCACTGAAAAGCTGAGAGAAAAGTGTCATTGGGAAGCACAGTCAAGAAGATGGTGGTATCAAGTTGTCCCCAGATCAACTGAGACATAAAATAAAAGAGCCCCTGTGATTCTTTGAAGAAAGACATACTACTCTGGGTATCACAAACAGACAAATAGACTGGAGAAAATAAAGACCCTCAGTTACAAGAAAAATGATTATGCTTATGTGATATGTGATAACATAATTAGCTCTTAAATGTCATGTAAGGCAGGAAAAAAATGAAAGTTTACACTAGCAATTAAGAAATATCACATTTTTGGCAGTAAACTCAGTAGCCACAAGATAAGAACATAGGAGAGATTAGATTACCCTGAGAAAGAGGAAATTAAAGTGGTCAGGATTAGAAGAAATCACATTATCCTGGTTAAGGATTTTGTGATATTAAATGTGCATTTCTCAAAGGCAGTGGGATGGTCCCTCACAGAAGTCAGTCTTTGGGGGCACAATGGAATAGATGTTAGTGCCCTGTTAGCAAATCACAGACAAGAGTATGGTTCCTTGATATTCCAGTTCCTTAGGCAAAACCAAGAATTTTTTTTCTCATTGCCAAGATGTCAAAAACAGAAGAATACTATTCCAACATGGCAATAAATGCAATAATAAAATATTGTATTTGGATACTATTAAAACAGACTAAAGTCATTGACAAGGATGTGGAGAAATAGGAGTCCCACTATGCTGGAGGAAATGTAAAATGGTGCAGGAGAATGAGAAAACAGTATGGAGGGACTTCATAAAAGCAGGCACAGAGACACCATAAGATCCAGCAGCCCCGTTTCAGGGAGTTTAGGTAAAAAAAATGAAATCAGAATCTTGAAGACATTACATTCCAGTGTTCATGGCAGAACAATTAAAGACAGCCAAGCCATGGAAGGAACCCAAATGTCCTCTGAGTGACAGTGGATCTAGAAAATGTGTCACAAACATACAATGGAATACTAGTCATATATAAAAGAGAAGGAAATCCTCCCCCTTGTACTAATATGCATGACAAGAATTCTAATGATACCGTTGCAGACAAATTGCTGAGTTTCATTATGGAACTGGACCCATGTGAATAAAGTCCAGAGCAATATACTAAAAATTGATACTGGTTGCTTTTACACCACATGGTATTATCCTGGAGAACATGAGTGAAGTAGGGCCTTTAGCCCTTAACTCAAATGATAAAAAGAGGAGCTTACCTGCAGGTTAAGTAAGCATTACCTCAACCCACTTTGATGCTGGGAGAAAAGTTTCATTGGGAAACATGATCAAGAAGCAGGTGGTATCAGATTGTCACCCAATCAAATGACACATAAAACAGGAGAGTTCCTGTGACTTCTGGAACACAGAACTTTCAGCAGGATTATAACTCTGCCTGGAAGATTTAGAGGCTCAAAAGTATTGAATCAGAAGCCCGATGTGTCAAAAATATATTTGGACTTGTATGACATGTTAATATCTTAATAGTCTGCAAACATTACATCAAAGAGGAACTCAAGGAAAGTTCGCATGAACAAATCAGAAGCATCCCATTTGAGCTGAACACTCAGGTGCCACAAGACAGGAAAATAAGAAAGATGGGAAAGTATAATTTCAAAGTGACACTAGTAGGAGCACATTTATTGCAAAGGCACCTCAAGCAGAAAAAAGTAGCTTCCAGATTAGAAGCATTTACTCTAGCCTGGTTGGGGATTTTGTGAGAATAAATATATATATTTTTTGGAAAGCATTGGAGTGGTCCACTAAGGAGGTTTGGAGGCTTGGGGGCATTGGATTGGAAGAAATGGAAAAGATGGCAGTGTCCAGCATCTCATGGGACAGGGGAAAGACATTGCACCCTAATCTTGTAGTTTCATAGGCAAGACGAAGAATTTTGTCCTGCATGAGATGTTGGTAAACAATGCATGTCATCCTAAAATTGCAATTGTTGTGCATCAGAATATTGTGTCTGTCTATGCTAGAAAGTACCCAATGGAGTCAGGGTTTTTACAAGGATGTGAAGAAATTGAAAGCCTGTTATATTGGAGGGAATGTCAAATGGTGCAGGGACCATTGAAATTAGTATGGCATTTTCTCATAAAATCAAACACAGAAATGCCGTATGACCCAGCAACCCTACCTCCAGGTGCTTGTTTGAAAGAATGAAATCAGAAACTTAGGGAGGCGTCAGTACTCTCACGTTCATGGCAGTACTATGAATAATAGCCACATTGTGGAAGCCAGCACACCTGTCAGCTGATGGATGAATGGCTCAAGAGCTTTTGCCAGACACCTACAATGGAATAGTGCTCAGCCTTAGAGAAGAAGAAAATCCTCCCCCTTGTACTAACGTGATTGAAACCTAAGATTCTCTCCTAAATGAACTAAGCTGGTCACAGAAGGCTATACACTAAAATATTCCACCTTTATGAGGCATGTAAAAGAGTGAAACTCACATAAAGAAAGAATGGAGTTGTGGTTTCAGAGGGTGAAGGTAAGTTGAGGCAGGGAGCAGAAAAGCAATAGGTGTGACATTCAGATTTATTTTTTGGTTCTGAGGATCAAATCCAGGGATATCTTACCACTGAGCCACATCCTCAGTCATTTTTATTTTCATTTTGAGACAGGATCTTGCTACGTAGCTTAAGATCTCATTAAGTTGTGGAGGTTGGGCATGGACTTCCTGTCTCAACCTCCCAAGTCGCTGGATCACGGACACGTGTCACTACTCAGCTGTTTGTAGGCTATGTCAGTTACTCAAGAAAAAGAACTTCTATGAAGCTTCAGTAGAGAGTGTGATGAAATAACAACATGTTTTGCACCTAAAACGTATGAAACATAGGATTCTCATGTCAGACATTCTCAGCATAGGAGAATAAAGACAGACAATATGAATGAATAAAGTTCCAAAATTTTATTAATAATTTATAAAGGTTGTCTGTACCCAGGCCATTGAAGTTGATGTTGACAGGAGAAAGCAGCATTCAGGAATATAGAGAACAAGACAAAAAGAAACCATAACTGTAACGATGAAGGAGCAGTTGCATATACCTATGAAATTCTTCTGGAAAAATGTGTTCTTGTTTTCTTTAGATGAGAGGTAAACATCTTGGTCTCAGATTTTTCAGCCATGACAACACCTTGCCATCAAAGATATATTAAGCAGGCACAAGATGCACATGGCCTAAGGAAGAAGAGGACAGGAGTGGAGTGGTCTGCACTCCCTTGAGGTGATTCACATGCTGTTACAGGGGTGACTGTGAATTTCTGGTGACAGCTTGATGATCTTCAGCCAGGTAAGAAGAGAGTTCTTGCAGGAAAGGAAAGGCAGCTAACAGGAGTCTGTGCAAACCTTGGTCCTTAGGGGGTTGATCACGGGCAGCAAGGCTGGCAGCAGGTGTCCACACAGCAGCAGGGCTGGCAGCAGATGCTGCAGCAGCTGGGGCCACAGGTTGGTTTGCAGCAGGTAGTCCTGCAGCAGATGGTTTCACAGCAAGTTGGGGGACAGCAGGGCTGGCAGCAGGGAATGATGCAGCAGCTGGGGCAGCAGCAAGGCTCACAGCAGGGTGTGCTGCAGCAGCTGACCACAAAGGCTGGTTTGCAGCAGGTGGTTTTACAGCAAGCTGGGGGACAGCAGCTGTCACAGGTGGTTTTAATACAGCAGCTGGGTGCACAGCAGCTGGGTGGACAGCAGGGTGTGCTGCAGCAGCTGGTGACACAGGCTGGTTTCCAGCAGGTGGTCTTGCAGCAGGTGGTCCTGCAGCAGGTAGGCTGGCAGCAAGGGGAAAAGCAGGAGCCGGCCATGGTGTGAGGTGTGGAGGGTGGGATCCTGTTCACAGGTGAGTGGGTTTGCACAATATGGTGACTCCTTGCCATTGGGCTCTTTTATCCTAGGGGCCTCCAAAGTTTGGGCCAATCAGCAGCCATTCACCTTGTTGTTGTTTATGTTATTTTCCATATTCAGTTTATGTTTGTTAAGGAAGTTATACTGTAAATGTAATGAGTGTTGTGAAAGTGTTTAATCTGTTTCTTAAGAGGGCCTAACTCACAGGAACTGTTTCCAGATGAAAGGAAGACAGTCACCTCATTAGCATCTTTGGTGCTCTGAGCATCATTTGGGTCATGTGGTGGCTCCTGCTGCCCTGGGAGGGTCAGGGAAGTTGTTCCTCTGGAGATTTGTGTTTTGGGGCTGTATTCAGATTAGGGAGTGTCTATGGGAGGAGCTTCTGTATTCACAGAGATGAACAGAACACGTGTTTATCCAGAGCATCCTGACCAAAGACTCCTAGAGGCATCTGTCTCTGTCCCAGCTCTCCCACCTGTGTGTCCCAGGTGTATCCAAGGTACACCTTAAGAGGATGTTGGACACGTGGTTTTCCATAGCAGAGCAGAACCGGAATGTGAGAGCAGATGCAGCAGCAGTACATGGTGAAGAGCCAGGTATGATGGGTGTGTGGATGACCATCTGTCCTGTTATCCAGTCCTGAGGGCTCACCAGGATGAGCCTCTGGGACACTCTGCCACACTAGCCTTGCAGACTATGCCAGTCAGGATGAGCAGGTCACTGTGGTCCCCACCAGCATGCCAGCAGAGTCGGTGATTCTTGGGTCAGGGATCTTTCTGTTTTTCCTGTCTCTGCCTCTCTGTTTCTTTCTCCTCCCTTCTCATCTATCTATTGTTTTCTTGCCTTCTTTCTATTCCATGAGGAAATTATCTCAGGTGAGATGGTACCTAATTTTATCTGTGAGGAATCTTGTATTTAAAACGTTTTTACTTCTACCATTCCATCCAAAATAATGCATGTTATTACTTTCCCACTTGATATAATATCCTAATGTGAATGCATGCATGTCACTATTAGTGGGTTAGGAAACGGACATGAACTTTGTTCCCTACAAATCATATCCTCTCACTCATCCCCTAAGAGGGCAGATTCCTCTCTTGACTTGTCACCTTTTGGAGCAGTTTTGGCTTTCTTCAACTCTTAGGTTCTTCAGGATGGTAGAAGTATTGGATCTCCTTATGAGTGTGAGATTCATCAGTATAGTTATCTACAGTCTGTTCATTCTCAGTGCCGTAAAATTTCCACTGAGTGAAATTGACACAATTTATTTGTTGGTTGTCCTCTAGATGAGCATGTGGCTTTCTTTTAAAAATTTTCTTTATTGGTGTGTGGCTCATATAAATGTTTTTGCACAGAGCCTGTGGTCATGCAAATGATATTTCTGGTGGATGCAATCCTGGGCATAGAATTGTTCATACAATTCTCATATTGAAAGATTTATTCTTTTCTTTGTGGCTGAATTATCCATGTTCTCTCAATTTTTTTTTCTTCACCATTTTATTTTGGGGAGATTCACGCTGGTGGATTAGAGCTAGGCTACCTTTCCAGTTGCTTGCTGGGTCAAGATTCAAGCAGAGAACGTACTTCTTATTAGCCAGTTGGGTGGATGAAGGAATTCTTTGTAATTCACCACTGAACAGTCAGACTCAGAAATTCAGATGCATTGAACAATGAACTAGGAAGTGTGTAGCTGGTTGTGGTAACAGCACTGGTTTACTGCAGATAAAGTATGTGTGTGTGTGTGTGGGAGAGAGAGAGAGAGAGAGAGAGAGAGAGAGAGAGAGAGAGAGGAGAGAGAGAGAGAGAAGAGAAGAGAAGAGAAGAGAAGAGAGAGAGAGCAAGAGCGAGCAACATAGCAGGCAAATTTGGCACAGAAAAACAACATGATGTTAGCTGATCCAGAGGCTGCACAGCCAACTGTGTTTGGAAGGTGCTCTGTGTTTCATAACTAGTAAATGGAGAGCTGAGGAAGGAGTCATCTTGAGGAGGCCACGCCGCAGCTTGCTTGTGCAGTAGCTCGGAAGACCATTGCAAACCTTGTGGTACAGTCCAGCCAAGCACCTACCACCTCTTTCCCTGGAGTCTGGTGGCTCATGTGAGCAGCTGAAGCTGAAAGGTAGGAGTGATCACTTTCAGGAATTCAGTCTGGGAAGGCTTGGGCAGCGGAATGCGTGAGAATTGGGGATGGTTGGCTCCCCTGCTCTGTGAATATTGTTATCAGGGGCTCCTGATATCCAGGTTCCCAGCATCGATCAGCATCTGCCCAGTTCTAGGGGTGTGTTGATCTAATCTCTCCAGAACAGATGTCTCCAAAAAATTCTCTAAAGCTTAATTAGAGCTAAGCCCCAGCCACGGGACCTCCCCACTTAGAGCTCTGTAGCAGCCTTGATCAGCAATGCTCTGATCAATGTGATGAAAAGTCTGGAGAACGTTCCAATGTTAGAACAACCTTGAGTTTATGAAAACAATTTAATGTGGTCATGATCACATGCATATGAGACACTGGATTTCACTCAGTTCTATTCTCAGCAGGATCTATTCTGATTGGCATTCTACAAATTTATTCTTCCGTTTTCACTGTGTTTCCTCCACCTTCTCTCATGAAGTGAGTTTCAAAGGAGCTGAGATTGCTACTCTCTTGACATAATTTGGCCTCAATGCAACTCCATGTCCCGCACTTCTGAAAGCTCTCTCCTGCCAGTAGATTGCACTATGTCAGTGCTCTGACAATGCCTGGGCAAAGAGATCTACAGTGTTGTTTTCATTTGGTGCACTAGGAAACTCCAAGCCTTCTTTTCCGAAGCACACACCATGGGGAGGAATTCTCAGGAGTCTCTTGAATACAAACTGGTAGTTTCATATCACCTGAACAAAGTTCAATCCATTTATTAAAAATGATAATTGCCATTTCTAGACCAAGATTGTGTCATTCTGCAGAATACGAATGAGGAAGTGTTGTAAGCCCTCAACTCAAATGATTGAAAGAGTAATTTACTTGCAGATTAAGCGAGTATTGGCTCAACCCACTGAAGAGAAGCAGGGGAGGTTGTCACTGGGAAACATAATCAGGAAGCTGGTGATACCAGTTTGTCTCATGTGAACACAGACTTTTCACTGGGCTTATATCTCAGTTGTGAATTTGGAGGCTCGAAGTATTGAAGCAGATAACACTAATGAATCTGAAAATGTAGCTGGACTTGTAAGGCATGTCATATCCTAAATGACTCTAAATGTTATGTCAAGGGAAAGTTTGCACAAAGAAATTGGGGACATCACATTTTGAGGTGACCACTCAGATGCCACAGGACATGCCACCAAGGGAGAGGAGATCATTCTTGGAATGTGGAACTTCAAAGTGACATTAGCAGGAGCAGAGTCCATTCATTGAGGGCAAAGAGAAAGATTGGCTTAAAGATTAGTAGCATTTCCCTAGCTTGGTTGAGGATTTTGTGAAAATAAATATTTCTTTTTAAAGACAGTGGGGTGGTCCACCATGGATGTTTGGAGGCATGACCATGACAGAAAGGAGAGATGGAAACATTGGCAGTGTCTAATTGAACATAGCACAGGGCAGGTACATTATTCTTTGATTTTGTAGTCCATTAGGCAAGACAAAGTGTTTTATCCCAATTGCATAAGATGTCAGTAAACAGAGGCATATCATCCTAACATTGCAATCATTGTAGTATTGGAATATTGTTTCTGGATATTCTACAAAGTACCGAATGCAGTAAGGGTTTTGACAAGGTTGGAGAGAAATTAGAAACCTGCAACAGGGGAGAGAATTTCTCATGATGCAGAAGCCATGGAAATTAGTGCAGAGTTTCTTGAAAGAATCAGCCATAGAAATACCATTCAATCTAGCAATCCTGCCTCCAGGTACTTAGGGGATGATAAATGGGATGATCAACTTGAAATGATATCAGCACTCTCATGTTCAAGGCAGTATTGTGAACAACTGTAAGGTGGGTGTGGAAGAAATCCTAACATCTTTTGGTGAAGGAATGGATAAAGAAAATATGGCAGAAACACACACTGGAATAATATTCAGGCTTAAAAAAGAAGGCAATCGTTCCTCATGTACTAATGTGGATGAACTTTAGCTCTCTCTCCCTTCAATGAACTAGACCAAATATAGAAGGACAAACAACATGACTCTACCTATATGAGGTATGTAAAATAGGTCAACTTAGATAAGAAAAAAATGGAGTGGTGGATTCCAGAGGCTGGAGTCTGTGGAAGTAGGGAGATGCCTGTCAATAGGTATGCCATTTCAATTATGCAAGATGAGCAACTTCCAGGGATTTGTGGTACAGATTGTATATAGTGACAACTTATCTTTCAGTTAAAAATCTATTAAGCATGTGATTCTCACATCAGGGGTTCTTAGTGTAGGAAAATAAAGACAGACATAATGGAATGAATATTTAGTATTTATTAAGAATTTCTGAAGGATGGTTGTACCCAGGGAGGAATCTAAAGGTGACAATGACAGGAGAACATAGAATACAGGAATCTGGAGAAGAATACCAAAGAAATGATAACTGTAAAGTAAAGGGACAGTGGCACACAGCTATGGAATTCTGAATATGTGTATTCCTGTGTTTCTTAGATGGAGAGCTAAAGTTCTTGTGTTTCTTAGATGGAGAGGTAAAGTTCTTGGTTTTATAATTTTAACCAAGATCACACTTCCCCATCAAGGATCGTGAAGCAGGGTCAAGATGCACAAGGCATAAGGAAGGAGAGGAAGAGGTTAAAGAGTCTGCATTCTCTCAAGGTCATTCACAGGGTCTTATGTTGGAGCCAGTGAATAGAATTTCTGGTGCCAGTATGATAGTTTTCAGTGAAGGTTAAAAGAAACTTCCTGCAGGTTAGGAAGAGTTTATGCAGGCAAACTTTGTGGAGTTGATCATGGGCAGCAAGGCTGACAGAAGCTGCACATACAGCAGAAGGGCTGGCAGCAGGGTGTGCTGCAGCAGCGGGTCACGTGGGATTTTTTGGAGCAGGTGGTCCTGCAACAAATGGTTTGAGAGCAAGTAGGAGGGCAGCAGGGCTGGCAGCAGGGAAAGATGCAGCAACTGGAGCAGCAGCAAGGCTCACAGCAGCTAGGTTTACAGCAGGGTGTGCTGCAGCAGCTGACCACACAGGTTGGTTTGCAGCAGGTGGTCTTGCAGCAGGTAGTTTCACAGCAAGTTGGGGGACAGCAAGGCTGGCAGCAGGTGGTCTTGCAGCAGGTGGTCCTGCAGCAGGTAGGCTTGCAGCAAGAGGAGCGGGCCATGGTTTGAGCTGTGGAGGGTGGGATCCTGTTCACAGGTGAGTGAGTTTGCACAATATGAGGACTACTTGAAAATCCGGCTCTTTTATCCCAGGAGCCTCCAAATTTTGAACCAATCATCAGCCCATTTCCTTCTAGTTGTTATTGTTATTTTCCGTATTTGGCTTGTGTTTGTCTACAAAAATTTGCTATGCAAATGTGATGAGTATTGTAAACGTGTTTAATCTGTTTCTTAAGAGCTTGTAACTCACAAGAACTGTTTCCAGATGAAAGGAAGGCAGTCACTTCATTAGCATCCTTGGTGCTTTGAGCATCATTTTGGTCATGTGGTGGCTCCTGGTGCCCTGGGGGGTCAGCTCTTGTTCTAGAATATTTTTGCTTTGTCTGTATTCAGATTAGGAAGTGTCTATGGGAGGAGCGTGATGCTGCTATATTCACAGTGAGGAAGCACACATGTGTTCATCCAGAGGATCCTGCCCCAAGGCTGGTTGAGGCCTCTGTCTCTGTACCAGGTCTTCCACATGTGGAAGAGGATGGTTGGCATGTGGTCTTCCATAGCAGAACAGGACCAGAAAGTGAGGGTAGAAACAGAAGCTTCACATGGGATGAGACAGGTATGGATGGATGTGTGGGTGGCCATCGGTCCTGTTTTATCCAGTACTGGAGGGCTCCCCGGGATGAGCCTGTGGGACTTTCTTCCACATGAGCTTTGCAGACCCAGGAAAACCAGGATGATCAGGTGAATCTGTTTCTCATCTGGGCACCAGTGGACTCTGTGATCCTAGGTCAGGACTTTCCTCTGTCTTTCCCTCTTTCCTTTTATCCATGTCTCTTGTCTCTTTCTCTCCCCTCTTTTCTCATTTCCTGTGCTGCTTTTTTGCCTTCTAATCAATTTCATGAGGGAATTAAGATTAGGTGATATGGTTCCTGATTTATCTATGAAGACTAATGCATTTGAAAATATATTTAGATCTCCCATTCTATTCCAGAGGAAACAATTTATGAGTTTCCAGGTTGGTAATGTATTCTAAAGTGAATGTATTCCCTGCCGCTATCACCAGGTTAGGAAATAGAAATAATCCCATTGCCTACAAACCACATCCTCTCACTCATCCCCAAAGGGTGCTAGTTAATCATTCTGTTGACTTGTAATCTCAGTCAGTTTTTGCTTTTCTCCATTTTAGGATCATCAAAAGAATAGAGTAGGTAGGTCTCTATATTAGGAGTGTGACACTCATTATATGATTCTCTTCAGATTGTTCATTCTCAGTGTGTAATATTTACAATGAAGAACTTGACACAATTTGCTTGTTTGTTGTCCTCTAGATGAACATGTAGCTTGTCTGTAGCTTGGGACTACTCAAATTTGTGCTGTTATTAAGTGATTTTGCAGAGTCTGGGCTCACATGTATAAACATTTCTGGTGGATACACAACTAAGTATAGGATTGTTTATAGAATTCCCAGGGGGGAAGATTTATTCCCCTCTTTGTGGAGGCCTTCTCCACATTTCACTGGATTTCTCCTTAGATATATAATTATGTACACACGTTGCATGTTCCAATTCAAAGCTTAAATTTTCACTGCATCATTAGTATTGACAATGTTCCAATTTCTTATGTGTTCCTTATATTCGAACACTCTGATGATTTCTAGTACCACATTGTAGATTTTTTAGGGGAGGAGCAAATGGTCAGGCAGTCATGTCATGAACGAGAACATTCGTTTGGCTCACTTTAGCATAGTCTTTCTATTTTTCATTTTTCTTGCCTTGGCCCAGCGGTAGATCCTCTAGTACAATTGTGTAGCAGATGGGTACTTTTGTACAATCTCAGCATAGAAAGGAGAGCTCTCAACATTTCCCCATTACATGTGGTCCTCCTTGTCCTTTAAAGTTCTGGTAGAACTCAGTTGAGAATTGATCTGTTCCTGGACTATTCTTTGTTGAAAGGCTTTGAATTGCTGCTTTAATCTTAATGCTCAACATTGGCCTTCTTAGGTTTTCTATAGCCTTAGTTAAATTTGGGTAGATCATATGTGCCTAAACATGTTAACATCTTACATATTTTCCAGCTTATTGAAGTATTATTTTCAAAATAGGTCCTAATGAACATCTGTATTACAGAAATATCTGTGGTAATAACTCCTTTTCATCTCTCATTTTATTGATTTAGGTCTTCTCTTTCTTTTGGTGAGTTTGGTTAAGATTGTATCAATTTTATTTACGTTTTAAAAGAATTAATTCTTTGGTGCAGTGATCTTTGTAATTTTTTTAAATTATCAATTTTATTTCTCATCTTTATTATTTGCTGTCTTTTATAGTTTTTAGAATTTGTTTATTTGTGCTTTTCTAGTGTCTTGAGATGTAACATTAGATTCTGGGATCTCTCTCTCTTTTTTTTTAAATGTAAGCACTCAATGCTATAAACTTTCCCCTTAGAACTGCCTTCATACTATCCCAGAAATTTTGAAATGTTTTAATACTGTTCTCATTTGTTCCTAAGAACTGTTTGATTTCTCTCTGAATTTATTCTTTGACATATAACTGTTTCAAAAGTTCATCAATTAATCACCATGTGTTAAAATGGTTTATGTTTTATACTTTGCTATTGATTTCTAATTTCACTTCAGTATGACCTGACAGTATGGAAGAAATTATCTCAATTTACTTTTTGTCCTAAAATATGCTAAATTTTAAAAGTGATTCCATGTGTGGGTAAGAAGAAAGTCAGTGTGGTTGCTGATGGATGAAATATTCTAGAGTTGTTCATTAGGTCCATTTGATTGACAGTATGCCTAAATTCTGAAGATTCTTTCCTTGGTTTATTCTGTATGACCTGTCTATTGGTGAGAGAATTGTGTTGAAATCATCCACTATTATTGTATTGGGGTCTATTTGAGTAGGGGTGCACTGATATTTGGGTCATAAATATTTACAAATCTTATATCTTGTTGGATGATTCTCTTAACCAATAAGAAGTGCCCTTCTTTTTCTCTTCAGATTAATTTCAATTTGAAATCTACTTTGCCAGATATGAGCATAGCTACTTCTGCTTGCTTTCATTCTCCATTTGCTTGGTATATCTTTTTCATATTTTCACCTTCAGCTTATGGATGTCTATGACTGTAAGGTGAGTGTCTTGTAAGAAAAAAATAGTTGGGTCTTGGGTTTTAATCTTCTCTACCAATCTATGTCTTCTGATTGGAGAGCTGAGACTACTTACATTCAATGTTATAATAGAGAGATTAGTTTTATTTACTGCCATATTAATTTATTATGAATTTGCTTCAATCTTGATTCTCCTTTACTGAGTATTCTCCTAGTGAGATTCATCCATTTCCTGGCTCTGATATTTTATTTCATTGCTGCTTATAATGCATCATTATGTGTGTTCTGTAGTGCTGGTTTACTGTTATAAATTCTATTAGTTTCTTATTATCATGGAAGGTTTTATTTCATCTTTAATGCTGAAGAATAGCTTTTTCTGAATGTAGCAATCTTATTTAGCAACCATTATCTTCAGAACCTGGTAAATATTAATCTAAGCCCTCTCAACTTTTGGAGCCTGGGCTGTGAGCTTAGAAGAAGCTTATCTCAGAGTATAAACTGCTCTTTTTCTATTACTGCTTTTAAAATTCTATCCTTATTCTGTATATTCATTTTTAAGTATAATGTTCCTTGATGAGGATATGATTTGATCTTGTCTATTGGGGTTATAATGTCTCTTCTATTTGGATTTTCACCTTATTCCTAAGGTTTGGGAAATTATCTGATAGCTCCATGCTGAAAAGAGTTTGCATTCCTTTACTTTGTATCTTAATGTCTTATTTTATGCCAAGGATTCTTAGTTTTGTTCCCTTAATGTTGTCCCAGATTTCTTGTATGTTCTTGCTCATGGTCTCTAACTATTTTTCTTCATTGTTGACTTTGTTTTCAGGATTATACTCTTTGCCTGTGAGACCTGAAAATCTGTCCTCTATGTGGTCCAATGTACTGATGATCCTTTCTACTGAAAACAGAACAAAACAAAACAAAACATTTTTTGGTAGTAGAGATTGAGCCCAGGGGTGCTTAATCACTGAGCAACATTACCAGCCCTTTTAATTTTAATTTTTAAATTTTAAGACAAGGTTTTGCTAAGCTGCTTAGAGCCTTGCTTATTTGCAGAATCTAGCTTTTAATTTGTGATTCTCCTGCCTCAGCCTCCCAAATTCTAGGATGACAGGTGTGTGCCACCATGTCAGGCTGTATTTTCAATTTGATTTATTGAGTTTTTCACTTTCAGTGTTTCTATATGTTTATTTTTCTTTCATTATCTCTGTCTCTTTATTGAAATGATCTGCCACTTCCTATTTTTCCTCTTAGTTCATTCCTTAGATGTACTTTTAGTTCATTAAACATTGTAACTATCATCTTTTTCTGATCTTCCTCTACTGAGGTGTCAATGGGGTCAATTTTTCTCATGTTCTGAGCTATTTGAAGTAACATGCTCTCCTGTATTGTTAGTATTTCTACCCACCTGCTTGTATTACTTACTATTGCTTCTACATTTATATAAAGGGCTTTGGGTGAACTGCTTTCCCTTTACTATATTATGTGCCCTGGGTTAGATGAGAATCTTGTCAATATTGTCACTCAGTTTGACCGTGGTAATATGTTCAGGCTTTAGCACCACATTGAGAGGAGGTATCAATCCCATGATTATAAGTCCTTTGCAACCAAGCCATATACTAATAAACCTTAAAAAATTTATTGAGCATGTTCTTCTGCAGTCCACTGATATGATTGGAAATGGAAGTGAACTTTTTTTTTTCATAAGTTGAGAAATTAGGTAATAAGAAAAGTAAAATTGCTTTTAAACTATTTTTGGCTTTCTGGTCAGGTATTCTCTCGGTGCTTTGATTCTGGATTGTGAAAAAGTCAAGACATATTGCCTATTTCCACTCCCCCCATCTTCTGAGAGCCTATTTATTTATTTACTCATTTGTTTGTTTTGTGAGTTTTTTTTTTTTTAAATAAAGTTGGTTCTTTCTAAGTTTCAGACACTGTACAGTTTGTTTTTTTCTCAAGTCTGACCCAAAGTGATCCAACTTGTTAGGAGAGTCCGTATGCAGATTTTCACTCCCTTCTTGCCCTACTGGTTCTGATGCATCCCTCCTTTTGGTAGCCTCAGACCATGTGGAGAGGAGAGTAGGATGTGTCAGCCTTTCTCCAGCCCTTTTAAGGTTTGAAAGGAGTGACTCAGGGGTCACCAGATTTGGTGTGAATTTAATTGGTCTCAGTTTCCCAACCACCCCATTATTGGCCAGGCTCCTTTTCCCACAGCTCTGATTGCCCGTTTGAAGGGAAAGAGTCCTTGACTCTTCTCTGCTTAGTAGACTGTTTTTCAGGCTGTGTTGCTGTTTTGATTCACTCTTAAGGAGCTGCTATGATGATATAGATTCCACTGATCCACCTTATTCCATTCCCCAAAGGGATAAACTAAACAGATGAAAAGGATCTTAAAAATACAGTTCATTAAGAGTTTAGAAATTAGAGTATGAAGTCAAAAGGAAGAGAGAATATCCAAAGGGGAGAAAGTTAAAGAGAGGTAGCATGTGGGGCCATAAAGAGGGAGGAGAAGGAGGAGGAGAAGATGAAGAAGGAGGAGGAGAAACATTTACAAGGATGTGGAGAAATTCAAACCCTGCTATACTGGAGGGGATATTTAATGATGCAGGAGCCATAGAAATTGTTATATAGCTTTCTCACACAGACACAGATGTTCTGTATGATCCAGCAACCATACCCCTGGGTATTTAGGGGAAAGAATGAGATCAGAAGCTTCTAGATACATTAGCATTATCATGTTCAAGGGAGCCACTCGGAACAAAAACCTAGCTTGGAAACAACCCAAATATCTATTGATGGAAGAATGGGTCAAAAGAATATGGAAAAATCCTACACTAGAATGCTCTTCAGGCTTAAAAAAGAGGGAAATTCTCCCCTATGTGCATGGGCCATAGGCTTCTCTCCCAATGAATTAATGAAGGACAAATTCTACAGGGGTTCCACCTATATATGCAGTATGTAAAATGAATCAACTCAGATAAGAAAAGAACAGATTGGTGGTTTTCAGGGAGATCAAAGTGGGACTTGCATATAAATAGATATGCCATATCCATTATGGAAGATGAATAACTTCTAGGGATCTTTGGTATAGAGTAAGATAAAATGACAATGTATTTGCACTTAAAAATCTATTTAGCCCTCGATTTTCACCTCAGGGTCTCATAGCACAGGCAAATAAAAAGAGATAATATGTTGAAGGGTATCTAGATTGGTTCCATAGTTTAGCTATTGTGAATTGATCTGCTATAACCATTATGTGGCTGTGTCACTGTAATATGCTGATTTTAAGTCCTTTGGGTAGAAACTGAGGAGTGGGTTAGCTGGGAAAAGTTTTGTTCTATTCCATGTTTTCCAAGTGAATAAAAAATGTATATATACACAATGGAATATTACCTATTAAAGAAGAATGAAATTATGGCATTTGAAGGCAAATACATAGAGCTGGAGAATATCATGCTAGTAAAATAAGCCAATACCCAAACACCAAAGGTCAAATGTTTGCTCTGATATGTGGATGCTAATTCACAATAAGGGGGAAGCTAGAGAAGAATGGATTAGGTAGAGGGGAGTGAAGGGAGGGGAGGGGGATGGGATAAGAAGGATGGTAGAATGAATCAAACATTATTATCCTATATACATATATGATTACACAACGATGTGATTCTACACCATGTGCAGTCAGAAGAATGAGAAGTTATACTCCATCTATGTATGAGTCAAAATGCATTCTACTGTCATGTATAACTAATTATAACAAATAAAAAAGATAGACAATATGGAATGAATAAAGGTCCAGTTTTTATTAAGAATCTATGAAATTTTTGGCAGTACTTAGGCAGGCAACTGAAGGTGACTATGATAGAAGAAAGTAGCATACAGAAATATGGAAGAAAATGCAAAAGAAATCATGACTATAATGATGAAGGAACTGTTTTATACAGCTATGTAATTCTTCTAAAGAAGTGTCCTATTTTCTTTACATAGTGAGATAAAGATTTTGGCTCCAGAATTCCAACCAAGATCATAAGACCCCAACAAGGACCTATGAAGATGGTCCAAGTTCACAAGGTGTAAGGAACAAGATGAGAGTGGGGGTGATCTGCATTCTATCAAGGTGATTCACAAGGTCTTACATGAGGGATGATGAACATAATTTCTTATGACACTGTGATTGTTTTAAGCCAAGGTAGGAGGAGAATTGGTGCAAGTAAGGCAACAGGTTGAGAGGAGTTTGTAGACACTGGTGTTTGGGGAGTTGATCACGGGCAGCAAGGACGGCAGCAGCTGCACACACAGCAGCAGGGCTGGCAGCAGGGTTTGCTGCAGCAGCGGATCACATGAGATTTTTTGGAGCAGGTGGTCTTGCAGCAGGTGGTTCTAGAGCAAGAAGGAGGGCAGCAGGGCTGGCAGCAGGGGATGATGCAGCAGCTGGGGCAGCAGCAAGGCTCACAGCAGGGTGTGCTGCAGCAGCTGACCACACAGGTTGGTTTGCAGCAGGTGGTCTTGCAGGAGGTGGTTTCACAGGAAGTTGGAGGAAGGCATGGCTTGCAGCAGCTGGACTCACTGCTGGTTTTACCACTGCAGCTAGAACCACAACAGCTGGGTGGACAGCAGGATGTGCTGCAGCAGGTGTTCTCACAGGCTGGTTTCCAGCAGGTGGTCTTGCAACAGGTGGTCCTGCAGCAGGTAGGCTTGCAGCAAGAGGAGCAGCAGGAGCGGGCCATGGTGTGAGCTGTGGAGGGTGGGATCCTGTTCACAGGTGAGTGAGTTTGCACAATATGAGGACTCCTTGCAATTGGGCTCTTTTATCCTGGGGACCTCCAGCGTTTGGACCAATCAGCAGCTCTTGACCTTGTTGTTTTTTATGTTATTTTCCATACTTAGTTTGCGTTTTTCAGGAAGAATTTGCTATGCAAATGTGATGAGTATTGTGTATGTGTTTAATCTGTTTCTTAAGAGCGTGTAACTCACAAGAACTGTTTCCAGATGAAAGGAAGACAAGTCACTTCATTAGCATCCTTGGTGCTCTGAGCATCATTTTGGTCATGTGGTGGCTCCTACTGCCCTGGGAGGGTCAGCACTTGTTCTAGAATATTTTTGCTTTGTCTATATTCAGATTAGGAAGTGACTGTGGGAGGAGCATGATGCTGCTGTATTCACAGTGAGGAACCACTCACGTGTTCATCCAGAGGATCCTGACTCAGGGCTGGTTGAGGCCTCTGGCTCTGTACCAGGTCTTCCACGTGTGTGTCTCCAGGCATTTTGGAAGAGGATGGTTGGCATGTGGTCTTCCATAGCAGAACAGGACCAGAAAGTGAGGGTAAAAGCAGAAGCTGCACATGGGGATGAGACAGGTATGGATGGATGTGTGGGTGGCCATTGGTCCTGTTGTATCCAGTACTGAGGGCTCCCCAGGATGAGCCTGTGGGACTTTCTTCCACATGAGCTTTGAAGACCCAGTAAAACCAGGATGATCAGGTGAATCTGTTTCTCATCTGGGCACCAGTGGACTCTGTGATCCTAGGTCAGGACTTTCCTCTGTCTTTCCCTCTTTCCTTTTATCCATGTCTCTTGTCTCTTTCTCTCCCCTCTTTTCTCATTTCCTGTGCTGCTTTTTTGCCTTCTAATCAATTTCATGAGGGAATTAAGATTAGGTGATATGGTTCCTGATTTATCTATGAGGACTAATGCATTTGAAAATATGTTTAGATCTCCCATTCTATTCCAGAGGAAACAATTTATGAGTTTCCAGGTTGGTAATGTATTCTAAAGTGAATGTATTCCCTGCCGCTATCACCAGGTTAGGAAATAGAAATAATCCCATTGCCTACAAACCACATCCTCTCACTCATCCCCAAAGGGTGCTAGTTAATCATTCTGTTGACTTGTAATCTCAGTCAATTTTCGCTTTTCTCCATTTTAGGATCATCAAAAGAATAGAGTAGGTAGGTCTCTATATTAGGAGTGTGACACTCATTATATGATTCTCTTCAGATTGTTCATTCTCAGTGTGTAATATTTACAATGAAGAACTTGACACAATTTGCTTGTTTGTTGTCCTCTAGATGAACATGTAGCTTGTCTGTAGCTTGGGACTACTCAAATTTGTGCTGTTATTAAGTGATTTTGCAGAGTCTGGGCTCACATGTATAAACATTTCTGGTGGATACACAACTAAGTATAGGATTGTTTATAGAATTCCCAGGGGGGAAGATTTATTCCCCTCTTTGTGGAGGCCTTCTCCACATTTCACTGGATTTCTCCTTAGATATATAATTATGTACACACGTTGCATGTTCCAATTCAAAGCTTAAATTTTCACTGCATCATTAGTATTGACAATGTTCCAATTTCTTATGTGTTCCTTATATTCGAACACTCTGATGATTTCTAGTACCACATTGTAGATTTTTTAGGGGAGGAGCAAATGGTCAGGCAGTCATGTCATGAACGAGAACATTCGTTTGGCTCACTTTAGCATAGTCTTTCTATTTTTCATTTTTCTTGCCTTGGCCCAGCGGTAGATCCTCTAGTACAATTGTGTAGCAGATGGGTACTTTTGTACAATCTCAGCATAGAAAGGAGAGCTCTCAACATTTCCCCATTACATGTGGTCCTCCTTGTCCTTTAAAGTTCTGGTAGAACTCAGTTGAGAATTGATCTGTTCCTGGACTATTCTTTGTTGAAAGGCTTTGAATTGCTGCTTTAATCTTAATGCTCAACATTGGCCTTCTTAGGTTTTCTATAGCCTTAGTTAAATTTGGGTAGATCATATGTGCCTAAACATGTTAACATCTTACATATTTTCCAGCTTATTGAAGTATTATTTTCAAAATAGGTCCTAATGAACATCTGTATTACAGAAATATCTGTGGTAATAACTCCTTTTCATCTCTCATTTTATTGATTTAGGTCTTCTCTTTCTTTTGGTGAGTTTGGTTAAGATTGTATCAATTTTATTTACGTTTTAAAAGAATTAATTCTTTGGTGCAGTGATCTTTGTAATTTTTTTAAATTATCAATTTTATTTCTCATCTTTATTATTTGCTGTCTTTTATAGTTTTTAGAATTTGTTTATTTGTGCTTTTCTAGTGTCTTGAGATGTAACATTAGATTCTGGGATCTCTCTCTCTTTTTTTTTAAATGTAAGCACTCAATGCTATAAACTTTCCCCTTAGAACTGCCTTCATACTATCCCAGAAATTTTGAAATGTTTTAATACTGTTCTCATTTGTTCCTAAGAACTGTTTGATTTCTCTCTGAATTTATTCTTTGACATATAACTGTTTCAAAAGTTCATCAATTAATCACCATGTGTTAAAATGGTTTATGTTTTATACTTTGCTATTGATTTCTAATTTCACTTCAGTATGACCTGACAGTATGGAAGAAATTATCTCAATTTACTTTTTGTCCTAAAATATGCTAAATTTTAAAAGTGATTCCATGTGTGGGTAAGAAGAAAGTCAGTGTGGTTGCTGATGGATGAAATATTCTAGAGTTGTTCATTAGGTCCATTTGATTGACAGTATGCCTAAATTCTGAAGATTCTTTCCTTGGTTTATTCTGTATGACCTGTCTATTGGTGAGAGAATTGTGTTGAAATCATCCACTATTATTGTATTGGGGTCTATTTGAGTAGGGGTGCACTGATATTTGGGTCATAAATATTTACAAATCTTATATCTTGTTGGATGATTCTCTTAACCAATAAGAAGTGCCCTTCTTTTTCTCTTCAGATTAATTTCAATTTGAAATCTACTTTGCCAGATATGAGCATAGCTACTTCTGCTTGCTTTCATTCTCCATTTGCTTGGTATATCTTTTTCATATTTTCACCTTCAGCTTATGGATGTCTATGACTGTAAGGTGAGTGTCTTGTAAGAAAAAAATAGTTGGGTCTTGGGTTTTAATCTTCTCTACCAATCTATGTCTTCTGATTGGAGAGCTGAGACTACTTACATTCAATGTTATAATAGAGAGATTAGTTTTATTTACTGCCATATTAATTTATTATGAATTTGCTTCAATCTTGATTCTCCTTTACTGAGTATTCTCCTAGTGAGATTCATCCATTTCCTGGCTCTGATATTTTATTTCATTGCTGCTTATAATGCATCATTATGTGTGTTCTGTAGTGCTGGTTTACTGTTATAAATTCTATTAGTTTCTTATTATCATGGAAGGTTTTTATTTCATCTTTAATGCTGAAGAATAGCTTTTTCTGAATGTAGCAATCTTATTTAGCAACCATTATCTTCAGAACCTGGTAAATATTAATCTAAGCCCTCTCAACTTTTGGAGCCTGGGCTGTGAGCTTAGAAGAAGCTTATCTCAGAGTATAAACTGCTCTTTTTCTATTACTGCTTTTAAAATTCTATCCTTATTCTGTATATTCATTTTTAAGTATAATGTTCCTTGATGAGGATATGATTTGATCTTGTCTATTGGGGTTATAATGTCTCTTCTATTTGGATTTTCACCTTATTCCTAAGGTTTGGGAAATTATCTGATAGCTCCATGCTGAAAAGAGTTTGCATTCCTTTACTTTGTATCTTAATGTCTTATTTTATGCCAAGGATTCTTAGTTTTGTTCCCTTAATGTTGTCCCAGATTTCTTGTATGTTCTTGCTCATGGTCTCTAACTATTTTTCTTCATTGTTGACTTTGTTTTCAGGATTATACTCTTTGCCTGTGAGACCTGAAAATCTGTCCTCTATGTGGTTCAATGTACTGATGATCCTTTCTACTGAAAACAGAACAAAACAAAACAAAACATTTTTTGGTAGTAGAGATTGAGCCCAGGGGTGCTTAATCACTGAGCAACATTACCAGCCCTTTTAATTTTAATTTTTAAATTTTAAGACAAGGTTTTGCTAAGCTGCTTAGAGCCTTGCTTATTTGCAGAATCTAGCTTTTAATTTGTGATTCTCCTGCCTCAGCCTCCCAAATTCTAGGATGACAGGTGTGTGCCACCATGTCAGGCTGTATTTTCAATTTGATTTATTGAGTTTTTCACTTTCAGTGTTTCTATATGTTTATTTTTCTTTCATTATCTCTGTCTCTTTATTGAAATGATCTGCCACTTCCTATTTTTCCTCTTAGTTCATTCCTTAGATGTACTTTTAGTTCATTAAACATTGTAACTATCATCTTTTTCTGATCTTCCTCTACTGAGGTGTCAATGGGGTCAATTTTTCTCATGTTCTGAGCTATTTGAAGTAACATGCTCTCCTGTATTGTTAGTATTTCTACCCACCTGCTTGTATTACTTACTATTGCTTCTACATTTATATAAAGGGCTTTGGGTGAACTGCTTTCCCTTTACTATATTATGTGCCCTGGGTTAGATGAGAATCTTGTCAATATTGTCACTCAGTTTGACCGTGGTAATATGTTCAGGCTTTAGCACCACATTGAGAGGAGGTATCAATCCCATGATTATAAGTCCTTTGCAACCAAGCCATATACTAATAAACCTTAAAAAATTTATTGAGCATGTTCTTCTGCAGTCCACTGATATGATTGGAAATGGAAGTGAACTTTTTTTTTTCATAAGTTGAGAAATTAGGTAATAAGAAAAGTAAAATTGCTTTTAAACTATTTTTGGCTTTCTGGTCAGGTATTCTCTCGGTGCTTTGATTCTGGATTGTGAAAAAGTCAAGACATATTGCCTATTTCCACTCCCCCCATCTTCTGAGAGCCTATTTATTTATTTACTCATTTGTTTGTTTTGTGAGTTTTTTTTTTAAATAAAGTTGGTTCTTTCTAAGTTTCAGACACTGTACAGTTTGTTTTTTTCTCAAGTCTGACCCAAAGTGATCCAACTTGTTAGGAGAGTCCGTATGCAGATTTTCACTCCCTTCTTGCCCTACTGGTTCTGATGCATCCCTCCTTTTGGTAGCCTCAGACCATGTGGAGAGGAGAGTAGGATGTGTCAGCCTTTCTCCAGCCCTTTTAAGGTTTGAAAGGAGTGACTCAGGGGTCACCAGATTTGGTGTGAATTTAATTGGTCTCAGTTTCCCAACCACCCCATTATTGGCCAGGCTCCTTTTCCCACAGCTCTGATTGCCCGTTTGAAGGGAAAGAGTCCTTGACTCTTCTCTGCTTAGTAGACTGTTTTTCAGGCTGTGTTGCTGTTTTGATTCACTCTTAAGGAGCTGCTATGATGATATAGATTCCACTGATCCACCTTATTCCATTCCCCAAAGGGATAAACTAAACAGATGAAAAGGATCTTAAAAATACAGTTCATTAAGAGTTTAGAAATTAGAGTATGAAGTCAAAAGGAAGAGAGAATATCCAAAGGGGAGAAAGTTAAAGAGAGGTAGCATGTGGGGTCATAAAGAGGGAGGAGAAGGAGGAGGAGAAGATGAAGAAGGAGGAGGAGAAACATTTACAAGGATGTGGAGAAATTCAAACCCTGCTATACTGGAGGGGATATTTAATGATGCAGGAGCCATAGAAATTGTTATATAGCTTTCTCACACAGACACAGATGTTCTGTATGATCCAGCAACCATACCCCTGGGTATTTAGGGGAAAGAATGAGATCAGAAGCTTCTAGATACATTAGCATTATCATGTTCAAGGGAGCACTCGGAACAAAAATCTAGCTTGGAAACAACCCAAATATCTATTGATGGAAGAATGGGTCAAAAGAATATGGAAAAATCCTACACTAGAATGCTCTTCAGGCTTAAAAAAGAGGGAAATTCTCCCCTATGTGCATGGGCCATAGGCTTCTCTCCCAATGAATTAATGAAGGACAAATTCTACAGGGGTTCCACCTATATATGCAGTATGTAAAATGAATCAACTCAGATAAGAAAAGAACAGAGTGGTGGTTTTCAGGGAGATCAAAGTGGGACTTGCATATAAATAGATATGCCATATCCATTATGGAAGATGAATAACTTCTAGGGATCTTTGGTATAGAGTAAGATAAAATGACAATGTATTTGCACTTAAAAATCTATTTAGCCCTCGATTTTCACCTCAGGGTCTCATAGCACAGGCAAATAAAAAGAGATAATATGTTGAAGGGTATCTAGATTGGTTCCATAGTTTAGCTATTGTGAATTGAGCTGCTATAACCATTATGTGGCTGTGTCACTGTAATATGCTGATTTTAAGTCCTTTGGGTAGAAACTGAGGAGTGGGTTAGCTGGGAAAAGTTTTGTTCTATTCCATGTTTTCCAAGTGAATAAAAAATGTATATATACACAATGGAATATTACCTATTAAAGAAGAATGAAATTATGGCATTTGAAGGCAAATACATAGAGCTGGAGAATATCATGCTAGTAAAATAAGCCAATACCCAAACACCAAAGGTCAAATGTTTGCTCTGATATGTGGATGCTAATTCACAATAAGGGGGAAGCTAGAGAAGAATGGATTAGGTAGAGGGGAGTGAAGGGAGGGGAGGGGGATGGGATAGGAAGGATGGTAGAATGAATCAAACATTATTATCCTATATACATATATGATTACACAACGATGTGATTCTACACCATGTGCAGTCAGAAGAATGAGAAGTTATACTCCATCTATGTATGAGTCAAAATGCATTCTACTGTCATGTATAACTAATTATAACAAATAAAAAAGATAGACAATATGGAATGAATAAAGGTCCAGTTTTTATTAAGAATCTATGAAATTTTTGGCAGTACTTAGGCAGGCAACTGAAGGTGACTATGATAGAAGAAAGTAGCATACAGAAATATGGAAGAAAATGCAAAAGAAATCATGACTATAATGATGAAGGAACTGTTTTATACAGCTATGTAATTCTTCTAAAGAAGTGTCCTATTTTCTTTACATAGTGAGATAAAGATTTTGGCTCCAGAATTCCAACCAAGATCATAAGACCCCAACAAGGACCTATGAAGATGGTCCAAGTTCACAAGGTGTAAGGAACAAGATGAGAGTGGGGGTGATCTGCATTCTATCAAGGTGATTCACAAGGTCTTACATGAGGGATGATGAACATAATTTCTTATGACACTGTGATTGTTTTAAGCCAAGGTAGGAGGAGAATTGGTGCAAGTAAGGCAACAGGTTGAGAGGAGTTTGTAGACACTGGTGTTTGGGGAGTTGATCACGGGCAGCAAGGACGGCAGCAGCTGCACACACAGCAGCAGGGCTGGCAGCAGGGTTTGCTGCAGCAGCGGATCACATGAGATTTTTTGGAGCAGGTGGTCTTGCAGCAGGTGGTTCTAGAGCAAGAAGGAGGGCAGCAGGGCTGGCAGCAGGGGATGATGCAGCAGCTGGGGCAGCAGCAAGGCTCACAGCAGGGTGTGCTGCAGCAGCTGACCACACAGGTTGGTTTGCAGCAGGTGGTCTTGCAGGAGGTGGTTTCACAGGAAGTTGGAGGAAGGCATGGCTTGCAGCAGCTGGACTCACTGCTGGTTTTACCACTGCAGCTAGAACCACAACAGCTGGGTGGACAGCAGGATGTGCTGCAGCAGGTGTTCTCACAGGCTGGTTTCCAGCAGGTGGTCTTGCAACAGGTGGTCCTGCAGCAGGTAGGCTTGCAGCAAGAGGAGCAGCAGGAGCGGGCCATGGTGTGAGCTGTGGAGGGTGGGATCCTGTTCACAGGTGAGTGAGTTTGCACAATATGAGGACTCCTTGCAATTGGGCTCTTTTATCCTGGGGACCTCCAGCGTTTGGACCAATCAGCAGCTCTTGACCTTGTTGTTTTTTATGTTATTTTCCATACTTAGTTTGCGTTTTTCAGGAAGAATTTGCTATGCAAATGTGATGAGTATTGTGTATGTGTTTAATCTGTTTCTTAAGAGCGTGTAACTCACAAGAACTGTTTCCAGATGAAAGGAAGACAAGTCACTTCATTAGCATCCTTGGTGCTCTGAGCATCATTTTGGTCATGTGGTGGCTCCTACTGCCCTGGGAGGGTCAGCACTTGTTCTAGAATATTTTTGCTTTGTCTATATTCAGATTAGGAAGTGACTGTGGGAGGAGCATGATGCTGCTGTATTCACAGTGAGGAACCACTCACGTGTTCATCCAGAGGATCCTGACTCAGGGCTGGTTGAGGCCTCTGGCTCTGTACCAGGTCTTCCACGTGTGTGTCTCCAGGCATTTTGGAAGAGGATGGTTGGCATGTGGTCTTCCATAGCAGAACAGGACCAGAAAGTGAGGGTAAAAGCAGAAGCTGCACATGGGGATGAGACAGGTATGGATGGATGTGTGGGTGGCCATTGGTCCTGTTGTATCCAGTACTGAGGGCTCCCCAGGATGAGCCTGTGGGACTTTCTTCCACATGAGCTTTGAAGACCCAGTAAAACCAGGATGATCAGGTGAATCTGTTTCTCATCTGGGCACCAGTGGACTCTGTGATCCTAGGTCAGGACTTTCCTCTGTCTTTCCCTCTTTCCTTTTATCCATGTCTCTTGTCTCTTTCTCTCCCCTCTTTTCTCATTTCCTGTGCTGCTTTTTTGCCTTCTAATCAATTTCATGAGGGAATTAAGATTAGGTGATATGGTTCCTGATTTATCTATGAGGACTAATGCATTTGAAAATATGTTTAGATCTCCCATTCTATTCCAGAGGAAACAATTTATGAGTTTCCAGGTTGGTAATGTATTCTAAAGTGAATGTATTCCCTGCCGCTATCACCAGGTTAGGAAATAGAAATAATCCCATTGCCTACAAACCACATCCTCTCACTCATCCCCAAAGGGTGCTAGTTAATCATTCTGTTGACTTGTAATCTCAGTCAATTTTCGCTTTTCTCCATTTTAGGATCATCAAAAGAATAGAGTAGGTAGGTCTCTATATTAGGAGTGTGACACTCATTATATGATTCTCTTCAGATTGTTCATTCTCAGTGTGTAATATTTACAATGAAGAACTTGACACAATTTGCTTGTTTGTTGTCCTCTAGATGAACATGTAGCTTGTCTGTAGCTTGGGACTACTCAAATTTGTGCTGTTATTAAGTGATTTTGCAGAGTCTGGGCTCACATGTATAAACATTTCTGGTGGATACACAACTAAGTATAGGATTGTTTATAGAATTCCCAGGGGGGAAGATTTATTCCCCTCTTTGTGGAGGCCTTCTCCACATTTCACTGGATTTCTCCTTAGATATATAATTATGTACACACGTTGCATGTTCCAATTCAAAGCTTAAATTTTCACTGCATCATTAGTATTGACAATGTTCCAATTTCTTATGTGTTCCTTATATTCGAACACTCTGATGATTTCTAGTACCACATTGTAGATTTTTTAGGGGAGGAGCAAATGGTCAGGCAGTCATGTCATGAACGAGAACATTCGTTTGGCTCACTTTAGCATAGTCTTTCTATTTTTCATTTTTCTTGCCTTGGCCCAGCGGTAGATCCTCTAGTACAATTGTGTAGCAGATGGGTACTTTTGTACAATCTCAGCATAGAAAGGAGAGCTCTCAACATTTCCCCATTACATGTGGTCCTCCTTGTCCTTTAAAGTTCTGGTAGAACTCAGTTGAGAATTGATCTGTTCCTGGACTATTCTTTGTTGAAAGGCTTTGAATTGCTGCTTTAATCTTAATGCTCAACATTGGCCTTCTTAGGTTTTCTATAGCCTTAGTTAAATTTGGGTAGATCATATGTGCCTAAACATGTTAACATCTTACATATTTTCCAGCTTATTGAAGTATTATTTTCAAAATAGGTCCTAATGAACATCTGTATTACAGAAATATCTGTGGTAATAACTCCTTTTCATCTCTCATTTTATTGATTTAGGTCTTCTCTTTCTTTTGGTGAGTTTGGTTAAGATTGTATCAATTTTATTTACGTTTTAAAAGAATTAATTCTTTGGTGCAGTGATCTTTGTAATTTTTTTAAATTATCAATTTTATTTCTCATCTTTATTATTTGCTGTCTTTTATAGTTTTTAGAATTTGTTTATTTGTGCTTTTCTAGTGTCTTGAGATGTAACATTAGATTCTGGGATCTCTCTCTCTTTTTTTTTAAATGTAAGCACTCAATGCTATAAACTTTCCCCTTAGAACTGCCTTCATACTATCCCAGAAATTTTGAAATGTTTTAATACTGTTCTCATTTGTTCCTAAGAACTGTTTGATTTCTCTCTGAATTTATTCTTTGACATATAACTGTTTCAAAAGTTCATCAATTAATCACCATGTGTTAAAATGGTTTATGTTTTATACTTTGCTATTGATTTCTAATTTCACTTCAGTATGACCTGACAGTATGGAAGAAATTATCTCAATTTACTTTTTGTCCTAAAATATGCTAAATTTTAAAAGTGATTCCATGTGTGGGTAAGAAGAAAGTCAGTGTGGTTGCTGATGGATGAAATATTCTAGAGTTGTTCATTAGGTCCATTTGATTGACAGTATGCCTAAATTCTGAAGATTCTTTCCTTGGTTTATTCTGTATGACCTGTCTATTGGTGAGAGAATTGTGTTGAAATCATCCACTATTATTGTATTGGGGTCTATTTGAGTAGGGGTGCACTGATATTTGGGTCATAAATATTTACAAATCTTATATCTTGTTGGATGATTCTCTTAACCAATAAGAAGTGCCCTTCTTTTTCTCTTCAGATTAATTTCAATTTGAAATCTACTTTGCCAGATATGAGCATAGCTACTTCTGCTTGCTTTCATTCTCCATTTGCTTGGTATATCTTTTTCATATTTTCACCTTCAGCTTATGGATGTCTATGACTGTAAGGTGAGTGTCTTGTAAGAAAAAAATAGTTGGGTCTTGGGTTTTAATCTTCTCTACCAATCTATGTCTTCTGATTGGAGAGCTGAGACTACTTACATTCAATGTTATAATAGAGAGATTAGTTTTATTTACTGCCATATTAATTTATTATGAATTTGCTTCAATCTTGATTCTCCTTTACTGAGTATTCTCCTAGTGAGATTCATCCATTTCCTGGCTCTGATATTTTATTTCATTGCTGCTTATAATGCATCATTATGTGTGTTCTGTAGTGCTGGTTTACTGTTATAAATTCTATTAGTTTCTTATTATCATGGAAGGTTTTTATTTCATCTTTAATGCTGAAGAATAGCTTTTTCTGAATGTAGCAATCTTATTTAGCAACCATTATCTTCAGAACCTGGTAAATATTAATCTAAGCCCTCTCAACTTTTGGAGCCTGGGCTGTGAGCTTAGAAGAAGCTTATCTCAGAGTATAAACTGCTCTTTTTCTATTACTGCTTTTAAAATTCTATCCTTATTCTGTATATTCATTTTTAAGTATAATGTTCCTTGATGAGGATATGATTTGATCTTGTCTATTGGGGTTATAATGTCTCTTCTATTTGGATTTTCACCTTATTCCTAAGGTTTGGGAAATTATCTGATAGCTCCATGCTGAAAAGAGTTTGCATTCCTTTACTTTGTATCTTAATGTCTTATTTTATGCCAAGGATTCTTAGTTTTGTTCCCTTAATGTTGTCCCAGATTTCTTGTATGTTCTTGCTCATGGTCTCTAACTATTTTTCTTCATTGTTGACTTTGTTTTCAGGATTATACTCTTTGCCTGTGAGACCTGAAAATCTGTCCTCTATGTGGTTCAATGTACTGATGATCCTTTCTACTGAAAACAGAACAAAACAAAACAAAACATTTTTTGGTAGTAGAGATTGAGCCCAGGGGTGCTTAATCACTGAGCAACATTACCAGCCCTTTTAATTTTAATTTTTAAATTTTAAGACAAGGTTTTGCTAAGCTGCTTAGAGCCTTGCTTATTTGCAGAATCTAGCTTTTAATTTGTGATTCTCCTGCCTCAGCCTCCCAAATTCTAGGATGACAGGTGTGTGCCACCATGTCAGGCTGTATTTTCAATTTGATTTATTGAGTTTTTCACTTTCAGTGTTTCTATATGTTTATTTTTCTTTCATTATCTCTGTCTCTTTATTGAAATGATCTGCCACTTCCTATTTTTCCTCTTAGTTCATTCCTTAGATGTACTTTTAGTTCATTAAACATTGTAACTATCATCTTTTTCTGATCTTCCTCTACTGAGGTGTCAATGGGGTCAATTTTTCTCATGTTCTGAGCTATTTGAAGTAACATGCTCTCCTGTATTGTTAGTATTTCTACCCACCTGCTTGTATTACTTACTATTGCTTCTACATTTATATAAAGGGCTTTGGGTGAACTGCTTTCCCTTTACTATATTATGTGCCCTGGGTTAGATGAGAATCTTGTCAATATTGTCACTCAGTTTGACCGTGGTAATATGTTCAGGCTTTAGCACCACATTGAGAGGAGGTATCAATCCCATGATTATAAGTCCTTTGCAACCAAGCCATATACTAATAAACCTTAAAAAATTTATTGAGCATGTTCTTCTGCAGTCCACTGATATGATTGGAAATGGAAGTGAACTTTTTTTTTTCATAGTTGAGAAATTAGGTAATAAGAAAAGTAAAATTGCTTTTAAACTATTTTTGGCTTTCTGGTCAGGTATTCTCTCGGTGCTTTGATTCTGGATTGTGAAAAAGTCAAGACATATTGCCTATTTCCACTCCCCCCATCTTCTGAGAGCCTATTTATTTATTTACTCATTTGTTTGTTTTGTGAGTTTTTTTTTTAAATAAAGTTGGTTCTTTCTAAGTTTCAGACACTGTACAGTTTGTTTTTTTCTCAAGTCTGACCCAAAGTGATCCAACTTGTTAGGAGAGTCCGTATGCAGATTTTCACTCCCTTCTTGCCCTACTGGTTCTGATGCATCCCTCCTTTTGGTAGCCTCAGACCATGTGGAGAGGAGAGTAGGATGTGTCAGCCTTTCTCCAGCCCTTTTAAGGTTTGAAAGGAGTGACTCAGGGGTCACCAGATTTGGTGTGAATTTAATTGGTCTCAGTTTCCCAACCACCCCATTATTGGCCAGGCTCCTTTTCCCACAGCTCTGATTGCCCGTTTGAAGGGAAAGAGTCCTTGACTCTTCTCTGCTTAGTAGACTGTTTTTCAGGCTGTGTTGCTGTTTTGATTCACTCTTAAGGAGCTGCTATGATGATATAGATTCCACTGATCCACCTTATTCCATTCCCCAAAGGGATAAACTAAACAGATGAAAAGGATCTTAAAAATACAGTTCATTAAGAGTTTAGAAATTAGAGTATGAAGTCAAAAGGAAGAGAGAATATCCAAAGGGGAGAAAGTTAAAGAGAGGTAGCATGTGGGGTCATAAAGAGGGAGGAGAAGGAGGAGGAGAAGATGAAGAAGGAGGAGGAGAAACATTTACAAGGATGTGGAGAAATTCAAACCCTGCTATACTGGAGGGGATATTTAATGATGCAGGAGCCATAGAAATTGTTATATAGCTTTCTCACACAGACACAGATGTTCTGTATGATCCAGCAACCATACCCCTGGGTATTTAGGGGAAAGAATGAGATCAGAAGCTTCTAGATACATTAGCATTATCATGTTCAAGGGAGCACTCGGAACAAAAACCTAGCTTGGAAACAACCCAAATATCTATTGATGGAAGAATGGGTCAAAAGAATATGGAAAAATCCTACACTAGAATGCTCTTCAGGCTTAAAAAAGAGGGAAATTCTCCCCTATGTGCATGGGCCATAGGCTTCTCTCCCAATGAATTAATGAAGGACAAATTCTACAGGGGTTCCACCTATATATGCAGTATGTAAAATGAATCAACTCAGATAAGAAAAGAACAGAGTGGTGGTTTTCAGGGAGATCAAAGTGGGACTTGCATATAAATAGATATGCCATATCCATTATGGAAGATGAATAACTTCTAGGGATCTTTGGTATAGAGTAAGATAAAATGACAATGTATTTGCACTTAAAAATCTATTTAGCCCTCGATTTTCACCTCAGGGTCTCATAGCACAGGCAAATAAAAAGAGATAATATGTTGAAGGGTATCTAGATTGGTTCCATAGTTTAGCTATTGTGAATTGAGCTGCTATAACCATTATGTGGCTGTGTCACTGTAATATGCTGATTTTAAGTCCTTTGGGTAGAAACTGAGGAGTGGGTTAGCTGGGAAAAGTTTTGTTCTATTCCATGTTTTCCAAGTGAATAAAAAATGTATATATACACAATGGAATATTACCTATTAAAGAAGAATGAAATTATGGCATTTGAAGGCAAATACATAGAGCTGGAGAATATCATGCTAGTAAAATAAGCCAATACCCAAACACCAAAGGTCAAATGTTTGCTCTGATATGTGGATGCTAATTCACAATAAGGGGGAAGCTAGAGAAGAATGGATTAGGTAGAGGGGAGTGAAGGGAGGGGAGGGGGATGGGATAGGAAGGATGGTAGAATGAATCAAACATTATTATCCTATATACATATATGATTACACAACGATGTGATTCTACACCATGTGCAGTCAGAAGAATGAGAAGTTATACTCCATCTATGTATGAGTCAAAATGCATTCTACTGTCATGTATAACTAATTATAACAAATAAAAAAGATAGACAATATGGAATGAATAAAGGTCCAGTTTTTATTAAGAATCTATGAAATTTTTGGCAGTACTTAGGCAGGCAACTGAAGGTGACTATGATAGAAGAAAGTAGCATACAGAAATATGGAAGAAAATGCAAAAGAAATCATGACTATAATGATGAAGGAACTGTTTTATACAGCTATGTAATTCTTCTAAAGAAGTGTCCTATTTTCTTTACATAGTGAGATAAAGATTTTGGCTCCAGAATTCCAACCAAGATCATAAGACCCCAACAAGGACCTATGAAGATGGTCCAAGTTCACAAGGTGTAAGGAACAAGATGAGAGTGGGGGTGATCTGCATTCTATCAAGGTGATTCACAAGGTCTTACATGAGGGATGATGAACATAATTTCTTATGACACTGTGATTGTTTTAAGCCAAGGTAGGAGGAGAATTGGTGCAAGTAAGGCAACAGGTTGAGAGGAGTTTGTAGACACTGGTGTTTGGGGAGTTGATCACGGGCAGCAAGGACGGCAGCAGCTGCACACACAGCAGCAGGGCTGGCAGCAGGGTTTGCTGCAGCAGCGGATCACATGAGATTTTTTGGAGCAGGTGGTCTTGCAGCAGGTGGTTCTAGAGCAAGAAGGAGGGCAGCAGGGCTGGCAGCAGGGGATGATGCAGCAGCTGGGGCAGCAGCAAGGCTCACAGCAGGGTGTGCTGCAGCAGCTGACCACACAGGTTGGTTTGCAGCAGGTGGTCTTGCAGGAGGTGGTTTCACAGGAAGTTGGAGGAAGGCATGGCTTGCAGCAGCTGGACTCACTGCTGGTTTTACCACTGCAGCTAGAACCACAACAGCTGGGTGGACAGCAGGATGTGCTGCAGCAGGTGTTCTCACAGGCTGGTTTCCAGCAGGTGGTCTTGCAACAGGTGGTCCTGCAGCAGGTAGGCTTGCAGCAAGAGGAGCAGCAGGAGCGGGCCATGGTGTGAGCTGTGGAGGGTGGGATCCTGTTCACAGGTGAGTGAGTTTGCACAATATGAGGACTCCTTGCAATTGGGCTCTTTTATCCTGGGGACCTCCAGCGTTTGGACCAATCAGCAGCTCTTGACCTTGTTGTTTTTTATGTTATTTTCCATACTTAGTTTGCGTTTTTCAGGAAGAATTTGCTATGCAAATGTGATGAGTATTGTGTATGTGTTTAATCTGTTTCTTAAGAGCGTGTAACTCACAAGAACTGTTTCCAGATGAAAGGAAGACAAGTCACTTCATTAGCATCCTTGGTGCTCTGAGCATCATTTTGGTCATGTGGTGGCTCCTACTGCCCTGGGAGGGTCAGCACTTGTTCTAGAATATTTTTGCTTTGTCTATATTCAGATTAGGAAGTGACTGTGGGAGGAGCATGATGCTGCTGTATTCACAGTGAGGAACCACTCACGTGTTCATCCAGAGGATCCTGACTCAGGGCTGGTTGAGGCCTCTGGCTCTGTACCAGGTCTTCCACGTGTGTGTCTCCAGGCATTTTGGAAGAGGATGGTTGGCATGTGGTCTTCCATAGCAGAACAGGACCAGAAAGTGAGGGTAAAAGCAGAAGCTGCACATGGGGATGAGACAGGTATGGATGGATGTGTGGGTGGCCATTGGTCCTGTTGTATCCAGTACTGAGGGCTCCCCAGGATGAGCCTGTGGGACTTTCTTCCACATGAGCTTTGAAGACCCAGTAAAACCAGGATGATCAGGTGAATCTGTTTCTCATCTGGGCACCAGTGGACTCTGTGATCCTAGGTCAGGACTTTCCTCTGTCTTTCCCTCTTTCCTTTTATCCATGTCTCTTGTCTCTTTCTCTCCCCTCTTTTCTCATTTCCTGTGCTGCTTTTTTGCCTTCTAATCAATTTCATGAGGGAATTAAGATTAGGTGATATGGTTCCTGATTTATCTATGAGGACTAATGCATTTGAAAATATGTTTAGATCTCCCATTCTATTCCAGAGGAAACAATTTATGAGTTTCCAGGTTGGTAATGTATTCTAAAGTGAATGTATTCCCTGCCGCTATCACCAGGTTAGGAAATAGAAATAATCCCATTGCCTACAAACCACATCCTCTCACTCATCCCCAAAGGGTGCTAGTTAATCATTCTGTTGACTTGTAATCTCAGTCAATTTTCGCTTTTCTCCATTTTAGGATCATCAAAAGAATAGAGTAGGTAGGTCTCTATATTAGGAGTGTGACACTCATTATATGATTCTCTTCAGATTGTTCATTCTCAGTGTGTAATATTTACAATGAAGAACTTGACACAATTTGCTTGTTTGTTGTCCTCTAGATGAACATGTAGCTTGTCTGTAGCTTGGGACTACTCAAATTTGTGCTGTTATTAAGTGATTTTGCAGAGTCTGGGCTCACATGTATAAACATTTCTGGTGGATACACAACTAAGTATAGGATTGTTTATAGAATTCCCAGGGGGGAAGATTTATTCCCCTCTTTGTGGAGGCCTTCTCCACATTTCACTGGATTTCTCCTTAGATATATAATTATGTACACACGTTGCATGTTCCAATTCAAAGCTTAAATTTTCACTGCATCATTAGTATTGACAATGTTCCAATTTCTTATGTGTTCCTTATATTCGAACACTCTGATGATTTCTAGTACCACATTGTAGATTTTTTAGGGGAGGAGCAAATGGTCAGGCAGTCATGTCATGAACGAGAACATTCGTTTGGCTCACTTTAGCATAGTCTTTCTATTTTTCATTTTTCTTGCCTTGGCCCAGCGGTAGATCCTCTAGTACAATTGTGTAGCAGATGGGTACTTTTGTACAATCTCAGCATAGAAAGGAGAGCTCTCAACATTTCCCCATTACATGTGGTCCTCCTTGTCCTTTAAAGTTCTGGTAGAACTCAGTTGAGAATTGATCTGTTCCTGGACTATTCTTTGTTGAAAGGCTTTGAATTGCTGCTTTAATCTTAATGCTCAACATTGGCCTTCTTAGGTTTTCTATAGCCTTAGTTAAATTTGGGTAGATCATATGTGCCTAAACATGTTAACATCTTACATATTTTCCAGCTTATTGAAGTATTATTTTCAAAATAGGTCCTAATGAACATCTGTATTACAGAAATATCTGTGGTAATAACTCCTTTTCATCTCTCATTTTATTGATTTAGGTCTTCTCTTTCTTTTGGTGAGTTTGGTTAAGATTGTATCAATTTTATTTACGTTTTAAAAGAATTAATTCTTTGGTGCAGTGATCTTTGTAATTTTTTTAAATTATCAATTTTATTTCTCATCTTTATTATTTGCTGTCTTTTATAGTTTTTAGAATTTGTTTATTTGTGCTTTTCTAGTGTCTTGAGATGTAACATTAGATTCTGGGATCTCTCTCTCTTTTTTTTTAAATGTAAGCACTCAATGCTATAAACTTTCCCCTTAGAACTGCCTTCATACTATCCCAGAAATTTTGAAATGTTTTAATACTGTTCTCATTTGTTCCTAAGAACTGTTTGATTTCTCTCTGAATTTATTCTTTGACATATAACTGTTTCAAAAGTTCATCAATTAATCACCATGTGTTAAAATGGTTTATGTTTTATACTTTGCTATTGATTTCTAATTTCACTTCAGTATGACCTGACAGTATGGAAGAAATTATCTCAATTTACTTTTTGTCCTAAAATATGCTAAATTTTAAAAGTGATTCCATGTGTGGGTAAGAAGAAAGTCAGTGTGGTTGCTGATGGATGAAATATTCTAGAGTTGTTCATTAGGTCCATTTGATTGACAGTATGCCTAAATTCTGAAGATTCTTTCCTTGGTTTATTCTGTATGACCTGTCTATTGGTGAGAGAATTGTGTTGAAATCATCCACTATTATTGTATTGGGGTCTATTTGAGTAGGGGTGCACTGATATTTGGGTCATAAATATTTACAAATCTTATATCTTGTTGGATGATTCTCTTAACCAATAAGAAGTGCCCTTCTTTTTCTCTTCAGATTAATTTCAATTTGAAATCTACTTTGCCAGATATGAGCATAGCTACTTCTGCTTGCTTTCATTCTCCATTTGCTTGGTATATCTTTTTCATATTTTCACCTTCAGCTTATGGATGTCTATGACTGTAAGGTGAGTGTCTTGTAAGAAAAAAATAGTTGGGTCTTGGGTTTTAATCTTCTCTACCAATCTATGTCTTCTGATTGGAGAGCTGAGACTACTTACATTCAATGTTATAATAGAGAGATTAGTTTTATTTACTGCCATATTAATTTATTATGAATTTGCTTCAATCTTGATTCTCCTTTACTGAGTATTCTCCTAGTGAGATTCATCCATTTCCTGGCTCTGATATTTTATTTCATTGCTGCTTATAATGCATCATTATGTGTGTTCTGTAGTGCTGGTTTACTGTTATAAATTCTATTAGTTTCTTATTATCATGGAAGGTTTTTATTTCATCTTTAATGCTGAAGAATAGCTTTTTCTGAATGTAGCAATCTTATTTAGCAACCATTATCTTCAGAACCTGGTAAATATTAATCTAAGCCCTCTCAACTTTTGGAGCCTGGGCTGTGAGCTTAGAAGAAGCTTATCTCAGAGTATAAACTGCTCTTTTTCTATTACTGCTTTTAAAATTCTATCCTTATTCTGTATATTCATTTTTAAGTATAATGTTCCTTGATGAGGATATGATTTGATCTTGTCTATTGGGGTTATAATGTCTCTTCTATTTGGATTTTCACCTTATTCCTAAGGTTTGGGAAATTATCTGATAGCTCCATGCTGAAAAGAGTTTGCATTCCTTTACTTTGTATCTTAATGTCTTATTTTATGCCAAGGATTCTTAGTTTTGTTCCCTTAATGTTGTCCCAGATTTCTTGTATGTTCTTGCTCATGGTCTCTAACTATTTTTCTTCATTGTTGACTTTGTTTTCAGGATTATACTCTTTGCCTGTGAGACCTGAAAATCTGTCCTCTATGTGGTTCAATGTACTGATGATCCTTTCTACTGAAAACAGAACAAAACAAAACAAAACATTTTTTGGTAGTAGAGATTGAGCCCAGGGGTGCTTAATCACTGAGCAACATTACCAGCCCTTTTAATTTTAATTTTTAAATTTTAAGACAAGGTTTTGCTAAGCTGCTTAGAGCCTTGCTTATTTGCAGAATCTAGCTTTTAATTTGTGATTCTCCTGCCTCAGCCTCCCAAATTCTAGGATGACAGGTGTGTGCCACCATGTCAGGCTGTATTTTCAATTTGATTTATTGAGTTTTTCACTTTCAGTGTTTCTATATGTTTATTTTTCTTTCATTATCTCTGTCTCTTTATTGAAATGATCTGCCACTTCCTATTTTTCCTCTTAGTTCATTCCTTAGATGTACTTTTAGTTCATTAAACATTGTAACTATCATCTTTTTCTGATCTTCCTCTACTGAGGTGTCAATGGGGTCAATTTTTCTCATGTTCTGAGCTATTTGAAGTAACATGCTCTCCTGTATTGTTAGTATTTCTACCCACCTGCTTGTATTACTTACTATTGCTTCTACATTTATATAAAGGGCTTTGGGTGAACTGCTTTCCCTTTACTATATTATGTGCCCTGGGTTAGGTGAGAATCTTGTCAATATTGTCACTCAGTTTGACCGTGGTAATATGTTCAGGCTTTAGCACCACATTGAGAGGAGGTATCAATCCCATGATTATAAGTCCTTTGCAACCAAGCCATGTACTAATAAACCTTAAAAAATTTATTGAGCATGTTCTTCTGCAGTCCACTGATATGATTGGAAATGGAAGTGAACTTTTTTTTTTCATAAGTTGAGAAATTAGGTAATAAGAAAAGTAAAATTGCTTTTAAACTATTTTTGGCTTTCTGATCAGGTATTCTCTCGGTGCTTTGATTCTGGATTGTGAAAAAGTCAAGACATATTGCCTATTTCCACTCCCCCCATCTTCTGAGAGCCTATTTATTTATTTACTCATTTGTTTGTTTTGTGAGTTTTTTTTTAAAATAAAGTTGGTTCTTTCTGAGTTTCAGACACTGTACAGTTTGTTTTTTTCTCAAGTCTGACCCAAAGTGATCCAACTTGTTAGGAGAGTCCGTATGCAGATTTTCACTCCCTTCTTGCCCTACTGGTTCTGATGCATCCCTCCTTTTGGTAGCCTCAGACCATGTGGAGAGGAGAGTAGGATGTGTCAGCCTTTCTCCAGCCCTTTTAAGGTTTGAAAGGAGTGACTCAGGGGTCACCAGATTTGGTGTGAATTTAATTGGTCTCAGTTTCCCAACCACCCCATTATTGGCCAGGCTCCTTTTCCCACAGCTCTGATTGCCCGTTTGAAGGGAAAGAGTCCTTGACTCTTCTCTGCTTAGTAGACTGTTTTTCAGGCTGTGTTGCTGTTTTGATTCACTCTTAAGGAGCTGCTATGATGATATAGATTCCACTGATCCACCTTATTCCATTCCCCAAAGGGATAAACTAAACAGATGAAAAGGATCTTAAAAATACAGTTCATTAAGAGTTTAGAAATTAGAGTATGAAGTCAAAAGGAAGAGAGAATATCCAAAGGGGAGAAAGTTAAAGAGAGGTAGCATGTGGGGCCATAAAGAGGGAGGAGAAGGAGGAGGAGAAGATGAAGAAGGAGGAGGAGAAACATTTACAAGGATGTGGAGAAATTCAAACCCTGCTATACTGGAGGGGATATTTAATGATGCAGGAGCCATAGAAATTGTTATATAGCTTTCTCACACAGACACAGATGTTCTGTATGATCCAGCAACCATACCCCTGGGTATTTAGGGGAAAGAATGAGATCAGAAGCTTCTAGATACATTAGCATTATCATGTTCAAGGGAGCACTCGGAACAAAAACCTAGCTTGGAAACAACCCAAATATCTATTGATGGAAGAATGGGTCAAAAGAATATGGAAAAATCCTACACTAGAATGCTCTTCAGGCTTAAAAAAGAGGGAAATTCTCCCCTATGTGCATGGGCCATAGGCTTCTCTCCCAATGAATTAATGAAGGACAAATTCTACAGGGGTTCCACCTATATATGCAGTATGTAAAATGAATCAACTCAGATAAGAAAAGAACAGAGTGGTGGTTTTCAGGGAGATCAAAGTGGGACTTGCATATAAATAGATATGCCATATCCATTATGGAAGATGAATAACTTCTAGGGATCTTTGGTATAGAGTAAGATAAAATGACAATGTATTTGCACTTAAAAATCTATTTAGCCCTCGATTTTCACCTCAGGGTCTCATAGCACAGGCAAATAAAAAGAGATAATATGTTGAAGGGTATCTAGATTGGTTCCATAGTTTAGCTATTGTGAATTGAGCTGCTATAACCATTATGTGGCTGTGTCACTGTAATATGCTGATTTTAAGTCCTTTGGGTAGAAACTGAGGAGTGGGTTAGCTGGGAAAAGTTTTGTTCTATTCCATGTTTTCCAAGTGAATAAAAAATGTATATATACACAATGGAATATTACCTATTAAAGAAGAATGAAATTATGGCATTTGAAGGCAAATACATAGAGCTGGAGAATATCATGCTAGTAAAATAAGCCAATACCCAAACACCAAAGGTCAAATGTTTGCTCTGATATGTGGATGCTAATTCACAATAAGGGGGAAGCTAGAGAAGAATGGATTAGGTAGAGGGGAGTGAAGGGAGGGGAGGGGGATGGGATAGGAAGGATGGTAGAATGAATCAAACATTATTATCCTATATACATATATGATTACACAACGATGTGATTCTACACCATGTGCAGTCAGAAGAATGAGAAGTTATACTCCATCTATGTATGAGTCAAAATGCATTCTACTGTCATGTATAACTAATTATAACAAATAAAAAAGATAGACAATATGGAATGAATAAAGGTCCAGTTTTTATTAAGAATCTATGAAATTTTTGGCAGTACTTAGGCAGGCAACTGAAGGTGACTATGATAGAAGAAAGTAGCATACAGAAATATGGAAGAAAATGCAAAAGAAATCATGACTATAATGATGAAGGAACTGTTTTATACAGCTATGTAATTCTTCTAAAGAAGTGTCCTATTTTCTTTACATAGTGAGATAAAGATTTTGGCTCCAGAATTCCAACCAAGATCATAAGACCCCAACAAGGACCTATGAAGTTGGTCCAAGTTCACAAGGTGTAAGGAACAAGATGAGAGTGGGGGTGATCTGCATTCTATCAAGGTGATTCACAAGGTCTTACATGAGGGATGATGAACATAATTTCTTATGACACTGGGATTGTTTTAAGCCAAGGTAGGAGGAGAATTGGTGCAAGTAAGGCAACAGGTTGAGAGGAGTTTGTAGACACTGGTGTTTGGGGAGTTGATCACGGGCAGCAAGGACGGCAGCAGCTGCACACACAGCAGCAGGGCTGGCAGCAGGGTTTGCTGCAGCAGCGGATCACATGAGATTTTTTGGAGCAGGTGGTCTTGCAGCAGGTGGTTCTAGAGCAAGAAGGAGGGCAGCAGGGCTGGCAGCAGGGGATGATGCAGCAGCTGGGGCAGCAGCAAGGCTCACAGCAGGGTGTGCTGCAGCAGCTGACCACACAGGTTGGTTTGCAGTGGGTGGTCTTGCAGCAGGTGGTTTCACAGCAAGTTGGGGGACAGCAGGGTTGGCAGCAGGGAATGATGCAATAATTGGGGCAGCAGCAAGGCTCACAGCAGCTGTGCTTACAGCAGGGTGTGCTGCTACAGCTGACCACACAGGCTGGTTTGCAGCAAGTGGTCTTGCAGGAGGTGGTTTCACAGGAAGTTGGAGGATGGCATGGCTTGCAGCAGCTGGACTCACTGCTGGTTTTACCACTGCAGCTAGAACCACAACAGCTGGGTGGACAGCAGGATGTGCTGCAGCAGGTGTTCTCACAGGCTGGTTTCCAGCAGGTGGTCTTGCAACAGGTGGTCCTGCAGCAGGTAGGCTTGCAGCAAGAGGAGCAGCAGGAGCGGGCCATGGTGTGAGCTGTGGAGGGTGGGATCCTGTTCACAGGTGAGTGAGTTTGCACAATATGAGGACTCCTTGCAATTGGGCTCTTTTATCCTGGGGATCTCCAGCGTTTGGACCAATCAGCAGCTCTTGACCTTGTTGTTTTTTATGTTATTTTCCATACTTAGTTTGCGTTTTTCAGGAAGAATTTGCTATGCAAATGTGATGAGTATTGTGTATGTGTTTAATCTGTTTCTTAAGAGCGTGTAACTCACAAGAACTGTTTCCAGATGAAAGGAAGACAAGTCACTTCATTAGCATCCTTGGTGCTCTGAGCATCATTTTGGTCATGTGGTGGCTCCTACTGCCCTGGGAGGGTCAGCACTTGTTCTAGAATATTTTTGCTTTGTCTATATTCAGATTAGGAAGTGACTGTGGGAGGAGCATGATGCTGCTGTATTCACAGTGAGGAACCACTCACGTGTTCATCCAGAGGATCCTGACTCAGGGCTGGTTGAGGCCTCTGGCTCTGTACCAGGTCTTCCACGTGTGTGTCTCCAGGCATTTTGGAAGAGGATGGTTGGCATGTGGTCTTCCATAGCAGAACAGGACCAGAAAGTGAGGGTAAAAGCAGAAGCTGCACATGGGGATGAGACAGGTATGGATGGATGTGTGGGTGGCCATTGGTCCTGTTGTATCCAGTACTGAGGGCTCCCCAGGATGAGCCTGTGGGACTTTCTGCCATGGAAGCCCTGCAAACCCAGCCAAACCAGTATAAGCAGGTGACTCTATTCCCAACCTAGGTACCAGCACAGACAATGTCTTGGGTCATGATCTTTCTCTCTTTTTTTACATCTTTCCTTCTGTCTCAGGTTCTGCTTCTTTTTTTTCTCTCCTTTCTCACTTGGTTCCTTGCTTTCTTGCCTTCTTCTATTTCACGAGGGAAGTTAGATTAGGTGAGATGTACCTGATTTGTCTGCAAGAAATAACATATTGAGAATGTTTTTAGGTCTATCATTCCATCCACGATGGGGCAAGTAATTATTTTCCCACTTGATGAACTATTCTAATGTGAATTCTTCCTTCTACTGCTGTCGGGTAGGAAATAGAAATGAATTCCGTTCTCTATGAATCCTACCCTAGCATGCATCTCCTACAGGAGCTGATTACTTGGTTGACTTGTAACCCTGTAGGTTAATTTGGGCTGTTTTCAGTCTTTGGTTCAAAAGAACAGTAATGTTGGATGCCTTTCGGTTATGAGTGTGAGACTCATCAGCACAGTCATGTGTAGCACACTCATTCTAAGTGTTATACAATTTCCACTGAATGAAATTAACACCATGTACTTGATTGTTCTCCAGATGGTCATGCAGCTTGTTTGCAGACTGCAATTTACTCAAACTCATGCTGCTATGTTTTTGCACTGAGCCTGTGGCTGTAAACATTTATGGTGGATACACAAACAGGTCTAGGGTTATTCATACAATTCCCACATGGAAAGATTTCTTCTGTTATTAGTACAGTCTCATCCATTTTTCTCTACATTTTTTCCCTTAGATATTTTATTATGTACACATGCTGTATGTTAAAATTTAAAGCTTAAATTTTTACTGCTTAAGGAATATGGACAGTGATTCATATTTTGTATGTTTTTTAAATATCTGTATTTCTTGGTTATTTCTAATAGTGTATGTTAGATTTTGGGGGGAGATGGACAAATTTTCGTGTCATGAACAATGATACTTCTTTTCTTCATTTCAGCATAGTCTTTCTATTGTGTATTTTCCTTGCCTTGGTGGGCTCTCTGATCTGCTGGTAGTATACTGGCATCAGATGGGTATTTTTTGTAGAATCTCAGTATAGGAGGGAGAACTCTTTGCATTTCCCCATTATATGTAGTCCTCCTTGTCCTTTCTATAGATTCTTTTCATAAGAGCATGACATTCACATGTGTCTGAATAAATTCTCTGGACAGAATCCAGTTTACAGAAATCAAGTGACCTTTTCTAATGACATTAAAAACCACCAATTCTAAAATTAAGAATCAATAAATGGGATGGATTCAAACTAAAATGTTCTTTTCAGCAAAGGAAACAATCAATAACATGAAGAGAGAGCCTACAGAATGGGAGAAATTCTTTACTACGCACATCTCAGATAGAGCACCAACCTCCAGGATATATAAAGAATTCAGAAAACTTAACATCAAAAACCTCCCAAATAACCCAATCAATAAATGGGCCAAGGAACTGAATAGACACTTCACAAAAGAAGAAATATAATTGATTAACAAACATGAAAAAATGTTCACCATCTCTAGCAATTAGAGAAATGCAAATCAAAACCTCTCTAAGATTTCATCTCACTCCAGTCAGAATGGCAATTATCAAGATTACAAGCAATAATAAGTGTTGGCAAGGATGTGGGGCAAAAGGTACACTCATACATTGCTGGAGGGATTGCAAATTGGTTCAACCACTCGGGGAACCAGTATGGAGATTCCTCAGCAATCTTGGAATGGAACCACCATTTGACCCAGCTATCTCACTCCTCAGTTTATCCTCAAAGGAATTAAAATTGGCATACTACAGTGACACAGTCACATCAATGTATAGCAGCTCAATTCACAATAGCTAGACTATGGAGCCAACTTAGATACCCTTAAACAGATGACTGGATAAAGAAAATGTGGTACATACACATAATGGAATATGACGCAGACTTAAATAAGAAATAAATTAGGCCTTTCTCTAAACTTAAGTGCAGAAAGACAAACCCTGAGGGTCCTACCCATATGCAGTATATAAAATAGGTTAACTCAGGAAAAAATGAAGTGGTGAATCGCAGAGGCTGGGGTAGAAGGAAGTAGGGGCTTGCATTTCAATTTGTATGTCATTTCAATTATGGAAGATGAACAACTTCTTGGATCTGTGGTATAGAGTGGGATATGGTGACAATGTATTTTGCATTTAAAAATCTATTAAGCATCTATTTCACCTTAGGGTTTCTTAGCACAGGCAAATAAAGAGAGACAACATGGAATCAATAAAGGTCCAGGTTTTATGTAAATGGATGGAACTAGAGAATATCATGCTAAGTGAAATATGCCAATCCTCAAAACCCAAAGGCTGAATGTTTTCTCTGATAAGCAGATACTGATCCATAGCGGTGTGTTGGGGGGGCAGGTAGGGAAGAATGAAGGAACTTTGGATTGTGCAATAAGCTGTCCTAAAATAGGTTGAGAGCTGTCCTAAATCTTAATATCTGAAATAATTAACAAATAATAAAACACAAACACTCAGAAATATATTTACAAAAAAGAAGCCCCTGATAGATCTAGTCCACATGGGTTCTTGAACTAGACAAAGACAAAATGGCTCCCATGGTTTATTTAAGGGGGTACATCAAAGGCAGGGGTAAGGTTTAAGAGTGGAGCCTTGCTTTATGATATCTTGCAGTCTACAGGTTGATTGACATCTTGGCAGGTTACACCCATCTCAGGTGCTATGTGGGATCTGAGGCAGAGCTTGAGGGGAAGTTCACCTGCACCAAGCAGTCAATCCTTGTGGGGAGTGTCCCAGGGAGTCCCCGGTGCCAGACTTATCCCCTCAGGAGACTACTTATGCACAACATAGTCCACACACAGCCCACAGATGGCTCGTGACATTAATCCACCATGAAGTTTGGATGTTGGCAGTGCCCATCTGGATATGAGACAGGGGAGGGACATTTTCCTAAATATTCCAGTTCCTTAGGCAAGACCAAGCATTTTGTCCTGATTGGATGAGATGTCAGTAAACAATGGCATATCATTCTATCATCACCATCATTGCAGTATTGGATTATTGTGTCTGGCTATTCTAGAAAGTACCGAGTAAATGAAGGGTTTGTCAAGGATGGAGAGAAATTGGAACACTGCTTCCCTGGAGGGAATGTCAAGGGTTACATGAGCCATGGAAATCAGTAATGGAGTTTCTCCACAAAATCAGACATGGAAATACCCTATGATCCAGTACTGTGGGGTGTTTAGAGGAAATAATGGGATCAGAAACACGAAGAGCTATCAGCATTTTGGTGTTCAAGGCAGGACTATGAACAACAGTCCAGCTGTGGAAGCAAAATAAATATCCATTGATAAAGGAATGGATCTAGTGAATGTGGTGACAATCTACAATGGAATACTGTCCAAGATTAAAAGGGAAGGAAATACTCCCCTGTGTGCTTACATGGGAGAAATTTAGGCTTCTCTCTAACCCTAAGTGCAGAAAGACAAACACTGTGGGTTCTACCCATATGCAGTAGATAAAATAGGTCAACTCAGGTAGGAAAGAATAAAGTGGTGGATTCCAGAGGCTGGGGTAGAAGGAAGTAGGGACTTGCATTTAAGTTTGTATGTCATTTCAATTATGGAAGATGAACCACTTCTAGGATCTGTGGTATAGAGTGGGATATGGTAACAATGTATTTTGCATTTAAAAATCTATTAAGCATCTATTTCACTTCAGAGTTTCTTAGCACAGGCAAATAAAGAGAAACAACATGGAATGAATAAAGGTCCAGTTTTTATTAAGAATTTACAGAATTTGGCTGTACCTAGTGAGGCAACTGAAGGTGACTATGACAGGAGAAACCAGTATATAGAAGAATGAAAGACAATGCAAAAGAAATCATGACTCCAAAGATAAAGAAGCATTTGCATACACCTGTGAAACTCTGAAGCCCGTTCCTGTGTGCTTTAGATGGAGTGGTAAAGATATTGGCTTCATAATTTCAGCCAAGATCACACCTCGCCAACAAGGACCTATGCAGCAGGCATAAGGTGCACAAGGACGAAGGAAGAAGAAGACAGGTGTGGAGTGGTCCGCACTCCCTGGAGGTGATTCACAAATTTTTACATGGGTGACATCTTGATGATCTTCAGCCCAGGTAGGAAGAGAATTGGTGTAGATAAGGCAAATAGGTTGAGAGGAGTTTGTGCAGATAGATGCTGGTCTTTAGGGAGTTGATCACGAGCAGCAAGGTTTGCAGCAGCTGCACACACAGAAGCAGGGCTGGCAGCAGGGTGTGCTGCAGCAGCGGGTCACATGGGTTTTTTTAGAGCAGGTGGTTTTATAGCAGGTGGTTTGAGAGCAAGTAGGAGGGCAGCAGGGCTGGCAGCAGCCTGGCTGGCAGCAGGTGAACACATAGCAGCAGGGCTGGCAGCAGGGAATGATGCAGCAGCAAGGCTCACAGCAGCTGGGCTCACAGCAGGGTGTGCTGCAGCAGCTGACCACACAGGCTGGCTTACAGCAGGTGGTTTCATAGCAAGTTGGGGGACAGCTTGGCTGGCAGCAGCTGGACCCACTGCTGGTTTTCCCACAAGAGCTGGACCCACAGCTTCTAGGTGGACGGCAGGATGTGCTGCCACAGCTGGTCCCACAGGCTGGTTTCCAGCCGATGGTCTTGCAGCAGGTAGGCTTGCAGCAAGAGGAGCAGCAGGAGCGGGCCATGGTGTGAGCTGTGGAGGGTGGGATCCTGTTCACAGGTGAGTGAATTCGTGCAATATGAGGACTCCTTGCAGTTGGGCTCTTTTATCCTTGGGGCTTCCAACGTTTGCACCAATCAGCAGTCCTTTGCCATCTTGTGGTTCATGTTATTTTCCATATTCAGTTTGTGTTTGCCTAGGAAGAATTTGTTATGCAAATGTGATGAGTGTGGTGAATGTAAGTGTTTAATCTGTTTCTTAAGAGGGCATAACTCACAGGAACTATTTCCAGATGAAAGAAAGACAGTCACCTCATTAGTATCCTTGCTGCTCTGATCATCATTCTGATCATGTGGTGGCTACTGATGCCCTGGGAGGGTCAGGGCAGTTGGTCCTCTGGAGCTTTGTTCCTGTGTCTGTATTCAGATTAGGAAACATCTGTCGGAGGAGCATGATGCTGTTGTGTTCACAGGGAAGAAAAGCCCATGTTTACCCAGAGGATCCTGAGTCAGGAGTAGTAAACACATCTGTCTGTGTACCAAGGCTTCTACCTGGGTGTTTCAGGTTTACTCAAGGCACATTGTAAGAGGATGTTTGCCATGTGGTCTTCCACAGCAGAGCAAAACCAGAGAGTGAGGGTAGAAGCAGAAGCAGTACTTGGGAACGAGCCAGATATGGATGGATCTCTGGGTGGCCATATGTCCTGTTTTATCAAGTCCTGAGGGCTCATCATGATGAGCCTGTGGGACTTTCTGCCACAGGAGTCTTGCAGACTCAGGCAAACCAAGATGAGCAGATGACTCTAGTCCTAACCTGGGTAACCAGCACAGACAATGATCTTGGTCAGGGATCTTTCTCTGTCTTTCTTTCTTCCCTTCTGTCTCCATTTTGTTTTCTGTCTCCCCTCTTTTCTTTCTGTCCATTTCTTTCTTATCTTCTTTCCCCATTATCCTTGATCCTCCTCATCCTTTCTATAGGTTCTCTTCATGAGAGTAATGAAATTTGCATGAGTTTGAATACACCCTCTATAGTTATCCAGATGCACATCGTTCTAGTGACCTGCTTCTAATGACATTAACAATCCTTATCTCCAACTAACCGGGCTGGCGACCTATGCTGGGTTCACAAAATCTGGCTACCACAATAACTAAGAAAACAGTTAAAGAAGCACGCAACACACAAAAATACCTTTTGCTTGCAGGGATCAGGGATGGCTCTCCACCTTAAGGGTACGTTGGAAAGAGAGAGTGAGCCACCGGAAAATCCTCTATTTATTGGGGGAAAAAGACATTCCAGAAAGTTCAACCCAAATGAGGCAAGGGATTGGGTTTCAGGGGGGTGTAGCCCAGTCTCATTGGGTGATGCCCACTCCAAGAGCATCATTCCTCTGCCTAGCAGAGGTGGGATATACCTGCTCTCTGCTGTGAGCCAAAGCCAGTCCCACACACCTCTGTTGCTCAAGGCGAAGGGTCCGTGTTCATTCCTGTGTGGCAGCTCCCAATAAATCCCTTAAATGACTTGTCTGACATCATGGGCTTAACTGCTGGTGAACAGTAACTTTCTATTCGGAAAGCTTGTGTTTCAGGGATTGGCACCCTGCCTGGTGGGTAAGTTGGAACTGTATCAGCAGCAGTGTGGAGAATCTTTCATCCCTCATTTATTAAGGTGTTGGGTATTGAAAATTTGATGATATTCACAGAATGCTTTTTCTTTATCAGGTGAAGCAATATTATGATTATTCTCTCTTTTCCAGTTATGTGACATTACATTTTTGGAAATGCAAGGGTGCTACACCCACTCTTGCATTTTCAAAAATGGTCCAAAGTTGTCATGGCCAGACCCACGTGGGACTGGTCTTGACTCAATTCTACCCTTATCAAAATACATTCTGCTTTGCATTTTAAACCTTTATCCTTCTGTTCTCAGTGTATTTCCTTCACCTTCTCTAATCAAGTCAGCTCCAAAAAAGCTGAGATTTTCCATCCTCTTGTGACCCAGTTTCTCTTGACATGGCTCCATGTCCTGGACTTTCAAAAGCACTCTCCTGCCCTCAACATACACCAGCAGTGCTCTTACGGTGTTGCAGTATTCTTTTTTAGTTAGTACACTGGGAAACTCCAAGGGTTCCTTTCTGAAACATACAACATGGGTAAGAATTCTAAGGAGACCCTTGTACAATAGTTGTTGAGTTTCATTATGTAACTGGAAACATGTGAACAATGTCCAGTCCAATATATTAAAAATTGATATTACTCATTTCTACACCAATATTATATTTTTTCTGATGAATTCAAATGAAACAGAGCCTTTGGTCTTCAACTCAAATGATAAGAACAGAAACTTATTTGCAGGATATGCAAGCATCAATGCAACCTACTGAAAATCTGGGGGAAAGTGTCATTGGGAAATAGTCAAGAAGCTGGTGGCATCAGATTAACACCTGATAAAATAACACATGAAACATGAGAACCCTTTTGACTCTTTGAACACAGTTGTGAATTTAGAAGCTCAAAGGTATTGAAGTAGAAAGACCAACATGTCAATAAACATAATTAGACTTTTATGAGCTCCAATTATATCCTAATGGGCTCTAAATGTTATGTCAGGGAGGAACCCAATGAAAGTTTGCACAAACTGATTGAAGACATCCCACATGGAGTTGATCACTCAGCTTCCACATTCCAGATGGGATGTGGAATTTTCAAGGTGACATTAATAGAAGTAGAGTTCATTTATTGCAAAGGCACCTCAAAGAGAAAAATTGGCCACAAGACTAGCAGCATTTCTTCTAGCCTGGCTGAGGATTTAATGAAAACAAATTTGTATTTTTTTAAAGGTAGTGTTGTGGTGTGCCATGAAAGTTCAGAAGCCTGGGCAGGGGAGAACTGGAAATGTTGACCCTGTCCAGCTGAACATGGAACTGGGGAGAGACATTGTTCTTTGATCTTCCAGTTCTTTAGCCAAGACCAAGTATTCTGCCTGTTTGCATGAGATGCTGGTCAGCAATGTCATTATTCTCCCATTGCAATCATTGCACAGATGGAATAGTGTATCTGGCTATTATAGAACATTCCCAATACAGTAAGTGTATTAACAAGTATTGGAGAAATTGGAATCCTGCTATCCTGGAGGGAATGTCTAATGTTGTTGGACATTTTAGGAAACTCCTAAAATTAAACATAGAAATATTACTCTATTCAGCAACCCCATCTCCAGTGTTTAGGTAAAAGAATTAAATCAGATTCTTGAAGAACTATCAGCATTTCTTACATTTATGGCAGTACTACGAACAACAGCCATGCTGTGGAAGAAATCCAATGTCTGTTGGATGAATGCCTCATGGGAATTTGCCAGAAAACCTACAATGGAATAGTATTCAGAAAAGGAAATTCTGTCTCCTGTACCTACATCATTGAACCATAATCCTTTCTCCTAAATTAACTAAATAAGTCACAAAAGGAACAACACTAAATGATTTCATGTATATGAGGCATTTCAAACAGTGGAACTCAGGCAAAGAAAGAACAGAGAGATGGTTTCCAAAGACTGGAGGTAGGTGGAAGTAAGGAGTTGAAAATCAATAGGTATGCCTTTTAATGTTTTTAGTTTTTTGGTATTGATATTGATCTAGGGGTGTTTTATCACTGAGCCACATCTTCAGTCATTTTTATTTTTTTATTTGGAGATAGCGTCTTAACTAAGTTGTTTAAGGTCTTGCTAACTTGTTGAGGCTGGCCTTGAACTTGCAATCCACCTGCCTCAGTCTCCAAGTCACTGGAATTACTGATGTTACCACCACACCTGGCTTTTGGTATGCCATTTCAATTATTTAAGATGAAGAACTTCTAAGAGTTTGTATTTCAGAGGAGGATACCATGACAATGTATTTGCACTTAAAAACCTGTTAAGCATGTGATCTTCAAGTCAGGGGTTCTTAGCACAGGAAAATACAGACAGACAATATGGAATGAATTAAAGTCCAGAATTTATTAAGCATTTATGAAGGATGGCTGAACATAGGGAGGGAAATGAAGGTGACAGTGACAGGGAAAAATGGCAGATAAGAATCTGGAGGACAATGCAAAAGTAATCATGACTGTAAAGATGAAGGAGCATTTGCATATAGCTATGAAATTCTTCTGAAGAAGTGTGGTCCTACATTCATTAGACAGAAGGTAAAGATCTTAGTCTGAGAATTTCAGGCAAGACCATCCCTCCCCATCTAGAATCTCTGAAGATGGCACAAGATGCATGAAACCTAAGGAAGAAGAGGATGAGGGTGGAGTAGTCTGCACTCCTTGTAGGTGATTCACAGGGTCTTATATGGGGGATGATGCATAGAGTATCTAGTGGCAGCATGATGGTCTTCACAAAGGTAGGAAGAGAATTGTGCAATAAGTGGGGGCACATGTTAGGATTTTGTGCAGACGTCAGTTCTTTGAGGAGTGATCACGAGCAGCAAAGCTAGCAGCAATTGGACACACAGCAACAGGGCTTGCAGCAGGGTGTGCTGCAGCAGTGGGTCACACAGGTTTGCTTGGAGCAGGTCCTACAGCATGTGGTTTTAGAGCAAGCTGGAGGGCAGCAGGGCTGGCAGCAGGGGATGATGCAGCAACTGAGGCAGCAGCTGGGATCACAGCAGGGTGTGCTGCAGCAGCTGACCACACAGGTTGGTTTGCAGCAGGAGGTCCTGCAGCAGGTGGTTTCAGAACAAGTTGGGGGACAACGGGGCTGGCAGCAGCTAGACCCACAGCAGCTGGGTGGACAGCAGGGTGTGCTGCAGCAACTGATGACACAGGCTGGTTTCCAGCAGGTGGTCTTGCAGCAGGTGATTTCACAGCAAGTTGGAGAGCAGCAGGGTTGGCAGCAGGGTGTGCTGCAGCAGGGGGTCACATGGGACTTTTTGGAGCAGGTGGTCCTGCAGCAGGTGGTTTGAGAGCAAGTAGGAGGGCAGTAGGGCTGGCAGCAGGGCAAGATGCAGCAATTGGGGCAGCAGCAAGGCTCACAGCAGCTGGGCTTACAGCAGGGTGTGCTGCAGCAGCTGACCACACAGGTTGGTTTGCAGCAGCTGGTCTTGCAGCAAGTGGTTTCACAGCAAGTTGAGGGACAGCATGGCCAGCAGCAGCTGGACTCACAGGTGGTTTTGCCCCTGCAGCTGGACCCACAGCAGCTGGGTGGACAGCAGGATGGTTTCCAGCAGGTGGTCTTGTAACAGGTGGTCCTGCAGCAGGTAGGCTTGCTGCAAGGGGAGCAGCAGGAGCGAGCCATGGTGTGAGCTGTGGAGGGTGGGATCCTGTTCACAGGTGAGTGAGTTTGCACAATATGATGAGTCCTTCTAATTGGGCTCTTGTATCCATGTGGCCTCCAAAGTTTGGACCAATCAGTAGCCCTTTTCCTCATTTTTGTTTATATTATTTTCTACATTGGTTTGTATTTGTTAAGGAAGAAGTTGTTTTCAAAATATGATGTGTTTTGAATTTAAGTGTTTAATCTGTTTCTTTTTTGAATGCTTTCATTAGTGCATGATAGTTATTTATAATTGTGGGGTTCAGTTCGACATATTCATACACGCATGTAATGTAATTTGCTCCATTTCAATCCCCACCACTTCCACTTTTCATCCCTTACTCTTTTTCTCTACTTGTTTTCCTTCTATTTAATTACTGTTTTTTTTTTTTGATGAGTGTTCTATTTACATACATAAAGTAGAATTTTCTCTTAGTATTTTAATTCATGTGCATATTTTGGTCAACTTCATTCCCCAGTCCTTCCCCTTTTCCACTTCACCTCCATCTTCCCCAATGCCCTTCCTCTACTCCACTGATCTTCTTTTCTATTTCCGTAGGATCCCCCCTTTGATAAAATTCCTTATTTCTCTCTCACTTTCACATGTGAGATAAAACATTCAACCTTTGACTTTCTGGATGCAAATGTTTTTTTCCCATTTGCATCCATTTACCAGCAAATGGCATAATTTTTCTTTATTACACTGCACAATATTCCATGGTACATACATTTATTTGGTAATTCCATGGTACATACATTTATGACATTTTCTGTATCTGTTTGATTGTTGATGGGCATCTGGGATGGTTGTATAGCTTGGCAATTGTGAGTTTCACTGCTCTACATATTGATAGGCATGTATCAGTATAGTATGTTGATGTTAGTTCTTCTGGATAAATACCAAGGAGTGGGATAGCAGGAATAGTGGCTAGAGTGTGAAGAATTGTATTAAACAGGAGTGGTGAGAGTGGATATCCTTGCCTTGTTCCCGAGTTTAGAGGAAATGCTTTCAGGCTGTTCTCCATTCTTTATGATGTTAGAATTGGTTTAATCTATATAACCTGTGTGATAACAAAGAAAGTTTCTTCTATCGTTAGTTTCTTCAGCATTTTTAATATTCATGGGTGCTGGATATAGCAAGGATTTTTCTGCATCTATTGAGATGATTATGTCATTTTTGTCCTTAATTCTATTTATGTGATGTGTTACATTTATTGATTTTTATATGTTCAACCAAACTTGCAACCCTGAGATGAAACCCTGGTGATAATGGTAAGCAATTTTCTTAATTGCTTACTTCTTGTCCTAAATGTGGTCTATTTTAGAGATGGTGCCATGTGTGGTTGAAGGCAGATTGCTAATATTTTATTAATAAATTTTACACCTATGTTTATCTATGATATTGGTCTGTAGTTTTCTTTTCTTGATTTTTTTTTTCCTGGTTTGAGTATTGGGGTGATTCTGGCTTCATAGAACGAATTTGGGAATGTTATCTCCCTTTCTATTTCATGGAAAAATTTGAGAAAATTATTTTTTTTCTGTAGGATTGGTAGAACTCAGTTGAGAATCCATCTGGTACTGGGCTTTTCTTTGTTGGAAGACTTTTAATTGCTGCTTGCATCTCAGTACTCGGTATTGACCTGTTTAGGTTTTCTGTGTCCTGTTGCTTCAGTCTGGGTAGATCATATCTATATAGAAACAAGTCAGTAACTTCTAGATTTTCCAGTTTATTGGAGTATAATTTTTCAAAACAGTTTCTAATGATAACCTGGATTTCAGAAATGTCTGTGGTGATATTTCCTTTCTCATTTCTATTTTGTTGGTTTGGGTCTTCTCTCTTTTTGGTTAGCTTGGTTAATTAAGGGTTTATCAATTTTCCCTACCTTTTCAAAGAGACATTTTCTAGTTGCATTGATTTTTATATTGATTATTTTAATTCCCAATTTCATTTCTAATCTTAATTATATCCTGACTTTTACTGGTTTTGGATTAGCATTGTTTTTCTTCTTCTAGGGACTTGAGGTATAGTATTAGTTTTTTTTATTTGGGATCTTTCTGTCCCCCCCGCCCACCCCGGCTCAATGTAGGCCCTCAATGCTATAAACCTTCCTCTAAGAACTGCCCTAATATTATTCTGATGATTTTGAAATGTGTATCACTGTTCTCATTTGTTTTTAGTCATTGTTTGCTTTCTAACCTGATTTCTTCTATGATCTATGCTTGATTGGAAGCACATTTTCCAGTCTTCATGTGTTAAAATAGTTTCTATTTTTTGTCTTGATATTGATTCCTAATTATATTCAGGTATGATCTGATAGGATGGAAGGAATAATCTCTATTTCTTTTATTCACTAAGACTTACTTCTTGTCCCAAAATGTGGTCTATTTTAGAGATGGTGCCATGTGTGGTTGAGAAGAAAGTGAATGTGGTTGCTAACGGATGAAATAGTTTATAGATGTCTGTTAGCTCCCTTGGATTAATAGTTTTTTAAAATTTTATTTTCTGAAGAATCTTTACTTAGTTTATGTCTGTATGTTCTATTGGTGAGAGAAGGGTTTGAAACCACCCAGTATTCTTGTATTATGGTCTCAAAGAATCTATACATTGAGTAGCGTTTAATTTATGTACATAGGTGCATTGATATTTGGGGAATAAATATTTACACCCATTATATCTTGTTGTTGGAGAATTCTTTTACCCAATACAAATTGTGCTTCTTTGTTTCTTCAGGTTAATTTTGGCTTGAGGTCTACTTTGTCAGATTTGAGACAGTAGCTACTTCCTCTTCCTTTTGGACTTACGTCTTTTTCTGTCCTTTCAGCATCATCTTGTGGATATCTTTAAGGTGAGTCTCTAGTAAACAACATATGGATGGCTTTTCTTTTTTAATCTACTGTTCCAATCTATGTGCTTTTAATGAAGACTTTTTGTGTCTATGTCTTTTTAATGAGACCATTCAGTGGTGTTATAGAGAGATGATTTTTATTTCCTGACATGTTGATTTATTACTAATGTTTACTTTAGTCTTGATTCTCCTTTACTAGTATTATTCTAGTGAGAATCATCCATTTGTTGGCTCTGATATTTCTTTTTCATTGCTTCTATATATAATCTGTCATTATTATGTTCTGTAGTAGCTTAGTGGTAATGGATTCTTTTAGTTTCTGTTTATCATGGAAGGGTTTCTTTCTCTTTTTTTTTTTTTCTATCTTCAATGCTGAATGATATGGTTTGCTGGATATAACTATCTTGGTTGCCACTCATTATCTTTCAGAACTTGGTAAATATTCCAAGCCCTCTTGGATTTTGCAGTCTGGGCTGCCAAATGAGTGGAAAGTCTAATTGGCTTATCTTAAAATGTGAACTGCGGTTCTGCTGCTCTATCCTTGGTCTGTATATTAGACATTTTAATTACAGTGTGTCTTGGTGAGTATCTTTTTTGTTGTGTTGTTTTTTATTTTAATGTGTTATATGTGACAGTAGAATGCATTACAATTCATATCACATGTATAGAGCACAATTTTTCATATCTCTGGTTGTACACAAAGTAGAGTCACACCATTTGTGTGTTCATACATGTACTTAGGGTAATGATGTCCATCTCATTCCACCATCCTTCTTACCCCCATTCCCTCCTCCCTTCCCCTCCCTCTCCTTTGCCCTATCCAGAGTTCATTTAAACCTCCCATGACTCACACCCCAACCACATTATGAATTAGCCTCCTTAAATCAGAGAAAACATTTGGCTTTTGGGTTTTTTTTTTTTTTTTGGATTGGCTAACTTCACTTAGCATTATATTCTCCAACTGCATCCATTTACCTGCAAATGCTGAATAATATTCCATTGTGTATATATACCACATTTTTAAAATCCATTCATCTACTGAAGGACATCTAGGTTGATTCCATAGTTTAGCTGTTGTAAATTATGCTGCTATAAACATTGATGTGGTTGTGTCCTTGTAATATGCTGTTTTTAAGTCCTTTGGGTATAGATGGAGGAATGGGATAGCTGGGTCAAATGGTGGTTCCACTCCCAGTATTTCAAGGATTCTCCATAGTGCTTTCCATATTGGCTGCACCAATTTGCAGTCCCACCAACAATGTATGAGTGTGCCCTTTCCCCCACATCCTTGCCAACAATTATTGTTGTTTGGACTGGAGTGAGATGAAATCTTAGAGTGGTGATTTGCATTTCTCTGATTGCTAGAGATGTTGAACATTTTTTTTTTGTATATTTGTTGATTGATTGTATATCCTCTTCTGAGAAGTGTCTGTTCATTTCCTTGGCCCAGTGTGAAATTTCCTGAAAAAAATCAGACATAGAAATACCACACAATCCATCAATCCCACCTTTGGGTGGATAGGGGAAAGAATGGCATCAGAAACTTGAAGAGATATCAGCACTATCATGTTCAAGACAGCACTGGGAACAACAGCCAGGCTGTGGAAGCAAAACAAATATCCATGGATAGAGGAATGGATCTAGAGAATATGGCAGAAAACTGGAATACTATTTAGGTTTAAAAGAGAAGGAAATTCCCCTCTTTTGTACTAACTTGGATGACCCTTAGCCTTCTTTCTTCCATGAACTAAGCCAAGTTCAGAAGGATGAACACTGCAGGATTCTACCCATGTGAGGTATGTAAAATAGATCAACTATGATAAAAGAATAGATTCATGGATTCCAGAGGCTGGGGTGGGTGGAAGTAGGGAACTGCCAATCAATAGATATGCCAATTCAATTATGCAAGATGAGCATCTTCTAGAGATCTGTGGTACAAAATGTAAGTCAATAATAGCATATTTTGCATTTAAAAATTCATTACGCATGTGATTCTCGCATCAGGGGTTCTTAACACAGTAAAATAAACACAGAGAATACGAAGTGAATTAAGATTCAGCATTTATTAAGAATTTATGATGGACAGTTGTACCGAGGGAGGGAAATGAAGTTGATGATGACAGGAAAAAGTAGCATATAGGAATATGGAGAAAAAATGCAAAAGAAATCAAGACTATGAAGATGAAGGGACAGTTGTGTGCAGCTAGGAAATTTTTCTGAATAAATGTGTTCCTAAGTTCTTTAGATGGATAGGTTAAGAACTTTGTCTCAAAATTTCAGCCAAGAGCACACCTTCCCATAAGGAACTGTGAAACTGATCCAAGGTGCACAAGGTAAGGAAGAAGAGGATGAGAACAAAGTGTTCTGCACTCCCTTGAGGTGAGTCACAGGTCTTATATGGGGAAGGATGGACAGAATTTCTTGTGACAGTATGCTGGTTTTCAGGCAAGATAGGAAGAGAATTTGTACAGGTAAGGCAAGCAGATTGGAAGGAGTTTGTGCAGGCATTGGTTTTGGGTAGCTGATCATGAGCAGTAGGGCTGGCAGCAGCAGGGCTGGCAGCAGGGAATGATGCAGCAACTGGGGCAGCAGCAAGGCTCACAGCAGCTGGGCCCATAGGCTGGTTTGCAGCAGGTGGTCTTGCAGCAGGTGGTTTCACAGCAAGTTGGGGGACAATAGGGCTGGCAACAGCAGGGTTGGCAGCAGGGAGTGAGGCAGCAATTGGGGCAGCAGCAAGGCTTACAGCAGCTGGGCTCACAGCAGGGTGTGCTGCAGCAGCTGACCACACAGGTTGGATTGCAGCAGGTGGTTTCACAGCAAGTTGGGGGGCAGCAGGGCTGGCAGCAGCTGGACCCACAGCAGCTGGGTGGACAGCAGGGTGTGCTGCAGCAGCTGGTGACACAGGCTGGTTTCCAGCAGGTGGTCTTGCAGCAGGTGGTCCTGCAGCAGGTAGGCTGGCAGCAAGAGGAGCAGCTGGAGTGGGCCATGGTGTGAGGTGTGGAGGGTGGGATCCTGTTCACAGGTGAGTGGGTTTGCACAATATGAGGACTCCTTGCAATTGGGCTCTTTTATCCTAGGGGCCTCCAAAGTTTGAGCCAGTCAGCAGCCCTTCACCTTGTTGTTGTTTATGTTATTTTCCATATTCAGTTTATGTTTGTTAAGGAAGTTATACTGTAAATGGGAGGAGTGTTGTGAAAGCGTTTAATCTGTTTCTTAAGAGGGCCTAACTCACAGGCACTGTTTCCAGATGAAAGAAAGACAGTCACCTCATTAGCATCCTTGGTGCTCTGAGCATATTTGGATCATGCGGTGGCTCCTGCTGCCCTAGGAAGGCCAAGGAAATTTTTCCTCTGGAGATTTTTTTCTTTGCCTGTATTCAGATTAGGAAGTGCCTCTGGGAGGAGCATGATGTTGTGTATTCACCGTGATCAACCAATAACCTGGCACCAGGTCTGTTTCCCCACATACTACTCAAGATTAGTAGAGAAATCTTTCTCCGTATGAACTCTCCCACCTGTGTGTCCTAGGTGTTTCCAAGGCACTTGGGATGAGGATTTTTGGCATGTGGTTTTGCACAGCAGAACAGAACCAGAACCTAAGGATAGAAGTTGAAACATTACCTAGGGATGAACCAAGTATGGATGGATGTCAGGGTGACCATCAGTCATGTTTGATCCAGAGCTGGAGGCTCACCAGGAAGAACCTGTGGGACTTTCTGACACACAATCCCTGCAGATCCAGGAAAACCAGAATGAGCAGGTGAGTCTATTTCTCTTCTGGGTACCAGCAGAGCCTGTGATCTTAGGCCAGGGGTCTTCCTCGGTCTTTCCTTCTTTCCTCTTGTCTCTCTGTTTCTTTCTCTCTGCTCCTTTATCTTTCTGTCTATTGCTTTCTTGCTTTATTTCTATGTCATGAAAGAATTACGATTAGCTGAGATGATCCTTAACTTATTTATAGGGACTGTTGGATTTAAATCTCATTTATTTTAATTTATGTTCCATCTATTAACAGTTTAGTACTTCAGTGGAGAGGTTAATTTGCTTTAACAAAATCCTCATTGTTATTTACTGTCTCAGTACAATGTTTTGTACTTTCCCATTCTCTAAAATATAAGAACAAGACCCACAGATATAAATAATATGATTGAAGTCTAAGTTCAATATGTATTTAGACATTTAAATTACTTAACACAATATGTAGTGAAAATCCAGGTTATTGTAATTTGTTATCTAATGGATGTGAAGAGCTGTGGAAAGATTTTCTGGGTCATACAAATAAATAAGCAGAATTTTATCTATTTCTCCTTAAATGTTTAACGAATATGTAACAAAATAAGCTTGTCATTCATTTTTTAAGTCAATTCAATACAAATAGATATATTTAGGATAATGTGGGTGGTGGTTTTAAAAATGTTCACAAAATCTTTGGTACCTTTTCATTCAAGAGGTAGAGCCTAATTCCTCCTGTCCTTGAGTGCAGATTAAACTTAGTGGCTCACTTCCTACAAATAGTATATGGCAGAAATGACTGTGTACAACTTTTGAGATTAGATCGTAAAAGATAACCTGGCTTTATTGTGTGTCCACCCCCTCCCTGTCTCTCACACACACTTTGAGAAAATGGATGCTTTGTCATGTGGCTACTTAAGCATCCTACACAGAGGTCCATGTGGTGAGGAGCACCCAACATCCAGCAAGGAGCAGAGGCCTCCTGCCAAGAGCCATGTAGGAAGCAAATCTTCAGATCCCAGGCAAATCTCCAGATAACTAAAATCACTGTTGAAGTTTTCACTATAACTGATGATAACAGGAAAGACTCTGAATCAGAATCTTCTAGTTAAGCCTCTTCTGCATTTCTGATCCAAAGAACCTGTGAGAAAATAAATAACCTGTTGTTTTTCACTGCTGTGTTTGGGGATAATTTGTTATGTAGTAATAGATAACTCAGAAATGTGAATCTACTTGGCCATCATCATAACATTTTTGTGCATACATTGTTGCTCATTCACAGTATGCCATACTCATAATTTATAGTCACATATTTTTAAATCAAAATTGATTTATGTGTGTATCTATAGGCATAATACAATTTTAATATCTTAAAATATTTTTCTCATGTGAATATCATCCCAAGCCTCAGCCACAAAACTGCTTCTCAGTGTTCTGATGTACAGATTCCTGATAACAGCAGCAGAAGCTACTTTGAATCCACCTTAATCTTATTCCTTTTTTTTTTCAGTAGTGATGTTAAATCACATTTAAGTCTACCATTGTTTCCAAAAGAATACAAGTTATTACTTTTCAACGTGGTGAAATATTCTAAAGTGAACATATCCCTGCCACTACTCTCAGGTTTGAACATAGAAAGGAACCCAATTTCTTAGAAATCATACGTTGTCATTCATCCCCAAATGGGGTGGATCCCTTTGTTGGCCTGTAGCCTTCTAGGGCAATTTTGTCTTTGTTTCCCCTCTTAGGTTACTTAGGATAATAGAATTCCCAGGTTTCCTTATACTATGAGTGTGAGCTTCTTCACTATAGTTACCTAGAGTGTGTTCACCCTCACTGTAAAATTTCCACTGACACAATTAATCTGTAGATTGTCCTCTAGATGAACATGTGGCTTGTTTGTTGATTGGGACGATTTGCATTCATGCTGCTATAGATGTTTTAGCACAGAGCCTGTGGTCGTGTTTATAAACACTTCTGGTGAATATACAACTGGATATAGGCCTGATTATAGAACTCTGAGGTGGAAAGAGTTGTTCTTTTTTTTTGACAGTCTTGTCCATGGTTCTCCAGATAACTCAGAAATGTGAAATCTACTTGTATGTATTTTATTGTGTACACAGCTATGAGATAATTTAAAAGTTAATTTTTTACTGGTTCACTGATATAAAAAATGATACATTTTTGTATATTTACCTTGCATCCAAACTCCTTTCTCATATCTGATAGTGCGTGGTAGATCTTCTTGGAAGGGAGTGATTTTTCAAGCAGTCATATCATGAACAAATATACTTCTATTCATTTCAGCGTAGTCTTTTTTTTTTTTAAGAGAGAGTGAGAGAGAGAGAATTTTTTTAATATTTATTTTTTAGTTATTGGCGGACACAACATCTTTGTTTGTATGTGGTGCTGAGGATCGAACCCGGGCCGCACGCATGCCAGGAGAGCGCGCTACCGCTTGAGCCACATCCCCAGCCCTCAGCGTAGTCTTTTTACCTTGCATTTTTCTTGCCTTGGTCTATTGGTAAGCCCTCTAGTGCATTGTGCATCTGGTGGGTATTTTTGAATAATCTCAGCCTAGATCCTTGAAGGGAGAGCTTTGACATTTCCTTATTACCTATGATCCTCCTTTTTCTTTCTATAGATTCTTGTCATGAGTACAACGACATTTTCTCAAATCTGAATAATCCTTGTAGATTTAACCTGATCCATGTGGTTCTAGTGACCTTCTCCCAATAACATTAAAAAATCCCCACTAATAGAGGTTACGACGTGAGCAACATATTGTAAGATGCCCAGTAGCTTTGCCATAGATAACACCTCTCAAAGATGGGTCATGATGGAAAAAATTGTGAAAGTGGTTTTCCAGGCACTTGGAGGTGGCCTTTTCCTGCTCTATGTGATTGAATGACTCACTGACCCTTCCCTTGAGCTTGGGCAGTGGTCTGTTAGGTGATAAGTCTGACATCACAGGTGTGAGCACTCCACTCTGGAGACACACTTGAGACTTGCTCTCCCGTCTTGACTGGATGGTGAATAAAAACTTTTTCTTTTCTTTCTTTTCTTTTCTTTTTTTTGGACCTTTTCCTTTGACAGATGGTCTTTTCAGGAATTGTTACCCTGCATGATGGGTGAATGAGGACTGTTTCAGCAGTAGTCTGGAGGCTCTCGTAATCCTCGTTTCTTAAGGTGATGGAGGTTGAAAATGTGTTGGTGTTTATCCTACCTTTTTTAGTCAACGTGATGAAAACTGAGGCATGTTACAATGTTGGAATAACCTTGCATTTCCGAAAATAATACAATGTGCTCATGATCGGATGCATGTGACTCTGGCCTTGACTCACATCTATCCTAAACAGGATCTATTCTGTTTTGTATTCTACAAATTTATTCTCCCATGATCACTGTATTTCCTCCACCTTCTCTCATCAAGTCAGTTCAGAAGAAGCCAAGATTCTTCACCTTCTTGTGACACAAATTGACCTTGCTATAGTTCCACATCCTGGACTTCTGAAGGCACAGTCCTGCACTTAGAATTTATTAGTAGTGGTCAGACAGTGCCGGGGTAAAAGAATGTGTTCTTTTGTCTTGGTGCAATGGGAAACCCCAAGGCTTCATTTCTGAAACACACACTGTGGGGAGGAATTCTAAGGAGTCCCTGGTAGACAATTTGCTGAGTTCATTACCATATTTATTTAAAATGGATACTGATAGTTTCTATACCAAGAGTGTATTCTTCTGGAACACATGAATGAAGCAGTGCTTTTAACCCTCAGCACAGATGATAAGAAGAAGAATTTACTTGCAAGATAAATGAACATCAGCTCAACCTACTGAGAAGCTGGGGGAAATGTGGAATTGGAAAATTAATCAAGAAGCTGGTTATACCAGGTTGTTACCCCAGCAAATGACACGTAAAAAAGGAGAATGGCTGTGACTTTTGGAACATAGACCGTTTACCAGATTATAACTCTGTGTTGTGAATTTAGAGGCTCAAAGGTCTTAAAGCAGAAACCCACTGTGTCAAAAATATAATTGGACCTGTAGGACATGTAATTTTTTAGTGGAATGCAAATATTATGTCAAGGAGGAACCAACATCTCATTTCGGGTATACACTCAGGTCTCACAGGACAGAGACAAGTGAGATACGATTATTCTTGGATTGTGGACCTTAAAAGTGACATTAGCAGGAGCAGAGTCTATTTATTGCAAAAGCACCTCAAAGACAAAGATTGGCTTCAGAATTACAGCCATTTCCTTTAGTATGGTTGAAGATTTTGAGAAAATGTATGTAGATATAGATATATGGTAGAGTATAGTCTTCCATGGAAGTTTGGAGGTTTGGGTTGACAGATTGGGTAGTAGATGGGAATGTTGGCACTTACCCAGGTAAACATGGGATAGGGGAGGGGCATTATTTCTTGATTCTATAGTTCCTTAGGCAAGACACTCAATGCTTCGTCCCCACTGTCTGAGGATATTGATAAACAGAATCATATCATTCTAATATTATAGCCATTGCAGTAGTATAGTATTGTGTCTAGAAAGTACCCAATGCAGTAAGTGTACTAAAAAGTATATTTAGAATTTGGAACCTTCATACAGTGGAAGGATGTCTTATGTTTCAGGAACCCCCTGGAAATCAGTATCGAGTTTCCTTGTATAATCAGACGTAGAAATACCATAGGATCCAGCAACCTCCATTTCTGGGTGTTTAAGTTAAAGAATAGAATCATAATATTGAATATATCAGCACCCCCATGTTCATGGCAGCACTATGAACAATAGCCAAGGGGTTGAAGAAACCCAAATGTCTTCTGATGGAGGAATGACTCATGAGAATTTTCCAGAAACCTAAAATAGAATAGAATTCAGCCTTAAAAGAGAAGAAAATCCCCTCTTTTAAGGGGATGTTGTCACTGAGCCACATCCTCAGTACTTCTTGTTTTCTACTTTTTGACAGTGACTTGCCAAGTTGCCTGAAGTCTGCTAAGCTGCTGAGGCTGGCATATGGGAGTGTACCATAGCACCTGGCTTTCTTTATGACATGTTAATTGAGCATGATGAATAACGTCTAGGGATTTGATGTACAGTGTGATACAATAACAATGTGATTTTCACTTAAAAATCTACTAAGCAGATGATTCTCATGTCAAGGGTTCGTTGCATAGCAAAATAAAGACAGTCAATATGGAATGAATGAAGGTCCAGAATTTATTAAGAATTTACCAAAGATGACTGTATCTAGGAAAGGAAGAGAAGGTGACAATGAAAGGAGAAAGCAGTGCTCAGGAATATGGAGGACAATGCAAAATAAATCATGACCATAAAAATGAAGGGGAATTTGCATAGAGCTATGATATTCTTCTGAAGAAGGGTAGTTCTAAGTCCTTTAGACGAGAGGTAAATAACTTGGCTGTAGAATTTCATGCAAGATCACACGTCCTCACCAAGGATCTATGATGCTGGTACAAGGTACACAGGCCTAAGGAAGAAGAGGGTGATTGATAGTGGAGTAGTCTGCACTCCCTCCAGGTGATTCAGAAGGTCTTCTGTGGGGGACACTGAACAGAATTTTTGTGAGCATGACAGATTTCAGCTGAGGTAAGAAGAGAATTGATTCAGGAAGGGAAAGCAAGCAGGTTTTGCAGAGTTTGTGGACCCTGGTCTTTGGGAGTTGATCACGGGCAGCAAGGCTGGCAGCAGGTGCACACACAGCAGCAGGGTTGGCAGCAGGGTGTGCTGCAGCAGCGGGTCACATGGGATTTTTTGGAGCAGGTGGTCCTGCAGCAGGTGATTTGAGAGAAAGTAGGAGGGCAGCAGGGCTGGCAGCAGGGAATGATGCAGCAACTGGGGCAGCAGCAAGGCTCATAGCAGCTGGGCTCACAGCAGGGTGTGCTGCAGCAGCTGACCACACAGGTTGGCTTGCAGCAGGTGGTCTTGCAGCAGATGATATCCCAGCAAGCTGGGGGAGAGCAGGGCTGGCAGCAGCTGGATCCACTGCTGGTTTTATCACAGCAGCTGCACCCACAGCAGCTGAGTGGACAGCAGGGTGTGCAACAGCTGGTGGTCTTGCAGCAAGAGGAGCAGCAAGAGGAGCAGCAGCAGCGAGCCATGGTGTGAGGTGTGGAGGATGGGATCCTGTTCACAGATGAGTGAGTTTGTGGGATATGGTGACTCCTTGTAGCTGGGCTCTTTTATCCATGGGGCTCCAAAGTTGAAACCAATCAGCAGCCATTTTCCTTGTTGTTGTTTATGTTATTTTCCATATTCAGTTTGTGTTTGTCTATGAAGAATTTGTTATGCAAATGGGATGTGTATCCTGAAAGTGTTTAATCTGTTTCCTAAGTGGGCATAACTCAAAGAAACTGTTTCCAGAAGAAGGAAGACAGTCATACCTTATTAGTATCCTTGGTACTCTGAGCATCATTTTGGTCATGTGGTGGCTCCTGCTGCCCTGGGGCGGGTCAGGGCATTGTTTCTCTAGGGCTTTCTTCCTTTGTATTCAGATTAGGAAGTGTCTGTGGGAGGAGCATGATTCTGCTGTATTCTCAGTGAGGAACAATCCCAGGGGAGTCAGTGATCTTTGGTCAGGGATTTTTTTCTGTCTTTCCTTCTGTCTCTGTTTCTTTGTTCTCCCTTTTGTTTCTATTGCTTTTTTTTTTTTTTTTTGCCTCAATTCTGTTTCATGAGGGAATTAAGATTAGGTGAGATGGCACCTGGTTTACCTGTGAGGACTAACATATTTAAAATGTTTTCAGGTCTACCAATGTGTTCAGAAAGATGAAAATTATTAATTTCCAGCGTGGTGAAATATCCTAAAGTGAATGCATTCCTGTCAGTATATCACGTTAGGAAATAGAAACAAAACCTGTTCCGTTCAAACCCTACCCTGTCACTCATCCCCAAAGGAGGCATAAGCCTCTGTTGACATGGGAACCTCTAGGACAATTTTGAGTTTTTTCACTTTTAGTTTGCTTCAGATAATAAGTGAGTTTCCTTCTGTGGTGAGTGTGAGAGTCATACTCTAGTGTGTTCATTCTCATTGTTGTAAAACATCCACTGAATGAAATGACACAATCTGTTGCATGTCCCCTAGCTTGTCTGTAGCTTGGGACCATTCAAATTTGTGCTGCTATAAGTGTTTTTGCACAGAACCTGTGGTGATGTATAAAAGCATTTCTGGTGGATCTACAACCAAGTATAGGATTACTCATGAAATTCCCAGTTGGAAGGATTCATTCTTTCTCTGTGGCTATCTTGTCCGTGTTTCATTCTATTTCTTCATAGATATCCCATTATGTAAGTGTATAATATGTTATGATTTCTTATGTTATAATTTAAAAGTCAATTTTTTTTACTATGTTGGCTACACTAAAAATGTTCCATTTATATGTCTCTGTATGTAAACTCCCTGGTTATATCTAAGAGTGCATGGTAGATCTTTTAGAAAGGGAGTAATTTTGTAATGCAATTACATCACAAATAATGCTCCTCTTTTTGTTCATTTCAGCAGCGTATTTATATCTTGCATCTTTGTGCTATATTACACCTTTGACCCACAGGTCATGATGGCTTAAGAGGAACAGTTGGTCAGGAGATTTTCCAGGAAATTGCAAGGTGTCTTTTCTGCTGCACTTTGTTGAAACCACTCTCCCTTCCCTTGCTCCTGTGCCAGGGCATGTTGGGTGGTGTGTCATGTTTGATATCAAAGATCTAAACACTCCATTCTGAAGACTGATTTGAGACTTGCTCGCCCATCCCCCAGCTTGACTGATGAATGATCAGTTTCACTTTTGAAGCTCGATATTTCAAGGGTTGGCACCCCTGATCGTGGGTGAATCAGGACTCTTCAATCCTCACTCGTAAGATGTTGAATGATTTTTCTTCATGAACTAAAGCAATGTTATGATTATTCTGCACTTATTTAGTCTATGTGATGAAAACTTTGAATAATGTTCCAGTGTTGAAACCTTACATTTCTGAAAATAGCTAATTGGGGTCATGATCACATGCATGTGACTCAGGTCTTGTCCCACTTCTATCCAAATAGGATCTATACTATTTGCATTATCCTTTTATTCTAATTGTATTTCCTCTACCTTCTCTCATTAAATAAATTCTGAACAAGCCAAGATTCTCCACTTTCTTGTGACCCAATTTGGCCATGTTTCGGTTGCATGTCCTGGACTTCTTAAGGGGCTCTCCTCTCTATATGATGAACTCGCCGTTCTCTGACAGAGCCTGAGCAAAGGCATCTACAGTGTTCCTCTCAGATCATGCACTGGGAAACCCCAAGACTTTCTTTCTGAAGCACACATCATATGAAGGAATTCTAAGGAGTCTCTTGTAGACACATCACTGAGCTTCCTTACTGCATAAACAATGTCTTGACCTGTTTATTTATAATTGATACTGTTCATTTTTACATCAAGATTGTATTATTCTATAGGGCATGAATGAAGCAGTGCTTTTAGCCTACACTCAAATGAACATAAGAGGAAATTACTTGCAAGATAAATGAGTATTAGCTCAACCCATTGAGGAAAAGCTGGGGGGAAAGGCGTACTTGAGAAACAGTCAAGAAGCCAGTGATATCAATTTGTCACCCAACCAAATGCCACATAAAACACACAAGCCTTTGTGACTCTCTGAACACTGACCTTTCATTGGGATCATAACTCTATTTTGGGAATTTAGAAACTCATATTATAGATGAAGAAATACTGATGTGTCGAAAATTATAACTGGATTTATATGACATGACATATCCTAAAGCGCTCTAAATGTTATGTCAGGGAGGAGCCAAATGAAAATTTGTACAAAAAGTCAGAGACATCATATTTTGAGCTGGTCACCCAGATGCCATTGGACAAGAGACAGGAGATTGTTCTTTGAATGTGGAACTTGAAGCTGACATTAGCAAGAGCAGAGACCATTTATTGCATAGAACCCCAAAGAGAAAGATTGGCTTCAAGGTCAGCAGTATTTCCTCTAACCTGGTTGAGGATTTTCTGAAAATGAATATTGATTTTTTAAAGGCAATGGTGTGGTGTTCCCTAGTAGTGCAGGTATGTTGGTGGAGAGGAGGGAGAAATGGAAACATTTTCAGGGCCCAGCTGAACATGGCACAGGGGTGGGAGCATTGTTGTTTGATCTTGTAGTTCCTTAGGCAAGACCAGGTATTTTTTGTTATTGCATGCCATTTCAGTAAACAAGGCCATATCATTCGAACATTGCAATCATTGTGGTATTGGAATACCATTTGTGGCTCTTCCACAAAGTAATGAATGAATAAGGGTTTTGACAAGATGTGGAGAAACTGGAAATCAGCTTCACTAGAAGGAATGCCTAATGATGCAGGAATCTTGTAAATCAGCATGGAATTTTCTCAAAACTCCAGACTTAGACACACCATATGGTCCTGAAAGCCCACTTCTGGATTTGCAGGGGAAAGAATGGGATCAGAAACTTGAAAAGAAATCAACACTCATGTGTTCAAGGAAGCACCATGAATAAGAACAAAGCTGTGGGAAACCCAACTACCCATCGACAGACGAATGGATCAAGAGAATAGGATAGAAACCCACAGTACTGAAATACTATTCAGGCATGGAAGTGGTAAAATCCTTCCCCCTGTGCTAACAAGGGTGAAACTTGGCCCTCTCCCCTAAATGAACTAGGCCAAGTGCAGGGAAAACACTAGCATTAGCAGGTATGTAAAGTTGATCAACTCACATAGGGACATAATAGAGTGGTAGATTTCAGAGGCTGGGGTAAGTTGAAGCAGGGAGTTGACAGTCAATGGGTATGCCATTTCAATTTTGCAAGCTGAGCAACTTCTGGGTGTCTGTGCTACAGAGTGGGATACAATGACAATGTACATTGCACTTAAAATCGATCAAGAATGTGATTTCCATGTCAGGGTGTCTCAGCACGATAAGGTAAAGAAAGACAATACAGAATGAATAAAGGTTTATAGTTTATTAGGAATTTGTGAAGAAGGGATGTACCGAGGAAGCCAACTGAAGGTGACTGTGACAGAAGAAATGGCAAACAGGAATAAGGAGAACACTGGGAAAGAAACCATGACTGTAAGGACGAAGGAGCACATGCATATACCTATAAATTCTTCTGAAGGAGTGTGTTACTATGTCCTTTAGATGGAAAGATAAAGAATTTGGCTCCAGAATTCCAATCAAGAGCACACATCCACATCCAGGACCTATGAGTTAAAACCAAGGTCCAAAAGACCTAAGGAAGAAGTGGATGGGAGTGGGGTGGTCTGCACTCCCTCAAGGTGATTTACAAGGTCTTAATGGGGGGTAATGGACATAATTTCTTTTGACAGTCTGATGTTTATCAGCCAAGGTAGGAAAAGAATTTGTTCAGGTAAGACAAGCAGGTTGAGAGGATTTTGTGTAGATGCTGGTGTTTGGAGAGTTGATTACGGGCAGCAAGGCTGGCAGCAGGTGCACACACAACAGCAGGGCTGGCAGCAGGGTGTGCTGCAGCAGCGGGTCACATGGGATTTTTTGGAGCAGGTGGTCCTGCAGCAGGTGGTTCGAGAGCAAGTAGGAGGGCAGCAGGGCTGGCAGCAGGGAATGATGCAGCAACTGGGGCAGCAGCAAGGCTCACAGCAGCTGGGTTCACAGCAGGGTGTGCTGCAGCAGCTGACCATACAGGCTGGCTTGCAGCAGGTGGTTTTGCAGCAGGTGGTTTCACAGCAAGTTGGGGTAAAACAGGGCTGGCAGCAGCTGGACTCACAGCTGGATTTACCACAACAACTGGACACACAGCAGCTGGGTGGACAGCAGGGTGTGCTGCAGCAACTGGTGACACAGGCTGGTTTGCAGCAGGTGGTCTTGCAGCAGGTGGTTTCACAGCAAGTTGGAGGACAGCATGACTGGCAGCAGCTGGATCCACAGCAGCTAGGTGGACAGCAGGGTGTGCTAGAGCAGCTAGTGACACAGGCTGGTTTCCAGCAGGTGGTCTTGCAGCAGGTAGGCTTAGAGCAAGAGGAGCAGCTGGAGTGGGCCATGGTGTGAGCTGTGGAGGGTGGGATCCTGTTCACAGGTGAGTGAGTTTGCAGGATATGAGGACTCCTTGCAGTTGGGCTCTTTTATCCATGGGGTTTCCAAAGTTGGGACCAATCAGCAGCCCTTTGCCTTGTTGTTGTTTATGTTATTGCTTGCATTCAGTTTTTGTTTGTTTTAGAAGAATTTGTTATGTAAATGTGATGAGTGTTGTGGAAGTGTTTAATCTGTTTCCTAAGAGGTGTAAACTCACAGGAACTGTTCCAGATGAAAGGAAGACAGTCACCTCATTAGCTCTGAGTATCAATTTGGTCATGGGTTGTGTCCTGCTGTCCTGGGAGGGTGAGGCCGTTGTTCCCCTGGAGCTTTGTTCCTTTGTCTGTATTCAGATTAGAAAGTGTCTGTGGGAGGAGCATGGTGCTGTGGCATTCACCAGGACAATTGGCACCTGTGCTCACTCAAGAACCTTTCTGTGTTTTCTCTTCCACTTATGTGTCTTGGTGGCACTTTGAAAGAGAATGTGGGACACATGGTCCTTCCCAGCAGCGCACAAGCAGAGCCTGAGGGTAGAAGAAGAGGCAGTATATGGAGACCAGTCAGGCAGGGATGGAAGTGTGGGTGACCATCATCCTGTTGATCCAGTACTGAGGTCTCACCAGGATGAGCCTGTGGGACTTTCTGTCACTTGAGCTCTGCGGACCCAGGCAAAGTAGGATGAGCTGGTGACTCTAGTCCTACCCTGAGTCCCAGGGGAGTCAATGATCTTTGGTTAGGGATTTTTTTCTGTCTTTCTGTCTGTGTTTCTTTGTCCTCCCTTTTGTTTCTGTCCATTGCTTTCTTGCCTCAATTCTATTTCATGAGGGAATTAAGATTAGATGAGATGGCACCTGGTTTACCTGTGAGGACTAACATATTTAAAATGTTTTCAGGTCTATCAATGTGTTCAGAAAGATGAAAATTATTAATTTCCAGTGTGGTGAAATATCCTAAAGTGAATGCATCCCTGTCAGTATATCAGGTTAGGAAATAGAAATGAACCCTGTTCCATTCAAACCCTACCCTGTCACTGATTTCCAAAGGAGACAGAAGCCTCTGTTGACATGTGGACCTCTAGGGCAATTTTGACTTTTTTCACCATTAGTTTGCTTCAGATAATAGAATTGCTGAGTCTCCTTATGTGGTGAGTGTGAGAGTGGTACTCTAGTGTGTTCATTCTCATTGCTGTAAAGTATCCACCGAATGAAATGACACAATCTGTTGCATGTCCCCTAGATGATCATGTAGCTTGTCTGTAGCTTGGGACCATTCAAATTTGTGCTGCTATCAATGTTTCTGCACAGAGCCTGTGGTGATATATAAAAGTATTTCTGGTGGATCTATAACCAAGTATAGGATTACTCATGAAATTCCCAAATGGAAGTATTCATTCTTTCTCTGGTGGTCTTGTCCGTGTTTCACTTTATTTCTTCTTAGATATTCTATTATGTAAGTGTGTTATATATTATAATTTAGAAGTAAAATTTTTAACTGCTTTGGACATATTATAAGTGATCCATATTTTATATGTTCCTGTATGTAAAGTCCCTGGTTATATCTAAGAGTGCATGGTAGATCTTTTTGGAAGGGCGTAATTTTTTGTGCAATCACATCACAAATAATGATGCTCTTTTTGTTCATTTCAGCATAGTCTATCTTGCATCTTTGCGCTATATTACACCTGTGACCCACAGGTCATGATGGCTTAAGAGGAACAGTTGGTCAGGAGGTTTTCCAGGAACTTGCAGGGCATCTTTTCTGCTGCACCTTGTTGAAACCACTCTCCCTTCCCTTGCTCCTGTGCCAGGGCATGTTGGGTGGTGTGTCGTGTCTGACATCAGAGGTCCAAACACTCCATGTGAAGACAGATTTGAGACTTGCTCGCCTATCCCCCAGCTTGACTGATGAATGATCACTTTCTCTTTTGGAAGCTGTTTGTCTCAAGGGTTGGCACCCTTCATGGTGGGTGAATCAGAACTGTTTCAACTACAGCAGGAAGGCTTTTTTAATCCTCACTTGTTAAGGTATTGGATTTTGGAAATGTGTTTATTTTATGCATTGATTTTTTTTTCATGAACTGAAGCAACGTTATGATTATTCTGCACTTATTTAGTCTATGTGATGAAAACTTTGAATAATGTTCCAGAGTTGGAACAACCTTTCATTTCTGAAAATAGCTAATTGGGGTCATGATCACATGCATGTGACTCTGGTCTTGTTCCACTTCTATCCAAATACGATCTATCCTATTTATATTATCCCTTTATTCTAATTGTATTTCTGCTACCTTCTTCCATTGAATAAATTCTGAAGAAGCCAAGATTCTCCACTTTCTTGTGACCCAATTTGGCCATGTTTCGGTTGCATGTCCTGGACTTCTTAAGGGGCTCTCCTCTCTATATGATGAACTGGCAGTTCTCTGACAGCACCTGAGCAAAGGCATCTACAGTGTTCCTCTCAGATCCAAGGCTTCCTTTCTGAAGCACACATCATATGGAGGATTTCTAAGGAGTCTCTTATAGACATATCACTGAGCTTCATTACTGCATAAACAATGTCTAGACTCATATATTTATAATTGATAATGTTCATTTTTACATCACCATTGTATTATTCTGTAGGGCATGAATGAAGCAGTGCCTTTAGCCTACACTCCAATGATCAGAAGAGAAACTTACTTGCAAGATAGTGAGTATCAACTCAACCCACTGAGGAGAAGTTGGGGGGAAAGATGTCCTTGAGAAACAATCAAGAAGCCAGTGATATCAATTTGTCACTCAATCAATGTCATATAAAACAGGAGAGCCCCTGTGACTCTCTGAACACTGACCTTTCATTGGATTATAACTTTATTTTGGGAATTTAGAAACTCATATCATGGATGAAGAAATACTGATGTGTCCAAAAATATAGCTGGATTTATATGACATGGCATATCCTAAAGGGCTCTAAATGTTATATAAGGAAGGCACCAAATGAAAATTTGTACAAAAAAAGGTCAGAGACATCCCTGTTTGTGCTGGTCACTTAGCTGCCATGGGACAAGAGAGAGGAGGTTTTTCTTTGAATGTGGAACTTGAAGCTGACATTAGCAGGAGCAGAGACCATTTATTGCATAAAACCCCAAGGAGAAAGTTTGGCTTCAAGGTCAGCAGTATTTCCTATAATCTGATTGAGGATTTTGTGAAAATTAATATTGATGTTTTTAAAGGCAGTGAGGTGGTATACCATAGGAGTGCAGGTATGTTGGTGGAGAGGAGGGAGACATGGAAAGATTTTCAGGGCCTAGCTGAACAGGGCATGGGGGTGGGGGCATTGTTGTTTGATCTTGTAGTTCCTTAGGCAAGACCAAGTATTTTGTCTTATTGTATGACATTTCAGGCCATATTGTTTGAACATTGCAATCATCATGGTATTGTGATATTGTGTGGCTCTTCCACAAAGTACTGACTGAATAAGGGTTTTGACAAGGATGTGGAGAAACTGGAAATCTCCTACACAGAAAGGAATGTCTAATGATGCAGGAGCCACTATGGAATTTCCTAAAAAGAACAGACTTAGACATACCATATGGTCCTGAAAGCCCATTTCTGGATTTGTAGGGGAAAGAATAGGATCAGAAACTTGAAAAGACATCAACACTCTTGTGTTCAAGGAAGCATCATGAATAAGAGCAAAGTTGTGGGAAACCCAACTACCCATTGACAGAGAAATGGATCAAGAGAATAGGACAGAAACCCACACTGAAATACTATTCAGGCATGAAAGTGGTAAAATCCTTCCCCCTGTGCTAACATGGGTGAAACTTCGCCCTGTCCCCTAAATGAACTAGGCCAAGTACAGGGAAAACATTAGCAGGATTCCACCTATATGAGGTATGTACAGTCGGTCAACTCACATAGGGACAGAATAGAGTGGTGGATTTCAGAGGCTGGGTTAGGTGGAAGTAGAAAGCTGCCAACCAATGGGTATGCCATTTTAATTTTGCAAGATGAACAACTTCTGGGTGTCTGTGCTACAGTGTGGGATACAATGACAATCTACTTTGCACTTAAAATCGATCAAGAATATGATTTCCATGTTAGGGGTCTCAACACAAGAAGGTAAAGAAAGACAATACAGAATGAATAAAGATTTATAATTTATTAGGAATTTATGAAGAAGGGATGTACCAAGGAAGCCAACTGAAGGTGATTCTGACAGAAAAAATGGCAAATAGGAATATGGAGAACACCATGACTATAAAGATGAAGGAGCACTTGCATATACCTATGAAATTCTTCTGAGGGAGTGTGCTTCTATGTTATTTAGATGGAGAGATAAAGATTTGGCTTCACAATTCTAATCAAGACCACAGCTCTCCTTCAAGGACCTGTGAAGCTGAACCAGGGTCCATAAGACCTAAGGAAAAAAGCGGATAGGAGTGGGGTGGTCTGCACTCCCCCAAGGTGATTCACAAGGTCTTACTTGGGAGGTGATGAACATAATTTCTGATGACAGTCTGATGGTTTTAAGCCTAGGTAGGAGGGGAATTGCAGGTAAGGCAAGCATGTTGAGCAGAGTTTGTAGACCTTGGTCTTTGGGAGTTGATCACGGGCAGCAAGGCTGGCAGCAGATGCACACACAGCAGCAGGGCTGGCAGCAGGGTGTGTTGCAGCAGAGGGTCACATGGGACTTTTTGGAGCAGGTGGTCCTGCAGCAGGTGGTTCTAGAGCAAGTAGGAGGGCAGCAGGGCTGGCAGCAGGGAATGATGCAGCAACTGGGGCAGCAGCAAGGCTCACAGCAGGGTGTGCTGCAGCAGCTGACCACACAGGTTGGCTTGCAGCAGGTGGTCTTGCAGCAGGTAGTTTTACAGCAATTTGGGGGACAGCATGGCTGGCAGCAGCTGGATCCACAGCAGCTGGGTGGACAGCAGGGTGTGCTAGAGCAGCTAGTGACACAGGCTGGTTTCCAGCAGGTGGTCTTGCAACAGGTGGTCCTGCAGCAGGTAGGCTTGCAGCAAGAGGAGCAGCTGGAGTGGGCCATGGTGTGAGCTGTGGAGGGTGGGATCCTGTTCACAGGTGAGTGAGTTTGCAGGATATGAGGACTCCTTGCAGTTGGGCTCTTTTATCCATGGGGTTTCCAAAGTTGGGACCAATCAGCAGCCCTTTGCCTTGTTGTTGTTTATGTTATTGTCTGCATTATTTTTTGTTTGTTGTAGAAGAATTTGTTATGTAAATGTGATGAGTGTTGTGAAAGTGTTTAATCTGTTTCCTAAAAGGGTGTCAACTCACAGGAACTGTTCCAGATGAAAGGAAGACAGTCACCTCGTTAGCATCCTATGTGCTCCGAGTATCAATTTGGTCATGTGTTGTCCTGGGAGGGTGAGGCCGTTGTTCCTCTGGAGCTTTGTTCCTTTGTCTGTATTCAAATTAGAAAGTGTCTGTGGGAGGAGCATGGTGCTGTGGTATTCACCAGGAAAATTGGCACCTCTGCTTACCCAGAGGATCCTCACTCAAGACCTTGGCATCCTTGGTGCTCTGATCAATCTTTTGGGTCAATGGGAAAGCTAATGCTGCTCTGGACAGATCAGTGCAGCTTTTCTTTTAGAATATTTTTCCTTTGATTGTATTTAGATTATTAGGAGGTGTCTGTGGCAGGAGCATGCTGCTGCTGTATTCACAGGGAGGGACAGTACATGTGTTTACCCAGAGCATCCTGACGGAAGGCTCCTAGAGGCATCTGTCTCTGTCCCAGCTCTTCCACCTTCCATATCTGTTCTGTGAGGACTAACATTCAAAACATTTTGAAGTCTACCATTTCTTTAAAACAATACAACTTAGAATATAGACGTCTACCCATAACCTGCAGATTATATTCTGCCACGTTTTTCCAACGGGTTTTCATCCCTTTGTTCAACATACCATCTAAGTGGCTTTTTTCACTCTTAGGTTCATCAAATAGTAGAATTGGTTTCTCTCTATTTTTGTTCTTTGTGTGAGGTACATCCTTGTAATTATCTGAATTAAGCTAACTCTCAGTGTTGTAAGATCTTCCACAGACTGAATTGGATGAAAATTGTCTGTTGCTTGTCTTCTAGATTAACGTGCAGCTTGTTTGCAGATTGGGGCTATGCATATTCATGCTGCTATATAGATTTTCATACCGAGCTTGCTGTCATGTATACAAACTTTTCTGGTGGATATACAAACTGACATAGAATTGTCTATTAATTCCCATGTGGAAATCTTTATTCTTTTCTTTGTCATAGTCCTGTCAATTTTTCCCTAAATTTATTCTTAGATATTTTGTTTTTAATGCATGCTATATGTTATAACTTAAAATATAAAATTTTGCTGTATGGGAAATATTGAATATGATCATTACTGTACGTTTATGAGATATCCAAACAGTTTATTGTAGATTTTTTGGAGTGGAGCAGTTTCTAATGCTCAATCCTGTCATGGTCTGTGATGCTTCTGTTCTTCTTAGCATAGTCTATCTTCCATTTTTTCCTGCCTTGATTCACTGGTAGACCCTCTGGTATAATTGTGCATCAAATACTTTTCTTTTTACAATCCCAGCCTAGGAGTGAGAGCTCCCAACTTTTCCCCATCATCTATGATCCTTCTTTTCTTTTCTCTAGATTTTTTTCACGAGGGCAAAACCAATTTTCACTAGTGATAATTAAACCCTCTCTAGTCTTTACCTGCTTCTCATCTCTCTAGTGACTTGTACCTAATGACTTTAAGAACCAACAGTTCCAGACGTCACTAGCTAAGTAATATATTGTGAAATTCCCAGTAGGTTTGCTACAGCTAATACCTCTGAAATGTGGGCCATGATTGAAATAGTTTCTGAAGTGTTCTTCCAGGTACTTGGAGGCAGCTTTCGTCCAGGGACAATAGCTGACCCTTCACTTGGGCCTAGGATAGTGTCTGTTTTGTGACGTCTCTGATATCAGATGTCCAAAAACTTCATGCAGGAGACAAATTTGACACCTGTTCTCCCACCACTTGATCGACTCACTTATGAATAAAACTGGCCTTCTTAGTTAACAGTCATGTCTTTTTATTTTCCTTCTCAATTTGCTACAGCACTCTGTCTTGAAAAGCTTTTCACCTTTGTAAAATGCTTTTATTTTTCTGTATGAGTGGATACAATGAAATCATTATTGTACCTTTTTCAGCAAATGTGGTTAAAACACTGGAACACATTAAGACACTGGACCAACTTCAGGTTTCTGTTAACAATCCCATGTGGTCTCCATCTGCTGCCTATGGCATGGTCTTGGCTCCCTTCTGTCTCATGGGGGATGTATATACTGACTTTTCATTTCATAAATTTGTTTTGCTGTCCTCACTATATTTCCTCTACCTTCCTGTGGCCCAAATTTGCCTGGTTGTGGCACAGTGTCCTGGTTTTCTGAGGACCCTCTCAAGCCTATAGCATACACGAGCAGAGCTATTAGAGTAGGTATGCTGGAATATCCCAAGGGTTCTTCTCTGGCAGACACACCGTAAGGGGAATTTCAAGGGGGAACTTGTGGTCAAAGCTGACCTTTGATGTGAGCTTGTGAAACACAGAAACAGAGGCTGTACCAATGTTCTGAAATTCAGATGGGTCATCTCTACAGCCATATTTTTTTATTCCACAGCCATGATTGAAGAATTGTCTTTTACCCTCTATTCAGATTTTCAAAGGAACAACGTATTAGTGTGTGTAAGCATCAGCTGAACTCACCAAAGAAGACCTGGGGGCAAAGTGCGATTGGAAAACACTACCAAGAAGCTGGTGGCATCAGATGACCACACATAAAAGTGAGAGCCCCTGGGACTTTCAGAAGACCTACCACTGTGGATCTTACATTTGGACTTTGAAAGGAATTAAAGAAAGAAACTCTTGAGTTACCAAAAATAGAAATTTACTTGTGTGACAAGTAACATTGTAACTGGCTATCAAATGCTATGTCAGGGAGGAAACAAATGAAAATTTACATTAACAAATTTGAAGTATGACAATTGGTGCTATCCACTTGGGTGCCACAAGACAGGAAAAGGAGAGAGATCAGATTACCCTTGGAAGGTGGCTGTAAAAGTGATGCAAGTAGGAAAAGAGCCAATTTAAACAAATCCATGTTAAATAAATATACTGGATTCAAGATCAGCAGAACTTACACTAGCCTGACTGAGTATTTTGTGATTATCAATGTGTGTTTCGCAAAAGGCAGGGAGTTGGTCTACCATGGAAGGATGGAGTTGAAAGAGGCACAGGTGGGATTTTGGCATTGCCCAACTAAAGCCTGAAGAGGGACATTATTCCTTGGTCATCTAGTTTCTTAGGCAAGATCATGCAATTTGTCATTAAACATTGGGATATTATTTTAACATTGGGTTAAATGAAATATTGGAATTTTGTGTCTAGCTATTATAAAAAAAATTACTCAATAAAGTACTGGTGTTGACAGAATGTGCATACTGGTTTGATTATAAATGAGGTATAAACTGTAGACTATGGAATGGAGGTTCCTCTGAAAATTAAAAACAAATGTCATATGATCCAGCAGACCCACTTCAGAGTGCTTATGTAAACAATTGAAATCAGAATGCAGAAAAGATATTAGCACTCCAGAATTCATGGCAACACTATTAACAGTAGCTAAGATATGGAAGTAATGAATGGTTCAAGAAAACATGGTACAAACATACAATGGAATACTATTCAGCCTTAAAACTGATGGAATTCTATTTTTCGATAAGATGGGTGAACCTTGAGGATGCTATGCTAAGTGAAATAAGCCAGTCACAGAATAATACCTTCTACACGATTCCACTCACATTAGGTGTATTAAAGTCAAACTCAGGTAAAGAAAGGCTAGAATGGTAGTTTCCAGAGGCTGTAATAGGAGGATGTTGGGAATTCTCATCAATGAATACTGACTTTCAGTTATCCAAGAGGAAAAACTTCCAGAGACATTGTACCTATGGTGTGTACTACAATGTCAATGTATTGTACTCTTCAGATCTATTTAGTGTGTACATCTAATGTCAAGTGGTCTTACAATAGTAAAACAAAGACAGACATAAGGAACGAATAATGGTACAGAATTTATTAAGGGTGTCTGCATCTGGGGAAACAACAGAAACTAATAGAAAAGGATAAAGAAGTATACAAGAATCCAGAATATGCTGCAACAGAAAATATGGTTGATCAGCTGCATAAACTTTTTTGAAATTTTTTAATGAAGAAGTGTCTTCCTAAGTTATTTAGAAAAAGAGGTAAAGAACTTGGCTTCAGAATTTAAGCCAAGGCCATAGTTCCACATCAAGGATCTATGCAGCTGGCCCGAGATCCATTAGGCCTAAGGAAGAAGAGAATGAAGTAGTCTGCACCCCCTCATAGTGATTTACAAGCTCTTATAAAGGAGATGATTAACAGACATCTTAGTGATAGCATGATGGTTTTCAGGAAAGGTAGAAAGTGAATTTGTGCGGGCAAGGCAAGTCAGTTGACAGAAGTTTGTTTACGCAGATGTTGGTCCTTTGGGGACTTGAGAATCAACAGCAAGGCTGGCAGCAGCTGGATCCGTAGCCCTGGCCTAGGCAACCAGGCAGGCAGACACAGGTGGGGTGGTAGCATCTCCTTGTGCAGTACACGGGTCCAGAGCAAACTGGCTGGCAGCAGCTGGACCCACAGCCACTGGATCCACAGCAGGAGTTGGACCCACAGCCGCTAGACTCACAGCAGCTGGGCTGGCAGCAGCTGGACTCACAGCCACTAGACCCACAGCAGCTGGGCTGGCAGCAAGGCTGGCAGCAGCTGGACACACAGCAGCAGGGCTGGCAGCAGGGTGTGCGGCAGCAGCTGGTCACACAGGTGGGTTTGAAGGTGGTCCTGCAGCAGGTGGTTTGGCAACAGGGCTGGCAGCAGCTGGAGCCACAGCTGGAGCCACAGCAGCTGGGCTGGCAGCAGGGTGTGCAGGAGCAGGTCACACAGGCTGGTTTCCAGCAGGTGGTCCTGCAGCAGGTGGTCCTGTAGCCGGTGGGCTGGCAGCAGGTGGGCTGGCAGCAAGGGGAGCAGCAGTCACTCATGGTGGCAGGTGTGGAGGGTGGATCCTGTTCACAGGAGACTTTCCTAGAATCTGATGACTTCTCCCCATCTGGGCCTTTTATACTTGGGTCTTCCAAGGTTTGGGCCAATCATTAGGACATTTCCTCCTTGTTGTTTACATTATTTTCCCTATTGTTTTCTATGTTCAGTATGGATATTAACAAGGAGGAAGTTGTTCCCTAAATGTCATGAATCTTTTGAAAGTGAGTGTTTCATCTGTTTCTTAATTGGCAGTAAGTCATAGGGACTTTATTCAGATAAAAGGAAGGAGCCACAGCATCTGCATTGTTCCTGCTCTGATCATCACCTGGTCATTGAGGTCTGTGAGGGTCAAGGTGGTTGTTTCTCCACAGTTTTGTTTTCTTGGCTGTACTTGGATTGGGAAGTGTGTTTTGGGACATTTTGGGGAAGGACATGCTGAGGAGATGATCACGGGAACAAATTGAATACCTGATTTGTTATCTCTTTGCCTCCCCCTCCCCCCCAAATCAAGATGAATACTGTGGTCTGTGTTTGTATCTGCTTCTTCAACCTGTAGGTCTTTTGGTCTTAAGTACACCTGAGAAAAGGATGTTTAGTGAAAAGTGATCCCAATGGCAGAGCCAAATCAGAGGATGGGTAGATGCAGAATCAGTGCATTAGGAATAAGAATGTATCAATGGATTTATGGATGACCATTGGCCCTACTTTGCCCAGGACTGAGGGGCTCATGGCGAAGAAACTGCCCTGCTGCAGATACAGGCAGACCATGATGAATTGATGACTCCATCCTAACCTGGGTACCAGTGGAGCCAGTGATACTAGGCCAGTTGTCCCCTCCATTTCTTTCCTCCCCTCCTGCCCTCCTTTTCCACCTTTCCCCTCTCTTTCTCTCCGTGTTTCTTTTCTTTAATGAGGGAATTAAGACTGAGATGATACTTCATTTATCTTTGAGGCCTTACATATTTCTAACTCTTTGTTAGGTACACCATTCATTTAAAAAAAGGATGGAAAGGATTAATTTCCAGCTTGATGGAATATTACAAATTGAATCTGTTCATGTCCTTGTTACCAGGTTGAGAAGTGAAATTGACTCTTTCCCTCCAGTGGTATCCTCTGACTTGTCCCCAGAAGGAGCCAGTCCCTCTGTTGACTTGTAACCCTGGAGGTTAGTTGTGGCTGTTTGATTTTTATTATAAATAAAAATTGGTTTCTCTCTCTCTCTCTTTTCTGTTAGGTTTACCACTGTAATCATCTGTAGTTTATTAAATTTCACTGCTGTGTAATTCCCAATAATACATGAAGTTAACACAACTTCATTGTTGTTGATTAGCTTCTAGATAAGCACATGACTTCTTTGTAGAAGGGGATTATGAAAACAGTGTTGCTATGCATGTTTTTGTACAGAGCCTTGGTATATGTAGTTAAAACTTTTTATCATATAAACTACATGTAGAATTACTTATAATTTCTAGTTTATGTATTTTTTTTCTTTTTCAAAATCTTACCTTTCTTTTGACCTATTCTGAGACATCTTATTTTTTATTCTATTATACATAACTCAAAACTTTAAGTTTAATGCTTCTGAAATATAGAAAATTATTTATTTTGAATGTTAATCATGTATCAAAGCTCTCTAGCTTTTTCTAATTGTTTATTGCATGGCAAGTCAGGCACTGTCAAAATCATGTGCAAATGATAATTCTTTATTAACCTCATTTCACTCTTTTATCTTGCATTTTTTTCTTGTTTTTGACCATTTGGTAGAGCCTCTGGCACCATATTTCATATAAAGGTGTGGTGGATATCCTTGTATATTCTCAGTTTAGAAGGGAGAATTCACAAATTCCCCAGTTATGTTTGATGCTTCCTCTATTTTTTTTTGTAGATTATTTTCAACAGAGTCATGAGACTATTTTATTCCTTATTTACTAAGGTATTTTTGTTTAAAAGTTTTAAAATACTTTATTATTATTTTAATCCTATATATTTATGGGGTACAGTGTGATAATTCAGCACATACATGCAATGGATAGTGATCAAACGAAACATTTAAAATTTTTATGGGCATATAATAATTGTATATATTTAAGAAGGAACAGAGTGATATTTCAATACATGTAGGTTGATTCCATTCCTTTGCTACTTTGAACAGCCCGACATAAACATGAGTAAGCAGGTGTCTCCTTGATATATGGACATCATTTTCTTTGGATAAAAATTCAGAAGTGGGATAATCAGATCACATGATAGTACTATTGTTAGGTTTTTAAAGGATACTGTTCTCCATTCCATAATGATCATATAAATTTGCATTTGTAAATGTGTTTTAGGGTTCCCTTTTCTCCATATCCTTACCAGCACTTTTTGGTCTATTTTTAGCATAATCATTCTAATAGGAATGTGATGTCTCATCTGGTTTTAATTTGCATTTCCCTAACAGTTAATGATGTTGAGCATTTTTCCATAAATTTTGTTGACTGTTGAATTTCCTCTTTTGCCAATTATCTATTTGTATTATTTGCTTATATTTTAATTGAATTATTTGTTTTTTGTTATTGAAGTTTTGAGTTCCTTATATATTCTGGATAATGATTCATGTCAGATGAGTAACTTGCAAATTTGTCTCCCGTTCTGTAGGCTGTCTCTTCACTCTGTTGATGCTTTCCTAAACTTCTTAATCTGATATAATGACATTTGTCAAATTTTGCTATTTGACAAATGGCATTATATCATATTAAGAAATTTAGGAAAATTTTAGGAAAAATTTTTGTGTGCTTTTGGGGGTCTTATGCAAAAATACTTACCTGTCTAAACATCTTGAAGTGTATCCACTATGTTTTCTTTAAGTAGTTTTATAGTTCCAGGTCTTATATTTGGGTCTTTGAGCCATTTTGAATTGATTTTTGCATAGAGTGAGAACAGTCAAGCGTCAATCATCTGCATTTGAATATCCAGTTTTCCAGGTATCATCTGCTGAAAAGGCTGTCATTTCTCCCATGTATGTTTTTGTTTGCTTTGTCAGAAATCAGTTGGCTTTTGATGCAAGAGGTTTTTTCTGGGTACTCTATTCTGTTCCCTTGGTCTATGTGGTTTTTATGCCAATACCATGGGGAAAGGTTTACTTTCTTGAAAATGATGTTGAGATTTATGAAGTGATTTTTCTTTATGAGTTGTGATAATGTTATGGTTAATTGTGCCTTTTTAAAGCAGTGTGGCTAAAACACTGAAGAATGTTCAAATGTGAGACCAACTTTGTATTTTGGAAAACAACCTTGCATTTTGCGTCATATACACATGGCACTAGATTTGAATCATTTATGTCTTATTTATGATAGATGTTGACTTGTTGGACACTTGCAAGCATCATTTAAACTCACAGAAGGGAACTGGGGGGTGGGAAGAGTGTGACCGGTAAATTGTAAGTTCAAGTTAGTGATATGAGATTATTACCAGATCAACATGAGAGCCCCTGTGTCATGTCTGTAGCCCAGTCATTCTTGGGCACCAGGATAGGTTGCTGAGAGAAGGAACCAAGGAAGATGCCTGGAGATGGAGGATGAGACATAAGGTTTATTGGGAGATGCTTATGGGGAAGGTCCAGTGGGGATGAGCTGGAAAGATACCCTCACTAGAGAGACCAGTGGCAATGACTGGACAGGAGCACCTCTGTCCTTCACAGTGCTTTACCAAGTAGTACCTCCTGTCTGTCATGATGCTACCCCAGAAGAGAACACCTCCTGACCCTCATAGTGTTATGTCCACTGGCAGTCATCTGGATGAGTGACACATCCTTTGCACAGTGTCCTCCATTCTGCACCAGTCACCACAGGGAGAGGAGTTTTATAAGTTAGGCTCTAGAAGCAGTGACATCATCAGCATGAGCTTGCTTGTCTTGCTTTGTTCCTTGTATAGTCAGCATCCCAAGGAGAGCAGTCCTGGTCTCCTCCTCCTCCTCCTCCTCCTCCTCCTCCTCCTCCTCCTCCTCCTCCTCCTCCTCCTCTTCTTCTTCTTCTTCTTCTTCTTCTTCTTCTTCTTCTTCTGCTTCTTCTTTTATCTTCTATCTTCTACAAATAATACCGACTTGCTCTAGTTCCCAGAATTTGTGAGGGAAAGCCCATGAACTTCACTATCTGGATATTCTAGCCCAGGCCTGCTATGTTCCTTTAACTTGGCCAGGCTCCTAGGAACTTACTGGAGCATTTTAGAGACATATAGTCTGATTGTCTTCCTTTTAAGAATGATGAACCATGTGATTTTCAAGAAAGCACACATACTACTCTATTTCACATGTAGGCTTTGGCAAAGATTGGAGGAGAAACCTTGAGTTATCTAAAAATATAATTAGATATGTATGACATATAATATACTTATTTCTGAGTATCATGGTAGAAATGAACCAAATGGAAGTTTATACTAACATATGAGAAGTAACATAACTTGGACTCTATATTCAGGTAATAACTCCCCCCCCCCCCCGAAAAAACAAAATAAAACAAAAAACTAAGAAGACAAGACATCACAGTACCTTTGAAATTAAAGCTTAAAAGTGACATAAATAGAAGCAGAACCAATTTATGTACAGGCACCTTAAAGAGAGAACAGCTTCAAAATTAACAAAATATACTTATTGCCAAGTTGCAGATTCTATGAAAGTGAATGGATATTTCCTAAAAGGCAGAGGGGTGGTCAATCTTGGAGGTTCAGAGTCAGGAGAAGTACAGCTGACAGTGGCCAGCCACACATTACACAGCATGGCACCTGTGTCTTCAGGTTTCTCAGACAAGACCGTGTGTTTTGACAGGAGTGCATAAGATGTCATTAGACCTCCAGTGAACCATTGTGAACCTCTAGTCACAAGAGTGAGTGTTTACATCCCCACCCCCATGGCTTTCACCATACTCTGTTGAAGGTTTCTTCCTTTGGGAGCAACATTTCTGCCACAGGTCATAATTCAAAATAAAAACATCACCTTGGCTTTCTTCATGCCAGTAGACCAACAAGCAGAGAGAGGAGTTACTATTAGTTGTGAGACAATTATCATGAGACTTTAGAATATAGGGGGATTATATCTGGAACTCAAGAGACTGACTGGATTTATTGGTTTACTGGCACTGCCATGATAAGCTACCAGAAACTGAATGGCTTTAATTTATTTCTGAAGCCTGGCAGTCTGAAATTAAGGTGTTCCTCCTCCTCCTCCTCCTCCTCCTCCTCCTCTTCTTCTTCTTCTTCTTCTTCTATCTGAGGATTGTGAGGGAGGTATTGATTCCAGGTTGCTTCTTTGACTTGTAGAAAGATGCCTTCTCCGTGTGTCATACATTGTCTTCTTTCTATGTGTGAATGTCTCTAAATTTATCCTTCTAATACAGACACCAGCCAAATAGATTAGGGTCCAAACTATTTCAGTAGGAACTTATCTTAGCTAATTGCATCTTCAAAGGTATTATTTGAATAGGAATTCTGGGGGACACATAACACTGGATTATTTCCTGGGGTATCTATCCTCAGTAATAACAACAAATGGGTAATAGCAGCAACCACAGTTTGACAATGGCATAGTAACTAGAGGTGCAGACCCATCAGGCAGGAAGATCTAGGTTACCTTTGCTCTAAGTAGGTACTCAGGGGAAGAAGGCATGTAAGGGTTTGGTTCACACGATACCAAGGAACAAATTCCTTTAGATGAGACTCTCAGGAGGACACAAGAGATTCTCAAAGCTTTTTGAGGTAGATGAATCCCTCCAGTGGCTGGTAAGAGGCAAGGGCCTCAAAGAATCCCTGCATTTATGAAAACCATTAAATGCAACCCCAGCTGCCACAGCAAGTAGCTGGTGCTCACTGAGGTGTGGGAAACTAATTTGGGAAGAACATTGTAAGCAGAAATGCTATCTGTATATAAAGGGATTACTCCTTCCTCAGTTACATCAAGTCAAGGACTCAATTTGCTCCAGTTAAGTCCTGATGCCATTTCTACTTACCTGAGATCTCAGTGTAAATACACTGGAGCAGGAAGAAAAGGCCCAGAATTGGATCTTGCTCATTATTAAGCACACAGCATCACACAATGAAATGTTCTCCTCTGAAAAAGGGAGATGCTAATTTATGGGGGGCTGTTTTGAGGCTCAGGATGGATAATGCCCTGGGTACATACATGTGTTCGTACATGTCATATAAGGAATGCTGTCCAAGAAAACACAGCACAACATGGGATGAGAATGGTTCAGAATTTATTAAAAGCCATTTAAGTAAGAATTCCTGCTTCTAGGAAGATTATGGAAACAAAAATCTGAAAGAAACATGAGAACACAAGAAACATGAGTACATTGAGAAAGAAAACATGATCATATAGATCACTGATCAGCCAGAGAAACCTATGTGGAGAGCTGTGAGGATTTGTTACATAGAGAGAAGAGAGTGAAGATCTTGATTTAAGAATCAAAGGCAAGAACATAAGTCTGAAATTGAGATACAGGAAGATGCTGCTTGATGCCCCAGACATAAATCAGGACAAAGTAGTCTGTACATCCTCAAACTGATTCACAGGGCTTACACAAGCAGGGAAGTAACAGGCATTTTGGTGACAACATGCTGGGCTTGTGAAGTAGATTTTTGCCTAAGGAGGTAATTCAGTTGACAGAAGTTTGTGCAGATGTTGGTCCTTTGGGGACTTGAGCATTAGCAGCAAGGCTGGCAGCAGCTGGATCCGTAGCCCTGGCCTAGGCAACCAGGCAGGCAGACACAGGTGGGGTGGTAGCATCTCCTTGTGCAGTACACGGGTCCAGAGCAAACTGGCTGGCAGCAGCTGGACCCACAGCCACTGGACTCACAGCAGGAGTTGGACCCACAGCCACTAGACTCACAGCAGCTGGGCTGGCAGCAGCTAGACCCACAGCCACTAGACCTGCAGCAGCTGGGCTGGCAGCAAGGCTGGCAGCAGCTGGACACACAGCAGCAGGGCTGGCAGCAGGGTGTGCGGCAGCAGCTGGTCACACAGGTGGGTTTGAAGGTGGTCCTGCAGCAGGTGGTTTGGCAGCAGGGCTGGCAGCAGCTGGAGCCACAGCTGGAGCCACAGCAGCTGGGCTGGCAGCAGGGTGTGCAGGAGCAGGTCACACAGGCTGGTTTCCAGCAGGTGGTCCTGCAACAGGTGGTCCTGCAGCCGGTGGGCTGGCAGCAGGTGGGCTGGCAGCAAGGGGAGCAGCAGCAGTCACTCATGGTGGCAGGTGTGGAGGGTGGATCCTGTTCACAGGAGACTTTCCTAGAATCTGATGACTTCTCCCCATCTGGGCCTTTTATATTGGGTCTTCCAAGGTTTGGGCCAATCATTAGGACATTTCCTCCTTGTTGTTTACATTATTTTCCTATTGTTTTCTATGTTCAGTGTGGGTATTAACAAGGAGGAAGTTGTTTCCTAAAGTCATGAATCTTTTGAAAGTGAGTGTTTCATCTGTTTCTTAATTGGCAGTAAGTCATAGGGACTTTGTTGAGATAAAAGGAAGGAGCCACAGCATCTGCATTGTTCCTGCTCTGATCATCACCTGGGCATGTGGCAGTTCCTGCAGGCCTGTGAGGGTCAGGGTTGCTGTTCCCCTACTGCTGTATTCTTTTTCCTTTATGTAGATTAGGAAGTATTTCTGGGAATGATAATGATGCTGCTATGATGAACCGAATGCCTAGTTCCATGTCTGTGTACCCAAGAAGTGGTTGAGGCATCTGTCTCTGGACCAGCTTCTCCACCTGTGTATCCCAGGTGTACCAAAGGCACTTGGGAAGAGGCTGTAAACTGTGTTCCCAGCAGAGCCTAATCGGGTGTGTGGAAGCAGAAGACTTCCCCTGGGACTTAGAAAACATCCATCAATCTCCAGCCTAGGTGACCCTTTGTCTTTGTCCCTGGCTGAGCTGCCGGGTTTCCTCGAATGAGGTCCTTCATGTATATAAAAATAAGTTGGTATAACTGGGGAGTTCTAGGAATTTGTTGGGGACTGGAGTCCTAACCCTGTTTACCAGCAGAAACAGTTATTTCAGGAAATATGAAATACATGTCTTGTGTTCTTTCTTTCTTCTCTATTTAGTGAAGGAATTAGAGGAGATTATGCCCAGTTATTTGTAAGTTCTACTATGTTCCAAATTTTTCTGAAGTATAAAATATTCATTTAAAAAGTGTTCAAATTATTAGTTTTCAACTTGATACACCAATTGAACACTCCCCTGTTTCTATAACAGGTTAATGAATAGAGTTTATCCCCATCCTCAAAACATAACTCCTTAATCATCCCCGTTGGTAGATAATCAGTCTACTGATGTATAACTTTGTAGGTCACTTTAGGCTGTTTTATAACTTTTGATAAATGAAATGGTATGGATTTGGCCACTTTTCTGCACATTAATATTGAGATTCACCCAGGTAATCCATTCATCTTGTTCCTCTATTATCCTACATTTAATGTATAAGTCACAATTTCTTTGTTTACTGTACTGTCGATATACATGTGAGTTGTTAGCAGTTGGAGACTATTAAAATATTAAAACTAATGGAAATTCTTGAAGGTTTTTTTGTTAATAAATGTAAATATTTCTGTTAAATAGCATACCTAAGATTAGAATAGCTCATAGATTTGCTTAGTCAAAATATTTATATTCAAGAAGTCTTGCCCATCTTTGCATAAATTCATTCCTAGGCATTTTACTCTTCATGATAATATGCATCTATAGTTTAAAATTTTAAGTTTTAACAGTCTGAAATATAGAAAAATAATTTATGAATGTGTGTTGGTCTGATACCCCAAATCCCTCATTATTTATAATAGTTTGTCAATAAAATATTTTAAAAATCTTACACAACAGTCAGGAAGTGGCTGTAATGGATATAAAGAATATAGTTGTGTGCATTTTTCTTGTAGCAGGGGCCACTCTTATTATTTCACAATTATGTAGTTTATGACTGTTTCTTCTCATCAGATCAGCTGAAATTTTTTTCTATTTCTATTTCCTAAACTATTAAAATTTATAACATGCCTTTTCTTAAGTTATTGGAATGACATTATGATTATTTCATTTTTTAATTTAGTAAATATGATTAAAACATTGGTCAATATTCAAATCTTAGAACAACTTTGCATTTCTGAAAAGAATTCAAATGGCTATGATTATGTGCATTGGCACTGCATTTGATTTGCCTATTTGTTGTTGAGGCTGTGTTGCATCCCCAGAATTTAACCTCCTGTTCTTATTGTATTTCTTCCATTCTCTAAGAAACTCAGCTCTCAATATGTCAAGATTCCTCATTCTCCTGTGGCCCAATTTGCCCTTAATAGTGGCTCCCTGTACTGGTGTATGTGAAGGTAATTTATACCCATATTATAATCTAACAGTGCTATTGCAGATCACGGGCATGGGGAACAACAGATAGACTAGAACATCCCATAAGTCCCCACAGGGAAGATTTATGCAATGTTATCTTTCTACATATTGGGTGTGGTTTGTCTCCCAAAGGTTCATGTGCTGGAAATTTGCTCCTAGTGTGGTGGTGGTGAGGTGCCTTTAAGCACTTTGATGGAGTAGGGCCCAGTGGAAGGTGGTTAGTTGATTGAGGCTACACCCTCATGAATGGATTCATAGGGTTTCAGGGAGTGAGTCAGGTTGTGTGGGACTGTATAGTTTCCAAGGGAATGGGTTGTTTTAAGTCAAGGTTGGTTGTCTCAGCTTTGTGTTCTTCTTCTTCTCTCACCACGTGAACTATGAGCCTGCTTTCCCTTCAACTTGTCTACCATGTTATGACACAGCCAGGGGGAACTAGTCAGATTCTGGTGCTGGCACTATCTGAACTTTCCAGGTACCAGAATCATGAGCCAGATAAACATCTTTCCTTTATAAATCACATATGCCTAGCATGTGTGAGACACTGGGTTTGGTTCCCAACACCACATAGAAATGAATAAAATAAATGCCTAGTGACAAATAAAAAATATATTTAAAAAATCACCAACCTCCAGACCAAGGTATTAATGAAAAACAATAACAAATTTACAAAGAACAGCAGAGTTCTTTGGAATGTAAGGAGCCAACTTAGAGGTAACACACTGCAGTGTTCATTGTTATCATCTGGATGTGTGATATCCCCTGGCCCAGTGACTCTTACATGGTTCACACATAGGTGATTTTATATATATATATCCTCAGTAGTAGTATACATGGGTTCAGAGATTGATGGGTGGAAGTAGAAGTGAGTCTTTTTTCTCATTTTTAACTATCTCGACAATATACTTGGCAATTTGTGCCCCCATTCCCATGGCTTTGAGTTCCACTCAGTTAAAAGCTTTGTGCCTAAGTAAGGGATAGTCTATCAGAGGATATACTCTAAAGTGACAACTGTTTCCTGGTCATGTTGGACTCCTCATGTCAACAGAGAAAATGGCAAAGTCAGGAGTTACTCTTTGATGAAGTACAATTGTAATGAAGAAATAGAGCATTGGGAGGATTATTCCTGGAATTCAGAGGATTCACTGGAGTATCCCACAGTGTGCCCTGGGAATAGCCACAAAAGAGCTATGGCAGCAACCATGGCATGATGGCTGATAACCAAAGGCTAATGATTCTACTTGTCTTGAGATGTCATTGTAAGTGTCTTCAGGCCAATAAAGAAGACCCAATCCTGCACCTGAGTCTATCTATTATTTACTACATGACTATACACAATGAACTATGTTTATCTGAAAAATGGAGAAAATAATTTGTGGGGGCTGGTATGATACTCAGAATGGATAATATAGTCTGTAATATACATTTAAATCTATCAGGAACTACTGTACAATGAAACAAAACACAATGTGAAATAAATTGTGTCAGAATTCATTAAGAAACATAAATGAATCCTCGTGACTCATGATATAATTCTAAGTGATCATGAATAGAACAAAGCAGGACACCAGAAACATGAGTATATTAGAAAACAAAACAGGATTATTGAGATTACTAATCAGTTGCAAAAATTATGAGAAAATTCTAAGGCTGTGTTTGTAAGATACATAAAGAAAGAGATTGAAGGGATACTGGGATACCAGCTATGGCTCCCTTCTCCCTGCAGGGAGAAGTCTATGTTACCCCTGTTAAAATAAATCCTGCATTATATGCTTGCCTGGGCATGCTTCTCTAACGTTGTACTGTGAGGGAGCTGAATTCATCACTGGTAACCAACTATATTATTGGTGCTTGCTTTTTTTAAGAAAACCAGGACATGGGTGGAGCTGGTGCCAAATGTGGAGCCAATGTCAGTAAACAGGGATCCTTCCATACATGTTGACGGGGGAAGGCAGTAGCTTACTGCCTGGAACAGGCTTTGACCATGTCTTTCATCAGCTGGTACTAATTAATCCCCAACAGGATCCTGCCTCCACCCTTTATTTAACTCCTTCTCTAAAACAAGCTCTACAAAAAATTAACAAAAAAAATTGTCAACAGTAATGGTGGATCGATTTCTTGTTTCTAATGTTCCATTATCATTGGTAATTTTTTTCTGGAAAACCTTATGCCTTTGCAGCAGTAATTTCTATTTATAATAAAATTATATTTATTAGAATGGTTAAAAAAAATAAAGAGGTTGAAAATTTTTATTTTCTATTTAAAAATTTTCCATGGTTTTAATTGGTGCATTAATTGTACATAATTGGGGAAGTTTTGTTACATATTTGAATATGCACAAAATATAACAATAAAATTTGATCAATGTTACTCCCTAGCACTTCCCCCTCGCTCCCTGACCCCCATCTTCTCCTACCTTTTCTCTACTGATTTCCCCTTTATTTTTATGAGACTCCTGCCCCTCCCCCACTTTTTCTTTTCCCTTTCTAGCTTTCATATGAGAGAAAACATATGACCCTTGACCTTCTGAGTTTGGCTTATTTTGCTTAGCATAATGCAATGGTCTCTAATTCCATTCATTTTCCTGCAAATGACAATTTAATTCTTCTTTATGACTGAATACAACTCCATTGTGCATATATATCACATTTTTTTTAATGCATTCATCCATTGATGGGCACCTAGGCTGGTTCTATAGTTTGGTTATTGTAAATTGTTCTGCTATAAACATGGATATGCATGTAGTATGATAACTTTAATTCCGTAGGATGAATACTGAGGGATGGTATAGCTGGGTCATATGGTGGGTCCATGTCTGAGACTGATGATCTTAAGAGTCCAAGCCAAGACCATAACTCCAGAATGAGGAAATCATGAAGATGCACATGATCCCAAGACATAGGAAAGAAGAAAAACCAGGATGAAGTCCTTTGCACTCCATCAAGCTGACTCAGGATTTTCAATGAGTAGAGTAGCAACAGACATTTCAGTGACAGCATGCTGGCTGTCAGGGTAGTCTAGAAAGTGAAATTGTCCACAAAATAGAATGCCAGTGTTGTGGGAGGATAATGGGGTTTTGTGGAATTCGATCAGCCACCAGAAGGCTGGTGGCAACTGGACATATAGCAGTTAGGCTGGCGTCAGGGCATGCTGCAGCAGCTGGGTGCAGGGCAGGGTGTGCCACAGCAGCTGGTCACACAGGCTAATCTCCAGCAGATGGTCCTGCAGCAGGTAGCCTGGCAGCAAGGGGAAGCAGGAAATGGGTCATGGCAGCAGGTGTGAAAGGGGGATCCTGTTCACAGGCAATTTTTGCAGAATACGACAACTCCTTACAACCAGGCTCTCTTGTCTATCTGGCCTCCAACATTTGGAACCATCAGCAGCCTTTTCTTTGTGGTTGTTCATATTATATCGATATTCAGTTTGTGTTTGTGAAGGAAGAAGTTATTCTTTAAGTGATAAAAGCATTCAGAAAGTAAACGTTTAATCTGTTTCTTAAGAGGGCTTAACTCACAGGAACTGTTTCCAGATGAAAGGAAGACAGTCACCTCATTAGCATCCTTGGTGCTCTGAGCATCCTTTTGGTCATGTGGTGGTTCCGGCTGCCCTGGGAGGCACTGAATGGTGTTCTTCTAGAACAGTTCCTTCTTCTGTATTCAGATTAGGAAGTGTCTGTGGGAGGAGCTCAATGCTGCTGTATTCACAGGGAGGAAGAGCAAGTGTTTACACAGAGGATTCTGGCTCAAGGCTCCTAGATGCATCTGTCTCTGTACCAGCTCTTCCATCTGTGTGTCCAAGCCATATTGGAAGAGGGTGTTTGGCATGTGGTTTTGCCCAGCAGAACAGACCAGAACCTCAGGGTAGAAACAGAAGCAGTACAGGAGATGATCCAGTTATGGATGAATGTTTGGGTGACTATGGGTCCTGTTTTATCCAGGATGAGCCTGTGGGACTTTCCGCCACAGAAGCCCTGCAGACCCAGGCAAGCCAGGATGAGCAGGTGACTCTAGTCCTAACTTGGTACCAGCATAGTCACTGATCTTTGTCAGGGATTTTTCTCAGTCTTTCCTTCTGTCTGTCTCTCTTTCTTTCTCCTCTCCTCTAATTCTGTTATTTTCTTGACTTCTTTTCTTTCTTTTAACATATCACTCTTTTTTTTTAACATATCCTCTCACTCAATCCTAGTGGGAGCTGATCATTCTTGATGTGTAACCTTCTAAGTCAGTTTTGACTTTTTCCCTTTTATGTAAACAAAATGAGTGATTGGTTGTTCTCTATTGAGGTTAAGAGTGGAGACTCATCTGTACGTTTATCTGCTGTGTTCATTCTTCATGCTACACTATCTCTCACAGACTGAAGCTGACTCATTTCATTTTTGTTTTCCTAGAGGAAAACAAGTAACTTGTTTGCAGGTTGTGACTTTTCAAATTATTGCTGCTATATGGGCTTTTGTACAGAGCCTGTGATCATGTGTATAAATTTCTCTGGTGAATATACAAAAAAGTATAGAATTGGTCATAGAATTCCCATGCACAAATCTTTATTTCTCCCTTTGTGGTGGACTTATCAATTTTTCAACAAATTTGTTCTCATATGTTTTATTTTTATGTACCCTATATATCAAATTTTAAAATTTAAAGTTTTACTGCCTCTGAAATATCAAAAATAACCCATTTTTGCATGTTTGCATGTATGTGAAATCCCTGGTTATTTTTTAAAGTTTATTGCAGATTTTTTTGGGGCGGGGCAATATTCAATGCATGGTTATGTTATGGCCAACAATACTTCTTTTGTTAGTTTCAGCATACTATTTCTATCTCCCATTTTTTTTTCTCTAGCTTTGGTCCACTGGTCAACGCTTTAATACAACTGTGAATAAAATGGATATCTTTGTATAATCTTAACGTAGGAGAGAGATCTCTCAATATTTTACCATTATTTATGATGCTCCTTGGTTTTCTGTAGATTTTCTTTTTTTTATTAGAATAGAGTTTCATGAGTCTGGTAAAACCCTTTATATGTAACTTGCTTTGTGTCATCTTTAGTTACTTGCTTTGGGGGACTTAAAAATTCCCATTTTTGCAAGGTTCAGGGGCACATACCTATTATCCTAGCAGCTAGGGAAGCTGAGGTAGGAGGATTACAAGTTCAAAGCCAGCCTCAGCAACTTAGGCTCTAAGCAACTGAGTAAGACACTCTCTCAAAATAAAATATTTTAAAAAGGGTTAGGTGTTGGGGATATGGTTCAGTGGAAGTGTCCTTTAGTTCCAATCCCCTATAACAAATATACACACACACATACACATACACACACACAAATAAATAAATAAATCACCAGTTTTAGAGGTCACAAGCTAAGCAATATAGTAATATATTGCAACCAATATATTGTCAATAGCTTTGCTGTAGACAACACCTCTGTTGTATGAGCCATAATGGAAAAGTGGTTTTCCAGGGACTTGGATGTAGCATTTGTGTATCTCAATGTGGTTGAAACCATTGATACTCCACTTGGGCCTGGGGAAGAGTCTGATCAATGGCTAATAGGTGGCGTCCCTGATCAGAGGTCCCACAACTCACTCTGAGGTTATGTTAACCCACATTTTTCTGAATATGTATCCTGTGAAGAGCCTCAATATTAAGATTACAGATCACTTCACTTTTGCTGCCTTCTGATTACCCATTCCCACTCTATAAACAACCCTGATTCTTTGTCTCATAAATATTTCTAAAGCCTTATGCTTGGATACAGAGTAGAGACTCACTCTCCCATCCTTTGCTTGGCTGACTCAAATATCTCTTTATGTTTTGAAAGCAACTCGTTTTGCTGATTGGCATATTACACAGTGGGTCAAATAGGACTGCTTCAGGAACAGCAATGAGGCTTTTAAAATCATCAGAGTTGTTTTATGTTGAAAATATGCTGCTGCTTATAGAAAAATTTTTTTTTCTTTACAAATTTAGATAATGTTATGATCAGTCTACTTTTTTCAGCAAATGTGATTAAATGTTCCAATGTGACATTTCTGAAAATCATGCAATGTTGTTATGATCATAGGCCTATTGTAAAGGATTTGACTCACTTCCATCTTATGGATCTGTTCTAGAGCTCTCTCTTTCACTTGTGGAAAGAGGTCTTCTCCAGGTGTCTTACATTGTCATCCTTCTATGTGTATATGTCGCTAAATATCCTTTCTTAAATAGATACCAACCCATTAGATTAGGATCCAAACTATTTTGGTATGAACTTATCTTAGGTAATTGCATCTTCAGTAGTATGATTTGAATAGAAATTCTATGTGATCATATTCAACACATAACACTGGATTATTTCCTAGAATATCCATGCACAATAATGACCACAAATGGGTAATAACAGCAGCCAGGACTAGACAATGACATAGTAACTACAGTTTCAGAACCATCAGGCAGGAAGATCTAGGTTACATTGCTCAAAGTATCTACTCAGCAGATCACAGCCATGTAAGGATTTGATTCACATGATACTAAGGAACAAATTCCTTTAGATGAGACTCTTAGGAGGACACAAGAGATTCTCAAAGCTTTTTGAGGTAGATGAATCCCTCCAGTGGCTGGTAAGAGGCTAGGGCCTCAAAGGATCCCTGCATTTATGAAAACCATTAAATGCAACCCCAGCTGCCACAGCAAGTAGCTTGTGCTCACTGAGGTGTGGGAAACTAATTTGGGAAGAACATTGTAAGCAGAAATGCTATATGTATATACAAGGGATTACTCCTTCCTCAGTTACATCAAGTCAAGGACTCAATTTGCTCCAGTTAAGTCCTGATGCCATTTCTACTTACCTGAGATCTCAGTGTAAATACACTGGAGCAGGAAGAAAAGGCACAGAATTGGATCTTGCTCATTATTAAGCACACAGCATCACACAATGAAATGTTCTCCTCTGAAAAACTGAGATGCTAATTTATGGGGGGCTGTTTTGAGGCTCAGGATGGATAATGCCCTTGGTACATGTGTTCGTACATGTCATATAACGAATGCTGTCCAAGAAAACACAGCACAACATGGGATGAGAATGGTTCAGAATTTATTAAAAGCCATTTAAGTAAGAATTCCTGCTTCTAGGAAGATTATGGAAACAAAAATCTGAAAGAAACATGAGAACACAAGAAACATGAGTACATTGAGAAAGAAAACATGATCATATAGATCACTGATCAGCCAGAGAAACCTATGTGGAGAGCTGTGAGGATTTGTTACATAGAGAGAAGAGAGTGAAGATCTTGATTTAAGAATCAAAGGCAAGAACATAAGTCTGAAATTGAGATACAGGAAGATGCTGCTTGATGCCCCAGACATAAATCAGGACAAAGTAGTCTGTACATCCTCAAACTGATTCACAGGGCTTACACAAGCAGGGAAGTAACAGGCATTTTGGTGACAACATGCTGGGCTTGTGAAGTAGATTTTTGCCTAAGGAGGTAATTCAGTTGACAGAAGTTTGTGCAGATGTTGGTCCTTTGGGGACTTGAGCATTAGCAGCAAGGCTGGCAGCAGCTGGATCCGTAGCCCTGGCCTAGGCAACCAGGCAGGCAGACACAGGTGGGGTGGTAGCATCTCCTTGTGCAGTACACGGGTCCAGAGCAAACTGGCTGGCAGCAGCTGGACCCACAGCCACTGGACTCACAGCAGGAGTTGGACCCACAGCCACTAGACTCACAGCAGCTGGGCTGGCAGCAGCTAGACCCACAGCCACTAGACCTGCAGCAGCTGGGCTGGCAGCAAGGCTGGCAGCAGCTGGACACACAGCAGCAGGGCTGGCAGCAGGGTGTGCGGCAGCAGCTGGTCACACAGGTGGGTTTGAAGGTGGTCCTGCAGCAGGTGGTTTGGCAACAGGGCTGGCAGCAGCTGGAGCCACAGCTGGAGCCACAGCAGCTGGGCTGGCAGCAGGGTGTGCAGGAGCAGGTCACACAGGCTGGTTTCCAGCAGGTGGTCCTGCAGCAGGTGGTCCTGTAGCCGGTGGGCTGGCAGCAGGTGGGCTGGCAGCAGGTGGGCTGGCAGCAAGGGGAGCAGCAGCAGTCACTCATGGTGGCAGGTGTGGAGGGTGGATCCTGTTCACAGGAGACTTTCCTAGAATCTGATGACTTCTCCCCATCTGGGCCTTTTATACTTGGGTCTTCCAAGGTTTGGGCCAATCATTAGGACATTTCCTCCTTGTTGTTTACATTAATTTTCCTATTGTTTTCTATGGTCAGTATGGATATTAACAAGGAGGAAGTTGTTCCCTAAGTCATGAATCTTTTGAAAGTGAGTGTTTCATCTGTTTCTTAATTGGCCGTAAGTCATAGGGACTTTGTTGAGATAAAAGGAAGGAGCCACCGCATCTGCATTGTTCTTGCTCTGATCATCACCTGGGCATGTGGCAGTTCCTGCAGGCCTGTGAGGGTCAGGGTTGCTGTTCCCCTACTGTTGTGTTCTTTTTCCTTTATGTAGATTAGGAAGTTTCTCTGGGAATGATAATGATGCTGCTATGATGAACCGAATGCCTAGTTCCATGTCTGTGTACCCAAGAAGTGGTTGAGGCATCTGTCTCTGGACTAGTGTCTCCACCTGTGTATCCCAGGTGTACCAAAGGCACTTGGAAAGAGGCTGTAAACTGTGTTCCCAGCAGAGCCAGATCGGGTGTGTGGAAGCAGAAGGATTCCTCTGGGACTTAGAAAACATCCATCAATCTCCAGCCTAGGTGACCCTTTGTCTTTGTCCATGGCTGAGCTTCCGGGTCTCCTAGAATGAGGTCCTTCATGTATATAAAAATAAGTTGGTATAACTGGGGCAGTGCTAGGAATACCGAATTTGTTGGGTACTTAGTGAAGGAATTAGAGGAGATTATGCCCAGTTATTTGTGAGTTCTACTGTGTTCCAAACTTTTCTGAAGTATAAAACATTCATTTAAAAAAGTGTTCAAATTATTAGTTTTCAACTTGATACACCAATTGAACACTCCCCTGTTACTGTAACAGGTTAATGAATAGAGTTTATCCCCATCCTCAAAACTTAATCATCCCTGTTGGTAGATAATCAGTCTACTGATGTATAACTTTGTAGGTCACTTTAGGCTGTTTTATAACTTTTGATAAATGAAATGGTATGGATTTGGCCACTTTTCTGCACATTAATATTGAGATTCACCCAGGTAATCCATTCATCTTGTTCCTCTATTATCCTACATTTAATGTATAAGTCACAATTTCTTTGTTTACTGTACTGTCGATATACATGTGAGTTGTTAGCAGTTGGAGACTATTAAAATATTAAAACTAATGGAAATTCTTGAAGGTTTTTTGGTTAATAAATGTAAATATTTCTGTTAAATAGCATACCTAAGATTAGAATAGCTCATAGATTTGCTTAGTCAAAATATTTATATTCGAGATGTCTTGCCCATCTTTGCATAAATTCATTACTAGGCATTTTACTGTTCATAATAATATGCATCATGTAGTTTAAATTTTAAGTTTTAACTATCTGAATTATAGAAAAATAATTTATGAATGTGTGTTGGTCTGATATCCAAAATACCTCAGTATTTATAATAGTTTATCAATAATGTATTTTAAAAATCTCACACAACAGTCATGTATTGGCTGTAATGTATATAAAAATATAGTTGTGCATTTTTCTTCTAGCAGAGGCCACTCTTAATATTTCACAATAATGGTACTTTATGACTGTTTCTTTTCATCAGATCAGCTGAGATTTTTTTTCTATTTCTATTTCCTAAACTATTGAAATTTATAACATGCCTTTTCTTAAGCTTTTGGGATGACATTATGATTATTTCATTTTTTTTATTTAGTAAATATGATTAAAACATTCATAAATATTCAAATCTTAGAACTTTGCATTTCTGAAAAGAATTCAAATGGCTATGATTATGAGCATTGGCACTGCATTTGATTTGCCTATCTGTTTGGGTATCAAGACCATGTGTTTTGACAGGAGTGCAGGAGATGTCATTAAACCTCCAGTGAACCATTGTGAACCTCTAGTCACAAGAGTGAGTGTTTACATCCCCACCCCCATGGCTTTCACCATACTCTGTTGAAGGTTTCTTCCTTTGGGAGCAACATTTCTGCCACAGGTCATAATTCAAAATAAAAACATCACCTTGGCTTTCTTCATGCCAGTAGACCAACAAGCAGAGAGAGGAGTTACTATTAGTTGTGAGACAATTATCATGAGACTTTAGAATATAGGGGGATTATATCTGGAACTCAAGAGACTGACTGGATTTATTGGTTTACTGGCACTGCCATGATAAGCTACCAGAAACTGAATGGCTTTAATTTATTTCTGAAGCCTGGCAGTCTGAAATTAAGGTGTTCCTCCTCCTCCTCCTCCTCCTCCTCCTCCTCCTCCTCCTCCTCCTCCTCCTCCTCCTCCTCCTCCTCCTCCTCCTCCTCCTCCTCTTCTTCTTCTTCTTCTTCTTCTTCTTCTTCTATCTGAGGATTGTGAGGGAGGTATTGATTCCAGGTTGCTTCTTTGACTTGTAGAAAGATGCCTTCTCCGTGTGTCATACATTGTCTTCTTTCTATGTGTGAATGTCTCTAAATTTATCCTTCTAATACAGACACCAGCCAAATAGATTAGGGTCCAAACTATTTCAGTAGGAACTTATCTTAGCTAATTGCATCTTCAAAGGTATTATTTGAATAGGAATTCTGGGGGACACATAACACTGGATTATTTCCTGGGGTATCTATCCTCAGTAATAACAACAAATGGGTAATAGCAGCAACCACAGTTTGACAATGGCATAGTAACTAGAGGTGCAGACCCATCAGGCAGGAAGATCTAGGTTACCTTTGCTCTAAGTAGGTACTCAGGGGAAGAATGCATGTAAGGGTTTGGTTCACATGATATCATGGAACAAATTCCTTTAGATGAGACTCTAAGGAGGACACAAGAGATTCTCAAAGCTTTTTGAGGTAGATGAATCCCTCCAAGTGGCTGGTAAGAGGCTAGGGCCTCAAAGGATCCCTGCATTCATGAAAACCATTAAATGCAACCCCAGCTGCCACAGCAAGTAGCTGGTGCTCACTGAGGTGTGGGAAACTAATTTGGGAAGAAAATTGTAAGCAGATATTCTGTGTATATAAGAGATTATTCCTTTCACAGTTGCATCAAGTCAAGGGCACATCTTGCTCCCGTTAAGTCCTGATGCCATTTCTACTTATCTGAGATGTCAGTGTAAATACACTGGAGCAGGAAGAAAAGGCACACAGCATCACACAATGAAATGTTCTCATCTGAAAAAGGGAGATACTAATTTATGGAGGGCTGTTTTGAGGCTCAGAATGAATAATGCCCTTGGTACATGTGTTCGTACATGTCATATAAGGAATGCTGACCAAGAAAACACAGCACAACATGGGATGAGAATGGTTCAGAATTTATTAAAAGCCATTTAGGTAAGAATTCCGGCTACTAGAAAGATTGTGAAAACAAAAATCTGGACATAAGAAACATGAGTACATTGAGAAAGAAAACATGATCACATAGATCACTGATCAGCCAGAGAAACGTATGGGGAGAGCTGTGAGGATTTGTTACATAGAGGGAAGAGAGTGAAGATCTTGACTTAAGAGTCAAAGGCAAGAACATAAGTCTGAAATTGAGATACAGGAAGATGCTGCTTGATGCCCCAGACACAAATCAGGACAAAGTAGTCTGTATATCCTCAAGCTGATTCACAGGGCTTACACAAGCAGGGAAGTAACAGGCATTTTGGTGACAACATGCTGGGCTTGTGAAGTAGATTTTTGCCTAAGGAGGTAATTCAGTTGATAGAAGTTTGTTTGTGCAGATGTTGGTCTTTTGGGAACTTGAGCATTAGCAGCAAGACTGGCAGCAGCTGGATCCGTAGCCCTGGCCTAGGCAACCAGGCAGGCAGACACAGGTGGGGTGGTAGCATCTCCTTGTGCAGTACACGGGTCCAGAGCAAACTGGCTGGCAGCAGCTGGACCCACAGCCACTGGACTCACAGCAGGAGTTGGACCCACTGCCACTAGACCCACAGCAGCTGGGCTGGCAGCAGCTGGACTCACAGCCACTAGACCTGCAGCAGCTGGGCTGGCAGCAAGGCTGGCAGCAGCTGGACACACAGCAGCAGGGCTGGCAGCAGGGTGTGCGGCAGCAGCTGGTCACACAGGTGGGCTTGAAGGTGGTCCTACAGCAGGTGGTTTGGCAGCAGGGCTGGCAGCAGCTGGAGCCACAGCTGGAGCCACAGCAGCTGGGCTGGCAGCAGGGTGTGCAGGAGCAGGTCACACAGGCTGGTTTCCAGCAGGTGGTCCTGCAGCAGGTGGTCCTGCAGCCGGTGGGCTGGCAGCAGGTGGGCTGGCAGCAAGGGGAGCAGCAACAGTCACTCATGATGGCAGGTATGGAAGATGGGATCCTGTTCACAGGTGAGTTTTTCTGATATGAAAAAGTCTGTTTTCTTGAGGCTTTTATACCCTAGACTCCCAATGTTGGGACCAATAAGAAGAACTTTTCCTTGTGTTTTCTTGTTGTTATTTTGGTCCCTGGTGAATTGTTAAGGAAGTTATTCTCTTTGTGTTTTGAACTTCATGAAAATTAGTTTTAATCTTTTTCCTAATTGGGAATGCTATTTATGAATGTTTCCCAGAAATGAAAAAGGCAGGATTCATCATCAGCATAATTTCCACTTATGTCATATCATCTGGTCAGGTGATCTTCCCACTGTCTTGAGGAGGGTTGGATTAGCTGTTCCTCTTGGGTCTGCTTCCTTTAGCTCCATGTTGATTGGGAAGTGCCATGAGGATTTAGGATTCTGACGTCTTTTTTCTGTGTTGCCATCTTGTAGGGTCCAAGACTGATCACCCAAGCAAGTCTGACTCAAGGCTACCACAAGGGTCCTAATCTATGGCAATCTGCTCTATGGCAACGTGTATATGGAATTTCCATCAGAGAGATTTGAGTAGAAAGCGATGGGCACAATTTTTTCATATGCAAATCAGCACCTTAGCAAGAAGATAGTGGCAGATTCCCTGCACAGGGATTCAGAAAGCATCAGTACATACCTGCTCATCTTGATTTTTCTGGCCTGCTCAGTGAGCTCAGATGAGATACCCCAACATACACATCCTTGCCTTTATACACTGAGAGAAACCGGTTCCATGTGATGAGTCTCCAGATATTTTTAATCCGTAACTCATACATTTTAACAAATGTGTTGACTTCTCTGCCATGATTTCTTAAACATTTTTCCTTTCCCATGGGAATGAGATTCCCATGAGATTGTCCTGCCACAGAGAAAGTGTGTCCCCAATATTTAGATGGTAGATAACATTAATATTTCAATATGGCACTATCAGTAGCATCTCCTGCTGACCCTTGATGATGTGAGCCTTCTGAATTTTACTGGAATGTACTCATGTTTTAAATTTACATTTCTTTGATGACTAATGTATAGTAAACATTTGTTACTTCTTTTTTCCTGTTTCCTGAGTGCTTGTTCAAGTCTTTTCACCATGTTTTTCTTGGTTGTCAGTTTCTTATTAATTTCATGGATTCTGGACATGTGCTTTGGATATGTAGCACATATCTATATACATATGTATTTTTAGTGTATATGCAGAGAGATAGTTATGTATAGAAATTGTATATGGGTGATAGATAAATATCTATGTATGTTGATTATTTATATATTTAACATATTTTATCCCATTCTGTATTATCTTCCCTTTTCACTCTTTTAATGCTGTCTTTGGATAATTAGAAGTTACTACTTTTAATATTTAATATTTTAATGATACGATTAATCAATTTTTCCTTAATTTGGCACATTAAATGTTTTGCTTAACAGGTCTTTCAGTAGCTCAATATCATGAAACTTCTCTTCTAAAAGCTTTACTGTTTTACCTTTTATACTTACATCTAAAATACAGCATTAATTAATTTTATGCAGTTTCTTTTTTTTTCTGAGGGAGAAAGTGCCATAGTAGATTTTTTCTTTTTTGTACTCAGGATTGAACCCAGAGGTAATTTACCAAGAAACCACATCCCCAGCCCATTTTACTTTTTATTTTGAGCCAGGGTCTGACTAAGTTGCTTAGGGTCTTGCTAAGTTGTTGAGGCTGGCCTTGAACTTGAGATCCTCTTTCCTCAGCCTCCAGAGTTGCTGGGATTACAGGCGTGTGCCGCTCTGACCCTTGCCATGGCAGGATTCTGATGCGTGCATTCTGTGTTTAACTGAAACTCTAATGTTCCCTTGTGTGGGGGTCATATAAAACGTAAAATAATATTATATAAAATTGAACATGTAAAATAGTATTATGCAGAACATGTGGCAATCAGATTCTTCCCTAGGGTTTGTTGGTTGTTGCTGTTTCTTTGTGATTATTCTTAACAAATTCTGTTAAGTTGATAATCTTTATCATTTGTAGTCACTGAAATTTCTTCTTGGCCAGGTAATAATTTGACAGAGATTTCCTTCAACATCTCAAATGAACACATGTTCCAGTCCTTGCTGAGGAGCCTTGAGCCCCTGTTGGGGTATGCTTCCAACACTCAGCCAGACAGCTGACGTCTCTGCCTTAGCTTTTACTTCCTACTTGCTCTCCAGAGCTTCACATCAGCCAGAGGTGAGAGCTCAGAGTTTCCTCAGATCTAACTTGAGCATGCAATCCCTTGCCACCTGTGCACAGCCTCCTAGATTCCCAGGGGTATGTCATCAAAGTCTCTGTGGACACCTCAACCTTCAGTTTTTCTTCTTAAGGTTTTAGTTATCTTACTCTTTCCCTAATCTCTATCCACCATCCTTGAGAAGATATGCTGTTAAACCATAGCCTCCCTTTGTTTAGAGCAAACGCATCCCAGATTTTCATACTTAGCAAGCTCTAAATTAGCTCAAATAAAGATAGCCTTGCAAAAATATATTCTGGAAAAACCACCAGACAGATCAAATAATGACACTTCTCTACGAATGGACTTAGCCCTGTTTTGTCCCTTTGGGTGGCTGTTAGACTGCCAGTTCTTGCCATGATGATAGACTGTTGGTTTTCAAGGGAGCTGTATGCTGGGTGAGATGGGAATGAAAATAGGGCAAGTTAAAACGTCACAAAGTCACTGTTCTTACAAAGGTGCAGACATTTTTTCCTGCATAATTGCTTCCCAGAGTATTTCAAACCTTGGTTAATTCCAGAGCACTTTAGTGCTAAGAGCCATAGCCAAGTAGGAACAAGGCATGGCATTTTTGGTTGAAAGGTGAAGCTAGCAAGCCATTGAGATGATAATGATTATGTTAAGATCTGCGTTTGATTGGATATTAGACCCCTGCTGTCCAACTCCGCCTGCTACTTTGGAGCTCTCATGGGGACTCCGGGGAGAGTTCCCATTGGTTGGGGAAGTGCGGTAGGAGGGATTTCCTGAGGAGGGATTTGCTGTTGGTGTGGTGTGTCCCGGGGGAAGGCCGTGTGCTTGGCATTCGCGGGAGTTTTGAAAATAAAGTCTGTTCCTGCTTGAGTAGCTCGTGATTTTGTGCCCAGCCAGACTGTGGCACTTTAGTGGCCCAGATCCACCCACACTGGCCTGCATGAGACCCAGGCTCACATTAGGCCCCGGTGCATCCTACCTCCTGCAGATACCGCAGGAGCCCAGCTTTGGTAACAGGACCACCCCTTCTGACCAGCAGACTACCACAGCCTGCAAGGGACTGAAATTATAGTTATCTTATATTAGACAAGATGCCAAAAACCTACATTGGAGAAAATATAGCTTCTTCAACTTATTAAGGAAGATTAGGCCCTAAGAAACTTAGTGAGACACTGCCTCAAAATAAAAAGTAAAATGGGCTGGGGACGTGGTTTATTGGTATATTACCTCTGGGTTCAATCCTGATTACAAAAAATAAAAGAAAGAAAGAAAGAAAAAATCTACTATGGTGCTGGGAAAACTGGAAGTCCATATGCAACAAAATGAAATTAAGCCCCTATCTCTCACAATGCACAAAACTCAACTCAAAATGGATCAAGGACCTAGGAATAAAACCAGAGACCCTGTATCTAACAGAAGAAAAAATAGGCCCTTATCTTCATCATGTGGGATTAGACCCCAGCTTCCTTAGTAAGACTTCTATAGCACAAGAATTAAAATCAATAATCAATATATGGGATGGATTCAAACTAAAAAATTTCTTCTCAGCAAAAGAAACAATCTGTGAGGTGAATAGAGTCTATACCTTGGGAGGAAATCTTTACCCCTTACACATCAGATAGAGCACTAATCTCTAGGTTATATAAAGAACTCTAAAAGATAAACAAAAATAACAAATGACCCAATGAATAAATGGGCCAAGGACCTGAACAGACACTTCTCAGAAGAGGATATACAATCAATCAACAAATATATGAAAAAATGTTCATCATCTCTATCAATTAGAGAAATGCAAATCAAAATTGCTCTAAGATATCATCTCACTCCAGTCAGAATGGCAGCTATTATGAAGACAAACAACGGTAAGTGTTAGCTAGGATGTGGGGAAAAAAGTATACTCATACATTGCTGGTGGGACTGCAAAATGGTGCAGCCAATATGGAAAACAGTATGGAGATTCCTTGGAAAACTGGGAATGGAACCTCCATTTGACCCAGCTATCCCTCTCCTCAGTCTATACCCAAAGGACTTAAAAACAGCATACTACAGGGTCACAGCCACTTCAATGTTTACAGCAGCACAATTCACAATAGCTAAACTATGGAATCAACCTAGATGCCCTTCAGTAGATGAATGGATAAAAAAATGTGGCATTTATACACAATGGAATATCACTCAGCAATAAAAGAGAATAAAATCATGGTATTTGCAGGCAAATGGATGGCGTTGGAGAAGATAATGCTAAGTGAAGTTAGCCAATCACCCCAAACAAATGTTTTCTCTGATATAAGGAGGCTGACTCATAGTGGGATAGTCAGGGGGAGCCTGGGAGGAATAGATAAACTCTAGATAAGGCAGAGGGGTGGGAGGGAAAGGGAGGGGGCAGGGGGTTAGAAATAATGGTGGAATGTGATGGTCATCATTATCTAAAGTACATGTATGAAGATATGAATTGGTGTATACAACCAGAGATATGAAAAATTGTGCTCTATATGTGTATTATGAATTGTAATGTGTTCTGCTATCATATATAAATTGAAAAAATTAATAAAAAATAAACAAATAAATAAAAATTGCTTTATATCATTTTTGCCAGTTTTCTCAATGTTTTCGTGGAGGAGAAAATTTTTGCAAGTCCTTACCAGCTGAGTTTACTCATGCACTCTATTTTTATAGATATTTGTATCAGAAGAATCCCTCCTAATCCTAGTCTTGTAAGTATTTTGTTTTAAATCACGCAAGGTGTGTTCAAAGTTGTCCCTAGGAAATGCTTATTTCCTTTTGTTAAGGTGTCCAATTTCATTGAATAAATTTCAGTTGATTTGCATTACTGATAGAAAACAAACCTACTTGGTTTTGTTGTATTGATCTTTGAATATCTAGGATTATTTTTGTTCATATTTTGTTTAGGAATTTTGCATCTCTGTGTCTTGCATGAGTCTTTTCCTCAAATTATATTAGACTCTTAAAACAAATTGGACATTATTTTCTCTTTGTAGAGTGTCTAGGGGAATTTTATCCTTTCTTCCTTGAAACTTTTATGTTTAGTAAAATGCACTGGTGGAAATGGTGGTGCCTTTGTGAAATATGTCTGTTTATGAGGAGGCAGCAAAAGGAGAGGATTAGCATTTATCATCATTAATTAAATTTCTTGTGTTTGTATAAAAATGTTTAGATTTTTCTATTTCTCATGCCAGTTTTAATACATTTTTTCCCCCAAGGAAATTACTAACTTGAGGGCAATTAAAAATTTTGGTATGAAGTTTTTTTTTTAATATGGTTAAATGTGCTTTTTTTTTTTTTTTTTAAAAAATAGCTTATAGCTTTATTAAGGAAACATCTCAGCTTTTTACACTTTATCTCTTGGAATCTTGGTTTCTTTTACTATTGTGGAATATAAGACTATGTCCCATTATTATTTGTGATATCAGTTACAAATTCTACTCTCCATTTTTCTAGAATAGCATTGCCATGGCTTACTGATTTTTTAAAAAAAATTTTTCATGGAACCAACTGCCACAGTCTGGCTGGGCACAAATGCTGCAGTCTGGCTGGGCACACAATCACGAGCCACCACACAGCTTGTAGATTCAAACAGCAACTCTTTATTCCCAAACTCACACCAGCCGTCTACAATCACGTTCTGGGGAAATCCACGTTCTCTGCCCAAATCCACTTCCACTGGGCTTCTGTCTCCCAAAAAATACTGTCTGAATCCTGTGAGAACTCAAGGGGAACTCAGGCAGCAGGATACGCCCTATTCCCAGCAGGAATAATCTTAAACCTGGAATGCCCTAAACCCGATTATCCTAAACCGGGAACACCCTAATCCGCCCTGGTCCTTGAGCAAGGTCACCTACTTGCAATGTCACTGCAAAATGTCCTATTTCCACGAGTCCTTCCACTAAGCAACATGGGGTACGCTGGCAAGGAAATTGTCATACCTACTTGGCTAATGGCTCCCAGCAACCAACACTATTCTAAAGAACTGCAGAAACATGAGATACTCAAGGACAATTGTCTCCACCAGAAGAGACCCTACACATCCAATAATAAAGATCACTCAGCTAGAGTTAGGTGAGTGTCTCGTGAGTGCCAGGTGAGTGTCTCGCTTCCTTCAGGTGTTAATCTATAACCTCAGAGTAACCTATTATATTTGGTATATTAAAGATTATTTTCTTACTTAAATTTCATCTACCCTGAGCCTCCTACATTTTTCCCTGACATTAATGGTGCTGTTTCTTGTTAAATGCACTGATGGCTATCCTAAGATGATATAGGTATTGCCTATAACACATCCTAAAAATGCTATTGCTACACCACTTACATTTTCATGTACAGTATCCCTGGCATTGGTTTGCAGCTAATATGAGATAAGGGTTAACTTTTATCCACTGACCCAGATGGATTTCCTATTGTTCTGGCACCAATTGAAAAGACCAGCCTCTAACTTTGCTGCCAACAACTCTTTTCACATGAGTAACTCCCTTTCTGACCTCACTGTTGTAGGTAAACTAAAACTAGGGAGAAAAAAGGCACCAAAAGCCAAACTCACCTCCTTTAACATCCTTTCTTTCTCAGATCTTTCATCATAATTTCATATAGTCTTTGTAGCTTTCCAATTAATTGATTTAAAAAATTAAAATTTCAAAGATTTTAGGGTTGTTATCTCAACCGCGCAACCAGCACGCTAGCTTCATACTAGAGGTTCAAAGCATAGAAGTTAACTAGTGAGATCTAAATAAACACACAAAACTCAATTTCCCTTTTTCTTTGACCAGGTCTGAGACAGCCCTCCCCTCTGGCTCCTGCCTCGAGCCACCCCCTCCCCTCTGGCTCCTGCCTCGAGCCACCCGGTGGGGCAGCGAGGTTACACAAGACTAACAGGAGAGAGAGAGGCAGGGCACGCCAGAGAGTGGCCTTTTATTGGGGAACAAGAAATTCAGGGGAAAATTCCATCCAATGAAGTTTGAGGGGGACAGCATTCCAAGGTCAGGGTCAGTGATTGGTCTCAGGGTCAATGGTCCGTCACACCCCCACACGGATGGGCTCTCGCACCTAGAAAGGGTGGGGATTAGTTCTGACACAGTTTAGCCAGAACGCCTCACACCCAATCAGGGAGGTGCCCAATCATGTGCGAGAATGGCTTCCCACAGTTATCAATTGAATCTCTGTAGTGAACCACCTAATAGTATCTCCTCTAGAATTTAACTACTGCTCTTTTTGAGCAGACAGGAAATTAGGCAAGTGAAAAGGAAGGGAACAGAGAACTGAAAGGAGAACATCTTAAGAACAACCCAGGACAAAGCCAACCCTTTTAGGAAAATACCTCTGTCCCAATTATGAACCCTAACTCATTTGCAATCCTTCACACAAACTGAAGTGTACCCTGGGATAGATAGCATAAGCTTGGAGTTTCTTGCTGTATGACTTCTCACAGGTTAATTATTCATTCATTCATTTTTGCAAATGCATTCATCCCTCTGTATCTGTGAAGGATTGGTTCCAAAGCCCCTCAAGGATACCAAAGTCTTTGGATGCTCAGTTCCTTTATAAAAAACTAGCATAATTGCATATTGCCTATGCATATCCTCCCATATATTTTAAGTCATCTTTAGATAGAATATCTGATAGAATGTATTTTTGTTTTGTTTTTGCAATGTTGGGCATAGAACCCAGGCCTCACACATGTTAGGCAAGTGTTCTAATGCTGAGCTACCCTCAGCATCCCCAGTATCTAACAGAATGTAAATACTGTGTAAATAGTTGTTCTACTATATTATTTAGGGAATAATCACAAGAAAAAGATGTGTTCAGTAGAGTTGCATTCTTTTCTGAGCATTTTTGAATCCATGGATGGCAACTGAAGACGGATGTGGAGAACCAACTATATTTATCAAGTGATCATTTTGTGCCAATAAGAGGATGAATAGTGAAACACAAGACCTAATATGTTAAACAGGAATTAGTGATTTTCCTTCAAAGGTATATTATAGCAATGCAGAGCTCAGACTGCAGGGAAGCTGACAGATGCGTATCTTATTTTATCCCTTATTAAACTTATAGCTTTAACAACTCTTGATTTGCATTTTCCTGTATACTAACCACGTTGTATATGTCTTCATTGGTTTATTTGCCATATATACTTATCTCAATATGGAATTTCTAATAGGTTGGGGTTTTCACTTGCTATTTTTCTATTGGGTTTTATGTATTTTCTAAGAAACTGATTTGTAGGACTTTTTTTTCCCCCTTAATAGCAATCCTGTGCTGATATGTGTATTACTAAAACTATTCCACAATTTGTAATTTGTTTTTATTTTTATTAGTGTCTTTTAATTAACCTAAATTTTATATGTTAACATAATCAAGTTTAGCAATAATTTCTACTAGAGATAACTGACTTTATTTTCTTGGTGATGAAGTTGTTTCTATCTCAAGGTTTAAAATTTATTTATCTATACTTTTTTTTTCCTACGAATTTTGAAGTTTTTGAGTCAGTTTCAAGACTTTAATCCATCTGGACTATATTTTAATACATGTGTAACGGTGACCCAGTTTCATGTTTAGAGCTGTGTTTATTGAACATTTTCTGGAAAATCATAAATTCACAATAATATTTAAACTAGTTTTTTTTCTTGATCAGTGTTATCAGAAATTTATATTTTTGATAAAGATTTTTCGAGGTGCCAACTTTTGATTTTGTGACTTTTTTTCACTTTATATTTTCTAGTTCATTTATTTCCATTCTCATTTATACCTCTCTTTACTCTTTGTGTTTAGGGCTTTTATTTTTTCTTTGTTACTCATTTTTTTCCCCTAGCTTTATAAGAGGAAATGCTATGTTAATTAATTTTCATTTAATTTTTTTCTAATGCAAATATTTAGAGGCTATAGGGTTCCCTCAACATGCCATGTTTGCGGTATCCTTTACATTTTGATTCACAGTGCTTTCATTACCATTCATTTTCTCAGGTGTTTTTATTTTCATTATAAAATCCTTAATTTTGGTATTCCAAGTCAGTAGTTCTTTCCTTAACTCTATCTAGCTTCTGATTTACTTTTTGTTTTTGTGGGGAGGGCACAGAGGATTGAACTCAGGGACTCTTGACTACTGAGCCACATCCCCAGCCCTATTTTGTATTGTATTTAAGCAATTCACGGTCTCACTGAGTTGCTTAGTGCCTTGCTTTTGCTGAGGCTGGCTTTGAACTCACAATCCTCTTGCCTCAGCCTCCCTAGCTGCTGGGATTACAGGCATGCACCACTGCACCTGGCTATGATTTACTTTTTTATTTACACCAAACACTCCATTTGGTTGTTTTTATGATTTTTTAAATCTTTTTAAGAAAGAATTGAATAACAGCTATTTTATGATGTGAAAGAAATATGAAATGTGGAAATCAAGCCAGCCAGCCACTGCCTCTACATCCAGGAAGTTTAAGTGTTGGAAGGAAATAAAAAGTGTCTCTCAAATGAAACAACAACAACAACAACAAAACAGCTTCCAGATGGACCCAGTTTTCTGTGGTGCATGTTGGAGGGATTTTGATTTTTAAGCCTTCAGAGAAGTTATATCAGGAAGTGATGAGGTTAGTCAAAGCTGGAAATCTACACGTAAAGCACTCCAATAGCCTGAGCTGAGCTATGAGAAGATACTGAACCAGAAAACAAAGAAAATGAAACTCCATAAATAGTCTTAGAACCCTTAAATGTTTTAATTTCTTTAATTTCAGAATGTTCTTCATGTCTGGGAATCTTTATAAAAATGTTCATTTTGTAGAACTAAGCATACTTTCCATTTATGAATTTCCTCTTGAAATTTCCAAATAGGTTAGTTCTGAATATGTCAAAGTTCTTGTAAGCAGAATAATGATCCCTCTATGATGTGCAGGTCCTCATCTCCTGTGAATGTGTCCTCTGAAAGTCTGGGGGCTTTGCAGATGAGATTAAGTATCATTTTTTTTATTCCCCTCTCCCCACCTTATTGCGGGTTAACTTTCACATATCAGAGAAAACATTCAACCTTTGGTTTTGGGGGATTGGCTTATTTCACACAGCATGATAATCTCCAGATCCAGCCATTTACCAGCAAATGTCATGAAGTCATTCTTCTTTATGACTGAGTAATACCCATTGTGTAATAGGGCATTAATATTCAGGATAGACAAAGAACTCAAAAAACATAACACCAACCCTCCCCTCAAATAACCCAATCAATAAATGGGAAAAGGAACTAAATGGATACTTTTCAAAAAAAGAAATAGAACAGACAACAAATACATGAAAAAATGTTCAACATGTCTAGCCATTAGCAAATGAAAATGAAAACTACACTGAGATTTTATCTCCAGTCAGAATGGCATTTATCAAGAATACAAGTAACAATAAATGTTGGCGAGGATGTAGGGAAAATAGTACACTCACACATTGTTGCTAGGACTGCAAATTGCTGCAACCACTCTGGAAAGCAGTATAGAGTTTCCTGAAAAAAAAAAAAAAAAGAAATAGGGGCTGGGTTGTGGCTCAGTGGTAGGGTGCTTGCCTGACACTTGTGAGGTACTGGGTTCGATCCTCAGCACCACATACCAATAAATAAATAAAATTACCAAAAAAAATAGAAATGGAACCACTATTTGACCCAGTTATCCCACTCCTCGGTTTATACCCAAAGGAGAGTAAGTATCTTAAAGGGAATGGTTGTTATGAACTGTATGGGCACACCCAATGTAAATGTAAGAGTCCTTATTAGGAAAAGAGGGAAATAGGAAGAGTGAGTGATATGGTGATGGAAACAGAAATCAAAATAATACAGGGTCATTTGCCAAGGAATGGGAGCAGTTCAGTTTCTAAGTTAGAAGTGGCAAGGGCATGAATTTTCCCTGTGTACCTAGAGAAGACATACATTCCTGCCCACACTTGAATTTGAGCCAAGTGAGACTCATGTTGGATTTTGACTTCCAGGACTTTAAGATAATAAATTTATGTTGTTTAGGATGCCAAATTTTACTGTGGTCATTTGTTACAGCAGTAATAGGAAACAAATACCCTTTTTTTAATCCTATGCCTGAACTTGACCTTGATGTGACTTTCCATCATGCCTTTCTAAGGGCTCTCTTATGTTTCCAGAAGTTAAACTATCTAGGCAGTTACAGAGTTTGAGTTTGGAGTCAAATATACCTACCCTCTGAAAATGTATAACCAAATCCCAAAGGGCTCTTTTCAGAATCCATGTTGAGGGGAGAATTCCAAGGACCAATTCTCCTGATTTAAACAAAAACAAAAACAAAAAACCCTGTATTTTCTCTACTTTGAAAAGAGTTGAAAAAATAAGGAAAATTATCTGCAATTAACCCAGGCATTTCCCACAGTATATTTTAGGTTTTGCTTTACATTCAGTTCAAATCACAGGAAAAAATTTAACTGCTCAACTCTCTGAGGGAGAATTGTGAAAAAGAGAGTAGTAGGGCTGGGGTTGTGGCTCAGTGGTAGTGAAAAACCAGCCTCTACCTCAGAGCAAAGCCTGTCCAAGGAAGGGACATCACCTTTGTCCTTGGAAAAACCCACAGAGTACTCCTAGGCACGTTCCCACCCTGCTAAGTTGTTTATCTACAAATAACAGGAGAGATCTGCTGCGCCAGGTGTCCCAGACTCAGTCAGGCTAGGTGGGGATCCATAGCAACCCCCTAGAAGCCACCAATCAGCATGAGACAGGGAAATACCTGGGATGCCAGATTACCCTCCCAGTAGTTTGTGGTGGTTGATAACATATTGGGAAACCATGTAGTTCAGCACGTACACCCCTCTTGGCTTAAACCAATCAGTTCAAATGAATACCCCTTTTGTACTGACCAATCACCCCTAGCCAACTTGTTCCCGCCAGTGAATGTGCTAATCATGTTTTAGAGTTGTTATTTGATTTTCTTGCGGTGTGTGATGATTTGCTAAGAGATGCTATGATGTATGTGAAGTCCCTGCCCTCTCCAAAAAATGTATAAAACTGCTGCAAACCCTGGGCTCGGGGCCTCTCAGCGTCACCAGTTGCTGTGTATGCGCGCGGAGGACCGAGCTAGCTCGCAATAAACACCTCTTTGCTGCTTACATCGATCTTGGGTCTCTGGTGGTCTTTTGAGGGTCCCGAATCCGAGCATAACAGTAGAGCACTTGTCTTGCATGTGTGAGGCACCTGGTTTGATCCTCAGCACCACATAAAAATATATAAATAAAATAAAATTATCATGTCCATCTACAACTAAAAAATATATAGAAAAGAAAAAGAAAGTGGGGGAATACTTGACAAGCTGGTAATGTCAAGACTGTCATCTGGTGAACAAAAGTAATAATGATCAGTGCAACTTTCTGGAGAAATCTGTCACTGAATTTTATAGTTAGTTTCTGGACACAAGACATGTAGGAGATAGGACAACTGAGTTATTCAAAATATAATTTAAAACATCATAAACTCAATAGATATTTTTGACATAAATTAGCCAAAGTAAAATATAAAATTTGCTTCTGGGTCCTCACGAAGCAATGGCATAAGTGAGGTGGGTTACAAGTTGGGGTCTGTGTCTGGTGTTTTTCACAAGACTGAAGGTAAAGTCAATAATATTTGCCTTTTTAAAATGAGGTTGAAGGAATCAGAAACAATGAATGCAAAACCACATTCAAAGGTTATGCAATTTACTAAAACTTTATTGCAGATATTGTTTAAGCACATGTAGGTTTTTAATGGGAAGGAACACCATAGAAAGGTCAAGTTTGTGAACTTGGTATAAGGAAAAGCACCAAAATAAATGCCGATAGTGTTGAGCAGAACTTCCTGGGATGATGTGCTGCACTCTGTGTCTTCTCTTCCCACGGATGAGATAGATTGCAAGATGTCTGTGACTGAAACTCTTCTATATTCAGTCCTTTAAATTCCCTGATCTGCCTCCTTTAACAGAAACCACACAGAACAAACTTCTGGGTTGTGATGCAGGTCTGTTATGGTTAGATGTTTGGACACTGCCTACAGGAACCCCCTAGAGCACTATCTGAGAAATCCACAGAACTGCTGTACCCTGATCTATTAAGTGTGTGGAAGAAACTCTGCTCTTCTCAAAGATGTGGCCCTAGTCATTTACTTGTTTCTATCTTTTTCTTATTTTTCCTTTCCTGTAGGAGTATTAGCCTTCACATCACTAAATGCTTCAGTTCCCTGTTTTTCATTTTCTCTCTTACAAAGTCTGGTGTTTCCTCTTTTATCAGGGCTCTCAAACCTATGAGGCTCCTAATAGTACCTTTTCCTTTCTCTCTCTCCTCACAATCTTTCTTACCCCTGAAACTCAGGCTTTCATTTCCCTCCGTTGATTGGTCCTTCCCTCCCCAAGCTCAGGGAGCTTTTTTTTTTGTGAAAACTCAAAGGCTGATATGCCTACTACACTTTTACCTTGAGTCCCCAGATTTGTCCCCATTACTTAATTTCCTTTAAAATGTTTTTACCTGGAAACAAATGGTCTCTCAAAGTCTGAGTGCAAATGAAATGTGTCCAGTGTTTCACAGTCATGACTTACTCCCATAGGTGAGCAGAAGAATGAGGACTTACAAGAATTCCATTTTCATGACATCAGTAAACTAATTCTAAGTGAGCTTCTCACATCAGAGTCCCAGGACAGTGACAGGAACACAGTATGTAATCAAAATTAGTTAAAGGAGTTCACCAGAGGCTGCACAGAGCCCAAAGCAATAAAAGATTCACATCATTTACTAGATTTACTAGGGTACTTAAAACCAGCTGTTGCTTGTAAGATGTGGATACTGGTTGCCATACTGTAGGGAATGAATTTGAGAAGAGATTAGTTAATAGAAAGTGATCTGCAAATGCAAGAAAATGGTGTTTTCATTGTCAGGGAACAACTTAAATTTCACATCTTCCTAGTGCTCAGTCCCCAGTGTCATTTCTGCTTATACTAAGCTGTACATATGACTGCACCAGAACTGGAATCAGAAAGCCCGGATCCTGGACCTGATTCTGTCCAGCTTTAGGTATATGACATTTTGCCAAGTCATTTTACTCATCTTGGTTCTGCCCAAGTTTGGGACCATTGTGTGACTTAGATAAGGTAACACACGTGAAATGCAAAACAATCACAGAAACAAAACAAAATATAGGAAGTAAAACAATGAAGATTTTATTAAGAAGCCAATTGTCAACTAACATGACAAAACAGAGTTGTCATGAAAGCATTGCAAAATGAGTCATCAAAACAAAATGATTGGTATGTATCATCACAAAGACCTAATGAGAAAGTTAGTTCTGAGTGTTTTCTTTATAATTTAAAATTTTTTCTTAGCTTAAAAAGTCAATAATCACATCGATGTTCATAGCAGCACAATTCACAATAGCAAGACTGTGGAACCAACCTAGATGCCCTTCAATAGACGAATGGATGAAAAAATGTGGCATTTATACACAATGGAGTATTACTCTGCATTAAAAAATGACAAAATCATAGAATTTGCAGGGAAATGGATGGCATTAGAGCAGATTATGCTAAGTGAAGCTAGCCAATCCCTAAAAAACAAATGCCAAATGTCTTCTTTGATATAAGGAGAGTAACTAAGAACAGAGTAGGGACGAAGAGCAGGAGAAGATTAACATTTAACAGGGATGAGAGGTGGGAGGGAAAGGGAGAGAGAAGGGAAATTGCTTGGAAATGGAAGGAGACCCTCAGGGTTATACAGTGGAGGGGGTAGAGAGAGAGGAGAGGAGGGGAGGGGAGAGGTGGGGAGGGGGGATGGTGGAGGATGGGAAAGGCAGCGGAGCACAACAGACACTAGTATGGCAATATGTAAATCAATGGATGTGTAAGTAAAGACTGAGACCATGGATCCAGATCAAGAAGAGATGACATTGACAAGCAGCAAACTAAATGAAGAGAATATCAAAAGTAGATAAGACTGTACTTGCTGAGGAAGCTCAGAATCTGTTAGCAGGATGATGACGGTTTGATGACAGTATGGGCATTACTAGTAGAGAAAGGGGAGTGGGTTTGCCATATTATGGTATATGGCAGATCTGATAATGCAAAGTGGGGCAGGCAAGCAGGGTCTGTGATAAATTGATCAACAACTGCAAGACTGGCAGCAGCTGGATCCGTAGCCCTGGCCTAGGCAACCAGGCAGGCAGACACAGGTGGGGTGGTAGCATCTCCTTGTGCAGTACACGGGTCCAGAGCAAACTGGCTGGCAGCAGCTGGACCCACAGCCACTGGACCCACAGCCGCTAGACCCACAGCAGCTGGGCTGGCAGCAAGGCTGGCAGCAGCTGGACACACAGCAGCAGGGCTGGCAGCAGGGTGTGCGGCAGCAGCTGGTCACACAGGTGGGCTTGAAGGTGGTCCTGCAGCAGGTGGTTTGGCAGCAGGGCTGGCAGCAGCTGGAGCCACAGCTGGAGCCACAGCAGCTGGGCTGGCAGCAGGGTGTGCAGGAGCAGGTCACACAGGCTGGTTTCCAGCAGGTGGTCCTGCAGCAGGTGGTCCTGCAGCCGGTGGGCTGGCAGCAGGTGGGCTGGCAGCAAGGGGAGCAGCAGCAGTCACTCATGGTGGCAGGTGTGGAGGGTGGATCCTGTTCACAGGAGACTTTCCTAGAATCTGATGTTTTCTTTGCTTTTGCACCTTTTATACATGGTACCCCAAACTTGGAACCAATGAGCAGAACTTGTCTTTGTTATTGTTTATGCCAATTATACTAATCTATTGGGAAATGCTCCAAAGAGGAAGGTGTTCCTTAAGTATAATGAATTTTATTTGAGTAAGTGATGTTTGCTTTTCTAATGGGTAAATAGCCAGTCAAAACTATTTTCCTGAAATGAGAAATTGGTCATCATTTTCTGCATCAGTTAAACACTAATTCTCACTTTATTTATTTATATATTTTAATTAATAAATGATTTTGCAGTGCTGGGAATCACACGTGCTAGGTAAGCACTGTACCACGAAGCTACACTCCCAGCCCTAAGCCTCAGTTTTAAAATCAAATGTAGTATTTGGTCACCTAACAGTTCCAGCTTAGCTTGGTGAGAGGTCAGAACCATTTCCATTCTCCATCTGTTTTCCCTGGGTGCAACTTTGAGAAGCAGTTCTGTAGAGAAGGTGGTGTTGATGAGTCACAGAGATGAGTAAAAACCAAGTTTAGGGAGACTGCAGATACTATCTGTAATGTAGAAACTAGTATAAAAGATTTATCCTCTTGCTCTAAATGATAATGTAACCTGGGTAAGTATATAAAATGAATGTTAGCAGGTTTTGAACAGTAATCAGCTTTATGCTGTGACCCTTGAAGCACATAACTACATGAAGTAAGACCTAACTAGTAATTCACCCATCCATTCCCTTATGGAAAAGTTTAAAATTCCAAATACATCCTGTAGGAAACGTTGAGTGGTTAACTCATGCAAAACACCTGTGCATCTCTTAAGAAGGTAACTGTGGGAAACCATCTGTGAAATACATGAGGATCTTCTCAGCATGGCCAGGGAGAAATAGGCCTGGCATTGGGAACTTTCTGTGAGTCTCCCACGGAAATAGATTGCCCAATGCACGTGAACTTTTCTTTGGCTCTACTAGGAAGGTTCCTCGTAGTAGCTCCAGAGACGGGCGTAAACCATTAGGAACTGAGCAGCCCACCTTTAACCTTTTGGGGAAGAACATTCTATAGAATCTCTTTGATGTTTCCCAATATAAATAAAGCAGGCACAGGGCCATTTTGTCTGGAAGCTTGATCTGTCTGATCAGCTTGCCCGTCCTGCCCCTTATTTTGAAACTACTGTGTTCTGTGGGTTTTTTTTCCACCATTCTATTTTTCCCAGCTTTTATTTCTCAGTCAGCCCATTCCACCATGAGGACCCCATTCTCACTGCCCGTGCAGGCAGGAGGTGACCACAGTTAGAACCCCTTAATTTTCCCCTACAGCTATATGAGCCCTGGCACTGGGTCTCTTCATGATTCAGCTTTTCATCAGAAGATCTAGGTTCTTCTACCTGGGAACCAACCTAACACCCAGGTTCCCTTTGAATAGTGTGTCCTTCCTTCTCATTTTCTTCTTCCTGCCATTTCCCTCCTTTCCATGTAAACTCTGTGTTTGATTTTCCTTTAGCTTGTTTGTCTTAATCTCACAGGACACCAGGATTTGTTTTATTTCCTTTTGACCCAGAGAATATGATGGGATCAAAAATGTATACGCCCATTGCAAGGTTGCCTTAATTCTCAAGACAGTGTACAAATTTATCTTACTCTTACAATATTCATGTCAGGAAACTAAATTGCCTCAAAGATCGTGTTTTAGTTAGCGTTTGTGCTGCTATGACCAAAAAAACCTGACATGGATTTTCAGAGGAGGAAAAGTTTATTTGGGGCTCACGGTTTCAGAGGGGTCAGTGCATAGACAGCTAGCTCCATTCTTCATGCCTGAGATGAGGCAGAGCATCATGGCAGAAGTGCATGGTGGGGGAAACCAACTGGGAACATGGCAGCAGGAAGGGGACATGGGTGGGAGGCGCTTTGCTTAACAAGGACAAAATGAATGCACCAAGGGCACATCTGGGAACTTCCTCCTCCATTCACTCTCTATCTGCCTACTGTTACCACCTGTTCATCCCTATCGGGGATTAATGCACTGGTTAGATCAAGACTCTCATAACCTAACCATATCACCTCCAAACTGTCCTATATTGTCTCACACAGTATTTTTTAGCTGATACGTCATGCCTAAACCATAATAGATGGGGAGCCCAGGAAATATGGCTCAACCTGATGTGTTTTACAAGGGTGATTCTTAATACCCAATTCTGCTAAAATGAATGAAATTGTACCGAGAGGCCAATTCCATGACATCAAAGAACAGATTCCTCTAGGGAAGGGCCGTGCCAGAAACATGAACAGTGTTCATATTATTTGCTGGTGACTAATTGTGGTTGATTTGATCAGAAAAGAGAAGATGTTAGTTTCCTTTCATTGATAAACCCTTGAAGGAGGTCCTTATTGGTCAGAGGTGTGAAGAGTATTTGAAAAAAGCTTTGTAGAAAGAAATAAGTTTGTGGACCCTGCACCTAATAGAAGAAACAGTAGGCCCAAATCTTCACCATGTCTGCCTAGGAACTTTCCTGTTATAAGCACTTGAACTATATTCAAACTAAATGTGAGAAATCAAACACACACCCGCAATGCCCCCCACCTGGACTTTTCAACACAGGAGAAAATGGGAAAACCACAATCATAACAGAAACCCTAACACACTATTGCAAAAAACTGGTCATGTTAAGAAGAAAAATAAACAAGGATATTATCAATATCGATGCAGTGGATATTTATATACCACCTTATGCCTAACAAATTGAGTTTCCATAATTATCATAGACCCTCAGAATATTTACAAAATATATCAGGCTACAGAGAAAATCACAACAGCAGGAATAATGAAAGGCTTTTTCTGTTACCAAAATGCAATGAAATCAAATGTGAATAACAAGAAAACAGCACAATTGAACATTTTCTTTATTTCCCTTCTCCCCTCTCCCATAAATAATCCATGTAAAAACAGTCAGGTTTTTAAAAACACTCAGGTATTCCAATAATCTAAATGGAAAGTTGGTGCCTGCCTGGGAATAGGGAGGATATAAAGTAAGGTCACTTCATTTTTTAAAAAAAATTAAATTAATTTTAACTTTTTAAAAAATTTCAAGACTAGTTCAAAGAGCTTTTGTTTCCTTTGAAAAAAATGATGCTCCGTAACTTCCACACACTGTATTTCTTTCATTAAGAACAGTCTCTTCCATAAGCAAAGTGGAACTTAAAATCAAGCTTTTGCTCTCATAAACAATGCTACGAGAACTCATGGATTAGTACACATGTATGCTGTTCAACACATTTCTAGAAGGGAAGTTGCTCAATCAAAAGTTATGCACATTTGAAACTCTAATAAATCAAGATATCATTGAATTTAATATAAGATACTCTTCAGATGCTATGGAATTTAAGCTAAATTATCATCTGAAGAAGTTGCCCCTGTTTAGACCCTTGCCATCTCAGTGAAAATGTATTTCCTTATAACATCATGAATTCATTAAAGTTTTAAAACTTAAATATTTTATATTTTTCATTACAAATAACAGCAATTCACTGAGGTATCTCCAGAGCTTAAGGCAGGACCTGCGCAAACTGTATGTAGGCAGAAGATGGTTTATAATGAATAAAGTGTTCAATTAAACATTTTAAACATTGTGATAGACTGGATAGCTTTCAAAAGTTCAAAAGACATTTAAATATCTCTCTCTCTCTCTTTCTCTCTCTCTCTTTAATGAAATGACTGAATGTTCTTTATTCAATTTTCTATTTGGGTTTTTATTTGTTTTTTTCCATATTGGGTTATACCAGGCATTCACCCATTTTCTGTTAAATTAGTTACTGTACTTGTTATTTATTCCCTGTTTATGTTTTAGATGTTTTACATTTTGTTTACTTTGTAAAAACAGGTATTTAAAACTTTTCTGTTTTAAAATTTTCCAATATTTTTCTTCATTGCTATTAACTTTTTTTTTCTGTAGTAGAAAAGCCATTCTATTTTAAACATCTTAATTTTTCCCCAATTTTTCTTCTAGTACTTTCATAGTTTATTTTATTTTCTTAAAAGAACCTTTAGAAAATGAGAAACTCTTCCACTAGAGGATTGGTATGAGACACAGACTTCAGGATGACACACAGAATGCTGGATTTCATGGAATCTGTCACGTGACAACCAATCTGATGAGTAAGATCAAGAGTCTTTGAAAGTAGATGATACACATAAGGAAGTAGGCAAGAGACAAGAGGTGACTCGGGAAGATACTGGATAAACCATACATAGTCAGAGAAAGGAAAACATGCACTCTATCTAACTTTTATGTAGATTCTCCCACAATTAGCTAATCTTGTAATCACTTCTCTATGAACATAAACAATAACAAGGAACTAATCTTTAACATGGTGTCAGCAGGTGGGTATAAAAGTGGACATGGAATTAGGAGACTAACACTTTTGGGAAACTCATTCTCTTAGAAACCCACCCAGAACATCCACCCTCTGACACCATGGTCAACTCCTGTTCTGGCTCTGTCTGCTCTGATCAGGGCTGTGGCGAAGGCCTCTGCCAGGAGACCTGCTGCCAGCCCAGCTGCTGCCAGACCACCTGCTGCAGGCCCCAGTGTTGCCAGACCACCTGTTGCCGCCCCAGCTGCTGTGTGTCCAGTTGCTGCTGCCCCAGCAGCTGTGGATCCAGCTGCTGCAGGCCCCAGTGTTGCCAGACCACCTGCTGTAGGACCACTTGCTGCCGCCCCAGCAGCTGTGTGTCCAGCTGCTGCAGGCCCCAGTGTTGTCAGACCACCTGCTGTAGGACCACTTGCTGCCGCCCCAGCAGCTGTGGGTCCAGCTGCTGCAGGCCCCAGTGTTGCCAGACCACCTGTTGCCGCCCCAGCAGCTGTGGATCCAGCTGCTGCAGGCCCCAGTGTTGCCAGACCACCTGCTGTAGGACCACTTGCTGCCGCCCCAGCAGCTGTGGGTCCAGCTGCTGCAGGCCCCAGTGTTGCCAGACCACCTGCTGCCGCCCCACCTGCTGTGTGTCCAGCTGCTGCCGCCCCCACTGCTGCAGACCCCAGTGTTGCCAGACCACCTGCTGCAGGACTACCTGTTGCCGCCCCAGCTGCTGTGGATCCTCTTGTTGAACCTTGTTTCTGACTACCAGCCATGAGCTAGCCATCATCACAGAGCCTGGCCACCAGCTTTATCATCCCCCTGTCCAGTAAGAAACTGGCATAAGGACATCCTTCTACATTAAAAACCACTAATATCTCTCATAGATCCCTTCACTATATCCCAACCTCAGATATATGATGCAATTAGATGAAGCCCCAGTTATTCTTGGCATTCATAATCATGTGTTAACTATTCTTCAATAAAAATAACTTCAAGATCATAAATTCTTGTGCCTTCCTTCCATGATTTTCAGTTTATTTTCTGGTATTATTTCTCTCAAGGAGAAGAAAAGTTTGGGTTTCTGTGGCCAAAAGAAACATTCACAGTAGTCAGGAAACAGAATCAACCTAATTGTCCATCAACTGATGACTGGACAAACAAAATGTGGCATATATAAGATTTGGAATACTATTTATCTATATAAAGGATGAAATCCAGTCATTTGTGACAACATAGATGCAACTGGAAGACATTATGTTGTGAGATCAGCCAGGCACAGATAGAAAAATACCATACCCTATCACTCAAATGTGCAATCTAAAATTGTTGATCTAATAGGAGTTGGGAATAGAAAAGTGGTTACCAGGGACTGGAGAAAACAAGGAGGTGAGAAATAGGGAAAAGGTTGGTCATCAAGTGCCAAGGTTAATTAGATAAGAGAAAGATGTGCTGATATTCAATTGCATCATAAGGTCAGTACAGGGAACAACAATATACTGTATATTTAAAATAACAAAGCTAGAAGAAAGGATATTGAGTGTATTTACTGCAAAGAAATGATAAATATTTGAGGAGATAGATATGCTTACCCTGATTTGAATGTTACAGAAATATATACAAATATCAAGAAATGTCACATGATGCCCCATAAATACATACAACTTTTACATGTCAATTCAAAAATAAAAGAGCACTGATTTTGCAAATAAAATATAATGCCTATATTTATAGAAAGGACTTTACCTATTTTTCAAAATAAGATAATCTACCTCATTTAACCAACAATAATTCAATTACAAGAAGATAACAATTTGATAACAATGATATGAGTGATCCCCACTGTTGGGCTCTGAGGATCATATCAAGATACGTGTGGCGCAGGAACTTCCTACAAAGAGCTCACAACCTAAAGTTGGAAATAAGAGGAAGGACCCAAGGAGGCCCAATACTACTATCTTGGGTAGTATTGATCAGAAGGGGAACTTTCAGTCTCGGAGAATAGTAATGTGGGTGTGGAAGTTACAAACACACACACACACACACAAAATCAGTAAATTCAGTGAAAATGTGCAGATCACAAATTCATGAGATAAAGAGAAGGCAGAGGAGGAGACAGGGAAATGTTTACATTCTTATAATGTCAAGAGGGAGATTGGCTGTGAAATCAGTTGCTGTTGACCAGACATGGCAGAGACTAAACTCTGCTAGCCTCACCCCAGTTCCCTTCATGTTAATAATACTGCACTTAAAAAATATATCATAAGCAAATGAGGAAGCTCCTAGTCAGAGGTGGAGTTACAAGTAAACACTCCCTTTGGGGAAAGCCTGGAGGAGTAGGAAAGGGTGAGAATGGCAGGAAAGGATGAGGTTGCAAGTGGGGAGGACTTGGACTAGCTTGAGACCTGTACCCCAAGCCTGCACTCTTGGCACAGTCTTAGATCCTGCAGACATGTTGCATCTCAGGCCAATTTGGTCATATTCAGATAAGTAAATCAAATGTCTCCTGCGACCACATTGCTTCACTTGTCCTCTTCATGCCACTTCAACAAGGAAAAGAAAAGGTACTTCAACAAAATAATCAACAGAACAAGAAAATCATCCCAAGGGAAAGACCAAGAAAATATTATAAACATTATAATCTGGGGAAATCATAGCCTTTTAGGTAATGATAATACTTATGAAGTAATGTAAATTGTGGATGAGATGTGGACTGCCCTTATGTGATTGAATAGCTTTTCTGAAAAATTAAAGCATCATGCCTGGTTAAAAAAAAAAAAAAAAAAAAAAAAGATATGGATAAGAATGCATTAAGTCAGTGATACCAGGCATTTCAAGTTGAAGTTCAGATGCAATGGAAAACCACTGAGAATGAGTGCAGGGCCACACCCCAGAAGGGCAGTAGGAAGTCTAGAAGTACCAGTAGCTATACTGCACTCGTACTGTGGTGTTTAGATGGGCCTCTCACCATGACAAATGAATTTCAGATTCATGATCTCACCCAGTGAAGCTTGGCACCAAGGCAGTTTTCTGACTGTACCATTCCTGTTCTTTTTTAAAAAATTTTATTATTTATTTTAATTATACATGACAGTAGAATGCATTTATGCACCTTGATATATCATACATAAATGTTATATGTTTTCTCATTTTTCTGAGTGTATGTTGCAGAATCATATTGGTCATGCAGTCACATATATACAAACAGTAATAATGTCTGTTTCCTTTTACTATCTTTCCTACCTCCACATCCCCTCCTCTCTCCTCCCGTTACTTCCCTCTATCTAATATAAGGTGATGCTATTCTTCCCTAGTGCCTTCTGTCTTATTGTGAATTAGCATCCACATTTTAAAGAAAACATTCGGCCTTTGGTTTTATGGGATTGGCTTATCTCACTTAGCATGATATTCTCCAACTCCAACCATTTACTGGCAAATGCCATAATTTCACTGTTCTTTAAAGCTGAATAATAGTCCATTGAGTACATATATCACATCTTCTTTATCCTTTCATCTATTAAGTGACACCTGGGTTTGTTCCATAGTCTAGCTATTGTGAATTGAGCTGCTATAAACATTGATGTGGCTGTGTCACTATTGTATGCTGATTTTAAGTCCTTTGGTATAAACCAAAGAGTGGGATAGCTGGGTCCATTCCTCGTTTTCTGAGGAATCTCCATACTGCTTTCCATAGTGGTTGTACCAATTTGCTGTTCCACCAGCAGTGTATGAGTGTACCATTTTCCCCACATCCTGACCAACATTTATTGTTACCTGTATCCTTGATGATTGTCTTTCTGACAGGAGTGAGATGAAATCTTAGAGTAGTTTTGATTTGCCTTTCTCTAATTGCTAGAGATGTTGAACACTTTTTTCACATATTTGTTGATCAATTGTATTTCTTCTTCTGTGAAGTGTATGGAGGAGCCTGGGGTCTTCCATTCCTATTCTTTAACAAATTTCTTTTGAGAATACTGATGATTCATAGCTTCCCATGTCTTTGAAAGATTTTCCATTCCATAATCAAATAATATCAATATGGCCAAGAAAAGAACTTTAGTTAGAAACAAAATTTAGTTGAAAAATAAAAATAAAAAGAAACAGTGAAAATGAACACTATCAGACATCAATAAAACAATATGGCATGAATATAATTAAAACATCACACCTTTAAACTCAACATTTTATTATCAGTCATTTTTTTTATTTTTTATTTTTATTTAATTAGTTACACATGACAGTACAATGATCTTGACAGATCACACATTTGAATCAAATGGGGTATAATTGCTCATTTTTCTGAGTGTACATGTTGCAGAATCACATTGGTCATACAGTCATGTATATACATACAGCAATAATAGTGTCTATTTTATTCTGCTGTCCTTCCTATCCCTCCTTCCCCTCCCGTCCCCTCCCATCAGATTAAGAAACAAGATCCATCTCTTTGAGATCTTATTGCAACATTTCTCTCACTAGTCCAAAGGCACATACACATTGCTGTCTGAGGCAAGGGTTGAGGAATCTGTCAAAGCAAAGGGTATTATTGCTAACAGTTTTGTAATAATCCATTATTTTGTTTAATCTTTTTTTTAGAGAGAGAGAGAAAGAGAGAGAGAGAGAATTTTTAATATTTATTTTTTAGTTTTCGGCAGACACACATCTTTGTTTGTATGTGGTGCTGAGGATTGAACCCGGGCCGCACGCATGCCAGGCGAGCGCGCTACCGCTTGAGCCACATCCCCAGCCCCTGTTTAATCTTTATTTTAGTTCTATTACTCCTTATGCCAATTGCATCCATCAAAACAGAACATTTCCATCATCGTGAGATTCTCTTGTGTTGTCTTTTATAACCACACCACTTCCCTCCTACACTTAACTTCTTATTAACTCCCACCAACCACTGATCTCCTTGTCATTTCTACACTTAAGCCATTTCCAGAATTGCATACACATGGAGACATACTGTATACAGGGTTTTCAGATTGCCTTTTTCTATACAACATAATTCTCTGTTGATTCATCCAGCCTGTTGAGTGCATCAGTAGTCCTTTTATTGCTCAGAGGTATTCTATGGTATGAATGTATCCCAATTTGCTTAACCATTCACCCATTGAAAGACGTCTCATTTGTTCCCATCCTTTGGCTGTGATGAACCAAATTTTTATAAACATTCATGCACAGGTTATTGTTTGAACATAAGTCTTCATTTCAGTGGTATAAATATTGAGGAGTGCAACCATTGGGTTTTATGGTAATTGCACAATTTTAAAGAACCTGTCAGCCTGTTTTCCAGCATGGCTGTACCATTTCTCATTCCCATCAGCAATATCTTAGTAATGCATTTTTGTTGCATCCTTGCCAGAATTTGGTGTTTTTTCTTTTCAGCTTTTTTTTTTCTTTCATTTTACCATAGGTGTTTAGTGGCAACTCATCATGGTTTTAATTTGCATTTCCCTAATCTTTTAGGAAAATCTTTCATGTTTGCCATTTGTACATTTTCTTCAACTAAGTGTATCAATATTTTATTATTAGGTCATATATATGAAGAAACAAGTTCTGTCTCGTTTAAGATTAAAAAAAAATAAAATCAAATAAAATCATTAAACATGTAAATAACAGGAGGTGATATTATGACAGATTCTGAAAAAAATATTTCACTGCAACATTTCTCTCAGTACACATGGAAATAAATGCACTTGCTGTCTGTTTAAGAGACAATGATTGTGAAATCAGTCAAAGCAAGCTCAGTAGGATGGTTCCTGCTCTAATTGGACCATTTGCTTTTTTCTTGTTGAGGCTGAGAGTTTTTATGTATTCTAGAAACTAGTCCTTTGTCAGATGTATAAATTATAAATATTTTCTCTGACTCTATGGCTTGTTATTATTGTCTCAACAGCATCTTTTATAGAGAAAAAATTTGAATTCTGATGAAGCCCAATTTATCAATTTTTCTCCTATGAATTTTACTTTGTGAAGAGTAAGAACTTTTCCTAGCTCTAGTTCCACAAGGCTTTCTCCTACACGTTTACTTCTGAAAGTTTTATAGTTTTACATCTTATATTTAAGCCCATGGTATATTTAGCTATATTTTAGATAAGGTATGAGACTTAGGTAAAGATCTCCCTCCCCACTTTATTTTAGTGTACAGATGTTCAGTTGCTCCAGCACCATGTTTAAAAGGCTGCATTCCTCTATCAAAATGCTTTTTACTCTTGCAAAAAAATTAGTTGGAGCCCATGGACAAGTGAATGAATAAAGAGAATGTGGTATGTGTACACAACAGAATATTATTCAGCTATAAAGAAGAATGAAATCCCATCATTTGGAGAAAAATGGGTGCAACTAGAAGACATTGTGTTAAGTGAAATAGGCCAGACACAGAAAGGCAAAGGCCACCTGTTCTCTCTCATATGTGAAAACTAAAAGTAAGTTGACCTCCCAGTAGAGTAGTGATTAGTAGAGGTTGAGGTTATGGTATGAATATAACCCAGTTTGCTTAACCATTCACCCATTGAAAGAGGTTGAGAATGGTGTGTGGGCAGGGAAAGGGTGGATAAAGTGAGGTTGGTTTTGATCAGTGCAAGCTACATATATGAATGGAAATAGCCCACTGAACTTTGTTAATATGTATAATTAATGCATGTTAATCAAAAATAAAAATAAAAGCTAAAACTATCAGTTGGGCATATTTCTGTAGGCCTGAACTATCAACATCTTTTGAGAAATATTTTATTAGTGCACGATAGTTATAAACAGTAGTGGGGTTGATTTTAACATAAGCATATATGCATGGGATATCATTTGCTCCATTTCCGTCCCCAGTTCTTCTTTCCTCCCCTTCTTCCTCCTTCTTTCTCCTTTCTCTATTTTACTGATCTTCCTCCTTTTTTTAGTTAAAATGATCTTTCCTCACCTATATTTGCTCTCCTAATTAATTCCTTAGATATTCTTTTAGCTCACTGAACATTTTAATAATCAGTGTTTTATAGCCTTTCTCTGGAATTTCATCCACTTCCATATCTGTGGGTTTCTTCATTGAGAGATTATAAATTTTAGAGGGAATTCATCTGTTTTCTCATATTTTCAGTGATCTTGATCTTGGGCATCTGTTGAGATGGATTCCTCTTCCTCTTTTATTCATGGGTCCTTTGGCATGTAGGTATCTTTTCTGTTCTAGAGACTCATCTCTGTTTTTGCTGTTTGAGTAGATGTCCAGAAGGGCGATCTGAGATCCCCCTCCTGCTGTTCCTACTTGGGGCCTCTTTGTTGGTTTGGGTTTTGTTTCCCCTCTTCTGTGTTCAAATACTGCTGGAACTTGGGTGCGGCTAGTTTGTGTTTAGAGTGAGGTTTGCTGTTAGTGTTGCTCAGCAGAAGGATTTCTATCCTGTGAACCTGTCGTGTTCCAATCACTTCCCAGCCCCTCTCAGAAAAAGGGGGAGCAAGAAACAGCAATAATGGGAGTAACCAATGTACAGCCTTAAAATAAACGCCGGGTGCCTACTATGGCATCTTTTACACTAAATGCCACCTAAAGAGGAATGGAGGGGTCAGCCTTTAACATGTGCACCACCAACAAATAGCTGTTGAACTAGATATAACAGCAGGTGTTAACCTCATCATCTACCGTATTAACCACCACAGCAATGTGGCGGTGGAGAGTAGGAATTATATAAGCTAAATAGTTCTAACAGTAAAATTTCATTTCTTTAAACAAAGAAAAAATGAGGCAGGAAGACAAGATTTTATGTTTGCAATGTTTAGAAAGTGAACAGAGGGGACACAGGAGAGAGGTAGCAGGTGATGGCTAGAGAAGGAATTTAAAAAATAACTAAAAATAATAAAGAGAGAAAGAGACACAAACCGAATTTGGTTATTAGAGGGGGAAGAAACAAAGAAGAAACAAAAACAAAAGTAGGAACAAACAAAAGAAAAAAATGGAAAAAGTAAAAGAAATAATTTTTTACAAAAGGAAAAAAATAATGAAATATTAATGAATATTAATATTAAAATATTAATGAATATTGAAAAAGTAATACGTTTTGTTTCTGTTTCAATGGTCCAAACTGTTGGCAAGGATGGATGTTCATTGTTTATGCCATTCTTTGCATTTTGTTTTGGGTCATGTACCACTTGGATCAAGGGCTCGATTTGTTAATGTGACCCCTTGGCTTTTCTCACCAAGTTGTCAGCCAGTGTGGCTTGGAATACCCAGCAAGCTACTGGCCTCAGAGAGGCACCTAAGATAAATGAGATCCAGTTTCTATCCCTCAGGGCATTTACTGTGCAATCAATCTTGGATTCAATAGGAAGATGTATGCCAGGTAGCAAATGTTAGTAATATTGGTGAGAGAGAGAAATGCATTCTACGAGAGAAAAGTAATATATAATGTTTAACTTACAGAGGTAAAATATGTCAAGTTTAAAATACAGGGGCATATGCACAACTTAACAAATACATAAGCCAAGACAAAGTGAAAGAGCATTGATTGATTGCTAAATGTTTATATTCCTATGACAGTACAGTCCTTTTCGAAGAGATATGTCAAGATTAATTTATGAAGTCAACTGATAATGGCGAGTCCTCTGGGAAGAAAAGAGCCAGGGACTTCATGCTGTGGGAAGGTCAGGGAGCATGATGGATGAAACATATGGTTTATAGGAAAGAAAGCAATGGAAGGTTGCCGGAGCTGCTATTTTTGCATGGTTTATTGACACATTAATGACATTCATCCATACATGCTCCATTAAGGCTCCAATTGCAGGGTTTGTATGCACGTCTATGACACATGCTAAGTTGTTCTACTCGCCCAATATGACCTGGATGAAGTTACCCAGCTACCTGTGTTTCCTCTCTATGTTGAAATTTGTTGAGAGCCACAGCCAAGTCGGGATGGCGCCTGGCATTGCCAGAAGGAGTAGTTGAGAGGTGATGCCAGCGGGCCATTAAGATGATGATAATTAAGTTAAGCTGTGTATAATTGCTGTGACTGGATGATGCTGGATTGGGGCAGGCTGGGTATATGGACCCCTGCTGACCGGCAATAGGTCGGCTCCTGCTACTTTTGAGTTCTCCTGAGTTTGCCGTTGAGTTCTTGCAGGGTTCCCGGGGAGTGCGCGTGGAGTGTTGGTGGAGTTCCGGCAATAAAGGAGTTCCTGTTTGAACCTGTAAGTCCCTCGTGGCAGCTCGGTTATTTTGTGCCCAGCCAGACTGCAGCAGAAATTGCCTTCTAAATTGAGAGTATTGTTATCAATACAAGAGCTGAACATTTTAGCTCTGGGCAAATGGTTTATTTGGAAAGAAAAACAAAAAAGAAAACAAAGTCAGCTCCAAACTAAAACATATCGTATTAATATGGTGACGCAATGCAAGAACATGTCCTTGGGCTTAGGAGTCACTCTTATTATTCCAAGACTGTACCTGCTCTTTCCAAGATGTTTCCCACGAGAGCATTCCTTGAGGGACCAGGCAGGGGAAATGTGTGAGAGGCTCAAACTATTATGCCTGCTGTGCCATCTCTGAATATTGAAAAAGTAATATGTTTTGTTCATTTTTATTCTCTTTTACAAGGCACATAAACATTTGTAAATACTTTACATTAACTTTTGGATTTTTCCTCTATCACCAAAAATATAGATATTGTTATTCTATTTTTTTGTTTTTGTTTTTGTTTTTGCATTGGCCTACCATTTATGGACTTTTCTCATGTTTATGCTTGGGTTTTCTTTGTTATTTCTTATTCTCTACCAACTTTAGAAACATTTGAATCTCTTCAAACCAGTTTCATCTCCTGGAATCACTTTTTTGTATGCTTTGTCTACACTGTAATGGGATTTTAAATTATGACTTTTTTTTTTAGTTGTTGGGGGCACTAAAACAATTTAGAGGGAGATCATGAGTCAATTGAACCTATGAGAAAATCTTTTCATTGCTCTCATAAACGACTTTTAGTTTACCTGGATTTAAAATTATTAGACACAATCTCTCCCGCCCCCAATGTCTTAGATGTAAATAAAATATTTAAAAATAAAATTTGAGCTCATCTAAGATCCTATGGAAACACAGAGAAAGAAAAGTCTCACCAACATGTGGGGCCTAGAATGCTGTAAGTGGGGTACACTTATAAAATGCTAAGGTTAATTTTTAAAGTTTAGAAATTGTAGGTTTTTCAGATATCAGAAAATAAATGATTAATGCCTCCTGTTTCTCTTTTAATCCATCATTATAAACCAACAAAGGAGAATGAACAAACAGAAACACTAATTCTATTTCACTGAGGCAGGAGAAAATAGAAAATATGAAATGGCAACAAATTTTTGGAGATAGCAGCAGCAGCAGCAGCAGCTAACTTAACGTAGCAAAAGGGGCTACAACATGATTGCATATGGACAGAATATCATGGAATGTGGAGTTGATTTGCCTTAAATCCTTGGAAAGGCTCAGAACCTGGAGGCACCAGATAACACTGGGTGCAGGGTAAGACAATAGCCCTGCTAGAGCCCCAGGATCCCTGTTTACCCTATAGAGTCAGGCCCTTAGCCCACCCCTACTACTCACCAGAAGAAACAAAAGGTTTTCCTTTGGGATATTTTATGAGAGACACTCTCCATTTGGAGACACTGGAGAGGGCAAAGGCCAACCATGGGACTGCATACTCTAGATTGAAAGGCTGACAGTGGTGATCACACTGGATATAAAAGTCTCACATCAAAGTATACAGCTCTGTGAAATTGCAGAGCATCGGGGGTATGGGAAAGGCACTAAAAACTTCCCATGGGGGAAAATACAGTTATGACTTATAGTCATTTTAATGCTTTGATCTTTAAATTTTTATCAGTTTCTGGAGTTATCTTGCTCTTTTGTTTGGAACATAATTTCCTGTTTCTTCATTTTTGTTGACTCTTTGTGTTTATCTTTGCACAGGAGGTAAAGCAAACCCCTCTCCCAGTTTTTTCAGACTGACCTTGTGTGAGAGCTGAACCTCACTGAGCAGGCTAAGCCATAGACTCTGGGTGCCTCTCAAATTCTGTGTTTGTCTAAACCACTATCTTAGTTCTTAGGGGTCCAATAGAGAAGATTTGACTGTGTTAGGTCTGTCAGCATCCCAAGACAGGAGATAAAACCAGTCCCTCAAGAAGCAGCTGGAGAGCTGGTGTACTGGATATGTGTCATCACTTTCTTCTTTCTTCAGGGACAAACTTGGAACTGGTTTTATCTCCCTCTTGCTTTGTGCTCGCGGTGTAAAGGATTTGCGGCAAATACCTGCACTCAGACTGCACACTCTTAGAACTGTCTGCTTTGCTCTTCGTAACTGCCAGGGAACTACCAAATGCCATGCCAAACGCAAGCTATCAGCCCTCAGGGACAGGCAGGTTAACTGGAGGTTTGGATCTATCCCCATAGAGCCCGAGGGGAGGAGCTGTAGAAGTACCCACTCACCCACTGTTGTTAATTAAGCTCTCACAGTACTAACTAATTACTGTCACATCAGTTCCAAGGTGAAGGCTAATTAAAAGCCTGATGACATGGGCAGCAATTGGAGAAGTCAAGAAGATATGCAGTCAATCCCTTTTCAGTGCAAAACTGGGAGCTGGGTATTGCTGTCTGCTAGCTCTGCTTTGAGCTAGAGGAAATAGCCACTCCTGTTTAAAATCACCTCTTTGATCTCTGTGGTCCCTGGAACTCTGGAATGGCAAATGGAGAGCCCCATCAGCTCCCAAAGCTGGGTTAATTTAAGAGTCAGTCCGTTTGATGGGAGCTATAAAAGTTGGAGCGCTTGATGTGTAGACAAACTGCTCTCAGAGAGAGAATTGAGTCTTGGGGATTTGGCAGGAAGTTTTATTAATGAACTGCCTTAACTGCCTTCCCTGCCAGTTCCAAGATACAGACTAATTAAGAGGCCTGATCCTGGTAAAGCCGCTGGGAAAGTGTGTTTGTTGTCAATGCCCCCACCCCACCCCACATCCCCCAGGGGAGAAACTATTATTGCCTGCTTGTTCTGAGCTAAGTCTGGAGTTGGGATGGGGTGGGGATGGGGGTTGGTGAGTGCTCACCTGTTTGTTTAAAGCTACTTCTTTGTCCCAGAGGACTGGTAAATACAGAGTCCCAGCCATTCCCAGAGCTAGGTGATTTAGAAGACAGTCCTTCTGGTGGAAGCTGAAAGAGTTGGGAAGCTTAAAATGTGGCCCAACTTCTGGGCAGAGGTTGGAGACTTGGTTTTATAGCTGGAATAATCTGGGAAGGGAGGTCTGGGGAAATGCCCACATTCGCATTCTAGCTCCCTAAGACCTTCCTAAATCCCTGCCCCATCCACACCCAGATTAACCTTCTCCTTTTTTGCCAATACATATATGTCTCTGCTTCCATCTTTAAGTTTTCCAGTGGCTGCAGCTCCGTGCCCAACGTGGGTCTCTCATTCTGGGATCTTGAAGCTCTCGTTCTTTTATTTGGAACACATTTTTCATGTTGCTTCATTTTTATTGCTTTTTGTGCTTGTTTTGCACATGAAGTACAGCACCCCCTCCCGCCCCCCAGTTACTCAGACTGAACTTGTGTGGGAGCTGAATCTCACTGTGCACCAGGATTGCCACAAAAACAAAAAACAACAGAAAGAGAAGGTCTAGATTCCTCCCCACACCTTCTAAGTGTCAGCCCTCCTAAGACTTCCTGGTATCCTCTTCCAATTCACAGCAAGCTCCTTCTCTCTTGCCAAGTTATCACTTTTCGTCAACTAAGCAGTTTCATGGTATGTGTCTTTAGAGAATGATTTCTTGTGTAATGTACTGGTGGGAAAACTTGGGTTTCTGAATCATCTTTCTATGGCAGGAGCAAGATTTGAAGTACTTAATTAACAGCCAGTAATTTGAGGTCATCAGATAATCAGTACAGACATCAGGCTGAACCCTAAAGCAGGGTCCTGATGCCCACTCTGTGTTTCTTGGCCTTGACCCTTTCTTGCTGGATCACAGGAATATGGCATTGAGCAGGGTACTCAGGGAACTCAAGAAAATGGCTATTTTCCAATTGAATGCCAATATTTCAACCAGTACAGTGGAACAGGTGCTACTGGCTGAACACCAGGGATGCCCCAATCCCAACACCTAGGAAGTCATGGTGAAGGTTATGAAATAAGACAAAGTTTTCTTTCAATTTTTTTTCTGCTAAAAAAAGAAAAGCAAGTCATCATTACACAAAGACAAACTCATTCAGAAGAAAATAAAATGTTCCATGATCCCATCAACCAGAGATAAGTACTATTAACTATTAATTAACAGCTAGTAATAATTATATCAATATTTTCCTTTACACTTTAAAGATAATTGAAGTAATAATATGAATTCTATTTTTATATAGATATAAATGTTTTTAGTAACATAAGCATTGTTACCAATTCCAGTAGTGAATCCTGAAGGTCTATATCCATTCTAGATAGATATTTGTCTTATTTTGTGTTGTTTTGGTGAAGGTAGGGGTTGAACTCAGGGCCTTGCATTGGACTAGGATAAGAGCTCTCCAATGAGTTACACCCCAGCTCTCTTATTTGCCTCTTAAAAAGAGGAAATCCATCAATAAATTTAAGTCCAGGAAATGGGACAGGAATAGTCTGAGTATTCTGGGGATTCTCCTATCTTTGCCCAGTGACCATTTTTTGGTTGCACCTGGCCACACGGATAGATCTTACCTTATCTTCCAATGCTAAGATCGTATATTTCTGAGATTCCATTATATTTCATTAGGCCAAATCTTTTTTTTTTCCATAAAAGAAAACTTCCAAAATTTTGAGCATGGTATGACCCATAGATGGGAAAGAATGACACCTGAATGACATGTCACCTTCACATGACCTCTGCTCTGTAGAAGAAGCTGGAATCTGCAACATAGGTGATGTCCAGAAGGAAGGAAGCATGAGATGATTCAGCAGGACAGAGCAGATGGAGTGAGAATCCACATTAAGCTGAGAATCATTAGCCAGCATCTAAACCAAGATGATTCTTTAAGGTAAAGGAAGACACAGTTACACATCAGGAAGAGTCAATGGGATGGAGCCCAATTCTTCAATAAAGGAAACAATGTTTTCCATCCAACTCAGAAAACATAATTGCCTAATTTAACAATTGCTTACTTATTTGGACAAACAATAACAAGGAAAGAGCTCCTCGAGGAGGGTATAAAAGGCAACCCTGGGCAAGGAGATCTCCAGATTCAAGAAATACACTCATTTGAAAACCCACACAGAACCTCCAACCTCTAACACCATGGTTAACTCTTGTTCTGGCTCTGTCTGCTCTGATCAGGGTGGTGACCAAGGCCTCTGCCAGGAGACCTGTTGCCAGCCCAGCTGCTGCCAGACCACTTGCTGCCGCCCCAGCTGCTGTGGGTCCAGCTGCTGCCGCCCTACCTGCTGCCAGACCACCTGCTGCAGGACCACTTGCTGCCGCCCCAGCTGCTGTAGGCCCAGCTGCTGTAGGCCCAGCTGCTGCAGGCCCAGCTGCTGTAGGCCCAGCTGCTGCAGGCCCTGCTGTGTGTCCAGCTGCTGCCGCCCCAGCTGCTGTGGGTCCAGCTGCTGCCGCCCTACCTGCTGCCAGACCACCTGCTGTAGGACCACTTGCTGCCGCCCCAGCTGCTGTGTGTCCAGCTGCTGCAGGCCCTGCTGTGTGTCCAGCTGTTGCCGCCCCACCTGCTGCCAGACCACCTGCTGTAGAACCACTTGCTGCCGCCCCAGCTGCTGTGGCAGTTCTTGTTATTGAATGTCCTGATCTGGATCTATGAAGCTGCTTGCCTTCATCATCTCAGTCCAGGCAGAAGGCATCTATTCAACAGAACATGTGGACCTCCTGAAATCATGAACTTACGAATAGATCCATGGAGTGCTTTGGAAAACCCTCATCTATATGCTATTACTTATTCATTTTATAGAAACATTCCATTAGTAGTAATTTAGAATTTGCTGTCAAATTCTGCATCAATTTGTTCTAGAATTCCTAATTCTGATTCAAAATATAAAACTCCTCAAATGTTCCACTTTTAGATTTTTTGTTTTTAATTTTCAGTATTTTTCCGTGGGATCCATTTTCATGTCAAATTGATGTTTTTCAATAAAATTTTTTAGCATTCAGATGCACTGAAAGTGTTCATATCTCATTATTTCTTTTTTTTTTGGTTTGTTTCTTTTTTTTTTTATTGGTTCCACCCTAAGATACCATCTCACTCCAGTAAGATTGGCAGCCATTATGAAGTCAAACAACAACAAGTGCTGGAGAGGATGTGGGGAAAAGGGTACTCTTGTACATTGCTGGTGGGACTGCAAACTGGTGCGGCCAATTTGGAAAGCAGTATGGAGATTCCTGGGAAAGCTGGGAATGGAACCACCATTTGACCCAGCTATTGCCCTTCTCGGACTATTCCCTGAAGACCTTAAAAGAGCATATCTCATTATTTCTGATAATGAAGTGGTCTGTTCATATTTCTGTCTCCTTTTCTTCATGTCAGAGAAATACATGTTATCAGAGGGACTTAAAATTGAAAAATTAAACTGGCATTCACCCATGAGATTTTTATCTAAACCAGAATTCAGTCTGACAGTAGAAATGATGACATAAAGTTTTTAATGACATAAAGTTTTATGCTAACACATGTAACATAAGAGGTATGAATTGAAATTGATGCCCCCCCCAAATCCCCCCACCAAATTATTCTGAATTGATTTAAACTGATTTAGATATAGCATAGACTATAGTTTAAGGATAAGAATTAAGACGGAATTGGAGCAATGATGTTAAATGCTGACCTCACCATTCTTCTTTAGGTGGTAATTAGTGTTACAGGTGTCAAAGTAGAACAGACATTTATTTTAAGTCTGCACATTGGTTGCTAACATTATTGCTATGCTTAACCCTTCTTTTTCTAATAGGGGCTGGAAATTGACTGGAATACTACAAGTTCACAGGGTAGAGATCCGGGTTCTGAGCAACACTCACAACTCAGCCAAATAACAGAGAACATTACTTCACACACATAAACTACCCTTTCTTGAGCTCCAATCATACTTTAATACATCAAATTGGAGAGACAAAACCCCCAGCCAACCAAGTAGAACAACTAGAGGACATCTTCTGTACATATGCTCATGTAGCATAACCCCGAGAAGTCCCTAGAAGAAAACCAACTACACACCAAATGACACATACATAAAAGGGGAAGAGGAATCCATTAAACAAATGCACAAATTCAAAACATCTGATATCATGATGAAACAGGCAAATAAATCCCCACCCACCAAATTCACAATTACCCAATTAAAAAACTCACAGATATGTATGTGGATGAAATTCCAGAGAAAGAGTATAAAAAAAAACTAATTATTAAAATGTTTAATGAACTAAAAGAAGAGCTAAATAATGAATTTAGGGAGCAAATACAGGAGGTGAAAGATCACTTCATGTATCAATATATCCTGAAAAAAAGAAAACAATCATAAATCCCAAAAACGAAAGACATATTGAATTAAATTAAAAATTCACTTGAAAGTATCATCAATAGACTAAATAGAAAACAAAAATTCATGCTTGGAAGACAGAATTTCAGGCCTTGGGTTCCAAGATGGCAGGCCAGAGGGAGGCAGCACTCTGTGTTGCTCTGTGACCTGGGGTTCAAGTTGTGAGAATATGGCTTCTCTGTGAGCAATATTCCTGCCCCCTATGCAGGAAGCACCATGCCCGTCCAGGACTCCAGCCCTCAGCATCAGAGTAGGTCTCCCAACTAAACTACTTGCCTATGCAGGACTATTGGATACCCAAGTGAGACCATCAGAGGGGGCAGCAGCACCTGCAAAGAACTGGAGCAGAAATCATGGATGCTGCTCTTACGGAGGACCCCTGGCAGCTTCCCACAAGTAGGAGCTCCAGCCACCACCCTGTGTGGACCCCCATTTGCCAACGTGGGGAATCCCTTGGTTGCCACCATCTTGGGACTCTGCAGCAGCAGACTTATCCCCAATGCACCATATCCTGCCCGCACCCAGGAACTTCACACAGGCTCTGAAGTCAGCTGACACTGCAAACCACAGAGCTTGCCACTGAATTCACCATTTAACACCATCACCAGGCTCCCTCCACCAGAGCAGACACCCCACCACTGAAAGCAGGAGCCTCCATCTTGGGTCACCTTCATCAACATCTTCCAGGTACCCAGTTTCTAACTCCCCACTCTCCCCAGTAGCCGCCAACCCAGCATAGGGACACCCTGGTTACCTTCACTATCCTGAGGGTGGAGATACCAGCTAACAACAGCCAACCCCACCTACTGAACGAGAAGGGAAGCAGGAAAGATACTGATAACTAGTATATTTAAAAAAAAAAAAAAAGCCTTGTGTCTTCCTTCAAAAATTTGTTTTTCTCTTTCTCTCTCTCTATTTTTTTCCCTCTCCCTCTCCTTTCTCCAACCCTCACATCCCCAACATATGTGAAACCAAGGACTTTGCATGAATTAGGATATTGAGGTCTGTGATGTCTGAATAGTATATTATGTTGTGTTTTACATTCTTTTCAGTCTTCTTTTCTTTTCTTTTTTTTTTTTTTTTTTGAACGGGATGGATTCAAACTAAAAAGCTTCTTCTCAGCAAAAGAAACAATTAGTGAAGTGAACAGAGAGCCTACAGCTTGGGAGCAGATGCTTTTCACTTGCACATAGAGCACTAATCTCTAGGGTATATAAAGAACTCAAAAAGCTAAAAACCAAAATAACAAATGACCCAGTCAATCAATGGACCAAGAACCAGAACAGACACTTCTCAGAAGGTGATATACAATCGAAAAATTGAAACAAAATAAACAACTGAAAAAAAATTGACAAAACAAAAAGTCAGTTCTTTGAAAACATAAATAAAATTGACAGACCCTTAGCCATTCTAATGAAGAAGAGAGAGAAAACTCAAATTATTAACACATGTGAAGAAAAAGAAAATATCACAACAGACACTGCAGAAATACAGAAGGTAATTAGAAATTATTTTGAAAACTTGCACTCCAATAAAATAGAAAATATCAAAAGCATTGACAGGTTTCTAGAGTCCTTGCCCAAATTGAATCAGGATGATATACACAATTTAAACAGATCAATTTCAAGTGATGAAATAAAAGACACCATCAGAAGCCTACCAACCAAGAAAAGCCTAGGACTGTAGGGCATGGCTGCCGGCTTCCTGGTCTTCAGGCCGCACATGTGGCTGGGACGGCTCCTGGCGATCAGCCAGGAGGCGGTGCTGTGGGCAGTGATGGAAGAGGCGGACCACCTCCAGGATAGGTCCAGGATGGACACCTCGTGCCTTCCCTTACAGACTATGGGATGGGTGTAACACGTGAACTTGCTCCACCCCTCTGACCTTTATTCTGATTGGCTCCTGTGCAGTATATAATCTGTGTGTACTTCCTCATTAAATGAGATCCTGCTTTGACTGTTCTCCCTTGCACGTCTGATTGTCCTCCGGCAAGGGAGGGCTGGGTGTGGGCGGCCAGTCGACCTTGACCTCTCTTGGCTCATCTTGGTTGGGGTGTGCGTTCCCGGCTTCTCCCACTGGTCAGGAGGAGATGGGGGGCTAAAAACCCCGACATCTGGTGCCCGGAACAGGGACGCTGAACCCGGACATGGAACAGGGACACGAAGGAAGTATCGGCAAGCCAAGCCACTGGAGTATCCCTGGAAAGATGGGGCAGTCTTATACTAAGTACGATGACCCAGATTGTGAAGCCATTGTTAAGGAGCCTCTTGGGTCAGCGAGTCAGTCCTCTAGCTGCCCAGGAAGAGAAGGATTTAAAACCTCACTCTGACAATGGCCTCCTAGATCCTTTTGATCCCTGGTCCTCTGGGTTCCACACCAAGTGCCCTTGTCCCAGAACATGTGGCAGAGAGTCAGGATGGGAAGCGGTGTCTGCCATATGATCACCCCTCCCCCCACGGAAATTCTCTGCCCTCTCAAAAAAAAACCCAGAAAAGCCGGGTAAGCTGCCATCTTTATGGCTTTCCTGGTAAATGCTAACCCTGGGGGCAATAGACTGGCCTTATGGTATCCCTGGGAGGCCCAAGATTTGAAAGAACTCAAAAAGGTCGTCTCCGAGGATGGACCTAATTCAACCTGGGCCAAAACCATCCTCCAGGGTCTAGCCCACCAACAGTGTACCACCCAAGTTCCAATTTGCCTTAGATGTGTGGAGAAAGCTTTAACTTTGATGTCTCCCTTTTTCTTTTTTACAAATTTTGACATCCCAGGAGCTCCCAACTCCACTTTCTTGGGGAAACCTACTACTGAAAAGTTGGGAGATATGGAGTGTGACTGGTGCCTGGGGTGGGATAAAACCAGAGGAACTAATCCTGTAAATGGGAGGAGGGACTGAGGGACTCCCAGCAGCTGCCGAAGCCCTTTTGCTTCGGGGAACTCCCTCCTTCCTTCCCTGCACTGTAAGGATTACTCCACCTCTGTCTACTTAAAAAAGGGGGAAAAAGGGGGGACATTGAATGTAGTAATGTTTTGATATTATAGATTGTTTCTTGGGAATAATCTTGGCTGAATGTGTGTCTAAAAGATGACGTTTAATTGTAACAATCTGGTATCTGAATGGGTTTTTGAAACTTTGCACAATCTTGCAGTTAAAAGTTGGGTTTAGGTAATGGTTTAGTTTATGACTTCAGATAATTCATGCCAGAGAACTTAAATACTTAGGATGGAAAACTAAAGAACTGTACTTCCAAATTGGCAAGTAACTCCCAATCATTCAGTTTTTTCATCAATTTTTGAATTAGGTATCCTGGGAAGATTTCATTAGGTGTACCAGTGCATTATTAATTTGGTCAAGGATAGTAATCTGTTCCCCTCAGTGTGTAGGATTTAGGAAAGTGTTGGATTGGGACGTTGGTCTGGCTTATTGAAATGACATTGAATAGCAGCAGTCTTGGAAATTTTAAAAATTTATTTTGGATATAGATGTTAGTGTGTGGTTCTCTTTTGGAATTTTTCAGGTGATTAATGTAACTTAATACTACTTTACTACTTTAGAACAAAGGAATGGCTTAATGATCCTGAAGGGATTTCTTCTGATGGTAGCTTTTATATTATGAAGAAAGATCCTATTTTCAGTTTTGTGTGAGCAAGTTATTCTAGTATAGGAAAATTTTTTTCTTTGGCAAAACAAGATGTAAAGATATGAAATTTTGTGAATTGTATCTTAAACTTATATAATTGTTTTCAACATCCAAACCTGGGAATTATGACTTAAGGTTAAAATGCCTTGGGCATGAGGCTTCTGCTCAGAATAGCAGTTTTCTCTGCTCCTTCCACATCTCAGCCAGGACTTAAGTTGATATGCAAATGGAGGTATCCTGCAAGCTCAGTAGGAGACTGATCTGGGGATCAAAAAAAAAAAGGGGGGGGTGGGGAGGGGGTAAAGGTGTCTTTTACCTGAACTCAAAACTAGACTAAACCAAAAAGTAAATTGTATGGTATTTACTAATTACTGGCCAATCATTTTTTCTAGGACCCTTGCTTTTTCTTAGATTCTGCATTTTTTTTTGTCTTTGTTTTTTTTTTTTTTTTTTTTAATTTTTTATTGTGGGTTGTTCAAAACATTACAAATTTCTTGACATATCATATTCCACACTTTGATTCAAGTGGGTTATGAACTCCCACCTTCACCCCATACACAGATTGCAGAATCACATCAGTTACACATCCATTGATTTACATATTGCCATACTAGTGACTGTTGTGCAGATTCTGCATTTTTTGAGCTCATGATTTTGATCTTACAGACCTAGGTTAATGTTTTTTCTGATCAGCTCTATTTTTTATCAACTGTGGAGTTTTTAAACATTTCAATGGAGATTTCACCTGTGAAAAGCTACAAGGCCTTTACTATTGTGTTATGTGTGCACACTTGTGTTATGTGTTGTATGTCTGTGTGTGCGTATGTCCATATGTCATGAAGATTGGCAGATATATGAGGAGTGCTCATGAAAAATTTAAAAAAATGGATCCAAATATCTTTTATTCACATGATTTAAACAGTTCAATTTAAATTGGGTAAACAGATGAAAGTAAAGATGTCTTTAAAATTAAGCTCATCAGTCATATGTTAAAAGGACAAAGATTCCTTAAAACAGTAGTTTACCCATAACATTGTGCTTTATTAAGTTTTGTTTCTTGTTTCTAGAGCAAGTAATCTTAAAGAAATTAAACAGCTGGCTACACAAGAACTGTCATTCTAGAGAATTGTGCTAGGTTATTTCTTTAAAAGATAAACTTAGTTAACATAAAAACATCAATGTAATTGTGATGCTATTAATGTGTTCATATCTTCCAGGTCTACAAGTGTGTAAGGTAGAAGCTTTAAAAGAGCATTATATCAATCTGGTGTTCTAAAGTTGTATGGTGATTTTAGGCTTAAAAGAAAAGCATGTTGGAGATTTGTTTGTATCATTTGATGTTCTATGGCTGGACCTGTTGTCGATGGGATACGTGGGGTTTTGTGTTGCTTTCTGCACTGAGGTATGATTCTTTAATTGTAAGAATGAAAGACCATTCTGGACGCTTTGCCTGGTTGTGGCTGGACTCCTCATTGTCTCCCTCATGGCATTTGTTGTGACCATGGGGATGGGAACTGGACTTGCTGGCCTCAGTGCACCATGTTGTCAGCACTACCTCCAATCTCAACTCGATTCCTTGGCTGCGGTAGTCCTCCAAACTTGCTTACCTCCCGAGGGAAGGAGGACTATGTCTGTTCCTACAGGAGGAGTGCTGTTTCTATTGGGCTCCTTCAGTTTCTCAAGGATCCAGCCAGAGCTGTTCAACTGATAGTGGTCCGGCAGCAATACGCCGTCTTACAAGATACTGACTGTGAACCCTATGAGGTTGGCCAGGGTCCCTACCGGGATGTACGGATGTAAGCCGGGAGCAGAGCCATCTCCCTTCCTTGAGGCTTCCCATTGGGCCTGCAGGCCCTGCAGGTAGGATTGCCCGAAGAGCTAGAGTGGTAGTCAGTGATGGGTAAGATCCCCAGAGGGGGACAACCTAAGAGAGGCACACTCTTGAGTAAGGCAAACACCTACTAATAAAATGAAAAGGGGGAGATGTAGGGCATGGCTGCCTGCTTCCTGGTCTGAGGCTGCACATGTGGCTGGGACAGCTCCTGGTGATCAGCCAGGGTGGTGATGGAGGAGGCGGTGATGGAGGAGGCGGACCACCTCCAGGATAGGTCCAGGACTCTTCCGCCCTCGTGGACACCTCATGCCTTCCCTTACAGACTATGGGATGGGTATACACATGAACTTGCTTCACCTCTCTGACCTTTATTCTGATTGGCTCCTGTGCAGTATATAAGCTGTGTGTACTTCCTCATTAAATGAGATCCTGCTTTGACTGTTCTCCCTGGCGTGTCTGATTGTCCTCCCAGGAGGGAGGGCTGGGTGTGGGTGGCCAGTCGACCTTGACCTCTCTTGGTTCGTCTTGGTTGGGGCATGCTTTCCCCACTTCTCCTGCTGGTCAGGAGGAGACGGGGGCTAAAAACCCCAACACAGGACCAGAGGGGTACACAGCCAAGTTCTACAAGACCTTTAAAGAAGAACTAATACCAATACTCTTCAATTTATTTCATGAAATAGAAACTCATTCTATGAGGCCAATATCACCCTGATTCCAAAACCAGGCAAAGACACATCAAAGAAAGAAAACCTCAGACCCATATCTCTAATTAAATAGATGCAAAAATTCTCAATAAAATTCTGGCAAATCAAAATACAAAAGCATATCAAAAAGATTGTGCACCACAATCAAGTGGGGTTTATCTCAGGGATGCAAGGTTGGTTCAACATATGGGAATCAATAAATGTAATTCATCAAATCAAAAGACTTAAAGATAAGAACCATATGATCATCTCAATAGACGCAGAAAAAGCATTCAACAAAATATAGCATCCCTTCATGTGATACAATCAGTCAACAAATATATGAAAAAATGTTCATCTCTAGAAATTAGAGAAATGCAAATCAAAACTACTCTTAAGATTTCATCTCACTCCAGTCAGAATGGCAGCTATTAAGAATACAAACAATAATAAGTGTTAGTGGGAATGTGGGGGGAAAGGCATGCTCATACATTGCTGGTAGGACTGCAAATTGGTGCAGCCAATATGGAAAGCACTATGGAGATTCCTTGGAAAACTGGGAATGGAACCACCATTTGACCTAGCTATCCCACTCTTTGGTTTATACCCAAAGGACTTAAAAAACAGCATATTACAGGGACACAGCTACATCAATGTTTACAGTAGCTCAACACAATAGCTAAATGGTGGAACCAACCTAGAAGCCCTTCAGTAGATGAATGGATTTTTAAAATGTGGCATTTATATACAATGGAATATTACTCAGTAATAAAAGAGAATAAAATCATGGTATTTTTAGGCAAATGGATGGAGTTGTAGAATATAATGCTAAGAGAAGTTAGCCAATGCCAAAAAACCAAATGCCAAATGTTTTCTCTGATATAAGGAGGCTGATTCATAGTGGGGTTGGGAGGGGAAGCATGTGAAGATTAGATGAACTCTAGATAAGGCAGAGGGGTGGGAGGGGAAGGAGGGGGCAAAGGGTGTAAAAAATATGGTGGAATGAGATGGACATCATTATCCTAAGTACATGTATGAAGACACTAATGGTGTGAATATACTTTTTATACAACCAGAGATATGAAAAAATGTGCTCTATATGTGTAATATGAATTGTAATGCTTTCTGCTGTCATATATAACGAATTAGAATTAAAAAATAAAATTTAAAAAAAAAGAATTTCATCCCTTGAAGACAGGGCATATAAACTTCAATAACCAGAATGAAATACAGGTAAAATATTGAAGGCAATGATCAGAATGTACAAGGTTTCTGGGACAACCAAATCACCAAACTATAGAGTCTTGAGACATTGAGATAAAGGCTGAAGGTGTTAAGAACCACTTCAGTGAAATAATAGCAGAAAATTTTTCATAATGTTAAAAGTGAGGTCCACATACAGGACAAGTATAAAAACCACAAATAGATAAGATTAAAAAAAAACTCTCTAAGACACATCATAATTAAAAAATGCCTAAACTAGTAAGGAAAGGGTATTAAAATTTGCGTGAAAAAAAATCAGGTCACATTTAGAGACAAACCAATAAGACTCACATCTGATTTCTCAAATGAGACCCCAAATTCAAAGAGAGCTTGGGAAAGAGATATTCCAACCTCCAAAATAAAAGAATTGCAAGACAAGATTGTTACATCCAGGGTAGCTAAATTTCAATATTGATGGAGAAAAATAAATTGTATAATAAGGATAAACTAAAAGAAGTCATGACCACTAAGGCAGTACTTTAAAAAATACTTAAAGATACACTACAAACAGAAGAACTCAAAACAAACCTTAAGCCTCCCTCTGCTGCGTGACCAGCATGCTAGCTTTATACTAGAGGCTCAAAGCATAGAAGTTAACTAGTGAGATCAAAATAAACACACATAAACTCAAATTACCTTTTTCTTTGACCAGGTCTGAGACAGCTCCCCCTCTGGCTCCTGCCTCGAGCCACCCAGTGGGGCAGCAAGGTTTACACAAGAGACTAGCAGGAGAGAGAGAGAGAGAGAGAGAGAGAGAGAGAGAGAGAGAGAGAGAGAGAGAGAGAGAGAGAATGCCAGAGAATGGCCTTTTATTGGGGAACAAGAAATTCAGGGGAAAATTCCATCCAATGAAGGTTGAGGGGGACAGCATTCCAAGGTCAGGGTCAGTGATTGGTCTCAGGGTCAATGGTCATTTGCACCCCCACACGGATGGGCTCTCGCACCTAGAAAGGGTGGGGATTAGTTCTGACACAGTTTAGCCAGAACGCCTCACACCCAGTCAGGGAGGTGCCCAATCACGTGCGAGAACGGCTTCCCACACCTCCCAAATAGACAAAATTCTTTTGAAGAGCAACTAACCCAATAAAAAATTAAGACTCAATTAAATCTAGCAAACAAACCAAATGGCAAGAAATAATAAACTTTTATCTATAACAATGCTGAATGTAAATAATCTCAATTCTCCAGTTAAAAGAGTTAGATTGACAGAATGGATTAAAAATCAAGATCCAACTCTGTGCTGTTTGTAAGAGACTCATCTCATAGGCTAAGCTACCCATAGACTGAAAGTAAAAGGATGGATGAAATATTTCATGTAGATGGAGCCCCCAAACAACCAGGAGTAGTTAGTCTCATAAATGGGGAAGCAGATTTCAAGCAAAAACTAATCACAAGAGACAAACAAGGTCACTGAGTACTGGTAAAGGGAACAATCCAACAAGAAGATTTAATGATAGTAAAAATTCATGCCCCAAATAACAGTGCAACTAATTGGATTTAAATAAACAACTTCTTGTCATTAAATCACAGAAAGACATAAACACAATAATACTGGATAATTTCTGTGCACTCCTATCACCAATAGACTTCTAGAACTGGAAAATAAATCTAACTAAGTAGCAAGATACATATATAAATCAATAGTTTTTATATTCCCATTGTGAATTTGTTGAGAAAGAAATCAGGAAAATTATGCCAATCATAATAACCTCAAAAAAATAAAATACTTGGGAGAAAAATCTAACCAAAGAGGTGAAAGACCTCTACAATGGAAAGTATAGAACACTAAAAAAAGAAATTATTGGAGACCTTAGGTGATGGAAAGACTTCCATGTTCTTGGGTAGACAGAATTAATATTGTTAAAATGGCCATAAGGTCAAAAGCACCATGTGGATTCAATCAAATATACCAATATCATCAAAATACCAATATCATTTTTCACAGAATTAGAAAAAGCAGTGTTAAAATTCATTTGGAAGGATAAGAGACACAGAATAGACAAAGACACAGAATAGACAAGAAGATGCTGGTGGCACCAGATCTCAAATTATACTACAGGTCTGAAGTAATAAAAAACAGCATGGTATTGGCATCAAAATAGACATGAAAACCTATGGAATAGAATAGAGGACACAGAGACAAACCCACATACTTACAGCCATCTGATACTTAACAAAAGATCCAAAAATATATGTTGGAGAAAAGATAGCCTTTTTAACAAATGGTGCTGTGAAACTGGATATCCAAATGTAGAAGAATGAAAGCAGAGTACTCTCTCTCACCCTGCGCAAAAGTCAAATCAAAGTGGATCATAGTTTTAGGAGTGAAACCCAAAGAATTGCAACTGCAGGAAGAAAACATGGCGTCAACACTAAAACATATTGGCATAGGCACTGACTTCTTTAACAAGACCACTAAATGAAGAGAAGTAAAATGAATAAGTGAGACAAAATCAAATTTAAAAGCTTCTGTGCAGTAAAGGAAATGATTCAGAATATGTAGAGAAAGCCTAAAGTGCGAAAAAATTTTTGCCAGTTATTTCTCTGAAAGGGGATTAATATGCAGAATATATAAAAACTCAAAAAGCTTAACAGCAAAAAAGAAAGATAGAATCCAAATAACCCAATGAATAAATGGACAAAAAGAACTAAACAGACTATTCACAAAAAAGGAAATACAAATACCAACAAATATATTAAACAATGTTCAACATTCTTAACAATCAGGGAAATGCAAATCAAACCTAAATTTATGCTCCAAATCATTTCAGTTATAATGAAAAACATGAAAAGACAAATAGTAATACACGCTGGCAAGGATGTGGGGGAAAATATGCACTCATACATTGTTTATGGGCCTAAAAATTATTACAACCACCCTGAAAAGCATTATGCAGAGTCCTTGAAATTACAGGAATAGAACAACCACATGACCCAGCTATCCCACTCACTAATATTTATTCTAAAAAAACCCCCCTAAAACCAGTATACTATAGTGATGCAGGCAAATAAATACATATAACAGTGCAATTCACAACAGTCAAGTTATGAAATAAGCCCAAGCATTGGTCAACAGGTGAATGGTGTAAGAAAATTATATATATATATATATGTATATATATATATATATATATATATATATATATATATACACACACACACACACACACACACACACAATGGAATTTTACTCAGCAATAAATAATTTCATTCTTATGATATTTTCTGGTAAGTGGATAGAACTGGAAAATATTATGGAATATAAAATAAGGCAGACTCAGAATATCAAAGGTCTAATATTTTCTATCTTAAGGGAAAACTGCAGCAAATTAAGGGAAAAAATGGTGAATATCAGGAGGATAGAGGAAAGATAGGTAGAATAAAAGAGGCATAATGAGTGAGAGGGAGGAGGGATGGGAAAAAAAGAGGAAATGCAGAATGAATTTGAAAAAATTACATGATATGCATGTTTAAATAAACCTTAGAGAAATCAACAATTATGTACAGGAAGGAAGGAGAGTTCAATATGATGTGTGTGACAAGGAATTCTCTTTTACCTTCCATCAGCACAGATGGACCCTAACTGATACCAGAAGATGACCTATCAAATCAAAGATCCAATTGTAGCTGATCTGATGGACGACAAACCTTGGCCAGGCTAGACTGAGAGACACTCTGCTAGGGCATGCATGGAGACCCAAGTGGAAGCCAAACCTTTGAAATTCCCAAGGAAGAAGAGACATACGTGGATCCAGTTCATAAGGAACCAAGTACAGTCTCCACTTGTCGCGACCCCTCGCCGGCAAGGGAAAACACGACACAGGATTCTTCTTTCAGCAGTTTATTCAGGCCTTGATTCAAGTATCATCTTCTAGCGACCCCCCCCCCCCCGCCGAGCGCCCAAGCATAGCCTAATAAAGCCTCCCGCATACCAATCCCAAGCTGCCATGTGGATCTTTCTCATAGGGTGGTAAGGGATTGCGAGCCAATTCTCCATAAAAGGAGTTGTTTATCACAGGCCACAGTGGAAGCCGGCGCCATCTTCTAATGGCGGCCACGGTCTATAGGAACGGCTCACCACAGTTCCCCCTTCTGTTTTATAAAACAATGCAGGTGAAAGTAGAGGTCCTATCCCACTGTGCAGAAATGGCTGCAATGTATGGTTCAGTCCTAAGGAGGGCCCTTCCCTAGACCTGGTCCCATATCAGCTGACGCCTTTTTTTGTAGGGCGGGGCGTGGACGTCAAACCCGCATGCAATAGGACATGCTTTCCTTGAGGTCCATTGAGGGATCACTCAAGTGCAGTGCCTTGCCTCGCATCCTGCATCGTGATGACAGTGAGAAGTAGGATAACACAGGTAGCCTGGTAATGATGACAAAATTTAAGTTGGCAACATAATCCCTAAGCCCCAGAGGAAGGTAAAGAGTCTGTAGCCGAGAAGAAAGACCAGTCCTGAAACCCATCTGCGTGCAATGGTAACAAGACCTGCAGAGTGCAAGGGCTATTCAGCACTGAGAAAGCATAGGAAAGAGGGCACGTCAATCCCAGTGCAATGTGAAATTAACTTGGGGTGCAATGGCCATGCCCAGAAATCACTGTTTAAGATGTGCAAGCCAGATTTGTGGAGAAATGCCATTTTCTAAGGTCGCAAGAGCTTGTACAATCATAGCCTTCTCTTGCGTATGGTGAGTTTTAAGGCGACAGAGAAGCCACAAACAAAGCACAACACCGAAGCAACACATAGCACCAAAAATGCCTATTCCCACCCATTCCTTAAAGAAGGAAAAAGCAGAGGATAGCCAACTGGTGAATTGACCCAAAGTCACTGGTTCGACACGGGTACTATTCAAAACAGCAATCTGAGTTAGTTGAGACTGGATTAAGTTTTCTGCTTCCATGGACCAGGTTTCGGATAGATATTCCCCGATGATGCGGGAGGCATTTCTGGAATCATTAAATCTGACAGAGGTTATACATAAATGTGCACGTTGATCAATACAACCCAAATGTACTAGGTCAGACAATTCCTCAACTTGAGCTTGAAGCAGATCTATCCTTTGATTAGCAGCCAAAATCCCAGATAAAATGTGTTGATTAATTTTACTTTGGGATTCAAGTACGGTGGATGTTTGTTGAATAACCTGATTAATAGTGGCAGCAGTTTGTACTTGGCTGGCCATGGCTACTCCAGCTGTAACTGCTGCAGCAGCAGATACTGCCACAGCTGTCACTATAGCTGCCGTAATTCCAAAATCTCTACGGGCTCTAATCAATTCAACAATAGGAAAGGATTCTGGATCTGCAGTAACTGGGATCGGGACAAAGGTTGGAATTTTCATAACCACTGCCGTAGTCCAGGAGCCATTCCAACACTCAGACAAGTAGCAAGTAACATTAGAACAATTAAGCATCCCCTGTAATGTAACATTAGCCAAAAGAAACAGGAACGGAGATTGGAGACAGACTGCTGTGGAGGGTAACGTAGCACTACTTAATTGTGAACTACGTGAAAAATTTTTGAGTCTCCTACCTCGTTCCGAGTCTTGGGTACGCCAGAAACATTAAACAGCCAACTTTGGACTCCTCGTAATTGAGCCAAAGCGGAAATATCAGCTGTGGCCCCCTTTTCATTGGAAATCAACCATTGAAACCAAGACCAACCTGCTCCTATAGAGGAATTATTGTTGGAAGAATTATACAAGTATCTTTTAAGAGAGGGGGAAAGAGAGAAACCTTTAGCGACCTGATGTTTCTCCCAAGAATGATCTTGGCAAGGCGTGAATGTTGGGGGGGTATCCTGTTTGTTGATTAGCAAACCTGCCTTGCCCCAAAAGCATATCCTTATCTTAGGTAGGGCGTCCCGCTGCATGATTTTGGGCATCTTGCTCTACTGCACCCTCTAGCATAAATGCTCTCCAATCCAAATATTTCCCTGGGGAAACACAAGCATGGACTAGACTAGCCCAATCTGAAGGAGTCATACAAAATCTAGTAAGTCCCTCCACCTGAGTGAGAGTGAAAGCGGCATCCACACCATAAGTGCGGACAGATTCTGCCAAGGTTTTAACTATCTTAAAGTCTAAAGGCTCATGATATCTTCCCCTGTTATTGTCCTGAAATACAGGGTATGTAAGTCCCATATCTGTATTAACTGTCCTCCAAACTTGCGCATGAAAAGATCTCCCGGAACCTTGGCTCCCCCCCACATACGGGGGTGGGGCAACAGGCACCATATCTTCTTCTAAATTTTTAACCTCCTCCTCCTCAGAATTTTGTTGACCAATATTAGATCCCTCCCCCTTCTTACAGTAGGCTTGCGTGCTTTGTGTCTCCTTTTTCTTCTTTTTCATTTTTATCTTACATAGTTGTTGTAACAATATATCAAGGTCCTCAGAACTCTCTGAGTCGCTTGTGTTCTCAGGCGTTTTTAATTCGGTCAAGTCTGGGTAGAGCCTTCTCCTATTTTTATCTTCAGGCTTTTTTGCTTTCTCACTACTGTTACTTTTGATACTCTCTGCCACTTCACTATGTGATCCTTCAGATTTTTCCTCATGTAGTTGCTCAAGAACAGCTTGACCCTCACTCATAGCTTCTTGGCATTTACTATCTGCTATACATCCTCTAACTAACTTCCAAAGCGGTATAACATCACCCTCTAAGGTGCCTTGCTCATGAGCGAAATCTAGATCTTTCCCTAATTTGTCCCAGCTAGGAATCTTAAGACTCCCTGAAAAGGCAAACCAAGGAGCTGCCATGTCAACTTCTTTCAAAAACATCTGCAAAGTGCTTTGCTTTACCTTAAGTCCTTTTGAACATAACAACCCATCTAGGGCCAACAAAATTGGGCTTGAAGAAGTAGCGCCCATAATGTTTTTAGAGCTATAAAGAAAATGAAAGTACAAAAATCCCCGCTCTCTTCCTTTTACAGGGGAGCGTCCCTTTTCCCGCTCTCTCTTTCTTTACCGAGGAGCGTCCCGCTATTAGCTTGCGGATTCCCACTTTACCTGGGAACTTACCGGTGCACCACCCTGACTGCTGAAAGTTCTGGATCCTGGGTTCGAGGAATATAAGTCCCCGTACGGGCCACCAACTGTCGCGACCCCTCGCCGGCAAGGGAAAACACGACACAGGATTCTTCTTTCAGCAGTTTATTCAGGGCTTGATTCAAGTATCATCTTCTAGCGACCCCCCCGCCGAGCACCCAAGCATAGCCTAATAAAGCCTCCCGCATACCAATCCCAAGCTGCCACATGGATCTTTCTCATAGGGTGGTAAGGGATTGCGTGCCAATTCTCCATAAAAGGAGTTGTTTATCACAGGCCACAGTGGAAGCCGGCGCCATCTTCTAATGGCGGCCACGGTCTATAGGAACGGCTCACCACATCCACTCTCTGTGGGCTATGTGAATTCTCCTGCTCTTTGTCACTAAAATGAAGTCCAAAATGAAGTGGACATTCTGAACACTGCACAGAATACCAGGTCTGATGAGCAAGAAAGAGGTCTTTCAAGGATACCTCAGTAAGATACCTATATCCCCCATGATGGTCAAGAAGCCCAACAAAGAGCTGGCTACATTTGTACCTTGCCCAAGAGTCCCAGCTGGAGAATTCAAGGGCATCCTCTGCTGTATATCTGAGCATTTGTCAATACTCCAACATGGAGGCTCTAGGAAGGTACCACCCCTTGAGCACTTCAGCCAGTTTCTTGATTCAAACTAGGGTTTTGTATGTATTCTGGAGAGGTACCTGCCTTTTCAGCTTGGGTTGCCTCAGTGAGCACCACAATGTGGGGGATCCAAGCATTTGATCCAGTTCCATGGAATCCTAGTATAATGTCAACAGACACCAATATGCAGCAAAGCAGGTGGGACAATGGAGACATGACCACGGGATCCAAGGTCACAACTTCATTCTTTACCCCAAAGTAACTGAACCGATATGGTCATGTGACACTTGAAGCCATGGCATGGTGCCATGTGGTCATGACCCCTTGTGAGGATGGAGCACTAACCTTCAGGAAGCAGGAGGCACATGAAACCAATGACCAACATGTGGGTTGTGATCCCGGTTGTGAGAAGACACTAATATAGAAAATCAAGACATGGAAATTCAATCTGCCTGACTAACCTATACTCCCAGTGATCCTCTGTAGGATATCTGTGCTTCCTTCCTGCATAACTTGAGTTTCTGTGGAAATAGATGTCTTGGCTCCAGAGGCAGGGACACTGCACACGACTTATACTAAAAGCCCTAATGGAATGAAAGCTATGATAGTCACTTTATCACTTTGGGCCTCTCCAGGCCCTAGGTGAATTACTTCTAGGCATTCTTTAAACTTATCCCCTGATTTCTGCTCCTATCCATTCATCATTCACAAGTGTATTATTTAATCTCCAGGTATTAGAGTGGTTTCTGTTTTTTATCTCATCATTGATGGCTAATTTCATTTCATTAGAATCTGATAGGAGGCAAGGTATTTTCAATAGTTTTTTTTTTTTTTTTTTTAATAGACTAATGTGGGAAGCCGTTCTCGCACGTGATTGGGCATCTCCCTGACTGGGTGTGAGGTGTTCTGGCCAAGCTGTGTCAGAACTAATCCCCACCCTTTTTAGGTGCGAGAGCCTGTCCGTGTAGGGGTGTGACTGACCATTGACCCTGAGACCAATCACTGACCCTGACCTTGGAATGCTGTCCCCCTCGACCTTCATTGGATGGAATTTTCCCCTGAATTTCTTGTTTCCCAATAAAAGGCCACTCTCTGGCATGCCCTACCTCTCTCTCTCCTGCTAGTCTCTTGTTTAAACTTCGCTACCCCACCGGGTGGCTCGAGGCAGGAGCCAGAGGGGAGAGCCATCTCAGACCTGGTCAAAGAAAAAGGTAAATTGAGTTTATGTGTGTTTATTTTGATCTCACTAGTTAACTTCTATGCTTCGAACCTCTAGTATGAAGCTAGCATGCTGGTTGCATGGCAGAGACTAAGATTTGCTTTGTGACCTCAAACATGGTTATTTTAGAAAATGTTCCATATGCTGCTGAGAAAAAAGTGAAATCAGACACTGATGTATGAAATATTCTAGAGATGTTTGTTAGGGTCCATGTTACTTATTGTAATGTCACCTTATCACTTGATGCCTTTCATGCCAATGGACGCTCAGACTACAAAAGAAGCTATTCCCACTCGTAACTGACCTCACAATCAGGAGAAATTAGCCGGAATGCTACATGATGGGGTGAAGAGAAACCTATTTAGCACATATGAGAGCGAAGGTGTTATCCCTGGAAATATTGTTCCAGTTTTAACTGCAAATGGGCAAATAGAAGAATACAGGCCATGAAGGCTCAGAACACAGAGGGTGAGTCCTCGGTGCCTTTTTCAGGCAAGTCCACTAGATCAGCCGAAATCCTGCCAAGTAACACTCATAAGATCACTTTCTCTAGAAATGTTATCTAATTAGTTGGGAAGACATTGGAAGACCAATGGGTGGATGGAATGGACCATATGCTTTCCTACCCATAGAGCTTTCACCCTAATGTGCTCCCACCCTCAAGCTGGTTGTGTACACAGTAGACTGGGCTCATGCTGCTTTCTGGCTCTGTTCTCCAGAAGCCACTTCTTCTGGAAATTTCTGCCCTATCTGAACCAAACCTCCTTCCATGGGATCATCCACAGATTATGACAACTGAGTAGAAGGGCTAAGGTCCAGCCTCGTCACCTCACAAGAAGCAGAGATATTCTACCTCTCAGTATCTGGACTTCCTGGAAAATCAGAGTGGGTAGCAATCACAGAATGTGTTCCATGAGGGAGTCTGACTTGTCTCCCACAGTTTCTTTTAAATATCTCATGAAAGCTTTTCTTCATTCACCTTTCCTAAAACAAAACAGAAGAAAACAAAATAAGGAAACCTCCAATTCAGGTTGTTTTTAGTGAGGCCTAGGGTGGTAGCTTCTTCAGAAAAGTGGTCTTTTGTATATACCTCAGATGCAGTGAAAGAAAGCATTCACAACGACTACTCTGAAAGACACTGAAAATTGGTAAGAAACAGCACTTGTTCAGAGGACTTACGAGTTTAATGGACCGTCAAACCAAGAATTGACTTTATGATAAGGCAACCATCCACGTTGCATGAAACGTTGTTAAGGAGCAGGCACACTGAGAGTAAGAAAACAAGATAACTCGTCTGGATAAATGTTCAGACAGATCCTCATTTGGGGTTTGGGATCCAAGAATTTATTTGCAAATTGATCCCAGGAAACATTATAGGGATGATGGAAAATGTTCCAACGTGGAGAGGGAAGATAGCAGAGAGTGACATAATGAAGAGATCATTCCTGAAGGTATCTGAGCTCCAACCTCAGTGAAGATCTCTGGTCGACCAGAAGGCTCACCCAGGTGGAATCTGTGCACCTATCCCTATTCACTGGTTGAACACTGTTCTGGGGGCTTTTTTTTTTTTTCCTTTTTTTTCTTTTTTTTTTTTTAATTTTTATTGTTGGTTGTTCAAAACACTACATAGTTCTTGATATATCATATTTCACACTTTGATTCAAGTGGGTTATGAACTCCCATTTTTACCCCGTATACAGATTGCAGAATCACATCAGTTACACTTCCATTGATTTACATATTGCCATACTAGTGTCTGTTGTATTCTGCTGCCTTTCCTATCCTCTACTATCCCCCCTCCCCTCCCCTCCTCTCCCCTCTTCTCTCTCTACCCCCTCTACTGTAATTCATTTCTCCCCCTTGTATTATTTTTCCCTTTCCCCTCACTTCCTCTTGTATGTAATTTTGTATAACCCTGAGGGTCTCCTTCCATTTCCATGCAATTTCCCTTCTCTCTCCCTTTCCCTCCCACCTCTCATCCCTGTTTAATGAACCCTGTGAACAGAGCTTGGTTTGTATCCAGAGAAGGTCCTCGGGCAGGGAGGACCAGGTGCTTGCTTTCCAAACTATCTTCCTGTATTAGGTTGTGAAATGTTCACCTCAAATTGTATGCTATGATTTCTCAATGTTTAGTGATGAACTACCAAAAAGGGTGACAAAGAAGGACAAAAATTCAAAAAGGAAAAACAAAGAGACACCATAGCTTTATGTTTGTATGCAGGTCTAAGTTACATTTATTGAAGATATAAGATTCTATTGACACAAGGAAATATAACACAGGGCAGTTGGTTCCATGGGGTAACACGAGAGCAGACAGATTCAGGGAAAAGAGACTCCTTTTGATTTGGGAGACAGCTGATAACGTGGTGGAGGAGGGGCTACCCATGTGGAGGCCAAACGCTATCAAACCACCCACTGGAATGAAGGTTTGTAAGTGGCCTGTGCTGACTGTGCCCAGAGATGGACTCCATCAATCTGTTGGTTGAAGAGCAGTGGGGTGGGGGTGGGGGGCTGGGGGGGGGGCAGGTGCGGGTGCTGAGCACAAGAAGCAGTGGAGCAGGAGGAGAGGAATGAATTGGTGGGGCAGCTAGCAGCAGTTGGGCTGGTGGCACAGAGACTAGTAGCAGCAGCTTGGGCGACAGCAGCTGGCCACACAGCAGCAGGGTCGGCAGCAGGTGGTCCTGCAGCAGGTGGTCTGGAGGCAGCAGGGGCGAGAGCAGCAGGAGCCACAGCCACTGGAACCTCCACAGCCACTGGAACTACCACAGCAGGGGCTGCAGCAGCTGGAGCCACAGCAGCTGGGGCGGCAGCAGGTGGTCCTACAGCAGATGGGGCGGCAGCAGCAGGAGCCACAGCCACTGGAGCCACAGCCACTGGAGCCACCACAGCAGGACCCACAGCAGGTGGGGCAGCAGCAAGTGGTCCTGCAGCAGGTAGTCTTACAGCAGATGGGCTGGCAGCAGCAGGAGCCACAGCCACTGGAACCTCCACAGCCATTGGACCCACCACAGCTGCAGCAGCTGGAGCCACAGCAGCTGGGGCGGCAGTAGGTGGTCCTACAGCAGATGGGCTGGCAGCAGCAGGAGCCACAGCCACTGGAACCTCCACAGCAGGGGCTGCAGCAGCTGGAGACACAGCAGCTGGGGCGGCAGCAGGTGGTCCTGCAGCAGGTGGTCTGGCAGCACCTGGGATGGCAGCAGCCACACCCCTGGCCAGAGAAGCAGGAGCCACAACAGGAGTTGCACATGGTGTCAGAGACTGGAGGTTCTGGGGGTATTTCCAGGAAGGTGGGTTTCAAAGGTTTGGAGGTCTCTCTGATCCACGTCCCCTTTTATACCCTGCTAAGGGGCTGCTGTCTTCATATGCAACATCCTTTCCTTGTTATTGTTTGTATTAGTAAACAGGCTATTATTCAATTAGGCTCCCTCATTTTTGGTCCAATTTCAGGTGGAATGGAGAACAGGATTTCCTTTCCCTGATGTATTAGGATTCATTTGTCAGTTCTTCCTGGATCATCTCTCAAGTGTCTTTCTAGTTCTCCTTCCTCAAAGAGACGTGTCACATGACATTCTGCCTCTTTCTGCTGGGCTTCAGTGTCAATGTCAGAGTACATCATGTGTGTCTTGGGAAAGATTGACTTTAGCATCCCATACTTATTTCCCGGGGCCACAAAATTAAGCATTGGCTTTGTCATCTCATGGCTCTTTCCCTAAGGGTCATCTGGGGTAAGAAGTTTGGAATGTGCATCACAGACCATGCACCAGAGCAGCGAGGACACTAGGACATATTCCCCATTCCCACTCTCAATCTTGTGCATTTTAGTCATTTAATGGAATACACAGAACATTTGTCAGGGGGGAACCTAGGTCATGATATTCCATGTTTTTCTCTCCCCTGCACCAATATCTAAAAGGAACTTCAGGGTCTCCTGAGGGAAGTTGGCTGTTGAGATCAGCTACACCACGACCTTGAGGTCCTGCCACCCTCTTCTTGGTGGAGAAGTGCTTTTCTCTGTTTTGGCTTCCCTGACTCTGTGGTCCTTACAGGCCATATTGACTCATCCTCTGTGTCCAGCACTCTCTTGACAACCTCTGAGGTTCCTCCTTTTTCATTTCACTCCCACCTGCCGTGATGACTAGGCTTTGGATATATCAAGCGTTCTCTTTTTTCTTTGTTGTGGTTATTGATCTGGTTTCACCATTTAGGTTTTATAATCTAACAAATCAAACAACCAAATGAAAATCAGAGGCAAACTGAAAACAGTTATCTCGACAATGCATATCAGTGACATATATCCATAGTGAGGATGAAGTCAAAGCTCTAAGGTCACCAAATTCCACTGCTAAAAGCCTTTGACTTCTTTTGCTCAAAAGGAGGGATGCTGCCAGTCCAGTAGGTAGTCTTCTGCATGTAACAAACAGGAAGGAAGAGAGTATTTGGTTTCTCTGTGGTGGCAATCTTCATTGTTTTTATCAAATTTTAGTTAGGCTCTTTAAAGAATAAACCCTTTTAATATTTCCATCCTATTATCTTGCTTAGGAAACGTCTGATTCAGGTGTTCTTATATTAAGGGTTTGTTTGCTGAGACAGGAGAATAAGACGTGTTTAAATACTACAATGTTTGAGTGGGGAGATAATTCACTGGATTGGTGTGCAGGCATGGCAGAGGAAAAATGAAACATATTCAAAAATTTTGATTACTATCAGAAAGTTTTCTACAAACATTTAGGGAGTTTCGCAGAATCGTTTTTCCACAGCAAAGAATCCTATTGTTGAGGAGGAACCATGAAGATCATGGAATATCACTGTCAACCACACACTGGATTCTGATGGAGGAAACTGAATACAGAAGAGACATAACTCTATGCACTCCTTCCTAAATTTTACTCATGGTCTAGGGAAATAGAATGGAGAATTCACTTCTGGTCCATATGGATGAATTATCTGAGGTCTACAAACTCACCTTTTTTATGATTTGGAGTTTTAGAGACAGTGTAGAATGTTTGTTCTCAGTAGGTTTTCCTTTCCTGTATTGAATGGTACGATAAAGAACACATGATGGTAGACACAACTAACACTTTCCAGGAATTGGGTTATGTATGTGAGTAGCATGGACTCATGGCATTAATATATCTTTGAAACAAAGGCATGAAAAAGGCACATTTCCTCTCAGGTGTCACATTTCATTATTGCACAATCTTTTTAAAGTAAATATTTGTAACATATTGTGTCCATAGTTAATATGTACTAGAATTATCTGAATTCACAAGTCTTAGTATAACATATCATCCAAATAGAGACAAAATACTCATGTCTAATTGATAGGAAATTCTACATAGTTTCTATTCAAACAATTTATTTCCCAGTTAAACTCATAGCTCATTTAAATATTGAGGAATGAAATATATATATAATATTATATATTATAATAATAAATATTGTGAGTTTTTATTTGAAGCAATATAGGTAATCAGAGAAATATGTAGAGTGATAGAAATGTGTCATTGCCATAGATTGTATTTGTATCTGTTCTTACAATGTCATTATACATTACTATCTAAACTCATTTCCATATATTTCAGAAAACATTTCAGCTGCAAGAGAAAAATTACCAGTCAAAGGTAGAGTTAAAACAATAGGATTTCACCTGATTTCTCAACCAAGATCCTGAAAGACTGCTGGGATTGGAATAGTATATTCCTACCTCTGAAAGAAAATAGATGCCAACCAAGAAAGCTACAGCCATCAAACTTAAGCTTCAGAATCAAAGATGAAAGCAAACCTTATATGATAAACAGACACTAAATTAATTCAGAACCACAATGCCTGTAATTCAAATGCATACTAAATAAAACATTTTATGAAGATGAATTGAAAAATAAAAACCAAAATCATTATATGAAGGAATTACACTATAAAAAGACTTGAGTAAGGAACAATCAAGACCAACTGAAACATTAAAAATCATTGAATATGGCAGGAAATAAAATCATCTCTCTATAATAACCCTGAATACAAATGGTCTGAAGTCCTCAATTGAAGACATGAGGGTGGCAGCCTGAAGTACAAACACAAGACCCAGCAATATGTTGTCTGCAATAGACTCACCTCACAGGCAAAGTATCCACAGACTGAAGGTAAAAGAACAGGGAAAACATACACCATTCATGTGGGCCCCATAAACAAGCAATGGTAGCTATTCTCATATCAGAAAAAAAAATGGACTTCAAGCCAAGATTAAATGGAAGACACAATAAAGAACTCTCCATAGTGCTTTCAGGTATCATCCAACAAGAGATAATGAGCATTAATACTAAGCCTAAAATAATGGAACATCCAAATACATAACCAATCCTTCTCAGTATTAAGAATCACAGAGATGATGATACAATAATACTGATTGACTTTTACATACCTCTCTCAAGACTGGATATATCATCCAGAAAAAGACTTAGTAAAGATTCCACAGAACTAAACAATATAATTAGTAACCTGGACCTAATAGATATCTCTAGAATATTTCATCCATCAATGTCTGACTTCACTTTTTTCTCAGTGGCATATGGACCATTTTCTAAAATAAACCATGTTCTAGGTCACAAAGCAAATCTTAGCCAATTCAAAGTATTATTGAAAATACCTAGCTTCCTATCAGATCATAATGAAATGAAATTAGGAACCAAAGATGATGTAAAAAACAGATCACTCTAACACCTGGAGATTAAATAATATACTTGTGAATGATGAACAGATAGGAGCAGAAATCAGGTGACAAATTTTAAAAATTCTTAGAAGTAAATGAGAATAAGAATACAATATATGAATATCTCTGGGACAGTATGAAGCCAATTCTAAAAGGAATCTTATAGCATTGAGTTTATGTATCAAAAGCAAAGAGAGATATCAAATATATAATCTAATATCTCATAGCCCTAGAAAAACAAAAAACGAATCAACACCAAATTAGAGCCTAAATCGATGAAATTGAATTTTTTTTAAATGCAAAACATCAATGAAGCAAGCAGGTTGTTTTGGAATGATTCAACAAGACTGATAAACTCCAATGAAACTAATTGAAAATAAAGAGAGAAATGAGCATATTCACAAAATTTGAGATGAAAAAGTAAAGATCACCACAGACACTATTGAAATCCAGAGGATCATCAAATACTTTTTTGGAAATTGATACTTCAATCTGCTAGAAAATTTTAAAGATATGGACATATTCCTAGGAGCATATGATCTACCCAAATTGAACCATGAAGATATCTAAAACTTAAATAGATTAACTCAAGAAATGAATTCGAAAAAATAATCAAACCCTTCCAATTAAAGCCCAGGAATGGACAATTTTTAACAGAATTTTTACCAGAATTCCACCAACTTCTGGCAATTTCTACCACACTTTTTTAAGAAGAACTAATCCAAATCCTTATCATACTATTCCCTGAAATAGAAAAGGAGGGAACACTGCCAAACTCATTCCATGAAGCCACTATCACCCTGGGCAACAATCAGAGAAAGATTCACTAAGGAAAGAACACTTTGGGCCAATATCCTTGATGCTTCTAGAATAAAACATTAGTGGACATCCAAAAACATATTAAAAGACAATGTTCTATGGTAAAGTGGGTTTCATCCCAGAGATACTAGTTTGGTTCAAAATATGGGAATCAGTAAATGTAACCCCACACAATGGTCTTAAGAATGAGAATCACACAATTATCTCAAAATATGCAGAAAAATAATTGGAGAAAATACAGCACACACTCATGTTTAAAACACACACACACAAAAATAACTAAGGCTAGAAAGAAATTACCTCAACATTGTCAAGACTCTATATGGCAAGCCCAAGACAAACATCACACTAAACAGAGAAAAATGAAAAGCACTTTATATAAAAACAGGAATAAGGCAAGGATGTCCACTTTCACAATTTACATTCTACATCATTCTTGAAACTCTAGTCAAAGTAATCAGTCAATAGAAGGAAATTAAAGAAATATGAATAGGAGAGGAAGAGCTCAAATTCTCTCAATTGAAGATATGATCCTCTATTTAGAAGAAGCAAAGAACTCCACCAGAAGACTTTTAGAGATCGTTGTAGATTAGCTATGTAGTAGCATATGAGATCAACACTTGTAAATTAAATGTTTTCCTATACTCAAATGATCCATCTGCTAAAAAGCAAAATACCCAAATCACAGTGCCCCCCCCCCAAATAAATGGGAATCACTCTCTCAAAACTAATTAAGGACTTCAACAATGGAAAAAACAAAACAGTGCACTAAAGAAAGAAATTGAAGCAGATGTTTGAACATGGAAAGGCTTCTCATGTTCTTGGGAAGCAGAATAAATATTATCAGACTGTCCATATAGCACAAAGTGCTATACAGACTCAATGGAATTTCCATCAAAAGTCCAATGACATTTTTCACAGAACAAGAAAAAGCCATTATGAAATTCATTGAGAACAATAAGAGATTCTGAATAGCCAAAGCCACCTTTCATGAGAAAAGCAAAGGTAAAACATGTCAATATCACCTCAAATTATACTACAGAGCTCCATTTAGAAGAACAGCATGATATTGGCACCAAAAATAAGCATGAATACAAGTGCAATAGAGTGGAGGACACCCATACCCCAGGGGTATGCCTACACCTGAAGACCCGCCTTGCTGTCTGAGCTGGATCAACGCCCAAGTCACCATGAATGTAGTGATTGGCCAGAGCCTCCTGCTTCAGGACTGGAAGGTGTGGTCATTCAGAGCAGCTCCCCACACTCTACCAACTGAGCTATATCCCTAGCCCTGAAGACTTAGGCTCTCTGAGTGGATTAAAAAAACAAGCCCCAATAATATACTTTCTGCAAGAGACTCACCTCACAGGCAAAGACATCCACACTGAAGGTAAAAAGATGGGAAAAACATATACCAACACATGGGACTCAAAAACAAGCAAAGATAGCTATTCTCATATCACAAAATGGACTTCAAGCCAAGATTAAGTGGAAGAGACAAAGAAAGTCACTTCATAGTTCTTATGGGATCATCCATCATGAAGACATAAAGATCATCAATATTTATGCCTCAAACAATGGTGCATGTATTTAAATACATAGAAAAATCCTTTTCAATATTAAGAATCAAACAGACTAGTTTGACTTTAACACACATCTCCCACAACTGGATTGATCATCCAGAAATAAAAACCAAGTTTCCATAGAATTAAACAATAAATTAGTAACATGAACCTATCAGACATCTATAGAATCTTTTATCCATCAATTTCTTTTTTTTTTTTTTGAGTAGAAATTAGAAGTTTATTAAAGGACAGCAGAAAAGACTTCTCCCGGAGGAAGAAGGGGACCCAAGAGGTGGAATCCGTGGAAGGGATGTTGTCTCCCCTTTTTATAGTTCTTTCAGTGATGGAATGTAGGTGGGAAGGACCGAGGGGTGGGACACAGGTGGGCCAAAGAAGTAATCTGGTCAGGAAGGACTTCTGAGTCAGCACCTTTTTGCTGGGGGCTGTTCATTAACATTTCTTTGAGGTGGACTTTGGCCTAGGGCCTTTTCGGGACTTCATTAACATTCCATTAGTTGTCCTGTTTCCCGGAATCATTGCCAGCATGGTCTCCATTTTAGATTTCACTTGGCATTAGACCCGTATTTATCTAACTACACTGACTACCTAACTTTAAATCTGGCTTCATTCCCCCCTCTAAGTTGGGAACTCCTTACTGCTGTAAGGAAGCGGGGTGAAGAAGATCTTTCTGGCTTCTTCAGGCTGAAAAGGGACGATGTAGGGCAAGCAGTTTGGAGTCCCCCTTTAAAAATCGGGTCTATTGAGTGGTCCATGATAGAAGTCTGATTGAGAAGTAATAGGCTGGAGGGCCATTTGAGTGATGGATGGTCTATAAGAGAAACAAGAATTCATTAGTACTGGAACCATATTGATGCAGCAATAAATGCCATAGCACAGGAATATGCCAATGAGTATGATGGCAAAGACAAAGACTAACAATGTTTTCCACCAGGAAGTACCAAGAACCAGGAGCTAAGATATTGTTTCCATAACAAAGTTGCTGAGGACATGGCTTCTATCTGAGCATGTAAATCTTTAAGGATATTTGTCACATTGCCAGAATTGTCAGGAATATAAACACAACATTTAACTTTTAGGGTTACAGATGTCCTTTCCCTTAAGATATAGTTTAACAATCTAATGTCATCTGATCTTGCAAAATCCTTTTACTAGTATGACCTCTGTGTCTAATAGAGAAATCTTTAATTCTGTTACTTAGGGCTGGATAACCATACTTGCAAACACTAAGCCTACCTGTGTAAGTTAGAAATAAAGGCCTTAAACTAAAAACTACTCTGGCAGTTCCTTTTGATAGTTATCAGGCATTCCTGTCTGAGAATCTCTTTTGTAGCCTCCAGTTTACTTATTTTTGGAAGTTACATTTAACTATTATTATTATTTAAAATGTCCAGGAACAGCTGTGCTTTGGCTTTGACTGTCTTTGCTAAGTGTTTAAGATGAAGCAAGTCAAACTGACTTTTGTTTTTATCTATTGTTAACAGTCAGCTGAGCTTCCCTGGGAGTCCTCGGGGAACTTCACAGCAGCTTCTCAGTTCCGCTAGTGCCATTTGCGCTAGGATGGGTCCAGGCCTTGCTTGACCATGTGGCTTCCCTTGGAAGCATCAGGGATGTCTCCCTTTTCTGATGACCCTCCTCTTCACAGCAAATGCACTGATTGGCTTTCTGTCCTCCATTGGTCTCATTAATCTCCCTACTCAGGAGATTATGTGGCCTAGAGTTGCAGAGCCCTTTGGAGAAGTCCCCTATTCCCTGATTCAGACTGACTTAGAGGGCAAGAGCCAAATATTGGTTTTCTTGGCCCTTTTAATTTAACTAATTTAAAAACTTAATCTTAAACATCCAGCAAATAAGTTTCAACAGCCTTATACTAAGAGTACTGGGCTTTAATGTCTATCTCTCTATCCTGTAGGTGATAACTCCTTATCTTAAATTAACCCAGGTTGTGTGTTCTTAAAGCAGTACCTCTGCAAAACATTAACAGGCAATCTTAAATCATTTATAAGAAAACTACAAAATAAAATTATCAAGAGTAAAAACATATTTAGTTCATGTAATAGCTACCTTGAATTCTGGCAGGGTTATACATCATAATTCCCTGTTTGAGATCCTAGTAATCTTGGCAAAAAACTACTTTTGGACACAACTTTAAATGTACTGAAATCTGGCCTACTTCTTCCATAGTCACTTTCAAATGTAGTGAGATGGGACAGAGCCTTATCTCAAGTAAGGCAGGGCTCTTCATAAATCTTAAGTACTGTAGTTCTGAAACTGATCTTTGCTTTTCAAACATCATTTTACAAAGCCTACATAAATTGTTGCTCAAGTTCACATGAATATTAGCTAACACAATATAATATCACACCTAAAACATGAATTAAAGAAAAGCTGAAAGCTTTTAACCTTTTGTAGAAAAGTAGTAATGTACTTTTGTGTTTTGCAATAAAACCTTCACACAGATTAGGCTCTCATTAACTTAAAAATACATTTAAATTGTATCTCAGTGTAAAAAGTAACATAGAACTTTACATATCTTATTGATAACAAGTCCAGTTATAGAACACAAATGATATAAATAAATCTCCAACATGTTTTTCTTTTTAAGCCTAAAATTACCATACAACTTTAGAACACCAGCTTGATATAATGCTCTTTTAAAACTTCTACCTTACAAACTTGTATACCTGGAAGATATGGACACATTAACACCACAATTACATTGATGTTTTTATATTAATCAAGTTTAGCTTTTTAAAGAAATAACATGGCACAATTCTCTAAAAACAGTACTTGTTTAACCAGCTGTTTAATTTCTTTAAGATTACTTGCTCAAAAACTTACACTTATAAGCAACTTACACAGACCTTTTTTATATCATTTACTTAAACCCTCTTAATCATATAGACTCTTATCCAGAAACACATTTTCCCTCTATTAAATCCATATCTAGAACCTTCTAGTTTCTCTTTTTTTATCTGTTAACCTCCTTCTGTTCACATTTTGAAACAATACTTGTAAATTTTTGAATTTAAGCAGATTTAACATTTTATTAGGGCCTTTTTGAACATCTAGAAAAACTTATAAGCTTAATTTTAAAGACATCTTTACTTTCATCTGTTTACCCAATTTAAATTGAACCATTTGAATCACGTGAATCAAAGATATTTGGATCCATTTTTTTTTAAATTTTCCATGAGTGCTCCTCATCTATCAATTGTCATATCACTGCATGATATATGGACATACACACATACAGACATACCGACATACAACACGTAACACAAGTGTAACACAACACAATAGTAAAGGCCTTGTAGCTTTCTCAGGTGAAATCTCATTGCGATGTTTAAAAAAAAACTCCAGTTGATCAAAAATAGAACTTATCAGAAAAACATTAACTTGTCTGTAGGATCAAAATCATGAACTCAAAAAAATACAGAATCTAAGAAAAAGCAAAAGTCCTAGAAAAAATTGACCGGCCAGTAATTAGTAAATGCCATACAATTTACTCTTTGGTTTAATCTAGTTTGAGTTCCCATAAAAAGACACTTTTACTCTTTTTTTGGGGGGGGCGCCTCAGATCTGTCTCATACTGAGTGCTCCAGGCTTCTTCTATTTGCATATCAACTTAAGTCCTGGCTGAGGTCTGGAAGGAACTGGGAAAACTGGAATTCTGAGCAGAAACCTCATGCCTAAGGCATTTTAACCATAAGTCACAATTTTCAGGTTTGGATGTTGAAAATTATGATACAAGTTTAAGATATAATTTATAAAATTTCATACCTTTACATTTTCCTACACTAGAAAAACTTGCTCACACAAAACTGAAAATAGGATCTCTACCATCAGAAGAAATTTCTTTAGGATCATTAAGTCACTTCCTTTGTTCTGAAGTTTCTAAAGTAGTATTAAGTTACATTAAATCACCTGAAAAAATCTTAAGAGAACCACACACTACCATGTATATCCAAAATTAAGCTTTAAAAATTTAAGACTGTTGCTATTCAATGTTATTTCAATAAGCCAGACCAATGTTCCAATTCAACATTTTTTTCCTAAATCTTACACACTGAGGGGAACAGATACCATATCATAATTTACTATCCTTGCCCAAGTTAATGCACTGGTACACTTAGTGAAATCTTCTCAGGCTACCCAGTTCAAAATAAAACTAAATGATTGGGAGTTACTTGCCAACTTGGAAGTAGAATTCTTTTAATTTTCTATCCTAAGTATTTAAGTTCTCCTGCATGAATTATCTGAAATCACAAACTAAACAATTACCTAACCCCAACTTTTAACTGCAAGATTATGCAATGCTTCAAACTCATTTAGATACCAGATGTTACAATAAAAAAATCATCTTTTAGACACACATTTAGCCAAGATCATCCCCAAGAAACAATCTATAATAACCTTTAAAATAGAGAGACCAGACAAGAGAAAAATCTCTCCAGGTTTTTAACTTCCATTTAATTATGACTCCTATCAGTGGCACCATAGATTTCCCATGAGTGGACCAGATGTTTTCACAGAGGGGCAACTATAGGTGTAAAATCAAGGGTCTCACTGTGACTGACTTTACTGCATTCAGTGTCCCTTCTTTTTAAGTGGACAGAGATGGAGCAATCCTTACAGTGCAGGGAAGGATGAGGAAATTCCCCAAAGCAAAAATGGCTCTGGCAGCTGCTGGGAGTACCTCAGTTTCCCTTTTACTTACAGGATTAGCTCCTTTGGATAGATCCAATCCCAGGCAATCTGGCATATCTCCTAACTTTCCAGTAGAGTCAGTTTTTATCTGCCTTAGGTCTTGAAGGGGGAAGGGGGTATGTACTTTGATCGGCCCAAATTTTTCTCTTGATTCTTTTTCCTCAGTGAGTCCAAGATTTTTTCTCTTCATGGCAGATATCATAGCTAAGTCTAATTTACACTGTTGGCATAATTTAGGATTTTCCCTTAGAGCAAAGAAAATCTGAACATACAGCACCTCACACCATTTCCTTTTTTGTAAACTTTATCAAACTGTAAAATTGTATTAAAATTGATATTTCCCTCTGGTGGCCAGGTTTCTCCATCAGAGAGTTTGTATTGAGGCCAGGCCAAGAAAATGAGGCGCTTTTTCTTGAGCGTCTGAGGTTCAAATTTATCCCAATTTTTCAATACGCAGGCTAGTGGTGCACCTGGCATATTGGAGAGAGAGAAGCTCCCGTCTCAGTGAGAAGAAAACAGGACTCAGGCGCCCACGCCGCGCCAGAGAAAACTGTTCTCATTAGGGACGTCTCCCTAAGCTTGAGCTTCCTAAACGGTCCAGAAAACCCGTCTCTCACCTTGCTTTGCCAAGGGGTTTCTGGTCCCCTTTAGCAAAGTGCTAGGGTCTCAGTTTGCCCTGTGCCAGAGACCCTGGGAGGATTCAGACTTAAGGGCATTACTGCTTATCCTCCCGGCCACTAAAAACCCATTGCAAAAGAGAAACATGCGCTCTTTGTTGCCTTTGCTCTGTAGACTAAAGGAGCCGCCTAAGTGTTAAGGGATATCTACTGGTTGTAAGGTAGCAGATTACCAGGAGTTGATTCTAAAAATGCCTCTCTAGCAGCTTAGGGAACACAACACATTTTAAACATTGGGGCAATAAAACAGACTAGTGAAAGTTACCTATGCATCTTAGGGAACCTGGGCAGATTTTACTAATTATCCCATGCCTTTCTCTCAGTCCTACAACCTGAATTACTAACATTTCTGACCTGCAAAGGAAGGGGAGCATCCAGGAGGAATGGATGCGAGGTTGGGAGTGTTGCATGGCCCATACAGAGGCAAATGTGATTGGGGCTTTCCCTCAGTGCCATTCATCTATCGATCACCCTAGATACCCCTGAGGGCTGTCGGGAGGGGGCTCAAGAGAAAGGAACCTTAGGAATCGTCTGAGTGTAGCCCAGACCGGAATTCCGCAGTTGTTCCAAACTCCTTCCTCCACCTCCACGCATCCGAGGCAGATCGGGATTCGGGACACTGTGTACTCACGCCAATTGCTCTCCAGGCCCAGACAGAAAAGTTGGAAGCGGCTTTGGCAGAACCCAACATGCCTGCTCTGTATTGAACAGGTGATTGAGAGCTGCCTAGGCCGGGAAACCTCTCACCTGAGTCTTGAAGAGTGGCGGCTGCACTAATTGCGTTTAAGTAGCCGTCGGGTGCCCACCTTACCCTCCAGAAAGAACGAGAGAGAAAGATGCACCTCAAACAGACATGGGGTGCGTGCACTTACCTCGGTGTAGAATCTCGGTCTGGGACCTCCAATATGTTACCGCTGTTGACCGGTGACGAGTCCTTGCTTCCCCAATGTTGAAGAATAACACCAAAGAAGCACGCCGAGGCAAGGTCAGAGTAGAAATTAGAAGTTTATTAAAGGACAGCAGAAAAGACTTCTCCCGGAGGAAGAAGGGGACCCAAGAGGTGGAATCCCTTATCCATCAATTTCTGAATTCAGTTTTTTTCTCAGCAGTACATGTGACCATATTTTAGTTCACAAAGCAAATATTGGCTAATTCAAAGAAACAGAGAAATCTTATCAGATCATACAAAATGAAATTAGAAATCAATGAAAGATAAAAAAAAAAGAAACCACTCCAATACCTGAAGATTAAATAATACACTTTTGAGCATTGAATGGATAGGAGGAGAAATCAGGGAAGAAAATTTAAAAAAAAATTCTTAAGAGTAAAGGAGAATAATGTTAAAACATGAAGATCTCTGAGACAGTATAAAACCAGTTTTAGTGGAAATTTTAAATCATTGAGTTCATGTATCAAAAGAATAGAAAGATACAAAATAAATAATCTAACATTTCATCTCATGGCCCTTGAAAAAAAAAAGACAGAACAACACCAAAATCAGTACAAGACAATAGTTAAAATCAGAGCCTAAATCAATAAAATTGAGATTTTAAACATGCAAAAGATCAATAGAACAAGGTTTGGAATTTTGATGGATTGAACAAGATTGACAAACCTGCAGATAAACTAACCAAAAGAAAGAGAGAAATGCTCAAATTAGCAAAATCTGAGATGAAAAAGGAAAGATCACCACAGACACTACTGAAATTCAAAGGATCATCAGAAACTATTTTTAAAATTTATAATGCAATAAGCTAGGAAGTCTTAAGCATATGGACAAATTCCTGGAGGCATATGATCTACCCAAATTGAGCTCTGAAAATATAAAAAATTTAAACGTATCCATTCAAAAAATGAAATTGAATCAGCTATCAAAAGCTCTCCAAACTAAAGCCCAGGAATGCATGGATTATTTGGCCATTTCCACAAGACTTTTAAAGAAAAACTAATATCAATTCTCCTCAGGTTATTCTATGAAACAGAAAAAGAGAACAATGCCAAACTCATTCAAGGAAGTAAGTGTCTCCGAGACCATTACTAGTGAAAGACACATCAAGGAAATAAAACTTCAGACCAGTACCTTTGATGAACATAGAAGTAAATATTCTTAATAAAATATTGGTAAAACACATACAAAATCACATTAAAGAGAGTGTACCGTGGTCAGGTGGGTTTCATCCTAGGGATGCAAATTTGGTTGAACATATGGAAATCAATAAATGTAATTCACCACATAAATAGTATTAAGGAGTAGAATCATGTGGTTTCCCCAAGATAGGTAGAAAAAAACATCTGACAAAGTATGGTACCCATTCATGTCCAGAGCACTAGAAAAACTGCCACAGTCTGGCTGGGCACAAATGCCGCAGTCTGGCTGGGCACACAATCACGAGCCACCACACAGCTTGTAGATTCAAACAGCAACTCTTTATTAAAAACTACTGATAGAAGGAACTAACTCAACACTGGAAAGGCTGCATGTGATAATCCCATGGCCAACATTATACTGAATGGAGAGAACCTGAAAGCATTTCCTCTAAAATCAGAAACAAGGTAAGGATACAGCCTTCACATCTCCTATTCAACATAGTACTTGAAACTCTAGCCACAGCAATCAGGCAACAGAAGGAAATGAAAGGGATATAAATAGGAAGAGAAGAGCTCAAATTATCTCTGTTTGCTTGTGACACGATCCCTATATTAGAAGAACTAAAGAACTTCTACCTAAAGACTTCTAGAACTCATAAATGGACTTATGAATATAACAGGATACAAGATGAACATTCATAAATGAATTGCATGTCTATACTCCAATGACGAATCTGCTGAAAAAGAAAGTAAGAAAGCTATTCTGGTCACAATCACCTAAAAACAAAACAAAACAAAAAACATTTTGGGAATCAATCTGACCAAGGAGGTGAAGGACCTCCACAATGATAACCATAGAAAACTAAAGAAAGAAAGTGAGAAGCCCTAATAACACAGGAAGACCTCCCATAATCTTGGGTAGGCAGAATTAACATTGTTAATATGGCTATACCATCAAATGTGCTATACAGATTCAATCGAATTTCCATCAAAATTCCAACAACATTCTTCACAGAACAAGAAAAAGCAATTATGAAATTCGTTTGAAACAATGAGAGACTCAGAATAGTCAAAGAATCTTTAATGAGAAAAGAAAAGCTGAGGCATGTCAATACCAGACCTCAAATTATACTACAGAGCTATAGTAACAAAAACAGTGTGGTACTGCATCAAAATAGGCATGAAGACAGAGCAGAACAGAAGACACAGAGATAAGACACATAAATACAGTCATCCGATCCTTCACAATGATGCCAAAAACATATATATGTTAGAGAAAAGATCGCCTTTTTAACAAATGGTTCTAGAAAAAAAGGAAAATCGAAATATACAAGAATGAAACTTAACCTTTATCTCTCACCCTGCACAAAAGTCAACTCAAAGTGTATCAAAGGCCTAGGAATTAGATTAGAACCTAAGGAACTCTACCTAAAGACTTCTAGAACTCATAAATGGACTTATGAATGAATTAAATAAAATGTAGGTCCAACCTTCCCACATGTTGGCACAGGAATCAACATCCTTACCAATATTCTTAAAGCAGAGAAATAAAATTAAAATACCAATAAGTCAGGTGAGAGTGTGAAGAGAAAGCCAAAAGAATAGGAGAGATCTTCAGAATATACAGTGAACACAATAAAAGGAATACCAGGAAACTATTAACATGATCAATAAGTGGGCAAAAGGACTAAACAGACACTTCCCAAAAGAATAAATACAAGCAATCAATAATACACATGACTCTGGAAAGCAATATGGAGACACCTTAGAAAAAAGGAATAGAAGCACCATATGCCCCAGGTATCTCACTACCCAGCATATATCCAAAAGATACAAAAACCAGCATACTATGGTGATGCAGCCACCTCAATGTTTATAGCTGTACATTTCAAAATAGCCAAGCTATGAAACCAACCTAGGTGCCCTTCAACTGATGAATGGATAAAGAAATTGTGGTATATTCTGGAGTTTTAGCCATAATGAAGAATGACATTATGGATTTGCTGGTAAAGGGATGGCAATGGAGACAATCATACTAAGTGAAATAAGTCAGTTCTCAAAAGTCAAGGGTCAAATGTGTTCTCTCATATACAGAAGCTAATCCAAGGTAAGGGTTTGAGGAGAGAGAGAGAGAGAGAGAGAGAGAGAGAGAGAGAGAGAGAGAGAGAGAGAATCATCACCAAGAAATTCAGGACTGCCTTTCTCTAAAGTTTAAGTCTATAACAGTTGTGGAACTTAGCTCCCCAAGAGCAATGGGATCGTTGAGATCACAGTCTAGAAAAACCCAAAGGGAGATAATAAACTATAAAAAATTATCATGGGTATAAGTATACAATGGTGGCATTATAGCAAACACAACTGGGGCAGAGGAGCATGTAACTCACAAAGAATTAGGGATAGTGATAAGAGAATGTGGAGTTGCTCCCAGTAGGAAGTAGGGAACCACACGTGGTATACCTGGAAGCTCTGTGGACTGGTAGCTATGTCAGAATACATGTACTTGCATATATCAATCTATCTATCTATCTATCTATCTATCTATCTATCTATCTATCTATATACATACATACATATCTTACAGATGGGTTTATTTCCCGTTGTAATGAGTGTATTTTCCTTAAAGTATATTCTTATTCTGTTATTTGTATTGATATTTTCTCTTTGTTTAATTTTAATTTTTATTTGTTCTTTTCAGATATACATGACAGTAGAGTGCATTTTGACACAGTATACATACAGGCAGAATAACATATTCTAATTAGGATCCCATTCTTGTAGTTGTAAAGGATGTGGCATTTCACTGGCCCCATATTCATATATGAACATAAGAATGTTATGTCTGATTCATTCTATGGTATTTTCCATCCCACATAGGTATATTTTTCAAAGGTTAAGATTAAATGAGCAAAGGGCTGAGGTCATATGTTCAGGTGGAAAATCATGATTCTTCCTCCAGACTCCAGTACTGGTACAGATCTCAGAACTGCGACCCATCACCTGGAAAGGAGGCCATTCATTCAAGAGACAGGACCACAGCACATATAAGCACTCATCTGTGTGGTCCATTTCCAAACATACCGTTAGCAATCTACTCAGGAAAAAAATGGGATACTCACATATTGATATGCTGTTGGATAGCAGAGCAGAGGCAATACCCACAGTGCATGCAAAAATGCCAACAGTTCTCATTATAATAAGATTGTAGTGATCAGAAAATAAATAAAGTCTTGGCCCAGGGCCCACATTCTTGCTACTGGGTCAACAAACACACCTGGTGGTCATTTACCTGGTTCACAAATGTAAAATCAAGCACATTTTTTTCCTTGAGTTACAAAGTAAGAATATATATATATATATTTAATTGTTATGGTACCAGAGATTGAACCCAAGAGGAGCTCTTAACCACTGAACCACATCCCCAGACCTTTTTATTTTATTTTATTTTCATGTTGACTCAGGGTCTCACTAAGTTACTTAGGGTCTTGCTAAGTTGCTGATACTGACTTTGCACTTTGCTGATGCTGAGCCACTGGGATTACAGGTGTGCACCACCACACCTGGCCAGAGTAAGAATATTATAAAAGGCCAAATAAAAGCTGTGGATCTGCCTTGCCATCACCACCATCCCTTAAGAAATCTAGAAACCAAAAATCAGAAATTAGTGCTATCTTGAAAGACTTCATAAATGAAGCAGAATTGAATCCCATATTGTTTCCAGAAAATTTACTAGGATAGCCTCCACAAAACCAGGTGGATCATAACTGCCCCCAGTGGATGACCACCAGACCTATCAAATTAATAAAAGATACAAGTAAAGCTAATGTGATAGATATAGAATCCTGCCTACAATAGATTAACATAGTCTATGATGTCTGGGGTGCGTGGATATTTAACTGGGAAATAAAACCTTCAGAATCTTCAAGGAAGGAGAGGCAGAAGTGGGTTCAGTTGACACGGAACCAAAAGCAGTATCAACTTGCTGTCTTGACCCAGGGCTAGGCAAATTCTCTTCCTCTTTGTCACAATGAAGTCCAATATGAAGTGGACATTCTGGACACCCCAGTGAGGCTAGCAATGATCATGATATCAATGATATCAGGCCAGTGAGATCTGATGAATTGAATAATAAACATACCTAATATAGAAATGTCGTTAAAACACACATGCCCCTCCCTAACGATGGGATATAAATCTCTCAAAGCTTCCAGGCATCTCCACATTAATGCCATGTTCAAAAGTTGTAACTGGAGAATTCCAGGACATCTTCATCTGAATGCATGATGGTCTGTTGTTGTTTAGATATGACGTATCCCCCAAAAGCTCATGTGTGAGACAATACATGGAAGTTCAGAGGCAAAATGATAGGATTATAAAACAGCCTAAACCCAGTAAGTGCCTTAATCCACTTATAGGAATTAAATGGACAGTAACTCTAGGCAGGTAGGGAGTGGCTGGAGGAGGTAGGTCACTGAGGCCATGCCTTTGGGGTTGATATTCTGTCCCTCATGAGTGGAACCATCTCTCTTCTTCTTCATTGTCATTTCCTGATCTGCTTGGCTCCTCCACACCCTTTGGAATTCTGTAGTGTCTCATATTAGGCCCAGAGCAACAGCGTCAGCCATCTAAGGACTGAGACTTCTGAGTCCCTGAGTGCCAAATAAACCTTCTCTCCTCTACAATGGTTCTGTCAGGTCTTTTGCTTAGAACAATGAAAAAGTTGACTGAAACACTATCCCTCCAGAGACTAACACAGAGGTCCCATAAGGTACCATGCCTGAGGACATCAGCCAGTTATTTGTTTTCTGACTGGAGTTGGCATTTAGTCTGGGTAAGTATCTGCCTTTTCTGGGTAAGTATCTTTCAGTTCTCAAAAAGAAATATAAATTGTTAATAAACATATGAAATATTGTTCGTCACCTCTAATAATTAAGAAAATGCAAATCAAAACTACATTGAGTTTTCATCTCACTCCAGTCAGAATGATAATTATCAAGAACACAAACAATAAATGTTGCAAGGATGTGGTAGAAATGATACACTTACACATAGTTGGTAGGACTGCAAATTAGTGCAACCACTCTGGAAAGCAGTATGGAGATTCCTGAAAAAAAATGGGAATGGACCTACCATATGCCCAACCTATCCCACTGCACAGTATATACCCAAAAGTTTTCAAATCAGCACACTACAGTAATGCAGCCACATCAATATTTATAGCACCACAATTCACAACAGCCAAGCAATAGAGTCAACCTAGGTGCCCTTTAACAGATGAAAAGATAAACATAAAGTAGTAAATATACACAGTGGAGTATTACTCAGCCATAAAGAAAAATGACATTATGTCATTCGCTGGTTAATGGGTGAAGCTGCAGACTACCATGCTAAGTGAAATAAGCCAATCACAAAAAGACAAAGTGAAATTATACTGTTACCATGTGTGCCTGTATGTATATGTAATGACAAATACCATCATTGTTATGATTATAAAAAAAGGTGGAAATGTTTAATCTTAGAAGAAAAAGAAGACATATAGTGAGATTCTATTTATATAAAATTTAAAGGCATGTATAGCTGAATTTCACAGTTGAAATGTATATATAGCTGGATAAAGTACAAAGAAAAATCAGGATAGCAATTCTCCATGGTGGAGGGAGGGAGGCGGGGTCAGAAAAAGACATACAAGAGTCCTTGGTGATGTCAACAGTCCCTTCCTGGACTTGAGCTTTGTGCCTGATAATTATTTATAACACTATACAGATATACCTTGTACACATTTAACAACAAATGAAATTTCCATAATAAAAAACTGTGGAATTTTTAAAATCATTTTGTTGTTACTGCTTTCTCTGGTGTTGGGCATATTATCCAGGGATGCTTTAAAACTGAGCTAAACCACAAGCTAATGTTATTTTTACTTTGATATAGAGTCTTACTCACGTGTCCAGGCTGACCTCCCTCACACTTGGGATCCTCTTGCCTCAGCCTTCTCAGTGTATGGCATTGCAGGTGTGTGCCCTTGGGGCCAATAAAAGTTTTCCTAAGAAATCAGGTGAGTGGAAATATTCCTTCAAAAAATAAAATACAATTTTAGATAAGAAATGAATGAAGATATTTCAAGGAAAAATAGAAATCTAATCAATGCTAGGCAGAAACTTTTATTACTTTAAATACTACTCTGATTACATATACAACTTTATACCCAAACTGGTAATACTGGTTAATACGTATTCTTAATTATTTGAAAGCAACATGATTTTCATTGTAATAACTGAGCTGAATTAAAAGTACATTAATTTCCCTATCAACCTACATGGTTCTTGTAGGTGTCTCCATTTAGAGCATGGTTATGGGTTGAATATAAACTCCCCAAAGCTCCTGTGTTTAGTTAGGTAAAATTGTTCACAGGTGAAATAATTAGACAGTGGGGGCTACTTTTAAAGAACTGAGTGATAACTGCAGGCAGACGGAGCATGACTGGAGGAGGTGGGTCACAGGGGATTCCCTGGAATTATGCCTTTTCCATGTGGCCCCTTCCCCCTTTTTGCATCCTGGCTGTGATTAATGGATCAAGGCTTCTTCACCATACCTTTCTGTCATGTTTGGGTCCAATGCAGTGTTGTCTGTCCAGTGTGGACTAAACCTCTAATATCATGATCCAAAAATAAATCTTTCCTCCATTAAGTAATTCTTATCATGTATTTTGGTCACAGAGGAGAAAGGCAGACTTACACAATTACAATGTTGTTACTAACACACTGTAATTCAAATAATTCAAAAAATAAGAACACTGAAATCAGGTGTTTGCTAAGAAAGCTAAACTGATGGGAATATTACAAGGATCATATTCCTTAGGACTGTAATTAAAAAAAAATGATGAAGAACTGAAGGATGCCATCATAGAAAGGCCAAATAGTTTCTTCCTTCCTGTTTCTTGACACACAGGAGACCAACTAATGGACTGGCAGCATTCCTCATTTTTAGGAACAGTAGTCAATGGCTTTTCACATTGGAATTTGGTGACCTTTGCATGTTGACTTCATCCTCAGTCTGAATATATGTCAGCTGATTCCAATTACCAAGATATCTGTTTACTTCTATCACTCTGATTTCCTTTTGGTTTTTGGTTGGTTGTTTGGTTTTGCATTCTTAGAACATAAAACATACATGGTGAAATAAGATTAATAACCATAACAATAAAAAAAGAGAATACATAGCATCTTCAGAGTCCAGCAATCAGTGGAGACAGTAAATGGCAGGTTGGAGTTATATGGGGAATGAGGAACCTCAGTGGTTTAGATTAATGGGGAAAAAAAAGTGGTATACAAACACAATTGAATAGTACTCATAAAAAAGAATGAAATTATGGCATTTGCTGATAAATGAATGCAACTGGAGATTATTGTGCTAAGTGAAATAAGCCAATCCCAGAAAACAAAAGGCCCAATGTTCTCTATGATATGTGGATACTAACACACAAAAAGCGGGTAGCGGGAGAAAGAATAGAAGTTCACTGTATCAGACAAAGGAGAATGAAGGGAAGGGAAGGCGGATGGGTATAGGAAAGACAGTAGAATGAATCCAATATAACATTCCTATGCTCATATAACTACACAGCCAGAGTGTAAGTTCACATCATGTACAACCACAAAAATGGGAAGTTGTACTCCATGGATGTATAATATGTCAAAATGCTCTACTGTCATGTATATCTAAAAAGAAAAAAAATTAAAACTTAGTGTTCATTTAAAATTTTTTAAAATAAATAAATGAATACATAAAAAGCATAGCCCAAGTTTACCTTTAGATTTCTTCTTACAAAAAAGAAAAACACCCAGTTTCACTACATAGTTTCTACCTGAAAAATCTCTTTATGTTCAATTAAATTTCAAGATGGACATCAAGATTTAGAGTATGGAACAGGAAACATGTCCTAATGGCCTGCCTGCTCTCACACATGATCTATGTTGCACATTCAAAACTTCTTTCCCCAGAAGGCCCATAAGAATGATGCATCAGAAAAAAATGAAGCCTTATCTTTTTCTATGCCCAGGAAGAATTATGAAATCCCAAAGTCAGTCCTTCCCAAGACAGATATGATATACTCTGCACACTGACACTGAAGACCACCAGGAAGAGGCAGAATGTCATGTGGACACCTCCATTTGAGGAAGGAGAGCTAGAAAAACACTTCAGAGATGATTAAGGAAGAAGAGCTGACAAATGAATCCAATCACAATGGGAAAGGATCACACATTTTCCATGCAACTGGAAATTAAAACCAAAAATAAAAGGGCCTGATTTGATAATTGCCTGTTTACGAATACAAACAATGACAAGGAAAGGGTGTTGCATATGAAGACAGCAGCCCCTTTGCAGGGTATAAAAGGGGACGTGGGTCAGAGAGACCTCCAAACCTTTGAAACCCACCTTCCTGGAAACACCCCCAGAACCTCCAGTCTCTGACACCATGTGCAACTCCTGTTGTGGCTCCTGCTGCTCTGGCCAGGGGTGTGGCTGCTGCCAGCCCAGGTGCTGCCAGACCACCTGCTGCAGGACCACCTGCTGCCGCCCCAGCTGCTGTGTCTCCAGCTGCTGCAGCCCCTGCTGTGGTGGCTCCAGTGGCTGTGGAGGTTCTAGTGGTTGTGGCTCCTGCTGCTGCTGTCCCACTTGCCTCCAGACCATCTGCTGCAGGACTACCTGCTGCCGCCCCAGCTGCTGTGGGTCCAGCTGCTGCAGCCCCTGCTGTGGTGGGGGCTCCAGTGGCTGTGGCTCCTGCTGCTGCCAGCCCATCTGCTGTAGGACCACCTGCTGCAGGACCACCTGCTGCCGCCCCAGCTGCTGTGGCTCCAGCTGCTGCAGCTCCTACTGTGGTGGCTCCAGTGGCTGTGAAGGTTCCAGTGGCTGTGGCTCCTGCTGCTGTCGCCCCTGCTGCTGTGTCTCCACTTACTGCCACCCTTGCTGCTGCCGCCCCATCTGCTATAGGACCACCTGCTGCCCCCCCAATTACTGTGGCTCCTGTTGATGCGCCCTATGTGCTGACAGTCTGTGCAGCCGGCCCCCTTGCTGCCAGTCACCCCAGGAGCTACATATCAGCTCCTGCAGACCCTCTGCTGCAGCCCCAGAAGCTGCCAGAACCCCTGCTGCACATCCCAGTGCTGCCCTCACCTGCTGGGCTTCCAGCTGCTGCCCCCCTGTTTGTCTCCAGTCCACCTGATGCTCCCAGTCTGCTCTAGTGGTTCCTGCTGCTGAGATCTGACCTCATCTCTGTTCTTCAACCAGTATCCTCCAGGGCCTCCATCTCTCAGCCCCACATGATGCAATAACAGGACACTCCCATCCCCCACTGCCTGCTCAGTCTCTGACCAATGTCAGCCTCCCTCTACTCTCATCTTACCCCTTTGGATAGTATTGCTCTCTGACTTGCTGTCTCATGTGGACATAGACCTGCATCTTCAGTAAATATACAACACCCATAATGGCCTCGTGTCTCTTTCTTTTTCCCTTTTGAGTTGCTGTGCTACTCTGATTTTATATGTATATTTTTTTGGGGGGAGGGGGGAGCACATCTATCAAATTTAAAAACCATAACAGACCATCTCAGATGACCCTACTCCACTCTGTGAGCACTTGTCATCCTAATATCTGAAGATGGTTGGAAAGCAAGCCCCTGGAACTCCCTGCCTGAGGGCTTTGTGCGAATGGAGAGCGACCTCTGGGCAGGAGGGTTTAAGGATCCAGGAGCAGAGCTCACCCAGTGACTGGGAGTTGGTGCAGAGAAGCTCCAGCTCAGTGTTATCTGGGTGGTCCTTCCAGTCCTCCCTAGGTCCTCTGAGGGACTGGACCTATTATGACCTGAGTGTTGTGCTCCTCATTGTCTCTGCCTTCTTTCTGCCCTGAATCAATTTCCAAATTCCCTGCAGTGCTCTGTGTGAATATTTCCCAATGTTCTAAGTCCTACATCATTTCTATCTGGATATTTTCAAAGCAACAAAAACTAGGACCCCTCTCCTCCCATTCTCAGTGTTCCTGTCCTAACACAACCTTTTAAACATGGAAGGCCTCTATCTTGTCAGGTCAATCTTAGCTTGACCCTGTATCATACTGATAAATCTTTTTAACAAATGGTTATTTCCTACCAATCTCTTCACAGTGTCCTGAAGATAACACTGGATATATCACTCTATTACTGGACCTTAGGGACAGGGGACAATACCAGGTGGACACTCTCATCTTTGATGTCCTCCAGCCCTGGCTCTGAGTGATAGGCCTCAGTGCTTGTTGGCTTTGGCTGGAGGTTGTCCTCAGCTCTTTCCCTAATGCATCCCTGTCACACTGCAGCTAAATTCATCTCAGCTAGTGACAGAAGTACAGCCTGTAAAATAAGGCTTGTCACCTACAGGAAAATCTCAGTCTTTGTAACTTAAGTGCTGAATGTTGCTGCCACGTAGGAACCGAGCGCCCCTTAGCCTTGAGCGATGAGAATGTGGAGATGTGGCAAGGCACATGGGCTGTGTGTGTGTGGACGATGAGCATTGAGCGCACAGGGTGGACTGAACCCACCTTGTCCCCCATTTTGGTCGGCCTCGCTCTGGTCTTTTGCTTGCTCTGCCATGATCCCCACACAGCTCATGAGATGGGCATGGCCTCCCTAGATGTCAGTCAATCAGCTGACAGCAGACAACAGGAATCTAGACTCAACCCCCTGAAACCTGACCCCTTGCCTCATTTGGATGGCTTCTCCCCAATAAAAGGGTTCAGGATGTGCTCCTCACTCTCTTTCCAAGGACCCCTAAGGTCAGAGGAGCCGTCACAGTTCCCAAAGAAAAAGGTATTTCTCTGTCTCTGTGTGATTATTTCATGCAGCCCAGTTCACCTGGAGTGACCTTGAGTGTTTAGTCATGGGACGTGTCACTATTGGTTAGAAGGAAATCCTCAAAGGCGAGGCAATTACATAAACTACTTTATTACTCCCTTTATACTAAAAAAATGAAATAACTGAGGCAATGCACTTACAAAAGGCAGCTTTATATCCAGTCACCATCAAGTGGCACTATTTCTGTGGGTCTTTGCTGCGGTTGCTGTGTGGCAAAGGCAAGAAGTTTGTCATAGAGCAAACTGCCCCTGTCACCACCTAGAAAAACACAGAAAGGGCTGGTTTCCCCCAATTCCATTGGAAGGTCCATAACGTTGCCCAATTCAGTCACTCTTGGAGGCCACTCTTGACCATCAGTATGTGAGGCACTATTTGTATGTGAGGCACAGTAACTATGAACATCCAGGATGTAGAAAAAGGTGGGGCCACCTGTCGGCTGCTCATCCCAGCTAGTGCAGAGTATTAAGCCATGCAATAGAAATATAAGACATATACGGTGATTCTACTCATATAAAATGCAAAAGCATGTATACTAAAGTGTACAGTTTAGAAATGTATATGTAGGTGGACAAAGTACACAGAAAAACAATGATGAGATATTTTCAAAATCAGTACAATGATTCTCCTTGGGTTAGCGAGGGAGATGACATCAAGAAAAGACAAGCAAGAGTCATGGTGATGTCAACTTCCTCTTCTTAGAGTTGAGCTGGGGGCATGTAAATATTAGCATGGTAATTATTTATGACCATATACATATCTATATACCTATATCTATATCTATCTATATATATGCATATATACATAAAAAATGTACAAGATATATATATATATATATATATATATATATATATATATATATATATATACATATATATATATATTTGTGTACAAGATATATATATTTATATAGCTTGTATGCATATATTTTTATTTTGATATAGAGTCTCAGTATTGTGTTCACGCTGACCTCACCCTTTGATCCTATTTCCTCAGCCTTCTCAGCGTATGACATTGCAGGCATTGCCTTTGGGACCAATAAGAAAGTGTTCTTAAGAAGTCAGCTGAACTGAAATATTCCTTCAAAACTTAAAAGAACAATTTTAGATAAGAAATGAATTAAGATACGTCAGGACAAATAATCAATCAATGCTAGGTGGACATTTTTATTACTTAAAATATTGCTCTGATTACATGTACCACTTCATGTAAAACATGGTAATACTGATTAATACACATTCTTAGATATTCGAAAGCAACTGGATATTCATTTTTAAGCACCTAAGTTGAATGAAAAGTACATTAATTTTCCCATTGACCTACATGGTTATTGTAGGAGTTTCCATTTAGAGCATGGTTATGATTGAATATAAACTGATAAGGTGTCTCCCTAAAGCTGCTGTGTTGAGATAGAATTGTTCACAGGTGAAATAATCAGATGGTCAGGGGTGAAACCAAAGGAGTCCATCCTAGTTTCAAATGACTGAGTGATAACTGCAGGCAGCTGGAGCATGGCTGGGGAAGATGGTTCAGAGGGGGTGGCACAGAAGGTGCCTCTTCCCTGTAGCTCCTTACATCTCTTCCTTCCTGGCTGCAAGTAATGCAGCAAAGTAAGGCACGTTGACCATGCACTTCTGCCATGTGTTCTGCATATCTTGGGCCCACAAAATCCAAGCTACGGCATCCACTCAACATGTACTGAACATCTGGTATCATAAACCAACATGAATCTTTCCTCGTTAAGGTATAATTGTCATGTATTTTGGTCACACTGGTGAAAGGCTTTTAACACATATGTAACACATTATGAGGCTATTACTAACTGTGATTCAAGTGATCACAGTACATAGTAACTTTGGAAACAATACCTAGGTTGTATAAATTTGAAACCTGTTTTTCATTTACACTATATAGGGACATCTGAAAACAAATTTGGTTTTGTATGCCATTCTCTAATGGATATACTAGCATGATGTGTCCAGACTGCTCACAGACATAACCTAATTCCTAGGTGGAGCTTGCAAATGTCAATTGTGACTACCTCATTCAAATTTCTTCAGTGTTTAATTATCTGGATTATTTTGTACTGTGGCATTTGAAATAAAAAGAAAACTGTTTAGAGGGAAAAACATTACACTCTGTTTATGACTCCTTCTCATAAAAGAAGTGAACTTCTTGTAGACCATCAGTAATCTCTGAATATAATCCAGACAGTATTTAATCATTAAGTTTCACCAGACCACAGGTAGAGTTCAGCAAGGAGTGCACAGAGTGATGTCTCTCCTGTGTTGAGTTTCCTTCTTCACAGTGCAGGGCACTGTCTACAGTGATTTCCCTTTGTGCTTGTTGCCCTAGTGGTCCATGCTCATCCATGTGAGCGTGTTGGTTTGGCATAAGAATTATCTAAAACACTAAAGAAGAATATGCAATTTTTAAGTCCCCATTGCTCAAATTTTAGTGTTCCAATGTCAGCATCAGTAACTCTGTTACTTAGATGCCATCAATTAAAACTTATTGATTTTGGTGACTTCTGTGCTTAACTAAAATTGACACAAATGCATGTAATGGGGACAATTTAATGAGGAGGGTCTCAACTTTGCATCCTACAAGGATAAAGTGAGGAACATGAAAAACTTGTGATGTCCAGACCCTTCCACAGAGCAATTTAATCAAAATCGTTCTGGGCAGGAGCCAGCCATTGGGTGTTTGGAACACTCCCAGGTGACTCCTGTAGTAGCCTACTGGAGAACCACTGGTGCCGGGCTCTCACATTCACTGGCCCATGATGGTAATACACTCTGGCTTTTATAGCTGGTCAAAAGAGTACTGTCATAGCTCCTAAATTTCTACTAAATTATTTCTTCTGGAAATCAAAAAGCCAAACTTTTATTACTTTTGTGCACTTTCTCTTTCTTGTGCAAGAAATCCATGAAATATCTCCATGCTCAGAAAGTATGTTTATTTACCTACATCATATTCTCCAGTTTTACCAACACATGCCTTAAAAATAAGACCCAGTAAAATAGGTGTTTGCCACACAAGCTAACATGACAAAAATAGGTCCAGGGGCTTATTCTTTAAAGGACTGAACTGAGACATTAAAGACACATCAGAATGCCATCACAGAGATACCCCTAGTCTCTGTGATTCACTTTCTTGACACACAGAGAACCAACTAAGGGTAACAGTATTCCTCATTGTTAAGAACAAGAGTCACCTGGCCATTAGCAATGACAATTCTATCCTCTTTCAGCTTTGACTTCATTTCCCTAGGAATATATGTCATCTGATATCCTGGAGACACCTGTTTCCTTTTCTGAATTCTTTCTGTGTGTTTGTTCAACAATAAGACCTAATCATTAAAATCGGATCAATGACCTCAATAAAAACAAAAGAGAGTCCAGTTTATCTAGAGAGTTCAGTGATACCAGGGTACACCAAGGTGGCAGGTTATGAGTGGTATAAGGGGCAGGTTCCCTCAAGCATCATATGTGGATGGACAAGGGTGTTCAGGAAACCCAAGACTTGAGTCAATATGGCCTGACCCAACCACCAAGACAGGAAGCCAGAGCAGAAGGAAACAATTCCAAGCAGGTGGAGTGTTGAGGATCTGAACCTCCTGGTGATGCTGATTTTATCTCTGCAGCCACATCGCCTCATAGGACCCCCTAAGAACCATGCTGGCAATATGTTGCTGAATCAAATCATCCAAGGTTCACTATGTGTGTTTGCACTCACTAAAGGTCTGTGTCTCCCGTGAAGAGTTCCACAGCAGAGGGAATGCTTCAGTGAGGAATGGGGAAGTGTGCTAATGCCCTTCCTGCTCCCAAGACAAGGGTCTCTGTTGCACACTCAAACCTTCTTTGTCCACCAGATGCATAATGAAGGAGGCAGGAGATGAAAATACAGCTTTTTACCTTTGGGTCCCCAGAAAGAAATAAGGGACACAGAAGTGGATCTTTACCAAGAGCAGACACGACTTACTGCCCACACTGCCTCTGAAGCCCACCAGACAGAGGCAGAATGTCACATGACACCCTCTCTGTGAGGAAGGAGAGCTAAAAAGACCCTTGAGAGATGACTCAGGAAGACCTAACCAATGACACCTAACACAGCAGGGAAGGGAAGTCATGTTTTCCAATCAACCTGAATATTTAAACAAAATTAAACAGGCCTAATTTGATAATTGCCATTTACAAATACAAACAATGACAGGAAAAGACTGTTGCATGTGACAACACCAGACTCTGGGCAGGGTATAAAAGGGGACTGGGTCAGAGAGACCTCCAAACCTTTGAAACCCACCTTCCTGGAAACACCCCCAGAACCTCCAGTCTCTGTCACCATGTGCAACTCCTGTTGTGGCTCCTGCTGCTCTGGCCAGGGCTGTGGCTGCTGCCAGCCCAGGTGCTGCCAGACCACCTGCTGCAGGACCACCTGCTGCCGCCCCAGCTGCTGTGGCTCCAGCTGCTGCAGCCCCTGCTGTGGTGGCTCCAGTGGCTGTGGCTCCTGCTGCTGCCGCCCCATCTGCATTAGGACCACCTGCTGCCGCCCCAGCTGCTGTGGGTCCTGCTGTGGTGGCTCCAGTGGCTGTGGAGGTTCCAGTGGCTGTGGCTCCTGCTGCTGTCGCCCCTGCTGCTGTGTCTCCACTTGCTGCCGCCCTTGCTGCTGCCGCCCCATCTGCTGTAGGACCACCTGCTGCCCCCCCAACTACTGTGGCTCCTGTTGATGTGCCCTATGTGCTGACAGTCTGTGCTGCCGGCCCCCTTGCTCTCAACCATCCTGGAGCTAATATCCAGCTCCTGCAGACCCTCCTGCTGCAGCACCAGAAGCTGCCAGAACTCCTGGTGCACATCCCAGTGCTGCCCCTCACTTGCTGGGCTTCCAGCTGCTGCCCCCCTGTTTGTCTCCAGTCCACCTGGTGCTCCCATTCTGCTCTAGTGGTTCCTGCTGCTGAGCATGTGACCTCATCTCTGTTCTTCAACCAGTGTCCTCCAGGGCCTCCATCTCTCAGCCCCACATGATGCAACAACAGGACACTCCCCTCCCTACTGGCTTGCTCTGTCTCTGACCAATGTCAACAAGTTTGAATTTTCTGTAGCCTCCCTCTACTCTCACATTATCCCTGTGAATATTATTGCTCTCTGACTTGCTGTCTCATGTGGACATAGACCTGCATCTTCAATAAAAATGAATTTTACTGGCAACACACATAATGGCCTCGTGTCTCTTTCTTTTTCCCTTTTGAGTTGCTGTTTCACTCTGCCTTTTTTTTTTTTTTTTTTTTTTTTTGGTAGAACATCTATCAAGATTTAAAAACCATAACATTCCACCTGAGATGCTCCTCCTCTGCTCTGTGAGCATTTGTCATGGTAGTGCCAGAAAATGGGTTTGGAAAGCAAGCCCCTGGACCTCCCTGTCTGAGGACTTTCTCTGGATGAAGAGCGACCTCTGGGTAGGAGGGTTTAAGGGTTCAGGAGCAGGGCTCACCCAGTGACTGGGAATTGGTGCACAGATGCTCCAGCTCAGTGTCATCTGGTGAGTCCTTCCAGTCCTCCATAGGTCCTCGGTGGGACTGGACCTCCTATGACCCAGTGCTGTGCTGTTCACCGTCTCCTGCCTTCTGTTCTGCCCTGAATCACTTTCCAAATTCCCCACAGTGCTCCTTGTGATCATTTCCCTAAGTCCTAAGTTCTTTCTATTTAGGATATTTTTAAGGGAACAGAATCTAGGATGCCTCTACTCCCCATTCTCAGTGTTGGCATCCTCCAACAGCTTTTCAAACTATATGGATGGTCTCTATATTGTCAGGGTCAATCTTAATCTTACTATGGAACTGAGAAATCTTCTCAATGAATTGTTATTTCTTACCAATTTTTTTTGTAGTTTCCCTTAATATGTAACTGACTATATCACTATATCAGTGGACCCGAGGCACAGGGAAGAATACCCCGTTGGCAACTCTCATCGTTAATGGCCTTCGCCCTTGGCTCTGAGTCATGGACCTTGGGGCTCTTTGGCAGTTGAATGGAGGTTGTTCTCAGCTCTTTCCCTAAAGCATCACCATCACACTGCAGTTGGACTCATCTAAGCTAGTGACAGAAAGAGAGCCTGTAAAAGAATATTGGTCACCTACAGATAGTCTGAGTCTTTGTAACTTAAGTGCTAAAGGTTGCCATATGCTATCAGGTAAAAGGAAGTTGTCAAAGGCCAAGCTATTACATAACCTACTTTATTATTCCATTCATATTGATCGATTTGAACAACTGAGGCAATGCCCTTACAGAAAGCATGTTTATGTTTTTCACCATCCTTGAGGTTCCAGTTGTGACCAAGGGACAATCTTTCTATGTGTGTTTGCTGAGGATGCTTAGTGGCAAAGGCAAGAAGCTTGTCATAGAGCAACCTGTCCTCATCACCACCTAGAAAGAAATAGCCAGAAAGGGCTGAAGTCCCTAGTTTCCTTGGATGGATGGCTTCCAAGGGCCTAATGGCTTCCCAGGAAACCTCACCTTTTCAAGGTCAACAGCATCTCCCAATTCGGTCAGTCTGGAAGGCCATCATTAATTATAAGCATGAGAGTCACTGTCCATGTTCAAGGCACAGTAACTATGAACACCAGGTAGTAGGAAGGGGGGTGGGCAGGGTACAGGCTGCTATCCCCAGCTAGTCTGGAGCATGGAGTCAAAGAATAGAAATATAACAGATGTACACTGGGATTATATTTGTATAAAATGCAAAGGCATGTATAACTCAAGGTTACAGTTTAGAAATGTATATGTAGATGGATAAAGTACAATGAAAAACAATGGTGAGAGTACTTTAAAAATCAAGATGATGATTCTCCATCTTGGAGGAAGGGAGATGAGATCAAGAAAAGTCATTCAAGAGTCATGGTGATGCCAATTTTCTCTTCCTGAACTTGAGATTTGGGCATGTAGATACTTGCCTGGTAATTTTTTCATATATATATATATATATATATATATATATATATATATATATATATATAAAATTTTACAATATATATTATAATATATATTAAAAGATATATATGCATATATATATACACACACACATATGTAGCAAACTTTTAACAATAAATGTGTTTTCCATAATAAAAAATGTTGAAATTTTATCATTTGGTTATTGTTTTCTCTGGTGCTAAGCGTGTTATGCAGGAGTGCTTTACCACTGAGCTAAACCTTAAACTTTCCTTACTTTAATTTTGATATAGGGTCTCACTTACCTGTCCAGGCTGACCTCACATTTGTGATCACATTGCCTTGGCCTTCTCAGTGTGTGGCATTGCAGGCATGTGTCCTTGGGCCCAATAAAACAGTGTTCTTAAGAAGTCAGGTGAATGGAAATATTCATTCAAAAATTATAATACAATTGTAGATAAGAAATGATTGGAGATAGTTCAAGGACAAATAGCCAATCAATGCTAGGTGGACATTGTCATTGCTTTAAAGACTGCTCTGATTACATGCATCACTTCATATCAAATCTGGTAATTCTGATTCATACATATGCTTAAATATTTGAAAGCAATTTGATTTTCACTATAATGTAAAGAGTTGAATTAAAAGGGCCTTAACTCTCTTATCAACCTACATGGTTATTGTGTCTCCATTTACAGCATGGTTATGGATTGAATATAAAAAGGTAAGGGGTCTCCCTAAAGCACATGTGTTTAGGGAGAATGGTTTAGAGGTGAAATAATTGATTTTTGGGATTCCATCCTAGTTTGAAATGACTAAGTGATAATTGCAGGCAACTGGAGCATGGCTGGAGAAGGTGGGTAATTGGGGGGTGGCCTGGAAGGTGCCTCTCCCCTGTGGCCCCTTCTATCTCATGATTCCTGGCTGCAATTAATGAAGCAGAGTAAGGCATCTTCATAATCTTTATAATGCCCTTCTGCCATGATGTTCTGCCTTATCAGGGGCCCCAAAATTTCAACCTATGGCATCTGCTCAACATGGACTGACCCTCTGGTGTCATGAGCCAAGATAAATCTTTCCTCCAGTAAGTTATTCTTGTCATGTATTTTGGTCACACTGGTGAAAGGCTTAGTAAAGCAATTAGGATGTTATTACTAACACACTGCCATTCAAATAATCAGTACATGGTAAATATGGACACAATACATAGGATGTATGAATTGAAAACTGTTGGGCATTAACCCCATATAGTGATACCTGAAGAGAAAATTCTGGTTTGCATGCCATTCTCTAAAGGATATACTGGCATGATATGTCCAGAATACATAGATTGTTTCCACCTCATTCAAATTTAGTTGGTGTTTAGTTATCTGGATTATTTTATCTTGTGGCCCTTGTAAAAGAAAAGTGTATAGAGTGGAAACATTACACTCATAATGTTTATGACTCCATGTCATAGAGAAGTGAATTTTTTTCTAGACCACCAGTAATCTCTGAATATGATCCAGATAGGAATTATCCATTGAATTACACCAGCAACAGGATGAATTTATACAAAGTGCATAGAATGAAATCTGTCCTGTGTTGAGTTTCCTTCTTCACAGTGCAGGGCGCTGCCTACAGTGATTTCCCTTTGTGCTTTGGGTCCTAATGGCCCACACTCATCCTTGTGAGTCTGTTGGTTTGGAATGAGAATGATCTAAAACACAAAGGAGGAATTTGCAATTTTTAAGTCTCCATTGCTCACACTTCAGTGTTCCCACTACAGGATCCATTTGCTTGTTATTTAGATGCCATTGATTGAATTTTTTAGTTTTTATTTTGGTGACTTCTGTGCTTAACAGAAATTAACAACAATGCATGGAATGTGGGCAATTTAATGAGGAGGGTCTCGGCTCCTGATAAACTGAGGAGCATGAAAAACTTGTGATGCCAAGACCCTTCCCAAGAGCAATTTAATCAAAATTGTTCTGGGCAGGAGCCAGCCATTGGCAGTTTGAAACACTCCCCAGGTCACTCCTATAGTAGCCTACTGGAGAACCACTGGTGCCTGGGCTCTCCTATTCACTGGCCCATGATGGTAATACACTCTGCCTTTTATAGCTGTGCAAAAGAGTACTGATAGCTCCTGAATTTCTACTAAATTATATCTTATAGAAATCAAAAAGCCAAACTAGTATTTCTTCTTTATGTACTTTGTCTTTCTTGTGCAAGAAATCCAATGAACTATCTCCATGCTCAGAAATTATATTTATTTACCTACGTCATGTTCTCCAGTTTTACCAATACATGCCTTAATAATAAAACGAAGTGAAAAAGGTGTTTGCCACCCAACTTAACATAACAAAAATATGTACAGGGCCTTATTCTATAAAGAATTGAATTAAGATCTAATGAAGATACTCCACATTGACATCACAGAGATACCCACTATACTGTGCACTTGAAACTTCTTGAAACTCAGAGGACCAACTGATGGGTAAGGGCACTCCTCATTGTTAAGAACAGCAGTCACCTGGTCATTAGCAATGACAGTTTTGCCCCCTTTAAGCTTTGACTTCATCCTCATTAGGATGTGTCAGCTGATACCCATTAATGAAGATCTATCTGTTTTCCTTTTATGATATCTTTTATGTTGTTGTTGGATTGAAGATTACACCAAATCACCAAAATCCAATACAGGACCTCAATTATAAGAAGTGAGAGAACAGTTCATCTCCTGAATTCAGTGACACAAGGTTACACCAAGGTGGCGGGTTATGAGTTGTATAAGGGGCAGGTTTCCTCAAGCATCATATGTGGATGGACAAGGGTGTTCAGGAAACACAAGACATGAGTCAATATGGCCTGATCCAACCACCAAGACAGGAAGTCAGAAGCAGAAGGAAACAATTCTCAAGCAGGTGGAGTGTTGAGGGATCTGAACCTCTTGGTGATGCTGATCTCTGCAGCCACATCTCCTCATAGGACCCCCTAAGAACCATGCTGGTAATATGTTGCTGGGGAAATCAAATCATCCAAGTTTCACTGTGTGTTTGCACTCACTAAAGGTCTGTGTCTCCCATTAAGAGCTCCACAGCAGAGGGAATGCTTCAGAGGGGAATGGGGAAGTGTGCTAATGCCCTTCCTTGCTCCCAAGACAAGGGTCTCTGTTGCACACTCAAACCTTCTTTGCCCACCAGATGCATAATGAAGGAGGCAGGAGATGAAAATACAGCTTTTTACCTTTGGGTCCCCAGAAAGAAATAAGGGACACAGAAGTGGATCTTTACCAAGAGCAGACACGACTTACTGCCCACACTGCCTCTGAAGCCCACCAGACAGAGGCAGAATGTCACATGACACCCTCTCTGTGAGGAAGGATAGCTAAAAAGACCCTTGAGAGATGACTCAGGAAGACCTAACCAATGACACCTAACACAGCAGGGAAGGGAAGTCATGTTTTCCAATCAACCTGAATATTTAAACAAAATTAAACAGGCCTAATTTGATAATTGCCTATTTACAAATATAAACAATGACAGGAAAAGACTGTTGCATGTGACAAAACCAGCCTCTTGGCAGGGTATAAAAGGGGACATGGGTCAGAGAGAGACTCCAAAACTTCGAAACTCACCTTCCTGGAAACACCCCAGAACCTCCAGTCTCTGACACCATGTGCAACTCCTCTTGTGGCTCCTGCTGCTCTGGCCAGGGCTGTGGCTGCTGCCAGCCCAGGTGCTGCCAGACCACCTGCTGCAGGACCATCTGCTGCCGCCCCAGCTGCTGTGGCTCCAGTTGCTACAGCCCATGCTGTGGTGGTTCCAGTGGCTGTGGCTCCTGCTGCTGCTGCCCCACCTGCATTAGGACCACCTGCTGCCGCCCCAGCTGCTGTGGGTCCTGCTGTGGTGGTTCCAGTGGCTGTGGCTCCAGTGGCTGTGGCTCCTGTTGCTGCTGCCCCACCTGCATTAGGACCACCTGCTGCCGCCCCAGCTGCTGTGGCTCCAGCTGCTGCAGCCCCTGCTGTTCCAGTTCCAGTGGCTATGGAGGTTCCAGTGGATGTGGCTCCTGCTGCCACCCTTGCTGCTGCCGCCCCATCTGCTGTAGGACCACTTGCTGCCCCCCCAACTTCTGTGGCTCCTGTTGATGCGCCCTATGTGCTGACAGTCTGGGCTGCTGGCCCCCTTGCTCTCAGCCACCCCAGGAGCTACATGTCAGCTCCTGCAGGCCCTCCTGCTACAGCACCAGAAGCTGCCAGACCCCCTGCTGCACATCCCAGAGCTGCCCTCACCTGCTGCGCTTCCAGCTGCTGCCCCCTGTTTGTCTCCAGACCACCTGATGCTCCCAGTCAGCCCTAGTGGTTCCTGCTGCTGAGATCTGACCTCATCTCTGTTCTTCAACCAGTGTCCTCCAGGGCCTCCATCTCTCAGCCCCACAGGATGGAGCAATGGGACACTCCCCTCCCCCACTGCATGCTCAGTCTCTGACCAATGTCAGCAAGTTTGAATTTTCTCTAGCCTCCCTCTACTTTCACATTCCCCCTTTGGACACAATTGCTCTCTGACTTGCTGTCTCATGTGGACATAGACCTGCATCTTCAATAAAAATGTATTTTACTGGCAAAACACATAATGGCCTCATGTCTCTTCCTTTTTCCCTTTTTTGAATTGCTGTTCTACTCTGACTATATATATATATATATGGTTTTGGGGGGGAGGGAGCAAGACATCTATCAAGATTTAAAAACTGTAACAGACCATGTCAGATGACCCTACTCCACTCTGTGAGCATTTGTCATCTAATATCTGAAGATGGTTTGGAAAGCAAGCCCCTGGACCTCCTTGCCTGAGGGCTTTGTGTAAATGGAGATCAACCTCTGGGCAGGAAGGTTTAAGGGTCCAGGAGTTGGTGCACAGAAGCTCCAGCTCAATGTCGCCTGGGTGGTCCTTCCAGCCCTCCCTAGGTCCTCTGTGGGACTGGACCTCCTATGACCCCTGTGCTGTGCTGCTCACCGTCTCCTGCCTTCTTTCTGCCCAGAATCACTTTCCAAATTCCCTGCAGTGCTCCGTGTGACCATTTTCCAAAGTTCTAAGTCCTAAATCATTTCTATCTGGATATTTTCAAGGCAACCAAAACTAGGACCCCTCTCCTCCCATTCTCAGTGTGGTGTCCTAACACAACCTTTCAAACAACATGGAAGGCCTCTATCTTGTCAGGTCAATCTTAGCTTGACCCTGTATCATACTGATAAATCTTTTTAACAAATAGTTATTTCCTACCAATCTCTTCACAGTGTCCTGAAGATAACACTGGATATATCACTCTATTACTGGACCTTAGGGACAGGGGACAATACCAGGTGGACAACCCTCATTTTGATGTCCTCCAGCCCTGGCTCTGAGTGATAGGCCTCAGTGCTTGTTGGCTTTGGCTGGAGGTTGTCCTCAGCTCTTTCCCTAATGCATCCCTGTCACACTGCAGCTAAATTCATCTCAGCTAGTGACAGAAGTACAGCCTGTAAAATAAGGCTTCTCACCTACAGGAAAATCTCAGTCTTTGTGTTGGGAGCTGTCACAGAAGAACCCAGCGCCCCTTAGCCTTGAGCGATGAGAATGTGGAGATGTGGCAAGGCACATGGGCTGTGTGTGTGTGGACGATGAGCATTGAGCACACAGGGTGGACTGAACCCACGTTGTCCCTCTGTTTGGGCGGGCCTCGCTCTGGTCTTTTCACTTGCTCTGCCATGATCCCCACACAGTTCATGAGATGGGCATGGCCTTCCTAGATGTCAGTCAATCTGTTGGCAGCAGAAGCTGGACTCAACTCCCTGAAACCTGACCCCTTGTGCTGAAAGCCACAGCAGAGTGAGAAGGACACATGGCATTTTTGCCAGAAGGGAGTGGTTGAGAGATGATGCCAGCGAGCCATTGAGATGATGATGGATATGTTAAGCTGTGTATTCAATTGTATATTAGACCCCTGCTGTCCCCCTGGGGTGCCCCCTACTTTGGAGTTCTCAGGGGATGCCTAGGGAGTTCCTGTTGGTTGGGGAAGTTCCAGAGAAGGGATTTCCGGTTGGTGGTGTTCCCGAAAGGGCCGCGTGGGTGGCGTTCAGGGGAGTTCCTGTTTTGAACCTACAAGTGCCTCATGGCGGCTCGGTTATTTTGTGCCCAGCCAGACTGTGGCACCCTTGCCTCATTTGAATGGCTTCTCCCCAATAAAAGGGTTCAGGATGTGCTCCTCACTCTCTTTCCAGGGAACCCTAAGGTCAGAGGAGCCATTACAGGACCCAAAGAAAAAGGTATTTCTGTGTCTCTGTGTGATTATTTTGTGCAGCCCAGTTCACCTGGAGTGACCCTGAGTGTTTAGTCATGGGTCTCGACACTATTGGTTAGAAGGAAATTCTCAAAGGCGAGGCAATTACATAAACTACTTTATTACTCCCTTTACATTAATGAAATGAAATAACTGAGGCAATGCACTTACAAAAGGCAGCTTTATATCCAGTTACGATCAAGTGGCACTATTTCTGTGGGTCTTTGCTGTGGTTGCTGTGTGGCAAAGGCAAGAAGCTTGTCATAGAGCAAACTGCCCCCTTCACCACCTAAAAAACACAGAAAGGGCTGTTTTTCCCCAATTCCATTGGAAGGCATGCTTCCATGGCTTAACTGCTTCCAGGAGACCTCAGCCTTTCAAAGTCCATAGCAGCGCCCAATTCAGTCAGTCTGGGAGGCCATCCTTGACCATAAGTATGTGAGGCACTATTCGTATGTGAGGCACAGTAACTATGAACATCAAAGATGTAGAAAAAGGTGGGGCCACCTGTCGGCTGCTCATCCCAGCTAGTGCAGAGTATTGAGCCATGCAATAGAAATATAAGACGTATACTATGATTCTATTCATATAAAATGCAAAAGCATGTATAACTAAAGTGTACAGTTTAGAAATATATATGTAGGTGGACAAAGTACACAGAAAAACAATGATGAGATATTTTCAAAATCAGTATGATGATTCTCCTTGGGTTAGCGAGGGAGATGACATCAAGAAAAGATAAGCAAGAGTCATGGTGTTGCCAACTTCCTCTTCTTAGAGTTGAGGTGGGGGCATGTAAATATTAGCCTGGTAATTATTTATGACCATATACATATCTATATATCTATATCTATCTATCTATCTATATGCATACATGCATAAAAGTGTACAAGATATAAATATTTGTGTACAAAATATATATATTTATATAGCTTGTATGCATATATTTTTATTTTGATATAGAGTCTCCGTATCATGTTCAGGCTGACCTCACCCTTTGATCCTATTTCCTCAGCCTTCTCAGCGTATGCAGGCATTGCCTTTGGGACCAATAAGAAAGTGTTCTTAAGAAGTCAGCTGAACTGAAATATTCCTTCAAACATTAAAACAACAATTTTAGATAAGAAATGAATTAAGATACGTCAGGACAAATAATCAATCAATGCTAGGTGGACATTTTCATTAGTTAAAATATTGCTCTGATTACATGTACCACTTCATATCAAATATGGTAATACTGATTAATACACATTCTTAGATATTCGAAAGCAACTGGATATTCATTGTTAAGAACCTAAGTTGAATGAAAAGTACATTAATTTTCCCATTGACCTACATGGTTATTGTAGGGGTTTCCATTTAGAGCATGGTTATGATTGAATATCAACTGATAAGGTGTCTCCCTAAAGCTGCTGTGTTGAGGTACAATTGTTCACAGGTGAAATAATCAGATTGCGAGGGGTGAAACCCAAGGAGTCCATCCTAGTTTCAAATGACTGAGTGATAACTGCAGGCAGCTGTAGCATGGCTGGGGGAGATGGTTCAGAGGGGGTGGCACAGAAGGTGCCTCTTCCCTGTAGCTCCTTACATCTCTTTGCTTCCTGGCTGCAAGTAACGGAGCAAAGTAAGGCACATTAACCATGCACTTCTGCCATGTGTTCTGCATGTCTTGGGCCCACAAAGTCCTAGCTATGGCGTCTGTTCAACATGTACTGATCATCTGGTATCATAAAACCAACATAAATCTTCCTCATTAAGGTATTCTCATCATGTATTTTGGTCACACTGGTGAAAGGCTTTTAACACAATCACTACATATGTAACACATTGTGATGCTCTTACTAACAAACTGTGATTCAAGTAATCACAGTACATAGTAACTTTGGAAATAATACCTAGGTTGTATAAATTTGAAACCTCTTTTGCATTTACACCATATAAGGACACCTGAAAACAAATTCAGTCTTGTATGCCATTCTCTAACAGATATACTAGCATGATGTGTCCAGACTGCTCACAGACATAACCTAATTCCTAGGTGGAGCTTGCAAATGTCAATTGTGACTACCTCATTCAAATTTCTTCAGTGTTTAATTATCTGGATTATTTTATACTGTGGCATTTGAAATAAAAAGAAAACTGTTTAGAGGGAAAACATTAAACTCTGTTTATGACTCCTTCTCATAAAAGAAGTAAACTTTTTGTAGACCATCAGTAATCTCTGAATATGATCCAGATAGTAATTATCCATTAAATTTCACCAGACCCCAGGTAGAGTTCAGCAAGGAGTGCACAGAGTGATGTCTCTCCAGAGTTGAGTTTCCTTCTTCACAATGCAGGGTGCTGTCTACAGTGATTTTCCTTTGTGCTTTGTGCCCTAGTGGTCCACGCTCATCCATGGGAGTCTGTTGCTTTGGAATAAGAATGATCTAAAACACTAAAGAGGAATATGCAATTTTTAAGTCCCCATTTCACAAACTTTAGTGTTCCAATGTCAGGATCAGTAACTGTTACTTAGATGCCATCAATTAAAACTTGTTGATGTGGGGGACTTCTGTGCTTAACTAAAATTGACACAAATGCATGTCATGGGGATAATTTAATGAGGAGGGTCTCAACTTTGCTTCCTACAAGGATAAACTGAGGAACATGAAAAACTTGTGATGTCCAGACCCTTCCCCAGAGCAATTTAATCAAAATTGTTCTGGGCAGGAGCCAGCCATTGGCAGTTTGGAACACTCTCCAGGTCACTCCTGTAGTAGCATACTGGAGAACCACTGGTGCCGGGCTCTCACATTCACTGGCCCATGATGGTAATACACTCTGGCTTTTATAGCTGGTCAAAAGAGTACTGTCATAGCTCCTAAACTTACACTAAATTATTTCTTCTAGATATCAAAAAGCCAAACTTTTATTTCTTTTTTGTGCACTTTGTCTTTCTTGTGCAAGAAATCCATGAAATATCTCCATGCTCAGAAAATATGTTTATTTACCTACATCACATTCTCCAATTTTACCAACACATGCCTTAAAAATAAGACCGAGTAAAATAGGTTTGCCACACAAGCTAACATGTCAAAAATAGGTCCAGGGACTTATTCTTTAAAGGATTGAATTAAGACATATTGAAGACATATCAGAATGCCATCACAGAGCTACCCCTAGTCTCTGTGAATCACTTTCTTGACACACAGAGAACCAACTAAGGGTAACAGTATTCCTCATTGCAAAGAACAACAGTCACCTGACCATTAACAATCACAGTTTTATCCTCTTTCAGCTTTGACTTCATTTCCCTAGGAATATATGTCATCTGGTATCCTAGAGACACCCATTTCCTTTTCTGCCTTCTTTCTGTGTGTTTGTTCAACAATAAGACCTAATCATTAAAATCGGATCAATGACCTCAATAAAAACAAAAGAGAGTGCAGTTTATCTAGAGAGTTCAGTGACACCAGGGTACACCAAGGTGGCAGGTTAGAAGTTGTATAAGCGGAAGATTTCCTTAAGGTTCATATATGGATGGACAAGGGTGTTCAGGAAACCCAAGACATGAGTCAATATGGCCTGACCCAACCACAAAGACAGGAAGACAGAGGCAGAAGGAAACAATTCCAAGCAGGTGGAGTGTTGAGGATCTGAACCTCCTGGTGATGCTGATTTTATCTCTGCAGCCACATCGCCTCATAGGACCCCCTAAAAACCATGCTGGCGATATGTTTCTGGGGAAATCAAGTCATCCAAGGTTCACTATGTGTATTTGCACTCACTAAAGGTCTGTGTCTCCTGTGAAGAGCTCCACAGCAGAGGGAATGCTTCAGTGAGGAATGGGGAAGTGTGCTAATGCCCTTCCTGCTCCCAAGACAAGGGTCTCTGTTGCACACTCAAACCTTCTTTGTCCACCAGATGCATAATGAAGGAGGCAGGAGATGAAAATACAGCTTTTTACCTTTGGGTCCCCAGAAAGAAATAAGGGACACAGAAGTGGATCTTTTCCAAGGACAGACATGACTTACAGCATACACTCCTCTGAAGCCCACCAGACAGAGGCAGAATGTCACATGACACCCTCTCTGTGAGGAAGGATAGCTAAAAAGACCCTTGAGAGATGACTCAGGAAGACCTAACAAATGACACCTAACACAGCAGGGAAGGGAAGTCATGTTTCCCAATCAACCTGAATATTTAAACAAAACTAAACAGGCCTAATTTGATAATTGCCTATTTACTAATACAAATAATAACAAGGAAAGAGTGTTGCATATGAAGTCAGCAGCCCCTTAGCAGGGTATAAAAGGGGACTGGGTCAGAGAGAGACTCCAAACCTTTGAAACCCACCTTCCTGGAAACACCCCCAGAACCTCCAGTCTCTGACACCATGTGCAACTCCTCTTGTGGCTCCTGCTGCTCTGGCCAGGGCTGTGGCTGCTGCCAGCCCAGGTGCTGCCAGACCACCTGCTGCAGGACCACCTGCTGCCGCCCCAGCTGCTGTAGCTCCAGCTGTTGCAGCCCCTGCTGTGGTGGTTCCAGTGGCTCCAGCTGCTGCTGCCCCACCTGCCTCCAGACCAGGTGCTGCAGGACCACCTGCTGCCACCCCAGCTGCTGTGAGTCCTGCTGTGGTGGTTCCAGTGGCTGTGGCTCCAGTGGTTGTGGCTCCTGCTGCTGCCAGCCCATTTGCTGTAGGACCACCTGCTGCAGGACCACCTGCTGCCGCCCCAGCTGCTGTGGCTCCAGCTGCTGCAGCCCATGCTGTGGTGGCTCCAGTGACTGTGGAGGTTCTAGTGGCTGTGGCTCCTGCTGCTTCCGCCCCACCTGCCTCCAGACCACTTGCTGCAGGACCACCTGCTGCCGCCCCAGCTGCTGTGGGTCCTGCTGTGGTGGTTCCAGTGGCTGTGGCTCCAGTGGCTGTGGCTCCTGCTGCTGTCGCCCCTGCTGCTGTGTCTCCACTTGCTGCCGCCCTTGCTGCTGCCGCCCCATCTGCTGTAGGACCACCTGCTGCCCCCCCAACTACTGTGGCTCCTGTTGATGTGCCCTATGTGCTGACAGTCTGTGCTGCCGGCCCCCTTGCTCTCAGCCATCCTGGAGCTAATATCCAGCTCCTGCAGACCCTCCTGCTGCAGCACCAGAAGCTGCCAGAACCCCTGCTGCACATCCCAGAGCTGCCCTCACCTGCTGCGCTTCCAGCTGCTGCCCCCTGTTTGTCTCCAGACCACCTGATGCTCCAAGTCTGCTCTAGTGGTTCCTGCTGCTGAGATCTGACCTCATCTCTGTTCTTCAACCAGTGTCCTCCAAGGCCTCATCTCTCAGCCCCCACAGGATGGAGCAATGGGACACTCCCCTCCCCCACTGCCTGCTCAGTCCCTGACCAATGTCAGCCTCCCTCTACTCTCATCTTACCCCTTTGGATATTATTGCTCTCTGACTTGCTGTCTCATGTGGACATAGACCTGCATCTTCAATAAATATGCAACACCCATAATGGCCTCATGTCTCTTTCTTTCTCCCTTTTGAGTTGCTGTGCTACTCTGATTTTTTGGGGGGGTGGGGGGTTAGGACATCTATCAAGATTTAAAAGCCATAACATTCCATCTGAGATGCTCCTCCTCTGCTCTGTGAGCATTTGTCCTTTTAGTGCCCAAAATGGGTTTGGAAAGCAAGCCCCTGGACCTTCCTGCCTGAGGACTTTCTCTGGATGAAGAGCGACCTCTGGGCAGGAGGGTTTAAGGGTCCAGGAGCAGAGCTCACCCAGTGACTGGGGGTGGGTGCACAGAAGCTCCAGCTCAATGTTGCCCGCGTGGTCCTTCCAGTCCCCATAGGTCCTCTGTGGGACTGGACCTCCTATGACCCAGTGCTGTGCTGCTCAGTGTCTCTGCCTTCTGTTCTGTGGGTCACTTTGCACATTCCCTGCAAGGCTCCCTGTGATCATTTCCAAATTTCTGAATCCTAAATCATTTCTATTAGAAACTTCTCAAGGCAACCGAGGCTTAGATCCCTATAGTCCCATTCTCTGTGTTGGGATCCTTCAACAGCTTTGCCATCACGATGGAAGGTCTCTGTGTTGTCAGGGTCAACCTTTTTGACCCTCTATCAAACTGGCAAATCTTCTTAACAAATTGTTATTTCCTACCAATCTCCTCATAGTTTCCTCAAGATATGACTGAATATATCACTGTATCACTGGATATGAGGGACAGGGGTCAATACCTGATTGGTACCTCTCACCCCTGATGTCTTCCATCCTCTGCTCTGAGTGATGGGCCTCAGGGCTTGTTTGCTGTTGAATGCAGGTTGTCCCCAGCTCTTTCCCTAATGTGTTCCTGTGACACTGTAGCTGGATTTGTCTTAGCCAGTGACAGAATAAGAGCCTGCAAAGTAAGGTTAATTACCTACAGGAAAGTCTGAATTTCTAATTTATGTGCTGAAGGTTGCCATATGCTATTGGTTCAAAGGAAGTTCTCAAAGGTGAAACAATGACATAAATTACTTTATTATTCCTTTCATACTGATCAGTTGGAATAACTGAGACAATGCACTTATGGAAAGTGTGTTTTTGTTTTTCACCATCTGGAGGTTACAGTCATGACCAAGTGGCCCCCTTTCTGTGGTTGTTTGCTGAGGTTGCTGAGTGGCAAAGGCAATAATCTTGGTGTAGATCAAACTGCACCCCTCACCAACTAGAAAGAAAAAGACAGAAAGTGCTGAGGTCCCCATTCCCTTTGAAGGGCATGTTTCCATGGTCTAGTATTATCCCAAGAAAACTCACCTTCTCAATGTGCATGACATCTCCCAATTCAGTCAGTCTGTGAGGCTATCCCTGACCACAAGCACAAGAAGTACTGTCCATATTCATGGCACAGTAACAATGGACACCAGGAATTAGAGAAAGTTGAGGCCACCTACACACTGCTATTCTCAGCTTTTCCAGAGTATTGAGTAAAAAAAATGGAAATATAAAAGTGTATACTTATTTTTGCTGTTTTATTCCTGTTAATTGCCATTTTGACTGGAGTGAGATGAAATATTAGAGTAGTTTTAGCATTCATTTCTCTAATTGCTGGAAATGTTGAACATTTTTTTCATATATTTGTTGATCCATTGTTTTTCTTCCTCTGTGAAGGATCTGTTCAGGAGTGTTAAGTTTTTTTAGTTCTTTAATATATCCTATAGATTAGTGCTCAATCTGATGTACATGTGGTAAAGATTTTCTCCCATTCTGTAGTCTCTCTCTTCACATTATTGATTGTTTCTTTTGCTGAGGAGACCTTTTTAGTTTGAATCCATCCCATTTATTGATTATTGATTTTATTTCTTGCAATTTAGGAGTCTTGTGAAGAAGTCAGGTCCTAAACTGACATTTTAAAGATTTGAGCCTACTTTTACTTCTATTAGGCACAAGGTCTCCAGTCTAGTGCCTAGGTCTTTGATCCACTGTTGAGTTTCATGCAAGGTGAGAGATAGGGGTTTAATTTCATTTTGCTACATAGGGATTTCCAGTTTTTCCAGCACCTTGTTGAAGAGGCTATCTTTTCTCCTGTGTATGTTTTCTGCACCATCGTCTAGTATGAGATAACTGTATTTATGTGGGTTTGTCTCTGTGTCTTCTATTCTGTACCAATGTTCAATATGTGCATTTTGGTGCCAATATCATGCTGATTGTGTTACTATAGCTCTGTAGTATAGTATAAGGTCTGATATGTTGATGCCTCTTGCTTCACTCTTCTTGCTAAGGATTATTATGGATATTCTGGGTCTCTTAATTTTCCAAAGTAATTTTATGATGCTTTTTCTAGTTCTATGAAGAATGACAATGGGTTTTTTTAATAGGAATTTCATTAAATCTGTATAACACTTTTGGTAGTATGGCAATTTGACAATATTAATTCTGCCTATTCAAGAATATGGGGGATCTTTCCATCTTTTAACTTCTTCTATTTCTTTCTTTAGTGATCTGTAGTTTTCATTGTAGAGGTCTTTCATCTCCTTTGTTACATTGATTCCTAAGTATTTTACTATTTTTGAGGCTATTAAGAATGGAGTAGTTTTCCTAACTTCTCTTCAGAGTATTCATCACTGATGTACAGAAATGCATTTGATATGTGGGTGTTGATTTTATAGCCTGCTACTTTGCTGAATTCATTTGTTAGCGCTAGAAGTTTTCTGGTGGAATTGTTGGATCCTCTACGTATAGAATCGTGTCATCAGCAAATAAGGATAGTCTGAATTCTTCTTTTTCAATTTATATCCCTTTAATTTCTTAATTTCTTTTGTCTAATTTTTCTGGCTAGAACTTCCAGGATTGTGCTGAATAGAAGTGGTGAAAGAGGGCATCACTGTCTTCTTCCAGTTTTTAGAGGAATACATTCAATTTGCCTCCTTTTAGAATGATATTGGCCTTGGGCTTAGTATAAATAGTTTTTACAATGTTGAGGTATGTTCTTACTATCCCTAGTTTTTCTAGTGCTTTAAACATACAGAGGTGCTGTATTTTTGTCAAAAGCTTTTTCAGCACCTATTGAGATGATCATATAATTCTTATTTTTTAGTCTATTGATGTCATGAACTATGTTCATTGATTTTTTTATGTTGAGCCAAACTTGCATCCCTGGGATGAACCCTACTTAATCCTGGTGCACTATCTTTTTAATATCTTTTTGTATACAATTTGGGAGAATTTTACTGAGAATTTTTGCATCTATGTTCATCAGAGACATTGGTCTGAAGTTTTCTTTCCTTGATGTGTCTTTGTCTGGTTTTGGTATCAGGGTGATACCAGCCACATAGATTGAGTTTGATAGGGTTCTCTTCTTTTTATTTCATAGAATAATTTGAAGAGTATTGGTGTTAGTTGTTCATTGACAATCTTGTAGAACTTGACTAAGAATCCATCTGGTCCTGGTCTTTTCTTGGATGGTAGGCTTTTGATGGTGTTTTCTATTTCATTGCTTGAAATTGATAGGTTTAAATTATGTATGTCTTCCTGATTCAGTTTGGGCAGATCATATATCTCTAGAAATGTGTCAATGTCTTTAAGATTTTCTATTTTATTGGAGTATAAATTTTCAAAATAGTTTCTAATTAACAATGAGTGTTGGTGAGGATGTGGAGGAAAACATACACTCATACATTGCTGGTGGGACTGCAAATTGGTGCAACCACTATGGAAAGCAGTACAGAGATTCCTTAGAAAACTTGGAATAGAACCACTATTTGACCCAACCATCCTCAGGTTATACCCAAAGGACTTAAAATCAGCATACTACAGTGATGTAGCCACATCAATGTTTACAGCGGCACAATTCACAATAACTGAACTATGGATCCAACCTTTTATGCCCTTCAACAAATGAATGGATAAAGAAAATGTGGTATATATACACAATGGAATATTATTCAGTCTTAAAGAAGAATGAAATTATGGCATTTGCAGGTAAATGGATGGAGTTAGAGAATATCATGCTAAGTGAAATAAGGCAATATAAAAAATCAAAGGCTAAATGTTTCCTCTGATATGCAATGCTGATCCATAATGGTGGTGGGTGGGGGGCTAGAGAAGAGGGAGAAACTTGGATTTTGCAGAGGGGAGAGAGGGGTGTGGAGGAGTGTGGGGGTGGAAAGATGGTGTAATGAGATGGACATTATTACCCTATCTACATGTAAGATTGTATGAATGGTGTGACTCTGCACTGTGTACAGCCAGAGAATTGAGAAGTTGTGCTCCATTTGTGCAAAATGAGTTGAAATGAATTCTGCTGTCATGTATAACTAATCAAAATAAATAAATAATGGTGTATATGGTAATTCTATTTAAATAAAATTCAAGGGCATATATAACTGAACTGTTAGAGTTTAGAAATCTATAACATGTAGGTGAATGAAGTACAAAAAAACAACAACAATGATAAGACTACATTAAAAATCAGGAGAGTGATTCTCCATGGTGGAGGGAGGGGGGACAAGATAAATTAAAAAAAACAAAAAACATACAAGAGCTCTTGATGATGCTCAGTTTCTCTTTCTGGACTTGAGTTTTGGGCATGTGGATACTAGCCTGCTACTTATCATAGCAAGATAGATAGATAGATAGATAGATAGATAGATAGATAGATAGATAATACAATTTTCATATTAATATCAATGTGTTTCTTCATTCAAATTTCTTTGGTGTTTAGATATCTGGATTATTTTATCTTGTGGCATTATAAAAAGTCAAAGAAAACTGTTTAGAGGGAAAACATTACACTCTGTTTATGACTTCTTCTCATAAAAGAAGAGAACTTTTTGTAGACCATCAGTAATCTCTGAATATGATCCAGATAGTATTTAACCATTAAATTTCACCAGACCACAGGTAGAGTTCAGCAAGGAGTGCACAGAGTGATGTCTCTCCTGAGTTGAGTTTCCTTCTTCCCAGTGCAGGGTGCTGTCTACAGTGATTTCCCTTTGTGCTTGGTGCCCTAATAGTCCACGCTCATTCATGTGAGTCTCTTTCTTTGGCATAAAAATTATCTTAAAATATGCAATTTTTAAGTCCCCATTGCTCAAACTTCAGTGGTTCAATGTCAGGATCAGTAACTCTGTAACTTAGATGCCATCAATTAAAACTTATTGATTTGGGGGACTTCTGTGATTAACTAAAATTGACACAAATGCATGTCATGAGGACATTTTAATGGGGAAGGTCTCAGCTTTGCATCCTAAAGGATAAACTGAGGAACACGAAAAACTTGTGATGCCCAGACCCTTCCTCAGAGCAATTAAATCAAAATTGTTCTGGGCAGGAGCCAGCCATTGGCGGTTCGGAACACTCCCCAGGTCACTCCTGTAGTAGCATACTGGAGAACCACTGGTGCCGGGCTCTCACATTCACTGGCCCATGATGGTAATACACTCTGGCTTTTATAGCTGTGCAAAAGAGTACTGATAGCTCCTGAATTTATACTAAATTATTTCTTCTAGAAATCAAAAAGCCAAACTTCGATTTTTTCTTTTTGCACTCTATCTTTCACAGAAATATCTCCACATTCAGAAAAGATATTTATTTTTCTAGGTCATATTCTCCATGTTACCAACACATGCCTTAAAAATAAAACTCAGTAAAACAGGTGTTTGCCACGCAAGCTAACATGACAAAAATATGTCAAGGGGCTTATTCCTTAAAGGACTGAATTAAGACATAATGAAGATACATCGAAATTCCGTCACAGAGATACCCACTAGTCTCTGTTTCTTGACACACAGAGGACCATCTGATTGGTAACAGTGTTCCTCAATTTTAAGAACAGCAATCACCTGGTCATCAACAATGACAGTTTTGTCCCCTTTGAGCTTTGACTCCATCCAAAATTTAGCAAGGAGTACACAGAATGATGTCTCATTTGCTTTAAACTTCCTTCTAAGAAAAATCCAAGGTGCTATCTATAGTAACTTCCCATGTGCTTCCTGCTTCATCCATGTTAATTGGTTAATTCCCATCCATGTGAGTCTGTTGGTTTTGGTATTAGAGTAATCTAAAATAGTGAAGAGAATAATCAGCATTTCAGTCTGAATTGCTCAAAGTTCAGTGTTTCCAATTCAGGATCATTTGCTCTATCATTTATGTAATATCAGTTGAAATTTAATTATCCTTGCAACTTCTCAATTGAATTTGGTACAAATGCATCTGATACAATTTAAGGAGCTGGACCTCAAGCTTTGCCACCCATCAGGAGAACCCGAGGAGCATGAAAACTTCCGATGCCCAGACCCTGCCCTGCCCCAGAGCAATTAAATCAGAGTTGTTCTGCATGGGGCAGCAGATTATCTACAGAAAGAGAGTGGTCTGTAATGAGAATGGACTCTGTCTTTTTTAGCTGTAGTGAAATGTTTCTTAGCCTCTCCAAGTTTATATAGAAAGCTCTCCCCTAACAATACAAAAAGTCTCTCTCTCTCTCTCTCTCTCTCTCTCTCTCTCTCTCTCTCTCTCTCTCCCTTCTCTCTCTCTCCCTCTCTCCCCCCTTCTCTCTCTCTCTCTCTCCCCCTTCTCTCTCTCTCTCTCTCTCTCTCTCTCTCTCTCTCTCTCTCTCTCTCTTTCTTCAACAAATCCAGTGAAAATCTCCCCAGTCTAGACATAAAATTGTTTAAATCTTTCATGTTCTTTAGCTTTACAGACACAAGTCTATAAAATAGGACCAAGTCAATCAAGTGTTTGCTAATAAGTTAATGTGATTTAAATGTTACAAGGTTTTCTGCTTTTAAATGCTCTTAATTAAGACATTTCAGGATTCACAGGGTTATGGATGAGTCTCTGTCTGGTCCCACAGGGGACCAGCTGACAGGTGAAAAACACTGTTCATTTTTGAAATATTAGTCACCTAGCCAATGACACAGGCATGTTTGCTGCAGCTGCCCAGCTGTGTCCAGCTGCTGCAGGCTTAGCACTACTGTCCACATGCTGCCTTGAACCCTTCACTCTGTCTCCGCTCCAACCAATGAGCTCATGTCCTTTGATCTAGGTAACTGCTCTCTATAGTTGTTTTTGTTTTGTTTTGTTTTGCTTTGAATAAAGACTTAAATTCCAGCAGATCAGGATGCCAAGGCAGGAGGATCACAAGTTTGAGGCCTTATCTTATCTCAAAATAAAAAATAAAAAGGGCTGGGGATGTGACTCAGTGGTAAAGCATGTCTGGATTCAATCCCTAGTACCCCCCGCCCCAGTAAAATAAAATACCTAAAGAGTGACATGGTCTAATCAACCACGTGAAAAATGAAGCAGGGGCTCAGTCTATAGAGTTCATTGACTGAGCCTGGAGCAGTCAGGTGGGATGTAAATGAGAGTAAAAGGCATGTTTTATTTGAACTTTCTTGATGCTGTGACCAAAAGACCCAATAAGAACAGTTTTAGAGAAGGAAAAGTTTATTTGGGGTTCACAGTTTCAGAAGTCTCAGTGACTCCATTCCTTGGGGCCCAGGTGAGGCAGGACATCAGAGCAGAAGGGTGTGGCAGAGGAAAGCAGCTCAGGGCATGGCATCAGGAAGGAGAGAGAGAGAGAGAGAGAGAGAGAGAGAGAGAGAGAGAGAGAGAGATCCACAGAACAAGGACAAAATATAAGCCCCAAGGCACAAGCTTAGTGACCTGTCTCCTCCAACCAAAACCTACCTGCCTTTAGTTACCACCCATTTAATTCACCCATTCAAGTGGACTGATGCACAGATCACGTTAAGACTTTCATAACTCAGTCATTTTACCTCTGAACTTTCTTGCATTGTCTCACACATGAGCTTTGCGGGGGTTGGGGGGACACCTTATATCTAAACCATAGCAAGGCAGTAACACTGGGTCATCCCGCTTGGTTGGGCAGGTAAATATTAGAAATTGTGGATATGTATCAAAAAGAGAGATGGTCAAAGACAGAAGGAAAATATACCTCCAGTACATTACGGCATAGCTAAGCTCTGCAGCCAACATCCCCAAAGAGGCCCTAAAAATGATTTCCAGGTTTGTTTCTGGTGGAAAAATAAAATAAAATTTTATCCTTTGCTTTTACACCTTGAAACAGTTCAGGATGCCCATAAAATGTCTAGAAAATGGATTATGATTACAGTAGAGAAGGGGATGTGTCCAAATGGACTTGAATTTGAGCAAATGATCTGCATTTCACATTCAAGTCGTGGATCATCAGACCTTTAATGAATGAACCATCCAACTCAAGCATAAGTTACCCTCTTGGATCACCAGAAAGAACTATGGGCCTATATGAATCATTATCACCCAAGAGTAGTCATGATATACTAGACAAAATGAGAACGAAGTATACAAGACCAGGGGGCAGAATGTCATATGACACCTGTGGTTGAAGAAGCTATAGAAAGAAAGTTTTGGAAGAGCCGATAGATGAATCAGAAAAAGGAAATCATGTTTTCAATGCATCTTGAAAATTTAATGAGGAAATCAATCTTGTTTAATTTGATAATCACTTAAAAAAAAAAAAAAAACTATAACAAGGAAAGGGATGTTACAGGTGAAGACAGCTGCCCCTTAGCAGGGTATAAAAGGGGATATGGGACCAACAGACTTCCAAACCTTCCAAACCCACCTTCCTGGAAACACCCCCAGAACCTCCAGTCTCTGACACAATGTGCAACTCCTGTTGTGGCTCCTGCTGCTCTGGCCAGGGCTGTGACTGCTGCCAGCCCAGGTGCTGCCAGACCACCTGCTGCAGGACCACCTGCTGCCGCCCCAGCTGCTGCAGCTCCCGCTGTGGTGGGGGCAGCAGTGGCTGTGGCTCCTGCTGCTGCCGCCCCATCTGCTGCAGGACCACCTGCTGCCGCCCTAGCTGCTATGGGTCCTGCTGTGGTGGGTGCAGTGGCTGTGGCTCCAGCTGCTGCCACCCCACCTGCCTCCAGACCACCTGCTGCAGGACAACCTGCTGCAGCCCCAGCTGCTGTGGCTCAAGTTGCTGTAGCCCCTGCTGTGGTGGCTCCAGCTGCTGTAGTTCCAGTGGCTGTGGCTCTTGCTGCTGTCGTCCCACTTGCTGCTGTTGTCCCACTTGCTGTTGTCGTCCCACTTGCTGCCAGACCACCTGCTGCCGCCCCAGCTGCTGTGTGTCCACCTGCTGCTGCCCCTACTGTTGCTAACCCTCCTGTTGCTCTCCAGCCTGCTCTAGTGGATCTTGCTGCTGAGTGCTCTAACCTGCACTCTCCTGCCTACTTCAGCCAATATTCTTGATGTAGTCTATCTGCGAGAGCCCAGTCATGAGAGGTCAAGTCCCAGCTGAGACCGATTTGGATCTGCAAACTACTCCCCTCTTCCCTACAGGTTACTGTCTCTCTCTCAACTGAACACAAGTTTGAATTTTCTCTAAAACCTGTCAACTACCATGTCATCCCTCTGGAAATGTTTGTCCTCTGCCATGTTTTCTTATCTGAAGATATTCTTGCATCTTAAATAAATCTGAATTTTGCAGCCATACAAAAATAAGGGCATCGTGTCTCCTTATTTTTCCTCTTCAATTATCATTCTTACTGTCTATTTTTCTGTAATTCATCTGTAAGGAATGGGATCAGAGCAAATAATTTGAGGTGCTCAATCTCTGTTCTGTGAGCATTCCTGATGCAGAGAGATGCTTTCAAGACCAAAACCTGTATCTCTTGCCTAAGGACTTTGGATGCAGAGCAAGCTCTGGGCAGAAGGGTTAAGAACTTCTAGGAACAGAATTCACCCAGTGAGTGGGAGTTGGTGCACAGATACTCTACTGAATTTCCCTTGAGTGAGTCCTTGCAGTCCTCCAAAGGTCCTCAGTGGGACTGGACCTTAGCTGCCCCCAGGAGTGTTCTGCTCCTATGTTACTCTCTACGGCCTTCTCTCACTGGCCAGGATCAATTCCCAAATTCCCTACAGTGTTTCCTGGCCTTATCTACCAAGTAAACTACTTGCTCTCAATCCTCTGTATGATGGGCTTTTCCAGGGGGCACCCAGTCTAAGACACTCATGTTCCTAATCTCAGCATCAGTGGTCTTCAAAACATTTTTTCATGCAATCTGGCCTCAGCACCTGACTGTTTCGTTTCCTGTTTTCTAGGTTTGCAAACATAAATCATAAAATAAGAACAAGTAAATCAAGTGTTTGCTAGGAATGTTCATGTGATAAAAATGTCACAAGGGGTTTTCTCTTTAAATTGTTCTAATTAATTTAAAGATGTCATTGTAGGATGAAAAATTTGTCTCTGTATTCCTTGGACTTTCCTACTCTTTGTATTGAGAGATTCCTGATTTCTGGGAACTCCGTAAGTCCTAGGTAATCAGTTCAGTTGATGACCATATGATCTAATTTGTTAGGAATCATTAAAATGAAATCTTGGTGTTCATTAGTATTGCTTGAATGAACTCGTGAGTTATCCACCAACACAGAAACTCTCCCAGACATATGCCAATCTAAAGACAGAAAAGAAATGATCCTCCGTATAATTTATTTCAATTCTAGAACAAAACTAAATCATGAAGAAAAAGTATTACAACACTGGCCTGCCTCTATTTTGGTGGAGCTTACTGAAGTGACATTTGGGAGACTTCTAGAGTCATGTAAAATGTTCTCCATCTTGATCAGTGGGAAAGTTACACAGATGCATTCATTTATCAAAACCAAATAGTTCACATTAGGAGTTGGAAATGTAGCTCAGTGACAGAGCACTTGCCTCGCAGACACCTGGTCCTGCATTCCATCCCCAGTACCACAAAAAAACAAACAGCAAGAACAGCAGTACACTCAGAAGTTGTATACTTCACTGTATGTAAATTTTATTTAATCATACAACATTAAAAATGACAAGAAATGTTAATTTTGGAATATGTCTACCAAATTGCATGTTAGCTAATTTGCTCTAAGCAAAACTTTTCATGAAATAACACTGTCATGAGCTCTTTGATGTTACTTCACCATACACTATTACAATTATGTGTGTGTGTGGTCCTCCCCGTACACTGAATTCTATGGGAGGAGACTCTAAATCATATTTCTAACACCAATATGTGCCTTACAGATGATCTATTCAACCAATTTATTTTAGAAACAAGGCAGGAACTTGATCTAGGTGGTTTATTGCAAAGCTTTAATGGACAGTGTGAGCTGTAGTCTAAGCCTGGACCTTGAATCTTCAGGTTTTTTTGTTTGTTTGTTTGTTTTGGTACCCGGGATTGACCCCAAGGGTGCTTAACCACTGAACCACATCTCCAGCCCTTTCTTGCATTTTATTTAGAGACAGGGTCTCGCTGAGTTGTTAAGAGTGCCTCGCTAAGTTCATAAGGCTGGCTTTGAACTCTCAATTCTCTTGCCTCCGCCTCCAGAGTCACTGGGATTTTAGGTGTGCACCACAGTGCCCAGCGGGTCTTTAGTATTAACAGCATTTGGGCACTTGCTAAAAAGCAGGGCCTGAGCCTCCTCCCAACAATCAGAAATTCTGATTAGCCCTGCAATCTGTATTTCACATGCCCTCTGGATCATTTTGATACATGTGTAAGTTAAACTACCACTCAATAGAGGATACGAGAAATTATAATACAATAAGGTGAAATTTGCTAAAATTCACTAATATTCTAGTTTGATTCAAAAAACTTGTGTCATGGGTTTCTCAGAAGTAAGAAGTTGCTCTGGAAGTAAGTTCTGAAGAGATGAATATTCAAAAGACTTTCTTCCACTGAAGAAATGAAAATTAACAGAGAAATAAAAATAAGGCTGTGTGTTCCAGAATTTAAGAGAGCAGCTGGAGAGACATGTAGACATATAAGACCTCAAAGCAGGAATTTAAGAAACTGTGACACTAACCACACAGAGAAATTGCCTGTCAGCATTGAAGGCTGTAGAGCATGATCTGAAGTCTGAAACATCCAGAGAAACCCATTCCAGTGGTGCAGAGGTCACCAGCATCACACCTACCTGGAGCAGTTCCCTTCCTCATTGCTGAACAGTGACCCACCTAGAGGGCCTTTACCTCTGGTCCCAGCAGATGACATATGAAGCCGATGGGCTTCCTCTCCATCCGTGGAAGAAATGCACAACTGAAAGTGTGACTGACCAACTCCCATGGTGACAAGGGATTCAGGAGGAGAGAGTGAAGAGTGTCATTCCAGACACACAGCAGCAGGTGCCAGCCCTCGGTGGGGGAGTTGAAGAGACTGTGGTCTGGAAGATGTCAACAAGTGGGGTCAAAAGGAAAAACAGATGGGTAGAGTTTGTTACTACCCGACAGAAAATTATGTTCCTAACAAATTAAGCCATTAAATAGACAAACATCATTATGTAATCGGATAATTACTTAGCTATTCAGGAAATAAAAAACAAGGAAACTACTTCAACAACAGGAAAGCGGGCCCTATATAAGAGGCAGTGGCAGGAGAGAACTTCTAAACTCCAGAACTTCACCCTCCTGGAAACCCACCCAGAACCTCCAGTCTCTGACACCATGTGCAACTCCTCTTGTGGCTCCTGCTGCTCTGGCCAGGGCTATGGCTGCTGCCAGCCCAGGTGCTGCCAGACCACCTGCTGCAGGACCACCTGCTGCCGCCCCAGCTGCTGCAGGCCCTGCTGTGTGTCCAGCTGCTGCCGCCCCTCTTGCTCTGGTGGGTCCAGCTGCTGTGGCTCCAGCTGCTGCCGCCCCTGCTGCTGCATCTCCAGCTGCTGCCGCCCCTCCTGTGACTCCTGCTGCTGCCAGACCTGCTGCCGCCTGCGTCCAGTCTGTGGCAATGTCTCCTGCCACACCACTTGCTATCGGCCCACCTGTGTCATCTCCACCTGCCCCCGCCCCATGTGCTGTGCCATTCCTGACTGCTGATCTCTTTCTGGAAAGCCTATCACATGGTGGATGCCTTCATTAGACACATAAAATACATGGCCAGCCACTTACGGGGAAAATAAGACTCTTGCCTGTCAACCCTTCCTCCGACAGGGCATTCAGAGTTGCATTCAGATCCTTCAGGAAATAACAGATGTAAACACCTTGTGTAAAAGATTTTAACCCAAGCCCCAATTGCATCTATTTTTAGACAAGCAATGCCTTCCACTTAAGTGTACACTAATTGTGATGATCTCACATAGTGTTGTTTCTGTGTATTCTCAATAAACAGCCAGTTCCTGATATTGAAATCTCCTGGTTTGTTAATGATTTGATTGTGCCTGTGTGTTTATGTGTCACTTCACCCCAAGGCCCATCTTTCTCCAAGTGCAGGAGAGCATGTTTAAGAGCAGGGGCTCTTGATTTACCACCTATGTTGGAATCAGGACTGCACTAAATGCTTCTTGTTACAACATAGGAGAAATTATTTTTATCAGTTTATTTTTAGTTATACATGACATAGAATCCATTTTGATATAATTATACAAGCATGGAATACACTTTCTTCTAAATAGGACCTCATTCTTGTGGATGTACATGATGGTGGGGTTCACTGTAGTGTATTCATGTAGCTACGTAGGAAAGTTATGCCATATTCATTCCACTGTCTTTCCTTTTCCTTTCACTCCCCTTTATCTGATCTATCGAACTTCTGTTGCCCACCCTCTTATTGTGGGTTAGCTTCCACATATCAGAGAAAACATTTGACCTTTACCTTTTGGGAACTGGCTTATTTCATTTAGTGTAATCATCTCCAGATCCATTCATTTACTGGCAAATGTCACAAAGATTTTCTTTATCCGTTCATCTGTTGAAGGTCACCTAGGTTTGTTCCACATCTTGGCTATTGTGAATTGAGCTGCTGTAAACATTGATGTGGCTGCATCACTTGTACTATGCTGATTTAAAAATCTTTGGATATGTACCAAGGAGTGGGATAGCTGGGTCAAATTGTGGTTCCATTCCTAGTTTTTTGAGGAATCTGGCATTGGAGAACTTAGCAAACTTTTTAGGCCTCAAGATTTATTTATTTCTCTGGGAATTAGGAATAACACATTACATTGTTTGAAGGACCTAATTCACATAACACAGTTAACACAGGCCTGTCACATAATATAGGTTCTCAAAATTATTTTTATTGTTACTGAGATATTACTCTGGGCCAGAACAATATCTTCGCATAGTGTTCTCTTCAACAGAATGGTAGAAAAATGTATAAAACAGTTTTACTGTCCTTTATAACTTAAAATTAAGCTTTGGTATATCTTTCAAAGGTCTGTTTTAGACAGCTTTTCTCTTGCTGTGAACAAAAGATTTGACAAGAACAATTTAGAGGAGGAGAATTTTATGTGTCACAGTCTCAGAGGTCTCAGTCCTTAGACATCCAACTCCATTGCTCTGTGCATGAGAGAGGCAGAACATCCTGGCAGAAGGGGAAACAGCTCAGGACATGGCCACAGGGAGGGGAGAGAGAGAGAGAGAGACAGAGAGACAGAGAGACAGAGAGAGACAGAGACAGAGACAGAGAGAGCGAGCGCAAGTGCACTCCCCTCACCAAAACAAAATATAAACCCCCAAGTCACAACCTCAGTCACCCACCTCCCCCAGCCACACCCTACCTGCCTGGAGTGACAAGCCAGCATTAAGGCCCTGATTAGGTGAGAACTCTCATAACCCACTGCTAAACTTTCTTGACTTGTCTCACACATGAGCTTTTAAGGGATACCTAACCTAAACCATAACAATGTCCCTTAAAATTCGATTTGTTGAACGTCATGAAGGCGCCTATGTTTCACCTGACTGAATTATTTCTTCCAGTATGCTCCATGATTAGTTGCATAAATAAATAAATTTATAAATAAATTTCCAGTGCCTTCCCTCCTGCCCTCCCTTCCTTTCTAAATATAAATGTCTCTTCAGAACACAAAATGTACCTTCTAAATCAAAACTTCTGGAAATTTATGGATTTCATGGCAACTTCCCCATAAACATTAAAAATTTTATTAATAGATGCTCAAAATTTTATAATTCCTTCCTCATTTCACCTTCTTTAGTAATTGAGGTTTCTATATCATTGTGATCATTTCACTCTCTCGTTTGGGGTTCCCCTCACCTTCTTGGTCTTTGCTCAGAGAACCTGGGAAGCCAACATGGCAGCCTGCATTGCAGGGGGTTGTGGGGCTGCAATCGACCTGGGTCAGAGCGTCGGAGCCGCCAGGTTCCTGCTCCCTGTGCTTGCCCCTGTCTCCTGGAATTCTTGAGTTGGAATTCATTCCTCCATGGACCAAAACAAATCCTGAAATTTCCAATAGAGAGAAAAAATATGTATACGGGAATTTGATACTTCAAAACCTGAAGCTGCAAAATGGGATGAAATTGAAACATCAAAACATCCCAGTTCTGAGAATGCATTTGACCACTCACCCAGGATGCATTGGTTCTTAAAGGACTTTTTGAAGCCAGTTTAATCCCATTAATAAGAAAAAAGTCCTTAAATGAACTCAGCAATTCATTATTTAATAGCACTTTAAAAATAAAATTTGCACACCACCACCAACAACAATAAAAAGAGAACATGGGCAGGATATTTCTCTTTGAGACTCAGTTTTCTCATCATCAAAACTTAGGTAAGAATGATCTTTCTTAGCTGGGAAAATGTGTCACAAGATGTACAATAATATCATGTTTATACAAATAAAGGGGTTTATAAGTTTTGGTTTCATAATCCAAAATATGATAAAAACATTTTAAATACAATACTTTAATTTTCCATACATTATATATATTAGCATAGTCATATTTCCAAGTAACAAGTATAATCAACCAAGAGTGGATTATTATTTCTAAAATTAAAATAATAATAATAATAAAACTTAAGATGTCAAAAGACAAAACAAATAGAAGCTGGGTTTCACATTAACATAGGTTGGGTGTTACATTATTTGAATATGAAAGACATTTTCAGCTCCACCCTTTCCACTTGATCTAAATTGTTCTACAGAGGACAGACCTGTCTTCCCATTTACCAGAATTAATAAATCTTTTATCCTTCCTTATGTTCTTCTTTGACAACATCTAATTACAGAATGCAAACTCTGGTGTTAACATGATGCATTATTATTAGCTTGAGCTAAATCAAAGAATAGAGGTTTTATGTGTTCTTTTCAGTATCAAAGTATATGAGGCTTATAATTCCCTGTTTTTTACAAGAGCAGGAATGAGAAGGAACACTGAATCTATTTGCAAAGGTGTCAATACAGTTAAGGGAAAGCTCAGTAATAATAAGGAGAGTTTATAATAACAAGGAGCAGACCAGAAACCTTATACCATAATTTGGGTGAACAGTGTGGCATGCAACATATCTTATATCTGTTCACACAGGTATTTAAGTACAGTAATTGCTTTCAGAGAGAGTTAAAGTGATGGTAGAGAGGTAAGGGTAGAAAAAAATCAAGGTTATGATAAAGTTATGAATGGAAAAGTGACTGAAGTGATTATTTTATGTCCACATGAACTCTATTTAAATGTATAGTGGGGGTGGATTTTTAACTGAATAAAACTTTGATGAAGTCAGCCCTTCACTCGGTTTTATTTGGCCGTGTACTTTTGGAATTGGCTTGAGTCTGTCTAGTACTAAATACTGAGCAATGCAGAATTACAGAGGCGCAATGAGAGGTGCTTTAGTGTGGGAAACAGCTGAAGTGGGAGTCTTAATTCCCCTAAACTCCTATCTAATGTTCCTGTCTGGCCAGGATATAAGAAAGATAGTTCCTGGAGGTTACTGATGGAATCTCTGTGAACAAACAAGGCAGGCCCCTGGTGGCTTAGGTTGACCTAATGTATAGGAACTTTACAGGGGAGCGCAAGCCCAGCAAAACCACTGTACTAGTCCAGTCAGATGCAAGTTACACGCTCATGGCAAGGATCTCTGTATGTATCACTCCAGAAACACACCAAAATACATTCGGGAACTTAGTGTATGGAAAGGTAGCATTTGCAACCATTAGGGAAAAGATGTATTGTTTAATAAATGGTTTGGGGTTATGGTCAGACCCAATTGCAAGCTATTTAAGCCTCATATCTTATACCTGTGTACGTTCCTAATGCAGAAAATATTTAAAAATACAAAGCATCAAACCTTGAAATTAAAAGATATTATGAGACATTGTTTATGTAAGTCTTTTAACTTACATAATATGACACAAACCCCAGAAATCATACAATCTAACTGCATCAGATGCAACATGCGGGTAAAGAAAATTTCCTTCACATCTGATTTTGCAGAAAGGCAGTATAATTGTAGTGACTGGAAAATTGGACCCAGTGCTGGGGTGGCAGGGAACAAGTCACTGCTCCCCTACTTACTGGTTTTTATCTTCCCTGGGCCTCAGAGCCTCACCTCGAAGAGGGATGCTTGCAAAGTGTGTGCTTGTTACATTGTGGTTCCTGTACCCAGAAAAGTGCCCCGCCTACCACACTCAGAGCCTGCAGAAGGAAGGGAAAGGACAGGGTTTCTATCACTCACCATATTTGCATTTGGCTGGGGCTCCTGGGAGAACACTGTGCAAATACCCCACCCTCATCTTTTGATGTAAATATTTCTTCTTTGTCTCTAAGTAGCCTTTTTTTAGATCTTTCCTTTTTAGGTACAACTTCCCCTTTCTGATTCATCTTTTAAATTTTTTATATTATTGGCTTTTAGGAGGTAGGGGCTATAAATCATATTCATAGAAAGTCATAAAATATATAAACAAAGAGCTAAACTGGGATATCTTACCAAGAGCCCTCTTGCTACATAGGTTGAATGGTGAATGCCCTCCCTCCAAAGGCTTAGATGTTAAAGGCTTGGTCCCTGTGGTGCTGTTATTGGGAGGTGGTGGGATCTTTGAGACATGGGGCCTATTGGGAGGTCCTTTCATAATCAGGGGCTGTTCCTAAAGGGAACTATGGGACCCCAACCCTTTCCTCTTTCTCTCTTGCTTTCTGGCCGTGGGGTGAGTAGTGTTTGCTCCTCCATGTGCTCCTGCCACAAAGAACTGCCCTGCCACAGGCACAAAAGCAACCGCCAACTGATGACAGATTAGAGCCCCCAAAAGTATGAACCAAAAAAATTTTTATCTTTATAAGTTGATTATTTTAGGTACTTTGTTATAATGATGTAAATAAAGCTCACACACCTCCTTATGCCACTCTCTTCCATTTTTTCCAAGTCTCTGCCAAATCTTTCTTTGACGTTATTTTATTATTATTTTATAATAAATAAATTTATTCTTTCATAACAAAGATAACAACTTATCTTCATTATGTCAATTGCCTTTACTTGAGGCTGCGTGTCCACCTCTAACCCTGTCTCGCTTTAACCTTTTAAACAATACCTCTCCTCAGAAATCCAAGAATGTTTTGGAATTTGTAAAGGTAGATCAAAACAATTGTTCAAAATGGCACAGGCATAAAGAGTACCTTACGTTCCTACCTAAGGGCTTTGCAGAGCTCCCCAACATTACTTCCATAACACAAAGCCACCTCTCTTCTATTAATCTCAACTTACCTCTCATTTCTCAAAACAGACCCAGCAGTACATCACCTTCATCAATCACAAAGCCAGAGTTAAGTCCAGTTTCAATTGTATGGTTCTTCTTTGAAATCCCCTTTCTCTCCACCTACTTGCATGATATGTGTTCTCAGAGGTCAATATGTGGCCCTTAAAGGACTTATCAGGTCATTTATTATGCATATATCTCCTTTACGGAAAACACATTCTACATCAGGTCTTGTCATGCAAAGAGGATTAAAGCAGAGTCCCTGCCTTAATGGACTTTGTATTGTATGGCGAGCCAATAGACAAATGCATTTGTGATAGAAAATCAAATCATAGAACTCATGAAATATATAAAACACAAAAAAAGCACAACAAAGAAAGAACTTTGTTTTTGTGGAGCCAAAGAAGATATGGAAGGAAACAGTACTCAGACTCTCCAATTACAGACAACTAAGAGAATGTTGTGTTCACAAGTTACCCCCTCTCCAGGCAAAGGGAATATCCTCAAGGTAATTTGTTCTTTTCATTATATATATATATATATATAGATAGATAGATAGATAGATAGATACATATTGCTCTGAATGCTTGTGACACTAAAAAAGAATCCTTACGTTGCACCATAATCATATGAGACTTTTGTGTAAATAATTATTAGAATTAGAAGATATTAAGAAGTGATACTACCAAATTGCTAGAATTTTTAACTCAGAACATATGAAAATACTTAATAACATGTCAATAAAGAATAAGGATGACATATTTTTATATTCCAAAAGGTAGATTAAAAATTACTATCTAAATTACCCTACCTCAGCCTGGAGGACAATTCTGACGATAGACCTAGATCACTCCCAGATGACTCCTTAGTCCTTAAAACACTGAGTCACTGTTTACTGCTTCAAGATGCATCTCTGGGTGATGAGAACAAATACAGCTTAGAATGTCCTGGAATTTCATTAGTTCACTGACCACCTAAAACACCACATGGATAGTGAGCTTCCTCATGTCTTACACCAAACAAGTGGAGCTTCTACTTCCTTTATTCATCCCAGCATTCCGTCTGACCGAATCTTGCATTTATCCACTAGAGAGCCCAGCCCTATCAGAAGCTCTCCCCAAATGACCTCAATATGAGAAGCAGACTAGAGACCCACCTATGTAACATGATACCCAGAGTCTGAGCCACATGATGCTACACCCAGGGGAGGAAAGAGAAGAGGTGATTCATGGGAGAACATTAGGGAACTTGAGAAATAGGAAATAATTATCATTATACTTTGGGAGACTTTACTACAAAAATATGATTTATTAAGTGCATTTCTGTCATGTAAACAAAAACAAGGAAATTGTCTTTTCATAATTATAGAAATTCCTCAGCTGGGTATAAAAGAGGACAGGTACCAAGAAGACTCCAAAACTCATAACTCATCCTCCTGCAAACACATCCAGAACCCCCACCCTCTGACACCATGGTCAACTCCTGTTCTGGCTCCGTCTGCTCTGATCAGGGCTGTGGCGAAGGCCTCTGCCAGGAGACCTGCTGCCAGCCCAGCTGCTGCCAGACCACCTGCTGCCGCCCCAGCTGCTGTGGCTCTAGCAGCTGCCGCCCCTGTTGTGGTGGTTCCAGTGGCTGTGGCTCCAGCTGCTGTCGCCCCACCTGCCTCCAGACCACCTGCTGTAGGACCACCTGCTGCCGCCCCAGCTGCTGTGGGTCCAGCTGCTGCCGCCCTTGCTGTGGTAGTTCCAGTGGCTGTGGCTCTAGCTGCTGTCGCCCCACCTGCCTCCAGACCACCTGCTGTAGGACCACCTGCTGCCGCCCCAGCTGCTGTGGGTCCAGCTGCTGCCGCCCTTGCTGTGGTAGTTCCAGTGGCTGTGGTGGTTCCAGTGGCTGTGGCTCCAGCTGTTGTCGCCCCACCTGCCTCCAGACTACCTGCTGCAGGACCACCTGCTGCCGCCCCTGCTGTGGTTCCAGTGGCTGTGGCTCTAGCTGCTGTCGCCCCACCTGCTGCCAGACCACCTGCTGTCGCCCCAGCTGCTGTGTGTCCAGCTGCTGTCGCCCTACTTGCTGCCAGACCACCTGCTGCCGCCCCACCTGCTCCAGTGGTTCTTGCTGCTGAATGCTCTGACCTGTCCTCTCCTGTTCTTCATCAACCAATATTCTCTATGTGATCCACATCTGAGGCCAGTCATGAAAGGCCGATGGTAAAACCTGTGTTCCAATGAGGATTTTGGTTTCCACATATGCTGCCTTCTGTCCTAACAGGTTACTAACCCCCCCCCCCCAACTGAACATAACTTTGAATTTTCCCTAGAGTCTGTCAATTATCAGATCATTCCCATGGAAGTATTTGCTCTCTGTCATATTTTCTACCTTGAATAAATCCAAATTTTTCAGTCATACAAATTCAATGGCATCGTGTCTCCTTATTTTTCCTTCTTCAATTGTTGTCCCCTGACAGTTTTTTTGGTAGTTCATCTCTAAAGAACAAAAAGCCCATAGCAGATGACTTGAGGTGCTCCACCTCTTCTGTGAGCACCACTCTTTCTAACACAGGAAGGTGTATTAGTCAGCATCTAATGCATACTCCCTGCCTGAGGACTTTCTCTGAGAAGGCAATTCAAAGCCCACAGGAGCAGAGCTAATCCAGGGAAAGGTGTTGGTGAATAAATGCTCTCTAGCTCAATTCCCCTGGGGCGACTCCTTCCAGTCCTCCACAGGTGCTCCATGGGATGGGATCTCAGCTGCCTCCAGTGGTGTTCTGCTCATTATGGAACCTTCCACTAGCTTCCCTCACTGCCCTGGCTCATTTCCCAAGTTTCCTACAGAGCTTCCTAGGATCCTTTCCCAAACTGCTTGCTGTCAAACCCCTGTATCTTGGGTTACTCTAACGGGCACCCCAACTAAGACACCCACATGCCTAATCTCCATGTTGGTGCATTTCAACACTTTTTCATACTGTAGGGATAGTTACCATTGTGTCAGGGTCAAGTCTTGGGTTACTGTGTGATAAACTGGGTGTGGTGCTGGGATTGAATTCAGGACTGATGCATGACAGAAAGCCCTGTACCACCGAGCTACATCCCTGGTCCAGAACATTAGTGTATCTGAGAGCTAGGAATCAACCACCATGGTAGTTACTCTCATCCAAAAAAAAAAAAAAAAAAAGCTGTGTTTAATGAGGTGTCATCTTTGTTTTGTGTGCTCAGTGCAATTCACTCAAGGAGGAATTAGAAACAAGTATTTTGGAAGAAAAGTTGAACAAAGAAATGCTCTCTAGAGAAATCCAGAAGAAGCCATGGGAAGCAAGTTAAAGCAATAGAAGCATCTGGGCCAAAATGTGCTATCAGTGAATTCTACCCCATCTCCTCCACTCCAAGACAGCTCTAGAGTATGAGTGGAAGCACAGCTCTGCCTCTCCTGGAGGCCAGATGGCTGGACTCAGCACAACTTTCCAGGCCTTGCTTTTCTGTATTAGTGTATTCTAACTATTAGGGACATAGCCCGACATGATGGTCATTGGTTTACACGTCTACGTCATCCTGAAGAACAGGGCTCCATCCTCAGAGGAGGTCATTACCAAGCTGGCACCTCTGCCATGGGTATCAAGAGAGGCTGTCATCACAGGATCTATTCAACTGCTTCCAGAAGGTGAGGAATAATGCAGGAACAGTGGGCTTCCATGATCATATATTAATTGTCCTACATCCTTTGCTATAGGTTTGGGTCTGTTAATCCTAGATGCAGTGATTTAAGATTCCATAGATCAGATAAATTTGAGGGCCAATCCCATGTGCTGACTGAGAAGGCCCTGCAAACCTAAAAGGCAGACACTTAACCCAGACTAGATGTCAACCTCACTCAGAAACAAATAACCGACTAATGTCCCAGGGGTGGTACCTTACCAGGGTCTCTGTGTTGGACTCTTGATGGATGGTTAGGTATCCAGATGAGAATGTCCTGGCATTGTCTCCAGCTGGAACTCTTGAATGTGGCAATCCTTGAATGCTTTGTTGAATTTATCTCCCATCTTCAAGGGCATCTTATGAGGTGTCTTTGGTATTTATGTTTCTTGTACATCAGACGTGACTAACCTGATGTCTTCAATATCACAGATCAGTATGGTGTTCTGTGCAGTGTCTAGAATGCCCACTTCATTTTGAACTGCACTGGGTCCAAGAAGATTTACCTAGCCCTGGGTCAAGGCAGGGAGTTGACTCTGATGTTGGTTCCATGTGACCTGGATCCACTCCTGCCTCTCCTTCCTTAGGAATCCTGAAGGTTTTATTTTCAAATTCAGTTCCCACATAGCCCATTCCAGAGACCATACTGTAGCCAGGACTCTACATCCAGCACATCAGCTTCAAGTGAATCTTTTATTTGACAAGTCTTGTGGTCATGCACTGTCAGCAATGATGAGGCATCTAATCTTTGTGGATCCTGAACTAGTGAATTCTCTGAAAATAATATGGGTTTCAATGCCCGGTCATTATTTAAATTTTTGATGGTGGCTCTAAGCTCTAATTTTTATTGACTAGCTTTCCTGTGGGATGGTATCGAGGGTTGGGCTGTACCTAGGGTTTTCGTCTGGCCTTTTCTACTATAATATTCTTACTCTGTAGTTCAAGGAAAGAATGTGCTGGGGTTTTTGTTTGTGAACAGGTTAAATGACCACCAGATATTTCTGTGGACTCAGTGGACAAAATGTGACACTCATCTGGTCCAAGACTCCAATTATTTTCTGACCATCACAGCCGTATTCTAATGGGCACCATGTTGGCATTTTGGATTCCAGTTGTCAGTATCAATTATACTTTGCTATCTGGAAATATCCAAATATATGGGTGTTCCCGAATAGATTGCTGAAGGTATCTTAGCAAATGGAATACAGGTCGATTCTAGAGCTAATATATGTTTGCTGTGGTCCCTTCTCCTGAAGGATTGGTCTCTCTGTTCAGGTGATGGGTCATAGGTCTGACAACTCTATATGATGCCAGTCTTGCTTTCCATTGGAACAACTCTCCTTAGCCCTTTGTTCATTTTATCTTAACCTCTTTTAAATTTACATATACACATACATATGCTCTAATAGAGATTCTGATCCTCAGAGCCTACAATTATGACTATACTATTTTGGGCCTCCCGTATCCTATTGTGAGGCAATGCTTATTCTGTTATTCCTATTCATGGATCCCTATAAGTTAAATACTCTTCTGCCCCAGTTGCCACTCCTAATTTGTGGCCCATCCCATGGCTATCTCCATGTTAATTCTTGAATTTAAATGTCTCCCTCTCATCTTTGCTATTCTTTAATCTTAACAATTCCCATTATCCTTGAGGTGCTCAGTTCTAGAACTGTAATTCTTACCACAAGCTCCCATTTTAGAGAAAAGGCGACTGAATTTGTCACTGATAATGCTCAGTGACCTTTTTGCTTGGTCTTGCCTTGCGGTGTTAGTAAACAGAGTCTCACCTGGGAACACAGTCAGCCTGTTGGGTTTTCAGGCCTTGTGATTAGATATATTCTAGTCTATCCCCCTTTATCCAACCTTTAGCTTTTCTGTTTCTTCTGTGGGTTGTGCAGAAACAGATAAATCTGGATGAGCTGTCCATTTTCGTGCAAGTATCTTAAAACTTAGGACCTTAAAATACATTTATTATCGCACAGTTTTTGTGCATCAACAATAGCTTGGCTGCATTCTCCACTTTATAGTGTTTACAAGGCCTCAATCAAGAAGTTAGCTCACACTGGGGTCTCATGTGAGGAGCTGATTCAGAAGGATCAACTGCTCAGTTCACTCCTGTGGTTGCTGAGGGTATTCCTGGAGGCTATGGGAATGGAAGCCTCGCCTCGGGCCGTCCTCAGCTCCTTCCCAAGTGCATCACTCCCACACAGCAGTTGGATTCATCAAAGCCAGTGACAGAGGGAGAGTCTGTAAGAGAAGATGGGCTAGCTAGAGGAAAGTCAGGTCTCTTCTAACTTAATCACTGGATGCTGCCATATGCTGTTGATTAGAAGTAAGTTCAGTCAGGGGAGGCGACTACTCAGACCACCGTATTAGTCAGCTTCACCTGAGTAAGTTCACTACAAAGAGTAAAGTCTCATTTTGCTGACCATTCTGGAGGTTCCTTTCTTTAGGGCCTCTGGCGAGGGCACTGGATGGTAATGCCAGGGAGCACATCCCAGAGCAGACTATTCCCACCACCAGCTAGGAAGAAGACAGAAAGGGCTGAGGTCACACAATCCCTTTGGAGGACATGCCCCCACTGACCTGAGAGCTTCCTATGGACCCTCAAAGTCGGCATCATCTCCCACTTTGACCACCCTGGGGACGGAGGCTTGACCACACGGAACACTAGGGATACATCATGCGTACTCAAAGCACAAACACCATGAACACCAGGAGGTGAGACCACTGGGGCTGCCTTACGGGCTGCCATTCTTGGCTAGTATATAATATGGAGTCGAGAATGCATTGGAGAAGACAGAGTAAGATTCTATTTATATAAGATCAAAAGGCATGTAAAATTAAACCCCATAGTTTGGGAATGCATATGTAGGTGGGTAAAGTGTAAAGAAGAACAAAAAATAAATAAATTTAAAAATCAGGATAGTGATTCTTCATGGTGTGGGGAGGGAGATGGATGGGGTCAAAAAAGACATACAGGAGCCCTTTTTGGTGATGGCTACTTTCTTTTTGGACTTGAACTTTGAGGGCATAGATACTTGCTTAATAATTATAATTATGTGCCTTGTATACTTTTCACTATATTTATGATTTTCATAATAAAGAGTGTTAATCATTCAGGAGAACTGAAATGCTCTCTCAAAGATTAAAAATAAGTTTAGATAACCAATGAATGAAGATATTTGAAGGACATAAAGAAATCCAAATCAGTGGAAGGTGGATATTTAATTACTATATTTTTCCACATTTTTTATTGGTGCTTTATAGTTGTACATATTGATGGGATTTATTGTTATGTATTCCTACATGCACACAATATACACTATAAAATCTAACTTGGCCAATATCAATTACTTTAAATATTGCTCTGATTACCTATACCACTTCTTATCAAGATTGGAAATACTGTGTGTGTATGTGTGTGTGTGAGTGAGTGTGTGTGTGTGTATGTGTTATAAAATGTTTAAATGGAACTTGATTTCAGTTGTAAAGTAAAATAGTTGAATTGAAAATATATTAATTTTCCTGACAGACCTGGTGGCGTGCCGCAATCTGGCTGGGCACAAATAACCGGGAGGTCACGAGCCACTTGTAGATTCAAGCAGAAACGAACTTTATTCCCGAACCCACGCGAACCCCACCCACGCGAACTCTCACGGGAACTTCGCGAGAACTCAACGGGAACTCAACGGAAACTCCACAAGAACTCAAAAGTAGCGGGCATCCGAGGCAGCAGGAGCCACCCCTTCTGGCAAAATGCCAGGCACCATCTTGACCTGGCCGTGGCTCTCAACAGTGGCGCACTCCTCTAATCCCAGCAGCTCAGGAGGCTGAGTCAGGAGGATCATGAGTTCAAAGCCAGCCTCAGCAATTTAGGAAGGCCCTAAGCAACTCAGCAAGATCCTGTCTCTAAATAAAATATAAAAAATCCTGGGAATGTGGCTCAGTGGTTGAGCACCCTGGGTTCAATCCCTAGTATCAAAAAAAAGAGTAAATTTTCCTATCCATTAAACATCACTACCATATCTCTATTTAAATCATGATGTTATAATAACAGCATAGTTCATCTCTTTTTTAGCTATGAACACAATACCTATGATGTATTTATTGTTTCTATAATTATATCAAAATGGATTCTACTGTCATGTATATTGAAAAGAACCAATTAAAAAAAAGGCTGTGCACTAATACCATGTAAGTAACACCTGACAAGAAGTCTGCTTTGCATGCCATTCTCTAAAGAATATACTAACAGGATGTGTCTCCTGTTAGTATATTCTTTATATTCATTCTGCTCCCAGACATAACCCAGTTCCTTGATGGTGCTTGCAAATATCAGTTAGGTCCACCTCATTCAAATTCCTTTATTAGTGTTTTCTTAATTCTTTTTTATTACTTCTTTTTAGTTATACATAACAGTAGGATTCATTTTGACATAGTGATAAAAGCATGGAATAAAATTTGCTCTAATTCAGTTTTTGTTCTTCTGCCCATTGCACTCTAAAAAGACAAGGAAAAATTGGTTAGAGGGAAAAAATTACTCTCCATCTCCTGCACTGTCATAAAAGAGGTACAGTCTGGAAAAAACTTAGATAATTTTTAAGTATGGTCTGGATGTTAACTATTCATTCTATTTTAATAGACTGTGGGCAAAATTTAGCAAGAAGTACTTAGAGTGATGCGTCTCCTGTTCTGGGTTTCCTCCTTCGAAACCCATTGTGCACAGGGATTTCCATTGTGCTTTGTGCTGTGCTGGACCATTCTGGTCCATGTGGGTCTGTTGGTTTTAGTGCTAAGGAGAAATGAAACAGTAAAGAGGAATACCAGAGGGTCGGCTGTCCTTGCTCCAAGTTCAATGTTTCCAATTCAGGATCATTTTCTCTATAATTTAGATGCCATCATTAAAATTATTTTTTGCAAGTGTTCTCAATTGAAACTGAAACAAATGGATGAAATACAGGCAATTTAAGGAGCAGGGTCTCAGCTTTGCTGCTCATCAGGAAAACCTGAAGAGCATGAAAAGCTTCCAAAGTCCAGACCCTGCCCAAGACCAATTAAATCAAAATAGAAAAAGGAAAATGGAAAGGGAAGGAGCATTGGCAGTGTTTAACACTCCCTGGGTGACTCCAGTATGCAGCCAGCTGTGAGAACTATCAATTTAGGGACTGTAAATACCTATACTTTGGTCTATGAGTGTGATGTGCGCCTCCTTTTCAGCTGTGGTGAAAAGATTTTGTTAGATTTCTCAAATTTATATAGAGACCTTTCCCTTGGTAATCAAAACATCTTTCTTTGTTGTCTTAATTTTTTCCCTCTGTCCCTCTTGCACAGCAAATTCAGTAAAATATTTCTCCACTCAGAATATTGAAATATTTAAATATTTCACATTCTCCCATCTTCCCAACACATCCCTTAAAAATATGAACCAGTAAATTAGGTATTTGCTAAGCAAGCTAACATGATGGAAATATGTCGAGGGTCTTATTCTTCAAATGAATGTAATTAAGAATTAATAAAGACACGTAAGGATGCCATCATATAGGTACCAACTAATCTTTATCCAGCTGTTTCTTGATCCACAGGGGACCAACTGATGTACTGGCAGCGTTTTGTTTTTCCATATTTTTCATTGATACATTTCAATTATACATGATGATGGGATTCATTGTTATATATTTTTCATGTGTATACAATATAACAAAAACATTGCCCAATATCATTCCCCAATTTCCCCTTCCTAGGAACATCAGTCACCTTAGCCATTTGTATTTGCAATTTTGAGCTCTTTAAGATTTTACTCCATCTTCATTATGAATAAGTGTCAGCTGAAATCCATTGATCTACATGTTTGCTTGAACTCTCTGATTTTCTTTTGGTTTGTTGGCTTTTTGGAAAATAAAGACTAAATAATAAAATCCAATCAAAAACCTCAATACTGACAAAGCACACTACAATACACCTTCAGAATCCAGGGAGAGCGAGGCAGTTACATAAGGGGCCAGGACTCTCAGTATCTAAATTAAGTTGGCAAGTGTGTTCTGGAAACAGAAATTAGTCAATAGGACCTGTTAAAACCACAAAGACAGGAAGTCAAAAACAGAAGAGAACACTTCCCCACCACCAGGAGAGTTGAGGGTGTAGCTGATGTGTACAGTCAACTTCCCTAAGAGACCCTAAAAATAATTTTTGAAGGTTTACTTCATGGGAAAAAAAAAATATCCAGTTTCAGCACTAAGGCTTTCACCTGTTCTGTTACAAACGATCTTGGGATCGTTCTGTGGATCCCAAGAAAAGATCTAGGAAAGAGGTCATGATTGACAGTCGGGGATGGGAACCTGTCCTTACAGACTTTCTGTTCTCATGCCAGTGGTCTATTTTGCATCTCTAAATCTTCGTTTCCCAACAGACCCATAATGAATAAGCCATCAGACTATAATCCACCTTTATCCTTCTGTGTCCCCAAAAAGAATTATGGGACTCTAAGGTCATTATTATCCAAAGGCTGAAATGAAGTTCTACACAAACTGACACTGAAGCCTCCAGGACAGGGAGAGAGTGACACCCAGAACGTGTCTTTGAAGAAGCTCGAGCAAGAAACACACTTCAAAGATGATTTCAAAAGAGCTAAAGAATGAAACCTAACACATCAGGAAAAGGAAATGATGTTTACCAATCAATCTGAAGGTGTAAACAAAAATAAACAGGCTTAATTTGATAATAGCCCATTTACTAACACAAACAATGACAAGGAAAGGCTGTTGCATATGAAGACAGCAGCTCCTTTGCAGGGTATAAAAGGGGACGTGGGTCAGAGAGACCTCCAAACCTTTGAAGCCCACCTTCCTGGAAACACCCCCAGAACCTCCAGTCTCTGACACCATGTGCAACTCCTGTTGTGACTCCTGCAGCTCTGGCCAGGGCTGTGGCTGCTGCCAGCCCAGGTGCTGCCAGACCATCTGCTGCAGAACCACTTGCTGCCGCCCCAGCTGCTGTGAGTCCTGCTGTGGTGGTTCCAGTGGCTGTGGCTCCAGTGGCTGTGGCGCCTGCTGCTGCCAGCCCATTTGCTGTAGGACCACCTGCTGCAGGACCACCTGCTGCCGCCCCAGCTGCTGTGGCTCCAGCTGCTGCAGCCCCTGCTGTGGTGGTTCCAGTGGCTGTGGCTCCAGTGGCTGTGGCTCCTGCTGCTGCCAGCCCATCTGCTGTAGGACCACCTGCTGCAGGACCACCTGCTGCCGCCCCAGCTGCTGTGGCTCCAGCTGCTGCAGCCCCTGCTGTGGTGGCTCCAGTGGCTGTGGAGGTTCCAGTGGCTTTGGCTCCTGCTGCTGTCGCCCCACCTGCCTCCAGACCACCTGCTGCAGGACCACCTGCTGCCGCCCTAGCTGCTGTGGCTCCAGCTGCTGCAGCCCTTGCTGTGGAGGGTCCAGTGGCTGTGGCTCCTGCTGCTGTCGCCCCACTTGCCTCCAGACCACCTGCTGCAGGACCACCTGCTGCCGCCCAAGCTGCTGCTGCTAGTCTGTGTGCTGCCAGCAGTCCAGGGTGCTGTGTGTCCAGCTACTGTAGGCCCTCCTGCTGCATCTCCAGCTGTGACCAGCCCTCCTGCTACCAGACCACCTGTGGCTGACCAACCTGCTTTGGTGGATCTTGCTGTTGGGTGCACCCTGACCGGGCCCCTCCTCTTCTTCATCAACCAATATTTTTGATGGAGTCTCTCTGTGCACCCTATCCTCAGGCCAATTGTAAGCATTAGTTCCAACTGCTTTTAAGATTGGTTTGCCCTTCAGATATACTGCCCCTTTCTCCATGAGATAACATCTCTCCCAAATGAAAACAGGTTTGAGTTTTCTCTCTGTTCTGTCAACTCTAATGTTACCCCCATGGAAATGATTTCTCTATGCCATGTTTTCTCATGTGGTGATAATCCTACATCTTAAATAAACCTGAATTTTATTGGCACCCAAACATAATGGTATTGTGTCTCTTTATTTTTCCTTCTGGAATGTTTGTCCTCCTTTCACACTTTGATGGTCGCTCCTTTCTAAAGAGCCAGAGACCACTGCATACAACTGAAGACACTCCATGTCTGCTCTTTAAACATTTCTCCTGCTCATGGAGGAAGGTGGTTTGGAAAGCAAGCCCCTGACTCTTCCTGCCTGAGGACTTTCTCTGGATGAAGAGCAAGCTCTGGGCAGGAAGGTTCAAGCACCCAGACACAGAGGTCAATCAGTGAATGGGAATTGGAGCACAAATGCTCCTGCTCACTTCCCCTCGGGTGCATCCTACCAGTCACCCTGAGGTCCTCTGTGGGATTGGACCTTAGCTGCCTCCAGGGTGTTCTACTCAGTACTCTCTCCTGCCTTCTGTCACTTCCCCCATCACTTCCCAAGTCCCCTACAGTGCTTCCTGGGGTCGTTTCCCAACCAACCTATTTTCTTTCAAACTCCTTTATCTGGGTCTGGTGGCAAGATCACCCAGACTAGGACTCCCGTGTGCATCTTATCAGTGTGGGTGCCCTTGACCCCATTTCACACAGATGCATGCTTGCCAGGTTGTCAAGGTGAACTCTTGGTCAACTGTCCACCAATCTGGCAAATCTTCTGAACAACTCAATGTTTATTTCTAATTTTCTAGTAGTTTCTTTTAGAATGGTCATTTTGGATGCCTTTTGCCCCCACTATATCACTGGATCTGAGGTATAGGCAATAATAATACCACACTAGTAACTCTTATTCTAAAGGGGCTACCACCTGAGGCTGTGTATAAGGACGTGCCACTCTGTGATGTGGACATTAACTGGGATTCACTGAAAGCACATCCTGAAACAGCTATTTTTTTTTCAAGAAAATTTAATAAAGGAAGGGTTTCAGTCGAAATAGAGAAGATATTGTGGGAAGCAAGTTAAGCATCTGAATTAAGCAAATAGAAACACCTCGGCCAAAATATGATTAAATTCACCGTCATCTGACCCTTCTAAAGCTCTAGAAAGTGACAACACAGCGCTACCTCTCCTAGATGTGAGATGGCTGGTCCTCAGCACTCTTTCTCAGCTGTCACTATCCATGGACTACCCAGGGCAGGACAAAGGGCATACACAGGGCAGAAAGATCCAGAGGAAATAGCATCTATATCTGAGGACAATTTCCTGAAGAATAGAGCAGGTCAGTGGTGTAGGACACCTTCGTTGTGCACTCACACTAGCTTGAGAATGACAGACCTTTCTCTTTAACAGTTTGTTTTGATATTAGAGTGATATAAAGAGTATAGATAGGCACTGGGGTTGTAGCTCAGTGGTACAGGACTCACCTAGCACGTGTGAAGCACTGGGTTCGATCCTCAGCATCACATAAAAATAAATAAATAAAATAAAGGTATTGTGTCCAACTACAACTAAAAGAAAAAAATATTTTAAAGAAGTTGTTTTTTTTTTTAAAGAGTACAGATAATCATCATTCTTTTAATTTTCAGTGGCCAAAGTTTAGTGTTTCTAGCTCAGGACCCTTTCTTTAGGACATAGATACCACCAATGATATTTTATTGTTTTAGCTAATTCAGTTTGAAATTGACACAAACGCATATAATACAGAAAATTTAAAGAGGTGTGTGTTAAACCTTCAGTTCTGGAAGTCTCATTTTGTTATCTTCTATTTCCTTTATAGTGACATCTCTGTATCTTCTTGTTGTTGCTTTTAAGTAAATTTCCACTTTCCTGGCATTAAAAAATGACATTTTCTGGTGTCTGTTGCTGTGTTAATCATTGTTCCCAGTTAACTGGGATATTATATACAAAACACAATTAAATAAAGCTTTCCAATTCCTGCTCTCACCATGAAGTCAATCCCAACATGTTATGAATTGAGAGGAAAAAGAAATATATTGATGTTCCAAAAGCATTGAAGAATAACAAATATTTTATTTAATTTTCTTAGGGGTAGGAGAAGCAAGGTCAAGCAGCAAATCTTCCTTCATCTTTGAAAGCATATCTTCCCTAAGATTCCACTCCTCTTATTTGCTTTATCCCTCCATTCGGCCCTTCCTTGTTTGTTTCAATTTCTTTCTTTACTGTTCTATACTTTTCATTACAGAGGCCCTTCACCTCTTTCATTAGATTGATTCCCAAGTATTTTTTTTTTTGGACTATTTTGAGTGGGATAGTTTTCCTAATCTCTTTTCCAGCAGATTCATCATTGGAGTATAGGATTTATGGGTGTTGATTTTGTGTCCTGATACTTTGCTGAATTCATTTATGAGTTCTAGAATTCTTCTGGTGACAAGTTTTAGGTCTTCTAAATATATAGTTTTGGGGGCTATATCATCAGCAAATAGAGATAGTTTGAGATTCTCTTTTCCTATTTGTATCCCTTTAATTTTCTTCTCTTGCCTAATTACTCTGGCTAGGATTCTGTTGAAATACAAGTAGTGAAAGTGGGCTTCACTGTCTTGTTTCTCTTTTTAGAGGAATGCTTTCATTTTTTTTCTCCACTGAGAATGATGTTGGCTTTGGGTTTGCTAGATATAGCCTTTACAAGGTTGAAGTATGTTTCTTCTATCCTTAGTGTTTCTGGCGTTTTAAACATGAATGGATGCGTATTTTGTCAAAGGCTTTTTCTGCATCTGATAGATAATCATGTGATCCTTTTCTATTGATGTGGTGAATTACATTTATTGATTCCCATATGTTGAATCAAACTTGCATCCCTGGGATGAACCTAAAAAAGTGAAATTTATAGGAGCAGAAAATAGAATGTTGGTTACTAGACGCAGGAAGTTGGTGAAAAAAATGGGGAGATATTGGTCAAAGTGTACAAAATTGCAGTTATATAGGAGGAATAATGTTAGGTATCTAATATCCATCGTGGTGACTATAGTTAACAGTACTATGTCTTAGAAACTTACTAAGAACGCGGCTGTGGAGTGTCCCCACACATCCCTGGGAGGGAGTGAAGATGTTGATTAACTTGTACAAAATATCATGTTCTATACCTTAAATATGTACTATATTAGAGACAAACAAATAAAGCAAGCCTGCAAGGAGGAAAAACAACACATATTTTACCAAAAATAAGAGTAAATCTGAACTCCAACTGATGAAGAGACAGCTTCAAAATGCTGGGGGTGGAAAAACACTACCAGTATAGACTCAAATACCCAGAGAAATAGAAAGGACAGTGAAATAAAGTCATTTTCTTTCTTCAGGCAGAAGATAAATGTCATATAGAGGCAAGGTGATATTGAAGGACTGATGATCACAACAAAGGTAATTCCATGACATACTTTTCTAAATTTGTTGTTTTCCATATATTCAATTTCTTAAATATTATTTCTATGTTTATCTTTGCCTTTTAAATCAATTAATTTATAGCATCTTTCAGAATCTTCCGTTATCTCAGTGCCTGGGAGTTACATTCCCTTTCTCTATATTAACTGTGAACCCATGATCGATTATTTCTTACGTACTTTGTAACATTGGCCTGTGCAATTATCTTATGTAGGAAGTGTCCCCCAGGAACATCCCATACAGTCTGTGTGTGGTTTCTTAAGATTTATTTCTCTCTGTGTTTAATGTTTTGTTCTGTTTTTTTTTTTTTTTTTTTTGGTGGGGGGGTAGTTATTTCTGTCTGGGAGTTATTTTGTTTTTCGCTTTTGTGTCTGATGACTCCAAAGACATTCTCTATTTAGTAGCATTTAGTTTCTAACCTTGATTCCTTCACTGTGCACACAGTGTAACTTAGGAAGTTTGGAGGCAATGCATGGTTCAAATGTTCATGAGAGATTTGATTGCCATGTAAAATTTCTGAAATCAGACTTAGGCTTTCTTGTCTCCATCTTCTTCATAAGATACAACTTTAAGAATACAAACATTACGCAGGGGCCTCATATCCTAGACCCTGCCTTGTGATATAGTTCAAGGTCCAATTTCTTATACCTGCCTGAGGCCACCAGCCACCAATTCTGAAAGCCTACAACCAGATGCCAAAACTTCATAGGCCACAAGACATCTGCTACAATTTGCGATTTGAGTTCCCTCTTTGATTCTGAAAAATAAGAAATTTTCTATTTTTTTTCCTTTCTTCTTCAAATTCATCTATGTAATTGAAATATTTTTTTAAAAAAAAATTTTGAATCACTTCTATTTGCTTGTATCAGGAGGTGGATCTGTCCATAACCGCTTGGCGAATCATGTTACTAGAAACTCTTTAGTTTTAGGGGAATCAAGAAGGTGAAAGAATTACTGTGTGTGTTAGATCAATAAAAATGGGTACTTATAATAGAAGCCCCTTTAAAGTAAAACTTATCAAATACTTTGGCTTCCTCCTCAAAGATTCAAACTACCCATTCCCCCCCCCCCCCCCCGGCCCCTTTGGCACTAGGATTGAACCCAGGGGTGCCTAACCATTGAGTCACATCCCTAGGCCCTATTTTATATTTTATTTAGAGACAGAGTCTCACTGAGTTGCTTAGGGCCTCACTAAGTTACTGATGCTGTCTTTGAACTCACAATCCTCCTGCATCAGCCTCCCGAGCTGCTGGGATTACAGGCGTGCACCACCAAGCCTGGCTAAACTACTCACTCTTAATATACCAACACTGAATAAAAATTTTTGGAGGAACTTTGATGGGACAAAGGGGAGGGAGAGGTGGGGAGGGAGCATGGGGGCAGGAAAGATAGTGAAATAAGATAGACATCATTACCCTAGGTACATGTATGACTACACATGTGGTACAACTCTACATTGTGTACAACTAGAGAAATGAAAAGTTGTGCTCCATCTGTGCACCATGAATCAAAATGCATTCTGCTATTGTGTATCCTTAATTAGAACAAATTAAAAAATAAAATAAATAAAAATAAAAAAAATAAATGATACTAATTTTGATCCAGGGTTTAATGTGTATTCTCAAGTTTCTTCACAGTAAAGTTAGCATTTTTCCCTTTGGAGTTAATAAATGGTTAATGGGAAAATATTTATTTTTCTCATTTATTTGTTTTTGATTGGTGCATCCTACATATACATAAAGGTGGGATTCACTGTGGTATATTTATACATGCACATAGCATGATTTTCTTAAATTAATTCCCATTTCCTTCCCTTTTCCATCCCTCCTTCCTCTCCTTCTCCTTCTTCTATAACACTGATCTTTCCTATGGTATCCAATTCCCTCACCTTTTCCCCTTATTTTGCACTAGATTCCACATATGAGAGAAAACATTCGACCCTTGGTTTTCTGAGTCTGGCTTAATTCACTTACCATGATGTCTTCCATTTTGATGGAGAAATATTTTGAAGTGTACAAATACCCTGTTCCTGATCAAAATTTTACCCAATGGTTATTGCATTCATTGATGAAACTTACTTAATTTTATTATGATATATGTAAATAAGTGATTTTGTGACTTCATTATTTCTCTACATTTATTAATTGTTATTCTACTGACAGGGATAACTTTCTCACCTTCCTTTATCATTTCTCTAATTAGTCTCACTATGGACTTATGAATTATTGTTTTATTTGATGGGCTAAAATCTATTACTGCCATAATTCATTTTGATATTCAAGTTGTCCCAGATGGGGCCAGTGAGAGTCCCTTCAAAGTGTCTCCAAATGCATTTTCTTATGTAAAACAATGAGTCATTGTAAGAGTTTTGAATTGAATGAAGGAAGTAATTCCTGATGCATTCCTGGAAGTAGTCTAGACAGTCCTCTATCTAATGAGCATTTATGACTCACAAATAGGATAGTGTTCCTCATGACTCACAGGGAACTACTTACAAAGAGAACCTTATTTTTTTCTATTTCCCTACTATAATTCTGATTCTCTTTCAACATCAAAAGAGATCTTGGCATCATGAGACTAATCTGCCCCAAAAGCATCATGAGTGATACACAGACCACAGATACATACCAATGACTGAATCCATGAGATGGGCCCTCCTGAGAAAACAGAGTTGACAAACGAGGAAATAGAAATGACAATTCAGTGAGAAAGACGGGATTGGACCATGGTAACACACAGGGGAAAGGAAACCTTAACATATTTAGAAAGAAAAACACAATGATGTCACAGAATGACTAATATTTCCTTAGGGGGAAAAAAAGGCAGGAAATGGTCCCAGGAAATGGTCACAACAGCCTCAGCAGAGTATAAAAGAGGATGCATGGTGAAGGGACTTTAAAGTTCACTAAAACTCACTCTCTAGCTAACATCAGAACCTCTAGTCTCTGACACCATGTGCAACTCCTCTTGTGGCTCCTGCTGCTCTGGCCAGGGCTATGGCTGCTGCCAGCCCAGGTGCTGCCAGACCACCTGCTGCAGGACCACCTGCTGCCGCCCCAGCTGCTGCAGGCCCTGCTGTGTGTCCAGCTGCTGCCGCCCCTCTTGCTCTGGTGGGTCCAGCTGCTGTGGCTCCAGCTGCTGCCGCCCCTGCTGCTGCATCTCCAGCTGCTGCCGCCCCTCCTGTGACTCCTGCTGCTGCCAGACCTGCTGCCGCCTGCGTCCAGTCTGTGGCAATGTTTCCTGCCACACCACTTGCTATCGGCCCACCTGTGTCATCTCCACCTGCCCCCGCCCCATGTGCTGTGCCATCCCTGACTGCTGAATCTTGCCTTTGAACACCCCACCTCCTTATCTCCTCCCTCCCCACAGATGAAGAGTTCTTTCACTGCTGACCATTAGGTCAAACGGAGAGGGATTGATGTCACTCCTCTAAGCTGGGTCTTGTGATTTTAATAAGCCCACAATAGGCCCAGTAATGCCACAGGCACATCCTGGCCTCCATGCTCTGCCTGTGCATGGCTCTCTCACTCCTATCCATGTGTGAATTTGCTAGTAATATACCAACTGCCATGTTGACCTGACTAGTTCTCTCCACAATTTCCTTCCTAACTCTTGGGCACCAGGTCATCAAGCTCAAGAATCCATGGGTTGATTTCAATATTTCTACCTTACGGATTTTCACAGTCTTTCTCTTTAAGTTTTTCTTTTATAATTATTAATCCCCACTTTTTCCTTTGTTATATTTCTATGCCAAAATAAACCATCACCTTCCTGAATGGGAAATTCAGTGTGAACGTGTTCTTCTCTGAGTTTCTGTTTGATCTGGATAATTGTATTTTACCCACAATGTAGGAGAGAGCAGGGCTGTCGATTTTACATGAGATGTCAAGACACATTTATCACAGCCTCGTTGTCACTACAGTCTCTTTAATGGCTAAAAAATGAGAATAAAAAGTTTTTGGGAAAGACTGTAAACAATGTTGTAGGGAAGAACATCTTCTGAGATGTTATATATCTGTGAAAGCAGTTTATAATAACTATATGAATAACAGACCTGGATGACTGTTGCTGGGAGCGATTGGTGATCTAGAAAAGCAATACAAGCTGAAGGTGCAGCTAAAGTCAGAAATCACAGGACAAATGTGAAAGACAGAGTTTTCATGACAGAATATAAAGCCTCATCTCCTGCAGCCAGAGGCTGGATGAAGCTAAGGACCAAGCCTAGGATTTAATACTAGAGTAGCCGAGCTCCAGGGTGTTTTCTTTCTCAGACCATTTGCCATGCCAAGGTCAAGGCTGCAAATGGGAAAGTACAAGACCTGGAGACACGGGATGGGAATGTCCGGGTTGATGCAATTGAAGATCTTGGATTCCCCAACTTCCCTGAACTCTCTGGGCTTGCAGAAGTGGTTGGTTTTCCTTGTTGGTGTCGAGGACCGCCCTTTTTCATAAAGATGATGTAGAAGCATCAGTCTTGAAAAATAACTCAGGCTTCCCTCACTGTCTTCTCTCTCCTCTCCTCTTGGCCACACACCAATGATGAGAATTAAGTTACGTGAACTTTACCCAGAGATCAGCTGAGCCTGCTAATAGGAGACAAACCCACAAAGACCCTTAGGACTCTACAACTATATCATGGGGAGCGCTGTGCTTCTCCACTGGGGCAGATGGGGGCAGGGGGGGCCACATAGCATCCAGCTGTCTCTATAATATTAGCAGCTGCTCCTGATCATCACCTAGAACCATCATTTCATGAAGCATGGAAAAACTGTGATATTACAAATGTGTTACTGTCATTGATTACCCGGGACAATTCCGCAGGGAAACATCCTCTAATGAATCCTCTTATTATGCTCTCATGGATGTGTGTTTACACTGAAGAATAATGTTTCTAATTATTCTCCATTTATTTACTGGTATGCATCATCCAAGTGTGACTAAGTGAGTGCTTTTCCTCCTTTAAAAAAAATTCCTGCCAATAAGAACTCATAGATTTCAGTAGATTGATGAGGTATCAGTTCATTCCAGCTCACGTCTCTTGTGATGCTCAAACAAGTAACTTCAAGTTGGCTCCCAAGTCCTTTTGACCAGAATCTAGTAGACTCTGAAGGTTTTCCTGGTTTTTATATAACAACATATTCCAGACTTCTTTGTACATTTCCTTCCCCAGACATAATCAGCCACCTTTCCACGGAGCCCTGATTCCTTTTAGTGGAAAGTGACCTGTAAAACCATAAATTGAAATGTGATAGTGCGTGTAAGTTGATTTTTTTTCTCATCTCAGTTTTTTCAGTGTACAGAGTTAGAAAATATTTTTTAAAGAACAAGCTACATCCCAGGTTGCTCCAGAGAACTAGAGGGTTCTATTTAACACCAACCTCTCAGCCTACACATCTCCTTTCTCCCGTGCCCAAAACAATACTTCTCCGTCATAGTGACCCATAATTCCTTCCTGCACAATACCTGTACAACAACCTTGGAATGACATTGCCAATACCAAGAGCACCAATCTGATTGCTGAAAACAAACTAGACATTCTTATTAAGGTTTTCAAAAAAACTTTTTGTTCTTGAGGTAATTACTTTCCCTGAAGTTAACCTGGATGTATGGTGAGTTTGCATCATCGTTGCTGTTATCATTGTTTTTGCGACCTTGGGAGATTTTTGAAGTTTGATTTTGTTTTATAATAGTGCCTAATACTAACATGGATCCAAAGAGAAAGCTTCAGAGCATGGTCTGTTCAAGAAATCTAGCACCTACCTGTATTTTCTCCACTCTCTTCCGTTCACCCTCTCTCTGAAAGGAAGAAAACAAATTATGGTTGATACTCCCATTCTTTTTATTTTCTTTTCTCTTATTTCAGCTTCATTAGGTACAACCGATCTGCAATAGACTACTTATTTAAAGTGCACAATCAGAGGTTTTGACAACCCCAGCATCGAGGTAATGAACATTCATCATATCCTTTGAAATTCCTCCCCATTCCACAACTCCAGGAAACAAATGATCTGCTGTCACTATCAATTTGCTTGCATTTTTCTATAATTGTACATAAATGGAATTACATATTGTGTACATTTCTTACCTAACTTTATTCTCAGCATATTGAGATTCAAGGTGTCATATATATCAATATTTGATTCCTTTTGATTTTAGAGAAATTTTTCTTTGCAAGGACATATTGGTTTGTTTATCCATTCACCCTGTTAAATTGTTTCCAGATTTTTTTCTGATACAAATACAGTTACCATAAATACTTGTGAACAGATATTTATGTAGACATATGCTACTCCATCTTAACCAGAATCAGAAATCCCTTTTTCTGGTGTTCTTATTTCTATGTTTTTTTTGTTTTTTTGTAACCTGAGTTAGACATATTGTACCATATGAAACACATTTTTTCCATGTGCTTAATCATCTCTTAACAATATATTCCTGGAGATGACTTCATAGTAGCATATAGGGATACAACTGATTCCATTTTTATACATTTTAGACATGTGCCATGGTTTATTCATCAGTACCCCATTGAAGGACACAGGTTATATCCAGTTTTTTGATGCTATTTTGTTTTGTTCTTACAGATAGAACTGTTATGGATAATTTTGTGCAATAACTCTTTATAGTTTTGCCTAAGTATCTTTGGGATACTTTATAGAATTGAGATAACTACATCAAAGAATAATGCTGCTAGTTATAGTCAAATCTGCACAAAGTGTGAGTGTGCTTATTTCCACATTATCCCACTGTCAGATTGTCAAATTTTGAATTTTTGACCATTTACCAGGTCAGAAGTGGTATTCCACATTACTTCACTCCTTTTATTATGTATGAAATTGAGTATGTATATGTGGTGAAAAAAGTCTGTATTTCATTTTCTCATTAGAAAGTTTATCTTTTTTCTAATCTAGTTTTTAAAAAATCTTTATTTATTTTTTATGTGGTGCTGAGAATCAAACCCAGTGCCTCACATGTGTGAGGTGGGCACCCTACCACTGTGCTACAGCCCCAGCTATCTAATCTAGTCTTAGAAGTCCTTTACATATGATTAATCCTTTGCCTATAATATGCAAGTATTTTTTTCCATTTAATCACTTGTGTTTTCATTTTGTTTAGGATGGTTTCTTATCTTGCATTTTTAAATTACAAATGATTGTCTTTTAACTATCAGGAAGGACCTAATTGCAAAAAGTCTACGTGTACATATGTATAAAATAGAAACATGTTAAATTGAGGATCTTCTTTAATAATGAGGCCTCCTGTTACCTCTACTGTCCCTTTGTAACTGACTCTGATGGATTTCCTTGAAACACCTATTGTTCCAATACTTTCCACACTACACCACACTAGACATCATTCACCCTTATAACACAACTAAGACCTTAATGTTCTACTGCACTTCCTGTTATTCCTCCAGCCCATGTCAAATAATATTTGCAAGGCCTACATGTTTGCACAGAGCTTTCTTCCCATGAGTGATGATATGATAGCCAGTCTCTGTATAAATTCAAAAACTTTCTTAAAAATCTCCCCATCCTACCTGTTGAGCATTACCTTTCTCGACTTTCCTAGACACCTTATCTATACAGATTATTGACCTAGGCAAATGCCAAAAACATACCCCCATTCAACCACACACTCACTGAATGCTTTTTCATTTCTTATCCATCCAAGTAGATTTTATATAAATATGTTAAAGACTGACCAACCTTCACCCAAGGCCTTTACTAGGCACCATGATAATAACTGTAAGACATTTTTATGAGACAATGACCTTGGAGGCTTTACAAAAAGACTGGAAAAAGGAGATCTAAAACAATTATGATAAAGCGTGATAGTCTAGAGCAGAGACACATTTGGGAACAGAGAGAAGAGAAGGATTCATTTTAAGTTTAGTAGATGTCAAGAAAATATTGGAAATGAGTGAATATGCTAAAGGAGAAAGCATCATTCTAGGCAAATGGAATATTCCAGGCATGAGAAATGGCATGGGCTATCATTCTTCACACCTTCCTTGAACATCTTAGGAGGGATTCACCATCACTAATGACTGTGTGCTTCAGTCTATCTGGACCTCAGTGACCTCATGTGTAAAGAATTAAGAAAAATTGTGTCCACCAGATTGAACCCTTGTGAAGTATAAACAAGAAAACAATTATAGAGGACTCAGAAATATTTCTGACACACAGTAGGTGCTCAGCAAAGTCTAATTAGTATGAGCTCACCTTTCATTGGGAATGTATAAATTTTAATACACATTTCTATTTTGTTTACTAATAAAGCAGTCCTCTAAAATAGTTGCCAAACTCTTTCCTATGTATATCATTTGCCTTGAGTTTATGGGACAGAGATTAAAGTTTATCCTTTATTTCTTCTCAATATTGAATAAAATATCTCCAACATACATTGTTGAGAGAAAACAGTTCAGACTATGAAACAATATAATTTTATTTACATTTCAGTTATAATATGCACTTTGGATATATTGCCTTTCCAAAATGTAGGTCCAAAATGGTCCCTTATAATGCTCTACTTTTGAAAAGCAACATATCAATAAAATTTTAATATTTTATAAAAATCATGCCAATGTGATTTTTTATTATTTAAAAGTAATGAATCCATTGCATTATAATTCTTCAAACTGAATAGACTCAGTAAGACAAAATAGACAGGAACATCACTGGAATCCTTTACACCTCACTGGCCATTCAGAAAATCCAAAGGAATCACAGTATTCCTCATTGCACACAAGCTATCTCCCACACACCTCCAAAATATGGGTCTTTCAACTATTTTCATGTCAGAATTACATATTACTTGCTTTTAACTTTTTTCAAAACAGAGGGGATTTAATCACCATAAAATCTATTCCCCGTATATTTTCTGGAGGTGAATACATAAATGAAAAACAAACATTAAACCCAATTAAAGTCATGTAAGGGGTCTACCTTAGGAGACATATCAGACAAGATGAAAAATGGAGCTGATTCACATGGCTTCACCAAATTGGAGAGCTCATAATACAACAGGAAAAAGAAATGGTCCCTTTTCTATAAATAGCAATGTTTACCAGATAAACACAATTATCTAATTAACTAAACTAAATGATCTTTTCTTAGTATAAACAAGATCCTTCACATGATCATAGTAGCCCTCAGCAGGGTATAAAAGCAAGAGAGAGCAAGGAAAGATCAAACCTGAACACTCACCCACTTGGAAACCCACCCAGAACCTCCAGTCTCTGACACCATGTGCAACTCCTCTTGTGGCTCCTGCTGCTCTGGCCAGGGCTATGGCTGCTGCCAGCCCAGGTGCTGCCAGACCACCTGCTGCAGGACCACCTGCTGCCGCCCCAGCTGCTGCAGGCCCTGCTGTGTGTCCAGCTGCTGCCGCCCCTCTTGCTCTGGTGGGTCCAGCTGCTGTGGCTCCAGCTGCTGCCGCCCCTGCTGCTGCATCTCCAGCTGCTGCCGCCCCTCCTGTGACTCCTGCTGCTGCCAGACCTGCTGCCGCCTGCGTCCAGTCTGTGGCAATGTCTCCTGCCACACCACTTGCTATCGGCCCACCTGTGTCATCTCCACCTGCCCCCGCCCCATGTGCTGTGCCATCCCTGACTGCTGAATCTTGTCTTTGAACACCCCATCTCCTTATCTCCTCTCCCCCACAGATGTAGACCTTCCTTCTAAAAAAAAAAAAAAAATGTCATGCCCTAGAGAATTGATCTCCTGAGTCTCATAAGCCAATCTGATTCTTAGTTATTCTGAATATTCCACTTCCTGAATTTTGTCCAAACTCCTCACCTTGCAAATGAATTCACTGAGGATCTCCTCATAATTTAACACATTACCTCCAGCATTTTCCCCTTTATCTTCAGGACGTCCATTCGTCATGCTTAAAGAATTTGAGATTGCTTCTGTCACCTGTAGGGCCGTAGATGTTTAACAGTTTAACACCTCTGACATTGAAATCCAATCAAGTATCACTTTATGTTCCTTTGCAAGGATTTTCTTGTACCTTGTTATTCCTATATGAAAAAAATAAACTTCCATTCTATTGTCATTGAAAATTGAATGTGGTTGTTACTCTTTTTTTTTTACTATAAATTTTTATTTTATTTATTTATTTTTGCAGTAGTGGGAATGGAATCAAGGCATTTAGATTTTTAAAGACTATATACTTAACTCCAGCTGCTGCCGCCACTCCACCACTGAGCTACATCACCCATCCATTTCATTTTTTATTTTGAGATGTCATTGCTAAGTTACCGAGAGCAGCCTGGAACTTGTGATCCCTCTGCCTCAGCCTCTGAAGCTAGTGGGATTACAGGTGTGTACCGCCATGTCCAGCTTCACTAAAAGTTTTGAAATGAGATCTTAATACATCTTTTTTATAAGAAAAATAAGAAAATGTCCAAATATCTATTGATCAGTGAGTAGTTAAATACACCTTGGTAGCTTCCTAGGAACACAATATAACCACTGGGGAAAATGAGGTAGCCATACATCAGTGTTTCTCAACAAGGGGCAAATTTGCCCTCAGAAGATCTCAACAGTGTCTAGAGATATGGTTGGCACAAGTGGTGGAAGGAAAGTCTTGTTGCTGTTGTCCAGCGGGAAGACCCAAAGGATGATGCCAGCCATTGTATAAGGCACAGGACAGCCCCAATATCAAAGAGTGATTGATTCCACACCAGATGTCTATGATGTCAAGGTTTGATTTATATCTACACTGTGGACATCTTATACATTGAGTTAAATAGAAGAAATGAACAAACCTGTACATTAAATCAGGTATCCAAAATGAAATTATACAATCCCCCCACACCTATAATCTTTGCCATGATAAAATTGAGACATTCTATATACCAGGTCAAATGTTTCATATATATGAGGCTTAAGAAGATCCTATAATAAATATATAGTCTTTAAAAATCTAAATGACACAGAAGAATTTGACCCAAAGTAAGTTTTCTTTCATTAGTCTTTGCCAATATCATTCAAGAGCCATTGGTATGAGATAAACCCTTATTAAATGTATGTGTACTACATGTATGCCTTTAGTCACAAATCTGGCTTTAGTTATACATTTTTTTGTTCTGGTGTTTATTAAAATACCATTTGATGTCCTTCAGGAAATATTACTACTTTCTCCCATCGAGGCCAATTGGATTGCTCAGCAGATTTTAATATTTTTATTTATCATAAGAATGGTGAGTTTGGGGCCCATTACATTTTTGTGGAGGATTATTGCTAGTGCATAAGAAATCTGTTGATTTTTACAAGTTCATATTTTAATGAACTCATGATTAATGCCACTTCTTAGTTGATTTTCTAGAATATTCTGAGCATAAAATCATGGCAGTGAAATGCTTCCAGCCTCAGGCATGTACCCTCGGCTTGTACCCAAGTTGCTCACAGTGGTGACCCCATCATTAACACAAACATTCTTCCTCCTCTTACTTTCCATAATTCCTCACTTGCATCTCCTAAACTCACCCCTCAAGTATATTATTTGCACTCAAGTCTCTGTCCCAAGTTCTGCACTATATAAAATAAAAATGAAGACAATAGATGTTCAGCAAATAAATTTGGTTGACTGATATCAAACTAGTAATAGTGACTTTTTTTTTTCCTAGCAATAAGAGTAAAACAGGGAAGTCAGCAGGTGAAGGACTGGTGCTACCATTTGGTGTTTCCCGCCTTCCTGGCTTCTTCTGTGTGGATATGGGCATTTCAGTTAAGCACAGTATTCATGGATATCTATAAACAAGTCTCAATGCAAACAGAGTCTTAACTTCCACAACTTTTCACATGTCATTTATCAGGTGACATGTTACCACAAAAATGCAGTTTTCCTCAGATGGAACTGCAATCTGTTTGTCTGGAATGTTCCTTTTCTTTGCTCCAGCAGTCAAAAGATACTTCATTCACTCCACAAACACTTATAGCCAGTGTCCTCTCTCTCCACCTTATGGTAACAGAAATAAATGCCATAGCCCAGGACTTCAGGGTATTAGGATTGCACCTGTGGGAATGGCAGAAGTCAGTAACTAGGATACAGGAGAGTGCTAAATTAGAAACACAAGACAAAGAATAATGATATAGGTCTTATTAGGAGAGGCAGCTTATTAGGAAAGATATTGAGAAGGAAGCACTTCAGCTGGGTCATGACAGAGGAGTAGGTTTGCAGAGCTGACAAGGAACAACAAACATTCCCGGAAATTCAACAGCTTCAGCAAAGGCTTGCAAGTTTTATTGTTCACTCCTTCCCTGACCACTTGGAGACATACTAGGCTTAGTTTTTGTTTAATCTTGAACAACTTTTATTGAGAGCCACAGCCAAGGGGCCCCAGCAAACTTCCAGCTGCCAGCTGATTGGCTCCTCTGTGGTGATGCTCTTTGGGCTGTTTCCCCGGCCCTTTCAGACCACAGAGCTGCTCATTGGGGAACTCTTTTGGCTCCACCCACACGACCCAGCCAATAGGCCTCAAGAGCAGGAGGAGTGGGGGTTGAGAGGCTTGTGGGAAGCCCGTGGTGGCAGTTGGGCTCTGAGGGAATTCCTGAAGAGCTCCTGTGGTGAGGTGTGTGTTCTAAAAATAAAGTTCATTTCTGCTTGATAAGTGGCTCCTGAATTGTGCCCAGCCAGACTGCTGCAAACTTTTAAGTTTATTTAAACCTTTCTGTGTGTCTTTTGACTCTTCCACTAAGAGTAAGGACACTATTTCATAGGGCTGCATTAAAGATTAAAAACAATATGGATAAAAAATGTTCAGCACAAAGCCTGACACAGTGAACATGTCACTATGATACGCACACACCGAGGGTGCATGGAATGCATCCACAAACTGTATATTTTTATTTTAGTTGTGGAATTAAAGTAATTGTAATTCTTTAATTTTTGCCACATTGTTTTCTGGTGTGGATCTTATACAAGTACCCCGAGGAAAGACATGAGGGGTTATCTGTTCTGTTTTCAGAGGCGACAGTAGGATATCTTGAATACATATTTATTGAAAATTACTGATTCTAGAAATTAACAAATGCTCCTGTGAAAGAAAAATCCATTGTGCAATTTTAGCAATAAAAAAAAAAAAAAAAACTCCATGCTCCGATGGCTATTCTGGAAGACATACAGCAAAAATGTGTTTTGATTATGTCAAAACCATGAGTCATTGCCAAATGCTTCAGCTGAAGACCCTGGAATGAGATCTGACACAGAGCTTGGAACTTCCTCAGGTCTGACCCTGACCTTCTAGGGAGGCCACACAAAAATCACCATCATCCTCATGACAGATGGGACATCCTCCTCCCAAATGGGCCTTTTCTTCTAGTTCCTTTCCAACATTTCACCTAACCAGAAAATTCTTCAACAACAACAGATACATTTGAATTATGAAAAACATCCTCTATGATTTGCATACAGATAGGAGGAAATATTACATCTGAAAAAAAAATGTCAGAATTTCCATTCTTGAGTACTTCATAAAAGACCACTGCATAGGTCAAGGTCAAGTATGACACCAACTAAGGAAAAAAATGTCAAAAATGTTTTAATGGGAAACACAGGAGCACAACAGGAAAAGGAGATATGCTATTTTCTTTCTTTGGAGTACTTAATTAGAAGCATTCTATTATGTAATTAAATAATTAAGTTTTCCAGGAAGGTAAATAACAACAAGGAAATAATGATATGGTGAAAGAGAAGTTCAGTAAGATATAAAAGGGGGTGTGGGCCAAGAACACTTTCAAACCCAAGAATTCACTCTCCTGGAAACCCACCCAGAACCTCCAGTCTCTGACACCATGTGCAACTCCTGTTGTGGCTCCTGCTGCTCTAGCCAGGGCTATGGCTGCTGCCAGCCCAGGTGCTGCCAGACCACCTGCTGCAGGACCACCTGCTGCCGCCCCAGCTGCTGCAGACCCTGCTGTAGTGGGTCCAGTGGCTGTGGTGGTTCCAGTGGCTGTGGCTCCTGCTGCTGCCGCCCCAGCTGCTGCCGCCCCAGCTGCTGCAGGCCCTGCTGTGTGTCCAGCTGCTGCCGCCCCTCTTGCTCTGGTGGGTCCAGCTGCTGTGGCTCCAGCTGCTGCCGCCCCTGCTGCTGCATCTCCAGCTGCTGCCGCCCCTCCTGTGACTCCTGCTGCTGCCAGACCTGCTGCCGCCTGCGTCCAGTCTGTGGCAATGTCTCCTGCCACACCACTTGCTATCGCCCCACCTGTGTCATCTCCACCTGCCCCCGCCCCATGTGCTGTGCCATCCCTGACTGCTGAATCTTGTCTTTGAACACCACCTCCTTATCTCCTCTCTCCCCACAGATGCAGAACTTCTTTTGGGCCCACCATTAGGACACATGGAATCTGGTTAATGTCATTCAACAGAATGGGCTTCATGATTCCAATCAGCCCAACACTGTCCCAAAGAAGCACCTTATATTTCATTTTAAACTCTCTTCTTTCCAATGCTGTCATCAAATAAAAATTAATTTGTAATCCACTAGCAAAGAAATTACCTTCATCCTCCAAATTACTCATTTTCCTTTCGGCTTGGAGGGTCTACATTATTTTTCTCAAAAAGTTAAACATTAACTCTAGCCCCAATGTAGGCACTAATTTTATTCCCTCAGTCCTGGGGGTCCAGTTATATCATAGATTCTCTCCTAGAGTAATTTTCTTATGTTTTGCTGCTCTTCTGTTTTGAAATAAAATTTTTCTGCCCAAAAGAATTCTTTGATGTTGTTCTCTATTATTTTCAGAGTCATTTACTCAGTAACCAGGCAATTATATTTTATATAAAGACACAGAAAAGTTCATGTTGAAATAATTTTGAAAATAAGTGTTAAGTCAAATATAGACAACTTAGGATATTAACACAAAAGTGGTGCATTTGTAAGTGTAAAAAGTGGTGTGTGGTGTGTGCCCATGCATGCACATACATGTGGCCTGTGTGTCCATATCCTAAATTAGGACTTAAAAATCATTACATTGTTTGTACATTATGCCTCTTAATACCATTGGTTTTGTTTTGGAGAAAATGTACAACCAAATTTCTGGGGAAAAACAGCCAATGAAAGCAGGAAAATCTCCTACAAAGAAGATAATGTACCCCATTCATTCATTCAATAAACAACATTTCAAAGTGTGTTCACAAAGAGGGTTGTATTTTGCTAAGAGCCATAGCCAAGCAGTATGATGCGTGGCATTTTTGGTTGAAAGATGACGCCAGCAAGCCATTGAGATGACATGATTATGTTAAGATCTGCACTCTTATGGATATTAGATTCCTGCTGTCCACCTCGGCCTGCTACAGGACTCCTGGAGAGTTCCCATTGGTTGGGGAAGTACCGTAGGAGGCAATTCCGGAGGAGGGACTTCCTGTTGGGGTCCGGGGAAAAACGCTGCCTTTTCCCGGAGGAGGTATTGGCGGCAGTTTCAAAAATAAAGTTTGTTCCTGCTTGAGCGGCTCGTGATTTTGTGCCCAGCCAGACTGCGGCAGTATTTCCCATTGAGTTCTGATGAGAAGAAATGCAGATTTTGCTACATTTTTAAGAAACAACATTTCATCTGGATGGTGTGGTATGTTTCCAATTGTGGTCTTTCAGGGTTTTTCTTATGATTCAAACATCTCTACACTTCATATTCTAACATATATGAACCTAGAAGTCTAGAGTTTCAAAACTCATTTTCTCTATCTAAGGATTTTAAAAATTATAATTAGTTCCTAGTAGTTCTCAGCTGGGATGCACATTGGAGATAGAATGTCCAGGAGTGGTGGCTGCACTTGAATTTGAAAGACACAGTGTTATGACATGACCCTCCAGGAGGACTGACTGCTTCAGTAATCGTTACTGGTATCAAAATGAGCCCATGACCATGCACTGAAATGGATCTAGACTATTGAAACAACAGGGGTGAAGATGATTTGTGTAGACATCACTGGTAAGCTTCGTGTTTCTTCAGATGCCATTAGAAAAAGGCTTCCGAGATTTTAATCTTAGAATTAAGACACCCTCATGAAAGAAGAAAATTCCCCCATTTCACAACTCATTTGGAATCTGCCTTAGCTGTTTGGAATAAAGAAGGAATGTAGAGGGAAGGAAAGAGGAGGTGGGAGGGAGAGGAAGGGCAAATACCAGGGGTTGAATTAGAACAAATTATATTCCATGCTTTTATAATTATGTCATAATATATTCTATTGTCAGGGATAACTAAAAAAAGAACCAATCAAAAAAGAAGAAATAAATAGGATGAAATATACTTTAAATTTTACACAGAAGAGTTAGGAGTGTTGTTATGAAACCCTAAGTTCTGAAATCACAGATGAAATTATAAAATATAATATTGGGGTTTTACATATCCAAAACTTTTCGGTACATCAAAGGTAAAAATAAAAAACTTGAATTATTTTATTTTATCTGTGACATTGGAGCAGGCTGGCATTAGGAGTTAACCCTGAAGTGATGCTTTGAAATTCCCTCCTCTTTGCATTTCCACCACACTCTTGTCCATCAGTAAACCCCATGAAAAAGGAAGGTTATCACAAAACATGTAAAAAGTAATAATGAAATGTTTAAATGAAAAGTTCAATAAAATCAACTTCATAAACAACTAAATAATCCGTAAAGTAAGAAAAGTCTGGCAAAACTGATCAGAGAGAGAGTAAAGAGTGACTAAAGGGCTAATGGATAAATAATACATTTGATAGGAGGTATAATCAGCCACCAGGAAAGTGTTTTTTTTTAAAACAAACTAAAAAATTATACATAAATTTATATTAATATGTTAAAATATTATGATTGGATTGACTATTTCTATAAAAATATAGATTAGCAAAATTAAATCCTAGAAGATGTAGAAAACAAAAATAATAATCATTAAAGAAACTATGTATATGATTCAAAACCTACCCTCTATATATGTTGATATGTGTGGAGGGTAGGCACCAGTCTCATATTGATTTAGAAGTAAGTTTACTAAATCTTAAAGGAAGTTCACTTCCATTCAAACTGGAAAAATTAAAAAAATAGAAAAAAAAGAAAAATCTTCTCAATTCACTATTTTATAAGGTGAATACAAACATAATTTCAAAACCAGACAAGCACAGTGTGATAAAGGAAAATTACAGGCTTATATTACTGAAGATCACAGATGCAGAAACCAAATAAATGCTAATAAATGAAACAGCAATATCCAAAAAGAGTAATACATCATATCCAACTAGAGTTTGTTCTAGAAATTTAGAAGTGCTTCAAAATTAGAAAATATTTAGCTGGGTAAGGTGGAGCATGTCTATAATCCCGGTGGTTCAGGAGGCTGAGGTAGGAGGATTGAAGGTTCAAGGACAGATTCAGCAACTTTGAGAGGCCTTCAGCAACTTAGGGAGACATTGTTTCAAAATAAGAAATAAGAAAGGGCTTGGGGATGGGGTTTAGTGGTTGAGGGCCTCTGGTCTCAATCTCCAGTACCCACTCCTTGTAAAATGAAAATATTTAATTGAATTTTATGTTAGTACATTAACAGAAAAGTACAGGATGATCTCACCAGATGGCTCACATGACTGTGGAACATGAAAAGTCACAAGATCTGCAGTTAGCAAACTGGAAACCCAGGGGAATCAATGTAGTTCCAGTCCACATGTGGGTAGTCTTAAGGCCCACGAAGAGCCAAGGTTTCAGAGTTCATCTAAAAGAGGCAGAAAAGACTGATATCAGGGCAGTGGGAAGAAGGAATTCCTTGTTAGGCAGACAGACATTTATTCTATTCAGGTCTTCTATTGATTGTCTAAGACCCATCCACATTAGGGAGGGCAACATATCCAAAGTAATGTTTAATCAAATGTCCACTTTTAGATTTTCAAAAATATCGACAGTGGATATTTAAAGTATGACACATTGATTCATACAATGCAATAACAGCGATCAGGGAAAGCACGTGAAATAGAATGAAACTTTTCATCTTTTCCTATGGGCTAATGGAATAAGTACATCCAATGTCCCCCTCCCTCTCAAAAACGTGATTTCACTAAGGAATATCCAAGCAAAGGATTTCAGCCTCATCATTTTCACTATCATTCAGACAAACCATGTAGTTTCTAGTGGTAGACAATTGCATGGGTGAAAGTGTAGAGGAAAATCATGTCCGTCACTGTAACACCAAACTAACCAGAGTGGAAGCCATACTATTCACACATAACTGAGGCCAATAATTAGGTTTTGGTTATATATTGGTAAATGTTATAAAGACACTCCCACACCCAAGGAACATTCAAGACCCATAATAAAAAGAAATTCCTGTAGAATATTAACTCATGATAAATAATGACACCCCATGTGAGCAAATGGACCGGCTCTCCCCCACAATGGTTTCAAATTTGCTATTGCAAGAAGCTCCAGAGATTTATCTAACCTGAAACAAATATATTTCTTAGCTTGGTATTCTCACACACAGGGAACTCTAAAATTGGATTCCCAAACCATATTGCTATAAGTTTTAGTATTGATATAGATTATTTTCTTGTTCCAGCTATTTCCCTCAAAGAACAAGATTCATTAGTCTTCTCTGGATCAGTGAACTCTGTTTCCAGTTCTCCTATCTCAGGCAGGAGGTCCTCCCAAGTCTCAGCTTTTTAGTATCATTAGTCTCTGTGAGAGGACATTAAAATCCCAGCCCTGCATCACTGACTAATCTAAAATTACATTACCAGGTCACAGAGTGAAGAATCTGGTTTTGAGTTCATTACAGACTGAACAAAGTGGCAGCTGATATCATCTTCATTCGGGAATCTGAGAATTTCTTTCTTTTAGCTAAAAATTTTATTACTTTAAAATCAGAATCCTAGCGGGGTGCAGTGGCACATGCCTGTAATTCCAGCATCTCAGGAGGCTGAAGCAGGAGGATCAAGAGTTCAAAGCCAGCCTCAACAAAAGTGGGGTGCTAAGCAATTCAGTGAGATCCTGTCTTTAAGTAAAATTTAAAATAGGGCTGAGGATGTGGTTCAGTGGTTGAGTGTCCCTGAGTTCAATCTCCAGTACAAAATATATATATATCAGAATCCTTACATCTGTATAGTCAGAGGAGAGGCCCATATTAATGCAAGTCCCAAAATCATATTTCTCTCAAGAGAAAATTCCACTTGTCAATCATTAAATAATCTATTTTTATTTTAAGCAATGAAATAATATTGCTAATGAAATATTTGAGTAAGTCAATATTTTATCTCATAAAATTAGTGTTATTCTTAATAGGTATATTTTTTCCCTCTATTGAATGCCCAATCAAATATAAATTGGTAGGAGAGAAACAATATGAACTTCTTATAGAGAAATCAGGTGGTTCTTGTTAAGTCAATGACATTTCTTACTGACCAGGAAGAGAGGAGGGAAGAGGAGTAAAAGTGACCCACATGGATGGAGACCCTGGACATGATCTAATTTGACATTCTCAAACTTCACAATAGAGATCACTAAAATAATTGATTCTCCACTTCAGTAAATTAGATAAGTCTTTAATATTTTTTTTTCTCTCTCTCTCCCTTTTTGCCAAGAGAAATATCCTTTTCAGCTCAAGCAGAGACTTGAAATGTGCCTGCGTGACTGGAATTGCTGTGCTGTGCTAATATAGAAGAAAGAAGAAGGGGAGGAAGGGGTGAGAGCTCAAACAGGACACCTCATTAAATGTGAATTTCAGATAAACAACAAATACTTTTTAAATATAAGTACACCCCATCTACACCGGGACATAGTTATAAAAATTATCTACTGTTTATCTGAAATCCAAACTTAACTGAGAACCTGTATTTTTATTTGCTAAGTAAGGAAATTCAAATTCAAAAAAAAGTTCCAAACCCACCTGCAGCCTGAAGGCCAGCCTTAATCAGCCAACCTCAACTGACCTGCAGACACATGACCGAGAAATAAAGACTTATTATTGTGTGTGATGAGAGTTTGTGGTTGTTTGTCATGAAGCAAGAGCTGGCTCATTAAACCATGGTAGCAATGAGAAACTAGCTTAATACATCAGTCAGTATGCAAAAATAAGCAGATTGTTTTCTACAAAGAAAATAAAAATGGAGTAAATGTCCAAGAGTATGTGCCACGGTTAGTTATATTTTAATGTTTGATAAATTTTCTGGAGAGTTCAGATTAATAAATTGTAGATTAATACATAAAATGAAGCTAATATGAATAGTATAAACTGGCCTATTCATGTTAAATTGAAGGATAATCCATTTATTTTGTAAGCATGTTTGTTAAAACACAGGGTTCTAGGTCAGACATGCTTTGATTTGAATCTAGACTGTGTTTAGAGCTGTGTGACCTTGGGCAAATTAATTAATCTCTTTAAGCTCCAGACTCCTCATCTATAGAGTGGAGATAATAATACCTATCTCTATTGATTATTATGATCATTAATCAGATAAGATCTTTGTATCATCTGTGTGACCATCCCTGGGACATATGAAGTACTCAATAAAAGGTAACTTGAAGTTCTTGCATAGTAGGCAGGAAAACGGTAGCTGAAATCCATCATTGACAAATGAAACCACCATCCAGGGGAGATGAGATAAACTGCTTTTACAGGAAGAGACTAGCTTAAAAGAAAATAGAATTCCTCATAAAACTGTGTTATAAGACATAAGGCTCAAAGGATTGCTGGACCAAAAATGACCACAGAAAGTTGAGCATTCATAAAAATGATGTGTGTAAATAAATCAGGAAAATATTATCCTTCTATCAAAGCATTTTGCCAAGAACAGTGCCTTTAATTCTAGACACAGTATCTTGGATAATTATCTGTCTATAGTAAAAATCAACTAATATTATGAAGGCGTCAGGAAGAAATCTTGGCCTGAGGAAAGATGGAGAATGAATTTGACACAGTTCACATCTATGATGTCTTCCAGGGTATCTGAAGTGCAAAATGGGACAGATTCCCTCATGATGACAAAACAAAACAAAAACCCTTGAATCTTGAGATGGGGTGATTTTAGGACTAATGACATTTAAAAAGCATTTGAATGAGGTTTTGCAAGATTTCTGCTGTTATTTTTTTCCCTTTGGGGTTGTAGAGTTTAAGTGGGGTTGATTAGAAAGTATTCTCTTTTTTTAGGTCCAAAGGGAAAATGTAGATCTACTTCAGAAACAAGAAACTCATAGATGGAATCCATCAAAAAGCATAATGTACATGGTGAAGATGTAAATAACTTAAAAGAAATTAGACAAGGGCATGTTTCACAGCTTCACACTTTGAGACTGACATTAGGGAAACTAGTAGTCCAGCAACTCTCTATTGACCTTCCAGAGAGCCAGAGCCCAGGGCTGACCCCACTTGGAAGTCCTGAGACACTTTCTGGTTCCCTGTCACTGGAGTCAAATGCTCCTCTTATCCTCTTCCAGTACCACTTCTAGTGATGCTGCTTAAATAAAGGAAGATGTTTACTACTTACTTTAATAAAAACCCTGGTTCACTGAGCCTGGTAAGCAAAAAAAAAAAATTCAATGTCAAGGCCACTTACTGATGAATGAGGAGTCTTGGAGCTCAGTCTTCATAATGCAAGCTCACTGTGTGACCTTAGTCAACCCTTACAACCTCCACTCTAAAATATGGGGACAGACCTATATACCCTCTACAGCCCCTTCCCAGACTCCACAGATGCAAGGATTAATCCCAAGTAAATGACAAAGATAAAAATTGCAATGAATCTTTGCAGCAGGTTTTACAAACAGGGTAGACGTTGAGTTCAGATTAAAAGGAGGAGGAGGGCATTCCAGGTGAATGAGGGGACATCAACAACCAGGGTAGGGAAGCTTAGATCCCATTCAGGGGAGAGTGACAAAACCAGTGTGGCGGGATTGCATGTGGTCCATCCTCACATGGGAAACCGCAGGCCTGCCTTCAGGTGAGTCGTGGAAGGAGACATCTGGGAAGCAGATGCCTATTGGTCTGCACTGGAATGATGCTATTAACCTGTTACTGTCGTGTCCCTGTGTAATAATAAGCAAGTCACTGCTTGGGGGATAATCCTGAGCGTCTTTGAAGGGAAGAAATAAATTGCTGGCCTCAGGGCCAAGAGACGGAGTGATTAGGTACTACCTAGTTTAGAAAACACATTCTTTTCTCTTTAATGGGTTAGAAATATTTCAAAGGCAAATTCATCAGGATTGAATCCATTATCTAAATTTGCTAAAAACAAACAAAAGGAAGGAATATTTGTGGTATATATGCATGAATATGTATGAGGTAGGGGTGACCAAAAAAAAAAAATTAGTCAATGCTAACTCCTCACTTCATTGGCCAGAAGATGAATAAGGAATGCTCTTGTGTCCAGAAGTCCCACAGCACCTGGCAGCATATATAAAGGGCCCAGAGAAGGAAGAAGCCATCACACCTGAGAACCTCCAGCTCCTCTCAAGTCCTCAACACTACTCCAGCCCACACTCCACCATGACCGGCTCCTGCTGTGGCTCCTTCTCCTCCCAGAGCTGTGGAGGCTGCTGCCAGCCCTGCTGCAGCCGCGACCCCTGCTGCTGCCGCCCCGTGTCCTGCCAGACCACCGTGTGCCGCCCTGTGACCTGTGTGCCCCGCTATACGCGCCCCATCTGTGAGCCCACAGGCCGCCCCATCTGCTGCGACCCCTGTGGCCTGCAGGAAGGCTGCTGCCGCCCCATCACCTGCTGCCCAACGTCCTGCACGGCCGTGGTCTGCAGACCCTGCTGCTGGGCCTCCACCAGCTGCCAGCCCATCAGTGTGCAGGCGCCCTGCTGCCGCCCCCACTGCTGCCAGCCTGCGCCCTGCCGCACCACCTGCAGGACCTCCTGCTGCAACCCCTGCTGCTGAGCCCCTGCTGTCTCCACAGAGCACCAGAGCCTAAGCACCTATTGGGCATTTTAATCAAGTTGCAAGAAAATAAAACTTTTTTCAAAGGTGACAACAGTTAGTTTTACATCCTGCCATCTGGAGGCAGTCTCATGTAAGCGGATTTTCATCACCACCCTCTGCCCAATTCCCAGGCATCTACATCAGCCAACAATGTAGATGCTTTAAATGCTTCAGCTGACCCTTTAAATGTCCCCAAAATGGACTCTGCAAACCCATCCTGAGCCTAATGGTTTGGGCTGCCCAAACCCTCGCCATCATCCTCTGTAATGCATTGCTCACTGTTGTCAATAAACTAATTTTTCCTGGCATAGCAAACCACTCTGCTCCCTGATTCATTCACTAATGCATGCTGATGAGTGAGTGCACACAGATGGACAGGACTTTGGAATCTGCATAAGGAAACTAAAGCTCAACCTAATTGAAACTTTATCCATACAGATTCCACTTGGTCAGTCAGGCATTCACTGCTATAGAGGACCTTCTTCAATGGCCAGGGACTGCCCATTAGTGATTAGCTAGCCACATCCCGTACACTCCAATGCGTTAGACAATTAAGTAAACCCAGTGTTAGTAAAGAGGGGTGGAAGGAGTGGAAATAGACTATGCGAAGTCCACCGTGGCCACTGGCAGCAAGCTGACCAGCTTGGCTCCTCTCAGCTCCTTACCACAGTTCCTGGAGCAGTGGTTTTCAAAGCACAATCTATGCACTTTGAAATCACCCATACCAGAATCTCTTGGGTCACTTATTAAAATGCATATTCTTAGGCTCCAAACTAAACCACTGAATCAAAATCTCTGGGGCTAAAACCCACTAGTGTTCCTCTTTTCTATTATTTCCACGTGATTTTCATACACATCAGAATTTCAGGACCGTGATTCACTCAGAGGAAGATCTAGATTTGAGCTACTTTGAGGGTTTAATAAAGCATGGCCCTAGAAGTCATCCAAAAACTTCTGCCAGAACAAGAAATAATGAACACACTCTCAGTTAAGAAAAAAAAAAATGCAGACATGAGACTGAAGCAGCACTACTAGGCTGAAATCCCAAGGATCAGTTTGGAGGAGAAATGCCTCTAAATAAAAGTGAGAAAGGATGGCCTCTAGAGCCTCCTCTGGATGGAATAAAAAGGAGACTTGAAGGAAGAAAGAAGAGAGGGGCTCAAGAACAGACGGGAGAGGGGAAGGGAAAGCAATGACGAGGAAGCAAGAGGAAGAAGCAGAGGAGACAGAGATGGTGAGGAGGACAGGCAGGTGCTGCAGATCCCGGTGCCAGGATCTGAACGGCACACAGGGACCCCAAGCTAGTCTATGACGGCTCACATAGGTAGGACCTCTGTGCCTCTGTGGCCTGTCCATTGCTCACCTCTGAGATCCATGTCTCACTGTTCACTCCCCACCAAGCTTTGCCTCAAGCAACTCTGAACTTCTCATAGTTCCTGGGCATCTGTCATTCCCTGAGGTTTTGATTTTGATTTTGATTTTGTTTTTTTCATGTTCTTTTTCATGTTCTTTCATTTATCTCAAATATTCTTTCAGCTACCTATTCTCTCCACCTTCTTTACTTACCTAACTCTGATTCATTCCCAAGATTCAGATCAGTTATCTCCAGCAGACATGTCTTAAACCTCCTACCGCAAAAACACATGAATACATGTGTGCACACGCACAAACACACAAACACACACACATGTGCACACACACCCTTGTACAAACATCGGCTAGGTTAGGAGCTCCTCGCATGTTCCAGTAGATCTTGAGCTTATCTCCCTCCCCACAAAGCACTGTATCTAAATGATCTATTTCTCTGCCTTCAAGGAAAGGACTGTGGTTGGTTGATTTGGGTGTTTAGTACTGAGCTCAGAGTTCAGTACTACAGCAGGTACTTGATTTCTACTCGTTGAATCAAACTAAATTGGAAGAGAATTGTCTTCACAAAAAGAATTCCAAATGTATACTTCTTTAAGCAAAAACTTCAGCAGTCATATAAATTAACTTCCCTGACCCTCAGGTTTTCTATCTGAAAAATGGGAAAATTAATACTTAATCAATGTATATTGTTGGAAAAAGTTAACTGAATTTATGCACATAAAGCACCTGGGGCATTCTAAGTGCCCAGTACCATTCATGTTTAGTTCTCGCAGTACATCTGCACATCACTGTATCAAACTGGATAAAATATATATATATATATGTAACCATTACACATTCAATCTTCCTGAGAGTCAGAAAAAATTAGGGGGAAGATTTTACCAACCACATTTCAACAATTTTTTTTTCAATATAGTCCACATCCACTGTTAGAAATAGATTTTTCCAATAAATATAGCAAAAGAGGCAAAAAAAATCTGACTAGGTAATAGATTAAGGTTGTCTCAGGATGAAAGTGGTCTTTAAGTATTGACTCCACAAATCCATAAGAATGAGTCCTACATTATAAGATTTATAAGCAAGAGCTTAGCAGCAGGGAAAAAAAAAAACAAGAACTGGATATAATACGTGAATCTAATAGACAGATTAAGCCATCCAAGGGAATGAAACAACAAAAAGTAGAAAGAGATCACAAAAGATGACCTGTTTTAGTCTTCCCTGACTTTAGACAGATGAACACCAAAACCACTGAAAAAAGATAAATATATTTTAATTCCAGGGGGAAAAAAATCCACAAATTCCACCACTTCCCTAAGGATTGTTTTTCTGTATTTTCCAATTAAAATAGTTTCTCTCTTTCAGTCAAAGCTATCCATCTCTCCGTCTTCCACGTTTGTGTGGATTTTATAATAAACCAGCTCATGAAGAACACCAGGCCCTGAAGACTATGCCCACTTTACAGATGAGGCTAGGAGGATATATGCCATTTGTTCTAAGTTAGAAAACTGCTAAATGTTTTTTAGGGATTGGCTAGCTTCACTTAAAAAACATTTAGCAGTTTTCTAACTTAGAACAAATGGCATATTTGTTCAAAAAACAAATGCCAAATGTCTTCTTTGATATAAGGAGAGTAACTAAGAACAGAGTAGGGTCGAAGAGCATGAGAAGAATATTAACATTAAACAGGGATGAGAGGTGGGAGGGAAAGGGAGAGAGAAGGGAAAAAGCATGGAAACGGAAGGAGACCCTCAGAGTTATACAAAAGTACATACAAGAGGAAGTGAGGGGAAGGGGAAAAATAATACAAGGGGGACAAACGAATGTCAGTAGAGGGGGCAGAGAGAGAAGAGGGGAGGGGAGGGGAGGGGAGGGGTGATAGTAGAGGATAGGAAAGGCAGCAGAATACAACAGACACTAGTATGGCAATATGTAAATCAATGGATGTGTAACTGATGTGATTCTGCAATCTGTATATGGGGTAAAAATGGGAGCTCATAACCCACTTGAATCAAATTGTGAAATATGATATATCAAGAACTATGTAATGTTTTGAACAGCCAACAATAAAAAATTAAAAAGAAAAAAAAAAGAATTTTAGGGCTATAGAAATATCAAAAAAAAAAAAAAAAAGAAAACTGCTAAATGGTGAGAAGAATTTGAGACCTTTTTCTTTTCTTGTCTTTCTGTTCTTTCCCTCCCCTCTTCCTCATCCCCATCTCTGACTCTTATGATTAGGAAATACTTCTACAATTATTTCTGAGAGCGAATTCCCCAGGGAGTGCACGTTCTATTTCGACAATTTAGAAGTTCCCTGACATCCAGCAACCTCCAGCAACTTCCAGACACAACAAAACTCCTGAGACTATTAATTGGCATGTCTCACTGTCAAAGTCACCATCACTACATTCTTTTTCAATCAAACACAAAAATTCCACAATAACTATTACTGCTGTTAAAGTTTAATTACTCCCACTGGTGATAATGCTCTTGCAAAATGTGTGGAGCTGGAGTGATATGACTAAAAAAATTCCATGCCATAAGGACCAGGGACACACCTCTTGTCCAACACACGTAGATCTTAATTGGGACAGCAAGGGAGTCCACACAGCAGAGAACCATGGGAAGAGAAATGTCATTATGGGATTCTTTGTTTTTATTAGTGCATCATAATTAGACAAATAGTGGGGTTCATTTTGACATAAACATAAATGCATGTAGTACAGTTGGCTCATCCTCAATCCCCAGAACTTCCCCTTTCCCTACCTTCATCCTGCTTCCCTTCCTCTACTCCACTGGTCTTCCTTCTATTTATTTACTCTTTTTTAATTGATGCATGAGCGATATACATAAAAGTGGAATTCGTTGTGATACTTATACATGCATAAAGCAAGTGTTGGCCAATTTCATTCCACAGTGGCTCTTCCACCTTCCCCTCCTCCCTTTCTCTTGACACCCTCCCTCCACTCCACTGTTCCCCATTTAATTTTCGTGATATTCCCCCCAACATTTTTCCCCTTATTTCTTTCCAGGTTCATATATGAGAGATGACATTCAGCCTTGGACTTTCTGGGTCTGGTTTATTTCACTTGACACAACATTATCAAGTTCTTTCCATTTGCCAGCAAATTATATAATTTCATTCTTCTCTATGGCTGAATAAGACTCGTGTGTGTGTGTGTGTGTGTGTGTGTGTGTGTGTGTCTGTCTGTCTGTCTGTCCCATTTTCTTTATCCATTCATCTCTTGATGGGGACCTAGCCTGGTTCCATAAGTCGGTTTTTGTACAGTACACTGCTATGAACATTGGTCTTCATGGACCACTGTAGTACGCTGATTTTAGGACTTTGGGATAAATATAAGGAGTGGGATAGCAGGGTCATATTGTGGCTTCATTTTAACCTTTTGAGGAATTTTCAAAGGCTTTCCAAAGTGGTTGTACTAATTCACAGTCCCATCAACAATATGTAAATATTCCTTCCCATCACCCCCCACACACCCACATCATCACCAGCAACTATTGATACTTGTTTTGTACTTTTTTTTTCCTTTTTTGATACTGGGGATTGAACCCAAGGGGCATTTAACACTGAGCTATGTCCCCAGTCCCTTTTTATACTTTATTTAGGTACAGGGTCTTGCTAAGTTGCTTAGGATCTTGCTAAATTGTTGAGGCTGGCTTTGAATCCTCAATCCTCCTGCCTCAGCCTCCAGAGCCACTGGGATTACAGGCAGGCACCACCACACCTGGCTGCTATTTGTGTTCTTGATGATTGCCAGTGTGACTGGAGTGAGATGATCTCTCAGGATAATTTTGATTTGCATTTACCTGATTGCTAAAGATACTGAACATTTTTTATACATTTGTTGGCCATCTATGTTTTTTTGAGAAATATCTGCATAGATCATTTGCTCCTTTATTGTTGGGAAATTTTGTTTCATGGCTATGAAGGGTTTTTTTTAGTTCTTTATACAATCTAGATATTAATTCCCTGTTGGAAGAGTAACTGAGAAATATTTTCTCCCATTCTATAGGATCTCTCTTCATGCTCTTAATAGTTTCCTTTGTTGTGTAGAGCTTTTTAAAATTTGATCCTACTTATTGATTCTTGGTTTGATTTCTCGAGTTTTAGGGGTCTTCTTAAGGAAGTCTATGCCTGTGCCAATATGTTAGAGTGTTAGTCTGTACTTTCTTCTAGCAGTTACAGTGTTTCTAGTGTAATCCCTAAGTCTTTGATCCACTTTGAGTTGATTTTTGTATACAAGGAGAGAGAGAAATCTAGTTTCATTTTTTCTACATATTGGTAGCCAGTTTTCCCAACACTATTTGTTAAACAGACTATCTTCTCTTCGATGTGTATTTTGGGCATCTTTGTCAAGGATTAGAAGACTGTATGTGAATTTGTCTCTGTGTCTTCCATTTTATTCCACTGGTCTTCATATCCTGTTTTGGTGTCAATAACATGCTGTTTTGTTACTATAGCTCTGTAGTATAGTTTGAGGTTAGGTATTGTGATGCCTCCAGACTTGCTTTCCTGCTTAGTATTTCTTTGATTAGTCTGGGTCTTATATTCTTCCAAATGAATTTTAGGACAATTTTTATTTTCTAATTCTATGAAGAATATCATTGATATTTTGAAGGGGATGGCACTGAATAGATAGATCACTTTTGGTAATATGGCCACTTTGACAATGTTTTAAATCTACCTATCCAAAAAACCTGGTAGGTCTTTCCATCTTCTAAGATATTCTTCAATTTCTTTCTTCAGTTTTCTATAATTATCAGTGTAGAGGTCTCTCTCCTCATGGATTAGATTTATTCCCAAGTATTTTTTGAGGCTATTGGGAGTGGAATTGTTTTCCTGTTTTCTTTCTCAGCAGATTCATTATTAGTGTATAGAAAAGCTATTGATTTTTTTATGCTAACCACGTATCATGTTACTTTGCTTAATTTAATAGCTCTAGAATTCTGGGGTCTTCTGTCTGCAGGATCATGTCATCAGCAGAGATGATTCGACTTCTTTTTTACCTATTTGCATCCCTGTAATTTCCTTCTTTTGCCTGACTGCTCTGGCTAGAGTTTCAAGAAGTATATTGAATAGCAGTGGTGAGAGTGGACATTCTGGTCTTGTTCCTCAGTTTAGATGAAATGCTTTCAGTTTTTCTCCATTCAGTATGATGTTGGCTTTGGATTTATCATATATAGTCTTTATTATGTTGAGATAAGTTTTCTTTCCCTAATTTCTCCACTGTTTTTTAACATGAATGGGTGTTGAATTTTGTTGAAGGCTGTATATGCATCTATTGAAATGTTCATGTAATTTTTCTCCTTAATTCTATTTACGTGATAGATGACATTGATTGATTTGTGTATATTGAACCAACCTTGCATTCATGGGATGAAAACAATTTGCTTAAGTAATTGTTTTTAATGTTTTTTTGAATGCTGATTGCTAATATTTTATTAAGAAATTTCACATCAATGTTCATTATGGATACTGGTCTGAAGTTTGCTTTCCTGGATATATCTTTATCTTGTTTGATATAGGGTGATATCACTGGCATCATAGAATGAATTTGAGAATGTTCCCTCTCTTTTCACTTCATGGAATAATTTGAGGAGGATTGGCAGTAGTTATTCTTTAAAGAACTGGTAGAACTCTGCTGAGAATTCATCTGGTTCCAGATTTTTCTCTGTTAGAAGGCTTTTTATTATTGTTTCAATCTTATTGCTTGATATTTGTCTGCTTAGCTTTTCCATGTCCTCTTGGTTCAATGTAGATAGATCACGTGTATCCAGAAATTTGTCAATATCTTCTAGACTTTCCAATTTATTGGAATATGTTTTCAAATAGTTTTTAATTACCTCTGGATTTCAAAAATGTCTGTGATGATATCTTTCTTTTCATCTCTAATTTTGTTAATTTGGATCTTCTTTTTCTTTTGGTTAGTTTGGCTAAGAATTTGTCAAGCTTACTTATATTTTCTAAGAACCACTCTTTGTTGCAAAGATCTTTGGAGAAATCATTTAACTAAATGGTCTTCCAAAAATTGTGAAGGATCATAAACTCAGAGACCTCAAGAATCAGGGATATGGTGAATGAAAAAGTGTATTGAAAATAAGCACATAAAACAAAACACACCTCAGAGGCAAATTTAGCCCGAAGACTATCAGCCAAATTGGGACAATGCTACCTTTTATCTCCTTTATTTTCTAGATTCTTATTCTTCTTAGCTATGCCTTTAAAAGACAAAGCTGTTTATCAGCCAAGAGCCCACTTAATTCCCCTTGTCTTTTTTTTTTTTTTTTTTTTTTGTCTTTTTTTATACCATACCTTCATACCTCATATGCAACCAAAACCTCAGGCAACAGCCAGTGTCTACTGCAAAAAAGATAATAAATTCCTTTATAAATATTTTCAATAGATTCATGAATAAGTTAGTGGAGAGGGCTTATGTCCCATCTAGAAAGCAAGAATAACTCCAATTTTAATTGTATATCCAAGACTATAATCAGGAAATGGCATTCAAAAGACAGTATAAATAAAATCTTCATTTCATTGGACCTTATTGATCCATGAAAAGTTCTTCTCCTCTATTTACTTTATCTACTTTTGTATTGCCTTTTTAATATTTGTGATTAGTATATGATAGGAAACTATTCAGAATTTACTCTATTTCTATTTCTCTTTCTATACCCCGAAAGAGTTTAGCACTGTTTACATAAGTTGATTATGAATTAGAGACCTACTCACATTATTTGTTTTTTAAATCACACTAGTATTTTTGGTGATTGTTTCCTTATAAACAAGGAGAAGTAATATGTTCCTTGACAAAAACACAGGATCATTTTTCCCATAGGAGAACAAATACACATCTTCTTTAATGAGTCATTTTGTCTTTTAGAAAATTGCCCCTTGTCTCAGAGTCAACCAGAAACCAGGCCTGTGATTCATGAACAGCCTCATCACAGATGGTGAACAAGAGGAAAGTGTGGTGTGACATCACTAGGTCCTTCAAACTTTCAACCAGTCACATGACCTGGTCTGGAAGGATTGGCTGATGGCTAAGCAATTTTTCTGATGATACAAATCATTAAATATTCATTTCAAGGAAAAAGGCAGACAGGTGGAAAGGAAATCATCCTACCCCAGGCTGGAACTGCTGCTTCAGGAACTGAATCCAGAGTTCTTGTTTCAGTGGGCAACCACAACTCCAGGAAACGTCCTTGTATCCCGAGGGCCATCAGCACCTGGCCAGGGTATATAAAGGACACAAAGTGGGAGGAAGACATCACACCTGAGAACACCCAACTCCTCTCAAGTCCTCAGCTCCACTCCAATCCCCACTCCACCATGACCGGCTCTTGCTGTGACTCCTGCTGTGGCTCCTTCTCCTCCCAGAGCTGTGGAGGCTGCTGCCAGCCCTGCTGCTGCCGCGACCCCTGCTGCTGCCGCCCCGTGTCCTGCCAGACCACCGTGTGCCGCCCTGTGACCTGTGTGCCCCGCTACACGCGCCCCATCTGTGAGCCCACCGGCCGCCCCATCTGCTGCGACCCCTGTGGCCTGCAGGAAGGCTGCTGCCGCCCCATCACCTGCTGCCCAACGTCCTGCACGGCCGTGGTCTGCAGACCCTGCTGCTGGGCCTCCACCAACTGCCAGATCATCAGTGTGCAGGCGCCCTGCTGCCGCCCCCGCTGCTGCCAGCCTGCGCCCTGCCGCACCATCTGCAGGACCTCCTGCTGCAACCCCTGCTGCAACTCCTGCTGCTGAGCTGCCCAACACATAACATCAACAGGTGTGAAGAAAAATGCACCAACTCTCACCACTCCTGCAGGATCCAAGGAGAGATGCAGCCTTCCCAACCATCTGTTCTTCAACCCCTAGCTCAACAGTAACTGCCTAGTTTCCTACATAATTATGCAGCAAATCCTGGCCCTCTTCACAAGCTTTGGAAAAATCTCAGCTGTCAACATTTGAATTCCTGGATATTTTTTAAAAATGCATAAACAAAGATCAAAGTTTCTCTGGAATGAAGCTCTAACCCACTGACTCATCGTCTTTTTTCCACTATCTCAAGGGTCTCAGACGGGGTATTTTTTTTTCCGGGATATTATTTTTATGCTGTGAATTTTGCATGGTTCAAAATAAATAAAATTTTATTTTTGGGGAAGCAAATATGTTTGTTTTTATTGTTCTGAATCTTCAAAAGCTCCTTTTGAAAAAGAAAAAAAAATGTGCTATAACATAGGAACAGTTCAGGGGCAAGGTCTGTAATGGTAATGGTAAATCGAATAATTCAGATCATCTCATGTGCTGTACCTCCATCTTCCAATACAACAAATTTTGTGGAAACCATGGGACTACAGCAGGTCTCTGATCGTGAATGTGACTCATAAATGATTTATACACATAATAAGGGGAAGGAAGCTTAAGGTACAGTTGCATTTGCTTCCCCAGTATAGAAAATTGTGCAGTGATGGATGTCAAATAGTACTTGGAAACCCCGACCCCTGAATGCCCTACGCTGAAGCACCCACTCTCCCATTCTCTGCATGGCTCTCACAGCACCTCCAGGGCCAACTCTGCTTCCAGTAAATTGCTGCTGCTGAGAAAAGAGGGACAAATATAGCTTTGGATGGAACCATCCTGACTATGAACTTGACATACATTTTACTCTTTAAAAAATAGCACTGTGCAGGTATTAATCCATATTGGATACGGTTTTGTAGTTAGACACGTTTAGCCTGGCAAAGACGACTGATCAAGATTGTTCCCCTGAAATCGATGTTTTGAGTTCCCCACATCTAATCTGAAAGAGTTTGGGGAATGTGCTGTTCATATGCTTAGGCATACATCCTGCCTGTTGAAGACTCAAGTGAGTAAGCTCTGTGACCAGGGATCTTGATTGAATTTGTCTGCTACCAGATTCCACTGACCTGCACAATATTTGGCACATAAAAGATATTTGGGGATTATTTGTTGAAGAAATACATATTAAGGGCGTCAGAGGAGTAAAAGGCATGACACCCCATGCCAACTCTTGTCTCATTTTGGACATAGGCATTCTTACAATTATACAGTAAGTCACCTCATGTAGAAAGTTGTTTTTTTTTTTTTAATGTGGTAAAAGTTTATCAATGAGAAGCCTACTATACTCAAAATATTTACATTTTTAGTATGCCGTTTTCTCTTTATTAAGGGTCTAATAGTTCACCAATGGATAGGCTTACAAATCAAATTTCTTTCTACATGTTCTTGATCAGCGTTTTTAAAATTCTCTAACTATACTTGTTTTCCTCCTCTCAGATTTTCCTTCTTGAGCTTTTAGAGACTCCTTACCTTAGAGTGCTTTCTCAGATAGACAATGCTTTGTTTTCTCCCAAACTCATCATTATTATTGAATTTTTTTCCATGATTACCCCATGCCCTGGTCAACCACAGTGTCTGGTGGAAGTCCCAGTGAGCCTGTCAGGGACTGTGAAAGCAACATGGTTCTGAAGAAGGAAAAATCTTGAACCTCCAAGCCCAGATCTAGCTGTACAGAAAAAAATGTCAGACCCAAGCAAATCAAGATGTAAAATCTACAGAGTGGATCATGGAATATTTTCCTACAAGTCCTAACAGTTTGAAACAATAGAAAATCATAGCTGGTTTTGTAAGCAGAAATGAGCTCAAGCCTCACACACAAGGAGGTATTGGAGACACTGGGTATAGACAAGATGGGGCCTGAGATCACTTTCCCCTGGGGTCACTACTCAGACATTTTATCACATTGGAAGATGGCAACCTTCATCCAAATTAACTCAGGTTCTTTGATTTTTGCATTATATTGATGGCTTTTCTATTAGTGCCCCATGACTATTTAATTATGCCCAACTATACTATCTCATTAGGGCGTGTTTTAGAATTTTTAGAGGGCTGAGCAGCAGATAATTCTTTCAATTCCTGAGGATATCAGTAACACGTAGTCTTTTCAGATGACTCTAAAAATCAGTCATATCACAAATAACAATTGCTTTAAAATAAATACACTATTAAAATTCTTAAATAAATCAGATATTTCTTAACACCTGGGAATGCGGTTCCCACCTCTTACTATTCAGCTCTGTGGGCTTACAATGTTCCTGCAGATATTTCTGGAATAAGCATGGGCTCAAACACTAACTGGATACATGCAAGCCACTTATGTAATTCCTGAGATGGGAAATAATGCAGCCTCAAAGGAATGTTATGAAGAATAAACTAACACATGTGTTTCATGAAGCATGATGCTTGAAACATAATTAAAACTCAATGATATTCAATGAAGATTGTAAATAATAAAATTCACATTGAGACCTCAAAAAATATTTTTGATAATTTGGATGAAATGAACAAATTCCTTGAAAAAAAAAATGCAACTTTCCAAAACTGACAGGAAAAAAAAAAACAACAAAGAAAGACAGAATATCCAATAAATAAATTGAATCTATCATTTGATAACCTGGGGGAAAAAAAAAGAAATTCACCTTGCTTTGGAAAGATTTAAGCCCAGAAATCAGTGAGCATGTTTCTAAGACAAAAACTACTGATAACACAGGACTAATGCTCCAAAAGTAGATAGAAAAATTCTTCTCTTACTGGGGAAAAAACAAAAAACAAAAAACAACTTGGCTTTTAAAATATTTCTATAGTATTATTCTCAACTTGTTTCCCCAGAAAGCTTGCAGTAGAAAAGAATGCTCAAAACTTAATTAATTAACTTCCACTGTTAGTAACCCTAAGGGTATGACAGCTACTTCGTGCTATCGAAACATCAACGGGCAAAAGCATCATCAAATTCTAAAGATAATTGGAGACTTTGAAGTTAAGGTCATTAAGTTCCTATGTGAACTATAAATAGCAAAATATAATGAATCTCCATTAAAGAAGGAAAACAAATAGAATTTTATGACTACCCAAACACCTAAAAGATGTCTAGAGGACTTATTCAGAAGAAATACACAAAAACAAAGAAATGATCATGTGCCCTGGGGTCATGAGCACCTGGCCAGGGTATATAAAGGGCCCAGAGAAGGAAGAAGTCATCACACCTGAGAACCTCCAACTCCTCTCAAGTCCTCAACACTACTCCAGCCCACACTCCACCATGACCGGCTCCTGCTGTGGCTCCTTCTCCTCCCAGAGCTGTGGAGGCTGCTGCCAGCCCTGCTGCAGCCGCGACCCCTGCTGCTGCCGCCCCGTGTCCTGCCAGACCACCGTGTGCCGCCCTGTGACCTGTGTGCCCCGCTACACGCGCCCCATCTGTGAGCCCACAGGCCGCCCCATCTGCTGCGACCCCTGTGGCCTGCAGGAAGGCTGCTGCCGCCCCATCACCTGCTGCCCAACGTCCTGCACGGCCGTGGTCTGCAGACCCTGCTGCTGGGCCTCCACCAGCTGCCAGCCCATCAGTGTGCAGGCGCCCTGCTGCCGCCCCCACTGCTGCCAGCCTGCGCCCTGCCGCACCACCTGCAGGACCTCCTGCTGCAACCCCTGCTGCTGAGAGCCTATTATAACTAAGGGAGCCTCGGGAGATGAGTGGGTCTATCCTATGGCCCTTTGGGGCATCGTGAGAGACCACTCTGCATTTTTCTGAGAAGCCCATCCCTCCTCTTTTCCTACTAGCTCTGGCTATGTCCGGAAGACACTTCTCAGATCAATTACTGATGAAGACTCCTCTGTCCTCTTTGGACCCTCACCTAACTCCTATATCACGTTGTCTGTTTCTAATAAACTGAATACTTTCAGCATAGAATCATGGTCTTTGTAATACTTCCTTCTGCTAGATTGTCATCATCCAGAGATTTTCAAGGGCACGATGCAGAATAATTTTCTTAATTTGTTTTCTGAAACAATCTAAGTAGTTTTTTTTTTTTTTTTTTTTTTTTTTTTTTATGTTGTTGTTGTTTTCATAATTATGGTACATGGCAAGTACAGAGCATTGTAGCTGATGAGGAAGTTGGAAGTCAGTATTCCAGGATCAGCCAACTGAGAATTGTCCTCCATTGGAGGACATTAGGAGGCCAAATCTGGGTTGACGCTTAATTTCTGGCCTGAGGGTTTGTTTACTGAACTGATCCCTGTTGGTACACCACAAAGGCCTGGTAGCTTGAGAAGGAAGGAATCTTGACATTCTTTTTTCTTTGTGCCCAAGTGTAAATGCTATCCTGGATAAAGAATCTCCTTTTTTGTGTTTGAGATTTGAGAATGTTATTGACAACACCGACTCTTGTGAATACTATATCTGCACTTGCTGTCTGGGGCTATTTGCCTTTATGTTCAGAAATTCCACATTAGTGGTATTTTCCAAGAAAATGAATCAAGGATGACAATCTACACATGTTTATTGAATATCTATTATGAATGTGGCATTCAGTTCACCACCCTGAGAGGACACAAAGGAATAAAATGGTGTCCCAGCTTCAAAGATGTTATAGTCTATTTGGAGAGATGAGATATAAATAAGAAAAACGACAAATAATGTATAATATAAGCAATTAAATAAAAATAGTTATAATATAAATAAAAATATTTTTATAAATAAAAAATAGTAAAAAAACAGTTGAAGATTATAAACATATTAGGAAATATCATGCAATTGCTTCTCACATATATATTTAAGTGAAAAAATAAACAAACTATAAAGTATAAAACCACATTGTGAAGGAAATTTTTGTTGCATGTCTATATGTGTGTATGCAGGAAAAATTACCTATAACAGCCAGGTGTGGTGGCACATGCCTATAGTCCCAGATATTCAGGAGGCTGAGACAGGAGAATCATAAGTTTGAAGCCAGCCAGGGCAACTTATTGAGACACTGTTTCAAAAAATAAAAAGGGCTGGTAATTTAGTTCAGTAGTAGAGCAGCTGAGGTTTAATCCTCAGTACTTACAAAAAAAAAAATTGTGGCATTATATAACAAAATCTAACCATAGTTTATGAGAGCATTCATTTTCTTTTTTAGATTTTTCTTAATTATATAATTTTTAAATGCACATATATTTTATTTTTAATGGAATATATTACCTAACAGTTATAACTATTTTGGGAAAAATATTTAAACATTTCCCTTGACTATGTTTTACTTTGAAAAACTTACCTATCAAAATCTAAATGGACTTAAAGGAGATAAATTAGACAGCTATTGTTTGTATTACTAACAAATTTTCTTTGTTTAACAGAAAGGTATATCACTATGTTATTTGTAGTGGACTTCTCTGATGTCTTCAAAATGTGACCAAATTATTAAATCTTGAGTTTATCTTTTATCATTTTATGATCATCTCCACTATAGAAATCACAATGCTCTACTGTTGTGCCCCCAAATAAGTATTGTTTAAAAGTTGCTAACAACTAATAATAAAAAAAACTAATAATAAAAAAATAGAAATAAAAAAATAAAAGTTGTTAACTATTCACCTTAAATATACAATTGTTTTTGTCCATTTGTACAGGCAACCAAGAATCCAGAAAACTAGATGATATTTTTCAAATTAAAATTTATTTTAATGTTATTGTTGGATATAATGATTTTAAAAAGCCCTAGGATTTGTTATGACAAAAATTTCTTCAAATCTAAAACACAAGATAACATTTCACACATTAAAATGTATTCATAATATTATAGTTAATTAACAAAGCCCTATGATTTGTTATGACAAAAATATCTTCTACCACCACCAGCAACCTGTCTAAATTTGTTTTGCTTTAAAAAAAAAAAAGATTTTTGTCCCTAAGATGCCACCCTGCATTGCTGGGCTGTGGAGTTTTCAGTAAAACTTATATATTTTTTAATTGATTTTTTAAAAACTAAATGATGGCAGAATGTATTACAATTCTTATTACATATATGCAGCACAATTTTTCATATCTCTAGTTGTATATAAAGTATGTTGACACCAATGTGTGTCTTCATACATGTACTTTGGATAATGATGTCCATCACATTCCACCATCCTTGCTAACCCCCTGCCCCCTCTCTTCCCCTCCCATGCCTCTGCCCTATCTAGAGTTCATTATTCTATCCATGGTTCTGATATCTGTGTTTCCTGTTATCAAAATAACAACCTGATTCCACTTAGCAGAGATTGACAGAGAACTCTATATCTGCCTTCCAGGTATTTTAGTTTTACTTTGTGCTAGTCATGAAACTTGTCACTGAATAATCTTATTGAATGTGTATTTCTATAGTGACTGAGAAGACAACTGGTCATTTTGAATTTTTTGTGCCATATTAAGCACGTTGGGTTTTGTTCTAAATGCAAAATTTAGAGTTTATCAGGCACAAAAAGGATGTGACCTTTTAAATTACTTTTTTAATTTGATAAATATAAGACACTGTCCTCATGACAATCCTGACATGTACTTGGGTTATTATTATATGCCAGCATGTGGCACGGTTTAAATGAGTGTTGCCTGGTTGTAGTGGCCTCAGAAAGTAACAGCTGACTTGCCTCCAGTGTCAAAGCACAATGCCCACCTCCCTCAACCCTACAGTGTGGACACTGGGAACATGAGCCACATGTTCTCTGCCTGAAAATGAATTTTGGTCTGCGGTGGGAAAAATGTGTTAAGGGAGTAAACACTGGGACAGTTTACTGAGTGACTCTCAGATTCTTGATCTTTGTGGATCTTCATACATGAGAAAGAAAAATCTCTTTGGAACGACATTAGATGAGAAGTATTTGCAATAGAGAAATTAGCCCTGATAACTTTATGTGTTGTCTGAAGAGGCTCCCATGGGGTGGGGGGGTTGGTATTCATAAAAACTCCAGAGCAACATGAAAATTGATTATGAGGTATTGTGTCCTGAAAAGAATAGAATATCTAACTTTTTATCTAGGTTACTATTTAAAAAAAAAAAAAAAGTTCATGAATGAAGGCAAGAATGTGAAGCGTGAGCGTCAAAGGTCATTAGCAATGAGACTGCCTAATTTCTCCCTCCCCTGTCTCCTCAACTGTGGAATGTGTTCAGTCAATTTACATTCCTTTAAAAAATCTGAAATTCCATTTGGGAAACTTTAGATCCTGGGGCCCAAGCTACATTCTTTTGAATGGTGGAAATGCTCCTAAAGTGATCCAAATGCTACTAGCAAATAATAGGAAGGTTCAAGCTGGAAAGTAGAGATTGCCCTGTCATGCAGTCCTTACACTGCCCCTGCTGATGTTTCCTAAAGAAGTATGGCCATCACATTTCGAGCAGGGCCACAGCGGGATGACTGGGTGGCAATATCCCACCTGCCTCCCCTCAATAGTGTATTGTATAATATGTTTGCAAAGTAGGATGAGAAAACCTCCAAAATGTCACTTGGTAGTCATAACACCCATGTCAAGGTGTAGGAAGCAAAACCTTCCCATGATATAACTCTTATGTTGTAAAAGGCAAATATAAAAAAAAAATGTCATATGGTGGAGATAAAAATCAATAAACAATGTCATGTTGTGGAGATAAAAATCAATACCTGTGACAGAAAAACCAGAACTACACATAGCCTACACTGAAGAAAAGAAAAAAAAAATACATAAGTCTCAGATCTCTTATTTCAATAAATAAACATTTGCTTTTCTTTTTAGGAGCTCCCATCCTATACATATTCTTCTATATAAAATGATAAACAAATATATCCCCAAGGAATTGCATGGAAGCATGTGTCTAACACCTGTCTGATTCACAGGCAAGTGTTTTCAGATAACCTGCTGGAGAACAGGTATCTAGTCAATGTTCTGTGTATTCCTCTATTCCATTTATTTTAATAAAATGAGGTTCCTTGGGACCATTTTATCCAGGTTTCATTGGGTCCTATCTCCTCACAATAAGCAACAATCAAGAGAGGGAGATAAGGAAAGATGTTGGTTAAAATGTATAAACTCACAGCCTGAGAAGAAAATTAAGTTCTGGTACTCCATTCGACTGAAGATAGATATAGTTAACAGTATTGCATTATGTGATTAAAAATAGTTGGAAGAGAGGATTTTGAATTTCTCATCACAAAGAAATGGTGAATGTCTGAGATATGAATAGCCTGTCTTCTGGATTGATCAATACACAATGTAAAAATGTACCAAAGCATCATACTATGCTCCCCATAAAGATACACAATCATCTATCAATTAAAAGGGAGTGGCCACATCCCAAATGGCTATGAATGTTAGGTTTTCATGATAAACCGTGTGAATACATTCATATTTAGAGATGCAACAAGAATTCTTCAATGAGATCATGAGTATGTCACAAGGAACCATTAGTCAAAAAAATGTCCACTTAATTGGTCAAAAGACAAACAAGAGGGTCATCAGCACCTGGCCAGGGTATATAAAGGGCCCAGAGAAGGAAGAAGACATCACACCTGAGAACCTCCAACTCCTCTCAAGTCCTCAACACTACTCCAGCCCACACTCCACCATGACCGGCTCCTGCTGTGGCTCCTTCTCCTCCCAGAGCTGTGGAGGCTGCTGCCAGCCCTGCTGCAGCCGCGACCCCTGCTGCTGCCGCCCCGTGTCCTGCCAGACCACCGTGTGCCGCCCTGTGACCTGTGTGCCCCGCTACACGCGCCCCATCTGTGAGCCCACAGGCCGCCCCATCTGCTGCGACCCCTGTGGCCTGCAGGAAGGCTGCTGCCGCCCCATCACCTGCTGCCCAACGTCCTGCACGGCCGTGGTCTGCAGACCCTGCTGCTGGGCCTCCACCAGCTGCCAGCCCATCAGTGTGCAGGCGCCCTGCTGCCGCCCCCACTGCTGCCAGCCTGCGCCCTGCCGCACCATCTGCAGGACCTCCTGCTGCAACCCCTGCTGCTAAGAAGTGAGCTGACTCCCGAGCAAGCAATCAACCTTCTGAAACTTGAATTTCCATTTCTCTACCTAACAAACTCCTGACCTGAGCCACCAAGACCCTAAACCAACCTGCCTGCGAAAGGAGACCTGAGCTCATCTCTTAAGACTTGGGATGGTCTCAAGTCTCTGAATAGAAGTAATGTCCTTATTTCCATCTTGGATCTAAGGTCTTGGGGGATGCTTATTTTCTAATAAACTTGACTTCTTTGGCCTCACAAATGCTGCTTTGGCTTTATTTACTAATGCTAAATGTTACATTAAATTTCAACTCAGTGAAAACTGTGCTGGTTGCCTACCATCTGCATGGTATACCAGAGACATTAAAACTGACCTAAAAATGTTCCCCTCTCTTTAAAACATTTCTATGGGGATGAGTGAAATCCACCATAATTTGACAAAAGAGTATCGTATGAAAAAATAAAAGTAAAATATACTACACAGTGTCACCAGATAACTCACTGTTGATTGGAGAGAATAAGAAAGATTGAAAGAAGCTAGAGTTTTCTATGAGTTAAGGTTCTGGCATCCAGGAAGGGCACCAAAACTATGGGCAAAATTACAGAGGGAGGTACCATAGAGTCGTGCAGAGGAAAGTCAGGTTAGGAGCACTGGATATATGTAGAGTGATAGTATAAGAAAAATTTGAAAAATGTGTATGATTTACATATTAGTCAAAGGAGTGGGTAAGCAAACACTAAGGGGCTGTTGAAAGCTTTGGGGCAGGAATTGACATGATGGTATGAAGTCTATGGAAGCTCCTTAAAATGACAGAGGTCAAGTCCACAGATTAAAAAAAAAAAAAAAATACAGCAACTAATCAGGAGGCTATTGCCCTGGTGCAAGTGACATAGGAGCTGAATTAAGATGATGGCTGTGGATTAAGAACACATGATGAATATGACAGATTGGAAGCCCAGAAAGCATATTCACTAAGTTGGATACAGGAAACATGGAATGATTAGGGAACCAAATGCGATATGTTGCATTTCTGAGGGAAACTCTTCTGGTCTGCAAACAAAAGAATTTTAACATATTTGCATTTATTTACTATGAATTTAAAGTCACTGCTCCACAATATATTCTTCCCATCATCCCATATTTCTCTTCTTGAGCTATTCTAAAATATTCAAAATAAAAGCAGGAGACATGAAGTTTTACTAATGCTAATTAATACTGGAAATCAGCGTGGTATAAAGAAAAAAGAAGTGGTCTAAGAAAGAGCGGGTAGGAATTTTATACCCAATTCTTCTGGCTACAGACTGTAGCAATGCAGAAAGTCATTCAACTTTTCCAAAATGTATTTATTCCCAGACTCAATAGTATTCTAGCATAAACTAAAAAATAAAGTAGAAGTGGTCCATACCACAAGAGCAGTGTTCCAATTTAGAACTCTGATGCCATATGGTTAACACATTTTCTTGATTAATGCTTCCTATTGATACCACACTGATTTGTGCACTAGAGCAAGATATGAGACAGACAAATAAGATCTTGTTTTCTTTGCAAATCCTTAGTGCTCTGTGAACAGTAAAATTAAACAAACATGCTATTTATATTAAGAATGATGTCAGGCTGGGCATGGTGATACATGCCTATAATCCCAGCGGCTCAGGAGGCTGAGGAAGGAAGATCATGAGTTCAAAGCCTTAGCAATGGCGAGGCACTAAGCAGCTCAGTGAGACCCTGTCTCTAAATAAAATACAAAATAGGGCTGGGGCTGGGGATGTGACTCAGTGGTCAAGTGCCCCTGAGTTCAATCCCTGGTCTTCCCCAAAACAAAACAGATGTCAGTTTCTACACCTACAATATTAAGAGGTTGGAAATGATGATTTATTTATCTTTAACCTCCACTATTCAATGATTACATGTAATCATACCTACTGACATGGTTACCATAATATGAACTGGCATGAATCATATTCCACTGTAATTCTATTTAATATACAAACTGATATCTCATAAAAACTGTGTGCTTCTACTTATTATTGGAAGGAAAGAATAAACGTATCACAGGTAGCAACATGTTTTCTTGGTCAACACTTTTTTTCATGTAACCCTAAACAGTGAAAAGCCATGTTCTTTTTTTTTTTTTTTTTTTTTGGCAACTACCAGGAGTTGCTTAAACTTTTGCTAAAATTTGCCTTTTTGTTTTTTTAACAGTTACCAAATAATAAAGTCTACCATAAGAAACTATAAAGCAGCTGAAATTTATTCTAAAGTTTTTAAATTTATAAACTATTTAAGTACAATTGATCATTCATTTCCTAAACTGTCTTCTGTTGTGATCTAGAAAAAAAAGAAAAGAAAAAACTTTTTTCTTTCTTTGTTTCCTTTTCATAAGTCCAACTGTCATGCTCTTTGGTCCAATATCATTTTATAAAACACATATGTAGTAACATAAAGTGACCTAAACTGAAAGTAAATCCTGCCTTTGAGAAATAAATGCATCTAAACAATCCATATAGCAATGATGTTCACCTTTTGTGGAGTTGAATAAACTTCTCTACAAATATTATGATTTTTCACAGTTATTGAATATGAATTTTATCCTATTTCTTATTAAAGTGGAACGGAATAGCTTTGTTCCATCCACCCTCTTGAGTTATAGATGTTTTCTCAAGTATGACTGTCTGAAGTTTAGGAGAGATCCCAGAAATTGAAAGGATGCAATATCTAGAGCGATCTATGAATTTCTATGAATGTGGAGTTTATCAGAGTTTTTGCCTAGCTTATTGTAGAGACTATAATCTTACCAATCTAAAAATATAAATATAGCCTTCATCTAAGTGGCCTTACATGAAGGCATTCCTTGATTAATAGTTCTTTTCTGGAAATTTTAGTTCTGGTGAATATGATTTCAAAATCACAACATCGTATAGGTAAAGAGTCACCTTGTCAGATGCCACAACCACAAGCATGAGACTTGAGTGGGAATTACGGCATTGTTTGAAAATGAAACATCAATATTGCCACCAAGGACGAACACATTTAGTGAGCATTAGCTGAGCAATCAGGAAAAACCTATTTGGAGATATGTTTAAAGTAACTCAGCATTTGAATAATCAGAGGGCCCTTAAAAAAACTGGTTTAAAGACTAATAAGATAAAAATGCCGTCACAAACGGAGGAACTGGCTAAGGCTTATAAAAAGCCCGAGGTGGAATAAGAAGCCATAACTCAGAAACATCCTTTTGCAACACAATCCTCCAGCCAACCCCCGACACCATGGCCTGCTGCTCCACCAGCTTCTGCGGATTCCCCAGCTGCTCCACCAGTGGGAACTGTGGCGCCAGCTGCTGCCGCCCCAACTGCTGCCAGACAGGCTGCTGCCAGCCCAGCGGCTGCCAGGATAGCTGCTCCCAGCCCAGCTGCTGCCAGACCAGCTGCTGCCAACCCAGCTGCTGCCAGACCAGCTGCAGCCAGGATAGCTGCTGTGGCTCCGGCTGTGGCTCTGGGAGTGGAATTGGAGGTGGCCAGGATGGAGCCATGAGCTACCGCATCAGGTGGTGCCGCCCAGACTGCCGCGTGGAGGGCACCTTCCTGCCACCCTGCTGCGTGGCGAGCTGCACACCCCCCACCTGCTGCCAGCTGCACCATGCCCAGGCCTCCTGCTGCCGCCCATCCTACTGTGGACAGTCCTGCTGCCGCCCAGCCTGCTGCTGCTACAGCTGCCCACCACCCTCCTGCTGTGAGCCCACCTGTTAAAACTTCCTTCTGAGAAGAATATCAAGAAGATGGCACTTCAAACTAACCAAAGAAGAGTTCCAACAAATTTCTGAATTCCAATCCCCTTAACCCAGCTCACAACTCCTTGTCACACAGGTACATGATTTCCTAGGAGGTAGATTCATTCTCGGTGGAAGATCAAAAACTTCTCATAGACCTTAGCATCAACAGAAGTCCTACAATCTGAAAAGGGATGTGTGATATTTTACTATAAATGTCATTTAAATTGTTTCAACAGCTTCTTGGGACTAGAATTTAATAAAAGCCATCTTTTCAATGATGAGTCGTTGTTAGAACTTTATTTTCTTTGGAATCTGTTAAATATGGGTTTTTTCAAAATCTCTACAAAGCTCTATAGTTTTTCTTTATTTTTATTCTTTTCATAACGATCTTTGAAAGTGGTTTTTGTTTTAATTTGTTTTGCTAGTAAATGGCCCAATATTCTTCAGCCAAAGTATACAGTTAAAAGAACCCAATGCATTTATGTAGAATAAATAAATAAATAAAAACACAACAGTAGTCAGCAACTGTTTCCCAATGCCCTCACATGTACAAAGCTACACATGTACAAAGTGGTGGGCTCAGTATTAGAAAAGATCAGTTTTGCGAAAAAGGAAGTTCTTGTGATTCAGCTTTTTGAGGTGCTGCTAAACCCATCCATGCATCCATTTGAGTTGGTGTATAACTCTTTCAACATCAAAGGTATACAAAAGCAAATGCAAACTGGGGAAGATCATAAACTCAAGGTTGTAAAACATCACCATAAGATGTAGAGGCGTCCTGATTTCTAGTCCCAGCTTTGTAACTAACAATCCATGGCTTCCTCTTTCTTTGTTGTTCTTTCGTTTTGGTACTGGGGATTAGACCCAGGGACACTATACCACTGCTATATCTTTTTTAAGCTTTATTTTGAGAAAGAGTCTTGCAAAAGTGTCCAGGCTGGCCTTGAACTTTTTATCATCCTGCCTCAGCCTCCTGAGTAGCTGGGATTACAGGTGTGCTGTCCCTGCCCCCAGTTCAATTCATGACTTCTTGGGCAAGTCACTCCACTTACCAGGACAACCACTTCTTTTTTATTTTTTATCTCTTATGGGTATATATTAATTATACAGACTAATGAGTCTCATTGTGGCATATTTGTACATATATATGTGTGTGTGTGTGTGTGTGTATGTATATATATATCATAATTCAATCAGTTGGACTTCCCGTGACCTCCATGAATTCTCTCTCTCTCACCCCTTTCTCTACCCGAGTGGTCTCCCTTCTGCTTTCACGTCATCTCTTTTCTTTTTCTTTTTCCTTATAGATTCCAAATGAGAGGAAACACATGACACTTGTTTTTCTGAGTCTGACTTATTTCAACTTAGCATGTTCATACACAAATAGATAACTTCCTAAACAAGTGCCATACCGTCAATCCCTTCAGATGTCCCAAGGGGGAAAAAATGTTGAATGATCAAACAATATTCCATGCTTCATCACCATCTTTGAGGTCTATAAAGCACATTAAACTATATATTATATATATTTAATATACACAAAGCATATTAGACTATATGGTATGTAATGTATACCATATTATAAAGTTTCATATATATTTAATACATTAATACATATTTAATATAAATTTATAAGTATTAATACATTTAACACATACAATACATATATAATATATGTAATATAATAATATATACATAATATGTTTAATATATACATATGTAGCACTTTAGAAAACCAAGTGTCATTAAAGGGACTGAGGTGACCTGCAATAAAGAAATCTCTATAGCCATCATTCTCAAATTGATTTAGCCAAGAAATCCTCTGTTCATATTTTGCTTGTTAATATCCTGTCTCTCTAATGCTATTCCAAGCATGCTTTGGAAAATGATGAGAGGGAGTACCAACTGATATTTTCACAATATGTATACAATCCTGTCATGTATTGTGAAACAGAAAATATGATGTTGGACCATGCACTGTCGATATCACTCTTTTTCTAATCTCCAGAAAGTGTTCTGAAATAAGGCAAAGATAAAATAAAAGATACACAATGGGGTTCCCATTCCATAGGATACAATCTTTGGTCATAAAATCAACATGGCGATCCACCACTGGGAGTCAAGGGACATGGGAGGTGATTACTTTAAAGATCATGGGGTATTCTTCTGGGATGATGAAAAAGTTTTAAAACTGGAGAGGTGGTGGTTGTAGATTAAGGCACTGAATGTCACTCAATTATATACTTCAACATGATTAATTGATGTTATGTGAATTTCACCTCAATTTACAGTAACTGAAGGAATGTGACCTCCACTCATACAATTTTACTAGAACTAGATAAAGGTGCCACTTTTATCTAGTATGAAGGTTTGAAGGTGCCACATCATACCTGGGCATGCAGCTTATGGAGCCTACAACATCTTGGTATGAAGAACAATGCACTCCTTCCTCAGAATGGACAGAACCCCACATCAGGGCACAGCCTGCATTTCTGCACTTAGTGGCTCTATAGCATGGTCAACATTCAATTCCCCTCATACACAGATTTCTTTTCTCTCATTAGGATAAAAAGGTTTAGTATTGATGTACCTTTCACTTAAACGGGCTTTAGCTCAGAAGCACCAAAAAGAGCTGGGTTGGCATTCAGGTGAACTGAGAAAGATCCTAATACTTGGTTTATAATAAAAAGTTGTAGGTGAAAGGAGATCCTTGAAGTTTATTTGCTGTCCAGTCCAGGTCACCAGAATCCAGGAGCAAGGATGCCCTTGGTGTGCTCCCTTGATTGATGCATTCACCAGATCTTATTCCTTGGAAGTCTAAGTGAGGCAGATGCAACTGGATTAGAAAACTAGTAAAATGGAAGTGAAGGATTTGGAAGAACCCCCAAAATTTGTAACTAGAAAACATTATTCCTAACTTCTTTTTTAAATTTGTTTTGTTACCTTTTGGGTTTGGCATCACAGATTGAACCAGGGCACTTAAACACTGAGCTACATCCCCAGCCCTTTTTATTTTTTATTTTGAGACAAGGTCCCAGTAAGTTGCTAAGGGCTTCCCTAAGTTGCTGAGGCTGGCTTGGAACCGGCAGTCCTTCTGCCTCAGGCTCCCAAGCTGACATAAAGAAAGACACAAAGAAAAGACAACTCAAAACATTAGTGTCTCTCCTAAATAGAGGTCAAATGGTCAAAAATAATAGCCCCAAACATGTCCTTTCTTCTTATGGTACTAGAATGGCCTGGGCCCCTCAACCTGAAAGAAGTAGTGAAAACCAAAGAGAATAAGCACAGTAATTTTAAAAAATCTTTTATGTCAAGGTACTGGCATGTTACCCCCTAAAAACAATAGAGTTGTAACACCATGAATGCTTGTGACCTGTTCCTCTATTTCCGTGGACCCAATCAAGAAGACATGGGTTCAAGTGGTAGAAGAAAAGATGCCGGTTAATTCTCATTTTCTTGATTGATTGAGGGGAAGTAAGGGAATGATCAGATTAGTTTTCATTCTGTTGCTGAGGAATAGAATTCTCACTGTAATGCCAGTGGCTCAGGAGGCTGAGGCAGGAGGATTGGGACTTCCAAGCCAGGCTCGGTAACTTAGCAAGGCCCTAAGTAATTTAGCAAGACCATGTCTCTAAATAAAAAAAGTAAAAATGGCTAGGAATGTGGCTCGGTGGTTAAGTGCCCCTGGGTTCAATCCCTGGTACTAAAAAAGAAAAACATAATAATTCCCTAAGGGCAATTCAAAATCAGAACATGGAAACTGAGTTAAATTGAAGAAGATGTTGAAAGCATTACCGTGGCGGAAAAGCCCAGAAATTGAAATCCGAAGTGCAACACTTACTGTCTACAGTGCTATTATCAATAAAGTATTTCAACTCCTCAAATATCTAAACTTTTTGCAAGCGAAGATTTTTTATTAGTGTATTATAGCTATACATAATTGTGGGGTTCATTCTGATATAACTATACATGCACGGAATATAATTTGTTCCATTTTAGTCCCTAGTACCTTCTCCCTCCCTCCTGTTCTTCCCCTCCCTATTTCCCCTTCTCTACTTCTTTGGCCTTCCCCCTATATAATTATCTTTATAAACTGGTACTTTATAGGGTTTATAAAGGTGGAATTCACTGTGGTACAGGCACACAGTGTAATTTGGTCAAACTCATTCCACTGATCCTCCCCTTTCCTGTCCCTCTCCACTCCCCTTCCAACCCCCTTCCTCTGGGTTTTTTTATCATCTTCATAGAGCTGGTGAAATCTTCTTGAATATCAAAGATTCTGCCAAGTATAGATATAAATTCAATAGCTCCTACAAGAGTGACAATGACTTAAAGCGCATTTTAAGCATCCAAGGAAAGAATAGCACGTCAAAGAAACTTAAGAAGCAGCCAGAAATTCACAAGGAACATGATCTTCTATTTCAAATAGGATGCGGGATTTTCAAATATGTCTTAATTCTGACTTGGGAATAGTTTATGACCTCTGCTCAAAACCTTCATTTTTGGACAAACAGAACAGCACTCGGTATTCTGGTTCAAAGCCCCTGGCTGGCATTTGAACTTCCCTTTCTCTGCAGTACAGCCCATGCTCCATGGAGGCCTGGTCACCTTTCACTTCACCCTAATGAAACCTTCATCTTTAATGGGCTGGAAAAATTATATGATTTGAATGTGGCAACAGATGAAGGTAGACTAGTCTCTAACATCTACAACGATCCGCATACTGTAGTTCTAACAAACAACTGACACATACTCCATTGTAAATATATTGAATATAACTTTATGCAACTAAAACCATTTAAATTTATAGAATATCCTGAGATAAAAGATTGGGCACAGTCACAATTAAGTTCACACTTTTGGCACATGTTCATGAAGCTATTAAAAAATAAACAAAATCTCTAGCAAAGTCTCTAATTAACATTGTTATTATTTATGCTAAGCTAATACCTCTTCACCCTCAAAAATGTCTGGAAGAAAGAGGGCAAGTTTTCACATCTGGGTTCCCCCCTTCGATTTTCCTTAGAACAACTGCTTACTTGAGGGGGGAAAAACGGGAACTAGCTACTGCGGTTCACAATTTAGTCTGGAGTCAGAGAGTGGAGGGTCAGATTCCAGCTTCACATTGTGACCTTGGTGTGGCCTTGGACCTGTTAATTAAATCTGTCTGTGGCTCATTTTCCTCACCTGGATCATCAGAGTAGCAGTGATACCCACCCCATAAGATTGCTGAGAAAATTAAGTGAATTGATACATATAAGGTATTTGGAACATTGAGGTATTATAACAAGCACTCCCAAAACGTTACAAATGACAACCCATTCACATTTCCCAGTATGAAAGAAAGCATCCCTTTTCTGACCAGTTTAATCTAGTCTTGCTTCACAGCTAAAGTGAAGATGAGAAAGAGAAGGAGCAGCCATTAACATTGGGGGCCATCGGCTAGGAATTGAACTCCCATGGGAGACCCTAGTATCCAGTTATAAGGGTCAAACTTGAGTAATATTGACACTCCTTAAAGGTGAGCAGCATTAGTCAATTATCCTTTGGGCAATGGAAAAATTTTAACAAACATGAGGGATTAGGGGTATGCTCTCAACGAACGCTAGTGACTACTGCACCATGATACAGAACCCTAATTGAAAGCCAAATAAAATCAACTTTTAAAGGCTTTAAGAAGGTTGACCAAATAACTCAGGAACAGGACAATTAGCATTCAGAGGCAAATTATCTAAACACAAACAAGGAAAAGACTTTGGGAATAAGGAAAAGAGAAGCTGACCAAGGATTATAAAAGGCCCCATGTGGCAGTCACTGCTAAAATTCAAGAACTTCTCTAAGCAACACAATCCTCCAGCCAACCCCTGACACCATGGCCTGCTGCTCCACCAGCTTCTGCGGATTCCCCAGCTGCTCCACCAGTGGGAACTGTGGCGCCAGCTGCTGCCGCCCCAACTGCTGCCAGACAGGCTGCTGCCAGCCCAGCGGCTGCCAGGATAGCTGCTCCCAGCCCAGCTGCTGCCAGCCCAGCTGCCAACCCAGCTGCTCCCAGCCCAGCTGCTCCCAGCCCAGCTGCTGCCAGACCAGCTGCTGTGGCTCCGGCTGTGGCTCTGGGAGTGGAATTGGAGGTGGCCAGGGTGGAGCCCTGAGCTGCCGCATCAGGTGGTGCCGCCCAGACTGCCGCGTGGAGGGCACCTTCCTGCCACCCTGCTGCGTGGCAAGCTGCACACCCCCCACCTGCTGCCAGCTGCACCATGCCCAGGCCTCCTGCTGCCGCCCATCCTACTGTGGACAGTCCTGCTGCCGCCCAGCCTGCTGCTGCTCCAGCTGCCCACCACCCTCCTGCTGTGAGCCCACCTGTTAAGAGCCGGCCTGCTGATTCTCAACTTGAAGTTTCAAGTTTGCACTCAGGCCAGGAACTAATTATCTCTTCAACCACTCCTGGAACACTAACAAATCCTTGACCCTTTATTTGGCTTTTGTTATGGGGGTTACCAAATAGTTGGGACTCACAGAACTATGTTTTCACTCCAGAAAGACTTTGATCTCTCCTCTGAGGAAAACACAGATTTGACTGAAGAAATGGGAAAACCATTTGTGATCTTCTGCAGATATTTGACAACACTCTCCGAAGCTCATTGAGGAAGAGCCCATGGAAGAACTATCTCTTCTTCTCAGATACTTTCCCCTCTGCTACTTCACCATCCTGCAAATTGTTCCTCTTATGGAAGAAGAAGAATATGCCAATATCTAATAAATTATATCTAATGGTGCAGCAGAAATCTCTTTTCTTTATTGTGTTTGTGATAGATATTTCACACAAAGTCACATGGAAGATTTCAATCTGTTTTTTTATCCCACACTATTCTTCTTGTTAGGAAATGTGATGAAGTATGGTGGATGTTAAGCCCCATAAAAATACACAGTAAAGTCAATTACCCTAGGGTCTCGGAAATGTCCTAGGTTCTGTCACCACACATTGACTTCTCACAGTGCTTTTACAAATAAGACAGGTATAGAATCTAGAGCCTAAACATGACTTATTCTTCAATCACAATGTTGCAGGGGACAGGCGAGGCAGGACACCAAATAGAAAACTGAAAGGTAGGCTTATTTGGCTATAGTCAGGTTCAGAGGGCAAAGCTTTCACTGTAACCAATCAATCCTTCTGCACCCTGAGGAGAGGCAGTTTAGAACTTTATACCCAGCGTGTAAGAGGAGGGGCTCAGAAGTTCACAGTCTGCAGAACTTCACCCCAAAGCAGCTTTTTCTTTCACTGTTCTGGGCAAGTCAACCTTTCTTCTCTCCTCCTGCCAGTTGTTACCATGCAGTTACCCAATTAGTAATTTTTTTCTTTTATCTTAGAAAAGTAAACATCTCTGTGAAGCTCCAGCTCAAGGCCAGAGACCTGTCTTTTTTTTTTTTTTAATCACACTTTGCATTTGCAAACACACTTCTACAAACTACAATACCGGATAAATGTTTGTGAAAAACTAGTAAAGGGGCATTCAGCACCTGGAGTGCTGATCTCTTCCAGGCCAGAGGCCAAGTAAGATAGAGCAACAGGAAATGGAAAGTTTACCTTTATTGAACTCTTCTATAGAGACTCTTCTGCTGATAGTCCTAAGATCAATTATGGTGAAGATTTCTGGAGAAGCTTAGTTAAGAAAATGAAGCTTAATTTTCTGTGGAGCCACTGCAAGAGGGATGAAATTTCAGACCATCTTCAAACAGTGGTAATATGTGCTAATAAAGCACATTTTTCTGTTTGTATGGAATCTCACAAGTTAGAGCAAGAGAAATATAAGGAGGAGAAAACTGAAAAAAATACAGTCCCAATGAGATGGAGTATTTTACTCCAAAAATTTTTTCCCATTTCCTAAACAGAAAGTGAGAATAATATATATATATATATATTATGTATTGTATAATACATAATATATATAATATAATATATATACATATATACATAATATATATTATGTATATGTGTATATAAAATATATATATTATGTATATATGTATATATGCACATATATACACATATATGCATATTTATTATATATAAACACATTTGTATATCATACACATACACAACATATTTATACACTTTCCAACCTAAGTGTCAGGAAATGCTTCATGTGTTTAGATAGTTTTTCAGACAAGGTTCAGGATTAATTCACAGTTCCCTGGACTTAAACTAGAGGGTACTGAAAGTATTTTTTTTATATATGTATAAAGAATAGCACTTTGTTTAAATTCACAACACTTCATTCATTTCAATGTTAATGAGAACTGGAAAATTAGAAAGCATAAACAAAGGTAACAAATAGTCAAAGAATCATCCAATCCAAAGAAAAACCTCTGAATGACAAAACAGTAGCAGAGACACATTCTATCCTCTTTCCCCCTTGATTCTAACTACTGACCACTTTTCAATATTACAACCTAAATAGCTCTTGCTGAGAAAAAATAAATAAAGTAAAATTACAAGTGACTTTGGTAAAATGCAAATTCAGCTTTTCATCAGGACCATGAACTGCTAATCATTCCTTCAGTCTGCATTCCACAAGCAATTATTGAGCATCTACAAGCAAGGTAGTATAGAGGCACCATGTAGACAACCAAGGTGAATCTGACATGGCCTTAGGGATCATGCCCTTAAGGAATGGATGACTTAGTAGAACAATTACACATTTTTAGCCCTGGAAGGCGTCTGAGAGATCATCTCATTTTATAGATGAGTAAATCATTGTTCAGAGAGATTAAGTGACTTTTCTGGGCTCACACAGTCACATAGTTGTAGAACCAGTTTGCAAAGTTCACTTAGTTGAATTAAATGATTTCTCAGTGAAGATCTCAGTCCCCTAATCACCTAAAGCTTGGCCCATTTAATGTCTCTTTCAGCTTCAAATCCTATTATTATTTTAAAATTCAAACTCACCAACTAAAAATGATTGAGGTCTTATTGGTTGGGGAATGATTCAATAAATTCTGGTATGATCAGCATCTGGAAAATTGTATAGCTATTAAAATGAGTTACAAGTATAGGATATATTAAGAATTTGAATAACATAGATAAATCTTATCCATAGGTCCACAAATCTATATATGAATTCTTAGAAAAACACAACCTACCATGAAAAAAGGAGAAAATCTGGACAGACCTATAACTAATAAGGAGATTGAATCAGTAATCAAAACTTCCCAAGAAAGAAAATCCAAGAACCAGATTTATTCACTGTTGAATTCTACCAAAGAAAAATTAACACCAATCCTCAAAATCCTCCAAAAAATTGAAGAGGAGAGAACACTTCCAAAGTCATTCTGTTAAATCAGCCTTACTATACCAAAGTCAAGTTAAGTACACTCTAAGGAAAAAAAAATCCCTTATGAATAATCATAGAAAAAGCATTAACTTAGTATTAACAAACAATGTTCAATGGCACATTAGAAGGATTGAAAAATCACTACCAAATAGGACTTTATCCTAGAATGCAAAAATGGTTCAACATACACAAATCAATCAATGTAACACACTGCTTTAACAGAATTAAAGAGAGAATACACAATCAAAGGAAGCATTTGAAAAAATTCAAATTCCTTTCATAATTTAAAAAACATTCAATAAACTAAGAATAGAAGCAAACTACTCAATATAATAAGTGCCACATATGAAAATAATATACTTCCCTTATACTCGACAATGAAAGACTAAAACCCTTCTTTCCCCTAAGATTAGGAACAAGATAAGAATGCCAACTTTTATCCATTTGATTTATAAGAGTCCAGGGTGTTCCAGCCAAAGCAATTGAAAAGGAAAAAAAGCAAATTATCTCTGTTCAGAGACCATATAATCCTTGATGTAGAAATCCCTAAAGATTTTATACACGCATACTACAACCAATAAGTGAATTTAGCAAAGTTACAAATACAAAATCAGCACACAAAATATCATTTGAATTTCTATACATTAGCAATGAACAATCTGAAAAGGAAAGTAAGAAAGCAATTCCATTTATAATAGCATCAAAAAAAATAAAACACTTAGGAATAAATTAACCCAGGAGAAATAATTGTACACCAGAAACTGCAAAATATTAACTGAAATAAATTTCAAAAGATGCAAATGAAAGATTTCCCTGTTCATTGATTGGAAGACAATATTGTTAAGATAAAAATATCAACGAAATCTACAGACATAATGAAATCTCTATCAAAATCTCAGTGGTGGGCTGGAGCTGTGTCTCAGTGGCAGAGCACTTACCTCATATATGTGAGGCACTGGGTTCCACTCTCAGCACCACATAAAAATAAATAAACAAAATAAAGATATTATATCCATGTATAACTAAAAAATATTTTAAAAAAATATCAGTGGTGATTTGCACAAATAGAATATTAAAAATTCATATATAATCATGAGGGATCCAAAATACTAAAAACAGTCTTGAAAAAGAAGAATAAGGTTAGTCTCACACTTCCTGATTTTAAAATTTATTATAAAGCTGCAGTGATTAAAACATTGTAGAACTACTTAAAGACATACATATGGACCAGTGCAATAGAGTACTCAGAAATAAACTGTCAGATAAATGGTCAAAAGATTTTCACTATGAATAGTTTTTAAAATTTTCTAATTTAAATGTGTATTAGACCCAAACTTCACTGAAATAGAAGATGTTTGTGTGTATGTGCATACGTGTATTGCAGAAGCAGAGGTAAAGGTGTTAAAGAATATACAACCAAGTGCCAATATTGATTATCTTGGTGTATTAGTTTTGGAAAAGGTGTTGTGTGGGGTGGGGGAAATAATATTAATTTGTCTTTAATCTGTAAAGTTTGACTTGTTTCAATATGTATCTATCATTAGCATGTGGCATATATTTTTAATTGAACAACCAGTAAACAATTTTCAGGTAAAAGTCATTAAAGGCTTCAGTTGGTAATATGCGCATTGGTGACTGAAGGCAAGAATACAAAAATACAGTTCTAGGACCCTGTAACTTGCAGCTGATCACAGAAAGGCAAACTTGGTTTGGATGCTGATGAATTAAGAGATTGCTCATGTTTTGATGGCAATAATATCATTTGTCTTTTCGAATCTGAACAATTTGTTGATGAAGTCATAATCAGGATTGAATGTCAACTTAGGAAGAAATTTTCAGTTCAGATAAACTGTGTCTAAAGGTTATAGAAGGACAGGTATGACAAAGTGAGCCAGGGCAGTGTGTGCCCCAAGTCTAGTCTGCCATGTGAATTACATAAAGAGGTGCTGCTGGGATTGGCTTCCATGAAGCACCTTCTCTTAGTTTAGAGGGCAAAAAAGACACATAATGAGACTTAATTGAACATTGCCCAGAGCGGACAATTGAAATGCTATTTATAATTTTCTAAACAACTCAAGCATGAGCCAATCAAACACTGACAATTCAATTGGCAACAAGGAAAGATGCTAAACGTTAGGTAAACATGTAGCTCAGGGGACTATATAAAAGGCTGGGTTTAGAAGGTAGGTACAACCAAAACTCAGAAAAATCACTTAGCAATTTAGCTCTCAGACAGACTCCTGACACCATGGCCTGCTGCTCCACCAGCTTCTGCGGATTCCCCAGCTGCTCCACCAGTGGGAACTGTGGCGCCAGCTGCTGCCGCCCCAACTGCTGCCAGACCGGCTGCTGCCAGCCCAGCGGCTGCCAGGATAGCTGCTCCCAGCCCAGCTGCTGCCAGCCCAGCTGCCAACCCAGCTGCTCCCAGCCCAGCTGCTGCCAGCCCAGCTGCTGCCAACCCAGCTGCTCCCAGCCCAGCTGCTGCCAGACCAGCTGCTGTGGCTCCGGCTGTGGCTCTGGGAGTGGAATTGGAGGTGGCCAGGGTGGAGCCATGAGCTACCGCATCAGGTGGTGCCGCCCAGACTGCCGCGTGGAGGGCACCTTCCTGCCACCCTGCTGCGTGGCGAGCTGCACACCCCCCACCTGCTGCCAGCTGCACCATGCCCAGGCCTCCTGCTGCCGCCCATCCTACTGTGGACAGTCCTGCTGCCGCCCAGCCTGCTGCTGCTACAGCTGCCCACCACCCTCCTGCTGTGAGCCCACCTGTTAAGAGCCAACCTGCTGATTACTTAAAAATGGAAGGGGAAACAAGGGAAAACTATGTTCTTCTCTGAAGAAGTATACCATTTGTTGGATGCTAAGTATCATGATGTTGCTAAGCTACTCCTAAATAATGGAACTCTTGGTCAGGACCCCTAAGGAAACCACATATGGATCATCATGCACTGGAGACCCTGCCTGGCTTGAACAGGTCTCCAGGATGGGGAAGCTCCTCATCCAACAACACCTCAGCACTCCTCCCCATTTCTCTATCCCCACACATCTTCAGACCTGCTTTCCACTGTGACTTCTAATAAAACGTTGTAATGTCCAAAGCAAACAGACTTATGTCCTTCTTCTACCTTTAAGCATGTTCACCTACAACTGGAATTCAAGGAGACCACTCTCCTTTTGCATTCCAATAATAATCCTTGGGGATAAACATATAGGCTAAGCTAGAAATATTAAATGCAAGTTAAATTATGCTTAAATCCATCTATTACTAAAATTTTCCATTCATTACTCTTCATAGTTATTCAAATTTTTTCATGCTGTACTCTACCAAGATTGGGTCTAGACCAAGAGAGCCACTTTCCACTGAAATTTTCGGGTTGATCAAAGCTTTTGAGTTCCTACCTAGATATCTAATCTCTCTAATGTCTAACCTTCTCTAATCTCTCCCATTTAACATACCAGGTGTTTTCCTTCATTCATGCCCAACATAAAGAAATGGTATTACCTACTAAATAGGTTTGAAAATATCTATCAGATACTATCTATTTTCTAAGAGCATTTGGGTTTAATTCCTATGCCTTAGCCTGTCTCATTCATTCCTCAGACTCTCAAATTGGTCTCCAAACTTCAACTCTCAATATTCACCTTCATTTACTGTACGTATAAGAGGTATCTGTGGTCTAAATGACAGAACAAGCAGCTCAGCAGCATACCTAGTGAGTTCTACCATCACCATGTCAGACAGCTGCATTAGAAACCTGAAACAGCTATGTCATGATGCATAATTTGTAACCCAAGCAAATATTGTTCTCTTAAGAAGCGAACACAAACTTAGAACAAAAAGAAATAGCTTTTACCATTTAATTTTTGAATTCTTCTCTAAGCTTTTGAGTGTAATAGTCAAAAATACAAAAACACACAAACACAGGAAAAACATTAAAAATTTTTTCAAAGTTATTTTATAAGCTCCTAGCACTTACCTCTATCATTTAATTGATGGCAGGGACGTATCATACAGAAGATGCATTGCAGGAAATATAAAGCAGATGACAGTACATTCTTCAAAAGATCATAACTCCTAGACATTTTTTTTCCTGAATGTCAGTTCAACTATTGAATTCAGATAAAAATAATTCAACATTTCCCAGTCTCTTCTCACAGGAAATAACAAGTCTCCTTCACAGGTGTTACAACTTGAAAGTTCTGTTTAATAATTTATGAGTTGTGCAGGGCATTCATGAATCATGCCTTTTACTCCACCCCACTCAATAAACATTTATTGAATCAATAATAAATTCAAAAAACATTTATTAAGATGCTACCAGAGGCTAAGCTGGATACCTTCTTTTCAGTAAGCTGTTTGGTTCGCAAAAGTAAAATAAAATAAAATAAATAGTTTTCTGGCCTGGAACACAAATAGTATTTACTCATTTCAAATTAGTAGAAATCAAAGGAACTGTAATGGTAATTTGATATGATGTTGGAGTATTTGTGGTGGAAGTTTTAACTCTATGTGACCAAAGTACTACTTCATTTCAGCAAATATCCTGGTTCTAAACTCAATGGAATTAATTCTATATATCCAGGAGTGAAAAAAATAATACTTAAAAATAACACAATTACCCTAAGCTTTAGAAGTCTGGACAGACAGTCACGTGGAATGAGGACTGTCAAAATGAGGGTGTCAACTGACTGGTCTAAAGTGGGAGGAGTCTTTGAACACGGGAAACCACAAACATATTCTAAAGAGCAAAAGGCTGATATGACGAGTCCCCAAAACCTTATAAAACAGAGTAATTTCCAAACTGCTGCCCATAATATGTCTTAAGTATTTCAATGCAAGCCAATCAGAGGACCACTAAGGAACAAATTTAAACAAAAACAAGAAAAATATGTTAAGAATTTTATAAACAGCTGCTGGTTCAGATATATAAAGGCCCCATGTGGCAGTCACCTCTCAAACTCAGATACTCCTCCAACCAACCCAGGTCTCAACCCAACTCCCAGCTCTCAACCCAACTCCTGACACCATGGCCTGCTGCTCCACCGGCTTCTGCGGATTCCCCAGCTGCTCCACCAGTGGGAACTGTGGCTCCAGCTGCTTCCAGCCCAGCTGCTGCGAGTCCAGCTGTGGCATTGGGGGCGGCATTGGAGGCGGCTTTGGCCAGGAGGGTGGCTTCGGAGCCGTGAGCTACCGCATCAGGTGGTGCCGCCCAGACTGCCGCGTGGAGGGCACCTTCCTGCCACCCTGCTGCGTCGTGAGCTGCACACCCCCCACCTGCTGCCAGCTGCACCATGCCCAGGCCTCCTGCTGCCGCCCATCCTACTGTGGACAGTCCTGCTGCCGCCCAGCCTGCTGCTGCTACAGCTGCCCACCACCCTCCTGCTGTGAGCCCACCTGTTAAGAGCCAGCCTGCTGATTTTTGATTGCCCAGGATGCAGCATCTCTGAACTATTCATCCTCTTGACCATCCCTGAACCACTAAGATGTTCTTGGACCTCTATTTCATTTTCTCTTGTGTGGGCTATCAAGGGTCTGAGAATCACCATTCTGATTCTATTCTATAATGAATACATTAATCTTCACTGTGGACAGAAAAATGCTGTGAACCCATCTTCAGTTCATCAAATTGCATGATGATATTTCTGATCCTCTTGCAAGACTGAAAACTACCACCATATTCTGGAGTTTTTCCTTGAAAACTGTCTACAATGCTTATTTTCCCACCTTGCTTTATGATCTATATTTATCTTGTTTGCCTGCGATTATTTTACAATGCCAAGGCACCAGAGTATAGCCAAGAGACATTCCTAAGATGTCATCAGAGAGAAAGGAAGGTCTTCACCCAACATCCAGCTTCTAAGAAGTCAGCTGAACCTTTCTACAGTTCAGCATGAGACCTCTCCCTTGTTTTTTGGATCATAATGATCTTGCCTGTTGGCTATTTCAATTATATCTGTGGCACTGTGTCTTCTGATGTTTCTTAATAAAGGTTATATACTGGGCAAAGAAACCATGGTCTGTGTTTCTACTTTTACATCTAGTGGTTTCACTGCTTTTAATTCAAGAACATCTACTTGAAAAAATTCAGTTGTTTCTTTTTGAGAATGAAGCCATATAATATATAACATATCACATATTAACAATAAAAATATAGTAATCGCCCCTTCTAAAGCAGGGATGATGGCAAAAGATGAAGAGTGAATGCTTATCCCTGAGGTCCTTATTATCCAGAAAAAAAATAAGTATGAAAATAGCTATACAAAATATAAGGAGGTAAATTGTGTTCTCATAGCAACTCATAGAAGAATCCCTCTTGGGTGAATAGATACTTTTCAGTGAATCTTCCCTGATAGGACAACATCCAATAGGGTGTATCCCTACAGGACATGCAGCCCCAAAAGCCAAGAGAATGTTGGCAGCCCCAAAAGCCCAAGAGAAGGATGTGAAACAATGTACGAGGTAGGGAAGAATATTTTTAATCTAGAAATGTAATAAGGAGAAAAATAAAGAGAGGATTGATCTAGTCAGGAGGTCAGGAATTTTGCTATATGTTCCCCTCCCCATTAATCCTTGGGATGGGTCAACTTTCCTGCAAAAAACAGTGAACAAGCTAAGTCTTTTGTCTGGTTTGATGTCATGGGAAGATCACAGCCTGGGACCTATATAGAGCAAGGGGATCATGAAAAAGTAATACCTCAGGAATGTGCAGAAATTGTCAAAAGGCTTTGGAGTGCCAATGCAGTGGAAATTAATGCCTAGGGTCTGTGAACTGCAATGAATATGGGAGGGTCTTAAATAGGATCTGGAAAAGAAGAAATCACTTCACTTTAAGACCTGTAGGGGCTTGTGCAATGGGGGCTGCATCAAGGAAATCTTCACAAAGGAGGTAATCTTTGAGATGAGGTTTGAAAGTTATTCCAAATGAAAAGAAAAGAATGAGTAGAAAAGAGTCGGATGCACACCTGTTAGAATGGCTTAATCCAAATCAATGACGACACCCAATGCTGGTGAGGTTGTGGAGCAGCAGGACCTCTGGTTCATGGCTGGTGGGAATGAAAAATGGCACAGCCGCTTTGGAAGACACTTCAACACTTTTTCACAAAACTAAACTTGCTCTTAGGTTGCGGGGAAATGACAGGCTAGAGGAACCCACCATATAGTAACTGCTCCCCAAGATTCAATCAAAATGGCATGTAGCTGCATGATGGGGGAAAGCCTCGGAATGTGGCTCAGAGAGCCAGCAGCCAGGTGAGACCCAGAAATATGGGGTTTTTGGATAGGAAGAGAATTAATCAAAGAAATGGACTGCTGCAGCATCAGGTGGGCAGTGAGTGGCTCAGAGCGGGAGGGGTGGCTCCCCAGCAACCAGTGAAAGAAAGTTTCCCAGCAAGTTTAAGAAAAGTAGGCTCTGCTGTCCAGAGAAACCACAAGGAGAGCAGAAAAACAGGCCCAGATACTTTGAAGTGTGGGAGTGTGTCCTGGCACTTCCCAGCGGATGCAGTGAAAATAAGGAATCAGTGCCAGCTGAAAAAATCTTATTGTTCAAACTTTCTGTGTGGGAGAATTCTGTGTGAGAGATTTTTAATCTCCCACACAGCAAAGTGAAAGGCACCTTCCTATGAAATTGGCAATATGAACTCTGTGGAAAGGAGCAAGGCCAACAGGGGTTTAAGTGAGCTAGGTCTGAGTTGGGTAGAAAGCTGCTATCTGCGCATCCCACCCTGGGCCTGGTCCTGTCCCCCACACTGGGAAGCAACTGGTGGATCTGCTGATGAGACCTGGGCACTTCCCACATACCTCTCCCTAGCACATGGACAGAGGCTCTCCAAACAAGGGGTATCGTGCAGTCCAAATCAGAAATATAGGCTACCTAGGTTACAGGGCTGGCCTACCAGAGCCACACCCCCATGTCTAGATATCAAAACAGTGATACTGAGGCTGACTTCTCTGAAACACGCGTCTCTCCCCAACACTCGCTGGCAGGCAAGAGGAGGCACAGCTCAGCAAACAGACTACACTAACACGTTTGGCCAGTTTGGGTCATAGTTGAAAAAAAGATTACACAAACAGTATTATAATTGTGTCCCACAAACCTCCTCATAGCTGGGGGACTCCAAAATCAAAGCCCTGGGGGAAAAAAAAGAGTCTCCATTTTAAATACCTCAGCAAAGGGAAAACTGAATCTTTTTGATCGTTGCCTCATGTGCTATTTTGTGCACTATTCTGTTGTGTCTTCCCTCACTATTTGGTTTTTTTTTCATAATTTTATGGTTTTATTTTCAATTAACTGGATTTTTTTCTCTGTACCTCTCTTCTTTTTTCTAATCCCCGTGCCTTCTTTCTCATCCATTTTTCTTTCCCCCTTTTGTCTACTGTCTCCCTTCCCTCCGTTTTCTTCCTTTTTTATTTCCCTCTTCTTCCAATACAATTTAATATTAATATCCATCAATAAGGCTTAACTTTTCAGCCTATTTTATATTATTTCTTACCCACTTCTCTCATTTAGTAGAGTTAAAGGGCAACCCGGTAATAAGTATTGTAAATATATGTTGGTTTATGGTTTGTCCAACAGATTAGACCAAGTAGAAGATACAATCTCAAACTTGAATGCAAGATAGACTTGAGCATTCAGACAACACTAAAGAGAAATATTGAAAACTCTGATCAGAATATCCCAGAACTCTGGGACAGCATTAAGGAATTTAAGGCTCATCGGTATTGTGGAAGGATCAGAGACTCTGGCTAATGCTATTGATAACCTACTCCATGACATAATAACAGAAAAACTTCCAAACCTTGGGAATGAAATGGACATTCAGATGCTGGAGGCATTCAGAAGCCCAAATAGACAAGACCAGAAAAGAATCTCTCCACAACACATTATAATTAAAATGTAAAAAATCCAGAACAAAGGAAACTTTTTAACTTACAAGAGAGATATAAATGCCAGATCATATTTAAAGGAAAAACCAATTAGAATAATATGAAATTTTTCATCAAAAACCTAAATTCCAGGAGGGCTTGTAACGGTATATTTTAAGCCCTGAAATAAAATAAATACCAAGATTTCTATATGTAGCGAAGCTATCCTTCAGAAATGAACAAGAAATAAAAATCTTCCATGAACTAAAGGAATTCATGACTACTAATCCAGGATTGCAGAATATGCTTAAAGGAATTCTATTCACAGAAGAAGATAAAAACAACCAAGAGAGTTCAGAAAAGGAATTAATCTCAGGAAAGATTAATATCATTATAGGAGTAGATAAGCAAATGAGAATCAGGATTGAAGCAAACATTGGAAATAAATCAAAATGACAGAAGAAAATAACACTGAATGTAAATAGCCTCAATTCATTCCAAGGATGCAAGGGATGATTCAACATATACTACTAGTCACTAAACACAATACACACATAAAAAGAATCAAAGTTACATAATCATCTCAATAGATGCAGGAAAAGCCTTTGAAAAAAATTCAACACTCATTCATGATAAAAACCCTGAAGAAACCAGGGAGAGAAGGAAGCAACTTGCTTCAACCTCATAAAGGGTATATATGACAAATCCAGAAGCCAACATCATATTTAAAAGGGAAAAACTGAATGGGGAAAAGCTATTCTTCTAAAATTAGAAACAAAACAAGGATGTCTACTCTCACCACTCCTCCTCAATCTAGTACTTTAAATGTTAGCCAGAACAATTAGGGAAGAAAAGGAAATAGAAATGATACAAGTAGGAAAGAAAGAAATCAAATTGTCTTGTTTGTGGATGATATAATCCTATACACAGAAGACCCTAAAAGCTCCAGAAGAAGACTTCCAGAGCTGATAAATTCATCAAAGCAGCAGAATTTTAAAAATTAACATACAAAAACTAAGAGCTTTTCTATATACCAATAATAAATTTTCTGAGAAAGGTATCAAGATAATTCCATTCACAATAGCTTCCAAAGATAAAATACTTAAAAATAAGTTAAACTAAAGAGGTAAAAGACCGGTACAAGAAAAAGTAAAGAACACTGAAAAAAGAAGTAAAAGAAGACACCAGAATTAATATTGTTAAAAATGGCCATACTACCAAGAATGATCACTAGATTCAATACTAGCTTTATCAAAATACCAATTATATTCTTCTCAGATCTAGGGAAAAAAAATGGAAAATTCCTGTGGAAGAACAAAATACCTAGACTAGCCAAATAAATACTGGACAAAAAGAGTAAAGTTAGAGTCCTTATAATATCCAAGCTCAAATTATACTGCAGAACCATAGTGACAAAATACAGTTTGGTACTGGCATAAAAACAGACACATAGACCAATAGAATAGAAGACACACAGACAAGCCCACATAGGTACAATCATCTGAAATTTGCCAAAAACTTATTTTGGAGCAAAGGCAAAGGGTTCCAGGAAAACTGGATATCCATATATAAAAGAAGTTTGAAACTAGAGTCCTATCTCTCAACCTGCACAAAAGTCAAATCAAAATGGATCAAAGACCTAGGAACAAGAACAGAAATTTTGCAACTGCTAGAAGAGAACATAGGGGAAACACTCCAACATTTAGGCATAGACAGTGACTTACAAGGACTCCTCTAGCTCAGAAAATAATACAAGAATCAATAACTGGGGTGACATCAAATTAAAAGCTTCTTCATAGCAAAAAAGAAACAATTAACAGCATGAAGAGAGAACCTTCAGAATGGGAGAAAATGTTTACCAGTTACTCTTCCAACAGAATGTTAATATCGAGAATACATGAACAACTCTAAAAACTCCATGCCAATCCATCCATCAATCAATCAATCAATAACTCAATCAAAAGAATTGGCAAATGATCCAAACAGACATTTCTCAAAAAAGGAATTACAAATGGCCAACAATTGTACAGGGGAGAAAAAACTACACATAGAGATGGAAGAAGACCACATGCCCACTGAGAGGTGGGACAAATGAAAAACAGAGTGTACAGACAATGGAATATTATTCACTCTCAAAAAGGATGGAAATTCTGAAACATGCTACACCATGAATCTCCAGCATATTATGTTAAATTAAATGAGTTGGTCACCAAAAAAAAAAAAAAAAAAAAGACAAATACTGTACGATTTCACTTATGTGACATTCTTAGATTCCTAGAGACAGAAGTAGAATGTGATTGCCAGGGCCAGGTTGAGCAATTGTTGAATGGAAATAGACTATCAGTTTTGCAAGAAGAAAAGGTTCTAGGGGTGGAGTTATAGTCGATAGTAGGAAAAACAAAAAACAAAAAAAACTAAACATACGCTTACCACACAATCCAGCAATCATGCTCCTGAGTATTGACCCACATAAGCTGAAAACTTAATGTCCACATAAAACCTTCATGTCAATGTTTATAGCAACTTAATTTGTAATTGCCCCAAAGTGGATAAATAAACCCCTTCAATAGGATAAATGGATAAATAAACTGTGGGACATCTATGCAATGGAATACTATTCAGTGCTAAAACTAAATGAGCTATTAAACTATGAAACACATGGGAGAATCTTAAATGCTCATTGCTAAGTGAAAGAAACCAGGCTGAAAAGTCTACATACTATATAATTCAAACTACATGACATTCTATAAAAGCAAAATCATGGAGTCAGGCATAGTGGCTCATGATTATAGTGGCTCACAGTGGCCCATAATCCCAGCAGCTCAGGAGGCTGAGGCAAGAGGATCCCAAGTTCAAAGCCATCCTCAGCAATTTAGGGAGATCCTAAGCAACTTAGTGGGATCCCATCTCAAAAGACAACATACAAAGGGTTGGGGATGTAGTTCAGTAGTTCAATCCCTGGTACCCCCCACCAAAAAAAAAAAAAATGGAAACAATAAAAAAGTGCTTTGCCTACCATGCCCAAAGATGCCTGTAATTCAACACTGAAATACAAGCTGATAAATTAAAAATAAATAAAGTTGCAGAACTAGAGAGACACAGGGCAGTGCTCAAGACCTAAAGAGCAGTCAGCTAGTTTCAGAGAAAAACCTTCCTTTTTAGATAAAAGGAACATGCATTGGTTACATTTCCACTTCCTCTTCATGCTACAGATCTGACGCATGGAGCTACAACATACCAAGAGAATGGAAAAGTCAATAATCTTGACATATTGGAACAGCATCTTAACCAATGTTAGCAGCTTCCTTTCTGTGAGAAGAGTAAGCTCTATTTAATCAAGCCAATATTCATTGAGGTTTCCAAAACTTGAAACCTAGAACATTTCTAGCTATCATGTGATGCAATAGTCTGCAGTAAGCTCTTACATAGGACATCCAAAAAGAGGTACATACATGGTTCATGGATGGCAAAAGGACATAAATTGTAAATTCCACAGTAAAAATGGGAGCACTTCTTTAATCAAGGATCACTGACCATGGATAGTTGGAATCTTAGTCCTCATTTGAATCACAGTGGACCCAGTAGGTTTGCAGACTTTCCTGTACTGGTTAGTTCTGTGATAACTTAGTCTTCTTTTTATTCTTTTGATTACCTAGTTAATAACTCTTGAGCTAGTTAACAATTCTCTATGTTAAATTTTTTCTATTCAAATAAATGGCATTTCTTTTTCTTTTTCTTACTGGACCTTTTTTCTTCTTCTTACCTGATACAAAAGTTGGTGCCAGGAGTGGTCCCAGAAAGTAGACCTCCAAAAAAGGGATTTGGGAGCTGGAGGTCATGGCTCAGTGGTAGAGCACTTGCCTAGCATATGTGAGGCACTGGGTTCGATTCTCAGCACCACATACAAATAAATACAACAACTAATAAAAAAAATTTTTTTAAAGGGGGATTTGGTGGTTGGGCATGGTGGTACACGCCTGTAATACCAGCAGCTCAGGAGACTGAGGCAGGAGGATCGCAAGTTCAAAGCAAGCCTCAGCAAAAGTGAGGCACTAAGCAACTCAGTAAGACCCTGTCTCTAAATAAAATACAAAATAGGGCTGGGGATGAGGTTCAGTGGTTGAGTGCCCCTGAGTTCTATCCACAGTACCAATAAAAGTGGAGAGGGGATTTGGTGATTACTTTGGTAGAGTCCCTGGGTTTGGACACAGTATTAAACAACCTGTCAAAAGGAAACAGGACACATTGCATGCAATTGCATCACAGTTGTGACTTTGGTTTTTAATAAATCACCTACTGAAACAAATGGCTTGGGAGCCCAGATGGTTGTGTGACTTTTAGGACAGTCATGATGATTATCAGGGCCTCTAAGGAGGACACCTTCTCCTTCTACACTGTAGTGCTTTCAGACAGAAAATGATAAACTCAAGATCTTAGCATCTAAAGTAAAGTCATAATCAGAAACCTACAGAAGAGTTAATGAAAGCTCTAAACAAATCATTTATTTTCTGTACCAACTGATTTATATTGCCCCAAATGGGATACTAAATGTAATCAGAGGGTTGCACAATTAAAAAGTCAGTTAAATGATTCTCATCTGGGGGTCGGGTCTTCTTCCAAGCTCACTGTTCATTTTTGTCTCGTATTTTCCCCAAGCCCCCTCCATCTTCAATCCAGCAACGGCAGGTCATGTCCTTTTTACATTTTTAATTTCTCCCACTTCTCCCTCTGCAAACATCTCTCTAACTTCTTTGCTGTTCTCATCTTGGGAAAGTGCTCTGCTTTTCTAGGGTTCATGGGATTGTATTGGGTCCACCTTGATAATCCAGGATACTCTCCCTATCTTGATGTCAAATGGCTAGCAATTTTAATGATATTATGTCCCTTTTGTCATGCAACATAATATACTCGTGGGTATGGTACCAGGGCTGGAGACCATGGGATATGAAATTTTGCCATCACAGTACTTATAAAACACTGAGTTGACACTAATTCCTAGTGACACAAAATGCCATTGGTTTACCAACAAAAGTGGTGGCTTGCAGTGGCCAGGGAAGATCGGATTCAAATCCCCATCTGAATCATCGTGGACGCAGGCTGGTTACCTAATGTGTGAATTTCTAAATTGGAACATCCATATTTGACGAAAGGCCAAGAAAGAAATCCCTCAGAAGTGCTCCTCAATACAAGGATAGTAAAGTCAAAATTATACTATAACTTTGGGGGAATTGTGAAGATGGATGCCATTATAGGAGACCTGAAAAAAGTCAGGATAGTGATACCATATTTAGCTCAGTTGTTTGTCCCATAGAGAAAGCACATAGATTTTGGAGAATAATTGCATATAACTTAAACCGATTCAGGTGGTGACCCCAATTGGAGTTGATGTTCCAAATGTAGTTTTTTTTTTTTTGTTGTATGTTTGTGTTTCTGCATCAGCCTCCTTGAGTAGCTGGGATTATAGGTGTGTGCCACCAAGCCCAGCCAGATGCAGTGTGTTTAATGGAACAAATTAATACAGCCCCTGGCACCTGGTATGCAGTCATTAACATGAAGAATGCCATATTCTCCATATCAGGACATCAGAGTACTTTGCTTTGACCTAGACTGACCAATAGTAACCTTCCAAGTGATTTCCTCAGGACTATGTCAACTACCCTTCTCTGTCATAATAGTCGTGGAAGAGATCTTAATCATTTTGACATTTCACACCACATCATAATCCGTCTGCTACATTGATGACATCATGCTGATTAAATCTCATGAACAGGAAGTAGCAAGTACATCAAATGTCTTAGAAAAGCATATCTGAACTCCAGGATAACAACAACAACAAAAAAAAAAACTATAAAAATTTAAGCTCACCACCTCAGTGAAGTTTCTTAAAGGCCCAGTTGTCTGGAAAATGTTATGATGATATTTTCAAAGATGAAAGAAAAGAATGCTGTCCCTTAGAAAGCACAACTCCTGATGGTCTTTGAGTATTCTTGAGTGTGCTGTTTCAACCTATTTAAGGATAATTCAAAATGCTGCTGATTTTTAGAGGGAACAAGAGTTAAGGGAAGGCATTGAGGACAAGCCCAGGTGCAATGCAAACTGTTACTTCATTTTAGCCTTCCAGGCCAGCAGACCCAGTGATGTTCCAAGTGTCTTGAAAAATATAGTTACCATATGTAGCTTCTGGTAAGCACCAAGAGAAGAATTCCAGAGCAGACCTATGGGGCTTTCGAGAAAAGCCTCTTCTGAAAAGAACTACTCTCCTTTCAATAAACTACTTCTGGCTTACAAGAGATCCAGAATTTCTGGAACAGACAGAATGACCTACAAGCTGAGCTTCTCATGATGAACTGGTTGTCACCTGGCCCACCAAGCCATAAGGCTGGGTGTGCACAAGAGCAGTGCATCCGAGTGGAAATATTATACGAGAGATGAGGCTCGAGCATATCCAAATGGTTCAAGTAAGTTGAATGAGCAGTGGCCCAAACTCTTTCGCCACCACCCTTAACCACATTGTCTCCCCTTCCTTGATTCACATACTTGGTTTCACAGGTAATTCCTTATGAGCAGTTTGTGGAGAAGGAAAAATAAACAGTTTACAGATAGTTTCTAAATAATAATACTGGAAACACCTGAAAATGGATAGCTTCATTATTACAAACCCATTCAAGAGTGGCCCTGAAGAACAGTTGGGGAGGGAAATCCTCTCACTGGGCAAGACTTCCAAGTGATATTTTGGTCTGGATTAAAAGATTCCCAGAAATACAGATCCACAGCAATTCTTAAGTAATTGCTAGTGGTTCTGTTGGACAACCAGAGACTCGGGAACAGGATTATCATATCAGTGTCAAGGAGGTCTAGGGAAGACATTTGAAAATGGATGGTAAGGATATGGAAAACAACAACCCCTAGAGAAAAAGGGGAACAACAACCCCCAGGGGAGAAGAAGGACAATGAGTCCCAGGGAGAGAAAGAAAACAGTGGGCTTTGAACTTTCACAACTACTCCCTTTGACCTGGGCTTTGAACTTGCACAACTGTTCTTCTCCCTGATTGCCCAACCCAAGCATTCTGCTATGATTCAAGTCTTACTTAAACCTTATAAAAATCAGACCCCCCTTGTAACCGGTTGCCATATTCTCTCCTGAAAATGTGCCCCTCCCCCCCACAGTGCTTAATAAAACATCACTGGTCTGTTGAGGTCTGTCCCCGTTTGTTGTTTTTTTTTGTTTTTTTGTTTTTTTGTTTTTTGCTTTCAAATGGTTCTCATGATGGACACAGAGTATGAAGGTACACTTGTTCCTAGTGAATGTTCACCAAAAGGCAGCCCCAGCAGAAGAGGCTCCCAATAATCAGGTAGACAAAATGGCATGTTCTATATATGTCGATCAGCCCCTCCCAGTCATATCTGTGCTTGTTCAGTGGACTGTGTACAAACTGGCTATGTTGGCAGTGATGAAGCTTATGCTAGGGCCTCACAACATAGACTCCCCCTCCTCATTGTTGACCTGGATTCTTCTATCAGTGAGTATCTGCCAAAGGCACTCTTTAACAATGACCTCCTCATTGGGCACATCCTCTGGGTGGACCAGCTACACAGCTTCTGGTAAGTTGATTACATTCACTCTCTGCCATTATAGAAGAAAGAGACATTTGACTTAATTGGAAGAGTCATTCTGGATATGGACATGGGCTGAGAGCACCATCATCTAGGCTTAAGAAATGCTTTATCTTCCATGATATGATTCCATATAGCACTGATTATGATCAAATAGTTTATTTCATAGCAAAAGAAATGCAGCAATAGGTCCATATCTGTAGAATTAACTTGTCTTAACACATCCATCATTATCCCAAAGCAGCTATCCTAATGAAAAGGCCCAATGGCCTCCCAAAGACTGCTATGGCACCTGTGGAGAGGTGACACACTGAAAGGATATGGTTCTTTGCAGGGTGTAGAATAGGCTCTGAATCCAAGACCAGCATAGGAGACCTTATTTGCCACAGCCAGAATTGAAGGGTGGAAGTGAAAGTAACTGCTCTATTACACCTAGCAATCCAGAAGCAGATTTTTTTTTCTTTCTTTCTTTTTTTTTTTTTTTTTTTTGCTTGCTTTTTGCCCCACAACTTTGTGTTCTGCTGATTTTGAGGTCTCCATTCCTAGGAAGGGAAGAGGCTTCCACCAAGAGGGAAAACAATGAATTAGATGTTAAGACCTCCACCTAGCTATTTGGGGGCTCCTGGTGTCCCTGAACCACAGAGAAAGAAGGAGGTTACTCCACTGGCTTTTGATCCTGACTCCCAAAAGAAAGTTTGGGTTGCTGCTACACAATGGAGGAGAAAGGGCTATATCTGGAAACCAGGGCATTAATTTGATGCTTGGTAAAAGTTAATGGGAAACTAACACCAAAACAGGCAGGGCCTTTTCAGGAGTGAAGGTTTATATCACCTACAAGGTTAAGAACCCCAACAGCAGGAGGTCCTGACTAAAGGTAAAGAAAGTATGAAATGGGTGTTGGAAGAGTTATAAATATGGAGGACAGCCTCAGAACCAACCATAGAAGCAAGGATTGTCCAAACTGAATATGATTCCTCCTTGTGCATTTTGTCTTCCCTTTGCTTCGAATGCTGGACCACAGACTAAATTAACTTCCCATGAGCCTAATGTTAATACTTACATCCATCCTGTGGAACAGATTTTATCTCGGTTTGGTAGACGAGTAAATCAAACCTAAAAGAGGTTAAATAGTTTGTTTCTAGTCATTCAACACATAAGGAAAAACTGAAATATGATCCAATGCTGATCCCCAAACTCAGGTAGAGACAAAGAAATTAAGGAACTGGAAGTCAAGACTGGTGTGGGGTAGATTCAGATCTAGGGATGGCTCTTTGCGAAGCCGCGGGGTTGACAATTTTACTCTGTGCCCTTTGGGTACTGAGCTTTGAAAAACCCATTGCGGCTCTGCAGCGGCTCTGCTCGGCTTTGCCACTAGGGGGCGAGAGAGGAAAGCCGCAGGCCTGGAAGAGGACGCAGGAACTTTTTCCTTCCTTTTTGCTTGGTTCTGCTTAACTCTAGGCCAGTGGGTTGTCATCCCAGTTACACTGCTTCACTCCAGCAAGTGCAGACTCTTGCCATGGTGACCCCGGGATTCAGTTTGCAGTTTTCTCAACACTCCTAGAACAGCTTCGTTGCACCCTCTGTTATCAGCTCCAGCCAGTCTGTCCTCCTCTGTACAGGGCAACCCCTGTCCCTCTTGACATTTGGGAAGCTTTACCGACTTCCCTCTTCCCTTGACAGCTCAGGCTTTAAATCTTCCCTTTCAAACGACAACAGCTCCTACATTTGTGATACCTTAAGGTCCTTTCAACCCTTTCTGTCACCTAGCTAACTAGCACCCTTCATATAAAATTCATTCAGACCAAATAATGGGTGTGGTACTTGTCTCCTCCCTGGGTCCTGTTATACTCTTATTACCTTTAAAATTTAAGATTATTCAGTGAACAATTTGTTCAGACTTTCTGCTTAGGGACTCTGAGTAATTACGGTAGTTGGATATGGCTAGAAAATATGAATCTCTGGGCTTTGGAGGGTGAAAGCCAGAGAAGCGAACATTTTGGGTCAGACAGAACCTGGTTGAGAAAGTAGGAAGCTCAGCACCTTGAGTTCTGTGGTTACAAAAGTTCCATCAGTTCCCTCAGAATCCTCTTTGGGAAGTGGGCTACACCAGGGAGACTTGATTACTAACATCCCCAAATCATAACTCTAATAGAATAAATCTGCTTTCCATCATAATTATTCAAGTAAACACCTTTTTTAATTTTAATTTTAATTTTTTTTAGTCATACTCGACAGCAGAATGTATTTTGACATATAATACATACATGGAATGTACATACATCAATCATATTGTCTATTCTATTCTGCTGCCCTTCCTATCCCCCCTACTCCTCCCCTCCTCTCCCATCCTTTCTCTCTATCCAATCTAATGTGACATACTTTTATTTTCTTTTTCTCATTACAACATCATAAATGTATTCTGTATAACAATGAGGTTCTTCCATCTTCCTTGCAACTCCCCTTCTCCCTCTTTTTCCCTCCCACCTCTCTTCTCTATTTAGTGGTAGTTTTCTTCTCATGCTCTTCCTCCCTATCCTATTTTGAGTCACCCCCCTTATATCAGAGAAGACATTCGGCATTTGTTTTTTAGGGATTGACTGACTTCACTTAGCATAACCTGCTTGAATGCCATCCATTTGCCTGCAAATGCCATGATCTTGTTATTTTTTAGTGCTGAGTAATATTCCATTGTGTATAAATGCCACATTTTTTAATCCATTCATCTATTGAAGGGCATCTAGGTTGGTTCCACATTCTAGCTATTGTGAATTGTGCTGCTGTAAACACCTTTTAATATTAGCAAAACTAATATTAAAAGCCCAAGGATACAAAGGGACTTTGAAAACTCTTGAAGAGAGAAAATGTGACTCATCGCGTCACCTAAAGCATGAAAGCTTTGGGTAAGTCTGGAGATTTAAGAGGTAAGTAAAATCATTTTGGTGAGATTGAAAGAGACTAATCCAAAGCAGTAAGTTTTAGTACACGTAGGGTGTATTCATTTCTAATTACATTCTTTTTTGGTTTTATCAATACTTTATAGTTATACATAATAGTAGGGTTTGTGCTGACAAATCCAAAAATGCATATAAGATACTTCATTCTTTTTTAACTCTGTTCCTGAATTACAAATATGAGACATAGAAATAGGATTGATACGCTACATAACCCTAGATCAAAGTTCCTGTCTTTTCAAGGGCTAATAGTTAAAATACAAAATTTCAAGATTTTGGCCTTCTTGAATTTTTAATGTAGTATTTATTTTTGTTGGATGAGACAAATCAAATCTTTTCCCAAAAGGATGACAGGAATCTTGGTCATAAGGGGGCCAGAGTTAAAGAACTATAATTACATTTTCTATAATTGGTATTCACTTGTTCAAAAGATATACACCTGGAAAAAATCCTAGTGGGTTAATAATATTGTGGGATGAAGAAGTTGAGGTCAGGAAGCATTAGGAAGTTTGAGAAGAGTGAGGAATGACAGGGTTGGAGATCAAGAGCTTAAAGCAGAAAGAATTCAAGGTTCTTCACTGGGATGGGGGACAATGTAGTAGAATTCTAAAAATAGCATCAGGAAACTCTGAGGTTAGTGTTTTTACACTTTACTGCAACACTTGTTTTAGTGATCCAAAGAAATCAAAGTGCAAGAGAACTACACAGAGGTTCAGAACAGAAATGAGAGCTCAAAACGGAGGTAATAATAAACTCTTGTTTCATGCATTAACGTTTATTTAAGCAAAATAAATCCATCTTGTTATGTTGTATTGAGTATAGCTTGTACACTCTGATCACCCTAAAGATGCTTTTCACTGAGGGAAGGATAGAGGGCAGGATCTGAAAAGTAATCAAAAGAACCAAATTTAAATCACTGACAGACTGAGACCTTAAACAATTCTTGTGTCTTCTCCAGAGTTTTTGATTATTTATCAAATAAAGGGTTCCAGTACCTCCCAGTAATGCTACATCAAATGAGATCATTAATAATCGTTTTCCTGACATGTAGTAGGTACTCAATAAATCACTTTTTCCTATACATCCTCTTCATTCAGATATGTCTTTTGGAGCAGAAAACCTTTGGGCTATTGAGAGGGTAGTAATAGCCAGATAATCATGTGTGGAAAATAGCTGAGGAAACAGGAAGGAGATTGCTCACAGGCACATTTCACTCCGTTTGGAGGATTGGTCCATCTTTATCCCACACATCTACACTCCTAAAAACCCAAACAGTCAATATTTATGGGCCTTTTTCCTCATATCGTGCCCCTTCCTTTCTGCTGTCTTCTTTCTTTGCATACTTCTTCCCAACTAACCAAGAAGTCAAATTTCCTCTCAGGAACACAGACCAACTACAATGACATGCTGTTCCATTACCTCCTGTTCTCCAGCTAAAATGTCCAACTGCATTTAAAACATATTTCATCTCCACATAAATCACAGATATATATACGTGTGTGTGTGTGTGTGTGTGTGTGTGTATTTTGGTGGCACTGGGGATTGAACCCAGGGCCTTGTGCCTTTGAGGCAAGCACTCTACCAACTGAGCTATGTCCCCAGCCCTAAATCACAGATATTAATGAGAAATACAATATGGGGGGAAATTCTATCCTCAAGCTAATAGAGAAGTGCCTCCAGCCCTTCTGGGCAATAAATCCTACAGGGCATTTGTGATGGCCACCTCCCCAAACAGGCCACACATGGCAGAAGGTACTTGAGAAGGACAGAGTATCACGAAGACTCTGCCCAGGCAGAAGACTTAAGAGACTGGAAAGCTAAACTCCTGAATTTAACCCCAGATCGTCTCATTGTTGGAGAATATCTGGAAATGACATAAGAGCTCCAGCTTCTGTTGGCTTATTTAAAATAACTACCACACCTACTAGAACCTTTTACAGAGCACTTACCATGTTCCAGGCACTGCATTAAACATTTTAATGCATAATTTAACAAATCCCTTAAACACCCTGTTGATGCGATCATCGCATTAGCCATATTCACAGCAGAGCTTCCTTGCTTTAGAAAAACATATTCCTTGACCACCCAGGGTTCAGAGTCCTCCTCTTGGGAGTCGAGCCTCTCTATGTACCTTTAATCTCACGTGCTTGTTTTTCAGACACTATCCACTGCTTCTCGAAGACAATCTGTTCCTTTCTACTGTGTGTATTTACTGCTGCTGTTCCCTGGCACTGGACTCCCACTCCTCTGCCTTGTTTTGGAGACCTGTGTACCCTGTGAATGCCAACAAATGCCAAGATATCTGCGCGTGCACCTGTGAGCTGCTTGTCCTCGCATGTCCTGAACCTCCTCCCAGTGCAAGGCAAATGGCAGGTGCTCAGTGAAGACTGGCTAAATGAACCAATATTCTCTCCTGAAAAATAATCAACAATCGTGGGATGATAGGTTAACAGACAGTGATTCAGAACACAGACACTAAGGCCAGATGGCCTTGGTTCAAGACCAGTTTCACCATTTCCTGGCTATTGACCTTGAACAACTTACCCACTCTATGCCTCAGTTTCCCTTATCTTTAAAATAGATGATAACTTTAATACCAGCCTCATAAAGCAGTTGTGAGGTTTAAATGACATAATACATGTAAAGCACTGAGAACCATATCCTTTATCTAAAAAATGTTATATGAATTTGCTGTTACGATAGAGCTAACTATATATTTAGTAAACTAAACTCAAAATATATTGAAGTTATAATATCAGTTAATGTTTAAAAAGATAGCATTTAAGTCTCTTAAGCGTACTGCGAATAACTTTAAGTTTATATAACTTGATATTAGATTTCACATAGTAAATAACTAAAAATCTATTTTCCCAGTGCTGGGCATATATTAGACACTTAAATTTTATTGAATGTCCATTTCCCACCAAGTTGACTTTACATATTTTTTTAGCTTTATTTAACTATATCATTCTCTGTTACAATCTATATACTCTATAATGTACAATAATATGTAAGAACTAAAATGAAAACCGAGGGTTCCAGCCAGCAGAAGCTGTTAAGCAACAACTTGCAAAAAGATTCCATGTGTCATGTGATAGAACACATGTTGCAAAGAGTTCCTGTAAGTCCACATGAGACAGGGTAAAAGAGTTACACACCTACAGCTATGGTGAATATAAGGTGTCCTCAAGTGGAAAACACCACTACTTCCATTTTAAAGGAATCCAACTTGAGGGTAATTTTCAGTGCAAGATAATAAGGTGGCCAGAGTCTTATCAGACTTGACTATATCTGCAAAACTGGAAAAACATGTTCTGATGCAAAGGGGGAAAAAAAAAATCCAAAGTCCACCCTTTAACCCAAGCCCAAGATTCTTTCCTTGCATGCCTGGCCAAGAGCAAAGTGGTCATTCTGCAATAGAGAGATGGATGTCAATGACAGCCTGATACCAGACATGCTTTCTTTCCATTATATAAAGGAATTCACCAGCAAGTTAAAAGATCATGCAATTCAGGAAATAAAGACCAAATGTTTTCACTCAAAGGCACTTTTATTAGGATGACAAACTTGAAAGGTTTCTACATCCTGCTTGCGGGAAGGATGAAGCACTGTAACAGGCTTCAAAAACCTGGAGTGGCCTTGGAGTGGGAAGCCTCCTAACCTCCCCGCTGACTCAGGAGATGCTGCCGTGGGAGGGTTTGCCCAGCAGCAACCCAGAAATCCACTGAGTCGATGGGAGATGGGTGTCAGAAAGGCACAACAACAAGCCTGACTAATGCACATAAAAGGGATCATCTCATTCTCAGCCCAAGAACCACGCGGTAAGCAAAATCTCCATCTCCCTGTTGGAGCTTCCCAAGTCCCCACTGCAGCTCGGCTCCCCTGTGGGCTTCAGGTTGCTCACCTTGTAGGTTCCAAGGGGTCTCATCATCAACACTGTCTTTCCCACCCCTGATGACAGCTTTTTTCCTCAGGCCCCCCTCACCTCTGAGCAAATTGGACCTGGACTTGATCTGTGGGCTGTGTTGCCACACATCCCCTCCATCAGCATGACATCACCTCTAGGATCAATAAAGTCTCCCAAGCTCTGCCACCTCTTATCAGTTCATGGACCACTGGCATCGCCACTCATCCTGTCACCTGGGCTCCTCCTATCTCTCGGCCTGTTTCCATATGGGCTCTGCTGCACACCATTTTCCTTACACTGTGAATCACATCACTCCCCACTTTAAGTCAACCAGGGTGGGAGGAATCACTTCCAATGTTCTGTGTTACAGTAGGATAACTAGAGTTGACCACAAGTCATTGGAGATGTCCAAATAACTAGGAGGGATGATTTAGAATAGTCCCAACACATATGAATGATGTATAATCCAAGGTGATAGATCTGCCAATTGCCAAAGTCTGATCACTACACATTGAAGATGTATTGAAATGATACACTGTAAGCCAGGCACAGTGACGCACACCCGTAATACAAACAGCTCAGGAGGCTGAAGCAGGAGGATCTCAAGTTCAAAGCCAGCAAGACCCTTTGCAACTTAGTGAGACCCTGTCTCAAAATAAATATAAAAAGGGGCTGGTGATGTGGCTTAGCAGTTACTCACCTTTGGGTTCAATCTGTGGTATCTAAAAAAAAAAAAATAACACACTGTACCTCCTACATATGTACAATTATTATATTGATTTAAATATATATATATATATATATTTTTTTTTAAAGCATCCAGTGGATTCTTGCCTTTAGAATAAAATCTGAACTATGTACAAAAACTACCTGCCATCTGCCAGCCTCTTTGACCTCACCTCCTTCTTTCCAGCCACCTGGCAAAGACACCCCCAGTCACCCTAACCAAAGTAGGCACACCCCTGCCCTACTTCCCTGTCACTTTGACACATTACCCTGTTTTATTTTATTCTAAAGCTCTTGTGTATGCCTCTGTTTATTATTGTTTTCCCTCACCCTGACAATAAGGACCTTCTCTGAAGAGTTGATGCTCTATGCAGAGCAGTCTGGCATGCTACTGGGCATTTTGTTGAATGAAATAATAAATGAAAAAAGAAAAAGAATAAACATAATCTACAATTATATTAAATGGAATTCCAGTAAAGTACTGATTTTATTTGTAAGCGTGAGCCCCTGCTGTTTGAAGAGCCATATCTGTTTGAAGAGCTGGCTGGGTGACTTTAGAACCAATTACTCAGCATCTTTACTTTCAGTTTCATCACCTGGGAAAGGAGCATAGTAAGAGCACAGTAATCTTATAAGAGCATAGTAATCTTATAGAGTCCTGAGGCAGGAGGAAGGAGCAGTACCTAAATGCTGAGCACTATACCTAGCACATGCTATATATTCACTTAGTGTTAAGTGTTAGTGGAGGATGGTGTTCCAGTAATCTTAAAACAAGAATATTAGTTTTATTATGGAAATTAATGTACCACCCAAGTAGTGGTTCCCCAAAACTGAATGACGGGATGAAAAATCATAGCTAAGTTTTTCTTCTCATCCCCACCAAACTACACTACCCTCCAAGATAGGCATCACGCCTGCCTCTTCAGTCCCCTAGAATACCCAAGAATCTTGCCAACCATTATCTCTGTGTTTGGGTGTCTCCTTGGTACAGCAGATGGTTTTGATTAAGAAAAAGAGCTCGAAGATCAACTTCCTTTATGTAACCTGGCCTCAACTTTCCCACCAACCTCATATTCAACTAAAAATGAATTAAGATTTCTCTCTATTCAGAAAAAAAAAAAAAAAGTACAAGGGAGGATGAAATGATTGTGAACATGGAATCTGGAGTCACACTGACTGTGATTTCAAATGCTCACTACTCACTCACTGGTCACTTGGTGTCTCTATGCTCAGGTTCCTGGTCTGCAAAACAGTAAGGATCATGCCATTGCGTGCATCACAGGCTTGTTGTAAACACTGTATGAAAGCACTCAGCATGGTGGCTAAAGCCTAGGAAGTGACCATGATGATGACGATGAGCTTCAGCTCAAAACCTATAGTATCTTTCCGAAGGGCAAGTGTACTCTTCACATATCTGCTCTAACAGCTTTAATGAATGCACATTGCCTATAAGGGAAAGTTCAAAATCCTGAGTGAGGGATACTAGGCATAGTACAGATTCTTCATATCAAACTTTTCCAACTTCATTTCACATCATTCCAAAGGCTCCCTTCACTCAGATCCAGAATTTGTGCTTCAAGCAATCAATACTTTTTACCAACCCATGAGCAAACCCCCATCCTATGGCCTTTTATTTCTCCAGCTATTTCACTTACAAAATCCCCTTCCTGCTCCTTTCTACCTGATGATCAAGACACTCCCACCCAAAATATGTTCCCTTTGGTTCCCTAAAATTTTCAGGTAGTCAGTGGCTCCTACCTCTAAACTTTCACATCATAACGGAGAAAACTGGATATACACACAATCCTTGGTTGTCATTTGCTGGCTTAACTTCTCTGTCTCTTCTTGATGACGCCTTGAGGGCAGATTCTTGTTTGCTTCTTTTTGCATAATTCCTGACTTCCAAGAGATGTTCAATCAATGAGCAGTTGATTGGACAAAGAGATAGTCAATTCCAGCATAGGATACCAAAACTGCAAAAATTATTCTGAAAGTCAGAATCCTAAATGAAATCAGTTGCATGATAACCATTTTTTGAACCACAATCTTGTCCATTTACATGTCTTTTGGCCTCTAGTTCCTCTATGTTGTATTATTTCTCTGCCCTTAGAGTTTGAGCCTTTTTATCCAAAGATAAATCAATATGTACATACTTTTAAGCTTTTCCAAGTAAATAGTTATAAAGGTTTTACTGGTTTAATAGTTTCCCCAGTCTAAAGGGATTCAAATACATCATACTAAGCTATGACTTTACTTATTTTTTTAAAAAATTATTATTAAGGTTTTAGTAGATCAGATGCAATTTGGAAATGTCTCTTTTCTCCTGGACAGGAGAGTCTCTAAGATATTGCCAAATCTCTAGAGAACACTTGAACTATGAAGTTCTAGTGCTCTAGAGAACACTTGAACTATGAAGCTAATCTATGAAGATAAACAAGTGTCAAGGAGTCCGTGATCAAGTAAGTTTAGGGGAAGACACATGTTCCATCTATTTACTGAAAAGTCACAGAGAATGTTTGCATAGTAAAGGCTTTGAGAGACCCACCAATGAAAAACTCAGTATTTCCCAAGAAGTTAAAACAACCCTTTCATGTCCCTTGGAATAGAGTTCATGGAACTCACTCTGGCCAATACTGCACTATTTCACCTCTAAATGTCCCAATACAAATAGTCTTCTGATCATAAATAATCTTAATTCATACGTGGTTGAATGGAGGTTTAAAGGGCACTGGGCACTATCACCCATGCAGGTGTTCACACCTATCCACGTATCCCTGACAAGTTATCACTAAAGCATGTATAAAGGGGATAGAGAGGAAATGACTTGTTGCAGATGGCAGGAGTGCCTCCTTTTGCAGAACCAAAATCTGTTTCTCTATAGATTCCATCCATTCGTCTTATTTGAGCTTCTTGGAGTTGCAAAGAAAAAAGCAAAAAAAAATCATCACTTTTTTCAGTCAGAAGCTTAAACTATTACATAGAATCTTTGGTTGGGAATAGAATAGCAATCAAAAAACCTACTTCCCTCTCCATCTGAAAAGGAGACCTCCCCCCACCACCCAAAAAAGAAAAGAAAGAAGAAAAAAAAAAACTCACAGTGAAGATTTGCAGATACCTAGCATACCACGCCATTATTAGCAATGTGCAATGATTAGGAGATAATGACCCAGAGCCTTTGAAGACTGAAATGAAGTTCCCGTGCAGTGACACCTGTCCAATGTGAAGAGTCCTAATTTGACAACAAAACAACCTAAATCCCTTTTATGGGGTTAGGAGTTTGTCTTAGGTAATAAACACTTAAGTAATTAGGTGGATTTTTATGGAGAGAGCTATAAACTGAAGCATGGGGAAAAAATTTGGATAATAGGCTAACGCCCATGAAGGTGGGTATATAAGAGCCAGGGCAGAGGAGAGGAGCATTGAGACACCTAGACACTTCTCAACAACCCAACAAAAACCCAACTCCCAACACCATGTCCTGCTGCATTGCCCGCTGCTGCAGTGTCCCCACCGGCCCTGCCACCACCATCTGCTCCTCAGACAAGTCCTGCCGCTGTGGAGTCTGCCTGCCCAGCACCTGCCCCCACGAGCTTCACCTCCTTCGGCCCGTCTGCTGCGACAACTGTCCTCCACCCTGCTGTCAGCCTGATACCTATGTGCCAACCTGCTGGCTGCTCAACTCTTCCCACCCAACTCCTGGCCTGAGCGGGATCAACCTGATGACCCACGTTCAGCGTGGCTGTGAAAACCCCTGTGAGCCCTGCTAAGAAGCCAAGTCTTCCACAGGTGCAGTGACATGGCTGCTCAGCGGCATCCACAGCAGCTGGCCTTCAGCATTTGCTCCTGCCTACATCAGAGCTAAATCAATCCCAGCCGCCAGGGCCGAGTCTTAAGGATTTGCCCGACTTCTTACCACCTGGCTTCTCTGGTTTAGTGGGAGACCTCTTTCTTTTAGGCGATTTCACTGCTCTTTGAGAAACAACCATTTTTGACTCTTCACTAATAAACTTCATTCTGGCTTAGCAAATATAGCCTTGTGAGTGTCTATTTCTTTGTTTCCTCTCAGGGAAAGTGGAATGCCTATCTCTGCTTGAACCCAGGATTCACCCCAGAGGAATGTGAGCTGTAATGGTGGAATTCATTGAAAAACGAGATACTGGTTCTTTTTGAATGGGCTGAAAAGTGAAAAATTCAGAAGGTCCTTCTAGAGGCTCTTTTCATTTAATAGATATTTTTGAAGACTTCCACTGTGCCCAGCACTATGCTAGAATCTAGAGATAAATATTATATTTTTAAAATATTTGATAAGTCTAGTTTCCATTGATTTTTCTTCCTTAATTGACTAAACACGTTGATCATTGTGCTGGCATGCAGAAATAATTTTCACTCCCTTGGTCGAGAGTCCTCATAAAATTCCGAGATAAAAACACAAAACAATTTGAAGACATATATATACATCCTTTTCTTAATATATGCTGTCTTCCAGAAAAATCAGTTCTGAATGAACATGATTAACTGATTTTTGGACAAGTGGATTAAAACCATGTATCACATTCCTGTGATAACTCTGCTGGCTAGACCTGGTGGGGCTCTGCTGCCCTTGGCTTCCCTTATGCCCTCAAATGACTTGCATTTGTCATAACTCTGCTTACAAGTTTACCAGTCCAAGTGACATTTACCAATCCTGTCATCGAAATATATTTAAAATATCAGACCACAGTGCAGTATTCTGTTTATACCAGTCTCCTAATTCTGAAAGCAAAAACATACCATTCCTCTTAGAATCAAATTTATATGATACAAAACTTTTAGTTGCCTAAAAAAAAAAAAAATCCAAATGCAGTGAGGTCTTCTCAGGAAGGACTCAGAGTGTAATCTAGTTGTATGTTTTCTTGAATTTACCCTAGGACTTTGGGGCAGCTGTTTTCTCTGAGTCTTGATGGCCTCATTATTACAGTAGTTTACTCTCTGTTCCTGGTTTCCCAGAGCCTCCGTTTTCTTATTATTCTTCTCTGTCCTGCTTATTTCTCAGGATTATTGGGCAGCTCAAATGAGCAGAGTAGAAACCACCACATCCACAGCATTGAGACTAATGGTGAGAGCACACGTCAGACTCTCACCATCACTGCACATAGTGGTTCCCAGCTTTTTCTCCAAAAGCCATCTTTTTTCGTTTTTGAAATATGTATTTTCCCAAATGTATTTCTTCAATAAAAATATATTAACTCCTTCATTTTGTTCATAAATACATTTATAAGTATCACTGTGGAATTTAGGATCAATGTAAGGTAGCCACTCTTACCATGTCAAGTTTGTAAGGAATAACTCCTCCAAGTGTGCTATTACTACTACCTCTATGAACATTTTGCAGGCAAGAGCCCTTAGCTAGTTAAAAAATTTTAAAAAAGAAAAACCTGAACCCAAGAGATGTGTGTCTTAGTTCTAGTTCTGCCATGGGCTGCCTCTGTGACCCTGAGCAAGTCACTGAAGCTCTCTGGGTCTCAGGTCTTAAATCAGTCAAATGGACCGGCTGATCACATCATCTCAGAAATCATTTTCGGTGTTAACAAACTGGGTTCCAGATCACCCAGAAGACTCTATATAACAAGTACCCCATGGCTCTAAACAACCCCATTCCACCTTGCTACTTTTAGTGCTTTCAGTAGCAAAAACTGACATCTCCACTGGATGCCCTAGTAATGCCTTACATGCAGAATCTCATCTGTCCTTAACAAAATCACACAACTACCATTATTCTCCCCGACTTATAAGTGAAAAAAACTGAGGTTGAGAAAGATTATTCCTGGGCTAGGGTTGTGGCTCAGGGGGTGCAGTGTTTGCCTAGCATGTGTGAAGCAATGGGTTTGATTTTCAGCACCACATATAAATAAAATATAGATCCATCGACAACTAAAAAAAAAATATTTAAAGAAAGACTATTCCTTCCAAAAGTTACACACATTCTAAGTGACAGAGAAAGAATACTAAACTTAGAATTGCCTGAACCTGAAATCCCTTCTGTGTCCACTATCTCCCCTGCAGACATCAACATGTCAAAGAGAAATTTAATCACACGTGACTCTTTATTCAGGAGAATTCATGGCTCTCTTTATTCATATGCCACATGGCACATTCTCTGCTGTCCCTCCAAATTGTGTATTGGTTGTACACAGTAACTTGGCTTGCTCTGAGTAATTATAGTGTAAGACAAGATGAGCGTAGTCAAGGAGTGTAAGAAAAACTCTTTGTGTTTCCAAAGTGAGAATAAATCATATTTAAATAATTTTAAAGCTAGACTTTAAGTACTGACTATCGATGTCAGACAGGAGCACTGGCTGGCTCATTGACCTTGAATTGAAATGCAGAACATTTGGCCACCCAAACACATTTTCAGTTTTCTCAATGAGCATCAATAAAACCTAGACCAAGGAAGAACAAACTACCCTTCAAGTTAATAATTGTTTATTCTTGACAATGGAATAGAAAACCTAGGCATTTCACTTTTCCTTCAAATTGTTCTTGGCATCCAGGACTTTCTTTTCATTCTAGAATAATCTAGACCCTGATCATTGCCAGTCTCCCAGTTGACCTTGAGTTAAATATTCTATGCCCTTCCCTCTGCTCAATCTGTACCTTTGCCAGACCAAGGTTCTGGCCTGATAAATATTGGTTAAATGGAATTGCTCAAAACGTGATAACAATCCAAGATTTTTGTTTTTACTGAATCAAGGCTCAGCTCTTCGGGGTGGTTGTTAAGACCGTGAATAATGTGGGACAGTCATTATCACCCAATCTTACTTGCTACTGATCTAAAGAAACACGTAGCTTACACTCTAGTCATAATTATGCCTTCGATACAATAGTCAAGAGCATGTTCTCTGAAAGTCTGTCTTGCTTTAAATCATACCTCTATCATTTATTTGGCCAACTGTCAAATAAGATTAAAAACAAATCGTGCCTCATAAATCTGTAGGGCAGGTTAAATTAATTAAAACATATGCAATTAAAAATTCTGCATGTAAGGACAATGTGTGCTAATAATCAAACTCTCTAAGTCTACCTTTTTATACTCTGCTCTGTGATGTTGGGGTGAGGACTCCTTTGGCTGATTTTCTACAAGGTTCTACCTATAGAGGGCGCTAGAAGGAGCCTACAAGTCCCAAGGAAGGAAGAAGAGTCTTGTTGCCCCAGCAGCCATCATTTATCTGACAGCAGCAATGGTTCTAGTCTCTAGCTTCTTTTGGAACTCTGAAAACCAGTGTCATTGCACCTCAGAGAAACACCAACATCCACAAAATAGCGATGTTTCCCTGCAAAGGTCCAAAGCCCAGCCCTCCGGGGCCTCCCTATGAGCTTCAGAGGCAAGAGCAACACCAGGCAGTACCCAGAACCAGAGCCCAGCTCTGCAGGCCCACTTCCAAGCTTCTTGGTTCAAATAGCCCTAACCTCTTCTCTTCGTTGTCCAACCCTCAAGCGGGTCACTGCTTTCTGGGTTACCCCAGTTTTCCTTTTTTGTTATTTCAGATCTCCAATACCTAGCTAACAAATTCCCTATATTAAAATTCTCTCTGTTGAAATGTATGAGTTTACCTTGCTTGCATGTTTTCCTGAGGTAAACTTGATCCAAAAATCATGTAATAAATGCTAGCTGTAAGTATTTGACTGCCTTCCTTAAATATTAATTCTATATATTCCAGTTTCCAGATTCCACCCCATAATCAAGGCACTATGCTAGCACTGGAGATACCAAGATGAATTAGATAATGTCCCTGTTTTACAGGGGATTGCAATCTAGCAAAGATAATCAATGTATGTACAAAGTGTTATGGGTGGAGATGGGGTTCACCAAAGTCACAAAGGTAGGAGTTGCCAATTGTGTCTGGGGCAGGGGCTGAGAGTAGGGGATGGGATAGCATCATAGAAGATGTTATTGCTTTTCTTGCCTATAATGCACTTACTTACCTCTTTTCTAAGTATTTATGATCAAAAATAACTTAATCCAAATCTTCCATTAAGGTTTCTTTGATGACCTCAATTCTCTTTCATACTATCTTCTATTATGGGAATTCTTATAGTAGCCACAGAAGAACCTGCCATATATTGAATCACTTGTTCAGGCCACACAAAATGATTTACATAAGTAAATCTCATTTAATATTTATTTAGCCCTGGCAATAAAACTATAATCCGTAATTATTATTTTTCCCCAAAGTTGGTATTTGAGAACACTGAATCCCAGGGGCTAGGGTTGTGGCTCAGTGGTAGAGCACTCACCTCTCACGTGTGAGACCCTGGGTTCGATCCTCAGCACCACATAAAAATAAATAAACAAAATAAAGATATTGTGCCCATGTATAACTAAAAAAAAATAGACTTTTTTAAAAAAACTGAATCCCATGGAGATTAAAGAACTTGATCTTGGTCTTACAACTCATAATCAGAATTCAAACCTAGCTCTAAAACTCCCTCCATTCCCCTACCAAGTACTTAATTAAATGATGTTTGGATCATATGTTGGTGTATCTTCAATATTCATTTATTCCCTCAAATTTGTGAAAACACACCAACATGAACCTGGTAGAAAAAAGCACCACAGGTTTTGACTTCCCACAGGTACCAAGGATACACAATCTGAGAAGGGTCATTCCTTATCTCAGAAATATCACTCTAGATTCTTCACACTCTACAATGATCACCTGTAAGAAGAAATTCTGTTTGGTAGAACAGAGGAAAGCCAAGGCAGATATGGATGTATAAACGTGTCAACGAGTTCATGGAGAACCATACTGACACCATTTTGAAATGGCAACAGGAAGCAAGTTTGAATGCAGCAATACAACCAAACAAATCTGAAGGAGAACTCGTCCCATGGCAGATACGTAACCTAGTGAGTTATTTGTGTAGGCTTATGCAAACAACAATAAGGAAACATTCAGATAGATAGAAGCCAAGTCCCTGAAATAGGTGGATATAAAAGACCCACCAGAGACAACTTCGTAGAAGAAAACTCTTCCTTCCTTGGCAACGAAATACCAACCTGATCCACTGTCACCATGTCTTGCTCGGATTCCTGTCTCCAAAGATGCTGCAATGTCCCCACTAGCCCAGCCACCACCATCTGCTCCTCTGACATTTGCTGTCCATCTGAGATCTGCCTGCCCAGCACCTGCCCACACAAGATCAGCCTCCTTCAGCCCACCTGCTGTGACACCTGCCCCCCGTCCTGCTGCATGCCTGATGCCTACGTACCATCAAGTTGGCTGCTCAACAAGTGCCACCCTACCCCAAATTTGAATGGGATCTCTGTCATCACCTACGTCCAGTCTTGTGAGTGTGAACCTTCTTGCTGCTAGCCAAAAATGTTTCAAAGAGCTTGCCCAGCTGAGCATAATGGTGCACACCTGTATTTCCAGAGACTGGGGAGGCCGAGGCTAGAGTTTCATAAGTTGGAGTCCAACCTCAGCAATTTAGTGAGGTCCTAAGCAAGTCATTAAGACCCTGTCTCTAAATTAAAAAATAAAACAACTGGGAATGTAGCTCAGTGGTAAAGCATCGCTGGGTTCAATCCCCAGTATAAAAAGAAAGAAAAGATGAATGAATTTGCCTACATTGCCCTAAGGAACTTCAATAATCATAAGAGCTGTTTAAGCAAATGTCCTTTAACTAAGCTCTATGGAAGATGATCTGAACTTGTGCCTTTGATTTTGAAGAAGTATTGTATCACAATTTTGAACAATGATTTCAAGGAAATGGGGGGAAAATGCTATCCCGATTGTCCTTACTTTAAAACTAAATAAACACCATTACTTGCCAAAACATGCACTGTCTTAGTGTTTAATGCTATAATTACCCGACTCTTGACACATGCATCATGAAGCCATAAATATACCCGGCAGAATTACACTTTCTGATGACATCAACATAAATCTCAGAGCCAAAAAGGAAATTGTACAGGGATACGTTGATATCTGAGGAAAACCACGTGGGTGACAAGATATGTGTTTTAAATTCCAAGGTCATCGCCTACTTTAAATTTTTATTTTTCTCCTGCCTATCTAAATAAGCTCACATGTGTCCTTTAAAAGGCAGAGAAGTTCATCAACATGGACATCAACATACTCACATTCTAATGTGTGATTTAATCCAATTCAATAAATATTTATCAAATGCCTACTGGGATCCAAGGATGGGCTCAGGTACTTGAAAGAGACAAGCAAGATTAAGATACCATTCCCACTTTCAAGGATCTTGCAGCGGAGTAAGGCAAACGTAAGTGAGACTATGGTACAGAGCAGAATGAAATAGATCTAAGTGAAAAGATGGGCAGCACAGTGTGTGAGAACAGAGAAAAGAATGAGACCATCTGGAAGGATTTCATGAAAGAGATAACGTGAGCTGAAGCTTGAGGAATGAGTAGGATTTGAGAAACAGGATCAGAGAAGGACATTTTAAGCCAAAGAAACAATCTGAGGGAGGTCGCAGAGGTAGGTACAAAGTACCTAAGAGACTCGCCTTCATTTCTATATGATGTGACTTGGGATAAATGCAATATTTAAGCAAAACCTAAACCAACTTAATTAACATGGACAGGCTCTTCTTACAAATAATGGATGACACTCACTTCCCGATGACATTTAGTATTTTCCACAGATATTTTTTCGGTCATCTTCTCTTTTAAACTGATCATATATTGGTTTTGGTAAGAGCCTCTCGGAAACAACTCACCAAAGAATCTCTACTTTGTGTTTATTCGATAAACATTTGCTATCCAAAAAATTATGTCATTTAGATTTCACTAACTGAATGGGTTTGGGCTGATCACAAGGAGATGTGGGAGGATGTTGGATTCATAGAATATCACACACTGGAGATTATTCATTCCAACTACCTCACCTGCCAACCACCAAGAAGGCAAATCAAGGCCAATTGAAGTGAAGAATGTTGTATAAGGAATTCCTTAAGGAATTTACAATCTCGTTGAAGATCCAAGAAATAAACAGGCTGAACAGGAAGTCAGTCCTGTTTGACAAAATGATTTCTAGGAATACCATAGTTCTCAACTGCATGGGGTCAGATCCCCTTCTAAACCCACTGCTACTCTGTGAAATGTATGGCTTCTTCTTTCATTCCCTGTATGTATCTCACTAATGTAAAAATCAATGAAAATCAACATAGTTTTCTTTTAATAGTACTTTTCACAGAGGATAGCAGCTGGCTGGATCTTTCCTTCCAATGATTTTATACTCTGACTTACTTCAAGACTGGTGTAACTTTGAAAACAGAGCCACTAGTTAAAAAAAAAATAAATAAAAACAGTAACACAATCTTTGGAAACTCAGTATAGATGTTTTTAAAATAATGAAAGTGAATTTAACCCTATTTCATTCTTTCTTCATGCTTTCTCACTAGAATCTGAATTATATCATCAGTAAATAAAGCAACTATGTTTGAGATGCATATAGCCAGATGAAATATTCATCTATATATAGCCATATTCTTACTGACTTTATTGAGTTTAAAATGGCCCAATCAATTATTTGAATTGCTTATTCTAAAATTAGTAATTAGAAAGCACATCATGTTACTCATACTATGTGAACCTAAGGCAGAAAAAAACCAAGAAGACTTTAACCCCTAAAACTGTAGCTGAATTCTTAGGTGCACTGATTACCCACAATCCATGCAAGGTTTAGCATACCAGAACCCTGTAAAGATAAAATGTGATGATCTTGTGACAAAAATGACAAGTCAATGAGTCAAAAACATGATTAATTTAATAAGGGCAGGAGCCCTTAATTGACAAGAAAATACCAAACAGATTACAGAATTTAAATGGAAAAGAGTGACCCAAACAAAATTAAGGATACACAGCCTTCCCATTGGACCCACACCTTCTGGGGAGGTATATAAGAGCCTCAAAGTGAGAGGAGACATTTGAACCTCAGAAACCTCACCTTCCTAAGAGACCCAAGGCACACCTGACCCCCAACGCCATGTCCTGCTGTATTGCCCGCTGCTGCAGCGTCCCCACTGGCCCTGCCACCACCATCTGCTCCTCAGACAAGTCCTGCCGCTGTGGAGTCTGCCTGCCCAGCACCTGCCCCCACACCATCTGGCAACTGGAGCCAACCTGCTGTGACAACTGCCCCCCACCCTGCCACATCCCTCAGCCCTGTGTGCCCACCTGCTTCCTGCTCAACTCCTCCTATCCCACCCCAGACCTGGAGACCATCAACCTCACCACCTACACTCAGCCCAGCTGTGACCCCTGCGTCCCAAGATGCTGCTGACCGGTGGCCACTTTGCTCAGTGTCTGATACTGAAGGAAGCCCCCAGATGCTGCCCAGCCAGTTTTCACTTGCCTTGGTAGTTTAGCAGATGTTAAGGTAGACCAGATGGCCCAGATATGGAAACCTTACTTTGACATTAATGGAAAGAAAGCCAAGAAAATTAATTATGGTTATTTTGCCAGATAACCATTTGGTTCATTTGAGCATGTGAATGTCTTCTGTTATCATAATGCTATTGAATTCTTTAAGACTTAAAACTATGTTTTCTTCGTCATGTTGCTTCCTGGATCTTATTTCCTGTATTGAGTATTTTCAAAGAGGCAAAGGAAACTACTGGTGGGTTTCCTAATAAACTTTATTTCCCTGGCCACATGTGTTCTTTATTTATGTTAGAGGCTTTGGTATATTTCTTTCACTAAAAAAAAATTAGTAAAAATAAAGATAAGATGGTTATTTTAATTTTTAAAAAGTTACAATTAAAGGAATGTTTGGAACTAGCTTGCTAATATGGCTTACTAACTTTTAATTGGCTGTCTTCTACGTTTGCCTTCTCTTACTCAGATAAAAATAATTTTGGGGTGAGCCAACATTTATTTACCTGATTTTTACTAGATGAATCACATGTATTAATTCATTGAATCTAAAAAAACTGCAATAATAGATGAGAAAAATGAAGCTTTAAGAGTTATTCACCCTTCTTATGAAGTTAGTTACTAAAAAAAAAAAAAAATAGAATTTAACCCCTGGTTTATCTGACTCTAAAGCAGAATTCCTTCCACCACATACATCTTAAAGTCTCTAATACCAAAGAAAGTTATGACATCAATTTAAAATATGCAAGAGAAATAAAAAGTGTAAGATTCTTTAACAAAATCTCATCCAACTGTAATAGAAAAATCTATATTGGCTCATAGATTAAAATGGGCTGCTTGGAGGCTGAGGCAGGAGGATTGCAAGTTCAAAGCCAGCTTCAGCAACTTAGTGAGACCCTAAGCAACTTAGCAAGACCTTTTCTCAAAATAAAACACAAAAAAGGGGATAGGAATGTGGCTCAGTGCTTAAGCACTCCTGGGTTCAATCCTGGGTAACAAATGAATAAAAGGGCAGGCATTCTGGGTGATTTAGTGGGCATATCTATTTCAGTTTCATTCTCCATTAGAGAGAACTTAAAGGGATCAACTCTAGTAGCAGCGCACTAGAAGCACATCTCCATTTGCTACCATATAAGCACAGAAGTTCTGTCAAAGTTATCGCTAGAATGTCAATGCTTGTGAAATGGACACCTAGAGCTAAAACATTGGTGTAATGCCTTAACTGATTTCATCAGCCTACTTTAATTTTTTTTCTCATGCACATTATCTTTCTCTGAAACTAGAAAGTACACACACACACACACACACACACATATATATATGATGTATGTATGTACAGATATAAAATGTTTATATGCAATACATAAGTAACATATATGTAAAATAATAAATGTAGTGCATATATAATCCATGATACACACACACACACACACACACACACACACACACCAAACATACAAAGACACAAGCCAAAATCTGAAAAAGCATTGAGGAAAAAAATCAAAAGAATGTTTGTGGGGAGAAACAAAGACAAGGCAAGGAAGAGGCAAAGCAAACACTTTTAAATAAACACATTTTTAAATGTCCTTGAAGTGACTGTCAATCTTTTCAGAGACGGATTACTCTGAGGATCTCATAGGTTCTTTGTAGCTCAACTTTGAATGAACGGAACTTAGAAGCCATGGGGTAGAAGAGACACAACCCAGGAAACTGCCCACAAAATGCTAAAAATCTAGGTTCAGTTCATTTGCTCAATCTTTTGGCCGATATTTCTTGAGTGCTTTCTCTATGCCAGTCCTGCATTCATGCTAGGAGTATAAACACAAAAGAAATGCTATCACCTAAAGTGCCTTCAACTTTCTCCCAAATCTGGTGCAGACTGATAAATTCCTATAAGCACAACACACGTGGACTATATAGGTCATATGAGTGCAGTTACCATGCTCTATGATTCCTGATGAGACAAGGACACAGTGGACCATAACAGCACACAGGAAGAGTAACCCAAACCCAGATTTGGTGATGCAGTGTCGGAGATGAGCAGTAGTAGGCAGGGAAATCCTCCAAGATGTCTCCAGTAAAAGCATGAAAAGGTGAATAAGCAGTGGGGGGCGGGGCGGGAGCCTCTGATCCGGAAAGAAGAGCCACTCAATGAATCACAGAGGCACTGAGAGCTTGGTCTTAAAGTACAGGAGCTGGGAATGGGGGGGGGGTGGTGAGGATGCATCCAAGGGGAGAAGACAGTGAGGCCCAAAAGAGAGACAAAGACCCCCAGAGCAAGAGGGGTTCAGCTGAAACCTCAAAACGATGAAAGATGTGAAAGCAAAAGATTACCAGTTATATTTTCGCTTCTGTTTCTTTTCAAAATCAATCTTTGATTTGTCCTCACTGTCACAGATACCACTACTGACTATAGGAAAGCATAATTGAAACTGCACAAGGTATTAGAGAAAGAGAGAGAGGGAGAGAGAGAGAGTATGGATTTTCAAAGTGCTAAAAATCTACCATTTACTCAAGTATCACTGTGTTTCTCTTATATTAGCTTAAAGAAAAATGAGAACTTTTGGTTTTAGAAATAAAATATGTTTTGTATCTCTGACACATCGTTCAAACTTCCACTGTTAACCACCTAAAAAGTATCTCAGTCCTGATAGATCCTATATTTAGCTTTTAACAAGTTAGTCAGAAAGCCATGTAAAGCCAATTTCCTTGCCTTTCTGAACTCCCTATCTTCATTTATAAACAAAGAAGAGTAATTCCCAGGTCTCTTAGACCACTGCAGAGAAAATGCATCTTTTTTTTTCTTAAGTTCCATGCATTTTTTATTTGACAAATGCATAATGTCATGTATCCACCATTCCAGTATCCTATAGAATAGTGTCACTGCCTTAAAACACCCCTGCACTTCATATCTTATTTATTTATTTATTTATTTATTTATTTTCATATATGAGAAAACACATCTTAATAAACACTGAAAGTCTTTTCAATAAAAGAGATGAATTGATCAGCCTACACTTATTAGCTTTATAACTGTTTCTATCCTACAGTCTTCAGTCTTACTTATAATTAGAGAAGCTTGATGTTCTACATAAACAATCACAATGCTTTTAACCTTTTATGGTGAGCCTGAAGTCATGTTGCATTCTGAATAGGAGATTGATATCTTTATCCCATGAAATGCTAATTGTGTCTGCAGGTCACTTTTCCTTTGCAATGTTTCCTTAAAATATGAAAATTAATTCCTTTTTGTTGTTGTTGTTGTTTGCTCTTAGAGCCCAATATTTTTCATTTTATAATGTTTAATAGCAGCAATTTATAATAATACATTATATGTGGTAAACCTTTCCATCAGACTATAAATTCCATGGGGATAATGTTTATTTTGTTCATTCTTGAATTGCCAGCATTTATCACAGGACCTGGTACATGGTAATCACTCAATAAATGCTTATTGAATTAATTTTCAAATAGTGAATGAAATATTTATCTGTCCTGAGTAATAGGTTATGCAACTTGGCAGATATCCATGCAAAAATAAATTGGGGAAGTCTTGGGCCACCAGGAGAAGTCACGAATCTTCTCTTTCAAGTAAAGCCATAGGGAAGTTTTTCAAATTTTTTTCGATTCATTAATTTATATGCTAACCACTTTCTTTTCTTGTAGGCATGAATATTAATTGATTCATTTAGTTGATGTGCATTTTTTAGGTTAATGTTTCTTATTTCCTATAAGACTGTTCTCTTTGTTTTGGGGTTTCTGTTTGGTTAGTTTGGTTGTTTTGTTTTTGTAGTACTGGGGATTAAACCCAGGGCTGCTCTTTAGCTCTTTTTTTTTTTTTTCTCTTCTTCTTTCGACTGTTCCTTTCATCTTTACTTTGCCTTGAATTTGATCTGCAACTGACTTCATTAATGGTGATAATTTATTTTTTGCATTATGCTTTATGGTTATCCATGGACCTTAACCCTTTTTATCTCATGTGAACCTCACAATAATCTTCTAAGTGGAGGAATATAGCTATTATTGCCATTACTTTGCAGAGGGGGGTAAAAAGGAGATGAGCCTTTAAAAAGTGAAATACTTGCCATAACAAGATGCAGGGAGAGGACCAGTAGCACTAGGACCAGCGAAGAGGTCTTGTGGCTCCTAAAGCAGTCCTCTTGGGTCTATGGCTCCAATTGCAAAACATACAGACATGCTCACCTTCAGACCCTCACAGGTTGACCTAAAGGAGGAGACAGGAAGAATGGAGAAGAACCATGGCTGGGAGGGCAAGTGAGTCCAAGCTGAGTGGAAATGGTTTGCGATGTCAGGGTAATACTATCCAGGAGCTCATGCTCACTCTTAAACACTGAATTATGACTAAAGTCTAAATAATGCACTGGCGCTAAAATCCAGGTCTTTCTTCTATAGCTACCTGTGATCTGGGGAGAAAAATGCATTACATTGGAGAAAAAAAGAGAATGAAAATCAAATGTCAACCTATTAATCTAGCTCAGGCCCGTAAGTTTGCTTTCCCTTCATCTCAATTTTACTTGAGTGTTAGCATTGTGGTCTTAAGTTATTCTTTCACTTAGTGTACATAGACATAAGCCAAAAATTCAATTTCCCCTCAAGGCAATTCAGTCCTCCATAGAAACTTAAATGACCTTATGAAGGGTGTTTGAACTTACCTAGGTATGAAAAAAAAAAATACAAATACAATGATGGAATTTCATTTTTTACCCATACATTGACAAATACTTTAAAAATATTAAAGATATAGGGAAACAATATTCTCAAACACAGGTGATGGGAAAAGATAAATAGGAAAGAACAGATTTTCAGAGCCGTGGTGGAGAGTAGAATGGCAATGACTATCAGGAGTTGGTCTTTAAAATAGTGTGAATTAACATTTGCCCCTAGAGTTCTGCCTAGTAATTGTATCTGTTTCTGAAATAATCAGAAATGTACACAAAGATTTATATACCTGGTCATTCTCTATTGCCACAATTATCAGAGAGAAGACTTGAAAATAACCTAAGGGTTTAATAAAATGAAATTCTTAAGAAATTTACAATGATATGATGAATATCAGGAAGTATTAAAAGTAACATCAAATATACATGTAAATAGAAAATATTAAAAATATACATGTTTACATGTATATTTTCCATACAATATGCTTCCAGTAATGTAATAAAAGGATAAATACACATAAACAAAAATGATCTGCTTCATATATGTGTATGAAACATTAACAGGTAATTTCTCCTGATGATAAGATTGTGGATGAGCTGTTATCTTTATTGTTTATTTACGTTTTCCAAATTTTGATATGATATAATATTTTATGGTTAAAAAAACTAAAATGATGAGTATTTTTTTTAAGTTTTCTCATATTTCTCAGTAACCTATCTCTCCATGTTAAGACAATTTTGATCTCCAAAGCCTCAAAGGTAAAAGAAGGTGACTAAAATTAAGTTTATCTCTTTAAAACAATAATTCTTCATTAAATCAGTTGATACTGATAAAGGTACAGAAAATAAAAACTTAATAGCAGCACAGAAAAAAACACACATGCTGCAGATTACGATCATGCCATGTCCCCAGCAGGCAGGTGTTGGAATTATAGTACTGAAGCATCTTGTGAGACCTCATAAAGCTGTGTTCGAGTGACAAATAGCAAGAATAATCAGTTCATATTTAGCAATGAACTCAAATAAAAGTTAATTAAGACAATAGGGACTCTTTACAGGCATTTAAATGTCAAACCAATTACTAGATAATGGGAACACTAACATAAGCAAGAATCAGGAAAGAAGCCTTCCTATTGGACCCACACCCTCTGGGAAGGGTATATAAGAGCCTCAAAGTGAGAGGAGACATTTGAACCTCAGAAACCTCACCTTCCCAAGAGACCCAAGGCACACCTGACCCCCAACGCCATGTCCTGCTGTATTGCCCGCTGCTGCAGCGTCCCCACCGGCCCTGCCACCACCATCTGCTCCTCAGACAAGTCCTGCCGCTGTGGAGTCTGCCTGCCCAGCACCTGCCCCCACACCATCTGGCAACTGGAGCCAACCTGCTGTGACAACTGCCCCCCACCCTGCCACATCCCTCAGCCCTGTGTGCCCACCTGCTTCCTTCTCAACTCCTCCTATCCCACCCCAGACCTGGAGACCATCAACCTCACCACCTACACTCAGCCCAGCTGTGACCCCTGCGTCCCAAGATGCTGCTGACCCGTGTCTGCTTTACTCAGTGCCTGTCATTCAGAGAGTCAACCTAGAAGCTCTAGCATTCACCTGTCTCAGCACCTGCAACTAGCTCACTCTGCTTTAAAAACTGGAACGGGGCTGGCACGATCACTGATGACACTGCCACCCCATCACCACCACCAAAAAAAAAAAGTCAAGGGACTTTCAATAAACATGTAGCTACGATCCGGAGCCAAGGGCAGTGTGAATAGGTGGAAGCCTATAGCTTCCCAAAGTTGTGTGATTCCTCCATATTGAAGTGTACCTTTCTTTGGGTGTTTGGGAATTCTGTTTCCAGTCTTGGGTGGTGTCTTTCTGTAAATTGAAGGACTCCCTCATGATCATGCTAATAAATTTTTTGTCTCTCGCATAGCACAAATGTCTACAGTTAATTTTGTTTGTTTCTGTGAACTTATTAAGTGTGTTCCCCAACTCCCAGTGTTGGCATTTGAAGAAAAACTGGGAACATCAGTAAAACTCAAAATGGTGGTAGTACGGACATACTTCATGCTTTTGTTGTCCTTTCTATTTTAAGAAAACTAAAGATGCATCTAAGATGGTCTGGTTGATGAGCATACTTTAGAGTATACTTTTCTTGACTTGTCCTCTCTCCCCCCAAAAAATGTTTTACGATAGGTTGGGAAAGACTAAACATGACCTGGTGACCAATTATGACAAACCAAATCAACTAATCCAGGTGACTTGATGTAATTATGAGAAAATATTCACAATATGGCCACGTTATTCATTCAACTCACATTTATCAAATATCTCTCATGTATCCTGTGCTTAATTGTCCCTGCCAAAATTGAGCTCACTATCGAGCAGGTTTGCAGGATACACCATGATCATTTATTCCTTCACACAGTTTACAATTATTTATTAACTGTCTGTTGCTGTATTATAATGAAAAGTTTGGTGTTCTGTCTAGCAGTTGCATTAGTAAAGTGCTGTGGGACCACATAGTTGAGAACAATCAAGACTGCTGCCATGGAGAGAAAGGGGAAGGACACAGTCAAGGGCAAATTGATGTGAAGCTGTGTTCAAAAAATTTTGGAGAAGAGGGTATCAAAGAGAGACTAGACAATGGGGTTATGTCACCACCTAAGCCTGGAGCAGAGAAAGAAGAAAGAATTCAAAAGGGAACGCTGAGCTCTCTGGTCCAGATAAGTCAAGTTTGATAAGTACATCTAATCTAGATGGAGTTTGGACAGCTGTTGTGAGGAGGAAGATGTCTGTTGGTAGGTGCAGAAGTCTGTGTAAAAGGTCTTGTGCAGAGGACTGAGTTGCATGTGTGCAGGATGAAATTCCATGTGCATAGCAGAGAGCTGCTGCTATGGATTAGAAACTGAATGGAGATACCAGAGGTCATTTTCTATTAATAAACATTGAATTTCCAGCCTAACTAGAATGGGAAAAGCTCTCCAAGTACCTCAAGCATCAACTGATGTTCCAGAAGGAACACACCAAAAGAATAGGATGACTATCTTGAATAAGGAACACACCAAATCACACCCACCTAAGTCTAATTAACACCAAGCCTGAGAGGATCTCGGTGTCTGTTTGTTTGTTGTGTACCAGAGATTGAACCCAGGGACACTTAATCATGAGCCATATCCCCAGCCCTATTTATATTTTATTTTGAGACAGGGTCTTGCTAAGCTGCTAAGGCTGGCCTCCAACTTGGGATCCCCCTGCCTTAGCATCCAGAGCCACTGGGATTAGAGATGTAGCTCTTGTGCTTGGTCTCAGTGTAGTTTTGATTTGCATTTCCCTGATTGCTAGAGATATTGAACTTTCTTTTCCATATAATTGTTGGCCATTGTACTTCTCCTTTTGAGAAGTGTCTGTAGAGGTCATTTGCCCATTAATTGGTTGGGTTATTTTTGTTGTTGTTGTTGTTTGTTTGTTTTTGTTTTTGGTGTTGTGATTTTAGAATTCTTTATGTATTCTGGAGATTAATTCTTTCTTGGAAAAGTCACTGGCTAACATTTTCTCCCATTCTGTAGGTTTTCTCTTCATCCTAACGTTTCCTTTGTTGTGCAGAAGCTTTTTAATTTGATCCTGTCCCATTGATTCTGTCCTGAGCTATAGGAGCGTAATGCCAGATTTGAGGGACCCCAATAGACCTCCAGGAGCCGAATCGATGCAATCACACAAGAGTCTTTATTGCAAGCTCGAGCCTGGACTCACAACCGTTTCCGACACAGCAGTCCCAGGGAATGAGTCCCGGTCCTTTGTTCAGTGAGATTTTATAGGTTTTGGGGGGATACTCTATGCGTCACAACATCACACAGCAAATCATTCCATACCGTGGGAAAATCAAACAACAACTCTTAACATTGATTAGCACATTCACTGGCGGGAACAAGTTGGGTAGGGATGATTGATTAGTACAAGAGGGGGGATTCCTTTGAACTGATTGGTTTAGGCCACGAGGGGTGTTGGTGCTAAACTACATGGTTTCCCAACATCTTATCAACCACCATAAACTACTGTGGGGGTCATCTGGCATCCCAGGTATTTTCCCTGTCTCATGCTGATTGGTGGTTGCTAGGGGGTTGCTATGGGTCCTCACCTAGCCTGACTGAGTCAGGGACACCTGGCCCCACAGATCTCTCCTGTTATTTGTAGATAAACAACTCAGCAGGGTGGGTATGTACCTAGGAGTGCTCTGTGGGTTTTTCCAAGGACAAGGGTCACACCCCCTTCCTTAGGACAGGCTTTGCTCTGAGGTAGAAGCTGGTTTCTCAAAAATGGAGTCACATCAGTTTCTCAGGAGTCCTGTTGAGGAAGCCCTGGCCTGCCCCCACCCGTTGGAATGTTTTCCTCTGTTTCATTCTAGCAGTTGCAAAGTTCTTGATCTTATTCTTAGGTCTTTGATCCATTTTGAGTTGACTTTTTTTTTGTTTTCAGGGTAAAAGATGAGGACCTAGTTTTATTCTTCTCTCTATGGCTATCAGTCTACCCTGCACCATTTGTTAAAAAGACTGACCAAAGTACATTTTTGGTACCTTTTGTGGACAGTGTTTTTTTGTCCTACACCAATTTTCCTTGTCCTCTACTGTCGGTTTCTGTGGCAAAAAAAAAAAAAAATATATATATATATAGATAGATAGATAGATAGATATAGATATAGATATAGATAGATATATAGATATATATATCTCAAAACAGAAGCCTCCATTAAGCTAAGTGGATATATTTTTAGCCAACATTTATTAATCTATTATATCCCACATATATTATGTCCCAGGCTTAGGACAAAAAGGCAAATAAGATACACCTGTCTTAAAAGAAAACTTGTTTAAAAAAAAATGCATCAGGATTTTAAAAGTAACATGACTACTGCTATAGTAGAGGCCTGTGCAGAGTGATCTGGGGACAGCCCCCGGCTCACCAGGCAGCACCTCAGCTGAGCCTTGACATGCATGTTCATCCAGGAAACTGACAGCAGGAGAAAAGTGCCTACAAGCCTGAAGAGTGGCTGGAGCTTAGGTTCGTGAGATGGTCAGGAAATGAGCCTGGAGAGGTCAATTGGCCCCACGTTAAGGAAAGTCCTATTTGCTGAGATAGAAAGTTTTGACCTCCTAGGCCGAGAGTAACCAAAACTAGATTTGTATTTTAGAATAACGATTCTGGTAGTTGGTGGTGTTCTGAGATGAGAGCCTATTACAAAATGAAACAACCATTTCTTTTTATCATGACCTTTCATGGCTTCTACTTATCTTCCTCTATTCCCAGTGTTCTCCTCCTCCAAGGGAGTTACACTCTAGAAACGAATCCTGGCCAATTTCCACTTTGCAAGATGAGCCTGCCACTATTGATCATTACCGCAACACGACCAAATTAATCAAGACCAAAATAAATAGTCCTACTCTGTTTTTATACACATACAACAACCAGTAACCACATTTTCTAATTAGAAGTTAGCTCGACAAAGGGAAATATTTCTTATTTTTGCCTGAAGTTATTTTAAAATAATACTTCACATATGATGGACAGCCAATACATGGGCTCTCTTCAAAGGTATTTTTCTTTTGACTCATTAGGTTACTATACAATTATTATTTTCTTTCAGAGATTTGTGATTTTCAAATGTTTTTGAATCCTCAAACTCACATCCTTTACAGAACAACATGAATATACCATGAGGCCCTGTAAAAACTTTAGCATGTGTTGAAATGTAAAGAAAGTCACTACATTCAAACCCATCTCTGTTCAATTCTAAGAGACTAGTTTAAGCTACCTATGTATGTTCATTTGCTTTCATTGCTTCATTTCCAGTAGTGGCTACAGAGAAATAGTGCTCAGAGTTAGGGTGAAAATTAAATTTATTTTGGCTCATAAATAAATTAACTTAACTTTAATAAATAATTTAACTTTGTCAGATTAATGGGGTTTTTCTTATCCCTTGTATAAAAGTCTTAGAGCCAAGTGTGATGGTGCATTCTTGTAATCCCAGTGGCTCAGGAAGCTGAGGCAGGAAGATTACAAGTTTGACAGCCTCAGCAATTTAAGAAAGGCCTTAAGCAACTTAGTGAGACCATGTCTCAAAATAAAAATTGTTAGAAAGGGCTAGGGATATGGCTCAATGGTAGTTAAATGCCCCTGGGTTCACTCCCCAATACCACATACAAAAAAAAAAAAAGTCTTAGAGATTCCAGAGGCAATTTTCCCTGTGGACTTTTGAAAATGAAATAAATCCACAACTGAAGCCAAGCAAAGTGAAATCAATTATGCTTTACGAAGATGAAATTCAAGAAAGAATGCAAAAAAATTGACATCTCAAGTCTCCCTACTGCCTAATCCTTCTGGATCAGAGATTTTATCCAATAGAATTGCTAGTTTGAGGAATTTTATCTAATTTACAGATTTCATTCCTAAGTTCCAGTATTTTTAATTTTCATAAAATTGAGGCCTTCATGTGTAAAGAAAACAGACTCCACATCTCAGCACATAAGACTTCTGTGATTTCCTTATCTCTGCTTGGAAGTATAAGCAGTGAGGTTTTCCCAGGGCACCAAAAGATGGTAACTTAGAATTTATGTTTCACTCTTGATAGAAACGCAGGTAAGGGCTGGGGTAATGGCTCAGTGATAGAGCACGTGCTTAGCACAAGCGAGTCCCTGGGTTTGATCCCCAGCCCCAAAGAAAGAAAGAAACACAGTAAAAATTAGTATAACCCATCTAAAAATGAGATGTAGGATATCGGGAGAAGGCAAGTTTCGGGAAATCAAAGATTTATCAAGACTACATGTCTTGATAACAATTTGTTCCCCTTAGTTATATAAAGTGACATTTCAATTTTCATACACAGAGTTGTGGTTCACACACACACACACACACACACACACGAAATCCAGTACATACCTTGCTCTTCTACCATGTAAAGGACACACTTTATGATCACAAAAAGCATTTCAAGGTAACTGGTAAGAGTGATCATCTTCATGGTGGTAGCACAAATAAATGTCATTTGGTGAGTTATAATATAGATTTTAAAAGTAAACACCAGCAATCAATGCACAGATCAAAATCTGTGGGAATATTATTTTCCTTATTGGAAACAAGTTGTATCTCTAATTACTGATTGGCCAAATTTTCTTTCTTTTTTGTTCCTTATTCTGTCAAAAGAACAATGCCTCCTATATCCATTTACTGAAATAAGTATTTTATCCTAGCAGCACGTGGGGTAAGTCCTGATTTAGTAACCTAAGCTTATCCCTCTTTTATGAGGCATAAAACTCTTCCTCAGTAAATAAACAGCATAATGAAATGTTAGTATGAAAACTGACACCAACAGTGATAAAGAAAACATCCTGTGGGGTCAGTAAATACCCATTTGGGGGGGACTCTATAAAGGCCTCGGGAGGGAAGGAGATGTTTGGAGTCAAGGACACCAGAGTATTGCAACCCATCTTTGTTCTTCACTTCTGAAAGGATGACCTCCGATGGATCTGAAGGTTCCCCCAAGTGCTGCTCTTCTGAGTCCTGTGGCCGGGCTTCCAGCTGTGCATCTGCTTCCCCCTGTGTCCCCACTGCCACTGCTGGGGCTACATCCAGATGTCAGACGCCAGGCTTCCTGTCCAGGTCTCACCTGCCCATCGGTTGCTATTTGGCTGGGAGTTGTAGCAGCCTGTGCCTGGTGGGGAACTGTGCTTGGTGTGAGGACGGGGTGTTCAACAGCAATGAGAAGGAGACGATGCAGTTCCTGAACGACAGACTTGCCAACTACCTGGAGAAGGTTCGCAGCCTGGAGGAGACCAACGCCGAGCTGGAATGCAGGATCCGAGAACAGTGTGAGCCAGATACGCCCCTGGTGTGCCCGGACTATCAGTTTTACTTCAACACCATTGAAGACCTCCAACAGAAGGTTTGGTGTCGCAAATCTCTCAATGCTCCATCTTTCCAGACTCTTCTTTGCTGTATCCCTGCACTAGAAGAGGCTGTTTTATGGAAGTCAACCAAGGGAAGGCAGAATTCCAAGAGCTAATGGAGTACAGAGACCAGGGCACTGGACTAAGTCAGTACACCTAGGTTTCAGCCCCGGTGGGGTCACCAAAATTGAGTGACTATTAAAAAAAAAAAAAAGTCACATCTGTAGACTTGACCTTTATCATCTATAGGATGGGGGGAGAATGCAGTATATCTAAAATCACTTCTGTCTGTAACACGGTACAAAGGACACTGTGTATGTATATTCTTTTTCACACAGATGTCGAATGATGTCACCTAGTTGAATTTCATCTAGCAATCATTTTCTTCTTTTACAGATGAATTTCTACCATCAAGGATGGGGATAGAGTCATGATACAAACTACTAATAAAAAAAAACCTAAGTTTTCAACTAGCAAGGAATATTGCAGAAAGTCTTAGATCATTTAAAAAATAAAACTTTGTATTTCTATATTTTGTTGCTAAATTGGCACTGAGGTTTTTTTTTTCTCCACAAAGTCACATGGCTAATAAGAAAAGCAGGCCAATCAATCGGATACCTTCTTACAAAGACTTTTATAAGATAATGAAAGGCATGATTGTTAAAGGAGGAGATACGCAGGTTTCAAAGAAGCATTTACTTACATAACAACTTACTTCTCAGATCTTATGCACAAAGGCGGAGAATTCTCGACTTGCCGTACAGCTTGACAACTGCAAACTGGCCACTGATGATTTTAGGTCAAAGTAAGTGGAATTTTAATTTGATAATAATAGAAAGATCTCCCTCCCCACCTGCCTTCTACCTCTATCTAGCTCTCCCCCAAAATGTTTTCTGCATAATATTTTTAAGCTGAGAATGCTTTAAAATCTTGAACGTACCATTATTTGGGATGTGAAGGATGTAATGGCGTGTGACTCCCGGGTCCCCTGCCTCACTCACTGGTGTACCCAACACTGTTCAGTGCATAGCAAGGTAAGTGCTCATGTTTTTCTCTTGCTATAACAGGTATGAGAGTGAGCTGTCTCTTCGCCAGCTGGTAGAGACGGACATCAGTGGCCTGCGTGGAATCCTGAATGAGCTGAACCTGTGCAAATCTGATCTGGAGGCCCATGTGGAGTCTTTGAAGGAAGACCTCCTTTGCCTTAAGAAAAGTCACGAAGAGGTGAGAAAATGGTTTAACTTTGTTACTCTGAGTCCTTCAGTGATATGGCTGAAGGACTCAGAGTAACAAAGTTAAACTGATAAGTTTTGTGTATCTGAATTATTTTAGTTTATTATTTATTTATTTATTTTTGGTACGAGGGGCACTGAACCACGGAACCACATCCCTAGCCCTTTTTTAATATTTTACTTAGAGACAGGGTCTCCCTCGATAAGTTGCTGAGGCTGACTTTGAACTTGTGATCCACCTGCCTCAGCCTCTCGAGCCACTGGGATTACAGGCATGCACTAACACACCCAGCTTTATGTATCTAAGTTGAATTTGGGCAGATGTTGCTTAAACTGGACTAAAGCTCCTTGAGGCTCTCTCATATGCATCTGATCATTCCAGGTCTGAATGTAGATGTGCATCACTACATGCAGCATGACCCCTGGCCAGTTCCAGAGATAAAGACCAACTCCTCCTCTCCATTGCTTTTCTGGAGAGAGTGAATAACCCTAACCCCACAAGTGGCTCTCCTTAGCAGCTAGATGCCACCCCTAACTCCAATCCACTTGGTATGAAAATTGGGCTGATAATAGACTGTGAAGTCCCATTCTGAAAAGGGGATCAAGAGACATGCAATATTTGGACCCGTGTTTTTCAATATTCTGTGTTTTAAAACTTTTTTAAATTATAAAATAAATTATAAAAGAGTATGTTACCTCATATCGATGAAGTTTAAAAATGAAAAACTGATGTAACAAAATATATTTTCTCTTTGAACACTGCTTAGTGATTAAGAACTAACCCTTATTGAGGGGCTGGGGTTGTGGCTTAGGATAGAGTGCTCGCCTGGCACTGAGAGACCCTGGGTTCGATCCTCAGCACCACATACAAAAATAAACAAGTGAAATAAAGGTGTTGTATCCAACTACAACTAAAAAATAAATATTAAGAAAATTTTTAAAAAAAGAAGAACTAACCCTTATTGAGACCTTTCTATGTGCCAGGATTTTTAGAAGTTATTTATATGTACTTTAACTCTTCCATATCTCACAATAACCCTCTGGAAAGGAGATAATTGTTACAGCTATTTTATAGATGAAGAAACAGAGGTACTTATAAGCAAAAAGAGAGTCAGCCCAGGCAACCCGATTCAAAAGCCCACACCTTCATCCACAAAAGCAAAAACCGAAATGGGATGGCATTAGTTGTCCAATTAGCTTTTTCCTCCCCCACCACTCCGTGACATCCTTTATTCCACCTCTGCTTTCAGGAGGTCAACCTGCTTCGAGGACAGCTCGGAGACCGACTCAGTGTGGAGCTGGACACTGCCCCCAATGTCGACCTCAACAGGGTCCTGGATGAGATGCGAAGTCAGTATGAAACGGTGCTGGCCAACAACCGCAGAGACGCGGAAGAATGGTTCTCCGTTCAGGTCAGCACCCACAGCAGTACAGGGTCAGCTTCCAGAGCTGTGCCTTGCTGGAGTTCTCTAACCCGCCCTGTGTTTCAGACAGAAGAGCTGAATCAGCAGCAGCAGTCCAGCGTGGAGCAGCTGCAGGGCTGCCAGACAGAGATACTGGAGCTGAAACGCACGGCCAACACCCTGGAAATTGAGCTGCAAGCCCAGCAAAACCTGGTGCGTAAGGCAAACACAGGGTCAGTTTTGCCCTAAGAAATTATGTCCTCTACCCAACCCCAGGGAGAGACAAACAGTGTGTGGGGCAGTCTGGATCTCCAATTTACAAGGATAGCATTTCCTCGCCTTTCCTAAGTACCACTGTCAACCCAGTTGGAGGCAAAGGTGACATGTCATCAGCTTGTATTGCCCCACTAATGTACCTGCCCTTCCCTTCTGCGCCTGTGCACAATCCTACAGCACCTCGAGAGACAGGAAGAGAAGGGAGTCAGGGCAGAGTGAGCAATTAACCAATTAAGCCTGAAAATGGACAATGGATTTTTACTCTTTTAATCAAGGACAATTCTTCAGGCTCTCCACCACATCTAAAACAAAGAATAGTTTTCTAACTTTTCATCCTACAACTATGGCAAAGTTTCCTGGGATCCACACCTCAACTTGACCCTTTGCTGCACCCCGCCCCACCTCACCCAAGCCACAAGAATACCACGCAGTCAAGGTCACATGCACCAGTTCCAGTCAAGTACCAACCACAGTGTGTGCTACATTAAGCCCCAAGAGAATGCCTACGTGGATAATAGCAGGCATTCATTTGATGACAGACACAGTGCGGCTTACACCTCACCATAATGTTATAGGACCATAATGTTAGATTTCACTAACCCAATCTCAGATGAGGAAAACTGAGGCTCAAATTAAAAAATTTGCAGAAGTTTCTGCAATTCTTCTTTTTTTTTTTAAACCAGCAATTGAACCCAGGGGTCCTTAATCATTGACCCACATCCCCAGTCATTGTTTATATTTTATTTAGAGACAGGGTCTTGCTAAGTTGCTTAGGGCCTTGGCTACATTTCTGAGGCTGATCTCAATTTGCAATCCTCCTGCCTCAACCTCACAAGCCGCTGGGATTACAGGCATGTGTGAGTTCCTGCACTTCCACTTCTAAGAGGAAGCTAAATCCAAGGGTTTCAAACCCAGAGCCTCTTCTCTTGTAACCACATTATACCATCCCTCCCTGCCAGGAGTCCAAACTCAAGGTTTTCCTCCCAAATCCTGGCAATCTTCCTTAAGCTACACAAGGAAGTCCAAGGTGGCAGTAGTCATAGAGGTAGAATTCATAGCTGATGATTCTACAGGCCCTAGGTACTTCTACAGGTTCCAGGTACTGTTCTAAGTGCTCTCCACATATTATCTCATGTAATCCTCACAACCTTCCCATGAGGTAGGAACTTCACATTCCCCATTTTAGACAGAATGAAACTTAGGCTCCACGAAGCTGACGAATTTTCCTAAAGTCATAAAACTAGAAGAGGGCATAGCAAGGACTTGAAAACAGTGCCCCTGGCCCCAGAGACTGTAGACAGGATCCTCTTGACAATATTTTCCTTCTGCAGACAGAATCTCTGGAATGCACTGTGGCAGAAACCGAGGCCCAGTACAGCAGCCAGCTGGCCCAGATGCAAGGCCTGATTGATACCGTGGAGAACCAGCTGGCAGAGATTCGCTGCGACCTCGAGCGGCAGAACCAGGAGTACGAGGTGCTGCTGGACACGAAGGCCAGGCTGGAGTGCGAGATCAACACGTACCGGGGCCTGCTGGACAGCGAGGACAGCAGGCAAGTTCCACAGTCACTCATGAAATCGCCCTGAGTCACAAAGAGGCCAAAATAGACAATCCTGTTTCCCCCAAGGTCAGGCCAAGGTCAAACCTCCTTAATCTATTAAGGGTTCTTTTTTTGAGGGGGGGCAGGGATAACGAGGGATTGAACTCAGGGGCACTCAACCACTGAGCCACATCCCCATCCCTATTTGTATTTTATTTAGAGACAGGGTCTCACTGAGTTGCTTAGCACCTCGCTTTTGCTAAAGCTGGCTTTGAACTCACAATCCTTCTGCATCAGCCTCAAGAGCCCAGAGCCACTGGGATTACAGGCATGCACCACGGGGCCAGCCAAGGGTTCTTTAAAGAGTGAGGAAAAGTGCCTGAAGCTAAGCACATGACAGTGGATATGTCCTAAAACATTTTGATGTTCTAAAGCAGGATAAATTTTATATATGACATTTCATGCTGGGGGTATTACTTTGCCCGTTTTCCACTAAAGGGAAATCTGGAACATGCATTCGAAGACATTTGCAAAATAAAGAAAATATATTAAATACTATTCAACAGCCACTGCTGTGGTGAAGGTGAAGTACCATTCTGGGTCTTGCCATGAAACAGGTTTAAGCTGTAAGGAATTTTCTACAGAATGTAATTCATGGGGCAAAATGTAACATGTCTAAGTTACATTGTACCAAGATTTCCTTGTTAAGCCCAGTTTAAAATTGATTTTCCCCAGGCTGGCCTGTAACCCCTGTTCTACAATATCCACTGCAAACAACACTTGTGAGCCGTGCTCAGCATATCTCATTTGTACAGTTGAAAACTGTTGTGTTTGAACGTTAAACACCCAACATGGTAGATGGAAGAATGGAAGCCAGCAGTGTCTGAGGAAGGAGATGGGCCATCCAGACCAGAAACACAAGGTCAGAAGGCTCCCAAATCCTCTGAGCAGCGTTGGTGTAAATTTTATCATTTCCTCTCCTTTAAGCGATTTGTGGTATTCTTAGAGCTCATAAAGCTTTCTTGCTAATCTCCAAATAAAATGTGTCTCATTCCTTTAACATGTAAGTACTTGAAAACAGCCCCCTGGCCTGAGAGACTGCTGACAGAAGTTTCTGCAATTCTTTTCTTCTTCTTCTTTTTTTTTTTAAACCAGCAATTGAACCCAGGGGTCCTTAAGTACAGTTGGGTGGCTTGTTGCCATGGATATAATAGCCACTAGATGGCAAGAGAATTGTCTAAACCCAGTACTGTGGTTTGAATTTGCATAAAACCAGGCTGAAAATATGTTTAACTCTGTCAAATACAAATAGATTAATCAATGTGAAGTATTGCATGTCCTCAAAGACAGTTGTATGTCTCTGTCTCAGAGGGAATTTAGAAATAAAATATAATAAATTACATTTATTTTATTTTTAGTTGTAAAAGTACTAGGTTCTCCTTTTTTTAATTTGGCATATTAAGCTGGATGCAGTGGTGCACACCTGTAATCCCAGGGGCCCTGGAGGCTGAGGCAGGAGAATCTCAAGTTCAAAACCCAGCCTCAGAAACTTAGTGAGGCCCTAAGTAACTCAGCAAGACCCCTTCTCTAAATAAAAAATGTAAAAGAGGGTTGGGGATGTGGCTCAGTAATTAAGCACCCCTGGGTTCAATCCCCAGTATCAAAAAAAAATTTTTTTTGGCAGGGCATATTAATGGGTAAAACATTCACAATTCCATTCCCTAAACATCCATTGTCAATATTTTGGGGAACTTCAAGTCCATCCTTATAATTGGCTTTTCCACTTAGTTGTAATCTTATTTACATATGCATACATTTTTTTTCACTTATGTTATCTAAGTATTTTTCAATCCTAATAAAAAAATAAAATTGTCTTGAGGCCATCATTTTGGTAGGCATATAACATACCATACAGTACACTGCTGTGTTATTGGACATTTAGGTTTTAAGAATAATTATTCTCATACATTTAAAAAGCAAAGACGAGAATTTTCACTTCCAGAAAGATGAAGTAGATACACATACATTTCTTTAGTCCTCTTCCTGAATACAATAAAAAAAACCCTCAACAATACATATAAAACAATTATAAGAAGAACTCTGGAAAGTGGATAATATTGAGGTTCAAGGAACCACACTTATGATGTGATCCCTGGATTTCCTTCCTCTTCTATCCCAAAGTGGGAGCTACAGAGACCAACCACCCAGAACCACCAAAAGGTACAGATGAAGAGAAAAAAAAATGCCCAAGAAGAGCTTTCTCTCACTAGCTAAAGAACCAGAAAAGAGGTCACCTAGCAAGGCAGAAAAACTTTAGATAATTGCCACTCTACCCAACCAAATACCACACACTGCCCCCACCAAAAAAAAAAATCATTTTGCAACCCCCACCAGGAAAGGCCAAGGAAGAAGTGTAGGTTTCCATCCTTACCAGGCTGTAGCAGGGCACCCAAACTCCTCCACTAGAGTGGAGACAGAGAAGGCTGAGTGGAGAGATTCAGGACTTTCACTCCCACTACAAGATTCTGAGACCCACTGCCACCAAGGTATAGTGGAGACTCTCTGGGGACCTTGGACTTAATACCACCTTGAAGCAGTGAGGCACTTCTCCCCACTGAGTGATGTCAAAGGAGGCCTATTGGAAAGTCACAGTAACAAGGCCACACCATGCAGTATCAGCGGAAGCCACATCTAAAGCAGTAATGAAACACCCTGTCCAGCCCATCCAGGAATATTATCCAGGGAGACCAGGTGAGGAGCCTGAAGTCTATACCTCCCAGCAATAGTGCAGAGCACTCCCCTTGGATGTCAAAGGAGGTGAAGTGGAGGACCTGGACTTCTACTCCCATCTGCCAGTGTGAAGCAGCATCCACCTTCCCTTACCAAAGCAATGTCAGCGAGACCTGCTGCAACAGAAGACCGAAAGCAACAGCCAGAGTCTCAAAACCTGACACCGCAATGTGCAGGTTTCTATCAAAAATCACTCTTCATACTAGGAATCAGGAAACTTAGCTTAAAAAGGAAAAATAAAAATGATCAATAGAGTCCAACACCAGGATGACAAGATGTTAGAATTATCTGGCAAGAATGTTTAAATAGCCATCATAAAAATACTTCAATAAGTAATACTTCAATGAACTTTTGTAGCAAATGAAAAAGTAGAAAATTCTCAGCAAAGAGGTAGAAGATATAAAGAGCCAAATGGAAGTTTCTTAACTGAAAAATATCATAAAACCCAGTCAATGGACTCAAGAGCAGAATGAAAATATCAGTGGGGTAAAAATATCAGTGAACTTTATAATAGAATAATAGATATCATCCAATCTGAAAAACAGTCTGAAAAAAAAAAAAAAAACCTGAAGCATCTCAGGCAACTCCGGCTATATCTTAAGATCTTACATTCATGTCATCAGAAACTTTAAGAGGAGGAAAAAGAGAGTAAAGCACAAAATGGATTAGAAGAAATAAAGCCTAAAATTTTTCCAAATTTGACAAAAGGCAAAAACCTACAGATGCAAGAAACTAAGCCAACCTCCAAAAGGAGAAATCCAAAGAAATCCACACCAAGATATACCAGGACAATTTTCTGAAAACTAAAGCTAATTAGAAAAAAAAAATCCTGAAAGGAGTAAGAGAGAAATGACAACTTACCATAGAAGGTAACAAGTTAAATGATGGCAGATTTGTCACCATAATCCTAGAAGCCAATAGGATGGGCCACAACATTATTCAAGTGCTGAAAGAAAAGCCCTCTGAAAACATCCTTCAGAAAAGAATGATAAAAAAGATATTCTCAGGTGAAGAAAAGTCACAGGGAGCTGCCACCAGCAGACCCACCCTGAAAGAATAAATAAAAAGAGTCCTCTGGACACAAATGCAATGATGAAATAAAGAATATTAGAATATTAGGAGAAAAAATAACAATTAAAATATGAATAATATAAATACATCTTCTTCTCTTCTGAGGTTTATAAATTGTGTTTCATAGTTGAGGCAAAAGTATAGCACCTGAAATGGTTCTCAATATATGTACAGAAAAATGTTAAGATGTTTGTATTAAAATGGGGTACAGTAAAAGGGATAAGGTTTCTGCATTTAAACTGATAAAAATACCAACAATAGTGCACTGTGATAAGTTATTCGTATATCTTATATTATCTAGAGCAACTACTTAAAAACTCTATTCAAAGAGATATGCTCAAAAATACTGTAGATAAATCAAACTGGAATCCTAAAACATTCAACCCCAAGGGTAGGCAGAAAAAAGAAAACAGAGAAACAGAAACAAAAATGTAAGCATAAGCCCTAAATAACAGAGATTACAATAAATAGAAATGGCCTAAATACATCAATTAGAAGGCAGAGATTGGCAGAATAGATGAAAAAGCATGACCAAACTGCATGAAACTTTGCACAAGAAACCCATTTCCAATGTAAAGATGCAGGTTAGAGGGAAAGCAAAGAGTTTCAAAAGCTACATAGTTGTTCACAATTAGCTTTATTCATAATAGAAGAGCCCCAAACTGGAAACAACTGAAATGTCCATTAGGCTGAGTGAAAAGGGGAAATCTTAAAGAGTCAATACAGTATGGTGCTATTTCTATAACATTCTCAAATGGCAAAATCATGGGGATGGAAATGAACTGGGTGTAGAATGAGAGAGGTCTTTGTACAACTGACTAGTTCCATATCTTGATTGCTGTGAAACCACATGAATCTACAAATATGAACACAATTATATAGAACTCAGCACACAGTGTTTCAATGTCAATCTTCTGATTTTACAATTGTGCTATAATTGAATAAGATTTAACTATTGGGAGAAACCAGGTACATGTGACATTTTGCTGTACCTTCTTTGCAACTTCTTATGAATCTTTATTTCAAAATTTAAAAGTTTTTTTTAAAAAATCAGTAGCAAACTAAAGAAAAATTCTCTTCATTTTTCTATTTCTATCTCCTGAGTACTCAGAAATAAAGCATCTAATAATAAGTTAATACAGTTTTAAAGCAAAGTTAAGCTTCAGACCTAAAATTGTATGTTAGATATTTTTACATATCATTCCGTTGCTCTAAAAAGTTGTGAAAATACTCAAAATAAATTTTTTCCAGATAAATAAACCCATGAAATACTGTTCAAACACTATTATTCCACTAATAATTAAATTGGGAAAAAATATGATAGTACAGTGCTACCAAAATCATAAAACCCAGTCACTTGAAAGGTTCCACCACATAAATCTCGCAGGCATCTCTGCCACCTGTTCTCTTTTTTAAAATTTTTTTATTTGTTCTTTTCAGATGTACATGATAGTAGAATGTATTTTGACATATCATACATATATGGACTTCCCATTTTTGTAGTTGTACATGATGTGGACTTACACTAAACATGTATTCATATATGAACATAGGAAAGTTGGGTCTGATTCATTCTACTATCTTTCCTATTCCCATCCTCCCTCTCTTCCCTTCATTCTCCCTTGTCTAATCCAGTGAATCTCTATTCTTCTCTCCTCCTCACTTATTTTGAGTTAGCATCCACATGTCAGAGAGAACATTCAGCCTTTGGTATTTGGGGATGGGCTTATTGCACTTAACATGATAGTCTTCAGCTCCATCCATATACCAGCAAATGCCACAATTTCATTCTTCTTTAGGCTGAGTAATATTTAATTGTGTATATCTGCCACATTTTTTATCCCACTGATCTGTTGATAGATACGTGGGTTGGTTCCATAACTTGGCTATTGAGCTGCTATGAACATTGATGTGGTTGTGGCACTATAGTATGTTGATTTTAAATCCTTCAGGTAGAAACTGAGGAGTGGGATAACTGGGTCAAATGGTGGTTTAATTCCAAGTTTTCTAAGAAATTTCCATACTGCTTTTCAGAGTGGTTGTACCATTTTGCAGTCCCACTAGCAATTTATGAGTGTACCTTTTCCCCTACATCCTTGCCAACATTTATTTTTGCTTGTAGCCTTGATAATTGCCATTCTGACTGGAGTGAGATGAAATTTCAGTGTACTTTTAATTTGCATTTATCCAACTGATAGAGATGTTGAACATTTTTTTCATATATTTGTTGATCAATTGTATTTCTTCTTCTGTGAAGTATCTGTTCAGTTCCTTTGCCCATTTATTAATTGGGTTACTTTGTATTTTTGTTGTTAATTTTTTTGAGTTCTCTATATATCCTGGAGATTAATGCTCTATCTGAGGTACAGTCTACTCCTGCTCTCTGACTTTGTCATGGTTTATTTTGGTGTTAAGATTGTAGCAAAAGTATTTCTTTAACAGTTTTTCAGCACATATATCCATTTCCAATGAACTTTATTCAAGCTTCTTATCAAAAAATACCACAGCTACCATCCATTACGTATGATATTTTGCATAGTCAATTTATCTTTTTGTACATAGTCAGTCAGAATTATTTTCAGCCTAGGTTTATGTAAAGTCAAAGTGGAATCAAAATAGGAAAATTTCTTTAATATTAGATGACCACTTAGGGAGTTCTTATATTTCCTTACAGCTATCTTTGTGTAGTATTATAATAAAGATTACATTAAAGACAGGTTAATTCCAAATCTGACATGTTCTTGGGTTATGTACCCACTCTAATGATTTTAAGGTTGGGGGCAAAACTGTGTTGATCATACTTCACTTGGACAAGCCAAATGACCTTTCCTTTCTACCTTCCAGCAGTAATTTAAAACTTCTAAAATACTAAGGCCATTAGATATATTTCTACTTTAATAGTGATATAATGTGTTTTTATTTATATATCAATTAATATACGTTTTAAGTTTGGTTATTGGAAAACTATGGATCAAAATTATTATTGATATGAATCTACATCACTGTATACTATGTAGTGTTTTTTTACCTTTTTTATTGATGCATTATAATTATACTTAATAGTGGGATTCAATATGCCATATTCATTCATGCATGTAACATAATGTGATCAATCTCATTCCCCATACTTTAGTTTTATCCAATCTACAACAAAGCAATTGATGATGATGATGGCAAACCAAGAATAAATTATAAGTAGAGCAAGAGTTTCAATCATTGAAAGCTTTCCAGGTTGCAGAAAATTCAATTTTTTCCATGTGGATATATGTAGTAGGCATTCCTCTGAGTTGTCAAGTGTTGAAATGGCAATTGCACTTCCTGGTAGAATAATGAGACCTCATTCAGTAGAATTTAGGAAAGTCCTAATCTTTGGTTAAGAATATAATATTTTCATGGCACTAATAATTCACCTAAGAAGACGCCAATAATTTTAGCACTTGGTGTTATATAAAAATTATAATCACCACTCACAGCCAACAAAAGTGTTGTAGTCTAGGTTTTGTGTACAGCCCACCATGAGGACTCCCATGAGAAACAGGCCTTGAGCCTTACCTGCAAGAAGTATCCATGACTCATGGGACTCTTGCTCCTCATAGTGTGTATTCAGTATCGCCGTGTGCTACTTAATGACAGGAATACATTCTGAGTAATGCGTCATTAGGAGATTTTTGTCATTGCATGGACATCATAGAGGGTGCTTACACAAATTTAGAGGATATTGGGCAATCACTCAACATGGTCCCTTGATGCAATGAAGAGTTGCAGTCAATGCGAGATCTGAGGCTGCTTCCAATGCAGCACAGCATACTGTGTACAGTAAACTATTTTTTTTTTGTAAGTAGAAGAAGCATATTTTAAAATAATGATAAAATGTACAGCATAGTACATAAACCAGCAACAGCTGTTTATTATATTATACATAATTGTATGTAATATAATTTATAAGGCTAACAATGGAGTAGGTCTTTTACACTAGCATCATCAAAACACATGAGGAACACTCTGTGCTCTGACATTTCGAAGGCAGCAATGTCACTAGGCAATAGACCTTTTCAGCTCCAATATAATCTTGCAGGACCACCATCACACATTCAGTGCATCATTGGCTGAAATCTCCTTTTTTGCAGCACATGGCTTTATTTGCCATTCATGGAGCCCTTGCTGGACCTGTGGAGGCAGATTCCCTCTCTAACCCTCATCCCAAAAGCCTTCTTCCTCTGTCCTGCACAGCCCCTTTCCCAGAAGGCTCTGTCCAGGCCAAAGGCAGAGAGACACTTCACAGAAGAAGAAATACAATGGATCAACAAATATATGAAAAAGTGTTGAACATCTCTAGCAATTAGAGAAATGTAAATCAAAACTACACTAGATTTCATCTCACTCCTGTCAGAATGGCAATCATCAAGAATACAGGCAACAATAAAAGTTGGCAAGGATGTGGGGGAAAAGTACACTCATACATTGCAAGTGGGACTGCAAACTGGTGCAACCACTATGGAAAGCAGTATGGAGATTCCTCAGAAAACATGTAATGGAACCACCATTTGACCCAGCTATACCACTCCTCAGTTTATACCAAAAGGACTTAAAATCAGCATACTACAGTAATACAGCCACATCAATGTTTATAGCAGCTCAATTCACAATAACTAAACTATGCAACCAACCTCGGTGTCCTTCAATAGATGAATGGATAAAGAAAACGTGGAATATATATATTTTTCCAATGGAATATTACTCAGCTTTAAAGAAGAATGAAATTATGGCATTTGCCAGTAAATGGATGGAGTTGGAGAATATCATGCTGAGTGAAATAAGCTAATCCCAAAAAACCAAAGACCAAATGTTTTCTGTAATATACAGATGCTAATTCACAATAAGGAGGGGGGCACTAGAGAAGAATAGTATTACCTTAGATTAGGTAGAGGGAAGTGATGGGAGGGGAGGGGATGTAGGTATAAGACAGATAGTAGAGTGAAACAGACAATACTGTATGTATATATGTGACTGTGTGACCAATATGATTCTGCAACATGTACACTCAGAAAAATGAGAAATTATATCCCATCTATGTAGGATATATCCAAGTGCATAAATGCATTCTATTGTCATGTATAACTAACTAAAACAAATTTAAAAATTAAAAAAGATAAACCATGTGCAATGGCCACAGGATAGCCAGATTGCCAAAAAATTAACAAATGATGGGGCTGGGGATGTGGCTCAAGTGGTAGCTCACTCACCTGGCGTGCACGCGGCATTGGTTTCGATCCTCAGCACCACATAAAAATAAAGATGTTGTGTCCGCCGAAAACTAAAAAATAAATATTAAAAAACTCTCTCTCTCCCTCTCTCTCTCTCTCTCTCTCTCTCTCTCTCTCTCTTTAAAAAAAAATTAACAAATGAGTGGGCAGTGGAAAAATAAAGGTCACCCACTGCTCTATCAAAAAGTTAAGTAATGAAAAGAAGGCAAAAGCTGTCTTCATGCAGAAAGTGTTTCATAGTTATAGATAAGACATATTTTAGGGGAAAACATGCATATAGAGAAAGGAACATTGATCAAGAGTAAAGAAGAAATGAAAGAGGCAAGAAAAGGGGAATATGATTCATTAAACATACCAGCCACAGTGGTCCATGCCTATAATCCCAGGGACTCAGGAGGCTGAGGCAGGAGGATCACAAGTTCAAAACCAGCCTCAGCAATATAGTAAGGCTATAAGCAACTTAGCAAGAACCTGTCTCAAAAATAAAATATTAAAAGGGGAGGTGGGGCTGGGGATGTTGCTCAGTGGTTGGGTTCAATCCCCAGTATCAAATAAAAATAATAGTAATAATAATTCATGAATCATGGCCCTGAAGGAATCATAAGGAATCAAATCAATGGTACAAATAAAGAAGTTGGTAGCAAAAGAAAGAAACAACCTTACCTGTGAGATGCCAGAGGAGAAGGAAAGTGAAAAGATAGAAAGATACAGGAACATGAATGATTTTCAGTCTTTTTTTTTTCCCTGATTCTGAAAATGATCCAATCAATTTCTGGAACACATAAAGGCATACAGAAGAAAATAGCTATCATTATTAATAACCATAAAATGTAAAACATTTGACTTTTAACATTATTACAAATATCCTTCCAGTCTTTTTTTATACATTTTTGAGATTATGAACTATTTCAAACACTATTACTTTATTGAGTCAAATTCATCAATTTTTATGGTTCCTTTATTTTGAATTGCTATTGAAAAGATGTTCCTCTTTCTGCAATTTCAAGAGAATTCCACATTTTCTCTTAGCACATTCATGATTTTTCCATTTTTCATGACAATGTTTGATCAATTTAGAATTTAAGCATAGGAACAAAATAGTGAAGCTTCACGTAGCTACACTGTTGCATTAGATCTTAATTTTAAGGTTAACTATACTTTATTAAGGTTTAATTTTTATACAATAAAATGCATCAATTGAAAGTACACAGTCCTGTGAGGTTTGAAGCCCACCCGCACTCCTATAATCATCACACAGATCAAAGCAGAATAGAAGGTCAAGATGTAGAACATCAGCCTTCAACCTTCCTTCATGCTCTTTCCAGTCAACCCACCTGCCGCACTGTTCTGATGCCCAACACTGCAGACAAGTCTTCCTGCCTTTGAGGTTGGTGTAAGCGAAGACCACACTGTTTGTATTTCCTGTGCCTGGCTTCTCTAGCTCAGTACATTCCTGAGATTCTTCCATGCTGTTGTGAGCAGCAGTGGCTCATTCTTTATTGTTGTTGAGTACTAGTCCACACTAAATAAATATGTCACAGCTTGTTGATCCACTGTCCTGTTTATAAGCATTTGGGTTAGCTCCATGTTGGTGCTATTAAGAATGTAGTTGCCATAAGAATTCTTGTATGAGTCTTTGGGGTAAGAATATACTCATTACTTTTGGCCAGATACCTGGGAATGAAATTGCTGGGTCCTGGGAAGAGTCCTCTGTTGTCAGGTGTGTGTGTTCAGATAGATAGATAGAAAATGTATATATATTATATATAAATATTTATAAATTTAGTCCTTGCTTTTACTTCTAAAGAGATTAAAACTCTCAATATAAATATACTGAGAAGCTCAGAAGAGATTTAAATCAATTTTTATATAATAACTTTATTATATTCTATGTTAATATAGAGAGAAAGAATACTTTCACCCAATCTATGCCTTGCCTTTTTGCTTTCTTAGCTACTCATTTTGACCAGCAAAAGTTTTTCATTTTGATGACGTCCAATCTGTTTTTAACAGTGTCCTCCATATGCTAAGAAATCTTTGCCTAGTGCAAGGTTATAAATATAGTCTTCTATACTTTCTTATAAAAACTTTAAACTTGCAAACTTCACACATAAGTGATCCATCTCGAATTAGAAGAATTATTAAATACTGGTGAGGTCGAGATCAAGATGTGATTTTTCCTATGCGATCAATCACCTATTTGATTCAGCAACATTTGTTGAAAAGGCTTTCTCATTCTCATGGACTTGCTTTGAGAACTTGTCAAAAATCAACTCACCCAATGTATACACACCTAGAATCCCAGCTACTCAGAAGGCTAAAGCTGGAGGATCAACAAGTTTGAGGTCAAGGCAAATGAGACCCTGTCTCAAAATTTTTAAAATAAAATAAAATAAAAAGGACTGGGAATGTCACTCAGTGGTAGACACTTGCCTAACTTGCCCTAGGCTCATTCTCACTGCCAAAAAAAAAAAAAAAAAAAAATCCACTAGACCCTATATTCTTTCTCTTTGATCTATTTGCCAATATTTATGTCTATATCACACTGTCTTAATTATAGTAACATTATAGTAATTGCATGAATTTATGCACAAGCAATACATTTGTTACCAAACTTTGATTTTTCCCAAACATTTTGATTGTTGACGACCTTTTATTTTTCTCTAATGTGAAAGGTGTAAAATAAAATAATACCTCCGTATAGTTTAAATTCACATCTTCCTTCCTACAAGTGACATTAAGCACTATTTCTTATTTTAAGTGTCTTTTGTATTTTCTTTCTGGTCACTCTCTGTAATATCATTGCAAATATTCTTTCCCGGGTTTTCATCTTGTGTTCTAATTTTATCGATTGTGTTCAATCAATATTATTTTATGTAGTCACATTTGTCCAGTTTTTATGATTTCTTACTTTTGAGTCAATTTTGAAAAGTCTGACTGCAAAATTATAAAATAATTATCCTGTGTTTTCTCTGAACACATTCATTTTTTCACATCTGAGTCTTGGATCCACCTGGAATTTGTCCTGCTATGAGGCATGAGGTGTTATTCCTACATTCCCTGCACCCTGGAGAGTGGTGTGGAATCATCCCCAGAACACAGATGAAGGTCTACATTTTCCCCTTTGTTTATAAGTGTTCTGTTTATCACATACTAAATCCCAACCTGTTTGGGAGTCTTTTTCTAGACTTCTAAGTCTATTCTTTTGGTCTGGTCTGCCCAACAATTTATGCATCAATATCGTACTATCTTAGTTATCGAAGTTTCAAAATATATGTTAATATTTTGAAAGGACTATTTTTTCAGAATTTTCCTAATTATTCATATTTTTCAGTTTTCCTCATAAAATTTCAGAATGATCTTGTCTAGTTGAAAAAAAATGACATCTATTTTGGGAAGATCTTAATACATTATTGAGACTGAAGTTAACATAGAGACAATTGATATTTTTATAATGATGAATACTGTATTTCCATTTTAGAACATGATGTATCTTTCCATTTATTCTAGGTTTCTGTCCTTCAGTCTATGTTAACATAGTATTTACATAAATCTTATACCTTTCTAACTAAATTTATTCCTACATATTTCATATGTGTGGATGCTATTGAAAATTAGGGGGCTACATGGCAAAGAGGAAATAAAGTTGCTAATCAGTGGACAACAGAGGAAGATTGGACTGGACTATCTGGGTGGCCCCATGTGGTCACAGGGGTCCTTAAATGTGTAAGAGGGAAGCAGAAGTGTCTGAATGATGTGATGTGAGAAGGACTGGAGGAGTCCTGACTGGCTTTGGAGATGGAAGTGGGTCACAAGCCAAAGATGTTGTGTACAGTTTCCATCACTGTCCAAAAAAACACTGGAGATAAACAGTTCATAAGAAGGAAAAGCCTATTTTTGGCTCATGGTTTCAGTCTATGGTCAACCGGCTCCATTGCTTTGGGACCCACGGTGAGGTAGTACATCGTGGTGGGAGAATCTGGCCGAGGAAACTACTTGTCTCATAGCAGCCAGGAGGCAAAGAAAGAGGGAGAGGATGAGGCTGGGTCCCAATATCCTTTCCAATGGATGCCCCCAGTGACCTAGCTTTTTCTCAGGAGGCCCCACCTCTTACAGGTGCCATCTTGAGTCACTATTGGAAAGGCCTTCTGACTGCATATTCATAAAATAATTATCTTGCATTTTCTCTGAACACATTTATGATTCATTTTTTTCGTATCTGAATCACCTCCCACTAGCACCAAAGGCTGACCTTTGGAAGACACCTGTCTGAACCCCAGCAGACATGGGCAGCCTCTAGAAGCTGAAAAAGACAAGAGAAGGATTCTCCCCTCCAGCCCCCATAAAGGTTCAGAATCAAGTAACTTTTTAAAGAAAATACTCAGAAAGAACACGTATACCTCCCTACAGATCATATTTAAACATCAAACATAAACCAGCAGCAGTGATAATTGTAAGATAATGGTATACCCCAGCAAACACTGAGCACTAAAAGTGCTATAAAGTGTGGGCTTTGGATAATCAAAAAGTAATTAGTCTCTTCCAAGAAATATCTTGTTAACATTCAAACTCTACCTAGAAAGCTAAAACACTAATTTGCCAACGACCTTTAAAAAGAGCCTGATTTAAAGGCTGGCCATGTCACTCAGTGATCAAGTGCTTGCTTGGTATGTGCGAGTCTCTGGGTTCAATCCCCAGCACTGAAAGAAAAGAAAAAATTGAAAAGCCTATCTAAGACTAACATTTTAATCCATGTTTACCATGTCCTAACAATGAAAGTGGAAAAATCAGCTGGACAGAACAAGATAAAATCCTATTTTCTAAGTTCACTGATTATTATTAGATATTCATAGTTTCCCTTTTTCTGCTGAAGAAAGGAAAAGAAGGAAGGACTTCTTCCCGGTCAATTCCAGGGGGTGAGGTCAACGAGGATTTAATGAACCTAATATACTCACACCTGCTTAATAATGGATGCTGTGAGGACTGTGACGACAGTTCCTTTTGAAGATACAATGTGAAGCTCTGGATCCAATGACACGTAGTATTTGCGATGGGTAATAACTTAGTAACCGCCTAAATGCACCATTTTATGAGACAAGTAACTCTTCTCAGGCAAGTAAAAAGCAGACTAATGAGGTGTTCCTATGGGATTTGATATAAACATTAGAAAGCAAAACATCCCACCTATTGTGACACCACCTCTAGGGAAGGCTATATAAGCACTTCAAAGAGGAGACAGCCAACAGCTTGGGATTTAGACTCAGTCGAGGGTGCTTGAGCCAGTGACCACAGACTAGGAGACCAACTGAAGCTGGATACACGCTGTGGATACCGAGGGATCTAGAACAACTACTTCTTCTTCAACCCCACCCCAAAACTGCTCTGGGATTACAAATTTTAGGACCATGTCTGCTAACAACAGCTGCCAATCAACTGGCCACGTACCAAGAACTCCCCAGAGCCAGGTCTGCCAATCCACTCATCGCCTTTGTCGCACCCCCATCTACCTCATAAGCAACTTCTGTGTCCATCCGTCTCTGGATGACTGCAGCTGGATGGGTGAAGGTATCAACAGTAATGAGAAGGAGACCATGCAGATCTTGAACGACCGCCTTGCTAACTTCCTGGAAAAGGTGCGAATGCTGGAACGAGAGAACGCTGAACTGGAGTGTAGAATCCAGGAAGAGTGTGACAAAGAGCTCCCTGTCCTGTGTCCTAATTACCTGTCCTACTACACCACCATCGAGGAGCTCCAGCAGAAGGTAAGATCCAGCCATCTGTTTAACCAAGTTGTGAATCGACGGTCTCCAAGCAATGGCTATTTGCTAAGCCTTAGCGGTTTTAGTTCTTTTTATGCTGAAAAAAAAAAAGTTTATTGAAGAATAAGAAAAGCTCTTGAGTTAATTGTCAACTTGAGTTAACATTCGGATTTTAGAGTTTTTCCTATTGCCAGAGATAGGCTTTACCATTATAACTAGATAGCTCAGGACCAAATCAGGTTCACAACCAGTGGTTACCATTTCTTTGATACAAATAAGAAAGCAGGGCTCTTAAAAGATAAATTTTTCCTTAGTAAGTTTCTAAACAGTTTAGTTTTTAATCCGTGTTGGAACCATTCCACCTTTTTCTCCTCTTATGCTCCTTTTATCATCTTTACATTATTCAAATCATTTGTTCCGATACCTAAGTTTCTTATTCGGAGTGATATGCTGCTGTTACTACACATCTGGGTTCATTCAGTTTTATATTTTAAATATTTTCAGAGCACCTAGACATTGTTCTAGGTTCTGAAAAAAAATGTGGGTGAACTAAAAATATCCCTCCCTTCATGGAATTCATATTCTAATGGGTTGTGGTGTGTTAGGCATATTTGGGATAGATTTTATATTTTTAACAGAAAAACATATGCAAAAGTTCTTACTTATGTAATTTTTTGCTGATCTTTTAGGAAAATAACAAAACCTCTGTTTTTCTAAAATCTCCCAAGCTTCTTGAACATAGCTCTGGAGATTTATAAAAAGTTTAACTTGCCTTCCCCTAATTCACTGAAACACACACAACCTCTTCGGTTCTTAAAAGAAGGAGATCCTGGTGTTTGTCTCATTTGTGTGTACAATTTCTTAATTCTAGATCTTGTGTACCAAGGCTGAGAATTCCAGGCTGGTCTCACAAATTGACAACACCAAACTGGCTGCAGATGACTTGAGAGCCAAGTAAGCCCACCCAGCACTGTCACAATGACAAAATTTACCCCTGAGTCGGACCTAAGCAATCCCAGTACGATTATTCCCATGTCTACTAAGCCTCCTACTCCAGAGCATGTTGGCACTAGCTCCAAAGAGACCTGAAAATTCAGTAAATAATTAAGATTGGTAACCCTCACCTGTATATGTAGGACCTACAGTTCTAACATAAGAACTATCTGATTACATGCTTAACAGCTGGTTACATGATAACAGCTTAGTAAAATAGATAATATGCTGTTATTCAGTTTAAGGTAAGAAAACTGGTGTAATGAGGAAGTTACCTATACAAAAGCATACAACCAATGGAAGACACAGCCAAAATGTAGACGCAAGTCCCTGACCCCTAACCCTAATATCTTCTTACTAACACTGCATTGCCTCTAGGGGCAGAGGAAGAAGGATAAATGCCCTCATCTCCAAGAATAGCACTGTAGCATAACTCTGGCCAACTAATTTAGGCATAATAACTAAGTATGATATGTATCAAATGATATTTATCAGATGGTTTCACTTCTAAAGAGAATAAAACTCTCCATAGAAATAGAATGAATGAGAAGCCCAGAGAAAAACATGGAAGGGAGTTCTGCCTGGCTGGATTGGCACCATCTTCTTTTTAATGCCTTTCTTTTCATGTCTGGCTTTTGAAGCTATGAAGCTGAGGTGTCCCTACGCCAGCTCGTGGAGGCCGACGCCAACAGCCTACGGAAGATCCTGGATGCACTGACCCTGAGTAAGGCTGACCTGGAGGCGCGAGTGCAGTCTCTGAAGGAGGAGCTCCTCTGCCTCAAAAACAGTCACCAAGAGGTTAGAAAAAGATCAAGAGGGTCAATACATGCTAAGCCTCTAAAATGAGCATGAGTTCCTTTGAATTGTGCTTGACAAAGGGCATTCCCATTAGATATTACTCAGGCTTTTAGCCCTGATAATACCAACTGCTTCTTCATGCACTATGGATTCAATGTATCTCAAACTCATTGGCTGCTACACAATATCTGGAGCCACTTGGATAGAAAATCCTCTGATGTTACAATTTCCCTATAATTGGTACAAGTCAAACTCGTACAAGCCCATATATGTATCATAGAGACTATGGGCTCTCGTTATCAATTCACCTCTATGTTGCTACCTCCGTTACCCATCCCTAGAATTTATCTAGATTTTTTTGAAACTCTAATCTTATTAGTCAATTCCTTTTAATTTTGCACATATTTGAATACATAGTCATGTTTGAAATAGCTGTAAATCATTTTACGGCATATGGATACTACTATAAGTCATTGATTCCTTTATTGTGGACTGTAATTTAGATCGATGCAGTTAAACTGAATTCTTGCTGTTAAAAAAAGACATCCGAAGGTCATCTATTCACCAAATAACTTCACATTCTTTTTCTTTTCATAGGATACCAACTCCTTATGGGGGCAGCTTGGGGATAGACTCAACATTGAAGTAACTGCAGCCCCTTCTGTCGACATAAACCAGATTTTACAAGAAATGAGATGTCAGTATGAGTCCATCATGGAGACAAACCGTAAAGATGTGGAACAATGGTTCAACACCCAGGTAGGCAGAGTAGAAAAGTCAAAAAGCAATAAGCTGATGTGTTTCCAAGGGCCCTTCGTGGGTCGTGTTTTCCTTCCAAAATCCCCGTGGACTTTGTGTTTCAGATGGAGGAGCTGAATCAACAAGTGGTGACCAGCTCTCAACAGCAGCAGTGCTCCCAGAAGGAAATCGCAGAACTGAGACGTACTGTGAATGCTCTGGAGGTGGAACTACAGGCCCAGCACCGAATGGTACCCAGCATGCTAACCAAGCCTAGCTCAGCAAGGATGGCAGCAGCACCTGTGTGTCTGCCACAGTGCTTCCCAAACTCTGCCCCTCGGAACAGCTCCTCTGTTGGTTAAAGGGTCTATGGCTAAGAAAGGACTTCTTAGTCAAAAAAGGGGGAAATGCTCAATTAAACAAAGGTTAAACATACTGGCTTCCCATAAGCCTTTAACAAGCTGATATACACCATAAATCTCCAAAAAGGGGGTATATGGTATTGGGTACTCCAAAACTTGTTTTACTATGGACCTTCTTTTTTTTTTTTTTTAAGTTTTTCATGGTAATAATGGAGTACACTTTGGAAAACACTAGGAAAGCATTTTATATATGCAAAGCATTTTTATAAGCTATCATATTAGAATTATAAAACAATCTTATGAGGGAGGTGGTATAATTATTATCCAACTTGACTGATGAGGTTCTAAGAGCTAAGGTGATTTTCCCAAGGAGAATCTAAAATAAATGTCCTCTCTCCTATTTGACACATTAAGACATCGAGATTGTAAGGCAGCAAGTAATCTGTCCAAAGTCACAGAAGAAATGAGTCTGACCCACAATTCAGATTCCACAGCCAATACCACTTCCGCCTCATTACAATGCTTCTCTGATGTAAGAAATTACTGAAATGACCAACTATGAAAGGTATTACAAAGACTTGGCCCTTCGCTGGTTTTGTAACCTGAAAGTCATATGATCTTAGGCAACTTGTTTAACCTCTCAAACCTCAGTTTTCTCAACTAAAAACAAAACAAAACAAAAAAACAACTGGAGTATAAATATTTGGTTACTAAAACTTAAAAATCCCACCATTATTCATAGGTTTACACAATCAAAGAACTTTACTCATCCAACTTTCAACTTCTGTTTTACATAAAGGAATTGATCCAGTGAGGGAAATGTCTATGGTTAAACATTTTTCACTACCTTTTTCAGTATAAGAACTTACTGAATGAGATCTCATGATAATGCTTTTTTTTTTTTTTTTTTTTTTTTTGTCCTGGAGATTGAACACAGGGGCATTTAACCACTGGCCACATCTCCAGCCCTTTCTATTTTTTATTTTGGGAAAGGGCCTTGCTAAGTTGCTGAGGATGGCTTTGAACTTGTGACCCTACTGCCTTAGCCTCCCAAGTCACTGGGAGGTGATGCATTTTTAATGCCTGAGTGTGCAATGAGTTGAATTTGTTTTTTTCTATTACAAGTAGCAGAATGTGGTAGGAGATTATCAGGTGGTCCAAAAATAAGAGGAAGAGAAATAAATACAAAGAGTATGTGTCGGGGGATGATAAAGGAAAACAAGCTTTAATATAATTGGTCATTTTGCTTTTAGATTTATGTGGCTAGGAGGTAATAAAAGGACTTGGAGATCCATTACCAGTATCACAAAGAAATCATTGGTTTCAATGACTTAAACAATGACCTGGGCTTAAAGGAGTCGTCATTGTAAATCCTACTTTTCTTTTCCTCCTCCCTGGTAGAGAGATTCCCAGGAATGCATCCTGACAGAGACTGAGGCCCGCTACACGACCCTGCTGGCCCAGATCCAAAGTCTGGTCCATAACCTGGAGGCTCAGCTGGCAGAGATCCGCAGTGCCCTGGAAAGACAGAACCAGGAATATGACATTCTGCTGGATATTAAGTCCCGGCTGGAGTGTGAGATTGCCACATACCGCAGCCTTCTGGAGAGCTCAGACTGCAAGTAAGTAAAATGAAAACAACTTGTATGAGAAAAAATGCTAAAATGCACAATGTATGTACTGCCACAGGTATCCAGGGGACTGCACTTTGAGCTTCTTGCTTGTGCTGGGAAGCTCTGAATGGAGACTGTCTTAAGCTGTACCCTGCGAGACTACCAATTATAACCTAGTCCAAACTTGAGGTATAGGCTGAACTGAGTTGCTCTGAAGAGCCAGTATGTAAGTTAATTCCTTTGCTTCTTAGAGTTTTAAAAATTATTAGATAAAAAGGGATTTTCCCAAAGATGTACATTGCTAGCCACTGTTACAGACTGCCACCCCCCCGCACCCACTGAGATGAATGCCTGACTTTGCCAAGTTGAAACAAGACAACCCTGGTCTCTTTGGGGAAACTCCGCCCCAGCTGAAACCCCTACTGCATCCAGCTGCTGGTTCTTAATGCCAATAACAGTATATTCACAGGTGTGTTTCAGCATCTTTTTTTTTTAAGTTGTATTTTTAAAATGATGATAAGCTAACAAACCCATTAAAAACTCACCTGAAATATGAACACTTTGAAGTCACTCAGTCCAGACGAACACAAATGCATGCTTAGATGAAACTGCAAAGGACACCAACCTGCCCCAACTCATCACATCAGTGAGCTCTGTTCACGGTGTTTTTGTTTTTTTTGGGGGGGTGGTTACTGGGCTCTTTTTATTTTTATTTTTTATTTTGAGATAGGGTCTTACTAAGTTGCTTAGGGCCTAAGTTACTAAGACTGGCTTTGAACTTGTCATCCTCATGCCTCAGCCCCACAAGCTGCTGGGATTATAGGCATGCGCTACTGCACCCAGCTCACAGCATTCTCCAAACAGGCATGTCCCCATCATGTTAGCACAATGTTAACTGATTTCATCACCTTAATATTTCAAAGTGCCTCCTGTTATCAAAGTAAGATCATGTATTACAAAAGGTGTTTACTGTTAGTTGTTTACTACTCCAATTCTCTAAAAACTATTCATTTATAGAGGCCCAGAAGGCACTTTGAAGATTCCACATCTAAAGATCCCATAGATGGGATGCAAATCACCACTAGCAATGTGACTAGCTTCCCATGAGAAAAATATCTGATTCATTTCTGTTCCTCAACTTGTTCCTTATCTGTTGATCCTTAACTGTTGATCTTGTGAGGTTAGTTCCCATTATGTCCATTCTGCAGATGAAAAGCTAAAGCTCAGGAGCGTTAACTGAGCTACCTGAGGTCACCAGCTGGTAAGTGACAGTGCTGGACTCCACCACAGTTTTTGACTCCCTTGCAGTATGAGTCCCGTGATGCTCTGACATTGGCCATATCAGAAGCTTAGTTAACATAATATTTCTCAAGCTAGGATGCTGTTTTCCAATGGATCTGACCTGATTTTTTTTTCTTCCACTGGACTACAACACAAAATGAATAAACACTTGGAAGCACCTATTTTGAGGGACAGGTTGTTGAAAACTTTGCCCACCCCCATTTTTCTTCATAGCCATCATTGCTCTTTCTCAATCATAGGTAAAACTCTGTTTTCTCCTCAGGCTTCCCTGTAACCCGTGTGCCACCCAATGCAAGCCTTCCACTTGCACATCCTCCAAGCCCAGCACCGTGGAATGCACCGCCCCGGTTTTCACATCCTCAGCCCCTAATGGGATACTCAAGCGGTACAACGTCTGTGGACCCCCGTCCCGGATACTGGTTAAAATATGCACCATCACCAAGGAGATTCAGGATGGGAAGGTCATTTCTTCTCATGAACATGTGCAGCCTTGCTTCATCCCCAGACTTGCCAAAGTCTAACGGCCCAAGGGGATGCAAAGGACCCCCATTCATGAGAGAAAGGCCAATACCTGCTCCTTCCAGAGAGGTTTAAGAACTCCCCAGGCCCTTAAGGTACTTAGTCTCTTACTACTACAGCGGGTCCCCATCACTAGATAGAGTGTCTTTTATTCCACTCCTTCCCTAAGTCGCTGCTGCCAACGTGATAATAAATTACATTTCTCTGGTAGGACATTTTGCATTCATCTGAAGGGTGGGAATGGATTAGCCAGTTCCTGGGGGAAGATGGCCTATGATGCTTGACTCCCCAGGTGTTGAACCGGCAGGTTTTTCTTTTGTTTACTCAGGCCTTATTTACTTATGTGCCTCCTTGGAGCCAGTCAGACAAGTTCCAGGATTGTTTTTGGCCATTGGCACACTAAGGTGAAAAGCTACAACCTTCCCTTCCAAGCTCCTTTTGTGGCTATAGAAAGAAGCCTATACAAAAACAGAGTAAATAAGGAAAAAAAGATCTTTGATGTTTAGTTTCCTTGAATAGATAATCACAGGTCCTGTTGAACTCTGCTGCCTCAGTTTTTTGTTTATAGGTACTGACATACTTGACCCTCCCCAGGAGATTTTTGAAGATGTCCATGTTCTCTAAAACTTTGTGAACCATTAGGCTCTTCTCCAAATATTTTCTTTGAGAATCAGAAATAGTTATGGGGAATGAATGAATCTAGAGCTATTTCTTCAAAAATAATTTTGAAGAAACTGGGTCCTTTCGTTAAATGTTTACTCTTTCTCTTTCTATTCTTTAGGGAATGGGAGTTTGATCTGATTGTTTGAGAAGGGCCATGTAGCTGGATCTCTCAAGACATAACCCCCGATGGGTGATCATGAAAAAATAGCTTAGATTCCTGCTTCAATCTATCCATCAGAGATAAATGGACTTGATATTCACAAGCTTTGCAGAAAATCAATAGTGAATCATTGCTACTTGAAAGCACCAGGGAACCCCACTGTGAGAAGGTATTATTTATGTACTAGCCAGTACCATAGCTTCTTAACAGCAGAGCTCAGAGTATGTAAATCATTCCCTGCAAAAATGAGACGTTTTTGGAGGTTTTAGCAAATAATTCCAAATCAAACATATAATGGGGAGCCCAAAGGCCTTGTGTTCTAAACTTGCCATTTCCCAACTGTGACCCTGCACAGTTTAGATTCATTTCCTAGAGAAAGAAATTGCCTACTTCACAGGGCTGTTGTGAAGAGCAAATGAAATTGTTTATGTAATACTGCTGTTTGATGAAAAGCACTAGACAAATGTGATCTTAAATAAGCTTTGCTATTAGCTACAGCTCTGGACATAATTTTATTCATTATTATCTTCTTAAAATTGTTTCTTCATGAATTATTTATCCAGTCATGATTTGAGAGTTTTAATAGTGTTTAGCTTCGGAGGGTGGGGGACAAAACAAGATGTCTTGTGATCATGCCTACAATTCTACTCAATAAAGCATTTTTTAAATTCTTAGGGTAAGTATCAGATGTCAGTTGATGCCTGGTGCCCACATCAAAGATGTTTACAGTAACTCACAGCTCAGAGATTTACTTCCTCCAGACAAGTAGCAACTCACACTAACCTAGTGGAATGCAGAATTCCCAGAATGGACTCTTTTCTATTGATGATTTCTCATCCAAATGAGCAAAGTACCTCCAGTCAGCACTTAAGTGCATATTATCTCAGACTACAGGATGGAAATATGGAAAAGAGCCAAGAACTTGAACTAGAAACCATGGTACAGAGTCTCAACCCATTTTGTATGTGTGATCTTGAGTAAAACGAACTTTACAACCTGGGCCCCATCTAAAAAGTGGCTGATAGGATTAAGTGGGATAATGATAGAATATTGCAAAGTGGTGGTGCTATGCAGAAAGCAGTCCTTATTCCCTAAATTAAAAGCCAGACATATGTCATTTCCATCCATCTTCCTCCTTTCTAATCATTGCAAGCCAGGTGGATCCTGATACATACCATCAACACTTACTGGAAAACTAATTGGCAAGAGGTCAGAGCTGCTCAACCTGCTTTGAGCTTCTGATCCCAACTAGATAGAAGGGTCAGTGGACTCAGGCTAACCTTAGGCTGATGCAGCAATGCCATTATCAGTTCATCCCAGAAATTTGGCATCTTCTACCCACTCAGAGCAAAGTATCCCTCATCCCTTCTGTAATAAAAATAAGTTTTTATGAACTGCACAGTCACGAGGGAATGGGCCTCTCAAGGGCTTATAGATTTTTGAATTGTCTTCTTTGAATAAGAGAATGTAAACCCATCTGCAGAACCTTGTCTACATGTGGCCAAATCTTTTCAAGGCAATGTGAGTCTGGATTTTACCAGGAAACTAAATAAGTATCCTATATAGCCACAGGAGGGAGTTAAAGGGTTTTTACATAGTTCAGCATAGGTCAGCAGCTGGAGTAGAAAAGAGGCTTGTGGGAGACAAAGGATTCCCTACTAGTATAATTCTAGCACAGCTCAAAAGAGCCATGAATTAGGAAACACCATGGTCTCTGAAGCTTGAGTTCAAATCCTTTCTCTGCTTTTCACTGTGAGAGTCCATAATTACATTTCTAAACAAAGGAGATGTTTTGGAGATATTTTTTCTAGACTTTGTCTTTCTTCATGTTGATTCACCCTAATGTCATAGCTGCTTCCAACTCTCCCAAATACACAGATACCCACCCTTTGCTTCTTGCCCTTTAACTGCCCCCGTGCCCGCTCCTCCGGCACAGGGCAAGTGGCCTCTCCATGCTAACCTCTCAGCATCAATTCCAACATGGCCTAGAAACTTTTCCTCAAGAGTTCCTTAGCGGTAATCCCTTTCACGATTTCCCTCCTGGACTTCCCTAGTGCAATCCAGAAGCCACCTGCAGTCACATTTCCTGGGGAGCTTTAAAATTCAGATCCTTGAGAGGTATGCCAGACTTGCTGCATTCGCATTACCAGGTGTGGGACCTGGGAATCCAATTTTTAACAAAACTCCCCAACAGAGGAGCATACACTGCATTCAAAGCTATTGCTTTATAATTGACAACTGATTTTTGGTATAAAGATCTGGATGACTCCATCTTTTTTTTCTCATCTTTTTTTATTAATACATATAAATTGTGCATATTAATGGGATGCATTCTAATATTTCCAAATATGTATACAGCATCCACCCTTCCTTTTGAGTGTCTCTTTTAGATTTTGTCACTAGCCTCATAGATGATCGCATTTACAGATAGCTCCTCCTCTACATGTCAATCTGCCTGTTTATGAAAGGGAGTTAATCAATAATAATCAATAATTTAACAAACTTTGTTAATTCTTTAACCCTCACACCACCACCAGGAAGTAGCTACTATTAACAGTCCCATTAAACAGATGAAACAGCTAGACAGAGAAGTTCAATAATTCGTCAAATGCCACACCATAATGAAATTAAATTTTAAGTACTTTGTTTTCCTTAACACCTGACATATAATCAATCAGTCTCCCCAAACAGACATGATCCACAATAGCAATGACTGCTTTTCAAAGCACTCTTCTGTAATTGCTTGTCACTACTTCTAGTGAGATGCCATCAAGAAGAGAAGTTTTTAGGCTATTGCCACTAATCATTCTCTTCATCCAAACTGCAGAGATTAAGTGAGTTTTAGTATTAGGTATTTTGCTGGCAGCTCATAACCTTTTTTATATCATAGATAGAGAAACCAGAGAGCCCAGAGAGAAAGGTAACTGAACCATGAACCATGATGACTGATGAGAAAATATAGTTCTCTTTTCACCCGACAGTGACCTTGGGTTCTAGTCCTTGGGAGCATCACTTGGCTTCCCTGTGCTTGGGCCCTGAGTGCTCATCACAGAACTCTCCAGCTCTGATATCCTTAGTTTCTCTTGTAAGTGCTAATGTCATGGGGCCCACCTTATTGTGTCTAATCTTCTACATCCGCAAAGATGAAATGACACCCAAAGTGACATCCTCCAAACCCCTCACCCCAGTGCCTTTCAAAGGCAAGGAAATGGTGTCAATGGATGTTTTTGAGAAGCCACTACTGTACGCTGTTAGGATTAATTCCCATAATTTCTACCTATCAGACAATGGGGGGATGCATCTTCCTCTAGGGAGCCACGAACTTGTCCATGCCTGAAGAGATTCATCTTCATTCCGTCCATTTTGATTTCAAATCAAAGTCTTCATATTAAAAGTTATTTTCAAAGAAAATGTCCTCTCTAAATGAAAGGGAAGGAGAAAAATGCAAAGTTTCAGGAGAAAGGGGAAGTGTCCTGGAGAGGAGGGAGTAGCACCATCCACATCAGGGTGGAGGCTGAGGCATGCGCCGTGTGGAGCCGTGGGTTAGTGTCGGTGCACGCAAGCCTGGCCAAGCGTTCCCTGCTTCAACACTATAATCAAATGTCTTTTATAGGAAATGAATCCTTGGCCTATTTGGCTGGCTGGAAATATCTGGTCAGTGTGTTCATACATGAGTCACAGGCTTCCCGGGGACAACCCACGCACCCCGTACAAATGGGAACAACCCTGTTTGGCAACATTGAATAGGTTTATTCTAATTGCCATTAACCTTTCAGGTTGAGCATCATATCTGGAGAGTTTTTTTAGCCAATACCTTTAAGCCATAAGCCACCATTTAACATTCACGTAAGAAAAATGTGTAAAATGCCAATGTTTATTAAACTTCTCAATGAAGGTGTCAATGATAGGAAAGTTTCTGAACAGATTTTTGTTATCTTTTGTTATCTTGAGCTCATTTCTTTCAATTTATGCAGCTGGTTTTAGAGAACTATCTATCCCCAACTCTAAGTAAGAGTACAAGTGTCTTCTCTCCGTGTCAGCTGCGGATTGTTTGTTGGCTCGTTTTTCACTAACCCACCAGAAAAAAAAATAAGTGCCCTCCTCCTTTACCGTCACTGTTCCAGAAATACATACACCTGCCTTGTAGGATGGCCTCTGTGGTTACAGAGAGAAGTCTGATGGTAGAAGGCAGATAAAACAACAACCTATCAAACAGGACTTTGTTTTTTCAGGGGAAAAGGGAGAGTATAATTTTCTCCTTTTCTCCATCAAGTGATCCAGAAAGTCCAGAACTAAAGCATTAGAAAAAAGCTAGAAAAGGCCAGGCCTGGTGGTACAAGCTTATGATCCCAGAAACTTGGGAGGCTGAGGCAAAAGGATTACAAGTTTGAGGCCAGCCTCAGCAACTGAGTGAGGCCCTATGCAATTTAGCAAGACTCTCTATCAACATAAAAAAAATAAAAAGGACTGTGTATATACAGCTCAGTGATAAAGCATCCCTGGGTTCCATCTCCACTATATTAAAAAAAGAAAAAAAGGAACTGTTTTCCCCCCTCTGGCCAAGAAACAGAATCATGTACTGATTGAGAACAAATACTTAAATGTAGACCAGCACTGTCTGGTTTCCAGCTGTGAGATATTAGGCAAATGACTTAACCTCTATAGCTCCACTTCTTCATCTGCAAAATGGAGCTATTAATAGCATCTGCTTCGTAGGGTTTGATGATGACATTAATTAATGACTGCAAAGCTCCAAGAGCAGGACTGGCACCCAGTAACACTGGTAGTAAGAGGCCATTGTGCTGCTTTGAGAAGCTTACATTCAATTGGAAAAAGAATCACACTCAAGCTAATGAGTTATTCCACATGAGCCAATTGTAAATGGCAGGAGTCATCCAAAGCTGTTTTAATAGCAAACAAAAGCACCAGATCAAGGTTAGAACCTTTCTTTTTAATAGAAAATGGAGTCATACAATAGCCCCAAATAAAAAACCACATGCAGGTCAAAGACTTTTGTTTTCCAAAATGTCATGGAACTCAGTTGGAAAGGACCTTTCCATAATGTATCAACCTTTGCTCTTTGGGGGCAGCCAATAAGAAGAAGACGGCACCAAGAGGAGGAGGGAGACCAGCTTGACATCAGTCCTGCAGGAAGGATCATTTTTGTAGAGAACGCAAATGACAGGATAATTCAGATAGGATTGCTGGCCCTTCTACCAGTACATTTTATTTATTGTTTTTGTCCTTTGTGGCCCCAGTGTTCCCTGGGGCCTGGTTAGGGGTCCGCGGAGAAACCAGCAGGAAGGCTTCTACAAAACTCTCAGTGTTAACATGGTACAGCCAACTCATGATCAGAATTACCAGACACATGCAGAAACCACAGTGCCTTCTAAGGCCAGAACTAGGAAGAGCAGGGCTTCTTCTATTCAATCAAAAATGCATTGAACTTTTTGGCTCAGACATCATACTAAGGGTTTCACATGAATAATTGCACTCCACTCTCACAATTTCCCTGTCATACTATTATGATTCACACTTCACCAGCCACTGAACCAAAGCTTACAGAAGTAACTTGCTCAGTGTCACATGGTGCATAAATGGTAAGGTCAGAACTTGAACCAATGCTTATCTACCACACTCCAGATGCCCAGTCATTAATGTGATCACTCAAGTTTGATTATGTCATGTCTGTAGCATGATCAAAGACATAAAGAGTTCAAGAATCAAGGCTCGTCACCGAGTTCTAAAGAAAATGAGCCCTAAAGACACAACTCAGTAGTGTTCATATATATAGCCCAATCCAGGAAGAAGCAGGGCTGAACACAGTCACATCAGTACATGTAGGGCCAGAGCAGCTCTTCAGGATTCGTTCCTTAAGACCTCACATCTCTCTTCTGGTCCTATTTTTTCCAGAAACCTTCCTGTTTCAATTTGGTTTCTATAATTTTCAGATATAACAAAGATGCTCTGGTTTGCAAATGGAAACTCTATAGTGGCAGAATGGATCATCTTTCGGTATTAGCACATTTGCATTCTGGATCCTCCCTCTGGCACTTAAAGGTCAGGTTATTGTGAGTCAGCTCCTGAGAATCTCTTTGCTTCTGGTGCACCAATAGAAATAGGGCTCTGAACCCACCAGCCTGCAGACAGACCTCACAAAAGAGTATCCCCCTGTGAAGCTCTGCCCTGGAGACCAGATGACCTAACTAGATAGCATCTCCACCTCATCTCGGTCAAACTGCAGCACTCATGTCATTGGGTTCATGTGAAGTCTATTGTTTGAATATTGGCACTGTATAGTTCTGCCCCACTAGATGTAAAACCAAGAGGTCTTACGTGGAGAAACATCAAGAAAGAATAGGCCTCACTTCTACTCATATTCACGGTGAGCACAGGGTTGGAATGATAGCTGCAGGGTATCCTTGTTTCCAATGGACAACTTGCGGCTTCATCAACAATGGTAGGTTGTCAAAGCAGCAAGCAACTTTCTGGTTTTGATCTCTCCCATGAGTAGCAGGCCACAAGAGTGATAGGATGAGATATCCAAAGTCCACCCCCAGGATCCCTGTTAAGAACGGCTACAGATTGTTACAGGGATGGAATGGAGATCAGAAGTGAAATCCAACGTGTTAAGTTTAGGATAATAGACGATACTGTCTGTGAACGAGGCACAGACAGAACAAGGAAGAGGAAGAAGCAAAATAGTTCTGTTCTTGTCGCCCTGAGTGGGAAGAGCCGAGAGGCCGTTGGAAGCTCATCCAGGTGGAGCAGAATGTCCTGTAGCTGCAGAACCACAGGGGCCATGTCCAGTGTCCCCGTTGCATCACCATCTGTCCATATTGATGATGTGAAGCCTGTGTAGTGAACAGTAGTGATGAAGAAACCTGGGGATAAGGCAGCTCAGTCTAAAAGGAAGGTCCATGGAGAAGTTCAAGAGCTGGGGACAAAGGACTCCATCAGGGGAGAGCGAGAGACTTGGGCTGTAACTGAAAGACGTTCAATCCTGTCCAATTACAGCACCCAGGTGTTGTGGACTATCAGGAACAGCCTTAATTCAGTGAAATGTTTTTTATTTTCCATAAAAATTAAGTGTTTAATTCAATGTGAGTTAAAACTCTATGATTTTATGAAGTCTATTATATAAATTAATTTGCAAATTTAAAAACACCTATAATTTGGCTAATTTAGGGTTTAGGAACTATATTCACTATAACTATCTTTGCTGCTTTACTAATAAAGATTCCTATTAAATATGTGTGTTGAAAATATGTCTTACCAATGACATGGAAAAATATTCTGTTCATCTGTATTTAATCTTCAGCAAAAACCAATCGCTGGAGTTCCCATTACATGCACTTGCTGTGTTAATTTTCTACTGCTGCTATAAACTACCAGGAACTGAGTGGCTCTAGACAGCACAAATTTACTTATTATCCTTCAGCTCTCTGTGTCAGAAGCATAACACAGGGCTCACAGGGCTGAAATCCTCCGGGCTATGCTCCTTCCTGGAGGAGGACCTAGAGGAGACTTCATTCCCTTGCCTTGTCCACCTCCGAGGGGCTGCTCCTCATGCTTGGCGATGTTGTCCTTCCATCTTCCAAGTCAGCAATCTCAGTAGACTGAGCTCTGCCTTCCTCACATCTCCTGCAACGTGATCTGAATTTTCCACTTTGTTCTTTGGCTTTTAAAGACATTTGAGATTGCACTGGGGTACAGACAGAACAAAAAAGAGGAAGGGCCCACCTGAATGATTCAGGATAATCTTCCCATTTTAAGGCCAGGTGATTAGCAACCTTAATTCTATTTACAGCCATAATTCTCCTGTGTCACCTGACATAGCTTATTCAGAGGGTCTAGAAAATTAGGATGTGGATGTCTTTGGGGGAAACCATCATTCTACCTAATGCACTTGCTTATAACAAACCAAACGAAAACCGGAGAGAGAGAAAGAGACACTCCATATATTATCTTTGTAAAACACCAAAGACCCAATCTGAAGACTGATGTGCCCGGTAACAAGGACATGGGTATTTAAATCCACCAACCAATTAAGTTTCTGTGTTGTACTTTAAGCCTCAGGGAATACAATTGATGTAAGGATAGTATATATTTAAGACTATACCTTAACTAATAGTTTGAAGATGTAAACATACTCTATAACCTTCTGGGGATCATCTTTTTATAGCAACAATAACAACAATTAACATTTACTGAGCACTTACATTGTGCCAAAGTGTCATGTGCTCTCTGTGCATTTTCTACAGAGCTACTCATTTGACAGATGAGGAGCATGAGGTACAAGGGGTTCATAATTCACCAGGGACGTGCGAATAGTTATTTACAGAGCCAGGTTCCAAGTCCAGGACTGTGGGACTCCAGACCCTGACTTTTTAACCATCAAGCAAAACTGCCTCTTCTTTTTTTTACCAATGTGCACTTTGTAAGAATTTATTCACTGATTGACTTGCTGTGAGTTCAGTGTGAAAGAAAGACATCTAGCTGTTAGGATTCTGTCCCTCAGGCCAATTTTGGCCACTCTCCGCTGACCTCTCCTATAATTCTGGGACAGAAAGGAAAGAACTTATGGGGAGGAAAATAAAGAGGCATGTCCATGGGAAAATAAGGAAGACAGAGAGAATGGGAGTAAGATCTAACAAAGGTCATGCAGAAATGGATTTCACCTGCTCAGAAGAAATAAGGCAAAGTCAAATCTTGCTAGGGAAGAGCTGCAGGGCTGGTTCACTGTGCTCCACTCCACCCTAAGCCCCACTTAAGATACCATATGGAATGCTCTGGTAACTTTCTCCAAGTGTAAATAGTATTCATCCCAAAATAAAAATAGTTTTAAACAGAGAACATAGAAACAGTAAGAATAAAATACACCAAAACAAAGAAATTTGAAACTATACTTAGGATACAATTTTATATAGAAAAGTGAGAATTTAAAAGGCTCCCACAATTTTAAAATAAACATATCTTCCCAGCAATTTATACTCAAGTCCAGAACAAAGAAAAATATGGGATTTTTATTTTATTTTAATCAACACATAATAAGTGTGTGTGTGTGTGTGTATATATGTGTGTGTGTGTGTTATATTTACATACATACACACACATACACATATATATATATGATTGGGGACATAGCTCAGTTAGTAGAGTGCTTTCCTCACATGCACAAGGCCCTGGGTTCAATCCCCAGTACCACAGAAAAAAAAAAGTAGACACATTTGTGGATTCCAATATGATATTTCAATTCATGTATACAATGTTAATAATCAAATCAGAATAATCAGCATTCCCATCTCTTTATCATTACTTTATGCTGGAGCCTTCAAGTTTATCTCTCCTAGTTTTTTCAAATATATAACAAATAGATATTGTAATACACACACAAAAATTTAATAATAGTACCATTACGATAGTTAAGGTCTGGAGATTTTCCCAAAGGCCCAAGTGTGAAAGACTTGGTTGCCAGTTTATGGTGCTACTGGGAGATGGTGGTACCTCTGAAATCCAGTGGAAGATAGGATCATTGGGAGTATTCCATTGAAGAAAATATTGGGCCATCAGTCTCTTTCTGTTTGCTTCTAGGCCACCATGAGCTAAACAGCCTCCTCCACCATGTGTTACCACTGTCATATACTGTGATGCCACAAGCCTAAAACAACATAGCCAAGTGACCATGGACTGAATCCATAAGCCAAAGTAAAACTTTTGGCTTTTTATGTTGATTATCTCAGGTGTTTTGTCACAGTGGTAGGAAACTAACAAACCACTGAGTATAACACATAGATTATCTGCTTTAATTCACACCATCAGATGATGTTTTGTTTTGGTATTTGTTTGTTTTGTTTTGTTTCTGAAGCTTACAATGAACATTGCCAGAACTTTAGTTGTCTACGTTTTTGTTTTTCTTTTTGGTGCTGGGAATTGAACTCAGGGCCTGGTGCAGTCTAAGCAAGTGCTCTACCATTGAATTATAAGAGATGAGGTTTAATCTCAGTTCATAGTTATAGAAATTGAGGAGTAAGGAGTTGAGTCGTAGATGAAAGAGTCAGGATTTGAACTTAAGTCTGATAACAAGAACATGCATCAACATGTGATAGTAGAAGCAAGTGTGACTCCATTTTGTTTTATGACTTCATCCTGTAGAACAACCATGCCAAGTAGAAGGGTCATGACCGGGGCAAGATGTTCTTTTCCTTTTGCTACAGAAACCTTTAAGAACACAAAACTACTTAATGGGGTATTGTTTCTGTAACTAGGGTAATGGGGCTCTGTTTCTGTAACTGGGGTGACTGGGCTAACTGTGATTGGTTAGGCTTCCCTCCGCTTGACTGCACTGTCCTGCTTCCGTAACCTGGCTTGCTTGCATTGGCTGGACCCCCAAACATCCCTTTTGCAGTTCTCAGGCTTATAAGGAGTGCCCTTACAATTTTTCAGGGCTGATCAGGGGAACAGCTTTATGTTCTGGTCAGCCACCACCAGTGTGCTTCAATAAAGGCTTGATTCGATTATACGTGAGTGGTCTGGAAGTCAGTTTATGAAACCCTGGGATGAAGCTTTAACTATAACAAACATAATCCACACTGACCTTTACATGAACTATGTTTATAAGACATAAACTCCTACAGATAATCTTTCCTGTAAAATTACAGGGAATATTATTAGTAGTATCATTTTTATGATAAGAATACTGAGACCAGAGAGGTTAAGGTTTCCAGGTGGGTTAATGGCAAAGCAGTAACTTTAGCCCCCAGTTCCAAATTCTTTCCAGAATCCTGCTCTGCAACCTAGATGTAGAGCAGTCATCAGGGAGGTGGTTTTTAAAAAGAAAATAAATCTTTGAAACTAGAAGTACAGAGTTTTGAAAAGCAAGCATTCCTAACCAAAAGAGAGAAATGTAAATCATAAAACTGTTTCTCAAAATAAAAGTCAATCCATGATTAGTGATTTATAAGCAGTGAAATAGGTAACCAAAGAATACACTCAAGGAAAGAAAAGATGCATTTAGAAGCAAATGTGCAAGAACTATAAACACACAGAGAACCTTCACAAACACACAGATAAAACAGGAAGCCCATAGTCACCTGGAACCCGGGCTCCCCCACACCTCTGCCACAGGACAAGCTCAGGAAAGTTTTCCTCTTCTCGCTGTTTTAATTCATTCATCTATTTAAAAGGAAAAAAAAAGTCTACAATAGTTACTTGTTCATAAAATAAGGTGAGAACCTTGAACAAAAAGAACACTTTAGCAAAATATCTGATTACTTCCCATCTCAAAGCATACTGATCAGGGAATGTTATCAAATGGATACAGTCTTGGGAGCATAATTAACACTGTGTTTATTATACAATCCTGTCAAACAGACAACTGCAGCATGTACACATTATAAAAATAATTAATTGAATTTTATTATTGACATTTTTCACAGGAGGAAAATAATTAATGCGAAGCTACCACTCTCACATCCTGCCTGTGTTATTATGCCATTCCTCTACCAAAAGCGTTAAGTAGGGGCTGGGGCTGGGGCTCAGTGGTAGAGCACTTGCCTGGCATATGTGAGGCACTGGGTTCGATCCTCAGCACCACATATAAATAAACAAAATAAAGGTCCATTGACAACTAAAAAAACATATATTAAAAAATGTTAAGTAAACCATCACAATCTGTCTGGACAGGTGCAGTAGCCTCCTCCTTGTCTCCAAATGCATACTCCTGTCCTCATTGATTTTTCTCCAAGGCTATCTTTTGAACAATCAGTATGCTGGTGGCTCAGCCCTCCTGCTCAGAACCTCTCCATGATTTTCCTTCAGTGCTCTGTTGAAGGTCAGAGTAAACAACAGGCCTGAGAAGGCCTGGAACAACCCTGCATTGCTGGCTTTTCATCTCATCTGGCTTTTCTCCTTGCTCTTTCTGCGCAGTGACTGAGAATGAATATTCAAAAAATATTTGTTGAACCAATGAATGAACGGGTGAACCATAGATTAAGGTTTCACCTTTAATAAGCAACATTTTGGTGAATCAAACAAATAAATGGTTGAAACACCAACAACTGTCACTTAGGGAAGAATGGCAGGGCCGTGGGGGCAGGACCTTCCCACAGCCCTCGATACCCTGGCCCTGCTACCACAGGAATGCCAGATTAAAGGCAAAACCTACAAGGACAGCATTTTAGCAAATTGCATGAGATGACACCTCAGCCAACCAACACGACTGTTACTCAAAAATGTGACAAAAGAAAAGGAAAGTAACGCCCAGTGAACACTAAAGCTAACATGCAAGTTGATTCAAGGATTATGGATGACAGCAGCTTTTGTATAGGGATTTATTTGATTACCTATCATGTACATTGGACTAAGACCATAGAAGAGGAAAACCATTTCAGACTTGCAGAAAGAGCACTCCCCACCCACTAATGGGGATCTGGTTTTCTGCTGTCCTCTCGAATGAACAAAATCACCCCAATAGGCCTGGTGGCTGGCCAAGGTAGCACAAAAGGACGTAAGGGTCTTTCTAAAGCCAGGCTTAAGGCAGGGTGTCTTTTTGCAAAAGTTATCCAGCTGCAACATGGCTTGCCTTCCCAGAAGCATTTGGTGTCGGCTGGGAAGGAAACTGGGAGAGGGAAAGGAGTGGGCCTCCTTTTGTGAAGGCAGCAATGATAAAAGAGGTTCAGCTCCCAGTATCATGGGATAGGCCCGTCTATTCTTCCAAGGCGTAGGTCCAGGTATAGAGTGACAAATATGTCACTCAAATGATGACTTCATCGCCCACAGGTGAAAAGACCTCCACAACCAGGAAAAGAAGGCTTTCTCTGTTGATGATGGTGCAAGTTGAATTCTGAATTTAAAGTATAAATGGGTGAAGACCTGTTGCTGAGCACCATGGACCAAGCCCTCATATGGCAGGCAATTTGGCAAATACTAAAACTAGGGTGAAATAAAAGAAAAGAGAGCAAAGCAAATGAAACCCTTCAATCCAGACACTAAAGAATCCTTAAAAGCAGGGTGTGTCTTACTAGCCTCTGTGTTCCCAGAAATCGCTCAGTAAAATTAATAATTAAAAGAACTAAATTAGAAGGTTTTAATTCAAATTATGTGTGTGACTATGGAGTTCAATCAACCATAGATTTAGAGACAAAATGGATAGTTTGGAGGTAGGAAGAAAAAGCAACAAAAATATCTTAAGCAGAGCTAGCCATGCCAGGCACAGTGGTGCACACCTGGAATCCCAGAGACTCAGGAGGCTGAAGCAGGAAGATCAAAAGTTCAAGACCAGCCTCGACAACTTAGCAAAACCCTGTCTCCAAATTTTAAAAAAAATAAAAGAGGACTGGGGATGTGGTTCAGTGGTAAAATGCCCCTCGGTTTCATCCCCAGTACCAAAAGTCAAGCAAAATAACATAAATATAGCTGGCCATTTGCAAATAAACAGGTGCTTGAATAAATATCTCACAAGAGTAAAAACTTTAGTGAACATAAAGCATCATTTCTAAGGCTTAAAAAAGCAAGGGTAGAGGGAATAAAGAGTTCAACCTCAGCACAATGGCAAGCATCCCAGCTCTACCCAAGTGCTCTTGCTTCTTCTCTGTTGGTTTCTATTTCTTTGCCAGTAAAATGAAGTGCATGAAGCACATTTTTGCAAAAGTGGCTTATTTCATGGTCAATATTGTATTCCTATAAAACATGAAAATCCTAAATGTTTTATTGGTAATTAAAGGCCAACAGAAGAAAGGAACCTTTAAAGTTTACATTACTGGATCCTTACCTTTTCAATGTTGTACTGTTTTGAAGTCAACAAAAACCCAGGGAAAGACCGACAGGCAGAGAAAAATTCTGCATGTAATTTTAAAGGCTTGACGAACTTCTCAAGGTCTACCCATTGGTTTCCATGATAGAACCTCAGCTTAGATGAAAGTACTACATTGATTTTTTTTTTCCCCCAGTTGGGAATGCTCAGACTCATCTTCATTTTCTTCTCATTCTATCTCATCAAGTCTAATCCACACAATCCATCTCTGCTGTATATAGTTTCCAAGACCAAGTTTAACCAACACTTATAGAGGACCTGCCATAAGATGGAAATGATAGGAAATCGGAGATGAGTCAGCCAGAGCCTTGAATAAGTGGTGAGATTACTAGGCAGAGGTTTGCCATTCAGTATGTGCAGTAAGCATCTTTCTTGAGTGTGTGTGTGTGTGTGTATGTGTGAGTGTGTGTGTGTGTGTGTGCGCGTCACTTAGAACTGTACTAATCTGGACCTTCATAAAGACTTCAATTACTGGATTCTATGAATACAGATCCTATTGGATTGATATCTGCTTTCTCTTCCATTATTCTAATATCTTTGCCTCTTCTAATTTCCTAACTCTTAAAGTTCCCCAGTGCTATTCGTTGGTGTTCACTTATAAGGTCTTGTTGACCTTTTCAAGTTTTTTTCTTGCTTTTAAAAATCAAACTAAGAAAAATCCCTACCATTGCTGTATCATTACTGACCATTTGATAAAAATTCTTCATATGATCTTAAACCATTTTAATTGACTTATTTTTTTTTAAAAAAATGTTTATTTTTCAGTTGTAGTTGGGCACAATACCTTTATCTTATTTATCTATTTTTATGTGGTGCTGAGGATTGAACCCAGGGCCTTGCACATGCGAGGGGACTGCTCCACCACTGAGTCACATCCCCAGCCCCTAACTGATTTATTTTTTAATTGGTGCATTAGAGTCCTACATAAAAGTGGAATTCACTGCGATAGGTTCATACGTGCATATGACATTGTTTGGTTCATTTCATTCTTCTATTCCTCCCCTCTCCCATCCCTCCTCCCTTGCCCGCTCCTTCTTCTACTCCACTGTTCTCCCATCTATTTTTATGAGATCCTCTCCTTTTTTCTTTAATTCCTTATTTCTCTCTAGCTTCTGCACACAAAAGAAAACACTCAGCCATTCACTCTGAGTCTGGCATATTTCACTTAGCATAATGTTTTCCAGTTCCATCCATTTACCAGCAAATGACATGATTGCTGAACAAAACTTCATTGGGTATATACACCATGTTTTCTGTATCCAGTCATCTATTGAGGATAGATACCTAGGTGGTTCCATAATTTGATTACTGCTATAAATATTGATATGGATGCTGATTTTTCTTCTTTCTGGTCAGAAGGCAGGTCCATTCCTGGTCTTTTGATAGATCTCCAAACTGCTTTACAAAGTGGTTGTACTAACTTGCCATTCCAATAATGTGTAAATGTACCTTTTCCCCCACATATTACCTAGCATTTATTATTATGTGTATTTTTGATGCTTGTTGTCCTAACTGGGGTGAGATGGAATCTCAGTATAATTTTGATTTGCATTTCTCTGATTGCTAGGGATCTTAAACATTTTTTCACATTTGTTGACTATTTTCATTTCTTCTTTTGAGAAATGTCTTTTTAGTTCATTTACCCATTCATTGATTGGGTTATTTGGGGGGAGGGTGTTAAGGGGTTTTTTGAGCTCTATGTATATTCTGGATAATAATCTCCTGTTGAAGTTGGCAAAGATTTTCTACCATTCTGTAGGATCTGTTCATGCTCTTGTTTCTTTTGCTGTGCAGAAGGTTTTTAATTTAAAATCATCCCACTTATTGTTTCTTGGAGGGTTTTTTGGGGGGAGAGAGGGTTGGGGTTTTTTTTGTTTGTTTGGTTTGGTTTGGTTTTTGGTTGTTGGTTGGTTGGTTTTTGGTACAAAGAATTAAACTCAGGGGCACTCAACCACTGAGCCACATCCCCAGCCCTATTTTGTATTTTATTTAGAGACAGGGTCTCACTGAGTTGCTTAGCACCTCACAATTGCTGAGGCTGGCTTTGAACTCACGATCCTCTTGCCTCAGCCTCTGAGCCACTGGGATTACAGACGTATGCCACTGCGCCCAGCTGATTCTTGGTTTTATTTCTTGAGCTTTAAAAAGTCTTACTAAGAAAGCTAGTAATTGTGTCAATATGTTGGAGTATTGAGTCTATGTTTTCTTCTAGCAGTTGCTAGAAGTTTTAAATTAAACCAGTGTTTCTAGTTTAATTCCTAGGTCTTTGCTCCACTTTGAGTTAATTTTTGTGCAGGGTGCGAGAAAGAAAACTAGTTTCATTTTTCTACATATGAACATTCAGTTTTCCCAGCACCATGTGTTAAAGATTGTCTTTTCTCCCATATATGTTTTCAGAACCTTTGTCAAGGATCATATGACTTATAAGTATGTGGGTTTGTCTCTGTATCTTCTGTTCTATCCATTGGTCTTCATGTCTGTTTTGATGCCAATATTATGGTGTTTTGGTAACTGTAACTCTATAATATAATTTGAGATCTGGTATTGTGATGCCCCCAGCATCACTTTTATTGTTCAGTATTGCTTTGGTTATTCTAGGGCTTTTATTCTTCTATATGAATTCTAGGATTTATTTTCTAGTTACATGAATAATGTCACTGGGATAACAAGGAAGTTCACTTCAAACTAGACTATATTTTAGAACACAAAGCATGTGTTAGCAAATACAAAAGAATCAAAATTGCATCCTAACAGAAACCATATTAACACATGGAGATTGATTAACATATTTTGATGAGGAATGGGTCAGAAAAGAAATCGGGGAAGAATTTAAAAACTGTAGAAACAAATGAACACAGAGATACAACATACAAGAATCTCAGGGACACTATGAAGACACTTATGAGAAGAAAGTTTATAGCATTGAGCGCCTAAACAAAAATAACAGAAAGATCCCAAATAAACAGTTTAATTTCACATCTCAAGGCCTTAGAAAAGTATTAACTAATTTCAAAACTAGAAGAAGGCAGGAAATACTTAAGATTTGAGCCAAAGTTAATGAAATTGATAATAAAAAAATTCAACAGATCGATGCAACAAAGAGTTGGTTCTTTGAAAAGATAAAACAAGATTGATAAACCCTTAGCCATACTAACCAAAAGAAAGAAAATGCAATTCAACAAAATTACAGATGAAAAAGAAGGTATCACCCAGACATTGTCAAAATCCAGAGGATCATTAAGAACTGTTTTGAAAATTTATCTTCCAGTCAAGTGGAAAATCTAGAAGATAATGACAAATTTCCTGAAACATATGACTTACCCAAATTTCCTATATACTAAAACTATTTGCAAGCAACTTTAAGTTGACCCTTTTCCTCCTAGGAAATACTATACTATAGTATTTATAGTATAGTGTAACACTAATCAACTCAAATCTTCTGTCATCTCTTTTTTCCCGGATAAATACAAATATGAGAAAATTGGTTAGTCTTTTTTTTAACTTGGCCATAGTTTGATAAACTGAAGCACACACAAAAAAAATGCTCAATTTGGTATTGCTTCAGATTCTGTGTTTTATTTCTATAAATGTTTTATCTTTTTATGTAACCCACCAAGTCATAGGATAATGACGTAGCAATTTGGCCTAAAGATCTACTACTCATCTGTTCTGAAATGTCATGCACAGTAAAAATGTATTTGGGGATTATTTTGGCTATTCTTCTGTCACTATAAAAAAAAAACAGGGTGCTTATAAGATGCTTCTGTGATGGATTTAATGTCTTTAAAAGGCAGACGGTGCTTCAGGAAATGTCAACTAACTGCCAACAGGACTCCTCTGATACACCTGCTCATGTCCCCATTTATTCTCTCACCACCCCACCTCTCCTACAAAATACCTACTCCCTTTTCATGATGACACCTCAATTCATCAGAAAAATCAATTGAATGTGAAAATTATAAATTTTTTAACAGGAAAATCATGCAAAGAGATATCACTTGGATTCTGAAACAGCTGGAATTCTTCAGAAATGCAAAAAAAAGAAAATTTTAAAATTATATTATGGGCAAAATGCTCATTGAACAAAATCATGATTAAATGTTGGACATCCACTGAAAATGCAGTGGGAGTCTTCATCCTTTGAGTTCTTTCAACATAGTTTAAAAATAGGCTCAGTAATTTGCTGGTAAACACAATTCACAATAGCTCAACTGTGGCACCAAACTAGATGCCCTTCAGTGGATGAATGGATAAAAAAATGTGGCATATATACACAATGGAATTTTACTCAGCAGTAAAAGAGAATAAAATCATGGCATTTGCAGGTAAATGGATGGCGTTGGAGAAGTGCTAAGTGAAGTTAGTTAATCCCAAAAAAAACAAATGTTGAATGTTTTCTCTGATATAAGGAGGCTGACTCATAGTGGGGTAGGGAGGGGGGAACATGGGAGGAATTGATGAATTCTAGATAGGGAAGAGGGGAGGGAGGGAAAGGGAGGAGGCAGGGGATTAGCAAGGATGGTGGAATGTGATAGATATCATCATCCAAAGTACATGTATGAAGACATGAATTGGTGTCAACATACTTTATATACAACCAGAGATATGAAAAATTGTGCTGTATACATGTAATAAGAATTGTAATGCATTTCGCTGTCGTTTATTTTTTTTAAATCAATAAAAAATTTGCTGGTAAACATGAAAACAAAACAAATAACTTGTTAATGTTCTTTCCAGTTCTGAGAGTCAACAAATACTGAAATTTATAGATCATTTTACTCTTCTTAAAAACTTAGAATTTAAAGAAATGTGATGAAAGTTTAAACTTCTATAGTAAAGAGTTAACTAATATGAATTCATTTTCATTTCTTATTTGTCAGTTAAAAATTTTAATTAACTCTTTATAAAATAAAATAAACTGTAGGAGCTCATTTTTCTAAAGTTGTTCTAGCTATGCATGTGTCTTGCAATAGACATATAGAGAGTACCTCTGAAATGATATTCACCAAATTTTGCCAATGGTTATGTCTGTGTAGAGGAATCAGCGTGTTTGTTTTTAAGTCTTTTCTCTTGCACTTTCATATGTTGCTTGAATTTTTATAATAAGCATTACTATTTTTACCAAAAAACAAAAAAAAAGGTTTTGTTTCTTTTAAAATCCAATGGCATCCCACACATTAGAAGTTAAAAGGAAAATTGTTATGCAATAGAACTAGAAAAGATTGTCTCTCCCAGTCCTCTCAAATTTCACCACTAGTTTTTCCCCACCCTGGTCCTGTTGTATAATACAAGAAACATTTTGCTCAAGGTCTACTCCTATAAATCAAAACTCCCACACACTAACATAAAATGAGATGTGGGCCAATTTATGGGGCTAATAAGTCACTGCCTTTCAGACACGCCTGTAGTGATCAGGGAGGTAATGGGTTTTCATTGTGGATTCTGGTGAGAGTTTAGGGATTAGGAGTTCAGCCTGACCCTTGCACAGACTGGGGTGTCTATTCTCCTTCATAAGGCTGGGTCCATGGCAACAGGAGTCAGAAGCAACCACAACCCTGAGTTAAAATCAGCAATCAGGAACCTTTCATGTCCATCAGAACATAACTTCCTACCACACCTCCAACAATCTCTGTGTTTCCCTTATTTATTCTACTTTTATCATATCTCCCTGTCTTAGTTTTCTGTTGCTATAACAGAATACCTGAGATGCTTGTATCTTACAGTGCCAGAGACTGGGAAGTCCCAAGTTGAGAGGCCGTGTTTGGGGAGGGGCTTCTTATCCATAGGGACTCTCTGCAAGGTCCTGAGGCAATTCAGGCTATTACATAGCAAGAAGGACACACAAAGAGCCAGAGCCAGACTGGCTTCTATGATAGATTCACTCTCAAGATAACCCACTAACCAATTAATCCATTAATTCATGGATTAATCCGTCCGTGAAGACAAAGCCCTCATGACCTCATCATCTCTTAAAGGTCCCACCTCGTCCCACCTCCTAACCCCTAATGATGGGGATTAAATTCAGCCTGAGTTTTGCAGGAGATGTTAAAAACCACAATTCAAACCACTCCCTTTGGTCTTTTCCTCATGTCAGAGATGCAAGTGGCCACAGTCACTCTCCAAGCTTCTTTTAGTCATGGTTACATTTTTTGTCCATCATGTATATAGTGAGATGAGGACAATCCAGAGAACTTTCCTTGGTAGGTTTTGTTGCAGGAGCAGGAGGCGCAGAGCTGTGGGCTTTGATGGCTTTATTTCCAATTGGAAAGATGGCCTTGATGGATGACTTGTGCACTCCCGAGAGAGGCTTTTCCCTCTGATTCTGTAATTCACACTCCTAACAGGAGTAAGAAGTGATGGCATTTGAGGTCCTGAGTTAAAACCTCAATCACAAAAAGATCATGACAGAGTTAGCAACCATTTATAAAACAGCCCCAAGAAACTAGACTTGGGTGCTTAGAAGATGGAAGACTGAAGCTTTTCCAGAAGGCATGTAACAAATGTGGCATACACAGTGGTCGGTGAAGAGTAGGGCTGGACCCAGTCCAGACACAGGAGGTGGCTGGGCCCAGTGGATCTCCTCCACTGGAGGGTCTTGGGTCCAAATGAGGCTGTATCCTACTATAAGGGTCATCCAAATCATGCAGGAGAACTCAGAAAATGGTTGTTAAAGGCGGTAAACCTTGAACTACCGGGAAAGCAGGGGTTGGTGACTTTTAAGGCTGAGGGGATGGCACAAACCAAGGTAGTGACACCTACAAATTTCTGTGCTCATTATACTGTTCCTGCAAATCAGCTCTGAATCATTTGCCTCTATGAGTCCTGATTCTTTGTCTGTAAAATGGGGACAATAACACTTGCCTGGCTACAGTAAGAGTTGTAACAATTAAATAAAGAATAGCAAATGGCTACGTGCCCTGGGAAGTCCCATTATCATTATGAAAGAGAAGTGCCATACAGGACCCCTTGGTGACTCGACCCAGCAACAGCACCATATGGCAGAATCCCACTGTGGCTTTACCACTAACTGAACATTTCCCTTGACATATCCCCCTTTGGGCTTCAGTTGGCCTCTTCTGTAAAATCAGTGGCACAGAAACCAGGAACACTAACGTCTCTTCTGATGCCAACCCTTTACTCTTAAGTCCCTTTTAAATCTTGTCACCAGTAACCAGCCCAGCGCGCCTGCCCCCAGACTACGTCTTTGTTCATTCCTAACCTTTACCTTGGCAGATTCCCCAAGCATTCAAACAACCCAAGGCATGCTTCCTGCTTTCCGCCACCCCCTCTGCAGGTCACAGAGGCACAGACGCCAACCCTTCCAGGGCTCAGCCAGGGACAGGCCTATCAGGCAGTTGCCATCAGCTGTTCCTTCCAGGGTTCAAGGGAAGTCCTGGGCAGAGGCCAGAGTTGTTTGGTTTAGAGGTGCGCTGGGATGAAAGGCAACTGGAAGTGGAAGGCTCGGTCATTCGTTCATTAATTACGACTATAATTGAAGGTTTGTTCTGAAGAGTGATTCCTTTGAAATTACTTTCCATCAAACAGCAACTGTCACAAAGGAATCAGATATTCAGAGCCATCTCTATTTCCTCAGCATGCGTAGTTTTTTTTTTTTTTTTCTAGGACTTGAGACTCAGTTCCAATCTGGAACCACCTTTATGAATCTCTCTCACTCTTGCTTTAGAGGTAATTTGTTTATCTGGGTGTGTGTGGGGGTGCCAGCGCTCTTAATGTCTCCTTTATAAAAAAGAAAACCTGTACCCTACCAAATACCCCGAGTGTGGGCTTTAATCTGGCCTTTTTCGGATGAATGGGACAAAGGAAAAATTCCTCAGGGAGATTAGAAGGACACCTGAGACGAATACCCACCTGATGACATGGGCCACACCTCCCGGGTTCAACTGGAAGGGAGGAAGCAAACTGGTATATTGATGTGGTTCTAAACAACAACAGTGTGTGCTGGCCCGAGGGCACTTTGGGATTGACCAAGAGGAAACACATGTTGCACAATGATATGATCTTGCTGGTACAGTTGTCAGAGAAGGGAACTCCCACAGCAAAGGGCATAAAACCATCCAGGGCTGTCTGGGGCGGCTCAGTTCTGTGGAGCCAGGGAGCAGAACAGAGCAGAGCCCAGCCCAGCCCCAAACACAGATGGGACCATGAACTCCAGCCGCAGCTTTAGCCAAACCCCTTCAGCCGTTCTCCATGGCCCCAGAGGTGCCAGGACCCGGCCCGGGAGCTTCCCCCGGGCCCCCAGCGTGCACGGTGGCGCAGGGGGTGCCCAAATCTCCCTTTCCTTCGCCACACCAAGCTGCCTGCCTCATGGAGGGTCTTGGGGGTCTGGCAAAGGTGGGTCCCTCCTAAGTGGAAATGGGAAAGAGACCATGCAGAACCTCAACGACCGCCTGGCCTCCTACCTGGACAAGGTGCGCGCCCTGGAAGAGGCCAACATGAAGCTGGAGAGTCGCATCCTGCAGTGGCATCAGCAGAGAGACCCTGACAGCCAGAAGGATTACTCCCAATACGAGGAAAACATCAGCCACCTGCAGGAACAGGTAAGGTGCTGTGTGACCCTGCAGCTTCCAGGTGGGGCTTCACCGCCAGGGCAAGGAAAAATCAGCACAAAAGACAACTTCCAAGAAAGTAGCAGTGATTCAATTGCTCACAAAGATATTTGAGGCTATCTTCTTATTAGACCTTAAATATGGACTTGGGAAAGTCTTTTTGGTATAAATGATCTCCTATGTGTCAGTTACGTAGAAAATGAAGCAGACAAAATAAGAGAAGTGTTATAGACTTTTTAAAAAGTGAGACTCTGATATTTCACACAATAAGAAAAAAATCTAAGAAAACAAAATGAGGCAACCAGCCACCCGTGCTGTATCACTTATGATCAACAATGGCACCGTAATGATAAGGGCTGGTATGCAGGTTGCACGCTCCATACACAAGGCACAGGAGAATATTTACTTTCTCATTACATCAGTTCTGCTCCACCTCAAATTCCTGGTGACAGTGTGGCGATCCACCGACAGAAAGCTGAGTTACATTCTTTTGGAGATCATGCCTAAAAGCCGTCACTCCACTAGCAGATATATCATCGTGACGTCCCTGAATATTCTTTTTTTTTTTTTTTTTTGCAGGGGAGGGGGTTGCTAGATGATAAAGCTACTCATGGTTCTGAGAATAGGATATTGCTAGGAGAAAATAGTAAAATGGGCATAGTTTTTAAAATACGAGAGTTGGGTGGGTATGGACATTCTTCAATAAGTAAATAACGAGTCAAACAAACATCAGAAAAGCAAACTCATGAGTTCTGGGTCACTTGGCTAGAAGTAGAGGGAACCCAGTCATCTTACCGGTTATTCTTTTTAAAGCTGCTTAACTTCCCTCTTATATAAAACAGTCCCAGAAAATCCCTGTAAGATCATGACTTAACCTCCCCCAGGAAGGGCATCACAGGCTCCCGATATTTATACCATGTTATTTCCCAACACTCAGTCGTCCTTGCAAGCATGTAGAAAGGACCCATCAAGATAATATAAATCTGTCCTTGTAATGAACCCTAATTATTGAATAATCAGCCTAATAACTGACTGTGTAATTACCTTAACTATATAGTATATGGTTGTCTTTACCAAAAAAACAAGGTGACTCAACAGTCCTCCTCATGTTTTTTTCATTTATTAAAGTTGCTTTGGTTTGAGAAGAGAGGGAATAGAAGATACTTGCCATTGGAGAGCTGAGGACATGAGTCCCAGAAGAAATGTGAGCACATAATATATTAGCCAACAGAAGAGAGAAGGGAGGAAAGGAAGAGGAGAGAGGGAAACAATTAGTGAGCACTTCTTGTTCCCCAGGCATCGTGTTGAGTGTTTGATATACATATTTGTGGTAAGGGCTTTCTGCAATGATGGGATTGTCCATGTCATTTGATTTAATTCTGACAGAGCTCTGTTAGGAAACTAAAACTTATAAAAGTGAAGTAGCTGCTAGCAAGAGGCAGAGTGGGATTCTAACTCAGATCTGTTTGCAAAGGCTTTATGATTTCCTTGTCATCCTGGGGTTGCCTAGCCGACCTCATGCAAAACTGATGTTTAGATATTACTAATAAGTAAAATTCATCACGTTTGCATTATTATTCAAAACATTTTGTATGCATCTCATTTAATCATCACAGCTCGGTGAAGCAGGTATTTTTATTTCAACTGAAGGAGACGGAGACTGAGTGTTTAAATTCTTTAGAATACAATCAAGAAAAGTGATTAGGTGTGATTATGAGGAGGGAGCAACTAGTCCACCCTCAGATGGCCCAGAATTCTGGGTTTTAAGATTAAATAGGAAGCTTCTTCAGCTTCAAGTTCCACTCTTTTCTGGACTTTTTCTGAAGATGCATTTTCCTCCAGCTTTGAAGAAAGCAATGCTTTCTGTCCTGACTTACCCCATCTGCAAGTGAGGAAACTGGCCCAAAGAGATCCCACAGTAACGTGAGTTTGGCACTATCCTGGTATTTAATGAAATACTCGAGTAGATATAGCACTCTGCCCCACTTTGGAGTGTTAAATATTACTCAAAAAGCCTATAAGATGTTGAATTCAAAAATTAATCCAATCCTTTTGAAACACAGAATGGGACATACTCCTAGGAATAGTCTACATAAAACTTCCTGAGTGATTCTCAATGGTGCTATATTTAACATTTTGGTTTATGGACAAAAATTCTATTTTCCTCTCCCTGGGAGATCACACACCCTGGAGCAACAATGTTATGCTAGCACACCAATAGATTTTAAAAGAATGAACTCAGGGCTTTGGGGAGAAGCCAGGTGATTATTACAACATACAATGTAAAACCTGTGCCTCATGTATTATTTCTCAATCCATCCTCATCCATTTATGACCATGGAGGATGTCTCAGAAATAGTGGCATATTGTATTACCATATCTAGTAAGCCTGGATCGTGGAAAATAGTTTTCAATCTGTTTTATATTAAGTACATTTCAGAGCCTACATTCATGAACCACGATAATGCTAGCTGGTGGGTTTTACAATGAATATATTATTGCTTTAACTCAGAAAAGTCAAATAAACCTGCCTGTGGTCTTTTAGTTTTTCTGATTCTGTGTTATATATAAAGCAAAATTTCCTAGTTGTCCTAGGAGTGTGTCAGATAGAATAAATCAACACACAGGAAATAAGGCTTACCTCAGGATCCCAGGCTTTGGGGCATGGAGTTATTCCTCATTTTGCATGAGTTTAGAGAATGCAAAGAGTAAGGGTCGTAGAAGAAAAGGTACTGGTAAGGATGTGACAAAGGAGCACTGTGGACGGGAGACAAAGAAAGATCTGCAGTTTCCTTTTTTAGAGCAAAAGAAAAAATCATAGGACCATTTGGAATCCCACAAAGGGAAAAAAGAAATTCAGTGAGGAGCCAGCCTGGCAATGTCCACCACGAACAGCAAAAGTTGGAGGATGTGTCGCAACTCATAAAACTTGACACTTTGTCCGATGCACACATCGACTCTAATTATAAAAGTTGTAAAATTATAAAAAGAAAATTGTACAATTGATATTTTTCTGAACTAATTCCATTACAGCTAATTTTTCAGTGTCTATGTAATATGCCCGGAATATGCTGTTTTACAACATTATTTTGTTTAATACCTTTTAATTCTCATGACTCTTTGATGAAGTGGCTATTATTCTTGCCATTTTTATGGATGAAGAAACTGAGGCTCAGCCAAACTTACTTTGGTGCTGGAGCAGAATCCCAGGTCTGCACTCGGAGTGCAGATCCCGGGTTCTCACCACTTCTGAAGGCACCTATTGTCCATTCATGATCCCAAATTCCAAGTAATCAGTGGAGCTTTCAATAGGACCAGAGTTTTAAAAGGTACCTTTGTATTGAGGTGTAGTTTTGTCCTAAGAAAATGCTTTCTAAATAAAGGGATTAGCTGTAAAAATACAATGGAAATATCACAGGATTCTCTGACTCCAACTAAACTGTAGAAGTTTAGAGCAAGTAAGGTCACCTATTTGTAGTGTAAACTTCTTATTTAACAAATTGTGAAACTGAAGCACAGGGAGTGAAATGTCTCACCCAAGACCACGTGAATGGTCAGAAAGACAGAAAGAACCAAAGGACAGCTCCAGTTTGGGCACAATACTTGGCTAATACTTGGTACCAAAATAGTAGCATACTTTGGAAAAATGAGGTTATCTTCCATTCCATTTCCCCAAGGACAGTGACATACATTAAATGTTCACTATTTCTATGATTATAACACACTATATACACAATTGTCCAAGCAAACACCTCCAACAACAATTTTTTTTTTTATATTTTTTAGTTGTCAGTAGATCTTTTATTTATTTATATGTGGTGCTGAGAATCGAACCCAGTGTCTTCACGTGCTAGGCAAGCGCTCTACCACTCAGCCACAAGCCCAGCCCCTCCAACAACATTTTTTAAAGCAAACAAAATCTATCTAAATATCTAGTGAAAGTCTTTAACTGGAAGCTTTAACCCCAGAGAAGCTTATTAAGCATCTTCATTAGCTGGTAAAGAATTAGTTCAGTTAATGTTTTAATAGCTACCAGTGGGGCATTCTCATGATGGACTACACTAAAAACATGGACACATGCCTGCAAATTATGTACGTGGCTTTAGCCCTCTGGGGGGAAAAAATGTGTCATGTGATTATGATAATGAATGCATTTAAAATCAGGGTTAGTGTTGCTCAATAACACTGATGGGAAATGTGAACATATCACAAGTAATAATGATGGGCATCTAAAATCATCATCACTGATTGTGCTTCAGGAGAGTGGAGCTAATATTCACAATAAGAAACAACTCAGAGCCTAAGTTGTTTTTAACATCTCCTCATGAGGGACCGGAAGCAAAACCACAAGACCTGTTCATCACACTGAAAGCTGAAAGACATTCTGAACAATCTCCATCCTTCCTCTTCCAAAACCATTCTTTAAACAGTTGCACCAACCCCAGCCTGACAAAACTCAATGTGAAAAAAGGCGAAACCAGCTGTAGATCTTGTCCTGTACACATCATCTGTGCTTTGTACCTAGTCCGTGCTCAGTAAATATGTGCTGATTTGATTCTCATTGTTCCACTGAGGAAAAAGAAGTTGTCTCTGCTGACAAGTCACAAACCCAGGAAATGAGAGGGCAGAAATACAGCTGTCAGAGCCAGGCACAGTAGTGCACACCTGTAATCCCAGCAACTCAGGAAGCTGAGGCAGGAGAATCAGAAGTTCAAAGCCAGCCTCAGCAACTGAGTGAGACCCTGTCTCCAAATTCAAAAAATTAAATAAAAAGGGCTTGGGGTGGTTCAGGGGTAAAGCATCCCCTGGGTTCAATCTCTGATGCCAAAAATAAAAAGAGAAAGAAAAGAAGAGAAAAGAAATGCAGTTGTCAGTTGTGGGTCTGCCAGACTGAAAAAAGTCTTGGGGCGTGTTTTCCAGATAGTGGACGGCAAGATGACCAATGCTCAGATGGTTGTTCTCATCGACAATGCCAGAATGGCAGTGGATGACTTCAGTCTCAAGTAAGTTCCTTTTTCACAGGGTTTTGTTTATTTCCTTTCCAAAAGGAAAACTCACCTTGCCGTTAGTCACACCTGAAATCTCACTGGGTTATAATTAAAAGCTGAAATGACAACAAATGCCGTGTACAGTACTTGAATGGACCTTTGTTTCAACAAACCAGACATAAAACACAGTATAGAGGGGAAAAATCTGACTATGAACCAAGAATTAGGTGATGCTAGAGTTATTCATTTTAAGTATGATAATGTTATTATGCTTACTTTTGAAAGGTTTCTTGAAAGATGCATTCTGAAGCATACAGGGTTAAAATGTCATATGTCTGTAAGTCTATAATTCACTTTGAAAAACTATAGCAGTTAATATAGATGAAGCAAGTTGGCAAAATACTGACCATTGCTCAAGATAGGTGGTGGGCGTATGGCGGTTTATTATTCTTTTCTCTTTACTCAATAAAAAAAATGGACATTGAGTCACTATCATAGAAAAGTGGAGTGTGAAATCGACATACAGAGGACATCCTGTGTGCATTCATTTGTTCTGATTAAACCTAAAAAGTCAGATATTCACGTCTCAACGAAGGCAGATCCTTACCAAGCCCATGGCCTTCCAACAACAGGTGTGTTCTTCCCTTCCTTCCAACCAAAGGTATGAAAATGAACACTCCTTTAAGAAAGACTTGGAAATTGAAGTTGAGGGCCTCCGAAAGACCTTGGATGATCTGACCATTGTCACAACAGACCTGGAACAGGAGGTGGAGGGAATGAGGAAAGAGCTCATCCTTATGAAGAAGCACCATGAACAGGTAGGACTGCCCAGGGACCCCCAGTGCTCAGCTGAGCTCTCTCCCTGCACGGTTCAAGGTGATCCGATAACCAAAGAGGAAACCACCTGAATGCCAGTCCTGTTGACCTTATGCCCAAATAACTATGAAGAATCATATGAGTACCTCATTTTTCCAGTTTCAAGGTTACCTACCTAGATGTCAAACACAACCACCAAAATGCAATCAAAATTAACGATGACTTGGCCAACAGTTTTGTTAACACACAATGTTTACCTTGACCCTTTTGTTAATATGATACTGTAAGAATGAATGTGTGAGGGTGAACTTTACTGGCCAAACATGCGGCAAATTTGGGACAGTAGAATAAAAAGACTCTGCTATGAACCAAAGTAAAATGACTAATGGCAAAAATTAAGGATCCCAATTTCCGGAAGTATTTAGCTGACTTTTAAAGAATTACCATTCATTTCAAGTCCCTGAGACTGATAAAATGATAGAAAAACAATCCCCATTTTTGGCAAACAAAATTGCTTCCGAACATCAAAGAGCCCAGTTTCCTAAGAGCTGGTTAGACGATGATTATTAATTAAACCTTTCTTACAGCTGCTTGGCTTTTAGGAAATCCTACAGAAGCATACACAGAGATCTTAGAAGCCTCTACACCTTTCAATTACTGAACTCCACCTTCTGGTTACTGAACTGCTTCCCAAAAGCTTTGGTCTAAAACCTAGAATATTCCATTGCTTAGCTGCATAATCACTTCACCAATGAACAATTCCTGCAGAGGAACTAATATTTTATGTAGGCATAATTGTTTCTGAAATATTTTCCAACAGAGATTAAGTCAGTAATTACAGAAGACATTTGATTACCTGTCTGTGCTATTCTTTATTTTATAAAATTATTAGGGGAAAAAAAAGTAAATAATGTTTTGTCATCAACGATAATTGAGAAATCAAACCACACCCGCAAAAGTGTAGCAACCACATCAGCTGAAATGTTTTCAAGATCCATTTACCTCTGCCAATCAACACAAATTCCAGCCTTCTGGTTGGCATAGCTGGTTGATTTTTTTTCTCTATTGTTAAACAGGAACTGAGGGATCATCATGTGCCAAATGACTTCAATGTCAATGTGAAGGTGAATACAACTCCAGGAGAAGATCTGATCAAGGTCTTGGAGGATATGAGGCAGGAATATGAGCTTATCATAAAGAAGAAGCATCAAGACTTGGATACTTGGTTTAAAGAACAGGTAAATGAAAGGTGTCCAGACTCCCCAGAGGTTCAATTCCACGTGGCCCCCATGCTGATGCCTCTGCCTGTGTTTGGTCTCACAGTCAACGGCCCTATCCCAAGAGACAGCCAGTCCAGCTGCTGTGCAGGGCAGCCCAAGTGACATCCACGAGCTGAAGCGCACTTTCCAGGCCCTAGAGATTGACCTGCAGACACAGCACAACAGGGTAAGTGGGAGCTAGGAAAACCTGGGTCCTGTACCACCTCCTCCTCCAAGTCTTCCTCCACCTCTCTCCTGGGCCCCAACACCCCCACTCCCCTTGGGACATCTCTCACTCTCTACTCTCCATCCAAATTGTTCATGATGAGAATGATAATAAGAGCTTCATTTATAGTGTGCAGATGGTGCCAGATGTCAGGCTAGGTGCCTCATTATTTTAAGTGCTGTTAATCCTCACATTAGCCTTTCTAGGTAGGTCTTAGCATCTCCATTTTAGAGACGAGGAAGCCAAAGCTCTAGGCAGTTAAGCAAGTTGGTCAACAACTCGTAAATTAACAGTGGTGAAATGATGTGGTGTTAGAAGAATAGGGACTCTAGATCCCCAAAATCTCTATCAGTGCTCTCTCCACTTAGAACCAGGCTAACCCCCCAAACTCTAACACAGAGAAATTCCAATGCCAACATGATGGGTCGCAAATCCAGGCTTGGCAACTCCAAAGTACTGCTCTATTCTTTATGTATTTGTCTTATCACCCAGCAAACTATAAGTTACCATGTCTAAGTCATTTCTATCATCTTTATAGTTTCATAAAATGCATTGTAAGGGGGGGTCATAATCGTTCAAAATTCTATGATTCCCTTCATAGCCTACTGAAATCTGATCATTCATCAATATAACTCCCGAGTGCCATTCTCTTCTCCGTCTTAAGAGCCCATACTTAGTTCATTTGTCTCACAGGAGCACATGGTAAATGAAGTCACGTTTTATGAATCAGTGATGGTGAGCGGAGCCTAAAAATAGCCACTGTTGAGATGACAATAATGAGCTCAGCAGTATGTGGGGCATGGTGTTTTGCAGCTTTCTTGACATTTTAACCCACATCATTTCACCACAACCTCTTGAGGTCAGAGAAGCATTTAGACCATTGTCATTCGTTCTCCTATCTGATACTGTTTTAAAATCTGAGGACTTGGTAATGAAGGAGTCAGCACCCTTCATCCAGACAATAAATGGGCAAATCATCAAAACAGGTACTTGTTAGGTGGAAAAAAAAAATCTCAACAATGAAATGAAGCATGCTAGATGTGGCAGAGAGGAAAGCTGCCATTTTAAGCAAGGTGGTCATGAAAGGCTTTACTGTTGGGTGACAGGCTGCACAAAGGCCGGAAAGACATAAGGAGGTGGTTTATGTAGCTATGGGAGGGGTTAAGGTCAGTATTCCAGGTGAAGGGAACAACAAACGCCGAAGACACAAGTATGTCCTATAGGTTGGAGGAACAGTGGAGAAGTCAGTGTGGCTACAGGGACTGAATGAAAAGAAGAGAAGAGAAAATTAAGGGAGTAAATGGGAGAAGGGCAGAAGGGAGAGGCATCACGATGGCACTGGACTTTGTATGCTACCTTGGAGCAGGACAGACAGGAATTTCATTTCAGTTAGTATAGGCAACTCTTTGAAGAACTTTGCTGTAGGTGAAGAACAACAGAAGAATAGTATAGGACACTTCCATTAGTTTGGATGATGGTTGGAGGCAGATATCTGATATAAGGTGAGAATAATCGAACAGAGCAGAGAATAGCATCTAACAGGCAAGATGGCGGGCCATTGCGGAGATCATGGAGCACAAGTAGTTCATGCATCACAACAGGAGGAAAGTGAGTCCCTGGACACAGATTCACGTTTGTGGTTGGAAGTAACGGCAGGAGACTCTGGGAGTGCTCTCCTGAGTGCTTTCATCTCCTCAAGGATTCTGAGAAGTGAGTGAGTTCATGGACTGAAAGAAAGGTTGGAGAGAAGGGAAGTTTGAGGACAGAGAAGAAGGAAGGAAATAACACTCCGGGAGGAGAGAGAGTGACTACACTAGAAACCTATGGTTTCTTATCCAGGCAGCATTAAGGGGCCCCTGAAAATTAAGTAGCCATTAAAGTGGGAGAATCCAATGCAGTTACAATTTTCTCTTCAAGATTAAACTTATGTGCTCCAGAAGAGCCGGTATTAAATCCAAACCAAAAAATGGACTTGAGTTCAGCCTTTCATAATCTGGCCCAGAAACTTCATTCTGCAGTTCTGGAATTTCCTCAAAAATGATAATTTTTTACCACTGTGAGAATCAGAAAGCATTACTTGAGACCAAAGTTATTAGATATACCAAGTTAAAATATAGGACACTTCGATTAGCTTGAATGTTAGAAAAACACAGGTTTTTTCCTATGTAGAAGCTTGTCCCATGTAATATTGCATCAATATTTGGGAAATGTTCATCCAAAAGCATTATTTGTTGTTCATCTGTAATTTGAACTTTAAACCATCACCCCTCCAGGAGTGCAGGGGACTGGCCAGGACCCCCTGGTAAAATGGTTTTATGGACAGAAAATGACTTCAAAAGTCCCAACACCCAAGCCCCAAACCTGTAAGTCAACCTGATTCTCACCTCAGTGTCCCCAGCAGCTACCAGGACACCTAGCAGACTGGTTGGCATATGCTAAATACTCAACAGGCCCACGCTGATGGATCTATCAAGTCATCAGCCAGTTAGCAAAAGAACTATCATTTCCTCTTTCAGAAATCTGCTTTGGAAAACATGTTGTCGGAGACCCAGTCTCGGTACTCCTGCCAGCTCCAGGACATGCAGCAGATCATCTCCCACTATGAGCAGGAGCTGATGCAGCTACGCCACGACCTGGAGCGTCAGAACAGTGAATACAAGGTGCTCCTGGGCATCAAAACCCACCTGGAGAAGGAGATTGCCACCTACCGCCAGCTCCTGGATGGGGAGAGCAACGGGTGAGGCAAAGGCTGGCGGGAGAGGAATGTGCAAAAGGCCTGTACCCACAGGTACCCACGTGTGCAAATGTGTGTGCACATTTGGCTACTAGAGGAAAAGGGCTAATGCTGACTTCTTCTAGAAGATACCTATGTTCTAGATACCTAGGTTCTGTTTTATTAAGCAACAAATGGGAACTAGTCAGTAATGCTCCCTGGGTGCTAAGATTTGCATTCAGAACAGTTTCAATGAGGATGTTAAAGTCTCTAGGGGGAAAAAAAAAAAAAGCCATGGTTTGAACTATTGTGTTTCCCAGTGGGAAAGCACACATTTTGGCTTAAAAGGACAGGAGAGGGAAGGGAGAATGTTTCAGTCTGAAAGCAGGAAAAGATTGATAAAAGAGATATCTAGATTTGCAATCTGATGTGTCTGGCAGATCCAAGAAACAATAGCTGGCCATAAAAAGGGCACATACAAACCAGGCAGAGTGGCACAAACCTGTAAGCTCAGAACTTAGGAGGCCGAGGCAAGAGGATCACAAGTTCAAGGGCAACTTAGTGAGACCTTGTCTCAAAAATGAAATAAAATGGGCTGGCGATGTAGCTCAGAGGTAGAGTACCCCTCAGTTCAATCCCCAGTACTACAAAATTTAAAGGAAAGAAAGAGAGAGAGAGAGAGATGGAAAGAGGGTGAGGGACACATACATTTTATTACCCCCCACCACCATCCAAAAAAAAAGGGGGGGTTTTCAAAATACATAAATAAAATGTCATTGGACTAAACTGCCCAGTCTGAGAAGTTCAAGGGTTCCTGGCTTGAGACTCTGGAAGAGACCCTGGTGGAGGCCAGGACTTCAGCAGGCTGAAAGGAGGGAGGAGATGGTTTGGAAGACTTGTCCAGACCCCAGGGTTGCGGGCAGGCAACTGCCTTCCGGATGGAGGAGGGTTCTCACGTGAACTCATGACCCTGAGACTGTGGAGCTCAATTACCTTCATCAAAGAGTTGAGAAGTTACAAGCAGGCAACGGAAGTTGGTTCATCCCAAGGTTTTATGACCACTATTAATACTAATGTGAGCTTTAACCTTTCTCACTTTAACAGGATGATGGAAGAATCGAAATCAAGCATGAAAGGTAAAAAGAATTCTTTCATTGTTTGAATTTGCTTTTTTAAAATGAATGTTTATCCACTCTTTAAGTTGTCATGATCCTCAGGTATATTCCCAAGTGTCCCGTGTTCAACTTTTATTTGGCTCCCAAATAGCCAGGAATTATCAAAGACCTTAACAAATTAAGTAATACAAAACAAAGGGAACTCTCCTATGTCCTCAACAAGTGCACAGTTTGAGTATCCCTTATTTAAAATGCTTGGAACCAAGAGTGTTTCAGATTTCATATTTTTTGGACTATTTCTATGTACATAGTGAGATACGTCGGTGAGACTCAAGTCTACACACAAAATTCATTTGTGTTTCACATATACTTTATACATATGGTCTGTAGGTAATTTTAAACAATATTTTAAGTAAGTTTTACCAAACAAAGTTTTATGGTGTGGGATTTTCCACTGTGGCATTATGTCAAGTGCTTAAAATGTTTTGGATTTTTGCTCATTCCAGATTTCAGATTTTTAGATAAGGGATGCTCAATCAGTATATGCAAAGTTCTTTATAAGCAGTGAAGTAGAGTAAAAGAATAATTTAGAGTATTTTGTCTCTGTTAAGTGATGGAGTCTGTTTACTAAATTCCTAGGAAATTAAGACATCATTTCTCAAACTCACTTCAGTTGAACACTAGTGCTCCGTGAGGTTTGAATAGTGTATTATGAAAGACATGTTCTATGGCCAGATAAGGTTGGGCATGTTATGCACCATCACCCTCTTCTTGAATAGTCAGGTTGCATTTCAGTATGTTAAAGATGGGACAGGGACTGCTATGAGGTGAAAAAAGGAACAAGGAAGAAAAAGAAATATCAAAAAGGTTTGCTTTAATTCAATAGTCCAAAACATCTTTGACTTGGAAACCCTATTTTCTCAGATTTTCATTAATACCTCTCAGAAAAGTTTCAGGACTGCCCAGTCTGCAGCAAGTGGCACTTTCTAATTAGTTCATGATAAAATTGTTCTAAGATGTGAGCAGTTCCTTAGAGTTGGACTAACCATCTCAGAACAGCTAGTCTAATGGCTGCCCTTTGGCAATATTTGATAGATGGTCCTTCAGCCTCTCCTTCCGCACATCCAGGGATGGGAAACTCAGTACTTGGTGGGATAACCCAATCTGCTGTAGGAAAAGTTTGATTTTAGCAAAAGTTTCCGGTGTGTCTCTATTGAGAATTTCAGCTATTCCCAGTGGGTCTAGAATTGCTTTATTGAAATGTCAGTGAGGTACTTATTCAAATAAGAAATAGCTTTGAAAACAGTGGCCATGATAATCAGCCCTAGTTTCTCACCCCCCCCCCCCCCGGAATCACATGGCATATGCTTCCTAAAATGCGTATCCCAAAATGGCATTTAGTGCTCTGTGAACTCGCAGAATCTGTACTGTGAGAGCTACAAACCTGCACAAACAGAAAGCACTCTTCAGATGCTCGTGGCCAGGGACGAGCTTCCATATCAGGTACACGCAGAATGAAAGTCCTGATCTCCAGAGAGTGATATTGTTCCCAGAAGGTGGAGGGAAAATCCTCCTTGGTGAGATCCCTGTTCACTGCAGCAGAGCCCACCATATTGTTTAGTGATTATTTTGGAAGGCACAAGGGACTGCATGCAGGGGACTGAAAATGAGTATAGTTCAAATGGGGGAAAAACAAGGCAGTGACCTCTCTGGTGCTCTCTCCTTCAGCATCTACAGCTCCAAAGATCAAGGCCATCACCCAGGAGAGCATCAATGGAAGAATAGTTCTTTCTCAAGTGAATGAGATCCAAAAGCATGAGTGAAACCAATATAATTTCTGCCTGTTGTAAAAACTATTTCCCCCCTATGGAAAGCCCTTACCTAGACACTAATGGGTGAGTCTTAAAAGGTATCCTTGGAGTTATCAAACTCCAGAAACTTTTTTTTCTCCTCATAATGCTCTTGATATACTGTTGAACTTTTCAAAACAAAAATATGAGTTTGCAAGATAAAAACTCTGCTTTCCTAACTACGGTCTTCGGATTCCCATCAATGCGCATCTGGTTTGTAGCCAATAAAACTCCACACAAGTTGCATCCTGTCTTTTCTTATGTCCCAAGGCAAGATGAGACCTCAAGGTCTAGTTCTAACAAGAGGTTCTCAGAGCATTGAAAGATCATGGGGATCTTACCACATTGGATGTGTCCTCAGTCTTTAGCAGCCAAACTCCAGGCAATATTGTTACCCTGAAGCTGGGCATCCCAGAAGGAGAGGTTATTCACAAAGTTCACCAGGCTCTGCCAGCAGACAATGAAGGAGAAATAGAGAAAGGAGGTCCAGAAAAGTTTACCGAGAGCGTGAGATGACCAAAAATTATTCTATCTCACCTTTAAAAGAAGAAAAAGAGCTGAATGTCCTAAGAAAGAATGGAAGCTTTGAAAGGAGATTCTGGGGATGATAGGACCTTGTTACAGATAGACATTAAAGCAGGGACTCACTCAAGATCTAAATTGAAAATATAAGGATCTAGAGCATTATGTTGAGCTGGATCCATTCTGAGCTACAGACTGGACCATGTACCTCTGAACTCTGAGAAGATGCCACCTTCTCCAATTCTAGGAGTGTGGGCCACTACTCTGAATTTGTAGACAGGAGCATTGCTGGGGAGAAGGAAAAGTGGAAATCCACATAGCCTTTAAGACAGTCAGAATATTGTCCATGGAATCACAAGGATATTAACCACTTAGGAGACCATAGGCACAGATTAGTCAGAATCTCCCATTTTATAGGCAAATACACTGAGGTTTAGAACAGTAAAGTTGTTTTACCCAAATACTGGCTTGGTGCTGCTGGGTCTACATTCTTGGCTCCTCCGGCAGTTATTAATCTAAAAGCGAGCATAGTCTAGTTCCATTATCATCTAACACATCTTAAAATCCATGTCTCAATACTCTGTTTGAAAGGGCTGTGTTTGGTATTTCCTAAACTGGGCATCTGTTAAAACTGGATTCATCCTCCCTTGAAGACAACAACTGGTATTTCTTATCCCTAATACTCAAAAGAAAAGCAGCCCCTAACAAACTCATGTTGAGCAAAAGGAACTCAGGATAATTATATCATGGCAAAAATGTGTCTTTGATTGAACTAAAATCTGCAAATTCCCTGGTGTAAAAATTATATTTATTTATATTTACTGTGTGGCCATTTCAAAGAGGATCAAATATAACAAATACACAAACATGAGTTTTCTCTGTGCAATATTTGTCTGCAGTAACTTTTGATTTTATTTGGGGGTAAGAATGGACCCAAATTAGACTTCATTAGTCTTCATTTCTTCTATTTTACTTGACTAAAAGAACTTCTTTAGATTGAGAAGGTACAAAAGTTTCCAAGCAGATCTAAAAATTAATTTTTCTCTATTTTAGCACTCACTTATTCTACTATTTTGGATGTTATTATCACTTTCTTAAAATCCAGAAAATGTGCATAAAATATACAGTCAGCCCTCAATACTCTCATATTCCACATTCATAGATTCAACCCAACTACAGATAGAATGTTCTTGGGGAAAAAAATGGATCTGTACAGAACATGTACAGACTTTTATGTCTTATCATCATTTCCTAAAAATATAAAGCAGCTGTTTACACAGCATTTATATTTATTAGGTATTATAAGTAATATAATTGTAGCATTTACATTGTGTTAGGTATTATAAGTTATCTGGAGATGATTTAAAGTGTGTAGGTTATATGGAAATACTGTGCCATTTTATATAATGGACTTAAACATCTAGATTTTTGTCATTCACCCTGGAACTAATCCCCTGCAAATACCCTGGGATGGCTTCACATACTCTTCTCAAGGTGAAATGTGAGCGTTACTAGAAAAATCCCATGGAGAATATTAAAAAAGAATATGACAAACTAAAGAGAAAGTTGCAATTCCAGAACCAGAACACAATCAATAAGCTTCCATTTGCAATCATAGTTTATGTATGACTTGGTAATAGTAAACTATAACATGAATAGTTTTTCATTCAGTGACCAAAATCTTCTTAAGGTCTTACTATTAATTTTCATTATATCAATTAAATCATCACAGTTTTCCTCCGAAACTCATCAGTCTCAGCAAAATGGAGTGGTGGTCACCCTATTGGTAAAGACTTGCCCCTATTTCTCTAAGGAGAGAGATGTAGAGAGAAATTAAACCACTTAAATACAGAGACAATTGTGTGAACTTTGGCTCTAGGTAACCTAGAATAACCTTTTCCCATGTTTAAATCAGCCCAAAATAAAATCTTTCAAAATACCCATTACAAATTGATTAAAGCTTGTATGTTCAGGTAAGTTATCAACCAAAGAAGTTTCTGTTTATATTTGGTTTTAACAAACATGCACCCAACCCACATAAAGGAGATGGTAATAAATTCTATTGTTTTCATTCCAGATAGACTTTGAGTAAATAGCAATTATCCTTCTGTGAGCCAAAACCCAATTAAACAAATAATGGGATAATCTAGAGAAGTGTAAAGTATTATTACTTTGGAATTTAATGTTTATGTCAACATATTCACCTACAAGGCTTGGATCTATCTGATATTGCTCAATCCAATGAAATATATGCCTTTATAGATTATTATAAATAATATCTGGAATATTATTTTTACATACCTACCCTGTGGAAGACATGTGAAATTGGGAACTAAACTTTATAAAAATTCATTATCAAGGGATATAACAATGGTGTGCTGGGTGGGGCGCTCATAAAGACAAAAGAGCAGCAACTGGAAGGGAGATAACAGAAAGGAGCCCAGGGATATCTCTTCAACTCAGGAGTTCTCACACTTGGCTCCCCTAAGGATCACCTGGGGAGATGAAAATTCTAATGCCCAGGTCATAGTCTATGCCAATAAAATCGAGATTTTTTTGATGGTTGGGGCCCAGGCATTAATATAGTTCAATATAGATTCCCAGGACCTGGATTTGATCCCCAGTATTGGAAAAAAATTTTTTCACAATTAATAAGTTTGAAGTTTGGGGACCTACTGCTTTACTTGCTTCAGGTAAGTGCTTTTTCTTTTTTCTTTGTTATGCCTTTCATGTTCCTAATCTTTTAATGGTTCCCATAAAAATTAATGAAACTAATAGAAAAATAAAAATCTCTGTCACATCACTCTCAAACGCTTGAGTTTCATTTTACAGAATTATAGAGAATTGATTCCAGGAAATACAGCTGAATAAAATTTAGAAGTAAGACAAATAGAGCCAGGTGTGGTGATACACACTTGTAATTCCAGCTACCTGAAAGGCTGAGGCAGGAGAATCACAAGTTCAAGGCCAGTTTAGGCAACCCAGGGAGACTCTGTCTCAAAATTAAAATCCTTTAAAGCTCAAAGAAATAGGACAAATACTTCACTTTCAAAAAGTATTTCACAAAACTCTGCAAACATACTTTGATCTAATTTTAGCAAAATATCTTCCACGTACATAATCAAATATTTGGACAAGATGTTGCTTTCCTATAATCATTTTCTATGATGAAAATTTCCTGTGTTGTTTTAGCCTCCTCAATTCCTTTACCTCTTAGATTTTTTTCACAGCAAAGTAAATAGTAACATTTGCAAATAAGAAACTATTAAGGAATACATCTCTAACCCAAGTGACTAAAAGAATTAATTTGGGGAATATATAAGCAGTTATTTCCTTAAAGAAATACCCAGGTTGTTTAATTATTTCCCAAATGCATATTTTATATTTCTCTAATAATTCATTCAGGCTTCACATATTTTTTTAAATGTTGACATTAAAAGAAAATGTAGGGCTGGGGATATAGCTCAGCTGGTAGAGTGCTTGCCTTGCATGCACAAGGCCCTGGGTTCAATCCCCAGCACCACAAAAAAAAAAAGAAAGAAAGAAAGAAAGAAAGCAAAAAGAAAATGTAGGCAACAACTTATTGAACCTTCTTGTTTGAGAGATGAAGAGGCTAAAATATAGAAAGATTAGCTAAACCCTAACTCCATTCCAGGATCTTCAGCACATGGAAACATCAGAATTGGGTGGGGGTGCGGATAAAAAGCATTATGTGTTTTTAAAAACTCATAGCAAATTAAAAATAACAATTCCAAATGTATGAACTATTGAAAAGTCCCAACAAGGTATGTACTCCAGCTGAAACCAATAACTGCAAGAGTAAAATAAGCCTGGGGTAAGTACTAAAGATTGGATTGTTTTTGTTTTCTTTACAGTTGGTCTTAAAATATTTAACATAGACTAAATTTAACATCTGGTCAGTCTTTAAAAGTTTATTTTATGTGAAAGAGTATAGCAAACCATTTTGGGGGATAAAATAACATAAATCCAATAGTATTTTAAGGACATTAAGCAACATTATACCATATTTACATATTTACCTATTTAATCTTTAACAATAGAAAATGGCACTAAATAATACCATTATTATCTGAGTATGCCATAGATATTGATGGCCCCAATGAATCCATACTATAAGTATTTATGCCCTTCTGTGCAATCCCACCCAAATTTTCTCTGGGTTTGAACATGTGACCCGATTTGACCAATGAAAATCAGAAAGCAGGATATAATCAGAGGCTTAATAAATGCTTGCATATTGGTATTTCTCCTCTTAGAATGCTCCCTCTACAAGGCCAACTTCCATGCATGAAGTTCAATTACCCTGAGACCACCATACTGTGAGGAAGTCCAAGCTAGCCTCATGGAGGAGTCACATAAAGAAAAGTTGAAAAACCAACCAATAGTCATAACTGAGCCTCCAGACACATGACTCAGGTCCAGCCATTCCAACTAGTTCTCAGTCATGCAAACCAAAAATCTGAGGCTCCAGACATCATGGAGCAAACATAAGCCATCCTCAAAATCCCAAATTTGAAATTCTGATCTGTAGCAATGTGAATAAATGGTTGTTTTAAGCCAATAAGTTTGGGGATAGTTTCTTATGTAACAGGGAATAAGTGAAGTGGTGTAAAGAGTCTATTACTTGCCCAGTGACAATAGCTGACTTAAGGCTAAAATGTTGATTTACATTCCCATCAAACTGACCACCATTTTTAGTCATTTTAATATTGAAATGGATTAGTTCCATAACCACAGATGAAGCATCAAAGCTTCCAAGATAAAAATCTACCTTCTTCAAAGATGGCAGTGAGTAATTCTATCAGGTATGTTCACAGCTCTTTTCTCTGCCTCTTCAGAAGAGGGGGATCAACTGGTGTATCTCCAAACCAAGGAGGAGGGACATCCCCTGCTCCTCACCAGAGAACATGGGGATGCCCAGGTAAATTCTCTTGATATTTGAGTTTCGATTCCTTTTTGACTCTGTATTTAAGTTCCTCATTCCAGAGACATTAACAATTTCCTTTTAAATATTTATGCTTACAACATCACACAGAGTTTCACTGAAAGATGATCAGGTTTCAACATAGGTAAGCAATGTTTCCTTCCCCAAGATGATAGATAAGTTCTTTCCAGGTTAAGATGGTCATGATTACCAGATAGCTCCCAGTTATATATTTAATAAGTTGTTAAGACCCTAGACTATAACTCATTCATTATAGGCATGATTCTTCACAATGCTGTACTTCAAATGCTGTACTCTCAGATTGTCTTTAATCAATAAATGCTTTTAGGATTTGGGGTGTGAACACATCCCCTGAAGTGTTTATCATAACAATGTTAGTTTTCCAACTCAACTACATGCCTCAGTTCAACCCCATGTGTGACTCATCCCCATCTCATTTGTTCTATTACAACATCCACATGTCATCATCTTTCTGATGAGGATTAGAGAATTTCTAAAATATATCTGCACTGAGGTCATGCAAAAAGGAAAGACAGTGCCTCTGACGTACTTAACCATCTGATGACCTAACTATACTTGGTAGTTTTACTTAAGAACTTGTGTGTGTGTGTATGCGCACACTAATCATACTGTATATGGACTGTCCTACTCACCAAAACTTCTCTTTGAAATTTAAATGAGAATCCATTTAATAGAATTATGAGTCATCTCATAAAAACTACACGTCTATTTATGCTAATTTCAAGATATGCAGACACAACATAGCCCTCGCTCACGTGATATACATATACACATACTAGAAGAAATTCTAAAATAACAACTATCCTTGACTGAGCTTTACATCATGATCTCATATAACATTTGTCACAACCCCGAAGGGCATTATTATCTTCACTTTATGACTAAGGAAACTGAGGCTCGGGTGTAGTACATCAACCTGCCTCTGATCATTCATCTATAAAATGATGGAACCTGGATCTGTACCCAACATACTTGGGCTTCATGTCACCCATGTCAAAAATAGTTGCTAAAGAGTTGTGTAAAATCTTAACAATGGACCATACAGTCTCAGGAATAGTTGCTGATGGATTTGTCTAAAGTGTGAATGCAGGGGTGAGAAATTTGAGTTTTCTATTTTTAAATCAGAATTCATATTATTTCAGAGGCAATGGGTTGTGTGATCTCATTTACATGGTACTAGAACAATATACATGATTCAGAAATAGTCACTCAGGATCACAAAGGCACAGACTTTTACAACCAAGAACTTCATCCTCATTAACCAAACCTGGAAGTGTTCAATGCTCTGTGCACAGAGATGACCTCTTAACTTGCAACTACCCTAAAGCTATACCAGTCCGCACCAGGGGAGCTGATGGCACATTTCAAACCCAGAGGATCTCACACCTTAAATGTCTGCCCAGCTGGACCTTATACTTATTTCTAATTCCTAGAATTAGAAAATTTTCCAAAATTTTCTCTCCCCCACACTCAAAGAACATAAAGGTATGAGATGGATGAAGACAAGGTAGAAATAATTGACAGGCCACCATTACACCACATATTTTCAACCATCATTAGCTGGAAATATTTTATCCAGAGTCTTATCACAAAAACATATTGTGAAGGTTTCCACTCATCACCTCCAATGACTTGGGATGCAGTAGCTTCGAGTCACCGCCCTGACCCAAGTCTTAGGTACATGCACACATACAACCTGGGGATATTATTAAAATGCAGATTATGATCTTGTAGCTCTGGGTTGGGGCCCACAAATCTGCATTTCTAACAAGCTCTGAGATGATGCTGAAGATGCCGATCCCTGGACCATAGTTGGGAGTAGCAAAGTGGTGATTATAGATGATCTCGATCCATCAATATCGTGGCAGGTCCCCTCAACTGAATGTCATTTCTATAAGCCAGTCTCAATCAACTCAATATAGATTGAGCTGGGTGAATGACACAGCAGGACAGGTGGCATAATTGGAATTCCATTAGCATAGTCTTGCTCAAAGCAAGCTAAACCTGCAGGAGCACTGATTGAGACCTAGAAGGAGGGTGTTTCTTCCATTCTTGCCAATAGAAAACAGAATGGACTTTGAAAATTAAGGAGGTTTATCACCTTGTTCCACATTATTCCTGGACTCCATGCACAATTCAAGCCATAGAAGTTCACAAGAAATCAGATCTAGCTGGGTGCAGTGGTGCACACCTGTAATACCAGTGGCTCAGGAGGCTGAGGCAGGAGGATCATGAGTTCAAAGCCAGCCTCAGCAAAAGCAAGGAGCTAAGCAATTCAGTGAGACCCTGTCTCTAAATAAAATGCAAAATGGGGCTGGGGATGTGGCAAAGTGGTTGAGTGCTCCTGAGTTCAGTCCCCAGCACTGCCCCCGCAAAAACTCAGATCCATTAGAGAGAAGAAAAAACACTAAGGTTGTCTGTTGTGTTAGTAGCCCAGCACTAAAAAGTGTGCTTCTGTTTCTATCTAAAGGAGGATTCACTTATAAAAATCATCCGAAATTGTCTTCAAGGACAATTTCTTTATTCAGTGAGCCAAACAATGGCTGAAGTTTTAAGAAAAAAACAAGTCTAAAAAAATAAAACTGAAATGATGTCCTGTTCCACACTAAACCAGCTTGGGCTGGATTGCATTTATGATGATTATTGATACCATTTTTCTTTGTTTTCAAGAAATTCACATGGGAATGGACAGAGTCGGAGTAAAGAACCAACGAAGGAGTAGTTATTAGACACCTACTTGTGCCTGCTATGGAGCCAGTCACCACCAGGAAGACAAAAAGAAGATAAAAAGTCAGAGCTTTGGAGAAGAAAACTAAAATATCAACATAGTCCCTTGGCCCAGCTACAATTCCTGTCACCTGTGATCACGGTATGCAATCTTAATAATTACTACCTCTGCTCGTTATGATAATGAAATTGATTCGAGTTGGGAGGAAGAAAGGAAATATGTCTCTTTGGTAAAGCTCTTTCCACCCTCTGGAAGCTATCTCCCAACTTAACAAAAACTGCATAAAGCCATTCACGACCCCATGCCCACGGTGCCAGGGGTGACGGGCCTCGCCCCCTCTCCAGCATCCAGACATTGCCACCTGGCCTTCCCCTCACGAGCATCAGCTTGTTTTTCCAGAGAGCAGCAGTCATTACCTGAATGGCAGGTTTGCCACGCAAGCTTCCTTAATGTGGGGCTTTGTAGACATCACGTCCGGGTTGTCATTAGTGTCCTCTGAAAACAGTAATCAGCTGGCAGACCAGAGAAGGACATTCCAAGAAGAAAACGCATTATTACAAATGTTTGGGAAGCCGTGGAAAATCTAATTTATTTGTTTGTTTGTTGTGTTTGCTTAGCTCAAGAAAAGGGCTAACTTGTACACGATGCATGAGAATGGAAGTCATCCGGATGTACTGGACTGTACTTGGCAACAGTGCTGGGAGTGGGGGAGGGACACACTTACCGGTTGGCAGCCCTGCAGAAGGAGGGGTCTCTCTCCACCCCTGCACCCCTGCAGGAGGCTGAGCCAAGGGCAAGAGATCCTTTTGTGGGTTCATGGCTTATTACCTTTCTCACTCAGTCTCCTGCTCTTCTCCATACAGTGTTAGGTGGTTAGAAAGTTCTAGAAGAGGCCCTGCTCCAGGAGCTAAAGTATTTTCTGGGTCTTTCCTCTGTCCCTACATCAAGTGTGAATGCACCAAAAATCAACACAGCCCAAGGGAGAAGACACTATCACTCCAGTGTTCCCTCTTCCACCCCTACCCCATGACCTCTCAGCCACCAAGAGGCGAACATGACCAAGAGGCAGTTCCATCTCAGTCTACACTGGAGCTGCCTTAGGAGAGCAGACATGCAGGTCAGTTTCCTTCTCTATCAGCATCAGCCTACTATTTCTTCAATGCAAAAGGTTAAAGCCACGCCCTCCAGAAAAGCTATGCTGAGTCTTTGGGAAACTGGACAAGGGATGCTGGGGACCCACACCTCTGGGCCAGCTGGAGACCCATCCCAGGGTCCAGAGACTGGGCAGCCTGAACAGGAGTGACCCAGATGTCTGACATAGGGGAGCTGTGCTGATGGAGTCTGGGACTGGGAGTCCAGGGCTTTGGTCCATTTCCAGTATCTCCTGATAGGACGTGGGCTCTGATCCTCCCCACTTTGCCCACCAGAAGTGTGTCAAGGTAGGAACTCACAGCTGACTCCAAGGATCCTTTAGAAATAAAACTTTTTAAGTGATCTCTGCTACTCTTAAATGATCCAGTGATATCTGGAAGGGGCCTGTGTGCTCACTGGGGTCGCCCTAGCAGAAAAGGGCAGGCACTCACTTCTACCCCCCACCATTTTTCTGGTGCCTGCAGTAACCTCTGATGCTTACCAAAAAAAAAAAAAAAAAAAAATCTCATTATAAAAGGCAGAAAGATGTATCTCTTCTACCTCCAGGATTTTCCTTTTTTGGTCACTTCTCATTTCTTCTCTTCCATGTTCAGCCCCAGAACAATGTCCCTAAAAAGGGAGGGTAACAACTATCTAAACTGCTACCATCAGCAAGGGAAGCGTCGCTGAAAATGCAGACAGCCATCCAGACCTCGGCCTCCCACTCAAACTTGAAGGAAACAATCCATTCTCAAGGTCAGGTGGTGGACAGAAAGTCCCCGTTCCTACCCTAACAATCATCCCTTCTCTCAGGGCTGGCTTGCTTTCCAAGATAACTTGTCAGGATTTATTTCCATCTTGGCATTTGTGTCTTCAAGGCATCCTAGAAAGAAACCTTGTGTATCACCCCACAGAACAAAGAGAGAAAGAAAATGTTCTTGGATCAGCTTCTCGAAAAATCTTAAACCAGATTCTCCTGGGATGTTTCGGGCCAGTCACACCGGTTACTTGATACTGTGGCATCTTTCTTTGAAAATTTAGAATACACAATGATTGAATGAAAAGTTCAAAAGTCTACAATGTCCACAGCACTGGTTTCTAAATTGCTACACTGCTGCTCAAGAGCTTGTCTGCCCTTTGGGGCCACCACCTTCTTTACAGAGCAAGACAGGGAGTACGAGATTTCCAAACAGAGGGCAAAGTTGCTTGTCAGGAATGTTGTAAGAGGAACAGTTCAAAAGGATTTGAAACAGGACTTTCTGATTTGGTTATTTTCTTCTTAATTAGAAAAGAGTTTGAGTCTACAGAGAATATATAATAATAGGTAAAGGGAAAATATTAACTGTGCTTTCAATCTCCATAGATGTTTATAGGTCAAAGGGGTGGCCAAATTGCACATAAAGTTTCAATAGGACACAGCCACACCGTTCAGTCTACACATTTCTATGGCTGTGCTTAGGCTAACAGTATCTCTCTGACCCACGAGCCCTTACATATTTATCTTCTGGCCTTTAGAGAAAAAAATTTCCAACTTCTGCTACAGATGACAGAGCAGGAGAAAAATGAAAATTACAGCCAGGAATGGTGGTACACACCTGTAATCCTGTTATACCAGGAACTCAGGAGGCTGAGGCAGGAGGATCGAAAGTTCAAGATGAGCCTCAGCAACTTAGCAATAGCCTGTCTAAAAATAAAAAAATAAAAAACTGGGGATAAAGCATCCCTGGGTTAAATCCCAGCACCACAAAAAAAAAAAAGGAAAGAAAGAAAAAGAAAATTACAGTAGAAACAGTCAGACCTATCCATCAATATCTCTGTCTCAGAAAGGTGAACAGACCATTAAATCTTCACTAGCAGGAGAGGGTCTTGACCCCTTCACTAAACACAGGCTACTAAAAACAGGTGTGGATAATTTGAATTGGATAGTTTAGGATCAGTGTAATCACTTTAAAGATTGAAAAGTGTCTGTGTTTCCCCTCAGGTAACTCATGTTTATGGCAAAAATTAAAAGTAAGACAAAAGATATGTATTGTTTTTTATTTTAAAAATTGTATGTTTCCCAAATAGTTTTCAAGATAATGTTCAATTTTTGCTGTGCACTAAGAAATACATCATGCTGTCCTTTGCAAAACTGCCAATTTAAACTGAGCTAAAACACACACACACACACACACACACACACACACACACACACACCCTTATGAGTCACAAACCTGAGTTTCACTAAGAGCCTGGGAGGGTTGCTTTGGCCCTTATTAGATATGAAGAGCAAGAGCTCCCCCTGCTGGCTTCATAGCAACCTAGGCCCGGACTCCATGTATTTTCTGATCTAGGATCATGTCCACAGTTTCACGAGGAATAGAGGAGTATCAGACATTCACAATTCATTCCAAAAAGATCATAGCAATTTGAGATTTGTATTATATGTATCATATCAAGGAATTTCTACCTAAACGGGATCCACTGGGTTTTTACCTCCCTTAAACCTCCCCGCTCCCTAAAAAAAAAAAAAAAAAAATTAACTCTAGCCTTCTACACCACTTTATGGCACATGAAGTCTTGTAACAATGAACAAAGAATTTTATTTCTCATTTGATACAGAATGCTGGCCAAGGGTTTTGTTCTAAATACATTGACTCATGCAAAATTGCCAATATTCCACTCTTGATCCATGCAGATGGCACCTGAATATAATTAGTTCATCAACAATGGACAAGATACCCAGGAGAGTCTGGAGGTGTGCAGTGTGGCAGGCTTTGGTGCTTGGAGGCTGGGGATACAGGACACAAACCCTCCAGCCACATGAGTTTCCCCAGTGCCTCCTCTGAGCTCCTCTGTCTGATGAAGTGGACACTGGGCGTTTATGGCACCTGTTTTGTCACTTGGGCCACTCTGCTCCACTTGATACATACACTTTGATATATTCCTTTAAATTTCCATGATGGTTTGATGCAATGGTCCCTAGGTTAAAAGCACAAAGAATCATGGATTCTTATTTCTCAGATCTGCAAACAGTGTGACCGAACTCCATCCTCCAGGACAGAACCGTTGCACACAACAAAAGCCTTTATAACTTCCACTGAGAACATCACACCGTCCAGCAGATCCCAATTGAAGTTGAATGAGAACCATTGGCTGAAGGGTTTCTCCTGAATCTAATTATAATTCAACATAATCTTGTGGATGGAGAGCGAGCAAGAACCTCACAGCTGTATGAGCTATCAATCACAAGAGCCAAAGCAGAAAGAAAATCATCCAGCAGAGGGAGCCAAAGAGAAACGCATACTTATTTTTTAAGCATGACATAGAATCTTAAAGACTTGAGAGCCTGTATGTACAACTATGATGCACCAATTTAAAAAAAAAAAAAAGTGGGGGGAATAAAAGACTTGAGATCCCAAATGATGTATTTTATCACATTGATATTATTTCCTCAAAGGTCACAGTTACCCTGTGCCTTTTGACCCCAGCCAGATCTTGTGATAATTTTTCCCCAAGACAAAGCTGATATGATTCTTTTATGTTCACTTTTACCTAGAAAAACAGGCAAACTTCTTATTTAGACTAAGGTATATGTCAAAATGCATTTTGAATGATAGTGGACACCACAAAAACAGAATTTTTAAGGGAAAAAAATATTTTCTTCCCCTTTAAAACAGATAAACTGGGCATTTTTCCTTCACAATTTACGGACTTGTTGACCATCAACTGTGTGCTCACTATGTTGGACTCTGAATCCAGACCTCCCTGAAGGTATTTTACAGTCCTTTGTTGCAGTTGGGGTATTCAAACCCATCCTTCAGCTTGGCTTCCCATGTCAGCTTCCGTGGCTTCCCAGGTCACACAGAGTACATTCAGAGTCCTTGCAGGACATTGGCCATCAGTGGGTCATGGCTGTTTGCCATTCCGTGGGAGACACCATTGGCTACTGTGACACTCTATTCATTCCATGGCTGGAGGTGACACACCTGTGCGATGGGTAAGAGAGACAGACTGTTTCCAGGTGAGCCTTCTTGAGTCATCACTCAAGGTGACTTGCTCACTCACTCAACACCCATTTATCGGCACAGGCCAGTCCTGAAGGTTACCATTATCCTGTGCACTTTTGTCTCAGAATTAATGTGCCAACTGAATTAGATGTCAGAAAAGGGAAAAGGCTTGGAAAGCATTCTCCCAAGGGATATGAAAGCTACTTCAACACCAAATAACAACCTCTCATGATAACAGCGTGACATCTGCCAGATGGCATCTGTTCTCCTCCTGTCTCTGCCTTGCCCTCCTTTAGCCACGTGTCCTGTTTACATCCACGACAGACTTACTCATTTTTGTACCTGGCTGATACAAAATACTCTCATATGGTTTTTTTTCCTTTTATTTCATTTTTTATTGAAGTAAAATTCATATAACAAATATAAACCGTTTTTTTTCTTTTAGTCTCCTTTTTAGTAAATATTATTTGACTCAAAAAATTTATGGGCTACCATGTGATAATTTAATACATACATACAGTGTGTAATGATCAAATCAGGGTAGTTAGTATTTCCATCTCCTTAAGCTTATTTTTTTTTATTTTTGATTAATACATAATAATTGTGCATCTTTATGAGGTCCTAGGAATTTCTAATGATTGGGGGCAGCTGGTGGAAGGGGAGCTGGACTGGGCGGCGCGTGTAGGAAAGGAAACTGCAATCATGCAGACTGTGTTACCAGAGCCCTAAGCTGCTGCCCCACTCGGGAGGTATTAGGGTCTCACCTGAATCATTACTAGTTTGCTCTTTAGCTTTTCGTTTTAAATTGCATTCAAATCTGTGTGCACGTTTTTTTGCCACTGGTACTACTTTCCATCTCAATGATTGGGAAAAAAATACATTTGAAAAAGTGATACATTGCCTATACCATTAACTTAAATCCGTGTTTATCATGTGTGGTCTTTGTGTCTTTTTTTAAAGAGTAGGGAATTGCTCCACAGACAATATCCAGTGGCTTCCCATGTTACACAGAGTACATTCCGAGTCCTTGCAGGACATTGGCCATCAGCGGGTCATGGCTGTTTGCCTCTGCCCTCTTTTACTCCCATGTCCCTCCCAACCCTCGGCAGTAGCACAGGGCCCTCTGCTCCACCCACACTCACCACCCCAGACCTTTGCCCCGGGAAGTTCCCCCACCCAACTTCTAGATGGCTCTTCCTCTACAATTTTTATTCAAATATCGTTCCCAGCAAGGCCCAGCTCATTACTCTAAATGAGAGAACACCCTCCACCCCGACCCTTTCTAGCTGTGGCCCAGGAAGCTAGGTTCTGCCAGGGCAGAAAATTTTGTGTTTCTGGATCCCTGCAATCAGGAGCTGGCCCACAATCGTATTTATGCATATTTGTGAATGAATGAATGAATGAATGAGTGAACGGAACATGGAACGCTCGAAAAGTCTCATCCTGAAAAATACAAGTCCCTAGTCTCCCACTCCTGAACCTTTCTTTCCAGACTATTTTAGCTCTTTCTTCTTGTATAAGCTTGCATATTTCTAAACAATATATTTATAATGCTCCTTCTTGATCCATAATTTAAGACACTATAGACTTAAATTCCTGCTGTGGAAGATGATGATAAAGGTTCTGGATTCTTACACCACCTCATCTCACACCAGCATGATTATATCAATCACATTAGTGTGTGTGTGTGTGTGTGTGTGTGTGTGTGTGTGTGTTGGGTCTATATTCCTCTGCTAGAATGAACCCATGTTTGTCTATTTTGTTCATTAAAGAACAGTGTCGGGTACACAGCAGACACTGAATAAATATTTATGGGATGATTGAATAAATTCTCAGGTTTACGTCATGACTTATCCACAGGATGCATTACCCATGTCCCTCCTGACTGCCTGGCTAGTCGCTCTTCCTTAAGCACTGCACGGGCATGTCACCACCTTATGGAAGACTTCCATGGCTCACTCTCATCCAGCTTTCCTTGGGAATCCCATCTCTATAGCCCCAAATCTTTTCACTAACACATACTGTTTTCTAATTACTGATTTATTAAGCAACATCTCCCATGAGGCTGAAGCCTTTTGGGATCATGGACGGTGTCTTGGAGATATCTGGACCACCCCCGCTTGACTATCACAGCATCAGACCCATTGCAATAGATGCTCAAGCAGCCCAAATGAAAAACACGGGGCACTGCCTGACACTTTGAAGCAAGAGAGAAAGGATTCTTCCTGTCCCAGGTGAGCCCAGCAGTGAGTCACCACCACCACTGACAAAGTTGGCTCTCTTGCTTTTCCTTTAACACTTCACTTCCTCCGATTCATCAATCTCAGGACATTCCATGCACCTTATTTAATCAACCATTGAGCTTTTTTTCTGTCCCCTCGAAAATAAAAATAACAAATTTCAGGTAATAGTTTCATCATCAGAGCATCATCACTTCTTTCAAAGCTAGGATCATGGCGCTACCAGACCTGATTTCCCAGTGCCTCCAACAAAATGAAAATATACAATCAGTTGCAACCCTTCCCACACCGTTACCACTAACAGCCCCCAGCAGTGGTTCTCGAGCCTTGCCATGCATCCGGGTCACCTGGGAATCTTGTTAGGACAGAGATGCAGGTGGCTGGACCCTGCCCCTACCCCAGAATTTCCACAGAGGATTTGAGGTGGAAGTCTGAGAATCTTCATTTGCAACAAGCTTCCGTGATATTGGTGCTGCTGGTCTGGGACCACCCTCTGAGGTCCCTTCCTCTCCCATAACTTTCCAAGTGGCTCAGGCACTAAATAGATTCATTTGGGGATGGTTTAAACCCCCTTTCCTCACCAAGACAAGCAGCTGTTGAACCACTTCTCAAACTTTATTACACACATAAACCACCTGGGGAGCTTCTAAAATGCAGATTCTTATTGGGGCAGATGGTAGGGGAGCCAGCTTTGGGGTGATGCCAATGCTGCTGGTCCACAGAACAAATTCTGAATTGAAAGCTTTACAGCTTATCCCAAGTAGATTAGCACTAAAGTGATTTTCTTGGATCTCAAAGCTTTGAGAAGGCTCAAAACATTCAATTTCGCATCAGAGCACTAAAACTACCAATATACTTTTGCTCTTTGCTTAAATTGTTGACAGAATAGAAACAAGTTAACGTGTTCACTTTCATCCACATAAAACTTTCATTATCAGTGGGACGGCTGACTCACTGGCACTGCCCAGAAGTACTAGCCTCTATTCAAACACCAGGAATAGGACCCTAGAGGGATGGCTGGGAGGGCGGGACTGTTGATAGGCGCTGATTAATTGAGGAACTCGCTCTTTGTCCTATGATAAATGGTGATTTGATACATAGTTTCAGCATTTAGCCTTCCGCTGACACTCTGCTTCTAATGCATTATTAAGCCCAATTCTACCCCAGACCTGTTTTCTGTTTTCTTTTCTCTTCTCTTTCTTTCTTGATTGCTTGCTTGCTGTCTTGCTTTCTTTGGCTAGAAATTTTAGTGATGGAGAAGTCAAAAAGAGCATAAACTCCTCCAAAACCTACCTAATCTCCACACTCCCTTACACCTGCAGGGGAGAGTACCACCTACATAATTTGTGGGGCCCTGATGGAAAGGCAGGACCCCTGTCCAAAAAAATTGTTGGGACTTTCAACACTGTGACAGCAGAGAATTAAATGAGAGCCAGCCCTTCTAAGGTCAGATGTCCATGAGGCCAGCCTTAGGTGAGGAACTCAGACTGGGAAAGCCCATGAATTTGCAAATTCTCATCCTCCTCCCTTCTCTCTCCTTCTCCCTTTCCTATTTCCTTTATGTCAGGAAAGAAGAGCAAGGATGAGAACAGTGGAGTCATTCATTCCATAGTTGAATAAAAACTTGTTCCTGTCTCCTCTTCCTCTTGCCTCTCTTCATTTTTTGCTAAGTAACTCAACCTCCTGATTAAGAAAAGCCTAAGTAGATGCCACTGATTCCGAGGGCTGACCTGAGGTCTACCTTTGGCCTGACTGTGATAACGTGGTTTACCTAACCTATGATAAGGAAACGGACTACACAAATATGATTAGAGGGGAGGGTGTGTCATCTCCTCAAATGACAAGCTTTTAAAGTCATCAGACAGCATGGCAGATGAGTCATCATGGATCCTGTTCGATCCTCCTGGTTTGGAAGGTGCAGATGGGGGCCAGAGCATATCCATTTTGTGAGGCCAAGCACCACCCTTAGAATTGCCAAATTAGAGATGTGCTGTGAGTGCAGAAAACACATCCCATTTTGAAGATTTGGTCCAAAATCAAATAAAATATCTCATTAAGAATTTTATATAGGGCTGGGGATATAGCTCAGTTGGTAGAGTGCTTGCCTCACATGCACAAGGCCCTGGGTTCAATCCCCAGCACCACAGGGGGGAAAAAAAGAATTTTATATTGACTATGTTTGGGGTTAAAAAAATACATATGTATATACATATATATATGGTGAAAATATGTACATTATTAAAATGAGTTCCATCTGTTTCTTTTTACTTTTTTTATATGTTTTAGTAGGAGATTTCAACTTCGGTATGGGGCTCACTGTTAGACAAAGTTCTGGAAGGGGATCTGAGCTCTGCTTATCCATCTTCATTGGATTATAAACTCCATAGGGTGGGAATATAGGACCAGCTCTGGATGTCACCAAGGGAGGGACAACCTGATAGCTGAGTTCATCTTTCAAGGTCTTGCTACACCAAGTTTCCTTCTCAAGTTCTTTCCACCCAACCTCACTCACACACACCTTCATGCACACACACTCTCATACTCACACTCACACTCACACAGAAGCTGGCAGACTTTGGGACAGGAGCTTGTCTGTGCATCTTTCGGTCCTCAATGCTCAGCACAGTCCACCATCTAAGTGCTCTGTGAATACCTGCCGTTGCTGCTCTATGTCAATCATTCATAGCTCCTCCCACTGGCAGTACTTTTGGGTCACTTGATATATACACTTCAAAGTAATCACACTGGCTCAGTTATGTTTGCCCCCAACAGGCTGTCCTCCAGCTTATCTAACACTAGCTACATGAATTCCACCCACACCCATGACAATGCTACCTGCCTGGTATATGTTGAATGGTAGATGTTAGTGGCCCTTTTCTTGTCGCCACCAAGTTTGTAATCACCATACTTCCCCTGTGATCACAGCTGCTATGAGTGGCTACAACTCATTGGGTGCTTCCTACGGATCAAGTGTCATGTCATGTCATTTCAAGGGTGGCATTTCATTTCATCCTCACAACACTACTCCGCTGGCTCTTCTCACCATCCTCCACCTGACATGTGGGAAAAGTGAGACTCAGAGAGGTTAAGATCCTTGTCTAAGTTCACACAGCAAGCAAGTGGCACAGGCAGATTCAAATGTACATCTCCAAGGTCTTTGTTTCAATCTGCAATGTCTACAATGGAGCACGGTGCTCAGAATCATCAGTGCAGCAGAGAGGCCAAAAGGAAGTGGGGCCATTTTGAACAGTGAGTGAATATTTGCACCAAGACAGAGCTCTTCTTTTTCTTCTTCTATTTTTAAAAATGCATATATTTCTCAATAATTTAGAAAGTAGAAAAGGTAAGCCATCAACCTTTTTTCTCCAAATCAAGGAACACATCATCTGGCATATCCTTTCTGCCAGAACACGTGTATACACATAGATGTGCACCCATGTGCACACACGCGTGCGCGCGCACACACACACTGCATTTCAGTATAACATGGGTCATATCTAAGCAACACTCTGGGAAAATACACTTACGAAGAAAATGGAAGAGTCATTCAGAAGAAATTGCCAACGATTTTTTTTATGCCGAAGCTGTGTGAAATAATCTTTGAAAGACAGATTTAAAATTTCTGCATCCGGGCTCAGGTTTAAAGCATTGTTTTTGTAATCAGCATTCTTCTTCATCAAAAGAGCAGATTCATCCCAAATGGAAGATTTCAACGGCAGCGCTTTTACTCTGGGGATTATCACCTCTGGGTATAAATATTGAAGCGCGATTTTAAAACACCAAGCTTAACAATAATACCCGAACTACTTGCTAAGTCCATTTTGATAGAATTGTTAAAAGCCAGATCTTTGAAGGACTTTATTGGAGTTCTAAAAAGAGGCTGCATGCAATGTTCTGCATTAAAAATGTTGGATAAAATTTCTGGGTGACTCAGATGCAAGATGACAGAGACAAAATGGTCATAATAATTACAGCAAAACAGATGAAGAACTGTCATTTTAATATAAGAGCCTGACAGGCCAAAAATGACTGGTTTCTATTTTTACTCTTAGATGAATCAATGATTGTATCTTAGGTCAGGTTTGTCATATAGTTTTTCAGTTTTGACATTGCGAAGGCACTATGTCAGTATAATTAGAGAAAGAAGGACCTGAATTAGACATTAAGAAGCTCTTGTTGAGTTTTAAAACATTCTGGTCCAGTGTCATACTAATGTTCAATAAGCACAAATGGTGTCCAAACACACATGACAGTAAATGCTGTGCTTTTAAAAGGCCACCAGGTAAATCTTTAATAAAACTTCAAATGACTTAGGAGCAAAATGAATCCTGCAGCAGGAAACAAACTCAGTTATTGGCATGGATCAAATTGCCCAGAAACATCGTGTGTCAACATTAACGTCAGCTCCTCGGGACCCATGTACTACTCCTCAGTTACCCCAGGCTTCCTAAACCTGTGGTTCTTCTGACAGTTCATTTCACAGGGATGCATTTGTTTGAGAAAAGGGAACATGGCTATCAGCCTATCCACTCTATCAACGTAAGACTTGGCCATAAAATCCTGCTCTATTTTGCTCTGGGCTGCAATTATTGAATATCCCTCAAATATGCGTCTAACACAAAAGAAACGGCCCCAGGCTTTCCTTTCTTTTCATTGCTTAGAAAAAAATGGAAAACACCAAGCAATGAGGCGTTGAAAATATTAGTTACATCGCGAGAGACGAATAGAAGCAACTCATTCTAGAAAACAGAATTCATAAACCAAGGCCCCTCTGACACCTAGTGAGTCCCCAAGAAGGCGTAAAGTCCTTGGTTTAGCAGGCTGGGAAGCACATCCTGGGACTAAAACCCCCAATCACAAAAATGTGTGTAGTCGGTAAGGGCTGTTGTCACGAGGGAACCCTGTGGTTCCAGTTCTCAGCCTTTGCTTTTCTAAATTTAATTCAGAGGCTGCTCACAATGGAGCTGATCCTCCCTCCCCTCTGATGCCGGAGCAGGATCATGAAAGGATTGCTCACAGGCAGATTCAAATGTACATCTCCAAGGTCTGTGTTTCAATCTGCAATGTCTACGGTGGAGCACAGTGCTCAGAATCATCAGTGCAGCCCAGAGGCTAGCTTTCCAAGTGAACAGCGAGCACATAACTGGGCCCGAGAGCCTGCAGACTGTGGGACTCATCAACTCTTCATCTTTAGGGTGACTCCGTCTCCATGTTCTGCCCCCACATCCCACACTTCCTCTTTGTTCTTAGCCACTCCCATTAAAGTGAGGTTATTGGGCCAGGCGCAGCGGTGCACGCCTGTAATCCCAGTGGCCCAGGAGGTTCCCCAAGTCCAAAGCCAGCCTCAGCAATTTAGCAAGGCCCTGACTCATAATAAAAAGTAAAAAAGGGCTGGGGATGTGGCTCAGTGGTTAAGCACCCCTGGGTTCAATCCCTGTTAAATAGATAATAATAATAATAAAGTTGTTATTGTTAGAATGTTAAGAGATTTAATGAAGACCACTTCTTACCTCATTTCATCCCCTCTCTACTCATCATTTCCTCTCTGGCCCGCCCCTGCTCATTTCCCTGCCCCCAAGCCTTTGCACTTGCTGGCCCTTCCATTCTTGACAGCCAGTCAAGGTCTAGGGTGAATAAGTGCCCTAATTGTCCCCAGACTCTCCGGGATTTCAGATCCTATTCCTATTTCATGCTCGCCCTCCACAAAGCCTGCCCTGATTTCTTCAGCTGAAAGGCCCCACTTCCTCCTCTGATTTTCAGCAGTACTTTCTCAGGACTCTTGCCTCCTCCTGTTATACATGCCCACATCAGTATTTCCTCTGCTGGACCACAATCTCCTCCAGACTCGGACCACCCAGGAAGCACTCAGCAAATGCTTGTTGAAAACAAATTATTTTTCTGTTTTTAAAAACCAATTGTCAGAAAGTTCTTTCATGTTTTACCAAATGCATGGTCCAGAAGATATTGACTGTCTTAGTCTGTTTTCTGTTGCTAGTAACATAACACCACAGACTGGATAAGTCATAAAGAAAAGAGGTTTATATTGGTTCATGGGTCTGGTTCAAGGTTGAGAGACCACATCTGATGATGTCATTCCTGCTAGCAGAGTCCCCTGGTGCACAGGATATATCACACAGTGAGAGGGAGTGTGGGAGACCTAGTCAAACTAGCTTTTATAGCAGACCTCTCTGCAGATAACTCATTAACTCACTAATCCATAAACTGAGTGAATGGATTAACCGATCATAAGTGCAGAGTTCTAATGACCTCTTAAAGGTCCTCCTTGGTCCTATCTCTTAATATCTCATAATGGGGATTAAGTTTAACCTGAGTTTCACAGGAGACAAGTCACATTCGAACCATAGTATTGATTTTTTTTTTTTTTTTTTTTTTTTTGGTACAGGGATTGAACTCAGGGGCACTTGACCACTGAGCCACATCCCCAGCTCTATTTTGTATTTTATTTAGTGACAGGGTCTCATTGAGTTGCTTAGCACCTTGCTATTGTTGAAGCTGGCTTTGAATTCATGATCCTCTTGCCCCAGCCTCCAGAGTTGCTGGGATTACAGGCGTGAGCCACAGCATCTGGATTAGTATTGATTTTTTTTAATATTCTAGTTTTAGTTGTACACCTTTATTTTATGTATTTATTTTTATGTGGTGTTGAGGATCAAACTCAGGACCTTGCACATGCTAGGTGAGTGCTCTTCCACCCCAGCCCCTGATATTGATTTTTATGGGCAGTTTTCCTAAAACCTGTTTACAACTTCTAGGAAGACCGTATCATTCTCTTTCTCTGTCCCTCTCCCTCTCCCTATCTCTCTTTCTTATTTCAACCTCCATCCTCTACTTTGCAACAAATTTCCAATATGGGCTTCTTCTACTCAATATGGTGCTATGTATAATTTTTTTTTAGTTCCATGTGTGTACATTAAAAAGTAATGACATGGCATCCCACCAAGCGAAATGCAAACACATCTGCCATGTGTGTTCTGAAAAACTAATTAATAATACATGTCTTCATCTCCTTTGATGTATTTAAATACATTGTACCTTGCCCTGGGAGGATTCTGGGTCCATGATCACTGCACATCTTACAGCTTTCATTTCGATTTTGTGCTATTAGGAGTAAATCAAGGAAGACGTCCAAAGAGGTGGAAATAGAATACATGCAGTATATACCTTATATTAGCCTATTAAGCAGTAATTTAATTGATGACAATTTTGCTTCTACATTGAGTGGTGTTTGCAAGAGTTTTCCTGGGTCAAACTAACAGTGGAAATCAATTTAGAGAGCAAAGATATTGCTTAATCTCAACTTTCTATATTTGTACTGTTGCCACAGGCAAGTCATTAACCCCTGAATGCCTCAGCCTTCTCATTTACAAAATGAGAAGGATGGCCTGTGAGGTTTTCAAGGTCCTTTCCAGATATGAGAGCCAATACAGTTCTTTGTGTTTAAAAATGAGCACAGTGAAAAACAAAAGTACACAGTAATTGCCACTTGCTTACTCGTTTTCAAAAATAATCAGTTTGGGTTGTTCAAATAACATATTAGTACATCATAAAATTGAATCATTGACCATTTTTCCCCTTCAAATGCCATCCCAAAAAGTTCAATGTTAATTGGCAGTTGTCACTTATTTTATGGGCCAGACTATATGGGCAATGAACAAACAGACTCCATTTTACCCTGAGACTCATGTCATGTAAGAAATGCTTCTCCCGTGGGAAAGCCCCGCCTCTGTACCCATTAATAGTTACCTAACATAGCATCCTTCGACACACAGAATAGCAATTCTTATACAATGTAAAATTGTTCTCTTTGGTTTCTATTTTTCTTGGGTGATGTACCTTGTCAGAGATTGACTGTCTAGATATCAGTAACCATTCTCTAACTTGTTCTGAAGTAGGGTCATGTTGATCCACATCCCTTCTGCTTGCTTGCTGCTATGCCTACCTGGAAAGTCCCTTGGGAAATAACCAATGTACCCACTGCATTGTCTCGCTCATGCCCAGTTCAGCTTCTGTACCTGCTTGCTTGCAGCTACATCAACCCAGATATGGTTTTTGCCTTTAAATATCTTAAAATGCTCAGGCTCAGGGCTGTTCCTTGCAGAGAGAGTGTTATGGGTCCTGTTTAGAGAGAAGTCGCCGGCTGACTGGCTAAATAAAGACTCTTCCATTTGGACCAAACTGGGACTTGGTGTGCTCTCTGAGCAAACTGCCCCACCACAGCTTAAAGGTAATATTTAACTAACGATCTTACAACCTATAGCTAGGCAACATCTTCTAGAGACTTCACAAATTGTGTCCAAGCACCAAATAGACTACATTTTTAGGTTCTCACAATGAATGAAATGATCAACTTTATGTGATGATGGAGAAAAAGAGAGAAACCCCAGGCAGCGGTGAAGTCTGTACCAAATGGCACCTTCTCCCAGGATTTGACTGGATTTTTGGAAGATAAAAGTGAACTAAAATTGTGGTGGTAATTAACACAGGAGGGAGAAATGTGAGACTCAATAAGTTGGAGGAAACCTTCCTACATAGCTTGTTAGGTCCCTTCAGCCTCTCCAGAACAGAATACCCAGCAATCTTCTTCACTTAGGTCTGATGCAGGCACTGCACACTGGCCAAGCCCACAACCATGTTCCCAGTCACTATGGCCCCACAAACCCTCTCCCAACCCTAAGAGGGGATGCCCTTGGGGGTCCCCACTCATTCACCCAAGTCGGGACACAAGGGGTCTATCTTCCTGGCTCATCCGAGTCCTCATGCCCCAAGCCCATTCGTTCAACATGTAGTGTCACCCCCTTTCTCCACAGAAAAGTCTTAACTGGGCTTCTTCAGAAATCTTCACCATGGCTGATTTTAGGACTGTCAGCAAAAGAGTCTCTGCAAAAGAGTTCAATGTAGATAAACTTCCTATTTTCGTGTTGCCCTGTCTTATTTGGCTGGGAAGAAAAGAGTACTCCAGGTGATGGACACTCCTTATTAGTTTTTCACAAACATGTGTCCAGTATAGTAGTTTGTAGAAATGTTTAAACAAGGACTCTGGCCTTGAGCTGGGGCTTCACAGAGATGTCTACATTTCTAAGATAAGAGAAGTTACCAATTGGGCTCCATGGTTACAGCTGGCAGGGGGAGGAAAGAAGGGGAGAAGGTGTTGTCCTGAAGGGTTAACTTGCCCAGAACAGTGAAAGAAAGAAACTCTTTTTTTTTTTTTTTTGGTGGTGCTGGGGATTGAACCCAAGGCCTTGTGCATTCCAGGTGAGCACTCTACCAACTGAGCTATATCCCCAGCCCCCAAAAAACTGCTTTTATGTGAACTTCAGCAAAATGTGAACTTCTGAGCCCCTCCTCCTACATGCTGGGTATAAAATTCTGAAACTCCCTGAACTCAGGGTTCAGGGGATTGATTGATTACAGCAGAAGCTGTGCCCTCTGAACCTGGCTGCAGCCAAATAAAACTGTTTCCTGCTGTCTTCGGTGCCTTGCCTCCTCTGTCCCTACCACAAACAGAGGAATTGGGCCAAAGTGTGTGCACATACCTGCTGGACCCGAGAGAGGTGCACAGGAGAGATCCGTATGGCTTGACCCTGTTTTGACACTGAACATCTTACATCCTTAGAAAACCTCTCTGCCCTGGGAAGGAATGTGGGAGCCCGGAAATGGCTTCTCGGAAGAGATGACAGCCAGAGAAGATGGGAACAGCGCATGTGCGAGCATAGAACAGAGAGTCGCCTGCGGTGTGTTACTGGAACTCACTATCTGGAGGGATGAGAAAGTGACCGTGAAGGTAGGCTGAGGGCGATCTTGGAGCACTGCTCATTGGATCTGAGTGTGTAAGTGTTGATTTTGCACAGAAGTGAAACAGATTTGCCCTGTTAGGCAGACACTTGAGACTAGACCTCAACACGTAAATTGTGCATGGTTAGAAGCAGAAGCTAAGCTGTTGCCTTAAATTGTCAGGCTTTACCGTGATGCTGTGTAGAAGTCAGGATTTGCCTTGGCAACAAGTTATTCCTGATATGGGAAGAATTCGCTTGTGCTCTCTCTTCATCAGGTGATATAAGTATGCAACGTTCTTGGCTTTAACACTAAACACTGGTGAAATCACTCGCAGACAGGCCCAGTTGCAGGGGTGAAGGGGCTATTTAGAGATTGAATACGAACTTGGAGACACTTGGTTTCAGAGACCGATTCTAGGACCAAAAGAAGATATTCATCTCATCAGTTAAAACTGTGTCCCAGCCCTGAACCACACAGCTTAGAGTGTGCCAAAATAAGTTGGTATTTTTTTTACAAACCTTGTACTTGGTACAAGTATATTGTATTATAAGACTGTTATATTGAAAATGATAATGTGCAGGGGATAAAAAAACTTCAGTATCACAATTTTAGTAACCCCTTTTTAAAAAATGTTATTATTATACCAGGAAATGATCCATATATCCCTCAAATCCAAGAACACACGCATATAGACACAGGAGGGACCTGTGACTGTCATTTACAGTCTAACATATTATCTATATGAATATCCTTTATGCATGCATGACTCAGTTTTGCCTATTTATATACTTGACATCAGTTGAATTGTCCCAGATGAATTATTTTGTTCCTTTTTTTAAATTCAACACTAAGCCTTTGAAGATTCATGCATGTTGATAATGTAGCTTATTCATTTTTTCCTGCTGCATGGTATCCCATTGTATGAATATATGTTAATGTGTTTATTCATTCTATCGATGAGCATTTGAGTTATTTAGTTTTTTGTTATTGTTTTTACATAGGAATAAATAATTTACTTAGTCAAAGCAAATAGATTTAAGCCAGGTTTTAAATGATCGTATAGCCATTTTATGTCTTTAAAGTCCAGATGAATGAATATTGTACAGAAGAGAGCACACATGACTACCTTGCCTGCATTACATAGCTGTATTACCTTGCCTGACTACATAGCTTTAATTTTACAAACTTTCACACAATATTTAGACAAAGCTCTGAAAAATTAAGCCTTTAGATGCCTACCTACCTTTGGGAGTTGTTCAGTTTTGTTTCCTGTGTGTGCATATGTACTCCCACTATGAACAATGCTCCTAGGAATATTCTCATAAAAATCTTCTGATAAACATGTATAAGAGTTTCTCTGGCATAAATGCCTAGGAATGGTATCACTGAGTGAGAGACATATGCATCTTCTGCTTTCTGAGATAATGTCAAACTATTGTCCAAAGTAACTGTACCTAATTATATAGCCGCCATGAGTGGGGGAGAATTCCTCACAACCACAGCTGGTACTGCCCAGCCTTTTAACTTTTTCCAGTTGGCACATGTGGACCAGGCCATTTCTTGCCAATTCTATTTTGTAAATATCTGCTCCTTGTTTTGGGGCTTTTTTTGTTATAAATATGGAATCTTTTCATGAACAAAATTGTTCAATCAGTATCTAGTTTGTACATCACAGTTTATGCTTTTTATATCCTGGTTATGAAACACTCCTTTGCCCTATTTCTACAGACATTATTCCATGTATTTCCTTCTAAACATCATAGTTTTTATCTTTCACATTTACATCTTTAATGAACCTGGAGTTTATTTTTGTGTATCAGATAAATATTTGCCTAAGATAGAAATATAATTCCATTTTTAAATATGGAAATACTCCATTGCTTTCCTAACTCATTTATAACATTCAGCCAGTTGGAAATTGAGTTTCCATATACAGTAGTTTCTGAGCTCTTTGTGCTAATCCCTTGGTTTATTTGCAGATCAACACAGGAGCCATTACTCACTGTGTGAAGAGAAAAACTATACATTGAAAATGTAATATTCATCCTTAACTTGTCAATGTATAAAGCTAATGTGTATTTTTACCCTTTTCCTGAACTGTCCAGGACCTTGAAATAACCTTACTTCATTCATCCCCTCTGGTTCTCATCTATTTCAATTCTAGTTTGGTTTTTTTTTTCTTCACAATATGTATATAGTAGTAGCCCATTATCCATGGAGGGGACACGTTCCAAGTCCCCCAGTGGATGCCTGAACACCTTAGGTAGTATAGAACCCTATACTGTAGAAACTTCTTTTTTCCTATATGCTTTGCAGCATAGCCACATAGTTTTAGAGTTCACCTATCCTTCCAAGTTTTATGCTCTGTGCCTCCTTTGCATCAGTACAATTGCCCTTTGGGGTCATCATTAAGTAAAATAAGGATTTGATGAAAACAAGTACTGCGATAATGCACAATAGATCTGATAAATGAGATGGCTACTAATAACTATAGGGCAAGTAGCATATACAACAGAGATACTCTGGATAAAGGGATGATTCACATCCTGGGCAGGATGGAGAGGGGCAGCGTGAACTTTCATCATGCTCCTCATGATGGCACATTATGAATTGTTAATTTAAAACTTATGTATTATTAAATTCTAGGAATCCTCCATTTAATATGTCTGGCTGTAGGTAACAGAAATTGGAGAAGGGAAGCCAAGGGAAAAGGGAAGTCCCAACTTTACATTACTTTACAGCCAATGTTCACTCGGGTTTGATCACATACTTAGCACTCTTATTCATTATTCTTTTTTGCAACTCAGAACTTCCACCTGAAATCACCTTCCTTTTGCTTAAATATATACTTCCAGAATATATTTAGTGAAAATCTAGAAACTGATGGTAAACCCAGTTGTTGTTATCCTGAAAATGTCTGTTTTACCCTCCTTCAAAGATAATGTCACTGAGTAAGAAAATTTCAGAATGGCTGTTATATTCTCCCAGCACATTAAAGATGCTGTTCATTTCCAGTGTCCGTGTTGCTCTTGAGGAGTCAGCTGTCAGTCTAATTACCATGCCTTTGTCGGTGATCTTTCTTCTACCTGTTTGTACATTTCCCTTAATGATTTGGTTTTCTGTTCTGATGTGTGGAGTCATGATTTTATTCATTTTTCCTGAAATTCATTCTAAGTTTCCATAGATGGCACTTTCTGAGCTCTTTGTGTCTTCAAACAGCTCTGGAAAGTTCTCATTTTTATTTTGTCAAATGCTCTCTGCCTTGTTCTGGAACTCTCACTAAACACATTTAGACCATTTAGCTCTCGCCTGCATGCCCCCTGACCCCCTTCATCACTTGGCTGCATCCCCAGGATTTCCTCACAGCCATCTAGTTCAGTGATTCTGTTTAGCCTTGCTTAATATGTTCCTGGACCTGGCCTCTGAACTCCTAATTATATTATTCATTTCTTCTGGCTTATTTTTTATATGTGCTTGGCAGATCTTATAATCTCTTAGTAATTACTCCAACTTTCAAGTTTATCTTTAGTCTTCTTAAACCCTTTATTCTGGGCATAATCATCTGCCAGCTATCAACATTTTGGTCAACAAAGTGATGGTGAGCACTTAAGATTATAATGATGATAAAAGCTCATACTGCCTAGTGATATCATCGCCATCACAGCCATAGTGACATCACAGAACATGCATAGAATATGCATTGTCTGTGGTGATGCTGGTGTAAACAAATATACTGCACCAACAATTGTACAAAAGTCTCCAGAGGGGTTAATTGTATAAGCAAGCACATGTAAGTGCAAGCATACAATTACATTCAGGACATACTACTTCACAATGATAGAAAATGACTATGTTACCAGTTTATGTATGTACACACACACACACACATTGTGAAGTAGTATGTCCTGATGTGTGCTAGGTATACCATCCAGGTTTGTGTAATTAGACTCTGTGATGTTTGGACAAAGAAGTCACCTAATAACATATTTATCATTATATCTCTGCCATTAAGTGATGGATGACTGTATATTTATATTTTCCCTTAGATGATTCCATAGCAACTGAGATAACAAATCAATGGACTCACTGAAGTGTAACTGGGCAGAATTACCAAATAAGTATAAATCAAACCTGAACATGCCATATTAACTGTGTAAACTACCATAATGTAAGTTTACTACATCAAACCCCTTGTACCCACCTCCCAGCTTCAACAAAATAACTACTGGTCAAATATCCTTCATCTGTACGCCACCCACCATCTGGAGAAGACAACCTCTCCAGAGACTGCAGATTCTACATCAATCATATCTGAGCTGCAATCGCTTGTCCATGACAAAGGAAAAAAAAACAGAAAGTAGAAAGTCCTCTGGAAATATAGTGCTTAAGATAGCACTCCAAACCACAAACCAAATGGAATATTAGTCATTAACACCCTCACCAGAGTCATCTCAGAGGTCAAAAAAATGCACATCTTTTAAAAATTTTTTTTAGTTGTAGTTGGACACAATATCTTTATTTTATTTCTATGTGGTGCTGAGGATCGAATCCAGGGCCTGGCACGTGCTAGGCGAGCACTCTACTGCTGAGCCACAACCACAGCTCCCCCAAAATGCACCTCTTATTAGCTACAAGAAAGTTGACTCTAATCAAAGTTCTCATTTACAGCTGCAGTCATCCAACCGCGTGGAACATCAGGGTTACTGGAATATCCATTACTCTGTGTATGAATAAGGGTCAACAGACAGAGGTCTGTAGAGACTCAGTCCTCAGGCATAACTCAAAAATAAATGAATTACTAGGAAATACTAGCTTGATTTCCTGTGATCACTCTAGAAGAGAAAATAATCTACCAAAGCAAAAAGCTCAATCACAGTTCTCCTGCCCTGGCAAAAGAAGACAAAAAGCTCTCTGATAGGAATTTTTCTACTCAAACAAATTAGGAGATTGAATGACTTCATAGTAATGGCCTTATTGTATCAGATCTTAGTTCAAATTTGAAACCTTAAGAACTCATAAATAGCAGCAAAAACTGGTGGGATAACACACAAAGTTATTTCTTTAAAAAAAAAAAAAGGAATTTGAACTCTTTGACTTAAATATCACTGGGTCCAGCCATAAGGAAGACTGGTGCTAAAGGAGAAAACAGAAAGCATCGTGTTTAACAACTGCCTTTTCAGCCAGAGAGCTGTTAGTCAGCTCTTTGTCACTGTGACCAATAAAGAGATAAACAACTTATAGGAGGAAAGGTGTATTTTGGCTCAGTCTCAGAGGTTGGGGTGCAAAGTTAGTTGGCACCATTGCTTTGGGCCTATGGCAGCCCAGCACATCACAGCAGGAGTGTACCCAGAGAGCTGCTCACTGGTGGCAGCCAGAAAGCAAAGCCGACAATTTTTCTTAACTCTCTTCCACTAGGCCCCACCTCCGAAAATTCCCACCACCTCCCAATAGCGCCACAGGTTAGAGACCAAGCCTTCCACACATGGGCCTCTGGGGGTCCCTCCAGATCCAAACTATAACGCTAACAATTTATTTAAATTGTTCTTCTACATATCTGGATCACGTGGGTTAGCATATGAAACTCTGAACTGAGACTAACTCCCTGCAAAACTTGAGTCATTTTAAATAGACAATTTCCCAGTGATTTTAGTCAAACAACCTCAACCCACCCCATTAATTAACAATAAATACCACTTTCATTTTTTATATATAATGCAAAAGAAGAACATGGTAACTGTGTTTATACCAAGTTCTTCTTGACTGCAGATTTTAGTTGTGACATTTGTTATTAAAGCGATATCTGTTAACAAAATACCTGAAGTAGGTTTAATGGTATCATTCAGCTTTTACTTTCATATAATTGTGAGTTTTATAAAGCTTATAACTGGGATCAAATTGAATGCAACAGAGGATTTGAAAGCATGTTATTTATAAGACAGAAATAAAATGATCTTACGTTATTTGGGAAGAAAGGCAATACGAAAAGAAACAAGTAAAAAGGCAACTGATTTCTCAAAACACATTTTTTTTTAATTGGCTTTTAGAACATCATCACCAATGGCCACTAAAACAAGATGAGTAAATTTCGATTTTTTTCTTTTTTGTTTGTGTTTGTTTACTTCCTTACTTTTAATCATACACAAATCTCAATTCAAATAAGGAGTAAGACGAGAATTAATGACATGTTTGCTTTTTACTTACCTCTTCTAATTAAGTTGATCAAGGTGGCCATATAAATGCTTCAAAGCATTTCAGCCAGGGGCCTTGAAAGAAAGGGAGAGAATGAGCAAACTGTTCAACTAGTAGTTCGTGAGTGCCACCAGTCACAGTCCCACTGGTGAGCTCCTGCCATGTGTCTAAAGGTGGACACACAAGCTTGAGCCTCTGGGAAATTCAGTGTCACCCCAAGGCACTGGCCGCTACCCTTCCTATACATGGAACACTCGTGCTGTAGATGTGGGGGGTCTTCGAGGAAAAGCAGGCTTCTGTGGAAGACTCTGCACTTGGAAATCATCAGGGATTCTGGGAAGCAGCAGCTACAGCCTCAGAATGGTTGAGGCAGTCTGTCAAATGGTGGCATCGAGCTGACCTTATGAGCACCATGCCTACTACAAAAAAAAAAAAAAAGCTATTTATTTTAACTTTCTCAGTAACTAGACCTAAAGCCAGGCAGTGGCTAAAATTTGTAAATGCATTCTCTAGTCATTGAATATTAAAATTAAAAAAAAAAAAACTCCAAAAGTACCTAGTTCACCACTGATCCAAATTCATTTAATTTGCTTCCCCAAAATGCATCTCTAGATGTACAAATGTTTCTTTCCTGTTTTAAATGTTCAAGGTTTTGTATTTGTTTTATATATATATATATATATATATATATATATATATATATATAATCATAAACTATACTGTCTAACCTTAAAGCCAAAAAAAACATAAAACAGAAGTTCTGAAAAGCAATTCATAACTAAAAATAAGTCATTTTCCTTTATCACCAGTGTGACTTACAATATGTACCCACATCTGTCGTTTCAGATGTTTAAATTCTTCATGAGAATTGTAAATATTCTTTATGTACCTACCAGGATGAAAAACTCTGCCAAGGCAGGTGCAGGGACTAAAAGAATACCCCTTCCTGGTTACTTTTGTTACCTTTATTTAAAAAATAAATAAATAAAATCACCCCTGAGGAAAAAACCTCCAAGATATGCCTCTAGTGGTAATTTCTGGAATGGAATAAAACACATTGCTGTACAAAAGGGGAAAGGGGAAAGGAAAAAAAAAAGCCAAGCAAAGTGCACTGTGTCAGTCCTAAGGTGTGTGACATGGCAGTAGGGAGGAGCTTCTTCTCTGTGAACTCCATAAAAATGTCAGCCCAATGCCACCATGACAGACGCTGCTCCAACCTTCCTGAAGCTGCAGGTGCTGCTCCCAGAGTCCCCGATGGATTTCAGTCGCAGAAGCTTCAATCGAAGCCTGAGTTCCTCCTCGCAGGGCCCTGTGCTCAACTTGAGCAGTTCCCTGTACAGGAAGGGGAGCGTGCAGCGTCTTGGGGCTGCACCCAGCGTTTATGGAGGGGCTGGAGGCCATGGCACCCGCATCTCGACCTCCCGACACGTTGCAAACTATGGGAGCGATCTCAGCGGCGGGGACCTGTTTGCTGGCAATGAGAAAATGGCCATGCAGAACCTCAATGACCGGCTGGCAAGCTACCTAGAAAAAGTGCGGTCCCTTGAGCAGTCCAACTCCAACCTTGAGATGCAGATCAAGCAGTGGTACGAAGCCAACGCGCCCAGCGCAGGCCGTGACTACAGTGCATATTACAAACAAATCCAAGAGCTGAAAGATCAGGTAAGGCCCTGATGCCTGTGTTTTAAAACTATCTCACTGTCGTGCCTCTCCTGATAGCTCAAGAGTTAGGTGGGTCTAAATGCATGTTGTAAAGCAAATTAGGTTGCAATGCTTTAATTATAAAAATGCCACACCTATCATCCACCCTTAATATTGGAGCATCTGACTATATAACAGGGTGACTTTAAATCAAACTTTTAAATCTAATTACAATAATTTTATCCTCCAATCTTACAGTCTATCTTTGTCACAGCTCACCATGTTAGGGATACATGAATAGAAAACAATTTTTCTGAAAACACCTAACTCTTTATGTGTGATCATAAATTTTTCTTAGTTTGTCACCCAATCCCCACTTTTGAAAGTCAGTTCAGGGATCTTTCTACTTTCAGTCATGTAAATGTTACAAGTATTCGGATCCTATAGATTTAACAAATAAAGTGATTCAGAGTGGAAATAGGGAAGCAGGAGTATAGATCTTAATGATACCAGAATTTTTAAATGTCCTGTTTAATAATCTGATTAAGAGACCACTTTTACAATAATAAAATATTCTATTGCTTCCAATCCACGTTTATTGCAATCATATCACGACCTTCACCTCTGTTATCCAAGACAGGTGTAATTCTCTATTTTATCTCATATGGAATAAGGGTAGAAGACTTTGTTCCTAATTGAAGATGTCAGATATGACCTGAGGCACTTTTTTTTGCTTTACCGTTCTTATCTAATCAAGAAAAACGTGTCCCTTTCATTTTCATTTCTGTTTTATAATTCATATTCCTTTAGAGCAAAGGCCACTCACTGACTTAGCAGCAGGTCTCTTTTTCTCGAGCCATATCATAACCGCAAGTGCAATTTGAATTCAGGTTCTATAGGAGATTATGTTAGGATTTCTGAAACTATGCACACATGAAGCAATGCTCTTTAAATTAGTCTTCCTGTCAACAGATCATTTTTTCAGGCTATCACTAAAAATGTTCATAATAAACCAACCATTCTGCCATATGTCTCTCATGATTTCTGAATCAACTTGGAATCATTCCAAATACATAGGCTCGGCCATCAGTCCCGTGTGGCTGGGCAGAGCCAGCATATGAAGGCAGCCCTCTCTCCAAGACTAGATCCACTGAAAGAGACATGTCACGGTAACATCTTTTACAAGTAGACTTCTCCCTGCATGCATGTTAGAGAACTCGCCCACTAGTTAACCACTTCTTAGGACCCCGGGTTTATCCATCCTGATATCCCTAGATCCTAACCTCCCTATCATATGGCAAGTGTTCTTTCACCAAGTGTCAACACTTAGTGGACACTAACGAGGCACAGAGTACCTGCTGGGCATAGGAGAATACAATGGGGGAATTAGGAGGAAACAGGGATGGACAAAGCTACCACTCAGAGTGGTCGATGCTGACAAGGAAAGCTGTGCAGGACACTGAAAGCAAGGGCTGGTCATTCCACCTCTGCTCTGAGGATGTCACTGAAGGCTGCCTTGAAGCCACATTGCTTAAACTGAGATGTGAAAAAGACGTGGGAGTTTGCCAGCTGAGAGGGACGACAGGAATGTTCCAGACAGGAACAACATTAAAGACAAGGCACTCAATAAAGCTTGATGACCCAAGTTGACTGAAAGTCTCCTTTTGTAAAATAACGAGAAAGTGGGCCAAACCCTGGGGACCAGAGTTCACTTCATGCATTTTTTTTTTATATGAAATACCCATGTTATTATTCCTCATACATATTCTTATGTGGAGATTCTTGACATGAACATCTTTGATGTAACTGAGGGTATATCTGAGAATAAACCCAATCATTTTAAACTCCTATCCATTTGAAAGTGTCTTTCCTGTGTTTTTTCCCCAGATTACAGATGCTCAGTTGCAAAATGCTCGATGTGTCCTGCAGATTGATAATGCTAAACTGGCTGCTGAAGACTTCAGACTGAAGTAGGTGTTCTAAAAGCACAGTAAAACTTACAGGAAAAGAATTCCTTTTAATAGTCCTTCAGAAATCCACATTGTTGGTGGAGAAACTGCCTTTAAATGTTTTCAGAATGTAAGACATAAGGGATGTTAGAAGCTACCTAATCCAGCCCAACATTCAGGGATAGACCTCTCTTCCACAGTCTTAAGATTCGGCCACCAAGTTCATAGCAGAATACCTCCGATAATTGCTACTGCTCTTGTTGGTTAGCTCTGGTTGCCCAAACATTCTTTTTCAGAAACCTGGCATCTGCCTTTTCACCCACTGAATCTTATCCTGTCCTTTGGCATAATAACAAAACAGCTTGAAATTCCTTTTCTGTACAAATGCCCTTCTGTTACCTAAAGAGAGTCAGATGTCTACATTTAGTGAACCTCCAAGCAGATACCCAGATTCCTTCAAGAACCTACATGTATGGCGACCTTCGATATTTACTAGTTTACCAGTGTTTTACAATATTGTCTGACCAACCAAAGAGCTAAGACAAACCTATGATTAATGCATTTCCATTGTGTTCACTTGCTTTCAGTCCTGTAATGCATGTGATCAAACTACTCCCACACTGGGGCTTCCTCATCCTGAATCTGTATCAACAAAAAAAGTCCTTTGTGGCTTAGAAGGGTAGCATTTTAATGCTAAAATGGATTAAAAAGAAGGAAATGCGGGGAGCTGGAGTTGTAGCTCAGTGGTAGAGAGCTCCTCTCGAGAGACCCTGGGTTCAATCCTCAGCACCACGTAAAAAATAAATTAGTGAAATAAAGGTATTGTGTCCAACTATAAAATAAATATTTTTTTAAAAAAGAAGGAAATGGGAAAGTATATCTGAAGATTAAAGCAGTAAAAGTTCATTAATTCCAATTTTATAGGTCAGCATCAGAGCGATCCACTGCATTATCATTGTTTTAAAGCTTGCTATTTTTTAAAAATGAGGGTCTCTAAGATTGCAGAGGAGGATATCTGACCATTCGAGGCACATCTGTTTACTAAGTAATAAAAATAAATGGATCATGTGCTTTCATTAAGCAAAGCCAGCCATAATTAATATCAATAATAAGAATCATTTTCTAACACAGTAATTAAAACAATTGAAATTAAAAATTGAAATTTTTCTTTTAATGTGTCTGGACACGGTGGCTCAAGCTAGTCATTCCAGTGGCTCTGGAGGCTAAGATAGGAGGATCTCAAGTTCAAGGTCAGCCTCAGCAACTTAGCAAGACCCTAATGCAACTTAATAAGACCCTGTCTCAATAAAAAACAAAAAGGGCTGGGGATGTAGCTCAGTGGTTAAGCGCCCCTGGGTTAAACCTCCAGTGCAAAAAAAAAAAACTTAAAGAATGTAGAAACTTTTTAAGTAATTGCAAATCACAGAGATTACATTATGGAGCAAATTATCTGATTCCTAGGTTCTCATGCATATTTTATAAATGTGTAAAGGGAGACATTATAAAGTATTGCAACTGATCACATATTCCACATTAAAAAAAAATCTATCTCACTATATTAGATTCTCTCTCCTATAATGACTTCAGAAGGCCTCAGCCTCAGCTGTCTCTGCACACTAATTCATTCACAGGTTTGAGACTGAGAGGGGGATGCGCCTAACAGTGGAGGCTGATCTCCAAGGCTTGAGTAGGCTCTTTGATGATCTAACCCTGAGAAAGACAGACTTGGAGGTCCAGATTGAAGAGCTGAACAAAGACCTGATTCTCCTCAAAAAAGAGCATCAGGAGGTGAGAAAATGATCAGAAGTGGTTCTGGGGATGATGGAATGGCTCCAATAAGAAGAATAAAGAGGATGAGGAGGAGCAATAGGGGAGGAGGAACGGTTGGTGGTGGTGGTGGTAGTGACCAGGATGAAGATGTCAATAATGATGGCAGCCCTCGCTCCTTTTCATAAGGCTGCTCTAGGTCAGATGACATAGAGCAATACCTGGACCCCAGAAGCCAGGCATAAGTTATTATTCTCCTTCTTTTTTACGCATACCCAATGAAAGCAGCCATAGATATCTTCTGTCTTCTCTGACCAGCCTTATCTAAGAATGTGCTCCACACTAAAATCAGGATTTTCACTCTCTTAGGAAGTGGACGTCCTGCGCCGGCAGCTGGGCAATACTGTCAATGTGGAACTGGATGCAGCTCCAGGCCTGAACCTCGGTGACATCATGAATGAGATGAGGCAGAAATACGAAGTCATGGCCCAGAAGAACCTTCAAGAGGCCAAAGAACAGTTTGAGAGACAGGTAACAGAATAATTCCCCAGTGTGAGCAAATGTATAGAAGCTGCCTTCCCAAAGGAGATCACTTGCTTCCTTGCTCCTTCCTTTCTTCCTCCCTTCTTACCTTCCTGCTTTCCTTCCTTTCCTTACTCATATTTTTTTTTTCCATTCTTGGAATTTCAGACAGAAGCTCTGCAGCAACAAGTCCTAGTGAACACAGAAGAGCTAAAAGGAATGGAGAGTCAAGTTACAGAGCTGAGACGCACCTATCAGAACCTAGAGATAGAACTCCAGACCCATCTCAGCATGGTAAAGCACAGCTCCCTCCCACTTCGCAATCCAGCGAGTGTTTACCAAGTGTGAGGAACCCTGGGAATGCAAAGACCTCTAAGAAATAACCTCTCCCCTGGCAAAGCCAACGGGGAAACAGGTTAAACAACTAGTAAGAATTAAAAGACAGAAAGAAATCGAGGAAAGGGCAATGCACTGCCCAACGCAGAGGGAAGAGTAGATCTGGGAGAGTTCACCTGGAAGGTGGCGTGTAAGCTAGGTCTTAAAAGTTGAGTGAATATTAAAGCTGGAGAATAGGAGTCAAGACATTGCAAGCTAAGCAAATTGGCCAGCCCTTGGTAAGTGATGCTGTGGTCACCACCAACAACACCACGTTCATCATGGGGTGGCTGGGCTGCAGCCCTGCTCCATGACACTGGGGCAAGGCTAAGGGAGTAGGCTGCATCTGGGACACCCCCAAGTGTTGTGGCAGGAAGAGGACCAATGGCAGGGCCACATGTCAGTTTCACCTGCATTTCTTTAGCTGGAGAAAGTCACATGACCAGCCCCGGCATCAATAGGTCAAGGAAGTGTAATTCTCCATTTCCAACACAAATCACGTGGCCAGTCCTGATGAAGGGATGGGAGGTGTAACCTTCCCACAGGGTGGGGAAGCAAATACACAATGCAACGCACAGAGGGAACCAAAGGTGGGTGTAAAGCTGAAAACCACAGAGGAAAAACCCAGGGGCCAGGATCCTCGCTGCCTGGTTGAGTCTGCCTTGATGGTTAAAGGGAGAAAGGGTTGTAAACTGATACCCACCAGGACTAGCTGCAGAAATTCTTCCCAAGAGAAATTAAAATTGAGTCATTTCCTACATCTAGTCCTCCCATAAGGAACACTCTGCCTGTCTTGTGCTCCTAGAAAGAAGCTCTGGAACACACATTGGAGGACACCAAGGCTCGCTACAGCAACCAGCTGGCCAGCATCCAGGGGCGGCTGAGCTCTCTAGAGTCCCAGCTGATGCAGATTCGGAGTGAATCAGAACGTCAGAGCAACGAATACAGTATTCTTCTTGACATAAAGACCAGGCTTGAGCAGGAAATTGCTACTTACCGCCACCTTCTAGAAGGAGAAGATGTAAAGTAAGGCTCTTAGAATCAAGCAATACGTGTCCACAGCTGTGAGCTATTCTAGTTTGCTCTCCACCACTCATTACCCAGCACCAACGCAATCGTAGCACAAAAGCAATTACACACACACACACACACACACACACAGAACATCAAGATAAAAATATACCCAAAAGTAACACACACACCCAAAATACCATGTATGGCCTTTGAAGTCATATGGTAGGAATGAATTAGAAGATGGTTATCTAAGTCATACAGATTATGCTTATGTTCGTTTTTATGATTGGTATATAACTGAAAGCACAATAATTTTTTAAAAATTCTCCTTGAGGGCTCACAAAGTAATCAGCAGGTCCCAGAGGTTCATGGGAACCAATCTGGGAACCATCAATGTTAGAGCAATATAGTCTGCAAAGACTATACCCAAGGACATCGACAATGTAGTCTGCAAAGACTACACTCAAGGACCCAAGACTTGAGCTTCTATTCTGTTGTTTTAATAACAGTAATTTCCAGTATATGTTCAGTGGGTCAGTTTTGAAGCTACGTATTTTTCAAGTTAAAAAGCAGATCATTCAAGTTTGAAATAACGAGCCTTGTCAAAGGGGGAAAAAATAGAAAAACAGCATCCAAACATATCACTCAACTTGGCTTTGAAATAGAAAAGACAGGAGAGCACTCCATTTTCAAACTGGCAATTATACTTTCTTCTTCTTTTTTTTCTTTCTTTTCCAAAAAAAAAAAAAAAATCAAAGAAATGCGCAACTTCAGTTAAGCAACCTGGAGGAGAGAGGTAAGTATTCCACGGTTTTGCACTTTTTCTCTGACTCTGAAATCTCAGCAGCTATCCAGTAATTCCATGTGGGAATTTATCCCTATGGTAGGATCATTGTCTTGGCCCTTGTTATTGCTGTCCTGAGAGCCTGAAAAGGAAAGAGAAAACTCAAATGTGAACTTTACTTATTTCAAGATCATGTATTTCAGTTTGGGGTGGAAAGAGTAAGAAATTTATAAATTGGGGGAAGGGTGGTGCATTTTCAGCATGTATTTGTAAAATGAATTTAAGATTATTTAAGAAAAAGGATGAGTTCAACTTTTTTATTCTAAAAGAAGGAAATAAGCCGGGCATGGTGGCACATGTCTGTAATCCCAGTGACTTGGGAGGCTGAGGCAGGAGAATCAAGAGTTCAAAGCCAGCCTCAGCAAAACAAGCGAGACGCTAAGCAACTCAGTGAGACCTTGTATGTAAATAAAATACAAAATAGGGCTGGGGATGTGGCTCAGTGCTCGAGTGCCCCTGAGTTCAATCCCTGGTACCAAAAAAAAAAAAAAAGGAAATAAATATGAAATAATAATAATAATAATTTAAAGTTGAATTTCACAAATCATGGACATGGGCCTGAATTAACATTATTGTCTGATATGCACTCAGATGTAAAGAAAACCAGGAAGATTAAGACAGTCGTGCAAGAAGTAGTGGATGGCAAGGTTGTGTCATCTGAAGTCCAAGAGGTGGAAGAAAGTATATAAAGAGCTGCCAGAAGGAGACGCTGCTGAGGTTTCAAAAGAAACGTGGCTGTGATTTTTACTCCCTATAAGAAAGTGGCCATCTAAAAGCACTCTTCATACTTTGTAGTGATCAGAAGGGGGAAGGGGAAGCCTATTTATCAGTCTATGTAATTAAATATAAACCTTTTATCAGAGGAGCTGCAAATTGCCTGCAAAAATGAAATCCAATGAGCTCTAAAATATTTAAAACACCATTACTGCCAGCTTTATCTTGGAGCACATCTATTACAAGCTTTAGATGCTAATATCAATTATACACATTTCCATGATACTAAACCTCACCAGAGCAGAGAAGTCTATGCAAATTGCAAATAGACCTCTGTCTCTGTTTTGTTTTGTTTTGTTTTTTCCTATTTCTGAATTGCTAAATCTCCTTTTGGGAGCTCCTGGGTTCTTAATTGAGCCAATTTCCTGGTTAATCTTGTTGGGTTTTTCAGGATCAGTACAATTCTGCCACTTTTAAGCTATGTCTGCTTTTCCCTCATTGTCTTTACTGCTTTTTAAAACTCAGCCCAGCTCCTTGAATAATTTGAGAGTCAAATTCCAATCACAGATGCTAAGCAGCAGAAGAATGAGGCACACACACCTTGCTTGTAATGAGAGAGACCCTTCTCAAGGCAGACCGCATCTCCTTTTGAAAATAAACTGCTTAAAATCATCGAGTGCCCTCTTTCTTTATGTGCCGAATGTATATTATGAAATGTTTCTCACCGTTTTTAAGTAACAGCTTTACTGAAATGTAATTCACACACAGAAATCTACCTATGTAATGGGTATAATTCAGTGGCCTTTGGTGATGTTCACAGGATTGTGCAGCCATCACCACTATCTAACTTTATCACCCACCAAATTCATTCCCATTCTCATTCTCCATTCCCTCCATCCCCTGAAAACCATTAACCTATTTCCTCTCTCAACAAATTTGCCTATTGTGGATGTTTCATATGAATGGAATTATACAGTGTGATCTGTTGTACACAAATGTTTGCAGCATTGTTAGTCAAAATAGCTCAAAAGTGAAAATATACATACTGTATTCTCACCATTTTTGCATCTTAGTGAGTGATAACTGCCTGTGAATGTTTATAGGAAAAATTAATTTGCCTAGTATAGTTGTATACTAGTGAATTGATTGGTTGGTCAAACTTAAAATTTTTTATAGAAGTTTCCAAATTATTAGGATAGTGAGTTTGAATATTATATGGGATATAATGATGTGGCTCACCTAAAAGTAATAATATCTGCCAGTTATTTTTTTTAATTTTTAATTTTTATTTTTAATTATACATGACAGTAGAAAGTATTTTGACATATCTTACATACATGGAGTATAACTTACCATTTTGGTGGTTGTACATGATGTTACACTGGTTGTGTAATCATATATGAACATAGGAAAGTTATGTCTGATTCATTCTACTGTCTTTCCCATTCCCATCAATCCTATCTCCCCCACCCCTTCCCCCTTGTCCAATCCAGTGAACCTCCATTCCTCCCTCCCCGTCCCCACCTATTGTGAATCAGCATCCACATATCAGAGAGGACAGTCAACCTTTGATTTTTGTGGGATTGGCTTATTTCACTTAGCATGACAGTCTCTAGTTCCATCCATTTGCCAGCAAATCCCATAATTTTAGTCTTCTTTAAAGCTGAGTAATATTCCATTGTGTATATGTACCACCTTTTCTTTTTCCATTCACCTGTTGAAGGACACCTAGATTGGTCTCATAGCTTAGCTATTGTTAATTGGGCTGCTATAAACATTGATGTGCAATAAACATTGATGTCGCTGTAGTATGCTGATTTTAAGTCCTTTATGTATCTGCCAAGGAGTGAGATAACTGGGTCAAATGGGGGTTCCATTCCAAGTTGTCTGAGGAATATCCAGACTGGTTTTCACAGTGGTTGAACCAGTTTGTAGTCCCACCAGCAATTTATGAGTGTGTCTCTTTCCCTGCATCTTTGCCAACATTTATTTTTATTTGTATTCTTGATAATTGCCATTCTGACTGGAGTGAGATAAAAACCTCAATGTAGTGTTAATTGCACTTTTCTAATTGCTAGTGAGGTTGAACATTTTTTTCATATTTTTGTTGACAGATCATATTTCTTCTGTGAAGTGTCTCTTCAGTTCCTTTGCCCATTTATTGACTGGGTTACTTGTTTTGGGGGTGTTTTAACTTTTTTGAGTTTTTACATATCCTGGAAGTTAATGCTCTATCTGAGGTGCAGGAGGCAAAGATTGTCTCCCATTCCGTAGGCTCCCTCTTCATGTTCTTTTTTTCTTTTTTGATTTTTTTTTTAGTTGTAGATAGACACAATATCTTCATTTATTTATTTTTATGTGGTGCTGAGGATCAAACTCAGGGCCTCACACGTGCTAGGCAAGCGCTCTACCACTGAGCCACCACCCCAGCCCCCTCTTCATGTTCTTGATTGCTTCTTTTGCTGTGAAGAAGCTTTAATTGGACACCATCCCATTTATTGATTCTTGATTTTACTTTTTGCACTTTAGGAGTGTTGTTGAGGAATTCAGTAGCTAAGCCAACATGATGGAGATTTGAGCCTACTTTTTCTTCTAGTATCTGCCAGTTATTGAGTACTGTGAGCCAAACGGTGCGGCAAGTATTTCACACATTTCTCATTTAACTCCCACAACAATCTTATACCAATATACAACAAATAGCAACTTCATGTGGCTGCACCTTATTATATTATATCCATTTTATTTATAGGTATTTTATATGAAAACATAAGAGAAGTACTTTCCCCAAGTCACGGCTACCAAGTAGCAAAGCAAGATGGAACCTCGGGCTGTTTCTAAAGCCATGACGCCCTCTTAAGCAATAGGCAATATGTGATCCTCTTTTGAAGTAGGCATTTGCCTCCCCTGGGTTGCTTTGTTATTTTTCTAATTGCCATTTTCACGAGCCAAATATAATAGCCAGAGTGGCACTTGTCCAGCTTAGTTAGCTAACATCACGCACAAGACTTGATTCAGCATGACTTTTGTCAGGAGAGATATTTTCATTCCTTTGCTTTTCTGAAGAAGTAAAAAGGATTCAGCCTTGGTTATTCCTTACTTTCCTTCCAAGTCATGCCAGCTGGTAATTACTTTGGGCATGAGGTTAATGTTTTATCCTGGGTTTTTGCAATACTCAATTCAGTTCATCCCTTTTTCTCACCATTTCCTCTTGTTTTCTCATGATCTGTTCTTTGAGTTAATGTGAACTTACTTTTTAGAGAAAAATAAACTTAAAAATCATACCAAAAAAAAAGACGTTAAGAATTCTGAAGTGAATTCTCTTCCACCTACGAAGACACACTTCAGGATGATCTGAAGCTTTGATATACAAATACCAGAGACTATGAATCTGGTTAATAAAAGACCTACGAAGATGCGTTTGAAATTGATTAGGCATGACCACTGACATGTGGCAATAATGACACTTGGTTATAAGAGGTAGGATGATTATTCTTAAATCAGATTCTCCCCTGCTTTTTGATCTATCTCTAGTTTCTTTCAAGCAATCTTTCAAAGAAAGTAGCTGAGACCATACAGACATGCGGAACCAGAGGGCGGGTTTCTAATTCCAGTTCTGCCAGTAGTTTCTATGTGAAAGCGACACATTAACCTTTGTGTGTGTGTGTATTCATCTTCTACAGATTAAAAACTGGAACAGCACAAACCTATTTTTGACGGGTAGCCAGACCCAGGGAAGATCTGTAGTCCTTAGATTCAGGACTACATGTGATCACACATTAGAATCATCATCCATGTATTCCTTCGCCATGTGTGAAATCATCAATGCAGAAGTGGAGCTTAAAAACTCAGAGAAAACCCCTCCACCGAGGTTAGGACGGAGATAGCTATTTTTTCTGAGCTCTGGGGACTGTTTCTATACTGAGCCCTGCCACATTGAAAAAGGAGACTGATACCAAGTGACATGAAATCAAAGCCTGCCCAGTGACACTCCTGGACACCTTCTTCTCTCACCCTTACTCACTCAGGGTTGGTCTCAAGTACCTGATTACACCCCCAAGTAACAATTGCAGCTTAAAGCAGTAATTCAGAATGTCCATCATTTTCAAACACCCTTTCAAGCATCTCTTTTCTTCTCTCTGAGGTTCACTTCCAAAATTCTCCTCACTGGGATATTATTTTATCCTGCTCCTCTCCACAACTACACACTGCCTCTAGAATCCTCCCCTGCTTCAAGATCCATGGAGCGCTTAAGCCCAGAACTCAGGACCACTCATCATGATCCCTTGGGATCTTGTTCATCAGCAGCTCAAAAGCACAATATAAAATCAGCATACTATAGTAACGCAGCCACATCAATATTCATAGCAGCTCAATTCACACAATAGCTAAATTGTGGAAGACACTCAGATGCCCTTCAACAGATGGATGGTTAAAGAAACTGTGATATATATATATATATATATATATATACACACACACACACACAATGGAATATTACTCTGCATTAAAAGAGAATAAAATTACGGCATTTGTAGGTAAATGGATGGAGTTGGAAAATATCATGCTAAGTGAAGCAAGCCAAACCAAAAAATCAAAGGCTGAATATTCTCTCTGATAAGTGGATGTTGATCCATAATGGGGAGTGGGGAGGCATGGGGAAAATGGAGGAACTTTGATTCGGCAAAGGAGAGGGAGCATAGGGAGGGTGCACGGGGGCAGGAAAGATGGTGGAATGAGATGGACATCATTACCCTAGGTACACATATGACTGCACATATGGCGTGATGCTACATCATGTACAACCATAGAAATATAAAGTTGTGCTGCAATTGTGTACAATGAATCAAAATGCATTCTGCTGTCATATATACCTATTTAAAATAAATAAGTGTTTTTTTAAAGCACAACATAAAACAGAGGCAACCCCATATTCTTTATTCACTCCCAGGATTTTAAAGTGTTATTCAAAGCAAGAGATGTTACAGCCCAAGTATCAGTGAACTGCAGAAAGTGACAGGTCTATCTTTCAGGGAAAGAATTCAGATGAAAAATCCTGCCATCAAAGACCAGGAAGCTAATCCAGCTGACACGAAAGAAGTGCACACTTTTATCTAATTAAAAAAAAATCTAAAGATTTTTAAATGCCACATAAATAATTTTCTCAATGGTGTATATTCCCTAAACTTCACAACAGTGGAAGATATATTATTCTTTTTTCCTTCTTGTTTGCAGTGCTCCGGGTGGAACCCAGGGCCTCACACGTGCCAGGTAGGTGCTCTACCACTGAGCTCCACCAACACCCCATCCCCTACTCCAAGAAGACATAATTCTTAGTTCACCCTGGATCTAGTCATTTCCCTGTGTGCCTCAACTTATGCAATCACTTTGCCAACAAGCCCAGGATTGTTTTGGCTTTAAACATTCCCACCTGCCTGCCTATGCATTCATACAGCTGTCAAAGAAAATCATGGTCACCTCTGAAAGCTCTCAGACGGATACTTCATAGTTAGCACCACGATTCAACCCACTGAGCTAACCAGGCACACCAGGAGGCTGACTCACTCAGCCTCCCATTCCGAAAACAAGCCACTAAAGAATTATGTCTCTTTTCAACTTCTGAAGCTGCTTCCGTCTCCTACCTGGATTAAGAATAAATCTTGGTTAAAGTGTACCTATAAATTAGGCCATAATCATTTTAAATGAAATTCATTTTAAGTGACACATTTAAACACATTAAGAATTAAATTCTTGCAGAGTGCAGTGGCACTGTAATCCCACCGACTCAGAAAGATTAAGCAGAAGATCATAAATTCAAGGCCAGTCTCAGCAATTCAGCAAGGCCCTAAGCAAGCTAGACCGTAACTCAAAAAAAAAAAAAAAAAAAAAAAGGATGTAACACAGTTACCACACCCTGGGTTCAATCCACAGTGTCAAAAAATATATATAATAAGATTTAAAGTCTTTCAAGTGAAATAACTCCAAGGAAGAAATGACAACGTTTAGCCAAAACACTATGCTTGGATTCGGGATAAAAATAAATTAGACATTGTCCCTTTCTAAGATGCTGATAGTCTAAGTTAATATATTATAGAAACGTAAATGTATAATATGTAAACTTAATGTGTAAATATGGAGCAAAATTATTTACATTGTATAAGTTTTAAAGTTGGAAATTATACATTTCAGCACAAAATTGGTTCTATTTTCAAAAATACAAGTTAACCATATTCCCCTCTTATGTGAGCATACCACTGAGTTATAGTTTTGAATTTAGCACATTTCTTTGGCTTTGTGAGCAAGAAATAGCCTCTGTTTTTATTTCTATGGCAGTGAAGTGGAATCACTGGGTGTTGGGAGAATGCTTCTTGTAAGTAATAGTTAACAGCCATAACACATAATGTCAGGTTCCTGGGTGTGGAGTACAAGCTGATCTGTACTTTATAAGGTCTCTGGAGATGCAGTGAGAGTCACCAAATTCTAGCTAAGGACACGTTTGTCTGTGTGTTTGCATGATTTCGTGCATGCTGTTATTTCTAACAAACCCTGAGGAGTCATTCTCTGTGTGTTGACCCAGGCATCGAGAAGTCCAAGGAGAAAGCTGTATTTAAAAGGCAGGACTCGCACATCAGATAGAGCACTAATCTCTAGGGTATATGAAGAACTTAAAAAGCTAAACATCCAAAAAAAAAAAAAAGTCCCAATCAATAAATGGGCCAAGAAACCGAACAGACAACTCTCAGAAGATTATACACAATCAATCAATAAATATATGAAAAAATGTTCAACATCTCTGGAAATTAGAGAAATGCAAATTAAAACTACTCTAAGATTTCATCTCCCTCCAGTCAGAATGAGTAGACACAAATAACACAAACAACAATAAGTGTTAGCAAGAATGTGGGGGAAAAGAAACACTTATACATTGATGGTGGGACTGCAAATTGGTGCAGCCAATATGGAAAGCAGTATGGAGATTCCTTGGAAAGCTGGGAATGGAACCACAATTTGACCCAGCTATTCCACTCCTCGATCTATACCCAAAGGACTTAAAAACAACATACTACAGGGACACAGCCACATCAATGTTTATAGCAGCACAATTCACAACAGCTAAACTGTGGAACCCACCTAGATGGCCCTCAGTAGATAAATGGATAAAGAAAATGTGGTAAATATACACAATGGAATATTACCCAGTAATAAAAGAGAATAAAATCATGACATTTGCAGGTAAATGGATGGAGTTAGAGAAGATAAATGCTAAGTGAAGTTAAAAAACCAAATGCCAAATGTTTTCTCTGATATAAGGAGGCTGATTCATAGTGGAGTTGAGAGGGAGAGCATGGGAGGAATACACGAACTCTAGATAGGGCAAAGGAGAGGGAAGGGATGGAGAGAGCATATGGGTAGGAAAGATGGTGGAATGAGATCATTACCCTAAGTACATGTATGAAGACATGAATGGTGTGAATATACTTTGTATACAAGCAGAGATATGAAAAATTGTGCTCTATTTGTGTAATATGAATTGCAACACATTCTGCAGTCATACATAACAAATTAGAATAAAAATAAATAAATAATTTTTTAAAAAAGCATATACCTTCATAAAATGTTTTAAAATTCATTTCAAATTCATTAAAATTTGTCTAAAATGATAGCAAAAATAAATAAATAAATAAATTATTTAATTAATTAATGAAATGAAATGCAGGAACCAGAGTACCTGCTTGATGTACAGAGCAGAAACCTGGCTTCACAGTTAGGGAGGTCAGAGTCACCATGTGTCCTTTTTGTTTTCACTGTCAGCAGCACAGTTTTATTGTCTATAAAAGGCACTGCAGACCTAAATCCTGTTTTATTTTGTTTTGTGGTACTGGGGATGGAACCCAGGGGTGCTCAACCACTGAACCGCATCCCCACATCCCCAGCCCTTTTTGGTTTTTATTTTAAGACAGGGTCTTGTTTAGTTGCTGAGGCTGGCTTTGGACTTAGGATCCTCCTGCCTCAGCTTCCCAAGCCACTGGAATTACAAGCATGTACCATTGCGCCCAGCTGAGACTCAAAATCCTATCTCTGCCACTCCTGGCTCTGTGGTCTTAAATAAGTCCTTCATAACCTGACCCTCAGTGCAGTCATAATGTGGAATGAAAACAGCACCTTAAGAATTTACCATGAAGGTTAAAAAATAATGTCTTGTGATCTGCTTGTCCCAGTATCTGGGAAGCAATGAGTACACAATAAATGATAACAGTTCAAACAAGGACAATCTCAGCCAAAATGCTTGTAATACAGATTTAAGGAATCCTTGGTAAAAGTCTCTATACGGAATTCCACTTAACAAGTTTCTGTTCTCTAAAGAAAGGACACAAATGGATAATGGACTCTCTCATCAAGCCATCTGCCTTTGGTTGCTGCCTCCTTCCCACATTCCTAGTGAATGTGTAACTTCTGAAGATCTCTTGCTTAAAACCCCTTTATTTAGAAATTCCACTTGTTTACTCTTTGTGATTTGTATAGGTTGAGGGAAAACATGTGCCTTCTCATATATCCCTTAGGATTCAGCATATCTGCCCTGGGAAAGTGATTAAAAGAGAGAGAGAGAGAGAGAGAGAGAGAGAGAGAGTGTGTGTGTGTGTGTGTGTGTGTGTGTGTGTGTGTGTTGGGGAATAGATGTTGAAACAGTCCTTCCATTTACCAGAATTGATCCTGAGCATTCATTATGAAGGTTTGACATGGGTTTCAGGTGCAACCCTCCACATCCACCCCCAAATCCTCAGTGGGCATTGCCAACTCTGGCTTGGGATTACAAATGATTAAAAAAACTCATCTTCAGGGAGGCTGAAATCAGGGCAGATAATACCTGAACACTTGGGTGCATGGGGTTGGGTTCTGAACCAGGAGGAATCCAGACTGCAGTCCTCACTCTATCATGGCAACACAAGCATTGGCCATTGTGAGGCTCACCCCCAATGAGATAAAGGCCAGCAAAGAAGTACTCTCTGGGAGCTCCTACGGCTGCAGAACCTCCCTCTTCATGGGACACCTGAACACTGCCACCCAGCAAGGACCTCTGAATGCTTGTTTCTGAGAGTGTGTGTGAATGCACATGTTAACATCAGGATGGGGGTAACAGCCAAACCTATTTGTAGAGTGTGTTGGAATCTGTTAATACTCAATTAATATACCATGTAGCTTGCCTTTATGTCAATACTCTCTTCTCTAATTTTGGAAAAGTTTCCTTATACATAACACACACTCATGACCCATTCATGATTAATCAAGAGAAAAATCAATTCAGCAAGTATTTATTGAATGCTGATTTTGTGTAAGACATTGGGCAAATGGACTAGACATTGACAATGGAGCTAACCACAGACCCAATGCCTGAATACTTTCATGTTGGTTTGATTGAAATACTTGATTTAATTCTCCAAAACCATGTTGACTTAATTCAAGTTGAGCGACAAGCATATGCTTACTCCTCCTGTTATCTCTGCAATTGAAGAAAAATATCCACAAAACATTAAGCTATTGTTTTAGTCAAGAAAAATCAAAAGTGCTGCATATGCCTATAGCAAAATAATAAACAATGGCCAAATATTTGCTATAATAAAACTAATTGTTTTGAATAAGTAGCATCTTAATGTCCACACTGGTGTTCAATAATATTGCTGAGAAATTGTGCTTTGCCAGTAGCCTGATCTCTACTTTCAAATGTATAGAAAGGCTTCTGAAAGTCTTCTTTGTCATGCAAAGTATGTATTATAAATCAAATAAGAATTCCTTTTTTATTTTTAAAATCTATAATACTAGTGATTTTTTTAGATAAAATGAAAAATTCAATCCAAATACACCAAAATGATAACGTTTTCAGTAGCCATCTACAAGAAAACCAAGGTCCCTTTGGGAGAACAGAAAGTTACTCTTTCCTAAGAGGCAGGAACTCTATCTTTACAATAATTTTAATGCATTTTATCTCACTAAATCCACTCTAGTTAAAATACTTACATATTCCTAATATACTCAGTCAATGTAGGCCTTATTGATGAAATTTAGTATATGTGTCTTTGCAAAAAGATGTCATCTAGACAGAAAATCTTATTTCCTCAAATACAGAGAAAATCGAATTTAGAAATCTGAATGCAGCAAAGAATTTCCAAGAATCTGCAATCATGCTGTACACCTGCCTTTTTAAAATTCAAATTATGGTAATTATATAGTCTTAAGAAAGAAAACTCAGTTATAAAATTTTATATTGTACTAATTATGTTAAAATATATACACAATCACTGGTACACCTATATTTACATTTCCTGTAATTACTTAGTATGTACATACACATAAGAGGCGGGTGTGGGGAAGAGAGAGCTTATATTTAAAAAAAAACAATACTGGAATTATTTTACAATGAAAAATACAGAGACTTGGACCATCATCCATGTAAAAAAAAATGAAAAAGAAATCCTTACTCTTTCTTAACCAATTGAGATAGATACTCACAAGTTACATTCCTAAGGACCTCCCACTATCCTAGAATCAGACTAATAGGTTTCCAGTTACCTATAATTTCTGTAGGAAAACAGGCTTCTTTCAGGGTTAAGGCACTTCCCATCAGAACATTACTGTTTTCATGCTCAAATCTAAGCCATGTCAATTTCTTTTCTTATCCTAAGATATACTTCATATTGTCTAATATGTCAAAATACACTCTACTGTCATGTAGATCTATACAGAACAAATTTTTTTAAAAAAATCAAAGAACCCCTACAGCAAAAAAAGAAGCCATATCAATTTCAACAGCAAATAATATATCAAAAAAGAAAGTAAAATAAGAACTTTCCTTAAAAAAATAAATAAATAATCAGGACCCTAGATACAATTCTTTGGAGCAGTTTCTCTAAAAAATGTAAAGATAACATTTGTTTGTTCTATAAACATTTATCCCTTTTAAGTCAGATAGGCAACTAAAACGATTTGGCTTCTTAAACTTGGAATTTTAGTCATTTCTTGATGTGGACAGTGAACTTCTTCTTTCTCCTTATGGATAAAGCCAATAAAATCTTCTACACAATCCATTCAACCAGTCAACACATTTCTTGAGCAACTATGATGAGAAATAGCTGTTGAAGGAATAAACATAAAACTGCAGGGTGCTGAGCCGTGAGCAGCGAGACAAGGCCCTGATTCCAAAGAGCTTACAAGGTCAATTCTAGGTAAAGGAAAAACTGCTGGAACAAATATAATATCATAATATTCTAAGGAAAAAAAAAAACTTTTCTGTGTATAATCGGTCTTTTTTCTTTCTTTCTTTCTTTTCAGAAAAGGGAAATCATACAACACCTTAATTTAAAATCTTGAAAATTCAAATTCCAGAATCAGCCTGGGAAATGCACTTGTTCCCCGCCTTCAGCCAGCAGGTTCCTTCTGAAGCTGTATTCTAGAAAGAGATTCTAGATCATGGTTGGGTGGTTGATGATGAGTTTCCAAAGGAAACAGACAGGAAAGAGGGGTGAAACACTTGGAAGCTTAAAGTTTAGGAGGAAGGATTCATCAATCTACCCATCCGACGGTCACCGGTCGCTTTCCTGCTGTGCCAGAGATGCTGGACGGTGCGGAGAAAATGGGGAGTAGAGTGATTTGGAGAAGAAAAAATTTCTTATGACAACCTATCTCCACTCCACCCAGCTTTCTCTTCGGTATAACAGATATTTCATGCAAATGATTATTCAATTGTTTCTCTGTCAGTGAATTTTCGCTATTCATGAATCATTCCCTTGCTGAGGGGAACAAAAAGTTGGGGGCAACTCCCTGTTTGGAATGGGGACAGTGAACTTTTCAACCGCGACGCCCATCTCACAGCCTATAAAAGGTCAGCCCTTTTGGCTGGCTGGCAACGCTTCCTCTCCAGCTGCCACCACTTTCCCCAGGCCCTGGGTCTCTCCAGCGACACCATGTCACTCTCAGTGCGCACCTCTGGGCTGTCCAGGCGGCTGTCCTCTCAGAGTGGGATGTCGGGCAGACCCAGAGGCATATCTGCTTCCAGCATTGCTAGTGGCTATGGGGGAAGCGCCTATGGCCTTGGAATGGGCTACGGAGGAGGCTTCTCGGCTGCTTCTATGTTTGGTTCTAGTTCTGTCCTTGGTGGTGGTTCTGGAAGTTCCTTGGCAGGAGGACTGGGCGCTGGCTATGGAGGATCCCTGGGAGGTGGCTTTGGAGGAGGGATGGGGATGGGGATGGGGGGAAACCTAGGAGGTGGCTCTCTGGTTGTCCTCTCTGGCAATGATGGAGGCCTTCTTTCTGGATCAGAGAAAGAAACCATGAAAAATCTGAATGACAGATTAGCCTCCTACCTGGATAAGGTTCGAGCTCTGGAGGACGCTAATGCTGATCTAGAAAACAAAATTCGAGATTGGTATGAAACACGAGGGACTAGGACTGTAGACTCAGGGTCACAGAATGATTACAGTAAATACTACCCAGTGATTGAAGATCTCAGGAATAAGGTAAGAACATGTTTTCTGGGGCGGCTTTGGGAATTATTTTTCTTTTATTATTATAATATTTTACAGTGAAAATTACCTACTAGATATTTTTCAGGTTGACTGTACTTGGAGAATTTTTTCATCCCAAGAAGTTTAGAGGTCTGGGGGAGTAGCTCAGTGGCATAGTGCTTCCCTAATGTGTGCAAGGCCCTGGGTTTGATCTCCTGCACCAGAAAGTTTCAACTATCATTTCCCATATAGTGACTATATTTCTACTCTCATCCTAGGAAATGTATGTTTAATTTTTCAATATCATTTTATAAATAGGTTTCCTTAGGGAAAAAAATGAAACTGCCTTAAACTGATAATGAAACCCAGCATTTAAGATTACCACTTGAACTCTGTGTCAAAAACATCTTTGTAAACTAGTAGCATATTAGAACTTCATTTTCCATGTCTCCCTTTATTTTGCCAGATCATTTCTGCCAACATTGGCAACGCCCAGCTCATCTTGCAGATTGACAATGCCAGACTGGCTGCCGAGGACTTCAGAATGAAGTGAGTAAAACAGACAGATGATAACTTACCTTCCCTACCATGTCCTTTTATTCCCTATTTTCCTGTCTTCAGTGATAGCAAATTTTTCAAATCTTCTGAAGTTCACATTCTCCATACATTTGGTGTTTGGCAAATGCACATAGGACACTCTAAAAAGTAATTAGAATCAAACACACTTAAAATAAGTTGCTTATTCCTCAGGCTATGGATCACCATAGTTGTAATGACTCATAATTCAACATGATAATTCTACTAATGTCCTAAACTTGAATTTTCAATGTTATCAAAATTAACTAATAATGTTTTTGACAAAGGGTTCATTGAAACAGTTGTTTTCCTGATGGCACATACAACTGAAAGATTAACCATCCACTTTTTATTTATATTTCCATCTCCTTTTTCATATCCCATCCTTCCAGACATAAGGAATAAAAGCTTTTTGCATTACAAAATTTCCACACAGGAAGATGATGGCTTGAACCTATAAGATCTTGTCAAAAGCTAAGGAAAAAGTACTGATGTTTTAAATAAAATAAATCATGAAGAAAATTAAGCAAAAAGAGTAACTATTATTTCATTTTCAATTGTTTTTAGAATGCCATTAGGAACTGCACCTAGAGATAGGGGCTGCTATTTATTGTTCATAGCTGCAGCAGCAAAGGGGACTCTGTTCCCGGGGGTGCTATGGGGGTTCATTGCTGGTAGCATCACCTCATAATTTTTTTCCTTTTCTTCTCTCCAACTGAACAATTTATTAATGCACTTAGAAAGAGGAAGGAAGGGAGTCACAAAAGCACAAACTGTATCACACACTACAACGCTGCTATTTTCCAACAGTTGCAGCGATTCATGCACCAAATAGCCCTAAAGTTGGCAGTGGCCTTGTCAAAATTGTTGTGTTGAATCCCTAAACTGATTTCAGGTATGAGAATGAGCTGGCTCTACGCCAGACTGTGGAGGCTGACATCAATGGCCTGCGCAAGGTGCTGGACGATCTGACCCTGGCCAGGACTGACCTGGAGATGCAGATTGAGAACCTGACAGAAGAGCTGGCCTACCTGAAGAAAAACCATGAGGAGGTCAGAAGTTGTTTTTTTTTTCTCCCAGACCCCACAATTAAAATTTCAGATTTGCAAATCTAGAGTTAAAACATGGCCTGTTCAAGTGGCCATTTGTTTTGGATGTGTCTGTGTGTACATTGCTGCTGCTGCTACTGCTGCTACTAATGGTTCCTACTAAGGTTTAACAAAACAGAGGCACTTTCTGTTTTTGTCATTTTCATTGTTAGATAATGACAATAAGAATTTTAATTATCTTGATTTAGTGATTTTGAAAAAATATATATAATATGTCACAAGTTAGATAAAAACAAGTCTACCAATAACATGTAATGCTATATATGCCACACGTGGAACTCTGATGGGCCATGATGTATATCAGAGGCTGGTGTAGAGAATGGACACCAGCATTAAGTTTCTAAAGGATTCTCTACTCAATTTTCAATGACTGGTACAAACTCTGCAAGCCTGGGTACTGCTTGCAGCCCTCCCTCAGGTAGCTGGCGTTGAAAACCCTCCAGCAACATGCATACCAAGCCTCCCCTCCTGTACAGACAGTGGACCCTCTTAAAGGAGAGCCAACCAGTCCTTCTGGGTCCCAGGCACAGCATATAGGGCCTATGATCACTTAAAGGGCCTGAAAAAATATCTATTTTTTTTTAAAGTCAGAAGAATATGATGAATGTTTAAAGAGTTTTAATATATTGATATATTTGTCTTTATACCAAGTCAATCAAAAATATATAATTTCTACTATTGTTGTAATGAAAGAGGCCCAGAAAAGCAAAAGCATCTAGGGCCCTCTAAAATCACAATGGTCCCCTGCACCTCGCTTTTTCACTTGTTGTCCCTAGGAGCTCCTAAGTTGCCGGGCAGGTGGCCCAGGAGAGGTCAGCGTAGAAATGGACGCTGCACCAGGAGTGGACCTCACCAGGCTCCTCAACGACATGAGGACACAGTATGAATCCATGGCTGAGCAAAATCGGAAGGACGCAGAAGCCTGGTTCCTTGAAAAGGTAACACAAACGCAAACGGCTTAGTCACGGAAAGAGAGCTCGAGGCTCCAGGCTTGAGCTCCCTGCGCCCTTTTTTGCTGTTGCAGAGCGGGGAGCTCAGGAAGGAGATCAGCACCAACACAGAGCAGCTTCAGTCCAGCAAGAGCGAGGTCACCGACCTGAGGCGCGCCATGCAAAACCTGGAGATCGAGCTCCAGTCGCAGCTCGCCATGGTAGGACTCGCACCATTTCAACTTCCAAACATAACGCTGCATCCAAAGAATGTTAGACCATTGGCTGCCCTCCTGTCTTCAGTTTCCTTCATTGTCATGTCTGTGCCATTTCCCTTCCACATGCAGAAAAAATCCCTGGAGGACTCTTTGGCTGAAACCGAGGGTGGCTTCTGCTATCAGCTGTCCCAGGTGCAGCAGCTCATCGGCAACCTGGAAGCCCAGCTGCAGCAGGTGCGCGCAGATGCCGAGCGCCAGAGCGTGGACCACCAGCGCCTGCTGGACGCCAAGGCCCGCCTGGAGCTGGAGATCGAAACCTACCGCCGACTGCTGGACGGGGAGGACCAAGGGTGTGTACACGTTCAAGTTGGAAATACTTTCTGGGGCTGACAGATAGTGGGCACCCGATGCAGTTTTTTTTTTTTTTTTTTTTTTTTTGTTGTTGTTGTTGTTGTTTTGTTTTGTTTTTGTTTGTTTTGTTTTGTTTTTCCTGCAAGGAGAAAAGGTTCTTTAGTTGATAGAAAATAATATATTTAGGAAATACGATGCCTGGGATGTATTAAATACTGTGCAAAGTGTTTTCACACCTCAACACACCTTATAATTCATAAAATGCTGTGATGAGCAAAGACACCCCAGACAGAAGGAGATGGTAAAGGAGAACCTTTAAGTTTCCTTTAGAAACTTAATGCTAGTGTCCATTCTCTACACCATTCAATTTCTGGTATCAGCGACCTGATGCTAAGATGACATATGAGATGGGAGCCATCTGAACCACCTCAGACCTATGATGACAAATCTTCCAGAAGAGATAGCAGCTCCTACTAGGGAAGGAGAACTCAGAGCTGTAAACTGGAAAATCTCGTTTCTGAAACCAAATCTTCCATTAATTGCCAGGTCTCTTCACTCTGAGATCCCGTTTTAGACAGGGTTTAGAAACAAGAGTGCATTGAACCAATTGATTACTCTCAGGGTGCATCCTTCAGTGGAGACATTTGGAATATGTTCTCTATTTGACCATAGTATTCCATACCTTTATGATTGTTGGCTCAAACAGCAAATTCTTATTTCTTCTCATTCCAGGAGGAATCACGTGATATCTATCCACAGTGATGGTTTTGATGAAAATTTATCTGTGACAGGCTCCAAATCTCAAGCACAGTCGATTGATTCATCAAAAGGTAGGCAGATAACAACCACTGAAAGTAAATTGGAATCATATCTATTAATGACTAAAACTGTAAGATCTCTTTGAACATTACAATATTATTAACAATTTAAATCTAAAGTATACCTGTATTCTCAGCCAAGGAAAAACATTTGTGTAGTCTTACAGCAAAAAAAGCAGTCCCGGACTTTGGGATGTAGCTCAGTGATAGACCACTTGCCTAGCAAGTGCAAGGCCCTGGATTCTATCCCCAACACTGCAAAGGGGCGGGGCAGTCCATAGCATTGTAAAACTCTTTTGCAAGCCTACAGGGGGAAAATCATACTCTCCAAAGAGGTACTATGAGTACCACACCACTTTTTAAATTTTCAAAAAGAAAAATATTCATTTTTGCATAAGGTAATACTGAATATATTTCATTTTCACTGAGGGGGAAAAAACACATTTTGTTTTTTTTTGTTTTGGACTACTGAGCCACATCCCCAGCATGCATTTATTTATTTATTTATTTATTTATTTATTTTTATTTTTTTATTTTTTAAATTTTGAGACAGGGTCTCACTAAGTTGCTTAGGGACTTGCTAAGTTGCTGAATCTGGCTTTGAATTTATGATCCTCCTGTCTCAGCCTCCTAAACCACTGGGATTATAGGTGTGTGCCAACACACCCAGCTAAAAGTCACTTTTGAAAGTTTAAATTTAATAGATTGTATTAGCTAATACATAATTTAGTTGCTTAAGTCAAACAATTTGGATTAAATTTTTGAAACACTAACATCTGCCCCCTTTATTCCATTTTACTTGTTAGACCCAAACAAAACCCGAAAAATCAAGACCATCGTGCAGGAGGTGGTGAATGGTGAGGTGGTCTCATCCCAAGTTCAAGAACTTGAAGAAGTAATGTAAAATTTCACAAAATCTACCCTGTGGTTGGTTCCTTAGGGACAAGCAATTTACAACTAGAAATGATGCTTTCAGAGTGAGGTGCTGAGTTCCGTCTCTATTTTGGTCTGTTTCATTCTCTTTGTATTTCCTACTCACTTTGAGTCCTTTCTGCTCTAATGAGACAATATCCAATTAAAACCCTGCAACCATGTTGATCTTCATAACACACCAAAATTACTTTACCTTCTGGACCTGGAATAGTCTTTTAATGAACTTTCTTCTGGTGATCTGGACTGTTTTTATTAATCACAGAACTTCTGACAAAGTAGTGTTGTTTTAATGGAGCTAATTTGAATAAAAGACTAATGGCAATAATATGAAGTGTGCACATTCTTGATTCCAACAATAATGTCAAGGGCTTAGAGAGAAGTTTTTGAAATATTAATAGTCAAGGAGAAAACACAAAGATGTCTGGGTTGAAGATTAAGTTAAGAAGATTCTTTGAGAAGTCCTGTCCTATTTACAGCAGCCCATTTCGGTTGCCAAAAAATTATATTGTCCACTACAAGGGATAACAATTGTCCTGTTAATTTTCTAGCACATTGACTGGATATGGTGACCCAATACTAGAATCCCAGCTACTTGGGAGGTTCAGGAAGGAGGATTTCACAAGTTCGAGACCAGCCTTAGCAACTTAATGAGAGACTATCTCAAAATAAAAAGGGCAGTGGATATAGCTCAATGGTAGAGTGACCCAGAGTTCAATCTCCCAGTACTGGGGGAGAAAAGACAATCATTGAGACCCTACACCATGCCAGGTTGAAGGCTCGGTGATAAGTAAAATATATCCTCGTCTTAAGTAGCTCAGATGGGGGCAGAGGTAGACCTCTACCAGGAATGGTGTCACTGTGCGAGAGGCTAACAAGGAATTTAAAGGACACATGGAGGAAGAAGTGGCCGATATGTCAGGCAACAATTAAAAGCTTCATACAAAAATCAACCAGGCAGAGGAGAGGGAAAGGAAACAGAATAAATACATGTGACGAGACCCAAGGGTGGGAACGAATATTGCTTTACTCTCCTTTCTCCCAGCTGGCAGCAGTGGGGCCCAGGGTGGGGTTTCTACTGGGATGAGTCAGAGCCACAAGGCAATAACAGAAGTCATGTTCTGAGCTGGACCAGGAGGCAGCCAAAGTCTAAGCCTGAGTAGACGGTGGTTTGATCTTGCCAAATTCAAAACCCTAAAAAAGAATACAAGCACAGGGTTTAATGGTTAATAATATGGGCTCTTCAGCCAGACTGGATTCAAATCCTGACCCTGATACATAATAGCAAATAACTAAACCTCTGATCTTTAAGGTGGAAATAACAGCAATGCTAGTATCTGCTTCACAGAGTGGGTGTTGTCAAGATGAAAACCCCAGTAACCTAGGAAGTACTTAGAAAGTACTCAATGTTTGTGTCTCATCATTTACTATATGGATGGGATATATAGATATATATGGGATATATAGATATATAGTAAATGGGATGGGGAAACCAGGGGAGGGATGAGCAGAAGTGTCCATGGGAGCAGAGGGGAGGGAATGAGCCAAGCCTGGAGGAATCCCAGAGCTGAGTGCAAAGCCCACAGAGGGCTCTTGTGCCATTTTAAGCTGACTTGCTTCAGTGTGCAGCTTTCTGAAATCAATCTTGGTTTTTCTATTTCAGGTCTTCCATTCATTTCTCCAGCACACATCCTAGGAGGTCCTCACCTTTCACACCCAGAGAGATAATCAAGGTCTTTTCCTGAGAACAAGGTCCCTATCCCCAGTAAGACTCGATGTCACTTCCAAGGTATTCAAAAGTGCCTGCAAAAAGCTACTGTTTTAAATAACATCCGTTTTCCTTATAACCAAACAGAATGGTGCAAGACTCAAAGGAGACAGGGGTTTGCACAAGGATCATTTCTTAGCCATCTTAGTTTCTCAGCATTCCTCCCACAGGACTCCCTGAGACATTACTTTCACTGGAAGCATTTTCTCAGACTTCCTTCTGCAACCTCTGAATGTTGATCCATCCTTCTCTTTAAATACTTGCTCCCGAGGAAATGTCATCTAATCCCGTGGCTTCCAATACCATCTAGGCACTGATCACTTCTTGGAGCCTCCACAGTGGCCCCAGGGATCCTCCTAGTACTCTTGCCCTCTTGTGGGGTGCCTCCCACAAGGAAAAGAAAGCAGACCTGTGGAGGAAGTGATAGTGCATGACTCCAGAGGATAGGTGTAAAAGCGTTTCAGCTCTGCTCTGGTCTCTTGGGTTGCATACCATGGAGGAAGTCAGCCGCTGCAAGGTTATAGCATAGGGGCAGGGGGAACTACCTGAAAAAAATCAATAATTTCACAAAACTTCCCACTGAGTCTCTGATGGCCCAGGAGTTCATGGAATAGCATTCCTTTCCTAATAATCTCTCTGTTAGAATATTGTACAATCTTCACTGAACTAAAGAAATATTAAATTTCTTATTATCTAAATCCATATTGCCCTCTTCTCACTGTCCAGAAACGCAATTAATAGCATCTGTCTTAGTCTGTTCAGGATGCTCTAACAAAATACCTTACACCAGGAGAGATATAAATGACAGAAATGCGTATCTTTTCAGTTCTGGAAGCAGATTCAGTGTCTGGCAAGGGCCTGCTTTCTGGTTTATAGACTGTGCCTTCTCCCACATCCTCACATGGTGGGAGGGGCAAGGCAGCTCGTGGGGCCTCTTTTCATTCATAAGGGTACTAATCCCATTCACCAGGGCTTTGCCCTCATAACCTAATCAACTCCCCACCTCCTAATACCATCATATTGGTGATTAGGTTTAACATATGTATTTGGGGGAACACAAGCTTTGAGACCATAGCAGCAAACTTGTCTTGAACTCAAATCTTTGTTCACTTGACCACAAGCCCTGATTCTGCACAAGCATAAAAGGCCCCTCTGGACTCTTATGAACTGCAGAAGTGGAAAGTCTGTCTTGAAGGAAAGTAACTCGCTCAGAAGAGAAAAAAAAAACTAAGGAAAAGATTAGACAGCAAAAGACAAATAGATTGTCAGTGATTATTTTAAAATCTAAAATTTCACCAATTGAAAATTTTACTTTTAAATGTTTTTATTTTGTAGTAAGCTAAAGAAAGGTCTGAAAAATACTGTAGGTAATGAACTGTTACAGTAATCTCCTAAGGATTAGCAAGGGCTGTGGAAAGTAATTTTTTCCTTTGTATGTTGTAAAAAATGTTTAACGAACAGCACATATGACTAATAATCCGGAGGGCAGAAGGGGAATGACTTTAAATTATTCAAAACAAATGGGTTTGCAAATAGGTCACAGTAGGAAGGGAACCACCTGGAAAAACAACCATAGACAGCAGAACGACGTACATGTACTTTGGGTACTTTGGATAATGATGTCTATCACATTCCACCATCATTTCTATTTGATTACAACCATAGATATGAAAAATTGTACTGTATATGTGTAGTATGAATTGTAATGCATTCCGCTGTCATATACAACAATAATAATATTTTTTAAATAGCTCTTTATTTTTTTAATATTTATTTTTATAATTGGACACAATATCTTTATTTCACTCATTTATTTTTTACGTGGTGCTGAGGATCGAACCCAGAGTACTGCGCGTGCGAAGACAAGCGCTCTACCACTGAGCCACAACCCAACCCTAAAAATAATAACAATTTTTTAAAAACCTAAAAAAAAAAAAAAAAAAGTCAAAGGTATGACTTTAGGCTTTATAATAGCGCCCCCTGCTGGAATACCAGGAGAGCAACTTTATTATTACAATTATTAACATATTAATTGTAAAAATTAGTGAACTTCCCTGAGACATCTACATACATGCATACACCATGTCTTGATCATGTTCACATTCCCTTCTGTCCTCTCTTGTCCTCTCCTCTCTCCCCTTCCCTCAGTCCCCTCCCCTTTCCCTTAAAATCCCTCTTCTACTTTCAGGATTTTTTTTGGGGGGAGGCAGGGGCAGGGGGAAGAGGTGAGTAGTTTCTTCCACATATGAAGAGAAAACTTGCAATATTTGAAAAGGAACTTTGAAAAATTAACCTGTTTGTTCTGGCCACTTGAGATGTTCTCAATAGTAGAAACTTTATCTGAGAGACAGGGAGACAGAGGGAAGAAGGCAAATGAAGAGGAGAAAGAGAAGGAGAAAGCAAACTTTTTTCAAAGCATCAACTTAATAAATCAAAACTATCTTATGTAACTAATAATTACTCCCCAGAAAGGCATGAGATTTTTAAAAGGTAATTATTTAGAGTTTAGAACACCAGACAGCCAATCTGAACTACTCAGGGCTCTAAATAATACACTTGAATATCAAATGAAAATGAAAAATATATTCATATAACTGAATAAATGGTTTTTGATGTGCACTAAATGTTTCTTAACTCTTGGCATTGAATCTAAAATGTCATCATTTAATATTAGTATCATAAGCTTAAAATCAAACTAAAAATGTTGGGATGGTAATTCAATGAATCTTCTTTCAATTGCAATAACATATTTATAAAAGACTTGTTATGACCAGAATTCTAGGTTAAAAAATAATTCCCTGGTGGGGCTGAGGCTGGGGCTCAGTGATCAAGTGCTCATCTCGCTTGTGTGAGGCACTGGGCTTGTATCCTCGCACCACATAAAAATAAATAAATTAAATAAAGGTATTGTGTTCGCCTACAACTAAAAAAAAATATTTTTAAAAAATTCTCTGGTGGGGGCTGGGGATGTGGCTCAAGCGGTAGCGCGCTCGCCTGGCATGCGTGCGGCCCGGGTTCGATCCTCAGCACCACATACAAACAAAGATGTTGTGTCCGCCGATAACTAAAAAATAAATATTAAACTTCTCTCTCTCTCTCTCTCTCTCTCTCTCTCTCTCTCTCTCCTCACTCTCTCTCCTCACTCTCTCGCCAAAAAAAAAAAAAAAAAAATTCTCTGGTGAATAAATAAATTATGACAAACCCCCATACTTGAATACAACCTTCCAATAAATAAAGACAGAACTAATCTACAAACACTGAGGAAGCCAGGTGCTGCTGTGGGATGCACCTAGCTATTTGGGAAGCTTAGGCAGAAGTATCACTTGAGCCCAGGAGTTCAGGGACAGCCCAGGCAACATAGGAGGACCTGTCTCTTAAAAAAAAAAAAAAATGCTGGATAAATTTCAAAACCATTATGTTGAGCTAAAGAAGTCAGACTAAAAAAATATATACTGTATAGTTCCATTTATAGGAAACACAAATCTCATATACCGTGACAGAAAGCAGATTGGTGGTCACCTGGTCTGAAAGCAGTGAAGGAACAGGATTAGCTGGTTATTTGGGGAGGGGTACAAGAGAACCTTTAGGATTATGGATATGTTCTATGTTTTTATTGTGATAATGGTGACAAATGAGTTCATTTGTCACAACTCTACAAACTGTACACTTAAAATGGGTACAACTCAGTGTATGGAAATCATACCTCTACGAAGTCAATTTTAAAATGATCATAGCTGAGTGGTCTGTCTTCATGCTGATACTGTGCTGGAAGCACAGAGACCATGTAGGATCAGCAATGGTGTGCTGGAGCAAGCCAACCCTGCTCCTGAGTACTAGTCACTGATTTTTTTCCCAACTGAGAAAAGTGTATCCATTTTGAAATATTTCATTTGATTGCACAATTTATGAGATTTTTAAAACAGCTTATGGCTGCAATTTCATATTTCAAATGAACAGAGCCTCAAGTACAACTTTTCTTAGCAAGTTAAAGTAAAATTTTATTTTTTAAATAAGTTGGTATAATTATAAATACATATTGTATCATATTGTTTGTATATTCATTCATAAACAAATTTATTTAGCACCAACTATATGTGAATCTTTATGTATTCTGTTGACAATAACCTCAGTGTTTATGAACTAAAGACATTTCTTCATTGCATCTGTGAAAATAGAATAAGGTAAGTCATCATCATTTTTAATTGGCAAGTGTCATTGCCCCACATGTAAAATACGACGATCATTTAACAAAGGTGTGAGGAGGTAGAAGGACCAACTCAAACTATTAAGCAGATATTTTCAGAGCATGTTTTTAAAGAATAACACTCATATATCTAGCTACATTTTATATTATATTTTACATTATATAAAAATATATTCAAGGTACTCTTGGAAGTTTTCAGTGGATACCTATTCTAAACAACTTTATGTGATGATTCTGGATGACAGAGATTTTAATGTTAAACTTTCTTTTTTTTTTTTTTTTAAGGTTTCCATTGGCTTTTTTTTTTTTCATATCTTTATTTTTATGTGGTGCCGAGGATCGAACCCAGTGCCTCACAGGTAGGAGGCAAGCAAGCGCTCTCACTCTGAGCCACAATCCCAGCCCCTTAATGTTAAACTTTCATATCTTATCTAATAAGTAACTTGAGCTGGCTGATAAATAAGAAGATAAATTTCATCTTTGTTTTTTTAAAAAACAATATTCATAATCAACATCCAATCAAGAGACAACCCTGGAACAAAACCTGTAGAATTGGTTCTGCACTAATCAGAATTCACCAGCAGTGTTGTAGATAAGGCAGAACAGCGAGGTCTAGTTTCCCTGTCTCCTTATTCAGAGGGTGGAGGTAAGGAAAAGTCTTCTGGGGCAATTCCCCCCTGGAGTCTTCACTAGCAGCTCTCTCTCCTCTGTGCATCTCAGTTTGCTGAGCTTAGGAGCTGATGGAGCTAGGAGAACTGAATGCTGGCCAGTGGGAAGATGAGAAGCACTCAGGGGGAAGGTAGGGCTCAGCAGGGAGGAGAACCCTTGCAGGGTTGAGTCATCATTATCATGATTATCTGATGCCTCCAGGGTACACAGCAACCAGTTGCACAGAGATGATTTCTGAGGAGTTAAAGGACAGTATTTGTAAGACTGCATTTCCCAGATACAAAGTCAAAGTTAAGTAGGTTACATGATTATTTGCCACTTTATTCAGAGAGATTTTTTAACTGCATTTTCCAAAAAGGCACCTGAAAACCTAATCATACAAAACTGCATTCCAAAAAATGTGTAATATGTATAAAAAAGCACTTGCAATATACATGTGTGTATATCTCATATATGTGTGTGTGTGTGTGTGTGTGTGTGTACCCAAACATTTTATATCATCATGATAATTTATCTCTGAACCACAATCTGTTTAGGATCTTTATGGGTCATTTATGTTTGGTTTGCTCAGAAAAAAAAAAAAAAAAAAACACCAAATAAGAAAATATTATTTTAACAAATTCTTCCATATCAGTCAAATTGAACTTAAGCTAAACAATCCAGAAAAAATTATCCCTCTATCAATGTTGGTTTAAAAATCCTTCAACTGTAAGGTCTTTTAACTAGGTCAATCTTCATATCTCCTGAAACTATAGATTTATGTATTCATTCATGCAACAGATAGATTCTAAGTGTATCCTAGTTATATCTGGCATTTTGACTCCTTCATATCTTATGATCTATTACTTTCCTCCACCACCATCACTCTTGTTCAAATTACTATTCATGGTGTCCCACCTAGATGGCCACACAACTATATCCCTTTAATTCTTCCTACACCAAGCCAATCCTGTCACTCCATTGGTTAAAACCCCTCAAAGTCTTCCAATTGCTCTTGGAGTAAAGACCAAAATATAGCAAGGTCTGACCTTTCTCAAATTGTGTGCCTCCTTTCCATCTTCAGCAACCCTGATGGCCTTGTTTAGCATATATATATATATGACGTTTTAATATACATTTTGATACACACATACACAGTGAAGGACTCAATACAGTCAAGTAAATTCTAACATCCTGCTGCTCCATCCCATTCCAGCTCCTTTTCACGGACTTTTTCCCTTTGCCCAGAACATGCTTCCTACTCCAATTTGGCCAGGCTAACTCCCACTCACCAGTCAGATCTTAACTCAAATGTCACCTCCTCTGAGAAGACTTAACTGGCCTCTGCCTCTGTTAGCCAAGTTCATTTCTTCTATTTTAATATACACGTGGCATACTGTGGTTTCCTTTGTAGCTCTAGCACAGTATAAAATAGCACATCAGTCCACTGCAGAGGAGACAATCAATACTTGCTGAATATATGTGCATGGTACTGTGTGCAAGTGCTAGATTATTCGCTCAATAAAAGCTGGAATAATACCTGCATTACCCTCTAGGTAATTCCAGTACTTTGAACATTAAAAGTGATTAATAGGCATTTGTTGCAGGAATATTGAATGGTGCTAAGATACTTCTATTACTTTCTTGAAATATCCATCATATTTTTATGTATTTGTTAGTTACGTCTAAATTTTCCACCACTCATATTTGCTAAGACTAAATGAACAATCACTAGCTTCTCAAGACACATAAGTACAGTAATGACCATCACAAGGAGACACTAAGAGCATGCCTTGAATATATATTACCTGAGTCTATTTGTTTTGATTACTCTATTTAAAATATGCTTGAGTCACATGGAAATTAATTCTACTTTCTTCTCATTAAATTTTAATAAATAAATTAGGCTGTCACAGACTGAAAAACAAACATTTAAAAGGTGTTTGCATTTCACCAAGATGTTTAGTGAATGCAATTAGTATTTTCAGAAAATATTCAAAATACTTGATACTCTATGGGGACACAGAGTGTATCCAAAATATGCAAACCTTAACTTGGCCATTTCACAAGGTTTACTGATATAAATCATATTGCTCAATATCTGGTGATTCAGTAGAAAGTGATCTTCAGTTTCAACAGGCTGTCTTTTAATTCAGGACACTGTTTTTAAAGGAAATTAACCTGAGGACTTTTTCCCACACATCTAAAGAATAGTAGAAGTTGCTTTCACAAAATATAGTAACTTGGTTTCTATGCAGTACTTACAAAGGGAAAAAAAGTTCCAAAGTTATTCTCTTAAAGAAGCAACTTTGGAAACCTCTAACTCATCATTAGAGTGTGCTTTATACAAATGAAAAAACTAACTATGGATACAAAACTGAGTTCTCTTTAAGCAACTGATGGAAGACTGGTTTTTACATGAAAAAAAGAGTCTGAAAACAATACTCCTAGCAATTTGATCAAAATAAAACTTGTGCCCTCTTAATCTCCACAGGTGCTCTATCTAAAATACATTTTTCCCTCAAACTAATATTACAGAAGCAACTTGGAGCCTGCATAGACATGCAAATGCCCTTACCTTGAGGTACAAAGTGACCTGCCTGTGAAAGAAAATGCAGATGAGGTAATACAGAAGTTTGCAAGAGGGAAAGAATACATAGGGCTGGGTGTGAGGACCATTCTTTTGGCATAAGAAGCATCTGAAAAGAGCCTTGAGAACTATATAAAACTATATACTGTGTTACATAGGAATGGATAGGCAACAAGAAATTTAATGTGCCTGTCTTATAAAAACTCTAAGGTCCTTGACCTGGTGGTCTGCACTTTATTTTCAGAAGATGAATGTTTGCATCTAATTCTTTCGCAAAGGTAGGGCCATGTATCATTGACCATTCAGAAATAAATCCCTAGTACTTAATGCAGCATCTGGCAGTATATGGGTAGGCCAAATATGTTGGTTGAAATGATGCTTAGAAACATCACATTAGGCTTATATGTTGTTTACACATGATTGAAAACTTCAGAGGAAAATGGGCCGAGGGTGTAGCTCAATGGTTACACACATGCTTAACACGCACAAGGATGTGGGAGTAGATTCCTAGCATCAAAACAAAACAAAACAAAAATTCAGGGGGGAAGATGGTTGAAATTCAATGAAAACTATTCAGTCTGTCATTTGGCTCAATTTACAATAAAAGCACATGTTGATTGAATTTTTCATTTTGTACCAATTATGCTGTCATATAGGTTTGGCTATAATAATATGAGTCATACAAAACTCCAAAATCTGGAAACAGTACAACAGTCTGTTTTAATCACTAAACTAAAGCAAATGAGACACCGACAAAAATATTGGAAAGTATTCACTGATCAACCTTCAGTGGGAAGAAAACCCAGCAATGAGACACAGCAACACTGAACAGCTGAACAATTTGGAAGAAAAAAATATGAATAGTCAGGGAAAGTTTGTTTGGAGGAAAATAAAAATCCAATATGTATCACTAGATTTTGCAATAAATATGTGTTGCAATATGATTTTAATTGAAGAAGGAAGATAATTATAGCTTAAGAGCCAACTACTTAATCAACACCACAATCAGAATGTCTGAATGACAAACCTTAGCCCCACACCCAAGAAAAGAGGGTAAACCCAGAAAGTGAGTAAAACAAGTTTCCATTACAAATGTGCTGAAGCCATGTGGGCCACACTGAAACCACACCCTGAAACCAAGGGTGGGGGGACACATATGTTATTCATTCTTAATTATTAAATTTAAATAATTTCTGTGAATTTAGATCTTTTTAAAAAATTAATTCCATGTTGTATTACATTCTGGAAATAGTACTTCCCTGAATATTGATGTAGTTGGGGTAAAACACAGCATGCATTTCTAAAAATAAAACCATTTTTTCCTAGTATTAATGGTCCACTCTATGAGTACAGGACCAAATTCTTTAAATGCATGCTAACTAAGTTTTATCTAAATTGCATCAATATTTTTTTCCAAGTATTAGAAAAAGCAGCTTACATGATACTATAGGTGGAAATCCATCATCTAAGGGACAATTAAGTGAACTGGTAATCCTTTACTTAAAAAATAAAAGATTTCAGAGGACAGATTAAACTTTGTCAAATATCCAAAAGACTCTCCACCAGCAAAATTATATTCCCTGTGGTAGATTTAATTCAATATAAAGACAACTTTTTGATAGTTTGAGCATTTCAAAAATGGAAAGCCTTGTAAGACAATTAGTTTCCCATTTCTAGAAATATATAAGTAGAGAGTGGGGATATTTGAGCTTATTGTTTAGTAAGACAGAAGGACCAACATTTGTGAGTACTTGCTACATTTAAGATACATTGTATGTATTGCCTAAATTGTTAGTCTCAAATTTATGAATTGGATGTCTTTCATGAGGATTAAGAGGGATTACATAATTTACCATACACCCAGTAAGAAGAAGAGTTGGAGTTTGAAATGTGATAATAACCTCTAAGTTCCCTTGTAAAGTGCATTCTGGTTGAAACCATGACAGTGAAGATAATTCCAATGTGGTCATTTCTATTTGTCCAGTCTGGTATTATTTTCTGAAACTTTCGGTCAAAAATGATATTAGCTTCCAAGGTGTTGGGTCCTTTCCAATGTAATTCTGCATTTTTGATGGCTACAATCCATAACAAATCATCTGAGTTAGAAAGGGAAGACAGTTTTAGCTCACATGGCTCCAACTCAAGAAACTAGTCATGGCTTCCTGGATTCATGTTATTAAGAATAATTCTGCAGCAAGTCTGGTTTCAGCAGAAAGATGTCATTATCAAATAGTAATGTCTACCATGAGAGCAGGACAGAAGAATGGCAGCAAAAATGTTCTGTGTGTATTATCAACAAACTACATATTCCCTAAAACTATTTTTCAATTTTTCATCATCAGTTCTTGAGTGATGATGAAAAACCAATTAATTATTTAAAGTAATGCTTACTGATATTATTCCTTAAACCATTAATGGAAGGTATGGGAATACATAATAAAGCAAACAAAAGGCTCTTGACAAAACTAGATTATCAAGAAGATTATCAAATATGTAAATTAATATTACTTTAGAAAACTTGCCATAGTCCAGAAACTGTTCCCCTCAGCTTTGCAGGTCCAGAAACTGAACTGGACCATACCTAGATGGGAGCTGACACTTGAGATTGTGTACAATGACTGTATTCACAATACTGATGTGTAGATTAGAGTGTCAGTTTGGACATATTTTCCCACGTGTCCAAGACCACTTTCCTGGGCACTTGCACTCCTGCACACTCATCACAGTGACTTCTAAAGAGTATATTTTTTTCAGATATATTTTTAATGATACCACATGTCTGTTTTAATAAGTTTCCTATGAAAATTTAAATTACTCATCCAACAGGTGGCCTTACTGGGGTCCTGAGGATACAAAGATAAGTAAGGTACAATCCTTACCTTTGAGGAAGTCATATCTTACAGTGTGGAGGGTGGGGGACAATACACAAATAATCACTAGATAGGATAAAGACCTATGTGTATTGTCAAAATCTTGCTGACTGAGGGTTCAGTTTCTTGGATCTATCACTATTATTTCTAAATCCTCTCTCTCCTTCCAGGTCCCTACCAGGCTATCTTCTTGGCTACCTGAATAGTCTCCTTTTCTTTATTTCCCATGAGGGAACACTTCCTAAGTACTTCTAAGGAGCTCAAAATCTGACTTGCTTCTTTTGACAAGGGTGTTCTCTACCCAACAATCTCGCCTTCACTCCTCACCCTTCTTTTGTCCTATACACCCACTCAATAAGCTGCAGCAACATAAGATACAGATGGCTTCATCTCATCTCCACCCTTTCCTTCCTTAATGACAAATGGCCTAGCTTCTGTGCCCTGAATTGTCCAGAACATTCTTGCTCTCTGATCTCGAAGGATCTTGTGGCAACATCATGGGCGCTTTTTTTTTTACTAGGCTTCATTCTCCATGGTCTTTCTGCAGAATTTGAAACTCAAGGCCTGCAAGAACTTTCTTCTAGAAACCCTGCCAGGTGAATCCCCCATGCTATAATACTGTGATTTCCAGTTTTTCCAGATCACTCTTTATTCACTTTCTTTTTATTCTTTTTTGTTTGTTTTTTATTTAATAAAATTTTATTTACAACTTTCCCTCAAACTACAAGTGCTCTTCAGATTAGCATTAAATTATATTGCACATACATAGTTACAACATTTAGATTTGCTCTGTAACATATAATCACATTAAAAATAAATAACTTGCCATGTAATTCATAGTTTAGGCTGGGCACAATCAGAAGCCACTTGTCAAAAGAAACTAACTTTATTTTTAGAACACACACACACTGCACCACACAGCTCTTCAGGAAAACCCTCAGAGCCCAACTGCCACCATCGGCTTTTCACAAGCCTCTCTCTCCTCCCACAAGCTTCTCTCCACCTCTCACAATCCTCCTGCTCTTGAGGCCGATTGGCTGGGTCACGTGGGCAGAGCCAAAAAGTCCCCCAATGAGCAGCTCCGTGGTCTGAAAGGGCAGGGAAACAGTCCAATGAGCATCACCGCAGAGGAGCCAATCAGCTAGATGTTGCTGGGGCCCAGGAGCCAATCAGCTAGATGTTGCTGGGGCCGCTGTGAGCCAATCATCAGCCGGCAGCTGGATTGCTGGCAGCTGGAAGTTTGCTGGGGCCCCTTCGGCTGTGGCTCTCAACATCTCCCCCTCTCTGTTTAAACAACAAGCATGTGGCTTAGGGACAGTGCCTGTTAGGCAGTCCAATTCAACATATGGTCCTTACCCGTCATCGGATGAACTGACCTCTAGGCGTCAGCCTCCTGTCTTAGGTTGGTACCACTGCAATTGGATCATACCCGTCACTGACTACCGGTCCAGCATACAGCTATACTTGTGGATAGGCCTTTGCACCAGTGGGGGGGTGAGGTTCTTTGCCTCACCTCTGTTGGCCCCCAAATTTTAGACCATCACTAGTAGAGGAGGATGCAAAATGCCATGACATAAAGCCAATTGAGGGCTCCTTTGAAAAATTGTACCACCGGTGACATCATCAGCAAAAATACCCCAACACTACCACAAGTCGCTGCACCAACAGATAGTTCAAAATGCATACAGGTGAGCTCACAATGTGTCCAGGCAAGTTCTGCAAGCAGTTCAGTGATGGCTATTGTAGAAGGTGTAGATTGGTTTTATCTTTGACTTCACCAGCACTGGGATGAAGATAGGAATTCTGGCAATAATGGCTAAAGAAAAAATTATGTAACATTACAGAAGGCACTAAAAGAAAACAATTTTCTTAACAATTTACATTGTCTTCACCGGCACTGGGATGAAGATAGGAATTCTGGCAATAATGGCTAAAGAAAAAATTATGTAACATTACAGAAGGCACTAAAAGAAAACAATTTTCTTAACAATTTACATTATCTTTAAGAGAATTATTAAATATAATGAAAAGGAAAGGTGAAAGTAAACAAACAGATCTGTTAACCTTCTTTTTTGTTTACATATTAAAACAATCCTCAACAGTTGTTTACCCAATATAAATTAAACCATATAAATCACGTGAAAAAAAAAATTTGGATCCATTTTATCATGAGCGCTCATCATATATGATATATGGACATTCAAACATATAACACAAAACACAAGTGTGCACACATAACATAATACATACAACACATAACATTATAGTAAAGGCCTTATAACTTTTTACAGGTGAAATCTCCATTGCAATGTTTAAAAACTCTATAGTCAAAAAATAGAACTGATCAGCAAAACATTAACCTAGGTCTGTATGAGCTCAAAAAACAAAATAGAACTTCATGATATGGCAAAGGGCAATAATAAAATAGATATTGAAAAAAGCATCCTGGTTCTGTTGCAGATGTAAGAATAGCCAAACTGGAGTTTTGGATATCAGTTGTTATGGATTTGAGCCAAATCATCTTCTTTTTGGTCTGTAGAAATCGCTTTAGTTAATCTTTCTGGAATCCAAATCGGCTGCTGTTCTCCCTGTGGAAACACATAAACAGACCCCCGACTCCAGACAATCACTGGGTCAGGACCTTGGTTAATCTCTCTGGAATCCAAATCGGCTGCTGTTCTCCCTGTGGAAACACACAAACAGACCCCCGACTCCAGACAATTACTGGGTCAGGACCTTTCCATTGTCCTGTTAGAATATCCTTCCAAAGTACCTTGGGCTTATGTACATTTTTTGGACACATATGCCTTTCCGCAGCACTAAGTCCTGATGAATCCAAATTTAAAAAGTTTAGAGTAAAAAGGGTTATTTTAAGTTTATCTTTGGGGAATATATACCCCTTCCCAATTCCTTCTTTTTGCTTTAATAAGTACATTTTAATAGTTTGATGAGCTCTTTCAACTATGCCTTGTCCCTGTGGATTGTATGGGATTCCTGTTATATGAGTAATGCCAAATGTTGAGCAAAATTGTTTAAAAGAGGTAGAAGTATAACCAGGGGCATTATCTGTTTTTAACTGTTTTGGAACACCCACAGTGGCAAAATTTTGTAAGCAGTGAGCTATAACATCTTTAGTTTTTTCTCCGGCATGAAGGGAGCCCATCAAAAATCCAGAAGAAGTATCAACTGTAACATGCAAATATTTTAATTTTCCAAATTCTGGCAAGTGTGTGACGTCCATCTGCCAAATATGGTTAGGTATCAATCCTCTAGGATTGACTCCAAGATTAACTTGTGGTAAAAAGGTCACACAATTTTGACATTGTTTTATTATTTGTCTAGCTTGTTCCTTAGTTATTTTAAAACGCTTTTGTAAAGTATTAGCATTGACATGGAACATTTTATGAAAATTTATAGCTTCTTCTAGTGTAGAGAAAATATGTATGTCATGTGTAGTTTTATCTGCTAAATCATTGCCCAAACTAAGGGCTCCAGGCAATCCTGTATGTGCCCTGATATGTCCTATAAAGAATGGATCTTTTCTGTCCCAGATTAGACTTTGTATAGTGGAAAGCAAAGAGAAAACAGTAGAAGAAGGGGAAATCCTACCAGCATCTTCAAGAGATACTATAGCATTAACTACATACTGACTATCAGAAAATAAATTAAATACAGAATCTTTAAACATCACAAAAGCTTGTAAAACTGCATTAAGCTCTACCTTTTGAGCTGATTGTTTGGGTACTAAAAATGTAAAAGTTTGATCAGGGGTAACTACTGCTGCTGTACCATTATTTGACCCATCAGTGAATATATTTGGAGCATTCATGATAGGTGTTTTTCTTGTCATTTTTGGAAAAATTACAGGATGCAATGCCCAAAAAGACAATAAAGGATTAGATGGTAAGTGGTTATCAAATGAAACATTAGATTTGCACATGATTATTGCCCAAGTATTTAACTCATTAGCTAACTCATCAATTTGATTCATAGTATATGGAGTAATAATTTTATTGGGAGAAATTCCAAACACTCCCTTTGCTGCTTTTATTCCTTTGAGTATTAATTGTCCTACAGCCTCAGGATACCTAGTAAGAATAGTGTTAGGAGAATAAGATAAATGTATCCATAATAATGGACCTTCTTGCCAAAATACTCCTGTAGGAATATTTTTTGTTGGTAGTACAATAAATAATAAAGGCAAACTTATATCAATTCTATCCAAATGCATATTTTCCATATATGTTTCAATGATTTTTAATGCCTTTCTTGCTTCAGGCGTTAACATTCGGGGTGAGTTTGGATCTGATGGACCTTTTAGGATATCAAATAAAGGTCCCAACTCTCCTGTTGGTATACCTAAATAAGGCCTTATCCAATTTATGTCTCCTAATAACTTTTGAAAGTCATTAAGTGATTTGAGTTGATCTACTCGTATTTGAATTTTTGGTGGACGGACCATGGTTGAGGATAATAGAACTCCTAAATAATTAATTGGAAAATTTAATTGTACTTTATCTATTGCTATCTCTAGATTATAATTTTTTAATAAGTTTGTAAGTGTGGCATAACATTCTAGCAATGTGTTTTTATCTTTGTGTGCTAATAATACATCATCCATATAGTGAAATATTTGTAGTTCAGAATTTTGATTTCTAAGTGGCTGGATTGCTTTGTTAACATAAATTTGACACATAGTTGGGCTGTTAGCCATCCCTTGAGGGAGTACTTTCCATTCATATCTCTGATCAGGACCTTCATGATTCAGTGCAGGGATAGTAAATGCAAAACGTGGACTATCCTCAGGATGAATTGGAATTGAAAAAAAACAATCTTTAATATCTATAACTAAAACATACCAGGTTTTTGGCAAAGCAGACAACTGAGGAATCCCTGATTGAGCAGGTCCCATAATAACCATCTCATTATTAATGGCTCTTAAATCTTGCAATAATCTCCATTTACCAGATTTCTTTTTGATGACAAAAATGGGAGTATTATGGGGAGATACAGAAGGTTGTATATGTCCTTCTGCTAATTGTTGTTTGACCAGGTCATGGGCTGCTTGTATCTTTTCTTTAGTCAGGGGCCACTGAGGAACCCACACTGGTCTTTCTGATTTCCAAGTAATTTTTATTGTCTCAGTGGCCCTTTCTGAAAATCCAACCCATGTCTGTCTGTTCCTTGATCTATTTGTATTGGTGCTGCTATACCTTGTTCTTGTTTTTCTAATCTTTTTCCTTTCCTAAAACCTTGTCTAGTCATAATAGTGGGTGCATTTTGGTTGATGTTATTTGTTAATGTCAAACCTAATTGATCTAGGACATCTCGTCCCCATAAATTTACGGGAAGATGATCCAATACATATGGCTGTATAGTTCCTTCACATCCTTCAGGATCCTTCCAATCTAATACCATTGCACTTCTATGGGGATTAGTCGCCACTCCTAGGCCTCGAAGCGTTTGAGTGGCTTGTTGTAATGGCCAATGTTTTGGCCATTCTTGACGAGAGATGATGCTAAGGTCTGCACCTGTATCCAGTAGCCCATTAAATTCATGTCCTTGAATATTTAGTTTTAGCATGGGGCGAGAATCTAAATTTAAAGAAAGCATAGCCCAATCTACACCTGTGGAACCTAATCCCTTGGAACCTCTTTCTACAGTACGACTGGAAAATTTATCATGTAGGCTGGGTATTATTAGTAACTGTGCTATTCTATCTCCTGGTGAAATTACTGATATACCCTTTGGAGAACTGGCTATAATTTTTATTTCACCTTCATAATCGGGATCAATTACCCCAGGACTTATCATAAGTCCTTTTAGAGTAGAAGAGCTGCGTCCCAATAATAAGCCTACTGTTCCTTTGGGAAGAGGTCCTTTCACCCCTGTGGGAATGATTTGAACTCCCATCTCTGGAGTTAGTACTGCTCTGGCGGAAGCGCAGATGTCCAACCCTGCGCTCCCTCTGGTTTGTCTGATGAGGGATCTGATGGACAATGTGTCCTGGGCACTACCCTGATGGGGTTGCTGGGTTCCTCCAGTGCTCCGTATATTTGTGGTTTTGGGCCCCGGAGCATTGGGCCCCCTTGTCCATTTTTTGGCAATGGAGCCTGATGCCTTTCTCCACGATATCGTGGATAAACACCTGGTCCTTGTTCGTTTTTTGATAATGGAGTACCCTCTATGGTGGTTTGAGAACGGCATTCATTAGCCCAATGTCTCCCTCTACGGCATCGTGGGCAAATACCTGGTATTCTACTCCTTGGATACCTAGTTTTGTTAAACCCTCCTCCAATGGGGCAATTCCTTTTAAAATGTCCTGTTTGTTCACAATTGTAGCATGTTCTTGGCCTGGCATCTAAAGCCTGTTTTACTGCAGCTGCCACAATTTGCCCTTGTTCATTAATGTCTCTGGCATCTAAAGCCTGTTTTACTGCAGCTGCCACGACTTGCTCTTGTTCATTAATGTCTCTACATAATTTAATATATGTGTTTAAATCTTCATGTTTCCATGGTCTAATGATATCTCTGCACCAACGATTCGCTTGCTCATAAGCCAGGTGTTTTAGTAATGGCATTGCTTGTTCTGTATTCCCAAAAACTCTGGTAGCTGTTTGAATAAGCCTATCTACAAATTCAGCATAAGGTTCATTAGCTCCTTGTATTACCTTAGATAATTGACCTTGTAAACCTCCATGTCCTTGTAAAGTCTTCCATGCCTTAATTGCATCTGCAGCAATTTGTGCGTATACGCCAGGATCATATGCAATTTGTTGCTGCTGATCCTCATAAGGTCCCTTTCCTAACAACATATCTAGATTTCTCTGAGGATAACCAGCTGCTGCATTTCGCCTAGCCGTCTCCTTGCAAAATTCCTCATTGGCAACCTTCCATAACAGGTATTGTCCTCCATTTAGCACAGCTTTACACATATTAGCCCAATCTGCTGGCGTCATGTTCAAGTTGTTAATGGATTCGACCAAGCTTACAGTGAAGGGTGCTTGAGGACCATAGGTTGTTACAGCCTCTTTTAGCTGCTTCACTGTTTTGAAATTTAAAACTTGGTAAAATCGCTGCCCTCCTGCCTCAAATACAGGGCATGTTAATATTTGAGATCTTGTCTCAGGATCCCAACTATCAACTGCGGGGGTTGGGGACCTCCCAGCATATGGAGGTGGCCTTGTTAGTTGGACACTTACGTCCTCTGGTGATAGAAAGGTGTTAGTAGCAGTCTCCTGTAGAGGTGGTGCTGTTGGTTGGACACTTACACCCTCTGGTGATAGAAAGGTGTTAGTAGCAATCTCCTGTTGTAACTTTCCCCCTGATGGCTTTTTCTGTTTTACACTTTCTTTCTCTGTCTGACTAACTTGAGAGGCCTTCTCTTTTACTTGAATCTTTTCCTCTGTCTGACTAACTTGAGAGACCTTCTTTTTTACTTGAATCTTTTCCTCTGTCTGACTAACTTGAGAGACCTTCTCTTTTACTTGAATCATTATGTCTTCTCCTTCCTCTACCATTGTCTGAACTGAAGGCTTTGGACTAAGCAAACAAGATATGAACGTCCACAATGGCAATGTGCCAACTGGCAGAGTCCCTGGGCTTTTCTTTTCTATTCTTTTTAAATCTTCACCATGATGGTTCCATTGTGATATATTTAACAACTCCTCCTTAAAAAGCCATGGGCTACATTTTTGTATTGTATCAACGTATGCCCTGACTGCTATTGATTTTACTGGGATGCCTCCTTCCTCTAACAATTTACTTAACACTCTTTCAGTTTGTTTTTTACTAATTTCTGATCCCGTATTTCTACTATAATACAACCCAACAAGATGACGCCAAACAAAACCGAGACAGAATGAAATAAAAAGGGAACAACAAAAAGTCATTATAGCCTTTCTATCCTCCTGACATGTGCATCCGTCCTTTCTCCCTATCTGTTCCTCAGACGTAAATAGTTTTTCCTCAGATGTGAGCGGTTTTTCTTCCGTCTCACTCATCTCCAGGGACAGGCAACTTAAAACAAAAGTGAAACAAAATAACAAAAGAAGAATCTTAAAATGGCTACCCATCCTCTCGCCCTGCCCTCAGGGGCGAGCAGTTCACTTACCCTCAGTCGCTCCCCGTGCGAGCCACCAGATGCCGCAGTCTGGCTGGGCACAATCAGAAGCCACTTGTCAAAAGAAACTAACTTTATTTTTAGAACACACACACACTGCACCACACAGCTCTTCAGGAAAACCCTCAGAGCCCAACTGCCACCATCGGCTTTTCACAAGCCTCTCTCTCCTCCCACAAGCTTCTCTCCACCTCTCACAATCCTCCTGCTCTTGAGGCCGATTGGCTGGGTCACGTGGGCAGAGCCAAAAAGTCCCCCAATGAGCAGCTCCGTGGTCTGAAAGGGCAGGGAAACAGTCCAATGAGCATCACCGCAGAGGAGCCAATCAGCTAGATGTTGCTGGGGCCCAGGAGCCAATCAGCTAGATGTTGCTGGGGCCGCTGTGAGCCAATCATCAGCCGGCAGCTGGATTGCTGGCAGCTGGAAGTTTGCTGGGGCCCCTTCGGCTGTGGCTCTCAACACCCCATGCTATAATACTGTGATTTCCAGTTTTTCCAGATCACTCTTTATTCACTTTCTTTTTATTCTTTTTTGTTTGTTTTTTATTTAATAAAATTTTATTTACAACTTTCCCTCAAACTACAAGTGCTCTTCAGATTAGCATTAAATTATATTGCACATACATAGTTACAACATTTAGATTTGCTCTGTAACATATAATCACATTAAAAATAAATAACTTGCCATGTAATTCATAGTTTAATTGGCTCTTAAATAGTTTCTCTGGGGGGGGAATAAAATTTTTGTGTTCTTTAAGAAACTGATAAATATAATGAACTGCTATGTATTCATTTAAATTCTAAGGAAACCCAAAGATGAAGATTTCTTGTTTTTTCTAAAAATGTAATACAAGAATGCACTGATCCACAACATATAGTGATAGAATGGAATAGTATAGACAGATGCAATCTTCTAAGTGTACAGTTGTAGGATATTCCAGGTGGGGGGAAAAAAACCTGATACTAGTAATTGTTTAAAGAAAAAAAACTGAAGTCAACAAAAATGTTGAAAAACAAAATTATACACTCTTAAGAAAAAACAACACAAAAAACAAAACCTATAGAACTGAAAAACATTTATTTTACTATCTTAAAAAGCAAACTAGAGAAGCTGATAGGCAGAGGGAACTAAATGGAATTAAATGCCTCTTAAATTGAGGCATCTCTACACAAAAACGGAGACAGTATAATGAACTGACCTCAGAAGGGAAATGAGTAAAACAAAATTTCACAAAAGTCTTAATGATACCTTACTGCACAGAGTATCAAAGTTACAGTCTGTATTTTTCTCGTTAGGTTCATAGTAAATGATCAAGCTTCTGTTTAATGCATGCTTTTTGTATGTCTTCTCTGTAGCAACATATGCTATATAGGCAATATACATACACACGCATTTTACCATGAGAATTACAGTTCTCATAGTGACTTGGTTTTTAACCTATATTTATATACATTTTATTTCCATTACAAAACAATTAACTTTCTAGTGATTCATTTTAATTAACATATTACATAAAACAATTGATTTAAATGATTCGTTTTAGTAATACAACATAATGGGTCAAACAGTTTAAGCATAATAGGGTAGCATGGCACTTTTAAAATTAATTTACCACAGTAGGAAAGTTTTTAATTTTTAAAATGTAAGCAAGATGAGACTACATAGTTATGAACAGTGAAATAAATAATTGAGGTAATTTTTCATCAGTGGCCATTCATTATTTTACTTTTAGGAACCTGGAAGAAATTGTCATCATTGAGTTTTACATATTCTGGTAAATCTAAATGCTTCTTAGCTTCTTCAATATCACCTTGAATTGTTGAAATAAGTGACTCTAAAGAATCAAAGTTCCTTTCTGGTCTGAGGTAGCCAACAATGGCCACATTGAGGACTCCCCCATAGAAGGCCCCTTGGAAGGTATGGATATTATTTCCATGGACTTTTTCATGGTCTTGTAGTATGGGTATCATTCTATTCCCACCACCATCTATCTGTCTTATGGACATCTCCACTTCCAGCACTGCCAACACTGCTTCAACCATTATAAATGCCAGCAGATATCTGTGTCACCTACCCTGGTAGGTATCTTCCAGACACCTGGAAGATTATCTACTACTTATTCCAGAAAATTAGCTGTGGGGAGGCCCAGATGCTTGGAGCCACAGCTGAAACCTCTCACCACCTGGCCCCAGCAGAAGTCTGGCAGGTTTCTCATGAGGTCATCATCTAGGGACACCAGGTGCATCCCAGTGTATGTGTCCCATGGAGCAGCTGTGGATGCTGTGCCTGGAGCCCTGGACCAGCAGATGGACAGGGCAGGAGCTCTGTGGGCTACATGGGCACACCATGCACTGTGGGGGTCCCTCACACAGCTGATCAACAGAAGCTACATGACAACTCAGGAAGTGTGTCTCCCCTTATTCACTTTCTTTTTTGAGTACTTTCTCTCTTTGAGTGTTTCCTCACCATTCGATCTGAACCCTCTACTCTCTCCTTTATAAAAGTCAGGTGGTCTAAAGGCTTCAACTACCACCTCAACATGGATAATCTTTGGATAAGCTCTCTCCTAAATTATTACACCAATTTCCATGTTTCCTTTAATGTGCATAAATTATCATATTATATAATCTATAAAGACTGAAAAATATATGTAATTTTAGTTAGTACCTTTGAGAGAATTCAACTATAGTCCCAAAGGATAACAGTACTCATAGGATCTTTTCAGAATAAATAGCCAAATTGAAAAGCAACTTTGTAGTTTTGGTCCTCTTGACATTTTTGACACTGTTGACCATTCCATCTAAAAATTTTCTTCTCCCTTGGCTCGCTTCAAACTTCTATCTCATGGATCTTTGTTACCTGTCAAGCTCTTTTGCTTCTCATTAAATACTACAGTTTGTCAAGATTTTATCATTGGTCCTCATCTCTACCCACTCTTCCTGGGAAACATTGTGCAATCCATGCTTTCTCTTTGCTAGTAACTTGCAAAACCAGCCATAGTTTCTCTCATGGATTCCAGACCCACACTGCCCATGGAATATCTACATCTGAATGTAGATGCCCCATCCCCAGGCTCCCCTATCCTGAAGTTATTCTTCTCTATAATACCTGTTTCTCCTTTTCATCCATCTATTAGTTAATGGAATTCCTCTAAGACCAAAACTAGAAATGTTTTGTCATCTTAGATTCCCCCACTATCAACCTGCAACCAGCCAACAGTCAAATGCCACCATTTCTATCTTCTATCTTTCTCTTCTTACCACACCACTCTGACATTCTGTTTCTTCCCCAACTCTCAGACACTTGCAAATCCTCCTATCTCATCTCCCTGACTCTAGGTCTCCTAAAATCCAAGTAGTACATGTCAGCAAAGTTAACTTTCTAAAAATTAAGGTCACTTTTATCTCCTATTTAGCAGCCTTCAATGGTCCACTTTATGAGTATAGGACCAAATTCCTTAGAATGGCACTAAAAGACCTTCCCACTGTAGCCCCAACTTATTTTCCAGTCTTATCTCTTGGCATCCATTCACATATGGTTTATGCCAAACCAAACTTCTCCCAGTTTTCAAATATATCATGTATGTTTTCATCTCCTTTATACATGCTGGTCTATCTAGTGTTTTTTCCCATGCAATAAATTCTCACTCATTCTTTAAGATACCATTCAAATGGCATCTCCTTGAGTCATCTAGAAACTAGTTTCTCCTTGCTGGCACTTCATAAGGTCTTTTCCTTATATAAATCTGCATTATCAAATTCTTCCACCTCTCTTATAATTATGTGTCTTGTCCCCTACACTCCACCCCATAAGATATGGCTTCATTAAGGGTAAGAACCATATCTTACTTATCTTTGCATCTATGGAGCACTTTACCAATAAAATGTGTTGCATATAATATGTTCTCAGTAAATGGCTATTGTACAAAAATGGAAAAATCGGAGCCAAGATACTGCCCCCTCCCTTTAGGAAACAATGGGGAAAGACTGGAGAAAACAAAGAGTCCTCTTTTCTTCTGTCTTGCTACAACATACCTTATAGGTTAGCTGTGTTCATCAAAATAGTACAAAATTTTCAGTGCCCCAAATTCCACTTAGATAAGAGGTGCATTTTTAATGTAAATAGCTTCAGTGAATACTTCTCCAGTCCTTCCCATCTTTGTCAGTAAGTCAAACCTTACAGTGAATTAGACTAACCAGATGGCAGTCTTATTACCTGTTCTCACAGCAGGCTAAAATTTTCAATAGGGAAGGAGGAGAAAATAGGGAAATGGAGACTGTCAAGGGAGGACAAACAATGTAGGATGTGGTTCTAGAGTACCAGAGAGCAACTTCAGAGCATAGAACTGCTTAGGGGAGATGGGAAGAGGTGCTGCAGGGAGGAAGAACAGTAAAAGAAATATTCAAATTCAATGATGGAAACTTTGGTAGGTGCCAATTCCTCTACTCCTCCCCAGAGATGGGGGAAACACCTTCTCTCACACTCAGCAGGAGCAGCCCCACCTCTACACATGGGTTGGCCCTTCAGGAGAAGAGCTCATCGTTCATTGTTACTTAACTCCTGTTAACTCATGTAACCTCATTAATTTTCCACCTACTCCTCCCATTATCTTTCTTTTCATCTGATGAGGTGAAGAGAGGGGTGAGCTGGTTTCTGTAGTCCTAAAATGTCAGGCTGCCATAGAGGATCTTATCTATTACCTGATCCCACCTAAGACATTCTCTCTACTCCTACCTTAACTGCAGCCATGAGCAGGCTCTCTGAGAAAAGGACTGTAAGGAAGACACCCAGAAGGTTTCCAAACAAAAATATAACATGCATCCAGGAGTGTTTCCTGCCTTGTGAAACCTGCACCAATTCACCTTAAAGAAACTGAAGCAAAAGGCTATCCCTGAGGAGGCCATACCACCAGCACTTCCAAGAATATAATTCAGCATCTGTACTTCTAAACCACTGTTCCTCCAGACTTTCTTATTCTGTCATGTAACATCCACAGCCCAGTTGTGCTTGAGCAGTGGAGTAGGTTGCTGAGAGACCAAAAAATAAAATACTGAAGATGAGACATAAAAAATAAGATTTATTGAGAAATACTTATGGAGATATCCAATGGCAACGGGCTGGCCAGGTGCTTCACCAGAAAGTCCAGTGACAACAGGATGGACAGGTGCATTTCACATGGTGCTCCCAATGCTTCATCAGAAAGTAGCACCTCCATTCCCCCATGATGCTTTGTCCAGAGGCAGCCACCTATACAGGCACTTCCCTCTCCACAGTGCTCTGATCCAAATGAGTTACCACAGGTAGGAGGGCTTTATAGGTTAGGTTAGAGAAGTAGCATAAGTTAGCTTGCTCTGTCCCATTATATGACGAGAACCAGAAATTTGACATTCATGCAAGAAAGCAAATCTCTAAAGATAACATTAACTTGCCCTAATTCCCAGCATACATAAGAGAAATCCAGTGTCCTTCAAGATAATATTTATCTGAATATTCTCGCCCAGACTTGTTCTCATTGTACTTGGCTAGGTTTGGGAGAATGGAAAGTGGCATTCAGAGACATGGTATTTTATTGTCCTCCTTTCCTTTAAGGACAAAACACCAATAGACCACTACTTCTTAGTTCTTGTGCACCTTAATATTCTATCAATAATTAAATAATAATCATTATTTTTCTTTTTTTCTATGTCTATAATGGTATATCTAGACACTGCAACATTCTCCTAACTAGTTTCCTTGCTCCCAGTCCCTTCCAAACCAGTTAGTACACTTCCATCTGGTAAATCTTCCTAAAGCAAAGCTTTTCTGAGACATGGCCCTACTAAAAAGCAACCAGAAGCTCCACATTGCCTATCAATGGTTCTTAATATATTTACTGACCACAAAGCAGCTCAAGTACACAAAATATTCCCAATGGTAACAATTTACCTGCAGTGATGCTTGGCAGGGCATAAGAACAGATTCTGAATCTCAGGGTGGGAGGGTTTTGTTATGTATAATTTGAGAAACTTCCCCTAGTAAATAAATGCAACATAAATATGAGATTAGCAGAATGACAGAGGCACATGCTGAGCACTGTGAATACAGGGCAAAGGTGATATACTCTCCCAAGCACTTTATCTCTTCCCATGATAGAAATCTCTATATTCTTTCCTGGGAAGGATCGGTCTCTTCTGAGGGTGTTGGTGTATTTCTGGCCTCGATTAGGTTAAAAGGAACTACAATACTTAGTTAAAGATCCACATATTTTATTAACTCCTCCACACCTCAGACACCGCCAACACCACCATAAGGACCACATCGAACAGAAAGAATAACACTACTGCGTTAAGATGTGGCTCTAGGCAAGTCATGTCCACTTTTGTGGTCTTCGTTTACTCCTCTTTAGAATGAGGGAATTGGAGAAAATGATCTCCATGATCCCTTCTAGTAGAGGCCAAGCAGGAAACATCTGGCACACTCAACTTACAGGAAGTCAAGGAGTTTAATAAAAGGACTATTTACAAAGGTCTGGATATGATAATAATCCCACCATGGGCAGCTATCATCACCCTTGTGCCCAAAAGGATAAAGGAAGGTAACTTCAAAAGGGAAAGTCCTATAAAAGGGGCCATTTTAAGACGAGCTATGGCTTTCAGTGAAAGGACACAGCTAAGTTATGCAGAAGGCCAGTGGAATAAAGGATTCAAACTTACTCTTCTCCCTTCTACAAATTTCTTATGGGGTCTCCACAGGGCAAACATAATAAAAGCCAGAGGGCAAAGTTGTCTTTCTGGGGCAGACAGCAGGATGGAGAAAGGTGAAAAAAAGGATCTGGAAGGGCAAACAGCGTTGTAAGGTCAGCACTCAATACACTTTGTTGATAGATTATTACTACATGTATGCAGACAATTTCTAGTTTCTCTTTTCTCGTTTTCTCAAGTTGCAATATTAATGTTTTTGTTGACAGATTTTCCTAATATATGTAAATTTAATTTTCAGTTTTTCTTCTCTATTACAGAAATACATACAGCAACAATAAAAAGACAATGTTCCTGAGTCTAACTTCCAATAATCAGTGCCTTCTCTTGGAGGAGCTAAGTGTAAGCTAAGCACCTCTGTCTTCCCATGCATTCCTTCATCCCCTCATCTTTTGAGGAATTCTTTAACACCATGTACAACTGCCACCTTCTCCATCCTGTGCACCAAAGTGCAAAATGATGGGCCCATTGGGACATTGCAGACTTATACAGAAAAAGCAGAAATTCCCTGGCTGTGGGAATGAGGGGCCGTGGATGCAGAGTTTGTGGCAAAGGATATGGAGCTTCCACTTGCAGGCACTGTGGATTCTCAGGATACTGGGAGAAAGAAAGGAAGGAAGGAAGGAAGGAAGGAAGGAAGGAAGGGAGGGAGGGAGGGAGGGAGGGGAAGGAAGGAAGGAAAGAAAGGAGGGGGAGGGAGGGGGGAAATTCTGAAGAGGAGGCAACTTCCTAAAATGCTGAGGAGACTACAGGAACAGAACTCTGAGCTGTGGATAGTGAAGCAGAAAGTATCTGACTATAGAGTAAAAAGAGGGTAAACGTGAGATACTTGTACCTTTTCTTCAGTGTACTCCACCACATGCATTATAAATAATAATAAAAAACTAAATTACATTTTTGTTTAAGGATGGCTTTTTAAGTGGGCCAAGTGTAATTTCAGCAGATTTATGCCCAAAATAATTTCTCTCCTTTTTCTTACCAAGAACTGAAATTCCTAACATAAGAAACAATCTCTCATTTCACAATTAAATGGAAAACTCAAAATGCAAATACCAAGGTTCTCGAAACAACATACGGTGGTTATGTTTCTATTAGTATGGATGAACAATATCATATATCCTCCCTAGACAGAGAAAAAAAAAGAAGTTAAAGACAAAAAGTCATAGCTCCAGGAAATGCAGACATATTTCAACCTAGAGAAGAGGAAGAAAAAATAGAGTTGGAGACACCAGTGACAAACTAACAGCTTTACCATCTTGTCCAAAAGCAACTCTATCCAGTTTCAAGTCTGCATAGATATCTAGGATCAATGCATGCTCGGATACTGCACCTAAAAGGACCTCTGATCATGAGGCATGCATGACATTTATTAAAACCAGGGCCAGTGAGAGTCCCATAAGATTGAAGGGCACATAAAAATAAGCTAAACAAAGAAAAACATTCTTTAAATTTTTACCTTAAAATTCCATTTAGTTCATTTATACATAGAAAATGTCAGCCTATACTAAAACAGACCTGCTATAATAACAGATTCCACCCATACCACTGTTATTTGCATTTCTGGACGGCCTTTAAAACCACAAATCCAAGTCTAATTAAATATCCATCAGTGAAAGATCATGGTAAAGAATGTAAGATCTAGAGACAGACAATCTGGTGTGAATTCTGGCTTGGCTACTAACTTATTAGTTGTATTACTCTGTGTATACCCTATAACCACTATTAAGTGTTAATTCCCTCCTCTGTATACAAGGGATAGTATCTGGTTTACAGAATAAAGTGGGTTACATGAGAAAATGTACATAAAGCCCTTAACACAATTTTTGGCACAACAAATGTTAAATAAACATTAGTAATGAAAGTTCTTGTTATTCATGCTATTCTTCTGCTTAGAGCACCTTGGTGGTATCAATGTGATAGAATGTAACAATCCATCCCAATATAGACTGTGGGGTCTTCATTCTTGAAAAAATTTTCAATTAACTAGCCAATTAATTAATTTAAAAAGTCTAACATCTTATAACTCTATAAATATTCACTTATTTATCTACGTTTTAAGACCAGAAAATTCTACTTAGCTCCACATTTAACCAAAATGATCAATATGGGAAATATTAATAATATTTGTGAAAGACACAAAAAAGTTTGATAGCTTTTGAATATGGAAGTTGGAGAATTCCAAAGCAATAGAACCTATTGAATTAATTCAGATATATATCATGAGTTCACCATTGTATTCCCTAGGACTTAGAGTAAAAACCTGATGAAAAGGGATTAATCTCCATAATTGGTATTACCAGCACCTGGAAAAGCCAGTTGCATAAAAGGATTAACAGAGCAGTTATGCATGGGGCTAATTGCTGTGATTTATTTTAATGACTATGCTGGGACTAAGGACAATCCTGACAAAGTTAGGAACCTCCAGAAATCCAAGCAAAAGGAACCCTCAGGAAGTTGGGGCAGAGTCTAGGCTGGGTACAGGCAAGACCTACATGCCTAACCACTTCAAGGGCAGGAAATCTAGTCTCATTAGTTCTTTTTCTTTTTATATTAGAGTATTTTTAATCACAAAACAATGATAATAAAGAAAGCTTGTCCACTCTGAAAAGGGAAATAAAATCCCTTATGTACTTAATAATTTTCTAAGTCACAATGCTGGAAAATACAATTTCAGGTTACTTCGAAAGAGTCATTGTACTAAAGCAAAGGCTCAGAAGATATACCTGTGTTCAAATCCCAGTGGAGCCCCTTTATAGAATAATTTGGGGCAAATCACTTACTTTAATAACTGTTTTAAAAAGCTACCTCATAAAGCTGATATCAGGATTTAATGAGAAAAATGCAGGTAAATGCTTAGCACAGGCCCTGGATCATAAAAAAGTCTGAATAGCTCTATAAACTCAATCTTAGAACTAACATTGCAATGTTATCTGCAAATTTGTGTAATCCAAAAAAATTAAATGGTCTTTGGGCATTATCAACCATCAGCCCTGAGGAGCCAAAAAGATTATGATAAATTTCCCCTTTACCATATGTTACATTTAAATAATTATTTAAATCTTTTCCTCTGCAATTCCAACCTCTCCCAAAGTGATTCAAAGAAGGAGTTTCATTTGTTATAAAGCATTTTTTAAAATCTCTAAACAATAAAATTAAGACATTAATTTAACTTCATAAGACTTTTCCCTTAAATGTATATATATATATATATCTCACATATATTCACTTAAAGTCATCAGAGTAGGGGATTATTACTTTCTCTATGAACTTTAACCTCAGTGTGCACCATTTCTAATCTAAAATTTTCTCCATTCTATTTAGATTGGCCCAAACTCCCTAGCTAAAAATAACAAGAAGTTATATCCAAACGTGCCAATGGTCCACACGCAGCCATCTGTGAAATTATTGATTTGGATGAAAAACACAACTGGACCTAAAGGAATTTTTTTTAATTTATGAGGGAGGAGAAATAGCCACTGAATTTTTGACAATGTTTAATTTCAATATTTAACACTGGGGTCCATAGAGTTTGATTGGTTGGTTGGTTTAGTACTTTCAGTTTTTACTATCTTATATGAAAACTAAAAAGAGTATTATATTTCTGCTTTCTATTCTATATCAATAACTTCTCCTAATGCAGGTTATTTGTATTGAGAAATTGTCTTTCACAGAATGAACTTAACCAAAAACAGAAACCTATGACAGGTCAACGAAATTTAAAAGTTAAGTCATGTTATATTTAATCCTTAAATTACATCATACTTATAGGCTAGCTAACCAGAAACCCAACCAGAACTTTCTATTCTCCTAATATATGAAAATCAAATTTTAGATTAGAACCACAGATTTTAATGGTTTACTAGCCTCAAGATCATCTCAGTAACTTCATGGCCAAAAAAATAACCATTAATGAAGAAGAAAAAGTGAAAGTCAAAATGTTTTCTTTATGAAACATTACATATATAAAGTACATTTATTCTAGGTATATATTTTATATTCTTTAAGATATCTCAAAATTCCTATGTAGAATCTTAGATTTCTTAGCATTTTTACACAATATCCTCAATTCTAAAAGCATCATTTCTTTCAAAGCAAAATTAAGTTAGTTGTCTCCAACCAGTCTTTGTTTAAATTTTTGGCAATAGCAAAATATATAGGACAAAAGTTGAGAGAACAAAATAAAGGTGAAGAAAAAAGTGGGAAAAGGCACAAAGTGATATGAAAATATTCAGAAAACACTGAGTACCCAGCAGTACAGGAAGACTATAAGGCACCCTCCCTTCTATGGAAGAAGTTAAGTACCATGTTGCATTAGGAACAATAATGAAGCCAGAGTATTATAACATATTATAAAATAATCAGATGTACAACACAGGAAATGGGAAGAAAGAGATGGCCATGAACTAGACTAATGGTGAGAAATCTCATGAAGGAGATGACATTTAAGCTTGAGTTTGAAGCTCAGGTAGAATGATTTGAATAAGCCAGCGAAAGGGAAAAAAGGCACTCCTCACCAAGAGCAACAAAGGTCCTAAATGGAACAAAGCATAATGTCTTGGTCCAGAGCGAAAAGAAAGGTCTGCTTATAATTAAAGGGTTTTTTTTAAGGAAATGCTAACATTTTCCCTTGGATCACAGATTATAATTATTTATTATCATCATATATATTTTAATATTTAATATTAGTATTATCCATATTTTATGGGACAATAAACTGAGACACAGAAAGGCTGAGTGTCTTGCTCAAGGCCAAGTAATCACCTCCTGAGGAGAATGCAGCACTCCTTCCACTCTGCCACCCTTACCGCAGGGGCATGAGGTTGGACGAGCGAGCAACATTATAGAAAAGACTTAATCCATCCACAGAGGCTTGAGAATGCTGGTGAAGTGATGACAATACTTTTTTAAGAACATTACTAATCATGCCACAGTGAACAGGATAGAACTTAATTGACATAGTGATGAGCCAAAAAAAAAAAAAAATACTTCAGAAGCTGGTGAAGTAATCCTGAGAGAAGTGGTGAAAGCCGGATTAGGGGTTTGCAGTGATATTAGAGAAAGAAAGAAATACATCAGATATGGCCAAAGCAACAAAAAATGGTGACTTGGTGGGTGCAGGAAAAAAAGAATGAAGTCAGAAATTAAAGTATCATCCAGTGAAAAACGGATGGTGTAGTTCATTACATAGCAGTCAGACTCAACAGCTTCCCCTGGCCCTTACTCTCCTGCAAAGCCATGTTTTCCTCCTCACTGGCCATTTTCCAACTTCCAACTCTATCCTTTCATTCATTCATATTTTGCAGGCTGACTGTGGATTGGACAGTGGTCAGACTCTAAGAAACAGAGATTACAGTAAAAGTAATAATGAGAACAAAACCATTTATTAAGCTCTTATTCTATGTATGACAACCACTGTTTTAAATGTTTTATATTAATTAACTCATTTGATCCCCAGTATAACTCTATAGGCTAAGCAAAAGTTATTATTCCTACTTTGGAGAGAAGGAGGACATAGAATCCATCAAGTGTACACCTCCTTTCCCTGCCTGTCTGCTTTCACCAGATTGATGGAATGCCATTCTGCATTCCCTCAGCCCCCTACCCATGCCTCAGATGTAGCCTAGATGACTCTGTATTATTATCCCTGATTCATATGTATGTTTGTTTGCCTCTCCAGGTTGACTATGAACTCCTCAAGGAGCAAGAACTATATCTTAGTCACCTATGTAAACCCAGGTCAAATTGCATGTGCTCAATAAAACCTGTTGAAGGAATGAATACATTAATGAATATGAACAATCTGTTCCAGCCAAACTGGTCCATTTGGAGTCTCTACCAGCTTGGCATATTCACAGTCCCCACTTCCCAGAACAGTTCTCTCAATTATGTTGCACACATTGAAAAACCCCACTTATCCTTCCCAACGCTCAGCTTAAATTCCACCTGCACCATGAAATTTTGTCAGGTGGCCCTATTCTAACATGCCTCCTTTCTCATTAGTCTTAGGGTGCCAGTTCAACATCATAAAAGCTACCATCTTTGTACCTCTACCACCTGATTCAAAACCAGGCTCTAACATAAACTAGCTGAGCTACTCTAGGCAAATTCCTGAAACTTTCTAAAACTTAGCTTTTTCCAGCTATAAAATGAGGTAAAAAAATAGATATCTTAGAGAATCTGGGGGAGGATTTAAGAAATGTAAACCATCTAAACACAGCAAATATTCAGAAAATAACTCCTTCTCTCCACACCTCCAAACCCTGAAGTCTTTTACCATTTACACAGCTCTTAAGTTGACATTATATTTCATTTCTCTTCAATTAGACTGTAATGACTGATAAGATAACCTTAAGATCAGGGGGCTGAATCTCACTAATTTTTCTTTCAAACATCTATCAATGTGATTACCATAGAGAAAAATAAAATTAAGAATTACAAAGTAACAGTTATAGTGGATTATGGGAATCAGTGCAAATTGTGCTAAAACTAGAATCATAAGTTTTCATCCAATTTAGCTGTAGAATTATCACATGGAACTTCAGTAATTTCATTCATGCCAAAGAATTCAACAAGTGACAGTGCAAATAAAGGCAAATAAATTTCTAAAGTATACAAGTTAATGAGTAATTTCTGGTTCATTAAAGGTAGTTTTAAACTAAATGTTACAGTATTAGAAGGCCCACCATACCTGTATTTGTTCACAGGTACTTTTATGAAAAGGTTTCATTTCACATATTCTTAGGCTTAATATGATTATAACCGAAACCCTTCATGCCACTTTTAACTGAAATATTCATTTTTTCCTACTGGGTGGGGAAAATTATATGCTAAACTAGGGCAAAACTGGCAAGAGCCAGAATTTTTAATAATTGCCAGTGAAATAATCAAAATCTATCTTTAACTAAACTTTTTCTTTCCAAATAGCTTTCATTAGTCTCAAGGCTTCATCATCCTCTGAACCTGCTGGAATCTTTTTTATCCCCTATCCTGATTTATCATAGCCTTCCTTTATTGTATATTATCTTGATCAAGAATCAAATTCCCATGGTAAGTTTTCTTTCTTTTTTTTTTTTCTTTTAACTGCTGCCCTAGTTGCATGTACCAACAAGTTGGAGGAGTTGCAATTTGTTGGGTAGTAATCTCCACTCTAACAATCAACTCTTCATTAATGCTCTCAACCACATTCCCTTTCCCTGCAGAAACTATTTCTTTAGATCATAAACTTGAAGATACAGCTATAAATTTAATTTAAAAAGGCAATTCTCAATATAATAATGAGTGCCAAATCCCTAATCTTTCAATATCTTCAAGCTTCTCAAGTTATTCCTGTTTTGTTTCCATGGGGAGAAGTTCATGGTAAGAATTAGAGACATTCAGTTCTATCAGACCAAATACACCACAACTGAGAATACATATACACATTGATATACTAAAAAAGTCAAAGTCAAGGAACCAAACTTATAATCAGTTCAACCATCTATTACATGCCTTTAGGAAAAAAATCATCACCTCTCTCAGCTTTAGCTTCCTGAGATACAAATTACAGATGATAACCACCATCTCTATCCTCAGCAGTTTGTTCCAGAGTATTTTACATTATAGTATCACAAAAAGCATTACAAAATTTCATATCATGCATTAATAAAGTTTCAATTAAATACTTCACTAGACAAACTGTTATACCAGATTCTGTAAACAGTACACCTAAGAAAATGTTTTGTTTATTAAGAAACATACAACTATAGTTCATAACTTTTTAAGCAAGTACTCTTTACCATGGATATATATTTTTGCAAGCAAATATTTACTTGTAAACTACCATATCTAAATTCTCTTTTTCTGGTCAATCAAAACTTATTGTAAGGTACTAGAAATTAGTATTGAGATTAGATTTTTTGGTTCTTGTGCTAAGAATTTCTGTATGCTAGTCTTCATTAAAAAAATTAATTATGAGGAATTTAGAAACAAAATAACCCAGGATTATGTCATATTTCAGATTTTTTTTGGCTATCATACTCGTGGTTATAGTTTATCATAAGGCAAGGACACGGAGGGTTCCAAATGTCTCAGGATATGGTACCTTCTCAGTGTTGATATATATGACTATATAGAGAGAGTATTGCCAACCAAGCAAGTTGACCCAAGTCTCCATGTGCAGAAATTTTATTAGGGCTGCATTAGATAAGCATGACTGATTGATTGCCTACCTAGTAGAAACTCAGCCCCAGGTTGGCAGATACATGATACAAATTTCCCACTCTAAAATCACTTGATTGGCATTTCTGGTGTGACCAGTTTCTACCCTACATATTTCAGATTTTTTAATGTTAAAAACAATGAAATCATTAAATTTTAAATTTCTCAATCAATATTTACTTCCAATTTTTTAGACAAAATATTAATATATGGGCTGGGGTTGTGGCTCAGTGGTAGAGTGCTCGCCTAGCACATGCAAGGCCCTGGGTTTGATTCTCAGCACCACATACAAATAAATAAATAAAGTAAAGGTATTGTATCCATGTACAATTAAAAAAATTTAAAAATATATATATTAATATATTTTCACTCTCCAAATAAAAGATTCCCTAACAAACACACATACATATAATTTCCTAAATTGTGCTTTTTAGGCTTTTACTTCTTATATGCAGCAGCTCTTGGATGCTAATTAAATTATTTCCATATGTTTTTATTTTCTTTTTGGTTGGTTAAAGGTTTTTACAAGATATTCTTACTATAGCATGATTCTGGTAGTCTTCATGCTACTTGTTGTTCCAATTAATTAAAACAGTTTAAAGCATAAATTATTTAAATCTTATTTTAACCATAATTTTGTAGCTAAATTTTTTCCCCAAAACTTTGCAAACATTCTGTGCAAACTTAATTAATGCTGAGGAAAAAGGATTTTAATAGTTGCCCAATGTTCTTCAAAAGACAAAAAGAATAATGAAACATGCTCATCTGAACTCCACCCATTTTTCAATTTCAACATAGTAAATCTCCTGTTTTTTCTTAGGGCATATTCAAAAGCATACATATTGGTATTGGTTATTACTGAAGATAATTTATGCAATCATAAGTCAAAGATGCTAAGTTGACAAAAAGAAAACCATGCAAGTAAGCAAACCCTAACATCTGAGAGGCACACCCTCTCAGTATATAAAGGCTTGCCACTGTCCTTGGTAGCAGGCACTCCCTGAGCTCAACAGCATCAACATGTCTGTTCGATACAGCTCAAGCAAGCAGTACTCTTCCTCCCGCAGTGGAGGAGGAGGAGGTGGAGGAGGATCATCCCTCAGAATTTCAAGCAGCAAAGGCTCCCTTGGTGGAGGATATAGCTCAGGGGGCTTCAGTGGTGGCTCTTTTAGCCGTGGGAGCTCTGGTGGAGGCTGTTTTGGGGGCTCTTCAGGTGGCTTTGGAGGAATAGGAGGAGGTTATGGTGGAGGTAGCTTTGGTGGAGGCTTCGGAAGCAGCAGCTTTGGTGGGGGCTATGGAAGTGGGGGCTATGGAGGAGGCAGCTTTGGAGGTGGCAGTTTCGGTGGGGGCAGCTTTGGTGGAGGTGGCTATGGAGGAGGCTTTGGTGGTGGATTTGGAGGAGATGGTGGCCTTCTCTCTGGAAATGAAAAAGTAACCATGCAGAATCTGAATGACCGGCTGGCTTCCTACCTTGACAAAGTTCGGGCTCTGGAAGAATCAAACTATGAGCTGGAAGGTAAAATCAAGGAGTGGTATGAAAAGCATGGCAACTCAAGCCAGCGGGAGCCTCGGGACTACAGCAAATACTACCAAACCATTGAAGAACTGAAAAATCAGGTAAGGAGCATTTTAAAATCCAACTTTAAATTTAATTCTATCCCTGTAATATGGGTAGATGAATCTTAAATTAAGTATAATATAGCTGTTCACTGTGATTTTCTTGCTTCCAAATAAATCCAGTCTCATCAAGGATAAATTGAGTGAAGGTATGGTCATGGCAATCTTCATCCAGCATGTGTTTTGTCTGTCTTACATGATGCAGATTAACAAGAAATTTTAGATTTTAATGAGCATATAATGAGCCCACAGTTAAATATGCCAGATCATTTAAAAATGTAAGAGCCGAAAAATATTAAATGAATAAGAACAAAATATTATTAAGACTGATAACAAATAAGCCATATTCAATAGCAACATTGCAAAATCCATGAAGTCTCCTTTATGGAATTGGGATATTGCTTAACTCCAGGGAATCTGTGAATTGTACCTACCAGTTCAGAGTATATCTATTTAGAAATATTTATAGCAAATGGAACAAATACAGGGGTGAGCCAGTCAAAAGTTTGTTGAAATACATAAAAATCACTAAGTATAAAAGAGGCTAATACATTAATAGGATTACATATAGTTAGTTTTCAGAAAGGGATGACACAGAAATAGAATAGTGTAGAAACTTCAAGATAGGTTTTTAAATTTAAGTTTGTGGGTAAGCTTAAAATATTTTATATTTAAAAATAATCCACACAAAAAGTTTTTGGAAGAGAACAACATAAAAATGCAGCTTATCTATGCCACTATAAAAGCCATATTTGCATCTGACCTTTTCTTAAATGACTGTACCTATTCCTCCAGATCCTCAACCTAACAACGGACAACGCCAACGTCCTGCTTCAGATTGACAATGCCAGGCTGGCAGCTGATGACTTCAGAATGAAGTAAGCTAATTGAATGTGCAATACTATCAATACAAATACATCAATTGTTTATAATAGTGACTTTAGATGCCATAGTAGCATTTACATTTTCCTGAATTCATTCAAAGTGACAGAACTGGAATTATCTGAGAAAGTTTCAATTTCAGAATTACCTTCCTGGTAAGCTTTAAAGAAAGAAAATGCATTTAAAGTAATTGCTAATCTTCCTATGTGAGTTAGTATATGGTAAACATTACCAGGACATGAAATCAACTCTAAATTTTTTAAAGTCTTTTTCCACATACAACTCCTTCTTAAGAATTGTATCCAATATATGTATCATGCTTGTTGCAGGTATGAGAATGAGGTAACCCTGCGACAAAGCGTGGAGGCCGACATCAACGGCCTGCGCAGGGTGCTGGACGAGCTGACCCTCACCAAGGCTGATCTGGAGATGCAGATCGAGAGCCTGACTGAAGAGCTGCAGTACCTGAAGAAGAACCATGAAGAGGTGATACAAAATTATATTTCCCCCAATTTTTCAAAAGGTTCATTGTGGTCATGGTGCAGTCATTAAATCTTTTTTTGTTCCTCAAACAGGAAATGAGAGACCTTCAGAACGTATCTACTGGTGACGTGAATGTGGAAATGAATGCTGCCCCAGGTGTTGATCTGACTGAACTTCTGAATAACATGAGAAGCCAATATGAGCAACTTGCTGAAAAGAACAGAAAGGATGCTGAAGCCTGGTTCAATGAAAAGGTAAGTCAACCACCCTTCACAGTGAAGCCCATGTAAGTTTTGTTGTCATGTCCGAGTTTTCTCATATTTTCCCATTTTTATAATTCCAGAGCAAGGAACTGACTACAGAAATCGATAACAACATTGAACAAATGTCCAGCCACAAATCCGAAATTACTGAATTGAGACGCACGGTTCAAGGTCTAGAGATTGAACTACAGTCCCAACTGGCCCTGGTATGTTAAGTCTTGAGACATGACTTCCATTTTATCATAGAAACACAGAGCTGAGGATAAGAAAGCAGAAATAAAACTGGAACTCTATGCTAATGGAGGAAAAGAACTATTAGTATCAGTATGAAGTGCTGAGATTGAAATGTTGCCATTACATAAAACACTAATTTTATTCATTTCCCTTTTTCTCCAGTAGTATCTTATTAAATAATTTGATAAGCTTCAGTATGCCAATTGAACAACGAGGTCATTAAGCAACAACAAAATCCTCTTTTCAGAAACAATCCCTGGAAGCCTCCTTGGCAGAAACGGAAGGTCGCTACTGTGTGCAGCTCTCACAGATTCAGGGCCAGATCACCTCCCTGGAGGAACAGCTGCAACAGATTAGAGCTGAAACCGAGTGCCAGAACGCTGAATACCAACAACTCCTGGATATTAAGATCCGACTGGAGAATGAAATTCAAACCTACCGCAGCCTGCTAGAAGGAGAGGGAAGGTAATTGGAAAACTGGGGAAATAAAAAAAAAATCCCAATTGTTTTCATTCAATATTATGAATAGCAAGGCTTATCCAAACTCCCAAGGAAATGCCAGAGGATGGGAAGAAGGGAGGTGTAAGGAGGAGGCAGGGTACCGAAAAAGGAGTGAATGAATCTCAGGGCTGTGTGTAGTTAAGTTTGTTTTAAACAGTGGGTTTTAAAACACGTGCTTGGCAGTACTGTATTCTCTCAAAACCTTGGCTTATCTACTAAAATAACAATCACCGGAGAGGGAGCCACCGTTTTCCAATGTTAGAAGATCACTGCTTACGACCCTCACCCCTCTTAGTTCCGGAGGCGGATCCTACGGCGGCGGACGCGGCGGCGGAAGTTCTGGCGGTGGCTACGGAGGAAGTTCCGGCGGCGGCAGCTACGGGGGCAGTTCCGGCGGCAGTCACGGAGGCAGTTCCGGCGGCGGCCACGGCGGTAGCTTCGGTGGCGGCAGCTCCGGTGGAGGTGGTCACGGCGGCAGTTCCGGCGGCGGCGGCGGCCACGGCGGCAGCTTTGGCGGTGGCAGCTCCGGCGGAGGCCAGAGCGGAAGCGGAGGCTTCAAATCCTCCTCTTCCGGGTCCGCTGGAGAGGCCTCATCTAAGGGACCAAGGTCAGCAGAAAATCTCTGGGGTAATCAGAATTAGTTTTAACTCTATGTGATGGTTTTAGTGCTTCTTAAGCTCTAGGGCTGTTTTTAAAAATGAAAATCTTAGGGTTTTCATTTGCATTTTTTAACAAAACGCACTTTTGACACCAATATTGAAGGAAAAGTGGCATGGTCTAAATGCCACCCACAGGGTAAACATTGGATTATTTTTAATGTGAAAATTTGAATTTTCCTTTCTTAAAAAGTGCAATATCGTTTTTCCTTTTGAATATTTGCATGTTAATTAGCAAGGATACCTACAAATTGCTTAACCTAAATTCTAATTTATTTATTATTATTCACAGATACTAACAAAACCAGAGTAATCAAGACAATTATTGAAGAAGTGACACCTGATGGTAGAGTTCTTTCATCTATGGTTGAATCAGAAACCAAGAAGCACTACTAATAAGTAGCATCAAGACGAAAGAGTCTCCCTTCACACAGGCCATTATATAACAGATGCATGGCAAAATGTTCAACACTTCTGTCTTAATGGTCTGTGGAAACAGGTTCACTCCTTGAAAATAAGGTGTCTAAAAGGTGTTTTGTGATTTCTGTATTTCTTCTTTTCACTTTGCCAGAAAGTGTTTTTTCATGGAAAAAGAAAAAAGAAAAACTTTCTGTTCTCATTTACTAATGAATTTCAATAAACTTTCTTACTGATGCAAACTATCTGAATTTGTCAGAGTTTTTCTTTACTTAATCTTGTGGGTATGCTCAGACCAATTTAAGCAATCTCACTGAATAAAAAGGTTCAGAAATCCCCAGTCTTATACTTTCTTAAAGATATGCAATATGTAGTAAGCTCCCATCTCTCTTGGCTTTAAACTATTTCAGTCCTGGAAGTTTAAAATATTTCAAATAAGACCCAAAAAAATAAAAATGGAAATTCCACATTTTCTGATTGTCTACTCACATTTGCCTGCCCTTATTCCTATATTACTTCATTCCAATTGCTATATTGCTTAAAAGATACTTTCCAAACTTAACCAGCCCAGTAAAATATCAAGGCCGGCAAAATTATTTGGTGTCTATCAGATGATGCCAGTGTGATCAAAGGGGCAACTCTAGGTCTCTGCTTTCCACAATCCTCCCCAGGGATCAGTACTAAAGACCTGGTATTTTCAGGGTTAGCCCAGTGCCATCCCTTAGCCAATAATAACCCAGCCGGCTTTACTTAGTACTCTGCTAGGTAATACTATGAGGGGAAAAAAAGAGGCTAGAGGGCTAGAGTTAATATGTCCCCCTAAAACTACTTGTGTTCCCTGGTGGTCTCCTGGATTACCCATGCCCACCAAATAGCAACCTTCCTCAATACCTTTGAGTTGAGCTCCAGTTTCTCCCAGGATTGGAACCCTGGTTAGCATGACATTTGGGATTCCCTCTACATTATACACTACCCTCAAATCAATTACAAGAGCCATATTTCAATATGAATGGACTTCTTTACAGTCCAGGCTCCATAACCAACTTGATACCAAGTGTTACCACATCTGAGAAGCTCTCCACTTTAGTTCACTACCTCTTTATATGTGGACATTTGTACCAGCTTCTCTTATTAGAAGATAGTCCCCCATTGAAGACCCAACATGCCTCATTGTGAAGCCCTGAAACAGGTATTGCTGGGTGAGGACTGAGTTCCTACTGTGTGTAATAGTGCTGGAGTGGCTGCTGTTCAGAAACACGATCTTTGAAATTATTGTCTAATAAAGTTAACCAAATCCCTGGGATGGATTGCATTGTTCATAATGTGAGATGAGCATTGTCCTTATCCTGCAGAAATAAAAGTTTTCATATCCAATAACATTGATTCAAGACAAGTTATCATGAGACAGTTGTCCTTGGTATTAAGCTTTGTCTCTGTCCATTCTTCCCTCCTTACTCCAGCCAGGATCTTGGCTGGTTAGAATTCTTTATCTAGTTGAGTGGCAATCCAAACCTTCATTCCTGAAAAGCCTCAATACATAGTGATCTTCATACCTTTTCAATCCTCCAATACCTCATTAAACATTTATATTAAATTATCTCAGATACAGTAAGTACCTGATAAAGAATTACTCTCTTGACTGATACTGTGGTACAATGGTTGAATAAATATAATCTGTCAAAAATAATTTTGACAAGAACATTGATATTTGTGAAAAATAAATTTTTTAATTATTAAATAGCACATAACACTATTTTTACCACATAGCTTTGTCTTGTAGCTATTTTTTTAAAGTCCTGTACATATTTTTACAGATACTAAAATTGTTGTAGAATCCTGCTAAGCAGTTCACAGTGAAACTGGCAGAGTCAACTTGTCACCCATGTGAAATTATACTGCATAGTAAAAAGCTTGTTTCTCCCAAATATTCTCTAATGCTGCTAAAGACCTTAACATTTTGCACACTGGCCTTGATATTTATGATGACTTGATATTTTGCTTGATAATGGAGAATATCTTTGTTAGTATCGCCTTTATCAGGGAGGTAGCTTGATTAAGATTAAATAAAGGTACATCCAGTATACCCCATCTGGAGTGCATCTTGACAGTAGAAATTGGGGAAAGTGCCTTCTCATGGTTATAAACACGAATTTTCAAGTCAGTGATCCCTGGGTGTCATATCCTGGCATTACATTTACATATTATGTTAACATAGAGAAGTTACTTCTGAACCTTAGTTTTTTTTTTTTTAATCTGTACAATAAAAACAAAACAATAGCCTCCTCCCCACACTTATCCAAGGGAAGTACATTGCAAGACTTTCAGTGAATGCCTGCTAGTACAGAACTCCATACTGTGTTTTTTTTCTATACACACATACCTATAATAAATTTTCACCTTTACAACTTCTCTTCAGTGTATCCAAATTTCCAGCATCACTAGTATTGCACTTTGGGGCCATTATTAAGTAACATAAGGATTTGAGGAACACAACCCCTGCAATACCACAACAGTCAATTTGATAAGTGAGCTTCTAAGTGACTAATGGATGGGTTGTGTATACAGCAATTCTCACCCCAGAAGGAATAGCACAAGATTTCATCACACTACTCAGAACATTACACAATTTAAAAGTTGTAAATTATTTATTTCTGACATTTACCATTTAATATTTTTGGACCTCACTTCACTGTGGGTAACTGAAACCATGCAAAGCAAAACCACATATGATGAGAAACTACTGTAAACCACAAGCTGAAAATTCAAAAGCATTAAGCTAAGTCAAAGGAGCCAGACTCAAAGGCTAATGTGCTGCATCTCGTTTATATGATATTCTTAAATAAGTCAAGCTGGAAAATTAGGAAACAGACCAGAGGTTGTTCACCACAAAGGGGTACAAGGGAACTTCTCAAAATTATGGAAATGTTCTCCACCTTGTTTCTGGTGGCTACAATACAACTGAATGTGTCGAAGTTAATTGAATTATACATTTGCTATAAAGTTCACAGGGGTTTTAAACCTCAATAACCTTTCCTTTTTAAAAAGTGAAAATAAACAAATTGTGACTGAACATTTCATTTTTCAGTGTGTTAAATGTTGTCGATTTCTACTCTATTTTTAGCTCCAAAAACAAAGCTTATACTCTAACAACTGGAAAGTATGGAATGTCCTTATAACAAGGAATATGGCACAAATAAATAATTTCCATTATAATACATTTTAATGACCATGCTTTGTGAGTCATACTCTTATTAATCTAAAGAGCCTAGGAATTAAGTAAAGCTGAACCATAGACTGTCTATAATCACATCAGCTTATACCTGCAAGGCTGGTATGAGAAAGAAAAGATAAAAGAGTCATAACATACATACAATCTTTAAAATTCTTCCCCCTGCTTCTTCTGGTATCTTGTTATCAAAGTCAGTTTGGGGGTGTGGATGAGTCATATTTGGATAACTAGGTTGTTTCTGTTGGGAAGAGATACAGGGAGCTGGTAGGTAATTGCTACTTGATAGGCAGCCAAGAGAAACAGGCTCACAGCAACGTCTCCTCTCTGATGTATCCTCGCCCTTCCAAGCTCCATGTCACCTCCCTCTTGAGGTCTTTTTTTTCTTCTATAAGAAGTTTATCTTCCAAATTGCCTTTTTAGAAAAGAATGAAATAACGTTCTCCCTGCTGCCCATCACTCATTCCTTTTCACCTCCTTCTCCCCAAACCTGTCCATTGTCTTTCTGCCTTCTTAAAATAACTCCAGTTATTGATCTAAAGGAACCTAATGTCTACCCCAGACTTTAGCTCACAGTGCACACCATTTATTGGTTGGTTGAGCATTCATTTAGCAGCATCAGGCACTGTGCCAGGTAATGGGGATAAAATAGTGACCTCAAAGAGCCCATAAATAGCAGAAATAGCCACTCAGAGGGCAGAACGCACTACACAGAATTAATCCCAGGTTGCTATGGTAGCTTTAAAATGCAATATTTCCTATACAATTGAGATCATCCCTAGCAACCTATGCCCTCTGAAATGTCCACAGGGGGTCTACATTCAGATTCAAACCAAACTTTCAATCTTCTCATTTCTGGTGGGAAGAGATTCAGGGAGCTAGTAGGTAATTGCTCTTTTTTTCTTTTCATCTACTGTCTTAGTAGAACTGATTATCTTCTCCAAAATTGGTGACAAAGACCAAGATGTCCCATCTTGGTAGGGACAACATGCATGACATTTATTTATTTGTGGAAACTATGTTGAGATGGAAGAAATGAAATAATCACAATGGAATTTCTACTTCATTCTAATTAAGGGAAAGGTATTCACATAGCTACAAGACTCTAATGATCATAAATACTGTTTAGAATCATTTATATGTATATAATTATTCTTTATGTGTAGGATACTGTATTATATGGTGAGGACACACCAAAGTAAGGAAGTCTTTGCTTCTGTTATCAAATGATACAGAGAACAATGACACTCTGTATGTACAGGTAGATGTTTACAATTATCAAAGTGTTTATCTCTGTATGTAGAAATCATCTTCAGCACCACCTTGGGACCTATGCAGAGCTCAGAAATACTAAATGACTTGCACAAAGCTTCACACACAGCAAATGGCAGACTTACATCCTGAACCCAGGATCTCTGATTTTTGAGCCTAGAGCTCCTTCTTATAGAGCACAGATTTCTAGACATTTTCTATTACAGACTCCTAGTCAATAAAAATATTCTGATGTGCACAATGAGTATATTACTTACCTTAAACGATACATAAATACATGCCTTCATATATGTGCTGTACTGTAGCTCGATGTACAACATATATTAGTGCAAACACAGTGAAAATTTTGGTCACAGCCATGCAGACAGAATTCCTTGCAATTTGGCATAAACTGGAACTAGTTTCCAGACAGATCATTATAAATAAGATTTTCACTTCAATGAATGTCCCATGGGAGATTCAAAAGTCATGTGGAACACAGGACAATTCCTTGTGTCAGACTGTATCGTGAATTTCTGGATAGCTGGCATTCTTGCCCCCTGCCCAACCACATGCCAGGAATGATCCTATCACTGTGATGACCACACACACACACACACACACACACACACAATGTTCCCTAGAGGACTGTCTCCCTTCACTGAGACTGAGAACTAAGCTTTCATTCCTTGCACATGAAGAGTACCTGTAGGAAAAAAACTTGTCAGCATATGTTCCCCAGGAACTCTTTGGGAAGTCCTTCTATAAACTAGACTGTAATCCCAGTGAAATGGGGACCATGTCTGCCTTATCCATCACTATAAACCCAAGCCCAGCACAGTTATCATCACACAAATAGCAAAGGCGCAATAAATATTGGTTAAGTGAGTAACAAAATGAGTGAGTTAATGCCTACACACCTCCCAAGGCAAATCCAGAAAGGCTGAGTTTAAAAAAGAAAAAGAGCAGCCATGTCATCCAGGGTCTCCCATGTGTTAGGAACTTTTCTAGCTCTCCACACTCACTACTTCTTTTATGGAAAATATCTAAACTCAGTTAATGGTGGTCCCAACCTTCTAGAAGAGTCCTCTCACCTCCAGTAATAGCAGCTCCCTCCCTCCCAGCAGGTGATTTTAGAACCTAAGACACTGGTTCAGAGCCAGTGAGGATACTTCTAAATGTGAATGCAGGCAGAGAGGGTCCCTCCAGTGCTTTCCAATTCATTCACTGTTTCCATGTTTCTCTGGGACTGAGGTAAGAGAAGGCAAGTACTGAAATGGAAGCTCATTAAAAGCTGCCAACACCAATGGTGTTTTGCACCAATGCAAAAAGAACCCTTCCTTCCATGAATAAAGCAGAAGAAAAGTGAAGCAGAAACAGCTGTGCCAGAGAAAGATCAAGCCTTCTGGACAATGTCAAGGGTGTGGTGCACTGTGGAACTCCAGCAGGGAAGCCTTTTCAGAACTCTGCCAGGAAGAGGGAAGGGTTTGGAGCCCCTGAAAGTTTAACCCAATGGATCAAGTTCACTCATTTATTCAGAAAACACAATTGAACACCAAATGTCAGGCCATGTGCTGGGTCCTGCAAATAAAAAGCTAAATGAGTCAAAACTGTCCCCCATGATACATGCCACAATAGAAGTATGTGTCAGGGGCTGGAGATCATGGGCAAGCCAATGTTGGAATACGAATTATAATGGCTTATCAGGGAAGATTCACTAAAAGATGTGGCTCTTGGACTGAACCATGGAGAGCAGCACAAATTGAACGATTAAAAGGTGGAAAGTAAACTCTAAAACAAATATGGGCATAGCTACCAGTACTGCACAGAGGTACCCAGCTTCACAACTGTGATTCATATAAAAAATCTCTATAGGGTACAGAATAGAGGACACAGAAACCAATCCACAAAACTACAACTATCTTATATTTGATAAAGGGGCTAAAAGCATGCAATGGAGGAAGGATAACATCTTCAACAAATGGTGCTGGGAAAACTGGAAATCCATATGCAACAAAATGAAACTGAATCCCTTTCTCTCGCCATGCACAAAAGTTAATTCAAAATGGATCAAGGAGCTTGATATCAAATCAGAGACACGCCGTCTGATAGAAGAAAAAGTTGGCTACGATCTACATACTGTGGGGTCGGGCTCCAAATTCCTCAATAGGACACCCATAGCACAAAAGTTAATAACTAGAATCAACAAATGGGACTTACTCAAACTAAAAATTTTTTTCTCAGCAAAAGAAACAATAAGAGAGGTAAATAGAGAGCCTACATCCTGGGAACAAATCTTTACTCCTCACACTTCAGATAGAGCCCTAATATCCAGAGTATACAAAGAACTCAAAAAATTAGACAATAAGAGAACAAACAACCCAATCAACAAATGGGCCAAGGACCTGAACAGACACTTCTCAGAGGAGGACATACAATCAGTCAACAAGTACATGAAAAAATGCTCACCATCTCTAGCAGTCAGAGAAATGCAAATCAAAACCACCCTAAGATACCATCTCACTCCAGTTAGATTGGCAGCCATTATGAAGTCAAACAACAACAAGTGCTGGCAAGGATGTGGGGAAAAGGGTACACTTGTACATTGCTGGTGGGACTGCAAATTGGTGCAGCCAATTTGGAAAGCAGTATGGAGATTTCTTGGAAAGCTGGGAATGGAGCCACCATTTGACCGAGCTACTCCCCTTCTTGGTCTATTCCCTAAAGACCTAAAAAGAGCATGCTACAGGGACACTGCTACATCGATGTTCATAGCAGCACAATTCACAAAAGCAAGACTGTGGAACCAACCTAGATGCCCTTCAATAGATGAATGGATAAAAAAAATGTGGCATTTATACACAATGGAGTATTACTCTGCATTAAAAAATGACAAAATCATAGAATTTGCAGGGAAATGGATGGCATTAGAGCAGATTATGCTAAGTGAAGCTAGCCAATCCCTAAAAAACAAATGCCAAATGTCTTCTTTGATATAAGGAGAGTAACTAAGAACAGAGTAGGGTCGAAGAGCATGAGAAAAAGATTAACATTAAACAGGGATGAGAGGTGGGAGGGAAAGGGAGAGAGAAGGGAAATTGCATGGAAATGGAAGGAGACCCTCAGGGTTATACAAAAGTACATACAAGAGGAAGTGAGGGGAAAGGGAAAAATAATACAAGGGGGACAAATGAATGTCAGTAGAGGGGGAAGAGAGAGAAGAGGGGAGGGGAGGGGAGGGGAGGGGGGATAGTAGAGGATAGGAAAGGCAGCAGAACACAACAGACACTAGTATGGCAATATATAAATCAATGGATGTGTAACTGATGTGATTCTGCAATCTGTATATGGGGTAAAAATGGGAGCTCATAACCCACTTGAATCAAAGTGTGAAATATGATATATCAAGAACTATGTAATATTTTGAACAACCAACAATAAAAAATTTTTTAAAAAAAACGAAACAAAAACCCAGCTTTCTAATTTTCAGAACTATCAGCTTCCCGGATTCACAATAAGATAATAATGTGAGCCACTGGCACAAATGATAAAGCAGAAGTTTAACTTCCTATCTGTCGAATTTCAACAGAAAAATGGCAAGAATTTACCATATTAACAAATATGAATTAAGAAACACATTGCAAGTGACACCAAAGCTTTGCCTAAGTGCCCTCTGTTGAAATATCTCCAGGTATTAGGAGGATAAGGACAATTAGAAATCACGGGAACTAATGTGCTGATGTGGAAAGATCTCTTGAACATGTTGCATAGAAAACAAGTATGAATCAGTGTTTTTTTCTTTTTTAAACTTCATCAGGGAAAATTATGCATAGAAGAGAAAGCAGAAAGAAAGGCACACACCAATATGTAACAGGGGTCATCTTATGGGTGGTAGGGCATGGACAACGGGTGAAAAAGGATAGAGGTATAGATTTTCACTTTGATCCAATATACTTCTGTTGACTTTTTTTTTTAATGTGAGAATGTATCTATGAATGACATGTTTAAAGAAGCTGTTAAATTATGTTCAGTTTCAACTCTGCAGATACCTTCAACTTTTTTTTTTTTAACTCTGTCCTTATCCCTTAGCAATAACTTTTCTGTTTATACATCTTTACATAGACTTTTTCTTGGCATTTGGGGTTGGAGGATAAGCCTGCTCATCTAGTGGACAAATGCCTAGTGGACATTTCCACTCAACCAGAAGCCTTCGGAGGGCTTTATGTTCCCCACTAAGAAATGGCTAAGACTGAACTCATTTCTCTCCAACTGGCTTTCCTTCCTGGTGTTGTTTTCCACCTGCTACATCACCAGCATTCTCATTTTTTATCCAGGACAAAACTCGTGGAGCCATATTTTATTTTTCTCTTTTCTATACACCTCATCCCCTAACTCTTTTAGTCAATCATTAAAGCATTTGTTATTCTTCTAAAGCTCCCAGGATTTTTTTCCTTTTAACAGACTAAAGTCAAACCTTAAAATGTTTTTAATATCTTACTTTTAAAACCTGGCATTTTTATTTGTTATCAAACAGAATAAATAATTTGATTTTTCTTGTTCTAACTTTTATTTGTCCTTTTTAGTTATGGCAGTAGAATGTATTTTGACATATCATATACACATGGAGTATAACTTCCCATTCTTGTGGTTGTACATGACGTGGAGATACACTAGTTGTGTATTCATATATGAACATAGGAATGTTATATCTGATTCATTCTATTGTTTTTCCCATTCCCATTCCCTCCTCCTTCCCCCACTCCCCCTTGCGCTCCCAGGATTTTCTTTCTACTCCCATCACAACCACTCTGATTAAGCTCCTTCTTGCTTTACTCATAGATTTTGCTAAAGTTTTCTAGGTGGCCCCATTGAATTAAGCTTTCTCTTCTAGATCACTCGAAAAATGGATTATAAAATTATCTTCCTGTTTTAATTATTTTTATCTCTTGCTTGAAAACTTTCAGTGGCTCTTCATTTCTCACTGTGTAACTTTCAAACACCTATAGTTGATATTTAAGATTTTTCATATTACCTTTCATTGATTCTAACCCAATACTTTGTAGGCCTACTAGTCTACCAAATCCTGGTCATTCTTGCAGCCATTCCTTTGTGTAGATATACTTCCTGTTTTTTTCTTTAACAATTATAGCCACTTTCAAGCACCAGGTAACATTTGAGCCTATCTGTACAGCTTTCCCAACATCCATACCTCAGTAATGAAAGATTCTGAAGAATTACAGCACCTGTGGTCTGCATCCTCTTTTAGTACTTAATTATATATCATCTCCATTTTTAGTCTTCTTCCCACCTATCATTTTTGTGTTCTGTAAACAATGTCATATTTCTGTGGCTCCCATAGTACTTAGCCCTCAGTTGGGCACAAAATGGATGTTATATGAAAGCCAAGGCTAAGATGAATTCTGGACATAACTGAGGGACTGAATGATAATATTAACAGCTAGTATTCATATATGATAGGCACCGACATGAGTATTACATGTACTCTCTCATCTAAATTTCACAACAATCCTATGAACTGGTAACTATCATAATCCCCATTTTCCAAATAAGGAAACTGAGACATAGAGCTTTTTTGCCCAAGGTCACAACGCTAATAAATGAAAGATCTGGGTTCAAAGTCAGGCAGTCTTATTCTAGAATCTACTCTTAACCACTTGGTTGTATCATCATTAATGAGTTGTAAAGCAGATGGAGCAAAATGGTAAAGCTTAAGCAATGATATGATAGGGCTAAATAAAAATGGGTAAGAAAATAAAGGATGATCACAAGTGAAAGATTGGAGAAAGGACACAAGAGTAAGAAGGAAAAAGAGGATATGGAGAAGTTGACAAGCAAAAACTAAAAGCAAAAAGTCAGTCAGTGTGGGTTGGGGAGATGAGAAAGGTCCCGGAGACCCTTGAGGAAAAGGGTAGGCAGAATTCAGAGCACAAATGAGGAAAGGTGATTCTTACAAGACTGTGAAGGTGCCATTGTAGCTGTAGGGCTCTAGCACAGGCACTCGGTGGAGTTTCTGCATTGGGGCGAGACCAACACACAACAGTGTCTCATCTTGGCAGGTACAGAGCTCACATATACTAGTGTTCTTGGTGACATTTTCTTCCTTTTCTGTGGCATAAATTTCGGGGAAATGAGTTGTGGTTTGGTCTGGCTCCACTTGTGCAACTGTGAATTCAGTCATATTTGTTTGCTGTGAAGTTGTTTCAGTTGTTGAAAGAGTTGTAGAACTTTCAGTTGCCACACTGGGTAGTGGAGTCAGGGTAATTGTCACGTCTGGAGGTTGAACTCCAACACTAGAGGACTCCGACACCGGAGTTGTACTTATTGTTGGAAGTGTAATCTCATAATATACAGGAGGTTTCGCTATAATCTCTGTATATGGCTCTGGAAGCTGAATTGGCTTCCCCGGCAAGGTTTGAGAAGACGCAACATCAATGTTGGGTTTTGAAGTTATGGTAATTTCCACTTCAAAAGATTGAGCTGTGACTGAAGTTTCCTTGTGGTTGATTTGAGGATTTGTAGTCTTTTGGTATGGACGTGGAAATGTCACATCAGGGGGCTCTGGAGGAAGATTTGTAGTTTCCAGATCTAGATGTGGAAATGTTGTCTCCGGGGGTTTTGGAGGAGGATTTGTAGTCCCCTGGGGAGGACGTAGAAGTGTTACCTCATGGGGCTTTGGAGGAAAAGCTGTAGGATGTTCAACCCCCACATTGGGCTCTGGAGTTATGGGGAGTTCCACTTCCACAGGTTTAAATGCGAAGCTGGGTACTGTTGAATAATGAACTTGATTCTCAGTTAGGACCTGTGGCTGAGTTGAAGTTTCTTGTGTTGGAATTATTCCTTCTTGATACTTTGGAAGCAAAGTTGAGGTTTTCTGCATGGTTGGAAAAACAAATACGGGGACCGTTGGAAGTGATATAGAGAACGTTCCAATAGCTATAGGGAACGATGAAAGAGCTACAGGCTTCTTCTTCGCTCTAGAACGTTTAGTGGGTTTTGGAGTTGAGGTGAGTTCCAGGTCCAAAGGTTGAAATGTAACACTGGGTGATGTTAAATCCTGAGCTTGATTCTGACTTAGGACCTCAGTTGAAGTTTCCATCTGAGTTGTGGTTGCTTGTTGGGCTGAAGAAAATCCAAAGTTTTCAGGGAATCCTGGAGACTGGGAAGGGGCATTAGACTGTGCTGGATAAAATGTAACTTGCTGGGTGGAAACTGGCTCAACTTCTTTAGTGGCTTCTGAAGGTACAGTAACTATCAGAGCCACATGTTGAACTGTGGTTTTAGGCAAATTTGAAGACCCACTTCTGAACATTACTTCTAGATCTTGAGGTGAAAATGACATGGAATCACTGAAGGAAGCAATAGTCGGGACAAATGTGGATTCTGGAGGTTTAGTTGGGAGTGTTTCCTGGACTGGTGGAAGTTCAACACTCACGGGGGGCGTTGAGGGCAGAGATGAGCTCTCCTGCTGACTTGATAAAGATTCCTCAGGCAGCTCTTCAAGCTGACTGGGGACCTCTTGATCAATTGGAGGTTGTTCCTCCTCTAGAGGGGGGCTTGGCTGAGGTTCCAACTGCTCAGGGGACACTGAGGACTCATCTAGGGTCTCCTGTTGCGCTGAAGTTTCAACCTCATTATTCAATTCTGGAGTAGGAGACTCAGCTTGATCAGAACCTAGAGAAGAACCTGTCACATCCTCACCTTCTGGAGATTGACCTACATCGTTAGGGAGCTCTGGAGGCACAGTTGGGGCTTCAGGCTGGGATGCAGAAGGTCCTGACTCATTAGTTGGAATTGATCACAGAAGTTCCCACCTCTGTAGTGGGTTCAGGTGTTATAGTCATTAGTACATCTGCAGGTTCACCGGTCACACTGGGCAAGTCTAGAGATTGCACCGGTACTTCCAGCTGGCTTTCAGAAGACTGGTCCTCCCCAGGAGACTCAGAAGGCTGAGTTGGGGTCTCTTGCTCACTGAGAGAAGGTTCAGTCTCCACAGGAGGGCCCGGAGGCTGAGCTGGGGTCTCTTGCTGGGTTAGAGAAGGTTCTACCTCCTCCGCATACTCTGGAGGCTGAACTGGGGCCTCCTGAACTGGGGCCTCCTGAACTGGAGCCTCTGGCTGAACTGGGGCCTCCTGAACTGGGGCCTCCTGAACTGGAGCCTCTGGCTGAACTGGAGCCTCCTGAACTGGGGCTTCCTGAACTGGAGCCTCCTGAACTGGGGCCTCCTGAACTGGAGCCTCCTGAACTGGGGCCTCCTGAACTGGGGCCTCCTGAACTGGAGCCTCCTGAACTGGAGCCTCCTGAACTGGGGTCTCTGGCTGAACTGGGGCCTCTGGCTGAACTGGGGCCTCCTGAACTGGAGCCTCCTGAACTGGAGCCTCCTGAACTGAGGCCTCCTGAACAGAGGCCTCTGGCTGAACTGGGGCCTCCTGCTGGGCTAGAGAAGATTCGGCCTCCTTGGTAGGTTCCGAGGTTATGGTAATTTCCACGTCTGCAGGCCTACCTGTAACACTGGGCAAGTTATAATAATGAACTTGATCCTGACCTAGAGATGGAACTACAGGTAGAGTTGGTAGAGTTTCAGCTATATTCTCCATAGGGGACTTGGGAGCTTGAACTGGAGTCTCTTGCTCAGCTAAAGAGGGTTCAGAGAGCTCTGAAGTCTGAGCTGGAGCCTCTTGTTGGGTTGATGAAGGTTCTACTACTTCAAGACCCTCTGAAGGCTGGGTTGGGGCCTGCTCCTGGCCTGAAGGAAGGTGAATCTCTTTATCTGCCTGCGGAGTTACGGTAACCAGATCTGCAGGTTTACTTGTGACAACCGGCTGAGTGTCACTTCTTAGAGATGAAAGCTTATGATGCATTGATGCTTCACCTCCTAGAGCCTCCTGGTCCTCAGGAACTTCTTGCTGGGACGAAGAGGACTGGAGCTCCTCAGGAGTCTCTTGGGCCTCCACAGAAGGTTCAACCTGGTCAGGAGTTTCTGGAGACTCCTCTGAGTTCTCCTGGGATTCCGGAGGTAGGTTGCCAGAAGAAGCTACATCTGTACTTGGATACACATAATCATCCTGCAAGTTGTTCTGAAGCTGAAGTTTTGCAAATTGCTTTGGAGTTCCACCAACAACTTTAGCAAATCTCGGATGCTGAGCTACATCCTTCTTCAGATTCAGTGGTGAAACAATAAACTTTGCTGCTTTTGCACTCTGACTATCTAGAGGTGGAACAAGTACTTCAAATGACTGGTGATCTGTAGACTGATCTAGATTGACAGTATGAATCTTACTTTTGAGTCGAGCATTGGAACCAATTCTGGGAGCCTCTCTTGCCGAATTAGTTTGTCTTGATGCAGATCCTGACGTGGAACAGCAAACTGATCCACCTCTGGGGGCGGCTCTCCAGGTGAAACCCTGCCCAAGAATGGAAGCAAACTGTCAGTTAACTTCCGTGGTGAGTCCAACATCTGGGAGCGAGCAGAGGACCCCAGGTCATCAAAGCCTCCCGGGTCTGCCGGGCGTGTAAGCGCATGGGGCGATAAGGGTGGGAGTTCAGAGGAGAGCAGAGACCAGGGCTTGATAGGCCCTGGGTGCTCAGCGGTCAGCTGGAGAGGGTCCTGGGGCGACTCCAGAGGCTGAGCTGCCTGGACCAGCAGCCACAATGGTTGCCACGTGAGGAGAAGCCCTGGTGCCCAGAGGCGCAGCAGGGACATGACGTGCGGAGGCTTCGGGGCACAGCGACCCAAGCCAATGGGGCGCGCCTGTGGTAGCCTAACCGCCTGTGGGAGCCTAACCCTTATGGCAGCCCCTTGAGGCGCGCGCCTGGGAAACCTCAGTGGCCCCGCCCCACCCTTTATTTATGACACCTTGATTATGACATCTTTGATTACGCAACCTTTATTAGGCTCAACCTTTATTAGGCTCGCGGGGAGCCTTTTCCCACAATCAACCAACCCAAGCTTCCCTTCCCCAAGCAGGGGCCACAATCGACTCCCACAGGCCCCCTCCCCTACATCCAATCAGGATCTGGGCCCTAGATGTGGGTGGCACCAGGACTCTAGCAGCCCATTGGGTGGGGGGCGGCAGAGATTCCCAAGGAACTCACAGGACTGAGCCTCTGGGGATATTCAGTAGTGCTAGTCCAGTTCTGGCAGCCTGAATTCTTCCTCTTCCAGGTTGAAATCCCAGAGATATTCTTCCTCCCCTTGGCTATACTGCTTCCAAGAGAAGCAAGTGACCTGTAAAACGAGGGCCAGTTAGGTTAACAGGCAGACTACACATTAAGGTTATTTATTCCAAAATGTTGCCATTTGCTCTAAATTCTCTATCCTATATCATGTTTGATAATTAATTCATCACTCTGTTAGGCTGGGGCTACCATTGAAATCAGTGATGACTCCGAAATTTCTATAGGAGGGGTTTTAGGCAGTGGGCAATTCAGTCTGAGAAAGGGGTGTGAATCCGTGTGGACAGCCCTTTACACTGGCATGGGAAAACATCTCCTTCCCACCTTGGCTCACATAGGCGTGACAACACCACTTTTTTAAAGGTGACTCTTGTGCACATATCTAGAGAAGGCAGGATGTTAAAGCCTGCAACTTAAATAGTTTTCTTGAAACACTACTAAGACTAGAACCCAAATGACTTTTTTTTCAGAGCCCTTATAGTAATCTGTTTTATTACTTATTACCTGACACAACCCTAGTGCATAAAGATGTGTCATCTTCTCATTCCCAGTGCCTTGCATATGGCTGAGCACATAGTAATGGTTTTCAAAGTCACCTCCTTAAGGGGTGGATCTGCTCTTATAATGGGATTTCTACAGTCAGTGTGGACTTACTTCCTTTCACATTTCACAGGAAGTGAGACTTCTTAAAGTTAAGTTTCCTTAACTGGTTTTATTTAAATTGAACTAAAACTTTTACATGGAAATAACTTAAAATACTGTTTCAGAATGCAACCCACTTCCTCTGCCTTTTCAAAATAAAACACCCCACATTTTTGAAGAGAGTCATATAATTGAAAATCTCCAAATTAATCCCCCCGCCCCCCACATAAAACATATTTTTGTGCCTCCCCCAAATATCTTATACATAGTAAATAATGCCTAATCTAGAAATTACTTTGGCAACTTACTCCCTAGTTAAGGGCTTTCATATAATTGATTTACAGAAAGGTTCTTCAGCAAAATATTCTACTTGAGTATAGGGAGATGTTGAGATTTAGATAACACACCACATTTTTGGAGGCATAATAGTTCTCAAAGCTACAACACAATCAAACCTAAGGCTGTAGTTACTCTGTTGCCAAATCTCTGTGATCCTACTTGAGGGAAAATCTAAAAAGACAAGCAGCCCACTTTCTCTAACTCTGGAAAGGGAGCCTAGCTCCTCTTTTGAGTCTGTAACTACAGTAGTCCCTTGAGAGGTCTCAATTCTACTCTCTAAACTTCAAACAATGGGTCAGGAAGTCCATAAATCCCCTATAATCAAAAGCAGTTTTAGTTTCATTTTTCTAAGAATGATACATGATGAAATGCTGAAGTCTTTCAATAACACTGGTTTATTTTCTTTTCTTTATGGTACCAAGGCGCTCAACCACTGAGACATATTCCCAGCCGTTTTTTTTTTTTTTTTTTTTTTTTAATATTTTTAGCTGTCAGTGAATCTTTATTTTATTTACTTATATGTGGTGCTGAGAAACAAACCCAGTGCCTCACACATGCTAGGAAAGTGGTCTACCACTGAGGTATAACACCAGGCCACCTAGCCCTTTTTTTTAAAAATTCTTTTCTTTTGAGACAGCGTCTTGCTGAGTTGCTTAAGGCCTTGCTAAGTTGCTGAGGCTGGTTTTGAAATCGTGATCCTCCTGCCTCAGCCTCCCAAGCTGCTGGGATTACAGGCATGAACCCTGCACCCAGCCCACTGGTTGTTTTCAATCATGGCTACACTGACTATGGAACCCCTGAGCTTTCATCTTCACATACTTGAATTATATCATGTAGTTCTTCTTCACTTCTGGCAACTCTGATCTCTTCACTGGGTCTGTACACCACAGCTATTTTACCACTCTCTGAAATAAAGTTAACAAGAATTAATTCAGAATTTTTCTTATTCTAAAACTTATTGCACACCATGGTAGCACCCTAATGAGACATGCCTTTGATTTCTGAAAGAAAATAAGAGCATTTCTTAGAAATGTCCTCACCTATGCATCAGTCTTAACATAACTATTTGTTTAAAAATACATAATGAAGTATCAACAATGTTTGGTTAAAAGAATGCTGTGATCTTAGAGATAGGAACTAAGAAATAATGACATAGGAAATATTCATAAACAAAAGTGTACAAATGGTTCAGTAGATCCGTGGCCTAGAACCCAAGTGTAGATCCGTGGCCTAGAAGACACTTCGTATTAGAAGAAGGAGCAATTTCCTACTCCCTGAGAACCAAAATTCCACCAGAAACAATGAGCAAATTTTTGGAGAAAGTACTAGCATCTTTTATTGGCAGAAACTGGTCTACTTACCTTATAGACAATACAGTTTTCCTTCAAAGCATAAAGCTTTTGATCTAAAGAGTTTTGAGTTCATATAAGCTTAGTTCCTTAGTTCTTCAAGATTGTTACTCAAGAGTTGACCGTTGGAAATTCTAGCTCATGAACCCGGAAGGGCTGCCCAGATTGGAAGGCTGAGACCAATCAGGGCTACCTCTTACAAGCAAATAAGGGTATCTGATAACTTAATTAGGATTTCTCAGTTTCTAAGCTTGTAAGCCCATGAACTAGGAGAGCAGTTGTGTTTGGAAATTCTGCTAATCATCACATTTTTTTTGAATGTGGCCTGTAACATTCACATCACAGGAGAACTCAAGTGGGAGCGTGATGTCATTCAAAACCTGCTTCTTTGAAGGCTCACATGAAAGCAGCTAATTATTATATAAGAGTCATATTTACCCAATATGTCAATGCCATAAGTAAAAACTGAACTGAATTCTTAATTCAGCAGAGTTTATTTATCTGTTTACTCAGAAAGAAAATGATAACAATGATAGTGAACATATTATGTTTGCTTATCATGTAAGCATAGTTCTGAACTTTTTACATTTATAATCTCATTTATTCTTACAATATCCCCTATAAGGTAGGCAGAATTACTAGCCCTATTTTACAATAATGAGATTGCAATTTAGAGATATTAAATACCTAAAATCTGTCTGACTATAAAACCTAAATTACTTTAAAAATCTAAGATACAAGCTAGGCACGGTGGTATACACCTGTAATCCCAGCAGCTAGGGAGGCTGAGGCAGGAGGATCTCAAGTCCAAAGCCAGCCTCAGCAACTTTGTAAGGCCCTAAGCAACTCAGTGAGATCCTGTCTCTAAATAAAATACAAAAAGGATTGGGGATGTGGCTCAGTGGCCGAGTGCCCTTGGGTTCAATCCCTGGTACCCCCCCACCAAATAAAACAAAACAAAACAAAAAAACCTAAGTTAGGACTCAAACCCAGGTGTCCAAAACTTATAATCACTATTCTGTATGACAGGCAAGCAATTGAGAAGGAAGACTTGGATCAAATACTTTCTGCATGAGCTTAGGCAAGTTGTTCTACATTCATAAACTGGGGACAATAATATTTGCAGCCATTTTTCTCACAAATATCACAGGACAAATTTGAGACCATTGCTATGAAAGAATTTAGTGAATGAAAGCATTATATGGGGGCCGCCGCCAGCGCCCGGAGCAGGCCCAGCGGCTCGCCAGCGTGGTGACCGCGTGACCCCAATTGGAGAGGGGGCGGAGCGGAGCCGCCACCCGCACCCGCAAGGTGGGCAGACCCGCGACCCAGTGGTACATGGGCGTGGTAGGAGGGGCAGGGCAGAGCCGCCGCCCGCGCTTGCAAGGTAAACAGACCTGTCACAGACTGGCGGGTCAGGCCCAGTGGCCTGCCAGTGTGGTACAAACGTCACCCCAACTGGAGTAGGGGCAGAGCAGATCCTTCTCCCACGCCCGGATCAGGCCCTGCCGGTGTGGTGGCCACGTCACCCCAATTGGAGTGGGGGCGGAGCGGAACCGCCACCCGTGCCCGCAGGGTGAGCAGACCTGTGACCAACCTGCAGATCAGGCCCAGGGGTCCGCAGGCGTGGTAGGAGGGGCAGGGCAGATCCGCCGCCCGCGCCTCCAAGGTAGGCAGACCTGCGACAGACCGGCGGATCAGGCCCAGGAGCCTGCCGGCGTGGTACACACACCACCCTAATTGGAGTAGGGGCAGAGCAGAGTCGCCGCCCGTGCCAGGAACAGGCCCAGCGACCTGCAGGCGGGGTAGTCACGACACCCCAATTGGAGTAGGGGCAGAGCAGAGCCGCCACCCGTGCCCAAAAGGTGGGCAGATCTGCGACCGACCAGCGGGACAGGCCCAGTGGCCTGCCGGTACGACAGACACGTCACCCCATTTGGAGGAGGGGCAGAGTAGAGCAGCCGCCCGCGCCTGCAGGGTAGGCAAACCTGCAACCGACCGGCGGATCAGGCCCGGTGGCCTGCCGGCGTGGTACACTCGTCACCCCAATTGGAGCAGGGGCAGAACAGAGCCGCCGCCAGCGCCCAGAACAGGCCCAGTGACCTGCCGGCGTGGTAGCCACGACACCCCAATTGGAATAAGGAGAGAGCAGAGCCGCCGCCCGCGCCTGCAGGAAAGATACGCAAGCAGTATGAAAAGACAAGGAAAGAAAGGACCACAAGCAATGCAGGTCAACACAACTTTAGAAGAGGTAACAGCTGTAGCAGATGGAATGTCAGATAAAGAATTCAGGATATACATGCTTCAGATGATCTGGAGTATCAAGGAAGACATTAGACAGCAAAATCAGACAATGAAAGATCACTTCGACAATGAATTACGCAAACAAATCCAGGAAGCAAAGGATCAACTATACAGGGAGATAGAGGTTATAAAAAACAAACAAACAGAAATCCTAGAAATGCAGGAAGCAATAAACCAACTTAAAAACTCAATGGAGAATACTACCAGCAGAGTAGAACACTTAGAAGATAGAACATCAGACAATGAAGACAAAGTATTTCAACTGGAAAAGAACATAGACAGCTCAGCAAGACTGTTAAGAAACCATGAGCAGAACATCCAAGAAATATGGGATAACATTAAGAGACCAAACTTAAGAGTCATTGGGATACAGGAAGGTACAGAGCTCCAAACCAAAGGAATGAGCAGTCTATTCAATGAAATAATACGAGAAAACTTCCCAGACTTGAAGAATGAGACAGAATCCCAAATCCTAGAAGCCTACAGGACGCCAAATGTGCAAAATCATAAGAGACCCACACCTAGACACATTATAATGAAGATGCCCAACATACAGAATAAGGAGAGAATTTTAAAAGCTACAAGAGAAAGGAAGCAGATTACATTTAGGGGTAAGCCAATCAGGATAACAGCTGATCTTTCAACACAGACTCTGAAAGCTAGAAGATCCTGGAATAACATATTTCAAACACTGAAAGAAAATGGGTTCCAACCAAGAATTGTGTTTCCAGCGAAATTAAGTTTCAGGATGGAAGATGAAATTAAAACCTTCCACGATAAACAAAAGTTAAAAGAATTTGCAGCTAGAAAACCATCTCTTCAAAACATCCTTGGCAAAACATTACAGGAAGAGGAAATGGAAAATAACAATGAAAAACAACAGTGGGAGGTAGGACAGTAAAGGGGGGAAAAATAATCAAAGAGGAAAACAAACCATGTTTAGTAACATAAATAAACAAATATGGCTGGAAGAACAACCCATATCTCAATAATAACCCTAAATGTTAATGGCTTAAACTCACCAATTAAGAGACACGGGCTAGTAGAATGGATCACAAAACAAGACGCGACAATATGCTGCCTACAGGAGACGCATTTGATAGGAAAAGACATACACAGGCTGAAGGTGAAAGGTTGGGAAAAATCATATCACTCATATGGACTTCGGAAACAAGCAGGTGTGTCCATACTCATATCAAATAAAATAGATTTCAAGCCCAAGTTAATCAAAAGGGATAAAGAGGGACACTACATACTGCTCAAGGGAACTATACACCAACAAGACATAACAATCATAAATATATATGCCCCTAACAATGGTGCAGCTATGTTCATCAAACAAACTCTTCTCAAGTTCAAGAGTCTAATAGACCACCATACAATAATCATGGGAGACTTCAACATACCTCTCTCACCAATGGACAGATCTTCCAAACAAAAGTTGAATAAGGAAACTATAGAACTCAATAATACAATTAATAACCTAGACTTAATTGACATATATAGAATATACTACCCAACAGCAAGCAGTTACACTTTTTTCTCAGCAGCACATGGATCCTTCTCAAAAATAGATCACATATTATGTCACAGGGCAACTCTTAGACAATATAAAGGAGTAGAGATAATCCCATGCATCTTATCTGATCATAATGGAATGAAACTGAAAATCAACAATAAAAGAAGGAAGGAAAAAGCATACATCACTTGGAGAATGAACAATAGGTTACTGAATGATCAATGGGTTATAGAAGACATCAAGGAGGAAATTAAAAAATTCTTAGAGATAAATGAAAACACAGACACAACATATCGGAATCTATGGGACACATTGAAACAGTTCTAAGAGGAAAATTCATTGCGTGGAGTTCATTCCTTAAAAAAAGAAAAAACCAACAAATAAATGATCTCAAACTTCATCTCAAAATCCTAGAAAAAGAAGAGCAAAACAACAGCAAAAGAAGTAGAAGGCAAGAAATAATGAAAATCAGAGCTGAAATTAATGAAATCGAAACAAAAGAAACAATTGAAAAAATTGACAAAACTAAAAGTTGGTTCTTTGAAAAAATAAACAAAATCGACAGACCCTTAGCCATGCTAGCAAAGAGAAGAAGAGAGAGAACTCAAATTACTAACATACGGGATGAAAAAGGCAATATCACAACAGACACTTCAGAAATACAGAAGATAATCAAAAATTATTTTGAATCCTCATACTCCAATACATTAGAAGATAGTGAAGGCATAGATAAATTTCTTAAGTCATATGATCTGCCCAGATTGAGTCAGGAGGATATAGACAACCTAAACAGACCAATATCAATTGAGGAAATAGAAGAAACCATCAAAAGACTACCAACTAAGAAAAGCCCAGGACCGGATTGGTATACAGCAGAGTTTTACAAAACCTTTAAAGAGGAACTAATACCAATACTTTTCAAGCTACTTCAGGAAATAGAAAAAGAGGGAGAACTTCCAAATTCATTCTACGAGGCCAACATCACCCTGATACCTAAACCAGACAAAGACACTTCAAAGAAAGAAAACTACAGACCAATATCTCTAATGAACCTAGATGCAAAAATCCTCAATAAAATTCTGGCGAATCGGATACAAAAACATATCAAAAAAATTGTGCACCATGATCAAGTAGGATACATCCCTGGGATGCAAGTCTGGTTCAATATACGGAAATCAATAAATGTTATTCACCACATCAATAGACTTAAAAATAAGAACCATATGATCATCTCGATAGATGCGGAAAAAGCATTCGACAAAGTACAGCATCCCTTTATGTTCAAAACTCTAGAAAAACTAGGGATAACAGGAACATACCTCAAGATTGTAAAAGCAATCTATGCTAAGCCTCCGGCTAGCATCATTCTGAATGGAGAAAAATTGAAGGCATTCCCTCTAGAATCTGGAACCAGACAGGGATGCCCTCTCTCACCACTGCTGTTCAACATAGTTCTCGAAACACTGGCCAGAGCAATTAGACGAAAGAAATTAAAGGCATAAAAATAGGAAAAGAAGAACTTAAATTATCACTATTTGCAGGTGACATGATTCTATACCTAGCAGACCCAAAAGGGTCTACAAAGAAACTATTAGAGCTAATAAATGAATTCAGCAAAGTGGCAGGATATAAAATCAACACGCATAAATCAAAGGCATTCCTGTATATCAGCGACAAATCCTCTGAAATGGAAATGAGGACAACCACTCCATTCACAATATCTTCAAAAAAAATAAAATACTTGGGAATCAACCTAACAAAAGAGGTGAAAGACTTATACAATAAAAACTACAGAACCCTAAAGAGAGAAATAGAAGAAGATCTTAGAAGATGGAAAAATATACCCTGTTCATGGATAGGCAGAACTAACATCATCAAAATGGCGATATTACCAAAAGTTCTCTATAGGTTTAATGCAATGCCAATCAAAATCCCAACGGCATTTCTTGTAGAAATAGAGAAAGCAATCATGAAATTCATATGGAAAAATAAACGACCCAGAATAGCAAAAACAATGCTAAGCAGGAAGTGTGAATCAGGCTGTATAGCGATACCAGACTTCAAACTATACTACAGAGCAATAGTAACAAAAACAGCATGGTACTGGTACCAAAACAGGGGGGTGGACCAATGGTACAGAATAGAGGACACAGAAACCAATCCAGAAAACTACAACTATCTTATATTTGATAAAGGGGCTAAAAGCATGCAATGGAGGAAGGATAGCATCTTCAACAAATGGTGCTGGGAAAACTGGAAATCCATATGCAACAAAATGAAACTGTATCCCTTTCTCTCGCCATGCACAAAAGTTAATTCAAAATGGATCAAGGAGCTTGATATCAAATCAGAGACACGCCGTCTGATAGAAGAAAAAGTTGGCTACGATCTACATACTGTGGGGTCGGGCTCCAAATTCCTCAATAGGACACCCATAGCACAAAAGTTAATAACTAGAATCAACAAATGGGACTTACTCAAACTAAAAATTTTTTTCTCAGCAAAAGAAACAATAAGAGAGGTAAATAGAGAGCCTACATCCTGGGAACAAATCTTTACACCTCACACTTATTTTTAGAGCCCTAATATCCAGAGTATACAAAGAACTCAAAAAATTAGACAATAAGAGAACAAACAACCCAATCAACAAATGGGCCAAGGACCTGAACAGACACTTCTCAGAGGAGGACATACAATCAGTCAACAAGTACATGAAAAAAATGCTCACCATCTCTAGCAGTCAGAGAAATGCAAATCAAAACCACCCTAAGATACCATCTCACTCCACTTAGATTGGCAGCCATTATGAAGTCAAACAACAACAAGTGCTGGCGAGGATGTGGGGAAAAGGTACACTTGTACATTGCTGGTGGGACTGCAAACTGGTGCGGCCAATTTGGAAAGCAGTGTGGAGATTCCTGGGAAGGCTGGGAATGGAACCACCATTTGACCCAGCTATTGCCCTTCTCGGACTATTCCCTGAAGACCTTAAAAGAGCGTACTACAGGGATACTGCCACATCGATGTTCATAGCAGCACAATTCACAATTGCTAGACTGTGGAACCAAACCAGATGCCCTTCAATAGATGAATGGATTAAAAAAATGTGGCGTTTATACACCATGGAGTATTATGCAGCACTAAAAAATGACAAAATCATGGAATTTGCAGGGAAATGGATGGCACTAGAGCAGATTATGCTTAGTGAAGCTAGCCAATCCCTAAAAAACAAATACCAAATGTCTTCTTTGATATAATGAGAGCAACTAAGAACAGAGCAGGGAGGAAGAGCAGGAAGAAAAGATTAACATTAAACAGAGACATGAGGTGGGAGGGAAAGGGAGAGAAAAGGGAAATTGCATGGTAATGGAGGGAGACCCTCATTGTTATACAAAATTACATATAAGAGGTTGTGAGGGGAATGGGAAAATAAACAGGGAGAGAAATGAATTACAGTAGATGGGGTAGAGAGAGAAGATGGGAGGGGAGGGGAGGGGGGATAGTAGAGGATAGGAAAGGTAGCAGAATACAACAGTTACTAATAGGGCATTATGTAAAAATGTGGATGTGTAACCGATGTGATTCTGCAATCTGTATTTGGGGTAAAATTGGGAGTTCATAACCAACTTGAATCTAATGTATGAAATATGATATGTCAAGAGCTTTGTAATGTTTTGAACAACCAATAAAAAAAAGAAAAAAAAGTATTGTGTCCATCTACAACTAAAAATATTTTAAGAAATGACAGGAGAAGAAGGAGGAGGGGGAAGAAAAAGAGGCAGCAACGTAAATCTTAGAGGTGAGGTGACAGAATTTAGAAAATAATTAGAAATAAAAGGGGAAAAATTCATTAAAGTGAGTAAGATATAATCATAGGAAATGAGAAATTTAGGGGAAGTGTGTCCCCAGAAGAAAAAAATCATATTCTGGAAATACACAATTTTAAATAAACTATCAGTAAATACTGTTTGATAGTATATTAGATACCATGTATTATCCCAAGGGAGTTATTTACAGCAAGTGGTAATTTACTTCCTTGCAAAGAGCTCCCACAAATTTTGGGTGTTTGTTAAAATATGGAATGGCAGATTGTGATTGCCACTTTAACAACTAACTACCCCGGCACAGTGGTTCAATTGCCTCTCTTTCACATGGAGATGGATTTCTTGGAATTCCTGCCAGTTCAGAAACCCACTGTAGCAAAAAGCAGCATGAAGCTTCAAGCACCAGAGAAAAATACAAAATCATTAGGGAATTCAGGGAGCCCTGGAATTCTGCAAAGCAAAATCATAGAACTGAAGGCCATGGTCAGTTCTCACACTCCTAGGAAGGAAGGGCAGATTTAAGACTACAGCTTGAGGACCAGATGTTTCCTTCCAACCTGTGAACCCAACAGGATTTAAAAGAAATTCATCTGAATTTAATTCTACATTCATTCCTTTGCTGAATAGATACACAGGGATTTCTGGCAAGAAATGTTGCACGGGAGTTGTTTTCCTTATAAGCCATTTCACATTGACAGCAACCTGACTACAAAGTGCAAAGGCCCCTTCCTGTGCTCTACTGGGCCCTGCTGTGGAAAACAGATCACCATGAAGACAGTGTCTTAAAAAATCAATGAGTTATGAGCATACACGATGAGCAGGGATGGCTTTGTGGATCTGAAGCTTGTGTAGTCGCACAGGATCTTATGTTCAGAAGACCCCCACACTTGGATTAATGTTCTTTGTGCCCATCTTGAAATTCTTAATAATTCTATTTTGGGACTTGTGTCTTGTAAGTGAATTCTGATGGGCCACATGAGGCATGTGAGTGAGTAGAGGAGTATGTGAGGTATGTTTATATGCAGTTGGCCTCTGTGGTGTGTAGCGCGTGCAATGCCAGTATGCGTTGCATTCTGGTGGACCTGCGATGCACAGGGGTCCAGCAATACACAAAGTGAGTATAAAATCAGTACGTTCCAACTCTGGCTAAGTGAGCCAGATCTCTGACAACCCCAAGATGCCAGGCTTTTCATGCAAACCAGCACTTACTTCAAATGCAGAAGGTGTTGGCGTTCCCAAGAACCATGAATGACCCAGGAACTCTACCATGGCACCTTTACTTTCTTGTACTGGCCAACCACGTATGCTGAAAATAATGATATGGCAACCCAGAGTTCCTTTTGCTTTCAGTCTTGTCTTACTCATCAGTAAATCAAGGGTAGAGCATGTTGGTAGAATGTGCATATATAAAGAAGTAGAATAGGGCTGTAGGTGTATCTCAAGGGTAGAATGCTTGCCTAGCGTGTGCAAGGCCCTGGTTCAATCCCTAGTATGGCAAAACAAAACAAAACAAAAATGGTTAAGTTTGTTTTGAGTAGTGTTCCCACTGTTTTGGGGAAAACAAAAATACATTTGCATATACGAGCAACAAGATAGGAATTGGGTAATTTCAGTGTTCTGTGTACAAGTTAAATGTTCTTAGGGTTGGATTTAAAATTGGCATTGATTGCATAATATAAAAATGAGTGGTAAAAGGTATGCAACAACTTAAATTTTTATTTTATTTTTACTTAGAATGACATTAAATAGTTTAAAAAGAAAAGATCCCAAAACAAAACAACAAAAACCCAGCACAAGTTGAGAATGCAGCTTCAGTGGAAGGGAAAAAGCATTCTATTTTAATACCTTTAATGACATTTTTTTTTAATCTGAGTTTTGAACAAGAGACCTCCCATTTTCATTTAACACCGAAGCCTGTAAATAAGTAGCTGGCCCTATGCATTGTACATTTGGAAAGTCATTTCCTCATGAATTTCTAGTTTTTGCATTCTTTGATGACTTTTGGTGGAAGAGTTTGTAATCCTGTGCTTTGCACCACTTCTAGGAACTTCCGTGTGACTGTTGGGTTGTTGGGTTGTTGAGAGCCACAGCCGAAGGGGCCCCAGCAAACTTCCAGCTGCCGGCTGATGATTGGCTCACAGCAGCCCCAGCAACATCTAGCTGATTGGCTCCTCGGCCCCAGCAACATCTAGCTGATTGGCTCCTCTGCGGTGATGCTCATTGGGCTGTTTCCCTGCCCTTTCAGACCAGGGAGCTGCTCATTGGGGGACTTTTTTGGCTCCGCCCACGTGACCCAGCCAATCGGCCTCAAGAGTAGGAGGATTGTGGGAGGTAGAGAGAAGCTTGTGTGGGAGAGAGAGGATTGTGGAAAGCCGGTGGTGGCAGTTGGGCTCTGAGGGTTTTTCCTGAGGAGCTGTGTGGTTTGGTGTGTGGTTCTAAAAATAAAGTTAGTTTCTTTTGACAAGTGGCTCCTGATTGTGCCCAGGTAGAATTCCTGCTCTCAGTGGAGCTTTGCATTGGAATCAGACCATATAGTAGAGAAATAAAAAAGCTGCTTTCCTAAGGTAGAAAGACACAATAGCCAGAAAGTTCATCAACCCTTTGAGACTTGGAACTCTAGAATGGGTGTTGGTGGGTTAAATCTGACCTGCCTTGTGATTTTATACAGCCCTTGGGTTAAACATGGTTTTTACATTCTTAAGTTTTTGAAAAAAAAAAAAATCAAAATTTACAATACTTCATGACACATAAAATTATTTGCAATTCATATTCCAGAGTTTTGTTGGAAGGCAGTCTTGTTCCTCTTTGTCTTGTCTGTGGCTGCTTCCTGTTACAATGACCAAGTTGAATATTGAACAGAGAAACTCTATGATTGCAAAATCTAAAAGATTTACTAGCTGGGCCTTCATAGAAAAAGCTTCCAATCTGCTTTAGGAAAAAAGTCATTAACATGAGGCTAATGACTGTGGATCTTTTTGAGACGTTCCTGTTTAAATGAGAAACCTGTCCTAGGTAGTATCCAGTGGCCCCAAAAGGGCTGGAGATAGGCGATTGGTAAAATGCCATGCATGCGCCATCTAGAGGTGGACTTTTCAGTTGCAGAATTCCTGAGTTTTCCCAGACTCTTTGCCTGTGTAGACACTTGGGCTTTCATGATTATGCCTAGTAAATGTTTAATACTTAATGTCAAGTGCTGGTACCGACTGTTATTAAAACTCAAGTGAAATTCAGTTAAAAATTGAGTCCATAAGTATCTCCCTAAGGAAAAAAATCACAACTAATTATTTATTAGTCTTCAAAAAACAGAAATGTGTGCACATCAACTTTTTTATTTATTTGAAACCAAACACCCAACAACCTGAAAAGGTTATTAAGAAAACAGGTATTTTTGCTAAGGAACTTTAAGAGTAGAAAGTGTTTTATATTTCTCTCTCATATTTAAAATAATTCAGTGGTGCCAGATCTTTTCTCAAAATATTATTTTTTTCTCTAAAATGAGAGCTAGAAGGGAACCCTTTGTTCTGTCTTGCCATTGACTATTTTAGATGTCTTTTCCTCAATGGAGTGAATTCTGGATGAAAGAACTTTACCACGTTGATCTATCTCTTCCACCACCGTCTTTACCAGCGTGGTTTTGGCTAAATCTAGAAATAAAACATATGTGAATTCATATATTCAGCTTAAAAGACTATATGACAAAGAATTCCATTGTTGGTTGTAATATAAAACATCAAGTACATTTTTATTTAGTGAGGAGTAAGTAAAGATTTATAATAATAATTTGAGATAGCTGGATAAAATTAAAACCAATACTTTCAATTCAGAGTACTTTTGTTAGAATTATTTAATTATAGACAGTTGCCATAGCATATGACATCTTTTTTGGGAGGCAGGTACCAGGGATTGAACTCAGGGACACTGAACCTCTGAGCCACATTCCCAGCCCTGTTTTGTATTTTATTTAGAGACAGGGTCTCACTGAGTTGCTTAGTGCCTTGCCATTGCTGAGGCTGGCTTTGAACTCATGATCCTCCTGCCTCAGCCTCCTGAGCTGCTGGGATTACAGGCGTGTGCCACCGTGGCCGGCCATGTATGACTATCTTTAATGCAAAAGTATTTACTGCAACAGAAACAGAATTAGATTTTATTACCTTTAGATGAATTTCCTGAATTTTCTGATCCAAAGCTTGTTGATTTGGAGCATGAACTGCCAAAAAAAGTTTATTCTTTTATATTTTTGTTTACTATTACATAAGAAATATTCACTGAATCAGTGAGCTCGAGTGAACTTTGTATGACAAAAACAGATCTTAATTTACTTATGGAGAAAATATTAAGCAGGAGCTGAAAGTAATTAAATATTATCTAAGGAGAGGCCAATTTTAAAAACCATTCCATTTTTTTTTTAAATCCAAGAGTTTAAGATAAATATATATACTCCCCTAGGATCCACATATTTACACATATATGGATCCTGGGAGTGCATTTATTTCAGGGCAGCAGTGATATTAGGAATGAACTTCATATCAGGAAGGATGAAGCCTGGGATTGGGGGTTGGGGAGAATCTTGAAACCTGCAATGATTAAAAGTACAATGATGGGAAGTTGTGTGGGACACGTGGAGTCCTCCAAGGCAGACGAGGAGGATGCTGTGATGTACAAGGTATGCAGAGGACCCCTGAGGCAAGAAATGGACATGCTTTTGTACAGTGGGAATAAAAAAAGGCTTGGATGTGTGGAAGGCTAAGGGGCAGTGCGGAACTTTCCAATGGTTTTACTTACTTCCCATCTCCGTCTATCAGGCGGCAGTAGGTCTCAATTTCCTTCTCCAGGTGGACCTTGATGTCCAGGAGCTGCTCATACTCCAGTTTCTGGCCCTCCGTCTCAGTCCTGACCTGGTGCAGCTGCTCCTCCAGGGCCCCAATCTGAGCCTGGATTTGCGCCAGCTGCGTGCAGTAGTTGCCTTCAGTCTCTGTCAAGGAGCACTCCAGGGAGCGTTTCTGAGGACATCAAAGATACAAAGCAAAGGATGAAACCACCCTGAGGACTATGTAGTACCATGTTTCTCAGCAACCAGCAGGACTGCTCCCTGGGCAAGTTTTGGAAATGTGTGGGGCTTGTCATAATCAAATGGGAGTTGGAGGCTGGGGTGGGGACAGGCCTGCTGGATGACCTGACAGGGAATAAGCAACCCTTTCCCCACTAGACTTCTGAATGACCCACTAGATATTCATGGTATTTAGGTAATACTTCCTATTAGGACCAATCTACATATGAAAATACTTTTGGGGGTAGTATAGTAAGAAATCAATATGGGGACATTTGTCTTTTTGAAGTTACATATTTATTTTTGGGTTGCCTGTTGTATTTCAATTTCACTCTGCTGTGTCCCTATCGTATTCCGAGGCCCACTGTGCTATTGTTTCCTTTTCTAATCCATCCTTGACTTTCTGTCATCCACCAAAGGATGGATACACTTGAGATGGAACAAACACCTTACTGAGTGGGTTTTCAAAGCCAGAAGTGCATTTCACAACACAGTACAGGTCATTATCTCGACACTACTCTTATGAATACTATACTTCCTCTCTTCTACTTCCATAGTCTGTAATTTGTCTTGGCATGTGATCTTTACTTCAGTGAAGGTAATTTCCCTCATTCCTTTATCATGTAGAAATATGACTGGGCAGTCATTACTTCTTTCTGATATTCATTATTATCAGAGTGTCTACCACCCCTCTTCTACTCTTTCATTTTTTTTTTCTTTTTTTCTTGTGTGGAGTGACTCCTGTTCTTATATTGCTAAAAATAAAACATTTATTAAAAGAAGATGCAAGACTCTGTCTGACATTTTCTGGGGTGATTGGGCCCAAGTTTAAAAATACTTTTCTTTTTTCCTTTTAATTGTGATGGTGGCACTAGTCTTAGAAATAATTTTGTGCATTGCTAAATATTATATATAATCAATATTATGTATTGATTTTGTTTTAGGATTGCAAAGAGGTAGATATAAAATATTCATCATGGTAGCAGACATATGCCCAATGTTGCTAACTTAGGAAACTGAGTTAGGCTGACCAGCTGGTCAGGTGGGGGGTCCCGGACTCTTCAGGAGTGTTTGGGTGGAAGCTGATCAGGATGGTACAGGGGAAATTCAGTTAACGGGTAGCAAGATTCTGGTGAAGCGAGGTAATTTCAAAGCTCAGCAGTTTAAAACCTTAATTTCCCCAAAGATGTGTCCTCATAAGGCACTCCTTTTAAGTTTGCTAATGCTCTCATAAGTCAGAGGAGACAACAACTCTACGTATGTCACAGCTTTCCACTGTAAAGGTTGGCCTGTCATGAGGAAAGTTGGCAGGATGAATTTGGGAGTCTGCATACTACAGGAAGCAATGTGAATGTCAATAGATTGAGACAGCTCCCAACTCACAATTGACTTACGTTGTCTAACTATAAGAAATTGAACTTAGATTTTTATCTTAGGTCAAAAAGCAGAGAAGTTAGGTTCTATGCCACCATTATTCTATAATTCAGTGGTGTTGGATATTAAATGGGCTTTCTGGGGAGGAATCTCTCATGACCCCAAGCCATAGTACTGTGGGTTGCACAGAATCTAACTGCTCTATAATATCATAGCTTCTTGTGTGCAGATGCTTTACATTCTGATCTAGGGGCTCAGGAATTTATTTCCCTCAATATTTCTCAAAACAGAAACTCATGAGCTACTGCAGCAGGAGCATGTTCCTCAGGGCTCTAGTTTGAGAGAAAGGGGAATGTGGAGAGGAAGGTTCTGGGAACCCAAAGTGGCAGGGAGAGGCTCAGGAACCAGCTAGCAGCAGTGGTAAGGTGGTGAGAAGTGGGACATGCTGGTTAAACTTAGGGTTAGATAGTGGTAAAAACAAGTCCCCCCTAAATATTATAAAGTAAGAGAGTACGGACATTTTTTTTAGAATGGCTAAATAAAAACTTCTCATTTTAATATTTACTTATTATCTATTTATTTTGGTGCTGGGCTACACCCAAGTCAAGACCCTTCCTATTGTTTTGAGTTCTCTTTTCCTTCTATCTCACTGAGCTCATCTCTATGGTAGCTGTTCTTGTCTTTATATTGCAACTTGGTGTCCTCAGGGAGCTGAAAACCTCTTGTGAAGATGGGGTTCATAGGCCACCCTGTGCAATAATTCTCAAAATCAAGGCTTTTGGGTGCTGCCAACTCACAATCCAGAAGTGGGCTTTAGTCCTAAATTGTCTCCATGGTAATCTCTGAAGCAATCCAGGTGTCCTAGTATGTGCTGAAGTGGTGACTGCCCAGTTCTACTAGGTGTGTGCTCTGGGATGGGACCTCTGCCCAGGAACTGTGGGAAGGATGGTTCTGAGAGTGCCCATGTGGAGTTGGGATACGAACCCTCTTTTCCTTTGCCTGGTGAAAACCACAACGTGTCTTTTAAATATGTCTTCATCTATATTAGGAAATGCTGATATGAACTAGCTATGCCCTATGTGACTGAGTGACTACAGACCTGTCACTTAATTTTCAGGTGGAGCCACAATGCTGCTACTTGCTCTGCGGGGCTGAGAAGAATTATGCTAAGGTGGGAACTATGCCACAAGTTGGTTATTTCCATGAAATGAGCTCTGAGCACGGCCCGGAGGGGAACCTCAATAAAGTCAGAGAGGAAGACAACGCACTTTTTCTCGGGGGGGGGGGGGGGGGGGGGGGGGTGCATTTTTCCTATTCTTTTCCACTCTATTAGCAGGTGGAGCTGTTGCAGGGTCGAAGGGACAGGCCACTCTTGGGGGCTTTTTGGAATCAGGTTGACCTGCGCTCGCACCTACCGTTGCCAGGAGGGACTGCAGCTCGATCTCCAGTGTTTGCAGGGTGCGCTTCATCTCTGTCAGCTCGGTCCTGGTGGAGGTGGCTGCGCCAGCGTCGTCGAAGATCTGCTGCTGCAGCGTGGCGCTCTGGAAGGCAGGGCGCGGAGGGTCACACGAAGTCCGAACTCCGACGTGGTGTGGGTGGGCGGGGGGCGCTGACCTCACCTTCTCCTGGAACCAGGCCTCGGCATCCCGGCGGTTCTGCTCAGCCAGGGCCTCGTACTCAGCTCGCATGTTGCCCAGCAGCCCCGTGAGGTCCACCCCGGGGGCGGCGTTCATCTCCACGTTCACGTTGCCTCCAGCCGCGCACTGCAGAGCCTGCATTTCCTAGAGGGGAACGCGGGTGTGCTCACATGCAGCCTGAGAAGAGTTCTGAGAGGCGTTACTTTAGATCCCCCAAATAGGAATTGGCTTATTCCACCCATGTTCGTGCCAGTCATCTATTTAATTAGTTATTTGTTCATTAAAACAACCATGACCACCACCTCCGCGCAAAGCGAAGGTTTTCATTCTTTTCCATGAGAAGGGACTACAAAGACCAGAGAGCTATTCACCACATAATAGTTGACTAAATGGTTGATGGAAATAAAGTGGGAAAAAAACAAATAAAAATCCGAGCCCTTGGAACTTTCATCTTAGGGACAGCAGTAATTATTTATTGAATGATTATTATATGCCAGGCACCGTTTTACGCACTGTCTTCATGTGTACTAATTCAAGACTTTCATCATCCCTCTAAGGTAGGTACTACTACTATTATTATTATCATTTTACAGATTAGGAAACTGAGGCACAAAGAGGTGAAATAACACGCCTGAGTCACTAGGATTTGAAAGAGGGCAGTTTGAAGATGGTACTCTGGCTCCTGAGTATCTGTTCTGAGCAGGACAGCCTCTCTGTTCCAGGATAAATCACCGGGCAGATCATTAATCTGCCTGATAAAGTCAGAGAAAGGGTTTCTGAACGGAGAAACAAACCAACGGCCTGAACTTAGTTCTTTGGGTGGCTGACCTTTTCATTTGGACTCATATCCCTGCTTCCTTAAGCCATTTTTTATGACCCTAAATCTATGACCTTCAGTGCATTGATCAAGGAAACCACTATTAATCTATTTTCATATTTTGAGTAAGATTCTGTGGTGAAGAAAAAAATTCTTGTTGCTCTAAAAATCTGAAAATTGAGTTGCTTGAAGTTCTACACTCAGTGCATTCAAAGGCACCCTTTTTCAGTAGGTGTATATTATCTTTAAGGGGCCAATGAATCCTGCTGTGAACCTTACCTTCCAGGGAATGTCTCCTGCTGGCTGCTTGGCTAAGGTTGTCATTTCTTCCCTTCCTTCCCCATGATTTTCTTTTCTTTCTTTTACCTTTATTTTCTTTAATTAGTTTTTTTTTTTTTAAATTGGTGCTGGGGATCAAACCCAATGCCTCACTCATGCTAGGCAAGTGCTCTACCACTGAGCGGTTACCCCAACCCAGGATTTTCAATTTTTTGAGGCCGCTACAGGGCATGATCTCTTGGCTGTCCTGCCCACACTCTCTGGTGGTCCAACTTTTCCCTGGCTCTTTAAAAAAAAAAGTTTTTTCTTGGGGCTGGGGTTGTGGCTCAGTGGCAGAGTGCTTGCCTAGCATGTGTGTGGCACTGGATTCGATCTTCAGCACCATATATAAATAAATAAAATAGAGGTACTGTGTCCAACTAGAACTAAAATAAATGAATAATTTTTTTTCTTTTAAAATTTTCCTTCTCTTTTCTCTTTTCCATAACGTTCCCATTTGGGACAGGTAGATTTGATGTTTTGGCTCTTTTAAACCATTAATGGAGTACCTCCTGTCAAGAGGGGTTTCTGAAAATTTGTCAACCATTTTTTTCAGAGATCTTTTCAATTATTTCTGGAACAATCTCTTTTTTGGGGGGTGGGGAGGGGATCGAAGTTGCGTGGTATTTCATGTTAAATAAGGGTTTATTATTGTGCAGTCCTCCATATTGAAGTAAATCCAGGCTCATTAAATACAAAAAGAAAAAATAGCTTGGTGCAGTGGCATATGCCTATAATCCCAGAGGCTCAGGAGGCTAAGGCAGGAGGTTCACAAGTTCAAAGCCAGCCTTAATAGCTTAGCAAGGCCCTAAGCAACTCAGCAAGACTTTCTCGAAAATAAAAAGGTCTGGAGATATGGCTCGGTGGTTAAGTGCTTCTGGGTTTAATTCCTGGTACAAGAAAAAAAAAAAAAAAAGGAAGGAAGGAAGAAAAACATCTTTTCCTAGTCAGAGAGGTCCTGTATGAGAAAACTGACCTCAAGGTAGGCTTAAGTAGATGAAATAAATAATCGAATATAAAGAAAGATTGTTATATTCATGCATAAGAAATGTGTTATTTTCAAGTGGATAGAATTGTATCAATCTGAAAAGTGGAAGGGTACAGATTAATTGTTAATATTTATAACCTCCAGGAATGGTGTTAGAACAGCAGATTAGGAGAAATGAAATCTTCCTTTATATGCTTTGGTGTGAATAAATGATTACAATGAGCATGAATCACTATTATCATTTTAACACCCCTCCCACCAAATGTTTTAAATGTACAGAATTCTGATTTGACCAGAAGCGAAGCTTCTCCTACCTCTTCGTGGTTCTTCTTGAGGTAGGTCATCTCTTCACTCAGGGACTCATACTGCAGCTCCTGGTCCGTCCTGCAAAGCGTCAGCTCGTCCAGAACCCACCTTAACCCATTGATGTCTGCCTCTACGTTTTGGTGAAGGGTGAGCTCGTTTTCATACCTTGGGGGGGCGGTGGTATTTATTTCAGTATAAGTTAGACTACTTCAAGAAATGGGAGAAGAAAACCTTAATTATTGAAATTGAAAATTAGAAGCTGAATTAGCGCTCTAAATATTATTAAAAAATATACAGAGAAAGAAGTCTCCTATCTTGCCTCCCAGTTCTGTACAGGATAACCAGCAGTTATTCAATCACACAAATTCCAATACCATATTCCAATTAGATAAAAATATATCATTTTGAAATTTTATTTTAGTTTACCCTTTTGCCTAGTTGGCAGATTGTTACTGGCTCTCTACTTTGTCCTTGGCACTATTCTAGGCAGGCAAAGTGATGCCTGGATATTTTGTTTGAAGAATGTAATAAATATATATAAATTGTGAGTATAGTTTATTGTCATGTAATGTAAATCATTTGCTTTCTTTAATCTTTTAGGTTATAGTTTATTCTACTTGGAGTGAAATCAAAAATTCTATTTGACAACTTAAATAGTTAGGAAACTTTTCCCAGAGCATGATTATTTTCTATCACTTACTTTAGCCGGAAGTCATCAGCAGCCAGTCTGGCATTATCTATCTGCAGAATGACATTAGCATTAGCAGCAGTGGAAGAGATAATCTAGAAGAAATCAAAAGGGAGACCACAGTAAGTAAGTGTGCTCTTATTAGTAATTATTTCAGGAAATAAAAATTACCCAAGTAACTTTTGCATAAAACTTCCTTCCTTATGTCATAACCAAAGCACTTAAAACTGAATTTTTAAACATTAAATGTTTTAATACTTTCTTATCTATGAATCTATTTCAAAATGAACAGAACTAAGAACATGATAGCTCTGTGGAAATTTAGGAATCAAAGTGTCTATTTTTGAGTAATGAGAGGAATTATATAGTTAAATAAGTTAAAAAAAATACAAGTACAGTCACGAAGCATTTCTTTCTTTCTTTTTTTAAACTGGGAATTGAACCCAGGAGCACTTAACTACTGACCCGCATCCCCAGTCCCTTCCTCCTTTCATATTTTTTTGAGACAGGGTCTCGCTAAGTTGCTTAGAGCCTCCCTAAATTGCTGAGGCTGGTCTCGAACTTGCAAACCTCCTGCCTCAGCCTCCGGAGTTGCTGGGATTACTGGCGAGCGCCACCGCGCCCAGGCATGAGCATTTCTTAACTACAACAAGATATTTCTTTTTGCTAGGTATTTCTTACTTTGAAATACTTTGACTAGTTCCAACTTCTGATTTCTCACCTTATTTTTCAGATCCTCGATCGTTAGGTGATATCTGCTGTAGTCATGATCAAGTCCACGGCAAGACCCAGGTCCGTATTTTTCATACCAACTCTTGATCTTTCTCTCCAGTTCAGCATTTGCCTCCTCCAGAGCCCGCACATTATCCAGGTAGGATGCCAGGCGGTCGTTGAGATTTTGCATGGTCACCTTTTCGTTCCCCGAGAGGAGTCCTCGTTCATTTCCAGCAGTATTTCCAAGGGCGCCTCCCGCATGGCCCCCAACATTGGGGATCCCCAGGGCACAGGAAAATCCACCGCTAGCCACCGAGCTGCCGCCTGCACTGCTGCCTGCCAAACCTCCGCTGGGTGGTCTGACAGACCCAGCTCCAGACTGCAAGCAAGAGCGCCTGGACCCGCCAGAAAACCGGAGCGACATGGTGGCGGGGAAACGTGGCCTCCGCTGTGGGCAACCGTCAAAGAACAGAATGTGGACCAGGCGCCCGATGGTTTCTTTGAGCTTTTATATACAGTCATGGGGGCTGTTTCCATGTGAGTTATGTCTGCCAAAAGAAAAAATGGCATCATTTAGATTAGCACGAAATTACGTATAATTGGATGATTAAAAAAAATAATTATTAATGTCTAACATCTCTGGGTGTTGCTTCAGGATATTTATCTCACCTGAAATAGGGTTTGTTCTATATTAACTTCATTATTTTAGCTTCTAATTTTGAGTGAGTCATCCTTTACTTTCATCTGGATCCTAGGAATATGCCATCATTATCTACTGCAGGGTGTGATCAAATGTTAAAAGGTAAGTAAGATCAGGAGAGGGCACCCTCAGCTGCAGTAGGGTCTCAATTACCACCAAGATGTATGAAGGATATTAACTACAGACAGATATTTCATCCCTCCCCCTCAAAGTGTGTTAATACACACACACACACACACACACACACACACACACACAACATCTATTTATTACCTTGGACAGTGACACAAACAAGGACCTGTTCCTTTATTTAACATATATGAGTACCTGCTTGGTGCTGTGTGTTAAACACAAAAACAAAAGACATGGTGCTAAGTAAGTGCAGAAAGGAAAAGGCTGCTATCGGAGTCAGAATCTGTTGTCAGGTCTAGACAGGGGCTGGATTGCATTTAGTCTTCTGTGTTCATCTAAAGAGATTGGAATGGAGACTAAGAAAAGCAGAGGATGATGTGACCAGGTTGAATTAAAAGAAGGCTTATGACAAGGTTAGAGCAATAGTCCAGGTGGGGAGGATGGAGGTAGTGGGGTTGGGGGGAAGATAGAGTTGGGAGAATATGGGCTTCCAATGACCTTGCAGAGTAAGGACAGAGGGAGATTGGGGGACTCCTTTTAGTAATTGATTTCAGATGCTGAGAACTCATAATATTAATTGAGTTAGTGATTCTGGGGTGAGGTGAAGACACCAAGTTTAGTCTTGGATCAACTGGGTTCAAGGGTTTGGTGGGATGTCCCAAAGATGACTGATAGGAAGAGAGAATGTTCCGAATAAATCCACTGATTTGGGAAAATACCTGATCAGTGGTGAGTGAGGGATTGTCATGGAGTATAGAGGGTCGAGGTCTCATTTGTGTTGACATCATATGTGGAAGTAATCTTGGTGAAGGAATAGAGACTGATGTGGGTTTGGCAATTTGAAGCGAGTTTAGAAGAAGAAAAAAGAGTGCCAGAGAAGTTTCTAATCCTGAGAAAATGGCTATGTGATCATATAGAAAGAAGAAAGTGACACCAGAGAGAGTCTGAGGGAAAAGACAGGTTAAGTGATTGGGCATCATTATGAGATCTTGTAGCAGGCAAGAATGTGAATAAGAGATTGATAAAGGTGAAGGAAGACAGGTTTCTGTATTAGTCCATTTTCTGTTGTTGTGTCAAAGTTGCTGAGGCTGGGTAGTTTAGAAAGAAAAGAGGTTTATTTAGCTCATAGTTTTGAAAGTTGAAAGTCTAGTGGGTATCCTCTAACAAGTATCCTCTTGGCTACCTCATAACATGGTGGGCAAAAGGGGAAGGGAGATAGCCACATGATGCAGGGGTAAGTGCTTGGGGTGGCTTTGCTTTCTGAGCTTCAGGCTCAGGTAGGGAAGAAAGGTATGTAGTTGTGTTATCACAAGGACAGTCAAGAGTATCTCTGGGAACAGTGTTGTCTAAGCAGCCTAAAGCTGGTCAGCTGGTGCCGTGGGCAGCATTGGGATAGCCTTTAAATGCATAGTCTAGGCAATGTTGTAGGATATTTTTAAAGTTGCAAAGAGCCTTAGACATCACTTAATTCAGCTCCTTATTTGCAGATGATAAATACTAAACAATTTATTCAGGGCCATGAGGCACATTCCCAGGTGAAAGCTGGTGATGTTCAAGGTGACCTTGAGATTCTGGCCACATGAGGAGCCTATTTTAGATATAAATAATTACCCTATCAGGCATATTAATATGAATATCTATTTTATTAATTGCCTTTCTTAGTCAACATATTATATGAATTATAAAATTTTTCTTTGAATTGTTGAAGTTGAAATATTAAAGAATCAGTGTATTAGCATATATAGAGAATCATATATCTTTGGTGTCTATTATGTAACTCATTTATTATTACTACTCTTTATTATTATCTATTGCTAATTATTTATAATTACTTATTAAATAATAACCAGACAACTAATTGGTTTAGCACATCTGAATTTTCATATGCAAATAAAGTGTTTCCAGAAGAACATTTCACAACAAAAAGAAAAGAACAATGTATTTTATACTTAAATATTGCAAAGAGAAAGAATAGATTTTAAGTGTCCTCACTATAAAAAAAAATGATGTGATGTTAATTGTTTGAGCCACTTCAAAATGTATACATATTTCAAGAAATTCTGTTGTATATTGTAAACACATACAATTTTTATTTGTCAATGTAAAATAAATAAAACAGCATAAAATAGAAAGAAAACAAGCTGTCGCTTTAAAAGGCATTCTAAATAGTCAATTCTTTACATTCGGCATCAGGACCCCTGGTAATTCCGGGCTGCGGAGTGTGTCTCTACCCTTTATTTCCACCAGGGGGCAACGTTCACCTTCAAATGAGTATTGCTGCTCAGGTGCTTGGGGTGGAACCTCCCTTGCATGCCCCCAGCTGGAAATGATTAAACCACTGACGCTCACTCAACAATGATCTTTTTCTGAGGTTCCAGAGTGCGGTGAATATAAAGATAAGATTGCTTTACATTAATAGTGTGCTTTACCACTTCCAAAGGGAATTCTTGTATATTATCTCATTTGACCCTTACAAGGAAGCTAGAAATTCAGGGGAGGGTCCCTCACCCTTTTTAAATGTGAATAAAACGAGGAAAAGAACTGTTAAAGGATAAATACCATAAAATGGGATGAATAAAGCCCAGAATGGGCCTGGTGACTCATTGTGCCGGACCTTTCAGTGCATATAATTATCCTAGAATCAGGTAGAAAAATGAAACTCAACCCCAAAATTCCTCTCCAAAAAAAAAGCATAAGCACAGTTCTTACAAAATTCTCTTCAGAATGTCAAGTTAGTAGCAAATTGAAGCTTTTGGCTACAGTTATGCTGCCTATTAAGTGACATTCATTTATTTATATAGAAATAGTTAAGGAGCATCCATTATGTGCCAAGCACTGTGTTAGTAGCAGGTGATTCAGAGGGGAAGGAAACAAATGCTTTATCAACTCTTATGGAACTTATTGTTTACTGGGGGAGATGGGCCTTAAGTAAATAATCATGAAATTAAAATTATATTAAAAATTTGGGAAGGAAAGAACATGGAACTATTGAGGGAGGACCTGATTTAGGTTGGGCCACCTTTTTGAAGAAATGACATTAAGAAAATACTAGAAAGATGAGAGAGTGATTTCCAGGCCAGAGAGTGGAGGGGCATTCTGGGAGGAAAAAATATAAATATAAACACAACATTTACACTTAGTATGAGAAGGTGTATTAGTCTGGTTTTCATGTCCGTAACAAAATACCTGAAGCTGAGTACTTTATAATGAAAGGAGGATTATGTAGTTCATAGTTCTGGAGGGTCCGAGAGTGTGGCATTGTCCTGTGCTTGGCTCTGGTGGGGACCTCATGCAGATGGCATTATGGTGGGAGTACCTGTGACCACACAGTGAGATCAGAAGCCAGAGCACAGGGAGGCACCAGACTCCCTCTTAGAACAATCCTTTGAAAGATCTAAGCAGGATCTCATCAATTCCTTCCAAAGGTAAAGCCTCCAGTGACCTAACCAACTCCTCCACCTCTCAACATGAACCCCTGGGGAACATACTCAGACCATCTCTAAACCATAGCAGGAAAGGAGAGTGTGGTACCTTCAAGAACTGAGGGGACCCTGCTGGTGATGAGCATGCAGGGGTGGGGGCGCTGAGAGCTGCCCAGGAAGAGATTTAGGGGCCAGATGAAAGATTCTGAATTGGGTCCTGTGTGTAAAGGGAGATCGTTGAGAGGTTTAAGCAGAGGAGTGATTTTAGAAAGGCCATTCTGGCTGCAGTGTGGAGAATGGATGGGGCGGGGGGCGGGAGAGTAGCTGTGGGAAACCATTAGGGAAGCCAGCTCAGTAATTTAGGTAAGGTGTTAAAGTGACCCCAGTCAGGGAAGTGGTAGTGAAATTAGAACTGGGTGGAATTGGGATGATTTTGGAGGAAGTCTCTCGCTAGCACCTGGTAATGACTGGTGTGGTAAGGATGTGGGGATTAGGGAGAGAATCCAGGGTGTCTCCTGGAGCGGGCAAAGTAATGGTCTACCAAAGAAGATCACACCCTAATCTTCAGAACCGTGAAATTTATTACCTCACCTGGCAAAAGGGACTTTGCAGAGGTGATTAAGTTAAGGATTAGACATAAAGATTCTATAGAGATTTTTTTTTAATTTTTTATTGTTGGTTGTTCAAAACATTACAAATTTCTTGACATATCATATTCCACACTTTGATTCAAGTGGGTTATGAACTCCCACCTTCACCCCATACACAGATTGCAGAATCACATCAGTTACACATCCATTGATTTACATATTGCCATACTAGTGTCTGTTGTGCTCCGCTGCCTTTCCCATCCTCCACCATCCCCCCTCCCCTCCTCTCCCCTCCCCTCCTCTCTCTCTACCCCCTCCACTGTATAACCCTGAGGGTCTCCTTCCATTTCCATGCAATTTCCCTTCTCTCTCCCTTTCCCTCCCACCTCTCATCCCAGTTTAATGTTAATCTTCTTCTCATGCTCTTCGTCCCTACTCTGTTCTTAGTTACTCTCCTTATATCAAAGAAGACATTTGGCATTTGTTTTTTAGGGATTGACTAGCTTCACTTAGCATAATCTGCTCTAATGCCATCCATTTCCCTGCAAATTCTATGATTTTGTCATTTTTTAATGCAGAGTAATATTCCATTGTGTATAAATGCCACATTTTTTTTTATTCCTTCGTCTATTGAAGGGCATCTAGGTTGGTTCCACAGTCTTGCTATTGTGAATTGTGCTGCTATGAACATCGATGTAGCAGTGTCCCTGTAGCATGCTCTTTTTAGGTCTTTAGGGAATAGACCAAGAAGGGGAGTAGCTCGGTCAAATGGTGGCTCCATTCCCAGCTTTCCAAGAAATCTCCATACTGCTTTCCAAATTGGCTGCACCAATGTGCAGTCCCACCAGCAATGTACAAGTGTACCCTTTTCCCCACATCCTCGCCAGCACTTGTTGTTGTTTGACTTCTTAATGGCTGCCAATCTAACTGCAGTGAGATGGTATCTTAGGGTGGTTTTGATTTGCATTTCTCTGACTGCTAGAGATGGTGAGCATTTTTTCATGTACTTGTATGTCCTCCTCTGAGAAGTGTCTGTTCAGGTCCTTGGCCCATTTGTTGACTGGGTTGTTTGTTCTCTTATTGTCTAATTTTTTGAGTTCTTTGTATACTCTGGATATTAGGGCTCTATCTGAAGTGTGAGGAGTAAAGATTTGTTCCCAGGGTGTAGGCTCCCTATTTACCTCTCTTATTGTTTCTTTTGCTGAGAAAAAACTTTTTAGTTTGAGTAAGTCCCATTTGTTGATTCTAGTTATTAACTTTTGTGCTATGGGTGTCCTATTGAGGAATTTGGAGCCCGACCCCACAGTATGTAGATCGTAGCCAACTTTTTCTTCTATCAGACGGCGTGTCTCTGATTTGATATCAAGCTCCTTGATCCATTTTGAATTAACTTTTGTGCATGGCGAGAGAAAGGGATTCAGTTTCATTTTGTTGCATATGGATTTCCAGTTTTCCCAGCACCATTTGTTGAAGATGTTATCCTTCCTCCATTGCATGCTTTTAGCCCCTTTATCAAATATAAGATAGCTGTAGTTTTGTGGATTGGTTTCTGTGTCCTCTATTCTGTACCATTGGTCCACCCCCCTGTTTTGGTACCAGTACCATGCTGTTTTTGTTACTATTGCTCTGTAGTATAGTTTGCTATACCGCCTGATTCACACTTCCTGCTTAGCATTGTTTTTTGCTATTCTGGGTCTTTTATTTTTCCATATGAATTTCATGATTGCTTTCTCTATTTCTACAAGAAATGCCGTTGGGATTTTGATTGGCATTGCATTAAACCTATAGAGAACTTTTGGTAATATCGCCATTTTGATGATGTTAGTTCTGCCTATCCATGAACAGGGTATATTTTTCCATCTTCTAAGATCTTCTTCTATTTCTCTCTTTAGGGTTCTGTAGTTTTTATTGTATAAGTCTTTCACCTCTTTTGTTAGGTTGATTCCCAAGTATTTTATTTTTTTTGAAGATATTGTGAATGGAGTGGTTGTCCTCATTTCCATTAAAAGCCTGAAGGCTGATAAACCAGTCATACGTTCCAAAAAGACTCACAGCTTTCATAAAACTTACCCTCTTGCAGCTCACAGAATACCCAAGGCCAAAGTGAGTCGAAAGTTCAGAAAGGATAATTTGCACAATAGACTGATGCTTGCAAAGAGGCCCCCATTCTCTGCAATAAGGAGCCTCATAAATTCCCCCCCACGAGGGGCCTTTTCATCTTTAGGAGACCTGAATTCTCAGGAGAATCCTTTCTCAGGATTATATGCTCTTTCAGAACCTATAGAAAGTGTTCCTGCAGAAAACAATACTGCAAAAATTCCTTCTGAAGGAACTATTTTTGAAGCAAACATTACTGTGTTGGATGAACCCACCTCTGAAAATGCAACCTATGAAAACGCTGCTGCAGAGGCTGTAGATTCTGCTGTGACTCCTTTCAACATAATGCCAACTGTTCAACAAACCAATGAGACACAATGGGAATACCTCAACTCGAACACTGACTCACAACCCAAGCCTGAAGACTTATCCTACCCATTGATGGCATCCCCAGGTGATCAGTTTGAAATTCAGCTAAACCAGCAACTTCGGTCCCTCATCCCCAACAATGACGTGAGAAGGCTCATTTCTCATGTTATTCGGACTTTGAAATTGGACTGCTCTGAACCCTATGTGCAACTGGCCTGTGCCAAGCTCATCTCCAGAACAGGCCTCCTGATGAAGCTTCTCAGTGAGCAGCAAGAAATCAAGGTGTCCAAGGCTGAATGGGACACGGACCAGTGGAAAACTGAGAACTATATCACAGAAGCCCAGGGTGATAACAAAGAGCATGAGGAGACAAGTGAGGTGAGGGAAACTATTGAGCAAGAAGCCCAGACTTTTTCATCATTTAGGGTATACAATTGAAGCATTCAAGCAGGAAGACCGGGGGCTTCTAGTCCACATCTTGTCTTGGCCACATAACTTTGCCTAAGACAGTGATCCCCATTTTGTTCCATTAGAGAATAAAGTGGACTTAACACACAAGATAAACAAATAATAGGAAGAAAAATGTGTGATAATAAGATGTAACATATTAAATTTGGTGTGTTCTTTAAGAAACTGCAAGCTATTCACCTGGAAGAATGGAAATTTTGAATAGTTAACTTTCATCCTTTCCAGTCTCTTTTTTACTTAATAAAAATCATTCTTTTTCTTTCTTTTAGCTCACAAAAGGAGTCCCGGGATATGGTTATAACAACAAACTCATCTTGGCAATATCTGTGACTGTAGTGGTGATGATTTTGATTATAATTTTCTGTGTGATTGAGGTAAGGACAACAATCAATTCAGGTTTCCAGAATACATCTTATCATTGTAATAGATTTAGAACGTATACCCTGAAAATCAAAGTTCCTTCCCCACCTACTACTTGACATTTCTCTTCAGTCACTAACACTGAGTTATGCTTTGTTCTTTTATTGAAAAATATATTCTAGGGATTTTTATTTATTTTTTTTATTTTACTTTTTGGTACCAGGGATTGAACCCAGGGGTGTTTGAACATTGAGCCACATCTCCAGCCCTTTTTTGTATTTTACTTAGAGACAGGGTCTCACTGAGTTGCTTAGTACCTCGATAAATTGATGAGGCTGGCTTTGAACTCACAATCCTTTTGCCTCAGCCTCCCAAGCAGCTGGGATTATAAGTGTGCTTCACAGTGCCCAGCCCCAGAGACTTTTAAAGGAACTTCATTTCCAGGGAATCTTTGAGAAATTGAAACCAAGAGAACAAGCTATAATTTCTTAAGAAATTAAGACTAATATGGCCAGAGATGTCATCGTAGCAAAATTTGTCCAACCCAAAACCATGTCCACAATTTGTTACTCTCATTTTTGTAAAGTTTTGATGTACTTTCATTCTACCACTGATTTCTTTCCTTGTTACTGAAATGACAAGAGATGACTTCACTCTCAAGCAGCAGTCATTACCCTGGGGTAAAAGGAGAGGGCTAAAAGATCAAAGTGCTATATGTAGACTCAGTGGATCCACACAGCTTCCTCCTCCTCCAGTGTGTGAGGTATTGTCTAAGTAGGTGTTCAGGTAAAGCACTGCAGCTAAATTCTCATCAGGCTACTCCAGAGCAGGTCCTAGTGATAATAGTATATTCCTGGCTCTGGCTTCTGTTTACCTTCTGTTTGCTTACATGATGGTTTATTACTTTTCTCAATAGGCAGGTTTAGAATATTAAGAGTCATTTAACGAGCTGACAATCTTGATTCTACCCTCCCAATTCAACCATCCAACTTAGCTAGTTTGCCTTTTCTACTGTAATAGCAGTCCTCCATTCCAGCCAGAGCAGCCTCTCCATATACCCGTCACACCATGCTCATTCCTTGCCTATCTAAAATTCCCTTACTTTGCCATGTCTGTGGAAGTTTTATGAATCTGTCAAAAACCAATTCAAGTTCATCTTTCTTTACAAAGCCTTCTCTGAATACCCCAGTTCTCCTGGACCTATGCCAACTATGAGATTTGTTTCCATTTCTTGAGGTGATGGTGAAGCTTTGTCCCTCCCCTCATAATTTAAATTTTTGGTAAACAATTTTTTAAAAGATGACTATAGGAGAGAGAAACACCAACATCTCTGTTCCATTAATGGAGTGGAACAGAGATATATAAGGATCAGATGGCTCAGACTTGAATAGAAACCTGACTGAGTATATTACATATCTACAGAAAAATAGGTCCAGGCCAGGAGTGATGGCACACACCTATACTGCCAGTGACTTAGGAGTCTGAAGCAGGGAGATGGCAAATTTGAGGCCAGTTTGGGCAACTTAGCAAGACCCTTTCTCAAAATAAAAAAAAATGAAAGGGCTGAGTAGCTAGAGTAGGCTGGGTTCAATCCCCAGTACCAAAAAAAGAAAAGAAAAATATATCTACAGGAGAGCTGGTCAGTAGTAAAAGCACAGAAAAGACAAGAAAGAAACTGGTTTGAGGGCTGGGGTTGTGGCTCAGTGGTAGCGTCCTCGCCTAGCATGCATGAGGCACTGGGTTTGAACCTCAGCACCACATAAAAATAAAGACAATAAAGTCCATCAACAATAAAAAATATTTAAAAAAAAAGAAACTGGTTTGAATAGTGCCCATCCTAACATTTTGCGAGAGTAGCAATGGATCTCTGGGCAGGTGTGGAGTCAGTTTCACTGGCCGGACAACCCCTGGCCAGGAGAGGAGATGAATGGATCTATCTACCTTAGCCCTTTTGTTCTAATTCTATTCTCACCAAGTAGCTTTCCAGTTGGGCTTAAGTATGCCTCAGAGGCCTCTCTACAGAGAAGCAATTCCCTTGTGGTGTAGACAGATGTTCTGTTTGTGGAGCAGAAGTATTTCTTACTATCAGGTCATTTTCTGGCAATCTGTGTTGGGGTCAGTCCTGTAGCATCTATAAGGTGAGACTTCTCGGAAGAAAAGAAGTAAGTTCTCTCTTAGTGAAGACAGAGTCAAATTTTGAGCCTAAGGGGGTGCTTACACATGGGGTCAGTTTGCAAAAAGCCTCTGGGAAGATTATCACTGGCCATTGCACAGATGGTATGATCTGCATCTCTGGGTGGCATGTGGCCTTTCTTGAAATTTCTGTAAAATTTTATACTGATTTAAATTTGTTTATACAGCTGGGTATCATGGTGCATGGCTATAATCCAGTGACTCAGGAGGCCAAGGCAGGAGGATCACAAGTTCAAAGCTTGCCTCAGTTAATTTAGTGAGGCCCTAAGCAACTTAGTGAGACTGTGTCTCAAAATAAAACATAAAAAGGGCTTGGAGTATGGCCAGTGATTAAATGCACCTGGGTTCTATCCCTGGCCCAAAACAAATTTGTATGTACAATTCAATCTTATATTCGTGTTTATTTATATTTTTATTATTTCCTCTCCCCAATTAGATGATGAGCTCTAGGAAGACAAGGGAGGATGTAGTAGTAGATACTACTATAGTGGACAATATGGTGTTCAAAAGAAAAGAGATGAGATATTATGTCAATTCCACAATGAGGAATCATGTAAATCCAGTATCTGAAGTAGCATACAGAGTCTAGCAATAGAGAGACTCAAGTGATCCTAAAACGTTTGCATATATTTATATGCATGCATGTTATGTGTTAAGAATCAAACCCAGGGCCTTGGATATGCTTTGCCACTAAGCTACACTCTCAACCCCTGAGACTTTTTATTTATTTATTTATTTTTAATTTTTTTTATTGTTGGTTGTTCAAAACATTACATAGTTCTTGATATATCATATTTCACACTTTGATTCAAGTGGGTTAGGAACTCCCATTTTTACCCCGTATACAGATTGCAGAATCACATCAGTTACACATCCATTGATTTTCATATTGCCATACTAGTGTCTGTTGTATTCTGCTGCCTTTCCTATCCTCTACTATCCCCCCTCCCCTCCCCTCCCCTCCCCTCTTCTCTCTCTACCCCCTCTACTGTCATTCATTTCTCCCCCTTGTATTATTTTCCCCTTTCCCCTCACTTCCTCTTGTATGAAATTTTGTATAACCCTGAGGGTCTCCTTCCATTTCCATGCAATTTCCCTTCTCTCTCCCTTTCCCTCCCACCTCTCATCCCAGTTTAATGTTAATCTTCTTCTCATGCTCTTCGTCCCTACTCTGTTCTTAGTTACTCTCCTTATATCAAAGAAGACATTTGGCATTTGTTTTTTAGGGATTGGCTAGCTTCACTTAGCATAATCTGCTCTAATGCCATCCATTTCCCTGCAAATTCTATGATTTTGTCATTTTTTAATGCAGAGTAATATTCCATTGTGTATAAATGCCACATTTTTTTTTATCCATTCGTCTATTGAAGGGCATCTAGGTTGGTTCCACAGTCTTGCTATTGTGAATTGTGCTGCTATGAACATCGATGTAGCAGTGTCCCTGTAGCATGCTCTTTTTAGGTCTTTAGGGAATAGACCGAGAAGGGGAATAGCTGGGTCAAATGGTGGTTCCATTCCCAGCTTTCCAAGAAATCTCCATACTGCTTTCCAAATTGGCTGCACCAATTTGCAGTCCCACCAGCAATGTACAAGTGTACCCTTTTCCCCACATCCTCGCCAGCACTTGTTGTTGTTTGACTTCCTAATGGCTGCCAATCTTACTGGAGTGAGATGGTATCTTAGGGTGGTTTTGATTTGCATTTCTCTGACTACTAGAGATGGTGAGCATTTTTTCATGTACTTGTTGATTGATTGTATGTCCTCCTCTGAGAAGTGTCTGTTCAGGTCCTTGGCCCATTTGTTGATTGGGTTATTTGTTATCTTATTGTCTAATTTTTTGAGTTCTTTGTATACTCTAGATATTAGGGCTCTATCTGAAGTGTGAGGAGTAAAGATTTGTTCCCAGGATGTAGGCTCCCTATTTACCTCTCTTATTGTTTCTTTTGCTGAGAAAAAAACTTTTTAGTTTGAGTAAGTCCCATTTGTTGATTCTAGTTATTAACTTTTGTGCTATGGGTGTCCTATTGAGGAATTTGGAGCCCGACCCCACAGTATGTAGATCGTAGCCAACTTTTTCTTCTATCAGACGGCGTGTCTCTGATTTGATATCAAGCTCCTTGATCCATTTTGAATTAACTTTTGTGCATGGCGAGAGAAAGGGATTCAGTTTCATTTTGTTGCGTATGGATTTCCAGTTTTCCCAGCACCATTTGTTGAAGATGCTATCCTTCCTCCATTGCATGCTTTTAGCCCCTTTATCAAATATAAGATAGCTGTAGTTTTGTGGATTGGTTTCTGTGTCCTCTATTCTGTACCATTGGTCCACCCCCCTGTTTTGGTACCAGTACCATGCTGTTTTTGTTACTATTGCTCTGTAGTATAGTTTGAAGTCTGGTATCGCTATACCGCCTGATTCACACTTCCTGCTTAGCATTGTTTTTGCTATTCTGGGTCTTTTATTTTTCCATATGAATTTCATGATTGCTTTCTCTATTTCTACAAGAAATGCCGTTGGGATTTTGATTGGCATTGCATTAAACCTATAGAGAACTTTTGGTAATATCGCCATTTTGATGATGTTAGTTCTGCCTATCCATGAACAGGGTATATTTTTCCATCTTCTAAGATCTTCTTCTATTTCTCTCTTTAGGGTTCTGTAGTTTTCATTGTATAAGTCTTTCACCTCTTTTGTTAGGTTGATTCCCAAGTATTTTATTTTTTTTGAGGATATTGTGAATGGAGTGGTTGTCCTCATTTCCATTTCAGAGGATTTGTCGCTGATATACAGGAATGCCTTTGATTTATGCGTGTTGATTTTATAGCCTGCCACTTTGCTGAATTCATTTATTAGCTCTAATAGTTTCTTTGTAGACCCTTTTGGGTCTGCTAGGTATAGAATCATGTCACTGCAAATAGTGATAATTTAAGTTCTTCTTTTCCTATTTTTGTGCCTTTAATTTCTTTCGTCTGTCTAATTGCTCTGGCCAGTGTTTCGAGAAATATGTTGAACAGAAGTGGTGAGAGAGGGCATCCCTGTCTTGTTCCAGATTTTAGAGGGAATGCCTTCAGTTTTTCTCCATTCAGAATGATGCTAGCCTGAGGCTTAGCATAGATTGCTTTTACAATCTTGAGGTATGTTCCTGTTATCCCTAGTTTTTCTAGAGTTTTGAACATAAAGGGATGCTGTACTTTGTCGAATGCTTTTTCCGCATCTATCGAGATGATCATATGGTTTTTTAAATGTAATCTTTTAAAATTTAAATCACTGGGGGGCTGGGATTGTGGCTCATCAGTAGAGTGCTAGCACGGGCTAGCACAGGCAGGACCGGTTTGATCCTCAGCACCACATAAAAATAAAGGCATTGTGTTTTGTTCATCTACACCTTAAAAATAAATATAAAAAAATATTCAAATCACTGGAGAAAAAATGAATTAATAGTAATAGAAGCCTAATGAAGGAGCAAGTAATAAAAGATGCCTACTTTTCACCTTAAACATATTTCAGTAAATGTTAAAAAAAAAAAAAAGAAAGAAATCATGATAGTAGTAGAAGAAAATAGAAGCAATATTTTTTTTTTATAACCTGAGGGAAAAGAGCTTTCTAAGTCTGATAGCACAGGCAGAAACCTTTAGCAGTCTTTAGCAGATGTGACCATCCTATCTCTGATGCCCATTAGCAAACAGTATGTATGGATGTGAAGCATATAGAACAAACAGTTTCCACATGTTATTTTATTTAATCCTCACAAAAATCCTGTAGGATAATATTATAAACCCTCTTTTACAAATGAAGGAGATCAACTGACCTGGGTGGCTAACCAAGAGCAAAATTCCAGTTCCTATTACAAAGCCTGTTCACCTCCTTAAGAGACAAAAATACTGGGAAATATTTGAAATGTTGAAATACAAAGAAAACCATTGCAAACCATTGTAAGGACTAACATGGATTTATAAAACTTTTTTTATACTAAATATGTTAGTCCTTAAGAAAATAAATCCATAAGAAAAAAGACAAGGGGGAGGGCTGTGAAGAGTAGGTGTGTTTCTAGTCAAGCCACCCACCTCTGTCACCAGCACTGCCTTGTGGCCATGGATGAGCTATTGTTATAACCAGTGGTCTCTATTACCTCATGGAATAAAGGTGATTTCAGATATTTTCTTCTAGTGCTTTTCTAACATTGCATTTTTATTTATATTTTTAATCCTTCTGGAATTTGTGTTTTGTTTTAGTATGGTTGGAGTAGGGAATCTTTTCCCCCCCTACATGATTACCCAGTTGTTTCAAAACTATTTTATTTTATTCTTAATATTTTTTTGGTTGTCAATGGACCTTTATTTATTTATTTATTTGTTTGTTTGTTTGTATGTGTTGCTGAGAATCTAACACAGTGCCTCACACATGCCAGGCAAGTGCTCTACCACTGAGCCACCACCCCAGCCCTTAAAACTATTTTAATTAATGGTTGATTCTTTCTTCACTGATGTAAAATACCATCTTTATCTGGACTCTTTTTTCCCATTGATCCAGGTGTCTTTTTCTATACCAGTACTAACATCACACCACTTAATTCCAGTTGCTTTATAACATATTTCAAGCTATATATTTGGTAGGGCAAGCTCCTGCTCTCCTGATCATTTCGTACATTTCATCACTATTCTTATATATTTTCTCTGCCAAAAGAAAAACAAAATAAAAACAAAAACAAACAAACAAACAAAAAAACTGTCTTTGAATTTGAATAGGACTAGATTGAATTTGAAAATGAATTTTCGAATTAACATCTTTACAACATTCTGGGAACATGTAATCTCATGCCATATATTCATTTCTTCTTAATGTGCATTTATTTATTTATTTATTGTGGTGCTAGGGATTGAACTCAGGGGCACTCCACCACCGAGCTGCACTCCCAGTCTTTTTTATTTTTATTTTTTAGAAGGAAGCATTTCCTTCCATATTTTATTTTTATGCGGTAAACCAAGTGCCTCACGCATGGTAGGCAAGTGCTCTACCACTGAGCTACAATAAAAAAAGTTAAAAAATATTTTTTATTTTAAGACAGGGTATTTCAAAGTTACCCAGGCTGGCCTTAAACTTGATCTTCTTGCCTTAATATCTCGGACTGCTGGGAATATAAGTTTGTGCCACCACATCCAGCTGAATTTTAGTATTTTCACTACATAGATTTTTTAAATTGGATCTTTTTAGTTATACATGACAGTAGAATCCATTTTGATATATAGTTTCAGTTCCTTTCCCCATTTATGCCCTCATTTATTTTTCATACTGCATTGATTAAGACCTCCTCAATGAGGTTGAACAGCAGCAATAACAGGCATCCTACTCTTATTCTTGACTTTAAAACGACACTGTTGTTTAAAGTTCTGGCAGACATGTTTATCAAGTTAAGTAGTTCTTTCTTTTTCTACTATTAAGTGTTTTTATTAGGAATTATCTGTTGGATTTTATCTAAAACAGTCAATAAAATATATTAAGTGCCAGCTGCATGCAAGACCCTAAGCTAGGTACTATGGAAGAGTCAGAGAACCATTAAAAGGATAGAATTCCTGCCCTCAGAAAAGTTATTATCTCACTGGGTAGATAAGACTTAAAATAAATATAAGGAATGAATAGAGACTTGGAGATTAGTGGTCATTGTGATACTTATGACTGTATTTTCTTCCAAAACAGATTTATTCCCATAAAACAGCACCACAAGATGATGAAGAAAAGTCCTTAAGGTAACTATGAGCCTGGCAGTATTTAAATGAGAATTTTATTTTATTTTTAATATTTATTTTTTAGTTGGACACAATATCTTTATTTATTTTTACGTGGTGCTGAGGATCGAACCCAGGATCGCACATGCTAGGCGAGCGCTCTACCGCTGAGCCACAACCCCAGCCCCTAAATGAGAATTTTAGAACTCATCTATTTCAATCTTAACAGTGAGGAAACTGCTAAAGGCAGGAAGAATACTTCCTCTCATGTCTCCCCTGGCTCCAGGAAAACTAGTTTCCCAGCCTGCTGAGGTCAAAGGCACTAGCAGGGATGCATCTGCTGTCTCCAGTCCTTAAGGAAAGAGAGTGGAGGGCAAGAGGTTTGTGCTGTGCCTGCTCCCACTGTTCACGTGCATCAGACTCAGCTGGAGCCCTTCTTTGAGGCTTTCAGGGACAGGGAAGACCTTGGGTCATTATCGTGCTGTGCTATTCCCCTTCCAGGCTGGCGGAAGTAGAAGTAGAATGTATGAGTCCTTCCTCCAGGTGGTAGGAAAACTTTACCTTCTTGCCTTACTGGTCACCTTCTCACCCCCACTCTCTATTCCTTTTACCTAGATTTCATAAAATTTTAACAGGGAGCTTAGAAATAGTAGTTTGTCTCTTCCTTTTATAATAAGAAACGGAGAATAAGAAAGGGAAAATATCTTACCCTGTGGTCACAGTTAGTGTCAGAAAATGGTTCCTTTCCAGCTAGGTACTTCTCCATTAATTATACCCACACTTGGGCTGTGAGCAACATTTGATATTGTGAATTAGTAGACACATTTCAATGTAAACATCAGCAATGTTTGAAACAATGCACAGGTTTTTTTTTTCCTATTGTTTTTTGTTATGTATATGTCTAAACTGATTTTACAACTCAATCATAAGTGACAGCCTGCAATATGGAAATCAGTGAGCTAGACAACTTTACTAATTGGACTTTGGTATTTACTTGATGTAATTCAACTTGTAGGATAAAGCAGCTAGGAAATAGAAACACCTTCTCCCTCAAGAGCCACCCTGCTCCCCACCCCAAAATGATGATACATGTTGAGATTTAAGTCCAAAGAGGACTGATGTGAAAGGCTCTGGAGAGAGTAAAACACTTCAGCCCAGTATGGTTGTGTACTGTACAAGGTACTTAGCCAAGAGGGTAAGCAGAGTTGCTAATCCTGCCTATGCTCATGTGGCTCTTTGGGAACATACATAGAGAGTTCTGGTAGCCCAGCATGCAGGGAATTGTTTTTAGGACCCCAGGTCTAGCATGATTTTGCTCATTGTGCTTATGAACTAAGGTATAGGCTTTGTCCTAAAAAGACCAAAGGTGCACATTACAAAAAGACATGAAAAATGGCATCCATCACTAATTGTCTTGTGCATGTGTTTCCCCCCAGGAGCTGTTTCGGGTTTCTGTGTAGGAGAAGCTCAACGGAAAGTGAAAATCAGGTAAATCTGAAGAGAACCCAGTGCTGTGGCCAGGGAAGGCAGCGGGAAGCAGAATTAATGTTCCACTTTCTGTTTTCTAGGAGGGCTTTTTCTGGTTAAGGCAGCCACTTTGGCTTAGAGATACGTACAGACCTCTCAATGCCACACGTAAGAAAAACATGGCACAGAAGCTACATGACAAGGACTCCTCTGATGAGGATGAGATTTTCAATAAGGATGCTGGGTAAGTGACTGGGGGTGATATAAAATTCTCAAGTGAAGAGGTAAGGAAAAGCTTAATTGCTCCTTTCAAGAGTAACAACCTTGGCTTTGTTCTTCTCCCAGGGATGAAGCCCCATCACAGACCTCTGCTCCTACTGAGGGCGGAGAGTAAATCTGTCTTGCCTCAAGCGACTGGCAAATTTTATTTTCTAATATTGGCTTCTCATCAGTGCTTGTAAAATACTTTTTTTTCTCATATTAAAAGGTACAAAATTCACAACCAATCCTAGCCATGTGGTAAAAAGTAACATGTAAATAGTTAAATATGTGTATATAAACAACAAGGGCATAGGCAAGTAGAGCTGGTCTAGAGCTAGAATCCTCTATGGCAGCCATGCTTCTGTAAGAGGCAGTGTGTGCAGAGTTGGAAAGAGCTTCTAGGCCTCATGCCCCAGTGTAAATAATCATCTTTCAGAGGGCCAGAAAACACATCATCTTCAAGGAGTGTGGATTTCTAAATAAAATACCAGTTGTTCTGGTGCGCTCTTTCTGGTTCAAGAACCAATCGTTTGAAACTTAGTTGACCTCATGCCCATGAAGATCTTCCACCTTCTGGCCCCTCTCATCAGGTATTGGGGTTGCCAGAATATTTGAATCATTGAACTTGCTGCACTGTGGGGCCAAGCTGTGCTTTTCTTCCCAAGCCTTCAAATCATGTGCAAACATATACCCTGTCTTCGTAGGGGATTCTCCACCCTTTAAAAGCTGGTAGAAAATTAATATTGGTTTATTGGTTTTTCATTTTTAAAATGTTGACCCAGTCGGCAGGGTCTGGGGACCCATCTGCGGAGTCAGTACTGCTCGGGAGGTGGAACTGAGGTCCAATCCTGCACTTCCCGGAGTTCCCCTTGGGAGCTCCCAGATAGAAAGGGGTTGGTCTGAGGAAGATGACGAAGTCGCCCACTCCCTGGGGCACCATTCCGTCTCTGGGTTGGGTAAAGCAAAACAACTCAGAAACAACTCAGAAAGTTTAAGTAAACTAGCCCAAAGTCATATAGCTGTTGAGTCCAGTGCTGACATCAAAATTAGGGCAGGCTTCACCACTGAAGGTCTCTCTAGTCCTCTCCCAGGAGTTAGAAACCCTGCATGTGCCTTAGCAATGTTATGGAACTCCTTCCTTGCAGATTTTTTTTTTTTGGGGGGGGGGGGGTGGTTGGTGGGGGAGGGAAGGGAGCACACTGGGGATCGACTCCAGAGGCACTTTACCAATGAGCTACATCCCCAGTTTTTAAATTTTTTTTTTTTTCCTATCCTTCTGCCTCAGCCTCCAGAGCCACTGGGATTACAGGTGTACATCACTACACACAGCACTCCCTTGCAGATTTAATTTACTGGTTATGGAGTGTTTAAGCCCAAATGATGGGGGCAAGAAGTCATCCTGTCAGGAATTATAAACAACTGCTAAAGATATTCCCTCTTTCCATGTAATACATGGAAAAGCTGATGTAATACATCAGCTAGAACACTTAGAAAAGAGACTCCTTTCTAATCTACTTCACATAGGTGTGCCATGAGGAAACAGCAAGACAAACATTCATACAAAGAATTAGACTTATACTATTTGCTTCGACTTTAAAGTTCTGAATGACCATGGCATCCAACAGAGCTGACCACCACTGACCTTAAGTAGCTTTGGATAATACATAAGAAGAGATCAAGTATATGAACAGCTAATGAAATCTTGGTTTGCAAGACTGATTATTTTAATTTTCTTTCACCACCTCCATTCCATGTTTCCTTGGCCACCGTGAAGGTTTAGATACACGTTCACCAACTGGTATAGACTTTACTGTTTACTACTCACTGCTGTTTAACCCCAATGCCTTAGTACTCATATCATTTTTCCCATATGGGACTTAACTCCCAAAATTGATAGTCCTTAAATAGGAATGAGGCTGGGAATCCTTTCTATTGCCCTCAAAGCCTGGTACATCACCATGGAATTGCTCTCCTTTCTCTGCCCTGACTCTAGGGAGCCTTTGTGGATTAAAAACCCACCTACCAACATTCCTTTCACTGGACTTAGAGATGAGATGGGCAGAGTATAAGCAATATTCTTCTCTTATTTTTAGGAATATTTAACTCATGCCTTTCCTAATGTTTTTAATAACTGATTTTCAAATCAAATAATTACATATCCACTACTACCCAAAGAAATAAAAGAAAGCAAAGCAGTCACTTCTGTTAGCTGATGGATTAAACTTACCTTTGCTTCAGGTGTTACTACTGGCTTTGGTGGGAACTGCACTTCAGTAGCTTTAAGAATAGTATTCTCCTGTAGAATGTCTTGCTGGGACTGGTTATGGCCAAAGGGCTGTCATATGAAAAACAACACAAACAAGCAAATAAGGGTAGGTCTCTGATTAAAATTAAAGAGAATACAATTCAGTACCACAGGGAAGAGAGAGGGGAAGACATTTCCCCTACCATGGCTGGAAGGGATTCTGGAGATGATTTTTTCCATTTTGCTCCTTTCACAGATAAGAGGAAAGGGCTCACAGCTTAAGGATTAGGTCAAACAAGGCAGAGCAGGAACCAGCAGCAGCATTTCCTATCTCAAGCTTTGTTCACAATAAAAAAGGGGAAGATACAGAGCAGGAACCAGCAACCTGTTGTACTCTGAATGACACCTGTGGGCCTAAGCACTACACACATGTGCCTACCACTGGCTAACCTAAGATGCAGAGAAAAAAGTATAAAATAGGAAGTAAAAGAGTAGAAGTGCTAAGGAGAGAGTGGGAACAAAAAAGGACTGGGGCCACTTAGTGCTGGTATCTGTCCCCAAATTGACATTTCCTGATAAACTCTTTAAATAAGTTCAAGCTTACTGTCATCTCTACCATCTTTCTACCAAAAGACCTTAAACGATTCTTTCTAGATGACCTATACCACTACCATCAACAGCCAATTCAACATTATCAGAGAGTATAAATAATAATTAAACCCTACTAGTTTCCCTGAATAGTCTCCATGATTCGGAGAGGTAAGAGAAAGACCAAGGAAAAGTTAAATGGGAAGGAGTCATCTGATTAAGAGCTTGGTATGGGGAGTCTAATCAAAATGTTAAGATTTTACAGGTATTTCAGGGCTCCCATCTGGCTTACACCCATAGCCTAATGGAATCACTGAGACACACAAAACTGAAGATTAAAATAGGAATATATATACATAACTGGATCCCTTTATAAGTTAAACTTACAAGGGAAAAACAAATGTGAAAATTCATTAGATGTAGTTTACTACCTGGGTTATTATTTGTTTAAATAACATTACCTCAATCAGAGACAAGAGGCAAGGGATACTTTCTGACACCACCTCCCTAGTATAAAATGTAAAGCACACTTTCATTAACATTAAAAATAAAGTCTAGGGATTTTCTGAATCTTAGTTCTTAGGCCCCTTGAGAATGATCTTGACTATTCACTATAAACTACTTCATGTTAAACCCCTTCACATATTATGAGAATCAAAACATGTTCTGGATCTAATCGAGAACAGCAAAACTGCATGTTTTCAATGGCCCAGCAGAATTCATTAGATACCCTGTACTTGAGAATTTGTGTTTATGCATAAAGCTTTTATTAGTAAGTCTGTATTTTCTTTGAACCGTTACTTTTGAGATTCCATTTAGTATAACCCAATGATTAACTCCAAGAGCAAATCCACACCAAGGTACAATGTATATATGCCACCCAGGAAGCAAGTCAAGCTGCTATCTCACCCTTCTTCCTTACCTTTCTTCCATATAGACACTGGTAGAAGATCACACCCACTGACCAGACATCAACTTTATTTGAAATCTTTGGTGGTTCCTTCCCAACCACAAAACACTCTGGCGGTAAATACCTGGGAGAAAAGAGAAATAAAAATTCTTAGAAAATAAATATATAAATCTAAGACAACTATAAAAAGGCAAAATAAAAGGTCTTATTGATAATTGCAATATCTGGATTTAAAATCAACTTAGAAAAGTATGAGAGTCAATGAAAAGATTTAGGAAGGTGGCAATGCCCATATAGGCATTAAAATACATTTCTCTTTTTACAGAAAGAGGAAAATATTCTCCCTAGTCTGCAGTCTCCTTTCCTGGAGCTATGCCTAATCCAAGTGTCATTCAACATGCTTTTTGTTGTTGTTGTTGTTGTTTTTGTGGTACTAGGGAGTGAACCCAGGGTCTTGCCCATGCTAGGCAAGCACTCCACCACTGGGCTACATAAACCTTTATTTAATCCTCACAGGTTTTTTTTTTTTTTTTTTAAGTTGTTGATAGACTTTTATTTTATTTATTTATATGTGGTGCTAAGAATCAAACCCACTGCCTCTCACATGCTAGACAAGCTCTACACCACTGAGCTTCAACCCCAGCCCCAACAGGTTTTTTAATGGGGTGGGGACAAAAGAAAAGACTTTCCTTTTACAATCACTTTATCAACAAACATTAAAATATAACTAGAAATGGTTTTCTTTCATTGACTAAAGATGTCTCTAACATCAATAAATGGTTTTTGCTTTTTTTTTTTAATACTGGGGATTAAAACCATGGCTTCCACTAAGATTACTGCCAGTCCTTAAAAATTAGTGCGGGTTTTTTGTTTTTTTGTACTGGGGACTGAACCCAGGGGTGCTTTACCACTGAGCTATATCCCCAGCTTATTTTTTAATTTTGAAATAGGGTCACACTTAGTTGATGAGGGTCTCACTCAGTTGTCCAGACTGGCCTTGAACTTATGGTCTTCCAGTTTCAGTTTCCCAAATTGCTGGGACTAAGTGTCCACATGGTGTGCCACCATGCCCTGAAAAATTAACAGATGGTTTTAAAAGTCAAGTTAATTCAGGTCTCATTATAGAGCTCTGTGGGGTATGGAGCGGGTCCTTTTTTTTTTTTTTTGGTGGAACCAGAGATTGAACCCTGGGGTGCTTAGCCACTAAGCCACATTTCCAGCCCTTTTTTACTTTTTGTTTAAAGACAGAGTCTCACTGATTTGTTTAGGGCCTCACTTAGTAGCTGAGGATGGCTTTGAACTTATGATCCTCCTGCCTCAGCCTCCGAAGTCACTGGGATTACAGGCATGTGGCACTGCACCTGGCTCTATTCTGCCTTCTTAAGGTAGCCTTTTTGTGAAATGTTGACTAGAATTAACTCTAACATAAAAAATCAAGGGTAAGTTGGTGTGAAGGCGCATGCCACCTCCTTGGGAGGTTGAGGCAGAAGAATCACAATTTCGAGGCCAGATGGGGCAACTTAGCAAGACCCTATCTCAAAATATAATAAAAAAGGGCTAGGACCACTGCTCCTATTTACAGCTCTTGCATTGTATGAATAAGGTCCTAGGTTCAATCCATTATACTACCAGCAAAAACAAAAACAAAAATAGAGCTGGGGTTGTAGCTCAGTGGTGGAGCACTTGCCTAGCATGTGTGAGGCACTGGATTTGATTCTCAGCACTGCAAATAAATAAATGTCCATTAACAACAAAATAAATAAATAAATCAAAAGATATTAAAGTTCAAATTATCAAAAGATTTTATATTTCCTACTTTAAGGAGGATTGGGGTTTACTGGCAAATAGTGCAGCAAAAGCCAAACAAACTTGTTAGCACAACCTGTTTCTCACCTAAATTCCTTCCCTCCCCACCAATGGTCTCTAAAGAAACAGAGGACAGCTGACTACACCAAATTGTAAGGTATGGAAAGTTAAGTGCTTCTGGGCATTCAGGAAACCAAACAAATACACCTGGAGTCTTAGCTTTGGCACAACTAGAAGGTAAAATTCTGAAGAAAACAGATCAATTTCTGTTGATTTTGTGCTGGCAAAACCCATTCTATGAAAAACTCTTATTTTGGACCCTCACTGTACACCTGGGATAAAAATCTAAACTTAGAGCTTAAGGGGACCATAAAAGGCAAGAGGCAGATGTTCCTTCTCCTATTTTCCATCTTTGTTTAGTTCAAATGAAAGGCTTTCTTTCTTTTCTTTTTTGTCTGTCTGTTCATTTGTTTTGTGAGGTAGTTCAACTTGTACTTGAACTACTGGTATCAAGCAATTCTCCTGCCTCAACCTCGTGAGCAGCTGGGAATATAGACTTGTGCTGCTGTACACAGCATTTTTTTTTCTTTAAAAGAAGTTTGTTCACTTATCTTATTTTTCTTAACAAAATATTTTTGAACAATTAGGGCCTTTGGCTAGATGATATTTCACAATGAAAACTTTTAGCCAAAATGTGCTGAGGCCTGGGGGTGTAGCCCAGTAATAGAATGCATGCTTAGCATACAGGAGGCCCTGGGGCACCACAAAAAACAAAACCAAATAAATAACCAGCTGGGCACAAAGAGGTGCTTCTGTAGTTCCAGGCTTTTTTTTTTTTGGGGGGGGGGGGTTGGGGAGCTGAGGCAGGAGGATGGTTTGAGCTTGGGAATTTGAGACCAGCCTGGGCAACACAGACATGCATCACAACAAAACAGAAACAGTTTCCAATTTATGGCATTAATAACATACCTATGAAGTAAAGTCCCCCCCCCCAAAAAAAAACCCACAAAAACCCACACTGAAAAATGAAATATTGATCCATCCAGAACTTAAAGAAGGAAAAAAAAAATCAAAGAAATAAAAAATACAGGGGAAAAAAATTTAAAAACCCAGCTCTTCCAACTGTCACAAAAAACTCCCCAGATCCAAGCTTTCACAGTCTTGATTCTTTAATATACAAAACTTAAATATGATCTTGGATAAAGGAAAAACATAAGCTTGATTCTAAAATGATCAATTTAATGTGTTTTTAACTTTTGGTAGAGGTGGTAGGGAAGATCAGGGGTTGGTAAGCTTATCCAAAGATAGCACAATAATTTGGCTAGATTTTCAGAATATAAATGACACTCGTACTTGACAGTACAAGTCTGGTAAATCACTTTTTAGGTCTCAGTTTCTCCATCTATAAATGAAGAAACAAACTAGTTCTTTACCCAACTAATACTGAAAATAAAGATTCTCATTTCCTGTCAAGGAGTTTGGGAGGAAAACTAAAGACCGTTCTATAATGCTACACTAAACTGTGTTAAAATACACACATACAGCTGTATTTCTATCACAATAAAAATTCTCTTACAGAGAAATGATGTTCACGGCATAGTCTATGATTCACTATTTTAAAGAAGTAGTCAATGTAGAAGAATTCTGGAACAACTAAAAACTGCAAATAGTCACTCAGAATATTATATCCTTCCAGTATATTTGTAGCTCTCTGGGTCATGTTAAGAGGATGACATGGAGGGATGGTGATTATGATAATATTTTCACTAACACAGAGACTCAAACCTTCAGAAAAATCTATAAAATTTAATTTTTTCAGAAGCCCCCTTTCTTATATGCATTATGAAAATCTTCAAACATAATCTAAAGTAAAAAGAACAGTAGGGCTGGGGTTGTGGCTCAATGATACAGTGCTCGCCTAACACGTGTGAGGCCCTGGGTTCGATCCTCAGCACCACATAAAAGTAAATAAATAAAACAGAAGTATTAAAAAAAAAAAAAAAGAACAGTAAAATAAACCTCAAAATAACCATTCTCCAGCTTTAATAAGCATCACCATGTGGCCAATCTTTGTTCATACACACCCTTTCCCATGAACCCCCATATAACAGATAACTTTGAAGCAAAACTTTTCTTTTTTTGGGGGGTGGTATTGGGGATTGAACCCAGGGCCTCATGCATGTGATGTTAAGCCCTCTGCCACTGAGCTACATCCCCTGGCCTTCATATGATATTTATTTAAATTCCAATTGCTAAATTTTTTTTATAACTAAGTAAATAGAGCATTATGTAGCAATAAGATCACTATTTTAAACACGAAAAAAAATGCACCTTTTAAAAAGAATGAGCTGTCAAACATAAAGCCCAAATCTAAGTTCTAGCAAATTTATATAGTTGAAGTATAAAACTCTTTCCGGAATTTCCAACAATAGATATTTTTGCATCCCCAGTTAGTGACAGGGACACTAACCCACAATAATTATCATATTGAATAAACATTGTAAGTGCAGCTTCTATTTTAAACCTCAAATTTCAGAGTTTTAATTTAGAGACTGACTCTTTACTATAAGCACCATTTCCACAAGCACAAGGAGCAATGGAGAGTACTGTGTGGTGCACTGGGTATTAACAGCCTCACTCTGTGCATAGTGAATGGCATGGCCCTCATCCCTGTCTGCTTCCTTGTCAAGCCTTTCATTCCTAGTCAGTATTCTGCTAAGGCCTACTGCCTCTAGTCCCAAATATAAGTGACCCCTGACGAAGGGATACAAGAGCATGTTACGCCTTCCTTAGTGCTAAGGAGCCCTTCCAGGTTCAAAATCACAGATGCCAATATATGGCTTTGTATAACCACCTTGAAGGGAAAGGAAAGCTTTGTTAACATACTTTTACAATTACAAAGTTAAATGCCTCGGCCACAGGTAATAGCAAGGGGAAAAAGTAATAGTAGGCAGGAATAGAAGAGGTTATAGCAAAACTAGCTGAAGTAGGGTAATTGGGGAAAGACAGGTGACAGTAAATGGTGAGAAGAAATGTGTCTCACAACTTTGTAGAACATGGTTAACAGATATGGATAAACTTCTGGTAAACTGCGTTCACTTGTTCCTGTATAGATTTCATGGGATGCTGTGGTTTTTTTCCATCCTGATCTTCACAACTCCTTAATTCTTGATAGTCCATCATCCTCAGGTAACTCTAGAAACAAATCCCTCATCCCATTAACCCATGAAGAGAGAGACCTCCATTTGTACCAAAAATAATTTGGACCCATTCTTTTTATATACCACATGAACAACCTCACTCTCTACTGACTTGTAAGGTCAGCCCTGTGGAGAAAACATACATCTCTAAGACCTGGCCACACATAAGCTCTCAAGGGTTTTCAAGAGAGGAAAGAAAAAGTAAGACAATTAATATAAAAGGTCAAACTGCTGAAAAGACAGTTACATTATTTCTGCCTTAGTACACAGTATATGAAAATTGTTAATTACCAAGGCTTCTGTATGGCAGAGACACATTTCCACCAGCCAACTTGCCAGGCCTCCTGAATACCTACCAATAAGTACCAGCACCTTGTGACGTTAGCTCCATGCCATCCACTGAATCTGTTTAATTCCTGAAACAGAAAATTTCTATTATGTCATTTATGACACATTGTTTAGCCCAGATAATTTTCTCAGTTTTTCACAATCTTTTGAATGGTAGAGTAAATACACTTACAATTGTGTCCTGGGGTGTTTCCGTAAGAACTGTCTCAGGCTGTCTATGAGATAAACTATGATTAGATACTAGTGTTGTACAAGAATTGGGCAGACAGTTGCTAAAGTTCTGTATAGATGTTAACTTAAATGTTTGGTCAGGATCTGGCTTTTCACCTGCAAAGACCAAAAAAAAAAAAAAAGAAAAGAAAAACAAAACAAACAAAAAAATAAATATATTTGCCTCTGAGGAATAATTTTTCTTTCAAGTTTTATAACTAAGTGGAAATAAGTCCTTATCTAGAGTTTTAAAAAATTCTTCTGTCCATTTCTGTTAATCAGATTGGCCTTCCAGAAGCCCATCCATTAACTTATCATAAAAGTTAACCCATAAGACAAAGATGTAAATGTAGTAAATATACTAAATTGAAAGGACACTAGTTTTTAAATATAATAAACCACAGAAAAATGTAGATTTGGATGTTTGTTTTACAGCAGAAAACAACTAGATGGCTTTTTTCTCAAGGTAGAAGGTGACATTAGAGAGGTGAAATGCAGGTGATATTACAGTAAAGACTGAAGTATTTCTGGGGATACAGACACCTGTTTTAAAATGATCCTTTACATAGCTTAGAGCATATATACTGAGACACTCTATATTGTCCAGGTGTCATTCAATTAATAGTTTTTGTTCCAGGACTCTATTAATTTCTTATCCAGAAAGCAATTTGGCTAGTGATAATATACACAATACAACTTATTCTAAAGGACTGAATATATTTAAGGTGAACTGGCTAAATAGAAAAGACTAGTGGATTTAATTTTTGAGGTAGCATAATGGAAGGTAACATCTGAATCATATGATTCTAATTCTCAATTTCAACAGTCCTTAGTTCGCAAAATATTTTTATTGTAGATAGATGATTTGTATGAATCTCCAAAAATTCAGGGGGGAAAAAAAAAGAAAACATGCAAACCCCCTTCCATCCCCATGGCCTCCACCAACCTACCTATTTCACATAATGATTCAAAGGGAGACCAGAGGAAAGGATTTAAACTAAGGCTCTTTTGGTAACATTCTGATCCTTTGGCAAGCCGATCTGTCTTGCTGTGGAAAGAAAAGAATAAAAAAGCTATAAAGCCCCAACATTTATGAAGATAAGAAAATCATATAAATCTTATATAAATTCTGACAACACTCCTCTTGATGTTTCCCTAAATTATCAACTTCTCCTTCTTCCCATTTTAACTCTATTATTTGGAAAAGTTCAAGTTAAAAGTCTGGTGAAACAAATACAACATGAACTGAAATATTAAAATAAACTTTTACTGCCTTCTTGAATACTACCATATAACATCCCAATGGCAATTCTAAATGTGAGTTACATTATTTTAAACATATTTAAAATTATTTGATTTTTAACAAAGTAGCAGTAGCCCTTAATAAAAAGGAAAATTCATAATTCTTTCCTAAAGGTTTACATTTGGAATCTTCACAATATCCCTGGTAATAAATACCTTGTAACAATCTGGGATTATGAGAATGGCATTGCTGACTCCCAAGATTTCTATTAGGAGGGCAGAAGGGGTTGGTGGGTATTGAGATTCACTGACGCTTTGAAGTAAAAATACTAATTACCTGGTGTGAGGTTTAAATGTTTTAATACCACATGAAAAAAGAAAATATATATATACAGCAAGTCTTCTAAAATTGTAAGGTTTTACAAAGGACCAGATGGCAATGCAACCAACATTTTCAAAGGAACCTCCTCTTCAAGTGAAACTATCAGATAAAATACACAATCTGTTTTAATATGCCAATTATCAGTATAATCTTAGGGAACTATAGAGAAGACTTCCTTGGGGAAACAGGCATTAGTTTGCCTGCCTTGTAAATTTCTACTTTAAAAAAGGAGAAAACAGGGGGCTGGGGATATAGCTCAGTTGGTAAAGTGCTTGCCTCACATGCACAAGGCAGTAGGTTCAATCCCCAGCACCACAGGAAAAAAAAAAAAGTAGAAAAAAGGGCAAAATGGATGTGGTGGTGTACACCTATAATTCCAGTGGGTTGGGAAGCCGAGACAGGTGTTCAAAGCTAGCCTCAGGAGCAGTGAGGTGCTCAAAGCTAGCCTCAGGAGCGGTGAGGTGCTAAGCAACTCAGTGAGACCCTGACAAAATATGGCTAAATTGCCAAGGCTGGCCTTGAACTTGTGATCTTGCCTCAGTTTCCTAAGGTGTGGGAATTACAGGCATGTATCACTTTTGCCTGGCTGAATATGGTGCTTTCAAGAATATTAAAATTTTGACTTCTTTCACAAATCCTGCATTCCCAGGTATATATTACTCCCCTCAAATAATTTATAGTCTTCAAACATCTACTTTCCTTTAAAAGTTCTATAGTTATATAGAAATGTTAGATTTTTACTTTTTCTATCAAGTTTTTCCTAGTTGACATCTTACTCTTCTGCTTAACCAAGCAGAACTGATTACTATTTTATTATACAAACAAAATATTGCTCAAATTTTATCACAGTATTTTATTTATTTTTTTGTTTTACAAAAAGAAATCATTTTTTATTTAACAAAATCATCTTTTTTTATTAGTTGCTCAAGACAATACAATGATCTTGACATATAATACATCTGATTCAAATAGGGTGTGAATTGCTGTATGTATACACATGGATGTATAACCAATGTGATCCTGCAATCTGTACACGTGGAAAAATGAGAATTCACAGTACTTTTATTATAATAATAAAAACTTACAAACTTTCTTAACTGTTTCTTTCCTTGTATTCTATTATAAACCTTTGAGGGTGGGGGCTGTGAGTTATTTACATTTATATTTTCAGTGTCAAGTACTGTGTCTAGCTATAATGTGGGATAGATCTCCAAGTATCTTGAATGAACAACAAGAAAGAACGTAATGCCAGTTGAGTGCAGGGCACAGTGGCATATTCCTGTAATCCCAGTGGCCCAGGAGGCTGAGAGTTCAAAGGAAGATTGAGAGTTCAAAGCCAGACTCAGGAACTTAGCAAGGCCCTAAGAAACTCAGTGAGACCCTGTCTCTAACTTAAATTCTATACAAAAAGTCATTTTCAAGTTTTTTATTTTCCTCTTTTTTTTGGTACCTGGGGATTGAACTCAGGGACACACACCCAGCTCTATTTTTGTATTTTATTTAGAAACAGGGTCTCACTGAGTTGGTTAGGGCCTCACTAAATTGCTAAGGCTGGTTTTGAACTTGTGATCCTCCTGCCTCAGCCTCCTGAGCCCCTGGGATTATAGGCAACACTTGGCTGGGCAAGTTTATTTTTCTTAATACAATATTCATTTGTCTTGGGGCTGGGGTTGTGACTCAGCGGTAGAGCGCTTGCCTCGCACATGCAAGACCCTGGGTTCGATCCTCAGCACCAAATAAAAATAAATAAAGGTGTGGTGTCCAAGAACAACTAAAAAGTAAATATTAAAAAAAAAAAAAAAAAACTCATTTGTCTTGATTTATCTTAAAACAGATGCTATTCTGGTTCTTTAAATAAGCAGTCCTCTATTACTTCTCATACAACAGATGACATTTAGATATACAAAGTGCTCCCTTGGGCAGTTGTGAGCAATTTCTACTATCCTAATTGTATCTCAACCCACTACTTCAGAAGTATTTCAGAATGAAAATGAGTAAGAACAATATTATTATTGTTCAATAATATTATTGAATAATATTATTATTGTAGTAACTTTGATTTCATACTCACTTTTCTTGAAACTTTAAATAGATTTAGGGGCTGGGGCTGGGGCTGAGCAGTACAGCACTCGCCTAACACATGCAAGGCCCTGGGTTTGATCCTCAGCCCCACATAAAAATAAATAAATAAAATAAAGGCATTGTGTCCAACTACAACTAAAAAAATATATATATTAAAAAAAAAAATAAGTAGATTTAAAGAACTATTTCTATAATCACTATTATTTCAACTGCCATTGTAAGAGATTTCTTTTGACATACTTCAAAATTGTTATGATATGGGGCTGGGGTTGTGGCTCCGAGGTAGAGCATTCACCTAGCACCAGTGAGGCACTTGGTTTGATTCTCACACAACATAAAGATAAATAAATAAAGGTATTATATCCATCAACAACTAAAAATATTTTTTAAAAATTGTTATGATATGCCAGATGATAACTGTCATTCTTTATTACTGAAATTTATATTCAAGCCTCTAAGGAATAGCAGTGTTATTTAACATCAGAGAAAAAAAAATAACATTGTATTTATTCAGTTGTTAAGCAGTACTGCTGTAGTTAATTATCATTAAAGCTAAAAAATGCGATCCACAACTTTACTATTTAACTGGTTTAACAAGGTCAAGGAATCAGAAGATTTTGTACTATTCAGCCATGTTATATTTGACAACACAGATCAACAGCTTTTTAAAAAAATATATTTTTAGTTGTTGATAGACCTTTATAATTTATATGCAGTGCTAAAATCGAACCCAGTGCCTCACATATGTCAGGAAAGCGTACTACCACTGAGCCACAGCCCCATCCCCTCAACACAGGTGTTTTAAACTACAAAGCATTCTCATACAGGAAACATTTCTGGTAGTTTGAATCATTCATTCTTACTTACCAATATACATGTCCCAACAATGAAAGAGTAAAGCAAGCTGAATCACCAAACTCAGTAACAATATCATCACGGTTTTTCTGCTTATTAAACACTCCACCAGACAAGATCTGTTCTCCCTCTGCAAGCCTTCAAAATATAAATTTATAGATTAAAAAACATCAAATATAAAAAGCACTTCATGAAGACACCATCATTACCAATATGTGTCTTAAATACGGAGACAGATAAAGTAAAAGTTTATGGGGGCTGGGGATGTGGCTCAAGCGGTAGCGCGCTCGCCTGGCATGCATGTGGCCCGGGTTCAATCCTCAGCACCACATACAAAGATGTTGTGCCCGCCGAAAACTAAAAAATAAATATTAAAATTCTCTTTCTCTTTAAAAAACAAAAAAATAGTTTATGGTACTTTTAGAATAGCAGTAAACATGTACTTCAAATTATTTGGGAAGAAGAAAATTATTGTCTTTACAATTTCAGTTTCTTCTGACATTTTTTAACTCATTAAATTTAATTTCTTTCTTTCTTTTTTTCTTTGTGATGCTGGGGATTGAACCCAGAACCTTCTGCATGCAAGACAAGCACTCTACCAACTGAGCTCTATCCCCAGACCTAAATTTGGTTTCTATGTAGACATCTAGTCTAAGCAATATAATCAATCATTACTCATGTCAGAAGAAATAGAAGATGATCATTTTACTGGGGAGAAATATGAATGGTTCTTTACTAACAAGTACGGTCATCCTTAGTTTTATAATTCCTTGAAATAGGAATGTACAAGCAAATTAAATAAGACTAATACTCATAGCTTTAATCATTTTAAGTTTTATGAATGAAATCTGAGTAGCACTTCATCTCTTTTTGTCAATTATGTTTTCTTGATTAAAAAAAAATTTTTTGCCAGGCCAGAGTTTTAAAGTTTTTGATTAATAATTAATTAAAATTACCATGTGGAAAACTCTCAAGTAGGTTAACAGCATATCCTGATTACATCCTTTCACTATTAATGGGACTTTTTTGTTTTCTCCTAGTAAGACTAAAACACACACACACAATATATATAAACATTTATAAATAGGATAAGAACATCAATTTAGGGGGCTGGGGTTGTGGCCCAGTGGTAGAGCGCGCGCCCAGCATGTGCAAGGCGCTGGGTTCGATCCTCAGCACCACATAACAATAAATAAAATAAAGGCATTGTGTCCAACTACAAGTAAAAAAAAAAAAAGAATGACAATTTAGAAATTGGTTTGAGACTAATTGGCAAATTAAGAAAGTCAGTTTTTAAGACTTAAGCATTAAAATTTTTGGAATTTAAAATAATCTAATAACAAACGTTCCAGAAATTTTATAGTTACTTTAGCTATCCCTAATTAACAAGTCATCAGTCACTGGACAAATAATATGGTATAGTTATAATTTATAAATATATGGTGACTTTATGAGACTTATTTACATCCTCCAATGAACAAAATATACACACAGGCTTTTACAAATATCTCTTTAGCCACTTTTATCATTATCCTACCTTCTACAGCACAGGAAAGAGTTTAATTGAACTTGATGGTTTATCTATTTCTCGAGCTGCCACCAGATTTGGAATAGGAACTTGACTAAACTGTAAATAAGGAAAAAAGTAAGTGCCCTTGCTTCAAAAGGGTATACAGTAGTAGTTCCCCCACCAAAAAAAAAAAAAGATTTTGAAAGAAAACTACACAACCATCAAGATACATCATCCTTATTCAAAGTGGCCTAACACTGAAAACAAAGGAAAGGAAATAATATTTGTGATAATTTTTGAAATTGATAAGAATAATTATAACTTACACTTCTCCAAAAGTTAAATTCTGATATCACCATAACAATGAAATCTCTCTATAACAAAAACAATGTGATAAGCAACAATGTAAACATTTAAAATGTTACTGAACAGCTTTCTACTATTAAAAAAGGAGAAAAGAGGATTAATCACAGTTTAATTTGTCAGAAGAATTTTATCCAAAATTTTATAGTATAAAAAGAACAAAATTAGAAAAGATTTTAAAACTTACTTGCTGAGATCAACACAACATTTTGCAAGCAGGTATTTACACTGTGGTGTAGTACAACTGTGTCCTTTCAAGAGTCTATATGCTTTGTATGCCTTTCCTGAGCGGTAATAACAGGTTGCCAGTAAAAACAAGGCTTCTTCTGAGTGTACTAAAAACAGACATAAAAAAGAAAAAGAATATTGGCCATTGTTCAGAACATTGAATGGTACCCAATTTATCTGGCAATAAACAAGTTTAGGACAAAAAAATTAGGCATCTTCTTTAACCCAAAATAATCATTATTAATTTACTTTTGAATTATGGAGAAATATATTGCTGATAGAAAAGTTCATTCTCCAGTTCTTGATTATCTTCTCTCTATAAGAAACTGAGGAAAGAATACAGTGAAGACAATCATAGTATTACTGAAAATCTTTAAGAAAGTAAACACATATATATCACCCTCTCCCTTTGAGAAGACTACAGTAAAGCATTTAGTCTTTAAATAATATTTCTCTAATAACTTTTTCGAGAACAAGTCAAGTTTCACTAGAGAGGGAAACTGAGGGTAAATAAAATTTATTAGTAATCTGAAATAATTTCTACATTAGAAGACAAGATTTTACAAATACATTTTTCACATAGGGTGTAGGCGTATGTTTGTAATTAAAGCAATTTGGAGCGCTGAGACGAGAAGATTGCAAGTTTGAGGTCTACTTTAGCCACTCAGCAAGACCCCGTTCCAAAAAAAAAAGGACTGGGGATGTAGCTCAGTGGTAAAATGTCCCTGGGTTAAATTCCCTTTAAGTGCCCCTCACAAAAAAAAGTAAAAAAAAAAACACATTGTTTTTAACACCAAATTATATTTAAGATAGCTTAAAGGAAAAATTCTAAGTTGGTGGACTTTAGAGTAACACTATTATTGCTCTCCAATGGAAGGAGCTGAGTTACTCAACAATTGGAGTCCTATTTCTTTGTATAAGGAAGTGCCCCATGGTTCTTCATGAAATGTGGCATTTCCTTCTCTTATTCTGTATCTCTCCTAAACCAACCTTCACAGATGTGAATCTACAGAAGCAACAAAAAAAGGATTTGAAAGAAAACACACAAACTTGTGTTTTTATGTAATAATCCCAGTGGGTTGAAAGATCTTATAAACCAGTGGTTGAAGAGTAGTCCCTGTACCAGCTTCAATATGACTTGGAAATGGAAATGTGAACTCTTGTGCTCTCAGACCAACTAAATCAATAATTTGGGGAGTGGAACCAGTAATACATGTTAACAAACTCCTCAGGTGATTCTGTGGCATGTTGAAGTTTGAGAACCACTGTTTTAAAGCATGAGACAAACTTGTCACATTTTCCTGAAAAGTTAATTTCATTCTAAGATTTGGGATTAAAAAGTAAGAGATTTTATTCTTTTAAGTATTTTGTCATATACATATGCAAGAATCCCCCACAATACCTCTCTGGTCTATCTCATGATTTTCCATGAAACAATAGTATAAAAATAATATGTAGTTTGGGCTGGGGATGTGGCTCAAGCGGTAGCGCGCTCACCTGGCATGCGTGCGACCCGGGTTCGATCCTCAGCACCACATACAAACAAAGATGTTGTGTCCACCGAAAACTAAAAAATAAAATATTAAAATTCTCTATCTAAAAAATAAATAAATAAAAATAATATGTAGTATAGGCTGGGGTTATAGCTCAGTTGGTAGAGTGTTTGCCTTGCATGCACAAGGCCCCAGGGTTCAATCCCCAGCACCCCCCCCCCCACCAAATGTAGTAAATAAAATTTGCACATATGGCATATCACTTGATGCAGGATCAAAAAACAATTGAGGAGCTCTGCTGCAACAGGAACAAATTATTAATTTCACTGAGCTACAAGTATTAATTTATAGGAGTTAGTGTAATTCCTTTCAGATTTTGCAAAGACTTGGTTTCTTTCTTTTTTTGGTATTGGAGTTTGAACCTGGGGTGTGTAAAGCACTGAGTTATGACCCCATCCCTTTTCATTTTTATTTTTTTGAGACATGGTCTCATTAAGTTGCTTAGGTCTTCACTAAGTTGCTGAGGCTGGCCTTGAATTTGCGATCCTCCTGTATCAGCTTCCCAAGTCACTAGGATTAGAGGCATGTGCCATTGAGCCCAGCCAAAGACTTAGTTTCTTGTTGCTATCTTAAAATTATTGACCATACCAATAAACAATGGCTCCCATAGTTTAACTTCCACCACAGTAATGCTTTATCAAATATTTTGTTTATAGATACTTGATTACATGTGGGTCCATTTTCACTAGAGTAAAATTCCCTAACAACATAAAGATATCAACTATTTTTTGTGTGTGTGTGATTTTGGTGTTTGCAATTACTTTCTAAAGTGTAATAACTTAAAAACTACATATTCATATTGTGTAACCGATGTGATTCTGCAATCTGTAATGGGGGTAAAAATGGGAGTTCATAACCCACTTGAATTAATGTATGAAATATGATATGTCAAGAGCTCTGTAATGTTTTGAACAACCAATAAAACAAACAAACAAACAAAAAAAAAAAACTACAAAGCTAGCCAATCCCTAAAAAACAAATACCAAATGTCTTCTTTGATATAATGAGAGCAACTAAGAACAGAGCAGGGAGGAAGAGCAGGAAGAAAAGATTAACATTAAACAGAGACATGAGGTGGGAGGGAAAGGGAGAGAAAAGGGAAATTGCATGGTAATGGAGGGAGACCCTCATTGTTATACAAAATTACATATAAGAGGTTGTGAGGGGAATGGGAAAATAAACAAGGAGAGAAATGAATTACAGTAGATGGGGTAGAGAGAGAAGATGGGAGGGGAGAGGAGGGGGGATAGTAGAGGATAGGAAAGGTAGCAGAATACAGCAGTTACTAATAGGGCATTATGTGAAAATGTGGATGTGTAAGCGATGTGATTCTGCAATCTGTATTTGGGGTAAAATTGGGAGTTCATAACCAACTTGAATCTAATGTATGAAATATGATATGTCAAGAGCTTTGTAATGTTTTGAACAACCAATAAAAAAAAAAAAGATGAAAACTCAAAAAAAAAAAAAACCTACATATTCAACTGGGATTATGGATTGGTAGTTTAGGCAAAACTTAAAAAGTAAAATAATGACATTTAAGATAATGAAATGAATTCAGAAAAACCTGACTTATTGTAAGAAACATGGTGGTTTCTAAGGGCTCCCTATAATTAATGGAAAAAGATAACAGTACCCAAAAATATTACTAGTGAACCAGCAGTAAGCACCTAAAGAAAGCAGATGTATGTTTACTGAATAGGATTGACAAATAAATACCATCTAGAACAATAAACTAACTGATAGTCGCTTCCTATAATGCCAAGGTCAGAAAAATTCTAAGGCTGATTATGGTAAAGCCAGTCAATGTACAGACACCAAAATAAGATCTGGAAACAAGGTCTGGGATTGTGAAATATAATGTCCATAATATATTTCATAATTATGAATAAAGTGAGCAATGACTGGGTAGTCACTCCTAAAGTAATACTGAGAAGTCAATCATGTGCTTGTTAAACTACAGTACATCCATATGATGAAATAGTCTACTCTAAAAAACAGTCACACAGAAACACTTTGAGAATGCACGGTTGAAGCTGTAGAACACTACTGAAGCTCCTCTTCTTTTTATTAATATGTATTAACTGCATATTAATGGGATTCAGTGTGATATTTCCATACAGATGCACTGATCAAATTTAATCTCTCCTTTTTCACTCTCCTGCCAATGAAGCTCCCCTTCTTACAAATAGGTTAGGCTTCAAAAATGGAAAGGTATTTTGAACAGAAGTCCAAAATAGTTAACAGGGACATTATCTTAAATCCTTCAGATACATTTCCATCAAATAGAAAGAAGAATTACTTTTTCAGTGCTTTCAAACTGAAAAAATAAGTGCTTCATGATGATTAACAATATAAATAATGCAGGGGTTGTGGCTCAGTGGTAGAGCGCTCGCCTTGCATGTCTGAGACCCTGGGTTCGATCCTCATCACCACATAAAATAAATAAATGGACAAAACAAGGATATTGTGTCCATGTATAACTAATATATATATATATATATATATATATATATATATATATATATATATATATATGCACCTATTCTGTCAAGACCTAAAATTAGTTGAGGTGTCTTCGATGTAGCCTTGATAAAATAAAATAAAATATTACAGAAAACTTCTTAAAGGTTAGAGCACTCTCCTGACTGCTCTATTATGCACTTGGATGTTGTATGTATTTAAGGGCATAATATTATGGAGCTATCTATGATTTGTTATACATGTTTTATCTTGATTATCTATTTTAAGTTCTTAAATCAATTACAGTAGTATCCTCCTCTGACCTGAGGAGGATACATTTCAAGACCCTTTGTGGTTACATGAAACCATAAATACTGCTAGGCTCTATGTATACAGGTTGAACACATCTTGTTCAAAATGCTTGGGATCAGAAGCATTTCAGATTTGAGTCTTGGATTTTGAAGAATTTGCATAGACTTCACTGAGTGAGCATCCCTAATCTGAAAATCTGAAACTTTCCAAAATCTGAATCTTTTTTACTATGAATGCTCAAAATTTCAGGGTAGCAGAATGAAGTGGTGCATGCCTGTAATCTCAGTCATTCAGAAGACTGAGGAAGAAGGATTGCAAATTCGAGACCAGCCCAAGGCTGGGGATGTGGCTCAGAGGCAGAGTGCTTGCCTAGCACATGTGAGGCCCTGGGTTCAACCCTCAGCACCAATAAAAATAAACAAATATATATATATATATATATATATATATATATATATATATATATATATATATATAGACCAGCCTGGACAACTCAGCAAGATCCTGTTTCAAAGCAAAAATAAAAAGGGCTGGGGATATAGCTCAGTATGGAGGTTGGGAGCGAGAGGGTATGTGGATCTCAGGGGCTGGGGTTGCAGCTCAGTGGCAGAGCTCTCGCCTAGCATGGGGGAGACACTGGTTCGATTCTCAGCACCGCATATAAATAAATAAACTAAAGGTCCATTGACGACTAAAGAAATAAGCCAATGGGGGATGCCAATGTGCATCATATATAATAGGGATGAAAAAAGATCTGGAAACTCACTGTATTAGAATATGCTAGGAAAGAGAAGGAACTTGTAAAGGACTTCCTATATACCAGAACTATAGTAAATTCTTTATATACGTGGGTCTTCGAAATTACTTGTTCACTAGATATTTTTCCTTCTCAAAGATGTGGAAAACTAGACTCAGAATAACTTCTTCTTGTCTAAGATCAAATGGTTAATGAATATGAGTTCAGATTCTTACACCATTCTGCTGTTCTTCCTCTCTTACACTATAGTCTACACCAGGCTATGAAACTCCTTAGGAGAAAGAAAAATGGGTAACAAGGAACTACTGAAATTCAGAAAATATTTCAAAAATTTAACTAACAAAAGATTCAACCCATCAAGTTCTTTGGCCTCATGCCTTGTGGAATGTTTTTTCCAAAACATTAGAAAATACATGTTTTTCCAAAACATTAGAAGCATAGGAGGTCACTAAGCAAAGAGGTTACATGTAGTCTATCAGCTACGTGCCAACCAAGAACACTGTGCTAACAAGAATTCTGAGGTTGATTCAGTGGAATGAGTACTGTGATGAACTAGTGATGTCTACTATGACTGCAAATCAGAGAAGTGGCAAGGATTTGCTACCCTTGATAAAGTGGAATCAGAAAGAATAAACCAGTTACTGCCTATGGACAATGGTCAAGTTTCTTCACCTCAAAAAGGCAATTGCAATATCCACTATATAGGATTATTGAAGGTTATTTAACAAAATAATATTAACCACTTAGGTCACCCAGATATAGTAAGAAGTCAATAAATGACAGAATTATTGTTTTTAATTGAGTGATGATATCTGCACTCAATGCACTAAAATTCTAAAATTTTCCCTCATAAAAATAAAGTTAAGGGCTGGGGTTGTGGCTCAGTGGTAGAGTGCCCGCCTCTCATGTGTGAAGCGCTGGGTTCGATCCTCTGCACCACATAAAAATAAAGATATTGTGTTCATCTACAACTAAAAAAATATTTAATAAGTTAAATGAAGCGGTTAGGTCCTATATTGAGAAATACACACACACACACACAAACACATGCACACCAAGCAACTTCCCAAATGTCAAGCATTTTATTATGCACACATAACATGTGGATTACAGCTTTGTGTGGACTAATCTGGGAATTCCACTACTAATTCAGTGGGAAAATTCAATTATCTGATTTTTAAAAAAATTTTAAATATTTATATTTTTTGTTGTAGTTGGATATAATAGCTTCATTTTATTTATTTATTTATTTTTATGTGGTGCTGAGGATCAAACCCAGTGCCTTGCATGTGCTAGGCAAGCACTCTACCAGGGAACCACAACCCCAGCCCCTCAATTATCTGAATTCTAAATGAGTACAACCTTTAGGAGCCTAATTGCAATGAAAAATAAACTGCATAGTTTTGTTTTCTTTTTGTGGTGATGGGGTTCAAACCCAGGGCCTTTCACATTCTATGCCAGTAGTGTTTCACTGAACTACACCTCCAGCTGTTATGATCAACAAATTGAAAAAAGAAAGATTAGAAATATAACACAGAAAAACTGGTGCTGCCTAGGTATTGATGAAAATAAAAACAGATTCTGATAAACCTTGCTCTTGCATAACGAAGTAGAAGAGGGTAATCTATTCTATCTTCTTTCTAAACCAGTCTTTCCTTCTTACCCTTGTCAATCTTTTCATTGGGACCTCAAACTCCTGCTGCACGGATCTTCCCCACTTTTCTCACTTAGCTCCTGTTCTCTCCCAGAAGCTTCACTGAACTTTCAAAGGAAAGTTAAATTCCTCATATGTCAGTTACCTCGGAGTAAGATAAGGAGGTTTCACCTTCCTTCTCAAGACTATTCCCAAGCTTTACTCCTGTCCTTTTGAGAAATCCCTGATCCTGAGGTTCATATCTTCTTCTTAGAAGTCTCAGCTACTGAACTCATGACTCTTTGCTTCATTAATGAAAGAATTCTGGGTGTGGATTATGATCTTCCTCTCCAACATTATTCTCATACATCTCTCAATTAGACCTCATATGAACTTTGGTGCCCTGACCTCTCTGTTCTTTCTTAATTATCAACCACCTCTGACTTAACTTTACCTGACCCACATCTTGTCTATATGTGTGTGTGTATGTGTGTGTGTATATGTATGTATGTATGTATGTGTGTGTATATATATGTATTTATTCTTTTTTTTTTGGTGAGGGAAGGGGTATCAGGGATTGAACTCAGGGGCCCTCAACCACTGGGCCACATCCCCAGCCCTATTTTTTGTATTTTATTTGGAGACAGGGTCTTACCTAAGTTGCTTAGTGCCTCGCTTTTGCTGAAGCTGGCTTTGAACTTGAAATCCTCCTGTCTCAGCCTCCCAAATCACTGGGATTATAGGCATGTGCCACTGGCCTGGATATATATATATATGTATATATATTTTAAATACCTTTATTTTATTTATTTTTATGTGGTGCTGAGGATTGAACCCAGTGCCTCACAAGTGCTAGGCAAACATTCTACCACTGAGCTACAACCCCAGTCTCCCGGCTATATATTTTTAATATTCTTAATCTCTTCTCCTTTTGTGACAAATGCCTGGCAAACCTCTGATATCCACCTTCTTTATGCTTACAGTAAAGTTACTAAGCACTTACTACTAGAGAAAAATCCTAATACAGAAAGGTTGGATTATCAATTCATTCGGGAATACACAAAACACACAAAAATAAAGCTCACCTGCAAACATTACAAATTGAAAACTCTTGGCAAGTAATCCAATGGAAACAATACAAAAAATAAAAAAAACTAAAACAAATTAATAAAAAGAACACACTACTGTTTCTGGTCTATACATGTACATAAAAGCATTTATATACCCAATTTGCCACATACATGTATATGTATTCATAGTAGAGATGTCAGTAGCTCTTAATTTATAGACCTACATGGTACAGGGTCAGCATTGATCAAATCTCTGTGTAATTTCAGCCATACATTATTTTTCTTTTTTTCCCCCAGTGATGAGATTTGATCCCAAAGGCCCTTGTGCATGCTAGGAAAGCATACTTCCATTGAGCCACATCCCTAGGAGTCTTTGTGTAATTTCAAAGCAGTAAGAAAATGCACTTGGAAAAATAAAATTACAAAAAGTTAAAGACTTCTCAGTAAAGCATAAATTTGATAGAAAAAAAGCAATAATGGGAGATATGCCTTATTAAATATGGAAAGAATATAAAGTGTTAATTATAAAATAATATGATATTGACTTAAAAATAGAAAATTAAGATGGATACAGTAGTACATCTGAATCTCAACTACTCAAAAGGCCAAGACAGGAGGATCACAAGTTCAAGGCCAGACTGGGCAATTTAATTTAGCAAGACCCTATCTCAAAATAAAATAAAAAGGATTAGAAATGTAACTTAGAGGTAGAATGCTCCTGGACTCAATCCCCAGTAACTGACCCCTCTCCTGCCAAAATACAAAAAGAAAGAAAATTAACTAGTGGAAAAGAGGAGATTCTGGTGGCAAAGCCAGATATTTTAAAAAATTTAATATAAAACCAAGTAAGAGCCAGGTGCAGTGATGCATGCCTGTAATCCCAGCAACTTGAGAGACTATGGCAGGAGGATGTAAAGTTTGAGGTCAGCTTCAGCAACTTAGGAAGGAACTAAGTAACTTAGTGGAACCCTACCTCAACATAAAAAATAAAAAGGGCTGGGGATGTAGCTCAGTGATAAAGTGCCCCTGGGTTCAATATCCAGTAACCCCCCAATCCCCCACCCTCCGCAAACTAAACAACGCTCCCCCAAATAAGTAAAATACCATGTGGGACTTATTTTAAGTAATAATGTAAAATAACAGAATTTTTGGCTCTTATCTTACTCAATATACTACTATAAATTCTTTGAAAAAAAATTTAATGTACCAAGAACCATGTACTTAGTATAGCTGTAAGATGACAATTTTCCAGCTACTAAAGCAATGAGAAAATGACAAAGCTGATTTAAGTTCAAATAAATGAAAATGTCAAATAGCAGAACTGAAAAGTCATAATTATCAGGGCTAGAGTTGTAGTTCAGTGGTTGAGCGCTTGGTTAGCACGTGTGAGGCACTGTGTTTGATCCTCAGCATCACATAAAAATAAATAAAAACATCCTGTCCATATAGAATTTAAAAAAAATATTTAAAAAAATTAAAAAGTCACAATTATCTACACCAGCATCTTAGCAAAATAATTATAAAAATTTAATGATAGAAACAAAACACATTACAAAATGTTTATTTTTTTATTTTTTTATTTTTTTTTTTGATCCATGCATCCTTTATTCCATTACCAACCACTGTGCTGCATCCAAGCAACAGTACACAAACTGGCAATCAACCGCAATCCAGTTGTACAACAATCTGAGGCTTACAGTACATTTAAGGCTTTTAAATTTGAAAAGAAAATAAAAATAAAACAAAGGACCCCCAAACCCAAACCCCCAACCAATACAAGTAGTGTAGCAATTTTAAGCATCTTCTATTTCTGATGCTCATTTGGCGCAAATCCAGTGTCAAAACCCAAATAACTCCTAAACTAAAAAGATTATTAGTTTAGTGAAATTTTAATTACATAAATTCTTTTTTTTTTTTTTTTTTTTTTAAATATTTATTTTTTTTTTAGTTATCGGCGGACACAACATTTTTGTATGTGGTGCTGAGGATCGAACCCGGGCCGCACGCATGCCAGGCGAGTGAACTACTGCTTGAGCCACATCCCCAGCCCATTACATAAATTCTTCAAAGCATAAACTTGGAATTTTTGTCTTGGAAATGTCATAAAAATTTTTAATAGCAAAACATAGGAATAAAAACATACTAACAAAATGTATTCAATCATTTACATTACAAACAAGGAATTTGCAGTTTGTTGTTGTAGCCTGACAAAAGAAAACTACCCATTAAGAATCTATGCACAATGTAATTGCAAATATGTACAGTACTTTAAAAAAGCCTATTAGGAGGACTTTACAGAAGGAAAGTCAGCTAGGCTCTTTGATAGACCAAACAGACAATCAAAATATTAAAACTCTGTTGGCTAGTAATAAATTTACACTTAAAAAAAACCCCAGTTTCCTTTTGCTTAAGAATTTTCCAGTTATATTTATATTGTTACAGTTGATGAAGCTGCCCGTGATAGTTCCAGTAAATCACCCTTCAACTCATGTGTTTGGGAAAAGATCAGCACATTAACAAAAATTAATAAAAGGATTGCCACCACAGTGGTTTTCCAGTTACACCATCACAGCTTCACAAATGGGTAAATCCAGTGGCTGAGAAAGATCCACATATCAAATGTTGAGCACATTGGGGAAGAGAGGGCCAAGTCCTGCATCAATGAATGAGAAATGATGGGCAAGGGCATGAAACAGATGAGAGCACACTTTATACAGCACTAGAAAAGGTTCCCCACACTCAGCTCTCATTCCCATTCCTGTAGGTAACGAAGCTGGGAATCACAGCTGCGCAGTTTAACGTGTTGTGGGAATTGAGTAGAACAACCTCTTAATATAAAAGACTGAGGTCTGTTCACCTCTTTGATCAGAGTACCCTAAAGGTGGGCACTTCTTTGTGGTTATGGGCCAGTTAGCTATCCAGTTAAAGCATGTGCAAAACAGACGACTCTTCTGTTCACAGTAAATGAGGTAAGATCGCGTTGTTGTCTTCAGGAATTAGGAAGTTCGTGAGATATAAACTGTTTTAGTCTTTCCAGGTATTGTGCATAAAGCTCTATGTCATTATGCCCAGCTCCCTCTACCCAGAGAGGCTCCACGGCTCGGGGGCAGCGCTCATACATCGCCAGGCCGTGGGAGAAGTCGATGACCTCATCTTCTGTACCATGAATGACCAACACAGGAGATGTGACTTTAGATATCTTGTCAATGCTGGGGAACGCATCAAAGCAGTAGGTTTTCCTGGTATCCGGAAAAGCCACACGCAGACCAGACATCAGAGGGGAGTGGAGAATGACAGCAGCACACTCATACCGTGAGGCCAAGTCTACAGTGGGGACAGTCCCAATGCTCTGACCGTAGAGGATAATGTTCTCTGGACTTACGCCATACCGGGTGCGCAGCGCCTGCCACGCGGCATCGATGTCGGCGTAGAGGTTCTTCTCGGAGGGTTAGCCCGAGTAGTCGTAGGAGAAAATGTTGCAGTTGATGCGCGAGCCGAGGCCGATGTAGAAGCTGCACATCTGGCCCAGGTCCACGGCGTTGCCGTGAGAGAAGAGCAGAGAGAAGAGCAGCGTGTAGAGGCTGGAGGGCGCGCAGCGCACGAACATGCAGCCGAGAAGACCTCGACGGCGTCCAGCTCGCGCTGCGAGTACTGCCAGTCGGCGCGCTCGCTCAGGTGCAGGCTGCACGCGCCGGGCCCCGCGCCCGCGCCCTCCTCAGGCTGCTGCGGCGCCGGCTGGGCCGCAGCTGCCCGGGCCGGAGCAGGGGCCGTGGAGGGCGCGCCGGGGCCGCGCTGCTGGGGCGCCAGGACAGTGTAGGTGGGCTCGGGCGGCAGGAAGGCCAGCTTGGCGGTGATGCGGCTCGGGCAGGGCGGGCAGCAGAAGAGCCAGCACAGCTCTCCCAGCGAGAAGCCGTTCATCCTGGGGCCTGGCTCAGGCATCCGGGCGGCCTGGCGCCCGCCGGCTACCCGACTGGCTGGTGGCTGACGGGGAGGAGGGAGCGCGCGGGCGCGACAAGGAGGGCGGCTGCGGCCCGCCCGCGGCGGGAGGGAGGAGCGGGAGAGCGGGTCAGCGGCTGCCCCCGCGGCCCGGGCGACGCGCGGGCGGCCGGGGCCCGCGCGCGGCACTCAAAGCCGGCGGCGGCCAGGGCCGGCTGTGCGCGCCGCCCGCGCTCCCACACCACAAAATGTTTATTAAGCATTTATTACCATGTTAAATGTCTGTGCCAAGTGCTTTAAATATATTATCCTGCTTACTTTTTCAATTCCATAATTCCATATTTATTAATGAAAAATAAATTCATATAAATAAATTCATATATATTCAATTCTATACTTATTAATATTTATAAATGAAAAATCTGAAAAGCTCAGACATTATATAACTTGCCTGGGGTCATAAAAATGTATATTTGAGTGACAGGATTAGGATTTGTGCCATAGTTATGGATTCTAAATCCATGTTGTTAGCTACAGAACATAGACTCTATTCTAATTAAAAAACAAACCTAGAGCCGGGCACCGTGGCACACTCTTGTAATCCCAGCAGCCTGGGAGGCTGAGGCAGGAGGATCACGAGTTCAAAGCCAGCCTCAGAAAACAGCGAGGTACTAAGCAACTCAGTGAGACCCTCTCTCTAAATACATTACAAATAGGGCTAAAGATGTGGCTCAGTGGTTGAGTGTCCCTGAGTTTAATCCCCAGTACCAAAAAAACAAAAAACAAAACAAAACAAAAAAACAACCTAGGGAAAGAAACCCTAAAGAATGGGAAATGATTAAATACATCAGAGTCTATAAACCTGAATCAACTCTATGGTTATTAAAATAAACAAAAGGAGCCACATAGATAAAAGGTAAAGTTTTTATGAACTAGTGGTTAATTATAAAGAAAATACAAGAGGGTGATACTAAGAATCTTGTTAGTCATAAAAGTGATGGAATTTCATGCATTTTATTTATAGTTCTATATAAATGAAAATTTACAAACCTTCTGCATACAGTCGCTCTGCAAGGAAAACTGCATCTCGGTAAGCATAATGGTTTAGCGCTTGCCATATAGCAGCCTGCAAGTGGAAGAAAAAGAAAATAAATACAGATACACAGAGTTTCAAAGTTACTCCTAGCACAAAGCTTTGAATATAAATATCTTTAAGTGAAAAAACCTCAATGCCCATAGAGCAAACTCCACAGTGTGTATGACTCCTGACATATCTGCATTTACTCACTCAACCTGCATTACTTTTAGTCTTCTGTGCCTTTGTATATCCTTTTTCTTCATCAGGGAATGCTGGCTCCCTTACCAACCTTCCCTAATAAATTTCTAATTCTTTCTAAAGTCCTAGCTTAAATAACGCCACCGTGCCTGGCTAACAAACACTATTGTATTCACTTCTTAAAGTACATGTTTAAGAAGTTCTCCAAATTAAGATATATACTTAGAAATAAAATTACTGAGTTATTGAATATGTTCATCTTTACTAGATAATGTCAAATCATTTTAAAAAATTATTAATTTATATACCAAATAATAATATCAGTTTCTATTTCTATTTCCTGGCTAACCTCTAGCCATTACTTTTTTCATTTACTTCTTCATTAGAATAGTCATATTATATTACAGTTATCTGTTTACAAGTCTGCCTATCCTACTAAAATTACATGCTCTTACCAGCAGTGGTTTTCAACCATTTTTCATGATACACATGAAGGAAATGTTCAAATGTATATCATCCTCCCACAAAAACTTCCTCACCTATTAGTTTAAATGCCACCTATTTCTCAACCACTCAAGAAAGCACACTGGAATACAAATGAGTAAAATTATAGGACTAATCTTTAATTCACTTGAATCATGCTTTTTTTTTAGAGTCAAGAATCATAAAGTATATATAAGATAGGACATTTTAAGTTAAAAATAATAAAAAATATCTACATCCATGCACTAACCACTCAGGTCCAGAAATAAAATATTAGCAACTATCTTTGAAGTTTTTTTTTTTTTAATATTTATTTTTTAGTTCTCGGCAGACACAACATCTTTGTTTGTATGTGGTGCTGAGGATCGAACCCGGGCCGCACGCATGCCAGGCGACCGCGCTACCGCTTGAGCCACATCCTCAGCCCTTGAGCCACATCCCCAGCCCTGAAGTTCTATAGTCTCCTCCAGCATGTCAATAATATAACTTCTTCTAGCCTTAAATAGGAAACTACCACCCTGAATTCTGCTGACCTTTCTTCTGGCTTTCTTCATAATTTGATACATTTGTGCCTATCATCTCTAAGCAGCAGCATATTTAATTTTCCAACTTTAAATTCATGCTTGATGATATCTGAGGCTGGAGTTTGTTCACTTTCATTGAACAAATAATATTTCCACTGTTTAAAGATATCAAAATACGTTTTATATGGGCATTTGGGTTATTTCTAGAGTTTCTGTTTGTTTGTTTTAATAATGCTACAACAAACACTATTTTTTTTGGTTACCAAGGATTGAACCTGGGGGCATCAGACCACTGAGCCACATCCCCAGCCCTATTTTGTATTTTCTTTATAGACAGGGTCTTACAGGTCTGTGCTTCCATGCCTGGCTAACAAACATTATTGTACTCACTTCTTGGAGTACATGTTTAAGAAGTTCTCTAAATTAGGATACTTAGGAATAAAATTACTGAGTTATTGAATATGTCCATCTTTACTAGATAATGTCAAATCATTTTTAAAAATCATTAATTTATAAACCAAACAATAATATGAGTTTCTTGGGGCTGGGGATGTGGCTCAATCGGTAGCGCTCTCGCCTGGCATGTGTGCGGCCCGGGTTCGATCCTCAGCACCACATACAAACAGAGATGTTGTGTCCACCGAAAACTAAAAAATAAATATTAAAAAATTCTCTCTCTCTCTCTCTCTCAAAAAAAAAAAAAAAAGAGAGTTTCTATTTACTCCATAGCCTTGTATACACTACGATTGTCAAACTTTAAAAGCCTCCAATCAATTACAAAAAAATAGATTATCAGGCTGGAGCTCAGTGGTAGAGTGCTTGCATGTATGAGGTTCAGGGTTCAATCTCCAGCAACACACACACACACACAGTGATAATAATTAAAAAACAAATAAAGGTTTAAACTATTCAAGATTAAAAACCTCTTGTTTGTACTGTCTTAACTTTTTAAACTGGAGGGCTTTAGTACTTATTCAATAAATATATTCTGAGCGTCTACCATGTGACCACTTTCTGGACTCTAGATATTTAGCTATGAGCAAATAACTTCTGCTCTCATTAAGTCTCATTCAAATGTTACTCTTATCTAGACCAAAGCCTTTCAACCCCACTTAGATGATGTTCTATCCCAAATTCACTGAATCACAATTTCTACACCTGGGATTGTGCTTAGATTATCATTACTTTTAAAGTTTTCTACAGGTGATAAATGAGCATTCAGGGTTCAGAATCATTCCACGTGTCCAGATAAGCAATCTCCCTTTTTATAGTAAAAACTTGTGAAAATTTATGAAAGCTATTAACCTCCTCCCCAGATAAAAGCATATACTCTGGAAGTCTGCATATATTGAAAATCCACATTATCTTGGAAGTATAGTATAAATTTGGAAGTATACTATAAAGCTGAAAATCTAGTCCATGTGATAGGAGCTGAATGTCACCTACTAGAAATAATAGGTACTTGATAAGTATTTGTGGAATTAAATTTAAATATTTAAAAGAAAGGAGCCAGGTGTGGTGGTGCACATCTGTAATCCTGGTGATACAGGAAGCTGAGGCAAGAGAATCATAAGTTCTGGGCTGGCTTCAGCAACTTCGCAAGACCCTGTCTCAAAAATAAAAAAATAATAAGGACTGAGGATGTTGGCTCAGTGGTAAAGTGCTATAGGGTTTTAATCTCCAATACCAAAAGAGAAAGAAAGGAAAAAAAAAAGGAGAAATGGTCAAGTTACTACTTTTAAAAAGGTCCTTACTCTTTTGTATTTTAGCAACTACTACAGAGTTAGTGTCTGAAGAAGCACTACTGCTGCCAAGACTAGGAGAGGCCAATTCGGAGGACACAAGATCACAAGTTTGAAGTCAGTCTCACCAAGGTAGAAAGACCCGGTTTCAAAATAAAATTTGTAAAAAGGCTGGGGATGTAGCTCAATGGTTTAAAAAAAAAAAAAGTACTGAGATAAACTAAAAGTGTTCTAAGAGAATTTCAACATTTGGATTGCATAACAACTTCAAAAAATATCACTCAGAAAATACTAGGCTAAAGGGTTTTCAATCTAATTTGACTCAGCAATTATCTCTTTTCTTTTTTTTTTTTAATTTAATGAAGAGGATTCCTGATTCTTGTTAATCACATTGATCAAGTTGTTTATGAGCTTTAACCACCTACAAAATAAAGACTAAAACACTTCAAAGACAGGCATATACATGAAAGTCTAGCTAAGTAATTGATAATTATAATTCTGCCCCCCAAAACATATCTGGTCTTCTAGTACTGGTGTGGCCTAGGGTTCTGGAACCACACACACATATAAGTACCTTTCAAAATTACACTAACTTAAAGCAACTGCAGTAATAATGAAAGACACACACAAAAAAACATTTGCATCTATAAGGCAGACCATATTTTGCCTGGATTTCTTTAGTAGTATCTTAATTGGCCTCTCTGAATTCTCCCCCCGTGACTTTTTCACAAATCAGATCTGATCATGTAACACCTTCACTCAAAATCCTTCAGTAGCTTCTCATTGTTCTTACTGTAAAAATTGTAATCATCAAACTTGGCAACATAGTAGAGTTTGTGCTTACTTCTCTTTTCTTTTCTTTCTTTTTTTCGCAGAGCTGGAACCCAGGGCCTCCTTGCTTACTCCTAGGCGAATGTTCCTTTCTTCCTATAGCCCTAGTCCTTTTTATTTTATTTTTCAAACATGGTCTTGCTAAATTGCCCAGACTGACCTTAAACTTATGGCCTTCCTGCCTCAGCTGGCATTATAGGTGTGTGCTACTGTGCTTATATTTTCTTGTGCTCTGTGCTTAGCACAATAGTGTTTTTTCAGCTCTTCAAATTTACCATATTACTCCCATCTTACAGACCTTCTATTACATGCAGTTTCACCTAGCACATGCCTCCTTTCCTCCAAACTAAGCAGATTCCAGTTATCCTTCAGATTTTTCTCTGAGAGAGGGTTTCTTTGAAACCCCAAGATGAAATTTGGTATCCTTATTAAACACTTAATAGCACCAAGAATCTTTCTTTTGTAATACTTCTTGTCGTAGTTTTACGTTGATTTTGGAAGAAATTTTAGTGTCTTCCTTGCTATTATAAATTCCAGGAAGGCAGGGACTACATACACATCTTTGTTATTATTCTTCAAGATCTATTATGTGTTTTAAAGCAGGTGCTAAGTAGACACATGTTGAATGAACAAACAAATGATTCTGAACTTTTGGCAGTCTTCCCATTATTAGCATTCTTGTATTTTAGTCTTAGTTTTAATTTTCTCTGTATTTCTTGATATCCAATAATTAAGGATCTCTGGGAGTCTGTATTGAAACTCAGTGATAAACAGAATTATTTTGCAATGCAAATAATTAACCACCTAATTACTCATTTATGAAATCTGAAGATTTTTCAAGAACCTACTTGTTTAATTTTGTTCTATGTTAAAGAAAATGATGAGTAGAGGATTAAATGTTGGAGATCTATGCTCAAATTTGTGTGCCACCACTTTTAGTATGATTTTGAGGGAAATATTAAACTCTTCTCAGCCTTAGTTTCCTCATCTGAAAAATGGGGCTCTATTTCTAGGAGCTGTTGTGTGGTATATGGGATGATACATATTATGGGCACATATATAATAAAGCTATAAAGTTCTAGAACTCTAATTTTTTTTGCACTGGGAATTGAACCCAGGGGCACTTAATCACTGAGTCACATTCTCAGCCCTTTTTTATTTTTTATTTTGAGACAGGTTCTTGGGCTGGGTATATAGCTTAGTGATAGAGTATTTACCTATGATGTGCAAGGCTTTGGGTTCAATCCTCATGTACCACCAAAAGGAAAACAAAACAAAACAACCCTTTAGAGAAGGTCTCATTAAGTTGCTGAAGCTGGCTTTGAACTTGAGATCCTCCTGCCTCAGCCTTCTCAGCCACCAGGATTATAGGTATGTGCCACTTTTTTTTTTTTTTTTTGACTTTTCAAAGTTAAAGAAATGAAAGAGAATAAAGTATCATATTCATTCCTTTAATACCAATTTTGGTGGGAGTGGTAGGGTATGCTAGTGTGGACTGAACTCGGGGGCAGTCTACCACAGAGCCACATCTTCAGCCCTTTTTATTTGAGGTAGGGTCTCATTAAATTGTTGAGGCTGGCCTCAAACTTGTGATCCTCCTTCTTAAGTCTCCCAAGCTGCTGTGATTAAAAGCCTGCACTATACCCAGTCCTTTATTACCACTTTTAGCATCAGAAAGATAATAATGCCAGCCAACACAAACTTTTATAAATCCAGAAGTTAATCTCGCCACTTACAGAAACCTACCTATAGCTTCCATCCATACTCTGAGAAATCACCTCTAAATTCCTAAGTGATGGTGTCTCTCTGGGGTTGGTGGTGGGGGGAGCAGATTACTCTGAGGCACTACAAATTAGTAGCTGATGATGAGCAGAGCTAAAATAAGCTCCTGGTTATTCATCTACCTTTATCCAACTGATGGTGTAGGCTTCCACCAAAAGAAAAGCACTTAGTACATCAACCTCTAGAGTTCTAAAAATTAATGCCAGATGTAGTTAATGCTGCTAAAAACAGTTATGAAGCCAAACAGAGCAACATTCCTTCCCTCCCCACATCCCCACAAAATGTTTAAGAGAAATGTCACTGATTAAATTAATGGCTTGGTCCTTGGTTCCATTAATTTAAAAGTAAACAAACAGCATAAAGTTGCAAAATTCCTTATTTGTTATTCTTAAACCTGAAATACTATTTTAAATGTAAACAAATATCTGTACGTACTCAGACTTAAATGTGACTACTATAAATTGTTTTGTTCTTGTTTTTGTAAAAAAAGAAAACAGCTGCTTTTCAAATAACCATAACAGCAATGAATAATAAAAACTTCAGCTGATAAAAGAAGTGATAAGGAAAACAAAAAAAAAAATCCAAAACATCATTGTGGACTTTTACATTATATATTAATGTATAGAACTCTAATTTAGTGGGGCTGGGGTGTGGCTCAGTGGTAGCGCACTTGCCTGGCATGTATGAGGCCCTGGGTTCAATTCTCAGCAGTGCATACAAATAAATAAAATAAAGGTCTATTAAAAAAAAAAAGAACTCTAATTTATTTTTGGATTATATCATTGGGCAAATCCTTCCTCCCCATTTAGCAATGTCAGTGGTGGGGGAAATAAAGAAAAATCTGGTAGGTAAAGGCCAGGAATATTGCCAAATGCTCTACGATGCACTCCCTCTTATACCCTCCTCCCCACCAACAAATATCAGCTGGCTCAAAATTTTGTACCAAAATTAAGTAACTTGTATATCTAAATTCTTACCTCTTTCTTTCTTGCCAATAGCAGCAGATTAATATTCCCAAAGCAGTGTTTTCATTATGTAATTCTTCTACTCAAAAACTCTTTTGCTCATACAATGGTTATTCACTATCACATCAAATCTAAACCTCTCAGCCTGGAGGTTTATAACTTGCTTCTACCCAGCTACTAAAACTTTCTTCTTCCTGTTCTCAATTCCTACTCAAGCCAAGGGTTACAATACTTTGCTGTTCTCCCTAAACAATATTATAATCTTTGGGCTTTTGCTCATGCCATTCCATGCCACAAATATTCTTTTTCTTCTCTATCAATTCCAAACTCTTCAAAAATTTTAGGCTTTAAGTTTTGCTCCTTTAAGAAGCCTTTCCCATTATTCTGGCCTGAAAAGATATCTTTTTCCCAAATTCCTTTTTTTTTTTTTAAATATTTATTTTTTAGTTTTAGGTGGACACAATATCTTTATTTTACATTTATGTGGTGCTGAGGATCAAACCCAGTGCCTCATGCATGTTAGGCGAGCACTCCACCACTGAGCTACAAATCCCAGCCCCCCAAATTCCTTTATTATTATTTGTGCTATCAAATACATACTGACTTGTAACATTACTCAATTTTTCCTGTTAAGCATTCTTATCTTCCTCTTAAAATTAGGAGTTATACCTCAATACTTGATAGTCTCACAAATACCTGCAATTTAATTTGTTTAAAAAAGAATGTTTAATTGCCCTCCCTCACATCTACCCCCATCCCCAAAGGATTCTCCATTTCTTAAAATAGCACCAACAAAATGAAATCCAGACAGTCATTCTTTTTTCTTTTTCTTTTCTTGGGTACTGAGGATTGAACCTAGGGTCACTTTATCTGTCAACTATATTACAGTTCTTTTTATTTTGAAGTGGGGTCTTGCTGAATTGCTAAGGCTGGTCTCAAACTTGCAATCCTACTGCCTCAGCCTTCTGGGTCACTGGGATTACAGGTGTGCACCACCACACATAGTCATTCTTGATATCTACCCCACCTTCACATCAAATCAATTTCCATGTCTCAATGGTTCTACCTCTCATTATTTCTTGAGCCATAAAGTACTTTTTTACTGTCTAAGAACTCTAAAACAATACTGTGTATATGGTACCCAATTACTATATTGCTTATTAAAGTGATTTTCAAAAGGCTTGGTTTACAATTTCATCTAACACTTCTAATTGTGAATCTTACTCCTGGGAATAATTGATAAATTAAAAGTGATAAATAAAATGGCTGCTCATTTTATCTGTCAACTTTTTCCTATGCCTAGTAATACCGTAAGCCTTAGGCATTCCAAGAAAGAAAACTATTTTCCAAATTTATTCTCATTCCTTTTCAAATATATGGAATCAGTCATCATTTTTTTAAGACTCTCTTACTCTTTTCCTTACTAATTCATTCCCATTTTCAATACTATGCCTCATCAGTTGATCTTCATAACTGTGGTCAAAGTTGCTTGCTCCTCCCACTGTTAAAGATCCCTTCTTAATTAGCTGCTTCTTATACCATAAATTACAACCAAAATTCTAACCTAGTCATATCCTCCCACTTTTTTGGGGGGGTGGTGGTGGTACTGGGATTGAATCTAGGGTTGCTTTACTACTGAGCTAAGTCCCTGGTATTTATCATTTAAAAATTCGAGACAGGGTCTTGCAAAGTTGCTGATGCTAGCCTTTAACTTGTAATTCTCCTGCCTCAGCCTCCCGAGCTACTGGGATTACAGGCTTGCACACCTCACTGAATTCACCTAGTTATATCCTAAACTTACCATCCCAAAATCTAATGGACAAGCTAGAATCAGGGAGGGTGGAAAAAGATGAATTTGACTTTTAAGCCTTAAAAATATCTAAGTGTATTAATCCTGAGAGTACTTTAAGAAAAAAATAGAAAACCTGATGGGTACTATCTAGAATAGGCTACATATTTCTATTCCACTCCATGCTTTTATACAGGTTGAAATTATTATTAAGTTGTCATTATATGCTATAAATGCAACTGCTTTATCACTTCAGAAGTCTTTTAGGGCCAGAAATACAAAATTACAAAAATATGAAACAGAAATTAATTTAAGCAATCTACTAATCCATTTAATTTCATGTTGGGTCTCAAAAAAACCGTAAAAGGAACTCTACACCACAAGAGAAATTTGGATTGAAAGAAACAGCTTTGGAAAAACTGATACAACTTAGGAACAGGTAAATTTCTTAAGATAAAATCATGCATTATGTTAATTAAAATACTAATGGTTGTTATACATAAAGAGCTGGAGATGAAGCCAAAGTAGGAAAAATGAGCATTTCATGTTGTGAAGAAAAATTAAGGAAATACAGAAGTAGTGATATATTAAAGTATTTGTTATTTGACACCACAGGTCTCTTAAGGGCAATATGAAGAAATTTCTAAAACTGGTTTGCTTTATAGCTTCAAAGTAAAGTCCAGGACTCAATGACAGCAGCTGATAAGAGGTCAACTCCTCTGGCCAAGTCAAAGATCACATGGTGGGATGAAGGTCTTCCAGACCTGGTCCATCACCAAGGGACAAAAGATTCAATTTCTCCAGATGGCAGGGGGGAAAACGACTTGGCACTCCATCACACACTTAAAACCCAATAGGGTTTCCTCCCTGGTAACAGCAACTGTGCGTCAAAGCATACCTTGATGTGGTAAGGATAGTGAAATGGACGGAAAAAACATTATTTATCTTTCATTTCCTGAATGTCTTTTAAACATGTACAATGAAATATTTTTGATCCTCATCACAGGTAATGGAAAAACCCAGATTCGTCCTTTCTACTCCCTTCCCTTCTATAGGTGCTTGCACCGGGCGCGCCCGGGCCTTTGAGTTCTCTTCTCAGATCAACACTGTCCAGTGGGGAATCCATTGAGCGAGAAAGACAACATGGGTTACAATGTCTGGCATCAAAATAGAAATTACTATTAAAAATGCCGATCCTATCCTCTCACACATAACAAAAACAAAAACAAAAACAAGAAAAACCCCGCAAACTTGCCCCACCTTTTCGAAGATCATACCAGCGCCGTTCAAATGTGATTCTCAATCATCCTTTAGACAAGAGAGCACCTGGGGCGCGTTTTCGGCCCCCTCATATCACCCCCACCACCACCCCGTGCCAGGCCAGGCCCCTGGACTCGCAGGAGAGGTTGGCGGACGCGGACTCCGACAGAAAAACAGGCATTACCGCCAAACGCCGCTCACACTAGGGGTAGAAGTAAGGTAGGGCTAGAGGTAACACGGCTTAGGCCGCGAACAAGGCCTCCAAACGATGGAAGAACGGCACGACCCGCAGGGGGAGAGGCGGGAGAAGCAGCCTGGCCTAGGCCGCACCAGGCCGCAAGTGGCCATACGCGGTTTCCTGACTGAGGCTGCGAGCCAAGTCTCAGAGAAGAGGGTTATCATTACCTGGACGGGTTCCTGCAGGACCGTCATCCTTGAGGCTCAGGCCCACTTTCTGCAGTGCCTCAGGCCCCCCGTAGCGGCTCCGGCCCGGCCAGCCCCGGCTCATTTAAACTCACCAGCGACCGTTACCGGGGGATGGGGGAGGCCGAGCTATTGCCGAGTATCTCCGAGCGGAATACGAAAATATCCGAAGTAATAGAGATGCAGGCGAAAGTAAGACGGAAATGCCCGAAATGGGCCGGAAATGCCCGAAGTGAGTCGGCCGAGAAGGCGACCGTTGCCGGAAATTGTCGAAGATCACCGGAAACTACCGAGTTTGACCCAACGCGTAGTTTCCTGTTCTCAGCCACGCCTTCACCCACGCACGCCACGCCCAATCGTCCACGCTATACGCTTCCCTGCCCAATCGGCAACCAGCAGGCTGGGAGTGGCCTGACGGATCGGGCGGGGATCGTTACGTGGCAGAGTTGGAGTCTGGATTCGCTACACTCCCCCCTTCTGGATTAATTGGTGCAGAGTAGATAGAGCAAAGGGTAAAACACCAGAATTTGGGCCCGACTTGAATTAACCAAAAAGTATTTGTCTTTTGAGTTTAGATCATTATCCATTCCAGAAATACCTATTTACAGCTCCGGGGTAAATTTTAGAGGTTTGACTCTCTCCAAACATATAGGATGGCGGGTCCTCAAGGCCTATCTAAGGGTTACGCAAAGAGTGCTACATTATGTGGTGCCCATTATAAACGGTGTAAGAATTCAGAGGAGGGATAAATTAATTGGGATTAACAAAAAGAAAAGAAAAAGATTTAAACTAGAGTTTGAAGGATAGGTATAATTAGAAGAAAAAACAAGATATTGTAAATGAAAGCAGGAAAGATGAGGTCACCTGGTAAAAAGTTAAGGCACTTGCTGAAAATAGTTACTGAGGTGACGAGATGACGGAAAAATCTCAAAAGCCAGTTTGAAATTTTTATTCTTGATAGAAGATGCCATTTGGTGTACTACAGAGTGTAGTATTAGAAGTCCAGTGGCCTGGTATTGAATTTTGTCTCTTGCGCCAACTACTTAACAGATTCTTGGGCACCTCTCTGAGCTTCTATTTGCATAATCTGAAAAAATGATCAAGGAAATTAAGTCCATTAGTAGATGTGGCAGCGTCTAGTACCACTGTAGACACTTTCAAATTTCCTTTCTGCTTCCTTACTCCCCCCACCTCAAAAGCAAGAACTAGAAACTATTAAAATTGTGACTTTCAGCAGACAAGACAGTTTTTGAAGGTTAATTTTCTGTCAGAGCTGGGAGTGGTGGCTTATGCTTGTATTGCTAGCTGCTTGGGAGACTGAGGCAAGAGGATCTCAAGTTTAAAGTCACCCTCAGCAATTAGCAACCCTAAACAACTTAGATACTTGCCTGTAAATAAATAAATAAATAAATAAGGGCTGGGAATATGGCTCAGTGGTTAAATACCCCTGGGTTCAATCCCTAGTATCAGGCGGAAAAAAAAAAAAAAAAAAAATCTGTCCAGGACTTCTCTAGGCTAGACCTGGGACTACATTCTGTTGTCTGGACATGTGAAATTAAGTTAGAGCTGTTTTTTACTTTGGGTGATGTTGGAGTGAAGTTGTTTTTTTTTTTTTTTTTTTAACAACAACTGACAGATCTATATCCTTCTCCACTACCTGTCTCAAAATACTGATTATGTATTTGTCGTCCCACACGGGGCAAGTGCTAAGGTGATTTTTGACTGCCCTGTGCCCTCTTCTTTTAGCAGGATTATTCTGAGTAAGTTAGGTTAAATAGCTAATAAGTTAGGTTAAATAGTTAATTAGCTATTTAGAGTTCAGTTAGTTAAAATCAAATGAAATTAAAAATGTTCTTCAGATGCCCTAGTCACATTCCAAAGACTCAATAACCTTTAGGGCTAGTGACTACCATATTGAACAAAGATACAGAACATTACTGTTATTGGCTTGACTTAGGTCTAGAAGATAGCTTCACTCATGTGTCTAGCTAGGGCCTTGATGCAAGCTGTTGGTAGCTGTTGGGTGTGCCCCTCAATTCTCCAATAACCTCTGTCTTCACATTGACCTCTCATTATTCATAGTCTAGCCACAGCCTCTTGACTTGGTAGCTGGCAACCAAATGGGTGAAAATGGAATCTGTGGGGCCCCTGAAGCTCTACCTCTGTAAGTCAAACCCATCGCTTCTTGTTGGTCAAATTAAGACACAGGGTCAGCCTGGATTCACCAGGAGGAAAAAACAGACTCCACCTCTTAATGGAAAGAGTTGTAAAGCAACGCTACAAGAGGCATATGCAATGGAAGAGATAGTTGGACATCTTTGGAAATGATCTATCATGCCAGATATGAGATGAGAGAATCTGTTAGTGGAAATGAAAAGAAAAGGTATGGGTAATAGACATTACTCTTAAAATTTGACCCTTTTAACTGAACACAATATTCCAGATTTATCCTGATAATTCAGAATGCAGTAGAACAAAATTTTGTAATCTAGATATCTCTATTAAAGTAAACTAAAGTTGTGTTTACATTCTCTAGCAGCAACACAATATTACTCATGCCAAATTAGTTTATTTTATAACCTGAGCTCTTTTTTTCATATAACATGCTGCCGACTCAGTTTTTGTGCTGTATTTTTTTTTGTAAACTCGAATGTAGAGCTTTATCAAGAGAATACATTAAAATGATACTTCATGTGAACGTGTGTATGTATTTAGAGTCAGCGTTTTAAAACTCTGTGATGGTTGGTGCTCTGACTTACAAGCTTAGAATTTGCCTAAAGCTTTCCACCTGTTCTCTCCTCAAAAAAAAAAAAAAAGAATGTTTTTTTTTCCTCTGACTGTTGAGATATTTTAGTCTTTTTATTTTATTTTATTTTTTTAGTTGTATATGGACAAAAACCTTTATTTTGCTTATTTATTTTTATGTGGTGCTGAGGATCAAACCCAGGGCCACATACATGCTCGGTGAGTGCTCTACCACTGAGATCTACCAGCCCCGAGATCTTTTAGTCTTTTAGGGCATTTTTATTTCCTGCCTGTTCCTGTTTGACATACTTAACTATGGCATCTAGTAACCACTTGGGCATCCTGCTGTCATCCGTTATCCACTATGTTAAGCTGGTGAGTAGAGATGAATTACAATAAGCATTATCCCTCAAATGGCAAATATTTCTTTTCCTTGGCCTGCTTCTTGATCTATTTCATGTTCAATCAGATTTGGAGGCATTTGGGAAGCTATTCAAAAAGCTAGAATTGGTATTATTGGCAAGATACAGACCTCATTGAAACATTGTTTAAAGTAAGTATACTCATTTTCTGAATTCCTTTAGTCCTCTTTGCACCCCTCATTTTGTCTTAGTGTATGTGGCCTGATATCCTCCTTACCTGACATTGAGGCTTCCTCTACCCTTCCTCTGGGTCACTTCATCCTCTTTTTTTGGATTTGATGACACAGTATTCTGGTTTTTGCTCCTCTGCCCCGTACCTTAGTATCTCCTTTGCAGCCCCTCTGCCAGTTCCCCTACATTAGAGTGCTTCAAGGGACTGTTCTAGACTGTCTTCTCACCCTACACATTCTTCCTAGGCAAGTTTTGTGGCCTCTGTTTCCTATTTACAAATCATTCCAAAAAAGTCCTTTCTCTAGGTGGACCACTTCTTAGAGCTCCAGACCCAGATGCTTAACTGCTGACTGGACATCTGTATCCGGATGCCTCACAGGGCTTGTTCACAATTGACCCTTCATTCTCCAGGCTTGAAATTCCTATTCCAGTTTGAGACATCATTAACTTTTCCATTGCCCAAGCCAGAAACCAGTCATTTTCTTTAACCCTGGAGAGGAGGTAGAGTTTCTCGTTGAGCTTAAGTTGACATAGGCAGGTTACCAGGAGAAAAGCATACAAATTTTATTTAGTAATTTTTACACGTACAGGGGACGTGTCACAAGAAAAATGATGACCCAAGGAAACAGAGTCCATCACTTACATACTAGGTTGGACAAAGAAGAGTAAATTGTGAAAATGTGGCAAGACAAAAATGGATGTGCTAGGTCAGTTAATTGTGGAAGAGTGTTTGGAAAATAAATATTAACAAGGCTTGTACAGACTTCTCTCAGCCTCAAATCTGCCTCTGGTGTATATCTTTCTCCTATAGGGAGAGCGCCTTTCATGTGGGAATTTTACCTCCTACTTTCAAGAATAAAAAGGAAGGTCAGGCCCTGGATGTGTAGCTCAGTGGTAGATTCCTTACCTAGCATGTGAGAGGCCCTGAGTTGTTCCCCAGTGTCACATATGTTCTCCCCACCCCTGGGGGGGAACAAGGACAATAAAAAAGAAGGTCAGAGTGTCCTTCTTACATCTGCTCTTTTTCAAGTGTGTTTAACTCTGAATAATTAATGCACCAAAGTAGCGTATCTTTGGGTGGCATATTGATTCTCTATAACCTCAATATCTAGTCACAAAGATCTACCAATATATACGTATATGTTTCTTTCTTTACCTCCCCTCCCCCAAACTTCTTTGTGTGTGTGTGTGTGTGTGTGTGTGTACTGGTGATTAAACCCAGGAGTTTTACCACTGAGCTACATCCCCAGCCTTTTTTTTTTTTTAATTTTTTTTTAGTTGTTGATGGACTTTATTGACTTTACTTTTATGTGTTGCTGAGGATCAAACTCAATGCCTCCTGCATGCTAGGCAAGCACACTACCACTGAGCCACAACCCCAATCCCGCCCCCCCCAACCTTTTTAATTTTTTTTTTTTTTTGAGACAGAGTCTCACTAAATTGTTTAGGGCATGGCTTAGTTGCTAAGGCTGGCCTAGAACTTGTGATCCTCTTGCCTCAGCCTCCTGAGTCATTGGTATTACTAGCATGTGCCACCCTGCCTGGTGCTGCGTGGGACTTCTTGACCCACTCTTGCCTCAGAGGCTTTGCACATACTGTTCTCTCTTCCAGAATACTTCTTTTTTTTTTTTCCTTTTTTTTTTAATGCAGTCCTGGGGATCAAACCCAAGGTCTTCTTCATAGTAGGCAGGTTCTTTACCACAGAATTACATCTCCAGAAATTTTTTTCTTAAAAAAGAAAACAAACAAAAAACAATTAACTGCTACATGAAAATAAAAGTTGTGCATATTTGTGGGATAATGTGAATGTTTTTATACATGTATATATTGTGTAGGGTTTATTTTATTTTTTTTTTAATTTTTTATTGTTGGCTGTTCAAAACATTACATAGTTCTTGATATATCATATTTCACAATTTGATTCAAGTGGGTTATGAGCTCCCATTTTTACCCCATATACAGATTGCAGAATCACATCAGTTGCACATCCATTGATTTACATATTGCCATACTAGTGTCTGTTGTATTCTGCTGCCTTTCCTATCCTCTACTATCCCCCCTCCCCTCCCCTCCCCTCCCCTCTTCTCTCTCTGCCCCCTCTACTGACATTCGTTTGTCCCCCTTGTATTATTTTTCCCCTTACCCTCACTTCCTCTTGTATGTACTTTTGTATAACTCTGAGGGTCTCCTTCCATTTCCATGCATTTTCCCTTCTCTCTCCCTTTCCCTCCCACCTCTCATCCCTGTTTAATGTTAATCTTCTTCTCATGCTCTTCGACCCTACTCTGTTCTTAGTTACTCTCCTTATATCAAAGAAGACATTTGGCATTTGTTTTTTAGGGATTGGCTAGCTTCACTTAGCATAATCTGCTCTAATGCCATCCATTTCCCTGTAAATTCTATGATTTTGTCATTTTTTAATGCAGAGTAATACTCCATTGTGTATAAATGCCACATTTTTTTTATCCATTCATCCATTGAAGGGCATCTAGGTTGGTTCCACAGTCTAGCTATTGTGAATTGTGCTGCTATGAACATCGATGTAGCAGTGTCCCTGTAGCATGCTCTTTTTAGGTCTTTAGGGAATAGACCGAGAAGGGGAATAGCTGGGTCAAATGGTGGCTCCATTCCCAGCTTTCCAAGAAATCTCCATACTGCTTTCCAAATTGGCTGCACCAATTTGCAGTCCCACCAGCAATGTACAAGTGTACCCTTTTCCCCACATCCTCGCCAGCACTTGTTGTTGTTTGACTTCTTAATGGCTGCCAATCTTACTGGAGTGAGATGGTATCTTAGGGTGGTTTTGATTTGCATTTCTCTGACTGCTAGAGACGGTGAGCATTTTTTCATGTACTTGTTGATTGATTGTATGTCCTCCTCTGAGAAGTGTCTGTTCAGGTCCTTGGCCCATTTGTTGATTGGGTTGTTTGTTCTCTTATTGTCTAATTTTTTGAGTTCTTTGTATACTCTGGATATTAGGGCTCTATCTGAAGTGTGAGGAGTAAAGATTTGTTCCCAGGATGTAGGCTCTCTATTTACCTCTCTTATTGTATCTTTTGCTGAGAAAAAACTTTTTAGTTTGAGTAAGTCCCATTTGTTGATTCTAGTTATTAACTTTTGTGCTATGGGTGTCCTATTGAGGAATTTGGAGCCCGACCCCACAGTATGTAGATCGTAGCCAACTTTTTCTTCTATCAGACGGCGTGTCTCTGATTTGATATCAAGCTCCTTGATCCATTTTGAATTAACTTTTGTGCATGGCGAGAGAAAGGGATTCAGTTTCATTTTGTTGCATATGGATTTCCAGTTTTCCCAGCACCATTTGTTGAAGATGCTATCCTTCCTCCATTGCATGCTTTTAGCCCCTTTATCAAATATAAGGTAGTTGTAGTTTTGTGGATTGGTTTGAAGGCATTCCCTCTAAAATCTGGAACAAGACAGGGATGCCCTCTCTCACCACTTCTGTTCAACATAGTTCTCGAAACACTGGCCAGAGCAATTAGACAGACGAAAGAAATTAAAGGCATCAAAATAGGAAAAGAAGAACTTAAATTATCACTATTTGCAGATGACATGATTCTATACCTAGCAGACCCAAAAGGCTCTACAAAGAAACTATTAGAGCTAATAAATGAATTCAGCAAAGTGGCAGGATATAAAATCAACACGCATAAATCAAAAGCATTCCTGTATATCAGCGACAAATCCTCTGAAATGGAAATGAGGACAACCACTCCATTCACAATATCTTCAAAAAAAATAAAATACTTGGGAATCAACCTAACAAAAGAGGTGAAAGACTTATACAATGAAAACTACAGAACCCTAAAGAGAGAAATAGAAGAAGATCTTAGAAGATGGAAAAATATACCCTGTTCATGGATAGGCAGAACTAACATCATCAAAATGGCGATATTACCAAAAGTTCTCTATAGGTTTAATGCAATGCCAATCAAAATCCCAACGGCATTTCTTGTAGAAATAGAGAAAGCAATCATGAAATTCATATGGAAAAATAAAAGACCCAGAATAGCAAAAACAATGCTAAGCAGGAAGTGTGAATCAGGCGGTATAGCGATACCAGACTTCAAACTATACTACAGAGCAATAGTAACAAAAACAGCATGGTACTGGTACCAAAACAGGCGGGTGGACCAATGGTACAGAATACTTCTTATTAAGAATACATGCATGGAATTTAATTTCTTCCATTTCAGTCCTTGGTGCCATGCCTTTCTCTGTCCTGCTCCCTCTCCCTATTACCCTTTATCTACTCTACTGATATTCCTTTCACTCATCTATTTGAATATTTTTGTTTTATATATTTATTTATAGTGGAATTCACTGTGGTTTATTTACACATGTGTGTAGTATAATTTTGTCAAATTTATTCCACATTTTCTCCCCTTTTCCGTCCCTCCTCCCTCCCTCTTCCTTCTATTTCATTGATCTTCCCTGTATCTTTATGATATTTGATACCCCCTTCCATATTTTTTTAATATTTATTTTTTAGTTATAGGTTGGCACTATATCTTTATTTTATTATTTTATTTTTATATGGTGCTGAGGATCGAACCCAGAGCCTCACGCATGCAAGGTGAGCGCTCTACCACTGACCCCCATTCCAGCCCCAGCCCACCCCCTTCCATCTTTTTCCCCCATCTTTTTGCTCTAGATTCCACATATGAAAGAAATATTAGAACTTGATTTTCTGAATCTGGCTTATTTCACTTAAAACAATGTTCTCCAGTTCTATCTATTTACAGGCAAATACCATAATTTCACCTTTCTTTATGTCTCAGCCCAAGACACTCTTAATTCTACTTTTCATCTAGCTGTCTCTGCATCTGTCCCAAATATACTTCTTCTAAGCCTTTCCTGACCCACTGGAAAGTTGACTGTCCCTGCAATTGCCCAGTGCTACAGACATGCCATTTGACTCTCATCACTCTTTACTGTGTTCACTTCTCATTTGCCTATAAGCTCCACAGGGCAGAGGCCCTATCTGCTTTGTAAGCCACACCTGATACACACATGGTACTTATTATTCTTTCTTTGAATTAATAGAATATAGTAATTCCCCCTTATTCATGGGGAATAGCCTCCAAAAACCCCAGTGGATGCTTAAAACTGTGTATAGTATCAAACCTATAAAACACTTTTTTCCTCCACCTACACATATTAATTTAATGCTTATTTCTAAGCACTTATTATCCATTGTGGTTGCAACTTGCAGTTTGAGGTATAAGAAAGCTAGTATGGATTTCTTTTTCCTTCTCCACAACTTCACAGACAGAATACTTATTATTGATGTAGATCTTAGCAACCTCAGTGTACAATTTATTTCTTTCCTTAGAACATTAAGAAATTTAACTTTTTCAGTTATAGGAAGGACTTTGTGGCTTCTCTTTGGTATATCAGAATTGCCAGTATCACTCCTCTTGAGTTTTGGGGCCACCGTTAAGTAAAATAAGGTCCTCATGAACACAGGAACTATGGTACTGCAACCAAGTTGGCCACTAAGTGTCTTCTGGGTAGGTAGCATATATAGTATGTATACACTGGACAAAAGGATGATTCATGTCCTGAGCAGGATGTATCAGATTTCATCATGCTTCTCAGAAGATCATGTAATTTAAAACTTATGAATTATTTATTCTTGGAATTTCTATTTGATATTTTCAGACCACAGTTGATTGTGGGTAACTGAAACCTTGGAAAGTAAAACAGCAGATACAGAGGACTGTTGCAAACTAATTTTGTTTATATTATTATTATTATTATTTATTGATGGGTTTTGGGGACTAGATTTTTTAGTATGTATGTGTGGTACTAAGGATGGACCCCATGAGTGCTCTACCACTGAGCTACATCCCCAATCCTTTTTATTTTATTGTTTTACTTTAAGAGAAGGTCTGAGTTGCCAAGGCAGGCCTCTGACTTTCTATCTTCCTGCCTCAGCTTCCTGAATTGCTGGGATTATAGGTGTGCATCACCACACTCAGATGGACTGGATGTTTGTGGTCCCCTGCATTGTTACGTTGAAGCCCTACCCCTAGTGTGAGTATATTTAGACATGGGATCTTGTGGAAATAATTAATGTTAAATGAGGTTATAAAGGTGAGGCTCTGATCTCATAGGATTAGTGTTCTTATGAAAAGAGGCACCAGGCAGCTTAATCTCTCTCTGTGCATGTGCATCAAGGAAAGGTCACATGAGGATATGGCAAGGAGGCCACCATCTACAAAGCAAGAAGAAAGCTCTCACCAGAAACTAATTTACTGGTACCTTGATCATGGATACTGTGAGAAAATAAGTTTCTCTTGTTCAAGCCATTTCATCTATGGTATTTCATTATAACAACTTGACCACATTAATACTTTGATTATTCTATTTATGTCTTATCCCACATGGGAAGCACCAAATCACATATTTCCTTTATTGTTCTTTAAAAAGTATCAAATATATAGAAGATGATTTAAAAATATCAACTAAGTGGAATTAAAGTGGAAACCTTGGGCTGGGGTTGTAGCTCAGTGGTAGAGTGCTTGCCTAGCATGTGTGGGGCACTGGGTTCGATTCTCAGCATCATATATAAATAAAATAAAGGTACCCTGACAACTTAAAAAAAAAAGTGGAAACCTTAATAAATTAGTTTTCTTCCTGAAATACTTTCCCCATATTTTTTAAATATTTATTTTTTAGTTGTAGTCGGACACAATATCTTTATTTATTTTTTAAAATTTGGTGCTGAAGATCAAACCCCGGGCCCTGCATGTGCTAGGCGAGTGCTCTACTGCTGAGCCACCATTCCAGCCTCTCCCCATATTTTTTGCCAGATAAATGCTATTCATCCTTCAAGCCCAGCCTCAATATCATGTCCTCAGAATATTCCCTAACTAATCTAGATTTTTAGTTTTACCCTATTATTATGTCTCCCAGTATCTATCTATCTATCTATCTATCTATCTATCTATCTTTATTTATTTATTTATTTCATAGTATGTATGGTAATTTGAATTGTATTTCTTTACACAACAGGGTCCTTATGTCCCCATTACAGATAGGTTATAGTACCAAACCTATAATACATTTTTTCCTTGTATATGCACATACTAATTCAATGCCTCTTCCTTTTTACCTGAGCACTTATTCTCCATTGTAGCTGTAACTTGCAGTTTGAGGTGTAAGATGTCAGGGACTAGAAGGAAATTCTCCTTCAAAGATTAGCCTGACAGCCCCCTGGGAGACATCCTGCCTGGGAGGCATCCTGCAGCTACTTATCTCACCTGAGACATCCTGCGGCCACCTATCTTCCTGAAACCTATCTTCCTGAAACATCCTGCGGTTATCTCACCTTGTGCAGACATCCAGCAACTGCCGATAAGAGAGCTTCCCCATTCCCACCATATAAATACCCCTGTGTGAACAATAAAAGTTTGCAGCTTGATCAGAACTTTTGTCTTGCTGTCACCTTTCGTGTCTCTTGTCCCTTCATTCCTCCCCATCTAGGTTCGCTGCCCACGTTGATGTGTCCTGCCGGACGGGACATTTGGCGCCCAGTGTGGGGCTCGAGCCTTTGACTGAGGGGGAACGCCGTCCTCCGGGAAGACTTGGCCAAGCGGGAGCGCAAGATCGCCTCGGCAGACACGACCGAGAGACAGATCCAGGAGGAGAGTGAGGACGACGCAAGGTGAGTGACCCACCATGGGACAAGCAGTTTCTTCACATGAGTTGTTTTTGTCAGGCCTCAAGGAGGCCCTCAAGACACGGGGGGCGTGTGTTAAGAAAAAGGACTTAAGATTATTCTTTTCATACATAGGAGAATTGTGTCCGCGGTTTCCCCTTGAAGGGACCATTGATGGTAAAAGATGGCTTAGAGTAGGAGACTGTTTAAAAGATTATTATGAATCCTTTGGCCCAGAAAATGTGCCTGTTCCCACCTTTTCTTACTAGAACCTAATTAATTAAAAAAAAAAAAAAAAAGCTTAAAAAAAAAAGAGAGAGATATTTTTTGGCCTTTATGTTCTAAAAGTTTGTGCTAGGAGAGTGAGAAAAAGGGAGAGAAAATGTGATGTTTACCTGGAGAGAAATAAGTTTCAATTTTCTACTGTTTTTGTCAATACTCAGAAAGTATGTACAGACCTTTTTACTACATGATTGTCCTATGAATCAAAATGGCTGTAACTCAGCCGCTGGGGACAAGAGACTTTAGCCGCTGCTGCTTGCTGCTCGCTATGAGGTCCTAGCCCCTGCTGCCAGCAGTGCTTTTAACCCTTGAATTACTTGACCTAAATGCCAAAAACAGACTAACTTAAGATCTGATGGTAATGCTAGCGTTTGCTGCTAAAAAACCTTTGGAGCACCCACGTGCCACAGAAAAAAATGCAGGATGTACACGAGCTGCAACCGCAGGTCGCAGAGACAGAACAAGCTGCTACCGCAGTAAGATCTTGGCCAGGCGGGGGAAAATGCAGACAAAATCAATCAAAATGCAATCAGCTAGGAAAACTTTTGCCCCAAAAATGGGCAGCGGACTCCATGTTGTTTGCATCACCATGGTAACCATGGGGTGCCTGGCCAGAAGAGCAGGCTTCCTGGTCCCACCTCCCACACTTTCGTGGGCTTCCGATTGGTTCTTCCACAGTCACTCAGACAGGACTTCTAGTCCCGCCTTCCAGCCACTAATCTGTACTACTGTGTTTCAGATTTCTAGCGGAGCTGTTCAGAGCCTGTATTTTTAAGAATGCCTACCTGTAAATGCTAACGAAAGATATCTTTTTCAGACAAAATTTAATTCCACAGCTTTCTATGTTGCAGCCCTAAATTTAAGTTAGTTCTGAGTTAAATAACCTGACTTTTCTCTATAGTTGTGTTACTAAATAATGTTCTATTGATGAGAGATCAAACATGCTTCTTTATATTTTACTTTTAATTTTGGAGGTTATGAGGATGCATTTGCTCGCCACAGGAACAAAGCCGGCAATGTTCCTGTGATGACCAAAAAATCCTTATTCTCATTCCTAACTATAAAAAATAAATATGTATACTCAACAAGGATTTTATTTCAGTTACATCAAGTGACGTCACATAGAAGAGTGCACTCCTAGTTAAAAATAAATTAAAATGGATCCAAATATTTTAAGACCACGTGGTTACATAAAATTAATACAATTATAAGTTATGTTCTTATTCTTAATATATATATTTTTAAGATATTTAGATAATCTATATTTGTTAATCTATAAAATAATTAGCACATGCCTAATTGATTAGTTAATATATATTTGCCTAATTGTTTTTCTTCAACAGAAAACCCATAATTTATGTTTTATATTTACATTTATCAGATACTCTGCCTTTTCAGTTACAGATATTTGAGATAAATGTGTTTACTATAAATTTGCTTTTAAGTGAAAATACAATCTTCAAGTAGTTTCTAATTCTCAAAGTTACTGTTCAAACTCATAAGATGATAAATAATTATAATTATGTCTACAAAATATCTAAGGATTTTAACTATATTTTCATTGATATCTCTCAAAGCTCTCCAAAATTGTTCTGCAACTTGTACGCATACCCAGGCTATGCATGTCTCTTGTTATGCGTCAGCCTCAATTTGTGTTAACAAGCAGGGAGAACAATTTTTTGAAGCCACCCTAACTAAAACTCATGCAGCAGAGGGGACCACTATTCATTATACCCTCCTCCTCTTTGACCGGGGAGGAGAAGGCATATATACCAAGTTACAGTCAGCTGGATGCCAAGGCACTGTTGGTAAACCATCCTGCTGGCCCATTAAGGCCCCTACAGGGGTCTCTGATGGTGGAGGACCCACTGATGCTGTCAAGCATCTTCAGATAATCAAACTTTTGAAACCCCAAATCCCTGAGCTCACATATCATCCCTTAATGCTGCCTAAATCCCAGCTTCCAGATTTAGATACCAATACATTAGATATTTTGGAAACTACCTTCTCCTTGCTTAATAATTCCAACCCCACCCTTGCTGGTGATTGCTGGCTTTGCATGACAACAGGGGCAATCATGCCTATGGCAGTTCCTATTAATTCTATCATAGACAATGATAATACATGCCAACCTGGATTTCCTTTTAAAGTGCAGCCTATAGGCACTTTTACATCATGTCTTTTAGGCGCGATGCAGAATAATACCTATGATATTGATGTTGGAGTTACTTCCTTTGGAAATTGCTCAACAGTAAAAAATTATTCCTCACCCACCCCATCTCTTTGTCCCCCCAATGGCACAGTTTTTATGTGTGGAGGAAACTCAGCCTTCCCCAGGCTTCCAGCGAATTGGACCGGTGGCTGTGTTCTTGCCTTATTACTCCCTGATATAACTATTGTCCCAGGAGATGAACCTCTACCCATTCCTAGCCTAGACACCTTAGTCAAAAGACACAGGCGGGCAATACAGGCCTTACCACTCCTTGCCAGCCTTGGAATAACAGCTGCTGTGGGCACAGGTACAGCTGGCTTAGGCATGGCTATACACTCTTACCGTCGCCTATCTCAACAACTTATAGATGATGTACAAACTCTATCAGGAACTATTAAAGATTTACAGGACCAAATAGACTCCCTGGCAGAAGTGGTCCTTCAAAACAGACAAGGCTTAGATTTGCTGACAGCTAACCAGGGAGGTATTTGCTTGGCCTTAGGGGAAAGATGCTGCTTTTATGCCAATAAATCAGGCATAGTACGCACTAAAATTAAGCAGCTTCAAGAAGATCTAGAAAAGAGAAAAAGGGAACTATTTGAAAATCCCCTCTGGACTGGGCTTAATGGATTTTTACCCTACCTTCTTCCCTTATTAGGCCCTTTGTTGGGTTTGCTTTTAATGGTGCCCATAGGACCCTGCATTATAAACAGGCTGGTACAATTTATTAAAGAACAGATTAATATTTTGGCCTCTAAGCCCATACAGGTCCACTATCACCGTTTGGAGATGGAAGACCGCGCTGCCAACATTTAAAAGGATGTTCTACCCTTCTTTCAGGCTTATTTCTTAAGTTTACAACCCCACAGATCTCTCTTTCTTATATAAAAGTATAAGTAACAGCTCTGACCAACCATCTTCTGCCCTTGCCATAAGGGTTCGCTCCTCCATGGGCCCCTCCGCTTGGGGGAGGACTCACCCATGGAGTGAGGACATTAGGCCATAATGACAGAGGGTGCAGGAAGGACTGCAGGAGGATGGATCCACGGATCCCAAAACCCAAGACCTCTGAGTGACACGCTCTGGTGCATGGCGGTTGGCATGCTCCCCACTCAAAGCCGTCTCCTCCAAAAACATGCCAAGGCCACCACGAAATCTCCTAGTGAAGATGCTCGCTCAGATCAGGAGATATTCTAAGGCCTTCTAGAGGAACAGAGCCTCTATCACCCCCTAAAAACATGGCCGGTAAGGTATGGTCAAATATTTTATATAAGAAAGTGGGAGATGTCAGGGACTAGAAGGAAATTCTCCTTCAAAGATTAGCCTGACAGCCCCCTGGGAGACATCCTGCCTGGGAGGCATCCTGCAGCTACTTATCTCACCTGAGACATCCTGCGGCCACCTATCTTCCTGAAACCTATCTTCCTGAAACATCCTGCGGTTATCTCACCTTGTGCAGACATCCAGCAACTGCCGATAAGAGAGCTTCCCCATTCCCACCATATAAATACCCCTGTGTGAACAATAAAAGTTTGCAGCTTGATCAGAACTTTTGTCTTGCTGTCACCTTTCGTGTCTCTTGTCCCTTCATTCCTCCCCATCTAGGTTCGCTGCCCACGTTGATGTGTCCTGCCGGACGGGACACATACTAATTCAATGCCTCTTCCTTTTTACCTGAGCACTTATTCTCCATTGTAGCTGTAACTTGCAGTTTGAGGTGTAACAACAACCTGGGAAAATACTATATATCTATTAAAATGTTATAAATACTTTTAGAATATCTGGTGATTGAATGAATTGACCACTTAATTTCATCTCTTACTTGATGCTTTATTGACTCCTTCTTTCTGAACCCAGGGAGCATGCTGTCTGGCAAATAAAACCTTAATCAATTTAAAGTCAAGATATCTTTTCCTCCCTGGCTGCCTGAGGGTTTGGTGCTATCATGAACAACAACCATCTGGACCAGGAAGTTCATAGCCAATTACTTTGGAAAAACAAGATATTAGGGGTTCCCAAAAAGCTCATGTGAGAGACAATGCAAGAAAATTTAGAGGTGAAATGATTGGTTTATGGAAGCTTTAACCTAATCAGTGCATTGATCCTCTGATAGGGACTGACTGTGTGGTAACTCTAGGCAGGTAGGATATAGCTGGAGTAGGTGGGTCGTTGTGGGATGTGCCTTTAGGGTATATATTTTGTCTTTGGTGGGGCGAGTCTCTCCCCCTCTTATTCCTGGTGCCATGTCCCAAGTTGCTGTCCTTTGTCATACAGTTCCATCATGATGTTCTGCCTTCCTCAGGCCTTGATGAATGGAGTTGGCCATCTGTGGACTAAGACCTCTGAAATCGTGAGCACCAGATAACTAATCCTCCTCTAACGTTATTATTATAGTTATTCTTTTTTTAAAAAAATTTAGTTGTCAATTTATTTTATTTATTTATATGTGGTGTTAAAAATCAAACTGAGTGCCTCACACATGCTAGGCAAGCGCTCTACCACTGAGCCACAGCTCCAGTCCTTTATAGTTATTCTTATAGACCAAAATCTTTTGGTCATAGCAATGAAAAAGTTAACTGAAACACAAATGGTCATCAATGTCCTTCACCCTGGGAAGGCAACAGCATCTAAAACAGAAATTGGGGGAAAACTTGCCAGAATGTCCATAACTACAGTGGATATCATCTTTGTATTTGGATTCAGAACTTATTTGGTGATGGCAAGACAGATGGCTTTGGCATGATTTGTAATTCCTTAGATTATGCAAGGAAAATGAATCCAAACATAGACTTGCAAGAGACATGGCCTGTATGAGAAGAAAAAATCTCAAGAAAGCAGCAAAAGGAATGGAGAGGAGAATGAGGGAAGTCAGGGGACTGAGATCATGAATGGTGGTACTCACAAAAAACAGGAATAAAGTTTTTTTTCAAATATTTTTTTAGTTGTTGATGGATTTTTATTTTATTTATTTATATGCAGTGCTGAGAATCAAATCCAGTGCCTCACACATGCTAGACAAGTGCTCTACCACTGAGCCACAACCCCAGCCCCAGGAATAAAGATTCTGTAATGACTTTATTTGTGGTGATTTTGTGACTTTTTTTCTTGAGGATTAATAAACTTCACTTAGAAAATGTATCTTGAGGTTGGGAGTGTGTGTACCTTAAGTCCTAGGTTCAATCCCCAGTACCACACACACCCCAAAAGAAAACAAAAAAATAAAATGCATCTTGGTTCAGGTGAGTTCTGAGATGTTCTAACTGGTCCAAAGCTAGAAGGTTAATACATGCTAGAAGATGCAGGGAGAGAAATAAACAAGAATGGCAGGATACTGAAAGGAAGTAAATATGCATGACTGAGGTAGAGGCTGTACAGGCTTGGTTGAAATGGTGGTGTTGGGGACAGTTGATAAAAAGCTTTGAGTTCCAGGCTGGTGACTTTAGACTTGATAAAAATAGACCTAGGGAGCAGCTGGTAGTGATTGAGCTGGAGAGTGACCTCATGAGAAGGGAATTTGAGAAAGATTATGCTAACAGCTGAGGATTATGTGAACTGGAGAAGAGACTGAGCTTTGAGGGTCTGTGAATGTGGCTGCTAGAGAGTCCAGACAGTCCTGTTTCCCTTATCCTTGAATCTGAAAAAAAAAAAAAAAGATGGAACATTAAAACAGTTCTGAGTTACTAATTTAAAGTGAGAAACATTTTTATCCAGTTCTTTGTCCTAAAGGCATTTAGAATCTAACCAGAGTCGCAGCTTGCTATACACAGACTTAAAAGCAAAGGAGTAAAGTGAATGATTGTGCCGGCTATTGTCTCTTTCTCCTTAGAAGGACATATATGCTTGATTTCTAGATGAAAATAACCACATCATCTAGAGAGGATGCCCACCAAATGATAGGTTCTTTGTTTCTTCCTTTTCTAGCTAGGTTCTAGTCAGACTCATTGTAGAGCAATAAACAGACTTGATTATATTCCAATCTTGAGTATACACCATAGTTGCTTTGAATAGGCTTTGTTGTTTTGCCACAAATATATAATTTGAGAAAGAGGGATTTAAAATATAAAGTCGTCCCTCAGTATCCATATGGTTGGTTCCAGGGTACTGGGTAGATACCAAAATCTGTGGAGCTCAAGTTCTTTATATGAAATGGTGTAGTATTTATATACCCTCTCTTATACTTTAAAATCATCTGTAGATTACTATTAATACCTAGTATAGTGGAAATACGTAAATAGTTTTCATACTGAATTGTTTAGGGAATAATGACAGGAAGAAAAGTCTGTAGTTGAGTTAGTTGTTCAGTACAGATGCAGTTTTTCCCCTGAATGTTTTCAATCTGCACTTGTTTGAATCCATGGATGAAGATCTCATGGATACAGAGAACCAATTGAACTGAATTTGGAGTGCTTCAGTGAGAAATGTCCAAAAAATTGAAAATGTGAAACTTTAAAAATTTGAAAATGAATTTGGGACTTGGAGATATAGATTTTTTGGGCAGAACTAAATGCATTATTTTTTATGTAATGTAAAATCTTTACAAGTGTATTCATCATCATTATTAAAACTGTGTACTTATACGTCTACATCCTCCACACAAGATGGTGAGCTTCTTGGGGCCAGGATGACTCTTATTCATCTTAGTAAAGTACTCAGCATCCTATAGGTGCTCAGTGTTAGTTGAGCAAATGAATGAGAGTAATGTGGGTAAAAGAGATAAAGAAGGAGGAGATCAGTGGCAGAGAAGCCCCAACACAAGATCACTAACTCTGGCCATGGGGAAGTCACTTGGGTGTGCTAGGGAGGAAGTCAGAATTCAGGAAGCCAAAGAGGAAGTTGGTAGAGAGGGAAGCCATGAAAGAGAATTCCCTTTAGCATTAAAAGCACATCCCAGCTAGGATTGTGGCTCAGTGGTAGAGCACTCACCTAGCACATGTGAGTCACTGGGTTCAATCCTCAGCACTACATAAAAATAAAGGTATTGTGTCCATCTAAAACTAAAAAAAAAAAAAGCGCACCTCCACAAAATGCTAGAAAAAGTGCCTTCTAAAGGTTTGTATCTTTTTTCCTTATCGAGAGCCACCTGTGCTGTGAACACCAGGGCCATCACTTTTATTGATGCTTCCTAGGTTTTTTGCCCCCAAGAGGCCAGCCTTCATCCTGAGTGAACCCTTTTTTGCTCTGCCAGCTTCCCGTGTTGACTTAGTATGGTGTCCTGGGTTCTGTTCTCAGGTATGCTGTGCGATGATCCACACAGTGTGTCCTTAAGCAAGTCACCCCCTCTGGGCTTCTATAGTCCCCTGTGGCTGGCAGCACGTCTGGGAGTATGCAGTTGACTGGCGATGATCTGACTTGCTCTTTGCTGCTTTGCAACAATAAATCACTTCACCAAACATCAGCTGTCTTGCCTTCTGCCCTCTGCTTTGTGTCCTACGGCTGACTCTCACCCTCCTATTGTTGGGCCTTCTAGTGTCCTCCATAGGATTCAGTTCACAAATACATCTTTAGGCAGCACACCCTTGATTGCAGCACAGAAATGCGCTTCAGACATTTAAAGGGAGTGTTGAGTGAGTAGGCCAAACCTAGGGCACTTTCTCCACCTCTGCCCAGGCAGCCAAGGAAATGAACTTTGAAGGGATGATTTAAAGTGCTCTGACTGGGCTGGTGTTGTGGCTCAGGGGTAGAGCGCTTGCCTACGATGCGTGAGGCACTGGGTTCTGTCCTCAGCACCACATAAAAATAAAATAAAGATATTGTGTCCATCTGTAACTAAAAAATAAATATTATTAAAAAAAGCGGTCAAATGTTATAAAAAAAAAAAAAAAGAGCTCTGGCAGCCAGTGATACCGTGGTCCTTGAAATTTAATTTGAGACATTTTTGCCCTCTCCTTTGAATTTTGGGGTCTAAAGGCTGACTGAGCCTCCAGGTTATCCTTTGCTTCTTTTCTTCCTTGGTGGGAAGGAATCTTATACACAGAGGATTGAGTTAATCATTCTCCTGACTTATGGTCTTTCCATGTAAGGCTTTTTTTTTTTTTTTGTCAGTACTGGGAGTTGAACCCAGGGCCTGGTACATACTAGGCAAGTGCTCTACCACTGAGCTATACTCCCAGCCCTATTTAAGGCCTCTCTTATATAAGAACTTTATTCCCTTTTATCTTATTGAGCCATCCATCCAAATCACGCCCACCATAGACAATCATCAGATATTTTTAATATGTATTTATTTATTTGTTTGGTATAGGGGATTGAACCAAGGGGTACTAAACCAGTGAGCCACATCTCCAGCCCTTTTTATTTTTATTTTGAGACAGGGTCTCACTAAGTTGCTGAGCCTGGCCTTGAACTTCCTCCTGCTTCAGCCTTTTTTTTAAAATATTTATTTTTTAGTTGTATGTGGACACATACCTTTATTTTATTTTTATGTGGTGCTGAGGATCAAAGCCAGTGCCTCACACATGTTAGGGGAGCACTCTACTTCTGAGCCCCAGCCCCAGCCGTGCTTCAGCCTTTTGAGTAGCTGGAATTACAGAAGTGTGCTGCCTCACCCAGCATCCAATGTACCCCAAATGTCATCATTTTAACATGTAATCAATGTAAAAATTACTAATGAAATTGATTAAATTCCTTGTTGTACTAAATCTTCAAAATCCAGCGAGCACTTTACTCTTAGTATAATATCTCAATTTGGATTCTAAATTTTCATCAGAAGTACTTAATCTGTAGTTAGATTTTATAAAATTCACTGTTGAAAAACTAGATTCACATACCTAAGTTTTCTCAAGCATACTTAAAAGTTTTCCAGTAACTGAATCAAGTACCAAAATAATTATTTTCCTTTCATATTTACATACAAATTGACAAACCAGCTTCATATATTTTAGAAAAATTGATTTGACTTTGAAGCAAAAGCATATCAGTTTCAAAATGCATCTGTCCAATTAAAGTCACTAACTCTTATGATATTTTCCTTGTTTTCCTATGTTTACTAGATAGCTAGTAATATACAGTCTGTAATTAAGGAAGTTGTATCTTTGAGTTAGTTGTGCTTCTCACCTGTCTTGTTGTGCTGTCCTTGGGCATATAGGTTGCTTTGGCCAACAGTGTGTACCTGTGTCATTGAGCTCAGGGGGTCCTGGTAAGGGGATAAGGATGGTAATTTAATCCTAAAACCGAGAGCCCTAAGCACAGAGACTCCTAAATAATCAGATCCAACCCTACAAAATAACTCTTTGTGTTAGGAATTCACCTCCACCCTCCCCAGGGAGAAGTAGCCTGAAGAGGAAGACCTTCTTGAATTCTCCTGCCCTGGAAGTTTAGAGCGGCTGAGGAGGGGAAATATCTGTCCAAGGTTAGGCTGCCTCCCTCCTACCTGTTTCTATCAATTCCTTGCAAGTGCAGTGCATTTTCATGCCTTGATGTTATTACCTTATTGACACCTGGACCACAGTTTTGAGTCATACTGGTAAGCAGGTGGCACTGTTTGTTCCAAGATGGTAGTAGAGGAAAAGAAGGACCAGAGTCCCAATAATTCCTTTTTTTTTTTTAATCTTTGCAAAGCTACTCCTGGCCACTTCCTACCCCAAACTGAAGATACTCCTCTATCACATACACCCTGGTTTAGAGGCCCTCCCTTTTACCCAAGAGGTTCTTCACTATTTTCCTAATTTCTTGGCATTTTCTCTTTGTAATTTTTCTGTTTGATCTTGGGAGAGGGAGTGGCAGGCATGTTAATCACTTGTTTAATCCTCGGGACCACTCTATGAAGTTATATTAGCAGTCTCATTTCACAGATGAGAATACAGGCTTGAAGAAGTTAACTAGCTTGCCTGTGTTACTGAGTCAGGACTTCGATCCAGGCAGTCTGGCTCCCGAGTGGGCCCTCTTAACCTCTGCCTCACAGGAAAACCCAAATTATCCAGTGTCCTGTGTGGGGATGCATTAATGGAGAGTTGATCAAGGCATTGTCTGGCAATGTGCAGGCTTAAGAGAACTGAGGAGAAGAGAGGGAAAATGACAAGGGCAAGGCATTAGCAGCCAGGCCTGCTGTCAGCAGCATTTGATCCTGGGCAGGAGACTGACGGATGGCTCTCAGGGCAGGACAGGCCCTGTGTGGCTAGAAGTGAAGGGAGGAGGGGTGAGCATCTGCGAGCCCAGCCCACGCAAGGACTGATGTCAGTGCTCTGTGCGTTGGTCTCCAAATTTGACATCTGATATAAACTTGTTGGTGTGAAATTCTATCCTGCATTTTCAGTCCACTGGATTTGAAGTTCTTCCAGGGCAGCAGTTGGGCCGGAATGACTGGCCCAGGCACCACTAGATGCTTCCCAGAGGTGGCTGTCAGGCTGCCAGTGTGCACTGCTATACTTGTCTCTTCACACTTCTGCATCTCCTTCTTTCCTTTTCTCTGATTGGCCAACATGCACTGGGGGTAAGTCTCGGTTGTAGACACTGTGAAGGAGACTCTAGAAGGATGAGACTTGAAGGTCAAAGTCAGCAACCAGGAAATAGATGAGGAGCACAGGAAGGTAAAACCTCTGACTCCAGTTACTGGACTCTAATGAGTTTCAGTAAAAACAAGGCCAGTGTCTGTCTGGTGTATGCTCTAGATGTACAGCTCTTGCCTTAAAACCACTGTTTCCTAGTTGCTTCTGAAATGCCAGGCACTTTTTTTTTTTTTTTCCTTCTGGGGTTGCTAAAATAGAATCAGAAACGGATTTGAAGAGCCTCTCCTTCTCCGTTGTGGTGCCTGTGGTCCGAGGTTTCAGGCAGACAGGCTCCTCCTTTGAGTGTCCACTGACAAGGCAGGCTGCCTGGCCCTAGGGACATGCCACATGCTTTCTGGGCCACAAATATTTCACACCCTGGGTTCCTAGCTGCCTCCCAGCCCCCTCTCCCTTTCCTTTCTACCCTTCCCTCAATCCTAAATCCACACTTTACAATCCTTTGGCCACTGTCACCTTACTTTGTCTCTCCTTCATGTGGACCCCTCTCCTGGAGTTCCTTCAGGGAAATCTAAGCTGCCTGTTCGCATATGGCTTTAAATGCCTGGGAAAGCAAAGAAAAATGAACTTGTATGCTTGTTTTCTTGTGCTAGGGGTTGTTTGAAGAGCCTCATGTTATTTCTCATAAATCTCATAACTTGAGAAGGAGATGTTTACTTAAAAGTTATGAGGATTCTTAGCCCGAGATTAGGAAGTAGTAAATCCAGGCTTCAGGGAAACTGTCTGCCTCCAAAGTCCACACTCTCTGTCTTGGGGTGCCCCTGGAGCCCCGTTCAGTATTCCCACCTCATAGTGCTATTTCCATGGAGACTTAATATTTTGCTTCTATCTATAATTTTTTTTAAAGGAAAGAAAAGGTAAGAACCACCTCCCAGCCCTCTTTTGAGGGATCATACTTCTTTCTAGAATTACTAGGATGACTCGTTTTTTAAATTGGTTTTTAAACTGGGGTCATATGAGAGCATTTCATTTAGTGGTTATTTAAAAAATTTAAAACCTTGAAACTATTTCTTTGAAAATGATCCTGGGAATCCCCATGTATAAAACACACAAGGGGGAGCTGCTTGAAGTGGCAGTGGCAGAGGGAGCTCCTAGACCCATGTCCTTTGCAATTAGAAGCATGTCTGTGGAATTTTAGGATTGCTTCTGTTGAATGTTCTTTGAAAGTTTCTGATTATCTCTTCACTTTAGAGATAGACTGAGGCCAAAAGAGGCAAAGTGGCTGGAGCAGTTTGGACTAGTGACTGGTCTCCAGCTTCCAGGGGTTCTGCCAATCTTACAGGTGAGAAACTGTCCTGGAAAGTCCAAGTATCTTTTCTGTTTCTCTCAGCTTTATTCCTCTTTTTCCTCTGAATTTTACAGAAATTAAAGATTCTGTTCAAAGCAGTTCTGTGTGGTAGATAATTTTTTTTCTAAAATATTTTATTGGCATTCAAAGTTTTTTAAAAAAACAAAAAAATAGTATGAGCTCATTATAAAAATTTCCATTAATATAGGAAGTGAAAAATTTTAAAAAGCTGCAAATTGGCATCATCCTCTCATTCTCAACCACTAAGTCCCCAGGGGTGTCTCCTGTTGACAGTTGATGGCGTATCCATCCTGATCATTCTGATGAACACACAAACATGTATGCTTCTCTCCCCACATAAGTGGGACTATAATAATTCATTTCTCTCCCTGTTTATTTTCCCATTCCCCTCACAACCTCTTATATGTAATTTTGTATAACAATGAGGGTCTCCCTCCATTACCATGCAATTTCCCTTTTCTCTCCCTTTCCCTCCCACCTCATGTCTCTGTTTAATGTTAATCTTTTCTTCCTGCTCTTCCTCCCTGCTCTGTTCTTAGTTGCTCTCATTATATCAAAGAAGACATTTGGTATTTGTTTTTTAGGGATTGGCTAGCTTCACTAAGCATAATCTGCTCTAGTGCCATCCATTTCCCTGCAAATTCCATGATTTTGTCATTTTTTAGTGCTGCATAATACTCCATGGTGTATAAATGCCACATTTTTTTTATCCATTCATCTATTGAAGGGCATCTGGGTTGGTTCCACAGTCTAGCAATTGTGAATTGTGCTGCTATGAACATCGATGTGGCAGTATCCCTGTAGTACGCTCTTTTAAGGTCTTCAGGGAATAGTCCGAGAAGGGCAATAGCTGGGTCAAATGGTGGTTCCATTCCCAGGTTTCCCAGGAATCTCCATACTGCTTTCCAAATTGGCCGCACCAGTTTGCAGTCCCACCAGCAATGTACAAGTGTACACTTTTCCCCACATCCTCGCCAGCACTTGTTGTTGTTTGACTTCATAATGGCTGCCAATCTAACTGGAGTGAGATGGTATCTTAGGGTGGTTTTGATTTGCATTTCTCTGACTGCTAGAGATGGTGAGCATTTTTTCATGTACTTATTGATTGATTGTATGTCCTCCTCTGAGAAGTGTCTGTTCAGGTCTTGGCCCATTTGTTGATTGGGTTATTTGTTATCTTATTGTCTAATTTTTTTGAGTTCTTTGTATACTCTGGATATTAGGGCTCTATCTGAAGTGTGAGGAGTAAAAATTTGTTCCCAGGATGTAGGCTCCCTATTTACCTCTCTTATTGTTTCTCTTGCTGAGAAAAAACTTTTCAGTTTAAGTAAGTCCCATTTGTTGATTCTTGTTATTAACTCTTGTGCTATGGGTGACCTATTAAGGAATTTGGAGCCCGACCCCACAATATGTAGATCGGAGCCAACTTTTTCTTCTATCAGACACAGAGTCTCTGATTTGATATCTAGCTCCTTGATCCACTTTGAGTTAACTTTTGTGCATGGCAAGAGGAGGGTATTCAGTTTCATTTTGTTGCATATGAATTTCCAGTTTTCCCAACACCATTTGTTGAAGACGCTATCCTTCCTCCATTGCATGCTTTTAGCTCCTTTATCAAATATAAGATATTTGTAGCTTTGTGGATAAGTCTCTGTGTCCTCTATTCTGTACCATTGGTCCACCCGCCTGTTTTGGTACCAGTACCATGCTGTTTTTATTACTATTGCTCTGTAATATAGTTTGAAATCTGGTATCGCTATACCGCCTGATTCACACTTCCTGCTTAGAATTGCTTTTGCTATTCTGGGTCTTTTATTTTTCCATATGAATTTCATGATTGCTTTATCTATTTCTATAAGAAATGCCATTGGGATTTTGATTGGCATTGCATTAAACCTATAAAGAACTTTTGGTAATATCGCCATTTTGATGATGTTAGTTCTGCCTATCCATGAACAGGGTATATTTTTCATCTTCTAAGATCTTCTTCTACTTCTCTTTTTAGGGTTCTGTAGTTTTCATTGTATAAATCTTTCACCTCTTTTGTTAGGTTGATTCCCAAGTATTTTATTTTTTTTGAGGATATTGTGAATGGAGTGTTTTTCCTCATTTCCGTTTCAGAAGTTTTGTCGCTGATATACAGAAATGCCTTTGATTTATGCATGTTGATTTTATATCCTGCCACTTTGCTGAATTCATTTATTAGTTCTAGTAGTTTTTTTGTAGAGCCTTTTGGGTCTTCTAGGTATAGAATCATGTCAACCGCAAATAGTGATAATTTAAGTTCTTCTTTTCCTATTTTTATGCCTTTAATTTCTTTCGTCTGTCTAATTGCTCTGGCCAGTGTTTCGAGAACTCTATTGAATAGAAGTGGTGATAGAGGGCATCCCTGTCTTGTTCCAGATTTTAGAGGGAATGCCTTCAATTTTTCTCCATTCAGAATGATGCTAGCCTGAGGCTTAGCATAGATAGCTTTTACTATGTCGAGGTAAGTTCCTGTTATCCGTAGTTTTTCTAATGTTTTGAACATAAAGGGATGCTGTACTTTGTCGAATGCTTTTTCTGCGTCTATCGAGATGATCATTTGGTTCTTATCTTTAAGTCTATTGATGTGGTGAATAACATTTATTGATTTCCGTATATTGAACCATCCTTGCATCCCAGGTATGAATCCTACTTGATCATGGTGCACAATTTTTTTGATGTGCCTTTGTATCCGATTCGCCAGTATTTTATTGAGGATTTTTGCATCTAGGTTCATCAGAGATATTGGTCTGTAGTTTTCTTTCTTTGAGGTGTCTTTGTCTGGTTTCGGAATCAGGGTGATGTTGGCCTCATAGAATGAATTTGGCAGAGCTCCCTCTTTTTCTATTTCCTGAAATAACTTGAAAAGTATTGGTATTAATTCTTCTTTAAAGGTTTTGTAAAACTCCGCTGTATACCCATCCGGTCCTGGGCTTTTCTTGGTTGGTAGTCTTTTGATTGCTTCTTCTATTTCATCCATTGATATAGGTCTGTTTAAGTTGTGAGTATCCTCCTAACTCAGTGTGGGCAAATCATATGACTTAAGAAATTTATTGATGTCTTCACTATCTTCTATTTTATTGGAATATAGGTTTTCAAAATAATTTCTAATTGTCTTCTGTATTTCTGTAGCATCTGTTGTGATATTGCCTTTTTCATCCCGTATGTTAGTAATTTGAGTTCTCTCTCTTCTTCTCTTCGTTAGCATGGCTAAGGGTCTGTCGATCTTATTTATTTTTTCGAAGAACCAACTTTTAGTTTTGTTAATTTTCTCAATAGTTTCTTTTGTTTCAATTTCGTTGATTTCCGCTCTGATTTTAATTATTTCTTGCCTTCTGCTACATTTGCTGTTGTTTTGCTCTTCCTTTTCTAGGGCTTTGAGATGAAGTGTGAGCTCATTTATTTGTTGGTTTTTCCTTTTTTTGAGGAATGACCTCCAGGCGATGAATTTCCCTCTTAAAACTGCTTTCATTGTGTCCCATAGATTCCAATATGTTGTGTCTATATTTTCATTTATCTCTAAGAATTTTTTGATTTCCTCCTTTATGTCTTCTGTAACCCATTGATCATTCAGTAACATATTGTTCATTTTCCATGTGATGTAGGATTTTTCCTTCCTTCTTTTATCATTGATTTCCAGTTTCATTCCATTATGATCAGATAAAATGCATGATATTATCTCCACCCCTTTATATTTACTGAGGGTTGCCTATGGCATAATATATGGTCTATTTTTGTGAAGGATCCATGTGCTGCTGAGAAAAAAAGTATATCCACTTGATGATGGTTGATATATTCTATATATGTCAGTTAAGTCTAGGTTATTGATTGTGATATTGAGTTCTATAATTTCTTTATTCAACTTTTGTTTGGAGGATCTGTCCAATGGTGAGAGAGGTGTGTTGAAGTCACCCATAATTATTGTGTTGTGGTCTATTTGATTCTTGAACTTGAGGAGAATTTGTTTTATGAACGTCGCAGCACCATTATTTGGTGCATAAATATTGATAATTGTTATGTCTTGTTGGTGAATGGTTCCTTTTAACAGTATATAATGTCCTTCCTTATCCCTTTTGATTAACTTAGTCTTGAAGTAGATTTTATTCGATATGAGGATGGCCACCCCTGCTTGCTTACGAGGACCGTGTGCGTGGTATATTTTTTCCCAACCTTTCACCTTCAGCCTGTGTATGTCTTTTCCAATCAGATGTGTCTCCTGGAGGCAGCATATTGTTGGATTTGTTTTTTTAATCCATGTTACCAGCCTATGTTGCTTTATTGGAGAGTTTAAGCCATTAACGTTTAGAGTTACTATTGATATATGGTTTGTACTTCCAGCCATGTTTGATTATTTATCTTCTTTTTTTTTTTAATTTAGTTTGTTTCTCCATGATTAGCTTTCCCCCCGACCTCTGTCTTTACAGAGGCACTTCCCACTGATGGTTTTGGTTATTGTTTTTCATTTCTTCCTCGTGTAGTGTTTTGCTCAAGATGCTTTGCAATGCTGGTTTTCTGGCTGCAAATTCTTTTAGCTTTTGTTTATCATGAAAGATTTTTATTTCGTTGTCGTACCTGAAGCTTAATTTTGCTGGATACAGAATTCTTGGTTGGCATCCATTGTCTTTCAGTGTTTGAAATACGTTGTTCCAGGATCTTCTCGCTTTCAGTGTCTGTGATGAAAAATCCGTTGTTAACCTTATTGGTTTACCCCTGAATGTAATCTGCCTCCTTTCTCTTGTAGCTTTTAATATTTTCTCTTTGTTCTGTATATTGGATATCTTCATAACAATGTGTCTTGGCGTTGGTCTACTGTGATTTTGTGTGCTCGGTGTCCTGTATGCATCTACAATTTTTATATCCGTTTCCTTTTTTATTTCTGGAAAGTTTTCTGTAATTATTTCATTCAGCAGGTTACTCATTCCCTTGGTTTGAATCTCTGTACCTTCCTCTATCCTGATGACTCGTAAGTTTGGTTTTTTTATGTTATCCCATATCTCTTGGATGTTTTTCCTCGTGATTTTTTACCAGCCTTTCTGAGTTGGCTAGACTCTTTTCAAGATGATATATTTTGTCTTCATTATCTGACGTTCTGGCTTCTACTTGCTCCACTCTGTTAGTGATACTCTCAATTGAGTTTTTAATTTGGTTTATTGTTTCCTTCATTTCTAGAATTATTGTTTGATTTTTTTTTTATAATCTCTATCTCCTGATAAAGATGCTTAACTTCTTCTTTTATCTGTTTATGTAATTCATTTTCAATGTGTTCTTTCACTGTTTGGATTTGCTGTCTCGTATCCTCTTTAAGGTTCCATTCCATCTGTCTAAGGTATTCCTTGAGTTCTTTATATGACCATTTTTCTGATGACTCTAGATCCTCCTGAATATTTAGGCTGTCCTTCATTGTTTGTACTCCTTTTCTTCCTTGCTTTTTTATGCTGCTCATGTTACTTCTTGTTCTGTTTGACTGCTGAGTTACTGTTTACTCTTATAAATTTATTTGTTGCTTGGGAGGAAAGATATTAGAAAGGAAGGGAAGAAGTCACTAAAGAGAATGAGAGTAGGCAGGTAGAATTCAAGGAAGGGGGAATAAGAAAATTGAAAAGAAATGAAAAGACAAAAGAAAAAAATAGAAAATAAAGAAAGAAAAAAAAATTTTTAAATAATAATAATAAAAAAATGAAAATTAAAATTTAAAAATAATAATAATAATAATAAAATTTTAAAATTTAAAAAAAAATTTATAACATTAAAAAAAGTTAAAGAACAACAACACCAACAAAAAAATGAAAATGAAAGAAAAAGAAAAAATAATAATAATAATAAATGCAGTCATAGAGTTCGATTAACTTCTCTTCCAGTAGGTGGAGCTGTGCCCACTGGGCCAAGCTTCTCCTCTCAATAGGTGGGAACCATTCACTGTGCAGCAGCTCTTCGTCCCAGACTGGGCGGGTCTCCAATCCTAAGTGCCTAGGGCCTTCTCTTGTGTTTCCTCAAGCCAGGCCCCGCTCACCTGTGACGCTCACCACAATACTGGCTACACGCCAGGTCTGCTGCTCCTGGGAGCCCTGTTTTCATGAACGCCTGGGCACACTCTCCCTGTTTGCCTCCCTCAGACCCTACGTTTGTAGAGCTTGGGGCTGAGAACCCCCAGCGAATTTGCTTGCCCTCCGGTAGCCACGCCCCCGGTAGCTGGTGCAAGAGACCTCAGTTGTCAGCACTGGTGGGAGCGGTAGCTGGGAGTTCCACGCCGCGAGTCCCGCGCCACTCCTGATTCCCTCAGTCTGGCTATCGCGCTCACAGGAGAGCTGGGAGGGGCCCTTAAGGTTTCCCCGCTGTGTGGAGAGAGATGGCTAGGGGATTACACACCTGTGTAATGGTTTCAATGAAGTTATCTCCTCCGCCCGTGAAGTCAGTTCTCTGCCATGGTGGTATCCCATGCAAATGGTGACTGTTCGTTCCCTTTGCCGGGTGACCAATGCAACAGGTGGGTCCTGACTGTCTCTCCCAAGCCCCGTTTCAATCCTGTGGCCACTGCCTATGAAGGCTGGGTTGGCTTTTACCTCTGTAAGTTCAGAAGGGCCGACCAGTTATTTCAGCGGGATCGTTAGTGCTGAGTCACGAGAAGCAGGCGAACCAGAGCTTGAATGCAGCCGATCCGGGCTCGGTGTGTGTGTTCTGAGGGGCCCAGACTGTTCGCCCCAGATCCACGTCAGCTCAGCATTGCCTAGTGGTCCTGAGCAAACAGCATTTAGACAATTTATGACTCCCTATGCCCGCACAGCTGGAGAGGTCAGAGACTTGATCTCTCCACGCCCGCTGCCATGTTGGATCCTGACACAACATCTTTGTTTGTATGTGGTGCTGAGCGACACAATACTTTTATTTATTTTTATGTGGTCTGAGGAATGAACCCAGTGCCTCACACATGCAAGGCAAGTGCTCTCCCACTGAGCTACAGTCTCAGCCCTCCTTTGTTCATTTTTATAGGCAATTCATGTTCCTTAACTTCTAAAGTGAGTCACAATTCCAAATAGATCTTCTAACCTTCTAACTCCCAAAGCTCCCATTTCTTTTTGTTTTTAAATTTTTTAGTTTTTTTAGTTTTCGGCGGGCACAACATCTTTGTTTGTATGTGGTGCTGAGGATCGAACCCGGGCTGCACGCATGCCAGGCGAGCACGCTACCACTTGAGCCACATCCCCAGCCCCTCCCATTTCTTATTTAAACCTAGAATTCAAAACCACATTGGCTTGATTTCTGAAACTTCCTGTCTCATCTCCCCCCCCCCCCCCATCTGTACCTGGAGCCTCTGTCTCCTCCCTCTATTGATCAGTGGAATCCCTCTTCCAGCATTTTCTCCTTATCATGGACTATTCCTCTGGAATGAAGCCGTGACTGATCGCTTTTGAGAACTCACCGAGCCTAGACTGCTTCACTCTCTTCTGACCTCCTGGAAGAATCTTTTCACTCACCAGGAGTGAGCAGAACTCTCCCTGCAACCTCAGCTCTTCTCAAATTCACCTACTATAATTTTTAGTTGTCTTTTTGGGATTCTCCCATAATCAGATTCTTCAGATGCCTCTGGATTCCTTCTGGGTCCCCCAGAAATGCCTATAATATGCAGGTCTTGTGGTTGATGGTAGTTCGTTCTACCAGCTTACACGTTGAGGTTCATGATAACATATCGTCATCTAGATTTGTTGTAAATATTGTACCTGGTCTTTCATTTGAGGAAATGATCGTTCTACAGGATTTTCATGTGGGGCTTCAAAAACTCTGCCACCATTGCTACCATTTCCCAGAATTCGTGAAAGATAGTTTAGGTTGGTATTCAATTTTAATAAATATATTTTCTCAGTATTTTATAGAGATTATTCCAGTGTTTCTAATTTCCATTTTGCTTGTGGGGAGCTTATGAAATCTAATCACACTTCCTTTGTAGATGATTTCTAATTTCTCTCTGGCAGCTTTAACATTTTTCTCCCTAGGGGGTAGGGGTATAGTTCTGTGGCATGGTACTTGCCCAGCATGTGCAAGGTCCTGGGTTCCATCCCCAGCATGGCAAAACAAATAAATAAACAAATTTTCAAAATCTCTTTCTCTTAACCTCTCTTCTCCCCAATACACACACACTTACAATAATATCCTTCTGTCTTTTATGCTGTTCACTTATTTTCTTTTAATCTATCAGCCATTTTAGATATTAAATTTTTATTTTTTTAAATAGAGCTGATCTTCTGTGAGAATCACGTGTTAATTGGTAATGACTCCAGTCCTCTCTTTCATTTCATATATATTAGAAGCACACTGTTTTGTATATAGCATCTTGTAATTTTGTCCTTGTTGGTCTTTTGTGTCTTCAGGCAGTAGTGTTGGCTCTTATTAATTGTATGTGGTTTATTTCTTCATATGTGTATTTTATTTGAAATGTAACTTTGGGAATCCTAAAAGGCCAGGATGTTTTTCTTTTAAAAATATTTTATTACTTAAAACCTGAGATAATGGGCTGGGGTTGTGGCTCAGCAGTAGAGCGCTCACCTAGCATGTGTGAGGTCCTGAGTTCAATCCGCAGCACCACATAAAATAAATAAATAAAATAAAGGTTAAAAAAAAAACTGAGATAAAGATAATGGTGACACATATCTAACAACATAAACTTACAAACTGCAAAAAAAATAATACTTTGATGTCATAAGCTTAGGTAATACAACAAGTTGTCATACTTAATAAGGTAATTTCTTTTCGATTGGAAATTTTTTCTGGCTTTCTTTGCAAGCTCATTTATTAGGTCTTGAAATTTTATATTTTTAGCAACTTCATTTTCAGTCTATAGAACTGAAGTGATGTTAATCATTCTTGGTAAATGCAAGATCTCAAATAATTTTTAACTTTAAGAAGAAAAAAAACAGGTGGAAAGAATAAGATGAAGAGAGGCAAAGAGATGGGTAAGGGGAGTGGCAATATAAAGAATGGCCAGCCACAGAGGTAAGAGCTGCCTCAAGAAGAGTCCTACACGCCAACCACAAACCGGAAGGAATGACAAAATGTAGGACTCAGAAGTTATGAATGGAAGCGACCAGAGATATAGAAGAATCTCAGAAAGCAACTGAAGCTCAATCAACCAAGAGGCTGCAGGAGAATCACCATAAGGAACAATGAGTGGATCAGCTATGTGCAGTGATCAGTGATCTTAATCACTCTCTAAAGTAGTGGGGAGCAAAATCAGGAAACAGTAGGAAGTGAAGAGGAAGAAAGAATATGCAGAAAAGTATTCCAGAAAGAGTGAAAGGAAGAAATGTAGCAAAATGAGAAATGTAGAGGTGAGAAGGGACTATAGAAGCTAACATATAATCCCTCTTTTACAGCTGGGGAAGCTGAGGCACAGACAGGTTACCCAATCCCCTTACTCAACCTGATTAGCAACGGAGCTTAGACAGAAAGCCAGTGGAGACGAAAGGAGGGATAAGGATCAAGAAAGACTTTCTGTCTCCAAAGAAGATCCCATTTAGTTCCTCAGTTTTCTCTGAGGACCTGGCCTTCTCCCTCTCATGGGTCCATGGTCTTGACATTATTTTCAACATATCTGATAGAAACCCATGACTACGATGCTTTGCCTTCTGGAGAAAATGCAATGTTGTTGGTTTGGGAAGGGAAAGAGAAATTGGTCTATCACACTGTTTTATTCATATAGGAATTTTATATTCCTAAAACATGGAAGACAGGAAGGGTTACTCACACTAAATTGGAAAAGTATCCCTTTAATAACCTTGATAATACTCCACCCTGCCCCATTCCAGAGATAACAAATAACCTCAAGGTACTAACTATCCACCTACGGAAATGGACACAGGTAAAGACGTTCATTAAAAAACATCACCCAATTATGGATAATTCACAATGAGCTGGCAAACACCATTTTGCTATGAGTAGCAAAGTTCATCAAGAAACACCCTGATGATGTGTATATAAAGCAAACTGAACTGAGTAGGACAGTCTCGCCATTAGAGCAACGCTCCAGTGTGGGCATCATGTCTGTGCGCTTTTCTTCCTCATCCAGACGGCTGGGCTCCTGTGGGGGTGCAGGCTCCGTGAGGCTCTCTGGTGGGGAAGCCAGCTTTGGGGCCGGAAATGCATGCGGTGTGCCAGGCATTGGAAGTGGCTTCTCTTGTGCCTTTGGGGGCAGCTCAGCGGCAGGAGGCTATGGTGGAGTGCTGGGCGGGGGGAGTGCTTCTTGTGCTACCTTCACCAGGAACGAAAACGGCCTCCTCTCTGGCAATGAGAAGGTGACCATGCAGAACCTCAATGACCGCCTGGCCTCCTACCTGGAGAATGTTCGAGCACTAGAGGAGGCCAACGCTGACCTGGAACAGAAGATCAAGGGGTGGTATGAGAAATTTGGACCTGGTTCTTGCCGAGGTCTTGATCATGATTACAGCAGATACTTTCCAATAATCGATGACCTTAGGAACCAGGTAAGAAACATAATGTTATGGGTGTTAAAATTCATGAGAGTAATTAGCCACACATATACACACAGATGTGTAAGCTGTCACGACAGGACTTTGAGCTCGGCTTCTAAATTTTGGTAGTTCCTTATCAAGATTAAAATAATTTCTATTAAAATTCTGATCTTTGAACATGGCCCAACCATCATCTGGTTTTAGGTATGCATGTATGTTTTTAGTAATATTAAAATATCACAATCTGGCCAGTGAGTGTCTCCAACTTTGTATTTATAATCTTTCCCATGGAAAGAGTTTTTTGTTTTGTTTTGTTTTGTTTTTTAGGATAGAATGGGGAATAAAAGAGAACATACTTCAATTTCCCATATGCAAAACAATTACCTTATTATTAGATACAGGTGCCATTAATATTGCCATAAATACTACCATAGTTTCATAGGGAACCTTATTCAAAGAAATTTGATTTTTTAAAAAAATTTCCTCACTCTTAACTCTCCATTTATCAGATAATTGCTGCAACTACAAGTAATGCCAATGTTATCCTGCAAAATGATAACGCGAGACTAACTGCTGATGACTTCAGACTGAAGTAAGTAGAGCTAAAGAGAAACACACAAAAAGTTCTCTTAAGAAACACCTCCTCTTTTTTAGGTTTTGTGAGGTCTGCTTTCTTCTTTTGTTTATTTGTTTTGAAGCTTATACATAACTGGAGTGGCTAGCGGAATAGCACATATCACTTGGGAAATTGGGGGGCTAACACAAATGAAAAAGTCACAGGGAAGAGGATTTTGACTATTTTCATTCTCTTCCTTCAAATAAATAAATATATATATATATAGTACTGTGGATGATCCAAATGAAAATTTACATGTTATTTTAACAGTTTTATCACAAATCTTAGTTTGGGTTTCATGAAAATCTAAAAAGTGATGTGACTAATGTCTAATGACTAAGAATGAACTTTTCAAATATGTCTGTAAGGTTTGAGAACGAACTGGCCCTTCACCAGAGCGTGGAGGCAGACATCAATGGCTTGCGCCGAGTGCTGGATGAGCTGACCTTGTGCAGAACTGACCTTGAGGTCCAGCTGGAAACTCTCACCGAGGAGCTGGCATACCTCAAGAAGAATCACGAGGAGGTAGGCACTGTACCTCCTTGACTTTCAGTCTGCCTCCCTCCCAAATTAAAAATTAATTTCAAATGATAAATATCTTAATACCAAGAAGCATGGCAGTTTCTCCCTATGGTTTAGATTATTTCTTGAAATGTGTCTATTTGTCCCTCTCAAAAGAAAACTTACAAAATGCTTCTATCCATACAGATCCTGTCTGTCCAGCTCATTAAAAAATAGTCAAATCCTGATCTGATTAAACGAATCTCTCCCAGGAAATGCAGGCTCTGCAGTGCGCCGCGGGAGGCAACGTGAACGTGGAGATGAACGCCGCCCCCGGGGTGGACCTCACGGTGCTGCTGGGCAACATGCGAGCCGAGTACGAGGCCCTGGCTGAGCAGAACCGCCAGGATGCGGAGGCCTGGTTCCAGGAGAAGGTAAAGCCACGCGGGGCGCGCTTACCCCCGCTGGGTACGGACGCCGAAGTCCCCTGACACCAGCCCCTGACGTTGCAGAGCGCTTCGCTGCAGCAGCAGATTTCCGACGACGCTGGCGCTACCACCTCCGCTAGGAATGAACTCACGGAATTGAAACGTACTCTTCAAACCCTGGAGATTGAACTGCAGTCCCTCTTAGCGATGGTGAGTCCCCAAGTACAAAACGGATTTCCTTTAGAAATTGAGGGAAGAATCTAAGGAGAATGTTCTTCCCGTGTTACTTACTTGAATTTTTATCCGCAAATGACTATATAGACTTAAGACACGTTTGCATTTTACATAGGATACTTCTCTTTGCTTGGAAATTATACCTAGATGCTAATAATTACGAAGCGTTGTAAATTAACACATACAGTTATTTAGAGGTGCTCAGAAATCTGCTCTCCCAAGTCAAAAGATCAAAACCATTGTGTATGGAAAGCTGTTAGCACCTTTCCTGCTTTCTTTATCTAGCATTCCTTTTGGCCACCTAATTAAGAACACTTAAGTTCCTTTTCAAGTGGCATAAACAAGAAGCAAAGTAGAGGCAGGAAGATTGACTCTAAAGCTAAACATGCATAATGATAATAATGACCTTTTTCATTAAGGGTTTGCCCAGTAGTTTTGCCCACATGTTAGCCCTCAATTATGCTGAGGCATGGGTGGGGCAGACTTTATAATTCATTTCATTATTTCCAAAAGAAGAATCTGAGATTCAAAAAAGTGATTCGCAGAGTTCCACAGAATTTCTCTTCAAAGTTTCGAGGCTATCCTCCCAAGCCTATCCTTTTCCCGCTGTGGCTAGGAAACCTCCAGTATTTATTCACAAAAGAAACCATGAATGCATACAAAATCAGGGATCATACAAAAATTCTTGCATATAAAAGGGTAAGACTTTTCTGTCTTTATTCAGTGTAAAATTACAGCAGGTATTCCCTCTGTGTATCGATATAAACTCATTGGTATTCATACACTTACAATTCAAACGACTCAAAACTTAAAAGGGTAATTCTTTAGTTCATTCTACTTATACAAACTTTATGCAATTGACGGTAGGATTGTTTTTTTCATAGAAGAGCTGCAATCCACATGAAAGGAGGCAGCCACATGATTAGAAATGAGGTGTCAAAATGCAGGGGGACTTTTACCTTCTGGGAAAATGGCAAAGTGCCAGACCCCACAAGCAAGGAACATATTGGTGTGTGGTCAGGGTTCTTATTTTTTTAGTTGATAGACCTTTATTTTTATTTATTTATATGAGGTGCCTCACACATGCCAGGCAAGTGCACTACCGCTAAGACACAGCCACAGCCAAAGCCCGGATCAGAGTTCTTTAGACTCTGCACTAGGTAGAAACAATTTCATTTTTTCTAATACTCCTGGGCCTATGAGTAACATTCACCACCATTGATGTCATTCAAAAACAGAAAAAAATACCATGGCATCTGTTCACAACAGTGAACAGACGGATTTTTTTGGATTATTTGCATTATGCAGGGATTTCTGTCTGTCTGTCTTAAGTGACGTGGCTCATTCTGAACAGTATGGTGACATTCTCTATAAAACTGTCTCACCAACCACAGAAACACTCCCTGGAGTGCTCCTTGACAGAGACCGAGGGCAACTATTGCACGCAGCTGGCACAAATCCAGGCTCAGATTGGGGCCCTGGAGGAGCAGCTGCACCAGGTCAGGACTGAGACCGAGGGCCAGAAACTGGAGTATGAGCAGCTCATGGATGTCAAGGCTCACCTGGAGAAGGAGATTGAGACCTACTGCCGCCTGATAGATGGAGATGATGAGTAAGACAATTTAAAATTATTTAAAATCAAGTATAAACACCTTTCTTGTGTTATTTCTGCATTCAGTGAACTCCTACCTTAAATATTTGCCTAAATATTAATAATATAGAGTAAAATAATATAAAAAATATAGAGTAAAATAATATAAAAAATATAGAGTAAAATAATGAAAGCAAAATTGATTTTTACAGATCTTGTGTCAAATCCAAAGGCCACGGAGGACCAGGAAGTCAAATAAAAGGTAAACAAAAGCTGCATGAAGGCTTCGAATTTTTTTGGATGTTTTAAATGATGAATGATTTCCCATTTATGAATTTAATAAATTCATATATGTCATTTTAGATTCATCTAAAACTGCCATCGTGAAAACAGTCGTCGAAGAACTAGATCTTCGTGGCAAAATTCTCTCATCCAGAGTTCACACCATAGAAGAGAAATCCACTAAACCCAACAACAAGAGTGAACAGAGGGTGCCTTCCTGAACTCCAGCACCCCAAAAACAGAATGGCCCTGAAATTAAAAGACCAAGTCGAAACTCGTTTCCTAAATGAGGGCCTTCTCATTTTTCTGCTTTTCCTCCAGTGAATTAAGACAGACTCTCCGTAGAGTAGTAACACGTCTTCAGCTTTCTCTTTGGTGGTGCTTCAATAAAAGTTCTTCCTGTTGCAAGTCATCCGTTCTGGTTCTGATCAATCTTTGTATTTTAAATATACCCTCCCATGGGAGCTGAACATTGTCTTTAATTTCTTCTGTTTAAGGCACTGGTCTTCACAAGTTAGAAGTAAGTTTAACATATAGACTGGTGGGAGTCTTGTTCCCATTTCCGTAACACTTTTTCATCCTTCCATTCTTCAATAAATATCACTGAGCACTCACTAAGTGTCGGGTAGCGAGCATAAAATAGTAACTATTTTAATAACAACTCCAGTCCCTGGTTCTACATGCTCATGGAAGTGGAAATAAGGAATTAAAGAATCACAAACATCCTAAACATAAAGGAACAGCTCTCCATGGTTCGTTTTGGAGGAAGAAGGGGAAAGAGTGAGAGGTGGGGAGCAGTGTACGTGAATTCCAGTAGATGTCCTAAGTTGCAGTCTCCACCGCTCCACCATAAGGGTGGGCATTCACAAGTACTCTATCCAGTTTTTGCCATCCAAGATGCAGAGTGATGTGTCTCTCAAGATAAACTTAACTGTAAATGAATGATATTTGGCATTTATCATCAATGAAACTATTCTCTAGCCTGTAGTCTAAGGTCTCACAAAGGCACAGGAGGTATAAACTCAGCAGAAAAATTCTCATAGGTTTATTTGAGTAAGAGGATTTCTCTCCCACATGTTGACAAGCAGCAGAAACAACCTGCTTCTCAGGTCCTGAGAACCAGAAAATGGATCCTTATAGTAGATTTATTTATTAATTTCCAAAACTTGGATGCAACCAAGATGTCATTCAGTAGGTGAATGGAGAAACTGTGGTAGATCCAGACCATAGAATTTTATTCAGTGCTAAATATAAATGAGCTATCTAGATGACCATGAAAAAAGACAGAGGAAATTTAAATCTATATTATTAAATGAAGACAATCAGAAAAGGTTATGTACTTTATGATTACAACAATATGACATTCTAAAAAAGGCAAAACTATGGAGACAGTAAACAGATCCTTGGTTGTCAGGGTTTAGGTGGAGGTGGGGTTAGGAGTGGTGGGGTAGGGGATAAATAGGTGGAGTAAGAGGATTTTTAGGAAAGTGAAAATACTCTATATAGTACCATAAAAGAGACGTATGTCATTATACAATTTTCCGAGTTCACAGGATGTACAACCTCAGGAGTGCATCCAGTGTAAACTCTGGACTCTGGGTGATTATAATGTGTCAATCAATGTACGTTCACCATTGGAATAAATGTACTACCTCCCTGGTATGGAATGTAGACAAGGAAGGAGGGTGCATGAGTGGGGGCAGGGAGTATATGGGAAATCTCTGTACCTTCCTCTCAATTTTGCTGTGAACCTAAAAAGGCTCTAAAAAATTTGTCTTCATAATTTTATTTTTAATTTTAAGTACTTAGCTCAGATCTCTTTAGTATTTGAGATGTCTGACCACCAACTCATCACAATCCAGAGAATAAGCTCTACTAGCATCAATTTGGGAGAAAGAATTGAGAGAATTTTATGGGTAAGGAAACTGAGGCAGAGAATGGTTGAGTAATTTGTCCAGGGTCACAGAGCTAGTAACTGGAGGTATTTCCTTACCTGTAGAATGAGGATGATCATAATCTTTACCTCATAGGGATTCTGTGAGGATTAAATGATGTTTGGAACAGTGTCTTACACACAGTAAATACTGCTTTATCAATTATTATCAATTCTTCCCAAACCAGGGGAGCCATTTTGTGGGAGGAATTAGCACACTAGAATATGATTCTCAGAAAAACACAAGGACTCTAGTATCAAAAGAAACCTCATTCATGTTCAAGAAAAATGCTAAACTAAACTTAATTAACAGGCATGTAGAATGTAAAATTTAAACAACAGCATACTTAAAGCTAAATAAATTTTTCAAGAGAGAAATTGGCCTATGATCTTTACAGTAAGATAACATAATGAAAAATTTAATTTGGAAATAAAGAGACATTAACAGCATAACTTACAGGTGAATTCAACTCAATCACTTTGAATACCTATGATATGCATATTATGTAATACTGTATTACCTAGTAGAGTTTCAAGAAATGATGATGATCTGTTGCTGGATGCTGGTTTCTTACCATGAAAAAATGTCCACTCTCAGGGAAAAAAATATATATGTAGATAAAAGTGGCCCAGGGAATTGGTTCAATCTATCCTCTACCCTTCAAGGGAGTATTTGCTTAGAGGAAGTCTATGATCAAAAGAATTCAAAAGACTTGCCCAATGAGTAAATAGCAACAACCCTTCAAGGAGTTAAGAGCTATTCATTCCATCCCTGCTGTGATGGAGGGTGTTCTGTGATCTCTGCTGCCATGGTAGATTCAGAGTCGACTCATCTCCAAAATGGCCTTAATAATATATGCTTAACTTGTCTCACAAAAGATGATAAGTTAATTAGTATTTGTAAATTATCCTGAGATAAACAGATTACGTTAATAATACTTTGCAATCCCATAACACCTTTTATCGAAGAAGCTCAAGCCTTATAAACTGATACACTGACAACAGACTCTGTTTGTCATGATTTTTATTCATGGGAAACATGAGCAAAAGTTTTAAAATTTGAGCAGGCCACAAGAAAATCAGCAATAAGTCTCTGAATTTAAGCTCTATCTCCTATCATACACTATTCTAAACATAAGCCAGTAGTTTGAATTATAGTCTTGTATTAATTTAGACATTTGTAGTAAAAATAAATTCATGGCCAGGCACAGTGACATACGCCTGTACTCCCAGCGACTCAGGAGACTCCTGAGTTCAAAGTCAGCCTCAGCAACTTAGTGAGGCCCCAAGCAACTCAGCGAGACCCTGTTTCTAAATAAAATATTTAAAAGGGCTGGGGATGTGACTCAATATTTAAGCATCCCTAGGTTCAATCCCTGGAACCCCCCCCCCCCAAAAAAGAAAAACTCATGCATCCCAGTTCACTGAACATTCCGTATCTTTTAGTGACAATTAACATTGGATATTTTTCAAAGTGTTCAATATTCATAACATTGAAAATTCTGATTCAGGGCTGGGGATGTGGCTCAAGCAGAAACACGCTCACCTTGCATGTGCGTGTGAGGTGCTGGGTTGGATCCTCAGCACCACATGAAATAAAATAAAGATGTTGTGTCCACCGAAAACTGAAAAATAAAAATATTTAAATTTTAATATAAAATTTTAATTAAAATTAAATTATTAAATTTTTTATTAAAATTAAACTTTTAATATAAAATATAAATTTTAATACTTAAAATAAAAATATTAAAAATTCTTTCTCTTTTTAAAAAAAAAAAGGAAGAAAATTCTGATTCAGGAAACAAATTACTATTTAAAAACTAAGCCTGTCATCAATCAAGCACTCAATTTGTACCATTGTCAGTGATAGAGACCTGACCCTGTTGACATGTCCATTTTATTATAATAATATAATTAACATTTGCAAAATGTCTGTGCCCTTCAGACTGTCTTATAGACATTCATTATTGGAGCTGCTCATTATTGGAGTCTTCATTTGAGACTGTTCAATGCTATTATTTTCATTTGTCCCCCAGGGCAATGAAGCCCAAGAAGAGTGGCTAACTTCCCAAGGACATCAAGGCAAAGAAGAAAGAGCCTGCTTCCCTATGGAACTCATCTCAGATCTGCATACTGTGATTATGGGGCTCCTAGGTAGTGATGGAAACACCCCTCTACTTCATGTATTTCCTTCCCTACAGATCTACAGGAAGTTCATGTCTCCAAATAATGCATAATATTTTGAATACATAAGTTTGAACTAAAAGGCAATAAGCAATATTTTTAAGGCAGGGAAGTGAATAATTTGGAAACTCAGAAGCTAACTGAATTGATGTTCTGCTCCTGGACCAAACCCCCCCCAAAAAAAATTGTGATTCAAATAATTCTCTACCAATACCACATACTCGTGAATTTCAGTGCGACTGACAAGCAAATTACTATAGGATTTCTATTATTCCATCTTTTCAATATTTTTTTAAATCAATTCGAAAACTCCCACTATCAAAAGATCACTATATGCTGAGAGCCTCTGATTCTAACAACACTCAATAAAGAGTGAATAACAGAGATACTTCATATGCATTTGCAGGACAAGAGCGGTAGACATTTCTCATGTGAATGATCAATTTTTGTTAGATGGGAGGGGGGAATCTATTCCAGAGGTCAAAAACACGTACCTTTATACCTTTTGGAAAAGAACTGATGATTTTCTTTTCTGTGATCTATGAAGCTGTGATTTAGTATTACTAACCCTTGGAGGCTATGATTTAGTGTCACTCCACCTGGCACCTTTTTTACATATAAAAAATATGCTTGGGGCACCTTGCCACCCACTAGATACTATTAAAAATAGCCCAGTTAGGGAAAACAACAATTAGGATGCGAGTTATATTTTATTACAGATCGGCATAGGAGAGATCGAAATGACCACTGAATCCTATAAAAGGCCACTGGAGCCACCCTCTGTGGAAGGTGGATTCTAGCTTTGCTCCTCTCTGGGAAAGGGTCGCTGGGCTGTGCAGTCGCCATGTCTTTCCGATTGTCTAGTGGATCCAGGCGGTCCTGCTCGCGAGCTGGTTCTGTCAGGCTGTCCCGTGGAGAGGCAAGCTTTGTGGCTGACAATGTGTGTGTTGGTTCCTCGGGAGCAGGAAGCAGCTTTTCTGGTACGCTTGGGGGCGTTTCTCCTGGAGGAAGCTTCTGCAACGGTGGTGGAGGGTCTGGAAGCCACGTTAGCACTGGTTTTCTTGGAAATGAGTACAGCCTTCTGTCTGGGAATGAGAAGGTAACCATGCAGAACCTCAACGACCGCCTGGCCTCTTACCTGGACCACGTGCACGCCCTGGAGCAGGCGAACGCAGACCTAGAGCAGAAGATCGAGAGCTGGTATGAGAAGTATGGGCCTGGCTGTTGTCGGGGACTTGATCATGACTGCAGCAGATATTTGTCAGTCATTGAAGACCTCAAAAAGCAGGTAAGAAATATGAATTTGCATACTTTCCTTAAAGACTTCCAGGGGGCATAACTTAAAGTAAAGGAAACAGAAACCATGCTTTAAAAATGTATGGGAGCCGAGCGCTGGGGGCACGCCTGTAATCCCAGCAGCTAGAAAGGCTGAGATAGGAGGATCACAAGCTCAAAGCCAGCCTCAGCAAAAGCTAGGCAAAAGCGAGATGCTAAGCAACTCAGTGAGACCCTGTCTCTAAATAAAATACAAAACAGGGCTGGGGATGTGGCTCAGGGGTCAAGTGCCCCTGAGTTCAATCCCTGATACCCCTCCTCAAAAAAAGAAAAAAAAAAAAAAAAAAAATATATATATATATATATATATATATATATATATATGATGTAGAATTTGTTAATTGTGTATTCCAAGTCCTAAAAGCAGTGTCCAACAATGAAAATTTATAGAATTAAAATAATGAAAGAGCAATAGTATTGAAATAGAGTAATCACTGTCATTTTTTATATTTAACTCATGCCTTTACCAACAGTAATAAAAAGTGTTCGTTTGGCTCTTACGCTCTGGATATTTATTATCTAAAGAAAATTCAGATTTCTATAATATAGAAAAAAAGTGATGCTAAAATAGATGCTTAACAGGTTAAGAAGTTATTGAATCTCACCGAAATCTGGAGGGTTCTTTCAGTTTGGGTTCTTAACATTCTGCACATTCTACCCATTTAGATTGTTTCTGTGACCACAAGTAATGCCAGCATCATTATACAAAATGACAATGCCAGGCTGACTGCTGACGACTTCAGACTGAAGTAGGTGATAATGATTAATTTTTTTTTTTTTTTTTTTTGTAAAGGTAAAAACACTAAAATTGAGGCCAGGCAGCACAGCTCTAGAGGCTGAGGCAGGAGGATTGCAAGTTCAAAGTTAGCCTCAGCAAGGCCCTAAGCAACTCAGTGAGACCCTGTCTCTAAATAAAAAATAAAAAGGGTTGAGGATGTGGTTCAGTGGTTAAGCACCCCTGGGTTCAATCCCCGGTACCAGGAAAAAAAATACTAAAATTATATTAAAGAACGCATGAGCATGCAAGCACCACACTCACTGGGAATTGAACCCAGAACCTCACACATGCTAGACAAGCTCTCTACCACTGAGCTACATCCCCAACCCTCTTACTGATTATTTAAATGTCTTATTTGAGTGTTTTACAGTGCTGGGGGTTGAACCCATGGCTTCACCTATGCTAAGCAAATACTCTACCACTGAACTATATCCCCAACCCCTCTTTTGTTTTTAAAACCTAAATGTCTTAATATTAAAACATTGACAGACATACTAGATCAGTAAAGAAACTAAATTAAATATGCCCTTATAAAAAGAACCTTAAATATGCCCTTATAAAGAGAACTATCATAATGTTTTAAATCTAGCAATATTTTGTTCAACTAACACATTGGATGACAAAAAAATTAACCCTGAAGAAATAACACCTCCAAAATGATATTCATACATCAGTAGTTCTCTTAAAGTATTTTAACAGTTTGCTCTTGCAAAAAGCTTCAGAAGTGTGTACAGAACCTCACATCTTTGGGCACATGAAGTGTCTTCACAAGTTGCATTTGGCACCTGCCTAGGGTTACAATTCTCAAACACCTTCATGAACTTTAAGGTATGAAAACGAGCTTGCCCTGCACCAGAGTGTTGAGGCGGACACCAACGGTCTCCGCAGAGTGTTGGAGGAGCTGGCCCTGAACACAACAGACCTGGAGATTCAGTGTGAGACCCTGGGTGAGGAACTGACATACCTCCAAAAAACTCATGAGGAGGTAAGGAAGCCTGCAGAGCTGCTATGTACAGTCCACTCTTCATTTCAAAGCAGGGTTTGGAAACCAGTCAAAATCCTCCCTCAGATATTAATATTGACCCCTTTCTAGGAAATGGGAGTCCTGCAACATGCATCAGGAGGCAACGTGAATGTGGAGGTGAACGCAGCCCCAGGAGTGGACCTAACTGTTATGCTGAACAACATGAGGGCTGAGTATGAGGAACTGGCTGAACAGAACCGCAAAGACATCGAGGCTTGGTTTAATGAGAAGGTACAGCTATGGCAGGTTACCTGCGAAGGGCTTATTCAGTGAACAATCAAGCTAGCCACTAACTCTTCCGACAATTCCTCTTCAGAGTGCATCATTGCAACAGCAGATTTCAGATGATGCAGGAGCAACCACAGCAGCTAGAAATGAGCTGACAGAACTGAAGCGCAACCTACAAACCCTGGAAATAGAACTTCAGTCCCTTACGGCTATGGTATGTAGGAATTGCCATTAAATTGAATATGTTTGTGTGTAAGCCCATTTTTCCATTGCTCTCACAACGTACCTGAGGCTGGTGCTTTATAAAGAAAAGAGGCTCACTTAGCTCACGGTTTTTAGAGGCTGAAAGTCTAAACAGCACCTGCTGTGACACACCATGGTCAATGTCATCATGGAATGAGTGCATGTGAAAGGGAGAGATCACAGGCCAAGTTCATTCTTTTATCACAACCCTCTCATGAGAACCAAATAGGGTTCCATGGGAACTATATCAGTATCTCCTGAGAGCAGCACCTTCGATGACCTAATTACTTGCCAATAAGCTCCACCTCTTAAAGGTCCACCCCCTCTTAACATCTCTGCACTGGGACTAAGCTTCCAACACACAAATGCTTGGGGGACACAGTTAAACCATATTCAAACCATAGAAGTGTGTGTGTGTGTGTGTGTGTGTGTGTGTGTGTGCATAGGTACAAGAAAACACATATATAAAAATATGAATCTATACCACAAGTACAGTGTATCTAAGTACATATAATTAAAAATACAAGTTTATGAAAATAACATTACTTCTGACCCATCCACCCCAAAACCTGAAAAAAAGGCTTTTTCCAATGGAGAAGAAATCTTTTCTAACCAATTTCAATTTTCAGCTGAAAAGACTTAGATGTCTTGTGCCAACATTTCTTTCCACCTTGAGAATGCTTAAAATAGGAGCATGCCCTTTGCTTTTACACAGTCCAGCCTGACTTCATTCCTCTTTCAGAAACATTCCTATGAATGCTCCCTGGCTGAGACAGAAGGAAACTACTGCGTTCAGCTCCAGCAGATCCAGGATCAGATTGGGGCAATGGAGGAGCAGCTACAGCAGATTCGAACGGAAACGGAAGGCCAGAAGCTGGAGCATGAACGGCTTCTCGATCTCAAAGTATTTTTGGAGAAAGAAATTGAGACATATTGCAACTTACTAGACGGAGAAGAAAGGTAAATATGAATGGTGGGGGGAAAATGAATCTCACAGGAACCGTATTTTTTTCCTGGAGAAATATTGCCATATTGCATCCTGGAATTTCCCGTGCTGAAGATCATGCCCATTCATACACATGCAGTCTCCCTCATGGACACTGCCGCATCCAAGCGAAATTAAAACAGACAGAAGTCTGAAAATCAAAATTCTTAGTATGTCAAGTCTTTGTTATGTATGGTAAGATAAAGAACAATTAAATATGAAATATTTAACAATTACAATATTCCAATCTGAGGGGGAAATTCTACAGAAATTGCTTTCTGTAATTTAGTGTTTGAGCATATTTCTTATAATAAGTAGCTCACTCTATATTATTGTTACATCACTCTATAAAAGCAGAGCAATGATGATTAGGAAAATCTAACTGGAGAGGCACCAAAGCTCATCGTCCAAGAGCAAAATAGCTTTAGAATTACAGCCTTGGTTGAGAATCACATACTAGGTAAATTTGAGCATGTGGTTGAACCTCTTTAAATCACAATTTCCTCATTGATAAAACTGTGATAACACCAAAACCATACTTTTTATTTTTATTTTTTTTTTTATTTATCTTTTTTTTTCCCCTTTGGTACTAGAGACCGAACCCAGGGACACTGTACCACTGAGCTATATACACAGCCCTTTTTATTTTGAGACAAGGTCTCACTAAGTTGCTTAGAGAATCACTAAATTCCTGAGGCTGACCTCAAACTTGCCATCCTCCTGCCTCAACCTCCCGAGTTGCTGGGATTAACAGGCTTGTACCACCATGCCCAGCTCAAAACCATACTGTTGCCTATCCTTAGCCATAGCACCTCAGTCTGCTGTGTAAAGTGCTTCTGACAATGGCTTATACACAAAAAAGTACTTGGTAATCAATGCTTGCCCATGGACACACCCATGAGTAGGTAACGTATGTACTCTGGAAGGCCAGGGTGAGCCCTCTTCAGCTTATTCTCACAAGAACCCAACAGTGATGGCTCCCTTCTCAGAACAAAGTCCTTTCACACCATTCATTTTTCACTTAACAGCACCTTTCATGAAATGCTACAAATTTTTACATGAATATGCTTTATTTCCTGCCATGCAAACCGCTTTTCTTAGCCCCATTGCACCTCGACTTCCCCTTGTACACAGGAGGCGCTCCAAACATGCTTGTTAGCCAGGTGGATGAAAAGTCATAGTGAGACTCAGAGTCCCCACGTTGTGAGTTGAAAAAGATAATGTCTGGTCAGGAGGAAATTTCTGCTCATCAACATCCACGTACTCTCTTTTTTCACTATGTCAAAAAAATTAATGTCCTTAAACATAAGAAAAATTTACATCTTATTGAAACCAGAACTCCAGAACTTTTGTTCCCAATTCCCTATTACTTATGATCTCCCTCTTGAAAGAAAAAAATGCACTAACTTATTCTTATCTTCACAGAAGGAGCACACCCACGTGTTACAAAGCAAAAGGGTGCAGACCTGGGAATCAAATCAAAGGTACAGAAGGCTTTTTCCTTGATGTAATTCTTTAAAATTTCTTCTGTTTTATAACATAAATCACTTATTTGTGAACCAAATAAAATTTATGTTTAAGTTCCGTTCTAGTGAATGAAGAGATGAGGAGTCATTATGATCATTCTTAATATTTGCATTTTATATCCTTGTGGAACAGATGTGGTCAAATTATGAAATTACTGGATGAGGACTGAATCCCTCAATATCTTCCTTACCTTGAACATATTCTTTTTCATTGTTTAAATGCTTTGATAAACAATTACTTTGTTTATTATTAATTTTATTAAAAAAATTAATGTCCTTTTAAGCCACAAAAAAATAGGACAAGTCAGTATTTAAAAGAAGGCATTACTTTCTCTGTGCCTATACCTGCCTGTTACTAGGTGGTTTTTAATCCATATTTCCTTTATGCATCTAGATACCCATTGCTCTAAAAATCAGTGGTTAATATAAGAAAGATAGTTTCAAATCTTGGTAAATATAGACTTTAAACATAGTATCTCAATTTTCTGCAAATTTGCAAAAAACAACTTTGGAGGAAGAGGGGCCAGTGCTAGGGGTTGAACCCAGGGCCTCCCACATGCTAAGCAAGCATTCTACCACTGAGCTACACCCCATCTCTGCAAAACCCCAAATTTAGAAAGCATACCTGTTATGACTACTTTTCAACCTGCTGAAAATGATCGCTGAACTTTGATTTTCCTTTAGACTCAAAAGAAGAAGTGTTTGTCAAAACGGTGGTTGAAGAACTCGATCAACTTGGCAATGTCGTTTCACTGAGAGTCCACTCCATAGAAGAAAAATCTTCTAAGATAAGCAACATTACAATGGAGCAACGAGTACCTTCTAAAGCATCATAATGAGAAAAAAAAAAATCATTTAAGAAAATTGCTGCCTTAGCAAAATTCCATGGGCCAAATGGAAATTTTCACTTCTTAAAAATAAAAGGACTGAAATTTGGGTTCCTTCTCCTACTTTTCTCATGTTTTTTTCATGTCACCCTTTTTTAAAAGAAGGGAAAAATCTTGCTCTGTCCCTAGTTTCATTTTGATTTGGGGGAACATTTCATTAAAATATTTTTCCTTTGCAAGGTTGTGGATTTTTTTGGTTTGGGTTTGTTTTTTTTGTTTTGTTTTTTGTTGTTGTTGTTTTTTTTTTTTTTGTATCAGGGATTGAACCCAGGGATGCTTAACCACTGAGCCACATCCCCAGCCTTTTTTATATTTTAATTAGAGACAGGTTCACACTCAGTTGCTTAGGGCCTCACTAAGTTGCTGAGGCTGGCTTTGAACTCATGATCCTCCTGCCTCAGCCTCCAAGCCACTAGGATTATAGGTGTGCACCACCATACCCACCGCAAGTTGTTTGTTTTTTAAGAAATATGCTTCTTTTTAATTTTCACATGACAATACTAAAGACATGCTAATGAAATCATGTTCTTCACTTCACAGTCACATTTGCCTCAAAAAAATAACAGGATAAATGACAAAGATCACAGCCCTAATCTCTGGTCCCAGGTTAGAAATGCTTTTGATTGCAGAACTATAATGACAATATTTTATACTAAGTGTGCTTGAACTCATTTTACAATCATTAACCCATTTAATCTTTATAAAAGCTCATGTGTTAAATGTTTTATCTTCACTTTATATATATGAGGAAAGCGATATTCAACCAGTTTAAGGAATTTCCCTAGGAATTTCCCACGCAGGAATTTAAGGAAATTCCTATGCAGCTGATATGTGGTAGAGCTCAGTTTCAAATCCTGATCACCTTCTCCCCCGTGGTGACCAGAGTCCCACTGCACACAACAAAATCAGCATAATAATTCCACTGAAGCACATTCTGTTTTCACACTAAGATTCCATTGCCACCAAAGAGGGACCACAAACAGGCAGAATCTTGTGTGAATAATCATCAATGTCACACCCAGGAGCTTGGCTTCTAGTATAGTGGGTCTTCACTCTGCTTATATTCTTCTCCTCTCAGTCATTACCCACCTCCAGTCCCTCTGCCTGCACTTCCCTCCTCAGCCCTCACATTAACTCCTGGTCATTGGATGGCCCCATCCCTTGGGCTACAGTTTCCCTCATTATGTTTTATTACTCTTTCATTCTGGATATTAGGGCCACATAAGAACTCTATGTCCCAGAAAGGAGGACTAAAGCCACACCCTCACTCTCTCAAAACCCTTGGCTAACTTACCACCTTGCAAACACAGTGTTGGACGCTCTTTCTCTCGGGACTACCAGTACTAACACTAGTCATTCCTGCTTGCTCCCAATAGAGTTGCTTTTCTTTCCAAGAATCATTCAACTAACTTCCATTTTTCTGTGTTCACTTTTTTTCTACTAATACAGATAAACAGACATATCTATCTACATAAGATGGATTTATAGTTAATATAAGAATAAACTGTTACTCCAAAACACATGCTTTTAATAAGCAACCATTCTACTCAAAATGGAAAACATTTAGGTCCTCTCCTTGTTTCCAAATGGTCAACATTTGCAAAAAATAAAAACAAAAAAATATACACAGACACATGCATTTTAAAGATAAAAGACTGTCACCAATACTTGACAAATCTCAAAATTCTTATTGGATATCTTTAATTGAGACCACCCATTTCGAAACTAAAGACAATATAAAAGGAAGTTCACATATAAATAAATCATAATGAAGGTACAATGCAACAAAGAGATCTTCAAAATCAGTCATATGGGGGAAAAAATCATTCCCTTCAAGTGAATGATAGTGAGAATACATACCAACTTCTCAACAGTGGACTGATATCTTCAACATTCTAAGAGGAATTCCAAATTGTCCATAAATTTGGGAAAAGTATTGACCATATTAATAACTAGAAACAGAGAAATTTAAGCTATATTAAATAGCATTACCTAACCAACAACCTGGAAACACTTTTAAAATTTTTGCCACAAATTATGCATTCCATTGTGGAATTGTTTCTAGTGTGGGACAATTTTTTCTAATGGGAACAATATTCCATATATAAGCCTTACGTGCTACCTACTACAGACATGAAATGAGTAAAGTCAAGGAACAAAAATAAAAGAGAATGAAAAAGAGTGAGGAAGGCATAAGGACCTATGTAACACCACCAAGCATACAAATATACAAATTATGGGCATTTCAAAAGAAAGTAGTGAAAGAAAAAGATTTTTAAAAAATTATTTAAAGAAATGGGATCTGAAAACTCTCAAAATCTTGAGTGAGACATATGACCTACAGATTCATGGAATTCAAAGGACTCTAGGCAAGATCAATCTGGAGAAAAATACTCCAAGGCACACTGTAGTCAAATTGTCAAAAGTCAAAAAAGAAGAAAACAGCAAGAAATAAGAGATGTATCACATACAAGGGTACCCTAATAAGGCTGTCAGCAGACTTCACAATAGAAACTTTGCAAGACAAGAGGAAATTGAATGATGTATTCAAAGTGCTAAAGAAAGAAAAAACACTGTCAGCCATAAACACTATTCCCAGAAAAGCTGTAATTCAGAAATGAAGGAAAGATAAAGACATTCTCAGGCTAACAGAAGCTAAGCAGGATCATCATCTCTAGATCTGCCTTACAAATGGTAAAGAAGTTCTTCAAGTTGAAACAACAGGGTTCATTAACAACACGAAAATTAAAAACTCACTAATAGAGATACAAATTCAGAATATTATAATAGAGGTATATAAATATATATGTAATATGAAGCTTAAAAGACAAACCTATTAAAAATAACTGGCTGGGGCTGTAGCTCAGTGGCAGAGCACTTGCTTAACATGTGTGAAACACTGGGTTGGATCCTCAGCACCACATAAAAATAAACATAAAATAAAGGCGTTCTGTCCATCTACAACCACAGAAAAATTTTAAAATAACTATAGCTACAATAATTTGTTAATGGATATGCAACATAAAAATGCAAATTTTGATATCAAAAACATCAAATGGGGGCCAGTTAGGATGTAGAGCTTTGTATGTGATCAAAGTTAAGCTGTTTGTTATTAATATAAAATACTCTGTTATAATAATAAGATGTTCTATGTAAATCTCATGGAAACCACAAAGTTAAACCAATAGTAGATACACAAAAGATAGAAAAGAATCAAAACATACCACTAAATAAAGCCAACAAATCACAAAGTAGTACATCAAGAGAAAAAAAAAAAAAAAACAAAGTATCTACTAAAAAAAAATTACCTATAAATGGATTAAATCCTCTAATCAAAAGATACAGAGTGAGTGAGTGGATTTTAAAAATAAGGCCCAAAGCATATGCTCTCTATAAGATACTCACTTCATCTTTAATGATTCATATAGACTGAAGTGAAGGGATAGGAAAAGATATTCCATATTCTATACAAATGGAACCAAAAAGAGTAAGGGATGCTATATCAGACAAAATGGACTTTAAATCAAAAATAATGAAAGGAAATGTATAAGGTCATTATCTCATTATAAATTTATTAAGAAGATATAACAATTGTGAATATATATGCACTCAACATTGAACACCTAAGTATATAAAACAAATATTTATAGATCTGAAAAGAAAAAAAGATAGTAATACTATCACAGTAGCTGTTGTGGTTTGGGGCATGAGGTGTCCCTCAAAAGCTCCTGTGGTGATGCAGGAATGTTTGGGTGTAAAACCACTGGGTTATGAGAGCTATAACTTCATCCACCCATGAATGGACTAACAAGATGGTAACTGTAGGCCAGGGGGTGGAGCTAGAGCTGGGTCACAGGGAGCATGTCCAAGAAGGGCCCATCTTCCCCTGTGGCCCCTTCCCCCGCCCCATCTCTCTCTCTCTCTCTCTCTCTCTCTCTCTCTCTCTCTCTCTCTCCCTCTCTCTGATTCCTGGCCACCATGAGCTTTCCTCTACCATACCCTCTCACCATGATGTTCTGTCTCACCTTGGCCCCAGAATAATGGACTCAGCCAACCATGGGTTAACCCTCTGAAACCATGAGCCACAACAAACTTCTTCTTCTCCAAGTTGTTCTTGTCAGGTATTTTGGTGACAGTGATGAAAAGCCAACTCACACAGAAGAAGATTTCCATATTCCACTTTTGACAATGGATAGATCATCCAGACAGAAAATCCATAAGGAAACATTGAGATTACACTGTACTTTAGACCAATTGGACCTAATGGACATGTACAAAGCATTACAACAAAAGCGGAACACCCAAGCTTCTCAAGCACACAAAGAACATTCTCCAGGATAGAGAATGTGTTAGGCCACCAAACAAATAAATTTAAAAAGGGTTGAAATGATAACAAGTCTCTTTTCTGATCACAATGATAGGAAACCAGAAATAGATAACAAGAACTTTGGAAAATTCACAAATACATGAAAATTAAAGAACATGCATCTGAATAATCAAGGGATTGAAGAAACATTTTGAAGATCTTAAAATAAATGGAAATGGAAGCACAGCATAACAAAACATGGGACGTGATTTTTAAATTTTTAAATTTTTTTTGGTAAGTCATAAATTTTTTTAAATTTTTATTGGTAAGTTATAGTTATATATATTAGTGGGGTTCATTGTTACATATTCATACATGTGTACAATCTCATTTTTTCAGTTTTGTTCTGTAGTACCTCCCTTAGGTCTCCCATCTTCTCCATTTCACAGTTAAAAAATAGCCTTAAACTGTAGCAGTATAAGCCTTTCTGAGAGGGAAGTTTATAGAAATAAAGGCCAACATTAAAGAAGAAAGGTTTCAAATAAACAGCCTACCTTTATATCTCAAGGAGCTAGAAAAAGAAGAATAAAGTAAGCCCAAAGTTAATAGGAGAAGATAACCAATAACAGGGCAGAAATAAATTAAATAGAGATAAAAATTAAAAATATCAATGAAGCAAAAAGTAGGTTTTTTTGAAAAGGTAAACAAAATTGACTAACTCTAGTTAGGGGAGAGAGAGAGAGAGAGAGGAAGAGAGAGGGAAATACTTAAATAAAATCAGAAAAGAAAGGGGAGATATAAATGATACCACAGAAGTACAAAGAATCATAAATATTTATATGGATAGATAAACAAATACATAAAACTCCTAGAAACATAAAATACACCATAACTGAATGATGAAGAAATAAGAAATCTGAACAAACCAAAAAGTAAGAAGATTTAATCAGTAATAAATAGTCTCCCATCAAAGAAAAGACTAGGAGGTTTCACATCTAAATTTACAGAGGGTTTCACATCTAAATTCTCCTAAACATTTAATGAAGAACTAATACCAAGCCTTCCCAAACTCTTCCAGAAAACTAAAGAGAAGGTAATACTTTCAAACTCATTTTATGATACCAGCATTACCCTGACACCAAAGCCAAAGATACTACATAAAAAGAAAATCATAGGTCAATATCCATGAAGAACATAGATGTGAACATTCCCTCCCAAAATACTACTGAAATTATCAGCACATTAAAATAAATATTCACCATGGTCAAGTGGGATTTATCCCTGGGAAGCAAGGTTCAGTATATGCAAATTGATAAATGTGCTACACCGCATTAACAGAATGGACAAAGAAAACACCATACGATCATTTCAATAAATACAGAAAAAGCACAGTGATAACATTCAACATCCTTTTGTGATAAAAACTCTCAATACATTAGGCATAGACTGAGTGTATCTCAAATTAATAAAGGCCTTATGTGACAAGCCCATAACATCATACTCAATGGAAGCTTTTCCTCTAAGATCTGGAACAAGACAAATGTGCCCACTCTCACTGCTTCTATTCAGCATAGTACTAGAGATCCTAGCCAGAGCAATTAGGCAAGAAAAAGAGATGAAAGGCATCCTAATTGGAAAGGAAGAAATCAAACTGTCTTTTTGTAAATGACATAATGTTAAAGATAGAAAACCCTAGACTCTTGGTTAAAAAAAAATGAATTCAATAAATTTTCAAGATACAAAAATCAGTAGCATTTTTAATCAACAGTTACAAACTGTCTGAAAAATTAAGAAGACAACCCCTTTTCCAATACCATAAAAATTAAGAATAAATATAATCAAAGAGGTAAAAGACCTTTACATTAAAAACTCTAAAGTATTATGAAAGAAACTGAAGAAGATAAAAATAAATAGAATGATATTACATGTTCACCAATTAAAAATGTTAATATTGCTAAAATGTTCATGTAAGCCAAAGTGATCTTTGCAATCTCTCTAAAAATTCCAGTGCAATTTTTCACATAGAAAAGAAAATCAACCCTACAATTCCTTTGGAAACACCAAAAATCCTGAATAGTGAGCTAAAAGAATCAAATTAGAGGTATCACTTTACCTAATTTCAAAATCTAACTACAAACCTATAGTAATCAAAATATCATGGTACTGACACAAAAACATATCTATAGGCCTGGGGAACAGAATCAGGAGCCCACAAATAAATCCATGCATTTATAGTCAGTATATTTAAAAAAAAAAAAAAAAGATGATAAACCAGAAGTGGTGGTGCTCACCTGTAATCCCAGCAGCTTGGGAGGCTGAAGCAGGAGGATGACAAGTTCAAGGCCAGCCTCAGCAATTTAGCAAGGCCCTAAGTAACTTAGCAAGCCCCTGTCTCAAAATTAAAAGTTTAAAAAATGGGCTGGAGATATAGCTCAGTGGTAAAACACCTCTGGGTTCAATTCTCAGTAAATGTCAAGAACACAAAATAGAGAAAGGATGGTCTCTTCATTAAATAATGTTAGGAAAACTGGATAGCTACATGCAGATAAATGAAATTGGACCCCTATTGCACCCCATATACAAAAATCAGTTCGACATGGATGAAACACTTGAACCTAAGATCTGAAACTGTAAAACTACTAGAAGAAATCAGAGAGAAATCTCCTTGATATTGGTCTGGACAAAGTTTTTTATCTGACTCTTAAAAGCACAGGCAACAACAACAAACAGACAAATGGGATTGAATAAAACTAAAAATTTCTTCACAGCAAAGAAAACAATTAACAGAATGAAGAGATAACCCACATCCTGGGAGAAAATATTGTAAGCCATTTATCTGAAAAAAGTATAACACCCAAAACCCATCAGGAATTCAAACAATTCCATGACAAAAAAAAAAACCTGATTTGAAAGCATTTCTCATAAGACGTACAAATGGTCAACAGGCACATGAAAAGATGCTCCATATCACTAATCATCAGGAAAATGCATTGGGGAGAAACTGGACAAAGGATATAAAATTTCAGTTAGGAGAAATAAATTCAGGACAGCTGTTGTACAATTAGATGACTATAGTTAATAACAATGATTTATACTTGAAAATTGCTAAGAGTACATTTTAAATGTTCTCACCACAAAAATATTAAGTATGTGAGGTAATGGATATGTTAATTAGCTTGATTTAGCCATTCCACAGTGTGTAAGTATGTGGAACCATCATTCTACACTACAAATATACAAATTTTTACTTGTCAATTTTAAAAATTTCTTGTAATATTTAGGGTTTCCAATAAATACATGGGAATCCACACCCAGTAAAGAGTTAGCTTACTTATGACTTTCACCTGAACTAAATAAACCTCAAGAAGTTTAAAAAAAAAAAAAAAAAGATAAAATAGTTCCTTCCAGGTTCACGTCAAAAATGTGCAAGGTCAGGAAATAAGTTATCGTCCTTCCAAACTCCCACAAAAACATAACAGCAATTAGGGGTGTGTTCCCAATTACCACAATGGATAAGAGAAGACAACTATCCCGTCATAAGTGTCAACAAAGTATGTGGCACGTCAGCCAAAATGGAAGTTAACATCCCATCAGAAACAGTGGCAGGAGGAATTAGAAACAAACAAAAACCAGAACCTCCTGAGGAAAGGACCAGACTGGGAAGGTCAAGGTTCCAGTTCTATTCTCGACTGATGTGGAAAGACCTTAAAAGAAAAGCAGAAATCAGAAACGTTAAAACCCACCTTGGCCCCAAACCAGGATGCCGCATTTCTATCCTGTAATGGACAGATGCACTTTATCTTCTTGGGATGGAAGTGAGGAATGACTCACCAGCAATTTAAAATGTAATAATGAACCTGGACACTGCTCCACCCAGACCCATTTCTCAGATAACCACCAACCTGAGGGCAACTACCCTCCTCCAAAAATGAGCCCAGCAAAGTTAGTTACTAATTAGGAAAAAATAAATTATCCAATTACGCTAACTTGCTGAGGCTGGCAAGCTGTGTTTTATTCTAGGTAGGCAGAATTCCATCCAGAACCCCTTTGGGAATTGTCTATATAAAGGCAAACTGCCCAGGTGAGAAGGCGCTCCTTTCTGGCTTTCACGAATACAGTTCTGTGACGCCTGCCCTGAGATCATGTCTCTTCGACTTTCCAGCGGATCCAGGAGATCCGGTACCCGTCCCAGCACCGGATCGCTCAGGCTCTCCAGCGGGGCAGCCAGTTTCGGGGCTGGGAATGCATGCGGTATTCCAGGCATTGGAAGTGGCTTCTCTTGCGCCTTTGGGGGCAGTTCATCAGGAGGAAACGCAGGAACAGGCAACCCCTGCGCTGGCTTCACTATGAATGAGGGGGGCCTCCTGTCTGGCAATGAGAAGGTGACCATGCAGAACCTCAACGACCGTCTGGCGTCCTACCTGGATAACGTGCGCGCTCTGGAGGAGGCCAACGCCGACCTGGAGCAGAAGATCAAGGGCTGGTATGAGAAATTTGGGCCCGGTTCTTGCCGGGGTCTCGATCACGACTACAGTAGATACTTCCCAATCATTGAGGATCTTAAAAATCAGGTAAGAAACTGTATTTTGCCATCGCATGTAAATACTTTTATTTCTAAATTTCTTTTCTCTTAAATTCTGAAAAACATTTACCATCCCTTTTTTTGTGATTTCTTAAAGGGAATTTCAATTTCGCGTTGGAAATAAGTGCTTTCGGTTAGTTATCCTTATGATAAAAATGTTATTGACTCTCTATTAATTGTATTGATTTTGATTCTATTTCCTAATCTAAAACTAAGTTTTTGTTTTTGTTTTTGTTTTCATTGTGATAAATTGCCTTTTTAAAAGTCACACTCCCCATTTTCTAGATCATTGCTTCCACCACCAGCAATGCTAATGCTGTCCTACAGATCGATAATGCCAGACTGACAGCTGATGATTTTAGACTCAAGTAAGTAGACTCACAGAGCAAAAAGAATTCATGGCAATTAATGCAAAGAATAAATCAAAATTCATTTTTAATTCCTCCACCAAAAAAAAAAAAAATATTACCAACTCATATACCGGGACTATGAAACACTTGGATTTAAAATCAACTTGGATTTTAATTAAGAATGTTTATCATTTTTGTATAATTTGGCTAGTCTTAGTGAACAGCCAGAAAACTAGTGCCCAATAATCTACTTTTCTGTCAAATACCCCCAAAATTTTTAAAATAATATTTATTATGCAATCCTTCAAAGATGTCTCTTGTGGCCAGATTTGCCACTTTGAAATTCTAAAATTCTAGCCTTTATCCTTGATCAGTGACTGTCTCCAGCCATGTATACAAGTTGGAAAAATCATTAACATTTTTTTTTAAGGTATGAAAATGAGCTGGCTCTTCACCAGAGCGTAGAGGCTGATGTCAATGGGTTACGCAGAGTTTTGGATGAAATAACCCTGTGCAGAACTGACCTGGAGATTCAGTATGAAACCCTGAGTGAAGAGTTGACTTACCTCAAGAAGAACCATAAGGAGGTAAGAGATAAACATCTGCATTTTGCTCTTCCTCCACACACACACACTATCCACCTGCCAGGAGATAATGTACCTCGCCTCTTAAATGAGAAGGTGATGGTGAAGACCCATTGCCAGGTCTGAGATCTGACTCATCTTTGTAAGTATCAAATTATTCGTATAGATTTACACTCTTCATCCAGTTTCCCATGGGAAAAAAGGAACCATGTTTTCCAGACCAATCAGGATTATAAGATCAATGTTTGGCTATGTAATTATAGCTAAGTTAAAATAGTCCACTTTAGGCGATTATATTTAATTATATAAAATGAATATACTTTACAGACATCTTTAAAAAAAAACTAGATCTAAATTTCTACATAACAGTGGCAGACTTAAAACACTAAAACATTAACTGCCTACACACATTAAGTATGTGTGTGCGGGCAACCTGAAGACATTCTTAATAGGTATGGCTATAAAAATGAACCTGCAGATGAACTGTTAGACCAGAATTTTCACTTCTAAGAATATAGTATACTTCCAAAATGTTCAATTTGAAAGCGAACTTCAAAATCAGATCCTGCAACCGCTTCATCTTTGAGATTATTTTTAGAGTCACTGTTTTCTAAAAAAGACAAGATTTCTTTATCCTTTGAAAATAAATTTGATATTTTTAAATAGCCAAAAGACTTCTTCAGTCAAGCCAAATCCTTAAATAAGCAGAAGCTCAAGCGAAGAAGCTACTTAGTTAGTCATGATGTCTGGTAAATATAACTAATTGAGTAGCAGCATTTGGCCATAAAAGTTCAAGTATGGTTATAATCCATGATAGGTACTCAATACATTTAGGATGAATTGGAAACAATCAACTTTTTTAATGCCTCACTTATAGGTGACCCCATTTATACATCCTTTTCTTTTACTGCTTGAACTTGGGGAGGGAGGGGAGTTTTTGCTCAATCCTCAAGAAGGAAAAGTACCCATGGAGATAGGGAAAGTACAGGAAAGAATGTCAGAACAGCCTGGGGGAGGGGAGGGGTGCTGCAGGGAACAAAGAAAGCTTCAGTTACTGTCATTCAGACCTGTCCAGGAGGGGGGAGGAGGGTTTCTGCCAGGAGACACAGGATGATCTGTGAGATTTCAATTTACACCCCCTTAACATGATGCCTGTCATCTAGTCTTAGCAGCTCAGGCTCAGGCAGAATGGCATGCAGACTTTGCCTACAAGATCCCAGCTTCCATGGTGATAGTAATCATAATAGCCAACATTTATATGCCAGGCAATGTTATGAAGTCTTATTATTATTAGTTTGTTTACTTATTTTGTAACAACCCAAAGAAGGGTTTTTAATTAGCTTCAATTTTCAGATAAGTAAATTGAAACTTAGATAGGTTAATCAACTTTAACAAATTTACATAGCCAATACAGGACAGAACCAGAATTTACATAGGGATTTGACCAACAAGACACTATAATGTCACTATGTCAGCTTAACAGACATTTGGATTCTTTCCTTCCTGTTGGGGGGGGGGGGGCGGTGGGTAATGTACAAACAAACACATTTACTTAGTTAGTCAGTTAGTTATAACCACTCCAGTTGTTCAGAACTATTCAAACTCAATCCTTGGACCATGTCCACACTATATTCAGGGCATAGCTTGGTGGAGAACACATTGAAGTGGGTCTCGAGGGAAATGAAGAGCATCAGCAAAGGTGGAGACATTTACACTATAAACACCTGGAATAAGAGAACAACTCATTCTAAGTATTTTAAGGGTTTTCGTGTGGAAAAGGAACTAAGACTTGTTCTGGGTAGCAGAACTACAACTGATGCGTTGGAGTTTTAGGAGCTCCTGAACAATTGACACTTCTAGAATAAAACAGGCTTCTGCAGGTGATAGTGAGTGACTCCTCCTTGAGAGTAAGCCCAATGGACAGGAAATATGAAAGGGGGAAGGGAGGGTTTCTACACAGTCTGGGAGGGGACCACCAGTCACTTCTAAGAACTCTTCCAAAGCCAAGCTCCTAGACTTTTAATAAGGTTCCTGCGTAACTGAGCTGTACACTTCTCTGCCTCTAGGAAATGCAGGCTCTGCAGTGCGCGGCGGGAGGCAACGTGAACGTGGAGATGAACGCCGCCCCCGGGGTGGACCTCACGGTGCTGCTGAACAACATGCGAGCCGAGTACGAGGCCCTGGCTGAGCAGAACCGCCGGGACGCCGAGGCCTGGTTCAACGAAAAGGTGAACTTTTGTCCAGAAAACGATCACTGTGCATTTTTGTGATGTTCATAAAACTAAGATTTGCTCCCTCGCTTCCGTCATTTCAGAGCGCTTCTCTGCAGCAGCAGATCTCTGAGGATGTGGGAGCCACAACCTCTGCCCGGAACGAGCTGACGGAAATGAAGCGCACTCTCCAGACCCTGGAAATCGAACTGCAGTCGCTCTTAGCCACGGTATGAAAAGCAGTTTCTTACCGACTCCTAGGTTCTTTTAAAATATGAACCAGTTGGTTTTAAAGACCATACCCGTGTTGGAAAAAAAAAAAAAATGTACACATGTAGTCTTATCATTATCCTAAAACAAGAATGGTACTCTGTGTGTGTGTGTGTGTGTGTGTGTGTGTGTAAGAGCTAAAAGAGCAACACCAGGGTTTTACATTTTTGTTTTGTTTTTGTTTTTGGAATTGAACCCGAGGGCACTTTATCACTGAGCTACATTCACAGTCCTTTTTATTTTATTTTTTTAACTTTGAGACAGGGTCTGGCTAAGTTGATGAGGCCATCTTTGGACTTGTGATCCTCCTGCCTCAGCCTCCTAAAGTTGCTGGGATTCCAGGCATGCTTCTTCCACCCAGCTCTTTAGGTCTATTCCACCAAAAAAAGATCTGACTATATTGAAACAGTGATCTAGAGTCAGTGTTACTATGTGTTAAAGTGAAATGCAAAACAATTATAGATAACATTAATGAAGAGAAAATCATATCGAAGGAATTTCTGTATATTCATTTATCCATCTCAGGTTCTGTCTTTTGTTCCCTAACAGAAACAGTCCCTGGAGTGCTCCTTGACAGAGACCGAAGGCAACTACTGCACCCAGCTGGCGCAAATCCAGGCTCAGATTGGGGCCCTGGAAGAGCAACTGCACCAGGTCAGGACTGAGACCGAGGGCCAGAAACTGGAGTATGAGCAGCTCCTGGACCTCAAGGTCCACCTGGAGAAGGAAATTGAGACCTACTGCCTCCTCATTGGCGGAGATGATGGGTAGGTCAAATAATGTACATGCAAGATGTCATATTCAGTCAGCCCTCAGTATTCACAGGTTCCACACCCTTGGATTCAACCAACCACAGGTAAAAATCATTGAAAAATTAAAACTTGCATCTGTACTGAACATGTACAGATTTTTTTTTGTCATTATTCTCTAAACAATGTAACACTGTTTGCCTCACATTTTCATTGTACTAGGTATCATAAGCAATATAGAGATGACTTATAGTATGGGGGAGGATGCATTTTTATATGCAAATACTATGCCATTTTATATAAGGGACTTGAGCATCCTTGGAATTTGAGATCTGCTGGGGTCCTAGAACTAGTTCCCCACCAGTATTGAAGGATGACTTTCCTGAAATTTGAAACTTAGATTCCAAGAAAGTGAACATGAATTATTATGACCACACTTATTATCATGCATGCTAAGTATTAAACATAATACTCTTCTGCCAAGATACAAATTAGCAATATTTTACAAAATCAAAATTCAAACCCTGTATTTAAGGTGTGGAGATTTAAAATACCATTTCTTGATGCTAATGAAGACCAGTTTCTACAGTGTAAATCCACTGAGTATGTTCTTACCAAAGAGCTAAAGAAAACCTAATAGTGGATCTGAAATCAAAGGGGTCGATTCCAAATCACGCTCTTCCATGATGTTTTCACAGGGCCTGTAAGTCTGGAGGTTACAAATCTAAAGATTATGGATCTGGAAACATGGGAAATCAAATCAAAGGTAATTAAGATGGAAACCCACTATTATATTACTTCATTTCCAATGCACAGTTGATTATTTTTATGTTACTGTGGCTTAGCATAAGACTAGATAGACATAATGAAGATTTGTAGAAGATATCAGTGATTGCTAGATGTCTAGTAACTAGAGTGACATGTGTTCATCTTAAACAGTCACATGTCACTATGATTTTACCTATCCAAGTAATCAAAATTCACCAAAAATTAGTCTTTAAATTTTTGCACTGACTGCATAGTCCATCCTGTATAAAAATCCTATTAGTCTTTTAATTGATAACTCTCTAAAATCTCCTTTTAAATTTTAATTTCTAGATCCAGCCAAAGCCATTGTGGTTAAGAAAGTTCTTGAGGAGGTCGATCAACGCAGCAAAATCCTAACCACCAGGCTCCACTCCCTGGAAGAAAAATCTCAAAGCAATTAATAGAGAACATATGCCAAAGACCAGCACAGAAGAAAAGGCATTATATAATCTGGGAAAATGAGCAAGCCTAAGAAACGCCTGTCCTCTTGTCTTTCTGTCCCTTTCTCTATTTGGGCAATCAACAGGTATCTCCCCATTCATCTGGAAGAACGTCACGTCCAAATATGACGACTCATTTGACTACCTTGATGACCCTACAGAAATCTGTTATGGATTCCTTGTATTCAATAAACCTTCTTCCTTCAGCAAGTTATTACCGATGACCTTGTCTTGTCTTTAGAAAGTTTTTATATGAGCACTGAACAGCTTTGAATCTACATGAATACTTTAAAACATAGTTAACTGATTTCTATCTAGAATTTTGTGAGCCTTTCCCAATAATTCTGAATCAGACAATTTCAGAAGATATTAAAAATACCTCCATTTAAATCCTTAATGTGCCATACTTGATATAAGAAGACTAAAATATACACATTTCAGATTCTTCATCTATAAATGGGAATAAAGAAGGTACTTCTTTCAAATGACTAATGTAAAGATTAAACAAATTTTTATAACGTACACTGGTAGGACACTCAACTGCTATCTCTTTTTTAATATTCAATATTTATACCTAATTAATTAATTCAGTTATTTGATTCAATTAATTAATTTTCAAATGTCATTTTCCTTATGGATATATATGCAAACAATATTCTAAAAGTAAGAAAGGTTAAAGCCATAGTTAATGGCACCACCCACTTGCCTTACAAGGTCAAGATGGATGTTTATAACTCTCTTGACCCATGGATTCATCCCTACTAAAGGGAAATATGTTAGATGAACTGAGAGCATAATTCCTCAGATCAAATGTTACCCCTAGATACTTAGTTGAGACTTGAGTCCTCTCTGGATGAATTATCTATACTGTAATCCATTCAGGAAATTTCGATTACAGGTTCCATGTGGAAATACTAAGCTGAAAAGGTGATGGTGTCATTGAGTATGTAATTATTCTCAAATTACATTTATAGTTTTCTGATACAGTCTCAGCCAGGGACCCCTAGAGTCAAAATGCCTAATCATGTTCCCCAACAGATTACATGAAATAAGTACATTACAATGTCAAAGAAATTTCCACTTTAAAAAAAATGCATTTAGTAATTGTCCAAATTCTGAGGCCATCTACCTGCCTCTTCGCTACCTATCATCCAATCCTCTCTCCATTGGTTCCGGTAATGCTTCCAAATGTAAATAAATCCTTACATATGCTGAAGCTTTTACCTGGACTTCAGTTTTTAGAACCCCACAGAGTAAGAAAAACAAAAGATAAAGCAGGAAGTATTTATAAACAGAGACCCTCCCTGCAGGCTCAAGCCCCACTGGGCCATGCAATCAGTTGTAAGCATGACCTAGAAATAACTCACCTCATGTCCCAGGAATTGCAAGGGGGTTTTGTTTTGTTTTGTTTTGTCTCAACTGCTGAAGTAAAGAGAAGAGGGAAAAATGACCTCTGAGATTAGCAAGCCAAAATTCACACTATCTGGCTGTTCCAAAATAATTTTAAGCTGAGAATTTATTTTAAGGGGTCCAGGGAGCCTCACAGAGATAAATTCTCTTTGGAAAAACTCATCATCATTCCAGACCTCAAAGTATTCTCACAAATAAAATCCTCAGGATAATTAGCTGTTGTTAATCAAAAATCACAAAACATGGAGAATCAAGATGCCATAAGGAAGCACCAACAGAAACAATTCTAAAATATAGAGAATTAAAACAAATGAATATACTTAAATTAAATAAAAGAAAACCTTGAAAGCAGGAGCAGAATCCCAAAAAAATTAGAGTGACTCAGCAGATTTTTCTCAAAAGAACCAAATGTAAATTTCTAACTATAAAGAAGATAAGAAATTAAATTTAAAATCTTAATGCTTAGATTCCACACTACATCACACACAGTGGGAGAGAGAATTAATAAGTTGTAAGGTATACTGAAGAAATTATCTGGAGCTCAGCACAGAGAGAAAAAGATAGGTAGATAAATCAAAATGAAATTCCATTTCAAACTCTGCAACGTGGCAAATATCAAAAAGCCTTATGTAGCAAATGTCGATGAGGCTGTGGAACAATGAAACATATATATATATATATATATATATATATATATATATATATATATATATATAGGTTGTTGATGAAGCTTTATTTTATTCATTTATTTATATGTGGTGTTGAGAATCAAACCCAGTTTCTCACATATATGAGGCAAGTGTTCTACCACTGAGCCACAACCCCAGCCCAACAATGAAACTCTTTAACACTCTTGTGGGGTTGTAAACACGATCACTTTGAAAAGTTGTTAGGTTTTTCCTAACAAAGTTGCATATGTGCATATTCTATGTAATAGGCTGGTGGCAGCAAGCATTCATTCTCTTGGGGTCCCTCCTCTCAGATCACACACTGGGCAGCACCTATGACCACAAATATCCCCACTCTGTGGCAATCGCGTTCAGCCATTTGTCTCATGATCTGGCCAACTATAAACTCTTGAGGGCAGGGCATATTTCTATCATCTCTGAATCCTCAGCACCTGGCACAGTATCAGATTCAGAGCTGAATGAATGATGTGAGCCAGGTTCTTACCAGAAAACAACTTGAAACTGCCCCTAAAGACTAAAAGGAAGTTAAATGATTAATCATTGAAACACTTATGTGCAAAAATAAACAAAATAAACTCAGGTCACTCCACTCTGTACCATACTTAGAATAAACATAATAATATATTTTATATATATATATATATATATATATATATATATATATATATATATATAATATATATATATATTATAATATATATATTATAATAGGTATACTAGCATAATAAATATAAATTTTGCTAAACTTTATCTATTAAATTTTTAAATGAGATTCAAATAATCAATTGGAGGTGGGGGGAACAAATTATAGACTAGTTTTCCTGAGATAATTTAGACCAAAATGTTGGCCATCCTCTGTACTTAAGCAAGAAAGCCCTCTATACTAACATGGACAAACTGCCTTGGTAATGTTATAAAGCAACAATGACAAATAGTAAGCCAGACCCACCATAAATTCTGACATGCACTCCCCACCCCACTTCCAGTTGAGAATCTGTTATTATAAAAGTTTAACTATAAAGCATGGAGAGGTTATGCCTTACACCAGGGTGGCCAGACCACAGTCCCCTCCCCAAGCCAGGTGCCCAGGAAGAAGAAATACCCTTCTTTAAATTGTACAAAGTTAAATCCAGAACTACAAAGGGACTGGTACAGATCATTAAAATACCAATAACTCACAAGGCTAAGTAGTCACTGCCTAGAGCCCCCTGAATGTCCTCAACTGTGGCAGCTGGCCTTGCCCAAGACCTTCTCCCTTCCCACTTATCCAGTAACTAAACTGGCACCTCCAGGATCCTGCTCCAGGCTTTCCCAGTGTCCATTTGAATCATGTCATAAAGTTGCAAGATCTTTTTAATATCACACTGCTGGGAGCCATTAGCCAAGTAGGTATGACAATTTCCTTGCCAGCGTACCCCATGTTGCAGTGACATTGAATGTAGGTGACCTTGCTCAAGGACCAAGGCGGATTAGGGCGTTCCCGGTTTAGGTTCCAGGTTTAAGGTTTAAGATTATTCCTGCTGGGAATAGGGCGTATCCTGCTGCCTGAGTTCCCCTTGAGTTCTCACGGGATTCAGACAGTATATTTTGGAGATAGATGCCCAGTGGAGGTGGATTTGGGCAGAGAACGTGGATTTCCCCAGAACGTGATTGTAGACGGCTGGTGTGAGTTCGGGAATAAAGAGTTGCTGTTTGAATCTACAAGCTGTGTGGTGGCTCGTGATTGTGTGCCCAGCCAGACTGCGGCATTTGTGCCCAGCCAGACTGCGGCATCACACAAATATAATAGCATACTAATTGTTTTCCTTTTGTCTGCATCTTTGAAAAGTGCTTTATAAATGTTTTTATTTAACACATTTCCCACCTTACTCTATGCCAGGCGTTACTCCTGGTCTTATAACTTATTTAATCCTTATGATAATTCTATAAAGGAGGAACTAGTATCTTCATTTTATATCTGAGGAAAAGGAGATACAGGGATGTTAAGTCACTTTCTCAAGTTCACAGAGCCAGTAAATGGCCAGATAACCAGTGGGAAGCTGAATATACAAAACTATGACTTCAAGATTTTTTTTTTTTTTAAGCATGATGCCATGCTAACTTTTTGGAATTTGGGCAATTGGGTCTGATGGAGGTGGCACAGTCTTTGACAGCAGATGACAGATGGGGTTGTTGGTTTTAGCAGCACAAAACCTCTGCAGCGAAACTGGGAGAGAATCTGGGTTGTATCGCTAGGTAGCAGGATGCGGCTGCAAGTCTGTGACAGAAGGTGTACAAGTAGGCAGTGGCCTGTCGAGGTGAGCTCCCAGGGCCAAGCTCCATGGAAACTGGGTCTCTAACTAGGGCAGCTGTTTGTAAGCAAGGGTTGATAATAAGCCAGCCATCTGGGACCCAGAGATTGCATCGAGGTCAACCCTTGAACAGTGACTACTCTCCCTATTGTTTCTCAGTGGGAAAAAGATGTTAATTATTTTTCTGACAGTTTCTCCACATTGTGAAAAGTACAGAAGAGAATTCTTGCTATGATTATGTAAAATACTGCAAAAATTATGCACTAAGTTCTTTTTTTATTCCTCGTGAATTTATATACTTTAAAAATCACGCATGGAAGATAATAATACATATAATATTATAAATTACAATATTACAATAATAAAAAGAACAATGAAATTTTATGTAAACAATAACTCTGCTAACATCCAAGGAAGTCCTGTAGCACATTAAGAACAAATACCTGTGCCCTGGTTATGATGTAGTGAGAGTCAGACTTTAAAATTTCTTCCTTCAGCCCCTAACTAGGAGCCTCCTTTGCCTTCTCTTCCACTCATATTTGGAACTGAGGCTTCCAAAGTGAGGTAACATGGGACATACAGATTTTGCTGATGTCTCAGTAGACTGGTGTGCACTAAGTTCTTTAAGAGCAGGGACAATGACAGGTTCGTTTCATTTCCAAGATCTAACAGAAGGTTTTTGCAAGATGTTAAATTAATAATTGATAAGATTTGACTTATTACTCTTGTATAAAATGCAAACTAAATAACCAGATAAAGTTAATAAATTATACAAAGCAAATAATAGAATAAGTAGAATACTTGATAAACAAATAGGATGATAATAATAAATAAGTCAATAGAAACACAATAAGTGAATAGTAAATGAAACAAGAGCCTCGTCTGTTAGCTTCTGTATTCATCGTAAACGGTAATGAATTTCAAAGAATTGTATTATCTTATTAATATAGTATGTGATGGAAGTGACAAATAAAACAGGCATTGAATCTATCTTTGCCTAAAATTACCCTGAAGCTATAAAAACTGCCATTTTTTAATTTATAAAAGCTGCAATTTAGAAAGTTAATTCAATCATACATTTTGATCTGACTTCCTCTTTGGATATACCACCAAAAATCTACAGAGCAATGTAAAGAACAATAGTCTTTGCATGTCAGTAAATAAGCAAATAAAAATGTAAGTGTCTGGAATCTTTGTTCAAGCAATACCTCTAAACTCAGGTCACTCTACTCTGTATCATCCTTAGAATAAACATAATAATAAATTTTATTATATATTATAATGGATATACTAGCATAATAAATATAAATTTTGTTAAACTTTATTACATTTTTAAATGAGATTCAGATAATCAATTGGAGGTGGGGGGAACAAATTATATACTAGTTATATACTAGTTTACTCTGAACTTCTCTTGAGTCTTAATTTTAAATGTATTTAAAGTAGTCTAACCTACTTTAAATTCCCCATCCTTTCTAGGCAGCAAATAATTTTCCTCATTGTTAGAGTCTGTAAACAAGTCAAAATAACACCTGGCATTTTGCCAGGGGAATGTTAGAGTTCATAAACAAGTCTGGATGGTGCCTGGCAAAATGCCAGAGGGAGTGGTTTGAGAAGTAACAAAAGCGAGCCATTAAGTGTGGAGATTCCTTATTGGTTGACTGATGTATCTAGTTTATGCTAATTAGATAAGCTGTGTGGAATGTATAAATACTGCTCCTGTCCTACAATAAATGGCTCCCACTCCTGTTGTATCAACGTACACAAGTTGTTTGTCACCCCCTGGCTATTTTGCCCAGCCAGCCGGGCTGCGGCACCTCATTACATTAGATAACGGAAAAAAAAACATATTTAATAAAAAATATTTTGGAAATATTCTTTTTTAACCAATTTTTAGCCACTTTTCAAAAACATTGTTATCAAAATAGGGTTTACCCACAGTACAAAGTGGAAATCAACTGCACAGGTAAAGTCTTAGAAACTTCAATAGCTATTGGCCCATAAATGAATATGAAAACCAAATTGAAACATATAACTTATCCTAAAAAGGAATTGTGCTTTTTCTACCTCCCCTCCAAAATAATCGTTTTCCTTAGAGTTTATTCCAGTAAAAAGAATCAGAAGGCAGAAATATATATATTTTTTTGTTTTAGATCATTTTAATTTTTTCTGTTTCTTTTAATTAGGCAACAAGATGGAGGAATATTCCAGTAGTAGCACAATTCCCAAGAGGAATACTTCCCCAGCTGCAGACCTGTCTTGACGTTTGAATGATGATAAACATAACATGAAATTTTTGACATGCAAAACTAGAAGGAAGCTGAAGAACAGTTCAATTAATAAAATGTTTGTCAAAAAATACACACACACACACACACACTCACATATATTAGTACATAAAATGAAGGTATATTTTGGATTTCTGTTCCACCATAACATTATAGCCCTGTGCTGGCCAGTCCTTGGCTAGTGGCCACTTCAAGAAGAGTGCCTTTGGCTATTGCTGCCTCACTCAGTCCTTGTACAGGGTCAGTTACAAGAATAGAGCAAGGAGAACCCTGCAGGAGCTAACAGTCCTCATAGTTGGGCAGTGAGTCTTAAAAAGAATTTGACTTCATCTCTGCATCTTTCCTAGCTCCCACTTATTTACTCAGGGAGTGTGATTCCCAGACAAGGTCTCAGCTGAGAGACCCAACTACTAATTCTCCCAGCAGGGAGGAGAGTGAGTGCCTCAGTCCTCCAGAGGGTTTTGGGCAGTACACCCAGCACTCACTGCAGCCTGAAATTCCTCTCTTGGGGCCCATGTGAGAGAAGAGTCATGGATGCCTACAAAGATTGAGCTATCAGGATGCTCAGCACAACCTCATTTCAACATTAGGTCCAACATTAGTGGAATGGTTAAATTTGCCTAGTAGTATATCCAGTTAAGAAAAGCGTAAATAATCATTAAAATAATGCTATATTACAGGAGTCAGCAAACTTATCAGTAAAAGGCCAGATAATAAATACTTTCATTTTGCAGACTCCATGGTCTCTGTTGCAGCTATTCATTTCTGCAGTGTGAAAGCAGCTACAGACCATGTGTAAACAAAGGGGCCTAGATATGTTCCAATAAAACATTGTTCACAAAAGCAGATAGTTGGCCAAGTTTGACCCACAGGCCTTATTTTGGCTGCTGCTACTATAGAAGGTAATGATTGATTTGGAAATATGCTCAGGATGTTTTAATAACTAGAAGCCAATAATTTTAAAAAATGTTGCACAATGTGATCCCATATTTTAAAATATTTAAAACATGTCTATGTACAAAAAGCACAAAGCATGAATAGAAAAAAAAAGGATGGTTTGTATCAAGAAAATATTGTGTAGAAAGAAGAAAACCAAAATTAAAAGAAAAAATTTCAAGCTTTAGTGAAATATGGTAAAAACCTATCCTGATACTAAGGAGAACCATGTCTACCTAAGCATCCAAAAGTCTGGATTTGGACAGCAGCATTTAAGTCATCTCCTCTTGGCTATAGTTTAGCGCCACCTGCTGTCGCTAGAAGATAAGAACATTAGCCCAGCCTCCCAGTGCAACCCCCAACCATCTTAGCTCTATATTTTCAACAGTGCCTCCATGATATCAGGGGTTTTCTCTGTGATTGTCCTGTGTGGCCAATGTCCAGTAGGTAACTACATTGACACTGAATGTATATAAACTCATGAATGGATCTAATATTAGAGATAATAATATCAATAAGAACTAGGTACATGATACACACCAGCAATTCATAAAACAGGAATGCTCCCCCAAACATTACAAAGTGCCTGATGCCCAACATCTCTAGTAATCACAGAAAGGTGAATTTAAACAAAGAAATGTCATTTGTAGCATCAAAACAGGTCCTTTTGTTTAAATATAACAAATATCCACTTTTGCAAGGATGTAGAGGGAAAGCATTCATACCTTGCTGAGTGGAGTATAAATTGGAAAAATCTTCAAGAGAATAATTCAGCAACAGATATCAAAGCCTGGGGGGGAGGGAATATCTTTAGAACCAACAGTTCCATTTCTAGGAATTTATCCTTACATAATTAATTATTAACATGTTTATTCCCATTAGTTATGTTTATCAGAGTGAAACCTTAGCCATAATAAAGTATCTAACAATGAAGAATCAATAAGCTGAGATGTGAAACACCCATCAGCATCCATCAAAGGATTGTCATGCAGCCACTAAAAAGGTTCATGCAGTGACCTGAAAAGATGTCAATCATTTATTGAGAAAAAGTAAAGTTTCAAGGTATTATATACAATATGACCCATTTTAGTAAGGAAATAATTGCATACATGTTACATATATGCTTATAAAATCTAAAACAATAAGTACCAACATGTTAACAAAGCTGTTCTGGAAGAGTAGAAAGATAGGATAGTGGATAGTGGAAATAAAATAGAATTATTTTCTATTGCCTGTTTACCTGCATTTTCTAATTTCCTGAAATAAGCATGTATCACTGGGAAATTTTTTTAAATTCTAAAGAAAAAACATTTGCACATTTAAATGTTTTTACAATGAATACCCTATTTATTTTCAAGAAAAAAATACAAGAATAGTCGAGTAATAAGTAAATAGTATGGTAGAAACTAAAAACAATAAGGAAAAAAATTATGTGAGGGAAGAAGAAACTAGAATTAAGGGTTGAAGCAGGGACAAGAAAAGTTTTCTAAAAGAGGCAGCCCTGGAAAGTAGGTAAAATTGGGGTTCATGGAAAGAAAAGAAAAAAAAAAGAAAGGAAAGAAAAGGATGGGGTGGTAGGTCTTATTCCAGGACCAATCACATCAAAAGTTCTTCTAGAAATAGTCAGCTACAGTGAATGGGTCACAAGTTAGTACATATATTATCACTCATTAGCCCTGGGTAGAATTGTTCGTATTCACTCTATACCCAGAAGGACAATGGTAGGCTTTGGACTTGCTCTTGAATGCCACTGTGGGAGGGACATGAGGTTTACCTGGCACCTTTCAACCAAGGTTTCCTGGAGCCTGGCTTCTCTGTCTCCCCCTGGGGCATGAGTGCCAAAGGAAAACAGTTGCTTGCTGGGACCCGCTCCTTGCTCCATCTAATCAGCCCCAAATCAAAGCTGAATCTTTTCCTTTTCTCTGTCCCTGGAAGGATTTGGTTAGGCAGTCGATATTCCTACAGTTCCCTTCCATGATCTGTTAACCATATCAGGTGACCCCACAGCCAACGCTCCCAGCCTGACCTGAATCTGTAGCCTCTCCACTCCATCATCTCGTCCTGTCAGCCTTTCCAGCAGAAGCCACATGACCAAACGGAAGCTTGCTGGTGGCAAAGAGGAAGCATTAAGAAAAAGAACAGAAGGTGGAGCCAGGTGGTAGAATAGGGCTTACCAGCAATTGTCCTAAAGAAACATAAATTTGAACTATTCACACATGAAAATACCTTCCCTAGTGCTAAAGGATACCAAGTGACAGATCACCAGGTTATAGCATTATAATAAGAAAACATGCATGAAGAGGGTAAAGGGACAGTTGCACATTACCTGTGTCACCCTTCTCCCAAGCTGAGGCAGCAGAGCCCAGAAAGACAATTGCTTGGGGAAAAGAGAGGGAAGTAAACAAAAGACATTGCACTAGGCTGCACTACAGTGCTGAGAGCCATAGCTAAGTAGGTACGACACATGGCAATTTCCTTGTCAGCCTACCCCATGTTGCTTAGAGGAAGGACTCTCCATTGTGGACCCAGGTCATTTGCAGTGACTTTGCATGAAAGGTGACCTTGCTCAAGGACCAGGGCGGATCCGGGTTTAGGGCGGTTCCAGGTTTAAGGTGATTCCTGCTGGGAATAGGGCGTGCCTCAGGCGCCTTGAGTTCCCGTTGAGTTCTCGCAGGATTCAGAGAGTATTTGGGATTCAGAACCCAGTGGAGAGTGTGGATTTTGCCCAGAATGTGCGTGTAGAGTGCCGGTGTCAGTTCGGGAATAAAGAATTGCTGTTTGAATCTACAAGGCTGTGAGTGGCTCGTGATTTTGTGCCTAGCCAGACTGCGGCACTACAGCACTTGGAAGATCTTCTTTGGGTCTGATAATAGCACCAGAACAGAATCAATAAACTAGACTGTAAGGATGGCCTTGGGCCTTGGGCCTGAGCACCCCAGGGAAAATGACATCACCAAGAAATCCAGTGGCAGCTGATAGGAATTGAAAGGTAGTCAGAAGCTCCAAAATTTAGTATAAATGATGGAGCAAAAGAACAGACATTCAGCCAGCCAACACTGATGCACGCAAGCCTGAGAGCCTCATGAGGACCTGGACTGACATCCCAACTCTTCTCATCTGCCTGATCCTCTGTGTTGTTCTCACCACTCTTTAACTCTACAGTAGTCTCTCTAACTCTACAGCAGTCTCTTGACTCTGGTAAGAAAAGGACTTCTCCCTATGACCACCTCCTCAGCCAGCTGTCAGCTTCACCCCAGGAGAAGCCTGCCTTGGTTCCTGATCTGATCACCACAGTCTGAGTGAGTGTGCATCTGCTGGATTTAGAGCCTAAGGCTTGAGACTTTTGATCTGACCCACTTGAGCTTAGCAGGCAGAGGGAATGTCTGTCATGAGCCTGTCATGATTAAGTGTGTTTGCAGTGCTTAGAATTAATCTGGATTGTTTGCTGTGAATTGATTATGTCTACTACAGTACCCAGCATTAAGGATTGTCATTTTCTTGATTAAGAACCTATACAGTGAAATTGTATTGAGTGATTTGAGTGAATAAAGCATTGAAAAGGGCAGAAGCGTGTGGACATTCTTTATTTCTCCCCCTGGACTGCATAAATTGCACCTTTTGCCCATCGAGACCTGGACCCACAGGAGTGGTCTCTCAGTTCACATGTTATTGGAAAACTTTTTTTTCTTCCAAGCTAACCAAAAAGCTAACAGAAATGATGATTCTCTACAGGGAATGTCTGTGTGATCTTGAATGGCCTTCACTGACCCTCCCTCCCCACCCAGCAGCTCAAGAGGCTGAGGCAGAAGAATCATGAGTTCAAAGCCAGCAAAAGCGAGAATCACAAACCCAGGATCATATCCAAAAATAAAAAAAAAAGGATAGAGAAAACAGAATATATAGTAAAAGGACAAAATAATCAGTGACCCAGGATGTTCATGAAGCAAATAATTTTTTTTATTCATTCAAGGAATATTTATCACCATCTAAAATATGCCAAGCATTACAGTGAGAGTATTCAAACCTCACATCTGCATTCCCAATTTTCCTGTGTTGTCCAGCACAAAAAGTTCTATCACCATTCAACAAATATTCTATGCCCAATTACTTCTCTTAATTATTTTGAACTTATGCCTTACTTGAAAAACACATAATAGAATATTCTCTGGAATGAGCAAGAGATCAAAGCCCTGAGTTCTATTCTCAAATCTGCAAAGTTCCATCAGGAGCAATATGCCACACTTTGCAATATCTGGTTTTGTTGCTAATCTAAATGCATGTAATATGTTCAACTGAAATTTTTAAAATACTGGTCATCTGCCTCACCAAAATAATAATAATAATAATGTTTGCTATTTGCTAGTCATTCTGCAGTTATTACAAAAAAAAATCATATTCTACAGAAGGCTGAGGCAGGTGGATCACAAGTTCAAAGCCAACCTTGGCAACTCAGTAAGAACCTATATTAAAATTTAAAAATTAAAAAGGCTAGAGTTGTAGCTCAATGGTAGAGCTACTGGTTCAAACCTCAGTACCCCAAAAAATCATATTCTATAACGAAATGTAGTGTATATGATTCTTTACAAATCAAAATAAATTGCTAATCACAAACTATTAAAAATAGCATATAACTAAGGGCAGAGAATTGTTCTGGGAGCCCAAATATCTGGGACTCAGTCTATGTCTTTTTAAACTATCATATATCAAACAACTCCTGGCACTTGTGATCATTTTACCTCACGGAACGTCATCAGATTTTTGAAGCTTCCAATGTACAGACGAAGGAAATGCCAAGAACTAATTTGTTTTCTTTGGCGAGTCATTATTTCAAATAAAAACAGAGTATTAAATTTGAGGTTGGCTCAAAACAATGGGAACTAATGTTTACCAAAGAATTCTAACACTTCAGTGAAGAACATAATTGTATTTAAATATGTGATTGAAACCCTTTAATCCACCAAACACCAATGTTCTAGGCAGTTTGCAAACCACAGAATTAAGATTAGCCTGTTTAACAGACTTGTCATCATTTAAAAGGAAAGTCACCTTGATACACCTGAAAGAAAGAATGAAATGCATTTAAGGAAATAGAGACAAGAAGAAGATCCTGTGGATTTATCTATATGTTGATTTATATGCTGATTCATTAGGCAAAGAATTTGAGTCAGTGATGGCTGTTTTAATCATTAACGCCCTTCCAGCCGGTCAATTCTGAACAGACCTGGGGAAACATAAGAACTTAATTTCGAACCTAATTTTACAAAGCAAAAGAAGAGATGGAAAAATGGAAAAAAAAAAAAAACTGAATTCAGATGATAACTACAAAAAAAAAAAATTCACAAACCCCAGGCCAAGTTCAGAGGGAAAAGATAATGTTAAAACTTGTCCTCCCTCATTCTTTGCACATAAGGCTCTTTCCCCAGGGGCTCTGAAATTTGTAAGTTCTACCAGATTTCTTTCACTTAGCTACTCTTCCTTTCTTTAAATTTTCTATTTTTCCAATGACAGTTTAAAAATGAAAAGAATTATATTTCATAGTTTAAAAAAGGAGAGAAACCTGACCTATCCCCACATCTCCAACATTTGCATACCATTTTATCATTAATATTTAGACTGCCTTCTTGTTTTCATCATTTGGGAAAAAGATGAGGCAAGGTGATCAACATATTATGTTTGGGACATTTTTTTTTACCACCTTATAAGGACATTGTGGCAATTATTCCATTAAAATGCTTGCAAAACACGGGCTGGGATATAGCTCACTGGTAAAGTGCCTGCCTCATAGGTATGCACAAATCCCTGAGTTCAATTCCCTATTCCAAAAAGGAAAAGACAAAAAAAAAAAAAATGCTTGTAAAACACCTTATACACCCTGAAGAGATGCCACCAGGCATCTCACATAAATGTGAGAAGTAGCATCATGCTAGTGTGAAAACACTGCAGGTGTAGAGTAAAACCTGATAACCTACAGGGCTACATAAAGGAAATCCTCACCTAATTTAATAATGCATCCCAATAAAAGCAGTTTAAGGAAAAATTAAGAGAAGCCAGGACATTGGAAACAAATGACTGAGTATATAGATTAAAGCATGCACATAATTCAATAGAGACCAAATAGACCAGGAAGAATGTTTTAAATCAACACAAGTCAACTACATAAGTATAAAACTAAAGAGGTTAAGAAATATTTTTGGAAACAGCTATACTTTTTAAAAAACAATCTTCTTAAAATGGTGGTAAAATATATACATAACAAAATTTACCATCTTTTTTTAAAATATTTATTTTTTAGTTGTAGGTGGATATAATATCTTTATTTCATTTTTATGTGGTGCTGAGGTTTGAACCCAGTGCCTCACGTGTATTAGGCAAGCACTCTACCCCTGAGCCACAACCCCAGCCCCCAAAATTTACCATCTTAATCAGTTTTTAAGCACACAGTTGAGTGGTGGTACATACACTCACATTGTTTTACAACTGATCTCCAGAACTCTTTTTACATGGCAAAACTAAAACTCTACACCTACTAAACAACAACATCTTAACCCCCATTCACCATTCTGCTCTTTCTACGAATTTAACTGCTCTAGGAATCTCATGTAGTGGAATCATACAGTATTTGTTCTTTTTTTTTTTTTTTTTTTTTTTTTTTGTAGTGGGGGTTGAACCCAAGGGCTCAATACCACTGAGCTAAGGCTGGCCTCAAACTTGCCATCCTCCTGCCTCAGCCCCTCAAATTGTCGCAATTACAGGCACGAGCCACCCCACTTACCCAGGTTTTTAAAAGATATTTTTAAACCAGAGAAGTTACAAACTGAAATGAAAGGAAATTATCTATAGTAGTCAGGGACAGAACAACACAAAGCAGAAAGTGATCTGGGAGGGCCCTGGATTTCAGAACAGACACAGAGATCCCAACCATAAAATGAGTTATCAAAAGTATGTACAGGTCCTCTTAACTAAATGTCTTTTTAACAAAAGCAGAAAAACCTAAGCAAAGAGTAGATAAGGGAAACTTTGTGAACTGACTCCAGGAAAAATATGGATTATTAAAAGTGGGTTCAGTAATCCCAGCGGCTCAGGCAGCTGAGGCAGAAGAATCACGAGTTCAAAGCCAGGCTCAGCAAAAGCAAGGCACTAAGCAACTCAGTGAGACCCTGTCTCTAAATAAAACACAAAATAGGGCTGGGGATGTGGCTTAATGGTCGAGTGTCCCTGAGTTCAATCCCTGGTACCTGCCCCCCAAAATAATGAATTCAGATCTTCCTCTCTGGAAATTTTTCTAACAAAAAGAAGAGAAATTGACCTCATGTCTTTGCTTCTTAGGATCAGATAAAGAAAGACATTGCTAGCATTATGTCAGACGAGAGTTCAATCAAAAGGAAAAGCATACTTGGGGCAGCCTGACAGCTCTTTGAGCCCCTACTAAATCAAGCTGTCTGGAAACTTGTCTGGTCGTTCTTAGACATTACTTACTTCAACACAGGTGTTCCTGAGATCCAACAATACTGGCCTGGAAGGCTATTGATTTAAGTTTTTATTAACAGCAAAAACATATCATTCAATATCAAAATACAAAAATTGCAAAAACCTAACTGCATAAACTTCAACAACCTCAAAAGCAGGCTGACTGAAATCATCAAAGAGAAGACTTAATTAAACCTGGAACTAACACTGAGGTTAGAGCCAATTTCTAACTTTTGACAACAATACGAACAAAAAGTTCTGTGTTGGAAAATTTTCGTTCTCATCATTTTAATTACGTGTGATAATCTGCAGGTGTGGGAGATTAATCATGTGGCAAATTTAATGGAATTATATTTTCAGAAAAGAATTACCAGTCATCTAAATGTCTGAAAGGTTAAAACTATAATTCTGGATTTTTTTTTTTTTTTTTTTTTTGCTTTGCTCCACCTTTTTTTTTCCAGTGTAATAAATGCCCCAGGGCTCTGACCCAGCCTTAGAAAAACAGCCAGTAGAGTGGGTTCATGAAAAATAAATTATCCAATTATGGATTAGCAAAACTGTAACAGTAATTCAGTGACAAAGAAAAGGAACACCCTGAAAAAGTGTGTATATAAGAGCCGAAATCCATAGGCTCTTCCCTCCACCTCTCACATTCGCTGGGACAAGCTAAGCTTTGCAGGAACAACATGTCTTGCTCTTCTCGCATCTCCTCCTCCAGGGCTGGGAGCAGCAGGGTGTCCGCTGGTAGAAGCAGCTTCAGCAGTGGAAGCAGATGTGGTCTCGGGGGTGGCTCTGCCAGAGGCTTCCAAGGAGGAACTGGCAATTGTGGCCTGAGTGGGGGACCTAGCAGTGGCTTTGGAGGTGGCTTTGCAGGAGGCTTTGGGAGCTGCTCAGTAAGAGGTGGTCTGGGAGCGACCTTGGGCTCCGGGAGTTGCTTTGGTGGGGGCTCTGGATTCAGCAGCGGTGATAATAGAGGTTTCTACAGCCATGGAGGTGGTATGGGAGGTTGCTTGAGTGGTGGCATTGGTGACGGGGGGCTTTTCTCTGGAGGTGAAAAGCAAACTATGCAGAACCTCAATGACCGCCTGGCCAATTACCTAGACAAGGTCAGAGCCCTGGAGGAGGCCAACACTGATCTGGAGAATAAAATCAAGGCGTGGTATGACAAATTTGGGCCTGGGTCTGGAAATGATGGTTCTGGAAGAGATTATAGCAAATACTATTCAATTATTGAAGATCTCAGGAACCAGGTAAGATACTATCTGTGATAGGCTAAGTTTCTATGATGTATCTTTCACTTTTAGTCAGATCATATACTGTAATGAAAATTCAAAGTCAATGAGTTATTTAAAAATATATTTGCTTGTTTTTTATGCAAAATGGTACATGGTATGTCTTAATGATGACAGCCCACTATGTGACATCTAACCGCATTAATTTTCTGATTGCATCTCAGATTTGAGTATTTCTCCATAAGAGTAAAATGTATATATCATGCCAAGCAGCTAACATGTATATATAAGACTGATTGCAAAGAACCAATTAGTTGAATCTAATTACTTTATGGTTAATTCTAACAGACTAACACATTTTAGTGTCTTAGTAGACTTAAAAGAGTCCTTACGACTATTTTTCTTCCTAGAAAACCTGGTACAAATACTGTATAAAGAGGTAGTGAAACCAACAATGTTTAGCCACTGTTGTATGGGAAATATTTTTTAAAGGCATTTTTCTCTAAGTGAAATTCAACCTCTGTACTATGTTCTGAAAGAGCTCATGGAATAACTGATCTTCCAAACAGTGAAAATCCACAGAAGGGCTATGTTCTGTGCCTATTCCTATAAATGTGCAAATTGTTAACTTTTTTGCAGAAAGATGTAATCCTAAATATACAGGTATCATTACTATGTAAGTTTGCAAATCAATTCCCCATTAAGAGCTAGCTAGTAAGACAGAAAACACCTACCCTCCCAGGCAGGCCTACAGACACAAGGCAAAAATCATGAGTGAACCATTCATTATTATCATCTTTTTCTAGATCATCACGGCCACTGTTGAAAATGCTGGAATCATTTTGCAGATTGACAACGCCAGACTGGCTGCTGACGACTTCAGACTGAAGTAAGACACATCAGACTTGAAAACAAGTGTGACAGGAAAAAATAAAATCCAATCCATTTGCTTAAAAATTTTTCTTAATATCTTTCTGGGGATCATGACCTAAATTCAATTCACAAACATCCCAAGGGTAAACTGTAGAAACCATCATTCCAGGAAAAAAAATAAAATAAAAATAAAAGAGGAGACAAGTTAGGGATGAGGATTTCATTATAAAATTATTAGACATGATTAGGACTAACATCAAACTTTTGTTTTTCCTTATGGGGGAAAATCATCAGAGAAAACTTAGTAACCTTCATTTATCAAAATGCGTAGAGGTGAGAACTTGCTCAATCTGTAGGAAATGCAGGGGACTCTTTGAAAGGTGTCGGGCCAGCTCACTGCTACCTTCTTGCTGCCCCTTTCAGGTATGAAAACGAGCTGTGTCTCCGGCAGAGTGTGGAGGCCGACATTAATGGCCTTCGGAAAGTTCTGGATGACCTGACCATGACCCGCTCTGACCTGGAGATGCAGATTGAGAGTCTCACTGAGGAGCTGACCTATCTGAAGAAGAGTCACGAGGAGGTTGGGACCAGCTCCACAGGAGTGAAAGCCCTGACTTCCATATTTTCCCCCACATCTGTTTTATAAGAATAAACTCAATGAATTTCCCACATCTAAAGACCAGAAAAAGACGAATAATAAGCATAGTATATCTGAACTTGATTCTCCCCCCCCAGGTGTCCTAGTTTCAAATTCGCACTAGCTCTGCCCATTTTAGGAAGTTGTTGCTTTTCTATTAGCATCACGGTGATCTTTTCTCCTTGGTGTTAGGAAATGAAGAGTATGCAAGGAAGTTCTGGAGGGGATGTGACTGTGGAAATGAATGCTGCCCCAGGAACCGATCTGACCAAATTATTGAATGACATGAGGGCACAGTATGAGGAGCTGGCTGAACAGAACCGCCGGGAGGCAGAGGAGCAGTTCAACAAGCAGGTATCTCCTCTCTGTGGGGCATCTTGAAGCCTGCAGCTACACACTTCTGCTCCTTTCATGGCCTAGAAGAAATGCATTTTATTTCTATTTAGAGTGCAGCCCTGCAAGCACAGATCTCTACTGATGCTGGGGCCGCCAGTTCTGCCAAGAATGAGATAACAGAACTGAAGCGTACCCTGCAAGCCCTGGAAATTGAGCTTCAGTCCCAACTGGCCATGGTATGTGCAAATAGCTTTTCAAAATCTCCAACAGGGAGTTAAGCAAATGCACTTTTTTTTTTCTTTTTCAAGATGTTCACTAGTCACATGATAAAAGTAATGTTATGGAGACCTGTACCATCATGGTTCTAGAAAGCATAAAGCAGTTAATGTACTCTATTTCCATAAAATATTTAATCTGAAAAGATAATGCCAACAAAAATTTCAAAAGCAATGATTAATCAATAGAGGTTGTTATTGAGTGAAAGCACACCTCTAGAACCATATAAAATTGTATACTTTTTAAATCATCCATTGACTTATCTTCATCATGAATTTTTTATTTGCTTTTTCTCGTAGAAAAGCTCCCTGGAAGGGACTCTGGCTGATACAGAAGCCAGCTACGTGGCTCGGTTGTCAGAAATTCAGATGCAGATCAGCAGCCTGGAGGAGCAGATCTGCCAGATTCGGGGTGAGACTGAATGCCAGAACACAGAATACGAGCAATTGCTGGACATCAAGTCCCGCCTGGAGATGGAGATCGAGACCTACCGCCGCCTGCTTGATGGAGAAGGAGGGTAAATGAATGTCAGAAATGGGCCAAAATGCAAACCGTGCATTTTTTTATGAAACTGAAAAGAGACACTGAGGTTGGAATTGTAGTTTCGAAGTAATAAAGTCACAGACACGGTACAATCAAAAGATATCCAGGGGCTGGGGATATAGCTCAATTGGTAGAGTGCTTGCCTCGTGTACACAAAGCCCTGGGTTCAATCCCCAGCACCACCAGAAAAAAAAAAATTACCCCAAACCAGTAACAGTAGTATATGCCTGTCATCCCAGCAACTCCGGAGGCTGAAGCTGGAGGATCTCAAATTCAAAGCCAGCCTCAGCAACTTAGGGAGACCCTAAGCAATTTAGCAAGACCCTGTCTCAAAAAAGCACTAGGAATGTGGGTCAGTGGTTAAGTACCCCTGGGTTCAGTCCATGGTACCAAAAACCAAAACAGATATCCAAAGCTCCATCATGGAGAATCCCCAGCAGGGAGGGTTTTTTTCTACCTTTGCAAACTACAAAGGAAAACACAATTCTTCTTTTCTCTAGAAACATAGGATCCAGGGATTCGGTATCGGGTGACTCAAGATCTGGAAGCTATTCTGGTCAAGGAAGAGGTAGACTTTTTCTTTTTCTTTTTTTTTTTTTAACATTGATGATAATTTTGTAATTTTTAAATTTTACTTTTAAGTAAAAGCATGGTTTGCTTGTCATATTAAAATGTATACGATTATTTACATAATCTTACCCAGAGAGAACAAACACACTTCGTGAAAATAATTGAATTTCTCTGGATTTGCGTTTCTGTGAGTTTCCAGACTGACCTTGTCACCCCGTGATTTTCAGATCCCAACAAGACGAGAGTCACTAAGACCATCATAGAAGAGGTGGTGGATGGCAAAGTCGTCTCATCTCAAGTCAGCAGTATTTCAGAGGTGAAAATAAAATGAGCGATTTCCAGGTCAACAAGAGTATCTTTCAAAGAAAAAAAAAATCAAGAAAGACACAAGTGAAGAAATCACGTCATTCTAAGTCAACCCTCTGAATATCTTCATGGAAACACTTCAGTCTAGAAATAGATGACTAGCCAATTTTTCTGCATCCTCTGATTTCTTTATTAGATTGCTCTTGAAAGTTGAAATGACAGCCCTGCTCTAATTGCTTCTAGGCTTCAATAAACTTACTCTTGCAAGCTAACAAAATCGTTGCTGAATGTTTTTTCTTTTCTTTTTTTTTCTATTTTATTTTACTTTTATTTTTTATTTTACACTTGCTAGGTAAGTCTGACACTGAACTACGCCCAGCCTCTGTTACTGAATTTTTTAAGAAAACCAATATCTTACTTAGAAATGAGCCTCTCAATTGTGATCTAGCTGCATCATGATGTTACTAGTATTAATTCATTATCGTGTCCCTTCTTCATAAAATTAGTATTATAGCCATCTTGTATGTAGGCATTTTTGACATTGCACAAGAATTGAGTGACACTGTATATTAAATTAGACCTCAGTGTCCCTAACACTGTAGTCAACAACTCAGCACACAAAAAAGGATGAGATCATTTGAACAATCAACTTACCAACAGTTAACGCCCTATTTTTTTGTGTGTCCATCAGGAAAATGGGGCATTTCATAAGGAAAAAAAAATAAAGAAAGAAACATCAGTTATGCCTCCTACTCTGGGAAGCTTATGCTGTAGGTGGGGAGGAAAGTCGAAACACAAAGAAGATAATAGGAATCAAAAGGAGTGAATAGGAAAGGACTTGATTTCACAATATTCATCAGAAATGCCACAGGAATCAGACATGACGTGTTTGTAAGATGTTTTGGAGACGAGCCAAATAAAGAGCCTTGGGAAAAAAGGTTAGATTATGACATGGTACCAGGTTTCTTTTTAATACATATATTTTTAGTTGTTGATGAACCTTTATTTATCTATTTATATGCGGTACTGAGAATCAAACCCAGTGCCTCACACATGCTAGGCAAGCACTCTACCACTACTCAAAAAATGCAATGCCGTCTTAAATCAAACATGTTTCTCATCAAATCATTACAGTAAATGAAACCCTGAATATTTCTCTTCACTGGAAAATTTAGGAATACATAATGAAGAATATGAACCAGCTGATATAACTTGGATGTTTCCAGAAATGGAAACCTGTTCTATGTAGCCTCCAGTCCCTAGGGCCTTCACAGCTATACCAAGGAAGCCTGTCTCCATGGGTCTTCCCAGATCTAGTCTTCTAGCTGTGGACCCTGCTTTCCTTGGACCTGTATTCATGGCCAATAGTATCCTCATATCAGGGCCACAGTATGAGGCAACTCTAAAAATCATCTGGAGTGAGAACCCTCACTCTGTTTCCTTGGCCTATCTTAAGATGCTGCATTTGTACTAAAGGACTGTTCAGAAACAGAAACATTCAGTTCATTTGTAGGTTCCAAGGTACTGAGACACAATAGAAGCTGTTGCCAAGAGCATCCTTGATTTTTAATACCAACACTATGGAACCATTCTGGATCCTGAAGTGTATTTGAAGTACGGAATAAAAGGTTAAGAACAGAGCATTTATTATTACCTGTCCTAAAATTATTTCTGAATGAAGTAAGAAGAAAATGTCTATGTTGAAACTTCATTGTCCAGCTCGCTGGTCAACTTTTAAGCACACGTTTCTTCTGAGTGGACATACACATGGAAAGGAAGAGCCAGTGTCTACATGTATATGAATTTTCCAGAGACTCATAGGGTTGCTCTTGTCTTTTTGACCTCAAGGGACAATGGACAAGAAGGGTGAGAATTCTAGAAGTGGCATCTGTCATCACAGATTAGAAACAAGATGTATGGCAGGCAGCACAAAGGAAACAACCAAAGGATTCAAAGCTCTGAGGAAAGAAGTCCAAACTTGCCTAATGACTTCATGGAATTAAACAGCGTTCAGACAAGAAGAGGCAAAGGGATGGATATAAATCACCCCAAATGTAGCTCAAGTAATATTATCCAAGCAACCTCCCCAAGTAAAAAAACACTCGGAGTAAGAAGTCACTTTTAAAAATGATAGTGGCTCAGATATGACACATGCATAACAGAATACATTGGTCCAACCATTTTAAAAGCAACTTAATCATTCATAATATTTATGTCTACGTGAAATGATTGGGTGGAAAGAAGCAAACACTGGAATAACACCTCAATCACTTTAAAAAAAAAATTAGTACATAAATGGCATAGAAAGGACAAACCCAGGGTGCATCCCAGAACTGTCATGCGTACAAAGCTTAGGATCCTAGACAGAAGGAGAGATGAGGTGTTTGTTTTGCTGTTCTTTTACAAAGAACATAAAAGCTTAGGGGTGCTCCCAACAAAACTGCAGCTGGACATGCGGTGTGTGGCTCAAGTTTGCCTCTTAATGACAAGTTAGGTTGGGCAATGTGTCCCCCAAAGCTTCATGTGTTGGAAGGCTGGTACTCAGTGTGACAATGTGAGGAAGTGGGACCTTTAAGAGGCGGGGCCTAATGGGAGGTCTTTAAGTCAGTTGGGGGGATGCCTTTGGAAGGGACTGTGGGACACCAGTTTCTCTCTGACTTCCAATTTTCAAAGCAGTCTCTCCTCCTACCCTCACCCCCACCATTGCTATCTGCTACAAGGAACTGCAGCCAAAGGAGAGCCTCATCAGAACTGATATCATGCTTTTGACTTCCAGCAGCCAAAAGTTTGAACTTAATAAACCTCTGTTCTCTAGGAAGTTATCCTGCTTCAGGTTTTTCATTATAACTAATAAAAACAGCTGTTATAGGTAGGATCCAAGTGATCCAAAAAGGAGGAAAGCAAACTCATGTATAAAAGCAATATTGCCGTAGCTACGGGGGGGGGGGGGGGGGGGGGAGGGGGATTACAAAAATGTATTTGTCACTATCCTATAAATGTACACCTATAAAATGCAATTAAAAAGTTACACTGACCTCTGAATAAATTGGTCAATAAATCACTCACAACTTTTAGGCAAACTTCTTTATCCTTCTCAAAATGGATGCAAGAACCACTCAGAAGTTCCAGAGTGGGGAAGAGCTGAGGCTCAGTTCAGAAACACAGGTTGGCTGTCAGCTCATGGGGACAACTAGCCAGTTTAATGACAGATTTCTTTCTTTTAAACTACCCACCCCAAAACTTGCCCAACATTCCAGAAACAGTTTTCAAGAATGGGTAACAATCAAAGATAAGTTATAGATCTATAATATGGAGAAATTAAAAGATCAAGGCCACTCAGTTTGGGAAGCTAGTAAATACTTGTCACAATTGTGGGGAGAGGAATTTTCTCAGTAATCAATCATTTCTCATACCAAGACCTGTTTGATTCCTTCAAGACCCTGATCCAGACATCTAGTATATGTGAAAAAGTGTTTATTGTGGTGTTTTCTAAAAGAGAAAATACATGACAACAGCCTGAATATTCATCAACAAGGAAATGATTGAATAAACTGTGTGCATCCAGACACCAGGATGTAATGCAATCTTAAAAATAAACCTGACCAGTGTGATTCTGCATCATGAACAACCAGAAGAATGAGAAGTTATACTCCATTTATCTACATATGTCAAAGTGCATTCTCTCATATTCTATTGTCATGTATAACTAATTAGAACACATTTTAAAAATCTGAGCTTATTAACTTGGTAATATATCCACGATATTTTGTTACATGAAAAAAGCAAAATGCAGAGTCAGCACATTGTTTAAACAAACATACTACAAGGAGAGAGGAGAAGCCCATATGTTTTTGTATGTGTTTGTACGAACATAGAAAAACGTGCCCATGTCCAAAGGTTAACAGTGATGACCTGGTGAGCTGGTAAGGAACTGGTGAGCAGCAGAAGATTGCTCACTTTTTTTTTTTTTTTTTTTGATCATCTTTCAATTGCTTGCCCTGGTCCAAGGAGTAGAGTTTACCTTTGTATTTAAAAACAAATTAGAAAATGTATAGCTGTTTATGGTTCTACTTGTGATATAAAAGCATCACAATAAATGAATAAGTCTTTAATAAGTCTGAAAACTTTTTGAGAAAAACAAAGGAGGAGAAGGAGGAAAATTAGAAGGGGGAAAGAAATTTACATTTCATGAGCACTTACTATGTATATAAATAATTGGTTTGCTTTATTTCACTTAATCACAAACCCTAGTTAGGTATTACTGTTCCTTTTTACAGATGAAGAAAATGGAGCTTAGAGAGGTTAAACCATTTTTTCCATGTCACACAGCAAGTGAGGGACAACATTAGAATATGAAGCCCAGTCTTCCCAATTCCACAGCCGTGTTCTTTCTACTCTACCAAAATCAATGAATTCTACTGTGTCACATCCTAAATTCACACAGTGACCCACTCTACGAAAGTTACCCCCAAAGTTTTCATTTTTCCAAAGCTGCTTCTCCAAAATCTGAAGTAAAGAGGCAAGCTTCAGGATTTCTAAAACAGTTTTTCTATCAACATGGAGAGGAGAAAGCTGCTGAAGTCAGAGAACAGAAGAGCTAACAAGAACAACCTAAGTTCCAGGTGCGGTGGTGCATGCCTGTAATCCCAGCGGCTCAGGAGGCTAAGGCAGGAGTTCAAAGCCAGCCTCAGCAAAAGGGAGGTACTAAGCAGGTGAGACCCTGTCTCTAAATAAAGTATAAAATAGGGCTGGAAATGTGGCTCAGTGGTCGAGTGCTTCTGAGTTCAATCCCCAGTATCCACCCCCACTAAAAAAAAAAACAATCTAAATCTAAGCTCAGGATGAAGGCAGGGTACCTATCAAATGCCCCTTTGGCCATTAAACTGAAGCAAGATTCTAAGTCAAGGGCAAAACTAGAGAGACCAGCTTTCTAAGTAGGACAGGAGCATCTTCAGAACTTACAATGGCAGCCCAGATGAGGCTGAGGCAGAGGGGCAGAGTTTACAGAAAACTAGATTTTATGAGCAAAAAAAAAAAAAAAAGTGCATATCATACGCAATCTAAGCAAAAACCATTCTAAAAACAGGTATAGAAATAAAGTGGCAGGAGATCTGCAAAGGATTTTGCTTAAAAACGAAACAAAAAAAGAAAAGAAAAAGAAAATTCGTTTTTGACTTGTATGTCTTGAGAAATGTAATCACAGTTTTCCAAGCATTCTCTCTCGTCCTTGAAAAACCTTTACCAACACATTTATAACTGAGATTATTAACACCAGGAGTTTGCTGACCTTGAGTGAAGAACTTTTTCATAAGAATCGCAACCTCTGTCAATTAATTAATTAAAAACACCCTCATCGTTAGAAACACAATGCCTTTGGCTTTTCTCATTGCTTGCATCTATCTGCAAATATAATATTTCAAATGATTTTTTTTGTTAATTTGCCTAAGACAAAGAAGCCATATTTTTAATTTTCCGTGAAAGTTTTTATGCAAATGAGGGCTTTGTTGCACCATGTGAAGATGAAGTCATTTTTTTTTTCTTTCCCCACTGGGTGTTCCACACCCAAAAGTTTCCATGAAGATCCAGTATCAGCGCTTGTGATTTCTATGATAATCCTAGCAACATAAAAATCAATAGAATTTTAACAAGTTGGGCGGCGGTTTTTTACTTGAGCCTCCCACACAGAACAGAAATTCTTTCTGAAACTTTATTCTAGATTGTTCTCTGAGTTGAAAGTGCCCAGAGCTTGGAAAACTCATGACTTTGAAAGGCAGCCCATTTTAGTAAAGACAGGTGCCAGTTTAGAAATGTTTTCCTTATTTTGAGCCAAACCTATCTCTCTGTGTAATTTCCAGCTCTTTGATGCTGGTTCAGGTCTTTGAGCTATTTAAAAATGCTTATCTGTCTTCTTTTTTCTAGACAAAAATCACGATTTCTTTGGCCATGTTACACTCACAAACTCTATAACTGGGACTTTTGCAGAGAAACTTCCTGTTTCATCTGATGTTTTGTTTTTTTAACTCTCAAAGAGGTTTTTGTTTTGTTTTGTTTTGTTCTCCCATGGTACTGAAGATTAAACCCAGGGTTTCATGTATGATAGGCAAACACTCTGTCATGGAGCTACATCCCCAGCCCTATTGTTGTTGTTGTTGTTATTATTATTATTATTATTATCATTAATGTATGAGACAGGATCTCATTAAGTTGTCCCAGCTGGCTTTGAACTTGAGATCCTCCTGCCTCAGCCTCCCTGCAGCTGGGATTACAAACATGTGCCACTTCACCCTTAGAACTTCATTTTCTTAATTTTACTCAGTTAACAAAATCTTGCTCATTTGAAGCCATCATTTCAAACTGCAAGTTCTTTTAACATATATTTTTACTTATCTCACTTAGCATATTAAATATATTTTGTGTTTTTTTAAAGCAACAACAAAAACTAAAATACACATAGTATTTTACCAATAGCCCTACACTTGCTAATGACAACAAATGTCAGCTTGATATATATGTTTTCTAAATATATCATTTGAATATTTTGTTATAAGTGTGGTTTCAATTTTAACAAATGTTTGAGAAATGTTTATTTAATGCGTAGAGTGTTCAAAAACATAAGAACAAAGATGTAGTCTCCCTTGAAGTAAAATGAAGCAGAGGACAAAGAAAGAACATCAACTGACACCAAATTTATCTACCAAAAAATACAATCTTTCTGTGTGTGGCAGCTTTATTAAAGATGAGAGAAAAAAAGAAGGAAGGAAGGAAGGAAGGAAGGAAGGAAGGAAGGATCCTCCATCAATCTGTGGCTTTATCTCACTATCTCTGACAGCACACATTTATTATACAGAAAAATTCATTTGATAATAAGGAAACAATGCTGGGGGGAAGGGGGGCCCCCATGATCACCAAAGAACTGCCAAGAGAACAAGTCGCAGTCACTGCAGAACCTGAAGAAACGTTCACATTTGCTTTTGAACACTAAATCAACCACATTATTATTTTGTACCAATTCCTCCATTTCTCTTTAACTTTCTTGGGGGGTCCTACACTTTTGTAAAATAAAGAGAAAGTTACTTATTATTAGTCACTTCAAAATTCAAAGGCAGGATTTGAGAAAATTTTTAAATTTTATTTTCTGACAATCGACAAAATTCCAAGGGGAATAAATAAGAACATTAAAATAAATCTGACAATTTCTCTTCCTAAATTTTCTTCTTAAATACTCCCCATATTTAATGTACAGATTACATAAGCTAAGGATTCACCATTATTACTTCATGAGAAACCCTTAAAATCCCCAAAATTTCAAATAATTTCATCTGAAAAGATGGAATTTTTATCATGTAATTCCAAAGTAAAATGAATCGTTATAAGCACAGCTATAAAAATGATCAAAAATATGTGAAGGCAAAAATTCCATAATGGAAAATCAAGTTTAATTAGGCTGATATCATATAAATATCAGCCACTTTATTTTTCTGATATAAAATAATAAATACCAGAGGAAGAGATTTTGTGCCTTTAAATAAATAAGATGCTTTCTTATGTATGAAGATGTGAGGGAAAAAAAAGAATAGTTTACCTTAGATTAAGTAAAGAGAAATGATGGGAGGGGATGGGGGGATAGGAAGGATAGTAGAATGAAATAGACATTATTATTTCTGTGTGTGTATATGTGACTGCATGACCAATATGATTCTGCAACCTGTACACTCAGAAAAATGAGACATTATATCCCATCTGGTTCAAATGTATGATATGTCAAGGTCATTGTACTGTCATGTGTAACTAATTAAAACAAATAACAAAAAAGTGGAAAAAAAGATGCTTTCTTGAGCTTAACAAATAATTAATAAAATATTAATTTAGTATTAATAATCCTTAATGTATTAATAATCCTAAAAATTCTTAAAGTGATTACATCAGAGATGAGACAACCAACTTTATCAACTAGAAAAAGGAATTACTAATTGATAATTCCCTGAACATCCTTTAAATGTGTGGGACTTTGCATGGTTGAAACCCCTTCATTATATCATACTCTGCCCAAAAAATCAAGTCCGTGGCCATTACATTTTGGTCCTTGGAAAGGAAGAATTTGTAGCAGGGAAACGTGGTACAAGTGGCTCCTGAGGTGGAGATTTTTTCTAAAAACTTTGGAAATACCTACTTGAAGGAGTTGAGAGTGGGCTATTGTCTGGTAATGAGAATAATGTGAAACCTGAGTGGCCATCTCACAGTGTACCCAGACAAGGTTCAATCTCTGGAGCAAGTGAATAGTAGCTTAAAGATAAAATTGTAAAATAGTAGAGGAAATTTCAACCTGGCGCAGATGGTCAAGAAGAAAATGTGACTATAAGACGTATTCCTGTGTGGGTCAGTATTTTAGTCAGCTTTGTGACCAAAATATTCTACAAGAACTTAGAGGAGGGAAAGTTTTTGGGGGGCTCAGGGTTTCAGAGGTCTCAGTTCTATTAGTCAGCAGACTCCATTGCTCTGGGCCCAGGCTGAGGCAGAACATCATGACTGAAAGGCCCTGAAGAGGTAATCTGTTCACCCCAGGACAGCCAGGAAGCAGGCAGGGAGGGGAAAGGGAACCACAGGGAAGATGAACCCTTTCAAGACAGACCTCCAGTGACCCATCTACTCCCAAGCCCCACCTGCTACAGTTACCACCCAGTTTATTCAAACTGGGAAGAGCTGATTAGGTTACAGTTCTCATATTCTAGTTGTTTCCAAACATTCCTGCATGAACACAGAAGCTTTTTGCAGGGGGCTCCTCATACCCAAACCGTAACAGTTGGTTTTCGTTACTGCAACAGAAAAGGAGAGGTTGATTTTATTCTATAGTTGAGAGGTTTCACTCTATGGTGGATTGGCCCTATAGCTTTGGACCTTGGAGAGGCAGCACAACATGGTGAAGAGTGTATGGTAGAGCAAATTCTTTACCTGATGTCCAGGGCATGAAAAAGCAGAAGAGGAAGAAACTGGGGTCCCACAATCTCATCCACCTACGCTCTTTTTTTTTTTTTTTTGGTACCGGGATTGAACTCAGGGGCACTGAGCCACATCCCCAGCCCTATTTTGTATTTTGTTTAGAGACAGGGTCTCACTGAGTTACTTAGTGCCTCGTTAAATTGCTGAGGCTGGCTTTGAACTGGCGATCCTCCTGCCTCAGCCACTGGGATTACAGGTGTGGATCACCACGCCCAGCTCCACAATCCCTTTTGAGGGCATGCCCCCAATGACCAGAAGACCTCCCATTAGGCCCCCCCTCTAAAGTTCCCACCAGCTCCCAACACTCCCAGTTTAGAGATCAAATCTCTAACACATGGGCCCCCTGGGAGGCATTTCAGACCCCAACTATAGAAATTACTAGATAATTGATGAATTTTAAACTAAAGTAAGAAAGTTCACTAAAGCTGGACAAAAGAATCACACTGTTGGCAACATTTTCCACTTACTCCTTTATTTTCCTCAAAACAAGCAATAGAAAATACCTTTTAGTTATGTTAATTTTTTTAATTTGCTTACTTTTATATAGTTCAATTTAAAGAATTCTAGAAAGTTCCCAAAAATCAATAAAACTAAGTAAATCACTTGTAGTTATTTTATTCCCAAATGCAGAGATGAATGCTATGAAGAAATACTTAATCAATGATTTAATGGATTTGGCATTAAGGAACCATATGTACATATATAAAATTCCTTCAAAGGACATGGCTAACACCAGCATACAGCAGTTCAGAATGTGAGCCTAACTCCTTAGTGTCCTGATTTTCCAGATTTCAGATACAACCCTTAGCCATGCCACTTCATGCCCCAGACTGACAGAGTCAAACCAGCAGCTGAGTACTTCAGAGAAAAGTAAGGTGTGGTTCCCTTTCACAGCACAAGGGAAACATAAGCCATGGAGATTATCACAACACGAAGACATGCTTATTATTATACTGGAACCACAAGTTACAGAGTATTTTTCTTTTTATAAAGAAATGCAATCCTAAAAGTGGAGAAATATCCTAGCTAAAAATCTCACAGAAACTCATTATCTATAAGAATACCATGGTGATTGTATGCCCAAAGAAAGAAGCACCACCACATTTATGTGTGTTTTTTTTTAAAGAGAGAATTTTTTTAATATTTATTTTTTAGTTTTCGGTGGACACAACATCTTTATTTTATTTTTATGTGGTGCTGAGGATCGAACCCAGCTCCCTGCACATGCCAGGCTAGCGTGCTACCGCTTGAGCCACATCCCCAGCCCCCACATTTATGTTTTATTAGTAAGAATTTTTAGTTAGGTAATTTCAGGTGAAGTTCCTGAAAAGAGTCATCATGCATTTCTGAGGGTTCTTTAATTTAATTCCCTACTTTATGCATGTATAAAAGCCCTCAACATGCAAGACAAACAAGCCATGACCACTGTGTCCTAAGAAATAAAAAAATGCTGAAAATATTCCTTCCCAAAGTTTTTGGCATTGTATATGCAGTACCATCCTACCGACACAATGTGGAAAGTGAATAGCAAATTATATTAGCAAATGTCAAACTAAAGATTAGCATTTCTAAACATATTTCTTTAGCAAGATGTTTTTAAAAGGACATACTAACATACACAGAGCATTGAAAGCATTTGAAATTTTTTCCAGGTCTGAAACTTAACTGACCCTATACCCAAAGGTCAAGGGTCACATCAATGACCTGCAGTGAGTCCTGATGATCTGACCTTGCTCAAGATTGCTGAGGGAATCAGGTGAAACTCCAGTGGAGTCAATTTATCCCAAGAAAGAACTAAGAAAATGGATATGTCATCCACTGAAGTGTAATTTTCCTCTTTCTTACTTAGTTCCTGTCTTCAATTCAAATCTAAGGATGAGATGAAGGGAAATACTCCTAAAGGAAGTGAATACTCCTGCCATAATGGTGGAATTCCTTGATGGTTGTTTCCCAAAATCAAAGGCCAGGGAGCTGTTGCAGGTTCTGACGTGCATGTAGACAGGGACCTGGCACCTGGGGATATCTCACTCTGCTCCTCAATGGCACAAGCATTCACCATGAAGCCACACCAGACAGTCAAACCAAGATGCTGAAATGAGACTCCACAACCAGGTAAACTAAAAACACAGCCAAGGTCAGCAAATCTAGGACGACTTTGCTTCACTGATAAATGACTCTGTTTTGAGAATGGTATTTCCGAGCAGAGTGCTATAACAGCAGATTGCTACTGCTGATGCTACTTCTGCTGATGGTGATGATGCATCCAATTCCAGTAAGGCCAAATTAACAGAAGCTGACTTTTCAGGCTCTGGAGACAGAACTACCAACTACAGCAGCCCTGATATCAAGAACTCTCCCCCTGGGTGAATACAGCATAAACCAATTGTCTACACAGACAATTTAATGGCTTCACATGAGTTTTCTGCAATACACTTCCAATAGACTATACTCCCTAATAGAGTTTATCTTTAAAGGATCTTAAGAAAAATCCAAGATCTTGGGCTTCCTCAATTAGTAACTTGAACAAGAAATTTTCCATACGATGTTTAAAAAAATCTGAAAGTCAAATTACTAATTGCACATATCAGACCCTGTTTTGCAAATACTATGGCCCAGAATTAGCTGAGATACTGAAACTGTCAGCATGAGATTGCCGTTAGGGAAATGTTGGCTCATATTCAGAATGAGATCACCTCCTCTCTCGCCAGGTAGGTGGTAAGGCAGGGCTCCTGTTTAAAAGCTTAAGAGAATTAATCTAGATAAAATATCTGCATGTAGCTCAGCTAGGATTCCATTAAGTATCCAGAAGTATATATGCTCTCTTTTAATTAAGAAGATTTAATACATTTAAACTTAAGTAACTATGCTTTGCTTTTAAAATAAATTTTCAAGTATACTCTAAAAATATAAGATGGTTCATGATAAGCACTTACTTAGTGTCCAGTGTTTTGGGAGCAGTGAGACAGGACTCAGGATAGCAATGGCATCTTTATCTTCTGGAAAATACACTCTAACCATTGAAAAACTTATTAACCTAACTTGCATTAGCAAGTTGCTATATTTGCACTGATATGGTAGAGCTGAGCCTTGGTGCCAGGCTGTCTGTAAACTCACCAAGTAACCTTAGATAAGGAACTCTAGGAAAAATATCCTTTTTCTTCATCTATAAAATGAGGAGTTGGGGGACCTTAAGATACCTCCTAGCTGTCAAATCTACAACTCTGTACAGCTAAGCTTTCATAAAAATCAGAAAAATATCAAGGTGGCAGAATTGAAATTACAGGGAATTAAAATGAGATCTGATTCACTCTCATCCAGTAGTTTCCTGAAATTTTTGTAATATATAAAATGCTAATGTCAGATTTGAAAGCAAAGTGTCTCAACCTTGACTCTATAGACATTTGGAGCTGGTATTTCTTCGGGGGTGGAGTTGATTATCCTGTGGGTTGTAGGAAGTTTAGCAGCAGCAACTGTGGCCTCTACCTAATAGTACCCCCCCACACTTATTGTGACAACCAAAAATGTCTCCAGATATTGCCAAGTGAGAAGGGGAGCTTAATGATCCATTGAGAATCACTGCTATGTCTTAAGAAAGCAGGATTCTCCTACTCCATGAAAGCAAATGCTCAGTGTAAATGCAACTAGATATGGAAGACATAGGAAGTCTGAGATAGCTCCTTCCCATGAAATCACAAAACCTCACCTCATGAAATGTGGTACCCACATTTTGTTTTACTTGATTAGAAGAGAGTGAACATCTGTACAATGCATATTCTCTCCTGGCAAAGTGAATAGGAATACTTTCTGATACTAATCTACCCAAATAACTTTTTGTTTCATCTCTTCTCTTCAGCAAACTTCACCCCATCCTCAGAAAACATCTTTGAAGCCAGCCCTATAACAGAGAGGGCCAACTCCCAGACTTAGATTTCGCCAACCCAAGACGAGGTGAACACCCTGAAGATCCAGCTCCTTCAAGTCCATCGTGAGAGCAAGAGACAGACACAAGCCAACCACAGCTCCTGAACATCAAGACACACCTGGAAAGTTAAAATAATTAATTAATTAATTATACTACATAGAAGCAAAAAAAAAAATAAGATAAAATTAAAATAATATTCTGCTGTTGGGGGGGTAGGAGGGGAAGACAACCCTGAAGAATGAAATTGAGATCTACCACTACCTGCTTGAAGGGCAGGGCTGGTATGTGAGAAGCTGTGTGTTTGGTGAAAGGGGAGAGGGGAGGACTGGGGACAAGAATAGTTACCCATTGACCTTATTTATATTCTTAATTAGATGCAACAGTGTTGTACTATTGGGACTAAACAAACTTCCACAGAGCCTATCCATTAAGTACAATTCTCAATACCTTATCCCTGCTCTGTGGAGGCAATGACAGAGGACTTGATTTAGGAACCCGGCCCCTAGTCCCCCACTACCATCAGGTACAAGGTTACAGTATTTATGAATACCTCAAACACCAACACAAGACTGCAATAGTATCTTATGTTTCTTTTCAGTCATAAGTTTGAAGCTGGGGCTGGGATTGTAGCTCAGTGGTAGAGCGCTTGCCTAGCATGTGTGAGGCACTGGGTTGGATTCTCAGCACCACATATAAACAAATAAATAAATAAAGGTCCGTCAATAACTAATAAATTTAAAAAAATAAGTTTGAAGCTGGATCAAAAGAAGAAATAAAATCAAAGGTGAGTTCTTTAAAAAAGAAAAAACTTTTCTTTATCCTATTTCATTTTCTTCACAATTACAGTATACCCCAAGGTCTAAAAGTGTTTTCATATGAAAATATGATTATATTAAGCACATAAAGTCATCTACAAATTAAAACTCTGGTTGAGGAAGAGTAATACTGAGACACTTGTCAAAGCAGCACTGTAATTGTTTTCTTTTGAACTTACACCTATTTAAATTAGAAAGAATGTCTTAGGTGCCATTATTATATCATATTTAAGTGGTTTTGTTTGGGCATTGTTCAATTTGAAATATGGGGAAACATTTTCAACTTTTCAATGAGAAGTCAAAGGAAGTGAAAAGGAAGAAGAAGAGGAGACGGACTAAGTCAAGACAGGAAGATGCTTCAGTGAAGAGGGAAAGTTGATCAAACCAGAAGGTTAAACAGGTAGGTTAGTTGAAGGCAGTGTTTCTCCAACTGCAAGTTGTGCCACATTCATTAAAAAGACTGGGATATGCCAGTCGAGGTGGCACATGCCTGTAATCCCAGTGGCTCAGGAGGCTGAGGCAGGAGAATCGAGAGTTCAAAGCCAGCCTCAGTAATGGCAAGGTAATAAGCAAGTCAGTGAGACCCTGTCTCTAATAAAATACAAAATAGGGCTGGGGATGTGGCTCAGTAGTTGAGTGCCCCTGAGTTCAATCCTCTGTACCAAAAAAAAAAAAAAAGAAAGAAAGAAAGAAAAAGAAAAAGAAACAGGACACAATCAGCATTTTTAAATGGAATAGAATGGAAAATATCAAGGTAGACATTATGTAAGGATGGTATTATTTTAAATGTTTTCCATATAGCTAATATATTGTAAATATCATTTTACAAAAGTTTCACCTCATAAATGTGTACACACTGCATATTTGTTACATTTGTGTATTTGGGACGCAGTGAAAAGAGTTGGCACTTTCCCTGCCACCTGTCTGACCTGTCAGTCCATCTTCCACACCGTTGCCACCCCTCCTAACTGCAGATCACGTCCTCCCTGTGCTTTGCAAACACACTCACTGCTTCCTTCCTGCTGCATCTTCCCATGCCCTACAACACCCTTTGCCATCTGGCTCCAACCTACTTAGCTCTCTGTTCCTTTTTCCTGCCAATCACCCCAGCCCCCACTCCGTGCACATGCCTTAAATTCCAGCCATAAGAAGCTTCCCCATTGCTCCCTAAACTTGCCAAGCCCTTCCCCCTCTCCATCAACTATGTGCTGGTACTGTTCTAGGCATTCTCTCTGCATCAACTAATTCCACACTCACAATGATCCTATGAGGTGGGCTGCTGCTGTCTCCATTTTACGAATGAGGAAACTGAGACACAGAGCAATTAAATAACTCATCCAGGGCAGCTGCCAACTGAACTTTTTGAGTTTCCAACTTAGACAATTCTAGATCCAGAGCCCATGCCCATCATACCATGGTAATTTTTTTTTTTTTTGCTCATATTTTTTCCTTTTCTCCCCCTCTTTTCCACCTGCTCCATCCAGCAACCTCCAATTTATTCAAGATCCAACTCAAAAGTTCTTTATCTGTGAAAACGTCCTCAACTGGCCCAAATAGATGTCATTGCCCCCCCACACACACACACTTGTGCTTTTTATTCACTGATTACTATTTACTTATTAGGCAACATACAGTGTGTGAGCTCCAGGCATTATACCCAGCACCAGAGGAGCCAAGATGAAGGAAATATCATTTCTTCCCCCAAAGCCTCCACAGTCCATCAATCAAAAATTTTAAAGACAATATAAAGTGTGGACAAGGATGTAAAGCAATAGGAGCTCACATGTGCTGACATGGGGTGGAGTACAGGGGGAGAATTGGGGAATCTGAGACATAAAATTTGGTTAACCATTAGACTTTAAGGCGCTAAGACAAGGTAAACAAAAATTGTAAAATGCTATGATAGAATAAAAATTAGAAAGCTGTAGTGAAGAGAAGAATTAGGAGGAAAGATGATACAGCGAGTCATAGGAGTATTGAGTTTGACCTAATAATAGAACACCCAACTGGAAATATCTAATAGAAAAAACAGAGAAGCCAGGTGTAGTGGTGCACACCTGTAATCCCAGCAACTCAGGGGGCTGAGGCAGGGGGATTACAAGTTCAAGGCCAGTCTCAGCAATTTAGCAAGACCCTCAGCAATTGAGTTACCTATCTCAAAATAAAAAGGGCAGGGGATATAGATGAGTCAAAGCTACATCTGTTGGATAAAAAAAAAAAAAGGAAATGTAAAAACCAGAGATACAAATGGACAACTGCTTACAAATTGTGACAAGATCTATAGATATAAAGCACAGGAAACACAATAATCTTTATTTCTTGAAAATTCATTTTCCCTTACAAAAATCCTGACCAACTGATAAACACTCAACACCTGTGCATGAATTTCTAAAATCACTTTACAATGACCAGAACTTTAGAAATCCAAAACTAAATATGATACATTGAGATGTGAATTATCTCAACCCAAGAACCACACACAGAGGTCCTGTCCAGAAGTCACATGCAAAAAAGACTCGTGCCACGCTCAGAAAGGAAGCATGCAGAGCATTGTGTCACCTGAAATGTGCAAGTACAGCCGTAAGGTGGCATGACTAAGCACACAGAGGTTTCCAGCAGAATCACCCCAAGTCGAAAAGAGGGTAGGTTCTATTTGGCTAAGATGAACACTCAGGATTTCTCAAAGAGAACTGAAAATACTTCCCTAATTCTGAAACAGTACTGACTTTAATGACCATCTCTTTGAAGGCCTGAGTCACCATTTGTGGTCACTTGCAGAGGTTTCGAAGATAATGATTTTTAAAGGTAACTGAGCTTGTGGCACCTGTATGTCAACATATCATCCGCATTCATCCCTGGAATCAACAATGACAGATGGCACTGAGCCACCAGTGAGTTGTGACATTTGAGAAAAATAATTAAGAAGGAGCTGAAGCTTGATGGATTAGTATAATGAATTTTTTCCCAAGGCAACAGTGTGGAAAATATTTATAAAAGGCGAGGCCAAATGTAGAATAACTAATCCACTATTCTTGTCCTGCCAATTGTTTTGTTTTGCTTATAGGCTGGATTCAATTTCAGAAAGCACATTAATTTCCAAATATAAATGTTTTCTATTTGAGCCAAAAGACATCTACAACTCTACTCAACTTTTTTTTCCCCCTGAATGGGCTAGTGATATAAAAAGCCAAAGAGAAACAGAAGTCCAACAAGGGGCCAAAAAATTACAAGGAAATAAAAAATGTTCACAAATTTCAGAACACATTGCTTCACCAAAGAGCATGGTATGCCCAGACTCCAATCTGAGAGAAATTACACAATCATAAAATGGATTGTGCACTCTCTGATCTTACTATCAGATTATTTCTCATAGATAACTCAAAATTTATTGGTTGCTAACTGTAAAGTTACAGTAAAAAGGTAATATAGCTATCCCGGGTATTATACAGAATGATAGAGATGAAAAATGGAGGATTCTGTTTTACTCAGTCTTTAAGATGAACACTGAAGGGCAGGGTGTAGCTCAGTGGAAAGCACTTGCCTAGCACGCGAGGCCCTGGGTTCCATCCTAGCACTACTCAAGAAAAGAAAAAGGGCGGGGTGCGGGGGAGGACCTTGATAAGTGTTAACAGAGGACTTATCAAGAAGAACTAAACATATCCCTCTAATTTTCAGACAGTGCTGACTTCGGAGACCATTTCTCAGGGCATATGTTGTGGCTACTTTGGGAGGTTCCAAAGAATGGTTTTTGAGAGTAAAAAACTGCAGACCACAGCATTTTTTCCAAAGGCTCAAAACTATTTACAGAAGTAGAAGTATTATATTCATGTAAATGATATGGATCTATAGAGGTAATTAAGTTGCCTTAAGCTGAATAATTACTGGTTATACCGTATTAATGTCTTTAATCTGAACATGGTCTCACGCCCAAAAGGAAAAGATTATCATTCCATCCTAAATATACAACGGTAATCCCTAAGTGAGCAACTCCTCTCCTCCTTATGCAATTAGGAAACCAAAGCAAAATTGAAACTTGTCATGAACATTTCCAGAACTCAAAGTTGGGGGTTTTTTGGGGGGGTTGTTTGTTTGTTTTGTTTTGTTTTTGTTTTTGTTTCTTGCTTCTGTTGTTTTGTTTTGTCTGCTTGGTTGGTTGGTTTTTGTTTTGGTGCTGGGGATTGAATTCAAGGTCTCATTCGTGCTAAACCAACACTCTACCTCTGAGTTAATCCCGCCCCCATCCTTCAAAACATATTTTTAAGAGCCATTTAACAACAATCAATTCCTTTTGAAGATATGACAATAAGTCAATAAAAGATTATCTAATGTTCACTCATTTGTTCAAAAGCATTTAACTAAGCTTGTGTTTAACTAAGCTGAGGGGTTGATAGGAAGAGGGAATTGAGGAAGTTTCCAAAGAAATGTAAGACATGAACAATTTGACCTCAAAATGTAAGAACTCAGAACAGTAGATGGAATTAATAAAAAATATAGAAGGGTGTTATTGCTTCTATCTGACTGTGACTTTGTATACCTTCTGGGTATTTCATATAAATAGAAGTCTGTAAGATGGGACGTTAGTGCCTGGCTTCTCTCACCAGTGTAAGGTTTTAACTGGGGTAGTGCTATATCATAACCTGTGCCAGGACTTCATTCCCTATTGTGACTGGGTCATATTTCATTGTACGTATCAAGCACAAATTTGTCCTTTCGCCCTTTAATAGAAACTTGGGTTGTTTCTACTTCTTGGCCATTATGAATAGTGTTGCTATCCCAAAAGCAAATAGGTAACTTCCAGGGGACTGGGACACAGGGGAATGGAAGAGCAGCTGATTAATAGGTATAGATTCTTCTGGAGTGATGAAAATAGTTTGAAACTAGATAGCAGTTTTGGTTACAAAACATTGTAAATGTGTTAAATGCAATGGACTATAAATTTTACAACAGTTGATTTTATATGAATGTCACCTCAATTAATTTTTTTAAATTTTATTTCAAGGCAAACCCTCTTGCACCTGTGTCCTGTGTGTTAAGTGATGATAAGGATTCAGTTTGTCTGGACGGTAGCCTCCTTGAGTGATAACTGCCATGATTGCCTCTGAGGACCCCGGATCTGTTTTCCCTGCAAAGTTTCCCAGTTCGCACTAAATCACTAGAGTGCTATGCAGAGCTTTCCCATTGGACCCTGGTGACATTCACACCAGAAATGCACCTGTGGTTTTTTGATATTAACTTGAGATTAACCAGGTGCACTCTGGCTCGGATGAAGTCACTTTTGTCCTGGCCATTATATAAGCCCACTTCCACTGACCCAAGTTGTAGGCATCCACCTGTTTTGCTGCTGCCTGAGACACGTGTCTTTCATAAAACCCCAATAAACTGCATTCTGTACAACCCTGCATCTGTCTGCCTCTTTCTTTTAGTCTCATTGTCACTGGAAGAGGTCTGAGGAGTCTCAGAGAGGGGGACCTCAGTGGGAATGAGGGGGTGGGGCAAGCAATGACTGGTTCTGCACTGAGATGACATGACAGCACCATTTATGCCCTAACTGTACTGGGCAATTAGGTGGCCATCCATGTTAGTTAATAGGCTTTATATGAAAAAAAAAATTTCTCCTATCTTTACATCAGGAGGTCATTTTGCAGCAAAGTGTTCACCAAAGTTAGGCTCCTACCTTCCTGCAGAATCGGGAAGATAGAGGTGTTCATTTTCTTGGACATTTACATCCCAAAGAGATGGTTCCAGGTGCTTGAGAAAGGCCTTTCTTGGTGATGAAACTGGCAAAATGCTTTTTCAACTTTTACAAAGACTCACTTACATTTCAAAGAGATAGAGAAAGAATTTGCCATTACATGTTTTCTAAAAGAGATACTTCAAGGGAAGGAAATGGAGGGGCGTTCCTCCCTTATTTTTAACATCAAGAATTAAGCCTCTTGATTTTCATTTGTGTTTGTTCCTATCAACCTCCTTTGAACCCCTACAAAGGAGGGCTGGGGGTGTTGCTCGGTGGTAGTGCATGTGTTTAGCATACTAGAGGCCCTGCTTTCACACACACACACACACACACACACACACAAGTACTTATTCCCTTTTCAGAAAAGCTTTCTTGTGGCACTTTGCACTTTCTCCCTTGAATTGGAGCAATTTGGCAAGGGTCAGTGTCTGGCCCTTTCTCCATCTCTCAGCACACTGCCCAGAGCCAACCCTCAGAAAAGGCCTTTAACAGAGGTCACTGTGGCAATGAAAATCACATGATACCATTGGGAGAACTCTGTAAAGGATACATAGGGTTTCTCTATAGTATTTCTTACAACTGAATCTACAATTATCTCAAAATAAAGAGTTTAATTAAAATGAGAAAGGCCTTCGAATGAATAAAGACATATATTATAAACCATTGAATAATCACTAGCATTATAAAGAGAAATACAGTTCTGACTGAGGAGAAGGAAATCTACAGCTGTGTTCAGGGGTAGATTTGGGTTATATTAAAGGGTAAGTGTTGGGGAATTACTACCAGAATGCTAAAACTCTGTGAAAGTCTGTAAGAAGACATGAGTCGAAAATTTTTTAAACAAAATTAAATTTTTCAAAGAAAGAGAAAAAGAAGTCAACAAAGGGAAAATTCAAGAATGCAAAATGTACATGCAAGGCCCTAAACTGTCTGGAATAAACTAAACTTGGGGGATTACTAATGCCACTGTGTGTAGGACACTTAACAGAAGACAGAAGCCAATGTCATAATGGAGAAAGCAGGTTTAGAAAAGTCCATATCTCAAAGTCAGGAAGACCTGAGGGACATCTGTCAAATTGGTGAAGGTCAGGCACTTAGTGCAATTATGGAGCCCAAGACCCTTCACCTGCTGCTTGGAAAGGGCCCAATGAATCAAGGACAAGTTACTAAGGCAAGAAAAAAATTTTTTTTTGAGCAAAACTGCAAAACCAAGAAGATGGTGTACTAACGTCCTAAAAGACTGCCTTAACTCAGCACAAGTTTTAAGCTCCTTTTATCTTTAGGGAAGGGGGGAGAAGAAGTAAGGTTTAGGTTAGGAAATGATTGATCGTAAATTTCTAGTCACCTCGCCAGTGGTCTGGAAGAGGATGTTGCAAAACTTGGTGGTTAGTAGTTTGTTGATCCTGATGCCCCTATAAATCTTGAAAACATCTCAGTTATTCTTATCTTGGCAAAGCTAGTAAGAGACTAATAACATAGTACTCAGCTGTATGACCTCCAAAATTAGTAACTCTTTTCTTTCCATCTTTCCCTTCCTCTCTCTCTCTCCCACTCTCCATCTTTTTCTGTACTGGGAATTGAATCCAAACCCAGAGCTTTGCATATGCCAGGAAAGTATATACATACCAGTATATATATATATATATATATATATATATATATATATATATATATATAGAGAGAGAGAGAGAGAGAGAGAGAGAGAGAGAGAGAGAGAGAGAGGTATGTATTTACCTCCAGACTCCAAACTTGTGATTCTTCCCATATTTTTTATTGGTGCATTATAGTTGTACATAATGGTGGAATTCATGGTTACAGGTTTGTACATGCACACAATATAACAATAAAATTTGGCCAAGGTCGTTTCCCAGCACTTATCCCTTCTCTCCCCATTTCCCATTCCCTGGTCTCTTTCTTCTATTGATCTCCCTGTGATTTTTCATGAGATCCCCACCCTGACCCATCTCCTCCCCACCACCACCACCTTTCTTTTCCTTTTTCCTCTTTAGCTCCCACATATGAGGGGGGAAAAAAACGAGACTCTTCACTTTCTGAGTTTGGCTTATTTTGCTTAACATAATGTTCTCAAGTTCCATCCATTTTCCTGCAAATGACATATTTTCATTCTTCTTTATGGGTGAATAAAACTCCATTATGTATATATACCACATTTTCTTTATTCATTCATCCATTGACAGACATCTGGGCTGGTTCCATAGTTCGGCTATTGTGAATTGTGTTGCCATAAACATGGATATGTATGTATCACTATAGTATGTGACATAAATTCTTTTGGATAGATACCAAGGACTGGTAGTTACAGCTTGGTTATAGGGTGGTCCCATGCCTAGTCTTTTAAGGAACCTCCATACTGATTTCCATATTAAACTTGGGGGATTTCTTCTATAACACCCCAATTTCTTCTATATCCCATTCATTGATTGAAACTGTATTATTTAATCTGCATGAATTTCTATATATTTCTTAATTATATAATTTCTATAATTCTTTGGTATTGATTTCAAATTTCACCCCAGTATGATTGGATAAGATGAAAGGAATTATATTGATTTTTTTTTTTATTTGCCAAGAGTTACTTTGTGACCTAAAATATGGTCTTTTTTGGAGAAGGTTCCATGAACAATTGAGAAGAAACTGTACCAGCTGTTGTTGAATGAAATATCCTATAGATGTCTGTTAAATCCATTTGATTTATAATATTTTTTAGGTCTGAAGAGTCTTTAGGGAGTTTACTTCTGAATGATCTATCTATTGGTGAGAGAAGTGTGTTGAAATCACCCAGTATTATTGTACTGGGGATCTATCTGAGTCTTTAGTTCAAATAGTGTTCATATTATGTAATCAGGTGCACCAACATTTGAGGTGTGAATATTTACTATCATTATGTCTTCTTGTTGCATTGTTCCCTTTGCCAATATGAAGAGACCTTCTTTGTGTCTTCTGATTAATTTTGGCTTGAAGTCTGTTTTGTCAAAAATAGCTACTTCTGCTTTGGGGGGGGGGGGGGTGGTGCTCCATTTGCATAGTTATCATTATCAATTTCCATCTTATCACTTTCAGCCTGTAACTGTCTTTGCCTATAAGGTGAATCTCTTGCAAGTAACACAGTTGGGTCTTGATTTTTAATCCATTCTGTCAGCCTATGTCTTTTAGTTGAAGAGTTGAGATTATTTACATTCAATTTACTATAGAGAGTTTGTTAATTCCATTGTATGTCGAGTTCCTCACAACTAAAACACTCAGGGTCACTCCAGGGGAACTGGGCTGCACGAAGTAACCACACAAGAGACAGAGATACCTTTTTCTTTGGGGTCCTGTGACGACTTCTCTGACATTAAGGATCCACAGAGAGAGAGAGACCCTATTATTGAGGAGAAGCCATTTAAATGAGGCAAGAGGTCAGGTTTCACGGGGCTGAGTCTAGCTTCATGATGTCTGTTGTTGGCAGGTTGACTGACATCTAGGAAGGCCACACCCAAAGGCAGAGCAAGAGAAAGGGACACACAAAGGACATTTCCATGGAACATTCTATCCCAAACAGGGCAAAGGGGTAATATCACAAAGGAACAGGTGAGTGTAGCTCAATCCATGGACAACACACCTACATCTGAAAACGCGTCCTCAAACTTCCAGGACAAGGGCAATGTCCAGGTCACTACGAGATGTAGTGATGGTCAAAGCCTCTCCACTCAGGGAAGGATGATGCAAATCATTCAGAGTGGCCACCTCCCACAATTGTGATTTGTTTATCATGTTTAATTTGGTCCTGTTTCTCATTGGCTTAGCTACCCTTCAAATAAGAATTATCCATTTGTGAGCTTGGTAGTTTGTTTTTTATTTCTTCTGTGTGAAGTATTTCTTTAAGAATGTTCTGTAGTGCTGGCCTAGTAGTCATGAATTCTTTTACCTTCTGCTTATCTTAGAAGATTTTTATTTCTTCTTCAGTTCTGAAGAAAAGCTTTGCTGGATATAGCAAACTTTGCTGATATCTATTTTTATTTCAGGGTTTGGAACATATCATCCCAGTCCTCTGGCTTTTAGAGTTTGTGCTCCGAGAAATCATAACAAATATTGTCCTACTGTCCCAGCAAGCACCTATGGTGTGGCCTAGGGTGTGCCTAGCCTAATATGAATGAAACAGGCTCAGAGAAGATTGTATCCAGGAGGATTCAAGTCTGAAAAAATGAAGGGGAGTCCAGTTTGCTTTCCCTTTGAGTTTGGAGGCTCACATGACCAACTGAAGAGGGTCAAGAAGCTGAACAAGCAGGAGTGAATACACTTGGGGACTAAGCTTTGGAAGGCTGAATTCACGGGCAGTAGAATGTGTGAGACCGTGAAGGATTGGTTCCAATGTCCCACTAATCGAAGTCATAAGAGGCTCCCGAGATCCAGACTCCCAGCAGAGATCAGCATCCACCTGGCCACACTCCTGGAGTGGATTGATCTCTCTCTCTGGAGCAAATAACATCCAACAAAGTCCCTGCAGGCTGATTAGACCTAAGCCATAGCATGGCCTCCTCAAGGTGGCTCCTGCCCAGCTCTCTGTTTGTCAATGAGAAACAGCACAATTCAATCACCAGTTCACTACACAGCCTCTGGATCAACTGAGTTCAGGCTGATTTTTGGATCTACAGATTTTTTCATGCCAAATTTCCATTGTGTTTCTCTCTGGTTTTATTATTCCTCCTCTCCACAGTGAAGCCGTACCACTGTTGCTGTGCCACGAGCTTGGCTCCAGTGTACTCTTTCTTGTTCTTGTTTCAATGAACCAACATTTCTGAATCTCTAAGGGTCTCTGTGTGATATTGAATTCCAGGGAACTCTTTTTCATCAGCCTCACTAAGAAGCAGAACTCACAGTGCTTGAATCCTGAGCCATGGATCAACTGGAGACACAGTCTTCCCCTCGAAATTTGCAATCTTTAAAGGCAACTAAAAACATGTAACTAAAAGCAAGTGAAGCTAGAGGGTTGATTTAGGTTTTCCTTGGTTTCAGAACCCAACAAAGATCTCTCTTCCAGGGACCAGAAGGGGAAAGTAAATTTTGTAGTGCAAGTGGGCCTAGGGGATGGGTGCACAGTTGCAGCCTGCAAGCTAGAACTTTGAAGGCAGGAACTTAAGCAAGGCAGTTCCAGATGAAATGATAGGTAGTGGTAATGAGCAGCGAAATGCATGGCGAGGTCACAGGTTTCCTTTAAGTTATTCTTGTAAGGGTCCCGCGAAACGTCGGAGAAAGAGACCACTAAGTGACCACTCATGCAATTGGCAGAAGGGGGATTTATTGAACCAGCATGCTGGGGCTCCATGCCCACTCAAGAAGGGAAAGCAGCCCAGAGCCCCAAGCAGGGGCTGAGCACTGCTTAAGTACACTTTTTGGGGAGGGCGGAGGGCTTTGTATACATCAGAACAAATCATTAGGCACGGGAAAATTGAACAACAACTCCTAAACATGATTGGTTCATTCATTGGCGGGAACAGGTCAGGCTGGAGTGATAGGTCATTCCTAAGGAGGGGGTTACATTTAAACTGATTGGTCCAGGCCCTGCAATGCCTATGTGCGACCACACAGAGCCCTTATTAAACAATCCAAATAGTCAGGGGAAATATTTACTGGGCAGTTCCAAGCATTGTCTTAACAGCTACAGAAATTTCAGGTTTTGCAGGTAGCATAGAAACCTAACAATACCTAATCCTTTACATTTTAACTCAGACCTTGCAGCTTAGAAACTTTACAACACCCGGTCTTTTACCCTTTAACTTTTACGCTTTAACTTCAATTTCTTTTACCCTTACATTCTTAAACTTTTCTTTAAATTTCTGCCAAGACAGACAAATAACTTGTAGCAGATAACCTGTAGAAAAACATGGTACAGAAACCTTGAGAATAAACAAACAAAAGTAAAAGGAGCTAATGGGGGGAGGGGAACTCCATCAAGAAAGGAGGATGTATGGGACTAACTAATTAACTCTTGAAAGAATCCGTAAAAGTCACGATAAAGCTAGGAAGTATGGTCACAGGTGCCTCCATATACCTGGGAAGGGAGGTTTCTTTAGTATTTCAGGCACACTAAGGTCACTTCTGATACATCACTAACCCCATTACCCACATTAACATAGGATTGACTTGTAGATGAAGCCCCCTACCCCAAAATAGGATGGCCACCATGACAAATCCAGAAAGGACCAACTAATGTCAAAAACTCTACTGCATGAGGGCTCGCCTAGCATACATGAGGCACGGGGTTCGATCCTCAGCCCCATAAAAATAAAATAAAGATGTGTCCACCTAAAAACCATATATATAATTATTTAATTATACTTTAATTATATATATATATTAATTAATTAAAATATTATATATATATATATACAAACTCTACCTCTCAATGTAAAGGAAGAGTTGAACTCCTGATTGGTGAAGGTTGCTGAAGAAGGACTCCAATTCTCCAGACAACCACAAAGCAGCAATAAATTTGGAGAGGGCACTGTCTGCTCTGTGCTCAAAACAGCCCACTCTCTCCCTTGAGAGTGCTCTCTGCTTGAGCCTTTCTCTGCTTTCATCCCACTTGGATTCTACTTTACCTTCACTTACGATAAAGTTCTCTTGCATGGCTTTTGCTAACTTTCAATTTTTTCATTGGAACACAAAAACCAAAGTTCAGAGCTTCAGCTCCTCGCTCTCCTGTGACAAAACAGAATGAAGAAGTGCAAATTGATTTCTGAATCGTTCTGTTAGATGTTCATAATCTGCAAAGTTAATGAAACAACATGAATTATATATTTTTTTCAGTACTAGTGGCTGAACCCAGGGCCTCATGCATGCTAATAAACTGTATTTGTAATACACCGAAACCATATATAATTGGCTTCCTAAAATGACCTTGCTCTCTAAGCATTTGCATGTGTTGGACTATGGTTCACAAGGTAAGAAGAGGAAGCACCATAGAAGATGCCAGAGAAAATAAGACCTGAAGGCAAAATCCTTGACTGGAGAAATTGCCCTGTTTTTTAACCCTTGAGTTACAGCAGTGAAAATGAGTCCATGTTTGCCAGGAACAAGACTTTGTATGTCATATATCCCACTTAGTCACCCCATACAAAACACACATGCAGGATAAATGCACATGTAAGCATTTCTCATACACACTGAAAGCCTGCTGAAAAATCCTGACCCATACATTCCATCACACAGCTCTTTATCAAATTACCTTCTTAACTGATACATGAAACACAAGATTAACCTGTATCGTGCAGAGGCATGCTCCTGTGAATAGAAAAATGAATGGCATAACAAAGAGGGATGGAGTCAGTAAAGGCCTATTGTTTATAGCAATATTTTTTATATTTAAAAAATGCTTTTCTGCTGACTATGTATCTATAATCCTATTAAAATGTATGCTTGACTAAAAAGAGATATCTTAAGCTGCTAAAGAAATTATACTTCATAAATGAAACAATACCCAAGCTCTATGAGATTATCACCCAAAATTAAAAGATCAGTTGGGTACAATCTGCCCAACTAAAGAAAAGAGATTCATAATTACAACTGCCTGGAGGGAAATGCCACTTAGTATAAAGTTGGATTGCCATCCATTCTATCTATTATGCTTTTCAGAATAAAAAAACAAAACACAATATTTATGTGGAGCAAAGACAAAACATTAGCTGAATTATGATTTTTCATCCATAGATACAAGATTAGATAATATAAAGGGTGAAATTTATGTGCCCAAATTATTACATAAGAATAAATTAATCCATTACTTTCCTTTCAATATTTTCCCTTTATAAAAAAAAAAAAATCCCATTTTTGCAGGTGACATGTTTACATTCGAATGGACTAGAAGAGATGCTGTTTCCCCAGAAAAATTTAATGCCAAATTCCCATTATATTACCCAGTTAAAAAGTCAGCAAGATGGAGGTTGGTGCATGTCTGATTTGCTGGGATTTATAAACACTAAAAACTTGAGGAATGTAGTAATTTTTTTTAGCTACTTGTCCACCTCTTGATAATTTGCTTCCTTCACCTGCTCCAAGTAAATAGGAACTGGAGAAGATACAACCCAGTTGCACCTATGAAGGTCGTCTCCATGCAATTGAGAGAGGAAGAGGGATGAGGGGAAAAATCAAAACAAGTATTTAAAAGTGAAAAAAAAAAAGTTGATCAATCTTTTGGTACAAGCTAAATGATGAAACTAACAATAGCTGTTTGACTCAATCAAAATAATGCAATTATAGATGAAATGCTCAGAACTTCATATCATTAATTTGCAAGCTTCATGTTGCAGATTAAAAAAAAAAAAAACATTTTCACACCCCTTAGAACAGATTTAAGTGATGTCCAGACCAGCTATCATTTCCTGAGTAATCTTTTCACTATGTGCTCATTGTCTCTGGGGAAGGTAAAACAAGTCAAATGGTTTCCCAGACCTTGATCTTCCAGTGAAGGGGACTCAGGAGCCAGTTAAGTGTTCAGAAGAAATGTTTCTCTCACATGTATTCATCTCTGCTTTTTCTGTGCCAGGCACAGAGCCAGACAGTGGCGCACAACAGTGAACAAGACAGACAGGTTGTGTGGCGTAGGTGCTAGTGACGAGAGCAGGATTCTCCATTCCACCCTCAAGAAAAGAACAGCTTCCCATAGCCTGAAGATTGCTGAGACCATGCAGAGGTGGGGCCCAAGAGACAAGAGCCCTGGGCCTGCTTCTGAGTCATTGTCCCCACCAAGCAGCAAAACTGAAGCAAGTTCAGAAAAGTGATCATTTAGGAGAACTGTGCCCTGCTACCTGTATTGTAACCCCAGGAAAGGGACAAGAGCCAAATAGGTGATGACTGCACAGTATGTCGGACAGATAGAGCCAAAAACAATCTACCTGCTCTTTCCATACCACCAGCGTACAGAGCATCTGAATGATTTTCAAGCCCTCAAGCATAGGAAGAGTGTACTAGAGAGGGCAGCTGGATATTATAGAGACAGTTACAAAGTAAAAATAAGAGGCTTAGTTTCTCCCACTGAAAATAAAAGAGACATCTTCTTTTCTTCTTCTTTAATCGTGTATTTTATTTTTTTAAATAAATTTTGTATATACTTGAGGGTTTGTTTTTGTTTTGCTTTGCTTTTGGGGAACAAGGATGGAACCCAGGGGAGCTTAACAACTGAACCACATCCTCAGCCCGTTTTTTAAATATTTTATTTTGAGACAGGGTCTTGTTGAATTGCTTAGGTCCTTGCTAATTTGCTGAGGCTGGCTTTGAACTCGTAATCCTCCTGCCTCAACCTCCCGAGCCTCTGGGATTACAGATATGCACCACCCATGCACAGCTATTTGAGGTTTAAAACACGATGTTGTGGGATACATGTAGATAATGAAGGGTTACTGTAGTGAAGCAAATTAGCTTGTCTATCATCTCACATAGTTACTTCCTTTGGTGACAAGAGCACATAAAATCAATTTACTTAATGAAAATTCCAACTATCAACCAGAGTCTTCGCATTATACATTAAATCTCTAGACTTGTTCATCCTGCATCTCTGCTACTTTGTATCCTGTAACTTTCATCTCTCTAATTTCTTCTCCCCATCCCCACCCTCACCCAGGTAACCATTATTTTATTCTCTAACTCTGTATGTTTAACATTTGGGGTTCGTAAAAGGATTCCACATATAAGTAAAATCATGCAATATTTTTCTTTGTGTCTGGCTAATTTCACTTGCATAATGTCCTCCAGGTCCATCTCTGTTGCAGCAAATGGCAGGATATGCTTTTCAAGACGAAGTAATATTCCATTGCACACACATACTACATTTTCTTTAGCCATTCATCCATTGATGGACGTGATGGTTGTTTCTATATTTTTGGCTATTTTCATTACAATGCTGCAATGAATGTGGGAGTGCAGATATCTTTAAGTAGTGGTAATTCCATCTCTTTTGGGTATATACATAGAAGAGGGATTGCTGGGTCATATGGCAGTTCTACTTTTAATTTCTATTGGAATCTCTATATTGTTCTCCATAATGTATGTACCAAACTAATTTCCAACCAACAGTGTTCCTGGCTTCCCTTTTATCCACCCTTGTCAACATTTGTTATCTCCTATCTTTGTGATTATCATCGTCTAAAGAGTATGAGTGGTAACCCCTGATGGTTTTAATTTGTATTTCCCTGATGATTAATAATGTCGGGCACCTTCTTTTATACCTGTTAGCCATTTTTTATGTCTTCTTTGCAGAAATGGTCTAATCCTGTTCTCATTTCTTATATAGATTATTTGTCTTTCTGCTACTGAGTTGTAAGAGTTCTTTCCAGCCAGACATGGTGGCACACACCTGTAATCCCAGCAGCTCAGGAGGCTGAGGCAGGAGATCACAAGTTGGAGGCCAGCCTCAGCAATTTACTGAGGTCCTAAGCAAGTTGGTGAGACATTGTCTCAAAAAAAAAAAAATTAAAAAGGCTGGGGATGTAGTTCAGTGGTTAAGGGCCTCTGGGTTCATCCCCAATACCAAATAAAAGAGTTCTTTACAAATTTTGGATATATACCCCCATCAGATTTGTGGTTTACAACTTTTTTCCCCCAATCCTAAGGTTGCCTTTTCAGTTTTGCTGATCGTTTCTTTTGCAGAAGCTTTTTAGTTTAATGTACTGCTCATTTATTTTTGCTTGTGTAGACTGGACCCCTAACCCATTTCTTCTGGAGAAAGAATGAGAGAGAAATGAAAGGGAATAAACTTATATGTGTAACAGTGCTTCCCAAATATGCAGCGTTTTAGACTGGCTGGGGGACATGTTTTTTACTATCTGTTTTTGTTTTTACAATTCTGGTGCTCAGGCCACATCCTGAGCTCGTGAAGTCAGAATATCTGGAAAAGAGATGCACTCACTCATCACTATTTTTTAAAGTTCTTCAAGGGATTTCAGTGTGCAGACACAGAGACATCCTGTGGCTTTCCCTAGAAAGAAGTCTTGGACCACAGCATGTTAGCAGTTGTGAGGTCTGTTATAACTAACTTTCCTATGAATAAGGTACACTTTTAATAACTAGAAATAACCTGTTCCTATTAAGGAAGTAATTTTAAAAACTACAATGAATGGGGCTGGGGATATAGCTCAGTTGGTAGAGTGCTTGTCTCGCATGCACAAGGTCCTGGGTTCAATCCCCAGCACTACAAAAAATAAATAAATAAAAATAAAAAACAAATCCTACTCATTAAAAAAAAAGAAGAAACTGCAGTGAAGTTATAATCATCTATAAGACTGACACCCTTGCCCATTGGAATTCTGATATGGTATCTGAGGCATAAGAGAATAGGATGTAACTATGGCTAATACACAAAGAATTCCATGAACCCCTCCCAATTTTGCATGGACCATAGTCTTGATGAGATATTATTACTGATTTTTTAAATAAAAAGTAGGATATTTTTATTTTGTTTTGTTTGCAGTACTACAGATTGGATCCAGGCCTTTTAACATCCTAGGCAAACACTCTACCACTGAGCTACATCCTCAACCCTTCTTTTATTTTTTGATTGATTAATTCATTGACTGATCTCACTAAGTCACCCAGGCTGGTCTCTAATTTGTCATTCTCCTGCCTTAGCCTCCTATGTGGCTAGGATTGCAGGCATGTGCCACCATGCCTGGGTAGGACCAGTTTTTTTGAAAAGCAGTGTAGCAGTATTTTTTCCTTGAAAAGGGTATTCAAGATCTTGCCGGGTGTGGTGGCACACACCTGTAATCCCAGAAGCTCAGGAGGCTGAAGCGGGAGGATCACCAGTTCAAAGCCAGCCCCAGCAAAAGCGAGGCACCAAGCAACTCAGTGAGTCCCTGTCCTCTAAATAAAATACAAAATTGGGCTGGGGATGTGGTTCAGTGGTCAAGTGCCCCTGAGTTCAATCCCTGGTACCCCTCAAAAATTTTTTTAAATAAAAAAATGTAAAATCTCATTAATGTTTTATTTTGATTACTATATTTTAGACATATGGTGTTAAAATAAAATGTTAAGTTAGCTTCACTGTTTCTTTTTACATCTTTTGATATGCTTATTCGAAAGTTTTAAATCACTTCGTGGTTTGCATTTATGGTCCATGCTGTATTTGTAATAGCACTTTGTGGGGTTCATAGGAAATACCTAGGAAATCTGTTCAAAATGAAGATTGCCAGGACAGGGCTCCGAAGAATCTAGTTTAGTTCTCTGTTTTAGGCAGAGTTAACAGAAGCTCCTATAAAGCAACAGGAAGCATTTAGTTTATTGTTCCTGAATTTAATGTAAGAGTTTAATTCATCACGTTCTTCTTTCTCCTCTGCTTCCAATGCCTCATTCTGTTCATATGTCTCAGTATTGATCACTAAGAAAGGGAATCGTTTTGGCCTGGGTGGTCATCAGTGGCCCCTCTTTCATCAGAGCTTCTTGTATCAGGCTATCTTATAAGTCTCTGAAAAATTTATGGAGTTGTGACTGGCAGGGAGTGTGGAGGAGATGGATCCATCCAGAAATGATCTAGAAACTCTCCCTTCCACAGGAGTTGGGGGTGAGCCATCTTGGCTTAGAAAGGATTGTGGGAATGCCAGGTACAGATTGATCTGGCCAGAAGTAAACTAATTCAGAAATTGTAAAAGCTAGATGTATATGCAAAGGCCCCTGTGAGCGCTAGAGCCAAGATCTGTGCTCCATATAAAATTCAGCCAAGCCACTCTACGAGTGACCACAACAGATCCATCCACAAAAAAAAAAAAAAAAAAAAAAAACACATTTCAGCCACATCTAACAAGCAGTGTGCCAGATGGAACAAGGAATTTAAGTGGGAAGAGAGATACTGCAGAGGCAGATGAAGCAATGAAATACAGCCAAGCAATCAAAGTTCCTGCCAGCCTTAGTCTACTCACCTTTACAGGCCACAGAATGTCAGGGATTGTGAAGATTGAGTGGAATCAGAGACACAAAGTACTCCCTATCTTGGAAGATCACAAGTGGTGTGTTCTAGGTATGAGTTGTCACTAATTGCATGTTTACTAATGAAGAAGTGATCTCTCAGTAAATCGGCTTCTCCAGGGACCAAAATGGTTCTATTTCTTCCACCTTGTTCAAACACTGGTCATGTTAAGTCGTGGCTCCCACACTCTATGAGCAGTTGCCACTAGCCTTGGCTTTACCTGAAATATGCCTTTTGTGATTTACCTCCATACATCAAAATCTGCTATCAGGTCCGCAGGCCACGGAGAGTTGCACAGTTGAGAGAAATAGCCAATCAGGTCTGTGGCTAATGACAATTGTCGATTTCGTCTGATGGTAACTTTTCCCAATCACTGTCAGAATATTTATGATTTACAACATACATATCCCAACGATCAACCACAGCCTTTCTGTTTAAAGAATCTAAATGGTGAGAAAAACCATAAAAGAAAAAAATTTAGCTATCCTCTGTGGGCCCAGATTTTATTTCCATCTTGGGAAAAAACAAAACAAAACATAATTTTCTGAATGTTATGCCCCATTTCCTTTCCACACAATGAATGAATCCCCCCCCCCCCCCCGGCCTTGCCCCCAACACGTGCTCAGGAATGACTGAGGGTCTTTTTAATTCCCTTGCCTTCGTGGAGATTCTGCCATTTCTACAATACCAGTGACAACAGGAACGCATGATGGGCCCCCTTATTGGCAAACCTCGATGAAAAAACCACAGGGATTTCCGAGGCTTCAGGAAAAGGAGCTCTGCGTCTTTAAGGCTCCCCGCGCGGGGCGCCTGCTCTCAGCGACGCAGACGGGGCAGGCTCTGCCGCAGCGACTCATCCTATCGATAAGGTTCAGTTAGCCAAGGTGGAGGATGGGAAAAGAATGGAACTGTCCCAGCTCCTCAATGAGATCAGGGCAAACTATGAAAAGCTCCTCACCAGCAATCAGATAGAGACGGTGCTCTCAGCAAGGCTCCAGGTAATGATTTCATACAGACAGGCACCTCCCAGGATAAGGAGACAGTCCATGTCTACCCAATTCCTGTCCCGGCCTCTCTGAGGTACAGTATTTCCTTTTCAATGCAGCATATACTGGGGAAGGAGCGTAGGTTTTACTGCAGTGGGACTGGAATGACAGGGGGAAATACTGTGATTGCACTGTTAAATGACCATTCAATAAATGTTGATCGATGCATTTGATTTTTGTGATGAATGATATGAGGTTACGGTCATTAATAAAACATGAGGTCAACAAGCCATAAAACGGTGCCCTCTGACCTTCTTGGGATGTTCTTCAGGAAGGATGCATTTCCAATAACCCTTCAAAGAAGAGTATGGAGTTATTTATAGAAATTATTCCAAGGATAGTCTTTTAAAGGATAGCTTTAGGAGTAAGAGTCGGTGGCGTGAATGCTTTCTGGAGATTAAAATGTTTCTAAAAGGTTTCTATGATCTTTTTAATGAGTTCGGTTTTATATTAGACTGTTATAAAGAGAAATCATCTGAGTAGGGAGGATGGCATTCAGAACCATTGATATAAACTCTGACAATCAAAATTTCCCAAATTTTGCTAAGGGACATTTAAGGGTATAGATTTTTTTGTTTTGTTTTGTTTTGCACTATCAGAAATGTTTATTTCCAATATGTTGGCATATTGCATGTGGCTTGAAATATGTATTTTAAAAAGAGAGAGAGCCAACTTAAAGGCTAAATCCAGATTTTACAAACTTACTTTTAAGATAACAATCACCTTTAGCAATTAATTAAGGTCTCAAGTCTTGAAACAAATATTCAAAAATTTGGAGATTTTGTTTCAGGGGTTTGTTTTGGTTTGTTTGATCATATCTGAGTTCAAATTCTATTTCAAACATCCAAATACATCAGAAAGTTTACTTACGAAGGTCACCAAAAGAGAAATAAATATTGCTAGGAAATCACAGGTCTTTATTCCATTAGCAACTCATTTTACTAATATAAATTTTACCTCTGGGTAACATTTTCAATCTTCATAAAGAATGATCATTACCTGAGTCTAAGCAAAGTCACTGAGAAACTTGATTTAAGTGTTAAAATAGTTTACTCACCTTTTACAATAAGAAGGCAAAAAAATATATTAGATGACAACTTCTTAAAATTATAAACCCAATAAGTAATTTGTTTTGCAAGAATGGAAAAAATATAAGTTTAGTTTGCAAGACTCAATGCTGAAATGAATAAATCTGAATAAAAAAGTAATTAAGTTTAGTTCAGTGTTTTAATATAAAAGTTTAAAGATTTTATTTCCCAAATTATTCAGGAAAGTCAGATGGAATGAGTTCAAAAAAAGCCTGATTATTTAATTATCACAAAATAAACACAAGATTCTGGGTTCATTCCAGGACAAAAAAAAAAAAAAAAAAATCATAAAATAAAGAAACATAAGCTATTTGGTTACCAATCACTGTATAATAAGTCACCCCCAAAACTCAGTGGATTAAAATAGCCATGGCATTCTGTGTCATGATACTGTGGAGTGACAAGGCTCAGTTGGGGAATTCTTCTACCACATTTGGTGTTGACTGGGATGCAGTGCTCAGAGCGCACCTGGCCTGAAACCACCAACGGGGCCTGTTTATGTGTTTGTCACTTTGGCCTTCATTGTTAGATTGGCTCAAGTTAGGACAACTGAGCCTGTGTCTCACTCCACATAACTTCAGGGACTCTCTCCATCTGGCATATCTACATCTCTCCAACAGAGTATCCAAACTTGTAACATGATGGTCCTGGGCTCCCAGAGTATAGAAAGGGAAACTGTCAGTGCTTTTTATGCTTTAGCCCCAGAACTGGCCCAGTATCAATTCTGCCACCTTCTATCAGTTGAAGTGGGAATCTCACTACCTCCCAAGCTTAGCTGCTGATTCCATACTCAGAATCCAAAAGACCAGGGACATCAGCATTTTTAATGCTTTTACAGTTCCAAGTTTCTTCACGTTCTATTTGGTAGTTCTGTTTGGTATGTGTTCCTTGCTGTATGGACTTTGCCAAGTTGACTCTAAGAACAAGTAACCAGCAAACCAAAAGAAACATAATGAGTTGTGTCCTCTAATGCCTTGCCCTGAACTTTACTTGCAGCCTTTCATTTAGTCCGATTTCTTTTAAACAAAATCTATTGTACAAATTAACTTTTTTAGTTTTAAAATGTATTTTCATAAGAACATAAAAGTTGTCATTTTGGCTTCAAACTATTACAATCAATTTGATGTGTTGCTTTTACTGTTCTTGGGGCCAAATGTTGAGAATTCTGTTAAAAGACACTTTCTTGGGCTGGGGTTGGAGCTCAGTGGTTAAGCGCTTGGCACACATGCATGAGGCACTGGGTTCGATCCTTAGCACCACATTAAAATAAATAAATAAATAAATAATAAAGATATTGTGTTCATCTACAAATAAAAAAATATATTTTTAAAAAGACACTTTCTTTTAATTCCAATATCAGCACCAGAACATTTGAAATAAACTTTAATATGTCATTTTTATTACTACCCCAGATACCCCAAATTAAGATGCCTTCTAATCAGATCATTTTGAAAAAGGTAAATGAACAGTGGGTTTTCTTAATTCATAAATCTATTTAAGAACCTTAGTGCCTATGATAACTTAATCCTCTAATTAATAGTAATATATTTTCCAGTAATATTTACTCCCAGTTTGTACTCCTGGTCCCAGAACTGATCCCATTTGGGGATATATGGCTATGTATCTGCTTCTAAAAAACAGGCTACAAGGGGCTGGGGGTTGTGGCTCAGAGGCAGAGTGCTCGCCTAGCATATGTGAGGCACTGGGTTTGATCCTCAGCACCATGTAAAAATAAAATAAAGATATTGTGTCCTCCTACAACTGAAAAATAATTTTTTAAAAAAACAGGCTACAAGAAAATACATGGAAAATAATCATTAGTTTTCAATAGTTCTTCCTTAATGATCCATAAATAATGGAAAGTTAAGGAAAAGAGGTCAAAGATTTAACCCCTAAAAGAGGGGATGTTTTTTCATGAAATTTGATGTATTTTTCCATACTTCATAGACTGTATTCTATTCAGAAGGGACTTTTGAAATCACTTTATATCAGAGAAAGCTGAGGCTCCGCACGCAATAGACATCGTCACGTTATTTAATGAATTTGTAACTAATCACAAGACACACCTTGTTAATCTAACCATTAAAAGAAAAAATGATTTTGATTTCTGTACATTTTTTTTTTTATCATTGCTTTTATCCGTTCCGTTTTCAAGAGCGCTCTTTGTCTTTGGTTGTTGTTGCCGTCGTTGGCTTTCTTCCAGCTAGAAGAAGATATCAGCAGAAAAATGGACAAAGATGAAGAGGCTTTGAAGGCAGCTCAAGCAGAACTCAAGGAGGCTCGACGCCAGTGGCACCACCTGCAAGTGGAAATCGAGTCTCTCCACGCCGTGGTGAGACCAGGGTCTGGAAGCAGCATCCCATGTCGGATTGAGACGGGGCAGAGGGGCTCAGCGAGGGTTCTTGCCCAGCATGCGCAGAAGAAGAAGGGAAAGGAATAATGCCCCTCACTTTACAGTGAGAAACTGAAAATCAAGGCTGCTCAGTTCTACCCTTGAGTGAGTTGATAACTGGCTGTTATCAACTCACTCAAAATTAGTTCACCCTGGGGCTCTCTAGAGGTCGAAATAGGGAATAGGGTGCTTATTAGCATCCAAAGTCCTACTAGTGAGCTTTTTAAATTCATGCCTTTGACATTTCTAATAGAAATATTGAAGCCTTTTCCTGAAATGCCTTGCATAAGCAATCTGCTCTGCCTTTGACATTGAATGTATTTTCAATACTTAAAGAAAAAATCAAATTACTCAGAGTGACAATAAGTTAATCACAATATAGAGGATTTCTTTTTGCCATAGGAATTATTACAGGATTTTTTTTTGAAATATAATAAGCTCTCTAGTTATGTATATAAAATATAAATATGTTTTAGAAATTTGGAATGTACATGAAGCTGTAGGATAACATCTCTTGCATAAATGAGACATAATTAATGCAACTTAAAAAAATAAATAAGAATAGAATAATGGGGAGGGGCTTGGTGGTAGGAATTGCCTAACATGCACTAAGGCCTTGGGTTTGATTCCCTAGCTCCAAAAAAAAAAAAAGAAAGAAAGAAAAAAAGTAAAGGAAAAAAAGCCACACACACACAATAGAATGAAGACATTGCAAATCAGATTTCAGAAACACATTTTGTGTCACTGATTCACTGATGAGCATCTCTATAAACAGGAAAGGGGCCTTGAAAACTCCCTGCACGCCAGTGAGCAGCATTACCAGATGCAGCTGCAAGATCTAGAGGCTGTGATTGAAGGACTAGAGAGAGAGCTACAGGAAGTCAGGCAGGGCATCGAAAGGCAGCTGCAAGAGCATGAGATGCTTCTCAACACGAAGATGAGACTGGAACAAGAAATAGCAACTTATCGCCGCCTCCTAGAAAAGGAAGAAATCAGGTACCTAATCTACATAGCTAGTGACAAGGGACCAGACATACAGAGCCACTTATGTCATTGTTGATATAGTCATAGAAATGAAACCTAAAATCAAAACCCATCATCACCTGGTATAGTCACTGAGTTCCTCCAGTAAAACAGGATTAATACATGCTGCAATGAATACATGGAAGAGCTATTTACAGCTTGCTAACACTAGGAACCCAAGAGCCAAAATCCGCCATTGAAAGGTCAAACAGAACAAAATGCAAACAATTCCTGATCAGTACTGAAATGATCTTTCTTATTTCTCTTTTTAATTACTGTTCATCTCTTTTAATATTAATTCTATAAACCATCCACAAAGAAATTTTGGAAGTCACATATTATCACCACAACTCCACCCAAAGGGCCCACTCCCACAACACATTAAATACCAATAATAATAATAATAATAATGTAATTATAAGACAACCAAGGAAAGGAAAACTTTTTGGAGCCATGATTTAGAAGACTTCCAGATGTCCTGAGAGGAAAAGGCTCCAAAACAGGAATTCTTATTTATTCATACAATATCACTAATGAGGTCAAATATCTTTGAACATGGTATAACCTCCAATTCTCCATGTTCTCATAAAAATAAACCTTTAGCGGGATGTGGTGGCCACACCTGTAATCCCAGCAGCTCGAGAGGCTGAGGCAAGAGAACCACAAGTTCAAAGCCAGCCTCAACAACAGCAAGGAGCTAAGCAATTCAGTGAGACCCTGTCTCTAAATAAAACATAAAGTAGGGCTGGGGGTGTGGCTCAGTGATCTAGTGCCCTTCGGTTCATTTCCTGGTAACACCCACCCCCACCCCCTGCAAAATAAATAAATAAATAAAAGGCTGGAAATGTGGCTCAGTGGTGGAACACCCTAGGGTTCTATTCCCAGTACAAAAAAAAAAAAAAGAAGAAGAAGAAATCTTTGTTCCTGCTTGTTCAGAATTCTGATTCCTCTATAAAACTAGATGAAACAACTTTGGCCCATAAGTTTTGACATTTATTTAATCCTTCAAAAAGCATTAATGAGCTCAGAAATATATTGCTTACTAGCAGTATGACTTCGAGGAAGTTACTTAATCTGTGCTTTAGTTTTCTCATCTGTAAAATGAGAATAATACCTACTTTATAGGATTTCTGTGAGGATTAAATGAGTTCATGTGTGTCAAGTGCTTAACTGGCACACTGTAAGTGCTAATGTAGATAGAGATAGACAGAGTTTTATATAAAGTTTTATACACATATAAGCAATAATACATATGTTGTTAGGTAAAAAGAACAGTTTTGAATTTTATTTAAGTCCTAATCATTCAAGATGTTGCCAAATTGCTCTTTAGTATTTATTTCTATAATGTGATTTTCTAAAATTTAATCATTCTAGCTAAGCACAGTGCACATTCAGGTAATCCTAGCTATCAGGAGGCTACAACAGGAGGATGGCAAGTTTCAGGCCAGACTCCTCAACTCTGAGACAGGGTCTCAAGTTCAAAGCCAGCCTCAGCAACAGCAAGGCGCTAAGCAACTCAGTTTTTTGAAATAATAATGATTTTTTTAAGTGATGGGGGTGTAGCTCAGCCATAGAGCTCTTGCCTAGCATATTTAAGCCTTTGGATCAATCTCTAGTGCCAAAATCTTTAATGCTATACTTAAGATGTACCAAAAAAATCAAGAAAAGTATAATGAACACCCATGTACTACTTCCCCCAGTTTAAGAAGTATTTCCAATGTTGTTGCAGTTCCCTGGACACCTACACCATATCCCCCAATCTCATCCTCTCCCCTCTGCTTATCCTGATTCCTGAATTTGATGCTTATTAGTCTCATATATTCCTTTATAATAATTCGTTTGTATCCCTAAACAAAGTATGAAATTGTTTTACATGTTATTTTGATCTTTATAAAATTAGTTGCATTTTTTCTTTTTTCATGCAACATTATGCTTAGGAGATTCATCCACAGAGATACAGTATAGCCTTCATTCACTTATTTTCATGGTCATATATTGCATTCATTGTATGATATACAATTTATCCACTTTCCTATTTGTTTCAATTACTTGTTAACACAGTGTTGCTCCTATAATACAGTTCTTTCCAATTTCAGATATTATGGTTGTATCCAAGGTGGGAAAAAAGATCAAAAACCTACCACCAGTAAAGTTGGTTTTGTTTTACCTTCAGGTGAGTTTCTTATATAAATAAACTAAGTTGAAAAGTAAGGTGCTATGTATAGGGATTATAATGAAATTAAATACTCCAAAGTAACAAAAGCAAGTAATATTTTAATAAAACTATTAATTTAATTGTGAATAGTATGTTAACATTGTAATTTAATGTCATAAATAACATTTTTACAGCCATTATAAATGAAATATCTTTTTCAACAAAACTCTCACAAAAGTATGAGGATGAAAAAGTGGAAACAGTGACCAAACAGGCAATATTAAATGGAAATATTGTGAAGGAAAGCACTGAAGCTCATGGCACTATTCAGTAAGTAAAATAACTTTCATGAAGAAATAATAATAAACATATGTAAAAAAATTAACTTCCATCAAACAATCCCAGCAATTAATCTTATTTTAATGTTTCTAAACATACTTTTAATATCCTAAGATTTTTAACTGTACATAAATACAGTATATAAAGACTTCTTTGTACATAATATGTACATAAAAACTCAGATGAGCTGGGTGTGGTGGCACATGCCTCCAGCAACTTGGGAGGCTGAGGCCAGCCTCAGCAGCAATGCCTAAGCAATTTAGTGAAAACTTGCCTCAAAATTTAAAAAAAGGGCGGGGGGGGGGGGGGGGGGGCTGGGGATGTAGCTCAGTAAAACACCTCTACATTCAATCCCCAGTACAAAAAAAAAAAAACCCTCAGAGATAAAAGAGTATGCAATCAATTCACCATTTCTTTTCAAAAAATATACAAATTACTTGATTTCTTTTTCATAGTATGGAATACATATTTTATATATATATATATATATATATATATATATATATATATATATATATATATATATGTTTGTATATTCATACTTCTTCCTATAGAATGGTTCACTTTATCATTTCAGGACAGAGAAAGTGGATGAAGTTATTAAAGAATGGGAAGGTTCCTTCTTTAAAGATAACCCTCGATTAAGGAAAAAATCTGTTTCTCTTCGGTTTGATCTTCATTTAGCAGCCACTGATGAAGGCTGCTTACAGACTAAGCAGGATAATCTGCCAGACATAGAAGTCAGGCTCATCATGAGACGATCATGCAGCATCCCCTCTATCAAACCTCCGTCAGCAACTAGTTAATCCAATGATTTGAATTAACATTTGATTTGCAAATGATACTAGGATGGACCAGGGTGTGCCATGCTAACCCCTTCTGTCCTAAAATGTAAGTTATTAAGTGTATATGGAAAATGTTATGATCCATGTGTGATTGTGATTCTCTTCAGAAGAGCACACACACACATTAAGGGGAAAAAATTTCTGAATCCATTTATGGGTATGCTTTTTAGAGAGGGAGAACCTAAAAATAAAATCAGAAATTCAGTTTGGGTTCTATTTTATTTATTCTCTAAAGTCTTCTCTTTCCCTGGAAATTTTATTAGAGATTGTTTGAGTGTTTACTTGGCTTAGTTAAGTCTGTAATGTCATTCAATGGCAGAAAACTGTAAGGAAAAAAGAATAATTGGTTTAAAGATGACTGTATTATGTAAAGGGTCACACTGAGTTATTCATTGTTATTCTATGTCTGGCTAAAACAAAAAAGGTTGTTCTAATTTAAAAAATATATATATATAAGCAGACTTCTAAGGGGAGGCTCACTAGTCACTTCAGATTTTTCCTTTTGAGACAATCATTTGGACACTTAAAAAAATAAGAAAAGTTATTTTCCATGAGCAGTTTTGAGAAAACTATAGAATGTACCACAAGGCTATTTTGATGACTGAATAAAATTAATTTCTACATCTGAATTTTTTTGTAATCAGGATTGACTTTCAGAAGAGTTACTTTATTAAAAGGACTTTAAGGGTTTGGTCCTTTCACCAAAAAAGAAAAGAAAAGAAAAAGAAAAAAAATTCAGAAGGTTTATTGTACAAAGCATGAAAAACAACTTGAAAAGGTGATTCCTGAAGTTACTAGAACAGTCACCCAACCTCTCATCTCAAATTTTACAACCATAAAGTTAAATGGGATTCAAGAGTTTGCTCTGAGCCTTAGAGACGATACTATACGATGTAATATAAATTTCTTGCAGTAATTTATGTGAACTAAGATAACAATATTGTTATCTAAGGTAAAAGTGTTTATAGGATTTGTTTTTAAATTGTTCAAACTGTCATAAATATGAATAGAAAATATATTTGTGAAAGTGAAGTATCATTGCAAAGTTTTTAAAACAACCTAAATTGTTTGATACAGGTATATTTATTAAGTCCTTAACTAATAAATACCTGTTTTAAAACATTAGAAATTTATAGGCTATTAATTTTTTTCTAAGCAGAAAAAAAATGGTTGAATACAACTGACAGATGTTTTTCCAGCTAAAGTATCGTGTAAGGGCTACAGCTATGTTAGCATTTTAGTACAATCTTTAAAATCAATCTCTCTCTCTCTCTCTCCATTAATATATATGTATGTATATGTGTATATATATTTATATATATATATCAGTAAAATGTGTTTTAAACAGAAGAAAATTATGTTAAATAATCTTTTAATCTTTAACATAATACAGAGATACATTTTAAATTTTCTTTCGACAACTTCGGATCCTTTTAGCCTGTCTTATTCTATTTAGTGAAAAGAGGTTTTTTTGTTATTGTTCTGTTTTGTTTGTTTGTTTGTTTGTTTGTTTTGTCAAGACTACAACAGCATGTTAAGTGCTCATTCTTGCATAAGCATCTGACCTAAAACTCACCCTAAACATAAAAATGTTTCATTTGGGCTGGAGTGTAACTCAGTGGTAGAGTGCTTACCTAGCATAGGGGAGGCCCTGAGTTTAATCCCCAGCAGGACAAAAAAAAAAAAAAAAAAAAAGTTTCATTCAATATTAGTTAATGTTATAAACTTTACTAAAGCTTTAAAAATGCAATCATATAATGTATTGTACTGAAGTTACTATACTAAGCAACAGTGACCATAATAAGCAATATACCTAGTATAATCTATTGCAGTGTTAAAACCTTAGTACTGGGCATTATGAATGTAACTGTAACTGCTTGCTATAGTAATTCTCCTATGCAACTAAATTGTGTGTATAACACGTACATTTTAAAAATACAGTATTTGTATTTATAATAAAGTTTTATTTGCTTTGAGGCCTTTTAAAATCGGGATATGAATTTACCAAAGTAAATGATACCACTCACAATAAAAAATATTGAAACATGAACTCCAAAGCTGCCTTGTATTGAGTTTGATACATCCTTCTTTTAATTCAAAGATACTTCTACATGATTAAGCAAAATAAAGAGAGTGCACTCACTTGGGGAATAAAGAAAACTGGAATCATAGAAGATAGATAATGGTTTTTAACTTGTTTTACAGAAGATAAATTAAGAATAGTATGCTGATATTTTATGCTAAGAAAAAAAATCAAAATAGTCACACAATTCTGGGGAAAATATAATAACAGTAGCCACAATTTTTAAGGTGTTTATCCTCAAATCCAGGTATTGTGTTCAGCAGAGTCATTCGCAGTCCCTCATCCTTAAAACAATCCTACAAAATAATACTACCCTTGTTTTATAAATGAATAGAAATTAATATTCCTCAATCTCTCAGAAATCTTTCAAATGCATGTTTCCATAATGAAATGCAAAAATAAAGAGTAATTCCAGCTACTTAACAATTGTAGGATCCTGGCCCTGGCTCTGACACTAACAATGTAAGAGGAGTGTCCATGCTAAATTCCCTACGTCTCAGTTTTCACACTTGAAAATCAGGAAAAAAGGTGATGCTTAGTAATAATCTCTATCCTGACTGCCTCACAGTTATTTGAATTAATATACACATGAAAATATTTGGTAAAGCACTGCTCAAATGTCAAGTACCATTTGAACAAAAGTTGGTTCTGCTAGTAAAGAATTTGTGAGGAAATTATAGCTGACAAAAAAATTAAGTAATAGTTTAAAACACTATCAATAAAGATAATATTTTTGAATCTTTGCTTCCAAAAGGATTATTCTTTCCAAGTAAGTTACCCAATTTGAACTGTTTCAACTATGATAGTTTTTAAAATACAAAAATGTACTGTGGGGGCTGGGGATGTGGCTCAAGCGGTAACGCACTCGCCTGGCATGCGTGCAGCCCGGGTTCGATCCTCAGCACCACATACAAAAGAACATGTTGTATCTGCCGAAAACTAAAAGTAATTAAATAAATATTTTTTAAAAAAAATGTACTGTGAAGATTGTGAATGATTATTATATTATTTTAAGCCACTAAGTTTTGGGATAATTTGTTACGCAATAATGTACAAGTAATACTGCATATAAGCATTTTGCTTATTGATAGAAATTTTTATAGTGTCAAAGTTTATAGTTTTCCCTTCAATTTGTTTTCTTAACATGGGTTTTTACATTTTTTTAAAAAAAACTCAAGTAAAAAATGATTAAATTAGTTTGAAAGTTTCAAACGGAAACATATTATGGCACAGGGTCTAAAATTAAATTTCAAATTGCATATATATACACATGACACAAATTATCAGCACATGAAATCAAAGGAAAGTTTGTTCAAAGAGCAGAATTTGGTTCTATGTTTATGAGGATATAGCCGGCATGTACACACAGGTTGCCAGTCAATATTCATGGATACACTGCAAATAAAGATTTTGAAATGAGATTATATATACACATATATATTATATATATATACACACATACACACACACACACACGTGTGTGTGTGTGTGTCTTAATACGAGACTTTCCAAGTTGTCCTCACACACTTAAGACTCTAGGCCAGGGTTGCTGTAAATTTTCTGTAGAATATCAGATCACAAAGATTTTGGGCTTCTCTGGTCAGAAGATCCCGTAGCAACTCTGCCCTCAAAGCTGCAATCATCCATAGACAATATATGCAAATGATGGGTGTAGCTGTATCCAAATAAAATTTTATTTGCAACCTAGGTTTGGCCTAAAGTGATAGTTTGTCAACCCTGGTTAGGGTTGAGTGGTAGAATGCTTGCCTAGCATGTAGTAGGCCCTGGTTTGAACCCAGGACTGGGGGGGTGGGGAGCACCATTTTGCCAACCCTGGCCTAGACCCTCAAAGCAATCAATTGATAATGGCCACATAGCCCAGATTCTCCAGTACCATCCTGTTTTCAAATATTTTCATCCTTTTACACAACATGAGCCAAATCTCATGTCCCAAATCATCAAGGTTATTTTGAGGCCAACACAGAGGTTGTAAAAGCAATCATACTTTGTCAAAATCTATAAAAGTGTGAATCACTCTGTCTTGGAAATCTGCTGGGCTTCAGTATTTCACAATTATTTATAGCAATAGAAACTGAATGCCCATGGTAGATCTGTCTGCTTTCACAGAAACAGCTGAGCAAAACTGTCTGTTTTACCTTTTTACCTATAACTAGACTTTTATGGACTATTTGACACAGGTAAAGCTCTGTTCTCCCTTTCCCTATTTTTAGGGAAAGAGTCCATTTAAAACACTACATCAGAGTTGGGCACAGTAGTACATGCCAGTAATCCCAGCTACTTGGAAGGCTGAGACAGGAAAAAAATCACAAGTTTGAAGCCAGCCTCAGCAACTTAGTAAGACCATGTCTCAAATAAATAAATAAGGACTGGAGATGTAGTTCAGTGACTGAGAGCCCCTGGGTTCATTCCCCAGTACTACCAAAAAAAAAAAAAAAACTCCATCAGAACATATTAAATACAAATTCCATGTCATAGTGGTTAATTCAACATCCTTCTCAGTCACAGTCCTCTTTGAAAATCTGATGAATTTATTAATCCTCTATCTGGAAAAAGCACACAAAAATCATACACAATTTTAAAGGGTTCATAGACCTCCTAGAGCTTACTCATGGACTATGAGGTATCCAAGGACTGCAGGTTTCTCCTTGTTTTCTCCCACTTCCTTTTTCTTTCTTCCTGCCTAGCCACAGTCCTTTCTTCTCCTAATTCTCTCTCCCTCACCAGCTTCTTCCCACAGTACTATGGAAAGAACTCAAAGACCTGGGCTAGAATCCCAGCTTAATTACTTATTGGTTTTAGCTTCCCTGACTTGGGGAAAGTGTGAGTGGTATCAGAGAGGAAAGCAGGACAAGTGCCTGGATCTTGCTGCCAGAATGAAAACTAAAGTGCTCAGGCCTAAAACTATAGGCTCATGGGAGGGCTCCCAACCTTTGTCATTATGTATGGTAACAGTCATGTTAATACTGCATCCCATATTTTCCAGGAATAGTCACATTTCCAAACATGGATACTATAGTTTGCATAAATATCCTTATTGCATGTAAGATCACATGTTCTATTCTTTGTTTTGGAGAAAATAAACTGTGCAAGTAGAGCAGACATTTCCATGTTGGATATTTCACCCATAGGTTTTGGTATATTGAACACTAGGGAGGATTTTTTTCTATTATCTCTTGCCTATATTCTTCCTTTTTAAATTTTTCAAATCTTAAGGAACAGAGGAAGAACCAAAGAAGGAAAATGAGATAGTCATTCATTTATTTATTCCACAAATAACAAGCACCTTCCCATACTATGCACTGTTCAAAATTACAAAAGTTCCCATCCTCAGCCAGCTTTCATTCTGATAGGAAGCAAAAGACAACAGACTCAATAAATGTATAGATACTGTAGTATGTTTTGTGCTAAGTGCCAAAAAATAAAATAAAAAATGGTCCATGAATAAAGAGAGGTGTTGGGGAATGACTTGTGATTTTTAAGTAGGGGTTGTGGCTCAGCGGTAGAGTGCTTGCCTAGCACATGTGAGGCACTGGATTCAATCCCCAGCACCACATTAAAAAAATATATATATGGGCTGGGGTTGTGGCTCAGGGGTAGAGTGCTTGCTTCGCATTCATGAGGCACTGGGTTTAATCCTCAGCACAACATAAAAATAAAAAATAAAGATATTGTGTCCACCTAAAACTAAAAAATGATTTTAAAAAAACACTAAATAAAGGTATTATGTCCTTCTACAACTAAAAAAAAATATTTAAAAGACTTACTATAAAGGTAACCTTTTGAGTAAAAACCCTATGAGAGGAGCTAGGGGTGTAGCTAACCTGGAGAACATATGCTTAGCACATTTGAGGCTCTGGGTTCAAAACACACACACACACACACACACACAGTGTATCAAACAAACAATATTACTGCTCCACTCAGATCCCTTTTCAACATTTTTGTGCCACTCCAATCTACTACAGTGTGCTTTTCCTAGCATCCAATACTTGTGGCTTGTCTTCAGAGAACTTCCTAGAAGATGACACAGCATTAGCATCTCCTCAGCACTGGGCTTGCCCAGCTCCCCCCACTCCACCCGTTAACCCCATAACCCCAAAGAAGAAACCATGCTGGAGTTGCTGAGCAAGGTCAGAGTAAAAAGATATTGGATCCCTGCTGAGGCTTCCTGTATCCTACATTCACTCTTTACTTGTTTTTACATTTAAAAGGCAATTTCATGTTCATTATCTTTAGCACCACTCAAGCTACCTGTTATCATTTGATGATCTCTCATTCAGTATTTTCCTTCAATATGTGCTTCCATTTCATTAATCTTTATTCAGGGGGATAAAAAATATTGGTAGTGGAGGAACTGGGTAGAATATCACTTGTGGGGCTGGGGATGTGGCTCAAGCGGTAGCGCGCTCGCCTGGCATGCGTGCGGCCCGGGTTCGATCCTCAGCACCACATACAAAGATGTTGTGTCCGCTGAGAACTAAAAAAAATAAATATTAAAATTCTCAAAACAAAAAAAAAAAAAGAATATCACTTGTGGCTGTTTTTTTTTTTTTTTTTTCTTTCAGATTTCTAGAGATGCCCCGGCAGGTACAACAAGGATGGAGCCTAAGGGCAGCCCAAGAATTCCACCAGTCTCTCTAAATGTCAACACTGTTCTCAGGTAACTACAGGTCAAAGACCCCATCATCTGTTCATTCCCCCTCCAGTGGCCCACATCAGCCAGGTGTTTATATACTCCATATGGTAAAGTACAATATACCAAAGTATAAAAGTGCATATAGCCAAGTGCCACTGATTTAATGAAAAGAGCTGGAACAGGCCCAAAGGCTGCTTCAACACATATTTTATGAACATCTAATCATGAGTTAAATCGTTAGTAAGCACTGGCAATAAGAAGATGACCAGTGCACATGCCTGAACCTTTGCTTTCAAGTCTTCGTGATGTATTTGCGATGGCAAACACAGTCCGACACGAAAGCTATCAGATACAGGACTGCAATAATAGTTATGACTCAGGAGCCTCGGGGAGCCCAAAGGAAGAATTATTGGGGGAAAGTTCCAGAAGACAGCATAAGAAACCCTGGAGCCAAACAAAGTGGGGACCTTAGTCCTTGAGAGGGAGCTGAATGCACCAAGGACACTCAACCTGGAGCGAGGGGATGGACGTTTCTGGGCCTTGGCTGGGAAATCTGGAGCAATTACATTCTAAAAGCGATTAGGAAACTGCAAAACTCCGTGTTGCTTTTCGCCAAGGCTATAACCTGGCCGTTAAGGCAGGACGCCCTGAGAGCCGCCAGTGGGGACCCAAACGCGGGACCCGAATCCTCAGCGCCTCCCTCCTCGGCTTACTAAACTACAGTGTGGACCGGGACTCAGAGACCAGAGCAACGGGAAAGCACGGCGGTGAGGAAGCCGCGCTCCCAGGCAGAGCCCCGCGCAGAAGCTGGGCCTCGGAGCCCACCACCCGGGCCCTGGTGCACCTCCGCCGCCACCCCCACGCCGCGGCCGCCCCCGCCGCCCGGGGCTGCGAACCAGCGCCCAGCGGGCGGTCGGGCCACCCCGCCCTCTTCGCCGTGACGAATCGGCTCCGGGCTGGGACACTATCCAAACTCGAGGAGTTCTGAGGAAGCTGTGTGGACTGAAAAAAATCCTTGACTATACCAAGCATCACCGCATCGTGATCAGAGGGTTATTTTCCTAAAGAGAGCCGGGCGCGGCCCGGAGAGAAATCGAACGGAGTGTTGAAAGTGCGAGCGCGGAAGCTCCGGCGCGAGGGGCGGGGCGAGTGCGGGACAAAGGGAAGCGAAGCCGGAGCTGCGGGCGCTTTTTCGGCCCGCGGGTGAGTGTTTCCAAGTGGGCCCGACCCGGTCGGGAGGGTGGCAAGCCGCGGTGTCCCCGCTTGGCTGGACCCCGAGTTCCCGCGGGTTGCTGGGGTGCAGGTCTGGCCGTGGGGCCGGAGCTGGGGGCCGTGCGGCCTCCTTGCGGCCTAGCGGCGCGAGGGTCGGGAGGAAGTCCCTCCGCCGCCCCTCCTCCCAAGCAAGATTTGTCCCCTCCGCTAGTCCCCCGAAATGGATCTAAGCGCCTGTGCACACCCCCCTTTTACGGGAGTTGCCAGTACAGTGGATCCTCCACGACAAACTTAGGAAGCGACCTCAGAGGAAGCCTTTGGAACGAGGCAAGCCGGTGGTCCGCACCCCCAAGAAAGTGGTGCCCCTTTTTGTTCGGGTAGAGACCTGAGGACTCACTGTGTGGCTTGGAGAGAGGAGCGAAGGCTCTGAAACCGTGTGGCCTGGGTTTGAAATCCAGCTCTGGCACTTCCTGGCCATATGGCTCTGGACAAGTTACTTGAAACTCTGAGAACTCCCCTTTTCATCTGTAAAATGGGGGCAGCAGTCTATTCTTGTTGTGACTGGGTGAGCAAGATCATGTAATAACCTGTTCTGTATAAGGTAACTATTCAACAACTAGAGAATCTGTTTTATGCCAGGTACCAGGTAATACCCAATGTAGACAAGTGTACAGGCCCACTCTTTGCATTCTAAAAAAGGAAAGCAATCATTTAATAGTATTAACAGTGAAGTGTAATGCACAGGGAGCTTGTGGCAATTTTTGTCTGAGCTCCCCACAGCAAGGTCTACTGCATGTTGACAGCTTCCCTATTGTGACCAAGGAGGAGAACCGCATGAGAGTAAAAGGCTTCTGCCTATTCTTTAAGAAAAGAGGGAGAGACCCAGGACGGACCATTGAGAAAATAAACTATTCCCACACCAGGACTCTTATTCCTGGTAGTCAGGAGTTTTCTTAAAATGCAAAATGGAAGCAGAAAATTGTTTTATTTTATATAATGTTGGATGAAAGTACTTCAGTAGTCAGAAATGTACTTGCCTTTCTAAAAATGAATTTCTCTCTCTTTACACCTTACTGTTTGTGATGTATATTGATTTAAGGAATAAATTCACATGTGTCTGTTCATGTGATGAGCTCTTAACACTTCGACAAGTTTTATTAAGAACAGAGCAAGTTATTGGGAAATACAGTAATGAATTAGATGATCCCTGTTCCCTAGTAATACCCAATCTAGCCAGATTGACAGATGTTTGGTGTGTTTTTTTAAGTTATAAGAAACAGTATCATAGACCTTTGTAGTAGATAGGAATACAGATGAGGGAGTAATTAATTCTGCCCAGGTAATTTGTCAAGAAATTGCCATTGAAGAGATAATTTTGAAAGGGGCTGTGAAGGATAAGAGTTCTCAGGTAGACTCTCAAAATTTATTCCCAGCACTTTTGGAACTACTTACCAATAGAAGGAAAGGAGAAGTTCATCATCATACCCAGTTTCCCTTTATACTGCCTGCAGGAATAAAATGCTCCTCTATTTCAACAGAAGTTCTCATCCCAAAAGCAAGGTAACTGATCAGGGAGCTGTCAGTATCTGGTAGGCCTTGTTGGGGTCACCCTGATAATACATCACATTCTATTGTCATTATTTTTTTTATCAGTCTAAGTAAACGTTTACATGGCATCAGCAAAATGTTTTCCATACAAGATGTGGCTTGGTATCATAAGCAAAACCCTAAAAATACATTTCTAATATTATTCTAAATATCCCGGTAACTTAGTCATTTAATTCTGATCATCCAAATGACCTACAAGAAGTAGTTAAAATATGCAAAAGACTTGATTACTAGCAGATAATAGTGAAGTGATTTTACTCAGAAATACCAATTAAACTACCCTATTCTTTAGGAAAACATTCTCTTATGCTTGCTGAGTTTTGATTCTCTTTTTTTTTCCTTTTTTTTTCTTTTTTTTTATTTTAGTGTCTCAGATTCATTCTTAAGGAACTGAGAACTTAATCTTCCAAAATGTCAAGTAAGTTTCAATTTTTATATTTATCAATCTATGTTAATAAGAGACTAATGCCCTAGCAAATGGGAATTCCAAAATACTCTCATTTTTTTTTTCTTCAAAACAGGACCATTGGTAGTTTTGTTGCATAGTATTATATCTCAGTTGTTTACAAGAAGTTATTTATTTTCTTTCAAACAGAAAGACCATCTTATGCCCCACCTCCCACCCCAGCTCCTGCAACAGTAAGTTTTAATTTTCTTGTTAATGTAATAGCCAAGTCTGGCCTTGATACAAAAACCCAGATGTCTTCCAGTGACAGTCACTCAATCATCACAGCCACAGGATGAAAAATTCAGCTAAAAAACAGCACTTCCTACTAAATAAAATAACTTTGCATCTTAACTTGAACCAACCCCAACATTTAAAAAAAAAAAAAAAAACTTTGAAATTCCAATCAAACTCCTATGCTCTTTTTTTTTTTTTTTTAATTGGAACTAAATGACAAGTTTAACACTTCTTTTCTCGTCAATCTTCGCTATTAAGAGTCTTTTAAGTTGATATTGAGTGAATGCTCATTCTGGCATTATTTATTTTTTTAAACCTAACCTTCAAATGGTTACATTTTTCTCTCTTGTCTATATATAAAATTTTCATATTAAATCAAACAGTAAAACTTCTAGGTCTATAACTACACTAATTGTAATTCTTTATTTTCAAGCTGTTCAAGTAAGGATTTCATTATCTGTGGGTCAGATCTTGCTGCTGAATTCTCCATAAATTATGTTTTATTGGTTTCTGAATTGATAATGTTTCACAGTGTCTAAATAATAGTTGTGAACTGCTTTTTGTATCCAGCAAACTGACCCGGCTTGATCAGCATGTAAAATAATTGTCCAGCCCACAAAACTGATTTAACAGTAACTGTTCAGGCCTTGCTGAAATGGCTTCCTTGTTGGTTTTTTGCGGGGTTTTTTTTTGTTGTTGTTGTTTTGTTTTTTAAAAAACACTGTTAACATGACCATATCCTACAAAATCAGTTCTTTAATAGCCGCCAGATTTTCCTTCCATACCCCCCCACCACCTAAATTTCAGGCTAGTGTACTTTTTACTACTAATTAGGTCCTTGTATAATTTTTTTTCTCCACTAGATAACTAGTCATATTTACTAATCCTCAGATATACGTTTTAGTTACGTTTATCAACAGTTTGTTTTTCTTTAGTAAGATGCTTTTAAAAAGAGAAACTGTATCATATTTTCTCAGTTCTATTTATATAATATGCAGTCTCTAAAGTTAGTTCCAGTAGACCTGAAAGTCCTGTTTGGTTCATTTTCTTTCTTAAATCAAAGAACATTTCTTACCACTATCTCCATGACACTCTCCTAGTGGCTATACAGGTGGAGTTGAACAATGGAGATTCTGACCTCAAAGAGCTAACCATGTACTTCAGCTTTGGAAATGGTATAATTATGTTTTAGTTTCAATTTTTTTAGTTCCCTTATTTTTCTTACATTATTGCCTCCTAATGTTAAACAGTGATTCTCATTGTATATGCAACCTCTGAAGGTGTCATTTTGATGTAAATACTGCCTCCAACAATGTATAATTATCTTGAGAACAAACTTGATATTTTTGAGATTAAAATGTTTCAAAAACCAAGTACCCCTTCTGACTTCTCATATGTAGAAAGGGTTTTTTTTTTCCTTTGCCTTTCTTTAGTCATATTTCTGTATCATAATTTCACATTAACACATAAAATATAGAAGACTAGAGATTAAAACATCCAACAGAATGGATATTAAATGAATTATTTTCCTTCTTTTCTTTTTTTATTTTTTTTGGTTCCATTACTTCTACCACCACCATCACCACCACCACCTCCACCACCACCACCACTACCACCTTCACCACCACTACTACCACTCAAATATACCACTCCAAGTAATATACACTTCTTTTGTGCGTTTGATACTTCATCTGTGTTTTGCCTACTTAAATATGTCTAATTTGCGTCTTTATATAGGCTAGAAATTGATCAGCTCTCTTTTCTCCTAAAAAGTATCAAATGTACTATCTGCTTGAATGTCTATTAGACACTAAGGATATGTATAGTGGCATGTTTTAGAAAATTGTGTTTGTTATGTAACAACTAAAGCTTAGTTGGGATGTCTTAAATGTATTTTACATTATACAATTCAGGAGTGATACTGTTAATTGCATGTAAAAATGAAATTAATGTCACTTTTTTGATTGAGTTTCATTAGGAAAAAACCCTACTTTAGTCCTCTCCTTGCTATATTCTTTTTATGCATTATGCCTTAATTTTCATGAACATTGGATGTCATGGTATTAATTAATTTGTGATTATATCAACACAAAAGTCACAAAACCCAAGAATCCTGTTACAGCGAGCAGTTGTGTTTTGAAAGGGTGAGAGCTTTCAGAAAAATAGATGAAAAAAAGAAAGTTCACGTCTGTCAACTAGAAAAGTAGTTCTCATTAACACTAAATGCAGAAATTGTTAATAATTGACCTATGGAAGATGGATCAAAGAAGAGATGGAAGAGAAAGCCCTAAAAAGAATCATTGGGTTAAAGATCAGATAGTACCCCAGAATGAAATCCATGCATTTCTTACAAGTCTTTGTTTTGAAGTCATGTATGTGACATCCATTGAATCCAACATATGTTCTTTTCTATTGACAACTCCTGGCTTCCTGGTTTGAGTCTCTTCTCATTTCTCACATTATATAAAATAATTCAAAATTGTCTTGAAAAGCAGATCCATTTCTTGTTTTTATTTGTTTTTAGTAGATGAATACATTGGTTGGCATCCACATAACTGTCAAGTAAATTGTGTTTTGTTTTGCATGTAGTGTTTTCAGATTTCTAGGTTATCACACTTCAAGCCTTCCTATTTGAGACATGATATATATTGCTAAATTGCTTTATGGTACTATTGACTATAAAATAATCCTGAATGTTTGAAACACATCAGTGTATTGCTTACCTCAGAAAGCAAGCCACACATTCACATTCTCACAAACACCCCCCGGCCCCTGCCAAAAGAAAGAAAAAAGCAATAGCAACACGTACAACTGGTTTCTCAATGAAAGAAAATTTTAATTTCCTCAATAAAAGAAAAAGAACATTTACAACACATCATTGCTTGTTTAAATTCAGGTTGCTTTTGCATGCCATATGCAGATCATTTTTCATTTCTGTGTTTTCCTCGTTTGAGCTCATTTCTCATTCGTGTTTTTGTCTCATTTGTTTCCATCAGCAAATGCCCAGCACACCAGGGTTTGTGGGATACAATCCATACAGTCATCTCGCCTACAACAACTACAGGCTGGGAGGGAACCCGGGCACCAACAGCCGGGTCACGGTAGGAGAATCAACTATTACAGCCTCCAGCAAACCACTGGAATTGACCAGAAATGCCTCCAGAGTTAGGTCCTTCTATAAGCACAGCCACTTAAAAAAACTTTAATTTGGCTTTTCAACTATTTAAACATTATTTAAACAGTTTTACACTGGGGGAAAAAATAGTGAGATCTGGATGGATATGTATATGGAAGAAAAGAAAAATCCATTCTGTTTGGTGGTCAGTAAGGATAAAACCTTGGGCACTTAATGCTTATACTATTGGAGACAAACTGAGAATTTCCTATGGTTAAAATACCCTTTTGGAGATGAAGAGTTTTTTCCATTTTTCTAAGGTAATTGGCATTAGTCTCAAGAACTTTGTTTCTTACTAAGTGCTAGTCTTTCACACCTGGTATTTTCAGGGCTGGAAAGCTTTTGGCTGGCCTTGCCCATAAGAACTGCTACACATGATAATTTGTCTTTTGGATTTAATTGTCAGCCTTCTAATTGAGACTCATTTCTCTACAGTTGAAAAGAAAAAAGACCTTTTAGTATCACTCCAAAAAATTTGCAAAATAGAAGTTGAATGAAATTGAAGTATCAAACTAAATATGTACAGTTAGGTGTATATTTCTAATCAATAGTACAGGGATGTGATTTCTAAAACTTAGGATGTTTATTTAAGTGGTCAACCTAAGATAATCAAATATATTTCAAAGTTTGAAATTGGTAGTAAATTACAGTAAATCCAAAAGTCAAATACTTATATACACTGGAATCTCTGGTGTTGATGAGAATATATACAATGCAAAATGGCTGTAAATTTTTAATACTTGGTTTTTATTTGCTGTATTCATAAGTAATAAATAAATGCCTTCAAATTAATGTAACTACCCTCTCACCCTGTAGTCAAACTATAGCTGAAAGCTTGTAACTATCAAACTATATGTCTATCTTGGTAAGCACATTGCTTATCTTGATAGGTTTTGTTTGTCTAAATTTTTCATTGTTTTTACATAATTTGTACTTCATAAGCATATCAAGTTTTATGTGCCATGTGTATTTCATGGTATCTGAAAAGAATTCTGACAAAGTGTGTTTATGTATGCATTTCACAATGCATACAATTTTTATGTGCATCAGTACATGTTTTCCCCTGGCCTAAATGTATGGTTTCACAAGTATAATGGATGATAGGGAACATTTTAATTTAAACACTGAATGGAGTCAATTTTGGATTATTCATGTTAATGCAGAAATTTATTCATGGGCAATAAATAGTAGAATGATTATGTTTAATAGCTCTATACAGTCAGCTCTTGATTATCTATGTTAATGGAATAGGCATAGAAACTAAAATACTAGAATGGCTTTTTTGGTTTGTGTATGTAAACATTTTATTCTTAACTTGGATGTAGCTGTTGGGGTTCTTTGTTGATAAAGTGGGGTCTTTCAGTGGAGACGGAGTAGGAAAAGAGAAGTGCAGTCCCTGTGTGTGGGCCCAGGTCATTCATTCATTTCTCCCCGTTACTTCCTGGCAAACACAAGAATCCAACATTCAGAATGTACACTAGCTTCAGAGTAGGGTAGTATAAGAGAGTTGTTGAACATTGAAGCTTGGTGTTTTGGCTCTGTTCTTTGTGTTGTTGTCTTTTTAGTACCAGATTGAAGGGTAGTCAAATCAAACTGTTGTGTGAAGGAAATAAAACAGGAGGTTTTACACTACCGTTTTTTTATATCTCTGAAGTGTATTAGGAGTTGACAGCTCTGATTTTGACCATTATAAAAACGTTTTAATTTTAAGATGGCCCTAGTTACCCACATTCAGTTCTCCTGTTTAGTAATTTGTCTAGAAATTACCTTAGTGATTTGAAGGACTGATTGTGTGAGGCCCTGAGAAGGAGCTTTCCTGAAGGTCACACGGAAATTCATATTTCCTTCAAGACTCCAGAACACTTGGATAGTTTCCAGTGAACACTTTACATGGCAAGTTGACATCTTTTGGAGTGCTTAGAATAGCTTTGAGTTGCAATTCACTTCTAGTTAGTTTTTCATTCAGATAATGATTTGCATTTTCTTAAATACAGATGTGCATACAAACAGATTGAGACAAAACATTAGCGATATCCTATTTTCTTCACTTTAATAGGAAATCTATACTCTTAAATAAATCTTATCAGAGAAACAGCTAAGAATTGGGAAAGAAACAATAACAAAGAACTCTGGATAGCTAGGATAAATTTCACAAAATCGTGAACCATGCTCCTTACATTTCCTAGGACTTTACTCGTGTAAGCACATCTTTTAACACTCATAGGCACTTGTCTGCCTGCCCCAACTCATTACAAATTAGAAGCAGAAAATTGGAAAGAGAGGGTTGCTGGTAAAGATAACAAAAGAAAATCAAAAAAAGGAAGCTCAAGCACTCTAAAAGCCACCCATTGGGCCATTTAGTAAGGGAGCCGACTATAGTTTTTCATACCTCAGAAGGTGACAGCAAAGCAGTGACTCTTTCTAATTGTCTGTTATCTAGAAAAGTTAAAGTATGTTCAGTGCAAACTGGTTTTTTTGTTGGTTGGTTGGTTTGGTTTTTCTTGTTGTTGTTTTTTAAGAGTAAAGAAATGTTTAAGACATGTCTGGGATGTTAAATAAATTGAGGGTGGGTGGTGGTATAATTCTTTAAGATCCCAAAACCAATTGGAATTTAACTTTGTTATTTTGGATTATTTTTATTGTTGTTATATTTGTTGTTGGTTTTTTTCATTTTGCGTTTATAAATTGACAGGTCAGTGTAATGAAAATATGACTTCAAGATGTAGATAATTGGTGTACCTTTCTTTGGAAGAAAAAGAGAAATAAATCCATTAATGTTATAAAATGTGATTCTTAAAAAAATTCCAAAGAGCAAATGTACTTTGTTTTCAAAATGTTTTGATTCATACTTAAAGTTTGAAAATATAAGCATTTTAGAATTCTTTACCTCTTTAATTTCTAAAAAATTAGGGGCACAATTTTATTTATAACTCACTTTATGGGTTTCTGAAGGTTTGTGTGTGGGATATGAGTTGAAAATTTTTTTAACAATGTATAAAGAAGCAGATTTGATGGACTCTTCCTCTGAGCCCATGATCTAAGGTTAGCCTCCTAGGATTTTTCTCCCTTAAAAGAACTCCTGTAAACCTTGATTAAGATCTCCCCTTATTTGCTGCTCATACCACCACTGGTGACTACTCCCGTGGCTCATCTCCATTGCCCACTGCTGGCTAAAAAGAGGGTCTGTTTGAATGGGCACCAGCATGGGCATGCCAGTAAGAATGCTCGGAAGGAAGAGCAGAAAGAGAGGAGATACTGCTTCAAGGATGAAATGCTTTCTTACAACTTCATAGGTAAAGAAGGAAGAGTTACTTAAAAGTATATGAGGACAGAAGGGAGACCCTAGTGTCAGAAAAGGAAGCATTTCTTGCTTACATTGGAAAAGGGCATAAGCATGCCCAGTCCCTAAGCCCTTGAACAAAAAAACAAGGTTATGATTTATCACTGTAGCAACAGAAGGGTAAGAGAACAAATACTCTCATTTTCTTATAAAAATTTGAAAATTAAGTCAGGACTTTTTTCCCCAAGCCTGGCAGGGAGAATTAATATCATTTGGCCATGATTTTTATTGTTCTGAGTCCTTAATCAAATGCAGTTGTGTATGTATGTATGTTAAGAAAAGATTTAGAAGTTCAGAAACAGGAGTTCTTGGAGTGGCTGGCTTTACCTGGGACATCTACCAGAAGCCATAGTGTCTCCTGCCTAGATCTCAGCTCATGGAACCTATCACTCATCTGTCTCATTCTTTTATTTCTTCTCTCACACACTTTCTTCTTTCCTTTTGAAACTGTTTTCCAGTGTCTCCTCCCCTTCCTTTTCTTCTGTTCCCTTTTCCTATATATGCCATCTTTTCCTCTTATGTCTCTTACACAACACCAAAAATTCTTAATAGAATGGACCTTCTTCATGTAAGACCTCAAAAATGACAATCGGGCCCAGTATCTGCTGGGGCTCTGTTCCTGGAAACTTATTTGCTCCTCCCTGTGATTAGGATGGAGGACAGAGAAAGATGGGACTTTAGTTCATACTTCTTGAAAACCACTGGATAATAGACATAGCCTTTGAGAGAAATGAAATCTTTGTGTGCTGAAAGAGATAAGAAAGTTTGCAGAGTGTTTGTTGTTTTTTAACCCGAGAGGCAGTTTTTGTATTGTGTTTTGTGTGAGGGTGTGTTCCTGATGTAGTATCAATAGATGCAAGGTCTCCTGTAGGCAATGTGAGTGTGGTAAGTGATGAAGGTTCAGATTCTGCTGCAGATAATCAAGTGTTGACTGTATGCATAATGACAGTTGAGCAAAGTAAATGGGTGCCAGGTAATGTTCTAAATGTGATTTGTTTGCTATATAACCATATATTTTCAATGTATGGATTATTATGTAATATTTTGTTCTTACAGCCAGGTTGTCAAAGCAGTGGCAATAAACTGCCAAGTAAAACATTACAATTGCATGCTTAAAGCCATTTTCTTTTGATGTGAACATTTCTGAATTTGCAGTGATAGCTATTTTCCGTGGAGAAAATATAAGAATCTTGTATCCATGGACGAGTAGAAGAAAGGCGCATTAGAATTTTTTTAAGGGACTCTCTTTTCAGGTTGCCGGTGAACTTCTTGCAGTTGAGTAATGAATGTATTTAACTCTTTTGTAGGCATCCTCTGGTATTACGATTCCAAAACCCCCAAAGCCACCAGATAAGCCGCTGATGCCCTACATGAGGTACAGCAGAAAGGTAGGCACCTAGAACTGGGAAGGAGTGTGGACCACCACCTCTGCTTCTCAGCCATCCATGCAGCTTCAGCGTGGCCTAGTCTGTTTTTCTCTGCATATTCAGGGGAAGCATAAAAAATGTAGTTTTTAAAGAGCTTTGTTCTGATTTCAGAATTTCAGAAGTAAAATCCAGCAAGAGGAGCATAATTAAATAAGACAGAATGTTTTGTAGCCATGAATGTAATGTGTTTTGAAGAATATTAAATGACATGAAAAAAATGTTAAGTAAAAAAAGTAATACAAGATTATTTGTATTATTTTTGTAAAAATCATTAAAACTACATGTTAGTTTGAGGGAGGGAACCTAGAAAACAATGGTTACCTCTGAGCAATAAGCTGATGGTAATTTTTATTTTCTATGTATTTCCTTGAATTTTCCAAATTTTTTGGTGATAAGCCTTATTACACTTAAAAATATGGCTAATATCTTTTTTAAAGGTATGGCATTTTAACAGACCTTTAGAAATGTTTTAATTTTTGGTCATAATAATTGTATATGTATTTGACAATATGATCATGTATTATAGTTTGCATTGTATTATGCAGATTAACAACTTTCTTGCTAAATTCACGTGAATTTTTAGAGACATCAGTTAGCTTATTGAGTTAACTCATCTTAAGTGCCTGTAGTGATTGGAGGTCTTCTTGATATATCAAATTAAAGTACTTAGGAATGAAGTGACATGGTGTCTGAGATCTACCTTAAAGTAATCTTACAGAACCAAGCACTATGGCATGTGCCTATGGTCCCAGCTACTCTAGAGACTGAGACAGTAGTTAAGGCCAGCCGTGACAATGTAGCAGTCTCAAAAGTAAATAAATAATAATTCATCAGGTTGGAGTAGGCCAACGAGGACATAGAAATACAATGCTACCTTTGATTTTTTTTTAATGTTTAAAAGTTTCTATATTAGAAAATATTTTTAAATGTTTAAATGTCCATATGTTTAGGCATCTATATTGAAATTCCATCTGTTTCCTTTTTAAGGTCTGGGACCAAGTAAAGGCTTCCAACCCTGACCTAAAGTTGTGGGAGATTGGCAAGATTATTGGTGGCATGTGGCGAGATCTCACTGATGAAGAAAAACAAGAATATTTAAACGAATACGAAGCAGAAAAGGTAGGAGCCCGCTGTGGTGGGACGGATACAGTATAAAGTGCATCATCCTTGGCTCGTTATTTATAAAAGAAACGTAAGACTGGCTCAGAAACCCGAGGCTGCACTGTGGCTGCCTGCCTGGGCCCAGGCACATTTCTCTAGACCTTAGATTCCTTATCTGTAAAAAGAAGGTGACTTTAACACCTTGCCTACATGATGTCTTAAGATATTCAAATGAGATAATACACACTATAACCAGCAAAATGTTAATTATAAACTGAAAAACCTTTGAATTTCAGATAGAGTACAATGAATCTATGAAGGCCTATCATAATTCCCCTGCATACCTTGCTTACATCAATGCAAAAAGTCGTGCAGAAGCTGCATTAGAGGAAGAGAGTCGACAGAGACAGTCTCGCATGGAGAAAGGAGAACCTTACATGAGCATTCAGCCTGCTGAAGATCCTGATGGTAAGGGGAGAAAGTACAATTTTGTTTATGCTTTCTCTGAATTAATGTATGTTTTAATAATGTTTTTATTTTTTATCTTAAATGAAAAAGCAGTACTTAAGTGCCATTTCAATATCTTGATTATTTTGATTAAGATTTTTGTGTCAATTTCCCACAAGAAAAAGAAATATCCTTTCAGAACAGAAGATAGTAAAAACTATACTTACTGTTTATCAAAGTCTTTGTACTCAGAACTCATGGAAGGCATTTGAGTCACAACTAGGAATTTGCCTTCACTACTTTTAAAAAGCTAAAAAGAAACTGTGGCATATATACACAATAGAATATTACTCAGCATTAAAAGAGAATAAAATCACGACATTTGCAGATAAATGGATGGAGCTGGAGAATATCATGCTAAGTAAGCCAATCCCAAAAAAACCAAAGGCCAAATGTTTTCTCTGATATGTGGATGCTGGTCCATAATTGGGGCTAGGGGTGGGGTGGGGCATGGGAGGAATGGAGGAACTTTAGATAGGGCAAAAGGGAGGGAGGGGAAGGAAGCGGGTATGGGGGTAGGAAAGATGGTGGAATGAGATGGACATCATTACCCTAGGTACATATATGAAGACACGAATGGTATGAATCTACTTTGTGTACAACTAGAGACATGAAAAATTGTGCTCTATATGTGTACTATGAATTGAAATGCATTCTGCTGTCATGTACAACAAATTAGAATAAATTAAAAAATTTTTTTGAAAAGCTAAATGCCTTCTAGTTATACCCAGCTTTCTTTTTGATTCCTTGAATTTGCTGAATCAAAGATTCTTAAGAGAGAAAATTAATGAGTGGGTAGGAACATTATGAAATCTTGCTAGTAAATTCTGCAGTCCAACAAGAATTTACTAATACAAGTCATAAGGACCACTTGTGAGGACACACAGATTGTATATGTTCACACAAATGGCAGAGCTTTCTAATTGGGGTTCCATGAATAGTGTGCAGGTGTGCAGATTGCTCTCTGGGTTCTTTGTAGTCAAGCAGGGTCAGAAGCTACAAGGACCCCCAGAGACCGCCACCACAGATTAGAAGCACTCCTGTCCACTACCTAGCATGCTGTACTGAATACTGTGTTTTCTCTGTGTACACTATGATGTGGAAGAGGTTAGAAACTCCAACTATAAGCCACAAAAACATCAAGAAAATAAAATCCCATTTTAAGGTACAGTAACAGAGGGGAAGTTTGTAAAGAAGACACCAACAAGGGCAGTTTAAAGACATGAACAATATACTTATAAAGAGAAAACCAAAAATGAGATTTTTAAAAGAATGGACTGGGATATTGACAAAATGTTATAAATACACATAGTAAAATATAGAGAATAGAATATGGAATACAAATAATACCGATGTTAAGCAGTATCAGTAGCGCCAAAGGCACTAACATATGCAAATTTTAATTAAGGTGGGATGGTTAATGTAAGAAAAGTACATAGAATTGAAAAATAAAAGCTCAGGTCTACAAATAATTGGGAAGAAGAGGATCTGCACAAGAGAAACACGGGCTAACAACATAGAAGCTGTAAGCAGAAGATAAAGCTTTCCTTAAGTGAAAGATAACAGCATGACTTGAGAAAGTCTTGCCTTCTGCCTGTTGTGTTTTTAAGTTTAAGAGAGGCTCCTAAGCCAACTAATAGGAAAGGGTACAATAAATAAGGTGCCAATGTAAGAATGACTGTAGACCTTAAACCTCATCCCTCAGGACTTGGGAGGCAGAAATAGACATACAACCAAGAGACAGGTGGCACCTGCTGACATCAGTAGCAAAGGACCAGAAAAAGGTTCACAAGACATATGCCGTGCTCCACACAAAACACTGAAGGCTTTTTAAAATGACACTTGAAAGACAATCACATGTAGCACACTGTAGGCCTCTGTGGCAGAGTTTCCTAAAACATGGTCCCACCCCCCACCCCCGACTCTGGTAGTATACTAAGAAGTTAGGTGCTAGAGAGCAAATTTGTTTTTATGTGTTTTGCTTAAGGGAAAGCTTGGTATTTTTTAGATGAGTTAATTTAAAGGAAAGTAGATAATAGTACAGGTTGTTACCAGCTATGTGAAAAACTGTTGATGATAAAGCAAAAGCCAAGATTAAGAAAGCACTGTTGTAGTTATTAAAAGTAAGCATATAGTGCTGGGGTTAAGTGCTCTCCTAGCACGTGCAAGGCGCTGGGTTCGATCCTCAGCACCATATAAAAATAAATAAATAAAGGTATTGTGTCCAATTACAACTAAAATATATTAAAAAAAAGCATATAAGCCAGACCTGTGTAGTACATCAGTGCACGTTGACAACAGCTGTGTGCATGTGTAAATTGACAAAAATTAGAAGTAATTTGGGAATTGAATATTTTTTTTCCTAAAGTTACCTATGCCTTCGTGGTGTTTTGTTGTGATGGTGGTGGTGGTGGTGGTAGTGATAGTGCTGGGGACTGAACCCAGGGATGCTCTACTACTGAGCTATATCCCCACCCATTTTATTTATTTATTTATTTATTTTTGAGACAGGGTCTTCCTGAGTTGCTAAGGCTGGCCTCATACTTGTGATCTTCCTGCCTCAGCTTCCTGAGTCGCTGGAATTGCAGTTGTGCACCACCACCCGCAGCCTTTGTGACTTTTTGATCTAATAAAATGAAAATGCTATCTATGAGAATGCTAGAGAGGATTTTTCTCTGTAGTAATAAGTTGATTTTTACAAATGATCATTTTCATCAATTGTAAAGAGCTACAGCAACAAAGACTACACAGTTCATATGTTGTTTACCAATATATATGCTGCCACTGTAGCTCAGTGGTAGAGCACTTGCCTACTGAGAGATATTGACATTCGAATTTCAGTTACTGCCATGGGGTGCAGCCTTCTTGTTGATACTGAAGCCTAAAGAGATATGGTTATATCTCATTTTTGTTTCATCCAAACCCTTCTCAGACTTCATCACTTAACAACTTTATGAGAAAAACCTTAGCCACAAAACACATTCTGTCTTCTATGTGGTTTTCACCAAGTGTCCGATACTGCTCTTGTCATGCTGGTCAGGCCAATGAGAGAGCACCACAGTTCCTCAATGTTAAATGTTAACATTGCTACACTCCTGGTTATGGTTACTGGCTACCTCATTTCTGGAACATCTTTTTCATTCCAGATTATGATGATGGCTTTTCAATGAAGCATACAGCCACTGCCCGTTTCCAGAGAAACCACCGCCTCATCAGTGAAATCCTTAGTGAGAGTGTGGTACCAGACGTCCGGTCAGTTGTCACAACAGCTAGAATGCAGGTCCTCAAGCGACAGGTCCAGTCCTTAATGGTTCATCAGGTACATCACAAACATTTGTTAAATAAATTGCTGCAAATCCCAGGTGACATGATTCTTATGCCATGCATACATAAACTGTGAAATGTTTCATTCTAACCTGTTGTGATTTGGGAAAGATGGTTACGGGAGTGAACCATTTCCAGAGGTTTATTAAGTTTGTCATTAAAAACTAATAGAGACAGTACACACCTGTAATACCAGTTACTTGGGAGGCAAGTTTGAGGACAGCCTGGACAAAATTTTAAAATAAAAGATAAAATTAAGGGGCTGGGGTTGTACCTCAGTGGTAGAGCACTTGCAATAAATAAATAAAGATATTGTGTCCATGTTCAACTAAGAATTTTTTTTTTAAAAAGTTAAAATTAAAGGACTGAGGATTTAACTCAGTGGTAGAGTGTCCTGGGTTCAATCCCCAGGACTGGTAGAAGGGGAAAAAAAACAAGTAGTAACAAAACCTTGTAATTGAAAGTATTTCTATTAAGAAATACATGTGCACTTGAGAATTTTAGACAACCTTTCCACATTTGTTGCTTTACTGAATACTTTTCCAAAAAACTCCTGAGGCCTGAAATAGTGTTCTTTAACATTTACTTTATTAATCACAGTCCTCTCTCTATACTTAATTTTATATTTTTAAAATTATAGCTAGATTCATGTTGTAGAATTTAAAATGTAAAATGTTATTTGTCACAGAAATTGAAAGAGTGATCATTAAAAAATGAGGTGTGTTTTCTGTGTTTGATATTTGCTTCAGAGAAAATAAGTAAGTAATCATAAAACCTGGTTACATGTCTTACAGCGAAAACTAGAAGCTGAACTTCTTCAAATAGAGGAACGGCACCAGGAAAAGAAGAGGAAATTCCTGGAAAGTACAGATTCATTTAACAATGAACTTAAAAGGGTATCCATTTGATGTGTTAACTATACTTTCATCACTGTTCCTGATACTTTCTTTTTCCTTGTTCTTTTTTCCAAAACTGTTTTTATTTAATATTGTTCACTTTGAAACAGAGTTAATGTCACTATACATATAAGACCTGTAATATCTTTTATTTATGAAATTATTGCCATTTTCTGGAAAATTGCAATAAATTTGAGATATCATATAGTATATATGCACATATTAGGTCCATAGATGTTGGAGTCCTAATATTTTAAACTTCTATGCAGTCATGAATTATTTTCACTTTATTGGAATTATTCATGCAGTTTTCGTTTTGTATTAGAAAAGTAAATCTTGTGTTTGGGAGTCTGAAATATAAATTAGAAACCTTATGAATAATTCTGTCACAGTATTGCCTCTCCCCCTGTAGTACTTGATGATACGGGACTGCACAAACAACTTCTTTATGTTTATGCAAAAGAGTTTCAGGGAAGACTGAGAAGCATGTTTTTTTCCTCCTGTATACATATATTTATTTCATAGGCAAGAAAACCTACTTTTGAAGCAATTTATCTGGTTCAAAGGTTATAAGAAGAAAACATTACTAAAGGAGTTTTTTGGTTTTTTTTTTTTTTTTCTGACTACTAGTTGTGCGGTCTGAAGGTTGAAGTGGATATGGAAAAGATTGCAGCTGAAATTGCACAGGCTGAGGAACAGGCCCGAAAAAGGCAGGAGGAAAGGGAGAAGGAGGCAGCAGAGCAAGCCGAGCGCAGTCAGAGCAGCATCACTCCCGAGGAAGAGCAAGCGGCAAACAAAGCCGAGGAGAAGAAGGATGACGAGAGCATTCCAATGGAGACAGGTAAGCACCAGACACCGCGGGAATCGCCAGGGCCTTTTACAGCTATCTGTAATTTTGATTTTTCTTTCTAAATGCTCTTAGACATCATTCTTGTCTCTTGAGTAATTCTCTATGTGACCTACCCAGTTCTTTCCAAATCCTAACTTTATGGTAGACCCACTGAAAAAGTTGGTATCGCCATGGAACACCAGTGACATATTGTCGGCAGTCTTGCCATCTGAGGTGTTTGACATTGTACTCAGATGTGCTGTTTTTTAACTTGAGATTATGAAGTAGACCAGTATGATGGTTAAGGACCCTGGTCCAGGAGTCACACAGATTGGGGACTAGAACTAGAACCTCAACTGTGGATAGTTTTTTAGTTTGTTTCCTCATTTGAAATTATCCTAGTACTGCTTCTGTGAACACATTCTGGTACTAGATTTAACATGGTGTTAACACTCAGCATTTTGACTTTTATCACTCATATTAATTATTCAAGGTGTGATCATTGTTAAGATTGTGTCCTAGGATAGTGTCAGGCAAAGTAAAACTTATAGGCCAAATCCTGCCACACTTTTTTTGTAAAAAGTTTTATTAAAACACAGCCACACCGGTTTGTGTATATATTGTATGTGACTGCTTTGAGGCTACAGCAGTATGGTTGAGTAGTTGCAGCAAAGACTACCTGGCCCACAAAGCCTAAAATATTTACCATCTAGCCCTTTACATAAAAAGATCATTGACCCCATCCTAGAAGAACTTACTTCTAGGTAAACTGATTTTCCTGGGGAATAAAACATCCTGCAAGTTAGAAAATTACATGTAGGACTTGTATAAAGAACTGATTAACTGATTGCTTGAAATTTCCAGATCACCTCACTTTCTGGCACTATTTTCACCTACTTAGTGCACCATGTAAATAGAACTAAGCTGAGAGTAGTTATAGGAATACAGCCAGAGGCTTCTTCAACCATCATTGCCAGAAGTAGCGGGGACAGTAGTTATACTTGTACTCAAATGACAACCATCTGAAAAGTATTTAATGGAATATAAATATCTTCACCAGACATTTCTACAAAATATAATTCAGTAGATGAATATTTCACACGGATTTTAAGTTTTATCTTCTTAGCCTCATTTCTGTTGTTTTATAAACATGTTTTTTATCTTAAATTTGAAGCATGAGCACGTTTGTGGTTAAATTAAGAGCTTGGGAATCAGGGTATGGGTCTTTGCTCATTTTGCAACTAGACATTACTCAGTCAGAGGTTTTGTCATCTGTGAATGGGGCCTTTCTTATTCTTAAGGCCTGTGGGTCTTTACTCAGATTCTATCCTTATAGCTTAAGAAAAAGAAATGAAGAAAATGAAGACTGCAAGCAAAACCCTCATGCTCTTAATTTCTTATAGGAAACAGCCCAGTGTGACATTTAACAAAGTATCTAAAATATAAATTTGATATTATTTCCACATCTGCCCTCTCACTTAATCCAAAAGCCACAGAACAGCACTGTTCAATAGTAATATACTGTAAGTCACATGACATTTTAAATTTCATACTAGTGACATTTTTTTAAAAATTAGGCAAAATAATTGACATTAATTTGATGATATTGTATTTAACCCAATATATCTTAAATAGTATTTCAACATGTAATCAACATTTTTAAAATTATCAACTTTTTACATTCTTTTTTTCACACAATAAGTCTGAAATCCAACATGTATTTTATTCTTAGAGCACATCTCAATTCAAAAGCTAAATTTTCATCTAAAGTATTTAATCTGTGCTTAGATTTTTATAGAACCTACTGCTAAAGAAGTAGATTTTCACACCCCAGATTATGCCACACATACTTAAAAGCTCCTCACTGACACTGGCTCATTTCAGGTACTCACTAGCCACAGGTGGCTAATGGCTACCATATTGGACAGCACAGCTCCATGCTGTCCATGTCCATGTAGAGCAGATATTTATCTTCAAACTGACAGTGTCACGTGTGATTACAGAGGAGACACACCTCGAAGAAACAGCGGAGAGCCAACAAAATGGTGAAGAAGGCACGTCCACTCCAGAGGACAAAGAGAGTGGGCAGGAGGGGGTGGACAGCATGGCGGAGGAGGGGACCAGTGATAGTAACACTGGCTCAGAGAGCAACAGTGCAACAGTGGAAGAGCCACCAACAGATCCCATGCCGGAAGATGAGAAGAAAGAATAATTGTTGCCTTGTTTTATGTGTCCTAAATACTTTTTTAAATGAAAAAAATGTTTTTTGGTTTTAATGGTGTTATGTGGTCTGTGTATTAATTTTTTTCTTGTCTGTTTCATACCACCAAAGGCTTTTTGGACCATGAGTGTCATGAGCCCAGTGGCACAGTCAGTCACCTTTCTTAACATTGTAAAGATGGCTTTTTTCTTTGGATCTTGTTGCTAGCCCTCATCTGCCAAAAGCCTCAGAATTTAAATTAATTGAGAAAACACCCACCTCTTTTAGAGAGTTATCCTTTGATGCTGCAGAATCTCCTCTTACAAATGCCTTCCTCCAGCTCACTTGGGTGCTTACCAAAGCCATAGCTTTAAACCTTCCCAGTCCCTATCAACAGCTTCCTGAAAGTCCCCTCTCTTGTGTATATGTGCACAGAGTACATTCTTGAGAACACAATCATGAGTGTGTGTATATTTTTTCACTTGCCCTTTTTATTTTAAATCAGTGTCAGATATCAAGAGTTGTGTTAAAGGCTACAGTGTTGCCTACAACCAACTATCCTTGGATCGTACTGATCCAGAGTAGTCTCCACAGTTACAGTAGTTCCTGGCTTATGACGTAGTCATTAAAATGAACATAGCACATTTTTGTTATCTATACTGCTTTTTTGTTCTGGTTAATATTGGGTGCATTCTGGTAAATTCATCCTTTGTACTGGGGGAAAAAACACTTTTTTACCAAGTTTTCCAAAGACAGAATAGATCACAAAGTTAAGGAATGGAATGTTCTTGTAATAGACTAGATAACTTCATAATGATTAGCCCATTCCAGAAGAAAAACAGCTGGGAATTAAGTTCATCCACATGAAATTGTTTTACAATAAACAAAACATTCAAAACCTCAAGGCTCAGGATCCCATAGATCAGAGCCTACCTCCCTTTTTGATAAACTTAGTAAAGTCTTGGAGACTAGAAGAAAGATAGTTTGTCACACGTATGCTTCCAAAAAACTAGAATAGATTTTTACTGAATAGTGGTATATCTGATGGTATATGTTTCTTAAAGGTCCAAATGTAATAAAAAAAATGAAAAAAATGGTCTCAGTGTTTTTAATGCCCTAAATATTTGTATGCAAGACAAGGATACAGTTTTGTCTCAATAGTGCAATGACAGTATGGAGGGGCCACTCGGTCATTTGAATTTACATACTCAGGGCCCTTGTCTGTAAATGCTGCAGTTATTAAGTTAATTTGCACAATACAATTGTGAAAATAAGTTTCCTTCCATGATAGTTAGGTCACATGCATTTATCTTGAGTAAGAATGCATTTATGACATTTAAATTTAAATTATCTTTGAAAAAAGCACGGGGCTGGGGATATAGCTCAGTTGGTAGAGTGCTTGCCTCACATGCACAAGGCCCTGGGTTCAATCCCCAGCACCACAAAAAAAAAAAAAAAAAAGGAAAAAGAAAAATAACATGGGTGTGCTTTGGGGGCAAGAATTCTGTACTGGAATGTCCTCGTTTATGATGAATTCACTTGCTCTGAACCCACAACACCATTAGTGACTGTAACTCCACATCATGCTTAGTCTCTTGAGAGGGAGCCTGATTTTGGGTGCAAATATCCTTTGATGTCTATTCTAGATAATATGTGGTAACTTTTTCCTGGTTCCTTGTGAGTGAGAGAAACTGATAAATGAGTCCATTTCTAGGTGTTGGGCATTGCAGGAGAACTCAAACCGATCTCAAATTGTACAGCCTCCTCTGATATGGTGCAGAGAAGTTGTTAAATAATAGAGGTGGAAAACAGTGCAAGAGCAAGGTGTCAGATTATTTATCCAAGTCTCTTGAGAGGATGGAAGTGCTTCCTTTGCTGAGCTGGAGATGGGTGGCACTGGGAAAACATCTGCCTGGCCTAGGCCTGTCCTCTCCAGGCAGTTCTGGCAACTGGCTGAAAGGTGAATTAGGTGGAATTTGACAGTTTTTAACCTCAGGGGGCACAGAGTAACTTTTCTTCTTTGTTAAGGTGATATGTACAGACACGGATATTTCTTAGTTTTGAGAATGTGAGATATAACATTAATTTTTCATCCTCATAGACATTGGGAAAATAGTTTAAAACTCTGAGCCTGTTTCAACTAACATAGATTGAACTACTTTCTATTTCAGTGCCTTTTCTGCTCCATATAGCCATGATTTTTAATGCATTTATCTTGAGTAAAAATGCACAAAATTTGAGGGCTTGAGTTATATTAATTTTTTTTAAAGAGAGAATTTTTTAATATTTATCTTTTAGCTATTGGCGGACACAACATCTTTTGTTTGTATGTGGTGCTGAGGATTGAACCCGGGCCGCACGCATGCCAGGCGAGTGCGCTACCGCTTGAGTCACATCCCCAGCCCCAAGTTATATTAATTTTTAACAACAAATAGGGTTCCATGTCTCCCCAGTTTTCTCACTAGAATGCCAAATTCTCTTAACTCCCCACCTGTCAATAAGCATGTCTTTCTTAGCTGGGCGCCATGGCACATACTTGTAATCAAAGTAACTCAGAAGGTTGAGTCAGGAGGATCAAGTTCAAAACCAATGAATGACAAAAGCCAGTGACAAAGTGTTTAGAGACCCTGTCCCTAAATAAAATACAAAATAGGGCTGGGGATGTGGCTCAGTGATTGAGTGGACTTGAGTTCAATCCCAGTACAAAAAAAAAAAAAAATACATAAGCATGTCTTTTTTAAATGACTCCTACAGTACATGATAAATATGTCAAGTCATGCACAGCATACAGATATTTCTATCAACAGAGGACCACATATAAGATAGTGGTCTCATAAGATTGTAATGGAGCTGAAAATTGCCTGTTGGTAAGAATTTTTACTGTGTCTTTCCTATGTTTAGATACACAAATGCTTACCTTGGTGTTACAAGTGTTAAAATTGCCTACAGTGTTTATTTAATGCAGTAACATGCTGTACATGATTGTCACTAAGAGCAGTAGGCTATAGCCTAGGTGTGTGGTGGGCCATACCATCTAATTGTGTATGAGTACACTCACTATGCCATTTGCATGACAACAAAATCACCTAAAGATGCATTCCTCAGAATATCCCCATTGTTAAGTGACACATGACTCTATAGATGTTTAAGAGATTTGGAAGAAATAAATAGATGCTATCTTATTTTAACATGGTAATGTGAATGTCAAATGGAAAAGATACAATAGGTTGACTTATTTTTTTATTTATTTATTTTTGTATTGGGGATTCAACTCAGGGGCTCTCGACCACTGAGCCACATCCCCAGCCCTTTTTCATATTTTATTTAAAGACGGGGTCTCACTGATTTGCTTAGCACCTTGCTTTTGCAGGGCCTGGCTTTGAACTCATGATTCTCTTGCCTCAGCCTCCCAGGCCACTGTGATTACAGGCGTGCTCCCCCATGTCTGACATAAATTGACTCTTTTAAAAAAGGAATCTGAGGTCATGTATATTTATTGAAGTTTAACTAGATGTGTCCAAATTTTTAGTTTTGATCTTCTACAGTTAGATTCTAGTGTTGGATGTTAGATGGCGCTGACAGTACAAAACTCCTATCGCCTGCAGTTAAGCTTAAGCTTTAGTTTTTCGTGTGAACAAGCAATAAAGCTGAGATTACTTTGTTAAATCATTTCAGAAATAGTTCCCCTGCCCCAAGCACTACTACACACAGTCTCCTCACTTAGTTTCAGCTAGTGTGTATTTTGTATTTCACCGCTGGGCAAAACTTACTGGAAGAACTACAGTTGACTTCTTAATGATTTGCACATTAGAGGGTTTAATGCCTTTACAAATGATAGATAAACTGTGCAGTAACATGCTAAAAGGAACTCAGAGCCTTTTTAGAAGAAATTGTGCTGAATTATAATTTGACTTACTATGATGATATCTCTTTGATCATTATGGTAGGGAAAACACTTGAGTAGAAAGTAATGCCCAAGAGTTATTAGAAATCATAAAACTGCTTATAAATATCTATTAGCTTGAACCACAGGAAATGGCCAATGTAGGTGTTTAATCTAAAAAATGACAGTTTCACCTGCTTCAGCCTAATAATAATATTGCATTTTTTACTCCGAATGTAAGCTCTTACTTGTAGCTTTCTGAGTGTGAAATGATGGTGATTTACCAGACTGGCCTATACTTCTCTAATAGCCTTACTAAATGTTGTTAAACAAAACCCTGATGAAAATGCAAGTCTCTCTCCAGTATTTAATAGCCAGGTTTCTAAAATAGACTGAGGTAAACATATAGTTAAACTATCTGACTTACATTCACATTGTCTTAACCAAAATAGGGGGGTTTTTATTCGGATTCGGGAATAAAAATTGTTATGTGGGGAGGGGAAATTCCCAAACAATAACTTGCTCATTACATAAAACAGACAGTAACTGCAGATAGCAGCTCACTTTGCTGAGACACTTGAAAGTAGGAAAGGCTTCCTCATATTCCTTGGCATTAATGAGAGAGTGTTAAGGCAGCTGCCTCCGGCACCCACCAGCACTTGGTCCCCAGGTCCCCTAAGGCATCATGCTCTACTTAAATATTTCTAGTCTCAGTGAACCCTTCATCTCTTAAGACAGTTCATTCCTTCCTTAGTTATCTAAAAATATTTCCTACTGAGCTATAAAATCCGTCTTCCTATAATTTCAGCCCCTGACTGATGTACCTTGGAGTCAAAATAGAATAAATGTAATCCTCTTTCAAGTAAAAGATCTTCAACTATTTCAAGACAATAGTTTATTTAATGCAGTAACTTGCTGTACATAATTGTCACTAGGAGCAGTAGGCTATAGCCTAGGTGTGTGGTGGGCCATACCATCTAATTGAGATCCTTTCATGAGACAGTTTCCCTTCTGATCACCTGTTGTCTCTCCTCTGGTGTCTCTTCTTGGTGAGGTGAGGCTAAAGGAGGACTAAGCCCTTCCCGCTTCTGAAGTCTGGACCACTAAAAAGCACTGTTTTCTTTAATATGGTGAAACTGTCATTCCTCCCCAGTGTACTGCACTTAATCAAAGCACCACATCTCTAGACCTCAGAAACCATCTGTCTAAAATAAAGGGTTCTGTGATGATCTCAAGGTCCCTGTGATATAAAAATTTTATAACCATATTATAGATTCAAACTCCATGAAGTAAGTGTTGATGAACATTCTCATCTTTAGCAAAATGGGGAGCAAGCAGGTTCAATTTAACAACTCAGGACTTCTCAAAGTTCAGTCATTTGCATACCACCATCATAATTTTTACCGTTTCTAGGTATCACCTGTACTATTATTACTGAACAGTTTTCTTTGAAGAACTTCTTCCATTTAATTTATTTTAAAAGGAAGTTTTTATATCAGAAGAAATGTAAAATCATTGTTTTTTGTCATAAAAAGGTTATGATCTCCAGGGCTGGGGCTGGGGATCATCGGTAGAGCACTTGCCTAGCATGTGCAAGGCCCTGGGTTCAATCCTCAGCACCACATAAAAATAAATAAATAAAATAAAGGTATTGTGTCCAACTACAACTAAAAATTATATATATATAATATATATGTATATATATAATATATATGTATATATAATATATATATGTATATATAATATATATGTATATATATATAAAGATTATAATCTTGAACACCAATACTTTAGGAGTTATGTTTATACTTACATGCACACTATTTCAAAGAACTTATTTAAAAGACCTGCCTACCATCCAAAATCACCTCAAAGATCCTAGAGAGTAGTCTGAAGAATGCTTACTGAATAAGACTGTACAAATGAGAAGGTATATTTCCTGCCACCTAGAGTTGCAAGAACATGATCTTCTTAGAAACTATCCCTGGGTCATCAGCAGTTTATAACCCAAGGTCAAACTAGTAGAAGTTATTTCCATGATCACCTTCTAATAATAAAAGCCAACATTCATTGAGCATTTATTATACACACAAGTACATTTTATGCATTTTCTGACTCCTGAAGTTAACATTAGAGTGGATCACTTTACCAGTGAAATCTATAATTATGATCTTGGACCTGAGTTGATCAATTCCTACAAACCATTTTTCCTAGAGGAGAAAAAAAAGAAATAGGTGCTGTGTCGCACACCAGTAATCCCAGTGACTCCGGAGGCTGTTTCAGAGGATTGCAAGTTTGAGGTCAGCCTCAGCAACTTAGCAAGACCCTGCCTCTAAATAAAAAATAAAAAGGGTTGGGGATATGGCTTAGTGGTAAAGTGTCCCTGGGTTCAATCCCTAGGGAGGGAGGGAGGAAGGAAGGAGAAATAGTCTCAGACTGTAGCACAAGGTGCTAACTGACATGAGAATGGAAAGACTCGAGATAAATGAATCCACTTGGATCAACATCAGTTTTAACTTTATGTGCAATAAGTTATAGAACATCACTGATATCCTTCCAAAAGGCTACCAAATTGCTCTAAGATCTGTCATCAGTGTATAGGTCATGACCTCTAAATGACTGCTTTCAGAGGGAGGACCAGTCTTCTACAATATTGGACCCAAAGAAGATACTGCTCAAAAAAGGAATAAATGCCCTACTGACCCACAAGTAGCTCTTGGCTGTCATTAGTTCAGACAAAGTACACCTATCCAGTACCCTAGTGATATTCCTGGGACTGATTTCTAACGGCATGACATTTCGTTCTAGAGAAGACAGCCAAGTTCTAGCCCTCCCTGGTCTAACAAATACATAAGAGGCCCAGTCATTAGAGGGATGATTCAGATACCGACACTCTCATGTTTCCCCTGTGGAAACATTTCCTTGATGATACCATATATGGGGTTACCAGAGAGGCTGTTCCATTTCAGTGGGGCCATGGTTAAGAAAATGTCCTACATACCCTCAAACAGACTTCCTAGTCTGCCTTTACCTATCCTCAGCAAATCCCCATTTGCTCTTTGAGTTCTAGATCTCAGTAATATCTATTTTCTAGTTGGAGTCTATGGCAGAAGGCCCCTGTTATACAGGTCAGAGATGCCCATTAGATTTCTAAACTCAAATTACTTGGAGTCCACTAAAAGACACAGTACTCTGGGAAGACAATTATTCACTTGATATTAGAACTTGGAGGATATCACATATCCCATGGTCATAAAATAATCTTAGGGACAAAATCCCAACCAAAGGATATAAATATTTTCACCTCCTTTTTTTTTAAAGTTATGGTAGGGATTTCACCCCCTAAAAAAATCCACTTGGAGATCAGTGTTCTTACAATGGAAAATGTATGTCTAAAAACCACTTCCTTCTGAATCATCTCCTTCCCTCCAGAGCCAAAATGAAAAACTACAGAGGCTGAAAACAGATGACTTGCAAAGCTCATAGCGATACCAGATCCTGAGCCACATGGAGAACCACCTTCGTGTCTGATGTGTCGTGTGTTCTGTTTGTGCTTCATCCCTGTTGTGGTATCCTGTCAATATGTGAGCGCTGGGGAACCTTTTAAAAGACATCCTCAACTGAGTGTCAGAAATTTCAGGAAATACCAACATCAGATGGATGTTATCCATAGTTACCCTCTGAACTTTATCCCCCTCTTCCCAAGTTGTGCTCTAGACAGGCCTTCCTCTTCCTCCTCAGAAAACATACCACACATCCTAGGACACTAGCCTTAAAGTACCTCCTTGAGGGCTGGAGATATAGCTCAGTTGGTAGAGAGTCTGCCTCGCATGCACAAGGGCCCTGGGTTCAATCCCCATCACCAAAAAAAATCAAATAAGAATGTTCGTTCAGGCACAGTCTAGCTGGGTGGTTCTCACACTGGGCATCAGCATGTTCCCAGGGAAGCTGCCTGGGTCCCCACCCAGACCTACTAGATTGGAAACTGTCAAGGTGGAGCCCATGAACCCAATGCACCTGAGTCTGGCTTCCTTTTAGAAAAGGGGAAACCTAGGCCTCCCAAGGAGAGAAGTGGATGGCTCAGATATCGATCTAACTATTTCATAGCCAGGACTATGACTGTTTTTTGCAGCATCTTCTGGAGAGAGCAGATCCTCAGGATACTGAAAAACCATGCTCAAGCCTGATTGGACCCATCTTTGCCTGGAGTCTGACATCCTTCAGCATGTGGTATTTTTTAATGTTTTCCAGTTTATCAGAACAAGAACCACCTTCCTTTCAATGAAGCCCTACTTCTCTTCCTAAATAGCAGGTCATCGCACCATTAGGTATCTTATCTTTGCCAGTGGTCTCTAGGCCTCCAAAACTAGTGTGCCTGGTACCCAGGACCTGGAGTCTGTGGACTCTCCAAAAGCAAAACTCATCAAATCCAACCTAGAATGCATGAGATCAGCCCCACGGAGAGAGGCAGGGAAGAGCGGAGGGCAATGCTCTAGTACAGTGTCTGATTCAAGTTCGGTTTTTCGTTTTCTCATCCGCACAAGAGGGAAAAAATGACTGCAGTATCAATTTCACAGAGTGGTTTCAAGAAGACAATGAGATTGTGTGAAAAATACTTTGTCCACGGCCATGGTACATACTAAACATCCAATGAAACTTCATTGGTGTTGCTATAGTTACAGTTATTGATGATAATGATGATGATGATGGCAAATAGAGTCCCTGGGAAGACTTGGGAACTATCTAAACCCCTTCACTGAGTGTATCTAAATACCACCAATGAAAGCCACAGCCTCGTCTACTGTAGTATAATTCCAGCTGAAGCAATACTGGATTAACAAAATAGGCAGTCAGCTTGGAGTTAGGGGGAAAAAAGTGACTTGATTCTTCAACAAATTGGGGTTTTTTGTTTGTTTGTTTGTTTGTTACTTTTTAACCCCTACAGGTGCCAGGCTCTGGCCAAAATGCCTTGCACATACTATCTCATTTAACCCCAGCCACAACCTTAGAAGGGGGTGTACTATCAATATCATCCCCATTTTGCAGATGAAAAAACTGGGGTTCAGAGAGGTTAAATACCTTGTCCAAGATCACACAATTAATTTATGATGGAAACAGAACTCCCACTCAGGGCTTCTGACTCCAGTCAATTCTGTGGGTGATAGAAATCCTACCCATGAGAGCCAAACAAGCCTTCCCTCCTCCTCAGGTCTTTAAAAGCACCAACCCTTCCCCATACCCTCTTCAGTTCTTAAAATGACTTTTTAAGAGGATGAAGCACTTTAGAAGCGTATGATTTCTCTTTATAGAACAATAGGAAGGACTATTATCCTAAGAGTCGTTTACCAAATATTGGTACAGATGGAAACATCCACTGGTGCAGATGGTATTGCAAGAAGTCAGTGGCAGCTCTGTCTTTAAATCATTTTGTGGGTGTTTTCAACCAGGCTCTCCCGGTGCGGTTCTCACAGCATACCTAATGAACTGTTTTTGCCTGAAGTCTGTGGTTAAACAACAAAGAATGAGCAAGTGGAAGAGTTGGTAAAAGGTCCAATTCTGAGAGTCTCTGTTCTAAACACTTTGCAGCCCAGTTGAACACATCAGCAGCAATACCCCGGAGCAGGGTCCACATGACTGAGCTCCCAGGAAACCAGAAACACATGCTAGCGTGGGATTGGCTTCAGCCAAGCTTAATACCCAAAGTGAGATGTGTGAGGGTCTCCTTTCCTACTAGAATTGCAGCAAGATTCATTTTTCATTCGAACCCTTTGGAAGTAAATTTTATGTTTTCCTACTCCATTTCCCAAGTGAGGAAGGTGTGGTAGAGTCTGTAAACCTGGGGGAAAGGGATGGTTGATAAACTCATTGAAACACGTTGATGGAGTTGAGGATACTATCCCCAGACCATGATGTTCTGGAATATTGGATATTTTAAGCAGAAGGAGTTTGAGAAATGGCAGGTAAAGGCAGGACTTTCTGAACTTCTCTGAAAGCAGGTCATAAGACTCTCATTTGAGAGGTGGCTTCCCTGTACTCAAAGGGAAGAAGCATCCTTAAGATGCTAAAAAGAGGAATACCAAGAGGAACTAAGCAAGCCTTGTTAGTGCCCCTCATTAGCCACACTTAACTCATCCCTTTTGCCCTGCCATCTATTCCCATAGCTTTCCACTTTTTATCAACCTACTGGAGACACACTGAGGTTTAACAGTTTCTTGGGGACTTCAGTTTCTTCTGAGTTTCCTTTGTCATGTAAAACTTACAGTAAATAAATATGAATGCTTTTTTTTTTTTTTCTGGTGAATTTGTCTTTTGTTACAGAAATCTAGCATTCACCAACCTAGAAGGGTTCAAGAAAAAGAGGGTTAACCCACCCCTCCCCCTACAAAATCAAACCTATTTTTTTTTTTCCTCTGGCCTAAGTTATTCTAGGTCAATGCAAACTGGAGTGTCCTGCCATCCGGATGAAGCAAGGACAGTTTATTTACATATGGTTTGCTTTCTCAGGATCAAAAAAGAAGGACTGTGAGCATGGGCTTCTCCCACATGATCATCAGTATCCTGACAGTTGTTCCTTGTGGCCAGAAATAGAATCCCAAATCTGATGGCATCTGTGTGCTGGGATACCATGTCCCTACCTGGGAGGGCTCAATCCATGGGCACTGCCTCCTATGTTTGTCTCCAGCACCCTCTACAGGAACTTGATAGGAACTGGAGTCAGGGAATAGGCCATAACCCCTGTGTCCATTTACCAGGGACTGAGTTGCACATTCACAGCTAACTCTGAGCAAGTCCCAGGCAACCTAAGACAAGTTGGTCACCTTACTAGAAACGGGGTGGGACGAGTAGCCTGAGTTACTCAACCTCCATCAATTTATGGTTGGGGGACGGGGGGTGCAGAAGGACCAAGTCAGAACCCCCAAGCCCCTGAAACAGAACAATGTGTCAGAATCTGCAGCCCAGGCTGGGAAAAGAGCCTGGTGACTTACAAGTTTCCTGTGAGCTATGAATCATTCTTCTGACTTTCATTCACTGAATAAACAACTACCGACACCTTTCATATGTCAAGGACCCTCCAGTATGACATGGCCCCTTGCCTTTCATCTGGTAGAGGAGACGTCTGTACAAATGACCATACTACAGTGAGCAAATGCCCCCCTAAACAAAACACTCCTCAGACATGTCCTGGAAATGCCTTTACCATTGTGAAAGGTGGGGAGCTCATTTCCATGGACCTGGAACCGTTTAACAGGAGGCAGGTTCAAAGCCAAGGAGAAGGCAAACCAGAGCACCAGATCTCCAAAGCTAGACCACCTTCTCTGCCTAGCTCTCTGGTTCTGATGGCCCAGAAAAGGCAGGCAAACACCTTGGTTTAAAGTGTGAAAGAAGCAATCACATTTCCAGCCACAGGATGTTAATTGAGTAAATGATCAGACTAAAAATAATTTGCACATTGATGATGGCAAGAAAGATTATGCAGCAACACGGGACAAGGCATATGCTACCAGCCTAGTTTTTTGTTTTTTTTTTTTTCAATAAGTAAATGTGTATTAGGCTTCTAGCTATGTCTGATTAAATATGCATCCAGATGAAGCCTGAAAGAGGAGACAGAAACTGGATCCTGTGTGTACCGTGGTAAGATTATAAGTGATCTTTCATAAGTAGGTTTAATACAACTCAATCATTTTTATAACCAATCAGGATAAACATCTTTAATGTTATGAAGTTCACATATACAAAATTCTAATGAAAATAGTTTTTAAAAAAACATGACTACCTATGTACAATTATTATATGTCAATTAAAATTTTAAATATATATATATATATATTTTTAAACCACTGCCATAAATTAGACCTGTTACAAAAGAAAAAAGCCAACAGTCCTGGATTAACACATTTGAAGTTACCCAGGAAGGGAAGAAAATAAAACTTTGCACAGGGGATTAATTATCCTTTCAATTCATGGGGCTTATTATGTTCCTCTCCACACCCTACAGACGCCAGAGGTAGTGTCAGAACACCCAGGCCAGGAGTAAATCCACCACCTAAAGAATTCCAGGTTAGCTGAGCTGCCTCCAGGCGACTGGGAAACTAATAAGAGGCCAGTGTCCTTCCAAGAGGTGATGTTTGCAGGATAACAAATCCAGGCTGCTGTTGGAGAGATGGAGACAGCTTCAATAGCCAGGCTGGGCTGAGAAGCAGCTTCTCACAGAACTTGGGTTGTCCACAGTGACTCAGTGAGAGAGGCCACCAGGACATATTCTCCACTGCAGAGAGCCTGGCTTTGTGAGCCCAGTCCAACCAGAGACATCCACACCAGCGTGCTCCAGCCCTCACACCATGGCTCCACTGACCCTTTGGTGGCACTTTGGAGAAGGGTTGACATTGTTTGTATAAGTTTAAAAACAACAGGGTGCTTCCCGTTTGCCCAGTGTCAAAACTCCTGGGATGTCAATGAAATCCCAACATATTAAGTTCTCCACCCAGGGCCTATCCCAGCACCCAAGGCCTCTCCCCAAAGAAGGCAGGGCCTTGATTGAGAAGAAAGAAGTAGGTATTAATTAACTTGTAGGAATTTTGAATCTAGTTGTTAAATCCACTCTGTACCTGAGTGCTTCCATCTGGAAACATGGTTCAGGGTCAAAGGTGGCGGTCCTTAAAGTTTGCCCCATGCGTTCCTTCCATGTTACTCCCCCAACTCAGAACCACAGAAAGAAGGATCTTCTTATATGCCAGAAATAGTATAGATAGACTATTTCTGGCCTCACCCTGTCCCAAGCCTCAAGACTGGATAGATTTCTACAATGCCAAGACTGTTTACAAAGATTTCTGCACCCTTTCTCCTTCCAAAATCAGCAAACTGGCCTGTCATTCTCAGTTACCCGCTGAGCCCAGTCTTAACTCTGATACTGTTTCAAATCTTCCTGGTCCCTGGAGAGAATTCACCACAGCTGCTCTTCCCAGCTCTCTCTCCAGCCTCTTCCTGGCAACCCACTCTTCTCCAACAAAGGAGTGGACAGGGCCCATCCTCTGTGATCGCAAAAGTGGATCTTTGTTTTCCTTGCATCCAAAATTCCGTCCTTTCTAGTGGCAACATAGAAAGCCAGGTGAGGGCAGGCAAACTCAGAGATGAGGGAGACCTGGCTCCAGCCCCAAGGAAGTAGAATCTCGGAGACAGAAGAAACAGGAAAAACCTCCAGCCCCTGTCAGGTATGTGAGCCCGTGGGGGGTGAGAGGGAAGACACACACTCCTAAGGGAGGTCAGGGAAGGTTTCCCTGCAGTGAGGCATCTAACTAGCCCCAAAGGGCAGTGGAAGTGGAGAGTAGGGCACTGCTTGGGCATGGAGTTCTGTGTGGAAAGTGCACATCCGAGATGGGAAGGAGCCCAGATAATCCCCAAAGGTGCAAGGGCCAGTGTGGATGGTCTCGCCAATCCTGACTCCCAGCCCAGACTGAATCTCAGCCTCAACCCAGTTGCCCGTGTCTGGGAGGCCCAGGGACAGGTCTTGGAGTGTATGGGGGAGAGGGGTTCTGTGGCCCATGATCCTCTGGTGCTCATTTTCAGCCCTGATAGAAACTGACCCTTCCCTTCTAGCAACCCTGATCCCAACTTCTCCAGTCCCAAGTTCCCAACCCCACCCAAGTCCAGACCTACAGGTGGCAGGAGAGGACCACCATGATGTTCGCAACCCCCACAAATCCTACCTGCCCTCCATGTGCCCCTTATTTTCAGTTCCACCTGTCTACACCATGGTCTTTTCCAAATAGTAACCTGAACTCCTGGGACCATCCTAATTTCAAACACACTGGGCCCCTTGGCTCTCTGGGCTTTCACCTTTGCCCCCAAGCAAGCATTGCTCATTTTCAGTGCAGTGTGGGGTCACCAGAACAGGGGTACTGGGCTGGGAGACTCTGCCCTGGAACTTAGCCACAGAGTTTCAGAGTGCAACTGTGAGGTCACCTTAGTCCTGTCTAGTGCTCCCTCCCCTCCCCACCACCCCTCCATTCAGCCCTTGTATTGTACTTGTGTCCACGTGGGTCTGCATCAGGAGACTGCAGGCTCTGGGGGAACAAGAACTCTCTCCATCCTATGTGCCTCCATCTTCTCCTGCTTCTGATAAGGTAACAAGGAAGGCTAGAGACATACCCACTGGCTCTGGGGAAGAGACTCCTATGGATAGCAGATACTGCAACTGGGAGCTCTCAAAGGCCTTGGGCTTTGGGCTGGGGGACCCCCAGCAGCTAGGAGGGCACCTTGGTGGGAGAGATCAGCAGATGGTGACTTGGGGCTGGGAAGTCTAGCTTTTTTGTCTTCCCTGGCCAAAGGGCTCCACCCAGAGGACAGTCAGCTCAGATCCCTGTCTACCTTTCTGCTGCTTCTGCCCAATTTTCCTGAAGAAATTCAGAAACCCCAGAGCCTCCTCAGAATGGCTCCATGGAATTCTCCCAGAGCAGTCAGCCCAGGCACGCCCCCTGTCTGCAAACAGGAGAGTGAAATTGGGGCAGCTCAGAATACTCCTCCCACCTGGGGGAGCTCCGAGAACCAAATGAGGCAACTCATGGAGCTACAAAAAGTTCGCAGGGTTCTTCAAACCCAAGGGGGTTTTTGGTTGTTGTCTACAGGGCGAGAGGTGCTGTAAGAAAATTCTCCCCTCCTCTTTTCACTTCCTCTTCTCTCTCTTAACCCTGGGAAGGGGAAAATCACACAAAGATTAGCAGCTGACTTGTAAAAGGACCAAAACAACAGGCTTTAGTTGCATTTTAACAGTATCTTCTGGCAGCTTCCATGCAACTGGGTTCTGATGTTCCTGGCTCAAGGCCAGGAAAAAAAAATCACTGCATCAAAACAAATTAGAGCCGGGAGTGGTGTGCACACCTGTAATCTCAGCAGCTCAGGAGGCTGAGACAGGAGGATCATGAGTTCAAAGCCAGCCTCAGTAAAAGCAAGGAACTAAGCAACTCAGTGAGACCCTGTCTCTAAATCAAATACAAAATAGGACTGGGGATGTGACTCAATGGTTGGGTGCCCCTAAGTGCAATCAATCCCCAGTACCACCCCCCCGCCAAAAAAAATTGTGATGTTGGAAGAAACTCAAAGGTCCTCCAGTCCAAAGAGCCATCACACAACCCTGTCAAAGGGCCTGCAGCCTGGGCATGGATGTTCCCAGTGAGAACGAGGGCCACCATATTCAGGCAACCCTGTTGCAGACATTGTCTGTATGCTGCACTAAACCACAAGGGACTGCGGCAGCATTTTGAGGGTTCAGAGAACTCAGGAATGCCCTAATCTTGTCCAGCCTGCTTCCCCTGCCATAAGGCCCCAGGAGATCTAGGCCAAGGAACTAACAGGAACAAATGGGAGTCCAAGTCCCACCACAGCCCCAGCTGTCAGCACCAATGATGTTGTCAAGCTCTGAGAAGAGCTCCTAGGTTTTCTCAGAATGATGACACCAAGTATTTATGCTGAAAACTGACTGCGGTGCCAGGCCTGAGGGTGAGCAAAGCTGAGGGGGAACGAGAAGGTCAAAGCGGAGGGAAGGACATGCTCAGAGGGTCTGGGAAGTCGGCAGGTGGTGAGTGCCAAGGTGTGGAGGAAAGGTGGCCCCAGCTCACTTCTGAGAGTCACCAGGCCTTGTCTCCTGTTCAAGCTCTGCCTAGATGCTCCTCACCCCACCGCAACCTGATGAACACCTACCCTGCTGTCAAGATGTAACCCAGATGGGGCTGGGGTTGTGGCTCAGCGGTAAAGTGCTTGCCTAACATGTGTGAGGCCCTAGGTTCAATCCTCAGCACCACATGAAAATAAATAAATTAAATAAAGGTATTTGTCCAACTACAACTAAAAAATAAATATTAAAAAAAAAAAAAAAGATGTAACCCAGATGGGTCTCCCTCTGTGAAGCCTTTGCCCGACCTCCTCTTCCAGCTAGAGGGAGATGCTCTTTGTCTGTGTCTCCTGCCTAGCCTGTGTTTTCTGTCTGTGGTCCCAACTGTCCCCAGACCTGGCTCATAGTGGGGATGGAAGAAATATTTACTGGCTTTCATCTTTGGGCCAAAATGACTCATGTGCACGGTGTATTACAGAATAGGGATGAATAGATGAATCCAGATGGAAACCAAGAGGTTATAGGGCTAGCCTCTGACCAGACCTAAGGGCAGGCACCTATCTCACACCACAGGGCTTCATGGTAGAGCAACCACTCCATCGGAAGGATTAGCTCAACTCAACATTTAAGAATCACTCCTTCAACAAACATTTACTGGGCTCCTACAATGGGCCAGGCTCTGTTCTGGGTGCTGGGGGTGTATCAGTGAACAAAACACAAACCCCCTGCACTCGGGGTTTATATCCAGAGGAGAACAAGACACTCTGTAGCTTCTGTGTCTCATGCACACTTACTTTTTCCCCAAACACCCTCTCCTTGCTCCTCCCAGGCTCCCTGACTCCAGAATTCAAGGGTCTAGTGATACCTGCTCCTTCCAAAAGAACTCGCGTTCTTCAGAAAGGAGCAAGAAGAGTACGCCATGAAGGGCGACTGACCAGAAGAGCGAATTGGCACCCTTTCAGTGACCAGAGACAGATGTCCAAGGGCGGAGGGTGGACTTTTGCTTCCTTGTCCTCAAATCTCACCCTGCATCACCTGATAGCGTCTTCTGCCACAGAGTGGAACTGGCCCTCCTATTTTAATTAAAGTGAATTAAATAGAATCAGCTCTCATAATCAGATGATGCAGGAATGTCCTGACAGCCACCCTCGCCCCGGGGCACCTTGCCAACCCTGGGCCTGTGGTGTGTCATTGTCCCTGGTTTCCTCTTCAGGTGCCTCACTGGCTCTTCTGGCTACCTGGTTTCCGGCAAGGAGTCTGTCAGCCCTTGCAAACTGTGTTTTGCAAGCGTTTGGAGAAGTCATTGCCAGCCTCCAGAATGACTGACTTCTGGAATGTGGGCGCTGTTCTGAGGCAGCATTTCCCACCTTCCTGGGTGGCGTGACCATCTTACCAGGCGCTGGAGATGGCTGCTGGAAGAAAGGCTCCAAAAAACTCACTTGCACAGAATGAGGGGGCGTGCATCAGCCTCAGAGACCTAGCCAGTGTGGTTTTCCTACAGAGGTAAGGCACACAGTACAGTCTCATTGAAGACCCAGAGAGGGGGGATAAAAGAAAGAAAGAGAGAGATAAAACACAGGAGGGGAACTATTTAAAGTAATCATGTGATAAATTGTTGCAAAGCGGGGGCTGGGGATATAGCTCGTTGGTAGAGTTTGTGCCTCACATGCACAAGGCCCTGGGTTCAATCCTCAGCACCGCCAAAAAAAAAATGGTTGCAAAGCAATAAATCCCTTTGTATAGCAAATGTTCTCCATTGGGTTCTCATGATGGATTTGGTAAAGGTTTGAAACAAATCGCATCCTTCCTGAATTAACTATTCCTGTATCCTTGCTAAAGTTGAGGGGCTGATGGCTCCTGAAAGTAGCAATCATTTGTATAACCCTTTTCATACCCACAGCCCGGGGGAGGGCTGCCAGTATAACCCCCCTCGCCAGAAGAAAGCATTACAATTCTGCAATCACCTGGAATTCAAAGGATGGGGTTGCCAAACAAAAACACTGTGTGCACTGCCTTTCACAGTTAATGCGTAACATCCTCCTCATCCCTCTTCTGTTTCTGCCAGTAAATTGAGCTTGGCAGGCCTGTTATTTTCCTTATAATGCCAAATGATGAAATCGGTCTCCCAAATACAAGCACTCGTCATTAACACAAGAGTCTCAGAAGGAAATAAGAAGGTGGACTCTCTCCCCAGCAGCTGGGGAGGGTGAAGTGCCACTCGACATTTAAAAAAAAAAAAAACCACACACACACACACACACACACACACAGTTCAACCCTTCAAAGAATCAGATTTGATCAAACATTAGGTTGAAAATTTTCACAAGAATATACATCTTGCTCTTCTGGGTAATATGCGGATTCCTGTGAATAGTCATCACTGCTCCCAGATGCTCCTGGTGAGAATAAACTATCTCTGGGTGCCTTCAGTCAACAAAAGAGGTCTTGGTAAAACATCTGAGGCTTTAGAAATGGTTGCTAGATCCTATGAAAAGACCCCCTCAGATACCTGTCGTTCTGCCTGGTTTCTTCCTTGAAGTAGACACCTCTGCATCCCTAAGTTGCTGGAGGCGTTTTTTTCTATCAAATCACAAGAATCACTGGCATTTTTTCTTCTTCTACTTTGTACCGTGGAACAAATGAAACCCAAGACTCCACTGGCTTTGTAAACACAATTTGAAAAGCCCAGCTGTTGAAATGAGCAGGGTTACGCATGTTTTTCCTATGAAATAGCCTACCAAGATGGCTCTAGATCTGAGTGGCCATTCCAGACGTGTGCTCTGCTCACTCTCTCTGCCTCCTCTCTCAGCCCTAAAAGCCCTCCTGGTCCAACTCGAACTTCTTTGGATCCAAGTCTTCTCTGTGAAACAAGCCTATCTTTATCAACCACAAAGTCGCTCCTCCCTCTTTGCTTTGATTTACAGAAGGTATCTCTTAACAGGGAAGGAAGGGTGGTGAAGAAAAGTAGGGCACAAAGGATAGGACAAGCAATGATCATTAGTCACTAAAATCTAAAATCTACTAATAAAAAGCAGCATGTCAATTAAATCCATGATGGGTTGAAGCCGGCCTGGGGGGTGCACACCTGTAATCCCAGCAACTTGGAAGGCTGAGACAGGAGGATCACAATTTTGAGGCCAGCCTCAGTAACTTAGCAAGGCCAGCCTCAGTAACTTAGACTCCTGTCTCAAAATCTTCAAAAGCGGGGCTGGGGTTATGGCTCAGTGGTAGAGTGCTTGCCTAGCATGTGTGAGGCACTGGGTTCGATTCTCAGCACCACTTATAAATAAATAAATAAAAGTTCATCAAGAAAAAATAAAAATATTTTTTTAAAAATCTTCAAAAGGGGGGTAGGCTGTGGATATGACTCATTGTAAACCTCCAGGTTCAATCCCCAGTACCAAAAAAAAAAAAAAAATGTATATATGGCTCATCAATTTCAATCTCATACTATAGAGTCAATTTTGAATTTCAGTAGGCCTGTGGGATTCTATTTAGTCAGACATAAATTATGGCGCTGGCTCATTCTTGGGACCTCTCAGGACTTCTCAGAAGCAGCAGCACCCTCACGTTCACAGTCTACCTCCCTCCTACCACCACCACCCAAAAGTACACATTCTCCTAAGTATAATCTACTGATTCTGAGAACTCTTTCATTTGGTTCCCATTCAGTGAAGTGTAAGCAAGAACTCAAGTGCTTCCCTCCTATACAGCCACAATTTCTCTCCACTAGTCTTGGCAGATCAAAGTCCCACCATCCATTGTTAAAATGCATTCCATATGGACCACTGTGCAGCCATTAAAAATGGTACTGTGGAAAAATATTTAATGACAAGGAGGACAGTGCATGATCCATTTGTTGCATGAAAATAACAAGTTACAGGACAAGATGCTACAAAGCATTTGTTCATTGTTTTAAGGTGTAGGTTCTTTTCTTTAAAAATAAAAAAGATAGCTCAGATGGTCATCTCAAAGTGGTTTTTATTTACTTTTCTGAGGTTTTCAACATTTGACAATAAGTCCTTCCATCATTGAACAAAGGTAAAAAGAAAACATTCGACCTTTTATAGGCTGACTTTGGACCCGCTCCCCAAATTCATACGTTGAAGCCTTCACCCTTGTGATGTGACTCTATTTGAAGATGGGACCTTTGAATAAGTAATGAAGGCAAAATGAAATCAGCTGGGGACTCCAGTGCAATGTGATTGGTGTCCTCATAAGAAGGGGAGATCGGGACCCAGATGTCACAGCCCATGTTGGGCTACAGCCACAAGCTGCCACCTGCAAGGCAGAGACGAGATCTCCAAAGGAACAACAATGGCGAACCTTGACCTTGAACTTCCAGCCTCCAAAACAGTGAGAAATAAATTTCTGCTGTTTCAGTCGCAACCTGTGGTATTTTGTGACGGCGGCCAGAACAAACTGGCACGCCCTTCAAAGGCCAGCTTAAATGCCAGCCCTGCCAGGAAAGCTCCCCGCACTCCAAACTTCCCCTCCATCCGGCCTCCTGTTTCTTTCACTTTTGTGTCATTCGGTCTCAGAATTAGGGTTACTTTGGCTCGACCTTCTCCCTGCTGGGCTACTGAAGGACAAAGTCCATGTCCCATTTGACTTTTTTTCTATGCCACCCCTACTTGTCCAGATAGCCAGGAGGACTCAATGGGAAACTACTGAAATAAGGACAGAGGGACTTCCCTGGGATGCCAGCAGGGGTCAGACCACTTAGATGGCTCCTCACGCAGGTGCTAGTTGGTGGTGGCGCTGGTGCTGTTGATGTGCATGTGTGTGCACACGTGTGTGTATTGTGCCTGCGTGTATGAACACCGTGTGCATTCATGTGCATTGGGGGAGGGTGTGGTTACTCCAGGAGGGTGCCACCTTTTACCAACTGTGTGATATTGGGGGCAGTCACACTTCACACCCAAGAGTTTACAAAGCACTTTCATAGGCATGCTCTCGTTTGGTTGTCATAACAATACACCAAGATTACATATTATTTCCTCCAGTTCGCAGGTGAGGTAGCCATCCTGCGAGAAGGTGGGGAGCAAAACACTTAGAAACAATAATAGCTAGGATACTCTGAGTGCCCAGCTTCACAGTAAACAGATTGCGTGCATGCCCGGCCACTATTAATCTTTACAATGAACTTATGAGGAATTATTACTAGACCCATTTTACAGATAAGGAAATTAAGGCTCAGAGGAGTTGCCTAAGATCACACAGCTAGGAAAGGGTGGAGCTGGAACTTAAACCCAGTTTAATATGTTCACAGCCATACATAGACCAATACGCCCTACTAACCTCTCCCCACACAAATAAGAAAATAATAGGTGCTAAGTGAAGAGAACAGGCAGGTGTTGCTCCAAAGTTCATTTAGTGCTGTTTATGGTGAAGAGTTTCACAAGGCAGATTTAGCCACCTAGTTCAGCCCCCCACACCCTTCATGAGCCCTGGGTATGTGCCAGCCCCTGAGCTGGAAGGCACTCACTCGGATACAGAGAGAATTAAGAGGAGGGCTCTGTCCAGAGTTGTCACCTAGGCAAGGCAGACTGGCATCCAATGACAGTGACCAAAAAGACATGAATCAATTTAAGGTTCTGTCTGGGGCTTTGTGGAGAAAGCCCGGGTCCCAGTCCTGCAACTCATTTTCTATCATACATTAGGCAAATCACAGCCTACCTTGTGACCTCAACTTTTATACCTAAACATAGAGTTACTGAATCTGTACTCCAGAGTACCTTCTAGGGGTTACTATCAGTCATTTACACTTAATTTCTATTCTTTCAGGCCCACCTCGTGTTTACATGCAACCAAAAATTTTAACACTGACAATTAAAGAAAAGCAATCTATTCATGGAGGAAGGAGGTGGAAATAACTCCAATGGCTGATTCTACCTTATGCCATCCCTGGCCCCAGGGTAAAAGGCCCGGCTGGGTCTCAGCCCTCACCCCTGGGAGGAGTGACATTTCAGAGATGATCTATATGGCCTAGCAATGCACCCCCAGGGGAAGAAGGTTGAGTTAGTAGCAACAGTGCATATATGAGGCCAAGAGCAGCCCCTCTGAACTCTGAGCTAGACCTGTGTGGGCCTCTCCTAACTTCTGCCCCTCTTCCTAAACCTCTCCTACCAGATCAGGCCCCTCAGAAGTGGGGTAAATCGCTCATCGGCTTAATTTTTGTAAGACTCAAGAGACAGTCTTAAGAAACTGTCTCGGGCTGGGGATGTGGCTCAAGCGGTAGCGCGCTCACCTGGCATGCGTGCGGCCCGGGTTCGATCCTCAGCACCACATACAAACAAAGATGTTGTGTCTGCCAATAACTAAAAAATATTAAAATTCTCAAAATAAATAAGTAAATAAATCTTAAAAAAAAAAAAAAGAAACTGTCTCAATGACATATCTTATCAAAGTGCACGGGTTGAACAAATGGGAACATTTCTGTGACTGTGTTCAGTTGACCAACACAGTTGCTTTAGATTCTGGAGCACCTTCTTACCTATTGTGCATTTGGTTTCTTGATATGTTTTCTTTTTCTTTTTTAACCATGGGGAAAAAAAACCTGCCTATAATTTAGATTGAACCCTTCATCTTCCATCCCAGCCTCCAAGCACAATCCTGGGAAATGTCTGCTCCAATAAGATGATCCCTTCTCTGAAAGGGAAAGAAGGAAATGGGATCCTCCTTCCACGGGCCCTGTGTTCTGCTGTGCCCGGCGGCCTGCAGCATTGCGGGTCCTCCCTGGTGCTCTCTGAGCTGCTGGCATCCACAGCTCACCCAGCATTGCAAGGGGCTGGGTCTCTGCAGGAAAACCTCACCTTCCTGAGCTGCTTCAAAACCCAAGGAGATGTGGTGAAAGAAAGATTTCTCCGTAACTGTGTAACTGTACCCACAGGGCCCTGGGGCCTTCACGAGCTAAAGCCTGTGCCTGGTGAATCTCTTACCTGATGGCCCAGCGGGACAAGTGACCTTCCTGCCATTCGTTCAGGGCAACAGGAAAGGTATTTAAGTCAGTTTTGACTCATCTGACAAATGTCACGATTTCTCTCCACCCAGCACTGTGTTCTGTGCTGTGCATACAAAATGGAAAGATGCGAGTGCCTGTCTCCAGAAATCCAAGGTCTAGTAGGGGAATGAGGAGGTCTTTATCCCTTCTTTCCCACCCCCACGTCTCCTGAAACCCCATAATTCTGAGAGCAGCAAGGTCAGACCAGCTGTGTTGAGTCAACTTAGACAAACCACTATGTTGGCTGTTGCCTGCCACTTTTAGCTAAAGACCCAGTAGAATCTGAGAGGTTTCAAAATTGTCACAATCTTGGTCACCTTGGACACCTTCCATGTAGCACAATTTGGGATTATGCTCCTAGTAAGGGTTGGGTTTACAGAAAGCTGGACACACCACTTGAACCCTGGAGACCAGAAAATGATACAAGTGGGGAAAGGTGCAGGGGCAGAGATCAGGTAGGGACAGGCAGCCAGGTTGGGGGAAGTGTGACCCCAGGCCCCAGGCTCTATGCAAGGGTCTGGAGGCCTGGGCCAGGAGCTGGGAGGTAGGAACTTTGCTGCCTGTCTTTTCCTGGTTGGGAGGTATTGAAGGTGAGTGGGAGGATTGCAAAGTCCATCCCACTCCAATGGCAACTTGGTGCCAAAAAGTCAGGTCCATTTGGGTCTGGCCAGGCATGTGGCTCAAACACTGCCCAAGCCCTGTGTGGACTAGTAGCCAACAGAGACCTAATTTCAAAACCCAGCACTCCCCTCACTTGCTCTGCGTCCTTGGAAAGGCCTCTGAGTTTCTCAAGCTTCCGCTTCCTTATGGATGCCCAGGGGGAGTTGTGAGGACAGAATGAGACAATGGGTGCCAAGTGCTTTATTTTCAGCTACTTGGATCCATCCAATCCTCCCAGTTAAAGAGGGCCTCTGCCCCACCTTGAACTCACATCACAACCTGGCTTTATCTTTCATTTTCTCCCCTTCAAGGGAAGATCCCTATCTGATTCACATCTACAGCAACCAGCCAGAATCCAAATGGTGAGTGAGGATTTAAATGGTTCTTGTGAGAAGGGGGGGGGAGGGGACAATGTTGTTGGTAGAAATATACAACTACTGCCAGCTACCAAAATAAAGTCAAAACTAGACTGAATTGATAGGGCTTGGAATCCAGCTTGCCAATTCGAGTGAAGGGGACATAAAAGATAGACTTTCTGTGACTCATGGTGTGGCCCATGGATGTCACCTGCGAGCTTCTTAGAAATATAGAATCTCAGACCCTATGCCAGACCCGCTGAATTAGAATCTGAATTTTGTCAAGATCCTCCCACGATTCCTAAGCACACCAAACTTTGAGAGGGGCTAGGCAGTCGTTCTCTTTCTTGGCTGTATGTTGGCATCATCTGAAGAGCTTTGAAAAATCCTGACGCCCAGAATATCTAGAATCACATTATTTTTGTAGCTCCCCAGGTGATTCCAGCAGGCGGTCGGAGTTACACTACCATTTGCAGGTCAAGACACTGAGTTCTAAAGGGGTAACTTGACCTGCCCAGAGTCATAAAGCAAGTGAGGGACAGTGCTTGGGACTTGAGCCCAAGTCCTTACGACTCTCTTCACTCGTCTTTGTTGCCCTACAGAGGAATTTGGGAGGTGAGATTGGCTGAGGAGGAGCATCAGGCTTGGCTTCTTCATGATTGAATCCATAATCTTTGTAGATATGGGTGATCTTGAAGCCAGATTTAAAGTTAGGTGGTCAGTGTAGTAAGATCTAAAATGGAGGCCATGTTGAGAATGAATTCCAGAAGACAACTCATGGAATGTTAATGAAGTCCAGGAAAAAGCCCAAGGCCAGAGCCCATCCCAAAGAAGTGTTAATGAACAGCCCCCAGCAAACTTGAAGAGGCTGACTCGGAAGTCCTTCCTGCCCAGATTACTTCTTTGGCCCACCTGTGTCCCACCCCTCTGGCCTTCCCACCTACATTCCATCACTGAAAGAACTATAAAAAGGGGAAACAACCCGCACTTCCACGGATTCCACCTCTTGGTTCCCCTTCTTCCTCCGGGAGAAGTCTTTTCTGCTGTCCTTTAATAAACTTCTAATTTCTACTCTGACCTTGCCTGGGCGTGCCTCTCTGGTGTTATTCTTCAACATTGGGGAAGCAAGGACTCGTCACCGGTCAACAGCGGTAACAATCTTGTGCCTTTGGATTCCCTGATAGACTATGGAGGCCTCGCCTTCCCAAACAGTAGGTACCAGAAGCCTGGGATCAGGTGGGAATCTGCTTCCTAACCTGTGGCCAGCCTCTGGATTGGCGCAGCCTGATAATCTCACCTAGCAGCCCGGCGCAGCCCTTCCCACAGCCCCCCATCTTCCCAGAGACACGGAGCACCCAGGGACTGTCCCCCCAACCAAGCCCCACAATTCTGAGAACTCAGATGAGGTTTCTAGCCCCACAACCTCAGCTCCTGGCTCCTCTCAGAACTGCCGGGACAGGCCCGTTCTCAAGTCAGCAACCGCGGCCCTCTCGAAACCAGCAGGGCTGGAGGCTCCTCGTGACTTGTTTTGCTATCTTGTCAGGGTTTTGGGGGCGTGTGTGTGTGTGTGTGTGTGTGTTTCAGACCTCTGATTGTCTCTGTCTTTCTCTGGCGTGTTTTTGAAGTGGCTTTTTGTTATTCTGCCTCCGTTCACTCATCTTTCTCAGCAGCCGTGGAAAACACTCGGCCTGTTCTGCTCCCCGCTCAACCCTTGGATTCCATGTAAACAGCTCGCCTGGTGCCTGACCAGGCTGCGCGGGAGGGAGGGCCTGGGCCTGTCAAGGCTTTGAAAAGAAACACGGGACATAAACATCCCCATGCTCAAGGAGGATGGGGTAGGCACAAGAAAGCCGAAGGGACTTTCTAGGCACACAGTTTTGCTATTTCTAGACACACTGTTATTCAATTATTCTATTGATGGCCCACGCAACTCTGTTCTGCAGCCCTGGAACAGGCAGAAATAGGGGCTTCCTCCTTCCATGAGCCTTAGGCCTGCTAGAAAGAGGATATTCACATGCCAGGAGCCTTTCTGGTCTCTTTCCTCTCCTGAAAATTGCAGGGGAGACCTCCATCTGCTCTGTCCCAACATGGCAGCTGCCAACCACATGCAACTATGGAGCACTTAAAAAGTAGCTCATGTGACCAAGAACCTGAATTTTATTAGGTAATTTTACTTAATTTAAATGACATTTAAATAGCCACAGGTAATAGGTCGTCATAGAAAATTGAGAAAATCCAGAAAAACAAAAGAAGAAAGTTAAAATGCCTAAAATGCACTGCCCGGGGATAAAGGGTTAAAACATTTAGGTATATATTCTTCCAGATATTTTCCCATGAATATATCTTCTTTTTTTTTTTTTTTGAAAAATTGGTATCATACTATGCTACCTATTTTATAATAGGTTTTTGTCCCTTTGCTTATGTGATTAGCAAGTATTCTTACACCATCACTTTAATGGCTACAGGGCACTCAATTATATAGAAAACAACTTATTTATCCAAATCTATATTAATATTTTCCCCATTTTTTGCTGCCAATGTTTAAAAACATTGCTATGAACATAATAATGGCAATACCTTTGTGAAAAGTCATTCACTAATACTTAGGGGAAAAGAAGATAAAAGAATTTGGTCTCCAGGAGCAGTGGTACAAGCCTGTTATCCCAGAGAGGCTGAGGCAGGAGGATCACAAGTTCGTGGACAGGCTAGGAAACTTAACAAGACCCTGTCTCAAACTAAAAAATAAAAAAGACTGGGGATGCTGCTCAGTAGTTAAGTGTCCCTGTGCTCAATTGCCAGTACTGGGGGTGGAGGGAGGCATACAAAATTTTAAGACTGCTCCTGAATGTTAACCAAATTACTCTCCGGAGAAGTTGAGCCAGTTCACATTCTTATCAGCAGAGCATGGTAGCAACCTATGTTTATAAAAACATGCACTAGAGATTGAATTTTTCAAACGTAACAAGGCTTGAAAAAAACTGTTTTTCAAGAAACCACCAATGGGCAACTCATTATTCCAAAGCTCAACATGCCCTTAATGAGCACTGACTATATGCCAGGTGGTACCTTCAATACTGGTGATTCACACGAATGGAACACATCCCTGCCCTCCAAGAACTCGGGGCAGGGGAGAATTAAAGGCTTGGCTTTAACAACATGGATGTTAATTAAAGGTAGCAGAGGCACGCAGGGAAGAAAAGCTCATCGTTCTCATGGTGTGGTTGGGAAGTCTGATGGAGCAACATGGGAGCTGGCTCTAGGGGATGAGTACAGGCTTCGACTCTCGGTAGGAGGTGGCGGTAAGTGGTGAGAAACACCAGAAGGATCAGAGGCACAGGGGGTGGGAAGGGTATCATTTCCATCCTCCAGGGGCTCCGAAATATACCAACGCCCTGTAGTTGGGCTGCTCTCCTTAGGTCTATCCAAAGCCTTGACTGCAACTGTAGATCTCTTCCTCTGGTTATTTGAAATGGGAATGTGAGATGGCTGGGTTACACTCTCCATGAAGTCACCTTCAGGGACTCTTGACCAAGGCCAACACCGAGCATGGTATGGTCTGTTTTTATTGAATTGAGTATCTTTGGGAGTATTCACACCTTTTTAAAAAAAATATTTAAAATTTTTAATTTGTAGTTGGACACAATACCTTTATTTTTATGTGGTGCTGAGGATGGAACCCATGGCCTCGCAGCGCTAGGTGAGCGCTCTACCACTGAACCACAAACCCCAGGTCGTATTCACACTTTTTAAAGAAACAACATGGACTTGTGACATCATTCAACTATTAAAAAAAAAAAAGTTGCAGAAGTTAAAGTCACATGACCCAGACTACCCAGGCATCCAGTCCTGAACCCACCTTGTTCACCATTACTTAGGATGCCAAGAGCCAGCCCTGGATAGAGATGGAGGCAGTCCACTAAATTCCTCTTTCTGCCACTTAGGACCTTGAAGGAATGTACTTCATCTTGCTGAGCCTACAAAATAAAATTTGTAAGAAGAGGGGGAAAAATTAGGTAGGGGTGGGGGAGAAGCACTTTATTTTTAAAAATAATAATGGTAACAACCACCTTTGACTCCCATCAGTGCAGGTCCCTGGCCAAGCTGGCCAGCCTCTTGGTCCTCTTTCCGTCAGTCTCTGTGACCCACAGACACACACACACGCCCTTTAAATCAAGCTTCTTTAATTGTAGCATTTCAGGAATAATGCAAGTCCCTAAAGATGACCTTTCTTAAGAAACTCATTGACGAATGAACTAAGGAACTCTCCCAACCATGTCTTAGAGCAGGAGGTAGAAAGGGCATGACAGCCACCAGACCCTTTCCACCCGCTGACCCACACTTTTCCCTAATCCTGTCTTATGATGTCAGAGACAGGATGAAATTTCCCTACCTACCCTAGCTTCACCACCCGCTTCTCCCCTGCTCTGTGACACATGGTGTCCCTGGAGAGTCCCCCAACATCATCACAGAACAAAAACAAAAACAACAAAGAAAAAAAATACCAAACCTCCCCCTTTGCCATCCCCACCCTCTCAGCCATGGGTGGCCCACATGGTGGGGGCTCTTTTTTTGCAAATACTAGAAATGAGATGGCTTTTTATTTATTTTTTTCTTTTCTTTTCACTTCTGCTTTTAAACAGAAGTGTCTGCCAGGGACCTGGGCACTAAACCCATGATAACTCAAGTTTATTTTTGGATTTCTCAGCTGAAGAAATCTACAAAGTACTGAAATGGGCTTGGGTGATTCAGTCACGGAGAGGAAGAAGGAGGAAGGGAGGGAACTGCTCAGGGCCAAGCGCCTCGCCAACCTGATTTCATTTCGCCCTCACTGCATCTCTTAGATGAAACCCTATTTTGTGAAACTGGAGTCCTGTGTAGTCAAGTGACTTGGTCAAAGTCAAACAATAAGTATCGGGACCTGATTTGCAACCAGAAGACTGAAACACCCAAGGTCTTTGTGCTGAGCCCCAGCCCCCACTTTTTCCCAGCCCTGTTTCACCCCACTTCTTCCATACCTTCTTCCCCTGTGTGTTTGTACTCTCTCTATCCCAGCCACCACCTATATACTTTGGCCTTTTTCTGCTTTGGAACAAAAATAGGGCCAATCAGAGAAGATTCTAGAAATTTAAGTTTGCCCCCCCACCACCACCACCAACAAAGCAATGCCTCATTCTAATCCATTTACCTGACTGACTCTTGGCCCCTGGGAATCCTGATGGGGAGGATGAAGGTAAGACAGAATTCTCTAATGGTGACATAGAAGAACCCCAGACTTAGAGCTACTCAGAGCAGGGTTGGAATCCCAGCGGCAGCCCCTAAGGCATTTAATGTCACCCAAGCCTCTCTGCTTCCTCATCTCTCTGCCCACCTGGAAGGTACACTGAGAGATCCGGTGGAGATCATGTAAGGGAAATGACCAAAGTCAGACTCAAGCATCCTAAAAATATCTCCTACTCCCCTCCCTGTCTCAAGGTTGGAGTATAGCACTGACACCAGGGAGCCTGGCCTGCAGAAAGCTCTGCTAATTCTCCCAGAGAAGCCCAATCAGGTTCATCCAAGCCTGCCTCAAACATTTGCAGGGCCCAGGCAAAGCAAAGACCTTCACCCCACCTGCCCCAATAGATATCTTACATATCAAGTTAATAGACTGTCACATCAAACAGGCTCTGTTTCATTTTGAAAATATCTACAAAATGGCAACAACAACAAAAATTCACACTGGTCTGAAAGATCACGTTCAAATTTAGAATTCTGAGATTCCTTGGAGAGCTTATCTGACCCCTGGCTCCCTCACAGTCTATACACCCAGGCTTTCTGCACAGGCCCCACAACCAACAGCTCTGGGCCACTGCTTGAGTCTGGGGGCACTCTCAGACTGTGCTGTGTGGCCTGAAAGAGGCTGGTGAGGGCCCAGAAGTGGCTCGGCACTCTTGGGGTGGGGGATTCTGGGAGGAACACAGCAGGGCGGACACAGACCCACCAGGGCCCGCCCTCCACCTGAGGAAGGCCAGAGACAGTCTCTGAGGTGTGGGTCCCTCTTCCCACCTGAGGGCATTTCCACTTGTCCTTTACCTGACACTCTAAATAGGAATTCACATCAAGAGCTGGAGACACACAGGGACCTGGTCCTTCTTCTTGAGTTAAACCACAAAGGTGACATTTGAAAGGAAGCTATACTTTTGATCATGTCAATCTACCTGCAGTATCTTTGTCTTTCTCCACACCCAGGATGGGGGCCAACATGCATCCATTAGTACTTACACATAGAACCTCTTCTGCTCTGTTTTTGTTCTTTGTTTTAAAAAAGTCTTTGCTCCAAAAGCTATTGACAGAAACCAGATCAGTGGTTGCCAGGGGCTGAGGGTGGAGGAGGGGGCTGACTACAAAGGGACACAAGGGAATTTGAGGAGGGAGGGGCGATGAAACTGTTATCTACTTGATCTTGCTTGTGGCAGTGGTTACACAACTGTATGCATTTATTTTTAAAAAAGAAAAACTAGAACTGAACAGGAGAACAGGTGGATTTCACTGTATGTAAATTACAGCTCCAAAAACACTATGTAATAAAAATTTTTGCTCCAAACCATGTTTTAAGAAAGGAGCAGGACTGTAAAGAGGGAATTATTCAGGCATATAAATTAACTTCCTGCAGTGTGGCATTTAGGGTGAGTCATTATAGTGGACATCTGTCATCTGTCATATCATGGTTGCTCATTCTCTTAAAAATAGCCATCCTTTCCGGAGGAAATTCCCTCATCATTGTCCTGCCTCCCCAGTATAAGTCAAGAACTCAAACTCCCAGCCTCCAGTGCAGCTAAGACTGGGCATGTGACCAACTCCCCACCAATCAGAAGCACTCATACAGATTTTGATTCAGGAGTGAGCACTATTTGGCCACCACCAGGGCTACCTGCAGCTTCCATTTTTGCTGATGGGGAGGCAGAAGAAGCATTTGATTTGGGGGCTTTCAGCGGTTGTGAAGTTGAGTTCCTGGTTCCACTAGTGTAGTATGAAGAATAAAGAAAGGAAGGGGAGTTCCATTCCTGGCCTACTGCTTTGGGAAAGTCCTGAACTTCTCTGAGTTTCCTCATCTCTCGAAGGGGCTTCATGACGCTTACACCCCAGGGTTGTTGTGAGATTACATGAGGTGACTCGGGATCTAGCATACAACAGGTGTTGAGTAAGTACTAGTACTGAGTGAGTACTAGTAAGATCCTTGAAATTCGTGACCTCAAGTTCCAGACTAGGTCCTCAAATCCAGTCTGGACATTTCCCCAGAGCAGGGACCCCATGACCTTTACTGAGAGGCCAAAAGTGGCACTGATCTTTGAGGAGCAGGGGCAGGTTGCCACATGGGTAGGTAGAGATAGGCCCCACTGAGCTTCCACCCTCTGCCCAACTCCTCCCTAGCAATACCAAGGAGTGGCCACTATTAAGATCCCTACATAGAGCCTTGTTGGGATCAGATACATAGAAATATGCTTTAGTTTAATTAACACTCTTTGATTGAGCACCAAGAATACACTGTGTTAAGTGTGTACCACTTAGATGACACCCTCTAGAAGGAGAAAGATGCATATATATCTATGATACAAATTTGCTTGAGAGATACCACGACATCAGTGTGAACAGCATTCTGTGGGCTCAGGGCCTCAGGAATTCTTCAGGAGGTGAGGACTATTAGAGCTGGGTCTTGATGATAAGTTAAAATCCGACAGAGGGAAAGGGAACCAGAGGTACCTTTGTCTGAAAGAAGAGTTTGTGCTTTCATCCCTCTGGGGCCATTGGTCCAGATCAAAGTTGGTCCAGAATGGTTGCAGCACAGGTACAGGTAGGAATACAGGAGATCAAGCCCAGAGGTGTGGAATGGGCCAGGTTGGGAGGGGCTTTGAATGCTGTGCAGGGGGCATAGGAAGAGGAGGAAGCAGACCCTGTCTCCTTAAAGGATCATATGGGAAGGAACAGGATGGTGTCAGGACTCCCTCCATCTTTTCTTTGTAACCAAATCTCTGCTTGTATTTTCTAAATGTGCATAACCTGAGCCCATAGCTTCTCCAGGAGATAATTAATGGGATCCCCAAAGGTGAGTCCAGAGAGGACAGCCAAGATCATCTGGTTCAATATCCAGATGAGGAAACAAGAGGAAAGGGCCTGATGGAAATGTGGCTGGCAGAGCTGAGATTGGAACCCCACAGTCTTTTCCACTGAGACTGATGGTCTCAGGCTAAACAGGGATTAAGACACAGGTTTTCTTTTCTTCTCTCTTTTTTTTTAATATTTATTTTTTAGTTGTAGTTGGACATAATACCTTTATTTTATTTATTTTATATGTGGTGCTGAGGATCGGACCCAGGGCCTCGCACTTGCTAGGCAAGCGCTCTACCGCTGAGCCACCACCCCAGCCCAAGACACAGGTTTTCTCATAATTAAAATATGCACTTTCCATTGTGAGATGGGCAGGATGGGCCAGCGGAGGACAGTCTGGGGGTGGGGAGTGGGCATTCTGGATTTCGAATTCATCACTTGCCATGAGACCAGCCTTATCATGTCCACCCCTGCTTTCACCAGTGGGAGGCAAAAGGAACCAGAAAGATCTGAGCCAGTCTTCCGCCATATGTAAGGACCCTGGCTTGGAACTGATGGGGAATAGCTGGACAGCGTGGTCAGCCCCACCCTCTCTGGTTGACCAAAACTAGAATGGCATGAGGTTCTGCTGAGTGGTTCTGGAAGAATAAACTGCTCCCCTGCTTTCCCTTTTACCTCTCTGCGGACACTCCTCCTCACCTGCCCCCACCCCTTCCCTCAGGAAGCTTGGCAACCTAAAAACCCAGCCACAGAAACCTCGCCTCTCAATGCCCAGCAATGAGCCCACGCAGCAAAACAGGAAGCCTCTTCCTACAACGCAAACCCATTGTGCTCTCTCTGCTCACGTGTCCTGACAAGTGCAGGAAACCACCAGCGGGTCATGGCAGCAGGTGTGAGGATGACCTGCGCCCTCCCGCCAGCCTGCCCCGGGCCCTCCTTCCCTTTTCTTCCCCATCTTCTTTGTCCCCACAGTCTGACAATCTCCTCACCTCACCCCTGTTGGTCTTTTCCCTCTCAGTGACCCAAGGTCTAATTAAGCTCTTGTAAGGCCCTGAACCCTAAAAAGATTATATAGTCTCCACCCCAACATGATTCCTAATATTGGCCAGAGAGCACAAAATGTACACATGTACTGAAATTACAAGAGCTTTGTAGATCTCCTGATTATAAAATCCTAGATAAGTTTGAAGGAGAACCTTCCTCAAATTTGGGGTGTCTCTGTTGGGTAGGGGCCCTAAATCCATGGTGGATCTGTCCACTGGGTTACCCAGCCTGGTGGAGGCCCACTTTCCTTGGTTTTTTATACATGGGCACAGATCATTCCCAAGTAAAATTAAAAAGAGATTGGAAGTGGGCTCAAGGGTGAGAGTGTGACCTTGGGCTTTGCTCACCAAATAGAAGCCCAGAAAGACTGGAAGCCACTGGACAATCTGGGTGGAACCTGAGAACTGCTACTTTGACCAGTGCAAGAGAGACAGGACTAAATCTCTGCAGGCCTGACTTCTTCTAAAAGACTGGTGTGGCTCCTCTGCTGGATCTCTCTAAGCCAGGGACCTTGTTAGGTGCCCAGACTTGCCCTGTTTTTTTTTTTTTGTTTTGTTTTGTTTTGTTTTTCTCATAACAGGAGGCTGAGTTTATGGTCTATGAAGTTTTTCTTTATCCTGCAGGAACCACGTCATCAGCGGGGTGGTTAGACAGCATGATGTTGAAGGTTACTTCCAGGTCCTGTTCCTATTCATTCTCAGAAACATTTATTCATGGACAAGACTTCCCCAAAGGACAGCAGCGCACATTCTCAGAGAACAGGGTGGGTTGCAGGAAACCTTGTCTGAGGGCATCTTTTCCAGGCAGGGAGGAGGCAGCCACTGTCAGGCCCTTCGGCCGTGCTCAGCATCCGCAGAGATAGCTTGACATAATGGAAAGGCCCCTTAGCTTGGAGTCAGATCGCTTCTCTTTAAGTCTGTTTCCTCCATCATAGAATGGAAACCTACCAAACAGTGCTGTCCTCATGGTTAAATGACAAAAGACATGAGAAGTGCTTGAGCAAGTATAGGAATCCCATGGAAGCGATGGAGACATTGTTTGGGGCTGATTGTCAAGCTTCTTGAGGCTCAGACTAGGATTTATGGACTTTCAAGCCCAAACACCTGGCCTAATACCTTGCAGAAGAGGTGCTCAGTACCTGGATGTGGATGAATGGGTGATAGACAAAGGGACACATACTGGAGAGTCAACTGTAAGAATTGCTTCAAATACCATCTGTTCTGCACACTCCTACTCCCATTAGCTGCCACTTGTCCCCACAGCCTTCCTGTTTAACCTCCTGTGTGCTCCTGTGAGAAGTTGGACTTACTCTGCAGTTAGCACTTACTGCATTATAATTTTGTCTTCTATTATTTAAAAAAATACTATAAACTATTTAACACATATATTTAAAAAGAATAATACAATAAAGACCTTTGTCCATCACAACATCACCAATAAACACAGTTTAAGCTCCTGGGTGCCCTTTTCTATTTGCATCCCCTTCTGCCCCCATCCCAGTGTATGTCTTCTCCTCCAGCATGTTTTTATAGTTTTATCCATATTGGTTATGGGTCGTCACCTCTTTGTCCATCTCCCCCATTCTCGTGGGAATGAAATTCCTGCCGCCCCAGAAAATCATATTGAAGCCCTAACCCCTAATATGGCTTCATAGGATAAGGGGACTCCAGGGAAATAATTAAGACTAAAAGAGGTCATAAGAGTGAGGTCCTGGCTCAATAGGATTAGTGTTCTCCTAAGAAGAGACACCAGAGCACTGTCTCTATCTGCACCCCCCCCCCCCCATCATGCATGCACCAAGGAAGGGTCAGGTGAGGACACAAACAGAAGACAGCCACCTGCAAGCCTGGAAGAGAACCCACACCAGAACCCAACCTTTCCAGACAATTGATCTGGGACTTCAGAACTGTCAGGAAAGAAGTTCCTGTTTTTTAAGCCAGCCAGCCAGCTACCCTGTGGTATCTTGTCATGGCAGCCCAAGTAGACTGATATACCCACAATGTTCCGTGTAAGTTGGGCAAGGCCAGGGAGCATGCTTGTGTGTTTATTTTTGTATCTGGAGAGTCCAGCACCAGGTCTGGCACATAAGTATTCATCAAATATTTCTTTTTTCTTTTTTTAATTTTTTAAAAATTTTGGTACCAGGGATTGAACCCAGGGGCACTTAACTACTGAGCCACATCCCCAGTTCTTTTTTTATATTTTATTTAGAGACAGATCTTGCTAAGTTGCTTAAGATCTCACTAAGTTGCTGATGCCAACATTAAAGTCATGATCCTCCTGCCTCAGCTTCTTGAGCTACTGGGATTATAGGCATGTGCCACAGAAGCCAGATTTAAAATTAGGTAGTCAGTGTAGTTAGGTAAATCGGGTCTAATATCGAGTGAGAAAAATGGAGGCCATGAGAATGAATTCCCGGGAAAGTTGAGCAACTCTTGAAATGTTAATGAAGTCCAGGAAACAGCCCCCAGCAGATTTGAAGATAGCCCATCCCAAAGAAGTGTTAATGAACAGCATACTTGAAGATGCTGCCACAGAAGTCCTTCCTGCCCAGATTACTTCTTTGGCCCACCTGTGTCCCACCCCTCGGGCCTTCCCACCTACATTCCATCACCGAAAACTATAAAATGGAGAGACAACCGCACTTCCACGGATTCCACCTCTTGGGTCCCCTTCTTCCTCCGGGAGAAGTCTTTTCTGCTGTCCTTTAATAAACTTTTAATTTTCCACTCTGACCTTGCCTCGGCGTGCTTCTCTGGTGTTATTCTTCAACATTGAGGAAGCAAGGACTCTCACCGGTCAAAAGCAGTAACACCGCCACACCCAGCATGTTCATCAGATATTTCTTAAATCTATAAATGAAGTCACTACAGAAACAGATCAGATGTCTTAGGGCCCATTCTCTAGGAGCAGGCTGTTTTCTGCTCAATCATGATACAGGTCCTACTCAAGCTACTGCTGAGATTAGCATCTACAATCAGTTTCCAACAAAGGAATGTTAAGAGTAAGGAAGGAAAGCATTCCAAAGGAAGGGGTGGAGGGAATGGTTGTGTCTTAGGAAAAGTTTGAAGCCACTTCATCAATCAAACATTGATAAGCTCCTGCTTATTAAGCATTCAGTGTTGAACAGACTTCTCTTCCATTAGGCAATCAGTTTTTGAAAGACCGAAGACTAAGTGGTCCAAATGTTACCGCTGTTGACCTGTGACGAGTCCTTGCTTCCCCAATGTTGAAGAATAACACCAGAGAAGCACGCGGAGGCAAGGTCAGAGTAGAAATTAGAAGTTTATTAAAGGACAGCAGAAAAGACTTCTCCCGGAGGAAGAAGGGGACCCAAAAGGTGGAATCTGTGGAAGTGCGGTTGTCTCCCCTTTTTGTAGTTTTGGTGATGGAATGTAAGGGGGAAGGGTTGGGACACAGGTGGGCCAAACAAGTAATCTGGGCAGGAAGGATTTCATTATCACTTCTTTGGGATGGGCTATCTCCCAATCTGTTGGGGGCTGTTCATTAACATTTCTTTGGGATGGACTTTGGGCCTAGGGGCTTTTCCGGGACCTCATTAACATTCCATGAGTTGTCCTGCGGTTTCCCGGAATCATTGTCAGCATGGCCTCCATTTTAGATCTTACTCGATATTAGACTCGATTTACCTAACTACACTGACTGCCTAACTTTAAATCTGGCTTCATTAATATGCCCCAGATGTAAGAAGCACATGACTCCATGGGCTCACCTTCACTTACAACCCATACTACATCCTCACCATAGCTTGGACACAGGAGTGCACAGGACATCCTGGGCTTTGATGAGAGGCTTCACTTCTAGAGTTCTTGCTTTGACTTTTAAGATTCCCCAGAAGACAAAGCTGAAATCTCAAGGCTCTGGCTTTAAGTCTCTTGCCTTTAAGTGTGGAACGCATGTTCTTAATAAGAGGGATGAGAGGATTCAAGATGGCGGACTAGAGGAAGGCTGCATTCTTAGTTGCTCCATGGCTTGGGAATCAAGCAGCAGGAATACCACTTCTCAACAATGTAGGTGAAAGAGGGATTTCTCTAAAACTCAATATTGGACAGTCAGAGTGTCTTAGAGACTCAGAAATTTGGGTATGTTAAACAAAGTAGAAAGACTGTATTGTAGCCAAGCCAGTTGTGACAGTGGTGGGCAGCAGTGCTAGTTCAGCACAGAGGGAGGGAGAACAGAAACCCAAAAAAGCAACCTAAACTTAACTGATCCAAATGCTGCACTGTGCACTGGTGCCTGAAAAGTATTCTGTATTTCTCAACAGGCTGCAGAGAGCTAAGATGGGAGCCATCTTGAGATGGCCATGCTGCAGCTGCTGCAGAAGCTGGGAAATCACAGCAAACACTGCCACGCTGTCTTTAGTGCCTACTGCATGGCCTAGGGTATACCTAGCAGAAAGAGGCAAAGAAAAGATTTTGCCCAGGGGGATTCAGGTTGGAAAATTGAAGGGGAGTCCAGCTCACTTCTCCTGTGAGTCTGGCGGCTCATGTAACCAGCTGGAGAGGTCAGGAAGCTGAACCAGCAGGTGTGAATCCACTCAGGGACAGTCTGAGAAGGCTGTGTTCCTGGACAGCAAAGTGTATGGAGGATTGGCTCCTCTGCCCCATGAGTAGAATTCTTGGGGGGCTCCTGAGATCCAGACTCTCAACAGCAATCTGGCAATATTCTGACCCTAGGCATGATCTAACCTCTCCAGAGCAGATACCACCCAGCAAAGCCCCTAAGGTCTGATTAGACTAAACCCCATCCACCCAAACTCTTCTCAGAGAACTCTGCAACATCCCCACCCTGGGAAGAGCATCAATCTGGTCTGTGCAGACCAGCTCATCCTACCTCACAGTGGTGAGAAGGGAAACTGAGACTTTTTTGAATCAGCTTCAGTCTTAGGCCATTCCAACTGACAGAGAGCAACACACAAAAAGGAAGAGGTTAACAACCCCCAGACCTTGCTCTAGCTCTCAGTTCATAGGTCAAGAAGAAACAGATAGAAAGACAGTTGAGCATAGACAGTGACCATCTATTCTCATCAACAATTTTGATCACCTCGGTGGAGACAATTCTATCATTTTTCATTAAGAATCTTTTTTTCTGGGCTGGAGATGTGGCTCAAGCGATAGCATGCTCGCCTGGCATGCATGCGGCCCAGGTTTGATCCTCAGCACCACATACAAACAAAGATGTTGTGTCCGCCAAATGCTAAAAAATAAATATTAAAATTTTCTCTCTCACTCTCTCTTAAAAAAAAAAAAAGAATCTTTTTTCTTTTCTTTTGTGTGTGTGTGTGTTTTTTCTGTGCTGATTGGCTCATGGACATATATACATATATGTTTCTCACTTGTAACTTTTTTAATGTAGTATATTTCCTTAACTTGTCTTTTGAGGATTAGAGTGTTTGGGGCTTGAATATTTTTGTTTTATATTATTTCCATTTGTTTATTTCTCTTGTTTCTCTTTCTCTCTTTTCTTTTCCTGCTAACAACCAAATTCTATTGTTCTCTCTCTCTCTCCCTTTACTTTGTTACCTCTATTTTTTTCTCTTCCTTCCTTATAACCATCACCTGCTACCTCTCTTCTCAATTTTATCCGATCACTTTTTTAAATTGTAAACTATTTTCTACCCTCCTATCGCATTTTTTTTCTCTTAGTTAACTGTATTCTTACCATATTTTAGAGCTGATAGGTTTATATAAATCCCTGCCCTCACCGTTAATGCCATTGCAATTATTACTACTGTGGATGCATAGTTGACAACTGTTGTTTGCTTTAATGCCAGATCTAGTTTATGGTTACTTATTGTTTTTGCTGTTGGCAATTGCTGACCCCACCATTTCTGGGTTTTGTGGAAATTAACATTGTAGATGTCATAGGAGGAACCAGGTATCTACTTTATTACTATATACTGTTTGCATTGGTTGTTGCTATTGTTTGTTTCCCCTTATTCTGTGAGTTGCTGGGAACCTACAGGTACCCTACAAATTCACAGGGTAGAAACTCTACTGCTGGACTAAACTCAACCAAAAGTCAGTTCATCTTGCTCCACACACAAATTAATGACCCTTAGTCTTCAGCTATACTTAAATACAAAGAATGTAAGAGACAAAAAAAATACAAACTAATGATGAAGACCAAGTAGAAACAGCTAGGGGTGAGCGCCCAGGTTCTACCTATGGACATTCACTACTACAGCAAAAACAGAAAGAATTAACACAAAGCCTGTGGATACCACATCTATAAGGGGTCTCAATCTAGATCAATCTAGGACACTTTGGCAAGTGAAGACTTTGCCCTAAAAAGGCCCACACATAGGAGTAGAAAAGAAATCCCTCCCACAATAATCTCAAGGGAAAAAAAAAAAAAAAACTAGGAAAAATCTAACCAAGGAAGTAAAAGATCTCTACAATGAGAACTATATAGAACATTAAGGAAATTAAAGAAGACACAAGAAGATGGAAATATCTCCCATGTTCATGGATAGGAAGAATTAATATTGTTAAAATGGCAATACTGGGCTGGGGATATAGCTCAGTTAGTAGAGTGCTTGCCTTGCATGCACAAGGCCCTGGGTTCAATCCGCAGCACCTAAAAAAAAAAAAAAAAATGGCAATACTACCAAAAGCAATATACAGATTCATTACAATGTCCATCAAAATACCAATGACTTTCTTCACAGAACTAGAAAAAACAGTCCTGAAATTCATTTGTAAAAATAAAACACCTAGAGTAACCAAACCAATTTTAAGCCAAAAAAAAAAAGGGAGGGGGGGACTGAGGTTGTGGCTCAGCGGTGGAGCACTTGCCTAGCATGTGTGAGGCACTGGGTTTGATCCTCAGCACCACATAAAAACAAATAAAGATATTGTGTGTCCATCTTCAACTAAAAAAAAAAAAAAAAATATATATATATATATATATATATATATATATATATATATATATATATATATTTTTTTTTTTTTTTAAATGTTTAAAGAAAGAGAGAGAACTTACAGAATGGGAGAAAAATCTTTGCTGATGACTATTCTAACAGCGGATTCATATCTAGAATAAGAACTTAAAAAGCCAGGCATAGTGGCACACACCTGTAATCCCAGCAGCTCCGGAAGCTGAGCAGGAGGATTACAAATTCAAAGCCAGCATCAGCAACCAAGTAACTCAGAGAGACCCTATCTCTAAATAGAATATTTTTTTAAAGGGTTGGGGATGTGGCTCAGTGGTTAAGTGTCCATGGGTTCAATCCCTAGTACAAAAAAATTAAGAAGAAGAAGAAGAACTCAAAAAATTTACACCAGGGCTGGGGCTGGGGCTCAGCAGTACTGTGCTTGCCTAGCACGTGTGAGGCTCTGGGTTCGATCCTCAGTACCACATAAAAACAAATTAAAAATAAAGGTATTGTGTCCAACTACAACTAAAAAATGAATATTAAAAAAAAAAGGTTTACACCAAAAAAATCAAATAACAAAGTTAATAAATGGGCAAATGAATTAAACAGACACTTCAATAAAGAAGAAATATCAATGGCCAAAAATATATGAAAAAATGTTCAACATCATTAGGGAAATGGAAATCAAAACTACACTGAAATCTCATCTCATACCAGTCTGAATGGCAGTTATCAAGAATACAAACAATAATAAATGCTGGAGAGAATGCAGAGAAAAAACGAACACTTTTCACTGTTGGTAATATTGTAAGTTAGTACAATCACTCTGGAAATCATTATGGAGGTTCCCAAAAAGACTAAACATGGAACCGCCTATGACCAAGCTACACCACTCCTCAGCATTTATCCAAAAGAATTAAAGTCATCTTACTACAGTGACGCATCCATACCTCTGTTTGTAGCAGCACAATTCACAATAGCCAAACTATGGAACCAGCCCAGATGTCTGTCAATGGATGAATGGATAAAGAAAATGTGGTATATATACATAATGGAGTTTTATTCACCCATAAAGAAGAATGAAATTATGACATTTACAGAAAAATGGAGGGAACTTGAGAACGTTATGTTAAGTGAAATAAGCCAAAATCAGAAAGTCAAGAATCTTATGTTTCTTCTCATATTTGGAGCTTAAAGAGGAAAAAGAAAGGGGTATGTGTGTGGGGGGGTATCTCATGAAAATCAAAGGGAGATCAGTAAAAGAAAGGGACGGGCGGGGGTGGGAAATGGTGAGGGAGGAGGGAAGTTCTGGGAAATGACAGTGGTCAAGTTGTATGGTTATATTATGTATGGCGTGCATGTACAAATATGTAACAACAAATCCCATCATATGTACAACTATAATGCATCAATTTAAAAAAAATGTAGGGGGAAAAATAAATGAGATGAGAGAGAACCTTCTAGGATAGAGGATACAGTCCATAAAATTCAAGCAAATTATTGATCTGTACTAGATTATATTAAAATATCTGCTTTTCAAGTCAGTACTGTTCCGGGCAATGTATACATTACCCTCCCCCCAAAAAAAAAACCAAAAAAACTGCTGGGTACAATCTCATTTTCAAGAAGTACCAAATATATTCAAGAATAGAATACAGCTCACATGCCCTTGCTATATAGGCCAGTGTGGGTGTCCCTGACGTTTAAGTGCTAATAAGATTCAGAGGAAAGAGCTCAGTCAAGGTGGGGCATGCCTGAGCCTGGAAGATTAGATCAGACTTGGAAAGTCATGCTGGGTTCCTGCTCTAAGGTCCCTCTCACAGAGAGGGGATTTGCAGTGCTAACGTGTGAAGGGGACACTCAAAACCTATGCTGAGCAACACTAGGGGATCCCCACCACGCTGCTCAGAGACCAGCTAAGAAAATGAAACTGAAGTCTCTGGGAACAAAGTGCACCAGGTCCACACAGCTAGAGTTGGAGGGGCCAGAAGGGACCTTGAGAGAAGGAGAGGGTCTGGATTGGATGAGACAACTCAGCCCCAGGCAGAGGCTGCTAAGGAAATTAGAACCAGGAGCAGCCCCCTGCCCCCCTCCCCCAGCACCGTGGTACATCTGCCACAAAGCTCTCCAGTCCTGATTGTGAACTCTCCTGATGGGGGACCTTCTGTAGGAGGCCTATGTTAACTGAAGAACCAAGAAAGCTCTTATGGATAGCAAAATTTAATCTGGGGGGACAATCTGAAGCTAACAAAATTCAAGCCCTTTACATTTCAGATGGGGAGCCGAGAATCAGAAAGAGAAAGTGATTTGCCCAAGATCACCTAGTGAGTTATAGGAAAGGCAGGGCTGGATTACAGGCCTTCTAGCTTTAGCACATTTTTATCCTGGAAGCACCTTCTTCCAGGAAAGGGGGACTTGGAAGAAGCTTCTGGAATGGTTCCAAACTGAAGTTGCCCTGACCTTTCACATGCCAACATGTAACCTCTTAGAGTCCCTCCTATCTTGTTCCAAAGACTGCTAACATCCAAATGCCAGTGATGAGAACAACACAACTTTGGGTTTGGAGGGAAAGTTTGGTGAGGGCCTCTCATGTTTCCATTTGGGGAAGTTGTAATATGGAGAATAGCGAAGCAAAGGGCAGGGTGCCAGGGGAAGGTCCTGGAATTCAGAGTCTCAGGAAGTTGGTGCGTAGGTACCTTCTGGGTAACTCAGCTACCTCATCTCACACTTAAGAAAACTGAGGGCCAAAGGGTAGAAGCAACTTCCCCAAAGTCACACAAAGAGCTGGTGAAGAGCTGGGCACCCCATGTGACCCAACTGAGTGTTCTTCATAAGCCCAGAGAAAGGAAAGCTATTCCACCTGCTCAATCATCTCCTGTCCAACCTGTGCAACCTTTCCTTCCTTCCTTCCTTCCTTCCTTCCTTCCTTCCTTCCTTCCTTCCTTCCTTCTTTCCAAACAAACAAAGATTTTAAGATTTACTTGAACAGGTTCTTGAAACCTTTAAAGAAAGAGTGGCTGAAAACAGAAATATTTATTTTTAAAATTTATTTACTCTTAATTGTACTTGCTAAAAACTGGAAAATGAAAATTAAGAAAAAATTTTCTGTGTGATAAAAGGCTTTTAGCCATTGGGTTTTTGTTTGTTTTTGCTTGGTTGGTTGGTTTGGTTTGGTTTTTTTGGTGCTGGGGATCCAACCCAGGGCCTTGTGCATGCAAGGCAAGCACTCTAACAACTGAGCTATATCTGCAGCCTCTTAACCTTTGTTTTTTTTTTTTTTTTTTCCTTTGCAATTTATTTATTTATTTATTTATTTATTTATGAAAGTGTTGATTGAATTATATTTTTTAAAAAAATTATTTATTTATTTTTTTAGTCATACATGACAGTAGAATGCATTTTTATATATAATACATACATGGAATGTACATACATCAATCATATTGTCTATTAACCCTTGGTTTTATAAAGCAATAGATCTACCCAACAGCTTACATTCTATGACAAATGACTCTGCCTCTAGAGTGCTGTATTAACAGCAAAGACATTATATGACCATCTTCTGAAGTTACAGAAATGCTTATGACTGGGGCTGGGGTTGTGGCTCAGAGATGAAGCGCTTGCCTCGCACGTTTGAGGCACAGGTGGGTTCGATCCTCAGCACCACATAAAAATCAATAAAAGTAAAATAAAGGTATTGTGTCCATCTACAACTAAAAAATATATTAAAAAAAAAAAAGAAATGATTACGACGAACTGTAGCATTTCCAAATGTATCTGGCATAAAGTAGTTGTTCACCATTAATTTTCTCAAGACCTGAACTGTGTATGGAGTATGACAGTCCTACTACGCATTCTTGGATTTTCTTTTTGTTTGAGATGCAGCCTTGTTTCATGCTTGCTCTTGGTCAGGACTACAGACAACAGGGCTGTACCCTAACCTTAACTTCTATAACTTGAACTCCTTGGGAACAAGAATCACCTTGTATCAGAGTCAAAGTAAAGGACAGCCACTCTAGGTATTCCAAGCAGAAGGAACTTAACACAAGGAACCAGTTATAGAGGTGGTAAAAAAAAAAAAAAAAAAAAGCTGAGACCAAGCAGGGCACAGTGGTGCACATCTGTAATCCCAGTAGTTCAGGAGGCTGAAGCAGGAGGATCGTGAGTTCAAAGCTAGCCTCAGCAATTTAGCGAGTAGCTAAGCAACTCAGTGAGACTCTTGTCTCTAAATAAAATACAAAATGAGGCTGGGGATGTGGCTCAGTGGTCAAGTGCCCCTGAGTTCAATGCCTGGTACCAAAAAAAAAAAAAAAAAAAGCTGTGATTCAACAAGAAATGGCCTCCTTTTAGCCAGAGATTAATAACAGCACAAAGTTTCCACCATCCCTAAAACTGTAGGGCCTCAGGAAGAGGGTAAATGTTACCAAGCTCAGAAACCTAGGCAGAAGCTGGGATGGGGATGAGAGTTCTCATCAGGTGCTGGCATCACAGAGGCAGGGGCTGGCTGATGGATCTGGGATGCCACTGAAGCAGAGAGAGGGAAGAAAGGTCCTAGTGATGGAAAAAGAGCTATCGTGGAGAAGGTACCCAAAAGGGAGCTGAAATGGCTATACAAATAAGCAAAATAGACTTTAACACCAAAACTGTTTACAGAGACAGAGAATGACACTTTATAATGATAAAAGGATCAATCCATTAGGAAGATATAATAGCTATAAACATATCGGCACTGAAACAGCGGAGCCCAGAAGTACATTCAGCAAACATTGACAGAACTGAAGGGAGAAATGCAAGAGTTTGGTAATAATAGAGACTTCAATACCCTGCTTTCAATAATAGGTACCACTACTAGACAGTGGGCCAACTAGACCTAACCTGTCTACAGAGCGCTTCGCTCACACCAGCAGAATCTATGCTCTTCTCAGGTGCACATGAAACCCTCTCCAGGATAGACCGTGCTTTAGGACATAAGACATATCTCAATAAATTTAAAAGAATTGAGATCGAAGTATGCTCTCCGACCACAAACAGGAACAAAAGGAAATTTGAGGAATACATAAATATGTGGAAAGTAAACCTCACACTCTTAAAATAATCCACAGGTCAAAAAAGAACTCACTAAGAAAATTAGAAAAAAACACCTCAAAATGAATGAAAATGGAAACACAACATACCAAAACTTGTGGGATGCAGCCAAACAGCACGTATAGAGAAACTAGTAGCAATAGAGCAGACTATGTTTTTACAAAGAAGAAACAAGTCAAATAGAGAACTTGACTACTTTTTTTCAGTACTGAGTAATAAGCCCAGAGTCTCTCATACATACTAGGAAAGTGCTCTACACTGAACTGTATCTCTGCTCCTTTTTCACTTTTGTTTTATATCAAGACAGGGTTTGGCTTAGGTACTGAGACTGTCCTCAAACTTGTGATCTTCCTGCTTTAGTTTCCTGAGTACCTGGGATTACACATGAGCCCTTCCATGCCCGGCTGAGAATTAACCTTTTAACTTAACAAAAATAAGAGAAATAAAACAGAAATAAGGAAATATAATAAAGACTGGGATACAAAGAAATGAAATCTAGAATTGGAAACATTAGAGAAAACCAACAAAACCAAAAGTTGATATCCCAAAATATCAATACAAATGACTAAAATATTTGACTTACCCAGATACCAAAACTAAACAAAGGCATCACAAGAACAAAAAAACACAGATCGATATCCCTTTTAAATATAGGCACAACATTTCTCAACAAAACATTTACAACTAAATCCAGCAATATATTTAAAACAAACAAACTACATGCCATAGCAAGATATTTATCCCAGGAATTCAAGTTTCATTTAACCTACAAAAATACAATCCATAGGGGCTGGGGTTGTGGCTCAGTGGCAGAGCACTTGCTTAGCACATGTGGGGCATTGGGTTTGATCCTTGGCACAGCATACAAAAAAAAAAAATAAGCAAATAAAATAAAGGCATGCTGTCCATCTACAATTACAAACAAAAATTTTTAAAAAATGCAATCCAAGTAATACATTACTGTTAAAACACTAGAGGATGAAAAAAGGCTCAATGGACACAAAGAAAGTATTTGACAAAATCCAACAAACGAGGAGTAGAAGGAAATATGATAATGACCATCTGTGATAAACCCACAGCTAACAACATACTTAATGACAAAAGATTATTTTTTTCTGCCGGACGAAGTGGCACGTGCCTATAATCCCAGCAGCTCAGGAGGCTGAGGCAGGAAGATCAAGAGTTCAAAAGCCAGCCTCAGCAATAGCAAGGCGCTGAGCAACTCAGTGAGACCCTGCCTCTAAATAAAATACAAAATAGGGCTAGGGATGTGGCTCAGTGGTTAAGTGCCCCTAAGATCAATCCCTGGTACCAAAAAAAAAAAAAAAGACTGTTTTTCCCCTAAAACCAAGTATAAGGCCAGTGACGCTTGCCACTTCTATTCAACATTGTTCTAGCTCTGGTAGTTAGGCAGGGGGAAGAAACAAAATGCACCATCATTGAAATGGAAGAAGTAAAACTCCTTCTATTCACATATGGCATGATCTTATATTTAGGAAATCCTAAAGATTACACACACACACACAAAATTAGAACCAATAAATGAGTAAAATTGTAAATTACAAGATAAATGTACAAAGATCAATTGTATTTTTATACACTATCAATGAGCAATCTGAAACCTAAATTAAGAAATAATTCCATGTAAGACGGTATCAAAAACAATTTTTTAAACTTAGAAATAAATTTAACAAAAGAAGAAAAATGCTTGCACACTAAGAAGTATAAAACACTGAAAAAAAAATAAAAGATCTAAATACAAGAAAATATATCCCATGTTCATGGACTGTAAGACTTAATATTAGGGACCGGGCTTATAGCTCAGTGGTAGAGCACTTGCCTAGCATGTGTGAAACACTGGGTCTGATTCTCAGCACCTCAATAAATAAATAAAATAAAGGTCCATCAACAACTAAAAAAAATACATATTTTATATAAAGACTTAACATTATTAAGATGATAATATTCCCTAATTATCACTTTTGTTTTATTTCAATACAATCACTATCAGAATCCCACCTGGTTTTACTGCAAACATTGATAAGCTGACCCTAAAATTTGTATGGAAAAGAAAGAGACCCACATTAGCCAAAACAATTTCAAATTTTACTACAAGATACAATAATCAAAACAGTGAGGTTACAAGCAGGAGACAGACATACAAATTGACAGAATAGAACTGAGAGTCCATAAATAAACCATCACATTTTTGGTCCGTTGATTTGTAACAAAGGTGCCAAGACAACTCAATAGCAAAAGAATGGTCTTTTCAACAAATTATGCTGGGAAAACTAGATATCCACATCCAGAGAATGAAGGTGGATTTTTACTTCACACCATATTCAAAATGGCTCAAAATTGGATCAGACCTAAATGTACAAACTAAAACTTTAAAACTCTTATAAGAAAACACAGGAATAAATCTTTGTGAATTCACACAACAAAAACACAGTTGACAAAAGAAAAAGAAATATATTGGACTTCACATTTTAAAACATTGTGCTTCAAAGGACACCCACAAGACCGTGAAAAGATAATTCACAGAATGGGAGAAAGTACTTACAAATATACACCTGATAAAGGGCTTACACCCAGAATATATAAAGAACTCTTACAATGCCAATAAATAATAATAATAATAATAATAATAATAATAATAATAATAATAACCACCCAGTTTTTTAAAGGGCAAAGAATTTAAATAGGTAATTCTCTAAAGAAAATATATAAGGGGTCAATAATCACAAAGATGCTCAAGATCAGTAGTCAGAGGGAAAACCAAAACCACTGTGAGCTAACACTTCACACCCACTAAGAATCAGGACAGACAATAACAAATTTTGTTGAGTGTGTGGGATCTTCATACATGATTGGTGGGATATAAAAAAGTAATACAATCACTTTGGAAATGGTATAAAATTTTCTCAGTAGGTTAAACATATACTTACCACATAACCCAACAACTCTACTCAGAGGCACATATGCAAGAGAATAAAATCCTATGTGTACACACACACACACACACACATACAACTTGTACACAAATATTCATAGCCTCATTATTCATAATAGCTAAAAAGTAGAAACAACCCAAAGGCCCAACTGATGATGGATAAACAAAATACCATGTATTGCTACAATGGAATATTGTTTAACCATAAAAAGGAATGAATAACTAGCCGGGCATGGTGGCACATACCTGTAATCCTAGAGGCTGAGGCAGGAGGATCAAGAGTTCAAAGCCAGTCTCAGCAATAGCAAGGCTCTGAGCAATTCAGAGAGACCCTGCCTCTAAATAAAATACAAAATAGGGCTGGAAATGTGGCCCAGTGGTTGAGTACCCCTGAGTTCAATATCTGGTACAAAAAAAAAAAAAAGGACCAAATAACTGAGACATGCTACAACACAGATGAACCTTGGAATGTCTAACCGAAAGAAGCCAGATAACAAAGAACACAGTTGTCCATGCCTATTGGCGTTAAATGTCCAACACAGACAAATCTATAGAGACAGAAAGTTGATCTTCAGTTACCAGGGATTGATTGCAGGTGGGAGTGGAGAACGTATGGGAGTCCTTTTAATAGTAATGGTGGAGATGACTAACAACTGTCCTAAAATGGATTGTAATGATGGTTATACAACCTGGGAATATATAAAAGCCACGGCATTGTACACTTGAAGAGGGTGAATTTTATGGTACATATTATACCAAATCAAAACCATCATTAGGAGAGGGAAAAAAAAAAAAGAAAAGTTGGAGGGAAAGAAGTTTGAGAAATGCGGTTCCCTATAACATCAAGACCACAAGGACAGAGTGAGCACTTGCAATTTTATGTTGCCTTGACATTGTTGTTTTTGTTTGTTGTTGTTGTTTTTGTTTTGTTTTGTTTTTCTGGGGATAGAACCCAGAGGCACTTACCCACTGAACCACATCCCCAGCCCTTCTTATTTCATTTTGAGACAGGGTCTCCCTAAATTGCTGAGGCTGACTTTGAACTTGCAATCCTCCTACCTCAGCCTCCCGAGTTGCTGGGATTGCAGGTGAGCACCACCACGCCCTGCTCTTTGCAACATTTTAAAATAAAAGTTTAACTTTCTCATACCAGAAGTGAAACTCAAGTTACCCTCGACTCGTCCCCACCGGAATGGCCCTAGCTGGTGGCTACCGATAAAAACCCAAAGGCACTTCTACTTTTATTTGCAGTTTGTTTTAAACAGACCATTTAGACATTTGCTCAGGACCTGATGTGACCACCTCAGAGTCACAGCATGACCTGTGTGACTGCTTCCTTTAAACCTGCCAATTAAAGATCTCTGTAGGAAACCAGTTTGGATGATACCCTGGATCCCAAAAGGATCCCGGACCCCACCAGTCCCCTGGTTCTCTGATGGCGCTCAGTGGGCAAGCACACCAGCTCCCTCCCTCCCCCCAGGATCTGTAAACATGAAAACTCTTAAACTTTCACTTTGTGGTTAGGTTGTTGCAGCTTTTCCTGCAGTGTGACCCTTGATGGCAGGGCCACCTGAGGGACCTCACGCAGGTGATGTAGGTTGTTCCTCTCTGGTGGCTCCTGGGACAGTAGTAGCTCCTGGCTGAGCTGATAATGAAACTCAAAAGTTTCATTCAACCCAAAGGGAGTAATGGGGACACACCTCCCCCTGACTCCAACCCTCTGCCCACAGCCTGACATGTGATACCCTGGCTATAAACCTGTGTTGGATTAACCAGGAGCCCCTCACCGAAGCTCTGCCAGGGGGCACAAGGGGCTTTTCAAATGTAAATGACCTGATGATTCAGGATCTTATGACCAGTGACGGGGGCTGTCACTCTGTCACCTTTCTCATACCCTTTGTCCCCAGAAGGCTCTCTGGGCCCTAATGAGGCTTGGAGGGAGGAGCAGGGGTGGGAGGGGCGGGCAAGAGGGAGGCTCCTCTCACAACTTAAAAGGGGCTCTTACCATTTCCTCCCCAGACAGGGGTAGCTGAGACTGGGGCCCAGCCTTCCTGTGTGGTTTCAGTCGCCGGAGAGTGTCATGGACCTGGGTGAGTAAACCTCCCTGTGAGACAAAACAGGGAATAGCACCGGGGTCCCAGACCCCAGGCAGACCTAGTGGAGTCGGGGTGGGGTGGAGGGCATCAGGAGGTTTGGTGGGCATTGGTGGCTACTTCCAGAGAATGACACTCTAGAGTCCCAGGGAGGGTGCACCTGCCCTTTCAGACCCAGGAGAGCAGGCAGCCATTGGGGCCAGGAAGGACCAGGGGGCTGAGGGGGTATCTTTCTAAAATAGCAAGGAATGGAAAACTCAGCAGGGTGGGGCTGGGTGGGTGACCTGGACAGAACCTGTTCTTGTGAGGCCCCCTGAGACCCGGGGACCAGTTTCAGCAGGGGGAAATCCTCCTTGGAGGGCTCAGGACCTTCCCCCCTCTTCCCAATGCTCTCTCCCTTCTCCCCTGCTCACTGGGAGTCTGGATCCCTGTGCGGTTGGGAAGTAGTCAATCACAGGTGACTGTGTTGGGTGCAAGGTGCGGTGCAAAGCAGGCGTGGTCTGCGGTGCTTTCTCTCTGCTGTGCAATCCACGGGCTTTGTACCAGCTCTGCCACTTGCCTCTTGCAAGTTCAGGGATAAAAATGGAAGAGCTGGTGACACTCAGCTTAGAGAAGCCATAGCCAGCCCTCCAGCACAGCCCCTGTCCCTGATCAAACCCCCCTTACTCCAGCCAGATAGACAGCCTCTGGGCTGTAGAAAGCCCTTCTTCTGGTCTAACCTGGGTCTTGACTAGAGAGGGTAGAAAGGGAGCCCCAAGTGGGTGCTGAGTGGGTCTTCCAGCCCCAGACACCCCAGTTGTCAATCTCAGCTGCAGAGTCAGTGCCGCCTAAAGCAAAGAAGGCCAGGTTCTTAGATGGCTCGCCACACCAGCAAGCGAAGCGGCCTCAAAGCCACAAGAGGTTGGCTTTAAAAAGTGAAGGTTCCTTGGTGCTGTCCTCACACCCTCCTCGCCACACCACAGCCCTTGCCTCCTCTCTGCCTTCCCCGCCCACCCTGAATCCTAGGTCTGGACCCAGCAGACAGCTGTGGAAGGGGTACAGTGGACCCCCCATCCACCGCCTATGAACTCCAGTATCTTGCATTTCTGCATCCTGGGTGCTTTGGGGATTAAGTGGCAAATGTTTGTGGAATGGATGGACGGACGGACGGACGGATGGATGGATGGAATGAATCAAGAACTTCAAGTGGATTTTCAGTTTTGAAAATCTCTTCTAACTTCTTTTCCCAGTCAGCCTGCCCCCTAAACCCACTCCAAGGAATCCAAATGTGCCAGCCACAATCCCCGAGCGCCCATACCACCCACTGGAGATGGCTTCCCTGTGTTGACCACTAAATGATTGAAAAGCAGCTCCCCTGGAGGAGGAGTCTAAGCTGGTCAATTTCCATAGTGTGAATTCTCCTGCCCTGCTTGACCCCAGGTGGTCAGCCACCTACTTAACACACAGAGGGATGCTCTCACAATTGGCTCCAGAGCATCTAGGAGCGTCCCCCTAGACTAGGTTTGGGGACACTAGACCCCTGGTCCTGGAGGAAGTGATGTTCTTGCTTCCTCACTCAACTTGAGAGAGAGCCCCAACGGCCAAACCCGAAATATGGGTATGAGGAGAGGCCTCTGAGAAGCTGTGCTCAAAACGGGCTCTGGGCCGTTGGAAGGGCGGCTGGGCCACAAAGGGTCTGTTTTTCGATATTCGTCTGCCCAGGAGGGAGCGAGAGGTAGATGAGGAGGCACAGTTTCTGTTACACAAAATGAAAACGCCACTTGAAGGCTGAGCCGGACTTTTTTGCGGCCTTTTTTCGCAGTTTGAATGAGCAACCCTTTCACCCTCCCCACTGTCAGAATTCTCAAAAGCAGAGAAAAGAAAATTGACCTGCCACAGACTTGTGTGTCACAGCGTGGCCATACGTGGTGGCGAAGGAAGATGCTAAAGGAATTCAGGGACGATCCCTCCTCTCTTCCCTCAGAGGGGAAAGCTACAGCCTGGGTGGCTATGGAAAAACCTCTCCTCTTTACCAGGCACTTTCTTTCAGTCAACTCTCACGGATTGAGGAATCCAGGGAAAGCCAGTCAGGGGAGGAGAGAGACATATATGTCAACACACTACTGTAGCCGAGAGAGAGAGAGAGAGAGAGAGAGAGAGAGAGAGAGAGAGAGAGAGAGAGAGAGAGAGAGAGCATTAATGGGGATAAGGACAAGATAAGGAAAGAAGTGTGATCATAGGTCAGCAGGGCATTTAAGTTGGGTTTTGAAGGATGTGGAGGAGTTGTCAAACCAAATGAGGACAGGGTCCAGGATATGGCAGGGACATCAAACTCACTGCCATCAGAAGCCAATAAGGTAACTAAGGTAGAAGGCATAAGATCTAGGAAGGAGAGGGGAGTGGAGTGAACCCAGCACTGCAGGCCTCCCCTAAAGGCATCCACATCAAATAGTTTTAGAGCTCCATGCAGCACACAGAATACCCTGGGTACTCGGGCTCAGGAGTGGTCAACTCTGGCAAATGTAATAAAGGCAAGAAAGAAGCAAATTGAGGGAGATAGGAGAGGAAGGTAAAGGTACCGTCCGACCAATACTTACAACTTCGCATGGCATCACTGAGAAGCTCGCACTTTATCTTGAAAACAATTGAGGAGCCAGTGAAGATTTTTACTTCTCAATTAGGTGAACTAAGGGACTAGATTTGTGTTTTGGAAAGAGCTGCAGAACCTTCTATCAGACAGGACCAGCTCTGAGAGATTATGGCGAATAGAAGCAACAGAACATCCAGGTGTGGTGGCACACGCCTGTGGATCCCAGCCACCCAGGAAGGTGAGGCAGAAGGATCGCAAGTTCAAGGCCAGCCTCGGCACCTTAATGAGATCCTGTCTCAAAATATTAAAAACAAATGGAAAGGGCTGGGGAGGTAGCTCAGTGGTAGAGCATCCCTGGGTTCAATCCCTAGGACCATTAAAAAAAAAAAAATAGAAGCAAGAGAACTGAGTGACCAATGGTTACAGAGAGTGGGGGTTGCCTTCATGCTCCACAGAGGGCCACGTACCCAACAGGCACATCAGGAATGTAGCATGATGCAGTGGTGAGAGCCCAAACCTGACTATGCCATTCACATCTCAGATCCATCTCTGAGAAGGCAGCTGTGTGCCACCAGGCAAGTAGCTTAACCTCTCTGGGACTCTGTTTCCTGGAACGTAGAATAAGAATCACAGGGAAAGCCTTACAATACATTGTGAGGGAGAGATACATAAAGACTAGGAGGCAGCACACCAAAAAAAAAAAAAAAAATGGTTTCCAGAGTCAGAAGGTTCAAAGCCCAGCTCCACCACTAGCCATTCAGGTGACTCTGGGAATGCTACTACTAATCTTGCTGTACTGTTTCTTCATTGGCAAGTGGGGACGATAGCGGTGCCAATATCTCAGGGCTTTTGCAAGGATTCAATGAGACCTCACAGGTAGGCGGTTTCATTGGCTAAAGCAGAGAATAGAAGTGACTTCACGACTCAGCCATGTCTCTCCTGTCCCTGCCTGTGTAGAATGGGTCCCCCAGGCCTCCTATCTCCTCTCTAGATCCTTGGGGCTTTCCTGCTTCTGCCCTCCCACTCCCCCACCCAGGAAAGAACAATTCCAGAGAGGAAAAAGATGGGGAGGCTCTGGGGCCAGATAATGGGCAGCCAGGAGTCCTGGGCACCTGGAAGGTCTGGGAAAACTTGGGAATGGGGTAGGAAGGAGCCAGTAATCTTCTCCTCCCAGACTGGAGGTTTCTCAGGACGGGGGCTCCGGTTGGAGTTCTAGGGAAGTTTACACTCATGATGCTCATTACTGGAAATTCAGGAACTCAGAAAACACCCAGCATCTAGGTCAACTGCTCCTCAACGTCCCTGAGATTGGTGCCACCCAAGTTGCTACCCAAAACCAGTCACTTTATGACTTTTAACAAACAGGAGTGATCTGACTCGTGGCCACTGACCGGGTCCCTGGGCCACACACCAGAATTCCCCTAAGTTCCCCTATTAACTTTCCTGAAAATGGTCCGTCCTGGACCAACAAGACGCCTGCTTATCCCCCAGGCCCAACACACTTGGAATGTGAAATCACCCACGTACACGGGCCAGGACCCCCCATCCCCTGTCCCCCACCCCCACCCCCGCTCCATACTAGCAAAAGGAATGGGACGGGGCCCAGGAAAAGGGCAGCCAGAGTAAAACAGAAACAGCACTTGCTCCTTGTATTTCACCTCTTGTGGCTGATCAAAACTTTGAGGTTTCTCGTTCTCGGTGACAGTCAGAGCTGGCTTTCTCTAGAGTAACCGAAAGACTTTGACGTGTTTAAAGAAACCTCGAACGCTGAGCATCAAGATGAGTCAGGGAGGGTAGGCGGTGCACTGGACCCTGGAGAGAGTGTGGTTAGGCGGAGACATGTGGCCTCAAGCTCAGGGGTTCCAGAGGTAATTCAGTAAGAAAGGGGAGGGAGACATCAGAGCAGGATGCCACACGGAGGTCCATGCCCACCAGGACTGTAGATGCTCAGGCACGAGTGGGGGACAAGGGGACTGTGAGTTCCTGTCCCCAGTATTCAAAGATGCAGCTAGGAAGGTATGTCCAAATACACGTGGCTTGACTGCCATGGTAAGCACCAGGAGCTTTATCCTTAGGGTTGGGTAGAACCCGTGGGAAGACACCATGGGGGTTGGCATCAGAACTATGCTTTAGGGACAGGCACGGTGATGCACACCTCTAATCTCAGAGGTTCTGGAGGCTAAGGCAGGAGGATCGCAGGTTCAAAGCCAGCCTCGGCAACTTAGCAAGACCCTGTCTTAAAATTAAAAAAAAAAAAAAATTTAAAAGGCTGGGTATGTGGCTCAGTGGTTAAGCACCCCTGGGTTCAATCCCTGGTTCAAAAAAAGAACTATGCTTTAGGAACCGTGTCTAGCAGTAACATGCAGGATACTTTTCTTGAGGTGGGAGGAATATTTTCTTATCTATGTGACCGGATGCCGTTCCTCCCTATCCTAGGAACTCCCAAGCACAGAATCCCCAGCCACAAGCCCTGTGCCTGGAGCCCCTAACTGCAACCTGGGTGTCATGCAGGAGTGCTCCAGCAGGTGGTGCTGTGGCCAAGGACACAGACCCTCGGGCTTGGGCTGCTTCCCTAACCTCCAGAGGGCCCTCAGTCTCCAGAAGATGCCTGGAACAGGGTCCCAGGCATTTCTGGTCCCTACTGAGACTGGAGCAGCAAATGCCTACGGGTCCTGCCTGAGTATTTACAGGTGCTATCACAGTGAATTTCCTGTGGGTCAGACCCTGGCTGGGAACCGAGAGTCAGGGGACAAGGGGGAATTCCAGGGGTAAAGAAGGCACAGCTGGTGCCTAGGGGGTGTTCCCAGCCTGCTGGCGGGATGACACTTCTACATAAATGGCTCTGTCAACTGTCCTCCCTGCTCAGCCTGCAGCAGGAAATATGTTCTAAGGCTCGGCCACAAGGCCAACTGAGCAGTTGTCCGCAGCATATCCAGGCCCTGTGCGTTGAAACCTGGCCTCTCCATCTGCTGCTCAGAAGCAAGGAGAGCCTCCTGACCTCCATAGCAGGTTCCATTTTCCTGCCACCCCCACCCCCATCACCCCACCCCACCCACGGGGGGTGGAGGGGGGACTGGCACTGCTCCCCTCCTACCAAGCGCCTGAGGCATTAGATTAGGGAACAAGTGAAAGAAAATATACACAATTTTAGAAAAAGAAATATAATTACATCATAAAATAGTGACCACCCATCCCCCAGGTGTCCACTCAGACCCATGATGCTCCCTCCCTTGGAAGGACAAGCAGGGCATTCATCCATTCATTCTCAGGCACACAATTCCTGGGCTTGCACCAGGTAAGAGGGAAGGGATTCCTGCCCCAAAGGTAGGCTCAGGGGACCAATAATCAGTGCTAAGTAAATGTCAGTGAATGAAGAAGTGTTAGGGGTCCCGCGGGTCCTTACAGCACTCCCCTACCATGGAAAGGCAAGTGAAGTAACCTCATTCCTCCAGCCTGTCCTGTGAAATCCCCTATTTCCTCGGCCCACCTGGCCAGGAAACACTTGAGGCTTCATATGAGGCTGCTTGCTCAGCTGAATACCAAGAAATGCTCCCTGGACCAAGGGACCCTGGCACCGAAGTAGGGCAGGACTGTGTACACACTCCGGGGCCTTGCCTTCTCTTCCTGCATCTCACTCACTGGAAGGCACCACTGAGACCCTGGGGTCAGGCAAAGATGGAGTAAAGGAAGTCCAGAGAACATCTGGGACTCTTGGGGGGAGGGGTTGGGCCCCATCCTCCCAAGACCACCCTGGGGACTTGAGGGACAGTCAAGTTTCCAGTAAACTCTCCAACTCCAGAAGAAGCCCAGCTGGGCCAGGGTCAGTGGTGGGAAGCGCCTACCCCGTGTTCTAATCCTGGACCTGGGAGTGGAGGAAGGAGAGGTGAGGACAGGGATGCCGGGCAGCAGGCCAGGTGTTCAAAAGCACAATCTGGTTCTGATGTTCTCTTTTGCAAACGCAGAGCCTGGAGCTCAGGACGACGGTTCCCAGCAGCATCTCCCCCTCCGCTGCTTTCTTTAATAACAAAGGGTCGTCCCTGCCAAGCAATAACTTTCTTGCCTTGTCTCCTACAGGGAAACCAATGAAAAGCGTGCTGGCCGTGGCTCTCCTTGTCATTTTCCAGGTGAGATTTCCTACCAAGGAACGCTCTGTTCCCTCCCCGACTCTCCCCTCCCAAGCCAGGAGTGCTGTTGGAGAAGCTGGTCATTTGCTAGAAAGAAATAAAAGGCCCAGACAAAAACCCACCTGCCATTCATTAAGCTGATGACCACCCTCCTCTCCATCTGTTGAGCAACCCTCCCCTCCCCCCACGAGTCCCAGATGTTCTCTGGACTTCCTTTATTCCATCTAAATTAAAATATGGGGTGAAGTTATTTACCACCACCTTCCCTACCCCACCTCCAGTCTCCCCACCCAAGAAACTCGGATTGAGCTCTTGGAGAGAGAAGAACCGCAAAACTTTCTTCTCCCACTGGTTCTGCACAGGATCCCTGTCCTCACCTGGTTTTGCACATATGTGCACACAGGGAAGATGCCACGTGTGAGCAGAGAAAAGAAACTTTGGTCTGGTGACCCAGCTACTATTCTATCCCCCTCTCCCTTCAGTCCAAGGCTCCCCTAGAAGCCCCACTCTCTGTCATGAAACTGAGACCCATCTGGCCCTGCTGTGAGGATGGGGAAGAAAGATGGGGCCCAGACAATGTGGGGGAGGGTGGATGGAGCAAGCACCCCACAGGGGCCTGAACTCTGCAGGAGCAAAGATCCCCAACTTGCAGGTTTCCATTCCTCAGTCCCACTTGACGGCAGAAGATGCACCCAGTCAAGGGCCAGAGTCAGGAAACTCCTTGCGTTCGTTCGTTTCCCCTGTTGGTCGGGGTGGGAGCGCTCTAGGGCTTGGGGAACAGCCGGCTCCTCCGAGGCCACTCTGGAGAGGCCGTGCTTCAGAACTGGGCTCTTCCCCAGGTCTGGTGGCCAGAGGGGAAGCTTTCCAGGAGCTCAGGCCAGAGGCAGGCCCCAAGCTGGGCACTGTTCCCAAAACCCCATCCCAAAGGCCCCCCGGAGCTTGGACGGCAGCCCTCAACCTGGCCCCCTTCCCCATCTCTACTGCCTCCCTCCCTCTGCCCTGTGCTGCTGGCTGGAAGGCTGGGGAGGGGATGAAGACAGCTGTGGCTCATTCTTCTCTTTCTGGGGAGGGGTGCGGGGGGGGGGGTGCGGGAGGAGGCTCAGACAGGCAGGATGTGGTGAGGCTGTGGGCTGCAGAGGCATCAAGGCTGCAGGGGGGTTGTGGAGCAGGAGGACTGGGTGGGGGAGCACGCTTCACAGAGGCTGTGAGTACGACCGACCGTCCAAAAGGACTGAACCAACCCCATTAAGCCTAGGGATCCTGGACCTAAGGCCTTGTGTCTTCCTCTGGGTGGGCCAAAGGCAGCCAGCTTCCTCCAGGACCCCCAGGCTGCAGCCACGCCAGGAGAGGGGAAAGGGGTTGCCACTGAGTTTCCTTCTCAAGCTAGCAGTGCCTAAAGAAAAGCTCCTGGACACCATTTCACCCTCTCCTGTCCTCATCCCTGGACAGTGATGAATGCAGAATGTGGATTGTCATTGAACTGCTAAGAGCCCGGTTCCCTGAGGAAGAACCAGGAGTTTCCTGAGGCCGTTCTTCTAGAGCAGGGCCATCTATCATTGTGCACAGTGGCACTTGTGCCCCCTCCTTCATTGATAAAATCACGGCAGGCTGCTGAACCTTCACCCTGTCCTGCAGACAGGCTAAAAAAAGCCCAGAGCAGCTGAGCCCTGCTGATTGGGATCTGTCTGCCGGAAGAGAGAGAGGCAGAGAGGTGGGGGGGAGAGTGGGAGCACAGAGGGAGAGTGGGAGAAGAAAGTCACACTTCCTTCCAGGGGCACAGCTGCCACAGCTGAGGAGCACTCCCCCCACCGGGCCCTGTCATCCAGTCATCGACTCACAGAGCTCAGTGCCCTTGGGCACACGTTGCCTGAGCTCCTGCCAGAGTGCTAGCGGACACCAAGAATACATAAACGTCTCCAGGTTGCTCACCACCCGGGATCACAGCCTTCTGCCCCAAACCTGGGGCTTCTTGTCCTCTTAACAGGAGTTTTGCCGCCTTCTCACGGCAGGTGCTCCTCAACCTTGACCCCAGGGTGGACTTTTCCCTCGAAATCCGAGGCATTTTAAAGGCCCCCTGGAAAACTCCACCAGGTTCTAAAGGAGGCTCCAGAAGAAAGACACACACACCACACACACACACACACACACACACACACCCCAACCTCACAGAGTTTTCAGGGGGCAAAATAAAACTGTAAACATGAAAGGGTCCAAGAACCTGGGCTAGGTGCCTCACCACTAGCATGTGCAAGAGATAGGATTCACCTCCATTTCACAGTCAGGAAAACTGAGGCTTAGTGAGAGGAAGTGCCTTTAACCAGTTCGAGGCTCATTGGACCCCAAGGCCGCGACTATTTCCAGCCCACTGTTTACACATGTGAGGCTGAGTGTCTCAGAATTGGCAAAATCAGACCCTTGATCCTGATTGGTAGAAATCTAGAATCCTGGGCCCCGCCCAGCTCACCAAATTAGGGTATACCTTTGTTTTGGGGTTTGGTTTGGTTTGGGTTTTGTATCAGGGAGTGAATCCAAGGGCACTCAGCCACACTGAGCCAGCCACACTGAGCCACGTCCCCAGCTCTTCTTCCTTTTTTTTTTATTTTGAGACAGGCCTCACTACACTGCAACAGCCAGTTGCTGAGGTTGGCCTTGAACCTTCGATCCTCCTGCCTCAGCGTCCCAAGCCGCTGGGATTACAGGCATGTGCCACCATGCCAGACAGGATACACATTTTAACAAGATCCCTAGGTAACTCATATGCATGTTAAAGTTTGAGATGCAGTGATTTCAAACCAAAGAAGTGCCTGGAGAGTTTAGGAAAAATACAGATTCCTAGGTCCCATTCCCTGAGATGCTGGTTCTCAGTTAAGGTCTGAAAATTTGTGTTTCTATCTCGTTCCAGGAGAGGCTGATGACAGTCCACACTTTGAAACCACTGCTCTAAGATAAATCCCAGCCAGATTTGGACCCACCTCACTAAAACTGAACTGTTTTCCCTTATTTCCTTCCCCACAGGTGTGCTTGTGCCAAGATGAAGTCACAGATGATTACATCGGGGACAACACCACAGTGGACTACACCTTGTACGAGTCTTTGTGCTCCAAGAAAGATGTGCGGAACTTTAAGGCCTGGTTCCTCCCCGCCATGTACTCAGTCATCTGCTTCGTGGGCCTGGTGGGCAATGGGCTGGTGGTGTCCACCTACATCTATTTCAAGCGGCTCAAGACCATGACAGATACCTACCTGCTCAACTTGGCCATGGCAGACATCCTCTTCCTCCTGACTCTTCCCTTCTGGGCCTACAGTGCAGCCAAGTCCTGGATCTTCGGTATCGACTTCTGCAAGTTCATCTTTGGTATCTACAAAATAAGCTTCTTCAGTGGTATGCTGCTGCTGCTTTGTATCAGCATCGACCGCTATGTAGCCATCGTCCAGGCTGTGTGTGCCCACCGCCACCGCGCCCGCGTGCTTCTCATCAGCAAGCTGTCTTGTGTGGGCATCTGGATGCTGGCCACGTTGCTTTCCGTCCCAGAGCTGCTCTACAGCGGCATCCAGAGGAGCAGCAGCGAGCAAGCCTGGCGATGCTCTCTCATCACCGAGCGTGTGGAGGCTTTGATCACCATCCAGGTGGCCCAGATGGTGATTGGCTTCCTGGTGCCCCTGCTGGCCATGAGCTTCTGCTACCTCGTCATCATCCGCACCCTGCTCCAGGCGCGCAACTTCGAGCGCAACAAGGCCATCAAGGTGATCATTGCCGTGGTTGTAGTCTTCATCGTCTTCCAGTTGCCCTACAATGGGGTGATCCTGGCCCAGACGGTGGCCAACTTCAACATCACCAGCAGCACCTGCGAGCTCAGCAAGCAACTCAACATCGCCTATGATGTCACCTACAGCATGGCCTGCGTCCGGTGCTGCGTCAACCCTTTCCTGTACGCCTTCATTGGTGTCAAGTTCCGCAACGACCTCTTCAAGCTCTTTAAGGACCTGGGCTGCCTCAGCCAGGAGCAGCTCCGACAGTGGTCTTCCTGTCGGCACACGCGGCATACCTCTATGAGCATGGAGGCCGAGACCACCACCACCTTCTCTCCATAGGCAGCTCCTCTGCCCAGGGGAGAGGGACTTCTCCCAGGGCCTAGGGGACAGAGAGCAGATTCAAGACACCCATCCAAAAGCTGCTGAACGAAAAGCAGTTCTGGCCATTGAAGTTGACCTCAGCGTAAAAACCAAGAGTCCCAAGAGACAGCTTGACCCCAACACTAGCTACCTCAACCAAGGCTGCCAATAAAGCTGTTGTCCCCAAACCAGACATCAAAAGTGAAAGTGGTGAAACCATCTGCCCCTCGTGAGCAATAGTGAAGGAGATGGGACTGATGGTGGCAGGGGCTGCTGAGTCCCCTGAATGAACCTTCTTCTCAGCTAGAAAGAAGCCATCCCAGAGACTCAAGGGCAGAGGCCAGGCCTTCCAGAAAACAAGACTCTGTCTCCAAGACCAAGATTTTGGCGAAGCTTCTTAGCCTGGTGAGAAAGGGGACAGGTCAAACCAACTCTGTGAGTCCCCTCCTCCATCTCTCTTTTCCACTGTCAGCAAGGCAACCTCCTAACTGCCCTGAGAGCACGTCTGCCCTTCCCCTGCCACTGACAAGGAAAGGTGGTGTTCCCTGCAGGCCAGGCCGGCTGCCCCAGCCTGACCAAGCCACTTTCCCAGCCAAGCTCTGCAGCAGCGATGACATAAGGTCAGGTCTCAGCTCCACGAGGATGAGAGGGGAGGACAGAAAGGTTGGAGACCAGAGAGGGTGACAGTGCTGGCTGCCAGATGAAAACTGTCCTGCTCTTCAATTCATTAAGAGAGCAAATAAAACTTTGCTTTGAGGAAACGACAGCTTTGAAAGAAAGAGGCTAAACATTATTTTGTAAATGGCAGATGAGTGTGTTCTTTTGCAATGTCCCACGCCCCACCTGACGGCCCCCATCCCCCTCCTCCCCATCCTCATTTCTCAGAGAAGCTCAGAAACATGAGAACACTGAGCTGTGCTCTGAGCTCATCCAGTGACAGCAGCCCAAGAAGCTGAGAGAGGGTTGAAGGAGGATAAGGACAGGATGTCCATCTTGTGAACGCCCTTCCAGAGAGCAGGAGATGGAACCAAGCCTGTGCAGTCACCAGTGAACCAGAGACTCCAATCTGAGTGGAGATTTAGAGAGACCACATTGTTCCAGTAACTTCTCTGCCTGAGAACTATCTTGACCCTCAGCTGGATCTGCCCTGTGCCAGCTCAGCCTGGAACTAGAGCCCTGACCCTTGTCAGGCCCCAAACTTGTGTTTGGAGGGAGGGCTTTACCCTGGGCTCTGTGGTCACAGAGTCTAGAACGAGGCTGATGAGACAGGCTGGATGGGACCCTTCGCTGGGTGCTTAAAATCTGGGACCACCCAGGACGCTCCCTACGGGCCACTTGTTGCAATGGTCCTCCGTGGCATGTGTCTTGATCCACTCTGAATGCAGCGCTAAACTCCAGTCTGGGTCATTGTTAAATAGTAGAAAAGTGTTCCTCACAGTTCTGGAGGCTGGACAAAGGGCCTAAAGGGCACAGCAGGTTCCCGTTAGCTCTTTTATAAGGTCATTAATCCCATTCATGGGGCTCTGATAACCTCCCCCTCATCGGGACTCTCCCAGTAATGCCACTACTTTGGGGTTCCAACACATGGGTGGCAAAAGGACACACATTCAAACCACAGAGGTGTAGGTGTTCACTGCAGAGGATGGGAGGGAAGAACAGATGCTGCCCCATGCACAAACCAGGGGTCCATGTCACTGGTAGCCTGGGCCCACCCGGAATCCTGACTTCTCCAAACCAAAGAAATCAGTCCAACCTGTGAGGTGTAGGATGTATGTTAAAGGCCCAGCATGCACATGGCTCTGGGTCCCAGGAGGCATCCGAGGGAGGGTTGAGACCTTGGCACAAAAGGTGAACCCACAGATTTTCCCAAGCCAAAAGCGCCTCCACTGGAAATGGAGCCTGCCTGGCAATGACGCCCATTCTCTGATCTCGTAACCACATAACATTACCCTCCTCCGCAGGACGCATGGGGCTGGGAGGTTTCTAACACGATTTGTCAGGCTGCCTCCAAGCCGGGAACTGGCGCCTGACAGGAATGAGGCTGGCACAGGGGGCAGTCGGCATGCAGGCATGCAGCGGTGTCCGCGGCAACGGCATCAAATATTAAAGGTGCAGCCGCAACCGAGTGTGCGTGCGACCGTGGGATGAGAAGGCGATGCCATTGTGCAAGTGTGTCCCCAAGGGGAACCTGCCCGAGCGTGTGTGGGGGTGTATATCCTAATGAGGTTAGTTACAGATGGGAAAACAGCCCTCAGTTCCTGCAGGGAGGAATGTAACAAGAGCCATCACGGAAAAGGAAGCCCGGCCAGCCCCACAAACACGCCACCCCAACTTCAAATACATTTTTCTAGAATAACTGGACGTCTCCAAATATTTACAGAGACAACAAAACCCCCAGCCACGTTAAATCCCCAAACTGCTGTGTCTCAGAAATTGAGACCCCAGCCCCATGTGGGCCCAAACCCCACTCCCTTACCCAGGGCTCTCGTGAGCCTACCTTGTGTTGGGGGGTAACCCCTGGGAAAAAGGAAAGGACCACCCAGGGCTTCTCTCTCTCTCTCTCTCTCTCTCTCTCTCTCTCTCTCTCTCTCTCTCCCTCTTCTTCTGTTTCATACAGCTATCCTGCCTTCCTAGGTTCACGGCCCCCAGGGTCCTTCTACGGTTTCCTGAAGTTTGCCTTCATTCCAGCCCCTTGTCCCCCTCACCCTCCCTGGCTACAGCCACAGGCCAAGTCCAAGGCATTCCCAGGTCATGGAGCTGCCCTTTCAGCTAGAAGCACCCGTCTCTTTATCACAGCTTCATAGAGCTGGAAGGGACCTCAACATTCGGCAGGCCAACCCTCATCACTCTCTAGATGGTGAAACTGAGGCCCAGAGGGAGGGGCTGACATTCCAGGAGAGAGATCACAGCTCAGGGAGATTGCTTAAACTCACTTTGGGAGCTCAAGAGTCTGGCAGGACTGCCAGAGGGTGGGGGGAGCCGAGGCTCTGGAGCCCAGCCAACTTCAAATCTCATCTCTATTGCTCCCCAGCTGTGTGACCTTCAGCTGTTGCTCAACTGCTCTGAGTCTCAGATTTCTCAGCTGCAAAATGGACAAGAATTGGGTAAACATGTAGCACAGTGCCCGGAATGTTGAGCGTGGTGGTGGGGAGCTCAGACTCTTGCAGCCAGTCTGGTTTGAATCCCAGCTGCACTGCTTGGGCTGGTAACTTAGCCCCTCCGTGCCTTGTTTTCCTAATCTGTATAATGGGATTATTAGTAGTATTGACCTCCTAGGGTTGTGATGTGAAATAAATTATTCATATAAATAAAATGTTGTTGGGTGTCACTTAGGAACGTTTAAGAAATGGCAGCTTAAAAAAAAAAAAAAAAAAGAATGCTGCTAACCTCGAGGTAACCAAGTTCAATCCTTAGCCCAATTTCCAATCTCATACAATTAATCACAATTTTGGGATTAGTAGTCTGGCCTTCCCACCAAGCAGTCCAGATGAGACAAACAAGCTTACCTGAGGTCTATCAGAAGCTCTACACTTCTCAACACTAGACCTGAAACCCAGTTTCCTAAAGGTCCCATCCAGAGCACATCCCACAAGAACTAGCAGCACTAGCTCCAACATTCCCACTACCTGTGATCTGCCTCGTACTTCCTGGCAGGCACCCTTCCTTAAGGAAAACCTCTCTCACCCCCTTAAATAGTTCCTGTCCTTGCTGTGGAGTCTGAGAAAATGAATGGAATATGGCAGCAGACCCAAAGGAAATCAGGCAACGGATTCCCCACCTGGTGCTGGGGAATGGAACCCAGGGCCTCATGCACGCTGGGCAAGCACTCAACTACCAAGCTACCCCTGATCTTAAGAAAGGAAGCGAGGCTATCTTCCCCAAAACTTAGGTACTTGGTTGCATTTCTGTGTTGAGGGGTACATGGAAGGAAGGAAACAGCCCTTGGAGATGGATGGGAGCTTAAGCCAAAGGAGATGAGGGAGGGAAGTGATTCTAAGTGGGACAGGTGGGGCAGGGGTGGGTCTAGGGAATATATGCTGGGACCCCAACGTGGAGAGTGTCTTCAGCGGGTCAGTGGATGTTCCTGTGTACACACATGCATGTGCACATGCTCACTTGCGCATAATTTCCCCAGGCCTCCCAATCCCAGGGGGGGAAACAGGGGGATACACACGTGGGCCCGTGGCCTTTTCTGCAGAGAGAAGGGTCAGAAATAGCCGAGTTTCCCAGTCTGAGCCCCTAGAAAGCCTCAGGGGGAAGAAATAAGTACCCTCTCCCTCAACTCAAAAAAGCAGCGCTGTCAGGCATCAAAACAATGAACGTCCAGCCCCCACTCCATGGGTGCAGATGCCTGAAGGGGCCCAGCTACCCTGTGGCCATCCCAGAGTGGCTGTGCCAGTTCCAGGGCCCAGGCAGACTCACACAAGGGCTCTGCCTGCAGAAAAGACTCCTGGCCAGAGCTGCTTAACCCATCCTTGGCCCTGCAGCTGGCCCTGCCCAAACTCAGAAACAAGAGAATGTGAATTCCCCTCGGGCTCCTCTCTCTGGGTTGGTGAGTGACCAAATTCAGACATCTCTGTTGTCAAGTCCTTCCTCTCCCGAGGGTGCTTCAGGGATGGCTATAATCGTACTTTGCTCTATTGTCCACAAATCCCAGGGGCTTGGCTGGCAGGGCTGTTCTAAGTGTCACACACAGTTTGACCTCCAGGTTCTCAGCTCAGGGTAAATGAGCACCTCCCTGCACAGTCTGGCAGGGGTCAGCCTGGCCAGGTCCTTTCTGGCTCCATTCCCTTTGAGGCAATAGGTCCTGAGGACAGATGCCCAAGTCCACTAGACCGAGGGCAGGTAAAGCAACTCCCCGCCCTGAAGTCCTCTGGAGCCCATGTCAGAGCGTGCCTGGGACAGACAAGTTTATATTTGTTCTGGGTAAATATCTGACATTATGACGTTCAGCAGATGCTGCCGATGACATGCCCCCAAACCCTTTCCCGATGTTTCAAAAGAGGTTGGAAACGCGAGCACATTTGTCTTGTGGAGTTTATGCAACAGCACTCGGGTGACCAAAGCAGCAACAGGATCACATGCAAAGACTAAGTGGTGCCTTCCTCTTCCCAGGCCTGCAGGGGGTTTTCTGTGGCCTGGCTACTAAGGCCTGTGGTCAAGCCAGGCACTAGGGGGCCACCCTCATGGGAACCAGCTCTGCCTCCCACGCAGCAGCTTGGGCGTCCTCTCCCAAGCTGACTCCTGCACTCACCATCTTGCCTGCACTAGCACCTCTGTCCGCCACCGCCCTGCTCCCCACTCTGGTTCAAGGTGGCTCAGCTGCCTGGGGGTGCTGTTGCGAACCTCTGGGCCCTGGGGGAAGGGAATGGGGAGAATGATGGTGAATCATGCCTGTTCTGCTCCAAGTTGCCGTCTCCAGCACCCCAGCACACCCGCCAGAGTCAGCCAGTCTGAGCTGATTGTGGACTGCAGGAGCTTATGAGCTTCTATTGCAAGATCAGAAGCTGGGAGGCAGAGGGTGGGGTTCAGTGGAGGGGGTTGCAGGAGGCTTTCAGAAGTGGAGGGCGATGAACCAGAAAAGGAGACAGGCTGGCATTTACTGAGTACCTGTGAGATGCCAAGGACTACTGGCTACACCTCCTCCCACTGAATTCTTACAAGATCAAGTAAGGAAACCGAGGTTGGACTGTGTCATTTACCCATGGCAACACACTTAGCAACTTTATTAAGATTGTATTCTCAGCTGGGCGTGGTGGCGCACACCTGTGATCCCAGTGACTTGGGAGGCTAAGGCCGAGAATCTCAAACTCTAGGCCAGCCTGGGCCACTGAGCAAGACCCTTAGCAATTTAGCAAGACTGTCTCCAAATAAAAATAAAAATGGCTGGGGACATAGCTCAGTCGTAGAATGCCCCTGGAATCAATCACCAGTAGCAAAAAAAAAAAAAAAATTGTATTCTGTATTTCATACTGTACTAAGTAAGCCTCAGTATCTTATCTCATCCGATCCTCACAACAACCTACTAGAATCCCATTTTACAGATGAGGAAAGTGAGACTCAGAGAGGGTAAGTAACTTTCCTAATGTCACGCAACTAGTAAGTGATAAAGCTACGAAGTGACTTCAACCAGTTCTAGCTGGCCTCCAAAGTCCTTGCTTTTGCCACCTTACCACAATGTTCATCTAAATAGCTGTTGATTGATGACTATATATTTCTGGAGCCCTATTTAGAGCCAGGCATTGTTCTAGGCAGTCAACATCTCTCAAAACCTGCTGGATGTGGCTCTGATCTGGGAGAAGGTGAATCAAATAACAAAGACATAACCCGCTTCTGGGGAGGGGTGTTGTCCCCCACAGATGGGCAGCGACTGGGTCTTTTCCACCGCCCTGCTTCTCACACAGGCTTCCTCCTGAGCCCTCCAGGGCTGTACATCGCCTGGGAGTTGCTGGCCAACATGGGCTGGTCGCCCACCCTCTCTGGGCCTCCATCTCCTCAGTCATAGAAGTGGTGCTGGGTCAGATACTTTCCATCCACCCCCCTCCAGCTCTGATGAGCTACTGGTGCCTTGTCTGGGTGGGGTGGGGGCCCAGCGCTCAGCTGGGCAGGGCTCTGGGCACGTTGATGCCTGGAAGAGGTGCAGGGTGAGTGGGGGAGGGGCTGAGGAAGCTGCTCCACCCCCAGCTGTGGTTTCTGGTGGGGCCACCAGTGGCAGCAGGTGGAGGGAAGTGTTTGTCACCCTTTCCAACAAAGGCAGTCAAACAAAAGCCTCCCAGGGCACGATGGGAACAAGCCATAAAGGCGCCAAAAATAAAACACACCTTTCCTTTGATAGGCACCAGCTGCTGAGGAGGCCTACCCTCAGGAGTGTGAGAAAAGGGTTCAGATTTCATGCCTGAGCACACTCGCAGGCTCACGCACCCACACACATATGAGTAGGACACTTGAACCGGGACTGGCTACATGGGTTGAGACCTGTTCAGACACACAGGGGCCCACACTCAATAAGAGCCCAGGCTAGGTTGAAGGTTTTGAAATTCTTAACACTTTTGAAATAAGGAGACCAAATTTTCATTTTGCAGGAGACCAGGCCCTGCAAATTATGGAGCTAGGCTGGTCCTGCAGGTATGCACCTATAAGTAGGAACTTTTGTAATATGCTTAAGAAGCACACGCACCGTGATACACAGAGTGCATACACCACACACGCTGGAGAAGTACGAACACGTGCACATGCACACAGCACCCACGTGTACAGCAGTAGCCCCCTCACATACATGCTGTAGCACACGCATGATTGCCCCAAAAGGGCATGGACGCAAGCAGTGCTCAGACTCATGAGCAGCCCACCTGCAGCCCAATCACACCATTTGATTGTTTTAGCCTTGGAGGCAGCAGAACAGGACCCTGGGAAGAGCATGGAGGGAAACAGACTCATTCATCTACCCAAGACATCCCCCACACCTCAAGCAGGCTTCACTCATGGGCCTTGAGATCTCCAACCCAACCCAGCAATAGAGACCAGAAGGAAAGAAAGAGCTTGGGAAGTTGAGGAATGGAGAGAAAGAAGGCAGGGTGTGGGGTAGAGAGAGACGCTGCAAGAAAGAACAGGTAGGGCAGGAACTGAGTCTCCAGGTGAGTTAGCCCTGGAGAGATCCCATAAGATCTTAGAAGGTCTTGGACCCAAAGAAGCAATGTTCCTGTCCTCCCCCACAGGCACACCCTCAGAGAGGCAGTCCAAAGATCCCCACCTCCACTTAACTAGTTAGGTGGCCTTGAGCATGCCTCTTGACTTGCCTAACCTCAGCCTGTTCCTCCGTGGAATGAGAAAATACCATCGGCACTGCACTGTGGCCTGGTCTCCTGGATTCTCCCAGCATTCACCAGCCTGTCTCCTCCTTAGACTTTGCAATCTGATTCTTGGTTCAGAAACTCCAGACCCCTTCATCAACAGCAGACGCTCAGAATGTGTTTATTTCTTGTCTTCTCCCCTTACCTCCCAGCCAGATGTGAACACAGGAGGTAAATTTGGTTCATGGCCCACACTCCCTTCGGGGACCTTCATTGTTGGCTTCTTTTGATCCCACAGCCCCTGCTCCAAGCCAAGCAGGCCCCCTAGGACTGGATCTTTTCCTTTTTCCTCTACCCTGTAACCTAACCCTGACCTTTCCTGTGCAAAACTGTTTCATGCTCTGTTCCTTCCCTGAACATTCAACATTCAGCACTTAAGGAATGATCCAGAAAAACAAATCTGTTCTAAGGCGCATGCCATCATGCCTTGGTCCAACCACAGTCACCTACAGAGAAGGGAAGAAAGGTCAACTGAGTGGCCACGTAGTGAAGCCAGAATTAGACAGGCAGTTAATATAGATAGGTAAATCGAGGCAGGCACTCTACCAACTGAGCTACATCCCCAGCCCCTCATTAGAATACTTAAAAGAGCATAGATCACTCATATCTCTGAATTTTTTCCCTGTCAACTTACTGAGGCATTAAAGGGTGAAATGACTTGGGTGAGTGAAAGAATTGGGCCTATGATCTTTCTGATATGTACCCTCCAGGAGATCAAATATAGCATGGTCCATGTACCGCGCCCCCACCCTGCCCACAGCCCCCAACCCATCTCCTCAGCCTACAGCTGGTTCCCATTCCCCAGGGGTGGGAAGCAGCCAGAAAGTTGGAGGCCAGCCAGGGAGGGAGGTCTGGTCACCAGGTGCCCCTTGACAGGGAGGAGGGGGCAAAGCAAAGCATCTGGGATCCCAATTCCCATGCTGGTTTTGCCGTCTATCATCCATGTGTCCTCCACAAGTGAAGCCAGAATTAGACAGGCAGTCAGTATAGATAGGTAAATCAAGTCAGGTCGGATCAAGGAGGCCAATTTTGAGTAAGTCCGGGAAGTTGGAGACTGTCCCCAGAGGGATTGAATGTTAATTCCTTCAGAGCCCTTCCTCCACCCTTTTCAAGAACCTGCCCCCCCATCTGTTGCTAAGGTAACCTGTCCCAGGAATTGACCCTCCCTACAGGGAGCTATATAAGGTTGTTAATTAATGTGTCTAGGGCTGCACCATCCTGCCCTTCCTCCTTCAGCCCACCTGTTTCCCACCTTTTACCCACCCCACCAAGCATTCCTGGGCCTAGTCATGTATGCAGGAAGGAGAAAGGGGAAGAAGGCAGGAGAAGAAAGGAAGCCTGGGACATATAAAAAGGGCAGAACGCCTCGCTTCTTGGGATACCAGGGTCCAGCTATGGCCCCTTTCTTCCTCCCAGGAGAAGTCTGTTACCCCTTCCTAAATAAACCCTGCTTTATATGCTTGCCTCGGTGTGCTTCTCCAATGTTCAAACTTCAACATGTGGGGGTAACAGAGCAGATAACCACCGATAACCGGTGGTATCTTAAATACCTTCATCTGTTCAGCCTGTTTCCCCATTCGAAGTCCAGTTAATAATTTAGAGAATTTCATTAAATAAGGTCGTGGATGTAGAGCTCTTAGTAACGTGTAAAGTGGTGGAAAGGGTAAGAACAGACACCCCTCCATAACGTAATGGGACTAATCACCTCCCCTGTGGGTACCTTGCCTGAGAGTTTAGGGGTCATCATTCCTAAGAGATGTGAGAATTAGCCCCTTTGACATAGTAGGGCAGAGGTCACTTGTTTTGGTTACAGAGTGAGGGCAGTAGCATGGCTGAGTCCAGGTGCTCCCAAATCACCGGACACTGGCAGGTCTCCAGGGCACCCTGATCTGACCACATCTCCTTCCAGGGCTAGAGGCTTCAGGCACTAGATTTAGCAGATACAGAACAACTTCTGATTGGTTGGCCTACCCCAGGATTGGGCACATCATAGATCAAAAAAAGAAAAAAAAATAGTTTGTGGAATAAATGTAAGAATGGTGAATTTGGGATCTTCCTACACCACGGACTTAAAAAGCATATATCTATCCAAAAAACCCTGCATTGCAGAGACATGCCAAAGAGAAAGGGCCCTGCGAGGGAAGGCTAATAGTAAGGGCATCCTTTCGCATGCTGTCCTGGAAGGGTCCCAGATGGTAAACAGTCGACCTTCTAATGTTGACCCCATCCCCCCAAGCACAGGGTCCCAGGCTCTGACGCAGGCACCTCTGCAAATAGATGCTGTTTCCATGGGAACTGAAACCCCAGTTTGTTTTTCCCTCCCAGGCACTCTGTAATTTCCAGCACAACGCAACGTCAGCCTCGCAACCTCCTGGCAAGCCGCTCCTCCGGGGCTGTGTCCAGCACAAGGCAGCGGAGCTGACCTAGAGAGGTCATCCCGAGCTGTCCTCCCAAAAGGGCCTCCGAGGCCAAGGCCACCAGCCCCTGCTTCCACTCTGCCGGGAGGCTGCCCAGAGGTGGGCGGGGCCACAGAACCTCCTTGAACCTCCCCAAGGGAGGCCTGAGAGGCGGGAGGCGGGGCGTGTGTGTGTTGGGGGGGAGACAGGGGCTCATTTCCAGGAAGAAGTGGGAGGGAAGGAGAAGGTCTCAGTCTGGCAGCCCTGCCCCAGGGAAGGCGCTGGCGATGGGTAACAGATGATTTCTGGCTGCAGGGGGAGGTTGCGCGCTCAGCAATTGGATCGTCAGCCTCCATTGTCTGAGACCGCGAGAAAACCAAGAAACAGCCAGATCGCCTCGAAACCTAAATCAGAGCCTAAAAGGACTTGGGGTGGGGGGCAACGGGTGGAACTGGTGGTCAGGACGATGGTGCACTTTAAGAACAGGGTGAGAAGAGGGCAGAAGGGGCCACCCATGCCAGAGGACGTTGCTGCTCCTGCCCCTCCCCCCCACACACACACATTTTAAGCTTAGGCCTGGGAAGGCAGGTCCTCCCCCAATTCCACTTGGAGATGACAGAGGCCCCCACTGACACTTTAACTGCAGGCGACAGTTAAGAGCCATGTGACAGACCCAGAGCCAAAGGAGCCAGCTAAGCCCATCCTGATTTCTGACCCAGGCAGAGGCTGCAGGTTCGGTGACCTGCTTCCACCCCAAGGGCAACAGCTAAACTTTCTCTTCAGCTGGAGGGGGGGGGCGTGGCCCAGGTGCCCTCAGGGACCCCAGAAGGGGAATTCTGAGGTCAGGGTGGGAATTGGGATGCCTTTTAACTAGCTCCTTCACACTCCCTCTCTCCACCCTCCCTCCCCCCCTCCTTCAGCCACATGGGCAGTGACAATAACACCTACTCTCCCGCTTTCCAGGCCTGTGGGCGAGGTGAGGACATCAGTGTGAAAGTGCTCAGTGGCAGAGCCCTTGCTGTTGTTGTTATTATTACCTGTGGGAGAGTCCCATCCCCGATTTAACCCCAGAACTTTCCACACTTCCCACCCCCTGCGGTGCCAGGAGCCCCAGGGCAAGGCAGCCACTTTTCTTCAACCACAATCGTATTTCTCAACAGCATCCTCCAGCGGAGGCTGCACACCCAGGCAAATAGCCCTGAGGGAAGAGAAAGGAACGTGAGAGGGATGCTCGAAGGGAACAGGGTGTGTGGTCGGAAGCGTCCCCTCCCCAGATTGGCAACTGTTTCTACTACTTTCTGGGGACCCCATAGCCTGGTGGCTCCAGACTTCAGGCCTCATGCTCAGTCAGGGCACCTTTGGCCACCTACCCACTGCACCCTGTGGTTAATGACAACAAACCACTGACCTGATTTTCTCTAAGAAGAAAAGATAATAGGGCACCTTTGTGAGCATGCAGGCACATGCTCATGTGCTCGCTCTCTCTCTCTCTCTCTCTCTCTCTCACACACACACACACACACACACACACACACACAAACAATGGAAACTTTCTCTGTCTCCTTGACAGGAACTCAGCCCTGAGAAGGAGCTTCCTCCTGTACAAAGCTGAGTGTTTACCTGCAGTCAGTCAGTCGGAGGCCAGGGTTCTCAGAGCCCTCACTACAGGGGCACTGCAGCCAGGGGACAGTGCCTCAGGCATTCTAAGTCTGCTTTCCCCACTGGGCCACTGGCTCTGTTGGGCATCAAGAAAGAAATCATAAAACCCTCAACCCCTCAAAGGGCCTGAGAGGTGGATCTGTTTGTCAAATAAACCAGTGTCTGCCATCCCCAATCTTTCTTCAAACTTGGTGTCCCTAGGGCCTCAAAAGCACCTTAGGGCAAGATTCTGATGAGGTGCTTTTGCAGTAAGTTCTCGAGGGCTGGTAACTGCTTTTATTTTTAATCACCATCAAAGGGTGCCTGCTTTCTCCTGCTGGGCTGGGACAGCACCTGGAGAGGTGACTGAATGCGCTTAGCCTCCCTGGCCCCTGCCCAACTCCTGCTCTTAGAGACGCACAAAATGTCAAAGCCAAAGGAACCCCAGAAGTCACAGCAAGAAAGTGTCTTGCTGAGAGTCTTTGGCCTCCCACTCCCAGTTACCCACCCTCACTCCACTGCACACAGTGGCATTCCCAGGGAGCTGGTACACAATGCAGTTCCCCCAGCCCCCAGGCCTGCAGGACCAGCTGCTGCAGCTTAATAACCCCAGGTGATTCCAAGTGCAACAAGGCTGAGGCCCACTGCTACTCCCCCACACTGTGCACAGCCCAGGCCTAGGCACCTAAGAGCTATGTCGGCCAGCTGTGCCCAAGAGGGACTACAGCCTGCCCCTCATGGCCTCCACTGCCTTTTCCCTCCAGCCAAAAGAGCCCAAAGGGTCCAATGAAGTTGTTGCGGTCAAAACCTCAGTCCTAGGCTGAGTTGGTAGAGTGCTTGCCTCGCATGCACAAGGCCCTGGGTTCAGTCCCCAGCACCACACACACACACACACAATTTTTAAAAAAACATTAAAAAAAATAAAAACCAAAACCACCCTCAGTCCTAGCTGCCTGTGTTGAAGGGCAGGATTCAACAGCCCCTACTGTGTGTGGTGATGGTCCACATCCTATCCTCCCTTCCAAGGCCACCTGTGCACCCCTTCCAGACTTTGCCTTTCTTGGAGCACAGAAGCAGTGATGGGCAGCAAGCCACCTGCTCAGTCTCATTTTGTCTGGCCTAAACTTTAAGTCTACCCACCCTCTAGGAGCTTATGGTGGTCACAGACCCTGTGTACCCCAGTCCTGCCCTGCCCCGCCCCTTAGTTTGTGTTCTCTGGTTATCAATGTTCCAGATCCCCAAGGTTGGCTCCCTGACAAGAGCCCAAACATCGGGCCTCATTCCTGCAGCAAGCAGGCAGCGCTCAGCTGCGCTACAGGCACCACCCGGAGGGGAGCTGACTGGTTCTGAAGGCAGAGGCAGCTGTCAGAACCTGAAAGCCATTAACAGCTATCAACACCCCTGGGGTGCGAATATCAATGATTCATTTATTGCTATTAACATTTTAGTGTGAATTAGCTACTGGCTTCTTCTCAATTGGCTGGCAGAGAGTGGGCTGGGACATTTGGACTGTTGAGTTTTGATAGGAGACAGTTCCCTTCCTTCCCTGCACCCTTCTCTAGCTAGCTGTTCCTGCCTGTCTCCATCTCAGTGGGACCCTAGGGATGCATACCTGAGGAGCCTGTCCTCCACGGGTGGGGTGTCAGTGCTGCATGGACCCCATTCCCATGGTGTGGGATTCGGAGGGTTCTGTGAGGAGGGAGGCTGCCTCCACCTGCAGACAGGTCTCGATTCTCAGAATTCTGCCCTCAAGGGAGGGCAGAATAAAAGGAAGAAAGGAGAAAATGGGTTAGGGTAAAGGGACATTGAAGGACCTGCTAATACATGTTGGTCCCTATGCTAACTCTGTAACCATTATTCCCGTTTTACAGTTGAGGAAACTGAGCCTGGAAGCGTTTAATAACACACCCAAGATCACCCCATTGGTAAGCAGCATAGCCAAGATTGGTGTGATCCTCCCCCTACTGGCCAGGTCTAGAGAGTTGCGGCCAGTACATTTAGTGCCCTTTCAAGAGGTGGAGAGAGGTGGGTAGCTCAGACACACCCCTTCTGGTGGCAAATGAGCTCTGTCCTGCAGACCCTTCTCTGTTCTCTCTGCTCCCAGGGAAGGTCGACAAGCAGCCCTGAGAGCATCCGCTGATGACCTGGATTCCTGGCCCTGCTCTGGCGGTGTGACTGCGCAGGCCTGGACTTGAAGCCCCACCTCTTGGCCTCCCATAGGGTCTCATACTAGGCCCACAGCCTCTGGGGCTGTATTGCTTCTGCCAGCCTGATAGAGCTGCACATGATGTGACAATAGCCAGAATGGCACAGACCCCAAGGCCTGAAGCATCCCTCCAGGTTGTCAGGAGAGCAGGTGAAGGAGCCAGTTAGGCCTGAGAAGGGGTGGGGCTTCCCCCAAGCATTTCAAGCACTGGATGAACAGGTCAGGGGCAGCACCCCCCAGGCTGAGCTGTCCATGGGGACGAATGGTTGGCGCCCTCCTCCTCCCCGTCCCCATGCCAAGCCCAATTTTGAAGAAACTAGTATTTATTAAGCACAGCTATTGAGCAAACCAGGGACATTTTCTTATTTTGCCGGTGCTGTTATTCCATGTCCCACTGAGGAAACCAAGACCCAGAGAGGCTTATCAATGCGCCAGTTCCTGCAGTCAGGGCTGAGAGGTAAGCCCAGGTCATCTGGTTTCCTCCCCTTCACTCCAATACCACAGCCCTTTAAGTGAACTTGACTTGATTCTTGAAACCAGAAGTTCAACCTTTCTGCACCCAAGTACCCCCCCCACCCTGATCCTTGATTATGTGCCATGCCCTGAAAGCTGCAGGGGTCTCACAACAGAGCAAAGGCATCTGGGAAGGCAAGTCCCAATAAAGGAGAGGCCAAGGCATACCTTGGGATCCCTTCCCTCAGCTTCTTTAGTTTTCCTAATAAAGCCTGCATTTTCTTTCTTCTCCATCCTTTCTTCCCCTTGAAATACAACCCGAGCCATCAGAGTTCTGTGTCACCTGTCAGAATCCTATGTCTCTTTCAAGTACTATTATAAATGTCACTTCCTCCTAGTAATTTTTTTTTTCTTTTGTGGTGGTGTTGCTGGGGATCGAACCCAGGGCCTTTTGCATGCGAGGCAAGTACTCTACCAATTGAGCTGTATCCCCAGCCCTCCTAGTAATATTTTAATATGAACTCCTTTTGTTCCTCACAGATCTGTGCCTCTTTGTGGCACTTCGCAGCGACTGGAGTTTCTAAGTACCATCTCATTCCTCCAGTGTACTATAAGCAGGTCTTGGCCTATCTCCCCTGGTGCCTGTCACAGTGCCAGATACATAGTAGGTGCCCAACAGAGCCCAGTCGAACTGCCTTGCCAAAGCCCCTGTCTGAAGGTGGCTTTGACTCCTAGAGGACTGGGGTGGCTCAAGAGGAGACTCTGGCTTCCTGGGGTGAAGGGTGCTGGTGAGCAAGAACCCTGCCCTTCTCCAAGGCTGGCTAGAGATGCCAGCTCTGTCACCAGGAATCATGAGAAAGCCAGGAATGGCGAGTAGAGCCAAGGAATGTCCCACCCACAGCATCTGGAACCACTTCCTTCCTGGAAGGAGAACAAAGCAGAAAGAGGAGATAAGGCCTCTCCCTGCAAGCAGGGCTGGGGAGAGCTGGGCCCCAAGTAGGCAGGCCTCCAGGAAGGAAGCTGCCAGGTGACATTGCGGCCCAGGGAGAAGGATGGGCACCCGTCAAAGCCCTTTCCTGTCCTTCCTCCCCTTACCGCTGCCTCTCCCAGCCTCTCCTCTGGGAACCCACTTCCCAAGACCACCTACTACCGAAAGAACATGCATGACTTGTAACTTCCATCCCCTTATCTCCACATTCCAGGCCTTCCTAGTGGACTGCCAGCAAACCTTCCACCCCTTCCACCCCAGACTCTCCCTGCCTGCCTTTTCCTGCCTCTTGACTCTGTTCATATGAGTCCCACAGCCCCCAGTGACCTTCCTCCTGGATGGCTGCATCTCACCCTGGGGAAGACCTGCCTCTCGGAGAGCCCCACCCTCACTCCCTGATTCCCCGACACGTCACCCCTGACCTGACCCTCTAGAGCTCCAGGGTGCATGATTGAACCTCCTACCCAGTGAATGTATAATGGCTTAGTGTCTTACAACACTCTGCCCTGGATGGAAATTGCAGTAACAATAATAATATTAGACGTCTGCTGAAGACAGTATCGAAGGTGACACTGGGAAGCTGCTGCCCAGCCAGGGACCACATTTCCCAGCTCCCATGACATTAAGACAGGACCATATGACCAGTTCTCACCCATGAGATGTGGGCAGAGGTGCCACTTCTGGACCAAGGTAGTTGAAAAACCAATATGCCTACCCCCTCTTTCTTCCCCATCCACTAGCTGGATACAAATGGCCAAATGACCTGGGAAGCCACATGTTGAATGAAAGTGGCAGAGCCATCAGCAATCTGGTCTCCAAATGGGCTCCAGGAAATACTTGGTATTTCCTTAGACCAAGATAGGGGCAGGAAACACTGGTATCACCTCTAAGCCATTATACATTCTTGGTCTTATTTGTTATAGCAGTTAACCTACCCTGACCAAAACAATTAGCTAGCAAGTTATGGAGCATTTCCTATATGATGGCCTTTCACATTCACTACCTCAGTGATCTTCACAGCAGTTCCAGGAGGAGCTACTGGAACCATCATGTGGCGGGGGAGGGGGAGTACCAGGGATTGAACTCAGAGGCACTTGGCCAGTGAGCCACATCTCCAGCCTTATTTTGTATTTTTTTATTTAGAGACAGGGTCTCGCTGAGTTGCGTAGTGCTTCACTTTTGCTGAGGCTGGCTTTGAACTCACTATCCTCCTGTCCCAGCCTCCCGAGCCACTGGGATTACAGGCATGTGCCACCATGCCCAGCCTACTGGCACCATCTTATAGATAAGAAACTGCAGTTAAGAAAGGGTAGGGAAACATGGCCAAAGTTCCTCAGTTAATAAGGCTCTGTCTAACAGGACCAGAGTGCAGAGTCACCTACAATACATTTGGTACAAGTCTGATATCCTCCCCTCAGCTGTTGTCACAGGGAAGGGCAGACTGGTGTTTAGTCACACCTTCCTCCCTGCAGAGACAAGTGTCAGACCCACACTGATCTTTTTTAATGCAGTTGCTTTTGAACCTCCATTTGCCGTGAGCTGGCTCGGGTCCTGTGCAGAGTGGAGAAGGCTCTTTCTTTCTGATGTCACCTCTGATCATCACAGAGGCCTCACCAGGTGAGGACGCACTTGGCTGGACTAGAAGCAGGCTCTGGGAAGCTCAGTGACCTCCTCACGGTGACTTGCCAAGTGGCCAAATATAAAAGGAACTGGGTCTGTAGAGTTCTCACCTACACTGTGTCCTGGCCCCCCACCCCTCCCTGATAGGTCACGTCTGACCTGGGTGACAGCTGGAGGTTCGCAGCAGGAGGGTGGGTGGGGCAGACATGTGCGTGTCCGACTTGAGTTTATCTGTATTTTCCTGCTTAAATCACAGTCTGTTTTTCATTTCTTCAGGGAAGGGGGTGGAGCATGACAGAAAAATGGAAGAAAAAGAATCCCTCAAGCTGAGGAAATAAAAGGTCAGAAAACATCAAAATTGATAGAAAGTGGGAGTACTGCCCGCCTGCCCACTCAGTGGCACATGCCTGGGATCCCAGCCACATGGGAGGCTAAGGCAGGAGGATCACAAGCTAGAGTCCAGCCTGGCCAACCTAACCACCCCGTCTCAAATTTTTGAAAAAAATTTTAAAGGGCTGGGAATATAGTTCAGAGGTAGAGCTCAATTCCCAGGACCCAAAAGAAAGCGGGGTGGCGGGTAAAGAACTGAGAGTACTGTGGCCAAACTCCCAAGCCTAAGCTAAAAGGAAACAGACCCTCCAAAAAAGGCCTCACTCAGTGATTTTGGGGTTGGAACGTGCACTTTGAAAACCCCACCAGTGCTCTTTGTACCAAGCTGTCACTTCAAAACTGGGAAAGGTCAGAGTACCCACAGTGTCCCAGCTCAGTTTCAGTATCCCCTCTTCCAGCAGGAAGTCTTCTTTCTGTCCCCACTGCATCCCTGCCACTCTTGGACTGCAGTGTCTTACCCACCAGACAGTGAGAGGCCAGAAACCAGTCCTTCTAGTCAGTGTTGCCTCCCCAGATCTCAAAAGACCTGGCACATAGTAGGTTTTCAATACATATCAGTGGAACATGGAAATGAATAAACAGCTTGATTATACATGCTATAAAGATCTCAGGGCTGCACAGGGCTTCCGTTTCTCGAATCGCATTGTCTCAAGGGAAGCTCAGAGTGCCCTGTGACAAGAAGAGTTGTGTCAAGTGCATGCACCCATGCACCCACACATACGCTTGCACACCAGCACGCTCAGCACGTATCCTTGTGTGACTATTTGGAAATATGTAGCTCCATCTCTTTCTGGCCAGTGAGGATCATGCATTAATAGGCTATGTCCTGTTTCTTGTTTTACCCATAAAAACAGAGGCTCCTCCACCTTTTTCCCTACCCCAAGACACACACACACACACACACACACACACACACACACACACACACAGAGTGCCAGGCTGGTTTCTCCTTCAACTGGGAGAGAGCAAAGGAGAACCAACTGTCCACAAGGGGGCATCCAAAGACCATCAGACTCAAGGTCTCAAAGCCAAGATTATACTATTTGGCCTCAGAGAGATTCAAGAAATCCCCAGGAAAAACTGGAGAGCCTGTGGGCCCCCCGGGGAAGGGATGTCACTTGTGGACACCCAGAGAAGTAGTGGGGAAACAGGGATGCTAGACGGAGACTGAGGCTCGGTCACTGAGTAATCAGAATGGTAATCAGTCTTCTGCTGAATGCTTGCCAGCTAGTCCCTGGTGTGGTCACTTACCCTATAATAGCTCATTTGCTTCTCTTCTCACTTCAGTGGGGTTCTGGGCCACAGAAGTTCCTGTTTTATAGATGGAAAAAAAAACTAATGTCTCAGAAGGATGAAGTGATTTGCTCAGGGTCACTCAGTGGCAAAGTCAGAATTCAGGCTCAGGACCTCTTGTGCCCGCCTCCCTCTGCTCCCTGCAGCTAGAACTTTCTGACATCCTTCCCCTCTGTTGAGGATTCTGTGTGCTGGACCTGATTCCTTCCTCTCCAGGCCCTTTTGGGTAAGTTTTTGAAAGAACTAGAAGCTGATTTCCTAGGTGCAAATGAATTTGTTGCTGTGAAGCTGAGCCTTCGTGGACTATAAATTGTTTGGAGCTAAATGGGTCCAGTGCCTTTAGAAGGCCATAAAGCAATTCCTAGCCCAGTGTATTAAGCTTTTCCTCCTCCTTTGACCCAATAATCTCATTCCTGGGAGTTTATTCCAAGGAAACAATTCAAATGGCAGTCAAGTATTATCTGCATAATACGTGCACTGAAGTCTTTCTTTAAAGGTCAAAAGCTGGGAACCAAAATAGGGAAGTGGTTTAGTAAACTAGGACGTCCACATACTGGGCAATGGGGCCTGGAAAGCCACAGCTGGATGACAGGGATGTGGAAAATGCTTTTACTCCACAGCGAATTGCCATCACCACTTCAGCCAAACTAGCAACTTCAACTAATTGTGTTTGTCAGACAGAGAAAGGGAGAGAGAGAGAAAGAGGACTCTCTGTTCATGTCCAAAATCAATTCTTTTTTTTTTTTAAGAGAGAGTTTTTTAATATTTATTTTTCAGTTTTCGGTGGACACATCTTTATTTTTTTATTTTTATGTGGTGCTAAGGATCAAACCCAGCGCCCCGCACATACCAGGCGAGCGCGTTACCGCTTGAGCCACATCCCCAGCCCCCAAAATCAATTCTTAACTTCCAGTGCTCCAAAGATATAAAAAAGAAACTGAAAGGCAGTAGCAATAACAACACACATAATTCTTATTTATTTTTAAATATTTATTTATTTATTTACTTAGGTGCCAGGGATAGAACCCAGAGGTGCTTAACTACTGAATCACATCCCCAGTCCCTTTTGTTTTTATATTTAGAGAAAAGATCTCACCAAGTTGCTCAGGGCCTTGCTAAATTGCTGACTGGCTTTGAACTTAGGATCCTCCTGCCTTCGCTTCCAGAACCCTGGGACAACACGCATAATTCTTGACTTTTGACTTACCAAGGCCCCAGGTCCTGATGATCAACAGGATTTTCTGAGAATGGCTTTGATTATTGGTTATCAATGGTGTTCACCTTTCACACATGTATTGGTTTATCAATCAATATAATTCTTCATATTAAATTCCCTTGCAAGAACTGGTATGGTTCCTGTTTTCTGACCAGAGCCTGAGAAATATAGACACAGACCATGAACCCTGATGGATGATATCTCTTCCCATAATAACTGGTAAGAAAAGACTTGGAAGTTTGTGCACCCATTGTGATTTCAACTTATAAAATATGTATATGAGGTTGGATCTTAAGTTCAAAGCCAGGCTCAAATTTGGCCTTTCCCAAATTACACTTTGTATTAGTTACCCACTGCTGCGTAACAAAGCACACTAAAGCGTAGTGTCTTAGAACAAGGTCTTTTCTTATATTGCATTTTCAGTAGGTCACAGATCCTGGTCCAGCCTAGCTACATCCTCTACAGCAGTGTCTCTGTCAGCTGTCATAAAGGGGTCAGCTGGGCCACAGCCACTGCAAGGCTCAACCAGAGAAGGATCCATGTCCAAGGTGTCACATGATGGTCACAGGATTCAATTCCTTGTGGGATGTTGGACAGAAGGCCTCGATTCCCTCATTGCTTGTTCCATTGGCTTCTCCATCAGAGCCTTAAAATAAGGGAGAAGAGGGGCTGGGGCTGGGGCTCAGTGGCAGAGCACTTGCCTCCCACGTGTGAGGCACTGGGTTGGATCCTCAGCACCGCATAAAAATAAATAAGTAAAATAAAGATATTGGGTCCATCTACAACTTAAAAAATAATAATAAAATAAAATAAGGGAGAAGAGTCATGGGGAGTGACTGAGAACTAGATGGGAGTCCCAGATTTTTATGGTCTGATCTCAAAAAGGGACATCCTCTCACTTTTGCCATGTTTTATTCATTAGAAGCAAGTCACTAGGTCCAGCCCACACTCGGGGGAGATCACTCAAGGACACGTGGTATGCCTGCCACAGACTTGAACATTTTTAGCATCTTCTCAATAACAAAAACAATATTTGCTGAAGTTACTTGTCTAATACGGAAATTTTCTATATTTCAGGGAACGCCTGTGCCCGTTTCTCACAAGGCACAGTCCCCCTGCCACCCCACCCCAATAGAGCCAAATGCCCCTGCTCCCGGGCCCCATGGAGCGCTGTATTCCCTGCACACTTAGAAGAAAGCTCCTGCCGGGTCTGGGCCAGTGAGTGGCTTATTGGGGAGATGGGGTGGGGACAACCTGGACACTTCCAGAAGACAAGTGTCAACAAAGGGAGGCGAGGGCTGGGGTGGTGGCTCAGTGGTAGAGCCCTTGCCTGGCATGTGTGAGACACTGGGTTCCATCCTCAGCACCGCATAAAAATAAATAAATAAAATAAATGTCTATCAACAACTTAAAAAAAGGAGGCAACTCGGGCTCTCCTTTGAAATAGGCTGCATGGGTGTCTGCCTGGAGGCCATTCTCATTAATTATTAGGCTGAATTCTTAACCAGCCCAACAAAGTCTCCTCCAGTCTCAGTTCAGCCCTTTCTCCTCTTCTCTCTCCTTTTCTTTTCTAGACTCTTCCAGTCTCTACCAGACTCTCCTTTCCTTCCTCCCTCCTGTGCTCTTTCCTCCCCTGGACCCCAAAGCCCATCTGCCTGGCTCCTCCACTTCCTTACAGATGAGGCCGATCCACAAGGTACAGTAATCCCTTCCCTGGAGATTTCTGATGACAAGCAGGGAGAGCTTTATTAACAAGCCCCAGGCGATTTTCAAAATAAGGCAAATTTGGAAGGCACTGTTCTCCCTTGTCACTGGCTCTCACAGTGCCCTTCCCTCTCTGTTCCTGCTGAACGATGAGCTAGTTCTGTCCTATGGGCTCCTGCTGGCCAGGCCCACCTGGAGCAATAGGGACAAGTGGGGAAGGAGAGGGCAGGCTGAGGAAGGGGCCCCAGAGCTGTTAGTGCAAAGGTGGGCAGAGGGAATGAACAGATTGCTCTTAAAGGGGGGAGGGAGCGAGGCACAGTGGGGTTCTGGAGGAGGCAGGAGCTGCAGGACATCCAGGTTCCACTGGGAACAACCAAGTTTCTAAAAGAGAGTCCAGGATCCAGGGTTGGGAAAGATCTTTTAGAGCTCCTACAGTCACGAAGCAGAAAACCAGAATCTGGGGGCTCTTTCTGATACAGTGTGGGTTGGCCACAGACGGAGGATCGGAGATGCCAGATTTAGCAAATAAAAACACAAAAGTCCCATTAAATTTGCATTTCAAAAAGGCAATAAATAATTTTCTAGTCCAGGTATATCCCAAATGTAACATAAGTATCCTGTATTCTAGCTGATGACCCAGCCAAGGTTGTGAGTTGAGGTTACAGCCCCTAGACTGCGCCATAATTTATTGTTCCAGGGGTTTCCTGGACAAAAGGACAAACTCCCAGAGCTCCATTCTCCAAACAGGTCATTGCAGCTCAGAAAAGCATAGCAGCTGTCATTATTGTAGCTCAACACTGGAAGCAACCTAAATATACTGAAAGAAGAGCCTCTTCATCTCCTAGGGCGGCTGTAGCAAAGTTCCACAAACTGGAACGAGAGAAGTTTACTGTCTCCCAAGTCTGGAGACCACAAGGCCAAAATCAAGGAGGTGGCTGGGCCATGCTTCCTCTGAGATCCCCAGGAAGAACTCTTCCTTTCCCCATCCTGGTTTTGGTGGTGGCCAGCAATCCTTGCTATTCCTTGGCTTGCAGCCATGTCATGTCCATGTTTGTCTCTGTCATCATACCGCATTTTCCCGGTGACTTTGTCTCTTTTCTTCTTATAAGGACACTAGATATGTTGGAATAGTATGACCTCATCTTTACTTGATTAGGTCACCTAAAACCCTGTTCCAAGTAAATCACAATTATAGATTCCAGGGACTGGGATTTAAATTACCTTTTTTTTTTTTTTTTTTGCGAGGGGTGGAAGACACAATTCAACCATAACAAGGGGGGTGAATAAATTAGAACCCAAAGCACAGAAGGATGTCCATTATCAATTTTTGAGTGAAAAAAAAAAAACATGGTGAAAGGAAAAAAAATTATGTAGCATGATTCGTTTTTAATCTTAAAGCAAAAATACAACTAAGTATGAGCATTTATGTATTATATTTAGTCATTAATTCAGTTGACAAATATTTGCTGGGCATTCACCAGGAATACAACAGTGAATAAGGCGGATCCGGTCCCTGCCCTCCTACAGCCTATAAGTAAGTATGCATTGCTAGAAGGAAATGCTTCCACCCATTATTTCTATTTCCGAGTCAACATGGAGGAGAAAATGGAAATTTTTTTCTTTTTTAAGTTTTTTTTTCTCTATTGCTCAAATTTTTATAGTGAGCATGTTGTTAATTTGTGCCTTTTTGAAAAAAAAATGCTTAACCATGTTTTTAATCTGAAAGTTCAGCCCTTCGGGAATCTCTTTGTTATGTTAGGCCACAGTGGCCAGGGGCCCAACTAATGGCACCACCATGTTTGCCTGTTGGGCCAACCAGCAAGGTTTTCCTGATTGTGGATAACTGAAAGCTAGTAGGAAGGTGTGTATAATCCAATTGCTCACTTGTTAAAATTTTATTGATTATAAGAATGTGTGTGTGTGTGTGAATAGACCTGAAAGTATTTATTTGTGTGTGGGTTGTATTGTTGTTTTGTCTTTGCAGGGCTGTGAATGGAACCCAGAACTTTGGATATGCTGAGCAAGTGCTCTACCAACTGGGGTACATCCCAGCGGACATGCATTACCAGCGCACATGCACTGTGTCTGTGTCTCCCAGTGGATTCTAAACTCCAAGATGGCAGAGCCAATGTTGTTTTGTTCAACATTGTATAAACAGCCTCTGACAACGCAGTCACCAATACTAGTACTCAAGAAAAACAAAAAGTGTTGAGTGATTGAAAAGACAGCATAACTATCCTACATGTAGTCTAACTTCTTCATTTTATAACTAGTAAAACTGAAGCCCAGAAAAGTCAAGCCAAAGAGCAAGTTAATGGTAGCCAAGACAGAAAGAGGCTTATTGCTCTCAATCCAGGCTCTTACCTTAAAAAAAAAAAAATAATGTAATACACATTTCATAGTAAGATCAAAAGACATGTGAACAATTAAGCATAGAGAAATATTGTCCAATAATTACCAACTTTTTAAAATCAGTGCTTTCTTTTAACCATGGCTTTTCCCACTGGGGCTAAGAACTCAACAGATGTTGGGTTTTGTGGGTGCTATTTAATGACACCCCTTACTTCTCCAAGTTCTGATCCAGTTGAGAAACAGTCACAGGAGACAAGTAAGGATTAAAATGTCAGCTTTATTGCTGGTCCAGATGGACTGGAGGAAGTGGCTAAGACCCAAGGCCCAAATGGGCTTCTTATTCCTTCTCCCCTGACTTGAACTTGCCCACCCACTCACAGCAGAGCAGCTGGACTATTGAAGTTCTCCCAGGCAGGGAATGGGCCGGTCCTGGTGCTCAGTGCCTAGAGGAGATGGAGCAGAGAGAGAACAAGCGGCCTGTAGTCGGGTCAGTCCCGGAGAGAGCTCCAGGAACAGGCTGAGCTAGGTGCGCTTGATGCCCTTTTCCCCACCTCCCCACCCCAAGAGGTCCCACCTCTTCCCACTGTAAGGAATCAGTGATGTGGGCACCAAGAAAGTCTGAAGGGTTCCTCCTGATACTTCCAGGAGGAGGTCAGTTCCTGTTTTATGGGCGGATAGGAAAATGGGGAGAAAGTCATGCCCCTTAATGATAGCCTTCAATTCACACAGCACCTTTTCATAGAATCTAAAAATCCCTGTGTTCCAGAAAGCAGGTCTGCAGGTAAAAGCTGTGTCTGTTGAAAGTGAATTTGCTGCAAAGAACAGAAAAAAAAAAAATTGAACGATCTGTAACTTCAACTACAAAGGGACACATTTCTCTTATGTAACAGGAAACCCAGAGGTAGGCAGTTCTGGGCTGGTGTGAAGCTCCAGAGACCAGGGCTGCTTCTGTTTCTCTGCCCCACTATCCTTAGAAGGTGGCATTATCTGGGCTGGGGTGTGACTCAGTGGTAGAGCACTCACCTTGCACATGTGCAGCCCTGGGTTTGAACCTCATTTCTCACATAAAAATAAATAAGTAAAATGAAGGTATTTGTCCAACTACAACTAAAAAAAAATAGATATTTTTTTAAAAAAAGAAAGTGGCATTGTCCCAGCCTCAGCTACTTACTGAGGCCCTAAGCAATTTAGTGACACCCTGTGACAAAATAAAAAGAGCTAGGGATGTGGCTCAGTGGTTAAGCACCCCTGAATTCAATCCCTTGTACCAAAGAGAAAGAAAAGAAAACAAAAAAGGAAATGGCTTTGTCCACATGTTCATAAGACTGCTCTTCCACCTCTAGATATCCTGTCTACATTTTAGGCAGGAGGAAGAGAGGATAAAGGAACAAGCAAGTCTGCCCCTTTTCATCAGGAAAACAATAGCTTCTCTGGAAATTCCATCCAGTAAGTGTGCATTTTCATCTGATAACCACAATTGTGTCATTTGCCCCACCTCTCTTAAAGAAAGACTATGAAATTTATTTTGTAATTTGACAAAGGGAGGTCCTCTTAAATAGAGGGTGAAGAATTAATATTGGATAGAGAACAACCTATTTCAAAGGTCACAAAATAATGATGATAGAAAGTATTGTCAAAGAATTGCTTTTTAAAAAAGATCTAGCCAGGCACAGTGGCTCAGGAGGCTGGGGCAGGAGGATCAAAAGTTCAAAGCCAGCCTCAGCAAAAGCAAGGTGCTAAGCAACTCAGTGAAACCCTGTCTCTAAATAAAATATAAAATAGGGCTGAGGATGTGGCTCAGTGGTTGAGTGCCCCCAAGTTCAATCCCCAGTACCAAATATAAAAATAAAAGATATAGGCCAGGGTATAATTCAGTGGTAGAACACTTGCTTGGCATGTACAAGGCCCTGAGTTCAATCCCTAGCAATAAACACACACACACACACACACACACACACACACACACACACACTACATTTTGCAAACATTTAAGAGATTATTCCCTGTGCAACCATTTTCAGAGCATGAAAGATTGAAAAAAAAAAAAATCTTGTCTTACAGAGAACTAGCATAACCCAGATAACTAAACCTAACAAAAGAGAAAACATACATTCAATTAATTAAACTACATACTAACCTAATTTACAAGTGGACAAAAATTCCATATTTCCCCTTTCTTGGTTTCTCCTTTGTTCTATTGCAAACACATGTTCAAGCTATTTCCTAAGAAGGATTTTGTGGGAAGTAAATTTCTTAATCTTTCTGTATCTTAAAACATCTTAAAACTGCCCTCATACAAATACAGTTTAGCTGGGTATCAAATTTTTATTTGAAAATCACTTCCCCTCAAAAGTTGAAAACATTGCTTCATTGCCTTTTGGCGTCCAATACTGCCAGTGAGAAGTCTGGTGCATTTTGGATTTTTATTCTTTAATTGCTGATATTTTTCTCTCTCTGGAATTTCTGAGTCTCTCATTTTCCAAGATATTCTAAAATCTCTGAATCGGGTGTGTTCTTTCTGCAGGGGGCTTGATGAGACCTATCAATCTGAGGACTTGAGTCTTTTTGGTCTGGAAAATTCTGTTCAACTATTTATTGTGAAAATTCCACTCCAGGGCTGGGTCTGGGTCTGGGGCTGGGGCTGGGGCTGAAGCTGGGGCTGGGGCTGGGGCTCAGTGGTAGCACACTTGCCTGGCATGTGTGAGGCACTGGGTTCCATCCACAGCACTGCATATAAATAAATGAAATAAAGATCTATCAACAGCTAGAAAAAAAATTTTTTTTTAAATCTTCTCCCTTTCTTTCTCTCTTCTCCCTGAAGCACTTATTAATCAAACAGGTACCTTGTATACTGACTCTTATCTTTTCTCTGATAAAATTCTTTTTCTTTCCCTTTTTCCTTCATTTTCTGAGAGATTATCTTCACCTGAGCTTTCAACAGTGCTACTGAATTTTAGTTATATATGTACAAGGGCTTTTTGGTCCTCTAATTGTTCCTTTTTTCAAAGCACTGCTCATGTTTTATAGATACAGTATCTTCCTGAATGCTTTTTTTAAAAATTATCTTCTGCTTATGAACTATCTTTGTTCCTGCAAAGGTCTTATTTTCAGTTTGTTTATCTTAGTCTTTCTATTTCATATTTCAGCCTTCCTCAAATAGCTTCTGGCTTATGGTCGTCCATTCATATTTCAGAATGAAGCAGTAGAAAGTTTCCTGGAGTCTCTGTGTACATGGATAAGAGGCGATGAATGGCAAGCTTTGTTTCCGAATGAGCTGGTCTTTACGCCCTGAGACTCTTAAATGTCAGCCTGCAGTGTGCTTTGTTCTAAGAGGCCACCTGAAAACCCAGCTGTCCTAGTGTTCCTCAGACAATTTAATTTCTTTAAAGAAGAGCCTCCATCTGGGGGAAAGGGCAAAATGGAGAGCACAGCAAACATCTGGTTGGCTGAGCAGTGTGAACACAGGAGTCAGGGAAGCGCATCGTTCCATTTACAGCCTTTCAATCCAGTCTACACTCATGCTCACTGCACATCCAAGTCCTAAGCTTCCCCAGGCTTCTGTAGTCAGGTCAGCTCCCTCTTCAACTGAAAATCCTGCTACATGTGTGTGTGTGTGTATGGTTTTTTTTTTTTTTTTTTTTTTTGGCACCAGGGATTGAACTCAGGGGCACTTAACCACTGAGCCACATCCCCAGCCTTTTTTTATATTTTATTTAGAGACAGGGTCTCACTGAGTTGCTTAGGGCCTCACTAAATTGCTGAGGCTAGACCAGATATAGTGGCTCATGCCTGTAATCCCAGCAGTTTGGAAGTCTCAGGCAGGACGATCGCGAGTTCAAAGCCAGCCTCAGCAATTTAGTGAGGCACTTAGCAATCCAGCAAGACCCTGTCTCTAAATAAAATACAAAACAGGGCTGGGGATGTGGCTCAGTGGTTAAGCACCCCTGGATTTAGTCCTCAGTATCAAAAATAAATTGCTGTGGCTGGCTTTGAACTTGCAATCCTCCTGTCTCAGCCTCCTGAGCCATTGGGATTACAGGACCATGCCGCCACACCCAGCCTGCCATCTATATTCTATATCACAGGTTCCTCTGTGTTGACTCAGCCTTCATCCTCCATCAAACCACCTCCAGAAAATTGTTGAGATTTCTCTTATCCACAGGTGCCCCCTTCCATATATCTTCTTTGGAAGGCTTTATGTGTTTATTATTTGTTACTGAGACAATTCTGGAGGAAGAAGAAATAAACCTGTGTCATTTACTCAGCCCCCTTGGATTGAAAGTCCTACCTGCCTTAGAGGTATAGTGAGTATGGAATGTGCTCTCCTTTACAGTTTTATGTGAATAAACCTGAGCAAACTGCAGCCTTCCTAATCAATGGCACATTTATGAAACTCAAAAATATGCATAGATATGGAAGGGAAAACTTTCTTATTACATAACACATTTTAGTGCCTGTTGATTATATTTTAAATATGAGACTAAAATCAGACATGTCCTTAACTCACCTCCTCGGAATCCAAAATATTTTGAAGAATATACTCAGGAAATTACTGGACTAACATTCTCCAAATGGTAGTCCCTCCATCAGTACCCACCTCCTTAGATTGTTGCAAAGATTAAATGAGATAATATGCATGTGAAGCACCTACCACAGTACCTGGTGATTAGCAAGTGCTCAGTAAATGCTAATTACTATTCCTCCACCCTGCTTCCTACTGGACTACTCACCAGGCCCCGCTTTGTGCTATTTCTACCTTCCCCGTTTCCACCTCTTGAGCTCCTATTCATTCTTCAAGGTTCAGATCAGACATTTCCCCATTTACAAAGTCTTCTCCAACCTCCTTGAAGATCAACTTCTCTATCTTCGATGCCCCTCAGCACCTATCACGTCTCCCTTGTACCTCCCATCTCTGCAGCAGAATGCTGTACACAGCCCTGTCCCTTGGCAGAGAGGGATTCCTTACAGGCAGCATCCTGATGGTGCATAGCTGGCACATAGTAGGTGCTCCATGGTGCTCAATGGATACTGGAATTGAATTGAACTGCCACAGACCCAATTGGATTATGAACAGCCTTAACCCACTGCCAGATTGCGATACCAAACCCAAGCTGTGACCCAGACAGACAGATCCTAACTTGTCCACGACGTAAACACTTTGTTCCTTTCTTGAAGACGCTCCTGAGCTGTTGTCATAATGACCTCCACCCCAACTCTGCCACTTTGCCAAACACAAGTAAACATGTTCATTTCCACGAGACAGGCTTTGATTTGACTTGGCCCTGGCCCTACCCTGTGAGACAGAATCAGGGGAAGAAAGACGGTTGGACCAGGCTGAGCTCACCTGGAATTCGGAGAACCTGCTGGGTGGGGACGGGAGTGTTCATGCTCCAGCCAACGTGACATGTTTAGCTCTGGGGCTGGGCTGGGACCGGATGCGCTCTCTGTTATTCTCCTCTTCACCTCCTTGGGCATAACGGAAGAAAAGGTCTTGTGCTCTGACCGCTCTCCTCCTCCTGCCTCTCCCTTCACCTTCTACTAGACGGGTTCAGGCCATCAAGAGCGCAAAGTGCCTTTCCTTAAGAAGCCCCACCTTAATGTGGCAGAGGGAAAAAAGGATAATCCCAGCCCCCATCAGCAGCACATGTACACTCACGTGTCATCCACACCGAGGGGATGCAGGACCAGTCGATGCACCTCCCGTGTCCCCTGCGTGCTGAGCGTGTTGCGTGTGTATCATTTACAGAGCCATCAACCGAGTGGTCCAGCCTCAAAGCTGTGTTATCATCGAGGCTGGCAACCCCGAAACAATCACTTCAAAACAATTCCGTTTGTGGACTTGAATTTCTTAACCCTAACCAGAGACTCACACAGGTCACAGGGATGATTCTCAAATCTCTTTGTCTTACCTAATCTCTTCCCTCCCATATCCACAGCTCTCAGACCTCCTCTGAGTCTTGGCCCTGATCCCTTCTTTCCTCTCTGTTCTCTACATCACAAATACCTAAGCAGTAATCCAATAAATCGGTACCCTCCTCAGAGAGCAAGAAACGCAAGAAATAAATAAATTAATTAAAGACCCTGAGTAATCCACACCAGAATTTTCTCTGGTGAGCAGGGAGAAGGGAAAGATAACAGATGGAATCCTCACTCACTGGATAACTTCCCTCCTGTCCACACATTTTCTTATTTAATCCTCACAACCACCTTAAAAGGGTGACACTATCGTCCTGATTTTTATAAATGAAAAAAAAAATACTGAGCTTAGCAAGAACACTAGACCAAGGGCCTTCCATTAGTGAACAGCGGGACAGGGACAGCCAACTCTCACCCAGGGACACATCACTGAAAGGAGGAGTATCCTGGTCCCTGACGGGAGTGTGCAGTGAAGGAATTGGGTGACTCAGGGCTGGGAGGGAATGTTTTGTGGAAAGCATTCTCCAGGGTGTGGCGAATTCTTCCTCAGTACCTCAGGATACTGTGTTTGTATCTCTGTGTGTTTTGGGGGGCTGGGTGGGGTGACCACAGGGAGTTCCCTTCAGCCCGTATTTCCTATGTTCACAGAGTGGGAGGACATTCCTCAAGGAGCCACTCACCCTGAGAAGCCAGAGGGAGGACTGTACCGGGCACCCCATCCCAGAGGAAGGTGCCAGGGACTCTCCCTGAGGGTCAGAGTAGACCAGGGGACTCCCAGGGCCAGGAAGCAGAAAACTCCCGGGGCGCAGACCAAGAGTCTAATTCCCTCATTAACGTGTTGTTACAGAGTGCAAAGGTTCTGCCTCGGGCAGGACCCCTCTCAACAGGTAAGGCACAACATGGGATCCCCTTTTACAGGTGAGCAGATAGCCCCAGAGGAGTTTTACCCCTGCAGAGTCATTTCCAGCACCCCCTGTAGTCAGCCAGTCTGACGGGAAGGGTAGACATCTCTATATCTCCCTCTCGTTCCCCAACTCACCCCAAAATGGTGAGTCTCGGAGAGACTTTGCACCTTCTTTCCTTTCTAGATCACCAAGTGATTCTGGTCTCTGGATTTGAGCTCCCTGGGGGCAGCTCCAAGGCAACTTGTCTTTCTGGCTGTTTCTTTGGGTCCTGGCAAGAGAAGATATTAAGCTACTCTGTGAATTAAACATATGGCTTGTCTCTGAGGCCACCTCCACTGGACCCTTTCCCCAGGTATCTGAACCTCTGTCCTGCTCTCTCCTTCCCCCCCCCCCCAGGGGTTCTGCCCTGCCCAATTTGAATGCTGGTTTTCCTCAGTCCTTCTAGAAGGGAGTGTGTAAAGGATACTTAGGAAGCCCTCAAAGACACAGGCTACCCCAATGCCCTCTGATCTCCCATAACCAACCTCTCGGTCCTCTGTGGTCAGAAGCCTGTGGCTCCCGGTACCCCAGTTGTCAAGGACCCCACCTGGAACGCTTGCTAGGTGTCAGCTCCCTCCTCTGTCCCCTCCATCACCTCTGCACAGCTGTTAAACCTCACTGCCTTCTTCCAAGTCCTTTGGTTCCATGGCACTCCAAAGTCTGAGAGGGCTGGGAGGGCAGGAGAAGCAGGTGTCCATCCTCCCAGGCAACCCTGCCCATGATCTAAGGGGGTCGGCGGATGCAAGATGTAATAAGACCAGCACAGGAATAGCATCTGCTTCAGTTCACAGCTCACATTGGAGAGAGTCCTTCCTTTGGCAAGAAGGTAGAGGTTGGATGATCTTGAACCAGCAGCCCATGGACCCGTAGCAGGGCTACCCCAGAGGCCCTGGTGCCGGTCAGTGGAGTCTCGTCTTCCTCTCACCTTCTGCTGACTAGAAGGCAGCTCTGCCCTCCCTTGGCAGTTCCGTTAGCCAGTTTGTAACGCAGGTCCTGGAGGCCAGGTGGGAGGCAGAGAACAGAGCCAGCTGCCAGGGAGCAGGGCAACTGCCCTCAGCACCCAGCGCAGACAGGACAAGCACCCAGACACCAGCTATCGCATCAACCCCGACCCCGTTCACGGCCACAGTAGGGAGTGGGCTCTGGGGGCTTTGTGGGTGAATAGGCAGAGTGGGCTCTGATGGGGAAACCCCTCCATGTTTGCTTGTGTTCCCCACAGCAGAACCTTCTAGAACCATGGACAGTCCTCAGCCTCAGGGAAACAGCTGGGGAGGCAGGAGATGGAACCCCACGTATCTACCCACCACCTGCCATCCTGTGAGTCCCTCAAAGCCTTTTGGGGTTACTGCTTTGTCAGTTTACTGGTAACAAGGCCTCTTGGTGGGATATGCTCTGCACAGCCTTGTAGGAGCCCCAGTCCCAAAGCCAAGAAATCCCCCTGCCCTTGAGAAGGGGAGATCCAGGCCTCACTTGGGAACAGGAGGTTGTCAGCTTGCTCACGGAGGACCTCAGGGCTCCTCCAAGACTCCCTCCCCCAGGGAACGGTGCAGGCCTCAGGTGGAGGGTGGAGACGCCATGAGTAAGCAGGTTACAGAGGAATGCATTTCCAAGGAACTTGACTCAGAGGCAGGAAGAGGAGAAAGAGGCTGGATGCCATTCTCTCCAGCTGAGGGGGCTCAGGGAGGCCCCGGGCGCTCTCACACCTCAGCCCTACTACCCCAGAGGAAAGGCCTTTGCTGGGCCTCTGCTGTCCCCCGTGGATTCAGGGAAGATCCCTGCAGCCCTGTGAGTGAGGGCGGCAGTTAGTGATCGTACTGGAGCCTTCCCCAGGGTCCCCGTCCCCTCTGCTGAAGCCTGAAGCTCAATGGCATTTGCAGGAGGGCATCCACGGAAGGTGCCCATCTCGCTGGGCATGTGCTTGGGTATGTGCCACCTGAAGCTCCCTGAGGGTTTGGCACTTTCAACCTGGCCGTCCTGCCTCCAAATGATCTGCCCAGGAAGACGGTCAGTGGAGTCCAGCCAGGCTCTCTGGCTCCCTGGCACTTAGAGCAGAGCAGACTTTGTGTGAGGGTTTAAAAGTGCCAAAGAAATAAATTACCTAGTGAGCACAGTATTCCTCAAAGCCAGTCATGTGCCATCACCACCACCACCACCCTAAAGCTATTCCTCCTCAAAGCTGCCACAGCCTTGAAACTGGGCTCCTGGCTTCCTCATTTGACCTCCTCTCCGGTCCTTTAGCCACACTATGACCACAGGATCTTTCGAAACACCAAGCCGTCATACTCTTCAAATGTTCTGTTACTTCCCACTGCTCTGGGATAAATCCAAACTGTCTAACCTGATGCACAGGCCTGGTCCTTGGCCACCTCTCCAGCCTCATTGATGTAAGCCCTTTATTCTTCATGCACCAGCTGCAATGACTTTTCTTCAGATCCTCAAATGGACCACTATTGCACCTACCTCAGGACCTTGGTACTTACAACCTGCAAGCCCTTTCTCCTTCACATCTTTGCCTGGCTAATTCCCATTGTCTTCAAGTCTTGGATTAACCAGGGAATGATGCCCCAGAGGCAGGTCTCAAAGCAATGTCATCTTCTCCTTTATAGCCTCTTTCCCAGGCTGTAATTACACATTGCATGGTTATTTCATCAACGTCTACTTTCCCCTTCCTACTCAAAGACCATCAGCAGGACTTGGACCAAAGCCCAGTCCCAGTACCTCCCCTCTAGGAACATGGGGACCCACGAGGCCCTACACCCCAGAGGGCTGGGATCTGGGAAGTACTTAACCCCACAGGTCAACCCTACCCTGTGCCAAAGATGTGGAGAGGAAGAACTGGTGGGTGTGGAGCCTGCTCAGCTGGAAAGAGAAAGTTGAGGAGTATTTGGGGAGAGAGATAAGGCGGTCAGAAAGCCGGAAATGAGCTGCCAGAGCCATTGCCTAAGACAGGGCAGTTGAGAATTCAGGCTGCAGATCAAAGCCACAGGAAGTGGGCTGGTTTCTTTTCAGTAACAGAAGAATCTGATCAAAGCCACACTTTCCTGTCTGGGTGGGGCAGGCAATTCATTCACTTATTCATTCGCCTGTGTGCGTATCCTACGGTCATTCAACAAACACAGACTGAGCGCCTATCTGTGTGCCAGCCACCGTGCTGCGCCCTGGGCATACAGCAGTGAGTAAAAGTGGATCATGTCCCTGCTCTTCTGAGTTTGCAGCCATCCAGCCTACCGTCTAGACCATTTTTAAATGGCCCACCTGCCATGCAGGCAGTGAGTCACAGCCAGCGTTTTTTTTTTTTTTTTTTTTAAATGCAAACAAAATGGATCAGCAAAGATCAGCATATCCCACCCAATAAGGGTGAGCACCCAGTTATAGATGTGTTAGGTGAACTAGGTCCCTGCATAACATGTATTTCTTTTCTTTTTGGGGGGTGGGAGTGGGGGTGGGGCAATGTTGCTTATTTTTAAAAATTCTTTAAAAATTTTTTTCTTTATACATATATTTTTAATTTGTTATATATGACAGCAGAATGCATTACAATTCATAGTACATATAGAGCACAATTTTTCATATCTCTGGTGGTACACAAAGTAGAGTCATACCATTCATGTTTTCATACACATACTTAGGGTAATGATGTCCATCTCTTCCACCATCTTTCCTACCCCCTATGCCCCCTCCCTTCCCATCTCTCCTTATATAATCAATCAACAAATGTATGAAAAAATGCTCAACATCTCTAGCAATTAGATAAATGCAAATCAAAACTATTCTAAGGTTTCATCTCACTCCAGTCAGAATGGCAGCTATTAAGAATACAAACAATAATAAGTGTTGGTGAGGATGTTGGGGAAAAGGCACACTCATACATTGCTAGTGGTACTGCAAATTGGTGCAGCCAATATCGAAAGCAGTATGGAGAATTCTTGGAAAACTGGGAATGGAACCACAATTTGACCCATCTATCCCTCTCCTTGGTCTATACCCAAAGGACTTAAAAACAGCATACTGCAGGGACACAGCCACATCAATGTTTACAGCAGCACAATTCACAATAGCTAAACTATGGAACCAACCTAGATGCCCTTCAAGAGATGAATCGATAAAGAAAATGTGGTATATATATACAGTGGAATATTATTAGGCATTAAGAGAGAATAAAATCATGGCATTTGCAGGTAAATGGATGGAGTTGGAGAATATAATGCTAAGTGAAGTTAGCCAATCCCAAAAAATCATAACATGTATTTCTTAGTGTGACTCACAATGAGATAATTTTGGGAAAAACACTCATCTAAGTATTATTTAAATCATTCCAGAGCTGAGATGTACCTCGGTGGTAGAGCACTTGCCTAGCATGAGTGACACCCTGGGTTCAATCCCCAGTACAGAATATATATATTCATTCTATAAGCCTATAACTAAAGGAGCAAAAAAGAAATCCATGGGAGAATAGAATACTAGGGCCCAACTGGCTCGGCTGGAGAGCCTGCAAGGGAGAGGATGGTTCAGTTGAAGGACAAGGAGGAGAAAGAGAAGGAGGTGCAGTGGGAGGGAGGGGGGAAGAGACAAAGATGGGGGGCGTTAACCAGGCCTGTGTCCACATGGGGACGGGGCCTCTAGAAGGAGCAATGTAAGCAAAGAGAACAGCATGCGTCACGTGAGAGGAAGGAGCTTGGGAAAACTAAAGGGAGCAGCAGTGAGGCTGCGTGACCACAGTGAGGCTGGCAAAGTGGGAGGTGGGGACCTCTGGGAGACTGTGACGAACACTCTGTCCAGACGGAGAGGAGGATGTGGTCTTTGTTGTCCAGGTCTCACCTGGCACTGGTTGAAGGCTGCTCCTGGGGCATCGAGTCCATGGCACCCCTGATCTTCCCCTGGACAGGCCAGCTCACACCCCTGCTGCAGAGAGCGCCTCTGACAGTGTCGCCGAGGTGCAGGCAGGAGCCTTGGGGGGAATGCCAAATGCCAACGGAATATGCACAGGGCACTGGCTGGCTGCCAGAATCATCCTCTGCAGCTTCCAGAGCATTCTGTGTGCTTTAACTCTCCTCTGCATTTGGTTTGGGGTGATGACCCTCAGCCCTAACTCCAGCCCTCACTTTTCCTCTGGTGTCCAGATCTTTATATCAACTGCCACCCAGATCTCCCACTTTGGAGGTCCCAGGAGCACCCCAAATCATCAGGCCCTCAAACTTACCGTACAAATCCCCAGCCCCACGCTCAGACCCATACCTCCAGTTTCCCTGCTGGGATGAATGGCACCCCATTTACACAGACACCCACCCAGAAGGCAATTCCCTCTCCTCACCTCCTAAACTAGCCAGTCACAAACCTTGGTCCTGTACTTCTCTGTCCTCTCAGGGCCCAGCATTAGGGGCCTCCCCCAGCTCACCCCTGTCTCACCCCATCACTGCATCAGCGCCCTGGCTGTCCTCCCCCTCTATCAGGAGCTCCCAGTGCAGCCCAGATGAACTTTCCAAACCACAGATCTAGTTTCTCTGTCCCTCGCTTGACATCTCTCGCACCTCCCCACTCCCCTGAGGGTGAGGTCCAAACCCCTGCGTATGGAATAAACACTTTCAACATCCAGCATCATCCACTAACCAACCTGACAGCCCATGCCGTCATTACCACCCTCCCACCTCGTGCTCTCCAACCATTTCTTTCCCCCTCCACTGGGGAGTCGAACCTAGGGCTTTGCAGGTACTTGGCAAGTGCCCTACCACTGAGCTGCATTCTCAGCCCTTTTTTAAAATTTTATTTTGAGTCAAGGTCTTGCTAAATTGCCCAGGCTGGCCTCGAACTTGCAATCATCCTACCTCAGCCTCCTTAGTCACTGGGATTATAGGCAACATGGCTCCAACCTTTCTTGTGTTCCAAATTCCCCTGGCACATGTCCACTCCTTTGTACTTGCAACTGACTGACTTTCTAAATCCAATGACCTCTGCTTTTGTCTACTTGGCAGATAACCCTTCTGGTCTCAGCTCAGCCCTGCCTCCTCTAGAGAGCCTAACGTGACTGCCCCACACACTCGCTGCACCCCACACATCCTTCATTAGAGCAATAGTCACTGACAGCTGCAGATCTGCCTCCCCTACCAACTGTGACCTTGTCAAGCATGAGGACATTATTTTCAACGTTCTGCACCTAGCACATTGACTGCTCTCCAGGAAACCCTCCCTATATCAACTGATCAGGTTAAGATGACAGCATCTGAGCCCAATAAGACTCTTTTCCTCCCTCTCTCCTTCCACAGAATGGGGCCACCCATTACAGGTGACACAAGGCTGGTAAGACAAATAAGCATGGCACTCCCAACCCTCCCAGCAGGACCTGGAATTGCCATAATAATGTGCACTAAGCATCTACAGTCTCTCCAGAAGCAGGATCAGACCAATAGATAGGCTGTGTGAAATTGGGCAGAGAAAGGAGATTCTGTCCCCTGGACACCAAAGACAACCTTGGCTTCAGGGATCCTATGTGGGCCAAATGACCAGAAAGCATGAGGAATGGATCTGCTGTCTGCCTGGGTGACTGGGGACAAACTGCTCCCCAGTCTTATTCTGAGCCTCCATTTCTCCATCTGTGAAATGGTAGATTTATACCGGGTCCATTGCAACCATGATCCCAGCTGTGATCCCACCAGAGAACAAGTCTGATGGAGAAAGAACACGGCGTTTGGGGACTGCGGCCCTCTGCCCAGCCTCTGCCTTTAGTACCTGTTACTCCAGGTGAATCACCTTCCTTGGTTTCCTCATCTGTAAGAGAGTAAGGGGAATCCAACAAACCGTGCAGAATGCCTGGAGCGGTACTTGACCCGTAACTGACACCATAGCGGGGCTGGCTGCCTTTTCCTGGGTCAGGAGTGCTAGGTGCCTCCCAGCTCAGCCTGCGGCACCCAGAGACTAGAAAATTCTGCCCTGACTCACCTCCTTCTGTCCACCCCCAGCTGTGGCTCCGCTCTCTGCCAAGTTCAGCTCTTCGCCTGAGTCTGGCTGAGGGTCAGAGTAGCCAGGTGAGTGTGGTTAGCCACAGATCTGACCACTCCGTGAACAGAGTGGGAAACCCCAGATCTACACAGAGGTCTGGGGACTCCAAGGCCAAGGCCCTTATCTCAAAACAGCAGACCCCCATGCGACACCAACCTACAGGCTCGCTGCCCCCTCACTGTCTAGACACTCCCCCTGTCCCCCGGTGACTCCATCGCATTCCTGTGTTTTGGGGTTTGCTGGCATGGTGGCAGTGACTGAAGTCTTGGCACCCTCCCACCAGTGAGTGGGGAGGGGGCTCGAGGGGCCAAATGCCTCTTCCTATGAGATTCTCGTGGTTTCCTCCGCCGAGGCGTCTGCGGAGCAGAGAACAAACAATGTGGGATTCAATTTCTCTGGAAAATAAGCTCCACCAGTGAAGATCTAAGCATCTCTTGGGGCCTACTGCTTCCCCCAGCGCCAGGCGCGACTCCCCCTGCCTTCCAGGCTCGGTGGCTGAGCAATCTCAACTCCTGAGGCCATGCCCTCCCTCCCCACCAGCCTCTCCACCCTCGGAGACCTCAGAACTCTCCCAGAGATGGACTCCAGCTTTTTCTGGACTCAGCTGGGTCACCCTGACCAGGCACAGTTGGGAACCCTGAAACAGGAGCATCCTCCTGGAAGGGGTCCACTCCAGTTGTGTCTGATGTTGCCGCAGCCACTGGGCAGGATTCAGGATCAGGTTGCAAGGATCAGGAGATGCGGTGAGACTGGCTGTCTCCCTGGATCCCGGGGCCTCCACAGTATATTCTAGAGTGAGAGACCCCAAGGCACAGAGGACAAAAGGACAAAGAGGTGAAGCCACCAACCGAGTTCCCCAACTGCTCTGCCCCCATTTCGATATCATCTTAGATCCTGGCAAGAAGGGACCCTGCACATGTGGTCTGGCCTTGCAATGGATTGTTAGCCATAAAAAGGAATGAAGTAGCTGGGAAGAGTGGTGCAAGCCTGTGGTCCCAGAGACTTGGGGGGCTGAGGCAGGAGGGTCACAAGTTTGAGGCCAGCCTCAGCAACTTCATGAGGCCCTAAGCAACTTGTCTCAAAATAAAAACAAAAGGAGGGGCTGGAGGTGAGGTGCAGTGGTAGAGCACTTGCCTGGCACATGGGAGGCACTGGGCTCCATCCTCAGCACCACATAAAAATAAAGGTATTCCAAAAAAAAATAAAAGATACAATAAAGTTTTAAAAAAATAATAATAAGGGCTGGGGATGTGGCTCAAGTGGTAGCGTGCTCGCCTGGCATGCGTGCTGCCCAGGTTCGATCCTCAGCACCACATACAAACAAAGATGTTGTATCCGCCAAAAACTGAAAAATAAATATTGAAATTCTCATTCCCTCTCTCTAAAAAAATAATAATAATAATAATAATAAAATAAAAAGGAACTGAGGTGCTGGGGTTGTGGCTCAGTGATAGAGTGCTTGCCAGGTATGTGTGGGGCACTGGGTTCGATCCTCAGCATCACATATAAATAAACAAACAAAATAAAGGTATTGTATCCATCTACAATTGAAAAAAAAATTTTGTTAAAGGAATGGGAGATGTTGCTTAGTATTTGTGCACACCTGGGCTCAATCCCTAGTACCAAAAAAAAAGGAATTACTGATATACGCCACAACATGGAACAACCTGAAATTATGTTAAATGAAAAAAGACACAAAGGCCACATATTATCTGACTCCATTTATATAAAATATCCAGAATAGGTAAAGCCATAAAGATGGGACATAGATTAGGAGTTGCCAGGGCCTGGGGGAGGGGGAAGGAAAATGATATCTTTATGGTTATAGAGTTTCCTTTTGGGGTGATAAAAAATGTTCTGAAACTAGATAGAGTGGTGGTTGCACAATATTGTGAATGTTCTAGATGTCATGAACAATCAGTTTTAGGCCATGTGCATTTTACCACAATAAAGGAAAAAAGTGAAAGGTCCCTGCCCTAGGTCCCCAGCTAGAGAGGGGTCCAGCTCTGGCCACCCCCACGGAATGAGGTGTCTGGGTCCAGGAGGATGTACCCACCAAAGCCATGGTGTCTTTTCTAGATCTCAGCTGACACACACAGGAACAGGGCATTCCTCCCCAGACAAGCCTGGCTCCTATAGGTTCATTTCCTCAAAGGCAAACCACATCCTGGGCCCAGGGGACAGCTGTTTGCAGGAGAGTGTGTGGAATTTGACTTCTCGGCACGGGTACAAGATGGAACAGGGAATGAGAGAAAAAGAAGGGTCAGAGCTGGGCATGATGGTGCATGCCTGTAGTCCCAGTGACTCTGGAGGCTGAGGCAAGAGGATCTTGAGTTCAAGGCCATCCTCAGCAACTTAACAAGATCCTCTCTCAAAATAAAAAATAAAAAGGGCTGGGGAAGTAACTCATTGGTAGAGCACTTGCCTAGCTCAAGTCCCTGGGTTCAATCCCAAGTACAATCCATCCATCAGTCAATCAATCAATCAAAATTTATTAACTCGTAGTTCCAAAGGTCAGATACCTGAGTGTGCTCAACTGAGTTCCCTGCTTGGGAAAAAAAGCCAAAATCTAAGTGTCAGCTAGGCTTGGCTCTTATTTATAGGCTGTGAAGAAGGATCCACTTCTAGGGACATTCAGCAGAATTTGGTTCTACAAGGTTGTAGGACTGAGGTCTCCATATCCTTGCCGGCTATCCACCAAGGGTCACATTTGAATTAAATCCTTTTTATGCTTCCGTTCTTTCTAACACCCTCTTCTGTTACCACATGAAAGAAAAATGCTTACGAGCTCCCCTGATTAGGTCAGGCCCACCTAGGACATCTGCATATTCTGAGGTTATTTGACTTGGGACTTAACTACTTCTGCAAAATCCCTCCACAGCAGTCTTTGAATTTGTGTTTGAGTAACCAGGGGATGGAGGTCTTGGGATATGCCTGCCACTGCCTGGGTACTTATAACTTTACCCCAGACCTTGACAATGTCAGGAGACACCTGCTCCAGCCGGGCATGTCCAGCTCTCTTTTCTTCCTCAGGACTTAACACCATCTGCTTCTGTGCTTCACATGCTGCCATTTCTCCTTCAACGAACTGCGTCCCAGGCAGAATCCCTCTGAGTCGCTCTCAGAGGATTTTGATTTATCCTTCTCTGGCCTGTCCCAACTGGCCTTAAACTACAGCTGAGAGCTCTGAGTCTCCGCAGCCTCTAGACCAGGCACAATCTGGAGCAGAGGCCAGCTGTCATCAGAGATCGTGACTGTCCCAGCAGGAATGCAGAGAGATGAACCAAAGTTAGGCCCTGCCTTGGAGGACTCCCTCACAATCCATCAGGACCAATGAATCTAATCACAGTGGCCACTCACGGAATGGGCTTGGTGTGCTGCCCACACACCCCGTGATCTTCACAAGTGCACAGGTGAGGAATTGAGACTCAGAAACTTGAATCCATTTTCCCAGAATCCATGGGGGAAATTGGGAATCCAACCCTGGAGCCCAAATCTTTAACTCCTACATTATCTCAAAAAAATCCTAAAGAACTCAAGGCACTGGACTTCCCATCTGAGGTCAGGCACTGTCACCAGGCTGCCACGACTGCTGAGCTCACTGCAGCATCTCGGTGACTTCACACATAAAGATGTCTTTCTCCTGAGGGTGCAGGAGGTGTGGCTCCGCGGCTCAGAGGCCTGCAGAGACCCAGGCCCATTCCACCCCACCAAGGTGAGGCCTTGACATCCTCCTCTGAGCCTTCCACATCCTACCAGCAGACAGGGAAGAAAGCCAGCCAAGGCAGATTTTTCTAGAACCAGACCAGTCGTAGCATGGCTTACATCCCTTTGGCCACACTCCACTGGCCAGTACTCAATCCGTGACCACATCTAACTGCAAGGGAGGCTGGGAAATGTCCCTCTGTGTGCTCAAAAAGAAAAAGGAATTTGAATTTGAGGAACACATACAGCATGTACTCTGTCTCTCAGGCTCAGCAGGGGGGCTGTTCACCCAGTGAGCTCACCTCCACCCTGTGAGCTCTCTCAGCTGGCCAGGGACCCCTTTCTCCTACTCAGTCCCTGGCTCAGCAGCTTGAGTCATTGCTGCTCCAAGACATGAGAAGTCACAAGCACTAAGGTCCCCAAAAGTGTCCTTATACCTTCCCTCCCTGGGGAGAGTGAGAGGCTGGAGCACCCAGATGAAGGGTGTCAGGGCTGCGCGTCCAGCTGGGGGGTTTGTGGAGCTAAGTAGCTTATTCTTTCTCTTGGGTGTAAGAATCGGCCAATTAGGTCCCAAAGCCAAGTACAGATTCTTTGGTCTAAAGAGGGTCATGTGATGCAGACTGCGTCTAAGAGGCCTAACTCTGTTCTGAGGGAGGAAGAGGGTGAGAAAGGAAAAGGGTATTCTCATCAGAAGCCTGTCTTCACCTGCTCTGGGTACCCACACAGTGCTGCTCCCCAGAGAGTACAGAGCGGAGGAGATGTCCGGGTTCCAGCCCCGGGCCCCAAGGGAACAGATGTTCCTGGGACCACGGAACCACGTGCAGTGTGGGTAGACTGGGAGACTCTGAGGATGGGTCTGCTCTGCTCCCTCTGTACCACCTGCACACCCACCCTGTCAAGGTGCGGGGGGAGCTCTGGAAGGCAAGGACTTGAGTTTGGCTCTGTCACCCTGCTCGCAATGGGACCCTTAAGCAATCTCCACCCCAACCTCAGTTGACTTCTCAGTCCACAGAGATTTGATCTCCAAGTACAGTTGCACAGATTGTGCAAAAAAATTTTAGGATTGAATACATATGAATTTCTAGCCAAAAGAAAGAAAGAAACTCAGATCTTCTAATATTTAATATACAGCCTGACCCCAGGCCTCCTCACTCCATTTTTTTTTTTTTTTTTTTTTTTGTACCAGGGATTGAGCCCAGGGCATGTAACAACTGAGTCACATCCCCAGTCCCTTTTTTTTTTTTTTTTTTTGAGAGCGGGTCTCATTAATTTGCTCAGAGTCTCACCAAGGTGCTAAGGCTAGCCTCAAACTTGAGATCCTCCTGCTTCAGCCTCCCTTGCTAGGATTACCATGCTTGGCTCACTCCTTGATTGTCAGCCAGTCATGTCCCCTGCATTTGTTGGTTTCTGGAAGGGATGAGTATGCTCCACCAGGCAGAGAACTTCACGGCCATACCCTCGCTCTGATGCTTGATTTTCAACATATTGTTATGTATTGACATCTACATGGGCCCAGTCTGCTGAAATCACAGTTTATAATGTCTGATTCAAACTAAGTTAGTCCTCTTAAAAAAAAAAAAAAGTGGTGGGAGGAGGTGGACAAACGACCCCAAAAGATTTCAGCATTGAAACAGCAAGAAAATAGCATTTCCCAATCCAAAGACTCAGTTTCATTTATGATATCTAAAGGAAAAGGTAAGTTCAGTCTGTTGAGTGCTACAGTAGAGATTTACAAAGATGAAATCTCTTTTCATCAGGATAGAGGTGAAGTTTAAATAGTTATGGAGGAGGAAGCTTTGGGGGAAGGAATATGATATGATAAGACATTTGGAAATAAAGTTTGAAAGTATTCCCATTGTTTGATATATATATATATATATATTTTTTTTTTTTTTTTTTTTTTTGCTGAAAATCTTGTGTATTCCCAAGATCGTTCATATCTGCCCTTCAAACAACGAACCAAAAAAAGAAAATTTTAATTTGCTTAAAAATCTAAATGAAGAGTTTGAGTGGGTTTGAAATCCATTTGCTGAAAGTATTAAAATGCAACATATTCCAATTTCTTTGCAAGAACAACTGATTGACATGAGAGAAGATGGAAATTTGCAAGCCAATTTTGAACAAAACCTTTGCATAATTGGAGGATGGAATTGAAAATTGAAAATTAATGTCATGATTTAATGAGCTGAGCCCACAATGCACCTCGTCCATCTGGATCTAGGTGTCTTTGTGAGGCCTCCCTTTCAGCTGTGACAGCCATTAAAACTGAATATTGAAATAAACCAGATTTAGAATGAGACATTCAAATCACTGTCCCACAAAGTGTAAAAACCAGAATTTTCAAAAATAAACAAGCCTATTCAATCACATTGCTCCTACTGTGAGAGCAAAAGGGATTTTTATTACATGAAACACCATGAAAATTTCTTTTAAATATTGTTCATTTATATTTATTATATGTTCTTTCATTCCTACTTACAGTTTTATAATGCACATAATAGATTACGTTTATGGATATACGTATAATGGTCATAATATATTTTAATGTACATATATTTTTATAATGTAAGCACTAATCTATATTCATGGATGTAGCTCACATGTATAATTTATAAGGTTCTACGTGTATAATTCATAAATAAATAGATCTCAGAGTGACAGTTAAACATTTTTTTTAACTGATGGGATATGTAAACAATAAAATTAAAGTTCAAGGATATTGGCAGAGCCAAAAGGCCCCCTCAACTTCCGGGTGGAGACTATGTGGGCCCACCCTTTCCTGGGTGTGGGCCTTCATAATAAAGATGTTCCTGAACTGGACTTTTCCTGCCCTGCAGGGGCGAAAGGTCAGCTGGGATTTCAGGCACGTGAGTTTTATAGGTAAGAAGTCAAAGGTCCAAAAGAATAAGAGAGCAGAGATGAAGGCCATTTTCTCCTCTCCTGGAATAAGAACCTCTCTCCGCTCTTCCTTACCCCTCCCACTCGACGGGAGAAAGAAGGGGATTTTCTTTCTGCTCAGAGGGACTCGAGCAAACTGGTAGTGTAGACTAGAAGTGAATTCAGACACCCAGAGTGCCAGGTCTGGACTTTCACCTGCTCTGCTCTCTCTGGATCTTGATACAGAGCCTGGGTTTTGGTTACTGCAACTGTCCCTATTGCCACTGTTAGGAAGTCCTTCCTGCTATTATTTCTAGATTTATATGCTGCAAAGAAAGCCTAGAGTGTCGAGGAGGCTAAGTGCCCAGGTTAGTAGCATAAGGAACTTCCTAAGGCTCAGATACTTTCAGGTCATTCCCTCTCTGTTCTTTCCCTACCTAAAGGCTTCTCCTACATCTCCACTGCCCCCAGTAGAAAATCTACGCTGTTTAGACCAACTAACATGGCCTTGACTGGCTGTTCCCAACCCGTTGTATCTGTCACCTACATACAACAGAAGTCATACCAGCTAATTTGAGCAGAGCGAATTTCATGCAGTTACTTTCTGTGCTTACCAAATCTTTGGAGGAGATAGAGCCAGTCACACCTGTAGGAGTGACTCCCAAACAGGGTCCCCTCTAGCACTGCGAGGATCAGGAGCTTCTCAGGGTCTGTTGACTTCAAGAACCATCCTCATAACTGACCCCCAGAACTAAGGAAGCCACTTTGGCAACAACCTCTCAATGCCCCCCAAGGCGGACACTGCTATAAACCCCAAGGTCCACTACTGTGCTGACCAGCAGCTATGATTTTCAATCCTCAGTTGGTTGAATCCATGAGGGGGGAACCCTCATGAATAAGGGAGGAGGAGTAATGGTAATTACCTCCCCAAATAGAAAATGCCAGGACTAGATGGTTTCACCTAGTGAAGGCACCAAACATTGAAGGATGAAATTGTACCAAATCTTTACAGTCTCTTTTCAGAAGATAGAGGGAAAAGGGATCTTTCCTAACTCATTTTCTAAGGCGAGTGTCATCCTAACACCAAAACCAAAGCTATTACAAGAAAGGATGACGATGAAACAATATTTTTCATGAACATCAATGCAAAACTCAACCAAATGTTAGCAAATCAAATCCATCAATCAATAAAAAAAAAAAAAAAGAATTAGATACCATAACCAAGGAGCATTTATCTGAGATGTGAAAGGCTGGTTCAACATTTGAAAACCAATTAACATAACCCTTCACATCAACAGGTTGAAGAAGAAAAATCACATAATCCTACCAATCGATAGAGAAAGAAATTCTATTCCACCCCTTGGAGAGGCTGATCATGACAAAGGCCAGAGAGGGACCGGACAGGGTCTGTCGAGCTGCTGAAACCAGAATCAGTTATCTGGGACCAGGTAAGTTGTAGGAAGCTGGATGTGAACCAAAAGTCAACTTGCCGTCGGGCGTGGTGACACGTACCAAAATCCCAGTGACTAGGAAGGCTGAGGCAGGAGGATCGCAAGTTTGAGGCCAACCTCAGCAATTTAGCGAGACCCGAAGCAATTTAGAGAGACTCTGTCTCAAAAAAAATAAAAAATAACAATAAAAAGGGGCTGAGGATGTGACTCAGTGGTAAAGTGCCCCTGGGTTAAATCCCGGTATCAAAAAAGTCAACCTCTAATCCTCAGGCATGGGAGCCTGGGACAAGGAGGCACCTCTAACTACTGGCCCTAAACTGCTACAAGGGTTGTCCTTGGCCTCAGGAGAGGTAGCTGGGAGCTGATGCAATCTTGGCTTGACACTTCATCTTCCTGTCACCTGCCCCTTCCTCCCAAGAAATTCAGAAGTTGCCTCTCCCACCCACCACTGTCCTTAGCTACAGCCTCGAGGCTAAGGTCCCTCAGTTTGCAACTACATCTGCCCCAAGGGATTTGTCTTCATTCAAAGACAAAATTGCTCATCCAGCCCTGGGCCAGCTGTGCTGCATGGACATCAAAGGCACCTTTAAATGCCACCATCAATAGAGAGCACCTTGTATAGCTTCCTTCATTGGCCTCCCCCAGTGCAGGCTCATTATGCCTAAGCAAAACCACAGGGCACCAAGAACAGTAAGGCCAGAAAACAGTGCACAGAGTGTGATGGGGGCACTGAGCAAGCCACCCCTAAGAATAACCTGCTGGGGTCACTATGAGTCTCTGGGATGGAGACACTGCCTGTTTCCTCTCTTCAGACCAACTTGCCCAGATGGGCTCTGCCACCACTGCCCCCCACCCCCATGGCTGGACATCGTCTCATAACATCCTGGGACACCCCCTCCCCAAGCCCAGGAAGGAAGTTGGAAGCTATGAAAAGGGAAGGAGTAACTTCCTGCCCTCATCCCCAGGCCCAGACCAGATCACGCACAGGATGAATGAATAAGTGGACTACAAGCCCCTTCCAAAGCCCTTCAGGCATCCAAGCTTCCTGCCCTCAAGTTAGAAGCCTGATTTCCAGGCCAGGAGATACCACTGTAAAAGAAAGAAAAAAGAAAAGACAGGATCTGTGCCCAGCTTGCTACTAGCAGGCCCCTCCCCTGGGCCTGCTGCGGTGGGACCCCCAGAAACACAGGATGGGGCTGGAGAAGGGTCTCCTGCCCACTATGGTCCTGCTTTGCCAAGGCCAAATTCTCCCTCTCTGCTGGCTCTGCCAACCCACGGTCTCTCCCCGAGGCGGGCACACTGGATGAGAGGAGGCCCACCTTGGTCCTGGCAACACACTGTCTAAGCAAGGGCTCCCTCACCACGTGGTGCACCCAGAGCGCCAAGAAGGGAGGCTGGGAGCTCCCCCGACACCCAGCCCGCACCAGGGCCAGCCGCCAACCAGGCTTCCCCTCCCCTGGCCTGCACCAGGGGGGGGGGGGCACCTGAGCTCACTGGTACACAGCAGGGGCGGGGCCTGGTGCTGTCAAGCCACGTGTAGGGGAGGGCCAGGAAGGGCGGGCTGCTCTTAAGGCAGGTCTGGAGGTGAGGTGGAGCCTCCCCTTACTCCTCACCTGGACTTGGAGCGTCTTGGTCCCTGGAGCCAGTGGTGAACACAGCAGCCTGCCCAGCCACGGACACCAGGTAGGTGCATGTATTCTCTAAGGAGCTGAGGAAGCTGAGGGACACAGCCCCTTGGCCCTGACTTATTTCACCTATTACCCTCAGCTTCTCTAGCTCTCCTGGGGCTCAGAGGGAAGGTGGAGAGAATTGCAGAGGAGACTGTGGATTAGAGGTGGTCTCAGGATCACAGACCCCAAGGTCATAACTTTAGGGGAACTAAGTGGGTTTTGAGAGGACCCAGGTCCAGGGAGCGGAATAGGCTGGCCTGAGTTCACAGACGCTTAGGAAGGGACTGGACACAGAACCTGCCTCCCAGTCAGAGCACCGTGCCCTTCTGAGTCAGGCAGGAATGGGGGTCTGGTCCCAGGAGTCCCTGCCTGCCCTTCCAGGTCCTGTCTCACTGGGTCTGGGTGGAAGGAAAGGCATGATCAGGAGGCGCACTTTGAGGATTGGTGGAGAGAGGATTGGGCTATTGGGGTGATGTGCTCTGGGGAAGATTCAGGCTTCACCTTCTCCTCTCACTGACCTGCACTTGTAGGAAAAGAGAGTAAACCAGGGCAAGAGGAGGTCTGTCGGGGTCCCAGGATTCCCCTGGCTCTGGCCTTTGTCAGAACAAAGAAAGAGACTAGAGCCAGCATCTGAAGAGGGAGAAGTTGAGAGAGACCCATAAATAGGGCAGAGCCGATGGGAGCCTTCCCCTCCACTATACACTACACACACACACACACACACACACACACTCACACACACACAGTCGGAGCCCAGGAACTCTCCCCTCCCACTTAGAGCGGGAAAGACCAGGAAAGAGTGAGCTGGTCAAGTGTGTTGGTGGGGCTGGAAAGGGAGCAGCATCTAGGAACACCAGTGTGAGCCCCGGCCACTGTCTGGGGGGTCTAGAGGTGATTTGGAGAAGAGCTGAGAGACTATGACCTTTGCTCAGTACCAGTCTGACCCTCTCAGTTCCAGAATCCCAGAAGGGGCAGGTAGAAGGGGGCTTCAGCATTAACTGTGGCACACCAGCCCAGGGTGAGCATGTGGGACCAGGGGGGGGCCAAACATGCCCAGATGCAAACCCCAGTTCCACCCTTGGTTGCATGACTTTGAGCAAAACCCTCAGCCTGTACCCTCCTCACAGAACTACTGCGAAAATGAAACAAGTTTTACGTGTCTGTTATTATCATGTCTCCATTATGCAGAGGAGACCAATGAGGCCCTCCGGGAAAGGAAAGGACTTTGGCCCAAGCTGGCACAAAAGCTGTGTCCAAATCAGTAGACTGGCCTCCTGGGCCCTGGTCCTGGGGAGATCCAGTCCCCCGGTGCACTCTGCAAAGTCAATGGCCCCAGCCTTCTTTCTCTCTGGGCCTGGCTGGAGAACTCTGCAGGGTGCGTCTGGGTCCTGTCCCAACAAACCCAGGACACTTGGAGTCCATGTGGAAAAAGCTGCAGCTCCGGCTCTGTGTCCTCGGCTGCCCCCGGGGAAGGAGCGCAGAGGCCGACTCCTTTCCACTGCCATTTATAGACACGCTTCCCGCACCGGGGAGGCGCCACCCCTTCCAGGTCTCGGCCAAGGAGAAGTTTGGCAATAAGCCTACAGGAGCCCCGGGAGGAGGAAGAGGGGAGAGAAAGGCCTGGTTTCTGTCACTAACTGACTGTACAACCTTGGGCAAATTAGGCCGCTGTGGGGACCTCAGGTGATTCTCTGCACTTGAACTCCATATGGCGCAAGGAGTTAAGATGTCAAGTTCCCAAGGCCTGGGTGGGTAGCCCAACTCCGCCATCTTAATGGATGTGTGTCCTATGCGGTTTTCTTAACCTTTCTGGGCCTCAGTATACTCATCTGCTAAATGGGCTGATAATAGACTGTGAGAGGGTTCAGTTCCTACATGCAACTCATATGCAAATGCTGGCACTTGGCAAGTTCTCAGTGAATGGGACCCACCATGATGAGGGTGTCATTCTTCATGAGCCCAATTGCTAAATAGAATCGTCGTGATTCTTTCACAAGCAGCACCTCTTTGCTTCCACAGCCCTCTCTGGGAGGAAGCAGAGTTCTCATCCCCCATCTCACAGATGAGGAAACTGAGAGAGTCACACCAGTAGGATTTTTTTGATCTGGGACTATCATTTGTCCCAGGCTGGCCTCAACTGCCTTTTCCCGCACTAGTCGGACTCTGAAGCAGAATGTGGAGGAGGCATCATGGAAAAGGGGAGAGTTGAGGGTGGGGGGGGGGGACAGGCATCAAGTCTCAAGGCAGGTGGTGGGAGTGTGACCAGCCTGTCTTAGCTCCAGTTTTCTTAGCAGCCTGTTACCTCCTTCCCATCCCCACCTGTGGAAAACCACAGGAAGAAGCTTCCACAGTAAGGGAAATGAAAACATTGGGATATATATTTTCCTGCATGAGCCTTCAGGGAGCGAATACTGTCTGATGATGTCACTCCCCAGCTCAAAACACTTCTGCGGCTCCCCGCTGGCTGCCCTCGGGGTTGAGTTGGCTATCCAGAGCCAAGCCTGCAAGGCCCTGTAGGGTCTGGCTAGCAGCCCTCCCTCCGTCCATGAAGGTGCTCTCTGTGTTTCCTGGATGCTCAGGGATGTCTCATGGCCCCTGTCTGTCTGCTGCACCTTTGCACACCCCGCCTCCTCACTCCCCCAGGCCTTGCCCAACCAGTTCCTATTTTTCCTCCTTATCTTCCTCTCCACATTCCCTCCTCTAGGAATTCCTCCTGACCTCCCCACCAGCACCCACAGAACCTGCTTCCTCTCCACCCCATCAGCTCCCAGCAGCTGACCTGGGCACCTCTCTATTTCACCCACTGGCCCAAGTGCAGGGCCCAAACAGCAGGCATCCTGGGGTCTGGTCCTGCTCTGACACTTGAGGGCAGTGTGACTTTAGGGCAAGTCACTTATCTCTCAGTGTATCAGTTCTTTCATTGTAAAATGGGATGATAACAGTACCTACCTTATAAGGTTGTTATGAGGACTTTAAAGGGCTTTATGTGTAAGTATCAGGGCCCGTGTACATAACAGTTCCTCAATAAACATTAGCTAATTTATTGAATAAATATGCCCCAGATATAGTAGACATTCTATAAGCATTTCCTGAAGTTATCTCACAATCACTTGCAGAATGTTTGGGACGTGCTACACTGGCCCAAACACATCATAAATATTAGCTTATTTTATAAATGAGAAAACTGAGGCACAGAAAAGCTAATTAACTTATCCAAACTTACCCAGCTAGTGAGTGGTAGAGTCAGGGTGCAAATCTGGGTACCCAAACTTTTATGAATGAATGAATGAATGAATATGCCCTTGTTTGGAGCAATGGAGGCAGGAGTTTTCCCAACAGAAGTAACTCAGTTCCCATCCTCACCTGTTTCAGGTCCGTTGATCTCGGCAAGTGATAGCTCTGGGATGTAAGTGAGCTGGTTGGGAGCCAGAGGTAGACCGCCCGGCGCGCCAGCCCCACCATGTCCCAGGTGATGTCCAGCCCCCTGCTGACGGGAGGCCATGCAGTCGGCTTGGCTCACTGTGAAGAACCCAGGAGGGCCCTGCACCCAGCGCCCGGCTCCAGCCTGCCGCCCCAGTGTCCTTATTACACCACAGAAGGCTGGGGAGCTCAGGCCCTGATGGCCCCCGTGCCCTGCAAGGCGCCCCCCAGCAGGCTCCAGAAGACCCCACAGGCAGAGGCCAAAGCCCACAGCTTCCAGCAGAGCCCGGGTGAGCAGGCCATGGGGACCCCACAGGACCTTGACTCCTACATTGACTTCTCACTGGAAAGCCTCAACCAGATGATCCTGGAACTGGACCCCACCTTTCAGCTGCTTCCTTCAGGGGCTGGTGGCCCCCAGGCTGAGCCTTCCCAAAGCACCACCTTGAGGAGCAAGAAAGAGGAAACTGAAGCCCTGGGTAAGGACTGGGACACAGTGTCAGCAGGAGGGCTGGGGTCCCTGAGCTCCTGCGGAAGGACTGTCCTATAGAATCAGAGGAACAGGAGACACTCTCCTGTGGGGAGGTGCAGTGCAGCTCTAAATAAGTTATTAACCTCTCTGTTCTTCTCTGCTACACAAAAGGGATAAATATAAGTTTCCCTCACTATCCAGTTCTCTTTGGTTCCTGAGTTTGGAAAGTGATGGAAACGTGTTTTGTATGAATTTTTTTGAGATTGTCAGTAAGCTAATACATCTAAGTAGTTTGTGCAATGCCGTGCCTCGGAGTTAAGAGCTTGATAAATGTGGAGTTTCTGAACCATACATTCTGCAGTGTCTCTCTTTAGGTCCTGACTGGGGCCCCCTGAAATTATGATAGGACTCTAAATTATTTCATCACAAGTTTACATAATGTAATCTTTAATAATGGCGGAGTTTAGCAACCAGCTAGCTGGATGAAATCTTGCAAATTTAACAATCAGCACTTAACAAGCTGGTACAAGCCAACCCCTGTTCGCCACTGAGTCCAAGGGAATCTGGAAAGCCCTACATCTGGATTCAGTTTCCCACACAAAGAGCTTCATGTGTGCTCTGAGGATAAGGGTCAAAGTGCAGCAGCCCCATTGTTCAGACAGGAAGACCGAGGCTTCCTGGGAGTTTAAACCATCAGCGGGAGCAAGGGCACAGTTAGAATTACAGAGAGAGTCTATCCTAACTTCCATTTATTAAGTACGTATTATTTACCAGACTCTGTGCTGAGGTCTGTATATAGAATCCTCCATCCTCCCAGCTCATGCCCATGAGATGAGCACTTTATGCCCATTTTACAGAAGGGAGAAAAACAGGTTGAGGGGGTTGAGAAAGGAGCCTAATCAAGGAGTTGGGCAGACCTTATCCAAGCTGTTTACTTCACTTCTTTGTGTCGTCCAGCCTCATCTATAAAATGGAGATAATAACTCCATCTGAAAAACGGAGCGTTGCAGGGATTAAAAGAAGTAGCATTTGTTGGCTGGCTGTCACAAACCCTGGCACGCCATGAGTCATTTCAAATGGTGGCTGTTTTATTAAATGCTGGGATTGCATGGAGGCCCAGCCCCAGGGTAGGATTGGGCTCTGGGGTGGAGGTCAGCCCGGCACCTCTGCCCTAGGCCGCCCCTGGCTTCCAGCCTGCTCCCCTCCTCCCACCCGCATTGCCTGCCAGGCCTATTAAAGGAGCTGCCTCCTCCCTCAAGAGCCTTCCTGCAGCCTAAGACCAGTTGTGGGCACGTCACTGCAGGGAAGCAAGACAGGGAAGCGTCTTGGGCCTAATCACGACTGGCAGGAGCAAGCCCAGGGTTTTAATGTTCATGCCCCAAGGCAGGGGTTCCACACATCCAAGGCCAGCCAGGGCAAGACCAGTCTCTGACCGGCATCCACATGCATAGGGTGGGGGTTGATAACATCTAGGCCCTTCCCCCACTGGAGGGGGCTGATGGGCAGTGGTCCATGTCCTTGGATGCCCAGTGTTATGAACATAATCCACCTAACTCTGGGGATCAGGGAGCTGGCAGTGGTCAGAGGGTCCCCCCAAAGCTGCCTAGGTCTGCTCTAGCTCCTTCTAATAGAGAGGGAAAATATCCTCTCCTCTAACCCCTGCTTAGACACTCCTCATGCCTGAGTGCTCACTACCTCCTAAGAGAGCCCAGCCAGGTTACCTTCCCAATATGAAGTTCTCTACCATCACTAAGAATGTCAGGCACCTGTCCATCGCGGGGTCTGCTACCTTCCCATGCATCTCAGGTCTCCCCAAGCCCACCTGCAGACCACCAGCACTGGTGACAAAGCTCTCACAGGCCCAGGGCAGTGGAACTAATTCTGGGAATTGTGGTGAGTTACACATTCAATATGGAGGGCTCCCCTGCACGCACACTGCTGTGTAATCTCATCCTCTCTCTTTTGGGGGTGCTGAAGGTGAGGATCCTGATATTATGTTCATTGGAGGGTGTTCACTGTTCCTCCCTGTCCCACCTTGGCAAAGTTCAGACCATTGGTGATCCTATACTGACATGTCCCCTGGAGAGGAAAAGAGAGAGAGAGAGAAAAGTTTTTTTAAAAAACTTAGACTGTGTAATGCATGCTCCCATAAAGGAAATAGTGGTAGCCTCATTTTACCGACAAGGAAATTGAGACTCAAGGAGGGAAGCGATGGCCCCTGGCCAGGAGGAGGTTAGGTCAGATCTCAAACCCCACGTTGCTGGGCTCCAAAGTCCACATTCCTGCCAGGCATGGCACATATATCTGTAACCCCGGCGACTTGGGAGGCTGAGGCAGGAGGATCACAAGTTCAAGGTGAGCCTCAGCAACTTAGCAAGACCCTGTCTCAAAATTTACAAAAAATAATAAAGTGGACTGAGAATGTGGCTCATGCCCCTGGGTTCAATTCCCAGCATCCCCCTAAACAAAAACAAAGTTCATGTTACCATCATTTTCTATTTCTTGGGGCTAATTTTCTGCCAGCTGGGGCATCACAAAATATCTATTTGGAGGCAGCCTGAGGGCCCCACTTCTGAGACTCAGCCCTTCCCAGCACTTGGCCAACCTTGCCCTGAGTCCCCTGCCTCTCTGCCTCCTGCTCACCTTCTCTTAGGCCTGCCCTGCAGGGTCCCCATCCCACAGGGAGCGTGGCTCCTAGAATCCGACACCAAATCCCTCCTTTCTCCTCTCCCATGACCTCCCACCCCATCTTGGGAACAGGCCCCCACATTTCATTTTCCAGCAATTTCTGCCAGGCGAGGCAGCTTGCCAGTCCCGAGGGAAGGGTATTTAATAACCATCTCTCCACCCCCCCACCCACGTGCCCTCCCTCGGCCTGCCTGGCCTGCTGCTGGCGCCCGCATCCACCCTGCACTGCTCAGACTTGCCCCACAGGCCTGTAAACAGCGACTGCACCCCAGTGTTGGGGTGGGGGCCCCTACCTCTCCAGCCACATCCACCTCAGCACAGCAGCGGGTGCCAGGGTTCCTCCTTCCCTTCCCACCCTGCGCAGCCTGCTCAGCCCCCCACCCCCCAGGGGTCTTTGTGTGATCCAGGAAGCAGGGGACCAGGAAATTTACCAGGCCCAGAAGCCCTCCCCAAAGCCAAGTGGTCCCTTGAAATGAGGCCTCAAGGAGCCCACTCCTCTTCCTGGCATAGGCATAAAAAGAACTCAGGAGCAGGAGTTGGGTTCCTCTACTCACTAGCTGTGTGGCATTGGACAGCTCGCTTAACCTCCCTGAGCCTTGATTTCTCATCTGTAATATTGCCTACTTTTATTAGGTTGTTGTGAGAGTTCAATGAGACAATACAGTTAACTTATTTGCAGCAGTTCTGGTACATAGCACTCAAATGCCAGTCTTTATTTAAAAAAAAAAAAATTGTACAATAAATGCTAGCTACAGTTCCATTTATCTCCAAGCCTCAGTTACCTTCTCTAACAACAATACCTGTCCTGCCTAAGGACTGTTATGAGGTCCAAAGGTAGTTATGGATATAAACACTATAAAATCCTATAAAAATAGAAGTTGCACTTGCCAGTCTTCCAGAAGAATCCACCCCAGTCTAGATCTCTTCTCTTTCAGAGCCTATAATATAGTGCCCCAAATGCTCCCCCTGTGCCCTCATCTTCCTAAGGAGAAGGGCATCTGCTGTTCCCGGCCTCAAGGGCCGCCCTGGGCCAGGCTCCAGCTCCGTTCTGCATGTAAACTCCCCGGAGGGGAGCAATCTGCAGAAAAGGAAACTGAGGCTCAGTGAAGTTATGAAACCTAACCCAGTGCCTCTTGGCTGCCAAGTGACAAAGCCAAGACTCACACCCAAGTTCATGTGACTGCAAAGCCGTTACTGCACAGGCTGGGACAGCAAGCCCAGGTCAGCCCTCCAGTCCCGCTCACCTGACGCAATACCCACCCCCTCCACCCTACTCCAACAGGCTCAGGCAGAGGCTCCACCGTGAGCAAGGCCAGGAGGCCCTACCCAGGAGCGGGCTGGGGCAGGCTGGGACTCCACAGGCTTGGGGTGGGAGGGATGTGACTGTGCCAGGCCCAGGGGAGGTGGGAGGCCCGCAGACAGGAGCCAAGGGTGCGGATTCTCCCTGACTCTGACTCATAGCCCTCCAGCAGGGGGCAGCTGGAGACCCCTACCTTCCACCACCTTTGCTGGTACAGCACCAGGACAGCTGTCCTGCCCCAGGTTGGGAGGAAGAGTGTCCATCCTCCCCACAGGAAAACCACAGGGCACCTCACTCCATCTCTGGAGGAGGAACAGGGTGTCGGAAACCCAAGAGTCCTGGATGCCCGCATTGGGGCCCAGGAGTAAATCAGCAGCTCCCCCCACCCCCACCCACCCCTGTGCTCACGGGAACCAGCTATGAGTGTGGGGACAGCCGCAGTGGGAGGCCTGTGACACAGCCAGCCCTGCTCTTAAGGAGTTCTCAAACTCTACTCTGCACTCAGGTGCCCAGAGGGTCTCATAGAAGGGCAAATTCTGATTCCATGGGCCTAGGGTAGAGCCTGAGGTTCTGCCAATGGCCAGCTCCCAAGGGACGTGGTGCTAAGGCTCCAGCATCAGAATCACCTGGGAAACTAAGAAAGCAAAAGCATAAACCAACCCGAGGTCTGGGGGACCCTTCAGATCCTGATCTAGTTAGCATGGGGCAGTGGGACTTTTATAAGCTCCTGCATGATTCTAGGGTGTGACCGGGCTTGAGAACTCTAGCCTTCATTTGTGGATACAGAGAAACAGCCCTTACGCATCCTGATTGAGGAAGGCATTGGAAGCCTCTCCATCAGAAAGATGGAGACGATCCCTCAGATTTTAAATACCTACTAAGTGCCAGATCCATTTCATCTTTCCTGTGTCACCGAGAGGCTGGGCAAGGCTATAAGTGGTAAAGTCACTTGACTGAGCTCTCCGGTCTCAAGTGGCAGAGTCCATACCTCAAACCTAGGTCTGTCTGATTCCAAGGCCACTGCCTCTCCTCACCCAAGGAACAACATCGCAGAAAGGGTGACTTTGGAACTGAGCCCTGAAGGTGGAGTTGGGTGTTAATTCCGATTCTGGGCCTGTTTCCTCATCTGTGTAAAAAGAGGAGGGACCCGAGGGTCTTCAGGCTCCTTCCAGCGTTTCCATCCTGAGCGTCCAGGCTCCTGGGTTTCACCGATGTTCTGCTTTTTCTCCCTAAAGATATAAAGTACATCGAAGTGACCTCCACCCGATCGCGGTGCCACGATGGCTCTCAGCGCTGCTCCAGCCCATCTGTCACACCGCCATTCGGCTCTCCACGCAGTGGTGGCCCCCTCCTTTCCAGAGATATCCCCCGAGAGACTCGAAGCAGCAGCGAGAGTCTCATCTTCTCTGGGAACCAAGGCCGGAGTGCCTCCCCTCACCCCTCCGCCTCGCCCAGCGTCTCCATCCCTTGCGTGGGGAGCAGAGCTTCAGGCCCTCATGGCCTGGGCTCCCCACTGAGGGCCCTGGCTTCACAGCGGGGCAGCAGGGTTTCTGTGCTGTCAGCCAGTCCAGCGTCTGATGTCAGCTATGTGTTCGGGAGGTAGGTTCCCTGGTTTCCAACCTTGCTCCCCAGCACGCACACGCACGCACACACTTCCACACAGATCCTAAAATCACCGCGGGCACCCTGCTCTATCTGAGCAAAATCTGAGCATTCACTAAGACTAAAAGGATGATTATTGTCTTTTCTGCCATCACAGCCATTGGGATTTCGTGTTTTCCTCAAGCATTTACAATCTAATTCAAAAACTGTGTTCCCATCTGTCTGCCTTTTGAGAATGGAGCCGCTGCATTGATAAGGCTCACCTGTCTCCTCTCCAGCCCTGGCACAACCCATCTCCAGAAAGGGCTTTTTAAAACTCCAAACCACAGGGATGTATGTAGACATTGGAGGCCTGAAATAAACGTTCGGGAATGAAAGCCATTGTGCTGATATACCCTTTGTTGCTGGCAAAACCTGGTAGAAGGAGGCCCACATACCTGGGCATTATTTGCAACAGTCCCAGCTCACTTTTCCCCAGGCCTTGCAGTACAACTGCAAACACACCCCATCCTGCAGGGTTTCTGCAGCCATGCCCACCAGCTGGATGCTGAGCTGGCTTCCTCCAACTGGGATGTTGCTCCTGGATCAGCATGGATATGCCCAATCCATATTCACCCTGACTGCAAGGCTCCTGGGAGTGATGCACAGGGGACAGACCAGTGTGACTGTTCAGGCAGACCTGCCTGGCTGGAAAGGCAGAGGGAATTCAAGCCAGCCTAAGCCATGCAGCCTGCAGGGGGTCAGCCTATGGGCTACTTAAAATGACCACAGACCCTATGGCTAGATTTCTTTGACCTTCAGCATAGGATCTGTGTGGAAGGGATAATGTGGTCATGCCCTTTGCTCTTTGATCTGGGTTTGGGGTAGCAGGATATGATCTGTTTGGCCAAAACCATGGCTCCCAGATCACTAGATTTCAGAACTTGGCTCTGGCCCTCAGTGTCCACCCTGACTCCCTAACACTTTGTTCCTGGTCTCTCCCCTGCAGCAGCCAGTCCCTCCTCCAGTCTAGCATCTCCAGCCCTCAGTCATCTTCTAGATCCTTGGAAAGTCCAGCCAGCTCTTCCTCCAGCCTCCACAGCCTTGGTCCAGCGTCCCTCTTTATGAGACCCAGTGATGTCCAGGCCCCCAGCAACCCTGCTCTGAACATGGGCCAGCCCAGAGCCAACCACTCTCCTCCACTGGCCAAGGAGCATGCCAGCAGCTGCCCCCCATCTGTCACCAATTCCATGGTGGACATACCCATTGTGCTGATCAATGGCTGCCCACAAGCACAGTCTCCCCCACCCCAGTGGACACCAGGACAGCAAGGGTTTGTCCAGCCTGGAACTGCTTCTTCCAGCCATCCCCGTCAAGCCACCAAGAGCCACAGCCAGACCCTGCCAGATGCCTCCTTCACCACGTCCCCAGAGGGTAAGTTATAAACCTCGAGTGCTAAAAGGTTTGGTTAAGGGTAAGAGACAAAGCATCAGTGGATTTCTATAATAGCCAGTCAACATATTTATTGAGTACCTACTATGTGCCTGACCCTGGGCCAGGTTGTGAAGACACAGTCTAGAAAGGAGACCAAAAGCAAGAATCACTACAGAGTCAGATAAGCACAAGTAAAGACGCTCGAGCTTATGGGGCAACAGAGGAAGGAGTGATGCTTACAGTCTGGAGAACAGAGGAAGTGACTCTGAGCTGGATCGGGAAAGCAGATCAGAGGTGTGTGCCCAGGGAAGGAGAGAAAGGGCATTCCCCGCAGAGAGAACAGGGACTCCACAGTCACCACGCACAGAACACATTTAGAAGATGCTTAGAATGTTGGGTGCAGGTCATTGGGAGTAATCTGGAGGCAGATTGTGAAAAACCTTGAATGTCAATTTAAAAAGTGGATTTTACACTTTAGGCAACAGGGGACCATCAGAGAGTCCCAGACAGGGGGGAGGCCGGCCTGGTGGCTCACGCTGGCAGCTGTATGAAAAATGGATTGCCATGGCAAGATCTAGGGTGGGGCAGTGGGGGTGGAGGAGACAGAACAGAGCCAGGCAACCCTGGGGATGTGGAAGGAGCAAGCCTGCTGACTAACCCAGGGAGAGCCAGAGGGCGCGTCGGAGCTCACTCTGACGTTCATGGATGACGAGAACACAGAGGGGGCGCACAGGGAATGGAGACAACGCATACCGATCCAGACAGCCGAAAACCACAAAACAGCAAACACCCTCCTTCCCGGAGTCTGTGACTGCAGGCGTCCAAGAAGAGCACAATCAACAAGAACCCACAGCAGTAAACACAAAGGCTGAGCCGCAGCACCCCACGGGTGCACGCCTCCCATGAGCAGAGCCCCAGGAACGCCGTCCCAGCTCCCCCTTCCTCAGTTATCTCTGTCCCAGGAATTCCAAAGGTGGAGCGGAGGGGTGAGGTGCTCACTAGCCTACTGCTCACTCTCACACAATGCAAGTGGGAGAAAATGGTACATTAGGCCTGACTTTGAATCCGTCTGATCACTTTCCTGGGCAAATCATGTAGTGATTGTAGTGCATTTTATATAATGAGTTACTCTCAACTGACCACCACACACCTTCGTAAGATGCTGAAATTAAGGGCTGGAGTTGTGGCTGAGTGGTAGAGTGCTTACCTAGCATGTGTGAGGCACTGGGTTCGATTCTTAGCACCGCATATAAATAAATAAAATAAAGGTCCATTGACAACTAAAAAATATCTTTTAAAAAATGCCAAAACTAAGAACCATTGCTGTCTGCCTTAGGAAGCCAGGAACATGGTCATTTTGTCATTTCAAAGAGCACTTTTGCATAGACAGGTGATAGTTCCATCCTGCAATGGTGATGCCCCGGATATCACTAATGATACTCCAGGATCTTATCAAATTCTGCAAAACATTCTCAAAACAAAATTCATTCTAATTTCCTATGTTCTTAGAAGATTAAAGACAGTCAGAAACTGGGCATGATGGTGCACCATATAATCCCAGCAACTCAGGAGGCTGAGGTAGGAGGATCAAGAGTTCAAAGCTAGCCTCAGCAACTTAGCGAGGCACTAAGCAACTCAGTGAGACCCTGTCTCTAAATAAAATACAAAATAGGACTGGGGATGTGGCTCAGTGGTCACATGCCCCAGAGTTCAATCACTGGGTACCAAAATAAATAGATAGATAAAAAAATAAAAAGGGCTGGGAATGTTGCTCAGTGGTTAAGCACCCCTGGGTTCAATCCCCAGTAACAAAAAACTAACTAACCAACAAACAAAAAAAGATCATCAAAGGTTGTAGAACCTACTCTGTCCCCTCTGGGCTTCAAGAGCTGAACCACTGTCCCAAGTCAGTCAAATACTCAGGCTCCCAACCTCTGAGCACAGATCTGCTGATTTCTTGCTCTACATCTTTCCTTTAATTTTCTTTCCTAAGCCAAATATACTTCTAAGGAACTCAGAATTGCTAAGGACAATGTGAAACCAAACATGCGTCTGAGAATTCTTTATCTATCCCTATTTCAGTCCCCACCAGGCAACGTCAGGTTTGTTATCTATTTGTTTTTGATTCATTACCAAGGATACAGGGGACTTCTCCGTCCCAGATGACCCAAGCCCTGGAACCCTTCTGTTTGGTTTTGCTTCTTTAGGCAGTTTGGAGATAACTGGGGATGGGGGCAGGGAGAGTGGGTCAAATGGGACCTCTGGGCGGAGGAGCAGGAGAGGGTCTCCAACCTTCTCTGATGATCATCCCTCAGCAACCCTCCATCTCACCTACAGAATTCCCTCCTCTGTGTTTCCAGGTCCTTCCAGGGACATGCAGCCCACCATGAAGTTCGTGATGGACACATCTAAATACTGGTTTAAACCAAGCATCACCCGAGAGCAAGGTAAAAGGAAGCTGTGTGTTTCAGGGGACAAGTGACCCTAGGAATCAGGTCTGGGTCCACACATTAGGCAGATGGGGGCCTGAGTCATTGTAAAAAAGGGAATAGCAAAGAGTAGGCCCAGATAGGAGAGAGTCCCACTGACTCAAGAGGACCTGCTGACCTCAAGAAGAAATAGGACCTACAGTAAAAATGGTAGACATTAGACAATACAGAGGACGTCCTGGGAGCTAAGGTAACTCTGTAATGACTGCTCTAGGAAGACCCTAGGGGGCTGGGGCCAGAGAGTGTTCCTGTGGAGTGGTGTCTGCCTCTGACCCCAGCATTCTTCCAGCAATCGAGCTGCTGAGGAAGGAGGAGCCAGGGGCTTTTGTCATCAGGGACAGTTCCTCATACCGAGGCTCCTTCGGCCTCGCCTTGAAGGTGCAAGAGGCTCCGACATCTGCCCACAACCGACCAGGTACGCACCTGTCCCTGTGCTCACTCAAGGCCTCACTGAGGCCATGAGGGGTGGTGGGTTCCATCCCAGCCTGATGCTAGATTTCAGGGTGACCTTGGGCCAGTCCCATAGCAAGTCTGGGTAGGAGCAGCTGCCTCCAGCCCTGAGCCACCACAGGAAAAAAAAAAAATCTTTCACTGCCAGCTTGAGTTGCCTCTGTCCTCCTGAGTACCCCCAAATTCCCTGCTCTCCCTTTGTAATAGGAAGAGGAAGAGGAAGACCTCAGCCCTTCCCTACGTTGCTCTCATGGGTAGCTACCCCTGTCTCATCAACCTAATGTAATAATATGTGTGAATGGCTTATCACATTTGTGCAACAGCTCATTACATGCATGTGATAGCCTATCTCATGTGTTAATGGCTTATCACACATGTGATAGCTTATCACGTACTTTCTCATGATTTCACATGCTCGTCCGATAACTCAGCACACATCTATGAGGTCTCTGCAATGTGTGAGCAACAGGGATACAGAGGAGTTTCACGCAGAGGCCACTGCGTTAGGGAAAGAGAGGAAAACACATAATTATAGTACAAGGTACCTGGGTCACAGTCCCTCCCCCAAGCTTCAGGCTGTACCTCTCATTTAACAGATGAGATAACTGAGGCTCAGAGGTAATGACCCCAGAGCAATTAAGTGTCAGAAGGAGAATGAAAACTCCAACCTTATATTCTATTTTTTTTGGACTGGGGATTGAACCCAGGACCGTGTGCATGCTAGGCAAGCACTCTGCCACTCTACCGTCCCCAGCCCTTTTTATTTTTAATTTGAGACACATTGACACTAAGTTGCCAAGGCTGGCCTTGAACTTGCAATCCTCCTGCCTTAGCCTCCCAAGCAGCTGGGATTACAGGCATGCTCCACCAGTACCTGGCCCAACCTTGCGTTCTTTACGTTGTATCTCACTGTTGGAATAAGAAAACTGGGACGAGTATTGGTTACCAAGGAAGCCTGACAAGAAGGAAGGAACCCAAATCGAGGAGGGAGTCTATGGGCTGGAGGAGAAGAGTCCAAAGGGCACTCTGTACCCTCCCAGGGCCAACCTGGCTCTGGCAGGGATGATCTGGTAGAAAATAATAGCAGCAGGGCTGGGGTGTGGAGAAAGAGACAGAAACCAGACGGAAGAGCGGATATTTAGTCTAAACAGTAATTGGGACCATCCCTGATAACTCTTAACCAAGAGAGAGTTTTCCTGAAGGGGAATGACTGGACACAGAAGCCTTTGAGCAAATGTGTTGGCACCACTTTGGGGGAGTCCTTGATCGTAGGATCTCCACTGCTGTTCTGTCCAAGGCAGGGGACAGCAAGATAACCTTTGGATGGACCTGGAGGAGGTGGGTCAGGGAAGGAGTTGGACTGGGTTTGGCTACCACAGGGCTCTGGAACTCCTTCTTCTTCCTTTGTCCAGGTGAGGACAGCAATGATCTGATCCGTCACTTCCTCATCGAGTCTTCTGCCAAAGGGGTTCATCTCAAAGGAGCAGATGAGGAGCCCTACTTTGGTGAGCTGCCCCAACCTCCAGGCCCCTGGGGTGGGGGTCCCACTCTTCTGAGCTACTATGGCGGGCAGGCAGTGGGCCAGGAGAGCCTTCTTCATGCAGGGCCACCTGTTTTCCTGCAGGGAGCCTCTCTGCCTTCGTGTGCCAGCATTCCATCATGGCCCTGGCCCTGCCCTGCAAACTCGCCATCCCACAGAAAGGTAGGTCTGAGCCCCAAGGAGGCAATGTCAGATGCCAAGCCTGTTCATTCCTACTAGTAAGGCTATCAATGGTCACATTCTACCCTGTTTGTGGATTCCTTTAGAGTCATGAACAAAAGTCCAGCTCTACTTCCTTAGCTGTATGAATTTGAGAATGTGCACCTCTGAGCCTCAGTTTCCTCTTCTATAAAATAGGAACAATCATCATCATACCTCCCTAAAACATTGGGATGTAGGTTGAAGGAGAGAGCGCCCACCAGGCCCTTAGCACAATGCCTGACACGGAACAGATGAATTAAAAACAGAGGTGGTTCCCCGCCATCCCACTGGGATTGGTTGAGCACGTGCTCATTCACTGCCCACCATGACCTTATGAAGTAGACAGTACTGCTATGTCCCATTTCACACCGGCCCAAAGGCCCACGAAGTCACACCCAAGGACTATCAGCAAGCCCTATCCAAAATGCACAGCCCAGACAGAGCCGGTCACCTCAGGACGGGCAGGGGAAGTTAGGTGTAAAAGCACCTCTACTTTCTACAAAGAAGAGCCTGGGTTTGGGATGGGTTCTGAAAGAAGTGAGGTCTGGAGCCCATGGGGGCGGAGAGTGGAGGGGTGGAGAGGGAGGTGGGGGGGGCACTGTGGGGGCAGGGAGCAGGGGGAGAAGGGATCAAAAGACTTCCAAGCAATGCATTTGGGAGCCTAAAGTGGCCCTGGTTGCCTAATTACCCTAATCACACCTGGTTTCTCCGTCAGTCACTTCCTGGGGGTGGGGGTGGGGTGGGGGGTAGAGGTAGGAGATGTTCAAAGGGATTCATGGGGCCTGTTCCTCTGAAGGGGGTCCACTCATTCCATCCCCGTCCCCTTGGGGGCCTGTTCCTTTACCTTGGCTCAGAACTGGGAGGCGCAGATGGGGTGGCCTCAGACTCCTCTACAGACAGCCCGGCCTCCTGCCTGAAGAAATCTGCGGGTGAGTGGTGTGGGGGCGGCGCCAGGCCTGGCTGTGCCCCCAGAGGGCCCCTCCCAGCCCTACACACAGGCCCACACATGTTTCCCATCATGGCTTTGTTTCTGCAGTTTAACAAGGTGTCACAGCCCCCTGGCCCCCCTTTAAACCAGAAGTTGAGAGGCTGCAGGCATTGACCCCAAGGAAGGGGGTGGGGTGCTAGCAGGGCTTATACCCCATCCTGTGCCAACATGGACATACATGTACGTATGGGTCTAATATACCTGCCCTGGAGGAGGTGTCTAGATGGGGATCCTCTGAAGGGTATCCTGAGGGCGTCAATACAGGAAAGAACCCTGCCCCCACTCCCACCACCACCCCCCACCATCCCCCATCCAAGGGCTAGATAAAGATCAGCCCTGTCTCCCTGACAGCTCCTACTCTGTGCCCCCAGACACAATGTCTCCCCTCCACATACTTAATTTCTCTCCCTGCTCTTACCAAAGGAGGAGGTGGGATGGGGTTTGGGGGCGGGATAGGTCCAGACAGAAGGCAGTTCTCCTGAGTGACCCTAGACACAAGGCAACATCCCCTCCCTTCCCTCACCCACCCCAAAGGGCCAAGGGCCAGAGCAACACAAAGCAAGAGATGTCCAAAAGTCCTCTGAGATTGGCCTCAACTCTCTGTCACACTCTCCCTACCTATCTGGTGGCCAGTTCTAAGGGGAACCTCATGAGAATTCTGAAGAAGAAATCCCCCTCCCCTGGCTCTGGGCAGAGGGAAGATCTGGGCCTGGTGACTCCCCCATCCACTCCAAGGACCCTGGCTGCATCCCACAGGCTGCCACACTTTGTACCTGAGCTCCGTGAGCGTGGAGACCCTGACGGGAGCCTTAGCCGTGCAGAAGGCCATCTCAACTATCTTGGAGAGAGAGGTCCTCCCCACACCCACTGTGGTCCACTTCAAAGTCACTGAGCAGGGCATCACCCTGACTGACATCCAGAGGAAGTAAGGGCCTTCCCCCTAGTCCTGGGGCTACAGGGATGGGCAGCGTAGGTCTGGAGGGATGGTGAGACTGATGCTGAGCATCAGTGAGAAAGGCAGAGTTCAGGGTCCTGGACCAGATGGGACTGGTGACATGCTGGGTGACTCCAGGCAAGTTCCCTGTCTTCTCCAGGCCTATCTCCAATGACCCCCTGCCAAGCCTCCCTCATGGTGACTGATTTTGGAGTCACTGGGTGCTGATTAAGTGTGCACCCAAGGAGGGGACATCGTTCATGGGCCAGATGCTGGCTGACTGCTGGGACACAGATTGGAATGAGATCACTGCTTCCTGGGGCTCAGGGACTCAGTCGATCAGGAGCCCGATTCTGGGCTGGGCACTTATCTGGGAGATGCAAGAGAGAACCAGGATGTAGCTCCATCCTTAAAAAGTTAATGACATGGGGCGGGGGGCAGAGGACCATAACGTGAGGACACAGGCAGAAGCCCTGGGTGGGAGTAGAGAGGCACAAGCACAATGGAGAGGCCACAGCAGTCAGAAGGATCTCACTGGGAGACTTCTTGGAGGACAGGACATCTGAGCTTTGGGGGACCCAGAGATGCTGGAGGCAGAACGTGGGCCCAGCATAGGCCCTCACCGGCTTCCTTTCTCTCCTGGCCTCCACCAGGGTGTTTTTCCGGCGCCATTACCCACTCATCACCCTCCGTTTCTGCAGCATGGACCCAGAGCAACGGAAGTAAGTTCAAAACGGGGTCAAAATAAGAAGACCAGCCAGCCAGGCACAGTGGTGCATGCCTGTAAGCCCAGCAGCTCGGGAGGCTGAGACAGGAGGATTGCAGCCTAAGGCCAGCCTAAGAAATTTAGCAAGGCCCTAAACAACTTAATGAGAACCTGTCTCAAAATAAAAATAAAAAGGGCTGGGGATGTAGCTCAGTGGTAGAGTGCCCTGTGGGTTCAATCCTCAGTACCAAAAAAAAAAGGCCATCCAGAGCATGGCTGCCCACCAAGTTTCTTTCTTTCTTTTGTTTTTTTTTAAGAGAGAGAGAGAGAGAATTTTTTTTAATATTTATTTTTTAGTTCTCTGCGGACACAACATCTTTATTGGTGTGTGGTGCTGAGGATCGAACCCGGGCCGCACGCATGCCAGGCGAGCGCGCTACCACTTGAGCCACATCCCCAGCCACCCCCCCCCCCACCAAGTTTCTTAATGACTCTGGGACTGGGATGGCAGAAGGAGCCATGAACTCCAAGAGATCAGGGGTGACAGAATGAGGGCAGGTGGGGACTTGACTGTCTAGGTTCTGTTACTGCTCATCCAGGGTCCTGCAGAATAAAGCAAAACCTCCCTCCTCAGTGTCTCATGTTCCTTTCCTACAGGTGGCAGAAGTACTGCAAGTCCTCCAGGTAAGACTTTCCTGACCCCCTCAGCCACCCTAAGAGATGTCCCTGTGGCAGGGCCCCAGACAGACCCAACAGAGCAAAGGATCTCTGAAAGGAGGGAGGCCTCCTCTTGACCCTAAAAGCTCATGGTGTCAAGGAGGGGACAGGCCCTGTCGTCAGGGAACCTTGGCTACAGGGATACCCCAAGCTGATGGTCAAGATACATGTTTGACTTCAGGGAGCTTCTACTCTTAACAAGGAAATACAGAGGTCCTGTCCTTAAAATGGAGGAAACCCAGAGAGAAGGCATTTCCCTAAGAGAGCTCCATTATAATGAGGTGCTGGAGCAAATTGCCTGGGGGAGGTGTGGGGAGGAATGAGGTATAGACCTACTATCCCACCCCAGTGCCATCAGCCTGATGCCCCCTGCATCCCACCACCAACTCAGACTGCACTCTCCCATCAGGATCTTTGGATTTGTGGCCAAGAGCCAGACGGAACCACAGGAGAACGTGTGCCACCTCTTTGCAGAGTACGACACCGTCCAGCCAGCCTCACAGGTCATCGACCTGGTGACTGCTCTGCTGCAGGACACAGAAAGGATGTAGGAGGAGGGAGCTGCCTGTGTACCTTCCCAGACATCCTGAGGGGCTTGTCCAAGAGCCATCTCCGCCCCTGAACAGTGGGGTGTGGCTACACTAATAGAACAGTCTGTTGGACTGGAGAACAGTTATCCAGCTAGAACCCTGAACCTGCTCTGACCTTCAGCAGTAACCCCCCGAGCCTGTTTCCTCAACTGAAAAAGGAGTCCGGTACACAAGACCAGCTGCTCTTCTGAGACATTAGTGGGCATCTTCAGCATGCTCCTCCATGACTCTGAGGCACACCCACGTCTGACGATCACTACTGAAAATCACCTCCAAGAACCTTCTGATTCTATCAGCTAGAAGAGAATCAGAATAATAGTCAGAGCTAGAGATCTGTGGCCCCTGTCTCATGGCAAACAGCAGGTTCTGAGTCGTGACCCATGGGGATCCCAGTCTGAGGCTGGTGACGGTTTATGAGGATTGAGGACAGACTGTCTTCTTTCCCTCCCTTTCCTGATGGCCTGTTGGATCCGCCTGCCCAGGGGTCAGCAAGTTGACCAGGCTGTGGTGGTTGTGGCAGCTCTGGTATAGAGGAGTGGGGCTTTCCCTTATGATCAGAGGAGATGCAGTTGTTCATTCTGTCTAATCTCCTCTTCCCATTGCAAATGAGCATTAACCCCACTTGGTAATCAAATGGCCCAAAGCTCAGCTTCCCTAGTGTTGCTTATACAACCTACATCTGGCAGATGTGGGTAGAGAAACCCCTTTCTAGAGCAAATGTAAGAGCAGCTCTCTGTGGTTCTGCCTCAGCTCCAGTCTTGCTGAGTCCTCCCTACACACACACACACACACACACACACACACACACACACACACACACCACAGCTGTGTGGCATCAACTGGCCTCATAGCCACAAGGGGGCAGCAGAGAGTCAAGAATGCAAAGAGGCGGCTTCCTCAAAGCTAGAAGAAGCTGGGCCCTTTCCTGCTCATCTTTGCCCAGAACTAAACCAACCCAGAAGCTGGAGCCTTTTCTTTTACAGACCCAGGTTCCTAAGGAAACCACACCACGGCTGGAAAGGAAGGCTCAGGGAAGAAGCCCGCTCTGGCTCTGCAGAGCAAGCACCTACCACCTCTCGAACCAGCTCTGCCAGAGCATCATTATCTTTGGCCAAGATTGGGCCTGACAGGTTATGATTTCAACCCAGGAAACCAGACCAGACAGGAGCAGCCCTGGGCTGCGGGACAGGCTGAGCCCAGCCCACCCAGGCGGTGGTCAGTTGCTGTGCCACCCTTGGAATCTGCCAAGGTCCTCAAGGTCACAGTGCTCAGTCCTATGGCAGGGGGAAGAGGGTTGCTGGCTGTAAGCTCATGGGTGCCTGTATGGCTCCCATCATAAAAATAAAGTGTCTGTCTTTGCATAACAGTTGGTCCAGAGGCACTCAGGGCTGTCCCCTCAGAGATGGAATCTTAAACAGAGAAGGGGACTCAGCTTATCAGAGAAAATCAGATGTGCCTCCCTCCCCTGGCCACAAAAATACAGGCTTCCACTGATTCCCACGTCACAAACCATCGTTTAAACCACTCTGTCCCCCACATGCCCAGCACACCCCTTTCCTTCTTCATGCAGAAAACAGAAGGACTGGAGTTCCCCTATGTCCAGGGCCTAAGGTGAGTTTATGGCACCCTGATGAGTTCCAAAGTCTCACTTAGCCTCCTGCATTGTGAGGAGGATCCAGTGAAGCACAAGCAGCTCAACAGGAATCTAGAAGAATATCCGAACCCAAATGACCCCCAAGCTACCAGCTCAGTCCTGAAGAACTGGACAGTGGCCCCTTCATCCCACCCTGAGCCTCCTCGGGTATTCTACCCTAGCTTCTGCTAACTGGAAGCCCTCCCTCCCCACTCCTGTCCCAGGTCCTGAGATAGTAGGGCATGCCATGAGGTCACCAAGTGCAGGGGGAGGGCTGCCAAGCTATCTGCTGTCCTGCAGAGCCTGAGTGATGTGACCTCAGTGGCAAGAGCTCTTCCAAAGGGCCTGTGAAGAGACCTTCCCAACAGCCTTGATCCACCATTGGCCAGCTCCTCCTCCCCCTCCCAAGTATCTGTTAGCCTGGAGCCTGGAGCTCCTCTCAGCCCCCCTGCAACTGGGCCTTTCAGCCTAATCAGGAACAAAGCTCATGGAAGGTGACCATCTCTGCAGCATTTGCCATCATCATTCATCTTTTCTCCAAGAAGTTTTAGCAGAGACCCTGACTCGGTCTTTTGCTGATAGACACAACAGTCAGCCCAGCAAGAGTGGGAGGGCTGGAGGCAGAGGGGAGCCAGGAGTCAGAGGGCGGAGGGCCTTTGCACCCACACAGTGGCATCCCGGTCTTCTCTCCAGGAGGATCCAGGCCTTACAGTCCTTGGACCCCCTCCTGTGTCCCTCTCCCTCAGTCTTTCCATCCTTCCCATCCCTTTCTTCATCTCTATACACCCTGACCCCACCTCCCTCCCTCACTGTCCCTCTCTCACTTCCTCTCTCCTTCCTAGCCCTTCTCATCAGCCTTCTACCCAACCACTCCAACCCCAAGTCCATCCTCACTCTTTCCAGAAAACCCTTCCCTCCCTCTTGCTCTTTTCCAACTTCCTTCCCTTGCCTCTTTGTCCAGGCGGCTGGACCCACAGCAAAGCCCAGCTGCTGGGGATAATGAGAAGGGAGGAAGCAGCCCCTGCGCTGCAGACCCCGCTGCAAAACCCAGATTCCCACACCCCTCCACTCTGCCTCCTGTCTCCAGCTGGGAAGCCAGCTCTCTGGAAGGCTAAAGCTCCTCACCCACAACCTCTGACCTCTGGTGAGCCACCTCCCCACACTCGTGTCTCATTGTGGGCCAATGCTGCTCACTCTGAAGTTTCATCTCTGGCTTCTGAGCCATCACCCTGGTGCCACCCAATAATCTGAGGATTGAGAACCAGGGCAAGGAGTGGTAGCTAAGGGCCCTCAACTCAGAAGGCCTCAATTCATGCAGTGAATGTTTTCTGGCAGCAAGCTTTGGCCACATGAACTAGTGAAACAGATAAACATGACAGCATTATTTTAAAAAAAGTTTGCAAGCCAGACGTGGTGGTGCAGGCTATAATCCCAGCAGCTTGGGAGGCTGAGGCAGGAGGATCACAAGTTCAAAGCCAGCCTCAGCAACTTAGCAATACTCTGTCTCAAAAGAAAAAAATTAAAAGGGCTGGAGATTGTGGCTCAGTGGTTAGCACCCCTGGGTTCAATCCTTGGTGCCAAAAAGAAAAAATATATAGATATTTACTACCTGGGTACAGTGGCATATACCTGTAATCCTGGCAACAGGAGAGCTGAGGCAAGAGGATCGCAAGTTGGAAGCCAGTCTCAGCAACTTAGCGAGGCCCTAAGCAACTTAGCAGGACCGTGTCTCAAAAATAAATGATAAAAAGGATTAATGGATGTAACTCAGTGGTAAAGTGCTCCTGGATTTAATCCTCAGTATCAATTTTAAAAGATCTTTTTTTTTGGCAGGGAGGATACAAGGGATTGAACTCAGGGGCACTCAACCACTGAGCCACATCCCCACCCCTAATTTGTATCTTATTTAGAGACAGAGTCTCACTGAGTTGCTTAGGGCCTCACTAAGTGGCTGAGGCTAGCTTTGAACTCATGATCCTCCTGCCTCAGCCTCCGAGCCACTGGGATTACCGACATGTGCCACCACACCCGGCTCAATTTTTTAAAAAAAAATTTTAAATGAACAAAGTTTGCAAATGCCATGCAGGCTTGGTGGTGAAAGTAGAAACAGGCAAGATCAACTTTATCCCCTCAGAGGACAGGAGAGTCTTCCAGGGTGAATAGGACTTTGCCATGCAAAGAAGGGGAGAAACCAACTTTTATTGTGGGAATTCTATGTGCTAAATGCAATGTGAGTCATATTATATATTTAATCCCATTCTGCAGATTAGAAAAATGAAGCTCAAAGAGTGAACTTGCAAATGGCAGAGAAACAGCATTCCAAGTCCACTCCCATCCTACTGCCCCAGCACTCTCAGACAAGCAGATGGGCAAATTTGTATGTGAAGCACACAGATGTAAAAAGGTGTGCCATGTTTAGTGTGGCTAAAGAATATGGTACCCAAGGTGTGCCATGTTTAACGTGGCCAAAGAATATGGGACGTAAGGGAGTAGATGAAAGAAGAAAAGGAAAGAGGCAGACTGAGGACCATGTGGGAAAGAAGAGGACCAGAGACCCCATTTCCCTCATCTAAGGCTACCATATTTTGTTGTAGTACTTGTTATCCAGTGTGTGTCTTCAACAATAGAAATTTTCTCACAGCTCTGAGGCTACAGTTGGAGATGTGGGAGCCTACATTGTCAGGCCCCGAAAGAGCCCTCTTCCTAGCTTACAGATCTCTCACTGTGGGCTCACAGGTGCGCTCCAGGAGGAACTCTCTCTTCCTCTTATAAAGCCACCAATCCTGATTAGGACTCTAACCATATGACCTCATTTAACCCTTATTACCTCCAAAAATTCCTGTCTCTACATACAGTCACACTGGGGAGGAGGGAGACGTCAATAGGTAAATTTGCAGGAAACAATTCAATCCATAGCCCTCTCCAGCCAGGGTCCTGCCCTCCACTGTCCCTCACCCCTTCCATCCCCCCAGTCCCTATCAGGCTGAAGCTCCTGACCCAGGAAGACAGACCCTGTGCTCCTTGGAGCCAGTCAGCCAGCTTCTCCTTCCACCAGAGCTGTCCTTAGGACCAGAGGGACCAGGACAGGAGGGGAGGGGGGGAAAAGCACTGAGCAGGGGGCCTTGGCCCTCAGTCTTTCACTTCTCCCCAGCTGGCTGCAGCCAGGACATGGGTGGAGGCAGTGTCTCTTGGCTGGGAGCAGGTCAGGACAAGGACACTCTTCAGGGGAAGGAAGGGAAGCCAAGAGAGGAAGAGGAGGGAGACTGACCCAGGCTTATTCCACATTGCACAAATTTGTGTTGAACCCCAAAGAGAACAGTGCAGAATAGGGCAGCCAGGGGTTGGGCAGGAGGTGGGGCCTCCGAGCACCCCAGGATGCACCCTGAATGGCAGATTTGACACGCAGTGAATACTAAAATGGGACATATCCTTAGTTCACCCCACTCCCACCTACACACACACACACACACACACACACACACACACACGTTTCCTTCTTTAGCATCAAGAATTAGAAGCCTGGGTGGTCAGGCAGATCTGGGTGGCAGATCCTTTCAGCCATTGACTAGCTGCGTGGTTTGGGAGAAGTCACTTCTCCGGGCATCGAGCCTTGGTTTCCTCAGCCCTAATACCCACCTCACAAAATTAAGATGTGGGAAGCCTAAAAAAATACATCAGACGTGAGCCTACTTTATAGCCTGTGGGACGCTGCACAAATAAACGTTCCTTATGAGAAGAATGACAATTCTGTTGCTCTGTCATTGAGCACTCAGTGTATGCCAAGCGCCATATCACAGGAATGGGACTCGAGAGTAAAGTGGCTCATCTTGTTCACTGCTGAATCCCAGGACCTAGCACAGTGCCTCGCACACAAGAGACCTTTGGGAAGTATCTGTTAGAAGCTTTGCCACATGTTATCTCATTTAATTTTTTTCCCCCACTACTGGGGCTTGAACCCAAGGTTGCTTTACAAACTGAGCTACATCCCTAGCCCTTCCTATTTTTTTTATTTTGAGACAAGGTCTTGCTAAGTTGCTGAGGCTGTCCTCAAACTCGCGATCCTCCTGCCTCAGTTTCCTGAGTCCCCGAGATGACAGGCATGCTCCACCTGACCAGATTTATCTCATTAAATCTTGAAAACAACACTATGTAAGTACTATTATTTATCCTCAGTTGATGGATATGGAACTGTGGATTCAGAGATTAGGTAAACTTCCCAAGGTCCAAACATAATAAGTGACAAAGAGGGATTCGTGCCCAGGCTATCTAGACCCAAACCTACATTGATGCGGAAGGAGATGACAGCGTATTAAATCAGGGATCATCAGATCCAGTACCCTGCCTTCAGGCACACACACATCTGCTTCCGGTGCCTCTGCCAAATCCCTCGTCTTCCATTAGCAGCCCCATCCTTGCCCCATCTCTGTCCCTAGCCCCAGGCTGCTCAGGATATTGAAAAAATCACCACCCCACTCTGCCTGGAAGTTGGGACATCTCCCCGGCAACCTCCTCTCCCAGAGGCTATCCAAGTGCTGGCTCTCCTGTCTCACTGATATTTCCTGTTTCAGTGAGGCTTCTCCTGCCACCAGAGCCATCCTTAGGACCAGTGGGACCAGGACAGGAGGGGAGGAGGGAAACAGCACTGAGCAGGGGGCCTTGGCCTCCAGCCACCTACTACCACCTTAACTCAACTGTTGTCTTTTTTTTATTAATTTATCTAAATCAACATTCACTGAGCACCTACTGTGTGCCAGGCTCCAGAGATTCAGATGTAAATAAATGAGGCAGTCGTGTATTTTAGAAAAACAGGGAGAAAAATAGCAATTGTGAAAACATAATGTAGAAAAAATAAATAAATATGATAAAAAAGTAAGGTGAAGGGACATACTCTACCTGGGATGGCCAGGGATGACCTCCCATAGGAAGTGACATTAGGCTAAAGGCTGAAAGCTGAGGAGCCACCTTGTGAAAGGCAGGGGAAAGAGTGATTCTGGGGGCTGGGGATGTGGCTCAAGCAGTAGCGCGCTCACCTGGCATGCGTGCGGCCCGGGTTCGATCCTCAGCACCACATACAAACAAAGATGTTGTGTCTGCCGAAAATTAAAAAAAAAATAAATATTAAGAGTGATTCTGGCAGTGGAAACAACATGTACAAAGGCCCTGAGCCTGGTGGGAGTCATAATACAGGGGCTAGAGAAGAGCTATGGACAGAAAGACTTACAGGCAAAGGCAGTGCATTCAAAGGGAGCCCTCTGAGGAGTTTAGTCAGGGTCTTGGGGAAATTCCTCTCCACTGCCTTCTGAGCCTGGCAGGTACAGACACCCTCTCCTTGGTGCCTAGGTTTGTGGCCCCCCACAGCCCCTTGGTGCTCAGACACATCCATACCTTTACATGGAGTCATGGTTCTTCTGCACAAAAATTATACCTCCTTCCTTCCTTCTTCCCTAACAACAGCCATGACTGAGCTTCGCCTTTCTGGAACCTGAGGGTCTCTTCCTGGAGGGGCTCAAAGTTTCCCTCTAGCCTCCCTGGGAGATGTTGACTTTAACCTCTTCTGCCATCAGCTCATGCATGCCTTCAGACAAGCACGTCACCCACGCACCTTGGTAACAAGGAGGGGGAGACCTTGAAGCTGCTCCCAGCCTTTCTTGGCCAGTAGGGTTAGAGCCCCCCATACTCCATTCCCCCACCCCCACACACAAGCCCTGCTCTCTCCTCACCAGAGTGACACTGTCCTTCTCTCCCCTAGCTCCTTTGCTACCACCCACCACAGAACCTCCAAATCTGCCTCCTGGCAGCTTCTGCTCCCCCCATGCCCCCCGACGGTCCACCCTCTAGTCTGGATTGTGCTGACTGTCCTTCCTCTGCCAGTGCCCACCGTCCCCGACAAGGCCACTACCTGCAGAGAGTAGGACTGGAAGCTGGCCCTTCCACAGCCCACAGGACCTTCTGTGGAGCCCCAAGAACATCTCCATGCAGGGTTGACAAGGGCCTCTTGCCTTCCAGGGGCAACCTCCCTTCTCCCCAGCAGAAAAAATAAAAACTTTCTTTACACTTTTAAGGCACCAATTTCCATTAGAACATAAACCCTAGAAGGCCTGGTGCCTGGGATTTAGGAATCAGCAGTCCCTAAATCCACTCTGTCTTTGGGGAGTGAGGGGCTGGGCTGCCCAGAGAGGGTCCCACAGGCCTTGTCAGTCTCCAGAACTTTTGGAAGTAAGGGTGGCCACAGACCCTGGGAGGAAAGGTTCTGTGCTGGCCTGGCCTGACCCCTAGCATGGCCGCCGCCGCCGACAGGGCCAGGGTCACTGAGCAGTCAAATGTCACTTTGAATGAGAAGACTTGAACTGCAGCTGAGAAATGAAGTTGAGAAACAGCTCAGCCAAAGGCAATTGGACCTTTTTTTTTTTTTTTTTTAATTTTTTTTGGGGAAAAAAAAAAAACCCTCTATTGTCCAACTATCCTTCCATGATGCTGGAAAATTGCATTGATTTCCTGAGCAGTCAGCTCTAATTTCCCCTGGGTGGGGACAAGGCTGCACTCCCCTCCTGGCTGCTCCAGCTTGGAAGATCTGGCTCTGCTCACAGACCAAGAGCAGGAAAGGAGACAGAGACCCTGAGCCTGGGCCCCTGCAGGCTGGGGAAGCTTTCTTTGGAGCTTCATGTTTCCTTGTTATTCCGGCTCTCTCAGCAACCTGGCTTTGCGCAGCAGCTGTCTTGGCCTGCCCCCGGCCCGGCCTGGCTCTCACATGGAGCCCTCTGTGCCTCAAGCTCTCAGGCAAACAGATAGAAATATAGTTGTAAAGAATTTGAGTGGCTGCCAGGTTAGCAGGGGAGCCATCTGCCGCAGAGGAATCACCAGGCCTGAAATGACGGGTACCCTGGGCCCCAGCCTGGGCCTAGCCTGGCCCCCGCTCTCCCACTGCAGCCCCCAGTGTAGACCACAGAGGCAAGAGGTGAGGGGAATAGCTTTCAGGCCACTCCAAGAAACCAGGGGCATGGTCAGTCCCCACTTGGCAATGGGTCCCTCAGCCGAGCTTCAGGCTTGGAGAAGTGGGAGCAGAGGATGTCATCCTAAGGTACAAGACTGCCACCTAAGCCTCAGAGACAGGCTTGTCCTGAGCTGACACCTCCCTATCACCAGCCTCCACCGACTAATAGATTTCCAGATCGTGAACCTGGAGAGGAAGGAAAAGGAAGAAGGCATTCCCCCCCAGACCCAGCAAAGAGGGGCCTCCCACACCTCCATTTCCCCTTGATGTGTCCCCCTGCCCCTCTTGGTAGGGGGGACACTGAGTGTGTGGACTGTTCAGACAGACCTCCAGCCACAGTGACACATCTGGTTCCAATCAGGAGAACAGGTTCCCAGGTCACAGAGGAACATGGGGAGGGAGGCCAGAGGACAAGCAACCAGAGCTCACTGTGGCACCCCCCAGTGCTTCCTCCCCAGAATGAACCCCCCATCCCATTTGTCTCCTCTCGCCTCCCAGATGAGTCTCCCATGGCCCCTGGGAGACAGAGGGAAATCCTGTGGGGGTGGGGAGGGCCTCCTTTTTTCTTCCCTGGGTACTGACCACAGATCCCGGACCTTGTCCCTACTTAAACCTTCAAACCACAAAGGAAAGAAGAAAGGAAAGTAGGGGCTGGGGGGAGGAGGAAGGGCTGCAAATAAAGAGCCAGCAAAGGTCCCGGAAGCCATCAGGTCCCAGCTGGCGCTCACGGCCCACGGGGAAGAGTCCAGAGAAGGAAGTCCACTAGAACTCACAGAATCTGCCCCATGCCTGGTGCATGCCTCATGCCCACTCCTTCACAGCAGCTCTGAACAATGGAAGCATCAGCCCCACTGGACAGATGGGGAAACTGAGGCTCGGGGAGCCAGCGGTCTCAACTGTCCAGCTCACCCAGGTAGTAAGTAACCTGGTATCTGATTCCAGAGCGTGGACACCAAGCTGCCCTCCAGGAAGTCATCAGGATCTGCTCTGATTCCCACAGTCAGCACGAGGGAGGGACGGCCCCAGTCCCAACTTCTTCTCAGGCCAGAGTCAGAGGATAGGAGCCTCAACTAGCAGCCTCAGGGGACAGGGTTTGGTGCCAGAGTTCTCATCCTGGCTCTGGATGACCTTGGTGTCTGGGCCTCAACATCCCTAGCAATAAAATGGACTGGGGCCGTCCAAAACCAGGTTGAACTGTGATTCAGTGACTCCCCCACCCCTTCGTTCCTGCCACCCTGAACAAACCTAGAGGCTTCCCCCTGGCCTGGGTGGTCTTTAGGAAAAGGATTCTGGCCCTAATTTCAGAATGCAGAGTTGGCAAGGGGGCCAAGAGAATGATGGGATCCAGCCATCCATGGAAGCCGCTAATCTCCATCTTCCCTCCGCCCTCCCCAGGGGACTGTACTGCCGCCCCCACTGAAAGCAATTTGTCATGCCCTGAATTAAGTGATTCCAACAAGGGTTTAATTTCAGTTTAATGGCTCTGTTTTTATGTGTAATTAAATACCATTGCATAGCAAAAATATGTTGTTTGCACTTTAGAGACCGTGTAAGGGCCCAGGGAGCCAGTCCCACGGAGTTTCTCCTCCCAGGCTCCACCGGCCCCTCCCCCAGTCTGGCTGGAATTGTCCAGGTCCAGGGGAAGGGGGTGGGGGACCTGAGGAAAGGACAGGGGAGGGGAGGAGAGAGGTGGTCTTGGTGGCGCCAGCTCACTCAATAGAGCATGTTTCTAATTATCTGCAGCACACACCCCCCCCCTCTTGTTTCTGACCTCAGCCCTCCCCAACCCCTGGGGCCTCAGACACAGAGGGGACAGGTCACTCCAATAGTGAGGATCTAATGAGACCCTTGATTGGCCAGGGTGATATCTGTCCACCCCCAGGGGTATGACAAAGCCACCGGCTCCGCTGACCCTCCTCTGCTTACCTCCTTCTCCCTCTTGAATCCCTTCCTTCCTGTCGTCCTTCCCTCACAACCACAGACTGCCCCCTTTTCTCCCTCTTCCGTGAGGACCCAGAAGGCAGCTGCTGCAGCCTCCCAGCTCCATCCAGCCACTTCTGGGTCAGAGGTGACACTGCCACAGGGGCCTGGAATGCAGGGGGAGTTTCTGTGGCTGGAAATGTTTCAGGGTCATTAACCACATAGCCATATACCCTCCGGAAAGGGGGGGCTGAGCAGACACCCCAAATCCTACATGCCTCATGACATTCCTGGAGCAGCTTGGTGGCAAAATCTGGCTCTCAGAGCCAAGGGGTTGGGACAATGGGCTTTTCCTGCAAGGAGCTGAAGGGGTGGCAGCCGCTGAACCTCAGAACATTGATGGGGAACAGGCTGAAGGCTTGGCCATCCCTCCGGGGATTATGCTGCCCGAATCCAGGAGAGTCAGTTCAACGCTCCTTGTTTCCTCCCTTCCCCCACCTGCCTTCTTGCCAGCGGTGGGGGGGGGGGGAACCCAGCCCCCAGCCCATCAGGGCTTGATCTCCCCTAATGAGCTGGGAAATGGAAACCAAATGCTTGCTGTAGATCGGCACCAGTGGGCTAGGGGACCCGGGACGGCACAGCGTGCCCATCCCCCTGCTCCAAGGCAGGAGAAAGGGTCATTTCCTGGGGAGGCACGCAGGACCTCAGTTCTCAGGTTCTTCCAGGTGTAGTGGGGTGGCCCCCACCAGGACGTAAGAACTTGGTCCTTACCACCTCCCTCCAGTGCTGCCAGAGGTGTGGACACTCCCTGTGGAACTCAAGGGTCCATTCAAGGTTATCCAAAAGCAGAAAGCAGGGTGGAAGGCCCTACATGCAAATATAGATCTGCTTTTATTGTTTTCTTTTTCTTTCTTTGTGGTACTGGGGGTGAGCCCACTCTGCCACCTTTTTATTTTTTGAGACAGGACTCACCAAATTGCTCAGGCTAGCCTCAAACTTGCAATCCTTCTGCCTCAGCCTCCCATGTTGCTGGGATCATAAGTGCCATCGCACCCAGCTTTATTTTCTTTTGACACTAGCACCTAGCCCCAGGGTCATGGGACCAGCTCTCAGAGGGGAGTGGTGGAGTGTGGAACCCCCTCAACAGTATACATGCTCTGTTCTCCAGTGTTAGACAAGTCCCTTAAAACCTTCAATGGGGGCACCTAATGAGTGAGGGTCCACTCACTCATAGCCTAGAAGGAAGTGACAGGCTCTGTAAATGTCTCGTTCTCTCTTCTCGCCTCACACAGACTCGCTCAGATTCACACTGCCCACACAAACACCACACAAATGTGTCTCATCTACACCCACAGGTAAAAGCCCCTACTCCCAGGCCTCACCAGGCTACCTTCACACACGCACCCCCCACACAAATCCCATGACTATGTATCTGTCACACGGACACACCCCAGGCCACACACAGTGCTACCTCCACACAGACTCTGCTTAAAAATCAGCTCTGTGTGTGTGTGTGTGTGTGTGTGTGTGTGTGTGTGGTACTGGGGACTGAAACCCGGGCCCAGTGTATGCTATGCTGGAGCCTGCTTTTCTTGGAGACCCGTGCAAGGAAAAAAAAAAAAAAAAACTCCCACAACCTGCCAAGGGTTCAAGCACTGGGAAGGGGGTTGGAAAGATACATTTCAGGGAAAGAGATCCTTCTACTCAGGACCTAAAACTTAATCTTAGGGCTGTACCACCTCCTAGCCCAACATGCCTTGGCCCAGGCCTCAGAAGGAGGGGGCTCTGGGAAGGGTGGCCAGAGGCCCGGGGAGCTACTCTCAACACCACTTTGTTCTTTATCTCCTTCTGCTGGCAGCAGCCTGGCGCCTGGGAGACCAGATGGCTGCAGGCGGCTGCAGGCTGCGCCGCTGAGGCAGAGCTAGACTTGCTAGAAAGCTGGAGACAGCAGCCCTGGGCTCAGGATGCTGGTAGCACAGGTGCTAAGGAAGTCAGGGACCAGTGTAGTCACAAGCCTGGGAGCACCCCAGAATGGGGGAGGAGAGGGACAGGACACACTCTTTTCCCCAGCAGGCAGCACTCAGGACACAGGGTCTCCAGGCTGCCTGTGGCCTCCTGGGAAGGGGCCCCCAGGTGAGAGATCAGCCTAACTCTACACAAAAAGAGGTGTGGGAGCAGGAGGGGTATTGCAAGATGGCCAGGAATCCACGTGGCCACAAGTTCTGAAGCAGGGGCTAGCACTGAGAGCCCACAGCCAGGTCAAGGATGTCTCCATTCCCAGCTCCTCAGAATCAATCTCAAAACAATCCCCCAGTAAAGAGCTGTGGAATGTGCTGCAGAGTTCTCGCCCCTTTCCCAAGGCAGGGAGTGCCCCCTGCCCCGAGTAAATTAATAAATCAACTCCAGATGCAAACCCAATCTGCCCCATGCCCTAGGAAATGCCCCAGCTCCACATACCAGCTAATCCGGAAGGCAGCTCTGTCCCAATAGGGCTGTCTTTGGCCACACCCTCCCTTCAGAAGCCAGTCGGCCCACCAGGAATCTGAGAGCCCAGACAGGCCTCTTCAGGGAGGACTGTCCTCTCAAGTGTTCTGCCATGCAGGAAGGAATGGGGACCCCACAGTGCCCACCTCTCTCCACCCCCGGTCCATCCACGTCTCTGATAGTAAATAAATCAACCAAACACAATTATCTGGACATTTTTTTGGTTTTGTTAAAAAAAAAAGTGGGGGTGGGGCAGGAGGGAGGAGAAAGACAGACACCCCAGCTGACCAGCGGGTCCCTAAGTCTCCAGTCAAGCTAGAAAATGCTCAGAGGGACTTGTGGGAGGTGTAGGGGAAAGAGATGTCAGGAGGAAGGCAGAGCCACTGGAAAGACAGGGTCACCCTGGTGATTTCATAGCTGTGACCACAAACAGGATAGGAAACAAGACCCCAGGCAAGCCCTTCATCCCCCAACAGGTACATTATCCATCAGGCACGCTCAACCCAACCTTGCAATCTTTTTTCCCACCTGACTGCTCAAAGGCATAGCCTGACCGGAACCCTCTGTCCTCCATGCCTTCCTCTGTCCCCTCTCCCTCCCTCAAAACAGGGTCTCAGGTGCCAAGCAATCAAGCAGATGGCACAACACCCAGGCCCAAAAGCAGGTTTGTCTCCCAGGTCCTTTCACCCACAATGGGGAGTGGGGGGTGGGGAAGAAGAGCAGGGGAGCCCAGCAAGCCTAAGCCTTGGGTGTGGATCTAGGTCTCATGGTCCTTGAGCTGGCTCCCACCCTGTGACTAGATAAGGGAAGAGACAATATGCACGTCTCTCTTTCTCTCTGACTCTAGGAAAGAGGTTTCTCTTCTCCCACAGGCCTACTGCTCACTTTACGGGAATGGCTCATATGCCGCAATTAGAGGAAGTCAGAACAAGGGCACCCAGGGCTGGAAACTACAGCTGGCACATAATATGTGGTCAATAAATGTTTTTAGATGACTGAATGAATGAATGAATCCAGGACTGATCTGGAAACACAACAGGGCTCCCCATTGCCACTCTCAGACCTCTTGGGCTATCTAAGCTCAAAGAGGACACTCCAGGCTCTGGCTTACCCCAAGGGCACACTCGTGCCCATAAACATACACACGCACACACACGCACACACGCCAAGGGAAACTTCTGGGTCAAAGGCAAAGCTTGGACCCAGACCCAGACTCCACTCCAGGTCAACTCTGTAGCCCCCAAGCATGGGGGTAGTAGGGGGCACCGAGCCCCCTGCCTGCTAGCAGGTGTCACTCTCGGAAGCTGTCAGCCAGTTGGTGGCAGTCCAGCTCCCCTTTGGGCTCCAGGCCTCCTGGAAGCTTCACGCCTGTCTTCCGGTCCACACACCAGCACTTGCCGCGCTGCCCATCCAGAGCTGGGTGACACTGCCAAGACAAGGGCATGAGGGGTCAGATGATTCCAGGCAGCCTGCCCCTATTCCAGTCCAGCCCCCAAGTCGGACAGTTGCCACTCCAAGATGGCATCAGAAGGTGAAGGCTCTTTCTAAGTACAGGTTCTGTGAGCTCACTGGGAGAACTTGGTCAAGAAGGAAGGGTCCAGCCAGGCACAGTGGCACATGCCCGTAATCCCGGTGGCTCAGCAGGAAGATCACAAGTCCAAGGCCAGCCTCAATAACTTATCGAGGCTCTAAGCAATTTAGTGAGACCCTGTCTCAAAATAAAAAACAAAAAGGACTGGGGATGTGGCTCAGTGGTTAAGCACCCCTGGGTTCAATCCCTAATACTACAAAAAAAAAAAAAAAAAAAAGACACTCGTGGAGATAAAAGTACAGTCCAGAGTCAGAATTAGAGTTCAAATGAAGGTTGATTCAGAATTGGCCTGGGATAAAGGGTCAAGAGTCACAACTTTCACTGCAATAAAAATTGGAGGAAGGAAAAAGACATAAAATTGTACAACACAAAAAGTGAAGGCTGATGTAAACTCTGAACTTCAGTTAACAATAATACATCAACATTGGCTCACCAACTGCATCAAATGGACTACACTAATGTAAGATGTTAATAACAGGCAAGACTGGGGTGAGGAGGAGGCAAAGATATGGGAACTCTACTTTCTACTCAATTTTTTTGTAACCCTAAAACTGCTAAAAATAACAACAAAAAAATGACAAGGGAGACCTCTTCCTAGGACTAGTTGTGCACTATGGTTGTGCACACCTATAGTTGCAGGGTATTGGGAGGCTGAGGCAGGAAGATTGCAAGCTCAAGGCCAGCCTCAATAACATAGCAAGGCCTTAAGTAACTTAGCAAGACCCTGTCTTAAAAATTTAAAAAGGGGAGTAGGCAGGGATGTAGTTTATTAGTTGTATTAGGTTTTTGTTTTTTAATTGTGGAGGAACTTACAGAACAAGGACAAGGATAGAATTTGTGTTGGGGTGAAGGCTGGAGATGGGCCAGGCCCTGGTTCTGGGGAGCTCCCTCTAGTCCACCACTCACTACGTACTACGTAAGGCCCTTCTCATGCCATGCTGGGATTTACAGACCCAGAAGCAGCCTTTGCCCTCCTAGCAAGGCCTCTGCTGGTCACATTGCAACCCAGGTTGTAGACGTGTCCACAGCATGTGGGAGGGCATGTGTGCCCACAGCTCACACACACAAAGGCATGTGTGTCTATGTCCACGAATGCTGGAGGAGACCCAGGTCAGGGCTGCCTGGCCACCCCCAGCACAAGACCCCCCAGCGCTCTGTCCAGATGTGCTACCCTGTTGATGGGCTGGAGAAGGGCAACCCTGAGGGACATCCTAGCCTCCAGAGAGCCGTCAGAGACCCCACACTGCAAGGGTAGGAGGGAACATGGAGGCTGCTGCCTTTACAACTTCTCTCTTGCCCCTCCCTCCTCTGCTTCCAACCAAAATGCCTGTAGGGGGTTGCTAACCCTGGCTCCACCTCCATCCTTGCTGCACAAGCTGGTTCTGCCACTCAGCTGGGTGGGCTGGGAGTCCTCCCTGACTCCTTATGACTTGGACCCTTCTGGGCCCAGGTGAAACATCAGACATTAGTGACAAGGGAGACCTCTTTCTAGGACTAGAGCAGGGTGAGGGCTGGAGCAGAGGTTGGCAGGACATCTACCCGATAGACAGATAATCCAGAGATGACAGAAGCATCCCCGGAAGTGGGGAGAATCTGTGCTGTGAACTCAGTGCAATGATTTCAGGCCAACCAGGACCCTTTTACACCTCTCTGGGTCTCGGTCTCTTCATCTGGGTTGGGAAGAGCGAACTGAGGCTCCAGGGTTGGGATAGGGCTTCAGGAAGGCTGAGGGATTGGGTTTGGGTTGAGGAGGACCCCCTTCGAAGATTTCCACCCAGGACCATCCTGCAGAGAGTCCAAGGACGCCCCTGGAACTCAGGCAGGGCTGAGCCAGGAAACCAAGACCCACCTGCTTGGGGTGGAAGTTGCCATTGCGGTCGCAGTTGGGGATGGGGATGATGAAGAGGTCCTCGTGGGTGCGACTCTGTGAGGCAGCCAGGCGCTCCAGGGCCCGGTGCAGCTCGCTCTGGCAGGAGCCCTGGGGCTGGGGAGGTGAGGAGAGAGGAGTGAGAGCTCTGGAACTCAGAACTAAACAGGGGCGGAAGGTCTGGAATGCCTGGAAGCTGGGAGGGACCTGAAGAGGTGGAGGCAAGGTCTCAGGCTCAGGGGACATTAGTGGGGGGAAGAGAGGGACACTGAGGAGAGGGTCTCGAGCCAAAGAGTTTCTATAAAGGAGGAGTGTGAATTGAGGGAGGGACCTGGTCAAGGAGCTGTGGAGACCTATGGGGGTCAGAACAGGGGGATGTCTACGCAGGAAGGATAGACAAAAAATCACAGAATTAAAAACTTGTGGCCTGGTGCGGGGGCTAATCCCAGCGGTTCGGGAGGCGGAGGCAGGAGGATCCAGAGCTCAAAGCCAGCCTCAGCAAAAGCGAGGTGCTAAGCAACTCAGTGAGACCCTGTCTCTAAATAAAATACAAAATAGGGCTCAGTGGTTGAGTGTCCCTGAGTTCAATACCCTGCACCCAAAAACTAAATAAATAAATAACTTGTAAGGCCTAGTTCAGGCCCATCAGTCATGTATCATAAAGGACATTAGCCAGACCCTAGAGCAGGGTCCCAAGGACCCCTGCTTTGGCCAGCATTCCCCTTTAATTACTGAAGTCTGGGGTGGGGAATCCAAAAGAAGGTCCAAGAAGCACCAGGGGGGTTGGAACCCTGCTTCTTACCAATCAGAACAAGGAAGTATACCAGTATTGAACTATCACTTCAGCTTCAGCTACACCAATGTTTATAACTGAGGAGCAGGAAGGAAATGCAAAGAAAGGAATAAGGATTCTCTCTGGGTCCGGATGCACACTTGAAGTGCATCTTGCACACAGTAGATATCAATGCCTGCTGGGTGAACAGAGTCCAGATCTGGTGGTGATGGTGGTGGTGTCCATGCACATACGTATCTGTGGGGCAGAGGTCCTCACCACAGGCCGGACTTCCTCCCGAGGTGTCCCGATGACTTTCATCTTGCCCCCACTGGTGCTCCGGTCCCGCATTTTGGCGAAGTGCTTCTGCAGGCACCTGCGGTCATGAGCGCTGCAAGGGCTGAAGCTGTTGTTAGGATGGTCACCTTCATCTTTGTCTGTAGTCAAGGCAAGAAGGGCAGAAGTCAGCACCAGAACAGAACAGGGCTTGCCAGGTGCGGTGGCGCACACCTGTAATCCCAGCGGCTCAGAATGCTGAGACAAGAGGATCACAAGTTCAAAGCCAGCCTCAGCAACCCAGTGAGACACTTAGCAACTCAGGGAGACCCTGTCTCTAAATAAAATACAAAATAGGGCTGGGGATGTGGCTCAGTGGTTGAGTGCCCCCAAGTTCAATCTCCAGTACATCCCCCCCAAAAAAAGAAGAGAACAGGGCTTCACACCAGCCCCACCTCCCACCTGCTTTCTCCCCTCCACAGAGTTCATCAGCCTGGTGCTGGAGAAAAGCAGGGAGCCTGGGAGACAGGAAGAAATGAAAGCAGCCCCCCAGCCCACCCCACTCCCCCGGACCTCCTCAGGAGAATATTCCTCTTGAAGTCCTTGACTTGTCCCTCACCCCACCCAGTCCAGTCCATAGATGAGTCACCAGCTGCAGCTGCCCAGATGGCAGGAGGGTCCCCTGGGCCCTGCAGGGAGGTCTGAGGCAAGCAGGGGGCCCCCTACCGGATCTTGTCTCCCTCATTCAGCTCCTCCCAACATCCCCCTCTCAGTCAACTGGCTCTTCCTGTCTCCATTCTTGCTCTTTCCAAATGTCTGGCAGGGCCTATGAGGGATCCTGAGGGCCATAATCAGACTTTCCATGAGTGAGAAGAAATGTGACCCCAAAGGCTTTCCCCACTGTCTGCATGCGAAAGTGAGTGTGGGGGTGGGGGTGTGTGTATGAGTGACAACCTGTGTGGCCCCAGGGACAAGAGGACAGCTGCACATGTTCCTCCAGCCCTCCATCTCTAACTGTCCCATCCCTAGACCTTAGGTGTCATGTCACTCAGAGCCAAGGCAGTGGACATCTGGATCAGGAGATCCCTCCATTGGATCTCCTGAAGGCACCATCTGAGCTCCAGATAAACCCTATCCAGAAGTCCCCCCATGATAATGTGCTCCAGGCGACCAAAACTGGAATGCAGGGCAGAGCTGGAGAAGGAGGCTGGGACTGGAAGGCCTTTCTGCACATCAGATCCACCTCTGAAATGCTCGGGCTTGGCAGCTCGCTCAAGGCCTGAGTGCAGAGCCCCTGCCAGCATTCCAGATGTTGGCAGCCAGACAGGAGGTTACATCTGGTTTGCGTCAGGATTTTTTTCCTGAGGAGTTAGCAGGTTCCTCCATGCATGGCAGCAGTCCCAGAGCTGCCTCAGGGTCAAATGGTATTTTTCTGCCTAGCCAACACTGGTGGGGTGGGGTGGGGGGTGCTTCTCTTTTTCTTCTAGTTTGGGGGAAGAGGAGGGAAGCACATAGATAAAGGGAAACCTGAGGAGGAAGACTTTAGACCACCAGAAAGTCTTTGTGAAGGTTATTCATAAAATTGAGTCACCAAGAATGGAAGATTGTGTCACGAGTGGAGAGCTGGCTTAGAAAGAGGAGTCAAAAGGAAGGAGGGAATGGAGCAGATACATACAAGCCACCCTTCTGCCCGAGTGACATCCCTAGAAAGATGCGAAAGGGGGCTCCAGTTCCACATCCAGCTCCTGAGAGCCAGCCAAAGAGAAGACACTGCAGCAAGACCTGTCACAAGGTTTCAGGGGTACAGGATAGAGCTGGGGAGTGGAGAGAAAGAGGGAATAGAAGTCATAAAATTAGCATCCCATCTCAGAGGGACAGAAGCCGAGCTGAGGTGCCAGCAAAAACCTCATCATTCCACCTGTGAAAGGCTGGAGTGGATCGCTGGTACTTAGCCACAGCCCGGGACACTGACTCTAGGGACACCTTTCCAACCCAGAAGGCCTTCATTCTTCCTGAGTGTGGAGTGTGCCTTCTTTTTACAACCATGAAGGAAAGCATGACTTTGCACGGGGACTCTTGTCCCTCTTAGTAAGTGGACAGAATGTCCCTAGCCTCAGGGAGTTCAAGGAGTACGTTTTCTGAAGAAAGGGGCTGTCTCAGAAAACAGAGAGCTCCTCACCCTGGAGATGCCTAGCCTTGGTGTGGGGGAGCCTTAGGAAGCCGGAGGGAGAGGGAGCAGAGGCTTGATCCTCTGTGCTTTCCAGCACGGAGCTTCTGTGAGTGGAAGCTCACAAAGGATTACATCTCAAGGAATCATCCATGGATATTTGGAATGGTCACCTCTAAAGAGAACAATTGGGTAGCCCTCTGAAACTGAGGGCTGCATGGGGTAGAAGGTAAGCCTGGAAACATAGCTTATGCTCTTGTGTTGGAATGACCCCAAGTAATACAGAGAGGATTTTCTCGGCAAGGCTGAGGCAGAGGGCTGCTGGCCTACCCACTGTTGGTCGCCCCTTGGCCCAGCCACTGATCCCTAGATCACATCTAAGTTTAGAGTAGAACCCACCAGATTGGGAGAATAGCGCCTTACTGACTGACCTGGGGACACAGGTCCACAGAGTAAGTCCATATCTGCCCCCACACTCAGACAGGCTAGACCTCAATAATCACAAACATACAAACAATCACGTGTCCAGACACACTCATCCACGCATGCACAAGCACATGCACTCAGGCACTCTGACCCTGCCCTGGTCAGAGACATAGACCCAAGGCAGGGCATGATGACTTCCCAGTCTCTCTGTAACATAAATTTGTTGACTTTCCACTTAATCTGTAACTTTTCCTTGCCCAGTCTTGCTTAACTGGCAGACTGAGGAACCACCCCAGGAATCCACCCCTAGGCACGGGTTTAGGGGATAAGGGTTATAGCACTGGGTCTCTGAAAACATTAACCTTCCAGTGTTCACCCTGATAGTGCCCTCTGCAGAAGTCCCAAGGCCCCCAGGTTCTTCTCTGAACAGAAGCTGGAGTCAGACCCTTCCCGAAAGCTTGTTTGGGAGGTGGAACTTCCAAGGTCAGGGAGGTCTTCTCCTCCAGCCCCAGCTTGGAGGCAGCTGGAGCTAAACCAACTGCCTTGCGGTGCCAGGGAAGCCTTGGTCTGCGCTCCACAGCCCAGGGGCAGAAGAGGGGGCACAGCTTTGTTATCAATGGCTGCAAAGTTCCTGCTGCCTGAATTCACCCCCATGATTTCTCCCCAGTTCCAGTCCCATCCCCAAGCTGTGAACTGGATGGACCCCACCATCTAGACATAGAAGTTTCGGCCTTGCCCTTGAGGGTCACCCACCTGCCCTGCAAGAATTCTATTCCTTCTTCTCCTGGACTCTGGCTAGAGAAGGCAAGACTGCATTGTGGGGTGCCAGGCCCTTTCTTTAAGGTCTGGCCCAAGAGTGTCCCCTCACCATTGTACCAAGCCACCAGCCTCAGTAAGGCATGTAGCCTGGTGTATCCCTATACAACAGGAAAAGGGCCTAAAGGCAACTGACCCCTCTCAGCTCCTCTGAATGTCCCCTACCTTGGTTCCTCTGCCCTAGAGGCCCCCACAGTCCCAGCACCAGCTGCTCTTCATCTCCATCTTCATCATTACTCCAATTTACTGAGCTCTTACTCCATGCCAGGTCCCCCGATGCTATTACCCACTACCATTCCCACTTTGCAGATGGGGACACTGAAGTCACATGGGTGGAGGGAAGGAGTAAAGCGTGTCTCTGCTGCCCCTATGTCTTTAAATGGAAAGATTTCTGATGGCCAAGGCACCAATAATTTGGGCTTTGCCAATACTAAAGAAAAAATGCTAAGCAGCCATGCTCCTCCTTTCCCCTCCCCCAAGGCACAGAATTTCTGGGAAGGCCCTGTTTCCATGACATGACTGGATTCCCAGTACTGAAGTAGGGAGGACAATATTTGCTGCGTTGACTAAAAATTAACCCAGTCTGCCTGTTCTCTAACCCTGTCCCAGAGAGACCCAGAGCCCAGTTTAGGAACTCCCTGTCCTAGGCCTGATCTCCCCACCAAACACTCCCCCAGCTTCTATGAGTGGAGGGATCAGTACCACGATGCTGACTTGTGGGCTTCTGAAGCACATGCCCACCCCCACCTCTGTTAATCCACAATCTGGCTATCTGAGAAAGGGGGGCAGGGATGCCTGGAGATGGAAGGAGAGGCTTGCCCCTGCGGCTAACAGGAGGCACCCAAACCATCACAGGCCAGGGACAGGAGCCTGCCAACTGACCACGTTCCCTGACCACCTGCCGAAGAAGCTCAGCCCCAAGAGATGACCTGACATCTCTACCAAGCTATTCCAGTCCAGAGGGCTCAAGTCTGGGAGCCTAGGAGGAACAGTGGTCTGTTAATAGTGTAAAGCTAAAGAGGATAGTGGGTTTAGGGTCTAAGCCTTGCTCATTTTATCTCACCAGAACCCCTGCAGAGATGCTGCACAATCCTAGGGGGTACGCTTCCCATGGTGCAATGTGGCCAAGGCCAAGGCACAAGAAGGAGTACTTCTATGATGATGGGATGAGAGGGCATGGGCAGAGCTTGTTGTTATGTACTTAGTTTCCCCAGGGTCCTTCTGATTCTTTTTCCCTCTCTATGTATTTGCATGTACAACATGGTAGAGGACAAGGCCAGGAAAAAAGCGGGAATACATCAGAGACCTGGGCTCTGTTTTCCAAAGGGGATCTAAAGCCACTCCATTCTTAGACATCTCTCGAGGCTGGTTTGCATTATGTTCACATGTCAATCACAAACTGTCCATGCCATGCCCTCCCCGATCCCCTGAAGAATCAGATTTTCCTCCTCTAGGATTCTCCTACCCAGTCAGAGAAGAAGACCCTCAGAGGGCTCTTCTGCTTTATGTTCAAGTTGATGAGAGAAAAGGAGCCACCAGCCATCCTTATCTGCTGCCAGATACCCACTGGCTGGTGGAGGATGGAAATTCAAAGGGAAGTGGCCCTGCTGTACTCAGGGAACCCAGGGGCTCAGCCCTCACTGCCACTGGCATCTCTGCCTCCAAATCAGTGACTTACTCCCCCAGGACTTCCCACCCCAGGAGTGCTGGGTGTCAGTCTGGCATTTCCCCTAGAAGGTTTTCTGCTGACCCATCTCTCCCTGCCCAGAGGCAGGAAGGGCAGAAAGGCTGGAGGCCCAGACCCCTGGGGTCCACCTCCTTCCTGTTTTCCCTGCATCCTGCTCTCCTCCAGCTAACAAGCTACAGAGGATTGAGGAAGTGAAGCGGTCTGGGACCCAGGGCAGGAAGCTTGGGGCCAGAGTCTCAGCATCCGGACTGCAACAATGGAAGCCTCAAGCACCAGGAAAAGGGACAGGCGCAGAGAGGCACAGGGAGAGCAAAACAATCAGAGAGGGAAGGAGAACCAGAGGCAGAGAGGCGGAAAAGCAGAGATCAGAAAGACAAGAGGCAGACATGGTAAGGGACACAGAGACAGAGAGGCAAAAGTCAGAGAAGCAGGAAAACCGAACAATATGGAGAAAGGGAAAGAAACTGATAATGCACAGAAGACATTGTGAAAAGAGAACTTAAGAAGGTTATGGTGAGGGGCTGGGGCTGTAGCTCAGTGGTAGAGCACTCGCCTGGCATGTGGGAGGCACTGGGTTCAATCCTCAGCACCACATGAAAATAAAATAAAGGTATTGTGTCCATCTACAAATAAAAATATATTTAAAAAATGAATGCTATAGTGAGGGGTGGGGGAGGAGTTCCTGGGGAGCAGTATTGGACAATTCTGTTATTATATTGTGTGCATGTACCAATATGTATCAACAAATCCCACCATTATGTACAACTATAATGCACCAATAAGAAATGTGGAAAGAGAAAAAAAAAAAAGATTGTAATGGCGAAACTAGAAGCTGAGAGGCACGGCAGGAAACAACAAAAGAACAAGAGAAGGAAGGAAAAAGACTGAGAAGGATTCTAAGGAGAAACTGGAAATGGCCAACCGAGAAATGGACAAAGAGAAAGTGTAAGAATGAGGTTGGGGCAGTGGGTCTTCTCAGAGTCTTCTGTCTTCTCTCTTTCTCTCTCACTCCCCCTTTCCTCTATTCCCTATCCCATGCCCCTAAGGTTTCTGCAATTCTGGGCTGGGAGCCAAAACTTCTCTTCTGCCACCTCAGATGGCACCTGCCAGGAGAAAAGAGTAGAGATCCTGCATACCAGGGCAGGGAGGGTTGCCAGGGTCTGGCAGAAAGACCCCTGTCTTTCCACTCAATAAGCAAGAGAAAGGAGCTCAGGGTTTTGGAAAAGGGCAAGTCTGATGCCCCTCACCTTCAAAGTCCCTATGATTTGTACAACCCACCCCACTATTGGATGACGAAGTCCATGTCCTGGTTCCTCAGACTGAGGGAGGGGTGATGTTACCTGTGGCAAGAGTGAGGGGTGGCCTCTGGATCAGGAACAGAAAGCTGCCCCCAACCCCCATAGACACCCCATTCCATCCCCCAGTTTTCTGAACCTAGACGGCTGACTTGACTGGAGGAGATCACTTGATTTTCCACTCTTGCATCAGCAGCCAGGCCTATCGTGGAGACCCTTGTTCCCAAATAGGCACTCCCTGCGGACTGGGGATATAACTCAGTGATAGAATGCATGCACAAAGCCTTGGGTTCAATCCCCAGCCCCCCACCACACACACACACACACACACATTAAATTAAATTAAAGAAAAAAACAAATAGGCACCCCTGGGATGTTTGAGATGGAGGGATGAGACAAAGTTCCCCTTGATGGTGGCAACTGCAGCTAGGAATTCAGGAGCAGTTTCCTTGGCTGATCCTGTCCCATGCCAGTCGGGCCCGGCCACGTACCTGCTTGCGCCTCAATTCACAGGGGATTTTCAAGGGCCTTCCAAGCCAGCCATGAATTGGAAATAAGTTACTGAGAAAGAGTGCACTGGGAAGGGTGTGGGAGGGTAGGGATCTTACCAGAGGGCTGAAGGCTTTCCTGGATGGCCTCGATCTCCGCCAGCTCCATGCACACGCCTTGCCCGTGCATCAGCGTGTGCAGGGGCTTCTCTACCCCACGGGGTGGGTAGCAGCGCAGGCCCGAGCCGCAGCGGGGAGTATACACCCCACAGGGCATCCCTAAGCCCAGGGCGCAAGTGGCGCAACAGCCGCAGCCGGGCTCCCGCACCAGCTCCTCACAGCCCACGGGGGGGCGGCAGCGCGCCAGCTTCTCCTCGGAGCAGGGCGGGCAGTGGATGGCTTCGTCGCCCAGGCTCGGCCCGGGCCCTGGGGCCAGCAGCAGGGCGGCCACGAGGCAGAGGGGCAGCATGACCGCGCGAGGACCTGGAGCGGGCGCTGGGCGCAGGCGGGGAGCGCGGGCACGCTGGCGGGAAGCGTGGGTACCGGCGGCAGCGCCCGGCGCGCCTGGAGGACCCCACCCGGAGAGCGCGGAGAGCGCGGGGAAACGGGGCGGCCCGGCTGGCGGGCAATGACAGAGCCGAGGGAAGTTAGCAAGCGCGCCCGAGCGGAGCGAGCCTGGCAGCCGAGGCGCTGCGCCGCATCCTCGGCCGGCCCAGGCAGAAGGCGGGCGGCTGGGGGCAGGGGGCTGAGCGGCTGCCCGGGACCAGCTCCCCGGACTTTATACCGGCCCCTGGCCACACCCCCAGCGCCTTCCCCGAGGTGGGGGAGCCCGGCGGGCGAGGGGGGCAGGGAGAGGCGGCCGTCAGGGGGAGGGGGCGCTGTCCTGAGTCGCCGCCGCTGCAACATCTGAAAGTCCTTTGCACCGTAGAAGGAAGCATTGCAGTTTGGAAGAGGTGGCAAGCGCCCAGTGCGCCTCTGAACTGGAGCTGGGGAGGGGAGGCAGGAAGAGGGGAAACGAAGGTGCTGCTGTTTGGCTCCCTTCCCGATTTCAGAGGATACCTCCCTAACCTTAAGAGAAACTGGCCTCCTAGCCGACTCCGGGGTCGGATTATTCAGTCCCCCTGACCAGAGTCCTTTCCACCCTTCCCCAGTACTTCCAGTCTCCACCACTGGACTAGTGAGGTGGGGCAAGGCGCAAGGCATATGGGCAACAAGGGTCATGGAAAGGCCTGGTGACCTTAAGACGCTAATAGGCTCTCTTCCCACTTGCCCCCTGGGAACCTTCCCCCTTCAGTCTCCCCAGGGTTCACTTGGGCCCTGGTCCACCCTGCCTCCCCAGGATGGAATCAACCCAAATCATGGAGAGAAGTGCCAAGCCTCTTCCTCCTTCCTGGATGTTTGCCTCTACTGCCCACATGGGCTCTGGAGAGAGATTGGCCTGGGAGATCACCACTTGCAAAGTACAAGCTGTGCATTGAACAACTCCAGGGGGCACCATTCCTTGTAGTCATTGTTTATTTGTATAGCTGTTGTGACGGTTTCCCAGCAGATGGCAGTCAAGGTTTTGAGGAAGAGGTGCCCTTTTATAATTCACTTAGTGCCACTCTTTGGGCTAGTGTCAGGGCTGGCTCACCCTTCCTTGAAATCTTATTGGTGCCAGTATTTCCCACCCTTGCCCCAATGCTAGGATTGGGAGGAGATCTAGAATAGCATTTGAAGCAGAAACTCACCCATTTCCTAGCTTCCTTCTCTGGTGCCCTAATACTCACCCTTCCTCCCTCACAAAGGCTCCTGCTAGCCTGGAGTTGACTTTAGGGGAAGGGGGCCTGTCCAGGCGTCATTAGTGGCCCACTGTCAATTATTTTTAGCTTGGCCTAGAAACCTGCAAGACTGCCAAGCTGAAGTACAAAGAACCCCCTTTCTGCTGCTTCTCCCAGAGCAGGGGTCTTTCCACCTCACAGGGGTTGGACCACCTACTTTCTGCAATTGCAGACAACTGGGGTGATTGGAGAAGAGAGGGCCTGGGAATGGACCTGTAGGACAAATCAAAAAGTTGCAAACTGACGGCACCTACTGGCAGCCATGGAGACTGCAGAAGGGCTGGGGAGTCACAGCCAGGAACAAGAGTCTAGGATTTTCTGTGTCCCATCACATAGAGAATGTGGGGTCCCTTCTACCTTGTCTGCCTTGGAGAAGGGCATATAGAGCCAGGTTCCTCAAGTTCCTGGGGGAAACCCAAACTGTACCTGATTCAGAAAACTTCCCCTCTGCCCCATCCCCCTCCATTATCACTGGACCCAGTTCTGCCACAATTTAATGGATGGATTTGGAGTTTGACTGTCCCTTTCTGTAAAAATGAGGTAAGTCATCTCCACCCCTCTCACCCCTTAAAACTCTTGTGAAAATAAAATGGACCAAGAAAGATTATTCTGATCCCAATGCTAGACTTGTCCCCTAGATGAACCCAGGAAGGGTAAAGGTCCTGAGACCGGAGGCAAGATGAGAAGAGGCTGGACGGAGCCAAGAGGCATGCCAAGGATAGAGCATGAGTGCCCACAAGGGTGAAAAACCTGGACAGGTATCCAGGTGAGACTGATGCCCACACCTCAGACGCAACACCTCCCCGGCCCCCAGTCCATCCTTCAGCATCTTCCTCACCTCACCCCACCATCATTGGGGTGGGGTCATTCGAAAGAGGCAGGAGAATAACAGGAGGAGGCCTTCCAAGCACTTCCCACCATTCATGCAACCCACAATTACTGAGTACCTATTATGAGTGACTTTGTGCTCTGTCTTGGCACAAGACTACTCTGTGCCTAAAGGAGCTCATTGCCTAGTGACAGAAGACAGGTGTGTAAAAAAAATAAGTCTAAGAAGTGTACACATGTCTGGAGAGATGATTACATAGGGAACTGTGGGCACCCACAGGCATAAGTGGTCAATTTTACACTCAGAGCATGGAAAGCCTTTGCTGAGGAGGTGACCCTGGGGCCACAACTTTCATGCTAGAGGAAAAATTATGGGTGTCAGCATGGCCAGACTGCACGGGGTTCTAATCCCAGCTTTGTCACTAGGAACACGCTAGAGAGTTACTTAAGCTCCTGAGCTTCAGGCCTTGTCTAGAAAAATGGAACTTTGCAGCAAGAGAAAGAGAAAGAACTGTTCAAAGCACCCAGCACATAGTAGACCCCAAATGTTTTTTACCTCCATCCCTTCCTATTGGAAACTAACTTCCCTAGTGGCTGGAGATCCCTGGTGACAGGACTTTTATCTCCCCACACCCCCCAACAAAGGAAACTCTCAGAAAATCAGGTTTAGTGTCCCCATCTAAGCCTGTGGTGTCTGAGAGAGGCAGTATATAAAGGGACTTGGCATCAGGGAACCTGGGTTCAGTTGCAGCATAGCCACTTGGCTGTGTGATCTTAGATCTCCCTCTTAATATCTTGAGGGGTTATTTTCTTTTTTCCCCAGTACTGGGGATCAAATCCATGCTTGGCAAATGCCCTCCAATTGAGTTAAATCCCTAGCCCTTTTTATTTTATTTTGAGACAGGGTTCTTGCTAAGTTACCCAGGCTGGCCTTGAACTTGCAAACCTCCTGCTTTAGCCTCCAGAGTCACTAGGATCACAGGTATTGTCCACATAAAGGGTTATTTTCCTCCTTTGTTAAAAGAAAAATGAGGGCTGGTGAGGGGGTGCGTTTAGCTCAGTGGTCTAGTGTGTATGAGGCTCTGGGTTTTCTTCCCAGCCACTCAGAAGGCTGAAGCAGGAGGCTCACAGGTTTGGGGCCCTCCTGGGCAACCTGGTGATAACCTGTTCCACATTAAATATTTTTATAAAGTAGGGCTAGGGCTGGGGATGAAGCTCATGGGTAGAGTGCTGATCTAGCATGTGCAAGAATTTGGGTACAATCCTTAGTACCATACACACACAGAAAAAGAAAATATTTAGGCTTACTCTCACAGGATGGTTGAGAGGGAAAATGAGGCAAGGGCTCTGGAACTCAAGGAGCTGGGTACAGGTACAGGTGCTGGTTATTGGTTTCTTCTACCCAACTGCTGCCTCCTTAGGGACTGGGAGCTCTGACTAGGACCTTCTGAAAGGTAAAACCCAGCCCTCCTTCCCAGCTCAGGGCTAATACAGAAAATCAAGCAGCACCACCACCAACACACCACTCACAGACACATAGACAGTGGCGGCAGCAGCCTTGCCTCTCCCTGGCTCCTGAGGGCCGGGAAGATGCTAGCTACTTCTAATTCACAGATGAAGGAACACTGCCCCCCCCCCGCCCCCGCAAGGGCTCCAGGCCTCTTCTACACCTCACACCCTCATTGGCTTGTTGCTCAGAGTGTTGGTACAACTTCAAAAAACTCTGAGAAGCATACATTGGGCTCTTAGAAAATAGGAAGAAAAAGAGCTTACCTATGGGGACATACAGTTCTGCCTTCCAGGAACCCCTAATCTGATGGGCTTGCCTTAGGGAGCATCCTATCTGATGGAGTGTACAAAATAAACACAATAATGATAGTTAGCAATCAACACGCACAGACCTTGTGTGCTTCCCAAACTCATGACAAAGGTGCTATCATCATCCTTTTTTTAAGATGGGGAAACTAAGGCACAGAGAGGTATATAACTTACTCAAAGTCACACAGAAAGTAAGGTGGAAGAACAGGGATGTGAACCCAGGAAGTCTTGCTCCAGAGACTGCACAATTAACCCCTAGGCTCACTGCCTTCCGAAACACCAATGAGGACAGAAGATTATGACATAGAGTGCATGTGGTGTGGGGATCAGGCACCGATGGCATTGGTATGGGACTAGGCCCCAGTCCTCTTGGTAACTTTGGCTTCCCAGCCCCCTCCTGACTACCTGGACTGTCTGTTATGTCTACACTGAGTAGGGGGTTCAGCTCCCCTCTATGTGATTTGACATTCAGGTCCCAGGTAGGGCATCTCCATGGTTACTCCAGGTGTAGATCTGAGCAATAGTCTATCAGTACACTCACCTTCCTGCCCTACTTCCTGCCAGTAGAGCCAGAATCTCCACAGAGACCTCAAGGCACAGAGGGAGGTCTGGCTCCAGAGCATGGCACCCGGGTCCTTCCCACAGGACTTGTGGCTTCAGCAGTGAATAGCAAGGGAGGGGAGAGCAGAGTCCACTTCAGTTGCGTTGGCCAGAATCTGGCTTCATATCTCCAGGCCAGCCGGCTCTGCTACTTGCCAGCTTTGTGACTACTTCCCCTTCCCCAGCTTCAGTTCCACCATCTGTACAAAAGAGGGAGGGGAATTTGCTGAATTGTGAAGCCCCTTCCAGCTCTGAAAGTCTAGGAAACTGAACCTCTGAGGTCCTTTTGCATGTTTCAAGGTCCCACTCTGGCAGGGCTCCCAACCCTCCAGAGTATGCAGTCTCTCCAGGCCTATTGGCACCAACAGCACCCCTTTCTCATTGTCTGAGGCCTGCATAAGAGACTAGCCAAATGAATGATGTTGGGCTTAATGAGAGCTCTGATACTACCCAGAGAGATGATGAGGGTCACTCAAGAGCACACAGCTAAGCTGGGCGCAGTGGTGCACGCCTGTAGTCCCAGTGGCTCGGGAGGCTGAGGCAGGAGGATCATGAGTTCAAACCCAGCCTCAGCAAAAGTGAGGCACTCAGCAACTCAGTGAGACCCTGTCTCTAAATAAAATATAAAAAAGGGCTGGGGATGTGGCTCAGTGGTTGAGTGTCCCTGAGTTCAATCTCTGGTATCCCACCTCAAAAAAAGAGCACAGAGCCAACAACCCTAGCACCTCCTCTGGGCCATACTGCCTCTGCTGCTAGAGCCATCACCAGTGAGCCACAGGCTCAGAACTTAAGCAAGAAGAAAGTACAACTTGGGTGAATCTATGCAGGACACCTGCAAAAGTGGAGACAGAAAATCTGGGCAGACAGAGCCAGATGTTAGGATAGGAAAAACTCTTGCCCTGCCTCTCCTGAGACCTGTCATGTCAAAGAGAAGTGTGCCTTCTTACCAATATACCTCTTTTCCCTACATTCGCTGAAGGGCTTTCTGGCCTGACTTCCTGCTCTCCCAGCTCTGGGGAACAAAGTGCCACCTAACTTTAATGAGACCTCTGAACCCATAGAGACCCTTGAAAAGTCTCTAGGCTTAAAAAAAAAAAAAGTCTCTAGGCTTAAAGAGATCCCACAGAGGGGGTCTTCAGAATCATTAAATCCCAGAGAAAGGGCCAGAGAGATCCCCAATACCTGGATATATACAGCTGCATGCCTCCCTGTCCCCACCAGCACTAGAGGTTTGCACATAGCCCAGTCATGCTTTCTAATTACTCCCAGACTCTCTTCTGGCCCCACCACTCCACACCCAGAGCCCCCTCACCAGCCTTTATGCTTCATCCTTCCCACTCCTGCCCACTTCACCCTAACCTCCTCCTCTTTTCCCTACCCAAGAGAACATCATGGCCTGAGGGACCTCCCAGGGTGTGTGACCAGACATTCATCCTAACACCACCAGGAAAAGTAGAAAGGGGCCCCCAAAAAAGGTGAGGGGATGGGAGGAGAAGAAGGCAAGAAGGAGTAACTGTGTATCTCCATTTGCCCATCTGCAAAATACATACCTAGCTCATGGGATTATTATGAGAAGCTATGTAGTAGGTGTTATGGGTACTTGCTTTCAGTTCTGCTTTATTTAATAAATAGACATAGAAAACCATGAGGGATACCACTACATACCTGACAGATTGGTAAAAATTTTAAATACTGACAATACCAGGATGTGAAGTAAGGAGATTCTTACATAATGCTGCTAAAGAAAACAAATTTGTACAGCCTCTTGGAAGCAACCAACAATTCCACCTCTAGATATACACCCAATAGAAATATGTGTGTGTGCATTCCAAAACATATGTTCAAGAGTGTTCACAGAAGTGCTCTATACAATAGCCAAAAATGGAATCAATTGTAGAATAGTAAATCTATATTTGAATAAGTTATTGCTACATCCAACAATATAGATGACTCATATGTTGATCAAAAGATTACTATTCTAGGGCTGGGGTTGTGGCTCAGAGGTAGAGCGCTCGCCTAATATGAGTGAGGCACTGGGTTTGATCCTCAGCACCACATAAAAATAAAATAAAGATATTGTGTCCACCTAAAAAAATAAATATATTTTAAAAATTGCTATTCTATGACTCTATATAAAATTCAAAACAGTTTTTAAAATCAGGATAAAGTTTACCTCTAAGAAGAAGGATGGAGACAGTCTCAGGGAATATGAGTAATATTTATTACTTAGTTAAATGGTATACTTACTCTGTGAACATTCATTGAGCTAAACACTAACTTTTCTATATGTATGTTATACTTCAACTTTTTAAAAAAAAATTTTTATTTATAGATGGACACAATGACTTCATTTTTTATTTATTTATTTTTATGTGGTGCTGAGGATCAAACCCAGTACCTCACATGTGCTGGCAAGCATGCTACCACTAAGCCACAACCCCAGCTCCTACTTCAATTTTTTTAAGGAAAAAAAAATGACTTTTTAGCTAGGCACAGTGGTACGTGCCTGTAATCCCAGTGACTTGGGAGTCTGAGACAAAGGATGGCAAGTTTGGGGCTGGGGATGTGGCTCAAGTGGTAGCGCGCTCACCTGGCATGCGTGTGGCCCGGGTTCAATCCTCAGCACCACATACAAACAAAGATGTTATATCCGCCGAAAACTAAAAAATAAATATTAAAAAAATAAAAAAGGATGGCAAGTTTAAGCGCAACCTCAGCAACTTAGTGAGGCGTCAGCAAATTAGTGAGACCCTGTCTCAAAATAAAAACTAAAAAGGGCTTGGGATGTAGCTCACTGGTAAAGCATCCCTAGATTCAATCCCCAGCACACACACCAAAAAATTAAAAAATAAATAAAATAATTAATAATAATACTATTTTTAGGGGCTGGGATTGTGGCTCAGCAGTAGAGCACTCGCCCAATACATGCAAGGTGCTGGGTTCAATCCTCAGCATCACATAAAAATAAATAAATAAGGGCTGGGGATGTATTTCAGTTGGTAGAGTACTTGCCTAGCAAGCCCCAGGTTCAATCCCAGCACCACACACAAAAAAAAAATTAAAAATAAATAAATAAATAAGTGAAATAAAGATATTGTGTCCAACTACAACTAAAAAATAAATAAATAATTTTTTACAGCACTCACTTTCAAGTCAGCCTGCCTGGACTAGATTCCTGGAATAGATTCAAGATGTTAGTCTGTGCCTCAGTGGCCTCATCTTTCTTATTAAGTGACTATCGTATAGGGTCGATAAGACAAAAGATGAATGAATCTCTGTAAAACACTTAAAATGGCACCTGTCACATTGTAGGTGCCCAGTCAGTGCAAGTCATTAGTCATGACCAGCCAAGTGAGTGAGACTAACAGCCTGGAGCCAAAATGCCTGCACTGAACCCTGGATTTGCCATTAACTAGTTCTGTGACTTTGGCAAATGGCATCTTTCCTCTTATCCTCAAATGCCCTCAGTTGTAACAGAGATAATGCCAGCCCAGCCTCATAGGCCTACGAGAAAACTTGCCGAGATGATGTGGGTAAAGCACTTAACGCTGCCTGGCACAGAGTAAATCTCAACACATGTTAGCCATGTGATCGTTGATTACCATGGTAACCATATAAACCCAATTTATAGATGAGTTTCTGGGCAGTAAAAAGACTGGCCTAGCTGGATGGATGCAGAGGTACACGCCAGTAATCCCAGAGGCTCAGAAGGTTGAGGCAGGAATTGGCCAGTTCAAAGCCAGCCTCAGTGACTTAGCGAGGTCCTAAAAGCAACTCAGAGAGACCCTGTCTCTAACAAAATATAAAAAAAGGCTGGAGATGTGGCTCAATGGTTAAGTGCTCCTGGGTTAATTCCTGGTACCCCTTAACTTCCCCCAAAAAAGACTGGCCTAAGGCCACATGCAATTCAATGTGATTTATACCCAGCTGTGAAACAACAGAACCTGTGCTCCAGGCACACCCAGCCTTCAACTGACACCCTGCCACACACCTACCTCCAAAAGCACCACGGCCTCAAAGTTTTTTCCAAACCCAGACAGCACTTTCTCCCCTTGCCAGGTGGCCCTGCTGCCACTGAAACCCTTGCCCTTCCAGCTGCAGCTGGTCAGGCTCTATGTGCCCAAAGGCTATTCAGTTCTAGCACCAACCTGACAGTTTTTTGTTGCTGTTGTTGTTTAATATTTTTAGTTGTAGATGGACATGATACCTTTATTTTGTTTATGTATTTTTTTATGTGGTGCTGAGAATTAAACCCAGTCCCTCACACATGCTAGGCAAGAGCTCTACCACTGAGCTACAACCCCAGCCCCCAACCTAACATTTCTTAAACCCTCAATCAGAGTACTGGGGATATAGTCTCAGACCCAAGATGTAACTCCAGCTGTGGAAAGAGGGGGATTCTTGGAGAAAAGCCCCAGTGCCCATCAGGCTTCCTATGCCAGGGGCTTTTCTGCTGCAATAGGAATTGTGCTTGATCTGAGAGAGAAAGGGGTGCTCCTAAAGATGACCAGAGAGGACTGAAGGGAACTTTAGGGCTGAAGAATAGGAATGGGTGGACCCAGAAACAGAGTGTCCAGAGTGCCCAATCGCAGCCCTCATCTTCTCTCCTGAAACCTAGATTTATTCCCTCAGCCCTCCCTATTTCCTAAGACTTGATGTTTGGAACCAGTAATCCAGCAATATAATCCTTACCCCACCTAGTTAGTCATGGTGATCTCCAGAGCTGCAGAAACTGGGCCCCAAACCAGGGGGATGCCAGAAAACCCACAAGGGAGAAGCCTTCTGCCCCCAGATGGCGATGCACAAGCTGTGGGGCAGACAGCCCTGATCTGGTGTCAGAGCCAAGAGTTCCAACCCCAGCTCTGACCTTATTGGCAATGCACTATTATGGGCTTTTCACTCGACATGATGGACCTTAGCTTCTTTATCTGTAAAATGGGGTTGCCAATCCCTATTTCACTCTGCAGAGCTGTTTAGCTACATCAAATGAAGCTATCTACATAAGTGAAAGTCTAAATGTGCCAGAAAGCAGATTACAAATCGATGACATCACTATTATGACCCTCTTGGGTGTCTTGGTTCCAATATTCTGTCATGCTTTAGAACATAGAGAACAGGGTACAAAGTAATAGCAAAGAAAAAGCCAAGAGATGGAAGGACTGAAACATACAGTAGCACCAAGACCTGGAAAGGAAGAGAAGAATGAATAGATGTGATGAAAAGGAAAAGCCTGGAGAGTGGCTCTAGATTCCCCGAACTTGAGTCATCAGCCATGCGACCAGCACGCTGGCTTCATACTAGAGGTTCGAAGCATAGAAGTTAACTAGTGAGATCAAAATAAACACACATAAACTCAAATTACCTTTTTATTTGACCAGGTCTGAGATGGCTCTCCTCTCTGGCTCCTGCCTCGAGCCACCTGGTGGGGCAGCGAAGTTTACACAGACTAGCAGGAGAGAAAGAGAGGCAGGGTACTCCAGAGAGTGGCCTTTTATTGGGGAACAAGAAATTCAGGGGAAAATTCCATCCAATGAAGGTCGAGGGGGACAGCATTCCAAGGTCAGGGTCAGTGATTGGTCTCAGGGTCAATGGTCAGTCACACCCCCCCACACACAGATGGGCTCTCGCACCTAGAAAGGGTGGGGATTAGTTCTGACACAGTTTAGCCAGAACGCCTCATACCCAATCAGAAAGGTGCCCAATCACGTGCAAAAATGGCTTCCCACAGAGTCATTCATTCATTTTTCAGAGGGAGATAGTAGCTGTCAAGCTGCACCAGGTCTCAGAGCCACATCTACCCACTAACTCTGCTCCCAGCAGCCCCCAAGAATCCTCTGGGGTAAGTAGACTGGAAGATGGAATTCTGCAGCACCAGGCATCCTCCTTCTCAATTCAGACAACTTTATTCTGACTCCAAAGTCAGAGTTGGGGGAGCAGCTACCTGGAATGCTGGTCCTCTGCTCCTACTCCCACCCTGACTCCCACTAACAAATGGGAGTGTCTCCCCGACACTTTTTCAGACCAGATTAATATTTACCCCTGCTGAGCAAATGTGGCCTTGGAAAAGAGAAGGGTCTAGGGCCCCCAAAAGTGAGATGGCCAGAATTTAAGACAGCTTGACCCAGTGGCTCAGGAGGCTGAGGTAGGAGGATCACAAGTTCAAAGCCAGCCTTGCAAAAGCAAAGTGCTAAGCAATTCAACAAGACCTTGTCTCTTAAACACAAAATAGAGCTGGAGACGTGGCTCGTGGCTCGGTGGTTTAGTGCCCCTGAGTTCAATCCCCAGTACAAAAAAAAAAAAAAAAAGACAGCTTGATTTCAAAGGTGTCTGTGGGCTTCCTCCTCTAATGAGAAGAAGACTAATGGCTTGCACCAACTGACAGTCATCTCTGTTCTCTGAACAATCCCTACCTTTCTGTTCCCATAGCTTCTCTCCTTTCATTAGCAAGAAGATGAAGAGAGAGCTGGAGATGTAGCTCAGAGGTAGAACTCTGGCCAAGCATACATGAGGGCTTGCCCAATACTGCAAAAAAAAGCAGGCCCTTGGGAACACCATGATTTTCTTTCATCTTAAACAAGAGATAGCTTTCTATTTTTCTTCAGATGAAAGATTTGCTCCTCACTCTACTCCGTCCCTTTCTAATCTGCCTGGTACCTCATATCATCTGCAAAGGGGCCCCTGTAGACCTAAACGGGCCCTGATGGCTACAGCAGTATCAGCAGAAAGGAAGGCTGTCAGATTAGCATCAGAGAGAAGACACCTCAAGATGCTCCCCCTCTCCTTTTTTTTTTTTTGTACCAGGGATTGACCTCAAGGGCACTGAATCACTGAGCCACATTCCCAGCCCTAATTTGTATTTTATTTAGAGACAGGGCCTTACTGAGTTGCTTTGCACCATGCCATTGCTGAGGCTGGCTTTGAATTTGTGGTCCTCCTGTCTCAACCTCCCCAGCTGCTGAGATTAAGGCTTGCATCACCATGCCCAGAAAGATGTCCCTTTTTGTTGTTCTGTCTAGGTGGAGGACTTGGACAGAGTTCTTCAGTGATGATCTTCCATGTGCCACAGTGACCAGGTAAAATGTAATGGGGGTATGCATTCAAGTAGCCTGAGGGCCATCAAGATCACAATCCAATTCTGCCTCATCTTGGTGTGAGAAGTTGAGAGACTAGAGAAGTTCTTCCCTGGCCTTTGTTGTGAGAAGGAAGGACCACAGTCTCCTGACCCACCCCCTTTGCCACTTCCATTCTAGTGGGGTATAGAGGAAGAACGTTAAGGGCTAGAGAATCAGAATAAGGGAGCAGTGAGGGGCTTACTATTGTTTGCCCAGGTCTTACTGACCAAGCCTCCAGCAGGCATAGGTCAAGTTCCAGGAATTCCCAGAGGGCTCTAGCTTATCCATGTCCAAACCCCAAATCCAGAGCCACACTTTCAGTCCAGCCCCTTCTGCTCAGTCAGCCCACAGGAGAAAAGGGACAAGGCTTCATCTAGATCTCCCAGATTAATGGTGGAAACTCAGTTTCCTCAGTACTTCTCCCCCTGACACTGAGCTGGGAGACCAGAAAAACACCATATTCAAGAGAAAACAACCAAAGAATAATTTTGAAAGAAACTCATGCACACAGGCAAATTTACTTCAGAAGACTTGAATGAGCTTCAACTAAAGAGATTGACTGAGAAGACTCCCTCGAGAGGAGAATTTTGGACTGGTTTTGGAGGAAGGGACTTATGAGACTGACTGAGAAAGAAAGTTCTGGAAAGCAGCAGAGGGAATAATTGCAAAAGTGTTTTTAGCACTTGCTATTTGCCAGGCAATGCACTAAGCACTTTACCTGTGTTGATTCACCCTCAGATGAGGAGTTTGTCCCAACTCACCCCATCCCCTGGTTCTGGGGATTAAACCCAGGGACTCCCTACCACTGATATACATCCCCAGCCCCCCCCCCCCTTTTTTTTGAGACAGTGTCTTGTTAAATTGCCCAAGCTGGCCTCCAATTTGTGATCCTCTTGCCTCAGCCTCCTAAATTGCTGGGATTACAAGCATGCATCATCACACCCAGCTATCCCTATTTTAGTGAAGAAATGGAGGCACAGCAAGGCTGAGTGACTTGCCCAAGATCATATACCCAACCTTCCCCACAGGTGAAGGCCAGATGGGGCTAAAGGCTGGGCCCCTGCTGAGTAGGAAGGGGAGATAGGAGATAATGAAGACAACAATTTCCCCCTCCCCCCACCATAGGCCCTAGAACTGAGTCCCAACCCCTTCTTTCCTTCCAGGACTAGAGTCAGCCACACACCTGGAATTCCAGGTGGGAATTCCCAGACCCACCTGTACAGGACCCCCCACCTACTTCGTCCTTCAGTAGTCTGACAGAGAAAGAACTTGTGCCCAGAAGAAAAGGAAACAAGAGGACAGAATAGTCATCCTACGTGCTTCTGTATTTCATTCAGCCCTCTGTATCTTTGACAAAGGAAAATTACATGGGGAGAAAAACTGAGGCTCAGTATTATTCTTATTCAGGTGTGTTTAATTCCAAAGTCCTTTTCACTCCACAGTTCTACTTCTGGGATTTTGGAACAGACATGATACAATCAGGATCATGCTAAACTTAAGGGGAGATTTAAAACTGGGTCCCAGAAAATCCGAAGGGAGCAACTTCTTAAATTCCTGTTGTCTCATTTCCAGATGGGTCTTGCAGGGTATTGCAACCTGAATGAGCTACAGGTTACAGGCTCAGTGCTGCAAAGGCTGGACTGCCATTCTTGGGGAAGCATGCCCACACACCCCTACCACCTTGGGGACTCTTTGCCCCAGGAGGGAGAAGGCAGTGTGACTGATTTCTGACTGTCAGGCTTATCCTAGGCAAATTACAGAAGAGTGATACACTGGCCTTGGAGCCCAGGACCTGGTCAGCCTTCTGACTGGGCAGAAGCAACTAGATAGACTTCCCTGCTGGGGAAGTCATAACTGCTCTGAGATTCTAGTGGTCATGTACACTGAGGTTGCCTTTTTTTTATTCAATACATGTAGTCAGCACAGTGGAGCTAAAAAAAAAAAACCTGCTTAGGGGCTGGAGTTGTGGCTCAGTGGTAGAGCGCTCCCCTTGCATGTGTGAAGCTCTGGGTTCAATCCTCAGCACCACATAAAAATAAATAAAGTATCATGTCCATCTACAACTAAAAAAATATTAGGAAAAAAACAACTCTTAGGGACTGCTGGGTAACAGGAACCAGAGGACAGGAACCAGACCGATGCCAAAGCTCTTTTCCTTTAGCTTTTCCAGTCATCCTATCTTTTTTTTTTTTTTTTTAATTAGTTACACATGGCAGTACAATGACCTTGACATATCATACATTTGAATCAGATAGGATATAATATCTCATTTTTCTGAGTATACAGGTTGCAGAATCACACTGGTCATGTATTCATATATATATATATATATATATATATATATATATATATATATATATATATATCTCACAGTAATAATAAAGTCTGCTTCATTCTACTATCCTTCCTATCTCCCCAACCCCTCCCCTCCCCTCCCATCACTTCTCTCTACCTAATCTAGGGTAGGTACTTTGAGCCACATCACACCCTATCCTCATTGGTCTTCCCTTGGGGTTGGCCAGCAGAGTGGACATCGGACATGCTGGGCTTACTTTAGAATGGTTGACTTCAGGTTTCTTTTAGAAATTAAAAATAAAAAAATAAAAATAAAATAAAAACTACCAAAGTTCTGCTTCCTATTTCTGATAGCCTTTTTTTTTTTTTAACCCAGGGGACTTCCAGCATGCTAAGCAAGCATGCTTCGGCTGAAGTACATCCTCAGCTTTAGCCTATTGTTTAAAAGTCTGTGAATCATTTCAGATATATATATACATACATACATATACATATACATATTTTTTTTTTTTTAAGCAGAGGAAACTCAAAGAAGCTTCCTTCACCAAAATGACACAACTAGCAAATTGACAAGCTGGATTTGAAACCCAGGCAGACTAAGGGAGTAAAGAACGGAAGTGGTTCTGATGGAATTAATAGACATTCATATCGTGCAGTTATTATTTTTTTCCCTAGTATTTTGTAAGGGCAATCTTTTTTTTTTTTTTTCCTCCTGGTCGTCTTAACACGTGGACTGACAAAAGAAAATATAAGTGCACTTGAACATTTATACACGGGGGCGGGGTTTGGGCAAACTTCAGTCCACTTTTGGCATTTCCTCCTCACACTGGCACGGTTGCTCTGGCCTGAAGAGTTCTCAGAGGAGAGCAAAAGTCACTAGAACTGTAGGGGTATCTCACTGGCTGTGTGAGGAAAAGGTTTCAGCCCCAAGAAGGCCCCTAACTCGCCCTCAGCTCGGGAAGCCACCGTCATAAATATTGTCTCAGTTCTTCCCCAACCTGCTCTGCTGGCGATTTGAATGCTGCCCTCTATTTTGCATCCTCTCTGTACATCCTTCCGTTATATGGAAGCCAAACCCACAACCGTAGAATTTCTTTTTCTTTGCAAATAAGTTATTGGGGGTTGGGCGGGTTTGAAGCAGAAACCGGAAACCTGTTTGCTTCACCAAATGGCCAGATCCCCTGCGAAGAAAGCCGGCGTTCAGTTTCCTCAGAAAAATGGAGGAGCACCTATTCTTGCTAAGGACCTCAGAACGCAGCATTTCAGGGATCGGAAGTAGATTCGTAGTGGCTGGGAAATACACACCCCTTTCTCCCCTTCTCTAATCGGCCAGGCACCTCAAGACAAGGCCCCTCTTGTAGAAGAGCTGTAGAAGCTCCCGCTCGCCTCCGTTTTCGGCAAGAAGAGAAAAAACGGCTCCTCCTCAGTGGCCAGATTGCCTGTCAGTCTCTGTGCTACGATTCCGAGTGGTGCATTTTGAAAAAAAAAAAAGCCCTAGTCCCGCCTCCCTCGCCTAATAGGTTCGTTCGAACCGACTGGCCTACTCAGACATTCATTGGTAGAGATGAAATACCAGCTGCGATTGGTTATTCTAGACAGAGCCGGTGAGAAAGAATCAGTGATTGGATTATCTGATTTGGGCGGGCTAGGCGAAGGCTTTAGAGACACTGGAGGCGCTCTCCTAACCGACGCGCGTCTGTGGAGGAGCGTCCGGGTGTTTGATCGTCTTGTGGATCCCGCCGGTTTAGTCGTTTTCGGGGTTCTCGAGCCCCTTCACGACCATCACCATGGAGGTGTCACCACTGCAGGTAGAGCTCGCGGAAGGGGCCGGGTGGCGGAGCCTCTGGCCGCCGGTGAGGGGTGAGGCTCCTGGACTGTGGACCCGCCTGCGAAGGTCTGGGAACCCATCTTCGGTGTCGACCCCCATCTCTGGGCCCTGGGCATCGCGAACAGGCTGAAGCCCCTAACCATGCGGGTAGTGAGGCTTTATCGGCTCAGCTCCCTTCTAGGATGTTACAGTTCGTAGGGGCGGGGTTCACTTCTGGGAGGCTGTAGCCTCTGCCCACCTGCCTCAGGCTGAAAAGGACATTGAATGCCTTCCATCTTGGAAGGTGCAGAGCAAGGGCAGTGAGCGGTTCCCATTGAAGAGCTGGCGGAACCCCTTGCTCCCCCCGCCCCCCCCCCCAAAGCGCCCTTTCTGTGTTCAAAATGTTCACGTGCCCTAGGGGTCGAGTCGATGGCATCCCCAAATGCCATCATTTGCCTGGGATAGCGGAGGCATTCAGTAAATGTGCAATAAGGGAAAGAAGCGGGTGCATTTTTTTTTTTTTTCTTGGACATCAAAAACTTTGTCCAAGGGCTGGGGCTGGGGCTCAGCGGCAGAGCACCTGCCTGGCATGTGTGAGGCACTGGGTTCGACCCTCAGCACCACGTTAAAAATAAATAAATAAATAAATAAATAAAAGGCATTCTGTCTATCTACAATTATTTAAATTCTTTTTATTTAATTTTTTTTTTTTTTTAAAATAAAACTTTGTTCCGGAAGTTTCCATATCAGATGCACTTGGTGGGATAAGTGCCCCCGGGGCACTTTACCACTGAGCCAACAACTCCAGCCCTTTTATTTGGAAACGGGGGGGGGGGGGGTTGCTAAATTGCTGAGGCTGACCTTGGACTTGTGATCCTCGTGTCTCAGCTTCCCTAATCCCTGGGATTGTAGGCCTGCCACTACCCTGCTGGCTAGAATGTCTTTTTAAACCGACACCTGGAACCTTGGCTGCACCTAACTTAATTTGCCATTTTTGTTCCAAACTTTTGTCAAGTCCACCTATACACACTCACAGATACCAGTTTATGACATAGTGTGTTCAAGTGTATCGTGGTACATATTTTGTTCATTGTTTCCAATAAATTTGTGATGGAAAATTCTTTTTTTTTTTCTTTTTTAAATTCTAGCCTATAAATGAAAATATGCAAGTGAACAAAATTAAGAAAAATGAAGATGCTAAGAAAAGACTGTCTATTGAAAGAATCTACCAAAAGAAAACACAATTGGAACATATATTGCTCCGCCCAGATACTTACATTGGCTCTGTGGAATTAGTGACCCAGGTAAAAATCAAGCTAATTAAGTGCAATTAATTAGTTGAAATACATACATTTCCAGTTTAGTTTGCAGTTAATAGTATCACTGGCCTAACTATTATTGTTCATGTATGTGTTTATGTACAAGTATTTCATTTAGAAGGCTTTATAGTAATGATGACAACTAATATAGAATAAAAATACCTATTTCTTCGTCCTATTTCTAGCAAATGTGGGTTTACGATGAGGACATTGGCATGAACTATAGGGAAGTCACTTTTGTTCCTGGTTTGTACAAAATCTTTGATGAGATTCTAGGTGAGTAAATTTTTTCATACAAGTATACTGGTCAAGTCCTTCATAAGAAATATCATTTCTGTCAAATCCTCTGTAGCCAGACCTCCTGTGTTTTCACATAATTAGTTGGCAAAAGTGAGGCAGTCTACTGAAGTCCAAGAAGTTGAGTTTTTTCCTAGAAATAGTTCTATGAACAAAAATTGCTACAAATTAACACCTTATAAATACTACTTTTTTGTTACTTGGGATTTGTTTTTTCTACATCATTTTACCCTCTCCCCTTGGTTCTGAGGATTGAACCCAGGAGTGCTTTACCACTGAACTACATCCCCAGCCCTTTTGTTTTGAGACAGTCTCAGTAAGTTGTGCTAAAGCTAAAGCCTTCAACTTTCAGTCCTCCTGCCTCAGCCTCCAGAGTCACTGGAAATTATAGAAATGTGCCAACACATCCAGCTTTCTTCCCACATCTTAAAGATTTAATTTCTTATAGATGTATATTTTATTTTCTTTCAGTTAATGCTGCAGACAACAAACAAAGGGACCCAAAAATGTCTTGTATTAGAGTCACTATTGACCCGTAAGTTCTGTTAAATACCTCATTGTTGTTATTTGCATTTACTTTGGTTGCTAATGGAATTAGCTGTTTTTCAAATGAAGATCTGTAGAAGTACAGAAAAGCAGAATAATAAATAACATGAATACCTACCACCTAGATCCAATAGTTGTCAACTTTTTTTTTTTTTTTGGCAGAGGGGATTGAAACTGAGGGCACTTCACCACTGAGCTACATCACCAGCCTATTTTTATTTTGAGACAGGGTCTCACCAAATTGATTAGGACCTTGAACTTGCAATCCTCCTGCCTCAGCCTCCTAAGTCACTGGGATTTCAGGTGTGCACCACCACATCCTGCTAGTTGTCCACATTTTTTCATGTTTACTTAATCTGTATTTTTTCCTGAATCATTTTAAAGTACAAACATTATGACACTTAATCTCTAAATATGTCTCAAACATCTCCAATGATTACTCCAAGCATTCATGACTGCAGAATTTAAATTTTTTTCTCAAAATGCAACTCAAACAGCAAACCAGCAGGTGGCAATAGAGAAGAATTTGATCTAACATTTCAGGTTTTAAATGATGGTATTCCTTCATGGGTGGTTGGGTGCTTGTTTCACCTGTTTATTAGCCAGGTCAATCATCACATAAAATATATTTACAGTTTGGTTTTTTATGATTTATTTATTTATTTATGTGTTGGAGATAAGACCCAGGGGCATTTTACCACTGAGCTGCTTCCCCAGTTCTATTTTGAGAAAAGATCTCTGAGTTACAGGAGCTGGACTCAAACTTGAGATTTTCCTGCCTCAGTCTCCTGAGTCACTGAGTCTATAGGTGTGATCTACTGCACCCAGGCTTAAGGTTATTTTTGGTAATGTGCTAATGATTATTTACTCAAAACTTTCTAAATGCTTAGTATCATAATCTTTCAAAAAATGTTGAGCTAGTTTTAGTCTTTCTTTTTTAAAGGTAATATTAAATACTACTTGGAATAAGAACCATAGTATGTGTTCCATTATAACTTAAATATTCTGAGAATTATCCTAAAATAAGAGAAATAAGTTCAAGTAAGATTTCAGCATTTTATTGGCAAGCAGGAAAGTTTTTGATGGATAATGTTTTTCTCTTCTGTTTCACAGTGTGCTTTGTTGGTTGAGAAAGCTAAGGGAACTAAGTATATACAGATGATCCTCCTAAAAGCGGCATGAACTAGAGATATATTTGCCTAACATGTGTGAGCCAGAGTGTCACCCGCCCAGTACCACAAAAAAGAAGTGGTATAATATTGTTTCCAAATTTTGTTGTTTCCATTGGGCATAATTCATTTCCCTTTGTTATCCTAACCTTTTTAAATTTTATATTTTTTCAATATTATCAGTGTCTACACAGATGTTGGAAAGGTTTCTCCCTTTATCCCCCACTCCCGTTCCTATATCAGGTGTGTCAGTAACTAAGCATGGAAGAAAAGGTTTTCGTGCTCAATTTTAGAAGGCATATATGAAAAGAGTCATAATGAAATTAAGACTTATAAATTTATATATTTTAGAAATAATGGTTTTTAAATATTTTTAAATTATAAGTATTAGTTTAACATTTGTTTTTACAATAAAATTTTCAATCTTCTTTTCTTAGAGAAAACAATTTAATTAGCATATGGAATAATGGAAAAGGAATTCCTGTTGTTGAACACAAAGTTGAAAAGGTGTATGTCCCAGCTCTTATATTTGGACAACTCTTAACTTCTAGTAACTATGATGATGATGAAAAGAAAGTAACAGGTAAAGGATTGAAGGAAAATGAAGAACATATTTGTTGCTGGAAAAAAAAAATCACTTTTTTAAATGACTGTAGCATGAAGGTTAAAAATACGAGAATAAATGTTTTTAATTAAAAAGCTTTGCCAGTAATTAAGAAATAAAGTTGTCGATGAGATAATAAAGTAGCATTTTTAATTTATTTGCCTAGGTGGTCGAAATGGCTATGGAGCCAAATTATGTAATATATTCAGTACCAAGTTTACTGTGGAAACAGCCAGTAGAGAATACAAGAAAATGTTCAAACAGGCAAGTAAATAGGTATCTTTTTTTTTTTAGATGTTGATGACCTTTGTTTTATTCATTTATTTATATGCGGTGCTGAGAATTGAACCCAGTGTCGCATACATGCTAGGCAAGTGCTCTACCACTGAGCCACAATCCCAACCCTGATTTGAGTTTTTTAAATTTCCTATTCTTTGTTTCCATAGACTTGGATGGATAACATGGGACGAGCTGGTGAGATGGAGCTTAAGCCTTTTAATGGAGAAGATTATACCTGTATCACCTTCCAGCCTGATTTGTCTAAGTTTAAAATGCAAAGCCTTGACAAAGATATTGTTGCATTGATGGTTAGAAGAGCATATGATATTGCTGGATCCACTAAAGATGTCAAAGTCTTTCTTAATGGAATTAAGCTGCCAGTGAGTATTTTCTTGAGTGTTAATTAAGGACATAAGGGAATCTGTGATCATTGTTGAGAGCAAAATTGATTTTTTTCCTCACATTTGTTTTTCTGATCACTTTATATTTGTTCCTGAAAAAACAATAATGAAATAATAAACTCATTTTTAAATTACTGAAGGAATTTCTTTCCCAAAGAAACACCTAAAATAAATACTTTTGTGCTCTTTAGTGACCATTCTCCCAGTCCTTCAGTGAACATTGGTTTTGGAAAATCTTCGTAATGTTATTGGCCCTACTTGTTATAACTTTTGTTAATACTATTACCTTTAATTTTGGTATAGGTAAAAGGATTCCGCAGTTATGTGGATATGTATTTGAAGGATAAGTTAGATGAAACTGGCAACCCATTGAAAGTAATACATGAACAAGTAAACCACAGGTGGGAGGTGTGCCTAACAATGAGTGAAAAAGGCTTCCAGCAAATTAGTTTCGTCAATAGCATTGCTACTTCCAAGGTAATGTTTTATGTTCTTGTTATTAATAAATGAAATAGACTTGAATATTTGACTGTCTTGGTATAAAGAATCCAAGCTCCATATTTTTAAGTGTTTGACTATTGTTGTAATTTGAGCATGCTGAGTTTTAACAGTTTGGGATTTTTCCTCATTAGGGTGGCAGACATGTTGATTATGTAGCTGATCAGATTGTGACTAAACTTGTTGATGTAGTGAAGAAGAAGAACAAGGGTGGTGTTGCAGTAAAAGCACATCAGGTATGGTATTTTGGCAGTTCTCTTTTTCTAAAGTCCAGGGAGAAGAAAATCTTTAAGTAAAGCATTAGGACATTTTAGTGACTTTATCAACTTTTATTGCAGGTGAAAAATCACATGTGGATTTTTGTGAATGCCTTAATTGAAAATCCAACCTTTGACTCTCAGACCAAAGAAAATATGACTTTGCAAGCCAAGAGCTTTGGATCAACATGCCAATTAAGTGAAAAATTCATCAAAGCTGTGAGTACTTAAAAAGAAATAAAAATCAAAAATTGCCTTTTCAACTCTGCCGAAATGATTCCTCCCATACTGTACTTCTTCAAGCCTTCCCAATCTGAAAAGGAAATTTTAAAAAAGCAACAGCAACTTCCTGTTTTAGTAAAAACCCACTGTAGTGCATGCCTATAATCCTAACCGCTGGGAAGATTGAGGCAGAAGGATTGCAAGTTCAAGTCCAACCTGGGCAACTTAGCAAGACCTGTCTCAAATTTTGAAAAAAAAAATGAAGGTATGGAGGGGCTGAGGATGTGGCCCAGTGGTTAAGCATCTCTGGATTCAATACTTCGTACCCCCAAAAAGGTGGTATCCTTGTCATTATCTACCTCTAAACAAGAATCATCTCTTGAATATCTTAGTCTCCCACCATTATTTCTTATGGATTATTATAACAGGTTCTTAATTTTCTTATTGTTTCAGGCTTTTCTTTGCAATGCTCGCTCACTCTCTTTTTATTTCCATCTTTTTGTAGATGGACAGAATGCCTTTATTTTATTTGTTTTATTTTTATGTGGTGCTAAGGATCAAACCCAGTGCCTCACGCATGCTGGGCAAGTGCTCTACCACTCAGCCCAAGCCCCAGCCCTGCAATGCTCTTGAATGACCTTCTTGTGTCGAAGCACACATTTTTGTTTTTAGCCTCTTGAAATCTTTCAATAGCTTCCACTCAGGAAGTCCAAATTCCATTTCCTCAGAGCCTTTATTTTCTACTCTTCACCCCAAGTTGGTTCCAATGTAACACTGAACCTGTATTATTGTTTAGCAAACTTTTCATTTAATCATAACTGTTCTCAGTTATTTCTATCATTAAACCCCATGAGAACAAGTACCATCTTAGCACCTAGCACAATATAAGTACACAGTAAATATTTATTAAATTAATCAGAAGAACCTGCTTCCCTCACTGGTGATAACCTAAAACAGAAAGATCACAAAATCAATGTACTAACCTCTAACCTCTGTTCGGAAATTATTCTCTTCACTTTTCAATCTTTAAATTATTGTTCATTTTCTTGGGGGCTCATTCGTATTCTAGATTTTTGTTTGTTTGTTTTTGTACTGATGATTAAACTCATGGGTGCTCTGCCAGTGAGCTATGTGTACCCCAGTCATTTTAATTTGGAAACAGTGTCTCAAGCTAAGTTGCTGAGGCTGGCCACAAATTTGTGATCCTCCTGCCTTAGTCTCCCAAGTCACTGAGATTACAGGTATGTACCAATAAGCCACTTGTATTTTTACAATTTTTATTTAGAGACAGGGTCTCTCTAAGTTGTCTGGGGACTCACTAAGTTGCTGTCTTTGAACTCAAGATCCTCCTGCTTCAGCCTCCCAGGCTACTGGGATTCCAGGCATGCACCATTGCACCTGGCTGTCTTCTAGAATTCAGAAAGAATTCTTTTTTCCTAATATGAATCTTCTTGTTTTTAGGCAATTGGCTGTGGTATTGTAGAAAGCGTACTAAACTGGGTGAAATTTAAGGCCCAAGTTCAGTTAAACAAGAAATGTTCAGCTGTAAAGCATAACAGAATCAAGGGAATTCCAAAACTTGATGATGCCAATGATGCAGGTACACATTAATAATGTTTCCAAACTTTAAATCTCATACTTCAGTTGTTTATTCATTACCAGAATACCATGGATATTTTCCCTTTGACATTTAATATTCAACAGATTACTTAATTAAAAAATCAACCAATCTTCTGTTATTTAGTTCATTTTCAGTTTGGGGCTGTTACAACGTTGAGATGATTTGGGGTAGTTATAAAGCAAGAATGGGTCAAATCTAACCCTAGTAAATATTTTCAGTATAATATCAAACTGATATTTAGCAGCAGTATAAGTATTATGAGAAATTTAAGAAACTAGATCTAGTAGTCCTTCCTTAACTTCAGGGCATATATTCTAAGACACACCCTCCCACCCCCACAGGATACCTGAAACCATTAATATTATCCAACCCTATATATAGTATCTCCCCCCCACACACATATATGATAATACAGTCACAGTAAAAGATTAACAGTAGTAACTAATAATAAAATAGAACAATTATAACAATGTGCTATAAGGGGCTGGGGATATAGCTCAGTTGGTAGAGTGCTTGTCTTGCATGTACAAGGGGATCAATCCCCAGCACCACTACCACACACACACACAAATGTACTTTTGAGTACTGGGGAGGAACTCATCAGGGGCACTTGACCACTGTGCCAAATTCCCAGCCTTATTTTGTATTTTATTTAGAGAGAGGGTCTCACTGAGTTGCTTAGTTCCTCACCATTGTTGAGGCTGGCTTTGAACTCTAGATCCTCCTATCTCAGCCTCCTGAGCTGCTGAGATAACAGGCAAGTACCACTGAGCCCAGCCTAAAAATATTTTTTTTTAAAAAAAGCTATTCCATTATTATTATATCTTGTATTTTCCCTTCTTGTGATGTAAGATATTAATGGTGTTTATATAGGCATTGTGAATGATATAGGCATTGTGGTATAGCATTTGGATTTGAATACAAGCAATGGGATACCAAGACCGATGACCTGATAACCAAGAGAGCTATTAAAAGACTAAAAAGTTAGCCGGGTATGGTGGTGCATGCCTGGGATCCCAGCAATTTGGGAGGCTGAGATAGGAGGATTGCGAGTTCAAAGCCAGCCTCAGCAATGGTGAGGTGCTTAGCAACTCAGTGAGACCCTGCCTCTAAATAAAATACAAAACAGGGGGGCTGGGGTTGTGGCTCAGTGGTAGAGTACTTGCCTAGCATGTTTGAGGCCCTAGGTTCGATCCTCAGCACCACATAAAAATAAATGAATAAGGGTATTGTGTCCAACTAAAAAATAAATATTTTTTAAAAATATAAATAAATAAATAAAATACAAAATAGGGCTGGGGATGTGGCTCAACGGTTGAGTGCCCCCTAAGTTCAATCCTCAGTACCAAAAAAAAAAAAGACTAACAAGTAGATAGATTACAGGCACATTGTGGATACACTGGACAAACTAATGATTCATGACCTAGGTGGAACTGTTGAGGTTTCATCACACCACTCAGAACAGTATGTAATTTAAAACTTATGAATTGTTTATTGCTAAAATTTTCCATTTAATACTTTAGGACCATGGTTGATTATAGGTAACAGGGAGGGCTGGAGTTGGGGCCCAGTGGTAGAATGCTTGCCTAGCATGTGTGTAGCACTGGGTTCGATTCTCAGCGCCACATATAAATAAATGAATAAAATAAAGGTCCATCAACAACTTAAAAAAAAAGGAATTGCCCTTAGGACCTTTTTTTTTTTTTTAAGACAGAGAAACCAGGGATAAGGTAGGGGCATGGTATTTTTTATTTACTGTGAATTTTAACCAAAATATGTAACTAATTATTGTCTCATTTTACTCCTAAGCCAGTTTCTTATTGAATTTCTAACTCATGTGTTTTGTTACAAGGCTATTAACATAATATTTGGGATTGAACTAAATGTGCTAAAATTTGTGTATTTTTACTTTAGGAAGTCGAAACTCCACTGAGTGTACACTTATCCTGACTGAGGGAGATTCAGCCAAAACTTTGGCTGTTTCAGGCCTTGGTGTTGTAGGGAGAGACAAGTATGGTGTTTTCCCTCTTAGAGGAAAAATACTCAATGTCCGAGAAGCCTCTCATAAACAGGTAGAGTATAAAACTAACTTTAGTATTTAAATCTAGTTTATAATGTAGATTGCATGTTTCTACTCCATTTTCTCATTGGGTGTTTTGAAATGAATCTTAGGTTGTTATTTTGTGTGTTTAGCATTTATGAGGACCTGGGTTCTTAAAAAAAAGAAAAAGAAGAAATTATATATATTGTAGCATATCTTACAGATATTTCTGACTTACAGACTCAGATATTTCTGACTTAATACACTAACAATTCAAAATACAGGAGCTCACAAAAACTCAAGCATCTTATTTGTTATTTTCAAATTTATAAACAAAACTACTCTTTTGGTATGTGTCTTTCAGATCATGGAAAATGCTGAAATTAACAATATCATCAAAATTGTGGGTCTTCAGTATAAGAAAAACTATGAAGATGAAGATTCATTAAAGACTCTTCGTTATGGGAAGATAATGATTATGACAGATCAGGTCAGATTTGTTATCAAATATTTTAAACTGTTAAACTAAATTAAATTTTTTTTTTGTCATTTATTTGCTTTTTTGAGATACAGTCTCACTATTTTGCTGTGGCTGGCGTCAAACTGGGTTCAAGTGATCCTTCTGCCTCAGCCTCCTGAGTAACTAGGATTACAGGTGTACACACCACACTGGCTAATGTCTTACTGTTACATTGCTTTCCCACCATAAAGACAAATTACTTTATAACTAGGAGCTTTATTCATTATCTCCAACCAATATCTAATCAGATATGTTCATATCATGTGTATATTACATACAGCATAAGTGAGTTTAGATTTAAACACTTTTTTAAAGTTTCTAAACAGTTCTTTTATGCTTTGGCTTTTTAAATATTTCTAGGACCAAGATGGTTCCCATATCAAAGGCTTGCTGATTAATTTTATCCATCACAACTGGCCCTCTCTTCTGCGACATCGTTTTCTGGAGGAGTTTATCACTCCCATTGTAAAGGTATACTAATTTTTAGGATACAAAAATAGACATTCTAAGACTCTATTCCTCAAACCTGAATCTCCAATGATATATGTTGGTATGCAGGTGAGCCCACAGTGTGTAAAGCCACTTTACAATGTGTCCTTTCCATAGGTATCTAAAAACAAGCAAGAAATTGCATTCTACAGCCTTCCTGAATTTGAAGAATGGAAAAGTTCTACTCCAAACCATAAAAAATGGAAAGTCAAGTATTACAAAGGTTTGTAATGGAATTCATAGAAATTCTTTATTTTGTTTTATACCATTATGCATGATTATATGGGGTAACGTGGTATCCTTGGTTTGTAGGTTTGGGCACCAGTACATCAAAAGAAGCTAAGGAATACTTTGCAGATATGAAAAGACATCGTATTCAATTTAAATATACTGGGCCTGAAGATGATGCTGCAATCAGCCTGGTGAGTTTGAGTTGTATTTTATATATATATATAAATAAATAATATATATATATATTTTTTTTTCCCTAATTTTAGAAACTACTATGTTGGTCAATTGAAACATTTAGATCTTTATATGAGTGTTTTATAAAATAGAATATTTCTCATATCCCAGAGAAGGAACCAGATATTTTAGAAAATAGTATTTTTTGTTGTTTATTTCTTATAGAAGAGATATTTTGGAACCTATTATTAACAGTCCCATCCTTTTGTAGGCGTTTAGCAAAAAGCAGATAGATGATCGAAAGGAATGGTTAACTCATTTCATGGAGGATAGAAGACAGCGAAAGTTACTTGGCCTTCCTGAGGTAAAAATTTTAAATATATCCCACAAAATGTGCTATGTGGTAGACTTTTTAGAATTGATATTGTAGCAAATTAAACTTATTTAATATCATCAATAACTATAGTCATGTACCATATAACAATGATGGGTCACATATGCAACAGTGGTCCTATAAGATTATAAAGTCTCTTGATGACATCATTTTCTCTTTTGCTTCATTTAACATCATGGTTTCTATGTTCATATAACATTTAGCCTAGGCATGTGTATCTATATACACATACTGTATAGGTTTGTCTAAGTATAAGCGATGACATTCAAAGGACAAAATCAGCTAATGTGTTTCTCAGAATGTATCTCCATAATTAAAACTGTGCATGACTTTATAAATATTCTTATTTAGACTATTGCATAAATGTATTGGTCCTGGAAAAATAATTAAAAAGACAATGCACCTTTTTTCTAACTGTATAGCAATTAAGTTTGCATTATCTTTAAAACATAAAATACTTGTGCATAATTATATTGGGGGGCTTCAGAATTATAGAAATGATGCTTATTATTTTTGTGTTAAGCATTGTTAAGACCAATGTTTTATTTTAAACCAGATAATGTAATATTCTCTTTGATCCTTCAGGATTATTTGTATGGGCAAGCTACCACTTATTTGACATATAATGACTTTATAAACAAGGAACTTATCCTGTTCTCAAATTCTGATAATGAGAGATCTATCCCATCTATGGTGGATGGTGAGTTCCAGTTTGTTAGTCTTTTTTGTAAGGAAGAAATCTTGTGCCCAGAAATGATTAAATTGAGAATGCTGATGTTTGCCCTTCTTTTATCTTAACAGGTTTGAAACCCGGTCAAAGAAAGGTTTTATTTACTTGTTTCAAAAGGAATGACAAACGAGAGGTGAAGGTTGCCCAATTAGCTGGATCAGTGGCAGAAATGTCCTCATACCATCATGGTGAGGTAAACATACAGCCCATAATATTTCCTGAAAGCATTATATCATAAACAATTTCAAGGTCATTCTTCAAATGTGTTTGGTGCAAGTATAAACTGTTATATCCATAATAGGGAATAATTTGGTACAGTCTATTAAATTATAGTGAAATGTGATCACCCTCTGACCAAACAATTTTATCTCTGGAAATAATATTCCTATAAGGATATTTATTATAACTTTGCAATGTCAAATTTTAGACATGCAAAATGACCATCAACTGGGAAATTGTTATAAGCTGTCACAAATGTACTCATTGACATAAGTAAAACTATGCAGTTACATAACATTGAATTTACATTTTTTGCCTTACTCTGTAAAACAATTTTAAAGAATTAAGGGTGCTGACCAGACATGGTGGCACATATCTGTTATCCCAGTGGCTCATGAGGCTGAGGCAGGAGCATCAAAGCCAGCCTCATTAGAAGTGAGGTACTAACAAGCTTCTAGAAATTTCAATGTAATGGTTGACCTACTTACTATTTTAAATCAAAATATAGTGAGGACTTGATAAATATTCACTCAACAAACATTTGTTGAATGCCTACCTGTACCAGGTATATAAGAATAAATATAAAATACTTTATGTACTTTCAAGGTATAATCACAGTTTATCTAGAAAGCCAACACACATTCTTTTTTCGAGTAAAGTGATCTATGCTAGAATAGAAATGACCAAAGTGTTAATGACACAAAGGTGAAAGTATTTCATTTTGCTGAGGGTTAGGGGAGAAACTATTTCTTCCAAGTTCATAGGATTTAATAGATAGAAATTGCTATTAGAGGGGCTGAGGTTGTGGCTCAGCAGTAGAGCTCTCGCCTAACACGTGTGAGACTCTGGCTTCTCTCCTCAGCACCACATAAGAATAAAATAAAGGTATTGTGTCCCAACTACAACTAAAAAAATAAATATTTAAAAGAAAATTGCTCTTAAAAAAGACCCCTGAACTTGGAACTGGAAGTCTTGGGTTTAGGTACTAGGTCTACCATCTATCTTTGAACAATCACTATAAACCTAAGATTTATAAGATTATAATGAGGCTTGGTCACAATAATCAATATGTATTATTAAAAGACTTTTGGTCAGATTAATCAATCTTTTTCCTCCTCAGATGTCACTAATGATGACCATCATCAATTTGGCTCAGAATTTTGTGGGCAGCAATAATCTGAACCTCTTGCAACCCATTGGTCAGTTTGGTACCCGCCTACATGGTGGCAAGGATTCTGCTAGCCCTCGATACATCTTCACAATGCTCAGGTGAGTAGGTTTTTAATTTCTAGTGACTTGCCATGGCCAGTTTTGAAACGATGTGAGACAAAAATTCAATTAATTAGGAAATACTGGGCAGAAGCCAGGGATGCTACAATAATGTCAGCTCCTCACAACAAAGAATTATTCAGCCCAAAATGCCAGTAATGCCAAGGTTGAAATCCCTGAGGTAGACTTTGGGTTCAAATAAAGAAAACTTAGATTCTTCCTAAATATTGCAATTGAAATTTCACTTTACAAATCTGTAGGATGTTATAAATAGTTGATTTTCAGCTTTTATCTTCATCCTTTCAGCAGCATTCAACACAGTTATCACTATCTTCCTTGAAACTCTTCTTTATTTGGCCTGTTCAACAATAGAAGTTCTTTTCCTTATTAGCCTTCTTTGCTGGTACTTCTCATCTTCCCTGGCTCTAAATACTGGTCTGCCTAAGGCTCCTTCATCAGATCTCTGTCTACTATCTAAACTCACTTCCCAAATGATCTCCCATCCATCCAGTCTCATAACTTTACATCTCTTTACATCTCCAGTTCTGACTTCTCCCCTGATTTCTAAACTTTTATGCCTGACTGCCCTCTCAACATTTCTCACTTGGATGTCTAATAAGTATTTCAAATATTAAACCCAAAACTGAATCCTTAGTTTTCCTGTTTTTGTAAATGAAAGACCTTACTTCTAATTGCTCAGGCAAAAAACCCCGGAGTGACCCTTTACTTCAGAAAGCAAATATTTTGTACAGTAACATTGTTTGATTGTTTCCTTTAGCCCTTTGGCTCGGTTGTTATTTCCACCAAAAGATGATCATACATTGAAGTTCTTATATGATGACAACCAACGAGTTGAGCCTGAATGGTACATTCCCATTATACCCATGGTCCTGATAAATGGTGCTGAAGGAATTGGTACTGGGTGGTCCTGCAAAATTCCCAACTTTGATGTTCGTGAAGTTGTAAATAACATCAGGCGTTTGATGGATGGAGAAGAACCTTTGCCAATGGTAACTATTCTGTGCATGGTAGCAACATTACCTTTCTCGGGTTTCAGTTTGGATTATACAATTTAAAGAGGATACAAATGTAAAGTTTATTTCATACCTTATAATTAGATTTCTTGTTGAACACCTTTGTGACTTCTGTTTTTAGTATCACATTTAAAAGACATTCTTTTTTATAATGTCAATTTAGCTTCCAAGTTACAAAAACTTCAAAGGTACTATTGAAGAGCTGGCTCCAAATCAATATGTGATTAATGGCGAAATAGCTATTCTGAATTCCACAACCATTGAAATCTCAGAACTTCCCATCAGAACATGGACCCAAGTAAGTAACTGTGGTTTTTGTTTGTTTTGTTGGGATTTTTTGTTTTGTACTATTTCTGTTGACTGTTTAGAGATTCCTTACAAAAGAATTTCTTCTTTCTTCAGACATACAAAGAACAGGTCCTAGAACCCATGTTGAATGGCACTGAGAAGACACCCCCTCTCATAACAGACTACAGGGAATACCACACAGATACCACTGTGAAGTTTGTTGTAAAGATGACTGAGGGAAAATTGGCAGAGGCAGAGAGAGTTGGGCTACACAAAGTCTTCAAACTCCAAACTAGTCTCACCTGCAACTCTATGGTATGTCTTTTTTTTTAATTTATGTATTTTTAAAATTTATTCTACATGACAGTAGAATATATTTTGACATTATACATACGTGGATGATATGTCTTATTTTGTGAGAGGTTTCAGATTATTTTAAGGATTAATAGCAATTTTATAAAGTTTACCAAATTTATTGATTCTTTGTTCTAATCTTGTTTTCCTTTTCCAGGTGCTTTTTGACCATGTAGGCTGTTTAAAGAAATATGACACAGTGTTGGATATTCTAAGAGACTTCTTCGAACTCAGGCTTAAATATTATGGATTAAGAAAAGAATGGCTTCTAGGAATGCTTGGTGCTGAATCTGCTAAATTGAACAATCAGGCTCGCTTTATCTTAGAGAAAATAGATGGCAAAATAATCATTGGTATGTTTTTTAAATAATTGCTTATACTAAAACTACAGTTATGCTAAACTTTCTTTAAATATTTTTGGTGAGAGCAATGGTGGGGAGGAGGGAGGACAAAAATCCATTTAGTTCAGCTAGTTATTTATATACATTTCATTTAAATATCTGATTAATTATTTGTAGTTTTCAAGAGATAGCTTTTCCTAGATTGAGGTTTTTTGTTGTACCCCCTCCCCCGCTCCATACACACACACTCCAGTGCTGGAGATTGAACCCAGGGCTTTGTGAATCTAAGCCTGCTACCTCTACAACTGAGTTACATTCTCTAGCCCACTAGATTAAGCATCTTAAAAAGATTAAGATTAGTTGACATTTAGACAGGGATAAATAGAGCTAGAATACCTTGTATCAACTGGTTGATCACAAAAAGAAATAATAAACCTGATAGAAAAGAAAAGAAAGAAAGGAAGATTATAAATGACTTCCAAGTAAATCAGACTAGTAAATTCTTGGACAAGTCTTAGGAATTTTCTTTTTTAAAGAAATTCTAGGGGCTGGGAGTATAGCTCAGTTGGTAGAGTACTTGTCTTGCAAGCACAAAGCCCTGGGTTCAATCCCCAGCACCAGGAAAAAAGAAAGAAAGAAATTCTATAAGCAACAAAATCAGGATTTAAGTGATGAGGAAGAAAATATTTTGACCAAAGTGGGGGTATGAAGACTAAAAGAAATAACTCTTAAGAACTAGCACTAGCCTATCATCCTCCTTATTTCACAGATATTTTTGCTTAAGGCAAGGCTAAGATGAGTGATACTGGACATGACTAGAGGGGGAAAAAGAATGTTTTTAGCTGAATGGAATTAGGAAATATTAGGGACTATCCAGTCTTCTTGAGGAATATAGAAAGTTTAAATGTGTAGTCTGTCAAGTTAATTGATTAAAGGTGGTACTCCAAAACTGTTTAGCTAGTGACTCTTAGGTCAAAGTATAAAAATTAACTGCAGTAGACACAGAAAGAGAGGTATTACCAAAAAAAGGGAAGGAATGATTACAGTGTTGCCGTGATTAAGAGAAATCAATCTTTGAATGGGTAGTAGAAATGTAGAAATAAAAAAAATTAGGGAGCATAATTTAGGTAGAAGTGTATTCTAAATAAAGGTTTGAGTCTCTTCTGTTCTTGTAAGAGTTATAATTAGATCATAACCTCCATCGTGATTTGACTGCCCCTCATAATTTACAATTGTTTAAGGAGAAGACTTAAGCGATATACCAGGTTGTACAAATATATGCACAACAGAGACCATCTGAATTCCAGTTTTATTCTTTTGACAGTGTGATAAAACTTTGTCATAAAATCTTGCTCAAAACCCTTATCTCTGTTCACATTTTTTTCTTTTAATAGAAAATAAGCCTAAAAAAGAGTTAATTAAAGTTCTAATTCAGAGAGGATATGATTCGGATCCTGTGAAGGCCTGGAAAGAAGCCCAGCAAAAGGTAACTTCTTGGTTAGCAATTTTGTTTAAATACCAGGTATGGGCAGGTGTAGTGGTGCACGCCTGTAACTCCAGTGGCTGAGGAGGATCACAAGTTCAAAGCCATCCTCAGCAACAGTGAGGCACTAAGCAACTCAGTGAGAGCTCATTTCAAAATAAAATACAAAATAGGTTGGGGATGTGGCTCAATGGTTGAGTGCCCCTGAGTTCAATTCCTGGTACCAAAAAAATAAAAATACCTGATATGTTTGTGTTTCACATTTTCTATTAATTCTACATTTTAATTTGTCCTTTAGGTTCCAGATGAAGAAGAGAATGAAGAGAGTGACAATGAAAAGGAGACAGAAAAGAGTGACTCTGTAACAGATTCTGGGCCAACCTTCAACTACCTTCTTGACATGCCCCTTTGGTATTTAACCAAAGAAAAGAAAGATGAACTGTGCAAACAAAGAAATGAAAAGGTAAGTTATTGATAGGATGGTGCATATTAGTTCACATTATTATAATGGTAAAAGTAAAAACTGGGCTACATAAAAATGCTATTAATACACATTTGTTGACTTAATTTTCTGTTAATTTTCTAAAGGAGCAAGAACTGGACTCATTAAAGAGAAAGAGTCCATCAGATTTGTGGAAAGAAGACTTAGCTGCTTTTATTGAGGAATTGGAGGTGTGTAGTTTAAAGTTTTTATTTATGAAATATTGTAGGGTCTAGGGATACAGCTTAGTGGTCAAGTGCTTCCCTAGCATGCACATGGCCCTGGGTTCAATAACTAGCACTTTGTTGTTTTTTAATGTGTTCCTACAATACTTCTTTCTGTCAAGAAACTTTACAGTTGACAATAGAAAGGATATAGGCAGCATAAGGATACATTCCAAAATAACACAAGAAAACAGATAATTAAATGCTACTTAGAATAAAGGATATGAGGCCAGGAACATATTACCCAGAAGTTTTTGAGGAAAGAACTGGAGTTGACTCTTTTATAAAATTAAATAGGAAAGACCTATTAGGACCAAGAAGATAGAGAGCCTAAATGTGGAAGAAGACCCACCCGGTCCCCTAAGTCAACTTAAAATTAAGCAAAGCCAGTTACTTTTGGGGCAAATCAATCAGATAGTTTCAGAAGATCCTTTTATTACTTAAGTCTTCCAAATAATACTTGTTTCTTAAAATTATTTTAACATAGCTGGCATGGTAGCACCTAGCTGGCATGGTAGCACCTGTAATCCCAGCTATTCAGGAGATTACAAATTCAAATTCAGCTTCAGCAATTTAGCAAGACACTGTCTTAAAATATAAAGGACTAGGGATGTAACTTAGTGGAAGAGTACCCCTGGGCTCAATTCCAGAACCAACAAAGGGGGAAAAAAGTTGGCATAGGGATGCTGGGGTTGTGGCTCAGCAGTAGAGCGCTCACCTAGCACATGTGAGGCCCTAGGTCCAATCCTCAGCACCACATAAAAATAAATAAATAAAATACAGATGTTGTAGCCAACTAAAATAAATAAATAAATATTTTGGGGACGAGTTGGCATAGGAAAAATAATTAAATTTCACTTCATAATTAAACTTACACAAATTTATATTATGATACTTTGGTATAAATATTTACCTTATTCTAATCAGTTGATTAGGTAAGTGTACATTAGTGGGTATGTACTTATCCTTTTTTACGAGTGAATTAATGTATATGTGTGTGTGTGTATATAGATGGACAGAGAGAGATTTATCCTTAACATAGTTTCCCCTTTTTATCCTCAGAAAGGTTAAGTGATAGAATTACATATAAAACCCAATCTTCTATTTCCACACTTATTTACCTTTATTATCAAATGTTAATTATACACAATAATGAGTTCTTACATTTGTTTTATAGGCTGTCGAAGCCAAGGAAAAGCAAGATGAACAAGTAGGACTACCAGGGAAAGGGGGAAAGGCAAAGGGGAAAAAAGCACAAATGACTGAAGTTTTGCCTTCTCCACGAGGAAAAAGAGTCATTCCCCGAGTTACTGAAGAGATGAAAGCAGAGGCAGAAAAGAAAATTAAAAAGAAAATTAAGGTAATACTCTTGAAATCATTACACATACTTTGTGGACTGGGGATGTAGCTCAGTGAAGAGCTCTTGCCTAGCAAACACAGGCCCTGGGTTGAGTCCTTAGCACCGGGGAGAGGAGAGTGGATTTTTTTTTTTTTTTTTTTTTTCTTAAGCACCTAGTTTTTTAATATTTAAGTATCTTGAAGAAATCATACCTGTACCAAAGAGCTCTTAACCAAAACCCAAAGAAAAACATTCTTTGGCAATATACATATTCATATATTCGACTCTATATTATTTTCGATACAGTATATAGAACTGGATCATTCTTATTTATTATTATTTTTTTATTTATCTTATTTTATTTTTTAATATCTTGCTGTCTTTTAGAGTGAAAATCCTGAGGGAACCTCTAAGGAAGATGGTGTAGAACCAGACGGCCTAAAACAAAGACTGGAGAAGAAATTGAAAAAAGAACCAGGTATTACCACACTTTAAAGAAAACAGTATAAAGTTGAAATAAAAGTTAGATCTAAGAAAACATCCACCAGTTTATTAAATTTCACTTTCTAGCCAATTTTAATGTTGAAGTATAAAGTTTCATGAGGCTAACAACCACATCTTGGTCATCTCTAGAGTTCAACATCATCCCTGGATTCTAGGTAATGATACCACACAGAATCAAAGAGTTCTATTAACCAATCTTCACATACCAAATTTGCCTATCTTAAGTGTACTATTTAATGGTTTCAGTATAATCACAGAGGTTTTTGAACAGTTTATCACCCCAAAAGAAACTACCCATTATCAGTCACTCCCCATTTCCCACCAATCAATAAAAACTTAACTGTCTCTAGATTTACCTATGCTAGGCATTTCATATGATTAGTATCGTATGTTCTTTTGTGACTGACATCTTTTACTTGGCATGTTTTCATGGGTCATGTATCTACATAGTAACATTTATCAGTAGTATATTCATTTTTATTGTGAAGTAGTATTTCATGCGTGCTAGGCGAGCACGCTACCACTTGAGCCACATCCCCAGCCCCCTAAGTACCACATATTGAAAGATTAATTTCCCTAGTATCTTCACCTTTTTCAAAATCAATTGACTGTAAATGTTGATTTATTTATGGACTCTCAATGCTATCCTACTGATTGATCTTAATATAGAATCTATATCTATTCTTAAGAATCTACTTTAGATAGATATATGTGCTCAAATCTGTGGGGACATATATATATCAGTTTATACACAAAATTTAAAAAAAGCAAATGGAAATATCTTAGTTTTTTTTTTTAATATTTTATGTGTGCCATGCTTTGCAACATTACGTATTGACCTTATAATGCAACACATGTTTAACTAAAACCTAGCTAGAAATAATTTATACTGTACAACTAATAGGTCAGCTTAGTATTTTGAACATTCATGTTCCTACTGCTGTATCCAATATTCTGAAGGTACAAGAAGTGGGAAAGCATGGAATTAACCCTCAGATTTATAAAGAAAAAATTGAGTAGTATATACTAGTCATTTTAGGGATCTAGAGAAAAGCTGAGATTCATATAGGCTCCTAAAGATTATAAAGGTAAAAAACCAAATCAAACCTGTAAGGAAACTGCACTTATAATCTTAGTGGGACAAGATGAAGGACATAAACAAAGGATAGGTATGAGAGACACTTGGAAACTTACTATTAAGTACCCCTCAAGATAGTCGCAGCCACTTTAAACTGTCTCCCTTGCCTTGAGTTCAGCAGTATATTTCATTGTTTTACATCTATTCTTGCCCTTTTCCAGTCTCCATACTGCAACTTGAGAGAAGTTGTTTTTAAAAGTGCAAATATGGTCATATTCCCCAACTTCTGCTTTCTAGTAATAGTGAACTTGCAGTTTTCTAAGTATGCTATTTCTTCCCAGAACTTTTATACATGCAACATCCTGAGTTAGAATGTTTCTTCACTTACCTTCAACTAATTAGCTTCTTAAACCTTCACATCTCAGCTCAAGCATCTCTTTCTTAAAGAAACCTGATATTTATGGATATATACCACATTCCTTACATAAACATATTGAGTTTATTTGTGCGATAAAATGATTGAGTTCTATGCTGCATCTATTTCTATTCACTATTGACATTCCCAGCACCATCACAGTGCTAGATAAATATTTAAAGGATGGGTGGATGATAGATGAAGAAAACTGAGCCTAAGAATATATGTATGGTTAATATCTTTTTTTTTCCTTTCTAGGCACCAAGGCAAAGAAACAGACTACATTGACATTTAAACCTGTCAAAAAAGGCAAAAAGAGAAACCCCTGGTCTGATTCTGAATCAGATATGAGCAGTACTGAAAGTAATTTTGATGTCCCTCCACGAGAAACAGAGCCACGGAGAGCTGCAGGTAAGGAGACCAAAGAACATGCTGGATATGCTATGGCCAATAACTTCAGGATACTTAATCCCATAAAAACTGAAGCATCTTTTTTAGGAGGTTAAAGTTAAGCTTATGTGCTGATGAAATGTGTCATCAGTCTATGAATTAAATATTTCTCTTGCCCTCTTTCCTTGTTAAACAGCAAAAACCAAATTCACAATGGATTTGGATTCAGATGAAGATTTTTCAGACTTTGATGAAAAATCTGAAGATGAAGATTTTGTGCCATCAGATGCTAGCCCACCTAAGACCAAAACTTCACCAAAGTATGTATCTTATCTAATGTAGATCTTAACCTGATTTTTTTTCTTAACCTGATTTTTTTTTTTTTTTGTACTGGGGATTGAACTCAGGGGCACTTGACCACTGAGCCACATCCCCAGCCCTATTTTGTATTTTATTTAGAGATAGGGTCTCACTGAGTTGCTTAGTGCCTTGCTATTGCTGAGGCTGGCTTTGAACTCTGGATCCGCCTGCCTCAGCCTATGAACCTCTGGGATTACAGGCGTGTGCCACTGTACCCAACTCTGATTGTTTTTAATAATTAGATAATCTTTGATATTTGACATACTTAGAATTGGTTGTCAGGATGTTATTATTTATTATATATATATATATATATATATTTTTTTTTTTTTTTTTTATTCTAGACATACTGAAAAAGAACTGAAGCCACAGAAAGATACCATGTCAGGTATGTATTTAGTAAAAATAATTAAGACATGTACTTTACTGGGACTCACAGGTCCAATTAGGTTCTAATCTTGACTATAATATCCAAGTACTTCATTTGAAAATAAACATGAGTTTGTATTAGCATTCTATTACCATCATTCATTTGGTTTAGTTTTTGCACATAAATACACTCCACGTTTAATATACTAAAACTAATTCAACCACTTGCCCCAGGTACTATGCTTCATGCTAGATACAAAAAAATAAAAACTTTTTGCTGATAAAGAATTCAGAAATTAGGGCTGGTAAATAAAATAATTGTTAAAGAGTTAGAGATGTTGTTGGTCAGTGGTTAAGTACCCCTAGGTTCAATCCCCAATATCAAAAATAAGTAAATAAAAACGAAGTAACATAATATAAATGTTCTAGAAAATTCTAAATGGGAATTCATAGCAGGGACAAAGCAGTAAATGTATTTCATATGTTGCTCATATATATTGTTTTACTTTCCATTTGAAGTGATTGACCTCGATGATGACGATGATACTAAAGATAGCGTACCATCTTCTTCGAGCCCTCCTGTAGCTGATCTCCCAGTTGAAACTGAAATGAAGAAGCCATCTTCAAAAAAGAATGTGACTGTGAAGAAGACAACAACAAATAGTAAGCCTAAATCTTTGAAATAGATTAATACCAAACTAATTCGCTTTCCCAAGTCGGCATAACTTTTTTATACTGAAATTTTACTTTTTTATTATTATTATTTTGTGTGGGATTTGAACTCAAGGGCACTGTCACTAAGTTACATCCCCAGTATTTTTATTTATTTTGAGGCAGGGTGTCACTACATTGCCCAGGCTGCTCTCAAACTACAGTCCTCCTGCCTTGCCTCAACCTCCTGAGACACTGAATTATAGGTGTTCACCACTGGCCCAGAAAAAATTTACTACTATTGATATTAAAATTAAACTTTTCCAAATGGAAGCAGTTTTAGATCTTTATAATCAAATGAGATAGTTAATAGGTTTACTCTCAGATATTTTCAACTGTATTAGATTATCTTTTCCTGTGTCACATATAGTCTTCAAGTTGTTAAAGTTCAAAATGAGCTGGGCACAGTGGTGTACACCTACAATCCCAGCTACTTGGGAGACTGAGGCAGATGGATCCCAAGTGACAGGCCAGCCTGGACAACTTAGTAAGACCCTGTCTCAAAATAAATAAAAAGGGATAGGGATGTGACTCAGTGGTAGAGCCCACTGGGTTCAATCCCCAGTACTGCCAAAAAAAAAAAAAGAGGAAGGAAAGGAAAAGAAAGCTCACAATGAGAATATTTCACCCCTAAGAGCAGCCATGATGATTTCCTGTATTGACTTGCAGGTCAGTCTTCCACCTCCACTACTGGTCCCAAAAAAAGGGCTGCACCAAAAGGAACCAAGAAGGATCCAAACTTGAACTCTGATGTCTCTCAAAAGCCTGAACCTGCCAAAACCAAGAATCGACGCAAAAGGAAGCCATCCACTTCTGATGATTCTGACAGTAATTTTGAGAAAGTCATTTCTAAAGCAGCCGCAAGCAAGGTATTATTCCTGTTTAGTCTTTTTACTCTAGATGTTTTGAAATACCTAACTATATTTTTCCTGTTAATTTGATATATTTTTAAGAATTTTAAATCTCAAATTCATTAGTTTTTGCTGTGGATAGTTTAGCTATGAGAAAAATTAAATATGGCTGGATATGGTAGAGCACACCTGTAATCCCAGCAAAAGTGGTAAAGCGCCCCTGAGTTCAATCCCTAGTGCCAAAAAAAATTAAGTAAGGCACTTATTTAAATATCAATGGGATAGTTTCCTTAGATCTATTTCTTACTACTTAGTAGAAGGTAGAAAACTCTTTGAATTATAGTCTGGAAATTATGCTATCATGTTTATATTATGCAAATTACTTGACATTCCTCTTTAGAAACCCAAGGGGGAGAGCGATGACTTTCATCTGGACTTGGACTCAGCTGTGGCTCCTCGGGCAAAATCTGGACGGGCAAAGAAACCTATAAAGTACCTCGAAGAGTCAGATGAAGATGATTTGTTTTAAAACATGAAGTGTTTATTTTAAGGAATGGTCTTACTGAGCCCAAGACTGCTTTTAAAGTCACCTAAAATTCTTAAATTCCTCTCCTGAATTAGTTTTGGGAAGGTATTTTAATATACAACTATCAGAGCAAAGTGAGTAGTGACTCTTTCCTGGGCATTGTTTTCTTCTCTGCTTTGTATGTTACATCTGTTTTCTTTGGTCTTTAAAGTCTGATTTTAAATTCTTCTGGACTCTAGTAATAGTGAGGTGGTCACTTCAGGAAATTGTTGACCATTCATTAAGCTAAAACTAGAGCACTTTGGTTTAAAAGTATCACTCTGCCTTCTTTCCTATTTTCATTAAATATGGAAATAGAGCATGATAAATTCCATATTATCTTTGTTTTATTGATAATAGTCCATCAAATAGAACTTGATAGTTCTAATCCAGTACTCTTCTGTTCAGCCTTTATGTACTGAATTTTTGTTCAAAGAATGAGAAATTGCTTATATCCTCCTGAAAATCATCAGAAGCTGAAGAAAATTACCTTGACTGTATCTGCATGACCTCAACCCAGTCAACAGGATGAGAATATCAGGCCAGTCATAGGACTGTCTCAACTCTTGACTTGTCCCCTCTGCTGCCTCTAAGTCAGAATCTCCCAAAGGATTAATATCTAGGGAGCTCTGTATTGCAGAGTGGGGGATATCATTTGCTCAGAGATCTTACATATGACATTAAAACCATTCTCAGCAGTGAACCATTAGATCCCTTTTGGGAAATCGTCATAATTTCAACTTGTAAACCTTTTAAGACCTTTCTCTGCATTGTTTGTGTATTGTTACTTGAGTGATGTTATCAATGTTTTTGTAAATATTTACTATGTTTTTCTATTTAGCTTAACTCCAACAATTTTGTACTTTAATAAAATGTTCTAAACATTGCAAGCCATTCATTGCCCCCTTTTATGACCCACACTACACCTTACTTTAAAAAACTGGGTAGAATGGCACGCCCCTATAAATCTCAGCTACTTGGGAGGCTGAGGCAGGATTGCAAGTTACATGAACAAAGGGCTGGGAGTGTGGCTTAGTGGTTAAGCGACCCTGAGTTCAATCCCTGGTACCAAAATATGTGTGAGATATATATATATCCTTTAGCCAGGTGCACTAGTGCACACCTGTAATCCCAACAAATCCAGAAACTGCAAGCAGGAAGATCACAAGTTCAAGGCCAGCCTTTGTGGTGGTGGGGATGGATTCAGGACCTTTATTTCTTTTAAAACTTAACATGAATCCACAATTATTTCCAAGCAGGAAGATAGTAATATATAGTTCTGTAACAATAAAACGGGAAATAAGTGTCCAACAATAGAGGACTTCTGATAAAACAATTGGGTTAAACAAATTGTAAAGGTGGAATATCAGGTACCTATTAAGTGTGATCATGTGTGTTTATTTACAAGAAAAACTGTTCTATGACATTGCTGAGTAAAAAAAAGGTTACAAATCAAAGGTGAAATCCCTGTCTTGTTTACAAGATAAATAGTGGGGGGAAAGGCATATAAACCCTCATTAGAAGAAAAATCAGAAATATTTCTTAAAAGAAGTTTGCTCCGGATTAGAAAAGAGCTTACTAACTATAAGAAAAGTTTGTTCCTTGACTCTCTACATGTTATCTCTAAGCTACTGGCATTCAAGGAGATAAAAATTGCAGTGCAGGCTGGGGATGTGGCTCAAGCGGTAGCGCGCTCGCCTGGCATGCGTGTGGCCCGGGTTCAATCCTCAGCACCACATACAAACAAAAGATATGTCTGCCGAAAACCAAAAAATATTTAAAAAAAAAATTATCTCTCTCTAAAAATAAAATTGCAGTGCTTAATAAACTTAGATCATTTAGACCTTTTCTAGAATGTATTTTTTTTCCTATGCATATGAGAAATGGCTTAGATAAATTAATACAAATTACAAAGGGAGAAATGAGATTTTAAAATTGCATTAGTGGATAAATGATTCAGTAATCAACTTAGTAAGCCTTTTTTCTTTTTCTTTTTTCTTTTTTGGTACTGGATATTGAACCCAGGAGCATTTCTTTACCACTAAGCCCCAGTCTTTTTAGTTTTTGTTTTTTGAGTCGGGGTCTTGCTAAATTACTGAGTGCTTCACCAAATTGTTGCAGCTGGCCTTGAACTCAATTCCCCCAAGTAGCTAGAATTCAGGCACGGGCCACTGTCCAACATCTCCCCCTGTTACTGCTACAGTGGATTTTTAAAAGTGGTTTTCAACCATTTTTCCTCAAAATGCAATCAAGTTTTGTTTTTTATTTTTTGGTGGTATTGGGGACTGAACTCAGGGCCCCACTCTTTTAGTACTCTACCATTGAACTACATTCCCAACCCTTTAAAACAGTTGTCCAGGCTGGGCTTGAATTCACAGTCCTCCTGCCTCAACCTCCCAGGTAGAGATTACAGATGCGTACCATTGTGTTCAGCTAGAAAAATGTTTAGTTAACTTTTTCTAGAGTGATGTATAGGGCTGAGCTGTGGCTCGGTGATAGAGCCCTGGCCTAGCATGCACCAGATCCCAGCACCATCAAAAAGAAAAAAAGAATATGGGGGGCGGGCGGTGCTGGGGTTGTGGCTCAGCAGTAGAGTGCTCGCCTGGCGCGTGTGAGACCCTAGGTTCCATCCTCCGCACCACATAAAAATAAAACAAAGGAATTGTGTCCATCTACAACTAAAAAAAAAATTTTAAATATATTTTAAAAAGAAGATAATCTGTTCTTGCTTATTCAGAATCCTTAGTAATTCTACTTTGGAAAATTCTATAAAAATTCGAATTTTGTTTAATGTCAGGCGTGGTGGTGCACGCCTGTAATCCCAGTTATTTGGGAGGCTGAGGCAGAAGGATTCTAGGCCATCCTGGGCAACTTGTTGAGACCCTAACTTAAAATAAAATTTAAAAGGGCTGGGAATGTAGCTCAGTGGTAAAGCACCATGGATTCCATCCCCAGTACTGCCATTTTTTTTATTTTATTTAAAATAAAAGTAACATGGATTATAGTTCTAACATAATGAACTGGAATCACATCAGGAATTGATCACAGATGTTTTTCTTTCATTCATATGCAGTGAGATGCATTTGCAAATCCAAGCAGAATTTTTACAACATGGAAAAATGAACTGAACTGACACTTCTCCAAAGAAGAACAAATAATTATATGTGTATGAAAAAAATGTTCTACCATGTTAGCCATCAGGGAAATGCAAATCAAAACTACATTGAGGGGCTGGGGTTGTGGCTCAGTGGTGGGGTGCTTGCCTCACGTGTGTGAATCACTGGGTTCAATTCTCAGCACTGCATATAAATAAATGAATAAAATAAAGGTCCGTCAACATTAAAAAAATTAAAAAAAAAAAAAAAACTACATTGAGATTCCATCTGACCCCAGACAGAATGTCTATTATCAAGAATACAAAAAAAAAAAACAGCCAGGTGTGGTGGCTCATGCCTGTAATCCCAGCAGCTCAGGAGGCTGAGGCAGGAGGATCACAAATTCAAACCCAGCCTCAGCAAAAGTGAGGCACTAAGCAACTCAGTGAGACCCTGTCTCTAAATAAAATACAAAAAAAGGGCCGGGAATGTGGCTCAGTGGTGAGTGCCCCTGAGTTCAATCTCCACTACCAAAAAAAAAAAAAAGTACAAAAAACAAGCTGGGCACAGTGGTGCACATCTGTAATCCCAGTAGCTCGGCAGGAGGATTGCGAGTTCAAAGCCAGCCTAAGCAATTTAGCAAGACTCTAAGAAACTTTAGCAAGACCCTGTCTCTAAATAAAATATTTTAAAAAGGTTTGGGGGGCTGGGGATGTGGCTCAAGTGGTAATGTGCTCACCTGGCATGCGCGCGGCGCTGGGTTCGATTCTCAGTACCACATAAAAATAAAATAAAGATGTTGTGTCCACTGAGAACTAAAAAATAAATATTAAAAAATTCTCTCTCTCTTAAAAAAAAAAAAAAGGTCTGGGGATGTGGCTCAGGAATTAAACACCCCTGGGTTAGATCCCCAGCCCCCAAAACAATGCCAGGCATAGTGATACATGCCTGTAATCACAGTGACTGGGGAGGCTGAAGCAGAAGGATTTCAAGTTCAAAACTAGCCTCAACAACTTAGCAAGGCCCTGTCTCAAATTTTTAAAAATTTTCAAAAAGTCTGGGGATGTCTCTCAGTGGGGGATCACTCCTGTATTCAATCCTGGGTACAGGGGATCCAGATGCTGCAAGGATTTGGGGTGAGGGGCAAGGAACCTTTATACTTTATGTCACAGAATAATCATGCCATCTTTTTTTCAGATCAAAAGTTGGTTTCTAACCTTTCATTGCTTAACAGTCACATGGTATAATTCCACTCAACATGCCACTTAAAGGGTAAACAGCAGCCACGCACTCATCAGTGGCACAGAGTTGTACTTTTACATTCTTACACACTGGGAGCTGAGAGCCTAGAATTCTCCATACACTTACATTGTCATATATCATTTATTCATTTTTTAAACAAAATTCTGCATTTTTTAAAAATATGGAACACTTCATGAATTGGCATGTCATCCTCTCTAAGGGGCTGTGCTAATCTTCTCTGTCTTGTTCCAATTTTAGCATATGTGCTGCCGAAGCGAGCACTTGTCATCACATTTTAAAAGCCAACTTGTGTAGTTTGTTTACAGCACAGCGGTACTAACGGTAAACACATCTCATAAGTGAATGGACAAAGAAAATGTGGAATATGTTCACAATATCCACTCATTTCAAGAGTGGAGTTGAGTGAACTTTACCACTGAGCTACATGCCCAGCCCTTTACTTTTTCTTTTCTTTTTTTTTTTTTTTTCTGGTGTGGTGCTGGGAATCCAACCCAGGCATTATACATGCTAGGCAAGCACTCTACCACTGATCCACATTCCCAATCCTTAATTCTTTTTTAATTTATTTTTTAGTTTTAGGTGGACACAATATCTTTATTTTACATTTATGTGGTGCTAAGGATTTAACCCAGTGCCTCGTGCATGCTAGGTGAGCACTCTACCAATGAGCCACCCCCCAGTCCCCAGTCCTTAATTTTTAATTTGGAATAGAGTCTTGATAAATTGCTAAACTTGAGATCCTCCTGCCTCAGCCTCCCAAGTAGCTGGGATTACAGGCAGGTATACTCCACCCAGCCCTGTCTCAATCTTGACTTTTTTTTTCTTTGTATTGGCATTGAACCCAGGGGAACTTAATGACTGAGCCACACCCCCTCACCTTTTTTATTTTTTATTTCAAGACAGGGTCTTTCTAAATTGCTTAGGGCCTGATGAAATTGCTGAGGCTGGCCTGGAACTTGCAATCCTCCTGCCTCAGCCTCCAAGTCGCTGGCATTACAGGCATGCATTACTATGCCTGGCCCATATTGTAAAATTTTAAAGACTTTGCAATTCCACAGTTGTAAAATTAGTTTATTAGGTTTGCAAGAGTTGTTTTAATATGTAGGAAGATATTACTTGTGATGGTGGTCAGTCACATCAGGCAATTTAGTAATTTTTTAGAAGTGTCTAAAAAATTCATCAATTAGGTTTATAATTATTATTTATAACTTAGGCAAGTTTAGATCATTAAAATTATAATTAGAAATTAAGAAATAAGTGAGCCGGATGTGGTGGCACATGCCTGTAATCCCAGTGGTTTAGGAGGCTGAGACAGGAGGATGGTGAGTTCAAAGCCAGCTTCAGCCAAAGTGAGGCGCTAAGCAACTCAGTGAGACCCTGTCTCTAAATAAAATACAAAATAGGGTTGGGGTATGGCGCAGTGGTCGACTGCCCCTGAATTCAATCCCCAGTACTCCCTTCAAAAAATAAAAGAATTAAAGAAGGAATAAGTGAAAAGTATTATTCTTATTTTATACCTTAATTACTAAGTGTATAACCAGAATGACACATTGTATAAATTGAACTTGAAGGCTGTGTTAGTCAACTTGCCATTGATGTGACAAAAAAAACCTGAGATAAACAACTTAAATCCCGCAACTTGGAAGGCTGAGGCAGGAAGATTGTAAGTTACAGGCCAGCCTCAGCAACTTAGTGAGACCCTATCTCAAAATACAAAGAGGAGGGGCTGGGATTGTGGCTCAGCGGTAGATCGCTCATGTAGCACGTGTGAGGCCCTGGGTTCGATCCTCAGCACCACATAAATTAATAAAATAAATGCAATAAAGATATTGTGTCCAGTTACAACTGAAAAATAAATATTTTTAAAAAATACAAAGAGGAAAAAAAAAATGAGGATATGGCTTAGTGGTTAAACATCACTAGGTTCAATTGCCAGTACCTGAAAAAACAAAAAAGAGGAAAGATTTATTTTGGTTCACAGTTTCAGAGGTTTCATTCTATAGTCACTTGGCCCAGTCACTTTGGACCTGTAGCAAGGCAGAGCGTGTGGTAGGGGAAACTGCTCACCTTGGAGCAGATACAAAGAAAGTGAGAGGGAGGGGCCAATATTTCCTTCAAGGCCACACCCCCATGACCTACCTTCCTTCCACTAGGTTCCACCTCCCAAAGACTTCACTACTTGCCCAACAGCACCATAGCCTGTTGACCAAGCTTTGCACACAAGGCCAGATGCGGTGGCACACTGCCTGTAATCTCAGTGACTCTGGAGCCTGAGGCAGGAGGATCACAAGTTTGAGCACAGAAGTCCTTATCCTGAATTACAAACTCAAACTGTTAGGACAAGCCAAACTACTTTATTTTGTAAAGAACTGGAGAGAAGCAGATGATAAAGGGGGATAAGAGGACCAGCGTGGATGTGAGGGGAAGAGGAGGAGGGTGGAAGAGAAGAAGGGGGAGGAAAGAGCTATCTAGAGGAGTGGAGAGAGACTCAGATGAGGATGACAGTCTTACTCTGTGTTTTCACTTCCCCATCAGAGACTTTCAGTACAGATCAACACTGCTTTTTTCTCTTAAATCGATTTTATTGAAGTATAATTTACATACACAAAATACAGCCATTCTAATTGTACAGATTGACATTTGGCACACATATATCCTGTGTAATCACCATCACAATGAAGATATAAAATCTTTCCATCACCCCAAAACATGTGTCTTCTCAACTCCTGGCCCCAAACACTGACCCGACTTCCACCAATAGAGGTTACTTTTACCTATTCTAGAATTTCATATGAATAGAATCACACAATATGATCACTTTTATCTCAGACTTCTTCCATTTAGCAGAGTGGTTTTTTTAAATTCATCCCTTTTACATGTATTAATAGTGCCTTTGTGTGTGTGTGTGTGTGTGTGTGTGTGTGTGTGTGTGGTGCTGGGGGGATTGAACCCAGAGCCTTGTGCATGAGAGGCAAGGTCTCTACCAACTGAGCTACATTCCCAGCCCTAATAGTGTCTTTTTCATGTTATTGCTAAATGTGATTCCACTGCATAGATTTGTTTATCCGTTCACCTGCTGACAGACATTTGGGTTGTTTCCAGCTTGGGCCTATTATGAATAAAGTTGCTCTGATCACTAGAATACATATCCTTTTTAGACATACTTTTTTCATGTCTCTTGGGTAAATACCTAGGAATGGAATCTTTGACTCATATGTTAAGTGTACATTTAATCCTTTTTTTTTCTTCTTTTAATTGGGGATCAAACCCAAGAGGATTCTACCTCTGAACTACATCTCAGCCCTTTCTCTAAATTTTATTTTGAGACAGGGTATCACTACGTTGCCCAGGCTGATCTTGAACTTGCAGTCCTCCTGCCTTCATCTTCCTAGTCGCTGGGAATACAGGTGTTTGCCACTGATCCAGGCAAGTGTATGTTTAACTTTATAAGAAGCTGAGGAACTGCTTTTCAAAGCCAGCTTTGTATCATTTTTGTATCCCTCCCCCGACGGCCACTTAAATTTTTCCTCTATACTTTCAGGGGTCAGATTTGCATTTCTTTTGAGTCAGACGGTATATTCACCGGCCTCAAGGAGTCCCCAGTACATCCTGGTGAGTGTCAAAAGAAATACCAATAAATGTTACTTTAGCTGGACGAAAAGAGGTTCTATCTACAGTGATCTTGTCTTCTGCACCCAGTAATCTGATTCTAAGACCTGTTCTAAGCGGAGTTCTTTGGGCACAGGAGAACTGCTTTTAGGGAGGGAGTCACCTATGGTCAGCCAGTCAATTGATCTGAAGGTGACCTGATGGAAATCCCACACTGCATCATTCTCCTTGAGAACTGCTGGAAGGGAAGAAATCTTGGAGACCTCTCTCAACACCACTCCAGGTCTAAAATCATGAGGCTGGGGTGACAGATAGGGATCAGGACCCCTGGCTACAGGCCAGGGATTGTGATTGCTTATATGTCTTGACATTCACAAACGGGCCATGTAAGGCTGTATGGAGGGAAAAGGACTTTGAAAGATGCTTCTTAAAAGACTCAAACCTGGGGCTTGGGTTGTAGCTCAGTGGTAGAGTGCTCGCCTAGTATGCAGGAGGCCCTGGACTCGATCCTCAGCACCACATAAATGTAAAATAAAGATATTGTGTTCACCTAAAACTAAAGAATAAATATTAAAAAAAAAAAAAAAGACTCAGGCCTTTCCCCACTCCTAATCTCAGAGCAGTTTCTCTCACCTGTCAGTTCTTTTGGGGCTTTCAAGGAAAGGAAGAGAGCGACTCCCAAGCCTCTTAGCCAGTCAGATGAGCCAATGCAGGACCCACCCTGGAGTGAGTTTGCTATATGTGTAATCTAAAAAATGGGTGAAAAGGAGGAAAAAGATAGGTAGAGGCCTCCTTTTGGAAGGCAGTGACCCCTCTGCCCAAGGATGGGAAAGGATGGAGCTTGGCAGAGGCCCATGAAGAAAGGCCAGAGGTGCAGTCACTTGGAAGGGCCTGGGGACGAGGTGACAAACCAGAGTGAGGAGTTTCCCTCTTCCTCCAGGAGAAACTATACAGGGGCAGCTGGTAGGGACAGGGACTTGGAGAAAACTGAGTGTCCCCGACGCCCCAACTCAGCGTGGAGGATCAATACCAGAAACAGATATATGATAGTGAGGGAGAACAAGTTCCCTTAGAATAAAGACTACATTTCCCAGGCTCCCTTGCGGAAAGGCAGGGCCTAGAGAGCGGTCCTAACCAATGACTTCTCGTAGACAGGTCATGTGGCAGCCCTCGGCCTCTCTGGGAGCCAGAGCGCTGTAGGGAGGGGCTTGGCCCAATCAGCGCGACGCTGCCTGCCCTGTGTGTCTCCCTTCCTGGCGAGAAAGCAGTGTTCTACAGTTCTTGTTGCTCCTACAGCCAAGCCTAGTCTTAAATAACCTTAGAGCCAAAGGAGGAGTCAAGGCTGGAAAAGGAAGCGGGTCCCAGTTGTAGGTAAATCGCAGAGCCCTAGGGGTGGGTTGGGAGCCTGGGGCTGAGCGCTGGGGAAAAGAGGGAGGTTGCAGAAGTACCTGGTGAAGTAGCCCAGAACCAACCACCTGCGCACATTGCCCACTCCCTGTCTTTCCCTGCCCAGGCTTTTGGCACATGGCCCCCTGAGCCAGAGAGGACTCCTGCCCATGGTCTGCCCTCAACCACAGGGGTTCTCTGATTCCTCTCTGCCCCGCATTGCACATTCTGAGTATAGACCTGAGACTGAGTTGGCCACTTAAGTGGAGCACAAGCTCTAGAGACCAGAGTGAGTAGTTGTAGGTGGGACCCAAGATACAGATCTGCATCCTCCCCAACCCTCCCACTCCACTTCATCCATTTGCCCACCCAATAGATACTACGGAACTTCCACCAGTGTTTAAGTGCTGGGGATTGGACAGGGAAGAAAACCAAAAAGCCTGCAGTCATGGAGCCTACGTGCCAATGTGGGCGGCCGGGGTAGATGCTGAACAGGATAAATAAGAAAAACATAAAGTATGTTATGTAGTGATCAGTGCAAAGGAAATAAAGCTGAGAAGGGGTAGGAAGTAGGGGGTGACATTCAGGTAGGGCCACTAGGGAAAGCCTCACTCACTAAAACGCAGCTTTCCTGTGAAGATGTTTTTTGCTGCAGTAGGTAGCAAACCTAGGGCCTTCTGCTAACAAGTGTTCTACCACTGAGCATTCCATCTCCAGTCCTTATTAATTTTTACTTTTTGTTGGGGTGGGGGTTACCAGGGATTGAACCCGAGGCACTCGACCACTGAGCCACTCCCCAGCCCTATTTTGTATTTTATTTAGAGACAGGGTCTCACTGAGTTGTTTAGCACCTGGCTGTTGCTGAGGCTGGCTTTGAACTCATGATCCTCCTGCCTCAGCCTCCCCAGCTGCTGGGATTATAGACCTGCACCACCATGTCTGGCTCTTTTTATTCTATTTTAAGACAATATCTTGGCCTGGTTGCTCATGCCTGCAATCCCAGCAACTCAGTAGGCAGAGGCAGGAGAATCCCAAGTTCATGGCCAGCCTGAGCAATTTAGCAAAACCTTATCTCAAAAGTAAAAAAACATAAAAAGGGCTGGGGATGTGACTCAGTGGTAGGGTGTTCCTGGGATCAGTCCCTCCCTTGGGGAAAAAAAAATTGACAGGGTCTCACTAAGATGTTGAGGCTGGCCTTGAATTTGGGATCCTCCTGCCTCACCCTCCTAAATAGCTGGGATTACAGGCATGCACCATGGTGTCCGGCTCGGTATAGACTTTAAAATATTGAAAGGGTGTAGGAGAAGAAAATACACTTATGTCTTGCTATGGCATGGTATTAACTTGATAAGTACAAACATGTGCGTGCTGCATTATGTGTGCCCCTTTGTGACTAATGAAGGAAGTGTCTCCACATCCCAGCAGACCAGGGTGAAGTGTCTGGAACAGACTGGAGCAGGGCAGGAAGGGCTGTATTCGTCTTCAAGCAGGGCCAAGAGGGACCAGTGCTCTGGGCATCGTCAGCGACACCTCTCCCAGCCCAGACAGCGCTATCTGAGAAGGAGGATGGGCCCTGGAGATTATAGCGTCTCCTATGTCTGGCCCTGTGACTTTGGGGGCCAGGGAACACTGCAGGATGACCACGGGCTCTCTACCCCCCCCCTCCCGTGCACACTTCAGCCCCTTTCTACTCCCTTTGCACTCCTGCCAGACAGGGTCTGTTGGGGTTTTTTCCAGGCTGGGCCACAGGGATGGGGCAGGGACCATCCTGGACAGTCAGAAGAGATGAGGCGTGACCCTGAACTCCTGTGGTTGAGGACAGGGCAATGGGCGCAACTTTGCCGAGGACAGATGGAGAATGGGGAGGGGGAGGTCAGCAGTGCCCCCTCCACACATCCTGTTTTCAGAATGTGAGACCCTATCACATGCTCTTCCCTTTGGACTTCATCCAGGGCAGCACCCCCCACCCAGGACCACTCCCAAGGCACCCCTGCAGGAGGGTGGGAGGTTCCCCCGGCACACCCATGCAGGGCTTAACCTAAGTTTTTCCAGGCTGGGCTGGGCCCCTGAGCCAGTGGGGGTGAAGGGCACATTTCCCACCCCTTCCTGAAAGCAGACCAGGGGGTCCCTATCAGCAAATGGAAAACCATGCAGGTCCCTGTGGCTGACTGAAAGAAGAAATGTCACGTGGCAGGCTCTGGGACATCACCTGGGAATCCCAGCCAGGTCAGAGGAAAGACAGGCTTAAGAACCAGTCAGGCAGAGTGTGAGGCCAGGATTTGCTGTGGCATGACTGGTGGCATGACTGCAGGCAAGTAGCTTAGACCCTCTGAGTCTCAGTTTCCCTGGCTGTAAAGAGTGCCCTCCTGCCAGGGTTGGTAGGAGGACTGAATGAGCAAATGGGTGTGTCCAGGCTCCAGGCCCTGTCCAGCAAGTGAGCAGGGGCAGTGTGCTAGCTGGAGACTCCTAGGACTCCCTAGCTGCTCAGGCCCCCATCAGTCATCCCAACTCCCCTCTCCAATGAGACAGCCTCTCCTGCCACCTACAACAGTAGGAGACCATTGATTCAGAGCCTCCTGATGGACGAAAAAGGCTTATAATGTAACATGGTCAACATAATAAATCTGGAAATTACGGAAACGCAGAAAGGAAGCCAAAGCCTTTGTTTAACTACCAAAGCCAGTCACTCTGGATACCTTGATGTTGTTCCACATGACATTTCCAAGCACAGGGTTTTTGGTTTTCTATAACATGGCTGAGACCTGAGCATTAAGATGTTGAGCCAGACCAAACTTGGGGGTCAGCTGGCCCAGCTTCCTTGGATGGAGATCCTGGCCCAAAAGAGTGGACTGACTTATCCAGGTCAAGAAGTGGCAGAGCTGGAACCAGAAACCATTAGATGTGTGTTGCCTCCTAAACACCAATAAGAACCTCCTCCTGGCACCAAAGACCACCTTCAAAAGGAACATTTATAGCAGATCTAGGCATCCAGTTGGGGGCTGGGGGCGTCTGTTGAGGAAGAGCTTCCATGAACCCCTTGGCTCCTTCAATATAAGATGTGGCTCTGACTAACCCTATGCCTTTCTGCAGATGGAAACCCAGCTAGGGGATGAGGGAGAGGTGGAAAGGGAGGGCTGGCAGAGCCCAGCAAGGGGTGTGGCCTTGGATCTGTTCCCAGGGTGGAGCCAGCCATCAGGGTCACCCTGTCCCTTTAAGAGAAGGGGGAGAGCTAGCCCCTCTCAGCCATCCTGTCCTGTCATCCATCCCAGCCAAATCCGAAAGGGAAAATGAAAGAGGGACCAGGAGGAACAGGTCCCAGCTGTCTCCCAAGGTCCTGCTCTTGGCTCTAACACCTCAACCCCAACCCCTGGTGAGTGGGTCAGCTGTGGGTCTGGGGGCACCAAGGGGCTGTGGGGGACCCTTAGGACTGTGTGTCAGGGAGGTTCTCTGGAGATTCTGTAGGATGGATGCCTGGCAGGAGGCGGGAGGAGGCTGGGCCGCATTCCCACCACCGTGCTAGGAATGGGCAACAACACCCAGAACAGGGATCCTGAAGAGTCGCAGGAGTGGCGGCTGCTTTTGTATTAGCCCCTTGATCCCACCAGGCGTTCACTGCGGTTCCCAGAACAAGAGGAATGGTGGGCAGGGAAAGAAGAAGGTTTCAGTGGCTCTGCCCACTGTTCCCCAACACTCCCAGGAGTCCCAAATGGGGCCTGGCATCCTGGACTCCAGGCATGGCCCCTGCGGATGGCCAGCATTGGTGCATACATGGCCACTGGGCCTCAGCTTCCATAAGTGCAAGTCAAGGGCTGGCCCTGGGCATCTACAGAGTCCCTTCCCCAAAGTCTGAAATCTGGAGGAGTATAAGGGCCAGCTGAGCAGGCCAAGCAGGCCCAAGCAGGCCCTGACTAAACTCCAGGGATGCTGCTCCCCAGCTCAGAAAGAAGAGAACTTAGGGAATCACCTCCTCCATTTAGACCCCTTCATCCTGGGCTCCGCTGTTAACTCACTCACTCCCACAAAACCCTGCTGCACCAGGCTTCTCTGACCCCTGGTGCACTCTGAAGTTAGAGAAAACTGACTCCCACCCCATGGGCGTGGGAGGGGCTGGGGTCCCCATCAGTCCCTGCCTCTTACTATCCTCTGCATCCCCAGCACCATGGGAGAGTGGGCGTTCCTAGGCTCACTGCTGGACGCGGTGCAACTACAATCGCCTCTGGTGGGTCGCCTCTGGTTGGTGGTCATGCTGATCTTCCGCATCCTGGTGCTGGCCACAGTGGGCGGCGCGGTATTCGAGGACGAGCAAGAGGAGTTTGTGTGCAACACCTTGCAGCCGGGTTGTCGCCAGATCTGCTACGACCGCGCCTTCCCAGTCTCCCACTACCGCTTCTGGCTCTTCCACATCCTGCTGCTCTCCGCGCCGCCGGTGCTGTTCGTCATCTACTCCATGCACCAGGCCAGCAAGGAGGCGGGCGGCGCGGAGGGTGCAGCGCCGTGTGCGCGCGGGCGCCCGGAGGGCTCTTGCGCACCCTGCGCCCTGCGCGCTCGCCGCGCGCGCCGCTGCTACCTGCTGAGCGTGGCGCTGCGCCTCCTGGCCGAGCTAGCCTTCCTGGGCGGCCAGGCGCTGCTCTACGGCTTCCGTGTGGCCCCGCACTTCGCGTGCGCCGGCCCGCCCTGCCCGCACACCGTCGATTGCTTCGTGAGCCGGCCCACCGAGAAGACGGTCTTCGTGGTCTTCTACTTCGCCGTGGGGCTGCTATCGGCGCTGCTCAGCGTGGCCGAGCTGGGCCATCTGCTCTGGAAGGGCCGCCCGCGCTCCGGAGAGCGCGACAACCGCTGCAACCGTGCGCACGAGGAGGCGCGGAAGCTGCTCCCGCCGCCGCCGCCGCCGCCGCCGCCCGCTCTGCCATCGCAGCACCCCGACCCAGATCCCTACGCCCCACCCGCCTATGCGCACCCGGCACCGGCTGGTGACAGCGAAGGCGAGGGCGGAAGCGGCCGCAGCAAGGCGTCACTAGCCACTGTCCGCCAGGACCTGACCATCTAGCGGCGGTCCCTGCCCTGTGTGGACGGTGAGATCCCAGGCCGAACCCCACCACCCGGGTCCCTGCCGTAGAAGCAAGAGACTTCCGAAAGGACTGTCGCGGGACCCTGCCTGAGCACGGTGGACTGGCCCAGGGAGGCATAGCACTTAAGGAGTGCGTGCAGGTGCCACTGGCAGCGGCCATTCCGAGGTCGCAGAGAATGAACTAAGGCGGGTCCTTGATGCTCTGATCATGGTCGGAAGGAAGGAGGACAAGGGGACTGAGAAGTGGGAGGGAGGAAGGCAGCTAGTGACCTGGTTGTAGTAGGGACAGAACCAGCTGTGATACCAGCATTCCCAGGCGCTCTCCTTGATCAGAGAGGGGTGACTTCCATGTGGGTTCTTGGTGAGTGTTCGCAAATGAACACATGAATATGCTGTGAGATTTGTGTGCACACGCAAAACCTGTGTGAGCTGTGTGCACCGGGAGCCTGTGAACACCCTGTATGCATGCAGGTGCACACACGTGTACACACACACCCCTCCCAAATGTATTGTGAATACAGGTGCACATAGACACATGGACCTCTTGGTGAGCAATGCGTGTGTGTACTCGTGCACACAGACACATATATGTCCTACATGAACTGTTGCACACGTGTAATGTACATCCTGCAGGAGCTGGGTGTGTGAGATCACTTATATGCGCTGCAAGTATAGCCAAAATCCAATGCCAGCAGCAGCCACAATGACTGTCTCCCCACTCCCCTAACCCAGCCCACCTGTGGGCTTCCCAGGAAGGTGTCCCCTCCTGAGAGGACACATGGGAAGTTGGGGGGAGGAGTCACCCTTCACAGGAGCAGATCTCTGTCCTGTAGGCTTGTGAACACATCCCACTCTCCACCCAATGGCTGGAGCAGGGTGGCTGGGCCCTTGCATGGAGGTAGAGCGGGGTAGGATGGGCCAGAGGGTAGGACAGACTAGTGTTTGCCTGTTTTTGTTCTGTTTTGTTTTTAGTACTAAACCCAGGACCACTGGGCTGCAGCCCCAGCCCTTCCTTAATTTTTTTTTTTTTTTTTTTTTGAGACAGGGTCTCAGTTGCCCAGGCTGGCCTTGAACTTGTGATCCTCCTGCTCAGATTCTGTGCCCAGCCTAGTGTCATTGTTTCATCTTCCATTTTCACCCTTCTTGTTCTCGGCTCCACCCTGGGGAGAAACTGCCCCTGAGACAGGCTCCTGCCTGGTTCCCCTCAGCTCTCCCCTGCACCCACACCCTGGCATTCAAAGGACTGTCCCCTCAGCTGCCTCACACCTGCCTGTCTCTCCCTCCTTCATCACCCCAGTGAAGACACTATTGATAAGACCACCCAGGACCAAGAGACAAATCCAGGGACCACCATCTCACCGCACCTCAGAGACCCGCTCCGACCCTGCTTGCTTACCTGGCTCTGCCGTTGACCACCATGTCCCCGCTCTGCTTCGTTTCCCAGGTCTCTGGAGTGCCTGCTGCTCTTTCCCTCAGTTTCCTTCCTGTGTGCCACACAGCAGTCTGAGGGACTGTCTACATTTCTCCCTGCTGAAACCCTTGCCCTGGGGGTAGAGCCGGCCCCCTCATGAACCTTCTGAAACGCTGCCCAGCCAGGCCCCACTTGAAGGCCTCTGGCCCTGTGGCCTTCCTGTGGTTTCTGTGCTCAAAACCATACCAAGTCTGTGCCTAGCCCGCTTTTGCCAAGAGTTTGGATGTGACGACCTTTGCCAGAAGCAGCCTCCCTCTGCAGCCCTGTCCTCCCCTCGATAATGCCTGCCTGCCTGCCTTTTGTCTCACTAGGGAAAAAACAGGCCTTCAAGAAAGGGGTCTTCCTGAAGGAAGAAGCAGGTACCCTAAGTCCTGTGCTTCCCCAGGAAGAGCACTTCCCCTGCCAGATGGCTTTGCTGTCTCTCCATTTTGTGATACACAGCCTCGTGCATACAGAGGGCTTAATAAAGTGTGTTCAATGAAGCCAGATACAGTGGTGCACACCTGCGACCCCAGCTACTACGAGGCTGAGGCAGGAGGATCCCAAGTGCAAGGCCAGCCTCAGCAACTCAGTGAGGCCCTAAGCAACTTACTAAGACCTGGTCTCAAAAAACAAAAAGGGCTGGGGGTCTAACTCATGGTAAAGTGCCCCTGGGTTCAATCTCCAGTACCGACCCCCACGCCCCAAAAAAGAAGGAAAGTTTTAGGCCAGCCTGGGCAACTTAGGGAGACCTTGTATCAAAATAAACTAAAAAGGGCTGTAGCTCTGTGGCAGAGTACCTCTGGGGTTCAATCCCCAATACTACTCACACTGGAAGAAAAAAGTGTTAGATGAGAAGCTGAACAGGTCTGCAGGCCGCTGACATCTCCACGCCTGAGTACATACTCAGCCTCCCAGGGCACACCTCCATCTCTCTGATGAGAGTCAGTTCTGGGTCTGCAGCCAGGTCCCCTGTACACCAATGCTGATGTGGATGTCCATCTGTTTTCTAGATCAAGTCATTCAAAAAATATTTGTTGAGTATATACTATGTGTCAGGCAATGATCAAGATCAGCATCATTTGGGGCTGGGGCTGTAGCTCAGTGGTAAAGTGCTTGCCTTACATGTGTGAGGCACTGGGTTCAATCCTCAGCACCACATAAAAATAAAGGCACTGTGTGTTCATCTACAATTAAATAAACATTAAAAAAATAGATCAGCATCATTTGATGAAATGGTATGTGAGGAGTCAGGTGCAGTGATATGCACTACAATCCCAAGGACTCTAAGAAGCTGAGGCAAGAGGATCACAAGTTCAAGGCCAGCCTGGACAACTTAGGTAGAACTTGTGTCAAAATAAAAATTAAAAGGGCTGAGGATATAGCTCAGCACCACCAAAAAAAAGAAAATTTTAAAAAAGATTAGGGCCAGGAGTGGTGGCACTTTCCTGCAATCTTAGAGCTTGGGAGGTTGAGGCAGGGGGGTCACAAGTTCAAAGCCAGCCTCATCAACTTAGCAAGGACCTAAGCAACTTAGTGAGACCCTGTCTCAAATTTTTTAAAAATAGAATAAAACGGGGCTGGGAATGTGGCTCAGTGGTTAAGCGCCTTAGTGGTTAGCCCAGGGCTCAATCCCTGGTACCATAAATAATTAAATTAAAATAAAATAAGTGTTGGGGAGGTAGCTCAGGGGTAGAGTGCTCCTGGGGTTGATCTCCAGTGTGGCTGAAAAAAAAATTGCATGTGAACTACTTATATATTTTCAAGTTTTCCATTAACCATGTTAAAAAACAAAAAGGAAACAGATGGAGTTAGTTTTAGGACATGATTTTCTTTAATCCATTATATCCAGAATAGTGTCATTTCAACCCCTTGTCAATATTAAAAAGCATTAAAAAGATATTTTACATTTTTTTTTACATGAAATCTTCCAAAGCTGGTGTGAACTTTCTATTTAGAGCATATCTCAGATTGGACCAGCACATCTCTAAGGCAAGTGTTGGTGGCTGCTGTATGGTGTGGTGCATGTGTTGGGGTCTACCATATGCACTCAGGAAGCTTATGTTCTAGAGGGGAAGGCAACAGTAAATGGGTACAGGATACATGTCAGTTGGTTGTCAGAAGAAGGGGAGAGTGACACCCCTTAGGAGGTGACACTTCAGAATTTTTTTTGTATGTTTTTTTTTTAATATTTATTTTTTTTAGTTTTCGGCGGACACAACATCTTTGTTTGTATGTGGTGCTGAGGATCGAACCCGGGCTGCACTCATGCCAGGTGAGCGCGCTACCGCTTGAGCCACGTCCCCAGCCCGACACTTCAGAATTTTGTAGCAAGGGGTAGCCATGAAACTGTTTCCAAGAAGAGCATTCAGGTGGCGGGGGGGAATGGCAGGTGCAAAGGCCCAGAGGCAAAATGGAAAGAGGCTGGTGTGGCTGGAGTGTGGCTGGCGTGGTGTGAGCCACAGGGCAAGAGCGCCCCAACAGCAACCCCAACTTCCTCAGTTGCTTGGCAACCTTACTAGCTCGGCCGACCCCACCCCCTGTGTCCCACAAGTCAGCAGTCACCTGGTCCCACTTAGCCTCTTCCTCCTGTGTCTGCCTTTCACTACCCCTCAGAGCCCCCCCCCCCATCACTGGTGGACCTGGAGAACCCCCACAGCCTCTATTCCCACAGCAAATCCAACCCAAACACAATCATTCCTGGACCCTCAGGATTCCATCCAGCTCCTAAACTGGCCTTGGCCTGAGCCCATCCCATCCTCCGTGGTCTCACCTCTCCCGCTGCTGTGATCCAAATTGGAAATGGTGGGCTGGGGTCGTGGCTCAGTGGTAGAGCACTAGCATGCGTGAGGCACTGGATTTGATCCCCAGCACCACATAAAAATAACCTAAATAAACAAAATAAAGGGATTGTGTCCATCTACGATGAAAAATATTTTTTTAAAAATTGGAAATGGCTAAAACACAGAGCTGCTGACAATTTCTGATCATGCAACTCTCTGTACTTTGTACTTTGCCTCTCTGTACTTTGCCTCGCTCTTCCCCTAAGGGCTGAGAGGGGCCACCTCTTCCAGGAAGGCTCTGGGTGGATACCTCTGCCTGTTGTTGCGGTCACCAGGGTATGTGACCTCTGGGTCTCTCTCCCTGTGGAGGTCCCACTGGGGATTTACATAGTGAAAACCTCTGAATTACCTGAGCCCAGTACCTGACTCTGTTTTACACATGAAACATTAAGGATTTTCCTTGTTTGTTTGCAAAGGTATTTTAAACACAGATTATAGCAGTTTTTATTTCAACATTCACCCAGCTCTTTTTATTTTCCCTGTGCTTCTTATACAGAATGGCTTCTAACCTTACTTTTTTTTCCCCCTTATTACTGGGGATTGAGCCTGGGGGGTCTTTAACCACCAAGCCATATCTCAGCAATTTTTACTTTTTACTTTGAGACAGGGTCTTGCTAGGTTGCCTAGGGCCTCAATAAGTTGCCGAGGCTGGCCTTGAACTTGCCATCCTTCTGCCTCAGTCTCCTGAGTTGTTCGGATTACAGGTGTGCACCACGGCCCAGCCAACCTTACTCCTTTTAAATCTGAGTGTCCTCGTTCAAAATAGGCACGTGCCAGTATTCACTGGCACATGCCTGTAATTCCAGCAACTTGGGAGGCTGAGCAAGAGGATTGCAAATTTGAAGCCAGTCTCAGCAATTTAATGAGACTCTGTCTCAAAAAAAGAGGCACAGGTCTAGGGGTACCTGCAACTCAGTGGCAGAGCAGTTGCCTAGCACGTGCAAGGCCCTGTAAAAACATAAGCACGAGTTCACATAGAAATACATAGCACCCCTTTCCTCTTTTATACTGCAGTTGTTATGGAATATTGATCTTGAAAGCATTGTTCTTGAAAGTACAGGTATGTTTTATTAAATTTTATTTGTTTCATAAAGTGTTAGAAAACATTTACTAGAGGAAAACCCCTTTCTTCCCAAGGCTCCTGCAGTAAACAGTGACTTCAGTGAGGAGCTGCTGCCACCTAGTGGCATAAGTAGAAAATGCTGGGGGACTCCTTTTGATTGTCTTTGCAAAGGACCAGACAACCTCCTCCCACCATCACCACCACCCCTGCTCCCTGTTTGAGGTTTCTTCTGTCGCAGTTCCAGGGATCCGGTAAAGAGCCCTACAACAAGAATTGGGAGCCCTGAGTACTGATACCCAACCTGCTACTAACTCGCTGTTGAGCCTGGGGCAGGGACACTGCCTTCTCTGGGTTGAAGGATGGGCAAAATTGGTTCTGAAGGCCCTTGGGGTCTGCCACACACATATGGATGAGTAACATCCAGGCTCTCCCGCAAACTCTCCTCTGTGCCTGCTGCCCACAAATGGGCTTCAGGTAGATAGGGGAGGACTGGACAGTCCTTCCTGAAGGCAGAGGGATGGGTGGGCTGACTGCCTGAACTTTTACCCCAATCTCATGTTCTTATAGGTTGACATAAGGCCTGACCCCCACCCCTATGCCACCTGCCACCCCTGCCATAAAGATCAAGTCTGTGGTCACTTCCAAAATAGATCTCCTCTGAGATCCAAGCTCAGCCCCTGGTTCTCCATGGACCAGGGACTGGCTTTCTCCCTCGGATTGGAGGTTCCTGAGGGCTGGGGAAGTCTTTCCTCCTCTCCCCTCCCCACTCCCAGCCTGGGGGCTCTCTGACTGCAGGCAGCACAAGATCAGGCCTATCTCCTCCATCAGAGTCTCCAAAGAACCTCACCCTGTTGGAAGGACAGCTTCGAGCAGCACACAGGCCTAATCCTTGCGCCCCCCCCCCCACAACCACGTGCCTGTGCCTGACAGCCTGGGCCTAAAGCCTGTCAGGAAGCCCCCCTCCCAAGCCCCCTACCTGGACACCAAGGGAAGGGAGTGGAGGCAGCGAAGCTGAGGCAGGTGTAGAATAAATATAACTTTATTCTTTATCCAGTAGATCTCAGTGGAAAGTCCAACAGTAACAGGTGCGCCAGTGGGCTCCGGGGGATGGGACCCCAGCCCTGGGGCCAGGAGGGCAGGGCAGAGCCAGCTCCCCCAGCCCAGAGGTGCAGGGGTAAGGGAAGGGGACCCCCCCATACACCCGTCCTGCGGGAAAAGAAGGGGGCATGGGTGTGGGGCAAGCCAGGATTAGGGGATAGGCCAGGGAAATGGAGGAACTCAGGCTAAGTGTGTCAGCCCATCAACTCGTGTGTGTGTGTGTGTGTGTGTGTGTGTGTGTGTCCAGGGACCCCTTGGGGTGCTGGTGGCTGTGAGGCTGGGGGCAGAGGCAGCTCAGAACCCCTGGCTGGCCCCTTCACAGTGGGGCTAGGGGCTTGGATGATTTGGGCCCTGACAGGCAGAGACATTGTAGAGAAGCACTCTACACGTCCCCAGGGACCCCAGTCCTTCCCCCTACCCCACTTGTCATTGAGTGGAGGCAGATGCCAAAGGCCAGGACCCCTCCTTCCAAGGGTTACCCGAAACTGTCCACACCCAGTGGTTAGGAAGAGGGAGGAAGGGGCTGGCTGCTCCCCCAGTCAGAGGGGAAGACAGGCCACGGAAAGTTAGTACTTCACAGTATTAAAGAGAAAACTGAAGAGGAGAAGGCTGAGGAGGAGGGCTGGAGGGACAGGGACGCAGAGGGAGAGCGGGAGCCCTTCTGAGCCACTTCCCTCCCCCAGGACCCACCCACCTCCAGCTCTGGATCCAGCTCCCCCCAATACACAGCACAAATTCCTTCAGTATAAATGTGCTTAAAATGAAAATTCTTATTAAAAAAATCAAAACAAAAAAATTAAAAACAAAACCAGCGAGAATTAATACCTGGGTGTTGGTATGGCAGGGTATATACAGGGGGAACCCCCCACCCCAGCCACCCCTTTGTCACCAACCGAGGCAGGGGGAGGTTCCCCAACCGGGGAGCAATGGCTTGAGTTTGGAGGATGGGGAGCCAGGTCCCGGCGTTGCTGGTGATGAAGATGTGGCGAGGCGGGCAGGGCTGTCTTGACAAACGCAAGGTCCAGGCCCAGGTCCTCACTTGGCTCACTGCCTGGCCCCCGACGTCAGCCCAGGCTGCAGAGAGGGCAGTCCATCGCGGGCCCAAGCCTTTGTCCAGAGAGTTGCTGCCTCCTCCCTCCTGTCCCCTGGGAAGGTCCCCAGTTCTGTCTGGGAGGCCGGTGGGGGCAGGGCTGGCAGGGTTGCGTGGTTGGTAGGAGGCAGAGAAAGCCGGGGCATGGGCCAGGGCTGTGTCCAAGTGGCGCAGTGGTCACGGCGAGTGGGTGGCTGGGCTGCTTCTGTTGGAGCTGGGGCTGAGGCTGGGGCTACAGCTGCCTGGCGGGGGCGCCAAGCCACCCCCATCCCGTCCCCCGCCCCCCGGCTGTCCGCTCAGAGTGTCCAAGCCCTCCGAATTCTCCAGCATTTCCTGGATGAGAGGTGGCATGGAGCCTGGGATCTCCATCTTCAGCGTGATCACTCGCTCAGCCCCTGCAGGAAAGGAAGGTGGAGGTCAATATGCCCCACCCTGGCCAACAAGCAGGGCTTCAGGAGGGAGGGCCATGGGAGGCGGGAGGACAATACAGGAATGTAGGCACCCACCACACACTGTACTTGGGACTTAGTTATTTGACATGTACCAGCTCTCCTAGACCCCACGTCATGTCCAGGGGCTTGTGGCAATGGGGCAAAGTGGTACCAAGTTTGGGCTCCTGGGTCAGACTGCCTACCTGGGTTTGACATTGGGCCTCCTGATTATCCCACTCCCACCTCCAGACACTATCACCATCCCCACTCCTCAGATGGGAAACTGAGGTCCAGAGCTGCTAGTTTCTGGCTCATGGACAACACCCAGGGATCTGGTTCCAGAGCCGTGCCCTGAACTACCATGCAAAGGTATCTGGCCAGAGAGCTTTCGGGGAACTGTAGCTTAGACAGGGACAGGTGGATCCAGGTGAGCAGCACACTGTCTGGGCAGGGTGAGCTGTTGCCAGCTAAGCTGTTGGGGGCCAGACCCTGGGCATGAACAGTAGGTCCCAGGCTAGGTGGAGGGGCCACACCCTTCTAGGTCAGGGAGCCTCACCTTTGGCGCTGATGCTTCGCAGGTCTGTGATCTTCATCAGCATCTTGGGGAACATGTGGGGACGGCTGGGCCTCCGTTTCCGCACATAGACCTTCAGCGCCTCAAGCAGTGGTTCCTGCAGCATGTCTACCCTGTCAGGCTGCTCCAGGTCCTGCCGGTCTGAGAAGCACAGAACTGTCCCCTGAGCAGATGCCCTCAACTAGCACACAACTGCATTCCCAGTATCAGCCACTGGAGGGCATGTCTGAACAGGCCACAGTTAGGGCAGCCCAGAGGGTACCTCAGACCTCCCCACAAGACAGGGGGTCTCTGAGCGCCCAGTGGGAACAGAGGCCCTTAAATGTAAGCAAAGAGGAGTTAGGACCAGAGTTACCAAAGCCCTCCCTACCAGCCCCTTTTGTGGGTCTGGGACCCCTAAACAGGCGGCACCACTGTCAAGCAGAGGGAGGATTCCCAGCAGGCTCCCAATCCCACCAGGCGTTGGTGACAGCAACCAACATGAACCGGGTCTTACTGCAGGCATGCTCTGCCTTATTGAAAACCTCGTTAACCCCACCTCGACTTCATGAGGTAGACTGTTATTGACCCCATTTGACAGAAACAGAGGCTCTGAAGCAGGCTCGGAAAAGCTCAACAACCAAAAGTTAAAATTTAAAAATAAACATTAAAAAATCAGTAACCTGCTCAAGGTCACACAGCTGCCCAGGACTTGAACCTGGGCAGACTGACCCTCCAGTCCTCATTCTTGAACTCCCTAGAAGAAATAGGGCTTCAGGGTTCAGGCCCTTGACACTGCTGTCTTGCTGCCCCTCAAGGCCTCAGTGTCCCTCTCTCAGAGGGACATGGCAGATGATGTCTGAGTTTTCTGCAAAGGCTCCAAGGCCTGCACTCCCACCCTGGACCTGGCCCCCACACCCGGGCCCCTGCCCACCTCCACAGATGAGGCAGATGGCACTGAGCAGCCCAGTCTCAGCATCATCCATCTCCAGGGGCAGCAGCTGGTTGGCGAAGGCAAAGACCAGGTCAGTGAGGGGGCCGAAGCCAGCGTTGTGCATCTGGGTCCGGTTCAGGGTCAGCCCGTCCGAGAAGGTCATTGTGTCCTGTTCGGGCGTGTACCGCGTGCAGATCCGTAGGATCTGGGTGCAGAGAGGCACAAGTTCAGGGACTCAAGCTCCATCTACCCCTGGCACACAGAACCAGCATTTCCCAGAGGACCACCTGGCAGGCAGCCAGAGCAGTGCTGTCTGACAGAATTTTTCTACAATGATGGAAAGCTTCTCTCTGCACCATCCTGCACAGTAGCCACCAGACCTATGCGGCTACTGAGTATTGAGATGTGAGTAATGCAACTGAGGAACTGGCCTGAGTCTAATTGTAATTAATTTAAATTTAAATAGCCACACAGAGCAAGTGGCTACTGTATTGGGCAGTGCAGATCTAGGTCATCTTGCCTCCACAGAGAATCAGAGGGACACAAATTTCCAGGAGACAAGGAACTAGGAAGATCTGTGTCCACAGTTCACAGGACAAAGCTCAGTCGAGGTGTCCTGACTTGAACCAGGTGCACCCTGATGGTGCCTTCCACATCTGGGCATGGAGATGGGTGGCTGAGCATGGACAGCACGCTCTCTGCCTACCACCCACTAGCCTCACCAAATCCCAGGTGTCTCACCCTGGACGTGTCTGAAAGGGAACAGGTGGACTGAGCCCTTGTCAGGGATGACAGGAAGAAGAGTCCTCTTCCCAGCCTCGGTTTGGGCAGTTCCCACTACCACCTCCTGCATTCTGACCACAGCTCAGTCCACCCTGTCAGCCTCAAGTGCCTTGCGGTCCCCTGAATCTTTGCTCCTGGGAAGGGGACGCCCTCTCACCTGTCCCTTCTATCAACTTCTAGAGGGCACTCCTTTCAGACATCTTCCCTGGTGGCCAGGGAGTCACAACCCTCTCTGATGGGGAGGACACAGCCTCCCCTTCCCTCTGGGCAGCACTTAGCAATTTTGTATCCTCTGTTTACTCATTGTGGCCTCCTCCACTGGGAGGTTCTCAAGAGAGGGTACAGTGGTGTGTCCACCTCGGGCTCCCGACACAGCTCAAGGATTGGCCAGATGGGTGTAGGTGAATCTTACTATGAACAAGGTGACTGGGTGAATGCATACACACTAGCTGCTGAGTGGCTGTACGGACAGATGCACAGGCAAATGAGTGGGCGGGTGGACACATGGGGGAGGAAAGGTGGATATTTGGGTGGTGGGCATTTGGACAGGTCAATTCAATATGGACATTCAGAAGAGCAACTATTTAGCTGAGAGGACATCCCCCAAGAACAGGGCAGTGCCCAGGACAGTGGGGGGCAGACCCTCACCAGGATGTCCAGGCAGGCAGCCTTGAGGAGGGTGATCTGGTCGGCAATGGTGAGGGTGGTAAAACCAGGCAGCTGCTTGGCGAACTCCACAGTCTTAATGATGCACTTGGTGGAGAGTTCACTGAACTTGTCCCAGAGGTCAATGTCCAGAGACACACGCTGTTCTGAGCTGTTGTTCTGGGAGAGGGAGGAGAGTAAGGGCCTCTTTAGTGGCACCCATGCTCAGCCTGGCTCCCACAGACCTGCCCTCCAGCCAGCCTCCACTTCCTGAGAGCTCCTTGGAGGCAGTGGCAGCAGAGGGGAGAAGGGAGATAAGGAGATCCGGCCAGGCTCCCTGCCAGGCGTGAGGGGGAAAGCATACCAGAAGAGACATCCTGCAGCGCGCTCCCCACCCCCAACTCCAGGGGGCACGTACCGTAGTATATTTGCCCAGCTGGCAGAGGGCAGGGAAGGTTTCCTGGTGCGCTTTGCGCACCTTCTCAATGAGCTCCCCGACCTCCGGCGTCAAGGTGTAGCTCTCGGAGCACTCGGGCTTGGGCGCCTCCTTCTTCTTCTTGTTTCGGTCGTTCCTCACAGCTGTGGAGGGCAAGGGGCAGCTTAGAGAGCTGTTGCAGCAGCCACCACAGGTCTAGCACTTCCCACCATACAGAGCTGCTGAGGTCACCCTGGCTGTCACGAACACACAGACACGCGATGCACACTCGGACAGGAAAGGCATCCCCTATGCTCTAGCCCTTATCTTGCCCCATGACCACAGCTATGCCTCCACCCATCTCCACACATGCCCCACAGCCAGCCAGTGACACGCTGTCCTTCCAAGCACCCCCTTCAGCCTACACTCAGGAGTGAGAGCAGGACTGGGACCCGCAGGACACATCTTCCTCCTCTGTACCTTGCTTGCCGGCGTCCCCCTAAGAAGGACCTTCCTCGGCACCCAGCCTCCCGGCAGTCTCCCTGGAGATCCCTAGTACTAAGAGGCTCAGAGTAGCTCCTTGAGCAGGTGGGGAGTACTAGGGCTCCCCAGCCTCTGAGTGGGGGGCTAGGCGGGTGAATCTCTCGGTCCATTAGCTGGGGAACTGACAAATCACCGGGGGGCGCTGAGCCGCACACACCACTCGGCTTTAAAGAAGCGATGGGGTCGTTACCAGCCGATTATCCCAGACACACAATCACTCACAGGACCGGTGGTGGTGGCTGCTGACGAGGGAGGAAGGGAGGGTGGGGGTGGGGGCCCAGGAAGGGGGCAGCAGTGGGGGGAGCTGGCATAATTTGGAGATCACTCATGTCGATTCTGCAAATTCAATAAAGTGCAGGGGAGAGGAGGGAGAGGGAGAGGGAGAGTGGGGGGATAATTTGGGAAGAGAAAATTGCAGCTGTGACAAGACGTTTATCATTCGGAAGCTTTAATTCTATTGAAATGGCAGCTGCTCAGCTCCGGGGCACAGAGCAGCCGGGAGAGGGGAAGGAGGGAGCGACGGGGAGCTGTCAGTGGGAGGGAGAGGGGGTCCCCATACTGGTCCTTCAGCAGTGAAAAAGTGAAAAGAGCGGAAGGTGGCCAGAGGGAGGAGGAGGTGACAGCCCTTCTGCGATGGTCTCAGGCTTGCAGGTCCCAAGTTGTCACCCACTCTACAGCAGGGAGTACCACTTCCTGAGCTCAAAACCAAGCACGCCCAGCCTCCTGAGGCAGGAGATGGCAGGATACTCCAGGTCCCCTCTGTTCCTGTCTAGGGCTCCTGGTGCATCAGTCAGAACCACCTCATCCCTTAACCCCCACTCCACTTCCCTCCTCACTACCCTCCCCACAAAGGGCTAGGGGGTCCTGCGGCCCCCTCCCCCACTCCATCCCCCAAGGCTCAGGCTCCATAGCAACGGCCACGCAGACAAGGAGGCGTCTGTCAGCGTCATTTATCTCTGACATCATCAATCACCGGTCACCACGGCAACATCCATGATTCAACACAAGAGGGTCTCCCTGTCCAGCCTTCCCCTCCCTCCCTCCTTTGGGCCTCAGCTGAGCCCAAACTGGAAACCCCTGTTCCTTTGGGATCTGAGAAGCTCTAATTCTCTTCCAACTCCAGGTCCCAGGCTTCCCTAGACAATGGCTTCTGATCCTTGTACCAGCTCCCACTCTATACAGAAATACCAACCTAGCACCTCCCAGAGTTCGGGCCCCTCCCAAAAATGCATAATCAGGTATGCCTCTGAGCCCCACCCTAACACCAAGCAGGGCCTGGGAGAAAGCTATCCTGGGAGCAGATACACATGCACGAATGTACAAATACCACAGTCGGACATGCAAATGGAATAGTTATATGCACACTGGGCTTGAGCACTGACCCACACTTGGACACACAGCCAGCTGGCACCACAAACAGACCCTTGCAGCTATACACAAACCATTCTTAACCACGAGCCTGCATGCCATAGCATGCATGTCTACGCATGTGCACACACATCCACACGGCCCTGCTCCACTGGCCTTCAACAGCACCTTGGCCCCACCTGGGGTGGGGCTTGGCCCCTAGCCCTGTGGCACTCACACTCCTTGGACATGCCCACTTCGAAGCACTTCTGCAGCCGGCAGTACTGGCAGCGGTTCCGGGTCACCTTGTTGATGATGCAGTTCTTGTCCCGGTGACACGTGTACACCATGTTCTTCTGGATACTGCGGCGGAAGAAGCCCTGGGTATGGAGGGCAGGGAGTCAGGTCATCCGCACCCTCAGTGGGAGCAGTGCCCAGCATGGAGTCTCAGTTTGGGGAAGACTGCCAGCAGCTGCTGCCCCCAAGCCTTTGCCCATTGAGCCTTGAGCAGGCCAGAAAAGGTGGGTAGATGATTCACCTAGGAGAAGGAGACTCCTCAGGAGAATCCCAGGACCCGCCTCAATCCTGCAGCATGGGCAGGAGTCTTCTCCCAACCTATACCCACATAAACGACTCCTCCCTTGAGGGGACAGGACCTCAAGGCTGCTGATGAGTCAGGAATAGGAACACATGGGCCTGGATGGGAAAGAGGCAGAGATTTGGAACCCACAGCCCAGCACTCAGAACACAGAAAGAGATGAGAAGAAGGAAGAAGCCAAGAAGATGAGAAGAGAAGCACACACTCATAATCACACAGACTTGGGAGAAGGCAGCGAGACAGGTTCACTAACCAGACCAATACACATGTTCACCCAGATAGAGAGTCAGTCAGACTAGGTAGGAAGAAGCCAGGAACAATCAGACAGGACAAGAAGACACACACAGTCTGAGGCCTGGCTTTGCTGTTGACCTGAGTCTCACACCTGGGGACAGCTACTCTAGGCTGTAACCCAGAGTCAAACACAGCCCCGAAGCTGTGCAGTTTGTAAGCCCTACTTCTGGAAGAAGAACCTAGGGACTCACAGGGAGAGGAGCTGCTGGAAAGGTACAGCTACATCTAACCTGCAGTCTAAGGTATGGGTGGGGCCAGCCAGACATGAGAAGCCCACACCACAGACTGGGTGCCTGAAGGGGAGGCCAAGGCAGGGTGCCTGCTCCCAAATGCCTTCTGCCCGGCTGCCATGGTGAGGTTCAGACAGGGCCGCTGGGGGCAGGCCTCCTAGGTCCCCAGCCAAGAGCCTGTCGGCAGCCAGCTCACCATGGCAACCTGGGCAGCGGTGGCAGAGCAATGTTTGCCCTGCCAGCAGGAGGATGGAGATGGGGAAAGCAGCTTAGGCAGGAGGGCACCACTGGTTTCGGGGAGCCCTGGCATCAAGGAGGAGGGTCTACTGCAGGTGTTCCCTACGCCTCCACTGCTGCTACCAAGTCTCAAGAGCAACATATTTGGAGACATCCCATTTATCTAATCAAGACTGCCCTTCCCCATGACTCCTCAACTCACCTTGCAGCCCTCACAGGCGCTGACCCCATAGTGGTAGCCTGAGGATTTGTCTTGACAGACAAAGCAAGGCTTGTAGATGCGAGGCAGAGGGGGTGGCGAGGGAGGGCTGGGCACTATCTCTTCGGAACTGCTGCTCTGGGTCTCAATGGCTAGAAAAGAGAAGAGAGCAGTTAGAGACCTTGCCCCACCCTGCCTCCTGGTCCCATCCAGGAGCCTATGCTCACCATTGCAGCAGGATTCAGAGCCTGGGGCAGGGACAGTCTCAGGAAAGCTGGCACTCTCAGCCTTCCCCTGAGGAAGGAGGCTGCCATGACACCTCTATTTCCCCCATCACTCCTGACTACTTTTCCAGGACCCCACCTTTGACACCAGAAAGATCAACATTATAAATCATCAGATGTGTGTGTGTGTGTGTGTGTGTGTGTGTATGGCTGTGTTTGTGGGGTGGGGAGCAGGAGTCAGCCCAGTTCCAAAGCTGGGGCCTCCAGGCATCTTGGCTTGGTTTCCCCAGAGGTAGGAAGGAGTTAAGGCCTGATGAGGGAGGGAGAGAAGAGGACATAAGCTGGGGGCAGAGGAAACTGGGGTCAACAGGATATTCAAAGCCGGCCACTCCCTCAGCCCCCTCAGCTTCCGCTCCCCCCTCCACCCCTTCTGCCAGCAACCACAGCCCCTCCTCCACCCAAACAATCCCCTGGCAGGGTGTGCAAAGAAGAATCACAAATATTGGGGTAGAGCAAGCTAGGCCTCTTAGAGATATTTAGGGAGATCCCTTGAAGACAGGAAAAGAGTCCCTATGGCCCCAGGAACCCATCACTCTGGGTGCCCGATGTCTGGGGGGAAGCATCATGACAAAGGGGGTCTGTTCCCATCAATGCTCTGTCTGTCTGGCCTCAATACTATGTCCGGGTTACTACCCCCTCTCCTTCTGTTATTCGGCTCCAAGAGGGCAGCCAGGAGGGGTGACCCAGCCAGCATGGGCAGCCCCCACTGGCCAAATCTCCCTAGTGCCTGGCTCCATGCCCATCACCCCAGGCCAAACAGGATTGGCCTGGGTGGGGGATGTCTATGTCTAGAGCCTGGGCAACTGGGGGTGTAGTGTGCTGGATAAGAACTACAACACAGGTAATCCTCGATCCCCAAGGGGCCATCCAGCGTCCTCCTGAGGCCTGCCACATCCACTTCTTTGGGGCCAAAGATGAGTAAGGATGCTTCCCTAGGGACATGTTTGTGCACACACCCCAATCAAGCTCCACTCTACACTCTAGCATATAAGAAACTGGCATTTAAAATACCCCCAGCTCCTGGTCCAAGTACCTTACAGACATGAGTCCTATGGCCCCAAAGTCCAGGAACAGAGAAAGGACGTGTGGGGGCTGCAGCACCCTCCCCCCTTACCTGCAAACATACCAGGGGATGCCAGGCAGTTGATGACAGGGAACCAGGCCAACAACCTTGGCAGGCTTTCCTGGCTCTTAGTAAGGCCTGGGCACCACTTTGCTGGTCAGCCCAGCTGACCAGTACTGCTGTAGCCCATGTTCTCTTTCCTGCCCAGAGAGCAACCTGCAGTGAAGGGAGTACCTATGCCTACACCCCCAGCCTTCTGCTCTTCACCCCAACACCAAACTGTCCTGGCCTGTTTTTCCCCCCATCTCATTCTCCCCAAGCCAGACAAGCAAATCAGACAGGCAGGGAGGCCAACGAACAGCTGCTGGGGGGGAGGGGGGGTTGGGGGGCCTGAGTGAGGCCAGGAGGCAGAGGGGTGAGCAACAAAGGAGCCCTTTGTTGTGCTAACTTTTTCCAAGATGTAAAAAGCAGTAACAATAGACAATCCGGACTGGGGGGGGGGGGGCATCAAGGACAAGGAGGTGGGGGGGCTGTGGCCTAGAATCCTGGTCAGCATTCCAACAGGCAGGGGAAGAAAGCTTTGACCCCCCCTCCCCTTCTAACCCATCCTTTGCCCTAAGCCCGCCCTCTAAAATGAACCAGACTGGAGGAGGAGAGAACTGAGGGAGCTCTGGGGTACAGATAGGAAGGGGGAGCAGAGGAAGGCACAGGATACCAGGATGAAGAGTAGCCAGTCAGGGACACACCAGAGGGGCAAAGGCTCATAGAAATTTGGAGCTAAGGCAAAGTCCAGGGGTTGTTTATAGAACTGAAAAAAATGTGCTTTTTACAATTTACCCAGGGCTGGGGCTACAGTTTGGGCTGGGTGAAGCCCCTTTCAGCCATCCCACAGCAGCTTGATTGGCTACCTTTTAGGCTGCAATACAGTCTAGCTATACCCCCACGCCAACATATCCCCACCTGTCACTCAGATAACGCAGCTCAAGGTTTCCTGCTCTGCCCTTTGAACCCAGAGCCTGGGGCACAGTCCCCACCTCCCCAGGCTTCCAACCAGCAAGGCAGGAGGGACAAGGCGGAGGTGTGGGGACTCCAAGCTCCCTCTGCTTCTGCACGAATTAGAGCACAGCTATAATTCTGCACACTAGAGGGAGGGGGAAAGATACCACCCAGGAGGGACTACCCTGGCCCCTCCCTGCAGGCCTCCCTCCTGAGAGGCCCCAGCCCACAAATCTCTCCTCTTCCTGAATCAGGACTAAAGCAGAAGAAGGACCACACCTTCTCAGCTCAAAGTTCCAGCGCCCAGTAGAGGGCTGGAACTGGCCGGCGTCCCCTCCCGCCACTGCTGCCAGGGTGCCCCTCCCCAGTTCCCCCTCCTGGGCGGGCGCGCAGAGCACTCGGAGTCCCCACGCCCCTGAGCCGCCCCAGAGCCTTTCGCAGGCTCGCGCAAGGGGCCGGTTTCCTGGAGGAGATCAGCAGGAAATCAGCCGGGCCCCTGGCCAGCGGCTCCCCTCCCAATCCAGCTGGCGCCCTCTCCTCCACAGCTCCCTTCCACAAACCCTGGGGAGAATTGGGGAGGGGGCGAAGGACCCTCTCTCAACTGCCCTGCCTACACCGGGGAAGAGGGTGGGGGTGGCTCTGGGTGTAGCACAGCCAGCCAACCAGGGAAAGAAAGCCCTGAGCCCAGCGGGCCGCTCGATAAGCATCTCTCCCCTCCCCCACTACGGGCATCCACGTGCTTCACATTCTTGGACGTCTGGGAGCGGGCGGAGGCGTGAGCTGCGGAGATTGGTGGGGGACAGATGGGGCGCCACATCCTATGCACCCCTTGTCTAGGGCACAGAAATGGGGGCTGCGGAGAGGGAGGCAAGGTCTCCAGGTCCCTGCAGGATCCAGTAGGTCTCCTCCCACACAAACCTGCTCTTTTCCACCCTTGGTGGAGGCAAGGGGTGAGTGGAGAATTCTCCATGAGGGGGCTGGAAAATGACTCCAGTCCCCAGAGAGCCTTACCATACCAAGGAGTGACATTGGTCCTATGTAATCTAGACAGGGTCTAGTGGCCACCACCACAGGTTCTTCCTGCATGCCTCAGAGCAAACTCATACTCCATGGCTGCCCCCCTATACACACCCCACACTGACTAGGGGAACTGGAACCCAGGCCTCTAGCTCAAACCCACTCCAGCCTGAGTATGAAGCAGGCGTCCACTTCCTCATATCCAGTGGTTGGGGGAAGCAGGCTCACCAAACTGGCCACATGTAGGACTCTGCAAACCTCCTCCCTTCTAGTTCTGGGCCAGGAAGAGCTGAGCTGTCCCCATGGGCTAAGGAAGAGACAGGGGCTGAAGCCCAAGGGCTCAGATTCCCAGATCCCCAGTGCTCTAGAGAAGGCAGCGAAAGGGGTGGGCCTGGCAGCCCTGCCCCAGTTATCCCTGTGGAGGGTGTGCATGTAAAGAGGGAACTTTTTCCTCCACTGCTGGGATAATGGAAAGGGTTCTAATGTCACCTCTTTCACCTCCCTCTTTTTCCAAAGCCAGTGGTTATCACTCACCCCTCCCTTCTGGTCTGCAGCCTCACAGCTGATTCAGCCCCAAAGGCAAAGGTCAGGGGGCAGGACAATAGGAAAGACTGGTGTAGAGGAGTCTCTGAGAGGGCAGAGGTGGGCTATCTGTCCACCTCAGGTCTCTTCCTGAAGCAAGAGGGGCTACGGGAGGGTGGGTAAGTCCTTTGCCATTTAATCTTTCTAATCTTCCAGATCCCCAGAGACCCCCTCCATTCCTCCCTGGCAGGCAAGAGAGTGGCAGCAGGTCTAAGAAGGTGGGAGAACCTCTTGGGAAGAGCTGAGTACAGATGGATAGGGTAAGAAATCTGAGTTACCTAACAATAACCCCCCAAGCGCCTGTTCTTGCCCACCTCACAGATGGGCATGAATACACCCAGGTGTTCACCCTGGCATACACAAACCCCTCCCTCTCCAGCCTAAACCCTGACTGGTGAAGGTACTCAACTGCCAGGACATCAGGGTTCTCATCAGTGCCCCTCTTAGGGACAGCAAAAGACACCTGGCCCTATTTCCTGGACTAACAAAAGGATTTGGTGGCCAGTAGGGTTAGGAGAGAATAACATATTTCTCATTTCCAGAACAGCCCCAGACCCACAAAGACAAACTCAACCCAGATTAGGACTACAGGAAGGAGGATTATTCCCAACAGAGCAGCCTCTTCCTTCCATTCCTGGAGAAAGAATCCTTTGCGATGCCAGCCAGTGTCTGGGGCCAAGACACCCCCAGATAAACCAGATACCCCTCCCTAAGATTGGTCCTTACCTAAGGGTTGGGTCAGGACAGTAGATTAGGATCTGGTGAAGTTGCCCCTTCTGCCACACCCCACTGGAAGCACCAAAGCCGGAGCACTCTCCGGATACCCACTCTAATGACACAAGAGTGGGGGCTAGGGTCAGCAGATGTGCACGGGAGGGGGCTCTCCCCCAGGCTTTAGCAGGGGTGGGATCTGGGGAAATAGCCCCTCCCCCTGGGATCAGACAAGCTCACAGGAGCACCTTTATCCCACCCTCCAGCCTGCTGGTAAGCTATGGGATTCCAAACAAGAAGATATAAACTGGGGGCAAGAGGCTGGGCTTCAAGTCCCCTGGAAGAAGTGCAAGAGAGGTGAATGAACGCTTCCTTGAAAGGAGGAACCCTCAAAGTTCCTCAGCCCGGTTATAACAGAAACAGCACCCCAGGGTTACTGGGGACAATTGTCCAGCTAGGGCACTCAAGTGGAAGTGAGATAAGGGAAAGTGAAGGGGAGGGACAAGACCCCTACCGCGCCCAGGCCTGCATCCCCGGGGAGAAGTGGAAGCCCCACCGCCACCCACACCTCCTACAATAGCAGAGCTGAGGCCGGTACATACAGTGGTTTGAGCCATTCCAAAGCGGAGTCCGGAGCGGAGTGGAGTAGGGACCCGGGGCGGGGAGCCCCTTCTCCGGGAGCAAACAGGCCCGATTCTGGTTATAAAAATCCACCACTAGGAAGGGGTTAGGGGTGGGGGCAAGCCCCCCCACTTCCACACTCTCGTACATCTTCCCCCTTGAAAACAAGAGGTCCAGGTGGGGAAGTCCTGCGTGCCGCCCCCTCACTCAGCCGGCCGCGCCATCCGAGCAGAGGCCGGGGACAAGGAATACGTCCCCTTGCCCCGACTGGCGACCCGGGCAGCGACCCGGGCAGCCGGGCAGCGGGGGCGCCCTTGTCCTTAAGTGCCAACGTCTAAGTCCGCCGGTCTCTCCACCAGTCCCAGGTGGAAAGCGGGAAGTTGCGTGTGCAGACTGGGGTCCCTGGGAGGGGACGCTCAGCGGAGGCCAGAGAACTCGGCGGCTTCACCTCGAGGGGGCTCCCATCTCAAGTCTCCCGTGTCGGAGGAAGAGTCCGACGGCTCCCGAAGTCCGCAGGCGGGAGGCGGGTTCGGTAAGGAGCAGGCGGGGTGGGGGGGTCTCCGAGCACTTCCTCCAACGCTCCGGGACTCCCGGGCTTCTCCTGGGCGAGGATTCCGGGTGGGGGTGGGAACCCCCCCGAGCGGCCCCGCCTCCGCCAGGACGGGCCGCGGGAGGCTAGATGGGTCTCCCGTGTGTGCGCCGCGGCCCCCCCAGCCCCCGCCCCCGGCCGACAGCCCCCTCCCTCCGGTCCCACCCCCTCTCCTCTGCCCCGCCCCGATCAGGCACCGCCCCTGGCTTAACCCTTTTGGGGCGGGTCAGACTGTAGATGACGAAACACAGGGAGACAAGTGAAGAGCGAGTGGGGAGATCCTCGAAGGGGAAGAAGAGGGAAAGGAAGAGAAAAACGAACCAAAGGAGGAGTACGCCGAGTACAGACGGAGGCAGGGTACGGGGAAAGGAGGGGTGCGGGCGGAAGAGGGGCGGGCGTCTCACCCATCCCAGTTCCGGCTCCCAGCCTTTCCCCCACCCAGCTTTGGTCAATCCCCGGGCAGGCGCTGCGGAGGCCGGGGAGGTGGGGTGGTCCCCGTGTCCTCCCCTTAACACACACCCCCACCCAGCCCCGGCCTCATTTGCCTAATGCAATGCGGCTGAACTCTCGCTGAACTCGCCTAGCGGCGCCTCACCTCCGAGTGACCCACCCACCGCTGCCCGTGACATCACCCGATCGCCAGCCCGCCCGCAGGGTTCGCCCGCCGGTCCCCTGCCCGGCCCGACCGGGCCGGGCCAGCTCTCCCAGACACGCAGAGAACGGCCGAAGGTGGGGCTGGGCCGTGGTGCTTGGCTGTGGTGCTTGTGGCCAAGCATTAGAGCCACGAACGCAGCGTGCCTAGTGTCCCGGTTGTGACATTGTGCAACCTGGGTACTGTGTCTGAATGAGACACCCGGCTTGTGTCACTGTCTGTGACATCATGTGTGACTCGGGCCACCAGCCCGCCCGCCCGCCCGCCGGAACCCAACGCGGCAGCGCAGTACTGTTGGCACAAACACAAGCAGAGGGGTTCTCCTCCCCACTCTGCGTGCTTCCGGTGAGCAAAGCCCCGCCCAGGGTGTCTCCCAGCTAGGGAACTAGGATTCACAGCCAAATGGTCCAGCCCTGGAGAGATAAAAGGAGGGTCTGGTGTCTTCCAGCTGACCACTTCCTCCCGGAAGCCCTCAGGATGCCTAGGATGTCTGTTTCTTTGAAAGAAGGACCTTGGTTGGGTAGGTCCTTAGAAAAAGGGGATGCCCCTGGAGGAGGGGTATCCTATTACCCTGCTCTGTAAAAAGGAGATGAATTTACATAAAACACAACGTTATTCTTCTAGAAGCCAGGTGCTTTACATATGTTGTCACTTAATTCTCACAGCAACTGCAAGAGGCTTTAAAAATAAACAGTTTGGGTTGGAGATGTGGCTTAATGGTAGAGCATTTTCTAGCTTGCATGAGACTGGTTCGATCCCCAATACCACCAAAAAAAGAAACTGAAATCTCAGCAAGAGTAGGTGAGTCCTGCAAGATCACACTACGAATGAATATAATGGGTAAAGATGCAAGTTTCTGTCACCAGAGCACATGCTTCCACCAAAGCAACTCAATATGAACTGTATTTTCTAATGTCTTTTATAAAGTGGATATCCTGAAGACCTTCTGGAGTAACATCTACTAATGTGTAATATGAAAACATTATATGTACATATGTGTGTGTGTATATATATATATATATATATATAGAGAGAGAGAGAGAGAGAGAGAGAGAGAGTATTATGTCACAAGTATAGTGTGCTCTGAAAGAAAGGTGTCAAGGTCAAGGAAAAATTCAAAGCAGAGACATTTTAGAAATTCAGAAATCAGGAAAAGAGCAGGAAGGAGTATAGTTCCAATAAAAGAGCCTGGGCAAAGGTCCTGGAGGTAAAGAAGTTGATGATTCATTCAAGGAACTGACAGAAGACAGGATGGATGCAGATGAAATTCAAGAGGAAAAAGAGGCATCAGACCAGGCTGGAAAGTGGGCTAAGACCAGACTATGTAGGTTTCAATAAGGCTTTTGGATTTTATCCTAAATGCAAGGAGAAGTCATAAAAAGATTACAAGCAAAGAAGCAAGACCTGAAGAAATTCATACTGTGTGAAGAATGTATTAGAGTGGGGTTGGTAAAGTGCTTGCCCAGCATGCACAAGGCCCTGGGTTCAATCCCTGGCACCACCAAAAAGAATGGATTAAAAAAGGATGGCAAGAATGACCATTTAGAAGCTACTGCAGGAGTCCAGGCTAAGGCAAAGGTAGCTTAGCATAAGAAACTGGCAGTGGTGAGGGACAGAGAAAGGTGAATTCACAAGATATTTTATAGGAAGAATCAATGGGGGTGGGGTGGAGTGGGAAAGGGTATCTGGTATAGCTTACACAATAGCTAAGTTCCTGAGACAGCACTATAGAGAAGTCATTCTGCTACTGGGCAGATAGATGGGTTTGGGGCTCAGCACTGAAGGTCAAGGTTGCCGAAGGAATACTGGGGGCTGGGATAGGTATGCAAGTCTTGGCAGTGAATGAGGCTGCTGGAGAAGAGGACAGAGTACTTCTGTGCCCTTGGTATCTTTCCGTCCAATGATGTAGCTCTTTGGCACCAGTTATGTGCTAGGCTCTATGCTCACAGCTGCAAAGTGGTAAGGGACCTGACACTGTCCCTTGTGGTCAGGGCAAGATCTCCCAAATGATTATAGCTCACTGTAGGAAAGGGAGAAGTAACTGGTAAAGAGATGAGTGTTGTAAGAAAGAAAAAACTAAGGAGCCACAGGCATTCAAAGGAGGGAGGGAGGGAGGAGGAGGGTGGCAAGGAAAGGAGAACATCTGTGAAGATTTTGGGGAAGAGGCAGCATTGAAGATGTTCCTTGAAGGATGGATAGGATTTCCAGAGCTAGAAAAGAAAAGCTGGGGCGAGGTGCCTGTTCTGGGCAACTGCAAGGTCATGCAGCAGGTCAAAGCAGAACACAGTATCCTGGGGCAGTACGAGAAGAGGAGAAAAGGAAGGCTCTGGCCAGCAGCAGGGTGTGGAAGCTTGGACCCCATCCTCCTCTGCTTCATTCTCCCAGCTCCAGCTCCTCCAGGGCTTTGTGCTTAGCAAACCCAGAGCAAGAGTGGGCTGAACCAGCTCCCACTTGTGCTAAGCAGTGTGTCTTCCCTTCTGTCCCCACCTTCAACTAGAGGGGACATTAAACAGATCATGAGGCCTGATGCCAGATCTGAATACAGGGTGGCCATCTCCCAAGACAATGCCCAGCTCCACCCTGCCCCTTGTTATCACTGTTCTTGAAGGTATTTGAAACTCACAGAAGCTATCACCAGCAAGTGGGTCATTGTGGCCTCACAGCAACTAGTCCAGCCAGGGACAAACTAGGAGTCTTTCTTCAAGAAGGACAAAACAGACTCAGAGAGAGGTTAGGTGACCTGCCCAAGGCCACACAGGAAGAACTATATTTTAGGACTTCTGCCCTTGGGGGAAGATAAGGGTAGAGGGGTGTCAGGTCACCTTCAGGAAGAGGAAGACCTCTATTTGATATAGCCAGAGCTGAATGACCTCCAGTCTATCCTGGCCATGGAGGAGAAGAAGGTACCACCCCAGCATGACTTGGAGAAGGTACCACTTCCTCTTTCCACAGATATTACCCCTCACAGGGCTGTCAGGTCCTGTACTAGCACATCCACATGGGCACATATCCCTTGGCATGAGGTGGACACAATGCCTCAGAACCTGACTCCCCTAAGAGAAAGAGAGGCTTCCTTCCACGAGCCTCTACTGCCATTCTATGAAGGGCCTGCACTGAGAGAGCCTGTGCTTTATCCATGCTGGAAGATTAAAGGTGAGGGATCCCATTTTCATTCAGACAACTCCCTCTCCCAAGGGCTCTCAGTTGACTCTGCATTTTGGACCCCCAGAAAAGGCATTGCTAGGCAGCATCCCCTCCCCCTGGTCTGAGAGTGGGAAGAAGGGAGGGAGGATGTACAGACTGCAAAGGAGAGGAAGTAGAAAAGAGGAAGGCATAGCTCCCTCCACTGTGCCTCAGGTCCAGGCTCACCCAAACCCTGGGGACACTCCCCAGTCTCTGGACACACAGCAAACTCCTAGATGGAAAATCTGGAGCCACGCTTTCAGGCTCCCATCCCTGGCTCCTCTGTTGACTGCTTTGAACTTCCCTGCACCCACCCCACAAATTGAAACAAAATAAGAATAATAGGAACTGTGGCTTTTACATGCTGTTCCTTCAGTGTCTGTCTGAAGATGGGGGGAGGGTACCCACTGAGCTCTGCAAACTCTTGTGGGCTGCAGCGGGCAGACTGGAGGTGGGGATGGGTGTGAACAGATTGTAGCCACAACTTCCAGGACAGGATGGAGATCGGCTGGCATCTTATCTCCCCTTTCCTCCAGCCTTCAGAATCCAAAACAGAGAAGAGGGGGTGTGGCTTGGTGCCTTCCTTGCACCCCCTGGGGTGGGGTGAGGCAGGAAAGCTAAAGCAGAGACAGGGCCTCAGCAATAGGACAACAGGAGGGAGTGTCAACATTGGCACAGAATTCCCTCCAGGCTCTCCACCCAGGAAGTGTCTCCCCCACACCTGCCTATCTGTATGGTGGGAAACAGCCCGGCTTTACAGTCCTCCAGATTGGGTTCTGCCATACCTTAAGTTTTAACTTGTGTAAATGGGAGTAAGTTCCCTCTCCCAAAATTGTAGGGATTAAGATTTGTAAAACCCAGATAAAGTTCCTGACCCACAGCAGGTACTCCATAGCCTCCATTTCTCTCCAGCTCCCACCTACAAACAACGAAGGTCCAATGGCACAGGGTCATGTGCCACACACAGCTGAATACAATACCTTGACAATCTTGCATAACTCAGTCCTCTGAGGTAGGTTCTGGTAATATCCCTGTTTTATAAATGAGGAAACATGTTCTGAAAGGTAATCACACATAGTATGTCCAAGTTTTGACTGGCAAGCTCCAATGCCCACTCCATGGCCCCCAGTCAGACCCCTTGGCCCATGGAATTCCCGGGGTAAGCAACAAAAAAGGAAGATTAGTTCTCCCTTTCAGCTGAACAGAGCCATGACACAAGCATAAGAAAGAGAGACCCTCTCCTCCCAAACACAACAGTCGAAAGATCACTTCCCCCTTAAACACACAAGCTATGCCATAAATCATGTCCCGCCCTGAGCCCTGGCATATAAACAAGCTAGCCAACACCCCCTCTGGAGCACTGGATTTGATTCTTCCAAAACACACTCAACTCTGGAACTCTCTCACCAAATACACACTAGCCATTAATTCCCTTCTTGTTTGTTTTTTGGTGCTGGGGATCGAACCCATGGCCTTGTGCATGAAAGGCAAGCACTCTACCAACTGAGCTATATCCTCAGCCCCTTAATTTCCTTCTTAACACAAAAAATCAACCTTGACCTTCACCCCTAAAACCCTCCATAATGCACACAGCATCCCAAACCTCCACAGTAAACACCAGTCCTCAGAGGCCAAGCACAAAGTGGAGAGGAAGGTCTCATACTCTCTTGGGGGCCTCCCACCTGGCTCCCTGGGAGGATGCAGCAGGCATTAGGATAATGCCCACCTCTCCCCGCAGTGACCCAGAGAGGAGTTCTGTCTTTCCACAGGCCACTTGGTTTCTGAAGGCCACACCCAGAACACCTAAGGTGCTGCCTCCACCCCACCTGGGTAGAGAGCTGAAAGGGGTTGGAGGAACCATCCCAACACCTTTGCTCAGTGGGGAACAAGAAAAGGCAGCATCCTCAGTGAGTTTTCCTAAGAGGACCAGAGTACACCATTGCTCACTTCAGGAATGGAAGGCCACCAATCTCATCTCTCCCAGAACAGCCTGATCCCCATCGTCAGCCCCAAGGGGCAAGCTAAGCTGCCTCCATCTCCAAGACAGACATGTGACATCTTTATCAGTCCTGCTTCCCTACCGAGAGCTGAAGAGCTCTGATCACCAGGCTCCTCCACCCCTACATGAGAAGGAAAGAGATGCCTTCAAACCCAAAGCCATGCCTCTGACCTCAGAAAAAGAAGCTCAGAAGCTGGGGGTCTAAATAGGAAGAGAAATTGTTGTTGTTTACTAGGAGTGGGGGAGGAGCTGGGAAACTAACAGGCTCACAGAGGAGGAGACAGGAAGGGGGCATTGCTTAACTTGGGTGGAGAAAGCCAAAGGAGGCCACATTTGCCCGAAATGTGGGTACCCCACCCTGGGGGTAGAAGGTTACCGGGGTAGGAATCCCTCCCCACCCACCTCTAAGAAAGAGGAAGAAGCTTGCAACACTCAGGGGAGGGCAAAGCATTTGCTCTGTCTGGCAGAGAATGGGCAAGGACAAGGACCAGGCCCTAGCCCCCACCTCCAACTCTCCAGTGAATATAGGCCCCAGGTAGGGCTATGTTCCCATCACCTGGGGAAGGAAAAGCTATCCACAGGCACCAGGTTGCAGGATCCCAACTCCTCTACTCCTTAAAAATCCCACCATGACAAGAAGCGGATGTTCTTCCAGCTGCAATGACCTGAGATTGGACTATTGCTCCCTTCAAATGTAGCAAATATTCCACATAGATGCACCCATCCAATCCCCAGCAACCCTGAACCCCAGAGACTGTCCTTCTCCTGTCACCAACACAAACTAAAAGACCAGACCAGAATTGGGGTTCCCAGACTCCATCTGCCTCACCCTTCTATGAGGTAGACAGAAGAAGGAGCAGAAACAGAAGATGAAGCTTTCAGAAAGGGTTAGCAAAAAGAAACTGAGGCAGCACCTGTCTGTCCCCTAGCCCCAGGGCACAAAGTACAGGGAACTTTTAGAGGAGCACAGATATAGAGTCCCTATTCCTGGTGGCTGGTGGGGCCTGGAGGGAGGGGGCTGTGGTGGAGCCAGAGGAGGCCATCCAGGAAGCAGTGGTGGCAGTGGGCCGACGGCCAGTGTGGGCAGTGAGGTGCCCAGCCAGGGCCTGCCCCAGGGACAAAGAGACTCCCTGGCTCCGGGGAGAGAGTTCTGCCCCCACATGGAGAAGGGGACACTAACCCAGCCCAGCCAGGCACATAGGGCAGTGGTGCCAGGCAGCTTGCCAATAGCTGTGGGAGGGGCCGTGGGTACCCAGGGCAGGGTGTTCAGTCCCTGACGGCCAGGAGAGGTGGGACACATTTCCCAGGTCAGCAGCTGACCAGCCAGCCAGCCGTCCATGGCCTATTCTGCTGCTTCCACCCACTCCTGCCCCAGGCCAGGCCTGGCTCCCTCCTCCCCAACCCTGGCCTGGCGCCCAGCTGGGCCCTGGGGGCCAGAGTTACTGTAAGCGGCCTGGCAGGCCTCAGGCCTGGACTCTGCCAGCTGGCCATAGCTGCCGCCACCTCCCACTACCTGGCTTGGCCAGCCAGGGAAGAGTACTGAGACCCCCACCCAGCCAATGGGTGACCATTACGGCAAAGGGTGGAGGCAGAAAACACAGGCCCTGCCAAGACCATGCATGTGTCTAAGCCAGAGTCCAATCCGAGCGCCCTCTCCTGGGATACTTAACCCTGTCCACCAGGCTCAACTGCCAGTCCCTCTCTCACTCTCCACAAAAAGAAACGGGGTGCTAGTGGGGGGTGCTAGTGGGGTAGAGCAGAGGACTCTAGCCACCTACCTTTACTTAGAAGCCCTTTCCCTCAGAGTAGTGGATGGGGGCACGTAGGTGAGGGACAGCTCTCTAGCTCTCCACAGAGCTGCCATTTCCACCAAATGTTGAGAGGTTTGTTTATTCACCTCCAGCCTCTGTGTCCAGTCCTTGGAACTATTTATAAAGGCCCTCAATGGCAGAGCACAGGAGAGGGGCACAAGGGATTCCACGGAGCTGGGAACAGCATGGTTCATCTCTCTGCCACCCTCAATATCAAACACTGCAAACAAGCCTACAGGCAGTGGGACTTTCATCCTTGAGCTCCCCACACCACAATCCCACTGGTCTGGAAAAGACCTTGCCACTCATTATGCTCCCAGCAGAATAGATGTGCCAAGAGCCCAAGCCCTGAGCCTGCTGCCCTCCACATCTCCCTCCCACAAAGCCTCCCCCGACACCCAGACTTACTGGCTGGGGATGGTGTGCTGTATCCACTAACTGGAAGCTGGTGCTGGAGAGTGGTCAGAGGGCCTGGTGGGGAGAGTCCACCCAGCATAGGAGGGAAGAAGAAGGCATAGGGAGGCACCGGGTACCCATTGAGGTGCCCACCCCCAGGTGTTGGGCAGGAGCTGCTGTTGCTGGCCATGCCAAGCGACCACAGTCAGAAGGGCAGGCAGATAGTCTGGCAGGGAGCTGTGGCGGGCTTCAGGCTGCCCCTCCTCGAGGCATGGGGCCTGGGCCCAGAGGGGGTTTGGGTGGTCAGCCCACCCCCCTCTTCTGTCCTGGAGCTGCTGTCCAACGTCAACAAACCAATCTCAGCCTTCTGGAGCCCCCACCCTAGCTGGGGGGCCAGGTGGGTTGGGGAATATTCCAAGAGCTGGTCCTTTGGCGAAGCAGTTCTGTGAGCTGTCACTTTCCTGGGAAGGTTCAGAGCTGGCCTTCAGGGCACCAAAAGAGATGCCACTCCTAGATGGACCCCAGCTAGGCAGTTGGGGGGGCCATGTCCTGTGGTGCTGCAAAAGGAGAAAAGACAGGTGAGTGGGCACTGAGGAGAAGGCACATGGGATTCCCCGTGGAGCTCCCTAACCTGGGTGACCAGAGATTTTCCTGTGGCACCCAGCTGAGCAGACAGCTGGCACCATGCCTGGCTGGCAAAGCCAGCCTGGGAGCAGGGCCCAGGCACTGCTGGGAGTGGCAGGATAGCAGAGCCAGGCTGGGGACATAGCCCAGAGTATCAGAGGGCCTCTCACCCAGAATCCTCAGGGAAAGGGTCCACAGTGCCACCTCAAAATATCAATGCAGCATAGGCAGGCAGCTGGCTCTCCTTCCTCAGTGTGGGTTACCTGAGGTCAAGATGCAAAGAACGTGCATTGGGGGAGGAGTGGAGAAAAAGCCGCTTCCCTAAAGCATTGGCACTTCTCAGAAAAATGACTCCTAAGCCAAGAGGCCCCTCTTACACCACTTCCCACCCCAAATCTAATTCCCAGCACCCCAGATGGGTTGGTCCCACAGGCCTGGGGACAAGGCCCATTTACATACACACAGAGGGGAAAATGGAAATCAAAGGTATCACTTCCAATGCCTAAGAGCATGATGGTCGGGAGTGGGGGGGATGGGCAATGTGTCAAGAAGGCCAGGACTGCCCAGGGTGGAAAGTCTCCCACCTCCAGCAATGAAGGGGCAAGAGAGGTTGATCTCGGAGTTCACCACAACACTTTTGTCCTGCAGAAGCAACACACCGAGGAATGGGGTGGGAGATAGGCCAAAGATAAAAGGCTAGATGACCCCCTTAGCAGTGTGTACACAGATCCACACCCTGTTTCAACAGCTAGGAGCAGAGGATACACAAGGAGTAGATAGGCAGTGGTGAACCCAGAGATTCTATGACAGTGAGACAGGCAGCACAAAGCAGAGAGAAGAAAAATGAGAAACAGATCCACAACAGGATATTTTAAATTCATTTGGATTATGGGTTACAAATAACAAATCATATATATATATATATATATATATATATATATATATATATATATAGTGTATATGTGTGTAAAAATAAATCACAGCCAATCAAAACCACAAGAAACTCTGCCCAGTCTTGCTTCTTTCCCTTCCTCTTCCACCAGGTACTATCTCAAGAATAATAAAGGATGGGCTGGGGATATAGATCAGTTGGTAGAGTGCTTCCCTTGCATGCACAAGGCCCTGGGTTTAATCCCCAGCACCAAAAAAAAAAAAAAAAAAAGAAGAAGAAGAAGAAGAAAGGTATGCAAGGTATGCACACATCACAGGATGGCTATAATAAAGAAGACAGAAAATAACAAGTATAGTTGAGGATATGGAGAAATTGGAATCCTCATACAAGGCTGGTGGGAATGTAAATGGTATAGCTGCTTTGGTAATTCCTCAAAAGGTTAAACACAAGTAGATATGACCCACCAAATCCACTCCTAGGTATCTACCCAAGAGATATAAGTCCACAAAAAGACTTGTACATAAATGTTCAGAGCAGCATTGTTCATAATAGCCAAAAAGTAGAACCAACTCAAATGTCCATCAGCTGATAAATGGATAAATAAAATGTCAACTATCCACAGGAGACTACTATTCTGCCAAAAAAAGAAATGAAGTACTAACACACACTATAACCTGGGTAAACCTTGAAAACAATATGATAATTACAAAAGACTATCTATTGTATGATTCAATTTATATGAAATATCCAGGAGTGACAAAGCTATACAGGCAGAAAGTAGACTTGTGGTTACCAGGGTGTGGATATGAGAGAAATGGGAAGTAACTGCTGATGGGTACAGGGGCTCTTTTTGGAGTGATAAAAGTGCTATTAAAGCACTGGGGTTGTGGCTCAGTGGTAGAGTGCTTGCCTACTGTGCATGAGGCATTGGGTTTAATACTCAGTACCAAATAAAAATAAAGATATTGTACCCACCTAAAGCTAAAAAAAATAAATATTAAAAAAATGTTATTAAGGTTCAGGGCTTGGTGGTATATGCCTGTAATCTCAATGACTTGTGAGGCTGAAGCAGGAGGATCACAATTTGAGGACAGCATCAGCAACTTAGCCAGATCCCATATCAAATAAAAAAAAGGGACTAGGGATATAGCTCAGGAGTAAAGCACTCCTGGGTTCAATCCCCAGTACCAAAAAAAAAAAAAGAAGAAAAAGAAAATGCTATAAAAGTGACTGTGGGGCTGGAATTGCGGCTCAGTGGCAGAGTGCCTGCTCGCAAGTGTGTGGCATTAGGTTCAATCCTCAGCACCACACAAACGTAAGTAAATAAATAAATAACTATTGTGTCCCTCTACAACTAAAAAACATTAAAAAAAAAAAAGTGTTGTGGCAGTTGCACAACGGTGTGAATAAACTAGAGCCACTGAATGATATACTTTAATGGGTGAATTTTATGGTTTGTGAATTACGTCTCAATAAAGCTGTTAAAAGAAAAGAAAAAGGGCTACAGAGACCCAAAATAAGGACTGACCCTTTCTAACATCCTCCATCCTCACCCACTGAGCTTAGGATATACCAGGTTCCAAGCTCCAAGCCCTAGGCTCAAACCCAGAGACCAGAGGACACGTACATGGCCAGCATTTGGCTGGAGACCAGGACTGGGATGGGGGATTTTCTGCCAAGGCCACTATGGAAGAGGCCAAGACTTCTGAGCCCAGCTGGACCAGCCAGCCAGCCTGTGTCAGACTGATGGAGAGATTAAGGGAAGGCACAGGTACTGGCTAAGAAGGAAGCAGCTGCCTCTGGAGTAAAATCTGGATTTTGTTAATGACCGTGATTTTTTATTGTTACTTATTATGACAAGCACAAGGCCTCTCTCTTCACTCTCACTCCAGAATGAGGTGCCCTCTTCCCTTCCCAGGCCCTGCTGATTCCCTCCCAGGCAGAAAAAGCTAAAGTCAGAGGAAAAGGGGCCCCACCCACTGGACCAGTTACCAGCTGCCACCCTCCCCCGCCACCCCCTATTCCAGTGGGACCCCACACAAAGGGAACTTGAGCTGGGGGAGCCAGGCAAGCAAAGGAGGGGCTGGCCAAACCTCATCAGTGTCTATAGTTGGACCCTCACACACATACACCATGCACTTGCAGAAACTCACACCATGCAGGTCTATAGAAAGCATGAAGGTGGGCAAGAGCATGCTTGCAACCCCAGCCTGTGTGTGCAGGCATGCACGTGAGGAGAGGGAACCTGGAGATACCATCTCACACCTGGGCTCCACCATGTAGTGAACACAGTTCAGAATTTGCATGGGCCCCTGTACACACTCCCAGAAGACACACAACCATAGTCCCACAGTTTCCCAAAGTGCATATTCCCTGGCCCTCACACAGCCAGGTTGGCCCTTCTGTCTACCTCTTCTGCCAAGAAATGCTCCAAAGTCCTCCCTGTGAGCCGAGCCCATGTACATCGCCTCCCCATGCACAACCAGGATCCAGACTAAATGGATTCACATCCAGAGCCTGCTTCCCTAGAGGTGAAGCCCAGGGAGCAGCTGACCCAAAGTGAGGCCTCCTAAGCCAAGGCTGAGGCCCAGAAAGCCATTCACTCCAGACCCCAGGCTTTGGGGGTTTGGGAGACACCCAGCCTGGACTGTTTGGAGCCCAGCTGGGCACTTTCTGGAGCTCAGCCTTGCTCCCAGAAAAGAGGTAACTACAGTCACCTTAGAATGAACACCTCAATTCTGATCCTGAAGACTTTGAAAGTGGATCAGGTTTCAAGATTCCCCCTCCAGACAAACACCCCAGGGACAGGCTTGAAAGTCCTTCCCTGCCCCCTACCAGAACCTCCAATAGCCTAACCCAGCTCAGCCTGCAGCAGACTTCAGTACAAAGCTGCTCAACTCCCTGGGAAGGGAGGACCCAGAACCAAATGAGGGGGCAAAGGTCATAGAAATGGGCCAAGGGCCAGGCTAACCAAGGAACAGGGATGGGCAAGGACAGGGATGATGGTGGATGGGACTGAAAGGGCACAGGCCCCGCCTCAGAAGTCCCTTAGGAGCCATGACCCTCATGGAGGGGCCTGGGCCCCAGCACCCTGTACACAGGGGTAGAGAAGGCCCCATCAGAGAATCGAAACCATCACCAAAGAGAGGGAAAACAAACTACCCACATCCAACCCCCACCCTATGCCAGCCACCTCCACTGCCCACGACACCCTCCCTAGAGAGAGAGAAAACCACAGACCCACAACTCCAATATACTGAGCCCAACAGAAAAGGGTGGGGGCGAGAATGCCTATCACTAGCCATGTGCCCCTGTTTGCTGGGGCCTCTTTCACCTCTAAAAGGTGCCAGGATCACACCCTAGAGTCACACACACTAGAGGAAAAAGGTAAGAGTTGACTGAACCATAAAAATGACAGGAAAAAACAGAGGTCAAATCTCAGCTCTGCCACTCTGGGCGACCTTAGGCAAGTCACTTAACCTCTCTAAGCATTTGTTTTCTAGCCTGTGAACTGCCTACCTCAACAGCTGGTTGTGGGATTTAAGAGATGAAGCCCTGGAAAGCACCTAGCAGAAGCCTGGTGCAGGGGGAGAACTGGGCACCTAGGCCCTCCCTCCCTGTGCCTTTCACTATCACCCACCCAGGGCCTCAGCAGTTTGGTCCTCTCCTGCTCACCTCTGTGGACAGGGCAGGGAGGAAACATTACCCATTTTCCAGGGTCTGCTTCCCCCAGACAGAGGAGAGGGATGTGGGAGACGGATATTCGGGGTGTGGGTGGAGGCCTGACCACAACCCTTTCCCAAATTCCCTTCTTGCATTTCACAAACCAAAAAAGGGAAATCTCTGGATTTGGGGAGGGAAGAAGGGGAAGAGAAATAGACCATTTCCTCCCCTATCCTCAGGGGAATGGAGCCAGGGATCCCCAAGCTCAGCTGGGCCCAGCCTGCCTTCTTCTTCATTCATTCTCTCCTCTCTGTTCCCCTGGCTCCCTGAAATAACAGTTGCCCTGGAATAGAAGTCAAGCAGTCCCCTCCGGAGGGACTGAGAGAAAGAGGCAAGGATTGAGGAGTTTATAAGAAGGGGAGACAGGGGGTTTCCTAAGCATTCTAGACAGTTAATGAATCATATGCAAATGACACCCAGAGCTCAAGCTCAACTTGGGTGGGAGGGACTCCAGCTCTGGCAAAAACAAAGCCCTGCCTCCTCTGGACCCCCTACTCTGCCAGGAGCTGGCTGAGCTGGCGGAGCTGGCCAAGCAGGGCGGGACAGGGCACATTTCAAACTAGAACAGTGGGCTGGAACTATTTATAAACTTTCCAGGAAAACACACTCACACACACAAAGCCACAACCTCTCCCCTCCCCCACTCTTCTCCATCTGCAGACCGGGCTGGGGAGTGTGATGACCACTATTCCCTTTTTCCCTTTTGCAAGAGGCCGCTCTAGCCATGGCTCTCACTCTTCCTCCAAGGCAAGCCCAGCCTCATTTTCAAAGAGAACACCTGAGGAGGGCTTGAGAAGGGTCACCTGGGGGAGGCTAGTACAGGTGGAGGGCACCTCTTCACTACCAGCCTCACAGAATCCCAGCTTCTCTGTAGCTAGGACTGACTTGAAAACCTGCACCAGTATGTCCAGGCCCTGAGCACATCCTCACAGACATCAGGGGAGGGCAGTAGTGCTGTTGGGGCCTCCCACTGCCCACTGCCTCAAGACAGCACTTTATTCCAGAAGAACGGTTGTCCCTGCAATTTGTACTCCACACAGCCCCAAGTCCTGCCCCATGTCCACAGAGCTGCCTGGCTCCCAGTCCCCACAATGTCAGCAGTGACTGAATCCAGGCAGGAACCCAAGCCCAGGGCAGGTCAGGTGGAGAAGTGGGGATATCTGCCAGGTACCCCCAAGGATGGCAACTGAGAGCCCTCTGGAGCCATACTAAGGTCCTCTAAAGCCCAGGGTAGCTGCGATGCCCACCCAGAACCAGAGCTGAAGACCTCCCACTAGGTCTTCCTTTGAAGCACAGAGTAGGTGAAAGGGCAGGGGGCAGCCCAGGATTCAGGGAGAGGGACCAAATGGGGAAGGAAGAAAACAGGAAGAGGAAGAGATGAGCCTGCTGAGGCTATAGCCAGACCACAGGAGTGTATGGACCACACAAAGGCACCTCTGTCTGGTGGGGGACCAGAGGGGCACTAAGGGGACCCCCCAGTTTGGAAACCACCATCATCACACCCAGCCTGGCATGGGGCTTTCCCCACCCTCACCTTGGCAGCTGCCCCTGTCCCCCGCCTCCGGGCAATACACCAAGCAGGAAGCACTGGGGAGCAGAGGGCTCACAGAGAAATGGGACAGAACAGCAAGTAGGGGAACAGGCTATAGCACTCACCCACTCATGGCCTCATCTGGGCCCCAACCCTGAGCCTGCCATATTCTGAATCCTAGGGCAAACTGCCAACAGGACTAGATGCTACCAGCCCACTCCCAGCATCCTTCCCTGGGGACCTAAGCTGCAGGGAAGCCAGGAACAGCCCCCTTCCTACCTCAGGATATCCTTTTGGCTCTGACCCCAGACTAGGCCTGAGTCAGACTGTGCACTGCCCCATACCCCACACCCATCGACCCCCCAGGAACTTCCTACTCCACACCCAACCACTCAGTTGGGGCTAGAACTAAGGGGAATCTCTTGTCCCCAGCTGATCAGGGAAGCCCACAGTGGGTGGGGAAATCTGGTCACAGAGCTCATGGCCTTCCCTAAAGAACAAGGGTGCAGGATAAGGGAGAAGCTGGTACTGGTTCTGTGTAGGAGAAAGCACAGTCTACAGATCCATTCCCACCCCCAAAACACACAGGGGACCCTGCCCAGAGTCCCTCCACACTCCAGTCTTGATCCCAAGAAGCCACAGAAACTCCCTGGGGAAGGTGGCGTCCATCAAAACACAAGATGAGAGAGGGCTCCCAAACTGTATGAGGGAAATAGGGAAGGCAAGGGCTTCGTGAACTGGGATCTTAGGAAGCAGAGGGTTGGAAGGGATGGGGCTGCCAAATCAGTCAGATGCACAGTCACAGCTATAGTCAAGCACAGCCAGATGCGGTCACAATCTCCCCAACACTCAGTCTGAGTAGGTGGCTGTGACTCCTTTCCACAGACAAAAGTCTGGGGGGCCCTGGGGGACCTAGGGCATCAGAGACCACACACACTCAGCCTGAAAAGGCCCCCTAGTCAGGCCCCCCAAGTCCCCCTCCCAACTGTGGGCTTTGAGGGGAGGGGCAGCTTTCTCCCCACAAGAACCAGGGGTAGTGCCTACGGCAGCCATCACCATGACAACCAACAACAAACACCCAGGGAACCACAGTGGGACAGGAAGTGACAGCCACGTGACAGGAAGACATTTTTTTTCTCACTGTTGGGGGGTGACAAAGATTGTTCACAGCCCCTGGGGAATCAGCTGTCCCTCAAGTTTCCTCCACCTGGAGCTGGAGGGAAAGGGAGCACCGCTGGGAGGGTTGCCATCCTCCATCACCATATGCACGGCCAGTCAGTGCAGGGTTGACAGGGCCCTCCCTCCTTGCCTGCCACTCACTGTTCCCCCCTCGGTCCCCCTCCTCTCCACTTCCTGCCGTGACTGGAGATCAGAGAACTCCCCACCGCAGCTTCCCCTTCTCAAGTCTCGATTCCTGGACTGAAGTTTTCGCTGTGGGGCAAGGGACTGAGGAAAGGAGGGCTGGGGACCTGCAGTAGGACCCAGGGGACAGAGACTTCAGGGGGAGGGGCTAGAAATAAGCCACTCCAAGGTAGGTGTGTACACACAGGCACATAGTGAATGGGTCACTGTGACACAACGCTGGATGGGCGCAGTGACATATGGAGACAACCTGACCTCAGGCAGCTATGGGGGGGCGTTGGGGGGGGGGAGGATCCAGCAGGCACACCCGATTCAGGTCCTTTAATGAGCCTCTGGGTTCATCTCAGGTATCTACTAGTCTCCAGGTAGGTAAGGTTCCAACTGTGCCTAGCCCCTGCTACCTCTCCTCTGCCTTTTGTGCTGAGGAATCCCCCTCCCTGCTCCAAGGTGCCTGCCCAGGCGAGGGCACCTTGGCTGGAGGTGGGGGGAATGGAACCTCCCTCCACCCCCCTCCTCTTCTCTGCAGATGTCCCAGACTATATTTAGCCCAAACTGGGCGGCCAGCCAGACCCAGACTCCCCACTGGTCCAGAGCTGAGCTCCCAGTTTTTATGCAATTAAAACATTAACAGAGAACCACCCCCAGCCATCCCCCAACACACACACACACACACACACACACACCCTAGCCTGCCAGAGCAGCAGAGCTCTGAAAACTTGAAGGAGGGCATCCCGGCTCAGCAGTCAGTGACGGGGATGGGAGTCATTGGGCATCAACCCTAAGATCATCTTGACACTTGGGGAGGTAGTGGGCAGGCTTTCCTTGTTCAGGCCAGAAAGGAAAGACTTATCCAGTTGGGGGCTGGGTGGGAAGGTTGCCTAGCTGCAGAAATTCCACCTGTCATTTTGCAGCCCCCTCCCTAGCCAGCTCCAGTTACAGGGTTGGGATTGGCAACAGGTGCTGGCCAAGCTGGCAGCAGCCTAATCCCCTTACTGGCTCCCCAGGCTGACAGTGGTGCCTGGAGGTCCAGCAGGGGCCTTGTGGGGCAGGACACTAAGTAGAAGGAGAGTCATTGCCCAGAGAGGCGGGCAGCCCATGGCCCGTCTGTAAGAGCTGGCTACTGTATGCAGGAGAGTCTGGTGAAGCCAGGGAAAACTTAGTTCCACAGCACCTATTTCATTTCCCCATGATGCCAGGCGGGCAGGCAGGCGGGCAGGCGGGCGGGCGGGCGGGCAGGCAGGCAGGCTAGAGTGTGGGAGGTCTGTCTGCCTGCCTCTTCCTCCTCCTCCTCTCCAAATTCCAGGAACAGGCAAGGGAGGCTCCAGTTGCGGGAGAAGGAGAGTAAGCAGGCAGTCCTGGTTGGGGTTGGGGGAAGGAGGGGGATGAAGACTAGAGCAGGAGGCAAGATCCAGACGAAGCAAGAGACACCCACACCCAAGCCAGACTGGGGACAGACACACCGACTCTGACACATTCTCACACTCTGGGCCAGGTCCCCACATGCCGCCCACCCTGCAGAAACACCCAAATACCCTCAGTCAGTTCTGCCAATTCCCAGAACACTCCCTGGACACACACAGAGATCCAGTCTCTACCCTCCGCCCCACATCCCCCCCACAAACCCTGTGTGCTCCAGACAGCAGCCGGAGGGTGGAGAGGAGAGCAAAGGGAGGAAGGAGCAGGCGTCAGAGAGGATGTGCAGCCAAAGCCCTGGGAGCTGAGGGTATCAGTTGCCACACTCCTTTCCCAAAACCCAGTAAGCCAAGACAACTCTGGACGTCTTGCCAGGGGCCCTGCCAACTTCCCACACTCCCAAACCATTACCACCAGACAAGGGCGTGAGGTGCTGGGCAAGTGGAGATTATCCCACTTACTCCTCGTCACAGGGAGAGGATTATCTTCCCCAAATGCCCGTCACCCTAAATCCCAAGCAGTGCTCCCAACCAGACTCCACAAGGCAGCCCTCAACATACCTACCCCTCCAGCCAAGCCTAAGTCCTGCCCTGCTCATGCCTCCCAGGGGGCAGAAATCTGGATACTGAGCCTTGTATTTGGGGGCAGGCCCTACCCTCACATCACACAATTCTGAGGACCATCCCACCTAAGACTCTAGAACCAGAGCAAAGAGTGGCCTGGGGAGATAGGTCCCAGAGAGTAGAGCCAGCTTCAGAGACCAAAAGGTTTAGGGAAGGGGAGCTAATTAACTGGGCTCTGGGTTGATATCCCCCAAACAAACCTGAAGGCCACTCAGACAATATTCTCTCCCCCATAGTAGACTGGGTGGCAGGAACCACGTCATGGCATGAGTGGGTGACTATGCCCAGCGTGGGAGGAACAGGGGCGATCAGGATGGGGCTGCCTACAGCTAGCTTCCTGCCAGAGTGACGCAGGGTTGGGAGTAGGAGGGAAACTAGAGAGGTATCCCAGAGTATCAGCAGGGGCATTTAGGGTCAGACTGAAGGGAGCAAGATATAAGGGATTTAGGAGGAGGTGGCCAGGATTAAGCTGTTCCAATCCCAGGGTCCTCTCAGAACTGCCACTTCATCTGCACTGCCTCAAGAGTCTGGTGGTGCAACCCTGCAATGACCACCTCAGGCACAAGCTCACACCCTCAAAGTCCCTGCAAATCCAAGATCCTCAGCTCCCAAAGGCCTACTCATGTCTGACCCTACTGACCTCTTTGTTTCATAGCCAGGACTCTCATGCAGTACTGATGTCCCAACTCTCCTGTGCACCATCTTTCATAGCCACAAACTCCCTGACTCCACAACCATTCCCCTTCTTCCTCCAGGAGGAAGAACCAGATCCCAAGTCCAAATACTTTCTCTTGTTCCCTCCCCCAGACTCATCTCCACCCCTCCAGGGGGGGAAGCCCCAAAGCTCTAAGCCACCCCAACTCCAACCTGGGGCTTCCCCAGTCCAGCCTCCCCATACAGTCCTGAAGGCGCTTGAGGAGTTTGGGGACCTAGGCCCTAATTTCCTAGCAAGCCCCAGGAGGGTCCTTACTGAACCACTTCCCCCCAAAGGGTATTAATACCCTTATAAAGACTGCAGCCAAGAAGATGCGCAAGAGACATCTCTCAATCTCCCCACTAATGTGGGGGGAGTCAGGAGCAGAAATGAGGGCTGGGGTAAGCAACAAAGGGTGAGCAGTCAGGAAGTGTTCTCAGGTACAATCCCCTCAGAAAACATTATTTATTTATATATATATATATATATATATATATATATATATTATATATATATATATATATATATATATATATATATATATATACACACACACACATATACATATTTATATGCTTTGTGTGTGTATACACACGTACACACAGGCAGCAGGCAGAAGATAACCTGGTAGCAGAAGAGGGAGTTGACACAAGGTGGGGTGAGGGGGGTACCCTTACATGTCAACATATTGGGCATCCTATCCAAGACAGGATGAAGAATGAAGAAACTTCTCCAAGGCTGGTGGACTTTTTAAAATCTGATTTTCATATAAGCTGGTCCCCACCCCCAGGTTAGTACAATGGGGGCCTGCCCCTCTTCCTATGGAGCAGCCTGACAACAGGACAGTACCCAGAAATGAGGAGAGGGGATATAGCCAAGCTGATTTTTCCCTCCCCCGCACCCGACACACATACACACATCTGGCTAGCAGCTTCCAAGCCTCGTGGGTGGCACCAGGTCCCAGACATCCTAGGCAGAGCAAGGTCGGCCAGTCTATTCTGTCCTCCTCCACCCTAAAAGGCTTCCAAAACCCCATTGTAACACAAGACCCAAGGACACCCCCCACACGACTACACTGGCTCCGCACCCAATTCTGACGGCTCCCCTCACTCCACGGGGGACACCAGCTGGGTGGGCCCCGCCCCCAACCAGCTCTTTCTGGTGGGGGTGGGTCCCCTTGCTGATTCTCCCCAAACCACAGGGCGGCTCAGGTAACAGGAGGAAGGAGGGAGGGGGCTAGTCCGTTGGGCATCTGATCTCTCCCCAAACAGGTTTGAAAGTCTTTTTGTTTTGCTTGGTTTTGAGGAGAAAAGAGAGATCAGGAGTTCCCAGTGGCGGTTCTGACACGGCTCGAGCGCCGGGGACACGCACAGCAGACTACCCCAGACGCCTCAAGGCTGCGCGCGAAGACTCGGCGCAGACAGACGCACAGATGGGGCTCCCCCACCCTGGACACGGAGGCGGACGGCTGGGAAGCCCAGGAACCCTCAGGTTCGGGTCGGAACTGCCTGGCACTTGGTCCCTGCCCTATCAAGAGCAGGCCACCGCGCCCCGAAGCCAGAGGGTGCCGAGGGCTGCCGTGAATCCCGGGGGAGAGGTTACCTCGCAGCAGGGGGACGCAACACGTCTGGAGAGTCAGCGGGCACGGCGTCTGCCCTAACCCGGCGCCTCGGCGCTGCTTGGCGTCAGGGTTGTGGGGTCCCGGGAGAGGAGCCGTCCGGGGGGCCGCGGCTCAGGGGCGCGGGGCGACGGCAGCGGCCATGGCGAGTCACGTGCGGAGGCTGAAACTTTACCCGGAGCCCCAGACTGGGGGGGCGGAGGGTATGGAGCTGGGGTGGGGGGGAAGGCCCCCCCTCAGGAACGCCCCTGCCCGCCCACCGGCCAATCACCAGTCAGGGGCGGGTTCTCAGGCTCACGCCCGCCCCTCTCTCCTTAATAGACCTAGGGAAGGGCGAGTCTTAAAGGAGACGCTCCATGCTGAAGGTTAGACCGTGGGAATCTGAGAGAATCTCTCCCTCAACGCCAGAATGTGAGATTCAGAGCGAGAAGCGGGTGAAGTTTTGTGGAAAGAATGAAAATAGGGCTCAGTGGAGAAAGGATCGCAGTGTGTGGTATCCTATACTCCCTTTTCCAACCACATACGCCCACACTCATAGGGACGTGCTTCTCTCTCTCTCTCTCTCTCTCTCTCTCTCTCTCTCTCTCTCTCTCTCTCTCTCACACACACACACACACACACACACACACACACACATACACATACCACACCTAAACCTGGGAAGAGAGAAAGAAGAAAGAAGATGGTGAAATATGGAAGTGAATGCAGTGCCCTCGCTGTCAAGGCCCTATCTCATAATTACTATTTTCCAGGATTAGCTGGATCTGAAAGCTGCGTGACCTTGAGCAAGTCAATTCCCTTCTCTGGACCTCAATTTTCTCATTTGTAAAAAAGGAGCACAGGAATAAATCTCCCTCAGGGACACCTCCTTCCCCCCCCCCAAAAAAAAAAATACTCTCCGGTTCTTTAGGGTCTGAGGAATCCTGGCCCAACCCAACCCCCAGGACCTATTGAAGTAGTTTCCCCAAAGTGGATAGCCCTTGATCTTCCAGTAGGGGCGACCAGGAGTATCCATCTATGCTAGAAAACCCGGACTCAAGCTTCTCTGCAAGGTTGGAGGACCCAAAAGTTTCTCATTTATGTTCCAGCTGGACAGGATCTGGATCATGCTTCATCTGCAGTCCCCAGTCCCCAAACAGCCAGGAGCTCCCTCCCTGCCTGCTACTGGGTTTGGGAGGATCATATCCCCACCGTTAGCAGAACCTTCCTGGGTGGGTGGGTGAAGGGATCAGACTCACTCTCACTAGGGAACAGCCTAATGAGTTCCCTAGGAACGTTCCACCGCCACGTTCCAGGACAGAGAAGTGGCCACAAGTGTCCCCACAGGACTTCCCACTGGAAGGGAAGTGCCACACTCCCAAGCCATCACCCGAGTGAAGAGCCTCTCATCCTGACCCGCCGATCCGACAACCCCCTCATGACAAATTAGGAAAGGAGGCCAAGAGTGGACACCGGGTTTTGTCCACGGTCGCACGGGTTGCAGAACCGGCTCTAGAATTGAAGTATCTGGTTGCTCTCTCTCTGTCTTGTTAGCCCCCTAGTCTTGGAAGGAAGCAAAGGCAGGATAGGTCGGGTCGGTGGGACGCTAAGCTCAGAAGTCCGCAAGGGAAAACCTTCACGGCAGTGCGAGCAGCGTTTCCCCAGACCCTTTCCTGCCTGCTGGGCTGGGGCTGTCTCCAGCTCCCGTCTGGATTTCCGTCTGCCGGTGCGAACCGCCCGCCCAGTCTCTCCCGCCCTGTCCCGTCCAGATCCATCCGCAAACATGTGCTCAGCCGGCAGGAATGCGCCAATGGCTCCCAGATGTGGACGCTGACGCTTAACCCCTTCCCCTCCATCCGAGCCCCCTCCCCCAGGGCCTTCCAGCCTAAGCCCCATCGACCACAGGGGCCTCCACTCAAGTAAGGATCCAGCCTGCCAGGGGAGTTAGAGCCAGCCCACTTCCAGCCTCTACAAGCTTCTCCCAGCCAGCCTAGTTCCTACCAGCTGAGACCAGAGGGGAAGGTTCATGGACTGAAAAATGCAAGTGGGTATGCACAGTTACACTGCCTCCAACATGTACGACCTTCACATACACCTGCCAGCATAAGGATTCAGGTACATTCGTGCACGCAGAGATTTAGACATCTTCATACAAATGCATACCTACCTGCACATTCAGAGAACAAATGTATACACCCTCAAAACACATGTATGCACATCCAGCAAGAACAAGCACATGCAGACATGTGTACACACACAAGGGCATGAAGCAGAGGGTGGGGCATGCTTCTGAATCAACACAGCAGTAAGCCCATGTGCAGATGAGGAAAGAAATTCATGCACACACAAACCCACCCCCACAGAGGGTCAGACACTCATAAGACTGTGCCCATATGTACAAACACATAGCCAGCACACCTTTGGGGTATTCCCTCCCCAGGGCACCCAGTACCACCTGTCCGGGGTCCAGTCTTACCCAAAATTGACTCCTGGAAGCAGGAGAAGTTGGGGGAGAAGGAATTTCCAATCCCCAGTAGCAACTGAACTCCAGCTGTGCTGGACTCCAGCTGTGCTGAACTCGAGCTTCCAGCCCCTCCCACCAAGGACCCTGATAATGGAGAAGAGTGCTCAGGAAGTGGCAGCAGAAGACCAGCAGAGGGAGAAGAGCCACCAGGCAAGAGGTACCTTAGTCTTTAGGAAAGACACTCCTCCAGGAGGCCTACCCTTCCCCGGCATACAGGAGATAGGCTGGCAGAGCATCTGAGCCCTGGTTTCGTGAAACAAGGATCCCTTTTCAGACTGACAGGAAGCCAGAGAGAGCTTGGATAGGTAGGACATCCAGTGACAGGTCCCAGTAGTCAAAGGAGATATAAAATAGCCCTAGGAGAGCCCACACTTCTAGCAAAACAAGACCTTCTCTTCTCATAGCCTGTGGGAATGCCTCTTTAGGCATTTCATTAAGTGGAATCTAAAGAGAGAATGGGAAACAGTTGTCTCTCCAAGACCACCTGGATGCAGGTGGGGTAGGAGACTTCTACTGAAACCAGCCCCATCTGACCCTTCTTTTCCCTTGCCTCCCAGATTATTTAAAAAAGGTGTTCCTCTCACAGTTACCTTCAAGGCACCATCTCATTTGACTCAGTCCTGAGGGGGCAAGGCTCTTGTTTCCATTGTATAGATGAAGAAACAGACTCAAGGGCTGAGGTTGTGGCTCAGTTGTAGAGCACTTGACTAGCATGTGTGAGGCACTGGGTTCAATTCTCAGTACCATATATAAATAAATTAATAAAACAAAGGCTCATCAACAATATATATATATATATATAATCTCAAAAAGTAAGTTACCTTTCCAAGTTCATATAGAGCTGGGATTCAAACCCCAGTCCTTTCCCCAATGCCCCCTGTGCCCAACCCTGACAGCATTTACGCCAAATCAAACATTCCACATCATTCTGTAGCCTGCAGCTTCTTCCTTTAACCTCTCAACAGAGCACATGGGAGAAACACCATTCTTGCCTAGCTTTGCAGGTTTATGGGTGGGGCCAGATCGTGCCAGGAGAGATCTGAGAAAGCACTAGGGACTACACATATAACACTCTACCTCCTCCCCAAGCATGGTGCCCACCTGCCTAGCAGGCATGGCTGGGTGACTCAGCCGCATCCGGGGGAGATGCCAGGGCAGTGACTCACCTACCGAGAAGAGCAGAGTCTGGCCCTTTGCCAGCCCCAGGACAGAAGCGACTTAGTCACCACAGGGACTGCACTGCCCTACAGGCATGGTCCAGGGATCAGGGACAGGGGCAGGCTGTGCCCTTCCATGGTTACATGCGCCCCCTGGTGAAGGTAGGCTTCAGCATCCTGGAGTGAGCTGAGGCTGTGCCTGTCCCTGCCCCTCACTACTATCTACCCCCATCACACCAGGCCCTGCTCCAGTGCTGACAAGTTCTGTGAGACCCCTGGGCTGCTCTGCCCTCCTGCAGCCTGCCCCCTGCCCATCACTCACCACCCACTCTCCTACCTGCCCCACCTCCTTCTGCCACCCAAGTTGTACCCAGGCTGAGTCTCCTTTAACATGTCCTGGCAGCACCCCTGCCCCCACAGCCCCTCTCACCCCCCCCCCACATACATATACATGCACTTGCATATACTTCTGCCAGTCTTGCTTCTGCCAACAGCTGCTGAAGTTGTTGAGAGGGAGGGAAATCAGGAGGGTGGGGTACAGGGATTGAGTTACTAGAGCTAATGGGGTGGGCTGTCACCCAATCCCTTCTCCAGCTAGTACCCCCACCATCTCCCTCACCCACCTGCCTCCCTCCCCACCTCTGGCTGGCAGCCTCCTGCCCTTTGAGCTTCTCCACCCCCACTCCACCCAAACTAGGAAATAAATGTTCAAGAGTATTTGTCATGCTAAGACCAGCCCAGCATATGAAAGAGAATGAAAGAGACAGAGATGGACATAAAGAGTAATTCCTGTGCTCAGTGTTCTGGCTCCACACTAGGTGTGTGTATCTATATATATGTATGGAAGGGGACTGAGTAACTTTAAGAGTCCCAGTGGAGTTGGTGAGGCCCAAGGGGAGTTGACAAGCTGAACAGCCTCAATCCATTTGCACTATTGATTTCTCACACATTGCAGCAGGACTGATGGGAGGGGCATGATAAATCAGCACCCCCATACACAGAGAAACTGAGTGGAGATGGGGGAGGGGTTCCTGCACCATAATTTGTGACCTACTGGGAGCTGCTTGGTGGGGAGGGGTGTGTGGCAGAGGAACCAGAGAGGTTGAGAGGCAGGAGATAGGATGGGGGAGAGGGTGTTGGATTAAGGGCTGTCTGGAACACCTCCTCCCAGCTGAATCTGAAGCTGATTTGAAGAAAGAAGGTGGGGAGATAGATGTACCATGCTTGGTTACACAGACAGGGCCCTGGACAACTCCAGGGAGCACCATTCACTTCATAGTTCAAGGAATGGCTTCCTGTGCAACTGTATGACATGGTGGCCCTCGGGGAGACAGAACACAAACTGAATTCTGAAGGACCACAATTCCCCACCAAATTTCTCCCCCTATCCCCCTAACTCTCAAATACCCACTCCTGCCTCCAGGCTTCAGAGGAGGGCTCCCTTCAAATTAGTGATCAAGAACTGGGGATATAGCTCAATTGGTAGAGTGCTTGCCTCACATGCACAAAGCCCTGGGTTCAATCCCTAGCACCACCAAAAAAAGAAAAAGAAAGAAAGAAAACAGACTAGTGATCAAAAGCCTGTGCTAATCTCTCCACTTCTCAGACCTGCTCCCTTCCTTTGTTGAGGGGAGTGGCAAACCAGGACCATGACCCACTGGGCTGTTAGAGGGAGGCGCTGGTCTTGGCAGGAGGGAACTCACAAAGGGCTCTGGAGAGTTTAGAGACTTGTGTCCAATGTTTTCCATCTGTCCCTAACTCATCCTGCAACTGTAGGCAAATCCCTGACCCTCTCTAGCTCTCTAAAATGGAGCAGCTGGAAGGGACGTCCCTTCTGTAAGGTGTCTCTAAGCCCCATAGCTCGCCAGCCTGTGAGTGTATTGGAACCTGTCCAGCACCTCCATTCACACCAGTGGCCACAGACCACCCAAACAAACCCCAACCCCAACCTCCTTCCAGCCTGGGCATGGACTCTCTCCATACAGTGGAGACTTAATAAACAAAACAGGCTGGGGTTTACCTAAGACCCTGTATAAACAAGCAGAGAGGGAAATAGACTATGTGTGCTGGCCTGAGGTCCCCCTCCCTGCAGCAGGGGAAGGAAATCCAAGGAGGTGTGGAGAGGGAAAGTGACCAGAGAAATGACCAAGGGGCCTGAGTTCATGTCTCAATGCAGTCTGTGGCTGGTTGAGGGTCCTAGGGCACACCACATCCCCCTCTAGGCCTCAGTTTCCTTCTCTGTAACCTTGGTAACCTCTAAAGTCCCTTCCAGTTCCATAAAGTTGGACAGAGAGCCTTGAGGGGTCACAGGACTCCCCCTGCCAAGTCCAGCCCGTCTACCTGGTCAGACCCTTCTCAGCAAGCTCTTGCTCATGCTCAACATGCCTCAATCTGTGCCCCCACATACTCCTTTGCCTGCCTCTTACCCTCACCTTGGCCAGCCCCTCTGCCTGCCCCGTGCTTTTCTGCACGTCCCTCCTGCCAGGGGACAGACCAACTAAAAATAGTCCCTGCAGCCTTTCTCGCCCACAGCTGCCCAAAGAGCAGGAAATGAGGGGGGCAGGGATGCTCATGCCCTGTCCTCCCCCACCAACTCCCAGCTCAGAACCATGTCCAGCACTCCAACCTGGGGCCAGTGCCAACTTGGCCATGTCAGGGGCATCACACACCCCTTCCCTAGGGGGAGGTTTGCCCATAAGTGCCTACATCACAGAGCTGCCCCTACTCTGTGGGAGGAGGAGAAAGGACGAAAGCGGTCTAGAAGGAAACCTTCCCAATTTCTGACAAATCAGTGCCAACCACATTGTGGGCATCACAAGGGCAGGTCCTGGCTCCACTGGCTGCTCTTTTGAGGCAGAGGGAATTGGTGTAGAGAAGTTTGTGCCAGTTTTCTTTATCCTGACCCAGCTGGAGGGAAGACAAATAGTGCCCCAACCTCAATTATGCTAATCCCCTGCTCCCCAAAACACACGGGTGCAGATACAGGGGTTTCCATGGCCACCCCAGATACCATGGGGAAAAAAACTAAAAAGGATAGCAGAAGATATTGGCTACCCACATGTAAAGATAGAAGCCTGGAGGCGAGAACAGGCCATGCCTGCCAGGTTGGGCATGCGCTGCCCCCAAGCTGAGTCAGAGGCTATGAGGGAGAAGCCTGGGTGCTATGGTGCCAGGGACTACAGTGCCCTCACCCCACCCCACCTGGGATTCCTGACACCTCCCAGTCCTAGGGGAATGCCCTCCCTATACAGGAGGCAGGAAATCAGCTTAGTGACTCTCTGGAGGCCTGCAAGGGAGCCCTGTCCATGAAGCAGGCGGGAAACCCAGGAGTCCTGGCACCTAGCCCAGAGAGTGAATGAGAGAAATACCTCAGAGGGGAGGAAATGACCCAGATGAACGCAGACACATGGTACCCCCAGCAGCTCCCAGATGTGACCCCATAAGAAGGTACTGGCCAAAAGGGCTGGATGGGAAAAATGAATGTATTTCTCAACAAGAGGAGAGAAGAAAAAGAAGCCAGAGGAATTGGAAGCCCAACTCTCACCTCCTTATCAAAGTCAGAGGTACTGACATTAAGGTCATCAAATACTAACAGGGTCCTCAGGTGCCCAGTGTGTTTCCCCTGCAGTAATCTCCATCCCCTGGCCTATTTGTTACTGAGCTTCCTTTGGCACCCCTTCCCTGGGGCCAAGCCAAGCAACCAGTCAGCAGGCTCAAGGTGGTGCTCAGGAGGCCTGGGCAATGCCAGGGGCAGCCCTCATACCATCCTCCCACTGGCTTCCCTCCCGCCCGCTCTCAGCCACCACACATATCTCAGCTGTCGAATCCGATTAGAGCTCCTGCCCAGTGAGCCGGACAAGGAGGCCACTGGGCAGGGGAGAGACAGAGACAAGGACACAAAGCAGGAATGGCAGAAGGAAGGTGGAGACAGGGCTCAGGGGAGTAGCTGTGGAGCCTCAGAGGAAAAACAGCAGGGTGGAGAGATCTGTACTCCGACCAAAGTGCTCTGGAGACACCTACAATCTGCATTAGGGGAACTCTGCAGTACCTGGGGCAACAGCTATGCCTGTTTCCTCAGTCCCCCAGATGGACGGGATGGGGGAAGGAAACTGAAGGCAGAGAGACTGACCTAGATTTAAGAAAAAGGATCCCATCCTAGAATCTTTCAGCCACAGCTCCCATTTGCGCTGTGCTTTACCATACATTATCTTATGGGGTCTTAATGGCAGTGTCCCTGCCAGGCAAGCCAGGCTTGCTATTGATAATTTCTACAAATGAAAAAACTGAGGCGTGGAAAAAGGAAAGACTATAAATGCAGAGTTAAGTGACCCTGGGCTGAGTTTCAAATTCAGGCCTCTGATTCCCGATTCGCTGCTCACACTCAATCTCTATTTTCTTTCTTGGGTCGAAAGCAGAATAAAGTCTGAAACTACTCCATTATCTATCCTTTCCTCCAAATACAACCCTCAGGAGACCCGAGGAGCCATGGAGGAATACAGGGTACACTTTATACCCAGACAGTTACCGGATAGGTCCATGCCACCCACCCCCACTACACACTGAGAACCTGAGGAGTTCCCTCAAAGTGTGACCAGTCTCTATCACACTTCTCCATAGTCTACTACTCCCTAAGGCAAGATACACCCTTACACATGGTTTCTCAGACAAGTCATTCACCCCTTTTATAAACCCACTAAACCAGAGTATGCTCTAGATCTTCAGAAAGCAGGGACTGTCAGCCCACAACAGAAGAGAAAAATATGCCAATATAAACAGTAGGTGAAATCCAGACCTCTTCCAAAGAGCCTGCAGGAGGGCAGAAGCTTGGGGACCTCCCAGCTGTAGGGTAACACCAGGAGCCTGAGGCTCTGAAAGCCAAGGAGCCCAGGGAACTGGCATGGCTGGTCAACGTCCCTGGTCTTGTCTACACCCCCTTTCCCAGCCATCTGGACTGAGCCTCTTCTGGCCTGGGCCATATTCTGGGATCTCTCCTCTGAGATGCATGCAGAAACCTCTACCCAAAACTTATAGATCTTACACCACATGGTCTTTATACATATACACACACACACAGAGTGGAGGGGGCTTTTTGAAATCGGCATTGAGGTATTGGCAGGAATAAAGGCTCTAAGTTGAAAGAACTTACCCTAGAGGAAAAGGTCACCAAAATGCTCATAACCTCCACTACCCTTTAGCAAAGCCCTTGGCTACCGAAGTGTGACATGAACCTGGAAGGAGACATTTGGTCCCCTACAAGGTGAGTAGGGAGTGGGGGCAAAGTCCTGAGCTCTTTGGGCAGGAAAGCAAGAGAGAAATCCCTTGGGAAGGCTCAGATCCCTCAAGCTCTTTCCACTCTTTCTGTTACCCCAACACTTGCCAATTATCCAGTCTAGGTGAGATGGGGGAAGGGGTATTGGGCAATACTGCAAAGGTGGGTACAAAGGGTGTGGGGCCTGGGCAGACCTTCCCCCAACTTTCCTTTCTTAGAAAATGAAGAATGCCTCAAGGAAATGTGGGAGGGGTGCTGGAGGGTGCAGGGGTTTTGATCTTTCAGACACCCCACTGTTCCTAGGCTCCCACCTCCCAGGACTACAGTGAAAAATGGGGGAGGAGGGATGAGAGCCTGAACTGGTGAAAAGGGAAACGGCAAGATCAGAGGCAGAGGGGCCGGGCAAAAGGTGGCAAAAGGAGAATTGGGAAGGGGTGTGCATGATCCTACCTGCTCAGGTGTGTGCTGGCAGGGGGGCGATGGGATTCCCAGGAGAACCGGGGAAGCCCTCTCAGCTCGATTCAGGATTCCCCCCTGCTTCTGGGTTAGGCTGCTGCAAGAAGCACAGGTTCCCGTTGGGTCCTAAAGTCCACTCTCTAAACAGTAGTCTCTCCCGCCTTCTACTATCAGCTCTGAAGTCCTAAGGTGCAGAGCTGAGGACCCATGGGGGAGAAATAACCCACTGGAAGAAAGGTGAAATCAGTCATAGGCTAGGGACAGGTATATTCCTGGTCTCAAATAAAGCATATGAATGCTTTAAGCTAAGGATAGGATGGCAAGGGGTAGGAGGAAAAGACATTTTTTTCCTGCCTGCCCTGAGCCAATGGATTTGGACCTTTGGTGCTAGAGAAGAGGTTAAGATCTCTACCACTTGTGCTGAGCCATTCAGCTACTGAGAATTTGAGGAAGGAGATGTTATTTTTTGATGGATACTCATTTCTGTCCTCTTCCTCAGAGACTATAGCAGTCTCCTTCATTCTGCCCTAAGTGCCTAGGAGGCCATGCCAGGGGAAAATTGATGGTCAGCAAGTAAAAATAGCAGGATGACTTAGTTGGCAGCTGGAAACCTGCAAAAATCTTTTGGTTAGTTTTTGCAGTGCTGGGATTCAAACCCAGGGCTCAACACATGTAGGTAAGCACTCTACCACTGAACTACAACCCACGCCCAAAAAACTGGCAGAATTTTATCACTAGACTGAGGAGTGTGTGTGTGTGTGTGTGTGTGTAAGTGTGGGGTATACCAATATACCTATACAGGTGAGAGTCTGAGAGGCTGAGGAAGGGGAAAAACCAAAAAAGATCTTTGAGCTATATCCATAACTAGAAATAGCAACTGTCAGTGGAAGAAAAGACTGCAGAATTAAGAGGTCAACTAGTGTCTTGACCCAGCCCTCAACAGGGTTCTGGATCTTTATTACCAAAATGCACAAGTTAAAGAGTATTTTTCCCAGGTATCATTTTGGATAAACACAGCGGGTAGAGGAACTCTTAACACAAAAAGATCAGCTTCCAGGTCGCTGACTCAGTTTAGGATAGTCAGTTTGTTTGTAGCTCAAAAGGGAGAATTCAGGTGTGGTGGCCCAGGTGGGCCAGGGAAATAATGGGTGAGAAATCAGCACAATACTGGACTGAGAACATTTTGCAAGGAGAGTTACACATTATCTCCAGCAGCAGAGCAGGGAAAATGTCATGGGGTGAAGGGCCAGGGGAAGTCCAGGACAGACTTGAGGGAAGGGAGAAATCATGGCCTCTTCCTAGAAGGGGAGAGGGCAACAAGGCCTCCACCCCTTCTGTCTTGCCGGAAGAACTAGGGAAAGGAGCTAGACAGAAAGAATGGAGGGCCGCAGGGTGGAGTCCATGGGGTGAACTTAGGTCAAGCCTTTCACCCTAATGTGCCTCAGTTCTCTCCCAGCTGTTAAACAGGGCTCTTGGTTCTTCCCAGGCAGTTAATGAGTGTTTACAAAAGGGACTTGGAGATCCTCAGATCTCAGCTGGGCCACCACTACAGTTATAAAGCTCAATAAGGGCTGAGTGTTACTTGGGGAGGGGAGGAGCAGGGGAAGAGGGAAACAGACTACTCTCTTACAAACTAAGGATGAAACCAAGCTCAGAGAGCAGCACAGGCCCAGCTGCCACAGGATATCCTTGTGCCCATGGATGGAGGTCACACTCCACCCCCCCACCCGGCACCTCTAACCACCACCAAAGGCTGGCCTCCAGCTAGCTGTAGGCAGAACCCAGACAAGCAGCTGGTCTTCATTAACTCCAGCTTTTTCACCCCCCACTGTGAACCCACAGCTTCTACAGGCCTTGGCTACAAGGGCTGCCCTAGCCCGACCTTGCAGCTGACACTGGGGTAGGGGGCACCTCACCAAAGGCCAACTTACCAGCTCTAAAGTAAGTGGAAGCAAGGCTCCTTTTTCCCATTGGGAGCAAGGAGAGAAAGAAAGGAGTGTGGGGGTGAGAGGGTGGAGGTGGGGGAATTTAGGGCAAACAGCAGGCAGTGAAGTCAGCTGGATTGAGGCCCAGAAACCCCCACACCCTGGGGCCAAGTCTTACTCTAGCTTTGCTTTCAGCTTGAGTCTTGGCTAGGCCCCAAACTAGGGAAGGTCCTGGCTGCCCCTTTCTGCCTCCCTACCCCCACCCTTATTAAATACACATTTTATCTCTCAGCATCTTCATTATCTTAACTGAAGGAGACAAGTAGTGGATGGCGGCAGTAGAGAGCGTCAGGAGGGGGGGGCGGGTGTGGGGAGCAGGCGCACCCTTGTTATAAAGTGCTGATCTAGCTCTTTCAGGCAGTGTGGGAAACAGAGGAGGGATCAAAGGGAGTGAGGCTGATTCAGAACTCAATTAGAGCTTTTTAAAAAACGGAGCTGCCTCTCCTTTTGCCAGTCTTCAGCCTTTACCCAGGCCCCTTGCACCCAATTAGCTTCTACTGCCAGTGCCTTGGGGCTGGGGCTGGAAATCAAGGGGAGGCCAGAGGAGTACACCTTCTCCCCCTACAGAATGTACTTCTAAGAGGAAGACCTGCTGTGTTTGCAGCTCAAGAGAATGTGTCTTAGAGGGTGTCCTGACTTTTCAAGAGGAACCTGAGATCACTACTTTCCCCAAATGTTAAAAAGTAGGACATCAAAAGTGGGTTCCTTCCTAGGTCCTTGCCAACTATAGGCAGTTTCTGGTCAATATCTAGGGACACTTGGTAACAGGCACACCTCTTCCCAGCCCGAAGGTAAGCCTTGTCCCATAGCCAAAGTTTCCCTCAAGCAACAAGCAGCATAGAGGCTGTCTCAAGTAAAATACAACTACATCAGAGGAGTGACTGGAATGCATCTGTGAGGCCAATAAATGCTCCAGAACTATGCCAAGACACATTTTGTAGGTGAAGTACCCTTCTTTTGCAGGGGCCTGCTCTACCTCTGTACAAAAGCACCAACAATGTTTACCTTCAGCTGAGAACTATCAAGATGGTAAAGACAGCATCTTACTTGGTTCATTTATCATTGAACAATTGTTAAATACTTAGCAGGAGGGCTGGGGATATAGCTTGGTAGAGTGCTTGCCTCACACATGCCCAAGGCCCTGGGTTTAATCCCCACTGCGCGAGCGCACACACACACCCCCTACTAGGCACCAGGCACTGACTGTGAGGATAAATACAAATGTAAATGACATCTCAATCTTGGGCCTAGGCATGTAGTTCATTGGTAGAGTGCTTGCCTAGCATGCATGGCATGAGACCTAAGTTCCATCCCCAACACCAGAAAACAAAAACAAAACCTCTTAAATCTTGGACTTCTTTTCCTCCCATAGTAATCAACATAATACTTCTCAAAAAAAATTTTTTTTTTTCAGTGCTAGGGATCAAATCCAGAGCTTCATGTACGCTAAGCAAGTGCTCTATCATTGAGCTACATTTCCACTCCTAGATATTTTTAAAAAATATGGTTTAAGCCATATCTTATTTCCACTTCCAGGCCATACTGGGGCTTGAATCCAGGGCCTCATACATGCAAGGCAAACACTCTACTATTGAGTTACATCCCTAGCCCTTTTTATTTTGAAACAAAGTCTTTCACTTATTTCCTAGGCTGATCCCAAACTTTTGATCCTTTTAGCTTCCTGAGTAGCTGGGATTACAGGTGTGTAATACATACCCAGCTAGCTCACTTCCCAGTTCTTATTGGTGCATCTTAAAAGGGTTTTTAAAGGTAGGGAGTAATGAGGGAGGAGGGTTGGAGAAAATAGGGCTCTACCAACTTTCCTGATCTCTGGGTAGCCTGGACCTCACACACTCTTGCAGTTAGCTAGCCACAGATGAGTCTTCATTGAGCCAGAAATGTCAGTGGCAGCTCTGGGGTTGAAACTCACACCAACATTATTGTGTCTGTTTTTTTTTCTTTCCATGGCAATACCCAACACTATGGAAGCTTATCTACTTATTAAAAAAAAAAAAAAAGACAAACCAGGATATAGGCAGACACACACCCCAGCATCTTAAAAAAAAAAAAAAAAAAAAAGTAGGTCAGCATCTTTGCCACTACTCCATATGAAGTAGCCTAATATCTTGGCAAAAACTACTAACCACAGGCCCATCCCATCCCACTAAAATTCCTACCACCTTCCTGTAGCTCTCAGCTTCAGTGAGAAAAAACAGCAAGGAAAGAGTTTTCTTCCTTTTCTTCTCTGGCTGTCTGAATTACACTTAAGACTTTACTGACAAACATATATCAGCCTTTGCTCCCACAAGGGCAGCGGAAGCCAAGCAGGGACTTCAATGATGCTTCACGCATCATTGACAGAACCAACCCTGTTCCAATTGCTGAAGTCTTAAGAGCAGCAATGACCTAGAAATTGACAGTGGGGGGAGAACCGAAGGAAAGGAAACTAACAAACCAGTCCACAGAAAGCCCTATTTCCAAATACCAGGGGAAGGAGAGAAAGGAGGGAGAGGGGAAAAGAAATTTGGCCCTTTTGAATCCGTAAATGTGATCTTGGATGGAAGCCAGGGAGGAGACATAGCAGCCCCACTGCGAGTCAAGCCATGTTCCTGACTCAAGCTCTACAGTTAAGAGGAAGGCGCCAAGCCTCAAACACAACGAGGTGGGGAGGCCGCTCCTTTCTGGGCAGGATCCTACTGTGGACACAGAACAGACAGCTGCCCACAGTGTGGAAACAAACTGTAAAGCAGTCACGTCTCTTAAGGCTGCAGCATCCAATAAAATGTAATTTAAATCAAGCCTCGCATCTGTTCTCAATCCCATTCAGTCTCTGCTTTCCATCAGCCTTCGGACAATCTTTGCAATTATGCTTGTTAACCCTTATAGCCCCAGATGCCTTCCAATCTTTTCAATATAGAACTGTGTACCCCATTTGCAAAATTGCCCTCTGAGTGCATTAATGCTCTAATATAGTGTAAGAACAACATCCAGCCCTGTGTCCACAGATTCTCCCCTGCTACACATCAGTGGGTAGTGTTCATTTCAGAGAGTCCTCTCTGCTTGCCTTTCTTCTATCCCATACCACCTGCTGTAGTGCAGATCACTTTACAAAGATACAGTGGGCAGAATGAATGAAACAGTGGCCAACAGATCATTTATACACATATCAAGTTCCCAAACCCAAGGCCCTATCAGAAAAGCAGGAGGCAACTGAAGAGCTCATGGAGAAGTAGAGTCTTGGTGCTGGCTCTCAGATCATTCATATCACACACGGTTTATATCTCAAGCATTTATTTGCTCAAGTAATACAAACAATCTTCCAAACAAATCAAACCTAAGTACCTTTCCACCCCTTCCCTCAAAACCACCCCAGCCCCAAACCTACACTTTAAGTAGTGTTGTAATGGTGCCCTCTGGTGTTCCTGTCATAAACTGCCATTTAATGCTACTAGAAACCAAACTCAGAGGAGTCTTAGGTAACCATAAGGATTAATTCATCTAATAAGACTGGAAAAACATGTGTTCAGATGAAAATCCAACCCTAGTGGCAGCATCTTGAACCAATGGCTTAGAGTTGAGGGCAGCAAAGACTGGAAATGTTTGGTAAGGAATTTTCACATTGCTTTCTGAAAGCCTGGGGTCTCTTAAAATATGAATGCTTAAAAAGACAAATACAGGGCTGGGGATATAGCTCAGTTGGTAGAGTGCTTGCCTTGCATGCACGAGGCCCTAGGTTCAATCCTCAGCACCACACACACACACACACACAAAAGACAAATACAACTTGAAAATAAATAAATATATTCACAATCTGTAAAGTTACATTCTTCTAACTACCCCCACAAGGTTAGGAGTATCCAAAAAACTCTGATGACCGTCTTTAAAATGTCACAATGTGGTAATTCAGCACCATGAACATAGTAGTTCTCCATAAAGAAATGAAATGTCCTTCAAATCTCCATGTAGACTTTTTTTTTCCTCATTCTTTTTCATTCTTCTTACCCTAACCTCCGAGTTCTTAAGAAAATATACCAATGTTTGAGGAAACTTAGAGGTAAAGATTTACACATTCCACAATATAATTCTGTATACTTGCAAACATGCTGGTTATAGACACACAAGTGGGAGAGGCAGTTAATTTAATTTAAAAAGGGTTTACTTATTCATTTATGTTTAAAAATAAGACCCATAGATATTATTCTGTGCTAATATTCATGAATCTATAGATTAAAATTCCTTGCTGTTGAGTAAAAAAAAGTCATATTTGGTTTTGGAGCAAATGTATAAAGTACTAAAATGAAGACTCCATAGCTCTCTAAATGCCAGCTGAATACTTTTGGGTGGATGTGAGAGAAGAATTTAAGACAATCCAGTAGCTAAGATATTTCCAATTAAAGCTCTGTCTTTCAGAGCATGCTCTATTTCCTTCTCATCAATCTTCAAAGACACCTGAAAAGAGAAAAGGATTTTGCATGGTGAAGAACTCGTAAAAGCCAAGTTGCTACCACACTAACTTCTACCATATTAAACTTCTCTCGCTAGAGGCAAGCAATTTTAAATACTGCTTTTTACAATGGCCTGGGAGGTTGGGGGGAATCTCATTCATATCACACTCCTATTCTCAAACACCTTAAATCTTAACTTTAAAAAAATTGCTTATCTAATTATTGCCATGTAAACAGTACAATTAAAAGCACTGTCACAAAGAAGCAGTTGGTCATACCTTTGTAAATCGGGTTTCCTTGTTTTTCTTTAATCCTAAAACTCCCCTGGATTCTAAGAGCCCTGAAAGTGACAAACACTCTGACTGGTCCACAGCTGCCATCTGCTGTTTACGACAGACGTTACTGTAGGCTTCATATAACTGGGAGGAAAAAGAGGAAGAATTGTTACTTAAAAGTCACCATCCTTGAATAAGCATTCAGTAGATATTCCCAAAACCCTATACTGTAATGTAGGAAGAGGACTTTAAATAACTTCGTAGAGAGATGAAGAAATATCAGGGAGGATAGGGTAGTGATTAATGGTTAAAGCTTAAGCACATCCCAAGGGAAATTGAGTCAGTTGCCTTTTATACAGTACCAATATTAATTCTTACTGTTAAAACACTTAATTCATACCAGTTGGAACATGATAAGCCTTTGGAAAATACCTGTGCTGCAAAGCAGATTCTCATCTCTACCTCAGCTTCTTTTGCTGAGATTCCCAACTTACCTTCCCCAGAGTGACTTCTTTGATTTTCAACTGCCTGGTCAAAAGCAGCAAAGAGCAGACCAAGATCTTCTGTTGGAGAGGGAAGGAATCCTGTGCTCCTTCTCGACCCAAAGTCATCCTGTTACCATCAACTTCTGAAATAACTTGGGATATGTGAGTAAGACCAACACGCTTGGGAACCAGAGACTCAGAGGATGATTTACCTACAAAGTAAATAATAATGTTTTAGCTAAAGGAAACCCATGCCAGTCACATGATGGCAAAGCAAAGTTTCCAACTCTAACTAGACGCCAAAGGATAAAAGACAATATCTTCAGAAAGATGCCAAATAAATGTGGGAAGACTTGGGAAGTAGAGTTATTTAAGTGATATTCAGTCCTACAGAATGTAATTCAATGTTGGAGAGACAAAATCTACCTCATAATAGAGTAAGGACCAGACAGAGGGCTATGGTTTTCTGCCTTGGAAATTCTTAATGCCTCAGAGGTAAAGAATAGAACCTCAAAGAAAAAATGATAACTATGCCCAGCTATTAAGAACGTAAAAAAGAAAATAGTTGGAAAAATTACCTAATATTTTGAACCAAATGAGTAGATAAGTGTGGACAATAAAGTCAATCCCATATCGGTCATCCAGATGGGCCTCCGAAATGACCTTTGAGGTTTGGTTCACTTGCCCAAGCTGATAATGCAGGAGAGTAACACTTGAGAAAATGTCATTGGATATCCTAGCAGATAGCACCCTCTCAAAAGTCAGAGGTTGGGAAACTGCCAACAAGCTGCACAGGACTATGGGCTTATTGTTTGGAGATGCATGACTTGTAAGACAGAGGAGGGATTTGCTCTGTAACAACCTTTGCCTGAAGTTACTTCCTGAGACCATTTGCAATTGCCCCACACAATTCGCTTCTATTTCATTACCAAACGGGATGCTGCAGAGGACTAATTGAGAAACCAGAGCTCACAGATCAAGTAACAGAATCTTAAAATTGAAAGGAATTCAGAGGTCTATTCTTACCCTTTACCCAATGGCCGAGTCTGCTCTAAAACAATCCCAACATGTGGTCACCTATCCAGCTTTTGTTTGAATATCTTCATTGCTGCAGAACCCACTATATTTCAAAGAAGTTGTTTCTATATATTAGAAAGTTCCCTCTTTTACTTAGTTGAACTCAATGTTCCTATAGCTTTCTGGAACCATAAAGTTAACCCCACCCATATCAAGGCAAAAGAGGGGGCTGGGGTTGTAGCTCAGTGGTAGAGCACTTGCCTAGCATGTGTGAGGCACTGGGTTCAATCTTCTCAGCACTATATATAAATAAAACAAAGGTCCTTTAACAACTAAAAAAAAAAAAAAAAGGTCAAGATAGGAATTAGGCTAGTCTAGACCTTACAACTTCGTTCAACAATGTTTGTGCCAGTGGTGCTCACTGACAAGCCGAAATGTTACTGGTACGGCAAAAAGGTGGCGGAGGGAGGAGGTGAAGAGAATCAGGAAACCAGTATCTAAGTTTATATACACATTGGCATATATTGCCTATCCTCAGTCTAAACACAAATTTGTCTACTTCTGAAATATTTTAAGTTATTTTCTTTTCTAAGTTATTTATTTTAACAAGTTGATGAAAGAGAAAGATTTTATGCAGAACTATAGTGATAGAAACAACTTTAATAACTCCAAACCAGTGCAGAAATGAAGGAAGAAACAGCCAAGTTAAACTGTCTTGTTTTTAAAGATTAACATTGAATATTAAACACCAATAAGATATGTAGTTCATGGCCATTTTACATCTGCCACATCTAAAAGAACAAAGCTGAGGGGAAAGAAAGTTAATTTTGCCATTTGTGATAGCCTTCTGTTTATTGTAGCAATATGATCTTTGAACCTCTACCCTCCTAGACTTGTTTAAAGGCTTAAGATATCCCAAGATGAACTCACAATTTTTTACCTCTCTTATTTATCAGACTTTGTTTTCACCTCCTTGCACTCAACTTAAGCACCCACAAAGAAGCTTATTGTTGACAGTTTTCATTCCTAGATCCTGGAAAGAAAATTGACTCTATCCTAGCCATTTATATAACACCCTGGGGAGTTCATTTCCAGTAATTCATAGACTATGGTATTGGCAGGCAAGATTAAAGTAAAATAAATGAAACTGACTAAACACACACATACAGGAATGGGTGAGTGTATATTTAACTACATTCATTTTATCTTTATACCTCTTTCCTCAGCAAAGTTAAGCTTCCAATTATAAAATAAGACAAAAAGGAGATAAACTACTTACACTCAGACAGTGGTTTGAGGATAGTCTGGCTTTTGACATCCGACTCTACAATTTCAATAGCTCTCCTATAAAAAATTTTTTTCTAAAATTAATTTCATCAGAGCCAAACTAAATACCACACCAACCACCAAGCTCAAAAGCAGGCACATTAACTAAAAACATGTTTTAAAAATTTAAAGCCCCCAAACAAAACTAGGTTATGTCTCAGCTAAAGGGGATTTAATTGCCTTGAAATAATTCATGGACCAGGGATTTGAGAAATTTCAACACACTACATGGTTCCTCTTTTAGATGCCAAGTAGGTCATCATACATTGAGCCAATAACATTTTGGAGGAGGAAAAATGTCATTGGTAGAAGAGAAGATATTAGTGTGGGTGACTAAGAAAACTAGCACCATCCATACACAGCAGACCTAAAAGGGGAGTCATGAGTTATATATACATAGGATATGTAAAGGCTAAATCATGCCAGCCTACATGAATGTTGTTCATAGCTATAGTCTTCACTCAAGTAGTTTGCTGACTAGGGAAACTTTTAAATTCAGGATCATGCAATCTAGCAATAGGAAGAGCTTACTCTCCCACTGCTCTCTCCAAAGTGCTTTGCCCACAGGAAGCCATAAACCAGACCTGGATCTTCTGCAAGGCAGTAGGGGGAGGTTGGACCAGAGGGCCAGCACAGCAAGTATCATTTTAATGGACCCAGTGTCCCTACTGGGAGGGAAGAAATTTCATCAGTCAGCACAGAGGCTTTCCCCAGCAGGAGAGGGAGGGGGATGGGAAAGGAGAAAGGTCTGGAATACTGTGGGGGACTACCAACTGGAGGGAAGAAAGGGTGCCTACAAAAGGAAAGAAGGGGAAGAAAGTCTAAAGGCAAAGATGGTTCAGGTCCATAAATAAACCTGCTTGAAACCAGCTAATGGAAAAGTAAACTGGAGTCTTTTTTAATACAAATGTAATTAACCAATCTATAATCACCACAGGGAGTGCCAGCAACATCTCATTTGTTTCTCCCTCTGTAGGTAATGGACTGATAATGTTTCAGACATTAACACGGTGGAAATCCAGAGCTCCCCACTGAGAAACAAGTCCTCTTTTCTGAGTATAGAAAGTAGCAGAATGGAGCCTCTTAAGCCACATTCACTTGAGTTACATGAGACAATTAACAGCCATTTCTAGATTTCTTTAAATAAAAGCAGCCTACAGTGCCATAACTCACCTGCAAACATCTAGCGCTTTTCGAACATCTCCTGAAACAGCGGAGACTTTGCGGGCACAGAACTGAATTGCAGCATTGTCCAGAACCTGATCTCCAGACACCTTTAGACAAGACATAGAAGACAATTTGAATCTCTCTGCAGTTTAGGTTCTAGATGTAAATATTTTCACAATTAAGACCAAACCTGATTGGTCTCCTACCCTCCTACCCATTAGGAGATGTCTTTTCTATTTGTAAATAAATGAAGATATTTCAGTCTTCACATATTTTAATCAGAACATAAATTGGCAAAAAAAAAAAAAAAAAAACAACCCCACAAAACTATTTAGTCACTTTCAGAAGAAAATTTTTCATAGGCCCTATTTATAAAGGTCATTAAAGAAGCATTTGAGTGGCTGGGCATGGTGGCATGCACGCCTGTAATCCCAGCTACTCAGGAGGCTGAGGCAGGAGGATTGAGATTTCAAAGCCAGCCTCAGGGCTAAGGTTGTGGCTCAGTGGTCGGGTGCTAGACTAGCAGGTGTGAGGCCCTGGGTTCAATTCTCAGCACCACATATAAATAAATATCTGTTGACAACTTAAAAAAAAAAAGTGTATTAAGAGATTTAAAAAAAGCTAGCCTCAGCAATTTAGCAAGACCCTAAGTAACTCAGAGAGACCCTGTTTCTAAATAAATAATAAAAAGGGCTGGGGATGTGGCTGAGTGGCTAAGCGCCCCTGGGTTCAACAGGAACTAGGGAGTTCCAGAAGAAAATAAAAAGCATTTGAGTGAATTATTTCACTTCTTTTATTTCAACACTGAAGATCCAATAAATGGAGCTATAAACGGAAATTCACACAAAAATATTCCCACTATGGGTCCATAGGTTTGCCCCATACCATTAGTAAAGCAATCAAAGCAAAATAATTTAGAACTACAGTTAGGTTTCCTCAACAAAGGTCATCTGAGGAACAAAATTTGGCATAAGGGTTGGCACTCACTTGATTAAGTCGATCCTGTAAGATTGCGGCTATCTGGTTTCTGGTATAAGGCGGGAAGTTCAATAGCTGTGGCTTACATTTTTCTCTAGCTTCCAGCCTTGGCAGAATTCTGTCTGTGAGATCCAGGGTATTAGCAATACCTGAGGAGGAGATAAGAAGCATCATCAGTCAGATCATCTGAAAAGAAAAACGAAACCTCTGAAAGATAAACACTTCCACTTATAATCTAGCATTCAATTGTTGCTTCCCACCTGCCTTCCTCCCCATTCCAAAGCTAAAATATACCTATTAGATAGGATATATAGATAGATAGATAGATAGATAGATAGATAGATAGATAGTATAGAATGGTCTTTTCAAAGTAGGGTCAGAATTATTCACTGATAAGCAGGACCAAATAAATTTTAAAAATCTATTGTTTCTAAAAATAAAGTTTTATGTCTTATTAATAGGTGGGGATGGGTGTGCTAGGGTTTGAACCCAGGCCCTTGTGCATGTTAAGCACACACTCTACCTCTGAGCTACACCTCCAGCCCCTAGGTCATTTTTATTTGTTTATAACAGAAAGGGTATTGCCATGTTACCCAATTGTCCCTGAACTTTTGATCCTCCTGCCTCAGCCTCCTGAGTACCTGAGACTACATATGCCATCATAGCACCAGCTCCTAAGTCATTTTTATTCAGACTTAAAAGTAATTTACCTTAGATTAAAATTACTAGCAAAAGCTGGACAGATTTATTTATTTATTTTGCAATATAGGTATTGAACCCAGGGCCTCACACCTGCTAGGCAAGTACTCTACCACTAAGCTACATGCCTAGTCCAAAGTGAATGAAGCTAAGATAGGAAGACAACAAGTTTGAGGCCAGTCTCAGCAATTTAGCCAGGCCATAAGCAACAGAACCTGCCTCAAAATAAAAAATTATAAGGGCTGGGGATATAGCTCAGTAGTAAAGCATCCTTGAGTCAATCTCCAGTATTGGAAACAAACAAACAAACAAACAAAAACCCAAAAGTTTCAGAACCACCATGTAACATTAACAACTAAGAACTAACCAATAAGCACTAATCGAGAATTTCTCAGCCATGGCCATTCAAACAGTGTGTATAATACATCCTGCCCTTTGGTGTCCAGTTGATCCATCTCGTCCAACACCAACACACTATATAGAAAGAAAAACAATTAGCATCCATAGTTACTTTCTTAAACCTTCAATCTGTTTGATTTGGACTAATTTTATGTCACATTTGTAAAGTTGAGACAAGTTTGAAGACTGTAATTTATGTAAATCTCTAGTCACTCTTAGAACGAAACCTCCAACATCCCAGTGTTTTCAAGCAATTAGTTTTAAAAACATTTTTTCCAATTTAAAAAATTAGAAAGTGTACTTTTCTTTTTAGGTTTATGTAACTACCTCTTCTTATAGAGCAAACACTGTGAATATTCTTTTGGTAAGCAATAGACCTTGCAGATTTTCACTGAGCAATATGTAGCAGAGAAATACTTACATCATGGGGCCCTTCTCTGTAGTCATATGTTTTTCCAGTTTCTTCATCATGTCCTTCCCAGCTAGCCTGGATACTTCTTCTTGACAAATCTCCTGAGCAATAGCTGGGAATACAGCCTGGGCTTTCCTCAAGGACATGCAATTCAGCATGATAGTTTTAAAGCCTTTTACTTCCTTCTAGAAAAAAAACAAACAAAAATAAAAAACTTGGCAGTTATTTTGGCTTCAGATAAAGATTTGATGAAATTTGAACTATCTTTGAGAGATAATAGTATATAAGAGAGGAAGTTCTACTTTCATGTGGAAAGATTTAGACAATGAAACAAAAAGGTCTTATTATTTTCAATCTCCTAAATGTTTGTCTTCCTGAACCCTTAATAACCAAGTATCGGGCTGGGGTTGTGGCTCAGTGGTAGAGCGCTTGTCTAGCATGTGTGAGGCACTGGGTTTGATCCACAGTACCACATAAAAATAAATAAAATAAAGGTCCATTGACAACTAAAAAAAAATTTTTTTAATATATATATATTTTAGTTGTAGTTGGACATAATACCTTTATATTATTTATTTTTATGTGGTGCTGAGGATTGAAAGGGCCCCGTGTGCTAAGTGAGCGCTCTACCGCTGAGCCACAACCCCAGCACCCTAAAAAACATAAATAAATAAATAAATAAAGGTATTGTATCCATCTACAACCACCATCACCACCACCACCACCACCACCAACAACAACAAAAATCCCAAGTATCATTTTAGCAAGAGCATCAACATTCAGATTCTCAATGTACCTTGAGGTCTTGCAGAATTCGGCTTAAACAGGCAGTTTTTCCAGTTCCAGGAGCACCAGAAAGGTACAGACTTCCAGCTTTTTTCCCACAGATGTGTTCCCTCAGGAAATTCCTGATAACATCCATTTCCTTTTCTCTGGCAGGCAGCCGATCTGGGACAGCTGTATTCAGGACAACCTTTGCTTGTCGGTAGCAAGTACCTACATCAGACATAAAAAGGACAACTAGACACAACAGAAGGTGACTGAAAAAAACTCACTGAGCTTCATCTGAAGTCATCAGCTTTGTTTATAACAGCTGCACTAACAGCTGCCATGTAAGAACGCACCTTCTTGCTTGAATAATCTCAAACGTGCAGAGTCTTTCTCCATTGGACATTTCTGTTCAGAATTTGTTATGATCTCCTGATCTTTTTGAACTGAGGGAAGTATTTTATTTTGATGAATTCTGGCTTGTTCTCTTTTGCTAGGAGACTTAACTGTCAGCTGATTGTCAAATACCAATCTCCGTCCCTTAGGTGTATGTGAACGAGGGGGGCTATTCTCTTTCTTGCCTTGCTTTGGTGGAGAACAGGGAGATAAATGGGGAGTGTTGCATAGGTTGTCATCACCTGAAACATTAAAATCAAAACATGGTCACTCACAGCAGTAGATAGTGAAAAGAGAGGAGAAACCACAAAATAAACATCCTTCTCACCTAGAAGCTAATACTGGCCACAAGATGGCGTCGCTGAATCGTATTATTTCATAGAAATCAAATGAGTTCTAATGCAGTAAAATTCTAAAACTGTTCTAAAAAACAGGATTTCTCAACCTTGGCATCATTGACATTTTGGACCAAAGACTCATTTGTTGTGGAGAGAACGTCATGTGTATTATGGGATGCTTCGCAGCACCCCTGGCTTTTACTTATTATGCCAATTGCACCAAGCTCTGATAACCTAATCACACCCCATTAAAAACAAATGCTCTGGGGCTTATGGTGCACTTGCCAAGTATGTGAGAGGTCCTGGGTGCCAATCAATGTTCTAAAATAAGAAAAGGTCTGAAAATATTAAGAACATGACCCATTTGTTTCTCTTGATTTCACAATATGAAGGCAAATTTCATAATACCATATAACTGCAACAAAATTGAAAACAATGACAGAACTAAGTTCAGTATTAGGTAACTGAAGACCAGATCTATTAAGTAGTTCAGAAAGTGATCTCAATAAGTGGCTTAACTCTGAAGTTCAGTAAGCACTTAGTAACCATTTTGCTTGCACCAAATCTTTATTTTATTCTGAAAATAAATAAAATTTATAGAGCAGACTGAACTGAACTTAGGAAAGTCTTTTGAAGGACAGGCATCTTATCACCGAGAAAAGAAAGGTTGAGAGCTACTGGTCAAAAAGCTGTACTCATACAAAGGAAAGCTTACCTAGACGTTTTCTAGGGCTGAGAGGCAGACTCTTTACACCAGAAGAGGGTATAGCCTGGACATTTGTTGGTTGTAGTTTAGTGTCACTAGAGTTTTTGGTTTTGTTCAAAGCCCGAGATAGCTTCTTTTTGGGAAAATTGATTGTAGCCTGTGCCTGGGATCTGGTTTGAGGCATGATGGCAACACAGCAGGATTCAAAAAAGAACAGAGCAGCCTGTAAATGTGTTAAAGAGAATAGAAAATAACTAACATGGAATTTATTTATACCTATGATCAACATTCATTTCATAAGTAAATTATGTTATAATATTTTAGCATTCTGCTTCACACTCAAATCTATGCAATAACAGCTAACAGTGTTGCCTACCTAGTATGTGTAAAAGGTTGTTATAAGCATTTTCTCATATTAACTCATTTAAGTTTTACAGCTACCTAAGAGGTAGGTACAATTATTATCCCCATCTAACAAATGGGACAACTGAGATGCACAGAGGCCCCAAATCACAGGAAAACAGGGATTAATTAATCCCAAGCATTCTGGCACCAGCCCACTTTCTTATTCGCTAGAGCGACCCAATAAGTTTATTTTCATTTACAGTACTTCTAATCTCCTTACTCCAGGCATGCGGGGCATCTTCATCTGAGCCCATAACCGCCACCCTGACAGTCCTGTGCCCTGACAGCACAGCTCGGTCTTCAGTCCGCTCTTGGACTCGGTAGTCCTAACTCCACACAGTCCTCAATTCTGGAACATTTCCTTTCTACAGTTTTCAGTTCCTTACATCACGCAGCACTGCCAGAACCTTTCCACCATTCCGAGGGCCCACATCCCTCTTCCTAGGGACGCCGACCTCAGACTTGCTGCGATCTCAGATCTCCTCAACTTTACCTGGGGCCTCGTGGGAGCCCGCAGCCCTCTTCCAACCCGCTGGCTCCCAGACCCCAGGCATCACCGGGAAATCCTCTCCTTTCCACCCCTCAGGGATACGTCACCTCAGTGCAGGTTCCTTCTCACGTCTCACACGGCCTCAGGGACTCTCTACCACAAGCTCCACACAAACTACACACCAGCAGTAGAAAAGTCAGCTCGCGCCAAATCCACACAGTCGCAGCATTCCCGCTTCGCGCTAAAGCCCAGCCACGCTTCCCATTGGCTGACACCGCCGCGCCACGAGCCTTGGCCACCACCCCTTCCTTCGTGTCCAATCCAGCTGGAAAGCCTACAGCCAATAAGACGGCCCCAGGTCTCAGAGCCAACGCGAGACCACACCCATTGCCGGAGAGGGCATGTGCATCCGGGGCTTCCACGGAAAGGCGCGCGGTGGCGGCGGATGCGGTTCTAGTTAACCCGCCAAGCCGCAAAGCCCGGCGGGGAATGTAGTCTTTGCCCCATGAGACTCTATTTCCGCGTTCTTCTTTGGACTACAGGTATTAATATGTCGTTGTCCTTATCACTGCCAGACGTATCCATTTTCATTATCCCAATGTGTTAGATTTTCAGGGTAACACTACATAATACCTACCATTTTGGGGGCGGTTCTGTATGCCAGGAATGATGCTAGCATTTTAGTCACCTCTAATTCAGTTCTGCAAGGCATGAAATAAAGGAGTGCACAGGATTAGAGGCCACACCATCTTAGTGGCAATGAAGAGCCTTGGACTCTGATGTCCTGGCACCTAAACTGGTATTTTTTGGTAAAGTTTTATACGTGGCTTCAACACAGTATCTTTTGTGCTTCACAAGTGAGAAGTAGTTATCCCAGCGCTTTACTTCTGTTCAGGATAAGAATATTATACCCTGTGCACCTTCTTATCATTAATCCACACATGTGGGGAATGGAATTATGTCCTCTTAATATTAAAATCTTCTGTGGCCAAACCCTGGGGTTTCAGGGCGAGGAAAGACAGTTATAGAGGAGGCAAGTTGAGCATTTAATGAACAATATAAACTAGAGCAGTAATTTGAAGGTCAGCTTACAAAGCTAATAAATAACCCATCTAAGCCTCAGGTTCCTTTAAAGGCCAGAACCCAATTCTAAGTGATGATAAACATTTATCTTTTACCCTGCAATATCAAATAGAGCCTTTTTATAAAGCTGAGAAATAGGAACACAACAATATGATTGTTAGTTAATTGTTAACTTAGTTCATATAGATGAGTCAATACAGAAAGCTTAAGTATATGCTAGGGACTGAACTTGGTATTTTACCAACTATCAGCTTATTAATCTTCACAAGCATCCACAGAATTGGTATTTCCATTCTATAAATGGGGAAACCAAGATATAGAGGGGATTGCATAAGCCTGTCCAATGTCACACAACTACCAAGTAGAAGAGCCAGAATTTGTACTGACAGGAAATCAAATTTTTGACCACTTAGTCATAGGAGTAAGGTTAAACAGATGCAGGTTCTAAATAGGAAGCGATGGTGAAGGAGCTTTCTAGCAGCTAAAAACTACAAAACACAGGCTTCCATGAATGGAAAAAGAGCAACTAGAATGCTTTCTGATCAGATGGTATTTCTGACCTAACAGAATAACAGAACCCAGGATGCACCTTCACTATTCATATTTTTAAAACCTGGGCATCTAAAACTTGCCATTAATAATTGCCAGCCTTGAGAGATTTGGGTAAACAACTACATTCACAGTAGGAGAGAGCAGAACTTAAGTACGTAAAGTGCATATTGGAGCTGACGAAACCACCACAAAATAACAGCATTGGCCAAAGAAAAGTGACTTGTCCCCGGTGGAAGCAGACAAAAGTGTCACAGAATGTCAGGACTGAAAAGTTTCTAAAAGATTATCTACTTGAAGTTCTCTCTTTTCACTAGTAATGAACCTCCACTAACATTATGCACACAACCGTCAGTGTCAATCGCTTCTCTCTCTTGCTGTTCCTACTGTCTGGAATGCAACTCACCATCCTTCTGTGCTAAAGACTTTTAATACACTTTAGAAGTTTCTCAGCTGCCTTTATGTCTTTTACTAGACTGTAGGATCCTTGGAGGCAAAGACCATGCTTTATTCATCATCATTGTGGTTGTCTGGTACAGTGAAGTACACAATAAATGTTTGCCAAATGAAGAAATGAAAAGGACATTCTTACCAAGTAGATATCCACTCTTTGTGTGAAAATTGTGTGTGTGTGTGTGTGGTTGAACGGCATATTTGTAGTCCTCTAAATATCACACCCCAGCTGGGCACAGTGGCATACATCTCTAATCCCAGGAACTATGGAGGTTGAGACAGGAGGATCCCAAGTTCAAGGTCAGTCTCAGCAACTTTGTGAGACCCTAAGCAACTCAGCAAGACCCTATTTCAAAATTTAAAAAAAACAAATAAATAAATAAAAATAAAAGGGCTGGAGAAGTAGCTCAGTGGTAAAATGCTCCTGGGTTCAATCCTCAGTACCAGTAAATCAATCTCACATCCCTAAATCTAGGAGTGAAAAAGAAATTCAATTATGTGTAAAAGCAATCCAGATTGGGCTTCAGTGATGTCAAAGGTGATGCCCTTCTCCAAGTTATCTTCTGGGACTCTTCAGGGTCCTGAGGTTAATATTTCAGTTCTCTTACCTCTGTCTGCAAAGTAGGAATCAGAGCTAGGCAACTTCCTTCCAGTGAGCTAGTTCATGGCTAGACTGGGTCAGGAAATACTTAAGAGGCACATTCAAGGCAAGCAGCTTTGCCTTGGTAGTAATTAGAGTGAACAAACTGGTGTGCTTATCACTTCACTCATACACAGTATCATGGAGGAGGAAACAAAGTGCACTGGAAGGACCTGTCCAGCATCTGCATACAAGCAATACCACCCAGTGAGGCAAAGAAAGCTTATATGGTTAAGAAGTTGAGAGTCACTTAGGCAAGCTCCATTTGCAGTCAGGAAGAACAATTAAATCAATAAATAGGTAGTTTATTAATCATATTAATAACAATGATGGGTCAAATAATCAGGAATTCAGCCAATCTGGTAGGTATGGATGAAAATGAAATGAGTCTTTTTTTTCCCTCCCTCCCCTCACCCTCCTCATAGGTTTTTATACCTAAATTATGTGAGAGTGATTCATACACACACCCATTATGATTCAATATAGGAAATGATTTCAAGACCTTTGCTAGTAATGAAAGTTCAAGTTAAGCTCATTAAACCTTAGAGGTTATTATATCAGCTGACCACAGTAAGCAAAAATGTCTGGTTGAATTTTTTTACACCTAAAATCAAAGTTAAAAAAAAAACCAAAACAAACAAACAAAAAAACCCACACCCAGCTAAGATTTCAGCTTAAAAAGCAGTGAGGAAAACAACCAACACCCACATAAGAATGTACACATGAACCTAAATGCTCTGCCCGCATCTTTTCTTCCACTGTCAATTTGAGAATCAGACATACAACACAAGTAGAAAAAATCATAAGGGATACAAGGAAAGGACATAAGGTCAGGGGGCCTCCTGGGTTCCCTGAAATCATGGGCAAAGAGTGGTTCAGTAGCAAATGTGTATGTGTGTATGTATATATATGACTGTCAGGTTCTCCTAGTCAGCACAACTAACTAGAACTGCAATTTCAAAACATGTGGAAGAGGAGAGAAAACTCAGGAAACCACAGATGCTGCTTCTGCTTAAGTCAGTACATCTACTTTCTCAAGTGACATGGAATCAAACCATCACACTTACCCATAATATGAGGCAATAGGTTTTTTTCCCCCTCTCTATGTCACCACTTGTGATGGTATTCCAGACAAGAGTACACAATTTTCAGTTTTTGCTTTTAAGCAAGGTTTAATTAAACTGCACAGCATTCAGAAGAAAGAAATGTACCAAAGAATTGAACCTGAGACCAGATTATACATTTTAGGGGGTAAGGGGAAAAAAAAAGAATCAGTGCTATTTGGGAGAGGGAGCACTATAATCAGAATATATCTCCAAAATAAATCATACAATAAATTATTTTTTAAAGAAGTGGATCCACATGTAGATGGGATGGTCACATACACACACACATGCACACACACATCATTCTAGTCTTTTATTCAGTGTTAACTGTGACTTCCATGTTGGTCACTGTGGAAAATGACAAAGGTTAGACATGAGAAAAGAAGGCTAGGCACTCTCTGCCATCAGTGGAATGAGATTTAAGATAATTAGAGAAGGAACCCACCAAGTTGTCACAAACAAGAGTAGAAAGTAGGAAACAGCAGTTATCAAGGAAGATTTTAATTACTTCAGAGGGAAAGGAAGAAAGCACAGAAATCTAACACAAGTAAAGGCACAATGAACGTGGAGTTGAATGGAACCAAACCCTTCTTTCAGTCAATTATCCCTTTTTCATTTTTTGCATGTGATTTTGAAGGTGGTTATAGTTTTGTTTAATTTTGTTTTTAAGATATAAGTCTTGAAGGCAGAGCTATAATGCTCACCCCCCCTTTCCCTCCCATTCCCTAAATTAGGGTGGCTTAACAGAAAGCCACCATGACTACATAACTAGGGACTAATATTCAACAGGGAGAGAAAGACTACAACTGGAATGTGAAGAATCTGATTTTGCAGTTGATTGTAGGTTGGGTTTCCAGGACAGCTCAGTGTAGTGCCATCAAAGGGCCTCTGATCCCCTATACTCCACCCCCAGAGCTTCACAGAAAGGAAGGACCCTGGAGTAACACTTCTCCCCCACTCCCATAAGCACTCAGCCTACAGATTATTTCAAGTGATCAGGAGAATTAAAACACACCCCAACCCTGAGTTGCTCTGTAGCAAGTCTATTTACATTTTTTTCTCACCTCTTCCTGGAGGTAAATCTGGGTTTCAAGCTGAGAAGCCAAAGGGGTGAGGGGAGTCCCCCAGTGCAATGGCCTGTCTCCTTGCCTTTGCCAGTTAAGAGGGCTGGGACAAATTCCTGGAGACAGCAGCCTCATGTCTATCAGCTGGTATAGTCCTAGGCTCTTACTCTGCTGGCGTAGGCTGTGAAAATGGTGGGGCTATGCAGCTGGATCAAATCCCATTGATGAAGAAAACCATACCTGGAATATCAACATGCCTTGGTCCAGGTTTGGTGACCAGAGAGGGGGAAGACAGGCATCTAGCTCATTTAAAAACCTGGAGGTCACTGCCCTGCTTCCTAGAAAGGACAGTAAGAAACAACTATTACGTTTTTCCCACTAAGGAAAAACATCATAAAACCAAGCCCACACAATCACTGTTAACACAGCTTCTCAGATGCTTAGTTGGGCAATGTCTCTTCCCTCCAGGAATGGAGAAGGGAGTTAATGGGGACTGGGCTATAGCCTCAACATGAGACCACCTGATCTTTGACATCCCCATGAGCAGATAAAAAGAACAGTTTTAAAGGTGAGAAGTTTTAGTGCTCTTGCAGCTAGCCCACCTTAAACCTATATTACAAGCTCTGTACAACATACAAAATAGACCAATAATTATGAGGATCACATTCCCATCTTCAATAGCAAATATACATGATAATAAATCTGTTATTAACAGTGGGAAGAAATAATGTATAAGGCAAAGATATTTAAATAGGTGCTGTGTCATTAACATGTTCCAAAGGAGAAAAGCCATTTGATTAGATCCAGACCCAGGCCTTTTTGTTTTTCATGAGGCCAAGACAGTTAAAGTACAATCAATATCCATGTGACACAGTCCAAATGCTGAGGAATATGAGTGGTAGCAGGTCATGGGGAGGAAGATATCAGCCCCAATGAAAAGCTGCGGTTTGGTTTTATTTGTGATTCTTATTTTGATGCTCTATGTATGTTTGAATAAAGGAAAAAGAAAAACACACTTTGATAAACACTGTACAAAAGGCATCAACTCCCATTTCAAAAATAAATGGGAAGACTTCACAGTCAAAGTTCAGTAACTTGTCAGCATCTATCCTGGAACTCTGCTGCAGTAACAACTCTTGTACTCTCCTCTCTCTCAGCTCTAGTCACTTCAGGATGCTGGGGAAATGTCTGGGAGGTAATTGCTAACAGATTTAAAAAGAAGCATGATAAATAATAATTGAAAAAGTCTGGTGACAGACCTAATCATGAGAGTCTATATCCAGAGTTAATGTGGTCTAAGGTATGGCAAAGGACAGAGAGACTCCAAACAGATAACCCAAGTTAAGCCCTCCTTCACCTACCATTGAGAAGATTTGGGTTTCACCTGACATCATGCTCAGATCCTTAGTTTGTGATCTAATGGATTAGAAAGGTCCCTGCAGCATTTCAAGCCTGTGATGTTTCAGAAGAGGTTTTTAAATAGTTTTCCCCCTTCATTTCAAAAACAGCCTGGTCTCCCTGCTCTCATGCCAAGTTTTGAGTAGCCTCTATATATGGCAACAACTGTAGCAAACCAATCCATCTGGTGTGTGAAGCCCAGGAGCCCCAACCTGTTGTTGGAGAAGGGAAAGTCACTGTCCCATCATCCAACCTCAGTTGGTCCCTCCATTTTCTCTATGCTCTTTTAATTAAGACCTGGAAGACAAAGAAACAACATATTGCTGGCTACCAAGGAAGACCTATCAGACTGAAGCACACTTCACACCAAAGTCTTTTGTGCTTCTTGGAATAAAGGAATTTTGAGTATCTCCACAAACTTCTACTCACTTCCTCACCCCTTTAACTCTGCTGCATTAGCCCCTGAAATCTTGGGAAGGTGAGGCTGGTAAAGAAAGGAATGGAAAGAGCTTTCTCAGTCAGATGGGCTGTGAACTTCAGCGTGAGCAGGCCATAAAGTCTTTTGCAGAGTGTTTTGCCCTTCCCTTCTTAAGTCATTCTGGAGCATGAAGGACTCAAAGGGCTAGGGTTAGTAAGACAAGACTGAGGCAGACTTGAAGTTGAAGTTAAGGCCCAGACCCTGTCTTCCTATTTCCTACCAGCAGTTTTTGGGATTTGTGAATCAGGAATGAATGATGCCCCTGACAAAAAGGAATTTTTCTTTTGAGGAGATGGGGCAGAACCCTTCAGCCTAGCACCCTGAGGAAAGGGGGCAGGAAGTCCTAGAGGACTCAAATGGCTCCTAGTCCCTTAGTTACAGAAGAACTGAATAGCTCTAAAATGATCCTCGGTTTACTTCGCCCTCTCATTTGATTAAAGTTTTAGTTCAACTAATTAGTATTTAGTGTTTATATCCAACTTACCCCTGGGATTGGGTGGTAGGCAGTGAGAACAAAACTGAAATACCCCTAAAAAATAAAGAAGACCCATTTCCTTGTCCTTTCTCCAAAGCTGACCTTTAAAACAGATCAATTCTCTGCAAACTCCTTTACTGCTTCACTAAAAATGCCCCCTCCCCTCCCACCAAAGTTCTGGCCGTGCCAGCCTCCTAAATGATGGAATATATCTACCTGCCAAGCTCCCCCCACAGTGGATAAGGGCAGATAAGGGTACCAATCTCCACCCTGCCCAACAATGAGTTCATTCACCACAACAAGGCACCTTTCCCCAGAGGAGAGCAGGAGACATGGAGGCTTTCTCCTCTTCTGGCCAGCAGGGTTTGTTAGAGTAGGGATGGATACAGAGTTTGAGACCCTACTGCCGACGCAAAGAGTCCAATCACCAAGTCCAGAGATGAGATGCATAGATGGAGGTGAGCTGGAAGGATGCTTGGAGTCTAGGATTGTTTGCACAGGAGAAACATGTTAGGAGCTCTCATGCAGGTTTCAGGGGAATGGAGAGGACCATCTGACAAAAAAAGGAGGTCCATCCTTTTTCCTGAGGAACAGGACCAAGCCAGACTTCACCTGAGAATGGGTGGCAGAGGTGGGGCTCCACGGGCAGCTGAAAAAATAAAATAAAAAGACTTTTTAAGCTAATTTTTAAAATCTGGGGACTAGATTGTCTTCTTGTTTTGCTTTGTTTCTTTTAAAGAAAATGAAGATGAGGAGAAGCAGATTTTTGACTTAAGAAAACAGAAAAATTCTATATTCTATGCAATTATGGAAAAACTTTCTTTACTACTTCTCTTACCTCGGTTTGTTTTGCTGGGATATATTCTCTGAAAATGTTTATATTCTTCTGGAGCAGGAAAATCTTCTACTGGGTGAAAAGAATACTTTGATTCAAAATCATCTGCGAAAAGAACAGAGTATTACCTCATATTGAACTTCTCTTGCTCCACAGACCTCTGACTTATGAGCCCCCCTTACTAATCTTTAAATGCACTCTGACATATGGAGGGCCTGCCTTGCCCATCTAACCAAGGTTCTTAAAGACAGCAAAAGCAGCACCCGAGGTGGCTCCCATGCACAAACTTGATTATTTTAAGGAGCAAGTCTTTGAGCTGATTCTTCAAAATTTCCCATCAAAAATCAGGCAAGAGGGCTGGGGATGTGGCTCAAGCGGTAGCGTGCTCGCCTGACATGCGTGCAGCCCGGGTTCGATCCTCAGCACCACATACAAACAAAGATGTTGTGTCCGCTGAAAACTAAAAGATAAATATTTAAAAAAAAAAAATTCTCTCTCTCCCTCTCTCTTTAAAAAAAAAAAAAAAAAAAAATCAGGCAAGAACAGGAAACTGCTTCCAACTGTTTGCATGGAAGCAGAAAGAAACAAGAATTCCAAGATTCAATAACATGGTCATTTTATAGATTGTCACCATGGGAAACTACCTGAATTGAATCTACAAATTACAGAATTAACCTCAAATGGTAATATTTTTCTGCAGCTTCTGAGAGATTTGACCACATAGTTCCCTTTCAGCCTAGGTTACCCTCATTTAGTTCTGCAACATACTTGAGAGAGCCACCTCCTTGGTCCCACTACGACTTTCTACGGCCCTCCACAAGAAGGCTCAAATTTCCTATAGGTGCAGTTTAATCACATTACAAAGATTTTTTCATTATGGATGTGTGTTCAAAGCAAACACCTGGTGCATTTAATAGGAACAGACTGAAACATGGGGGATGTGGGCAGGAGGGAAGAAAACAACCACTAAGGAATCCAGAGTGCTAGGGCTACAACAGAGCTTACATAAGCTCTATTCCAGGGGTCCTCCACAGAGGATAAATAATATTCTCTGGACCACATTTTCTATGACTCCATTCCACAACCAGAATCTTTTAGGTAAGGGGTCCCAATACTTATAAACTTGGTAAAGTTAATCTGGTGATTTCCTGATCTAATCAATCTCCTTGCTATACAAATAATAGAAATGAGGCCTAGAGAAATGAAGTGACTTCCTCAAAATGACACAGCTAGTCAGTCAGTGATCTCTGCTGATCAGATAAGAGTTGGGTGATGTTTTTTTGTTTGTTTGTTGTTTGTTTCAATACTGGGGATCAAAACAGAGTCTTGGCATACTAAGCTTGTTTTATTTAGTTTTGGGGTACTGGGGATTGAACCCAGGACCCTGCACGTGCTAAGGAAGCACCACCGCCGAGATATACCCCAAGTCCCACTTGTTTAGTTTTTACACAGCTAAAAGGAGCTCTTCCTAGGATATATAATTCTTGTCTGAATGATCTTAAAGAGGAACAGCCTCTGCCATGAAAACTAACCATAAGTAATGATCCTTGGGAGGACTTGAGAGGAGCTTTAGAGTTAGCATGACACCTGATTATATTTCAACCTATTCCAAAGCAACCATGCCTAGAATTCACATAAGGAAAGGTATGTCAATGGATGGGGCATGAAAGTCTGAGGGTATGTGCCTAATAGAAGAAAAAGTAGGTCCCAATCTCCACCATGTCAGTTTAGGAACTGACTTCCTTAACAAGACTCCAAAAATGCAAGAAGTAAAATCAAGAATCAATAAACAGGATGGAATAAAACTAAAAAACTGCTTCACAGCAAAGGAAACAACCAACAATGTGAAGACAGACCCTATAGAATGGGAAAAATTCTTTACCACACGCACCTCCATATAGTATTAACCTCCAGGATACATAAAGAACTCAAAAAACTCAACACCAAAAAAAACCCCCAAATAACCCAATCAATAAATGGGTAAAGAAACTGAACAGACACTTCAAAGAAGAAGAAATACAATCGATCAACAAATATATGAAAAAATGTTCAACATCTCTAGAAATTAGAGAAATGAAAATCAAAACTACACTTCCATCTTTTTTTTTTTTAATTTTTTTTAGTTGTTGATGGACCTTTTTTTATTTTTTAAACTTATTTGTATGTGGTGTTGAGAATCGAACCCAGTGCCTCATGCATGCTAGTTGAGCACTCTGCCACTGAGCCACAACCCCAGCTCCTACACTTCCATCTTATTCCAGTCAGAATGGCAATCATCAAGAATATAAGCAACAAGGGCTGGGATTGTGACTCAGCAGTAGCACATTTGCCTGGCATGTGTGAGGCACTGGGTTCAATTTTCAGCACCACATATAAATAAATAAAATAAAGATCTATCAACAATTAAGAAAAAACAATTAAAAAAAAAGAATACAAGCACAATTAATGTTGGCAAGGATGTAGGAGAAAAGATACACTCATATATTGCTGGTGAGACTGCAAGTTGGTATAACCATTATGGAAAGCAATTTAGAGGAGATTCCCCAGAAAACTTGGAATGGAACCACCATTTGACCCAGTCATCTCAATCCTAGGTTTATACGCAAAGGACTTAAAATCAACATTCTACGGTGACACAGCTCTATCAGTGTTTACAGCAGATCAATTCACAATAGCTAAACTATGGAACCAACAAAGTGCACTTCAACATATGAATGGATAAAGAAACTGTGGTATATATACACAATGGAATATTACTCAGCCTTAAAGAAGAATAAAACTATGGCATTTGCCAGTAAATGGATGGAACTGGTGAATATTATGCTAAGCAAAATAAGCCAACCCCAAAGTACCAAAGGCCGAATGTTTTCTCTGATATGTGGATGCTAAGAAGGGAGGGGAGAGGGTGAAGGTAGGAATGATAGTAGAATGAATTGGACATTATTACCCTATGTGCATATATGATTACAGACCCTGTAACTCTATATCATGTACAACTAGATGCATGAGAAGTTATACTCCATTTATGTATGATGTGTCAAAATGCACTCTACTGTCATGTATAACAAGTAGAATAAAAAAAAATTTTTTTTAAAGATTTAGACATTAAAAAAAAATGATTGAGAGTAAATGTCAGAAAGGAACTGCTGTAAACAAAGATTATCTTGTGGCCATTCCCATTCCACACTAGCCATCTGGCAGCCAAGACACTGCAGTCAGTGAAGTAACCACAGGAACTCTGAGGCAAAACAACTAACTACTTACCCAAGAAAGATCGAACAGTGGTGATAGAATCTCTGTGGCCATTCCTCAGGGGTGGTGGAGGAGGGGGTGGCCCAGCTGGCGTCCTTGAGGGTGGAGGTGGGGGCTTTCCTCTGTTCAGGGGTTCTGACCCATGCATTCGGTATGGGGGTGGGGGTGGAGGAGCATCCCTGGCACCATTTCTGATCATGGGGGGCGGAGGTGGAGGAGCTGCAATTAAAATTCAAAGTAGTTAGGTTTGGGTGTTGAGCTGGCAAGGGGAAGGAGGATTTGAGAGACACGGCAAAAAGTGTCTTAGTGCTTTCCTGAATAACTGGGTGCTATGAGCCTCTCAGTAGCATGTTAAATATCATATTCACCTTCCCCCTCATGCTTATTTCTTGAATAGCACTGTCACTTTTCCAGGTATCAAAGTTTCAGACCTTTTTTAGTTTCCACAAATGAGTCAAGAATCCTATCTATTCTTGATGTCTTTCCCCTAGCTTTCCCATCCCTTCCTCCACAATTCTAATTCAGATCATCTCACATTTAGCCTGTTCTGCAAAAGCCTTCCAAGTATTCTCCTTGCATCCAATCTCTTACGGCTCAAATTTAACTTCCTAAAATACTTGCTTCAATCTTTTCAAGGCTTTTGCATCTTGTACAAAAGAAAGTTTCAAGCCCTTTGCTTAAATAGTAAACTACATCAGTAAGCCGGATCTCTTCTTTTCCTCCCTTCCTCCCTCTTTTCCTTCTTCCTCTTTTCTTTAGAAAAGAACCCAGCAGAGCTTTACTACTGAGCCACATCCCCAGCCCTTTATTTTTTATTTTGAATCAGGGTCTCACAAAGTTGCTGAGAGTCTTGCTAAACTGCTGAGGCTGGCCTTGAACTTGCAATCCTCCTGCCTCAGCTTCCCAAGTCTCCAGTATTATAGGAGAGCACCACCATGTCCAGCTCTTCTTTCTTAATTTCTACACTGGGTCAGGTGCCCCTCTTCTGCACTACACAGTGTATCCATACCACTCTACTATACTGCATTATAACTATTCATTATATGGGCTTCTTCCCTAGTATACTATGTACTCCCTAATGTCTGAATAGTTCCTTCTTCTGTGCAAATGTACAGCACATGGGAAGTATTCCATGTCTAATGAATAAACTGAATCCCTGTGTTGTTCTTGTGGCTCTCCCTGCAATACTCTGAAATCCCTCTTTCCTTAATACCAAGTCCTATGTTTTTTTTTTTTTTTTAATTTGTTTTAGTTGTAGTTGGACACAATACCTTTATTTATTTTTATGTGGTGCTGAGGATCGAACTCAGTGCCTCACACGTGTTAGGCAAGCACTCTACCATTGAGCTATAACCTCAGCCCCCAAATCCTATCTATCTTTCAGGGTTCAATTCAAGTCCTATCTTCTCAAGGCTTTCTTCAAAGCAATCTACTCTATTTTGAGCTTCTCCTTTTTTGGTATCTTACAGCATATATTCCAAAACTTTACAGTACAGACTAAATTGAGTGTTTTTCAGAATATATATAGTAGATTCACCTTGGGAAGTTACATATATACAGTGTTTTTCTCATTGCTCAAAAAACTTGGGAGCACCACTTTTGGAAGTGCCTCCAAAGCCAGTTTATGAGAGCCATTGATATTATTATGGGAAGTCACATTGCACTTCTGAGGTTGTCACATCACCATCAACAACAAAAACATTTGGCTGGATATAGTGGTGCATATCCTTAATCTCAAGCAACTCAAAAGAGTTGGAGAGGGGCTGGGGATGTGGCTCAAGCGGTAGCGCGCTCGCCTGGCATGCGTGCGGCCCGGGTTCGATCCTCAGCACCACATACAAACAAAGATGTTGTGTCCGCCGAAAACTAAAAAATATTAAAATTCTCTCTCTCTCTCTCACTCTCTCTTTAAAAATAAATAAATAAACACTTTAAAAAAAAAAAAAAAAGAGTCAGGCAGGAGGCTCCCCAAATTCAAGGCCAGCCTGGGCAACTTAGCAAGACCCTGTCTCAAAATAAAAATAAAAAAGATTGGGGATACACATATTGTAATCAGTCACTACATTTCTAGGGTCAATTCCACAGAAATAAAAGTGTCACTATGAAAGCTTAAAAAAAAAAAGGCAGGGGAGCTAGGTGCAGTGGTGCATGCCTATAATCCCAGTGGCTCGGGAGGCTGAGACAGAAGGATTGTGAGTTCAGAGCCAGCCTCAGCAACTTAGCAAGGCACTAAGCAACTCAATGAGACTCTATCTCTAAATAAAATACAAAATAGGGCTGGGGATGTGGCTCAGTGGAAATGCCCTTGAGTTCAATCCCAGTACCCATAAAAAGGTGGGGAGGGGTAGGCAGAGGGTTTAGGTGGAATGCTCCTAGGTTCAATCCTCATACCAAAAAAAGGAAAAAAACAAAACAAAGGAAAAAAACAAAACAAAACAAAAAAATGTGTACCCATCTCTGACTCTGCTTCTTGGCCATTTTCAAAAATAAAATTCATCCTTACAAGACAAAACTTTGCCAAGAAGCTGATATCAAAAATATGCCTAAGGGCTGGAGTTGAAGCTCAATGGTAGAGCGCTGGCCCATCACATGTGAGACACTGGGTTCAATCCTCAGCACATAAAAATAAATAAATATGGGCTGGGGTTGTAGCTCAGTGGTACAGCACTTGCCTACTATGTGTGGGGCACTGGGTTCAACCTTTAGCACCACATAAAAATAAATAAACAAAATAAAGGTATTGTGTCCATCTACAACTAAAAAAATTAATTAATTTTAAAAAAACTTAAAAAGCATGCCTGAGAAAAGGGCAATATCACTGGAATAGGTTCTACAGTGTTTAGGTTGTATTATCATAGGCTTTTCATTAACAAGAGCAGCTACCATTGACTGGGTATCCATCACATTCCAGGCATTTCACTATGTACTAAGTCTTTATATTATATATATATATATAATTTATATTATACATATATATATAATTATATATATATGTATAATATAAATATATATTTATATTATATATATAATTTATATTATATATATATATAATTTATTTATTTTTATTTATTTTTTTAGTTGTAGGTGGACATAATGTCTTTATTTTTTACTTTATGTGGTGCTGAGGATCGAACCCAGGGCCTCGCTCGCATATGCTAGGCGAGTGCTCTACCGCTGAGCCACAGCCTCAGACCCTGTACTAAATCTTTAAAAACTCAAAACTCTTACAGCCACTCCTACAAAGTATTTTCTATTATCCCCATTTCACAAATAAAACAATTAGGACTCAGATTATTTGTCTAAGGTCACAGATCTAATAAAAATAGACTCAGCACACATCTGCTCTTTTTTGGTGTGTGTGTGTGTGAGAGAGAGAGAGAGAGAGACAGAGAGAGACACCGGGGATTGAACCCAGGGCCTTCTGCCTGCTAGGCAAGCACTCTACCACTGAGCTATATCACCAGTACCTACATCTGCTCTTTGCAATATCCTCACACTGTTCTACCTCAAGCAATAGGGATCTTATCTCCCTAGATTTTTTAATTTTTTTGTACCAGGAATTGAACCCATGGGCGCTTAACCACTGAGCCACATCCCTAGCCCTTTATTGTATTTATTTACAGACAGGGAGTCTCACTGAGTTGCTTAGGTCCTCACTAAGTAGCTGAGGCTGCTCTGAACTCATGATCCTCCTGCCTAAGCCTCCTGAGCTGCTGGGATTACAGGCATGCACCACCACACCTGGCCCTAACTAAGGTGTTGGAAGTGTGTCTTAACACTGTTTTAATTATAAAAGTGGATATTATCATTCCTCCTGAAATACTGTGAGAACTCCTGTAGGGTGATCATATAGCTGAACACAGTAATGGGATGACACACATGAACACACACAATCTAGCACAACAGACTCAATAAATGTTAGTTTTTGTTTCTCATAAGATATGCTAAGAATGTGAATTCTCTCATTCTTTTCAAGGTCTGTTTAAGATATGGGCAGGGGTCATTGGATATAATAAAGATTAATCTCCTTAACACCTAGCAGATCTCTAAGCCTTGTTTTTATCCCAAATCAAAGCTCTTTTTTATTCCCTAAACCCTAGATTTCCTAGGGCCCTGAAAAACTGTATCTACTTATAAGGCAGAGAGGGTTAGCTAGGTTCACAAGGATACCAGCTAGACATTAGACAGGTAACAGTGAGGAATGCCAACCTGAGCTGGCCAAAACAGAGTAAGACAAGAGTGATCGGCCTGGCTTATCCAGCTCCTTTCTCACAAAGGGTCATCCCAACCATGTCCCACTCTCTCCAATAAGCCTCTGAGCTCTTTGTCAGATCCTGTTTTAAGACTATTTCAAATGACAGAGCAAGAGTCCAAAGACCCTAAAAAAATAATCAGCTTGCAAAAGAAGCCCTGGGGTAGGAGATAGCCTTTTGGAATCCAAAATAATCCGAGTTTTGAAGAAAACATGATGGATCAATTTTCTCTTTTGATTCCCTTAAAAAAGGACCGTATTTTACTCCTCAAAGGAAAATTTAAGAAAATAAACTCTATGGATCAATGAAACCAAGTTTTCTGGTGGCTGAGCACTCTTGAGAAGGTAAAAGATTCCATGCTCTTCAAATATAAATAATTCATATAGAAACAAAAGGACATTATCACATAATAGTGCCACAGTATTATCTGAAAGAGGTAAATCCATAAACTACTTAGAAGTAATTTGCATAAAACCAGTAAAATTCATCAGCACCTCACATTTTCACACATACTTTTATTTAGTTTATTATGTTTTTATTTTTAAATTTTAATTAATTTATTTTTGCAATACTGGAGATTGAATGCAGGGTGCTGTGACACTTAGCTACACCCCCAGCTCTTTTTACTTTTTATTTTGAGACAGGGTCTTGTTAGGCTATTGAAGCTAGCCTGGAACTTGTGATCCTCCTGCCTCAGCCTCCCAAGTTACTGGGATTACAGGCAAGCCTGTGCCACCATACCTGAATCACTTACAGATAAGTAAAGAAACAGAAAATCAGAGCGATCTGCCCAAAGCCATACAACAAATAGTGTCACTACTCAGAAAACCTCAGATAAAAATATCTTTTTTTCCCAATGTACAACTCTTAAGAATTGCTGTTCTCTGGCTAGGGTTGTAGCTTAGTGATAGAGTGCTTGCTGGACATGTGGGAGGCACTGGATTTGATTCTCAGCATCACATATAAATAAAAAGCAAAATAAAGGTCCACTGACAACTAAAAATTAAAAAAAAAAAAAAAAAAAAAAGAATTGCTGTTTTGTGCGGGTTTGTAGCTCAGTGACAGAGCACTTGCCTAGTGCACGTGAGGCACTGGGTTTAATCCTCAGCACCGTGTAAAAATAAATAAATAAATAAATGTATTGTGTTTGTCTATAACTAAAAAAATAAAATAGATAAAAAAAGAACTGCTATTCTGGTTACTGATGAGACATAAGCCGAGGCCTCTCCCAGTCCAACATTGGTAATGGCTAACTAGATAGAAGAACAAAGATCATAATTTCAAAATTTTCCAAACAAAGCACATAGAACTGAGATGTGAGAAGCAAGACGTTTATAGACTATTCAAACCATACAGAAATTGTGTTTTTCTATGCTTCTCTCCTGGATGGGTTTGAAAGATAACAAGCTTTTTCCAAATAAAGTGTCTTTTAAAAAAATCATTAAATTAAAAAAAAAAAAAAAAAAAAAAGGCCAGATATGGTGGCACACACCTGTAAGCCCAAGAATTCAGGAGGCTAGAGTAGAAGGATTGCAAGTTCTAGGCCAGCCTCAACAACTTAGCAAGACCCAGTCTTAAATTTTAAAAAAATGGGCTAGGGATTCAGCACACTGGTAGAGTGCCCCTGGGTTCAACCCCCAGTATCTCTCACACACACAAAATAATAATAATTAATTAAACCTGAACTTCTTAGAATCAGGGGCCACCTTAGGACTATATCCTAATGGCAAAAACTAGGGAAATATGGGTCAAAAACGTACGGACTACTGTTTGGCCTTTATTAGATTGACAACTCCTAAAGTACAAATCTGTATGTACCTAACTAAGCAGCAGCACAGGTTAATGGACTTTTGCTTTTTTTTTTGTACCAGGGATTGAACCCAGGGCACTTAACCACATCCCCAGCCCTTTTTATGTTTTATTTTGAGATAGGGTCTTGCTAAGTTACTCAGGGCCTCACTAAATTGCTGAGGCTGGTTACTTTCCATCCTCCTGCCTCAACATTCCAAGTTGCTGGGATTACAGACGTGCACCACCATGCCCGGCTTAATGGGCTTATAATGCATACTTCTTGAAGACAAGACTTTTATTGTTGAAACAGTATCTTACTATGCTGCCCAAGCTGGACTCAAACTCCTGGGCTCAAGAGATCTTTCTGCCTCAGTCTCCCGAGTAACTTAGACTACAGGCATATGATACCATGCCCAATGACAATTTCTTTATCAACATTCTATACACATAAAGATTAATATATATACACAAAGAGCTTAACAGCCACTTTTGGGAGGAATGGTTCAAAGTCCAATAACATAGGAATACAGCTTTATATACCCACACCCCACTCTCCCTTACAATCACACATGCCCCAAAAATGCCAACACTGGTTATATACAATTCTGCACCTTATTCTGTACCTGCAAATGCACAGCTGAACACACACCATGTTGATTACTCTTACTTAAAACATATGGCCCCTAATCTGAAGTAGGCCTTTTACGTTTTAGCTACCCAAGAATGCTAGTCCATTCAACTCCCACGTTCCAAATGACCATTTCATGCCTTTTCTCTCTATCCTCAAACTGTTCTCTCCTTCCCTATCACTTATAGCTGATGTTCTTCACTGTGAAAACAAGCAAATTAGAAGAAACTTCACAAACTCCTACTACTGCACTACTTATTCTCTTGTTTCTATGGAAGACCCCTTACCTATAGATCAGATCCCATTTCCTCCTATCTCCTCAAAGACTATTCAGGTAAATTGTTCCCACTCTGCTGGTTTGTTGGTTTGTTGGTTTGTTTGTTTTGGTCCTCTGATACTAAGACCAATGTCAGTTCTCAGCCTCCAACTTACCAGACTCTTCAACAGAAAAGAGGTGCTCACTTTACCTTGAGGTTTTTCCATCACTCTCTTGGTTTTTCTCCCTCCTTCCTCATTAGAGGATTTTTATTTCCTCTGCTGGGTTTGCTTCATCTCTAACATAGGAGGCCCCAGCCACAGACATTTTCTATATATAACTACCTCCTTAGGTGATATCATCAAGCATGTGGTTTTTGATGCCATTCAGATTAACCTCTCTAGCCCAGATCTCTCCCCTAAACTTTAAAGTGTCATTCAATCACCAATTCACTCTCTCTCCTTGGACGTCTAATAGGCATCTCAAACTTATTTAATGCCAAAAACCAAACAGCACTCCTCTACCAAATCTGCTGCTGTCTTACCCACCTGCCTAGTTTATTCCAACAGCCTCCTGAGTGGTCTCCTTTTTGCCACCTCAATCTTCCTACAGTCTGTTCTCAACACAGAAGCTAGTGGTCTCATTAAATGGAAAATCAAATAAATACTACTTCTCTGTTAACCCCCGCCCCCCAGTAGCTAGCTCCCCATCACAGAGTTCAGTCCAAACTCTTCACAAAGTCCTATAATGTTCTCTCAGGGAAATCTAGTTTTCTCACCTCCACTCCTGCCACTCTTCCCCTTACTCCTTCTCATCCTGTCAAAATGACCTCCCTACTGTCCCCAAAATGAGTCAAAAATACTCCTTTAAAAAAAAAAAAAAAAGAACAGTCATGCCTTAAGGTCTCTTCACTTGTCCCCATTGCCTGCAATGGTTATACTCTTCAGAGAATTTCTAAGCTTACCCATCGTAATTTCAGGTCTTTGCCAAATTGTCACTATTTAAAAAATAAAAAGAGCTAGAGATGTGGCTCAGTGGTTAAGCACCCGAATTCAATTCCCCAGTACCAAAAAAAAAAAAAAAAAAAAAAAAAGTGCTGAGTGCAGTGGCACATGCCTGTAATCCCAGCAATTCAGGAAGCTAAGGCAGGAAGATCACAAGTTTGAGATCAGTGTCAGCCACTTAGCAAAACTCTATCTCAAAATGAAAAACAAAAAAGTCTAGAAATGTGGCTCAGTGGTAAAGCACCCCTGGGTTGAATTCCCAATACCAAAAAACAAAAACTAAAAAAAAAAAAAAAATCATTGTATCAGTAAGGCTTTGTCCTGACTCTACCTACTCCTCCTCCATCTCAAAGTATTTCCTCATTCCCACCCTCATATTTCTTCTCTCCTTTGTGTTTCTCCAAAGTAAACCATGTACTATATATTTGTTTTACTACTTTATCCAGAACAAGAATTTTTTATCTTTTCTATTTACTCATGTTTCCCTAACAACAGAGTCTGCCATATAAAACCGCTCTCAAAGCTGAGTGCAGTGCCCCATGCCTGTAATTCCAGTGTCTCAGGAGGCTGAGGCAGGAGGATCACACAAGTTCAAAGCTGGCCTCAGCAACTTAGTGAGGCCCTAAGCAACTTTCCATAACCCTGTATCAAAAAACAAAACAAAAAACAAAAAAACAGGCTGGGAGGCTGGGGTTGTAGCTCAGTGGTATAGCGCTTGCTTAGCATGTATGAGGTACTGGGTTTGATCCCCAGCACCACATAAAAATAATAAATAAACAAACAAAATAAAGGTATTTAAAAAAAAATTACACCATGTTTAAAAAAAAAAAAAAACAGGCTGGGAATATGGCTCAGTGGTTAAGCATCCCTGGGTTCAATCCCAGGTACCAAAAAAATGGCTCTCAATAATACAAGTGTATGAATTATTCTTCTCCTCAATCACTGAAGGGACACTCTGAGGAAAAAAAGGTGAAAAGAAAAAATCATGAAAGGAAATAAAGGGGTTTCCAAACACTTACCTGCTCCTCTACTAGGAGGGTCTCGAGCTGGAGGAGGAGGCCTATTACTCAATAAAGAGGGAGATGCTGAGGTGGGTGGAGGAGGTGCTAGGCCTCTGATAGGCCCAGGTGTCTTCCTATGTAAAGAATTGTGTCTCTGAGGCAGCTCAGGGGCTGATTCATTAGTGGGACTGGAAGGTCCATTGGGGACCCCGGGAGGTTGGCGGTAAGGCGGTGGAGGAGGAGCCAGAGATTGGCCACTTGGTCCTGTTCTGATATTCACAGGGGAAGGAGGTGGTTTGACTGGAGGGGGAGCAGGAGGGCCCTCTCGGCCAGGGTGGAGCCTTTGTCCAGGTGTCGGTGGCAAGGGTTTCTCTCGGTTGTAGGCTGGGGCTTTGTTGCTGTGCATAGGCAGAGGTGTAGGGGGTGCGTTGGCACGACGCCCTGGAGGCGGTGGGGGAGGCGCGGAGGAGCTGTGCTTCATGCCCGTACTGCTGGTGGTGTTGGGCCGAGAAAGGTCCGGTAAAGAGGGTCTCTGCATCCGGGGCAGTTCTGGGAGGGAGGCTCGGCCACTGTCTGTATCATCTTGCGGACGTCCACTGGCTGTAGATACTGGAGGCCTTGGGGCAGCAGCTCTAGAACTGGGGACTTGTAGCGCTGGCTTACCAGCTATGTTCTCTACAAATACATCAGACAACACTGGGTCAACAGAGCAAGGTATCTATTAGATAGTATCTCTACTTCACCTGCCTCCTCAGTGCAACTTTCACGATTCTGGAATTTGTTTTGTTTGTGGTGTTGAGAGTCAAACCCAGGGCTTGACAAATATAAAGCACTCCCTCTATCACTGAGCTACTTCCCAGACTTAGTTCTGAGTTTTTATTTGATTTTAGGCTCAGAATCATTTAAAAATTTTTGCTGATATGAGCTGAATAATTTTTTTGATTTTATTTTTAGTTGGCAAATAATAACTATACATATTTATGGGGTATAAAAAGTGATATATACTCTGTGGAAGGATTAAATCAAGCTGATTAACCAACCTAGAATGTCAAATATTTATTTCTTCACAGTAATAACATTTAAAATCACTCTTTCAGCAATTCTGAAATATATATTATTATTCACTATAATTACCATGCTATGTAATAGATTACTAAAATGTATTTTTCCTGTCTAACTGAAACTCTCTACTCTTTGATCAATATCTCTGTCCTTATCCCCCTTTGATCAATATCTCTGTCCTTACCCGAGCTACTAGTAACCAACATTGTATTCTCAACTTCCACATTCAATTATTTTAGATTCTAAATATAAGTGAGATCATACAGTATTCGCCTTTCTGTGTCTATCTGGCTTATTTCACTTAAAATAGTGTCCTCCTAGCTTATTTATTGTGGCTCAGTGGTATAGGAATTACAGGCATGACAGAATTTCCTTCTATTTAAATGCCGAATAATATTCTTTTGTATATCTATCACATTTTCTTTACCTAAGTTGAATACATTTTTATTTAACCTCTCAAATTTTGTTTATTCTGTAACTACTCCTCTGTTCCCACCTCAACCACAGTCCTCAACTCCAGATGACCTACTTGGGACAAGTCAGAAATTAACAAATGCACTTTAGAAATCTCCTAAGAAAGTATTTATCAAATACCTGAACCGTCCTTGGCTCCCACAGGGCGGAGCTTCGGCACTCCTCCTTGGAAGAGACCTCCCTTGGGTTGCAGGGCAGCAGCTCCAGAGCCGTAACCACCACTGCTTCCTCTGGGCTCTGGAAAGCATACCGTTAAGTTTTCATGTCATATGTTCTGTGCTGATGACCAGTCAACCCCGGGACAACCCCTCCTCTATCTGGGCTTTAATTTGCAAACAAACCAATCTTGCTTTTTTTTTTTGCCTTTTCATTTAAAAAAACTAGACCTTTCTACTGCACAGCTTCAAATGGGGATGGAACTCTTCACTGTGATGAAAGAGAAAAAAACAAAAGGAACAAGGAGCCATTCTTCTCTTACTTAGGGTGAAGTGATAACAAGTGGAATAAAGAAACGTTCAACAGAGTTCTCTGGGCTCTCCTTTCCAAATCCCAGATGTAAGGGAGCTAACAGTTCAAGGAAACTCTCCTGAGGACTACAGGAATGGAAACTTGTAGCAATTATAAAATCATGTTTTGTTTCAGTCAAGAGGTTTCTAGGAATGTAGTAGTCTCCTCAAAGAACAGCCAAAGATGTGTCCCAACAAGCATTAGAAGGTGGGAGTCTTAACTTGGAGAATACTTGTTAAGGGTCAGGAAGAAACTTCTAAAGTATTCAAATGAGCAAACAGGAAGAGCCAATGGAAGTCCCAGGACAAAAGTTTCTCACTCAAGACTCAATAATAAAAATGACAGCCCAGATAAATCTCCAAGTCAATTCTGGAATCCTCGTGTCTCACTAGGAAATGAAGCTTAGACTCACTCTCGAGGACAGGAGCACTCCGATCATTAATGTTGGTCACCTTCTTCAGTTTGGTCCCTTTGCAAATGTCCTGTAAGAGGGCACCTCTTCCCCGCTGCTCATCTCTACTCAGCTTGGGAGGGTCTATGTTTGCCTGGAGGAAGAGGGAAATAAAATGTTTACCTAAATAGTTCCCTTCATCACAAGCTCAAGATAAATGACCTAAGTGAAACTGGATTCCATAAGAGGCCTGCGTGACCCAATCACACATATGTCCCAAGTGGCCATATCAATGTGCCAGTCTTTTTTCTCCTATTCTAAACTTTTGTGAAGAGTATAGATCTCTTCCTATTCATAAGTTTCATACAGAAGGCCTGCATTAATATTATCCATACGCTAGGTTTTGTGCATTGACCACTCTATACATATCACCATCACCAAGGCAAACATTTGAGTCCCAGAAATTGTGCTAAGCATATTATCTATATTATCTCATTAAAACCTAGAAATATTCCTATGAGAAAGGTATTATTATCATTATCCCCCACTTGGAAAGTGTGGACCAGAAGCTGAATAGTTTCTTAAGACAGTACAACTTTGTAAATGGTAAAGCAAAAATCCAAACCCCAATGGTGACCACAAAGCTCATCTTATCTCTACTAACATATCCTGTTGTCTCCATCTTTCTTCAGTTTATACTCTAAACAATATTATAGAATGGATAATAATATTCCCATTCCAAAGAAGAGAAAATAAAGGTTTAGGAAAGTAATGTCACATGATTAGTAAACATAACCAAGATTTAAAGGTCCTTGCCTTGTCTACTCTCCCAATTGAAACTTTCAACATCATGTATTTTTTCAGGTAATTTATTTTCCTCTTAAATGTCAATTCCCAGAGAGCTATGCTTAGCCTCCATCTAAATGTTTCTGAGCAAGCTCATCTAATGGTTTGCATACCACATGTAAGCCCAAAAATCTCACATCTTTTTTTTCTTGTCACCCATGCCTATGATCTGAGCTTCATATCCATATATATGCACCAATGACTATAGGACATCTCCAAATGAATATTCTACTTGTAAGTATAACACATCAATAATGATATTCCTGAATAGGAAGACCCAATATTATACATGTGTTAAATCTTAACATAATTTGTAAGCTTAGAGCTTTTTAAACTAAACAAATGGAATTTTTAAGAAAATAGGACTTGTGACTGGGTGCAGTGGCATATGCCTGTAATATCAGTGGCTTGGGAGGCTGAGGTAGAAAGATCCTGAGTTCAAAGCCAGCCTCAGCAAAATTGAGGTGCTAAGCAACTCAGTGAGACCCTGTCTCTAAATAAAATACAAAATAGGGCACTTGCCTGGCATGTGTGAGGCACTGCATTCATTTCTCAGCACCACATATAGTAAAATAAAAGGTCTATCAACAACTAAATACACACACACACACACACATATAAACAATATAGATAGAGCTGGGGATGTGGCTCAGTGGTCGAGTGTCCCTGAGTTCAATACCCGGTACTCCCCTCGACCCCCGGCCAAAAAAAATAGGACGTGTGCCACCAAAAGCCAAGAGTAACAACAGGAGTACAGGGACAGAGCTAATAAATGCAATAAAATATGAAGTTCATAAGCAGATCCAGGTCAATGTAAGAAATAAGAATAGGCTGGGAATATAGCTCAGTTGGTAGAGTGTCTACCTTGCATGCACACGGCCCTGGGTTCAATCTCCACAACCACACAAAAAAAAAAGAAAGAAAGAAATAAGAAAATGGTGCATGCCCATAATCCCAGCTAAGACAGAGAGAGCAAGACAGGAGGATGACCAGTTCAAGGCAAGACCCTGTCTCAAAATAAAAAGGAGTGAGGATGTAGCTAAGTAACAAAGAAAGTGCCCCTGGGTTTAAACCCCAGTACAACTAAAATAAAATGGTAATAATAAAGGCTGGAGGGGCTGAGTTGGGGCTCAGTGGTAGAATGCTTGCCTAGCACATGTGAGGCCCTGGATTCAAACATCAGCACCACCTAAAATAAAATGAATAAAATAAAGCTATTAAAAAAAAAAAAAAAAAAAAAAAAACAAGGCTGGGGATATGGCTCAGTGATAGAGAGCTTGCTGTAATGAGGCTCTGGGTTCAATACCCAGTACTTGAAGAATAAAAGTATATTTCTTCAGTACAGAAAAGATAGATTACTAAATATACAGTGGATGACAACTTTTTATAAAGTTAAATTCCTAGTTGAATTATAAAATTTAAGTGTAAAAAACAAAACCATATATGTACTGTACGGAGAAAATAGGTAAGTGGAAGGACCTTCTAAACATGACAAATAAAATATAGGAAAAGACTGACAGAATTACTTATTACAAATTATTTATTTAGGAATATAGGCAGATGACAAACTGGGAGGAAAAGATATCTGGGACAAATGTAATATATGATAAACACAAAGGTAATATCCTACCTATGGAGCTTTACCATATAATGATGACTTAAAAATCAACAGGAAAATAAGCAAAGAACATAGCCAATACTTCACAAAAGAAATCAAATAACCACCAATACAAACAAAATATATATAGTATTAAAAAAGAATGCATGCTAAAACAGAGTATCATTAGTTACCTATTAAACTGGTAAAGATTACATCATTACTAAAAAGACTACAAGCTTCATGAAGGCAGGGACCACTGCTCACTGCAGTACACGCCTGATACACTGAGCTCAAAAAAAATGTGTATAATGAAGAAGTACCATATGGTGGTCATAAATATTCAGAGAAACAGGCACTCACACCATGCGGGGCAAGATAAATTGGCATAATCTTTCTAAAAAGTAATTTCACAATATGTATCAAAAGCCTTAAGAAAGTCTGGCACAAGAATTCTACTTATTGAAATTAATTTTACAGTCAGGCACTGTGTCACATAGCTGTAATCCCAGCGTCTCGGGAGGCCAGGAAGCTGAAATAGGAGGATTGAAATAGGAGGCCAGGGCTGATGCTGTAGCTCAGTGATAGAATGCTTGCCTAACGTGTGAGGCACTGGGTTTGATTCTTAGCAGCACATAAAAATAAGAACAAAAAACTAAATAAAAAAGAAAGTTTGAGGCCAGCCTTAGCAACCCAGCAAGATCCCTAAGCAACTTATCAAGACTTTGTCTCAACCAAAACAAAACAAAACAGACCAGGTGCAATGGTGCACACCTGAATCCCAGCAGCTCAGGAGGCTGAGGCAGGAGGATGAGTTCAAAGCCAGCCTCAGGAATGTCAAGGTGCTAAGCAGTTCGGTGAGACCTTGACTCTAAATACAATACAAAATAGGGCTGGGGACGCAGCTCAGTGGTTGAGTGCTCCTGAGTTCAATCCCCACAGTACTCGCCCCCCTGAAAACAGAAAACAAAAAACAAAACAAAACAAAACAAAAAATGGGCTGGAAATGTGGTTCAGTGGTTAAATGCCCCTGAGTTCAACCCCCCAGTACAAAATAATAATAATTATTATTGTGCTTTTATAAAATATTTTTTAGATGTTGATGAACCTTAATTTTATTCATTTATTTATATGCAGTGCTGAGAATCGAACCCAGTCACACATGCTAGGCAAGCGCTCTACCACTGAGTGGTGATCCCAGCCCAATTGTATTTTTTTTTAAACAGGTTCACTATTAGTGTAACTTCTTATTTTTAAAATTTATTTAGGTAATTTTTGGTTTTTTTATTGTTCTTTTTTTTGGGGATTGAACCCAATCCAAAAAACTCACTTAACCACTGAGCCACATTCCCAGCCACCCCCCTTTTTAGTTGTAGATGGACACAATATCTTTATTTTGTTTATTTATTTATATGTGGTGCTGATAAAATCCAGTGCCTCTCAGAGCTAGGCAAGCACACTACCACTGAGCCACAACCCCAGCCCCATCCTTTTTTTTTTTTTTTTTTTTTTAATTTAGAGACAGGATCTCACTGAGTTGCTAAGTGCTTTGCTAAGTTGCTGAGGCTGTCTTTGAACTCCCAATCCTCCAGCCTCAGCCTCCCAAGCTGCTGGGATTATAGGTGTATGCCATGGCACCCAGCCTAACTTTTATTTATTTATTTTTTTAAACTTTTTTTTTTTTTAGTTGTAATTGGACACAATACCTTTATTTTATTTATTTATTTTTATGTGGTGCTGAGGATGGAACCCAGCACCTTGGACGTGCTAGGCAAGTGCTCTACCACTGAGCCACAACCCCAGCCCCAGGAATTAGTTTTGAGGGGGAAAAAAAAATGCACAAGGCTACTAATTGCAATAAATTATTTATAACAGCATATAACTGAAAATAATATAAAAGTTCAACAAAAAGGAACAATGAAACTATAACTATACAATGGAGTACCAGTTAAGCTCTTAAAGATGTAGAACTGTCTCAGCAGTAAACATTTTGACACAATCATAAAAATATTACAAAACAATAGTGTTACTCCAGTTTTCTCTTCTATAAAACAGGAATAACAATAGAACCTGTCACACAGGTAGTTTTGGGAATTAAATGAGGTGCCACTTTTTTCTTTTTTTCATTGTGGTGCTAGAGATTGAACCCAAGGCCTCACACATCATTAGTCAAGTGCTATCTACCCCTTAGCTACATTCCTAGTGAGATCAAACTTTTATTTATTACTTTTTGGAAGGATACTAGGGATTGAACCTATGCACACTTAACCAGTAAACCATATCCCCAGCCCTTTTTATTTTTATTTTTTGTTTTGAGACAGAGTCTTGCTGAGGCTGGCTTTGAACTTGTGATTCTACTGCCTCAGCCTCCTTAGCTATGAGGTCACACTTTTAAAAAGATTGTTAGTACAGTGCTTAGTGTATATAGTAAAAGCTCAATAAACAATATATACTTTAGGAGGAAAAAAGGTATACACAGAAAATTTCTGCAAGTACATACTGTACAATGATATACTACTGAAGATTATTATCATGCAATAATTCTTGGTTTTCTTGTATTTTCTAATTTTCCTACAGTAAACATAAAACACAATCTTAACAAAAGTTAACCATAGTTTGGCATTTTTTACTTTTATTAGTATTTCCTAATTTTATACAAACTTTTTTTGGGGGAGAGGTAATAGGGATTGAATCCAGGGACTCACTCATGTACAGAATTCATTTCCAGGCCTTTTTATTTTGAGACAGAATCCTACTAAGACGCCCAGATTGGCCTTGAATTTGAATTTGCAATCCTTTCTCAAGACTCTAGAGTTGTTGGGATTACATGTTTGTGCCATTGTACCCAGCTCTACAATCACATTACAATAACAGTTCTGAAAATACTATTACTCAATACCCCCCAAAATGACACTATTAAACATTTAAGGACATGAGAAGCCATTCATACCATTCACAATATAGTAATGAAAAAAAAAAAAAGCAGATTAGAAATCAGTATGTATAGTATGCACAGCCTCTTTTTTTTTTTTTTAAGTAGAAGGGAAAGAAGAAGGGGGAGATATACATAAAACCATTATGAAGACTGGATTATAAACTGGGTGCAGTTGTGCACACCTGCAATCTCAGCAGCTCAGGAGGCTGAAGCAGAAGGATTTCGAGTTCAAAGCCAGACTCAGCAATGGCAAGGTGTTAAACAACTCAGTGAGACCCTGCCTCTAAATAATTAAATACAAAATGTGGCTCAGTGGCTGAGTGCCCGAGTTCAATCCCTGATAAGGGGGGAGATTGGATTATGAATGGCTACTCCTTTTTCCTTATCCACAGTTTCTAAATTTTTTAATATATCTCCCCCCCGCCATTCCAGTTCTAGGGACTGAACTCAGGGGTGCTCTATCACTGAGCTGTGTCCCCAGCCCTTTTCATTTCTCATTTTTATTTATTTATTTTTGGGGGGTCAGGGATTGAATTCCAAGGGACTCAACCATTGAGCCACATTTCCAGCCCTATTTTGTATTTTATTTAGAGACAGGATCCCACTGAGTTGCTTAGCACCTTGCTTTTGGCTTAGGCTTTCTTTGAACTTGCAATCCTCCTGCCTCAGCCTTTTGAGCTGCTGGGAACAGGTGTGTGCCAACACACTGGCTTATTTTTTATTTTGAGGCTGGGTCTCTAAGTTGTTTAAGGCCTCTTTAAATTGCCCAGTCTGGGCTTAACTTATGAATCTCTTGCCTCAACCTCTGAGACCCTGGGATTATAGGTATGCATTACACCCAGCTGAACATATTACTTTTGTAAAGAAAATATTATTAAACTTGTCCAAAACTGAGCTCTTTCACAAACATAATTATTTCTTAAATAAAACCATCAATCTAGCTCCCAAATCTCTCAAATCTCCTTCCTCTTTCTGTCACCAAACTCTTTACGATTTTACTCTCTGGGCTGGGGTTGTAGCATGGTGGTAGAGTGCTTGCCTAGCTTGTGTGTGGCAATGGCTTCAATCCTCAACACCACATAAAAAAATAAATAAAATAAAGGCATTGTGTCCATCTATAACTAAAAAGAAATATTTTTAAAAAACATTTTACTTTCTAGGACTGGGGTTGTGGCTCAGCAATGGAGGGCTCGCCTAGCATGTGCGGGGCCCTGGGTTCGATCCTCAGCACCACATAAAAATAAAATTGGGGTGTTGTGTCCAACTACAATTAAATAAACAAATTTTTTTAAAAAAATTTACTTTCTAAATCATGTCCACTCTTCATCCTCACTGCTTTAGTCCAGACCCTCAGATTTTTTTTAGTTATAATTTTTTTTAGTTATAATTTTTAAATTTTTTTTTAGTTATAGACACAATATCTCTATTTAATTTATTTTTATGTGGTGCTGAGGACCAAACCCGAGGCCTCACACATGCTAAGCAAGCACTCTACTACTAAGCTACAATTGGAGCCCCCAGAACCTCAATTTTTAATAACAATAGTCTTTTGTGGAGTCCCAACCCCTAATCCACTTCCACACTGTAAGAGTGACCTTTCTAATACAAACTGAACAGGTTGCTCCAGTTGTTGAAATACTTTAACAACTCCCCACAAGAGAAAAATCCAAACCCTCAGCCTCTCTGGCTTCATCTCCTATCACATCATCTCAAGTAATAATCTAAACCTCCGTATGCTTTCTCACAAATCACCATCCTTTCACATTCTGCTTTAAGTGCCTTTCTTCTGACTAAAATCTGCTCACTTCAGACTCAGTTCAAGCATTACCTCTCCTCAGGGCCTTTGCCTCCCCTTCCTCCTCCCACTATAGCCACAGTAGCTCTTAATGAGCTTGCATACAAAATTTCACCTCAAATGGAGTTCATATACATCCTAAGAAGATGTCTGAAAACCAGAGGTTATGGGGAAAATAAGTACAAGTTGGCAGATCTAAACTCTAGTCCTACTTCTGAGACCAATCTAATTAAACAAGTCACTTTCCCCTTCCCACTCCCTACTTTTCCTGAACTGTACCCCAGTCTTTTTTTTTTTTTTGTGGTGCTGAGGATTGAACCCAGGGCCTTGTGCATGCGAGGCAAGCACTCTACCAACTGAGCTATATCCCCAGCCCCCCAGCCCTTTCTATTTTGAGACACAGTCTCATTAAGTTACCCAAGCTGGCCTCAAATTAAGCAAGTCACTTTTCCTCTTCAAGACACAATTTCTTACCTATTAAATACCTAATTATATAAATAATTATGTGCACACACATATGCATATGTATATATATTATGTACACACACACACCTCTGGACCATTTTTGTCAGAAGTTACTTTTACTTGTAAATTTTACTAAAATGAGAAGGCACAGATTCCTTCCTTTTTTTTTGGTACCAGGGATTGAACTCAGGGGCACTCAACCACTGAGCCACATCCCCAGCCCTATTTTTTGTATTTTTATTAGAGGCAGGGTCTCACTGAGTTAAGGGCCTTGCTGTTGCTGAGGCTGGCTTTGTACTCACGATCCTCCTATCTCAGCCTCCCAAACCACTGGGATTTAGGGGTACAACACCGCAACTGGCCCCTTTTTCTTTTTGAGACTGAGTATCACTAAATTGCTCAGGGTCTAAATTGCTAAGGTTGGCCTTGAACTTGTGATCCTCCTCTCAGTCTCCCAAGCCACTGAGATTATCCAGCTACAGATTCCTTCTTTATTATGTGATACCAGGAGGTTTCACAGCCCAGGTAAGGTTAGAGTGGCTGCCTCCCTGTTTTTTTTTTCCTCCCATTATTGAAACTTTGTATTCTTACCAATCTATTCCATAAGCTTCTTTCTTTTTTCCCATTACTAAGGACTAAACCCAGAGTAAGATGTTTAACCACTGAACTACATTCCCAGCCCTTTTTTTTTTCATTCTTTTTTTTAATTAAACTTAGCAAATATCAACATTTTATTTTCTATTAATTCTTATTTTATCATCAGGCATATAGAAAGTCTATTAAGAACTTACTAAAAATATTCACTGAATTAATAACTTTCATTTTAACAGATATACCTATTGTGTTTCTTTTTTTTTATTTCATATATGACAAATAGTGGAATGCATTACATTCATAATTATCCATTCACAGCACAATTTTTCATAACTCTGTATATAAAGTATGTTCACAGCAAATTATGCGATTATACATGAGTTCTCTTATTGATTTTTTTGCATTACAATTCTTAATACACCTTTATAACACAATTTATCATATCTCTGTTTGTATATAAGATATGCTGACACCAAATTCACATCTTCATACATGTATTTTGTATAATGATGACCATCCCCTTCCACCATCCTTGCTATTCTCCTTCTCCCTCCCACCCCTATTCCCTATCTAGAGGTAATCTTTAATTTCCATTCTGAGGCAGCAATCTCACTAAATTGTGGAGGCTAGGCTTGAACTTTCTTTGTTTCTTTTTTTTTTTTTTTTTAAGAATTTTTAGTGTAGGGGCTGGAGTCTAGCTCAGCAGTACAGTGTTTGCCATGTATGTGTGAGGCACTGCGTTCGATTCCCAGCACCACATATAAATAAGCAAATAAAAAATAAGGGTCCATCAAACAACTTAAAAAATATTTTTACAAAATTTTAGTGTAGATGGACACAATTTATTTTATTTCTTTATTTATTTTTATGTGGTGCTGAGGATCGAACCCAGTGCCTCACATGTGCTAGGCAAGCGCTCTATCGCTGAGCCACAATCCCAGCCCTGGGCTTGAACTTTCAATCTTCCTTCCTCAACCTCCTGACTATCTGGGATTATAGGCCTGAGCCACCATTCCCAGCTTCCTTCCTTTCTTTTTTTAGAAAATTTTATTTATTTAATTTTATTGATTAATTGATAGGCACTTGGAATTGAACCCAGGGCCAGGGGTGTTTATCACTGAGCCACATTCCCAGCCCTTATTTTTTTTTTTGGTACTGGGGATTGAACTTAGGAGCACTCAACCACTGAGCCACATCCCCAGCCCTATTTTGTATTTTATTTAGAGACAAGGTCTCACTGAGTTGCTTAGCTCCTCTTTTGCTGAGGCTGGCTTTGAACACGCAATCCTCCTGCCTCAGCCTCTTAAACCACTGGGATTACAGGCATGTGCCACCAGGGCTGGCTCCTTCCTTTCTTAATAGGGTGTAAAACATGATATGTTTGACTTTAAAATAAACTGTCTCAGGGCAGAAAAGGAAAAAATGAACTTGTAGCAAGAAACAACCAACAAGAATCCCTGTCTCTTTTCTCAGGGATACCAAAGAAATGACACAATCTCCTTTTTTTTTTTCTTTTATTTATTTATTTAGTTAGTTAGTTCTCAGCGGACACAACATCTTTGTTGGTATGTGGTGCTGAGGATCGAACCCGGGCCGCACGCATGCCAGGCGAGCGCGCTACCGCTTGAGCCGTATCCCCAGCCCATAAATTTGGATTTTTTTATTGATCCTATAACTAAACTATTTTAGTGACTACATGACACCAATGAACTCTACAGGAATTGTTTGATAAGTAGGTGATCCCCCACCATATCCAGGATAGTGCTCCCCTGGTGCCCAGGGATGCTCTTTTTTTTTTTTGCGGGGCTGGGAATTGAACCCTGGGCCTTGTGCATGCAAGGTAAGCACTCTACCAACTGAGCTATATCTCCAGCTCCACAATCTCCTTTGAAAAGCAAATAATTCAGGAAGAAACACAAGTTCCTAATCCAATGCAACCAGTTCAAATTTCCATTTAGAATGAACCAGGACAAGGAAATAAAACATGCCATTACAGTAATAAATGGACCTCTTCAGAAGTCATGAGACTAAATGATGAGGACAGACAATATTGGTTCTCCATTTTCCCATACCAAATGTCATGAGTATACTATGTCTATACAAGGAATTCCTAAGTATCTATGAATACTAGGACCAAAAATCTGGGATGTTAAAAACAGAATTAAAGGGCAGGCTCAAAATAACATTGGTATGGGCAGGAAAATCGAATTTTTAACCAAGGCCATCAATCTGTTTACTTAAAGGTTTGGAGATAGACTAGTAGAAGACTACCTACCTGATTAAAAGTGGGAGGGGGAGGAGGGCCAGGAGGGGGAGGAGGGGGAGGAGGAATTGGCATCCTTGCCCTGCTCCCTGTTGGCACTGCTCTCTCTCCGTGTTTACTTGCAGCTTTAGGTCACTCATATACCTGTAAATGAAATAGATAATCATAAGAATTACTTTACCATTAAAGACACTGAGGAGTCTCGCACACTTTAAGAGGACTAGAGGACTAGGCATGGCACTAGAAAGACTAAGCACCTCATATTCTAGATGTGATGTAATACAGTCCAGAGCTTGGTAAACATTCTTGATAAAAGGCCAGATAACAAACATTTTAGGCAACAGTCTCTGTTGCATATTATTTTTCCTTTGTTTTGTTAACCTTTCTTTCTGTTTCTTTTCTTTCTTTTTTTTTTTTTTTTGAGGTGCTGGGGACTGAACCCAAAGCCTCGTGCATACTGAGGAAGAACTCTCTCTACCTCTGAGGCACAACGAAGCCCATTCCCTTCTTTTTTTTAAATGAATAAGTATTTATTTATTTATTACCAGGGATTGAACCTAGGGGAGCTTAATCACTGAGCTCTTTTGAGACAGGGTCTCACTAAGTTACTTAGGGCCTCACTAAGTTGCTGAGGCTGGCTTTGAACATGAGATCCTCCTGCCTCAGCCTCCCAAGTTGCTGGGATTACAGGTGTGCACTGCTGTGCCAGCTTAAACTTTATTTTTAAAGCAGTTTTAGATTCAGCAGCAAAATGAGCAAAAACTACATAAAATTATCATATACCTCTGTCCCCACACATGAATACCCTCCCATACTACAGGTACATTTGTTACAAATGATAACTCTATAGTGACACATCATTAACATCCAAAGTCCATAATTTACATAGGGTTCACTCTTGGTATGGTACATTCAGTGGGTTTTGACTAATGTACAATGAGTTACATCTACCATCTTATAGTATTATATAGAAGTTTTATGGCCTTATAAATCCTATATCTATTAATCTTGTTTTCCTCCCAATTCTTTCTTTTTTATATATAAATTTTTTAGTTGTAGATAGACATAATACCTTTATTTATTTTTATGTGGTGCTGAGGATCGAACCCAGTGCCTCACATGTGCTAGACAAGCACTCTGCCACTGAGCCATAACCCCAGCCAATCCCTCCAATTCTTAAGCAACCACTGATCTTTTTACTATCTTCATAGTCTTTCTGATTCTAGAATGTCATATAGTTGAAATCATATACCATAGAGCATCTTCAGATTGTCTTTTCATTTGGTAATAGGCATTTAAGAGTCCTTCATGTCTTGACATCTCTTTTAGCTTCTTTTGAGATGAGGTCTCATTATATTGCCCAGGCTGATCTCTAATTCCTGTACTCAAGTGATTGTCCTGCCTCAGCTTCAGAGTTGCTGGGACAATAGTCACATGATACTACATCCATTTTTTAGCTCTTTTTCTTTTTTAGTGTTGACTAATATTCCATTGTTTAGATATACTACAGTCTGCTCATCCATTCCTACTGAATGACATCTTGGTTGCTTCTACGTTTTGTCAATTCTGAAGAAAGGTGCTATAAACATCCATGTGAAGGGTTTTTCAACTCCTTTGGGTAAATACTAAGCAGTGTGACTGTTGGATCACATGATAAAAGTATGTTGTATTCTGTAAGAAACTGCCAGACTTCTTCCAAAGTGGCTGTACCATTTTGCTTCACATCTTTGCAGCATGGGTGGTTTTGGATTTTGGCTACTCTTTTTTTCTTTGTTTGCTGGTCTGCAGTACTAGAGTTTGAACCCAAAGGCACTCAACCACTGAGCTACATATCCAGCCCTTTTTATTTTTTAGACAAAGTCTCGCTAAGTTGCCCAAGCTGGCCTCAAACTTGCGATCCTCCTGCCTCAGCCCAAGTTACTGGAAATATAGGCAAGCACTACTGCAACCACATAAAAAAGGATTTGTTTATTTTTTGCCAGCACTGGGGATGGAACCCAGGTCCTTGCACATACTCAGCATGTGCTCTACCACTAAGATGTATGAATTTTGGCAGTTGTATAAGGTGTGTGGTGGTATCTTGTTTTAACGTGCAATTCCTTAATGACATGATGTTAAACATATTTTCATATGCTTACTTGCCATCTGTATATCATCTTTGGTGAGGCTGACTATTTAGGTCTTTTGACTTTTTGTATATGTGTGCTGGGGACTAAACCTAGGACTCTACCATGATAAACCCATGCTCTACCACTGAGCTACACCCAATCCCTATTTATCATTTTTTTTCTATTTATCATTTTTTAAAACTGAGTTGTTTTGTTTTCTTATTGTTCAGTTTCAAGAGCTCTTTATATGTTTTAGATAACAGTCCTTTATCAGATATGTCTTCTGCAAATATTTTCTCCCAGTCTGTTGCCTGTCTTTTTCTTCTCTTGATTTTCACAATCTTTTAAAAATAAAAACCAGTCTTAGTTTGAGGGCCAAATAAAAATAGGCTATGGATCAGATATGACTCATAGGCCATAGTTTACTGACACCTGGTATAAGCACATTCACAGAATGTGATAAGAGTATAACTTACCACCTGAGAAGGTAGTCACTTATCAAGTAGTAGAACAGCACTCAATAACTACAATAGCTGCCCCCCACAGTCACACTCATGGAAGCTGATCAGAGCATAACTACCAATGAAACGTTAGGCACCTATCAAGTAACAAAACAGCACTCAAATATACTGCTGTCCCCCTATTATAGTTTTTTTTTTTGTACTAGAGATTGAACTCCTGGGCATGCCACCACTAAATTACACCCCAGCTGCTGCTGCTATTGTTCTTTTTCTTCTTTTTTTTGGAGTCAGGGTCTAAGTTGCCAAGGCTGGCCTCAAACTTGCAATCCTCCTGCTTCAGCTTCCTAAATTGCTGAGATTATAAGCACTTACTCTCAGGCCAGCCCTCTATTATAGTTTGTAACTAATCTGCATTCCACAAAATGAGGCTAAAACCAGGAAAGTAATTTACCCTAAGACATTAAAATAGGAGCCAAAGATATAACAGTAGTTACTTCTAAAATGATTGGTCTCAAGGAAATCCCATTTCTTCCTTTCTTTCCTTCTGTCTCAGTATGTTGTCCAGACTGGTCTCAAAACTGCTGGTCTGCAGCAGTCCTCCTGCCTCAGCTCCCACAAGCAGTTGGGACTATAGGTGTGCATCACTGTATCCAGCTAGGAAATTGCATTTCTTGATCCCCAAAACTGAAATATAAAAAGGGCTGGGATTGTAGCTTAGTGGCTGCTCATCTCAGAATGCATATCAGCTCTATGCCAAAGCCACCATGGCTTCCTCAGGCTAAATTTTAGCTAATAACAACCACAAGATTTCTAAGATTGAAGATAAGAGTACTACAGTTGTCCTCTGTCCTGTTACCAAACCAGGTACAGTACATTTTAGCCCCTGACCACCAAGCAATTCACTGCAACCAAGCAGAACCTACACACACATTTCCAGACATTTTATATATAGGCAGTAAAAGATACTAGCCATTTTTCCTTTCCAGTCCTAGGATCTACAATACAGTAAGGAAAAGAAAATGTGCCTCTTTGTATTGTCAAAGCTAAACAACTTGAAATCACAGTGCTATAACATCTTCAAAAAGGATGTTGCATAAATCCAAGGCAGATGATTATTACATCTATTTTCAAAGCCTGTGTCAATTTTCCATTTTTCCAAAAGCATTAATAGATTCCTGGATTTAGGCAGCAAAATATAGAGTAGCTAAATACTCATAATTAATATTTCCTCCCCACCCACATAACATATCCTAAGAACCAGGGGATTTAGGGATTTAGCCAGAAAAATGGAGTCACACAAGGCCAAAGTTATTATCATCAGTCAATATTTAATACTAGGGAAGAGAGGGGAGTTAATCAGATGAAAGACACATCCTAATTTAGAAATGCAGACCAAAGCTAGACAGACTAAAACAGAGTCTGAATACAAAAGCAATGCTAGGTGATAGCTAAGGAGTTTGTCATGGAAGCATGAGATGTCACTCATAGTTGAGAAAGAACTCTTCTAAATCAGGGTTTTCAAATATGCCTTAAGATAAGATACATTTAGAGGATCTGTTTAAAACACAAACACAAAAATATCTGTGGGGGCTGGGGTTATGGCTCAGTGGTAGAGTGCTTGCCTAGCACATGTAAGGCCCTGGGTCTGATCCTTAGCACCACATAAAAATAAATGAATAAGGGTATTGTATCCAACCACAACTAAATAAATAAATAAATAAATCTGTGGGCCCTAAATCCACACCCACTAAAATCAGAAAATTTCCAGAAGACCTGATATTTTATATATTAAAGAAGCACTTTAAGTGATTCTTGGGGTTAGGGAAATCTGGAAAACACTGTATCAAAGGAGTATTACTAATCACAGACACAGTATTACACTGCACAGATACTATGGTGTTTGAATGGACATCTGCAAGAAAAAGCTGATGAATGTGTAGGTTAAACATGATAGACTAAATGCATTTATCAATGTTCCCTCATAAAAACACCATTAAAATGACAGCAAAGATGGGCTGGGGTTGAGGCTCAGTGGTAGAGTACTTGCCTAGCATGTGTGAGTTATTTTATTATAAATAAAATAAAGTTATAAGAAAGTGTTGGAGATAACTATTAGAATCTATGTTCTAATTGGTTGTACAATTAAAAAAAATAAGGGCTGGAGTTGTGGCTCAGTGGCAGAGTACTCGCCTAGTGTGTGAGAGGCCCTAGGTTCGATTCTCAGCACCCCATAAAAATAAATAAATAAAAAGAAAGGTATTGTGTCCAACTACCCAAAAAAAAAAAAAAAAAGACAGCAAAGAGCCAGGCCTGGTTGTGCACACCTGGAATCAAAGCAATTTGGAAGGCTAAGGCAAGAGTATCACAAATTCAAGAACAGTCCCAGCAATTCAGCAAGGCCTTAAGCAACTTAGCAAGACCCTTTCTCAAAAAAAGAAAATTTAAAAAGGGCTGGGGAGGGGCTAGGGCTGTAGCTCAGTGGCAGAGCCCTTGCCCTGCATGTGTGAGGCACTGGGTTTGATCCTTACACCATATAATAAAATAAACAATAAAAAAAGGCATGCTGTCCATCTACAACAACAACAAAAACAAAAAAAAAAGAGGGTCGGGGGCTGGGGATGTAGCTTAGTGGTAAAGTGTCCCCTGGGTTCAATCCCCAATACAGAAATAAAAAAGGAAAAGAAAAGCCAGCAACACGGGTTAGGGATGTGGCTCAAGCGGTAGCGCGCTCGCCTAGCATGCATGCGGCCTGGGTTCAATCCTCAGCACCACATATAAACAAAGATGTTGTGTCCGCAGAAAACTAAAAAATAAATATTAAAATTCTCTCTCTCTCTCTCAAAAAAAAAAAAAAAAAAAAAGCCAGCAACAGAACAGAGATTTCTTTTTCTTTTTTTTTTTTTTTTTTAAGATACAAACCTAAAGAAAAGAAAAGAAAAAACAAGTTAGAGCTACAGCACAGTGGTAGAATGTGTAGTACTTAGCATGTACCATGAGGCTTTGGGTTCAATCCCAAAACTAAAAAATGTAAAAACAAAACAAGAACAATAAAAAAACAAAAAAAGAAGAAGAAGAAGAAGAAGAAGACGACGACGACAACAACGTTTTGAAAGCTGGAATGCAGATATACTAGGAATAAATAACTTCACAGAAGCCAGGCATGGAATCCAAGAGACTCAGAAGCGGAGGCAGGAAGGTCACAAGTTCGAAACCAGCCTTAGCCAATGTAGCAAGACCCTATTTCAAAACAAAAAAATTAAAATGACTGGGGATGTAGTTCAGTAATAAAATGTCCTGGGTTCAATTCTCAGTTCCAAAAGGAAGAAGAAAAAACATTTAGAAAAGGCTCAGAAATTAGAGGTGCCTGATACTTCTGGAAAAGAGGATGTAGGAGGGTATAATACAGGACTGAGGTTTTTGGCTCAGTGGTAGACTGGAAGTCTACTTAAAAACAACAACAACAACATATTCCTCTATCTTCTTCCATGCTACCACTTAGAAGATTGAGAAAATTGAACAAGAGGGCCTCTGAACCAAGGGACCTGTCACAGATAAGACAGGAATGCCACAATGAAAATAGGGAGATCAAGTAAAATATCTAACTACTCAAATAGCAAGTCCTCTTCTCCCTCCCCAACTCTCTTCTCCTATGTGGCTCCAGAATCAGCAGTTGTCAGACACACTCAAACACCAGCCACGGGCCTATACTCTATAGGCAAGAATATTCTGACCAGCCTGCCAGTTTACCCTACGGGTGTGATGAGCCCAGGGCCACCTAGTTTGAGCTTTTTAGTGTCTCATTCTTAAAAATAAACAGAGAAGGGCGGGAGTTGTGGCTCAGAGGAGAGCACTCGCCTAGCATGCATGAGGCACTGGGTTTGATCCTCAGCACCACATAAATGTAAAATATATTGTGTGGGCTGGGGCTGTAGCTGAGTAGCAGAGCACTTGCCTATCATTCGTGAGGCACTGGGTTCAATCCTCAGCACCACATACAAATAAATAAAGTAAAGGTAGTCTGTTATCTACAACTACAAAAAAAAATTTAAATAAAGAAAATATATTGTATCCACCTATAACTAAAACATAAATATTTTGAAAAAATAAACAGAGAGCCAAAAATTATCAGATATTTGAAGAAAATCTCTGATAGGAAGGACAGAATCAAAGCAAACAAACAACTTATGATGACGTGCAAAAATACTGATACATAAAATTCAGAGAATAAGCCCAGTGTAGTGGTGCACACCTGTAATCCCAGCAACACAGGAGGCTGAGAAAGGAGGAAGGAAAGTTCAAGACCAGCCTCAGCAACTCAGGTGAGTTTTGAGATCCTATCTCAAAAAACAAAAAGGGGCTAGGAGCCGTGTTGGAGTTGTGGCTCAGTGGCAGAGTGTTTGCCACTCAGTGGCAGAGGCTTGGGTTCGATCCTCAGCACCACATAAATAACTAAACAAAGTTACTATGTCCAATCTACAACAAAAAATATTTTTTTTAAAAAAGCCACCCTACAAAGCTGGGCAACCTGCTGAGGTTGAAGCAGGAAGATCACAAATGCAAGGCTAGCCTCAACAACTTAGTGATGCCCTATGCAACTTAGAGAGACTGTGTCTCAGAATAAAAAATAAAAAAGGGTTAGGGCTGTAGCTTAGAGGTAGAGCACAACCGGGTTCAATCCCCAGTACAAAAAAAAAAAGGAAGGAAGGAAGGAAGGAAGGAAGGAAGGAAGGAAGGAAGGAAGGAAGGGAAAAAGAAAGAAAGGAAATAAAGGGCTGGGGATGTGGCTCAAGCGGTAGCGCGCTCGCCTGGCATGCGCGGGACGCTGGGTTCGATCCTCAGCACCACATACAAATAAAATAAAGATGCTGTGTCCACCGAAAACTAAAATATAAATATTTTTTTAAAAAAAGAAAGGAAATAGAGACTTGGAAAAAAAAAAAGCTAAAGAAAGCTCCTAAAACTCCAATGAAAGAAAAAAGTGAAAAATTAAAAATTGGTGAGGAAAAAAATAAGAGGACCAGCCTAGGAGCTTCACCATCTGGATAAGGGTTCCCAGATAGAGAACAGAAATTATTATCAAAGAGGGAATAAACTATCAATACAAGAAATAATACAAGAAAATTTCCCAGAATAGGTAAAAATAAACTTTTAGATTGAAAAGGTCTGGGCTGGGGCTGGGGCTGGAGCTGAGTGGCAGAGCACTTGCCTAGCATGGGTGAGGCACTGGGTTCAATCCTTAGCACCACATACAAAAATAAGCAAATAAAATAAAGGCATGCTATCCAACTACAAGTACAAAAAAATAAAAAATTAAAAAGGCCCATTGAATACTAAGCATGATGAGTTTTAAAATAGCCACACTAAGCCACAATATCATTGTATTTCAATTCTAGGGACAAAAAAAAAAAAAAAAAACAAGATCCTAAGATGTCCAGAGGAAAAAAAAAATGTTATAAAAAAAAATCGGGGCTGGGGATGTGGCTCAAGCGGTAGCTTGCTCACCTGGCATGCGTGCGGCCCGGGTTCGATCCTCAGCACCACAAACAAAGATGTTGCCAAAAACTAAAAAATAAATATTAAAAAATTCTCTCTCTCTCTCTTAAAAAAAAAAAAATCCAGGGCTGGGGTAGTAGCTCAGTGATAGAGTACTTGCCTAGCACACGTGAGGTACTGGCTTCGATCCTTAGCACCACGTAAAAATAAATAAATAAAATAAAGTTATTGTGCCTACCTACAACTAAATACAAAAAAAAAAAAAAAAAAAAATCCAGGGTTAGAATAGCATCAAATTTCATAATACCACAAAGCAAGGGCTTATAATTTTTGAAGAACTATAACATCCAAAATAATATTTTATATTTGCCTAGCGTGCGTGCGGCCCGGGTTCGATCCTCAGCACCACATACAAACAAAGATGTTGTGTCCGCCGAAAACTAAAAAATAAATATCAAAAAATTGTCTCTCTCTCTCTCTTAAAAAAAAAAATAAAAAAGAAGAGACTTAGGGCTGAGGTTGTGGCTCAGTGGTAGAGCACTTGCCTAGCATGTGGGAGGCACTGGGTTAGATCCTCAGCACCACATAAAAATTAATAAATATATATATATATATTTTTTTTTTAAAGAAGAGATTTATACTTCTGTCAGATTTAGGGATGGGGGCTGGGGTTGTGGCTCAGCAGTAGAGCGCTTGTCTAGCACGTGGCGAGGCGCTGGGTTCAATCCTCAGCACCACATAAAAATAAATAAATAAAATGAAGGTATTGTGTTCAACTACAACTAAAAAAATTATTTAAAAAAAAAAGAATTTAGGGATGAATCAATGTTTGATATTCAGTAAATCAAGCAAAAAAAGAAAAGAAAGGAAGGAAGGAAGGAATGACTAATGTTACATCTAGGGGAAAACCGTGCAAGAAATTAAATGTAATCTTGGTACACATCATCATTAGGTTGACTACAAATTTTCTTTATTTTCTTCCCCCTCTTCTTTTGATAACATTTTCCTCTACTTCCTTCTAGATTCACCTGGAGATAAGAGGCTAGAGACCCGGAAACTATATTTCCCAGAATTCTGTCAGTGGGCTGTGGTTTAAGATCTGAATGATAGAAGAAAGGCAGATAGATGCCATTATTACCCTCCAATAGCAATGAATGGCCCCAGATGTTCTACAAACTGCCTGCTTTGGTGCTTAAGGTAGCTAAGATAATATAATGGTGGCCTGGGGTTGTGGCTCAGTAGTAGAGGGCTCACCTAGCATGTGTGAGACACGGGGTTTGATTCTTAGCAGCGCATATAAATATTGACAACTAAAAAATACTGAAGAAAAAAAAAGGACTGAAATAAAATGTAAGCAGATGCTTCATAAAATGTTGATCCAGACTTCACACGAAGAGAAGTGTCATGCCTCATTTCAATATATTAAAAGTCCCAACGCCCCACAGATAATCTAATAACAAAGCTATGACTTTCACTATTGAAGAGTCTCTTCTCTATCATCCTGAAAAGCTAGAAATATGCACATTTTCATTCCTTGATCACCAGTGATAGACTACTAAATCAAGAGTCTACTTTTAAGTTATGAAAACAGGACAAGCTAATCCAGTTACATAAGAAAGGTACGAAATCAAACAGGACCATCTGGGCTTTGAATGCTGTGATTTCCAAACAAAAGTCAATATACTTGCAGATAAAAATGCTTTCCTATATCCAGAGTTATAATGGTCCCAGATTTAAAAAGCTTTCATATATTCATAGTTATAATAGATGCTGGACATACGCATCATGTTAAAACATATGGCCTAGACGACAGGTATAACAGAATACTATATTCACCAGTTCATAATAAGAACATCTGTGCTCTTTTCCTAGTCCCATGAGGATTGTAAACAGGTCAATATTCCCTAGAAATAAATAAGTTTTCTGTTTCCTAAAAATAGCATAATCTAACAAACCAGCAATCCAATCATGCCCCATAATCTAAGAACTGTTACCCAATAATTCTATCTCCAAACCAGTTTCTAAGATCCTAAAGTTGTAAGACCCAATCCAGACAACTAAGTTGAATTTGCAGGACCTGAGAGAAATCAAGATTAAAAGAATAGGCTTGGGCTGGGGATGTGGCTCAAGCGGTAGTGCGCTCGCCTGGCATGCATGCGGCCCGGGTTCAATCCTCAGCACCACATACAAAGATTTGTGTCCGCCGAAAACTAAAAAATAAATATTAAAAATTCTCTCTCTCTCTCTCTTTAAAAAAAAAAAAGCAAGCTCCTTTAAAAAAAAAAAAAAAGAATAGGCTTTATCCTGGAAAGTTATCATACAAAGCATGCTCTACTGCAGAAGCATCAGATTTTAATTCCTTTATTATACTAATGGTTTCACTATTAATACTAATAAAGAATTAAAAAAGAATTCTTTTGTAGAAAGAATCAACAGAAAAAAAATCTCTAGAGATTGTGCTCAAAATTCACTATACTATTTATCCTTTTTCTTTTTTCTAGGAGAGCCCACATTTCCTAACCTTGCCTCTTCTCTGCTTCTCATTCCTTCTCATTCCTTAAGCACTAGCCATGCTCAAACTTCTTTCAATTTCTCAAAATATCCACATTCCTTCCCTGCTCAGGACCTTCACGTAAACTATTCCCTCCATCTAGAATTGTCTTTTGTCCTACACTTATCCTTCGGTTTCAGCTCAAAAGTCAATTGCTAGGCTGAGGTTGTAGCTCAATGGTAGAGCGCTTATTTAGCATGTGTGAGGCATTGGGTTAGATTCTCAGCACCACATATAAATAAGTAAATAAATAGATGTACACTGACAACTAAAAAATATTTTAAAAACAAACAAAAAACAGTCAATTGCTCAAAGATCTTCCCTGACAGCCCTTCCATCTAGTCAACCTGGGCTGGGATTCCTGTTAACTATCTGCAGTTTGCTCCCTGCTATATCTTCAGCACCTAGCACAGTCCTTGGCACATAGGAGCTCAACAATTCCTGTTAAACAAATGAATAAGAAATATCAAAAAAAGAAAAAAAGGGTAAATGCCTATAATCCCAGTTACTCAGGAGGCTGAGGCAGGAAGACAGCAAGTTTGAGGTCAGCCTCAGTAACTCAGCTAAACTCTATCCCAAATTTTTTAAAAAATTAAAAGGCTGGGAAGGGGCTGGGATTGTGGCTCAGTGGTAGAGTGCTTGCCTAGCATGTATGAGGCACTGGGTTTGATTCTCAGCACTGCATATAAATAAATAAAGGTCCACTAACAACTAAAAGAAAAAAAATTATCTTTAAAAAAATAAAGATAAAAAAAAGGGCTGGATGCTCAGCAGTAGAGCATCCCTGAGTTCAATCCCTAGTTCCAAAACAGGAAGAAAGAAACATTAAAAAAAAAAAAAAATCAGCTTGAACAATTCTATTCCTCCACCACTCCCATAGTAGGAATTGAAAACCGGGGTGCTTTACCACTGAGTTACATCTCCAGCCCTTTTTATTTATTTTGAGACAGGTCCACACTACGTTGCTGAGGCTGGCCTCAAATTTTTGATCTTCTTGCCTCAGTCTCTCAAGTTACTGGGATTATGCATGAGCCACCACATCTGACTGAGAAATTCTACTTCTAAGACTTTACCCTTAGAGATATACTCACATACACATAGGTTATTCACTGGAGCATAGTTTATAATAGCAAAAGACTGGAAACAATTAGAAGATCTATCAGTATAGTTTGTAATAGCAATAGACTGGAAACAATTAGAAGATTATCAGTTCAGGGAAGGTATCAAACTCTTTTTGTTGATAAAGATAATGGCCAAAGTAAATTCAAAAACAAAAGAGCCTGGCATGGTGGCTTATGAGGATAATCCCAGTAACTCAGGAGTCTGAGAGTAGGAGGACTGCAAGTTTGAGGCCAGTCTCAGCAACTTAATGAGGCCCTAACAAACTAACAATACTCTATCTCAAAATAAATAAAAGAAGTAAGAGATACGGCTCAGTGTTTAAGTGCTCCTGGGTTCCCTGGTACCAGAACAAAAACAAAAAAGATGCAGATAGTATCAACAGTGTGCTACGCTTGGTCTTTTTTTTTTTTTTTTTCAAGCAAGAAATATATACATTTGCTTTATACATGGATGGTATCTCTAGAAAGGATTTTAAGAACATAGTATCAGTTGCATCCAGGACAATGAATTGGACTGATGAGAAGGGTAGAATGTATATCTGAGGGTATATCTTTTACCTTTTGAATTCTATGCTATTTGAAAAATAAAATCTGAGCTGCAGTTGTAGCTCAGCATGTGTGAGGCACTGGGTTCAATCCTCAGCACCACCGAAATAAATAAATAAAGTTTTTTTAAAAAAGGGCTGGGCACGGTGGCACATGCCTGTAATCCCAGCGACTCGGGAGGCTGAGACAGGAGGATCCCAAGTTCAAAGCCAGCCTCAGCAACAGCAAGGCGCTTAACAACTCATATGGCTCAGGTTGAGTCCCCCGAGTTCAATCCCCGGTACCAAAAAAAAAAAAAGGGGGGGGCTGGGAATGTGGTTCAGTGATAAAGCACCCCTCGGTTCCATTCCAAGTACCCATCAATTAATCAATCAATAAAATTAAATAAATAATTTCTAAAAATAGTCATGTCCTTATTTCTGAGAGACAGAAAGAGTTTAAATACCCCATACCTGAATCTTAGATGACAAAACACCTTACCTGCCTGATGAGCACTGGGAGGGCAGAAATGGAAACAGAAAAAACTCACTTATCCACAAATCTCAGACATATTACCTCATACTAGATTGTACCACTTTATTTTTTATTTTATTTTTTTTTAAAGAGAGAGTGAGAGAGATAGAGGTAGAGAGAGAGAGAATTTTTTAATATTTATTTTTTAGTATTTGGCGGACACAATATCTTTGTTTGTATGTGGTGCTGAGGATCGAACCCAGGCCGCATGCATGCCAGGCGAGCGCACTACCGCTTGAGCCACATCCCCAGCCCCTAGATTGTACCACTTTAAATTCCATTTTTCAACAACCAAGTGTCCCAATTCTGAATACATATGGGGAATGTTTTCACAGTCAGAAGAGATTATTAGTAGGTTTGTTTTTTTTTTTTAAAAAAGGAAGGTTGGGATTGTGGCTCAGTAGTAGAGTGCTCGCCTAGCACGTGTGAGGCCCTAGGTTCAATCCTCAGCACCATATAAAAAATAAATAAGTGGGGCTGGAGTTGTGGCTCGGTAGTAGAGCACTTGCCTAGTATGTGTGAGGCCATGGGTTCGATTCTCAGCAACACAAATAAATAAATGAATAAAATAAAGGTCCATCAGCATCTAAAAAGATTTTTTTAAAAAGAGTATTTTAATAAATAAGTAAATAAATAAATAAGAGCTGGAGTTGTGGCTCAGTGGTAGAACACTTGCTTAGCATGTATGTGAGGCACTGGGTTTGATTCTCAGCACTGCATTTAAATAAATGAATAAAATAAAAGTCTGTCAACATCTTAATAAATAAATAAATAAAATAAAGGTATTGTGTCCAACTACAACTAAAAAATAAATTTTTTTTAAAACAAAAGATTATTGGATTCAGTGTTTTCATAAGCATAGAAAGTAGGTCAGTGAATTAATACTGAAGAAATATAAATACTGACTAAAAACAAATTATTTGCACTGAGGGACTTCAAAATCCAAATGAAGTTTATTTGAATCCACCAAGTTTAAGAAACTAAAATAGTTCTAAAACTTAATCATAAGAATTTGTACATGTAAGTATACTATATTACTTACATATACAGATCTACCAAACTTTAAGAGACTTTTCAGGAAAGAAAGATTTGAGACATTAAACATAACTTCAATATTTGCTACCACAAGCAAAGCCCTGAACCATATCAAAATCTCTGAATTTGAACCTGCATATTAGAAACAGAATATTATGGACTAATGATGGCAGGAAAAAACTGATTCCAAAGTTAATAAGAAGATTTATTTGGGGGTTATCTGCAACGTAGGGCCACTCATACATTACAAGAAAAGATCTTCAAAGTCTATCCCAAACCAGGCATGGTGGTGCACGCCTGTAATCCCAGTGGCTTAGAAGGCTGAGGCAAGAGAATTGTGAGTTCAAAGCCAGCTTCAGCAATGGCAAGGCACTAAGCAACTCAGTGAGACCCTATCTCTAAATAAAATACAAAACAGGGCTAGGGATGTAGTTCAGTGGTCAAGTGCCTGAGTTCAATCCCCAGTACCAAAAAAAATCTATCCCAAGATTTAGCAGAAACAAAGTAGTCTTCAGCTAATTATTCCCTGAAAAACAAAAGGGTATTTACAAAGTAGAGACAGTCATTCTAAATTATATTAAGTGTAGGAGCCAATTCCTGGTTCTTCCATTTGATAACTTATATGCCTCCATGGATTCTTTCTGTATTCTAAGTCAAAAATCTTGAGAGGTTTAAAAGTGACACAGACATTAAAGAACCTACCACAGTTTTTTCCTCTATTAACATCATAATGTTGTGTTTAGCATTTTTCCCCTCCCTTCTTTCTTTGCCATACTGGGGTTCATACTCAGGGCCTTTTACATGCTAGGAAAGCACTCTATCACTGAGTTACATCCCCAGCCCTTTTTATTTTAAGACAGGATCTTACTAAATTGCCCAGGCTGGCCTCAAACTTGCAATCCTCCTGCCTCAGCCTCCAGATTAGCTGGAATTTCAGGCATGCACTACCATGCCCAGCAATTTAATATACCTCCTTAAATTATATACAGAAAGGCTCATTGGTGGCTGGAGTTGTAGCTCAATGGTAGAGCACTTGCCTCACATTCACAAAGTCTTGGGTTCATTCCTCAGAACTGCAAAAAAAAAAAAAAAAAAAGAAAGAAAGAAATGTTCATAAGCTTAGCTTATAAGGTTCCTTTGGCTCAAAGGCTTGGGATTTGGGGCAGAGATTGGAAATACTACCTTTCTTCCTCAATGCCCTAGACTTGCAAAGCTAGGCAAAAGCAATGATTCTGCATTTAACCACTAGATGAATAAGAACCAGATTTGAATTTAGAAAAAAAATAATAAATGATTGCAAGAACATTCAGTAAAGACTGCTGCCTCTCTTTCCTTGCAGAACAGCTCTCAGGATCTGCCAATGAACCTCATTTTGACATGGAACGCCCCATCCACTCTAATCCAGGCTCAAGAGACAGTCAGTCAACCGGAACTCTGCCAACTTCTGCTTGGGAGCTGTGTGAAGAACAGTAGCAACAAGAGCCTACTTTGACAAGGAGATCAACAATCACACTCAAGAAGAAAAGAAGTTATTTGGCAAAGGGATGCATGTTGCCAAAATGTTAGTCACAGCTTCAAAGTCCTGGTTTGTGTATCTGCAACTATTCTTTGCTTTGACAGAGTCCATTCTCTGGTGCAGGAAACCCAAGTCAGCTTCTGTCACCCTCCCCATTTGAAGCAGTCAAGAATCCTTTCAATTTGGTGATATCAAACTGTGACACAGACAAGATATCCACCAGAAACTAAAACGGAGGGGGGGAAAATGTGAAATCTGCCATTTTCCACTTAGTAATAGCTCAAGCAGAGCAACAAGAAAATGTAGAACAGGAAAAATTGAAAAACATTATATTAAGGAAGCAAGCTATACCAAAAGCCTCCCCAGGAGCTCTGAGCCTCTATAAGTTATCTCAGAAATCTCTTAAAAATTAACCAAGGGGGGCGCTGGGCTGTGGCTCAGCGGTAGAACGCTGGCCTGGCAAGTACGAGGCCCTGGATTCAATCTTCAGCACCAAATATAATAAATAAGTAAAAAGAAAGGTATTGTGTCCGACTACAACTAAAAAATAAATATTAAAGAGGGAAAAAAAATGAACCAAGAGGGCTAGAGTTATGGCTCAGTGGTAGAGTGCTTGCCTAGCATGTTAAGGCACCACATAAAAATAAACAAATAAAATAAAGGTATTGCATCCACCTACAACTGAAAACTATTTAAAAAACAAAAAAAAGAAGAAGAAGAAGAAGAAGAATGAAGATAGCCAGGCATGGTGGCTAACACCTGTAATCCCAGCAGCTCAGGAGGCTGAGGCAGGAGGATCATGAGTACAAAGCCAGCCTCAGCCAGACTTTTTAGTGAGGCACTAAGCAACTCAGTGAGATCCTGTCTGTAAATACAATACAAAATAGGATTGGGGGGCGCGCTGGGGTTATAGCTCAGCAGTAGAGTGTCTGCCTCGCACATGTGATGCACTGAATTCGAATCTCAGCACCACATAAAAATAAATAAAGATATTGTGTCCATCTTTTAAAAAATCTTTAAAAAAAAAAAAGGGCTGGGGATGTGGCTCAGTGCCCTTGGGTTTAATCCCCAGTACCAAAGCAACCACAACAACAACAAATGAACCAAGATGCAGCACACACCTTAATCCCAGCAACTCAAGAGACTGAGGCAGAAGTTCAAGGCCTCAGCAACTTAGTGAGGTCCTGTCTCAAAATAAAAATAAAAAGGGCTGGGGATGCAGCTTGGTGGTAGAGTGTCCCTGGGATCAATCCCCAGTACTGCAAAAAAAAAAAAAAAAAAAAAAAAAACTTGAAGGGCTCAGAGGCAGCACACTTGTCTAGTATGCACGACACTGGGTTCAGTCCCCAGGATCCTTTAAAGAAAAAAAAAAAAGTCACACTGTAGGTTGAAAAATCTGGATATTACACAGGTTTTTACCCCCATATAAGTACATATATACCACAGCCTGCAGCTCTTCCTGGAGTGGGTGTGAAGGCTATAGTTTACTCAAACAGCCTGAACCAACAGCCTGTTGAATTTCAGAACTACTTCAGCAGTAGGAAAATAGAACCAAGTACACCAGAGCCAACCAGAAAGCAGAAGAAATCAAGAAAAACATTCTATAATTTTCTCTTCAACACAAGACTCCTCTCTTCCCTTCTTGAAAGCCATCAGTAAAACCTGAAAACCCCATTGTTCTCAATATCTTCCAGTCTCCCCTGCATTTCACCTTTGTGCTGACATCACACAGCTAATCAGTACTAACTAGGGTAAACACCATTCTGATATTAAGTGGGAGATAGAATTAAAAAATGCCCTCTCTTTAGCAAATCCACCTCGAACCTCAGAAATGCCAAGACTTTCAGGAACACTTCTAGATTAAATAAGTTTACCTATGTGCAAAGTGTAGAGAGAATCACGCCTACAGAAGTTAAAAAAGCCAGATGTGGTGGCACATGCCTACAATCCCAGCGACTCAGGACGATTGCAAGTTCAAAGCCAGCCTGAGGTGCTAAGCAACTCAGTGAGACCCTGTCTCTAAATAAAATACAAAATAGGCCTGGGAATGTGGCTCAGTGGTTGAGTGCCTCTGAGTTCAATCTCTAGTACCACCCCCCCAAAAAAAAGTTGAAACAGGATTTTGAAGAATTAACAATGAAGCAGGAATATAGCTCAGTGGTAGAGTGGTCTAGTTGGAAAGAGGCCCTGGGTTCAATACCTAGCACTACCAAAAAAAAAAAAAAAAAAAAAAATTAGCAAAAACAAACAAACAAAAAAACCAGTAAAGCAGCTAAAACTGTCCACAGCACACTCATCCCTACCAACTGACAACAAGGCCATAGATAGTGACTGGATTAAAACATAAGGCTCAATTGTCCAAAATATTATTTTTCAGTGAATTCTCAAAGAGCTCATGGAGGGTCTGAGGTTGTGGCTCAGTGGCAGAGCGCTTGACTCACACGTGTGAGGCACTGGGTTCGATCCTCAGCACCACATAAAATAAATAAATAAACATATTATGTTCATCTACTACTAAAAAAATAAAGAAAAAAAGAGCTCATGGAAAAACCCAGTTTCTGTCAAGAATAAAATACTACATTCTCCTAGTCTCCATCAGCTGACCTCATTCATTCCCAACTCTAATTTCCTTATCTTCATTTTGATGGTAGCCAATAAAATGTAACACAATAATTAGAAATTTTCAACTATAAAAGTTTCACACTGGGGCTGCGGTTGTGGCACAGCATTTGCCTAGCATGTGTGAAGCCCTGGGTTCAATCCTCAGCGCCACATAAAAATAAATAAATAAAAAGAAAGGTATTATGTCTATTTACAACTAAAAAACATACATATATTTAAATTTTTTAAAAGAATAGTTAAAAGCTAGATGCAGTAGTGCACACCTGTAATCCTAGTAACACAGGAGGCTGAGGCAGGAGAATGGCAAGTTGAAGGCCAGCCAGGAGAATGGCAAGTTCAAGGCCAGCCTGTCTCAAAATAAAAAATAAAAATAAAAAGGGCTGAGGCTATAGCTCAGTGGCAGAGCACTTGCCTAGCATCTGTGAGGCACTGGGTTCGATCCTCAGCACCACATAAAAATAAACAAATGAAGGTATTCCGTCCATCTACAACGACAAAAAATTTTTTTTTAAATAAATAAAAAGGGCTGAGATGTAGCTCACTAGTAGGGCACTCCTGGGTTCAAATCTCCAGTACAGGGCTGGGGTTGTGGCCCAGCGGTATAGCGCTCGCCTAGCATGTGCAAGGCCCTGGGTTCGATCCTCAGCACCACATAAAACAAATAAGTAAATAAATAAATAATCAAGGTATTGCATCCAACTATGACTAAAAAAATATTTAAAAAAAAAAAAAAATCTCCAGTACCATGCACACAAAAGGACTGGGGATGTAGCTCATCTTACACACCCAAGGCCCTGAAATCAATCCCCACTACTACGGGGGGGGGGGGGGGGGGGGGGGGGGGGGGGGGGGGATATAATTTAAAAACTGAACATGCATCAAATCTAAACCAACTCTTTCCTGGCAACACACACACACACACACAAACACACATATTTACACACAGATATACATTTTATATAATAATGTATATATATGTGTGTGTGCATATATATACACTATTATACACACACGCGACCAAGAGGAAGAGACTGAGAAAAATGTCTTTCAAATAGCAATATCTCAATCTTGTTTCCAGAGCACTTGTTTGCAACCACTTCAACATCTCACTTGTTTAACACAGTCTTTTAGAGAACAGGATGAGGATTTTAATTCCTGATAAAGAATGAGAGAAGATTTCATAAATGGTTTCTAACTGGCCTTGAAGGATGAGTAGAATTTTATCAAAGGATGCAAAAGTAAATTCCTCCTATACTACAAAGGGGGGGAAAATGAAGAGTTTAATGATTTGCCTCAAAGTTAATGAGTAAAGCCAGAGGTGTGCTAGAACAGTTTTTACTCTCTAAGCTCTTTTCTGGTTCATAAAAGGAGAAGAGTAGCCGGAAACATTCAATAAGTCATTCGGAAACCAAAACTTAAGTCAAAAATAACAGCATGAAAAAAAAAAAAAAAGAAAGAAAGAAAAGGAGATGGGCCCTGGAAGACCCCAAAACAGTATTTTTCAAGCCCCTTTAAAAATATGAATTCCAGTACACCAGCTTCTTCCAACTCCTCACTACAATGTCATCTTTTCAGAATTTTCCTTCCTGATCAGCAACTCAATCACACACAACGCCCACATCTAGCACTCCAACAGGAACCCCTCAACTCCAGGTGCACCAAAACGTATCTCAACATTTCTCAATCCAACCTTTAACTCCATTCTGACTGCCTCTCAACTAACGCTCGTAAGATTCTATCTAATGTAAGCAGTTTGCTTAGCCATCCTCCCAACCATGACTTTTTATCTAAATCAATTCTCAAAATGTCACACGGGCCTCCTCACCCAGAGCATCCTACTAATTACCTGTTCCCAACAGGTACTCCCTTCCCATCTCCCCTTTTGCGCACGGTTACCTCGTTCTTCACCGCGAGTTTCCGTCTTACCTCAACCAACCCTTCAAGATGCTGTATTTCCTGTCTCTCAAAAAGCACTTCGCCCATCTTCGCAGTCCTCGCCCGCCCAGTACCAATTCCTGACCACTCCTCCTTAGATGACCCACGCCCCCACTCTAGCTTCTCCAGACCCAACCCCCATTTCCCCAAATCCCGCCCCCAGAGCCCCTCTCTCCCCCTCAGGCCCCTCCTCCGGTGCCCCCCACTCTCCTCAAGCCCCGCCCAAAGCCCCCCTCTCCCGGTCCTCCCTCCCAACTCAGGTCCGCAGGTCACCTCAGCGACGGACTCAGCCCTCTCAGCCTCTTTCCGACCTGGTTGCAGCTGCTCCGGGAGCAAATCCTCCGCCACCTCTGCTCTGGTTTCGTCTTGTCTCACTCGCCCCCCCAGCAAGCTCTCTTTCTCGCCGCCGCCGCCCCTTTTGCCAACCCGGAAATGGATGTGCTCCCACCGTCCCCAGCGTCCGCGAACAAAATGGAGGCGGGGGAAAAAGGAGGAGGGAGCGGGGAGCAAAGAGACGCTAAACGCATGCGCCTCTGGAAAACCTGCCCCCTGCCTGGCGCACGTAAAGACGGAAGTGGCTGGATCGGTCGCCATCTTGAGAAGGTCGCAAGAACTCCACTTAGCAGCTAAAACCGGGATTTGCATCTTTGACTACAATTGAAACTACCTGGAGAGCTTCAGCTAGCTACTGATGTCAGGGTTGTAGTCCTAGAGATTCTGATTTAATTGATCGAGTGCAGCCTAGTATCGGGACTTTTAATGCGCGTGATTCTAACATGTCACCGAGGTGGAGAACCACTCAGCTATCGTGTTTCTTGAATATACTTCTTTTTCATCTTTAGTCCACTAGGCGCGCTCGCACACACACCCTCCCCGTAAGTGTCCTTCCCTAATCTCGAGTTAACGAAGAGAACGCCTCAACTAACCTTGCAAGGGCCCAATAGGCAAGCTCTGGTTGTCATGGCAACAGAGAAGCAGGCCCCTGCTAACAAGTCATCCTTTACATCAACTGAGCCACCAGATCCAAACGGTATCTTTCGTGGGCCAAGGGTTTCCCATTTTCAGTGATGAGAGATGGTGCTGCGAAATCCTTCAGCTGCTTGGCTCAGAGACAGAAATACTTTGCCCTTCCTGGCGCAATTGCTAACTCCTTGGCAACTGATTGAGGATTTCTCCCAAGTCCACCCACAAAAGCACTTTGTCACTGCAGCCCATCCCACTGATTTATATCCTCAAACTGCTCTTTGGGTCAGTTCCATTCCCAGCGCTGAATCTGAAGTAAGAGACAGGATTGGGACTTAGTCCCCACAACTTAAAAGGCTTCGGCGACCCTGTCTGTAAAATTGATGCATATGCCTGGTCCCTTCTGTCTCTTAGTGTTGTTGGAAGGCACAAATCAGGTAATGAATGGGACAACACGTGATAAGCCATAATTGTTATTATTTTTGTTTTCCTTCTCTGTTCCACCATGAGTAGTGCTGGACCCCACCCACTAGTCAAGTCAGTGTCTCATTATGTATCAGATGTGGGCCAGGCACCAGGAGATTGATAACAGAGATGACTAAGAGCCTCTGTCCTCAGGAACTCACCGTGTTGGTGGGCAGACTGGCATGTAAACAGCTAGCTGAGGTACAAGTCAGCATGTGATTAGTGCCATGGGGACATCAGACAAGGGAGTGATTAATTCCTGATAAAGAATGAGAGAAGATTTCATAAATGGTTTTTAACTGGCCTTGAAGGATGAGTAGGATTTTATTAATAATCAGAGAAGCAAGGAACACATTCCAGACATAGAGATCAACAGATGCAAAAGTAAAGATGTCCAGGTATGTACTTCTGCATGCTTGAAGGTGAGGTAATGCGGGAGTGGATCCTAACTCTTGCTAGAGCCTCCCAGATCTTCATCTTCATGTCCTACCTGTACCCTCCTCAATCACTTTTATGTTGTGTGGTCCTGCAGGCAGCCCTGACCTCAGAGCCTTTGTACTATCTATCCTCTTTAATTTTTCAGGCCTTAGCTCAAATGCCCCTCTACAGAAGGCATTCCCTGCCCACTGTAGCTAATGTAAGCCCTTGTGCTCTGTAACATCACTCTGTGATAAGGGCAGCCACCGTGGTGAAAACAGGGACACATCACTTGTGGAGATAGCAATAGACTTCATGAAGAAAGAGCTAAGTAAGGCTGTTACCCATTTTCTGAGTGAGATCTGACGGATGGATAGGAATTAGACAGGGTTTCAAAGAAGGGAGGATTCCAGGGAGAGTATATGCAAAACAGGAAGAATCATGGCATTTTCCAAGAAAAGTATTTTGATGTGATGAGAGCTAGAACTTAAGGAAGAGACAAGAAATTGGGTCAAAGGCATAATCATGGGGCCTGTGACTTTGTGGGTGTGTATGTGTGAGGGGAGGAGGGTGTGAGTGTGTGTCTGTGTGGTAGTAGGAATTGAAACTAGGAGTACTCTACCACCATGCTACATCCCCAGCCCTTTTTGTTTTTCTTTTCTTTTTTTATTTTGTTTTAAGACAGGGTCTCACTCAGTTGCTTAGGGCCACACTTAAGTTGCTAAGGCTGACCTTGAAGTTGTGATCTTCCTGCCTCAGCCTCCTAAATTGCTAGGATTACAGGCATGTCCCCAATGCCTGGCAAGGTCTGACATTAACACCATGTGCCAGGTACTATTATAACTTCACATATCATAACTCACTTAATCCTCACAATAACTTTCTGAGGTACATAATACCACCCGCATTTTGCAGATGAAGAAACCAAGGAAACCAAGACTCAACAATGTTAACCACCTTTTCTTCTTTATTTTTTTTTCTTTTCTTTTTTTTTTTTTTTTGGTACAGGGATTAAACTCAGATGCACTCAGCCACTGAGCCACCCAGCCTTATTTTGTATTTTATTTAGAGACAGGGTCTCACTGAGTTGCTTAGTGCCTTGCTAAGTTGCTGAGGCTGGCTTTGACTCGCAATCCTCCTGCTTCAGCCTCCTGAGCCGCTGGGATTACAGGTGTGAACAACTGAGGATGTTAACCATCTTTTCTGAGGTGTGTGGGGGTGAGGGATGAAGGGGCATGGGTAGGGGATTGAACCCAGGGTCTTATACATGCTGAGCACAAGCATTACCACTGACCTACACCCCAATGCCAAAAAGTTAACCATTGTGCTCCAAGTCACATGCCTTCAAAATAGCAGAAATTCTCCAGATTTTGAACTCTAATGATCACATCAGTAAATCTGTCCCCTCCTAGTGTCCTCTTTTTATCCTTTTTTTTTTTTTTTTGACAGAGTCTCACTATGTTGTTCAGGCTGGTCTCAAACTCATGGAAGTAGCTGGGACTACAGGTACACTGCTACACCTGGCTTCAATGCATCTTTTTAAAAACAAATATTTAACTCTACTACCCTGAAGTGAAATTAACAAGCAATATAAATTACCTGGATACACAATTTAATTTTTCTTTTTTTTTTTTTTTATTTTTCTTTTTTTTTTTTTGGATACACAATTTAAAAAGCAGATCAATATAATTTTCTGGCTATTAAAGAAAAATAAAGACAAGAAGAAGGCATTTCAATATGCAAATACTTGGGCACTATTCTACACTGGAAGTTAGAGGAAAATAGGAAACTCTACCCCCAGCCCTAGAATCACTAAGAATGTGATAGGGAAAAATATAGACTGACCGAGGAGAGTTGAATTAGGCAGAATTGCCATTGGTCTGACTTTCCAAAATGGTGAACAACTCTTGATAAAGTTCAGAACAATACAAAACAATTTACATAGTGGTTGCATTACTGGAAAAGACAGGTCATATTAAATATGTGCAAAAATATTGCATATTTGTGCTTTCCTTTTCAGGCTAAGAACCTAAAAGACCTAAAAACAACTAAAATCCTGGATAAAACTTTTTTTTTTAAATCTTAAACGCTGCTGGGCATGGTGGTGCATGCCTGTAATCCCAGTGGCTTGGGAGGCTGAGGCAAGAGGATCACTAGTTCAAAGCCAGCCTTAGCAATTTAGTAAGGCCCTAAACAACTCAGTGAGACCCTGTCTCTAAATAAGATACAAAAAAAGGGCTGGGGATGTGGCTCAGTGATTAAGCGCCTCTGAATTCAATCCACAGTACCAAAAAAATCTTAAATGCTGGGGCTCGGGTTGTGGCTCAGTGTAAAATGCTTGCCTGGCATGTGGGAGAGGCCGTGGGTTTGATTTTCAGCACTACATATTAATTAATTAATTAATTAATTAAAGGTCCATGGACAACTAAAATATATTTTAAAAAAATCTCAGAGGGCTGGGGCTATGGCTCAGCGGTAGCGCACTTGGCTGTCATGTGTGAGGCACTGAGTTTGATTCTCAGCACCACTATAAATAAATAAAATAAAGATCTATCAACAACTAAAAAAATGTTTAAAAAAAAAAATCTCATCCTGGGGTTGTGGCTCAGTGGCAGAGCGCTTGCCTAGCATGTGTGAGACATTGGGTTTGATTTTCAGTGCCATATTAAAAAATAAATAAAATAAAATAAAGGTATTTGTCCATCTGTAACTAAAAATATTTTTTAATATTTATTTAGTTGTAGATGAACACACAGTATCTTTATTTATTTTTATGTGGTGCTGAGGATTGAACCCAGTGCCTCACACATGTGAGGCAAGTACTTTACCACCAAGCTACAGCCTCAGCCCCTAAAAATATTTTTTAAATATCTCAAATGCTGGGCTGGGATTGTGGCTCAGCAGTGGAGCACTTGGCTAGCACGGGCGGGACCCGGGTTCCATCCTCAGCACCACATAAAAATAAAGGCATTGTGTTGTGTCCATCTATACCTAAAAAATAAATATTTTAAAAAATATATCTCAAATGCTGAGCTGGGCATGGTGGTGCACACCTGCAATCCCAGCAGCTAGGGAGGCGGAGGCAGGAGGATTACAAATTCAAAGCCAGCCTCAGCAATTTAGCCAGGTGCTAAGCAACTCAGTGAGACCCTGAGACCCTGTCTCTAACAAAATACAAAATAGGGCTAGGGATGTGGCTCAGTGCTCAACTGTCCCTGAGTTCAATCCCTGGTACCCGCCCCCCCCACCAAAAAAAATAAAAAATAAAAATTTCAAATGCTTTGATGCACTGCTTAGAAAAGTAAGGAATTTTCAGGGCAAAACACAGTAAGTGAAGGCGGGGACACAGAGAGATGTAAGTGGAACACTGAAGCAGGCTTTTGTTCTGAAGGTGCTTGCCTAACTAGGTGAATTTGAGATTTTTGTGAATGTCTCATGGGAAAAGGGAACACCCCAGAACAACCTCAATAAGAGGAATTTAGCAGGAGTTTCTCCTTCCATAAAGGTGGGATTCAAAGGACTACATTCTCATGATAAGAGTAATCCAGAAATCCAGAAATAAACTTGTCCCCTTCTCCCTTGAGTGTACGGTTAATGGAGATAGATCCTGGGATCAGCTAATTACAAAGACGTTTTTCACATAGTACATCCAGCAGGTCATCCAAAAGTCTTGTGAAACCCAAGAGAATTCTTGGTTATAAGGAATCATCCCTTGAATTGCAACACTCTAGAATTCCTGACCAAATTCCAGTAGCGTGTCTTTTTAATTGAGAAAGACAAAAACTCACATTTCCAAAATGTCCCCATGTAGACCATTGCCCCATTCTATACTGTCAAGTTGACAGGGACCAATTTCTGAAAGACTTTAATAGATTTTACCTCAAGGGCAGGAGGGAAAACATTGAAAACTATAAGCAGAGAAGTGCTATGACCATTTTGTACTCTAAAAAAATCCCTCTGACTGCATGAAGAATGGATTAGATGGAGCCAACATGGAGGGAGGAATGCTGGGTGTGAGGCAGCTGTGGAAGTCCAAAGGAGAGATGACAGTAATCTGTACTGACAAGGGGCACTAGGTTTTAGAGGCAGAGCTGCCTATCGGCTGAGCTGGAGGAAACTTAGTTCTTTCCACTATTTAGTTTTCTCTTGCTGAGGTGAGACCTTGGGCAAGTTATTCCAATCTCTGCCAGCCTTAGGGTCCTCATCCACAAAATGGAGATAATACTAAATGGAATGTGTCCCAAGTATGTACACACATGGACAGTTTGCAGTTTTCTTAGCCATGATCAAGAGGTTATTAGCAGTAGAGATGGAGAGTTCTAGAGATATTTAAGAAATGGAATGTAGGGACTGAAGAGAGGGAGCTATCAGAGATGATGGCTAAGCTTCTGGCTCGAACTCCTATGTGGTGGTGAGGCTAACAGTTGGCTGGAGAGAACTGAAAGGAAGAGGGTTTGGGGTGGTCAAGGATCCTGAGCAGCCTGTGGGACGCCCAAGAAGAGATGTTTAGTAGACCAGTGGATATTTGGTTCTGTCACTGAAAAGAGCGATAGCAATTTGGGACTCAGAAACTAGTAGGTGGTCTCCAAAGGTGGCTTTCAGGGGCTGGGGTTGTAGCTCAGTGGTAAAGCACTAACCTAGCACATGTGAAGTGCTGGGTTCGATCCTCAGCACCACATAAAAATAAGTAAATAAATAAATAAATAAATAAATAAAGGTCTCACTTTTTATTTAAAAAGTGGCTTTCAGTGAAGCAGGATTCCAGGTACTCTTTGACTTTGAGCTGACTAGAGACTTTCTTAAGCCAGTGAGATGGAGCAAAAGCGAGACCATCCTATGTCCGGAACTAAGCCTAAAGAAGACCTGGCAGCTTCCACTGTTGTGCTCTCAGGACCTCTAAGATCCCTTATGAGAAATCTGGAAGAAGAGACCTTGGCATGGAGAAAGAGAAAGGTCCAGCCATCCCAGCAACCCAGCTCTTCCTACCAGGGTGAGAGACATGGGAGCCAGCCATCCTAGACAATCTAGCTCCAGACAGCTTCTAACAGTGCCATGTGAGAGACCTAAAGCAAGACTAGCAAAATCATCCCCTGAGCCAAGTCCCAGGTCTAAGCCAAGACTACAGGTCCCAGCAATTCCAGGAGGCTGAGGCAAGAGGATTGCAAGTTTGAGGCCAGTTCATCAACTGTAGAGAGGCCCTAAGAAAGTTAGTGAGACCTGTCTCAAAATAAAAAATAAAAAGGACTGGGGATATAGCTCAGTTGTAAAGTGCCTCTGGGTTCAATCCCCAGTACAGAGAGAGAGAGAGAGAAAAGAACCATTCAGCTAAGCCCTCATGAGAAGTTATAAAACGGTTGTTGTCCGTTAGCCACTCAGTTTGGAATAGTTTGTTATGTATCAAGAGCTCCCCAAACAGAAATATAATAATAAAATCTCGGCTCAGAATTATAGAGAAAAGAGGAGAGGGCTTAAGTGACAACCAAGGAACTATACCTATAAGGAGCAGGCTGAGGCACACATATAACCCCAGCAACTCTGGTGGCTGAGACAGGAGGATCATAAGTTTGAGGTCAGCCTCAGCAACTTAGCCAAGACCCTTATGAAAAGAAAGAAGGCCCAGAAGCTTGCTGTTCAGAAGGCTTTATCAGATGCATTCCAGAAACTGTTCATTGTAGTTTTAGGTAAGACTTCTTTGTCTTTGAAGTACTTCAGTTTCAATGAGCAAATAAACTCATTTTGAAAGTTAATTGGATGAAAATGTGGATATCTAAAACCTTCCATATAATGCTTTCATTCACTAAATTCTTTCATAGCAATGGTCTCAAATTTGTCCTGTGATATTTGTGAGAAAAATGACTGCAAATATTATTGTCCCCAGTTTATGAATGTAGAACAACTTGCCTAAGCTCATGCAGAAAGTATTTGATCCAAGTCTTCCTTCTCAATTGCTTGCCTGTCATACAGAATAGTGATTATAAGTTTTGGACACCTGGGTTTGAGTCCTAACTTAGGTTTTTTTGTTTTGTTTTGTTTTATTTGGTGGGGGGGTACCAGGGATTGAACCCAAGGGCACTCGGCCACTGAGCCACATCCCCAATCCTTTTTGTATTTTATTTAGAGACAGGATCTCACTGAGTCGCTTAGGGCCTTACAAAGTTGCTGAGGCTGGCTTTGGACTTGAGATCCTCCTGCCTCAGCCTCCCTAGCTGCTGGGATTACAGGTGTATACCACCGTGCCTAGCTTGTATCTTAGATTTTTAAAGTAATTTAGGTTTTATAGTCAGACAGATTTTAGGTATTTAATATCTCTAAATTGCAATCTCATTATTGTAAAATAGGGCTAGTAATTCTGCCTACCTTATAGGGGATATTGTAAGAATAAATGAGATTATAAATGTAAAAAGTTCAGAACTATGCTTACATGATAAGCAAACATAATATGTTCACTATCATTGTTATCATTTTCTTTCTGAGTAAACAGATAAATAAACTCTGCTGAATTAAGAATTCAGTTCAGTTTTTACTTATGGCATTGACATATTGGGTAAATATGACTCTTATATAATAATTAGCTGCTTTCATGTGAGCCTTCAAAGAAGCAGGTTTTGAATGACATCACGCTCCCACTTGAGTTCTCCTGTGATGTGAATGTTACAGGCCACATTCAAAAAAAATGTGATGATTAGCAGAATTTCCAAACACAACTGCTCTCCTAGTTCATGGGCTTACAAGCTTAGAAACTGAGAAATCCTAATTAAGTTATCAGATACCCTTATTTGCTTGTAAGAGGTAGCCCTGATTGGTCTCAGCCTTCCAATCTGGGCAGCCCTTCCGGGTTCATGAGCTAGAATTTCCAACGGTCAACTCTTGAGTAACAATCTTGAAGAACTAAGGAACTAAGCTTATATGAACTCAAAACTCTTTAGATCAAAACCTTTATGCTTTGAAGGAAAACTGTATTGTCTATAAGGTAAGTAGACCAGTTTCTGCCAATAAAAGATGCTAGTACTTTCTCCAAAAATTTGCTCATTGTTTCTGGTGGAATTTTGGTTCTCAGGGAGTAGGAAATTGCTCCTTCTTCTAATACGAAGTGTCTTCTAGGCCACGGATCTACACTTGGGTTCTAGGCCACGGATCTACTGAACCATTTGTACATTTTTGTTTATGAATATTTCCTATGTCATTATTTCTTAGTTCCTATCTCTAAGATCACAGCATTCTTTTAACCAAACATTGTTGATACTTCATTATGTATTTTTAAACAAATAGTTATGTTAAGACTGATGCATAGGTGAGGACATTTCTAAGAAATGCTCTTATTTTCTTTCAGAAATCAAAGGCATGTCTCATTAGGGTGCTACCATGGTGTGCAATAAGTTTTAGAATAAGAAAAATTCTGAATTAATTCTTGTTAACTTTATTTCAGAGAGTGGTAAAATAGCTGTGGTGTACAGACCCAGTGAAGAGATCAGAGTTGCCAGAAGTGAAGAAGAACTACATGATATAATTCAAGTATGTGAAGATGAAAGCTCAGGGGTTCCATAGTCAGTGTAGCCATGATTGAAAACAACCAGTGGGCTGGGTGCAGGGTTCATGCCTGTAATCCCAGCAGCTTGGGAGGCTGAGGCAGGAGGATCACGATTTCAAAACCAGCCTCAGCAACTCAGCAAGACGCTGTCTCAAAAGAAAAGAATTTTTAAAAAAAAGGGCTAGGTGGCCTGGTGTTATAGCTCAGTGGTAGACCACTTTCCTAGCATGTGTGAGGCACTGGGTTTGTTTCTCAGCACCACATATAAGTAAATAAAATAAAGATTCACTGACAGCTAAAAATATTAAAAAAAAAAAAAAAGGCTGGGAATATGTCTCAGTGGTTGAGCGCCCTGGTACCATAAAGAAAAGAAAATAAACCAGTGTTATTGAAAGACTTCAGCATTTCATCATGTATCATTCTTAGAAAAATGAAACTCTAAAACTGCTTTTGATTATAGGGGATTTATGGACTTCCTGACCCATTGTTTGAAGTTTAGAGAGTAGAATTGAGACCTCTCAAGGGACTACTGTAGTTACAGACTCAAAAGAGGAGCTAGGCTCCCTTTCCAGAGTTAGAGAAAGTGGGCTGCTTGTCTTTTTAGATTTTCCCTCAAGTAGGATCACAGAGATTTGGCAACAGAGTAACTACAGCCTTAGGTTTGATTGTGTTGTAGCTTTGAGAACTATTATGCCTCCAAAAATGTGGTGTGTTACCTAAATCTCAACATCTCCCTATACTCAAGTAGAATATTTTGCTGAAGAACCTTTCTGTAAATCAATTATATGAAAGCCCTTAACTAGGGAGTAAGTTGCCAAAGTAATTTCTAGATTAGGCATTATTTACTATGTATAAGATATTTGGGGGAGGCACAAAAATATGTTTTATGTGGGGGGCGGGGGGATTAATTTGGAGATTTTCAATTATATGACTCTCTTCAAAAATGTGGGGTGTTTTATTTTGAAAAGGCAGAGGAAGTGGGTTGCATTCTGAAACAGTATTTTAAGTTATTTCCATGTAAAAGTTTTAGTTCAATTTAAATAAAACCAGTTAAGGAAACTTAACTTTAAGAAGTCTCACTTCCTGTGAAATGTGAAAGGAAGTAAGTCCACACTGACTGTAGAAATCCCATTATAAGAGCAGATCCACCCCTTAAGGAGGTGACTTTGAAAACCATTACTATGTGCTCAGCCATATGCAAGGCACTGGGAATGAGAAGATGACACATCTTTATGCACTAGGGTTGTGTCAGGTAATAAGTAATAAAACAGATTACTATAAGGGCTCTGAAAAAAAAGTCATTTGGGTTCTAGTCTTAGTAGTGTTTCAAGAAAACTATTTAAGTTGCAGGCTTTAACATCCTGCCTTCTCTAGATATGTGCACAAGAGTCACCTTTAAAAAAGTGGTGTTGTCACGCCTACTTGAGCCAAGGTGGGAAGGAGATGTTTTCCCATGCCAGTGTAAAGGGCTGTCCACACGGATTCACACCCCTTTCTCAGACTGAATTGCCCACTGCCTAAAACCCCTCCTACAGAAATTTCGGAGTCATCACTGATTTCAATGGTAGCCCCAGCCTAACAGAGTGATGAATTAATTATCAAACATGAAATAGGATAGAGAGTTTAGAGCAAATGGCAACATTTTGGAATAAATAACCTTAATGTGTAGTCTGCCTGTTAACCTAACTGGCCCTCGTTTTACAGGTCACTTGCTTCTCTTGGAAGCAGTATAGCCAAGGGGAGGAAGAATATCTCTGGGATTTCAGCCTGGAAGAGGAAGAATTCAGGCTGCCAGAACTGGACTAGCACTACTGAATATCCCCAGAGGCTCAGTCCTGTGACTTCCTTGGGAATCTCTGCCGCCCCCCACCCAATGGGCTGCTAGAGTCCTGGTGCCACCCACATCTAGGGCCCAGATCCTGCTTCGATGTAGGGGAGGGGGCCTGTGGGAGTCGATTGTGGCCCCTGCTTGGGGAAGGGAAGCTTGGGTTGGTTGATTGTGGGAAAAGGCTCCCCGCGAGCCTAATAAAGGTTGAGCCTAATAAAGGTTGCGTAATCAAAGACGTCATAATCAAGGTGTCATAAATAAAGGGTGGGGCGGGGCCACTGAGGTTTCCCAGGCGGCGCCTCAAGGGGCTGCCATAAGGGTTAGGCTCCCACAGGTGGTTAGGCTCCCACAGGCGCGCCCCGCGCCCCATTGGCCTGGGTCGCTGTGCCCCGAAGCCTCCGCACGTCATGTCCCTGCTGCGCCTCTGGGCACCAGGGCTTCTCCTCACGTGGCAACCATTGTGGCTGCTGGTCCAGGCAGCTCAGCCTCTGGAGTCGCCCCAGGACCCTCTCCAGCTGACCGCTGAGCACCCAGGGCCTATCAAGCCCTGGTCTCTGGTCTCCTCTGAACTCCCACCCTTATCGCCCCATGCGCTTACACCCCCGGCAGACCCGGGAGGCTTTGATGACCTGGGGTCCTCTGCTCGCTCCCAGATGTTGGACTCACCACGGAAGTTAACTGACAGTTTGCTTCCATTCTTGGGCAGGGTTTCACCTGGAGAGCCGCCCCCAGAGGTGGATCAGTTTGCTGTTCCACGTCAGGATCTGCATCAAGACAAACTAATTCGGCAAGAGAGGCTCCCAGAATTGGTTCCAATGCTCGACTCAAAAGTAAGATTCATACTGTCAATCTAGATCAGTCTACAGATCACCAGTCATTTGAAGTACTTGTTCCACCTCTAGATAGTCAGAGTGCAAAAGCAGCAAAGTTTATTGTTTCACCACTGAATCTGAAGAAGGATGTAGCTCAGCATCCGAGATTTGCTAAAGTTGTTGGTGGAACTCCAAAGCAATTTGCAAAACTTCAGCTTCAGAACAACTTGCAGGATGATTATGTGTATCCAAGTACAGATGTAGCTTCTTCTGGCAACCTACCTCCGGAATCCCAGGAGAACTCAGAGGAGTCTCCAGAAACTCCTGACCAGGTTGAACCTTCTGTGGAGGCCCAAGAGACTCCTGAGGAGCTCCAGTCCTCTTCGTCCCAGCAAGAAGTTCCTGAGGACCAGGAGGCTCGAGGTGAAGCATCAATGCATCATAAGCTTTCATCTCTAAGAAGTGACACTCAGCCGGTTGTCACAAGTAAACCTGCAGATCTGGTTACCATAACTCCGCAGGCAGATAAAGAGATTCACCTTCCTTCAGGCCAGGAGCAGGCCGCAACCCAGCCTTCAGAGGGTCTTGAAGTAGTAGAACCTTCATCAACCCAACAAGAGGCTCCAGCTCAGACTTCAGAGCTCTCTGAACCCTCTTTAGCTGGTCAGGATCAAGTTATTATATTATAACTTGCCCAGTGTTACAGGTAGGCCTGCAGACGTGGAAATTACCATAACCTCGGAACCTACCAAGGAGGCCGAATCTTCTCTAGCCCAGCAGGAGGCCCCAGTTCAGCCAGAAGCCCCAGTTCAGCCAGAGGCCCCAGTTCAGGAAGCCCCAGTTCAGGAGGCTCCAGTTCAGGAGGCCCCAGTTCAGGAGGCTCCAGTTCAGGAGGCCCCAGTTCAGCCAGAGGCTCCAGTTCAGGAGGCCCCAGTTCAGGAGGCTCCAGTTCAGGAGGCCCCAGTTCAGGAGGCTCCAGTTCAGGAGGCCCCAGTTCAGCCAGAGGCTCCAGTTCAGGAGGCCCCAGTTCAGGAGGCTCCAGTTCAGGAGGCTCCAGTTCAGGAGGCCCCAGTTCAGCCTCCAGAGTATGCGGAGGAGGTAGAACCTTCTCTAACCCAGCAAGAGACCCCAGCTCAGCCTCCGGGCCCTCCTGTGGAGACTGAACCTTCTCTCAGTGAGCAAGAGACCCCAACTCAGCCTTCTGAGTCTCCTGGGGAGGACCAGTCTTCTGAAAGCCAGCTGGAAGTACCGGTGCAATCTCTAGACTTGCCCAGTGTGACCGGTGAACCTGCAGATGTACTAATGACTATAACACCTGAACCCACTACAGAGCTGGGAACTTCTATGATCAATGGTGAGGTTATAGTTCTTCCCTCAATTCCAACTAATGAGTCAGGACCTTCTGCATCCCAGCCTGAAGCTCCAACTGTGCCTCCAGAGCTCCCTAACGATGTAGGTCAATCTCCAGAAGGTGAGGATGTGACAGGTTCTTCTCTAGGTTCTGATCAAGCTGAGTCTCCTACTCCAGAATTGAATAATGAGGTTGAAACTTCAGCGCAACAGGAGACCCTAGATGAGTCCTCAGTGTCCCCTGAGCAGTTGGAACCTCAGCCAAGCCCCCCTCTAGAGGAGGAACAACCTCCAACTGATCAAGAGGTCCCCAGTCAGCTTGAAGAGCTGCCTGAGGAATCTTTATCAAGTCAGCAGGAGAGCTCATCTCTGCCCTCAACGCCCCCCGTGAGTGTTGAACTTCCACCAGTCCAGGAAACACTCCCAACTAAACCTCCAGAATCCACATTTGTCCCGACTATTGCTTCCTTCAGTGATTCCATGTCATTTTCACCTCAAGATCTAGAAGTAATGTTCAGAAGTGGGTCTTCAAATTTGCCTAAAACCACAGTTCAACATGTGGCTCTGATAGTTACTATACCTTCAGAAGCCACTAAAGAAGTTGAGCCAGTTTCCACCCAGCAAGTTACATTTTATCCAACCCAGTCTAATGCCCCTTCCCAGTCTCCAGGATTCCCTGAAAACTTTGGATTTTCTTCAGCCCAACAAGCAACCACAACTCAGATGGAAACTTCAACTGAGGTCCTAAGTCAGAATCAAGCTCAGGATTTAACATCACCCAGTGTTACATTTCAACCTTTGGACCTGGAACTCACCTCAACTCCAAAACCCACTAAACGTTCTAGAGTGAAGAAGAAGCCTGTAGCTCTTTCATCGTTCCCTATAGCTATTGGAACGTTCTCTATATCTCTTCCAACGGTCCCCGTATTTGTTTTTCCAACCATGCAGAAAACTTCAACTTTGCTTCCAAAGTATCAAGAAGGAATAATTCCAACACAAGAAACTTCAACTCAGCCACAGGTCCTAACTGAGAATCAAGTTCATTATTCAACAGTACCCAGCTTCGCATTTAAACCTGTGGAAGTGGAACTCCCCACAACTCCAGAGCCCAATGTGGGGGTTGAACATCCTACAGCTTTTCCTCCAAAGCCCCATGACGTGGAACTCCCCATAACTCCAGAGCCCAATGTGGGAGTTAAACATTCTACAGCTTTTCCTCTAAAGCCCCATGAGGTAACACTTCTACGTCCTCACCAGGGGACTACAAATCCTCCTCCAAAACCCCCGGAGACAACATTTCCACATCTAGATCTGGAAACTACAAATCTTCCTCCAGAGCCCCCTGATGTGACATTTCCACATCCATACCAAAAGACTACAAATCCTCAAATCAACCACAAGGAAACTTCAGTCATAGCTCAATCTTTTGAAGTGGAAATTACCATAACTTCAAAACCCAACATTGATGTTGCGTCTTCTCAAACCTTGCCGGGGAAGCCAATTCAGCTTCCAGAGCCATATAAAGAGATTATAGCGAATCCTCCTGTATATTATGAGATTACACTTCCAACAATAAGTACAACTCCGGTGTCGGAGTCCTCTAGTGTTGGAGTTCAACCTCCAGACGTGACAATTACCCTGACTCCACTACCCAGTGTGGCAACTGAAAGTTCTACAACTCCTACAACTCTTTCAACAACTGAAACAACTTCACAGCAAACAAATATGACTGAATTCACAGTTGCACAAGTGGAGCCAGACCAAACCACAACTCATTTCCCCAAAATTTATGCCACAGAAAAGGAAGAAAATGTCACCAAGAACACTAGTATATGTGAGCTCTGTACCTGCCAAGATGAGACACTGTTGTGTGTTGGTCTCGCCCCAATGCAGAAACTCCACCGAGTGCCTGTGCTAGAGCCCTACAGCTACAATGGCACCTTCACAGTCTTGTAAGAATCACCTTTCCTCATTTGTGCTCTGAATTCTGCCTACCCTTTTCCTCAAGGGTCTCCGGGACCTTTCTCATCTCCCCAACCCACACTGACTGACTTTTTGCTTTTAGTTTTTGCTTGTCAACTTCTCCATATCCTCTTTTTCCTTCTTACTCTTGTGTCCTTTCTCCAATCTTTCACTTGTGATCATCCTTTATTTTCTTACCCATTTTTATTTAGCCCTATCATATCATTGCTTAAGCTTTACCATTTTGCTCCATCTGCTTTACAACTCATTAATGATGATACAACCAAGTGGTTAAGAGTAGATTCTAGAATAAGACTGCCTGACTTTGAACCCAGATCTTTCATTTATTAGCATTGTGACCTTGGGCAAAAAAGCTCTATGTCTCAGTTTCCTTATTTGGAAAATGGGGATTATGATAGTTACCAGTTCATAGGATTGTTGTGAAATTTAGATGAGAGAGTACATGTAATACTCATGTCGGTGCCTATCATATATGAATACTAGCTGTTAATATAATTATTCAGTCCCTCAGTTATGTCCAGAATTCATCTTAGCCTTGGCTTTCATATAACATCCATTTTGTGCCCAACTGAGGGCTAAGTACTATGGGAGCCACAGAAATATGACATTGTTTACAGAACACGAAAATGATAGGTGGGAAGAAGACTAAAAATGGAGATGATATATAATTAAGTACTAAAAGAGGATGCAGACCACAGGTGCTGTAATTCTTCAGAATCTTTCATTACTGAGGTATGGATGTTGGGAAAGCTGTACAGATAGGCTCAAATGTTACCTGGTGCTTGAAAGTGGCTATAATTGTTAAAGAAAAAAACGGGAAGTATATCTACACAAAGGAATGGCTGCAAGAATGACCAGGATTTGGTAGACTAGTAGGCCTACAAAGTATTGGGTTAGAATCAATGAAAGGTAATATGAAAAATCTTAAATATCAACTATAGGTGTTTGAAAGTTACACAGTGAGAAATGAAGAGCCACTGAAAGTTTTCAAGCAAGAGATAAAAATAATTAAAACAGGAAGATAATTTTATAATCCATTTTTCGAGTGATCTAGAAGAGAAAGCTTAATTCAATGGGGCCACCTAGAAAACTTTAGCAAAATCTATGAGTAAAGCAAGAAGGAGCTTAATCAGAGTGGTTGTGATGGGAGTAGAAAGAAAATCCTGGGAGCGCAAGGGGGAGTGGGGGAAGGAGGAGGGAATGGGAATGGGAAAAACAATAGAATGAATCAGATATAACATTCCTATGTTCATATATGAATACACAACTAGTGTATCTCCACGTCATGTACAACCACAAGAATGGGAAGTTATACTCCATGTGTATATGATATGTCAAAATACATTCTACTGCCATAACTAAAAAGGACAAATAAAAGTTAGAACAAGAAAAATCAAATTATTTATTCTGTTTGATAACAAATAAAAATGCCAGGTTTTAAAAGTAAGATATTAAAAACATTTTAAGGTTTGACTTTAGTCTGTTAAAAGGAAAAAAATCCTGGGAGCTTTAGAAGAATAACAAATGCTTTAATGATTGACTAAAAGAGTTAGGGGATGAGGTGTATAGAAAAGAGAAAAATAAAATATGGCTCCACGAGTTTTGTCCTGGATAAAAAATGAGAATGCTGGCGATGTAGCAGGTGGAAAACAACACCAGGAAGGAAAGCCAGTTGGAGAGAAATGAGTTCAGTCTTAGCCATTTCTTAGTGGGGAACATAAAGCCCTCCGAAGGCTTCTGGTTGAGTGGAAATGTCCACTAGGCATTTGTCCACTAGATGAGCAGGCTTATCCTCCAACCCCAAATGCCAAGAAAAAGTCTATGTAAAGATGTATAAACAGAAAAGTTATTGCTAAGGGATAAGGACAGAGTTAAAAAAAAAAAGTTGAAGGTATCTGCAGAGTTGAAACTGAACATAATTTAACAGCTTCTTTAAACATGTCATTCATAGATACATTCTCACATTAAAAAAAAAAGTCAACAGAAGTATATTGGATCAAAGTGAAAATCTATACCTCTATCCTTTTTCACCCGTTGTCCATGCCCTACCACCCATAAGATGACCCCTGTTACATATTGGTGTGTGTCTTTCTTTCTGCTTTCTCTTCTATGCATAATTTTCCCTGATGAAGTTTAAAAAAGAAAAAAACACTGATTCATACTTGTTTTCTATGCAACATGTTCAAGAGATCTTTCCACATCAGCACATTAGTTCCCGTGATTTCTAATTGTCCTTATCCTCCTAATACCTGGAGATATTTCAACAGAGGGCACTTAGGCAAAGCTTTGGTGTCACTTGCAATGTGTTTCTTAATTCATATTTGTTAATATGGTAAATTCTTGCCATTTTTCTGTTGAAATTCGACAGATAGGAAGTTAAACTTCTGCTTTATCATTTGTGCCAGTGGCTCACATTATTATCTTATTGTGAAACCGGGAAGCTGATAGTTCCGAAAATTAGAAAGCTGGGTTTTTGTTTCGTTTGTTTTTTCTATATTTGAATGTTCTCCGTGATTGTTTTACTTTTTCTGTTCATTTTTTCCCTACTTATTCAAAGGTATAAACTGTTTCTTCACAGGAATTTCCAAGGAAACGTTATTTCTTACATTGAAGAAAACATATGGAAATCTTACCGTTGGGCTGAGAAACTGTGAGTATATTCTCTCCAAACATGAATACAAAAAAAAGAAATGCATTGTAAGATCCTTCTTAGTCTAGAATGTTGAGGTCAATACTGTTAGAAAAAGGTTTTCCCCTCCATAAATTAATTCAGCCTGTATTGAGTGAAATTTGGTGGTTATTTTAAAAATTAAATTTCATGGGGACTGGGTTTGTAGCTTAGTAGTAAGTAGAGTAATTGCCTAGCATGAGCAAGGACCTGGATTCCATCCCCAGGACCACAGCAAAAAATAAATAAATAAAAATTCAATTTCGTGGACCCCCTTTGAAGTAAGTAAAAAACAATTTAAATTTATTTTCCATTTTGTAAGTAATACATAATTACATTCTTAATGAGTAAATATGAAATAATAGGTATAGTGAGACACCATCCCTGTGCTCTAACCCTCCACCCCTGAGGAAACCACTACTCTGAGTTTGGTATATATAACCTTCTGGATCTTTCCCCATGCATTTGCCTACACACATATTTACATATAGCAAAATAGGTTTGTTGCATGGTTTTATTATCTTTTTTTACATAAATGGTAACATTCATGCAACTTGACTCTTTCACTTCATCATATGTCAGGTTTCTTTTTAGTACACAGAGCCTACCCTATTCATTTGAACTCATGCATAATATTCCATCGTATGAACATATCATGGTTTATTTAAAAATAATTCCCCTACTGATGGATGTTTAGAGTGTATATGGTTTTCCTGTTTACATGCATAATGTCAATAAACATACTTCTTTGTGAACATGGGCATATAATTCTATAGAATAGAAATGAGATTTTGGGGGGTGAAGACTATTGTAGATATGAAATTTTAGCTACCCGCAAAAAGGTTATGCCACTTTATACTCCTGGCAAGAGAATATGACAGCATTCATTTTCTCATACTTTTTTTACCACTGGATATTCTCCATCTTTGTGCTGAATTTTGGTCCAGAAATAACCTTTTCATCTTTCAGAATTCTCAGTGAAAATTCCCTGACTGAATTACACAAAGATTCCTTTGAAGGCCTGCTATCCCTCCAGTATTTGTAAGTTACTTAATCATATTTATCTGTGAGTTATGAGTTATCTAATGAATAAGGGATTCATATTAGATAATCTGTAAAATCTCTTCCAGCAATTAAATTCTGTGATTGTGCAAGTTTGTATAGATTTTAACCCATCTCCAGCATTAAATACCTCCTAAGCATTTTTAGTTTTAAAAATTATATAGACAAGATACGGATGGGAAAAAAAAAAAAACTCCACTTACAGTGGAAAAGTGGTAATAAGATCAGAGCAATTACTAACACTCATATGAACCTTGTTTTATAAGTGTTTACATGTATTTATATCTAATTTAGAGCCCATGGATCAAAACCAAACCACAGTCAATTTTTATACAGCTCATTAACTAAGAATTATTTTTACATTTTTAAAATGCTGTAAAATAAATAGGAAAGAATATGTAGCAGAGATCGTATGTGGCCTGCAAAATCTAAAATATTTACTATCTGGCCTTTGCAAATAAGGTTTTAAAAAGTTGGATTAGTAGAACAGAGGGAATTAAAGTTAACCTCAGTTTGGTGCCTAGAGGAGAGAAAAAAAACAGGCCACCTATATTCATTTGAATGCCATTAATTCAGAATGTTTTAACAATTAAACTGAATTAAATTAATGCTTAAAGACTAAATAACTAGCCAGCATGGTGGCCAGCATGATGGCGCACACCTGTAATCCCAGTGGCTCAGGAGGATGAGACAGGAGGATTGCAAGTTCAAAGCCAATGTCAGCAAGGGCAAGGTGCTAAGCAACTCAGTGAGACCCTGGCTCTAAATAAAATACAAAATAAGGCTGGGGATGAGGCTCAGTGGTTGAGTGCCCCTGAGTTCAATCCCTGGAACAACAACAACAAAAAAAAGACTAAATAACTAAGTAAGTAAATTACATAATAATATTTTCAAGACTACTAAGCTAGTAGTAGTAGCTAATACTACTAAGCAGTATTAAGGATTTCAATGCAGGAATTGGCATACCTTCATTAAAACTAGATATTTGCCAAACACAGAAGTATAAAGAAGGTCAAGGATCATGTGTTTTCTCTCATGTGTGGACACTAGAGAGGAAAAAAGAAAAGAAAGATGGGAGTGAGGCTCATGAAAATCAAAAGGAGATCAGTAGAAAAGAGGAAAGGAACCAAGGGGTGAGAAGAAGGGAGAGAAGGGGGAAGTGCTGGGGAATGATATTGGCCAAAGTTTATTGTTACATTGTGTGCATGTATGAATATGTAGCAACAAATCCCAGCATTATGTACAACTATAATACACCAATAAAAAATGTGAAAAAGTTGGGCATGGTGGTACATGCCTGTAATTCCAGCAGTTCAGGAGCCCGAGGCAGGAGGATTGCAAGTTCAAGGCCAGCCTCAGCAATTTAGCAAGGCTCTAATCAACTTAGTGAGACCCAATCTCAAAATAAAAAATCAAAAGGGCTGGGGATATGGCTCAGTTTTAAATTGTCCCTGGGTTCAATCTCAGTATCCCCCTCCAGAAAATAGATATTTGAAATGATGGTTAAATAGTGTAGCTTGCAACGTTTACACTAAGTAAGCAGATCAGAACTGCCTATAACTTTTCATTAATCACAAAATTAAAATCTCTCTATTATTATTGTCAAGGAGGGAACACTTACATAGTATTTTTATCTGGTTAAAGATAATTTAGGTTCTTTGCTGTGAAAGCTTGATTTTTATCCTTTGTCTGTGGTATCTAGATATGTGTGGGTCATTAACCCTATTAAGCTAACTAATGATGTTTTTAGTAAATATATTCTTTTTTCAGATGTAGAAGGCTTAAAAGAAGTGAGTATAAAGAGCTTCACATGATACTAAAAGTAGTCCTTTGAATTATCAAACCTCCTAGGCCCTCAGGGACAACTGCTTTTGTATTGCTGGTTTTAGTCACTTCTGCCTCAAACCTTACAAACCAGGTTTGGAGAAAACAAATGAGATAACTGCTTAATGGAGTAGACTTTTCATTATTTCTACTATGTAATACTTTGTTAGCTAATTATTTCATGTTAGCATATATATTTTGCATTTATTTAAAAAAAACACTAACCAATAAAAAAGAGCTCAAAAGAATATGCCAAACACTGTTCCCTAGTATTGGAAGGACAAAGATGAGTAAGACAGGTTCCTCTTCTTTAGGAACTTAGGGGCTCACAGAGGAGACAAGGCTAAGCTCAAACTATAATGCAGCAAGTACCCAGTGGATGACAAAGTGCTAAAGAGGTGCAGCAGAAGGGCCAGCTGTGAAGTCACAAACTGCATTCCTTTTTAACTAGTCATTTTTGTCCCCCTCCTCACTCCCTAGATATTCATTTGTTTTATAAATATTTTAGTTTCTCAAATACTTGTGTCAGTTTTAAACCTGGAGGGCAACACAGATGAGCAAGACCCAGTCCAGGCTTTCACAGAGTTTGTATCAGAAGAAATGGGATACAAAACCAATTGAATTGAAAACAAATGAATATGGGCACTAAGAGGTATAAATTGTGTCTACAGCACAAAAGAGGAGAAAAGATTTCCAACTGTTTAAGGAAAATGTTCCTATGGCAGTGCTGTTTCAACAGGACCTCGAAGGGCCTCACTGGGAATCATCAGATAGGCATCTTAGGGAAAATATACAAAGCTTACAAAGGGAGAGTGGGAGAAAGGCAAAACACAGAAATGTGTTTGGGGAGTGCCATGGGCACCTGTAGGGCACAAGAGAGAGAATGGAAGCCAACCTTCTAGGACTTTGAGTGCCAAGCAAAGGAGCTGTGGTGGGGAACCATCTGCAGTGCTCTAAAACAACCTTGAGTCTCCTCTCAGATTCACCTGGAGGACTTTGTAGAACTTGGTTCTGGATACCACCCTCATAGTTACTGATTCAGTCATTCTGGAGTAGGGCTGAGAATTTTGCATTCTTCAAAAGTTCCCAGGTAATCCTGGTCTTTAAATTCTAGACAGCCTAACTGGTGACTGTGTTCGGGATTGATTAGAAAGGGAGAGCCTAGAGTTGGAGACACCAGTCATGACAGTTCTACCCATCCAGGTGAAAAGTGAGGAACAAGCTGAAATCTGTGGAAGTAAGAGAGTCAACTCTAATCAGAATGGGTGTTTTCAAATAAAAATGCAGTTCCATGTTGTTTTTCATTGTCCCAGCACTACACAACTGAAGCAGTGACTTCATGGAGTATTAAGGTAATATGAAACCAAAATGAGTTTCCATTAGTATGATAGAAAGTACAACTCTGAATTAGTTCAAAGTCATGTATTAATTAGAGGAGTAACTGTCTTTCAAATGATTTGAAAGGTATCTTTTTCTTCTAGTATTAAACTGGGTTAGAAAAATAGAATAAAAGACTAGGGGTATAGCTCAGTGTTAAAGTGCTTGCTTAGCATGCACAAGGCCCTGGGTTCAATCCCCTGTACCACACACACACACACACACACACACACACACACACACGCACACACACACACATACACATGCACGTGTGAAAGAAAAACCAAATTAAGCCAGGAACATGAGAATATTCCCTTTAATTTAAAAAATTACATGCAGAAATTAATACTTGTAGCTCATAATCTTGAACTTGATAAAACTGTAAAAGGTCACATAATAATTATCCTACTGTCAGGAAAGACTATCTCAAAACCTGTCAAGATATAAAGTTGTATATTTTATTTATGAAAGTGAGACTCAAGAGAAGAGTGGGCAGGGTTAAAAACTCTAAAAAGTTCAAATATAAGTCCAAAGGTTTAGAATTTAAACAAAAACTAGGTATTCAATATTATCAATTCTGGATTCTATTTATTCATACTAATTAGATAGCTAATATCTAATCAAGGCAATATTTTCCTTTTACTTTTCCTAGAGATTTATCCTGCAATAAAATACAATCTATCGAAAGACGTACATTTGAACCACTACCTTTTTTGCAGTTTATGTAAGTTACAAGTATAACTTGATATTTGAAATTTTATAAACCCCCTTGCTACTCATTTGAAATTATGATTAAAAATTTACGTATCTAGCAAAGATAAGTATGAGAATTATTATACATGGATTGAAATGAGTCATTACAGAGCAGTGATTCAATTAGTGTGATTTTACACACAGGTGACATTTTGGCATCTAGTGGCCAGACACCAGGGATGCTGTTAAACATCTACAATATACAGGACAAAACTCCACAACAAGAATTTTCCAGCCCAAAATGTCAATAGCATTGAAGTTGTGAAGCCCTGTTTTAGAGAAGTAAATATCACAAGTATGTTTTGAGCATTCACTGTTTTATAGCTAAGGCTCTGCATGTATAAACGCAGAAATATAAGTCATAAGTCAGGATCTTCCACAGCAAGATTTCTTTAGTGTGTGGAAAAAGTATTGAGGTTACATTTTATCATATATAAGTTAGAATCACTGCCAAATGATAAATGTTCTGAAAGAATATCTTTTTTCTTCTCCTTCTTCTTTGGCTTATCTTTTTTGTAGAAACCTTGGTTGCAATTTACTGACAGAACTGGGCTTTGGAACATTTCAGGCATGGCATGGACTGCAGTTTTTACACAAGTTGTAAGTGAAATAGAAGATACACGCATGTACAAAATACCCCCCAAAACTATGTGTTAAAAACATTATACAGTTATTGGTTAGCTGTCTTAAGAAGTATGTCTTAAGATCCATTCATTCTTTTCAAATGAGGAAACTAAGGTACAGAGAGGCCAAGAGACTTGTAATTTATATAGGACATGCTCTGCTTTCCCTAGCACTGATCTCTGGCATAGATAATAGAAAGCATCATGCAAGCAACACCCAAATTAGCATTGCCATGGTCGTCTCAGTAATGATGCTCTGACATGTGAATTGTCCTTGAATTTCATTTTTGAGTTTAACTCTGATTCCATCTCACATTTAGAGTCCCTAACTGCTTAAATATATGCAACAGGGCTACAAAGAATGAAGTTTAGCATAAAGCCCTCCAGGGAGCACAGATGCAGGTGCTTTCTCAATGGAAAGCAGAAACGAATTCTTTTAAACCTCATTCAGGGGACCTCTCTCCCCAATCACCCAGAGCATTATTTTTCTAAAAATACCTGCCTCTGAAGTCATGAATTGTATGTAGGCAGTAGGAATCTTTGAGGTGTGAGAAAGATGATGTTTATGATATAGTGTAAAAAATATTTGTAAAGAAAATACATTGCTCTGACCTAATTACATATACTTTCTTTCCTGACTACCCTCAACAAGAAGTATGGGTTTTATTTCCTTTCAGCTCAAAAGGGAATTTTGTTTTTACTTATTTATTTGATTTGTTTTGTTTTTCGGTGCTGAGGATGGAACCCAGGGGCCTTGGGCATTCTAGCCAAGCACTCTGGCACTGAGCAACATATACCCCTAACCCTGAAAGGGATTTAAGACTCAAGGTGAAAGTTCTCCCCTCAACTCAATTTTGGAAAAAATTGTTCACCTGTCTCGTGGATCAGAAATCCAGGTTCACATGGTTCATTTTGGGTTCCATGAAGGGATGGTTATGGTATGCCTGGAGCTGGATTAACTTTTCCTTCAGATGCTCATTTATTGCAGCCACCTCCTCCCCTTCATCAATTTGCTGAAGCCTAACTTGGGGAAAGAATATGGAGGGTCTACTTTTCAAACAAAGCAGGGATGAGTGGTGGGTCAGAAAAGACTCAAAATGGAGGAGGCACCAACTTATCTCTAGTTTCTGTGTTCATCTGAACAGAAAAAAGCATTTGCTTCATGATGAGAAATCAGAGCCAACTGGCAATGGACATTAACACTCATGCAGTGCGAATGGAGCTCTGCCTCTCAGACCAATTCATAGTTGCTTTCATAGATTGGCACAATGAGCCAGACAAGGTGCACAGCTGTGGTCCCAGCCATTTGAGAGGCTAAGACAGGAGTTCAAGGCCAATCTGGGCAACATAGTAAGACCTGTCTCTTAAAAAAGAAGAAAAGAGCTGGGCACAGTGACACATGCCTATAATCCCAGCAGCTAGGAGGCTGAGGCAGGTGGATTATGCATTTAAAGCCAGCCTCAGCAAGTTAGCAAAGTCCCTAAGTAACTCAGTGAGACCTTGTCTCTAAATAAAATACAAAAAAGAGCTGGGGGTATGGCTCAGTGGTTAAGTGCCCCTGAGTTCAATCCCCAGTACCAAAAAGAGAGAGAGAAAAAAAAAAAGATTGGCGCAATGGTCACGATCCACCGAGTGTGTATTGGGAGCTGAGCACTTTTGTTTTGGGTAAAATTTTTCTAATAGATAAAGCCATTTTGCTTCAGGAAACACTTGCCATAGTGAGAGATAAGCCTCTTAAATTTCTTTCCAAAGGCAACTTGCCAAGGGAAGATGCCAGTAATTTTATGATCAATATGAATGTACTGGGGTGTTTATAAGTTAAAATACCAATTTTCTCTGAACTATAAAAGTTTGTACAGAGGTCTCAGCTGGTGTAGATATATCATGAATTGAATGGAACCTAAGTTCTGGGTCTCCTCCCTTGCTCAGGTCTCTTGTAAGGTTCTGATTGGGGCCCTCGCAATTTCTTTTTCTTTTTCCTTTTTTTTTTTTTTTTTTTTTTTGTTGGTACTGGGGATTGAACTCAGGGGCCCTCAACCACTGAGCCACATCCCCAGCCCTATTTTGTATTTTATTTAGAGACAGGGTCTCACTGAGTTGTGTAGTGCCTCTCCATTGCCAAGGCTGGCTTTGAACTCGCGATCTTCCTCCTTCAGCCTCTCAAGCCACTGAGATTACAGGCGTGTGACACCACACCCGGCCCTCCCAATTTCTATATACATAAATTTTGCATGTTTTTATCAGAGGTCATTTCCCAAATTAGATAAGTTTCAGGCCCCACAAAGTCTGGATTCACCTCTGGGTTCCATGTAATACAACCTGGTAAATCTCTCGAATAAGGCCTTTCTATTATTGACAAACACTGATGCAACAACTTAGCAGTATGTTAGACTATTTTGAACCTGAAAAAAGATGTGCCAAGAGCTTATTAGTAAAGTACCACTGTTTAAATGGTAGTAATAATCATATCTCTTCCAGATGAAATCAGAAATGAAACATATTATGGAAAACTAGTACTGGTTGATAATCCTAAATGTTAAGTATACTTTTTTCCCCCTGACTTTAAAGTGCTTCTCCTTCATTCACCTACACAGGTCCAGACTGATGGCTTATTTTTTAAAAATTCTTTGAGTTACTTCATTGGTTCTAACAATACAAGCTCCATGAGTTTAGAAATTGAAGGACTCTACAAGGTAGAAAGGCAGGCTCTATTCAGATAGAGCACATTCACATGCTGACTTGTCTATGACACATCAATATTGTGCCAAGAACATAAACACAAAGAACGAATAAGAGGGAAATCCAAGATTTATCCCTGTTTTTTATTCCACTACTGAGAATATCCATGCGGTAGGTGTGTCCACACTATAAAAGCAAATTGAGCTACGGTCCCAGAAACACCCTATTGCTCCTCCATAGTCCACTAGCACCAGTTTCCTACAGACAGCTGTAGAGACACAAAAGTTTGCATGCTTCAGGGTATGGTCATCACTTTTTGGTTTGTACTGGAATCCTGGCAGCTTCTTTCAGATTCAGAGAGGCATAAACATTAAAGATGAAAAAAGAGTTCAGTTCTGTCCTTTGGGGTGAGTTAGGTTGGTTTAATCTGTAATGGTTCAAAAGTTTTGAGAGTCTCATATCCAGTAACTATTATACCTTTCTTCTCCCAGTTGCATCTTATTCTTCCCACCTGTGGACACAGGCATCTTCTCTTCTCTCCTCTTGGAACCTTAGTAATTCTTCCTCTGCCCATTACATTTATTTAATGCCTAATTTACTAGTTGTTTATTATGTTCCAGGCACTATATTAAGTATTTATACAAATGAGATGACATACCGAAAAGCCTTAGAATAGTGCTTGACACATGATAAATATTCAAAACATGTTATCTTATTTTCCCAAGAACTCTTGCAATGTTGATATTATTATTTCCCAGTTTTCTGATGAAAAAGTTGAAATTCAGAAATCTTGCCTAGGTTCACACTGTTAGTAAGTGGCAAAATCACAAACTTTACAAATAATTTTCCATGCAGCATTTGTTTCCTTGTAATAGGAGCTGGCTGATAACAATTTGGCTCTTTGTGCATTGTATCTTGACGTTGGCTTCTGATTTGCATAGGACTTTTGGAGCAGAGAGCTCTGTTTCCCTTTGAGAATTCTGCACTTCTAGAGCTATGGCCATACCACCTCTGGGCATCCCCAGGGTTCCTGTTCATTGGCCAGTGCATATTTGACATCATCACAGCCTTCTCTGGGCCCAGCCCATTCTAGATGCCTTAACATGTTCTTTCATTTAATCTTCAGACTGCCTGATGTGAGGAAAATGCTACTAATAAGGCTCATAGATGTTTGTGACTCAAGTCACTTCAGTAGAAAGTGACAGAGTCAGAATTCAAACCCAGGTCTGCCTGATTCCAGGGTCCTTGCTGCTTCTTCTGTTCCTCACTGCCAGGGAGTCTTCTTCAAGGTTCTTCTCAACACTTTCAGATACAGGCTTGCCATTTCAGATTCCTTTAGTCTTTGCCTTTAGAAAGGACTGACGTGGTGCAGTCGGAGGTCTTGTATTGAGGAGCTTCATGTGGGCAGTCATTTTCTTATGGCTCATGGACCTATGTAGATGAACAAAGGAAAGGGGTTACTCCATCCCCAAGTACTTCAAACATGCTGGAACAGGGTGAGGGCTACTCTGCTTATTTCTTTGACTACCTTCCTCAAAGGAACCAGTTTCCCTGCCTGCCTTGTGATTCTAGCATAGATAGATAGTGTTGGAGTTTGTCCTATTTTAAGTTTGTTTTGACTGCCTGCTTTGGACATATTTTCAGCTAAAGCTGTTAGGATTTCAGTACATTCAGGACAGTGATGACGCTTCAGTCCTCAATTCTTCTCTGTCTCCTCAGTTAATAGAAAGGAAACATAGCCCATCTGTCTGGACCTGTATAGAAGAATTTGGAGAAAAAAAAATAACAGATAAGAAATGTTCCCTTATTTTGTGAGCTTACCTTTATTCTGTCCCATTGTTCCTACAGCAAAAGGCTTGAGCAAACATATTTGAGTTTTCCTTTTCCAATAAGGTATGTTTTTAAAATCACTTAAAACTGTACTTCTCAAGCTGGGCATAGAGATGCACATCTGTAATCCCAGTTACTTGGGAAGAGCCTACAGCAAGAAAATCGCAAGTTCAAGGCCAGCCTTAGCAACTTAGTGAGACCCTATCTCAAAATAAAATAAAAAGGGCTAGAAGCTGAGTGTAGGGGTTCATGCCTGTAATCCCAACAGCCCAGGAGGCTGAGGCAGGAGGATTACAAGTTCAAAGCCAGCCTCAACAATTTAGTGAGGCTGTAAGCAACTGAGCAAGATCCTGTCTCAAAAATTAAAAGGGCTGGATGTGTAGTTTAATGGTTAAGCACCCCTGGGTTCAATTCCTGGTTCAAAAAAAAAGTGGTGGCAGGGACAGGCTGGAGATGTGGCTTTAGTGGTAGAACACTCCTGGGTTCAATCCCCGGTAACACAAAACAAACATACAAACAGGCAATGCATCTCAAACTTTGCCTCTGAGACAGTCTTTAAGGCAAAAAAAAAAAAAAAAAAAATTAGCCACTGGTACTCCCACAAAGGTATCAAAAAGGCAATGGATGAGGAGTCAGTGCACCTTAGTTTATCTATAAAATCAGGGAATTGAGGGATAAATGGAAATGATCTCTAGTGAAGTGTCCACTCTGAATCTACAAATGTTCATATGTTTGGTTCATGAAAAAGAGTCACTATAGCGTGTTCCAGCTTCCCCCTCACTCTCTCCATTGCACAGGTACAACCTTAATGAAGAAAATGATGCTCTAATACAGGAGGAAAAAAATAGGATAATCTAGATTGTGGCTTCATGTTTTAATTTCACTAGGGACAAAGACCCCAGTGTCAGTTGTAGAAGGGCTGTCTGTTGAGAGGAAATGCTGAGATGAAGGGCACAAAGCCATGTGCGAACTGCTAAAAAAGAGAGAAGCACTGAAGAACTGAGATCATTTTAAAGGAAAGATAATAACAAACTTTGCTACATTCTTCTGGCTACATATTGCTTTACAGTCATTCTTAAAGGCTAGTGGAAAGGGAACAGGAGGAGATAGAGGTGTAGGAGCTTACTTTTACAGAACACACCAGCCATCTTACAGGTTTTAATGCCCCCACTCATGGCAGAGAATGTTTAAAGCCCAAGTTTGGGAACAAACCTGTGTCATTCAAATTTTTTTGTCTTTATAACATCACAACTAGTGTTATAAATTGGGCAAGTTAATGAGACTGAAAAATATCTGGAAAAATGCACTAGGCAAGAACAAGCTATGTGGCTGCTGGCTTCACCAGTTAGTCACTTTGACCTTAGTCATGGAAGAGTATGAAATGTCACTCCTCTTTATTCCATCTACTGACATGATTAGGCTTATAGCAATTGGTGTTCTATACATTAAAATATGGTTCTTTTCCCTCCTCTTGCTTACTACAGGCTGTGTTCTTACATTAACCGTACAGAAAGAGGGAGCAGAATAAGCCGACCCCATGTACATTTCAACCCAGGCCCTGTGCCTGCTCTGTCTTGTGAATGGGGAAACATGGAAATAAGAAAATTGATATAACACACCACAAAAAAGCAACATTACAAAGCACAATTCAGGATATTCAATGCATTCATAAGGTTGTGCAACAATCACCATTATCTACCTGAACGTTTCCATCACTCCAAAAGGAAACATGGTTCCAGTTAGCTATCACTTTCTCTTTCTTTCTCCCCACAGTCCCTGGCATTCACTACTTTCTGTCCTTCTGGATTTGCCTATACTGGACATTTCACATAGACAAGTTATATTGTAATGGCCTTTTATATCTGGCTTTCACATGGTTTATTGTTTCCTAGGTTCACCCTTGTAACAGTTATCAGTACTTTCTACAGCTGAATAATATCCCATTGTATAGATGTACCATTATATCAATTCATCTAAACATTAATTAATGAATATTTGGGATGTTTCTACTTTGAGGCTATTATGAATAATGCCAGTTTTTGTGTAGACACATGTTTTTAATTCTAGGGTGCATACCTAGGAAGGGAATTCTAGGGTGCATACCTAGGAAGGGAATTGGTGGGTCATGTGGTAACTATAGTTAACTTCTTTGAGGAATTCCCAGACCGTTTTCCACAGTGGCTTCACCATTTTACATTCCCAGCTACAAAGTATGAGGGTTCGGGTTTCTCTGTATTTTTGTCAACACTTGTTATTATCTGTCTTATTTTTATTTAAAGCCTTATATTAAGGAACAATGCTTAACCAGTCTTTCTCTTCATAACATTATGAGTATAAAGTAGTATCTTGTGGTTTTAATTTGCATTTTCCTAATGACTTGAGAAACTGAGCATTCTCTTCATGAGCATGTTGGCCTTTACATATCTTATTTGAAGAAATGTTTATTCATGACTTTCCCCATTTTAAAATTGAGTTTTTTTTTTTTTCTGAGTTATAGGAGTTCTTTATACATTTTGGGTATTCTGTGTATTATCAGCTATATGATCTATAAATATTTTATCCCCTTCTATAAGTTGTCATTTCACCTTCTTAATAGTGTCCTTCAAAGCATAAAAGTTTTAAATTTTGATACAATCTAATTTACCTAATTTTTCCATTGGTTATTTATACTTTTGGTGTCATATCTGAGAAACTTTTAACCTAAAACAAGGTTGTGAGCATTTACTCCTATATTTTATCCTAAGAGGTTTTTTTTTTTTGTTGTTGTTGTTGTTTTGGGGTACTGGGGATTGAGCTCAGGGGCACTCAACCACTAAACCACCCCCCAGCCCTATTTTCAATTTTTTTTTAGAGACAGGGTCTCACTGAATTGCTTAGCACCTCGCTGTTGCTGAGGCTGGCTTTGAACTCATGATCCTCCTGCTTCAGCCTCCTGAGCCATTGGGATTACAGGGTGCACCACCGCACCCAGCTGGGCTATTTTTCAAAGCTATCACTGAGCTAGAGAGTGAGGAATGGAAGAACAACACAAATCTCACTGTTCGTATAGAAATTCAGCTGTTTTTCAGGAATAAATGCTTCTTAGTTTGCTGTAAGCCTTTGATTAAATTTCCAGAACACTGGAAAAAGTGATTTTGACCATTTTGCCATTTTGTTGTTGTTGTTGCCTTTGTGGAGGGATGTATTTTCAGATATCCTTACTCCACCAATTTTCACTGATGTCACCTATAAAAAGGTTTTAAATCTCTACAGTCTCAGTTCTGTGGGCTAATTATTTAATCATGGAAAATAATTAGGGAAAAGAAGTAAAAGTATAATTCTCATAGACTTTTCCAGATGAGCAGATGAAGTTTATCGAGGCATTTCTGAATTTAGTTCTCTCAAAGCTAAGGTTAAAGTAACATCTGTCTTCTGTCTTAAACCCCCCCACCCCTTTTTTTTTTTTTTTTTTATATGGGCTTTGGGGTCAGAAATGAGTTCAAATTCCAGCTTTGCTTCTTACTAGTTTGGTGGCCCTAGGACAAGTTATATAACCTCTCTGTGCCTCAGTTTCTTCATTTGTAAAATGGGGTCATGATAACATTTACCACATAAGCTTATTATGAGGATTAAATATGAAATGCTGATCATAGATGCCTGGCAGCCTAATAGATGTTAGCTGCAATAATTATTCTTAAAAACTATAATAGCAGAAAGATCAGTAGAGTAGAAGGGAGAGAACAGGGGGAAGGAGAAGAGGGGGAACAGGGAGTACTAGGGACCGAATTAGAGCAAATTATATTACATGCTTTTATAATTATGTTAAAATGAATCCTAAAATGTTATGAATAATTATAAAGAAACAACTAAAAAAATGTTCTAGCCAGGTTTAGTAAGACATTCCTATAAACTCCAGTAGCTCAGGAGTCTGAGGCAGGAGGATCACAAGTTCAAAGCCAGCCTTAGCAACTTAGTGAGGCTGTATCTTTTTTTTTTTTAAACATATTTATTTATTTATTTTTTTAGTTATTGGCAGAACAACATCTTTTGTTGGTATGTGGTGCTGAGGATTGAACCCGGGCCGCACGCATGCCAGACGAGCGTGCTACCACTTGAGCCACATCCCCAGCCCAAGGCTGTATCTTAAAACATAAAAAGGGCTAGAGATATGGCTCAGTGGTTAAGTTCCCCTGGGTACTATTTCTGGTGACCCCCCAAAAAGTGTTCTGTAGGAATACACTAATGATTCTTGAGTAGAGTTAAGCTAAAGTCAGATTTTCTTTTTCTTTTTTCCTATTTCTTTTGTCTTTTTGTTTTCTGTTTGCTTGCTTTAATGAATTGAAGAAATATCTTTCAGTATTTTAAAGTAAACATTTGCATAAAAATAAATTTACACTGGGAGGCTGAGGCAAGAGGACTGCAAGTTTGAGGCAAGCTTCAGCAGTTTCAAGGCCAGCCTGGGCAACTTATCAAGACCCTGTCTCAAAATAAAAAATAAGAAGAGCAGGGTATATAGCTCACTAGTAGAGTACCCCTAGTTCAATCCTGCATACAAAAAAAAAAAAAAAAAAGTTTATTTCTGGTGTTTGGCACATTCCTATAGTCCCAGCTACTCCAGAGGCTATGGCAGGAGAATCACTTGAGCCCAGGAGTTCAAGGCCACCCTGAGCAACATAGTGAGATCCCATCTCAAAAAGAGAGAATTTATTCATTTTATTTACATGTAAACATAATGTTATTTATTTATTCAACAAACATTTACTAATACCTAGAAAATTTGCTGCACTATACCCGGCACGGGAATGACAATGATAGTAAAATGAGATCCCTGCCCTCTCCCTGCCAGGAGACTGACAAGTCAGCAGGTGCTATGGGCAAAGGCTCTGAAGTGATAGAAAAATACCAGTGACAGTAGGTGCTGGGAGCATGACTTCTACCAGTTCCATTGCTTAGTTTTATCCCCTTTCCTTTGACTTCCAAGCCAAGGAATTGGTTCTATATTTTTTCTTAACTAAGTGAATTAGACCATGAAATGTTTTAAATTTCTAAAAATGAAAGACAAACACCTTGAAATATGGAAGGCACTAAAAATACTGTTTCCTATAGGGCAAGGGCTTCCTACTAGTATAGTTACTTCTAGGGTTTTTGACCTGAAAATTCTTTGCCATATTTTTTTCTTTGTGTTCACTTTTTTTCCCCTCCTTTTTTCTTTTTCTTTCTCTTTTCCACTTGATCTTCTAGAGAGCTGGATAATTCCCAAATAAAAAAGTGCCTTATGAAATTCTAAGGGTGATTTATATATAAAGACAAAATATTTTTTAAACATATAAGTTCTTTATAAAAAAGTAGTCTCATGCATGTTGAAAATATAATTTTAATTCCATTGCATGTTTCAGAACTCTCAGTCATAATCCTCTGACAACTGTTGAAGATTCATATCTTTTTAAATTGCCAGCATTAAAATATCTGTAAGTATTACAACAATTTTAAACTCAAGATATGATTTCTGCTCTTCTTGTTTACTTCATCAAAGGGTTAAGTATTTTGTATTAATACTAAAAAGTCATAATTTTAATTTTAATTAGTTACTGGAGAAAAATGTTATGGTAAAGAAGAGTTAAGGAAGGATATATCATGGGGCAAGACAGCCATCAGAAGAAGGCAGCCATATTAAAGAACACTTACAGATATGGAACATGTAAACACATGTAAGAATATATTATTTATCCCAGAAAGCACAGAGGAATACGTGTATATTATTTTTAAAAAAGAAAAAAAGAGGGGCTTGGGTTGTAGCTCAGTGGTAGAGCGCTTGCCTTGCATGCGTGAGGCACTGGGTTCGATCCTCGACACAACATAAAAATATATAAATTCAGATATTGTGTCCATCTACATCTAAAAAAAAGAAAGAAATGATGCAATATGAAAATAAGAAGTAAGATGATGGTTTAAAAAAGATGTAAGTTCTATGTTTCAATGCCAAGATCATTATTTGATGGTGCAAATAGTAAACTTACGTATCTTCAATAAGAGCTTTATGGAATTATCTTCTATGCGAAATAAACTCTTAAGGCAGCTTGTTTTATGAGAAGCCAAAATAGAAAAGTTATCACATGTCCTTGAAATATTTTTTCAAGTATAGAATATTTATTGGGGTTCATCATGAATATCTTGGCTTTCTCTTTCAGAGACATGGGAACAACTCAAGTATCACTTTCGACAATTGAGAATATCCTCCTGATGACTCTTGAATTGGAAAAACTGTAAGTTTTTTTTTTTCTTAGATTTATTTTACTTGATATTTTTTAGGTCTCTTTTCATATCTTGAATTTAAAATTATTTTAATACATTATTTTCTTAACTTTATTGAGGTATAATTTTCATGTAATAAAATTCACACTGTAAGCATACAGTTTGATGTATAGTAATGTAGTTACCACCACCTGATGATATAGAACGTTTGTCATTCCCAAAATAGCCCCTTACATCGCTTTGTATTCATCCACTCCTCCCACCACCAGCCCCTACAAACCACCAAATCTTTTATCTTTCCCTATAGTTTAAAATTTTCCAGAATGTCTTATAAATAAAATCAACTAGTAGTAGATTTTTAGCTTCTTTCACTTAGCATAATTCTTAGCATATCTACTATCAGAATAGAAGAGTTGCAGTTTCTCCATGTCTTCATCTAATCCTTGTTTCAAGTTATTCCTTGTTTCAACGAATGATATTTTTTTAGCCTTTCTACTAGTAGGAATGTAGTGGTATCTCATTGTGGTTTTAATTTGCATTTCTTTAATAGCTGATGATATTTAATATCTATTTTTATGCACGTTTCTTCTCTTTATGCTTTTACATGTTCAAAGTGTCCAGATTTGGCCAATGTGATCTCTATTGTTGTTTAACCACACAATGTGAGTTAAACTAAGCTATTTTTTATGCCCAGAATAATGTCTACCATTTACCACTCTCAAGCGGAATTGAGATATGGACTCCAGTAGTTGGAGACTTATTCAGATCCTTCTTAGAATTCTATCTTCCTGTGCACTCCTAACCCAGAGCAAGATTTTAAGTTGAAAGGAGATGCTTTTTACTGTCACCCAATTCTAATTTCTTTTTTATTTAGGCCTTCCATACCCACTGCCATGCTTTCCTTTCTGGTGGGCATCTCCCTCCTCCTTCCTATATATTTACAGTATTCGAGAGCCACATGCCAGGCACCATGGCACATGCCTATAATCCTGTCTGCTCAGGAGGCTGAGGCAAGAGGATCATGAGTTCAAAGCCAGCCTCAGCAACTTAGCAAGGCCCTAAGCAATTTAGTAAGACCCTGTCTCAAAAAATAAAAAGGACTGAGAACACGGCTCAGTGGTTAAGCACTTTTGGATCCAATCCCTGGTACAAAAATAATAATTAGAAAAGCAGTTTACCATTGGTTTCTATCCAACTTGTCCAGGCTATATGTATCAAGAACTCCTTTCTACACTGTCCTGTGGTAGCCTTGGACTGTTCTTCTACTACTCAAGTAACTCCTTTTCCATTAACTTAATCCTCTGTGTTTCTATTTATAGGATCTTACCTAGCCATTTGGCCTGCTGCCTCTGCCAGTTTAAAAATAATATTGAAGTTGTCTGCAAGACAGTGAAGCTGCGATGTGACAGTGCATGTCGGACAAACAATACACGTTGCCGTGAGTCTGAATTGCCTGATGAGAAATGTTTTAACTTTTGTTTTGTTATTCAACTTTTAACTGGTGATCATAGATTTTTCAAACTAATGATGAAACTGCTTTATTTTTATTTATTTGTCTAGAATTCAACTCCCTAAATTTCTGGATTGCTCTCTTGCTCAAAGTGAGGTTTTCAGCTATAATTTAATAATATAGCTATTCCATATGCCTAAGGATGAAGAGAAAGGAATAGAAGGGAGAAGGAATAATATTAATGGCCACACATGGTGTCCTGTGCTTTCTGCTTGGTACTTTGTTTTCCAGTGATAACTTATTCATATAGTACAATGCAGTTAGTAAGCTGTTTTTTTTATACACTAGGTCTCAAGTGTCCTCTGCCTTATAGGGCAGGCATCAATCTATTTTGTTCTGTTTGTGCAACTTTATAAAAGAGAATAAATATTTTATTTGAAGTCTAGGAGTTTCTGATTCTATAATAAGAAATTGCACCTAGACCATCCAACTCTGAACTTCTCTTAATCTCAAACTTTTCTATCCTCAGGTAATTCATGTGCTTTCAAATGTTTTTCTGTGTATTAGGTTTATTAGCACCAATTTCATGACTTTCAAAATGTGGTTGCTTTCATATCCAAATAGCTCAAATATAGGTCTCTACCAGTGATCTTGGGCAAATTATAACTAATAGCACTTTGCTACTTACATGCATATAACTTATTTTTCAAAATGATTTTTCACCAGTTACATTATTTCCTTTTTCCCCAGAGGTGAGCAGAACAAGTATTTTTCATCTTCATTTACAGATAAGGAAAACAAGATGGGAGGTGTCAAGTGCTATAGCCTTGAACCCAGGTCTTCTGTACCCAATTCTAACCCACATTCCTCTTTTGTCTCCAACCTTACCTCCTCCTTGACTCTCACCACACAAAAAAATACTTTTAGCTCTCCTGGGAAAGAAACCAGCTATTGCTGGGTATGATGGACTGTAATCCCAGTGGCTTGGGAGGCTGAGGCAGGAGGATTGTAAATTCAAAGCCAGCCTCAGTAACTTAGTGAGGCCCTAAGCAATTTTGTGAGACCATGTCTCAAAATAAAAAAAATAAAAAAGACCTGGGGGTGTGGCTCAATGGTTAAGTGCCCCTGGGTTCAAATCCCAGGTACCAAAAAAAAAAAAAAAAAAAAAAAGGAAAAAAAAATCCAGCTACACAATGGTACACTTGACCTCATTTAGCTAGAAGCTTTGGATGATTCCCAGAGCTAGAATTGCTAGTTTTCACATCTAATATGAAAACAGGGAAGGCTTCTGACAAAAATAGCTTTTCCATTACTGTACTTCAGAACCTCAAGTATTGTTTATCCAGAAAATGCTGTTATTCTGTCGATTTATTGCACATTCAGTATTGGCATAGAACCAGGCAAATTAAAAAATCTTTTAACTCACATCCCAGATCCCTGACCTAATTTAGGGAAAGAACCAGTATGGATATAGTGGGGTGTTTTTTTTGTGTGTGTGTGTAGAGGCATCTGTTATGGAGCCTAAGATGTATGGGGAACAGGGGCCAGGTGAAGGAACTGGGTGAGTAGGTGGAAAGGACATGTTCAGATGAGGGAGGATGTGTTAACAGAAAGAGCGGAGCCTGTGCTTTAGCATCTTGGTTCTTATTCTCCTTGGAAGAATGTCCTTTGTCATGATCATCTGTGATGTGAAGGAACATGACACACTGAAGAGGTGGATAGAGGAAGCCTTGTGCCCCCTCTGTATCTGAGTGGGGACAGCATGGGGTATGTAAATGTAAGGAGACACAGCTGATCTGTAGAGAATCTCTCAGAGCCCATGAATATTTCTCTTCTAGTCTTGGGCTTTTATTGAGTATTGGGCAATTGGCTGTCCTAAACAGAGTTCTTATACACAGTATGGAATATTCTGAGTTAAGTAGCACTTTGTCAATAAAGATGTCTTTTTTTTCTTTGTGTTGTTGCCATTTCATAGGTTTAATTATGAAATTATTTTTCTTTCTTCTAAATGACACTTAAATGTTTGGCTGGAATGTATGGCTGTGGACTGACAAAAAGCTGTCCATCAGTCTTCTGTTATCAAAAGTAGTCTCTTCTTTTTTGACAGTTCAAGATGCATCTGTAGGGAATGCAGAAGGATCATTCATGAAGGTGTTACAGGCCCGGAAGAAGAACACTAGCACTGAGCTTTCTATTGAGCCTGAAAAGCCAGCTTCAGATAAAAATGGTGTCACCTTTTCGGGATTCTTAAATGAACAGCTAGACTTCAATGATGAAAGTGATGTTATAAGTGCATTAAATTACATATTGCCATATTTCTCAGAGGGAAATCTAGAAGACGTAGAGTCAACATTATTACCATTCATTAAACTGCTTTTTTCAAACATACAAGATGGAGGTAATGCCATGGAATCTTTGAAGAACAATACAAAGAACTCCTCTCTTTCAACTGCATCCAACAATTCAACTTATAAAAACAAATTAAAGAAGCTTCATTTTCTGGAAAATTTGTTAGATGCAGAAATTCAGGAAAAAATTGATGAGGTGAAAAAAAAAGAAAAAACTGCCATGCTTATGCAATCTAGGCTTTTAGGTCCCAAATTTAAAAGCCAAATCTTTCAAAAGAGATTGGAAACTGCCCAACCACAGGAAAACAGCCTAGCAGAGATTGAGAGTACAAAGAAAAGGCTGCAGAGAGTAAACAGAGTCATCAAGGGGCCGAAGGGCATACGGAAAAGACACCTCAATGAAATGAGAAAACAGAGTATGGGAAGGAAACAGAGTGCCTGGGCACTTGCGGAGAATGTTGCCCAAGAAGGCAGGCTCAGGAGACCAATCCCAAGGGAACTAGAGCAGCTTCACAAGGTGCGGAGGAGGCCCAGGAAGTTAGTGGGAAACTCCCTCCTGGACGCTTCTTTTACAAATGAACATAAGGCAGCAGTCTCTTCTTTTTTGAAACAATACTCCTTGGGCAAATCTCCCACCTCCTCCATTTCAAAATTACAGCCTGAGATTAGAAACAAAGCAAAAGACTTAACCTACACCCTTTTTGTTTTAGAAGATGCAAATGCTCGAGTTAAAAGCCTAAAGGCTGATAAACCAGTCATACGTTCCAAAAAGACTCACAGCTTTCATAAAACTTACCCTCTTGCAGCCCACAGAATACCCAAGGCCAAAGTGAGTTCAGAAAGGATAATTTGCACAATAGACTGATGCTTGCAAAGAGGCCCCCATTCTCTGCAATAAGGAGCCTCATAAATTCCCCCCCACGAGGGGCCTTTTCATCTTTAGGAGACCTGAATTCTCAGGAGAATCCTTTCTCAGGATTATATGCTCTTTCAGAACCTATAGAAAGTGTTCCTGCAGAAAACAATACTGCAAAAATTCCTTCTGAAGGAACTATTTTTGAAGCAAACATTACTGTGTTGGATGAACCCACCTCTGAAAATGCAACCTATGAAAACGCTGGTGCAGAGGCTGTAGATTCTGCTGTGACTCCTTTCAACATAATGCCAACTGTTCAACAAACCAATGAGACACAATGGGAATACCTCAACGCGAACACTGACTCACAACCCAAGCCTGAAGACTTATCCTACCCATTGACGGCATCCCCAGGTGATCAGTTTGAAATTCAGCTAAACCAGCAACTTCGGTCCCTCTTCCCCAACAATGACGTGAGAAGGCTCATTTCTCATGTTATTCAGACTTTGAAATTGGACTGCTCTGAACCCTATGTGCAACTGGCCTGTGCCAAGCTCATCTCCAGAACAGGCCTCCTGATGAAGCTTCTCAGTGAGCAGCAAGAAATCAAGGTGTCCAAGGCCGAATGGGATACGGACCAGTGGAAAACTGAGAACTATATCAATGAGAGCACAGAAGCCCAGGGTGATAACAAAGAGCATGAGGAGACAAGTGAGGTGAGGGAAACTATTGAGCAAGAAGCCCAGACTTTTTCATCATTTAGGGTATACAATTGAAGCATTCAAGCAGGAAGACCAGGGGCTTCTAGTCCACATCTTGTCTTGGCCACATAACTTTGCCCAAGACAGTGATCCCCATTTTGTTCCATTAGAGAATAAAGTGGACTTAACACACAAGATAAACAAATAATAGGAAGAAAAATGTGTGATAATAAGATGTAACATATTAAATTTGGTGTGTTCTTTAAGAAACTGCAAGCTATTCACCTGGAAGAATGGAAATTTTGAATAGTTAACTTTCATCCTTTCCAGTCTCTTTTTTACTTAATAAAAATCATTCTTTTTCTTTCTTTTAGCTCACAAAAGGAGTCCCCGGATATGGTTATAACAACAAACTCATCTTGGCAATATCTGTGACTGTAGTGGTGATGATTTTGATTATAATTTTCTGTGTGATTGAGGTAAGGACAACAATCAATTCAGGTTTCCAGAATACATCTTATCATTGTAATAGATTTAGAACGTATACCCTGAAAATCAAAGTTCCTTCCCCACCTACTACTTGACATTTCTCTTCAGTCACTAACACTGAGTTATGCTTTGTTCTTTTATTGAAAAATATATTCTAGGGATTTTTATTTATTTTTTTTATTTTACTTTTTGGTACCAGGGATTGAACCCAGGGGTGTTTGAACATTGAGCCACATCTCCAGCCCTTTTTTGTATTTTACTTAGAGACAGCGTCTCACTGAGTTGCTTAGTACCTCGATAAATTGATGAGGCTGGCTTTGAACTCACAATCCTTTTGCCTCAGCCTCCCAAGCAGCTGGGATTATAAGTGTGCTTCACAGTGCCCAGCCCCAGACTTTTAAAGGAACTTCATTTCCAGGGAATCTTTGAGAAATTGAAACCAAGAGAACAAGCTATAATTTCTTAAGAAATTAAGACTAATATGGCCAGAGATGTCATCGTAGCAAAATTTGTCCAACCCAAAACCATGTCCACAATTTGTTACTCTCATTTTTGTAAAGTTTTGATGTACTTTCATTCTACCACTGATTTCTTTCCTTGTTACTGAAATGACAAGAGATGACTTCACTCTCAAGCAGCAGTCATTACCCTGGGGTAAAAGGAGAGGGCTAAAAGATCAAAGTGCTATATGTAGACTCAGTGGATCCACACAGCTTCCTCCTCCTCCAGTGTGTGAGGTATTGTCTAAGTAGGTGTTCAGGTAAAGCACTGCAGCTAAATTCTCATCAGGTTACTCCAGAGCAGGTCCTAGTGATAATAGTATATTCCTGGCTCTGGCTTCTGTTTACCTTCTGTTTGCTTACATGATGGTTTATTACTTTTCTCAATAGGCAGGTTTAGAATATTAAGAGTCATTTAATAAGCTGACAATCTTGATTCTACCCTCCCAATTCAACCATCCAACTTAGCTAGTTTGCCTTTTCTACTGTAATAGCAGTCCTCCATTCCAGCCAGAGCAGCCTCTCCATATACCCGTCACACCATGCTCATTCCTTGCCTATCTAAAATTCCCTTACTTTGCCATGTCTGTGGAAGTTTTATGAATCTGTAAAAAACCAATTCAAGTTCATCTTTCTTTACAAAGCCTTCTCTGAATACCCCAGTTCTCCTGGACCTATGCCAACTATGAGATTTGTTTCCATTTCTTGAGGTGATTGTGAAGCTTTGTCCCTCCCCTCATAATTTAAATTTTTGGTAAACAATTTTTTAAAAGATGACTATAGGAGAGAGAAACACCAACATCTCTGTTCCATTAATGGAGTGGAACAGAGATATATAAGGATCAGATGGCTCAGACTTGAATAGAAACCTGACTGAGTATATTACATATCTACAGAAAAATAGGTCCAGGCCAGGAGTGATGGCACACACCTATACTGCCAGTGACTTAGGAGTCTGAAGCAGGGAGATGGCAAATTTGAGGCCAGTCTGGGCAACTTAGCAAGACCCTTTCTCAAAATAAAAAAATGAAAGGGCTGAGTAGCTAGAGTAGGCTGGGTTCAATCCCCAGTACCAAAAAAAGAAAAGAAAAATATATCTACAGGAGAGCTGGTCAGTAGTAAAAGCACAGAAAAGACAAGAAAGAAACTGGTTTGAGAGCTGGGGTTGTGGCTCAGTGGTAGCGTCCTCGCCTAGCATGCATGAGGCACTGGGTTTGAACCTCAGCACCACATAAAAATAAAGACAATAAAGTCCATCAACAATAAAAAATATTTAAAAAAAAAGAAAGAAACTGGTTTGAATAGTGCCCATCCTAACATTTTGCGAGAGTAGCAATGGATCCCTGGGCAGGTGTGGAGTCAGTTTCACTGGCCGGACAACCCCTGGCCAGGAGAGGAGATGAATGGATCTATCTACCTTAGCCCTTTTGTTCTAATTCTATTCTCACCAAGTAGCTTTCCAGTTGGGCTTAAGTATGCCTCAGAGGCCTCTCTACAGAGAAGCAATTCCCTTGTGGTGTAGACAGATGTTCTGTTTGTGGAGCAGAAGTATTTCTTACTATCAGGTCATTTTCTGGCAATCTGTGTTGGGGTCAGTCCTGTAGCATCTATAAGGTGAGACTTCTCGGAAGAAAAGAAGTAAGTTCTCTCTTAGTGAAGACAGAGTCAAATTTTGAGCCTAAGGGGGTGCTTACACATGGGGTCAGTTTGCAAAAAGCCTCTGGGAAGATTATCACTGGCCATTGCACAGATGGTATGATCTGCATCTCTGGGTGGCATGTGGCCTTTCTTGAAATTTCTGTAAAATTTTATACTGATTTAAATTTGTTTATACAGCTGGGTATCATGGTGCATGGCTATAATCCAGTGACTCAGGAGGCCAAGGCAGGAGGATCACAAGTTCAAAGCTTGCCTCAGTTAATTTAGTGAGGCCCTAAGCAACTTAGTGAGACTGTGTCTCAAAATAAAACATAAAAAGGGCTTGGAGTATGGCCAGTGATTAAATGCACCTGGGTTCTATCCCTGGCCCCAAACAAATTTGTATGTACAATTCAATCTTATATTCGTGTTTATTTATATTTTTATTATTTCCTCTCCCCAATTAGATGATGAGCTCTAGGAAGACAAGGGAGGATGTAGTAGTAGATACTACTATAGTGGACAATATGGTGTTCAAAAGAAAAGAGATGAGATATTATGTCAATTCCACAATGAGGAATCATGTAAATCCAGTATCTGAAGTAGCATACAGAGTCTAGCAATAGAGAGACTCAAGTGATCCTAAGACGTTTGCATATATTTATATGCATGCATGTTATGTGTTAAGAATCAAACCCAGGGCCTTGGATATGCTTTGCCACTAAGCTACACTCTCAGCCCCTGAGACTTTTTATTTATTTATTTATTTTTAATTTTTTTTATTGTTGGTTGTTCAAAACATTACATAGTTCTTGATATATCATATTTCACACTTTGATTCAAGTGGGTTAGGAACTCCCATTTTTACCCCGTATACAGATTGCAGAATCACATCAGTTACACATCCATTGATTTTCATATTGCCATACTAGTGTCTGTTGTATTCTGCTGCCTTTCCTATCCTCTACTATCCCCCATCCCCTCCCCTCCCCTCCCCTCTTCTCTCTCTACCCCCTCTACTGTCATTCATTTCTCCCTCTTGTATTATTTTCCCCTTTCCCCTCACTTCCTCTTGTATGAAATTTTGTATAACCCTGAGGGTCTCCTTCCATTTCCATGCAATTTCCCTTCTCTCTCCCTTTCCCTCCCACCTCTCATCCCAGTTTAATGTTAATCTTCTTCTCATGCTCTTCGTCCCTACTCTGTTCTGAGTTACTCTCCTTATATCAAAGAAGACATTTGGCATTTGTTTTTTAGGGATTGGCTAGCTTCACTTAGCATAATCTGCTCTAATGCCATCCATTTCCCTGCAAATTCTATGATTTTGTCATTTTTTAATGCAGAGTAAAATGTGTATAAATGCCACATTTTTTTATCCATTCGTCTAATGAAGGGCATCTAGGTTGGTTCCACAGTCTTGCTATTGTGAATTGTGCTGCTATGAACATCGATGTAGCAGTGTCCCTGTAGCATGCTCTTTTTAGGTCTTTAGGGAATAGACCGAGAAGGGGAATAGCTGGGTCAAATGGTGGTTCCATTCCCAGCTTTCCAAGAAATCTCCACACTGCTTTCCAAATTGGCTGCACCAATTTGCAGTCCCACCAGCAATGTACAAGTGCACCCTTTTCCCCACATCCTCGCCAGCACTTGTTGTTGTTTGACTTCATAATGGCTGCCAATCTTACTGGAGTGAGATGGTATCTTAGGGTGGTTTTGATTTGCATTTCTCTGACTACTAGAGATGGTGAGCATTTTTTCATGTACTTGTTGATTGATTGTATGTCCTCCTCTGAGAAGTGTCTGTTCAGGTCCTTGGCCCATTTGTTGATTGGGTTATTTGTTATCTTATTGTCTAATTTTTTGAGTTCTTTGTATACTCTAGATATTAGGGCTCTATCTGAAGTGTGAGGAGTAAAGATTTGTTCCCAGGGTGTAGGCTCCCTATTTACCTCTCTTATTGTTTCTTTTGCTGAGAAAAAAACTTTTTAGTTTGAGTAAGTCCCATTTGTTGATTCTAGTTATTAACTTTTGTGCTATGGGTGTCCTATTGAGGAATTTGGAGCCCGACCCCACAGTATGTAGATCGTAGCCAACTTTTTCTTCTATCAGATGCCGTGTCTCTGATTTGATATCAAGCTCCTTGATCCATTTTGAATTAACTTTTGTGCATGGCGAGAGAAAGGGATTCAGTTTCATTTTGTTGCATATGGATTTCCAGTTTTCCCAGCACCATTTGTTGAAGATGCTATCCTTCCTCCATTGCATGCTTTTAGCCCCTTTATCAAATATAAGATAGTTGTAGTTTTGTGGATTGGTTTCTGTGTCCTCTATTCTGTACCATTGGTCCACCCGCCTGTTTTGGTACCAGTACCATGCTGTTTTTGTTACTATTGCTCTGTAGTATAGTTTGAAGTCTGGTATCGCTATACCACCTGATTCACACTTCCTGCTTAGCATTGTTTTTGCTATTCTGGGTCTTTTATTTTTCCATATGAATTTCATGATTGCTTTCTCTATTTCTACAAGAAATGCCGTTGGGATTTTGATTGGCATTGCATTAAACCTATAGAGAACTTTTGGTAATATCGCCATTTTGATGATGTTAGTTCTGCCTATCCATGAACAGGGTATATTTTTCCATCTTCTAAGATCTTCTTCTATTTCTCTCTTTAGGGTTCTGTAGTTTTCATTGTATAAGTCTTTCACCTCTTTTGTTAGGTTGATTCCCAAGTATTTTATTTTTTTTGAGGATATTGTGAATGGAGTGGTTGTCCTCATTTCCATTTCAGAGGATTTGTCGCTGATATACAGGAATGCCTTTGATTTATGCGTGTTGATTTTATAGCCTGCCACTTTGCTGAATTCATTTATTAGTTCTAATAGTTTCTTTGTAGACCCTTTTGGGTCTGCTAGGTATAGAATCATGTCACTGCAAATAGTGATAATTTAAGTTCTTCTTTTCCTATTTTTGTGCCTTTAATTTCTTTGTCTGTCTAATTGCTCTGGCCAGTGTTTCGAGAACTATGTTGAACAGAAGTGGTGAGAGAGGGCATCCCTGTCTTGTTCCAGATTTTAGAGGGAATGCCTTCAGTTTTTCTCCATTCAGAATGATGCTAGCCTGAGGCTTAGCATAGATTGCTTTTACAATCTTGAGGTATGTTCCTGTTATCCCTAGTTTTTCTAGAGTTTTGAACATAAAGGGATGCTGTACTTTGTCGAATGCTTTTTCCGCATCTATCGAGATGATCATATGGTTTTTTAAATGTAATCTTTTAAAATTTAAATCACTGGGGGGCTGGGATTGTGGCTCATCGGTAGAGTGCTAGCACGGGCTAGCACAGGCAGGACTGGTTTGATCCTCAGCACCACATAAAAATAAAGGCATTGTGTTTTGTTCATCTACACCTTAAAAATAAATATAAAAAAATATTCAAATCATTGGAGAAAAAGTGAATTAATAGTAATAGAAGCCTAATGAAGGAGCAAGTAATAAAATATGCCTACTTTTCACCTTAAACATATTTCAGTAAATGTTAAAAAAAGAAAGAAAGAAACCATGATAGTAGTAGAAGAAAATAGAAGCAATATTTTTTTTTTTTATAACCTGATGGAAAAGAGCTTTCTAAGTCTGATATCACAGGCAGAAACCTTTAGCAGTCTTTAGCAGATGTGACCATCCTATCTCTGATGCCCATTAGCAAACAGTATGTATGGATGTGAAGCATATAGAACAAACAGTTTCCACATGTTATTTTATTTAATCCTCACAAAAATCCTGTAGGATAATATTATAAACCCTCTTTTACAAATGAAGGAGATCAACTGACCTGGGTGGCTAACCAAGAGCAAAATTCCAGTTCCTATTACAAAGCCTGTTCACCTCCTTAAGAGACAAAAATACTGGGAAATATTTGAAATGTTGAAATACAAAGAAAACCATTGCAAACCATTGTAAGGACTAACATGGATTTATAAAACTTTTTTTATACTAAATATGTTAGTCCTTAAGAAAATAAATCCATAAGAAAAAAGACAAGGGGGAGGGCTGTGAAGAGTAGGTGTGTTTCTAGTCAAGCCACCCACCTCTGTCACCAGCACTGCCTTGTGGCCATGGATGAGCTATTGTTATAACCAGTGGTCTCTATTACCTCATGGAATAAAGGTGATTTCAGATACTTTCTTCTACTGCTTTTCTAACATTGCATTTTTATTTATATTTTTAATCCTTCTGGAATTTGTGTTTTGTTTTAGTATGGTTGGAGTAGGGAATCTTTCCCCCCCCTACATGATTACCCAGTTGTTTCAAAACTATTTTATTTTATTCTTAATATTTTTTTGGTTGTCAATGGACCTTTATTTATTTATTTATTTATTTGTTTGTATGTGTTGCTGAGAATCTAACACAGTGCCTCACACATGCCAGGCAAGTGCTCTACCACTGAGCCACCACCCCAGCCCTTAAAACTATTTTAATTAATGGTTGATTCTTTCTTCACTGATGTAAAATACCATCTTTATCTGGACTCTTTTTTCCCATTGATCCAGGTGTCTTTTTCTATACCAGTACTAACATCACACCACTTAATTCCAGTTGCTTTATAACATATTTCAAGCTATATATTTGGTAGGGCAAGCTCCTGCTCTCCTGATCATTTCGTACATTTCATCACTATTCTTATATATTTTCTCTGCCAAAATAAAACAAAAACAAACAAACAAACAAAAAAACTGTCTTTGAATTTGAATAGGACTAGATTGAATTTGAAAATGAATTTGCGAATTAACATCTTTACAACATTCTGGGAACATGTAATCTCATGCCATATATTCATTTCTTCTTAATGTGCATTTATTTATTTATTTATTGTGGTGCTAGGGATTGAACTCAGGGGCACTCCACCACCGAGCTGCACTCCCAGTCTTTTTTATTTTTATTTTTTAGAAGGAAGCATTTCCTTCCATATTTTAGTTTTATGCGGTAAACCAAGTGCCTCACGCATGGTAGGCAAGTGCTCTACCACTGAGCTACAATTAAAAAAAATTTAAAAAATATTTTTTATTTTAAGACAGGGTATTTCAAAGTTACCCAGGCTGGCCTTAAACTTGATCTTCTTGCCTTAATATCTCGGACTGCTGGGAATATAAGTTTGTGCCACCACATCCAGCTGAATTTTAGTATTTTCACTACATAGATTTTTTAAATTGGATCTTTTTAGTTATACATGACAGTAGAATCCATTTTGATATATAGTTTCAGTTCCTTTCCCCATTTATGCCCTCATTTATTTTTCATACTGCATTGGTTAAGACCTCCTCAATGAGGTTGAACAGCAGCAATAACAGGCATCCTACTCTTATTCTTGATTTTAAAACGACACTGTTGTTTAAAGTTCTGGCAGACATGTTTATCAAGTTAAGTAGTTCTTTCTTTTTCTACTATTAAGTGTTTTTATTAGGAATTATCTGTTGGATTTTATCTAAAACAGTCAATAAAATATATTAAGTGCCAGCTGCATGCAAGACCCTAAGCTAGGTACTATGGAAGAGTCAGAGAACCATTAAAAGGATAGAATTCCTGCCCTCAGAAAAGTTATTATCTCACTGGGTAGATAAGACTTAAAATAAATATAAGGAATGAATAGAGACTTGGAGATTAGTGGTCATTGTGATACTTATGACTGTATTTTCTTCCAAAACAGATTTATTCCCATAAAACAGCACCACAAGATGATGAAGAAAAGTCCTTAAGGTAACTATGAGCCTGGCAGTATTTAAATGAGAATTTTATTTTATTTTTAATATTTATTTTTTAGTTGGACACAATATCTTTATTTATTTTTACGTGGTGCTGAGGATCGAACCCAGGATCGCACATGCTAGGCGAGCGCTCTACCGCTGAGCCACAACCCCAGCCCCTAAATGAGAATTTTAGAACTCATCTATTTCAATCTTAACAGTGAGGAAACTGCTAAAGGCAGGAAGAATACTTCCTCTCATGTCTCCCCTGGCTCCAGGAAAACTAGTTTCCCAGCCTGCTGAGGTCAAAGGCACTAGCAGGGATGCATCTGCTGTCTCCAGTCCTTAAGGAAAGAGAGTGGAGGGCAAGAGGTTTGGGCTGTGCCTGCTCCCACTGTTCACGTGCATCAGACTCAGCTGGAGCCCTTCTTTGAGGCTTTCAGGGACAGGGAAGACCTTGGGTCATTAGCGTGCTGTGCTATTCCCCTTCCAGGCTGGCGGAAGTAGAAGTAGAATGTATGAGTCCTTCCTCCAGGTGGTAGGAAAACTTTACCTTCTTGCCTTACTGGTCACCTTCTCACCCCCACTCTCTATTCCTTTTACCTAGATTTCATAGAATTTTAACAGGGAGCTTAGAAATAGTAGTTTGTCTCTTCCTTTTATAATAAGAAACGGAGAATAAGAAAGGGAAAATATCTTACCCTGTGGTCACAGTTAGTGTCAGAAAATGGTTCCTTTCCAGCTAGGTACTTCTCCATTAATTATACCCACACTTGGGCTGTGAGCAACATTTGATATTGTGAATTAGTAGACACATTTCAATGTAAACATCAGCAATGTTTGAAACAATGCACAGGTTTTTTTTTCCTATTGTTTTTTGTTATGTATATGTCTAAACTGATTTTACAACTCAATCATAAGTGACAGCCTGCAATATGGAAATCAGTGAGCTAGACAACTTTACTAATTGGACTTTGGTATTTACTTGATGTCATTCAACTTGTAGGATAAAGCAGCTAGGAAATAGAAACACCTTCTCCCTCAAGAGCCACCCTGCTCCCCACCCCAAAATGATGATACATGTTGAGATTTAAGTCCAAAGAGGACTGATGTGAAAGGCTCTGGAGAGAGTAAAACACTTCAGCCCAGTATGGTTGTGTACTGTACAAGGTACTTAGCCAAGAGGGTAAGCAGAGTTGCTAATCCTGCCTATGCTCATGTGGCTCTTTGGGAACATACATAGAGAGTTCTGGTAGCCCAGCATGCAGGGAATTGTTTTTAGGACCCCAGGTCTAGCATGATTTTGCTCATTGTGCTTATGAACTAAGGTATAGGCTTTGTCCTAAAAAGACCAAAGGTGCACATTACAAAAAGACATGAAAAATGGCATCCATCACTAATTGTCTTGTGCATGTGTTTCCCCCCAGGAGCTGTTTCGGGTTTCTGTGTAGGAGAAGCTCAACGGAAAGTGAAAATCAGGTAAATCTGAAGAGAACCCAGTGCTGTGGCCAGGGAAGGCAGCAGGAAGCAGAATTAATGTTCCACTTTCTGTTTTCTAGGAGGGCTTTTTCTGGTTAAGGCAGCCACTTTGGCTTAGAGATACGTACAGACCTCTCAATGCCACACGTAAGAAAAACATGGCACAGAAGCTACATGACAAGGACTCCTCTGATGAGGATGAGATTTTCAATAAGGATGCTGGGTAAGTGACTGGGGGTGATATAAAATTCTCAAGTGAAGAGGTAAGGAAAAGCTTAATTGCTCCTTTCAAGAGTAACAACCTTGGCTTTGTTCTTCTCCCAGGGATGAAGCCCCATCACAGACCTCTGCTCCTACTGAGGGCGGAGAGTAAATCTGTCTTGCCTCAAGCGACTGGCAAATTTTATTTTCTAATATTGGCTTCTCATCAGTGCTTGTAAAATACTTTTTTTTTCTCATATTAAAAGGTACAAAATTCACAACCAATCCTAGCCATGTGGTAAAAAGTAACATGTAAATAGTGAAATATGTGTATATAAACAACAAGGGCATAGGCAAGTAGAGCTGGTCTAGAGCTAGAATCCTCTATGGCAGCCATGCTTCTGTAAGAGGCAGTGTGTGCAGAGTTGGAAAGAGCTTCTAGGCCTCATGCCCCAGTGTAAATAATCATCTTTCAGAGGGCCAGAAAACACATCATCTTCAAGGAGTGTGGATTTCTAAATAAAATACCAGTTGTTCTGGTGCGCTCTTTCTGGTTCAAGAACCAATTGTTTGAAACTTAGTTGACCTCATGCCCATGAAGATCTTCCACCTTCTGGCCCCTCTCATCAGGTATTGGGGTTGCCAGAATATTTGAATCATTGAACTTGCTGCACTGTGGGGCCAAGCTGTGCTTTTCTTCCCAAGCCTTCAAATCATGTGCAAACATATACCCTGTCTTCGTAGGGGATTCTCCACCCTTTAAAAGCTGGTAGAAAATTAATATTGGTTTATTGGTTTTTCATTTTTAAAATGTTGACCCTTGGACATCTAGCAGGATAGGGTAAAGAACATGCTAGAGCAGTAATTTCCCTAGATTTTCCTCCTTGAGCTTTTATTTTGGAAAACATGTATAAAGCTACTTCTCCATTCATATGGACTGCATCAGCCTCTCCTGACCCCACTTAGGGTCACATGTGTACTCAGCTCCCTTCAACTCCATCCAACCCCAAACCTACCCACTTCCTGCCTCATCCAGCACCATCCACAACTACAGGATTACAAGTGATAATTTGCAAAAGATGCAAGCATTCCTCCACTCCCATCTTTAGCAACAAAGTTGGTAATAAATCACATTTAGTGATACCTGTGTTGAGAATCAAGTTTGAATCCTGTTCCCCCAGTGTTGAAGACTGAACACCCAAGAAACTCCAAGGCAAGCACAAAAAGTTTTATTTAAAGAATAGAACAGAGAGAGAGAGGGACAGAGGCTTCTCTGCAGAGGTGGGGGTCCAAGTTGGTGCCTGTTAGCACAAAAAGACCAGGCCAGAAGCAAACTTAAGGGATCATCTCAGCCTTTTATTCAAGAACAAAGTTTCATGCAGGAATAGGCTATGCAGGAATGGGCAACAGGGTCTCTGCGGGACCCATTTTCCTGGTGGAAAAATGAGCCACTGACCAAAGGAGGAGTTTGGGCTTATATAGGCTTATAGAGGTGATTTAATGAGTGTGTCAGTTTGGGCACTCAAGAATTTGGGTTTTTGCAATGGGGATTGGGTCAGTGGCCAGCACCTGGAGAGGATTTATCTTGGAAGAGATTCAAGCTATCAATGTATGGCTTTTTTTTCACTCCCCTTTCCCAGGCCACACCGTCTTCGGGTTTTGATTTTCTATATCTAACAGTGTCCAAGAGAGTGGCAGTGTCCTGCGCTTTTACACATTTCAGGTTTCCTTCTCATACCCCCCTTCCTCCCCTTATCTTGCCTATATGACCAGAATGTGGGAAAGGAGCCTTCCAGGGGTACAGGCAGGAAGCGGGATGTCGCAGGGTGGGGAGCATTCATTGACAGCTCTTTGCAGGGAGGATCCTTGGCAATAGGTTGGAGGAAAGGTAGGTATTAGTATTTTATTTCCTCTTGAATCAGCCCCCGTTTTCCCAACCCAATCATTTATCACCTGCATTGCCTGTTCTTTTGCTTCCCCCCTTCAACCAATCCCCCCTCTGAGAATGGAGCCCTTTCTGCAATAAGGGGAAATGATTGATGACTGCTCTGGCTGCTGTGGGCTGAGAGGGGTGACGGGGGTAAGCCATTTGGGTTTCCCTTTTAGAAATGTTTTGAGTTCCAATTGAGGGTCGATGTTAAAAGTTTGGTTTTGGAAGCAACAGATTTTAAAGTCATGGAGAGGTAGATGCTTCTGTGAGAAAAAGATGAGTACTGGAATAAGATTAATATGAAAAAAATGTCACGGCATCTGGAACATGTCAATGAATATCATAATGCTGATAGAAATCAGTAATCTCTCACCAGGAGGTGTAAGATCTAAGAAGTTGATCTTATAACAAGGCCAGTGAGGGACATGACCTCTATTTGGGAATGTAAATCTTTAAGGATATTAGTTACATTGCCAGAGTTAAAGAATGGAAACTCAACACTTAGTTTTTATAATGTCATGGATGCCCCATAAGATGTAGTTTTCTAATTATGTAGTTTTCTGATTTTTATGTTTAGTAGAGATCCAGTTATTTCTGTCACTTAAGGCTAGATAATCATACTAGCAAACAGATCAGGCCTACTTGTGTAGAAAGTTAGAAAGATTTGTAGCCTTAAATTGACTAATTTTTTAAAAAATAATTTTAGTTGTAGATGGACACAATGCCTTTATTTTGTTTGTTTTTTTAATGTGGTGCTGAGAATCAAACCAAGTGCTTCACACATGCTAGGCAAGTGCCCTACCATTGACTCACAACCCCTGCCCTTAAATTGACTATTGACTAAAAAAACTTCTGACTCTGATAATCTCTTTTGATAATTATTAGGTACTCCTGTCTAAGAATCCCTCTTTTGTAGCCTCCAGTCTTACTTATTCTTGGTGGGGCTAACACAAATGTACATCTTACGTTAAAATAACTATTGTCTTTCCTTTTAAATGCCTGGATAGGGCTATGCTTTTGTTACAACTGTTTTAGCTGGTCAAATTGACTTTGTTCTTATCTATTGTTATGAGTCAGCTGAGGGCTGGGGTTGTAGCTCAGTGATAGAACGCTTGCCTAGCTGGGGTTTGATCCTAAGCACCACATAAAAATAAATGAATAAAGTTTTTTTTCTTTAAAAAAAAAAAAAAGAGTTAGCTGAGTTCCCTCAGGGGGGGTCGCTCTTGGGAACTTGACAGCAGCCTCTTAGTTCCTTTAGTGCTATCTGCCACAATGGGTGAGGGTCTTGTTGACCATAGGGCTTCCCTTGGAAGCATCATGGATATCTCCCTCTACAATGACCCTCCTCTTTGCAGCATGTGCATTGGTTGGCTTTCTGTTCTCCAGGGTCTCATTAATCCCTCTGATCAGAATGTCATGTGACCCAAAGTCTCAAAAGCCCTTAGAGAAGTCCCCTTATTCCCTGTGTTCAAGCTGACCTAACAGGGCAAGAGCCAAATATCAGCTCTTTTCTTTCCTGGCCCTTTTACTTCCTTAACTTTAGTCTCTAAGCTTTGATCTTAAACATCCCAGCAAGCTAGTTTCACTAGTCTCAAAGTAAAAGTACTGGGTTTTAACTTGAATATCTATACCTTTAACAATTATTTACCCCTTATATTTAATTGGGATCAGTATTAGTACTGGAAGTTAGCCTTATATCCTGTTTGTCCTGTAGGTGATGGCCTATTCTCTCAAATTAACTCAGGTTGTTACATTAGAAATTATACTTTTGTAAGGCACTAGCAGATAACAATTATAAAGTTTGTATTTTCCTTAAAATACAAAATGAAATTAGCAAGAGTAAAAACATATTTAGTTTGTATAATAGCTATGAACTAAGAAACATAGTTTTTGTAAAACATAATTTTTATAATCCCAGAACTTTTCTTTAAACTTTAGTTTGAAGAATACCAGTTTGGTAAAATGTTCTTCTAAACCTTATATCTAAAAGATTTGTATACTTGGAAGATATGAATACATTTAGTATACAAAGAGGCCAGTAACAGCACCACAATTACATTGATGTTCTTATATTAACTAAGTTTAGCTTTTAAAGAAAAATTCAGAATCTGTAATGTAGTATAATACTCTAAAATAACAGTTGTTGTTTAACCAGAGTTGTATAAACCGTAATTCCTTTAAGACTAATTCCTCTAAATAATAAAACTTAACAGACATAAGAAATTATCTTGATAAGAACAGATTAATGTTTTAATATTTGACCTTAGGGGAAAACCTTGAATAACTTTAACTGATTGTGCTGCTTATATATATAACTAAGTTTTACACTAACTTTCTGAAATTTGCCCTCTATAAACCTTTTGCAACTTACTTAGACATTTTACAACTTTTTACTTTACCATCCAGAAACATTTCTTTTTCCTTCAACTTTCATATTAAAACATATATCTATTTCCTAGTTGTTGACCCCTTTTAAAAATTCATTCTGAAACAACCCTTATAAAATTTTTTTAATTTAGATAAATTATTTTAATAAGATGAAATACTTTTATGTTCTTATAGTACTTTAATTGAAACCCAACTGAAACCTCTTATACTGTTTGTGTACAAATTAACACTTGCTAGAACCTTAACTCTTAGTAACCTTGTTTTTAGTGAAGACACAGAAACAAAGCAATCCATTTTCCATTTACTAATTTATGAAAACACATTTAATGTTTAAATATATTACCTTATAGAATTTAAGAAGTCAAGAGTACTTGATTTTGATTTTTTTTTTTTTTTTTTTTTTTTTTTTTGGTACCAGGGATTGAACTCAGGGGTACTTGACCACTGAGCCACATCCCCAGCCCTATTTTGTATTATATTTAGAAACAGGGTCTCAACTGAGTTGCTTAGTGCCTCAATTTTGCTGAGGCTGGCTTTGAACTCATGATTTTCCTGCCTCAGCCTCCTGAGTTGCTGGAATTACAGGCATGTGCCAATGTACCTAGCTTAATTTTATATTTAGCCGTTGATGTTTTAGCACTTTAACTTTGTAAATTTATCAGATGTCTCTAAGAAACACATTTATAAAGATTAATCCCATTGATGATAAATCTAATTTACTCATTTCTAACTGTAAAAACCAATATTAGACAAGTATAGTGAATGTACTATCCATCTCTTCCTTGTTGAAGAAAAATCCTAAAAGCAATGGATGTTACGTTGTACACATTTCATAGAAACTAACACTCTGTTAATTATCTGACCACCTAGAAAAACTTGTGAGTTAGCAATTTTACTGGTAGTGCTGGGAACTGAACCCACAGCCTTGTATATGCAATGCAAATGCTCTACCAACTAAGCTATATCCCCAGCCCCATTAGTTAGCAATTTTAAAGACATCTTTATTCTCATCCATTTTTAAATTGAGCCCTTTTTTTTAAGTCACATGAACTAAAAAAGATATTTGGATCCATTTTTCTTCTAAATGTTGATTTAGTACTCATTTATCTATATGCCAATGTACATGATATGTATGATATGTACATGGACATAAGCACACATATTGTAGGCACAATACAATACACAGGTGTGCACATACATAAAACAGACAGGAAACAAAGATCTTATAGCTGTGTGGAGGTAGATTTCCACAGGCAGGAGGCAACGCTGCAGATATTTATTAAAAACTCTATTAGATTTGACCTGTTAGAAATTAAAATAGAGCCTATCAGACTTTTACATTATGATTTAAACATAGGGTAGGCCTAGACACTTGGAAATACTATGTGTGAAGTCTGGCAGCCATGGTGGACACTGAAATCAAAGGTTCAGGTGGCCACTTGTCCTTAATGACTATTAGATTTATTACCAACACCTCCATATATAAATCCTTTTTAGGATTTTGTGAAGGAGATTTTCCCAATGCATTTGAGAGCTAACCCTTGAAAATTGGCCTCTAAACAAAAACAGATTGTAAAAAACAAATTCAATAGTTAAATAAAATAAGATTGATCCGAGGGCCGGGATTATGGCTCAGTGGCAGAGTGCTTTCTTAGCGTGCATAAAGCACTGGGTTCGATCCCCAGTACCACACATAAAAGTACAAATAAAATTAAAGGCATTGTGTCCATCTACAACTAAAAAAGATATTTTAAAAAAGACTGATCAGAAAAATATATTAATTTAAGCACACAGGATCAAACGTAAAAACAGGAATTCTATTTAAAAAAAAAAAAAAAAAGACACGGCCATAATTACTCTAGTAAAAGAGAAAGCAGAACATCTTTATCAGATCAGTGTGCTCTTCTGGCTCAGATTAGAGTCAGTTCAGATACTGAAAAAATTAGAGAGCTCTGAAATCCTTAGTAATGATTTTCGAGGTAAAGAGGTCTTATATATGTATGAGATCCCCGTGCTGTAGTGTTTAGGGAGGAACTTGTTAAGAAAGCAACATGGTAGACGGCAAGAAGAGATAAGATTGCCAGCCATTTAGGTCCCACAAGCAACTTGAGTTTAAAAGTGATACTTTCCCCTCCCCCTCCCCCTCCCCCTTTGGTCTCAACCATTTCTCTACAAGCCTTGTGAATCTTGCAAGCTCTGTAGGCCTCCACAATTTACATTTCAGATGCAAGTCTTGGAGAGATCAAGATCTGACAGAAGTTAAGTAAGGGAAGATGCTGTTTTGAGCTTGAGAGGCAAACCTCATGCATAGGGCATTTTAACTGCTTTTCTTCTGGAGTCCCTTTTTTCATTCCCCCTGTAATCAGGCCAGGTTTGGATGTGGAAAATTATGAGACATTATCTCCCAACAATATTTGAGGACAAGGCTCTCCTCTGAACAACAAAATGAACCAATAAAAGAGCAGAACCCATAGGTGCCTGCACCAAGGAACTGTCCCCCCAGTGCTGGAGCCTCTAGCGTTCAGCGGTTTCCACCCCTCCTTCCATGCATGACCTCTGGATTTAACTGCTGCCTTACCAGTCTGGTCATAACCCACATGCTTTTTCATGGGTGGCCATGAAAAAAAATGCAAGCCTCTGGATTATCTACCCTTACCATGTGACTTGTAATTCCCTGGGAGAACATGGAACCCCTTTTTGTAGTGAATCTTGATCTGTGTTGAGCCTCCCATTAGTTAATGAACTTTGAAGGAGAGGAGATTTGGCCTCACTTAGCATGGAGGATTGGTGCAATTTGGGCTTTTTAAATAAGGTCTGAGAAGTCCTTAGGCCTGCACATAGGAAACTCAGATTATTTTCTTCCTTTTTACGGAACAGGCTGAGCTGTAAAATGGTATTAAAATTTATATTTCCTGCCTGGGCATGATGGTGTACACCTATAATACCAGTGGCTCTGTTGTAGGGACAAACGAGGCAGGACACCGAAGACAGCAGGAAACAGTTTTGTTTGGCTGCATACAGTTTCAGAGGGCACAGCTTTTGCTGTAATCAATTAATCCCCTGAACCCCAAGTTCAGGGAGTTTCAGAGTTTTATACCCAGCATGTAAGGGGAAGGGCTCAGAAGTTCACAGTCTGCAAAAGTTCATATAAAAGCAGCTTTTTCTTTCACTGTTCTGGGCAAGTTAATTCTTCAAGGACAACACCTGAAAAGGGGAGAGCTTCTTCTCCCTCTTCTTTCCTCCCCCTGCCAGCTGTTACCATGGAGCCCATTTATAACTTATCTTAAAAATGTAGACATCTCTGTGAAACCCCAGCTCAAGGCCAGAGGCCTTGTTTGCACATTTCTACAAAGTACTATACTGGATATGTTTGTGAAAAACTAGTAAGGGGGGGTGTCCAGCACCTGGAGTGCTGGTATCTTCTTCGCCAGTGGCCAAGTAAAACAGGGCAACATGAAAATAGGAAGTTTATCTACATTGGACTCTTTCGCAGAGACTCTTTTGCTGACAGTCCTAAAATCAGCCATGGCGAAGAGGGCTTTTCTGTGGAGAAAGGGGGTGCCACTTTAGCTCAAGAATTCAAAGCCAGCCTTAGCTATGGCAAGTTGCTAAGCAACTTAGTGAGACCCTGTCTCTAAATAAAATATAATAGGGCTGAGGATGTGACTCAGTGGTTGAGTGCCCCTGGGTTCAATCCCCAGTACAAAAAAAAAAAAAGAAAGAAAGAAAATAAAATTTCTATTTCCTTCTGATGGCCATGGTTCTCTATTTGATAAAGACCAGGTTTTTGAGACCAGGTTTGGCAGCAGAAGAACACTGGGATAAAGACTGGAATAAAGAATTTATACTGATTGTAGGCCAAAGGAATCTTCAGAGGGCTGTGTGTATAAATCTCCCTTTTTGCAGTCAAAGAAGCTCAAAGAGCACACAGGAGCACAGAAACAACGGAAATTCCTAGAGGCTTGTAAAGGCTGTGAACAAAGGGAACCTAGACATTTCCTTATAAATCATTCCATGTTCCTCTCTCAACCCTGGAGTCTGAACAGCTAGAAGTTACTATTTTGCATATTTATGTTACTTCAAATTTGACATACACAATGAGGCTTAGAGAATGCTTTTTAGTATCACTATCTCAAGTGTGTACAATTCTTATTAATCTCAAATGCTACTCTAACCATCGTTCTAAAGTAAAACTCCTGAGAGAGTGTCTGCCTTTCCTAGCTCATCCTAAATGGGGCTGAGTTTGTGCCAGTGTCCAGAATCTCTGTCTGTCCAGTCTGTGGACGAGCTATGTGTCATTGGACCAAGTATGCACCCCTCACTGAAAGGGTGCATACATGTAGAAGAGGAGGAGTGTCCAGGACCAGGTGGTACAAAACATGGCTGCCTCCATTTTACCAAGGGGTAAATAACAGCTCAGAAGACCAGATCTTAACTGAATCCTGAATAATAGTGTAATACCAGATTCGTGGGACCCCAGTAGACCTCCAGGAACTGAATCGATGCAATCACACAAGAGTCTTTATTGCAAGCTCGAGCCTGGACTCACAACCGTTTCCGATGCAGCGGTCCCAGGGAGTGAGTCCCGGTCCTTTGTCCAGTGAGATTTTATAGGTTTTGGGAGGATACTCTATGCATCACAACATCACACAGCAAATCATTCAATACCGCGGGACAGTCAACAACTCTTAACATTGATTAGCACATTCACTGGCGGGAACAAGTTGGGTAGGGGTGATTGGTTAGTAGTTTTGGGAGGATACTCTATGCATCACAACATCACACAGCAAATCATTCAATACCGCGGGACAGTCAACAACTCTTAACATTGATTAGCACATTCACTGGCAGGAACAAGTTGGGTAGGGGTGATTGGTTAGTACAAGAGGGGGATTCCTTTCAACTGATTGGTTTAGGCCACGAGGGGTGTACGTGCTAAACTACATGGTTTCCCAACATGTTATCAACCACCATAAACTACTGGGGGGTCATCTGACATCCCAGGTATTTTCCCTGTCTCATGCTGATTGGTGGTCTCTAGGGGATTGCTGTGGGTCTTCACCTAGCCTAATAAGTCAGGGACACCTGGCTCCACAGATCTGTCCTGTTATTTACAAACAACTCAGCACGGTGGGTATGTGCTTAGGAGTGCTCTGTGGGTTTTTCCAAAGACAAGGGTCACACCTCCTTCCTTAGGACAGGTCTTGAGGTAGAAGCTGCTGTTATTTTTCAAAAATGGAGTCACATCAGTTTCTCAATAGAAGTGGATACAAGGCCAGTGGCTAACGCATTTAATGAAAACTGTAATTCCAGTAAAATATGTCAGACAAATGAGACATTTTTTTCAAAGAAGATAAATCAGTCACAGTGGCACACAGGAGGATCACAAGTTTGAAGTCAGCCTCAGCAACTTAGTGAGACCCTGTCTCAAAATGAAAAATGAAAAGGGTTGGGGATAGAGCTCAGTGGTTGTCGCAATGGGCACAAGGTGCGACTTATGCGGTTGAGGGGGAGAAATAAAGAATGTCCACGTGCTTCTGCCCTTTTCAATGTTTTATTCACTCAAATCAATAATTTCACTCTAGGGCTGGGATTGTGGCTCAGTAGTAGAGTGCTCGCCTAGCATGTGCAAGGCCCGGGTTCAATCCTCACACCACATAAAAATAAAAAAAGATATTAAAAAAATTTCACTCTATAGGTTCTTAATCAAGAAAACAATCCTTAATGCTTAAGGCACTGCAATAGACAATCAATTCACAGCAAACAATTCTAGATTAATTCATTCACAGCAAACAATTCTAGATAATTAATTCTAAGCACTGCAAACACACTAATCATGACAGGCTAATGGCAGACATTCCCTCTGCATGCTAAGTTCAAGTGTCAGATCAAAAGTCTCAAGCCTTAGACTTTTAAGTCCAGCAGATGCACACTCACTCAGACCATGGTGATCAGATCAGGAACCAAGGCAGGCTTCTGGGGTGGAGCTGACTGCTAGTTGAGGTTGAGGAGAGGGTTGTAGGGAGAAGTTGCAACTCTCACCAGGGTCAAGATGTGGCTGTAGAGTTTGAGAGCGGTGAGACCTGCAGAGGATCAGGCAAACAATGACAAGTGATGGGATGTCAGTCCAAGTCCTCATCAAGCTCTCCAGCTTCTGTGTATCAGTATTGGCTGGATAAATGTCTGTTCATTTGCTCTATTATTTATACTATATTTGGGGGCTTTCGACCCCCCTTTCAATCCTTATCAGCTGCCACTGGATTTCTCAGTGACATCATTTACTCTGGGATTAAAACTTCTGGTTTGGGGGCTGCAGTTGTGGCTCAGCAGTAGAGCGCTTGCCTAGCACATGTGAGGCCATGAGTTCGATCCTCAGCCCCACATGGAAATAGATAAAGATATTGTGTCCAACTACAACTAAAACATAAATATTTAAAAACAAAACATCTGGTGGATCTTTTCGCCTTTCCCAATTATAGGGCACCTTTCCCTCTTCTGCCAGAGGCTTCACTCTGAGTTTATTGAGGTGGGGGCCTGAGGGCCATCCTGGAAGCTCCATTAGGCTGCCTGATGAGACTGCAGGTTTCAAACTGGAGCTTTTAAAATGGAGTTGCTTAGGCTCAGGCCTAAGGCCATCCTCACAGAGTTCTCTAGAGTACTCCTGAGTTTGATCCTCAGCCTGGGGAATAAAACATACAAGAAGAAGGTGATGGAGCTGGGCGAGGTGGCATTCACCTGTAACCCCAGCAGCTCGAGAGGCTGAAGCAGGAGGATCGTGAATTCACAGCCAGCCTCAATAATTTTGCAAGGCCCCGAGCAACTCAGCAAGATCTTGTCTCTAAATTAAAAAATAAAAAGGGCTAGGGATGTGGCTCAGTGGTTAAGCACCCCTGGGTTCAATCCCTGGTACCAAAAAAAAAAAAAAAAAAAAAAAGATGATGATGAAATGGGCCAATGTACTATTGGGCAAAAACTATACAGAAAGGAGGTGTGGGTTCAGGGAGGGAAAGGTCATCTAAGGAGAACCCATGAAAAAGATGCAGCTTGAGCTAAGTCTGGGTTATAAGTCAGACACCGTTTCTGGTATTGGGGTTAAGAGCTGACTAGGACAGAATCTCTTTCCTCAAGGGGCTTCTAGACTGGAAATACTAAGAGGGCTTCATGTAGATGAGGGCCATACCCTGAGGAAGGTGGAGCAAGAAGATAGATAGAGCCTGGGTCTCTGACATATGAACCACCAGACTTTTTATTATTATTTGTATTTATTCTTTTTAGATATACATGACAGTGGAGTGTCTTTTTTTAATTCTTTATTATTTATTTTTAGTCATACATGACAGAAGAAGTGTGGTGTGTCTTTTGACATACATACATGCAGTACAACTTACTCTCGTTAGGATCCCATTCTTTTTTTTTTTTAATATTTTTTAGCTGTCAATGGACCTTTATTTTATTTATTTATATGTGGTGCTGAGAATCAAACCCAGTGACTCACACATGCTAGGCAAGCACTCTACCACTGAGCCACAACCCCAGGCCTAGGATCCCATTCTTGATGTGGAGTACATGATGTAGAGTTACATTAGTCATATGTCACATATGAGCATAGAAAAGTTATGTCCAATTCATTCTGCTGTCTTTTCTACATGATGGTGTGTGTAGGAAACACCAGACTTCTTTATTGGCTTTATTACATGACAACTCAGAGAACATTCTTAACCCACTATTGGGCTGGGTGTCACTTGTAGCAGCTGGACCAACAACCTAATAAAGGAATGGATTAGCGGTTGCTACCAAAACTCCACATTGGAATAAGGATTGCTATCGAAATGCCACATTGGAATAAGGATCCCTGCAGCAGAATCCTGTAGCTGTCTAATATAGATACTTCTCTAATGCTATGCTAACCACTGAGCGGTATCTCTCCCTGCATCTCTGTTCCAAGTGTGCTCATTCTGCAGTCCAGGCTGGAGATGCAGTAGCTGCCTGAGAGATGTACTTCTCCTGGTGAATGCAAAAACACACAAGGGCCAGCAAAACCTCAGCAGGCCTTTTGTACTTTATTTGAAGGGTCAAAGCAAGCCCAAAGCCAGAGGACAGGAAAGGACATTCCCACTACATGGAGACCATGGATGCCAGGAGGGGAGAGAAATTGGGGCCAGTAATTCTCTCGTAGTATGTGATGATCCCTGGTTTGGAGGTTACACAATTTGGACCCACTCTTCTAGTGATCACCTGGAATTGCAGCCTACTGAAAAGAAATGCCACCACTGTGGTGATTCAGCCACCTTCTCAATTAGATCAGGAGTCCTGACAAGGAAAGAATCATGTCTCCTTCCTCTCTACCCTGCTCCTGCTCCCTTTCTCCCAGTGCCTAGCACCATGCCCTGCCCTTAGGGATGACTCAGAAATATTACTGAGTGAATTTTAAACCATTCCTTCATTCTCACCATGTGATTTGTTACAAAAGAGAGACATGTGCTAAGTATTTGCCCCATAAAATGTAAAGAGATTGTGCCATCTGAAGCTGAGATCTGTGCCCAGATCTGACTCATGCCAGTTTTGAATCTGCTACCTCCCGTAGGGACCTCCAGAAGACAGGACTAAACACCAAAACAGGTTAGTGAAATTTCTTTCTCTAGAGGCCATTTGAAACTGGAAAGAGTCTCATCACCTGAAATATCCTAGGAGGAAGGCTGTCTGAAGGCACCAAGCTAGTCAAGGATCCACATGGCTTAAGGACAATTTCAAGACAGTGAGATTTACCTTTAAAGCCCATGCTGCACCAGGCAGTGATGCACACCTATAATCCCAGGGACTCAGGAGGCTGAGGCAGGAAGATCACAAGTTCAAAGCCAGCCTCAGCAACTCAGTGAGATCCTGTCTCAAAATGAAAGATAAAAAGGACTCGGGATGTAGCTCAGTGGTAAAGTGCCCTGGGTTCAATCTCTAGTATTAAAAAAGTATGTAATATTTATGTATAATATGTTTTGCAAATATAAATTCATGCAAATTAAAAATTTATAGTCAACTTCTAAGTCACACTAGCCACACATCAAGGGCTCAATAGTCACATGGCTAATGGCCACCATATCAGATAGCATAGTAGACTATTTTCATCTCTACAATTCTGATGGACATGCTGGTAAGGGTGTTTCAGAGAGGGCAACTGGGAGGCTGCAATATCACTGGGTATTTAACAATGAATTTGAAAAAAATACAAAGTGGGAATTAGGTCACTATACTGGGACAGTGGTTCCCAGGAAATTACCTAAATTTGCCTAAAACAAGCTTATAGACATTATTTTACTTTTACTTTTTTTTTTTTTTTACAAAAAACAGCTTAAACTTTTTAGCTCCTGCCAGTCTCTCTCTCCTCTTAGGAGCTCACAGGCAACAAAGTGAATTAATAAGTAGCAAGGGAACATTAAAGGAAAAATTCAACCAGCTGCCATGCACTGGTTGACATTTTTTCCTCCAAGAAATGTGTGTGGGTCATTGTGATTATATTCCACGTGAATAATCAGCAGCCATAGTTCCTCTTGTTAAGGGTGTTTCCAGTTTTGTTACAGAAATAAGCGTTCATGTACAACTTCCAAACACCATGCCTCCTAAGCAAGTTTGATTATTAGCAAAATAAGGGATGGGGAATCTGCTTGGAAGTAACCTGAATCTAGGCTAATTAGATGGGAACATGGTGGAGAAAACTATAACACCAAACTTTCTCTTAAAGGAAGAATACACATAGACTGGAAGGGGACAGGAAAATAAAGGTTGCCCTACTCAAAAGGTAACCTCTGGAACAGTGATTTCCAATTAATAATTGCAGATCTTTGGAGAGCCCATCACAGCAGGAAGCCTCTGAATGCATGTGTGCACCATGCACTATTTGCAGAGCAAATAAATCCTGTCTGTGTCTCCCAAAAATATAATCACTATATCACTAATAGTAATCATATATTGAATGTATATGCATGTTATCTCATTTAAATCTTACATCTACTTAGAATGGAGATCTTATTCTCCCCAATTTAATAGTTGAAGAATCTGAAGCTGGAGGATAAATAACTTGCCCAAGTTCAAAAAGATAATATATTAGGGCTTTTTTTTTTCCATATGAAAGAAATTCAACTAAAATATGCTTAAATAAAAACATGACATATCAGCTTATATAACAGGAACCCCTAAGGGCTTAAGGCTGGCTGCATCCATCACTCATTGCATCCACTCCCTATCTGCATCTCAGGTCCACTTTCCTCTGTGATAACTTCAGCCTTGAGAGGACTCCTCTTTTTTTTTTTTTTTAATTATTAGTTGTTCAAAACATTACATAGGAGAAGACTCCTCTTATCTGCAAGAATGGTCCAATTCTCCACTGCTGTGGAGGAAATGGCTCAGAGAAAGACCTTCCTCAAAAGGTCTCTGATTGGCCTGTTGGGTCACAGTTCAGGGAAGAGGAGACTCTGATTGGCTGGCCATTGTCTTGCACATATCCTGGGGTGGGGGACTTAAACCTAGCAGAATCACAGTGAGTGAAGGAGGCTCATCCCTAAAGTAAAATAAGAGTGGTACCAAAAGATTGGTCCTTGTCCCCAATGCCACTCCAGTAATGAGGACACAGTTTTAAGAAAAAAGGGAAAAAACAGAGGGGACTCTTGTCCCAGAGGCTACATTCCAGGTATGTCTGATGGGTGTGTGTGTGTGTGTGTGTGTGTGTGTGTGTGTGTGAGAGAGAGAGAGAGAGAGAGAGAGAGAGAGAGAGAGAGAGAATTCACTTGTTAATTTGGGAGATTTCTTAGATCTTCTTGAGCCATCCCCCAAGTCTGAATTACTTTATTCCTATGATTAAAGGTGTGCTCAAAGACAGAAAACTGGGCCTAGGATAGAGAGGAAGAGTAATCCTGTTTCCCCTGAGATCAGGGAAGGGAAAACTAGGGAAGGGGAGAGAAAAAAAAAAAACATGTCTATTTAAAAAATAAGTCTATGTGTGGCTGTGGTGGTACACACCTGTAATCCCAACAGCTCAGGAAGCTGAGGCAGGAGGATCATGTATTTGAAGTCAGCCTCAGCAACTTAACAAGGCCCTAAGCAACTTAACAAGATCCTATCTCCAAAAAAAAAAAAGAGGAAGAGGAGGAGGAAGAGGATGGCTGGGGATGTGGCTCAGTGGTTGATTCCCCTGAGTTTAATCCCTGATACCAAAAAATTTAAAAAAATAATAATAAGTCAATGTGGCAGAGCAGCAAGGGCTATATTCAAAGCATGAAGTGTTACGGGAGGCTCTATTACCAAAAGACAAGGGAATGAGATGAATAATGGAGGATCAAAGACTGAAGCTAGATTGAACTAACCTTTAAAGCACAAACTCAACACTTCTTCACAAGTTCATGGATACTATGCATCTGGAAACCTCTCAAATTCTTTTCTCTGGTTCGATAGTATTTTGCAGGCACCTTTATTATTGTTCCAGTCACAGGGTAACATTTTTTTTCCCCATCTGGAGTCTACCTGGTGCGCTCATGGTCCATTGTGAAATGTTTTGTGGAAATGTGCAATATTTATGTGCATTTGTGCATTGCCCTTTCCTGCCACTTCCTCCATCCTCCCCCATCTTAACTCCAGGCCTTTATATAGCTTCACCTTGTATAGAGCAAGATGAGAAGAGGTAGACAAGCATGGAAACTTTTCAGATATCAGGAGCCTGGAAAATAAGGGACCAGGAAACAGAGACTCCTGAAAAACAGACAAGAGATTATTTTGAGGAATTCCACACAGTTATCCTTTCAACAGCTGAACAAAAATGCAAGGGAATAACTGAGGGACATGAAGTGCTTGATTTAGGGGCAGGACATGCTTCTTCTAAACCACCAATATCTGTCTGTGATGATTATGACCAGAAACAGCTATCCTTTTGCCAAGGTAGGTAAGTTTCCCTAGAAAACACCTTACCTTCCTTCTTGTTTAAAATGAGTTTGACACAAAAGAACAGTTTGTACGTGCGTACTTGTCATCTTCCTACTCAATATCAACTGTAATGAATGAACACTGTGACCCATCTAGCCTGAAACTGAGGGGAGGAGAATTACTGAGCAGGCAGCCCACTAACAAGGTGGGGGACCACACCCAACAGTTGTTTTTATAAATGGAAACAGGAACTGGGCCCCCTAGATTTGTGGAGATATGAGGGCCACCTTCCTTGCCTAGAGGCCAAGGGAGCATAAGACCTCCAACCAAAGTCAGTGTAGCTTCTTTCCAAGAATTGGCCTGTCCCTGGTCACCCTTGTGCTACTCTCTTAGGACGCGCAAGTACCTCTCCTGACCCTAATAATTTACAGTCCATGCTCAGGCCCTAGGCTCCCATTGATCGAAGTTTGCAAGTGTGAAGTGCCCAAAGAACTGTCCCTGGCTCCAAGGGTTCCAGGCGCAGTCGCTGCTCTTGATATTTTTCTTCTAAGTTCATTTGAAAGAGCGATGTCACTTCTACAAGGAAAGAAAACAAACAACTACAAGGCTGGAAGAGGAAAAGCGAACCCCTGGGCTTCAGGTCTTCAGGATTGTGTTGAACACATGAGACTGCCCAGAGAAACCTCAAGGTGATCACGTGGTATTAGGTGCCTTCAAAATAGGTGTGTATTCCCGGCTCTTAAAAGCCAGGAGGAAGGCTCCAATTTGAGCCCAGGCTCTACCCACTGGGTTGGACTGATGCCTTCCGGAGGCAAAGGAAGAGTAGGTATTAAGAGTGGGTATTATTGGTACTACTCAAGTGGACTGTCGTCGGCTTTGTGAGGCTAAGTCACTACCCCAAAGTCGCTCAGTTGATGCCGATCGAGCGGAGTCAGGGACCCAGAAGCCTGGATCTACCAGCGCGGGTCCGACTTGGGCCGGTGTACAGAGATCTAGATCCACTCACCTGCGGATGGGGCTCCGCACCCTCAGGCTTGGAAGAACTCCTGGCCCCGGCCCTCTGATCCTCCGAGCCTCACTATTGACTCCTCGGGCTGGAGGCGGGGCCGGAGCGCCGAACCAACAAGATGGCGTCAGGCGCTGGGGCGCCGCTTCCTGTTGTCAACGGCCAGGAGGCCGCAGCGTCGGTTCCGAGGCTGAGAGGCTGCCGCGGCCAGGAGCGCCCCCAGCCCCGCTCCCTGCTCCTTTTGGTGAGTTAGGGGTCAGTGGGTGAAGAGGGCAGCGCTGGGGCGCCGCTTCCTGTTGTCAATGGCCAGGAGGCCGCAGCGTCGGTTCCGAGGCTGAGGGGCTGCCGCGGCCAGGAGCGCCCCCAGCCCCGCTCCCTGCTCCTTTTGGTGAGTTAGGGGTCAGTGGGTGAAGAGGGCAGCGCTGGGGCGCCGCTTCCTGTTGTCAATGGCCAGGAGGCCGCAGCGTCGGTTCCGAGGCTGAGGGGCTGCCGCGGCCAGGAGCGCCCCCAGCCCCGCTCCCTGCTCCTTTTGGTGAGTTAGGGGTCAGTGGGTGAAGAGGGCAGCGCAGGGGCGGCGGGGCCGTTACGCCAACGGGCAGTAGGTCCTCCAGCCCTCGCGGTGATCCCAGAGATCTTGGTTGCCTGGAGACAGTCCGGCTTCGGAGCCCTCTGCCCTCCCAGCCCGCACCGGGCTCCCACCGTAGCCTTCGGTCCGCGCTGCCACCGCTGGCCTGTTCCGTCCATTTTCTCCTACCCGTGACCCAACCTCAGCTCTTGCTCCCATCTTCTTACCACCGGTCTTGCATAAATGCAGCCTCACTCGTGACCTCTCTTTAACCTAGTTGCAACTCCGATCTGGATGTATCCCTTACCTCCTTTTTATCTAATCCTCACCCCACAACCCCCCTGGCAATCCTAATACTCCGCACAAACCTCCCCTAAATTCACCATTCATGTTTCCCCTTTTCTGGCTCAGCTCTCTCATCCCCAGCTCCCAATGTCTACCCAGCCCCCTAAGGTCTGTTTATCCCAAACGTCTACCTCTCTCCTCCTCTCATGCCCTGTTGAGCTCACCCGCTTCGTGTTAACTCCTCTTTCAGCCTTCTCCCAAATTTTATGTGTAGCTTCTTCACAGACTTTGCTCTTAACTTCCTAGCTCATTATGTATTTCTTTTCCCTCCTCTACCATCGCGAGGAAACCCCATTCCTAAGTCTTTATCTGTCCCCATCTCTAGTTGCCTCAGTTCCTATCACCCTCTTCCTTTTTATTAACAGAGATCCTCCATGTCCTTTCACCTTTTGTCCCCGTAGCAACTCTTCACATCAACTCTGCCCATTCTTCCCTTGACAGCTCCCATTCAGCCTGAAATTGTAGTGCAGAGCTCCCTGCCAACCCCACCAGCTAACCCTGAACAGTCAAGTCTAGGTGCTTGCTCAGAGGTGAGCAGCTTGATAGACCATGCAGCTTGTTTGGTTAATGAGTGCAGGGGAGTAGAGTTCCTCTACTCTTGGGTCAGAGATTTTTTCCTGGTGTCTGGTCCTTTTATTATTATTATTATTATTTATTTTTTAGTGGTACACAATACCTTTATTTTGTTTATTTATTTTTATGTGGTGCTGAGGATCGAACCCAGGGCCTTGCCTGTGCTAGGCGGGCGCTCTACCACTGAGCCACAACCCCAGCCCTGATGTCTGGTCCTTATACCTGTCCCCAGGGATTGTTTTTTCACCGTTCATATTATATTACTTGTGTTGACTGTTGGAATGATAGGTGTCACTGAAATTTCTGCAAGGTGAGAGATGGTCCCTCACCCAGCTCACTCACCCTGGGGCAGATGAAGCCCTTGCTTTCTTTTGACTGGTATTCTGGCTCTGGAAAACCTCAGAGAATGCCAGTGGGGTTGGCTGTAATTACAGAGCCATGGCCATGTGTCTTGTCCTGGCACTTGTGGAGGATCCTGTCCCAGTGCTCCTTGCCAGAGCTGATGGCAGATCAGTTCCAGCACTAAACACAGGGATCACATGGTGTCAGAGGCATGTTACATGTGAACAGTAGAGGTGGTGGGTCCTGAGGAAGCTGAAGTGTAGGTGGGTGCAGAAGCTGTTGAATTGCTTCCTCTTTTCTGTGCTGGGTCATTGAATTTTAGCCATTTGGGTTTCATGAACACAGGAAGCCACATTATCTCACAGTAACTGAGGCAGAGGGATGTTTCTGAGGCACCTAGGGCTCATGCTCAGTGGTTAGTTTCCTGGGGACTTTTTGATGTACATTTCCTCTGAATTCTGATGACCTGGTTTCAGAAGGGTTAGCCATTTGATGGCAATTTGTTTATTTTTTTTTTTTTTGGTGCTGAGATCTAATCCAGGGCCTTGCACATGCTTACACTGAGCTACACCCCAAGCCCTGTCAGGATTTATAGGGCCCCCAAGAGGACCCATTGTCTTTGCTTGTCACTATGGTCTTTTCTTTTGAAAACTGAATACACTGCTACCTTCAATATCCTGCCATTAAGATGTGACTTACATGAATGGCTTTCACCCTTACTGGCAGCTTTGTTTAATGGCGGGAGTTCCACAGTACCCCTACCACTTCAGAATGGTGTACCTCAGTTTTCCACAGTCTTAAAAATGAATCTACCTGCACTATGCCCTGTTTTAATTTTATTCATCAAGTCATTCAACAAGCATTTTCCAAGTACTACTGTGTGCTAAGCACAGTTCTAGGTATAGAAATGCAATGTGAATGACTCAGGCAGAGTTACTATTTTCTTTCATTCAGAGTTTGTTCCTTGCCAGGCATGGTGGTACACACCAGTGACTTGGGAGGCTGAGGCAGGAGTATTGCAAGTTTGAGGCCAGCCTGGGCAACTTGCTGAGACTGTGTCATAAAAATCAAAAGGTCTGGGGATGTAGCTCAGTGGTAAAGTGCTCTTGGATTCAAGCTCCAGTAAACAAACAACAAAACCAGAATTTACATTTTGTTAGAATTCTACAGCACATGGGACAAGAATATGGGGAAATAGTTGTTTTTGGATGGAAAGAAGGAGGGAGGAAAGAAAGATATTCAGTGTTTACCATTTTCACAATTCTGCCTTTGCCCACTAATCCTTGGTCCAAGAATTACAAGCTAGAAATTTCTCACCCTCCAGTGTAATTTTTTTTCTTTTTCTTTCTTTTTTTTAACTGGAAATTGAACTCTGGGGCACTTAACCACTGAGTCACACCCCCAGCCCTTTTTATTTTTATTTTGAGACAGGGTCTCACCTAGTTGCTTAAGGCCTCGCCAAATTGCTGAGGCTGGCCTCAAACTTGTGATCCTCCTGCCTCAGCCCGGGATTACAGTGGTGTACCACCACACACTGCCTCATCCTCCAGCAAATTTCATTTGAAATTATTGTTCTGAAGGACTTATCCTCTCCCTCCACCCCACCCCATCCAGGAAGGACACTGGTCCAGAAATCCACCTTGCTTCATATAGAAGGAGATGCTGTTTACTCATTCAGCACTCACATGTCTGAAAGATCAGCTGCCTTTCCGAATCAGAAGATAACTTTGTCATTCTTTTCCCAGTGAAACAACATGACTCATCAGTTAGTACAGCAGTTAGATGGCATAAACACCAGTCTGTTGTTCTGAACAACCAGGGTAAGATTCAGACAGTAGACAGAAGGCTGTTAGGAGAGGCTGAGAATTCTCTGAAGAGAAATAGGTTGCTGTTTACTGATGGGTTGAATGTTTTGAGAGTGGTAACGTCAGCTTATCCATTTCTTCATTTAATGTAAGTCTTGTCTAAGCTGTTCTTCTCTTTTTATTTCTTCCTTGATCTCTGGAGGAAATGAAATTGGACATTCTGTATATAGAAGGACAAGCAGTATAATGAAGAAAAACAACTAGGACGGTTTTTTCCTGGTGTTGAAACATTTAGAAAAGACAGCTGTGAAACTCAGGTACCCTGAGAAGGACTTGGGCTTAGCTGTTTGGGACTATGAATCTGATCACAGGATTGTGTCTTGTTGCTTACAGGCCTTATAAGCAGAGCTTCTGACCACAGCTCTGAAGAGTCTGGAAATAGTAGTTTCCTTAAAAACTTTCAAGCCAAAGACCTAGGATAGTTTGATATGATGAAAGGACAAGGAGACCAGAGAATTCTGTCCCTTAGCTGAGCCCTATTTATATTTAACTTCTATTTTCTCCTCTGTAAAATAGGGATGATCATCTTTATGGGATTACTCTAAGAATTAAATGAGATTGGAAAACCAGATCAGAGAAACTTGCTTTGTTTACTTTGGAAAGCAGCAGAAGGTTGAATTAATGTCAGCTTAGGGGTGAAGATAGCCTTATTGTGATTCGGGGTTTCCTAAATAGTGGTAGTCACCTTTCCCCTGCCATTCTTTCCCTAGTAGTGTTGCCCAAGTTCTCTCTTTCCCCTTCAGTGAAGCCATGGTTCTTTCCAGTTTGGTTTTTGGTGTCAATAAGGGATATTCTGAGGACAGGAAATGACACCAGCTGGTCTAGTGGCAGATTTAGGGTCTGAGCCACCAAATGGATAATGGAACAGTGACCAAAGCCTCCATTAGTTTCCACCAGAAAGTTCTTACGTCATTGATGGTCACGTTCCTGCCTCCTTGAAGTACTGTGGAAGAGCTGTGAATAAGTAGGCTGCTTGGGCTTCCTACAAAGAAAGGTAGAGGTATCCTGAATTGTGGCCTGAGCCTCAAAGTCTTGGTTCTGTTTTGTAAATTGTGAAATGGCTGTTCTGAATTCCTCTTAGCTGTTAGTAATTTTGTGGCTTTCTAACCCTTAATTTTAGGCAAGTTATTTGTCTCTTATCAAGTTATTTGTCTCCCTTCCCCCCATCTCTCTCTCTTTTTTCCTGAACCCAGGAGCACTCTACCAGTGAACTATGTTCTCACCCTTTTAATTTTGAGACAGGTTCTCCCTAAGTTGCTGAGGCTGGTCTTGAACTTGGGATCCTTCTGCCTCAGCTTCCCAAGTTGCTGGGATTGCTGGTGAATATCCCCCACGCCCAGCTGACCGCTCTTAACTTCAGTTTATTTTGTTTGTTTTAGCAGACTGGTCCTTGGCCAGAGCACTTAATTATTGATAGCTTCTCCTAATGAGTGCTGTGTTACTCTCAGCTAATTAGTTAATGAGGTATTAATGGATCCAAGCTACTATACAGATTATTGAAGTCTATGCCCTTAGGGTCCTTATAACTGGTTGAGGAAAGGGAAACTTTGAAGCTTAAGGGCTCTGTCTATAAAGCTTGAGGGAGTGGTTTAGGCCACTGAAATTGTGGATTAGGCTTGCATCCCTGGTTCTTGAGCCAGGGGCCAGATTTTACCTGTTGGACAGCATGAGGTTAACTTTGAAGGAACCCAGCTTCCAGGATCTAGGCATGTTGCCAGGCATGACTGACTACAGTATGTATCCCTTTTCCTCTTCCTCTGATGCCCAGTGTGTAGAGCAGGTCTCAGGAAGCTCTGAGAATCCACTGGTACATGGAGCAGCAGCATGTGGCAAAGGGTGAGGTGGTCAACCAGGAGCTGTAGCCAGGGCCAAGGGCTCTTCCAGGCAGTCTGCCAGGGCCACCGTCCACACACACCTGCCTCCCTCTGTGGCCTGGCTTAGAAGGTCTGCTTCAGACCCTAATTCTCTGTGGCGTGTTTATTCTTGGCCCACCACAGAGGCCATAGATTGAAGCAGCGTTTCATTGAAGGCCACCCTGCTTTCTCCTTCTCAGACCTCAAGCTCTGCCACTCTCCTGTAATCCTTGCTTCCAGGCTGGTCTTGCTGTCCCTGCACCCCAGCCTGGGCCCCCAGGTGAAGTGTCTTTCTCCCAGCCCACCTTGGAGTCCTGGCTCTAAGGATGGCACTCACTCAGGAATTCCCTTGAGCTGGGGTTGGCATTACCCTGGGGGCTATGGAGCCAGGCCACTGTGAGCCATGGCACCTATGATAGTTGCTTGACCTTATCAACTTCCATGTCCTTATCTGTCAGGTGGAGATAATAAAATGGGACTGCTGTGACTAGGAGGAGCTTAAATGAGGCAGTCTATGTCACATTCCTTGGTTCTGTTAACTTCTTCGGGTCACAATTACTTGAGAGAGCAGAAACACCATTTTTTTTTTTTAATTCCCCTGAAGCCTAGCAGAGTAGTCACTGGAGATTTGTTTAGATATGAGGGCCCTCCCAACCTAAGCTGCTGGGGGCCAGGCCTTCCAACAGCACCTTCACACTTGCTCAGGTCCAAGGAGGGAGCCAGCTGCCCTGAGGGATTTAATGTTGTACTGACTTCCAACTATTTTGGGCAATGGCATTCTTTGCTTATAGATTTGGGTGGCCACACCATTAGATTATAGATGCTATTTATACCAGTAAGAATTTTACAAGTTCTTATTCTCCACTGGAGAAGTCTGATACTGCGCCCTCTGTGCCTTGTTGGTTAGGGGTAAATTGCAAGCAGACTCCTGTTGGTCTGTTTAGACACATCCCTGGCCCCCCACCCCAGGAGAAGCAGAAGTGTGGGAAGAGAGCTCTCTCTATTTTGGTGCTGCTCCACTTAGGTTTTCCACTGCTGAGCTGGTAGACCCTGGAGGGGACAAGAATTGGGAAGCTGCCACAGGACCCCCGGCTTTCAGTGTTAATTGTGAGCTCTGTGTCCCGATCCCCCTGGTTCTTGGCACCTTCAGCTGAAGCCTCCCCTTTGTATCCTAGATCAGTGTTTGGTTCCTTATCCCTGCCCCCATCCCACAGGCACTGGCTTTGGGAGCAGCTTTTGGTGTGAAGAACCCTTAACCACCCACTCATGGCACGCGGGGCTCCTCCCCTCCCAAGTATTGAGCCTCTGACATTTTTCCCTTCCGTTTCCTTCCTTAAAATCCACTTTCAGTTTTTACTTCAGTGTTGCTCAGAGGCCTCTCAGTGGCCATTTGGGTGAGCTGGGCCTACCACCTGCTGCCTGCTGGGAGGGGACTCAGGCTGCAGGGGTGAGTTGGGAGCCTGCTCACCTGGCCACCATCTCTCCCTGCAGGTGTCATGTGAGTCTCCTCAGGAGCTGCTGCCTGAGTGGAAATGCTCTCAGTGGTGGAGAATGGACTGGACCCCCGGGCTGCCATCCCGGTAGGTGGGCAAGGGTGGGGAGGGCTGCAAAGGACTGCCATTTTATTGGCTTTTCTAATTGAAATGAATGGACAGTGCCTAGAAAGAGGCCTCAGGTTGAGAAAAGGTGATAGTAGAGGCAGATCCTGAGGAGATCCTGCCCCTTCTAAGATTTTTTAAACAAAGTTGCTTGTCACCAATTCATCAGAGACCCCTCAGATCCCCTTTCTTGGAGAGTCCTTTGCCCTGTGCCGGTCCCAGAGTTGTCTTGGGCCTGTAGACTGGCTCTGTCACTTCCCTTGGAGACACAGAAGGTCGGAGAGCTTTTGGACTGGTCTCTCAGCAGAATCCTGAGGTGGCTTCTTGGGAGAAGCCAGTATTGCCCTTTCTTCTCTGCTGTTTCTCCCAGTTCAGAGAACTTTCTGCTTGAAAAGAACTTCTGCCCTCAGAGATATATCTTCCCCTCCTGGCCACTAGAGGGTTCAGCTTCACCTGGTTTTTTGTTGTTTATTTTGGTACCCAGGATTGAACCCAGGGGCATTTACCACTGAGCCATATCCCCAGCCCTTTTTATTTTATTTTGTCTTATTTTATTTTATTTTTGGTACTAGAGATTGAATCCAGAAGCACTTAATCACTGTGCCACACCCCAAGCCCTTTGTTATATTTTATTTAGAGACAAGGTCTCACTGAATAGCTTAGGGCCTCACTAAGTTGCTGAGGCTGGGCTTAAATTTGTAATCCTCCATCCTCAGCCTCCTGAGTCTGGGATTGTAAATGTGTGGCATGGCACTCAGCTCCCAGCCGGACTTTGTACAGAGGCCCCTTCCACATCCCCACTCCATCCCTAATGGTCTTCCATCACACCCAGGGCCCTCTCTGGAGCAGAGCAGGGGCCAGCTCAGCCTTCTAGCATGGCTAACTCCTTGAGGTTATAGGTTTCTTGAGGGTATATGCCTACTCTGTCCCTGCATACCTTACCTTAATACCTTGTGGACACTCAAAAGTGTTTTTAGTTTTTATATAATCTACTAATGTCTTGCATTTATTTTTTTGAGATGGTATTTCACAATCTTGCACATTTTCTAATATTTTCATTTAACAAACATTTATTGAGTTCTTGAGTGTGCCAGGCACAGTGTCACATGTTGAGGACACAAGGATGAATATAAAACTGCTCCTGCCCTCAAGGGACGATGCTCCAATACTTTTTGATCAGGAGAAATTATTTCCATTTAACGCATGTGGGAATTGAGGCTCAGAGGTTAAGTGAAGTGTCTGAGGTGATCCAGGTGGTTACTGACGAGCTGGAACTAAATGTGGGTCTTTGGTTCCCAAACCTAGAATCTTTCTTAATGTAGCCATACTCTTATTGTCTTGATGTGTGTGTGTGTGTGTGTGTGTGTGTGTGTGTGTGTGTGTCTTGGTGGGGTTTGAATCTAGAGCCTTGTGTGTGCTGAGCACTCATGCACTGAGCTTTACCCCCAGCCCTTTCTCTATGTTTTTATTGTTCCAAAGCAGCACTTTTTGCCCCTTAGCTTGTTGATTCTCTGCAGAATGATAGTTGTATAACCTATCTGGGAAGCCTCACCCCATCCATTGCTCTCATAGCTGTATCTATGATGGAGCAAGTATTTAAATACAATAGTATATGGCTAGCCTATAATCCCAGCAACTCAGGAAGTTGGGTCAGGAGAATCACAAGTTGGAGGTTAGCCTCAGCAATTTAGCAATACCCTTTCTCAAAATTAAAAATAAAAAATGTTGGGGACTTAGCTCAGTGGTAAAGCATGCCTGGGTTCAATCCCCAGTACCAAAAAAAAAATAATAATAATAATAATTATATGGCTATAGAGTCACTGGAATTTGATTTCGAAAGCAAAATTATCCACAGCAAATGATGTTCAAAACAGTCCAGTCGTGTTACCCTGGGCAACAATACCTCTGGGTAGGGTTGTGTGATTTTCCTTTCCTTCACTATGCTTTATCTTTATTTGCTGTAATGAACATGTATTAATTTTGCTGAAGGAATCTACAGATGCTTACACAGGTGTGTCTGCTTGTGTCTGCACACATATTTGGCAAGTGGCTGAGGGTTATATTCCAGGGGCACTCCAGAGGATTCTCTTCTAATGGCTTATCTTCTGTTTGGCACTACCTAGGTCATCAAGAAGAAGCTGGTGGGTTCTGTGAAGGCATTGCAGAAGCAGTATATGTCCCTGGACACAGTGGTCACTAGTGAAGATGGAGATGCCAACACCATGTGCAGTGCCTTGGAGGCTGTGTTTATCCATGGCCTTCATGCCAAGCACATCTGTGCGGAGGCTGGATGGAAAAGGAAGAAAAGTGCCCACCAGAAGCCTCTGCCTCAGCCTGTCTTCTGGCCCCTCCTGAAAGCTGTCACCCACAAGTGAGATCAGCTGGAGAGGTTTTCTTAGGGGAGGAGCTTCAGAGTGTGGGATGCTAGTTTTATCCTCTCGCTGTCTTCTAGAGTAGAGATGGGGTGAGAGAAGCCTGGAGAGTGTCTAGAGAAGGTTTATCACCAGACCTAGCTTCCCAGACAGACCCTAGACCTTGAGATTCTGAGAGTCTCAGCCCTTGGGCAAGATCAGTGGTCCTGGCACCCCAGGGCCAATGACATTTTGACCATGTATGGCAGAGTCAGGCAGTTAAAACTAAGATATTATTCTGTGGCCCTTTATAGAAAAAGTTGCTCTATCCTCAAATATTTTAACATCTGTGTAAATATTATACTCATAATGAGGTATGGGTTTTTATTGTTTGTTTTATCAAGAACTAGAATGCAAGTAGAGCATCTGAATGTTCACTTGAGTCATGTGTCTCTGACCTTGTCTCTAACTGCTGGGACTTTTGAGCAAGTGGCTGGCACAGTGCCTCTAAAAGCTATTCAGTGCCACCTTTAGCCCAAGGTGCCTTATTAGTCTCTGAGCTTCCTTTCCCCGCCTACTGACACTGTCCTATCTCAGGTTTTTAACCTCTCTCCTGGGCAACAGTGGCTTTAATTGTCCCTATTATCTCACTGTGTCTTCCTTAAGTCATCAGCTGCTTAACACTTACTGAGCTTAAACTAGCTACAGCTCAGCCACCAAGTCCAGTGGTCTGCACTCCCCCATGGGAGACACACACAGGCATTGTGGTCTCACAGAAGGGCATTTATGTCAGACCAAGGGATGTGGGAGCTGAGTTTCTCATATCAGTTTCTGGTCTCCTTATCCAGAGCAGTCTATCCTAAAGCAGTCCTCATAGGTGTGGGCAGGTCACTTTCCTATACAGAAACCTGTAGCTCCCAAATGCTGCCCTAGAGTCTAGTTCACTAAGTTGGGGCCCCTGAATCTATATCCTGGTAAGCTCCCCAAGGGCTTCTGTGCAGCTAGTTGTGGGAAACTTTGCTTTACGTAGCCTTATCAGTTTTTACTCAAGACCTTCCATTGCCTGATTTCATAACCAAATCAACCACTCTCCCTCCACTTGTTGTAATTAGAGTGCTCACATCCTGTTACAGGTCTGTTGTTTTCCTACCACTTGTGTCCTTTTTCTGTGCATCCATTTTGCCTAGAAGTTTCTCTATCTCTGCTTCTTGAAAGTCCTTGGTTCTAGCTTAGATACTTTCCTTTCTGTGGCATTTTTCTTACAACAACCCAGAAACTATGGTCTGACCTCCCACGACAGCTTCTTCAACTAAAGGGCTCATGTCCATGTGCCTGTGAACAGCAGTTACTTAGGGCTAGGAGAGTAACTCAATGGTAGAGTGCTTGCCTGACACACACAAGGCCCTGGGTTTGTTCCCCAGCACCACAAAAACATAAAGGCAGTTACTTCGCTCTGTTTCTTCTCAGTTCCAAAGACTTGAGGGCTTAGCACACATGTCTTAGATAAGCAGATGATTTTACAGATTCTAGGGATGGTTATATTGAACATGGCAATTATCTTTCATGACACCAACAAGAAGTCAGGAGTTATAGCTTAATGTTTCTATATTCCCTTTAAAACATATTATCCAAGTATTTTTTATTCCTATAATACTTGCAGTAGTTATGATGGATTCTTGCTAACCAGTGGGTAAAATGACATCTCAATGATTTGAGAAAATTTCTTGAAACAAGTAATCCTCTTCCCCATGCCAGACACATCATCTCAGAATTGGAGCACCTGGTCTTCGTCAACACAGATGTGGGCCGCTGCCGGGCCTGGCTGCGGCTGGCCCTCAACGACGGCCTGATGGAGTGCTACCTGAAACTGCTGCTGCAGGAGCAGGCCCGACTGTGCGAGTACTATCAGCCCACAGCTCTGCTTCGAGACGCTGAGGAGGGCGAGTTCCTCCTTAGTTTCCTGCAGGGACTAACATCCTTGTCCTTTGAACTGTCCTATAAGTCTGCCATCTTAAATGAATGGACACTCACCCCATTGGCCCTCTCTGGGCTTTGCCCACTCTCTGAGCTTGACCCTCTCACTACCTCTGGTGCAGAACTACAGCAGAAGGAGTCTTTGGATTCAATTTCCCATTCCTCAGGCTCAGAGGACATCGAAGTCCAGCACTCGGGTCATAAGATCCGGCGGAATAGGAAGCTCACTGCCTCCTCCCTCAGCCTGGATACAGCCAGTTCATCCCAGCTGTCCTGCAGCCTAAACTCCAATAGCTGCCTACTTCAAGAGAATGGCTTCAAGAGTCCAGACCGTTCTGAGGAACCCATGTCCTACGATTCAGACTTGGGCACAGCAAATGCTGATGATTCTGACCCGTCTCTACAAGAGTGAGTGCCCTTCCCACAGCCCTGCCCTCTCTACCTCCCACTTTTCTCTCTTCTTTCTGATCACACGTGATTTTCTGTCACTGAACTCTGTCAAGGTATAAGAAAGTCAAAGGGAGGCATGGCTCTTAGATTTAGAAAGGCTCAGAGCTGGTACAAAACTCCAGCTTTGCTCCTGAGCCACCTTTAACAAGTCACTTAGTATCTCTGAGGTTTAGTGTAAAATATGTTTAATCGTTTAGAGAATATGTGCAATTTCTAGCAAATACTATGAAGCATAATGCATAAGGATGTAACTTCATAGAAGACTTCCTAGAGGACACAAAACTCAGGACAACAGGGATAAGCAAGGAAGTGTGTGGAAAAGTGTCTGATTCACTTGACCTTAGAGGGAGCCGGGGCACAACCTTCTTCAGCCACCTTTTTTCTTCTTCTTTCTTTTAGCTCAGATGAGGGGTGCTCTGAGCTACATCCCAACCCTTTTTTATTTTTTATTTTTTTAGACAAGTTCTCACTAAATTGCTGAGGCAGGCCTTGAACTCGCCATCCTTACCTCAGCTTCCCAAGTCACTGGGATTACAGGTGTGCACCACCATGTCAACCTTCTCTTTTTTGGTACAGGAGATTGAATCCAGAGATGCTCTACCACTGAGCCACCTCCTAGTCCTTTTTATTTTTTTAGAGACAGGGTCTCATTAAATTGCATAGGGATTCGCTGAGTTGCTGAGGCCAGCTCAAGTGATACTGGTGCCCCAGCCTCCTGAGCCACTGAGACTACTGGCATGTGCCACCACGCCCAGCTAAAGTTTTTTTTTTTTTAATAATTATTTTATGGCAAAAGAAATCTAAACCATATACAGTGAAAATTATTTTCCTTCTCTGTCCTGCATCTATCCTGTTCTTCTTCCTCATTTATTAATAAATTGTTGATTTGTTGCATATTCTTCCAAAGTTTCTAAATGCATCTGTAACAAATAATAGTATGCAAATTTTTAAAATATCTTCCTTATTTCTTATCCCCTTTTCCACAAAAGGAAGTATGTTTTTCTATCCTTGTTTTAGAGATCTTTTCCTATCAGATTGTCTTCATTCTTTTTTCTATCATATGTTATTCCATTGCTTGAATATATATTAGTTTATTTTATCAGCCCTATATTTAATGGACATTGGAGTTTAGTATTTCCATAAATAATCTTGTATTTGTGGTCTTTTAGTTTTATGTAAATATCTCAGTTCAGTAAACTCCTAGAGGCAAAACTGCTGAGCCAAAGGATGAATTAATATGTGCTTTTCAGGCACTGCCTGTTTATACTCTACCAGAGGTGTAGCCTTATCCTTTTACCTTGCCACAAGTTATTACCAAACTTGTGGATATCTGCTCATTTAATAGATGAAAATGTAGACCTTATATTGAGTCTCCCTTAGGTAAGCCCGTGTTCCATCAGCCTGATCTAGGACCTTTTCCCACTCCTGCTGCCCACCCTGACCTTGATTCAGGTCCTTCCAGGGTTCCCACCCAGTGCGGAAATAGCACTGGAGTTAGGTGGTGTGTTGACTAGTTTGCAGTCCTGTTCTACCACTTACAAGTCCAGTAATGTCAGGCATGCTGCTGACTCTTGCTGAAGCTCTGTTTCTTCATCTTTAAGATGGAGATTCCTTTACACATGGCTGTTTGAGAATCAAGTCAGATGCCTGTTGGTGAGCAACACAGGTGAGACTGTATGGTTGGCTCCAGAGACAGCTTCTGAGCACTGAGCCTGTGAGATGGTGTTTCCTGATGTCAAATGGATAGGGAATGTTGGGGAGGAACAGTCTCTACCACATGATGTAGGTCTGCTCACCTGTCTCAGCTCTTTTTGTGTCTCTGCCTTCTCCACAGACCATCCTGCTTTGCTATGTCATATACCTGGTCTTTATCTTTCATGAATCTTATGATTGGAAAATTCCAACTTGAGGTCATTGAATCAGTAACCATCCACCCTGTGTGAGAGGCATTGTCTTGGGTTTTATGGGGAAACTCAAGGGACAAGGGTCAGAATGTATAGACAAACACTGTGGACAGTGAGGTGAACCCCTGACAAACATTAAACACACAGATGCACAAATGCATGTCTAACACCATCATTCTTAGAGCTTGGCCTTGAAGTAAGTATTTGAACATCCACAGAGATCAGCATTTCTTAGATATAAGTGTCTCACCAGCACTTAAGGGTTTACTTATGCCGGATTTAATGGCACAAGCCTGTAATCCCAGCAGCTTGGGAGGCTGAGGCAAGAGAATCCCAAGTGCAAAGGCAGCCTCAACAATGGTGAGGTGCTAAGCAACTTAGTGATTACCTGTCTTAAAATTAAAAACAAAAAGGGCTAGAGATGTGGCTTAGTGGTTAAGTGCCCCTGGGTTCAGTTCCCAGTACCAAAAATCAAAACAACCACCACCAAAATAAATAAATAAATTTAAAAACTGCTGCAAAAGCTTTGTTAATATTTGTCAGATGTTATTGTCGTGAATCTTTCCCTTGGGGGAAATGGTTCTCAGTATATGCAGCCCACCTCTGTGCTTATTTCAGTGGCCCTTGCCTGTCAAAACAGTACCATGTTCCACCAACACAAGACATTTGGCAGTACTGTTTTGTAAGGTGGTTCTCCAGGCCATGTTTTTTTAATTACTGCACACATGTATAAGCATATATATATATGGGCACGTGCGTGTACACACACACACACACACACAAATCACATACTCTTTTTTTTTTAAACCCAGGAGTACTTAACAACTGAGACACATCCCTCCTCTTTTTTTTTTTTTTAATTGTATAACTCTATTTATTTATTTTTATGTGGTGCTGAGGATTGAACCCAGCGCCTCACGTATGCTAGGCAAGCACCCTACCACTGAGCCACAACCCCTTTTTATATTTTATTTTGAGACAGGCTAAGTTGCTTAGGACCTCACTAAATTGTTGAGGCTGCCTTTGAACTTGAGATCCTTCTGCTTCAGCCTCTCAAGCAGCTGGGATTACAGATGTGTATCTCTATGCCCAGCTGACACATAGTCTATTCAAATTGCTTTCTAAAATAAAGCACATTTAAATTAAAAAAAAATTTTTTTTTTTTAGTTGTAGATGGACACGATGCCTTTATTTTGTTGTTTTTTTAATGTGATGCTGAGGGTCGAACCCAGTGTCTCACACATACTAGGCAAGTGCTCTACCACTGAGCCATAACCCCAGCCTTAAAAAATTTTTTTTATTAAAAGTTTCTGGAAATTGGTGCCCAGAGCCAAATAGAAATGGAAGGACTGTAGCCATTTTGGTTGCAATTTTTTCACAATTCTTCAAAAATTTCTTTTCTTTTACTTTTCATTCAAAATCTCATCTCTAGCTAGCAGTTTTTTCCGCTTGATGCACGTGTCTCTCTTATATTCTCTGGCTCTGAAGATTGGTACTGATGTTGGTGAAACTGAACTTGTTTTCATCTTGACCATGGTTTTGATTCAGTGGAAACTGATTTATCATATAAGTTTCCTGCTATCTTTAGGCATTTCACTCATTTATTCTAATACCCCTAGTCTACTTTGTCATTAAAATTTTTCTTACATTAGGATTCATTAATTGATAATCATTTTATAGTGCTAACAAGTATTTTCATAATTTGACTTTTTTCTCTAAATGTTTATATTTGTGTACATGGAGGCTAAGCAATCTTATCAGTGATAAAAGTAACTACTAAAAAATTGAGGTTAACATTTATTGATTACTTACTTTGTGCCAGACACTCTGCTAAGCATTTTGCCTACATTATCTCTTTAGTATTTGTCACAGTCATAAAAAGTGGGTGCTATTATCAGTCCTGCTATGCAGATAAACAAATTGAAGTTGAGGAGCTGAAAGAACAGCAGTGTACTAAGTGAGACCACATAGACTCAGGAGCCCTGCTCTCAGTCATTCACTACACCGTCTTCCAGGTGCCCGTGGGCAACTGGTACCTCACAAGGCAGATTTGCCAAAACTCTGCCTCCCTGCCTCATTGCAGAAGTGGCTCCATTCTGTCCCAGTGGTATGGACACTTACAGTTGTTAGCAAATTTACTTTCCTTCTCTGCCTGTAGAAGCCCTTTGTTTCCAGAACTCAGCACTCCCCACTCCTGCAAGATGCACTCTTGAATTTTCATTGATCTGTTTTTAGAATGAGACCTTAGAGCAAGAAACAGCACCTGCCCACTTTCCTTTCACCCCAACCATTCCTCAAACACCTTTCCACCTTTCTCTGATTGGTTATCCATTTTTCTTATTGTGATAGATTTCACATACCATAAGATTCACCTTTTAAAGAGAATATATAGTTCAGTGGTATTTTGTGTGTTCACCAGGTTGTGCACCATCATTACCATCTAATTCAAGAACAATATCACCACCCCAAAGGGAAGCCCCTTACAGGTACCATGGATTGCCAATTCTGGACATTTCATATAAATGGAATCATATAATATGTGGCCTTTTTTTTCAACTTAGTATAATGTTTTCAGAATCCATCCATTTTATAACACATATCATGCCTGAATAATACTCCAGTATATGAATCTATTACAATTTGTCCATCCATTCATCAGCTAATGGACATTTTCCCCCACACATTTTGGCTATTTAGGGTAATGTTTCTTTGAACATTCATATCCAAGTTTTTGTGTGAACATATTTTTATGCCTATTAGACATATACCCAGGGATAGAATTGTGGGTCACATGTAACTCTATGATTAACCTTTTGAGGAACTACCAAACTCTTTCTACAGTAGCTGCACTGTTTTACGTTCTCACAACTAATATGAGTTAATTTCTTCACGTCTTTACCAGTCTTATTATTCTCTTTAAATATAACCATCATAATGGGTATAAAGTAGTATCTCATTATGGTTTTGATTTGCTTTTCCCTGAAAGCCAATGATATCGAATACCTTTCATGTACTTATTGTCATTTGTTATCTTTCTTGGAGAAAAGTCCATTCGTATCCTTTTTCCATTTTAAAATTTGATTGTCTTTTATTATTGAGTTGTAAGAATTGCTTATATATTTGTATATTAGACTTTTATGTATGATCTGCAAATATTTTCTCTCATTCTGTGTGTTGTCATTATGCTTTATTTTTTTTTTTAGTTTTTATCAGTGCTAGGGATGGAATCCAGACCTTGTACATGGTAGGCAAGGGCTCTACCAAGCTATATATCCAAGCCCCTCACTTTTTTGATAGATCATTAGGAACACAAAAGTTTTTAATTTTGAGGTAATCCAATTTATCTGTATTAATCACTGAGGCTTAGATGTCACATCTGAGAAACCATTACCTAATCCAAAGACACAAAATTTATGCCTTATTTATTTATTTAATTAATTTATTTGTTGAGACAGGATCTCACCATGTTGCTTAGACTGGCCTCAAACTCAAAATCCTCCTGTTTCAGCCTCCCAAGTAACTAGGATTACAGGCATACATCATTGCACCCAACTATACCTATATCATCTTCTAAGCTTTAGCTTTCTTTTATAGCTTTAGCTTTTACATTTAGGTCTTTGATTCATTGTGAGTTAATTTTTTTATATGGTGTGAGATCACATTCAAACTTTATTCTTTTTGCATGTGTCTGTTCACTGATTTCTAGCACCATTTGTTGAAAATACTGTTCTTTCCCCCATTGAAATGTCTTGGTGTCCATGTTGAAAGTCAGTTGCTCATAAGTGTATGGGTTGGTCTCCTAATTCTGACTATCTGTCTTGGAATGTTTTGAGTTAGGATGGCATAGGAAAGAGCACAGCTCAGTGGGAAGACAAGCAGGTAAGCAACCTGGGTGCTAAAATCCTCATGTCTGTCAGGCCCAATTAAGGGGCGTTTAACATCTTCTGAACCCAGTTTAAGTAGATGTGTGCAGATTTTGGACTGCAAACAACCTTGTTACCATCTAAGGCAAACTCTGCTGATTTTATAAGCCGAAGAGAAAACAGCAAATAGGTTTATTTTAGAAAACAAACTTGGATTCTCAGAAACCACAGGCGAGGGAGGAGCAGTCACTAGCCAGGGCACATTTCAGAAGGCTCAGAAATACGTTTTGTGCAGTATACATGGATACTGTGACAGTAACATTGACTCCCTGTGGCCCCAGAAAGTGCCTCAGAGACAAGGAGTGGCAGTCCCACAGGAGCATGAAGAGATACACCCCGTGTACACTTGTACACACCCTTCTACTCTTGGTGTACACTGGGCTCAACTTCTGGGGACATGAGGTTTCTATGATCCCACACCCAGTCCAGCTCTGAGGGGAATTAACCCTTGCACCTCATTCCCTCCCTGCTGCCCTTGTGACTGTCACAAGACAAAGTACAACCTCATCTCACCCAGTCCCTGTCCCAGCAGTCTTGGTGTCTCTTCTGCTTTGCTGATGGGGATCCCCACTGTAGACACCATCTGTCTTGGAGTCTCTGTCACAGACAGTGTTGGGGAAACAATTGCCCACACAACCATTTGTTTGAGCAGACTCTCAGAAAGGCAGTTCGTTCCATGTGCAAGTGTTCATTTGTACCCTGTGAGCATTTTACCTGAGATCCTGACTACACAGCTCACCTGACCATCTGGTATGACTAAGCCCTGACCAGGGACAACCTTTGTGGGGTATGTCTAGAGGGCTGTGTGGGGCTGGGGGCTGGGGAGTGCAATGGGTATTGAAGAGAGTGTTGTTTTATTTGGTTGTTTAAATCACAGAACAGCATTTTTCCATTCTTACCATTGTCCCAGTAGCCTTAGGCATTCTATCCATCATCTTATACACAGATTTCTTTGTGATAGGGTATTGTCAGAATTCAGCAAAGCCCAGGTAAACTCTGTGCCAACCAACGGACTAAGCCAAAAGACGGAGATCCCCACGCTACAGGCCTCACTCTCCCTGGCCACACGTACACACCTGGACTTTGATGTGCCTGCAGAATCCCTTGCTGCCCAAGCATCTTCTGGGAGCCCAGATGGTGGTCACAAGCAGGAATCACTTTCCCAGGCATCTGACATCCCAGATGTGCAGCAACCAGATGTTGCCCAAGCTGACCCTATGGGGAGCACTTCAGACCAGCAGCCCTCTAGTGCTACGAAAGAGACAGGCGCAGCAGTCAGCCACAGGAGTGCCCAGCAGAAGGCCCTGGAGAATGGTACGGTTGGACTGAAGCTTGTGGTTTCCTCCCCCACCAGCCCGGTGAGTGGTGCAGGATTTGGGGAAGTCCTGGGGAAATGATTCAGAGCAGAAGCAGGGTTTCCCCAGCTAATGACCCTGAGTCTCTGCCTTCTCCCCATTAACCTACCTCTCCTGCCTGCAGTATTGTTAATAGCATGGAAATGATGAGCTAGTGTTTCTTGGGCTGTGAGGAGTAGAGATGAGCCAGGTGCTGTGCCAATCACTTCCCATGTATGTACCCCTCGTCATCTTCACATCAACTCTGTGAAGAAGGTAATCCCTACCTGGTCACAGTCTCTCCTCTTAACCACTACCACTCACCAGCTTAAGGCCTTAGGCAAGTGACTTTGCATCTCTGAGCCTTAGTTTCCTCCTTAGTATTTATTATTATTAAATTAATATTTTTATAAAATACCAGGCTTTGAAAATACACATTTTTCCTTGACCCAGGTTTTAGAACTACATGGTCCAATGTGGCAGTCCATGTGGCTGTTGGGCACTTGAAATATGACCAGTCCAAACTGAGATATGCAATATAAAATAAACACCGTATTTTGACAACTTAGTGTGAAAAAGATAAAAGAATAAAAACTTTTCAATATTTTTTGTGATGCTAGGGATTGGAGGCAAGCACTCCACCAACTGAGCTATCTCCCCAGCCCTCAATAATTTTTATTTTTATGATTTTTTATTGATTCCATGTTAAAATGAAAAGATTTTGGACATATTGGACTAAATAAGATAGATTAAAATTCACTTGTTTCTTTTTACCTTTTTAAAATTTTTTTTTTTTTAGTGTTAGATGAACCTTTATCTTATTTTAATGTGGAGCTAAGGATCAAACCCAGTGCCTTCCACATGCGAGGCAAGCACTCTACCACTGAGCTATGCCCCTAACTCTCTTTTTGCCTTTTTTTATGTGCCTACTAGAACATTTAACATTATACATGTGGCCCACACTGTTTTTCTAGTAGATAGCATTGGCCAGTCCGATTTGTTAGGAACCTTAGGAGAGACAGCCCTGGGCCTCTCCTTGAGAGCTCTGTGGGCCGAGAGGCTTTAGGACTGCTGGCCCAATGAAGCACCTGTCAAGCTGTGCACTCGAGCTCCTTAGCCTTTTACACTTGTTCCTGTGGCCTTTGACATTTCCCAAAGTTATTGACTTTTATTGAGTGTTTGCAGGAAGGTATGTGCGTGGTATCTGCCCTTTCTATGACTCAAGTCCCAGCTACCTAACAGGGCAGGGTGAGTGAAGTTAGCTGCTCTGGAATGCCTCTGGAGACCTATAGAGGAAGAGGGAGAGAGGCCACAGTGAAAGAGAGAAAATGAACCCCTTTGTAGGTGTGAGTTTCTCTGATGACTCTCTCTGGCCTTTACAGTTGAACTATACCATGGAGGGCAAAAGAGAGTCGTGAGAAACAGAGACAGAAATTAAAAAACCCCAAGTTTATCCCAGCTGCCATCTGGGGCTCAGGTTGGGATGTGGTCTTGCTTTTTCAGCTCTATCCATGCTTATTTCTCCCTGGGTATTAGCTTCTAGATCATATGACTCAGGTTGGGGTCAGGGCCATGAAGCCTAGAGAGGCACTTCTCCCACTTCCTAACAGCCTTATTTGAAATACAATTCACCTAATCAAAGTATAATTCAGTGGGTTTTAGTGTATTCATAAGATTGTGTATATTCATGATGGAGGGGTTACTGGTAGTTGAACCTGGGGCACTTTACCACTGAGCTAAACCCCAGTCCTTTCTATCTTTTATTTTGAGACAGGGTCTCGCTAAGCTGCTAGGGGGTCTCACTACATATTCACGCATTATTGAATATGACTATATAAATCATATAACTATAAATGTGAGCTAGATTCTCTGTATTTACTATCCTGAAAATGGCTTTGGATGTACTTCTGGAAGATGAATGTTATGGGCCCCTAAAGGTTGTGCAAGGTGACTGCCAAGCCATGCTGAAGGTTATGCTGAGCCGTGCCCTGTGTGCCTGTTCCTGAGTTCCTTATCTTTCTGTGCTTCCATGCTTATTATTTGAGCAAAAATGTTTGGAGGAATGTTGGGGGTCAATGTCAAGTTTTATAGCCCTCAGAGCCATTCAGCTTTTCTTTTAAAAATGTTTAGTTTTTCATTAATTCAACAGAAAGCATCTACTATGAGCCAAGCACCATGGTGGATGCTAGGGATACAGAGATGGAACAGGACAGACAAGATCCCTATCCTTTGGGGACAGACACTAGATTAGACAAATGATGATCCACATCACAATTACACTTGTGCTAAGTGCTGGGTAGGAAGGTGCAGAAAGCTGGAAGCTACCCAGAGTGACTATCTATGAGTTGGTCAAATCAATCCCCCATGGACCACCCACCTATGGCACAGTCGTGGGTACAAAGTCCCTTTGCCTGTCATAATGAGGACAGCCTAGACAGAATGTCCAATCCTTTTGAAGGTGATCCAAAGACCCAGCATCACATTCCTTAGCTAGATCTCTCTTTCTGGAACTTAGCTATTGTGTACAGTGTCATCATGGTACCTGAGTAACTCAGGGTGGCCATTCCTCTGTCTTGGGTCCCTGGTGGCAGGTGGTACTCTAATATAGTTATTGGGTCAGTAGTGATTCCCCCCACTATTAAAGGGGCAGGGAGCTGGACAAATGTGAGCCCCTGAACCAACAGGCATAGAAAAGGAGAGAGAAAAGGGAACCCTTGTGTGATGGTTTTGCAGGCACATTCTCTCCCTCCCCACTGCACCTGCCTGGGTGTGTTCTTTGATAGGGTTTTGCAGGACACATACTCTCAGTGCTTTTTCCAAGGAATCTGCTTCCCAATGCTTTTCCCTGTTGTTTGAGAGAGCCAAAGGTTTTCTCTAAAGAACCTTTTCCTGGAGGCTGCTCTGTGGTCAGTGAACTAGGGTCTGCATATTTCCTAGTAGTCTCCCTCTCCTCAGTGGAGAGAGAAGCCCTCCCTATCCATGGTCATAACATTCACATTTGTTTTCATCCTTCCAGTTCCTTCAACCCACCTTTCTTATATTATACTAAAAACATTGGGACAATCAAGATTTATTCCCCATCTTTTATGACCCTGTGCCATGTCCTTTAGTGGGAGATATCAAGAAAAATAGGACTGTTCAAACAAGATGGGGTTAAGCATAGAATATCACTGGGTTCATTAGGGGACCCTGGCCCATCTGGGACTGTGGGAGGAAGTGTGGGTTGAGAACCAATAAAGAAGCTTAAGGAGGAGGTGATGGATGATGTCTCCCATCAGGGCTATGAGCAGGGGCTACAGATGGTGAGAAGGATGTCACAAGTGTGTGAGAGGCTGCCAGGATAGCATCATGATTTCAGGGAGCTGCTTCGGCCTGTTTTCCTCAGGGTCTTGATGTCAGAGGCAGTCTTTGTTAAGAATGCAGCATTGTACATGTTCCCCAGTAGCCATTGACAGATCTTCCCATCCCTGACAGAGGATGTACCTGCCAATTCTGAGGGGTCTGTGGAGGAGGCCTTGGGGACCTAGTTCTGGGAGGTTCCCCAAGTGCCTGAATCAGACTTGCAGCTCTTGACTTAGGAGTCTTAGAGCATCTGAATGGATTAAACTGTGAAAAAGTACCCTTCTGGGGCAGCCAGCCCCAGCCCAGCTCCTCTTCCCTGTCTACATAAGCAAGGAGGATGTCTTGATTTAGGGGTTGGAAATAGCAACATCAGGGTGAGGCTGATGGCACTTAACAAAACAGCTGGTCTGGTCCCACCCCTCTTGTGACTCATATCCTCTGTGTAGACAGCCACACAGGACAGCCCAGTCAGCTTCCTTGCCTCTGCTTTTGCATTTTGGGGCACAGAAGCAGGGAGGGCTTGAAATAGTGAAACAAAGGAACTAGAATTCATTCCCACTAGCCCACAGACCCCACACTTCTCCGACTTCCTCTGTTAGGTGAGCTTCAGACAGAGAGGGCACGCAGACAGCACCGCAGAAGGGGCGGGGAAGGGCCTGCCTGTGGTGGCGTTCCAGGGCTGCCAAGGCAGAGGCAGGCACAGAACTGAGTCCGTTCCCCACACCTCCCTCATCTCCAGCCCCATAAGCAGGGCAGAAGAACCAACATGCTGGGCAGCTGGCGTCCACCTGCAAAGGGATCAAGTTGCACTCCTTCCTTAGACCTAGCACAAAAATTAACACTGAGCATAGACCTAAATGTAAGAGCTAAAATTGTAAAGCTTTTAGTAGAAAGCGTAGGAGTAGATCTTCATGACGCTGGCTTTGGCGATGGTTTCTTAGTTACAACACCAGGAGCAGAGACAAAAGAAAAAAATAGGTAAATTGGACTTCATCAAAATTAAAAACTTTTGTGCTTCCAGAGGCACCATTAAGAAAGTGAAAAGAGAGCTGGGGTTGTGGCTCAGTGGCAGAGCACTTGTCTAGCACGGGTGAGGCCCTGGGTTCGATCCTCAGCACCACATAAAAAATAAATAGGTTAAAAAAAATAAAGGTTAAATTAAAAAAAGAAAGTGAAAGATTAGAATAAGTTATACTCAATGTATACATGATGTGTCAAAATACACTCTGTTGTCTATTGTCATGTATACCTAAAAAGAACAAATTAAAGAAAGAAAGAAAGTGAAAAGACAGCCACAGAATGGGAGAGATCACTGGCAAATCATATAACTGGGTCAAGGTCTAGTTCCTAGAATGTTAAAGAACCCTTGCAAAAAAAAAAAAAAAAAAAAAAAAAAAAAAAATATATATATATATATATATATATATATATATATATATATATATATATTTTTTTTTAGAGCTGCCATGATAGGATGCCATAAACCAGACAGCTTACAATAACAGAAATGTGTTCTTTGATAGCTCTGGAGGCTAGAAGTTTAAAATCCAGATGTCAGCAGGGTTGATTCCTTCTGGAGATTACAGTGAGGAATCTGTGCCATTCCTTTCTCTTCACTTCCAGTGTAGCCAGCAAACCTTGGTGTCCCTGAACTTGTAGACTCACCCTCCACCTTCCCCTGCATTTCCCCTCTGTGCTCTGTCTTCACTTGGTGTTCTCCTCTGTGTGTGTCTTGCCTTCTGTTCGTATAAGGACATAACTCGTTTTGGATGAAGGGTCTACCCTACTCTAGTATGACCTCATCTTAACTAATTACATCTACATCTAAATAAAGATCACATTCTGAGGTGCTGGGGTTAAGAGCTCAACAAGTCTTTGCGGGGGGTGGGGTGGGGGGGCACAACTCAGCACTTAACAACAAAGATAAATAACTCAATTAAAAATGGCCAAAGGATTCAAATTGGTTTTTTTTTTCAAAGAAGATATATTAATACCACCCAACACATGAAAAGATGTTCAGTATCATTAGACATTAGGGAGGTGCAGATCAAAACAGCAATGAGAGAAAAAAAAGAAAAAGAAGAAAACTGCAATGAGATAGCCCTTCACACCCATCAGGATGGCTGTAATCAAGAAATAACAAACATTGGAGAGTTTATAGAGAAATTAGTTGCCTCATAAATTCCTGGTGGGAATGTAAAATTGTGTAGCCACTTTGGGAAATGGTTTAACAGGTCCTCAATATGTTAAACTTAGAGTTACATACAACCCCACAAATCCACTCCTAAGTATGTAGCCAAGAAAAGGGAAACCTGAATCCACACAAAAACATGTACATGGATTTTCATAGCAGTATTAATCACAATAGCCAAAAGTGGAAACATCCCAAGTACCCATCAACTGATGAATGGATAAATAAAATGTGGTTCATCTATACAATTATTTGGCCATAAAAAAGAATTTGAATTTTCACATATACTTGGTGAAAACATTATGCTAAGAGAAAAAAGTCAGTCACAAAAGATCACACATTATATGATTCCTTTTATATGAAATAGCCAGATTGTGTAAATCTATAAAACCAGAAAATAGATGAGTGGTTTCCCAGAGCCGGAATGGTAATGGGGAAATGAGGGTGCCTGCTAGTAGGTATGGGTTTCTTTTTGGTGTGATGAAAATGTTCTGAACTTAGATTAAGGGGATGGTTACACAACTCTGGGAATATACCAAATTATTGAATTATATACCCTTTAAAATGGGTTCATTTTGGGCTGGGGATAGAGCTCAGTTAGTAGAGTGCTTGCCTTGCATGCACAAGGCCCTGGGTTCGATCCCCAGCACCACAAAAAAAGGGGGGGGGGGCGTCATTTTATGGTATATAATTTTTTAAACCTTAAACATCAGACAATCTCTATCTTTACTTCTTTCTCAACAGAAAAGCAGAAACTGGATCTCTGAAGATGACTTCTACCGGCCTACCCAGGAGCAAGCCCCTGAGAGCACCACAGATGGCTCCGGAGCTGGTTCTCGAGGGACTCCAGAGTCAAGGCCTGCTCTCCACAGGCATTTTTCTCAAGGACCAAGAAAGAGCTGCTCCCTGGGGGCATCAGACAAAGCATGTGTGCCTTCCCCAGGAAGCAGGAAAGCCAGGGCAGCACCAGCTCCAGAGCATAAGAACTTCCGGGTGGTGCACCGCAGGCAGATGGGTAGGTGGCTCGGCAGGGACCGAGCAGTTGTAAAGTCTTGTTTGCCATTATCCAATGGGTGGCGTGTTCCCCTAGAGAAACTTCATATCAGAATGTAATAAGAGGCATACTCATGCTTAGTAATTCAGGAGAGCATTTTAGGAAAAGTACTGTATTCTCTTATAAAATCTTATTGAGATAGTGTTAAAACCTATCTACAGAGAATTAAAATACTGTTTCATATATTGAAACAGAGATACGCTCCCTGAAATTGCACTATAAAATTGAGAATTACAGAGGATTCTTGATTCTCTCTGTGCTCAGAGCACCCTGCACCTCGGAGGCCAAGGTGTTCTAACAGCTCCTTCTAAAAGCCTTATTTTAGATGGTTCATTTAACAGCGCTGGTGGGCTTTATCAGGTCTTGTGTTTGTTTCTGTCCTCCATGTGCTATTTATTGTGAAGGCCCCACCCTATGAAATTCCAGAAAGCACTAAATAACCATAACCTAATTTTTCTGTAACCCTCAAAATGAGTTCCTTTTATAACAAACAAAATAATGTAATGGGGTCCTGGCATCAGTTTCTCCTCATTTTCTGTTTATAGTGACCTAGCTGAGAATTCTGTCAGGTCCATGGGGCTCTGGGTGAGAAGAGCCCTGATCTCCATGTTGGCTTCTTTTGGGTTTGTCCCACCTGCTTTTGGCTGTGGTCTCTAACCATGTCTGAGAAGGTGTGCTTTTTTCTTTGTCTTTCTTTCTTTCTTTCTTTTTTTTCTTTTTCTTTCTTTCTTTTTTTTTTTTTTTTTTAGTGGTAGATGGACACAATATTTTTTTTATTTATTTTTATGTGGTACTGAGCATCAAACCCAGTTCCTCACACATACTAGGCAAGCACTCTACCACTGAGCCACAACCCTTACCCCCAGTGGTATGCTTCTTACTTAGGATATCCAAGGGGTCAGGAAACCCTATGCAGTACAAATCTCCAGGCTGGGGGAAAGAGAATTTTGTGGCCTTTGGACCCCTCCATATAATGTAGCAGACTCCAGAGGAGCAAGGGGCATTGAGCAGTGTGGGTCACAGGCCTTCATTCCTTTGTTCATTGAGCAGGTATTCATTGGTGTCTCTAATGTGCCAGGCAGTATTCTAGATGTGTAGGACACAGGGGGAAGCATATGGGACTTGGATTCTGGCAGGGGGATCCAGGAAATAAAAAAACTGTCAAGTAATCATAGAGTGTGGTTAGGTGGTGATTAGAGCCCTAGAAAATAAGGAGTCAGGGAGTGCCAGGCAAGAGGGTAGCCAGAGCACCCTCACAAATAGGGTGACATGTGAGGTCATGGGAAGGGAGAAGGGAAGGAGGCATGAGGTCATCTGTGTGTTTCAAACAGTGAGAAAAATGCAAATCCTGTGCCAAGAACATGCTTAACATGTTCAGGGGACAGTGGTGACCAGAGCAACTGGTGCAGAGTGGGGAGGGGTGGTGAGAGATGAGGTCAGTTACATGGAGGCCTATGGACCATGAAAAGTAGGTAGGCATTTGTTCTGGGGACAGAATGGCAGATGGACATGTTCTAGCTTATCTTTTAAACTAATCACTCCAGCTCCTATACTGAAGGACAGCAGGGGATGCCAAACCAGTCAGAGGACTGTCGTCATAATCCAAGTAAGAGATGACGGTGGCCTGAGCTGTGAGGTAGTAGAAGTGGTGGAGAAGCAGGGGACTATTAGATATGTATTGAAGCTAAGAGGATTTGCTGAAGGTTTGGATATAAGGTGAAAAAGAAAAATCTGGGATAACTCCATGGTTTTTAGCCTAGGAAACTAGAAGGATGAAGTTCTCCATTTTATGAGGTAAGGAACATTAGGGAAGAAGCAGTTTTGCAGCAAGAGAATTAGGAATTCATTTTTGGCATGTCAACTTTAAGGCATCTATTAGACATATGTGGAGCAGGTGGATGTATTAAAGTTCATGGGTGAAGTCCAGGCTAGAGGAAAAAAGGGGGCGGGGTCTGTGGGCATAAAGCCCTGAGAGCAGGTAAGCTCAGCTAGGGAGTGGGTGTCCACAGAACAGACAGGGACCCAGGGCTGAGCCCCAGAGTGCTCCAGCCCTGAGAGGTCAGGGAGCTGAGGAGATAAGGGTCAGGTAAGGCCTCCAGGGAGGCCTTAGGTTTGGCCACAAGGAGGGTGTTGTTGGCCTTCCCAAGAGTAGTTTCAGTAAAGTGAGAGGTCAGAAGTCTAACTGGAGCAGGTTCAAGAAGGAATGGGAGCAGCAATAGAGCCAGAGATGCCTGTACTTCTTAAGCAGATTTTCTGTAAAAAGGACTAAGAAACAAGGTAGTAATTAGAGATGTGAGTTGAGGAGAGAGATTTTAAAGATGGGAGAAATTACAGCATTCTGTGTGCCAGAGGGCCTGATCAAGTAGAGAAGGGAGGAAAGAGCGACACAGGAGAAAGGGAATTGCTGGAAAGATGTCCTTGGCCTTGTGTGGGTGTGGGGAGGGATTGGCCTCACTTAGAAGCACAACCTAATGACAGGAGGGAAGGTCCAATGAAGGCCCAGATGCCAGAGTATATATATAGTGTATATGAGCACATTCCTCTTCTCAGCAAAGTGCAGGAAATGAGGTCAATGCTTGCCGCAGCCCTGCTGGCTGGGCAAAATAACCGGGGGGTGACGAACAACTTGTGTAGATTGATATAGCAGGAGTAGGAGCCCTTTATTGCAGGACAGGAGCAGTATTTATACATTCCACACAGCTTATCTAATTAGCATAAACTAGATACATCAGTCAACCAATAAGGAATCTCCACACTTAATGGCTCGATGGTGTTACTTCACAAACCACTCCCTCTGGCAAAATGCCAGGCGCCATCCAGACTTGTTTACAGACTCTAACAAATGCTGAGGAGGATTGGCCAAGGTGCTCAAAAATATTCCCATCCAGCTTTCAGAATCCCATCTGACAGTGGCCCACGACCAGCTGTGTTCTGGGGATTTCCACTGTGGCCCATTCTCTAAAGTGCCTCTTTCTGCTTCCAGGGCTGTCCAACCCATTCCGGGGCCTCATGAAGCTGGGCACAGTGGCTCGGCGAGGGGCCATGGGCATCTGGAAGGAGTTCTTCTGCGAGCTCTCCCCGCTGGAGCTCCGCCTCTACCTGAGTGATGAGGAGCGCACCTGTGTGGAAAGCTGCTCTCTGCTGCGCTGTGAGGCTGTGGGGCCGGCCCACAGTGATGGGCGCTTTGAGCTAGTCTTCTCTGGCAAGAAGCTGGCCCTGCGTGCCTCCTCTCAGGATGAGGCTGAGGACTGGCTTGACCGGGTGCGGGAGGCCCTGCAGAAGGTCCGGCCTCAGCAGGAAGATGAGTGGGTGAACATCCAGTATCCAGACCAACCTGAGGACCCCGCTGAGGCTCCCCTAGGTGGACACCTCTCTTACTCAGCCTTGCTTCCGGAGCCCACAGTCCCCCAGGGCACACAGTTTGACTGGACATCTGCCCAGGTTCCGGAGCCAGATGCTATCAAAGAATCCCTTCTGTACCTGTATGCAGACAGGACCTGGATACCCTATATTTTCTCCCTGTCTTTGGAGTCTCTTAAATGCTTCCGAGTGAAAAACAATGAGAAGATGCTAAGTGACAGCCATGGAGTGGAGACCATCCGAGACATCCTGCCGGACACAAGCCTAGGGGGCCCGGCCTTTTTCAAAATCATCACAGCCAAGGCCGTGCTGAAGCTGCAGGCAGGGACCGCCGAGGAGGCTGCCCTGTGGAGGGACCTGGTCCGCAAGGTCTTGGCATCATACTTGGAGACAGCCGAGGAGGCCGTGACACTTGGCGGGAGTCTGGATGAAAACTGTCAGGAGGTGCTGAAGTTCGCCACCCGGGAGAATGGCTTCCTGTTGCAGTACCTGGTGGCCATCCCCACGGAGAAAGGCCTGGACTCCCAGGGCTGCTTCTGCGCAGGTGCTGACTTGAACCTTCCCACCACCCACTGCCTGCCAGCCTTGCTCTACTTCCTGATTTGGGGCCCTCCCTGTGCCTTCATCCTTCCCCTGAGTTGACGTAACAGTAGGCTTCCAGGAAGCCTCCGCACCTCCCCAGCACCCAGTGGGGCCAGCTGCCTGCTCTTGGGCAGCCCCCTGTCTCTCCCCTCTCCTGCTGCTGGGTGGGACCTGTGGGTGACAACCATGCTTCCTGTTGCTGTCTCCTTTCTGCATTATCTTCTTGCTACACTGTCATATTCTTTTACAAAAGGGGCCTGGGATTCTCCCAAAGTAAATATTTGTGCATGATTTTGCAAGTCATGCTATTCCATGCTGTCCAGTAGAACTTCCTGTGTTAATGAAAAGTTCTAGATCTGTGCTGTCTGCTGTGGTAGCTGTGAGCCACGTGTGGTCACTGGATGCTTAACATGTGGCTAGTGTGCATAAGGAACTGTTTTCCATTTAAATTCACTTAAGGGCTGGGGTGGTGACTCAGTGGTAAAGCACTTGCCTAGCATGTGTGAGACCCTGGGCTCGATCCTCAGCACCACATAAAAATAAATAAAATAAAGGTATTGTATTCTTCTACAACTAAAAAAAAAAAAAAAAAATTTTTTTTAATTTGCTAAATTCACTTAAAAGGGACCCCTATGGTGCATGGCACTGTCTCGGGCAGCACAGCTCTATGTGTTATTCTGCAACTTGGTTTTTTCTCCTTAGTAATACATTATGGGTATTATTTCATGTCACTGCATCTGCCTTGTTATTATCACCATTGAATCACCTTTGTGTGGGGCACTGAGCCAGATGCTTTATTTGGATTATCTCATTTAGTAGAGACTGGGGCTGTTACTCTGTTTATAGGTGAGGAAGCTGAGGCCCAGAGCTGGTAAGTGCCTTGGCTCAGGCTCATACAAGCTAGTAAGTGTTAGAGACAGAACTGGACCTTGATGGTTGCTCCCTCGGAGCCTGTGCTAGTGGAGAGGACCCCAGAGGCTCTCTGCCCTTGAATTGTCCAAGCCTATGTGATGTACCACTCCCCGGTGTACAGGGGGACATGCCAGCTGCACTGCTGCAGAAGGCCACAATAAGTTGAGTTCCAATTTCAGAGCTGACCTGGGGGGAGGGAGGAGCCTGCCAGACCAGAGGGGAAAGCCTCCTTAAATGCCTGGAAGGAAGTGGCCTGCGGTAGCCCCCTGGAGGATGGGAGAAGCAGGCTGAGCAGAGCTTCCTACAGAAAACACCTGCAAGCAGCACTGTGCCCCAGAACTCACCCTTCTCTCTTCAGCCCAAGGGCAGGACTTTAGCACTTGTGAGGGGACACTTCCCACCTGTGAAGTAAGTGCTGTCACAGAGAACAGGTCTCCCCATGGCTCTCACCTGATAGCCTGACAGCCAGGACTGTGAAACCCCGACTTCCTGCTTCCTCTCCACCCTGCAGCACAGCCCCGTGGCTGGGCAGACATTGGTGCGCACTGGGTTGTATTTCAGTTTGCGGGTCACTTTCAGAACATGGTCTCACTATTACTTTGTAATATCCCCACAAAAATAGCAAGTAGCAGCTGAGTTTTATAGACACTGAAATGAAACCTTGAGAAAATTAGGTGAAGGTCAGGGTGAGGCAGCTGCTAAGCAAGAGATCCTGCACTTTGGTCCCAAGGCCAAAGTGGCTCAGTGGTAGGGGGACCCTTTCCCCTGCCCCTGTGGGAGGCAGAACATGTGTTCAGGATTTGAGCCAGCCTTAGATTTTTGCCCTAGCCACACCCCACTCCCAGTGCCCCCTGAGACCTTCAACCAAGCAGCTGAAACTGGCCCTATCCCACTCCCCTGAGATAACAGGCTGCTCAGGGTTCAAGCTGGTCTCAGGAAATGTCCAGGCCACCCTGGCTCCTGCTGGCTTCCCCATCCACTACCCTTCTTCAGCTCTTTCACTGCTGGCCCTGACTTGGTTGCTTCCGTTACTGGGCCCCGGTAGGGGGTGGATGGAGAGGAGGTGGCATTGGGGAGCAAGCAGTGGAACCACTGGATGAAGGAGGCTGAGTATCATGGAAGAGATCTCAGGCTTGGGACCAACCAAGCCCAAATTTGATTTCCACTGTGTAAACTAGTTGTTGTGTAACCAGACAGATTTCTTCACCTCTGAGCATCAATTTCTTTAGCTGTAAAATGGTGATAGTAATTTTTTTTTAAAGAGAGAGAGAGAGAGAGAGAATTTTAATATTTATCATTTTTTAGTTTTTGGTGGATACAACATCTTTGTTTGTACGTGGCCATGAGGATTGAACCCGGGCTGCACGCATGCCAGGCGAGTGCGCTACCACTTGAGCCACATCCCCAGCCCTGTGATAGTAATTCTAATAGTGCATTGTTACATTAATAGTGTTGATCATTAGTGGTGGAAATATAAGTGAGTCATTTTTACCCTTGTGCTCTTCTTTTAAAAAATATAACATATATATATATATATTAGTTATGTTAGTTATGTTTATATATATAAAACTAGCAGGCCCCTCCCACCATAGTAGCTCTGTGATACCTGGAGCTGACTCTGCCCCTCTCTGCTCACTGCCTATCTCCCCAGGCTGCTCCCGGCAGATTGGCTTCTCCTTTGTACGACCCAAACTCTGTGCCTTCTCTGGCCTCTATTACTGTGACATCTGCCACCAAGATGATACTTCAGTGATTCCGGCCAGAATTATCCACAACTGGGACCTCACCAAGCGCCCGGTAAGTCTCAGGCCCAGCGAGTCATGATCCTACATGGCTGCTGAATGACAGAGGAATATCCTCCCCATTTCGCTGCTGCTGTTTGTATGTTTGAAGTGGTTTGGCTCTAGGGAGCAAGATCACTGGTTCAAGACCAAGAGAAAAGCTTGGTGCCTATCTGCAGCTCCCAAACAGAGCTCTGAAAACACCTGCCTGAGTCCCCAGTAGACCTCTGAAGATGATTCTCTGCAGCTTCCAAGAAACAGACAAAACTGTGTAAGGCACCAGCAACTAGGTAGATAGGCAGATAGGAAGGAGGGACAGGATAAGATAGATCAGATATGTCAATGGATGTGTGGCTGGATAGTTGAGTGGGTGGGTGGATAGATGGATAGATGGATGGAGTTAGGTAGATGGCTGGGTGGGTGGATTGCTAGATAAGTAAATGGACAGCCCAGCCAGCTGGCCACACCCCAAAGAGCAATTCAACCTTACTTTTGCCAACCCTGAGGGCCCCGGGTGACTGCAAGCCCTGTGTGGGCTACTTATTTCATGTTTTCCAAAGTGTGCTTTTAGCCAGGTGTGGTGGTCCATACCTGTAATCCCAGCGACTTGAGAGGCTGAGGCAGGAAGATTGCAAGTTCAAAGCCAGCCACAGCAAGTGAGGCCCTAAGCAACTTGGCAAGACCCTGTCTCTAAATTTAAAAAATAATTATATATATGGCTGGGGGGGAAAAGTGCACTTTTTCTGGGCCTCTACCCGTTATAAAGATAATATATGGTTATTTTTTTTAAAAGCTTTCCCTATGCAGAAAACTAGGACTTTTTTTTTTTTTTTAGATGTCGATGGATCTTTATTTTGTTCATTTATTTATATGTGGTGCTGAGAATCGAACCCAGTGCCTTGCACATGCTAGGCAAGCACTCTACCACTGATCCACAACCCCAGTCCAATACAGGATTATTGTTCAACATTAAAACTTACAGAAAAGCCCAAAGACAAATCAGTCAAAATTATGTGTCATCACCCAGAGGTAATCACTACTAATATTCTGGGGGGCAGCCTTTTCTGTGCATTAATTACATATGGCCATGAGGATTGAACCCGGGCTGCACGCATGCCAGGCGAGTGCGCTACCACTTGAGCCACATCCCCAGCCCTGTGATAGTAATTCGATTTTTTATAAATCGAACCCAGTGCCTCACATGTGCTGGGATCATATTGGACTCATCCTGCTTTGTTCACTTAATTTTTTTTCTTTTTTTTAATTTGTTTTAATTAGTTACACATGACAGTACAATGATCTTGACGTATTATACATTTGAATCAGATGGGGTATAATTTCTCATTTTTCTGAGTGTACAGGTTGCAGAATCACATTGGTCATGCAGTCATATATATACATGCAGCAATAATAATGTCTATTTTATTCTGCTGTCCTTCCTTTCCCCCCTTCCCCTCCCCTCCTCTCTCCCATCTTGTTCACTTAATATTATATCTTTTTTTTTTTAGAGAGAGATAGAGAATTTTAATATTTATTTTTAGTTTTTGGCAGACACACATCTTTGTTTTTTGTATGTGGTGCTGAGGCTCGAACCCGGGCCACACGCATGCCAGGCGAGCGCGCTACCGCTTGAGCCACATCCCTAGCCCCTAATATTATATCTTGGGTACTCTTGTATGTCCACCAGATGCTTCTGAACAAGATACTTTTTTTCTTTGAACAAGATATATTCTAAGATCTTTCAGATTGTCCTCTTCTCTAGGTGGGCTTAGCCACCTTCCTTCCTTCCTTCCTTCTTTCCTTTCTGTCTGTCTCATTCTCCTTCCTTCCTTCCTTCCTTCCTTTCCTGGGGATTGAATCCAAGAGCATTTAACAACTGAGCACATCCTCAGCCCTTTTGGGTTTTTTAAATTCTTAATTCTTTAAAATATTTTTTTAGTTGTAGATGGTCGCAATACCTTTATTTGATTTGATTTGATTTTTATGTGGTGCTGGGAATCAAACCCAGTGCCTCACATGTGAGAGGCAAATGTTCTACCACTGAACTATGACCCCAGCCCTAATTTTTTATTTTGAGACAATTTCTCACTAAGTTGCTTAGGGTCTTGCTAAGTTGCTGAGGCTGGCTTCAGACTTGCAATCCTTCTGCCTTAGCCTCCTAAGCCATTAGGATTATAGCCACTTTTCTAGCTGTGTTGTCATGAGCAAGTTAGCTTCAGAACCCTAATCTCTTAAGGTTTTTGGTTTGTTTTTCTTTTCTTAAAGGGGTTTAATAATAGTGTATGTCTCAGGCCGAGCATGTTGGTGCACACCTGTAATCCCCATAGCTAGGAAGGCTGAGGCAGGAGAATCAAGAAATCAGAGCCAGCCTCAGCAACTTAGTGAGGCCCTAAGCAACTCAGCAAGACCCTGTCTCTAAATAAAATATAAAAAAGCCATCTCAGTAGTTAAGTGCCCTGAGTTCAATCCCTAGGATCCCCCCAAAATGAAAAAAATAGTGTATGTCTTGGGTCTATTGTGAAGACTGTGGTAGTACTGCCTGTCACTTAGAACAGTGCCTTCTAACAGTGCCCTTTCCCTCCCCTGAGGCCATTCCTATCTCTTGTCCCTAATTCACTTGTTCAGTCCCTAATTCAAGACCACCCATCTGTCTACCTATTCATCCATTCATCTGTTCAACCACAAATCCATTAATAAATCTTTCCTGTCCTGTCTTGTCCTATTCCATCCTATTCTATCCTATCTCAAATGCTACCCTCTCCTTTCAAATCTGCCTTCTTTCCAAAGCATAGATTTCTACTAAGACAGACACAGAAACACAAGGAAGCAGTTGTTTTCTTCTCTCGAGGCCCAGGACCTGCACGCTACACAGTCTTGCCTCATGGATGTGTCCTCAGAATTCAGGGAAGGTGACTCCAAGTAAATTCCACTCCTCTGGGGAGGAAAAACTCCAAAGTTGGCTTTGCTTTGGCCATTCTGTTGTTCACCCATCACCACCCCTGCCCTCAGTAGTATTTAACTAACTACGCACAGAAAACTAACCCTCAGAGTCACCAGGAATGCACCTTTGACCGTGAGCACATTCCCTCTTCCCCAGACCCTGATACTTCAGTCGGGCCACCTCCTTACTCAGTACTGGAATCCTGTGCTCTTCCTTCCTTCTCCCTAGGAAACTGCAAAACTTTTCTAGGCTTATCTGAGATCAGGAAATATCCAGCTCTCTATCAAAGATCAACCACCTGAGAGAGACAAGAAAGTCCAAACAGAAAGTGGCTGGCCAGGGCTTTGGGGCCTTATTGTTTGCTATTGCAGCTCTGGCTGACCCACTTGTTCTGAAGCCCAGCTGGCACTTGGCAGGATGTCAGCCCCAGAGTGTGGTTTTTGCTTTTGTCTTTCTCTTCCACGCCCACAGGATAGGGACAGCCCCTGGGGAGCACAAAGTCCCTGCCAGTCTCTAGCACTGGGCAGTGTTTGGCACTCATTCCTGTGTGTATTTCATCTGAGCCTCACTCAAGGCCAGACAGATGCTGTTACAGGAGAGCTGAGCCATGGCTGGAGGACAGCAGTTTGACCCAGGTCACCAGGGGTTTGCCATTGGGCTGCCCTCGAGCTGGGGGACTGCTACCTCAGGGCTATAGGATATGGAAAAAGGAGTTGTCCGTGGCAGGGGGAGAGAGTGTTGCTGGTGGAGCTGGAAGACAAGAGGCCAGAGGTCTCCTCAGCTCCCAGATATAGGGACAATTCTGAGAGCCCCATTACATTCTCTGACCCTCAAAGGGACAGACAGGCTCTTAAATAGTCGCTGACAGAAGTTCACATTTACTGAAGATGAACTCTGTGCCAGGCCCTTTGCCAAATACTTGCATGGAATATCTTTTAATATAAACTCAAAATAATCTGCCAGGCATGGTAGCACACACCTGTAATACCAATCACTTGGGAGGTTGGGGCAGGGGGATCCCAAGTTCAAGGCCAGCTTGGCAACTTAGCAAGATCCTGTCTCAAAATAAAAGAAAGGGGGTGGGGAAGCTGGGATGTAGCTCAGTGGTAGAGCACTTGCCTAGCAAGGACCTGGGTTCAATTCCCAGCACTGCTAAATAGTCTCCTGGCATTGATCCTTTGATTTTCCTCCAGTTAGCCCCAGCTCCTTAGCATGCCACAAGGAGTTCTTCTAGTCAGAGTGGCTGCCTGGTGTTCAGAAACAACACTGCAGCTCAGACCTGGGCTCCACTTTCCACAGGCAGGTCAGATACTTCAGCTTCTCAGAGCCTCAGTTTCCTCATCTATAGAATAGAAATGATGCCACCTCTCCCCATGGCTTGTTCTGTGGATGAAAAGAGGATATGATCAAGGTCCCTCCCTATGTCTGGCAAACTGTATTAGGGCCAGGATCTTGGGTAGAACCTTCAACTCTCTTTCAATCTGTTGAGAGAAGCTGAGATTGATCACTCAGCTCCACAGAGTCACAGGGGAGTCCTGGTGGTTGTTGGCAAGAGCCCAGTGCACTTGGGGAACCTTGTTAAGCTGTGTCTGCTCTGTGGTTTCCTGTAGCTAGAGCCGCAACACCAGTCACCTGGTTCCTGAGTCAGGGCCCAGAGGGGAGCACCTGTTTCCTATAGGCAGGAAAAGGAAGTTGGGCATACAGGAAAGAGTGGGAAAGAACTGTGAGGCCCGGAGGAGGGGGCCTTATCCAGAGTGACCTCCCATATCTTGTCATGGTTGGGAGGGGGCAACACGGGTGTCATTAGAGGAAAAGCTGGTTTGGGAGTCGGACTGTACCATTTCTGAGCTGTGTGCTCTTGGCCAAGTAGCGTCATCGCTCTGAACCTCAGTTTCCTAGTCTATAAGATGAAGCTAGTGCTACATCCCTTGGAGAGAGCTGCAGGGCAGGTGAGAGCTGGGCAGTGTAGGCGTCGCTAACAGCCAGCCTTTCCATGGTGTCCCCAGGTCTGTCGGCAGGCCCTGAAGTTTCTGGTGCAGATCCGGGCCCAGCCCCTCGTCAACCTGCAGCTGGTGAATGCCTCTCTGTACGAGCATGTGGAGCAGATGCGGCTCATTGGCAGGAGTCGGGAACAACTGAAGCTTCTGGGGGATTACCTGGGCCTATGTCGAAGTGGTGCCCTGAAGGAGCTGAGCAAGAGGTGAGTACCTTCTACATGCACAGGCCACACACGCTCAAGGCGGCTCCTTGAGCAATGCCAGGGCTGGGCAGAGAACTTCCCATTGGGCTTGCAAAATCACCACATCCTTCAGGGGTGTTTTGTTTTTTGAGTTGTTTTTTTTTTTAATTTTAAAAATTTTTTTTAGTTTTAGATGAACAACATACCTTTATTTTACTTGTTTATTTTTATATGGTGCTGAGGATCGAATCCAGTGCCTCACACATGCTAGGCAAGTGCTTTACAACTGAGCCACAACTCCAGCCCCTCAGGGGTAGATTTTGTTCATATATTTATTTATTTATTCAACAAATTGACTGCTTGGGAGGCTGAGTAATAAGGATTATAAATTCAAGGCCAGCCTGTGCAATTTAATGAGACCCTGTCTCATAAAATAAAAAGGACCAGGATGTAGCTCAGTGGTGGTGCATCCCTGGGTTTAATCCCCAGTACCACCAAAAATGTGTGGGTGTGAGGGTGGGGAGTGTGTGTGTGTGGGGGGGTGTAATTTATTTGTTGAGAACATACTCAAGCACCTGGCAAGCTGTACAGGGTGCAATGCTGAGTAAAGTATACCAGAGTCCTCCCCTCTGAAAGCCTCTGGTCTAGGAGGGAAGGCAATGAGCTAACCAGCAACTCCAATCAGGGGGCGGTGGGGAGAGGAGAAGTATACCCAGAAGCTCAAGTAAGACCTCTAACCAGATTCGGGGAGGTCCCAGTGGGGAAGACTTCCTGGAGGAAGTGACGCGTAAGGTGAGACCTGAAAACTGATTAGGAGGTAGAAGAGGAAAGAGGAGGGGAAGAGTGTTCCAGAGAGAGGAATAGCAGGTACAGGCCCCAAAGGAAGGCACTGTACACAGAAAGCACAGGGAGAGCATTGTCTGGAGTGGAAAGGGAGGCAGGAAGCGTGCGTAGAGGCAGGCGAGACACAGCTAGCCAGGTGATGATGGCTGTGCTCCGGGTCTCCTTCCTGCCGGCCCAGCCTCCGTGCCTTGACTGTTAGATGCTGCTGTCCATGGCAGCATCCTTCCTGAAACCCTCCAGGAGTGTGTGATCAGAGCACACCCTCAGGAGCCCTTCCAAGAAGCTCCTGGGTACCCAGGGCCTGGAGGCCTTTGTTTCCCAGGGATGGAAGGTGACTGCAAGCTTCAGGATGGACTCAGATAGTCTCCCTGCCATCACAAACCTCTCCTAGCCTAGCATGGGCTTTGGGTTCACCTTTTCTGGGTCTTTGAAACCAGAGTAATTTATAAGCACCTCCACCTTCTCCAGAGCCTCACCTCCTCAGGGGCTGCCAGGGAGCACTGTCTGAAGGGTGTCTTCTCGGCCCTGAGTGCAGTTGTTTTTCCTAGAGTCATGCCTGCTTTGCTCCTCCGGGCAAGGGTATGCCCATACAGGTCCCCTGGGGCTGTCCAGTGCTGCAGGGAGCTCTCTGGTGGGTACTCGGAGAACTGGTCCCTCACAGGCCCATAGAGCCCCCAGGGCTTTCTCTTCTGCAGGGCCTGGAAGAACAGAAAGCCCCTAAAGGCTCTGCCATCCCACACCAGCTGGGTACCTGGGCCCGCCCTTTTCAGTGAGGCTGACTCTCTCCTCTCTTTTCTGAGGTTCTGTGACCCAGGACTCCAGACTCTCCAGAGGTCTGCCTTCCTGCCCCTAACCAGGTGGTAAAAACCTGGGGTCATATCTAGCATGTGTGAGGCCCTGAGTTCAATCCCCAGACACACCCCCACACACACATGCACGCGTGCACACACACACACACACAAAAAAAAACAGGTGACAAGTGGTACCTCTGTCACCCTTCCTGACACCTGCAGGGTGGGCTGGCACTGACCTCATCCCATACTCTGCCTGCTGAACCGTCTCTGAGCCAGCCTATGATTGGTGCCATGGGCAGCCTGCCTCTGACTCTCTGGCCCTGCTGTCCCATCCCTGTGTACCTGGCCTGCTAGAGGACGAGGCCACACTTGTGGAAGTCCCCTTTTAGAGGAATTAACAAGACAGGGGAAAGAGCATAGGAATAGCTCCTGCCCAGCTCCAGACCCACATGACTCAGGGAAGTCACTTCTCTGAGTTCCAGCTTTCTTGCCTGTAAAATGGGTCAGTGATCCCTATATTCATGTGGCCTTCCACGTCATGGTGAGGGGCTCAGTGTCTGAGCTACAGATAAGCAGGCAGATGGCCTGGGTCAACTTGGTATGTGCCTGAGGGGGCACCTGACTCAACTGGGCAGGGGCCAGAGGGCCAGGGGGTTCCAAGAGATGGCATCAGGGTTAAGGGTTTGCAGCATTCTTTTATTTTAAGAAAATACTTATTTTCTTTACAAAGTTAGTCAATTTGAAAGGGGTGTTTATAATAAAAGGGAATGAAACAGAACGTGCATGTCAGCTCTTCTCAGATTCCACCACCACCTGCACCCAGGCCTCACTGTCAGCACACTGGAGCAAGAGAAGAAAGGGCCAGGGAAAGGCCTGGCTTTCCTGGCTGAGGGGCCTTAAGTGGGCAGCGGATGGAGCACAGTTCACAAGGGCCCAAACAGGCTCAAGACAGCTGGATGCCGGGCCAGGGACCAGAACTCGGAGGCCCTGTGGCCCCCACTGAAGTCCTTTGCACTTCATCTGCCACCAGCATGGAGCCACTGAAGGGTCTGAGCCGAGATTGTCATGGTTCAGTCTGTGGTTAAGAGACCGTTCTAGCAACCGAAGGTGCAAGAGCTAAGGAGAGAGTCCTGGCAAGGTGGCTGGTGTCGTTATTGACCCCAGGGTCTAGGGAGACCTGACCGAGCTAGCCAGAGGGGAGGCTGGGAGGACAAGAAAGGAGAGGACACGATCAGGTTCTGGATGTAGGAGGTAAAGTCAAGAGGAGCTGCCCCTTGCCAATGGCAACAGACTGGTGGGTCCCCTGAGAGAAAGGGGTCCTCTCGCAGGTCTGGGACATGTTTCTAAAAGCATTCTTTTGGGCCTTTGGGAAGGAACCATCACAGAAATGCCTCACAGGGATGTTCCCACCAGACCTGGTGGCTCCTACCAACAGCTGAGTAGAGGTAGATAGAGGAGGAAGAGGGGCTCAGAAAGAGGTAGCACCCAGGCTGCCCACTGGAGACCTGCAGATCATTTGGCCTTGCCAGGGTCAGTGATCCCTATGTTCATGTGGCCTTCTGTCCCATTACCCTGTAAGTTACAGGAGTTAAAAAGCAACCTTCTCCAACTTCCACTGTCTCCCAGAGACCCCTGAAATTCTCTCCGGTCCCTTCTCCAGACAATCAGCCTCACACCAGAGGACTAAGAGGGGTCTTTCCATTGTATGGGTGAGAAACTGAGGCCCAGAGTAGCCCAGGGTTTTCTCCAGTGCCCAGGTGTTTCTCTCCTGGAGGACAGCATGAGTGGTACTGCTTTCCTTCTGGCCTTGACAGAGCATCAGTTATAGAGCCCCACTGAGAGTGTGACAGGCCCAGGGCACAGTGACTCTCAGATCAGGCTATAGGCCTGACTGGCTGCCAGGACTGTAGACAGAGGTAGAAGACAGGGACCTCTCCATCCAACTCAGCCCCACCCTTCCTGCCAGCTTGGAGCCAGCCTGTGTGCCTATCTCCCACCATGTTTTCCCGGTGATAAATGGCAGCTTCCTGTTCCCAGAAAGCTGGAAGTTTACTAAGGAAACCAGCATGGTAAACTGAGAGGCAAGTTGGCAGTGTCCTCACCCCACATGGCACAGTGTGGCCTGCCTGGCTGTTTGTGGGACCATCCCACACTGGGCTCCCCCTGAACCACACTAAGGCCATTGGATGGGGTATGGCCAAGCCCCCATTCCTGATGCCAGACACCATCTGTTCCAGATGTCCAGGGCATCCTGTGCAGGTTCCCAAGCTTCCTCTGACTTGGAGTATCCACCCCCCACCCCAGGACCTGCACAGGCACATGAGCAAGGCTGGATAGGGTTCTGTGCCAGGGATTTTCTGCAGGCACTTCCTCTCCATCCCTCAGGATGTGACCCGGAGTCTCGGCTGTTGGTGTAGTGGGAACCAAAACAGGGCTGGCGGCAGCCCTTGTCCTCCACTCCATTCCCCTCTGAAACGGGATCTGCTGTGCTTAGAACACATCTGAGTTCCTTTCATGTAGCACTGAAACCAGATACTGGAATGTCTTTTCTTCAGCTAGACCAGGGGCTGCCAGAGGGCAGCAGCTGTATCTTCTGCATTTCTGTCCTCAGCAGGGTCCCTGATATGTAATGGTGGTAGAGTTTCAGTGGAGTGGAGAAGGATGCTGGCTCTAGAACCAGATACCTGCATGCAAGCTCCTGCTCTGACTCTTACTGTGTGACCCCAGGCAAATTATTTAAACTCTCCACATTTGCCCATTTTCTCAAAGTGGGAGTTGCAACAGGCTCAGCCTCAGAGCATTGTTGCAAGGACAGATGAGTGACTGAGGGTAAAATCTCAGCCAGTTCCTGGTACTGGCTGTCAGTTTTCATCATCCTCATCCTCATTATTATTTAAAAAAAAAAAAAATTTAGACGCTGATAGGCCTTTGTTTTGTTCATTTATTTATATGCAGAGCTGAGAATTGAACCCAGTGCCTCACACATGCTAGGCAAGTGCTGTACCACTGAGCCACAGCCCCAGCTCCACCCTCATCAGTATTAGTTATGTGCTCACTACCTGCCGGGCACTGTACCGAATGCTCTAAATAGATTATTTAATCATCAAAAACAATTCCACTTCTTAGAGGAAGATACCTGAGGTTCAGAGATTAAGCAACTTGCCCAAGGACCCACCAGCTGGTTAGTTTACCTGGGAGGCCAGGGCAAGTCTGGTCCAGCTGACTTGTGCTCTTAGCCCTGCCTGGCGAGGCAGAAGGGTTATGGTTGGTTAGCAGTGCTGAGGGAAGGAAAACAGACAATGCAGGGTGGCCCAGCCTCCAAAGCCCTTCTGAGGAAGCTCTTGTGTTTTCTTTGCAGGCTCAACCACAGGAATTATCTCTTGGAATCTCCCCACAAGTTCAGTGTTGCTGACCTCCAGCAGGTAAATGTGTCCAACTCTCCCCAAATCTCTATAGAGAGGCCTCATTCCTGGAGAAATCAGAAAAAGAGATGGAAGAGGGGTGTTTCCGAATATTGAGACCAGATAGCAGTGTTCAACTTTTTCACATCTCAGAATGGGCCTCCCTGCTGCCCCAGTACATCCTGGGCAGTGACAGACTCCCCTGGTTCCCTGGCAGGCAGCAGACTCTAGAATCCTGGGTTGAAAGTGTAGGACGCTGCTTTGCTCAAGAGAATGGAGTAGATTTGGATCTCATCTGTAAATCCAGTAACTCCCCGTGACAGCCCAAATTGGGGAAGTCTCCTTGCTAATAGAGGAGCTGGAGGCAGTTCCTCTCAGCGGGGAGTCTGGTGCCACAATGCAGCTGCCTGAGGCCAGGCTTGTGCTTATCCCTACAGATTGCAGATGGGGTGTATGAAGGGTTCCTCAAGGCCCTGATCGAGTTCGCCTCCCAGCATGTCTACCACTGTGACCTGTGCACGCAGCGGGGCTTTATCTGCCAGATCTGCCACCACCATGACATCATCTTCCCCTTTGAGTTTGACACCACAATCAGGTATGCACGACACCCACAGCTCTGCACAGCACTATAGGGAGTAGCCCTAGCTTTGCCACTCAGGAACAGTGAACATCCACTCTGTGCCAGAGCCTGGCTGGCAAAGTTGTCTGGAGCAGCCCCTGCCTGGGGCTCCCATGGCTCCCTCCTGTACTGAGCATCCATCACCCTGGAGAAGAGGTGGCTGCCGGTACTGAGAGGGACCCCCACCTCAGTCTGCAAACAAGCTGAGGAGGGACTGAACAAGCTATGGCCCTGGCCCTAAACCCCTGGCACAGAATGGGCACCTATGGGTGGTGCTTGCCACAGCTTCTGCCACTGTAGCGATTGTTCTTATCCCCAGTCATTGCTCAATATCAGAAGCCTCTGAATTGAAAAATTCACCCAGACATGGGGAATAAAAAGCTGCCCCAGGGAGCACATTCCTCCACTTCCAGTGAGTACACCCGCCAGGGTTCAACCCTGCATGGGCCTGGAGCTGTTTTTGAAACTATGTTTTTAAAGATAGGTAAGAAATCATTTAGGGACACTCAGGCAGCACTTGTGAGAAATGAAGTGGATGGAGAATCTCCATGCCCGGCATGGCTGTGATCTCATCATCTAAAGCAGGCAGGTAGGGGCTGCCAAGAAGAACACAGCCTCACTATGGGATCTGACCAGAGCCCTGGCCAGCCCCGACCCCAGGATGGCCTCTAGTCAACTGGCACAAACTGTGCACGCTGCTCTCTCCCCAGGTGTGCTGAGTGCAAGACCGTCTTCCACCACAGCTGCCAGGCTGTGGTGAAGAAGGGCTGCCCCCGCTGTGCCCGCCGGCGCAAATACCAGGAACAGAACACTCTAACCTAGGCCAATCTCCTCACCCACCCCAAGCCGTCCCAGCCGGGTTTGCCATCACCCCAGGCTCCTCTTGGTGTGTCACAATGTCTCCCCTTTTCAGGAAGACCCTCAGGTGTGACTAGAGAGCATGGGCCTCCCAGAGAAAGCCAGGAAGCCCAATGACATCCCATGGCCTCCCACCTCCCTCTGTCTCAGGAGCAAGGACACCACCAGATGTCCTCTGCTCAAGGCTCAATGGGGCCTTTCATCAGGCTGGGCTCACCTCACTGTCACACCTCCATTAGGGCTGTTCAAACGCTGTGGAAATGAGACTTGGGGGACATTTTCAATTCCACATTCCTGATTAAAAGGTCTAGTTTTTTAAGGTGGGTTTTTTTCCCTTCATATTGCAACAGAAAATATTTTTTTATTCTTGACCCTGCACAAGTCACCCAAGAAACCCGGGCCTTCTCACCCTGGTGGATGTGCACACTTAGGCCTGGCCCGAAGGCAGGCAGTCAGGCCTGTCAGCGGACAGGTGCCTTTCCTTCGTCCTTGCTGGCACTTGCTGCTGACAACTCCAGTGCCACGTGCCAAACTGCTTCCAGCAGGACGAGTAGTCATCCTGATGACTACCTCCTTTCTCTCCCATCTCATCTTGACTTCCTATCCCCTCGCTTCTCACCTGGAAAGTCCTCCCTTTCTAAGAGTCAGAGCCCCCTCGCTCTTCTCTAGTCTGGAGTCATTGTGCAGAAGGGGAAATGACTCAAAACCAGCACTGTCAGCACTTTGAGCCTTCCTCGGTTGGGGGAAGGACCTCATCTTGCCCATTCTCCTCCCCCCACCCACCTTACTCCCACAAAGATGGGCAGGACCTGCCTCAGACTGACTCTTGAGGTCACACCCCTGCCTGACTGACTCCTGAGTAGGCTGGACCCCAGAGAGAGCAGTGACCAAGGGCAGGGGCTGCCTCAGATGACTGCCGTGACTGCCGAGCCCTACCCTGTGGAGAAGTGACCCTGTCCTTCCGCTGCTGAACTGTGCAGGGACATGCAGAGAAGCTATCCTGTGGGTGCTTCTGCAGCCTCAGTCTTACAAAGCCATGAATTCACAAAGCTGCCCTGGACTTGCCCAGCAAGGGTCTGCCAGGACTTGGAGAATTTCCTTGGAGTAGAATCGGTTTTTGAAGGGGTCCTGGGGGCTGGATGGGAGCCTGGAGTTCCCCTCTAGGCATGTCTAGGTCCTTGAAGTTTGGGGAGGGTGGGTGGTCTCTGCGGCCTTCTCCTCCTCTCCTGGACCCAGCAGGCTCCTCTCACTGTCTCACCTGCCCTCAGCTTGGAGTCAGAGGCCTCAGGTGGAGATGTACCTGTCACTGTCAAGAGGTGAGCCTTCCCCCATCCTCCCTGGAGTGATGGAGCTGCTGAGTCACCCACCCAGCCCCACAGGGTTGGATGAATTGTGCAATAGAACAAAGGAGACAGTAGGCAGGCAGTGGAGGCTGCCACATAGCTCCTGTGTCCCCATTGTGGAAGGTGGTGCACACCTGTGCCCAGAACACCAAAGCTTCTTGAGCCAGGAAGTGTGACCATATCCCTTCCCCACCCACCTCCCATAGCCAGCATTAACTCTCCCCTGTAAACACCGCCTGATCAGAGCTATCAACTGCCCCAGGTCCCTGAGTGGGCAGGAGTCTGGCCTGGTGTGGGCCTTGGTCCTGGGTGTATATTCCATATGGTGCCCTGGGAGGCAGCAGGAGTGAGGCCCTGATTGATGGGGCCTCCTCACCCCTGGGATTATGTGCATTAGAGCTGCCCTCTCCTCCAGTACCAAAAAAGCTGCTAATGCTGTTGGATGAGTTGACTCTTACCCTCCGCCTCCAGTGGAAAGCCGAGGTGAACCTCAGCAGTGCCCACACTATTCTTAAAATGTTATTTTATGCAATAAACTTTCTAGAAAGTAGGGCTCTGGCCCTGAGATTTTGCAATGTATTGAAGGAACTGCGGCTGTGTGATATTTGAGTGATTTTGCAGTAAAGACCTGATCTTTCTAATCACCGTCTGACTTCTGAATCCTAACTCATGGGAGGTGGGGAAACCAGCCATCATAACCATTGGATGAGCCCCCCACTTACCCATTAGCCCCTGGGCATAGGGAGGTCTCCAGGTCACTGAAGAACACTGGGAGGCAGCAGCTGTGTACCAGGAGTGGCCATCGAGAAAAGAGCCCATAAATCACAGTGTATAGTCCCACCCTTCCGCCCAGGAGTTGGGATCCCCCCTGGGATGGGATTTTAGGGACTTTGGGGAGGTTCACTCATACATTCATCTGTGACAACTGAAGCTGACTCCCCCATGGCTTCTTTCCTGCTCCTTAAATGTCAACACTGATCACGAACACGGCAGGAATTCTTGGAGAAATAAAGCAGTGTGGAAGGGACGGGTGGGAGGGGAGCAGGTGACTTAAGCAGAGCCCCAGAATCATGAATCTTGGATTTAGGGCTCAAAGTGGCTTTTATTTGGTTGCCAGCCTTTCTCACAAGTTCCAGAAGCCCCTGGGGTAGGGGTGGGGGGGGACTCTAGGGGGAAGCCCCCCACTGTCCATGTAAGAACAAAAGAAGGAAACAGACTTAATTCCCAGAAAGTCAGTTTGCAGGAAAATGGAGCAGAAAAGAATAACATTCAGGTCTGCAGTTTCCTGCCATTGAAGATCCCTTTCAACCCATCATGGAAACCCTCTGCCCATCCATGAGCCCCAGCTTCCTCCAAGGGTCTTCCCTCTTCCAGGGGCAGTAGATGGTAGGCCCAGAGATGCAAAGAGGAACTGGGTTTGAGGGCTGGGGGGGGCAGGCCCAGGGGAGGGCCATGGGCATGTGAGCTCATGCTGCCCTGCCCTTGGACTCAACCCAAAATACCTTTAATGCCACATGTTTCCCCTTCCTCCCTTTCTACCTAGAGAACGGGAGGTTTGGAGATCACAGCTCAACCCCAAAGAGCTCATCTCAGTAAAAGTAGTAATAATAATGAAGTGTGTGTACTTGACACTGCTCTTAGTGCATCTCATTTTATCTTCTCAGCAAGCCTATAGTAGGTAGGCGTTACTATCCCCAGTTTATTGGAAAGAAAGCTGAGATGCAGACATAAGTCAGTACTCACAATGTCTAAAGGCCAACACAGGACAGAGCTGGACATCAGCCTGCTAGACCCCAAACAAGGAGTACAATCACTACCAGCCACTGCCATCCTGCCTAGCCAGGACAGATGGGGAGACCTAAGAGGTGGGGTGGAGGGAGGGTCCAATCCAGTCACTATTTTCTAAGTATGCAGGGCAATGCTGAGTTTTGCTGTGACTGCCTCAGGGATCTTAAGATGCCACCAGAATTCAGATGCACTGAGATTCTACTAGCATAAGGAGAACTCACTGGTGGGCAACCCCTCACAGGGTCAAAGATGTGGAGGAAATGGGGTTCAAGAAAGAGCATGGCCAGATTCAGTTTCCAATCAAACACTCAACTCACCTGAAGTACCCAGCTCTCAGCACAAGCATCTAAGGGAGAGGGCACAACTGTTCCTTCCACCCGCGCTACCGCTTGAGCCACATCCCCAGCCCGAGAGCAAAGAAATTTTATTTTGCACCAATAAAAATATGGAAAAATAAATTATTTGTCTACCCATCATGTAGCTCCTGCTTGAGAATATGACTTAAAAAGCAGTTTAGATGAACTGCACTCACCAAGTTACAAACCCATATTAGAGGTGAGACTACACATACCTCTATGAATGTTACAGGCCACTAAAATGATTAATAATGGTTCAGCTGCATTAACAACCTTCTCCGAGAATGTAAATACCTCCTAAGTGTTAGCTTTCAACCAAAACAAAACAAAACAGACCAGGTGCAATGGTGCACACCTGAATCCCAGCAGCTCAAGAGGCTGAGGCAGGAGGATGAGTTCAAAGCCAGCTTCAGGAATGTCAAGGTGCTAAGCAGTTCGGTGAGACCTTGACTCTAAATACAATACAAAATAGGGCTGGGGACGCAGCTCAGTGGTTGAGTGCTCCTGAGTTCAATCCCCACAGTACTCGCCCCCCTGAAAACAGAAAACAAAAAAACAAAACAAAAAATGGGCTGGAAATGTGGTTCAGTGGTTAAATGCCCCTGAGTTCAACCCCCCAGTACAAAATAATAATAATTATTATTATTGTGCTTTTATAAAATATTTTTTAAATGTTGATGAACCTTAATTTTATTCATTTATTTATATGCAGTGCTGAGAATCGAACCCAGTGCCTCACACATGCTAGGCAAGCGCTCTACCACTGAGCGATGATCCCAGCCCAATTGTATTTTTTTTAAAACAGGTTCACTATTAGTGTAACTTCTTATTTTTTAAATTTATTTAGGTAATTTTTGGTTTTTTTATTGTTCTTTTTTTTTTGGATTGAACCCAATCCAAAAAACTCACTTAACCACTGAACCACATTCCCAGCCACCCCCCTTTTTAGTTGTAGATGGACACAATATCTTTATTTTGTTTATTTATTTATATGTGGTGCTGATGATAAAATCCAGTGCCTCTCAGAGCTAGGCAAGCACGCTACCACTGAGCCACAACCCCAGCCCCATCCTTTTTTTTTTTTTTTTTAATTTAGAGACAGGATCTCACTGAGTTGCTAAGTGCTTTGCTAAGTTGCTGAGGCTGTCTTTGAACTCCCAATCCTCCAGCCTCAGCCTCCCAAGCTGCTGGGATTATAGGTGTATGCCATGGCACCCAGCCTAACTTTTATTTATTTATTTTTTTAAACTTTTTTTTTAAGTTGTAATTGGACACATTACCTTTATTTTATTTATTTATTTTTATGTGGTGCTGAGGATGGAACCCAGCACCTTGCACGTGCTAGGCAAGTGCTCTACCACTGAGCCACAACCCCAGCCCCAGGAATTAGTTTTGAGGGGGGGAAAAATGCACAAGGCTACTAATTGCAATAAATTATTTATAACAGCATATAACTGAAAATAATATAAAAGTTCAACAAAAAGGAACAATGAAAATATAACTATACAATGGAGTACCAGTTAAGCTCTTAAAGATGTAGAACTATCTGTCTCAGCAGTAAACATTTTGACACAATCATAAAAATATTACAAAACAATAGTGTTACTCCAGTTTTCTCTTCTATAAAACAGGAATAACAATAGAACCTGTCACACAGGTAGTTTTGGGAATTAAATGAGGTGCCACTTTTTTCTTTTTTTTTTTTTTTTTTTCGTTGTGGTGCTAGAGATTGAACCCAAGGCCTCACACATCATTAGGCAAGTGCTATCTACCTCTTAGCTACATTCCTAGTGAGATCAAACTTTTATTTATTACTTTTTGGAGGGATACTAGGGATTGAACCTATGCACACTTAACCAGTAAACCATATCCCCAGCCCTTTTTATTTTTATTTTTTGTTTTGAGACAGAGTCTTGCTGAGGCTGGCTTTGAACTTGTGATTCTCCTGCCTCAGCCTCCTTAGCTATGAGGTCACACTTTTAAAAAGATTGTTAGTACAGTGCTTAGTATATATAGTAAAAGCTCAATAAACAATATATACTTTAGGAGGAAAAAAGGTATACACAGAAAATTTCTGCAAGTACATACTGTACAATGATATACTACTGAAGATTATTATCATGCAATAATTCTTGGTTTTCTTGTATTTTCTAATTTTCCTACAGTAAATATAAAACACAATCTTAACAAAAGTTAACCATAGTTTGGCATTTTTTACTTTTATTAGTATTTCCTAATTTTATAGAAACTTTTTTGGGGGGAGAGGTAATAGGGATTGAATCCAGGGACTCACTCATGTACAGAATTCATTTCCAGGCCTTTTTATTTTGAGACAGAATCCTACTAAGATGCCCAGATTGGCCTTGAATTTGAATTTGCAATCCTTTCTCAAGACTCTAGAGTTGTTGGGATTACATGTTTGTGCCATTGTACCCAGCTCCACAATCACATTACAATAACAGTTCTGAAAATACTATTACTCAATACCCCCCAAAATGACACTATTAAACATTTAAGGACATGAGAAGCCATTCATACCATTCACAATATAGTAATGAAAAAAAAAAGCAGATTAGAAATCAGTATGTATAGTATGCACAGCCTCTTTTTTTTTTTTTAAGTAGAAGGGAAAGAAGAAGGAGGAGATATACATAAAACCATTATGAAGACTGGATTATAAGCTGGGTGCAGTTGTGCACACCTGCAATCTCAGCAGCTCAGGAGGCTGAAGCAGAAGGATTTCGAGTTCAAAGCCAGACTCAGCAATGGCAAGGTGTTAAACAACTCAGTGAGACCCTGCCTCTAAATAATTAAATACAAAATGTGGCTCAGTGGCTGAGTGCCCGAGTTCAATCCCTGATAAGGGGGGAGATTGGATTATGAGTGGCTATTCCTTTTTCCTTATCCACAGTTTCTAAATTTTTAAATATATCTCCCCCCCATTCCAGTTCTAGGGACTGAACTCAGGGGTGCTCTATCACTGAGCTGTGTCCCCAGCCCTTTTCATTTCTCATTTTTATTTATTTATTTTTGGGGGGTCAGGGATTGAATTCCAAGGGACTCAACCATTGAGCCACATTTCCAGCCCTATTTTGTATTTTATTTAGAGACAGGATCCCACTGAGTTGCTTAGCACCTTGCTTTTGGCTCAGGCTTTCTTTGAACTTGCAATCCTCCTGCCTCAGCCTTTTGAGCTGCTGGGAACAGGTGTGTGCCAACACACTGGCTTATTTTTTATTTTGAGGCTGGGTCTCTAAGTTGTTTAAGGCCTCTTTAAATTGCCCAGTCTGGGCTTAACTTATGAATCTCTTGCCTCAACCTCTGAGACCCTGGGATTATAGGTATGCATTACACCCAGCTGAACATATTACTTTTGTAAAGAAAATATTATTAAACTTGTCCAAAACTGAGCTCTTTCACAAACATAATTATTTCTTAAATAAAACCATCAATCTAGCTCCCAAATCTCTCAAATCTCCTTCCTCTTTCTGTCACCAAACTCTTTACGATTTTACTCTCTGGGCTGGGGTTGTAGCATGGTGGTAGAGTGCTTGCCTAGCTTGTGTGTGGCAATGGCTTCAATCCTCAACACCACATAAAAAAATAAATTAAATAAAGGCATTGTGTCCATCTATAACTAAAAAGAAATATTTTTAAAAAACATTTTACTTTCTAGGACTGGGGTTGTGGCTCAGCAATGGAGGGCTCGCCTAGCATGTGCGGGGCCCTGGGTTCGATCCTCAGCACCACATAAAAATAAAATTGGGGTGTTGTGTCCAACTACAATTAAATAAACAAATTTTTTTAAAAAAATTTACTTTCTAAATCATGTCCACTCTTCATCCTCACTGCTTTAGTCCAGACCCTCAGATTTTTTTTAGTTATAATTTTTAAATTTTTTTTTAGTTATAGACACAATATCTCTATTTAATTTATTTTTATGTGGTGCTGAGGACCAAACCCGAGGCCTCACACATGCTAAGCAAGCACTCTACTACTAAGCTACAATTGGAGCCCCCAGAACCTCAATTTTTAATAACAATAGTCTTTTGTGGAGTCCCAACCCCTAATCCACTTCCACACTGTAAGAGTGACCTTTCTAATACAAACTGAACAGGTTGCTCCAGTTGTTGAAATACTTTAACAACTCCCCACAAGAGAAAAATCCAAACCCTCAGCCTCTCTGGCTTCATCTCCTATCACATCATCTCAAGTAATAATCTAAACCTCCGTATGCTTTCTCACAAATCACCATCCTTTCACATTCTGCTTTAAGTGCCTTTCTTCTGACTAAAATCTGCTCACTTCAGACTCAGTTCAAGCATTACCTCTCCTCAGGGCCTTTGCCTCCCCTTCCTCCTCCCACTATAGCCACAGTAGCTCTTAATGAGCTTGCATACAAAATTTCACCTCAAATGGAGTTCATATACATCCTAAGAAGATGTCTGAAAACCAGAGGTTATGGGGAAAATAAGTACAAGTTGGCAGATCTAAACTCTAGTCCTACTTCTGAGACCAATCTAATTAAACAAGTCACTTTCCCCTTCCCACTCCCTACTTTTCCTGAACTGTACCCCAGTCTTTTTTTTTTTTTTTTTTTTTTTTTTTTTTTTTTGTGGTGCTGAGGATTGAACCCAGGGCCTTGTGCATGCGAGGCAAGCACTCTACCAACTGAGCTATATCCCCAGCCCCCCAGCCCTTTCTATTTTGAGACACAGTCTCATTAAGTTACCCAAGCTGGCCTCAAATTAAGCAAGTCACTTTTCCTCTTCAAGACACAATTTCTTACCTATTAAATACCTAATTATATAAATAATTATGTGCACACACATATGCATATGTATATATATTATGTACACACACACACCTCTGGACCATTTTTGTCAGAAGTTACTTTTACTTGTAAATTTTACTAAAATGAGAAGGCACAGATTCCTTCCTTTTTTTTTTTTTTTTTTTTTTTGGTACCAGGGATTGAACTCAGGGGCACTCAACCACTGAGCCACATCCCCAGCCCTATTTTTTGTATTTTTATTAGAGGCAGGGTCTCACTGAGTTAAGGGCCTTGCTGTTGCTGAGGCTGGCTTTGTACTCACGATCCTCCTATCTCAGCCTCCCAAACCACTGGGATTTAGGGGTACAACACCGCAACTGGCCCCTTTTTCTTTTTGAGACTGAGTATCACTAAATTGCTCAGGGTCTAAATTGCTAAGGTTGGCCTTGAACTTGTGATCCTCCTCTCAGTCTCCCAAGCCACTGAGATTATCCAGCTACAGATTCCTTCTTTATTATGTGATACCAGGAGGTTTCACAGCCCAGGTAAGGTTAGAGTGGCTGCCTCCCTGTTTTTTTTTCCTCCCATTATTGAAACTTTGTATTCTTACCAATCTATTCCATAAGCTTCTTTCTTTTTTCCCATTACTAAGGACTAAACCCAGAGTAAGATGTTTAACCACTGAACTACATTCCCAGCCCTTTTTAATTTTCATTCTTTTTTTTAATTAAACTTAGCAAATATCAACATTTTATTTTCTATTAATTCTTATTTTATCATCAGGCATATAGAAAGTCTATTAAGAACTTACTAAAAATATTCACTGAATTAATAACTTTCATTTTAACAGATATACCTATTGTGTTTCTTTTTTTATTTCATATATGACAAATAGTGGAATGCATTACATTCATAATTATCCATTCACAGCACAATTTTTCATAACTCTGTATATAAAGTATGTTCACAGCAAATTATGCGATTATACATGAGTTCTCTTATTGATTTTTTTTGCATTACAATTCTTAATACACCTTTATAACACAATTTATCATATCTCTGTTTGTATATAAGATATGCTGACACCAAATTCACATCTTCAGACATGTATTTTGTATAATGATGACCATCCCCTTCCACCATCCTTGCTATTCTCCTTCTCCCTCCCACCCCTATTCCCTATCTAGAGGTAATCTTTAATTTCCATTCTGAGGCAGCAATCTCACTAAATTGTGGAGGCTAGGCTTGGACTTTCTTTCTTTCTTTTTTTAAGAATTTTTAGTGTAGGGGCTGGCGTCTAGCTCAACAGTACAGTGTTTGCCATGTATGTGTGAGGCACTGCGCTCGATTCCCAGCACCACATATAAATAAGCAAATAAAAAATAAGGGTCCATCAAACAACTTAAAAAATATTTTTACATGGGCTGGGGATGTGGCTCAAGCGGTAGCGCGCTCGCCTGGCATGTGTGCGGCCCGGGTTCGATCCTTAGCACCACATACAAACAAAGATGTTGTGTCCGCCGAGAACTAAAAAATAAATATTAAAAATTCTCTCTCTCTCTCTCTCTCTCTCTCTCTCTCTCTCTCTCTCTCTCCCTCCCTCCCTCCCTCTCTCACTCTATCTTTAAAAAAAAAAAAAAAAAAATATTTTTACAAAATTTTAGTGTAGATGGACACAATTTATTTTATTTCTTTATTTATTTTTATGTGGTGCTGAGGATCGAACCCAGTGCCTCACATGTGCTAGACAAGCACTCTGCCACTGAGCCATGACCCCAGCCAATCCCTCCAATTCTTAAGCAACCACTGATCTTTTTACTATCTTCATAGTCTTTCTGATTCTAGAATGTCATATAGTTGAAATCATATACCATAGAGCATCTTCAGATTGTCTTTTCATTTGGTAATAGGCATTTAAGAGTCCTTCATGTCTTGACATCTCTTTTAGCTTCTTTTGAGATGAGGTCTCATTATATTGCCCAGGCTGATCTCTAATTCCTGTACTCAAGTGATTGTCCTGCCTCAGCTTCAGAGTTGCTGGGACAATAGTCACATGATACTACATCCATTTTTTAGCTCTTTTTCTTTTTTAGTGTTGACTAATATTCCATTGTTTAGATATACTACAGTCTGCTCATCCATTCCTACTGAATGACATCTTGGTTGCTTCTACGTTTTGTCAATTCTGAAGAAAGGTGCTATAAACATCCATGTGAAGGGTTTTTCAACTCCTTTGGGTAAATACTAAGCAGTGTGACTGTTGGATCACATGATAAAAGTATGTTGTATTCTGTAAGAAACTGCCAGACTTCTTCCAAAGTGGCTGTACCATTTTGCTTCACATCTTTGCAGCATGGGTGGTTTTGGATTTTGGCTATTCTTTTTTTCTTTGTTTGCTGGTCTGCAGTACTAGAGTTTGAACCCAAAGGCACTCAACCACTGAGCTACATATCCAGCCCTTTTTATTTTTTAGACAAAGTCTCGCTAAGTTGCCCAAGTTGGCCTCAAACTTGCGATCCTCCTGCCTCAGCCCAAGTTACTGGAAACATAGGCAAGCACTACTGCAACCACATAAAAAAGGATTTGTTTGTTTTTTGCCAGCACTGGGGATGGAACCCAGGTCCTTGCACATACTCAGCATGTGCTCTACCACTAAGATGTATGAATTTTGGCAGTTGTATAAGGTGTGTGGTGGTATCTTGTTTTAACGTGCAATTCCTTAATGACATGATGTTAAACATATTTTCATATGCTTACTTGCCATCTGTATATCATCTTTGGTGAGGCTGTCTGTTTAGGTCTTTTGACTTTTTGTATGTGTGTGCTGGGGACTAAACCTAGGGCTCTACCATGATAAACCCATGCTCTACCACTGAGCTACACCCAATCCCTATTTATCATTTTTTTTCTATTTATCATTTTTTAAAACTGAGTTGTTTTGTTTTCTTATTGTTCAGTTTCAAGAGCTCTTTATATGTTTTAGATAACAGTCCTTTATCAGATATGTCTTCTGCAAATATTTTCTCCCAGTCTGTGGCCTGTCTTTTTCTTCTCTTGATTTTCACAATCTTTTAAAAATAAAAAACCAGTCTTAGTTTGAGGGCCAAATAAAAATAGGCTATGGATCAGATATGACTCATAGGCCATAGTTTACTGACACCTGGTATAAGCACATTCACGGAATCTGATAAGAGCATAACTTACCACCTGAGAAGGTAGTCACTTATCAAGTAGTAGAACAGCACTCAAAAACTACAATAGCTGCCCCCCACAGTCACACTCATGGAAGCTGATCAGAGCATAACTACCAATGAAAAGTTAGCCACCTATCAAGTAACAAAACAGCACTCAAATATACTGCTGTCCCCCTATTATAGTTTTTTTTTTGTTGTTGTTGTTGTACTAGAGATTGAACTCCTGGGCATGCCACCACTAAATTACACCCCAGCTGCTGCTGCTATTGTTCTTTTTCTTCTTTTTTTTGGAGTCAGGGTCTAAGTTGCCAAGGCTGGCAAACTTGCAATCCTCCTGCTTCAGCTTCCTAAATTGCTGAGATTATAAGCACTTACTCTCAGGCCAGCCCTCTATTATAGTTTGTAACTAATTTGCATTTCACAAAATGAGGCTAAAACCAGGAAAGTAATTTACCCTAAGACATTAAAATAGGAGCCAAAGATATAACAGTAGTTACTTCTAAAATGATTGGTCTCAAGGAAATCCCATTTCTTCCTTTCTTTCCTTCTGTCTCAGTATGTTGTCCAGACTGGTCTCAAAACTGCTGGTCTGCAGCAGTCCTCCTGCCTCAGCTCCCACAAGCAGTTGGGACTATAGGTGTGCATCACTGTATCCAGCTAGGAAATTGCATTTCTTGATCCCCAAAACTGAAATATAAAAAGGGCTGGGAATGTGGCTTAGTGGCTGCTCATCTTAGAATGCATATCAGCTCTATGCCAAAGCCACCATGGCTTCCTCAGGCTAAATTTTAGCTAATAACAACCACAAGATTTCTAAGATTGAAGATAAGAGTACTACAGTTGTCCTCTGTCCTGTTACCAAACCAAGTACATTTTAGCCCCTGACTACCAAGCAATTCACTGCAACCAAGCAGAAGCTACACACACATTTCCAGACATTTTATATATAGGCAGTAAAAGATACTAGCCATTTTTCCTTTCCAGTCCTAGGATCTACAATACAGTAAGGAAAAGAAAATGTGCCTCTTTGTATTGTCAAAGCTAAAAAACAACTTGAAATCACAGTGCTATAACATCTTCAAAAAAGATGTTGCATAAATCCAAGGCAGATGATTATTACATCTATTTTCAAAGCCTGTGTCAATTTTCCATTTTTCCAAAAGCATTAATAGATTCCTGGATTTAGGCAGCAAAATATAGAGTAGCTAAATACTCATAATTAATATTTCCTCCCCACCCACATATCCTAAGAACCAGGGGATTTAGGGATTTAGCCAGAAAAATGGAGTCACACAAGGCCAAAGTTATTATCATCAGTCAATATTTAATACTAGGGAAGAGAGGGGAGTTAATCAGATGAAAGACACATCCTAATTTAGAAATGCAGACCAAAGCTAGACAGACTAAAACAGAGTCTGAATACAAAAGCAATGCTAGGTGATAGCTAAGGAGTTTGTCATGGAAGCATGAGATGTCACTCATAGTTGAGAAAGAACTCTTCTAAATCAGGGTTTTCAAATATGCCTTAAGATAAGATACATTTAGAGGATCTGTTTAAAACACAAACACAAAAATATCTGTGGGGGCTGGGGTTATGGCTCAGTGGTAGAGTGCTTGCTAGCACATGTAAGGCCCTGGGTCTGATCCTTAGCACCACATAAAAATAAATGAATAAGGGTATTGTATCCAACCACAACTAACTAAATAAATAAATAAATAAATCTGTGGGCCCTAAATCCACACCCACTAAAATCAGAAAATTTCCAGAAGACCTGATATTTTATATATTAAAGAAGCATTTTAAGTGATTCTTGGGGTTAGGGAAATCTGGAAAACACTGTATCAAAGGAGTATTACTAATCACAGACACAGTATTACACTGCACAGATACTATGGTGTTTGAATGGACATCTGCAAGAAAAAGCTGATGAATGTGTAGGTTAAACATGATAGACTAAATGCATTTATCAATGTTCCCTCATAAAAACACCATTAAAATGACAGCAAAGATGGGCTGGGGTTGAGGCTCAGTGGTAGAGTACTTGCCTAGCATGTGTGAGTTATTTTATTATAAATAAAATAAAGTTATAAGAAAGTGTTGGAGATAACTATTAGAATCTATGTTCTAATTGGTTGTACAATTTAAAAAAATAAGGGCTGGGGTTGTGGCTCAGTGGTAGAGTACTTGCCTAGTGTGTGAGAGGCCCTAGGTTCGATTCTCAGCACCCCATAAAAATAAATAAATAAAAAGAAAGGTATTGTGTCCAACTACCCCCCCCCAAAAAAAAAAAGACAGCAAAGAGCCAGGCCTGGTTGTGCACACCTGGAATCAAAGCAATTTGGGAGGCTAAGGCAGGAGTATCACAAATTCAAGAACAGTCCCAGCAATTCAGCAAGGCCTTAAGCAACTTAGCAAGACCCTTTCTCAAAAAAAGAAAATTTAAAAAGGGCTGGGGAGGGGCTAGGGCTGTAGCTCAGTGGCAGAGCCCTTGCCCTGCATGTGTGAGGCACTGGGTTTGATCCTTACACCATATAATAAAATAAACAATAAAAAAAGGCATGCTGTCCATCTACAACAACAACAAAAACAAAAAAAAAAGAGGGTCGGGGGCTGGGGATGTAGCTTAGTGGTAAAGTGTCCCCTGGGTTCAATCCCCAATACAGAAATAAAAAAGGAAAAGAAAAGCCAGCAACACGGGTTAGGGATGTGGCTCAAGCGGTAGCGCGCTCGCCTAGCATGCATGCGGCCTGGGTTCAATCCTCAGCACCACATACAAACAAAGATGTTGTGTCCGCAGAAAACTAAAAAATAAATATTAAAATTCTCTCTCTCTCTCTCAAAAAAAAAAAAAAAAAAGCCAGCAACAGAACAGAGATTTCTTTTTCTTTTCTTTTTTTTTTTTTAAGATACAAACCTAAAGAAAAGAAAAGAAAAAACAAGTTAGAGCTACAGCACAGTGGTAGAATGTGTAGTACTTAGCATGTACCATGAGGCTTTGGGTTCAATCCCAAAACTAAAAAAATGTAAAAACAAAACAAAACAAGAACAATGAAAAAAACAAAAAAGAAGAAGGAGGAAGGAGAAGGAGGAAGGAGAAGGGAGGAGAAGGGAGAAGGGAGGAGAAGGGAGAAGGGAGGAGAAGGGAGAAGGGAGAGGGAGAAGAAGAAGAAGGAGGAGGAGGAGGAGGAGGAAGGAGGAGGAGGAGGAAGGAGGAGGAGGAGGAGGAGGAGGAGGAGGAGGAGGAGGAGGAGGAGAAAGATGTCAACAACATTTTGAAAGCTGGAATGCAGATATACTAGGAATAAATAACTTCACAGAAGCCAGGCATGGAATCCAAGAGACTCAGAGGCGGAGGCAGGAAGGTCACAAGTTCGAAACCAGCCTTAGCCAATGTAGCAAGACCCTATTTCAAAACAAAAAAATTAAAATGACTGGGGATGTAGCTCAGTAATAAAATGTCCTGGGTTCAATTCTCAGTTCCAAAAGGAAGAAGAAAAAACATTTAGAAAAGGCTCAGAAATTAGAGGTGCCTGATACTTCTGGAAAAGAGGATGTAGGAGGGTATAATACAGGACTGAGGTTTTTGGCTCAGTGGTAGACTGGAAGTCTACTTAAAAACAACAACAACAACATATTCCTCTATCTTCTTCCATGCTACCACTTAGAAGATTGAGAAAATTGAACAAGAGGGCCTCTGAACCAAGGGACCTGTCACAGATAAGACAGGAATGCCACAATGAAAATAGGGAGATCAAGTAAAATATCTAACTACTCAAATAGCAAGTCCTCTTCTCCCTCCCCAACTCTCTTCTCCTATGTGGCTCCAGAATCAGCAGTTGTCAGACACACTCAAACACCAGCCACGGGCCTATACTCTATAGGCAAGAATATTCTGACCAGCCTGCCAGTTTACCCTACGGGTGTGATGAGCCCAGGGCCACCTAGTTTGAGCTTTTTAGTGTCTCATTCTTAAAAATAAACAGAGAAGGGCGGGAATTGTGGCTCAGAGGAGAGCACTCGCCTAGCATGCATGAGGCACTGGGTTTGATCCTCAGCACCACATAAATGTAAAATATATTGTGTGGGCTGGGGCTGTAGCTGAGTAGCAGAGCACTTGCCTATCATTCGTGAGGCACTGGGTTCAATCCTCAGCACCACATACAAATAAATAAAGTAAAGGTAGTCTGTTATCTACAACTACAAAAAAAAAAAAAAATTAAATAAAGAAAATATATTGTATCCACCTATAACTAAAACATAAATATTTTGAAAAAATAAACAGAGAGCCAAAAATTATCAGATATTTGAAGAAAATCTCTGATAGGAAGGACAGAATCAAAGCAAACAAACAACTTATGATGACGTGCAAAAATACTGATACATAAAATTCAGAGAATAAGCCCAGTGTAGTGGTGCACACCTGTAATCCCAGCAACACAGGAGGTGTTTTAAAAATATCTTTTTTAAAAATATCTTTTATTTTATTTTCTAATTTGTTCTAATTTGTTATACATGACAGTAGAATGCACTTTGACACATTGTACACAAATGGAGCACAATCTTTTAGAATTTTTACCAAAGATAAAGCGAGGGGCAAAAGGAGCTGCCCAGCACATCTGCCAGAGGAAGGGAGGCAGCGTCAGGTCAGCAGCCTGAACAGACTCTTGCCTCCAGGGCTCTGACCAGCCGCATAGCCTCCTGACAAGTTCTGTTCAAATACCCTGGGGGCAGTTTAGGCCTGGGTGGGGCTGGAAGGGGGAAGAGAGTTTGAGGGGGACTAGACATCAAAGAAGGATCAGAGATTCCACAATTTCACAAAACTTTCGCAAACAGCTTTTTGTCCACCCCCCCTGCATTGTCCTGGACGCCAAATTTGCATAAATCCTGGAAGTTATTACTAAGCATTATTAGTGGCAGCCCCAGGTAATTTCCTCCCAGGCCTCCATGGGGTTATGTATAAAGGCCCTCTGGAGTTGGCCCCTGACAGAGCCCAGAGCCTGCAGCCCAGACCCCACAAGACCATGGCTGGCCCTGCTGCCCGGAGCCCCACGAAGCTGATGGGTGAGGATCCTGGCTACCTATTTGCTCTGGGTTTGGGAGGGAGTCCGGAGTGGCAGAGGGGCTGGGATCTCCTTTCTGGGCTGGGGGATTGGAGACACTTGGCCTTGTCCCCGGGAGGGAGCCAGGTGGGAGGGGACAGCATCTCCTGAGCAGGGTCTGCTCCAGCCCTACAGCTGCTGCTGTGGCACAGTGCATTCTGGACGGGGCAAGAGGCTGTGCCCCTGGACCCTGCCAGCTCCCTGCCTGTCCCCCAGAGCTTCGTGCTCAAGTGCTTAGAGCAAGTGAGGAAGATCCAGGCCCAAGGCTCTGTGCTACAGGAGAAGCTGGTGAGTGAGACAGTGGAAGCCGCCTGAGGGTGTGGAGGAAAGAAGACCAGAGAGAGAGAGAGAGAGAGATGGAGGGAGCAGGGAGGAAAGGGGAGCTAACTGAGGGAACTGAGAAGATGTCATCAGGAAGGGGCGTAAAGAGTGAGACACATGGGGGACATGGAAGAGAATTAAGAGAGTGGAGCTGAGGCCGAAGGGCAGGGCCCAGGGCAGTCAGAATTGGGGCGCAGAGTAGAATGGGGCTGAGAAACTGGGCAGGACACTGAGGGAAGGGAAGCCCAGGGAAATGGGAAGGCTTAAGGAGGAGCAGCCTGCAACCTGGCCCTGGTGAGTGGTCCTCAACATCCTTCCATTCCCAGTGTGCCACCTACCAGCTGTGCCATCCTGAGGAGCTGGCGCTGCTCGGCCACTCTCTGGGCATTCCTCAGGCTCCCCTAAGCAACTGCTCCAGCCAAGGCCTGCAGCTGGTGAGTGGCTGGAGGGGAATGGGGAGAGGCAGGTCAGAGGGAGGGAGCACACCCCTATGCCAAGGTGCCTGGGAACAGGGAGTGGCCCACCCCATGCAGCGCCTACCTCTCCTACTCTGCTCTCCAGACAGGTTGCCTGAGCCAACTGCAGAGCGGCCTCTTCCTCTACCAGGGCCTCCTGCAGGCCCTGGCAGGGATATCCCCCGAGTTGTCTCCCACTGTGGACATGCTACAGCTGGATGTTGCCAACTTTGCCACCACTGTCTGGCAGCAGGTGAGCCCTGGAGAGAGAGGCAAGTGACTGACGGGGGTGGAGACCAGGTCATACTGCCATGGCCACACTACATCCTGGAAGCTCGCTACAGTCGAGAGAGCATTCTCGGGGGGCCTTGTGCAGTCAGCCACACCCCTGCTTTCAGGACTCTCCTGCTGGCCTACCTCCAGTCCCTCAAGCCAAGGGCAAGGAGTCAGGTCTCAGACCTGAGTCTCAGTTCCACCATGAACTGCGTGGCTGCCCACAGCCCTGCGCAACAGCCCCCTCCAGTGTTTTCTCACTTGCAGCAACTCCTGCTCAGCAGAGCCTGATCCCTCATCTCTTCTTTCATCTGCAGATGGAAGACCTAGGGGTGGCCCCTGCTGTGCATCCCACCCAGGGCACCATGCCAACCTTCACCTCTGCCTTCCAGCGCCGGGCAGTAGGTGTCCTGGTTGCTTCCCGACTGCAGAGGCTCCTGGAGCTGGTGTACCGGGTTCTGCGCCACCTTGCTGAGCCCTGAGCAAAGCCCTCCCCACCCAGTGTATTTATCTCTATTTAATATTTATGCTTATTTAAGCCTAATATTTAAAGTCAGGGAAGAGAGAACAGAGCCCCAGACCTCTGTATCCTTCCCTCCATCTCCGAGTTTCATTCTCCTGCCTGTAGCAGTGAGAAAAAGCTCCTGTCCTCCTGTCCACTGGGTGGGAGGTAGATAGGTAAATACCAAGTATTTCTTCCTGGAGCTGCTCCCTGGCCCTGGCTCTGTGGGGCACTAAGAAGAGCCACAGTGAACCCTGAGGTATCTACCTTGGGGCCCCAGGAAGCATGAGAAGGTCTCCCATGTGGGAGACAAACCAACCCTGTTTAATATTTAAACAGCAGTGTTCCCCAACTGGATCCTTGTATTCCTCGTTCTGGTCAGCCAAGTCCTGTGTCCCCTCACATCCCCATCCCCATAGGCATTATTAAGTCTCTGGAGAAACACAGGCAGCCGGGACTAGGAGTCTTGGACCTGGAATTTGTTGAAGAATCTAGTTTCTTTCTGTTTTGGGGGGCATGTTTGACTCCCAGTACAAGGAGCTCAGACATCAGTGTCCTTGGGTTTCTTGCCCCTGTCCCCACCAAAGTCAGATTCTCCTTTTAGGACTGGGATTAGGAAGGGAGAAGACAAGGGGCAATCACGAAGGGAGTGTGATGTGAAAGGAAGCCCAAGCTCAGCCTCTACCCTGTCCCCACTCTTCATTGTAACTGTGCTGAGGATAATAAATGTCCTCTAGTAAATGTCCTTCCTTCTTCTTGAGTCCAGCTAGTGCCTGGCCAGGGGCTGGTGAATGGTGGGAGAGGCCAGAGGGAGTGGGGAGGAGGCTGAGGAGGAGGCAGGTCCTCTAGCTCACCCAGCGCTGACTCCTTCAGCATGTACCGCCTGGGCGCCTACTCTGCAAGTGCTGGGCTGTGCTAGGGACAGAGCAATAAAAAGCACACATTCCTTGTCCTGGTGCAGCCATAGCCTTGTAGGAAAGGCAGAACGCAGACAGACTGTGGGTGCTGGAGGCGAGAGAAGGCTTGGGGCTAGGGTGGGCTCACCGGGCCAGACACAGGCCGACTGGGCTATAGCCAGGGGTCCTGAACATGTGCACAGCTGGCTGCTTTACCAGCTGCCATAAACTTGAGCCCATCCAGAGTTGCCCACAAAGACGGAAGATGAGGAAGCCGAGTGTTTGGTGACCACTTGGATAAGAACTCAAATTCCAGGGGCTGGGATTGTGGTTCAGTGGAGAGCGCTCGTCTAGCACATGGGAGGCCCTGGGTTCGATCCTCAGCACCACATAAAAATAAATAAATAAAATAAAGATATCATGTCCAGTTACAGCCAAAAAGTAAATAAATAAATAAATAAAAACATTAAATTTAAAAAAAAAGAGAACTCAAATTCCAGGCCCGGTTATCTCTTCCTCACAGAGCACTCGTCCAATCAGCCCTTTCCTGCCTGGCTCAGCCTGCGGGTGAAGAGGTCCCAGGGCAGGGCTGGGATGTGGCCAGGGAGAGCTGGGTCCTCGCCTCCTTACCACGTGTGTGAGGCACACCTGTAACTGAAGGGTCCCTGCCTGGTTTGGGAGTGTCCCCCAAGCCAAGTGGAGCCACCATCCTCAAGACCTCCCACCTGTGGCTCCTCAGTCACCTCCATTCCCTTCCCCACCTGGTCCTTAGGCAGGGTCAGAGCCCTGCAGGATAGCTCAGGGCCTTCTGCCTCAGGCTTGGAGAGTGGGTTGTGAACAAAAAAGGGTTAAGGAGTTCCTGTCCTTATCACCCCTGCTCTTTTTCTGGAGGGGACAGATCAAATTATGGGTCAATCAGACTGGGTGGGGCATGAGAGAAGAGCAGGACACCCTGCCCCAGCATCTTATGGCCTTCTGCCCAGGCTCCCTTCTCAGGGTATGGCTCAGGGCAGGGAAGGCGGTACCTCTCCTTTCCACCCCAGTCGAGTCTGTGGAAAGCAGCTGTTCTCATCCCCTGGCCTGCCCTGTCCTCCTGAGTGGACAAGCGGGAACCTGAGTCCTGCCTGCCTCTGCACCTCTTCCTTCTCCTCCTCCCTCCTCACCACAGGATTGAGCCCCTCCCGGCCACAGCCCAGCAGGAAGAGTGCAAGGAGAAGTCCCCATCCTGATCCAGGCAACACAGGTACTAGAGGCACAAAGGACCCGTAAGGACTTTTATTTACAAGTGAGCTTTCCCTCAGTTACTATAAAAATATATTTATATACATATACGAATCTGTAAAGTTCCTCAGGGCTAAGTGTACTTCTGGAATGTGGGGGACACCAAAGGCTGAAGATCCAGGCTGCTCACGCTCTTCAGGCATTAGCATAAGGGAGAGGAAATCACAAAAGAAACTGTGAAAGTCCAGAGAAGAGCAAAAATCTGGAAACTGACAAAGGGTTCTCATATCATGTGGATTTGAGCAACAAATGTTCCCATCTAACGCTCTTGGGCTGGAACCTAGCCACTCACTGTGGCTCCTCTAAGTCCCTCAGAGAGCAGCAATGGCTTTGGCAGCCACCTGGCGGCCCAGAGGAAGGCTGAGGTCTGTGATGGCCAGAACCACCTTGGGGCTGGACATGGCTGACACCTTCACCAGTTCTGAAACCTGCAAAGAAAGATGGACAAACGGCTGCTCACTGGGGTAGTTCAGGCAGGTGTGATGTCCCAGGAGGAAGGAGTCCCTTCCTTCTGTGAACCGCTACCCCTAAGGCTTGCCACCCTCCTCATCTAGACGTGGTACTCACAGTGGTGAAGGGCATGAACTGCAGGATGCTGCCCCGACTGCCCTGCTCCAGGCAGTCCACGCACTCCTCCATGAACCACTGCACAAACTGGGTGTGGGGGCCCGCGGTGCGGGAGCCCAGGATGGAGGAAATGAGCAGAAACAGGTTGGCTGTGCGGAGGGGGAGAACAGAGAATTCATGGGAGGATCTGAGAACAGGTCAGACTCAGGGGGAAGACGGGACTGAGAAAGGAAGACAAAGAAGTGCCGGAAGTGCTCCGGATGGGGATATCAGAGAGAAAAAGCAAAGAGGAAAACAGAGAGGAGAAGGGGGCAAATGGGAGCCGGGGAGACAGGAGAGATGGAGGGGAGAGGTGGGGACATGCGGTGGAGGGCAGTGAGGGGGTACTAGGAGGACCCCTTCCACGACAAGGCCTGCTGGCTTCCCCTGAGGAAAGGGGACTCCTTCCAGCTCAGCCCCCAGATTCAGATGCAGTTGAGAAGACTCACCCAGGACTCGGTTCAGAGGGTCCCTCATGTTGACTGTGTGGAGCTGAGAGGCTGAGAGGGAGCTGTTCATGGACCGGTCAGCTGTGGGACAGGGCAGAGGGGGCAATGCACTCAAAAACTGACTCTCCCGGGGCTAGTCCTCACCTGTCCACCCACAGGAGGTATTTGGTGTGTGCTGTGTTAAGAGAAGATCTTTGGATCAAGAGTCACAGTAGGGCCCCAAATACAGGAGATGAGTGAGAAGAACTAACAAGCACCACCAGGGCCAACCTTGGCACTTCTCATGGAGTACGTGGCTTAACGCTCTCAACGCCCACTTTACAAATGGGAAAACTGAGACTCAGATTTGCAAAGTAACCAGCTATAGGTCACAGGTTTACAGGTGGCAGACCCAGCATCTTTCAAGCATGTGGTTGGTTCCCTAGTCTCTGAAAGGCCCCAAAGAAACTTCTACAACCTCTGGAAATAGGAGAAATTAAACACCGCCGAAGCCGCCTCTGGCAGGAAGCCTCGCAATGAGGGGAGGACAGTGAGAAGGTAATGACATCCAAGGAGGCAGGATGGAGAGGGCAGGAGGAGCGGGAATTAGCCTCAAGTCTCAGCCTGGGCCTGCTCCAGGCCACAGGGCATGTTTCGGGGGGAAGGAACGAAGGCCACAGCTGGTGAGTCAATGGCACAGGCTGTGCCGAGGTAGTGAACTCCCTTAATGCAGGGTCACCCCTTAACCCTGTGCTGAGGAGGTTCGGGAGGGGTAGCTGTGGGGCTGGGAGGACCTGGGCAGAAGAGCTCCTTTCCTTCCTCCTTTCCTCTTTCCTTTCCTCTTTCCTTTCCTTTCCTTTCCTCCCTCCCTCCCTCCCTCCCTCCCTCCCTCCCTCCCTTCCTTCCTTCCTTTATAGTGCTGGGATTGAACCCAGGGCCTCGTGCATTCGAGGCAAGCACTCTACCAACTGAGCTATATCCCCAGCCTGCAGAAGAGCTTCTTTAGGGACAGAGAACAGTGACCTTATCTCTAGGGGTAAGCAAGGGAGCATCCCCTAGGGAACAAAATGACACAAGCCCCTGCCACACCCTCTGACCAGCCAGCACAGACTGGTGACCAAGGCTGTAGCTGAGGTGCAGGGCTGAGGCCCATGGCAGGGATCAAGCGGAGCAGCTTCCCCAGGGAAGAGTGAGTGCCCAGGCAAAGAGGGGCCCATGCAGCCCTCCCACACACTCACTGGGACTGGAGAGGATGTTGGCGTCGTCCTCATTGGAGCTCAGCAGTCGCATCAGCTTTGATGGCTGCATGTCGTCCAAGGGAAAGAGGCTGATGTAATCCTGGAGAGCAGGAAAGTCACTAACACTTACCCCCAGTCCTCAAAGTTCCAGCCACCAGCAAAGAGGACTGGAACTCAAGTCTGAGCCCACAGTATCAGCATTGCCAGCATGCTGGTCCCTTGCCTCACCCCTCCACAGACCCAGTGAGCAGACAGGACCTCAGCCAAGGGCAGCTGGGGGTCCACACAAGCCACCTCTCCAGATCTTGACTGACCAGGTCCGACCAGCTGAGGCGAGGGCAGTGCCCATGTTTCTGACCCTACTTCCCGAGGAGGCCTCTTTTACCAGCAAACACTCAGAAAAGGTGAATAGAGACATTAATAAGTGAGCAGAGAAGCCTCTACCTCAATGTCTTCCCGGTGTCTCTTCTTTTGGCGGGAGGATGCCTGTCCCTTGTGGGAGGAGTAGGAACTCAGGGCACACCATACAGCTAGTCTGGCAAAGGGTTCCAGGAAAAGGAGGTACAGTTAGTGGGAACCAGAACAAGGTACCTGTGTCCACACTGATCAAGCCCCACCTCACAGGATATGCCCACAGCCAAGCTCCCAAGGCGGTACAGGTTGGGGTGCCTAACTTTGGGCGGCAGGGGCTGGAGGCCCACGTGTGGGAGCCAGGCAGGCTCTGAAGAGAATCCTACTTCGCCAGTGCAGTGCCGGGGGGATCCATGAGGCTGTGCCACTTGGAGGAGTCGGTGAGCAGGCCAGGCAGGATGTGGCCCAGCAGGACGAGGGTCACTTGCTGCATGTCCAGACAGAAGATGGAATAGAGCAGCTCCACTGCCCGCAGCGTGTGCTCCTTCCGAGTCTCCTTCAACAGCTCCTGATGGGCAGGTGAGCCAGGCTGCTGAGGAGCTAAAGGCCCGACTCTGGCACTCAACACCCCTACCACTCCTGTGGGCTCTCTAGGCAGGTACGGGGGCCAGAGTGCTTTATTCCCCCACCCCCATCCCATACTCAGTATTCCCAGGAGGCTGCCCAGCTCACAGCAGCATCTTTACGAGAATCCTAGCCAGAGGGGATGGAGGCTGGTCTCAGGCTGAGGACACCTGCCCACCCCAGCCCACACCCACCCAGCCCAAGTACCTTAATCAGGTTGTTGCAGAACCAGTAAACACCTCCCATGTGCAGCAGGGTGTCGAAGATGTGGATGGAGCGGCTGTCCACCCAGCCCTTTTCCAGCACCTTGGCAAAGATGTCTGTTAACACCTCCTTGATGGGCCGCTTGGGGGGCAGCAGGTTCCAGTAGGGCATTGTGTCCACCCCCGTGGATGGGAACTTGATCTGAGTGGCTGTCTGCTGTAGCACATCTGCACACATGTGCTCCAGGATTGAGTTCATAATCACCACTCTGCAGGGGCCAGGGAAGAATATGCAGGCCAGACTTGGGTTGAGGGAATTAATGCCACTCTGTGCTAGTGGAAGAGACAACCCCATAGCCATGGAACTGGCTGGGCTTTCACCTGCTGGGCACAAAGCCTAGTAAAGGTACCAGGCAAGAGCTGGATCTATAGATGGATCTAGCAATATATTTATATTTTCTCTGCCTTCTCCCTCTTCAAAAGTCCCCATCCCCCAGGTCTGGATCTTGCCAACTCTCTGGAATAAATAAATACAATCACTTCCCCCTGGGCTGAGTGCTTGGTGGGCGGGTCCCCACCCAGCCTTGGCCTCTTCCCAAAGTAAACTGTCACTTCCAGGAGAGGGCCCAACGCCTGCCCCACAGGAATCTTCCCAGCCCTGGATAGCTGGGCAAGTACATACGTCTATCTAGAATCCTGTCATGAGAAACTTGAGCTGTACGTACAGACCGGGGTCTGAGCACTGACTGTTCTGAGAACGCTGTGTGGCTCCGGGAAGGTTCTATCACTTTCAGCTTTCAGAGCCACTTTTTTCACCCATACAACGGAGCCACAGATTCTCCCTGTTCTTTACCCAAAAGGTCTTAAGGTGCTTAGGATGGGTGATGGCACAGCAAATATTACATGACTTGTTGAGGGAAAATGAGGGAAGAAAGGAAAAAAGAAAGGAGCAAAGGAAAGCAGGTGTGACTTCACAGAGCCCCTGGAACCTCACTTCAGCTATATCTCCTAAAATATCCTCTACAGCTGTCTTGTGAATTGTCACTCAACACACATTCACAGCCGCAAGAAACGGAAGCAACCCAAGTGTCCACAGAGGGATAAATGGGTGACCAAGATGCAGTATATCACGTACAATAGGATATTACTCATCCTTAAAAAGGAAGGAGATCCTGTCATATGCTACAACATGGATGAATTTTGAGGAACTTATGCTTCGTGAAATAAGTTAGTTGCGAAAGGGCAAATATTGCCTAACTCCAGATATGAGGTATCTAAAGTCATCAAATTCATAGACAGAAAGTAGAATGGTGGCTGCAGGAACTGGGGGAGGGAAGTTGTTGTTTAGTGTACAGAGTTTCAGATTTGCAAGATAAAAAATGTTCTGGAATCTGTTGCACAATAATGTGCACAGAGTTAACACTACTGAACTGTACTTTTTTTAAAAATACTTTTTTAGTTACACATGAACAGAATGTCTTTATTTTGTCTACTTATTTTTATGTGGTTCTGAGAATCGAACATAGTGCCTCACATGTGTGAAGAAAGTGCTCTGCCACTGAGCCCCAGCCCCAGCCCTGAACAGTAGTCTTAAACTTGGTTAAAATTAAATTTCCTGTCATGTGCTTCTTGTCACAGTTAAAAAAAAAAAAAAGCCAACTAAACAACTTATTGGTGACTACATGAACTAGAATCACTGAGTTCAACACAGCAGAGGTCATCAGAGAGGTCATGCAAGAGCCAGGACATGAAATAAATGTCACAAAGATCGGTCGGGGAAGGCTGTCAAATCCACAGATGGCTCATAGTTCCTCGAGAGCGACACAGCCAGATAAGCCCTTTGCTTTTCTGCTCAGTTAGTTCTCTAGAACTTGAGCCCTTTGAGGATCTGAATCGTAGCTGTTTGGGGTCTCCATTTCTGGTACACAGAGATGCTGGATTAAAACACTCCTGGCATAGAAATACACATTCAATGTTTGCTGAGCCAGCTAAATAAATGTTTGAATAAGAATTGGGGGGGGGGGCTGGGGATGTGGCTCAAGTGGTAGCGCGCTCGCCTGGCATGCGTGCGGCCCGGGTTCGATCCTCAGCACCACATACAAACAGAGATGTTGTGTCCGCCGAGAACTAAAAAAATAAATAAATATTTAAAAAAAAAGAATTGGGGGGGGAGGGGCTGGAGTGGCGGCTCAGAGGTAGAGTGCTTGCCTGGCACATGTGAGGCCCTGGGTTCAATTCTCAGCACCACATACAAATAAATAAATTAAATAAAGGTCCATCAATGACTAAAAAATATTTTTAAAAAAATATCATTGACTTAAAAAAAAAAAAAAAGAATTGGGGGGGAGCGGGGGCGGGGGCGGGGGAGGGAAGCAGAATGTGAGCAAGTCTACAGCCATGCTACCCTGAATGTTCCTGATCTCTGAAGCTAAACGGGGCCAGGCTGGCTAGTACTTGGATGGAAGGACCTGAGTGAGAATGGAAGCCAGTGAGGGCAGGAATGAGTGTCATGTTTGGGATGGTGAGAGAAGGATGTCCGTTACTGGAGGTGCTGACTTATCACGACATACCTGCAGGGTATGAGAAGGGCAGGGACAGTTTACTGACCTCTCATTGTAGAACTGCAGGGTGTTCTCACTATACAGTGGCCCTGCCAGCTGGCGGATCATCTGCAGTGACTTCTCACGCTCGTCCAGCCCCAGCATCCGGACATGGGCCACCAGCCAAGCCACAGCACACACGGCCAGACTGCATACCTTTCCCTTGATATTATCAGTGATTTTCTAAGAGGAGGGGAAAAGGGTGACTGGAATCGCTCTCTCCCCTGCCCTGCCATCATTTCCCCAGCCTCAGTGGGCAGCTGAGTGCAGCAGCTATAGTCTTAGGCCACAATCCACGCCTCTTTCTACCACAAGTCTGACTTTCCCAGAGCTACCTGAGTGAGGAAGTGGCTAAGACTACCATTCTAGGGAAGACTGATGGCAAAACATGAACTCCGGATTAAAGATCTTCTTGTTCTTAGGAAACAAAACAAGCTATCAATGTCTGACTCTGGGTCTCAGGGAAAAGAAAAACTGCTAGAAAGATGGGGCTACCTGGATGGACTCGAAGGCTAGCACTCCATTCTCCCAGGCATTGAGGATTTCCAAGATGGCAGCCGAAATGCTCAGACAAGCTTCATGCCACTTCATCTGCCTACAAAGAGTTGGCAGTAAGAGAAAAATCACCACAGGGGAGTAAGGAAGGGCTTAGGAGAAAGGGTCTTGGCTCTATCCCACCACTGCCCTTAGAGCAGGCACCCAAACCACTAACACCAGCTTCATCTCTGAGGAGTTGTTGAGCAGGGCCACCAAGGATTCCACTTTGGTGGAGTCGGGCCGGAAGCAGGGGTGGTCAGGGTTCAGGATCTTGCCCTCCTCCGGCATGCAGGTCTGCATCCAGGTCTCAAAGAAGGGTACCTCTGCTCCTGTGCTTGACTCTGACAGAATCACCTGGGCAAGAGTGAAAGGAGAGACCCTAGTTAAGTGAGGAGGGTGAGCCTGGGATTTAATTTCTGTTTCCTGCCCCCTGCTATTTCCTTCCCAGCCTGAAGAACTAGGGGCAAACTGGTCTCAAGGGATGCAGACAGGGCCTATGCTGCCACCTAGTGGTTGGTGTGGCTGTGGCACTAAAGTATGTGAGGTATGACTAGGGGCATCTATTGACTTCCCCCAGGGGTAGGCACCTGATTTCTGAGTCCAGCAACACCAACTGGCTTGGTGAGGAACAAATTGACCAATTATATTGTTATGCTGTGTGTATGTACAAATACATAACAATGAATCCCACATAACAATGAATAATTATAATGCACCAATAAAAATTTTAAAAAGAAAATGCAATGTAATCCAGAATAACACTTCTACCTCACACATAAATTAAGGCCCTAAGAGTCCAAAGAATTTTCCCAAGAAAATACAAGTGTATTTTCCATGTTTTAACAAAAATAATGTTAAAGAAGCTATAGCGTCAATTAGTTGAATCAGAATAAAAATTCTGACCAATGGCAAACAAAAAAACAAAACCCCCAAAATAATGGCTTGGAAGACTTACGGGGTGAGGGGAAGATATTGATTGGTTGCTTCATCTTTGCCCTGCCTACTTGTCATTCCCTAACCCCACCTGTAGTCCTTTCACTCACCTCTGAGCCATAGGTCTGGGCCACATGGCACAACATGAGGAAGGAGATATCAAAGAGCAAGGCACGAACTGAGGCTGTTTTGGCTGTGGAAGGGAGAAGAAGGCCAGCCCCTCAGCCCAGGGTGAAGACCCAAGGCCTGTGTCTGGATCATGAGAACAGAATTTGTCTTTTTGTTGTTGCTTTTTTTTTTTTTCTTTTAGTGGAGCTAGGGACCAAACCTAGGGTCTTGTACATGCTAGGCACACACTCTCCCACTGAGCCACATCACTAGCCCAGGATTTGTCTTAAGGAAGGTCAGGGACCATATGGTTCCTTCAAAGCTCTGAGGCTCAGAATCCTTTTCTTGAGTCTCAATTAGAACATCATCCCTTCCTTGGAATCCTTGTGTATCCTCCAATACACAAACAAATCACAAAGGGAGCAGGTGGGAGAAAAGCAAAAGGATGGCATTAGAAGATCCCATTCCCAGCATCTCCTTCACTCAAGGCTCCCAAAGCTTTAGTCAGTAATGGCTCAGAGGAGGAAACCCAGCTGCCCCAGAAGAAGCAAAGGCAGCCCCTCTCTCTGCACCCTCCCTACTGCCACTGAGGTCTTGCAAAGTTGACTTACTGCTCTCTCCACTGCCATGGGTGGTGAACTCATTCAAACTGTGGAAGAAATGGACAGGGTAAGAGTTAAGCAACAGCCAGGAACTGAGGGCCGCAGGGCTCGGAGGGGCAGTCACTAGAATATAAACTACAGGCTAAGCTTAAAATGAACATCATTATACCAGGAAAAATTTTTTTTTCTATTATTAAAAGAGTTTTTAGGCCTAGAAAATAGCTCATTGATGGAACAATGTTCTATATGTCAAGTTCCAGGAAAATTAAAAAAGGCAACAGAAATATGAAGTTCCTTATTAATAACTGGGAAAGGAAAAGACCTCTTCGAGTCAAGAGAACTGGCTCCTCTGTCAAGGCCTCTGGCTGGGTTGCCCTGGCCTGGCCTGTGCATCTCAAGGTAGACCCAGACCCTGGTGCCCAACTCCTACTCTGCCACCTCCTCCCTTTAGAATGTCCTCCCCTCCAAGGTCAAGGGCTCAGTCATTCTCACTTGATGAATTTCCGGGCAAACGATTTAAGCTTCCCAGTGGCAGCAGCAGCAGCCAGCAACAAGTCCAGGCTCTTCCCAGACAGCATGTGTCCCAGGACCCCCAGCAGCCCCTCTGGGGACTTGGAATGATCTGCATCCATCGTCTGGGGACAGGACAGGAAGTCAAGTCCTGAAGAACATTGAAGATCCCCACCCCACCCAGACACAGCCAGGCATATTTCCTCTCTTCACGTCTCTAGCAGCTAGCATACCACCTCTGCAATTTAATCTGTCGTTCTGCCTCCAACCTGGAAACCATTCCCAAAATCTAAACACTGCTCTATAATCCACCCCTCTCAACCATACTGTCATGATGGTAGTGGGGATAGGAAGCTTGGCTATTGTGTCCTTCCCCCCCGACAGTTCTAGAGATTGAACCCAGAGTTGTTTTACCAATGAGCTACTTTCTCATTTCCTTCTATTTTTTTTATTTTGAGTGGGTCCTACTAAGTTGCTGAGACTGGCCTTGAACTTGCAATCCTACTGCCTCAGCCTCCCAAGTCACTGGGATCCCAGGCCTGCACCACTACACCTGGCTACTGTGTCCTTGTGAGATGGCATCTCTGAAACACCTACACATGAAGCTTATAGTGGTAGCTGCCCTTGCCTTCCCCCTTTCTCTGCTTCTAAAGTAACTATGACTGGAATCCAGATGAGAGAGATCTATGAGCCCTGTTTATTTATCTGGACATAGAGGAAAACCAGAAGGAAGAAAGGGAAGACTGCTGGGCACAGTGGCACACGCCTGTAATCCCAGCAGCTCAGGAGGCTGAGGCAGGAGGATCGTGAGTTCAAAGCCAGCCTCAGCAAAAGTGAGGCACTAAGCAACTCAGTGAGAAGCTGTCTCTAAATAAAACACAAAAGTAGGGCTGGGGATGTGGCTCAGTGGTCAAGTGCCTCTGAGTTCAATCCCTGGTACAAAAAAAAAAAGAAAGGGAAGATCCTGGTGGCAAGGAAAGGATGCACTCACCTTGAGAATGTTTGTGACAGTAGGCTCTGCACGGAGGATGAGCCCGGGATTAGGCTGGATGTTGGCATTTTCTGATGACTTTTGCTGGGGTGCATGTTCCCGATCTGCTGAGCTATGGCCATGACCAGTTGGCAAGAGAAGGGGACAGGAACCAAGAGAAATTTTTCAAACGCTCCCTACTCCCTAGTCCAACCCCAGAAGCAGAGGCACAGAGGTGGTGGGAAGCATACAGAAATTCGGGGGGGCTGGGATGTAGCTCAGTGGTACAGTGTTTGCCTTGTATGCACAAGGTCCTAGGTTCTCTTTTCAGCACGACCAAAAGGGGAAAAAAAAAAACTTTGGTGTTGGGATGAAGTTTATGAAAAGGTGTTCGATACTGGAATCACTTCAATTTGTCATGAGTCATTACATTTATTTTGAAAGTTAATTTAAGATTTGTTTTGAAAATTTGAATTTTTTTCTTTGGTCACAAAAGAGGGTGAGTTAAAGAACAGCAAAGAATAGTGTAAAACTCCGGTCTGAAGTCAGCATCTTCTTTCCCCCCTGGTTTCCTGTGTTACAAGGTATAGTGCCAGTCACTTGCAACCCAGAATTCAAACAGAAGAGGGAAAGGTACCAGCAGCCAGTCTGACATGACAGAGGGATGTCACGGGGCTCTTGAGGCAGCCCAAATGGACTTGCACTTACCGCTTGGCTACAAGGTTGGCGAAATTAGCTTCAGACAGAAGGCCCTGCTTGTTACATTCTTGGAGGAGGAAGTTTGTACAGTCACAGCTGTGAGGGAAAACAGGATGAGGGAAGTGGGCACAGAGCTAGGGCTTTTGAGGAATGGGAACAATGGGTTCCTGCCCTGTCTCCTCCCTCCTTCAGGATGAAGACAATTTGGAGTGCCCGAAGGCAGGCAGAATGACTGTGGATACTTGACAACATTGTGTCACCAACAAGGAGACAGGATCCCTTGAAATTCTTCTGACATAGAGAGCAGGGGAAGGGCCCAGACATCTTCTAGTAGCATAGAGGTAAGTAGGGGAGTTCATACTTGCAGCGCTGGTCAGCTTTGTCCAGCAAGGGTGTGAGCTTCAGCAGGAACTCAAAAGCACAGTTGACATCCTCAGTGAAGTCCTGCAAAGAGTCAGCAACTTCCCCTGGATTTTGGGTCCTCCATGCCTCCTGAAGCCTATGGTGTAGACTCACAAGGATAACATGCTGGGTACAGGAGCCTCAAATAGGCTGCACCCACCACTATGCCCCAGCAGCTGGGTGGGGAAATGTTGGAGGCATCACTGCTCCCACGTGTCCACTCTTGCCCAACCATCATGGGCAACCTTGCCTGTGGAGGGTCCAAACTGAGATGTGTCCTATCAGAAGCCCAGGAGTGCATCCAAGGATGCTCCCAGGTGCTCAAGCACATCCATGGAATTCTAGCCTCCCCCCCCCCCCGGCACACACACTCTGCTGCTCAGCCAGGGTCTGAGGGACCTCTTCTTGCCCTTGTTTCTCAAGGGAAGAAATACCCTTAGCTGCTCCCATCCTGCCATCTCATTTCTCCAACTCACCTTGTCCCCATGACAGTATTTCTTCAACTTCACCAAAACCTGTGGAATCTAGGGAGTGAGGTAGGAGAAAAAACAGGAATTTCAATTTCTTTTCTCTTTCACCCGCCACTGAAGGCCCCCCATTCCCTGCCCTGGACACAGTAACAGGAACATTACTGCCCTGGAAATGAAAGCATTCTTATTAAAGACCAATCTTAAAGTCCATGGGCACCCAAGCACCTGATTCCCCTCACCTAAAAAGACCTGGTGACCTCTCACTTATGCTGATTCAACAAAAAAATGTCATTTGCAAAAGTGGAACCCAAGCTTCAAGGGGGACCAGGACCACTTTCTCTGACTCCCTCAGCTGCCCTGCACCAACATGACCAATGACAAACTAAACAGCACCTTGTGGCAAGAAACAACAGAGCCCTGTCAAGTGGGCTAAAAAGACTTTCAGAGGAAATAATCAATTGGAACTTGTGCTGGGGACTTAGCAGGCAGGGTCTGATGCCAGCAGAAGGCACATGTCCAGCATTTCACTGCTTCTCCTAAGAACTATCCCTAGACGGGCTCTCTGTTGCTCGCATGTCCCAGGTACCTTGAGGTAGGTGAAAGCCGTCCACTTGAGCTCCTCCGTGCCCTCAGGAGACTCAATAAGCCCCACAAAGCAGGCTTTCCAGATCTCCAGGACAAAAAGCGGGGTGGGGATATGCTATAGGAAGATCCAAGGGTGGAGTATAAGAGAGTGCCCTGTTCCCCTTCATCCTTCTGCAGGCTCTGGGGACCAGGTTGGGTCAACATTAGGACTAGGGACCTAATGTTAAATGACAGGACTGTCATCCACTTAGTATCAGAGCATCCACTTAGTATCAGGGACCAAAAGAAAACCTATTCCTCCCAAGAAGTACCAGAAGACTCCTCCCTCCTTCCCCAAATGGCCAGCCCCCCTTAGGGAAAGGAGAGCCACTCGGCCCCTCCCACCTGCATGCGCTTCACCATCATCAGCTGCTCCACCAGGGGCTGCGTCTCACCGGTCAGGTTCATGGTGCCCTCGAGCAAGACCACTGCGTGCACAGTGGGAAAGCCAGTCTTGTGCAGCTGCTCTGAGTGCACAGATAGCATGGTGGGGATGCTGAAGAGAACAGACACAGGGCAGTGTTGGGGACTGAAGGTAAGAGCGAGAGGACAGAGTAGGTACCACATCTTCCCTTGACACCCCAGGGCATTTCCTCTCTCCCTTCACCACTTTCACCCTGGAAGCTGGGTACCTCCTAATGAGTGTGCCACACTGTTCAGCCTGGCTCCGGAGCTGGGGGTTGCTGAGATTGGCCAGGATCTCCCCAAGCTTCAAGAGCGAATGCTCAATGGCAGTCCAGGAGGCTGGCAGAGAGAAAGAAATGCAGAGCCATGATGGGAAACAAAGGAGAAGCAGAGCCTGGCCCCAATCTCCTCAATCGTGGCACTCCCTGGGCCCAGGAAACCGCACAGGGAGGCTTCCCCTGAGGACGACACAGAGGTCTGGGCCATGAGGGCAGCATGCACTAGAAGGGAGTGAGCATCAAAGGCCAGAGCCCCTTAAAGCCATTCCCGAGGGCCTGACTTCCAGGGGCTACACAACTGACTTCACTGACTGGCAGGCACATGTAGGCAGTGAGAGAGAGAAGTGAGGGAGGCTAGAATTCAGCAGCACAAAGACGGAAGTGACCACAAATTGGGTCAGAAGCAGCCAATTCAAAAGGCCAGCCTTGTAGTGGCCATCACTCCACTCTGGGCAAGCTGGGATCCTACACACTACCCACCCTTCATCTGGGCTGGATGATCAGGGCTCCCCCCTTCTGAAATGCCTCAGTTATACATCCTTCATGGCTCTGTTCCCTTAATAACCTGCCCAACTGGTCTAACCCACCCATCTCTCTCCTAAATGCCTATACTGCATATTTATCACTTAGTTATAAGTCATTTATCCTAGTTACAATTCCAGAGGGTCCAATGATGAATAATGGCACCAACCAGCCCACTGACTATCATGTAGCATGGGCGGGGGGAAGAAGACAAGACCTGAGATCCATTAAAAATAAATATTCATTCACTTTCCAGCAATAAACATTTATCACATGTTCAAAGTAGGCAAGAAACTGTCAACATAGCCTATTTTGACACAGATTCTCTTTCTGGACTTTGCATTCCCAGACAATAAAACATATTTAGAGAAGTAATAAATAAACTAAGCTCTCCAACCCAGGACACTGGGTGTCACCCACTCTAACACTTATCAGAAGACAAAAGCTCCTTAGGTGGTCCTGAGTCACCACAGTCTAAGCAAGACTATGGCCTCAAGACCCCTCAGGGATGATGGAAGGCTTCCCTCCCACAGATCTTCCTGTTCTCAGGCTCTGGAAAGTTCCAACATTTTAGCATCTGAACTTGAGTGAAGAGATGGATGGTACACAGGCCTGATAGGCACCGAGTTTAAAGGGACATTTCAGGTCATACTCAAATTCAAGAGTTATTTGCTTCCAGAAGATGAGTAATATGGAAACACACAAGAACAGATGGTATAGTTGTCTTGTCCTCTAATTTTCTTTGCACATATGATGCACTAGTCTTGCTTCCCACTAGTGTGTAAGCTTGTTGAGGGCAGGGACCCTGCCACATGCTCCTTTGGGAGCCCCCCTCCCCCCTCCCCCAGCACCTGGCACAGTGCTGGGCAGACGACAATGCTCAGTAAATACCTGTTGGTTGATTGGCTCGGGTGCCACCCTGCCCAAGTCCCTGGGATGTATGCAATGCTTATGGGGAGAGAAAAAAGGAAGTGGGATGGTTTCAGATCCTCCTGGAAAGAAGTGGGATGGCATCCTGCCTCTCCCCTCTCAATTAAAAGGAACAGCTACAAGAATAGTGGCACAGGTAATCAGGGGACATACAGGCCTCCTCTAGTTTGGCGATGTGCAGCAGGGCCCGATTCTTGGTGCTGCTGAGGGTATTCTCCAGGCGCTGCAGGCACATGGCAAGCTGCTTCTCCCCAGTGGCTGGAGTGCCGGCCTCCACTCCTTCCTGGAGCCGCTCTGCAGAGGCCGCGGTGCAGCGCAGCAGCCAGTGGAGGGCGCTGAGAAGGGCTCGGCACAGCCCAATGCACTCCTCTGCTTTGCCGTGACAGCTACCAGGAAAGGATGTGAAGTCTGTCTCTGATCCAGAGGCTGAAATCTGACCCACACCAATGTTCCCCAGAGAACTCTGGCACTCCCCTACTAGGGAAGAGAGCTGGAAAGCTAGCAAAGTCCTAGGGAAGACACCGAACTCGGCTGCCTTCCACCAGACAAGATTTCAAATGAGCTATTCCAAGTAAAGAGGCATTTCGACTTAAGGGAATAAATAGAAAATATGGGGATGGGCAGTTGGGTAGAAAAAATGTGGGAATCCACAGAGTTGATCTCATACTATATGCTAGGAGCTTCTCCTATACCTTGAGAGAATGCTGGGTGAGAATCTCGTCACCCAGCCCTTACCTCAGTCGGTCACAAAACATGTCCATGATATCCAGCAAAGCCTGAATACACAGGTCTCGGGAAAAGTCATCAAACTGTGGAAAAAAACAATAGAGAGGTTCAAGGATGCCCCAGCCAACCCCTGGATCTCACACATAGAACAGGTGGCACAAGTAGGACTCCTGCTTTTCTTTCCTCCAATCTCAGGTTTCAGATTCAACAGCCTTCTCATATTAAAAATTGGCTTCTAGAGCTGGGGATATAGCTCAGTTGAGTGCTTGTCTAGCATGCACAAGGCCCTAGGCTCGATTCCCAGCACCACAATAAATAAATAAATAAATAGATAGATAGATGGCTTCTACTTGCTAGCTCCCACTTCCCAGGACCTCCTTTCCTGATGGTAAGGGCAGCATCCAGCTTCACAAGTCATAAGAGGTGGGCCTTGCTGGCACTATCATAGCTCTCTGGTCCCTGTATCCTACCTGGCTGGTGAGTGGTTATGTTCATACCTTACTGATAGCTGTGAGAACAGAAGAGTAGGACACCATCTAGAGGGAAAGAAGAAAGAAAATATTCAGATTACTAGTCTCCTACTCAAAAGGAACAATGATGCTTAATGTTGCTGCAGCTCTGAGACTCTGACCCCTTCAAGAGGCCTCCTCAACCCATTAAACAATATATAATAATGCCATACATTGCCCTATTTCTACTTCTATCAGACTCATTGCAAATGATACCATCAACATAAGCCCATTGAGATGAGTTTAGGGCCAGGTGTGGTGGCGCATGCCTGTAATCCCAGTGACTCAAGAGGCTGAGGCAGGTGGATTCCAAGATTGAACATAGCTTCAGCAACTTGTTGAGGCCCTGAGCAACTCAGCAAGACCTTGTCTCTAGTAAAATATAAAAAAGGGCTGGGGATGTGGCTTGGTGGTTGAATGCCCCTGAGTTTAATCCCTGCTACAAAAAAGAGATAAGTTTGGGGGTACCCAAAGGTGCTATATTTCATGTTCACATGCTACTTGTCCATATAAGCAAGGTTTAACTGACTACCAGTGAGTAAAAGAACCAGCAAGGGCTAGGGATATAGCTCAGTTGGTAGAGTGCTTGCCTTGCATGCACAAGGCCCTGGGTTTGATCCCTAGCACCACACACACACAAAAAAAAAAAAAGAAAAAGAAAAAGGAAAAGAACCAGCAAAAGTGAAGGCTATATTATTTTATTCCTATAACTTCTTTTTTTTTATTTTTTGGGGTGCTGGGAATTGAATTCAGAACCTGGTGTATACTAAGCATACATTCTACCACTGGGCTACAACTCCCCCAGCCCTATTCCTATAACTTCTATCATGAAGAGTAATTTGAGCTGGGCGTGGTGGTGCATACCTGTACCCCTAGTGACCTAGGAGGCTTAGGCAGAAAGACATCAAGTTTGAGGCTAGCTTCAGCAACTTAGTGAGACCTTGTCTCAAAATAAAATAAAAAGGGCTGAGAGCAAAGCTCAGTGGTAGAGACTCTGGATTCAATCCCTGGTACTGGGAAAAAAAAATGTGATCTTGGTTGAGGGTACAGCTCAGTGGTAGAATGCTTGCCTAGCATAAATGAGGCCCTAGGTTCAATCTCCAGCACCACTAATAAAAAAAGAGGAGGAGGAGCGGGAAAGAGAGAGGAAGAAGGGAAAAAGGAAAGAGTAATCTTATTTGGGCAGAAACTAAACAGAAACAAACATCTATGATGAACAAGGGCTACCTTCACTTTGAAATATGGAGTGAGCTTCCAAAGTTGAAATTTTTCCTCTATGTTCCAAGTAATTCCCTTACAACCATCATTACACATGCTGCCCCCACAATCAAGGAGCTCTTTGAAGATAACGACACTCTTATTCAATGATTACCTCAATCTGTTTTTTTGTTTTAGTACCAAGGATTGAACCCAGGAGCACTTAACCACTGAGTCACATCCCCATCCTTTATTTGTTTATTTAATTATCTATTTAAATTTGAGACAGGGTCTCACTGAGTTGCTTAGGTCCTTGCTAAGTTAATGAAGCTAGCTTTGAACTTGTGATCCTTATGCCTCAGCCTCCCAAACCTTTGAGATTACAGGCATGCACCACTATGCCTAGTTGACTACTACAATCTTGATATTTATAGAATAAATTAAAATGTATCTTTGGCTGGGTGAAGTGGGGTATGCCTATAATCCCAGCGGCTCAGGATTACATGCCTATAATGCACAGGCCTGGAGTTTGATCCCTCCCCCCAAAAAAACCCAAATATTACACAAACACAGGGCTCTTTTTTTTTTTTTTTTTGGTAATAGGGATTGAACCCAGGGGTGCTTAACCATTGAGCCTCATCCCCAGCCCTTTTTTATATTTTTATTTAGAGACAGGGTCTCACTGAGTTGTTTAGTGCCTCAATCAGTTGCTGAGGCTGGCTTTAAACTCACAATCCTTCTGTCTCAGCCTCCCAAGCTGCTGGGACTACAGGCATACACCATCACGCACGGCTAATACATAGCTTCTGGGTAATATAAATTTGGGAATCCTTGATTAAACATATATACATAGTTTTCTTTTTTCTTTCCTTTTCTTTTTGTAGTACTGAGCCTTGTACATGCTAGGCAAATGCTATTCCACTGAGCTATAGCCCTACCACTTTTGAGACAGGGTCTAAATTGCCAAAATTGGCCTCAGCCCTCTGCGTTGCTAGGATTACAGGTGTGCACCACCACAGCCAGCTTACATAGAGCTTTCTTTATTGTAGGACTTCTCAGAACTATAATATATTCATATACAATGAGAATTTCTAAGATGGCTGGAGATAAAACAAGCAAAATTGTTCAGATTTTTTTGACCAAAGGATCTCATTTACCTAGTATTTCCAAAATACATTTTGGGAAATTCTACATGAACAGAAAGTTCCCTGAGGACCTGGGAAGAGTATTGAATTTATATCTGTTTCTCCAGCACCTAGCACCGGGCCTGCTCCTAACAAAGTTTTCATTACTTTAAATAGTTGAATTTTAGGGCTGGGATTGTGGCTTAGTGGTAGAGCACTCGCCTAACATGTGTGAGGCCCTGGGTTCCATCCTCAGCACCACATAAAAATAAATAAGTAAAATAAAGATATTGTGTCCAACTACAGCTAAAAAAAAAAAAAAGTTGAATTCTAGAGACTGGAGTTGTGGCTCAGTGGTAGAGCACTTGCCTGGCATGTGTGAGGCCCTGGGTTCGAACCTCAGCACCACATGTAAATAAATAAATTAAATTAAAGATCCATTTACAATTAAAAAAATTTTCTTTTTTTTTTTATTTTTTTAACATTTATTTATTTATTTATTTTAGTTTTCGGCGGACACAACATCTTTGTTAGTATGTGGTGCTGAGGATCAAACCCAGGCTGCACGCATGCCAGGTGAGCGCGCTACTGCTTGAGCCACGTCCCCAGCCCCTTAAAAAATATTTTCAAAAAAAAAAGTTGAATTCTATTAATTAATTAGCTACATTCTGAAAAAAAATTTATCTTAAAATAAATTTGTTAGTAAAACCTATTCAGGGGAAGGTAGGAGATGTGAGCATAAGAAAGATAGTAGAATGAAACAGACATTATTACTTTATATATGTATGTGACTGTATGACCAATGTGATTCTACAATATGTATACTCAGAAAAATGAGAAATTATATCCCATCTATGTATGATATATCGAAGTATATAAGTGTATTCTACTGTCATGTATAACTAATTAAAACAAATTTAAAAATTAAAAAAAAAAAAGTAAAACCTATTCGTCACCATAAGATGGAGGATACCCAGTTCAGAAGAAATAATTTATCCTTGGGGCTAGGGGTATAATTCATTTATTGAATGCTTACCTAGTATACACAAAGCCATGGGTTCAATCTCCAGCTCAAAAAAATTGAGATGGAAATTTTTTAATATATTTTTTCAGTTGTCAATGGACCTTTAATTTATTTATTGACACATGGTGCTAAGAATTAAACCCAGAGCCTCACACATGCTAGGCAAGTGCTCTGCCACTGAGCCACAACCCCAGCCTGAGATGAAGAATTTATACTGAATAAATTTAGTCCATACATAAAATCTCTCAAGTTGTCAAATGTTTAAAAAATAATTATAATCTGGTATGCATACCTATAACCCATGTGACTCAGAAGGCTGAGGTAGGAGGATCACAAGTTCCAGGTTAGCCCTGGAACAAGTTCATCTCAAAATAAAAAAACACAGGGGATTTGGCTCAGTGGTTAAGTGCAATCCCTAGCACAAAATTATAAAAATAAAAAAAAAATTAAAAAGCAGAATGCAATGATAGAAACTACCAGAATAATCACCCACCTCCTGGGTTGTCTGTCTCCGCTTAAGGAGAAGAAGCCTCCAAAGATTTGAGAAGAAAGCTACATCAGCTTCAATGACCTGAGTATGCATTTTCCCTCTACATATAAAAATGATCCATCACCTAAACAGACTGCTCTCTGTTCAGACATCTTTAACTAGAATTCTTGAACAGGAGCAAAACACAGAGAGGGCTTAAATACAATCAGTGTTCAGAAATACCATCAGCAGGACATACTGTGAAGCCAAAGCTAGTGTCTGACAGTGATCAGGAAGCTGGGAGCCTGCCTGGGCAGAATGAGCATAACCTTCCAGGCTAGTGTTTGTTTATTTACAACTGATGTCTCCATAGCAAGAGCTTGGCAAAGAACTGAACTTTGTTGGATACCAGCCTCTAGGTGGAGCTGGCTGTTCCCAGTAAAAGAGACCCCACACTATAAGGAAAGAAACTCCTAATTCTGCATGTTTTGAGGAATGTTGTTAGACAAAATTAATTTATGGTCTTCAAATTGTGAATTCTGTAGGTTCATCAAATTTTTGTTAAGTATATTAATAAAACACTGCTCCAGAGACCTGAAAACACTTTCCACGTGGTAAACTTTCACACAGCAGGACTTAACCTATTCCAGTCTCATTAATTCCATCAACATGCTAGCTCTGAACCACCACAAACCCCCGAGGCTGGAGGACAGTGGCATGGCCAGCTGGACACGTGGCTCGCCCAGCCTGACCTTGCAGCTGCTCTCTAATCCTCTCTGCTCTTCTTCATATTCAACACCCCAACTACTCCTAAGTGCCCTCTCCAGGCACAACACTGGACCAAAGAGCCTCTTGACTCTGAAGAACGAATTACTGATTTTGCATAGCACTTGACAGGTCATGAAGGTCTTTCATGTATATTTATTTCTTACTCTCTTCAGCCTCTTTCTCCTTCTTGCCTTTCTCATCACTGTTTACACATCTCAAGATTCGTCTACTTTTGAAAGAGCTTCCCGCAGACCCCACATTTCCACTTAGCTACTCACTGTCTCTACCCACCCTCTTCCGTGTGCTCTTCAACTCACTCCAATCACTTCTGTTCTGACCACTCTGTGAACCTTCTCGTTAAAGTCATCAACTAACTCATGCTGTTAAACCCACTGGATCTGTTCTGATCAACTTCCTTGTTTATCCATCTTCCTTTCCCTTGCCTTCTCTTTTCTTTTTGTCCTTTGCAGTACTTGGGATTGATGCTAGCCAACAGCTCTTCCTCCCCCAGCTCCTCCCTTGGCTTTTTTTTTTTTTTTTTTAGTACCACAGATTGAATTCAGGAGTACTCAACCATTGAGTCACATCCTGAGCCCCGCCTCTTTTTTTCCCCCCATGGTGCTAGGGATTGAACCCAGGGCCTTGTGCATGTGAGGCAAGCACTCTACCAACTGAGCTATATCCCCAGCCCCCCAGACCTTTTTTTTAAAATTTATTTTATATTATTATATTTTTAGCTGTAGATGGACACAATACATTTATTTTGTTTCTATGTGGTGCTGAGGATCAAACCCAGTGCCTCATGCATGCCAGGCAAGCACTCTACCACTAATTAAATGTGTCAATATTGGAGTATCTATATGAATCAGTCATGAATATTTTCCAAATGACAAATCTGTGATTTGCAAAAATCATACCTGGATAAAAGATCTATTTGAAGTGCAAGAGAGAGAGATCAATGGATTCTAATGTTAATAGCATGTAAATTCTTCTTTGATAGGGCTTCAGATTACCTGTCAAATTTTAGTACAGTATCAAAGAAAAACATCCAGTTATCTTTATTTATTTTTTAAATATATATAATATATACATATATATATTTAATTTGTAAAAATTTTTTAGTTGTATTTGGACACAACACCTTTATTTATTTTTATGTGGTACTGAGGATCAAACCCAGTGCCTCGCACATGCTAGGTGAGCACTCCACTGCTGAGCCACAACCCCAGCCTCCTCAGTTATCTTTAAACTTATTAATATTTTTTCTTTTCAAATTAAACATCTAATGTGTAAAATCAGATTTTCTTCCTATGCTTTAAGCAAAATAGCCTATTATGACAATTGAATGTAGATCCAGGTATTATGGCACACACCTATAATCTTAGCAACTCAAGAAACTAAGGCAGGAGAATGGCAAATTCTAGGCCAGCCTTAGGAACTTAGCTAGCTCCTATCTCAAAATAATATAAAAAATAAAAATGGCTGGGGACGCAGCCAGTGGTAAAGTGTCCCTGTGTTTAATCTGCAGTACCACAAAAAAAAAAAAAAATTGAATTCAGAAGCAGTTTTGAGAATACACATGTCTATTTAACCTAGACATTACATTTGCAAAAAAGTAAAACAATGCCATTTTATTTTTCTTTCTTTTCTTTTTTTCCGATAGTACTGGGGATTATACCCAGGGGTGTTCTACCACTGAGCTATATTCCCAGAACTTTGTATTTTTTATTGAGATAGGGTCTTGCTAAATAACTGAGGCTGGCCCAAACTTGCAATCTTCCTACCTAAGCCTTCTAAGAGTCGCTGGAATTCCAGGCGTGCCTCCATGTGGCAACAGTGCCTTTTCCTTACTAATATTTTTTGTTTTGAAAAATATGGTTATTATTCACCATAATGTTATTTATGTTAATATGTAATGGGGGAAAATATGTAAATTTTTTTTACTTTTAAGTGAATTCATAAATTAAAAACTGAGAAACATAAGAAATATTTATCAGATAATATGAATAGATATGATGCACATAAACAAAAGGTTTGTGAGAGTCATAATTTTTAAGAGAGCAGGGGTTGTGGCTCAGTAGCAGAGCACTTGCATTGCTCATGTGAGGCACTGGATTCAAACCTCAGCACCACATAAAAATAAAGAAACAAAGATATTGTGTCCATCTATAACTAAAACAAAAATTTAAATAATAATAATAATTTTTAAGAAAACAAAGGAGTCCTGAAAGCAAAAATGCTGCCCTGGCCATAACAAATTATTTTCAGTTCTTAAAAATACCATGAGGGGACTGGGGTTATAGCTCAGTGGTAGGTCACTTGTCTTGCATGCATGAGGCGCTAGGTTCAAAACTCAGCAACACATAAATATAAATAAATAAAGATATTGTGTCCATCTACAACTAAAAAAATATTTTTTTAAAAAAAACAACACCATGTGATTTCTGCCTCCCAGACCTAGCACACATTTTTCTCTTTGCTTTATACACTTTCATCAATCTGCCTGGTTCTTACAAAACATTCAGATCTTAAGCCTGAATAGTTTAACATGGCTTAAACATCACTTCTTCCAGAAAGCCTTCCCTGATTGCTCAGACTGAAATTGGTACCCCTTCTGTGTACTCTCATAGTACCTATACTCTTTATCATAAATATATCCTGTGATTGATTAAACATCTGTTATTACCCACTACATCCCTTATGTACTGAGATCAGCTCGTTTATAGTTATGTCCCCAGGAGTTAGCACTGTCTGGCAAATATAAGCATTTGCAAACACTTTTTTTTTTTTTTAAAGCATTTGCAAACACTTTTTTTTTTTTTTTCCGGGGTGTGGGGTACTAGGATTGAACCACTGAGCTACATTCCCAGCTCTTTTTACTTTGAGACAGGGTCCTAAGTTGCTTAGGGTCTGGCTACATTGTTGAGGTTCACCTTGAACTCCAGATCCTCCTTCCTCAGACTCCTGAGCAGCTGGGATTACAGTCTTGTGCCACCATGCCTGGCAGCATTGGTAAACACTTATTGGTAAACTGAATGTAATATTCATCAAGATAAATGAGTTATTATGTTTGCAAGAAAAGTGCAGTTCAGAAAGTGCTCTATTCAAATTCACTTAAAATGTGTAAACTGACAACTGCATTCCAAGTGTTTTACCTCTAAAACCCTCACTCTTTTGGGGATGGGGGCAGTTTACCTGGGAACTAATGGCATACTTCAGATAAGACAGGATGAGAGGATTAGGGGAAGGTCCAATCATGGCCTGCTCCAAAAGTGCTTCTGCAAGGGAAATAACAAAGTAAGACTGAGTGGTTGCTTTTGGGGGTTTATTCCTCCCATCCATCCTTCCCGCTTTACTTGAGACCTGCCAGGTTGAGAATGTCCCAGGTGGCTCCTTTGGGAAAGAATTTCTTCATGTTGATTGCCCATTGGTAGTCACTCCATCGCTCCTTCCAGGCTTGCAAAATGGCTTGCTTCAGGTTCACCACCTTCATGACTTCACTCTGAGGAGGCAAGGCCGACAGTCGCCAGCTTTGAGGTAAAAGAAATGGAAAGAGAGAAGGGATGAGGTGCTGAGGGCAAGAACAGGGAAGGTAGAGTTAAACAGAAAGGAGATTCGGGAAAATAAAACAAAGCATAAGAACCGGACGGAAAATAAAGAGAAAGGGTGCAAGGCAGAGATCCTGTCAAGATCTCCCCTCCTGAACATCCTCCCTTAAACTGGGGCACTAAAAGAAGGTGTCACGTTATGTATAACTATAATGCACCAGTAAAAAAAAAAAATATGGAAAAATAAAAAAGAGAGTGTCAAAGGGGCTGATACAAAAACTAACAGAGGGCAGGAAGGGGTTAACCCAGCTCCGGTTGTCTCATTACGCCCTTAGCTCTCGCTGTGTCCCTCAGCCATACCACCCCAAATCCTGACAGCCCTCTTTTCCCCATCTTCTCCTGAAATTATAATTCCCCACTTCCATTTCATCCACTACCACCCCAAATTTAAGCCTACCATACAGTCGAGTTCTAGATCTTAGGCAACGCCATTTTGGCACCTATGAAGGAACTCGTTTTCTATTGGCTGGGGATACCAGATACTAACCAATGAGAATGCAGCAAGAGACAGGCTCCCGCTGCAGTGTCTTCTGGAAATTGTAGTTCGTTCGACCCGGTCGCGTATGTCTAAACTAGCGCGAAAACTACGGAATTAATCTAGTGGGCCTTTCTCTCCTTCAAAGGACAACATCAAGGAGCTGAGGCATCAAAAGATTCAGAGGCTAGGCAAGCAACCAGGCGTTGTCCAATGACGTCACTGTCTACCAGACCCTCAACTGCATTCTGACACCCCTAGTTAGTAGGCACTGCAAGCATGTTATGCTCAGTAACACGTTCTTTTCCGGCTTTGCCCTATTCACCCACTCACTCCAAAGCCCTGGCACCACCAGAGTTCTCATTTCTACACCTGTATTTCAGAAGTGACACTGAGGCGTAGTTAGTTGCACACATCACTACCTCACTCTAAAATCTGACAGTTCTCCCAGAATCTCCAGGCTATGCATACTGCTTGCATGCAGGTTAAGATCACCAAACCAAGTAAAGTCTAAGAAACTGTCCAAAAGGACCTAGGGAGACGTGATGAGGTAATGTGGTACTGTGAATGAGATCCTGGGACAGAAAAAGAATATTAAAGAAAATCTTACTGGGCACGGTGGCACATGCCTCTAAGTCCGGTGACTTGGGAGGCCAAGATAGGAGGATTGAAAATATAAGGACAGGCTGGGCAACTTAGCAAGATCCTGGGTCAAAACAAAAAATAGGGGCTGCGATTGTGACTCAGGGGTAGAGCACTTGCCTAGCATGTGTGTGGCACTGGGTTTGATCCTCAGTACCACATAAAAAAATAAATAAAATAAAGGTATTGTGTCCATCTACAATTAAAAATTTTTAAAAATAAAAATATAAATGGTTGGGTTGTGCCAGGCGCTGTGGCCACACCTGTTATCCCAGAGGCTGCAGAGGCTGAGGCAGGAGGATCACAAATTCAAAGCCAGCCTCAGCAATGGCAAGGCGCTAAGCAGCTCAGTGAGACTCTGTCTCTAAATAAAATACAAAATAGGACTGGGGATGTGGCTCAGTGGTTGAGTGACCCTGAGTTCAATCCCTGGTACTACCCCCCAAAAAATGGTTGGCTTGTAACTCAGTGGTAGAGTGCTTGCCTAGCATGTTTGAGGTCCGGGGTTCAATCTCCAGTACTGAAAAAAGAAAAGGAAGAAAAAAAAAACTAAGGAAATCTGATAAAGCATGGAATTTAATTAAAGGTTATAACTGTAACATACTAATATCAGGATATTAATAAAAGAAAAATTGGAAGCCGGTGTGGAGGCCAGTGGTAAAAACTTGCATAAAGCCTTGGGTTCCATTCATAGCACAGAAGGTAAAATTAAAAGATCTCCAAGTATGTGGAGACCCTCTACTATCTTCAAATTTTTCCCTAAAAATCTAGAGCTTTTTGAAGTTCATTTTTAAAACTCTCTTTATTCCTAAGAACCATATTGTAGTTTATTATGTCCACAGCTTTTGCTTGTTTCCCTCCAGTGGGAAACCCAAAACCAAATGTTATCCACCTCTGGTACGGATGTCTGAGCGTCCCTTCTCAAAGTCCCCATGCCTTTCCTGTTCTATGAACAACCAGCTACAAGAATAACATGGAGGCCCGCCACCAATGTTCTGTCATTCCTCATTTTTAGCCCCCAAACCCATGTTCTGAAGAGCATGATATCCCAACCCATGAGTCTAGTCTCCATCTTTCTCTCTCTCTCTCTCTCTAAGACAGATTTTGACTATGTAGCCCAGGCTGACCTCTAACTCACAGTCCTCCTATCCTAGCCTCCCAAGTAAGAGGAGGGCTGGGGATGCAGCTCAGTTGGTAGAGTGCTTACCTCACATGCACAAGGCCCTGGATTCAATCCCAAGCATCAAAAAAAAAAAAAATAAATAAAATAATCGTATAAATGGAATTACAGATGTACACTACCACAACTGGCTCCTCCTAGGCCATCTTTTGAAGGAAAATCTTGATGATTCCAGAAGAGCATCCCACTCAAGCTCTGAAACTAACCTTGTAGCTATGTGGGCAGATAATAACATGATCCTGGTTTTCTGGAGCATGGTCTAAATGGGAAGATAGGAATACTGTCCAAAGGTCAGGAGGGCCACAGCATATCCCTCTAAGATTGATACTGCCTATGGCTTTCCCCACTCTACTCACCCACATTCCCCTCCATTCTGTTCCCTTTGTGCCTTCCCAAGTGACACTACTAGAGAAGAGTGTTTATACAAGACAGTTGTCAAATATGTGTAGCTAAAGTATTAAAAACATGAAGGAGGGAGAACCCATACTCCTCATGCTTAACCTCCAGGCTCCCCCAGAAACCCCCCGCCAACACACACACCTGACACCACTACAAGCCCTATTTCTCTGTAGTCTCTCACATAGCTGATTTCCCCTTTTCTCCCAGGACCCTCACTCCACCTTTGCCTGCCCCCACTTCCTATTCCTTTTCTATTACAGAAGCCTAAGCCCCCCAGCCTTGGGCCATTCCTGGATCCTGTGCTACTATCCCATCCCTCATAGCCCAAACTGCCCTTCTTGGAGAGAAGCTGTTAATGTGGTGACTGCACTTGACCTCACTGAGTTAGTGGGTCTTGACTCCGGTCCACCTGGGAGGGGGGAATATTTGGACCCTGAGGATAGTAATAATCTGAGCTCAAACCATGCCCTCTGGCAGGAAGCCTGGAAGATTTCTAAGGAAATGCCTCTTCCCCATTTCATAGTGATGGGAAGGCAACTGTTGTAGTCAAGTCATCTGCCTTCCCTATCACCGTACCTCTCACAAGCAGTCCTTTCTCTAGTCTTGGCAGGGTTCCTCAAGGACCAGATTCCTATTCAAGGACTCCCTTAGTTCTGGGCAAGGGCTATTTTCAATTTCTCTACTTTGACTCTTTTCTACTTTCTACTCTTTACTCTGTAAATATCAGAGACAGCCTTTCCCTAATCACCTCTACCCATGCAACAAAATATCTTCCTGGGGATCCTCTTAAGCTCTCTGCCTTGCCCACCATAGGAACAAGACTTCACAAAAATCTTCCAGAGGATCAGAAAAGATGCTGAAGTCCTCTTTGGATTAAAAGGAAGTGTCGCCTGAACACCCCCCTTAAAGTCCCCTCCTAACTTTCCACTGTCCTTGGCTGTCTCTCAGCACCAACAAGGCTGCGCTCCCACCTCTGCTCTCCCACCCCTGAGCCCCAACATTTTTACCTTGTTGATTGGTCCCAACAGGAAAGGGTCTAGCTGGAGGGGAGGGGCAGGCAGAAGCCAAACAGGCAGAGTGACCTGGCAACATCAAGAATGGTGGCAAGAGGCTGGGGTTGTGGCTCAGTGGTAGAGTGCTCGTCTAGTTCGATCCTCAGCACCACATAGAAATAAATAAATAAATAAAGGTGTTGTGTTCAACTACTTCTAAAAAATAAACATAAAAAAATGGTGGCAAGGGCTGAGGTTGTGGCTCAGTGGTAGAGCTCTCCACTGGCATGTGTGAGACACTGAGTTTGATTCTCAACACCACATAAAATAAATAAAATGAATGTATTGTGTCCATCTACAACTAAAATAAATAATAATAATAATAAAAGAATGGCATCACTGGCATCAAAAGATCTGGGGATATAGCTCAGTTGATAGAGTGCTTGCCTCACATGCACCACACACACACAAAATGGTGGCAAGAAAGCATCTAAGCCAGGGTCTGGTAAGAGGCTGGGAGAAATAGGCTTTGGAGTTCTCAAGGGGAAGGGGACATTTTTTATCTAGGCTATCGAGGAAAAGAGGCAAGAGTCTAGACCCCCACACACTGAAATTATCAGTAAGCATATAAGAAACAGAGCTTTATAGCTTCCTTTTGCTCCAGAAGGAAACTGAGTCATTCCTGTCCCCAAGGTAGAACAATTTCCTCTGGAAGCTTTCCTGGGTCCCCCAACTATGAGCCGTAGGTGAATGGGAAAAGAGAGTTGTTACCATACAGTCCCACACGGATGGCTCCAAAGCTGTTTCCTCTCCCTACCAGTTCCCAAATCAAAATCCCTGCTTTCATCAGGTGTGGCGGCTGGTAATCCCAGAGATTTGGGAGGCTGAGGTAGGAGAGAGAATCACAAGTTCAAGGTCAGTCTCAGCAATTTTGTAAGGCCGGAAGCAATCTGGTGAGATCCTGTCTCAAAATAAAAGATAGAGGTAAAAGATAAAATGGGCTGGGGCTGGGGGATCTGTGGTTAAGCATCCGTCAGTTCAATCCCTAGTATTAAGAGAAAAAAAAAAAAAAATCCCTGCTTTCTACTTATCTGGAAGAAGAAATCACAGATAAGAGGCCTGTGGAATGTCTATAACCTCAAGCAAAGCCCCAAGGACAGCCCTTGGACTCTCAGATCCCTATCTCTGTCTTCACACTGTTTCAAGAAAGGCAGAATTTGAACTAACCCTAATACTTTGGAGGACACCCGCCCTCTCCACACTCCCCGCACAGCAGGGAAGAAAGGTGTAGTGATCCTGAAGCCTGACAGTATCAGGGAAGGGAGACCAGCCTGCATTTCCTGCGTATTGCACCTGCTCCAGGCCCTGAGAGCCACTCTACTTTTCCTGGCTGTATTTCAGGGTTTCTTCTACCTTTATTCATTCGACACCTTTTTCCCCTTGTACTGTGAATTGAACCCCATTATACCCCGTGGTGCTCTGCCACTGAGCCACATCGCCAGCCCTTTTTTATGTTATTATTATTATTCTAGTTATAGGTGAATGGACACAAGGTTCATTTTATTTTCATGTGGTGCTGAGGATTGAACCCAGTGCCTCATGCATGCTAGGCGAGCACTCTACCTCTGAGCCAGCCCAATCCCACATTCCAGCCCTTTTTATTTTTTATTTTGAGACAAGCTCTCAGTAAACTGCTGAGACTGGTCTCAAACTTGCAATCTTTCTGCCTCGGCCTCCAGAATAGCTGGGATTATAAGCACGCACCACTGCCTTTGGAGTCTATTTTATACCTCCACACAGGACTGTCCCATCCTTCAGAATAGTAAGCCCCAATTCTGATGGTAAAGGAGACTGCTCCCTCTTCTCTTCTCCGCTCTCCTCTTTTTTTTTTTTTTTTTTTTTTGGTACCAAGTGTTGAACCCAGGAGGTTAACCACTGAGCTATATCTCCAGCCCTTGAGATATATATATATATATATATATATATATTTAATTTTGAGACAGTATTGCTTAGGGCCTTGTTAAATTTCTGAGGCTGGCTTTGAACTTGTAATCCTCCTGCCTCAGCCTCCCAAGATGCTAGGATTACAGGCATGCGCCATCACACCCGGTGCTCTCCTGACAAAGGTAAGTTGAGGGGGTTCTGTGGGGAAATGGAACCAGAGACTGGGAACAATTGGGGGATGCAATATCTGACACAAAAAAATTGCTGGGCACAGTGGTACACGCCTGTAATCCCCCAGCAGCTCCAGAGGTTGAGGCAGGAGGATTGCAAATTCAAAGCCAGCTTCAGCAATGGCGAGGCACTAAGCAACTCAGTGAGACCCTGTCTCTAAATAAAATACAAAACAGGGTTGGAGATATGGCTCAGTGGTTGAGTGCCCCTGAGTTCAATCCCCAATACTCCCTGCCTGCCCCCCCCCCCAAAAAAAAAAAAAGAAAGAAAGAAAGACTGGTCACTGGTCACAGTGGTGTACACCTGTAATCCCAGCTACCTAAGGAGGCTGAGGCAGGATAAGTGCATGAAAGACACTTAATAAGACCCTGTTTGGAAATAAAAAAATAAAAAGGACTGAGGGTGTAGTTCAGTAGTAAAGCACTTGCCTAGTATTCTTGAAGCCCTGAGTCAGCTCCTATTACTGGAAAAAAAAAAAGTGTCAAATTTAAAAATAAAGGTAGGAGAATCCCTAAAAGACAGATGCCTGCTTCTTTTTCCATTTCTTGCTTCTACTACCAAAAGCAAGCCTCCACCAGATGTGATCCTTCCCCTGACTCCCTCTTTGATGATTCATAGCTAGGGTGTTTAATGAGACAAAGGTGATAGGGGAGAAATAAGTGGCTATTTTACTCTTTTGTTGTTGTTGTATATTTGTTTTGGTGCTGGCAAGTAAACCCAGGGTGCTTTACAACTGAGCCACATCCCCAACCTTTCTTATTTATTCTTTTTTTTTTTTTTAATTTTGAGACAAGGTCTTGTTGAGGTACTTAGGGCCTCACTAAGTTGCTGAGGCTGGCTTTGAACTTTCGATCCTCCTGCCTCAGCCTCTGCAAATCACTGGGATTACAGGTATGTGCCATCATGCCCAGCTGCCCCCAAACTTAATTTCCTCCTCCATTTTCATCTCTTCTTCTTCTTCTTTTTTTATCCAAGCATCATTTATTCTTGATTAGGAGATCATTAAAGGGGAAAAGCATCCAAGTTTTATGTTCTCTTAGCTGGTGGTACCATAGTTTCCTCAGTTTTCCAGAGCACCTCTAATAAGAGGGGCTGTGTTTACAGAGTGAAGGGGTATCTGCTGGACACTTATTAGTTGTTGACATTACCCAAAGTCCAGGAGGTCAAGATGCAGTAGGGGGACTGGTAGTGTAGTTCAATGGTAGAGATCATGTTTATTGTGAGTGTGGCCCTGGGTTCATCCCCAGCACCAAATAAACAAATAAATAATGAGATAGGGAAGGGAAATTATTAAAGTTCAGGCCACAGAGTTAGCTCCAGGGCTAGCTGGCAGAGGCTTGTCCCCTGTTTTCCCAAATTATCAAAGATGTATGATGCTTCTTGGCAGAGGTGAAGGATGCTCTTCAGAAAGAAAGGAGGAATCTCTTCAGAAAGATATCTGGGTCCTCTGGCTGAGAGGGGTTAGATCCTCAAGAAATCTTGGGGTGCTTCCTAGCAACAGTCTGGGAGGAAGGGAGGGAGAGAAGCGAAAGAGAGAGGGAGGGGCCTGGGCATGGCTGCTCCTACTAGAGCCCAGAGAACAGTCTGTTCCTGCTGCCTCCTTGGCAACCAAAATCTAAGCTGGAGTGGAAAGGAGGGGGACCGTCAGATTTATCCCCCTTGGAGGGTCCCTAACCATTCACATTCATACCCCACCCTCTGGCTCTCCCCATAGGAGCTGGGTGTGCCGTGAAACAGAGTATCAGGGATGGGAGGGGATGGTCTAGGTGAAGGGTTTCATAGCAAGAAGGGAACAGGAGCTGGGGATGAACTGAATCTGAATCTGAGAAGAGCGAGAAGCTTCAGGAAACAGGTGGGCAGGGTGACCGGGTGAGAAGAGGAGGATGCAACACAGGGACAGGGGCTATAAGCCCAGACTTGGGTTGGATCTGGGCGTCTGGTGAGACACCTGCTCTGGAGGCAGTGTGCCCTTCATTTTGCCCTTGCCCAGGTCTGTTACCAGACTCTATTGGGAAATCAGGAAAAAGGGAGAGGTCAGGAGAAGATGGGAAGGGTTCAAGTTACCCCACTCTGTCCCTAGCAGGGGCTGGAGGGAGGTAGATCTTGAGGCATTTCATTTTTTTAGCCCTGGATTTAGTATTTCTTTGGGGAGGAGGGCATCTAGGATTTCAGAAAGTCTCCCCCGCCCAGTATTTTTAGGACACTGCATCAAAGACAGATGTGGTGGAGAGAGAGAGAATAGAAGGGAAACAAAAACAATAGCACCTTCATCTTCCCCTTCTGGATTCCTCCCCCCTGCCCTAATCCAGATGACTGCTGGGCCTCTCTGTTGCCTCCTATTTTTACCTGGTCGAGGCAAAATATAAATGTGTATCTCATGCACCCAGGTTGTCTCCCAACTCCCAGGGCAGCCTGGACCTGAGAAACTATTTTCATGCAGGATAGAGCATGCACGCTGCAGCCTTGCTCCCCAGGGTTTCAGTCAAACCTGATCACTGATGAGGTGGCATCAATTGGCAGGCAGCCACCCTCGAAGCACCTACACTGCACACTGCACTGACTTCTCACTGCAGCCTTCCGCCCCACACTGCAGCTGTTGAATGTGTTCGCTCTGAGTCCAGACTGAACACAGGTGCCCTTACTGCGTGCTGATTCTGCACACTGCAACCTCAATTCCCTACTGCAGCTGCCACTGCACACCGCAGGTGCCCTTCACCTATTGCATTGCCCTCATCACCACCAATTAACTGCACACCCCATGGGTGTGTCAGCCCAGCTGCCCTTCTCATCCTCTTGGTCTCAGGGGCTCCAAGAAAGGAATCCTCCCCTCTGTTATGTATTGCAAACCCTAACACTTGCTGTAAGAGAAGTGGTTCCATCAGATAATGGAGATGGCTAAGACTAAGATGGGCAAAGGGAGCCGAACTTGGATAGGCTGTTGGTCAGAACCTCAACTCAGCAAGTGATTCTGCCCAGTATAAACTGGGCGATGAGCAGAGCAGTCCGCACTCCCCCCACCTCATACACACACACACACACACACACACACTCTCTCTCTCTCTCTCCTCCCCAAGAACAGCCTGTGAAGGCAGTGCCCCGCCCTGGGAACCGTGGGAAGCTTGTGGCCCCCGCTGGTAAAACTGGGCTAATGACAGCGGGGGAACCGGCGGGGCCAGGGGGGGGGTGCTAGAATAATTAGACCTCTGCCTGGCGCTAAGAGGTCCTGAGATGAAAGGGGCTCTGGCGTCACTGGCATGGTTTTATGTCCATGAATGCAGGTGTGTGTGTGTGTGTGTAGGGGGGTGGGGCTGCAGTGGAGACCTCTTCTTCCGGGAAGGGGATCTATGTGTACGCAGCCCTCCCTCCTCCTTAGGTTGGCCCTGGTACCATTTGGATTTTGTTGGGGCAAACATGGGAGGAAATACCACTTCAGTAAAGCTGGGAGATGAGGGATTATGGCAAGTCTTGACCCCTTAGAAGCTCAGCCCGGGGAGCAGATTGTTAGGGAAATGGCAGGTGGCCTTGAATACAAAGAGCCCCTACTGAGAAGGGTGTAGTTTGAAAGGGGAGGCAGTGGATGAGTATTAATGTTAGAAATGAGGGAAGGTGGTTAAGAAGAAGGATTCCCCCGAAGGATTAAAAACATAGTTAAGAGGACCCCAGGATTCACCTGCTCAATCCTCTCATTTTTAACTGGAGGTAACTCTACCCCCGCAGCAGTGGTGATTTGTTCAAGGTCATACAAGTGAGTGACTGGTAGATAAGGGACCCGAACTCCGAAACATACTCTACACCTCTAAGCGTTTTATATTTGGCCTTCTTTCCCAATTTATTAGGTGGAAGCAGCTCTTCAATACTTCCTCCCCCACCCCAAGATGCAAACCCTCAAACCCCCAATTCCCTCAAAACGCAAAGGCTGTTTTTTAAATGACATCTTTTCCAAATCATGTCACCAAGTACCACTCCTGCCAGAGCCGTCGAAGTGGGAAGGCGGGTCCGAGCCCGGCAGGGGCCCGGGCGGCCGGGGGGCGGGCAGCCGAGCCGCTGGCCAGGGTCCCGGGGCGCGGCGGGGGGCGGGGGGCGGGGGCCGGCGGCTGCAAGGCGGCCTGCAGGGAGCAGCCGCGAGCCAGCCTGGCGCGCAGATCCAGAGCCTGAGCCCCAGCCCGAGCGGGGCGGAGGAGGGAGGAGCCAGAGCCGCCACCGGCTGCCACACTCGCCCCCCGCCCCCTCGCGCTCACTCGCTCTCACACCCGGGCGCTGGAGGCGGGCGGCCCGGGCCCCACCGGCCCCCCATGGACGCCCCCTGTACGGGGCGCTGAGACCCCAGCATTGTTGCCCAGCCCGGTCCAGCGGGACACGCCGAGGTAAGGAGTGTTGAGAGCCACAGCCGAAGGGGCCCCAGCAAACTTCCAGCTGCCAGCAATCCAGCTGCCGGCTGATGATTGGCTCACAGCGGCCCAGCAACATCTAGCTGATTGGCTCCTCGGCCCCAGCAACATCTAGCTGATTGGCTCCTCTGCGGTGATGCTCATTGGACTGTTTCCCTGCCCTTTCAGACCACGGAGCTGCTCATTGGGGGACTTTTTGGCTCTGCCCACGTGACCCAGCCAATCGGCCTCAAGAGCAGGAGGATTGTGGGATGTGGAAAGAAGCTTGTGGGGGGAGAGAGAGGCTTGTGGAAAGCCGGTGGTGGCAGTTGAGGCTCTGAGGATTTTTCCTGAGAGGCTGTTTTGTTTGGTTCTAAAAATAAAGTTAGTTTCTTTTGACAAGTGGCTTCTGATTGTGCCCAGCCAGACTGCGGCCTGGGTCCCCCCACCGGCCCCCCATGGACGCCCCCGGTTCGGGGCGCTGAGACCCCAGCGTTGTTGCCCACCCCGGTCCAGCGCGCCACGCCGAGGTAAGGAGGAGGGAGCGAGGGGGCATTAATATGCAAATGTCTCGCGATTGATTATGCAAAGCCGCGGGTCTCTGTGGGCAGCTTGCACGCGGGCTGGGGGCGCCCAGCGGGTGCCCGCTGCCAGCTTCAGCCTTTCCAGGCGCCCCGGTGACCCTGTCACAGCCTGGGAGCTTGCAACTTACTCCCTGGGGAAGGGAGGTGCTGCTGGGAGGTCGGTGGGCCCCAGGGTTCGCCGAAGGAGATGGCGTCTGGGCCTCCCCCTCGAGGGCCCGCCCGGCCTCTGTCCGGCCGGTCTGCTGCGCATTCCCAGGCCGGCCCCGCTGCCGGAGCTCCCCCGCCCGCCGCGCCGCCGTTTGTTCACGGTGCGCAGGAGGACTGCCCCCACCAGCCCCCACCCCTAGCCTCGGAGGCCGAGTGGCCTTTGCAAAAGCTGCCTCCAGCTGCGGAGGGCAGTGTGAGTGCGGTGGTGGTGGTGGTGGTGGGGAGGTTTGCGTGGATCGGAGGAGAGGGAAGTCCCCCTCCCCTCACCCGCCTCCCCAATTGAGCATGGCTTTCTGGTTGCAACATTACTAATTGCAAAAAAACGAGGCTGGTGGGGTGGGGTGGGGGGAGCGTGTGCATGTAGTGGTGAGGATGTGCTTGATGGTCTCTAGATGACTTAGGAGAGTTGCTGGCTGGCATGGCTGGGGCAGAGAGGAAGGAATAGAGCTGTGTTGTGTGCCCCCTCCTTGTTTCCCTCCCTTTGCAACGTGTCTCTGGTGCCCCTTCTCTGTCTAGGGCCCTCCCTTGTCCAATGTGAAAGGAAGGCCTGGAGGGATGACAAGCAATGGAAAGAGCCATCAATTCCAGGGATTGGAGGGGTGGGCACATAGAAGGAAAGCCAGTAAAATGGGAACCTGCCTCTCAATACTGGCTCCAGCCCCAGAAGTGGGGTACATAATACCACCCCCATTTTGCAGATGAAGAAACCAAGGAAACCAAGATTCAACAATGTTAACCACCTTTTCTTCTTTATTTTTTTTTCTTTTTTTTTTTTTGGTACAGGGATTAAACTCAGATGCACTCAGCCACTGAGCCACCCACCCAGCCTTATTTTGTATTTTATTTAGAGACAGGGTCTCACTGAGTTGCTTAGTGCCTTGCTAAGTTGCTGAGGCTGGCTTTGACTCGCAATCCTCCTGCTTCAGCCTCCTGAGCCGCTGGGATTACAGGTGTGAACAACTGAGGATGTTAACCATCTTTTCTGAGGTGTGTGGGGGTGAGGGATGAAGGGGCATGGGGGGGGGGGGATTGAACCCAGGGTCTTATACATGCTGAGCACAAGCATTACCACTGACCTACACCCCAATGCCAAAAAGTTAACCATTGTGCTCCAAGTCACATGCCTTCAAAATAGCAGAAATTCTCCAAATTTTGAACTCTAATGATCACATCAGTAAATCTGTCCCCTCCTAGTGTCCTCTTTTTATCTTTTTTTTTTTTTTTTTTGACAGAGTCTCACTATGTTGTTCAGGCTGGTCTCAAACTCATGGAAGTAGCTGGGACTACAGGTACACTGCTACACCTGGCTTCAATGCATCTTTTTAAAAACAAATATTTAACTCTACTACCCTGAAGTGAAATTAACAAGCAATATAAATTACCTGGATACACAATTTAAAAAGCAGATCAATATAATTTTCTGGCTATTAAAGAAAAATAAAGACAAGAAGAAGGCATTTCAATATGCAAATACTTGGGCACTATTCTACACTGGAAGTTAGAGGAAAATAGGAAACTCTACCCCCAGCCCTAGAATCACTAAGAATGTGATAGGGAAAAATATAGACTGACCGAGGAGAGTTGAATTAGGCAGAATTGCCATTGGTCTGACTTTCCAAAATGGTGAACAACTCTTGATAAAGTTCAGAACAATACAAAACAATTTACATAGTGGTTGCATTACTGGAAAAGACAGGTCATATTAAATATGTGCAAAAATATTGCATATTTGTGCTTTCCTTTTCAGGCTAAGAACCTAAAAGACCTAAAAACAACTAAAATCCTGGATAAAACTTTTTTTTTAAATCTTAAACGCTGCTGGGCATGGTGGTGCATGCCTGTAATCCCAGTGGCTTGGGAGGCTGAGGCAAGAGGATCACTAGTTCAAAGCCAGCCTTAGCAATTTAGTAAGGCCCTAAACAACTCAGTGAGACCCTGTCTCTAAATAAGATACAAAAAAAGGGCTGGGGATGTGGCTCAGTGATTAAGCGCCTCTGAATTCAATCCACAGTACCGAAAAAATCTTAAATGCTGGGGCTCGGGTTGTGGCTCAGTGTAAAATGCTTGCCTGGCATGTGGGAGAGGCCGTGGGTTTGATTTTCAGCACTACATATTAATTAATTAATTAATTAATTAATTAATTAAAGGTCCATGGACAACTAAAATATATTTAAAAAAAAATCTCAGAGGGCTGGGACTATGGCTCAGCGGTAGCGCACTTGGCTGTCATGTGTGAGGCACTGAGTTTGATTCTCAGCACCACTATAAATAAATAAAATAAAGATCTATCAACAACTAAAAAAATGTTTAAAAAAAAAATCTCAGGCCGGGGTTGTGGCTCAGTGGCAGAGCGCTTGCCTAGCATGTGTGAGACATTGGGTTTGATTTTCAGTGCCACATTAAAAAATAAATAAAATAAAATAAAGGTATTTGTCCATCTGTAACTAAAAATATTTTTTAATATTTATTTAGTTGTAGATTAACACACAGTATCTTTATTTATTTTTATGTGGTGCTGAGGATTGAACCCAGTGCCTCACACATGTGAGGCAAGTACTTTACCACCAAGCTACAGCCTCAGCCCCTAAAAATATTTTTTAAATATCTCAAATGCTGGGCTGGGATTGTGGCTCAGCAGTGGAGCACTTGGCTAGCACGGGCGGGACCCGGGTTCCATCCTCAGCACCACATAAAAATAAAGGCATTGTGTTGTGTCCATCTATACCTAAAAAATAAATATTTTAAAAATATATATCTCAAATGCTGAGCCAGGCATGGTGGTGCACACCTGCAATCCCAGCAGCTAGGGAGGCGGAGGCAGGAGGATTACAAATTCAAAGCCAGCCTCAGCAATTTAGCCAGGTGCTAAGCAACTCAGTGAGACCTTGAGACCCTGTCTCTAACAAAATACAAAATAGGGCTAGGGATGTGGCTCAGTGCTCAACTGTCCCTGAGTTCAATCCCTGGTACCCACCCCCCCCACCAAAAAAAATAAAAAAATAAAAATCTCAAATGCTTTGATGCACTGCTTAGAAAAGTAAGGAATTTTCAGGGCAAAACACAGTAAGTGAAGGCGGGGACACAGAGAGATGTAAGTGGAACACTGAAGCAGGCTTTTGTTCTGAAGGTGATTGCCTAACTAGGTGAATTTGAGATTTTTGTGAATGTTTCATGGGAAAAGGGAACACCCCAGAACAACCTCAATAAGAGGAATTTAGTAGGAGTTTCTCCTTCCATAAAGGTGGGATTCAAAGGACTACATTCTCATGATAAGAGTAATCCAGAAATCCAGAAATAAACTTGTCCCCTTCTCCCTTGAGTGTACGGTTAATGGAGATAGATCCTGGGATCAGCTAATTACAAAGACGTTTTTCACATAGTACATCCAGCAGGTCATCCAAAAGTCTTGTGAAACGCAAGAGAATTCTTGGTTATAAGGAATCATCCCTTGAATTGCAACACTCTAGAATTCCTGACCAAATTCCAGTAGCATGTCTTTTTAATTGAGAAAGACAAAAATTCAAATTTCCAAAATGTCCCCATGTAAACCATTGGCCCATTCTATACTGTCAAGTTGACAGGGACCAATTTCTGAAAGACTTTAATAGATTTTACCTCAAGGGCAGGAGGGAAAACATTGAAAACTATAAGCAGAGAAGTGCCATGACCATTTTGTACTCTAAAAAAATCCCTCTGACTGCATGAAGAATGGATTAGATGGAGCCAACATGGAGGAAGGAATGCTGGGTGTGAGGCAGCTGTGGAAGTCCAAAGGAGAGATGACAGTAATCTGTACTGACAAGGGGCACTAGGTTTTAGAGGCAGAGCTGCCTATCGGCTGAGCTGGAGGAAACTTAGTTCTTTCCACTATTTAGTTTTCTCTTGCTGAGGTGAGACCTTGGGCAAGTTATTCCAATCTCTGCCAGCCTTAGGGTCCTCATCCACAAAATGAAGATAATACTAAACGGAATGTGTCCCAAGTATGTACACACATGGACAGTTTGCAGTTTTCTTAGCCATGATCAAGAGGTTATTAGCAGTAGAGATGGAGAGTTCTAGAGATATTTAAGAAATGGAATGTAGGGACTGAAGAGAGGGAGCTATCAGAGATGATGGCTAAGCTTCTGGCTCGAACTCCTATGTGGTGGTGAGGCTAACAGTTGGCTGGAGAGAACTGAAAGGAAGAGGGTTTGGGGTGGTCAAGGATCCTGAGCAGCCTGTGGGACGCCCAAGAAGAGATGTTTAGTAGACCAGTGGATATTTGGTTCTGTCACTGAAAAGAGCGATAGCAATTTGGGACTCAGAAACTAGTAGGTGGTCTCCAAAGGTGGCTTTCAGGGGCTGGGGTTGTAGCTCAGTGGTAAAGCACTAACCTAGCACATGTGAAGTGCTGGGTTCGATCCTCAGCACCACATAAAAATAAGTAAATAAATAAATAAATAAAGGTCTCACTTTTTATTTAAAAAGTGGCTTTCAGTGAAGCAGGATTCCAGGTACTCTTTGACTTTGAGCTGACTAGAGACTCTCTTAAGCCAGTGAGATGGAGCAAAAGCGAGACCATCCTATGTCCGGAACTAAGCCTAAAGAAGACCTGGCAGCTTCCACTGTTGTGCTCTCAGGACCTCTAAGATCCCTTATGAGAAATCTGGAAGAAGAGACCTTGGCATGGAGAAAGAGAAAGGTCCAGCCATCCCAGCAACCCAGCTCTTCCTACCAGGGTGAGAGACATGGGAGCCAGCCATCCTAGACAATCTAGCTCCAGACAGCTTCTAACAGTGCCATGTGAGAGACCTAAAGCAAGACTAGCAGAATCATCCCCTGAGCCAAGTCCCAGGTCTAAGCCAAGACTACAGGTCCCAGCAATTCCAGGAGGCTGAGGCAAGAGGATTGCAAGTTTGAGGCCAGTTCATCAACTGTAGAGAGGCCCTAAGAAAGTTAGTGAGACCTGTCTCAAAATAAAAAATAAAAAGGACTGGGGATATAGCTCAGTTGTAAAGTGCCTCTGGGTTCAATCCCCAGTACAGAGAGAGAGAGAGAGAAAAGAACCATTCAGCTAAGCCCTCATGAGAAGTTATAAAACGGTTGTTGTCCGTTAGCCACTCAGTTTGGAATAGTTTGTTATGTATCAAGAGCTCCCCAAACAGAAATATAATAATAAAATCTCGGCTCAGAATTATAGAGAAAAGAGGAGAGGGCTTAAGTGACAACCAAGGAACTATACCTATAAGGAGCAGGCTGAGGCACACATATAACCCCAGCAACTCTGGTGGCTGAGACAGGAGGATCATAAGTTTGAGGTCAGCCTCAGCAACTTAGCCAAGACCCTTATGAAAAGAAAGAAGGCCCAGAAGCTTGCTGTTCAGAAGGCTTTATCAGATGCATTCCAGAAACTGTTCATTGTAGTTTTAGGTAAGACTTCTTTGTCTTTGAAGTACTTCAGTTTCAATGAGCAAATAAACTCATTTTGAAAGTTAATTGGATGAAAATGTGGATATCTAAAACCTTCCATATAATGCTTTCATTCACTAAATTCTTTCATAGCAATGGTCTCAAATTTGTCCTGTGATATTTGTGAGAAAAATGACTGCAAATATTATTGTCCCCAGTTTATGAATGTAGAACAACTTGCCTAAGCTCATGCAGAAAGTATTTGATCCAAGTCTTCCTTCTCAATTGCTTGCCTGTCATACAGAATAGTGATTATAAGTTTTGGACACCTGGGTTTGAGTCCTAACTTAGGTTTTTTTGTTTTGTTTTGTTTTATTTGGTGGGGGGGTACCAGGGATTGAACCCAAGGGCACTCGGCCACTGAGCCACATCCCCAATCCTTTTTGTATTTTATTTAGAGACAGGATCTCACTGAGTCGCTTAGGGCCTTACAAAGTTGCTGAGGCTGGCTTTGGACTTGAGATCCTCCTGCCTCAGCCTCCCTAGCTGCTGGGATTACAGGTGTATACCACCGTGCCTAGCTTGTATCTTAGATTTTTAAAGTAATTTAGGTTTTATAGTCAGACAGATTTTAGGTATTTAATATCTCTAAATTGCAATCTCATTATTGTAAAATAGGGCTAGTAATTCTGCCTACCTTATAGGGGATATTGTAAGAATAAATGAGATTATAAATGTAAAAAGTTCAGAACTATGCTTACATGATAAGCAAACATAATATGTTCACTATCATTGTTATCATTTTCTTTCTGAGTAAACAGATAAATAAACTCTGCTGAATTAAGAATTCAGTTCAGTTTTTACTTATGGCATTGACATATTGGGTAAATATGACTCTTATATAATAATTAGCTGCTTTCATGTGAGCCTTCAAAGAAGCAGGTTTTGAATGACATCACACTCCCACTTGAGTTCTCCTGTGATGTGAATGTTACAGGCCACATTCAAAAAAAATGTGATGATTAGCAGAATTTCCAAACACAACTGCTCTCCTAGTTCATGGGCTTACAAGCTTAGAAACTGAGAAATCCTAATTAAGTTATCAGATACCCTTATTTGCTTGTAAGAGGTAGCCCTGATTGGTCTCAGCCTTCCAATCTGGGCAGCCGTTCCGGGTTCATGAGCTAGAATTTCCAACAGTCAACTCTTGAGTAACAATCTTGAAGAACTAAGGAACTAAGCTTATATGAACTCAAAACTCTTTAGATCAAAAGCTTTATGCTTTGAAGGAAAACTGTATTGTCTATAAGGTAAGTAGACCAGTTTCTGCCAATAAAAGATGCTAGTACTTTCTCCAAAAATTTGCTCATTGTTTCTGGTGGAATTTTGGTTCTCAGGGAGTAGGAAATTGCTCCTTCTTCTAATACGAAGTGTCTTCTAGGCCACGGATCTACACTTGGGTTCTAGGCCACGGATCTACTGAACCATTTGTACATTTTTGTTTATGAATATTTCCTATGTCATTATTTCTTAGTTCCTATCTCTAAGATCACAGCATTCTTTTAACCAAACATTGTTGATACTTCATTATGTATTTTTAAACAAATAGTTATGTTAAGACTGATGCATAGGTGAGGACATTTCTAAGAAATGCTCTTATTTTCTTTCAGAAATCAAAGGCATGTCTCATTAGGGTGCTACCATGGTGTGCAATAAGTTTTAGAATAAGAAAAATTCTGAATTAATTCTTGTTAACTTTATTTCAGAGAGTGGTAAAATAGCTGTGGTGTACAGACCCAGTGAAGAGATCAGAGTTGCCAGAAGTGAAGAAGAACTACATGATATAATTCAAGTATGTGAAGATGAAAGCTCAGGGGTTCCATAGTCAGTGTAGCCATGATTGAAAACAACCAGTGGGCTGGGTGCAGGGTTCATGCCTGTAATCCCAGCAGCTTGGGAGGCTGAGGCAGGAGGATCACGATTTCAAAACCAGCCTCAGCAACTCAGCAAGATGCTGTCTCAAAAGAAAAGAATTTTAAAAAAAAAGGGCTAGGTGGCCTGGTGTTATAGCTCAGTGGTAGACCACTTTCCTAGCATGTGTGAGGCACTGGGTTTGTTTCTCAGCACCACATATAAGTAAATAAAATAAAGATTCACTGACAGCTAAAAATATTAAAAAAAAAAAAAAAAAAACGGCTGGGAATATGTCTCAGTGGTTGAGCGCCCTGGTACCATAAAGAAAAGAAAAGAAACCAGTGTTATTGAAAGACTTCAGCATTTCATCATGTATCATTCTTAGAAAAATGAAACTCTAAAACTGCTTTTGATTATAGGGGATTTATGGACTTCCTGACCCATTGTTTGAAGTTTAGAGAGTAGAATTGAGACCTCTCAAGGGACTACTGTAGTTACAGACTCAAAAGAGGAGCTAGGCTCCCTTTCCAGAGTTAGAGAAAGTGGGCTGCTTGTCTTTTTAGATTTTCCCTCAAGTAGGATCACAGAGATTTGGCAACAGAGTAACTACAGCCTTAGGTTTGATTGTGTTGTAGCTTTGAGAACTATTATGCCTCCAAAAATGTGGTGTGTTACCTAAATCTCAACATCTCCCTATACTCAAGTAGAATATTTTGCTGAAGAACCTTTCTGTAAATCAATTATATGAAAGCCCTTAACTAGGGAGTAAGTTGCCAAAGTAATTTCTAGATTAGGCATTATTTACTATGTATAAGATATTTGGGGGAGGCACAAAAATATGTTTTATGTGGGGGGCGGGGGGATTAATTTGGAGATTTTCAATTATATGACTCTCTTCAAAAATGTGGGGTGTTTTATTTTGAAAAGGCAGAGGAAGTGGGTTGCATTCTGAAACAGTATTTTAAGTTATTTCCATGTAAAAGTTTTAGTTCAATTTAAATAAAACCAGTTAAGGAAACTTAACTTTAAGAAGTCTCACTTCCTGTGAAATGTGAAAGGAAGTAAGTCCACACTGACTGTAGAAATCCCATTATAAGAGCAGATCCACCCCTTAAGGAGGTGACTTTGAAAACCATTACTATGTGCTCAGCCATATGCAAGGCACTGGGAATGAGAAGATGACACATCTTTATGCACTAGGGTTGTGTCAGGTAATAAGTAATAAAACAGATTACTATAAGGGCTCTGAAAAAAAAGTCATTTGGGTTCTAGTCTTAGTAGTGTTTCAAGAAAACTATTTAAGTTGCAGGCTTTAACATCCTGCCTTCTCTAGATATGTGCACAAGAGTCACCTTTAAAAAAGTGGTGTTGTCATGCCTACGTGAGCCAAGGTGGGAAGGAGATGTTTTCCCATGCCAGTGTAAAGGGCTGTCCACACGGATTCACACCCCTTTCTCAGACTGAATTGCCCACTGCCTAAAACCCCTCCTATAGAAATTTCGGAGTCATCACTGATTTCAATGGTAGCCCCAGCCTAACAGAGTGATGAATTAATTATCAAACATGAAATAGGATAGAGAGTTTAGAGCAAATGGCAACATTTTGGAATAAATAACCTTAATGTGTAGTCTGCCTGCTAACCTAACTGGCCCTCGTTTTACAGGTCACTTGCTTCTCTTGGAAGCAGTATAGCCAAGGGGAGGAAGAATATCTCTGGGATTTCAGCCTGGAAGAGGAAGAATTCAGGCTGCCAGAACTGGACTAGCACTACTGAATATCCCCAGAGGCTCAGTCCTGTGACTTCCTTGGGAATCTCTGCCGCCCCCCACCCAATGGGCTGCTAGAGTCCTGGTGCCACCCACATCTAGGGCCCAGATCCTGCTTCGATGTAGGGGAGGGGGCCTGTGGGAGTCGATTGTGGCCCCTGCTTGGGGAAGGGAAGCTTGGGTTGGTTGATTGTGGGAAAAGGCTCCCCGCGAGCCTAATAAAGGTTGAGCCTAATAAAGGTTGCGTAATCAAAGACGTCATAATCAAGGTGTCATAAATAAAGGGTGGGGCGGGGCCACTGAGGTTTCCCAGGCGGCGCCTCAAGGGGCTGCCATAAGGGTTAGGCTCCCACAGGTGGTTAGGCTCCCACAGGCGCGCCCCGCGCCCCATTGGCCTGGGTCGCTGTGCCCCGAAGCCTCCGCACGTCATGTCCCTGCTGCGCCTCTGGGCACCAGGGCTTCTCCTCACGTGGCAACCATTGTGGCTGCTGGTCCAGGCAGCTCAGCCTCTGGAGTCGCCCCAGGACCCTCTCCAGCTGACCGCTGAGCACCCAGGGCCTATCAAGCCCTGGTCTCTGGTCTCCTCTGAACTCCCACCCTTATCGCCCCATGCGCTTACACCCCCGGCAGACCCGGGAGGCTTTGATGACCTGGGGTCCTCTGCTCGCTCCCAGATGTTGGACTCACCACGGAAGTTAACTGACAGTTTGCTTCCATTCTTGGGCAGGGTTTCACCTGGAGAGCCGCCCCCAGAGGTGGATCAGTTTGCTGTTCCACGTCAGGATCTGCATCAAGACAAACTAATTCGGCAAGAGAGGCTCCCAGAATTGGTTCCAATGCTCGACTCAAAAGTAAGATTCATACTGTCAATGTAGATCAGTCTACAGATCACCAGTCATTTGAAGTACTTGTTCCACCTCTAGATAGTCAGAGTGCAAAAGCAGCAAAGTTTATTGTTTCACCACTGAATCTGAAGAAGGATGTAGCTCAGCATCCGAGATTTGCTAAAGTTGTTGGTGGAACTCCAAAGCAATTTGCAAAACTTCAGCTTCAGAACAACTTGCAGGATGATTATGTGTATCCAAGTACAGATGTAGCTTCTTCTGGCAACCTACCTCCGGAATCCCAGGAGAACTCAGAGGAGTCTCCAGAAACTCCTGACCAGGTTGAACCTTCTGTGGAGGCCCAAGAGACTCCTGAGGAGCTCCAGTCCTCTTCGTCCCAGCAAGAAGTTCCTGAGGACCAGGAGGCTCGAGGTGAAGCATCAATGCATCATAAGCTTTCATCTCTAAGAAGTGACACTCAGCCGGTTGTCACAAGTAAACCTGCAGATCTGGTTACCATAACTCCGCAGGCAGATAAAGAGATTCACCTTCCTTCAGGCCAGGAGCAGGCCGCAACCCAGCCTTCAGAGGGTCTTGAAGTAGTAGAACCTTCATCAACCCAACAAGAGGCTCCAGCTCAGACTTCAGAGCTCTCTGAACCCTCTTTAGCTGGTCAGGATCAAGTTATTATATTATAACTTGCCCAGTGTTACAGGTAGGCCTGCAGACGTGGAAATTACCATAACCTCGGAACCTACCAAGGAGGCCGAATCTTCTCTAGCCCAGCAGGAGGCCCCAGTTCAGCCAGAAGCCCCAGTTCAGCCAGAGGCCCCAGTTCAGGAAGCCCCAGTTCAGGAGGCTCCAGTTCAGGAGGCCCCAGTTCAGGAGGCTCCAGTTCAGGAGGCCCCAGTTCAGCCAGAGGCTCCAGTTCAGGAGGCCCCAGTTCAGGAGGCTCCAGTTCAGGAGGCCCCAGTTCAGGAGGCTCCAGTTCAGGAGGCCCCAGTTCAGCCAGAGGCTCCAGTTCAGGAGGCCCCAGTTCAGGAGGCTCCAGTTCAGGAGGCTCCAGTTCAGGAGGCCCCAGTTCAGCCTCCAGAGTATGCGGAGGAGGTAGAACCTTCTCTAACCCAGCAAGAGACCCCAGCTCAGCCTCCGGGCCCTCCTGTGGAGACTGAACCTTCTCTCAGTGAGCAAGAGACCCCAACTCAGCCTTCTGAGTCTCCTGGGGAGGACCAGTCTTCTGAAAGCCAGCTGGAAGTACCGGTGCAATCTCTAGACTTGCCCAGTGTGACCGGTGAACCTGCAGATGTACTAATGACTATAACACCTGAACCCACTACAGAGCTGGGAACTTCTATGATCAATGGTGAGGTTATAGTTCTTCCCTCAATTCCAACTAATGAGTCAGGACCTTCTGCATCCCAGCCTGAAGCTCCAACTGTGCCTCCAGAGCTCCCTAACGATGTAGGTCAATCTCCAGAAGGTGAGGATGTGACAGGTTCTTCTCTAGGTTCTGATCAAGCTGAGTCTCCTACTCCAGAATTGAATAATGAGGTTGAAACTTCAGCGCAACAGGAGACCCTAGATGAGTCCTCAGTGTCCCCTGAGCAGTTGGAACCTCAGCCAAGCCCCCCTCTAGAGGAGGAACAACCTCCAACTGATCAAGAGGTCCCCAGTCAGCTTGAAGAGCTGCCTGAGGAATCTTTATCAAGTCAGCAGGAGAGCTCATCTCTGCCCTCAACGCCCCCCGTGAGTGTTGAACTTCCACCAGTCCAGGAAACACTCCCAACTAAACCTCCAGAATCCACATTTGTCCCGACTATTGCTTCCTTCAGTGATTCCATGTCATTTTCACCTCAAGATCTAGAAGTAATGTTCAGAAGTGGGTCTTCAAATTTGCCTAAAACCACAGTTCAACATGTGGCTCTGATAGTTACTGTACCTTCAGAAGCCACTAAAGAAGTTGAGCCAGTTTCCACCCAGCAAGTTACATTTTATCCAACCCAGTCTAATGCCCCTTCCCAGTCTCCAGGATTCCCTGAAAACTTTGGATTTTCTTCAGCCCAACAAGCAACCACAACTCAGATGGAAACTTCAACTGAGGTCCTAAGTCAGAATCAAGCTCAGGATTTAACATCACCCAGTGTTACATTTCAACCTTTGGACCTGGAACTCACCTCAACTCCAAAACCCACTAAACGTTCTAGAGTGAAGAAGAAGCCTGTAGCTCTTTCATCGTTCCCTATAGCTATTGGAACGTTCTCTATATCTCTTCCAACGGTCCCCGTATTTGTTTTTCCAACCATGCAGAAAACTTCAACTTTGCTTCCAAAGTATCAAGAAGGAATAATTCCAACACAAGAAACTTCAACTCAGCCACAGGTCCTAACTGAGAATCAAGTTCATTATTCAACAGTACCCAGCTTCGCATTTAAACCTGTGGAAGTGGAACTCCCCACAACTCCAGAGCCCAATGTGGGGGTTGAACATCCTACAGCTTTTCCTCCAAAGCCCCATGACGTGGAACTCCCCATAACTCCAGAGCCCAATGTGGGAGTTAAACATTCGACAGCTTTTCCTCTAAAGCCCCATGAGGTAACACTTCTACGTCCTCACCAGGGGACTACAAATCCTCCTCCAAAACCCCCGGAGACAACATTTCCACATCTAGATCTGGAAACTACAAATCTTCCTCCAGAGCCCCCTGATGTGACATTTCCACATCCATACCAAAAGACTACAAATCCTCAAATCAACCACAAGGAAACTTCAGTCATAGCTCAATCTTTTGAAGTGGAAATTACCATAACTTCAAAACCCAACATTAATGTTGCGTCTTCTCAAACCTTGCCGGGGAAGCCAATTCAGCTTCCAGAGCCATATACAGAGATTATAGCGAATCCTCCTGTATATTATGAGATTACACTTCCAACAATAAGTACAACTCCGGTGTCGGAGTCCTCTAGTGTTGGAGTTCAACCTCCAGACGTGACAATTACCCTGACTCCACTACCCAGTGTGGCAACTGAAAGTTCTACAACTCCTACAACTCTTTCAACAACTGAAACAACTTCACAGCAAACAAATATGACTGAATTCACAGTTGCACAAGTGGAGCCAGACCAAACCACAACTCATTTCCCCAAAATTTATGCCACAGAAAAGGAAGAAAATGTCACCAAGAACACTAGTATATGTGAGCTCTGTACCTGCCAAGATGAGACACTGTTGTGTGTTGGTCTCGCCCCAATGCAGAAACTCCACCGAGTGCATGTGCTAGAGCCCTACAGCTACAATGGCACCTTCACAGTCTTGTAAGAATCACCTTTCCTCATTTGTGCTCTGAATTCTGCCTACCCTTTTCCTCAAGGGTCTCCGGGACCTTTCTCATCTCCCCAACCCACACTGACTGACTTTTTGCTTTTAGTTTTTGCTTGTCAACTTCTCCATATCCTCTTTTTCCTTCTTACTCTTGTGTCCTTTCTCCAATCTTTCACTTGTGATCATCCTTTATTTTCTTACCCATTTTTATTTAGCCCTATCATATCATTGCTTAAGCTTTACCATTTTGCTCCATCTGCTTTACAACTCATTAATGATGATACAACCAAGTGGTTAAGAGTAGATTCTAGAATAAGACTGCCTGACTTTGAACCCAGATCTTTCATTTATTAGCATTGTGACCTTGGGCAAAAAAGCTCTATGTCTCAGTTTCCTTATTTGGAAAATGGGGATTATGATAGTTACCAGTTCATAGGATTGTTGTGAAATTTAGATGAGAGAGTACATGTAATACTCATGTCGGTGCCTATCATATATGAATACTAGCTGTTAATATAATTATTCAGTCCCTCAGTTATGTCCAGAATTCATCTTAGCCTTGGCTTTCATATAACATCCATTTTGTGCCCAACTGAGGGCTAAGTACTATGGGAGCCACAGAAATATGACATTGTTTACAGAACACGAAAATGATAGGTGGGAAGAAGACTAAAAATGGAGATGATATATAATTAAGTACTAAAAGAGGATGCAGACCACAGGTGCTGTAATTCTTCAGAATCTTTCATTACTGAGGTATGGATGTTGGGAAAGCTGTACAGATAGGCTCAAATGTTACCTGGTGCTTGAAAGTGGCTATAATTGTTAAAGAAAAAAACGGGAAGTATATCTACACAAAGGAATGGCTGCAAGAATGACCAGGATTTGGTAGACTAGTAGGCCTACAAAGTATTGGGTTAGAATCAATGAAAGGTAATATGAAAAATCTTAAATATCAACTATAGGTGTTTGAAAGTTACACAGTGAGAAATGAAGAGCCACTGAAAGTTTTCAAGCAAGAGATAAAAATAATTAAAACAGGAAGATAATTTTATAATCCATTTTTCGAGTGATCTAGAAGAGAAAGCTTAATTCAATGGGGCCACCTAGAAAACTTTAGCAAAATCTATGAGTAAAGCAAGAAGGAGCTTAATCAGAGTGGTTGTGATGGGAGTAGAAAGAAAATCCTGGGAGCGCAAGGGGGAGTGGGGGAAGGAGGAGGGAATGGGAATGGGAAAAACAATAGAATGAATCAGATATAACATTCCTATGTTCATATATGAATACACAACTAGTGTATCTCCACGTCATGTACAACCACAAGAATGGGAAGTTATACTCCATGTGTATATGATATGTCAAAATACATTCTACTGCCATAACTAAAAAGGACAAATAAAAGTTAGAACAAGAAAAATCAAATTATTTATTCTGTTTGATAACAAATAAAAATGCCAGGTTTTAAAAGTAAGATATTAAAAACATTTTAAGGTTTGACTTTAGTCTGTTAAAAGGAAAAAAATCCTGGGAGCTTTAGAAGAATAACAAATGCTTTAATGATTGACTAAAAGAGTTAGGGGATGAGGTGTATAGAAAAGAGAAAAATAAAATATGGCTCCACGAGTTTTGTCCTGGATAAAAAATGAGAATGCTGGCGATGTAGCAGGTGGAAAACAACACCAGGAAGGAAAGCCAGTTGGAGAGAAATGAGTTCAGTCTTAGCCATTTCTTAGTGGGGAACATAAAGCCCTCCGAAGGCTTCTGGTTGAGTGGAAATGTCCACTAGGCATTTGTCCACTAGATGAGCAGGCTTATCCTCCAACCCCAAATGCCAAGAAAAAGTCTATGTAAAGATGTATAAACAGAAAAGTTATTGCTAAGGGATAAGGACAGAGTTAAAAAAAAAAAAGTTGAAGGTATCTGCAGAGTTGAAACTGAACATAATTTAACAGCTTCTTTAAACATGTCATTCATAGATACATTCTCACATTAAAAAAAAAAGTCAACAGAAGTATATTGGATCAAAGTGAAAATCTATACCTCTATCCTTTTTCACCCGTTGTCCATGCCCTACCACCCATAAGATGACCCCTGTTACATATTGGTGTGTGTCTTTCTTTCTGCTTTCTCTTCTATGCATAATTTTCCCTGATGAAGTTTAAAAAAGAAAAAAACACTGATTCATACTTGTTTTCTATGCAACATGTTCAAGAGATCTTTCCACATCAGCACATTAGTTCCCGTGATTTCTAATTGTCCTTATCCTCCTAATACCTGGAGATATTTCAACAGAGGGCACTTAGGCAAAGCTTTGGTGTCACTTGCAATGTGTTTCTTAATTCATATTTGTTAATATGGTAAATTCTTGCCATTTTTCTGTTGAAATTCGACAGATAGGAAGTTAAACTTCTGCTTTATCATTTGTGCCAGTGGCTCACATTATTATCTTATTGTGAAACCGGGAAGCTGATAGTTCCGAAAATTAGAAAGCTGGGTTTTTGTTTCGTTTGTTTTTTCTATATTTGAATGTTCTCCGTGATTGTTTTACTTTTTCTGTTCATTTTTTCCCTACTTATTCAAAGGTATAAACTGTTTCTTCACAGGAATTTCCAAGGAAACGTTATTTCTTACATTGAAGAAAACATATGGAAATCTTACCGTTGGGCTGAGAAACTGTGAGTATATTCTCTCCAAACATGAATACAAAAAAAAGAAATGCATTGTAAGATCCTTCTTAGTCTAGAATGTTGAGGTCAATACTGTTAGAAAAAGGTTTTCCCCTCCATAAATTAATTCAGCCTGTATTGAGTGAAATTTGGTGGTTATTTTAAAAATTAAATTTCATGGGGACTGGGTTTGTAGCTTAGTAGTAAGTAGAGTAATTGCCTAGCATGAGCAAGGACCTGGATTCCATCCCCAGGACCACAGCAAAAAATAAATAAATAAAAATTCAATTTCGTGGACCCCCTTTGAAGTAAGTAAAAAACAATTTAAATTTATTTTCCATTTTGTAAGTAATACATAATTACATTCTTAATGAGTAAATATGAAATAATAGGTATAGTGAGACACCATCCCTGTGCTCTAACCCTCCACCCCTGAGGAAACCACTACTCTGAGTTTGGTATATATAACCTTCTGGATCTTTCCCCATGCATTTGCCTACACACATATTTACATATAGCAAAATAGGTTTGTTGCATGGTTTTATTATCTTTTTTTACATAAATGGTAACATTCATGCAACTTGACTCTTTCACTTCATCATATGTCAGGTTTCTTTTTAGTACACAGAGCCTACCCTATTCATTTGAACTCATGCATAATATTCCATCGTATGAACATATCATGGTTTATTTAAAAATAATTCCCCTACTGATGGATGTTTAGAGTGTATATGGTTTTCCTGTTTACATGCATAATGTCAATAAACATACTTCTTTGTGAACATGGGCATATAATTCTATAGAATAGAAATGAGATTTTGGGGGGTGAAGACTATTGTAGATATGAAATTTTAGCTACCCGCAAAAAGGTTATGCCACTTTATACTCCTGGCAAGAGAATATGACAGCATTCATTTTCTCATACTTTTTTACCACTGGATATTCTCCATCTTTGTGCTGAATTTTGGTCCAGAAATAACCTTTTCATCTTTCAGAATTCTCAGTGAAAATTCCCTGACTGAATTACACAAAGATTCCTTTGAAGGCCTGCTATCCCTCCAGTATTTGTAAGTTACTTAATCATATTTATCTGTGAGTTATGAGTTATCTAATGAATAAGGGATTCATATTAGATAATCTGTAAAATCTCTTCCAGCAATTAAATTCTGTGATTGTGCAAGTTTGTATAGATTTTAACCCATCTCCAGCATTAAATACCTCCTAAGCATTTTTAGTTTTAAAAATTATATAGACAAGATACGGATGGGAAAAAAAAAAAAAAAAACTCCACTTACAGTGGAAAAGTGGTAATAAGATCAGAGCAATTACTAACACTCATATGAACCTTGTTTTATAAGTGTTTACATGTATTTATATCTAATTTAGAGCCCATGGATCAAAACCAAACCACAGTCAATTTTTATACAGCTCATTAACTAAGAATTATTTTTACATTTTTAAAATGCTGTAAAATAAATAAGAAAGAATATGTAGCAGAGATCGTATGTGGCCTGCAAAATCTAAAATATTTACTATCTGGCCTTTGCAAATAAGGTTTTAAAAAGTTGGATTAGTAGAACAGAGGGAATTAAAGTTAACCTCAGTTTGGTGCCTAGAGGAGAGAAAAAAAACAGGCCACCTATATTCATTTGAATGCCATTAATTCAGAATGTTTTAACAATTAAACTGAATTAAATTAATGCTTAAAGACTAAATAACTAGCCAGCATGGTGGCCAGCATGATGGCGCACACCTGTAATCCCAGTGGCTCAGGAGGATGAGACAGGAGGATTGCAAGTTCAAAGCCAATGTCAGCAAGGGCAAGGTGCTAAGCAACTCAGTGAGACCCTGGCTCTAAATAAAATACAAAATAAGGCTGGGGATGAGGCTCAGTGGTTGAGTGCCCCTGAGTTCAATCCCTGGAACAACAACAACAAAAAAAGACTAAATAACTAAGTAAGTAAATTACATAATAATATTTTCAAGACTACTAAGCTAGTAGTAGTAGCTAATACTACTAAGCAGTATTAAGGATTTCAATGCAGGAATTGGCATACCTTCATTAAAACTAGATATTTGCCAAACACAGAAGTATAAAGAAGGTCAAGGATCATGTGTTTTCTCTCATGTGTGGACACTAGAGAGGAAAAAAGAAAAGAAAGATGGGAGTGAGGCTCATGAAAATCAAAAGGAGATCAGTAGAAAAGAGGAAAGGAACCAAGGGGTGAGAAGAAGGGAGAGAAGGGGGAAGTGCTGGGGAATGATATTGGCCAAAGTTTATTGTTACATTGTGTGCATGTATGAATATGTAGCAACAAATCCCAGCATTATGTACAACTATAATACACCAATAAAAAATGTGAAAAAGTTGGGCATGGTGGTACATGCCTGTAATTCCAGCAGTTCAGGAGCCCGAGGCAGGAGGATTGCAAGTTCAAGGCCAGCCTCAGCAATTTAGCAAGGCTCTAATCAACTTAGTGAGACCCAATCTCAAAATAAAAAATCAAAAGGGCTGGGGATATGGCTCAGTTTTAAATTGTCCCTGGGTTCAATCTCAGTATCCCCCTCCAGAAAATAGATATTTGAAATGATGGTTAAATAGTGTAGCTTGCAACGTTTACACTAAGTAAGCAGATCAGAACTGCCTATAACTTTTCATTAATCACAAAATTAAAATCTCTCTATTATTATTGTCAAGGAGGGAACACTTACATAGTATTTTTATCTGGTTAAAGATAATTTAGGTTCTTTGCTGTGAAAGCTTGATTTTTATCCTTTGTCTGTGGTATCTAGATATGTGTGGGTCATTAACCCTATTAAGCTAACTAATGATGTTTTTAGTAAATATATTCTTTTTTCAGATGTAGAAGGCTTAAAAGAAGTGAGTATAAAGAGCTTCACATGATACTAAAAGTAGTCCTTTGAATTATCAAACCTCCTAGGCCCTCAGGGACAACTGCTTTTGTATTGCTGGTTTTAGTCACTTCTGCCTCAAACCTTACAAACCAGGTTTGGAGAAAACAAATGAGATAACTGCTTAATGGAGTAGACTTTTCATTATTTCTACTATGTAATACTTTGTTAGCTAATTATTTCATGTTAGCATATATATTTTGCATTTATTTAAAAAAAACACTAACCAATAAAAAAGAGCTCAAAAGAATATGCCAAACACTGTTCCCTAGTATTGGAAGGACAAAGATGAGTAAGACAAGTTCCTCTTCTTTAGGAACTTAGGGGCTCACAGAGGAGACAAGGCTAAGCTCAAACCATAATGCAGCAAGTACCCAGTGGATGACAAAGTGCTAAAGAGGTGCAGCAGAAGGGCCAGCTGTGAAGTCACAAACTGCATTCCTTTTTAACTAGTCATTTTTGTCCCCCTCCTCACTCCCTAGATATTCATTTGTTTTATAAATATTTTAGTTTCTCAAATACTTGTGTCAGTTTTAAACCTGGAGGGCAACACAGATGAGCAAGACCCAGTCCAGGCTTTCACAGAGTTTGTATCAGAAGAAATGGGATACAAAACCAATTGAATTGAAAACAAATGAATATGGGCACTAAGAGGTATAAATTGTGTCTACAGCACAAAAGAGGAGAAAAGATTTCCAACTGTTTAAGGAAAATGTTCCTATGGCAGTGCTGTTTCAACAGGACCTCGAAGGGCCTCACTGGGAATCATCAGATAGGCATCTTAGGGAAAATATACAAAGCTTACAAAGGGAGAGTGGGAGAAAGGCAAAACACAGAAATGTGTTTGGGGAGTGCCATGGGCACCTGTAGGGCACAAGAGAGAGAATGGAGGCCAACCTTCTAGGACTTTGAGTGCCAAGCAAAGGAGCTGTGGTGGGGAACCATCTGCAGTGCTCTAAAACAACCTTGAGTCTCCTCTCAGATTCACCTGGAGGACTTTGTAGAACTTGGTTCTGGATACCACCCTCATAGTTACTGATTCAGTCATTCTGGAGTAGGGCTGAGAATTTTGCATTCTTCAAAAGTTCCCAGGTAATACTGGTCTTTAAGAACCAATTCTAGACAGCCTAACTGGTGACTGTGTTCGGGATTGATTAGAAAGGGAGAGCCTAGAGTTGGAGACACCAGTCATGACAGTTCTACCCATCCAGGTGAAAAGTGAGGAACAAGCTGAAATCTGTGGAAGTAAGAGAGTCAACTCTAATCAGAATGGGTGTTTTCAAATAAAAATGCAGTTCCATGTTGTTTTTCATTGTCCCAGCACTACACAACTGAAGCAGTGACTTCATGGAGTATTAAGGTAATATGAAACCAAAATGAGTTTCCATTAGTATGATAGAAAGTACAACTCTGAATTAGTTCAAAGTCATGTATTAATTAGTGGAGTAACTGTCTTTCAAATGATTTGAAAGGTATCTTTTTCTTCTAGTATTAAACTGGGTTAGAAAAATAGAATAAAGGACTAGGGGTATAGCTCAGTGTTAAAGTGCTTGCTTAGCATGCACAAGGCCCTGGGTTCAATCCCCTGTACCACACACACACACACACACACACACACACACACACACACACACACATGCATGTGTGAAAGAAAAACCAAATTAAGCCAGGAACATGAGAATATTCCCTTTAATTTAAAAAATTACATGCAGAAATTAATACTTGTAGCTCATAATCTTGAACTTGATAAACTGTAAAAGGTCACATAATAATTATCCTACTGTCAGGAAAGACTATCTCAAAACCTGTCAAGATATAAAGTTGTATATTTTATTTATGAAAGTGAGACTCAAGAGTGGGCAGGGTTAAAAACTCTAAAAAGTTCAAATATAAGTCCAAAGGTTTAGAATTTAAACAAAAACTAGGTATTCAATATTATCAATTCTGGATTCTATTTATTCATACTAATTAGATAGCTAATATCTAATCAAGGCAATATTTTCCTTTTACTTTTCCTAGAGATTTATCCTGCAATAAAATACAATCTATCGAAAGACATACATTTGAACCACTACCTTTTTTGCAGTTTATGTAAGTTACAGGTATACCTTGATATTTGAAATTTTATAAACCCCCTTGCTACTCATTTGAAATTATGATTAAAAATTTACGTATCTAGCAAAGATAAGTATGAGAATTATTATACATGGATTGAAATGAGTCATTACAGAGCAGTGGTTCAATTAGTGTGATTTTACACACAGGTGACATTTTGGCATCTAGTGGCCAGACACCAGGGATGCTGTTAAACATCTACAATATGCAGGACAAAACTCCACAACAAGAATTTTCCAGCCCAAAATGTCAATAGCATTGAAGTTGTGAAGCCCTGTTTTAGAGAAGTAAATATCACAAGTATTTTTTGAGCATTCACTGTTTTATAGCTAAGGCTCTGCATGTATAAACGCAGAAATATAAGTCATAAGTCAGGATCTTCCACAGCAAGATTTCTTTAGTGTGCGGAAAAAGTATTGAGGTTACATTTCATCATATATAAGTTAGAATCACTGCCAAATGATAAATGTTCTGAAAGAATATCTTTTCTCTTCTCCTTCTTCTTTGGCTTATCTTTTTTGTAGAAATCTTGGTTGCAATTTACTGACAGAACTGGGCTTTGGAACATTTCAGGCATGGCATGGACTGCAGTTTTTACACAAGTTGTAAGTGAAATAGAAGATACACGCATGTACAAAAAACCCCCCAAAACTATGTGTTAAAAACATTATACTGTTATTGGTTAGCTGTCTTAAGAAGTATGTCTTAAGATCCATTCATTCTTTTCAAATGAGGAAACTAAGGTACAGAGAGGCCAAGAGACTTGTAATTTTTATAGGACATGCTCTGCTTTCCCTAGCACTGATCTCTGGCATAGATAATAGAAAGCATCATGCAAGCAACACCCAAATTAGCATTGCCATGGTCGTCTCAGTGATGATGCTCTGACATGTGAATTGTCCTTGAATTTCATTTTTGAGTTTAACTCTGATTCCATCTCACATTTAGAGTCCCTAACTGCTTAAATATATGCAACAGGGCTACAAAGAATGAAGTTTAGCATAAAGCCCTCCAGGGAGCACAGATGCAGGTGCTTTCTCAATGGAAAGCAGAAACGAATTCTTTTAAACCTCATTCAGGGGACCTCTCTCCCCAATCACCCAGAGCATTATTTTTCTAAAAATACCTGCCTCTGAAGTCATGAATTGTATGTAGGCAGTAGGAATCTTTGAGGTGTGAGAAAGATGATGTTTATGATATAATGTAAAAAATATTTGTAAAGAAAATACATTGCTCTGACCTAATTACATATACTTTCTTTCCTGACTACCCTCAACAAGAAGTATGGGTTTTATTTCCTTTCAGCTCAAAAGGGAATTTTGTTTTTACTTATTTATTTGATTTGTTTTGTTTTTCGGTGCTGAGGATGGAACCCAGGGGCCTTGGGCATTCTAGCCAAGCACTCTGGCACTGAGCAACATATACCCCTAACCCTGAAAGGGATTTAAGACTCAAGGTGAAAGTTCTCCCCTCAACTCAATTTTGGAAAAAATTGTTCACCTGTCTCGTGGATCAGAAATCCAGGTTCACATGGTTCATTTTGGGTTCCATGAAGGGATGGTTATGGTATGCCTGGAGCTGGATTAACTTTTCCTTCAGATGCTCATTTATTGCAGCCACCTCCTCCCATTCATCAATTTGCTGAAGCCTAACTTGGGGAAAGAATATGGAGGGTCTACTTTTCAAACAAAGCAGGGATGAGTGGTGGGTCAGAAAAGACTCATAATGGAGGTGGCACCAACTTATCTCTAGTTTCTGTGTTCATCTGAACAGAAAAAAGCATTTGCTTCATGATGAGAAATCAGAGCCAACTGGCAATGGACATTAACACTCATGCAGTGCGAATGGAGCTCTGCCTCTCAGACCAATTCATAGTTGCTTTCATAGATTGGCACAATGAGCCAGACAAGGTGCACAGCTGTGGTCCCAGCCATTTGGGAGGCTAAGACAGGAGTTCAAGGCCAATCTGGGCAACATAGTAAGACCTGTCTCTTAAAAAAGAAGAAAAGAGCTGAGCACAGTGACACACGCCTATAATCCCAGCAGCTAGGAGGCTGAGGCAGGTGGATTATGCATTTAAAGCCAGCCTCAGCAAGTTAGCAAAGTCCCTAAGTAACTCAGTGAGACCTTGTCTCTAAATAAAATACAAAAAAGAGCTGGGGGTATGGCTCAGTGGTTAAGTGCCCCTGAGTTCAATCCCCAGTACCAAAAAGAGAGAGAGAAAAAAAAAAAGATTGGCGCAATGGTCACGATCCACCGAGTGTGTATTGGGAGCTGAGCACTTTTGTTTTGGGTAAAATTTTTCTAATAGATAAAGCCATTTTGCTTCAGGAAACACTTGCCATAGTGAGAGATAAGCCTCTTAAATTTCTTTCCAAAGGCAACTTGCCAAGGGAAGATGCCAGTAATTTTATGATCAATATGAATGTACTGGGGTGTTTATAAGTTAAAATACCAATTTTCTCTGAACTATAAAAGTTTGTACAGAGGTCTCAGCTGGTGTAGATATATCATGAATTGAATGGAACCTAAGTTCTGGGTCTCCTCCCTTGCTCAGGTCTCTTGTAAGGTTCTGATTGGGGCCCTCGCAATTTCTTTTTCTTTTTCCTTTCCTTTCCTTTTTTTTTTTTTTTTTTTTTTTTTTTTTTTTGTTGGTACTGGGGATTGAACTCAGGGGCCCTCAACCACTGAGCCACATCCCCAGCCCTATTTTGTATTTTATTTAGAGACAGGGTCTCACTGAGTTGTGTAGTGCCTCTCCATTGCCAAGGCTGGCTTTGAACTCGCGATCTTCCTCCTTCAGCCTCTCAAGCCACTGAGATTACAGGCGTGTGACACCACACCCGGCCCTCCCAATTTCTATATACATAAATTTTGCATGTTTTTATCAGAGGTCATTTCCCAAATTAGATAAGTTTCAGGCCCCACAAAGTCTGGATTCACCTCTGGGTTCCATGTAATACAACCTGGTAAATCTCTCGAATAAGGCCTTTCTATTATTGACAAACACTGATGCAACAACTTAGCAGTATGTTAGACTATTTTGAACCTGAAAAAAGATGTGCCAAGAGCTTATTAGTAAAGTACCACTGTTTAAATGGTAGTAATAATCATATCTCTTCCAGATGAAATCAGAAATGAAACATATTATGGAAAACTAGTACTGGTTGATAATCCTAAATGTTAAGTATACTTTTTTCCCCCTGACTTTAAAGTGCTTCTCCTTCATTCACCTACACAGGTCCAGACTGATGGCTTATTTTTTAAAAATTCTTTGAGTTACTTCATTGGTTCTAACAATACAAGCTCCATGAGTTTAGAAATTGAAGGACTCTACAAGGTAGAAAGGCAGGCTCTATTCAGATAGAGCACATTCACATGCTGACTTGTCTATGACACATCAATATTGTGCCAAGAACATAAACACAAAGAACGAATAAGAGGGAAATCCAAGATTTATCCCTGTTTTTTATTCCACTACTGAGAATATCCATGCGGTAGGTGTGTCCACACTATAAAAGCAAATTGAGCTACGGTCCCAGAAACACCCTATTGCTCCTCCATAGTCCACTAGCACCAGTTTCCTACAGACAGCTGTAGAGACACAAAAGTTTGCATGCTTCAGGGTATGGTCATCACTTTTTGGTTTGTACTGGAATCCTGGCAGCTTCTTTCAGATTCAGAGAGGCATAAACATTAAAGATGAAAAAAGAGTTCAGTTCTGTCCTTTGGGGTGAGTTAGGTTGGTTTAATCTGTAATGGTTCAAAAGTTTTGAGAGTCTCATATCCAGTAACTATTATACCTTTCTTCTCCCAGTTGCATCTTATTCTTCCCACCTGTGGACACAGGCATCTTCTCTTCTCTCCTCTTGGAACCTTAGTAATTCTTCCTCTGCCCATTACATTTATTTAATGCCTAATTTACTAGTTGTTTATTATGTTCCAGGCACTATATTAAGTATTTATACAAATGAGATGACATACCGAAAAGCCTTAGAATAGTGCTTGACACATGATAAATATTCAAAACATGTTATCTTATTTTCCCAAGAACTCTTGCAATGTTGATATTATTATTTCCCAGTTTTCTGATGAAAAAGTTGAAATTCAGAAATCTTGCCTAGGTTCACACTGTTAGTAAGTGGCAAAATCACAAACTTTACAAATAATTTTCCATGCAGCATTTGTTTCCTTGTAATAGGAGCTGGCTGATAACAATTTGGCTCTTTGTGCATTGTATCTTGACGTTGGCTTCTGATTTGCATAGGACTTTTGGAGCAGAGAGCTCTGTTTCCCTTTGAGAATTCTGCACTTCTAGAGCTATGGCCATACCACCTCTGGGCATCCCCAGGGTTCCTGTTCATTGGCCAGTGCATATTTGACATCATCACAGCCTTCTCTGGGCCCAGCCCATTCTAGATGCCTTAACATGTTCTTTCATTTAATCTTCAGACTGCCTGATGTGAGGAAAATGCTACTAATAAGGCTCATAGATGTTTGTGACTCAAGTCACTTCAGTAGAAAGTGACAGAGTCAGAATTCAAACCCAGGTCTGCCTGATTCCAGGGTCCTTGCTGCTTCTTCTGTTCCTCACTGCCAGGGAGTCTTCTTCAAGGTTCTTCTCAACACTTTCAGATACAGGCTTGCCATTTCAGATTCCTTTAGTCTTTGCCTTTAGAAAGGACTGACGTGGTGCAGTCAGAGGTCTTGTATTGAGGAGCTTCATGTGGGCAGTCATTTTCTTATGGCTCATGGACCTATGTAGATGAACAAAGGAAAGGGGTTACTCCATCCCCAAGTACTTCAAACATGCTGGAACAGGGTGAGGGCTACTCTGCTTATTTCTTTGACTACCTTCCTCAAAGGAACCAGTTTCCCTGCCTGCCTTGTGATTCTAGCATAGATAGATAGTGTTGGAGTTTGTCCTATTTTAAGTTTGTTTTGACTGCCTGCTTTGGACATATTTTCAGCTAAAGCTGTTAGGATTTCAGTACATTCAGGACAGTGATGACGCTTCAGTCCTCAATTCTTCTCTGTCTCCTCAGTTAATAGAAAGGAAACATAGCCCATCTGTCTGGACCTGTATAGAAGAATTTGGAGAAAAAAAAATAACAGATAAGAAATGTTCCCTTATTTTGTGAGCTTACCTTTATTCTGTCCCATTGTTCCTACAGCAAAAGGCTTGAGCAAACATATTTGAGTTTTCCTTTTCCAATAAGGTATGTTTTTAAAATCACTTAAAACTGTACTTCTCAAGCTGGGCATAGAGATGCACATCTGTAATCCCAGTTACTTGGGAAGAGCCTACAGCAAGAAAATCGCAAGTTCAAGGCCAGCCTTAGCAACTTAGTGAGACCCTATCTCAAAATAAAATAAAAAGGGCTAGAAGCTGAGTGCAGGGGTTCATGCCTGTAATCCCAACAGCCCAGGAGGCTGAGGCAGGAGGATTACAAGTTCAAAGCCAGCCTCAACAATTTAGTGAGGCTGTAAGCAACTGAGCAAGATCCTGTCTCAAAAATTAAAAGGGCTGGATGTGTAGTTTAATGGTTAAGCACCCCTGGGTTCAATTCCTGGTTCAAAAAAAAAGTGGTGGCAGGGACAGGCTGGAGATGTGGCTTTAGTGGTAGAACACTCCTGGGTTCAATCCCCGGTAACACAAAACAAACATACAAACAGGCAATGCATCTCAAACTTTGCCTCTGAGACAGTCTTTAAGGCAAAAAAAAAAAAAAAAAAAAAAAAAATTAGCCACTGGTACTCCCACAAAGGTATCAAAAAGGCAATGGATGAGGAGTCAGTGCACCTTAGTTTATCTATAAAATCAGGGAATTGAGGGATAAATGGAAATGATCTCTAGTGAAGTGTCCACTCTGAATCTACAAATGTTCATATGTTTGGTTCATGAAAAAGAGTCACTATAGCGTGTTCCAGCTTCCCCCTCACTCTCTCCATTGCACAGGTACAACCTTAATGAAGAAAATGATGCTCTAATACAGGAGGAAAAAAATAGGATAATCTAGATTGTGGCTTCATGTTTTAATTTCACTAGGGACAAAGACCCCAGTGTCAGTTGTAGAAGGGCTGTCTGTTGAGAGGAAATGCTGAGATGAAGGGCACAAAGCCATGTGCGAACTGCTAAAAAAGAGAGAAGCACTGAAGAACTGAGATCATTTTAAAGGAAAGATAATAACAAACTTTGCTACATTCTTCTGGCTACATATTGCTTTACAGTCATTCTTAAAGGCTAGTGGAAAGGGAACAGGAGGAGATAGAGGTGTAGGAGCTTACTTTTACAGAACACACCAGCCATCTTACAGGTTTTAATGCCCCCACTCATGGCAGAGAATGTTTAAAGCCCAAGTTTGGGAACAAACCTGTGTCATTCAAATTTTTTTGTCTTTATAACATCACAACTAGTGTTATAAATTGGGCAAGTTAATGAGACTGAAAAATATCTGGAAAAATGCACTAGGCAAGAACAAGCTATGTGGCTGCTGGCTTCACCAGTTAGTCACTTTGACCTTAGTCATGGAAGAGTATGAAATGTCACTCCTCTTTATTCCATCTACTGACATGATTAGGCTTATAGCAATTGGTGTTCTATACATTAAAATATGGTTCTTTTCCCTCCTCTTGCTTACTACAGGCTGTGTTCTTACATTAACCGTACAGAAAGAGGGAGCAGAATAAGCCGACCCCATGTACATTTCAACCCAGGCCCTGTGCCTGCTCTGTCTTGTGAATGGGGAAACATGGAAATAAGAAAATTGATATAACACACCACAAAAAAGCAACATTACAAAGCACAATTCAGGATATTCAATGCATTCATAAGGTTGTGCAACAATCACCATTATCTACCTGAACGTTTCCATCACTCCAAAAGGAAACATGGTTCCAGTTAGCTATCACTTTCTCTTTCTTTCTCCCCACAGTCCCTGGCATTCACTACTTTCTGTCCTTCTGGATTTGCCTATACTGGACATTTCACATAGACAAGTTATATTGTAATGGCCTTTTATATCTGGCTTTCACATGGTTTATTGTTTCCTAGGTTCACCCTTGTAACAGTTATCAGTACTTTCTACAGCTGAATAATATCCCATTGTATAGATGTACCATTATATCAATTCATCTAAACATTAATTAATGAATATTTGGGATGTTTCTACTTTGAGGCTATTATGAATAATGCCAGTTTTTGTGTAGACACATGTTTTTAATTCTAGGGTGCATACCTAGGAAGGGAATTCTAGGGTGCATACCTAGGAAGGGAATTGGTGGGTCATGTGGTAACTATAGTTAACTTCTTTGAGGAATTCCCAGACCGTTTTCCACAGTGGCTTCACCATTTTACATTCCCAGCTACAAAGTATGAGGGTTCGGGTTTCTCTGTATTTTTGTCAACACTTGTTATTATCTGTCTTATTTTTATTTAAAGCCTTATATTAAGGAACAATGCTTAACCAGTCTTTCTCTTCATAACATTATGAGTATAAAGTAGTATCTTGTGGTTTTAATTTGCATTTTCCTAATGACTTGAGAAACTGAGCATTCTCTTCATGAGCATGTTGGCCTTTACATATCTTATTTGAAGAAATGTTTATTCATGACTTTCCCCATTTTAAAATTGAGTTTTTTTTTTTTTTTTCTGAGTTATAGGAGTTCTTTATACATTTTGGGTATTCTGTGTATTATCAGCTATATGATCTATAAATATTTTATCCCCTTCTATAAGTTGTCATTTCACCTTCTTAATAGTGTCCTTCAAAGCATAAAAGTTTTAAATTTTGATACAATCTAATTTACCTAATTTTTCCATTGGTTATTTATACTTTTGGTGTCATATCTGAGAAACTTTTAACCTAAAACAAGGTTGTGAGCATTTACTCCTATATTTTATCCTAAGAGGTTTTTTTTTTGTTGTTGTTGTTGTTGTTTTGGGGTACTGGGGATTGAGCTCAGGGGCACTCAACCACTAAACCACCCCCCAGCCCTATTTTGAATTTTTTTTTAGAGACAGGGTCTCACTGAATTGCTTAGCACCTCGCTGTTGATGAGGCTGGCTTTGAACTCATGATCCTCCTGCTTCAGCCTCCTGAGCCATTGGGATTACAGGGTGCACCACCGCACCCAGCTGGGCTATTTTTCAAAGCTATCACTGAGCTAGAGAGTGAGGAATGGAAGAACAACACAAATCTCACTGTTCGTATAGAAATTCAGCTGTTTTTCTGGAATAAATGCTTCTTAGTTTGCTGTAAGCCTTTGATTAAATTTCCAGAACACTGGAAAAAGTGATTTTGACCATTTTGCCATTTTGTTGTTGTTGTTGCCTTTGTGGAGGGATGTATTTTCAGATATCCTTACTCCACCAATTTTCACTGATGTCACCTATAAAAAGGTTTTAAATCTCTACAGTCTCAGTTTTGTGGGCTAATTATTTAATCATGGAAAATAATTAGGGAAAAGAAGTAAAAGTATAATTCTCATAGACTTTTCCAGATGAGCAGATGAAGTTTATCGAGGCATTTCTGAATTTAGTTCTCTCAAAGCTAAGGTTAAAGTAACATCTGTCTTCTGTCTTAAACCCCCCCACCCCTTTTTTTTTTTTTTTTTTTTTTTTATGGGCTTTGGGGTCAGAAATGAGTTCAAATTCCAGCTTTGCTTCTTACTAGTTTGGTGGCCCTAGGACAAGTTATATAACCTCTCTGTGCCTCAGTTTCTTCATTTGTAAAATGGGGTCATGATAACATTTACCACATAAGCTTATTATGAGGATTAAATATGAAATGCTGATCATAGATGCCTGGCAGCCTAATAGATGTTAGCTGCAATAATTATTCTTAAAAACTATAAGTAAATAGCAGAAAGATCAGTAGAGTAGAAGGGAGAGAACAGGGGGAAGGAGAAGAGGGGGAACAGGGAGTACTAGGGACCGAATTAGAGCAAATTATATTACATGCTTTTATAATTATGTTAAAATGAATCCTAAAATGTTATGAATAATTATAAAGAAACAACTAAAAAAAATGTTCTAGCCAGGTTTAGTAAGACATTCCTATAAACTCCAGTAGCTCAGGAGTCTGAGGCAGGAGGATCACAAGTTCAAAGCCAGCCTTAGCAACTTAGTGAGGCTGTATCTTAAAACATAAAAAGGGCTAGAGATATGGCTCAGTGGTTAAGTTCCCCTGGGTACTATTTCTGGTGACCCCCCAAAAAGTGTTCTGTAGGAATACACTAATGATTCTTGAGTAGAGTTAAGCTAAAGTCAGATTTTCTTTTTCTTTTTTCCTATTTCTTTTGTCTTTTTGTTTTCTGTTTGCTTGCTTTAATGAATTGAAGAAATATCTTTCAGTATTTTAAAGTAAACATTTGCATAAAAATAAATTTACACTGGGAGGCTGAGGCAAGAGGACTGCAAGTTTGAGGCAAGCTTCAGCAGTTTCAAGGCCAGCCTGGGCAACTTATCAAGACCCTGTCTCAAAATAAAAAATAAGAAGAGCTGGGTATATAGCTCACTAGTAGAGTACCCCTAGTTCAATCCTGCATACAAAAAAAAAAAAATTATTTCTGGTGTTTGGCACATTCCTATAGTCCCAGCTACTCCAGAGGCTATGGCAGGAGAATCACTTGAGCCCAGGAGTTCAAGGCCACCCTGAGCAACATAGTGAGATCCCATCTCAAAAAGAGAGAATTTATTCATTTTATTTACATGTAAACATAATGTTATTTATTTATTCAACAAACATTTACTAATACCTAGAAAATTTGCTGCACTATACCCGGCACGGGAATGACAATGATAGTAAAATGAGATCCCTGCCCTCTCCCTGCCAGGAGACTGACAAGTCAGCAGGTGCTATGGGCAAAGGCTCTGAAGTGATAGAAAAATACCAGTGACAGTAGGTGCTGGGAGCATGACTTCTACCAGTTCCATTGCTTAGCTTTATCCCCTTTCCTTTGACTTCCAAGCCAAGGAATTGGTTCTATATTTTTTCTTAACTAAGTGAATGAGACCATGAAATGTTTTAAATTTCTAAAAATGAAAGACAAACACCTTGAAATATGGAAGGCACTAAAAATACTGTTTCCTATAGGGCAAGGGCTTCCTACTAGTATAGTTACTTCTAGGGTTTTTGACCTGAAAATTCTTTGCCATATTTTTTTCTTTGTGTTCACTTTTTTTCCCCTCCTTTTTTCTTTTTCTTTCTCTTTTCCACTTGATCTTCTAGAGAGCTGGATAATTCCCAAATAAAAAAGTGCCTTATGAAATTCTAAGGGTGATTTATATATAAAGACAAAATATTTTTTAAACATATAAGTTCTTTATAAAAAAGTAGTCTCATGCATGTTGAAAATATAATTTTAATTCCATTGCATGTTTCAGAATTCTCAGTCGTAATCCTCTGACAACTGTTGAAGATTCATATCTTTTTAAATTGCCAGCATTAAAATATCTGTAAGTATTACAACAATTTCAAACTCAAGATATGATTTCTGCTCTTCTTGTTTACTTCATCAAAGGGTTAAGTATTTTGTATTAATACTAAAAAGTCATAATTTTAATTTTAATTAGTTACTGGAGAAAAATGTTATGGTAAAGAAGGGTTAAGGAAGGATATATCATGGGGCAAGACAGCCATCAGAAGAAGGCAGCCATATTAAAGAACACTTACAGATATGGAACATGTAAACACATGTAAGAATATATTATTTATCCCAGAAAGCACAGAGGAATACATGTATATTATTTTTAAAAAAGAAAAAAAGAGGGGCTTGGGTTGTAGCTCAGTGGTAGAGCGCTTGCCTTGCATGTGTGAGGCACTGGGTTCGATCCTCGACACAACATAAAAATATAATTTCAGATATTGTGTCCATCTACATCTAAAAAAAAGAAAGAAATGATGCAATATGAAAATAAGAAGTAAGATGATGGTTTAAAAAAGATGTAAGTTCTATGTTTCAATGCCAAGATCATTATTTGATGGTGCAAATAGTAAACTTACGTATCTTCAATAAGAGCTTTATGGAATTATCTTCTATGCGAAATAAACTCTTAAGGCAGCTTGTTTTATGAGAAGCCAAAATAGAAAAGTTATCACATGTCCTTGAAATATTTTTTCAAGTATAGAATATTTATTGGGGTTCATCATGAATATCTTGGCTTTCTCTTTCAGAGACATGGGAACAACTCAAGTATCACTTTCGACAATTGAGAATATCCTCCTGATGACTCTTGAATTGGAAAAACTGTAAGTTTTTTTTTTCTTAGATTTATTTTACTTGATATTTTTTAGGTCTCTTTTCATATCTTGAATTTAAAATTATTTTAATACATTATTTTCTTAACTTTATTGAGGTATAATTTTCATGTAATAAAATTCACACTGTAAGCATACAGTTTGATGTATAATAATGTAGTTACCACCACCTGATGATATAGAACATTTGTCATTCCCAAAATAGCCCCTTACATCGCTTTGTATTCATCCACTCCTCCCACCACCAGCCCCTACAAACCACCAAATCTTTTATCTTTCCCTATAGTTTAAAATTTTCCAGAATGTCTTATAAATAAAATCATCTAGTAGTAGATTTTTAGCTTCTTTCACTTAGCATAATTCTTAGCATATCTACTATCAGAATAGAAGAGCTGCAGTTTCTCCATGTCTTCATCTAATCCTTGTTTCAAGTTATTCCTTGTTTCAAGGAATAATATTTTTTTAGCCTTTCTACTAGTAGGAATGTAGTGGTATCTCATTGTGGTTTTAATTTGCATTTCTTTAATAGCTGATGATATTTAATATCTATTTTTATGCACATTTCTTCTCTTTATGCTTTTACATGTTCAAAGTGTCCAGATTTGGCCAATGTGATCTCTATTGTTGTTTAACCACACAATGTGAGTTAAACTAAGCTATTTTTTATGCCCAGAATAATGTCTACCATTTACCACTCTCAAGCGGAATTGAGATATGGACTCCAGTAGTTGGAGACTTATTCAGATCCTTCTTAGAATTCTATCTTCCTGTGCACTCCTAACCCAGAGCAAGATTTTAAGTTGAAAGGAGATGCTTTTTACTGTCACCCAATTCTAATTTCTTTTTTATTTAGGCCTTCCATACCCACTGCCATGCTTTCCTTTCTGGTGGGCATCTCCCTCCTCCTTCCTATATATTTACAGTATTCAAGAGCCACATGCCAGGCACCATGGCACATGCCTATAATCCTGTCTGCTCAGGAGGCTGAGGCAAGAGGATCATGAGTTCAAAGCCAGCCTCAGCAACTTAGCAAGGCCCTAAGCAATTTAGTAAGACCCTGTCTCAAAAAATAAAAAGGACTGAGAACACGGCTCAGTGGTTAAGCACTTTTGGATCCAATCCCTGGTACAAAAATAATAATTAGAAAAGCAGTTTACCATTGGTTTCTATCCAACTTGTCCAGGCTATATGTATCAAGAACTCCTTTCTACACTGTCCTGTGGTAGCCTTGGACTGTTCTTCTACTACTCAAGTAACTCCTTTTCCATTAACTTAATCCTCTGTGTTTCTATTTATAGGATCTTACCTAGCCATTTGGCCTGCTGCCTCTGCCAGTTTAAAAATAATATTGAAGTTGTCTGCAAGACAGTGAAGCTGCGATGTGACAGTGCATGTCGGACAAACAATACACGTTGCCGTGAGTCTGAATTGCCTGATGAGAAATGTTTTAACTTTTGTTTTGTTATTCAACTTTTAACTGGTGATCATAGATTTTTCAAACTAATGATGAAACTGCTTTATTTTTATTTATTTGTCTAGAATTCAACTCCCTAAATTTCTGGATTGCTCTCTTGCTCAAAGTGAGGTTTTCAGCTATAATTTAATAATATAGCTATTCCATATGCCTAAGGATGAAGAGAAAGGAATAGAAGGGAGAAGGAATAATATTAATGGCCACACATGGTGTCCTGTGCTTTCTGCTTGGTACTTTGTTTTCCAGTGATAACTTATTCATATAGTACAATGCAGTTAGTAAGCTGTTTTTTTTATACACTAGGTCTCAAGTGTCCTCTGCCTTATAGGGCAGGCATCAATCTATTTTGTTCTGTTTGTGCAACTTTATAAAAGAGAATAAATATTTTATTTGAAGTCTAGGAGTTTCTGATTCTATAATAAGAAATTGCACCTAGACCATCCAACTCTGAACTTCTCTTAATCTCAAACTTTTCTAACCTCAGGTAATTCATGTGCTTTCAAATGTTTTTCTGTGTATTAGGTTTATTAGCACTAATTTCATGACTTTCAAAATGTGGTTGCTTTCATATCCAAATAGCTCAAATATAGGTCTCTACCAGTGATCTTGGGCAAATTATAACTAATAGCACTTTGCTACTTACATGCATATAACTTATTTTTCAAAATGATTTTTCACCAGTTACATTATTTCCTTTTTCCCCAGAGGTGAGCAGAACAAGTATTTTTCATCTTCATTTACAGATAAGGAAAACAAGATGGGAGGTGTCAAGTGCTATAGCCTTGAACCCAGGTCTTCTGTACCCAATTCTAACCCACATTCCTCTTTTGTCTCCAACCTTACCTCCTCCTTGACTCTCACCACACAAAAAAATACTTTTAGCTCTCCTGGGAAAGAAACCAGCTATTGCTGGGTATGATGGACTGTAATCCCAGTGGCTTGGGAGGCTGAGGCAGGAGGATTGTAAATTCAAAGCCAGCCTCAGTAACTTAGTGAGGCCCTAAGCAATTTTGTGAGACCATGTCTCAAAATAAAAAAAATAAAAAAGACCTGGGGGTGTGGCTCAATGGCTAAGTGCCCCTGGGTTCAAATCCCAGGTACCAAAAAAAAAAGGAAAAAAAAATCCAGCTACACAATGGTACACTTGACCTCATTTAGCTAGAAGCTTTGGATGATTCCCAGAGCTAGAATTGCTAGTTTTCACATCTAATATGAAAACAGGGAAGGCTTCTGACAAAAATAGCTTTTCCATTACTGTACTTCAGAACCTCAAGTATTGTTTATCCAGAAAATGCTGTTATTCTGTTGATTTATTGCACATTCAGTATTGGCATAGAACCAGGCAAATTAAAAAATCTTTTAACTCACATCTCAGATCCCTGCCTTAATTTAGGGAAAGAACCAGTATGGATATAGTGGGGTGTTTTTTTTGTGTGTGTGTAGAGGCATCTGTTATGGAGCCTAAGATGTATGGGGAACAGGGGCCAGGTGAAGGAACTGGGTGAGTAGGTGGAAAGGACATGTTCAGATGAGGGAGGATGTGTTAACAGAAAGAGCGGAGCCTGTGCTTTAGCATCTTGGTTCTTATTCTCCTTGGAAGAATGTCCTTTGTCATGATCATCTGTGATGTGAAGGAACATGACACACTGAAGAGGTGGATAGAGGAAGCCTTGTGCCCCCTCTGTATCTGAGTGGGGACAGCATGGGGTATGTAAATGTAAGGAGACACAGCTGATCTGTAGAGAATCTCTCAGAGCCCATGAATATTTCTCTTCTAGTCTTGGGCTTTTATTGAGTATTGGGCAATTGGCTGTCCTAAACAGAGTTCTTATACACAGTATGGAATATTCTGAGTTAAGTAGCACTTTGTCAAAAAAGATGTCTTTTTTTTCTTTGTGTTGTTGCCATTTCATAGGTTTAATTATGAAATTATTTTTCTTTCTTCTAAATGACACTTAAATGTTTGGCTGGAATGTATGGCTGTGGACTGACAAAAAGCTGTCCATCAGTCTTCTGTTATCAAAAGTAGTCTCTTCTTTTTTGACAGTTCAAGATGCATCTGTAGGGAATGCAGAAGGATCATTCATGAAGGTGTTACAGGCCCGGAAGAAGAACACTAGCACTGAACTTTCTATTGAGCCTGAAAAGCCAGCTTCAGATAAAAATGGTGTCACCTTTTCGGGATTCTTAAATGAACAGCTAGACTTCAATGATGAAAGTGATGTTATAAGTGCATTAAATTACATATTGCCATATTTCTCAGAGGGAAATCTAGAAGACGTAGAGTCAACATTATTACCATTCATTAAACTGCTTTTTTCAAACGTACAAGATGGAGGTAATGCCATGGAATATTTGAAGAACAATACAAAGAACTCTTCTCTTTCAACTGCATCCAACAATTCAACTTATAAAAACAAATTAAAGAAGCTTCATTTTCCGGAAAATTTGTTAGATGCAGAAATTCAGGAAAAAATTGATGAGGTGAAAAAAAAAGAAAAAACTGCCATGCTTATGCAATCTAGGCTTTTAGGTCCCAAATTTAAACTCCAAATCTTTCAAAAGAAATTGGAAACTGCCCAACCACAGGAAAACAGCCTAGCAGAGATTGAGAGTACAAAGAAAAGGCTGAGGAGAGTAAACAGAGTCATCAAGGGGCCGAAGGGCATACGGAAAAGACACCTCAATGAAATGAGAAAACAGAGTATGGGAAGGAAACAGAGTGCCTGGGCACTTGCGGAGAATGTTGCCCAAGAAGGCAGGCTCAGGAGACCAATCCCAAGGGAACTAGAGCAGCTTCACAAGTTGCGGAGGAGGCCCAGGAAGTTAGTGGGAAACTCCCTCCTGGACGCTTCATTTACAAATGAACATAAGGCAGCAGTCTCTTCTTTTTTGAAACAATACTCCTTGGGCAAATCTCCCACCTCTTCCATTTCAAAATTACACCCTGAGATTAGAAACAAAGCAAAAGACTTAACCTACACCCTTTTTGTTTTAGAAGATGCAAATGCTCGAGTTAAAAGCCTGAAGGCTGATAAACCAGTCATACGTTCCAAAAAGACTCACAGCTTTCATAAAACTTACTCTCTTGCAGCCCACAGAATACCCAAGGCCAAAGTGAGTCGAAAGTTCAGAAAGGATAATTTGCACAATAGACTGATGCTTGCAAAGAGGCCCCCATTCTCTGCAATAAGGAGCCTCATAAATTCCCCCCCACGAGGGGCCTTTTCATCTTTAGGAGACCTGAATTCTCAGGAGAATCCTTTCTCAGGATTATATGCTCTTTCAGAACCTATAGAAAGTGTTCCTGCAGAAAACAATACTGCAAAAATTCCTTCTGAAGGAACTATTTTTGAAGCAAACAATACTGTGTTGGATGAACCCACCTCTGAAAATGCAACCTATGAAAACGCTGGTGCAGAGGCTGTAGATTCTGCTGTGACTCCTTTCAACATAATGCCAACTGTTCAACAAACCAATGAGACACAATGGGAATACCTCAACGCGAACACTGACTCACAACCCAAGCCTGAAGACTTATCCTACCCATTGACGGCATCCCCAGGTGATCAGTTTGAAATTCAGCTAAACCAGCAACTTCGGTCCCTCATCCCCAACAATGACGTGAGAAGGCTCATTTGTCATGTTATTCGGACTTTGAAATTGGACTGCTCTGAACCCTATGTGCAACTGGCCTGTGCCAAGCTCATCTCCAGATCAGGCCTCCTGATGAAGCTTCTCAGTGAGCAGCAAGAAATCAATGTGTCCAAGGCCGAATGGGATAAGGACCAGTGGAAAACTGAGAACTATATCAATGAGAGCACAGAAGCCCAGGGTGATAACAAAGAGCATGAGGAGACAAGTGAGGTGAGGGAAACTATTGAGCAAGAAGCCCAGACTTTTTCATCATTTAGGGTATACAATTGAAGCATTCAAGTGGGAAGACCAGGGGCTTCTAGTCCACATCTTGTCTTGGCCACATAACTTTGCCCAAGACAGTGATCCCCATTTTGTTCCATTAGAGAATAAAGTGGACTTAACACACAAGATAAACAAATAATAGGAAGAAAAATGTGTGATAATAAGATGTAACATATTAAATTTGGTGTGTTCTTTAAGAAACTGCAAGCTATTCACCTGGAAGAATGGAAATTTTGAATAGTTAACTTTCATCCTTTCCAGTCTCTTTTTTACTTAATAAAAATCATTCTTTTTCTTTCTTTTAGCTCACAAAAGGAGTCCCGGGATATGGTTATAACAACAAACTCATCTTGGCAATATCTGTGACTGTAGTGGTGATGATTTTGATTATAATTTTCTGTGTGATTGAGGTAAGGACAACAATCAATTCAGGTTTCCAGAATACATCTTATCATTGTAATAGATTTAGAACGTATACCCTGAAAATCAAAGTTCCTTCCCCACCTACTACTTGACATTTCTCTTCAGTCACTAACACTGAGTTATGCTTTGTTCTTTTATTGAATAATATATTCTAGGGATTTTTATTTATTTTTTTTATTTTACTTTTTGGTACCAGGGATTGAACCCAGGGGTGTTTGAACATTGAGCCACATCTCCAGCCCTTTTTTGTATTTTACTTAGAGACAGGGTCTCACTGAGTTGCTTAGTACCTTGATAAATTGATGAGGCTGGCTTTGAACTCACAATCCTTTTGCCTCAGCCTCCCAAGCAGCTGGGATTATAAGTGTGCTTCACAGTGCCCAGCCCCAGAGACTTTTAAAGGAACTTCATTTCCAGGGAATCTTTGAGAAATTGAAACCAAGAGAACAAGCTATAATTTCTTAAGAAATTAAGACTAATATGGCCAGAGATGTCATCGTAGCAAAATTTGTCCAACCCAAAACCATGTCCACAATTTGTTGCTCTCATTTTTGTAAAGTTTTGATGTACTTTCATTCTACCACTGATTTCTTTCCTTGTTACTGAAATGACAAGAGATGACTTCACTCTCAAGCAGCAGTCATTACCCTGGGGTAAAAGGAGAGGGCTAAAAGATCAAAGTGCTATATGTAGACTCAGTGGATCCACACAGCTTCCTCCTCCTCCAGTGTGTGAGGTATTGTCTAAGTAGGTGTTCAGGTAAAGCACTGCAGCTAAATTCTCATCAGGCTACTCCAGAGCAGGTCCTAGTGATAATAGTATATTCCTGGCTCTGGCTTCTGTTTACCTTCTGTTTGCTTACATGATGGTTTATTACTTTTCTCAATAGGCAGGTTTAGAATATTAAGAGTCATTTAACGAGCTGACAATCTTGATTCTACCCTCCCAATTCAACCATCCAACTTAGCTAGTTTGCCTTTTCTACTGTAATAGCAGTCCTCCATTCCAGCCAGAGCAGCCTCTCCATATACCCGTCACACCATGCTCATTCCTTGCCTATCTAAAATTCCCTTACTTTGCCATGTCTGTGGAAGTTTTATGAATCTGTCAAAAACCAATTCAAGTTCATCTTTCTTTACAAAGCCTTCTCTGAATACCCCAGTTCTCCTGGACCTATGCCAACTATGAGATTTGTTTCCATTTCTTGAGGTGATTGTGAAGCTTTGTCCCTCCCCTCATAATTTAAATTTTTGGTAAACAATTTTTTAAAAGATGACTATAGGAGAGAGAAACACCAACATCTCTGTTCCATTAATGGAGTGGAACAGAGATATATAAGGATCAGATGGCTCAGACTTGAATAGAAACCTGACTGAGTATATTACATATCTACAGAAAAATAGGTCCAGGCCAGGAGTGATGGCACACACCTATACTGCCAGTGACTTAGGAGTCTGAAGCAGGGAGATGGCAAATTTGAGGCCAGTTTGGGCAACTTAGCAAGACCCTTTCTCAAAATAAAAAAAAATGAAAGGGCTGAGTAGCTAGAGTAGGCTGGGTTCAATCCCCAGTACCAAAAAAAGAAAAGAAAAATATATCTACAGGAGAGCTGGTCAGTAGTAAAAGCACAGAAAAGACAAGAAAGAAACTGGTTTGAGGGCTGGGGTTGTGGCTCAGTGGTAGCGTCCTCGCCTAGCATGCATGAGGCACTGGGTTTGAACCTCAGCACCACATAAAAATAAAGACAATAAAGTCCATCAACAATAAAAAATATTAAAAAAAAAAGAAACTGGTTTGAATAGTGCCCATCCTAACATTTTGCGAGAGTAGCAATGGATCTCTGGGCAGGTGTGGAGTCAGTTTCACTGGCCGGACAACCCCTGGCCAGGAGAGGAGATGAATGGATCTATCTACCTTAGCCCTTTTGTTCTAATTCTATTCTCACCAAGTAGCTTTCCAGTTGGGCTTAAGTATGCCTCAGAGGCCTCTCTACAGAGAAGCAATTCCCTTGTGGTGTAGACAGATGTTCTGTTTGTGGAGCAGAAGTATTTCTTACTATCAGGTCATTTTCTGGCAATCTGTGTTGGGGTCAGTCCTGTAGCATCTATAAGGTGAGACTTCTCGGAAGAAAAGAAGTAAGTTCTCTCTTAGTGAAGACAGAGTCAAATTTTGAGCCTAAGGGGGTGCTTACACATGGGGTCAGTTTGCAAAAAGCCTCTGGGAAGATTATCACTGACCATTGCACAGATGGTATGATCTGCATCTCTGGGTGGCATGTGGCCTTTCTTGAAATTTCTGTAAAATTTTATACTGATTTAAATTTGTTTATACAGCTGGGTATCATGGTGCATGGCTATAATCCAGTGACTCAGGAGGCCAAGGCAGGAGGATCACAAGTTCAAAGCTTGCCTCGGTTAATTTAGTGAGGCCCTAAGCAACTTAGTGAGACTGTGTCTCAAAATAAAACATAAAAAGGGCTTGGAGTATGGCCAGTGATTAAATGCACCTGGGTTCTATCCCTGGCCCCAAACAAATTTGTATGTACAATTCAATCTTATATTCGTGTTTATTTATATTTTTATTATTTCCTCTCCCCAATTAGATGATGAGCTCTAGGAAGACAAGGGAGGATGTAGTAGTAGATACTACTATAGTGGACAATATGGTGTTCAAAAGAAAAGAGATGAGATATTATGTCAATTCCACAATGAGGAATCATGTAAATCCAGTATCTGAAGTAGCATACAGAGTCTAGCAATAGAGAGACTCAAGTGATCCTAAGACGTTTGCATATATTTATATGCATGCATGTTATGTGTTAAGAATCAAACCCAGGGCCTTGGATATGCTTTGCCACTAAGCTACACTCTCAACCCCTGAGACTTTTTATTTATTTATTTATTTTTAATTTTTTTTATTGTTGGTTGTTCAAAACATTACATAGTTCTTGATATATCATATTTCACACTTTGATTCAAGTGGGTTAGGAACTCCCATTTTTACCCCGTATACAGATTGCAGAATCACATCAGTTACACATCCATTGATTTTCATATTGCCATACTAGTGTCTGTTGTATTCTGCTGCCTTTCCTATCCTCTACTATCCCCCATCCCCTCCCCTCCCCTCCCCTCTTCTCTCTCTACCCCCTCTACTGTCATTCATTTCTCCCCCTTGTATTATTTTCCCCTTTCCCCTCACTTCCTCTTGTATGAAATTTTGTATAACCCTGAGGGTCTCCTTCCATTTCCATGCAATTTCCCTTCTCTCTCCCTTTCCCTCCCACCTCTCATCCCAGTTTAATGTTAATCTTCTTCTCATGCTCTTCGTCCCTACTCTGTTCTTAGTTACTCTCCTTATATCAAAGAAGACATTTGGCATTTGTTTTTTAGGGATTGGCTAGCTTCACTTAGCATAATCTGCTCTAATGCCATCCATTTCCCTGCAAATTCTATGATTTTGTCATTTTTTAATGCAGAGTAATACTCCATTGTGTATAAATGCCACATTTTTTTTTATCCATTCGTCTATTGAAGGGCATCTAGGTTGGTTCCACAGTCTTGCTATTGTGAATTGTGCTGCTATGAACATCGATGTAGCAGTGTCCCTGTAGCATGCTCTTTTTAGGTCTTTAGGGAATAGACCGAGAAGGGGAATAGCTGGGTCAAATGGTGGTTCCATTCCCAGCTTTCCAAGAAATCTCCATACTGCTTTCCAAATTGGCTGCACCAATTTGCAGTCCCACCAGCAATGTACAAGTGTACCCTTTTCCCCACATCCTCGCCAGCACTTGTTGTTGTTTGACTTCATAATGGCTGCCAATCTTACTGGAGTGAGATGGTATCTTAGGGTGGTTTTGATTTGCATTTCTCTGACAGCTAGAGATGGTGAGCATTTTTTCATGTACTTGTTGATTGACTGTATGTCCTCCTCTGAGAAGTGTCTGTTCAGGTCCTTGGCCCATTTGTTGATTGGGTTATTTGTTATCTTATTGTCTAATTTTTTGAGTTCTTTGTATACTCTAGATATTAGGGCTCTATCTGAAGTGTGAGGAGTAAAGATTTGTTCCCAGGATGTAGGCTCCCTATTTACCTCTCTTATTGTTTCTTTTGCTGAGAAAAAAACTTTTTAGTTTGAGTAAGTCCCATTTGTTGATTCTAGTTATTAACTTTTGTGCTATGGGTGTCCTATTGAGGAATTTGGAGCCCGACCCCACAGTATGTAGATCGTAGCCAACTTTTTCTTCTATCAGACGCCGTGTCTCTGATTTGATATCAAGCTCCTTGATCCATTTTGAATTAACTTTTGTGCATGGCGAGAGAAAGGGATTCAGTTTCATTTTGTTGCGTATGGATTTCCAGTTTTCCCAGCACCATTTGTTGAAGATGCTATCCTTCCTCCATTGCATGCTTTTAGCCCCTTTATCAAATATAAGATAGTTGTAGTTTTGTGGATTGGTTTCTGTGTCCTCTATTCTGTACCATTGGTCCACCCGCCTGTTTTGGTACCAGTACCATGCTGTTTTTGTTACTATTGCTCTGTAGTATAGTTTGAAGTCTGGTATCGCTATACCGCCTGATTCACACTTCCTGCTTAGCATTGTTTTTGCTATTCTGGGTCTTTTATTTTTCCATATGAATTTCATGATTGCTTTCTCTATTTCTACAAGAAATGCCGTTGGGATTTTGATTGGCATTGCATTAAACCTATAGAGAACTTTTGGTAATATCGCCATTTTGATGATGTTAGTTCTGCCTATCCATGAACAGGGTATATTTTTCCATCTTCTAAGATCTTCTTCTATTTCTCTCTTTAGGGTTCTGTAGTTTTCATTGTATAAGTCTTTCACCTCTTTTGTTAGGTTGATTCCCAAGTATTTTATTTTTTTTGAGGATATTGTGAATGGAGTGGTTGTCCTCATTTCCATTTCAGAGGATTTGTCGCTGATATACAGGGATGCCTTTGATTTATGCGTGTTGATTTTATAGCCTGCCACTTTGCTGAATTCATTTATTAGTTCTAATAGTTTCTTTGTAGACCCTTTTGGGTCTGCTAGGTATAGAATCATGTCACTGCAAATAGTGATAATTTAAGTTCTTCTTTTCCTATTTTTGTGCCTTTAATTTCTTTCGTCTGTCTAATTGCTCTGGCCAGTGTTTCGAGAAATATGTTGAACAGAAGTGGTGAGAGAGGGCATCCCTGTCTTGTTCCAGATTTTAGAGGGAATGCCTTCAGTTTTTCTCCATTCAGAATGATGCTAGCCTGAGGCTTAGAATAGATTGCTTTTACAATCTTGAGGTATGTTCCTGTTATCCCTAGTTTTTCTAGAGTTTTGAACATAAAGGGATGCTGTACTTTGTCGAATGCTTTTTCTGCATCTATCGAGATGATCATATGGTTTTTTAAATGTAATCTTTTAAAATTTAAATCACTGGGGGGCTGGGATTGTGGCTCATCAGTAGAGTGCTAGCACGGGCTAGCACAGGCAGGACCGGTTTGATCCTCAGCACCACATAAAAATAAAGGCATTGTGTTTTGTTCATCTACACCTTAAAAATAAATATAAAAAAATATTCAAATCACTGGAGAAAAAATGAATTAATAGTAATAGAAGCCTAATGAAGGAGCAAGTAATAAAAGATGCCTACTTTTCACCTTAAACATATTTCAGTAAATGTTAAAAAAAAAGAAAGAAATCATGATAGTAGTAGAAGAAAATAGAAGCAATATTTTTTTTTATAACCTGAGGGAAAAGAGCTTTCTAAGTCTGATATCACAGGCAGAAACCTTTAGCAGTCTTTAGCAGATGTGACCATCCTATCTCTGATGCCCATTAGCAAACAGTATGTATGGATGTGAAGCATATAGAACAAACAGTTTCCACATGTTATTTTATTTAATCCTCACAAAAATCCTGTAGGATAATATTATAAACCCTCTTTTACAAATGAAGGAGATCAACTGACCTGGGTGGCTAACCAAGAGCAAAATTCCAGTTCCTATTACAAAGCCTGTTCACCTCCTTAAGAGACAAAAATACTGGGAAATATTTGAAATGTTGAAATACAAAGAAAACCATTGCAAACCATTGTAAGGACTAACATGGATTTATAAAACTTTTTTTATAGTAAATATGTTAGTCCTTAAGAAAATAAATCCATAAGAAAAAAGACAAGGGGGAGGGCTGTGAAGAGTAGGTGTGTTTCTAGTCAAGCCACCCACCTCTGTCACCAGCACTGCCTTGTGGCCATGGATGAGCTATTGTTATAACCAGTGGTCTCTATTACCTCATGGAATAAAGGTGATTTCAGATACTTTCTTCTACTGCTTTTCTAACATTGCATTTTTATTTATATTTTTAATCCTTCTGGAATTTGTGTTTTGTTTTAGTATGGTTGGAGTAGGGAATCTTTTCCCCCCCTACATGATTACCCAGTTGTTTCAAAACTATTTTATTTTATTCTTAATATTTTTTTTTGGTTGTCAATGGACCTTTATTTATTTATTTGTTTGTTTGTTTGTATGTGTTGCTGAGAATCTAACACAGTGCCTCACACATGCCAGGCAAGTGCTCTACCACTGAGCCACCACCCCAGCCCTTAAAACTATTTTAATTAATGGTTGATTCTTTCTTCACTGATGTAAAATACCATCTTTATCTGGACTCTTTTTTCCCATTGATCCAGGTGTCTTTTTCTATACCAGTACTAACATCACACCACTTAATTCCAGTTGCTTTATAACATATTTCAAGCTATATATTTGGTAGGGCAAGCTCCTGCTCTCCTGATCATTTCGTACATTTCATCACTATTCTTATATATTTTCTCTGCCAAAAGAAAAACAAAATAAAAACAAAAACAAACAAACAAACAAAAAAACTGTCTTTGAATTTGAATAGGACTAGATTGAATTTGAAAATGAATTTGCGAATTAACATCTTTACAACATTCTGGGAACATGTAATCTCATGCCATATATTCATTTCTTCTTAATGTGCATTTATTTATTTATTTATTGTGGTGCTAGGGATTGAACTCAGGGGCACTCCACCACCGAGCTGCACTCCCAGTCTTTTTTATTTTTATTTTTTAGAAGGAAGCATTTCCTTCCATATTTTAGTTTTATGCGGTAAACCAAGTGCCTCACGCATGGTAGGCAAGTGCTCTACCACTGAGCTACAATTAAAAAAAATTTAAAAAATATTTTTTATTTTAAGACAGGGTATTTCAAAGTTACCCAGGCTGGCCTTAAACTTGATCTTCTTGCCTTAATATCTCGGACTGCTGGGAATATAAGTTTGTGCCACCACATCCAGCTGAATTTTAGTATTTTCACTACATAGATTTTTTAAATTGGATCTTTTTAGTTATACATGACAGTAGAATCCATTTTGATATATAGTTTCAGTTCCTTTCCCCATTTATGCCCTCATTTATTTTTCATACTGCATTGATTAAGACCTCCTCAATGAGGTTGAACAGCAGCAATAACAGGCATCCTACTCTTATTCTTGATTTTAAAACGACACTGTTGTTTAAAGTTCTGGCAGACATGTTTATCAAGTTAAGTAGTTCTTTCTTTTTCTACTATTAAGTGTTTTTATTAGGAATTATCTGTTGGATTTTATCTAAAACAGTCAATAAAATATATTAAGTGCCAGCTGCATGCAAGACCCTAAGCTAGGTACTATGGAAGAGTCAGAGAACCATTAAAAGGATAGAATTCCTGCCCTCAGAAAAGTTATTATCTCACTGGGTAGATAAGACTTAAAATAAATATAAGGAATGAATAGAGACTTGGAGATTAGTGGTCATTGTGATACTTATGACTGTATTTTCTTCCAAAACAGATTTATTCCCATAAAACAGCACCACAAGATGATGAAGAAAAGTCCTTAAGGTAACTATGAGCCTGGCAGTATTTAAATGAGAATTTTATTTTATTTTTAATATTTATTTTTTAGTTGGACACAATATCTTTATTTATTTTTACGTGGTGCTGAGGATCGAACCCAGGATCGCACATGCTAGGCGAGCGCTCTACCGCTGAGCCACAACCCCAGCCCCTAAATGAGAATTTTAGAACTCATCTATTTCAATCTTAACAGTGAGGAAACTGCTAAAGGCAGGAAGAATACTTCCTCTCATGTCTCCCCTGGCTCCAGGAAAACTAGTTTCCCAGCCTGCTGAGGTCAAAGGCACTAGCAGGGATGCATCTGCTGTCTCCAGTCCTTAAGGAAAGAGAGTGGAGGGCAAGAGGTTTGGGCTGTGCCTGCTCCCACTGTTCACGTGCATCAGACTCAGCTGGAGCCCTTCTTTGAGGCTTTCAGGGACAGGGAAGACCTTGGGTCATTAGCGTGCTGTGCTATTCCCCTTCCAGGCTGGCGGAAGTAGAAGTAGAATGTATGAGTCCTTCCTCCAGGTGGTAGGAAAACTTTACCTTCTTGCCTTACTGGTCACCTTCTCACCCCCACTCTCTATTCCTTTTACCTAGATTTCATAGAATTTTAACAGGGAGCTTAGAAATAGTAGTTTGTCTCTTCCTTTTATAATAAGAAACGGAGAATAAGAAAGGGAAAATATCTTACCCTGTGGTCACAGTTAGTGTCAGAAAATGGTTCCTTTCCAGCTAGGTACTTCTCCATTAATTATACCCACACTTGGGCTGTGAGCAACATTTGATATTGTGAATTAGTAGACACATTTCAATGTAAACATCAGCAATGTTTGAAACAATGCACAGGGTTTTTTTTCCTATTGTTTTTTGTTATGTATATGTCTAAACTGATTTTACAACTCAATCATAAGTGACAGCCTGCTATATGGAAATCAGTGAGCTAGACAACTTTACTAATTGGACTTTGGTATTTACTTGATGTCATTCAACTTGTAGGATAAAGCAGCTAGGAAATAGAAACACCTTCTCCCTCAAGAGCCACCCTGCTCCCCACCCCAAAATGATGATACATGTTGAGATTTAAGTCCAAAGAGGACTGATGTGAAAGGCTCTGGAGAGAGTAAAACACTTCAGCCCAGTATGGTTGTGTACTGTACAAGGTACTTAGCCAAGAGGGTAAGCAGAGTTGCTAATCCTGCCTATGCTCATGTGGCTCTTTGGGAACATACATAGAGAGTTCTGGTAGCCCAGCATGCAGGGAATTGTTTTTAGGACCCCAGGTCTAGCATGATTTTGCTCATTGTGCTTATGAACTAAGGTATAGGCTTTGTCCTAAAAAGACCAAAGGTGCACATTACAAAAAGACATGAAAAATGGCATCCATCACTAATTGTCTTGTGCATGTGTTTCCCCCCAGGAGCTGTTTCGGGTTTCTGTGTAGGAGAAGCTCAACGGAAAGTGAAAATCAGGTAAATCTGAAGAGAACCCAGTGCTGTGGCCAGGGAAGGCAGCAGGAAGCAGAATTAATGTTCCACTTTCTGTTTTCTAGGAGGGCTTTTTCTGGTTAAGGCGGCCACTTTGGCTTAGAGATACGTACAGACCTCTCAATGCCACACGTAAGAAAAACATGGCACAGAAGCTACATGACAAGGACTCCTCTGATGAGGATGAGATTTTTCAATAAGGATGCTGGGTAAGTGACTGGGGGTGATATAAAATTCTCAAGTGAAGAGGTAAGGAAAAGCTTAATTGCTCCTTTCAAGAGTAACAACCTTGGCTTTGTTCTTCTCCCAGGGATGAAGCCCCATCACAGACCTCTGCTCCTACTGAGGGCGGAGAGTAAATCTGTCTTGCCTCAAGCGACTGGCAAATTTTATTTTCTAATATTGGCTTCTCATCAGTGCTTGTAAAATACTTTTTTTTCTCATATTAAAAGGTACAAAATTCACAACCAATCCTAGCCATGTGGTAAAAAGTAACATGTAAATAGTGAAATATGTGTATATAAACAACAAGGGCATAGGCAAGTAGAGCTGGTCTAGAGCTAGAATCCTCTATGGCAGCCATGCTTCTGTAAGAGGCAGTGTGTGCAGAGTTGGAAAGAGCTTCTAGGCCTCATGCCCCAGTGTAAATAATCATCTTTCAGAGGGCCAGAAAACACATCATCTTCAAGGAGTGTGGATTTCTAAATAAAATACCAGTTGTTCTGGTGCGCTCTTTCTGGTTCAAGAACCAATCGTTTGAAACTTAGTTGACCTCATGCCCATGAAGATCTTCCACCTTCTGGCCCCTCTCATCAGGTATTGGGGTTGCCAGAATATTTGAATCATTGAACTTGCTGCACTGTGGGGCCAAGCTGTGCTTTTCTTCCCAAGCCTTCAAATCATGTGCAAACATATACCCTGTCTTCGTAGGGGATTCTCCACCCTTTAAAAGCTGGTAGAAAATTAATATTGGTTTATTGGTTTTTCATTTTTAAAATGTTGACCCTTGGACATCTAGCAGGATAGGGTAAAGAACATGCTAGAGCAGTAATTTCCCTCCTTGAGCTTTTATTTTGGAAAACATGTATAAAGCTACTCCGTTAACCGAGTTGTGATGCCTTCCCCTCCCCGGTCACCAAGAAAAGGAATAAAATTATAAGTGGTCCCCCCTTCTCCACGGGTGTTAGTTAGGATGGCCTCAAAATACTGTTTTCCTTGATTATTAACACAAATTGAGGCTGATGTATAATAGGAGATGTTCATCGCCGGGGTGTAATGACAAGTGACGGAACAGCTTCCAAGAGTCTCGGTCGGATTAGGGACAACAAGTCCGGGCTTATTAACACATACCCATTTTGGTTGCTTAAATCCTCCGATGTTTTGATTGAGTTCAGCCGCCATATAGGCTTACATTAGTCCTACAATCAACGCTCTGGGTATAACCAGAGGGGGCCGAGTGCCGGGGCCCTCCCTTACACTCACAAGGGGCTCCAAAAAGATATTCATGAATATTCCCAGGTGGGGGGTCAAGCCCTCCTTCAACAAACCTGTCCAGAAGGTAATGCCACAAGCGGGGTCCAGCTCATGAGGTGTGTCTCGGCACTCACTTGAAGGGGTGAGAACAACAGCGGCAGGATCAGCCATCTTGGGAACTTCATTTTGTCTTGAATTTTCATTCACTGGTCTGGTGCAGCGCTCCGGGATCCAAATGGGTTTTTCCATCCCTGGAGGGAAGACACATACAGCTCCTCTCACTCTAGCCAAGAGTGGAGCAGGGGGTTGCCACTTCCCTGTAGCCAGATCCTTCCATCTTATCTGTGCTTTTTGTATGGTGGGAGGGGAAAAGTGACGCTGCACTGCTGTACAGCCTTCGGCGTCAGTGAGCAAAAAACTTAAAGTGAATAGAGTTATATTTAATAGTGCATGTGGTCCCTGACAACTCTGGTATATCTCCCCCTCTTTTGTTTTTTGCAAATAGGTTTTAAGATGTTGATGGGCCCGTTCAACAATGGCCTGTCCTTGGGGGTTATATGGGATTCCTGTTTTGTGTATAATATCCCACTGTGAGCAAAATTTTTGGAAGGTTTGACTAATATAAGCTGGGCCATTATCTGTTTTTATACATCGAGGGGTTCCCATAAAGGAAAAGGTTTTAACATAGTGCTGTATCATGTCCTTAGCCTTTTCTCCTGAATGTAAAGTACCGGAGATAAAACCAGAGAACGTGTCTATACTGACTTGCACAAAAGACAGTTTTCCAAAACTAGGAATATGAGTTACATCAGTTTGCCAGATGTCGTTTGGCTGAAGCCCCTTGGGTTGACTCCCAGAGAAGGGGAATGGATAAAAGGTGCACAAGTAGGAAATAGGGAGACAATTTTTAAAGCTTGATCCCGGGAACATCCTGAGCGGAAGCGCAAAGTTTGTGCGTTTAGGTGAAATTTATTATGAAGTTGTAGGGCCTTATCATACTCAGTTATTGTATATATAAAATTAGTGGCATGTGTGGCAGCGTCTGCCATGGCGTTGCCCGCCGCCAGAGGACCTGAAAGTCCGGAATGACTTCTAATGTGACCTATGAAGAGGGGGTCTGCCCTAGCCCATATAAGAAGCTGCACTGTTTGTAGTTGATCCATGATAGTGGATTGTTTTCCAATATAAGGTGCCGTCTCAATCGCGGAGGCGAGCCTGGCGGTATAGAGACTGTCTGTGAAAACATTAAGGGGCACCGAGCTATAGGTCTGTAAGGCCAATATTAAGGCTGCAACCTCCGCTTTTTGGGCCGAACAATCGGCCACTCTCTTGCGGATGACTTGGGTCCCATCTGAAACGACAGCAAACCCATTTTTGGCCCTGTCAGTGAAGACGGTTTGTGCCCCCGGGAGAGGATCCTTTTTTAGGATCTTTGGGAAAATTATTGGACATGTCTTTAGGCTTTCAAGGAGCCTGCTTTTAGGGTAGTGATTTGCCGCAGTCTGGCTGGGCACACAATCACGAGCCACCACACAGCTTGTAGATTCAAACAGCAACTCTTTATTCCCGAACTCACACCGGCACTCTACAAACACATTCTGGGGAAATCCACGTTCTCTGCCCAAATCCACATTCTCTGCCCAAATCCACCTCCACTGGGCTTCTGTCTCCCAAAAAATACTGTCTAAATCCCGTGAGAACTCAAGGGGAACTCAGGCAGCAGGATACGCCCTATTCCCAGCAGGAATAATCTTAAACCTTAAACCTGGAACCTAAACCAGGAACGCCCTAAACCCGATTATCTTAAACCGGGAACACCCTAATCCGCCTTGGTCCTTGAGCAAGGTCACCTACATTCAATGTCACTGCAACATGGGGTACGCTGGCAAGGAAATTGTCATACCTACTTGGCTAATGGCTCCCAGCAGTGATTGTCAACCTGTCCCATGAAACTACAGAAGAAAAGACACCAGAGATCATGTTCCTGTCTTAATTTAGAAAGAATGTCTTGATTATATGGTAATATGAGAACATCAAAAGTTTTCCCAAACAAGGCATCTCCTAGATATTTTGCTTTCCAAACTAATTGTATTACCAGATCATGGAAAGGTATCAAGACCCAGGAGGGGGATGCAGGTAAGTGAACCCAATAAATAGGACCAGTCTGCCAAAAGACTTCAGTCGGGGTGAGTTTTGATGGCAGAACAATGAATAACAAGGACTGGGAGTAGTCCACCTGCATCACCTGCATCTCTTGTAAGGCTGTCTCTATCAATCTAAGTGCCTTCAAGGCTTCTGGAGTAGGTTTTTGTGGGGAGGTGGGTGAGGGGTCTCCTCTCAAAAGGTCATACAGGGGTTTAAGTTCACCAGTAGGGACATGGAGGGAAGGCCGCAGCCATTGGATTTCCCCCAGAAATGTCTGCCATTGGTGCAGGGTTTTGAGCTGGTTCACCTGAAATTGAGGCCTCTGGGGAGTGATCCCTACCTTGTTAATAGTATATCCTAGGTAGTTATAAGGATACTGAATCTGCACCTTCTCCGGGGCTATAATCAGTCCGGCCCCCTTTAACAGGGACTGGAGGACTTCATAAGACTGGAAAAGTGCTTTCCTATCAGGGCCTGCCAACAATATATCATCCATATAATGGACGAGATAAAAGTTTGGGAATTGTTGCCTAAAGGGTTGCAGAATTTTTGCTATAAAGTACTGACACATAGTAGGGCTATTGGCCATTCCTTGAGGTAAGACAGTCCATTCAAACCGCTGATAGGGTTCCCTAAAATTTATTGAAGGTAAAGAGAAAGCAAAACATTTGCGATCCTGGGGGGCCAGGGGAATAGAAAAGAAGCAATCTTTTAGGTCCAAAATAATAAGATGCCAATCTTTAGGGATAGCCGTGGGGAAGGGTAGTCCTGGCTGTAAAGGTCCCATGGGCTGCATGGTACTATTAATAGCCCGCAGGTCTTGGAGAAGCCTCCATTTTCCAGACCCCTTTCTTATGACAAAAATAGGAGTGTTCCAGGGGGAAGTGGAAGGCACTACATGCCCCACCCTAAGCTGTTCCTGAACCAGAAGGGTCGCGGCCTGCAATTTGTCCTTAGTTAGGGGCCACTGTTCTATCCACACAGGGTCATCTGATAACCAAGTAATAGATAGAGGACGTGGCCACATTTCAGTGGCCCCTAGGATAAATTTCCTAGCCCCCTCTGATCTCCTCCACTTCTGGTAATTTCTTCTGTAGGGTCCACAGGCGTTGCCCTTCCCTCATGTCTTTTCCCCAGTCATTTTCCGGGAAGCCATCCCATATCTAACATCATGTCATTAACAAATTTATTACTCCCTTTTAGGGTCTGAGTGGTGAGGATAGCTCCCATTTGTTGAAGTAGGTCCCTTCCCCAAAGGTTTGTGGGGAGTCCAGCCACTACGTAAGGCTGAAAATAACCACTGTTTCCTTCCTCATCTCTCCATTTTAGAAAGGAGGCACTTTTTTCTGGTCTTGTCTGCTCAATCCCCTGTAATACAGCTGAGGGATCTTGGAGAGGCCAAGCAGATGGCCATTGTTTCTTAGAGATAACAGAGATATCAGCTCCTGAATCTAATATCCCTTTGAAGATTTTATCGTGTATTTTAATGGTTAACTGTGGTCGGGAGTCCAAGTGTGCTACCCAAAAGGTTTGAGGGGTGCCGGTGGAACCAAAACTGCCATTACCCCGGGCTGCCTGTAGGGCGCGGCTGGGTAGGGACGCCGCCGACAGCAGCAATAATTGTGCTATGCGTTCTCCGGGAGGAATAATAACGATCCCTTGGGTAGCCTCGGCAACAATTTTTAACTCCCCATGGTAATCACCATCAACCACACCTGTAAGAATTCTGAGCCCTTTATGCAGAGTGCTGCCTCTTCCCAGTATCAGTCCCACAATTCCCTCCGGCAAAGGGCCAAAGGCTCCCATCGGCAGGGTCTGGGGACCCATCTGCAGAGTCAGTACTGCTCGGGAGGTGGAACTGAGGTCCAATCCTGCACTTCCCGGCGTTCCCCTTGGGAGCTCCCAGATAGAAAGGGGTTGGTCTGAGGAAGATGACGAAGTCGCCCACTCCCCGGGGCACCATTCCATCCCTGGATTGCCCCGTACACCTTGGCTTCTGGGGCCCGGGGCAGGCCCCTGTTCCCGTTTCCCGGCTGTAGTGGGCGTCCCTGAGCATCAAACTTAGAACGGCACTCGCTGCTCCAAATTGTTTAATGACCAGCATGGCTTGTTCCAAGTTAGGGAATATCTTTCCCGCTATCTGCATTAATCGGGCTATGAAGTCAGAATAAGGCTCAGAGGGTCCTTGAGCAATTTTTGAAATTTTTGTTTCAGCATTTGAAACAGGTAGAGCCTTCCAGGCCTGAACGGCTGCTGTGGCTATCTGAGCATAGATCCCAGGATCATAATTAATTTGCTGATTTATGACAGCATATTGTCCCGAGCCTGTTAACATTTCGAGGTTACACCATGGGAAGCCGGCGTCCTGATTGACTCAGGCTAGCTCGCGACACCTCTCTTGATTTTCACTTTTCCACAACAAAAAATCCCCTCCGGACAACACAGCCCTGCGAAGCTGTTGCCAAACTAAATCCCAATCATTGTTATTGAGAAAGCCTCCTGTCAGAAACCAAGGACAAGCCTGGGCTATAGTTTCAACGAATTCGGTTGCAGTCTTAGTTTTTATTCCTGTTCCTTGTGTATTTAACAGCTCTTTTAATTCGTTAGCCAGACGAACCTTCGCTGTTGAGTTACCCATGGTACGTACCCTGTCTCTTTAAATTATCTTTAAACCAATCCTCCCCCTTCTACCTTTAGAAGGTGAGCCCCGTCCGCTCACCCCTGCTTTCCAGATCTCGGTGGGAACCTCCAGATGCCGCGTCCGGCTAACGGAGCCGAGTCTGGCGAGGGACGGCGGGGTTAAAAATACACAGGACACTTCTTGGAGCCTGCTCTTATCAGAGCATACACCGAGCATGGAGCGGCCGAGTTCCGGCTCCCGGAACTGCCCTGGCCCAGGGCTAAGGAGCCCGCAGAAACTGCTTCTCGGTCCGGGTCCTGCTGAGGGCCGGTCAGGACTCACCCGTTGCTTTGGTTACCCGGCAAAGGGAACGAAATGCTGCCATTCGCATAGGATACCAACATGGCAGAGATCTGATGTCATCAGAAAGCGGCGGAGGAGAGAACTTCATCAATACCAGCGGCGACAGAAACAGTTGGTCTCCTGGTAGGGAGGGTGAGGCACAGACACCCGAGTCTCTCTCAATTTGTCTTTGAGCCAGAGGGGAGGAGCTGGGCCGCCGCCCGCGCCCGGAGCAGGCCCAGTGGCTCACCGGCGTGGTGATCGCGTGACCCCAATTGGAGAGGGGGCGGAGCGGAGCTGCCACCCGCGCCCGCAAAGTGGGCAGACCCGTGACCCAGTGGTACACGGGCGTGGTAGGAGGGGCAGGGCAGAGCCGCCACCCGCGCCTGCAAGGTAGGCAGACCGCCGCCCGACCCTGCAAGGGAGACTTTTCAACTATACAATAGCAATATAAATATATAGGAGAAAAAAACATTTCAAAAACACAACAGTTTCACCAAGCAGAAAGAAACGCAAGCAGTATGAAAAGACAAGGAAAGAAAGGACCACAAGCAATGCAGGTCAACTCAACTTTAGAAGAGGTAACAGCTGCAGCAGATGGAATGTCAGATAAAGAATTCAGGATATACATGCTTCAGATGATCTGGAGTATCAAGGAAGACATTAGACAGCAAAATCAGACAATGAAAGATCACTTCGACAATGAATTACACAAACAAATCCAGGAAGCAAAGGATCAACTATACAGGGAGATAGAGGTTATAAAAAACAAACAAACAGAAATCCTAGAAATGCAGGAAGCAATAAACCAACTTAAAAACTCAATGGAGAATACTACCAGCAGAGTAGAAATCTTAGAAGACAGAACATCAGACAATGAAGACAAAGTATTTCAACTGGAAAAGAACATAGACAGCTCAGCAAGACTGTTAAGAAACCATGAGCAGAACATCCAAGAAATATGGGATAACATTAAGAGACCAAACTTAAGAGTCATTGGGATACAGGAAGGTACAGAACTCCAAACCAAAGGAATGAGCAATCTATTCAATTAAATACTACGAGAAAACTTCCCAGACTTGAAGAATGAGACAGAATCCCAAATCCTAGAAGCCTACAGGACGCCGAATGTGCAAAATCATAAGAGATCCACACCTAGACACATTATAATGAAGATGCCCAACATACAGAATAAGGAGAGAATTTTAAAAGCTACAAGAGAAAGGAAGATATTACATTTAGGGGTAAACCAATCAGGATAACAGCTGATCTTTCAACACAGACTCTGAAAGCTAGAAGATCCTGGAACAACATATTTCAAACACTGAAAGAAAATGGGTTCCAACCAAGAATTGTGTATCCAGCGAAATTAGCAAAAGAAACAATAAGAGAGGTAAATAGGGAGCCTACACCCTGGGAACAAATCTTTACTCCTCACACTTCAGATAGAGCCCTAATATCCAGAGTATACAAAGAACTCAAAAAATTAGACAATAAGAAAACAAACAACCCAATCAACAAATGGGCCAAGGACCTGAACAGACACTTCTCAGAGGAGAACATACAGTCAATCAACAAGTACATGAAAAAATGCTCACCATCTCTAGCTGTCAGAGAAATGCAAATCAAAACCACCCTAAGATACCATCTCACTCTAGTAAGATTGGCAGCCATTATGAAGTCAAACAACAACAAGTGCTGGCGAGGATGTGGGGAAAAGGGTACACTTGTACATTGCTGGTGGGACTGCAAATTGGTGCAGCCAATTTGGAAAGCAGTATGGAGATTTCTTGGAAAGCTGGGAATGGAGCCACCATTTGACCCAGCTATTCTCCTTCTCGGTCTATTCCCTAAAGACCTAAAAAGAGCATGCTACAGGGACACTGCTACATCGATGTTCATAGCAGCACAATTCACAATAGCAAGACTGTGGAACCAACCTAGATGCCCTTCAATAGACGAATGGATAAAAAAAAAATGTGGCATTTATACACAATGGAGTATTACTCTGCATTAAAAAATGACAAAATCATAGAATTTGCAGGGAAATGGATGGCATTAGAGCAGATTATGCTAAGTGAAGCTAGCCAATCCCTAAAAAACAAATGCCAAATGTCTTCTTTGATATAAGGAGAGTAACTAAGAACAGAGTAGGGACGAAGAGCATGAGAAGAAGATTAACATTAAACAGGGATGAGAGGTGGGAGGGAAAGGGAGAGAGAAGGGAAATTGCTACATTTGGAAGGAGAAATTGAAATGGAAGGAGACCCTCAGGGTTATACAAAAGTACATACAAGAGGAAGTGAGGGGAAAGGGAAAAATAATACAAGGGGGAGAAATGAATGACAGTAGAGGGGGTAGAGAGAGAAGAGGGGAGGGGAGGGGAGGGGAGGGGGGATAGTAGAGGATAGAAAAGGCAGCAGAACACAACAGACACTAGTATGGCAATATGTAAATCAATGGATGTGTAACTGATGTAATTCTGCAATCTGTATATGGGGTAAAAATGGGAGTTCATAACCCACTTGAATCAAAGTGTGAAATATGATATATCAAGAAATTTGTAATGTTTTGAACAACCAACAATAAAAAACTAAAAAAAAAAAATAAATAAAATAAAAGAGAAAACAATAGACTAGAGGAAGAGGATCAAGGAGGAGGGAGGAGTAGGCAAGGGGAAGAACTGTGGGATGAAATCATCCAAGTTATGCTACATGTATGTAAGAACATACCATAATGAATCACATTTTTCTGTATAATTGTAATGTACCAATTAAAAAATAATAAGTAATTAGAGGGAAGACCAGTAGAATAGAGGAAGGGGATCAGGTTGTGGGAGAAAGGAAGGAAAAGGGAAATACTGGGGAATGAAATGTAGCAAATTATGTTATATGCATTTATGAGTATGTCATTAGGAACCCCACTATTGTGTATAACTGTAATAAAAACATAACAAAATTTTATCAAAAAAAAAAAAAAAAATACACAGGACACCAAGGTTCTTCATCCAGGAGGGAGCGTGTGCGTGCTTTATTGCCAAATTTGTTCCCCTTATATATATTTTTAACAGCTGCGGGAAATCACTCAAAAGTGAGGAGGGAAGAGTAATAACTGCGTCCTTGGGTTACCGTCATGTCACCGTCCCCTATCAGGAGGCTTGAACAGGTCAAGATGTTCCCGAGAGACACATATGCTCTAGGCAGATAAACAGGGAACCGCAAGCCCGTGTCAGGGCCTTGTGAGCTGGCCACATTGACATGCATAACAAAGAACTGGGGGTTGAGTCCCCAGGGGCCAGGGCGGGCCTGCTACCAGCAATAATGTGCCTTGTCTTACAGCTGCTGGAAAGGTGTATCAGCATAAGTTGCTGGATGGTATAAGGTCTGTTACAGGTAAGTGAAACACCAGGTCAAATCGAAACTTCCTATGTTTTGAATTTACTTTTTAAAAACCACACACATTTTTAGTAATGACAAATTTGTCAATTAACTTATTTATTTAAATGATTTTTGTCTCATTATTTACTAGTTTAAAATAATCACCTTTGAAGAAATTATTTTTTTATTCTTCATCACTGCATTTCCCTTTTCTTGGTTCTTTTTACTTATAATAACTGTAGAATCCAGTTTGATCTATCTGTAAAAGTATGGAATGTTTCTTATTCTAATTAGGACCCCATTCTTGTGGATGTACATGATGGTGGGATTCATTGTGGTGTATTCATATATGTACATAGGAAAATTATGTAAGATTCATTCCACTGTCTTTTCCTATCCCTCCCTTCATTCTCCTTGATCTAATCTACTGAATTTCTATTCTTCCCCTCCCTGCTATATTGTGAGTTAGCTAATCCATCACTTATTTCAAAACTGTTTTTAGTATAGAATTTTTTTATTTGTTCTTTTTAAGGACACGTGACAGTAGAGTGTATTTAGACATACATACATGGAGTATAATTTATCCTAATTAGGATCCCATTCTTGTGGTTGTACATGATGTAGAGTTTCACTGGTGTGTATTCATATGTGAACATAGGAAAGTTATGTCAATTCATTCTTCTGTCTTTCCTATTCCTATCTCCCTTCCCATCCCTTCATTCCCCTTTGACTAACCCAATGAATTTCTATTATTCTCACACACACATACTTATTGTGTGTTAGTATTCACCTATCAGAGAGAACATTCAGCCTTTGATTTGGGGGATTGCCTTATTTCCCTTAGCATGATAGTCTCCAGTTCTATTCATTTACCAGCAAATGCCATAATTTCATTCTTCTTTATGGCTGAGTAGTATTCCATTGTGTATATGTACCACATTTTCTTGATCTATTCATCTGTTTAGGGCACCTAGGTTGGTTCCATAGCTTAGCTATTGTGAACTGAGCTGCTATAAACATTGATGTGACTATGTCACTATAATATGCTGATTTTAAGTCCTTTGGGTATATGCTGAGGAGTGAGATAACTGGGTCAAATTATGGTTCCATTGCTAGTTTTCTGAGGAATCTCCATACTGCTTTCCAGATTGGTTGCACTAATTTGCAGTCCCACCAGCAGTGTATGAGTGAACCTTTTTCTGAATAGATTACAAAGGCTGTTTCTCATCAGAATTCTCAAGACTTGCCAAACTCTTTAGTTCTTTCTTCATAAAAATGTCTTATGAGAGCTATAGTCAGATCCTCTAGACAAAAAAATGAGAAAACAGGTTCCTTTCTTGATTCCTATGACAGTTCTTATCACTTAAACAACTTTATTGTTCCTTTGATTGTTCATCTTTTAATTAATACATGGACATAACTAGCATTTTCATTTGTCATTATTATTTAATTTTTTTCCATCTTTCTTTTTCCTAAGGATTGAAACTTGATGCTAATAAGCTGAGACCATTCATGAAATATATGGGTTTTAAACCTGAGGAAAAGGAATATGAAGACCTGATGAACAGTCTGCCTATTGATGGTGAGTTGATTCTTCTGTGAAACTCTAGGTTCATATGAGAATTTCTGAGAGTATAGTTGGAGTTGTGCAGAAGTAATAAAGAATTCAACAATTCATGCAGTGGATTTTATTGACTGCTAGTATTCATAGCTCTTAGGAATATAAAAATAAGAAGACAGATTCTCTGACCTCTAGGAATTCATAGTCATGGTCTTAAATACTAACAGGTCAGCATTAAGAACCATGTTGTGTTTTTATTACACTACATATATATTCAGTGAGATTCTGAATAAGGAAAAAGTTAAGTTTTACAGGATTGGAATTAGAGAAAGGCTTATCAGGAGATATACAGAGATTCTGAAAATAAAGAGTTTTTCATGCATATAAAAGCATAATTGTGTGCAAAATCACAGAATATTAGGAGAGCACCAAGTATTTCTTTTCTAGAACATATGCTTCATGTTATAAAGTAGCAGGAAAAAGTCCTAAAAAGGTAGGTTGCTAAGATTGGGAGGACCTTGAACCAGATTATGGAGTTTATCCTGAGCTCTGTAATTTGTGCCTTTCTAAAATATTTTTCCATTTCATCTAAATTGTGTAAGTGTTGGCAAGAAATTGTTCATTGTATTCCTTTATAATCCTCTTAATTTCTGTAGTCAGTGATGATGCTCTCTCTCATCTGTGTCTTTTTATATATATGTAGTTTGTCCATGTTGTTGATCTTTTCAAAGAACCAAAACTGGGCTGCCGATGTAGCTCAGTGGTACAGCACTTCCTCAGCAAGAGCTAAGGCCCTGGCTCAATGCCAGTACTTCAGAAATTAATTAGTTAACTAATTAATTAATTTAAAAAATTAAAAATCAAAGAACATAGATTTTCCTGACTTTTTGTTATCTTATTGATTTCAGCTCTAATCTTTTTGTGAGACAGAGTCTCACTTTGTTTCCCAAGGTGGTCTCAAACTGCTGGGCTCAAGTGATCCTTCCTCCCCAGCCTCCCCAATAGCTGAGACTACAGGCACACACCACCATGTCCATCAGCTCTAATCTATGTTATTTCCTTCTTTCAGATTGCCTTTGGTTTAGTTTGCTCTTCTTTTTCTAGATTTCTTTTTTTTTTAAACCAGGGATTAAACCCATCCCCAGTCCTTTTTTTACTTTTTTTTATTTTGAGACACACTCTCATTAAGTTGTTTCAGGCCTCACAAAGTTGCTGAGGCATCCCAGATTTTTGATATATTGTGTTTTCATTTCATTCAGTTCAAAATACCTTCTACTTTCCTATGTGATTTCTTCTCAATGCATAAGTTTTTTAGAAATGCATTGTTTAATTTACAAATATTTCCGTTTCCCAAACTTCCTTCTGCTATTCAATTTTAATTAATTTCTTTTGAGTCATAGAATATATTTTCTGTTATTTCAGTCATTCAAACTGAATGAGACTTGTTTTGTAGCTTAGTTATGGTCTATCCTGACAAATATTTCAAGGGTGATAATACTGGTCAACTCTTCTTTATCCTTTTGATTTTCTCTTTAGTTGTTCTATGCATTAATTGAGAGTGGGCTATTATAGTTTTCAATTATTGTGCTCAAATTGTCCATTTTTCCCTTCAATTTTAGCCTTTCTACTTGAGGCAGTGGCACATCTAGAGTACTTCTCTTTTGAAAAGTCAAACTGATGACAACGTAGTTGGCAATATTAGAAGCCAAGGCTTAAATTTGGAAGGTATTGACATAATCCAATAAAAGATGATGAAAGCCTAGGAAAGGAAAGTGAACTTAATGATAGATAAGAGTCTGATTTGAGGAATACTTCAGAATTAGAATTCATTTATTAAAATTAAAAAAAAAGCTTAATTTAACTTGGTGGTTGATTATATGTGTTATAAAAAAGAAGAAAAAATAGGTAGGCCTATCTTGACTGGTAAAACATCAGTCATATCACAAACCAAGAGAATCGTTTCAGTTTTAGGCAGGTTGTGTTTGATATATCCATAACACACTGAGTTACAAATATACATGAAAATGGTTAGAAATGAATAATAATTCATCTTATTGGACTGGGTATGGTGGTACATGACTGCAATACCAGTGACTTGGGGGGCTGAGACAAGAGGATTGCAAGTTCAAGGTGCTGCTCAGCAACTTAGCAAAGCCCTTTCTCAAAATAAGAAATAGAAAGGGCTGGGGAAGTAGCTCAGTGGTAAAGCATCCCTGGGTTCAATCCCTAGTAGCGCCAGGAAAAAAATAGCAGTAGTAGTGGTAGTAGTAGTTAATCTTCTTTCCCTTTAACTAGATAAAATTAGCAGTCCACAAATTTAGCAAAGCTTTATCAACTTTAGAGAAGTGTTGAGATTATTAGCAGAACAAAAAAAAAGAAAAATATTTAAATGGTGGTACTATTTGATAAGAAAGACTTGAAACTAAGCAAATAGAATAGGAGGGAAACATTATTAACAGAAGAAAAAATAAAATTTTACCTAAATTCTTAACTACCATAAACAGTAAGTTTAAGATGAAAATAGCAATCCTCAAAGTAATTTGTTTTTAACCTCAATCATATCTATCACATATGAGCATGGCCTCATAACAGTGCATGATAGAAGTATCCAATAAGAAAATTTTCCAAAATAATAAACCTCTTGGGAAAAATAACAACAACTTTGGATTCATGCCACTGATTTCATTGATTACATGGCACAGTGGAAAGAAGCTAGAATTTGATAATCCAAACTTCAATTCTAAATGGAAGTACAAGATTGGTCAGATTAACCCTTCTGGATCTTATTTCCTTTTGGCTAAAAAGAAAATAATAGCTACCTTTCATGGCTTCTCTAAGATCTTAGCATAGGCTTTACCATAAAATAAGCATTTCATAGTAGCTTTCACTGCAGTTAATAATAGCAACCAATATACATCCATCTTAGCACAATGCCCCTTAGCTATGCCTCTGCTATGTTTAGAAGAAAGTAAATTATATCCTATTTTCCATAGGATATTTTTTCTTTATTGTTGAAAATATATAATTTCCCAGTTTTTTTTTTAATCTACCTATAGAAGGACATGATTTTTCTTATCCCATTTTCTAGGTATCTTGAAACGCTACAGTGATTTTGGTTTTAGAAGTATCAACCCTTTCCATGACTGCTACTTTTAAAGTCAATGACCCAATAGGAAATAGTACTAGAGATCTATTCCAGGCTATTCATAAGTCTTCTTGGGCTGGGGTTGTAGCTCCGTGGTGGAACAGTTGCCTAGCATGTGTAAGGCACTGGGTTCTAAGCACCAAATATAAATAAGTAAAATAAAGGTCCATTGACAACTAAAAAAATATTTAAAAAAATAAGTCTCCTGTGAAGCTAACTAAAATATATGAAAATGGATAAGACATCTTCCTATGAGGCATAGATCATCTCTCATGCTGTCTGCCCTAAGTAAAATCTTTCCTATTGGAGCGTTTGCTCTATTTGAGTTGCTTGCCAGCTTTGTAATCAATAAAACAGAGTTCTTCCAGATTAAAAGTAGAGAGGGCTACTTTTCCAGTGTCAGCCTGGCATTCTACTTAGAGTTTACTATCTTTATTAGAATTAAAAAGTGATATTATAAATATGAAATGTCTTTTTAATAACCAAAGCTTTGTCTTTCCACATTTGCCATTTGGAATGAAAACAGGATAGAATTCCAGAACAAATCACAAAAATTTGCTGAATTTTGTGTTTTACTTCAATATGACTTTATTATCTTTTTTTCCACTTCTTTTATCATCTTTATCCATAAATTCTGTCTTGTCTTACAGATAAGGGGAATGTTAATGTGGGTGCAGTAATGGACAAAGGGGATCTTTTTACTGGTGAGTTAGATTTTTACTAACTCATTATTGAGTTCCATATCCCAAGTATAGAACTAAAAAACCAAACTCCTAAGAGCTCTATGTAGTTGGGGCTTATGTAGTTAGGCTTTATATAGCTGGAAGAAAATACATATAAATAAATACAATGAAATGTTAAAAGCCAAAGGAGAAGTGAGGCAAGTGTAAGGCACTGGGTTCTATTCTTAGCACCGCATAGAGGAAGATAGATTAGGAAATAGTTTAATAGAGTGTGTAACACATGAGCAGATCCTTAAAAAGTGAGTCAAGAAAGGGGCAAAATGGCAGAACCAAGGTACCCAGCACTCATCTGCTTCTCCATGGGACAGAACCAAAGTAGCTGATGTGTAACTACATAGGGAGGAGAGTGGAGGAAGATTAGCACTCAACACAACAGCAGAGACTAAAATGTCATGAAATTTAGACACCAGGGATACTGACGTAGCAAGATTGCCCTAGTACCTAGTATCTGATGCCACCACTGGAGAACTCTTCCCTCCAAGGAGGTAAAGGTGAAAGAGAATGTCACAGTTTGATGCAAAAATCTGAACCCCGCAGACAGCTTCAATAAATAAGAGACCTGGATTCTCCTTAGCAGGTTAGTTACAGAGAAGAATCTCATTGCATTTCCCAATGAACTCTCAGAATGCTGCAGCCAAGAACCATCTTCAGAAGGAGCCTATTGTCTGAGACTATACTGCTCTGGGGATCAAAAACTGTGGCATATTCAACTCTCTGGGTCCCTGTGGATACTCTGCTACATTGACTGGACTGGAGAAGTCACCCTAGAGACTGTCCTGGCTTAGGGGAGGGACATGAATCTGCTGAGAGTTCTGTGTGGATAAGGAACACCTAGTGTAATGCAGAGAGCAGTGAAAGACACCACCCTCTGGAATCAGCTAATCAGCCTGCCCTCTAAAGACCCAGAGCAGGACCAGTCATGTGGTTTCACATGTGGGGACAGGGGTGTCCAAGTTAAAGACACAGGATTTAGAGTGGGGAAATGGCAGATTGCCATGGTTCCTGCAATCCTTGCCCCAGCACAAGTTCCCTTGTCTCCCTGCCACCATCCCCCGAGGCATCTAGGAACCCACAGTGGCTTCAGCATTTGCCCTGCCCTGAGGCGCACATTCTGGGGAATATATGCCTGGAACGGCCTTCTGCCCTAATTAGTTTTGGAAAGGGACCTGCTGTGGCCTTGGGATTTGTCCTGCCCCCACACATGAAACCTGGAGGGCTCTGGAGAACATGCCTGGCACAACCGGCATTCCACCCTGACTCATTTGGTAAGTAGGGCCCACCGTGGCTTCTGCATTGGCCCCATCCCTGAGCACATAGCCTAAAAGGCTACAGAGATAACATATAGCAGGTGTGGACCACTTTCCTCCCAGACTCATTTGATAAGAAATGCCTGGTGCTACTCACATACCGCCCTAACTCCTTCAGCAAGAAACCATGTGAGAGCAACTTCAACTAGCTGCAGCCACCAAACACACACACACACACACACACACACCTGATAAATTATTATACTTCTCCAAGAAACAGGATGAAAAATCTCAGGACAACTAAATTGTAGTATCAGCAATTATTGTGTTTTTCCTCTCTGATGCTGCTTTGGGGTGGAGGGTGGGGATACCCAGAAGAGCAGGATCTCAGACTCCCTCTAGTTCTGCCTATCTGGGCACATGTTGACAGCTAGGAGCATGTGACCCTCGTTTTCTTTAATATAAATGTCTGCCAGGGTTCAAGTGAGACTGGACTGGTCCCCTCAGCTGGGCTGGGAGTGTAGCTCAGCAATGGAGTACTTGCCCAACATGCACAAGGCCCCAAGCTTAATCCCTAGCACTGAAGAAAAGATAAAATAAAAATAAAAAATAAGCTTGGCATAGTGGTGCACACCTGTAATCCTGGCAACTCAGGAGGCTGAGGCAGTAAGATCATAAGTTCAAGGTCAGCTTCAGCATTTTAGTAAGACCTTAAGCAACCCTATCTCAAGATAAGAGTTTCTGTCTCAAAATTTTTAAAATTTAGAAGAACTGGAGATGTAACTCAATGGTAGAGCTCCCCTGAGTTCAATCCCCAGTACCACAAAGAAAAAAAAAATAGAAAGAAAGAAAGAAAGAAAGAAAAGCAGGCTCAACAAAGGTATTTGGGAATGAAATTGATCAGATTATGTTATGTCCATCTATAAATATGCCGCAGTGAATCCCACTATTATGTATAATTATTATGTACTATTGATAAAATTAATTTAATATGATACATATACATAATGGAATAATAGCCATTAAAAAATGAAGTTCTGTCATTTGCAACAACTTGGATGAAACTATAGAACTTTATGTTAAATGAACTAAACCAAGCACAGAAAGACAAGTACCACACGATCTCACTCATATATGTAATCTAAAAACATTGGTCTCACAATTTGTGAGTGGATGGTAGTGGCTAGAGTCTGGGGAGAGTAGAAGATGGGATGGGAAAAGTTGGTCTATTGGTGCTAAATTGCAGCTAGATGAAGTAAGAAACTCTGGTATGCTATTGTATAAAAGGGCAACTACAGATAATGCTATCAAACTATACACTTCAAAAAGCTAGAAAAAAGTACTTTGAATATTTTTGTTATAAAGAAATAATAAATGTTTGCAGAAATAGATATGTTTAGCCTGACTTAAACATTACATGATGTGTATATGTGTGAAAACATCACATTACCCTATTTTCAATATATACAATTTTCATTTTTTTTATCTATCAGTTAAAAATAAATTTAATTTCTTAAAAAGTTTCCTAGAGGATTATGATGAAGTAAATCATAAACTTTCTTTATTTTTTCTGTTTCTCAAGCTTAAAATTCTGTTGTGCAGACATATTTATAAAGATTGATTTTGGTCTTTGCCATGACTTACTAGAAATCCTGAACTTTTTTCTCTTAAAATTTCTTCTAAAAGCCAGGATGAAGGTATAACTAAATTGTAAAGTATGTGCTTAGCATGTAGGAAGCCCTGGATTCAATCCCAACCACAAAAAAAAAGTCATGACAGAATTCCATGGATCAGGATTTAGGGATTCCTAATTGTTCTTCATTCTCTTCATAGTGCTGATGTCTAGGCATAAGCTAGAGGGACCCACTCTTGATATCGTTACAAATATTTCTCATATTTATCCCATTTTTTCCTAAGGGACAAAGGTATCTTCAGGTAAGGCAAAAACTTTCATTAAAAATGCAAGAATTAATCTCAAGAAGAAAGAAATCCTGACACTGAAGGAGCATCTACCAGTTGATGGTGAGAATTTTGAAAATCAATATAACTTTTAGTAAAACTTTGGGAATGAGTCCAATGAATCCAGTGGTAAAGCTAGAATAATTGAAAATAAGGTATACATAAAAAAGAGAAAGAGAGTGAGAGAAAGAAGAAAGGAAAGAGGACTTAAATATAGCTACTAAACTCAGCCTGGTGGCTACCATTTGGAAAGAATCACCAAAAATAATGCCAGTGTGAATGGCAAGTGTTAACTCTCCATGTAACACCACAGGAAATAACAAGGTATAATGAGGATACTTAGAGTATTAATCTTGTTGTTACTACTGTTAATCCAGCAGTAAGTAGCAATAACTAATAATACATACTCCTGGCATATACAAGTACTATACTAAGCACTTTATATACACTAACTTATTTAATCTTGCAAACATTTCTATAAGGTAGGTTCTTTTTTACCTCTCATTTTACCTATAAGGAAATTAAGGCACAGAGAGATCAAGTAGTTTGCCCAAAGTCAGAAAGCTAGTAAGTGATGGAGCCAAGGGAAAAAAAAGCAATCTGGCTTAAGAAACCATTATGCTCTACTTCCATGAGCTGCTGGAATTAACAAATTTAAGTCATTCATAGTAATTTCAGCAATATAATTAATTAAACTTGTCATATTACATGGTCTCATGCTAGTAGAACTGGAAAAATTTCATCAAGAAATTTGGGGTAACACTTTGCCACTAAATATAAGATTAATCCAAGTCAATTAACATGTGCATTTCTAAATCAATAGTACTTTTCATTACATTAACTTTAATGCTTATCATGTATCAGGCATTGACTTTTGCCTTAATAAGAGGTAAACAGTTTTTCCAAAAATGACTTTTTCTTTATTTCTTTAAATCCTTTACATAGCTCTTTTAATCTACCAATATAATTAATGTCCTGTAGATTTTTGTGGTTTTCCTCATATCCTAGTATACTAGAACCTCAACATGACAGTGATTTAAAGTGTGAAACTATTAATATAAATTTAGTGGCATACCTTGTACATCTGTGTAATCACCTGGGATAGAATAGAGGTCCAAAAGGCCTTGGTAGAAATAACTGAAGACACACAAAATTAAGGATGTGATGGCATTTGTTCTTTACAGGCACAGAATTTTATCAAAAAGGATTCTTCCTTATCCTACTTGAAAATTATATTAATAATAATAGAATATGAGACTATAAAAGAATACCAAAAAAGGTAAAAGCATAAAAAAGGAACAAGCAAGGATAAATTTTGCATCTAAGAACCTGGAATACATATTGACTTTAAAGCTAATTCATTCTCTACAATGTTTGCATTTTGCTATTACTTTTATTTAATAAATATTTATGTAGCATCAATCTTGTGCGGCATTAAACTAATGTCTAGGTAATAGTACGATTCTTGATACCTCAGAGTGATTCTTGGTATCTCACTCTCAGAGGAAATTACCATCTTAGGAGAATTACAAATAATATAACAGTATAAATGTGTTTGAACAGTGATTTATTGGCATCCTTAATCAAGTCATAATGAATGAGAAAAGAGGATGTACATTGGCAGTTTAAATGTCTAACCTATTAGAATGGTAGTATGTTTTAACTACTATCTCAACATCCCAAACTACTGTTTCTCCAACTTGCAATTTTACAAAGCATTTTAAATGTACCACTGACCTTCAGTGGCTTCAGACTTTAATTTGAGAAATACTAAGTAAAGAAATTAAGCACCTCATCTATGAAGATATTTTTCATTTGAGAATGGTCACTGCAAAACAAAGTTTTGTCATCATAAATGGACTTTAACTGAATATATCAACATGATTATTATCATGTTCACAATCTAACAATAGCCAGACTATTGTACATATCATATCATATCACATTATATCATATCATATCATAGCAGATCCCTTGGTGCCAATGGGATTAAAAGGCTAAAAGAGGCAATTAGCATTAACAATTAGAAAGGCTGTTTTTACACAAAAATTATAAATTCTGAAAAAGTCTCAAGCCCTGAAAAGACTAACTTAATAGAGAATAGCTTGTCCTGAAGGAAAGAAAAGTGCTTTCAGCTTTGCTCTCGCATTATGCCGTGTGGATTTTGAGCTTACGGGGTAGATAGCAGTAGCTGTATTAAGTTGATGAGGAGCTGATATGAAAAAAATAACAAACTTCTAGGGAAGCATTTTTGAATGATTGAATTTGGGGTTTCTGCTTCACAATTTAAAGATATTATAGTTTTACAAATCTGTGTGATGCTTTTTTATCTTAAAGATAAAGGGAAGACTGATTTAAATGTGTTGATGAATGAAGTTAAAACGATTACAGGTGAGTGGGGTGTTACAGTGAGTATGATATTGTGTGATCTTTGTTTTGTATTGAAATATATCTTAACACAAAAGCATTTCCTCCATTTATTTATTTGACAACTTTTTATTGAAGATTTACTACATGCCAGGCATTATTCTAGGCATTAAGATACATCAGTAAACAGAACAAATAGAACAAAGATCACTGCTTCCATGAAGTTTACATTCTGGCAGGGAAAACAAGCATTAAACAACAAACATTTTACACACACACACACACACACACACACACACACACATATATATATATATATATATATATATATATATATATATATATATATATATCAGCAAGTGCTATAATAAAAAGTAGAATAGCATAAAGGAGACTGGGCAAGCAGGACTTGCTAGGGAGACAGGGCCGCTGTGTTTCTAAATAGGAGATCAGGCCTACAGTAGAAACAGAGAAACCATCCAGAGTTTTTAGTATAGCCAATGATGAAGAAGATGGTGACAGAAACCAAGGTAGAAAGCAATGGAGATTATTAAAAGTAGTTTTTTAAATTTTTTTCTGATGAATTAGATGAAAGTACTAGATAAAGGAAAGTCAAGAATGATTCTAAGATTTTGGGGAGCAGGGGTACAGGGGATTGAACCCATAGGTGTTTAATCACTGAGCCACATCCCCATCCCTTTTTTTGTTCATTTTTATTTTGAGACAGGGTCTTGCTAAGTTGCTTAGGCCCTCACTAAGTTTTAGAGGCTGACTTTGAACTTGTGATCCTCCTGCCTCAGCCTCCTGAGTTACTAGGACTACAGGTATGCACCACTGCCCCCAGCTCTAAGATTTTTGATTGTTTTTTGTTTTTGTGTTTGTTTTGTCTAGAACAAAATGGTAACATTAGTCTTACATTAACTGACATGAAAAAAGTTAGCATATAATAACTTATTTAATCTAAGCAGTTGTACAAATTGGGATGGAAGAAAATTAGAAGTTCTGTTTGGGCCATTTTGAGGTCTGATAGATTCCAAATTCAGATTTCAAGTATAAAGTTTCTAGACTAACTCAAATTTAAGATATATAGAGTATAAATATGAAATTTAAAGCCACAGGTATATAAATGGTATTTAAAGTCATGAGATGAAATAAATTCACCCAAGGGAGTATAAGTGGTGAAGAGAAGAGAGATAATAAATGGATCCTGGAGCACTTCAAGATGAAGAGATTCAAAACAAAGGGGACAAGGAGTAGCTGGTGATACAGTAGGATAACCAAGAGAGCTGGGCACAATGGTGCATGCCTGTAATCTCAGCAACCTGAGAGGCTGAAAGAGGAGGATCACAAGTTTGAAGCCAGCCTCTGCAACTCAGCAAGGCCCTCAGCAACTTAGTGAGAACCTGTCTCAAAATAAAATGTAAAAAGGGGGTAGGTGTCGCGACCCCTTGCCCGCAAGGAAGACGCAACTCAGGAATCTTCTTTCAGCAGTTTATTCAGGCCCTTGATATTTCTTCTTCTCTCTCTCGGATGCCCCTCCCAGCCTTAATAAAGCATCTCAAGCCCCAATGCAAAGCTGCCACGTGGAGCTTTCTCATAGGGTGATAAGGGATTACGTGCCAACTCTCCAAAAAAGGAGTTGTTTATCACAGGCCACAGTGGAAGCCGGCGCCATCTTCTAATGGCGGCCACGGTCTATAGGAATGGCTCACCACAGGTAGGGGTGCTGATCCAGGCACAGTGGCACAGGCTATATACCCAGTGACTCAAGAGGCTGAGGCAGGAGGATCACAAGTTCAAAGCCTGCCTCAGCAACTTGGCAAGGCCTAATGAACTTAGCAAGACACTGTCTCAAAAGAAAGGGGAGGGGGGGCAGGGCTGGGAATGTGGCTGTGCCTGTGGCTCAATAGTTAAGTGCCCCTGGGTTCCATCCCATGTATCAAAAGAAAAAGGAAATGAAGAGAATGTGGTATCCTGGAAGCAAAATAAAGGATATTAAATTAGGTTGGGTGAACCCAGAAAACAAACTCTGAAACAAGGATACATATGCAGGTAGTTTGCTTGGGAGGGATATGATGTAAAGAAATTTGACTGGAATAAATTTGAACACGTGGGAGGATAAGATTTAGAAACAGTGTGAATATCTAAAGAATGAGGTGTTATCAAGAGAGAGGCTCTTGCTGGTTGCAGTGGCACTCACCTGTAATCCCAGTGACTAGGGAGGCTGAGGTAGGAGGATTACAAGTTCCCAGTTTCAGCAACTTAGTGAAACCCTGTTTCAATAAAACCAAAAAGGCTGGGGATATAGTTCAGTGATAGAGCATTTGCATAGCATGTCCAAGACCATGGGTTCAATCCTCAGTACCAAAAAAAAAAGCTTTCTTTTAATTAAAGAAATAAAATGGGGGCTGGAGATATAGCTCAGTTGGTAGAGTGCTTATCTTGCATGCATAAGGCCCTGGGTTCAATCCCCAGCACTACAAAAAAAAAAAAAAAAAAAAAAAAAAAATATATATATATATAAAAGTGGTAGTCATGATTTGAAAAGAGGAAAAAAAGATGTTAAGTAGTCATTAAGAGTGGGGAAGTTATAGACTAGCAAAGAATAATGTGGTTGCTCAGTTGCAATAAGGATTCATTTGAAGTTCATTACTGTAATTTAAAGGGAGGACCATCAGCAGAGTTTACTTTGGTTCTAGTTCAGCTAGCACAGGCAAAGGGTAAGAGATTTACATTTAACCTGGGATGGGGTTTTGTCATATATCGAAAGCAAGAACAGAGCGATTTAAATCCAATATTCTGCAAGATTTCAACACAATTACCAATCTTCTTTGCTCACTACTGTTTCTAACTTTCTACTTTCTTTTGGGTTTAGTTTTAGGTTCAGTGCCTCCTCAGTTATTTCAACAAGGGGTCCTTGTCTTAAAACTTTTTTTTATTTTACATGCATCCTTGAATCATAATTTGGCTAAATCTAGACTTATAGACTGTCATTTTACCTTAAAACTCTAAAATCGGATGTTAGCATCAGAAGGAAAGTACAATGAAGCTGATTCCACAAGGTAAAACTGATAAAACAGGCTTCAGCCATAGCTTCTGGAAGAAACTTTACTCTCCCGCCTTTCAAGCTCACATTCTCTAGCACCCTCTATTGTCAGAATTTAAAGGGGCCTGCTGGCAGAGCAGAAATATGGTTTACAGCTGAATTTTGAAAGATATGCTTCCTGCTCTCCCAAAGTTTACTGTGTGACTATATAATATAAATTCACTCAAGATGAAACATATCAGCTTTCATTGTTATTTTTAAAACATGCTGTAATTCAGGCTAAAGAGGAGTAAGGGGAGGGGTTAGAGAAGACCAGAAGAGAAGGAAAAGAAATATTAAAAAGAAGAAAAAATCTATTATAATAGTAAGTTGAATTATTTATATTAGCCATAAAACAGCATTAAAATTACTGAGAAATTTTATAATTCCCTATTTTGCTTATTATATGTTATTTTTTTATAGTTATGAGATTCCCTATTACTTAGGTTGAAAGAAAAATTTCTGACTCCCCTCCTTGACTAAAAAAAGCTAAGCAAGTCTTCATTGCACCTTGTTCTTCCCCCTACAGCTAAGAATGATGAATTTCATATATATGTTTGTATATGTATGTATGTATGTATGTGTTTTAGACAATAATAAAATGTTATATAATTCTATATTCTCACCTAAGACTGTTTCTCTTTTTCTAAAGGAAAGAAGATTCATACTGGGGACCTAAAAAATGTTCTGAAAAAAATGGGAATAGAAATCACAAATAATGAATACAAAAAGCTGCTGAAAACTCTGCCCATTTCTGGTAAGTATGTTACTGTGTTCTATTTCACTAGTATCTAAAAATTTATTTTCATTCAACAAACATTTTTGAAGATCAGTTACAAGTATGGCACTATCCTCAGCTTTGGAAGATCAGGGACCATGTCCATATCTCCAAGTTCCTGGGAAGACTGATTTTAAGGATTTGTACTAGTAATCCTAATATTTGAAACATGTTATGCCAACTTAAAATATTTTTTAAAAGACACAGTCTGGGTTGGGATGTAGCTCAGTGGTAGAGTCCTCTCCTAGCAAGCATGAAGCCCTGGGTTCCACCCCCAGTGTGGCTTGGATAGGGAGACCCAATTTTAGCTAGCATTTCTAAAAAAGTCCTGTTCTTCTCATTTATATTTTGGCTTAGGAAACAGGGACCTTGCCAGTCAAAAGTCCTATCATAGGAGAAACAAGTTTTTTAGAAGAAATGAGATGGTAGGACAGAAGTGTAGGAAAGCTGAAGAAAGAAAAAATTAAGCCAAAATAGAGAGGAGAAAACAGGAAAGAAAAAGCTATGCACTATTCACCCTTACTAGGATGCCAGTAACAGTCGTTTTGTATTCTGTCCAATGGACAGATTCATTGCAGTGAGTTCTCTATACATCTTTCATTTCAGTAATAAAGAATTATGATAAATTTCTAAATTTTCCCTTCCTTTAAGTATGAACATTGATTTTTGTAATTCTCCAAAAACCTAATTGTGTTTTATCCTACAGCTGATAAAAAGATTTTTGAGAAAGAATTAATGGAAGGTGTGAAATCCTTCAGAGGTAAGTGAGACAAAGAATAAAGACAATAATGTTCAAGACAGTTTTCAAGGGCTGGGGTGTAGCTCAGTGGTAGTGTGTTTGCCTCGTATGCGTGAGATGCTGGGTTCAATCTCCTGCATCAAAACATAAATAAAGTGTATAAACCAAAGAGTTTTAGTACAGAGTTGTACAACTCTTACCAAAATCAATTTTAGAATTTCATCACCCCAATTTTAGAATTTCATTTAGAAATTCTGTATCCATTAGCAGTTACAATCCATACCTCCTATCCTCCCAGACCCAAGCAACTACAAACTATTTTCTATCCATTTTATCTATTCTGATATATGGATATTTTTTCACTTTATATATTTAATTTTAGCAATCATTTCTTCTATGATATAGAATATAAACATTTTTATGATAGATATACATATACTTCAGATGAGTTAAACAAGGAGAAATCATATACATAAATTCTTCAAACTTTCATATTTAAGACAGATTTAATAAAGACCACCAATGGTTTTCAGTAATTCTTCCTCATTCATCAGAGTTCTCCTTTATGTACAATAACACATGGGAAGTAGTTTTTTATTACTATAGCAAGTTTCAAATCTTATTTTTTGGACCAGCATAACATGATTTGATTGTCATCTTTGCCTAACTCATCAGAGTAGCCAAACTCTGCTTTTTTCCCTCAATATAAACTCTCAGAAATTTAATTATGAAAGTATATTCCTGACTCCCACATGACTTAAAGTTTCTTTTCACTTTTGTTTCTAGTTAGGGATTGATACCTGCATTTGTCATTGTATCTCATCCTTATCTACTTTTTCTTTTTTTTTTTTTTTTATTAAGGAGGGAAGGTTGGTATCTGTGACCTAAGAAATGTTCTACAAAACACGGGGTTTTCTCTTGAACCCAAAGAAATTAAGGACCTTCAGGCTCACATACCAGTTACTGGTGAGCAATGAATAGTTTACTCTTAAAACAATGAGGAAAGAAATGTTGGGGAGGGAAAAACTGGAAGCAGAGGCACCATTTAAGGGGCTCTTGACAAGGACCTTACCTAGGGAACCTCACTGGTGATATATGGAGAAGACTGATCTGTCGTGGTAAGTTACATGATTATCAAAAACTCATAAAAAATGGGAGGGAAAGGACAGCAGAGAGAGCAAAATGAAAAGAAAATGTCTAGAATATGTCAGTTGAATTGAGGTACTTTGTAGGACATTCAGTATCAGACAATTAAAAATTCATAGCCTAATTATTAAAGTTATTGATCTTTAAGATAAAGCTATCTAAGTAGCAGCAATGCCGGGTCCCTGTGGAGGTGCTCTTAGTGCTGTTTCTCAAGCAGCGGCAGAAGTCACTACAGCGCCAAGACCAGTCCAGTTCATGTTCATTTGTAGAGATCTCTCTCTTCTCACTGGCTATGGGAAATCCAGCGGAAGTGACTGCATCTAATATAGAAAGAAAAGGAACAGTTCCGTAAACTCTTTGTTGGTGGCTTAAACTTTGAAACCACAGAAAAAAGTTTAGCAAAGTACTGTGAGCAATGGTGACCCTTAGAGACTGTGTGGTTATGAGGAATGCTGCAAGCAAAAGATCAAGAGGATCCAGTTTTGTAATTTTCTCATCTGTGGCTGAGGTTGATGCTACTGTGACTGCAAGAGCCCGTTCAATTGATGGGAGAGTTAAATGAGACATAACAAGAGGAATCTGGATAACCAAGGGCTTATGTGACTGTAAAAAAGCTGCTTTTTGTTGGAATTAAAGAAGATATCAAGATATTCCTCTTAGCCACGCTAAAGTCGTGTTTATAATCTATTTTGATGCCAGGATCCTCGAAGAGACACAATGTGGAGCTCCAAAGTCAGAGAAGGATTCATGGTGAAGGTCCAGGACTTGCCCTGGTTTTGTTCAGCTGATGAAGTGTAATATTTGTTTTCTGACTGCAAAATTCAAAATGGGGTTCGAGGTATTCATTTCACATACACCAGAGAAGGCAGACCGAATGACAAGGCTTTTGTTGAACTTGATTCAGAAGATGAAGTCGAATTGGCCCTGAAAAAAGACAGAGAAACTATGGAACACCAATATGTTGAAGTATTCAAGTCAAACAACATTGAAATGAATTGGGTGTTGAAGCATACTACTTGAGTTTGCTACTCAAGTAGTCCTGATATGGCCATTGATGGCTTCATATGGGCTTAGAGGACTCCCCTTTGGCTGTAGTAAGGAAGACATTGTCCAGTTCTCAGGATTGGAAATCGTGCCAAATGGGATAACATTGCTGGAGGACTTCCAGGGAAGAGTATAGAGGAGCCCTTCATGCAATTTGCTTCATAGAAAATAGTGGAAAAGTCTCTAAAGAAACACAAGGAAACAATAGGGCACAGGTATTTCTTAAATATACAAGCTGAAGTTAGAATTTATTATGATCTGCCACGAAAGCTTATGGCCACGCAGCTGCCAAGTCTCTGTGACAGACCTGGGACTGGCAGAGGATATAACAGCATTGGCAGAGGAGCTGGGTTTGAGAGGATGAGGTGTGGTGCTTATGGTAGAGGCTACAGAGGCTACAATGACCATAACAGCTATAATAATGGCTATGGATTTAGGTCAGAGAATGTCTGATCACAGATTTTGGGTTGGTGGCTCTACCTTCCAGAGCACAACAGGACACTGTGTACACCTGTAGAGATTACCTTTCAGAGCTACTGAGAATGACATTTATAATTTTTTTTCACCACTCAACCCTATGAGAGTACACACTGAGATTGGTCCCCATGGCAGAGTAATGGTGAAGCAGATGTCGAGTTTGCTACTCATGAAGATGCTATGGCAACTATGTCAAAAGACAAAGCAAATTTGCAACATAGATATGTATAATTCTTCTTGAATTCTACAGCAGGAGCAAGCAGTGGTGCTTATGGTAGCCAAATGATGGGAGGCATGGGCTTGTCAAACCAGTCCAGTTATGGTGACCCAGCTGAGTGGTGGTTATGGAGACAGCTATGGCAGACAGAGCAGCATGAGTGGGTGGATACGACCAAGTTTTACAGGAAAACAGCAGTGATTTTCAACCAAACATTGCACAGGTAGCCAAGGAACAATGAACAGCAGCTCCTACAGTAGTGGAAGTCATGCATCTAAGGGTGTGAACGGAGTTGGAGAGATGCTTGCTATATGCTAGAGTGTTGACCCTATATTTTCTTCTAAGAGTTGCATAGTTTCTGGTCTAGTCCCTAGGCCTTTAATCCATTTTGAGTTCACCTTTGTATAGAGAAAGAGAAAAGGGTCTAGTTTCATTCTTCTACATATGGATAAACATTTTTCCCAGCACCATTTGTTTAAAAGGCTGTCTTTCTCCCACATATGTTTTTGGCACTTTTGTCAAGATTCAGATGACTCTTTATTTATCTCTGTATTCTATTCTGTACCACTGGTATTTGTGTCTGCTTTTATGCCAGTACCATGCATTTTGTTTTTTACTATAGTTCTGTGAAGACAGGTATTGTGATCTCTCCAGCAGTTCTTTTTTTTTTTTTTTTTGGTTCAGAATTGCTTTGGCTATTCTGGGTCTTTTATTTCTCCAAATGAATTTTAGCACTATTTTTTCTAGTTCTGTGAAGAATGTTATTGGCATTTTGATGGGGATTGCATTGAATGTGTACATTGCTTTTGGTAGTGTGGTCATTTTAACAATATTAACTCTGACTGTTCATGAACATGGGAGTAGGGAGCTTTCCATCTTCTTATGTCTTCTTCAGTTTCCTTCTTCAGTGTTCTATAGTTTTCATCATAGAGGTATGTTACCTCCTTGGTTAGATTTATTCCTAGTTTGTTTTGTTTTGTTTTGTTTGAGGCTATCATGAATGGAATTTTTTTCCTGATTTCTTTCTCAGCAGATTCATTATTAGTATATAGGAAACCTATTTATTTTGGGGTGTTTGTTTTGTAACCTGCTACTTTGTTGAATTTGTTTATTAGCTCTAGCAATCTTCTGATGAAGCTTTTTTGGATCTTCTAAGTGTAAGCTCATATCATCTTAAAACAGTGATACTTTGACCCCTTCCTATTTTTATCCCTTTTATTTCTTCTCTTGCCTAATTGCTTTGGCTAGTACTACATTAAGTAGGAGTGATGAGAGTGAACATCCTTGTCTTATTCCAGATTTTAGAGAAAATGCTTTTAGTTTTTCGCCATTCGCTATGATGTTGATTTGGGGTTTTTCATAGATGTCTTTATGATATTGAAGTAGGCTCCTTATATACCTACTTTCTTGGGTGTTTTTTTTTTTTTTTTCATGAGTGAATGCTGACTTTTGTTGAACGCTTTTCTGCATCTGTTGAGATGACTAGTTGATTTTTTACCTTAATTCTATTTATGTGATGAATTTACAGATATTTATTTGCATATGTTAAATTACCCTTGCATCTCTGGGATAAATCCAACTTAGTCATGATGTACAATCTTAATTAATGTGTTGTTAAATATGATTTTCCAATATTATATTAAGAATTTTGACATCTAAATATTGGGCAGTAGTTTGTTTTCCTTGCTGTGTCCTTATCTGGTTTTGGTAGAGTGTGATACAGGCTTCATAGAATGAATTTGGAGGTGTTCCATCCTTTTCTATTTTATAGAATAATTTAAGGAGCCTTGGTTCATTGATACAATTCAGCTGCAAATCCATCTGGTCCTAGATCTTTCTTTGTTGGAAGGCTTATTATTACTGCTTTTGTCTCATTACAATTTATTAGTCTGTTTAGGTTTTCTGTGTCCTCTTGATTCAATTTTGGCAGGTTGTGTGGTTCTACAAATGTATCCATTTCTCCTAGGTTTTCCAATGTCTTAGAATATACATTTTCAAAAGAGTCCCAAATGATGCACTGGATTTCTGTAATGTCTGTGGTGATTTCTCCTTTTATCTCTAATTTTATTAATTTGGATCTTCTCTTTCTTTTGAGTAGTTGGTTAAAGCCTTATAAATCTTGTTTATCTTTTCAAAGAACCAAGTCTTCATTGCATTGATTCCTTGATTTTTTTCATTCTTGGTTTCATTGATTTTGGCTCTGATCTTAATTATTTCCTTCTTTCTACCGGTTTTAAAATTGATTTTTTCTTCTTTTTCAAGGGCCTTGAGATGCATTATTCAAGATTGTTTATTTGGAAAAATTCTGATTTTCTTATATAGATACTCATATATAAACTTTCCTCTAGAACTGCCTTCATAGTGTCTAGAGATTCTGGTGTGTTCTATCACTATTCTTGTTTGATTCTAAGAATTTTTAAATTTTTCCCCAAATTTCTTCTATCAACCATTCATCATTGGAAAGTGTATTGCTCAATCTCCATATGATTATGTAGTTTCTGTAGGGTTTTTTGGTATTGACTTTTCTAAATTAATTTCATTATTATTTGATAAGATACAAGAAATTATAACAATTTTTTGTATTTGTTAAGAATTTCTTTGTGAACTAGAATATAATATATTTTGAAGAAGTTTCCATGAGCCACTGAGAAGTGTATTTGGCTCTTGTTGGATGAAATATTCAATAGATGTCATTAATTCTATTTGATTTATAATATTTTTAGACTTAAAGAGTCTTTACTGAGTTTATGTCTGAATGACATATCTATTGGTGAGAGAAGTGTGTTGAAATCACTAGTATTATTATACTGGTGTCTATCTGAGGCTCTAATTTTAACAGTGTCTCTTTTATGTAATTAGTTGCACCCACATTTAGGGCATAAATATTTACTATCATTCCATCTTGTTGAATTGTTCCCTTTACCAGTATGAAGTGACCTTCTTTGTCTCTTTGGATTAATTTTGACTTGAAGTCTGCTTTGTTGGATATGAGAGTAACTACTCCTTGTTTTGAGGGCTCCATTTGCATGATACATAATTTTCTATTATTTCACTTTCATCCTGTGGCTGTTCTTGCCTATAAGATGAGTCTCTTGTAAATAACATATAGTTTTGAGTCTTGTTTTTTTTAAATATTTATTTTTTTAGTTTTACATGGACACAATATCTTTATTTTACATTGATGTGTTGCTGAGGATTGAACCCAGTGCCTCATGCATGCTGTGCGAGCATTCTACCATTGAGCCCCAGCCCCTTGAGTCTTATTTTTTGATCCATTCTGCCAGCCTATGTCTTTTAATTGGAGAGTCTAGATTATTAACATACAATGTTAAAAAAAGAGATGCTATAAAGAGATGCTTATTAATTGCTACCATTTTGATTTATTTCTGATGTTTAATTTGGTCCTGTTTTTCATATAGTTAGCTACTTTTCAAATGAGATTTGTTCATTTGTGATCTCTGGGGTTTGCTTTTATTTCGTCTGTGTGAAGTATTTCTTTAAGTATTTTTTATAGTGCCAGCTTGGTAGTCATAAATTTGTTTAGTTTCTGCTTGCCTTGAAATGTTTTCATTTCTTCTTAGATTTTGAAGGATAGCTTTGATGAATATAGCAATATTGGTGGACAGGTGTTTTCTTTCAGGACTTAGAACACATCATTCCAAGCCCTCTGGCTTTTAAAGTTAGTGCTATGAAATTGAAAATAATTCTGATTGGTTTGCCTCTAAATGTGACCAAACATTTTTCTCTTGAGGCTTTTAAATTCTATTTTTGTTTTGTATGTTAGGCATTTTAATTTTGATATGTGGTGAAGAGGTTCTTTTTTATTCTTGTCTATTTGGGGTTCTAAACACTTCCTGTATCTGATGTCCATTTCACTCTAAAGGCTTAGAAGATTTTCTGTTATTATTTCCCTGAAGTGGTTATCCATTCCAGTAGTCTGCATCTCACAACTCTTTTCAATTCCAATGATTCTTAAATTTGGTCTCTTAATGTTGTTCCAGAGTTGTTGTATATCCTGATCATGGTTATTTATTTTATTCACTTTAATACTGTCTGAATGTTCAAGGCTGATCACATTGTCGTCCAGTTCTGAGATTATAATCATTCTCTTAAATTCATTATTTGATATTTCATCCTCTTCAGTACCTTTGTAATCAGTTGCTGGTGAATTCTGAATTTTATGAAGGATAATGTTACCTTATGGTTTTTTTCACATTTACCGTATTCTGTGTTGACTTTTATGCATCTGTGTGGGCCTTTTTAGGGCACTGCCTTTTCTTGCCAAAGTATCCTAGAGTGATATAGATCAAGACCCCCTCATAGGTGTGATATCCACAGACTTTGTGTTAATTTCATGTTTTTGCTGTAGGAGTTATGTCCATGAGTGGGACCCAAGGGCCCACCCTTAGCTATTCCTATTAGGGACCTGGTCATTAGTGTCTTTGTCTCTTCTTTGTATTAAAGCAATAGCTGAAGTTTGAGCATCATTAATTTGTGTGTGGAACAAAAAAGTACACTCTCTTCTTTTGTTTAGAAGCAGTCTCTACCTTGTGAACTTATAATGTCCACATAGCTTCCCAGAACCTCACAGAAAAGAAAAAAACACACAACAGCAACAACCAATGCAAACCAAATGCTGCATTAAAATAAATACCTGGTGCATACTATGACATCTACAACACCACCATAAAAACAGGAATTGTGGAGTCAGCAACTGCCAACATTAAAAATAATACATAACTGTGAACTAGAACTGGCATTAAAGTAAACAGAAGGTGTCAGCTATGTCATCCATAGCACTAATAATTTTTACAATATAAATGGTGGGGACAGGATTTATAAAAACCAAATAGTACCAAAATATGGTAAAAATTCAATTCATTAAGAGAAAAGGAAATGTAATAGGAAGGTAGAAGAGGGGAATGTTCAAAATATGAACAGATTCAAAAGAAATGGAGCAAGTGATGATGATAAAGAAGGAGAAATAATAGGAAAAACAAAGTAAGGGAAAGAGAAGGTGAAGTGGAAGAAAGAAGAGAAAGAGAAACAAACAAAACCAAAACAGACCGAAAGCCAGCCCTCAAAATATAAAGCAAGGAAAAATAACTATTGTTAAAAAAAATGCTAAAAATGAGAAAAACAAAGAAATATGTATATTCTATATATGTCCATGGACCAATCAGTACAGCAAGAACACATCACACACACACAAAAAAAAAAAAAAAAAAAAAAAGAAAAAAGATCCTTAGTGAAAAGTAAAAGAATCATTTTTCACTGAGGTGATCAAAACAGTCAACAAGAATGGATGATCATTGCATATGCCCAACTTTCCTTCTTTCTATTTTTTTCTTGGACTATGTACTGAGAGAAGGAGAGAGAGAGCATGTGTGTGTGGCTCTGTGGTAGAGCATTTGCCCAGCACACGTAAGGCACTGTGTTCCATCCTCAGCATCACATAAAATAAATAAATTAGTAAAACAAAGATATTATGCCCATGTTCAACTAAAAAAAAAGAAAGAAAGAAAGGCTGGGGGTTGTTAACCTCTTCCTGTTCTTGTGTTGCCCACCAAGCTGCCAGTTGGTGTATCCTAAAACTGGAGCTAGTTGAACTAGCTCTTAGCTTCCCTTCTTAATAGTATAAATATGTAATGAGAAGTACTGCAGATTGGAGTTTCATAGACCAGATCAAGGCACTCCCAAGGTAGGGCTGCTGCAGAGTTCTATGAGGGGAGTTCTGGCAATTGGGGCTTAGTTCTAATCAGGCCTGTTTAACAATTTTTTTGGGTGGTATTTGCTCTGGAGAGATTAGATCAACATATTCCTAATGCTAGCAAATGCTGATCTCTGCTGGTAGTCTGAATCTCATGAGTCTTCCAAGAATTCTACTCACAGGGCAGGGGAGCCAAGCATCCACACACTCTGCTGCCCATGAATATAGCCTTTCTGGCTTAGTCCCTGAGTATATTCACACCTCCTGGTTCAGTTTCCCAGCATTCTTCAGCTAGTCAAAGGAAAAGCAAGTTGGGCTCTCTTTTGTTTCCTGACTTGAATCCCCTGGGTATATTCTCAGGTTCTTCTAGGTACACCTGAAGCCACATATTAGGCACTTGCTAGGGAAGTATAGCAATGTTTGCTACAATCTCCTGGGCTCCTGCTGCAGCGTGGCTCCCCAAAGATGGTTTCTGCCTCAACTCTCCACTTGCCAGTTGAGAAACAGAACATTTTCCAAACACCAGTTCACTGTGCACCCTCTGGATCAGCTCATTTCAAGCTGCTTTTCTTTCTTTCTTTTTTATTTTTATTTTTTTAGTTTAACATGGACACAATATCTTTGTTTTATTAATTTATTTATTTAATGTGATGCTGAGGATGGAACACAGTGCCTCACATGTGCAGGGCAAGCACTCTACCACAGAGCCACAACCCCAGCCCCAGGCTGCTTTTCTTATCTACAGGGTTTGCCCTGCCAAATCTGACCCCTGTGTTTCTGTGCTATCCCTCCCCTCTATGGTAAATCCTTGCTGCCACTACCACTCCCAGATGGATCCAATGTACTCTTTTTTTGTTCTTTGTTTAATGCACCCAAGTTTCAGAGTCTCTAAAACACTGTCCAATATTGAATTTTAATGAAATTCCTCTTTCACTCATCTTGCTGAGAAGCAGTACTCCCACTGCTTATATGCTGAGCCATGGAACAACTGCTTTATCAATGATGTTCTTAAGTGACTGACATTATTTTAAGTATTTACAATTATATACAATGAAGAACACAGTGACTGCCAGTACAGCTGATTGTCACTGCCTTGATTCATGCAAAGATGCCAGCAGTTTTACTCACCTTTGCTTTTGCACCATCAGTGCAAATGCCAACACTTTGAAAAAGGCAAAGGGTATTGAGTGGCTTCAGAGATCCATGGACCACACTTTGAGAACCACTACTCTGATATGCCTCAACCTTCTACATGGTGCAAAAGAATTAGGTCTGAAAAGAGAAAGATTGACTATGGAATGGAGCTAACTTCAAACAGGCAAAATCTCACACACCATAATGCTCTAAAGATGTTTAACAGCTAATAACTTATAGAAAAAAAAAGAAGTTATATTAGTTGAATGGATATGTTAATAGAGCTTAAAACTTCTTTTCTACATGTTCCTGTGAATTAATAATAATAATAATAATAATTCTAAGGTAAAGCATAAAAATTTCTGTAATTCCATATACCATATTTTAATTTAAGAATTTTGTATCTCACGATCTTCATCTCTGAATCCAAGTTCTGAATTTTCTTACAGAAGATGAAAAGGTTGAGTTAGATGTGTTGATGGATGCAGCAAAACATTTTATGGGTAAGTAAAAATTTATATAAGATATTACAAAATTGAGATGTAAATCTTTATAGAGAATTGCCTTTTGCCAGGCATGGCATGGTGGTGTACATCTGTAATCCCAGTGGCTCAGGAGGCTGAGACAGGAGAATCACAAGTTCAAAGCCAGCCTCAGTTAAAGAGAGGTACTAAACAACTCATTAAGACCCTGTCTCTAAATAAAAAATAAAAAAAATAGGGCTGGGAATGTGGCTCAGTGGTCAAGTGCTCTTGAGTTCAATCTCCAGTACAAAAAAAAACAAAAAACAGAATTGCCTTTTTGTAGCAGTAGGTAACTCCCTCCAGCAATTAGTGTTACAAATTCATTCTACTCTTTTGTCTATTAATTGATAATTTTGTCTTACTAACAACAATTCAGATTATTAAAAATTTAGGATAAGTATGGACACTCTCAAAAGAGAAGTACTAACTTATTCAATATCTGGTTCAGTAGTGTTTGTTTCACTGGTGTTCAAAGAACCAAAATATAGATGAACACAGTAAATTTCAATGTGAAGTTTTTACATCAGGATATTATGGTTATTATGAATAGTTATTCCTTTAATTCAGGCCATGGAGTAATAACAGAGTTGTTACTTTAAGGTAAAATTATGTAAATTCTTTTTTTATACCTTTGTTTTATTTATTTTATGTGGTACTGAGTATCAAGCCCAGTGCCTCACACATGCTAGGCAACTGCTGTACCCCTGAGCTACAACTCTAACCCCTGAATCATGTAAATTCTTTATGCCATCTATCTTAGTTCATTCCTACTACTCTAACATAATGCCACATACTGTATGCCATACACAAAGTATAATCTTATTTGAATTAAAAGAATTCTTTCACATACTGAATTTCAAAATAACTCTATGTAAATGAAGTTGGCTCATGTATTAAACTTAATTCTGAAGTTAAAAATAATGCTGTATTTCATTATATTATTCATAATTTGGAATAACTAAATCCCTTAATATGCTCATCTGAAACATTCCCATCTCTTCAAAGGAAAAAAGGTTGAAACTAGTGACCTAAAAAATGTGCTGGGAAACATGGGAATCCGGATCACTGAAAAAGAACAGTTGAAACTGTTAAAAACTCTGCCCATCTCTAGTGAGTATTTAGCATACCACCCTGATGTTCAGGGAAATGTGATGTTGTGGGCTTCTGGTGAGAACTCTGAGGAATACCCTAAGGGAAAATAATGTAGTACTGGCATTAGAAATGCTGTTCTTGTTATTTTTATTTTAATTTAGAAGTGAGAAACTTCTCTCTTTTGCATTCAACCAGTGACCCCTTCTAAATATTTTCATAGTGACACAGCTAAATATCCCCCATTATGTACCCTGCACCTTCAATCTCTCCCATGCAAAATTTTCTACCTCCCCCAAATCCAACTATATTAAATTTTTTTTTTTTTTTTTTAAAAAGGTAAACACCTGAGGTCAGAGGGCCTCCAGGCTCATGGGCCTGTCATTATCTGTTCTGATTGGTCACTGACACAACCCGTCAGCCCCTCAAAAGTTCTTCCTCCTGGACACTTGCCTAGGCTCACCCATAAACCCTAGAAGCCAGCCAGTGCTCACCTGTACCTCCTGCTTGATCTCAGGGACCTCCATACAGACATCCTTACCTAGCCCCATAGTTTCTGTCCCCAGTTGTCCCCCAGGTAAGAGCAAACCTGCACATTGCCAAAGGGGCTAGTGACCCTGAAGGCAGAAGTAGCCAACTGGACAGCAAATGTTCCATATCCATTGGAATTCTCCTCGAATAACTTAAGACTATGGCAACTTCATTGTGTCTGACATTGCCCCCAGTTTGATCTCTCAGAGAGCCAGTTGTAAGAATTGCTTCTTTGTTAGTACTTTGGTTCTGAGAAAGCAGGAAGAAGATGAAAACAGACTGTAAGGGAGACTATGGGAGAGAGAGAGATGGCAGGCACTGAGGGCTCCTTCAACACTCCAGACACTCCCACCCCAAAATGGAGACCTCTGGGGAAAGACAGGACACTAGAGGACAGATTGGGCTAGTAGATGACTACCTATTCTCTGTTTCAATTACATTTCACCTCCATTTATAGAGTTTGTTTAGAGGAAGAAAACATTTCTTTAATTTTTATTTAAATATTGTTTTATTACTATTCAAGTTGATAACTGTTTCTAAACCATCTCTGCAATGGGGTTACCTTTTGAGCTAAACATATAAGTACACCTCATGGGCCCACAGTAGAGACAGGGAAAAGAGGAAAAGATGGGGGGTCAAAGTGCAACAAAAGAAGAGAACAAGAAGTCAGCAGGAGAAAAAAACACCCATGTGTGCCTGTTTGTAATACACATCAGCTACTGCCATGTGTTTCAGCAAGGGGCTAGACTGACCATATTGACAGCAGTCCTTATCCTCTATTATTGAGGGTAAAATAGAATAATATTTTGTAGATGATCATATAAAACATCTTACAAAATTGTAGTCTCTTATCCTCCTTTTGACTTGTATTTTATTACATTTTACAGCAGATGGCACAGTGTATATTAAAAGATTACTGGATGGTTTGAAGCCCCTCAAGGGTAAGAATCATGAAAACAGCAGCTACAATGATTGTGCCTTGCTTTTTTTTATTTCTCACTTATTAGAATTATACTATTCTACTATTCTACTACTTTCCTGATTCTGAAAATATGTGTCTTAACCAATCATTCTTCTTTGGGTATAATTATATTTGAGAAAATCATTGTTAGTAGTTTTTAAGTTTTGCTTCCATTTAGGTTGGTTATCTTTATTACAATTCATGAGATTTGTCTAATTTTTCCTTTATCACATCCAGGATCTTCACTTCAATTCAAAGTTATAGCTCAGTGCTGAGGGAGCATTTTCTCAACTCTGACACTGACTTTCTGGGTTCATCTAAGTAGCCAATGTTTTACTCTCCACTTAGGGTGATGCCTCCTCTCAAAGCTAGCATCTTCTTGAATTTACTTGTATTTCTTATATCCTAAGGAAAAAGAGTCCATGTCAGTAAGCTGGAAACACTTCTGGAGAATTTGGAACTCGAGCTTGAGGAAGAGGAATATGAGGACCTACTAAACCATCTGCCAATTGATGGTTAAGTATTTCAGATACCACTGTACCTGGGAGGAATCTTAGGGCTTCCATGGGTGGGCTTCTGAAAGTAAACTTATTTTCCAATCTTCTTGAAAAACTAATGAAATATTTCAAACATACATAAAAGCAATACAAACATCAGGTGCCCAATAGCCAGAGTTAACAAATGCTATCTTTTTGTCATATTTGCTTTATCTATTTTCTCTCCTTCTTCCCTTCCTTCCTTCTTTCTCATGTATACCTTTTTTAATAAGATAAAATTGCAGTGATGACTCAATTAGATCAATTTAGCTGGATAAATTGTCAAAACTAGCATAATTCATTAGGAAGAAAATATTAAGGAATTAGCCTCAAGCTAAGATTTCCTTATTAGAGAGTAGTTGGATTCTAACCCAGAGCCAATTTCCATCAGAGACACAGACAGCATATCTTTCACTAGAACCAGAATAGGCCAATCCAGAATAAATAGTTTTTCTCTCCTAAATCAGGGCCACTACTACCTTCTGGCATCTTTCATGCTAACATAGAAAACAGCTTGTAGTTAAAACTTCACTCTCAGGGATGGGGTTGTATCTCAGTGGCAGAGTGCTGGCCTAGCACCTGTGAGGCAATGGGTTCTATCCTCAACACCACATAAAAATAAATAAATAAAAGCTATTGTGTTCATCTACAACTAAAAATATTTAAAAAAAAAAAAAAAAAAAAAAAAAAAAACTTCATTTCCCCTGGGCTTAACAAGACTGTAATTATCCATAATTTTGTCTGGCTCATTTTCCTTAATAAAAAAAAATATATAATATGTATTTTTTATTTATGATATTATCTAAGGAGTCCTCAAATGCTCCCTACTGGAGAAGGTATTGTTGCCAGAAGGTATTTTTAAGAGCCCTTGAATTTTTTTTGATGACAATATTTTCTTCTTTTCTCTCTCTCTTTCCCTCTTTTTTTTTTTTTTTTTTTTAAGAAGTACTGTATGCTACCACTATGTCCCCAGTCTTTCTTTTATTATATATTTTGAGACAGACTCTTGCTACACTTTTGAGGCTGGTCTTGAACTTGAGATCCTCCTGCCTCAACCTCCCAAATAACTGGGATTACAGATGTACATCACCATGTTTGGCTTAAATGACTTTTTCTTTCTAATCCAACAGTCTATTGTACCACTTGCATTCTTTCATTTGTTTAGCTAGTACAAACTAGCTACAAACTAGCTAAACTAATGCAAAACACTGAACTAAAGTGAAAAATTTCTATCTAGTGGTATAAAGAAAATTAAGGCATGATTCCAAGTCTTAAATAGCTTAAAGTCTTAAGGGGTAGAGATAGGGAACATATGCAAAATTTAAAGAGTGTGACTCATACTGTTATGGTTTAAGGGTTAGCTGCTTATGTAAATAAATGACTTTCAGATTTCAAATTCAATCTTGTCTATTGAAACATGCTCTTCTTATGAGTCTAAAAGAGGAAGAAGCCTATTAAAAGGAACTACTGTTAAACTTCTCTATCTCAAAATGGTATTAGTTAAATGAAAGTTCACTTTAAATTTATATCTTGAGCAGGGCACAATGGTACATGCCTGTAATCCCAGTGATTTAGGAGGCTAAGGAAGGAGGATCATTTGTGGAAGGCCAGCCTCAGCAACTCAGCAAGACCCTCAGCAACTTAGTAAAACCCTGTCTCAAAAAATGGAAAGGACAGGGCATATAGCTCAATGGTAAAGCATCCCTGGGTTGAATCCACAGTAACAAAATTAATAAATTAACATCTTGATTTTTTCTTCCCTCTGTTTCTTGTTTGAGTTAAAAGAGTTACTAGAGAAAATTTTGAAAAACAGCTGAACTGTAACCCTTTACATTACAAATTACATTTTTCATGTCACTTTTCTGAGTCTAAGATTTGGTCTCTGCCTGAATTATATTTTCTTACAGAGAACAAAAGTGTTGGTTTAAAAGTGGTGATGGATGCAGCAAAAACTTTTACAGGTAAGTGAGAAGTTAGGGTTAACTAAGACCTGAATGCTTTATCGGAAAGAACAGGATTTGTAAAAACAGTCATATTCTCTTCAGGCTATTTATGACATGCTAAATTGATTCCTCTAAAATTTAATAGCAAAATGTTTGTTTCATAAACCTATTGTTTGATTTTGGATTTTTTCCTATACAAAGCTATATTATGTAGCATTGTGAATAATAGTATTTCCACATCACTGCTGTTTAAACAAACAAAATATAACTCAGTACTTTCAATATCAAGGTGAAGCTTTTGTAGTATAGTTACTACAAAAAGACCTCATAATTCAGGTGATATGATGGTATTTGACTTGTGTCTGGAATTATATGGACTTTTCTTTCTCTTGACTTTAAAGTATAGACTTTCTTTCTAACTGCACAATCACATGTCCTTTAATCTGTGTAATTTGACAAGTTTTATTGTAAATTTGCTCCTGTAATTAGGGAGAATGTCACATAGGTAATCTTTTTCATAATTTGAAATCATTAGGCTATTGAAAAAAATTCTCCATGTTAACAATTCCTGTCTTTCTAAAGAAGAGAAGGCTGATGTCAGTGATCTGGGCAAAGTGCTGAGGAAAATGGGGCTGATACTCACCAATGAGGAGCAAAAGAAGCTGCTGGAAACTCTGCCCACTAACAGTAAGTATTTAGCACACTCTTTGAAGATAGGCTTTTGGAACTTGGATGTGAAAACTTATGAGTTATGTTATGTGTTTGTCCAGTAAAACCCATTTAGAAAGCACAATTCTTGCACTAGAAGAAATCTTGTTTCCTGTTTTTGTCACTTATATTTTATTGATTGACTGATTGGTTGATTGGCACTGGGAATTGAACCCAAAGACATCTACGCTGAGCTACATCCCCAGTCCTTTTTTTTACATTTTATTTTGAGATAGAGTCCTGCTAAATTGCCAAGGCTAGCCTCAAACTTGATATCCTCCTGAATCGCTGGGACTATAGGCATGCACTATCGTGCTCAGCAGGTGATTTATATTTTAATACTGGAAGCTGGCAACCTCTTTCACTAGTCTCCACTATCAAATACAAATTTTTCTGTAGTCCTGGGGGCATTGCCTAATCTAAGTCATTTACAAGAAGAGGGAAGTCAGGGAAGTAAGAGAAGGAAGGAAAAAGCAAGAAACAGGAAATTAAGACTTTTTAATTTAATCAATGAGTACATTAATAACAGAAAGCGCTTACTTTATCTTTGGTTTAATTCTCACATGAAGGTAAAAAGAGAATGAACTTCCAAACAAATCAGAAAGTTGTTCGGTGTTTTCCCACAAAATTAAGGATGTTGTGTTGTCTTTGTGCAGTCTTTGTTAGTCTTCCCATCACTTAACCTATATTCTGAATAGTGTCTTATCTTACAGGTGGTGGAAAGATATATAAGAATGGATTGCTAAAAGGTGTGAAAGCCCTTACTGGTGAGTGAGCAAGTTTCACCTTACTGGTGAAAGAGCAAGTTTTTTAAAAAAAGAAAACTTCTGCTTAGAAATTTCTTTCAGATGTTCAACTTTGCTTTCTGCACTATTTTCCATTGTTATGACACATAACTTATGAGTCTTCTTTGGGTGCACAGAATTTGGGGATTATAAGTAAAGTATTGCATTACTGTAGGAAATTTTTGACACTGTTTTACTTGTATAGACTGGCTGTTGTTTTAACCAGGAGTTGCCTACTCCTATCTACTCACAATAAACAAACCCAGATCAGTATTAAAGGGGAATGTCCTACTTCTACTTCATATACTAACTTTGTGCAAACAATTATTCCTTTACTTTGAAAATATATTTTAAAATACATGAAAGTGATAACTCTAACCACTTGAAAACTGGTAAAAAGAACTGGGTAAACATCCCCTAACCACTACCAATCTCATCTCTCCCCATGAAGACAGATACCATTAGCAATTCAGTGGTATCTTTCTCAATTTTTTCCCCTATTACTAACAACTGTATCTAAATCTACACACACACACATACACACACACAATTTTTTATGCTTTTTGCTTTATCCTCCAATTAGGATTTTTGATGTATGACCATGATTAGCATTTTTCATTCTTTTTAAAAAATATTCTTTTAGATGTTGATGGACCTTTGTTTTATCCATTTATCCATTTATTTATATATGAGGTGCTGAGAATCGAACCCACATGCTAGGCAAGTGCTCTACCACTGAGCCACACCCCAAACCCCAGTATTTTTCATTCTTAGGCAATGATACTCATGTTCTTATTCCATTCTCTTTCTTCCTAAGGCCCACGAGTCAAAATCAAAAAAGTGGAATCTCTTTTGGAAAACATGGGAATTAAAATCAAAGATGAAGAACTTTGGGAACTAATGACTGAACTATCAACTGATGGTGAGTATTATGGACATCAATTTGCTCTTCACAGAAACATTAGCTCTCCTATTAGAACAGGTGAAAGAAAACTTTTTAGTATTACAAGGAAATAAATGAAAATAGGAAGACTTACTCCTGAGTCATGAAAAACACCATCTTTAAAAATGCCTTTAAAAATGGAAGTCTGGGATGCTATTTGCAGGACTCAGCCATGCCTGAAAGTGCTGCATACCTAAGGAACTAAGAGAATAAATTGAAGTGGTTCTGGGGTTGTGGCTTAGTGGTACAACACTCACCTAGCATGTGTGAGGCACTGGGTTCAATCCCCAGCACCATATAAAAATAAATAAACAAAATAAAGGTATCATGTCCATCTACAACTAAAAATTTTTTAAAAGAATGAATTGAAGGGAAATTTAAGAGAAAAATTAAGGGAGTCAAAAGTCAGATGATGAACTAGGAGAGAAGGGTTGCAAGAAAAAGACCTAATATCCCTAATGTAGAAAAAGGTTTTGCATATTGGTAAGAAACAGAATATGAAATAGGCAAATATGCAAATAGGTGACTGTAGAAAAGGAAATGTAATGTAAATGCCCAATAACATATGAAAAGATGTTTAATTTCACCAATAATCATGAAAATATAAAATACAAATAAAACATGATTCAGAACTATTTTCACTCCTTGAACTAGCAAAAATTAATAAGCCTGACAATATCTAGTTCTTGTGAGGGTATCTAGTTTGAGTAAGTATTTCCATTGTTATACATCTTTTTATAAAAGTTGTTTTGTAGAGCTGGGGTTGTGGCTCAGCAGTAGAGCAATCGCCTTGCATGTGGGAGACCTAGGTTCAATCCTCAGCACCACATAAAAATAAATAAGTGAAATAAAGGTATTGTGTCCAACTACAACTAAAAAATAAATATTAAAAAAAAAGTTTTGTTTTGTAGGCAGGTACAAATATGTAACAATAAATCTCATCAATATGAATGACTATGATGCACCAATAAAAAGTGGCATGGGGGGGTCATCTTGCAGTAAATAGGGAGAAAAAAGATCTTCCCTTTTTTCAAGTGAATCCACTACATCCCTTATCTGTAGCATATAGTATTTCTTTGTGCTGAATCACCATCCATGTTCTGCCACAAACTTGCTGACAAATAATTCAACCCTACTTAATCTTACTTCCTTCATACATAAAAAGGGGAGTTGAACTTAATGGTTCTCTTCTTAATGGTCACTTCTTGCCTCTGAAAATAATATAGATAATACATGTAAAGCGCCCACTGTAGTCCAGAATACTCAGTAAATGTTAGTGATGATGAGAAAGATATAAAAGATATTGAAGAACAGAGAAAGAAGAAAAGGAAATTCCATGATCTATGAACAAATTTTGCCTACAATGAAAATATAAGTCCTAACAGAGATAAATGTTTATTAATTATAACTTTTTATAAATAAGACAAGACACAATTTAGGACATTTTACAAGAAACATAGCACTAAGGGCTTAGTGGCACACACTTGTAATCCCAGCAGCTCAGAAAGCTGAGACAGTAGGATCACAGTTTCAAGACCAGCCTCAGCAGCTTAACAAGGCTTAACAAGAACTTAGTGAGATCCTGTCTCAAAATAAAAAACAAAAAGGGCCGGGGATATAGCTGAGTGGAAATTGTCCCTGGATTAAATCCTCCTGTTCTTTCTCTCAGAAATTTCAGTACCTTCCATATACATATGGGGTTTTCAACTTTACTGTTCCAGGGACCCCTATGAAAATCTAATGAATAAAACACTTGAGTATAATGTTTCAAAATGCATAAAATAAAATACATAAGATTATAAAAAACATATTAAAATACAGTTTATCAAACATTTAAAATATAATTGTTAGCACTTGTTAAAACACTTAACAAGTTCTAGTTGCAGGTCAAATAATTCTTAGAATCTTAAAGTATTGATGAATATAAACATCATTTCAACATATTTGCAATAATGATACTACAATATGAAAGTGTCAGTGGTTTACATTAGTATCAAAGTACAGGTTCTGCTACTACTACCATGGCTTGATGTCTAAATTAATAATTGAAGAAAATGATGCTAAATTCAAGTTCAGAATTAATGAAAATAAAGATGGATTTTTTTCCCATTCAAGTTCAAGGACTTCCAGAATTCCCTCAAAATAGAGTACATGGATCCCAGGTTAAGAACTAATGTAGATCATCTATACTTCCTATTACTTACTGTTAAGTCCGGTGGCGGTGTCTTAGAACAAAGAAGCCAGGGGAAGGAAAGTAACATCAATCAGGCCCTGTCAGAAACACCTGTCAATCAGCAGGATCTCCTAACTAATGCCTGTCAATCAGCAGGAGCCCCTGGCCAATCCTGGAGTTCAGCCAGCTCCCCTGACCAACTCCAGCAGGATAAGGGACCCTAAAAATCCCCTTTACTGTCCCAAGCCCTTCCCTTCCTGCCGTGAGCCCCATAAAATCCCAGTCCGGTGGAGCTCCCACGCCGTTTCTTCTCAGACCCTTCTCCTGTCCACTCTGTGGGTCTAATCGAGTTCCGCCTGGGAGTGATACCTCAATAAAGCCTCGTTCAGAGGCCTTTTTAAATCTGCCTCCTTTGGTTGCTACCAGCCTCGCCTGATCTGACACTTACCTCTTTAATTTCAATCATCTTTTTCTCCCTTTTATCTTTAACTTCCACTCGTATGGTAATGACCTAGACCTTGTCCTCACCTATTACTTTATCACTTCCAAAATCTCTTTTACATACCCACTCTCTACATCCTCCCAGTTCACTTCCTGTGCAGACATTTCTACCATAAAACGATAGCAACTCCTAAAAACCTCTCATTCTATAAATCTCTCCACTGAAATAATTAAGCTTATGGGGGAAATTCTGTAACCACATTCAAAAGTTTATGCCACACGGTAACCATAGCACTAACAAAAGTAGCAATTGATATTCTCTGAGGAAGTTTGAACAGCACAAGCAAATAGCTCAGAATGGCAATTTAAAAATGCATGTAGCTGGGTGCAGTGGTACACACCTGTAATCCAGTGATTTGGGAGGCTGAGGTAGGAAGATTGAAGGTTCAAGGTGGCTTCAGCAATTTAGTGAGATCCTATCTCAAAAATAAAAAATAAAAAAAGTCTGGAGATGTACCTCATTGATCAAGCACCTCTGAGTTGAATCCCTGCTGAGAGCCACGGCTGAGTCTGTATGGCCCCTGGCATTTTGCCAACAGTATTGATTGACAGGCGAGGCATTACTATCCGCCTCTGCCGCAACTTTTGAGTTCTCGCACTATTTTGGAGTTCTCGTGGGGATTTCCGGGGATTCCCCGAGAGTTCCCATTGGTTGGGGAAGTGCAGGAGGAGGTATTTCCGGGAGAGATTTTCCGGCTGGGGGTTCCTGGACAAGCCTCGTGGCGCGTTCGGGAGGATTCCCCGGGAGTTGTGTGAAGTGTTTTCCTGCAGTTTAAAAATAAAGTTTGTTCCTGCTTCAGTGGCTCGTGATTTGTGCCCAGCCAGACTGCGGCAAATCCCTAATACCCCCAAAAAAGTTTGTATAAACATATACACCCTAAAAAAATGTTGAAACACTTGCTTACCACTCTTAGATAATGTAGATGAAGCAGAACTCATCCAAGTGAACCTGGTTCCCCAACACCTACATCACTGGCACTTATTTTTTTTTGTTTGTTTATTTTATTAAAATAAAATAGTCTTGACTCCTGCTGTGGCCAACCCAGGATTTTTTTTCTTGCTGAAGTTTATAATCCTACTTCTCTTAATTAGGAAAAATTATGAATGAATCCACACACTTTCCACATTACTATGACACTGTTCCATTTACCTATTGAATATGATACCACTGGTGCTAATGAAATGTACTACAGCAGAACAGAGGACAGAACACCAACCTCAGCTTCTCTCCAGCCACTATGACCCATTGTTCAACAACCCTTCACCACCATGTCTTCATTGCCTTTCTTCCTCAAATTAGATTCCATGCTTAACATCATATAACTTCACAAACTCTCAAAACTCTTTTCAAACTTGCTTGGCAAAACCCCAGCAATCTCCTTATTCTGTGCTTACCCTTGAACAGGTTAACATTGCTAGAGAAAATTTTAAAACCATGCTGATAGAACTCACTTTAGGCTGGGCATGGTGGCACACACCTGTAATCCCTGCATCCTGGGAGGCTGAGGCGGGAAGATCGCAAAGCCAGCCTCCGCAAATTAGCAAGGCCCTAAGCAACTTAGTGAGACCCTGTCTCAAAATAAAAAATAAAAAGGGTTGGGATGTGGCTCAGTGGTTAAGCACCTCTGGGTTCAATCCCTTGTACCAAAAATAAATAAATAAAATAAAATAACCACTTCATATAATGGCCACAGATTTCAAGCCAGCCCTTAACATTGCCAAGGGATATACTACTAAATGTTCTAAATAAATTCACTTTCTTACTCTCAGAGACAGCCCTACACCTTTTCTGTTCAAATTTCCAATAACTCCTCACCTCCACTTTCAGACTTCATAGAAAAACTAGATACAGTTAGGTGAAAATTTCCTCATTCTTCTACCTCCGTTTCTGTGAGCCTTCCTGTATCCCTGCCCACACACCCCGCCTTTTGTCTTGCTATAAAAGGAAAAGATTTACTGTTCCCATGTGGGTCAACCTTTCTACTTGTGCTCTAGAACCCATTCCTCTTGTCTTCTCAAAGACTTATACTAGTAGAATATTCTCCCTTTCTCTCCAGCATCATTGATTTCTCCCCCTCTGCTGTAGCTCTCTAGATATTTCCATTGACATGCAGATATGCTTTTCTATCACACTTGCTCCCTATCAGCCATTACTCCTCTTAGTTCCTGTCTGCAAGAGAGTTGTTTTTAAAAAGCTGCCATTACTCACTGTCTCCACTTCCTCACCTTCCACTCTTCAGCACGTTCTAATCAGGTTTTCATCCCCACCACACCACTGAACCAGCTCTCAAAAAGGTCACCAAAGATGAGCTGGGGTTGTGACTCAGGGGTAGAGTGCTCATCTGGCATGCATGAGGCACTGGGTTTGATCCTAAGCATCACATTAAAATAAAATAAAGATATTGTATCCACCTAAAAATAAAAAAAAAGATCACCGATGACCTACCTGATTCTTGACAAGATTCATAATTGACTGCCTGTTCTTATTTCATCTGACATCTTGGCAGCAGTTGACTTAAGTGGCTACCCTCTCTTTACTAAAACATTTTTTTCTTTGTACCTTCAAAGTCTATATTCACCTGGCTTTCTTTTTCCCTTACTAACAGCTTCTTCTCCATTTTCTGATTCTTCCTCCCCTACAAGATCTCTAAATAATTAAATACCCCAGGAATCAATCCATGGCTGCCTTTTTTTTTTTCTTTGTATGACTTTTAAAAAGCATCTTACTTTATTTTCCAGATGTTAAAAGGATAAGCAAGTGTTGCTTTGTGTGCTTTAAATAAAATTTAACAAATGGCATGGGGATTTTTTTTGTTCTTTTTAGTTATACATGACAGTAGAGTATATTTTGACATGTTTATACAGACATGGAATACATTTCATTCTAATTAGGATCCCAGTCTTGTGATTGTACATGATGTGGAGATTCACTGTGGTATATTCATATATGTGCATAGAAAAGTTATGTCAGATTCATTCTACTGTCTTTTTTATTCCTGTTCTCTGTCCCTTCCCTTCATTCCCTTTATCTAATGAAATTCTCTTCTTCCCTTCCACCACCCTTATTATGTGTTAGCATCCACATATCAAAGAGAACATTTGACCTTTGGTTTTATGGAATTGGCTTATTTCACTTAGCATAAGTCTCCAACTCCATCCATTTACCGGCAGAAGTCATAAAGTCATTCTTTTTATGGTTGAATAATATTCCATTGTGTATAAATACTGCATTTTCTTTATCCATTCATCTGTTGAAGGACACCTAGGTTGGTTCCATAGCTTAGCTATTGTGATTTGAGCAGCTATAAACATTGATGTGGCTGGGTCACCATAGTATGCTGATTTTAAGTCCTTTGGGTATACCAAGGAGTGGGTTAACTGGGTCAAATAGTGGTTCCATTCCAAATTTTCTAAAGAATCTCCATAGAGCTTTCCAGAGTAGTCCCACTGTATAAGTGTGCTCTTTTCCCCACATCCGCGCCAACATTTATTGTTACATGTATTCTTGATTGTTGTCATTCTGACTAGAGTGAAAAGGAATCTCAGTGTAGTTTTAATTTGTATTTTTCTAATTGATACAGATGTTGAACATTTTTTCATACATTTGTGGCCCATTTGTATTTCGACTGTTAAGTGTCTGTTTAGGTCCTTTGCCCATTTATTGATTGGGTTATTTGTGGGGGTTTTTTTTTTTTGGGGGGGGTTGTTGTTGTTGTTGTTTTTGTGTGTGTGTGTGTGTTAAATTTTTTTGAGTTATTTATATATCCTGGAGATTAATGCTCTATCTGGGGTACAGGTGGCAAAGATTTTCTCCCATTCTATAGGCTCTCTCTTCACATTCTTGTTTCCTTTGCTGAAAAGAAGCTTTTTAGTCTGATATCCTCCCATTTATTGATTCTTGATTTTACTTCTTTTGCTTTAGAAGTCTTGTTGAGGAAGTCACTTCCTAAGCCAACATGATGAAGTTTTGTGCCTACATTTTCTTCTAGTAGTTGCCTAGGTCTTTGATCTACTCTGAGTTTAGTGCAGGGTGAGAGATAGGGGTTCAGTTTCATTCTGCTACATATGGATTTCCAATTTTCCCAAACCCATTTGTTGAAAAGGCTATCTTTTCTCCAGTGTGTGTTTATGGCATCTTTGTCTACCCTCTTCCTAGAAGATTGCATCCAGTCCTCTTGGGCCAGATAACTTTTCCAAACTAATCAAGTAAATATATTTCTCTAGCTCAATCTCCCTAAGCCAGGAATGGCATATCAAACTAGCTATTTGGTATTTCCCCCTTGGATTTCTAAAAGGTACCACCTATTCAATTGCATTTACAATTCCCCAGGAAAGTCTCAAACCCTACCTAGTGCAGTAAAGGCATGCATTCATCCTGTTGTTTAGTGAATAGGGGGAGAGTTTCATTCTTGAGTTCTTTTTCCTGTATATCCCACATTCAAATCTAGACCCTACCTGAAAAACATACCCTGAATCTATCTCCACTGCTGAAACCATAGCTTAAGCCACCTTCCTCTCCTTCCTGGGTTCAACCCCTCATACTGCAAGATTATTTTCCTGAAATAATCTTCTCAATCTCTCTCCATTTCCCCAGTTTCCTAATCCTATACACAAAAGCCAGAGTGATAACTTTTGACAGTTGAATCAGGTCAAGTTACTCCCCTTCTTCAAGGCATCCAATGACATTTCATTGCAACTGGAAAAAAATCAAACTTTGAATCTTAAAAATCAAACTTTAGGCTGAGTGCAGTGGCATACATTGTAATCCCAGTTTATGGGGAGGCTGAGGCAGGAGAATCAAGGCCAGCCCAGGCAACTTAGCAAGAACTGCTTGATTTGGCCCCTTTCACACAGGCCTTCTTTCTGATTCTTCATCATGTCAAATTCATTCCCATCTTAGGATATTGCACATACTCTTCTTGGAATATTCTTCCCATCATTCAGGCCTCAATCCAAATGGACTCTTCTCAGAGAGGCCATCCCTGATCTGTCCATTTGATACAATCCTATCTTTTATTATTCTTTATTACATTTTATTTTATTTTGCAGTATTGGGATTGAACTTAGAACAACTCTACCACTGAATACCTCCCCGGTTCCTTTTCTTTCTTTCCTTTTTTTTTTTTTTTTAGACAGAGTTTTACTAACAGGCTGGCCTCAAACTTGTGATCATCCTGCCTCAGTCTCCTGAGTAGCTGGGATTATAGGTGTATGCCTAGCACCTATTTTATACCATTTTAACAGAGCCTCAAATTGTATTCTTTTTTTTAAACATTTTGTTTTTTGCTTTCCTCACTAGATTGTACATTCCCTGAAAACAAGAATTTGGTCAACTTACTTATTTTTGTACCTTCAAGGCCTAACAAAGTGCAAAGAGCACATGGAAGCAACATAGAAGGTGCTCCATAAATATGAAATAAAAATATGTAGGGTCAGGCTTATTTACCCTGTCTCCTTTCGTTTAACATAATCAATCACTTGTTTTAAACAATTCTGATGGTCTCTAAATAAAGAAAAAAGGAAGATATAATAATGATTCATATATATGAGGATATAGCTTAATGGTAGAGCATTTGCCTAGCAAGTGTGAGGCCCTGGGTTCAACCCCTCATACTGCAAGATGATGATGATGATTCATTATAGACTAAAAGAATTTTTTTCTAAGATAACAGTATCCCTGAGGATAGGCCCATAAAATTCTGAGGAAAATTACAAAAAAGATCAATGAATTCTTCTGATCTTTGTAATTTTAGAACTTAAAACAGTTCAAATTTTGTGAGTTTCAGTAAAATCGGCTTATCTGAGTCTTAAGGATATATTTCCCTTGCTTTACAGATAATGGAACAGTTGATCTGAATGATCTGATGGATACAGTCAGTTATGTCAAGGGTGAGTTTCCAGCTATGATAGAAAAAAATCTTATAAATAGCATCTTAATACTTTGCAATTAATAGTAGAAAAAAATATTTCCCATAACCTTTCGTATAACTTATGTTCCATTTTTGTGGGATGCTGTTGAACTGAGAAAACAATCACAAATTTATATTTATATATTGATGTCCATGATATTCTCTGAAATTTTCTCCAAAGACTTCAATGTCAAGAACCACAAAACTTCTTGTACCCTTTTCCCCACTAGAAATTCATCCTATGGAATTAATTTTACTGAGTAAAAGAAAAAAATTCTGCCCAAAGACTTTCATTCTCATATTAGTAAGAAAACTGAAAAAGGTTAGAAATATCTAACCATATGGAAATTACTACATAAGCCATGGTATTCGGTTTAATGGGGCAGAATGTGTTGAAATACCAACTGTGAAAATTATGTGGCAGCCTGGAAACATGTTTATAAAGGAATAGTTTTAGGTTGGAAAAGCAAAATACAAAATTGTACACATATTAAAATTTCACATTACAAAAGTACAATCTTATTTTCAAGACCAGAATGGGGTATGAACAACTAAAAAAAATTATGATAGGGTAGTAGAATTATACTTTCCCCTTTTACATTATTATATTTTCTTTATTGTTATTACATTATTTATATAATACATGAGAAAATAATGCATTCTGATTGTATTGAGATTAATAAAATTCCTGGAATACATAGTGACCAGAGAAGCAAACTATAGGCAAATATAGTTTTAAATAAATAAAATTTAAATTTTCAAAATGGATATGAATTGCTGGGTACAGTGGCACATACCTGTAGTATGGGAGGGTGAGGCAAGAGAATCACAAGTTTAAGGCCAGTTTGACAACAAAGGCAACATAGGTAACATGGGCCATACCGGGAGACTTTGTCTCAAAAAAATTATAAATAGAATAGGTGTATAGGAAAAAGTTCAGTATTTACATGGGATAAAGGGAAGGGAGAGAGTAAAACTAAATTTCTATAAGTAGCTTAACTTGGCAGGGATTTTGCAACAACCTACCAGTCAATTCTTACCATCAGTGTACTTTTCTTTTTTGTAGCCAATTTATGATCCTCTAAAACAGAATTAAAGACAGGACCTTTTTCTGACTCTCCTATTAATTCTGGTTGCACGTGGGTGATGGTATATATAAACACAGTTAGTATTTTTGATCGTAATAAATAGTTCCATAATATTTCTGCAACTCATTTCTCACCTTTTTTAAGGAGAGGTGATTGATGTCGAGAACTTAGACAACCTTTTAGCAAGTGAGGGGATTGAGCTCACCGAAGGAGAAATGAAGGATCTGATGCCTCTCTTGACATTTAATGGTGAGATATGTGTGGGGGGGGGGTGTATAAAATTATATTTTCTTCCTAAAAGTACATTTTTGGTATCTTCTATAGAAGATCCTCAAAATGATCCTTACTTTTACATCACCTAGTGCAGTGGTTCTCAAATTTGAATGTGCATATAAATCATCTCATCATCTTGTTAACATGCAGATTTTGATCCAGGTTCACTGTAGAACCTGAGGTTCTGCCTTTCTAATAAACTCCCAAGTGATGCCAGGGATGGTAGTCCACGGACCACATTTTGCCTACTAAGGATCTAAAAGGTGAAGAAAACAGATAATATATTAAGGTTTTGCCTGGACTTTTATTTTCTAAAATCATAAGTACAACCAATATGCTAATTTTTCCCTAAGGGAATGATTCCAGTCCAAAAAAAAATAAGGGAAAGTAATAAAGTGGTTGACATAAGAAAATAAAAATGAGCTGGGCATGGTGGCACATGCCTGTAATCCCAGTGACTTGGGAGGCTGAGGCAGGAGAATCACAAATTCCAAGCCAGGGACTGGGGATGTGCCTCAGTGATTAAGCACCTCTGGGTTCAATCCCTGGTACAAAAGAAAAGAAAAATAAATATTAGAGAGGGACATACAGGAGGAAGAGGAGTTTGGGGTTGGTTGATTTTTTTTTTATTTGTTTATTGAGATTTTTAATATTGTTTATTGAGTCTAGTTACATGGCTAACCCACTGGCCCTTATATTATATAACTACATTTTAACTTCTACCACTTTCTTGTTGTTGTTCCAATACAAAAAATAAAAAAATTATCTAAGATACCAGGCACAATGGTGCATGCCTGTAATCCCTGCAACTCAGGAAGCTGAAATAGGAGAATCACAAGTTTAAGGCTAGCCTTAACAACTTAGCAAGACCCTGTCTCAAAATAAAATATAAAAAGAACTTGGGATATAGCTCAGTGGTAAGGCACCCCTAGATTCAATCCCCAGTACCAATAAATAAATAGAAAGATAAATCAATCAATCCACCGATCCAGCCATCCCCTGGTCAGAAGTCAACTCTCCCTTCTCTAAACTACTTCCCCTCCCCTGAGTTACTGGAGTTGAATCCAGGGTCTCATGCATGGTAGGTAGACACTACCACTGAGCTATACTTCCACCTCCCTTCTCTGAACTCTTATAGGGTTTTATCAGTTCTTCTCATTAGAAACTCAGAATATTCTGTCTTATACTTTGTTATTTTGTATATGCTTCTAGCTCCTTGAGAACAGGAAAACCAATCTCTGATATTTCTGGATTATCTACTCTTTCTAAAAAATTCCTCCTGTGTTTCCTTTTTCAATTAATGGACATATATTCAACTGCTCAAGCCAAAATCTTAAGGCCTTATCTTTGCTTTCTCCTCTCAGTTTCTCACATTCATTCATCAAGTTCTGTTAATTCATGCTCATAAACATTTTTTGCCTACTTTTCTTGCCTACATCCTGAATCCTAATACTGACCAATATTATCTCTTGCCTAATTGACTGTGGTGGCCTTTCTGTTAATCTCCCTGCTCCCAATCATGCTTTCATGCTTCTTTCCAATCCATTCTGCACCCAAGGTGATTTTGTTATTTTTTGTTTTGTTTTGTTTTTGGTACTAGAAATTGAACCCAGGGGTGCTTTATCAATGAGTTGCATCCCCAGCCCTTTTTATTTTGAGACAGAATCTCCCTAAATTGCCAAGGCTGGCTTTGAACTTGTGATCCCCCTTCCTCAGCCTCCCAAGTTGCTCCAAGTGTACACTGCCATGCTCAGCCCCAGGGTATTTTCTAAAACCTAAATATGATCATGCCATAGTTTTAAACCTTTCAAAAATGTTCCACTTGCCTCAAGGTCTTCGTGATAATACCACCAGCCTCCTTCCATTCCTCTGTGTGTGTTCAGCTTCAACCACACAGACCAAGTTGAAAGTTCCACAGATATCTTGTACCCTCCCTAGAAAACTATCCCCCACCCCCAAAGAAGGTGCATAAACCCTTCAGTTTGCTGAGATGATATCATCCCTTGAATGGGGTAAATTGGGCATCAATCTTATTTTAGTAGATACTGAATAATGCTTATTCATTAATAGTTTGGGTTTCCTACTTTGAAAGAATCTTCAGTCTCTGCTTTGCATTCCTTCTACATGTTGCTGTAACTCAACAGGACACTGTCTAATCCCAACACTTCCTAACTCAATCCTGGATGGGTAGCTGATTTTACTGAAACTGCTTCAAATTGAATAATCGATGCCTTATCCTTACAGATTCTACAACCATTCATAACTTCGGGGAATTTTTATTCATTTTCTGTTCCTCAAGCTCCAGCCTCACGTTTTGTTGCTGGGAAGGAACAAAGTGAAATATGGTTAGAGTTCTGAAAAAAAGTGAGGGAGAAAGAGGTGAATGCTGTTAACTCTCAAGACAAAAGCATACAATATTTTGAAGAACTTAAAAATAAGTCTACTTGTCCTACAATGTGCCTGAAACTATCCCTCCTCCTCCTAGTCCTTTCCCCAACTAGCCTGCCTTCCTCCCACAGTTTCCATCATCAAATTTACTCATTTCCACACATTTTTTAAAAATTACTTTCTTATCAGAATCCTCTCTCTCTCTCTCTCTCTCTCTCTCTCTCTCTCTCTCTCTCTCTCTCTCTCTCTTTGATAAATTCAAAACATGTATTTATAAAATGCTTAATCTGCCAACTCAGGAGCCCAAGGTGTGGAGTGGAGTGGGGGTGGGCAGCTGCCCTCCATATCAGCAGAGCAGAACTACAGAAATATGGCCCTCCCTCCCTTTCCTTTTTATTCAGACACCCAATGGGCCTCTGTACCCTCCTGGGATCATACAATCACAAAACAGGACCCTAGAGGTTTCTTGAGTCTCTGCTTACCAAGGAGGCTAGGTGCAACCCTACCAGCCCATCCCTGAGTACAGTCCCCCAGATAGGACAGAGCAGGGAAAGGCTAAGCAGGGAAGGGCTGAGAAGGGCAGATGGGTACTGGAAGGGGCTGATGGTAGCAGACAGGTGTTGCCTTCTGCCTGCAGGTGGGGAGCACCCTGACTGGGTGGGCTGAGAAGGGCTCATCACCAGGCTGGGGCCCCCAGCTTTTTTGGTAATAAGTTGACATCAGAGCATAGCCAAAGCATACTGCTTCATGGGAAGCAGCTAGTGGTAAGAGCTATGGCCTGGCTCCTGGGGTCTGGGAGGAGCTGGGAGAAGAGACAGTGTGAAAGCAGAACAAGGGGCAGCAGCTTCAGGTTCCTGTACCTCAACACCCCCTTAGAATTCTTAAGAGTGCCATCCAGGGTCCTTTTCTGTCCTCAGAATAAAAATTTTCAAAAGGGCTGGGACTGAGTGGCCTAGCATTCCTGAGGCCCTAGGTTCAATCCCCAGTACCTAATTTTTTTAAAAAAGACTAGAGATGTTTGTCTCCCTGAAAAAAGTTATCCTCTTTTTCATCACACTCACCTAAAGGAAAAAGGATTCCAAATTCCAAAGCAAATTCATGGAGTAAGTTTCAGCCCACTGCTACTTTTTATAACTTAACAGTTTTTATCAACTTTTATGAGTTTTTATGTGAATCAAAATGTTTTGCAGGAAATGGGAAGGTTACCGTGAATTCAATAATGGAGGGCCTGAAGAAGTTTAGACGTGAGTGAAAATTCATGATACAACTTAAAATTGATAGTCTGATGCTATGTTTAATTTATATGTGTTTTCTAGATTACAAAAGTAAATATTAAAAATTTTTCTTTATTTAGAGAATGAATAAAAAAGGAAAATTTTAATAATTCTACCCTCCAATGATAATCCATAATTTTATCACCATAAACTTTCCCTTATACACTTCCCTTATGTGTTTATGTTCTGTGCTTGTATAGAAAAGAATGAATGCGAGTTTTGAACATTATGCTACGAAATTGGTAAGAGGAGACAAAGTAAAGCTTGTCTTTGGCCCTCTTCTCATAGACACAGAACCTCAACCTGTGCTTTATTCTTAAGTAATTTTTATTTGCTCTCTATGCCTACATTTCCCAACAAGTATGACAAAAAAAAAAATTGTGATATGTCTCCAAAAGTCTCATTGTGTTTCAAAAAAGAATTTAAGATTGATTTAAGGAACTTTATGTGAGTATACATAAAATGAATTTTAATAAGAAAAAACAAACTTCAATTCTGGGTACCTATACTTATATTTTTCAAGTTCAAAAAAAATATTATTCAGAAAGACAAACAAGTCGGGCATAGTAGCACAAACCTGTAATCCCAGATACTTGGACTAGACATAAGTACAATGATATTTTCACACTTAAGTAACTTTTTCCCCAATTTCTAATGTATCATTTGTATTTCTAAGAAAAAAAGAGTATAGATTTCAGTTACCTGAGAATGATAACAGAAATACCTATATCAACATATGTACAACCTCAAGACCTGCTAATATTTCTGTCTTTTGATACTGAACATTCAGAACTCCTCCCAGACTTCAGAGGTACATGGATTACAAAGTTCTACTCGAGAATTTACAAAACTACACTTATAAGAGATATAGAGAAACTCTAATATACATTTAGAAAAAAAATAAGTGTAAAAAATAAAGTCTGATTCTTGTCTTAAAAAGAAATTATCTATGTCACATTCTCAACCAGAATGGTGCTACATGCAGTGTCTAAGAATGACATAGGGTACCTCTAGCAAACTACTCTCTAGGAAGGGAGAAGAATCAAACAATAGGGAGAAGAAAATGTGTGGGAGGAGAGATCAGACAAAGGGATATAAAAGGCATTTGATAGGTTTTTCTTAATTCTACAAACTATATGTGCTCATATTTGAATTAACCTTCCCTCAATAAAGAGGATATTTCTACTTTATGTGTACTACTTTCTGCGTGATATATTACCTTGTATAGCCTCCATAACCTAAAGGTATCACTAAACATTTTTCATGCTTTCATAACCTACCACAAATTTTTCTTGTTTTTAAAATAGTACAGAGTTGGCTTCTCTGGCTAGACCAAACCAAACCAGATATAAGAAACCAGGCTGTTATGTCCATCATCTTTCTCCTAAGAGTTAATCTCATCATGTTTAAAAAACTACCTCACATTTTGAAGGGCAAAAAATGAATAAATGATAAATGAATAGTCTTGATTTCAATTCTGATTCTAGTGCTTTTAATTTTTTTGCTTTTGGAGTTTAATACATTAAGGAGGCAAAAGAAGAAATATGAATTAAGATAATTTCAACATTTTCTTCAGTTTCCCACTCTCTGGGGAGAAAATAAGATAAACTATACCCCTCCTATTTCACTTTCTGTAACTTCAGAAATTTATATGATCTTGACTCTTTTTTTTTTAATTTTTTTTAGTTGTAGTTGGACACAATACCTTTATTTCACTTATTTATTTTATGTGGTGCTGAGGATCAAACCCAGGGCCTTGCACATGCTAGGCGAGCGCTCTACTGCTGAGCCACAACCCCAGCCCCCCACCCCCATCTTGACTCTTAATCTTGTCTTTAAGCAAAAAGAACAGTGTCTCTACAGAAGCTGATAAAAGCTCCCAGTTCTATTAAAGGTGAGTGTGAAACCTGATGTGAAGGCGTTGTGAAGACAGGGGTTACTACTTTGATTTATAGCTTTTAATCCCACAGTTTTTTTCCCTAATGGTTTTGTTGGTTTCTACCCTCTGTCTACTAATCCATAAGGTGATTGGACACCGTTAGTTCTCAAAAGTTTTTCTAAGTTCCTTTTGCCTTTGCCATACCACACAGCATCATATTGATTATTAGGTATCTTATATTGTTTTCTAGTGGCTTCACTTGCTACTTTTTTTTACCTTCTAATCACAGTGCAGTTTACAAAGTAGGTGTTCCTGGTTCTGCCATTAAAGAAACAAAACTTTAGTCTCTTTAGCAATAAAATGAAAAGGATGAATGTGGCTGATAATCTATTACTTCTCTTTTAGCTTTAAAAAATTCTAGGACTAGAGAGGTACTGGGGATTGAACCCTGTGGTGCTCTACACTGAGCTGCATTCCCACCCCTTTTTATTTTTTATTTTGAGGCAGAGTGTAACTAAGTCACTGAGGCTGGCCTTGCAGTCCTCCTGTGTCAGCCTCCTGGGTTTCTGGGACTACAGGCATGAGCCTGGCTGAGTCTACACTTAAATTTTTGTTTGCTTTTTTAAATTTTTCCAAAGCATATTTGCAGAGATATTAAATTGTGAGGCTATTGTAATAACAATAGTTTCTGGATTACCTCAGTAATCTGTACAAATAAATGAGAATGTTTACATTCAATACCACTAACATAGTGTTTGACTGAATACATTCAAGAAGTAAAACAGAAGTTTGCTAGCTCTATTGAGAAACTGGCTTATAGGTTATGTCTAACCCCAGATCCTCCTACTTTTTTCACATTTAAAATGATAAAATTTTGATTATGTGCCTATTATGTGAATAGCTTGACATAGCCAAAAATTCATACACACTAGGATTTTGTCATTTAATGTTTTTTAAAAATTAGACAAAGAACACCTTTTTAGGTGGCTAAAGAGAGTGATAATTGGTATCAGTGAAAAGAGAAGCTTATATAAGAACAGGGCTATTTTACTACATTTAATATCTCTTAGTTTGAATGTGTAATAAATGACTTTAACCAGTGGTGCCGCCCCTGACCAGCACAGGCAACTGAACTTAAGATCACTAGTGTGAATTTGCAGGGACACCAAATAAAACACAGACACAATTTACCTTTACACAAGCTACAGGAAGGCTTCCCTGCTCTCCGCCTCAGGCTCCCCAAAAGGGAGAGCAAGAGAAAGTTAAGACAGGCTGACGAGAGAGAAGGAGCACATTTGGAAGTGAGCTTTTATTGGGGGGACTCTGTTCTTAGAAAGTTCTATCCAAAAAAGGGCAGAAGGGGCAGGACTACAAAGGATAGGTGAGTGTAACTGAACCCTAGGGGCACATCCCACAAAGAAGAACCCTTACTATCCAAGATAGACCTTGCCCAAGCCACAGAGAATGCAGTGGTTGGTCAGAATCTGAGGCATCAGGATTGGAAGGGTGTGGTCATTCATTGTGGCTCCCCAAACAGTGGTTTTATGCAATAATTAAATAAAATTTTCTGAAGATTAAACTGTGAAGTGTATCATCCCTCATCTAATTTTGTAATACAAAGTAACATCCTTCCTACTTTTCTTTATCTCATAATTTATTTTTCTGCATGGTACATGATCAAATAAGCTTAAACCAAAATGTGCAATAAAGTTGAGTCTTTAGATAGTATCTAGTACATTATTAAGAAAGATTATTTCTATATTTTAAATGTTTTTGTTCATGTAGAAATCATCAGTTTAAATCTGTTTAAAAGACAGATGACTATATTTTAAATTTTGAGTATTAAATTCATAATGTCATTCCTACTGTTTTATCCTTATCATTTTGCAGTGTTTTTAGAAAAATAGTAACTTACTAGCATTATTTTGTTGTTACTGTGTAAAAATTGTAATAAATATTAAATTCTTAAAAAATGAAATAAAATTCTAGGATTAACTTGCAGCTGAAAGGAAACTATCAAAATGAAAATACAGCGTACAGAATGGGAAAAAATAGTTGGAAATTATATACTGACAAGGACTTAGTATCTAAAATATATAAAGATCCTTGTAACTCAACAATAAAGAGACAAATACAGATATTTCCCCTTTTCCACAGTTGTACTTTCTGTAGCTCCAGTTGCCTATAGTCAATTGTAGTCCAAAGTATTAAATGGAAAATTCCAGAAATAAGCAAGGTGTAGTTGCACACACTTATAATCCCAGTAACTCCAGGATACTGATAAAGGAGGATCACAAGTTCACTGCCAGCCTGGGAAACTTTGTGAGCTCCTGTCTCAAAATAAGTTTATAAAGGGCTTGGGATGGCCACATCAGGGTTTATAGAACCATAATTCATAACAGCTAAATTATGGAATCAACCCAGATGCCTGTCAGTAGATGAATAGATTAAGAAATTATCGTATAATATATACATAAGTATATATACATACAGTATGTATATATGTATATTGAATTTTTGGAATATATATATACACAAAAGTTTGAAATTATGGCATTTGCTGGTAATTGGATGAAAATGGGGAATCTCATGCATGCTAAGTAAAATAAACCAAATTCAGAAACTCAAAACTCAAATGTTTTCTCTCATATGCAGAAGCTAGAATAAAATAAAGGAAAAGGGAAGGGAAGGATAAGGTAACATAAAGATAAAGGGAAGATCAGTAACATGAAAGAAGGAAACTGAGAGACAGAATGGAGGGATGGGTAAGGAGAGATAACGGCAGAATGAATTTTTTAAAAATCATGTTATATGCATAGATAAATATATGACAAGGAACTTCATTTTTATGCATAGGTAAAAAGAACCAATCAAATATAAATAAATAGATGAGTAGGAAGTCCAGTAGAGCAGAGGAAGAAAAATGGGACGGGGAGGAGGACAGAAGGGAAAAGGCAGGATAATGAACGAAATTGAATTCCACGCATGTGTGAGTTTATTGGGATGAACCCAATTACTATGTATAACTATAAAGTTCTAATAAAAACAATTTTAAATAAAAAAGTACTCAAAACTAAAAAATGAAAGAAAGAAAAGTAAGTTTAAGACCAGCCTCAGAAACTTATTCTTACTGTGTCTCAAAATAAAAAAGTAAAAAAGTCTGGGATGTGGCTCAGTGGTTTAAGTACCCCTAGTTTAACCCCAGTATAAAAAAAAGACTAATATCATATGATTCCACTTATATGAGATATCTAGAGTAGGTATGATAGTTGCCAGGGGTTGGTAGAAGTGGGAAATGGGGAGATGTTATTTAATGAATATAAACTTTCAGTTTTTCAAGATGAAAACATTCCATAAATTGGTTCCACAACAAAGTGAATATACTTAATGATAGTAAGCCATACACTTAAAATTGGTAAGATGGTAAATTCTATGTGATATGTATTCTACCACAGTTAAAGGTAAATCATAATTTTAAAATTTTACTTCTAGCTGAGTGCAGTAACACTCGCCTATAATACCAGGTACTTAGAAGGCTGAGGCAGGAGGATCACTTCAGCCCAGGAATTTGAGGCCATCTGGGAAATATGGTGATCCCTATCTCTAAAAAATAAAATTTTACTTCTCACCAACCGCATCAGATAGGAACTGTCATTATACCTATTTTAAATCTTGGTAGCCTTTAACACAGTGAGCCCTTAATACAAATATTTGTTGAATTAATTTATAAATTAAACCTTCTCATACTTTCCCTTTGTGTTCCTGACCAGAATGAGAGGCTTAGTGGCAGTGAAGCCTGGGGCACTTTTGAAAGCCCCACTCTATCACTAGCTAAACCTTAGGTGCCATTGCTTTGTTTAGCCATAACAGACTAAAGACACTCCTACTCTTGTGCTGGACAATTTACAATGCCACAAGACAAGTCAGATAATGAATATCAAGATTTCTGCTTAACACAATCTTTGCTTCAATTACTCTTTTTAAGTCATTTTTCCTACTAATATTAAAAACCACAGTCTATGAGGGTTTGATTTTCCCCCCTCTTTCTAGGCTTAAACAATGAAATGGTTTTTAATCACCATTCGGTCAAGGTACCTGGAAAAAATGTTTTACTTGAACAACTTTCAACTAACTAATGAAAATATATTAATACAATGTTTAAAACTAAAAAATTTCCCCTTCCCTGAAATCTCAACAATGTCAAAATGTTCTGATTCTGTAGCTCACACTGTCACACACCCCAAGGGTGCTGAATGAACCACACTGAAAACACTAACTCTCTGTTAACACTGAAAGAAATTGGTGGCTCATTCTCCCCCTGGCCTGAGACTGAGCATTGAATGAGGTCACAGTTGTATGATGGAACAAACCTTTTATTGGATTCTTCATCTGATTGAAGTCCCAAAGTAGTTAGTAGCCCAGCTTAAAAGTAGTAAATATCAGGATTTTTATGATTCTAGGCTGAGTCCTTTTTAAAAAAAAAAACTATTATCTCTATAAAAGATTGAAGATTCTTTTTTTAAGTAATGATTATTTTGAGCCATGAGGATGATTTCACAGCACCTTTCAAGTGCCTAAATTGTTGAGCATCTCCGGCGTTCCAGCTCTGTGGTAGGTTCCTAGATTCTGAACATATGTAATTGAGTGGTGTAGAAACAACTGCTTTCCAGGTTCTGAGGTGAAGACCTGGGAAAAATCAATTCTAACCCAACATTCAGAAACCTTTTCATAGTTTAAAAGTAGTATTATTGTTTGTTATTCCTAAGTTAGGAACCCAGTTTACTTGTCAATGAACCACTTGATACACTCTATTGGAGCAATAAAAATAATAAAGGGAAAAGCCCTACCCCTAGCTCCTGGACCACAGGCCCTGTGTCTCAAATTATGCAGAAATGGAAAGGGAGGACTAGGGAGGCCATAGCAGTGAAGAGGCCATACAAGAGGATCTAAGGTAGCAAACAGCACTGTATTCCTTACCTGCTCCTACTTTTAAGAAAGACCAGTGAGTTCAAAAGAACCAACAGGGCAGTGATATGTGTTCCAGTAAAAAACCCTGGGAAAATCTACTTACTACCAGACAGATATATAAAAACAGAAATAAGTAAGCAAATATTTTAGAAATGGTGTAAACATTTTATTCTTTGTCAATTAATTGTGCATGAAATGTTTTTGTTGCATAAATAAATTCTGTCTTTAAATAACTTCTTCCACATAGTTCTAAGATACTTTATCTGCATCAGAGTGACCCCTTTTTTAATATTTACTATGTACAACTTGATGGTTTGAGATATATATATATATATATATATATATATATATATATATATATATATATCTCCACATTATGAAATAGTTCTACCATCCAGCATTAATATATCCAACGCCTTACAGTTACTGTTGGCAGAAGAGTAAGAACATTTAGGATGTGCTTTCTTAGCAAATTTCAAGTATACAGTACAGTGTTATTACCTATAGTCACCATGTTACAGCATCAGTACTCATTTTGTGTAACTGAAACTTTGTACCTCTTGACCAATATCTCATAGCCCCCTTCTCCCAGCATTATACTCTCTGCTTTCATATAACTGTTAGATTCCACATATAATTAAGAACATAACAGTATTTGTCTTTATGTAGCTGATTTATTTCTCTTAACATTTGTTTGTTTGGAACTGGGAATCGAACCCAGAGGGCTTTTACCACTGAAAGACATCCCCAGACCATTTTTTGTTTATTTTTTATTTTGTGACAGGTCACACTGAGTTGCTTAGGGCCTCACTAACTTGCTGAGTTAGCCTTAAGCATGCAATCCTCCTGCCTCAGCCTCCTGAGTCAGTTGGATTACAGATGTTTACCACTGCACCTGGTAACATTTTTTAAAAAATATTTTTGGTTGTAGTGGACACAATATCTTTATTTTATTTATTTAGTTTTTTTATGCGGTGTCGAGAGTCGAACCCAGTGCCTCAAACATGCTAGGCAAGCACTCTACCACTAAGCCACAACCCCAGCCCAGCATTTATTTTTACATAGCATCAGAATGATAGTATTTGAAAGGGGAAGTAATGGCAAGAAGTTTTGCTTAGAAATCTAGTGATATCAAAGGGACCCTTCCACATCCCTCCAACTTTGCACATAACTCTAGTACCATTCCTTAAAGCTCTAGATTTTTCAAATGCTAGGCCTTGAGCTAGGAAAGTTGCAATAGAATATATATAATATGTGAGTTGATTCCTAATAATATCTTCTGAATTCCAGACGGAGTCACTGGCCAAATGGCAGTTTCAGAAGTTAATCCAAAATTTAAGCTAAATCCTTTAAAAGTACCTGGGTTCCACAGCAAGAGGTAGGTAATTAAAGTATTAATATGTAATAACTTATTAAGTGATGACTATATTAAATACCCATAGAGGCTACGACTAGACAAGTTAGAATGCTCTTCAAGTATCTGTTCTGTGGCAAATTTAGGTATAAAGCAAAATTTCTGAATTAAAGACAGAGATTATTTTGTTCTCTTTTTGAGATACTGGGGATTGAATGCTAGACAAGCATTCTACCACTGAGCTACATCCTCAACCCCTTAAATCTCATTAAGTTACCCAGGTAGCCTCAAACTTATGATCCTACTCTATTAGCCTCCTGAGAAATTAGGATTACAGGTATGCATCACTGTGCCTGACAACCGAAAGATTATGTGTGTGTATGTATATGTGGGGGGAGTGTGAGATGGGGTTTTACTGGGGAGTGAACCCAGGGGTACTTTACCACTGAGATACATCCCCAGTCTTTTTTTTTTTTCTGAATAGTGAAATAGGGCTTCATGAAGTTGCAAAGGCTGGCCTTGAACTTGAACTTGTGATCTTCCTGCCTCAGACCCTCCCAGTTGCTAGGATTACCATGCTTGACTGAGAAAGATTTTTTTTATGAGAAGAAAAAGACAATTTTGGGGGGTGGGGGGAGGTTCAGGGGATTGAACTCAGGGACACTTAACCACTGAGCCACATCCCCAGCCCTTTTTTTTGTATTTTATTTAGAGGCAGGGTCTCATTGAGTTGCTTAGGGCCTTGCTAAATTGCTAAGGCTGGCTTTGAACTTGCTGTCCTCCTGTGTCAGCCTCCTGAGCCACTGGGATTATAGGTATATGCCACTGTACTGGGCCAACTATTCTTTTAGACTGGAGAAACAGTTATCCTTCCTACTTTCCTAGATGAAAATCTATTTTCTGTTAGGACATAGAATGTCATAGAGGGATCGAGGAGTTATAAGTTATTCATTAAGGTATTTTGAGTGCCAATTTAAAGAATAAGTGTAAAACATCATGCCTGGCATGATGGCGCAGCCTCTAATCCCAGTGGCTTGGAAGGCTGAGACAGGGGGATCATGAGTTCAAAGCCAGCCTCAGCAACTTGGTGAGGCCCTGTTTCTAAATAAAAATATTTTAAAAAGGGCATCAGGATGTGGCTCAGTGGTTAAGCACCCCTGGGTTCAATCCCTGGTACCAAAAATAAATAAATAAAAAGATCATAAAGAAGAATTAACTCCTAAGCAAGTCAAAATATAGAGAAAAGAGTACACATTACAAATATAACCAGTAAAATGAGATCTGATAAAATAGGTTTTTCTGAGTCAGCTATTAACAAATTTCAATAAACATCCACCAATGACTAAAAGTAAGAGAAACAAAAATTTGTAATCCCAGTAGCTCAAGAAGCTGAGACAGGAGGATCACAAGTTCAAAATTTAGCAAGGCCCTAATCAACTTACAAAGACCCTGTCCCAAAATAAAATAAAAAATAAAAATAAAAGGTTTGGTTAAGTCACCCTAGGTTCAATACCAGTACCAAAAAAAAAAAAAAATTTATACTGCCTGGCATTCCACTTTCCTCTGGATTCTTAAGAATATTATATCTCTGCATCTGCTGCATCTTTTTACATCATCTGACAGAAATATTTTTATATTTAGGGGTTGGGGTTGTAGTTCAGCTGTAGAGCACTTACCTTGTACTTGTGAGGCACTGTTTGATCCTCAGCACCACAAAAAATAAATAAATAAATAAAGCTATTGTGTCCATCTACAACTAAAAAAATAATAAAAAAGAATAGTTTATAAAATAATCTAAGAGTCTTTAGAAGTTCAAGTAGATGATAAAAAGAAAACATCAGAAGAAATCAATATTGCCAGGTGTGGCAGTATACACCTAAAATCCCACCTACTTAGGAGGCTGAGGCTGGAGGATCACAAGTTTGAGACCAGCCTGAACACCCTAATGAGACCCTGTCTCAAAATTTAAAAAGGGCTAGGATATTGCTCAGTGGTACAGTTTTAACTACCAGGACTGCCAAAAAACAAAAACAAAACAAAACAACCTTATCACAGCCAGGATGGGTGTAGTTCCGTGGGAGAGCCCTTACGTAGCAGAGGCCCTAGACTTGATCTCCAGCAATGCAAATAAATAAATAAATAAAAGCTGGTCACTTTCTTTTCTCCCAGGTCCCTCTTTGAAATGAGTTAAATCTAATAAATACTCTACAGGACACTAAATAATAATTTTATTTTTTATTATTTTTTTTATTTTTTTTTCTTTCCGAGAAGAAATGGTTTTATTTGGACCCAGAGCTTGAGAATGAGACTAGGACCTGAGATAACATATTGAGCTAAGGTGTAGATATTAGCTTACAAAAGGGCAGTCAGAGCTCATCAGCCAAATGGACTCTACTTCCCAGCAGCCTTGCTGTTAGTGCAATCAATAAAAGGACTGCTGGGAAATATATATGCCACTAAATCACCCCGGTGATTTTTCATCATAGAAAAATTTCCATAAACCCTCCAAACTACACATATTACAAAAGGAAATTTTAAAATATCACATTTTACAGAATTTAAACTTTTCTTCAGCATCTAGCTCAGAGGTCTCACCAACTTCAAAATACAGCTTTCCACTGAACTCTTCAACCATATAAATAAGATGTATCAAGCAATGAGAAGGCTATCTTTGCTAGCCAATGGCAATTCTCTTCCCAATTCAGCTTCCCTGAGCTAAGGCTCACGTGGGGCAGGCTAGGAAGCACATTGGTTAATACAACACAGCAGCTGAAACTTGATGGGACAGCAGAACTGGTGAGACTTGAGAGGAGGCTCCAGGTTCTGTATTCAGTCAAAGTCACTGCTGGAAGAGGAGGGATGCTTGCCATGCTTGTGGTGTTTGTGCATCTTTTCTTCATTTTCTTCCACATCTTCTTGTCCATAATCATTCCTGGGCCTACCATGCCAGGAGCCATGTGGTTCACAGGAGGCATAACAGGAGCAGATGGTGGGTGTGAAGGAGAGTAGGGACCTGAGGGTTGGTGTCCTGGCAGAGAATAAGGGGACCCACGTGGAGGAAAACTTGGCATTTCCTGGGGACCTTCTAGGGGAGTGGGACAGAGACCAGGAGGAAAGGCCAGATTGTCAGGTGGTGGATGTGGTGGATGGATGCCCAAGATTAGAACCTCCAGGGTTACCTGACATTGGTGGATATGGATTTGGCCCTGAATGCCCAGCACTGGGATTCTCCATATTCAGGTATTTCCCCCAGCCAGGTCACCTCCCCACAGCTGCCAGGGCTTAATCCGTTCTCCTCTAGTCTCTCATTTCCCTTTTTTAACTTCTTTTTATAAAACTACCAAAACCAAGTGATTCCATAGTTTTTAAACTTTTGGTTCTCAGAATTAAATAAAATAAATTTATAAAATTATAGTTTTATTTTGTTATTAATTTACATTTAATTAATTGTTTATTTACCATATTTACAAGTCCAGATTTACACAATAATTTCTATATTCCTAAATAAATTACTGCAGATCTATGCAAACTGTTCCCAAAATATTAACATTCTCTCTCCTTTTCCATATTTTATTTTCCCAAGGAAATGAAAGGTCAAAACAGAGTCCCAAACTTTCCAAAAGGTTTTATAACTCTATTATCTTTTTCTGTATATTTCTGACATGTGGTAAAAAATACAGTCTGGCGGGGTTGTGGCTCAGCAGTAGAGTGCTCACCTTGCACGTGCAAGACCCTGGGTTCGATCCTCAGCACCATATAAAAAAATAAACAAGTGAAATAAAGATGTTGTGTCCAACTACAACTAAAAAAAAAAAATATTAAAAAAAAATACAATCTGGCAATAATGGATGCAAAGTTTTCTCTATAAGGATACTCATCACAACATTAATTATATTAGTTACAAAGTTAAAAAAAACTTTTATTTATAACAACATGAATAGTTAAAGGTTTATAATCTTGAGCTTTTGAATCATACAAACTTAAATCTCAAGTCTGTCCCACCTCTGTGTGACTTTGGATAAGTTATTTAATTCCTTTGAGCCTCAGTTTCCTGTTCTAGAAATGGATGAAATCAGATTTTTTTTTTCCTATGAGCCAAGCACTCATCAAAAATAATTTGATGAATTAACATCAGATTATTTATTTTTCTTAAACAAAATAAGGACAAGGGAACTTCACAATTTCGCCAGTTGAGAATGGCTGTTCTCCCTCCAATCCAGATTTCTCTTAGAGGACCAGATGTGTCAGCTTGGTTTGATTAACTCCATGTTGTTGTTCCCCCCCACCCCAGAATATTGTCTCTGTTGAAAAACTGGCTTCACAAAGAAGGTGACAGCAGGAAAATTTCAGAATCCAAAGCTTAAAATAAGTCTTGGGCAGTGTGGGGTTATTTTCTGTCTCTGGGGGTGATCATCCGGTGTCCGAGGCCTGGGGACAGAGGCAAAGTCCCCAGCTGCCCATCTAGGAGATGTCACTCTCAGTAGCATCTGGTGTTCTGACCTGTGCTCGCCCAGGATGATGGTGGGTAAGGAGCAGCAGGTCACAGGGGCCTCCTGACCCTCTGGGAGACAGAGCTCTCCCTGGGCAGACCCCGGGACTGAGAGTCAGCAGCCAGGGGAGAATCAACGACTATCCCCGCCTGTGGTCCCTGAGGTCCTGGTGCAGGGATGCAGGAGGCAGCCAGTGTCACAAGATGTCCCTGTCCCCAGCCAGGCTGGGCGCCTGGCTAAGCAAGGAGAAAAACGGTGTCCCTCCTCAGGGCCTGGTCCCTGCGCCTGGTCTCACTTCCTCCCGGCACCTCCTGGAAGGGGAGGAAAGTGACACCCAGGGGAAGGCTGGGAAGTGAGGCCACCATCACATTCAAGTTCAGGGTGCGACAGCTCAGTCTGTCCCCCAACAGGCCCCATACTCCGCTCCTCTTCATGGACCACGACCCTTCTGAGAGTCACACCCTGCCCTTTATAGGCACAAGGACCCAGAAGTTCCAGAGACATATCCATGTTTAGGCCCTCGGATCTGGAAGTGCCTCAAGTGTCCATGTTTAGGCCCCCGGATCCGGAAGTTCCAAAGGTGCACGTCCACCCGGATCCAGAAGTTCCTCGGGCGCACATCCATGTTTAGGCCATAGCATCTGGAAGTGCCTCAGGTGCACATCCATGTTTAGGCTCTAGGACCGGAAGTTCCTCAGTTGTTCATGTTTAGGCCCCCAGATCCGGAATTTCCTCAGGTGCACGTCCTATTTTAGGCCCCCAGATCTGGAAGTTCCTCAGGTGCATGTCCATCTTTGGGATCTCAGATCCAGAAGTTTCTCAGTCCTCCATGTTTAGGCCGTAGCATCCAGAAGTTCCTCAGTTGCACGTCCATGTTTAGGCCCCTGGATCTGGAAGTTCCTCAGGTGCACGTCCATGTTTAAGCCCTAGGGGATCAGGAAGTTCGTTGGGTACGTCCATGTTTAAGCCCCCCCCCCCCCCCCCCCGGAAGTTCCTCAGGCATCCATGTTTAGGCTCTAGGATCCGGAAGTTCCTCAGGTGCATGTTCATGTTTAAGCCCCCGGATCTGGAAGTTCCTCAGTCCTCCATGTTTAGGCCGTAGCATCCGGAAGTTCCTCAGGCACACGTACATGTTTAGGATCCAAAAGTTCCTTTGGTGCACGTCCATGTTGAGACTCTAGGATCTGGAAGTTCCTCAGTCCTCCATGTTTAGGCCGTAGCATCCGGAAGTTCCTCAGGTGCACGCCCATGTTTAAGTGAAATCAGATTTTTTTAAGGAAGGTGAGGATGATTTGCAAGTATAGGACCGAAGTGCATATTTCAGTGGCCAACATTTACTTACTGTCCATACTACAACTGTTGGCAAGTGACAGTAACTGGTCCCTTTAGGTACTGTGACTCTGGATAAATTGTGATACTTTCAGTCATTCCATTCAGCAAAAATTGATGAAGAAGATTGACTTTTGCTGGTTTCATATATGTATTAAGTCTTAATCTTTTTATGTATCTTTTCAGGGATAATAATTTACCAGAACATCTTCAACACAAAGAAAAGTTGAGCCCTTCACAAATAGAAGGTAATGAGAATCATCCTAGAAATTAAGGAATAAACAACAGCCTCTTAATATATCTGATCCTTTCTTCTTTAATAGAGATATGAGATTTGAAGGGCTGTCTACACTACCCCATCACTAAGACAGAAAAAATTAAATTAAATTAAAAAACTTTTTGTAGGGGATGGGAATATAGCTCAATTGTAGAGTACTTGCCTAGCTTTTTGTGGGATTGGAGAGGAACTGCTTTCAAATTGGCATCTCTGTAGAATTTTAAAGTTCCTGACCAAATATTTTTATTCAAAGGAGAACTTTTGGGGAGTGGAAAAGAACAAATTCAAGGTCAAATGTAAATCAAGCTATGGAAAAATATAAGCACAGCTGAAGTTCCAAGGATTTCTCAGAGAATAATTATAATAATAAAATGAGCTACAGTGTCTATAATTCATTCATCCAAACAACAAATACCTATTTTAAACCAACAATGTCCAGGCATGAGTAACACAATAAAATAAGTTAGACATGGTCCCTGCCTTAATAGAAAGTATAACAGGGAAGACCAATGGTTAAACCATGAATTTGTTGAATGAATCATTTAAAGTGCAATATGATATGTGTTGTGATATGGAAGTATACAGTCTTATAGAAGCATAACAGGAAGTGTCCTGACTTGGTCTCATGAAGGGAAGGGGAGTCCCAGAGAAAGCTGAATGGTAAGTAGGAATAAATTGGACAAAGAACAGAGAGAGGAGCATTTCAGGTAGAAAGAACAGATCTATAAATGCCCAGAGAAAAGGGAGAGCATTTTACAGTAGAAAAGCTAGAAGAATTTCAGCTATTTGGGAGGCTTGGGCAGGAAGATTGTAAATTCAAGGCCAGTCTTAGCAACTTAGTGAGACCCTGTCTCAAAAAAATTTTAAAAAGCTGGGGTTGTAGCTCAATGGTAGAGTATCACTGTGTTCAATCCCCAGTACCACAAAAGATAAAATAACAACTAAAAGTCAAGCAATCAAAAAATCACCTCTAGCTGGGCGTGGTGTCACATGCCTATAATCCCAACAATTTGGGAGGCTGAAGTAGGAATATCGCTAGTTCAAAGCCAGCCTCAGCAATTTAGCGAGTCCCTGAGCAATTTAGCAAGACCCTGTTTCTAAATAAAATACAAAAAGGGGCTGGGGATGTGGCTCAGTGGTTAAGCACCCCTGAGTACCAAAAAAATCACCTCTAACTGGGTGTGGTGGTGCATGCCTGTAATCCCAGCGACTTGGGAGGCTGAGGCAGGAAGATTGCAAGTTCAAAAACAGTCTCAGCTAAAGTTCTTTAATATTAAAAAAAAAAAAAACAGTCTCAGCAATTTAATGAGGTCCTGAGCAACTCAGCGAGACCCTCTCTCTAAATAAAATATAAAAACAGGCTGGGGATGTAGCTCAGTGGTTAAAAAAGCATCCTTGGGTTCTGTCTCTAGTACCAAAAAAAATTTTTTTAAATCACCTTTATTGCTGAGAAAGCTGGTTTGGAAAATGAAGGACTGTCAATATCAGATTTGCATTTCTACATGTTAATTGTAATACTAAAATGAATGCCCTACTAATAAGCTTATGATTATTGTAGTGTTAATCCTCACAGCTTTTCTGAGAAGTAGATGTATTCATTCTACATGCATTTATTGAATACCTCAAAGTCCCCAAAATCTCCCATCCTTGCTCTCAAATGATATCCTTACTTCCTACTTCTCTGCAGAAAACTGAAGCAATCAGAATAAAATTTTCACTCTCACCTGCATATCTACTTCCCTACCAGCATGTGTACCCACATACTCTACTTTCCAAAACAACTGGAGCAACATAACTAAACAATATAGAATTAGATTATAACTCAAAGAATAAAATAAACATCCATGAGTCCATAATGATAAAAATAAATGATTGAGGGGCTGAGGCTGTGGCTCAGAGGAAGAGCGCTCACCTAGCACACATGGGGCACTGGGTTCAATCCTCAGCACCACATAAAAATAAAATAAAGGTATTGTGTCCATCTATAACTAAAAAAATACATATTTAAAATAAATAAATAAATAAATGATTGGATTTTTAATACAAAGACGACACAAATGGCCAAGTCAGTTGTACTAAAGGGAGAAATGAGGTCACTATGTATTTTTAATACATTTTTTAAGTTGTTGATAGACATTTATTTATTTATTTATTTATTTATTTATTTATTTATTTATATGCAGTGCTGGGGATAAAACCCAGTGCCTCACACATGCTAGGCAAACACTCTACCATTGAGCCACAACCCTAGCCCCCACAATGTATTTTTAAGGAGAAGTAACAGTGTATTTGTATGATAATAGGAATATCTATTATAATAGTGAAAATTTGGTGTTGGAGACAGGGACCTTTTAGAGGGTGATATCTGTGAATATGAGAGAGGGGATACATTATAATCTACAATAGAGGTAACTGGATCTAGATAAAAGTATAAATTTCAGGTCTGGGGATGTAGCTCAGTGATAGAACTTTCCTACTATGTGTGAGGTTCTGAGTTTAATTCCCAGTTACAAAAAAAGAAAGTATAAAGTTCATTTGTGGAATAGGGAAGAAATCAGAGTATTATTACTGATAAAGGTAGACAGGTAGAAGTGAAGGTAGGAAGGCCAGGCACAGTGGTGCACCCCTATAATCCCAGCAGCTCAGGAGGCTGAGGCAGGAGGATCACAAGTTCAAAGCCAGCCTCAGAACTTAGTGAGGCACTAAGCAACTCAGTAAGACCTTGTCTCTAAATAAAATACAAAAAAAGGGATGGGGATATAACGCAGTGGTAAAGTGATCCTGGTTCAATTCCCATTACCTAAAAGAAAGGAAAGGAAGGGAGAGAGGAAAAGAAGGTGGGAGTCTTGTCAAAATTCTATTTGTCTCTTTTTTTCAATCCCCAACCCAGCATTACTTTTTGTTTTTTTCATGGTATAGACCACCTTCTAAAATAGTATCTAATTTACCTACTTATTTTATTTATATGAGGACAGAAACGTTTGTGTATTTCATGCAGGAGTGTATCCTAAGCACTTAGAGCACAGTACCTGGCACACAGAAAGCATGCAATAAATATTTGCTAAATTGCATGAATGCCTACAACATGATAAAGAGGCTGTGAGAAGATAGAGAGGAGTCAGAAATGGTTTGATTCCAGCTCTAGAAAAGCTTACCTTTTGTCAAGGGAGATAGGTGTTATCTTTTCATACAGTTACAAGGTAAGTATCATTATCTTATAGGATTAATCACTTCTTATACATAGAGATGCTGAGACTTGAATGTATATGAAATGCATTCTATTCTGGTGCCATTTGGAATATACTTTGATCTGGATTTATTTCTTCTTTCACTAATTTTAGAAAACACATACCTAATTTGGCTTCAATTGGTGCTTTGAGTATTTCTTTGAAAAACACTTTAGATATGTATAACATACATATACATATTCAATTTGGGTCCAACTTCGTGTATTAGTTTTCTACTGCTACCATAACAAGTTATCACAAATTTCACAGCATAAAACAGCAGGTTGTACAGGTCAGAAGTCCAGATAGGCTTGACTCGCTTCTCTCCTGCAGGTCTTAGAGGTTCCAAATTCAGGGGTTGAGACAGGCATGTTAGTACACACCTGGCATCAGAGAGACTCCAGAGATTGAGGCAGAAACATGGAAAGTTTAAGGTTAGCCTGGGCAATTTAGTAAGACCTGTCTCAAAATAAAAAATAATAAGCAGCACCATGGTAGAGCACCCCTGGGTTCAATTGCCAGTATTGGAAGGAAGAAAGGAAGGAAATCAGGGGAAGGAACAAGAAGGAAATAAACAAACTTAGGTGTTATCCAGCCTGGGCTCTTATTTGGGAGAATATCTTTTTTTTTTTTTTTCTTTTACATTACTGGGGATCAAACCCAAGATCTCTGGCATGCTAGGCAAGCTCTCTACCACTGAGTTGCCTCCCCAGCCCTTATGTGGGGATTCTTATTTGGAAAGTCCAGAGAATCTGCTTCCAATCTCATTCAGATTTGTGGCATAACTGAGTTCTTTGCAGTTGCATAGCTGAGGTCCCAATTTTCTTGCTGCCAGTCAACCAGGAGACTCAGCCCCTTAAGGCTACCTATGTTGTATACCATGTTGCTCCCCATACCCTATCTTCAAACAAGCAATGGTGGGGGAAATCTTCTCATGCCCTGAATTTCTTTTTCTGCCACATCTGTCTTGCTTCTAGCTCTATGATGAGTTTATATAATTAGATTGGGCCCAATATCTTTACTGAAAGAAAGGAAGGGAGGGAGGGAGAGAGGAAGGAAGGAAGGAAAGAATATATTCAATATATTTTTTGGATTATCTCAGATAATCCAAGATAACATATCTCAATTATATCTGCAAAGTCCCTTTTACCATATAAAGTAATTTATTCATAGGTTCCAGAGATTCGGGCATGGACTTCTTTGGAAGGCTATCTCACATACCAATTAGCTTGTTCTACTTCAAATCCTAAGGAAGGGCAGTATCAGGTATCAGAAATGTCTATTAAAAGCCAGGTGTGGTAGTATAGGACTGTAATCCCAGTGACTTGGGGGGCTGAGGCAGGATGATCACATGTAAGGCCAGCCTGGGCAACTCAGTGGGGCTCTAAACTATTTAGCAAGGTCTCAAAATAAAGAGGGCTGGGGAGGCAGGTGCAATGGTGCATGCCTGTAATCCCAACAGCTTGGGAGGTTGAGGCAGGAGGATTATAAATTCAAAACCAGCCTCAGCAAAAGCAAGGTGCTAAGCAACTCAGTGAGACCCTGTCTCTAACTAAAATACAAAATAGGGTTGCGGATGTGGCTCAGTGGTCAAGTGCCCTTGAGTGCAATTCCCAGTACCCCTCAAAAAGTGGGGTGGGGCTGGGGATGTAATTTAGAAGTAAAGCTCTCCTCAGTATCCCTCCCCCCAAAAGTATTAAATGCCTATTTTTCTCAGTACTTTTCTAGAACATGATCTCCAGCTGTATTATCTGTTCTAGTCTTATTAGCATATGTATTTCTTCTTAAATAACTGCCGTAACTTAATTCCATTCTCCAGCCTTCCATCATGCCTACGACTTCTTCAGCAAGGATAAAACTGGCTGTATTGATTTACATGGAATGATGTGCACTTTAGCTAAATTGGGAATGAATGTAACCAAGCATGATATCTATAATGAATTAAAATGTGCTGATATTGATCGTGAGTATTTTAATTTCTCATTACCTTCTCATAAAAGACTTTTTAAAAACTTTTACAAATACATATTTTTGCTGGGCACAGTGGCATATGCCCTTAAATGCCAGCAACTCAGGAGACTGAGGCAGGAGGATCATGAGTTCAAAGCCAGCCTCAGCAACTTAGTGAGGCCCTAAGCAACTCAGCAAGACCCTGTCTCTAAATAAAATACAAAAAGGGCTGGGGATGGGGGGTGGGGGGTGCCTGGGGTTGTGGCTTGGTGGTAGTGCACTTGCCTAGCATGTGAGAGGCACTGAATTTGATCCTCAGCACCACATAGAAATAAATAAATAAAGATATTGTGCCCAACTATAACTAAAAATATTTTTTTTTAAAAAAAGGGCTGGGGATATGGCTAAGTGGTTAAGCACCCTGGGGTTCAATCCCTGGTACCAAAAATAAACTATTTGAGGTGTTTGGCATTCACTGGAGGTCTTGGAATATATCCTCTGCAGATAAAGGGGATTACTGTATATGAGTTTATTTCCCTGTAAAGATATCATTGAGGTATGTGTGTGTGTGTGTGTGTGTGTGTGTATATATATTATGAAATCAAATTAATCCTCAGAACTATTCTTTGAAAAATCCTGTGTGGAAACTGAGTGACTATCTCAATATCAAATTCAGGTTATTTTTCATGATGTTCATTTTGAAAGATACCTTGAAATCACAAATACAAAAACATAAACAATTTAAAAACTGACATGATGCCCAGAAAATCCAAGCCCTTTGTTTCCATTTAAGTTATAATAGTATGAATCCTCTTTGCATCATTAGGGTCTACCTACACTGAGTTTTAAATGACAGAGAATTTTTTTATATTTTTAAAGCATCAAGATCATGTTTTTACTAGCAAGGATATTAGAATGATGTGCATTTTAGCTAAATTGGGAATGAATAGTGGAAGGAGACGGTCATCATATAAAAAAATTCACGTATGAAGATGTGAATTTCGTGTCAACATACCTTATATACAAAGATTTGAGAAATTGTGGTATAAAGGTGTATTAAGAATTGCAATGCAAAAAAATTATGAATGTGATGCACTCCTCTATTGTGATGTAAGAAATAATAATAATAAAGATCATGTTTCTATTGAGAATCCTGACCTAGTTCAAGCTGATACATTGTGTGAAAAATATATTCAGCACATTATCTCCTCTCACCTCACCTCACCCACTGTCAGTGCCCACTCAGTCAGCATTAGTTCCACATGTGATTCAATGTCACCAGTTAAGGTATCACTTGTTTCCACTAACTATGCATAATTTTTCTATTCTTCCTAGGAAGCATATACACATCCGCTTTAATAGCACTATCTTTAATTTTAGAAGAAATGGGCTAAAGCTTGGCTATTTTATAGTAGAATAGGGCTGGATATGGAGTGGGATGTTGGGTAGATTCCTTGTAAAAATGGCAAAACTCTGGACGAGGAGTGAATGGACAGGCCCATGGACAGGCCCGCAGCGGTTGGGAGCCCTGGCTGAGTGTTTATAGCATCTCTCCAGCCCTAAAATGCTCTGTGGTTTTGTTTATTTTATTTTAACTTTTGTGGTTCTGGGGATTGAACCTGGGGCCTTGTGCATGTGAGGCAAGCACTCTATCAACTGAGCTATATCCCCAGTTCAAAATGCTCTGATTTTAAGTATTAAGTGGTCCAGAGTGCTTTAACTTTTACACTCAATATGTACTCTAACAATTTCAATACATCTTATTCTTGTTCTGAGCTTATATTTCTGTTGCAGGAGACGGGAAGGTGAACTTCTCTGACTTCATAAAGGTGCTAACAGATAAGAACCGCTTCCTCAAAGCTGTTGGTGAGCAGAGGTGTTCCTGACAGGTGTTCCTGAATAGATGGCAGTTGGGTAGCTACAGCCCACTACATGTAAACATTATTCATTTAGGCCTCCAATGTGGAGACAAATCAGAAAGCTGTACTTTGAGGATATGATTTATTTTTGTACTGCTTTGCTAAACAAATTGATACTTTAAGGGTTTTTTTTGCTATTTTCTTTTCTTTCTTTCTTTTTTCTTCTTCTCCTTTTTTTTTTTTTTTTTTTTTGGTGTGTGTGTGTGTGTGTGTGTGTGTGTGTGGTGGTGGTGGTGGTCATCTGGTACTGGGGATTGAACCAGGGGTGCTGTGCCACTGAGTTATACCTCCAGTTTTTATTTTTCATTCTAGAAAAATTCTCACTAAGTTGCCCAAGGCTGGCTTCAAACTTGGAATTCTCTTGCCTCAGCCTTCCACTTATAGATTATAGATGTGCAGCACCATGCCCAAACCCAGTTTTAGAATTTTAATTTAAATAATCATGCAGGTACTGGTATTGTCTAAAGACCTACTTCACGTGATACTGCCCTTTAGTTTCCAATGAGAACCTTCAGGAAGTAACAAGGGCAGAAAATTTTAGTCTCATTTCATAGTGTTTTAATTACTTACTGAGGATGTGCACTACTTTCAGAGGCATTCCTTTTACAAAAAGAAAAAAAAAAACATTTCTTTAGAAAAAGAAACATGCTCTCATGAAGATTTGGGGCATAGATAATAGGGTCTTTTATATGCTTGCTTGTTTTACTTTTTAGTACTAGGGATTAAACCCAGAGTACTTTACCACTAAGCTACATCCCCAGTTTTGGGTTTTGTTGTTGTTGTTGTTTTGTTTTGTTTTGCTAAGTTGCTGAGGTTGATCTCAAATTTATGATCCTCAAAGTTGCTGGGGTTACATACATGTGCCACAGTGCCTGGCTGATAATATACTGTTCTTAAAAAAAAAAATACCTCTTTTATGGGGGTAGGAAAGATGGTAGAATGATGTAAACATCATTACCATAGGCACATTTATGATTGCACGGTGGTACATCTCTACTTCATGTAGAACCAGAGAATTGAAATGCTGCGCCCCATTTATGTATAATGAATTGATATGCATTCTGCTGTCACGTTCAACTAAGTAGAACAAATAAAAAAATAATAAATTTTTAAATATACCTCTTAGCTAGGCATGGTGGCACATGCCTGCAATCCCAGCAGGTCTGAGGCAAGAGGATGGCAAGTTTAAGGCCATCCTTATCAACTTATGATACCTCGTCTCAAAGGAAAAAATAAAAAAGGCTGTGGATATAGCTTAGTGGTTACGCACCCTAGGTTCACTGGTACCAAAAAAAAAAAAAAGAAAGAAAGAAAGAAAAGAAAAAGTATATCTTCACTCTGATGATGCTTCTACCCTTGTGAAAGTCTGCTTGGGGTTAAAGAGCATTTTCTCACACAAGGCTATACATGCTCTATTGGTATACTTGAAATATTGTTATTTGTACTCTCACGGTTTGTTTAGGAACTTAACAACCTTCTTTGGAAAATCTAATCACTTTTCATATCTTGTTTTCTAGGATAAGTACATTCCAAATTCCAAATATTGCACACAGTTTTGAAAACAGGCCCATTCGTAAATTATGAATTGTCCTTAAGATAAAGAGTTAAGATAAAGATAAAAGTTACTGTTTGCAAATACTTTGATAGTAGTGGGAGTTTTCCTGCAAACCAGAGATAAATTTATCAAAAAATTCTTTGCCTAGAAGAACAAGACAGTAGTTCATAGCATACAGTTCATGCTTATGTTGAAAGTATTACTGTATTTACTTAGAAGTCATTGAACTAAAAAGTATTTTTATATTTGGGGATTACTCTGGTCAAGTAATCAAAATTAACTTTCTACCAATTAGAACAAAATTTTAATGATTACTATATCTCTAATCCCTTACTTGATGTTATTATAAGAAATACTCAGTAAAAGGATTATCTGTAGGGCTGGGGTTGTGGCTCAGTGGTAGAGTGCTTGCCTAGCATGTGTGAGTCACTGGATTCTGATTCTAGGCATTTATTTACATATTTATTTATTTACATATTCAATTTATTTACATATAAATAAACAAATAAAGGTCCATTGACAGCTAAAAAATATTTTTTAAAAAAGATTATCTATTATATTACTTTTTGATGAATGATTTGTTCAGAATGCATTTTGAAATCTGTTTCCTTTTCCATAGTTCCAGAAAAGGAAACCTATTTAGATTTAACTGACAACCCGGGGATCCTATTATTTGAAATCCTATCAAAGCTTGTAGAGACTTCAGCCCTACCCAGAAAGGCTATAATGGAAATAGTAAGGTAAGTGTCAAGGAAAGAGACAAAAGAACAACCTTCTCAGAAGCACTTATAAGGATATCTTACTAACATCCTACTCCACGAGGTCTGGCCCAAAACATAGGAGAAAGGTATCAAAGCAAATGGTCATGTGCCACAACATTTCTACCTAGCTCTGAAATTCAAAGGCTGAGCTCAGACAAACCAGGACCCTGCTGTGGGCTTAAGACATCCAAAAAAGTTCAGCCTCCCCTACCTAATACCAGAGAATCCCAGAAGAATAAGACTTATTCAGGGATGATTTTTTTTTTTTTTTTTTTTTGGTACTGGGAATTTAAACCAGCGGTGCTTTACCACTGAGCTCCATCCCCAGCCCTTTTCATTTTGAGACAGAGTCTTGCTAAGTTGGTTAGGGTCTCACTAAATTACAGAAGCTGGCCTTAAATTTACCATCTTCCTATCTCAGCCTACAGATTTGCTGAGATTTAAGGTGTGCAGAAATGATTTAAAATGGCTTCAAAATCCAGTGGGGAATACAAGACACTCCCATACCCACTAGACTTTGAGAGGTGTAGTAAGTTCAGATTTCCCAACATACTGCATGGGGCCAGAATTAGAATTGAGTATAAAGGATGAGAAGAAAACATTCTCACAGGCAAGTGAAATAATTTATTCCAGCAAATAGCACTAAAAACAAATTTCTTCAATCTATTTTTATCATTGTATTATAGAAATTAAATGTTCCCATTATCAATATGTTAAATTCACATTCTACAAAGTTTTCTGGTATCATACTTAAGACTTAAAATTCAGAATGCTACCAAAAAAGGGTAAAAATATTCTTATGCCTCTAAATAGGTAACCTGTATTATCCTCTCTCTTCATCAGATGTTGAACAGAGAAGGGTGCACAAAATTCTACTTTTCATTTCATTCAAGTTCAAAGATCTTTTTTTGTGTGTGTGGGAGGATACTGGGGATTAAACTCAGGGATACTCTAGCTCTGAGCTATATCCCCAGCCCTTTTCTATTTTGAGTCAGGTTCTCCCTAAGTTGTCCAGGCTGGCCTGGAACTTGCAGTACTCTTGCCTCAGCCTCCTGAATGGCTAGGATTACAGACATGTGCCACGGCACCTGGTATTATTAATTTAATTTAGTTATTTAGAGATAATTTAATATATATATATATATATATATATATATATATATATATATTAAATTTCTGCTGTTGGTACACAAATTTGGCACTTAATCTCTCAGCCTCAATTTCCTCATCCATAAAATTAGGAAGATAATAATACCTGCCTTAAAGGGAAGTTGTGGGAACGATATGTGAAAACACATGATATGTGAAGTGCTTAGCACATTACAAAGTTCCATAAATGTCATATTATGTGGAAATAATTACATTAAGCATAGAATATACATATCATTGATTTTAAACCCTTGCCTCCCTAATGAGAATATACTATCATCCCAATTTTTATAATGAAAAAACAGCCAGGCGCAGTGGTGCACACCTATAATCCCAGCAACTCAGGAGGCTAAGGCAAGAGGACCAAAAATTCAAAACCAACCTCAGCAACTTAATGAGGCCCTATGCAACTTAGCAAGAATCTGTCTCAAAAGAAAAAAAATTAAAAGAGCTAGGGATGTGGCTAAGTGGTTAAACACCTCTGAGTTCAGTCCCTGGTGTGATAAAACAAACCCTGAAGTATAGGCCAGTTAAATAACTTGCCCAGGAGAAAGTGATGCTTGGATTTTAGCATCCTGATTAGGAAACCAAGCTTTTTTTCTATTCCCTATGCTTCCTCTCACACCCAGTAAGTATAGAGGAAATGTTAGCCTATGTTAGTGTTTTTATTGAAATTGGATTGGGGTTGTTATTTATCTGGTTATCTAATTTGGTTGTTAATTATGTGATCATCTCTTTATTGTCTGGTTCCTAAGGAGATTGAAATTGTTTAAAACAATGCCTAAGGGGAAACTTAGAAAGGAAACTCCAATCAGACATCACCAACATGGACCACAGCTGAAGAAACTAGATGGACATTACACTAAAGCATCCATCTAGAACCACAGTCAACATAGTATATTCAATTGACAGACACTTCAGCACATAGCACCAGCAAAAAAGTCTTACTACAAAGCCACTCTACAAAATTGGTAGAGACAACTGCCTTGCCAGATTCACCAGAAGCATAAAAGATAAGGTAACATGACACCTCCAAAGAAACACAATAACTCTTTAGCAATAGGCCTCAAAGAAAAGGAAATGAATGAGCTGCCTGACAATTCAAAAGAATGAATTTCAGAAAACAATGAAATTGTAGAATACAACAGTTACTAATATGGCATTATGTAAAAATGTGGATGTGTAACCGATGTGATTCTGCAATCTGTATTTGGGGTAAAAATGGGATTTCATAACCAACTTGAATCTAATGTATGAAATATGATATGTCAAGAGCTTTGTAATGGAAGATGGCGGCGAGGGGAGTGCATTGCCCCCGTGTGCTGCTTCACTGTGTGGGAGTATGACAAGTCAGGACGGCTAAAGGCTATCTTGTTAGGAATTTCCAGCAATAGTGGGGTGCTCCGGAACCTGGAGGAAGGATTTCCATCACACGAGGATCGGCTACGGGGACTCAAACGCGAGAGGTTTGTCGCACGGAGGGTAACACTGCTTATTCAGCAAATCGCCCCGCGGCTAGAGTCTGCAGCGCACGCTGGGAAATGAGGAGATAGCGACACAGGGATACAGCGCTGCAGTTTCTGCCAGCCGTGCAAGCACCGTACTCAGGGCTGAATTCTTGGTTCGAGACGGGGGAAGGAAGCGGTCCATCTCGGTTCTCCACACCGGTCAGACCACAGAGGAGGCCAGCAGCCACCATGTTGGAAAGCTGATGTCACCATCCCTATTTTCGACTGACCGCAGCTCATTCAGCCATAGAACAGGTAATTTCAGGCTGCCATTCGCCTGCGGCTTGCAGACAGATTGCTAGGGTTCAGTGCCTGGGTGCTTCTTAGAACCTGATCTTATCGGAGCGAACACCGAGCGCGGGGTGGCCGAGTTCCGGCTCCCGGAACCGCCCTAGCCCAGGGCTGGGGAGCCTGCGGAGGCTGCTTCTTGGACCCTGCTCCTATCAGAGCATACACCAAGCACTAAGCGGCCGAATTCCGGCTCCCGGAACTGCCCTGGCCCAGGGCTAGGAGCCCACGGAAACTGCTTCTCGGTCCGGGTCCTGCTGAGGGCCGGTCAGGACTCACCCGTTGCTTTGGTTGCCCGGCAAGGGGAACGAAATGCTGCCATTCGCATAGGATACCAACATGGCAGAGATCTGATGTCATCAGAAAGCGGCGGAGGAGAGAACTTCATCAATACCAGCGGCGACAGAAACAGTTGGTCTCCTGGTAGGGGGGGTGAGGCACAGACACCCGAGTCTCCTCAATTTGTCGTCAAGCCAGAGGGGAGGAGCCGGGCTGCCACCAGCGCCCGGAGCAGGTCCAGCGGCTCACCAGCGTGGTGACCGCGTGACCCCAATTGGAGAGGGGGCGGAGCGGAGCCGCCACCCGCACCCGCAGGGTGGGCAGACCCGCGACCCAGTGGTACATGGGCGTGGTAGGAGGGCAGGGCAGAGCCGCCGCCCGCGCTTGCAAGGTAAACAGACCTGTGACAGATTGGCGGGTCAGGCCCAGTGGCCTGCCAGTGTGGTACACACGTCACCCCAACTGGAGTAGGGGCAGAGCAGATCCTTCTCCCACGCCCGGATCAGGTCCTGCTGGTGTGGTGGCCACGTGACCCCAATTGGAGTGGGGGCGGAGCGGAACCGCCACCCATGCCCGCAGGGTGAGCAGACCTGTGACCAACCTGCAGATCAGGCCCAGGGGTCCGCAGGCGTGGTAGGAGGGGCAGGGCAGATCCGCCGCCCGCGCCTCCAAGGTAGGCAGACCTGCGACAGACCGGCGGATCAGGCCCAGGAGCCTGCCGGTGTGGTACACACACCACCCTAATTGGAGTAGGGGCAGAGCAGAGTCACCGCCCGTGCCAGGAACAGGCCCAGCGACCTGCAGGCGGGGTAGTCACGACACCCCAATTGGAGTAGGGGCAGAGCAGAGCCGCCACAGATGCCCGAAAGGTGGGCAGATCTGCGACCGACCAGCGGGACAGGCCCAGTGGCCTGCCGGTACGACAGACACGTCACCCCATTTGGAGTAGGGGCAGAGTAGAGCCGCTGCCCGCGCCTGCAGGGTAGGCAAACCTGCAACTGACCGGCGGATCAGGCCCGGTGGCCTGCCGGCGTGGTACACTCGTCACCCCAATTGGAGTAGGGGCAGAACAGAGCCGCCGCCAGGACCCAGAACAGGCCCAGTGACCTGCCGGTGTGGTAGCCACGACACCCCAATTGGAATAAGGAGAGAGCAGAGCCGCCGCCCGCGCCTGCAGGAAAGATACGCAAGCAGTATGAAAAGACAAGGAAAGAAAGGACCACAAGCAATGCAGGTCAACGCAACTTTAGAAGAGGTAACAGCTGCAGCAGATGGAATGTCAGATAAAGAATTCAGGATATACATGCTTCAGATGATCTGGAGTATCAAGGAAGACATTAGACAGCAAAATCAGACAATGAAAGATCACTTCGACAATGAATTACACAAACAAATCCAGGAAGCAAAGGATCAACTATACAGGGAGATAGAGGTTATAAAAAACAAACAAACAGAAATCCTAGAAATGCAGGAAGCAATAAACCAACTTAAAAACTCAATGGAAAATACTACCAGCAGAGTAGAACACTTAGAAGATAGAACATCAGACAATGAAGACAAAGTATTTCAACTGGAAAAGAACATAGACAGCTCAGCAAGACTGTTAAGAAACCATGAGCAGAACATCCAAGAAATATGGGATAACATTAAGAGACCAAACTTAAGAGTCATTGGGATACAGGAAGGTACAGAGCTCCAAACCAAAGGAATGAGCAGTCTATTCAATGAAATAATACGAGAAAACTTCCCAGACTTGAAGAATGAGACAGAATCCCAAATCCTAGAAGCCTACAGGACGCCGAATGTGCAAAATCATAAGAGATCCACACCTAGACACATTATAATGAAGATGCCCAACATACAGAATAAGGAGAGAATTTTAAAAGCTACAAGAGAAAGGAAGCAGATTACATTTAGGGGTAAGCCGATCAGGATAAAAGCTGATCTTTCAACACAGACTCTGAAAGCTAGAAGATCCTGGAATAACATATTTCAAACACTGAAAGAAAATGGGTTCCAACCAAGAACTGTGTATCCAGCGAAATTAAGCTTCAGGATGGAAGATGAAATTAAAACCTTCCACGATAAACAAAAGTTTAAAGAATTCGCAGCTAGAAAACCATCTCTTCAAAACATCCTCGCCAAAACATTACAGGAAGAGGAAATGGAAAATAACAATGAAAAACAACAGTGGGAGGTAGGACAGTAAAGGGGGGGAAAATAATCAAAGAGGAAAACAAACCATGTTTAGTAACAGAAATAAACAAATATGGCTGGAAGAACAACCCATATCTCAATAATAACCCTAAATGTTAATGGCTTAAAATCACCAATTAAGAGACACAGGCTAGTAGAATGGATCACAAAACAAGACCCAACAATATGCTGCCTACAGGAGACGCATTTGATAGGAAAAGACATACATAGGCTGAAGGTGAAAAGTTGGGAAAAATCATATCACTCATATGGACTTCGGAAACAAGCAGGAGTGTCCATACTCATATCAAATAAAATAGATTTCAAGCCAAAGTTAATCAAAAGGGATAAAGAGGGACACTACATACTGCTTAAGGGAACCATACACCAACAAGACATAACAATCATAAATATTTATGCCCCAAACAATGGTGCAGCTATGTTCGTCAAACAAACTCTTCTCAAGTTCAAGAGTCTAATAGACCACCATACCATAATCATGGGAGACTTCAACACACCTCTCTCGCCACTGGACAGATCTTCCAAACAAAAGTTGAATAAGGAAACTATAGAACTCAATAACACAATTAATAACCTAGACTTAATTGACATATATAGAGTATACCACCCAACATCAAGCAGTTACACTTTTTTCTCAGCAGCACATGGATCCTTCTCAAAAATAGATCATATATTATGTCACAGGGCAACTCTTAGACAATATAAAGGAGTAGAGATAATACCATGCATCTTATCTGATCATAATGGAATGAAACTGAAAATCAACGATAAAAGAAGGAAGGAAAAAGCATACATCACTTGGAGAATGAACAATAGGTTACTGAATGATCAATGGGTTATAGAAGACATCAAGGAGGAAATTAAAAAATTCTTAGAGATAAATGAAAACACAGACACAACATATCGGAATCTATGGGACACATTGAAAGCAGTCCTAAGAGGAAAATTCATTGCTTGGAGTTCATTCCTTAAAAAAAGAAAAAACCAACAAATAAATGATCTCATACTTCATCTCAAAATCCTTGAAAAAGAAGAGCAAAACAACAGCAAAAGAAGTAGAAGGCAAGAAATAATTAAAATCAGAGCTGAAATTAATGAAATCGAAACAAAAGAAACAATTGAAAAAATTGACAAAACTAAAAGTTGGTTCTTTGAAAAAATAAACAAAATCAACAGACCCTTAGCGATGCTAGCAAAGAGAAGAAGAGAGAGAACTCAAATTACTAACATATGGGATGAAAAAGGCAATATCACAACAGACACTTCAGAAATACAGAAGATAATCAAAAACTATTTTGAATCCTTATACTCCAATAAATTAGAAGATAGTGAAGGCATAGATAAATTTCTTAAGTCACATGATCTGCCCAGATTGAGTCAGGAGGATATAGGCAACCTAAACAGACCAATATCAATTGAGGAAATAGAAGAAACCATAAAAAGACTACCAACTAAGAAAAGCCCAGGACCAGATGGGTATACAGCAGAATTTTACAAAACCTTTAAAGAAGAACTAATACCAATACTTTTCAAGCTACTTCAGGAAATAGAAAAAGAGGGAGAACTTCCAAATTCATTCTATGAGGCCAACATCACCCTGATACCTAAACCAGACAAAGACACTTCAAAGAAAGAAAACTACAGACCAATATCTCTAATGAACCTAGATGCAAAAATCCTCAATAAAATTCTGGCGAATCGGATACAAAAACATATCAAAAAAATTGTGCACCATGATCAAGTAGGATTCATCCCTGGGATGCAAGGCTGGTTCAATATACGGAAATCAATAAATGTTATTCACCACATCAATAGACTTAAAAATAAGAACCATATGATCATCTCGATAGATGCGGAAAAAGCATTCGACAAAGTACAGCATCCCTTTATGTTCAAAACTCTAGAAAAACTAGGGATAACAGGAACATACCTCAATTTTGTAAAAGCAATCTATGCTAAGCCTCAGGCTAGCATCATTCTGAATGGAGAAAAACTGAAGGCATTCCCTCTAAAATCTGGAACAAGACAGGGATGCCCTCTCTCTCCACTTCTGTTCAACATAGTTCTCGAAACACTGGCCAGAGCAATTAGACAGACGAAAGAAATTAAAGGCATAAAAATAGGAAAAGAAGAACTTAAATTATCACTATTTGCAGATGATATGATTCTATACCTAGCAGACCCAAAAGGCTCTACAAAGAAACTATTAGAGCTAATAAATGAATTCAGCAAAGTGGCAGGATATAAAATCAACACGCATAAATCAAAGGCATTCCTGTATATCAGCGACAAATCCTCTAAAATGGAAATGAGGACAACCACTCCATTCACAATATCTTCAAAAAAAAATAAAATACTTGGGAATCAACCTAACAAAAGAGGTGAAAGACTTATACAATGAAAACTACAGAACCCTAAAGAGAGAAATAGAAGAAGATCTTAGAAGATGGAAAAACATACCCTGTTCATGGATAGGCAGAACTAACATCATCAAAATGGCGATATTACCAAAAGTTCTCTATAGGTTTAATGCAATGCCAATCAAAATCCCAACGGCATTTCTTGTAGAAATAGAGAAAGCAATCATGAAATTCATATGGAAAAATAAAAGACCCAGAATAGCAAAAACAATGCTAAGCAGGAAGTGTGAATCAGGCGGTATAGCGATACCAGACTTCAAACTATACTACAGAGCAATAGTAACAAAAACAGCATGGTACTGGTACCAAAACAGGCGGGTGGACCAATGGTACAGAATAGAGGACACAGAAACCAATCCACAAAACTACAACTATCTTATATTTGATAAAGGGGCTAAAAGCATGCAATGGAGGAAGGATAGCATCTTCAACAAATGGTGCTGTGAAAACTGGAAATCCATATGCAACAAAATGAAACTGAATCCCTTTCTCTCGCCATGCACAAAAGTGAATTCAAAATGGATCAAGGAGCTTGATATCAAATCAGAGACACGGCGTCTGATAGAAGAAAAAGTTGGCTACGATCTACATTCGGTGGGGTCAGGCTCCAACTTCCTCAATAGGACACCCATAGCACAAAAGTTAATAACTAGAATCAACAAATGGGACTTACTCAAACTAAAAAGTTTTTTCTCATCAAAAGAAACAATAAGAGAGGTAAATAGGGAGCCTACACCCTGGGAACAAATCTTTACTCCTCACACTTCAGATAGAGCCCTAATATCCAGAGTATACAAAGAACTCAAAAAATTAGACAATAAGAGAACAAACAACCCAATCAACAAATGGGCCAAGGACTTGAACAGACACTTCTCAGAGGAGGACATACAGTCAATCAACAAGTACATGAAAAAATGCTCACCATCTCTAGCTGTCAGAGAAATGCAAATCAAAACCACCCTAATATACCATCTCACTCCAGTAAGATTGGCAGCCATTATGAAGTCAAACAACAACAAGTGCTGGCGAGGATGTGGGGAAAAGGGTACACTTGTACATTGATGGTGGGACTGCAGATTGGTGCAGCCAATTTGGAAAGCAGTATGGAGATTTCTTGGAAAGGTGGGAATGGAGCCACCATTTGACCCAGCTATTCCCCTTCTTGGTCTATTCCCTAAAGACCTAAAAAGAGCATGCTACAGGGACACTGCTACATCGATGTTCATAGCAGCACAATTCACAATAGCAAGACTGTGGAACCAACCTAGATGCCCTTCAATAGACGAATGGATAAAAAAAAATGTGGCATTTATACACAATGGAGTATTACTCTGCATTAAAAAATGACAAAATCATAGAATTTGCAGGGAAATGGATGGCACTAGAGCAGATTATGCTAAGTGAAGCTAGCCAATCCCTAAAAAGCAAATGCCAAATGTCTTCTTTGATATAAGAAGAGTAACTAAGATCAGAGTAGGGACGAAGAGCAGAAGAAGATTAACATTTAACAGGGATGAGAGGTGGGAGGGAAAGGGAGAGAGAAGGGAAATTGCATGGAAATGGAAGGAGACCCTCAGGGTTATACAGTGGAGGGGGTAGAGAGAGAGGAGGGGAGGGGAGGGGAGGGGAGAGGTGGGGAGGGGGGAGGGTGGAGGATGGGAAAGGCAGCGGAGCACAACAGACACTAGTATGGCAATATGTAAATCAATGGATGTGTAACTGAGGTGATTCTGCAATCTGTGTATGGGGTGAAGGTGGGAGTTCATAACCCACTTGAATCAAAGTGTGGAATATGATATGTCAAGAAATTTGTAATGTTTTGAACAACCAACAATAAAAAATTAAAATTAAAAAAAAAGAGCTTTGTAATGTTTTGAACAACCAATAAAAAAAGAAAACAATGAAATTTAAGAGAATACAGGGCTGGGGATGTGGCTCAAGCGGTAGCGCGCTCGCTTGGCATGGGTGCGGCCCGGGTTCGATTCTCAGCACCACATACAAAGATGTTGTGTCTGCCGAGAACTAAAAAATAAATATTAAAAAAAAAATTTCTCTCTTTCTCTCTCTCTCTCTCTCTCTCTCTTAAAAAAAAAGAAATTTAAGAGAATACAGATAGACAATCCAACAGAATTATATGATATGAATGAGAAATTCAGCAAAGAGATATAAACCATTTTTTAAAAAAGCCAATAAACAAACAAATAAAATATTTAAAAGAACCAAACAGATCTGGGCATAGTGGCATATAATCCTAGCTACTCAGGAGGCTAAGGCAGGAGGATTACAAGTGTGAGGCTAGCCTAGTGTTATGATGGGCAAAAGGTGTGACTTATGCAGTCGAGGGGGAGAAATAAAGAATGTCCATGCACTTCTGCCCTAGTCAATCCTTTATTCACTCAAATCATCAATACAATTTCACTCCACAGGTTCTTAATCAAGAAAACGACAATCCATAATGCTAGGCACTGCAATAGATATAATCAATTCACAGCAAACAATTCTAGATTAATTAATTCACAGCAAACAATTCTAGATCAATTATTCTAAGCACTGCAAACACTTAATCAGGACAGGCTCAAGACAGACATTCCCTCTGCGTGCTAAATTCAAGTGTCAGATCAAAAGTCTCAAGCCTTAGGCTTTAAATCCAGCAGATGCACACTTAGACCAAGGTGATCAGGTCAGAAACCAAAGCAGGTTTCTCCTGGGGTGGAGCTGACAGCTGGTTGAGGAGAGGGTCCTAAGGAGAAGTTGTGACTGTCACCAGGGTCAAGATATGGCTGAGAGTTTGAGAGTGGTAAGGAAAATGCAGAGGATCAGCAACCATAAAAAGTGTTGGAATGTCAGTCCAGGTCCTAATCAGGCTCTCAGTATGAGGCCATTAGTGTCGTCTGGCTATCTGTTCATCTGCTCTATTATTTATACCAAATTTGGGGGCTGTGAACCCCCCCCCCCTTTCAATCATTATCAGATGCCACTGGGTCTCAGTGACATCATTTACCCTGGGGTTAAAACATGGTCTGGTGGTCCCCACCCTGATCTTTTTGCCTTTCCCTCTTATTGGTGAGGACAGCCAGGCAGAGGCTTCACTCTGAATTTATCAGGGTGGGGGAGAAGTGACTTGTTTGTGCTTGAGAGCCATACTGGAGGGCTCCATTAGGCGTGCCTGGTGAGACTGCAGGTTTCAAACTGGAGTTTTTAAAATGGTATTGCTTAGGCCTAGGCCTAAGGCCATCCCCACACCTAGGCAACTTAGTGAAACCCTGTTTTAAAGTAAAAATTTTTAAAGGACTAGGAAAATAAATAAATAGAGTTATGCATGCTACTCAAGTGGTAGAACACTCCTGGGTTCAATCCTCAGTACTATTTAAAAAAAAAAAAAAACAGAATGAAAAGTTGGTTGTGGTGGCACACACTGTCACGAGGGGGCAAAATTGCATCAGATGCAGTCGAGGGGAGAAATAAAGAATGTCCATGCGCTTCTGCCCCTTTCAATGCTTTTTTTTTTTTAATTTTTTTTTTTTATTGGTTGTTCAAAACATTATAAAGCTATTGACATATCATATTTGATACAATAGATTCAAGTTGGTTATGAACTCCCAATTTTACTCAAATTACTCAATACAGTTTCACTCTACAGATTCTTAATCAAGAAAACGACAATCCTTTATACTAGGCACTGCAATAGATATAATCCATTCACAGCAAACAATTCTAGATTAATTCTAAGCACTTCAAAAACACTTAATCATGACAGGTGACAGACATTCCCTCTCCATGCCAAGTTCAAAAGTCTCAAGCCTTAGGCTTTATGTCCAGCAGATGCACACTCTTAGACCGTGGTGATAGGGTCTGGAACCAAGGCAGGCTTTTCCTGGCATGGAGTGGACGACTAGTTGAGGAGAGGATCCTAGGGAGAAGTTGCAGCTCTCACCAAGGTCCAGACCAGGCAGTAGAGTTTGAGAACAGTGAGGATCATGCAAAGGATCAGGAACCAAGGATAAGTAATGGGATGAAAAGTCCTCATCAGGCTCTCTAGCTCAAGTGCATCCTTGTTTTGGCTGGCTGAATCCCTTTTATCAGCTCTATTATTTATACTAAATTTTGAGGCTTTTGACCCTCTTTCAATCTTATCAGCTACCATGGGATTTCTCCATGACATCTGGTCTGGTGGTCTCCACCCTGATCTTCTTGCCTTTCCCTCTTATCAGGCCAGGACAGCCTACCAGGGGCTTCACTCTATTTATCAGGGTGAGGGGAAGTAACTTGTTTGAGGTCATACTGGAGGGCTCTGTGGGTGTGCCTGGGGAGACTGCAGATTTCAAACTGGAGTTTTAAAATGGAGTTGCTTAGGCTCAGGCTTAAGGCCATCCTCACACACACCTGGAATCCTAAAAACTCTGGAGGCTGAGGCAGGTAGGTGGTTTGTGAGTTCTAGGTCAACCTAAGCAACCTGGCAAGGCCCTAAGCAGCTTAGTGAGACCCTGCTCAAAATTAAAAATAAAAAGAGCTGGGGATATGGCTCATTGGTAAAGCACCCCTGGGTTCAATCTCAAGTGTCAAAAGAAAAATAAAAAGCCAATCACAACTCTTAATGATAAAGAACTCAATAAATGGTATAAAAAATAGTTAAGTGACTTAACAGCAGAATTGGTCAAGCAGAAGAATTTCTGAGAAGACAGGTCTTTTGAAATGATTCAGATTTTTAAAAAAGAAAGAAGAAGAAAAATTGAAAAGTATGAAGCAAGCCTTAGAGACTTCAGAGATACTATCAAGCAAGAAAACTCGGGCATTATGACTGTTCCAGGAGAAGAAAAGGGAAAAGGCATAGAAAAGAAATTTTTTAAAAAAATAATTGGTGAAAACTTTCCAAATCTTAAGATATGGACATCCAGGTCCAGGAAGCTCAAAGGATCTCTAATTGTAAGGAACGGTGGAAAAGCTCGGTAAACTCAACAAGCCAAAACAGCCGTTTACCTGTCTGAGATTTTATTAGCAGGACCATAGCGGCCAGTCACAGAAGAGAAGGAGGTTTTGAGAGAGAGAGAGAGAGGGAGGAGAGAGAAAAAGAGAGGGGGAGAGTAAGAGAAGTAAAGTAAGAAAGAGAGCGGGAGAATAAGAGAGCGAGCACGAACAGGGTGTTGATACTTATGGGCTTAACACAGGATGAGGAGGAGCAAGGCGAGTGGGCTGTTACTTCTTCATTGGCTGAGACTTTGCGCCACTTCAGGGATTGGAGGTGCTTCATTCAAAGTTCGTGCCATTCACAGAGATTGGAGGTGACGGTTCACGCGCCATTCAGTGCGTCATGGACCTGAGCTCCCAGAAGAGAAGCACTCTGGGCGCCATCTTTACCAACACTAATAGATTCAACCAAAAAAGATTCCAAGACATGTTAGAGTCAGATTGTCAAAGTACAAGACAGAGAATTCTAAAGACAACAAGAGAAAAACATCAAGTCACATATAAGGGAATCCCCATTAGATTAAACACAGACTTCTCTGTAAATATCTTACAGGCCAGGAAAGAATGGAATGATTTATTCAAAGTGCTGAAAGTAAATAATACTATACACAACAAAGCAATCCTTCAGAAATTACAGAGAAATAAAAACTTTCCAAGACAAAAACTGGGTATTAAATTACCAAATTAAAACACATAAACTGTCTGAATGGATTAAAAAAAAAAAAAAAAAACTAGACCCAAGGATAACACTGCCTAAAAGAAATTGACTTAGCCAGTATAGACCCACATACAGTGAAAATGAAAGAATGGAAAGAGATATACTATGCAAATGGAAACCAAAAGTTAGTAAGAGTATCTATACTTTAAAAAAAAAAAAAAGAAAGAAGTCATTATATAAAAATAAATAAATAAGGTCATTCTATACTGATAAAGGAATCAATAAATGTAAATATATATGCACCCAAGCTGGAAGCACCCAATTATATGAAACAAACTTGATTAGATTTAGATATAAAAGAAAAGAGAGATTCTATTTCAATAATAGGGACTTCAACATATCATTTCATCAATGAACAGATCATCCAGACAAAAAGATCAACAAAGAAACATCAGACTTAAACTATGCTGTGGACCAAATGATCCTAACAGATATTTTCAAAACCTTTCATCCAACAGCTACAGAAAACATTCTTCTCATCAGCATGTAGAACATTCTCCAGCATATAACATGTGTTAGGCCACAAAATAAGTCTCAAAAATTCAAAAATATTGTATCATAGCATATATTCTCTGCAGGAAATAAAAATAAAAATCAACAAAAAGAAACTTTAGAAATTGTACAAATATATGAAAATTAAACAATATTCTCTCTCAGTACTAGGGAATTGAACTCAGGAGTACTCTATCATTAATCTACATCCTTAGCACTTTTTTAAAATTTTATTTTATTTATTCTAATTAGTGATGTATGACAGCAGAATGCAAGTCAATTCATGTTACACAAATAGAGCACAATTTTTCATGTCTCTAGTTGTACACAAAGTAGAGTCACACTACTCATGTTCTTATGGTAATGATGTCCGTCTCATTCCACTGTCTTTCCTACCACCATGCCCACTCCTTTCCTCTCCTTCCCCTTTGCCCTATCTAAAGTCTATTCCTCCCATGCTCCTCCCCCATCCCATTATGAATCAGCATCCTTATATTAGAGAAGACATTCTGCATTTGTTTTTGGGGGATTGGCTTACTTTACCTAGCATTATATTCTCCAACTCCATCCATTTACCTGCAAATGCCATGATTTTATTCTCTTTTAATGCTGAGTAATATTCCATTGTGTATATATAGCATGTTTTCTTTATCCATTCATCTACTGAAGGGCATCTAGGTTGGATCCACAATTTAGCTACTGTGAATTGTGCTGCTATAAACATTGATGTGGCTGTGTCCCTGTAGTACATTGTGTTTCTTTAAAATTATTTTTTAGTTTTAGTTGGACACAATACCTTTATTTTATGTGGTTCTGAGGATCGAACCCAGGGCCTTGCATGTGCTAGGCAAGTGCTCTACTGCTGAGCCACAATCCCAGCCCTATAGTATGCTGTTTTTAAGTCCTTTGGGGTAAAAACCAAGAATGGGATAGCTGGGTCAAATGATGGTTTCATTCCAAGTTTTCCAAGGAATCTCCATATTGCTTTCCATATTGGTTGCACCAATTTGCAGTCCCACCAGCAATGTAAGAGTGTCCCCATATCCTCGCCAACACATATTATTGTTTTTATTCTTAATAGCTGCCATTCTGACTGGAGTGAGATGAAATCTTAGAGTAGTTTTGATTTGCATTTCTCTAATTCCTCCCTTTTTATTTTTATTTCAAGACAGGATCTCACTAAATTGCTGAAGCTAGCCTCCAACTTGTGATCTTCCTGCCTCAGTATCCAGAGCACTGGGATTACAGTGTGTACCACCATATCCAGTTTGTCAATGGCCTTAAGTATTTATTTTTCTACATAAGACCATGAAGTCTTGGAGAAGAGGAAGAAAACCAAAGACTAAGAACTACAGATATAAAATAGTCAAATGGCCTATGGAAGCTGGGCGCAGTAGCACACACCTATAATCCCAGCTACTCGGGAGGTTGAGGCAGGAAGATCACAAGTTCAAAGTCAGTCTAGGCAATTTGATGAGGCCCTCAGCAACTTACTGAGACCCTGTCTCAAAATTTTAAAATAAAAGGTCAGGGATGTAGCTTAGTGAGAAAGCACTTCTAGGTTCAATCCCCAGAACCAAAAAAAAAAAAAAAAAAAGGAAAAGGACCTGTGAAAAGTGTCAGAATATTCTCAAATGTCACAGGACTAGACACTCAAATATTATTGAATGATTATGCAAATTCAATTTAAAATTAATTTACTCAGCATATGAAACTTATAATTAAACTTTTTCTTTTTGTCCTATAACTCATTTTATCCACTTCTGAACTACTTTTTCTTTTTTTAAAGCTATTTCCGAAGAAAATTCCAGGAGGCCAGTGGAGAAATATTGTGGAATCCCCATTCTAGGGAATATGGAAAAAGGAGATTTATGCCAGATATATGCACACCTCCAAGCTCAAGCACCGCTGCCTTTGCTAATGCTGCTCGGGTTGCAATAATGAAAGAAAAGGATTTATTTAAATTTCTTGAAGAGCTCAAAAGTAAGAGCCATTTGTTCCCTCCCCACTTTTTAAAAGGATTTATTTATATGACTACTCAGAAATAAAACCTAGAGGCCAAGAGCAGGGCCTGAGACTCTTCTGAGTTACTGCTCTCTGTCACACAAATACCATTTGGATGCACAGGTATCCCTCACCTGAGTCTTCAGATTCCTGGGTGAAGCCTAAAGTCTGCAGATGGGTGTGGAGTAGGAACAGGAAAGTGAAGGAGGGCCATGACCAATGAGAGAAGAATAGGGAAAAAGCAAAATAGGTACCACGTTTGTCTTTTATGGGAACGACTTATGTTGTTAGTGATACCATTTTTGTTTTTATCTTTTTAGGATGCAATTTCCATTCAGATAGCCCATATTCAAAAATATCCATCTTTCCATTGTTTCCTAATGTGGATGGGGTGGTGATGGGAAAGCCATTCAGAGACACACAAAAATTAGAAATGCTAAGGAGAAAGGAGCCTCTGAATTTCTTTGAGGACTATTTTTTCCATAAAAGAGACTGGAAAATACAGGTGAGATTTAGGTTATGTCACATTAGCTAATTTAAATTTTACATTTTTAAGTACCAATTTAACAGAATAACATGCTTTTTATTTTTAGTCATTATATTTCAAACCAGATTCCATAACCACGTTCCTAAATATAAGCCCAGATGTAGATACTTCATTTAATTTCAACAAATTGTTAAGACTTACTGAAAAATGACGATCCTAAATTTGGGGTTGGGATATAGAATTCAAGAATAATAACACTAGAAGGCCTGAAGTCTCTCTCTACTGCTCCCCCACTGTGTCAGGGATTTGAAGCTATATTTTGGACTCCCTTGACCATCTCAAGACTGTAGTTGGCCAGACACCATGGGATGAGAGGACCCAGGTCCACACAAATTAAGCAATGGTGTGAGGAGAGGGACCATTCTGAGCTTGACCCAGAATCCCAGCTGTACCTCTGGCCCTGCTTTAAGCTCTATTGTCTCTAACTTATTTTTCCCTGAAAATGTTGTCCTCATTAGTTTTAAGGTCACAGGTAAATATGCTCATGTTTTCAGAGGTATTCTCTCAGGAAGCTCTGGCCTTACCCCAGATTGGTTGCAGTTCTCCCTGCTTGAACAAAAGAATTAAGATTTGTCTAGAAACCAGCCCAGGCTATAGGGGCATATATTGAGTTCCAGAGGTCCATGCCTGGTTCACCTCATTATGAAATCACTAGAAGGCCCTTCAAACAAAGGGTTTTTATGTGATTCTGGAGGGATATCACTGTCAAAAATTACCTTGAGGTCAGACTTTTACTTTATCTCCCCAAACAAAGTCACACCCAGGCACATGTCACTGATAAGATGGAAATAAGAGGACACTCATCCCTCTTTAAATTTATGTGCCAAGGGGCTGCGGTTGTAGCTCAATGATAGAGCACTTGCCTAGCATGTGTGAGGCACTGGGTTAGATCCTCAGCACTAAATTAAATAAAGGTATAAAAAATTCCACTATAAAAAATTATGTCCTAACATTGAGTCACCCCTCTCCCATTATTTTTATCATCAGTTTCTCCAACTAGAATAAAAAGTTCATGTAGACAAGAACCTTATTTCTTTTGATAAGTATCTCTAGCACTTAAAACAAAGCCTGGCCTTTTTTTTTTTTTTGTCTGATTTGGTGCTAAGAATCAAACCCAGAGCCTCAAACATGCTAAGTATATATACTCTACCACTGAGCTACACTCCTAGCCCCTTTGGATGAAAGAAAATTATAACACAAATAGTTTGTTTTTTGAGGGCATCCTATGTGTTAATAATTTTAATAGAGAAAGCACCAATAGCTTGCTATATTGTCACCTGGCTTCTACTTTTGTCCTTTTCAATCTGTTCTCCATACACTAACCAAAATGGCTCTGTTAAATTGAGCTTGAAATCTGCTCCCTCAGAGATTAAAAACAAAATCTTTATGACAATTTAGATCCTACAAAATCTAAATCTAAGCCTTTCAATAACTTCAACCACTAGTAGCTATTTACATTTAAATTAATAAATCCTGTTCCTCTGTCATACTAACCACATTTCAAATGCTCAGTAGCCATATGTGGCAAATGGACACCATATTAGATGGCACAAAAATAGGACATTTACATCACTGTGAAAAGTTCTATTGGACATCACCGACTTAGACCCTCCCTGCAGATCCAACGATCTCTCTTCCCACTGCTCACCTTCCAGCACACTTCACTCTACCTGCAATGTCTCACTACTGTGCCTTACTTGCTTCCATCTCACTCTAGCTTTGTTCTTCCCTCTGCTTGAATGCTGTTACCTAGACATCTGCATAGCTCTCTCCCTCACCTCTTTCAGGTCTTGTCCCAAATGTCATTTCAGAATGCCTTCTCTAGCAATCATATTAAAATGATAATCCCCACATTGCTAATGTGCAAGTGCCACTTTAATTGTTCACTTCAGATGGATAATTTTATGTTATATGAATTTTCATCTCAATAAATTTAACATGTATTTAAATAAAATCACACCTCTAATGGTGCACACCTCTAATCCTAATAACTCAGGAGGCTGAGATTGGAGGATCACAAGTTGAAGGCCAGCCTCAGAAGTTGGTGAGAGAACCTAAGCAATGTAGGGAAACCTTGACCCCCCAAAATAAAATAATTAGGCCAGGTGTAGTGGTGCACTCCTGTAATCCCATTGGCTTCGGAGGCTGAGGCTGGAGGACTGTGAGTTCATAGCCAGTCTCATCAACTCAGCAAGACCCTGTCTCTAAAATATAAAAAAGGGCTGTGGATGTGGCTCAATGTTAAGTGACCCTGGGTTCAATCCCTGGTACAGAAAAAAAAATTAATCAAAGAAATAAAAAATCTACAACTTCCAATATCCCCATCCCCTTCCCTGATTTTCTCCATAACATTTATTACCAGCTAATATATTACATTCTTCATGTAATAGATCACATATTTTGCATATATATGTATATTACATCTATATCCACTTTATCTAATATTTATGTCCATATATATTATACTTCATCTAATATGCTATAAGATATAAATTTACATTTATAATAATAGAATATATGTATAAATATATAGTATGTTAAATAATGTATATATATTATGAGATCTCATGTACTGTGTGGTAGATCTATTCTAATATACTACACATCTAATCTACTATATACTTGTAAATGTTAATTGGAACCAGGAAATGGGATTTTCAAGTTTTAGAATGAAAGTAAGGGAGCTATATGAACACTCCCCCACCCATCCAGCTGTTCTTCATGGCCCAACCCACTCACAGATTCCCCATGAGAACATAAAAATACTGGATGATATTAAATTAAATTAAATGACAAACATTACAAAATGTATTTGGCAAGTCACAGCAGTGCACACCTATAATCTCAGCTACTCAGGAGGCTGAGGCAGAAGGATTGTAGGTTAGAGGCCATCCTTGGCAATTTAGCAAGACTCTGTATCTAATAAAAAACAAAAAAGGACTGGGTATGTAGCTCACTGGGGTTCAATTCCCAGTACAATAAATAAAGTATTCCAATCAAGGAAAATTCTCAAGTTTCAGAAAGCAAGAGAGAGCTGGCACAGTGGTGCACACCTGTAATCCCAGTGCCTTGGGAGGCTGAGGTAGAAGGATCTCAAATTCAAGGCCAACCTTAGCAACTTAGCAAGACCCTGTCTCAAAATAAAAATAAAAAGGACTGGGGATATAGCTCAGTGGTAAGCTCTCCTAGGTTCAATTACCAATAGCAATAAATACATAAGTTTTTAAAAATGAAAAATAAAAACAAAATGCAAGCGAGAACCTAAAGCCAGAATGACAAGCTCATAAAGTGGCCCTGGGAGTGGCCAGGGAGGGGAGGCAGGTAGAGCACATGGCTCCAGGCCCTCATGTCTAGGGGCTAGGGTAGGGGGAACCATCCAGGATTAGGAAATATGTACCCTTAGAGATAAGCTGGCAATTGAGACCTCTACAAAAAAACAAATTTTGGAAGGGCTGCCCTCTCAGTGAAAAGAGAAGTAAAAAATTCTACATAGGCATAAATGTGATTTGCCAAAGCTCTGAATGGAAAAGCAAGTATTTTGTGATAAATTTCAAAGTTGAGATTGTGAAATACATGGATATGCTATCTGAATTTATAATTTCCATATTTGATGAAATCTCTTAAGCTTTAAAATTATCCTAAAAACGGTTTTTAGGGTCTGGGGATGTAGTTCAGCAGTAGAGTGCTTTCCTAGCATGAGGCCTTGAGTTTGATCCCCAGCACTGAAGTAAAATAATATATATATATATATTAAAAATTTAAAAACCGACTTCAGACTATAGCTACCTTGAGAAGTCTGCCAGACACAAACATATCCAAATCCTAGAAATCACATGGTACACACACACACACACACACACACAATTCTTTGGAAGATAGGCAAAAATTACAGTCATACAAGGAAATAATCTACTCTGAAAAAGTCAGCAATAAAATAAATAGGAGTAGCATTACAATAATTCAATATAACAGAGTTAATGTCTAAAACACTATTAAAGTAAATACTACTTTTTGCTGGGTGTGATGGCACCTACCTATAATCCCAGAGACTTGGGAGGCAGAGGCAGAAAGAATTCAAGTTAAAGGCCAGCCTCAGCAACTTAGCAAGGCCCTAACAATTTAGTGAGACTCTCTCTCAAAATAAAAATAAAAGGGACTGGGGATGTGGCTCAGTGGTAAAGAACACTTGGCTTCAATTCCCAGTACCAATAATAATAATAATAAAATATTATTATTATTATTAAATTAAATCTACTGTCTTTAAATAATTAAAGAGAAATTTCAAAAGGAATAGAAAACCTAATTGGGGGTGGGGGCAGTATACAGAATGGGGGAAGAGGGCTCATTTGAAAAGAACCAAATAGAACTACTAGAGATGAAAAATATAGCATTCAGGGGCTGGGATTGTGATAGAGCACTCACCTAGCACATGTGAGGCCCTGGATTTGATCCTCAGCACCACATAAAAATAGATAAATAAAATAAAGATATTGTGTTTAACTACAATTTAAAAATGAATATTTTTTAAATATAGCATTTAATTAAAAAAAATAAACAGTAGATTATTTATAGTAAGAAGACTGTGAACTGGAAGACAGAGCTGAGGAACTTACCTAAACTGCAACACAAAGAAAAACTAAAGGAAAAGATAATAAACATGAAGGGTAACATGAGCAATTCCAACAGAATACAAAAAGAGCTCCAAAAGGAAAAAAAAATGGAGTGGAGAAGAATCAATATTTGAATAGATAATGGCTGAGAGTTACATAAACTGATGATTATCTAAAGTGATGAAAAAAAATGAATTCTTAGATTGAAGAAAGCACTCTGGAGCAAGGTACATAAATGCAAAACCAACTTGAAATACTGCAGTGAAATTAAAGTTCATGGAAAAAAACACTTTAAAAGCAACCATAGGGCCGGGGTTGTGGCTCAGTGGTAGAGTGCTTGCCTAGCATGCATGAGGTACTGGTTTGATCCTCAGCACCACATAAAAATAAACAAATAAAATAAAAGTATTGTGTCCATCTACAACTAAAATATATTTAAAAAAAAAAAAAAAAGCAACCATAGAGGACTGGAGATTTGGCTCTGTGGTAGAACACCTGCCTGGCATGCATGGGGTCCTGATTTCAATTCCTAGCAACACACACACACACACACACACACACACACACACATACACAAAGGCATTTCAATACAGCAATAATAGAACATTAAACCAAATGCAGGGCATTCCTAAGTGTGACCCCTATATAATTGTACAGATCACATGTCCACGAAGCTGGCCCTTAGAGAAAGGAAAAGTGAAGGGATAAGATCCCAGGAAGGACCAGGCATAATGGTTCATGCCTGTAATTCCACAGCTGAGGCAGAAGGATCTCAAGTTCAAGACCAGCCTCAACAATTTAGCCATGCCCTAAACAACTTAGCAAGACCCTGTCTCAAAATAAGAAAGAAAAAGGGCTGGGGATGTGGCTCAGTAGTTCAGCGCCTCTGGGTTCAATCCCAGATACCAAAAACAAACAAACAAACAAAAAAACCCAGGAAGGAACAAATAGAGAATACAGGATTGAGTTTGCCCTAGGAAATCAGGAAAAACTTTCTCATATAAAAGGAAAAGAGGAAAAAATGGTTAAAGGATGGAGAAATCATAGGGTAGGCAGAAGAGTTAAGAGAATTCATGTTAGATAGCTTTAAAGAGACAAGATCAGCCAGGCATGTTGGCATACAATTAATTCTGGCTACTCAGGAGGCTGAGGATCACAAGTTTGAGGACAGCCTGAGCAATTCAGTAAGACTCTACCACCAAATTAAAAATAAAAATGGCTGGGGATGTAGCTCAATGGTAGAGCAGTTGCCTAGCACATGCAAAGCCCTGGGTTTAATCTCCAATACCATAAACAAACAGAAAAAGAGCCAAAATCATCAGTTGAGAAAGTTTGAAGATCTGGCTTCCAGCAGCCACTATGGTAAGAGTGAATGAAGAAAGAGAATGTCAAGCAGTACTAAAGGCCTGGACAGGACTACATGATAAGACATTTTCAAAAAGAGCAAGCAGTATATGTAATTTCCACTAGCAATTGTTCAATAGCACAGTACAGGGGAAATAGCCATGGGTTGCCTGTCAGAAGTCTGGAAGTAATACAAGTGGTACTCTGTGGAGGGTACCTTCATTTTTGGTGCTTGTAATAGCTTGGGACATTTGGGTCAGGATGGAGTTGGCTCCTCTTTATTCTCCATATCTAGTCCATAAGCCATCTGATCTGTATTTCTCTTATGAATAGGTTTTGTCATTATTAAAGAACCTTTACTAAATATCCAATTTACATGTGGCACTATTCTAGGGGCTCCAACACAACTGACAAATAGTTTAACAATAACCTTATAAATCATATGCAAATTCTCTCATACTGAAATATATTTTTGTTTATTATATCTTTTTGTATGTATAATTCAAACTAAAATGTATTACTAATCTTCTTTTTTAAATGTACATAAAGGCAGCAAACATAAAGCCTGTGAACATTTCTTCAAACTATTCAGATGACATCCTTGCCATCAATCAAATACTCAAGAAAAAGCACAGATGGACAGTGGCTGATGCAGCTGCTATTAAACAGCATGTGAGTGTTCATAGTTGACCGCCTTCCCAGCCACATTAACAAAAATATTTTCCATTTCAATACTCTCCCATAAACCCAAGAGCATTTTTATCTGCTCTCTGTCTTTAAAATGAAACAAGATAGAAAGATGATCATGGTGATATACATATGTAATCCCAGCAACTTGAGAGGCTGAGACAGGAGGAGCATGGGTTCAAGGACAGTCTGGGCAACTTTGCAAGACTCTGTCTCAAAATAAAAAATAAAAAGGACAAGGGATGTAGCTCAATGGTAGAGCACCCTTGGGTTCAATTCCTAGTACAAAAAAAAATTAAAATGAAACACGATGGTTTCTCATTTGTATCCACTGTAATGATAATATTTTTTGCTCTATAATCAAACAGATTCAAATGTTAAATGTTAGGATTCATCCTGGTAATCACCTAAGTAGGTATACCTAGCATCAGTTCTATAACATTCATTTGTTTCATGATAGAAATAGCAAACAAATTAAGGTAATAAATCCACTGTCACCATGAGTGATGTACTCAGAATTGAGATGAATGAAAGCATCATCATTATAGCAACTAACAATGTTAACAATAGCTTAAAGGTACTTTGCAAGTGCTAGACACAGCACTATACAAACATTCTACAAGTGCTCTGCAGGTACTGATTCATTTAATTATCACAACAACCCTTTGAGACAAGTACTGTTATTATTCCTTGTCATGTGCATAAAAAGGTTAAGGCACTAAATTAGTAAGGAACAGATTAAGGATTATAAACATGGGGAGAGTGGCTCCAGAATAAACACTTTTAACAACTCTATGCTTCCTGTCTAGTTTTGTGACCTAACTTTTAGCAATTTGTGTACCCCACAGAAAAAGAGCAGGATATAATTACTTTTTGCCACTTCTTTTCTGCATTTTTTTTTTTTTTGTGTGTGTGTGTGCGTGTGTTTGGGCCATACTAGGAATTGAACCCAGAAGCTCTCTACCAAAGAGCTACATCCCCACTTCTTTTTATTTTTTTGAGACAGAGACTCACTAAGTTGCCAAGGTTGACCTTGAATTTGTGATCCTATTGCCTCAGCCTCCTGTCCCTCTGCACTTGATACTAACAATCAAGCTCTCCTCGGCTTGGGTTGGGATAAATGAATTATGTGTGTTCTGTAGTACACGCCACAGAAACAGAGGAGCGAGCTCCCAGCAGTCTCATCGTGGTCACACGCACACTAAAGTAAAAGGAAGCTGCATATAGCTAGAGGCCTCCATCCCTGGGGCACCAACTGCCCCAAGGGCTAAGAAGCTTGAGATCAAATAGTTTGGCATCCTTGTAATCCAGTCACAGAAGAACACTGGCATCTCTGTATCAGGTAAAGGAATAGCTAGAGTGACATTCTTTGAGCTATTTCAATCTACCTTCCTTGTTTCAGCCATCACCCATATAATGATACTTAAATTTGTCCCAAGCCTAGACTTTTTTCCTATACTTTGTCTCAATGATCTACCTGAAAAAAGTTCCACCTCTATGCTGTCTCATAGCACATAAAATTCAACATGCTCTAACCACTTCTCATCTTCTGCAGCAAACTGGCTCTACCTAGGGATTCTGCATCTCAGTTATTGATACAGAATCCACTCAATCACTGAAGCTTTAAGGCCAGGAACTATCCTTAATTTTTGCATTTTTCCTCATTCCACACATCTACCAGTCCCCAAACCCATCCTCTCATTCTGGGGAATTTTTGAAATCTATCTTCATCCCATCCCTATTACCTCTGCCTTAAGTTGAGGCCCTCCACAGGTCTCACCTGTATAACAGCCTCCAGCCCACTATCCTTAGCCATGTAGCTGCTCCCCTCCAACCAATCTCAACACAGCTACCAATGATCTAACATGAAGATCCAACCAGGTCATTATCCTGCTAAAATGCGAAGGCTTCCCTCTCAGCCATAGCAGGCTTTTTCAATTTTCTACTAAACACACTGAAGGATTTATTTCATTACAACATGATTTTCACAAGGAAATGACTCTCCCCACCCATACTGAATCACTGATTTATAAGATTAAGTTTTAAGAGTCTGCTGCTTCTCCATTGTCACTCCATTCCTCCCACTTTTTTTTTCAATATTGGGGATTGAACCCAGAGGCATTCTACTACTGAACAACATTCCCAGCCTTTTTATTTTTCACCTGAGGCAACGTCTTGCTAAGTTGCCAAGGCTGGCCTCCAACTTGTACTCCTCTTGCCTCAGCCTCTGGAGTCACTGGGATCACAGGCGTGTGTCACTATGACCAGCTTTCCCTCCCACTTTCAATGTGACACTCCAGCAATACCAAAGTGCCTGAATCCTCTGATCAATTCCAGAAGGCTGACTGTATTTCAGCCTTTGTTTATTCTGTCTCCTCCCTAGAACACCTTCCCATCACCACTCACTCCCTCAATATTACCAAATACTTAAGGACTTAGCTTAACTCTTTTCCCTGGTTCTCCTGTTTTAGGAGATATAATTAGTACTCAATTCAACCTATCTCCATCCCATACTTCTCCTTATTTTAGTCCATTATATTTTTATAAAATTTCTTATTATCTCATTATTCCTAAGCAACACATTTTGATTGTCCAGCAACTCTTAGCTCAAATGTCCTTAAGAGGCACTACCTAATGTACAGACTCAATGATTCTCAAATACATAACTCTTGGGCTACTATGATTGTAGTCCACATGTCAAAGATATTTGGCAGTAACTACAGTAAACTATGTTCTCATTGCAGGTAAAGAGAGCTACAGAAAACTATAATTTAGGAGTTGCCCTTGCACATCAGAAAGAAATGTTAAATCTCTGGCAGAAGGTACGAGGGGATCTGATTGGAATAGACACTAACAATGAGTCCTTTTATGACACCTTTTCTACTTATACATGGTCCTGGAATGTTTGCCAAGAATTACTTTCTCCTAAGGACTTACGGTTATATGATGCCTACACCAATAAAAATTTCCCACTTAACTCCGGATTCTCTTCCGCATCGGATGTCAGTGAATGTGACAGAGAGACAGGAAGAAAAAGAAAACGGAAAGGTTTTAGAATGTTTCAACAATGAAATTTCTACATTTCCTAAACAACTCATCAAAAACTACTTTTTCAGTTATCAAAATTATGATTTCTTGCTTTTGTCTAGTACATTCTTAGCAGCTGGAAATTTTGCCATCTTTTGGATTCTGACCAGTAAAAATCTGTAAGTCATAAAATGGTTTCCTTTCCTAAATCTTTGATAAGTAGATGCCACAGTTAGTTCCAGCTACACTCTGCTGCCCCCACCTGGCATAAAACTGCCAGGGCCTCAGCAGGAAAGTTCAAAAAACAGGTAAGCATCTGAGTGACTAATTATAAAAGGGAACTAGTTTTTTTTTAATTGCTTTTATTTTTAAAATACATGACAGCAGAATGCATCACAATTCTTATTAGGCATATAGAGCACATTTTTAATATCTTTGTATATAAAGTATGTTCACACCAATTCGTGTCTTCATACATGTACTTTGGATAATGATGTCCATCACATTCCTCCATCATTGCTAACCCCCTGACCCTCCTTTCCCCTCCCACCCCTCTGCCCTATCTAGAGTTCATCAATTCCTCCCATTGCTCCCTCTCCCTACCCAACTATGAGTCAGTCGCCTTATGTTTCAGAGAAAACATTTGCCATTTGTTTTTTTTTAAATATACTTTTAGTTGTAGATGGCACAGTACCTTTATTTTATTTACTTATAATTATGTGGTGCTGAGGATAGAACCAGTGCCTCACACATGCTAGGCAAGTGTTTTACCACTAAACTACAACCCCAGGCCAGGGACTAGGTTTTCAAATGTACATGGAAGTGGTTAGAGGCAGTGCATGACAATAACCCTTCCATTTCAGGGAATAATGTCACCACCACCACCCCCAGAGGAATGGTGATTAAATTTGGATGTTCCTAAGTGTCCTTAGCCACACACCTGTCTCTTGGCTTGCTCCTACCCATAGTTGATCTCATCTATTACCTTTGCTACTAAAGAACACATATCTAATGAAAAAACAAATATATAACTATAATACAAGTTATTGGGAAGACTGTCATTTTTATTGTGGTAAAATGTACATTACATAAGGGCTGGAGTTGTGCTCAGTAGTAGAGCACTTGCCTAGCATGAGAGAGGCACTGGGTTTGAACCTCAGCACCACATTAATGAATAAAATAAAGGTATTGTGTCCATGTATAACTAAAAATATTTTTTAAATGTACATTACATAAAATATCCTATTTTAAATAATATTTAAATGTTTATCATCATATCTGTTACATTTTTATTCTTCCTAGTTCCACTCATTTCCCCCTCTTTTGGTAACAGGGATTGAACCAAGGGGCACTCAACTATTGAGCCACATCCCCAATCTGTTTTTTGCTTTTGAGACAGTGTCTTGCTAAGTTGCTGATGCTGCCTTTGAACTTGCAATCCCTCTGCCTCAGCCTCCTAAGCTACTGGAGGTATGTGCCACCATGCTCAGCTCCACTCTTATAGTTCTTAGAACCCCTATGGTTCTTGAGAACTGATCATAGACAATTTTGGGATTGTACCAACATTAATCAACTTTTTTTTTAGGGGGGGTAGCTGGGATTGAACTCAAGGGCACTTCACCACTGAGCCATATCCCCAACCCCTTTTATTTTTTACAACATGGTTTCACTAAGTTGTATAGGGCCTTGCTAAGTTGCTGAGGTGGTCTCAGACTTTCAATCCTCCTGCCTTAGTCTCCCAAATCCAAATTACAGGTGTGAGTCACCATACCCAGTTTATACTAGCCTTTTAATATATAGTCAAGATATCAAAAGTGTTGTTTCCATAGCTAATTCTGATCTAAAAATGTAAGGGAAGAGATCCTCTATTTGTAAGAATTATCCAAGAGAATGATTTGCAGGTGTGTGGCTAATCCACCCCAAATCATCATATGGTACAAATGTTCCCCCACCATGCCACCCAGTGTTGGGGACCTAACCCAGGGCCTCAGGCATGTTAGTCAAGTTCTCTACCACTGAGCTACCTCCTCAGCCCCATACAATCAATTTAATAAAAGGCAGAGATTATCTAATGAAGAAACAAATATATAACTATAATACAAGTTATTGGGAAGACTGTAATTTATTAATTATTAATAATTAATAAATTTTTATTTTTATTAATTATTATTTATCTTTATACATTCTCAGTTTGGAGTTAATAAATGGAAACGGAGCTAAAGCTAATCCTCTGAATATTACAGTTGCTTTAAATTTATTTAGATCATGATCAGTCATGAATCATTTGCAAGGTAATTCCTATTTGTGGGTTTATTTATTTTTTTAAATTTTAAGTTGTTGATGAAACTTTATTTATATGCAGTGCTGAGAATTGAACCCAGTGCCTCACACATGTTAGGTAAGCACTCTACCACTGAGCTACATTTCTAGCCCCTATAGGTTTCTTGAACAGTAGCCAGGTTCATATTTACTGAAAAAGATGCAAGACCAAAAAACTAAACATTAGTCTAGAACAAATGTGGGGTTTTTTGTTTTTGTTTTGTTTTGTTTTTGGTACTGGGGATTGAACCCAAGTTTGCTGTAACACTGAGCTATACCCCCAGCCATTTTAGTTTCTGTGTGTGTGTGTGTGTGTGTGTGTGTTACTAGGGATTGAACCCAGGGCTTCACACATACTAGTCAAGAGCTCTATCACTAAGCTACATCCCCAACCCTTTTTATTTTATTTTGAAACTAAATTGCCCAGCTGTCCTCAAATTTACAATCATCCTGCCTTAACCTTGTGAGTTACTGCGATTACAAGCATGAGCCACCATTCCCAGGTAGAACTAATGCTTTTTACATCATTATTCTAGAAAAATATGATCCAGAAAAAGGGAAAGACATGTTTAATACTGATAAGGACAGTGGATTATAACGTAAAATTATAAAATTCCAGGAAAAAGTAGTGAAGGTAGTGAAGACCTCCCAAAACAATTATAAAAATAGCATTAAAATAATTGTGCTCCCACAAATATTAAAAAATCTAAATATATTTGCAAGCCAGGCATAGCAGCACATAACTGTAGTCCCAGCTAGTCAGGAGGCTGAGGCAGGAGGATTGCTTGAGCCCACAAGTTCAAAGCTAATAATCCCAGAAGCTCAGAAGGCTGAGACAGGAGGATCACGGGTTCAAAACCAGCCTCAGCAACTTAGCAAGGCCCTAAGCAAATCAGTGAGACCCTGTCTCTAAATAAAATATAAAAAGGGGCTGGGCATGGTGTTCAGTGGTTAGTGCTCCTGGGTCCAATCCCTGGTACCAAAACAACAACAACAACAAACAAACAAACAAAACAAGTTCAAGGCTAGCCTTGGCAACATAGCAAAACCACATCTCAAAAAATACTAAAGAAGCTGAGCATAGTGGTGCATGCCTATAATACCAGCAACTTGGGAGCCTAAGGCAGGAGCTTAAGCCTAGGCAGCTTAGTAAGACCTTGTCTCAAAATAAGAAGACATAAAGACTGGGGATGCATCTCAGTGGTACAGTGCCCAGGAGTTTAGTTCTCAGTACCACAAAAAATAGATAAAGTTGTTAAACCAGGTTTTACAATTACCTAGGGCAACTAGAAGAATGATCTGGCTCTGTGAAACCTTAAACAGAGCAAATTAGGACATCAGGATCCTTCCCCAGTCATTCTTCCCCAGAGCTCATGCTTAAACAGCCCAAAATTCTGACACGAACTGAAAGAAAAGCGTGAAATAATTAATTATCCTTGTCCTGGGTTAACACATAAGGAACAAGAGTTATTAACCTTCTTCACAAGCTTTGAACCCATAACATTTGCTGAGCTAGAAGAGTTCTCATTACTCACCACCAGAGGGACCCTTAGCTCCTCTGAAATAGTGTTTCAATCCAGTCACACAGAACTCCCAGCGTGTATTCCAAACTTCTTCTGAACAATTATTTCAGATTCTTCAAAAGATTCTGTTGTACAAGCCAACCAAAGATAATTCTATAAAATTGAGTTTAGGATATTTTAAAACATCTTACAAAAAAGACCCAAACTGTTGAATATTTTAAATGACCAATTTTGGAACTAATAGAATATTGCCAACAAATACAGAAAAGAATCTCTCTGCAAGAAAATATGTGGTGGATCTATCTCCAAATGCATCTACCCATAGAGCCACGACTCCGCCAACATGATTGTGTCCCTCTCACAGCTAACTTAAACCGTGCAAGTGGTCTAATTCTAAACCATCAGATTGACCTTGGTCAGATCCCCAACTTGCTGGACTAGATTTTAGGCTCCTAATGAGTTTATGTAAAACAGAAAAAAAAAATGAAATGGTAAATTTAGACACTTTTTTTTGGAAATAAATGGCCTTACATTTGTCTGCTAAATTAAAATAGTCTTTTAAAGTAAAAAAAAAAAAAAAAAAAAAAAAAGGAGAAAATATGGAAGCCAGGCATGATGGAGTGTGCTTGTAATCCCAGTGACTCAGGAGGCTGAGACAGGAGGATCACAAGTTCAAAGCCAAGACTTAGTGAGGTTCTGAGCAATTTAAGGAGACCCTATCTCAAAATTAAATTTTTTAAAAAATGGGGGTGGGAGGTGGCTGTGAATGTAGCCCAGTGGTAAACGCCCCTGGATTCAATCCCTTGTACCAAAAAGAAAACAAGAAAAGATATGCAGTGGAACTGTGGAATGGAAACTCTAACAGCTTTTGATGAGGGTAGAAAAATAGCCCTTAGATGAAAGAAGATGATGTCAAAAATAAATTTAATTCAGCCACCTTATCTGCAAACAGCTGGCCTTGAGAAAAGAAAGAAATTCTTGTATTTGTATTTTGGAATGGAGCTTCTGTTCAAAACGCTTCAGAAGTCCATGAAAATAACAAAAGTACTTTGTCTTCAAACAAAGTATATGTTCTTGAGTATCTTATCTTCTCTTTTTTAATCAATCCATGTCTTTTTCTTCATGGATAGAGAGCGCTTTGGGTTTGTTTCCGCTTCTTTAATGGGAAAAGTACTCTCTCGTTGCTCTCCTTAGTTTTACCTATACAAAGAATCTGCAATAGAATACCAATGTACCATGTCTAGCACTGCACTAATTAAATAACCCTTTCCTAGGTAGTAGTCATCACACTTCTCTTGAAAGTCTTCTCAACCAGATAGATAGATAGGGAAATTCTGTACCCGGGATTGAACCCAGGGCCTTGCCTGCTGATCTACATCCCCAGTCCTTCAGAAACAGGATCTCATTCAATTGCCCTGGCTGGCCTCCTCCCACCTCAGACTCCAGAGAAAATGGGATTACAGGCGTGCTACCGCCATGCCGGGCCTTATTTTATATTGACAGCCTATTTCTAGACTCTTGTGAATCAACTCGTAGTAGTTCTGGAAATAGAAATGTAAGCTGAAAATGTATTAATACTACAGACTATTGGTATGTGTGTATTACGGTCCCCACGCCCACCCCTGGAGGGGACTGAACCCAAGCCCTAGATCTTGGGTGTATTAAACCAGGCTACAGATTGTTTTTTTAAAAAAAGGTGCTGATGGCGGAAGTGGCGCTCGCTTGTCATTCCAGTTATTCCGCGGCTTGCTACCTTCCTCAGTTCTCCGGCTATCAGCTCCACAGTGAGGCCACGTACCCTCACTAGAGTGATTCAAGATTTTTCCACACAACTTAACTGGGGAACCTGTTAGGAGCCCAGCACTGAACTGGGGCTCAAGAGGGATGTCTCCCACTTTCTTCACACCCTGCCCGCCCACCAACAACTCGTCGGGAAGAAACGACTCGGCTCGCACCCTTTCCGCCAGCTCCCTTCGCCTACTCGTTGGCCGCCCCGCCTCCCTCTTTTCCCGGCCGGGTCCCAGGCGTCCAGGAAGGGGCGTGGCCCACAGGGGTTCTCGCGTTACGGAAAGAAGGCATTTCCGGCTCCGGTACCATGGCTGACTCGTGTCCTGAAGGTGTGTCGGCCGCCTTGGGCGGGAAGAGGCAACAGTTCGGCAGCCGGTTCTTGAGCGACCCAGCGCGCGTCTTCCACCACAATGCCTGGTAACTGCCCTGCCCCTCGTCCGGCCTGCGGCTCGCCCCCGTCCCGCTGCTCCGAGCGCTTGGAGAAGCCCCTGACCACAGGCCACTAGTACAACTGCCCTGGCCATGGCGCGCTCCTCCCGGGAAGACGTGCTTCCCGGCCGGCGACTGACCCTGCTCGCAGCTGAGATGAGAGGCCCCTAAGCTGCCTGTTTGGTTTTCCCAGGGACGATGTGGAGTGGTCGGAAGAGCAAGCCGCGGCGGCAGAGAGGAAAGTGCAGGAGAACAGCTCTCAGCGGGTGTGCCCAGAGAAACAAGGTGCGCCCGGGCAGGCGTCGGTGGTTGGTATCTCAGCCAGCGTGCTAGAGAATGTGCCTTGCAGAGAGGCCAACGAACCGCAGCTGCCAAGGTCCTTGGTTACTTGCCTGATGAAGAACTCGGGAGTAGAACGGGAGGGGGAGGGAGGAACAAGAAGGGAAAAGGCGCTTTTTTTTTTTTTTTTAACCTAGCCTTGCTGGGGGCATAGAGCATGTTTTAACTTTAGGGTTTCCTGTGGGTTTTTTTTTTTTTTTTTTTTTTTTATTACTTGGGGGAGGACAACTTATTCTAGCAATTGAGTTTTTAACCTTGTTGACTAGTACTATATTGATGTGGTTAGTCTTTGGAAACTGTATGGTACGTTATGTTAGTGAATGTATTTTCTTCATGATTTACATGGTACTTGAGAGTTGCCATTGAAGATAGATTTAAGTGAACAGATTTTAAATATTGTTGGGAAGGAGTAACAGCTAGTATTTATGTGTCTTTTCCTTATGGGATGGGTTTGAGGACTTAGAACTTCTCAAGGAAAGATGCATGAAGCAGAATACAGAAGTCTGGCCAAGGGAAAACAGGTCCCTCCTTGGAGAGTAGGCAAAATTAACCTAGAGACTAGTTGGTCCTATGTCCTAAGAGACAATTGATGGTCCAACTAGAAGTTTGAGAGTAATGCCCACTAAAAGAGTTCTATACAATAATAAAAATATTCCAATTACAAATTATTCACCCAGCATAGTTTGAAAGGCTAGGTAAAGCAAGGTAGAGTTAAAGGGATTTTGAAAATCATGTAGTACACTTCATCTTTATACAGTTACAGAAAGTTTAGCTGAGTGCAGCAGTGTGCGCCTGTTATCCCACTGCTTAGGAGGATCACTTGAGCCCAGGAGTTCAAGGCCAACCTGGGAAACATAGGAAGATCCTGTCTCAAAAAGAAGGGGGCGGGAAAGAAGCTTGGACTACAGGACATTAAGTGTTTTGCCCAAAGGTAAGCTGTCAGTAATATAAGTGAAGGGACTAAAATCCAATTCCTTACTTTAAAAAAAAAAAAAAAACTCCCTACACAAGTTGGGACCTTGTATTGGCAAAGAAGTAAACAAATCTGAGACTGCCTTAATCACTTTAAATGTTTTTAACTTTTTCTTTTTTGTCTTGCAACCTATACTGGCCTCAAACTTGCAATCCTTCTTCCTTAGCCTCCTGAGTAGCTGGGATTACAGGCATGAGCCACCATGCCCAGCTTCAGTCCACATTTCTTCCTTTAGTCTCTTTGGTTCCTTAAAACCCTTCTCACCTACAGACATTTTTATGTTGTCTATTTTGAGCCTTGTTTCATTTTTAGTTACTAGTAATATTGAATTCCTATCTGGACTTCACACTCTGAAGAACCAGAGAGAGAGAGACATATTTAACAAAGATCTCTGATTACATAGGTAACCATTAAGTTTACTTGAACAACCCAAGATCCTGGGACATTTAGTTTGTAAAATAAAATATTTAGAGGGGAAAGTAGCTGCCCACAAATACTAAAAAGTTGTTTATTTTGGCCCCAAGAAACAATAGGATCTTTTTACTAAAAGTGATTGGACAGATATTTGCTTGTGTGTGTGTGTGATGCTAGGGATTTGCTTAATTTTAGAATTTTCCAATACTGAGTAGCCATCCAGAGACATGAAAGGAAAATGATAGGTAGGAAGTTCCCTGTGTGATGGTTCCAACAGAAATTAAACTCCCTGGGAATGACAAATCAGGGGGATTTGGGTGTAATAATAACAGAACTAAATTACCTCAAGTGCCTTCAGCTCTGTGACTATGGCTCTACATGTGGTTACTTTTAGTGTAAAATGATATTTAGTGAAGCAGGATAATTGACATTAGATAATGTAAAATATTTGAGACCTGACTCATAAAATTCTTTCTTGACTCTTTACAGTTGATTATGAAGTCAATGCCCATAAATACTGGAATGACTTCTACAAAATTCATGAAAATAGATTTTTCAAGGATAGACACTGGCTTTTTACTGAATTCCCCGAACTGGCACCTAGCCAAAATCAAAATCACTTAAAGGATTTAATGTTGGAGAACAAAAGGAATGAAATCTCTGCATGTAGAAGCAGTGAAGATGGACATGGCTTAACAGTGGGAGAACAACACAAGTGTTCTTCTAGCACCCTTGAACATACAGCACAGATGTTTTCTGTGGAGGAGACTGTAACACAGAAACTCAGTCACCTGGAAATTTGTGCTGATGAGTTTCCTGGATCCTCAGCCACTTACCGAATACTTGAGGTAACTTCCTTTAGGTTCCTTTTAGTGGACTTAGTGAAGCTGTCACATTGTGTACACAAAATAAAATAGAAAGCCTTACCACAAAAATGACTCTTATCTGATGAAGTTGACTAAACTTGACCCTTATATTGGCCTGGAATTGCCTGTATTTTTTGAACTGGAAAGATGTTTAGATGGGTATTATAATAGAATTTCACAATAAAGGAAATATACAGTCCACTGAAAGCTAATTCTGGAGCTGGTTGGCCTTGCAATTGAGTCCTGTGGTGTGACTTTGTGTGTGTGTGTGTGTGTATGTTGCTAGGGACTGAACCCAAGGCCTGTACAAGTTAGGCAAGTGCTTTACCACTGAGCTACACCCCTACCCCCTCTCTGGAGAGATTTTGGACAAGTGCCTGCGCTTCCCAGAGTATTGGGATTTGTTGCTTCTTGGCCTCCTCATTGTTAGGAAGATTGAGATAATGTACATAAACATACCAGAATAGTGTCTGACATGTAGTAAGCCATCAGTATCAGTATATGCTTGCTGTTTTTATTACCACAGGCAGTGCTGTATTTAGGACAAAGTTAATAAGGTATCCTTTTTTGTAGTTTTCAATTCAGTCTGTTTTTCCAGTAATAGTACAGTGGAACTCAGTAGGAAAATATTTTTATCGATGGGACATTTGCTAGGACTTAAAAAGTAAAGATAGCAAGATGTGATGGTACAAGGGCTGTAATCCCAGCTACTAGGGAGCCTAAGGTAGGAGAATCAGAAGTTAAAGGCCATCTAGGGCAACTTAAAAATAATTTAAAAAAAAAAAAAAGTATCAGGGGATATATCTCACTGGTAGAACACTTGCCTAACATTCATGAAACCCCAAGTTCTATTCCTAATACTGTTAAAAAATAAATAAGGTAGCCCATGCCCATATTCTGAACCAGCTCCCTTCTAATGAAAGCCCATGCTCCTGTCTTTTATGGCTACCTCTTTAAGAACATCAAGATTAAATAATGTAACGGGTACTGTTAAGCTCTAGTCACTATACCTTCCCTTGTACAATTAGCAAAGTTATTTATTGATTATTTAGCTTTAGAGAGTTAATGGTTTTGTGAATATTATTAATAGCTTCTATGACTAATAGCTCATTTTTATCTCTAGGTTGGTTGTGGTGTGGGAAATACAGTCTTTCCAATTTTACAAACTAACAAGTAAGTGTATTGTCAAGTGTAACTATATGGCAGCAAAGAGGACAAAGATTGGGGGTCCCTTGTTCTTTTAGAACTCTTATTGTATTAAACTGTCAGCAGTGGTTGTCCAGAAACATGGATTACAAGGAATTTAGGTTTCAACATTCTCCATTTGTGAGTCGTTTTAATTTAATTTGCTGTGTAAGCTACCTTTGTCATGGGGGAAACTAGATTTAAAAACCTGTTATAGTGTTAATATATAGTGCTTTCTAAGATGCTTAGAACATGTTCATTAATCTATTTCTCTGCCTTCCTGACCTCTGTAACAATCACTAGATTATCATTAATCCCTGAGTAGAGTTGAGAAAGCTGACCTATCTCCATTTCTGATATAAACTCAAATATTGCTATACTCAGAACAATTCTCACACAAGATGTGTGTGCTGTTTTCCACATACTGACCAAATCTCCAACTCCAGCTGTGTTCTTGCAATTCAATTCTGATACTGTCTACCTGGAGTTAGCGTCAGATTCCAAAAGACTGCACTCCCACTTCAAATGCCAGTTGCAAATATAGGCCTTCACATTTTTTCCTGTGGGTTATAAATCTGGGATCCCACAATACCCTCCTTGGGTTTGGTAATTTCTTAAGAGTAGATCACAGAACTCAGGGAAATACTTTATTTACATTTACCTGTTCACTATAAAAGATATTATAAAGGGTACAGATATACAGCCAAATGAAGAGATATATAGGGTGAGACCTGAAAATCCTGAGTTTCAGAACAGCCCCAATGGAATTATGGGATGTATCTCTTCCTCCCATACACCCCCAGCCTGTGGATGTGTTCACCAACCCAGTAGCTCGGCAAAAATCATCCCCACCTACCCTCCATCAGGAATCTTTATAGAGCTTAATATCCTTCCCCTATTCCCTTCCTGGCAGGTTGGTAGGGAGCTGGAAGTTAGAACCCTCTAAATCACTTGATTGAGATAGTAGATAAGTAGGTTTGGGTTTTTATTGGTTGGTTGGTTTGGGGTTTTTTGTGGGAGTTTTTTGTTTTTTTGTTTTGGTATGGTTTTTTGGTGCTAGGAATTTAACCCAGGGGTGCTTCACCTGTGTGTGTGTGTGTGTGTGTTTGTTTATTGGTTTGTTTATTTATTTATTTATTTTTGGTGCTGGGAATTGAATCCAGGGCCTTGTGCATGTGGGGCAAGCACTCTTATCCACTGAGCTATATCCCCAGCCATTTTTTTATTTTGAGACAGGGTCTTATTAAGTTGCTTAGGGTCTTGCTAAATTTCTTGAGGCTGGCCGTCCACAAATCAACTTCTTGCCTTAGCCTCCCAAGTTGCTGGGATTGCAGGTCTTCACCACTGTGATTGACTAATCACTTGATCTTTTTTGGCTACCTAGGGGCTCTACTCTAACTTTAGCATAAATTCAGTGTGATCCCAAAGAGACTTATTACAAATAACATGAAACACTCCTACCACTCACAAAATTTCTATAGTTTTATAAACTCAGCTTAGAATCAAACTACATCTCTTACACAGCTATTCTCAAGCCACAGGTAGAAATGACATTCTAATTCCATATTTTCCTGTAAACCCATTGTTTCTCAAAGGTTCTATTTAATAATTTGCCAAACAGGATTTAGTGACACATTAACCTCATTAAAAACATGTATCTTGGGCTGGGGATGTGGCTCAAGCGGTAGCGCGCTCGCCTGGCATGCGTGCGACCCGGGTTCGATCCTCAGCACCACATACAAACAAAGATGTTGTGTTCGCCAAAAACTAAAAATAAATAAATAAATAAAAATTCTCTCTCTAAAAAAAAAAAACATGTATCTTGGAGTTGAGGTTGTGGCTCAGTGGTAGCACGCTTCCCTAGCATGCGTGAGGCACTGGGTTTGATCCTCAGCACCACATAAAAATATAAAAGACAGGGCTGGGGTTGTCGCTCAATGGTAGAGCGCTTGCCTCGAACGTGTGAGACCCTGGGTTCAATCCTCAGCACCACATAAAAATAAATAAGTGAAATAAAGGTATTGTGTCCAACTACAGCTAAACAATAAATATTTAATAATAATAACAACAACAGTAATTATGGCCTTGCTGGGTGCAGTCATGCATGCCTGTAATCCCAGCAGCTCAGGAGGCTGAGGTAGGAGGATAAATTTAAAGTCAGCTTCAACTTTGCAAGACCCTAACTCTAAATAAAATATTTTTTAAAAGGGCTCAATAGTTAAGTGCCCTGGGTTCAATCCCTGGTACCAAAAAAAAAAAAAAAAAAGGAATAAAAACAGGGATTTTATCTTGTTCTTTTTCGCCCCAATATCTAGGATGATGTCCAGCAAAGTAGACTTTCAGCATTTGACGAAGGAATTAAGTATAAGATGTAATCTCTGTCTTCACACCATTCACTGTGTAGTGGAGCCAGGCTTGTAGGCACAGATGTATTCCTAGCATGGAGAAAGTTCTAAGGAAGCTCAGCAGAAAGATGCAGGAAGGCTGCCATCAGGCCCAGCTTGATTTGAAGGCAAAGTAATATTTTTAATAAATATGTGTTGTAACTAATAGGTACGGTTTCTTTGAATGAATGGTACAGTACTCTGCCACTTGATACTTTATCTGCTACAAGAAAGAAAATAGACACAGTCTATTTTGCAGCCTAATTTTTCTGTTTTTTTTTTTTTTTTCCTGCCCATTTCAGTGACCCAGGCCTCTTTGTTTACTGTTGTGATTTTTCTTCCACAGCTGTGGAACTAGTCCAGGTAAGTTCAGTGGCTCATATCAGGATTTTTTACTTACTAAATAAAGGGGTTCACTATGTTTTGGCACTATGGCCTAAATAAAAGATTTAGTGAAACAGCCGGGTTAAGAGCCAGGTATACTAAATACTGAATCTGCCACCATCCAACTGTAGAACTTAGAACAGGGCTCTTCACCTTTCCAAACCTATGTTCACCAGAATGACTGTCCCAATTCTAAAATCCCAGAAATAGTCTGATTTATTCAGCCCTGCTTAGAAATCTACTCACTCTGTCTGGTTCAGCTGTGACCAGTGGGGAACCAAGTCACATTTTTGGGAAAAAGGGACATGGTTGGGTGCAGTGACTCACATCTGTAATCCCAGAAACTGAGGCAGCTAAGGTAGGAGGATTACAAGTTCAAGGCCACTCTGGGTCACTAATTTAGATCCCGTCTTAAAAAGCAAAAAGGGCTGGAGATGTAGCTCAGTGGTAGAACACCCCTAGGATCAATCCCTAGTACCATAAAAAAGAAAAAGAAGATACATGGATGGGGAAGATACCCTAGGGTTTGAACTAAGGGGTGCCCTTAACACTGAGCTACATTCCCAGCCCCTTTTTATTTTTTATTTTGAGACAGGGTCTTGCTAAGGTGCTGAGGCTGGCCTTGAATTTGTGACTCCTGCCTCAGTCTCCCAAATTGCTGGGATTACAGGCATACACCACCACCATTTCCAGCTTGGAAATAGTTAATCTTGTGGCTCAAGATCACTTAAATATACTTTGTCTTTCTCCTTATGAGTTTTTTGGTCTCTTAATTTTCTTGGCATTCTCCAGTCCCCAGATCTAACTTCATATCTGACTGGTGTGACAGTGCATCAGAATAAAGAAATAAAGTAGTTAGAAATGCTCCTTTTAAAAGCATCAGTTTGGGGACTGGGGTTGTGGCTCAGCAGTAGAGTGCTCACGTAGCTTGTGCAAGGCCCTGGGTTCAATCCTCAGCACCACATAATTAATTAATTAATTAGTCAAAGGTATTGTGCCCAATTACAACTAAAAAAATTAAAAATATATAATTAATAATTTTTTAAAAGCACCAGTTTGAATTGCACAGGATCTTCCCTATCTGTTTTACTAGAAGTAGGTCCCTCTGCTGGAAGTAATAGCAGCGACAAGCTGATCTCAAGCTATGCTCACTTATTCTGACCCATTTCTTTCTCCGCCTGTGTGCAGACAAATTCAGAGTATGATTCTTCTCGCTGTTTTGCTTTTGTTCATGATTTCTGTGATGAAGATCAGAATTATCCAGTGCCTGGGGACAGTGTTGATGTCATCATTCTCATATTTGTTCTTTCAGCAGTTCTTCCAGACAAGTAAGTTTGTTGGTTGGTTGGTTGGTTGATTTTTTGTTTTGTTTTGGACTGGGAATTCAACGCAGGGCCTCATGCATGCAAGGCAAGCACTCTACCACTGAGCTCTCCCCCAGCCCTTTTTATTTTGTTTTGAGACAGGATCTTGCTAAGTTACCCAGACTGACCTTTTACTTGAGATTCTCCTACTTCTTCCTCCCAAATAGCTGAGATTACAGGTGCGCAACACTGTGCCTGGCTCAGACAAGTAAGTTTTAGGTCCTTTAACTAGTAGCCTAGCAAAAAGAAAGTTTTGGTCAGAAAACTTAAATTAAAAGTTCTAAAATTAAGAAGTCTTTTTATGTTCTAATGGACATGAAGAAGCCATACCATCTGTGATTGATTTGTTTGCTTGTCACCAGTGCTTAAATACTGAGCCACATCCCCAGCCCTTTTTATTTTTTATTTTGAAACAGGGTCTCACTACGTTACCCAGGGCTTCACTGAGTTGCTGAGGCTGGCTTTTAGAACTTGTGGTCCTCCTGCCTCAGACTCCTGAGTTGCTGGCATCACAGGCATGCACCACCAGACCTGGCTCAGAAATTGTAAGTTTTTAAGGAAAGGACTTCATTTAACAAACAAAAACAGTCTCAGCAGGCACAGAGGCATGCACTTATAATACCAGTTTCTCAGAAGGCTGAGGCAACAGGATCACATGTTCAAGACCAGCCTTAGCTCAGCAACTTAGTGAGACTGTGTTTCAAATACATATGTATATTTTTTGTTTGTTTGTTTTTGTGTGTGGGGGGGGTACTGCAGATTGAACCTGGGATACTTAACCACTGAGCCACATCGCCAGTCCTTTTGAGTTAGGGTCTTGCTAAGTTACTTAGGTTCTTGATACTTTGCTGAGGCTGGTCTTGAACTTGGAATCCTCCTGCTTCAGCCTCCTGAGTTGCTGGGATTTACAGGCATGTGCCACCACACCTGACTCAAAATTTAAACAAGAACTGGGACAGGGCTGGGTGGGGTTGTGGCTCAGTGGTAGAGCACTTGCCTAGCACGTGTGAGGCAATGGGTTTGATCCCTGGCACTACATAAAAATAAATAAAATAAAGGTACTGTGTCCATCTACAACTAAAAAAAAAAAAAAAAATTTGAGATGTAGCTCAGTGGTAAAGTATCCCGAGTTCAGTCCCCTATTGGAGGGAGGGAGGCCACTGGGGACAGTCTTTGCATTGAAAGATCTCAAGTCTACTGGGGTAGTATATGACTTGCTAGCAGTCCCCACATTGTTTGGTCAGGGCTCCCAGAGAGCCACAGGAGTATATAGCACAAGAGTCAGGCACTGTGGCTCACACTTATAATCTCTGGAGACTGGGGCAGGAGGATAGCAAGTTCAAAGCCAGGCTCAGCAATTTAGTGAAAGAGACCCTTCCTCAAAATAAAAACTAAAAACAGCTGGTGGTATAGCTCAGTGGTAAAGTGTCCCTGAGTTCAATCCCCAGTACTACAAAAAATGAGTAGAGTGGGGTAGCAATCCCGGGCCCAGGATAAAGTAAGCCAAATGGAGAATTTGGAACTTTGCTCACTACAGAGCCCTATGGCAAAGCAGGCTTTCCTTGAGCTTCTTTAACTGAAACAGAGGCAGAGGAGCTGTAATTTCAGGGTTGATGTGTCCAAGTTAGGAAGTCCACGGGCTTTTAGGGATATGCGGCAGGGAAAAGGAGCCCTTTTCCTAAGGAGGCCTAATCTTTCTTCCCTTCTTCCCCACAGGATGCAAAAAGCTATCAATAGGCTGAGCAGACTTCTGAAGCCTGGAGGAATGATGCTTTTGCGAGATTATGGTCGCTATGACATGGCCCAGCTGCGGTTTAAAAAAGGTATTTTGCCATTATTATTAAATGGTGTTTTTTGTTTATTTGTTTTATTTTTGTTTTGGGGGGGTTTGTTATTGTAGAAGATGGGCACAATACCTTTATTTCATTTTATTTTTTATGTGCTGCTGAGGACCAAACCCAGTGCCTCACACAAGCGAGGCACGCTCCACCACTGAGCTACAACCCCAGCCCTTAAATGGTGGTTTTACCATCAGACTAGACCTAGACGTCAGTGGAAGGAGACTTCAGAATTAGAGCCCAGTTTGTAAGCCACTTGATACATAACAAGGAAAGGGATGATGTTTACAAAAACTTTTAATAAGAGTTTTGTGCAATCTGGGTTTTAGGTCTTTTAAACCAAAATAACTACTTTAAAAGAGCTATGCTTAGATATTTGATTACATAAATAATATTAAATTTAGTATGATCAAAGATGCCATTGAAAAATTAGAAGAGGCTGGGTTCAGAGCTACAAGCTTGTAATCTGAGCTACCCAGGAGACTGAGGCAGGAGGATGGCAAATTCAAGGCCTGGGCAATGTAGCAAGAACCTGTCTCAAAATTAAAATGACTGGGGATATCTCTCAGTGGTAGAGCACTTCCCTAGTGTGTACCAGGCTCTGGGTTCCATACTAGCATTGAATTTTTTTCTCTTAATTAGAAGACAAATGAGAAATTGAATAGATGTATTTCTAGAACATTTAATAGATAGACTCGTATCTATGCCCTTCAAAAGGCTGTCATGAGATTGATAAGGAAAAGATCATTGACCCACCCAAAAAACAGGCAGTTCACAGAAGAGCATATCTAAATGGCCAGTAAACAAAACTTAGAGGAAATGTTAATAAAGAAATAATTGTTTCTAACCCTCTCATTGGCTAGTTCAAAGAAAGGTATGTGCTTATTATTTTTTTTATTTTTAGTACTGGGAATTGAACCCAGAAGTATTTTACCCCTGTGCCATATGCCCAGCCTTTTTTACTTTTTATTTTGAAAAGGGTCTCACTAAGTTGCTTAGGGCCATGTTTAGCTGCTGAGGCTGGCCTTGAACTCAGCAACTAAGCAAGGCCCTAAGCAACTTATGGAGACTCTGTCTCAAATAAAAAGTAAAGCTAGTTGTGGTGGCTCACTTGTGTGATCCCAGCAGCTCAGGAGGCTGAGGCAGGAAGATAGCAAGTTTGAAGCCTGCCTCAGCAATTTAATGAGACCTTGTGTCAAAAAATAAAAAGGGATGGTGATGTGGCTCAGTGATTAAGTGCTGGGTTCAATCCTCCATACCAAAAAAAAAAAAGATGGTGCTGTTAACTTAATCTGGGGCTTGGGGATGATTAAAAACAACAACAAACCCCACCCCAAAAAAAAAAAAAAAAAAACTATTGTTTTCATCAGCTAAGTCTAGCATACAGAGCTAAGAATTACATGTTCCCTAAACTGGAAATCCATATGCAACAAAATGAAATTAAACCTGTCTCACCATGCATAAAACTTAACTCAAAATGGATCAAGGACCTAGTAATTAAACCAGAGACTCTGCTTCTAATAGAAGAAAAAGTAGGCCCTAATCTTTATCATGTGGGATTAGGCCCCCACTTCCTTAACAAGACTCCTATAACGCAAGAATTAAAACCAAGAATCAATAAATAGAATGGAATCAAACTAAAAAGTTTCTTCTCAGCAAAAGAAACAATCTGTGAAGTGAACAGAGAGCTTATTTCCTGGGAGCAAATTTTTACCCCTCACACATCAGGTAGAGCACTAATCTCTAGGGTATACAAAGAACTCAGAAAGCTAAGCACCATAAAAACAAATAACCCAATCAACAAATGGCCCAAGGACCTGAACAGACACTTCTCAGAAGAGGTATACAATCAATCAACAAATATATGAAAAAATGCTTAGTATCTCTTGCGATTAGAGAAATGCAAATCAAAACTAAACAATAAGTGTTGGCGAGGATGTGGGGAAAAAGATACACTCATACATTGCTGGTGGGACTGCAAATTGTTGCAGCCAATATGGAAAGCAGTATGGAGATTCCCTCGAAATCTGGGAATGGAACCACCATTTGACCCAGCTATCCCTCTCCATGGACTATACCCAAATCACTTAAAAACAGCATACTACAGGGGCACAGCCACATCAATGGTTAAGCAGCACAATTCACAATAGCTAAACTGTGGAGCCAACCTAGGTGCCCTTCAGTGGATGAATGGATAAAAAAAATGTGGCGTTTATACACAATGGAAATTTACTCAGCAATAAAAGAGAATAAATTATCATGGCATTTGCAGGTAAATGGATGGCGTTGGAGAAGATAATACTAAGTGAAGTTAGCCAATCTCAAAAACAAATACCAAATGTTTTCTTTGATATAAGGAGGCTGATTCATAGTGGGGTAGGGACGGGGAGCATGGGAGGAATGGGTGAATTCTAGATAGGGAAGAGAGGTGGGAGGGAAAGGGAGGGGGCAGGGGGTTAGCAATGATGGAGGAATGTGATGGACATCATTGTCCAAAGTACATGTGTGAAGACACAAATTGGGTGTCAACCTACTTTATATAAACAGAGATATGAAAGATTGTGGTATGTATGTATAATAAGAATTGAAATGCATTCTGTAATCAGTTAAAAAAAAAAAAGAATTACATGTTCCCTGATAAACTTGCAGCCCCCCTGCCGTAGCTTCCTGAATTGCTGGAATTTTACATGTGAGTTTTCATGCCCTGGTGAGAAATCAGAGTGTTGATGCACATTTGATTAGCAGTGTATTTAAAAAGTGCTTTGAAGTGTGTCTGATTTTTACCATGTCCCTCCACAGGTCAGTGTCTATCTGAAAATTTCTATGTGAGAGGTGATGGAACCAGAGTTTACTTCTTCACACAAGGTATGAAAAAGATGATCTGTATTTACTCTAAAGGTCTCCAAGATGCCAGATAAGTGCTTCAGTATACTTTGAGAAGAAGATTGACTTGGCCCCTCTTAGCTTTTGGACAATGTTTCTCCGGCAGTTCTCCACCCACTTATGCTGGCCTTCAGTCCATTACTTTGCTCTTTCTTTCTGTCACTTTATCCAAAATGGAAATTTACTTGTTTTGCAAGATTCATTTCTGGCCGGACACAGCATCTGAAGCAGGAGGATTGCAAGCTTGACGAGATTAGCCTCCATAACTTAGTGAGAACCTGTCTCAAAATAAAAACAACTGGGCTGGGGTTGTGGCTCAGCGGTAGAGCGCTCACCTCGCATGTGCAAGACCCTGGGTTTGATCCTCAGCACCACATAAAAATAAATAAGTGGAATAAAGGTATTTGTGTCCAACTACAACTAAAAAATAAATATTAAAATAAAAATAAAAACAACTGAAGATGTAGCTCAGCAGAAGAGAGCTTGCCTAAGTTCAGTCCCCAGTAGTGGAAAAGATAAGACTCATTTTCAGGCCAGCCTGCTTTGCCTTTGACACTGGGCTGTACTTGAGGTGCAGCTACTTCAGTGAGTCATTTCCTCTGAGCTCCAAGTATAACCTGGAACTGCTTTCCTCTTGTCTGCTCTGTTTGCAGGCATCTTCCTTCACCAGTATTTTATGAATATTCTGTTCATGAGCCCTTTCTAAGGTCACACACATACTTTGAGTTTTTGGATGAAGTGATGAAATCTCTCCCCTAAAAATAGTTGCTTTGATGTACACATATACAGGTTGTTGGTTGTTTTTTGTTTTGTTTTTGTTTTTGATATGGGGGATTGAACCCAGGGGTGCTTAATCACCAAGCTATATACCCAAGCCTTTTTAAATATGTTATTTAGGCACAGGGTCTCTCAAAGTTACTTAGGGCCTAGCTAAGTTGCAGAGGCTGGCTTTGAACTTGAGATCCTCCTGCCTCAGCCTCCTGAGCCACTGTGATTTCAGGAGTGCACCAATACACCCAGCTTTTAGATTTAAATTTAAGGTGCTCATAAAGCCCTGGACACCAAATATGAAACAAAGAATTTTTTAAAATCTTGGCCTGTAACTTTTGACTTAAAAACCCCTCCCCATCATCTGACTCTGAAAAGATCTTCCTCTGGGTTTCACACTGCCCTTCCCATGAAGTTGGCTTCCCCAGCCTGAACGTGCACTTGCTGTTACCAAGCCATCACTGCGTGAGTAACAGAACTATGCTGTTGGTGCCACCTAAAAGGCATAATGACAGCAACTCTCACAGCCCATTTAATATAGGAGGTAGTCAACAAAATACTTTTCTTCAGGGGAAAATACATAAACATCTTCTCTTTCCAAACCAGATGAACTGGACACACTTTTCACTACTGCCGGACTAGAAAAGGTACAGAATCTGGTGGATCGTCGATTGCAAGTGAACCGAGGGAAGCAGCTGATAATGTACCGAGTTTGGATTCAGTGCAAATACCGCAAGCCTCTTCTGTCCACCACCAGCTGAAAGGCACCTGTTCCTGATACAGCACAAGCTCGTTGTTTGGGGACTTTTCTAAAAAGTACATCTGAAGTGCTGGTTTCTTGATGTTGGACAACTCAAGAATTTAAACAAGGATTGGATGCAGTGGCACACACCTGTAATCCCAGCAACTTGGGAAGCTGAGACGAGAAGATCGCAAGTTCAAAGCCAGCCTCAGCAATTTGTGAGACCCTTGGCAACTAGCAAGACTTTATCTCAAAATTAAGAAAAAAGACTTGGGGCTGGGTGCGGTGGGGCATGCCTGCAATCCCAGCAACTTGGAAGGCTGAGGCAGGAGAATGGCAAGTTCAAACCCAGCCTCAGCAACTCAGTAAAACTCTTGTCTCTAATAAAGTATAAAAAAGGACTGGGATGTGGTTTGGTGGTTAAGTGCCCCTGGTTTCAATCCCTGGTACCAAAAGGAAAGAAAGGTCTGGGGATGTCGCTCAGTGGTAGAGCACTTGCCTAGAGGATGGGAAGCCCTGGGTTCTGTCCTCAGCACCACAACAAATAAATTCAAATTCAAGCCCTCAATAATTGGATTCAAGCCCTAGGAAACATTATTTTAATCAATTTTCACAATCATGTTATGTTTATAAAGCCCATTAACATACTTTTCTCAAGTTCTTTCACTGAGTTCTGTATTGCCATGTTGCAACTAGTAATTGAGATTTTTTTTTTTTAATTTTTTTATTAGTTGCTCAAAACATTACAATGATCTTGGCATATCATACATTTGATTCAAATGGGGTACGTAATCTTAATCTTATTTTTCCATGTGTACAAAGATTGCAGGATCACATTGGTTATACAACCACGTTTATACATAGGGCCATACTAGTGTCTGTTGTGTTGTGCTGCCCTTCCTATCCCCCCTCCTCTCCCCTCCCCTCTTTCTACCCAATCTACTGTGACATGTTTCTCTCTCATTTTTCTTCCCCCTCACACCATCTTATATGTAATTTTGCATAACAATGAGGGGCTCCTACCATCTTCTGTGCAATTCCCCTTCTCTCCCATTCCCACGCACATATCATCCCTATTTAATGGTAATCTTCTCATGCTCTTCCTCCCTGCCCTGTTTTGAGTCGCTCCCCTTAAAGAATACATTCTGCATGTGTTTTTTAGGGATTGGCTAGCTTTACTTAGCATAATCTGCTCTAATGCCATCCATTTCCCTGCAAATGCCATGATTTTGTTGTTTTTTAGTGCTGAGTAATATTCCATTGTGTATAAATGCCACATTTTTTTTTTTATCCATTCATCTATTGAAGGGCATCTGGGTTGGTTCCAAAGTCTAGCTATTGTGAATTGTGCAGCTATGAACATCGATGTAGCTGTGTCCCTGTTGTATGCTCTTTTTAGGTCTTTTGGGTATAGTCCGAGAAGGGGAATAGTTGGGTCAAATGGTGGTTCCATTCCCACCTTTCCAAGGAATCTCCATACTGCTTTCCAAATTGGCTGAACCAATTTGCAGTCCCACCAGCAATGTACAAGTGTACCTTTTCCCCACATCCTCGCCAGCACTTATTATTGTTTGACTTCATAATGGCTGCCGTTCTTACTGGAGTGAGATGGTATCTTAGAGTGGTTTTAATTTGCATTTCTCTGATTGCTAGAGATGGTGAGCATTTTTTCGTGTATTTGTTGATTGATTGTATATCCTCCTCTGAGAAGTGTCGATGTTCAGATCCTTGGCCCATTTGTTTTTGTTTTATTTTTTTTGTTTTGTTTTGTTTTGTTTTTAAAGATAGAGTGAAAGAGGGAGGGAGAGAGAGAGAGAGAATTTTTAATATTTTTTTTTTTTTCAGTTTTCGGCAGACACAACATCTTTCTTTGTATGTGGTGCTGAGGATCGAACCCGGGCCGCACGAATGCCAGGCGAGCGCACTACCGCTTGAGCCACATCCCCAGCCCCTTGGCCCATTTGTTGATTGGGTTATTTGTTTTCTTGTTGTTTAATTTTTTGAGTTCTTTGTATACTCTGGAGATTAGAGCTCTATCTAAAGTGTGAGGGGTAAATATTTGTTCCCAGGATGTAGGCTCCCTATTTACCTCTCTTATTGTTTCTCTTGCTGAGAAAAAACTTTTTAGTTTGAGTATGTCCCATTTGTTGATTCTTGATTTTAACTCTTGTGCTATAGGTGTCCTATTAAGGAATTTGGAGCCCAACCCCACGAGATGGAGATTAGGGCCAACTTTTTCTTCTATTAGACACAAACTTTCTGGTTTGATTCCAAGCTCCTTGATCCATTTTGAGTTAACTTTTGTGCAAGGTGAGAGAAAGGGATTCAATTTCATTTTGTTGCATATGGATTTCCAGTTCTCCCCGCACCTTTTGTTGAAGATGCTATCCTTTCTCCATTGCATGCTTTTGGCTCCTTTGTCTAATATAAGGTAGTTGTAATTTTGTGGATTGGTCTCTGTGTCCTCTATTCTGTACCATTGGTCTACCTGCCTGTTTTGGTACCATTACCATGCTGTTTTTGTTACTGTTGCTCTGTAATATAGTTTAAAATCTGGTATCGCTATACAGCCAGTTTCACTCTTCCTGTTTAGAATTGCTTTTGCTATTCTGGGTCTTTTATTTTTCCAGATGAATTTCATGATTGCTTTTTCTATTTCTGTGAGGAATGCCATTGGGATTTTGATTGGTATTGCATTAAACCTATAGAGTACTTTTGGTAATATGGCCATTTTAATGATATTAGTTCTGCCTATCCATGAACAAGGTATATCTTTCCACCTTCTAAGGTCTTTTTCTATTTCTCTCTTTAGGGTTCTGTAGTTTTCGTTGTATAGTTCTTTCACCTCTTTTGTTAGGTTGATTCCCAAGTGTTTTATTTATTTATTTTTTATTTTTTTATTTTTTTTTGAGGATATTGTGAATGGGGTGGTTGTTCTCATTACCATTTCAGAGGATTTGTCACTGATATACAGGAATGCCTTTGATTTATGCGTGTTGATTTTACATCCTGCCACTTTGCTGAATTTGTTTGACCAGCTCTACAAGTTTGTCGAATGCTTTTTCTGCATCTATCGAGATGATCATATGGTTTTTATCTTTAAGTCTATTGATGTGGTGAATGACATTTATTGATTTTCGTATATTGAACCAGCCTTGCATCCCAGGGATGAATCCTACTTGATCATGATGCACAATCTTTTTGATATGTTTCTGTATCTGATTTGCCAGAATTTTATTGAGGATTTTTGCATCTATGTTCATTAGAGATATTAGTCTGTAGTTTTCTTTCTTTGAAGTGTCTTTGTTTGGTTTAGGAATCAGGGTGATGTTGGCCTCGTAGAATGAATTTGGAAGTTCTCCCTCTTTTTCCATTTCCTGAAATAGCTTGAAAAGTATTGGTATTAGTTCTTCTTTAAAGGTTTTGTAAAACTCTGCTGTATACCCATCCGGTCCTGGGCTTTTCTTGGTTGGTAGTCTTTTGATGGCTTCTTCTATTTCCTCAATTGATATTGGTCTGTTTAGGTTGTGTATATCCTCCTGACTCAATCTGGGCAGATCATATGACTTAAGAAATTTATCGATGCCTTCACTATCTTCTATTTTATTGGAGTATAAGGTTTCAAAATAATTTCTAATTATCTTCTGTATTTCTGTAGTGTCTGTTGTGATGTTGCCTTTTTCATCTCGTATGCTAGTAATTTGAGTTCTCTCTCTTCTTCTCTTCGTTAGCATGGCTAAGGGTATGTCGATCTTAAAAATAAATCATATTTATTTTTTCAAAGAACCAACTTTTAGTTTTGTCAATTTTTTCAATTGTTTCTTTTGTTTCAATTTCATTGATTTCAGCTCTGATTTTAATTATTTCTTGCCTTCTACTACTTTTGCTGTTGTTTTGCTCTTCTTTTTCTAGGGTTTTGAGATGAAGTGTGAGATCATTTATTTGTTGGTTTTTTCTTTTTTTAAGGAATGAACTCCAAGCAATGAACTTTCCTCTTAGAACTGCTTTCATTGTGTCCCATAGATTCCCATATGTTGTGTCTGTGTTTTCATTTATCTCTAAGAATTTTTTAATTTCCTCCTTGATGTCTTCTGTAACCCATTGATCATTCAGTAAATATTGTTCATTCTCCAAGTGATATAGGATTTTTCCTTCCTTCTTTTATTGTTGATTTCCAGTTTCATTCCATTATGATCAGATAAGATGCATGGTATTATCTCTACTCCTTTATAATTTCTAAGAGTTGCCCTGTGACATACTATATGGTCTATTTTTGAGAAGGATCCATGTGCTGCTGAGAAAAAAGTGTAACCGCTTGATGTTGGGTGGTATATTCTATATATGTCAATTAAGTCTAGGTTATTAATTGTATTATTGAGTTCTATAGTTTCTTTATTCAACTTTTGTTTGGAAGATCTGTCCAGTGGTGAGAAAGGTGTGTTGAAGTCTCCCATAATTATTGTGTTGTGGTCTATTTGACTCTTGAACTTGAGAGAGTTTGTTTGATGAACATAGCTGCACCATTGTTTGGGGCATACATATTTATGATTGTTATGTCTTGTTGGTGTATGGTTCCCTTGAGCAGTATGTAGTGTCCTTCTTTATCCCTTTTGATTAACTTTGGCTTGAAGTCTATTTTATTTGATATGAGTATGGACACTCCTGCTTGCTTCCGAGGTCCATATGAGTGATATGATTTTTCCCAACCTTTCACCTTCAGTCTATGTATGTCTTTTCCTATCAGATGCGTCTCCTGTAGGCAGCATATTGTTGGATCTTTTTTTTTTTTTTTGATCCATTCTACTAGCCTGTGTCTCTTGATTGGTGAATTTAAGCCATTGACATTTAGGCTTACTATTGAGTTATGGTTTGTACTTCCAGCCATATTTGTTTATTTATGTTACTTAACATGATTTGTTTTTCCTCTTTGGTTATTTTTTCCTTTACTGTACTACCTCCCGCTGTTGGTTTTCATTGTTAAAAATTGGTTTCATTTAAAAAAAATTTTTTAGTTATATATGGATACAATATCTTTGTTTATTTTTATGTGCTGTTGAGGATGGAGCCCAGTGCCTCACATGTGCTAGGCAAGTGCTCTGCCACTGAGCCACAACCCAGCCCCTTGAGATTTTTTTAATAACTGAAACTTTTTAATAACTGAAATTTTATACATAGGAATTACAAATTTAAAAAGCCAGTGCATGGAGGTGTGCACCTGTATTCCCAGCGACCCTGGAGGCTGAGGCAGGAGTATTGCAAGTTCAAGCCAGCCTCAACAATTTAGTCAAGCCCTGAGCAATTTTAATGAAACCCCGTCTCAAAATAAAATAAAATAAAGGGCTAAGGATGTGGTTCAATGGTAAAGCACCAGTAGGTTCAATCCCCAGTACAAAACAATAAAAAGCTGGCCAGGTGCAGTGGTACATGCCAGTAATCCTAGCAGTTCAGGAGGCTGAAGCAGGAGGATTACAGATTCAGAGCCAGCCTCATCAACTTGTGCAAGGCCCTACGCAACTTAGACTGTGTCTCAAAAATTTTTTTAAAGAGCTGGGTACTTAGCTCAGTAGTAAAGCTCCCCTGGATCAATCCCCAATACCAAGTAAATAAATCTAAAAGTCAGAGCAAGCACGGTAGCACATGCCACTAATGCTAGCTCTCCCAGAGACTGAAGCAGGAAGGTTATAAATTCAAGGTCAGCCTGGGCAATTTAGCCAGACTGTCTCAAAACTTAAAAAATGGGTAAGGGGATAGCTTAGTGGCAAAGCACTCCTGAGTTCAGTCCCCAACACATACAAAAATAAATCTTAGTTCCCTGGACTTTAAGCCCTGTTGCCCCTGTAATCTGTATCTAAAGAATTGAAAGCACTGGCCAGACTTGGGCATACACTCTAGTCTCAGGTATTAGGAAGGCTGTCTGTGGTTCATAATCAGTCTAAGCAATTTTAAAAGGCTGGGTGTGGTGGTACACCCCTGTAATTCCAGTTATTCAGGAGGCTGGGGCAGGAGAATTGTAAATTCAAGGCCAGTCTGGGCAACTTAGCATAGTCCTATCTCAAAATGAAAAAGTAAGTTGCAAGGGGAATGTCCCACTTCCCTGTGTTTTTTAATGTGTAATGTCTGTAACTGGAGAGATTATATTACATAATACAGGCATCAAAAGTAGAAGCACATGGTAACATCACTACCAACTACAGACCATTCACATTTTCTCAATAATGTCCTTACCACATAAAAGCTCATTGTGTTACATTTAATAGTTCTATCTCGATCTCCTTTAGCCTAGAACAATTCTTCAGGCTCGCTCCCTTAACCTTGACATTGTAAGACTACAGGCTGTTTTATAAACTGTAAGATTTGTTGGTGTTTCCTCATGATTTAGTTCAGATTATGCATTTGGGGCAGTTATATCAAGTGATGTTGTATTCCTTTCATTGGTTTAGGTGATAATTTCCCTATTGGTGATGTCGCTTAAACTATGTGATATCTGCTGGGTCCCTGTTTTAGTCAGCTTTTGTGTTGCTGTGACCAAAATACCCACCAAGAACAACTCAAGAGGAGAAATCATTTATTGAGTGCTCATGATTTCAGAAGTCTCAGTCCATAGCTGGCTCTAGGCCCAACATAGGCAGCACGTCATGGTAGAAGGGCGGCTTGCCTCATGGCAGGGTAAGGAAACAGGGCAAGAGGCCACAGGAAAAAAAGCATGTCTCCAGTGACCCACGTACTCCAGCCATGCCCCACTTGCCTACTAGAATGGACTTTCCAGGTTATAGCTCTCCTAAGTAATGTTTCACCTTTGAATATACATAAATAGGAGCTTTTGACAGATATCTCATATGTAAACCGTAACAGTCACTGTCTATAAAGTTACTAATAAGTGTTCTGTAGGAAAATGCTTTGAGCCAGGCACAGCGGCGCACATGTGTAATCCCAGGGACTTGGGAGGCTGAGACTAGAGAACCGCAAGTTCTATGCAGGCCTCAGCAATTTATCTTATCTTCCTAAACTAAGCTGTGGCAGTCTGGCTGAGGAGATAAATTCAAATTGAAAATTGAGAGTTTAATTTGGGATTGGCACGGTGGAGCTGTTGGAGTGAAGCCATGTTCCCAAAGGCCATGCCCAGAGGTAGGGTGTAACCGTGATCACTCCCAAGAGTGTGGGTCTCATACAACAAAGGTGATTCATCTCCTGGTTTTCAGCCAGGCGGGGTGGTGCACGCCTATAATCCTAGTAGCTTGGGAGGCTGAGACAGGTGTATCAAGTTCAAAGCCAACCTCAGCAATGTTGAGGTGCTAAGCAACTCATTGAGACCCTGTCTCTAAATAAAATACAAAGTAGGCTGGGGATATGGCTCAGTGGTCAAGTGCCTCTGAGTTCAATCCCCAGTAACCCCCCAACCCTGAAGAAAAAAAAACTCTCCCCATCTCCTGGACTTGCATGTTTCAATCTTGAGCATGGTCTCCATTAATGCTTTTCAGTGGGTCTCCTATCTCCCTTCATGTAAGGTTCATACTCTTGGGGCTATGTATGTTTAAAAAATTAGGACCTTGGAAACTTAGTAGAGAAAAGGAAAACCTAATGTACACAGAGGTATCCTACTTTCATATAATTGATTTCTATCCTTACTTTGAAGACATTACTTCAGTAAAGTGTGGAGCTTTCTAAGGCTTAAAAGATGAGCCTAGGACAAACAGTTTCTTTCACTCTGTTCACAAAGGGTTGTTCTTTGGTTTGTGGCTATAGCTGCTATTTTAAGAACCTGGCCACATTGAGGTGTTCCAGATTTTTACATGCTTCTTACTTGATCTGCAGGTTATGATTTGGGACCCTCATCAAGAGGTGGAGGAAGGGGCCAAGCACAGTGGCGCATGCCTGTAATCCCAGCAGCTCAGGAGGCTGAGGCAGGAGGATCAAGAATTCAAAACCAGCCTCAGCAAAAAGCGAGGTGCTAAGCAACTCAGTTAGACCCTGTCTCTAAGTAAAATATAGAGTAGGGCTGGAGATGTGGCACAGTGGTCCAGTGCCCCTGAGTTCAACCCCTGGTACCCCCCAAAAAAGGTGGAGGAAGGGCTGATGGTGAATTTCCCAGGTAAAAACACTGAAAAAGAGTGCATCACAGCCTTCCTTTATTGCAGTGAAGATCTAAGTTCATGATTAGACATTGTCTCTTGGCTATAACAGTGGAACACACTGCACAGGACTGAGTTTTGGGACAAATAATCACAGTCTGACTACATGTTCCATTGGGAGCTCCTGAGACACAGTAGCCAATCACCTGGACCAAAAGCTTAAGCCTGGTATCTGGTATATTCATCCTGAGGAGAGCCCAGACTGTATTCACTCACTCATTTTCCATATTTTTTTTTTTTTTTTTTTTTTTTGTACAGGGGATTAGACCCAGAGGCACTCTACTACTGAGCTATATCACCAGACTTATTTATTTTTTACTTTGAGACAGAACCTTGCCAAGTTGCTGAGGCTGACCTGGTTTTCTAAAATATTCTTAAAAGGAGCCATACTTTAAACATTTATCAGCAGTAGCATGTTAATCACCTTCAAGCCTCATGCTGTGGCACATGCCTGTAACCCCAGCTACTCTGAAGGTTTAGGCAGGAGGATCACAAGTTTGAGGACAGCCTCAGCAATTTAAACCCTGTCTCAATATTTAAAAATAATTTTATTTTATTTTTTTAATATATATATATATATATATATTTGTTTGTTTCAGATGGACACAACATCTTTAATTAATTAATTTATTTATTTATTAATATTTATTTTTTAGTTTTGGGTGGACACAATATCTTTATTTTATTTTTATGTGGTGCTGAGAATCAAACCCAGTGCCTCACGCATGCTAGGCAAGCGTGCTACCACTTGAGCCACATCCCCAGTCCCCTTTAATTTATTTACTTCTATGCGGTACTGAGGATCGAACCCAGTGCCTCAGCACATGCAAGGCAAGCATTCTACCGCTGAGCCACAACCCCAGCCCTTAAAAAATAATTTTAAAAGGACTGTGATGTAGTTGGATAATAGAGAACCCCTGGCTGGGTCCAATCCCTAGTACCACGAAAAAGGAAAAAAAAAAAAAGAGAGAGAAGAGAAAAACACCTCCAAGGGGCCAGCAGGAATGGAGAAAGCCCTGAAATGGCCCTCTGTTGGCAAGCCCCCTCCACCCTCTGTACCCTGCTCCCATTATCTCTCAACATTTACTGCATGAGTAAGACTCATACTCAGTAGAGATCACTAAGTCCTGAGTTCCTTGGAGGAAACTAGTGCATTCTAAACACTTAGCAGAGTAGCAAAGCATATGACCCAAGGTAGTTACACAATAAATAGAGCTGCAGATCACTTCCTCATGGAAAATCTTCCAGGTAGAAGGAACAGCCCTGCAAAGGCAAACACTGCATCAGGAATATAAGCTTATGGTACCATTGCTCACTCTTGTAATGAATGCATCTACTTTCAGAAGGCTTTGATAACAGTAATAACATATACCAAGATATGAGTGAGAATGATGACCTGTTCCCAATTGACTCTTCTGTCCAAGGCCTCTGTTATTCCCAGTTTATTTAGGGACTATTAGGAAGCCAGTCCAACTCACAAGAATCTGGGTTACAGTGGCTCACAGTGTCACATTCCTATAATACCAGCCACAAGGGAGGCTGAGATGGGAGGGTCGAAAGTTCAAGGCCACCCTCAACAACTTAGCAAGGCCCTCAGCAATTTGGTGAGATCCTGTGTCCACATTAAAAATTAAGCCAGACCTTGTGACCCACACCTGTAATTCCAGAAGCTCAGAGGCTGAGGCAAGAGGATTGCAGGCTCAAAGCCAACCTCACCTATTTGGCAGGGCTCTAAGTAACTTAGCAAGACCCTGTCACAAAATAAATAAAAAGGGCTGGAGATGTGGCTAAATGGTTAAATGCACTTGGGTTCAATCCCTGGCACACACACGGGGGGGAAAAAAAAAGTTTTTGAATTTTTTTTTTAGTTGTAGATGGAAACAATACCTAAAATAAATAATACCTAAAATAATAGACACAATACCTAAAATAAATTTTATTTATTTATGTGATGCTGCAGATCAAACCCAATGCCTCAAACATGCTAGGCAAGCACTCTACCACTGAGCTACAGCCACATGCCCACAAAATTTTTTTTTTAATTTTAATATTTATTTTTTAGCTTTCAGCGGACACAACATCTTTGTATGTGGTGCTGAGGATCGAACCTGGGCAGCACGCATGCCAGGCGAGCGCGCTACTGCTTGAGCCACATCCCCAGCCCCCCACAAAAAATTTTAAAAGAAAAATTTTAAAAAGAAGTCGGGTTGAGCACTGTCATCCCACCAACTCAGAAGGCAGGAAGACCTCAAATTCAAGGCCAGTCTCTGCAACTTAGTGCCACCTTGTCTCAAAATAAAAGTTAAAAGGGCTGGGAATGTACTCAGTAAAGCACTCCTGAGTTCAAGCCCCAGTACCCCCCAAAATGGAGGGTACTGATAGGAGTGTAGCTCAGTGGCAAAGCTGAGTACCTAGTACAATTAAAAAAAAAAAAAAAAAGTCTGGTTTACAAAGCAGGATTATTGATCTAGGAGCTGAAACCTAATTGTCAAAGCTGAGGGGATCTCCCCAGGAAGGGCAGCTGCTTGAGAGATGGAATGTAGATCAGAAGTTGGTAGTTAAAAATACACTAGAGCCAGGCGCAGTGGCACACACCTGTAATCCCAGCTGCTCAGGAGGCTGAAGCAGGAGGATCACAAGTTCAAAGTCAGCCTCAACAACCTAGGGAGGCCCTAAACAATTTAGTGAGACCCTGTCTCAAAAATAACAAAGGGGGTGGGAGGATATGGCTTAGTGGTTAAGCACCCCTCGATTGTTACCAAATTTTTGGTACAAAAAAAAAGAAAAAAGCTTTTCATTTTTCATATATTTAATCTTCACAGTGCCTCTGTGAAACATAGATATAATTATTTCCATTTTACAGATGAGAAAATCCAAAGTTCAAGGACAGTAAGTTGCTTACCAAGGTCAGATAACTAATAATCACAAATAATTAGCTTCAGATTAAGGAGGGGCATTGGGGGCTAGGAGTGTAACTCAGTGGTAGAGTACTACCTATTGTGCACCACCTCCTGGGTTTGATACCCAGCCTGTGCACACACACTCCATGAAATTGGCTACATAATTTTTTTTTCAACATTTTCATCAAAAAAGAATTAAAAAGTCTCCACCTTTCCATGCCTTCAGTGCCATGCCTGTGTGAAGCAGGGACCTGGATTCTGTACCTCATCTCAGGTACAGTCCCCTAATCACAGAAGGACCTACATACACTGTCCTCTCCTGAAATTCTCACTAGTGGTTTTTGGGGTTTTTTGTTTGTTTGGTGGTGGGTATCAGGGATTGAACTCGGGGGCACCCGACCACTGAGCCATATCCCCAGCCCTATTTTGTATTTTATTTAGAGACAGAGTCTCACTGAGTTGCTTACAGTTGTGTCTTCAGTACATAGAATGGTGTCTGGCATATAGAAGGGGCTCAAAAATGTTTATTGGGTGGGTGGGTGCTTAGAATGTCACCTGGGAGCTGGGAACCTAGGGAGCGACCAGCACCAAAGTCAGGGAAGTCAAGTTCTGTCAAATAACCCACTGAGAAATAGGGAGGCTGGCCATGGAGGCCCATGCTGCAGGTAGAAGCTTCTCCCTGAGTGGACAAGAGGAGGGAGCCACAGCCGACAGGGGAGCAAGGCTGCCAGCTGCCAGGGGAGGAGCTAGGAGCAGATGGTTCAAAGCTGCAGGTTAATTCTAGGCCCCAGGACTCCGGGAAGAGCAGAAGAGTGGAGACACTGTGACTCTCTCAATGACATCAAGACACATAACTTCACGTCTCTGTCACCAGCCAAGTGTCTCGAGCCTTTGATTAGTTGATCCAAATATACCCTGGAAGCCTGGGTGGTGGCACACACCTGTGATCCCATCTACTCAGGAGCCTGAGGCAGGAGGAATCCAAGTTCAATTTAGTGAGACCCTGGCTTAAAATAAAAATATAAAAAGGGCTGGGATGTTGTTGCTCAGTGGTAGAGCATCCCTAGGTTTGATCCCAAGTACTGGGGCGGGGGGGGGGGGGGGGGCAGGGAGAAGAAGAAAAAAAGAACAAATGGGTTGAAATCCCAGAATCAACATCTTTTGTTCTCCCAGTGATCTGATCTTCACCAAGTTTCTGAACTCCTCTGATGCTCAGTTTTCCTCAACTGGAAACAAGTTTCAACACCAGAATATACACAATCTCGCAGTCTCAGTGGCCCCCATAACACAGTGGTAACTCCTTGCAGAGAACAGCATGGAATGCTAGTCTCTGGGGGCTATTCTGTACTTACAGCCTGATGTAGGACAGATTTCATTATGTTGTGTATCTAGCAGTTAAGTGGTATGTCCCTTGGGAACTTTGGCCTGGAGAGAATAGATATATATTAGTGAATGAGACTTGATAAGATTTGTAGCAGGGAGCACTAATCTACATTTCTTCAGCTTTCAAAGAATTTCAGTTTTCATTTTCAGGCAGGGTCAATAGCTCAAATAGGCACAGGGCCCTGTGGTACTTTTAGGGAACCTAGAAACTGTTTTATTTAAAATTCAGAGCTGTATAGCTCTGTGGTAGAATGTACTTCACACGTGTGAGGCCTTGGATTCAATCAGATAAAAAAAATGAATACTAATGAATATTAAAATTAATCTAGCTGGGTGCTGTAGTACACGCCTGTAATCCCAGAGACTCAGGAGGCTAAGGCTAGAGGATCACAAGTTGAAGGCCAGCCTCAGCAATTTAGTGAGGCTCTAAAGCAACTTTGAGAGACCCTGCCTCAAAAAATAGGGAGGCTGAAATGTAACTCAGTGGCAAAGCACCTCTGGGTTCAATCCCCAGCACCAAAATAAAAAAATTAAAATTTTTAAAAGAAAAATTTTAAAAAGAAGTTGGGTTGAAAAGAAAATGAATCTAGATTAGATTGTTTGTGTTTGTTTCACAGTGCTGAGGATTGAACCCAGAATCTCCTGTGTACTAGGAAGGTGCTAGCCCACTGCGCTACATCCTCAGCCTGATTATTTTCAGACCAACACAGCTTTAAAATTTTAATATTTTGTTAATGGAGGTAGAGGCCCATGAAAACAAAAGCAAAACCCACGTTCACAATGTGGCCCTGCCCTGGGCTGGCATCTCCTTCCAGGAGTAGAGTTGGTGGAAATGTGGATGAACCCTTCACTCCTACTCTCCCTTCTGCCCAAGACTTGCCATCTCATGGATATGTGCTGCCAGAAGAATTCTGTGAAGTCTGTAGCATGTCTAGACATGCGGGGGGCATAGCAAGCCGCTAGATGTTTGGGAGAAATGTCAGTGGGCTGGGAGCTTTGAATAGTGTCATCCAGGGCATTGAAGAAAAAAATGCAGACTTTTTATATTTATTATTATGGAAATCACTTCTGTTTGTATGTTTCATTGTACTATAAGTTGCATCTTCCTAAAGCACAGATGAGGGAAGGATGTCACAGAGCAGGTAATCCCTGGATGGCTTCTTGAAGAATGGAGAGTTCTTCCAGGTGGATATGGACAGAGGTGCTGGTGCTTGGCCAAAGAAATGGAGTTTCACAAAAATCCATTTATATGGTATAACTGCAAATGGATGGGGTCATAGCTACGCCACAGGATGGTGCCTGTGGCAGTTCTAGGAGCGCCTTGTGAAAATTAGAAATGCCTTCTAGTCTTTCTTCCCCAACAGGCTGTGAAAGCCTCCAGTGCTATGTTGAAGGGTTGAGGCTTTGTCCTGAAGTCAGAGAGTTTGGTGATCCCAGCAACTTGGGAAACAGGCAAGAGGATCACAAGTCCAAGGCCAGCCTCAGCAATTTAGCAAGGCCCTTAGCCGGCAGCAAGACCCCACCTCAAAATAAATAAAAAGGGCTGGGGATGTCACTCAGTAGTTTCAATTCCCAGTACCAAAAAACAAAAACAAACAAAAAAAAAACAAAGAAAGTGAAGTCTTTCTTTGGAAAGAGAACCAGGCATGAGAGAGCTTCCACCAGTGCCAGGAAGACAGGATGGACAATGCTGAGAACAGGGACCCAAAGGCAGGGACAGAATGGAGACACATCTAACCAGCATGACAGGTAGGACTGGTGGCAGGCATGAGGGAGGGAGGGAGGGGGTGAGAGAAGCTGAGTATGACCTTAAGGTTTCTGGCTTTGACCATGAGGTGGTATTGACATCATGATTACAGCTTCAGTCAAGAGTAGGAAGAAGAGATTTGAGGGGCTCCGGGAAGAGAAAAGAGCCTGTGACTTGAAGCTCCCCAGGCATCATTTAGAGCTGAGAAATGGCAGGAGAGCCTCACAGCGAGGGACTCATCAGCACAAAGGCAGTGGCAGAGGCCATTGCTGTCAATGAGATTAAATTCACAAAATGGGGGAGAGACACCAGAACTACTGAGCAACCTGCTGGGGAAGAGCCCTTCAAGGCTAGAGAGGACACCAGGACCAGGGGGACTGTGACTGTGGTTGTCATCAGGTAGTGGAATTGGGAGAGGGGTTTCTGTTATTGTGGTTTTGGTTTTGGTTTTTGCAGTGCTGGGAATGGAACCCAGGCCCTCACACTAGTAAGGCCCTATTTTCTGTATTTTAACTCTTTGGAGTAACTATATATATTGTATTGGGGTTTTTGGGGTTTTTTTGTTTTTGTTTTTTTTTTGCACTAGGGATTGATCCCAGGGGTACTTTACCACTGAAATACATTTGCACATCCTCAGATCCCCCCCACCTTTTCCAAAGTTTTTATTTCTTGGTGCATTATAATTATATATATTGATGAGATTCATCATTATATATTCATACATGCACACAATGTAACAATATAATTTGGCCAATATCATTCCCCAGCACTTATCCCCTCTCCCCCCATCTCTCACTGCTTGGTCCCTTTTTTACTGATCTCCCTTTGATTTTTAGGAGATCCATCACCAACTTTGTTTTCCTTTCTCCTCTCTAAATTCTATATATGAGAAAAAACATAAGACCCTTAATTTTCGGAGTTTAAGTTATTTCACTAAGATGATGTTCTCTGATTCCATCCATTTTCCTGCAAATGCCTTAATTTCATTTTTCTTTATGACTGAATAAAACTCTCCATTTTAGAGATGTATAGGCCACATTTTCTTTATCGATTCATCCATTTACGGACACCTAGGCTATTTCCATAGTTTGGCTGTTGTGAACTGTGCTATTATAAACATGGGTATGCATATGTCACTTTAGTATGAGGACTTTAATTCTTTAGGATAAATACCGAGGAATGGAATATCATATGGTGGTTCCATGCCTACTCTTTTGAGAAGCCTCCATACTGATTTTCATTTTGGTTATACTAATTTACAATCCCACTAACAGTGTAAAATTGTCCTTTTTTCTCCATATTTATTATTATTTGTATTGATGGCTGCCATGCTGACTGGTGCAATAGGATAATTTCAGTGTAGTTTTGCATTATTTCTTTTTTTCTTTTTCTTTTTTTTTTTTTAATGGTGCTGGGGATCTAACCCAGGGCCTTGTGCATGCGAGGAAAGCACTCTACCAACTGAGCTATATCCCCAGCCTCTTGGTGTAGTTTTGATTTGCAATTCCTTAATTGCTAATGATGCTTAATTTTTTTTTCATGTCTTTGTTGACCTTTGTATTTTTTTTAGAAGTATCTGTTTAGTTCATTTGCCAATTTATTAATTGGGTTATTTGATTCTTTGGTGTAAAGTTTTTTGAGCTCTTTATATATTCTAACTATTAATCCTCTGTCACAGGAATAGCTAGCAAAGATTCTCTCCCATTCTGTGGGTTCCCTTCACATTCCTAATTTTTAATTTACTGTGCAGAAGCTTTTTTAGTTTGATGCTGTCCCCTTTATTATTGGCATTATTTCTCAAGCTTTAGGGGTCCTATTGACAAAGTCATTGCCGGTGCCTAAAATCTAGAGTGTTGACCATATGTTTTCTTCTAGGAGTTGCATAGTTTCTGGTCTAATTATTGGGCCTTTGATCCCTTGTGGGTTGATTTTGATGCAAGGTGAGAGATAAAGTTACAGTTTCATTCATTCTTCTACATACGGATAACCAATTTTGCCGGCACCATTTGTTTAAAAGCTGTCTTTTAGGGTTGGGAATATAGCTCAGTTGGTAAAGTGTTTGCCTCATATGCAGGCCCTGGGTTCAATCCCCAGCAACACACACACACACACACACACACACACCAAAAAAAGAAAAAAAAAAGCCTGTATTTTCTCCAATGTGTGTTTTGTTGTTGTTGTTGTTGATGATGTTTGTTTGTTTGTACCTTTGTCAAAGATCAGATGAATGTAGATGTGCAGGTTTGTTGTCTCTGTATCTTCTATTCTGTAACATTGGTCTATGTGTCGGTTTTTCTGCCAGTCCCATGCAGTTTTTGTTAGTATAGCTCTGTAGTATAGTTTAAAGTCAAATATTGTGATGCCTCCAGCATTGCATTTCTTACCCAGTCCTACTGAGCCACATCCCCAGCCCTTTTTTAAAAAAAAATGTGTGTGTGTGTGTGTGTGTGTATATATATATATATATATATATATATAATTTAGCAAGGCCCTAAGCAATATATATATGTTATAGGTGGACACAATGTCTTTATTTTATTTTATGTGGTGCTGAGGCTGAAACCCAGTGCCTCACTCATGCTATGTGAGTGCTCCACCTCTGAGCCACAACCCCAACCCTTAATTTGTTTTTAAGTTGTTGAAGACCTTTGTATTTATTTATTTATTTATATGTGGTGCTGAGAATCTAACCCAGTGCCTCACATACACTAGGCAAATGCTCTACACTGAGCCACCACCCCAGACCCACATCCCCAGCCCTTTTTATTTTGAGACAGGGTCTTGCTTAGTTGCTCAGGGCCTCACTAAATTGTTGAGGCTGGCTTTGAACTTGTGATCCTCTTGCCTCAGCCTCTCGAGTCACTGGGATTACAAGTGTGCACCACCATGCCTGGCCCAGTTCTTTTTAAATTTTGAGACAGGGCCTCACTAAGTTGCTGAGGGCTTTACTAAATTACTGAGGCTGGCTTGAACTTGGGATCCTCCTGCTTTAGCCTCCTGAATTGCGAGGATTACATTTATGTGTCACTGCACTGGGCTTATATCCTCATTTTTTATATTTAAAACACCCTTTATTGGAAAAATAAAAGGGGTAGGTCCCAGTGTTACCAGAATCAAATGTCCAGGCTGCCTGCCACAAGAACCATATTAGGGAGACTACTGTGAAAGGAGAGAGTCAGGCTTATTCAAAGCTGGCCCTGAGGAAGACAGGAGCAGCTCCTCACAGCCTCCTTTCCACATCTTCCCCAGCTCAGGGGCTCAAAGGGTTCTCCTACAGAGGGCAGGAGGCAGGGAGGCTGCTGCATGGGCAGGGTCTTGTGCCAGGGCTGGGTCTTCCCTAGAACATCTCCATGCATTTCCACCACCTGAAGTAGACTAAGGAAGGGTGTTTCAAAGACCTTCTTGGTTCTGTGAATATACAAAAAGGTTTAGCAGTGGGGTTTCTCTTCAGCCAAAGGATTAGAGGTGGGTGAAGAGGCCAAAGGGAAGGGGAATGAAGGACAATTTCAAGCCCCTATTATGCCAACAGGTTAGATGCTGCTGGGAAGCCAAGCACCCTGATGACTGGGCAGAGATGCAGAGCCCACGACTGGGCCTAGGGCCGCCCCCATTTCCTAAGGACTGCTTCCTCTCCCTGAGGGAACAAGGTTGGCTTTTGGAGGCCGTTACTTGCCTGTGGCCTGCTTTGTGGCCAACAGATGAGTGGACAATTGTGTGCATATAAGCTCAGCCAATTGTAGCTCCTTCCCAGGACTGTGAACTGGTGTCGGGGTCTGTACAGTATGAGCCTTGGAGCTGCATCATGAAGGCTGAAGAAACGACAGCCTTTTGAGATCAAGGTGAGAGCAGAGGTAAAAATAAGTGCAGACAAAAGCCCCAAAGTGGGCTAATCTCAGCATTCAAGGCTAAAGGAAGGCCAGCATAGGATGACCAGAAAAAAATGGCAGAGGAGGTTGGGGAGAGGGGCAGGGCTGGACCTACAGAGCTTGGGCAGAGTTGGCTATGTTCTCATTACAAGCTATTGAAGGGTGTTGAGAAAAGGTGTGGCCATATCTGACTGACATTTTATCAGTCTTGTGAGAGAGTGGGGTGAGAGCAGAGCAGTGTGCAGCCCTTGCAGTATGTAGGCAGCGAGGATGGGCCGGCCTTCAGTAGCAGCAGGAAGATGAGGGGCTGGGTAGGGGGCGGTGAAGTCAAGGATCAGTGGCAGTGAAGGTGTTGTTATTCCTGGGATGGGAAGGAAAGACATGGAGTCTTCTATTCTGACGCTTATTCTGACACATTGACCCAAGGCACATCCACATGGAAATGCTTAGAATGCAGCGGAATATATCAGTCTGGAGTTGGGAGACAGTCAAGGCTGGACACTATGCTGAAAATGTGACATCAGCATGTGACAGGTGTTTATGTTTAAAAGCCACAGCTTAGATGAGTACAGGCAAATGAGTGAGGAAAATGTGAGCTGGAAGCCAGCAAAAGCAGCACCCCAGGATGGAGACGGATCCTTTAGATTTAGCAATGGAAATTCCTCCCTGTAACCTTGAGCAATCTGGGGAGGGATGATCTGGAATTTAAATGGGAATGGCTGAAGAGAAACTGCATGGTCACCAGCCTGGTTTCATCCTTGACTAGAATTTGGATTGATAAACAGGAAAACCTGAAAAAATTTGGGGCCCTGCATGATGGTGCATACATATAATCCCAGGGACTCAAGAGACTGAGGCAGGGGGATCCCAAGTTCAAAGCCAGCCTCAGCAATTTAGCAAGGCCCTAAGCAACTTAGCAAGACCCTGTCTCAAAATTAAAAATAAAAATTAAATTAAAAAGGGCTGGGGATATAGCCAGTTGGTAGAGTGCTTGCCTTGCATGGACAAGGCCCTGGATTCAATTCCCAGCACCGCAAAAAAAAAAAAAAGGGCTAGGAATGTGACTCAGTGGTTAAGTGCCCATGGATTCAAGCCACAGTGCCAAAATTAAAAAAAAAAAAAATAAGGAAAAATAGCTGTGTAGTTGGGTATGGAGCTTAATGGTAGAACACTTGCCTACCAGGCATAAGGCCCTAGGTTCATTCCTAGCTTGTACAAAACAAAAATTTTTTAAGACTTTATATTAGATAATATTGACATTCAGTTTCTTTTTGTTTTATTTTTTTGGTACTGGGGATTGAACCTAGGAGTGCTTTATCACTGAGTCACATCCCCAGCCCTTTTTATTTTTTGTTTTGAGACAGGGTCTTGCTAAATTGCTGAGCTAGCTTCAAACCTGTTATCCTCCTGCCTCAGCCCCCTGGGTTGCTGTAATTATGGCATGCACCACCATGCGCAGCTTTGACATTTAATTTCTTGTGTATGATAATGGTCTGTGGTAAGAGAGAATTCTGGTCCTGAGGGGAGACATGTTATAGTATTTCTTGTACTGCTGAAACGGGAAAACCTGAAAAAATTCTAGTTTTTATTTTTTGTTTTTTTGTAGTTGTTGTACTAGCAATTAAACCCAGGGGTACTCTACCACTGAGCTATATCCCCAGGTCTTTTTATTTTTTTTAATATTTTTTTCTTTAGTTGTAGTTGGACATAATACCCTTATTTTAATTTATTTATTTATATGTGGTGCTGAGGATCGAACCCAGAGCCTCGCATGTGCTAGGCGAACGCTCTACTGCTGAGCCCCAGCCCAGCCCCTTATTTTTTATTTTGAGATAGGGTCCTCCTCAGTTGCCCAGGCTGGTCTTCAACTTGCAATCTTCTTTTCTCAGCCTAAGTAACTGGTACCACCATGCCCAGCTTCACAGATGTTTTTAAAAATAAGTTATATGTCTGCAGATAGGATCCTTCTTGTGAAAGGGGAGGAGGTGACAATGTAAAGCAGGGGAGAGGTGCATGTTCAATCCTGGAGGAAGCAGGTGGTGGCCCAGGGGGTTGGACTTGCTTGAAAGGTGGCTTGGGGTGGGCGATCCGGTCTGATGACTTCCATTCTTTCCACCCAGCAGGATCAGAGACTCTCTGCTGACAGAGGCCAAGAGGACCATGGGAGGGTCAAGCAGTTATGGTTAATGGGGCAAAGGGCCAAGGAAAAAACTGGTGGAAGTTGTTGTCTTGTGTTTAAGATCTAAATGAAGATTGCTTATCTGCTTAGGGAAGGAGCCTGAAGAGAGATTTCCTTACACTCCTAGGCCTCAATTTCTACATCTGTAACAGGAGGAAACTGAACTGGGAGATTTCCAAGGATTCTTCAGAGTCTCTTACTGAAGTGATAGGAAGTATACTATACACTGACGAGCATGTGTTTGGCTGTGGAAGAACTAAAGTCCAGGGGATGAAGCTCAGTGAGAGAGCTCTTGCCTAACACATGTAAGGCCCTTGGTTTAACTCCCAGCATGCACAAAAAAAATAGATTAATTAAACTGAGGACAAATTAAGGATAGCTAGTAAAAATTAGACAATTGCCTACAAAGTTTCTAAACGAGGGTTAAAACCCATAAATAAAGAGAGATACTTGAAAGGCAGGCTGCTTAAGGTTTCAGGGAACCCCTAGGGGAGCGGGGGTGGCCCAGAGGTCTAGGGGCTCTGAGAAGCCTTGGCAAGGTGCCTGTTGGCTAAGCACAGTATGAGATCCTTTGAGAGTAAATCCTGCTCTCCTTGTTCTCACTGAAGTTCGCATCACACAGCATGAAACAGCACATTAATGTGATTAACACTGAATAAGCCTCCATGTGTGAGCAAATATAGCATGAAGTGGGTTCAGGAATTTAAAAATATCTATTATTAAAGACAGCCCCCAGGGCTGCAGTGACATCTGATGACAAGCCAGAGGCTGCCACTGTAATCTAATATTCCCACAGTCCTTTCCTTAGGCAAAGTACATTTGCTGGCTTCTATAGTAATGCTCTTTCTAGATCCATTGGGGATATGGCCACTGCCCATTTTATAGATGGAGAAACTAAGCATTGTCAACAACAGGTCTCTAATATCTTCAAGGGCAGGGATCATGTGTACATCATCTATCATCTCATCTGTCATGGTGGGGGGTGGGGGGACAGTGATGAGCACAGTTCCAGGGGAAGAGGGCAGAGAGGGAGGGGAGGAGGGAGCTGCTGCTAGGCTCCGCTCCTGACAGGCGCTGTGTTCTCCACCCACACTGCACTGCCCTAAACCGTGCTGAGCTCCTGGCTGGCTGGCTGTTTTACACAGATGGTCTCACTTAGACTTGATGACAACCCCTGGAGGTTGGTATTATTAGCCCCTAGAGGAAACTGAGGTCAGAGAGGTTAAATAACTTGCCAAAGGTTACACAGCAGAAACAGGATACAAGCTCCAACTTGTTTGAACTGAAGCTTGTGCCCTTGACCACCTGGCTATACACTGTCATCCAGCAGAGCATGAGGTAGACTTTTGGAATTCTTGCAGCCACTTTACTTGAAAGCAGTTAGCACTGAGCTGAGTACAGGTAACAGGGCAAATTGATGTAGGAGACTGTGACTGAATGATTGACAGTCTGAGTGAATGAAGGAGTGAATGAGTGGAGACATGACTTCCCTGCCTTGTAGGGTCTTTCTCTTCAAATGGAAGACTTCCCCCATAGCCTTTGAATGCTCAATCTAATTAAGGCAAAAAGGCATCAGAGAATTACTGGGCCTGTCCTTTATTAACTGTCAAGTCCAATCTGTAGGCTGTTTATGTGCCAAGGTCAGAGATCAGCCTTTAGCTGCTCTCCTTTCATTCATCTGGCAAAGAGCGGAACATAAAGTTTATTGATGCAAAACTGATTGGCAGGCAGGGGTAATTAGGTGGCAGGGAGAGAGAATATCAGAAAGAGTTCTAAGCCACAGCCATTCAGCTTGCTCTTTGCTGTGCTGAATTCCTTGTGCTTCAGGATGCTGAGTCACAGCTTTTGCACTAAAATCCAGATGAGCAGCAGATGCCATACGGCCCTGGGCAATTCTCCTGGAACCCAGCTAGATGGAGAGGGTCTCAGCTACTTAGAAGGCTAAGGAAGGAGGATGACAAGTTCAAGTCCAGCCTGGCAACTTAGACCGTATCTCAAAAAAAAAAAAAAAAAAAAAAAAAATGGAGCTGGCTGAATGTGAATGTCCACGCCTGTAATCCCAGGGACTCTGGAGGCTGAAGCAGGAGGATCACAAGTTTGATGCCCTAAACAAATTAAAATAAAAAGGGCTGGGGAAGTATCTCAGTGGTAAAGCACCCCTGGGTTCAATTGCCAGTGTGGGGCAGATAAAAAGGGCTGAAAATGTAGCTCAGTGGTAGAGCATTTGCCAAACAGGGAAGGCCCTGTGTTCCAACCTCAGTACCTCGAAAAAAATGAGAAAGCACTAAATTATTATTCCTACTTTATCAGCAACAAACTTGATTCTGCCTGATCTGAGGTCATTTTAAATAACTTTTTCAATTTTGTCCTTGTAACTCGGGAACAATGGTTTTCACAGCAGATAGCTATCTGAATTTAAGACTCCAAACATATCACAAACTAAAATAGTCCATTTAGAAGCAAATAGTAACAAAAATAAACCAAACTCCCACTCACCCAAGGTCTAGTCTGAGCAGGGAATGTCTCCCTTCCAGGTATATTTCTGGATAGACAAGGGGGAAAAAATCTCTGCTCTAAATAATGTCAGGGCTGGGACCAGGTTGCACAGAGCTCAGCAAAGTCCACCACAAAGCATGGTGGGATCTAGTCCAAGCTCTACCCTGACAGCCTCTGTGAATGTGGGTGATTACTTCATCCTCAAGGATGGCCTTGACCTAACCCTGTGAGTTGTTAATGAATGGTGCACAAAGTGCCCTTGTCGGACAGGAGCTAGATAAGTGTAAGGAAGGATCCTGGAGACCCCGACCCCAGCCACTATTGCATAAGATCCTAAGTGCTATATTCACAGGAGAAACAAGAGTGTTTAGATTTTAGGTGCACAGAAAAAGAAGGGAGCTTGGAAAGTTTTCAGTTTATGTCAAAGTGGTTTCTAGACCAGCAGCTTCACCCCAGAAGATGTTAGAAATGCAAATATCAGGCCCCATCCCCTACCTGCAGAAACTCTGGGGTCAGGCCCAGGACTCTTTGCACTAAGCAACTCAGTGAGAGCCCGTTTCTAAATAAAATACAAAATAGGGCTGGGGATGTGCTTCAGTGATCCAGTGCCCTTGAGTTCAATCCCTGGGACCCTCCCCACAAAAAATATTGGGATGGGCAAAAGGGAAGGACTTTAAAATTTTAAAATCATTAAAATTGAATGCAATTAAGGCAAAATATTATATTTTCAAAATGGACCAGCAGGGCTGGGGTTGTGGCTCAGCAGTAGAGCACTCGCCTCCAATGTGCAAGATCCGGGGTTCATCCTCAGTGAAATAAAGATATCGTGTCCAACTACAACTAAAAAATAAATATAAAATATAAATATAACGTGAATACATAAATATTTATATATAAATTTACATAAATATAAAAATATTTTTTAAAAGACAAAGAAAATGGTTCTTCAGACTTTCTATTTCTCACAGTGCACCACTAGCTGTGATGGTGAATTTGACATGCTCCTGCTAAAACTACATGGGAAGCAGAAACTAATGGCCAGGTAGGAAGGCTGTAGAACACATGAACATGAGGTAATACGTAAGAAAACAGAAAGTTATGAGGGAAAGTTAGAGTTAGTTGAACCAAACTATAGGAGCAAGTGGAGCCTGAAGGTCTTAAGAACTCAGCTCTTGTTGGGCAGGGTGGCACACGTGTTAATCTCAGCAGCTCAGGAGGTTGAGGCAGGAGGATTGCAAGTTCAAGGCCAGCCTCAGCGATTTAGCAAGGCCCTAAGCAACTTAGAAAGACCTTATCTCAAAATAAAATATAAAAAGGGCTGGGGATATGGCTCAGTGGTTAAACACACTGAGTTTCAATCCTTTATATTAAAAAAAGGGGGGGGGGGGCATCTCTCTCTTGAGATTGCCCCCATTCACAGCCCTCTCTCTCTTTCTCTCTCTGTCAAGTACCAGGGATTGAACTCGGGCACTCAACCACTGAGCCATATCCCAAACCCTTTTTCATATTTTATTAGAGACAGGGTCTCACTGAGTTACTTAGCACCTTGCCCTTGCTGAGGCTGGCTTTGAATCACAATCCTCCTGCCTCAGCCCCCGAACTGCTGGGATTACAGAAGTGCTACACCAAAAAAAGGGGGGGGGGGCGGGGCAGGGGTTGTGGCTCAGTGGTAGAGCACTCGCCTTGCACGTGCAAAGCCCTGGGTTTGATCCTCAGCACCACATAAAAATAAATAAGTAAAATAGAGGTACTGCTTCCAACTACTTCCAACAAATAAAAAATGTTAAAAAAGAAAGAAAGGAAGGAAGGAAGGAAGGAAAGAAAAGAAAAGGAAGTCTTTGCCAAGGATGTAAGCTCAGTGGTAGAGCACTTGCACAAGACCCTGGGATCAGCCCCCAGCACTGCAAAACAAAACAACAAACCAACTCTAGTGTACACTTCTGCAAAGGATGAAATAAGAAGAGTGGGGCTGAAAAGTGGGTGGGGAGCTACTAAGCAGTTCGGGTCTTTGTATCTGGCACCCGACCTGAAACAAGCAAATAAATAAAAATGGAGAATTCTATCCAGGTCACAACCAGTAAAATGTATCAATGGAGCCTTGCAAGTCATGAGTCAGGAAGGTGTAGGAGGAGAGGCAGAGTTCATCGTGTATTCTGCTTGCCTCATCCAGCCTAAACCCAGCAGAAGAGCACTGGCTCTGGAGCCAGAGTGTCTTGGGGGAGAAGTCCCCCTCAGCTGCCTCCCACTGTCCCTGGGGATTTCCTTTCCCCTCTCTGCTTCCTTCTCTTCCTCAGGTGAGCCTCCCTCAAGGTTGTGAGGATTAAGTGTGATAATGAACATGCTTTCATTCCAGTGCCTGTCCCATAATGTTCAGTAAGTGCTTTTTGTTATATTCCCTACTCTGTGGGATTAGGCATTAAACATTGTCTCAAGACCTTGAAACTTGCCACAGTGTGCAATTCCTTGCTACCCTGAAACTCTGGTGGAACTGTGATCTGCTGTGTACTCTGCTACACAGCAGGCCTCTCTGTGTCATGGCAAGTTCAGAAATGTGGCTGCAGCTTTGCCTGACAGCAACCAAGTGGTCCAGCTTGGAACTTGGCAAGTTCTGGCCCCTGGCGTTTTCACCTACTGTTCTTTGCCTAGAGGGCTCTTCTCCAGGCAGTGCCAGGGTTTGCACCTCATTTCACTTAGGTACCTGCTCAGATGCCACATTATTAGAGACAAGCTCTCCCTGACCTCCCTATATAAAGTAACATTCTCACTGCTGCCTCTGGGGTCTAGCACTCTTTCCAGGTACCCTGCTTATGGTTGTCATTGTCCCTGACATATAACTATGTGTTTATTGCCCCGGGAGACTCTTCTCTGTCACGGAAAAGCAGCTACTTGCCAGCTCTCTCATGCCTCCAGAAGGAGGATGTACTCCAACACAATGTAACTAGCGCGCAGCCAGGTCTGCCAGGTATCTGGTAGGTAGTGTTGCAGGGTGAGGGATAGCAAGAGCAAAGGCCCTAAGGTGGGAGAAGGTGGGTGAGGCTGGAGTGCAGGAGTTAGGGAAGAGAGGATAATTTCAAGGTTTTTGATCTAAATACTGAAAAAATTGAACTGACAGTTGCTAAAATGAGTCAGGTGGAGGGAGGACAGGTTTTGAGATGCTTTCAACATCTAAATGGAAACACCTGCCATAAATCAGACAGTACACTGAGTAGCTCACATATGGCCTCTCCACTGCACAATAAGGAAACTAAGGCTGGGGAAGTTGTGTCATTAGGCCTCAAGTCACATACAGAAGGACTGGGATTTGAGCCCAGGCTGCTTCTTCAGGGTTTGTTCCCCAAAGAAGTGCTGGTAACTAAAGGAAGAGCTGAGAAAAGACCTGTTTGAAGCCTGAAAAAATCAGGACTCACCAGGCACACGTGTAGTCCCAGCGACTCAGGAGGCTGAGGCAGATTGAAAATTCCAGGTCAGCCTCAGCAACTTTGCAAGACCCTAAGCAACTGAGACCCTGTCTCAAAATAAAAACAAAAAGGGCCGGGAACGCACCTCCATGGAAAAGTGCCCTGGGTTCAATCCCTAGTACCAAAATAAATAAATTAAAATAAAAAATCAGGAATCATTTGGATAAGGTAAACTCTGATGTCTTCTCCAAATTCTGGAAAACCAGAATAAAGACCCTTTTGTAGTTGGCCTGAGTTTTGGGCAAATAAAAGGATATACACAGTGCAGGAGTGGTGGGGCTGCAATTCCTCTGGCCTTACCAGGTTTCTAGCTGGCAGTTGTTTCCACATCCATTCAGGCTGCCACATGATGCCAAAGCAAGGGCATGAAATGTGGAAAATCAGTTTGAAGTTATTATGGATCACACTCCAGGTTTTCACATTTTCTGGATGTGTTTCCCTAGAAAGCATTCACTAAAACAGTACTAATGGAATGAACTTTAAGGGCCTTGATTCTTAATGTGTAATCTGCAGATAGCAGCATCAGGATTGTAATTACCTGAAAGCCACTGGAAATGCAGAATCTCGGATCCTTGCCTGGACTTACCCAGTCAGAATCTGCATTTCAGTAAGATGCCCAAGGATGTGTAAAGTTTGCAAAGCCCCATAGAGTCAATAGTTCAAATTCTAGGGGCCTTTTATGACTGCCTGATTCTCCCACTGTAGTGCCAAAGAAGCCAAACAGTATGTAAAGGATCTGGAACTGGTTCTATCTAGTGAGACCAACCTTTGAGTCTGAAACAATTTTCATGTGTCAAACACTCTTCTTTTTTTTTTTTTTTTTGGTACCGGGGATTGAACTCAGGGGCACCACTGAGCCACATCCCCAGCCCTATTTTGTATTTTAAAAAATGTAAGTCAGGCTGGGGATGTAACTCAGTGGTAGAGCCCATGCCTAGCATGAGGCCCTGGATTCCATCCCCAGTACTGCCAACAAAAACAACAAAATGCTTAATTCTTGAGATCACCTGAGCCCAGGACTTAGGCCAGCTGGGGCAACATAGGGAGATCCCATGTTTTTTTTTTTGGGGGGGGGGGACTGAACCCAGAGGCCCTTGACCACTGAGCTAAATCTAAATCCCCAGCCCTTCTTGTTTTTTTTTTTTTTTTTTCCTAGAGGGGGTACCAGGGATTAAACTCAGGGGCACTCAACCACTGAGCCACATTCCAGCCCTATTTTGTATTTTATTAGAGACAGGGTCTCACTGAGTTGCTTAGCACCTTGCTAAATTGCTGATACTGGCTTTGAACTCGTGATCCTCCTGCCTCTGCCTCCCGAGTCACTGCGATTACAGGCGTGTGCTACCATGCCAGGCTACCTTCTTGTTTTTTTTTTTTTCTTTTTTTGGTACCAGGGATTGAACTCAGGGGTACTTGACCACTGAGCCACATCTCCAGGCCTACTTTGTATTTTATTTAGAGATGGGGTCTCACTGAGTTACTTAGTGCCTTGCCGCAGTTGCTGAGGCTGGTTTTGAACTTCCAATCCTTCAGTCTCAGCCTCCCTAGCTCCTGGGATTATAGAGGAGCACCAATGCCCAGTCTTGTTTTTTACTTTGAAACAGGGTCTGGGTAAATTACTGACGCTGGCCTTGAATTTGAAATCCTGCTGCCTCAGGCTCCTGAATTGCTGGGATTATAGGCGTGTAACAATGTGCTCAGTGATCCCATCTTTTAAAAAATAAAAATGTAAAAATCATTCTTAGCTCACAGGCTATATAAAAACTGATGGGGCACATTTAGCTCTGAGGCTGGTGTCTGCTGACCTCTGGTTTACGTCCCACCCACCTCAAAGCACCTTTTTCCTCCCACATTGTTTTATTGGTGCATTATATTTGAACCTAACGATGGGGTTTTTCTTACATATTCATACATACACACAATATAACAATATAATTTGACTAATATCACTCCCCATACCTCTTTTATAAAATAAGGCAAGCAGGTTCTGCTCAAATGACTGACCTCCTACTTAAGGTACAATAGTCTAGATTTAATTCTGATATCCCATTATTGGGGACAATAGGTACTCCCCAGTATCACCATTGAACAGTTTTGGTCTCACTGGAATCCTCCACAGCTGTGTGGTTTAAGCAGCAACCTGCTTTTTGGAGTGGTGAAAATTAACCTCAGGAAGCAAGGTTTCAGTGCAGTGTTGGGTGTGTGGCACTTAAAAGTTAGTCTGTCTTCTCTCCTTAGCTTTTTACCTCTGAACTACCTCCCAGTTTGTGTGTGTGTGTGGGGGGGGAGGTGCTGGGGTTGGAACCCATGGTGCTCTACCACTGAGCTATTCCCCCAGCTCTTTTAAGTTTGAGACAGGGTCTCCCAGGCTGGCCTTAAGCTTTGGATGCTCCTGCTTTAGCCACCTGGGTAGCTGGGATTACAGGTGTGCACCACCGTGCCAGTTCTACTTTTTGTTTTCCCTTTAATCCTTCCCTGTCTTCTTTGTATCGAAATATTCAACATTATTCAAAATCAACCCCTTGCCAGGTACCATGACACATGCCTGCTTGTAACAGCACTGACTCAGGAGGCTGAGGCAAGAAGATCACAAAATCAAAGCCAGCCTCAGGAACTTAGGAAGGCCCTAAGGAACTTAGTGAGACCCTGTCCCAAAATAAAAAAGTAAAAGAAGGGATGGGATGTTCCTTAGTGACTAAGTTCCTCTGGGTTTAATCCTCACTACTAAAAAATAAACAAACAAAAAAACAAACCACAGCCTTCTTATTTCTTTCTTGGTACTAGGGATTGAATCCAAGGGTGCTTAATCACTGAGCCATATCTCAATCCTTTTTATTTTTTGAGACAGGGTCTCACTAAGTTGCTTAGAGCCTTGCTAAATTGCTGAGGCTGGCTTGGAACTTATGATCCTCCTGCTTCAGCCTCCTGAGCCACTGGCATGCACCACCACACCCGCAGCCTTCATGTTTCTTCAGGAACATTTTAGAGTCGCTCGTTTTTCTCATCTACATCACATGATTAATACTCCATTCTTTAATCACACCCCATCCAAGCCCAAGCCACCTATCAGTAACTAGAGTGATCCATTTCTTTCTTCTCTATGGGTATATGGTTCAGGCCCCATTCCCCCATGACCGGTGTTAGCATATAGGGAGAATTATTACTCAGGCCAATATGAAATGGCAGAAGAACAGAGCTTTTAAAAATATGATTTGCCAGTTTCAAGCAATACACTGTGTTTGCCATTGTCTTTATCTTTGAAGTTTTCTTTCTCAGAAAGACCGCTATGGAAAAATGGACAGCTAAGGGGAGAGAGGATGTTACATAAAAGTGGAGTTCATTCTTTTCCTCTCTATTTTACATTTTATCAGCTGGAAAGAAGGAGCATGCTGCACGAAAAAGACAATGATTAAAAAGCAGTAACATTCAGGGAGAGAGGTGAAAGAGGATATTAGAAAAGCAAGGTTGCTCTCCACAAGAATGGAAGATTGTTCCAGCTTCAGTGGGCTGTGAGGAAGAACGCCTGACTTGATAAGTAAAACAAATGGTGTCAAAGAGACTTGCTTAGGAACTTCTGAACCGAGCTGGGTGGTAGAAGGATACAAAAAGCATAGACAGAGATAGGAGGATGATTGACAGAGAACTTTACGAAGGCTGAGATCTGAGTTTTTAAAATCGGTGGTGAATTTTCCAGACACTTTTTCATTTTGTTAAGAAATGAGGGGAAATAACACTGATTAAATGTCTACTCTATACCAGGCATTGTTACAAGGCTATTTTCCAACATTATTTCAATTTTAGTTAGTACCTACTCATGGGCTAAATGTAGTGGCACACACCTGTAATTCCCATGATTTAGGAAGCTGAGGCAAGGAGGATCGAAAGTTCAAGGCCAGCCTCAGCAGGTTAGTGAGGCCCTAAGCAACTTTGTGAGAACCTGTCTCAAAATGTTAAAATAAAAAATAAAAAGGAGAGCTGGGGATGTAGCTCAAGCTATAATACTCTCGCCTGGCATGCTCGGGGTGCTGGGTTCGATCCTCAGCACCACATTAAAATAAAATAAAGATGTTGTGTCCACCGAAAACTGAAAAATAAATATTAAAAAAAATTCTCTCTCTCTAAATAGGGCTGGGGAAGTAGCTCACCGGTATAGCATCCCTGGGTTCAATTCCTAGTACAAAACAAAACAAAACTATTCATGGAATTAGTATGTTGTTGGCCAATTTTCAGATGAGGAAACTGAGAGGTAAAGACATGGGATTGGAAACCAGTTTTTTTTTTTTTGGTATCAGGGATACTTTACCACTGAGCCACATCCCTAGCCCTTTTTTTTTATATTTATATTTTTATATTTTTATAGACAGGTTCTCACTGAGTTGCTTAGGGCCTCACTAAATTGCTGAGACTGGCTTTAAATTCTTGTTCCTCCTGGCTCAGCCTCCCAAGCCGCTGGGATTATAGGCATGCATCACTGCACCCGGCCCTGGAATGCAGTTCTGTAAGACCACAATACCCTGTGTTCTACACTGGCTTGCTTAGTATAATTCACAATGGAAATACTGCCTTCACAAAATTCCTTATTCCTTTAAACCCTTGACTGGGGGTATAGGCCCTAAGTTCAATCCTCAGCAAAACCAGACCAAAACCAAAAAAACCCTCTAAATTTTTGAGGTGGGGGAAATAACATAAACAGACTGGGAAGTTTTTATATTATTCCTCTATCTACCCCAACAAATGCAATAGTTGCATTAAAATGACATCAAATCCTTTTTCTGCTATGAAGAAAATAGTATCACTAATGACTCAGTACATTGGCAGTCAGGTGTCCTAAGTTAAACTCTGTGCTGCTAAATCAATCTAATGACAAATATATAAATCCTTGGCAGAAATGTGAAGTTACATCTGGGGACCATTAATTCAGGGTTACTGTGAAGCAAATGTACTATCTCACTTAATCCTTCAACAGTCCTGTGAAGTAGTAACACCATTTTATGGATAAAGAAGCTGAGGTTTAAAGCAGTTAAATATCTTGCTTAATGATGAGAGGCAAGAGCAAGATTAAAACAGATGGCCCTGAGTAGGGTCTGATCTGGTTATAACTATCGTCTCTTTCCAGAAAAGGCCTAGAACAGCAGCAGTACAATCATACAGGTTAAGGTATCTGAGGACTGTCAACTCACTTGGTATATTAACAACAGTTTTTTTTTTTTTTTTTTGTTAAGCTGGGTATTGAACGTAGGGCCTTGTACATTCTAGGCAAGCAGTCTACCACTGAGCTACATTCCAAACACTGCCACCATCTTTGTGATGAAGATGGTAGCTATTATGGAACATCCGAGAAAATGCTAGACAACTTCTTTTTTACCCCTGGTGCTGGGTATTGAATCCAGGAACTCATACTCTGCATGTACTCTGTCACTGAGCTATAACCTCAGCCTTTTTTTCTTTTGAGACAGGGTCTCACTAAGATGCTCAGCCTGGTTTCAAACCTGTGATCCTTCTGCCTCAGCCTCCTTAGTAGCTGGGATTACAGGCATGTGTCACCATTACTAGGTAATGCTTAACAATCTTTAGTGCAGTATAGGTAACAGAACAAAAGAAGATCAAACTACTCTAGTTTTCCCCAGTGTCTTCCTCAGGACACCTTTCCCATAAGGCAACCTGTAATAACCAACCAACCAAAAGCCAGGGTAGAGCTGGACGTGGTGATACATACCTGTAATCCCAGTGGCTCTGGAGGCTGAGGCAGGAGGATTGCAAGTCCATAGCCCCAGCAATTTAGCAAGGCCCTAAACAACTTAGCAAGACTCTGTCTCAAAATTTAAAAAAAAAAAAATAAGAAGGGCTGGGGCCCAGCATAGTGGTACACACCTGTAATCCCAGTAATTTGGGAGGCTGAGGCAGGAGGATTTCAAGTTCAAAGCCAGTCTCAGCAGATTAGCAAGGCACTCAGCAACTCAGTGAGACCCTGTCTAAATAAAATAATAACAAAGGGCTGGGGATGTGGCTCAGTGGTTAAGGGCCCCTAGGTTCGATCCCTGGTACCAAAAAAAAGGGGGGTGGGGAGCTGGGGATGTGATTCAGTGGTTAGGTGGCCTTGGATTCAATTCCCCATACTGCAAAAAAACCCAAACCAAACAAACTAAAACCAAGGTGGTGGTTCCAAAGGAAAACGTTAGGAAGATGAATATGTATCCAAATCCCCCTCTTGAAGACTCATTTATTCTGTTTAAATTTAATCTAAAGTATCCAAAATTCCTTCTCCTTCACAAAGGTATAACTTTTACTTCCTCTCATGTCCCCATTTTTCCCCCAGTACTGGGGATTGAACCCAAGGCCTTATGAATGTGAGGCAAGAGCTCTACCATTAAGCTATCTTCCCACCTCCTTCATGCATTATTACTCTATTGAAAAGTACACAATATACCAAAATTAGCCAGAGGATATCCCTATATGGTCCCCTGTGACTGTGAACATGAATCTGGAGGACTTTCCATTCACTTCCCCGAAGGTGGGAAGGACCTGATAACCAACATGAACATCTTCCAGGTCCATATTTCAGTCCTCCATAGCTGATGGGAACTAGGTCTTTGCATGGGGGCATGCCACCATTTGCCATTCCATGACAGGCTGAGTCTCATGAAATTTCCATATGACCAAACACACTTTTAACAAGTTGACTTGCGAACCCCAGGTGAAATATAAAGAACCATCTGACAACAGAATTTGTTTTGAAAATATCCTGTTTCCTCTGGGAAAGGGTGAGATCTATTGTCTATATTCTCTTGCCTTTCTGTTAATATTTCCATTTATATGATGTTTAATATGTGGATGCTTAATACATGAAAGCACTCAAACTCTGTGGTAAGCAAACTCATTAAAAATTCTCCCAAGCAGCTGTTTTTGGGGTGATGTTAGGCCTAAAGTGGGGCTGAAAGTAGACATATGATGGTGTAAGTTATTTGACTTGTGGAGAAAAATGAACTACGAAAAGTGAAAGTAAAAACTCATCTCTGGGGCTAGGGTTGTGACTCAGTGGGAGAGCACTTGCCTTGCACATGTGAGGCACTGGGTTTGATCCTCAGCACCACATAAAAAAATAAATAAAATAATGATGTCGTGTTTATGTCTAACTAAAAAAATATTAAAAAAAAAAAAAAAACAACTCATCTCTGTGTTCCAAAGATTACTTACATAATTACTTTAAAAAATAGAATTCTGGACTTTTCTACCTAGAGAGGACTTGGGAAATTCTCTAGCTCCAATCCCTTCTTCACACATGAGGTTGGTAAAGGCTGAAAAGGTTAGATAATAGGTTCATGAAGCTGTCTATGGAAGAGCTGGGCTGGAACTCAGTTCCAAAACTGGCTAGTGCTTGTTTGTCTTTTTTTTTTTTTTAATCGCAGTGCTGGGGATTGAAACCAGGGCCTTGTACAGGCTAGGCAAGCCCTCTCCCACTGAGCTACATACCCAGACCTTTATTTTTTATCTTATTTTTGAGGCAGAGTCTTGCTGAAGTGCTTAGACAGCCTCCAATTTGTAATCCTCCTGACTCAGCATCCCAAGTAGCAGGGATTACAGGCAAGTGCCACTGTGCCAAGCTGTATTCTTTTATGTTCTTTTCTAATTTACGACAGTGTAATTTTAAGGAGTTACCTTCTTGATCATTGGCTGTAATGCAAGAGCTTGCCTCATTTGCTTTCCTTTGGTGCTGCAGTGGGAAGCAGGCCCACATTATCCCTCTTTGCTTCTCCTGCTCTATCAGGCGGAGCTTGTACTCAATTCTCCACCTTGCCCTTTTCCCCAACCTCTGCAGCTGATATTCTCCTTCTGCCTTTCAAAGAGTTATCAGAAATATGTGTATATAACTTTCCAAGTAGTCTGGGACAATAAGGAAAATGATTCCTGGTTTGAGTTTTTCCATAGGGCTTGAGTTTGCCCCAAGATTTTGGAAGGTTGGAGAACTAACAAAAAGTAAAACTGCCTTTCTTTCCCCATTTCTCAAGTCTGTTTCCTCTTAATTTACGGAAGAATTAGGAGTAAGAAAGAATTAAGCGCAGAAACTCCACTTGGAGTACTTGCCTAGCCCTGGAAAAGTTCAAGGTCTGAACTTTCCCCTTGTGATTTGTTGGTAGTCCTTCAGTCATCTGGTCAAAGAAGCAACAGAAAAAATGTTGGGTAGCCGCACTGAAGTCAGTGTTTTGATTCATGGAAATCAATGAAGAAAGTGTAGTTTTTTTCTTTGGTGCTGAGGGTCAGAGAGGGAACCCTTTTCCATGCAGGAAGCCCACCTTGGGCACAAAAACTCACCCTACCTCATTCCTCAGGAGACACTGTTTTTCCATCCTAGCACTATCGGAGCCCCCTCCCCAAGTACCCGGAGGGCCTTGTTTTTAATCCGAGGTTGAAATAGAACCTTCCCCTGGGTGCCGGGGAGTGTCCCCTGGGGGCAGTGGCCTGCCTCTGGAGGGCAGCATCCTGGTGGGGCTCCTCTCCGATCCCAGAGCACCTTTTGTCCCTGGAGACGCCTTGCCCACCAGGTATGTGGAAGGCAAGTGCGGCCCGCTTTCCGGGGCGTACGGCTGGGGTCTGGAAGAGGGACCATGGTTTTGGAGAGTGGCGGGCCAGCGAGCACGGGAACACGTTGGGCACAGCGAACTCACTAGCCGGGTGTCTCCTGGAAGTCCGGTTTGGGTCCGCCGGCTCAAGGGTTTTCTTCCTCTCAAATTCATCCCTGGGCAGAGCAACCTCACTTCGCATCCAAACTTGTGCAGATCAAGGATTAAGCGGGCGCTGGCCCAGCCCGACAGCGAGGTCCCTTCAGCGCCCCTGGAGCCGGTTACACAAAGACGGCGGTGGGGGCCCTGGGACCCGGACTCGGGCCGGCGGGACGCAGGGCGACCCGGGCCGCCCGACCGCCCCTCGCGTCGCGGCCGCTTTGCCGGCGCCGCCCGTCGCCCGCCCTCAGTCGTCCGGCCAGGCGCGGCCTCCTTCGCCGGCGCGGGGTCCCCTGGTTAACCCCTGCCCGCCAGCCCGGCAGCTGATTGGAGGAGGCGGGGCGCCGGGGCAGCGAGGACCCCCCCACCTTCCTCGTTCCCTCCTCCTCCTCCTCCCCCACTGTCGGCGCTTCCCCAACCCCCCCAGGACCCCCCCCCCTGCCTCCCGGCCGTGCAAATCTCGCGAGGAAACACGCGCTTTCACTAGTGTGTTTACACCGATCACTACTAATCCGGACCGAACCGATCCGGATTAAGGGGCCGGAGGCGGGCCCTGGGCACCAGCGGTTCCGACCGCCCCGCCCTCCGCGCCGCACCCGAGTGGCCCCCAGCCGAGAGGGCCCCCACCTCCCGGCCGGGCCTGGGCCCTCCTGCGCCTCCCTTGGCCTTTGTCCGGCGCCAGGAGGCCGGTCCCGCGCCCCCCGCGGCCGCCCGGGCCCGGGGCCGCGTCAGGCGCCTAGCTCTGTACGCGAGCCCGGGGATCTGCGGCCTCCGCGACCCCCTCCCCCGCCCGCCCTCTCGTGGAGCCGGACGCCGGCGGCGGCTGCCCGGGCGGGGGGTTGAGGCGCTTAGGAGAGGCCCCGGCTCCGCCCCGGGCCTGCCCAGGGGGAAAGCGGAGCGGCCGCAGCCGGGTCGGGTCGGGGCCCCTCCCGGGAGAAGCGTGGAGCGGCGGCGGCAGCGGCAGCGGCAGGTGAGAGGCTGAACCCCGGGCGGGGGAGGGCGCTGGGCCTGGGGCATTAACCGTCCCGGAGACCCCCTCGGCCTGAGGAGGCTGCGACCCGGGCCCAGCCCGGGACCGGCGCCGGGCCGTATCTCCTCGGCGCTGAGGCGGGAGGGACTCCCCAAGGGCTGCGGGTCGCCGAGGGGCCGGGCCGAAGATGGGGCAGGCCCAGGCCTGGGAGTGGGGCCAGCGGCCGGCGGAGAGAGGGGGCGCCTCGGCAGCTGGAGGCCTCGGCAGTCTCCCGGGCGCCCCCGAGAGCTGGCCCTCCCTCCCTCCGTGACAGGTGGGCTTGGAGTTGGGGAAAGTTTGGAGCCAGTGAGGGGCGCCGGGACCAGGCCCCATCGGTTTTGCTTCGCGGCTGTGGGCTGCAGGGAGGATCCCTGTCCAAAGCCGCGATGGAATGAGTCGGAGTGGATATTTCCTTAACATGAGTTGACATTAAATGGAATAACCGCTGGGGCGTCATTTTCTGGGCCAGGCCTGGGGATGAAGATTTGGGAAATGTTGCGAGAGACCTTGGGGTTGGGGAGAGACTGCAACCTCTGCGATTCCGACCCAATTAGGGCCGAGCGAGACGCTGGGAAGGGCACTTACCTACTTAGGGAAAACTCGTTCAATCTCCGTCTTTCTTTTTTAAAAAAGATGATTTTCTACCCTTCTGAGAATTTCCTAATTCCTTTTTTAACCTGCACTTTTAGGTGTGGGTGAAACTTTAACTTGTCACCCTTTCATTCCCCTTTGCCCCATGCTCTCAATCCAGGAAGGGAAACGAAACTGAAGGACTTTGTAGGGCTGTTACTGGAAATTGTGGAGTTGTTAGATTGCAGAAGGGAATATTTGATTCATGTTTTCTGTGAACTTTAAAATCACACCAGTCATTCTAATAACAGCTTAATAGTGTGTTTGAAGGGGTTCCGTGTAGTGATAACATACTCCTTTCCCACTTTTAATGTTAAAGATTTTCGGTGCATCGTGTAAGAGTTGATCTCTTGCAAAGGATGGACACATTTGTTCAAAGGAGCCTGTGCATTAATTGGTCAAGGAAGGAGTTTAAAAATGGTGCCCTCCCGCCCCTCCCTGCTTGGAAGGAGTGCTAAAAGCAGATGTCCAGAGTGAAGAAAAACCCACTGCTTCAGGGAGTGGTCCGAAAAACATTTTTTTAAGAAATTGTTACGGAGCTATATTAATTTCCTGAGTGAATGCAAGTTGAGGATTTTACCTTAGTTGTCTATTAAATTTAAAATAAAATAATTCATTTTTTTCATGAGGTACTGTGAGCTCTTCAGAGAAAGGAGCTACATAATAGTGTTATTTGAAGTAATTTGTAGCTTCTGATTCATGCCATATTTTGAAATTATTAATGATTCATATTTTTAGTTTAAGAACTAGTTCCTGTGTGTTTGGGAAAGAAATATCTGAAAATACTTAGCTAGAATTCAAAGATACAAAGGTTGTTAGAAGTAAATTTCTTTTTGCAAGCTCATCCATGTTTTATTGTTGTTGGTTTTGTTTTTGGTCCTGGGGATTGAACTTGGGCACTCAACCACTGAGCCACATCCCCAGCCCTATTTTGTATTTTATTTAGAGACAGGGTCTCACTGAGTTGCCTTGCGCCTCGCTTTTGCTGAGGCTGGCTTTGAACTTGCAATCCTCCTTTGAACTTGCAAGCCTCCCAAGTTGTTGGGATTACAGGTGTGTGCCACCACCCCCGCTCATCCATGTTTTTTTTTTTCTTCCTCTACTACTTTTACAGATGTTGTATGAATGGTTTGTAGTTTTTCTTTTTTGGGATAAGAGTAAGTTGCCCCCCTAGACAAGGACTTCCAAGCTGCTATAGAACTTTGAATATATTGGTAATGTCAAATAATTATTTGGTGCAGTGCATTATAGTTAACTACTATTATGCTCTATTTTTTATTTTGAGGGTTACCGTATGTCGCTACTCAATGAAATAACTGCTCTGAGTTTTGTTGTAATAAAACTTGTTCCTCACATTTTAGTTTTCATGGTTTTTACAGTCTACTTTTTCTTTTTCAGTAGAAATGATGGAAGAATTGCATAGCCTGGACCCACGACGGCAGGAATTATTAGAGGCCAGGTTTACTGGAGTTGGTGTTAGTAAGGTGAGTAAAATGACGATGATGAACACTATTGGTAGTCTAATGTAAACACATTTAAAAAATGATTAAGAGCAGTTTGGGTGAAACATACTGATGGGTGCAGGGAAAATTTGTCTCATGATTCCATTGAACTTTTAAATCCTGCCAGTCTTTCCAGTAGCGTATTTGAAGGTGTTCTATATGGGAGTATATGCTTCTTTCCCCCTTCAAATACAGGGGAAGTTTCTTGAAGGGTTTGTTAAAAGGATACCGATAGAATGTGTATCTAGAATTTATGCCATATTTTGTTAAAAATTCTCAGCTACTCAGAAAAAAAAATAATTACAAGGCTTTGCCTAGTTTTATTACACTGATTTTACTGGGTAGTTATATGATATAGCATTGAAGAATCTTACTCTGTGAAATCTTTCAGTTCAGTTCTGCAGCTTAGCTGATTCCTCCTGGTTGCACCCCAGACCGTTTTCTCTCTCCTCTTATTTTCCTTCCTTTTCATTGTTTTTGTTTTTGTTGTGGGAGTGTAAAATAAGTTCAAGGCCCCATTAATGGGCAGGTGAGATGTCAAACAGTGCTATGGCTGCCTGCATATCCTTATGTACTTGCCAGTTCGCCCCTCTGTTCCCATGGGATGATTTTAGTGCAATATATAAAGAGAGAGAGAGAGTGTGTGTGTGTGTGTGTGTGTGTGTATGTATGTATGATGCTTTATTTAAAAACTTCACTGACCCATGATTGTTAGATTATTTGGGCTTGAGATACGTGAATATGTGAATTTTTGATCTTTAACCAATATGATACATTTCTTTCTGTGTTTTTCAAGAAGTTTTATCTCATGGTAACCTAGGTTTCATGCTTTGGTTAGTTGCTTCTTCAGGGAAGTGAATGTTAAGGTTTATAGTTGGAAAACATAACTTCTTTGATGGATCACACAATTTTGGTGAGCTCTGGGATAAACTTATAGTTTTTGTTTATTCAGTAGTTATTGAGTGCCTATAGTATTCTAGGCGTTGTGCAAAGAGAGAACGCCAGTCAGTGAGGAGAGATGATATTTTGATGAGAGCTGCATTAGAGCTGTGACAAGGTGCTTAGGAACCCAGGATTTGTTACACATTTTTGGTTTCTTTGCCACTTTAATTAAATAACTGACTTTTGGTGGCACTTTGGAGTGGCTACTCTTGAGCATTGTGTTTTGAATTTCATATGGATAGACATAAATTCTCTGACCTAGGTGAAGTAGCTTCAGATAGAAATGAGCAGTGTATTTGGATATTAAATTGATCCATGGTTCAGTTGATTACGATGACTTTTGATGTGTCTTTTAACATGGGAATTTGGCATAAGGCTTACATCCAAATCTATATATTCAGTTGGTTCCCTATTGAGTAAATTAGAAAGTTGGTGTTCGAGTTGTATGCAGTTTAAACTCATTGGTTTTTGTTAGGATGTTTTTCTTTCTTTCTGCTTTTAGACTCCTAATGGCTATATCCAAGAATACTTTTGATGGAGTGGGGCATAAGTAACGGAAATGAGGGTATTCTGAATTTGCTGCTTCAACCCAATTTAGAATCATGGAACTAAGGGGTCAGAAGACTTGAAAGCAGTATCCTGCTTAATAAGAAGTTATACCTTTAACCTAAAGAGAAAGATGTTCTCTGTGGAGAGAGAAGTTCCTCTAAGTCCTGTTGTTTTTATTCTATTAATTGTATGTTATTTTGATGTTCAAGTCATAGTGTATTTATCACAATAAATGTTATTCAAAGACTAGTAGGAGAGTATTGTTTTCCAGAGTTAGGAAGAGGTAAAGAAAATATCCATTTTATATGAATTTTGTTGCCTATGAGACATATTTATCAGACCATTGATTAGAAATGGAGAGGGGAAGTAAAAAGGACTGGGTAAAAAGGATGCTTTTGGAGAAACTCTTGGGTTTGAATTTATTGTTCCGAATCATAGTTTCCCAATAAGGATATCACTATAGATGACAGTTTCAGTTTTATTTAGTGTTTTTTGTTTGTTTTTTTGTTTTTTGCTTTTTTGGTACTGGGGAGCTTTCAGTTTTGCTAAGATCAACAAGAGATTTCAGCCTTTGCTCTTTCAAATGGGAGAGCAGAGTGACTTGCCTGTGATAGTGCCATCTAGTGGGACTGGTGCAGCCTCACAGGCTATCTCTTAAGTTTCTCCTAACTATTCATAACATTTTCAGTACTTAGAAGGAAGAAAGGCAGTGCCACTGTGGATTCTTTTCTAGTGGACAAGGGCAAGAGTTTTATAAGTAGCTGCAGTCTTTGAACTTCCTAGTTGTTATAGATCTTCTGTCATAATGCTCCAAGTTTTTTAACTTAGAAATACTTCACAAAACTTAGGCTAAAATGAAATGGCCAAACCACCACATTTATTTATATTTAAGATAATTATTATTTATATTTAGGTTTTTTATTTGCAGGTTTTTATTTTCTTATATAGTACATCTGTATGCCTTTAATTTCTATATTTACATATTTATTTCATAATAACTGGTAAACCAAAAGTTCATTTGTTTGGGTCTTTGGTTTTTGTTTAAAATATTGATATTTTCTGTTGTTCGTGGTTGAGGATGGGAAAGAAGCCTAATACGCACTGAGACATCTATGGCAGCTTGTTTTCCTTCTCTACCTGCCACTTTTTAGGAAAACCAGAAACCATCCTGTTTGTTTTTTTGGCAGTACCAGGGATTGAGCCCAGGGGTACTCTACCATTGAGCTACATCTCTAGTCTTTTTGTTTTTTAATTTTTAGACAGGGTCTCCCTGAATTGCCCAGGCTGGCTATGAACTTGTAATCCTCCTGCCCCAGCTTCTTGAGTTGCTGGGATTACAGGCATGCCCTAGTATACCTGCTCCTCTTAGTGTCCGTCTCCCCCCCACCCCCCCCCACCCCCCGTACTGGGGATTGAACTAAGGGGCACTCAACCACTAAGCCACATGCCCAGCCCTATTTTGTATTTTATTTAGAGATAGGGAGGGTCTCACTCAGTTGCCTTGTGCCTTTCTAAGACTGGCTTTGAACTCTTGATCCTCCTGCCTCAGCCTCCTGAGCCGCTGGGATTATAGGCATGCACCACCCCACCTGACCTGCCCCTCTTAGTTTTGACATGATAAGATTATTTCTTATTGACCTGATATTTGAGCTATTCTAGTTCTTTTATAAGATACCATCTTTTAAGCACTGGATTATCCACTTTTGGTAATGTGAAACTGTCTACATTTTGTATTCATACGTTTTCTATCAGGACCTGTTACAGTTTATATTCCTTACTCTGTTCCCTTTTGGAAATTTAAGTATAGGTAGTCTCTGTGATTTTGAAGACTGAAGGAAATGGAATCCCAACCTTGCATGTACTGTTAACCATACTTCATTGAACAAATAGTTGTAGAACTTGCTATGTGCCCAGTACTGTCCCAGGAAGAGCAGAAACAATAAGAAGTAAATTTAGTGTGTGGGGTGGAGGTGGGTACTAGAGATTGAGCCCAGGGGAGCTCTACCATAGAGCTACATTCCCAATCCTTTTTATTTATTTATTTTCTTTTAAGGGACAGGGAATAATACTCAGGGGTTTTAAACCTGAGCTACATCCACAGCCTTTTTAAATTTAATTTTTATTTGAGATAGGGTCTTGCTCAATTGCTGAGTCTGGCCTTGAACTTATAATATTGGTTAACAAATTTGTATTTTAAGCAATTTAGCACATTCTCCATCCTCTTCTTATAAGCTGTACTGCTTGTTGTCCACTGCATTGCTGCCACTAGAGGAAATATAGACTTGCCAAGGATCATTTTATTACACCCTGGATTTGTATTGTAATTACATAGCTTTAGAGTTGCATAAACCAATAAATATGATAGTGAAATGAAAGGTTTATTTTTTGAGCCGGGCATGGTGGCGCACACCCATAATCTCAGCGGCTTAGGAAGCTGAGGCTGGGGGATCCCTAGTTCAAAGCCAGCCTTACCAACTTATCAAGGCCCTAAGCAACTCAGCAAGACATTATCTCTAATAAAATATAAAAAAGGGCTGTGGCTGTGTCTCATTGGCTAAGCATCCATAGGTTCAGTTCCTGGAACAAAAAAATAAAAAAGATGTATTTTATGAAACTGAGTTAACTGCCATAGAAAGGTGACATATATACACACACTGTGTGTGTGTTTATGTTTTTTGATGGGAAGGATTGAATCCAGGGCCTTTTAATATGTGCTCTGTCCTGAGCCACATACCCTCTGCACTTATAATTCTCTTTTTTAATATGAAAGACTTTCATTTATAACTTTAATAAGAATTTTTTAAGTTCTCACTTTACTCTTTAAAGATATTGAAACTGGAAATTATAGATTATGTATTATAAGTGTACTTTGTAAAACTACCATCACTGGACTTACAACTCAAAAGGCCCACCTCAAAAGACTGGCAAAAGGCCAGGTGTGGTGGCACATGCCTGTAATCGCAGCAACTCGGGAAGTTGAAGCAGGAGATTTACAAGTTCAAAACCAGCCTCAGCAAATTAGGGTATTCCTGATTATCTTAGTGAGACCCTATCTCAAAATAAAAAATAAAAGGCCTGGGGATGTGGCTCTGGTTTAGCGCCCCCTGGGTTAAATCCCTAGTACAAAAAAAAATGTCAAAAGAATGTACATTTAGGTTGGAAATATACATGCTTAGTGGTAGGAGAACTTGCCTAGCATGTGCTAAGCTCTGGGTTTAATCTCTACTAGATATCTGGTGTTAGCTCTTTAACATACCAATGCCATTTATTTATTTATTTAGGCACTGAGGATTGAACCTAGTGTTTGCCAGTGAGTTACATCCTCAGTCCTTTTTACGATTTTTTTAAAAAAATTTTGAGACCCAGGCTGCTGTTGTAGCTCAGTGGTAGAGCACTTGCCTAGCATGCATGAAGTACTGGGTTGGATCCCCAGCACCACATTAAAAAAAAAAACAAAAACTAAACAAAATTTTGAGATGGGGTTTCACTAGGTTGCTTAGGGCTTTAACAAGTTGCTGAGACTGGCCTTGAACTTGTGACCCTCCTGCCTCAGCCTCTTGAGTTGCTAGGATTACACGTATGTGCCATGTCCCCTGGCTCCATTTTTATTTATGTTTTAAAAAGTATTTAATTATTTTATATGTATTTTTTGTTTCAAGTATTTTATGTGCAATATGTATTAGACAATGATAAGTAAATAAATGCTGAAAAATAATTCACACTTATACTGATGCTTTTGAATTCAAATTCACATTTTTCTTTTGGTACCAGGACCACACATCCCTAGTATCCTTTTTTTTTTTTTTTTTAAGTAGGTGGACATATACCCTTATTTATTTATTTTTATGTGGTGCTAAGGATCAAACCCAGTGCCTCACACATGCTAGGCAAGCGCTCTACCATAGAGGCCACCAGTGTACCCCCAGCTCTTTTTTATATTTTATTTAGAGACTGGTTCTTGCTGGGTTGCTAAGTGCTTTGCTCAGTTGCTGAGGCTGGCTTTGAACTTGTAACCTTCCTACCTCAGCCTCACGAGCCACTGGGATTACAGGTGTGTACCATTAATGCTTTCAGTTTAGTACTGGGGACTCTACCATGGAGCTACCTTCTCAGCCCTTCCTATTTTTTATTTTGAGACAGCATCTCATTAAGTTGCCATTACTGAGGCTGTCCTTGAACTTGTGATCCTCTGGCCTCAGACTTCTGAGTAGCCGGGATCACAGGCATTCACCACAATGCCTGGCTTCATGTCTCTGAAATTCACTTAATCTGAATTTCTCATGCCATTAATTCCGCCACCATTGCTACTGCCTTGATCCAGACCTACCTTGTTCATAACTGTACTGGTCAGTTTCTCCTCCCTAATTCATCTTTCTCTAAACTGCTACCAGTTATATTTCTGTTCAGTTTTTATTTATTTTATTTTTTTTCATGGTACTGATGATTAAACCCAGGGATGCTCTATGATGGAGCTACACCCCTAGCCCTTTTTATTTTTTTTAGGGACTGGATCTCACTAAGTTTCTCAAGCTGTCATTGAACTTGTGTTCCTCCTGCCTCAGCCTCCAAGTCACTGGGATTACAAGTGTGCACCACCATGCCCAGCTACCAGTTATATTAAAAACAATAATATAATGTTACTCCTTTGCTTTACAGGCTCCCCATTACCTCTTCTAGTTTCAAAGTCTTATATCCTTTCTATTCTATAATTGATTACCTCAGAAGTGATAGCATATATACTTAATTTATCAAAAATTGATGTTAATCAATACCTTTGCCCTCTTGGTCAGTCAAGGCTCTTGTAGAATAAACTTCACCTATTTCTTTCCTAATTCACATGCTATTGGTTTTTATATTTGTGTGTGTGTTTGTGTGTGTGTGTGTTTAGCAGACTTTGTTTTTTTAGAATAATTTTGGGTAGAAAAATCAAGGTAGAGATAGTACAGAGTTCCTACATATTCCACCTGGCTCCCATTTCCCTTTATTAATATCTTGCCTTATGTGTGGAGTATTTGTTAAAATTGATAAACCAATATGGATACATTTTTAGTAATTGTAGTCTAATTATATTAGGATTCACTTTTTGTGTTATATAATTTTATGATCCCCTGCCCGCACCTGCAGTGGGCATTGAATCTAGGGGTGCTCTGCCACTGAGCTACATCCCTAGCCCTTTTGTTTTTTTATTTTTGGACAGGGTCTCACTAAGTTGCCCAGGCTGTCCTCAAACTTGGGATTCTCCTGCCTCAGCATCCTGAGTAGCTGGGATTACAGGCATGTGCTGCTGCATCTGGCGGTTTCATGGTTTTGAAAAATGCAAAAAAAAAAAGCCAGGTATAGCCCATTTTTGTGTGTGTGTGTGTGTGTGTGTGTGTGTATGCACACATATATTTTATATATATATGTATATATGTATATACACATATACATATATTTACACACACATTTTATCAGTCCACAGATTATTATTTAATCTATTTTATATAGGCAGTGTTCATTTAGCTTGATCTACATATTTGCCACTTGATTCTGTGTTCTTTTTTGTTGGTACTTTTTCCTTTGCCTGAAATATATTCTTTGGAATAGGTACTGTGGATCTACCAGTGATGATATCCTTATTTTATCTGCTTAAAAATGTATACTTTGGCCTTGATTTTTTTTTTTTTTTCCCTCCCCCTAAATGACGTTTCACTGTGTTGCCCAGGCTGGCTTGGAATTCCTACACTCAAGCAGTTTTCTTGCCTTAGCCTCCTGAGTAGCTGGGATTCCTGAATAGTTGTGATCTGTCTGCACCTGACTACTTTGGCCTTATTCTTGAATAGTATTTTGTTAAAATTGTAGGCTGGCCAGGCATTGTAGGTATACCTATAATCCCAATGATTTGGGAGGCTGAGGCAGGAGGATAAGTTTGAGGCCAACCTGGGCAACTTGTCTTTAAAGAAAAATAACAATAATAACAAAAAGGACTGGGGATTTAGCTTAGTGGTAGAACACCCTGGGGTTCAGTATTGTTTCCCCCACCCCCCAAAAAAAATTCTCAGTTGTCCATTACTTTTTCTCAGCGTGTTAACTGTTTCTTCTGGCTTCCAGTATACTGCCTTTTATTTTTAGTCAGTACTGTTCTATCAAGGGTTATCTGTTTTCTCGGTGCCCATTTTAAAGATTTTTCTCTTTGTTATCTTCTCATATTTCTTCTGCTTTATTCTTACTTCTTCTTTGGCACATCATTTATATATGCTAGATATTCTTGTGTTTTCTCTAACCCCCCACCTCCCCATGGGGCTGTGGATCAAACCCAGTGCTTCCTGCATGTTAGCCAAGCGCCTTGCCACTGACTTATACCCTAGCTCTTTTACTGCCTCTTAATCCTGTCTTCTGTGTTCTGTTTGTTCCCCCTGTCTGAATACTTGGTAGTGTTCAGTTGCTTCATATTTGGTAGTGTAGATCAATTTCTCCTGACCTGTGTGCCACTTCCTTTATTTTCCCTTTAAATTTATCTACTCTGGATGAAACTATCCATTGAGTTTTCACAAGAGCTGGCTTCTTCCTGGGTCACTCTTTTGGTACTGGGGATTAAACCCAAGGGCACTTAATCACTGAGACATATCCCTACTTCTTTTTATATTTTATTTAGAGACAGGGTCTCAACTGAGTTGGTGAGGCTGACTTTGAACTCATGATCTTCCTACCTCAAGCTCATGAGCCACTGGTTCTGGGTCACTCTTATTCTGAGTGAATAGCCTGTGGGTTTCTTACTTTTATATATAAATTTGTTTTTGTGATACTGGGGCTAAACCTGGGGTCTTATACATGCCAGGCAAGTGCTCTATCTCTGAACTATAGCTTTAGCTCTCATTTACTTTACTTTTTTTTTTTTTTTCTTTTGTACCAGGGATTGAACTCAGGGGCACTCAACCACTGAGCCACATCCCCAGCCCTTTTTTGTATTTTTAAATTTAGAGATAGGGTCTCACTGAGCTGCTTAGTACCTCTCTGTTGCTGAGGCTGACTTTGAACTCAAGATTCTCCTGCCTCAGCCTCCCCAGCTGCTGGGATTACAGGCCTGCACCACCACACCACTACCAAAAGTAATTAATTAATTAAACTATTAAATAAAGTATAGGCTGGCTTCTTCACATTCTTTTGAGGCAGGTTTTAGGTTTTGGCTTATTTCTCTTCCTACACCCCTACACATCCTAAATTCAACTCAGTTTCAAAGCTTTTCCTTTAGAATTAAATCAGCAAAACCCCTCAAATTGACATAATAGTGTTTTGGGTGTCTTTTTGTTTTGAGTTGTAGGCTTATGTCTCTGAGTTCTTGCCTTAGGGATTTTGGTGCAGTAATTTTTTTTGGGGGGTGGGTTGCTAGGATTTCAGGAATTTAACCCAGGGGCGCTTTAGAACTCATCCTCCTCCTGCCTCAGCCTCCTGAGCTGCTGGGATTACAGGAATGCATCACCGCTCCTTGCTGTCCCAGCCCTTTTTATCTTTTTTTTTTTTTGTGTGTGTGATATTGGTGATTGAACTCGGGCACTCAACCACTGAGTCACATCCACAGCCGTATTTTGTATTTTATTTAGAGACAGGGTCTCACTGAGTGAGTTGTTTAGCGTCTCACCATTGCTGAGGCTGGCTTTGAATTGCAATCCTCCTGTCTCAGCCTCCGGAGCTGCTGGGATTACAGGCATGTGCCACTGTGCCCAGCCTTTATTTTTTCTTTTGAGATGAAGATTCACTAAGTTGCTGAGGCTGTCCTTGAATTTGTGATCTTCATGCCTCAGCCTCCTGAGTTTCTGGGAGGCACGCAGTACCATGGCTGGCTTTATTTTGCTTTTTTACAGTCAGTAACATTATGTAAGTCACAAAGTGAGTATGAATTCCTTTGATACAGTAGGTAGAAAATCCATATCTATTTTTCACTCGTGTGATTTTTACTTCTTATCTGTTTCTTTCCTTCCCATATGGTTGGCATTGTCGTTGACATTGTTCCTGATATTTGCAGTCATTTGTTTTATCTCTTGTTTTCTATTTACTTTTAGTTAAATAAAATTAAATTGAAAGATTTCTTAACTTTTTTTTTAAAAGTCCTGGGGAAATAAAACAAATTAGATAGTCAGTTACTATTTCAAAACATGAGTCTAGGAATGATTTGGCTTAGTTGATCCTTTTCTTCTCTGTGGATGTCAAATTGTCAGGTTCCTTCTGGTGATAGGTTTCACTTGGTCCTGACTACAATTAGGTGAATGGAATTTGTGTAGAATCTGCTTCATAAGTATGTTAGCCATGGCTAAACACTCTTATAATATTCTGTTTGACCATTTACAGTACTGATACCCTGTTTCTCTAATCCAGAGACGTGGTTCTTTCTAGTGTTTTGGGTGTCTTTTTGTTTTGAGTTGTAGGCTTATGTCTCTGAGTTCTTGCCTTAGGGATTTTGGTGCAGTAATTCCTTTCTTAACTATTCCTTTCTTAAACTTTAGGCACATTTATCTTTCTCGGAGTACTTGGTGACAAAGGGCTGCAGAGGGATTCACCTTCCCATCAATGTTTCTGTTTGGTTCATTCAGGAGTATCCTTTTAAAAGCAAAGTGTGGAACCATAGGGTTTTGGTCATAGGATCATTTGCTCTATTGGCTGCTTACTCCTGGTCAGGTTTATGCCCTGATAGGTATTCATGGGAAATTTGTTATATAATTTGACTATTTTGGAGGGGGGACGAGTACTGGGGATGGAACCTAGGGCTTCCTTAGCACTCTACCACTGAACTACATTTACAGCCCTTTTTAATTGTATTTTGAGACAGAGTCTGACTAAATTGCCCGGGCTTGCCTTGAATTCCTGATCCTCCTGCCTCAGCCTTCCAAGTGTCTGGCAATTTCCAAGTACATTTCACCATGCCCTACTAAAATCCCAAAATTCTATTTAGGCATTAATACTATCAGAGAATGAGTAGTGGTGTTAAAATATAAATCCTCAAGGGCTGGGGATATAGCTCATTTGGTAGAGTGCCTTGTATGTACAAGGCCCTGGGTTTAATCCCCAGCACCACACACACACACACACACACACACCAAAAAAAAAAAGAAAGAAAGAAAGAAATATATTTATCTCCTCAAGAAGAAAGCTCTTTAGAATAAAATCTGCCATATTATTTTCTAAGTTTGTGTATAGGCTTTTGGGAATGTTGATCATGCAGAATAAAGTAACAGTGGGAAAATGCCATACATGCAAGAAGAGTTCCCTTAAGTATACTCGGACGCTCCATATATTACTGTAAAATATACAACATATAAATTTACTATTTTAGCCTTTTTTTTTTTTTCTGTAGTGGAATTGAACTCAGGGGTACTTTACCTTTTTATTTTTTATTTTGAGACAGGATCTTGCTAAGTTGCTTATGGGCCTCTTTAAGTTGCTTTGGCTGGTCTTAAGCTTGTGATCCTTCTGCCTTTTAGGCATATAGTGGCATTAAGTGTATTTCACATAATTATACAACTATAACCAATATCCATGTCCAGAACTTTTTCATTTTCCCAAAGTGAAACTTCATACCCATTAAATGATAACTCATTTCCATCCCCTGGCAACCTCCATTCTGTTTCCTTCCTTCCTTCCTTCCTTTCTTTTTTTAATCTACAAAATGTTCTATTTACTACTTTTACTTTTAACATTCTTTGTGTACTTCTAAACATCTAGAAAGACTAGATGTTTCAAATAGGACCTAAGTTTGTTCACTGTGTACATAGTAGTGTTAAGTAAACTACCACAACAATGGTTATATCCAAAAGTTTTTTCTAAGTAGGAGCCTCCTGAACTAGAAGATTTTATTTCTCTGCACCATTCTTTTTTTCTGACTCTGTTTCACTACTCTAGTTACGTCATTTGAATGAAATCATACAGTATTTGTCCTTTTGTGATTACCTTATTTGATCAGGGTTCATCCATGTTGAAGTTTATGTCAGAATTTCCTTTTCTTTTCTTATTGGTGGTGCTGGGGATTGTACCCAGGGCCTTGTGCATTCAAGACAAGCATTCTACCAACTGAGCTATATCCCCAGCCCAGAATTTCCTTTTTTATTTTTATTAAGTCTAGGATTCTGTTGTAAGTAAATACCACATCTTATTTATCCATCTGTTGATGGACACTTGGATTGCTTTCACCTTTTTTTTTGTTACCAGGGATTGAACCCAGAGGTGCTTAACCACTGAGCCACCCTATATTATATTTTCTTTAGAGACAAGGTCTCTCTGAGTTACTTAGGAACTTGCTAAATTGCTGAGACTGGCTTTGAACTCACGATCCTCTTTCTCAGCCCAAGCCACTGGGATTACAGGTGTGTGCCACCATGCCTGGCTTACCTTTTGATTATCGTGAATAATGCTGCTGTAAACATAAATGTTTAGAGTCCCTGCTTTAATTCTTTTTTTTTTTTTTAATATTTATTTTTTAGGTGCATTTGTTTTTATGTGGTGCTGAGGATCGAACCTGGGTCCCAGCCCTCTGCTTTAATTCTTTTGGCATGGTCTGGGCATGGTGACACATGCCTATAATCCCAGAGACTTGTTAGGCTCAGGCAGGAAGATCAAAAGTTCAAGGCCAGCCTCAGCAGTTTAGCAAGACACTGTCTCAAAGTAAAAGAAAAAAAAAAAAGAAGAAGAAAAAAAAAGTAAAAGAACCACCATTTTCTGGCTGGGCGTGGTGGCACACACCTATAATCCTAGCAACTCTAGAGGCTGAGGCAGAAGGATCCCAAGTTCAAGGCCAACCTCAGCAATTTACCAAGGCCCTAAGCAATTTAAGGAGACCCTATCTCAAAATAAAAAATAAAAAGGGCTGGGAGTGTGGCTCAGGGGTTAAGCACCCTTTGGTTAAATCCCTGGTACCAAAAAAAAAAAAGTATTGGGAATGTGGCATAGTAGTTAAAAAACCCTTGGGTTCAATCCCTAATACTAAAAAGTAAAAGCACAAAAGGGATAGGGATGTATCTCAGAGGTAGAATGCTCCTTGATTCAGTTTCCAGTATATGTCAAAACACACACACACACACACACACACACACACACAGATGTAGACTTGCTAGATTATCTTAAACTATGTTCTTGTTTTGTTTTGTACCAGGGATTGAACCCAGGAATGGTTACCCGCTGAGCCACATCCCCAGCCTTTTTTAAAAATTTTGGATTTTGAGACATGTCCTTCTAAGTTGCTTAGGGCCTTGCTAATTGTTGAAGCTGGCTTTGAACTGGGAATCCTCCTACCTCAGTCTCCCAAGCTGCTGGCAATATAAGTGTGCACCACCAAGCCGGCAACTGTGTTCTTTTGTTGTTGTATTGGTGGTACTGAGGATTAAGCCCAGGGGTGCTCTACCACTAAACTGTATCCTAGCCCTTTTTATTTTTTATTTTGAGACAAGGTCTTGTTAAATTGCTGAGGCTCTTCTCAAATTTGTGGTCCTCCTCCTTTACCCTCCTGGGTTGCTAGGATTACAGTCAGCACCACCACACCTTGTTTAAGCTATTTTCTTTTATTGAAGCTTGACCTCCCCTCAGGGTTTACTGTCTTGGGAAAGCCTGAAAATCAGCCTGGGGCAGTGCTGTATGCCTATAATCCCCCTGTAATCCCAGCAATTCAGGCTGGAGGATCACAACTCTGAGACCAGCCTCAGCAATTTAGCAAGACCCTTGGCAATTAAAATGAAACCCTGTCTCAAAATAAAAGTAAAAGGACAGAGCTTGTGTGGTGGTACACATTTGGGAGGCTGAGGCAGAAGGATGGAGAATTCAGAGCCAGCCTTAGCAACAGTGAGGCGCTAAGCAGCACAATGCGACCCTGTCTCTATTTAAATAAAGAAATGGTTCAGTGGGTGAGAACCCCTGAGTTCAACCCCCCCCCCCCCCCCACACACACAAAAAGTAAAAGGACAGGATGTAGCTCAATGGTAAGTAAAGTAGCCCTGGGTCCAGTCCCCAGGGGAAAAAAAAATAGATCAAGAAAAAGGGTTTAGACATCTTAAGATATTTAGTTAGCATTTACAGATGAACTAGTAATAATACTCAAATTGCAACTAGTTTTGCAAATAGTTATATTGGCCTAGTAAGTTGAAGAACTAAGATGTAATTTGGTAAATTACATAGGATAGTTATTTATTTTGACCAAAGAATACATTTGTTGGGTTTTTTTTTTTTTTTTTTTTTTTTTTTTGGTATTGAGGATTGAACTCAGAGGTACTTTATCACTGAGCTACATTCCCAGCCCTTTTGTTTGTTTGTTTTGAGAAAGGTTTCACTAAGTTGCTTAAGGCCTTGCTAAATTGCTGGTCTGGAATTTGGAATTTTCCTGCCTCAGCCTCCTGAGTTGCTGGGATTACAGGCATGTGCCACTGGGCCTGGCTAAGAATACATTTACTTTAAAGTGATAATAGAAAATGAATATCCATATTTGGTGTACAACAATTCTGTCTTACTTTATTTTTTGAGCTTGCTGGGGACCTATCCCAGGGCCTTGCTCATGCTAGGCAAATGCTTTACCACTGACCTACATCCCCAGCCCTAGAATTCTGTTTTATTTTATCTATTTATTTTGCGGTTCTGGGGTTTGAACTCAGGGTCTTGAGCATGATAGGCAAGTGCTTTACCACTGAGCCATATCTGTAGCCCTAGAATTCTATTTTGAAATCAGGTGTTGTCTCAAATATTCAGTCCTCTGAAGAGTGGTAATGCTATATACATAAAGACAACAAAGTGCTGGCATCTGTTGTAATGCATGTGATCTGTATAAATGATAACTTTGCTTGTAAAAAAAAGGTAAATTGGGATGGGGTTGTGGCTCAGTGGTAGAGCGCTTGCCTAGCATGCGTGAGGGACTGGGTTTGATCCCCTTCACCACATAAATAATAAACAAATAAAGTTATTGTGTCCATCTACAAAAAATATATATATATATATTTTAAAAGGGTAAATTATGTGACTTTTATCACATAAATTGCTGCCATAGTTGGTGTTCATTTCTGTTTTGTCTGGGTCTGGAGGACTAATAGGGATTAATTGTAAAATTAAAATGTAATGTGAAGGGTCAACTGATTTCAGGAGGTGGTGCCTCCAGTTCAGGATATTTTCTGTTATACTAATTAACTTTAGCAGTCACATTTAACCTTCAAATTAGGACAATTTACCATCATCAAACTAACTTATCCAGATTTCTATTAGAGTAAGGATACACCAGCTAGGATAAGACACAAAATATTCTATTAAATTCTTTGAAAAGCTATTTGATCTACTTGTATCTGTATAGATGAAGGAAAAGAGACAAAATAGTTATATTGAAATAGTAGTATTTACATTTTTCAGCAGTTGAATTCAAACAACTTTTATTGAGTCTGTACTGTTATAGGGGATTTAAAGAAATCAGGCAGGCCAGGTGTGGTGTAATCCCAGCTACTCTGTAGGCTAAAGCCAGGAGGATTGCAAATTTGAAGTGAAACTGTCTCAAAATAAAAAATAGAAAGTGCTGGAGATGTAGCTCAGTAGTAGAATTCCCCTGGATTTAATTCTCAGTACTGAAAAAAAGAAAAAAGAGAGAGAGCAAGCACAAGAGTCAAAGAAACTCACTGTATTTTATTCACGTTTATAAATATATATAAAATTAATATAAATTTTAAGTAATGGATAAATCCACATCAATACTAATTTTATATTTAAAACTTGAAACGACTATAGATAAAGAACACTGCAGAATAAGGAAAATATTACTAGGGGCAACAAAGACCTTTCATCATGAAAGAAGAAGGATGAATCCATCAGGAAGACACAACAGTCCTAAATATGTATGCATCCAATAATAGAGCAAAGCAAAAACTGACAATTGAAAAGAGAAATAGGAAAATCCACAGTTAGCAATTGGAATGTTTTCTCTCAGTGATTAATAGAATAAGCAGACAAAAAAATCAGAATATAGAAGATTTGGACTATCCTCTCAATGGACTGTACATAATTGACATTTTTAGAACACTCTGCCCACATACTTTTCAAGTGCACATGGAACACTTAACCAAAATAGACCATATGCTGAGCTATGAAACACGTTTCAATAAATTTGAAAGGATTGAAATAATGTAGAGACTACTCTTGACTACGTGGAATTAAATTAGAAATCAAAAAGAAAAAAGATACCTGGAAAATCTCCCAATATTTGGAAGTAAAATAATATATTTCCAAATAATCTCTGGGTCCATGAAGTTTGTTTATTTTTTGCCAGGGCTGAAGATGGAACCCAGGGCCTTACACCCTGCAGGCAAGCACCTTACCACTGAGCCACGTTCCTAGCCTTCAAAGAAAAATTCATAAGGGAAATTAGAAAATATTTAGAATCGAATGAAAATCAAAACACAGTATAACAAAATTTGTGGGATACAGCTGCCAGTGCTTTACAGTTTTTTTGTTTTTTTGGGGGTAGTTATAGATGAGCACAATACCTTTATTTAATTTATTTATATGCTGAGAGTTGAACCCAGCGCCTCACATGTGAGAGACAAGTGCTCTACTGTAAAGTAATAATAACAATGAGACCGAGAGACTATGTGCAGAAGCAGGGGTCTTGTCATCCTGGGTCTGGTGGAAACCTACATTTCACATAAATTTTTCGTAAAGGCTGTTTGTGAGAAAAATGTCTGTCTAAAGCAGATGACCAATTGTGAGTATTACCACTGAGCTATAACCCCAGACCTAGAGGGGATCTTATAGCTTAAAAAATAAAGGTCTAAAATCAGTGATCCAAGATTCTGCCTTAAGAAGCTAAAAAAAAGAGCAATTTTCAATACAGAAGAGAAATAGTAATGAATTGAAGTAAAGTAGAAAAATAAATCTGAATAACTGATTATTATAATAAAGTCATCCCAGAAAGGAAAGTCCAGATGTACCTGGCTTTACTGTAGGGTTCTAGCAAACATTAAGGAAGAAATAATAACAATTTTTCATTAAAAAAAAATTTATGAGGACAGTACTGCCTTGTTGCTAAACTGGACAAAACCATTAGGATAAAAGAAATTTCCCAGGCTTGGTAGCACACACCTATAATTCCACCAACTTAGTGAGGCTGAGGTAGGATGATTAAATTCAAGGCCAGCTTGGGCTCCTTAGTGAGGCTCTGAGCAATTTATTGAGACCCTGTCACAAACTGAAAAAATTAAAGTACTGAGATGTAGCTCATTGGTAATGCACCCTTTGGTTCAGTTTCCAAACAAACAAAAACAAAGCAAAAAATAACAAAACAAAAGAAACAAAAATACCTGCCCCTCACAAAAATCATTAACAAATATTAGCAAATTGAGTTAAGAATATGTAAAAAGGATAAAGGTTAATACATTATGACAAATTGGGTTTTATCCTATTTTCAGGGTTGATTTAACATTAGAAGTCAATGGTAATTCACCATATTAATGGGATAAAAGAGGAAAGCTAAGTGACCTTGTAATAGATAACGTAAAAAAAAATTGACAAACTTCAAAATGATTGAATTTTTAATAAAAGCTGTCAGCTAACTAGGGATAAAGGGAACTTCATAATCTGATAAAAGGCATATATGGAAAACCTGTGATTAACATCATATTTAACAGTGAAAAATGGAATGCTTTCTGCCAAATGTCCAGAGCAGTCAAGGATATTTGTTCTCGAAACTTTTGTTCAACATGTTCTGAAGGTTCTAACCAGTGGGCAAGTAAAAGGAAGTAGAGATTAGAAAGGAAAAGTAAAACTGTTTATTATTTAGATGTCTTATAGATGACATGATTGTAGACATACAAAGTTTTAAGCTGTACAGATAAATTTAGCTAGGATACAAGATCAGTTTATAAACGTAAGTTAGTTTGTTTGATATTTTTGACACCAGGGAATGAAATCAGGAGTCTTTAACCACTGAGCCACATCTCCAGCCCATTTTATTTTCTATTTTGAGACAGGATCTTGCCTAGTTGCTCAGGGCCTTACTAAGTTGCTGAGACTGGCTTTGAACTTGCAGTCCTCCTGCCTTAGCTTTCTGAGTCACTGGGCCTTGAACCTGAAACTTAGAAAGCACTATTTTTAAAATAGCATGAAATGGTATACAATAAAAAATATTCCCCAAGTACAAAAGAATGAGGAAAATTCTTGGGGTTCCCTCAAGAAGTTAGCTTGTATTCCCAATTTATGGATGGAGGACGTTAGGGTACAGAGGATTGAAGAACATTCATTTGTTCATGAGCACACCTTTATAAACATTCATTATGTCTGTGGTAAAAATATACTAGTGAGTAAAATTACTGTTCCCTGCCCTTATGAAATTGATAATCTTCTAGAGATTGAAAGAAATGCATTTAGAGCACTGAATTTTCATCTTTGCTTAGCATTTATTTGTTTTGCAGTGCTGGGAATTGAACCCAGGGTCATGGATATGCTAGGCAGGTGTTCTACCACTGAACTACATCCCTAGCTCCTGTCTTAGACCTTTAGATTTATTTATTTATTTATTTACTTGCTTGCTTGCCCTGGGGAGGGGGGGTTACCAGGGATTGAATTCAAGGGTTCTCGACCACTGAGCCACACCACCCCCCAACCCTATTTTGTATTTTATTTAGAGACAGGGTCTTACTGAGTTTCTTTAGTGCCTCACTGTTGCTGAGGCTACCTTTGAACTCAGGATCCTCCTGCCTCAGCGCCCTTCAACCCCCAGCTGCTAGGATTACAGGCATGTGCCACCATGCCCAGCTAGCACTTATGATTTAGATGAATGGTTCAAAGTCTTTATTTTTTAATTAGACTTTTTTCTTCTTTCTTTTTTTTTTTTTTTGCTACTGGGGATTGAATCCAGGGACACTTTACTGAGCTACATCCTCAGCCCTTTTTATTTTTAGTTATTATTTAGGTACCTGGGATCAAACCCAGGGGTGCTTAACCACTGAGCCACATCTTCAGCCCTTTTTTTATTTTGAAACAGGGTCTTGGTAAGTTGCTTAGAACCTCACTAATTTGCTGAGGCTGGCCTCAAACTTGTGATCCTTATGCTGGGAATGCAGGCATGTGTCTGGCCTAGTTAAATATTAAATATTGTAATTTGTTAAATAATTTGGCCTGTATATGTGGCATCTTGTTTTATTTTATATATGCTTGGCAGTTTATAGAGTGGTTGATACTAGCTTGGTTAGTTAAAGTTTCGTATTAAGGACTGTCCATGAGAGACCTCCCATAGTGGCAAAAAGGTAGTTAGCTACTCTTCATTAAGTACTATGTTTCTAGCACTGTTTTATTCCCTACAACATGATAGTGTATTAATTTATATAATCCCTGCAGTATCCCTAAGATAGGTGGGTCTTTTCTCTTTTATCACAGATGAGAAGACCAGAGCTCATACAATTTTATTTGCCCAGTTTCAATCCCACACCTGTCTGACTCTCCCACACCTATCTGACTGTCCCACACTTGTCTGACTCTCCCACACCTGTCTGGTTCCAGCTGTTCTAAATCAGTTTTTTCCATTGGTCACACTCATGGACTGTCTCATTCTTTCACACTTGGGAAATGCAAGTGAGACTAATTTTTATAGTATATAAAAATTAACTATAAATTTGTTATTTTATTTTAAAAGTATATAATTCACAAGAAGAACAAATTCAGTGATTTCTTGTGATACTCCTCACAGTTGATATCTCAAGACACCAGTTTTTCTTTTTTGGGGCGGGGGCTTACCACGGATTGAACTCAGGGGCAATTGACTGCTGAGCCACATCCTTATCCCTATTTTGTATTTTATTCGAGACAGGGTGTCTCTCTCTCTCTCTCTCTCTCTCTTTATATATGTGTGTGTGTACATAATTTTTAATTGTAGATGGACACAATGACTTTTATTTATGTATGTATGTATGTATGTATGTATGTTTGTTTGTTTGTTTATGTGGTGCTGAGGACTGAACCCAGTGCCTCACATGCGCCAGGCAAGCGCTCTGCCACTAAGCCACAACCCCAGCCCAGGATTTGTAGATTTTTGATCTAAAGGAGATGCGCAAGTCAGTTTTCTGTTGCTATGACCAAACCTAAGATAATCAACTTAAAAGGAGGAAAGATTTATTTTGGCTCATGGTTTCAGAGGTTTCAGTCCATGGTTGACTGGCTCCATTGCTTTTGGGACTGTGGCAAGGCAGAACATCATGGTGGGAACCTTGTGGCAGAGGAAAACTGCTCATGTCATGGTGGCTAGAAAGCAGAAAGAGGGCTGGGCACGGTGGCGCACACCTGTAATCCCAGTGCTTAGGAGGCTGAAGCAGAAGGATCATGGGTTCAAAGCCAGCCTCAGCAAAAGCGAGGTACTAAGCAACTTAGTAAGATGAGACCTTGTCTCTAAATAAAATACAAAATAGGTTGGGGAAGTGGCTCAGTGGTCTAGTGCCCCTGAGTTCAATCCCCAACATCAAAACAAACAAACAAAAAGCAGAAAGAGAAAGGGCTGGGTGCCCAATAAATCCTCCAGGGGCATGCTCCTAACTTTTTCAACTAAGGCCCTACCTCCTCCCGGTAGTACCGTCTGCTAGGGACCAAGTTTTCAACACATAAGATTTAGGGGACATTAAGGTCCAAATCATAACAAAAGAGTTTTTTTTTTTTAGCATAACAAGAAAGCTAAAAACATAAATTATAGTCCTTGAAATATGTTGTGGTTTATATGGCTAGTATTTCTACTCTTTTCTCTTAGGATTAGTTGCTGAGCTATTGAGCTACATTCCCAACCCTTTTTATTATTTACTTTTCTAAGTTGCCCAGGCTGTTCTCAAGCTTACGATCCTCCTGCCTCAGCCTCCCAAGTAGCTAGGATTGTAGGTGTGTGCTCCTGTTCCTAGCTTATTGTTTCTTTCATTCTTGCATGCATTCATTTATATGTTGGTGCTGGGATAAGGTTTTGTGTATGGTAAGCATACATTCTAGGGCTGAGCTACATCCCCAGCTCCAGGGTCATTTTTCTTTAATAATCATTATGTAAACACATGTGTAAAATAGTGTTTTGTCACTTATTTAAAGAAATCTTAAGTGGGATAAAGGATTTGAAAGTTAGAAGGAGATAATGATAACTTAATTTCTTCCATAGATATTTAGGAAACTGTGGAGGGCAAGAATTGTATTTGATGCCTCCCTGTGTCCAGCACGATAGCAACATGGTTTCATGATTGTAATTGCTTCCATCCAGCAAGATCTGTTTGTTTGTATTGGATCTTTCTTCTGTTCACTCAAAATGATATACAGGGTTGTGTAACTATTGCACAATTTTAGAACATTTGTATCACCTCCAAAAGAAACTCTTATGTAGCTACTACTTCTCAAAAACCCCAATCCCTCTTAGCTCTAGGCAACCATGGATATGCTTTCTGTCTCTACATACTTGCCTGTTTTGGAGATTTTAAGTACATGGAATCATACAATATGTGATATTTTGGGATTGGCATCTTTTCTTTAGCATCATGTTTTTAAGGTTCATTTGTGTTATAGCATAGATCACTACTTCATTTCTTCTTATTTCCAAATAATATTGTATACCAAACCACATTTTATTGCCATGTCGTATTCCAATTGTATACAAACCAAATTTGTAAATGAAACCTTTTCTTTCTAATGGGGTCTCCCCATATTTTTCAAGTTGGTCTGGAACTCTTGGGCTCAAGTGATGCTCCCACCTCACCCTCCTAAGTAACTGGAACTATAGGCATGTGCTATCATGCCCTGCTGCAGAACCACATTTTGTATATATGTTTATCAGTTGATGGGTATTTGGATTGTTATCATTTTGTTGGGTATTATGAATGATGCTTCTGTGAGAATTAATATACAAGTTTTTCTGGATACATATGTTTTCTTTAGAGCATGTTATACCTTTGAGTGAAATTGTTGGAGCCTAGGGAAAGTTTTTATTGAACCTTTTAAGGAATTTCCAGAGTTTTCCAAAGCATCTGCACTGTTTTGTAGCCCAATCAGTAATGTATTAGAGTTAAAAATTTCCTCACATTCTTGCCAATACTTGTTCTTTTTTAAAAAAATTTATTTATTCTAATTTTTTATACATGACAGCAGAATGCATTTCAATTCATAGTACACATATGGAGCACGATTTTCATGTCTCTGGTTGTACACAAAGTAGAGTCACACCATTTGTGACTTCATACATGTACTTAGGGTAATCATTCCACCATCTTTCCTACCCCTATACCCCCTCCCTTCCCTTCTCTCCCTTTTGCCCTGTCTAAAGTTCCTCCATTCCTCCCATGCTCCACTTGTCCCCATTATGGATCACATCCACATATCAGAGAAAACATTTGCCTTTTTTTGGGGGGGATTGGCTTACTTCACTTAGCATGATGTTTTCCAACTCCATCCATTTACTTGAAAATCCCATAGTTTTATTCTATATTTTTAATATATCTTTATTTGTTTATGTGGTGCTGAGGATCGAACTCAGGGCCTCAAGCATCTGAGGCAAGTGCTCTACCACTGAGCTACAACCCCAGCCCTGGTTTTTTATTCTCTTTTAATGCTGAGTAATATTTCATTGTCTATATATACTACAGTTTCTTTATCCAGCCATCTATTGACCAATACTTGTTGTTGTGTCTTTTATTACACGCCCTGGATGAATTTATATATCTATTTATTTATTTATTTTCCCCTTTTTTGGTCCTAGGGATTGAACCCAGGGGTGCTTAACCACTGAGCCACATCCCCAGCCCTTTTTTCATATTTTATTTAGAGACAGGGTCTTGCTAAGTTACTTAGGGCCTCGAGTTGCTGAAGCTGGCTTTGAACTCATGATCCTCCTGCTTCAGCCTCCTGAGCTGCTGGGATTATGGGCCTATGCCACCATGCTCTAGCTCATGCCCTGGATATTGAGTGAATTATGTAGCCTTCCTTCCATAGGCAGGTTTCTAGGACAATAGACAGCTAAAGTATGTTTTGTATTGAGCTTGTTTGTTTTCTGAAAATGGATGTTATTAAATTACATGGTTAAGATTTGTTATGACTGAAATATTTCTAAAAATCAGTAATATTAATGAAGGATTTTCTTAACCAGTATAATGTGATACCTTAGTTCATTTAGTACTGCACAGTTACTCTGTGTACATGTGTGTTCTCACTTGAAATTAGACCTAAGCCATTGAGTTTCATCTTTAGCTCTTTTTAAACTTTTTTTTTTCTTTTTTGGACCGGGGATTAGACCCAGTGGCACTTAACAACTGAATCACATCCCCAGTCCTTTTTATATTTTGTTTTGACACAGGGTCTTGCTGGGTTGCTTAGGTCCTCACTAAGTTGCTGAGGCTGGCTTTGACCTTGCAACCCTCCTGCTTTAGCCTCCTGAGCTGCTGTGATTACAGGCATGTGCTACATTGCCTGGCTAAACATTTTTATTTTGAGGCAGGGTTAAGTTGAGGAGCCTGACCTCCAATTTGGGATCCTCCTTCCTCAGCCTCTTGAGTAACTGAGATTGCAGGTGGATGCCTTGCCTGGCTACAAAGTTACTTAATTAAAATTATCTCACTTTTGGTCAAAATTAAGTGGAACTATAGAATGGGCTTCATCATTATCTATACCACCAAAGCTTGTTTTCCTGAATTATTACTAGAGTTAAGCCAGTTGATTTAATTGGACATTTCTTCTGGCTTTCTAGATTAGTTTTGCGTATTATCAAGGTGTCAAAGTCAATACCATAGTGAAAGAACGTCCCAGTTATCTTGGTTTAAAGTTATAAAACTTGTATCGAAGCTAGGTGTGATGACTTGGGAGGCTGAGGCAGAAGGATCACAGGGTCACACTTGACAACTTAGTAAGATCTTATCTCAAAATAAAAATTAAAAAGGGCTCTGGCAGGGGGTATAGCTCAATTGGTAGAGTGCTTGCCTTGCATGTACAAGGTCCTGGGTTCAATCCCCAGCACCACACAAATAAATAAATAAATAGGGTTAGGGATTTGACTTTGTGGTAGAGCAACCCTGGATGCAGTCCCTAGTACACACAGTATCTCCCCACTCCCCAGCAAAAGAAAAAAAAAAAAATGTATTGGGGCTGGGCAAGGTGGTAAATGCCTGTAATTCCAGTGATTTGGGAGGCTGAGGTAGGAGGATCACAAGTTCAGGCCAGTCTGGGCAAATTAGCCAGACCTTGTCTCAGAGTAAAAATAAAAAAGAGCTTGGGATATAGCTCCTGGTAAGTGCTCCTGGGTTCAGTCTTCAGTACAAGGGGGAAAAATCATTGAAATAGATTGCAATAGTGCTACCAATTTTTAAATAAGTCAAATTTATTTTATTCTTTGATTTTTTCTTTTTTCCTTATGGGGGTTGTTGCTGAGGATGATTGTATAAATTAAAGAGGTAGAATGATCCTGGCCTAATTAGGAGTATTCTAGAAGTAATGTGAGTATTCTGCCAGTTGTTGAGTATGTCTACTCCAATCATGCATTCTGAAACTGGGGAAATCACAGGATGTGTTTAGGAACCCACCTGACCCACTGTGAGATGATCCTGAGTTGAAGCTCCATTGATTATGTGACCTCTATTACCTCTTATTCTTTTTCTTGTTTCTTTTTCATAAATTTTTTTTTTCTTCTTTCTGGTGCTGGGCCTCTAACCTAGGACCTCATGAACACTAAGTATGCACTCTACCACTAAACTACACTCCCAACCCCATAAGCTTCTGACTAGTGGCCATAGTAATGTTTTGGATCTTCTGTAATTAGTGCCAGTTCACAATCAGTATCTAATAATCTTTTCCCCCTAAACAGCCACCTATGATAAAAGACCATAGGTGCTTTGGGGGAATGCTGAGAGAAAGATCAGAAGACTACATTTTGTCATGAGGTTCTTCCTTTAAAGGATCTGACTTCCACATCATTCAGTGTGTTTTGAATCTGAAAATGAACTCAAAATTAGGAATTGATTAAGAGGCTAGATTTTTGTTCATTTGATCTAGACCTCTTGTGGTTGTACTTAGTAAGATTTAGTAGACTTCCTGTGTATTTAACTTCTAAGAACACTGGTCAACCAGCCCACACAATAAGTCTCTAAGAGTCAAGACTACACTGATTACTGCTTTGGCTCTACTATGGTATGAAAAGAGGTAGAGCTACTAATGACTAAGAAAAAAAATTATAGAGACCCTTGGCATATTTTTTAACCTGTTTTTAATAGAGCATTAGGTAGTTTGACTCTGTTGTCAGCTGTACTGCTTTACACCTCATCAAACCTAATTTTTGTCCTCTGTTCCCAGTCCCTTGAAGCTACCAGTTTAATCAAGGAGGAAATGGAGACTTTAGAAACTCAGCAAATATTGACATTTAAACTTATATAGGAGTGAAAAATTCACCTTTGGTTCCTTCTTCTACAAGTTTTTCTTAGTTTATATGGACTTGCTTCATGTGCTGAAGGGCTGGTATCAATGTTTGCATCTTTGTTTTTTTATTCTTTTTAAATTTTAATTTTAATTTTTAGTTATATAGGTGGACACAATATCTTTATTTTATTTTTATGTGGTGCTAAGGATCGAACCCACATGGTAGGCAAGTGCTCTACCTCTGAGCCACAACTCCAGCCCCTGTTTGCATCTTAATCTCATTTGTTGTGGGTTTATAGTTTATCCATAAAGTTCTCTATTTTGTTCTCAAAAACACATTTTAAGCATGTTAGAAATATGTTTCACTTGATTTTTGGAAACTACTTTTCAAGGAACTTAATATTTGTCCATTTTTTAGTCTGTCCGTTTGGTTTTTTACTTTTAAAAAAATCATTAGTAGTAAGAGGTTAAATTGTATAAATGAATCATAGAAAATGGGACTTTCATGGAGAAGTCTTAATTTATCATATTAAGTTAGAAATTTACTAGCATTGTTTTGTGCTGAGATTGCAGGTGACAGTTTCCCTTCCCAATGAGTCAGATCGTTTATCCAGCTATTCTATATCAAATGTAGCTGTTATATATAAAATGTTCTATATATCTAGTACATATATATGTGTGTGTGTGCGTGTGCGTGTGTGTATTTAGCTATTGCATATCAAATGTGGAGAATATTTTACTTAGCATATAAGATGAAGAGTTGTATAATTAAACTTACGTAATGTTAACAGAGAACATACAAGAATATGAATTTGCCATATAATTTAAGGTTTTAGATCAGGCGCAGTACTTCATGCTTATAACCCCTGCAGCTTGGGAGGCTGAGGCAGGAGGATCGCAGGTTCAAAGCCAGCTTTAGCAACTTAGAGAGGGCCTTAGCATGTTACTGACACCCTGTCTTAAAATAAAAAAAAAATAAAAAGAGCTGAGGGTGTGGTTCAGTTGTTAAGTACTCCTGGGTTCAATTCCTGATACACACCAAGAGAAAAAGTTTTTGGAAAAATAAAAAGAGGAAGTAAAAATAAAGATACAATAAGAAATAAATACATTGCAAAACAGAAGAATAGGAGATCAGTTCAGAGTTGGAAAATTAGAAAAATGAAAGGAAATTAGGAAAAATGAAGAAGAGTAAATGAGAACAAAAGGATGTGAGGATCAACAAAGAGAAAATATTAGAATTTGATGCTATTAGTTATATGTTCCATGAAAGTCTCAATGAGGTAAATAATTTGTTCAAAGATAATAGGAATAATAAGACATTAAAAATTAGGGCTGGGGTTGTGGCTCAGCGGTAGAGCGCTTGCCTAGATGTGTGAGGTCCTGGGTTCGATCCTCAGCACCACATAAAAATAAATAAACAAAATAAATGTATTGTGTACAACTAAAAAATAAACATTAAAAAAAATCAGAACAGGCTCCTATAGCCAAGGAAAAATTGAGGAAATTATAAACTATTATAAAAGTAAAAATAAATTATAAAACTGTTTCCACTATTCCCCCTAGTTACTGTTCGACCCTCCTAATCTTTTAAGAAATAAATAGTTCTCTCACCAAAGGATGACATTGAAGTAAACAACTCTGATTGCAAAATCTGATGAACACACACAGACAATACAACAGTCTCATTTATCAATGTATAGATGTTTAAATTAAAATAAAGATTTTAGTCATGTATAGTGACCCACAGCTGTCATTTTGAAAAGGCAAGAGGGTCACCAAGTTCAAGGCCAGCTTTAGCAACTAGTGAGACCCTCCATGATTTAGTGAGACTATCTTAAAAAAAAAAAAAAACAAAGACTGGGGATGTCACTCAGTTGTAAATCTAGCAAATGACCACAGGAAATGATTTCTTGACTATATTTCAAGTAGTTCATACTAGGAGTGCCAGACAAGTTTGGTGTTTAAGAATTCATTAGCAAATCTAGAGTTGGTGCTATGGTTTGAATGTGTCCCCTCCAAATTCAGGTGTTGCTAGTATGATAATATTGAGAGGTGAGGCCTTGAAGAGGTGATTGTATCAAGAGTACTCCTCCCCTTATAAATGGAATTAGGTGTCTTTGTAACAGGGCTTGATGGAGGGACTTTGACCTTGTTATGATATTTTGCTATTTATTAGTCCTTTTTTGCCCTCCACCCTCAATCATGTGAGGATAGAGTTCCTTCCCTCCAGAGAAAAGCAAGCAGTTCAAGACATCATCTTGCAATCAAAGCCTGAATGTCTATCACACCTCCAGCCCGCCACCACTCTCCAGCCAACCTTGCACTCTCCATTCTTAGGTATTCTATTGTAGCAGCCCATAGAGACTAAGTCAGTATAGCTGAATGGTTAGGAGTACATATTTTGAACCAGATCTCCCTGGTTCAGATCCTAGTTTTTTTGCTTTGTGAAGGCTGTGTGAGCTTGGGTGAATTAATTTCTTTTATAGTTCCCTCACTTGAGTAATAATAGCAGCTTCTTCATAAGATTGGGCACTAGTCTGCTAGGGCTGTGCTAACAGATACCACAGACTGGGTGACTTGAATAACAGAAATTTGTTTTTTCACAATTCTGGAGGCTACAAGTCCAAGATAAAGGTGCCAGCAGGTTTGGTTTCCTCTAAGGCCTCTTTCCCTGGTTTGTTGGTGGCTGTCTTCTTGTATCCTTATGTGATCTTTTCTTTTTTTAATTTGTGGTGCTGGGAATTGAATCCAGGGCTTTGTGCGTGTGAGACAATCACTCTACCAACTGAGCTATATCCCCAGCCCTCCTTATGTGATCTTTGCAAGCATTTGTGTGATATAACTTTGTTGTCTGTGTGTGTGTGTGTGTGTGTGTCTTTCTCTCTCCCTCCCTCCCTCCCCCTCCCCCCTCCCTCCCTCCCCCTCTCCCTCCCTCTATTGCTGCTGCGCCCCCGTCTTGATAATTCAGTTCTTATGAGGACACCAGTCCTGTTGGATTAGGGCCCAACCTAATGACCCATTTTACTGTAATTACCTCCCTCCCCACCCCACTACAAGGGATTAAACCCAGGGTCTTGTGCATGCTAGTTAAGCACTCTGCCCCTAAGTTACATCCCCAACCCTTTTTATTTTATTTTGACACAAGCTCTCACTTAGTTGCTCAGGTTGGCCTCTAACTTGCAATCCTCCTGCCTCAGCCTCCCAAATTGCTGGGATTATAGGTATTCGCCGTGCCCCCACCATACCTGGTGACTTTTATTTTCGATTTATATAATTACATAATTATTGCATTGCTTTTCTGACTTTGTCAGAAGTCAGTTGAACAAGCTGGGCATGGTTGCCCATGTCTATAATCCCAGCTACTTGGAGGGGCAGGCTGAGGCAGGAGGATCACAGTTTTGAGGCAAGCCTGGGCACCCTAGCAAGATCCTGTCTCAAAATAAGAAACAAAAGAGCCCCAAGTTGCCTTAGAACCTCACTCAGTTGTTGAGCCTGGCCTCAAATTTGCAGATCCTTTTGCCTCAGTCTTCAGAGTCACTGAGATTCCAGGCGTGTGCCACTGAAATTATTGCCAGATCCAATGTTATGTAACCTTTTCCTTATAAACAATAACTTCTAAAAATGTATTTGAATAAACTCAATACCCATCTCTACTTTCTAATCTTAAAAGCAACAATATGCCCATTTTATTTATTCATTCATCCATCAGTGCCTATTTGAGTTGCATTTACTTTTTTGGTTATTGTGAATACTGCTGCTGGGAGAATATTTCTTCAAGACCCTGCTTTTAGTTGTTTTAGGTTTGTACTTAGAAGTGGCATTGGGGTACCATATGGTAATTTTATTTTTGTGAAATTGCCATACTGTTTTCTATAGTGGCTGCACCATTTTCCATTTCCACTAAATTGCACCTGGGTTCCATCTTCAGTATTTGTTATTTTCTGCTTTGGGGGTCTTTTTTTTTTTGGTAGTAGCCCTCCAAATGGATGTAAGATAGTCTCATTGTAGCTTTGAGTTACATTTCCCTAGTAATTAGTTATGTTGGCCATCTTTTCATGTGCTTATTGGCTATTTGTGTATCTTCTTTGGAGAAAGCCTGTTCAGTTCCTTTGCCCATTTGCAATTGGGCATGATTAACTGGATAACATTTTATTATGCATTTGAAATATTAGCTTTTGACAAGATAAATGATTGGAAATATTTTCTCCCACTCTGTGGATTCCTTTTTTACTCTATTGTTTGTGTCCTTTGGACAAAAAACACCTCTATATTTTAGTTATCTATACTTTAGGTTTTCTATCCAAGAAATTATTGCCAGATCCAATGTTATATAACCTTTTCCTTATATTTTCTTCTAAGAACTTTTGTCGTTTTACCTCTTATATTCATGTCTTTTTTGATCTGTGTTGATTTTTACATATGATACAAGGTAAAGGTCTAACTTTTTAATTTTTTTTTAGTTGTAGATGGACAAGATACCTTTATTTTATTTATTTTTATGTGGTGCTGAGGATCGAACCTAGTGCCTCACACATGCTAGGGAAGCATTCTACCCCTGAGCTACAACCCCAGCCCCAAGGTCCAACTTCTTTTAATTGCGTATGGGTATCCAATTTCCCCAGCACCATTTGGGAAGAGACTCTTCTTCCCCATTGGCACCTTGTTGAAAAATCATTTGATCATTTATGTGAAGGTTTATTTCTGTGCTCTCTAGTCTTTTCCATTGGTTTGTGTGTCTATCTTTATGCCAGCATTACAATTTTGATAACTCCAACTATGTTGCCTAGGCTGGTTTTTCTTGAATTCCTCTTAAGGCTCAAATTATCTTCCTGACACAGCCTCCAGTAGCTGGGTCTATAGTTGTACGGCACCATGCCCATCTTTGTAATAAGAAGTATTATACCTTGAACTTAGGGGTTTTTTAAAAAGTGTTTTGTCTATTTAGCATCTTCATATAGTTGTCTTTTTTGGTTTTGTTTTTGACAGTGGGGACCAAATCCAGGGATGCTTTACCACTGAACTACATCCCCAAGCCTTTTAATTTTTTATTTTGACAGGGTCTCACTAAGTTGCTCAGGGATTTGCTAACTATCTGAATCTGGCCTTGAATTTATGATCCTCCTGACTCAGCCTTTCCATTTACTGGGATTATAGGCATGAGCTACCATGCCCGGTTTCATATAGTTTTTTTTTTATTTTTTTGTACCAGGGATTGAACTCAGGAGTACTTGACCACTGAGCCACATCCTCAGCTCTATTTGTATTTTATTTAAAGACAGGGTCTCAGAGTTGCTGAGGCTGGCTTTGAACTCGCTATTCTCCTGCCTCAGCCTTCCCAGCGGCTGGGATTATAGGCGTGCGCCACTGGCCCAGCCTCACAGTTTTTTTTTTCTCTCTATAAATATTTATTTTTTAGTTTTTGGACACAAGACTTTCATTATTTATTTATTTATTTTTTGGTGCTGAGGATTGAACCCACGGCTTCGCATGTGCTAGGCAAACGCTCTGCTGCTAAGCCAAAACCCCAGCCTGCCTCACATAGTTTTTAATGGGAAAACACTAGAGGAGTTACCATGGAAATGAATAATAGTATAACTAATTAGATCAGTTTTTAAAAATGAATAATAAAACATTGTTCTCGAAGACAATTACTATTGTATTTATTGTACAGTATGTACAGTAAAATGTGAAACAAGACAAATTGTGGAAAGGAAGGTAGAAACATTATAAACATTATTAACAAATTTTATATTTTAGATGTAGACAATAAATCTAAAGGAAGAAACAAATGATTAGAAAAAAGAACAATTAGTCAAACAATTGGCTAAATAATAAATCTAAAAATTATATAATTTCTACATACTAGCAGCACCATAAAAATAGAAAAAATTGAGTGCTAGTTATATTGTTTTTAATATCTGAAGATGTCACAATGATAAATGATAGTTAAACCTTGACAGCCTGCAGGCTTTTGTGCCTTGGGGTTTCATTCACACTTGGGAATGGTAATTAAGGCCATAGTTCTGAATTGGAACTGTAGAAGTGGGAAAAGACAAGCCTGCCTGGGACTTGGATTAGTCAACAGCTCATCATTCTAAGGGCTAGACAGAATTGAGCCATTTGTTTTGTATTGGGTCTATATAGCCATCTGCAAGAAATTGAACTAATCTTGGATGGAAAATCTAGGCAAAAAAAACAAACACTAATGTATAAATTTGTTTGGAAAATGCTGAATGTTATAGGGAACTGACATAGACCACCATGAAACTATCCCTTAAGGCCTATTCTTTAACTTCTGAAATGAGGAGGACTCTCCCAAAGCTGAATGTGAAAACTCACAAAGCACATTAATAAAGGAGATGTAGCAAAAGAAGAATTTACGATTCAAGACCTGATAATAGGCCAGTCTAAAAAAGAACTTGATTTATTTTCTTGCCTTTGGTACATTCTTAATATTGATGTAAATAATAATGTTTAACATATAGTCCATACTACTTTTTGCTATATTTGCTTTGCTCCCAGTAATTCTTTGTAATTATTGTTTGATTTTACTTGTTTTCCCCCTCAATGCTAAGGATCCAACCCAGGAACTCATTCATGCTAGGCAAACCCACTTCCACTGAGCTACATCCCCATACTCCTATTTTGTTTTGGTTTTAGACCAAATTAAGGTCCTTATATTGAATTTATTTATTTATTTATTTTTAAGAAAGAGAGAGGGAGGGAGAGAGAGAGAGAGAGAAGAGAGAGAGAATTTCAATATTTATTTTTCAGTTTTCAGCGGACACAACATCTTTGTTTGTATGTGGTGCTGAGGATCGAACCCGGGCCGCACGCATGCCAGGCGAGCGCGCTACCGCTTGAGCCACATCCCCAGCCCCCCTTATATTGAATTTAATGTGAATTCTTAGCTGCCTTTAATTTTAGTTCAATCTCCCTTTTAATGAGTGACAGTTTTGAAACTTTAGAACGGGAATATATCTTATTTGTTCTTGCTAATTAAATTTAATCTAATGATTAAATAATAATATAGGAATCTATCTCATAAGAAGATGGGAAAAGGAGGATTAAATAATTAGCTTTTTTCACTTTTGGGTAGACACGCATACCCAGTGATTCTACTCGTACCTCTTAACATTGCATTTCAAATACTACAGTGTGCACTGCTGTATACAGTTGTTTTTTTTTATTAGTAGTAATTGCTGTTAAAAAGTAGAATCTTCAGTCTTTTTATCTGTTTTCCTCACTCTGCCATTTCTTTTTGAAAATAAGGGATATTTGATTTTAAAGTGGATAGTTAAAATACAGTTTTATTATTGTCCAAGGGGGAAAATGCTTCACAAGGGCTATGTTAAAGATAATTAATGAACCAAGTGTTTAAAAAACTTGGACATAGAAATATTCAATTTAAATTACTGTAGAATTCTTATGTAAATAAAGCTTGATTTCTTCATTCAGTTGTATTATTGAGCGCTATAGGAATTTTAGGAATAAATCTTGTTGATTCTTGCCACTGGGAATGCATGGTATGATTTTACTTCTCCAGATTCACTTTATTATTTTTCTTTGCAGTTTCACAAGTATCTCACTGTGCAGTTCCCTGGTATAGTGTACTAATTATAGTTTAAAAATAGTGCTTTAAAGACACAGTGAAAGAAATACTTAATATACTCTAAGAGGAATGCAGTTATTTCTAGTCCTAAACCTAGTGACTTTATTTTTTTAACAGCTTTATTGAGATATAATTCAAATTACATACTACAATTCAACCTTTTAAAATATACAATTCAGTGGTTTTTAATATATTTACAGATAAGTACAACCATAAAACACAGTTTTATATCATATCATTTTCATCACCTTAAAAAGAAATTTCATAACTTTTAGTTATACTTCTATCTTCCTTCACTGTTGTGCTCAGCCCTAAGCAACCACTAATTTATTTTTTTGTGTGTCCTAGATTTCCCTATTCTGGATTTTATTAGGAATGAAGTCATGTGATATGTGGTTTATATTTGTTGTTGTTGCCTTTTACTTTACATTGTTCTTTGAATCAGAAAAGCTTTAATTTTAAAAGATCCAACTTGCCTCAGCAATGGCGAGGTAAATTAAAAATAGGCCTGGGGATGTGGCTCAGTGGTCGAGTGCCCCTGAGTTCAATCCGCCTCCCCACTCCACTCCACAAAATAAGATCTAGTTTCCTGGGAGCCGCCGTTATGCATGCCTACAATCCCAGCAATGAAAGGCTGAGTCAGGAGAATCTCAAGTTCAATGCCAGTCTCAGCAATTTAGTGAGGTCCTAAGTAATTTAGTGAGACCCTGTCTCACAATAAAATAAAGGCTGGTGATGTGACTCAGTGGTAGGTAGGTAAATAGAAAGAAGATCCAATACTTTATTTATTTATTTTTTTTGCTTTAGCAAATATTTTCAAGGTTCCTCCATATGGTAGCATATATCACTACCGAATTTGTTTTTATGGTTGAATAATGCTACATATGTGACCATATGTATTCTGCCTATCTACTTTGTAGTTGACAGACATTGGGATTACTTCAACCTTGTAGCTTTTGTGAATAATTCTGCTGTATACATTTCTGTCCTCATTTTCTTTTCATGGTACTGGGGATTGAACTCAGGAATGTTTTACCATTGAACGACTACACCATCCTTTTTTAATTTTTTATTTTAAGATAGAGTTTTGCTGAATTGAGGCTGGCCTTAAACTTGGGATCGTCTTGCCTTAGCTTCCTTAGAAGCTGGGATTATAGGCATGTGCCACTATGCCTTGTGTTCACATTTTGGGGCGGGGGTGGTGGTGGTGGTGGTGGGTACTGGGGATTGAACTCAGGGACTCTTGACCACTGAGCAACACCCCCAGCCCTATTTTGTTTTTTATTTAGAGACAGTGTCTCACTGCGTTGCTTAGTGCCTCACTTCTGCTGAGGCTGGCTTTTTTTCTAAGATGTTGATGGAGCTTTATTTTTATTTTATTCATTTATATGTGGTGCTGAGAATTGAACCCAGTTCCTCACACTTGGCTAGGCAAGTGCTCTACCACTGAGCTCCCAGCCCCTGAGGCTGTCTTTGAACTCTCAATCCTCCTGCCTCAGCCTCCTGAGCCACAGGGATTACAGGTGTGTGCCACCGCACCTGGCCTGTGTCCACATTTTTGTGTGCATGTTTTCATTTCTCTGGAGCAATAATTAGGAATGAAATTCTGTATCTCTCTCTTACTGTTTGAGGAACTAACTGCCTGTTTTTGAAAGTAGCTGTACCATACCATTTTACATTCCCAGCAGCATTATATGAGGGTTCTAATTTTCCCATATTTTTAAAAATATTTTTTTAAGTTGTATATGGACACAATGCCTTTTATTTTATTTTTATGTGGTGCTAAGGATCGAACCCAGTGCCTTACACTGCACCACTGAGCTACAACTCCAGCCCCCTGATTTTTCCCATATTCTTTTTTTTTTTTTTTTTTAGTTGTAGATGGACATAATACGTTTATTTTGTTTATTTAATTTGTTTATGTGGTGCTGGGGATAGAACCCAGTACCTCACGCATGCCAGGCAAGTGCTCTACCACTGCCACAAGCCCAGCCCCGATTTTCCCCATATTCTTGCCAACATTTCTTGTCTTTTTGATTCTAGCCATTCTAGTGCAATTGAAATGGAAGGTCCTTGTTATTTTGCTGTACGTTTCCCTGATGGATGATGTTATTGAACATCTTTTCATGTGCTTATTGTCCATTTGTGTATTGTCTTTAGAAAAATATCTGTTCAGTTCAGGTTCTTTGTCCGTGTTTTCAGTTGAATTCTTTCTTTTTATTAATAAATTGTAAGACTTATTAAACTGCATAGAAGTTCCTTATCATGAAGGTTTGCAAATATTTTCTCCCGTTTTTTAGATTGTTTTTTCTTTTTATTGATAGTGTTTTTTGAAGCAAAAAAAGCTTTGTTTTCCAAAGATCCAATTTATTTATTTATTTTTGTTGTTGCCTTTTGTGTCATATCTAAGGATCTTTTGCCCAATCCAAATTCATAAAAATTTACTTTTATGTCTTTTTCTAAGAAGTTTATAATTCTAGCCCTTGCATTTTTGATCCTTTTTGAGTGTATATCTATGCCTATATGTATGGGGAAAGCAATCATTTTGCCCTTTGTGTGTGGGGGTGGGGGGGTGCGTGGGAATTGATTGAACCTAAGGGCATTTACCACTGAACTACATTCTTAGCCCTTTTTAATTATTTAGTTTAAGGCAGGGCCTTACTAAGTTGTGCAGGCTGGCCTCCAGGTTGTGATTCTCTTGCCTCGGACTTCCAGGCTGCTGGGATTACAGGAGTGCACCACTGTACCCAGCTTGCCTTTGTGTTGGTTTTTGTTTGTTTGGTTGGGTTTTTTTGTTATTGTAGTTATAGATGGACAGCATGCCTTTAATTTGTTTATTTTTTAAATGGTGCTGATGATTGAACCCAGAGCCTCACACGTGACAGGCAAATGCTGTGCCATTGAGCTACATCCCCAGCTCTCTTGCCTTAGTTTTTAAGAGATAGGTTTCTTGGTTGGCATTTTTTTTCTTTGAGTATTTTTAGTATTTTATTCCACTGTCTTCTGAACTACATTGTTTTTGCTTAGAAGTCAGGTGTTATTCTTAACTGGGTTGCTGTATGTTATGTTGTTTTTCTGTTTTCAAGAGTTTCTCCTTGTCTTTGCCTTTGAGCATTTTTTCTGTGATCCATCTATTTACAGATCTCTATGTGTTCATATTACTTGATGTTTGTTGAGGTTCCTATTTGTGTAGGTTGTTCTTTTTCTTTTTCTTTTTTTAGGGTGTGTGTGGGGGGGGCAGGGCAGGTAGAGGATTGAATTCAGGGGCACTCAACCACTGAGCCACACCTCCAACTCTGTTTTGTATTTTATTTAGAGACAGGGTCTCACTGCCTTGCTTAATGCCTCGCCTTTGATGAGGCTGGCTTTGAACTCTTGATCCTTTTGTCTCAGCCAGGCATTTGCCACTGCACCTGATTATTATTTTTCAATAAATTTTTGAAGAGTTCCTTTCTCACCCCTCTTTGACAGTTTTACATATTTTTCTGATGCTCAGTTTATTTTTCTCCATTCTAGCCCCCCACCTTTGTATTTGGTCCTGGGGAATTGAAATAATAATAAGTACATGACCTAATGTCCTACCATAGGGCTACACCACTGGCCCTTCTATTGGTTCAGTTCTACTATTGAGCCTCTCGTGATTCCCCCCCCCCCCCTTAATTTCAGTTATTTTTCTTTAAACTCGGGAATTCCCGTTCAGTTATTTTTTTATAACATCTGTTCACTCGTACCTTCCTTTATTTCTTTGTTTTGTGGTGCTGGGGATTGACCCAGGGCCTTGTGCATAGAGGGCAGGCACTCTACCAACTGAGCTATGTCCCCAGCCCTTTCTTTATTTCTTTAATGATGGTTTCCTTTGTCTGATTTTTTTTTTTTTTTTTTTTGGTGGGGTGTGTATGGATCATTTTTTTGTTGCTTTATGATTTCTTTTGTTGTTAAACTTTGTTTTAGATAATGTATTGTAGCAACTCTTTTTTTCTCTCTCTCTCTTTTTTTTTTTTTGGTAGCAACTCTTGGTACAGATTACTTTCCTACCCCCTGAGTTGTTACTGTGGTTTTGCTGGAGGAGCCGGGAGTGACTAGAGGGTTATTTAGTAGACTAGAGGGTCTGCTAATACTTCTCCATCCTTATCCCCTAGTATTAAGCCTCTGATGTTCCTCAGGGAGGCATGCCTTTCTGTAGGCCCATAGTCATCATCATCCTGCAATGACCAAAGTACTGGTATGGTTCTCTTCTTTACTTGTCCAGACAGTACCCTCCTTATTAACATTTGTTGATTAGTGTTCCATTGTTTTCAACAATGTCCTGGCCATAAATTCCCCCCTAATTGAATGCAATCAAAGTATGGCTCTGAATTTCAGAGGTCTTCTTAGTTGTTTTCTCTGTCCCCAGCAGAACTCCTCCCAGCTGTCTTATACCCTGGTTCTTTGTAACAAACTATTCAGCCTACAGTCTAGATTTTTATTACATCCATGAATCTTCTTGTAGTTGTCTTTTATCACAACCTCTGCTGTTCCTTTTGTGTGTGTGTGTGTGTGTGTGTGTGTGTGTGGTGCTGGGGCTTGAACCAAGGACCTTACAGTAAACATGTAATGTCCTATCACTGAGCTACATACACACCTTCAGTTCTTCTTCCACTATTCTTTTCTCTTTTTTTTTTTGGTATGGGGTCTTGCTTTGTTGCCCAAGCTGGCCTTGTACTTGGGTTTCTTCTTATAGCTGGGATTACAGGGTGTGTTCTTGAGAATACCCTTAGAAATTAAACTTGTCCATGCTTTATTGCAAATGAAGTCAAGTCCTTTGTATACTGTGTGTTCCTGCTTCATCCCTTAGGCTCAATTTATCTGAACCAAGCTTCTGGATGTATGGATGGGGATAATCATAAGCTTTTCTGTGATTGATATCTCAGCCCTAGGAGCTGAGTACCAGGGGTGGGGTGGCTGGATGGCATTAGAGTCCTGAGGTCCTTTCGATTTCCTTTTGTTATGGAACCACTGTCTCCTGAGCTGAGTGAAAGGGCTCTTGGTTACCCAATATTCTCTGCAGTATCTATAGTAGAGCCTCTGCCCTTCAAGTAGGGGTTGAGCAGAAGGGAGTCCTCTGCCTTTGATGGTACTTGTTTGGAACAGTATCAGCAAGAGGGGTCTCAGATTGATAAACCCTGAAGTCTTTAGGCTGTGTTTTTGGCTGCAATAGTCTGGAGCCAAATTGAGATTTAGGCAGTAGAGTTGATTCAGATACCACAGACTTTTATTTTTCCGAATGATTTTTCACAGCACTATTAAAATATTTTCCTTTCTTCTTCCTCCTCTTTTTTGTCCTCCCTTCTTTCTTCCTTCTTTTTTCTTCCCTCCTTCCCTCTCTCCTTCATTTTTTTGTGGTACTGGGGTCAAACCCAGGAGTGGTGTACCACTGAACTACATCCCCAACCCTTTTATTTTACTTTGAGACAGAGTCTTCCTGAAATTGCTGAGATTGACCTCAAACTCAGGATCCTCCTGCCTCAGCCTTTATAGTAGCTGGGATTATCGATGTGTGCCACAACACTTGTTAAATACTTATCTTTTTATAATTTTCATGAGTTTCACTGAGGAGCAGTCCAGTGGAGCTCATGCTGTTTTATGCAAGTTGGTCTCCTATAACTTTGGTTTTTTAGTTTGCATTCATGCCTCTGTAAGGGATGTCTTAGAAAAACTTCATTTGTTATGGTCTCTGACCACCCCTCAAAGAATTCTTAGCATAATATTTAATGTTGCAACTTTCAGATACTATCTTGTGAGACAAGAGGCTGGGGGAATTGATTTCCCATGATTATTTTTCTTAATGAATAACTTCAGAACATGTACTCTATATGAGTACAGAGTTTGTAAAGCAAATGAAAATAGTAGAACTGAGGAATTTAACATAGAAGGCTCAGTATTATAGCTGAGTTCTTTTCAAATTTTTCTGGAGGTGTTACAGTCAACTCTTGGCTTTTGTCACTTGTCTTGGACATCAAAATCAGTAGGCTTCTTCCTTAGTTTTGCTATCATCTTAAATTAAAATTTCTTTTGATTCTTTTAAACATTTTTTCTTTCCAGGGGCCACTCAATAGTGAGTCTTCCAACCAGAGCTTATGCAGCGTGGGGTCCTTGAGTGATAAAGAAGTAGAGGTAAGAATCTATTCAGTGCAAGAATTTTTGTATTCTTACATTTTTAGTCTGGGTTAAAAGATAGCACTATGTAACTCCAGTGGCTCTGTGGTAGTGTGTGTGAATGGCTCCCCTTTGGGTTGATTGCTATTTGCAACTATGATGTTACCGTGAAGGAGGGTTTTTGTTGTTGTTGTTGTTTGTTTGTTTTTAATACCTTTATATTTATTTTTTATGTGGTGCTGAGGCTCCAGTCCAGTGCCTCTCACACATGCTAGGCAAGCGCTCTACCACTGAGCCACAACCCCAACCCTACCCTGATGGGTTTTTATTACTGTAATCAAGTACGTGCCTTGTTTTGTTTTTTGTTTGTTTTATTATGATTACCATCAATAAAGGGCAGAAATTTGCAGTTGTGGCTTATGTAGCCTAACCTGGATATTAACACTTGCCAGCAATTCAACAGAGTAAGTTGGTCACTGGCTGACTTTAGTAGTAGAATTTTCTAATTATCCTTGCAGTACTGCGGATAGAATCCAGGGGTGCTCTACCACTGAGTTCCATCCCTAGCCTATTTTATTTTATTGTACCAGGTTTTGAACCAAGGGGTACCTGATCATTGAGCCATATCCCTAGGCCTTTTTACTTTTTATTTTGAGTCAGGGTCTGTCTCACTAAATTGCTTAGGGCCTTGCTGAATGGCTGAGGCTGGCTTTGAATTTATAGTACTCCTACCTCAACTTCTGCAGTCCCTGGGATTACAGGCTTTTGCCACCAGGCCCAGCTATTTTTTTTTTTTTTTTTAATTTGAGGCAGGATCTCACGAAGTTGCCAAGGTTGGCCTTGAACTTGTGATCTTCTTTCCTCAGCCCCAGAAGTTGCTGGCTTTATATGTATGTGCTACCACATCAGGCTAGTAATTGAATTTGAAGGGATTTTAAAGTTAGGCGCATAACCTAGTCTCATGGATATAAATGTAAGTCAAAGCCAGCAAGGACCTACTTTGTACCATGATAAAACTTTCAATAAATTGTAGTCAGTTTATCGATTATGCAGATCTTTTTACAGAATATCTTATTTAAGCTTTTTAGCTACTCTTATCTACAGGTGAATAAATTAAAGATCTGACATTTTAAGCATTTTGCCAAAAGTTGCTTAGAGGATTTGGATCTATACCCTGTACTTTTTCTTTTCCTCTGTTCTAAGGATAGGATGCTGTTTGAGGATTGTCTGTGACAGTTCTATTTCTATTATATGTGTGATATTCTCATTTTTTCTAATGTGAAAAATTTACCAAAATGCTAATTTTGACTTATATGGTATTTAACAGACTCCTGAAAAAAAGCAGAATGACCAGCGAAATCGGAAAAGAAAAGCTGAACCATATGAAACTAGCCAAGGTAGTAATACTTTCACACCAATGAAAATTCTGAATTCTTATGTACTTAAGAATTTTACAGTAAATAATTAGTTTATATCCAAGGATTCCAATCAAAGAAGGTTTGTGTATCTTAAGGGAATATCAGGCTGTTTATTATATGCTTGTCATTTGATATACACCTGACAAAACCTTCAGTTCTTTGGGGATTCTTGTTTGCTCTGTTGTACTTTAACGATCTTCTCACTGCAGGATTTTCTTCAGACCTAACATGCATTGTGTGGAGAGGAGGTGACATTATAGTTTTAACTATTTCTTACATTAAATCAATGATTTGTTAATAGAGGTAGCCATAAGTGATTTCATTTTATTGCTATTCTTCCATGCCAATTACTTAGTTTAGTTGCACGTTGGAGACTGGAATAAATTTATAAACGTGATAGTTTAGTGCCATATATTTTATATAATTAAAGAAAGAGTAGATAGTTTGGCTATTTCCCCCCTCTCTTTCTAAGGAGTGACAGTCTCTTCTTGCATTATTCTTAGCTTTATAAATATAGATAATTCATTGTAACTCTAAGAAGGAAAATTCTTCCAACATAACAATATTATGTAGTTCTGTGTGAAATAGAATCAACTCTGTAGTTGTGATAAGTTTGTTTGAACCTCTGTTTTCTTAAATTGGGATGCGGATTAAAGATGAAGTTTTGTTTTATTTCCCAATTATGGCACATTTTGTTAGTATTTATAAAAGGAAGATTATTGCATCTTAATGGAAAACAAGCTGTGAAAAATTCTTTCCTGCACTCCTTGTTCAGTTACTTATTGTATGGAGTGAACAGTCTGTTCTTAGAGTACAGGTATTTTGGTTCATTTGATAAAATAAAGTTGATGGTAGCAGTGTTTGCGGTTACTGAATACATAATGCATTTTGGTGAATGATGGTTTACATATGCATTGGAAAAACTGTACTTACTTTGGTTTCATTTTCAGGGAAAGGCACTCCTAGGGGACATAAAATTAGTGATTACTTTGAGGTAAGTTTACTTTTTTGGGAAAAAAATTCTGCAGTGATTTTTATGAAAACCAAAGTCCTTGTGTTCATTTACAGCATTAGAAAGCAATTATTTTGCCTTTGCTATGATTTCCCCACCCTCTTTCTCCCCGTCTTCATCAACCTAATGCTGCCCCATTTCTCAATAAGAGGAAATTGATGCTGACTTCGTAAATTTAAGGTTTTTTTAAAAATTATTATGTGTCTTATCTGTGATGATATAAGAATTCACATATAAGGTGATTTTTCTTTCCTTCTGACCAGACTAGGTTTTGTGTGTTTCAAAGATTAAGGTGGAATGACTTGGACTCTTCTTTTGTCCTCTTCCCTTAGTCCAGTGGAACATGGCCCATCCTTAGTGGTATTAAAGACTAACACCCACTGCACCACTGTTTTTCTGCTTTGTGTATTTTGAGATAAGAAGGGAATACATTCTTCTCTCATGTCTTTTCAAAACCACATACACTTTCAGCTTTCTAGTCATTTCTGTAGGAGCTCTTTCTTAAAAAATCTAGTTGAAAAGATAGTGGAGTTTGGCTTATGTGGCATTTTCTCTCTAGAATAAGATGTATTGACTTAAGGGGGCCATGTATAATTAACACCTGTTTGTGTTTTAATCTTTTACTCTCCTATCTGAAGCATAGTACTGTTTTGAATTATTCATATCCATTTTTCCCTGTTGGCCAGTTTGCTGGGGGAAGCGGGCCAGGAACCAGCCCTGGCAGAAGTGTTCCACCAGTTGCACGATCCTCACCGCAACATTCCTTATCCAATCCCTTACCGGTAAGCATTCACCTGGAGAAATTTGACACCTGTTATAGGAGACCAGAAGCCCAGGAACACTCAGCAGTTTTTTTTTTTTCCATTAATTACCCATGGGGAATTAGGCATCAGGGAGAGAACTTCATGCTGTTGCCTATGAATCAGACTTAGATTCATGTCAGTACCAGTAAATTAACTTTGTTCAAGAGCTGGTCCTATTCTCTCAGTATAATAAATTGCCTCTAAACCTGTATAGCTCATTTATCTGTCAAGGAAGTGATTCCAGTCCAAACATGAGCTTTTTATCCTTGCTATACTCACATGTTCTAATTTTTTCTTTTAAAGTTTGTTTCAGGTCCTAGTATTTGAATTACCTCCAGGGCTCACTCAGTGGTAGAAAAGCTAATGCCATACAGATTTGAGATAGGTTTTTGCCCAGACTTTAAGTGAGATCCCAAGGTCTTAAAAACATTGTACATCATTAAGTGATTTTCAGTTTCGGGCAGTTAATGCCCCTTAGGGAATATTTGTCAATATCTGGTGTCATTTTGATTGTCTACTGGGCAGAGACTGATAAACATCCTGTGAAGTTAGGACAGCCGCTGTTACTATTGATACAAATGTCAGTAGTGGTGAGGTTGATATTCCTGAACTAGCCAGAGTAGGATTCTGTGTTAATTTGCTCCAGTGTCTTTGAATAATTTGTTGATACTAATCAAGACCTCTGTACTCAAGAGCACTCTGTCCATAATGCTGTAGGTGTTGCCTTAGGTGGGATCTTTGGGATTGGGGTTGCTGAAATTGTAAGTTTTCATCCTAGATCTGCTTGTTTAGGAAGGTTGTTTTTCTTTTCCTTAATAGAGTTGGATAATACTGCTCTTTTCTTAAGTGATTTAGATTTTTATATTTTTAAAGCATTTTAAAATGCACTTCCTTCCCTTCTACTAGCTCATTAAAACATGGCATCAGGATGATTGTAATTGTTAACATACTTATGAAAACATAAGTTAAAATGACAACTTAGGATTTTTTTGTTAGGATTTTTTTTCATCCTTACCATATTTTTTAAATGTTAGAAATGTTTGATATGTAGAGCTATTTGGATAGGTTCTTAGATAACTCTTGAGGAGGCTGGTGTCTCTTTTTCCTTAGGTTTTAAACCAATTAAAGTTTAAAAATATTAAATGAGATTGCAGATTATATTTGGGAGATATGTTTTGTTGCATTTCTGAATGTTGTCCATTACTTTTTTCTTCCTGAAATTCTTTTTTGATTTTTATATTGTGACCATCCATCATATGCCACTTAAGTTTGTACCTAAAGACAAAAGAGATGTATTTAATGATCTGTAGGCTTTTTCTGCTAGCTTTATGAATATGACTGGACTTCATCATATGCAAATCTAAGCATATATAAGATATTGAAATAGGAACCAAACCTTAATTTCCTTTCTCCATTGCACGGAGAAGCTCTTTATCATCCCACTTATATTCTGTCCTTCATTATTATAGTCAATGATTTGTGTATACTACTTAATTCCTTTACTCTTTCTTCATCATATTTGCCTGGAAAAAAACCAGCCATAATTAAATCTAATTCTCTACCTTTACCTTGCCTGCCTTTAATTAAGCAGGTCACTGTGGCTGAAGAAAAACAACACTCACTCAAGTTGATTGATCTCACTTTATGTTCATGACCACTAACCTCAGGTGTGCCTCTAGTTGCCTGCTAGTCCTGCTGTATTTCTAGTTAGTTCCCTTTCCTCAATGAAAATTTTGTCCTGCAAACCTCCAAACTTTAAACTGATGCTCTTGCTTTTTTATTTTACTGAGAAAATAGAAACAATCAGGAAAAGAACTTTCATGTGCTCCTACTTCACATCTGACATACTATTTGAATCAACACCGGGCAGAGGCCAAGGATGTTAGTAAACATTCTATTAAGACAACCTCCCTACAGCAAGAATTACCTGATCCAAAATGTCAATAGTGCCAAGGTTGATAATACCTGAGCTAGATATTGTAGTAAGGTATCTCTTGCACCAGTATTTATATATGACTTGGGATGAATGAACTTGCGCATCCTTCACATGGGTTCTGATAATTATGTATCCAACTCCCCATTTGACATTTACAAGTATGTATCTAACACACAACTTGAACTTCTACATGTCTAAAATGGAACCCTTCATACCAAAACAACAAACTGCTCTTCCTATAATCTAACCTATCCTGGTAAATGGGCAGTGTTTTTCATCCAGTTATTCAGATTATAACTCGTTCCCTAAATATAATCCACCAGAAAACCCTGTTTTTCCTTTAAAACATATTAGATTCCAACACTTTTCTGATCTTTTGGATCTCTGCCTTAGTGTCCAGCATAGTCTCCCTATTTTTTCCCCTTGTCTCACATGTGCCTGAGTGATTGTTAAGAAAAGTCTCAGGGGCTGGGGTTGTAGCTCAGGGGTAGAGCACTTGCCTAGCGTGTGTGAGGCCCTGGGTTTGATTCTTAGCACCACATATAAATAAATAAAAATAAAGGTCCATTTACAACTGAAATAAATTTAAAAAGGAGAGAGCATTTAAGGATCACTCTGCCATTCCTCTGTTTAGAACTGTTCATTTGCTTCTGACACTGTGGCTTAACAGCCCCTGTGTGATCATCCCCCTGTCACCCATGCAGTGACAGCCACACTGGCCTCCTCCAACACTGTGAAGTGCTTTTTTGCTTCATGATCTTTGTCTTGTGCCGCAGTCCGGCTGCAGCAAAATAACTGGGGGGGTGACGAATAACTTGTGTACGTTGATACAGCAGGAGTAGGAGCCGTTTATTGCAGGACAGGAGCAGTATTTATACATTCCACACAGCTTATCTAATTAACATAAACTAGATACATCAGTCAACCAATAAGGAATCTCCACACTTAATGGCTTGTTTTTGTTACTTCTCAAACCACTCCCTCTGGCATTTTGCCAGGCACCATCCAGACTTGTTTATGAACTCTAACATTCCCCTGGCAAAATGCCAGGTGTTATTTTGACTTGTTTGCAGACTCTAACAGTCTTGTTATTCACTCATCTTTTCCCTATACCAACAATCACTTCAACGTTTTGTTGCTCAAAAACGACGTTAGAGAGGAGGGGTGGTGCACTCCTTTAGTCCTAGCAACTTGGGAGGTTAAAGCAGGACGATCACCAAGTTCAGATCCAGCCTCAGAAACTTAGCAAGGCCTGCCTCAAAAATTTTTAAAAAGGGGAAAACAAAAAGACCTTAGCAGAATGGTCTTCGCTGTCCAGCTTCTCCAAAATTGCAGTTCTTTAATTTTGTCACTCTGTTTCTAGTCCTTGAATCTTGTTTTTTAGTTTAATTCTTAATTTCTTCCCCCCTATACCCAAATGCATACACACACATAAATTTTGATATATACTTAACATTTTTTAATGATTCACGTTTTATACTTATAGAAGAGTACACATACCCAGTGTTAAGTCTGTAGTTCAGTGAGTTTTCACAAACTGTACCAGCATAAAAAACAAAACTATTACCAACTCTGTAGAAGTCCACTGTGTTCCCTTCAATTTTTTAACCCCCTCTCTGTCACCAGATATCACTGCTGTCTAGCATAACTTTTTTACCCCCTGTTTTTATACTTTTTGTAAACTTTTATGTCTGGCTTCTTTTTACTTGTGTGAGATTTATTCATATTGTGTTTATTGGAGATCATTGCCATTGATTAGTGGTATTTTTTAAAATAACGTTTTATTTAATAATTTATTTCAGTTTTTAACTCTATAATTTGTTTTTAATCTTCTCTGACTAGAATGATAATTTCATGAGAGTAGGGTCTTTTTTTTTTTTTTTTTTTGCTGTTTTTTCTTTCCTCCTCATTTTGCTTTAGCAGTACAGAAGGGTGCTCTACCACTGAACTATATCCCCTGCTCTTTTTATTTTTTATATTGAGACAGAGTCTTGCTAAATCGCCTAATCTGGCTTCAAACTTGTGATCCTCTTGTCTCTGCCACCTGAGTTGCTGGGATTACAGATACATGCCACTGCATATGGCTCTACACCTTTCATTCTTATACTTTTGACTTTTTGCTAATATGTTTTCTGGCAAATATCATACTGTTCTTTTTTTTTTTCTTTATACAACCTAAAATTTTTCTTTTAACTTTTATTCTATTTACATTTAATAAACATCATTATACTGGGTTTATTAAATATGTTGCCTTTTAGTGTGTTTTCTGCTTGTCTTGCCTCTTTTATCTTCTTTTTTCTTTCATGTTTTATTTTCATTTAGATAGATTTTTTTGTTGTCATTGTGTAATCATTTCATGTTTTCTTCTTCTAATAGCAGCTAGGTCCTCTTTGGTGTTTCTCTCAGAAATTCCAACATGCATATTAAATATGCCAATATTACCTTCTTCCCAAGTGTCAAATGCTGATCTTGGAGCACTAACTTATTTACCCTTCTACTGACTTAGTTGGGGGCAGGGGATGTTTTTTATTTTGTATTTTAAAAAGTCATAAGTCAAGCATGGTGGTACACACCTGTAATCCCAATGGCTTGGGAAACTGAAGTAAGAGGATCACAAGTTCAGAGCCAGCATTAGCAACTTGGCAGACCCTGTCTCAAATAGATAGATAGATAGATAGATAGATAGATAGATAGATAGATAGATAGAAAGAATAAAAAGCCTAGAAATATAGCTCAGTGGTAGAGTGCCTCTGGGTTCAATCCTGAGGACCACCAAAAAACCAAAAATACAAATAATAAAACATCTCATAAAACATTATTGTTTTATGCTCTCCCTATTCATTTAGATTTATCTGTATATTTACTTTTTGGAGGAGAGGGGATATTTTCTTATTGCATCTTATACCTTCTATTTGAAGTCACTTTCTTTTTTGCCTGAAGTATTCCTTTAATATATGTCTGCTAGGATTTAACTCTAGGTTTTTGTTTGTTGAAATAACTTTATTTTTCCCTGATTTTTGGAAGGTTTTTTTTTCTTTTGCTTGTGATTTGTTGGGCTTTTAGAATCTGTAGGTTGTTGTGTTTTACCATTTCCAGATATAATTAGCCATTATCTCTTCATAAATCATTTCTGCCCCATTCCTTTTTTCCTCCTCTCAGCAAACCATATGTCAGACCATCTATTTTATCACCACGCCTCATGCCTCTTAACTTCATTTTTTTATATTCTTTTTGTCTCTATTTGGATACTTTTGCCTTTCAGCACCAAAATTATCTGGGTTTTCACTCTAATTTGCTGTTAACCCCATTTGTTTCTTAATTTTTGTTGTTGCTTTTTTTTTTCCCCCAATATTTTGTAGTTGTAGACAGATTGAACCCAGTACCTCACATGTGTGAGGCAAGCCCTCTGCCACTGAGCTACAGCCCTAGCCCCTTGTTGCTTTTTTTAAAAAATAACTTTATTTTGTTTATTTATTTATTTTTTTAATGTGATGCTGAGGATTGAACGCAGTGCTCACATGTGTGAGGCAAGCACTCCACCACTGAGCCACAACCCCAGCCTTTGTTGTAGCTTTTTAAGAAATAGTCCCCACAGATAGCTTTAAGCTATCTATCTATCTATTTATTTATTTTGGTGCTGAGGATTGAATTCAGTGCTCCATGCATGCTAAGCAAGTACTCTACCATTGACCTGTATTTATTTATATCTATCCCAGCAGCTGAGGAAGCTGAGATGGGAGGATTGCGAGTTCAAAGCCAACCTCAGCAAAAGCGAGGTGTTAAGCAACTCAGTGAGACCCTGTTTCTAAATAAAATACAAAATAGGGCTGAGGATGGGCTCATTGGGCAAGTGTCCCTGAGTTCAATCCCCATTAACCATCCCCCACCCCTAAAAAATTATACCTGTATTTATTTATATTTGTAGTACTGGGGATTGCAGCTAGAAGTATACCACTGTGCTACATCCCTATCCCTTTTAATTTTTTAAAAATTTGAGGGCTGGAGCTGTAGCTCAGTTGGTATGACCTCAGTTGATTGAACCCACAAGGCCCTGGGTTCAATCCCCAACACCACAAAAAAAAAAAAAAGAGAGACACATCTTCCTGAGATGCCAATGCTGACCTTGAATTTGTGATCCTTCTGCTGGAGTTAAGTTGCTGGGATTACAGGCATGCACCACCATGCCCTGTGTCACCCTCTTTATTTTTTCTAAAGCTTGTACAGGTGGCTATTTTATAATCTCTGTCAGATAATTCTGGTATGTAAATTATTTATGAATCCATTCCTGCTATTTCTTGCTTTGCTTAGTTATTGCTTATGACTTTGTTTCTTTTGTGTTTTGTTTTCTAGCAGTGTGCTCCTCATTGTTCTTGAAAAATTATTTGTGCGGTTTCTTCAAAGTCTAGGATGAGTGTGGGTTCACAGGGAGAATTTTTATTGGCATCTTTCTAGTGCTTAGAGATTTTTACCTCTCTAATACTACTTTACTGAGTTTATGGCTTGTATTTTGTTTGATTGGTTTATTTTCTTTTTTGTCTCAACCATTAAGAAATATTGATTTGTATTATCTTAGCATTTTTCAGGGGAACTCCGGACCCCTGCACTGTCAAGGCAACTTCTTGCCCACCTCCAGGGTGGGAGAAATTTTCCTCTGGTTTACCCTTTTACTGAGAGTGCAGTCCAGCTGTATTGGAGACCCACCCAGCTTGAACTGGAAAGGGTTTCTTGTTGATAGACCTGTCTGCTGGGCACCACAGTGCCCTAGACATGGAAATTCAATATTTGCAGGTGCCTTTAGGGCCACATATGACTTTGGTGATTTTTTACTTGTCTTCTGTTCCTAATTTTCCTTAGATTTGTTTCCCTGGCAGATTCCTTATATTTTGTCAAATCTTAAGTGCTTTTAATGTCCTTTCAAAATATTTTATCCTCTCTTTATAGTTGCTTTCGAAAAGAAAATTGGTTTAGACATCTTAGCCTGCCTATATTTACAGAAAATTTTTAACATTTTTTAGACTTTAGCAGACATTCATTGAATATATGGCAGAATGATTTATTTTAGTATCATGGCTTCAGAGATATATACATTTACCTAAGTAGTGAGCGTACACTGTGATAAATGGGTATCATAAGTATTCTGGAACCTGAATTTAGGCTGTTACTTTTGGTATAGTAGAAACATTAATCTTGAAGAGGACTTTATTTGTAGATTGAAAAACTAAACTCCTTTGTCAGAATCATGTGATTGGCTTGTTTTACTTTTATTGCCTACAGTGAAAATGTTAAATAGCTTTTCCTGATGAAGTATAGGTAGACTATAAAAATTTGGCAATTCTTATTTCAAAGTGGTATAATAGAAGGCACCTTCCAAAAGAACGGTTTCTAAAGAAGAGTCCAGTGAGGCAAAGTGTTTCTAGACCTTTGCTGGTTGTGTACATGTATGTTTACATTATAATTTTCCTCATTTTCATTGTGTTATTTTATTTAACCAATATCCTGTAAACATCTGTGTATTCTATAAATAGCGTTGTAAAGAATGTCTTTGTACATACTTTATGCATCTTTTTTTCTTCAGGTAAATTTCTTTGATTGCAATTCCCAAGTATGTTATTTTAAAAAGTCACCATGTAAATTGCTAGAAGGTTATTGCAGTTTAAGATTACCAATTTCTGCATACACTAATACTGATTTTGTCATTATAATGTCTGCCAATGACAAAAATACCTTATTTTAACTGCATTTCTTCACTAGTGATATTAAATACGTTTCCATATGTGGAATGGCTTTTTCTATTTTTCTTTTAATTCTTGTTTAGGTCCTTTTCCTGTTTCTCTATTGGAATATTTTTTTTTCTTAATGATGAATAGAAGCATGTTATTAAGATTGATAAGCTCAGGGTGGAGGATGGGAAAGGTAGTGGAGCACAACAGACACTAGTATGGCAATTTGTAAATCAATGGATGTGTAACTGATGTGATTCTGCAATCTGTGTATGGGGTGAAGGTGGGAGTTCATAACCCACTTGAATCAAAGTGTGGAATATGATATGTCAAGAAATTTGTAATGTTTTGAACAACCCACAATAAAAAATTAAAAAAAAAAAAAAGATTGATAAGCTCAGTGGTAGATCATTTCCCTAGCATGTCAAGGTCCTGGGCTTGATCCCCAGTACGGCGTGAGGAGAGGGGGTTGTTGCTAATTCATCATTTATATCATAAATATTTTTTTGCCTATTTGTAATCTTGTCTTATAAATTTATGTTGATACTTAACATTTAGGAGTATAGAAATTTGAAGAAATCAAATTTGTCAATGTTTTTCATTTATGACTTTATGGGTTTTGTGTTATTCATAGGTATTCCTATATGTTTTATATTTTTCATGTCATATTTTAAATGTCCTTTACCAGTAAAAAGGTATAAAAGTACTTTTTTTTTAATGTTTTCTTATGAATTTTACATATAAGGTAGGAATCTACTTTACCCTTTTTTCTTAATACTTTACAAATATCCCATCATCTTTTTAATAAATACCCAATAATGTGAAATGTACTCTAGTCACAAATAACATATCCATATTATATGAATCTGTTTCTGAATTCTCTTTTCTGTGCCACTGGTCAGTCTGTCTGTTCTTATACTTAATGTAACTTTATAGTATGTTTTGATATCTAGTCAAGTGTCCCTGGTATTCTTTATCAAAAATTATGTGGCTAATTTTCACCATTTTTTCAAGTGAATCTCAAAATTAATTTGTTAAATTCCACCAGAACAAACATGAAAAGTGAACTTATATGACCACTATTCTACCATAACTCTTCCTCTTTGAAAGGCCCAAAACAAAATAAATAAACCTTGTAAATAGTGGTTTTTGGTGAAATTTGCTATCTAGACAATTTGAATTCCAGAACATGAAATCACCATTTAATTTACATAATCTTTTATATTCATCTGTAAAGCTATGTAGTCTTCTTCACATGTATTCTTCATATTTCTTCCTCCTCCTCCCCTCACCCCAGGATTGAGTATTGAACCTTATAATGCTCTACCACTGAACTACATCCCCATCCCTTTTTTATTTTTCATTTTGAGACAGGGTCTTGCTACATTGCCCAGGCTGGCCTCAACCTCTTGAGTCGCTGGGATTACAGGCATGTGATATTGTGTGCGCTTGGCTGTCCTTCATATTTCTTTTTTATTTTTTGTTTTAAATAATTGCTTTTGCTTTTTTAATTTCTTTTTTCAAAGTTTTTATTTGTTCTTTTTAGCTACACTTGACAGTATAATGTATTTTTGACATATTATACATACATGGAGTATAACTTCCCATTCTTGTGGGAAATTATACTCCATGTATAACTTGTTTTAGTATTTTATAGATTTTTTTCCTGCTATTTTATTTATATTTAAAATTTATTTACTTATTTTGTTTATTTACATGCAAATTCAGGGCCTCATGCATGCCAGGCAAGCACTCTACCACTGAGTTGTATCCCCAGCCCTTTTTTTGTTTCTTTTCCTTTTTAGGTACTAGGGGCATTTAACCACTGAGTCACCTCCCCAGTCTTTCCTTTTTTTCTTTTGAGGCTAAGTTGCTTAGACCTTGCTAGCTTGCTGAGGCTAGCCTTAAAGTTGCAGTCTTCCTGCCTCATCCTCTCAGATTGCTGGGATTACAGGTGTGCACCCCATCTCCCAGACCAATTTTTTCACTATTTTGAATCTGCTTTTTCTTCCATTATATGCTCTGATTATAATTAATTATTGTTGGTATCTGGGGGAGTCTACTAGGTTTTGTACACTTATTTTGTGTGCGGCCATCTTACTGAACTTGCTTGTTTATTGTAGCAGTTTTTCAGTTGATTTGCTTGGTTTTCTTTGTGAATATTTATATCATCCAAAAATGACACTTTTGACTATTCTCCCAATTTTATTCCTCATCATTATCTTGGCTAAAACTTCTGTAACAATGTTGAATGAATTAATGTGTCACCCCTGCCTGGCTCCTAATTTTAGTTAAAGGGGTCTCTAGTGTAGCATCATTAATTACATTTTCTACTGATTTTTGAAAAAGTACTCTTTCAGGTATTAAAATTGGGTACCTTGGTTTTTTAAAAGTTGACCAAAAATATGCAAATCTTTTTGACATCCAAAGGGAAAATCATAATTTTCTTCCCCTAACATTGTAATGGATTACATTAGTAGATTTTCTTTTATTTAACCATTCTTATATTTCTGGAATAAACCATAATTATGATTTATTATTATTTTAGTGTATTATGGTTGTTTTGTTTGCATGTATTTTAGATTTTTTTGCATGTAAGGGGTATAGAAAAGAGAATGCATGTAAGGTATAGAAAAGAGAAGAGTGAAGTAAGTCCGGTTTATAAAGTCATGGGATGGTTGTCTTAATTCTTTATTTACCTACAGGATGGAAATAACATACCTTGTATAGGATAGAGTATTATGAAGTTCATTTATCAATCTCTACAAAGTAATCTCCAAGTTCAGAGTTATATAAACATAGAACCTTTAAAATGTCATTGAACAAAATTTGAGTAAGATATTAAGTCAGGTTTATAGATAGGTAATAACCCAGTGATAATGTTGTTATCCTTGCTATAATTGTTTTCCTGAGAAGTTTGTTTTCTTTTAATTCATTCATCTTATATTTTCTAACTATATTTTAACGTGTTGAATAATTTGGCACTATCAGATTTTCTTTCTCATCTATGTTATGTATTTTCTTTAATGTTTTCCAGCGGCGAGTAGAGCAGCCCCTCTATGGTTTAGATGGCAGTGCTGCAAAGGAGGCACCAGAGGAACAATCTGCTCTGCCAACCCTCATGTCAGTGATGCTAGCAAAACCTCGGCTTGACACAGAACAGTTAGCACAAAGGGGTGCTGGCCTCTGCTTTACTTTCGTTTCAGTGAGTACTAAGGCTCAATTTATTCAGATGCTTGTCATTGTCCTGGGGCTTCTTGATGAAGTTGGGTTAATTATTTTAGTAGAGATGGGGATATTTTTCATTCTCTATCCCTTCTAGAGTTATTGTGCTTTTATTCAGTCCCTCCTGGTTCAGGCTCCTGAAAGCAGCTGCTTTGTTGAAGTCTGAGCACTGAGTGGGAAGGAATGTATAATCTTAGATTGACAAAAAAGCAAAGAAAATGCAGGTTAATTCTTTACAACCAGAATATTTGTATAATTAAAAATAAATTTTCTAAACTTCAGCCATCACTTATATAAACCAATTCAAGTCAGTACAGTTCAATATGTAGGCAGGGCTCTTACAAACTTGTCTTCTAACCCCTTTGGAGTGTTCATATACTTATTTTTTCCAGGAATATTCAGCTGTCTGTTTGTTCAACTTACTTATTTCTCCCTTTTTGAAGAACAAGAATTCAAGTATTATAAAAGCTTGACTTCATTTTAATTTGCCAAGTTATAATGCAATTGGAATCAAAAGCTATTATTTCCCTTGGTTTCTCTGCCCCATCAGGTATAAGGGTGGTATAAAGTAAGAGAATGCTCCATTGCCCTATCATTCCATTATTAGGAGTGTCTTTCAGAACTGAAGTCACCACTGCAAAGGCAGCTTTAAAGGAAAGAAAAAGCCAAACAACTAATCTTGGGGGGGGAGCTCAACTTAGGCCATAAAAGAAATTCCAAATAACACAAGATAACGTTCATGAACTATCAAATTGTCAAGGATTAATAAATTTGATAATTCTCAATGTAGGTGATAATAATGGAGATGGGTAGTTTTATACTAACTAGAAATTAATTAGAATAGTCATTTTGTTAAGTTTATATATCCTTGGGTCCAGAAATTCCATTCCCATGAAACTACAAAGATTTTTGTTGAGATATTTGTAATTACAAAAATTGGAAGCAGTTTTCCTCGATAAGTGTTTTAGAGGATGTAATCTCTATGTTACTAAACCCAGTGATCATTTCTCAGAATTCATCCAGCATTTTTCATTAGCTGTAGGTGAATTGTTCCCTTCTCCCAGAACCTCTCAACATTGGCATGTTCCAGGACTCAGTGTTCCTTTTTATTCTCCTTAATTTTCTATTTATTTTCATCTCGTTTCTTTGTTTACTAATGCCTATCACCTATGTGCAGAGGGTTCCTATGTGTATGCTTGTAGTCACATCTCTGCCCTGAATTCCAGCCCTATATAGTCAGTTGCTTCTAGTCATCTCCTCTTTCTAACAAGCATATCAAATTTAACATATCCCAAACTGAACTCCATTCTGTTCTTCCACTCAAAACCTTTTTTTCCCCACAGCATTCCACATCTCAATATTGTCAACTCTTCTTCTTTTTCAGACTAAGACTCTTGGAGTCATTCTTATCTCTCTCTTATCTTCTCTTTTTATTATACCCCAAATTCAAAGCTATCAATAAATCTTCAGATTGTGTTTAGAGTTCTACTCCCACCTTACCCCCACCAACTATTGCCTCCATTCTAAACCATGTCTCCCTCTGAAATTTTGGCCTTCTAATTGGACTCCTTGCTTCCACCTTGATTTCCCTTTTAATCTCTTTGTGACAAAACATGGTGATTTTATTGAAACTTTAAGTCCAAGCCTGCCACTCTACTTTCCAAAAGGTCTTTAAAATGCCCCTATGTGGTTTGTCCTCCATGTCCTCATCTCTTGTAACTATCAAGTTTCATTCACACTGGCTCCCTTTTTATTCAGATGCTACCAGCAGTGCTCTTACCTCAGGACCTTTATACTCACTGTTGCCGTAACATTGTTGCCCTAGATATTAGCATGCCTCCTACTCGCTCAGTATTCTTGGTCTGACTAGACTGTATGAAATAACAGTTCCTCTCTGACTGCCTCACCTAGTATCTAGCTCTAATGCCCTGCTTTGTTTTTCTTCTTAGTCTTATCACCAGCTAACATTCTTATAATGTACTTCTTTGGGTGTTACTCTTGAACATAAGCTCCACAGGTCAAAGACTTTGCTCTGTTCATTTCGGTATCTCCAATGCCCTGAATGGGATTTGCTCTGAAAGGAATTCAATGTAATTATATGTTGCATGAATTAATAAAAGCACTTTTCATAGATGGGGTTGTTACATAAATTATAATACATTTATACGGTGGAATGCTATATAATTGACAAAAAAGTGAAATAGCTGTGTATATGCTAAAAATGAAATATCTCTAAATGTGCTGAGAAAAATAGTAGGTGATAGAATAGTAGGAATTTGATCTTTTAATATATAAAATTATGTAACATAGGAAATTTGTTTTTTAAATCAATGGGGAACGAGTGAAAATCCTTGCTCTGTACTCCTTGGAGAGAGAACCATTACTGACATTTTGTTGTTTAGATTTTTCTATTGATTACCATTTTAACTTCAAATAGTATATCTCTTATTTAATCAATTTTAAACAAGATCTATTTACTCCCCATATGAAAGATAAGCTTAACATACTCATAATGTTTACCTAGCCTTCCTTTGGTATCTTTCACGTTTTTAGTCATTGTTACTAAGTGTGTGATATTTAGTTTATTATTTTACCTATAACTGAGTCTTTTTCTATTCTGAAAATTATTCTAAAAGACCTGAAAGTGATTGAGGAACTTTTATAATTATTATTATGTTTCATTATTGGGCATTGCAAAACCAAATGATTTTATTGAACTCTTTGAGAAGAAAACAGTCATAGTCATCGAATTAGTTTTTATTAAATGAAATAATTTGTCAAGGTCTACTAGATCTTTTTCTTTTCTTTTTCCCCCTTTAATGCCAGGCCTATTATTTCCTTAAAAGCTGTATCATTTAATATTATTCAGATGTAATTGAAAGTTTGAAACCTCCCACTCACCCCCCACACACACACAAGAATCAAACCCAGGGCCTCTCACATGCTGGGCAAGCACTCTACCACTGAGCTACAACTGCAGCCCCCAAAACTGAATTTAAAAACTACTACTACTACTACCACTACTACTACTAATGATAATAACAATGTAGTTAGCTTTATTTATGCTGATGTATATAATTTCAGAATTTTTGACTTCCCCTCTAAATAATTTAACAGGCATTTTCTACAAAATAGTTACCTTTTTCTATATACCCAAATTAACATTATCATACTTTTTTGAGATTTATTATTATATATTTAAACTAACTTTTTTTTTTTTAAAGATTTTTTTGTTTGTTTATTTGCTTTGGTACTGGGGATTGGACCCAGGGGCATTTTACAACTGAGCTACATCCCCAACCCCTTTTTAAATTTTTTAAAAATTTAAGACAGGGTATCACTAAATTGCTTAGGGCCTTCTAAGTTGCCCAGGCAGATCTTGAACTTGGATCTTTCTGCCTCAACCTACTGAGTTGCTGGGATTATAGGTATGCACCACTGTGCCTAGCACCATACTTCATTTAGGGTTTATTTTAATGTGAAATAGAACTTTCCTCTCATCATCTCTGCTTCTTAGACTATATTGACATAGTTTTACTAGAAAGGCAGGATAAATGCTTACTTTTTAACCCCTTTAATTACCAATTTCAATTTTTAAAATAAAATTTTAATTTTTAAAATAGGGAGTTGATTATAATATTGGCTTCATCAAATAGTAACAAATAGCTTCCTCTTTGATATCATTATGACCTCATGGATTTTTTCTTTCTTTCTTCTTCCCTCCCTCCCTCTCTCTTTCTTCTCTTCTTTTTTTTTTCTTGGTGCTGGGGATTGAACCCACGACTTCGCACATGCTAAGCACGCGTTGTATCACTGAGCTATATCCCAAGTCCTGGCCTCATGGATTTTCATGGATGTACATAAGTAAATATAATCATTCTTTTTGTGCCCATCTGGTCTTAGCTTTATTTATCCTTTCATCAGTTGGTGGACCTTTGAATTATTTCACACTTAGATTATTATAAATAATATTACTATGAACATTCATGTACAGGTTTTTGTTTAGATATGTTTGTTTGCTTTCTTTCTTTTTTTAATATGCTGAAGAGTGAAATTGTTGGTCATGTGGTGTATTTTTGAAGAACTACCAAACTGTTTTTCACAATAGCTGGACCATTTTATATTTTGATCAGCAGTATATTCCAATTTCTCTACATTCTCACCAATACTCCCACCCCTCGCCCCCTTTCCTAGTAACTGGAGTTGAACCCAGAGCTAATGCATGCTAGGCAAGGACTTTACTTGAGCTACATTCTTGGCCATTTTTTGAGTTTTTGTTTTGAGGCAGATTCTTAGTTGCCCAGGCTGGTTTTAAACTTGTGATCCTCTTGCTCCAGCCTCCTCAGTCTCTGGGATTACAGGTGTGGATTATCATAGGTGGCATGTTTTACAGTTTTAAACATCTAGATTTTGCACTTCTTTTGTTAAGTATCCTTCTTGATTACTTGTATTTTAATAGTATCCATTTAATTTAATTTTCAGATTGGTGATTGTTAAGAGGATAGAAATACAGTCTGTGAGTGTGTGTGTGTGTGTGCGTGTGCGTGCGCGCGCGTGCGTGCCAGGGTCTTGTGCATGTGAAGCAAGCACTTTATCAACTGAGCTATATCCCTGCCCACATAGTTTTTTAAATGTTGATCTTGTATGCTGCAATCTTGCTGAAGTCTATATGTTAATTCTGATAGTTTTTTTAAAAGGATTTTTTGCATATAAAATTGTTTCATCTGAAAATAGTCAGTTTTACATGCTTTCCATTCTGGGTGCTTTTATTTTGTTTTCTTGCTTAATTGTCTTGGCTAGAACTCAAGTACATCATTGAATATAAGTTATGAGAGTAGACAGTCTTGCCTTGTTTCAGCTCTTAGCACAAGCATGAAGTCTTTGAAAATAAGTATGATGTTCATTGTGTATTTTTCAAAGATGGCCCTTTTGGGGGGTTAAGTTTCCTTTAGTCTGAGTTTGTTAAATGTTTTTAACATGAAAGAGTCTTGAATGCTTTTTCTACATTTATTTAAATCAAGGTATCTTTTTGTCTCTGAAGTCTACCCACCATTTTATTTTCCCATTAATAGTGCTTACCATGTAGTAGATGTTTTACTCTGAAATTTTCCCTTTTTATCTTAGAAAAATTTTATTTTACTGTCTCATTCTTTTCTTTTGTTTTCTCTGGAAAGCCTAATAGAGTATTGGAAAACTCTGCTTAATTCATAGCTGCAGTGGCACCAGGCTAACTGGGCAGATTGTGTTATCATTGTCCTAGGACATTATTCTGAAATTTGACTTTGTGGGAAAGTGGAAGCTATTGTTTTTCAGTTTTGCATTTCTGGTGTTTAACACAGGACTTGGCATAGAGGTCCACAATTAATATAAAACAAGTGCTCAAAATTAGAGCATTTTCCCCATTATGGGCTCATGTTGTCACATTAGGATTTTATATTTGTATATACCTTTTACCTTTTAAAAACATTATTTTCATTTACATTTGCTTTCCTAACAACTGTAGCCCACTTCCTCAGTTAACTTTTACACTTCTTATCATATGTATTTTTACAGAAAGATTTTAGAAGTATCCCACTAAATCATATTTTAGTACTATCAGTTTGCTGGAAGAAAACTTAGAAAATGAGCATTTTAGCAAAGTCTCCCTATCAAAATCTATAAATTTATAGAAGAGCCCTTTAGTTCAGTCAAATTTATTTAAAAACAAATATGAAAATAAAAGATTGCAAGAAGCAATCTAATGATAACCGAAGGAGACAATACTTGTATTATAGTGCAGTGTAATACTTAAGGTTCTTAATGATGACTCCTAATCAGTAAGAAACAGTTGGTTTTGCTGAAGTTTAGAAAGGGTACAGATAATTTTCAGTTGTTTGGAATCACATAGACCTGGCTTTTAATCACAATTCTGACATTTACTGGCTGCACAAGTTGTTTAACAGCCTCTTTGAGGTGAGTTCCTCTCTTTTACCTTCTCTGAACCCTATATCAGTCTTTTCTCTTTTCCTAGCATCTTCTTCCATGTTCTTTACCTGGAATGATTCAATCATCTCCTGTCTTTAACTCTGATTACCTTCAGATCTTTAACTTTTTCAAGTCAACCCCTTTATTCTAGATTAGCTTTCATATCCTATTGTGTGGTGTTAAAGTACTTCTCCTAATTGTAATTTTGCATTTGTTACAATTGTTCTTTCAACAGTTTCTTTGCACCCATATTTGAGTATTCATTAAATCTTCTCTTCATTTTTAAGTTTCATTAAGGCAAAATAAGGATCAATGGTTTATGTTCATCTTCTTCAGCCATGTGTCACAAGAACCCAACACAGTGCTTAGATAAAGGGACTACTCTATAAATAGTCAGTGAATGAAGAAATAAAAATTGAGTTAGTTATACTGCCCTCCTTAAAAGACTGTAGTGATACTTCCATGAAATAATGTGTAGGAACTCATTAGCTTACTTACCACCTAGCTGTAATAGTTTGCTCTGGTGATTAAGAGCAGTTATTGTGGATGCAGACAGCCTCCAATTCTAGTTCCCCCACTTACTAGCTCTGTGATCTTACATAGTTATATGTAAATATTAATATTTATCAATACATTTAATTATTTAATAATTGATAGTTATTAATAATATATCGATATATTTATTAATGTTGTATATATGTAGTTTTTTGTTTTTCTGGGTGATACTAGGGATTAAAGCTGGGGCTTTGCACATGCTAGGCAGGTTCTACTACTGAACTACATCCCTAGCCGATTTTAATTTGAAACAGGGTCTTGCTAAAGTTGTGTATGCTGGTCTTCAAGTCATGATCCTCCTATCTCATTCTCCTGAGTAGCTGGAATTAAGAGCATGTACCACAGTGCTCAGCTGATTTGTATATTCTTTTTTTTTTTTTTTTACTATTTATTTTTTAGTTGTAGTTGGACACAATACCTTTATTTTGTTTGTTGTTATGTGGTGCTGAGGATCAAACCCAGGGCCTCAAATGTGCTAGATGAGCACTCTACCACTGAGCCACAACCTCAGCCCTGATTTGTATATTCTTTATCTGTAAAATGGAAATAATAAAAAATTCCTTATAATACTTTGTAAGGATTACATGTGACAATGACTTTGAAGCATGTAGCGTATACTTATTACTCAATAAATGGTTATATTACTATTAATATAATAATGAGTAAGAGCAGTAATTCAAAAACTTAACCACTGAGCCCCACACACCAGCGCTTTTTATTTATTTATATTTATTTATTTATTTGTTTGTTTGTTTGCTTTGAGGCAGGGTCTCACTAAATTGCTGAGGTTGGTCTCAAAATCGTCCTGCCTCAGCCTCCAGGGTCACTGGGATTACAGCCATAACAGGATTATATTTCAGTGGTAGAGTGTTTGCCTAGCATGACTGAGATTCTTGGGTTTGATCCCTAGTGCTACAATAAATAAATAATAAAGATGCTTTAGAATGTTCAGTTAGCAGTGAGAATATTGGAGATTAGCCTAAAGTTTTATACACATAGTGTTTATGGATAATATTGGTGTATTTAGAGAGTTTTCTGAATAACAGTTTGTAGTCCTTTCTGTCTGTACTCATGTGTATCCCCTATGCATTGGATGTTTCACTTGCCTTTTCTGATAAAGACATGTTGAAACATAAGTGAAAAAAGCAAATAATTATTGGAGGAATGTGGGGACAAGTGCATGGAGTACTGTATGCGTGGCATATGTCAAGGGCATCTGAGTGGCAGGCCACTCCCCTCATGCTAGGCACATGAGTGGCAGGCTGCATACCCCGTAGGCACAGCCCTGGGCGTGAGGCCATGTGTTATGTAGTCCCTGCGCTTGTTCCATGGCCCACTTCTCAATTGTTCACTGCAAGGACACTTAGCAGAAATTGCATTGGTGGCTGCCTGTAATCTGCTTAGCTACTGGCTGAGTATATATACATGGTAACTGCGCAATAAAATCAGACCTGCTTCCTGCTTGGTTCTCTGGAGGTCTTGATTAGCGACTTTGCAGCCACAGTCTCCTCTACCCTGTTCTGTGGACGTCCTCGCTGGACAAGAGAGCGCTCATGAAGGAACTGTCCATTTCTGTAACTTAAACATTTAAAAAATTCATTTGTAAGTATTTGATACTTTGAATCGTATTTAGAAGGTTTGGGGTATAGCTCAGTAGTAGGGTGCTTGCCTACCATGTGAGAGACCCAGGCTTCAAAGATAAATTAATTAAATAAAAATAAAACCTGTTTATAGGAATATAGTCTTAAGCTACCATATCTAGCCCTTGTATCTCATTCAACTTGTTTTGCTTTCACCTTAACCTTGTGGCCCTGACTACTTCTTTTTTTTTAAATCTTTTATTTTGTTGATTTATTTTTATGTGGTGCTAAGGATTGAACCCAGTGCCTCACCTGTGTGAGGCAAGTGCTCTGCCTCTGAGCCACAACCCCAGCACCCCTGACTTCTGACTTTTATCAGATAGGATTTATTTTATATAGAAGTAATTGTTTGTATTCATAAAAATGTTTGTGGAGAAAGCTGCCAAGCCTTTCTGTGATTGGTGATATACCTTTATTATAGGCTCAGCAAAACAGTCCCTCTTCCACAGGATCTGGCAACACAGAGCATTCCTGCAGCTCCCAAAAACAGATCTCCATCCAGCACAGACAGACCCAGGTACGTTGGGGGTTGATAAACAGTGGAGAAGTTCTGCTTAGGAGTAAACCTAAACATGTAGAAAATCTGTGATTCCTCACTTGATCTTCCCCTTATATCTTTGACTGTATCTCTTTTGTGTGCATTATATTCAGAATTTGCATTATGAGTATTTAAAGTTTTTGTAAAATGTGCAATAGCTGTTTGAGGCTTTTCTTTACCTTTCTGGTGTATTGTAGCAGAAATGGTTTTACTTCAGCATGGAAAGAGTATGCACTTTGAGGTCTCTAGGCTTGGGTTCCAATTCTGGTTCTGCCGCTTATACTTTGTCTTCTTGGGCCTCAGCTTCTTTTAGAAGAAATTATCTGTAAAATGTGGTTGATCCTTATTACCTCAGACAATGTTTACAAAATGCTTATTAGGAAAGTGCTTACAGTATACTTTTGATAAATATAATTACCTACTTTCTGGAACTAGTCAATTTATGTATTCCTTTACTTCCCTTGCAAGACCGAGCTAAACTTAAGTTGTGCTATACCAGTATAATTTCCTCGATAAACAGTCTTCAGAATTTAGGGAATGTTGTGAACATTTAACAATTGTATCTGAAAAGTATAATAGATATATCCTCCCTTTCTAGTGTTGAGTTAACCAGTAGTATATTGGGTGTTCTTGCAGCCTCTTTTGGCACTCTGTTGCTTTCAAGACAGGAAGCCTAGCAATCTAGAATTTCTTATCTTAAAACTTATGTGACCCTGTGGAATTTAATTTTATTTGAACCACCAGCATCTAGATGGTTAAATAGACTTTTCCCCTTCTGATTGCTCCCTATTTCCACTAGATGGCATGTTTGTTCCTTAGAGATTTTTGGTCAAGTTGCCCTTTGAGTCCTTTTTTTTTAATATTTTATTTTACTTGTTGTTGAACACAATACCTTTATTTTTATGTGGTGCTGAGGTTCAAACCCAGGGCCTCACACGTGTTAGAGGAGCGCTCCACTGCTGAGCCACAACTCCAGCCCTTGAGTCTTTTTATTCAATTCATTTCATTTTTAGAGTACTGCAGTTCTATTTTATTCAATGCACAGTAGTTTTGAGAATTTTCATATTTGATTCCAGAATTAGCTTGAGTTTTGACATGCTGGTGTAGTGAGATTTTAGGAACCCATAGTTAAGATTTGAAGATTGGGATGAGGAAAGTGAATTTAATATCCTGAGCCACATGATTCCAGGCCATTTTTGTAAGCAGATACTTTTTTGCAGAAAAGTAATGAGTCAAATGTGTTGACATGTATTATTTTGAGACTGATCCTAAATTTCTATTGCCTTTGTCTTTGTAGTCTGACCTCACAATAGAAAAAATATCTGCACTAGAAAATAGTAAGAATTCTGACTTAGAGAAGAAAGAAGGAAGAATAGATGATTTATTAAGAGTAAGTATTAAAATGTAAGAAATTTTATAACAAGTACTGTTATATATGTTTGGATTATGTGCATAGCACGGAAATAATTACTAAAGCCAGATAATTAAGTTACTTTTCTTTAATCTGAGGGAATCTAAGTGGGAACCAGGATCATACATACTTTCTCAACAGTCTTTACAGTGGAAATCTTATGTTGTATATTTTAATATTTTTATTTAGAGAATTAGATATGTGGAATGTTATATTTCATCCAAAACTGTGGGACTAAGTATGTTTTCACATTTTAGGGAAATTATTTTATTCTTTAATTTAGAAAACTAAATTAACAAGGATTTTTTCAGTGCAGTTTTTATTTTGTGTCTTTCAATAACCTTGTCATCTAAAAATTTTTTGTGCATACAAAAGAAACACCTAGTCTGAAATTTACTTTTAAACACCTAGTCTGAAATTTACCTTTGGAAGATGTACCATGATATTTTCAAAATATATTCTGAATATGCAGCTTGGCATTATTGACCCACAGTTTGTTTTTTTTTAAGAGTAAAATGTTTGCTGGGCACAGTGGCGCACACCTGTAAGCGGTTTGAGGCTGAGGCAGGAATATCACAAATTCAAAGCCAGCCCCAGCAAAAGCGAGGTGTTAAGCAACTCATTAAGACCCTAAATAAAATACAAAATAGGGCTGGGGATATGTCTTAGGGGTTCAAGTATCCCTGAGTTCAATCCCTGGTACTGTCCCCCCGCCAACAAAAAGAATAAAATGTTTATTGTTTTCCTTTTATAATTTTTTTTTTGTAATAGAGAATACAGAATGATTAACTAGGATACACATTTTGTACATTTACTTCAGATAGTGTGTGTGTGTGTGTGTGTGTGTGTGTGTATGTGTGTAATAGGAGATTGAGCCCAGAGGCTCTCTACCACTGAGCCATGTCCTCTGTCCCAGCCCTCCCTTTTATTTCTTATTTTGAGACAGGGTCTCACTAAATTGCCAAAGCTGACCTCAAACTTGCGATTCTCCTGCCTTGGTCTCCCAAGCCTCTGGTATTACAGGTGTGTACCACCATGCCCAGCCCTTCAGTCATTGTTTGAGCCATTCATAACATATACACAACTATTACTGATTTATAAATGAAATTGGCTAGCATTTTCATCTTTCCAGTGATTTAGAATGAATAGGTTTGACCTTTATTTGTACTAATGTGGTAATTTCTAACTGTCTCAATGGACTATGACATGTTAGGGTGGGAATCAGCAGCCTTACTTTGATCAATTGTTTTTATTGGGCTTTGGAGTGTCATTTTGTCTGAATAAAAGGATGTTTAATAATAAAAATGATTTAAAATGACACTAGTTGTCTGCCTTTCGAAAGATTTTTATTTTTATTTTTTATTTCTATAATTAATCAAAATATAGGGTAAAATAGCTTATTTCTACTTTGTTTTCTGTAAGACTTAGCATTGATCCAAACCATAAATATGCTCTTTATTAATAAATTCTGTTATTATTATTATTTTATATGAGAATAATTTCTTACATTTGTGGGAAATTTTATGTTCAAATTTACAGAAATAGGTTTACAGTTCATTGTTGCTACTTTTTTTTTTTTGGTACCAGGAATTGAACTCAGTGGCACACATCCACTGAGCCACATCCCCAGCCCTATTTTGTATTTTATTTAGAGACAGGGTCTCAGCCGGGCATGGTGGCACATGCCTATAATCCCAGGGGCTTGCAAGGCTCAGGAAGATCACATGTTCAAAGCCAGCCTCAGCAAAAGTGAGGTGCTAAGCAACTCAGTTGAGACCCTGTCTCTAAATAAAAAATTGGGCTGGGGATATGGCTCAGCAGTCGAGTATCCCTAAGTTCAATCCCCAGTACCAAGAAAAAAAGCGGTGGGTGGGGGGGGGTCTCACTAAGTTGCTTAGTGCCTCGACATTGCTGAGGCTGGCTTTTTTTTTTGGGCGGGGGGCGGGGCATGCTGGGATTGAACCCAAGGCCTTGTGCAGGGGAGGCAAGCACTTTACCAACTGAGCAATATCCCGGCGCTGATGCTGGCTTTGAACTCAAAATCCTCCTGCTTCAGCCTCCTTAGCCACTGGGATTATAGGCTTGTGTCACCACGTCCAATGTTGCTTTCATTTTTTTTTTTTTTTAACATGGCCTTTGTCTTTTTGTTTCATCTATTAATTGACTAAATTATTACACTTTTAAGTAATTATTTTTTTCAGGAAAGCTATGTCAGTGTTAAATTCTCTGTGCCCTTATAGAGCTGGGAAATTCTTTCCTTTACCCTTTCATGAAAAAGACAGCACTCTCTGTAAGATTTTTGTGTTATAACCTGTTCTGTTTCCCAGGTATCTCTTTCTCTGTGTCTCTCTCTATCTCTCTTTCTCTCACCCCTGCCTCCTTCCCTGTCTCTCTAACATACACACATACACACCTTTGATTTTTCTAGCATTTAGTGTATCTGAGAATCCATGGCCAAAGGAATAAACAACCTGTCAAATTTTACCAGGTTACATCTATGTGTGAGTGTCTCTATTTTTTATTCTGAAAATGTGTGATCATACCTAATTTACTGTTTTTTCCCCCTTTTTATTATTGATTTTCCTCTTTGGTTCCTAACTTCAATCTCTGATATCTTGGCTTCCTGACATTTTATGCTGCATTTAATATGATTGGCCCTTTCTTCTGGATCTTTAAAATGTTGTTTATCTTCTATATATTTTCTGCTATTTACTTGCAGTTCATGTGAATTTTGATTCTGTTATTTACATTTTTTTGTTACTCGCTTTCTCCCCCTTATGTAATCAATATACTTTCTTAACACACCCTGTATATTCTTTATGGTTTTTTGTTTCCTATTTCACACATATGTCTTGCATTTTGTAGAGTATGATGGGCAATATTTTGAAAATATCCTTTTAATATCTGTATGTGACCATTTGCCTCATTTGAAGCTGATGTTCCCTTTTCTTATTCAGAAATATATTCCTTAGGCCTATTTTTATTTATATCTTTTTCTCCAACTTTGAGTGAGGAAAGCCATGAAGACTCAGCACCTGTTTTACATCTTCGTTGTTCATTTGCTTAGAGTTGCTCTTATTCTTGTTTTTATTGATTTGAGTGTTGATGGAATTGCTACCTAAGATATATGGAGTATCCTTTGGGTATAAATATTTCCAACATTTGGAAGGATTTTTGTCCAAAGTAACTTTGCTGGACTACAAAAGGATACGGTCTTGTTTTTTTCCTTCATAGCCTCATGAGGCTGGAGTATAACTCAGTGGTAGAGTGCTTGCCTAGCATGCATGAGACCCTGGATTTGATCCCCAGCATGGTGGGTAAAGGTAGAAGAATTGAAATAATTTGTGAAAAACTTATCCTAGCTTGGTTTTTGTTGGTTTGTTTGTTTTGTTGGTTTGTTTTTAAAGTTTATTTTCATTATTCAGAAGGCAGTATACTTCCTTAACTCACCCTCACCCTCTACTCCATTGCCTTTGGTGGTGGTGAGGGGCGGGTGCCAAGGATTAAACCCAGGGCCTCATTCATGCTAAGCATGGACTCTGCCATTTTGTTATACCCCCAACTCCTACTCCATTGTTTTTTGAAGGTTGTAATTTTATATGGATATAGATTAGTAGTAAGGGAATAGATCATGCAAAAACAAAGACACAGAGGTCCAACTGCCCTTTTTTCAAGTTGGTTAGAATTTGTGTTTTGAATCTAGAGGATAGGCAGTCAAGGAGAGAGACCATAGGTTTTTATATCTGCTTTCAGATATAAAATGAATCAGTCATTGATCGAGTTTTCTTTTTTTGTCAGATGTTGGGTATGGCACTATTAGCCAGTTTCCACTTTAAACATAAACTCATAGAAGTTGTTAGTCCAGAAACCATAAACATTTAGAACTTTTAAAACTCTCAACTGCCAGAGGTTAATTGATTGTAATTGTTTACTTGATTTCAGATTTCGAGGAAACATTTACCTTCTAAAAGTAGATTGGATTTCACATAAACATTACATGGTTGCTACTCTGGAGGCTGAGGCAGCCTGGGCAACTGAGTGAGACCGTATCTCAAGATACAAATTTTAAAAGGGCTGGAAATGTAGTTCAGTGGTAGAACATCTCTGGGTTGAATCTCCATTACCACAAAGAAACAAAAACCTATTATATCATCTTAGCTTCTTATAGGTTGTTTAATATGAATAGGTCACATTTGTCAAAAAGTACAATATAGTTGTACTTTTTCATCTTTAATAATATGGTCTCTACGACTAGAGTCCTGAGAAAAACTAAGTGAAGCATTGTGTTTATGGGGAGAATAGAACCATTTGAAGATGAAGCTGTTTCATACAGGTCACTTTAAAGATGAAGCTGAAAAGTCTCAAAAAGTGAGAGTCCTGTAATATCTTCCTTTTGTGCTTTGTACAGTTTCAGAAGTGCTTGAATCATTTGTTTGGAAATAATAGATTTTTTTCCACAATTCAAGGATGTTATAAGGCAGCATTATTTGCCAAATAAGTGCAGATCTTTTGCTTAATCCAAGAAGAATAAATTCAGGAGTTGCAAGTCAAATTTGATATTAGCTTAGTAGTTCTTACATTCTCTGTTATTGTAAGGAGGCTTGAATTTTTCAAAATATTTAGCCTATTCTGTAGGCCCCTGACCACAGCTAATTTAACTGTGCATTTACATTCCAGCATTCTTGAACTAGATCCTATCGGTTAGTTCTGTGTTAGGTGGGCACAGGTGTGCCTGGCTTCTCTGGTAAGAATCATTTATGAAAATTCACCTTTCTTTTTCTTTAGAAATAGGAATTAGAAAGCAAAGGACAAATTGAACTTAAAGAACATTATATGGTTTAGAAAATATTCTGTACTTTTTTGTAAGTGCTTAATCACTTTCAGTAAGTATTTAATATGTATATTGTTAATCACCCCTCACACTAAATAGTCATGGATTTTTCTAAATTTTATTGTATTTTGTGATGGTTTAAGCACTTGTGATGTACACAATGAGTTGTATCTGGGTATTGGGAGGAGTAAAATATGATTAGTAGAAAAACATGCCTATTTCTAACAACAGAATTCATTATTGATGAATAGATATATTAAGTAAGATTAAAAGGATGAATTATTTACCTTTTAAAAAGACTTGGTTACTTTTATCTCTTTGAATCTAAATTTTGATTTTGATTTAATAACAGAAATGATTTTTCTCTTTCCCTAGAAACTACTTTTCTATTAATCTGTCTTCTTTGGAGCTAATTAAAAACATGTTTTTCCATTGAAGGCCAACTGTGATTTGAGAAGGCAGATTGATGAACAGCAAAAGATGCTAGAAAAATACAAGGAACGATTAAATAGATGTGTCACAATGAGCAAGAAACTCCTTATAGAAAAGGTTAGTGCATTAATGGTGGCCTGAGCTCTGTATTCCAAGATACATAATGTATGTCATTGAGTGGCTTTTTACTTCTTACCTGAGATGAAAATATTTTGTAAAATAGGGGTTTTAGAAAAAGACTTCTTGTTTTTTGATAATTAGAATTATTTTCCTTGCATGAACATCAGGTGTGCACCATTGCTTCCGGTTTCTTTGCATGGACATCAGACCTAGCCTCCAGAGTGATAAGAGGGATATACCTTCTGGCTGTTTAATTGTTTTGAGTATGATATTGACAGCTTATTCTAGTGGAGTTTGGTTTGTTTCTTGATCGCCCCCCACACACTTTTTTTTTTTTTTTGTGGTGCTGGGGGGTTTGACCTTGTGCATGCTAGCCTAGCATCTACCACTGAGCCATGCCCCTAACCTAGGGTTTGCAATCTTAAATTTTTATGTTTATCTGATTAATTGAAGTGAGTATATTATTACTATTTATAAACATTTAATGATAGTGAGATTTTTCTTTCAAAGATATTTGGAATTCCTTTTGTTTATAATAATGTGATAATTAAGTGCTTTGTGCTTCAAAAAAATGAAGTTGTCATATTTTTGCATATGATTACAAATTGGTGGATATTCCTTTACTATAGTAATTGGTTAGTTGCAGCCTGCCTTTAGTAGTTATTAGTAACTATTTCTTAGAAGTTTTAAAATGTCAGTACTTCCCAATGAAGTTATTAAAAGATTATGAGCTGGAGAATTGACCATTTTACTGGTTACTTTTCTTGAAAAATTTGGAATGCTGTTAAAGGTTAAAGGAGCATAGTCTTAGTCAAAATGAAAGGGATTATTTTACTGAGATCAAAGATACTAGGAAGAACTTTGCTTCATTTCTTTAATTATTAAACAGTTTTATAGAAGGGAAATTACTTTGTTACATTTTCATGAGAGAGAGAAATAATATTAACATGTTAATACAGAGAATGTATTTAAAATTTCAGGACTCTTCCTGAAATCAACATGGATTCATCCAGTTGTACTAAACTCTGAGTAGCATAGTACAAAAAAACAAACATAATGCCATCTCCTCAGTTATCATAGAAAAATACAATTTTATATTTGTTAATAATAATAGATAATTTAGATTTGTTTATAAAATAATTCAGTTTTCTAAATATGAGTATTTATCAAATGTCCGGTATACCATGCTGGAGTATAAAGAAACAAATGAAAATGCCACTACAGATTGAGAGGAAATATTAATAACATTAAAAGTTTTTAAAATAAAAATATGTAAAGATTCCTATAATTAAAAAAAATTAAAAATGTGAAAAGATGGAGGTGGCAGTGTAGCTCAGAGATACAGCACTTGCCTAGCATATAAAAGTCTCTGGGTACAATCTCCAGCACTACCCAAAAAAGAAAGAGGAAAAATAAAATAAAATATTAAAAAAAATATATTTTTAATTGCAGATGAACACAATACCTTTATTTTTATGTGGTGCTAAGGATCGCACCCAGCTCTTCACACATGCAAGGCAAGCACTCTTACCACTGAGCTACACTCCAGCCCAAGCAAAAAAAATCTTGAACAGAAACTTTATAAAAAAATTATAGATATCTAAATGGTCATCATATGAAAAGATGCTGCACATTATTAGGCATCTGGGAAACTCAAAACTAAGACCATGGTAGGCTGAATACAATGGTGTTCACACCCTATAATTTGAATTACTCTGGAGCTAAGGCAGGAAGATCACAAGTTCCAGGCTAGACTTGGCAATGTAACTAGACCCTGTCTCAAAATTAAAAAAAAAAAAACACTTAAAGTTCTGGAGGTGTAGCTCAGTAGTAGAATATTCCTTGGGACCAACAAAAACAAACAAACAAAAAAACCAAGTGAAACCATATTATTATATACATATAATGAAAGTAAAAACATTGACAGTATCAAGTGCTGGTATAGATGTGTTGGTGTCCCAATTTCTTATACTAGTAGGAATGTAAAATTGTATAGCTGCTTTGGAAAACTTGGGACAATTTTTTTGTTTATGGTGGTTCTGGGGATTGAACCCAGGGGTACTCTACCATTGAGCCACGTCCCTAATCCTTTTCATTTTTTGTTTTGAGGCAGGGTTTCACTAAGTTCCCTGGACTGGTCTCAAACTTGTGATGCTCCTGCCTGAGCTTCCCGAGTTGCTGGGATTACAGGCGTGTACTACCATTCCTATCTGGGGCAATTTCTTTATTAAATATATACACTTACTTATATGCTTACCATTTGACCCAGCAGTACCACTTCTGGTTTTTACTCAAGAGAAATAAAAGCAAATGTCCACAAACCGATTTGTACAGGAATATTTATAGCAGTTTTGTTCACAGGTGTCTAGCAACAGGTGAATATGTAAACAACTTGTGGTTTGTTCATACAATAGAATGCTACTTGGCAGTGAAAAAGAATTGACACCATATAAGTAACAACATGCATGGATCTAAGAAACATAAAACATGGCTCCTATCCCCAGAGGGCTAATAGTCTATGTGGGGTGGGGGGATTAAGATACATTCACATTCACAAAGAAACCTTTTCAAGTAAGCAGTTTTATTAAGAAATTGGCTGAAGGAAATCAAAAGCAGGGCACTAATTGGGGGAAGCTACAAGAAAGATGTTTTAGGTAAGTACAACTGCAGGTTTATATTGCCTGTCCATTAAAAATACATAGTACAGCTTAGGCAGGAGTATTACAAGTTCAAGACCAGCCTGGTCAATTTAGTGAGGCCCTGTCTCCAAACCACACCAGTTTCCAGGAGATGACCCACAGTCACCCGGTGGTAACCTTAATGGTCAGTATAAAGACCCGAGTGAGGCAAAAATAAAGTTAAAATGCACAGTAGAACCAGGCATGGTGGTGTATGCATGTGATTCCAGCTACTCTAGAAAGTGAGACAGGAGATTTGCAAGTTCTGGGTCAGCCTAAGAAATTTAGACTCTGTCATAAAATGAAATGAGATAAAATAAAACAAGGGTTGGGTAATATCCTCAGTGGTAGAGTGCTTGCCTATCATATGCGAGGCCCTCAGTTCAGTCCCCAGTGCTGCCAACAATAAATAAATAAAAATGCATAGGACATTTCAAGTAGGTGTATCCCATGATATTATCTCTCACAGTACTTTGTTCTTTTCCTAAAAGTTCTTTATTAGAGTTTGTACTTAGAATTACAGATCAAGAAATTCAATGGTTGTATTCCCCTCTTGGCCATAAACATCATACTTTATACTAAGTGGTCTTACAATTCCTGTCATGTAATGAATGAAGTCCTCAAGAATCAGAAGTACATAAAGTGTCCTGGAATAGGAACCCTGTGGGGAGGTGCACTTGATCTTCCATGCTCAGTGGAGGAATGGAGGATGTTTTCATGTCAGAATCTAGAGTTGGGGAGACAGAAGCCATGGAAGGTTTGGCACATCAGAGTGGAAGTGTGCAAAGTGATTTTCTTACTTTTTTCTCAGTACTGGGTATTGAATTCAGGGCCTTCCTTGGCCATGCCGAGCGAGCATTCTACTGGTGAGCTATGTACCCATCCCTCAAAGTAATATATTAAGAAGATGAATTGATAGCAGGTCTCTAGAACAGATTGGAGAGAAGAAACTGAAAGTAAAGAAACAGCTTAGTAGTTGGGCATTGCTGTGGTGCAAATATAATATGCTGATAAGATAAAAAAGACTAGGCAGATGGGAGAAATTTTACCAAAGAAGAATTCACGGTTCTTCACTAGCATATCCTGTCTACTTTGGGAATACTGTTTCATCTAAGGAGTCATTACTGACTGTTTTGAGATGTTGTGTGGTTTTTCAATATATTTTCCATGAAAATCTTAGAATTTTGAGTTTCTAAAAAGTGTCTGTCTCCGTGCTAATTTGATGATGAATTCCTTTTTTTTTTTTTTTGATCCTTTTCCCATAAGTCAAAACAAGAGAAGATGGCATGTAGAGATAAGAGCATGCAGGACCGCTTGAGATTGGGCCACTTTACTACTGTCCGGCATGGGGCCTCTTTTACTGAACAGTGGACAGATGGTTATGCTTTCCAGAACCTTATCAAGTAAGTGAATTGTCATGATTAATTGAAAAGTTTGGATTTTTCAAGTTTTCTGTTAATTGTAGTATTAATAATCCTAGTAGTCATAGTCATCTTTTCATTGAGTTTAGTTACCATTTGTATAAAGAAATGTAGGGGGCTGGGATTGTGGCTCAGTGGTAGAGCGCTCGCTAGCACGGGCGGGACCCGGGTTCAATCCTCAGCACTACATTACAAATAAAGGCATTGTGTTGTGTCCATCTACAGCTAAAAAATAAATAAATATTTTTTAAAAATGTAGAGAATTAGAAAAGGTCCTGAAAAAATGACAAGTAATCAGAGGAATAGAAAGTGAGTTCTTCATTAAAGCTTAGAATAACAAAAATTGATGAAGGTAAGGAAGGAAAAATCTAGTATTGATATTTTAATTAGGTAATGTATTTGTGCTTGTGTGTGGTACTGGTTTGAACGCAGGGCCTTACACGTACTAGGCAAGTGCTGTTCTACTGAGCTACATCCCTAAGTAGTGGATTTTCATGAGGATCCTCTTGAGCATTTATTTGGGGCCCACAGAAAAATGAAATGGGTAAGGGCCCATGGCAAGATTTTTTAAGTTAGGTATAAAACAAAAGAAAACCAAAGAAGATCCTTATAGAACATGTCCCTGAGGCTCTTTAAAGAGTGATCAGGGATTGGGGTTGTAGCTCAGTGGTAGAGTGGTAGAGTCTTGCAACTTGAACTCTTTATCATAACTTTTGGGTCAAACATTCAGGAATTTATTCCAAAGAGGGAAATAATATTTAAAATCCTAAAATTCTGACTCTGTGAATAGCTGTTATTAGCTCAGAACTGTAAAAATTATATATCTTCTAGTTGTAGTACCTTTTAGCATATCTTACTTATTTTGATTTATTAGGTTATTTCCACCTGAAACTTGAGGGCAAGTGGAAACATTATATTTTTAATCATGGGCTCTCCAACTTTTCTCTCCAGATCACAGTGAGTTGGAAGGTTCCAGAGATTGATTAGCTTGTTGAATACAAATTAGTGTGGGGTTACTTTTGAGCAATAATGAGATGTAAATACAGTTTATGCCTGAAAGAAAATAGAATTTTTTTTTAAATAGAAATTAAAAAAAAATTTTTTTAGTTGTAGATGGACACAATACCTTTATTTATTTATGTATTTTTTTATTATTTTTATTTTGTAGTTGTAGATGGAGAGAATGCCTTTATCTTATTTGTTTATTTTTATGTGGTTCTAAGGATCAAACCCAGTGCCTCACACATGCTAGGAAAGTGCTCTGCCACTGAGCTATACCCCCAGCCCTAGAAAGAAGAAATATTGATGCTATTTTTAATAATCTGTTATAAGTAACCTCTGAATTACACATTAGTAGTCATTATTTTGTATATGGAACCTTAACCTCCAACTTAGTTGAAACGCGTTTTCACTTCACAAATATGCCTCAAATTTTGGTATAAGAGGAGGTTATTAAGTCAGAAAATACCCTGAAAGGAAAGTAGACTTCAGTTAGGGTAGATATCAGAGGTTTGGAGCAGCGTCTGCTCTGAACTATAAGCACTGGAGCCTGGTAGTAGCTGAGGTGCACCAGGGCAGTCACTCCAAAGTAAGGTATGACACCCATTTCATGGCACCCTGACTGAGATGAGAAAATTGTCCAGTTTCCAGAGTTGTGAGGACAGTAGCAGAAAATGTTTAAAACCTATATTTTCAGACTAGGGATATAGCTCAGTTGATAGAGTGCTTGCCTTGAGTGCACAGGGGCCTAGGTTCAGTCCCCAGCACCACAAAACAAACAAACAAACAAATAAACAACAACAAACCTCTATATTTTTATTAGTAGCCAAAGTCATGCAAAGCTCAGACTGTGTCCTGATTGCTCCTACCACCTTTCTACAGTGACTGCCTTGTTAAATGTCATTTTAGACATTGACTCAAAAAAGGTGGTGGGTTTTTATAGATATAAAATGTAATTAGTTTTAAGAAGTGATTAGGGTTTTGCTGGAAGTAGCAGTATTTTATCTTATTGCTCTGTAAACAATATAATACCCAGAAGGATCTAGAAATCTTATACTAATCAGAATACAAAATGATAATTGTATTATAAGAGCAAATTAAGACCATGTCAATGGGATACCTGACCAGAATTGTTTCCTGTGGGTTGGTAGAATGTTTTTCATAGGTCTAAAACTAAATGGTAGGATATGTATCTCTTCCCTTGGAAAGCTATTTTCAGCTGATGTCTCTTAATTATAAATCTCTTATTTCTTAATGTTTTGCTTCAATAAATTATCTTTCTCACTTTCAAAGTAAAAATCCAATTTTTTCTTAGTTACAAATGGACACCTTTGTTTTTTCTTTCTGTCTGTCTATCTATCTATCTATCTATTTTTATGGGTGTCAGGATTGACCATTGACCCCAGTGCCTCACATACACTAGGCACGCGCTCCAGCACTGAGCTACAACCCCAGCCCCCCAAATTGAAATTCTTTAGTTGTAAAAGGCACTATATATGATAATTTCACAAGCAACAATTCTGTGCATAAGAAATTTCATGACATGTAAAGAAGTTTAGTAGGTGAAGTAGCTGAACAACAGACAGCAGTGCTAGGTTTTATGTGAAGAGACAAACTTCAAGACTAGGGGCAGAGGGGATGTAGTACTAGAGATTGAACCCAGGGTGCTTTTCCTCTGGGATGTACCCCCAGCATTTTTAATTTTTTGTTTTCAGACAAGGTCTAGCTAAGTTGCCCAGGCTGGCCTTTAACTTGTGATCATCCTGTGTCAGCCTTCCAAGTAGCTGGGGATTATATGTATGCACTGCTGTGTCTAGCAAACTTCAAGATATTTTTAAAAAATGGATCAGATAATCAGACAGCCTCATCAGGAGCCTTAGCACAGTTCTTTGGTTCTTACTTTGTTCCTTTGAATGCTCTTTAGTTTTCTAAAACAAAGTTTTCCAATAGGCACATGATACCAGATTTGTACATTTCTGGCCATATTAGTAATTTTTGCTTTCAAAGTATGTTTGAACCAGTTGAAAATAGTTTTATTCTTCAAAAGTGGTGTTCTGGGGTTCTAGCTCAGCTGTAGAGCCCTCGATTAGCATCTGCAAGGGGCTGGGTTTGATCCTCAGCACCACATAAAAATAAATAAAGATATTGTGTTCGACTACAACTAAAAATGTGTGTGAGCTTGTGTATTATTTATTTATTTATTTTTTAAAAGTGGTCTTGTATACTAGTGTTTTTCAATACTTTTTCTTTTTGGTACCGGGGATTGAACTTGATTGAGCACTTGATCCCCAGCCCTGTTTGTATTTTATTTAGAGACAGGGTTGCTAAGTGCCTGGCTTTTGCTGAGGCAGGCTTTTTGAACTCCCGATCCTCCAGCCTCAGCCTCCCAAGCCACTGGGATTACAGGCATACACCACTACAGCTCAATACATCTTTTAAAAAAATTCAAATGTCTCAGTGGTAAAGCAGTAAAAATTCTTGACTAAGATTTTGTTTATATTGAAATAAACAACATTAAAGAATCTGACATCCCTACAAAATTTTGATCAATTAAGTGTGGAATATCAGAGGGAATAAATTAAACTTTATAGCTTTGCAGTGCTAATCCTGGTATTCTGATGTGTATGGGGCTTATCCATTTTAAAGCAGTTTCTGGTGAACCATCTGATTCTTAGTCATATGATCCATAATGAGACCATTCATTTTGTTGATTTTCTTGTCAGATCTTGCTTGAATAAGCCATACCATTTCACAGTTCCCAATATATACAAAATATAGCCTGGGGATTTTTAAAAAATTCTCTTCTGAGATGTTCATGTGTCGTTCATACAGGTCTTCTTTAAAAAAAAAACAAAAAAGACTTTTTCCTCCTTCAATAATGTCTGAAAATTTGTGCATTTGTTTTTTGTTTTTATTTTCATTCTTCTGCTAGTTATTGCTAGTGTGGTTGGATCTGAAATATACTTTTGCTATAGAAGATTCCCTTTCATTTCCTTGAGATGCTGTAACAAAATACCATGAACTTGTGGTTTAAAATAACAGAAATTGCCTATAATCCCAGCCTTTTGGGAGACTGAGGCAGGAGGATTGCATCATTGGGTCAGCCTGGGGAATTTAGCAAGATCCTGTCTCAAAAGAGATTTTATAAAAGAATTGGGAATGTAGCTCATTTATAGAGTGCTTGGCTAGCTTTCCTGAGGCCCTGAGTTCTATCCTGAGTATCACAAAACGACAACAACAACAACAAAAAAAATATAGGAATTTCTTCATTTTTCTTTTTTTACTATTTATTTTTTAGTTGTAGTTGAACACAATACCTTTATTTTAATGTTGTGCTGAGGATCAAACCCAGAGCCTCACATGCGAGGTGAGGGCTCTACCACTGAGTCACAACCCCAGACCCCAGACCCCACTCCCCAGCCCCCAACCACCACCACCTCACCCCTACGGAGGAATTTATTCTTTTTACAGTTCCCAAGACCAGAAAGTCAAAAGTAAAAGAGTGGCAAGCATATGGGGAAGATCCTTTTTGGCCTCTTCCAGAGATCCTGGCTTGTGGCTGCATAACTTCAGTCTTTATCTTCATCTTCATATGGGGTTCTCCTTATGTATTTCTGTTCCTTCTCTCTTTTTGTGGTGGGGTGGGGGGAGATGAGGGGTTCAGGGATTGAACCCAGGGGCACTTAACCACTGAGCCACATCTCCAGCCCCGCCCCCCCTTTTAAAATATTTTATTTAGAGATAGGATCTTGCTTAGTTGCTTAAGGCCTCACTGAGTTTCTGAGGCTGGCTTTGAATGCATGATCCTCCTGCCTCAGCCTCCTGAGCCTCTGGGATTACAGGCTGCATCACCATGCCCAGCTTGCTCCTTCTCTTTTAAGGACACCAGGCATATTGCATTTTGTACTAAGGGCTTACCCTATGGCAGCACGATCTCCTCCTCCCCCTTTTATTTATTTATTTAGCATTGGGGATTTAACCAAGGGGCACTTAACTACTGAGCTACATCCCCAGCTCTTTTTATGTTTTATTTTGAGGTAAAGTCTCACTAAGTTATTTGCTTAGGGCCTTACTAAGTTGCTGAGGCTGGATTTGAACTTGTGATCTTCCTGCCTCAGTCTCCTGAGCCACTGAGATTTCAGGTATGTGCCACTGTGCCTGGCTTAACTAATTACTTCAATGAAGTGAGGTCATATTCTGAGGTACCGGGACTAGGACTTTAATAGAATTATTTAGATTTCAGTGAGATGAATTTATTGGGTATTCAAAATTTCTATAGAAGATAGAAGAAATACTCTTTTCATGCTTGTTGTAGGACAAGTACTCTCTAAAACTGATACTACACATGAAATATTTAAGCATCAGCTCCATGAAAGGTACTGTTTTATGTGCTAGAGGATATAAGAGTTGGAAAGACATGATTCCTATTTTAAGAGAAGTTAACAGTTTATCAAGATAGTGTGGACTTTGTACTCCTCAGATAAGCCTAAATGAAGATTCTCATTAGATGACTTTTGTTCTTCTGTATAAATAACTAAACAGTTTTAGGAATATCAAGAATTGTTGTAGAGAGCTGGGCACTGTGGCACACATCTGTAATCACAGCTACTCAGGAGATTGAGGCAAGAGGATCAGAAGGTGGAGCCCAGCAATGTTAGTGACCCTGTCTCAAAAAATAAAATGGGCTAAGTCAGAATAGAAATCTGTATAACACTGATCTTTAGTGAATCAACTTTCATTCTTTCTCAGAATAGCTTAAGAGTTCCTTAAAGGTGTTTTGGAATCTTTGTATTCTATGCATATGACTCATCTATATGATGGCTGTGGGGCTACCTTCTTGTTGAACATGAAAAGATAAATGTGTGGATTCTCCCTGAAAACAATAAAGTTGATTTCTGAAATCTGAAGCTTACAAAGCACAGGTAGTCCTCTGAGGCATAATGTTGTGGTATTTTCCTAGGCCACTATAGTTTAGAGTTAAAACTTCATAATGTGTAACTATTTCCAGGGAGTTCAGAGTGCTTTGCACTTGGTGCCTCCTAAAAAGGTGGAGATATGAGCTAAAAATGTTTTTCCCTTTTTTTAAATTGGGAAACTTATGTTCAGATAAGGTAAAGGTTTTCCTCAAGGACATTCATTGATGCAGAAGGAACATTACAATTTTAGCTAAGGATTCTCTCTCAACCCAGAATTCTTTCAAGTCACAAATTTTATATATTGGGGAGAGGGGTGAGTAGGAAAAAGCATATCTAATAGTATACAGATTTTTCAGGGAAACAAAACTCTTGAATGAAAACATTCAGTTTACTGTTAAATTGATGTCTTATCAGTGATCTCTAGCTCATGTAGAATCAAGGAGATGTTTGTTTGTAATACTCTGCTTATTTTAACCTTGCTTGTACTATTACCCTTCTACATATGGTAGCATAAATTATATATATTATGGCATCAAACCTAGAGGAATATTGTTTTGTTTTGGTTGCTATTCTATAAGAATATGGAACTGCATTGTTCAAGGAAGAGGTATTAAAAAAAAATAGATTTCATTATTCTGCAAGATTGATCCAGAAAAGAATATGGGAAAAAAAGACTTGTAGAAAGAGAGAGAGAAGGCAAAGGGAATTTTGACTATCAACTGTAATAGGTGATTTAAAGATGTTAGCCTGTTAAATGGTTAATCTGAAATGTTGGTATACTTTTATATTTAAGCCTGTAAGCCTTAGTATTTGTTTGGTGATGGAATACATGAGACAAAAGTGTTTTTTCTTATAATAGAATTTTTATTGGTTCCTAATTTTTAAACTATAAGTTGAATATCCCTTATCTGAAATGCGTGGGACTAGGAGTATTTCAGATTTCATAGTTTTTTGGATTTCAGAATATTTGCATAGACTGTACAGGTCAAAACATTCTTAATCCAAAATCTGAAAATCTCTGAAACTCAAAACCTTTATAGGGATGTTCTACGAGTAGATTTCTTTTTTTTAAAGGAAAATAAGACATCTTATTAGTAAGTACTCCAGTAGTAATAGTATTAAATTATCTGAAGATTTATAAAATACATTTTATACTATTTCACTTTATATACCATTCCCTAAGGAGTTACTTCATTAATAACTTCACAGCTAGTAACACTTCATTGGCTTTCTCTGAATATGCTTTTTTAAAGCTTAGATTAGGTGTGTCACCCTGCTCAGTGAGTGGAGATGATTTGGGGGATGCTAGAGGTTCACTTAGACTAGAGTAGTGATATTCCTAAAAAGAAAGTCTTGTTTACTTTGTCTAGCATTCTGCAAGCTTGATCTCTTTGTAAATTAAATTTGAGGAAGCTTTAATCCAAACAAAAAATAAAAGGGCACTTGGGACAGTCTGTATCGTCTTTTCTTAAAAACAACTCTTTTCATGGATTCATACTAGAGTTGTTTTCATAACTGCTAAAAAGGAATCAGAAAATTTTTCTTTGGAGTCAGAAAGTAAGTTCATATTAGAAATTTGGTATTTTTTTTTTCTTGTTAACTTTCCCTCTCCTTTTAAGACGTAACTATTGTCTTAAAGTACAGCTTCTTTCCAAATAATCTCTCACTAGTTATTTGGTTTCTTACTATCTGAAGGTTAAATGCAAATCTCTACTTAATTTAAGGAGCTTATGTTTTTCTGAAGTTTATCAAATATCCAGGTGACAAATTGTGTTTGTTCCTTAGCAGTAAGAACTTGTTTTACTTTCTTCTTCTGTCCACATATTTTATGTCTTTAGGCAACAGGAAAGGATAAATTCACAGAGGGAAGAGATAGAAAGACAACGGAAAATGTTAGCAAAGCGGAAACCTCCTGCCATGGGTCAAGCCCCTCCAGCAACCAATGAGCAGAAACAGCGGAAGAGCAAGACCAACGGAGCTGAAAATGAAACGTATGTTCTTTATTGATGTGAACAAATGTCTTATTGAATGGCACTGGGGACAGATATAAATTACAGAGGTCCCTAGTGTTCGAGATCTTTCCCATCACATTAATGGATTTGCCCAACTCATAAAAACCATATAAAATTAACTGACTTTCTTAGTCCTACACTTAGAATTTTGAATGAGAGGGAGAAATAATGTCACTTCTTGACAGCATGATTTTTGTCTAACCATCACAAATATGATTGCTTATGTGTGACTCTAAGTTCTGGTAAATTGGTGTTGTCTTGTGGTGATTACATGGCTACTATTTCAAACTAAAGAATGCTCCTTTACTGGTCAAAAGAGCACTTAGTTAACAGTTGTAAATTTAGGAGTAAGCCAAGAAAAAAAAAAAACTGTTGTTTCAGGAAAGAACACTTTCCCAGTAACTCATACTTTACTAGGGTCTTTTCCAGTTTTGAAAACCTAGGGAAAATACAAGTATCTTAAATTGAAGCATAGTCATCTTTTGCTCTGCCAGTCAATAATTATTACATAGCTTTCGTGTATAGGAGGGGTTGAAAATCCTGAGCACAAATGTCTTTCTTTTCTATTCCTTTCTCCTTTTCTCTTTATTTGAAAGTAAATTTTCTGTTCTAAGATAGCCACAAATAAAAGGTATATTATATAGCTTATTGACTAATATGCCTTTTGTCTTTTTTATGTTTTTGTATCAGTTCACAAAAACATTGTAACCCATTATCCACTTCAAGTATACTACTTGTATTACAGCATTGTTAAAGGTCCATGACATCCCAGACATGCATATTCCTTATTCCAGTGAGAAAGATGGCTTAACACCAATCCTCACCCATACATACCTGATGTGTTGGGAAGTCTTTTCTTTGACATCATTTAGTAAGTCTACATTAAATGCTTATTTTAGGTTAGGCCGTGTTGTGGGAATATAGAGTTGAAGGATACAACCCTAGTTTTAGGAGTTCACAGTTTATTTAGGAGAGATGAGTAAACTTACTAGTAATTGTATAGAGAATAGTGATTAAAAAGTATGTACAGTACGGGGCGGGATGGGGGTGCTGGGGTTGTGGCTCAGCAGTAGAACACTCGCCTAGCATGTGTGACTGGGTTCGATTCTCAGCAATATACCATTTGGTGTTTTTTAAAAATAAAAAAATAAATGTATTCTGTCCAACACAATAAAATAAAAATAAAAAATAAAGTATGCAGAGTAAACTAAGTTTGGAAAATATTTCACCTTATAACTGAATGTTTTAAAACTTAAAGTCCAATTAAAAATTAGTTCCTTTCAAAAAGGCCCAGATTTGAAAGAGTCTTCAGACAGATTTAATCTGGTCATTGTTTTCTGAGTCCTGTGTTTATTTTGTGAAGGGACTCTCACTCTAGCATTGCTTGGAAATTATTTTGTGCTAACACACAAAACCATAGGCGTAGGAATAATAAAAACAAGATAGGGGTTTTTTGTTTTTGTTTTTGCCATTGAACCATAATTAGAATTCAGTCTAGGCCAATAGTATGTCAGTGAGTAGTTGCCATCTGGAGTCCTGTGTAAAATCCAAGCTAGGAGGCCTTTAGTTCACTTTTTTAGTTAGAATGTTTGTGACTTGACCCTTGACCAAAAGCCAAAGACAGGCCTCTTAAGTGAATCACTTTATCCTCTCCTGGTACTGAATCTGTTTCAGAGTGAATTCTTAACTATGATTTTTCATTTTTTCCCTTTTTTACTGGTATGAAGTAGACTAATAGATGGAGATATTTCTGCTGCTGAGAGGATAAATTTAACAGCTCTGGGGGATGTACTACTTTTTAATCATTCTATTTTCTTTGAGTTAGGCCTTAAGAGTTTTGTTTTTGGTTTTGTTTTTGTTTTGGTAGCCCTTTCTGCTGGATAGGATAACTTGTTTCCACTTTTGCTATTTAGAATATTCTAAACCTTGAGATTTAGAACACTGATTACTTCTTCATTCTTAAAATAGGAGGATATGATTAGACTTGGTGAAACATGAACTGAGAAATTACCCCATCAAGTTTACCCTTTGAGCATTGGTTTAAATAGCATTTTTTATATTCTTCTTTCTGCATTCTCATTAAAGTCACAGCACTTTGTTGGATAGGTGTTATTACTTGCCTAATTTTCAGGAAACTGAGTTGAAGAAGTTGACGTTAGTTGCCAAAGGTCACATGGCCAGCATCCAAATCTTGGACTCTTTTAACCCTGTTTTTTCTCCTTGTTATTATACTGTCAAGATATAAGTTATCATGAATAATAAATTCATTGGCTTATTGCTTTTCCCTTTGAAGATTTTTAGACTTATTATTTGATCTGTCTCTTCAATAGGTTTTCATCTGAGCAATATATGAAACAAAACTCATTTTCACAAAATAATATAAACTATAGCTCAGTTATTTTTTTCATTTTTATGAATTAAGCATTTGACTTTGGAAGCATTTCTTCATAGTACATCTAATAAATCACAAAAGTTTTCTCTTATCAGAGGATGCAAAATAAATTGGTTTTTAGTCATTTTATCTGTGAGTCCAAATTTACCTTGTAGCATACTTGAATATTTCTATTTAAAAAGTCATTATTATTTAAAATTTACTGAAATTTCTACCATTACTTTTCAGGTTAACATTAGCAGAATACCATGAACAAGAAGAAATCTTTAAACTCAGATTAGGCCATCTTAAAAAGGTAACTATATTGAGGAAATCTGCCTGGAGAAGTGTGATTTCTAATTTTTGTTTGGTATGGAAGTTATTTGGTTATTTAAGCAAATAAGTAGTTTCACATACTGCAGAAGTCTTGAATAGATAATCTCATTGTCATGTCTTGTATAATGATGGGACTCATCTTTTGATTTTCAAGTCAATTCTAGTCACCCAATGACAGTATTTATTCCTTCAGTGTGACCTATTAGTGGATAAGTCTGTGTATATACATTGTAAGGCTTCCCAAGTGGTTATGCATTGAATAAAACATACAGGAGCAGATGGTTCTGAAATAGATATTAAGACTCTTGGAATATTTTAAATCACTCAGTGTCTCTTATTTTCTTGACTAACCTAGCTAAAGGGAAGGTGTTGGACCAACCATATTCTAACACAGAGGCACCTAACAGAATTTGTAATTGATTCTGTTCATTGAGATATTTTAGATATATCTTGTCACATCTTAAATTCAATAGCTCATACATTATTGGTAGATGTTATTTATAGTGATGGTGGTCAATAAGCTTTTAATAAACTGCTGTTGTTGTGTATTTGTTTTTTATCCACAAATTGGTCTTTCTCCTTCCCTCCCTCCCTTTCTTCCTTCCTCCCTGGGATGGAACCTAGGGATGCTTAACCACTGAGCTACATCCTCAGCCCTGTTAATTTGTTTATTTTGAGACAGGCTGAGTTGCTTAGGGCCTTGCTAAGTTGCTGAGACTTTGAACTTGTCAGCTTCCCAATCCTCTGGGATTACAGGCATGTGCCACTGTGCCCAGCTTCATATCTTTTTTCTATTGGGTTCTCAAATCTTTTTAAGTTGGTGGAATTTAGGTACCAAGTATAATCCATACCTGAAGAAGAGAAGCAGATGGTGAACCTGATTTTTGTAAAAAGTATTTGCATGACTTTATGTTTATACATAAAATATTTTTACAAACTTACATAGAAACAGTGGTTACAGGGAGTGGTCAAGAAGAAGAAGGTGACTTTTGCTTTTCCTACTGAACTCTGTAGTTTAGATTTTATCTATTATTTGCTAGAGGCTTATTTGTATGATTAAGTTTCTAGTTTTTAAAATATTTTTCTCAGTGTAAAACATCTTCCATTAGCTTTTCACAAGAGCAAAGCCTATTGTTAGGCTGAGGGTATAGCTTAATGCTGGAGCATTTGCCTAGTATGTGTGAGGCTTTGGGTTCAATTCCTTAAATAAATAAATAATAGGCGTACCTAACAATTTTTGAAACAAGACTCTGAAAAGGTACCCTGTACCCTGAGCTGTTTTTTCCCTTTTTATTTCAGGAGGAAGCAGAGATCCAGGCAGAGCTGGAAAGGCTAGAAAGGGTTAGAAATCTACATATCAGGGAACTAAAAAGGATACATAATGAAGATAATTCACAGTAAGTAACTTGGGGTGTATTGGGTTGGAGATTGCTGAGCACTTTCTGACATGAATTGAGTGGTCTAGAGCAATGTTTTTGCTGAGTATGCATTTGAAAAATGGGTTGGGGGATGTAGCTCAGTAGTAGAACACTTGCCTTGGTTTCATCCCCATCAAGGCCCTGGGTTCATCCCCAGCACCACCAAAAAAAAGGTGGGGGGTGGGGATAAGTGACTCCACAGTGTATTTAGTTCTTTCATAGAATATAATACAGTTTCATTAGCAAAATTATGATCTGCTTTGCTTTAAATATAGATATATGTCATATTTAATATGTAAGCTTAGTATATCTAATACTAGTATTATATATGATAATAATACTAGTATTATAATACTAAGCTTATATATTAAATATATATGTGTGCATATAATATTTGTGTTAGCTATCTGTAGCCATTAGAGAATACCTTACATAAACAATTTAAAAGGTGGAAAGATTTTGGCTCACACTTTTAAAGTTTTTAGTCCACTGTCATTTGACCCTATCACTTAGGGCCTTGGCAAGTAGAACATCTTGGCAGGATGAACATGATGGAATAGAGCTGTTCATGGCTCATGGCAATCAGAAAGCAGAGAGAATAGTAAGAGTGTGAGTGTGAGTGCCAGGCTCCCATTATATCCTTCAAGGGAAAGTCCAAGTAGGCCTTACTTCCTAAAGTTTCTGCCACTTCCCAATATGCCAACAATTAGAAACCAACCCTTTAACATATGAGTCTTTAGGGAACATTCGAGATCCAAATATAATAGGATTTTTTACATGAGTAGAAGTCAATAAAATGATACAGCTTTGCAACTGTAAATAGGGAGGACTATATTACATATTCACATTTACCTGTGGATCCTTGAGAAAGGGAAGCATGGGCCACAGTGTGGTACTGTGGGAAGAATATTAGGTTGAGATGAAACCTGGTTTCATTCAGTGTAACAACTTTTTTTTATAAATCATTGAAAGTATGGAATATAGGAAAAGTGGACTTTAAGTGAGAAAGGACTTCTATCACTAATCTGTTCTTTCCCACATTTCTGACTCTGAAACATTTTTTCATGTCCACAGCTTATATATTGTCACTAAGCCAACATGAGCCATGGACTGTTCCTCTGCCAAATGGCAGGCACCAGCAGTTACCAATATCTGAGAATTTACTGTGTATTAGGCACAGCACTAAGCGCTCTGATAATCTAATATTTAATGCTCACAATAACACCATCATCTTCAATACATTGATCAGGAAACAAGTTTAGAGAAAATAAGTTTATTTGACCAGGAGACAATAACTGAGTAAGAGAGTCACTGAGCTACAACCTCAGCTCCAAATTTGAGTCTTTCTAATCTAAACAATTATGAAGTAATGTCATCTCCCCACAGGCATGCTACTTTTTTAAAAATAGAAATAATTTCAGGATTAATAGGCCAAGATTGGAACCAAATAAAAATACTCCTAAAATTTATTTTTGCCACGATCTGGCAAAATTAAACAAATTTATTTCTTTGTTGTATTGTTAGTAAATGACATAAAATGGAATTTTTTAATGGGGAACATAGTTATATCATAGACTTTTTATCTTAGAGAAAAATGAATGCACATGGAACATATAACTTACTTAATAATTACCCATTTTTAAGGCCATATAAAATATTTTGGAATTTTAGTGTGTAGAGTTTTGAAATGATGAAGAGAACATATGACTCAACAAATTTTGGAGGCACCAGATAGCATTATTTGAAAAATCCCTCTAACTAGTTCTAAGGAACTAGTATTTCCCCTTACTTTGTAGCAGGGCAGAAAGGGAGTGAGATCAAGAAAGGTCTAATTGTGGCCACACTGAGACTAGCACCACTATGACTATTTATTATAAATATACTGTGTTCTATGTAACTTTTAGCTTAAAGTTCACTGTAATAATGTCAGACTATCATCATCAGCTAAAATCATGTGTGTGATATGTTAGATAGTCTAGGAACTTTGTGAATATGGAATGCTATAGTCCTTGACCTCAGGATGGTTATACATTCCCTCTTTCCACAGATTTAAAGATCATCCAACGCTAAATGACAGATATTTGTTGTTACATCTTTTGGGTAGAGGAGGTTTCAGTGAAGTTTACAAGGTGAGTATGAACAACTGGGTGCGAAGATGTAGGATTAGATTTTTGGTTATTACCAATTTGGAGAACATATTAGAATAGTGATAACTGTGAGTTGATGTATACTGGTTGAAATCCAGAAGCTTTAAGAACCTGTATCTTTGAGAAGCCTGATTTTAGTAAATTTAAGTGACCATGTAGGATTTAATATTTCTCTGTTTTTAAGCTTGAAAAATAAGCAACTATATACCAGACTCATTTCTGGGTGGTGGGACTTACGGTGATCTTTAGTCTGGTTCTTTATTTTCTGCCTCATCTGAATTTGCTAGAAGTGAGTATGTGTTACCTTTATTCTCATAATTTTTTTTAAACAAAATAGATGTGTCAGTTATTTCTTATGTGAAAACCAGCTTTTTGGGCTCAAGCGGTAGCGCGCTCGCCTGGCATGCGTGCGGCCCGGGTTCGATCCTCAGCACCACATACAAACAAAGATGTTGTGTCTGCCAAGATCTAAAAAAAATAAATAAATATTAAAATTCTCTCTGTCTCTGTCTCTCTTTAAAAAAAAAAAAAAAAAGAAAACCAGCTTTTTGTTTTAATAAAGCTCTTGTCTAAGAGTATTTAGCAGCACTGCATTCAGGAGTATCCTCACATAGAGTGATTCAGTGGGGCCAGCAAAGTGCCAACTCCAGAACGTCCAGATTGATTTGCACCAAGTGGGGGTTCAGACAGCTCCAGATCTATATTGTGTTCACCAGTAATTTATCTACATGTTTCTGGCACTTGGTTATAGAATGCAAATGGTCTTCACTGCACACCTTTCCTTCTTTCCTGAGACACATCATTCTCTGTTATGATTTATGTTGTGCCCATATGGATTTACGTGTGAGAAATCTCTTAAGTAAAATAAATTGTTTTGTTTCAGGTAAAAACTAGTTCTACCATTTTTCTTTTTTAAACGTTAATTTTCAATATGATTTTTTTTTTTTTAAGAGAGAGAGAATTTTTTTTTAAATATTTATTTTTCAGTTTTCGGCGGACACAACATCTTTGTTTATATGTAGTGCTGAGGATCGAACCCAGGCCGCATGCATGCCAGGCGAGCACGCTACCACTTGAGCCACATCCCCAGCCCCAATATGATTTTATACACACACACACACACACATACGTGTGTGTGTGTGTGTGTAAATGAAACTTTCTTTTTTAACCATTTTTAAGTGTAAAATCAGTGGCATTAAGTAAATTGACAGTGTTGCACAGTTGTCATTATTTCCAAAACATGCAGGTTTTTTTTTTTTTTTTTTAGTTGTAGATAATCAACATGCCTTTATTTTACTTATTTTTATGTGGTGCTGAGGATTGAACCCAGTGCCTCACACATGTGAGGCAAGCACTCTGCTACTGAGCTATAGCCCCAGCCCTCATATTCTTAATATGTGCTCATAAGTCTGACTGGAGGCCCATAGTCATCTTTTTGTTTGCAAGCAGCTTTGGCGAACTTTGATGTTATAGTTATTCTAGCTTCCTAGCACGAGTTGTGAAATTTTGCGCTACTCGGGAGTTGTTGGTTTCTTGAGTTTGTTAGAGCTGACTCCTTAAAATCACCTATGTGAGTGTCATTTTGGAAGGAAACATTTGCCCTTTTTTTTCCCAGTTCCTTCTATAGATACAGATCTTTTCAGATTTTCTTATTCTCCTTAAGTCAATTTAATTTTTTAAGAATCTTCTATTTCATCTAGATTTTTTAAAAATCCATACATCAATACTTCTTTTTCTCTTATATTTATTTTGTATTTCTTGACTGATAAACTAGAGATTACTCAGTGTTAGTAGTTTTTCTAAGAATCAACTTTTTATTTTGTTGAGGAAATCTACTGTTAGGGTCTGCTATTAGGGTATTCTATTATATTAACTTTTGTTTTCATTCCTTCCTTTTACTTTTTTTAAATTTCCCTCCCCTTCCTTTTTTTTTCCTTCTTCTATTGTTTTTGGAGAGGATCTCACTAAGCAGCTGAGGCTAGCCTCAAAATTGTTATCCTTCTGTCTCAGCCTTCTGAGTCACTGAGATTACAGGTGTGCTTCTTTACCCCTGGCTTATTTTCATTCTTGCTTACAAATTGCTTGTAAGTTTTTTTTATTGTTGGAAAAAGAATATAACACTGACTTTACCAGCTTAACCATTATTAAGTATGCAGTTCAGTAGCATTAAGTACACTCATAACATTGTGAAACAGGTCTCCAGAGCTTTTCAGAAACTTTGGCTAATTACCAACTCCCTTTTCCTCCAGCCCTTGGTATCCATTTTATAACTTTGTTTCTATGAACTTGACTACTTTTAGATACATCATATGTATAGCATCATAAAATGTATGTTTGTCTATTTTAATGACTGGCTTATTTCACTTAACATAATGTCTTTAAGACTCATCCATACTATAGCATGTGACGGAATACCTTCCTTTCTTAATATTGAATAATATTCCAGCCAGGTTTGGTGGTGGATGCCTGTAATCCTAGCTACTCAGGAGGCTGAGGAAGGAAGGTTACAAGTTCAAGGCCAGCCTTAGTAATTAGTGAGAACCTGTCTTGAAATAGTGATAATAACAATTGTCATCGTCCATTGTATGTATGTACCCCATTTCATTTATCCATTTCTCCTTTGTTGGTTCCTTGGGTTACTCTTACCTCTTGACTATTGTGAATAATGTTGCTGTGAACTTAAGTGTGCAAATATTATTTCAAGACTCAGAAAATGAATTTTTCCTTCATTGTTACAATTATCATTATCAAAATTTGTTCTTAATACTTCTCAGGTATTTTGAGTGACTTCATGATCATTTTTTCCTAGTGCGTTTCTTCAGACATTTTGATTTTTCTGCAATCTGTATGCTTCTTACAGCGATATGTACATTTCATGTAGTTATTCTTTTGCTGTCCTCCACTCTCCTAAAGTCCTTCTCATATAAGTGATAAATGACTGGGATTCAAGATAAGTTGTGGTAGTCGGAAAAAAAAATGACACTTGCAGTGGTATTAGTGCTGTTACAGACTAGGAGCTATTTAACCTGGTTTTCAGTGACCTGAAATGGTTTTCTATAATGAAGTCTTGATAACGTACATGCTTGTAGGTGGACTTCAAACTGTAAGAAAAATAGTTCTTCAAAAGTTTTATTTCTGTGAAATAAGATGATGTCTGAATTGAATGGTGCTTTTAATTTAAACCATCCTTGTTTTGACAAATGAGAAGTTGCCCCGTTTTATAAGCAGCCCCCTATTGCATGCTGTGCTTCACTAGTGGGGCTTACACTGTAAGAGATATGTGATAAGTGATCACCTCTGTTCCAGACAGTGTGTCTTTCACCTGTTGACTTCATCTGTTTGTACATCATGGAAGGTAGCAAGTGGGTGGTAACGGTGTAGGAACTGAAGTAGTAAGCTTTTAGGATGAACCTTTAAAACTAAGAAGAACTGTTCATTCGGATGAGTTCCTCACTAAACTCTTATATGTTGAAGAAATGTACTGTTGTCTTAAAATAGTAGTTTATCAGTTTGTGATTTATACCCAACTTCTCAACAACTCATCTGTTAATTTTTTTTACCCCATGACATAGTACCTACCACCTGGCTGATTCAGGATTACTAGCAGTGGTGGTCTCTGTGGGAAGGCCTGTCCTCTTTTCTGGACAGTGTTGTAAAAGTGACTTAGTGTGATTTTGACAACTATTGCGATTAAAAACTCAATTCATCCAGCATTTAGGCATTTTTCCCCTGTTTTTATTTAATAAACAATATACCAAATTCCAAGGTGATTTTGTAATCATACCTAAGAATTGTATTCTGAAGGGCCTTTCCCTCCAGGAAGCAAGCAGTATGTGTTCCAGGATTTTTAAAAGTGGTAAGACTTACTGTTGAAGGGTGTGAAGTCCCAGAATCACTGAGGGACAAGAGACAACCTAAGGGAGGAAGGTCTCAAATGAGGAGAGATGACTTCCAGAAAGAGCATTTTTGGGAAAAGGCTGTGAAGGCATGGGCTGATTGTTTGTGGTATATGCTTGGGTTTGTTTTCTAAACCCCTTGGTGCCAGTGTGTCTGGAGACTTCTAAATTATCTAATCACAAGTTTCAAGAAGATGGTTGTAACACCAAAGCAAGTATGTGATGTGTTGTCATTTGCTGCAGTTTTAATTTAATAATGTATTTTAGACTTTGTGTTGATCTTTTAAGTAGAAGCTTCAAGTCAGTTCCCTGTAATTCTTGTAGCATTTATCTAGAATATAATTTATTCCTTTTCTTTCATAGGCATTTGATCTAACAGAGCAAAGATACGTAGCTGTGAAAATTCACCAGTTAAATAAAAACTGGAGAGATGAAAAAAAGGAGAATTACCACAAGTGAGTGATCTTAAGTTTCTGATTTTTCAAAATTTAGTAGTAGTAGCTAGAGTTTGAGCACTGTGCTAAGAGGTTTAGATGAATTGATGTTGGTTTTGTTTCATTTAATCCTCCTAACTGCCCTAGGAGAGCAAATATACTCTGATCTTACTGATGAGAAAACTGATATTTACTGAATTTGAGTAGCATTTAAGAAGTGGCTGAGCTGGTATTTAAATACAGATTTCCCTTAATCCAAAACCTCTACTCATAATTCCCCTTCCATTGTGACTAAAAATAGCCCCAATAAACAAAGCCTTGGAAACCATTGTTGCTTGTCTGTAGAAACCAAGTGAGAGTGTTCTTTAGTGGTCTAGGGACCCTGGGGAGCTCTGAGTGGGGCTCTTTGCTACTCCAGTTATTACTTTCTGGAGAGGGGGGTGCTCTTGGTATGCTTGCTTTTTTGTTTTGTTTTTCAGTATCTTTATTTTTATTTTATTTTTTTGAATTTATTTTTATGTGGTGCTGAGGATCAAACCAAGGGCCTCACACTTGCTAGGCAAGCGCTCTACCCCTGAGCCACAACCTCAGCCCCACATATGCTATATTTCTTTGTTCTATTAATGTCATGATTTTCCTGTATCACTCTCTTTAAGTTTCCAAACACTGAATTCATGGTTCATTTGGTTTGGAAGCCCTAGACTTAAGTTGCTATTAGGATTCCTGCTGGGCTGAGTTTTGTTACCTTGAAGGTACAAATATTGAATGAGATAGTTCCCGCCCCTGAAAGGAGATAAGCCCCCTTTGGTACAAACAGCCATCTCCTGATTCTAGAGGCAGCTTTGTGTTTTTTCTCATAAATAATACTTTGGAGGGGAAAAAACAGTGGACTGAAAAGAAGCCTTTTTAGTGGCCTTCTAAATCTCAAGAGGAAAATCAAGCATTTTTTTTTCATCAATAAACAGTTCTTGAGACCCAGACCAAGGCAATTCTTACTTTTATATCTGCTATTGATTGGGGACCTGGAAATTCTTTCTGTTCCACACAGATTCCTATGATGCTAGTAATGAGAGCATGTTCCTGTGGCACTAAGAGAAGTGGGGCTTAGCACATAGGAAAAAAGGTGATGTGTACTTTACACTTGGCTGGCCTGTGGTATATCTTATGTGACAGGCAGCTTCAGTGCAGATATTCCTGAGGAGCAGATACATTATTATATGTTTCAGTGGCTTTATGTATTGGGATGAAAGATATATAGCAGTGGATGCCAGGAGCACTTCAAAGAAAGAAAACCATGTGTTGTTCTGACCAGTTATAAGTGAGAATTGTCCTTATTGTATCAAGACTCTTAAGAGTGGCTGAGGTTGTTGGAGCAATGCAAGTGTCCTCTAGTTATCCTTGGAGACTGTTCTAGCTTTCCTGTGTACTCACTGCATAAAACAGTTGACTGTACTAGGGACTAGCCATGGTCAATCTTGAAAATAGTCCCTGTGCTGGAGCTTGAATAGTCTCAAAATCCAGCTTTTAGGTTGACCTTAAGAGACCTTAGGAGAACTGTGGAGTTGCATACCACAGTAATTGCAGGAGGGCAACCTGCTCTTCTAGCCTTTAAAAACAGTAAGGATTTGAAGCCAGGCCTTTGTCTTTGACACAGTAAGTAGATTGAGTCACGGTGGGTACGGATTGGGTGTATTCTCACATTACTCTAACAGAGTGAGAGAGCAAGGGAAGGGGATTGTCATTTGTATAAGCTCCTTGCCATTCCAGCTCTGGCTGGCAGTGATACCTTTCTACTGTGTGTTTCCTCATGGCAGGGGAAGGGGGGGTGGGGGGGGGAGGGCAGAATCATGGTGCTTGAGCACCATCGATGTCACCTGTGGCCAGGGACCACTTTCCATTTGTCAGACACAATTGGGAGGAAGTGTATCAAGTTCTTGGGACTTCCATTCTTTCTTGGAGGATATTCTTCAATATTTCCACTTTTTCCTTGAAATATTTGCTTTCTAAAGGATATGAAGCCATTCTATGAATTTCAAGCTGCAGGAAATGCCAAGTGTCATTTAACACCTTTGAATTTAAAGAAGGCTTAAATCAAACACAAGATTTTGAAGAGTGCTTTAAAAATTCATTAGGCATGGTGCTGTCCATGTGTAATCCTAGCTGCTAGGGAGACTTGAGTATCACAGGTTCAAGGCCAGCTTGGACAATGTAGTGAAATCCTCTCACAAAATAAAAAGAGATAGGGGTGTAGTTCAGTGGTAGAGTATTCCTGGGTTTCAAGCCTCAGTATCTCAAAAAATATAATTGTTGTTGTCATCATCATCATCAAAATTTAAAAGTCTGGAGATGTAGCTCAATGGTACAGAACTTATATTTACAAGGCCCTGGTTTCAAGCAATATGAAAATGCTCTTACCCTGCCTTTTCATTGCTTACCCATTTTGGGGGATGATTTCCTCATCTCATTTGGAATCAAATCATTTATTTGAGTAAATAAAGAAAGAAAACCTCAAAAAAATTAAAAGTGGTTGTTTTGTTTTATTTTCTTTCTTCCTTATTTTTTCCCCCTGTATATGTATATATAGGCTAGGGATGTAACGCAGTAATAGAGTACCACTGGGTTCAGTCCCAAGAACTGAGAAAAAATAAAGAAACCGGGGGGGGGGGGGGGGGTGTCTGGGGGGAATGAAGCTTGAGAAGAAGCAAAGTTGCTCAGAAGTGGCAACTTGAAAAATAAGTCCAAACAAAACAAAATGTCCATTGGGGGAAAACATATTTAATTAATTACTTTTAGATTTCTCCTTCTCCCTGCTTCCAAAAAATTTTTCTTAAGTTTTGTTTTTTTTTCCTTCAGTACCAGGGATTGAACCCAGGGGGCACTTAACCACTGAGCCACATCACATCCCAGTCCTTTTTAATTTTTTAATTTTGAGACAGGGTCTCACTAAGTTGTTGAAGCTTGCCTTGGACTTGCAATCCTCCTGCTTTGGCCTGCTGAGCTCCTAGGATTATAGGATGTACCACCACACGGACTTAAGCTTTTTTTGTTGTTGAGTATTTTTTATGTATTTTTTAAAATAAAGTGGAATATACAAATTTCAGAAAACATTACCCTTTTTTTATTTTTTAAGTTTTATTTTGTTTATACTATGGAAAAATGTCTCCCTCCTAACTCTTACCTTATAACAAAACATTCCAAATTAAATGGTGCTAGATTATGTAAAATAGTTTCCAGTTATTCTGTGTAGAGAAGAACTAAATACGTTAAAAAATTAATCTTGTTGTACAAACAAACTCTGTTGTTCTTTTAAAATTTCATATGTGAATACGTTAGATTATATAATGCATTTTTGTTCCTAGTCTTATTAAATTATTTTGACTTTAGAAAAGTACTTAAGAATGATAATAATCCAGTCATCCCTTGGTATCCTTGTGGAATTCATTCCAGGACACTCACCTGTACCAAAAATCTGCAGCTAAGCAAGTCTCTTATATAGAATGACATAATATTTGCTTGTAACCCATGGACATTCTCCCATATAATTTGAATTGTCTCTAGATTACTTGCAATACCTACTACACTGAGATACTGTATAAATAGTTGAAAAGCCTGTGCATGTTCAGTACAGATGCTGTTGTTTTTCCTGAAAATTTTGACCTACTATTAGTTGAATCCATGGATATGGAGGGACCGCTGTGCATGAATTTTTATAATTTTACATTTTTTATCAATTTATATTTTTATAATTTTACATTTTTTTATCAATTTATATTTTCTTAGGGCAAAGTGAAGCTAATAACACTTGAAGTTTTATTTGTAAGGAGTACGATTTCAAAATAAAAGATAAAAGCATTGCCAGTTCATTTATGTGTTAGATAATCTGTTAATCCAAGTAGTTTATAAACTAAGTTTGATTGTGTGTGTGTATGTGTGAAATAAACCCAAGGATATAAATATTTATATTTACAGTTTTAAAGGAGAGGGAGAAAAGTTATCTTTTTAATTATTAAATCTTTGCTATTTGGATATAAATATAAGAGGTGTGGTTGTAATAGAAGGAACTTGAAAAGGATAAAAAGTTGACTTTTTTTTTATTGGTTGCTCAAAACATTACAATGATCTTGACATATCATACATTTGATTCAAATGGGGTATGAATTCTTATTTTTACCACATGTACAGATTACAGGATCACATGATTATACATCCACATTTATACATACTACCATACTAGTGACTGTTGTATTTGACTTGGTGTAGATATCAATAGAGAAATAGAATAAGGAAACAAACAAATTAGTTGAGCGACCAGATGGATGTGAATGGAATAAATATGTGGAAATGGTAGATTAATGAGAGAATGTTTATAAGTATCTTTAAAGAGTTCTAAAATGCAGACTGAAGTGCCTTCTTGTTAATATTCCATTTTGTTTACAGGCATGCATGTAGGGAATACCGGATTCACAAAGAACTGGATCATCCCAGAATAGTTAAGCTGTATGATTACTTTTCACTGGATACTGACTCGTAAGTGCTGTGCCCTTTTCTTGTAGCAGTTAATATTATTTTTTCAAAGTCTTGAGTATTCATGGAATAGAGGTTAAATCTGGACCCAGGAAATACCCTCTGATGGAAACAAATTTATTAATTTATGGGAAAATTATCATATATAAATTCAGATTTGGGTCAGATGGATATCTCTAGGACGAAAGTTATGGACATTGTGTGATAATAAATGTTTAACAGTCAGCTTAATGGGGATAGAGACAGGCTTATTTGTAGTGTTTGCCAATTTCTGTAGTATAAATACTTCCACCATCTTCAGTTTTTAGCCACCAATTTAAAAAACAACAAAATGACTTTATTTATAATTCATATACCATAAGACTCATCCATTTAAAAAGGACACAGTTCAGTGATTTTTTTAGTATATATTCAGACTCATGCAGCCATCACCAGAGCTGTTTTTAGAACATATTCATCACCCTAGAAGAAGCCTATACCTTCACTATCATTCCTCTATTTCAAAACACACATCTCCCATCTTTCTCCCCCAGCCCTAAGCAACTGCTACTTTACATGAGTGGAATCAAATTGTAGTATGTAGTGTTTCATTCATTTTTATGGCCAAATAAAAATCTGTTATATGGATTTGCCACATTTTGCTTATCCATTTGTCCTACAAATTATTTAGTAACTGGCTCACAAAATTCCAGAAAACTTAGTAGCCATCTCTTGGTAATTGGCACAAATTAATGCCAGCATGCCACTGACATGGCCCAGAGAGGGTAGGTTAGTCAAAAATCTATACCACATCTTAGAGATTCTCATGAACCCTGCAGGCTTTGAAACGGTATCAACAAGATGATAACATACCCTGGAACAAGATTATGGATATGACACAAGTATAGAGCCTAATGCTTCAAGTTGAAATGTAGTTCATATGGGTATGGGATATTAAAATTGAAATGTATCTCAGACTCCAGTCTTCTTATTGTATAGGTATCTTTTGAGAACCAGAGAAATGATATGTCTTATACCAGGTAACAACATATAAGATTATCCAAGCCTGGTATGGATAAGTAAGTTCTAGAACTTCTGGGCTTATCAAGGAGTCAAGAAATAGTTCAGCACTTGGAAAATGTTTTCTCTGTAATTACAGAGTCAGGTCTGAGTAAGAACATACCTTAGCTCTGGCCTTCAGGTGTTCCCTCAGCCTCCTAAGGTGATCCTAGGAATTTGGTCTATTCAGCCAACAGCTATCTTAACTTGCTACACAAATAATTGTCTGACATTTAGAAATGTCCACAAAAGGCCATATTCTCTTTGGAAACATGGCCTCTCTTCCATCTGCTCAGGGTATCATTCCCTTTTCACTGAGGAGGCCCTTTGCACCAGGCATAGCTGTTTGTTTTGAATGGAGTAGGATTCAGAAAAATAACCTGGTTAAAAGGGCAGGAGTGGGAAACCTGGCTCCACAGGATGGCATGACTGTTTTGCTTTGAGTAGATTCCTTGAATAACAGGTAGAGCCCCCTCCCCCTTTCTAAAATGTAAGTAGTAAGACCATTTCAAAAATAAATATAATGGCTTGGATTACCTGCTGTTCTGAATTATATGTTCACTTTTAATGTGATAAGTTGATTCCATACTATTCTCGAGTTGTTTTTTTTCTTTCTTCCTGTTGTGCATGATGAAATTTCTCCGAAAAAAAAAGACCATTGTTTTAGAATGTCTCCTGAGAATTGTTTAGGTACTAAAAGAGAAATTTTATTTCTAGCTTACATTTGTGTCAAAGAATCAGTTCACTGAGGATGAAAATCTGTTTCAGATTTTAGCATCTATATAAATCATATATTTATTTTCAAAAGAGTGATAGCATGCCCTGCTATGTTTCATAAGACGTATAAGCTATAAGCTATTGCTCAGGTTTTAGATTCCATAAGGCCATGAATGTTTGCAGTCAGTTGCAGTGCTTTTTCAAAGTCTCCAGTTGCCCAGAACTCACATTCCTGAGCCTGTGTGCTTTTACTTCTGTTCCTCACCCTTCCCTGCTCTGCATCTAGGGGGGTTGCCTCTTTTTTGTAGGCTGTGCTTACCAAGCTCATACATTAGTTGATGTCCAGCAGATAGGGAGGCAGAGATGCAGGGGATGTGTCTCTTCCCCAAAACCTCACTCCACAGTTCCAGTTTCCCCTGATGATCCTGGGTTCTGATTGAACCATCTCCTCCCTCTGACCCTTTCGCCTTAGTGTACTAATGGCTCTCTGCTGTAGTTGATCTCTGGGGCTCCTCACTGGTCAGTGTGTTCGCTTAACTCTTCCATCGCCTTTGTGATCAGTTTTTTTCTCCTTAAGTGTGGGGTGTTTGTTTGTTTGCAGTATTGGGGATCAAACCCAGGGCCTTGTACTTGATAGATAAAAACACTCTGCCACTGAGCTACATCCCCAGCCTGTACTAAAGTATTTTTTGTTTCCTGGCTAGACACTGACTAATAGATCCAACATTGTAACAAGTTAGAATAGTTCAAAAGGTACTCATCTCTCAGAGATATTCAAATAGTTCAAAAACCTTACTTCAGCTTATAACACCTGGGAAGATAAGATACCTGACCTACAATGCCACTAATGATATGTAGTCTTAAATGTGGGTCTTAAATGTGTACAGATGTGTTGACATAAAATAAGAAAAAATAGACCCGATACCATGTAATAACACATTTATGTAGCATTATGCCAAACTGCTAGGATACATAATATGTGCCCAATTTTTGGGACCTGGGCAAATTCTAGATTCTTCCTCATAGTTAGCACTCAGGGTTATATAAAATGTTTGCAGTGAGAATTGTGTACTTGATCACAGCATGGCTGTTTAGAAATGTGTACATGATGAGTATGTGAAGGAGACCCTCACAAGATGTCCATCTCACATATCTTATAGTTCTTCTCAGTGTTTTTCAAGTCTGGGATCCAAAAGAACTGTTCCATTGTGACTCTCAGTACAGTTAATGCCAACAGGGAGGGCATGAGGCTCTTCTCCAAGAGAGTGAGTACTTTTCTTCCATGAACTGCTCCGGTAGCAGATACTGAGTAAAGAATAGAAGAGTGTTTTAAGAAACAGAAAAAGGAGAAGAGAAGCTAATGACCTAAAGTTTTCTCTGGGACTGGTTTAGATCATCTTAATTGGCTTGTTCTTATTCCATGGCTAAATGTTGGTTTATTTGTCTTTAGGTTTTGTACAGTGTTAGAGTACTGTGAGGGAAATGATCTGGACTTCTACCTGAAACAGCACAAATTAATGTCGGAGAAAGAGGCCCGATCCATTATCATGCAAATTGTGAATGCTTTAAAGTACCTAAATGAAATAAAACCTCCCATCATACACTATGACCTCAAACCAGGTATGTCTAACTTTTAGGAGACAGTATTGGTGACTTTTCAGTCTTCCAATTGACCTTTACTTTTTTTAAAATATTTTTTTAGTTGCAGATAAGCAAGATTTGAGAAAGAACTGTTCTGACAAGTTAGTTTTGCTTTTTCTCTCGTCACTCACACTACGTAGTGGTTCCTCTGCTACAAGTCTTATTTTGATAAGTGCCTCCAAAATGACTTATTTTGCACATGTGCCTTCCATTTCATTAAATTTTGAGAATTTTTCACCTTTTCGTAGATTATCACATAATTTTGATAGTCATCAACAAAGAATATAGGACACATAGGCTTCTTAACTCTCTCTTTTTTTGTACTGGGATTAAATCTAAGGGTTGCTTAACCATTGAGCCACATTTTCCCAGCCCTTTTCACCATTTATTTATTTATTCGTTTGTTTATTTGTTTGTTTGTTTATTGTGTGCCAGGGATTGAACTCAGGGGCACTCCACCGCTGAACTGCATCCCCAGCCCTATTTTTGTATTTTATTTAGAGACAGGGTCTCACTGAATTAGTTGCTTAGCGCCTCGCTAAATTGCTGAGGCTGGCTTTGAACTTGCGATCCTCTTAAGCCGCTGAGATTACAGGTGTGCACCACTATACCCAGTTGTTTTTATATTTTATTTTGAGACAGGGTCTCACTAAGTTGCTTAAGGCCTTGCTAAGTTGCTGAGGCTGGCTTTGAACTTTGAATCTGCCTATCTTAACCTTCTGAGCTGCTGGGGTTGTATGAGTGCAGCACTGCACCCAGCTTTATCTCTATTTTTTTTTTTTTTGTTATCTTCAGCTATTTCTTAAGAATCTACATGTGTTCCATGTAGACAGCTCTAACCAATTCAGTTGGGAGCATTAAGAAGATGGTTCCCATTTACCTCCCAGTGTGGAAAAATGATTAATATTGTTTATTCTTCTGATAGGTACACATTACATCTCACTATTTACTATTTTTTTAATGTGCTAAAAAGAGTCAGGTGACTTAAAAATTAATTATAATAAAATGATTTTTAAAAACAACGGCTACTCTGTGACTAGGTTTTCCATCTATGAATTCAATGCACTTTACTGCCATATGACCTGTAGGTGGTGCTGTGATGTTAGCTACCATTCCTATGTATATATTTTTTTAACACACACACACACCCATTCTAAATAGGGTAGAGATTTCACTAAAGTTCAAATGAAGTTTTCCCATCATTATGACCAACTGTACAAGTGATATTTTACTTTGGCAACTTATTTCTGTTTCCAGTGCTCATATTAGTAATTTTGGCACATTAATCAGATAATTCTTGGGAAACAGAACTTTTCAGTAGACATCAAGGATTCTCCTGTAGCATCGAGAGTTAGATAGCTTTATTCTGAAGATTTATATGGTTGCAAGAATTTGAGTCCAGTTCTTCTCTTTTTGTCTGTTATTACTTTGGATTTTTCTCTTAAGTCTCTGCTTATTCATGAAGATTTTTATCTTTTTAGGTAATATTCTTTTAGTAAATGGTACAGCATGTGGAGAGATAAAAATTACAGATTTTGGTCTTTCCAAGATCATGGATGACGATAGCTACAATTCAGTGGATGGCATGGAGCTAACGTCACAAGGTGCTGGTACTTATTGGTAGGTATTCAGGAGGCCTGGCAAGTTGGCTGGTGGAAATGTGTCTCTGCCATACAGAAGCCTTGGTAATTAACAATTTCCATATACTGTGTACTAAGGCAGAAATAATGTAACTGTCTTTTCAGCAATTTGACCTTTTATATTAATTGTCTTACTTTTTCTTTCCTCTCTTGAAAACCCTTGAGAGCTTATGTGTGGCCAGGTCTTAGAGATGTATGTTTTCTCCACAGGGCTGACCTTACAAGTCAGTAGAGAGTGAGGTTGTTCATGTGGTATATAAAAAGAATGGGTCCAAATTATTTTCGGTACAAATGGAGGTCTCTCTCTTCATGGGTTAATGGGATGAGGGATTTGTTTCTAGAGTTACCTGAGGATGATGGACTATCAAGAATTAAGGAGTTGTGAAGATCAGGATGGAAAAAAACCACAGCATCCCATGAAATCTATACAGGAACAAGTGAACACAGTTTACCAGAAGTTTATCCATATCTGTTAACCATGTTCTACAAAGTTGTGAGACACATTTCTTCTCACCATTTACTGTCACCTGTCTTTCCCCAATTACCCTACTTCAGCTAGTTTTGCTATAACCTCTTCTATTCCTGCCTACTATTACTTTTTCCCCTTGCTATTACCTGTGGCCGAGGCATTTAACTTTGTAATTGTAAAAGTATGTTAACAAAGCTTTCCTTTCCCTTCAAGGTGGTTATACAAAGCCATATATTGGCATCTGTGATTTTGAACCTGGAAGGGCCCCTTAGCACTAAGGAAGGCGTAACATGCTCTTGTATCCCTTCGTCAGGGGTCACTTATATTTGGGACTAGAGGCAGTAGGCCTTAGCAGAATACTGACTAGGAGTGAAAGGCTTGACAAGGAAGCAGACAGGGATGAGGGCCATGCCATTCACTATGCACAGAGTGAGGCTGTTAATACCCAGTGCACCACACAGTACTCTCCATTGCTCCTTGTGCTTGTGGAAATGGTGCTTATAGTAAAGAGTCAGTCTCTAAATTAAAACTCTGAAATTTGAGGTTTAAAATAGAGGCTGCACTTACAATGTTTATTCAATATGATAATTATTGGGGGTTAGTGTCCCTGTCACTAACTGGGGATGCAAAAATATCTATTGTTGGAAATTCCGGAAAGAGTTTTATACTTCAAGTATATAAATTTGCTGGAACTTAGATTTGGGCTTTATGTTTGACAGCTCATTCTTTTTAAAAGGTGCATTTTTTTTTCGTGTTTAAAATAGTGATCTTATTCCTACATAATGCTCTATTTACTTAGTTATAAAAAAAAATTTAGCAATTGGAATTTAAATAAATATCATATGAAGGCCAGGGGATGTAGCTCAGTGGCAGAGGGCTTAACATCACATGCATGAGGCCCTGGGTTCAGTCCCCAATACCACCCCCCAAAAAAAGAAAAGTTTTGCTTCAAAGTTATCTGTTATATGGGGGTTCATGGGAAAGGGTGTGTATGAACAAAGATTGGCCACATGGTGATGCTTATTAAAGCTGGAGAATGGTTATTTTGAGGTTTATTTTACTGTTCTTTTTTTTTAATACTTCTGTTTTATTTATTTACTTTTATGTGGTGCTGAGGATCGAACCCAGGGCCTCACACGTGTTAGGCGAGCACTGTATCATTGAGCCACAACCCCAGCCCTGCTGTTCTTTTTACTTTAGATTATGTTTGAAGATTTTCATAATGCATATAAGAAAGGGGGCTTCTGAAAAAATTAAATTTTATAGATTTTTCTGAAGGTTTGAGTCTCTGTGTTAGTGAAAATATTATCATAATCACCATCCCTCCATGTCATCCTCTTAACATGACCCAGAGAGCTACAAATATACTGGAAGGATATAATATTCTGAGTGACTATTTGCAGTTTTTAGTTGTTCCAGAATTCTTCTACATTGACTACTTCTTTAAAATAGTGAATCATAGACTATGCCGTGAACATCATTTCTCTGTAAGAGAATTTTTATTGTGATAGAAATACAGCTGTATGTGTGTATTTTAACACAGTTTAGTGTAGCATTATAGAACTGTCTTTAGTTTTCCTCCCAAACTCCTTGACAGGAAATGAGAATCTTTATTTTCAGTATTATTTGGGTAAAGAACTAGTTTGTTTCTTCATTTATAGATGGAGAAACTGAGACCTAAAAAGTGATTTACCAGACTTATACTGTCAATTACGAGTGTCATTTATATTCTGAAAATCTAGCCAAATTATTGTGCTGTCTTTGGATAAGCTTACCAACTCCTGATCTTCCCTACCACCTCTACCAAAAGTTAAAAACACATTAAATTGATCATTTTAGAATCAAGCTTATGTTTTTCCTTTATCCAAGATCATATTTAAGTTTTGTATATTAAAGAATCAAGACTGTGAAAGCTTGGATCTGGGGAGTTTTTTGTGACACTTGGAAGAGCTGGGTTTTTAAATTTTTTTCCCTGTATTTTTTATTTCTTTGATTTTTTTTTCTTCTTTAAGTTCTGGATGGATCGATATTTCATTTTTCAGTGTGGGTTTTGGTGTTTTTTTGGGGGGGGACTTTACTTCATAGGTATGTTATTAATGCCATAAATTGGAAACTGTTTCTGTTTTGTTGTGATGCATGTCTGTGTTGCCCAGGCTGGTCTCAAATTCCCAAGCTCAAACCATCCTCCTGCCTCAGCTCCCCAACCCCCTAACCACCCCCCCCAAAAAAAAAGCCTGGAACTACAGAAGCACCTCATTGTGCCCAGCTGGTTATTTATTTGGTTTTGTTTTTTGTGGTGCCCCAGGGCCTCCTGTATGCTAAGCATGCACTCTATTACTGGGCTATACCCCCAGGCCTCAGCACATTTTGGCTAAAAGTTTTAATTGTGAAATATCATCTAGTCAAAGGCCCTAATCGTTCAAAAATATTTTGTTAAGAAAAATAAGATAAGTGAACAAACTTCTTTTAAAGAAAAAAAAATGCTGTGTACAGCAGCACAAGTCTATATTCCCAGCTGCTCACGAGGTTGAGGCAGGAGAATTGCTTGATACCAGTAGTTCAAGTACAAGTTGAACTACCTCACAAAACAAATGAACAGACAGACAAAAAAGAAAAGAGAGAAAGCCTTTCATTTGAACTAAACTTAACAAAGATGGAAAATAGGAGAAGGAACATCTGCCTCTCGCCTTTTATGGTCCCCTTAAGCTCTAAGTTTAGATTTTTATCCCAGGTGTACAGTGAGGGTCCAAAATAAGAGTTTTTCATAGAATGGGTTTTGCCAGCACAAAATCAACAGAAATTGATCTGTTTTCTTCAGAATTTTACCTTCTAGTTGTGCCAAAGCTAAGACTCCAGGTGTATTTGTTTGGTTTCCTGAATGCCCAGAAGCACTTAACTTTCCATACCTTACAATTTGGTGTAGTCAGCTGTCCTCTGTTTCTTTAGAGACCATTGGTGGGGAGGGAAGGAATTTAGGTGAGAAACAGGTTGTGCTAACAAGTTTGTTTGGCTTTTGCTGCACTATTTGCCAGTAAACCCCAATCCTCCTTAAAGTAGGAAATATAAAGTCTTTTGATAATTTGAACTTTAATATCTTTTGATTTATTTATTTATTTTGTTGTTAATGGACACTTATTTATTTGCAGTGCTGAGAATCAAATCCAGTGCCTCACACATGCTAGGCAAGTGCTCCACCTCTGAGCTACAACCCCAGCTCTATTTTTGCTTTTGTTTTGAAACTGCTGGTAGTATAATGGATTGAACCTAGGACCTTATTCATACAATGCAAGAGCTGTAAATAGGAGCAGTGGTCCTAGCCCTTTTTTATTATATTTTGAGACAGGGTCTTGCTAAGTTGCCCCATCTGGCCTCGAAATTGTGATTCTCCTGCCTCAACCTCCCAAGGAGGTGGCATGCGCCTTCACACCAACTTACCCTTGATTTTTTATGTTAGAGTTAATTCTAGTCAACATTTCACAAAAAGGCTACCTTAAGAAGGCAGAATAGAGCCAGGTGCAGTGGCACATGCCTGTAATCCCAGTGACTTCGGAGGCTGAGGCAGGAGGATCATAAGTTCAAAGCCATCCTCAGCAACTAAGTGAGGCCCTAAACAAATCAGTGAGACTCTGTCTTTAAATAAAAAGTAAAAAAGGGCTGGAAATGTGGCTTAGTGGCTAAGCACCCCAGGGTTCAATCTCTGGTTCCACCAAAAAAAAAAAAAGGACAGACTACCCGCTCCATACCCCACAGAGCTCTATAATGAGACCTGAATTAACTTGACTTTTAAAACCATCTGTTAATTTTTCAGGGCATGGTGGCACACCATGTGGACACTTGTTAGTCCCAGCAATTTGGGAAACTGAAACTGGAAGACCATAAGTTCAAGGCCAGTCTGGACAACTGAGTGAGATCCTCATCAACTAAGTGTGACCCTATTTCAAAATTAAAAAATAAGCTGGGGATATAGCTCAGTGGTAAAGCACCCCTGGGTTCAGTCCCCAGTACAAAAAAACAAAAAACCCACACTAATTTTTAAGGACTGGCAGTAACCTTAGTGGAAGCCATGGTTTTAATCCCCAGTATTAAAAAAAAATGCAAAAACCATTTATTGATGTTAGAGACATCTTTAGTCAATGAAAGAAAACCATTTCTAGTTATATTTTAATGTTTGTTGATAAAGTGATTGTAAAAGGAAAGTCTTTTCTTTTGTCCCCACCCCATTAAAAAATCTGTTGGGGCTGGGGTTGAAGCTCAGTGGTGTAGAGCTTGTCTAGCATGTGAGAGGCAGTGGGTTTGATTCTTAGCACCACATATAAATAAATAAAATAAAAGTCTATCAAATAAAGGTTTATGTAGCCCAGTGGTGGAGTGCTTGCCTAGCATGGGCAAGCCCCTGGGTTCACTCCCTAGTACCACAAAAACAACAACAACAACAAAAAAAAAGGATGTTGAATGACACTTGGATTAGGCATAGCTCCAGGAAAGGAGACTGCAGACTAGGGAGAATATTTTCCTCTTTCTGTAAAAAGAGAAATGTATTTTAATGCCTATATGGGCATTGCCACCTTCCTAAATCTTTTCATTGACTCTCATACTTTTCTAAGTTGATTTTAAATCCAGATATTGCAATTTTCAATAAGACCTTTTATTTTGCCTTTTTATATTTGTCTTAGATTTATATATTTATTTTCTAAGAATTTTTATTCCTCTTTTCTCCCAGGTATTTACCGCCAGAGTGTTTTGTGGTTGGGAAGGAACCACCAAAGATTTCAAATAAAGTTGATGTCTGGTCAGTGGGTGTGATCTTCTACCAGTGTCTATATGGAAGAAAGGTAAGGAAGAAGGGTGAGATAGCAACTTGACTTGCTTCCTGGGTGGCATATATACATTGTACCTTGGTGTGGATTTGCTCTTGGAGTTAATCATTGGGTTATACTAAATGGAATCTCAAAAGTAACGGTTCAAAGAAAATACAGACTTACTAAAAAAAGCTTTATGCATAAGCACAAATTCTCAAGTACAGGGTATCTAATGAATTCTGCTGGGCCATTGAAAACATGCAGTTTTGCTGTTCTCAATTAGATCCAGAACATGTTTTGATTCTCATAATATGTGAAGGGGTTTAACATGAAGTAGTTTATAGTGAATAGTCAAGATCATTCTCAAGGGGCCTAAGAACTAAGATTCAGAAAATCCCTAGACTTTATTTTTAATGTTAATGAAAGTGTGCTTTACATTTTACACTAGGGAGGTGGTGTCAGAAAGTATCCCTTGCCTCTTGTCTCTGATTGAGGTAATGTTATTTAAACAAATAATAACCCAGGTAGTAAACTACATCTAATGAATTTTCACATTTGTTTTTCCCTTGTAAGTTTAACTTATAAAGGGATCCAGTTATGTATATATATTCCTATTTTAATCTTCAGTTTTGTGTGTCTCAGTGATTCCATTAGGCTATGGGTGTAAGCCAGATGGGAGCCCTGAAATACCTGTAAAATCTTAACATTTTGATTAGACTCCCCATACCAAGCTCTTAATCAGATGACTCCTTCCCATTTAACTTTTCCTTGGTCTTTCTCTTACCTCTCCGAATCATGGAGACTATTCAGGGAAACTAGTAGGGTTTAATTATTATTTATACTCTCTGATAATGTTGAATTGGCTGTTGATGGTAGTGGTATAGGTCATCTAGAAAGAATCGTTTAAGGTCTTTTGGTAGAAAGATGGTAGAGATGACAGTAAGCTTGAACTTATTTAAAGAGTTTATCAGGAAATGTCAATTTGGGGACAGATACCAGCACTAAGTGGCCCCAGTCCTTTTTTGTTCCCACTCTCTCCTTAGCACTTCTACTCTTTTACTTCCTTTTTTATACTTTTTTCTCTGCATCTTAGGTTAGCCAGTGGTAGGCACATGTGTGTAGTGCTTAGGCCCACAGGTGTCATTCAGAGTACAACAGGTTGCTGGTTCCTGCTCTGTATCTTCCCCTTTTTTATTGTGAACAAAGCTTGAGATAGGAAATGCTGCTGCTGGTTCCTGCTCTGCCTTGTTTGACCCAATCCTTAAGCTGTGAGCCCTTTCCTCTTATCTGTGAAAGGAGCAAAATGGAAAAAATCATCTCCAGAATCCCTTCCAGCCATGGTAGGGGAAATGTCTTCCCCTCTCTCTTCCCTGTGGTACTGAATTGTATTCTCTTTAATTTTAATCAGAGACCTACCCTTATTTGCTTGTTTGTGTTGTTTTTCATATGACAGCCCTTTGGCCATAACCAGTCCCAGCAAGACATTCTACAGGAGAATACTATTCTTAAAGCTACTGAAGTGCAGTTCCCACCAAAGCCAGTAGTAACACCTGAAGCAAAGGTAAGTTTAATCCATCAGCTAACAGAAGTGACTGCTTTGCTTTCTTTTATTTCTTTGGGTAGTAGTGGATATGTAATTATTTGATTTGAAAATCAGTTATTAAAAACATTAGGAAAGGCATGAGTTAAATATTCCTAAAAATAAGAGAAGAATATTGCTTATACTCTGCCCATCTCATCTCTAAGTCCAGTGAAAGGAATGTTGGTAGGTGGGTTTTTAATCCACAAAGGCTCCCTAGAGTCAGGGCAGAGAAAGGAGAGCAATTCGATGGTGATGTACCAGGCTTTGAGGGCAATAGAAAGGATTCCCAGCCTCATTCCTATTTAAGGACTATCAATTTTGGGAGTTAAGTCCCATGTGGGAAAAATGATATGAGTACTAAGGCATTGGGGTTAAACAGCAGTGAGTAGTAAACAGTAAAGTCTATACCAGTTGGTGAACGTGTATCTAAACCTTCACGGTGGCCAAGGAAACATGGAATGGAGGTGGTGAAAGAAAATTAAAATAATCAGTCTTGCAAACCAAGATTTCATTAGCTGTTCATATACTTGATCTCTTCTTATGTATTATCCAAAGCTACTTAAGGTCAGTGGTGGTCAGCTCTGTTGGATGCCATGGTCATTCAGAACTTTAAAGTCAAAGCAAATAGTATAAGTCTAATTCTTTTGTATGAATGTTTGTCTTGCTGTTTCCTCATGGCACACCTATGTGAAGTAGATTAGAAAGGAGTCTCTTTTCTAAGTGTTCTAGCTGATGTATTATATCAGCTTTTCCATGTATTACATGGAAAGAGGGAATATCTTTAGCAGTTGTTTATAATTCCTGACAGGATGACTTCTTGCCCCCATCATTTGGGCTTAAACACTCCATAACCAGTAAATTAAATCTGCAAGGGAGTGCTGTGTGTAGTGATGTACACCTGTAATCCCAGTGGCTCTGGAGGCTGAGGCAGAAGGATAGGAAAAAAAAAATTTAAAAACTGGGGATGTAGCTCATTGGTAAAGTGCCTCTGGAGTCGATCCCCAGTGTGCTCCCTTCCCTCCCCCACCAACCCCCCCCCAAAAAAAAAAAAAAATCTGCAAGGAAGGAGTTCCGTAACATTGCTAAGGCACATGCAGGGTTTCTAACTCCTGGGAGAGGACTAGAGAGACCTTCAGTGGTGAAGCCTGCCCTAATTTTGATGTCAGCACTGGACTCAACAGCTATATGACTTTGGGCTAGTTTACTTAAACTTTCTGAGTTGTTTTGCTTTACCCATGAAACAGAAATGCTTTCAGGTAATTGTGAGGTTCAAAAGGACTGAATCACTTGCCATTCAGTACCTTCTGCAGTTGCTCTTAGTTAATGACCATGCCCCATCTGCTATCTAGGGTAACACTGAGGAACAGGTTGCCTAAAAGATGTTTAATTTTCATCTGTCAGATCTCTGAAGACCCATTTCTTCATTTTGACCATTTTGTCAAATTTTAGTATTCATTCAATAAATAGATGAACAAATGTTCTTGACTTTAGAGTAAATTGAATGGACCTGCTATAAACAATACGGAAATATCTGAGTTTTTCCGCTAATTGCCTCCTATCTGGCCTCTTCCTCCTTCTACATAAGTATTTCTCCAACCCCTACCCTCTTTTCTCCCTCTCCTCCCACAGCAAATATTTATTGAGTGCCTATTAGTCATTGGACAGTGTTGTAGGTAGTGGAGATGGAATTGTGAAAATGTGGCAATAAACTATACAGATGAGTTTCCTGTCCTTAAGAAATTTATATTCCAATAGGAGAGACAATAAAACGTAATTGGATGCATATTAGATGGTTATAAATGTTATAAAGAAAATAAATTAGAGTAATCGGTAGGGGAGAGGGTTCGCTAGGGAGGTGGGAACCCCTTTTTTGATGGCATGGTTGGGGATGGCCTCGATGATGAATGGACATTTCAGGCAGTGTCTTGAGCCATTGATGTGAAGATGGGAGCCATGTGTAGATCTGTGGGGGAAGCATTCTTGAGAGAAGCAAGCACAGCTCACGTATGAGAATGAGCTCACAGGTCCACCACTTATGCAGAACAGAGGAGAGAATGGTAGAAAGGCTCTGGGCCATTGTGAAACATGGTGGAAGGAGGCGAGGGGTGTAATTAGGACAACTGTGTGATCCAGTTGCAGTTTTAAGAGCATACACTGGCAGCTATGTAGAAAGAAAATTAAAGATAGAAGAAGTAGGGCTGGGGATGTGGTGTGGCTCAGTTGTTGAACTCAGGATGAGTGCCTCTGAGTTCAGTCCCATAAATAAATAAATAAATAACATTTATTTTAAAAAGTAGTACTAGTAGTAGTAGTAGTAGTAGTAGTAGTTGTTGTTTATTTTGCCAGTGTCTGACCCAACCCTGTTAAACTTTTTGCATGTGTGTATGTGTGGCAGGAGTGTGTACTGGGCACTGAACCCAGGGGTTCTCTACTACTAAGCAACATGCCCAGCCCTTTTCATTTTGAATCAGGGTCTCATTAAATTGCTGAGGCTAGCCTGGAATTTGTGGTCTTCTCTTCTTGCCTCAGCTTCCCACGTAAACTGGGATTATAACTGTGTGCTACTGCATCCAGCAGAAAGGTTCTCTTTAAAAGACCAAGTGTTGTTATATTCATTTCTGTGAATTTGTTTTTATCTTCCAAATCTTCAATCAAGTAAGTAAGTATCTTTGATTTTTTGAAAGCCCAAATTTGGCATTGTGTGATTTTTGTTTTTCTTGGGTTTTTTTGGGGGGCGGGTTGGTACTGTGGATAGAACCCAGGGATGCTTTACCATTGCACTACATCCCCAGGCTGCCCTCTATGTTTCTTTTTTTTTGAGACAGGGTCTTGCTAAGTCACTAAGGCTGGCCTCCAACTTTTGATCCTCCTGCCTCAGCCTCTGGGTTGCTACAATTACAGGTCTGCACCACTGCACCTGGTGGCATTGTACTTTTGTTAATTAAACTTGGAAAAAATAGAAAATCATTTATTTTGCATTACACATTTTGTTGTAAATAAACTTAGGTTTTTTGGGCAGTGTTAGGTTCCCAGCAGAATTGAGCAGAAAATACATAGTACACATATACTACCTGCCCCTCCCCTAGAACCTCCCATATCAACATCAGACATCAGAGTAGTACATTTGTTATTATTGGTGACCCTACATTGGCACATCATTTTCACCCTACTGTAAAGTATAGGCTTTTGGTGATAATGATGCTTTAGACTTTTCAAAATGATTCATTTATTTAAAATAGTTGCATTATAAAACTGAGTAAATAGAACTGTCTAGTTGAATAATAGGAAGAAAGCAAGAGGAAAATAATGGTATATAGGTCAATGATAAGAATTATAGAAGTAAGACTACATAGCCTTTCATACCTAGTAGAAAGAAAACCGCCATGTTGGTAATAAATTCGAATTCCTTGTCAAACTCCCTCACTGTTTTTGTGTCTGTAGTACCTTTGGAGATATAGTCCTATTCAGTTTTCCCTATAATGCTTAGATAGTGCCTCATCATTTGCTTAATGACCTTTCACGGGAAGATAGGGTATGTCGGGAAAGCATTTCAGAGCCACTGGGCATGTTGCTCGGTAGTAGAACACCCCTAGGTTCAGTGCCCAGTACACTCCAGCCGCACATGCACATATTGTGTTGTCAATCATTGTCAATCTCTTTTCACTGCATTGGTGGTAGTATAAGCTTAGAATTTCCACTTCCTTGGAAATTCACATGAGACTGTGGTTTGTTGATGCAAGACTGTGAAGTTAGACTTTTCCCATCCAAACCAACACTTTTTGGTTGGTCTAGTGCTTTACAGGCAGGAGTACTTATAGAGGCCCTTCTGTAGCAGGAGGGAGTGGAGAATATTGCAACAGAGGGGTGCCCTTTCCTTATCTTCCCTGGGTCTGCCTGATGGCTTCCAGGAAAGGCCTTAAGCCCCTTCTCTTTATGAGATATCTGCTTCGGGCCCTGGCAGTAGTTCCAGAGCCTCTAGTTCCCTCCGGGGTGCTGGGATTGTCTGCTACAACCTTCTACAAGAAACTTTCCTTTGCAGGCTTTTATCCGGCGATGCTTGGCCTACCGAAAGGAGGACCGCATCGATGTTCAGCAGCTGGCCTGTGACCCCTACTTGCTGCCTCATATCCGAAAGTCGGTCTCCACAAGTAGCCCTGCTGGAGCTGCTATTGCATCAACCTCTGGGGCGTCCAATAACAGTTCTTCAAATTGAGACCGACTCCAATGCCACAAACTGTTAACACACAGAGTGGACAAACAGCATTCAGCAGCGGGTTTGGAACTTAGCGAATCCGAATGGATCTCATGAAACCTGTACCAGGTGCTTTTATTTTCTTGCTTTTTTCCCATCCATAGAGCATGACAGCATCGATTCTCATTGAGGAGAAACCTTGGGCAGCTCTGGCCAGGCCTCATAGGAAAAGGCCCCGCCCAAGGTTCTGGCGTCAACGGCCACTGTGTGTGGCTGCTCTGAGTGAGGAAAAAATTAAAAAGAAAAACTGGTTCCATGTACTGTGAACTTGAAAATATGCAGACTCAGGGGGGTCCCTGATGCAATGCTTCAGATGAAGAATGTGGACTTGAAAATACAGACTGGGCTAGTCCAGTGTCTATATTTAAACTTGTTCTTTTCTTTTAATAAAGTTTAGGTAACATCTCCTGAAAAGCTTGTAGCACAAAGGCTCAGCTGGGGATGGTGTTTGACTTCGGAGGAAAAAAGTTGCTATTGCCCGTTAAAGGCACTAGAGTTAGTGTTTTATCCCTAAATAATTTCAATTTTTAAAAAACATGCAGCTTCCCTCCCCCTTTTTTATTTTTGAAAGGATACATTTGGTCATAAAGTGAAACCCGTATTAGCAAGTACGTGGCAATGTTCATTCCAGTCAGATGCAGCTTTCTCTTCCGTCTGGTCTCCTGCTTGCAATTGCTTCTCTCGTCTCAGTTGGGAAAGAAGGGAGTGGGAGTACTGAGATGCGCGGGTTTTTGCCATTGGACAAAGAATGAGGTTAGAAGACTGCAGCTTGGAGTCTCTAGGTTTTCAACTATTTCTTCACAATTTGAACACTTGACGGTTGTCCCTTTTAATTTATTTGAAGTGCTATTTTTTTAAATAAAGGTTCATCTGTCCATGCAGTCCTCCTGGATTCTCTGAATGTAGTAACTATCGAAACTGTTCCAAAGGTAGGCAGAAAACAGGCTGGAAAGCCAAAAACTCAAGGGATTAGTAGTTCCTACCCACAGTCTTTGTGTGCTTGCTAAATGGTGTACATTTCTTGTTACCACATTATTAAAACTTGATCGGCACATAAGCTTTCTTCTGTTAGATCTTTTGGCAGGAAACAACCTTCTCCCAGTATTCTAAATTTGGTGGGTGTGTGCTGGTGTGTGTGTCTATGTGTGCATGTACACACACACTTTGTCTAACTCACTTTAATAGATATATTAAGTGAAATTTTTTTAAAAAAATCAGCTCAAGGAAAATAGGTATTTCAACTATGAATGTTCTTTTGGAACTAATTTTTAAAAACATTTGGTTGATTCTGAGACATGTGATTAACTGAAGATGGAGCTGAAATGGGAGACATGTGGCCCCACAGTGCCCTTGAAACAGAAGAGCCCTCGGCAGGAGAGGGAAGGAGTCCAGAGCCTGAACATGTGGTAGCCAGCTTGGAATGTTACTGACAGATGTGGCAAGAGGGCTCAGCCAGAAGTATTTAAAGACGTAGCATTCAGGCCTGCTTGTTTTCTGGGCAGGAAGGGAGTCAGGAAGGGCAGAGCTCTCAAATTGCTCATGATTCTAGAGTTTCTTTTACACGTGAAAAATGTCACTGATGACATGTTTTCTAGGACTGTTGTCTGTTTTGTGGACCTGCCCCACTTTCCTCAGTATCAAGCCATCTTAAGAGAAGGTGGAACATTCCAAACTGAATGGGTAGGTGTTATATGGAACGCAGAAGGAAAGAAGTCATCCCCAGAGGCCTTGGTGTTCCCTCAGCTTTTTAAAAACTATTTTATTGAAATAAAATGTTGATATTTATACACACATGCCTGTGTGTGTGTGTGTGTGTGCTTTTCTCTTTGATTTTCTTTTGTGCCACTGAGCCCTGCCCTTTTTTTTTTTTTTTTTTTTTAAACCACTGCCTTCAAGCTGCTAAGCAGAGAGCAGCAGGTTGATTGAACAGAGTGGTCTTCACATATGAAGAGATGAAGAGACAAATGAAGTTGAGACCATATTAAACCAACTAAAAACAGTTTAGTTCTGTGCTTTTTCCCCTTTCCTCTTTATAGTGATCTTGCAGTTTTATTTTTGTTTGTTTGTTTGTTTTTGGTACCAGGGGCACTTAACCACTGAGCCATATCTCCAGCCCTTTTTAGTATTTTATTTAGAGACAGGTTCTTGCTGAGTTGCTTAGGGCCTCACGAAATTGCCAAGGCTGATCTTGAACTCACGATCCTCCTGAGCCTCTGGGATTACAGGTATGCACCACTGTGCCTGGCTGCAATTTAGTTTTTCAATTTTTAAAGTTAAAATAAAAAGTTCATCTTTATGCCTTTTCTCTAATTTCTTGTCTCCTTTTATCTCATGGGCTGATCAGTGAAGCTCAGCATTCTGAAGAAGGCACCATCTCCCCTTGCTTTGACTGGGTGTAGGGCCTAGTTGGGCTTTGCCAAGTCAGAGCAAGACATCTTTTCCACTGTGTGGGCCAGCCCCGAAGAGCACACAGAGCACTTACCTTTCCTGGTCTTGGAAGGAGCCAGTGAAATCACTAAGTGGGGTTCTCCATGACAGACTTTGTTGCAGTGGGTTTCACCTTCTCTGAGGATAACCCCTATTCCCACAATGTTGATTCACTTTACACGGTGATACAAAAATGTTTATTAATTTGTAATTAAACCCAACTAGACTGTTTTGGCCTTTCCCAGTTGGGGGTAAGGAGAGGAAGGATATTAAAGTTTTAAGGAGAAAATTTCCTAGCCTCTTGATTTTCCTCTATTTCTCCAACTTCCAAACAAAGCCCTTACCATCAAGGGTGTTAGATGAGGGGTTCCTGGCAGGCAGCAGAGCAGAGCCCCTTGGACATTGTAGGCACAGTGGGAATGTATTGATTCATGTGACACATTTTGTGCCTCCAATGTACTAAGAACTAGGCTTGTATGGTGGGATCCAGCAGTGAACAGGATAGGGATGGGCCAGCTAGTGGCTCAGATCCAGGAGTGGGCACCCAGGCCTACCCAGGAAGAGATGAAGTGTGGGAGAACGAGGGGAGGAATTTGGGCCCTTCCATTGGGGGATGGACAGCATTGAGAGGGGAATCCCCAGAAGAGCTGCATGCACCCCACTTCTGTGGCTGTCCTGGCATACCAGCTGTCTTTTGGAGGTGTGTCCCCCTCCTGCTGTCTAGTCTTTCTTCCAGCTAAGATTAGCCATGAAGGAGCTCTTACATTTCTTAACTGAGAAAATAGCGCTCTTTAAACATAGTTATCTCTTAGAATCCTAGAGCTAGAAGCAAGCATTGACTTCTTCCAAGAAGGCAAAGTTTACAACTAGCTGGGCCCATCTTAGTGTTTTCTTTCTGAGCATCTTTCCTGCCCTCCCTTACTTCATCACTCACATTGCCCAAGCCATCTCTTTTCCTTCCTTAAGATAGAATCACTCAAAGGTTAAGAGTCTGAACTTTAAAATTATTGTTTGGGTTCAGATCCCACCTCTGCAAACTTGAGGGATATCTCCTCACTCTGGAGCAGAGTAAGGAGTAATGATAAGATAGGTAAAAGAGCCTGGCACATAAGGGGGGGGGGAAAATGTGATCTAAAGAGGATCGCAAGTTCAAGCCCAGCCTCAGCAACTTAGTAAGACCTTGTCTTAAAATAAAATATTAGAAGAGGCCAGGATGTTGCTCAGTGGTTAAGTGCCTCTGGGTTCAATCTCCCGTATTTAAAACACACACGTACACACATACACACGACCAAGTGCAAGAGTTAGTTAATCCTGGAACCCCCCAGGTTCATGGGTTTTTGAGGTTCAGAACCTCCTACCCACCAGTGTGTCAGATGATACTTTGACCTGGGATAGGTAATTCAGACTTCCAGAAATGGCTCCTCCAACTTGAGATCCAACATGAATCTCTTCCTAGGTTAGTGGGTCTCCTCTTAACCTAGCTCCAAGACTGCTTCAGGCTGAGTCTGGGAGAAGTATCCTTTAGGTAAGTGGTTCTCAGAATGACCAGCAGCATCAGCTCTACCAGGAAGCTTGTTAGAAGTGCAGTCTCAGGCCCCCACCCCACCCACTGATGAGAAACTAGAGGCCCTGCCAGCCTCACACTTCACATCTCCACCCAGTACATATTCCACAGAATAGAACTTCACTCACAGGCAAACACTGTGACAGCTAGTTATGGGGCTTAGCTTTCTGGTGTCACCTCCAGTGATGATAATGCAGGCTCACTTTTGGGAACACATCTAGGGATGGTCTAGGTGGGGTCACCAGACCCCAAATTCTTTTTTAACCAAATCCATGCCCTTTAGCATGCTAGGCAAGTGCTCTACTACTGAATTACACCCCCAGCCCTCAGGCCTCTTCTGAACTCACCCATTTGGAAGTCAGAGATGAGACCCTTTGTTGTCAGATATTGGCTGTCATGGTGGGGACCAACATTGAGAGCCTCTCATACAGGCATCTGACAATACACTCAAGAACCATTCCCTCCTTTGTGCAAAGATTCTTACCCTGGGCCTTCTCTTAAAATACACAATAACTCAGTATTGGGATCTAACTGCTTCTGAACCTAAGCGGCAGCCTGGAGGTGGGGGGGTGTCCTGTGTGTAAGGAGAACCTGGGGCTGGCCTGCCCAAGTTCTTTGGAGGAGTCGGGAGGAGAGAGTAATGGAGAGCTTGCAGGGAGGATAGGAGAGATGAAGAGGAAGTGGCTGCTAGTGAGCTTTGTGGGTGGGTTGGAGGAACCTGCCAGAGGCTGGGAAAACAGGCCTGCCTGGGAGCAGGTCTGAGACCTCTTGGGGGCAGGGAATACAAGAGTGCTATTGTGCTGGAGGAGCCCAGCAGGGGCCCAAGTCTGGCTAGAGTCAGTGAAGGATGTGTGTGTGAGTGAGGCTCTGGGCAGGAGACCCCATGGTGTGAGGGTCCAAGGGCAGCTGGCTGGCTGACTTGGCCCCACCCCATTGGCCCTGGGTCAGGCCTCCTGGGTGTGGTGGGAAGTGTCCAGCCAGAGGACTCTGCAAATCTCAGCCCTGTTAGCCTCATGGAGAAGCCAGCAATGGTGGCCTCCTGTACAACTCAAGCAACTTAAGCTTGAGGAGGGGCAAAGGAAAGGGATTCAGCCTTCTGCTTTGCAGAGAAATTTCTTAGCTCTGTTGCTTCTTAGCCTAGGCATAGGCAAGGTAGAAGTATCTCACTGATTTTACAACCAGGAAACGGGCCCAGGGGGATTGGTGACAGTCAGTGGGTAGAGCTGCAGTGACTGGGAAGGGGACTGCAGGTTGAAAATTTTGTCAAGTGGATTCTCTTGAGTGCAATCTTTGGGGAGAGATGGCTGTGAATGAAGGTGGCTCTTGGATTGCCAGCAAAGTTCTAGTTCTGCCCTAATTAGGCCAATCCTAATCCAATCATATTTTGCCCTAATCCTGTCACTGGTCTCTCCTCTCCCTCCTGGCTAGAGCCGTTGGAAGTCTACTTTTAGGACCAGCCAGTCTGGACAGTATCCCTGTCCCTGCAGTGCAGGCTGTAAGTGAATTTAGATGAGAAAATGGGGGTGTGGCTTCATAGAACGTTAGTGCTGAAAGTTCCCCAAGATCATCTGCTTCTGTAGTCTATAGTTAGGAAGGCACAATCCTGCCCTGCCTGTAGAAAATATATCTTCTGCTCCTAAGCGTCCTGATTGGATAAGCAGGAATAGGTCAAGGTTGCCCAAGCCTCACCTGCCATCCTATGGTTACAGTGAGCCTTGGGCCTGGCTGAAGGACTCCAGGCAGTATGGCCTGCTGACGTATCTGTGAAGGACAAGTAGAGCCCTCTGTGGGTGAGTGAGGGACCCTGGAGGTGACACAAGGAAATGGGGTGGTGTGTTAGATGCAGTGCTTTGGACAGGGACTCAGCAGGAATAGCTGGGGGAAAAGGTGGCTGGTCCTCAATAGCAGTGTTCTTCAGATTTGTTGAATGGCAGCAACTCCATGATATACTTTACATCTCCACCCAGTACATATTCCACAGAATAGAACTTCGCTCACATGCAATGCACTATGACATTTATGCTGGTCACCACCCTCTAGAAAGCTGGAAAACATTGCAGAGTTTCCAAGGTGCCCCATCTACTATTTGCTGTTCCACTGGGGGCTGGGGAAAGTTTGGCCAGCCTCTTGGGCTGGGTTGGGGATGGTGGGTCAGCTGGATGCAGCCACCTGGCTCCTTTTTTGGTCCAGGGCTCTACTCTGCCAGAGGCCTAGGGAAGTCTGGCTCTATTCCTGCAAAACCACCCTTTGCTTTTATATCCTCTGGGCCACTGTTGCTGGGCCCAGTCTTGCTTCAGAGGTACAAGTACTGAGTCTTGAGCAAATCCCACCCCATCCGTCCTTCCTGAGCTGGAGAGATGGAGGCAGGGGACAGGCAGCAGCAAGGACAGCATCTGAAAGAAGGAAGGAGGTACAGAAGTTACCAGCCCAGCCAGAGCTGTGGCCAAAGGAAGCCCAGACTCCTGGCTCAGCCCCATCCCCAGCACAGGAACAGGCTCCAGAGGCACTGCAGCTCCAGATTGGAGAGGCCCTTAAAGAGCAGAGTGATATAGTGTCCTTCACCTCCACTCGCACTCACTGGATAGGGCAATAGAAAATTCTGGGACTATATCCCACTCTACTGTAGCTCATTCTTCGCTCAACTCTGTGGTCCCCTCCGTTCCTTGCTATAGTGCCTCAGGCCAACTTTGCCCCTCTCGCTCCCAAGCAGAGACCAGAGCCAGTGATTATCTAAGAGACATTGGTTTTGTGGCCCCTGCTGAAGCCTGGGCTCCCAGTCCTTGAGCCCTCTTGATCTGAGCTTAACTCCAGGGCCCTGCTGACAGCTGACAACATTCCTGTGGCTCCTCTAAGTGGGATTTCATGACCCATGTTCTTGGGAATCAGAGTCTGGACTCCTAGACCCCCTTTTTCCTGGAAGGCACTGTGAGATAAGCATCTGCAGCCCCTGGGGGAAAAAAGCCAGAGTTGGGAGTCACTTTAAAAGTGTGTTCTTCAAATACAGGCCTTGTGTTGAAAGTGAGTGGACTACATTCAGAGGCCCTCCTGAGATGGAGAAGCCCTTCTAGGTGTCACCCATAAGAGGGAAAAGGGTGGGATCTAAGGAGAGTGGGCAGAGTTTTCTTCTCAAGTTCGATTTGTGGCCATAATGGGGTAGTCCAGTCAAGAGAAGACAGACCAACCACAAAACTCCACAGTGATGTGGAGGTGGGGGAAACAGACTTTCCCAAGGCTGCACAACCTGGAGCAGGCAGAGCCAAACTTGGATATTTGGGGCCATGTGAATCCTGACTCTGCCGCCTTCCGGTGGAGCCCGTGGCTTGCCTGAGTAGAGCCCCATGGGCTTTCATTTGTGATACCATAGCCAGGGAGCTGGTAGAAAGGGTCATACCCCTTTCTCTACTTGCCTCAGGCAGGAGCTGCCAAGTCTGTCTTCACAGCCTCCCACCCTGCCTGACCACCCAGCTGCCTTCTTCCTCCCTACTTGTGCTCCCTTTTCCTCAGCTTGTGTTGTAGGCCTGGCCTGGAAGGGTGCTCTGCTCTCCCGGGTGCCCTCCAGTGGCAGAAGCTGCTAAGCCCCAGAACCAGAAAAGAGGACACTCATGCCAAGGAACCTACTAAGCACAGTGAGTACCCATACCCAAATGCATTCCTCAGAGGTTCCTGAGGCTCAGAAGGGAAGTGACTTGTTCAAGGCTGTGTGGCTAAGTGAATGGCAGAACAGGAACTCAGTGTGGTCTGGACTTCACTGCCCCAACTTGACCTGTTTGTGAATGTGAGGTTTTTGTTTTGTTTTGTTTAGCAAGGCACAGTGAGCATGAAGATGCTTCTGCCTGGATTCATTTACACTTCAAGATACCATTTTTGCCCACAGTTAAACACGTGAGATGTTGGGACAGTGAGGGGAGGTTGTATTGTTCTTGGGACACCCAGTGTCCTAATCCTGATAAATCTGACCCATGCACATCTCAAAGGCAGTGGGGAGGGGGCAGGGAGAGGCAGGCTAGATGAAGGGACAGGATTTGAAGGGAAGTGCCCTGGTGTCCAAATTGCAAAGGAAGGCAGAAAACAAGGTTGCCCATTTACAAATAAGAATTATGAGCTTGGAAAGAGCTGAAGTAACTTGCTAACAGTAAAGAGCTAAAGTAATTGTCACAAGGTGGGTAAATGGAACTCAGATTCTTAACTTGGGTCTGACTCCAAGTCTGCACTCCTTTTACTAAACTTAATGAAATCACAGACACACCACCCTGCCCGCTCGCCCCAGGGCCTGTGGAAAGCCATTTCTCAGTATTGATTCCACTATAGCAAGTATCATCTTGGCAAAAATCCCCTGCAACCAGTCAGAAACCTCACTAAGACCCAAGCATCTGGCCTGATGCCTGGTACCTCATAAGCCCTCAGTAAAGAGCATTCAGCTGAGCTTTCATGGGAGTAGGGGTGGGGGTGGGGGGCATGGGCACAGAGGATTCTAGCCTTTCTTGAAAACAGATAAGGGTCTGGGTGCTGGGTTCCTCGAAATCCCCAGCTCTCACAACACACAAGGCTCCTGCAAACTGTGGCCATGTTCTGTTGACAACCAAGCCTGCCTAGGAGCTTTAAGAAGTAGGGAACTGGGCTGGATTCTCCACAGAATTGCCCAGATGTGGCCCTGCTCTGCCTTGCGAGCTCAAGATCAAAGGCAGATGGTGGCAGGAGTCCTGTGCTCAGATAGATGATGAGCAGTGAGGAACGCTGGTGCGCTGGAACAGGAAGTGCCCCCTTCCACAGAGACTGGAACAGGGCCTCAGTGGCTTGAACTGACCTCTGTCCTGGCCCATGCAGTGCTCGTTCATGCTTCTCAGCCCTTGAGCAGAATCTTCTCTGCCTGGAATATGGCAAAAATTTCATCTACTTTTCCTTACCAAATGGAGCTGATAGGGCTGTGGCTGTGCCTGCCCATCTGTGTCTCCCGGCAGCTGGCACAGGGGAGCAGCACACGCTCAGTGACTCTGGGGGACAGGAACAAGCCCACCTCTTGCTGGACACATAGTGGACCGTGTGCTGGCAAGTCTTGGATTCTCTGGAGCCACATCACAGTCCGGTGATGTCAGGGAGTTGGCTTCTGCCCTGTCAGTGGGCGAATGCCAAAACCTATTCAGGCTGGTCAAGAAGTGGGGATCCAGCCCCATTCCAGAAATATCCTGAGTTTGCGCTCTTCAGACAGGGAGAGGGTGGCTCAGCTGAAGATGGCAAATCCTCAAATCTCTTGCAGATACAGGGCTGGTAGAGGAAAGACCAAGAGGAGGATCTTGGAGGCAGCCCCAGCACAGCCATTCGCGTGCAGGGCCCTGGGGGTCACAGGACATGCCACACCAAGAAGACACATCCCAAGGGGCATTGAAGATGCAGTTTCCAGAAGGCCACCTGGCCTTGACAGGGCTGCCCAAGCTAGCCGTGTAGCCATGGAATGACAAGGGTTTTTTGGTGTGCCTGCCCACTGTCTTTCAGGGCCAGAGTGTAGCTAGTGGATCCTTTCCAAGACACCGTAGGGGGCTTTGGTGGGTGCAGCTTTGGGGGCATGCAATCACTGAACTGATTATTTGCCAAGAAAATCAGCTGGCACAGATGGGAGGAGCTAAGTGATGGGGAAGATTACCCGAGGCTGGAGAAAAAAAGAAAAGCCCAACTTGTTTGTTCCAAAAAAGTACCACGGTGGACAGCCCAGGAAAACAATAAAATTTATATTACAGTTTCATAGTGTATTTATTTGATTACTTGGAGTGGGAGAACGTGAGTCTCCTTTGCATTTAGGATCTCCATCCAAATGTCTCAGTCCTGTTCTTAGCCCAGGGATCACTGGCGATTTTTCTAGGGTTGCTCAGGGAATATGAGTAGACCTGGGGCTGGCCTCCAGCCCCTGACTCCCAATCCAGTGCTCTGCGCTGCAGCGGCCTGTTGCGTAATACTTAATAACTGGATCGTCTTCCCAGTTTATGAAATTTCCATTTGGTCCTTTGCTACCGGCCAGTTGATGGGAGTGATGCCGGTCTTTTGGGACATCAAGTGGACAGATTTTCTCCAGGTTTCTGGATGCGGCTCCAACCAGCAAAGGCGCTACATTCCTATATAACACAGGGGTCACATAAATGCTAAAACAGGACGGGCAATAACTGTTGGCTTTCGGACTTAACTGGGGCCCTGGCTTCCCCTCCCCCATTCTTCACCCCGGTGGCGGGACCCAGGGCTCCGCCCCTTCTCCAGACCGGGGGAGGGGTCCTCCTAGGCAAAGAAGCAGCGGATGCTTGGCTGCTAGAAATTTTGGCAGAAGGAGGCGGGATGGAGGGGGTGCTGGCGGCTTGGTGTGGCCGGGATGGAGTGGGTGCTGGCGGCCTGGTCTAGCCACCTGGGTCAGCCACTCGCCCCCGCCCTCGGCTGGCCGGGCTTCGCAGCCCAGGTCCTGCCACGCGGTGAAGTTTGCGGAAAGTTTTGCAGTTGCTTCCCCGCCCGCGCCAGTTGGGGAGTTGTGACGCAGCGTCTGGGGCTCCAGGCCGGGACAGAAAAGAGAGGGAAGGCGCGGCGGGGAGAGATTAGGAAACCGGGAGAAAAAGAACGCACGCCTAGGGTCCTCCTTGACCGCGCGGATCCTCCTCCCCCTTCTCTGCCTCCTGACGCTTTCTCTGCAGCCTGGTCCCCAGCCCCAACGCCTCCTCCCCTTCCCCTCCCACGCTGCCCGCTTCCCTTCCCCTCTGCCCCTCCAACCCTCCTCCCGAGTTCTGCGCTCCTCCCTCCGCCCTCCCTCCGCCCGGCCTGCCTCTTCCCTCCTCCTCCCGGGGAGGCATCACTTCGTCCCAACCCGGAGGAGGACGCGAGCCCCTCAGCCACCTCAGCCATCGCCAGGGCTGCCACCGCGCACCGCCCCCTGCGCCCTCGGTCCCGCGTCCACTGAGCGCCGCGGGGATGGGGCCCATCGTTCAGCCCCCCGCACGCTGGCCTCGTCACCTGCTGCGATGCGTCCTGCTCCTGGGGGGCCTGCACCTCAACCCTCCCGGGGCCGCCGCCGTCGCCGCCGCCGCCCTCCCGGGTAAGGCGCTGCCAACTTGGCCAACTTTGGGGGCCGGGCGCGGGAAACGGGCCTCTCCAGACTTTTCCCTCCTTTCCCCCCTCTTTTCCCCAGAAGCGTGTGTGCGTGTGCCTGTGTGTGTGACTGGGTTTTTAAAAATCGTCTCGGCTCTTCTGCGAGCGGGGGAGGAGAGGGGAGGAGGAGCGCGCTTGGAGGTGGGGGAGGACCTGAGTGGAACCAGATGTGGCGGGCGGCGGGGGAGGGGAGCCGGGGCCGCCGCCTGGGAGAAGGCGGGCTGCGGGACCCCCGCCCGGCCTCCCGGACCACCCGGCCGGCCCTGCGCGCCCGGGGAACCAGGGGCTCGGCCCAGCGGTCCCCAGCGAGTCCCTCGCTCTGTCCCAGGACTGGTGCGCTACTGGGGTCCCGCACCATCCGGGCTCAAGGGTTCTTTTGCTCGTCTCGCGTCTCGGGCGGGGAGGGGGCTGTTTATATTTTCTTGTCCACACTTGGTCTTCAAGGACGGCTTGTGGCATGCGGCATCCCCACGCTCCGGTCGAGCTCTGTGGGGACAGTTTTATGCCATGAAGTTGAAACGACAGACTGGGTGCCTGTGTGTGAGTGTGTGTGTGTGTGTGTGTGTGAGAGAGAGAGAGAGAGAGGGAGGGAGAGGGAGAGAGAGAGAGAGAGAGAGATGCTGTTTGGGCGGCCCTGGCCAAGCGGGCGCCTCTCCAGAGTGGACAGATCTTGAACGGCAAAAGAGCTGCTAAAGATGCCAAAACTCGACCAACAGAAAGCCAACCAAACAAACCCTCAAATGGTACCCTTGCCTTCCTGCTGCTTTTTCAAGGGTGATAGCAGAATATGGGGATAGACAGATCCATTGCCAAGAATCTGGGAGTTAAAGGAAAAGATCCACATCTTGGGGGCTGACTGGAGTGAAAGGCGCTGGGTGCTGGGACCAACTCCTGCTTCCCATTTAATTCGGGGTTGGGTGAGTGAAAGGGGACAGTCAGAGCAGTGAATGCAGTTCTGTGCAAGGACCAGACAGCCCCTGGAAAGCCTGAAGCCTCTGGCCTGGCCTGGCGTGCCATGGGCATCCAAGACTCACATCTGCCCAGGAGAAGGAAAGGCGGGCCAGGGCGACCCACATTCTCACCAGGAAGAGTCCCTCCTGAATTCCAGACCAACCTGGAGTTGCAGGCTGGACAAACACAAAGCACACAGAGCACAGGCCTCCCTGCACTCCTTCCTGAGCCTCACTCCTCTGTGAAGGAGCAGTGGGAGGGAGGAAGAAGAGGATGGCCATTCCCAGAGCCCCAGTCCTTGGGTAAAGCCAAGCCCTGGGAGAGTGGTGGCCAGAGTGCTGACTCAGCCTTTTTCCCCAGGGAGCTTTGGGCAGAGGGAGCTGGAGGTGCCCGCTGAGGGGCCCAGTCAGGGAGAACAAGGAGGCCAGGAGTGGGTCCTCTTGCCTCCTGACTGGTTTCTGGTCCTCCATGCTGTCCCCACAACTGTGCCCCTGGACCACAGTACCCACAGCCTCAGAGGTTGGGCTGCATGGATCACTCCACCAGAGGAAGCCCAGGTCTGAGAGGACATGGGTGGGAGGGAGGGGATTCCCACTGGAGCAGTTGAGCAGGAAGTGAATGAAGTTGCGGCCTACCTTTCTTGTTGCCTCTGTACACATCTCCCCCCTCTGCCTGGGGTGCTTCTGACCCCACCCTGCCAACTGCCATTTGTCCCTCCTCTGGGAAGCCTGTGCAGAGCTTCCTGGCTGAATTCCTTCCCGAAGAGCTCTCATCTCTCTCACCTGATGAATCAGGTGAGCCCTGGGAGAAATCCACCAGCATTGGGAGCCCCAGGAAATGCTGTGGGAGGTGGTTTGCTTGGCAGTCCAGCGTGGTGGTGAAAACGCCCCAGGGAGGGGCTATGTGGGCGGTTTCCTGACCACCAACAGGGAGCCTTTTGGGGCCAAGGGGTTGCAGGGCCTTCTTGGTGTGCAATGACAGGGGCCATCTTTTCCACCCCTGTGAGTGCCCCACAGAGCTTGTTTCTGGAAGTGTCCTCTTAGTTAATTGATGTATTACTGCACTTTTGGAGCATTCAGTTTGCTCAGCACTGAGTCAGGGACTTCCGGAGGGAGGGAGAGAAGAGTGTAAGATGCATCCCTTGTGGGAGAATGAAACGGAAAACATTTAACAGGATGGGGAGGTGGGATTCCACTGGTGGGTGCCTGCTCATGGCTCACAGCCATGCTAAAAGGCTCAGGGTGCCATTTCTCATTTAATTCTGAAAACACCCAAGGAGATAGGTATTGTTAGACCCTTTTTGCAGAGGAGGAAATGGAGGCTAAGAGGGATCTGATAGTTTATTTGAGTCATGCAACTAGGAAGTGAAAGGCTGGGGCAAGAGTGCTTAATGGCTAGAGCCAGAGAGAGAAAGAGCTGTCTTCAAGGAGTGAGGATCTCTAGAGAGAAGTCGGGTGGGCCAGGCTTTGCAGAGCAGGGAGAGGAGCAGAGGGGAGACCAGAAAGGTGGCCCCGGCTGTCTTGGGGATAATGTGGAAGCTTGCTGGGCTCCTGAAAGAAACTGGCCAGGTTCCTGGGAGGCCAAAATGGGGAAGCAACTTGCAGGCTGGCTGTGGGAACTCTGGGGAAGCGCTGGCAGTTTTGGAGCAGAAGAACGAGGTAGGGATTGGAAAGGGGGATCTGCTCTCCTAGTTGTGAAATGAAAAGACCTTGAGGAATCCTCCCATGAGGAAGGACATTGGTCCAAAGGACAGTGAGGGCAAGTTACTTCTAAGAGTAATCGGGTAGCAAGCCTCTGGTACTTGCAGCTGCCGCCAGAGCCAGCCAGAAAAGCTCCCCGCACCTCCAGCTGGCTCCCCCCAGGAATCAGAGTTCAGAGCCTTCTTCTTTCCCCGAAAAACTCACTTTTACTTGCTGCAGCTGCTGTCCCTCGGTGAGCTGCCAGGGCCTGGGGTGCCCCATCCCACTGTGCTTGCAATGGATCCCTGCTCTCCCCTGGATACAGGTGTGGGAGGAGGAAGCCTGGGTTTGGGTGTCCATTTGCTCAGACCAGAGAAGTCTTGGCTCTCTGATCCCACATGATCCCGTGACTTGGTCAGATGAGATGAGAATGCTGTGAACTTCCCAGGAGAGTCTTCATTTGAATCCACCATTGATTTATGCATTAAAAAGGAGAGATGAGGCCGGGCACCATAGCACATGCCTGTAGTCCCAGTGACTCGGGAGGCAGAGGCAGGAGGATCACAAGTTCAAAGCCAGACTCAGCAACTTAGGCCCTAAGCAACTCAGTGAGACCCTCTCTTTAAATGAAATACAAAAAAGGGCTGGGGTTGGGCACAGTGGCGCACGCCTGTAATCCCAGCAGCTCAGGAGGCTGAGACAGGAGGATCTCAAGTTCAAAGCCAGCCTCAGCAATGGCAAGACACTAAGCAACTCAGTAAGACCCTGTCTCTAAATAAAATACACAATAGGGCTGGGATATGACTCAGTGGTCTAGTACCCCTGAGTTCAATCCCCAATACCAAAAAAAAAAAAAAAAAAAAAAAATGGAGGTATGACCACAGCAGTGGAGGCCCAGATGGGCCTAGTGCTTTCCAGCAGCTGCTCCTCACCTCTCACAGCCCCATGAGCGTCTCTTGCCCTTTATGCCCTGAGAGTCAAGAGTTGAGCAGTGACTTTGCTCATGACCACACCATTAGAAAGTGGGAAAAATGGGATTCCAATGCAGGTGAGGCCAGAGAGGCTGAACCCTTTAATACCAGGTCAGATGAAGCCCCGGGGCATATGTTAAGGAAGGCTGGAAATTTTCTCTGTAGCTCCAAGTCCTCTAGGACACCCTCTCCTGTGTCCTTCTGAGAGGGATCCTGAGGAGGAGGGTGGAGTGAGGAGCCCTGAGTTACAGGGCAACTGTTTGGGCATTTTGCTCCCCCATGTCTCAGTGGGCCAAGGACTCAGGGATCTTGCCCCCCTCAGTATGCTCAGGGTCACTGTAGTGCCCCTTCCAAGGAGATGTCAATAAACAAGTACAGAGTGAGGGACTCAAGGTTCCCTAGCCTGGCACCCCAGCTTCCCTGAAGTCAGAGGGTCACAAGCTCATTCATTCGTTCAGTGTGTTTACTGAGACTGCGCAGTGCTGACAGATGGTCAAGGCCTATGGGTGCCTCCTTTGAGCCTACCAACCCCTGCAGCTCCAGTGGGGGTCCCTGGACTTGGAGGGCCAGGCATTGCTGACAGGAAATGTGTCTTCCTGTTTAGTCCTGCATGGGATGGGAGGACCCCTTTCCCAGGATTAGGTCCTATAAGTCTGGTTGGGGTGGGCCACTGGAGTGGTGACACAGCTCTTGGAACCCAACCTGGGCACTGCAAATCCTAGGTGCTCATCAGCTAGGGGATGGGTCAGTAAACAGCAGGCCAGTAGAAGGCTGTAAGGTGGCATCTGCTGCCCAGGCCAATCCCGGGGTCAGCCTGCCACAGCCTCTTAGGAAACAGATGGAGTTGGTCCAGCTCTGGTTCATTCCTGCCCTTCCTCCTCTCCTGGGAACTCTGTCCCTTCTCCCAGGCCCTTGGCGCTGCACGCTTCTAGCACAGACCCTCCCACTCGTTCTGCTGGGTCCACACTTTCTGCCCACCCCAGCCCTGCCCCTTCCCCCCTGTAGCCCTCTGAGTGCGCATTCTGTTCTCCTGCATTGTTGCAGAAGAAGCTGAAACCTCAGCCCCTGTGCCTTTGCTCCCTTCGGCACCCTCTGCCCTGTCCTGCCTGGCCCTCCTCCCGCACCACCAGGCCTTTGCCCTCAGGCCTGCAGGCCCTCCTCTCCCTTCTCCCTGGCTACCACTGACCTTTCCTTCAGGATTCTAGGATCCTGAGGACACTCAGGGGTCCTGGTCATTACCTCTTGTGTTCCCCTGAATTGAAGGAAGACAAACACACAGACATCACCCACAGTGACAAATCCCAGAATGGGACTGAGGGCTCTTTTCTCGGGGCTCATCTCAAAAAGAAGTGGTGAAATGCATCTATGGGGGGCTGGGTCCTTCTACAGGGAAATGAAGGAAACAGAGTTCCCCAGGCTTCCCTGTTGTCCCCAAGGTGTTGGGAGGATAGTGTGAAGTGGCTATCACTGATGGGTCCTCTTTCCTGTAGATTGAGGCAGGAGTGGGGGTGTGGCTGGCGTGTTCCCCTCCATAAATGGGGGCAGGATTCAAGGGACCAAGATTAATGCCACTCATCAGCTGTGGGACCTCAGGTAGAGGCTCAAGTGTCTTCATTTAGGACACTTATGGGAATAATAATGTTCCCCTTATAGGGTTCCTGTGAGAATTACATACAAATGAGATAAGTATGTCTGAAAGATGTAGCCAGTACAATACTAGGCACAGAATCATTTCTTAGGAAATAATATTAAATTATTGCCATTTTTATTATTATGAAGAAGAGAGACTATAAATATAGAGGGACTCAAATACGACCAAACACAGTACTCAATGTACAAACTCCTAAGTAACTAATTTGGGGGGCAGTACTGGGTGTTGGACCCAGGGGTGCTCTTCCACTGATCTACATCCCCAGTCCTTTTTATTTTTATTTATTTTTATTTTTTGGTAGTGGGGAATGAATTCAGGGGTGCTTAACCACTGAGCCACATCCCCAGCCCTATTTTGTATTTTATTTAGAGACAGGGTCTCACTGAGTTACTTAGGGCCTCACTAAGTTGTGAAGGCTGGTCTCAAACTTGAGATCCTCCTGCCTCAGCCTCCCAAGTAGCTGGATAACAGGTGTGTGCCCCTGCACCCAGCTGATGGTTTTCTGTCCTCTAGTTCTTGTGATGCCGTTTGCATCCATGGTTTCTCCCTCCAGCTTCCTCTCCATCTTCAGTCCAGAGCTGCCATTGCTGCCTAGTTCATGATCCTAAAAGGCAGCTTTATAAGTTTTAAACTTGTTGAATGAATTCAAAGCCTTTCTCAGCCAGGCTTCTGCCCCCCAAACCCACTTTTTTTTTTTTTTTGTACCAAGTGCTTAACCACTGTGCCATATCCACAGCCCTTTTTTTCCTTTTTTTTGGGGGGGGGGGTTGTCATGGATTGAATTCAGGGGCACTTGACCACCAAGCCTCACCCCCAGCCCTATTTTGTATTTTATTTAGAGACAGGGTCTCACTGAGTTGCTTTGTGCCTCACCTTTGCTGAGGCTGGCTTTGAACTCACGATCCTCCTGCATCAGCCTCCTGAGCTGCTGGGATGACAGGTGTGCACCACCACGCCCGGCAGATCCTTCCTTTCTTTTCAACCCCTTGCATGAGTCTTAACTGAGCTACTTGCTGTTAGTTACCCACAGTGCCCCATGTGCTGTCCAGTGAAGCCTCTGTGCCTATTTTTTCCCCTTCCAGAAACACCAGCTTCCCACAGGTCTGTCTCTGCACCCTGGCCTTCCCTTACAGAGGCCTCACCTGGCTCACACCTGAGCAGTCACACTGGAGGATGCCCAGTTGCCCTCAGCTGGAAGGAGCCTTTCTCTCCTGAGCTCCTCAAGCTCCTCCCTGGTGAGGCCACTTCCTCCCTTTCTGAATTAAAAACACTGCCTGAGCAGGGGCTTTGGTTTGGGTTCTTTTTTTTTTTTTTTTTTTTTGGTGGGGAGTGCCTGGGATCAAACCCAGGGCCTCTGGCATACTATGCTCCACCCCTGAGCTACATCCCCAGACCCTGGGCAGGACAGGACCTTTTAATCCCTACACCACAGGTTCAGTACCCTTGGCATGAAATAAATAAATAAAGCAGACAAGAGTTCCAAATAAGTTTTTTTGTTTTGTTTTGTTTTTTTAGTTTTTTTTGTTGTTGTTGTTTTTAAATAGAAAGGCAATGAGGAGAGTTGACCTTTCAAGTTTTAGATGGTGTCCCAATCATGGAAAACATATGGCATTGAGTTAAAATAAACAGTAGAAAGTCCAATGGACTAGAAGAAATTCCAGAAGTAGATTTAAACTGATATAAAAACTCAATGTGCTATATACTAAAACAACAGTCTAATGGAAAAAGAAATATATTTTTTTTCTTTTTTTAAATTAATTTTTTATCTTTATATGACAGCAGAATGCATTACAATTCATATTACACATATAGGGAAAGAGAAATCTTTACTTTTAAATATTATTGAGACAACTGGTCTACAATTAGAAAACTTGAGGAGTGGTGTGGTTCAGTTTTGCAACTTGAACTTAATGTTTGTGTGAGGCTCTCGGTTCATCCCCAGCACCGAAAAAAGAAAATTTAATTTCAAGTTACAGCTGATCACACTTGAGGAAATTCAGCTGTCAAATTGTTGCATAGAAGGTGCAAAGATCCCAAGAAATTAAATACTTAAATACTTAAACTAGTAAGAACAGATGGGTGCGGTGGCGAATGCCTGTAATCCCAGCGGCTCGGGAGGCTGGGGCAGAGGATTGTGAGTTTAAAGCCAGCCTCAGCAAAAGCAAGGCTCTAAGCAACTCAGTAAGACTTTGTCTCTAAATAAAATACAAAATAGGGCTGAGGATGTGGCTCAGTGGTTGAGTACCCAAGTTCAATTCCCAGTAACCACCCCCGCCCCCCCCCCCCCCAAAAAAATAGTAAAAACAGAAAAACTAATCTTAGCAGAACTGTTTGGAAATCAGTAGATATAACTAGGGCACTGTAAATTAGTTCAGTTTTCAAGATTCAATCTCTTGGGCAATATATAACCGATTTGCGAGATTTTATATCCTTTGAATTCATAATTCCACTTTAGAGAATTTATAAGGCATTAATCTGAAAGAGGAAAAATATGTTCATAAAAGTGCTATTCATAGCAGCAAAACAAACTGGAAACTACACGATGGAGAATTTAAGTGATAGCCTAAGTGGCAAATAGATGACTAATGTCAGAGCATGAAATAAGTCCAAGAAAGGTCCCATGACGACAGGGCGATCTTATAAAATGAAATGCACACAGTTCAACCAAGGCACATGCCCAGCCCTGGCGCCACTGTGCTCGTCCGTTAGTGGACTCTTTTCCTTGGTCCTGTTTTCTCCCTGACCACTGACAACCTGCCAGGCATGGTGTTTGGTGCTGAGGGTGCCACGTGAATTAGCCAGGCCCGGTTCCTGCCCTCCTGCTGCACCTTGTCTTGTGAGAGCCAATCCTCCAAAATCTACAAGAAATGAGTCAAATGTTCACCGATTTCATTTTTAGGTGCGATTTTAAGTTCCCTCAAAGAGAAGCCATAGGTGGGCTCTAAATCTCAGAGCTGGAAACAGGAATCTGTCAGACAGCAAAGAGAACAAGTCAGACCAGCCTGGCCGGGAGGAACCGCCTGACAGGAAACGGCTCTGCTGTCACTCTGGTCCCTGAGTACCGAGTGTTGGTATGACCCGAGGTGCTCAACCTCATTTCTGAAGGACTCGAGGAGCATTGGTGGTTTGGGAATAGCTTTGAAGCCCTGTTTGTAATAGCAGAACAAAGCCAAAATGAAGAATGTACATCAAAAGAAATTCGGACACATAAATTATAGACACCTGATGAAATGCAATGCAGGAGTCGAAGAGTGAACCTCAGCTGCATGCACCAACTTGAGCGACTCTTAAAGATATGACATCAGGCCAGGAAAACAATCCCAGAGGATTATATATGAGACAATACTCTTTCGTTGAAAAAGGTTAAAAAAAAAAAATCCAAGCAACAGGATAGTCTTCACCCAGAAGCACAACTGTTAACATTTTGCCATATTACCCAATCCAGGGACGGAATGGTGCCCCGGGGAGTGGGCGACTTCGTCATCTTCCTCAGACCAACCCCTTTCTATCTGGGAGCTCCCAAGGGGAACGCCGGGAAGTGCAGAATTGGACCTCAGTTCCACCTCCCGAGCAGTACTGACTCCGCAGATGGGTCCCCAGACCCTGCCGACTGGGTCAACATTTTAAAAATGAAAAACCAATAAACCAATATTAATTTTCTACCAACTTTTAAAGGGTGGAGAATCCCCTACGAAGACAGGGTATATGTTTGCACATGATTTGAAGGCTTGGGAAGAAAAGCACAGCTTGGCCCCACAGTGCAGCAAGTTCAATGATTCAAATATTCTGGCAACCCCAATACCTGATGAGAGGGGCCAGAAGGTGGAAGATCTTCATGGGCATGAGGTCAACTAAGTTTCAAACGATTGGTTCTTGAACCAGAAAGAGCGCACCAGAACAACTGGTATTTTATTTAGAAATCCACACTCCTTGAAGATGATGTGTTTTCTGGCCCTCTGAAAGATGATTATTTACACTGGGGCATGAGGCCTAGAAGCTCTTTCCAACTCTGCACACACTGCCTCTTACAGAAGCATGGCTGCTATAGAGGATTCTAGCTCTAGACCAGCTCTACTTGCCTATGCCCTTGTTGTTTATATACACATATTTAACTATTTACATGTTACTTTTTACCACATGGCTAGGATTGGTTGTGAATTTTGTACCTTTTAATATGAGAAAAAAAAGTATTTTACAAGCACTGATGAGAAGCCAATATTAGAAAATAAAATTTGCCAGTCGCTTGAGGCAAGACAGATTTACTCTCCGCCCTCAGTAGGAGCAGAGGTCTGTGATGGGGCTTCATCCCTGGGAGAAGAACAAAGACAAGGTTGTTACTCTTGAAAGGAGCAATTAAGCTTTTCCTTACCTCTTCACTTGAGAATTTTATATCACCCCCAGTCACTTACCCAGCATCCTTATTGAAAATCTCATCCTCATCAGAGGAGTCCTTGTCATGTAGCTTCTGTGCCATGTTTTTCTTAAGTGTGGCATTGAGAGGTCTGTACGTATCTCTAAGCCAAAGTGGCCGCCTTAACCAGAAAAAGCCCTCCTAGAAAACAGAAAGTGGAACATTAATTCTGCTTCCTGCTGCCTTCCCTGGCCACAGCACTGGGTTCTCTTCAGATTTACCTGATTTTCACTTTCCGTTGAGCTTCTCCTACACAGAAACCCGCAACAGCTCCTGGGGGGAAACACATGCACAAGACAATTAGTGATGGATGCCATTTTTCATGTCTTTTTGTAATGTGCACCTTTGGTCTTTTTAGGACAAAGCCTATACCTTAGTTCATAAGCACAATGAGCAAAATCATGCTAGACCTGGGGTCCTAAAAACAATTCCCTGCATGCTGGGCTACCAGAACTCTCTATGTATGTTCCCAAAGAGCCACATGAGCATAGGCAGGATTAGCAACTCTGCTTACCCTCTTGGCTAAATACCTTGTACAGTACACAACCATACTGGGCTGAAGTGTTTTACTCTCTCCAGAGCCTTTCACATCAGTCCTCTTTGGACTTAAATCTCAACATGTATCATCATTTTGGGGTGGGGAGCAGGGTGGCTCTTGAGGGAGAAGGTGTTTCTATTTCCTAGCTGCTTTATCCTACAAGTTGAATTACATCAAGTAAATACCAAAGTCCAATTAGTAAAGTTGTCTAGCTCACTGATTTCCATATTGCAGGCTGTCACTTATGATTGAGTTGTAAAATCAGTTTAGACATATACATAACAAAAAACAATAGGAAAAAAAACCTGTGCATTGTTTCAAACATTGCTGATGTTTACATTGAAATGTGTCTACTAATTCACAATATCAAATGTTGCTCACAGCCCAAGTGTGGGTATAATTAATGGAGAAGTACCTAGCTGGAAAGGAACCATTTTCTGACACTAACTGTGACCACAGGGTAAGATATTTTCCCTTTCTTATTCTCCGTTTCTTATTATAAAAGGAAGAGACAAACTACTATTTCTAAGCTCCCTGTTAAAATTCTATGAAATCTAGGTAAAAGGAATAGAGAGTGGGGGTGAGAAGGTGACCAGTAAGGCAAGAAGGTAAAGTTTTCCTACCACCTGGAGGAAGGACTCATACATTCTACTTCTACTTCCGCCAGCCTGGAAGGGGAATAGCACAGCACGCTAATGACCCAAGGTCTTCCCTGTCCCTGAAAGCCTCAAAGAAGGGCTCCAGCTGAGTCTGATGCACGTGAACAGTGGGAGCAGGCACAGCCCAAACCTCTTGCCCTCCACTCTCTTTCTTTAAGGACTGGAGACAGCAGATGCATCCCTGCTAGTGCCTTTGACCTCAGCAGGCTGGGAAACTAGTTTTCCTGGAGCCAGGGGAGACATGAGAGGAAGTATTCTTCCTGCCTTTAGCAGTTTCCTCACTGTTAAGATTGAAATAGATGAGTTCTAAAATTCTCATTTAGGGGCTGGTGTTGTGGCTCAGCGGTAGAGCGCTCGCCTAGCATGTGCGATCCTGGGTTCGATCCTCAGCACCACGTAAAAATAAATAAAGATATTGTGTCCAACTAAAAAATAAATATTAAAAATAAAATAAAATTCTCATTTAAATACTGCCAGGCTCATAGTTACCTTAAGGACTTTTCTTCATCATCTTGTGGTACTGTTTTATGGGAATAAATCTGTTTTGGAAGAAAATACAGTCATAAGTATCACAATGACCACTAATCTCCAAGTCTCTATTCATTCCTTATATTTATTTTAAGTCTTATCTACCTTGTGAGATAATAACTTTTCTGAGGGCAGGAATTCTATCCTTTTAATGGTTCTCTGACTCTTCCATAGTACCTAGCTTAGGGTCTTGCATGCAGCTGGCACTTAATATATTTTATTGACTGTTTTAGATAAAATCCAACAGATAATTCCTAATAAAAACACTTAATAGTAGAAAAAGAAAGAACTACTTAACTTGATAAACATGTCTGCCAGAACTTTAAACAACAGTGTCGTTTTAAAATCAAGAATAAGAGTAGGATGCCTGTTATTGCTGCTGTTCAACCTCATTGAGGAGGTCTTAATCAATGCAGTATGAAAAATAAATGAGGGCATAAATGGGGAAAGGAACTGAAACTATATATCAAAATGGATTCTACTGTCATGTATAACTAAAAAGATCCAATTAAAAAAATCTATGTAGTGAAAATACTAAAATTCAGCTGGATGTGGTGGCACACACTTATATTCCCAGCAGTAGATATTAAGGCAAGAAGATCAAGTTTAAGGCCAGCCTGGGTAACTTTGAAATACCCTGTCTTAAAATAAAAAATATTTTTTAAATTTTTTTTAATTGTAGCTCAGTGGTAGAGCACTTGCCTACCATGCGTGAGGCACTTGGTTTACCGCATAAAACTAAAATATGGAAGGAAATGCTTCCTTCTAAAAAATAAAAATAAAAAAGACTGGGAGTGCAGCTCGGTGGTGGAGTGCCCCTGAGTTCAATCCCTAGCACCACAATAAATAAATAAATAAATGCACATTAAGAAGAAATGAATATATGGCATGAGATTACATGTTCCCAGAATGTTGTAAAGATGTTAATTCGCAAATTCATTTTCAAATTCAATCTAGTCCTATTCAAATTCAAAGACAGTTTTTTTGTTTGTTTGTTTGTTTTTGTTTTTATTTTGTTTTTCTTTTGGCAGAGAAAATATATAAGAATAGTGATGAAATGTACGAAATGATCAGGAGAGCAGGAGCTTGCCCTACCAAATATATAGCTTGAAATATGTTATAAAGCAACTGGAATTAAGTGGTGTGATGTTAGTACTGGTATAGAAAAAGACACCTGGATCAATGGGAAAAAAGAGTCCAGATAAAGATGGTATTTTACATCAGTGAAGAAAGAATCAACCATTAATTAAAATAGTTTTAAGGGCTGGGGTGGTGGCTCAGTGGTAGAGCACTTGCCTGGCATGTGTGAGGCACTGTGTTAGATTCTCAGCAACACATACAAACAAACAAACAAATAAATAAATAAAGGTCCATTGACAACCAAAAAAAATATTAAGAATAAAATAAAATAGTTTTGAAACAACTGGGTAATCATGTAGGGGGGGAAAAGATTCCCTACTCCAACCATACTAAAACAAAACACAAATTCCAGAAGGATTAAAAATATAAATAAAAATGCAATGTTAGAAAAGCAGTAGAAGAAAGTATCTGAAATCACCTTTATTCCATGAGGTAATAGAGACCACTGGTTATAACAATAGCTCATCCATGGCCACAAGGCAGTGCTGGTGACAGAGGTGGGTGGCTTGACTAGAAACACACCTACTCTTCACAGCCCTCCCCCTTGTCTTTTTTCTTATGGATTTATTTTCTTAAGGACTAACATATTTAGTATAAAAAAAGTTTTATAAATCCATGTTAGTCCTTACAATGGTTTGCAATGGTTTTCTTTGTATTTCAACATTTCAAATATTTCCCAGTATTTTTGTCTCTTAAGGAGATGAACAGGCTTTGTAATAGGAACTGGAATTTTGCTCTTGGTTAGCCACCCAGGTCAGTTGATCTCCTTCATTTGTAAAAGAGGGTTTATAATATTATCCTACAGGATTTTTGTGAGGATTAAATAAAATAACATGTGGAAACTGTTTGTTCTATATGCTTCACATCCATACATACTGTTTGCTAATGGGCATCAGAGATAGGATGGTCACATCTGCTAAAGACTGCTAAAGGTTTCTGCCTGTGATATCAGACTTAGAAAGCTCTTTTCCCTCAGGTTATAAAAAAAAATATTGCTTCTATTTTCTTCTACTACTATCATGATTTCTTTCTTTTTTTTTAACATTTACTGAAATATGTTTAAGGTGAAAAGTAGGCATCTTTTATTACTTGCTCCTTCATTAGGCTTCTATTACTATTAATTCATTTTTTCTCCAGTGATTTGAATATTTTTTTATATTTATTTTTAAGGTGTAGATGAACAAAACACAATGCCTTTATTTTTATGTGGTGCTGAGGATCAAACCGGTCCTGCCTGTGCTAGCCCGTGCTAGCACTCTACTGATGAGCCACAATCCCAGCCCCCCAGTGATTTAAATTTTAAAAGATTACATTTAAAAAACCATATGATCATCTCGATAGATGCGGAAAAAGCATTCGACAAAGTACAGCATCCCTTTATGTTCAAAACTCTAGAAAAACTAGGGATAACAGGAACATACCTCAAGATTGTAAAAGCAATCTATGCTAAGCCTCAGGCTAGCATCATTCTGAATGGAGAAAAACTGAAGACATTCCCTCTAAAATCTGGAACAAGACAGGGATGCCCTCTCTCACCACTTCTGTTCAACATATTTCTCGAAACACTGGCCAGAGCAATTAGACAGACGAAAGAAATTAAAGGCACAAAAATAGGAAAAGAAGAACTTAAATTATCACTATTTGCAGTGACATGATTCTATACCTAGCAGACCCAAAAGGGTCTACAAAGAAACTATTAGAGCTAATAAATGAATTCAGAAAAGTGGCAGGATATAAAATCAACACGCATAAATCAAAGGCATTCCTGTATATCAGTGACAAATCCTCTGAAATGGAAATGAGGACAACCACTCCATTCACAATATCCTCAAAAAAAAAAATAAATAAAATACTTGGGAATCAACCTAACAAAAGAGGTGAAAGACTTATACAATGAAAACTACAGAACCCTAAAGAGAGAAATAGAAGAAGATCTTAGAAGATGGAAAAATATACCCTGTTCATGGATAGGCAGAACTAACATCATCAAAATGGTGATATTACCAAAAATTCTCTATAGGTTTAATGCAATGCCAATCAAAATCCCAACGGCATTTCTTGTAGAAATAGAGAAAGCAATCATGAAATTCATATGGAAAAATAAAAGACCCAGAATAGCAAAAACAATGCTAAGCAGGAAGTGTGAATCAGGCGGTATAGCGATACCAGACTTCAAACTATACTACAGAGCAATAGTAACAAAAACAGCATGGTACTGGTACCAAAACAGGCGGGTGGACCAATGGTACAGAATAGAGGACACAGAAACCAATCCACAAAACTACAACTATCTTATATTTGATAAAGGGGCCAAAAGCATGCAATGGAGGAAGGATAGCATCTTCAACAAATGGTGCTGGGAAAACTGGAAATCCATACGCAACAAAATGAAACTGAATCCCTTTCTCTCGCCATGCACAAAAGTGAATTCAAAATGGATCAAGGAGCTTGATATCAAATCAGAGACACGGCGTCTGATAGAAGAATAAGTTGGCTACGATCTACATACTGTGGGGTCGGGCTCCAAATTCCTCAATAGGACACCCATAGCACAAAAGTTAATAACTAGAATCAACAAATGGGACTTACTCAAACTAAAAAGTTTTTTTCTCAGCAAAAGAAACAATAAGAGAGGTAAATAGGGAGCCTACATCCTGGGAACAAATCTTTACTCCTCACACTTCATATAGAGCCCTAATATCTAGAGTGTACAAAGAACTCAAAAAATTGGACAATAAGATAACAAATAACCCAATCAACAAATGGGCCAAGGACCTGAACAGACACTTCTCAGAGGAGGACATACAATCAATCAACAAGTACATGAAAAAATGCTCACCATCTCTAGTAGTCAGAGAAATGCAAATCAAAACCACCCTAAGATACCATCTCACTCCAGTAAGATTGGCAGCCATTATGAAGTCAAACAACAACAAGTGCTGGCGAGGATGTGGGGAAAAGGGTACACTTGTACATTGCTGGTGGGACTGCAAATTGGTGCAGCCAATTTGGAAAGCAGTATGGAGATTTCTTGGAAAGCTGGGAATGGAACCACCATTTGACCCAGCTATTCCCCTTCTCGGTCTATTCCCTAAAGACCTAAAAAGAGCATGCTACAGGGACACTGCTACATCGATGTTCATAGCAGCACAATTCACAATAGCAAGACTGTGGAACCAACCTAGATGCCCTTCAATAGACGAATGGATAAAAAAAAATGTGGCATTTATACACAATGGAGTATTACTCTGCATTAAAAAATGACAAAATCATAGAATTTGCAGGGAAATGGATGGCATTAGAGCAGATTATGCTAAGTGAAGCTAGCCAATCCCTAAAAAACAAATGCCAAATGTCTTCTTTGATATAAGGAGAGTAACTAAGAACAGAGTAGGGACGAAGAGCATGAGAAGAAGATTAACATTAAACTGGGATGAGAGGTGGGAGGGAAAGGGAGAGAGAAGGGAAATTGCATGGAAATGGAAGGAGACCCTCAGGGTTATACAAAATTTCATACAAGAGGAAGTGAGGGGAAAGGGGAAAATAATACAAGGGGGAGAAATGAATGACAGTAGAGGGGGTAGAGAGAGAAGAGGGGAGGGGAGGGGAGGGGATGGGGGATAGTAGAGGATAGGAAAGGCAGCAGAATACAACAGACACTAGTATGGCAATATGAAAATCAATGGATGTGTAACTGATGTGATTCTGCAATCTGTATACGGGGTAAAAATGGGAGTTCCTAACCCACTTGAATCAAAGTGTGAAATATGATATATCAAGAACTATGTAATGTTTTGAACAACCAACAATAAAAAAAAATTAAAAATAAATAAATAAATAAAAAGTCTCAGGGGTTGAGAGTGTAGCTTAGTGGCAAAGCATATCCAAGGCCCTGGGTTTGATTCTTAACACATAACATGCATGCATATAAATATATGCAAACGTCTTAGGATCACTTGAGTCTCTCTATTGCTAGACTCTGTATGCTACTTCAGATACTGGATTTACATGATTCCTCATTGTGGAATTGACATAATATCTCATCTCTTTTCTTTTGAACACCATATTGTCCACTATAGTAGTATCTACTACTACATCCTCCCTTGTCTTCCTAGAGCTCATCATCTAATTGGGGAGAGGAAATAATAAAAATATAAATAAACACGAATATAAGATTGAATTGTACATACAAATTTGTTTGGGGCCAGGGATAGAACCCAGGTGCATTTAATCACTGGCCATACTCCAAGCCCTTTTTATGTTTTATTTTGAGACACAGTCTCACTAAGTTGCTTAGGGCCTCACTAAATTAACCGAGGCAAGCTTTGAACTTGTGATCCTCCTGCCTTGGCCTCCTGAGTCACTGGATTATAGCCATGCACCATGATACCCAGCTGTATAAACAAATTTAAATCAGTATAAAATTTTACAGAAATTTCAAGAAAGGCCACATGCCACCCAGAGATGCAGATCATACCATCTGTGCAATGGCCAGTGATAATCTTCCCAGAGGCTTTTTGCAAACTGACCCCATGTGTAAGCACCCCCTTAGGCTCAAAATTTGACTCTGTCTTCACTAAGAGAGAACTTACTTCTTTTCTTCCGAGAAGTCTCACCTTATAGATGCTACAGGACTGACCCCAACACAGATTGCCAGAAAATGACCTGATAGTAAGAAATACTTCTGCTCCACAAACAGAACATCTGTCTACACCACAAGGGAATTGCTTCTCTGTAGAGAGGCCTCTGAGGCATACTTAAGCCCAACTGGAAAGCTACTTGGTGAGAATAGAATTAGAACAAAAGGGCTAAGGTAGATAGATCCATTCATCTCCTCTCCTGGCCAGGGGTTGTCCGGCCAGTGAAACTGACTCCACACCTGCCCAGAGATCCATTGCTACTCTCGCAAAATGTTAGGATGGGCACTATTCAAACCAGTTTCTTTTTTTTTTAATATTTTTTATTGTTGATGGACTTTATTGTCTTTATTTTTATGTGGTGCTGAGGTTCAAACCCAGTGCCTCATGCATGCTAGGCGAGGACGCTACCACTGAGCCACAACCCCAGCCCTCAAACCAGTTTCTTTCTTGTCTTTTCTGTGCTTTTACTACTGACCAGCTCTCCTGTAGATATATTTTTCTTTTCTTTTTTTGGTACTGGGGATTGAACCCAGCCTACTCTAGCTACTCAGCCCTTTCATTTTTTTTTATTTTGAGAAAGGGTCTTGCTAAGTTGCCCAAACTGGCCTCAAATTTGCCATCTCCCTGCTTCAGACTCCTAAGTCACTGGCAGTATAGGTGTGTGCCATCACTCCTGGCCTGGACCTATTTTTCTGTAGATATGTAATATACTCAGTCAGGTTTCTATTCAAGTCTGAGCCATCTGATCCTTATATATCTCTGTTCCACTCCATTAATGGAACAGAGATGTTGGTGTTTCTCTCTCCTATAGTCATCTTTTAAAAAATTGTTTACCAAAAATTTAAATTATGAGGGGAGGGACAAAGCTTCACAATCACCTCAAGAAATGGAAACAAATCTCATAGTTGGCATAGGTCCAGGAGAACTGGGGTATTCAGAGAAGGCTTTGTAAAGAAAGATGAACTTGAATTGGTTTTTGACAGATTCATAAAACTTCCACAGACATGGCAAAGTAAGGGAATTTTAGATAGGCAAGGAATGAGCATGGTGTGACGGGTATATGGAGAGGCTGCTCTGGCTGGAATGGAGGACTGCTATTACAGTAGAAAAGGCAAACTAGCTAAGTTGGATGGTTGAATTGGGAGGGTAGAATCAAGATTGTCAGCTCGTTAAATGACTCTTAATATTCTAAACCTGCCTATTGAGAAAAGTAATAAACCATCATGTAAGCAAACAGAAGGTAAACAGAAGCCAGAGCCAGGAATATACTATTATCACTAGGACCTGCTCTGGAGTAGCCTGATGAGAATTTAGCTGCAGTGCTTTACCTGAACACCTACTTAGACAATACCTCACACACTGGAGGAGGAGGAAGCTGTGTGGATCCACTGAGTCTACATATAGCACTTTTATCTTTTAGCCCTCTCCTTTTGCCCCAGGGTAATGACTGCTGCTTGAGAGTGAAGTCATCTCTTGTCATTTCAGTAACAAGGAAAGAAATCAGTGGTAGAATGAAAGTACATCAAAACTTTACAAAAATGAGAGTAACAAATTGTGAACATGGTTTTGGGTTGGACAAATTTTGCTACGATGACATCTCTGGCCATATTAGTCTTAATTTCTTAAGAAATTATAACTTGTTCTCTTGGTTTCAATTTCTCAAAGATTCCCTGGAAATGAAGTTCCTTTAAAAGTCTCTGGGGCTGGGCACTGTGAAGCACACTTATAATCCCAGCTGCTTGGGAGGCTGAGGCAAAAGGATTGTGAGTTCAAAGCCAGCCTCATCAATTTATCGAGGTACTAAGCAACTCAGTGAGACCCTGTCTCTAAGTAAAATACAAAAAAGGGCTGGAGATGTGGCTCAATGTTCAAATACCCCTGGGTTCAATCCCTGGTACCAAAAAGTAAAATAAAAATAAATAAATAAAATTCCCTAGAATATATTTTTTAATAAAAGAACAAAGCATAACTCAGTGTTAGTGACTGAAGAGAAATGTCAAGTAGTAGGTGGGGAAGGAACTTTGATTTTCAGGGTATATGTTCTAAATCTATTACAATGATAAGATGTATTCTGGAAACCTGAATTGATTGTTGTCCTTACCTCAATCACACAGAAAATTATAATCAAAATCATCACCACTACAGTCACAGATATTGCCAAGATGAGTTTGTTGTTATAACCATATCCCGGGACTCCTTTTGTGAGCTAAAAGAAAGAAAAAGAATGATTTTTATTAAGTAAAAAAGAGACTGGAAAGGATGAAAGTTAACTATTCAAAATTTCCATTCTTCCAGGTGAATAGCTTGCAGTTTCTTAAAGAACACACCAAATTTAATATGTTACATCTTATTATCACACATTTTTCTTCCTATTATTTGTTTATCTTGTGTGTTAAGTCCACTTTATTCTCTAATGGAACAAAATGGGGATCACTGTCTTGGGCAAAGTTATGTGGCCAAGACAAGATGTGGACTAGAAGCCCCTGGTCTTCCCACTTGAATGCTTCAATTGTATACCCTAAATGATGAAAAAGTCTGGGCTTCTTGCTCAATAGTTTCCCTCACCTCACTTGTCTCCTCATGCTCTTTGTTATCACCCTGGGCTTCTGTGATATAGTTCTCAGTTTTCCACTGGTCCGTGTCCCATTCAGCCTTGGACACCTTGATTTCTTGCTGCTCACTGAGAAGCTTCATCAGGAGGCCTGTTCTGGAGAGGAGCTTGGCACAGGCCAGTTGCACATAGGGTTCAGAGCAGTCCAATTTCAAAGTCCGAATAACATGAGAAATGAGCCTTCTCACGTCATTGTTGGGGATGAGGGACCGAAGTTGCTGGTTTAGCTGAATTTCAAACTGATCACCTGGGGATGCCGTCAATGGGTAGGATAAGTCTTCAGGCTTGGGTTGTGAGTCAGTGTTCGCGTTGAGGTATTCCCATTGTGTCTCATTGGTTTGTTGAACAGTTGGCATTATGTTGAAAGGAGTCACAGCAGAATCTACAGCCTCTGCACCAGCGTTTTCATAGGTTGCATTTTCAGAGGTGGGTTCATCCAACACAGTAATGTTTGCTTCAAAAATAGTTCCTTCAGAAGGAATTTTTGCAGTATTGTTTTCTGCAGGAACACTTTCTATAGGTTCTGAAAGAGCATATAATCCTGAGAAAGGATTCTCCTGAGAATTCAGGTCTCCTAAAGATGAAAAGGCCCCTCGTGGGGGGGAATTTATGAGGCTCCTTATTGCAGAGAATGGGGGCCTCTTTGCAAGCATCAGTCTATTGTGCAAATTATCTTTTCTGAACTTTCGACTCACTTTGGCCTTGGGTATTCTGTGAGCTGCAAGAGGGTAAGTTTTATGAAAGCTGTGAGTCTTTTTGGAACGTATGACTGGTTTATCAGCCTTCAGGCTTTTAACTCGAGCATTTGCATCTTCTAAAACAAAAAGGGTGTAGGTTAAGTCTTTTGCTTTGTTTCTAATCTCAGGCTGTAATTTTGAAATGGAGGAGGTGGGAGATTTGCCCAAGGAGTATTGTTTCAAAAAAGAAGAGACTGCTGCCTTATGTTCATTTGTAAATGAAGCGTCCAGGAGGGAGTTTCCCACTAACTTCCTGGGCCTCCTCCACACCTTGTGAAGCTGCTCTAGTTCCCTTGGGATTGGTCTCCTGAGCCTGCCTTCTTGGGCAACATTCTCCGCAAGTGCCCAGGCACTCTGTTTCCTTCCCATACTCTGTTTTCTCATTTCATTGAGGTGTCTTTTCCGTATGCCCTTCGGCCCCTTGATGACTCTGTTTACTCTCCTCAGCCTTTTCTTTGTACTCTCAATCTCTGCTAGGCTGTTTTCCTGTGGTTGGGCAGTTTCCAATTTCTTTTGAAAGATTTGGCGTTTAAATTTGGGACCTAAAAGCCTAGATTGCATAAGCATGGCAGTTTTTTCTTTTTTTTTCACCTCATCAATTTTTTCCTGAATTTCTGCATCTAACAAATTTTCCGGAAAATGAAGCTTCTTTAATTTGTTTTTATAAGTTGAATTGTTGGATGCAGTTGAAAGAGAGGAGTTCTTTGTATTGTTCTTCAAATATTCCATGGCATTACCTCCATCTTGTACGTTTGAAAAAAGCAGTTTAATGAATGGTAATAATGTTGACTCTACGTCTTCTAGATTTCCCTCTGAGAAATATGGCAATATGTAATTTAATGCACTTATAACATCACTTTCATCATTGAAATCTAGCTGTTCATTTAAGAATCCCGAAAAGGTGACACCATTTTTATCTGAAGCTGGTTTTTCAGGCTCAATAGAAAGCTCAGTGCTAGTGTTCTTCTTCCGGGCCTGTAACACCTTCATGAATGATCCTTCTGCATTCCCTACAGATGCATCTTGAACTGTCAAAAAAGAAGAGACTACTTTTGATAACAGAAGACTGATGGACAGCTTTTTGTCAGTCCACAGCCATACATTCCAGCCAAACATTTAAGTGTCATTTAGAAGAAAGAAAAATAATTTCATAATTAAACCTATGAAATGGCAACAACACAAAGAAAAAAAAGACATCTTTTTTGACAAAGTGCTACTTAACTCAGAATATTCCATACTGTGTATAAGAACTCTGTTTAGGACAGCCAATTGCCCAATACTCAATAAAAGCCCAAGACTAGAAGAGAAATATTCATGGGCTCTGAGAGATTCTCTACAGATCAGCTGTGTCTCCTTACATTTACATACCCCATGCTGTCCCCACTCAGATACAGAGGGGGCACAAGGCTTCCTCTATCCACCTCTTCAGTGTGTCATGTTCCTTCACATCACAGATGATCATGACAAAGGACATTCTTCCAAGGAGAATAAGAACCAAGATGCTAAAGCACAGGCTCCTCTCTTTCTGTTAACACATCCTCCCTCATCTGAACATGTCCTTTCCACCTACTCACCCAGTTCCTTCACCTGGCCCCTGTTCCCCATACATCTTAGGCTCCATAACAGATGCCTCTACACACACAAAAAAAACACCCCACTATATCCATACTGGTTCTTTCCCTAAATTAAGGCAGGGATCTGGGATGTGAGTTAAAAGATTTTTTAATTTGCCTGGTTCTATGCCAATACTGAATGTGCAATAAATCGACAGAATAACAGCATTTTCTGGATAAACAATACTTGAGGTTCTGAAGTACAGTAATGGAAAAGCTATTTTTGTCAGAAGCCTTCCCTGTTTTCATATTAGATGTGAAAACTAGCAATTCTAGCTCTGGGAATCATCCAAAGCTTCTAGCTAAATGAGGTCAAGTGTACCATTGTGTAGCTGGATTTTTTTTTTCCTTTTTTTTTTTTTTTTTTGGTACCTGGGATTTGAACCCAGGGGCACTTAACCATTGAGCCACACCCCCAGGTCTTTTTTATTTTGAGACATGGTCTCACAAAATTGCTTAGGGCCTCACTAAGTTACTGAGGCTGGCTTTGAATTTACAATCCTCCTGCCTCAGCCTCCCAAGCCACTGGGATTACAGTCCATCATACCCAGCAATAGCTGGTTTCTTTCCCAGGAGAGCTAAAAGTATTTTTTTGTGTGGTGAGAGTCAAGGAGGAGGTAAGGTTGGAGACAAAAGAGGAATGTGGGTTAGAATTGGGTACAGAAGACCTGGGTTCAAGGCTATAGCACTTGACACCTCCCATCTTGTTTTCCTTATCTGTAAATGAAGATGAAAAATACTTGTTCTGCTCACCTCTGGGGAAAAAGGAAATAATGTAACTGGTGAAAAATCATTTTGAAAAATAAGTTATATGCATGTAAGTAGCAAAGTGCTATTAGTTATAATTTGCCCAAGATCACTGGTAGAGACCTATATTTGAGCTATTTGGATATGAAAGCAACCACATTTTGAAAGTCATGAAATTAGTGCTAATAAACCTAATACACAGAAAAACATTTGAAAGCACATGAATTACCTGAGGATAGAAAAGTTTGAGATTAAGAGAAGTTCAGAGTTGGATGGTCTAGGTGCAATTTCTTATTATAGAATCAGAAACTCCTAGACTTCAAATAAAATATTTATTCTCTTTTATAAAGTTGCACAAACAGAACAAAATAGATTGATGCCTGCCCTATAAGGCAGAGGACACTTGAGACCTAGTGTATAAAAAAAAACAGCTTACTAACTGCATTGTACTATATGAATAAGTTATCACTGGAAAACAAAGTACCAAGCAGAAAGCACAGGACACCATGTGTGGCCATTAATATTATTCCTTCTCCCTTCTATTCCTTTCTCTTCATCCTTAGGCATATGGAATAGCTATATTATTAAATTATAGCTGAAAACCTCACTTTGAGCAAGAGAGCAATCCAGAAATTTAGGGAGTTGAATTCTAGACAAATAAATAAAAATAAAGCAGTTTCATCATTAGTTTGAAAAATCTATGATCACCAGTTAAAAGTTGAATAACAAAACAAAAGTTAAAACATTTCTCATCAGGCAATTCAGACTCACGGCAACGTGTATTGTTTGTCCGACATGCACTGTCACATCGCAGCTTCACTGTCTTGCAGACAACTTCAATATTATTTTTAAACTGGCAGAGGCAGCAGGCCAAATGGCTAGGTAAGATCCTATAAATAGAAACACAGAGGATTAAGTTAATGGAAAAGGAGTTACTTGAGTAGTAGAAGAACAGTCCAAGGCTACCACAGGACAGTGTAGAAAGGAGTTCTTGATACATATAGCCTGGACAAGTTGGATAGAAACCAATGGTAAACTGCTTTTCTAATTATTATTTTTGTACCAGGGATTGGATCCAAAAGTGCTTAACCACTGAGCCATGTTCTCAGTCCTTTTTATTTTTTGAGACAGGGTCTTACTAAATTGCTTAGGGCCTTGCTAAGTTGCTGAGGCTGGCTTTGAACTCATGATCCTCTTGCCTCAGCCTCCTGAGCAGACAGGATTATAGGCATGTGCCATGGTGCCTGGCATGTGGCTCTTGAATACTGTAAATATATAGGAAGGAGGAGGGAGATGCCCACCAGAAAGGAAAGCATGGCAGTGGGTATGGAAGGCCTAAATAAAAAAGAAATTAGAATTGGGTGACAGTAAAAAGCATCTCCTTTCAACTTAAAATCTTGCTCTGGGTTAGGAGTGCACAGGAAGATAGAATTCTAAGAAGGATCTGAATAAGTCTCCAACTACTGGAGTCCATATCTCAATTCCGCTTGAGAGTGGTAAATGGTAGACATTATTCTGGGCATAAAAAATAGCTTAGTTTAACTCACATTGTGTGGTTAAACAACAATAGAGATCACATTGGCCAAATCTGGACACTTTGAACATGTAAAAGCATAAAGAGAAGAAATGTGCATAAAAATAGATATTAAATATCATCAGCTATTAAAGAAATGCGAATTAAAACCACAATGAGATACCACTACATTCCTACTAGTAGAAAGGCTAAAAAAATATTATTCCTTGAAACAAGGAATAACTTGAAACAAGGATTAGATGAAGACATGGAGAAACTGCAACTCTTCTATTCTGATAGTAGATATGCTAAGAATTATGCTAAGTGAAAGAAGCTAAAAATCTACTACTAGATGATTTTATTTATAAGACATTCTGGAAAATTTTAAACTATAGGGAAAGATAAAAGATTTGGTGGTTTGTAGGGGCTGGTGGTGGGAAGAGTGGATGAATACAAAGCGATGTAAGGGGCTATTTTGGGAATGACAAATGTTCTATATCATCAGGTGGTGGTAACTACATTATTATACATCAAACTGTATGCTTACACTGTGAATTTTATTACATGAAAATTATACCTCAATAAAGTTAAGAAAATAATGTATTAAAATAATTTTAAATTCAAGATATGAAAAGAGACCTAAAAAATATCAAGTAAAATAAATCTAAGAAAAAAAAAACTTACAGTTTTTCCAATTCAAGAGCCATCAGGAGGATATTCTCAATTGTCGAAAGTGATACTTGAGTTGTTCCCATGTCTCTGAAAGAGAAAGCCAAGATATTCATGATGAACCCCAATAAATATTCTATACTTGAAAAAATATTTCAAGGACATGTGATAACTTTTCTATTTTGGCTTCTCATAAAACAAGCTGCCTTAAGAGTTTATTTCGCATAGAAGATAATTCCATAAAGCTCTTATTGAAGATACATAAATTTACTATTTGCACCATCAAATAATGATCTTGGCATTGAAACATAGAACTTACATCTTTTTTAAACCATCATCTTACTTCTTATTTTCATATTGCATCATTTCTTTCTTTTTTTTAGATGTAGATGGACACAATATCTGAATTTATATATTTTTATGTTGTGTCGAGGATCGAACCCAGTGCCTCACGCATGCAAGGCAAGCGCTCTACCACTGAGCTACAACCCAAGCCCCTCTTTTTTTCTTTTTTAAAAATAATATACACGTATTCCTCTGTGCTTTCTGGGATAAATAATATATTCTTACATGTGTTTACATGTTCCATATCTGTAAGTGTTCTTTAATATGGCTGCCTTCTTCTGATGGCTGTCTTGCCCCATGATATATCCTTCCTTAACTCTTCTTTACCATAACATTTTTCTCCAGTAACTAATTAAAATTAAAATTATGACTTTTTAGTATTAATACAAAATACTTAACCCTTTGATGAAGTAAACAAGAAGAGCAGAAATCATATCTTGAGTTTAAAATTGTTGTAATACTTACAGATATTTTAATGCTGGCAATTTAAAAAGATATGAATCTTCAACAGTTGTCAGAGGATTACGACTGAGAATTCTGAAACATGCAATGGAATTAAAATTATATTTTCAACATGCATGAGACTACTTTTTTATAAAGAACTTATATGTTTAAAAAATATTTTGTCTTTATATAAAAATCACCCTTAGAATTTCATAAGGCACTTTTTTATTTGGGAATTATCCAGCTCTCTAGAAGATCAAGTGGAAAAGAGAAAGAAAAAGAAAAAAGGAGGGGAAAAAAGTGAACACAAAGAAAAAAATATGGCAAAGAATTTTCAGGTCAAAAACCCTAGAAGTAACTATACTAGTAGGAAGCCCTTGCCCTATAGGAAACAGTATTTTTAGTGCCTTCCATATTTCAAGGTGTTTGTCTTTCATTTTTAGAAATTTAAAACATTTCATGGTCTCATTCACTTAGTTAAGAAAAAATATAGAACCAATTCCTTGGCTTGGAAGTCAAAGGAAAGGGGATAAAACTAAGCAATGGAACTGGTAGAAGTCATGCTCCCAGCACCTACTGTCACTGGTATTTTTCTATCACTTCAGAGCCTTTGCCCATAGCACCTGCTGACTTGTCAGTCTCCTGGCAGGGAGAGGGCAGGGATCTCATTTTACTATCATTGTCATTCCCGTGCCGGGTATAGTGCAGCAAATTTTCTAGGTATTAGTAAATGTTTGTTGAATAAATAAATAACATTATGTTTACATGTAAATAAAATGAATAAATTCTCTCTTTTTGAGATGGGATCTCACTATGTTGCTCAGGGTGGCCTTGAACTCCTGGGCTCAAGTGATTCTCCTGCCATAGCCTCTGGAGTAGCTGGGACTATAGGAATGTGCCAAACACCAGAAATAAACTTTTTTTTTTTTTGTATGCAGGATTGAACTAGGGGTACTCTACTAGTGAGCTATATACCCTGCTCTTCTTATTTTTTATTTTGAGACAGGGTCTTGATAAGTTGCCCAGGCTGGCCTTGAAACTGCTGAAGCTTGCCTCAAACTTGCAGTCCTCTTGCCTCAGCCTCCCAGTGTAAATTTATTTTTATGCAAATGTTTACTTTAAAATACTGAAAGATATTTCTTCAATTCATTAAAGCAAGCAAACAGAAAACAAAAAGACAAAAGAAATAGGAAAAAAGAAAAAGAAAATCTGACTTTAGCTTAACTCTACTCAAGAATCATTAGTGTATTCCTACAGAACACTTTTTGGGGGGTCACCAGAAATAGTACCCAGGGGAACTTAACCACTGAGCCATATCTCTAGCCCTTTTTATGTTTTGAGATACAGCCTCACTAAGTTGCTAAGGCTGGCTTTGAACTTGTGATCCTCCTGCCTCAGACTCCGGAGCTACTGGAGTTTATAGGAATGTCTTACTGAACCTGGCTAGAACATTTTCTTAGTTGTTTCTTTATAATTATTCATAACATTTTAGGATTCATTTTAACATAATTATAAAAGCATGTAATATAATTTGCTCTAATTCGGTCCCTAGTACTCCCTGTTCCCCCTCTTCTCCTTCCCCCTGTTCTCTCCCTTCTACTCTACTGATCTTTCTGCTATTTACTTATAGTTTTTAATAATTATTGCAGCTAACATCTATTAGGCTGCCAGGCATCTATGATCAGCATTTCATATTTAATCCTCATAATAAGCTTATGTGGTAAATGTTATCATGACCCCATTTTACAAATGAAGAAACTGAGGCACAGAGAGGTTATATAACTTGTCCTAGGGCCACCAAACTAGTAAGAAGCAAAGCTGGAATTTGAACTCATTTCTGACCCCAAAGCCCATATAAAGAAAAAAAAAGGGGGGGGGTTAAGACAGAAGACAGATGTTACTTTAACCTCAGCTTTGAGAGAACTAAATTCAGAAATGCCTTGGTAAACTTCATCTGCTCATCTGGAAAAGTCTATGAGAATTATACTTTTACTTCTTTTCCCTAATTATTTTCCATGATTAAATAATTAGCCCACAGAACTGAGACTGTAGAGATTTAAAACCTTTTTATAGGTGACATCAGTGAAAATTGGTGGAGTAAGGATATCTGAAAATACATCCCTCCACAAAGGCAACAACAACAACAAAATGGCAAAATGGTCAAAATCACTTTTTCCAGTGTTCTGGAAATTTAATCAAAGGCTTACGGCAAACTAAGAAGCATTTATTCCAGAAAAACAGCTGAATTTCTATACGAACAGTGAGATTTGTGTTGTTCTTCCATTCCTCACTCTCTAGCTCAGTGATAGCTTTGAAAAATAGCCCAGCTGGGTGCGGTGGTGCACCCTGTAATCCCAATGGCTCAGGAGGCTGAAGCAGGAGAATCATGAGTTCAAAGCCAGCCTCAGCAACAGCGAGGTGCTAAGCAATTCAGTGAGACCCTGTCTCTAAAAAAAAATTGAAAATAGGGCTGGGGGGTGGTTTAGTGGTTGAGTGCCCCTGAGCTCAATCCCCAGTTCCCCAAAACAACAACAACAACAACAAAAAAAAACTCTTAGGATAAAATATAGGAGTAAATGCTCACGACCTTGTTTTAGGTTAAAAGTTTCTCAGATATGACACCAAAAGTATAAAAACCAATGGAAAAATTAGGTAAATTAGATTGTATCAAAATTTAAAACTTTTATGCTTTGAAGGACACTATTAAGAAGGTGAAATGACAACTTATAGAAGGGGATAACATATTTATAGATCATATAGCTGATAATACACAGAATACCCAAAATGTATAAAGAACTCCTATAACTCAGAAAAAAAAAGACAACTCAATTTTAAAATGGGGAAAGTCATGAATAAACATTTCTTCAAATAAGATATGTAAAGGCCAACATGCTCATGAAGAGAATGCTCAGTTTCTCAAGTCATTAGGAAAATGCAAATTAAAACCACAAGATACTACTTTATACTCATAATGTTATGAAGAGAAAGACTGGTTAAGCATTGTTCCTTAATATAAGGCTTTAAATAAAAATAAGACAGATAATAACAAGTGTTGACAAAAATACAGAGAAACCTGAACCCTCATACTTTGTAGCTGGGAATGTAAAATGGTGAAGCCACTGTGGAAAACGGTCTGGGAATTCCTCAAAAAAGTTAACTGTAGTTACCACATGACCCACCAATTCCCTTCCTAGGTATGCACCCTAGAATTCCCTTCCTAAGTATGTACCCTAGAATTAAAAACATGTGTCTACACAAAAACTGGCATTATTCATAATAGCCTCAAAGTAGAAACATCCCAAATATTCATTAATTAATGTTTAGATGAATTGATATAATGGTACATCTATACAATGGGATATTATTCAGCTGTAGAAAGTACTGATAACTGTTACAAGGGTGAACCTAGGAAACAATAAACCATGTGAAAGCCAGATATAAAAGGCCATTACAATATAACTTGTCTATGTGAAATGTCCAGTATAGGCAAATCCAGAAGAACAGAAAGTAGTGAATACCAGGGACTGTGGGGAGAAAGAAAGAGAAAGTGATAGCTAACTGGAACCATGTTTCCTTTTGGAGTGATGGAAACGTTCGGGTAGATAACGGCGATTGTTGCACAACCTTATGAATGCAATGAATATCCTGAATTGTGCTTTGTAATGTTGCTTTTTTGTGGTGTGTTATATCAATTTTCTTATTTCCATGTTTCCCCATTCACAAGACAGAGCAGGCACAGGGCCTGGGTTGAAATGTACATGGGGTCGGCTTATTCTGCTCCCTCTTTCTGTACGGTTAATGTAAGAACACAGCCTGTAGTAAGCAAGAGGAGGGAAAAGAACCATATTTTAATGTATAGAACACCAACTGCTATAAGCCTAATCATGTCAGTAGATGGAATAAAGAGGAGTGACATTTCATACTCTTCCATGACTAAGGTCAAAATGACTAACTGGTGAAGCCAGCAGCCACATAGCTTGTTCTTGCCTAGTGCATTTTTCCAGATATTTTTCAGTCTCATTAACTTGCCCAATTTATAACACTAGTTGTGATGTTATGAAGACAAAAAAATTTGAATGACACAGGTTTGTTCCCAAACTTGGGCTTTAAACATTCTCTGCCATGAGTAGGGGCATTAAAACCTGTAAGATGGCTGGTGTGTTCTGTAAAAGTAAGCTCCTACACCTCTATCTCCTCCTGTTCCCTTTCCACTAGCCTTTAAGAATGACTGTAAAGCAATCTGTAGCCAGAAGAATGTAGCAAAGTTTGTTATTATCTTTCCTTTAAAATGATCTCAGTTCTTCAGTGCTTCTCTCTTTTTTAGCAGTTCGCACATGGCTTTGTGCCCTTCATCTCAGCATTTCCTCTCAACAGACAGCCCTTCTACAACTGACACTGGGGTCTTTGTCCCTAGTGAAATGAAAACATGAAGCCACAATCTAGATTATCCTATTTTTTTCCTCCTGTATTAGAGCATCATTTTCTTCATTAAGGTTGTGCCTGTGCAATGTAGAGAGTGAGGGAGAAGCTGGAACACGCTATAGTGACTCTTTTTCATGAACCAAACATATGAACATTTGTAGATTCAGAGTGGACACTTCACTAGAGATCATTTCCATTTATCCCTCAATTCCCTGATTTTATAGATAAACTAAGGTGCACTGACTCCTCATCCATTGCTTTTTTGATACCTTTGTGGGAGTACCAGTGGCTAATTTTTTTTTTCCTTTTTTTTTGCCTTAAAGACTGTCTCAGAAGCAAAGTTTGAGATGCATTGCCTGTTTGTATGTTTGTTTTGTGTTACCGGGGATTGAACCCAGGAGTGTTCTACCACTAAAGCCACATCTCCAGCCTGTCGCCTGTCCCTGCCACCACTTTTTTTTTGAACCAGGAATTGAACCCAGGGGTGCTTAACCATTAAACTACACATCCAGCCCTTTTAATTTTTGAGACAGGATTTTGCTCAGTTGCTTACAGCCTCACTAAATTGTTGAGGCTGGCTTTGAACTTGCAATCCTCCTGCCTCAACCTCCTGGGCTGTTGGGATTACAGGCATGAACCCCTGCACTCAGCTTCTAGCCCTTTTTATTTTATTTTGAGATAGGGTCTCACTAAGTTGCTAAGGCTGGCCTTGAACTTGCGATTTTCTTGCTGTAGGCTCTTCCCAAGTAACTGGGATTACAGATGTGCATCTCTATGCCCAGCTTGAGAAGTACAGTTTTAAGTGATTTTAAAAACATACCTTATTGGAAAAGGAAAACTCAAATATGTTTGCTCAAGCCTTTTGCTGTAGGAACAATGGGACAGAATAAAGGTAAGCTCACAAAATAAGGGAACATTTCTTACCTATTATTTTTTTTTCCCCAAATTCTTCTATACAGGTCCAGACAGATGGGCTATGTTTCCTTTCTATTAACTGAGGAGACAGAGAAGAATTGAGGACTGAAGCGTCATCACTGTCCTGAATGTACTGAAATCCTAACAGCTTTAGCTGAAAACACGTCCAAAGCAGGCAGTCAAAACAAACTTAAAATAGGACAAACTCCAACACTATCTATCTATGCTAGAATCACAAGGCAGGCAGGGAAACTGGTTCCTTTGAGGAAGGTAGTCAAAGAAATAAGCAGAGTAGCCCTCACCCTGTTCCAGCATGTTTGAAGTACTTGGGGATGGAGTAACCCCTTTCCTTTGTTCATCTACATAGGTCCATGAGCCATAAGAAAATGACTGCCCACATGAAGCTCCTCAATACAAGACCTCCGACTGCACCACGTCAGTCCTTTCTAAAGGCAAAGTCTAAAGGAATCTGAAATGGCAAGCCTGTATCTGAAAGTGCTGAGAAGAGCCTTGAAGAAGACTCCCTGGCAGTGAGGAACAGAAGAAGCAGCAAGGACCCTGGAATCAGGCAGACCTGGGTTTGAATTCTGACTCTGTCACTTTCTACTGAAGTGACTTGAGTCACAAACATCTGTGAGCCTTATTAGTAGCATTTTCCTCACACCAGGCAGTCTGAAGATTAAATGAAAGAACATGTTAAGGCATCTAGAATGGGCTGGGCCCAGAGAAGGCTGTGATGATGTCAAATATGCACTGGCCAATGAACAGGAACCCTGGGGATGCCCAGAGGTGGTATGGCCATAGCTCTAGAAGTGCAGAATTCTCAAAGGGAAACAGAGCTCTCTGCTCCAAAAGTCCTATGCAAGTCAGAAGCCAACTTCAAGATACAATGCACAAAGAGCCAAATTGTTATCAGCCAGCTCCTATTACAAGGAAACAAATGCTGCATGGAAAATTATTTGTAAAGTTTGTGATTTTGCCACTTACTAACAGTGTGAACCTAGGCAAGATTTCTGAATTTCAACTTTTTCATCAGAAAAATGGGAAATAATAATATCAACATTGCAAGAGTTCTTGGGAAAATAAGATAACATGTTTTGAATATTTATCATGTGTCAAGCACTATTCTAAGGCTTTTCGGTATGTCATCTCATTTGTATAAATACTTAATATAGTGCCTGGAACATAATAAACAACTAGTAAATTAGGCATTAAATAAATGTAATGGGCAGAGGAAGAATTACTAAGGTTCCAAGAGGAGAGAAGAGAAGATGCCTGTGTCCACAGGTGGGAAGAATAAGATGCAACTGGGAGAAGAAAGGTATAATAGTTACTGGATATGAGACTCTCAAAACTTTTGAACCATTACAAATTAAACCAACCTAACTCACCCCAAAGGACAGAACTGAGCTCTTTTTTTCATCTTTAATGTTTATGCCTCTCTGAATCTGAAAGAAGCTGCCAGGATTCCAGTACAAACCAAAAAGTGATGACCGTACCCTGAAGCATGCAAACTTTTGTGTCTCTACAGCTGTCTGTAGGAAACTGGTGCTAGTGGACTATGGAGGAGCAATAGGGCATTTCTGGGACCGTAGCTCAATTTGCTTTTATAGTGTGGACACACCTACCGCATGGATATTCTCAGTAGTGGAATAAAAAACAGGGATAAATCTTGGATTTCCCTCTTATTCATTCTTTGTGTTTATGTTCTTGGCACAATATTGATGTGTCATAGACAAGTCAGCATGTGAATGTGCTCTATCCGAATAGAGCCTGCCTTTCTACCTTGTGGAGTCCTTCAATTTCTAAACTCATGGAGCTTGTATTGTTAGAACCAATGAAGTAACTCAAAGAATTTTTAAAAAATAAGCCATCAGTCTGGACCTGTGTAGGTGAATGAAGGAGAAGCACTTTAAAGTCAGGGGGAAAAAAGTATACTTAACATTTAGGATTATCAACCAGTACTAGTTTTCCATAATATGTTTCATTTCTGATTTCATCTGGAAGAGATATGATTATTACTACCATTTAAACAGTGGTACTTTACTAATAAGCTCTTGGCACATCTTTTTTCAGGTTCAAAATAGTCTAACATACTGCTAAGTTGTTGCATCAGTGTTTGTCAATAATAGAAAGGCCTTATTCGAGAGATTTACCAGGTTGTATTACATGGAACCCAGACGTGAATCCAGACTTTGTGGGGCCTGAAACTTATCTAATTTGGGAAATGACCTCTGATAAAAACATGCAAAATTTATGTATATAGAAATTGGGAGGGCCGGGTGTGGTGTCACACGCCTGTAATCTCAGTGGCTTGAGAGGCTGAAGGAGGAAGATCGCGAGTTCAAAGCCAGCCTTGGCAATGGAGAGGCGCTACACAACTCAGTGAGACCCTGTCTCTAAATAAAATACAAAATAGGGCTGGGGATGTGGCTCAGTGGTTGGGGGCCCCTGAGTTCAATCCCCAGTACCAACAAAAAAAAAAAAAAAAAGGAAAGGAAAGGAAAAAGAAAAAGAAATTGCGAGGGCCCCAATCAGAACCTTACAAGAGACCTGAGCAAGGGAGGAGACCCAGAACTTAGGTTCCATTCAATTCATGATATATCTACACCAGCTGAGACCTCTGTACAAACTTTTATAGTTCAGAGAAAATTGGTATTTTAACTTATAAACACCCCAGTACATTCATATTGATCATAAAATTACTGGCATCTTCCCTTGGCAAATTGCCTTTGGAAAGAAATTTAAGAGGCTTATCTCTCACTATGGCAAGTGTTTCCTGAAGCAAAATGGCTTTATCTATTAGAAAAATTTTACCCAAAACAAAAGTGCTCAGCTCCCAATACACACTTGGTGGATCGTGACCATTGCGCCAATCTTTTTTTTTTTTTTTTCTCTCTCTCTCTCTTTGGTACTGGGGATTGAACTCAGGGGCACTTAACCACTGAGCCATACCCCCAGCTCTTTTTTGTATTTTATTTAGAGACAAGGTCTCACTGAGTTACTTAGGGACTTTGCTAACTTGCTGAGGCTGGCTTTAAATGCATAATCCACCTGCCTCAGCCTCCTAGCTGCTGGGATTATAGGCATGTGTCACTGTGCCCAGCTCTTTTCTTCTTTTTTAAGAGACAGGTCTTACTATGTTGCCCAGATTGGCCTTGAACTCCTGTCTTAGCCTCTCAAATGGCTGGGACCACAGCTGTGCACCTTGTCTGGCTCATTGTGCCAATCTATGAAAGCAACTATGAATTGGTCTGAGAGGCAGAGCTCCATTCGCACTGCATGAGTGTTAATGTCCATTGCCAGTTGGCTCTGATTTCTCATCATGAAGCAAATGCTTTTTTCTGTTCAGATGAACACAGAAACTAGAGATAAGTTGGTGCCTCCTCCATTTTGAGTCTTTTCTGACCCACCACTCATCCCTGCTTTGTTTGAAAAGTAGACCCTCCATATTCTTTCCCCAAGTTAGGCTTCAGCAAATTGATGAAGGGGAGGAGGTGGCTGCAATAAATGAGCATCTGAAGGAAAAGTTAATCCAGCTCCAGGCATACCATAACCATCCCTTCATGGAACCCAAAATGAACCATGTGAACCTGGATTTCTGATCCACGAGACAGGTGAACAATTTTTTCCAAAATTGAGTTGAGGGGAGAACTTTCACCTTGAGTCTTAAATCCCTTTCAGGGTTAGGGGTATATGTTGCTCAGTGCCAGAGTGCTTGGCTAGAATGCCCAAGGCCCCTGGGTTCCATCCCCAGCACCGAAAAACAAAACAAATCAAATAAATAAGTAAAAACAAAATTCCCTTTTGAGCTGAAAGGAAATAAAACCCATACTTCTTGTTGAGGGTAGTCAGGAAAGAAAGTATATGTAATTAGGTCAGAGCAATGTATTTTCTTTACAAATATTTTTTACACTATATCATAAACATCATCTTTCTCACACCTCAAAGATTCCTACTGCCTACATACAATTCATGACTTCAGAGGCAGGTATTTTTAGAAAAATAATGCTCTGGGTGATTGGGGAGAGAGGTCCCCTGAATGAGGTTTAAAAGAATTCGTTTCTGCTTTCCATTGAGAAAGCACCTGCATCTGTGCTCCCTGGAGGGCTTTATGCTAAACTTCATTCTTTGTAGCCCTGTTGCATATATTTAAGCAGTTAGGGACTCTAAATGTGAGATGGAATCAGAGTTAAACTCAAAAATGAAATTCAAGGACAATTCACATGTCAGAGCATCATCACTGAGACGACCATGGCAATGCTAATTTGGGTGTTGCTTGCATGATGCTTTCTATTATCTATGCCAGAGATCAGTGCTAGGGAAAGCAGAGCATGTCCTATATAAATTACAAGTCTCTTGGCCTCTCTGTACCTTAGTTTCCTCATTTGAAAAGAATGAATGGATCTTAAGACATACTTCTTAAGACAGCTAACCAATAACTGTATAATGTTTTTAACACATAGTTTTGGGGGGTATTTTGTACATGCGTGTATCTTCTATTTCACTTACAACTTGTGTAAAAACTGCAGTCCATGCCATGCCTGAAATGTTCCAAAGCCCAGTTCTGTCAGTAAATTGCAACCAAGGTTTCTACAAAAAAGATAAGCCAAAGAAGAAGGAGAAGAAAAAAGATATTCTTTCAGAACATTTATCATTTGGCAATGATTCTAACTTATATATGATAAAATGTAACCTCAATACTTTTTCCACACACTAAAGAAATCTTGCTGTGGAAGATCCTGACTTATGACTTATATTTCTGCGTTTATACATGCAGAGCCTTAGCTATAAAACAGTGAATGCTCAAAACATACTTGTGATATTTACTTCTCTAAAACAGGGCTTCACAACTTCAATGCTATTGACATTTTGGGCTGGAAAATTCTTGTTGTGGAGTTTTGTCCTGTATATTGTAGATGTTTAACAGCATCCCTGGTGTCTGGCCACTAGATGCCAAAATGTCACCTGTGTGTAAAATCACACTAATTGAACCACTGCTCTGTAATGACTCATTTCAATCCATGTATAATAATTCTCATACTTATCTTTGCTAGATACGTAAATTTTTAATCATAATTTCAAATGAGTAGCAAGGGGGTTTATAAAATTTCAAATATCAAGTTATACTTGTAACTTACATAAACTGCAAAAAAGGTAGTGGTTCAAATGTACGTCTTTCGATAGATTGTATTTTATTGCAGGATAAATCTCTAGGAAAAGTAAAAGGAAAATATTGCCTTGATTAGATATTAGCTATCTAATTAGTATGAATAAATAGAATCCAGAATTGATAATATTGAATACCTAGTTTTTGTTTAAATTCTAAACCTTTGGACTTATATTTGAACTTTTTAGAGTTTTTAACCCTGCCCACTCTTCTCTTGAGTCTCACTTTCATAAATAAAATATACAACTTTATATCTTGACAGGTTTTGAGATAGTCTTTCCTGACAGTAGGATAATTATTATGTGACCTTTTACAGTTTTATCAAGTTCAAGATTATGAGCTACAAGTATTAATTTCTGCATGTAATTTTTTAAATTAAAGGGAATATTCTCATGTTCCTGGCTTAATTTGGTTTTTCTTTCACACGTGCATGTGTATGTGTGTGTGTGTGCGTGTGTGTGTGTGTGTGTGTGTGTGTGTGTGTGTGTGGTACAGGGGATTGAACCCAGGGCCTTGTGCATGCTAAGCAAGCACTTTAACACTGAGCTATACCCCTAGTCTTTTATTCTATTTTTCTAACCCAGTTTAATACTAGAATAAAAAGATACCTTTCAAATCATTTGAAAGACAGTTACTCCTCTAATTAATACATGACTTTGAACTAATTCAGAGTTGTACTTTCTATCATACTAATGGAAACTCATTTTGGTTTCATATTACCTTAATACTCCATGAAGTCACTGCTTCAGTTGTGTAGTGCTGGGACAATGAAAAACAACATGGAACTGCATTTTTATTTGAAAACACCCATTCTGATTAGAGTTGACTCTCTTACTTCCACAGATTTCAGCTTGTTCCTCACTTTTCACCTGGATGGGTAGAACTGTCATGACTGGTGTCTCCAACTCTAGGCTCTCCCTTTCTAATCAATCCCGAACACAGTCACCAGTTAGGCTGTCTAGAATTTAAAGACCAGGATTACCTGGGAACTTTTGAAGAATGCAAAATTCTCAGCCCTACTCCAGAATGACTGAATCAGTAACTATGAGGGTGGTATCCAGAACCAAGTTCTACAAAGTCCTCCAGGTGAATCTGAGAGGAGACTCAAGGTTGTTTTAGAGCACTGCAGATGGTTCCCCACCACAGCTCCTTTGCTTGGCACTCAAAGTCCTAGAAGGTTGGCTTCCATTCTCTCTCTTGTGCCCTACAGGTGCCCATGGCACTCCCCAAACACATTTCTGTGTTTTGCCTTTCTCCCACTCTCCCTTTGTAAGCTTTGTATATTTTCCCTAAGATGCCTATCTGATGATTCCCAGTGAGGCCCTTCGAGGTCCTGTTGAAACAGCACTGCTGTAGGAACATTTTCCTTAAACAGTTGGAAATCTTTTCTCCTCTTTTGTGCTGTAGACACAATTTATACCTCTTAGTGCCCATATTCATTTGTTTTCAATTCAATTGTTTTTGTATCCCATTTCTTCTGATACAAACTCTGTGAAAGCCTGGACTGGGTCTTGCTCATCTGTGTTGCCCTCCAGGTTTAAAACTGACACAAGTATTTGAGAAACTAAAATATTTATAAAACAAATGAATATCTAGGGAGTGAGGAGGGGGACAAAAATGACTAGTTAAAAAGGAATGCAGTTTGTGACTTCACAGCTGGCCCTTCTGCTGCACCTCTTTAGCACTTTGTCATCCACTGGGTACTTGCTGCATTATAGTTTGAGCTTAGCCTTGTCTCCTCTGTGAGCCCCTAAGTTCCTAAAGAAGAGGAACCTGTCTTACTCATCTTTGTCCTTCCAATACTAGGGAACAGTGTTTGGCATATTCTTTTGAGCTCTTTTTTATTGGTTAGTGTTTTTTTTTAAATAAATGCAAAATATATATATGCTAACATGAAATAATTAGCTAACAAAGTATTACATAGTAGAAATAATGAAAAGTCTACTCCATTAAGCAGTTATCTCATTTGTTTTCTCCAAACCTGGTTTGTAAGGTTTGAGGCAGAAGTGACTAAAACCAGCAATACAAAAGCAGTTGTCCCTGAGGGCCTAGGAGGTTTGATAATTCAAAGGACTACTTTTAGTATCATGTGAAGCTCTTTATAGTCACTTCTTTTAAGCCTTCTACATCTGAAAAAAGAATATATTTACTAAAAACATCATTAGTTAGCTTAATAGGGTTAATGACCCACACATATCTAGATACCACAGACAAAGGATAAAAATCAAGCTTTCACAGCAAAGAACCTAAATTATCTTTAACCAGATAAAAATACTATGTAAGTGTTCCCTCCTTGACAATAATAATAGAGAGATTTTAATTTTGTGATTAATGAAAAGTTATAGGCAGTTCTGATCTGCTTACTTAGTGTAAACGTTGCAAGCTACACTATTTAACCATCATTTCAAATATCTATTTTCTGGAGGGGGATACTGAGATTGAACCCAGGGACAATTTAAAACTGAGCCATATCCCCAGCCCTTTTGATTTTTTATTTTGAGATTGGGTCTCACTAAGTTGATTAGAGCCTTGCTAAATTGCTGAGGCTGGCCTTGAACTTGCAATCCTCCTGCCTCGGGCTCCTGAACTGCTGGAATTACAGGCATGTACCACCATGCCCAACTTTTTCACATTTTTTATTGGTGTATTATAGTTGTACATAATGCTGGGATTTGTTGCTACATATTCATACATGCACACAATGTAACAATAAACTTTGGCCAATATCATTCCCCAGCACTTCCCCCTTCTCTCCCTTCTTCTCACCCCTTGGTTCCTTTCCTCTTTTCTACTGATCTCCTTTTGATTTTCATGAGCCTCACTCCCATCTTTCTTTTCTTTTTTCCTCTCTAGTGTCCACACATGAGAGAAAACACATGACCCTTGACCTTCTTTATACTTCTGTGTTTGGCAAATATCTATTTTTAATGAAGGTATGCCAATTCCTGCATTGAAATCCTTAATACTGCTTAGTAGTATTAGCTACTACTACTAGCTTAGTAGTCTTGAAAATATTATTATGTAATTTACTTACTTAGTTATTTACTCTTTTTTTTTTTTTTTTTTTTTTGTTCCAGGGATTGAACTCAGGGGCACTCAACCACTGAGCCTCATCCCCAGCCTTATTTTGTATTTTATTTAGAGCCAGGGTCTCACTGAGTTGCTTAGCACCTTGCCCTTGCTGACATTGGCTTTGAACTTGCAATCCTCCTGTCTCATCCTCCTGAGCCACTGGGATTACAGGTGTGCGCCATCATGCTGGCCACCATGCTGGCTAGTTATTTAGTCTTTAAGCATTAATTTAATTCAGTTTAATTGTTAAAACATTCTGAATTAATGGCATTCAAATGAATATAGGTGGCCTATTTTTTTTCTCTCCTCCAGGCACCAAACTGAGGTTAACTTTAATTCCCTCTGTTCTACTAATCCAACTTTTTAAAACCTTATTTGCAAAGGCCAGATAGTAAATATTTTAGATTTTGCAGGCCACATACGATCTCTGCTACATATTCTTTCCTATTTATTTTACAGCATTTTAAAAATGTAAAAATAATTCTTAGTTAATGAGCTGTATAAAAATTGACTGTGGTTTGGTTTTGATCCGTGGGCTCTAAATTAGATATAAATACATGTAAACACTTATAAAACAAGGTTCATATGAGTGTTAGTAATTGCTCTGATCTTATTACCACTTTTCCACTGTAAGTGGAGTTTTTTTTTTCCCATCCGTATCTTGTCTATATAATTTTTAAAACTAAAAATGCTTAGGAGGTATTTAATGCTGGAGATGGGTTAAAATCTATACAAACTTACACAATCACAGAATTTAATTGCTGGAAGAGATTTTACAGATTATCTAATATGAATCCCTTATTCATTAGATAACTCATAACTCACAGATAAATATGATTAAGTAACTTACAAATACTGGAGGGATAGCAGGCCTTCAAAGGAATCTTTGTGTAATTCAGTCAGGGAATTTTCACTGAGAATTCTGAAAGATGAAAAGGTTATTTCTGGACCAAAATTCAGCACAAAGATGGAGAATATCCAGTGGTAAAAAAGTATGAGAAAATGAATGCTGTCATATTCTCTTGCCAGGAGTATAAAGTGGCATAACCTTTTTGCGGGTAGCTAAAATTTCATATCTACAATAGTCTTCACCCCCCAAAATCTCATTTCTATTCTATAGAATTATATGCCCATGTTCACAAAGAAGTATGTTTATTGACATTATGCATGTAAACAGGAAAACCATATACACTCTAAACATCAATCAGTAGGGGAATTATTTTTAAATAAACCATGATATGTTCATACGATGGAATATTATGCATGAGTTCAAATGAATAGGGTAGGCTCTGTGTACTAAAAAGAAACCTGACATATGATGAAGTGAAAGAGTCAAGTTGCATGAATGTTACCATTTATGTAAAAAAAGATAATAAAACCATGCAACAAACCTATTTTGCTATATGTAAATATGTGTGTAGGCAAATGCATGGGGAAAGATCCAGAAGGTTATATATACCAAACTCAGAGTAGTGGTTTCCTCAGGGGTGGAGGGTTAGAGCACAGGGATGGTGTCTCACTATACCTGTTATTTCATATTTACTCATTAAGAATGTAATTATGTATTACTTACAAAATGGAAAATAAATTTAAATTGTTTTTTACTTACTTCAAAGGGGGTCCACGAAATTGAATTTTTATTTATTTATTTATTTTTTGCTGTGGTCCTGGGGATGGAATCCAGGTCCTTGCTCATGCTAGGCAATTACTCTACTTACTACTAAGCTACAAACCCAGTCCCCATGAAATTTAATTTTTAAAATAACCACCAAATGTCACTCAATACAGGCTGAATTAATTTATGGAGGGGAAAACCTTTTTCTAACAGTATTGACCTCAACATTCTAGACTAAGAAGGATCTTACAATGCATTTTTTTTTTTTTTTTTTTTTTTGTATTCATGTTTGGAGAGAATATACTCACAGTTTCTCAGCCCAACGGTAAGATTTCCATATGTTTTCTTCAATGTAAGAAATAACGTTTCCTTGGAAATTCCTGTGAAGAAACAGTTTATACCTTTGAATAAGTAGGGAAAAAAATGAACAGAAAAAGTAAAACAATCATGGAGAACATTCAAATATAGAAAAAACAAACGAAACAAAAACCCAGCTTTCTAATTTTCGGAACTATCAGCTTCCCGGTTTCACAATAAGATAATAATGTGAGCCACTGGCACAAATGATAAAGCAGAAGTTTAACTTCCTATCTGTCGAATTTCAACAGAAAAATGGCAAGAATTTACCATATTAACAAATATGAATTAAGAAACACATTGCAAGTGACACCAAAGCTTTGCCTAAGTGCCCTCTGTTGAAATATCTCCAGGTATTAGGAGGATAAGGACAATTAGAAATCACGGGAACTAATGTGCTGATGTGGAAAGATCTCTTGAACATGTTGCATAGAAAACAAGTATGAATCAGTGTTTTTTTCTTTTTTAAACTTCATCAGGGAAAATTATGCATAGAAGAGAAAGCAGAAAGAAAGACACACACCAATATGTAACAGGGGTCATCTTATGGGTGGTAGGGCATGGACAACGGGTGAAAAAGGATAGAGGTATAGATTTTCACTTTGATCCAATATACTTCTGTTGACTTTTTTTTTTTAATGTGAGAATGTATCTATGAATGACATGTTTAAAGAAGCTGTTAAATTATGTTCAGTTTCAACTCTGCAGATACCTTCAACTTTTTTTTTTTTAACTCTGTCCTTATCCCTTAGCAATAACTTTTCTGTTTATACATCTTTACATAGACTTTTTCTTGGCATTTGGGGTTGGAGGATAAGCCTGCTCATCTAGTGGACAAATGCCTAGTGGACGTTTCCACTCAACCAGAAGCCTTTGGAGGGCTTTATGTTCCCCACTAAGAAATGGCTAAGACTGAACTCATTTCTCTCCAACTGGCTTTCCTTCCTGGTGTTGTTTTCCACCTGCTACATCACCAGCATTCTCATTTTTTATCCAGGACAAAACTCGTGGAGCCATATTTTATTTTTCTCTTTTCTATACACCTCATCCCCTAACTCTTTTAGTCAATCATTAAAGCATTTGTTATTCTTCTAAAGCTCCCAGGATTTTTTTCCTTTTAACAGACTAAAGTCAAACCTTAAAATGTTTTTAATATCTTACTTTTAAAACCTGGCATTTTTATTTGTTATCAAACAGAATAAATAATTTGATTTTTCTTGTTCTAACTTTTATTTGTCCTTTTTAGTTATGGCAGTAGAATGTATTTTGACATATCATATACACATGGAGTATAACTTCCCATTCTTGTGGTTGTACATGACGTGGAGTTACACTAGTTGTATATTCATATATGAACATAGGAATGTTATATCTGATTCATTCTATTGTTTTTCCCATTCCCATCCCCTCCTCCTTCCCCCACTCCCCCTTGCGCTCCCAGGATTTTCTTTCTACTCCCATCACAACCACTCTGATTAAGCTCCTTCTTGCTTTACTCATAGATTTTGCTAAAGTTTTCTAGGTGGCCCCATTGAATTAAGCTTTCTCTTCTAGATCACTCTAAAAATGGATTATAAAATTATCTTCCTGTTTTAATTATTTTTATCTCTTGCTTGAAAACTTTCAGTGGCTCTTCATTTCTCACTGTGTAACTTTCAAACACCTATAGTTGATATTTAAGATTTTTCATATTACCTTTCATTGATTCTAACCCAATACTTTGTAGGCCTACTAGTCTACCAAATCCTGGTCATTCTTGCAGCCATTCCTTTGTGTAGATATACTTCCCGTTTTTTTCTTTAACAATTATAGCCACTTTCAAGCACCAGGTAACATTTGAGCCTATCTGTACAGCTTTCCCAACATCCATACCTCAGTAATGAAAGATTCTGAAGAATTACAGCACCTGTGGTCTGCATCCTCTTTTAGTACTTAATTATATATCATCTCCATTTTTAGTCTTCTTCCCACCTATCATTTTCGTGTTCTGTAAACAATGTCATATTTCTGTGGCTCCCATAGTACTTAGCCCTCAGTTGGGCACAAAATGGATGTTATATGAAAGCCAAGGCTAAGATGAATTCTGGACATAACTGAGGGACTGAATAATTATATTAACAGCTAGTATTCATATATGATAGGCACCGACATGAGTATTACATGTACTCTCTCATCTAAATTTCACAACAATCCTATGAACTGGTAACTATCATAATCCCCATTTTCCAAATAAGGAAACTGAGACATAGAGCTTTTTTGCCCAAGGTCACAATGCTAATAAATGAAAGATCTGGGTTCAAAGTCAGGCAGTCTTATTCTAGAATGTACTCTTAACCACTTGGTTGTATCATCATTAATGAGTTGTAAAGCAGATGGAGCAAAATGGTAAAGCTTAAGCAATGATATGATAGGGCTAAATAAAAATGGGTAAGAAAATAAAGGATGATCACAAGTGAAAGATTGGAGAAAGGACACAAGAGTAAGAAGGAAAAAGAGGATATGGAGAAGTTGACAAGCAAAAACTAAAAGCAAAAAGTCAGTCAGTGTGGGTTGGGGAGATGAGAAAGGTCCCGGAGACCCTTGAGGAAAAGGGTAGGCAGAATTCAGAGCACAAATGAGGAAAGGTGATTCTTACAAGACTGTGAAGGTGCCATTGTAGCTGTAGGGCTCTAGCACAGGCACTCGGTGGAGTTTCTGCATTGGGGCGAGACCAACACACAACAGTGTCTCATCTTGGCAGGTACAGAGCTCACATATACTAGTGTTCTTGGTGACATTTTCTTCCTTTTCTGTGGCATAAATTTCGGGGAAATGAGTTGTGGTTTGGTCTGGCTCCACTTGTGCAACTGTGAATTCAGTCATATTTGTTTGCTGTGAAGTTGTTTCAGTTGTTGAAAGAGTTGTAGGAGTTGTAGAACTTTCAGTTGCCACACTGGGGAGTTCCACTTCCACAGGTTTAAATGCGAAGCTGGGTACTGTTGAATAATGAACTTGATTCTCAGTTAGGACCTGTGGCTGAGTTGAAGTTTCTTGTGTTGGAATTATTCCTTCTTGATACTTTGGAAGCAAAGTTGAGGTTTTCTGCATGGTTGGAAAAACAAATACGGGGACCGTTGGAAGAGATATAGAGAACGTTCCAATAGCTATAGGGAACGATGAAAGAGCTACAGGCTTCTTCTTCGCTCTAGAACATTTAGTGGGTTTTGGAGTTGAGGTGAGTTCAAGGTCCAAAGGTTGAAATGTAACACTGGGTGATGTTAAATCCTGAGCTTGATTCTGACTTAGGACCTCAGTTGAAGTTTCCATCTGAGTTGTGGTTGCTTGTTGGGCTGAAGAAAATCCAAAGTTTTCAGGGAATCCTCGAGACTGGGAAGGGGCATTAGACTGGGTTGGATAAAATGTAACTTGCTGGGAGGAAACTGGCTCAACTTCTTTAGTGGCTTCTGAAGGTACAGTAACTATCAGAGCCACATGTTGAACTGTGGTTTTAGGCAAATTTGAAGACCCACTTCTGAACATTACTTCTAGATCTTGAGGTGAAAATGACATGGAATCACTGAAGGAAGCAATAGTCGGGACAAATGTGGATTCTGGAGGTTTAGTTGGGAGTGTTTCCTGGACAGGTGGAAGTTCAACACTCACGGGGGGCGTTGAGGGCAGAGATGAGCTCTCCTGCTGACTTGATAAAGATTCCTCAGGCAGCTCTTCAAGCTGACTGGGGACCTCTTGATCAATTGGAGGCTGTTCCTCCTCTAGAGGGGGGCTTGGCTGAGGTTCCAACTGCTCAGGGGACACCGAGGACTCATCTAGGGTCTCCTGTTGCGCTGAAGTTTCAACCTCATTATTCAATTCTGGAGTAGGAGACTCAGCTTGATCAGAACCTAGAGAAGAACCTGTCACATCCTCACCTTCTGGAGATTGACCTACATCGTTAGGGAGCTCTGGAGGCACAGTTGGGGCTTCAGGCTGGGATGCAGAAGGTCCTGACTCATTAGTTGGAATTGAGGGAGGAACTATAGCCTCACCATTAATCATAGAAGTTCCCAGCTCTGTAGTGGGTTCAGGTGTTATAGTCATTAGTACATCTGCAGGTTCACCGGTCACACTGGGCAAGTCTAGAGATTGCACCGGTACTTCCAGCTGGCTTTCAGAAGACTGGACCTCCCCAGGAGACTCAGAAGGCTGAGTTGGGGTCTCTTGCTCACTGAGAGAAGGTTCAGTCTCCACAGGAGGGCCCGGAGGCTGAGCTGGGGTCTCTTGCTGGGTTAGAGAAGGTTCTACCTCCTCCGCATACTCTGGAGGCTGAACTGGGGCCTCCTGAACTGGAGCCTCCTGAACTGGGGCCTCCTGAATTGGGGCCTCCTGAACTGGGGCCTCCTGAACTGGAGCCTCCTGAACTGGAGCCTCTTGAACTGGGGCCTCCTGAACTGGGGCCTCCTGAACTGGGGCCTCCTGAACTGGAGCCTCTGGCTGAACTGGGGCCTCCTGAACTGGGGCCTCCTGAACTGGAGCCTCCTGAACTAGGGCCTCCTGAACTGGGGCCTCCTGAACTGGAGCCTCCTGAACTGGGGCCTCCTGAACTGGGACCTCTGGCTGAACTGGGGCCTCTGGCTGAACTGGGGCCTCCTGCCGGGCTAGAGAAGATTCGGCCTCCTTGGTAGGTTCCGAAGTTATGATAATTTCCATGTCTGCAGGCCTACCTGTAACACTGGGCAAGTTATAATAATGAACTTGATCCTGACCAGCTAAAGAGGGTTCAGAGAGCTCTGAAGTCTGAGCTGGAGCCTCTTGTTGGGTTGATGAAGGTTCTACTACTTCAAGACCCTCTGAAGGCTGGGTTGCGGCCTGCTCCTGGCCTGAAGGAAGGTGAATCTCTTTATCTGCCTGCGGAGTTACGGTAACCAGATCTGCAGGTTTACTTGTGACAACCGGCTGAGTGTCACTTCTTAGAGATGAAAGCTTATGATGCATTGATGCTTCACCTCGAGCCTCCTGGTCCTCAGGAACTTCTTGCTGGGACGAAGAGGACTGGAGCTCCTCAGGAGTCTCTTGGGCCTCCACAGAAGGTTCAACCTGGTCAGGAGTTTCTGGAGACTCCTCTGAGTTCTCCTGGGATTCCGGAGGTAGGTTGCCAGAAGAAGCTACATCTGTACTTGGATACACATAATCATCCTGCAAGTTGTTCTGAAGCTGAAGTTTTGCAAATTGCTTTGGAGTTCCACCAACAACTTTAGCAAATCTCGGATGCTGAGCTACATCCTTCTTCAGATTCAGTGGTGAAACAATAAACTTTGCTGCTTTTGCACTCTGACTATCTAGAGGTGGAACAAGTACTTCAAATGACTGGTGATCTGTAGACTGATCCAGATTGACAGTATGAATCTTACTTTTGAGTCGAGCATTGGAACCAATTCTGGGAGCCTCTCTTTCGGAATTAGTTTGTCTTGATGCAGCAAACTGATCTTGAACAGCAAACTGATCCATCTCTGGGGGCGGCTCTCCAGGTGAAACCCTGCCCAAGAATGGAAGCAAACTGTCAGTTAACTTCCGTGGTGAGTCCAACATCTGGGAGCGAGCAGAGGACCCCAGGTCATCAAAGACTCCCGGGTCTGCCGGGGGTGTAAGCGCATGGGGCGATAAGGGTGGGAGTTCAGAGGAGAGCAGAGACCAGGGCTTGATAGGCCCTGGGTGCTCAGCGGTCAGCTGGAGAGGGTCCTGGGGCGACTCCAGAGGCTGAGCTGCCTGGACCAGCAGCCACAATGGTTGCCACGTGAGGAGAAGCCCTGGTGCCCAGAGGCGCAGCAGGGACATGACGTGCGGAGGCTTCGGGGCACAGCGATCTAGGCCAATGGGGCGCGGGGCGCGCCTGTGGGAGCCTAACCGCCTGTGGGAGCCTAACCCTTATGGCAGCCCCTTGAGGCGTGCGCCTGGGAAACCTCAGTGGCCCTGCCCCACCCTTTATTTATGACACCTTGATTATGACAGCTTTATTAGGCTCGCTCAGACGGGGAGCCTTTTCCCACAATCAACCAACCCAAGCTTCCCTTCCCCAAGCAGGGGCCACAATCGACCCCCACAGGCCCCCTCCCCTACATCGAAGCAGGATCTGGGCCCTAGATGTGGGTGGCACCAGGACTCTAGCAGCCCATTGGGTGGGGGGCGGCAGAGATTCCCAAGGAAGTCACAGGACTGAGCCTCTGGGGATATTCAGTAGTGCTAGTCCAGTTCTGGCGGCCTGAATTCTTCCTCTTCCAGGCTGAAATCCCAGAGATATTCTTCCTCCCCTTGGCTATACTGCTTCCAAGAGAAGCAAGTGATCTGTAAAACGAGGGCCAGTTAGGTTAGCAGGCAGACTACACATTAAGGTTATTTATTCCAAAATGTTGCCATTTGCTCTAAACTCTCTATCCTATTTCATGTTTAATAATTAATTCATCACTCTGTTAGGCTGGGGCTACCATTGAAATCAGTGATGACTCCGAAATTTCTGTAGGAGGGGTTTTAGGCAGTGGGCAATTCAGTCTGAGAAAGGGGTGTGAATCCGTGTGGACAGCCCTTTACACTGGCATGGGAAAACATCTCCTTCCCACCTTGGCTCAGGTAGGCGTGACAACACCACTTTTTTAAAGGTGACTCTTTTTTTTAAAATTTTTTTTTTAAGAGAGAGGAGAGAGGAGAGAGAGAGAGAGAGAGAGGAGAGAATTTTTTATTTAATATTTATTTTTTAGTTTTTGGCGGACACAACATCTTTGTTTGTATGTGGTGCTGAGGATCGAACCCGGGCCGCACGCATACCAGGCGAGCGCGCTACCGCTTGAGCCACATCCCCAGCCCCTAAAGGTGACTCTTGTGCACATATCTAGAGAAGGCAGGATGTTAAAGCCTGCAACTTAAATAGTTTTCTTGAAACACTACTAAGACTAGAACCCAAATGACTTTTTTTTCAGAGCCCTTATAGTAATCTGTTTTATTACTTATTACCTGACACAACCCTAGTGCATAAAGATGTGTCATCTTCTTATTCCCAGTGCCTTGCATATGGCTGAGCACATAGTAATGGTTTTCAAAGTCACCTCCTTAAGGGGTGGATCTGCTCTTATAATGGGATTTCTACAGTCAGTGTGGACTTACTTCCTTTCACATTTCACAGGAAGTGAGACTTCTTAAACTTAAGTTTCCTTAACTGGTTTTATTTAAATTGAACTAAAACTTTTACATGGAAATAACTTAAAATACTGTTTCAGAATGCAACCCACTTCCTCTGCCTTTTCAAAATAAAACACCCCACATTTTTGAAGAGAGTCATATAATTGAAAATCTCCAAATTAATCCCCCCGCCCCCCGCATAAAACATATTTTTGTGCCTCCCCCAAATATCTTATACATAGTAAATAATGCCTAATCTAGAAATTACTTTGGCAACTTACTCCCTAGTTAAGGGCTTTCATATAATTGATTTACAGAAAGGTTCTTCAGCAAAATATTCTACTTGAGTATAGGGAGATGTTGAGATTTAGGTAACACACCACATTTTGGAGGCATAATAGTTCTCAAAGCTACAACACAATCAAACCTAAGGCTGTAGTTACTCTGTTGCCAAATCTCTGTGATCCTACTTGAGGGAAAATCTAAAAAGACAAGCAGCCCACTTTCTCTAACTCTGGAAAGGGAGCCTAGCTCCTCTTTTGAGTCTGTAACTACAGTAGTCCCTTGAGAGGTCTCAATTCTACTCTCTAAACTTCAAACAATGGGTCAGGAAGTCCATAAATCCCCTATAATCAAAAGCAGTTTTAGAGTTTCATTTTTCTAAGAATGATACATGATGAAATGCTGAAGTCTTTCAATAACACTGGTTTCTTTTCTTTTCTTTATGGTACCAGGGCGCTCAACCACTGAGACATATTCCCAGCCGTTTTTTGTTTTTTTTTTTAATATTTTTAGCTGTCAGTGAATCTTTATTTTATTTACTTATATGTGGTGCTGAGAAACAAACCCAGTGCCTCACACATGCTAGGAAAGTGGTCTACCACTGAGCTATAACACCAGGCCACCTAGCCCTTTTTTTTTTTTAAATTCTTTTCTTTTGAGACAGCGTCTTGCTGAGTTGCTTAAGGCCTTGCTAAGTTGCTGAGGCTGGTTTTGAAATCGTGATCCTCCTGCCTCAGCCTCCCAAGCTGCTGGGATTACAGGCATGAACCCCGCACCCAGCCCACTGGTTGTTTTCAATCATGGCTACACTGACTATGGAACCCCTGAGCTTTCATCTTCACAAGGAAATAGCTAACACTTAGGAGGTATTTACATTCTCGGAGAAGGTTGTTAATGCAGCTGAACCATTATTAATCATTTTAGTGGCCTGTAACATTCATAGAGGTATGTGTAGTCTCACCTCTAATATGGGTTTGTAACTTGGTGAGTGCAGTTCATCTAAACTGCTTTTTAAGTCATATTCTCAAGCAGGAGCTACATGATGGGTAGACAAATAATTTATTTTTCCATATTTTTATTGGTGCAAAATAAAATTTCTTTGCTCTCAGGCTGGGGATGTGGCTCAAGCGGTAGCGCGCTCGCCTGGCATGCGTGCGGCCCGGGTTCGATCCTCAGCACCACATACAAACAAAGATGTTGTGCCCGCCGATAACTAAAAAATAAATATTAAAAAAAAAATTCTCTCCTTACTCTCTGTCTCTCACTCTCTCTTTAAAAAAAAAAAATTTCTTTGCTCTCTCACAATTCTATAATTTTTCTGCAGGACTCCCTTAGTTGATTTCATTATCACTTATCACCACCAGAGGTCAGAGGAACCTTCCAATTAATCAGGGGTCCTGAAAATGATGAAGCAAAGTACTGTGGCTTAGAAATAATAAAATAACATTTGTTTAGGGCTTATTAGGAATGCAATACTTAAAATGTTTCTTCTACCCCATTTAATCTTTTTTAACTCTTTTTTTTCATATTTATTTTTTGAGGTATAGATGGACACAACACAATGCCTTTATTTTTATGTGGTGCTGAGAATCAAACCCGGGTCCCGCCCATGCTAGGCGAGCACTCTATTGCTGAGCCACAATCCCAGACCTTTTTTTAAACTCTTTTTTCAGTTGTAGATGGACACTTTATTTATTTGTTTTTGTTTGTTTGTTTGTTTGTTTATATGTAGTGCTGAGGATCAAACCCAGTGCCTCACACATGCTATGCAAGTGCTCTATCACTGAGTCACAGTTCCAACCCCTCTTTCTATCCCATTTAATTTTAACAGTCACTCTATGAATTCAGTATCAATGAATGTCAGGTGTATCCAAGATAAAATCTCTGGCAGGTTATGATATTTGTGCATCTCTTTTATGACTTTAGGTTCGTCTTGGCACCAGATATAAGGTAGTTCAACATCAAGCCTTTGCCCTAAACAGTTCACAATGCCAAAAACTGGCAAATTACTACTTTGGTTTCAATGGATGGTCAAAAAGGATCATTAAGGTAAACTCTATATAGACTTTCTTTGAGTACACTCTTCTTTCAACATTATAATCCTAGACTCTAAAAGGAGGATTGAACTGTATTGTAGAGGGAGATGTGAGAGGCTACCTACCACTGAAGGTGCGTGGATATATTTGAATCGGCCCACAACCTAGAATTAATAATAATTTCCAGGCATGGTGGTACACACCTGTAATCCCAGCAGCTCAGGAAGCTGAGGCAGAAGGATTGCAAGTTCAAAGCTAGTCTCAGACACTAAGCAATTCGGCAAGACCCTGTCTCAAAATAAAAAATCAAATGGATTGGGGATGTAGCTTAGTAGCTAAGTGCCCCGGTTCAATCCCTAGTACCAGATAAATAAATAATAATGATAATCACCTTAATCATCTGAATGGTGTTGTCTGTAGTTTTCTCCAGTGTCTGTGTATTGTGTAATAAAAAATGCTTTCCTATATCTAGTAATTTAGATCCAAATCTTACCTGATTTTTGAAGCTGTGGGATATCTCAGTCTGTGATTATTGGAGTTTAGTTTTATTTCTGTATGTTAAAATGGGGAGGGAGCGAGGCTTAGCGTGTACCTCAGTGGTAGAGCACTTGCCTAGCAAGTGGAAAAAAAGAAAAGTAAAAAATCCTAGAAAGGCATTTTAATTCAAATCCTAATAGCTTCAGGAGCTTTCTGACCTACATCCCCAGTCCTATTTTGTATTTTATTTAGAGACAGGGTCTTACTGAATTGCTTAGCGCCTTGCTTTTGCTGAGGCTGGCTTTGAATTTACAATCCTCCTGCCTCAGCCTCCTGAGCCACTGGGATTACAAGCGTGTGCCACCATGCTTGGCTCCTAAAGCACTTTTTAATCCTACAATGTCAGAGCTGGATAGTAAAAGAAAAGTGGCACAGGACTAATCTCACACACACCTGGGATAAGAAGTGAGTTTGTTGTCAGGAGCCTAGAGAGAGGGACAGCAGCAGCAAGCAAGGGAGAGCAGCAAGCACCCTTTGAATCTCACCTTTTATAGGCTAGAATCATGGCTGCACATTACGGGAGGGTTTAGTTTTGACTGACATACTAAGCATCCCCTTATCTTATGGAAGGCAAATTTATTTCTTGGGAACAGAGACAGGCAGTTTTCCTATCAGAGGGGTGACAGGAAAACCAGCATGTCCCTTTATCTTCTCAAGGAGAGAACAGGGAAACCAGTATGTCCCCATCTCAAGGGCCAGTAAGTTGTCTCCTATCTCTCAATGAGAGAACAGGGAGAGACCACCATGTCTCCAGGCTGGTAGGTTTTATCTTGGGTGAAGTTTCTATTTCTTGGGAATAAGAACAGTATTCATAAAGTGGAGATAGGGAAAGGGAAGATATCTTGGCTGCAGTTATGCTACCAGATAAGACTCTATATAAAACAGGTCTCCTTTGGTTTCTAAATAACACTTCTCAGATCTGTGCTGGTCTATGATGTTTTCACCTATCCTCAGTAAAATCAGAAAAGGAAAACATGTCATTCTGAAATTTTGTAATAAAGTATATTTCATTTTCCTACATGTATGACCTCCCTACAATTTTGATGTTAAAAATATTTAAGGAAGAGATGCTGAAATAGAGAAGATAGTTATTTTAATACTTAAGCATTAACATTAAAAGTTGAAAACCTTTATTTTAGGGTTTTTTTTAAACATTTTTCTGGTCTGGAAACCATTGAATAATCAACTCTTTTGTCTTATATCTGATGCAGTTAGGGATCAGAGGTAGAGGCTTTAGGACCCCATATAACACTCCAGTTTGGTCCGACACTACTGATGGTGCCTATGTGCAGGACATTCTTCTGTGTCTTTGCCTTGTCCCTAAATAGGCTCTACTCCATGTCAGCCCCCTCCAAGCAAATTGGATCCTATCCAGAAAAACTTTTTTCTTTAATCATCTAGATTCTAACTCATTCTACCAAAGCAACCAAAAATCATTGGTAGCTGGCACTATTTCTGTGTTCCACCACTACTTTTTCCACCTCAAATACCACAGCCTTAGCCCACCCATTACCTACCTCTAAGCTTCCTCTTTTACTTCAAAAATAGTTGTCTTGGGGGAATTACACAAATCTTGGTACTCTTTTAAACCAATAATTGTAGATTTTATTACCCACTTCATTGTCCATTGTAAGTTAGTGGATATTTCTGCTTCTCTGCCTCAATTATGAACACCCGAAGGACAATAGTTATGTCTTCCTTCTTCCAGAATCTGGTACACTCCTACTGTAGTAAGAACCCAAATGTGTGTGTGTGAATATAAATAAACTAACATATTTCTTGCCCAGGGAAAACCTTAGTACATTTTAAAAACCCTAGAAGTCATCCTTTTGGTTTGCAAATCAAAGTCAGGAGCAAGGATACTGGGCCTGGGTGGATGCACGGAGGAAGTCTAAGAAAATCATTTATCCCTGGGTTTCTTCATTTTATTTGTGAGTGGGAAGGGAAGAAAATAAAGTGGAGAAAAGAGGAAGAAGTGAAGAATCCCAGAATAAGGACAGGAATTTTGGAATGACTCCACAGAGTACCTGCACCCTGTCTCATCTCAGGTGGCATCCTGTCATCCAGTGGGAGAGAGGCCGGCCTGCACAGTGCAACCTCCATTCTAACCTGTGGAGAAAAAAAAATACATAGGTCCTGCTTCCCACTTAGCAGCAGCTTCTCCATTCACCTGTCCCAGTTCCTGGTGAGTCTCCCTGCAGAGCAACAGCAAGAATTCCCTTCATTACTTGCTCTCTAGCTTGTTTTCCAGGCTTCTTTAATTCTTCCTTTGAATTTCCCTCCTCTCTTGTCCTTTCCCTCTTTCCTCATTCAGAATGCTTCTATATTTTCAAATCCTCATCTCCCTCCAAAAATGGACAGTACTGTTTTACAAGACTAAGAATTACTTGAAAAGGAAGGAAAAAAGAAAAGAAAATCCCACGTGCAACCTTTGACTCTTTCAGAAAGGATCAGCCTGGATACTCATCAATGTCTCATTTTTTAAGGTGTTTGTCTGTAAGGAACTCAGAAACCTTGCAGGGGCAACCATTTGCATGCCCAGTGTGAAGCACAGAAAAGGTTAGTGAATGTCTACCATTGAGGAGCTGGAAGCTTTGAGGATGTCTACCCAACTGAGCAGCTCCTACCTATTGGCAGCTATGTTTGTATTGCTTAAATCTTCCTATGCCTATAGCTGATTGGACCAAGGAAGAACATCCATGGTCCAAACTGAACCAATCAGATTCTCTGTCGTAGAACTTGGACTAGGACTGAGTCTAGCCACTCCTTCTAATTGCTTATGACTTCAGCTCATAAACTTGGAACTTTGATAGGCTTGTGGATGGGGGCAGAGGAAGCAGGTCTACATAGAGATTAGTGAAGTGAACGCACCAACAGACACAGAAACCTGCCATGGAAAGCTTCTGGCAGTTTCCAGTCCTAATTGCATTCTCTTTCTGAGGTCTAGCTTGCACCCTTTCAGTGGGCTCAGTGAGACACCTTCTCCTGTCAGAATAAATTTCCCTCAGCTAGCTCAAGTTGTTTTCTGTTACTGCAATCAAAATAGTTTTGTTTAGTATAATATCAGAGAATGGACCAAACCCAAGTCTTCTCAGATTTCCAAGCCAGATCACTATCCCACATTTTTCTAGACTTCTACAAGAAAGTGCCCCCAGGAGCCTCTCCCATGGCCTCTTTCTCTGCCACTCCTCCTCCTTGGGGTCCTGCCCATTATTCTCTCCTCACCAGTTCCTCATCCCCCTTTGTCCAGATATAATCTTTTTTGCACAGTTGATGCTCGAGATAAGGTCCGGTTCCAGCAGATCTATCAGGGGGAAAGAGAACATTTGTTAAGAGTACAGAGGACAATCATAAAGACGGAGGCAGATTCTGGCCTTCCTTGCACAGGATCTGCCACCTGGGCTTGAACTCATCCACATTAGAACTCCCTCCCAGGGTTCTTTTAGACGCTCTTATAATGACTACTAGAGATTGGGCGTAGCTGGTGCTGTGGGCAGGAGAAGCAGGAGGGACACTATTTGGGCCTGTCCACTACCATTCTTCCTAGTCAGGGTAGACGGTGCTTCCCCCAAAGTTTTCAGGGTTTCCAGGGAAAAGAAATACCAAAAGAGGCAGCCCAGAATCAAGGTAAAATCCTGCCTAATGAGGGAAACTCTTATTTCTTAGAACCTAATATTTCTTTAGGTGAAGATTCCAGAAATATTAGAGTAACGAGGAGGTAAGGGGCAGAGTCCTGGGCCTTGTCACGTCTCCTGGATCACCTCTGAGGTGAGGAGTTTACACTTGGCCTTTGGTCAGACTGGTATCCCTGCATACTACTGAAGGGTTAGACTTGAGCCTTCAAGCCACAAGTTGCATTCAATGCCATTCTTCTTTCAGAGATGATGTCTCACTATGTCACCCCAGGCTGGCCTCAAACTCCTGAGCTCAAGCCATCCTCCTGCCTCAGCTTCACAAGTCGATGGGATAATAAGCATCCCATCACCTCAGGTTCAGTTCTCCCTTTGGTCCTCAGCTTCCTCATTTGTAAAGTGGGAATCACAAACAGTTTTGAATGGAAAACTGGCATGGAAATTTGGATAGAATGAGGTAAGCATGTAAAGTACAACCAACTTTGGTGCTTCAGGATCTGTAGAATCCTTTGACTGGATGGGTAACAGGGCCAGTAAACCAAGCCTCTGCTCAGTAAAGGGATTCCCTGACTCTTAGAACTCTCTAAGGACGTGCCCAGGCTGTGGGTAGGAAGAGAAGTCCTGTGAGTACAGCCTGGTCTCCTCTCTCGTCCCTCCCACCCTGGGACCCAGGCCAAACCTTCACAGTCCACGTGGCAATAGTTTTCTGAGTGACTCTGATAATTGTTGCACCAGTAGTGGCTGTTGATCTGGAAGATGCCATAGTCAGTGCTGCCATCTGCATTTTCATTTATCTTTGAGACGTTGAACTTGCTTTCCACAAAAGCCAGGCAAATCCCTTAGGATGGGGAGAAGAGAATCAGGATTTAGGGAGGACCTAGCTGAGTGGGAGAGAGATGGCATAGAAAGGAGGACAAGGATTCAGAGGAAAGGAACAAGATCTGGGAGGCTAGATGGAACTGGAGGGCTGGAAATGATCATGGGCATCTCATCTTATTCTTTGGTCCCTCCAGCCACCAATCAATATAACCAGCCATTCATTACCCTACCATCCACCCATGCTTTCTGATTTCTTGAGTATCTACTGTGTGTCAGGAAATATGCAAAGCCTAACAAGGGAAATTAACTGGGTCAACTATAGATGTTGCTTTCAAGAAAATTTTAGTATAAGAATGATAATATGTACCTTAAAAACCACAAAGCAATGTAAAAAAGAGAAAGTGTTGCAAGACAGTTGCACAAATTCCAGACCAAAAGGGAGATGTCCCTGCCACACAGAGACATGAAACCTTTGCACCAGCCATTTCCTGTGTCTGGAATTTTCTTCCTCTGGCATTTGATTGATCAGATTTTCCATTTCATTAAGCACTGCTCAATGTCACTTCCTCAGAGAGTCTTTCCTTAAGTTCTCCATCCAGAACAGTCAGTGTCACCTGTCACACACCCTACTACTTTATTCTTCTTCATGCATTTATCGCTACCAGATGTAATACTGTGTGGTGTGTGTGTGTGTGTGTGTGTGTGTAGGGAAGCGGATTTGTTTGTATCCCTAGACTCTGAAACAGTTCTTGATATATAATAAGTGTTCAATTAATAATTTTTGCAGGAATGTGAAATGCTGGGAAAAGCTTCCTGGCTTTGAAAAGAAGAACAGGAGAGAAAGAAAGATGGCTAAAAAGCATAGCACTTACAGTCATTCAAGGAGTAACCCTCATATCCATCCAATTCATTCTTGTACAGCACCCTGGCCAACTCACAGCGATGCATGCGAGTGGCCTGATTTATGACAAGGAGGCAGCAGGCCACAGTGATGTGCAGCACCCTGGTCATCCTCAGAGGGGAAAGGGTGTCCAGTAGGGCCTACAGGTCTTGTCTCACAGACTTCTTGCCGGTTTTCACTTTAGAACCTGGAGAATCTGGAGAGAATAAATTTCCTTGCTCACTCTCTATTCCCAGTCTCTTTCCTTTCATCTATTGTTTTATAAATATATTTTAATTTAAAGATTTACAAAAAGAGACTCTAATAATCCTCCATGTACCCTTTTCTCAGCTTTGATAGTTAAAAACCAAGGCCAATCTGATTTCCTTTGTAGGTCATTCTGTACTAGACACTCAGGTACCAACCACATTTGGGTCCTGCAGCTAGGAGGGAGAGATGATGAAAACTATGCTTCACTGGCATTTGTGCATGTCTATTTGAGCATGTCCTTTCAGAATAAGAGTTAGGTAGGACACTGGGGCTGGGGTGGTGGCTCAGTGATAGAGCGCTTGCCTTGCATGTGTGAGGCACTGGGTTCAATTCTCAGCAGCACATTAAAAAATAAAGATATTAGGTCCATAAAAAGAAAAGAGTTAGGACACTGGATGGTGAGTTCCTCCCCCACCCCTCACCCTTAGACACATACTCTGCCTTATGTGGGGTGGGCTGGTTGAAGGTTCGACCCTTTTGTTTCCACTCCAATGTGGTAACTTAAAGCAAGTCAGAGTGACATGGTTGTTCAAATAACCAGGCTCACACTGGAGAAAGGGCTTTGGATTCACACCACCTGCTTTCAAAGGCTGGGTTGCTGCGTGACTTTGGCAATACACTTAATTTCACTTATAAAATGAAGATATGTTAATACTTACTTAATAGGGAAGACATGATGATTAAATAAAATAATAAATGCCCAGGTCTTGGTTTCACATTTCCCACAAAATGAGCCCAGGATTCCTAGGAGTACGGCAATTCCTAAGCTAGAGCAGGAAAGGGTATGAGATAATTCTGAAATGTCTTGAACTGAACAAGTAAGGAAGTGCTCAAAATATGGATTGAGGCATGTCAGATAGACTTAAGGGCTAGCTCAAAGGGCCATCGGTTGGCCAAACCTTGAAGAGTGTTTTTATATCAGCTTCATTGAGCTATAAGGCACAATGGATAATTAATTTATTGAAAGTATACAATTCAATAGATAATTTATCAAAAGTATACAATTCAATTCCAGACATATGAAACTATTATCAGAATCAATTTCAGGACATCTTTATCAACCCCAAATGAAGCCCTGTACCCATTAACATTTTGTAGCCATCATAGATTGGTTTGAGCAAGAATTATCAGCAGGTGCTGAGTTTGAGAGGCAGGAAGCTTGATGACAAACTGGATTAGCCCGAGCCTGGAGACAATTCTTTTACTTCTCTCACAGCCCTCACCCCAGAGTTGCCGATTTAGTCAATAAAATTACACGATGTCCAGTTAAATTAGAATTTCAGGCAAATAACAAATCGTCGCTTAGTTTAAGAATGTCCCTCGCAACCCTCCCCACCCTAACTCAGAGGCTTTCCTCAGAGACCCCCCTCTTTGAGCCTGGGAAGAAGGGAGCTCCAGGTCTACCCACGAAGTCCCCTCTGGGTTCTCTCAGAGAAGACAGTGGCCCTAGAACGCGGGTTCCCACCCACCCCTTCTGAAGCTTACCTCTTTCCCGCCCCTCTCTGACCTCAGGTCCCAGTCTCTGCCCAGGGCTTTCTGTGAAATCTAGAGAACAAGGCGGTTTGGAGCAGGAACCTCTTCCTCACCAAGCACACTCAAGCCCCACCTGGCTAATGCCCCTCCTTGTTCTAAAGAAGTCAGGAGCGCTGGCAACTCCAGCGTTCTGGAACTCAGGTTCTGTGACATAATTCCCCTGGAAATACGCTGGTTCGAGACATGCAAACTGACCAAGCTTCAGGCGGAAATGGCAGATGGGCCTGGGAGGAGAGGTGACAAGTGTGTGGGAGCCTGCTGGGCCACACAGGGCTCCATCCTTCTGCCTCCCATCCTTTCTGGGAATAGGACCACACCGGGGGAAACCCCTTTCCCCACAGGTGTTTTTGGTGGGAGCTGCCAGTCATAGGATCCTGCCTCCTTGGGGTGAAAAAAATGGTCTGTGAATCCACATATTTTGAATTGAAACTACGTGCAGCTCAGCTTCTCAAAGGAAGCCTTAGGGTGCAGTGATAGAGGCTGGTAGTTTTAATTCCTGTGGATACGGCCTACATCAGAGGCTAAGCCTCCATGAAGAGACAGTAGCATCTGGGCCAGACTTGGAGTCCATCCTTTCTAGAATTCAAACACACCCTTCCTTTTCTGCAGCTCTGAGATTCAATAAATATCTCTAATATTCAATAAATATCTCTTTTTTTCATAAACAAGTTTGAATTGGGTTTCTGTCACATGCCACCAAAGGAGACCTGCCTATTATAGCCAGTTATCAGGTTAACCATCTATGAGATGGTGAACTAACAATATATCACCTCTCCATGAAGGTCACAACATCTCTCAGTGTCATTAGTTACCAAGGAAGTCTGAGAATTTTCCTCCAACTGTAGCGAAAAAAAAGAAAGAAAGAAAGAAAAGCTGAGAGTTTTGTCACTAATCGCCACTCAACCTCAGAGACAGAATGTTAGGATTTATGTAGAGTAATGTGGGCTTCTTAGTGGCCATCTTCATAGTGCCCCCCATAGGGGGAAGGGCAAAGGCAGCCAGGGCAAGATGGTGAGTGAGGAAGTCAGGGTCAGGGCCAAAACAAAAGAGCATGGAGAGGATCTTCTAATGAGGTCAACTTCCCGCATGCCTGTGATCCCAGCAACTCGGGAGGCTCAGGTAGGAGGATGGCGATTTCAAAGCCAAAAAGATCACTTCTATTGTGCAGCTCAGCAGATTAGTGAGGCACTTAGCAACTCGGGGAGACACTGTCTTTAAATAAAACATAAAAAAGGGCTGGGGATGTGGCTCAGTGGTTAAGCATCCTGGTTCAATCCCCAGTACCAAAAATAAATAAATAACACAAAAACTTCCTGGTCGACTAACTGCTTGTGGACACAAGCTGGGGACCCAAGCAGACAGATATTTCTGTACTTGTGTCCCTAAGTGGGGGGATCTAACAAAAACAAAAAAACAAACAAACAAACAAAAAACAAAAATAGATGCGTGGACAGAGACGGCACCAATCAGTAATAGTGAGGAGAGTATGAACATGGAAGGGATATGGAAAGGAGAAAATTCCAGAGACCATAAAAAGAATAGGCCAAAACTTCCCCACCAGACTCCTAGTTCCAGGGCCCCTTCTCTGGAGAAGTCCCTTATGGTCACTTTTGCAATAAACCTGCTGCTTGCTTGCTATCTCTGTGTCCTGATCTTCAGTTCTTTGCTGACTGGAGATAATGAACTCAGCACCCCTAGACTGTAACACTCACTTCCCTTCTCAGCAGGGCAGCAGCCCCTGCATCCTGGGGTAGGAAGTCAGGGGAAGCAAGGTGGAGGCAGAACCCTGGGGAAGATGGGTATCATTTTATGAGGTACTGTTTATGGTCAGAATTCTGCAGGTGCCTCAGATGACCCAGATAAATTTATCCTTGTAAAATTAGATCCCCTATCAAGAGGGACAACTCATAGGGCCTAGGCTACCTGCTGTCAGGCCTCTCTGCAGCTTAAAATCTTGGGGGTGATGATGTCAGCACTTGAAGAGGGACCAGAGGGCCCCACCCCACCCCAAGGCCCAGGATCTGTGACATACATGAGCCCTGGGTGGAGTCCTATACCTTCAGAGAAGTGGAAAATCCAAGCTGGGACACAAAGATCAATTCTGGATGTGCAGCCTGGGGTAAAAGGACAAATGCAGACTCCAGGCCATCTGTCTAAATATTTACAAGTTATACATCAAACTAAGGGACCAATAAATAAAATATATTCGGTGTTCATACCCTGATGGATTCTGAAGGGATCTTTAAAAGGATACAAATTGTAATTGTGTATCAAGCTGTGTTTGCAAATGACATAGTTAGCAAAATGTCAGATGACTGGATTTAGGTTTTTTTAATAACTTCATTTTATTTATTTTTATGCAGTGCTGAGGATCGAACCTAGTGCCTCACATATGCTGGGAAAGTGCTCTGCCACTGAGCTATACCCCCCAGGATGGATTTAGTTTTTATTGCACATGTCTGAGTGCTCTTTTATGAGCTGACTGTGTTGGGATAAGCAATAAAATGAAGATATACATAATTCACCAATATTAAAACTATTCCGTAGGCTGGGCACAGTGGGCCTGCCTGTAATCCCAGCAACTTGGAAGGCTGAGGCAGGAGGATCACGAGTTCGAAACCAGCCTCAGCAACTTAGTGAGACCCTATCTCAAAAAATGAAAAAAAGCTGGTGATGTAGCTCAGTGGGAAAGCACCTCTGGGTTCAATCCTCAGTACCAAAAAGGGAAAGGGAAAAAGAAGAATAATGTGTACTTTATTTAATGTTGCAAAGTTTTCCTCAGCTTACGTTTACAACTGAGGCAAAACTATACTAATTTTTTTTAGTACCTCCAGAATCATGAATAGGAGCACAAAAACATGCAGAAATGATAATCTCAGCACTATTAGAAAATGATACTTCATTCATGTCTCAGGTACTTGTTCTTGTCAGAAAAAGCTAACACAATCTATATGATTCCATTTGAACAAAACTAGAATGTGTAAACTGATCTATAATGACAGAGAGCAGAGCTGTAGGTACTTGGGAATTGGGGAAGTAGGAAGGGAAAGGAGGGGGTCATCAAGGAGCAAAAGGAAACTTGGGAAGAAATGGATATGTTCACTATCTTGATTTTGATAATAATTCCAGGCATGTCTATATGTCCAAAGTTATCAAATTGTACTCTGTAAGTTATGCAGTTTACTGTATATCAACACCTCAGAAAAAGTACTTAAAATATTTAAAAATTAGTATTGTTACACAAAATGAATCTTGTGAAAAGGAAGTTAAGGGTTGGGCAGGGTTGAGAACCCAGCATCAGGTAGATTGAGAAGTGGGAACAAGCTCCTCCCCCTGCCCTATCTGCTGTGCAATTCACTGAGAGACTACTAGAGGGCAGAAGTGGTCCTTGTACAGGAAGCGGGGGGCTGCAGGGCTCCCTAACTTCGGAGGTGGATGTTAAATACCCCCTTTACTCTTAGTAGAGCTGGAATTTGAACCATCGTCTCTTTGGTCCTGATTCCACCATATTGATGCCTCAGCACCAGGAGACCTCCCTGTGCTCCAGTGGGGTAGCCGTCATAGCCCAGGGTCTGTTACCCACTGGGCCGGCAGGGAGCAGTTGGAGATGGCACCAGGGGGTTGTGATTCTCCAGGTGCCTTTGGCAAGACTCCTCAGTTGACCTGAAACCCACGATTGTGAAGCAGGGCAATTTCCAGGGTCAGATGCTGCAACCTAAAATTCATTTTTAGAAGGGAAGGAGAAAGGAGAGAAAATTTAGTGGGGGCAGGGGATATGATGGCAGATCCGCAATGGAAGCCTTCCAATGAAAGCACTTGCTAACACTGAACACCAGTGCTGGACACAGGGAGTCCTTTTACCTTCACAGTGCTCTTGTCAAATAAGCTGCACGGAGGTTAAGTAACTCACTCAAACAGAGCTAGTAGGAGGCTTCAGGAGAATTTGAATCCAGGTTTAACACTGATTTGTCAGCTTAGCTACTACAATATAGTACACACTTAAATGGAATGGTCCTTCTCAGTTCTTTGGTTCATGTGTTAAACTGGTTGGTGTTGGTCTCAGATGGTGGATGTTCTAGTTTAGCCTTCTGAAGATAAAGTCTATAATGCTTCAAGAGAAGGTTAAGAGCCTGTGATGGTCCAGGAAGGAGGTTCCCCTTTCCACCCCCTTGCCCCTGTTTGTGTTGAACATTTACAATGTGTGAGGTTCCGTGCTAAGGTTGATACTTTAACAGTGATAATAAGGGCAGGTGGGCCAAGGCCAGCAACAAGGAGTTAAGGGACAGGTAACATGCAGCTATGTAGTGATATTGTTCAATTGTGCTCACAGGAATTTGTGAAAAGCAGCTTAACCTAATAAGACCAGACCAGGCTAGGATGCAGGCCCAGGGAATGCACCAGAAGCCCTTGGGTATCAGAACAAATTTGAGCATCCTGGTGAGCTGGTAACTGGCCCATAGTCCATGGGTGGGTGAGTCCTCCAGCCAATTCTCTCCCTTCCTTCCTCAACTTTGGAATAGTTCCCCTGAGATCATGCAGTTTGATGCTCCAGGCCAAGTGCCCCAGGAAAGTGTCCCTCCTAGTTTGGATTCTGCCAAAGCCAAGGGCCCTGGGCTGGTGCCTACCATGCCCTCTCTGGGCCATTTTATTCCCAGGAGACACTGATTGGGTTGTTACAGCCACCAAATTAAAGCTCCTGGGCTCAAGTGGGAAGACAAAGTAAAAAGGAGGCCAGTGAAAAGACATCCTCACAGACCCTTTCTTCCTTTCATAGATGGGAAGACCAAGGCCTGGGCAGGGAAGGGAGTTGGCAAAGGCCCCCACTGTGGGCAACTTTATCACATATTCAGTCAGTGTTTTTTTTTTTTTTGCCAAAGAACATTTTTTTTTACAGATTGATTAAATGAAGATCCAAATAAGAAGCACACATTATGATTGGTTGATGTACCTTAAAACTCTTTTAATCCACAAATTTCTCTTTCATCTTTCTCTTTTTCCTTACAATGTGTTATTTATTTAGTTATTTTGGGGTACTGGGGATTCAATTCAGGAGCACTCAATCACTGAGCCACATCCCCAGCCCTATTTTGCATTTTATTTAAAGACAGGGTCTCACTAAGCTGCTAAGTACCTTGCCATTGCTGAGGATCCTCCTGCCTTAGCCTCTGGAGATGCTGGGATTACAGGTAAGCGCCACCTACAATGTATTATTGAAGTAGCCACTTCACGTATCCTGTTGATTATCTGCCATCTGGATTTTGAGGATTGCAAACATGTGGCTTCACATATTTCTCTCTTTTGCATTTCTTGGCAATTGTTAGTTGCATCTAGAGGCCTGATCAGATGAAGATTTTAATTTTGGCAACACTCGTTCAGGGTAGGTTTGTTCTCCAGAAGGCACTGGCTAGTGGCTTCCTTTGGTGACATCACAAAAGGATCATGGGCACATCCTTAAAGGAAACTCCCCCCAATTCCCCGTGAACAGCTCCCATATTTGGTGGCTGTGCCTGACACTCTTGTCCTATAGCTTGTGCTGGAAGTTCTGCACCAGGCCTGCCATTCATCCCGCTCTTATTTCCCCTGTGTCCCCAATGACTACAATAGACACTTGATGAATACATGTTGGAAAGAGTAATTAATGATGATGTCAATGTTTCTGGACGTCAGGAACAGGCTGCTCCCACACCACGAGCTAGGGAAGACACCACAGGCATGAACCCTGCCCTGGATGTCCAAAGATCAGCCAACCTGCCAGAGCCAGGACAGGAGCCAAGGGTATAGGGATGAGTCAGAAGGGCAGGGACTCCAGGAACCAGAGCCAGGCCTGCGCTCCACCCTGGCAAGGGGCAAGCCCGATAACACAAAGTCCTGCAAGGTGACAGGCAGCGGGGTGAAGGACACCAGAAGGTGGCAAGGTCTACACTGAGCTGGGGCAGGCTCAGACCCTAGTGTCGGAATGGAGGAAGCCAGGCCCCTCAGCCTCACACTGGGCAGCTGACCACTGCAGGACTGAGGTCCAAGGATCAAGTCAGAAGCCCTGTGTGTCAGTTAGAATTGAGCTGGGTTGAAAGGAATGGAAAATCCCAGTTATCACTGACTTAAACAGGCTAATGCTCATTTTTTTCTTCATCCCAAGAGTCAATCTCAAGCCAACAGGCTACCAAAGGAAACAACAGAGAGAACATTAGCCACCCTATCTTGTTGCTCCGACATGCACAGACATGATTCTACCCCACGGTATAATGTGGCTGCTGGAACTCAGCCTTGCTGTGACATATTCCAGGTCGAAGGAAGGAGTTGCAGAAGGAGAAAAACACTCTTCTTGCTCTAGGGCAATTTCCAGAATTATACAAACTACTCTACTTACATTTTATTGGCTGGAACTGAGTCACATGGCCACACTTGACTGCAAGTTGGGAGGATGGGAAATGTTTTCATTTCACACAACCATGAACCTACCCCCAAATCAAGAGTCTGACACTGAAGCACAAGAAAACATACCTCCAGGGACTCCAAGTATGATTCAAGGCAGAGGTCAACAGGGGAAGCTGCCGCTCTCTCCATCCCTGCTGTCCTAGGTCCTGGGGCTTGGACTTGGGCAGGATGAGGCCATGGGATTCCCAACAAATGCAGCAAGGGAGGAACTGCCGCCTAGCCAGGGGCACAGCTGTTCACAGAACCCACTCCTGCAGCCCCAGCGCGCATTCTGTAGCTAACTAAGCACAGCATCAGCTCAGGAAGAAGTGTCAGCAGGATTGGTCTGCTTCACTGTCAAGGACAGGCACAGACTCAGAGGCCAATAGCTACTGGACACTGTGGAAATCATCCCTAGGATGATGAGTCAGGGACAAGACCGTCTTTTCCCAGGAGGCAGTGAAGTGGCTGGTGACAGCTGCCTTTTTTCCTTTGCTATAAAATAATTTAAGATGAGCACAGTGGCACCCACCTGGAATCTCAGCTACTCGGCAGTCTGAAACAGGAGGATCACTTGAGGCCGGACCAGCTGGAGCAATACCGTGAGACCCCATCTCAAAATTACAAAAATATAAATAATAGGATAGCACTGCAAGGGACGCATGCCTGTAACCCCAGTGGCTTCGGAGGCTAAGACAGGAGGATCACAAGTTGGAGGCCAGCTTCAGCAACTTAGAGAGGCCCTAAGTAACTTAGAGCCTGTCTCAAAACATAAAATAGGGCTGGAGATGTGGCTCAGTGGTTAAGCATCACTACATTCAACTCCCAGTACCCAAAAAAAAAAATAAAAAATAAAAAAAAAAACCAAAGAATAGAATATACAGATAAGCAAAAAGAAATAAATTCCAAATTTCTCATAGTCTCAGCTGACAAAACTGACCACTGTCATTGCTTCTGCATTTATTGTTCGTATGTGTGAGTCTGTGTATGACATGCATGAGAAATTTACCACAAGAAGTGATATAGTACACACTTAGATAATTGCTTTTCTTCATTTTATAGTAGTATATAGCAGACATCTTTCTATGTCATTGAATATTTATGTACCACAGTGACTCTACATTAGATCCTCCCAGGGAAACTTTAAAAATATTGTTCCCAGAGTCAAGTTTAATTAATCAAGGGTGGGGCTGGGTTTTGGGATTTTAAAACTCCCCAGGTAGTTTCAGTGTGCAAGCTACTGTGCTACATCCTCAAAAGTTCATATAACATAAAATTAACTATTTTAAAGTGAATAAGTTAATGGCAACTAGTATATTCACAGTGTTGTACAACCACTACTTTCAGCTAGTTCCAAAACACCTCATCCCTCCAAAAAGAAATGTCCTATGAAGAGGTACGCTGCATATACCTCTCTCCCCAACCCCTGGCATCTACCAATCTGCAGTCTGTCTCTTTGAATATAATTTACCTATTCTAGATATTTTATATAAATAGCATCACACAATATGTGAGCTGTACTGTCTTGCTTCTCACATAACACAGTGTTCGATTTCACCTTTTCCAATTTAGTTCTCCCTGGCACTGCTCCCCAATCTGTCACACGTACTTGAAAGTGGCCAGGATCATTGTGTCCAGGACAGGTTCTATTGTTTGACCATTGTATCAGGCAGCTTTGTGTTACTATAATGAAATACGTGAGGCAGGTTAACTTATAAGTAAATAAATTTATTTAGCTCCTAGTGTTGGAGGTTTAAAATTCAAGATCAGGTGGACTGCCACCATCTCACGGAACTGTTAATACCTTCTGAGGGTAAGCCCTCACTAGCCCAAGGACCCCCACTAGGCCCCACCTCTTAAAGGTTCAAACACCTCCCAGCACCACCACACTGAGATCAAACCTTTAAAACGTGGACCTTTAGGGACACTCAGACCATATCCAAATCACAGTAACCATAAAGCAGTACTGACTTGACCTCTCACCCCTCCACAGTCTCAAATACTCCCCGCAGTGTCTGAACCCTGCTGGGACGCACCTGCTGGCCTGAGCCCTGCTGTCAGGGGCTGCATCTTGCTGCATCCCCCTGGCGTGACGGCTGGCAATGAGGTTGATGCACAAATGGGCAACCCAGAAGGATCTTTCTCTTCCTTTTTCATTCCTCCAAGCTTGTTCTTTCAACTTGGGAAGCCAGATGCTCTGGAGTTTAATTACACACTGCAGTTGGAAGCCCAGAATGTCAGAGCTGGAAAGGAAAGGATCGTGTTATAAATAAGCGCTACCAGCATTTATTGAGCACTTACTCTGTGCCAGGCGCTGCTCCAGGCCTGTTTCCAGACTTTACCTGATTTAACCTTTCCACCACGTCTAGGAGGCAGGTACCTGTTCTACAGGGAAGGAAACTGAGGCTTAAGGGAAACTATAGGGGATTTCCCAAATTGTGCTGAGTGGTGAATAGTGGCACAAAATATCAGTTGGTGTTAGGGAAAGAAAAAGTTCCATCATCAAAGCCCGAGTATCTCCTGTATCATCCTGTATCTCCCATAGGGACTTCATGAGACATACCCACATACTAAACACCCTGAGGGGTCCTGCAGTAAAGAAACCTATCTAGGCCAGTGTCTCCTCTATTGTGGGCCTCACAGAACTTCTGATCCAAGAAGCATAGCTTGGGGAGCGCAGAGAGTGGCCAACCTCCTCATTTGGGGTAATGAGACCCACGTAGAACTTTAGGGACAGACCAGGAGAGAACTCTGCCTCATGGTTTCCTGTGCATGGAGTTGGGGAAGGCAGACTATGGCCCATTTGGCCCATTGATCTGTTTGGGGAAATTATGTCTTACTGAAGATTTTCTGATCAAGTTCCCTTGGTTAACGGACGGTTGACCTGTCCAAGATCACACAGCCAACTAGGGGTAGAGTAAGAAATAGATCCCAGCTCACTGAAATCCAAATATCCTCTAAAACACACATCAGACAGGTGGCAGGAAGTTGGGGTATGAAGTCCCACTATACCTGTGATACTTGTCTCTGTTCCCCACTCTGTGGTACTTAACCTGCATTGTCCTCTTTCCACTCCTGAAGAGATCCCCTCACATGCATTTCTCCTGCCAATTTGGATACTCACTCCCCATACACAAAGCCTGGCCGAGCCTGCAGTGGCAATCTCACTGGGGGCAAAGGCTGAACAGGGCAACTTGTGTTTATTTTAATTCTGTAACCAGATGCAGTAAAATGTCATTAACTCCCCCTCTGCCAATGTGAAACGTGAGACCATTTGGACAGGAACTGGGCAGAAGGCAACCTTTGCTTGTTCCAGGAAGAGCTTGCCAAAAAATGAGCAGCGTAAACAGGAACAGAGGGGGGTTGTTGGAAACCACTTCACAAAATAAATTCTGTTCAAGGGCTCTGGGGCATCCCTGCCGCACACTGTCATAAGATGAATGTCCATTTACATTTTTCTAATGAGTGGAGGGAGTTACTGTGGAATACGCAAGTAAAATCATTCTTACCTCTTCATTAAAAGAGCTCATGAAAACAGCACTTTATTAACCTTGTTTAAAATATGAACAAAATTTTAAATATCTGTGAATGAGCCAGGTGCAGTGGCACACACCGGTAACCCCAACTATTCAGGGGCCGAGGCAGGAGGATCACAAGTTCAAGGTCAGCCTTGGTAACTTTGCAAGACTCTGTTTCAAATTTTTAAAAAGTAAGGTGGGTTGGGGATGTATGTAGTTCAGAGGTAGAGCATTTACCTAGCATATGTGAAGTCCTGAGTTCAATCTCCAATATCACACACACAAAGAGTATTTCTTTTTAAAGCTGTGGATGTAGACATTTTAGTTTCCATAGGTCCATCCAGCCATTGGTACTAATTAGGGAGGTTTTACCAACCTCTGGTTCTGGGACAGGGAGATGTCATGTTGACCCTGATGGCCCAGCCATGCCACAGAGCTAAAGGTTCATTTAGAAACAGCTGCAGAGACAGCAGGGCGTACAAGCCTCTGGGTGGCAGGCCCTCCCGGGGAGTCAGACTGCCCAGATGGCCCTTCCAGAGCCTGGGGAGGCTGACTGTCACTAAGGTAAAGGGTAAAAATAGTCCCGTGTGGGCGGCAGCTGAGCCCAGAGGCACCTGCTTTCTTGTCTCTAGAGAAGGAGAGGCAACCCAGTTATCAGACGTTTCATTGGGTTCCTGAGACCCCCCACCCCTGGCCTCAGGGGCTTCTAGTATTTCCCTAACCATGAAGTACTCCCCCCACACATATACCCACCCCCACACACCAAGCACTGAAGAGTTTGGGCTTGGTTGTAAGATATCTGATGGTTTAAATCCTGGCTGTGCCCTTTACTGGCTCTCTGTGACTTCGGGCAAGATTTTTTCCTTTCTGAATCTCCATTTTTCTTGACTGTCAAATGGGACTGAGGATTTTTTTTTTTTTTACAAGGCTTTCTATAAAGATTAAATAACAACTACAGCTAACAAATTTCATTCTGCAGCCTTACTGTTCCATCCCTCTCTTTTCCTCACATTCTAGCACATTCTTCAAGAGTGACATGGGGTTGGGGAGGGCAGGGGTTGTAGCTCAGCAGTAGAGCCCTTGCCTAGCACGTGTGAGGCCCTGGGTTCGATTCTCAGCACCACATTAAAATAAATAAATAAAATAAAGTTAAAAAAAAAGTGATACGGGAGTGGGGGATGTTGTTGAGGAAAAAGGATAGCAAGTTCAAGGCCAGTCTTGGCAACTTAGTGAGACCCTATATTAAAATACAAAGTAAAGGAAGGGCTGGGGATGTCGGTCAGTGGTAGAGTGCCCCTGAGTTCAATCCTCAGTACTGGAGAAGAAGAAGAAGGAGAAGGAGAAAGAAGGAGGGGGAGGGGAGAGGGAGGGGGAGGGGAGGAAGGAGAAGAAGGAGGAGGAGAAGGAAGAGAAGGAAAGTGAAAAGAGTGTTTCTGAGGCAAAGCAGCTGCCATGTGATGGGGACACTGAAGTAGCACCATGGAGAAGTACAATGACAAGGACCTAGGTTTTCCTCTGCCAATGGCCAACTAGTCACTGAGGCCTACTGCCAACACCCAGCAAGGGAGTGATCTCAAAAACCCATCTTCATCACCAGTCAAGGCTTCAGATGACTATGGACCTGGTCAACACCTTGACCACAGCCCCATGAGGGATCCTGAGCCAGAGCCCCCAACTAAACTGCTTTCAGCTTCCTGGCCCCAGAAACTATGAGCGAGGGTAAACGTTTGCTTGGTTTGGGGAAATCTGAGCCGCAGCAGTCAACAACTAACACACACTTGCCTTTCAGGGAAATTGTAAGAGTGAAGAGTTAATATATGTCAAACTGCAACCACACCTGCTGGGACCGGTGGTTCCAGAAACGGCAGAAGGGAGCAGTAGAAGGAGGGAGCACGGGACGTGGAGCAGGTGGCTGGGTTCAAGCCAGGCAGGGTGCCCACTCCTGATGTGGAGGAGCCTGAGACACCAAATCTACAAACAGTGACCAGACCACATGTGAAAACAGAGCATGGACCAGGAACCTGCAATAAAAGTCTGGGAAGCCAAACAGCTACTAGTCCCAAATGGCTCGAACTTGGTCAATCATGGACAGCTTGCATAATTTTGTCCCTAATTCCAAAATTAGCATAAATTGGAGAAAGCAAGTATGTTCCCCTAACCAATGTCATGGATGCCCCTCTTCTAGGGAGCCCCCTACAGCTTCCCCATGCCAACAGGCCCCAACCAGGGCATGCCTGAAGCTGTCTCTTTTTTCCTATTATAAAGCTTCCCACTTATCCACCGGCCTTTGAGTCTCTGCAAAACACAAGTGACAGTGGCTGACTCTTACAAGAGATTCTCAGCAAGCTCTGATTAAATTGCCTAGGCTTGTTCTCTGTGGCTAGTCTTCATTTACTCCCATAAACCCAAGTTCTCTCTCCCTTCCTGCTCCAGGTCAAAGACAACACCTCTCCCTTCCCCCGATCACCAGGTATCAAGAGAAACCAGTTCAGGGACAATGGAAGAAAGGGGAACAGCAATAATTAAGAGTGTAGCTTTGGAACAGGAGAGAGCTGAGGCTTACCTGGCTATGTGGTCCTGGGTAAGTCAACTAAACAACCTTAGCCCCTGATTCCTCATGTCAAGGGAACAGTCCAGCCGAAACTCAAATGCTGATTCAAGCATCCAGCGAGGTAATGTATTTAGTGTACTGACCATATAGTAGGAACTTAATAAAACAAAGACCAGCCATCACGTTCAGCTCCTCATGACTCACTGGAGTAGGTTGTCCCCTTACCATACCCTAGTCACCCTTCCCTGCTCCCTTTCTTTGCAGCAGGGAGCCAGACTTCAGGGTACATAAAGGTCAGGATCTGTTCTCAGCAGTGAGATGAGCAAAGGACATAACCCAGCATTTCTCTAAGAAAAAAAATCCAACTGGCCAAAAGGCCAGATACCTGCTGCACCAAACAGTATGCACCAACACCGCACCTCCCCACCCTTCGAATATATGTATACAGACCCTCACAATAGAAAAGGCCTGAAGAGTTTGTACCAAGGTGACATCGACCCTCGTTGGATGGTAAGATTATAAGGTTTTAGATTTTTTTTTTTCATTTTGCTAATCCATGCGTTATGACCGGTCTACAATGACTACATTTTTGTAAAAAGAAAAACTCCAGTAGCTTATTTTTAATTTAAAAAATTAAATGGGGCAGGGTAGGGGAGATGTAGGAAAGGAAGCAGGGTACACTCCTCAATGCAACACTTCTTCAGTCCGGGAAAAGCTGGGAGGTTCCCGCAGAGGCGATGCGGAACTGCCAGAGGCCTACCCTGGTTTAAAGAAAAAGATAAGACAAGATTTAGAGCAGACTCCAGAAGAACTCGACCGCTAAGAGCACCAAATCCTGGAATAAGCACCTTGGGGAGATATTCTAGCCCAGAGGCGGTCAACCTTCGCTGGCCCTAGGACTGGGGACTGCCGCGGGATCCCAGCCCCCAGCAGCGGTGGGACTCCGGAGGCTGAGCCCTCGCCTGGATTCCCGCCCTCTAGACGCCAGGCGGGGCGGGGCGGGGCGGGGCCGTTGGAGGGGAGGGGCGGCCGGGCCGCTGGGAGCTCCACCGACCACCGCTACGCTCTCGGTTCTCCGGCTCCCGCTCCCGCGCCGCCTGTTGCTCCCTCCCTGTGCCGCTTCCTGCCCGGTGCCCAGCGGTAGGCGGCCCGAGAGGGTGCCATCGCGTGGGCAGCCCTCTTCCTCCCCCACCCCGCGCCAGAGCGTCCCGGAGAGCGCGAACAGAGCCAGCCTCCCGGTGCACCCTGGACCGCGCGCCAAGACCCCGGGCGCAGCGCCGCGATGAACGCGACTTTCCTGAACCACACCAGCTTGGATGAGGTGGGCGGAGTGGGCAGCGGCGCCGGGGCGGCCCTGGGGAACCGCAGTCACGGGCTGGGCACGTGGCTAGACTGCTGCTCCGGGGGCGCGCCGCTGGCCGCCAGCGACGGGGTCCCGGCGGGACTGGCTCCAGACGAACGCAGCCTGTGGGTGTCGCGCGTGGCGCAGATCGCCGTGGTATGCGTGCTGTCGCTCACCGTGGTCTTCGGCGTTTTCTTCCTGGGCTGCAACCTGCTCATCAAGTCCGAAGGCATGATCAACTTTCTGGTGCAAGAGCGGCGGCCCTCCAAGGACGTGGGCGCCGCCATCCTGGGGCTGTATTGAGCACCACGCCTGCCGCCTTCGACAGAGCTGCTGCGAAAAGGGAGACCGGGACCCCCGTCCCCCTCTCCGCTCGGCCGCCGCCGCCGCGCCGGGACAGCAACATGCCTCCGGGCACCAGTGCCTGGACACCGCGGGACTCGCGGCGGCGGCGCGGAAAGGGACTTCCACGCTCTGCACGGTCCTGTGCGCTTCAGCGGGGGGATAAGGTTTCTTAACAGACTTTTTTTTTTTTAAGAAGTTCGGGGCTGGGTGGACTTGAATGTGGGATGCATTGTGGGGCTGAAGTCGCTCGCGTGGGAGTTTTGTGCGTGTTAATGGGGGACAGGACACGGGCGGCGCAGGGGAGAGGTTGAAGAATGGGAGTCTCCGAGCTTGTTGGTCTGATTTTGCATTTGAAAAGAAATTTTTGTAATAAAACCCCAGCCGTCGTACATCCTGCGACTTCCCACTGGCGCCTGTGGGTGTGTGTGTTGGGGGTTGGAATGCGCGGGGTGGAGGGAGGCATGTACCCTAGTGGGGAGCCCTTTAAGCCCGTCCAGAAAAAATATAGCTCCTTTGAGGGCTTCCTGGGGTGCGGTGCGAGCAGATACAGGGCTCCACACCGGAGACCAAGCCACGAAAGGATAAAGGAACTGTTTTCTACAATGACAGCGGAGGCGGGTCCTTTTGGGCGGCCTGACAGTTGGTGCGATTAATTAAATCTTTGGAAATCTGAGTCTCTTCCGTGAGACTGGATGTGGGGAGGGGATCAGTGAACTGAGTCCAAAAAGAGGAAAACAGGACATTAGGAGAATGAAAAAAGTAGAATTCACTTGCGCGGGTGAGAGAGTGGGGAAACTAGAGCTACTTAAAATTTTAGTAAGACCCAAATCCCCATCTAAGGTCTTGTTTTGCCTACACCCTTATGGAGGGTAGATGAGTTGCCCTCAAAGAAGACTCCTTGTTGCTTCCGGGAGGGGGAAGGGGACCCATCATATTTAAAATGAGAAAATGGCCTCCAACTGCAGTCCTCTTTGGAGGAATTAGAACCACCCATTATGAGATGCCCCAGCTGACCCCAAAACCCAGTGCCTCCTGGAGATGCCAGCTTCTCTAAGATCTGTATTAAGCAGTAAGAACCTTGGTGTTCACTGGTCAACAGGAGGGGACAGACAGTTCTGTGATCTGCAAGTGTTTGGTCTGGGGGGGCAGCTGAAATTGGGGAGACTAGAGGGACTTTGGGGCCTCTGCATATCCCCTTGGCCCAGTGCTGGCCCCACTCAGAACCCCTGTACTTGGGGAGATTTGGGCAGGGAAGGCTCTGATGGATTTCTTCCGCACTCCTCTTTTGCCAGGAATGGAAATGAAGAATGAGAAAGAAGATGGCTGACGCCTTCACTGGCTTTGGGACAAGAAGCATAGGGAACCTTCTCCTGTCTCCTCCTAAGGGAGGAGGTGGTAGGGGAAGTATCTCAACAAAAGCATAGACAGTCATTGACTAAAGGACCTGGAATTTTTGTGGCTCCTGCCATCAGAATTATCAACATTGTGGAGCATTTCTTTCCCCTTTGTCCTGTTGCCCCAATCTCGGGCTTACAGTTTTATTCAGTGGGCCAGGGCAGGCCAGTGAGGCCAGGGGCCAAACACTCCTTGTTAAGTATCTGAGACAAATCCTCCAGGTAAAAGAATGTTCTATGATGATTTGGTGTGACTCACAGGTAGCCAACCTGATGGAGGGTGCAACCCTTGATGATTTAGGCAACTGGGACACCAGGCTCCAAGTAGTACAGGTGCCTGGAGCCTGGCCACCCAGTGACCTGACCTGGAGAACGCTACTCAGACAGCTTCAGGCAGTCATGTATAGCCCCAAAGACTGGAAAATGAGTTTCATGAGGAATAAGGGCTTCTCTTTTCTGCCTGACACGTTAGAATGAACACTACCAGATCTTTCCTCTCATAAAATGGTCTTCTAGTAAATGTGGCTGGGGATGGAGGCAGGAGTGGGGGTGATTCAAGAGTTAAATTTCCTATACAGGAAAAATTAAAAAACACAGTGAAGACATCTGTACAGTACCATGTGTGTTTGACACCCCCCATCATGTGATGTCCACTAGTGGATATGTGCATGGGTGTGTGCTCATGCATGCAGGAACACAAGGGCAGTGCTCATACCTCAAGAAGGAGCAAGGTCCTGGAGAGGGGTGGAGAGTGAGGGATCACACATGTAGTCTTTTTTTGTTTTCCCGGAGCCCTAAAGGCCTGCGGCATGTGCTGAGCTGCCTACCTGAACCTCAGGCAGGGGTGGGAACACTGAGTTATGAAAGAGAGGAAAACAAAAGGCACACAGCTTCAGAGAAGGGCCACAATGGATCAGAATCCTGAGACTTGGGTGCTGTGAAGAATGGAGGAGGGGGCCTCATCTCAAGAATCCCCCCTCCCACTCTCAATCTTTAGGTAACAAAGCCCTTCCTAAGAGGCCTGCCCAGGATGCAGGGGCCAAATTTCAGAGGGTCCTGGATTCAGGAGAGAAGCCTTGGACTTGTCTGTGAAATCCTGGCTGTTCTTCCACCTAGCTCCATGGTTTGGAAAAAGCTCAACCTCTCTGTGCCTCAGTTTCCTCATCTATGAAATGGGAGCAATAAGGTCTATAGCTCCCATGATAGATGTGTAAAATAGGCATAGGGCCTGGCATTTCATAGACACCCACTAAAGATAATTATGATTATTGTTAGTTTTGTGTATTACACAAACTCTCAGCCAATAAAATAGAGTTGGTTCTCTGAAATGGGATCCCTGGATAGAAAAAGAGTAATTCATATTTGCAAGGCATTTTGTAGTTTTAAAGCACTTTAGTAAGCAGAATGGAAATAATGTGTTGAATACCCAATATGCCAAACAGAGCTCCCATCCCATGAGGAGAGTTGTGTTACTACCTCCATTTTATAGATAAGGAAACTGAGGCCCAAAAAGTTTGCCTGAGGTTAGGGAGTTAATAAGAGGAGCAGATATTCTCCTAGTTTCCTGTTTATAAAAGAGGAAGCAGTTACAGTTTAATGGAATTGCCCAAGTTTATCCAGTGTCAACTTCGGTTCTGTTGTGGGCTGGGTACTGTGTGGGGTGAACAAGAAACTAATCCCAGCCTGCAGCTGCTGAAGCTCCAGGCACTAGCGCTGGGTTGAGGGTAGCTGGTTCCATCCATCTCAGAGACCAGTTTAAGCCTTCCATGTTACATCGTCTGAGTCAGGGGTGTACTTCTAGGGTCTGATGTACCCCGCCAGCAAGATGTGCTCTGGAATGGGAACGATAGAGGGCTTACATCACTATGCTGCTTACTTTCCCACTGGCTTGTCCAAGCCAAGTTCACACAGAGGGTGCATGGCTGTGGCTGCTGAGAGTCCCCCACCCCCAAAACCTAACTGGGCAGCAGAACAAGAACAGTTTTTATAAAAGCTTGATAAAAGCTTTTGATAATGCAATGAATTAAGTGGAAAAAATGTTTTAAAGGATAGATGCATTTCTGTCTCTATCCATGTGAGTTTCAAGGTCAGAAAAGGATGTAGTTCGTTAGGCCAGAGAAATGTGAGATGCTCAATCACAGAGTCCCTAATCCAGCATGAGAGAGAGCCATGATGTGCCAGGTCGTTGAATGCCAGCTCAGAAGAGACTGCAAAAAACCACAGAGGTCATCCTCAGAGTAGTTTTGCTTTTAAAATTATTAATCCTTATAGTAACAAAGAAAGAAAAACAGGCAAAAAGCCACAATCTTTCAACTGAGGAAGAATCACCATGAATCCTTTGGCATTTATCTTTTCATATGTTTAGGGATTGATAAGAGTTAAAATTGAGATTATTTTTCTCCAAAAAATGTTACAGTATATGCTCTGTTTTGAACATATATTGTGAGATTATTTTTTCACTTGATAATAAATGGTGATGAAGTTTCATGTCAGAAACTAAGAGCCATATACACCATCATTTTAAGGGATGTACACTTTTCTTTTGTGCACATATCATACTTTAACTAACTGATCCCCTATTATTGGGCATTATGTTGTCTCCAGGTCTCTGAGCCTCTCTCCAGGTGAGTGGAATGGCTCTAGCACGTGCTCCTGCCTTACAGATGAACTCTGATGAAAAAGCTTAGCTTATGACTCATGGTAACAGGAGTCCTCGTGTCCCAGCTTCTCTCCCCCTGTGGTCTTGGGATCATTTTTGCAGAAAGCATCTTCATGCTCCAGGATGGAAGCTGTAACCATTTAATAGAAGTGATGGGAGATGAGGAGTGGGCAAGGTGGGGAGCAACCAGTATTTACTGACTTTCACCTTGAGACCAACACTTTACAGCTGCTCGTTATTTAATTCTCACAGCAACCCTAAATATTGGGGTTCTTAGATGAGACCATGGAAGCTCAGAGAGGTCAGTTACAGCCAGACAATGGCAGCCTAGAATCTGTTTCCCCATGTGTCTGCTTCTGCCATGTGCAATCACTAGGGTGCTTGGGACAGGGGTGGGGTTAGAGAAAGAGCTGGCCAAGCGAGAATGCGAAAGGGTTAGGAAAGGTAACAAGTATCTTTCTTATATTGGGAAAGGAGGCCAGGCCTCATGCCCACAAGCTCAAGTTCTTAGGTCAAACCTGGAAGACCTCATAGAATAGGGCCCATCTTTATCTTTCGCAATCATTTGCCACCACGTCTCTTTAACTATTTTTTGTCCCATAAACAATTCCATTTTAAGGCATTATTTACTGTCCTTTTCATAGAATGGAATTGTTTGCTATCAACAACTGACAAACTAAGCTTCTCGTCATCAGGACAGAGCCTGGTAATAGCCCAAAGCAGGGGAAGCTGACACTTCTGACAGCATCTCTGGCACAGGAAAGCAGCTGTGGCCCTGCTGCAGGATGGGGCTTGTTGGGGTCAGGGGAGTCCCCAAGTAGCTTGCTTACTTGAAATAGAGGAAATTGAAGCCCGTGACGGGAGGTGGTGGAATCAATATTAGAACAGTGGCTACCTTCTTTATGGACATCCTTGCCACCTAGCCTGCCAGCTCCAAGGGTCCCAAACTGGGATGTAGTGGATAAGAGAAGCAGGAGGGGCACCCCTGGGGTGCGGCTGAGGTTGTAGTCTGAAGGACCAGCTTTCTGTCTCTTTGCCCTGGCACCTCTCACTGGCACAGTCAACACAGAGCCTTTGCCGTGGAACAGGGAGCTAGGGAGATCACGGGAAGGGAGAAATTATTTGTGCCCATGGTAAGCTTACGATGCGTTGAGCTGTAATTAGGAGAGGTTTGCAATAACAATGCAGAACCTTTTTCCATGCCCTGGGCCCTGTCCATTCTAGAATGCACCTTGTTATGCTCCTGGGTACAAACCTAGATAATGAGATACTTCACTTCAAAAACATGATTTTATATTAAATTTTGGGGATGTACATATGGACAGCCACGTGTGCACATACCAGAGGGTGAAAAACTCTAATGAATTGCCATGGAGATGAAACCTGGAATAAGGTTGCCACGGTAACTAAATTGTAGCTGAAAGGCCACATCACCTTGGAGAAGTAGGAAGATCCTGTCAAGAATTGGCAATTAGAGATCAAATCACAGACCTTCCCATCAGGGCCGGGTGCTCTTTCAGTTTCTTTTATTTCTCTTGTTTTCTTGTCTTCTATTTTCTTCCTTGTCATTTCCAAGAGGAGGAGATTTTGATTCTGGAGAACTTGACTCAAGCTCTGTGCCACTAAGACGTAGGTTCCCAGTTCCCATCTTTGGCTCTCCACTACTTGCTGTGTGACCTTGCCCAAGATGTGTCTCTTTCCCTGGGCTTCCTCTCATGAAAACTGAGGAGACAGGACTAGATGGTCTCTGGGATTATTCCAATACTCTGATTTGCTGAGCAACCAGCCTCCCACCTCCCACCTCCCACTGCTTCTGTAGTAGGATTGTTGGGCTGTCCATGGTGCTGAATGTCCAAAGGTTGAGCCCCTCTGCCACATTCTGCTCTTGACAAATCCAGGTTGTTCTCAGCACTCTAAGCCAAATCCCAGGAACGTATTTTAAACTGGAGAGGAGAATCCACAGGCCTTAGAGTTCAGAGAGGACTAGAGGAGACTTCTGAAGATATGTCCTAACATGATGGATCAAAACTGTGTGGGTTTTTTGATGAAACCATACCTCTCTGTGGTTCTTTGTTTTCTCATCTGTAAAAATGAGGTGGGGAATAGATGATCTCTAACACCTGATGCATCCAGAAAAGTCCTGAAGACTTTCCTGGGCCATGGGGGAGAAGAGTGCCCTAAAAATTCAGCTCTTCCCCCATCTATCTCGAAGCTCAGGTGACTTCAGGTGGAAACAAGGCACACCTTGTCAGGAACATGTGTTCTTTTGTCTGGAAGGAAAAAGAGGCAGTGAGCAGATGTAGCATTTACATGTTCTCAAACGACTACCAAACACTGAGAGTAATTAGTGCTTGTTGTTAAATGTGTTAAAACTATAATAAAATCCCCAACTATGTCATCCACCTACTAATCTGATCATGTTTCCAGAATTCACTTCCCTCCTTAGTAGCACAGGATGAAAAAAAGAAAGAGGGGAGGGGCTGGGGCTGTAGCTCAGTGGCAGAGCACTTGCCTGGCATGTGTGAGGCACTGGGTTCGATCATCAGCACCACATGAAAAATTAAAAAAATAAAATAAAAGTATTAAAAAAAAAGAAACAGGGGAAACTGTAAAGGGAAGTCATGGTAGGAGGGACACAGGCAATGTGATTTGCTCTGAAATATTCTTTCACCCCTTGACACCCTCACCTGGCCACATAATGCAGTGGTTGTATGTGTGTAGACCACGGTCAAGAAGCTCTTGATTCAAACCCTGCTTCTATTCCTTAGTAGTTGTGTGACCATCTTTCCAAGTCTCAGTTTCCCCATTGGTAAGGTGGGAGTTAGTTACACATATCTCTAAGTTGAAAGCATTAAATAACCAAGCATTAATGGAAAAAATTAGCAAGCACACAGTGTCTAACAGACATTGAAAATGATTGTTTTTATTCTGTATAGCTGCATAACAAACACCTTCCAAACTTTCCCATTTAAAATAAAAACCGTTTTATTATCTCTCATGATTCTGCAGGTTGACTGGGCTTGGCAGGCAGTTATGCTGCATGTGATGTCCCTGGAGTTGCCACTGCCCTGGGGGTCAACTGGTACAACGTCCAAGGCTGGCACTTTGGCAAGGATTGCTGGAAGGCTGAACTCAGCTGGGATGGCTAGATCAGATTCCTTTCCTCTCTTTGTAGTCCCACGACATCCCCAGGAGTATATAATTGTACTTAATACATGGCAGATTTATTCACCAATTTGCAAAAGCAGAAGTTTCTAGGCCTTCATAATTGGCCCAGAATTGGAATTTCTCTTCTGCCAAATCCTATTTATTAAATGAGTCACCAGTCCAGCCCAGATTCAAAGCAGGAAACTATATGGGGGCATGAATACAGGAAGGCATGTTTCATAAAGAAATCAACTACTACAAGGGTTAATAAATATTTCTATTGTTGGAATTCCAGGTAGGAGCCACTCCTTTTCGCTCTTTTAGAAACCATCTTTTGCTGGCTCGCACAGTTATCAAACAAATATTTGTTGACTAAATAATTTAGCATCACGTAGTTACCACTCTAACTGTAGTCCCTTAGGATAAGAATCATGTTTGTTCCATATCATCCCCACAGGCGCATGACAGGGCTCTGCAAACAGGAGGTATTAAATAAAGACTGCACATTTTTGGATAGTAATATTTCTATGCCAATTTTATTTGTGTTAATATTCTCTTTGTGTCTGTTGTTTCAATCAATTCTCCTTGTAAGTTTCTCAGGTCATTCTATTTTGGCATATAGCAAATAGCTTAATTTTAAAAAAATATAGTCTTTTTATTGGTGTGTTTCATCTATTTCATTATTGTGATCAAAAGTATATTTGGATTCATTTCCACTATCTTGTTTAGTGTCTTTTTAACCACGTGTGTGTGTGTGTGTGTGTGTGTGTGTGTGAGAGAGAGAGAGAGAGAGAGAGACAGAGACAGAGAGAGACAGAGAGACTGAGGATTAAACCTAGGGGTGTTCTACCACTGTGCTAACATCCCGAACCCCTTTTTTATTTTTTATTTCTATTTTGAGACAGGGCCTTACTAAGTTACTGAGGCTGGCCTCAAACTTGCGATCCTACTGCGTTAGCCTCCCAAATTGCTGAGATTACAGGCTTGTGCCACCCTGCTAGGCTTATTTGCTTATTTTCTTCTTCATCTTATGGCTTCTACTGGTTTAGAAGCTAAGCATTTTATATCTGTTTTTTTTCTAGCAGTTAACCTTCCATTTTAAAGAGCATCCTTGATACAAAAAAAAAGTATAAAATTTATCAATATCTTTTCCTTCATCCTTGACAAAATCAGGATTGTAAATGTTTAAATTCTGATGACCTCCCCAATCTACCAGTCTAACACTGTCTAATATTTTCATTTCCACTTTGTTTTTTTTTAAACTGCCTCTAAAGTGGCATATGTTTGTTGTGTTTTTTCATTTTTATTTTAAATTTATAGGAAAATTCTCTTTTTGGGTGTACAATACTATGAGTTTTGACAAATGCTTAGGGTTGTGAGATCACTAACACAATCAAGACACAGAACAGTTCTACCTTCAAAGACACCCTCCTGCTGCCACTTTGGGATCACACCTTCCCTCTTTCCCTTGACCCCCGATGACCACTGATCTGTTCTCTGTCTCTATGATATTTCTTTTCCTTAATGTCAAATAAATGGAATCATACAATGTCACCTTGACTTAGCTTAACACATCCAATGTCATTTCATTTATCAGTAGTTCCTTTGTATTGCTGAGGAGTAATATTCCATTGAATGGATGTTTTGTTTTGTTTGGGGGATCTTGTTATATTTCCCAGGCTAGTCTCAAAACTCCTGGACTTAAGTGATCCTCTTGCTTCAGCCTCCCAAGTACTGGTATTACAGGTGCATGCCACCTTACCCAGCTGTATCACAGGTTTTTAAACTTAAATTTTCATTTTTATCTATCTCTAGTTCAAGGATATTTGGGTGTATCCAGTTTTTCGTGACTATGAATAAAGCCAACATAAATATTCATGCATGTTTCTCTTAATGTATGCGTGAACAGAAGTTTCCATTTCTCTTGGGTAAATACCTAGAAATGAGATTGCTGGGTCATACAGGAAGTATGTGCCTACTGTGTAAGAAATTGCTAAACTGTTTTCTCTAGTGGCTGTTCCATTTCGCACTCCCACCAGCAAGGTCTGAATGCTCTGCTTGCTTTGCATCCTCATCAGCACTTGGTATTGTTGGTGTTTTTGTTTTTGTACTGGGGATTGAACCCAGAGGCACTTAACCACTGAGTCACATCCCCAGCCCTTTTTATTTTTTATATTGAGACAGGGTTTCGCTAGGTTGTTTAGACCTCACTGAGTTGCTGAGGCTGGCTTTGAACTTGCAATCCTCCTGTCTCAGCCTCCTGAGCCGCTGGGATTACAGGCATGTGCCACTGGGCCCAGCTATTGTCAGTGTTTTGTATTATGTTTGTTTGTCTTATATGTGTGACTTTCTAGTATATGTGTAGTGGTGTCTCGTTGTGGGCTGAAGATGCTTTTTCCCTAATGAATGATGATGTTGAACATCTTCTTGTTCTTTTATTTTCTATCTTTATATTTTCTTTGGTGAAGTATCTTTTGCTCATTTTTAAAGTTGGGTTGCGCCAGGTATGGTGGCACATGCCTGTAATCCCAGCAGTTCAGGAGGCTGAGGTAGGAGGATCGAGTTCAAATTCAGCTTCAGCAAAAGTGAGGCGCTAAGCAACTCAGTGATACCCTGTCTCTAAATAAAATACAAAACAGGACTGGGGATGTGGCTCAGCGGTTGAGTGCCCCTGAGTTCAATCCCCGGTACACACACACAACACACATACACACGCACACAGTTGGGTTGCTTGTTTTCTTGCTATTGAGCTTCAAGAGTTCTTTGGGTATGTTTTTTGGGTACAAATCTTTTGGTATGTGCATGGTTTTAGGAAGTGGCATTCTGGATGCTCATCACTTAGTTTGGTCAGCAGGAGTCAGTCCTGAGAGTCAAGTTTAAGTGTCCTAGTCCAGCTGACTCTAGTGTTGAGGACCAGACCTGGAGCATCCTGGGAGGCCCTGCCCGATGGTCCAGCCAGCCTTCCTCAGGTAGCCTTTTTCTTGATCTGTTTTTTCCTGCTCAGTCCAGCAGGAAGGGAAAGAAATTCAGCTCTAGTGGTGGAAAGAATGACCACTGAGGACCTTTGGGAATGAGAGGACTCTCTGTGGTAAGGGAGAAAAAAATCCAAAGGGGGGATACATTTTGGGGTGGAGGAAGGGAGAGCAAAGGAGAGACCCTGGAACAGCAAAATAACTCAAGACATGCTCTAGCTTAATGCCTTCCACCATAACTCAGAATAAGGGTGTCGCTCTCTAGGGGAGTTGGTAGGTAGTCTTGGGTGTCCTCTGCCTCATGCAGTGGGGGACAATCACATGACTAGAACACTCATAATATTCATAAGCTCTTGAGAGTAGCTTTCTTCCAAAAACCTGGGCTTCTCAAGTGTAGGTGAGACCTAGCAGAGCCTTTTTTTCTGTTCTAAAGAGAAAGTCAAACTGCCTTTTCTTTCTTCATCCCTAAAATTAAGATGAAAAAAAAAAATTTGCTTTTTTTCCCTAGAGACATTAACCTGAGCTCCAGAAGCTGAAAAATAGCCAGAGACTCCTAAGCACCAGACAAGGAGAAAAATGGAAAAAAAAGGGGGTGGGGCAGGTTGGATTTAGGTTTCTCCAAAATGTTTTTTCCTTTTTAAGTCAAACTTCTTAAAAAAAAAAATAAAATAAAAACTGGAAGTTACACATTTCCCTGCCTGCTTCGAGCTTAATCTGCCAGCCCTCCATCTGTCTGCTGGGAGGAACAGAAGACACTCATGTTGCTAAGTTACCCCCACCCACCCACCCCCCTCTCTGATACCTCTCTGGCACTCTAGGTCCCCAATGCATTCCTTCCAATGGCTCTCCGCCAACCTAGGGAATGTCCCTACCTGTTGAGGAGAGTCTTGGGTGTGGCTTACTTTCTCAGGCTTCTCTGCAAGGCCACAGGGACAACTCTTGTCCTTGTGTTGGACTTGACTTTGCCAACAGCATTTCCCATCTCATACTGTTCACTCCACCGGGTGACAGTTCTTGGGCTTAGGTTATACATTGCGTGGTGGGGAAACAGGAGTTCTACAGCAAGTTTAGAGGGTGGGGGAAAAATATGCTGGAACTCAAGTCTCCCATCCCATGTCGTGTTTGAGCCATTTCTAGGCTGTGCCCTGTCTTTAGGCTGACTCAAACTGCCCCCAAGTCTTTGACTTCTCTGGAAGCTAGGTCCATGCCCAGCCTGCCCCAAACCCTCTGGAGACCATGGAGAAGTCTTTTCCACAAGGTGGGTGGTGGGAGGGATGATTCCCTGATGACCCCTGATCACATGCCTGAGAGCACAATGCCAGTGTCCCATGCCCAGGCCTTGAGTCTCTCATCTTTAAGGCTCTCTTCAGATTCTGCTGCTGAAGGCTCTTGGCTTAGAAGGCTCTGGGATGCCTTGGTTCCTGCCATCAGCACTTCCTTCAGTTCAAGAATAAAAGGAAGCTATTCTCTGAGCCCCCACGGACGTCTCCCACCCCCAGTCTTCTTTGCTAGCTCCTGCTGTTGTGACTGTCGGGAGTGGATTTTTGGGTAATTGTTGCTATGGAGATCCTGTCTTGAGTTATTGTGCAAATGCATCCCATCTTTCTCCTTATTTGGTCTGGGATCTGTATGCCCAGAAAATGTGGAGACTAAAGATTCTCCACTTCTCTTCCTTGTCTTTCAACTTGGCTAACCTGAGACAAAGCCTCTCGGCAGACTGTTCTCCACTCTCTTCTGCTCCAAGGCCCCCTGGTTGGTCACTGCCAATGGAAAGAAAGTCCTGGACAGCTGAGGACCCTGCTCACCAAGGGTTATGTGTGATGACATGTGGCAGCAACGGATCCCAAAGCAGCAGCTGGACTCCTGGAGCCCTCAGCCTCTTGGGGTGGGATTTCTAAGCCAGAGCTCCAGCTGCCTTTCTTTAAGAGAAGGAGCCTTGTCTAGAGTTGAGGAGTTGCTCAATCAATACCAATTCCTCCCACTTGCAAAATCATACCGTGCACGCTGATCCCTGTCTCAGCATCCTGGGTGAGCGCCTCGCCTCCTTCTCCCTGGGTGCTCATCCTCCCACGTGCAGATGTCTGGATCATTAGCACTATTTTTATCTTGTCTCCCTCCTGTCCAAGATCTGGCCGGTCTCCCCATTGATTTTTCCACCAAATACAGATTAAACCTGCGTTCAAAGCCTTCCATCAGTTCCCTCTTCTCCCACAAGCAAACCAGCCTCACCTTTGTTCTGTGCACTCTGTGGCCCCAACTCTGCTCTGGGTGGGCAGCCTGGCCTCCTCACACCTGCTGCCTCCACACAGACTATTTCATCCTTCCTATGGGACTTTCCTTGACTGTTTTGGGGATATGTCTCCTTCTTCAAAACCCTACGTTAGCATCGTTTCTCTATGAGTGCTCAAGGTGTAGCTGTTGTTAAAAAGGTTTTAATTTTTTTTTTTTGGGGGGGGGGCTAGGGATGTGGCTCAAGCGGTAGTGCGCTGGCCTGGCATGCGTGCGGCCCGAGTTCGATCCTCAGCACCACATACAAACAAAGATGTTGTGTCTGCCGAAAACTGAAAAATAAATATTGAAATTGAAATTCTCATTCTCTCTCTCTCTAAAAAAAAAAAAAGGTTTTAATTTTTGAACAGGGGCAGGAGACCCACAGCCAGGGCAGAGTGTTGAGGAGGGCAGAATGGTGGCATCCTCTCCCACTGGCCTGTCAGCTACGCAGGCTACTCCCAGCCAACGGGAGCCGTGCTACAGTGAACACATGGCTGGCCGCCCCCTCCATGTGTGTCTACTCAAATTTAACAAGCTTCCCAATAAAGGGATTCATTAGTCAAAGGACAGTAACCAAGAACAAGAAAAACGAGTTTGTAGGGCAGAATTCTGGCCATATGAGAGGGTTTCTGTTTATGTTGCTACTCCAGAGGAGGCAGGTTCCAAGAGCTTTTAAAATAACAGAGCTTTTAAAATAACAGACTGTGATCCTGAACTAAGCTTATGGGCCCTTGATCAGTTTTCCCCTGAAGGTTAGAATGAACCCTCCTTCCCATTCTCCATCTCTCCAGAGTAGTAGTTCAGACTCCATATGAGGAGTCTCCATGAGGCATGGGGAGATGATTCTAGATTGTTCAGTTCCTAGTCTGATGTGGGGAAAGGTAGCATCTGAATCCGCAGTCCTACTGGGAAGTTAGAACCTCCACCTTCAGGGAGTTTCTAGTCTGATGGTAGAGACACAGCCCCTGTTCTAGAGAGGTCATTAGTCATCTGGTGGGAATTGGAGGCAGGGTAGGAGAGATGAAACACACACTGGTATGCTCAAATGACGCATAAAGCCAAGTATAATTTGATCTACTGTTAAAAAAACAAAAAACGAGTGATCACAAAGGTAGCCAGGATGATGGTATTGATGCCTGGTTTGGAAGGCTTCCTTGAGAGGGTGAAAAGAAGGGATTCCAGGCCAGGCATTGCTTCAGAGGTGTTCTTAGCCTGAGACCTACATTGAGAATTAATAAGTTTGTTTCTAATTGATTCTAATTTGGATATCAAGTCTTTTCAAGCTTTTATCTGGGGGTTGTAGCTCAGTGGTAGAGTGGTAGAGTCTTGCAACTTGAACTCTTTATCATAACTTTTGGGTCAAACATTCAGGAATTTATTCCAAAGAGGGAAATAATATTTAAAATCCTAAAATTCTGACTCTGTGAATAGCTGTAATTAGCTCAGAACTGTAAAAATTATATATCTTCTAGTTGTAGTACCTTTTAGCATATCTTACTTATTTTGATTTATTAGGTTATTTCCACCTGAAACTTGAGGGCAAGTGGAAACATTATATTTTTAATCATGGGCTCTCCAACTTTTCTCTCCAGATCACAGTGAGTTGGAAGGTTCCAGAGATTGATTAGCTTGTTGAATACAAATTAGTGTGGGGTTACTTTTGAGCAATAATGAGATGTAAATACAGTTTATGCCTGAAAGAAAATAGAATTTTTTTTTAAATAGAAATTTAAAAAAATTTTTTTTTAGTTGTAGATGGACACAATACCTTTATTTATTTATGTATTTTTTTATTATTTTTATTTTGTAGTTGTAGATGGAGAGAATGCCTTTATCTTATTTGTTTATTTTTATGTGGTTCTAAGGATCAAACCCAGTGCCTCACACATGCTAGGAAAGTGCTCTGCCACTGAGCTATACCCCCAGCCCTAGAAAGAAGAAATATTGATGCTATTTTTAATAATCTGTTATAAGTAACCTCTGAATTACACATTAGTAGTCATTATTTTGTATATGGAAACTTAACCTCCAACTTAGTTGAAACGCGTTTTCACTTCACAAATATGCCTCAAATTTTGGTATAAGAGGAGGTTATTAAGTCAGAAAATACCCTGAAAGGAAAGTAGACTTCATTTAGGGTAGATATCAGAGGTTTGGAGCAGCGTCTGCTCTGAACTATAAGCACTGGAGCCTGGTAGTAGCTGAGGTGCACCAGGGCAGTCACTCCAAAGTAAGGTATGACACCCATTTCATGGCACCCTGACTGAGATGAGAAAATTGTCCAGTTTCCAGAGTTGTGAGGACAGTAGCAGAAAATGTTTAAAACCTATATTTTCAGACTAGGGATATAGCTCAGTTGATAGAGTGCTTGCCTTGAGTGCACAGGGGCCTAGGTTCAGTCCCCAGCACCACAAAACAAACAAATAAACAACAACAAACCTCTATATTTTTATTAGTAGCCAAAGTCATGCAAAGCTCAGACTGTGTCCTGATTGCTCCTACCACCTTTCTACAGTGACTGCCTTGTTAAATGTCATTTTAGACATTGACTCAAAAAAGGTGGTGGGTTTTTATAGATATAAAATGTAATTAGTTTTAAGAAGTGATTAGGGTTTTGCTGGAAGTAGCAGTATTTTATCTTATTGCTCTATAAACAATATAATACCCAGAAGGATCTAGAAATCTTATACTAATCAGAATACAAAATGATAATTGTATTATAAGAGCAAATTAAGACCATGTCAATGGGATACCTGACCAGAATTGTTTCCTGTGGGTTGGTAGAATGTTTTTCATAGGTCTAAAACTAAATGGTAGGATATGTATCTCTTCCCTTGGAAAGCTATTTTCAGCTGATGTCTCTTAATTATAAATCTCTTATTTCTTAATGTTTTGCTTCAATAAATTATCTTTCTCACTTTCAAAGTAAAAATCCAATTTTTTCTTAGTTACAAATGGACACCTTTGTTTTTTCTTTCTGTCTGTCTATCTATCTATCTATCTATCTATTTTTATGGGTGTCAGGATTGACCATTGACCCCAGTGCCTCACATACACTAGGCACGCGCTCCAGCACTGAGCTACAACCCCAGCCCCCCAAATTGAAATTCTTTAGTTGTAAAAGGCACTATATATGATAATTTCACAAGCAACAATTCTGTGCATAAGAAATTTCATGACATGTAAAGAAGTTTAGTAGGTGAAGTAGCTGAACAACAGACAGCAGTGCTAGGTTTTATGTGAAGAGACAAACTTCAAGACTAGGGGCAGAGGGGATGTAGTACTAGAGATTGAACCCAGGGTGCTTTTCCTCTGGGATGTACCCCCAGCATTTTTAATTTTTTGTTTTCAGACAAGGTCTAGCTAAGTTGCCCAGGCTGGCCTTTAACTTGTGATCATCCTGTGTCAGCCTTCCAAGTAGCTGGGGATTATATGTATGCACTGCTGTGTCTAGCAAACTTCAAGATATTTTTAAAAAATGGATCAGATAATCAGACAGCCTCATCAGGAGCCTTAGCACAGTTCTTTGGTTCTTACTTTGTTCCTTTGAATGCTCTTTAGTTTTCTAAAACAAAAAGTTTTCCAATAGGCACATGATACCAGATTTGTACATTTCTGGCCATATTAGTAATTTTTGCTTTCAAAGTATGTTTGAACCAGTTGAAAATAGTTTTATTCTTCAAAAGTGGTGTTCTGGGGTTCTAGCTCAGCTGTAGAGCCCTCGATTAGCATCTGCAAGGGGCTGGGTTTGATCCTCAGCACCACATAAAAATAAATAAAGATATTGTGTTCGACTACAACTAAAAATGTGTGTGAGCGTGTGTATTATTTATTTATTTATTTTTTAAAAGTGGTCTTGTATACTAGTGTTTTTCAATACTTTTTCTTTTTGGTACCGGGGATTGAACTTGATTGAGCACTTGATCCCCAGCCCTATTTGTATTTTATTTAGAGACAGGGTTGCTAAGTGCCTGGCTTTTGCTGAGGCAGGCTTTTTGAACTCCCGATCCTCCAGCCTCAGCCTCCCAAGCCACTGGGATTACAGGCATACACCACTACAGCTCAATACATCTTTTAAAAAAATTCAAATGTCTCAGTGGTAAAGCAGTAAAAATTCTTGACTAAGATTTTGTTTATATTGAAATAAACAACATTAAAGAATCTGACATCCCTACAAAATTTTGATCATTTAAGTGTGGAATATCAGAGGGAATAAATTAAACTTTATAGCTTTGCAGTGCTAATCCTGGTATTCTGATGTGTATGGGGCTTATCCATTTTAAAGCAGTTTCTGGTGAACCATCTGATTCTTAGTCATATGATCCATAATGAGACCATTCATTTTGTTGATTTTCTTGTCAGATCTTGCTTGAATAAGCCATACCATTTCACAGTTCCCAATATATACAAAATATAGCCTGGGGATTTTTAAAAAATTCTCTTCTGAGATGTTCGTGTGTCGTTCATACAGGTCTTCTTTAAAAAAAAACAAAAAAGACTTTTTCCTCCTTCAATAATGTCTGAAAATTTGTGCATTTGTTTTTTGTTTTTATTTTCATTCTTCTGCTAGTTATTGCTAGTGTGGTTGGATCTGAAATACACTTTTGCTATAGAAGATTCCCTTTCATTTCCTTGAGATGCTGTAACAAAATACCATGAACTTGTGGTTTAAAATAACAGAAATTGCCTATAATCCCAGCCTTTTGGGAGACTGAGGCAGGAGGATTGCATCATTGGGTCAGCCTGGGGAATTTAGCAAGATCCTGTCTCAAAAGAGATTTTATAAAAGAATTGGGAATGTAGCTCATTTATAGAGTGCTTGGCTAGCTTTCCTGAGGCCCTGAGTTCTATCCTGAGTATCACAAAACAACAACAACAAAAATATAAGAATTTCTTCATTTTTCTTTTTTTAATATTTATTTTTTAGTTGTAGTTGAACACAATACCTTTATTTTAATGTTGTGCTGAGGATCAAACCCAGGGCCTCACATGCGAGGTGAGGGCTCTACCACTGAGTCACAACCCCAGACCCCACTCCCCAGCCCCCAACCACCACCACCTCACCCCTACGGAGGAATTTATTCTTTTTACAGTTCCCAAGACCAGAAAGTCAAAAGTAAAAGAGTGGCAAGCATATGGGGAAGATCCTTTTTGGCCTCTTCCAGAGATCCTGGCTTGTGGCTGCATAACTTCAGTCTTTATCTTCATCTTCATATGGGGTTCTCCTTATGTATTTCTGTTCCTTCTCTCTTTTTGTGGTGGGGTGGGGGGAGATGAGGGGTTCAGGGATTGAACCCAGGGGCACTTAACCACTGAGCCACATCTCCAGCCCCGCCCCCCCTTTTAAAATATTTTATTTAGAGATAGGATCTTGCTTAGTTGCTTAAGGCCTCACTGAGTTTCTGAGGCTGGCTTTGAATGCATGATCCTCCTGCCTCAGCCTCCTGAGCCTCTGGGATTACAGGCTGCATCACCATGCCCAGCTTGCTCCTTCTCTTTTAAGGACACCAGGCATATTGCATTTTGTACTAAGGGCTTACCCTATGGCAGCACGATCTCCTCCTCCCCCTTTTATTTATTTATTTAGCATTGGGGATTTAACCAAGGGGCACTTAACTACTGAGCTACATCCCCAGCTCTTTTTATGTTTTATTTTGAGGTAAAGTCTCACTAAGTTATTTGCTTAGGGCCTTACTAAGTTGCTGAGGCTGGATTTGAACTTGTGATCTTCCTGCCTCAGTCTCCTGAGCCACTGAGATTTCAGGTATGTGCCACTGTGCCTGGCTTAACTAATTACTTCAATGAAGTGAGGTCATATTCTGAGGTACCGGGACTAGGACTTTAATAGAATTATTTAGATTTCAGTGAGATGAATTTATTGGGTATTCAAAATTTCTATAGAAGATAGAAGAAATACTCTTTTCATGCTTGTTGTAGGACAAGTACTCTCTAAAACTGATACTACACATGAAATATTTAAGCATCAGCTCCATGAAAGGTACTGTTTTATGTGCTAGAGGATATAAGAGTTGGAAAGACATGATTCCTATTTTAAGAGAAGTTAACAGTTTATCAAGATAGTGTGGACTTTGTACTCCTCAGATAAGCCTAAATGAAGATTCTCATTAGATGACTTTTGTTCTTCTGTATAAATAACTAAACAGTTTTAGGAATATCAAGAATTGTTGTAGAGAGCTGGGCACTGTGGCACACATCTGTAATCACAGCTACTCAGGAGATTGAGGCAAGAGGATCAGAAGGTGGAGCCCAGCAATGTTAGTGACCCTGTCTCAAAAAATAAAATGGGCTAAGTCAGAATAGAAATCTGTATAACACTGATCTTTAGTGAATCAACTTTCATTCTTTCTCAGAATAGCTTAAGTGTTCCTTAAAGGTGTTTTGGAATCTTTGTATTCTATGCATATGACTCATCTATATGATGGCTGTGGGGCTACCTTCTTGTTGAACATGAAAAGATAAATGTGTGGATTCTCCCTGAAAATAATAAAGTTGATTTCTGAAATCTGAAGCTTACAAAGCACAGGTAGTCCTCTGAGGCATAATGTTGTGGTATTTTCCTAGGCCACTATAGTTTATAGTTAAAACTTCATAATGTGTAACTATTTCCAGGGAGTTCAGAGTGCTTTGCACTTGGTGCCTCCTAAAAAGGTGGAGATATGAGCTAAAAATGTTTTTCCCTTTTTTTAAATTGGGAAACTTATGTTCAGATAAGGTAAAGGTTTTCCTCAAGGACATTCATTGATGCAGAAGGAACATTACAATTTTAGCTAAGGATTCTCTCTCAACCCAGAATTCTTTCAAGTCACAAATTTTATATATTGGGGAGAGGGGTGAGTAGGAAAAAGCATATCTAATAGTATACAGATTTTTCAGGGAAACAAAACTCTTGAATGAAAACATTCAGTTTACTGTTAAATTGATGTCTTATCAGTGATCTCTAGCTCATGTAGAATCAAGGAGATGTTTGTTTGTAATACTCTGCTTATTTTAACCTTGCTTGTACTATTACCCTTCTACATATGGTAGCATAAATTATATATATTATGGCATCAAACCTAGAGGAATATTGTTTTGTTTTGGTTGCTATTCTATAAGAATATGGAACTGCATTGTTCAAGGAAGAGGTATTAAAAAAAATAGATTTCATTATTCTGCAAGATTGATCGTTGGTTCCAGAAAAGAATATGGGAAAAAAAGACTTGTAGAAAGAGAGAGAGAAGGCAAAGGGAATTTTGACTATCAACTGTAATAGGTGATTTAAAGATGTTAGCCTGTTAAATGGTTAATCTGAAATGTTGGTATACTTTTATATTTAAGCCTGTAAGCCTTAGTATTTGTTTGGTGATGGAATACATGAGACAAAAGTGTTTTTTCTTATAATAGAATTTTTATTGGTTCCTAATTTTTAAACTATAAGTTGAATATCCCTTATCTGAAATGCGTGGGACTAGGAGTATTTCAGATTTCATAGTTTTTTGGATTTCAGAATATTTGCATAGACTGTACAGGTCAAAACATTCTTAATCCAAAATCTGAAAATCTCTGAAACTCAAAACCTTTATAGGGATGTTCTACGAGTAGATTTCTTTTTTTAAAGGAAAATAAGACATCTTATTAGTAAGTACTCCAATAGTAATAGTATTAAATTATCTGAAGATTTATAAAATACATTTTATACTATTTCACTTTATATACCATTCCCTAAGGAGTTACTTCATTAATAACTTCACAGCTAGTAATACTTCATTGGCTTTCTCTGAATATGCTTTTTTAAAGTTTAGATTAGGTGTGTCACCCTGCTCAGTGAGTGGAGATGATTTGGGGGATGCTAGAGGTTCACTTAGACTAGAGTAGTGATATTCCTAAAAAGAAAGTCTTGTTTACTTTGTCTAGCATTCTGCAAGCTTGATCTCTTTGTAAATTAAATTTGAGGAAGCTTTAATCCAAACAAAAAATAAAAGGGCACTTGGGACAGTCTGTATCGTCTTTTCTTAAAAACAACTCTTTTCATGGATTCATACTAGAGTTGTTTTCATAACTGCTAAAAAGGAATCAGAAAATTTTTCTTTGGAGTCACAAAGTAAGTTCATATTAGAAATTTGGTATTTTTTTTTCTTGTTAAGTTTCCCTTTCCTTTTAAGACGTAACTATTGTCTTAAAGTTCAGCTTCTTTCCAAATAATCTCTCACTAGTTATTTGGTTTCTTACTATCTGAAGGTTAAATGCAAATCTCTACTTAATTTAAGGAGCTTATGTTTTTCTGAAGTTTATCAAATATCCAGGTGACAAATTGTGTTTGTTCCTTAGCAGTAAGAACTTGTTTTACTTTCTTCTTCTGTCCACATATTTTATGTCTTTAGGCAACAGGAAAGGATAAATTCACAGAGGGAAGAGATAGAAAGACAACGGAAAATGTTAGCAAAGCGGAAACCTCCTGCCATGGGTCAAGCCCCTCCAGCAACCAATGAGCAGAAACAACGGAAGAGCAAGACCAACGGAGCTGAAAATGAAACGTATGTTCTTTATTGATGTGAACAAATGTCTTATTGAATGGCACTGGGGACAGATATAAATTACAGAGGTCCCTAGTGTTTGAGATCTTTCCCATCACATTAATGGATTTGCCCAACTCATAAAAACCATATAAAATTAACTGACTTTCTTAGTCCTACACTTAGAATTTTGAATGAGAGGGAGAAATAATGTCACTTCTTGACAGCATGATTTTTGTCTAACCATCACAAATATGATTGCTTATGTGTGACTCTAAGTTCTGGTAAATTGGTGTTGTCTTGTGGTGATTACATGGCTACTATTTCAAACTAAAGAATGCTCCTTTACTGGTCAAAAGAGCACTTAGTTAACAGTTGTAAATTTAGGAGTAAGCCAAGAAAAAAAAAAACTGTTGTTTTAGGAAAGAACACTTTACCAGTAACTCATACTTTACTAGGGTCTTTTCCAGTTTTGAAAACCTAGGGAAAATACAAGTATCTTAAATTGAAGCATAGTCATCTTTTGCTCTGCCAGTCAATAATTATTACATAGCTTTCGTGTATAGGAGGGGTTGAAAATCCTGAGCACAAATGTCTTTCTTTTCTATTCCTTTCTCCTTTTCTCTTTATTTGAAAGTAAATTTTCTGTTCTAAGATAGCCACAAATAAAAGGTATATTATATAGCTTATTGACTAATATGCCTTTTGTCTTTTTTATGTTTTTGTATCAGTTCACAAAAACATTGTAACCCATTATCCACTTCAAGTATACTACTTGTATTACAGCATTGTTAAAGGTCCATGACATCCCAGACATGCATATTCCTTATTCCAGTGAGAAAGATGGCTTAACACCAATCCTCACCCATACATACCTGATGTGTTGGGAAGTCTTTTCTTTGACATCATTTAGTAAGTCTACATTAAATGCTTATTTTAGGTTAGGCCGTGTTGTGGGAATATAGAGTTGAAGGATACAACCCTAGTTTTAGGAGTTCACAGTTTATTTAGGAGAGATGAGTAAACTTACTAGTAATTGTATAGAGAATAGTGATTAAAAAGTATGTACAGTACGGGGCGGGATTGGGGTGCTGGGGTTGTGGCTCAGCAGTAGAACACTCGCCTAGCATGTGTGACTGGGTTCGATTCTCAGCAATATACCATTTGGTGTTTTTTAAAAATAAAAAAAAAATGTATTCTGTCCAACACAATAAAATAAAAATAAAAAATAAAGTATGCAGAGTAAACTAAGTTTGGAAAATATTTCACCTTATAACTGAATGTTTTAAAACTTAAAGTCCAATTAAAAATTATTTCCTTTCAAAAAGGCCCAGATTTGAAAGAGTCTTCAGACAGATTTAATCTGGTCATTGTTTTCTGAGTCCTGTGTTTATTTTGTGAAGGGACTCTCACTCTAGCATTGCTTGGAAATTATTTTGTGCTAACACACAAAACCATAGGCGTAGGAATAATAAAAACAAGATAGGGGTTTTTTGTTTTTGTTTTTGCCATTGAACCATAATTAGAATTCAGTCTAGGCCAATAGTATGTCAGTGAGTAGTTGCCATCTGGAGTCCTGTGTAAAATCCAAGCTAGGAGGCCTTTAGTTCACTTTTTTAGTTAGAATGTTTGTGACTTGACCCTTGACCAAAAGCCAAAGACAGGCCTCTTAAGTGAATCACTTTATCCTCTCCTGGTACTGAATCTGTTTCAGAGTGAATTCTTAACTATGATTTTTCATTTTTTCCCTTTTTTACTGGTATGAAGTAGACTAATAGATGGAGATATTTCTGCTGCTGAGAGGATAAATTTAACAGCTCTGGGGGATGTACTACTTTTTAATCATTCTATTTTCTTTGAGTTAGGCCTTAAGAGTTTTGTTTTTGTTTTGGTAGCCCTTTCTGCTGGATAGGATAACTTGTTTCCACTTTTGCTATTTAGAATATTCTAAACCTTGAGATTTAGAACACTGATTACTTCTTCATTCTTAAAATAGGAGGATATGATTAGACTTGGTGAAACATGAACTGAGAAATTACCCCATCAAGTTTACCCTTTGAGCATTGGTTTAAATAGCATTTTTTATATTCTTCTTTCTGCATTCTCATTAAAGTCACAGCACTTTGTTGGATAGGTGTTATTACTTGCCTAATTTTCAGGAAACTGAGTTGAAGAAGTTGACGTTAGTTGCCAAAGGTCACATGGCCAGCATCCAAATCTTGGACTCTTTTAACCCTGTTTTTTCTCCTTGTTATTATACTGTCAAGATATAAGTTATCATGAATAATAAATTCATTGGCTTATTGCTTTTCCCTTTGAAGATTTTTAGACTTATTATTTGATCTGTCTCTTCAATAGGTTTTCATCTGAGCAATATATGAAACAAAACTCATTTTCACAAAATAATATAAACTATAGCTCAGTTATTTTTTTCATTTTTATGAATTAAGCATTTGACTTTGGAAGCATTTCTTCATAATACATCTAATAAATCACAAAAGTTTTCTCTTATCAGAGGATGCAAAATAAATTGGTTTTTAGTCATTTTATCTGTGAGTCCAAATTTACCTTGTAGCATACTTGAATATTTCTATTTAAAAAGTCATTATTATTTAAAATTTACTGAAATTTCTACCATTACTTTTCAGGTTAACATTAGCAGAATACCATGAACAAGAAGAAATCTTTAAACTCAGATTAGGCCATCTTAAAAAGGTAACTATATTGAGGAAATCTGCCTGGAGAAGTGTGATTTCTAATTTTTGTTTGGTATGGAAGTTATTTGGTTATTTAAGCAAATAAGTAGTTTCACATACTGCAGAAGTCTTGAATAGATAATCTCATTGTCATGTCTTGTATAATGATGGGACTCATCTTTTGATTTTCAAGTCAATTCTAGTCACCCAATGACAGTATTTATTCCTTCAGTGTGACCTATTAGTGGATAAGTCTGTGTATATACATTGTAAGGCTTCCCAAGTGGTTATGCATTGAATAAAACATACAGGAGCAGATGGTTCTGAAATAGATATTAAGACTCTTGGAATATTTTAAATCACTCAGTGTCTCTTATTTTCTTGACTAACCTAGCTAAAGGGAAGGTGTTGGACCAACCATATTCTAACACAGAGGCACCTAACAGAATTTGTAATTGATTCTGTTCATTGAGATATTTTAGATATATCTTGTCACATCTTAAATTCAATAGCTCATACATTATTGGTAGATGTTATTTATAGTGATGGTGGTCAATAAGCTTTTAATAAACTGCTGTTGTTGTGTATTTGTTTTTTATCCACAAATTGGTCTTTCTCCTTCCCTCCCTCCCTTTCTTCCTTCCTCCCTGGGATGGAACCTAGGGATGCTTAACCACTGAGCTACATCCTCAGCCCTGTTAATTTGTTTATTTTGAGACAGGCTGAGTTGCTTAGGGCCTTGCTAAGTTGCTGAGACTTTGAACTTGTCAGCTTCCCAATCCTCTGGGATTACAGGCATGTGCCACTGTGCCCAGCTTCATATCTTTTTTCTATTGGGTTCTCAAATCTTTTTAAGTTGGTGGAATTTAGGTACCAAGTATAATCCATACCTGAAGAAGAGAAGCAGATGGTGAACCTGATTTTTGTAAAAAGTATTTGCATGACTTTATGTTTATACATAAAATATTTTTACAAACTTACATAGAAACAGTGGTTACAGGGAGTGGTCAAGAAGAAGAAGGTGACTTTTGCTTTTCCTACTGAACTCTGTAGTTTAGATTTTATCTATTATTTGCTAGAGGCTTATTTGTATGATTAAGTTTCTAGTTTTTAAAATATTTTTCTCAGTGTAAAACATCTTCCATTAGCTTTTCACAAGAGCAAAGCCTATTGTTAGGCTGAGGGTATAGCTTAATGCTGGAGCATTTGCCTAGTATGTGTGAGGCTTTGGGTTCAATTCCTTAAATAAATAAATAATAGGCGTACCTAACAATTTTTGAAACAAGACTCTGAAAAGGTACCCTGTACCCTGAGCTGTTTTTTCCCTTTTTATTTCAGGAGGAAGCAGAGATCCAGGCAGAGCTGGAAAGGCTAGAAAGGGTTAGAAATCTACATATCAGGGAACTAAAAAGGATACATAATGAAGATAATTCACAGTAAGTAACTTGGGGTGTATTGGGTTGGAGATTGCTGAGCACTTTCTGACATGAATTGAGTGGTCTAGAGCAATGTTTTTGCTGAGTATGCATTTGAAAAATGGGTTGGGGGATGTAGCTCAGTAGTAGAACACTTGCCTTGGTTTCATCCCCATCAAGGCCCTGGGTTCATCCCCAGCACCACCAAAAAAAAGGTGGGGGGTGGGGATAAGTGACTCCACAGTGTATTTAGTTCTTTCATAGAATATAATACAGTTTCATTAGCAAAATTATGATCTGCTTTGCTTTAAATATAGATATATGTCATATTTAATATGTAAGCTTAGTATATCTAATACTAGTATTATATATGATAATAATACTAGTATTATAATACTAAGCTTATATATTAAATATATATGTGTGCATATAATATTTGTGTTAGCTATCTGTAGCCATTAGAGAATACCTTACATAAACAATTTAAAAGGTGGAAAGATTTTGGCTCACACTTTTAAAGTTTTTAGTCCACTGTCATTTGACCCTATCACTTAGGGCCTTGGCAAGTAGAACATCTTGGCAGGATGAACATGATGGAATAGAGCTGTTCATGGCTCATGGCAATCAGAAAGCAGAGAGAATAGTAAGAGTGTGAGTGTGAGTGCCAGGCTCCCATTATATCCTTCAAGGGAAAGTCCAAGTAGGCCTTACTTCCTAAAGTTTCTGCCACTTCCCAATATGCCAACAATTAGAAACCAACCCTTTAACATATGAGTCTTTAGGGAACATTCGAGATCCAAATATAATAGGATTTTTTACATGAGTAGAAGTCAATAAAATGATACAGCTTTGCAACTGTAAATAGGGAGGACTATATTACATATTCACATTTACCTGTGGATCCTTGAGAAAGGGAAGCATGGGCCACAGTGTGGTACTGTGGGAAGAATATTAGGTTGAGATGAAACCTGGTTTCATTCAGTGTAACAACTTTTTTTTATAAATCATTGAAAGTATGGAATATAGGAAAAGTGGACTTTAAGTGAGAAAGGACTTCTATCACTAATCTGTTCTTTCCCACATTTCTGACTCTGAAACATTTTTTCATGTCCACAGCTTATATATTGTCACTAAGCCAACATGAGCCATGGACTGTTCCTCTGCCAAATGGCAGGCACCAGCAGTTACCAATATCTGAGAATTTACTGTGTATTAGGCACAGCACTAAGCGCTCTGATAATCTAATATTTAATGCTCACAATAACACCATCATCTTCAATACATTGATCAGGAAACAAGTTTAGAGAAAATAAGTTTATTTGACCAGGAGACAATAACTGAGTAAGAGAGTCACTGAGCTACAACCTCAGCTCCAAATTTGAGTCTTTCTAATCTAAACAATTATGAAGTAATGTCATCTCCCCACAGGCATGCTACTTTTTTAAAAATAGAAATAATTTCAGGATTAATAGGCCAAGATTGGAACCAAATAAAAATACTCCTAAAATTTATTTTTGCCACGATCTGGCAAAATTAAACAAATTTATTTCTTTGTTGTATTGTTAGTAAATGACATAAAATGGAATTTTTTAATGGGGAACATAGTTATATCATAGACTTTTTATCTTAGAGAAAAATGAATGCACATGGAACATATAACTTACTTAATAATTACCCATTTTTAAGGCCATATAAAATATTTTGGAATTTTAGTGTGTAGAGTTTTGAAATGATGAAGAGAACATATGACTCAACAAATTTTGGAGGCACCAGATAGCATTATTTGAAAAATCCCTCTAACTAGTTCTAAGGAACTAGTATTTCCCCTTACTTTGTAGCAGGGCAGAAAGGGAGTGAGATCAAGAAAGGTCTAATTGTGGCCACACTGAGACTAGCACCACTATGACTATTTATTATAAATATACTGTGTTCTATGTAACTTTTAGCTTAAAGTTCACTGTAATAATGTCAGACTATCATCATCAGCTAAAATCATGTGTGTGATATGTTAGATAGTCTAGGAACTTTGTGAATATGGAATGCTATAGTCCTTGACCTCAGGATGGTTATACATTCCCTCTTTCCACAGATTTAAAGATCATCCAACGCTAAATGACAGATATTTGTTGTTACATCTTTTGGGTAGAGGAGGTTTCAGTGAAGTTTACAAGGTGAGTATGAACAACTGGGTGCGAAGATGTAGGATTAGATTTTTGGTTATTACCAATTTGGAGAACATATTAGAATAGTGATAACTGTGAGTTGATGTATACTGGTTGAAATCCAGAAGCTTTAAGAACCTGTATCTTTGAGAAGCCTGATTTTAGTAAATTTAAGTGACCATGTAGGATTTAATATTTCTCTGTTTTTAAGCTTGAAAAATAAGCAACTATATACCAGACTCATTTCTGGGTGGTGGGACTTACGGTGATCTTTAGTCTGGTTCTTTATTTTCTGCCTCATCTGAATTTGCTAGAAGTGAGTATGTGTTACCTTTATTCTCATAATTTTTTTTAAACAAAATAGATGTGTCAGTTATTTCTTATGTGAAAACCAGCTTTTTGGGCTCAAGCGGTAGCGCGCTCGCCTGGCATGCGTGCGGCCCGGGTTCGATCCTCAGCACCACATACAAACAAAGATGTTGTGTCTGCCAAGATCTAAAAAAAATAAATAAATATTAAAATTCTCTCTGTCTCTGTCTCTCTTTAAAAAAAAAAAAAAAAAGAAAACCAGCTTTTTGTTTTAATAAAGCTCTTGTCTAAGAGTATTTAGCAGCACTGCATTCAGGAGTATCCTCACATAGAGTGATTCAGTGGGGCCAGCAAAGTGCCAACTCCAGAACGTCCAGATTGATTTGCACCAAGTGGGGGTTCAGACAGCTCCAGATCTATATTGTGTTCACCAGTAATTTATCTACATGTTTCTGGCACTTGGTTATAGAATGCAAATGGTCTTCACTGCACACCTTTCCTTCTTTCCTGAGACACATCATTCTCTGTTATGATTTATGTTGTGCCCATATGGATTTACGTGTGAGAAATCTCTTAAGTAAAATAAATTGTTTTGTTTCAGGTAAAAACTAGTTCTACCATTTTTCTTTTTTAAACGTTAATTTTCAATATGATTTTTTTTTTTAAAGAGAGAGAGAATTTTTTTTTAAATATTTATTTTTCAGTTTTCGGCGGACACAACATCTTTGTTTGTATGTAGTGCTGAGGATCGAACCCAGGCCGCATGCATGCCAGGTGAGCACGCTACCACTTGAGCCACATCCCCAGCCCCAATATGATTTTATACACACACACACACACACACACATACGTGTGTGTGTGTGTGTGTAAATAAAACTTTCTTTTGTAACCATTTTTAAGTGTAAAATCAGTGGCATTAAGTAAATTGACAGTGTTGCACAGTTGTCATTATTTCCAAAACATGCAGGTTTTTTGTTTTTTTTTTTTTTTTCAGTTGTAGATAATCAACATGCCTTTATTTTACTTATTTTTATGTGGTGCTGAGGATTGAACCCAGTGCCTCACACATGTGAGGCAAGCACTCTGCTACTGAGCTATAGCCCCAGCCCTCATATTCTTAATATGTGCTCATAAGTCTGACTGGAGGCCCATAGTCATCTTTTTGTTTGCAAGCAGCTTTGGCGAACTTTGATGTTATAGTTATTCTAGCTTCCTAGCACGAGTTGTGAAATTTTGCGCTACTCGGGAGTTGTTGGTTTCTTGAGTTTGTTAGAGCTGACTCCTTAAAATCACCTATGTGAGTGTCATTTTGGAAGGAAACATTTGCCCTTTTTTTTCCCAGTTCCTTCTATAGATACAGATCTTTTCAGATTTTCTTATTCTCCTTAAGTCAATTTAATTTTTTAAGAATCTTCTATTTCATCTAGATTTTTTAAAAATCCATACATCAATACTTCTTTTTCTCTTATATTTATTTTGTATTTCTTGACTGATAAACTAGAGATTACTCAGTGTTAGTAGTTTTTCTAAGAATCAACTTTTTATTTTGTTGAGGAAATCTACTGTTAGGGTCTGCTATTAGGGTATTCTATTATATTAACTTTTGTTTTCATTCCTTCCTTTTACTTTTTTTAAATTTCCCTCCCCTTCCTTTTTTTTCCTTCTTCTATTTTTTTTGGAGAGGATCTCACTAAGCAGCTGAGGCTAGCCTCAAAATTGTTATCCTTCTGTCTCAGCCTTCTGAGTCACTGAGATTACAGGTGTGCTTCTTTACCCCTGGCTTATTTTCATTCTTGCTTACAAATTGCTTGTAAGTTTTTTTTATTGTTGGAAAAAGAATATAACACTGACTTTACCAGCTTAACCATTATTAAGTATGCAGTTCAGTAGCATTAAGTACACTCATAACATTGTGAAACAGGTCTCCAGAGCTTTTCAGAAACTTTGGCTAATTACCAACTCCCTTTTCCTCCAGCCCTTGGTATCCATTTTATAACTTTGTTTCTATGAACTTGACTACTTTTAGATACATCATATGTATAGCATCATAAAATGTATGTTTGTCTATTTTAATGACTGGCTTATTTCACTTAACATAATGTCTTTAAGACTCATCCATACTATAGCATGTAACGGAATACCTTCCTTTCTTAATATTGAATAATATTCCAGCCAGGTTTGGTGGTGGATGCCTGTAATCCTAGCTACTCAGGAGGCTGAGGAAGGAAGGTTACAAGTTCAAGGCCAGCCTTAGTAATTTAGTGAGAACCTGTCTTCAAATAGTGATAATAATAATTGTCATCGTCCATTGTATGTATGTACCCCATTTCATTTATCCATTTCTCCTTTGTTGGTTCCTTGGGTTACTCTTACCTCTTGACTATTGTGAATAATGTTGCTGTGAACTTAAGTGTGCAAATATTATTTCAAGACTCAGAAAATGAATTTTTCCTTCATTGTTACAATTATCATTATCAAAATTTGTTCTTAATACTTCTCAGGTATTTTGAGTGACTTCATGATCATTTTTTCCTAGTGCGTTTCTTCAGACATTTTGATTTTTCTGCAATCTGTATGCTTCTTACAGCGATATGTACATTTCATGTAGTTATTCTTTTGCTGTCCTCCACTCTCCTAAAGTCCTTCTCATATAAGTGATAAATGACTGGGATTCAAGATAAGTTGTGGTAGTCGGAAAAAAAAATGACACTTGCAGTGGTATTAGTGCTGTTACAGACTAGGAGCTATTTAACCTGGTTTTCAGTGACCTGAAATGGTTTTCTATAATGAAGTCTTGATAACGTACATGCTTGTAGGTGGACTTCAAACTGTAAGAAAAATAGTTCTTCAAAAGTTTTATTTCTGTGAAATAAGATGATGTCTGAATTGAATGGTGCTTTTAATTTAAACCATCCTTGTTTTGACAAATGAGAAGTTGCCCCGTTTTATAAGCAGCCCCCTATTGCATGCTGTGCTTCACTAGTGGGGCTTACACTGTAAGAGATATGTGATAAGTGATCACCTCTGTTCCAGACAGTGTGTCTTTCACCTGTTGACTTCATCTGTTTGTACATCATGGAAGGTAGCAAGTGGGTGGTAACGGTGTAGGAACTGAAGTAGTAAGCTTTTAGGATGAACCTTTAAAACTAAGAAGAACTGTTCATTCGGATGAGTTCCTCACTAAACTCTTATATGTGGAAGAAATGTACTGTTGTCTTAAAATAGTAGTTTATCAGTTTGTGATTTATACCCAACTTCTCAACAACTCATCTGTTAATTTTTTTTACCCCATGACATAGTACCTACCACCTGGCTGATTCAGGATTACTAGCAGTGGTGGTCTCTGTGGGAAGGCCTGTCCTCTTTTCTGGACAGTGTTGTAAAAGTGACTTAGTGTGATTTTGACAACTATTGCGATTAAAAACTCAATTCATCCAGCATTTAGGCATTTTCCCCCTGTTTTTATTTAATAAACAATATACCAAATTACAAGGTGATTTTGTAATCATTCCTAAGAATTGTATTCTGAAGGGTCTTTCCCTCCAGGAAGCAAGCAGTATGTGTTCCAGGATTTTTAAAAGTGGTAAGACTTACTGTTGAAGAGTGTGAAGTCCCAGAATCACTGAGGGACAAGAGACAACCTAAGGGAGGAAGGTCTCAAATGAGGAGAGATGACTTCCAGAAAGAGCATTTTTGGGAAAAGGCTGTGAAGGCATGGGCTGATTGTTTGTGGTATATGCTTGGGTTTGTTTTCTAAACCCCTTGGTGCCAGTGTGTCTGGAGACTTCTAAATTATCTAATCACAAGTTTCAAGAAGATGGTTGTAACACCAAAGCAAGTATGTGATGTGTTGTCATTTGCTGCAGTTTTAATTTAATAATGTATTTTAGACTTTGTGTTGATCTTTTAAGTAGAAGCTTCAAGTCAGTTCCCTGTAATTCTTGTAGCATTTATCTAGAATATAATTTATTCCTTTTCTTTCATAGGCATTTGATCTAACAGAGCAAAGATACGTAGCTGTGAAAATTCACCAGTTAAATAAAAACTGGAGAGGTGAAAAAAAGGAGAATTACCACAAGTGAGTGATCTTAAGTTTCTGATTTTTCAAAATTTAGTAGTAGTAGCTAGAGTTTGAGCACTGTGCTAAGAGGTTTAGATGAATTGATGTTGGTTTTGTTTCATTTAATCCTCCTAACTGCCCTAGGAGAGCAAATATACTCTGATCTTACTGATGAGAAAACTGATATTTACTGAATTTGAGTAGCATTTAAGAAGTGGCTGAGCTGGTATTTAAATACAGATTTCCCTTAATCCAAAACCTCTACTCATAATTCCCCTTCCATTGTGACTAAAAATAGCCCCAATAAACAAAGCCTTGGAAAACATTGCTGCTTGTCTGTAGAAACCAAGTGAGAGTGTTCTTTAGTGGTCTAGGGACCCTGGGGAGCTCTGAGTGGGGCTCTTTGCTACTCCAGTTATTACTTTCTGGAGAGGGGGGTGCTCTTGGTATGCTTGCTTTTTTGTTTTGTTTTTCAGTATCTTTATTTTTATTTTATTTTTTTGAATTTATTTTTATGTGGTGCTGAGTATCAAACCAAGGGCCTCACACTTGCTAGGCAAGCGCTCTACCCCTGAGCCACAACCTCAGCCCCACATATGCTATATTTCTTGGTTCTATTAATGTCATGTTTTTCCTGTATCACTCTCTTTAAGTTTCCAAACACTGAATTCATGGTTCATTTGGTTTGGAAGCCCTAGACTTAAGTTGCTATTAGGATTCCTGCTGGGCTGAGTTTTGTTACCTTGAAGGTACAAGTATTGAATGAGATAGTTCCCGCCCCTGAAAGGAGATAAGCCCCCTTTGGTACAAACAGCCATCTCCTGATTCTAGAGGCAGCTTTGTGTTTTTTCTCATAAATAATACTTTGGAGGGGAAAAAACAGTGGACTGAAAAGAAGCCTTTTTAGTGGCCTTCTAAATCTCAAGAGGAAAATCAAGCATTTTTTTTCATCAATAAACAGTTCTTGAGACCCAGACCAAGGCAATTCTTACTTTTATACCTGCTATTGATTGGGGACCTGGAAATTCTTTCTGTTCCACACAGATTCCTATGATGCTAGTGATGAGAGCATGTTCCTGTGGCACTAAGAGAAGTGGGGCTTAGCAGATAGGAAAAAAGGTGATGTGTACTTTACACTTGGCTGGCCTGTGGTATATCTTATGTGACAGGCAGCTTCAGTGCAGATATTCCTGAGGAGCAGATACATTATTATATGTTTCAGTGGCTTTATGTATTGGGATGAATGATATATAGCGGTGGATGCCAGGAGCACTTCAAAGAAAGAAAACCATGTGTTGTTCTGACCAGTTATAAGTGAGAATTGTCCCTATTGTATCAAGACTCTTAAGAGTGGCTGAGGTTGTTGGAGCAATGCAAGTGTCCTCTAGTTATCCTTGGAGCCTGTTCTAGCTTTCCTATGTACTCACTGCATAAAACAGTTGACTGTACTAGGGACTAGCCATGGTCAATCTTGAAAATAGTCCCTGTGCTGGAGCTTGAATAGTCTCAAAATCCAGCTTTTAGGTTGACCTTAAGAGACCTTAGGAGAACTGTGGAGTTGCATACCACAGTAATTGCAGGAGGGCAGCCTGCTCTTCTAGCCTTTAAAAACAGTAAGGATTTGAAGCCAGGCCTTTGTCTTTGACACAGTAAGTAGATTGAGTCCCGGTGGGTACGGATTGGGTGTATTCTCACATTACTCTAACAGAGTGAGAGAGCAAGGGAAGGGGATTGTCATTTGTATAAGCTCCTTGCCATTCCAGCTCTGGCTGGCAGTGATACCTTTCTACTGTGTGTTTCCTCATGGCAGGGGAAGGGGGGGTGCGGGGGGGAGGGCAGAATCATGGTGCTTGAGCACCATCGATGTCACCTGTGGCCAGGGACCACTTTCCATTTGTCAGACACAATTGGGAGGAAGTGTATCAAGTTCTTGGGACTTCCATTCTTTCTTGGAGGATATTCTTCAATATTTCCACTTTTTCCTTGAAATATTTGCTTTCTAAATGATATGAAGCCATTCTATGAATTTCAAGCTGCAGGAAATGCCAAGTGTCATTTAACACCTTTGAATTTAAAGAAGGCTTAAATCAAACACAAGATTTTGAAGAGTGCTTTAAAAATTCATTAGGCATGGTGCTGTCCATCTGTAATCCTAGCTGCTAGGGAGACTTGAATATCACAGGTTCAAGGCCAGCTTGGACAATGTAGTGAAATCCTCTCACAAAATAAAAAGAGATAGGGGTGTAGTTCAGTGGTAGAGTATTCCTGGGTTTCAAGCCTCAGTATCTCAAAAAATATAATTGTTGTTGTCATCATCATCATCAAAATTTAAAAGTCTGGAGATGTAGCTCAATGGTACAAAAATTATATTTACAAGGCCCTGGTTTCAAGCAATATGAAAATGCTCTTACCCTACCTTTTCATTGCTTACCCATTTTGGGGGATGATTTCCTCATCTCATTTGGAATCAAATCATTTATTTGAGTAAATACAGAAAGAAAACCTCAAAAAAATTAAAAGTGGTTGTTTTGTTTTATTTTCTTTCTTCCTTATTTTTTCCCCCTGTATATGTATATATAGGCTAGGGATGTAACGCAGTAATAGAGTACCACTGGGTTCGGTCCCAAGAACTGAGAAAAAATAAAGAAACGGGGGGGGGGGGGCGGTCTGGGGGGAATGAAGCTTGAGAAGAAGCAAAGTTGGTCAGAAGTGGCAACTTGAAAAATAAGTCCAAACAAAACAAAATGTCCATTGGGGGAAAACATATTTAATTAATTACTTTTAGATTTCTCCTTCTCCCTGCTTCCAAAAAATTTTTCTTAAATTTTGTTTTTTTTTCCTTCAGTACCAGGGATTGAACCCAGGGGGCACTTAACCACTGAGCCACATCACATCCCAGTCCTTTTTAATTTTTTAATTTTGAGACAGGGTCTCACTAAGTTGTTGAAGCTTGCCTTGGACTTGCAATCCTCCTGCTTTGGCCTGCTGAGCTCCTAGGATTATAGGATGTACCACCACACGGACTTAAGCTTTCTTTGTTGTTGAGTATTTTTTATGTATTTTTTAAAACAAAGTGGAATATACAAATTTCAGAAAACATTACCCTTTTTTTATTTTTTAAGTTTTATTTTGTTTATACTATGGAAAAATGTCTCCCTCCTAACTCTTACCTTATAACAAAACATTCCAAATTAAATGGTGCTAGATTATGTAAAATAGTTTCCAGTTATTCTGTGTAGAGAAGAACTAAATACGTTAAAAGATTAATCTTGTTGTACAAACAAACTCTGTTGTTCTTTTAAAATTTCATATGTGAATACGTTAGATTATATAATGCATTTTTGTTCCTAGTCTTATTAAATTATTTTGACTTTAGAAAAGTACTTAAGAATGATAATAATCCAGTCATCCCTTGGTATCCTTGTGGAATTCATTCCAGGACACTCACCTGTACCAAAAATCTGCAGCTAAGCAAGTCTCTTATATAGAATGACATAATATTTGCTTGTAACCCATGGACATTCTCCCATATAATTTGAATTGTCTCTAGATTACTTGCAATACCTACTACACTGAGATACTGTATAAATAGTTGAAAATCCTGTGCATGTTCAGTACAGATGCTGTTGTTTTTCCTGAAAATTTTGACCTACTATTAGTTGAATCCATGGATATGGAGGGACCGCTGTGCATGAATTTTTATAATTTTACATTTTTTATCAATTTATATTTTTATAATTTTACATTTTTTTATCAATTTATATTTTCTTAGGGCAAATTGAAGCTAATAACACTTGAAGTTTTATTTGTAAGGAGTACGATTTCAAAATAAAAGATAAAAGCATTGCCAGTTCATTTATGTGTTAGATAATCTGTTAATCCAAGTAGTTTATAAACTAAGTTTGATTGTGTGTGTGTATGTGTGAAATAAACCCAAGGATATAAATATTTATATTTACAGTTTTAAAGGAGAGGGAGAAAAGTTATCTTTTTAATTATTAAATCTTTGCTATTTGGATATAAATATAAGAGGTGTGGTTGTAATAGAAGGAACTTGAAAAGGATAAAAAGTTGACTTTTTTTTTTATTGGTTGCTCAAAACATTACAATGATCTTGACATATCATATATCATACATTTGATTCAAATGGGGTATGAATTCTTATTTTTACCACATGTACAGATTACAGGATCACATGATTATACATCCACATTTATACATACTGCCATACTAGTGACTGTTGTATTTGACTTGGTGTAGATATCAATAGAGAAATAGAATAAGGACACAAACAAATTAGTTGAGGGACCAGATGGATCTGAATGGAATAAATATGTGGAAATGGTAGATTAATGAGAGAATGTTTATAAGTATCTTTAAAGAGTTCTAAAATGCAGACTGAAGTGCCTTCTTGTTAATATTCCATTTTGTTTACAGGCATGCATGTAGGGAATACCGGATTCACAAAGAACTGGATCATCCCAGAATAGTTAAGCTGTATGATTACTTTTCACTGGATACTGACTCGTAAGTGCTGTGCCCTTTTCTTGTAGCAGTTAATATTATTTTTTTCAAAGTCTTGAGTATTCATGAATAGAGGTTAAATCTGGACCCAGGAAATACCCTCTGATGGAAACAAATTTATTAATTTATGGGAAAATTATCATATATAAATTCAGATTTGGGTCAGATGGATATCTCTAGGACGAAAGTTATGGACATTGTGTGATAATAAATGTTTAACAGTCAGCTTAATGGGGATAGAGACAGGCTTATTTGTAGTGTTTGCCAATTTCTGTAGTATAAATACTTCCACCATCTTCAGTTTTTAGCCACCAATTTAAAAAACAACAAAATGACTTTATTTATAATTCATATACCATAAGACTCATCCATTTAAAAAGGACACAGTTCAGTGATTTTTTTAGTATATATTCAGACTCATGCAGCCATCACCAGAGCTGTTTTTAGAACATATTCATCACCCTAGAAGAAGCCTATACCTTCACTATCATTCCTCTATTTCAAAACACACATCTCCCATCTTTCTCCCCCAGCCCTAAGCAACTGCTACTTTACATGAGTGGAATCAAATTGTAGTATGTAGTGTTTCATTCATTTTTATGGCCAAATAAAAATCTGTTATATGGATTTGCCACATTTTGCTTATCCATTTGTCCTACAAATTATTTAGTAACTGGCTCACAAAATTCCAGAAAACTTAGTAGCCATCTCTTGGTAATTGGCACAAATTAATGCCAGCATGCCACTGACATGGCCCAGAGAGGGTAGGTTAGTCAAAAATCTATACCACATCTTAGAGATTCTCATGAACCCTGCAGGCTTTGAAAGGGTATCAACAAGATGATGTTACCCTGGAACAAGATTATGGATGTGACACAAGTCTAGAGCCTAATGCTTCAAGTTGAAATGTAGTTCATAGGGGTATGGGATATTAAAATTGAAATGTATCTCAGACTCCAGTCTTCTTATTGTATAGGTATCTTTTGAGAACCAGAGAAATGATATGTCTTATACCAGGTAACAACATATAAGATTATCCAAGCCTGGTATGGATAAGTAAGTTCTAGAACTTCTGGGCTTATCAAGGAGTCAAGAAATAGTTCAGCACTTGGAAAATGTTTTCTCTGTAATTACAGAGTCAGGCCTGAGTAAGAACATACCTTAACTCTGGCCTTTAGGTGTTCCCTCAGCCTCCTAAGGTGATCCTAGGAATTTGGTCTATTCAGCCAACAGCTATCTTAAATTGCTACACAGATAATTGTCTGACATTTAGAAATGTCCACAAAAGGCCATATTCTCTTTGGAAACATGGCCTCTCTTCCATCTGCTCAGGGTATCATTCCCTTTTCACTGAGGAGGCCCTTTGCACCAGGCATAGCCGTTTGTTTTGAATGGAGTAGGATTCAGAAAAATAACCTGGTTAAAAGGGCAGGAGTGGGAAACCTGGCTCCACAGGATGGCATGACTGTTTTGCTTTGAGTAGATTCCTTGAATAACAGGTAGAGCCCCCTCCCCCTTTCTAAAATGTAAGTAGTAAGACTATTTCAAAAATAAATATAATGGCTTGGATTACCTGCTGTTCTGAATTATATGTTCACTTTTAATGTGATAAGTTGATTCCATACTATTCTCGAGTTGTTTTTTTCTTTCTTCCTGTTGTGTATGATGAAATTTCTCCAAAAAAAAAAAAAGACCATTGTTTTAGAATGTCTCCTGAGAATTGTTTAGGTACTAAAAGAGAAATTTTATTTCTAGCTTACATTTGTGTCAAAGAATCAGTTCACTGAGCATGAAAATCTGTTTCAGATTTTAGCATCTATATAAATCATATATTTATTTTCAAAAGAGTGATAGCATGCCCTGCTATGTTTCATAAGACGTATAAGCTATAAGCTATTGCTCAGGTTTTAGATTCCATAAGGCCATGAGTGTTTGCAGTCAGTTGCAGTGCTTTTTGAAAGTCTCACATTCCTGAGCCTGTGTGCTTTTACTTCTGTTCCTCACCCTTCCCTGCTCTGCATCTAGGGGGGTTGCCTCTTTTTTGTAGGCTGTGCTTACCAAGCTCATACATTAGTTGATGTCCAGCAGATAGGGAGGCAGAGATGCAGGGGATGTGTCTCTTCCCCAAAACCTCACTCCACAGTTCCAGTTTCCCCTGATGATCCTGGGTTCTGAATGAACCATCTCCTCCCTCTGACCCTTTCGCCTTAGTGTACTAATGGCTCTCTGCTGTAGTTGATCTCTGGGGCTCCTCACTGGTCAGTGTGTTCGCTTAACTCTTCCATCGCCTTTGTGATCAGTTTTTTTCTCCTTAAGTGTGGGGTGTTTGTTTGTTTGCAGTATTGGGGATCAAACCCAGGGCCTTGTACTTGATAGATAAAACACTCTGCCACTGAGCTACATCCCCAGCCTGTACTAAAGTGTTTTTTGTTTCCTGGCTAGACACTGACTAATAGATCCAACATTGTAACAAGTTAGAATAGTTCAAAAGGTACTCATCTCTCAGAGATATTCAAATAGTTCAAAAACCTTACTTCAGCTTATAACACCTGGGAAGATAGATACCTGACTTACAATGCCACTAATGATATGTAGTCTTAAATGTGGGTCTTAAATGTGTACAGATGTGTTGACATAAAACAAGAAAAAATAGACCCGATACCATGTAATAACACATTTATGTAGCATTATGCCAAACTACTAGGATACATAATATGTGCCCAATTTTTGGGACCTGGGCAAATTCTAGATTCTTCCTCATAGTTAGCACTCAGGGTTATATAAAATGTTTGCAGTGAGAATTGTGTACTTGATCACAGCATGGCTGTTTAGAAATGTGTACATGATGAGTATGTGAAGGAGACCCTCACAAGATGTCCAGCTCACATATCTTATAGTTCTTCTCAGTGTTTTTCAAGTCTGGGATCCAAAAGAACTGTTCCATTGTGACTCTCAGTACAGTTAATGCCAACAGGGAGGGCATGAGGCTCTTCTCCAAGAGAGCGAGTACTTTTCTTCCATGAACTGCTCCGGTAGCAGATACTGAGTAAAGAATAGAAGAGTGTTTTAAGAAACAGAAAAAGGAGAAGAGAAGCTAATGACCTAAAGTTTTCTCTGGGACTGGTTTAGATCATCTTAATTGGCTTGTTCTTATTCCATGGCTAAATGTTGGTTTATTTGTCTTTAGGTTTTGTACAGTGTTAGAGTACTGTGAGGGAAATGATCTGGACTTCTACCTGAAACAGCACAAATTAATGTCGGAGAAAGAGGCCCGATCCATTATCATGCAAATTGTGAATGCTTTAAAGTACCTAAATGAAATAAAACCTCCTATCATACACTATGACCTCAAACCAGGTATGTCTAACTTTTAGGAGACAGTATTGGTGACTTTTCAGTCTTCCAATTGACCTTTACTTTTTTTAAAATATTTTTTTAGTTGCGGATAAGCAAGATTTGAGAAAGAACTGTTCTGACAAGTTAGTTTTGCTTTTTCTCTCGTCACTCACACTACGTAGTGGTTCCTCTGCTCCAAGTCTTATTTTGATAAGTGCCTCCAAAATGACTTATTTTGCACATGTGCCTTCCATTTCATTAAATTTTGAGAATTTTTCACCTTTTCGTAGATTATCACATAATTTTGATAGTCATCAACAAAGAATATAGGACACATAGGCTTCTTAACTCTCTCTTTTTTTGTACTGGGATTAAATCTAAGGGTTGCTTAACCATTGAGCCACATTTTCCCAGCCCTTTTCACCATTTATTTATTTATTCGTTTGTTTATTTGTTTGTTTGTTTATTGTGTGCCAGGGATTGAACTCAGGGGCACTCCACCGCTGAACTGCATCCCCAGCCCTATTTTTGTATTTTATTTAGAGACAGGGTCTCACTGAATTAGTTGCTTAGCGCCTCGCTAAATTGCTGAGGCTGGCTTTGAACTTGCGATCCTCTTAAGCCGCTGAGATTACAGGTGTGCACCACTATACCCAGTTGTTTTTATATTTTATTTTGAGACAGGGTCTCACTAAGTTGCTTAAGGCCTTGCTAAGTTGCTGAGGCTGGCTTTGAACTTTGAATCTGCCTATCTTAACCTTCTGAGCTGCTGGGGTTGTATGAGTGCAGCACTGCACCCAGCTTTATCTCTATTTTTTTTTTGTTATCTTCAGCTATTTCTTAAGAATCTACATGTGTTCCATGTAGACAGCTCTAACCAATTCAGTTGGGAGCATTAAGAAGATGGTTCCCATTTACCTCCCAGTGTGGAAAAATGATTAATATTGTTTTACTCTTCTGATAGGTACACATTAAATCTCACTATTTACTATTTTTTTAATGTGCTAAAAAGAGTCAGGTGACTTAAAAATTAATTATAATAAAATGATTTTTAAAAACAACGGCTACTCTGTGACTAGGTTTTCCATCTATGAATTCAGTGCACTTTACTGCCGTATGACCTGTAGGTGGTGCTGTGATGTTAGCTACCATTCCTATGTATATATTTTTTTAACACAGGCACACACCCATTCTAAACAGGGTAGAGATTTCACTAAAGTTCAAATGAAGTTTTCCCATCATTATGACCAACTGTACAAGTGATATTTTACTTTGGCAACTTATTTCTGTTTCCAGTGCTCATAGTAGTAATTTTGGCACATTAAGCAGATAATTCTTGGGAAACAGAACTTTTCAGTAGACATCAAGGATTCTCCTGTAGCATCGAGAGTTAGATAGCTTTATTCTGAAGATTTATATGGTTGCAAGAATTTGAGTCCAGTTCTTCTCTTTTTGTCTGTTATTACTTTGGATTTTTCTCTTAAGTCTCTGCTTATTCATGAAGATTTTTATCTTTTTAGGTAATATTCTTTTAGTAAATGGTACAGCATGTGGAGAGATAAAAATTACAGATTTTGGTCTTTCCAAGATCATGGATGACGATAGCTACAATTCAGTGGATGGCATGGAGCTAACGTCACAAGGTGCTGGTACTTATTGGTAGGTATTCAGGAGGCCTGGCAAGTTGGCTGGTGGAAATGTGTCTCTGCCATACAGAAGCCTTGGTAATTAACAATTTTCATATACTGTGTACTAAGGCAGAAATAATGTAACTGTCTTTTCAGCAGTTTGACCTTTTATATTAATTGTCTTACTTTTTCTTTCCTCTCTTGAAAACCCTTGAGAGCTTATGTGTGGCCAGGTCTTAGAGATGTATGTTTTCTCCACAGGGCTGACCTTACAAGTCAGTAGAGAGTGAGGTTGTTCATGTGGTATATAAAAAGAATGGGTCCAAATTATTTTCGGTACAAATGGAGGTCTCTCTCTTCATGGGTTAATGGGATGAGGGATTTGTTTCTAGAGTTACCTGAGGATGATGGACTATCAAGAATTAAGGAGTTGTGAAGATCAGGATGGAAAAAAACCACAGCATCCCATGAAATCTATACAGGAACAAGTGAACACAGTTTACCAGAAGTTTATCCATATCTGTTAACCATGTTCTACAAAGTTGTGAGACACATTTCTTCTCACCATTTACTGTCACCTGTCTTTCCCCAATTACCCTACTTCAGCTAGTTTTGCTATAACCTCTTCTATTCCTGCCTACTATTACTTTTTCCCCTTGCTATTACCTGTGGCCGAGGCATTTAACTTTGTAATTGTAAAAGTATGTTAACAAACCTTTCCTTTCCCTTCAAGGTGGTTATACAAAGCCATATATTGGCATCTGTGATTTTGAACCTGGAAGGGCCCCTTAGCACTAAGGAAGGCGTAACATGCTCTTGTATCCCTTCGTCAGGGGTCACTTATATTTGGGAGTAGAGGCAGTAGGCCTTAGCAGAATACTGACTAGGAGTGAAAGGCTTGACAAGGAAGCAGACAGGGATGAGGGCCATGCCATTCGCTATGCACAGAGTGAGGCTGTTAATACCCAGTGCACCACACAGTACTCTCCATTGCTCCTTGTGCTTGTGGAAATGGTGCTTATAGTAAAGAGTCAGTCTCTAAATTAAAACTCTGAAATTTGAGGTTTAAAATAGAGGCTGCACTTACAATGTTTATTCAATATGATAATTATTGGGGGTTAGTGTCCCTGTCACTAACTGGGGATGCAAAAATATCTATTGTTGGAAATTCCGGAAAGAGTTTTATACTTCAAGTATATAAATTTGCTGGAACTTAGATTTGGGCTTTATGTTTGACAGCTCATTCTTTTTAAAAGGTGCATTTTTTTTTCGTGTTTAAAATAGTGATCTTATTCCTACATAATGCTCTATTTACTTAGTTATAAAAAAAAATTTAGCAATTGGAATTTAAATAAATATCATATGAAGGCCAGGGGATGTAGCTCAGTGGCAGAGGGTTTAACATCACATGCATGAGGCCCTGGGTTCAGTCCCCAATACCACCCCCCAAAAAAAGAAAAGTTTTGCTTCAAAGTTATCTGTTATATGGGGGTTCATGGGAAAGGGTGTGTATGAACAAAGATTGGCCACATGGTGATGCTTATTAAAGCTGGAGAATGGTTATTTTGAGGTTTATTTTACTGTTCTTTTTTTTTTTTTTTTTTTAATACTTCTGTTTTATTTATTTACTTTTATGTGGTGCTGAGGATCGAACCCAGGGCCTCACACGTGTTAGGCGAGCACTGTATCATTGAGCCACAACCCCAGCCCTACTGTTCTTTTTACTTTAGATTATGTTTGAAGATTTTCATAATGCATATAAGAAAGGGGGCTTCTGAAAAAATTAAATTTTATAGATTTTTCTGAAGGTTTGAGTCTCTGTGTTAGTGAAAATATTATCATAATCACCATCCCTCCATGTCATCCTCTTAACATGACCCAGAGAGCTACAAATATACTGGAAGGATATAATATTCTGAGTGACTATTTGCAGTTTTTAGTTGTTCCAGAATTCTTCTACATTGACTACTTCTTTAAAATAGTGAATCATAGACTATGCCGTGAACATCATTTCTCTGTAAGAGAATTTTTATTGTGATAGAAATACAGCTGTATGTGTGTATTTTAACACAGTTTAGTGTAGCATTATAGAACGGTCTTTAGTTTTCCTCCCAAACTCCTTGACAGGAAATGAGAATCTTTATTTTCAGTATTATTTGGGTAAAGAACTAGTTTGTTTCTTCATTTATAGATGGAGAAACTGAGACCTAAAAAATGATTTACCAGACTTGTACTGTCAAGTACGAGTGTCATTTATATTCTGAAAATCTAGCCAAATTATTGTGCTGTCTTTGGATAAGCTTACCAACCCCTGATCTTCCCTACCACCTCTACCAAAAGTTAAAAACACATTAAATTGATCATTTTAGAATCAAGCTTATGTTTTTCCTTTATCCAAGATCATATTTAAGTTTTGTATATTAAAGAATCAAGACTGTGAAAGCTTGGATCTGGGGAGTTTTTTGTGACAGTTGGAAGACCTGGGTTTTTAAATTTTTTTTCCCTGTATTTTTTATTTCTTTGATTTTTTTTTTCTTCTTTAAGTTCTGGATGGATCAATATTTCATTTTTCAGTGTGGGTTTTGGTGTTTTTTTGGGAGGGGACTTTACTTCATAGGTATGTTATTAATGCCATAAATTGGAAACTGTTTCTGTTTTGTTGTGATGCATGTCTGTGTTGCCCAGGCTGGTCTCAAATTCCCAAGCTCAAACCATCCTCCTGCCTCAGCTCCCCAACCCCCTAACCACCCCCCCCCCCAAAAAAAAAAGCCTGGAACTACAGAAGCACCTCATTGTGCCCAGCTGGTTATTTATTTGGTTTTGTTTTTTGTGGTGCCCCAGGGCCTCCTGTATGCTAAGCATGCACTCTATTACTGGGCTACACCCCCAGGCCTCAGCACATTTTGGCTAAAAGTTTTCATTGTGAAATATCATCTAGTCAAAGGCCCTAATCGTTCAAAAATATTTTGTTAAGAAAAATAAGATAAGTGAACAAACTTCTTTTAAAGAAAAAAAAATGCTGTGTACAGCAGCACAAGTCTATATTCCCAGCTGCTCACGAGGTTGAGGCAGGAGAATTGCTTGATACCAGTAGTTCAAGTACAAGTTGAACTACCTCACAAAACAAATGAACAGACAGACAAAAAAGAAAAGAGAGAAAGCCTTTCATTTGAACTAAACTTAACAAAGATGGAAAATAGGAGAAGGAACATCTGCCTCTCGCCTTTTATGGTCCCCTTAAGCTCTAAGTTTAGATTTTTATCCCAGGTGTACAGTGAGGGTCCAAAATAAGAGTTTTTCATAGAATGGGTTTTGCCAGCACAAAATCAACAGAAATTGATCTGTTTTCTTCAGAATTTTACCTTCTAGTTGTGCCAAAGCTAAGACTCCAGGTGTATTTGTTTGGTTTCCTGAATGCCCAGAAGCACTTAACTTTCCATACCTTACAATTTGGTGTAGTCAGCTGTCCTCTGTTTCTTTAGAGACCATTGGTGGGGAGGGAAGGAATTTAGGTGAGAAACAGGTTGTGCTAACAAGTTTGTTTGGCTTTTGCTGCACTATTTGCCAGTAAACCCCAATCCTCCTTAAAGTAGGAAATATAAAATCTTTTGATAATTTGAACTTTAATATCTTTTGATTTATTTATTTATTTTGTTGTTAATGGACATTTATTTATTTGCAGTGCTGAGAATCAAATCCAGTGCCTCACACATGCTAGGCAAGTGCTCCACCACTGAGCTACAACCCCAGCTCTATTTTTGCTTTTGTTTTGAAACTGCTGGTAGTATAATGGATTGAACCTAGGACCTTATTCATACAATGCAAGAGCTGTAAATAGGAGCAGTGGTCTAGCCCTTTTTTATTATATTTTGAGACAGGGTCTTGCTAAGTTGCCCCATCTGGCCTCGAAATTGTGATTCTCCTGCCTCAACCTCCCAAGGAGGTGGCATGCGCCTTCACACCAACTTACCCTTGATTTTTTATGTTAGAGTTAATTCTAGTCAACATTTCACAAAAAGGCTACCTTAAGAAGGCAGAATAGAGCCAGGTGCAGTGGCACATGCCTGTAATCCCAGTGACTTCGGAGGCTGAGGCAGGAGGATCATAAGTTCAAAGCCATCCTCAGCAACTAAGTGAGGCCCTAAACAAATCAGTGAGACTCTGTCTTTAAATAAAAAGTAAAAAGGGCTGGAAATGTGGCTTAGTGGCTAAGCACCCCAGGGTTCAATCTCTGGTTCCACCAAAAAAAAAAAAAAAAAGGACAGACTACCCGCTCCATACCCCACAGAGCTCTATAATGAGACCTGAATTAACTTGACTTTTAAAACCATCTGTTAATTTTTCAGGGCATGGTGGCACACCATGTGGACACTTGTTAGTCCCAGCAATTTGGGAAACTGAAACTGGAAGACCATAAGTTCAAGGCCAGTCTGGACAACTGAGTGAGATCCTCATCAACTAAGTGTGACCCTATTTCAAAATTAAAAAATAAGCTGGGGATATAGCTCAGTGGTAAAGCACCCCTGGGTTCAGTCCCCAGTACAAAAAAAAACAAAAAACCCGCACTAATTTTTAAGGACTGGCAGTAATCTTAGTGGAAGCCATGGTTTTAATCCCCAGTATTAAAAAAAAAAAAAAGCAAAAACCATTTATTGATGTTAGAGACATCTTTAGTCAATGAAAGAAAACCATTTCTAGTTATATTTTAATGTTTGTTGATAAAGTGATTGTAAAAGGAAAGTCTTTTCTTTTGTCCCCACCCCATTAAAAAATCTGTTGGGGCTGGGGTTGAAGCTCAGTGGTGTAGAGCTTGTCTAGCATGTGAGAGGCAGTGGGTTTGATTCTTAGCACCACATATAAATAAATAAAATAAAAGTCTATCAACAACTTAAAAAAAAAAAAAAACCTGTGAGGATTAAATAAAGGTTTATGTAGCCCAGTGGTGGAGTGCTTGCCTAGCATGGGCAAGACCCTGGGTTCACTCCCTAGTACCACAAAAACAACAACAACAAAAAAAAAAAAGGATGTTGAATGACACTTGGATTAGCCATAGCTCCAGGAAAGGAGACTGCAGACTAGGGAGAATATTTTCCTCTTTCTGTAAAAAGAGAAATGTATTTTAATGCCTATATGGGCATTGCCACCTTCCTAAATCTTTTCATTGACTCTCATACTTTTCTAAGTTGATTTTAAATCCAGATATTGCAATTATCAATAAGACCTTTTATTTTGCCTTTTTATAGTTGTCTTAGATTTATATATTTATTTTCTAAGAATTTTTATTTCTCTTTTCTCCCAGGTATTTACCGCCAGAGTGTTTTGTGGTTGGGAAGGAACCACCAAAGATTTCAAATAAAGTTGATGTCTGGTCAGTGGGTGTGATCTTCTACCAGTGTCTATATGGAAGAAAGGTAAGGAAGAAGGGTGAGATAGCAGCTTGACTTGCTTCCTGGGTGGCATATATACATTGTACCTTGGTGTGGATTTGCTCTTGGAGTTAATCATTGGGTTATACTAAATGGAATCTCAAAATAACGGTTCAAAGAAAATACAGACTTACTAATAAAAGCTTTATGCATAAGCACAAATTCTCAAGTACAGGGTATCTAATGAATTCTGCTGGGCCATTGAAAACATGCAGTTTTGCTGTTCTCAATTAGATCCAGAACATGTTTTGATTCTCATAATATGTGAAGGGGTTTAACATGAAGTAGTTTATAGTGAATAGTCAAGATCATTCTCAAGGGGCCTAAGAACTAAGATTCAGAAAATCCCTAGACTTTATTTTTAATGTTAATGAAAGTGTGCTTTACATTTTACACTAGGGAGGTGGTGTCAGAAAGTATCCCTTGCCTCTTGTCTCTGATTGAGGTAATGTTATTTAAACAAATAATAACCCAGATAGTAAACTACATCTAATGAATTTTCACATTTGTTTTTCCCTTGTAAGTTTAACTTATAAAGGGATCCAGTTATGTATATATATTCCTATTTTAATCTTCAGTTTTGTGTGTCTCAGTGATTCCATTAGGCTATGGGTGTAAGCCAGATGGGAGCCCTGAAATACCTGTAAAATCTTAACATTTTGATTAGACTCCCCATACCAAGCTCTTAATCAGATGACTCCTTCCCATTTAACTTTTCCTTGGTCTTTCTCTTACCTCTCCGAATCATGGAGACTATTCAGGGAAACTAGTAGGGTTTAATTATTATTTATACTCTCTGATAATGTTGAATTGGCTGTTGATGGTAGTGGTATAGGTCATCTAGAAAGAATCGTTTAAGGTCTTTTGGTAGAAAGATGGTAGAGATGACAGTAAGCTTGAACTTATTTAAAGAGTTTATCAGGAAATGTCAATTTGGGGACAGATACCAGCACTAAGTGGCCCCAGTCCTTTTTTGTTCCCACTCTCTCCTTAGCACTTCTACTCTTTTACTTCCTTTTTTATACTTTTTTCTCTGCATCTTAGGTTAGCCAGTGGTAGGCACATGTGTGCAGTGCTTAGGCCCACAGGTGTCATTCAGAGTACAACAGGTTGCTGGTTCCTGCTCTGTATCTTCCCCTTTTTTATTGTGAACAAAGCTTGAGATAGGAAATGCTGCTGCTGGTTCCTGCTCTGCCTTGTTTGACCCAATCCTTAAGCTGTGAGCCCTTTCCTCTTATCTGTGAAAGGAGCAAAATGGAAAAAATCATCTCCAGAATCCCTTCCAGCCATGGTAGGGGAAATGTCTTCCCCTCTCTCTTCCCTGTGGTACTGAATTGTATTCTCTTTAATTTTAATCAGAGACCTACCCTTATTTGCTTGTTTGTGTTGTTTTTCATATGACAGCCCTTTGGCCATAACCAGTCCCAGCAAGACATTCTACAGGAGAATACTATTCTTAAAGCTACTGAAGTGCAGTTCCCACCAAAGCCAGTAGTAACACCTGAAGCAAAGGTAAGTTTAATCCATCAGCTAACAGAAGTGACTGCTTTGCTTTCTTTTATTTCTTTGGGTAGTAGTGGATATGTAATTATTTGATTTGAAAATCAGTTATTAAAAACATTAGGAAAGGCATGAGTTAAATATTCCTAAAAATAAGAGAAGAATATTGCTTATACTCTGCCCATCTCATCTCTAAGTCCAGTGAAAGGAATGTTGGTAGGTGGGTTTTTAATCCACAAAGGCTCCCTAGAGTCAGGGCAGAGAAAGGAGAGCAATTCGATGGTGATGTACCAGGCTTTGAGGGCAATAGAAAGGATTCCCAGCCTCATTCCTATTTAAGGACTATCAATTTTGGGAGTTAAGTCCCATGTGGGAAAAATGATATGAGTACTAAGGCATTGGGGTTAAACAGCAGTGAGTAGTAAACAGTAAAGTCTATACCAGTTGGTGAACGTGTATCTAAACCTTCACGGTGGCCAAGGAAACATGGAATGGAGGTGGTGAAAGAAAATTAAAATAATCAGTCTTGCAAACCAAGATTTCATTAGCTGTTCATATACTTGATCTCTTCTTATGTATTATCCAAAGCTACTTAAGGTCAGTGGTGGTCAGCTCTGTTGGATGCCATGGTCATTCAGAACTTTAAAGTCAAAGCAAATAGTATAAGTCTAATTCTTTTGTACGAATGTTTGTCTTGCTGTTTCCTCATGGCACACCTATGTGAAGTAGATTAGAAAGGAGTCTCTTTTCTAAGTGTTCTAGCTGATGTATTATATCAGCTTTTCCATGTATTACATGGAAAGAGGGAATATCTTTAGCAGTTGTTTATAATTCCTGACAGGATGACTTCTTGCCCCCATCATTTGGGCTTAAACACTCCATAACCAGTAAATTAAATCTGCAAGGGAGTGCTGTGTGTAGTGATGTACACCTGTAATCCCAGTGGCTCTGGAGGCTGAGGCAGAAGGATAGGAAAAAAAAAAATTTAAAAACTGGGGATGTAGCTCATTGGTAAAGTGCCTCTGGAGTCGATCCCCAGTGTGCTCCCTTCCCTCCCCCACCAACCCCCCCCCCAAAAAAAAAAAAATCTGCAAGGAAGGAGTTCCGTAACATTGCTAAGGCACATGCAGGGTTTCTAACTCCTGGGAGAGGACTAGAGAGACCTTCAGTGGTGAAGCCTGCCCTAATTTTGATGTCAGCACTGGACTCAACAGCTATATGACTTTGGGCTAGTTTACTTAAACTTTCTGAGTTGTTTTGCTTTACCCATGAAACAGAAATGCTTTCAGGTAATTGTGAGGTTCAAAAGGACTGAATCACTTGCCATTCAGTACCTTCTGCAGTTGCTCTTAGTTAATGACCATGCCCCATCTGCTATCTAGGGTAACACTGAGGAACAGGTTGCCTAAAAGATGTTTAATTTTCATCTGTCAGATCTCTGAAGACCCATTTCTTCATTTTGACCATTTTGTCAAATTTTAGTATTCATTCAATAAATAGATGAACAAATGTTCTTGACTTTAGAGTAAATTGAATGGACCTGCTATAAAGAATACGGAAATATCTGAGTTTTTCCGCTAATTGCCTCCTATCTGGCCTCTTCCTCCTTCTACATAAGTATTTCTCCAACCCCTACCCTCTTTTCTCCCTCTCCTCCCACAGCAAATATTTATTGAGTGCCTATTAGTCATTGGACAGTGTTGTAGGTAGTGGAGATGGAATTGTGAAAATGTGGCAATAAACTATACAGATGAGTTTCCTGTCCTTAAGAAATTTATATTCCAATAGGAGAGACAATAAAACGTAATTGGATGCATATTAGATGGTTATAAATGTTATAAAGAAAATAAATTAGAGTAATCGGTAGGGGAGAGGGTTCGCTAGGGAGGTGGGAACCCCTTTTTTGATGGCATGGATGGGGATGGCCTCGATGATGAATGGACATTTCAGGCAGTGTCTTGAGCCATTGATGTGAAGATGGGAGCCATGTGTAGATCTGTGGGGGAAGCATTCTTGAGAGAAGCAAGCACAGCTCACGTATGAGAATGAGCTCACAGGTCCACCACTTATGCAGAACAGAGGAGAGAATGGTAGAAAGGCTCTGGGCCATTGTGAAACATGGTGGAAGGAGGCGAGGGGTGTAATTAGGACAACTGTGTGATCCAGTTGCAGTTTTAAGAGCATACACTGGCAGCTATGTAGAAAGAAAATTAAAGATAGAAGAAGTAGGGCTGGGGATGTGGTGTGGCTCAGTTGTTGAACTCAGGATGAGTGCCTCTGAGTTCAGTCCCATAAATAAATAAATAAATAACATTTATTTTAAAAAGTAGTACTAGTAGTAGTAGTAGTAGTAGTTGTTGTTTATTTTGCCAGTGTCTGACCCAACCCTGTTAAACTTTTTGCATGTGTGTATGTGTGGCAGGAGTGTGTACTGGGCACTGAACCCAGGGGTTCTCTACTACTAAGCAACATGCCCAGCCCTTTTCATTTTGAATCAGGGTCTCATTAAATTGCTGAGGCTAGCCTGGAATTTGTGGTCTTCTCTTCTTGCCTCAGCTTCCCACGTAAACTGGGATTATAACTGTGTGCTACTGCATCCAGCAGAAAGGTTCTCTTTAAAAGACCAAGTGTTGTTATATTCATTTCTGTGAATTTGTTTTTATCTTCCAAATCTTCAATCAAGTAAGTAAGTATCTTTGATTTTTTGAAAGCCCAAATTTGGCATTGTGTGATTTTTGTTTTTCTTGGGTTTTTTTGGGGGGCGGGTTGGTACTGTGGATAGAACCCAGGGATGCTTTACCATTGCACTACATCCCCAGGCTGCCCTCTATGTTTCTTTTTTTTTGAGACAGGGTCTTGCTAAGTCACTAAGGCTGGCCTCCAACTTTTGATCCTCCTGCCTCAGCCTCTGGGTTGCTACAATTACAGGTCTGCACCACTGCACCTGGTGGCATTGTACTTTTGTTAATTAAACTTGGAAAAAATAGAAAATCATTTATTTTGCATTACACATTTTGTTGTAAATAAACTTAGGTTTTTTGGGCAGTGTTAGGTTCCCAGCAGAATTGAGCAGAAAATACATAGTACACATATACTACCTGCCCCTCCCCTAGAACCTCCCATATCAACATCAGACATCAGAGTAGTACATTTGTTATTATTGGTGACCCTACATTGGCACATCATTTTCACCCTACTGTAAAGTATAGGCTTTTGGTGATAATGATGCTTTAGACTTTTCAAAATGATTCATTTATTTAAAATAGTTGCATTATAAAACTGAGTAAATAGAACTGTCTAGTTGAATAATAGGAAGAAAGCAAGAGGAAAATAATGGTATATAGGTCAATGATAAGAATTATAGAAGTAAGACTACATAGCCTTTCATACCTAGTAGAAAGAAAACCGCCATGTTGGTAATAAATTCGAATTCCTTGTCAAACTCCCTCACTGTTTTTGTGTCTGTAGTACCTTTGGAGATATAGTCCTATTCAGTTTTCCCTATAATGCTTAGATAGTGCCTCATCATTTGCTTAATGACCTTTCACGGGAAGATAGGGTATGTCGGGAAAGCATTTCAGAGCCACTGGGCATGTTGCTCGGTAGTAGAACACCCCTAGGTTCAGTGCCCAGTACACTCCAGCCGCACATGCACATATTGTGTTGTCAATCATTGTCAATCTCTTTTCACTGCATTGGTGGTAGTATAAGCTTAGAATTTCCACTTCCTTGGAAATTCACATGAGACTGTGGTTTGTTGATGCAAGACTGTGAAGTTAGACTTTTCCCATCCAAACCAACACTTTTTGGTTGGTCTAGTGCTTTACAGGCAGGAGTACTTATAGAGGCCCTTCTGTAGCAGGAGGGAGTGGAGAATATTGCAACAGAGGGGTGCCCTTTCCTTATCTTCCCTGGGTCTGCCTGATGGCTTCCAGGAAAGGCCTTAAGCCCCTTCTCTTTATGAGATATCTGCTTCGGGCCCTGGCAGTAGTTCCAGAGCCTCTAGTTCCCTCCGGGGTGCTGGGATTGTCTGCTACAACCTTCTACAAGAAACTTTCCTTTGCAGGCTTTTATCCGGCGATGCTTGGCCTACCGAAAGGAGGACCGCATCGATGTTCAGCAGCTGGCCTGTGACCCCTACTTGCTGCCTCATATCCGAAAGTCGGTCTCCACAAGTAGCCCTGCTGGAGCTGCTATTGCATCAACCTCTGGGGCGTCCAATAACAGTTCTTCAAATTGAGACCGACTCCAATGCCACAAACTGTTAACACACAGAGTGGACAAACAGCATTCAGCAGCGGGTTTGGAACTTAGCGAATCCGAATGGATCTCATGAAACCTGTACCAGGTGCTTTTATTTTCTTGCTTTTTTCCCATCCATAGAGCATGACAGCATCGATTCTCATTGAGGAGAAACCTTGGGCAGCTCTGGCCAGGCCTCATAGGAAAAGGCCCCGCCCAAGGTTCTGGCGTCAACGGCCACTGTGTGTGGCTGCTCTGAGTGAGGAAAAAATTAAAAAGAAAAACTGGTTCCATGTACTGTGAACTTGAAAATATGCAGACTCAGGGGGGTCCCTGATGCAATGCTTCAGATGAAGAATGTGGACTTGAAAATACAGACTGGGCTAGTCCAGTGTCTATATTTAAACTTGTTCTTTTCTTTTAATAAAGTTTAGGTAACATCTCCTGAAAAGCTTGTAGCACAAAGGCTCAGCTGGGGATGGTGTTTGACTTCGGAGGAAAAAAGTTGCTATTGCCCGTTAAAGGCACTAGAGTTAGTGTTTTATCCCTAAATAATTTCAATTTTTAAAAAACATGCAGCTTCCCTCCCCCTTTTTTATTTTTGAAAGGATACATTTGGTCATAAAGTGAAACCCGTATTAGCAAGTACGTGGCAATGTTCATTCCAGTCAGATGCAGCTTTCTCTTCCGTCTGGTCTCCTGCTTGCAATTGCTTCTCTCGTCTCAGTTGGGAAAGAAGGGAGTGGGAGTACTGAGATGCGCGGGTTTTTGCCATTGGACAAAGAATGAGGTTAGAAGACTGCAGCTTGGAGTCTCTAGGTTTTCAACTATTTCTTCACAATTTGAACACTTGACGGTTGTCCCTTTTAATTTATTTGAAGTGCTATATTTTTAAAATAAAGGTTCATCTGTCCATGCAGTCCTCCTGGATTCTCTGAATGTAGTAACTATCGAAACTGTTCCAAAGGTAGGCAGAAAACAGGCTGGAAAGCCAAAAACTCAAGGGATTAGTAGTTCCTACCCACAGTCTTTGTGTGCTTGCTAAATGGTGTACATTTCTTGTTACCACATTATTAAAACTTGATCGGCACATAAGCTTTCTTCTGTTAGATCTTTTGGCAGGAAACAACCTTCTCCCAGTATTCTAAATTTGGTGGGTGTGTGCTGGTGTGTGTGTCTATGTGTGCATGTACACACACACTTTGTCTAACTCACTTTAATAGATATATTAAGTGAAATTTTTTTAAAAAAATCAGCTCAAGGAAAATAGGTATTTCAACTATGAATGTTCTTTTGGAACTAATTTTTAAAAACATTTGGTTGATTCTGAGACATGTGATTAACTGAAGATGGAGCTGAAATGGGAGACATGTGGCCCCACAGTGCCCTTGAAACAGAAGAGCCCTCGGCAGGAGAGGGAAGGAGTCCAGAGCCTGAACATGTGGTAGCCAGCTTGGAATGTTACTGACAGATGTGGCAAGAGGGCTCAGCCAGAAGTATTTAAAGACGTAGCATTCAGGCCTGCTTGTTTTCTGGGCAGGAAGGGAGTCAGGAAGGGCAGAGCTCTCAAATTGCTCATGATTCTAGAGTTTCTTTTACACGTGAAAAATGTCACTGATGACATGTTTTCTAGGACTGTTGTCTGTTTTGTGGACCTGCCCCACTTTCCTCAGTATCAAGCCATCTTAAGAGAAGGTGGAACATTCCAAACTGAATGGGTAGGTGTTATATGGAACGCAGAAGGAAAGAAGTCATCCCCAGAGGCCTTGGTGTTCCCTCAGCTTTTTAAAAACTATTTTATTGAAATAAAATGTTGATATTTATACACACATGCCTGTGTGTGTGTGTGTGTGTGCTTTTCTCTTTGATTTTCTTTTGTGCCACTGAGCCCTGCCCTTTTTTTTTTTTTTTTTTTTTTAACCACTGCCTTCAAGCTGCTAAGCAGAGAGCAGCAGGTTGATTGAACAGAGTGGTCTTCACATATGAAGAGATGAAGAGACAAATGAAGTTGAGACCATATTAAACCAACTAAAAACAGTTTAGTTCTGTGCTTTTTCCCCTTTCCTCTTTATAGTGATCTTGCAGTTTTATTTTTGTTTGTTTGTTTGTTTTTGGTACCAGGGGCACTTAACCACTGAGCCATATCTCCAGCCCTTTTTAGTATTTTATTTAGAGACAGGTTCTTGCTGAGTTGCTTAGGGCCTCACGAAATTGCCAAGGCTGATCTTGAACTCACGATCCTCCTGAGCCTCTGGGATTACAGGTATGCACCACTGTGCCTGGCTGCAATTTAGTTTTTCAATTTTTAAAGTTAAAATAAAAAGTTCATCTTTATGCCTTTTCTCTAATTTCTTGTCTCCTTTTATCTCATGGGCTGATCAGTGAAGCTCAGCATTCTGAAGAAGGCACCATCTCCCCTTGCTTTGACTGGGTGTAGGGCCTAGTTGGGCTTTGCCAAGTCAGAGCAAGACATCTTTTCCACTGTGTGGGCCAGCCCCGAAGAGCACACAGAGCACTTACCTTTCCTGGTCTTGGAAGGAGCCAGTGAAATCACTAAGTGGGGTTCTCCATGACAGACTTTGTTGCAGTGGGTTTCACCTTCTCTGAGGATAACCCCTATTCCCACAATGTTGATTCACTTTACACGGTGATACAAAAATGTTTATTAATTTGTAATTAAACCCAACTAGACTGTTTTGGCCTTTCCCAGTTGGGGGTAAGGAGAGGAAGGATATTAAAGTTTTAAGGAGAAAATTTCCTAGCCTCTTGATTTTCCTCTATTTCTCCAACTTCCAAACAAAGCCCTTACCATCAAGGGTGTTAGATGAGGGGTTCCTGGCAGGCAGCAGAGCAGAGCCCCTTGGACATTGTAGGCACAGTGGGAATGTATTGATTCATGTGACACATTTTGTGCCTCCAATGTACTAAGAACTAGGCTTGTATGGTGGGATCCAGCAGTGAACAGGATAGGGATGGGCCAGCTAGTGGCTCAGATCCAGGAGTGGGCACCCAGGCCTACCCAGGAAGAGATGAAGTGTGGGAGAACGAGGGGAGGAATTTGGGCCCTTCCATTGGGGGATGGACAGCATTGAGAGGGGAATCCCCAGAAGAGCTGCATGCACCCCACTTCTGTGGCTGTCCTGGCATACCAGCTGTCTTTTGGAGGTGTGTCCCCCTCCTGCTGTCTAGTCTTTCTTCCAGCTAAGATTAGCCATGAAGGAGCTCTTACATTTCTTAACTGAGAAAATAGCGCTCTTTAAACATAGTTATCTCTTAGAATCCTAGAGCTAGAAGCAAGCATTGACTTCTTCCAAGAAGGCAAAGTTTACAACTAGCTGGGCCCATCTTAGTGTTTTCTTTCTGAGCATCTTTCCTGCCCTCCCTTACTTCATCACTCACATTGCCCAAGCCATCTCTTTTCCTTCCTTAAGATAGAATCACTCAAAGGTTAAGAGTCTGAACTTTAAAATTATTGTTTGGGTTCAGATCCCACCTCTGCAAACTTGAGGGATATCTCCTCACTCTGGAGCAGAGTAAGGAGTAATGATAAGATAGGTAAAAGAGCCTGGCACATAAGAGGGGGGGGAAAAATGTGATCTAAAGAGGATCGCAAGTTCAAGCCCAGCCTCAGCAACTTAGTAAGACCTTGTCTTAAAATAAAATATTAGAAGAGGCCAGGATGTTGCTCAGTGGTTAAGTGCCTCTGGGTTCAATCTCCCGTATTTAAAACACACACGTACACACATACACACGACCAAGTGCAAGAGTTAGTTAATCCTGGAACCCCCCAGGTTCATGGGTTTTTGAGGTTCAGAACCTCCTACCCACCAGTGTGTCAGATGATACTTTGACCTGGGATAGGTAATTCAGACTTCCAGAAATGGCTCCTCCAACTTGAGATCCAACATGAATCTCTTCCTAGGTTAGTGGGTCTCCTCTTAACCTAGCTCCAAGACTGCTTCAGGCTGAGTCTGGGAGAAGTATCCTTTAGGTAAGTGGTTCTCAGAATGACCAGCAGCATCAGCTCTACCAGGAAGCTTGTTAGAAGTGCAGTCTCAGGCCCCCACCCCACCCACTGATGAGAAACTAGAGGCCCTGCCAGCCTCACACTTCACATCTCCACCCAGTACATATTCCACAGAATAGAACTTCACTCACAGGCAAACACTGTGACAGCTAGTTATGGGGCTTAGCTTTCTGGTGTCACCTCCAGTGATGATAATGCAGGCTCACTTTTGGGAACACATCTAGGGATGGTCTAGGTGGGGTCACCAGACCCCAAATTCTTTTTTAACCAAATCCATGCCCTTTAGCATGCTAGGCAAGTGCTCTACTACTGAATTACACCCCCAGCCCTCAGGCCTCTTCTGAACTCACCCATTTGGAAGTCAGAGATGAGACCCTTTGTTGTCAGATATTGGCTGTCATGGTGGGGACCAACATTGAGAGCCTCTCATACAGGCATCTGACAATACACTCAAGAACCATTCCCTCCTTTGTGCAAAGATTCTTACCCTGGGCCTTCTCTTAAAATACACAATAACTCAGTATTGGGATCTAACTGCTTCTGAACCTAAGCGGCAGCCTGGAGGTGGGGGGGTGTCCTGTGTGTAAGGAGAACCTGGGGCTGGCCTGCCCAAGTTCTTTGGAGGAGTCGGGAGGAGAGAGTAATGGAGAGCTTGCAGGGAGGATAGGAGAGATGAAGAGGAAGTGGCTGCTAGTGAGCTTTGTGGGTGGGTTGGAGGAACCTGCCAGAGGCTGGGAAAACAGGCCTGCCTGGGAGCAGGTCTGAGACCTCTTGGGGGCAGGGAATACAAGAGTGCTATTGTGCTGGAGGAGCCCAGCAGGGGCCCAAGTCTGGCTAGAGTCAGTGAAGGATGTGTGTGTGAGTGAGGCTCTGGGCAGGAGACCCCATGGTGTGAGGGTCCAAGGGCAGCTGGCTGGCTGACTTGGCCCCACCCCATTGGCCCTGGGTCAGGCCTCCTGGGTGTGGTGGGAAGTGTCCAGCCAGAGGACTCTGCAAATCTCAGCCCTGTTAGCCTCATGGAGAAGCCAGCAATGGTGGCCTCCTGTACAACTCAAGCAACTTAAGCTTGAGGAGGGGCAAAGGAAAGGGATTCAGCCTTCTGCTTTGCAGAGAAATTTCTTAGCTCTGTTGCTTCTTAGCCTAGGCATAGGCAAGGTAGAAGTATCTCACTGATTTTACAACCAGGAAACGGGCCCAGGGGGATTGGTGACAGTCAGTGGGTAGAGCTGCAGTGACTGGGAAGGGGACTGCAGGTTGAAAATTTTGTCAAGTGGATTCTCTTGAGTGCAATCTTTGGGGAGAGATGGCTGTGAATGAAGGTGGCTCTTGGATTGCCAGCAAAGTTCTAGTTCTGCCCTAATTAGGCCAATCCTAATCCAATCATATTTTGCCCTAATCCTGTCACTGGTCTCTCCTCTCCCTCCTGGCTAGAGCCGTTGGAAGTCTACTTTTAGGACCAGCCAGTCTGGACAGTATCCCTGTCCCTGCAGTGCAGGCTGTAAGTGAATTTAGATGAGAAAATGGGGGTGTGGCTTCATAGAACGTTAGTGCTGAAAGTTCCCCAAGATCATCTGCTTCTGTAGTCTATAGTTAGGAAGGCACAATCCTGCCCTGCCTGTAGAAAATATATCTTCTGCTCCTAAGCGTCCTGATTGGATAAGCAGGAATAGGTCAAGGTTGCCCAAGCCTCATCTGCCATCCTATGGTTACAGTGAGCCTTGGGCCTGGCTGAAGGACTCCAGGCAGTATGGCCTGCTGAAGTATCTGTGAAGGGCAAGTAGAGCCCTCTGTGGGTGAGTGAGGGACCCTGGAGGTGACACAAGGAAATGGGGTGGTGTGTTAGATGCAGTGCTTTGGACAGGGACTCAGCAGGAATAGCTGGGGGAAAAGGTGGCTGGTCCTCAATAGCAGTGTTCTTCAGATTTGTTGAATGGCAGCAACTCCATGATATACTTTACATCTCCACCCAGTACATATTCCACAGAATAGAACTTCACTCACATGCAATGCACTATGACATTTATGCTGGTCACCACCCTCTAGAAAGCTGGAAAACATTGCAGAGTTTCCAAGGTGCCCCATCTACTATTTGCTGTTCCACTGGGGGCTGGGAAAAGTTTGGCCAGCCTCTTGGGCTGGGTTGGGGATGGTGGGTCAGCTGGATGCAGCCACCTGGCTCCTTTTTTGGTCCAGGGCTCTACTCTGCCAGAGGCCTAGGGAAGTCTGGCTCTATTCCTGCAAAACCACCCTTTGCTTTTATATCCTCTGGGCCACTGTTGCTGGGCCCAGTCTTGCTTCAGAGGTACAAGTACTGAGTCTTGAGCAAATCCCATCCCATCCGTCCTTCCTGAGCTGGAGAGATGGAGGCAGGGGACAGGCAGCAGCAAGGACAGCATCTGAAAGAAGGAAGGAGGTACAGAAGTTACCAGCCCAGCCAGAGCTGTGGCCAAAGGAAGCCCAGACTCCTGGCTCAGCCCCATCCCCAGCACAGGAACAGGCTCCAGAGGCACTGCAGCTCCAGATTGGAGAGGCCCTTACAGAGCAGAGTGATATAGTGTCCTTCACCTCCACTCGCACTCACTGGATAGGGCAATAGAAAATTCTGGGACTATATCCCACTCTACTGTAGCTCATTCTTCGCTCAACTCTGTGGTCCCCTCCGTTCCTTGCTATAGTGCCTCAGGCCAACTTTGCCCCTCTTGCTCCCAAGCAGAAACCAGAGCCAGTGATTATCTAAGAGACATTGGTTTTGTGGCCCCTGCTGAAGCCTGGGCTCCCAGTCCTTGAGCCCTCTTGATCTGAGCTTAACTCCAGGGCCCTGCTGACAGCTGACAACATTCCTGTGGCTCCTCTAAGTGGGATTTCATGACCCATGTTCTTGGGAATCAGAGTCTGGACTCCTAGACCCCCTTTTTCCTGGAAGGCACTGTGAGATAAGCATCTGCAGCCCCTGGGGGAAAAAAGCCAGAGTTGGGAGTCACTTTAAAAGTGTGTTCTTCAAATACAGGCCTTGTGTTGAAAGTGAGTGGACTACATTCAGAGGCCCTCCTGAGATGGAGAAGCCCTTCTAGGTGTCACCCATAAGAGGGAAAAGGGTGGGATCTAAGGAGAGTGGGCAGAGTTTTCTTCTCAAGTTCGATTTGTGGCCATAATGGGGTAGTCCAGTCAAGAGAAGACAGACCAACCACAAAACTCCACAGTGATGTGGAGGTGGGGGAAACAGACTTTCCCAAGGCTGCACAACCTGGAGCAGGCAGAGCCAAACTTGGATATTTGGGGCCATGTGAATCCTGACTCTGCCGCCTTCCGGTGGAGCCCGTGGCTTGCCTGAGTAGAGCCCCATGGGCTTTCATTTGTGATACCATAGCCAGGGAGCTGGTAGAAAGGGTCATACCCCTTTCTCTACTTGCCTCAGGCAGGAGCTGCCAAGTCTGTCTTCACAGCCTCCCACCCTGCCTGACCACCCAGCTGCCTTCTTCCTCCCTACTTGTGCTCCCTTTTCCTCAGCTTGTGTTGTAGGCCTGGCCTGGAAGGGTGCTCTGCTCTCCCGGGTGCCCTCCAGTGGCAGAAGCTGCTAAGCCCCAGAACCAGAAAAGAGGACACTCATGCCAAGGAACCTACTAAGCACAGTGAGTACCCATACCCAAATGCATTCCTCAGAGGTTCCTGAGGCTCAGAAGGGAAGTGACTTGTTCAAGGCTGTGTGGCTAAGTGAATGGCAGAACAGGAACTCAGTGTGGTCTGGACTTCACTGCCCCAACTTGACCTGTTTGTGAATGTGAGGTTTTTGTTTTGTTTTGTTTAGCAAGGCACAGTGAGCATGAAGATGCTTCTGCCTGGATTCATTTACACTTCAAGATACCATTTTTGCCCACAGTTAAACACGTGAGATGTTGGGACAGTGAGGGGAGGTTGTATTGTTCTTGGGACACCCAGTGTCCTAATCCTGATAAATCTGACCCATGCACATCTCAAAGGCAGTGGGGAGGGGGCAGGGAGAGGCAGGCTAGATGAAGGGACAGGATTTGAAGGGAAGTGCCCTGATGTCCAAATTGCAAAGGAAGGCAGAAAACAAGGTTGCCCATTTACAAATAAGAATTATGAGCTTGGAAAGAGCTGAAGTAACTTGCTAACAGTAAAGAGCTAAAGTAATTGTCACAAGGTGGGTAAATGGAACTCAGATTCTTAACTTGGGTCTGACTCCAAGTCTGCACTCCTTTTACTAAACTTAATGAAATCACAGACACACCACCCTGCCCGCTCGCCCCAGGGCCTGTGGAAAGCCATTTCTCAGTATTGATTCCACTATAGCAAGTATCATCTTGGCAAAAATCCCCTGCAACCAGTCAGAAACCTCACTAAGACCCAAGCATCTGGCCTGATGCCTGGTACCTCATAAGCCCTCAGTAAAGAGCATTCAGCTGAGCTTTCATGGGAGTAGGGGTGGGGGTGGGGGGCATGGGCACAGAGGATTCTAGCCTTTCTTGAAAACAGATAAGGGTCTGGGTGCTGGGTTCCTCGAAATCCCCAGCTCTCACAACACACAAGGCTCCTGCAAACTGTGGCCATGTTCTGTTGACAACCAAGCCTTCCTAGGAGCTTTAAGAAGTAGGGAACTGGGCTGGATTCTCCACAGAATTGCCCAGATGTGGCCCTGCTCTGCCTTGCGAGCTCAAGATCAAAGGCAGATGGTGGCAGGAGTCCTGTGCTCAGATAGATGATGAGCAGTGAGGAACGCTGGTGCGCTGGAACAGGAAGTGCCCCCTTCCGCAGAGACTGGAACAGGGCCTCAGTGGCTTGAACTGACCTCTGTCCTGGCCCATGCAGTGTTCGTTCATGCTTCTCAGCCCTTGAGCAGAATCTTCTCTGCCTGGAATATGGCAAAAATTTCATCTACTTTTCCTTACCAAATGGAGCTGATAGGGCTGTGGCTGTGCCTGCCCATCTGTGTCTCCCGGCAGCTGGCACAGGGGAGCAGCACACGCTCAGTGACTGTGGGGGACAGGAACAAGCCCACCTCTTGCTGGACACATAGTGGACCGTGTGCTGGCAAGTCTTGGATTCTCTGGAGCCACATCACAGTCCGGTGATGTCAGGGAGTTGGCTTCTGCCCTGTCAGTGGGCGAATGCCAAAACCTATTCAGGCTGGTCAAGAAGCGGGGATCCAGCCCCATTCCAGAAATATCCTGAGTTTGCGCTCTTCAGACAGGGAGAGGGTGGCTCAGCTGAAGATGGCAAATCCTCAAATCTCTTGCAGATACAGGGCTGGTAGAGGAAAGACCAAGAGGAGGATCTTGGAGGCAGCCCCAGCACAGCCATTTGCGTGCAGGGCCCTGGGGGTCACAGGACATGCCACACCAAGAAGACACATCCCAAGGGGCATTGAAGAAGCAGTTTCCAGAAGGCCACCTGGCCTTGACAGGGCTGCCCAAGCTAGCCGTGTAGCCATGGAATGACAAGGGTTTTTTGGTGTGCCTGCCCACTGTCTTTCAGGGCCAGAGTGTAGCTAGTGGATCCTTTCCAAGACACCGTAGGGGGCTTTGGTGGGTGCAGCTTTGGGGGCATGCAATCACTGAACTGATTATTTGCCAAGAAAATCAGCTGGCACAGATGGGAGGAGCTAAGTGATGGGGAAGATTACCCGAGGCTGGAGAAAAAAAGAAAAGCCCAACTTGTTTGTTCCAAAAAAGTACCACGGTGGACAGCCCAGGAAAACAATAAAATTTATATTACAGTTTCATAGTGTATTTATTTGATTACTTGGAGTGGGAGAACGTGAGTCTCCTTTGCATTTAGGATCTCCATCCAAATGTCTCAGTCCTGTTCTTAGCCCAGGGATCACTGGCGATTTTTCTAGGGTTGCTCAGGGAATATGAGTAGACCTGGGGCTGGCCTCCAGCCCCTGACTCCCAATCCAGTGCTCTGCGCTGCAGCGGCCTGTTGCGTAATACTGAATAACTGGATTGTCTTCCCAGTTTATGAAATTTCCATTTGGTCCTTTGCTACCGGCCAGTTGGTGGGAGTGATGCCGGTCTTTTGGGACATCAAGTGGACAGATTTTCTCCAGGTTTCTGGATGCGGCTCCAACCAGCAAAGGCGCTACATTTCTATATAACACAGGGGTCACCTAAATGCTAAAACAGGACGGGCAATAACTGTTGGCTTTCGGACTTAACTGGGGCCCTGACTTCCCCTCCCCCATTCTTCACCCCGGTGGCGGGACCCAGGGCTCCGCCCCTTCTCCAGACCGGGGGAGGGGTCCTCCTAGGCAAAGAAGCAGCGGATGCTTGGCTGCTAGAAATTTTGGCAGAAGGAGGCGGGATGGAGGGGGTGCTGGCGGCTTGGTGTGGCCGGGATGGAGTGGGTGCTGGCGGCCTGGTCTAGCCACCTGGGTCAGCCACTCGCCCCCGCCCTCGGCTGGCCGGGCTTCGCAGCCCAGGTCCTGCCACGCGGTGAAGTTTGCGGAAAGTTTTGCAGTTGCTTCCCCGCCCGCGCCAGTTGGGGAGTTGTGACGCAGCGTCTGGGGCTCCAGGCCGGGACAGAAAAGAGAGGGAAGGCGCGGCGGGGAGAGATTAGGAAACCGGGAGAAAAAGAACGCACGCCTAGGGTCCTCCTTGACCGCGCGGATCCTCCTCCCCCTTCTCTGCCTCCTGACGCTTTCTCTGCAGCCTGGTCCCCAGCCCCAACGCCTCCTCCCCTTCCCCTCCCACGCTGCCCGCTTCCCTTCCCCTCTGCCCCTCCAACCCTCCTCCCGAGTTCTGCGCTCCTCCCTCCGCCCTCCCTCCGCCCGGCCTGCCTCTTCCCTCCTCCTCCCGGGGAGGCATCACTTCGTCCCAACCCGGAGGAGGACGCGAGCCCCTCAGCCACCTCAGCCATCGCCAGGGCTGCCACCGCGCACCGCCCCCTGCGCCCTCGGTCCCGCGTCCACTGAGCGCCGCGGGGATGGGGCCCATCGTTCAGCCCCCCGCACGCTGGCCTCGTCACCTGCTGCGATGCGTCCTGCTCCTGGGGGGCCTGCACCTCAACCCTCCCGGGGCCGCCGCCGTCGCCGCCGCCGCCCTCCCGGGTAAGGCGCTGCCAACTTGGCCAACTTTGGGGGCCGGGCGCGGGAAACGGGCCTCTCCAGACTTTTCCCTCCTTTCCCCCCTCTTTTCCCCAGAAGCGTGTGTGCGTGTGCCTGTGTGTGTGACTGGGTTTTTAAAAATCGTCTCGGCTCTTCTGCGAGCGGGGGAGGAGAGGGGAGGAGGAGCGCGCTTGGAGGTGGGGGAGGACCTGAGTGGAACCAGATGTGGCGGGCGGCGGGGGAGGGGAGCCGGGGCCGCCGCCTGGGAGAAGGCGGGCTGCGGGACCCCCGCCCGGCCTCCCGGACCACCCGGCCGGCCCTGCGCGCCCGGGGAACCAGGGGCTCGGCCCAGCGGTCCCCAGCGAGTCCCTCGCTCTGTCCCAGGACTGGTGCGCTACTGGGGTCCCGCACCATCCGGGCTCAAGGGTTCTTTTGCTCGTCTCGCGTCTCGGGCGGGGAGGGGGCTGTTTATATTTTCTTGTCCACACTTGGTCTTCAAGGACGGCTTGTGGCATGCGGCATCCCCACGCTCCGGTCGAGCTCTGTGGGGACAGTTTTATGCCATGAAGTTGAAACGACAGACTGGGTGCCTGTGTGTGAGTGTGTGTGTGTGTGTGTGTGTGAGAGAGAGAGAGAGAGAGAGAGAGAGAGAGAGAGAGAGGGAGGGAGGGAGAGGGAGAGAGAGAGAGAGAGAGAGAGAGAGAGAGAGATGCTGTTTGGGCGGCCCTGGCCAAGCAGGCGCCCCTCCAGAGTGGACAGATCTTGAACGGCAAAAGAGCTGCTAAAGATGCCAAAACTCGACCAACAGAAAACCAACCAAACAAACCCTCAAATGGTACCCTTGCCTTCCTGCTGCTTTTTCAAGGGTGATAGCAAAATATGGGGATAGACAGATCCATTGCCAAGAATCTGGGAGTTAAAGGAAAAGATCCACATCTTGGGGGCTGACTGGAGTGAAAGGCGCTGGGTGCTGGGACCAACTCCTGCTTCCCATTTAATTCGGGGTTGGGTGAGTGAAAGGGGACAGTCAGAGCAGTGAATGCAGTTCTGTGCAAGGACCAGACAGCCCCTGGAAAGCCTGAAGCCTCTGGCCTGGCCTGGTGTGCCATGGGCATCCAAGACTCACATCTGCCCAGGAGAAGGAAAGGTGGGCCAGGGCGACCCACATTCTCACCAGGAAGAGTCCCTCCTGAATTCCAGACCAACCTGGAGTTGCAGGCTGGACAAACACAAAGCACACAGAGCACAGGCCTCCCTGCACTCCTTCCTGAGCCTCACTCCTCTGTGAAGGAGCAGTGGGAGGGAGGAGGAAGAGGATGGCCATTCCCAGAGCCCCAGCCCTTGGGTAAAGCCAAGCCCTGGGAGAGTGGTGGCCAGAGTGCTGACTTGGCCTTTTCCCCCAGGGAGCTTTGGGCAGAGGGAGCTGGAGGTGCCTGCTGAGGGGCCCAGTCAGGGAGAACAAGGAGGCCAGGAGTGGGTCCTCTTGCCTCCTGACTGGTTTCTGGTCCTCCATGCTGTCCCCACAACTGTGCCCCTGGACCACAGTACCCACAGCCTCAGAGGTTGGGCTGCATGGATCACTCCACCAGAGGAAGCCCAGGTCTGAGAGGACATGGGTGGGAGGGAGGGGATTCCCACTGGAGCAGTTGAGCAGGAAGTGAATGAAGTTGCGGCCTAACTTTCTTGTTGCCTCTGTACACATCTCCCCCCTCTGCCTGGGGTGCTTCTGACCCCACCCTGCCAACTGCCATTTGTCCCTCCTCTGGGAAGCCTGTGCAGAGCTTCCTGGCTGAATTCCTTCCCGAAGAGCTCTCATCTCTCTCACCTGATGAATCAGGTGAGCCCTGGGAGAAATCCACCAGCATTGGGAGCCCCAGGAAATGCTGTGGGAGGTGGTTTGCTTGGCAGTCCAGCGTGGTGGTGAAAACGCCCCAGGGAGGGGCTATGTGGGCGGTTTCCTGACCACCAACAGGGAGCCTTTTGGGGCCAAGGGGTTGCAGGGCCTTCTTGGTGTGCAATGACAGGGGCCATCTTTTCCACCCCTGTGAGTGCCCCACAGAGCTTGTTTCTGGAAGTGTCCTCTTAGTTAATTGATGTATTACTGCACTTTTGGAGCATTCAGTTTGCTCAGCACTGAGCCAGGGACTTCGGGAGGGAGGGAGAGAAGAGTGTAAGATGCATCCCTTGTGGGAGAATGAAACGGAAAACATTTATCAGGATGGGGAGGTGGGATTCCACTGGTGGGTGCCTGCTCATGGCTCACAGCCATGCTAAAAGGCTCAGGGTGCCATTTCTCATTTAATTCTGAAAACACCCAAGGAGATAGGTATTGTTAGACCCTTTTTGCAGAGGAGGAAATGGAGGCTAAGAGGGATCTGATAGTTTATTTGAGTCATGCAACTAGGAAGTGAAAGGCTGGGGCAAGAGTGCTTAATGGCTAGAGCCAGAGAGAGAAAGAGCTGTCTTCAAGGAGTGAGGATCTCTAGAGAGAAGTTGGGTGGGCCAGGCTTTGCAGAGCAGGGAGAGGAGCAGAGGGGAGACCAGAAAGGTGGCCCCGGCTCTCTTGGGGATAATGTGGAAGCTTGCTGGGCTCCTGAAAGAAACTGGCCAGGTTCCTGGGAGGCCAAAATGGGGAAGCAAGTTGCAGGCTGGCTGTGGGAACTCTGGGGAAGCGCTGGCAGTTTTGGAGCAGAAGAACGAGGTAGGGATTGGAAAGGGGGATCTGCTCTCCTAGTTGTGAAATGAAAAGACCTTGAGGAATCCTCCCATGAGGAAGGACATTGGTCCAAAGGACAGTGAGGGCAAGTTACTTCTAAGAGTAATCGGGTAGCAAGCCTCTGGTACTTGCAGCTGCCGCCAGAGCCAGCCAGAAAAGCTCCCCGCACCTCCAGCTGGCTCCCCCCAGGAATCAGAGTTCAGAGCCTTCTTCTTTCCCCGAAAAACTCACTTTTACTTGCTGCAGCTGCTGGCCCTCGGTGAGCTGCCAGGGCCTGGGGTGCCCCATCCCACTGTGCTTGCAATGGATCCCTGCTCTCCCCTGGATACAGGTGTGAGAGGAGGAAGCCTGGGTTTGGGTGTCCATTTGCTCAGACCAGAGAAGTCTTGGCTCTCTGATCCCACATGATCCCGTGACTTGGTCAGATGAGATGAGAATGCTGTGAACTTCCCAGGAGAGTCTTCATTTGAATCCACCATTGATTTATGCATTAAAAAGGAGAGATGAGGCCGGGCACCATAGCACATGCCTGTAGTCCCAGTGACTCGGGAGGCAGAGGCAGGAGGATCACAAGTTCAAAGCCAGACTCAGCAACTTAGGCCCTAAGCAACTCAGTGAGACCCTCTCTTTAAATGAAATACAAAAAAGGGCTGGGGTTAGGCACAGTGGCGCACGCCTGTAATCCCAGCAGCTCAGGAGGCTGAGACAGGAGGATCTCAAGTTCAAAGCCAGCCTCAGCAATGGCAAGACACTAAGCAACTCAGTAAGACCCTGTCTCTAAATAAAATACACAATAGGGCTGGGATATGACTCAGTGGTCTAGTACCCCTGAGTTCAATCCCCAATACCAAAAAAAAAAAAAAAAAAAAAATGGAGGTATGACCACAGCAGTGGAGGCCCAGATGGGCCTAGTGCTTTCCAGCAGCTGCTCCTCACCTCTCACAGCCCCATGAGCGTCTCTTGCCCTTTATGCCCTGAGAGTCAAGAGTTGAGCAGTGACTTTGCTCATGACCACACCATTAGAAAGTGGGAAAAATGGGATTCCAATGCAGGTGAGGCCAGAGAGGCTGAACCCTTTAATACCAGGTCAGATGAAGCCCCGGGGCATATGTTAAGGAAGGCTGGAAATTTTCTCTGTAGCTCCAAGTCCTCTAGGACACCCTCTCCTGTGTCCTTCTGAGAGGGATCCTGAGGAGGAGGGTGGAGTGAGCAGCCCTGAGTTACAGGGCAACTGTTTGGGCATTTTGCTCCCCCATGTCTCAGTGGGCCAAGGACTCAGGGATCTTGCCCCCCTCAGTATGCTCAGGGTCACTGTAGTGCCCCTTCCAAGGAGATGTCAATAAACAAGTACAGAGTGAGGGACTCAAGGTTCCCTAGCCTGGCACCCCAGCTTCCCTGAAGTCAGAGGGTCACAAGCTCATTCATTCGTTCAGTGTGTTTACTGAGACTGCGCAGTGCTGACAGATGGTCAAGGCCTATGGGTGCCTCCTTTGAGCCTACCAACCCCTGCAGCTCCAGTGGGGGTCCCTGGACTTGAAGGGCCAGGCATTGCTGACAGGAAGTGTGTCTTCCTGTTTAGTCCTGCATGGGATGGGAGGACCCCTTTCCCAGGATTAGGTCCTATAAGTCTGGTTGGGGTGGGCCACTGGAGTGGTGACACAGCTCTTGGAACCCAACCTGGGCACTGCAAATCCTAGGTGCTCATCAGCTAGGGGATGGGTCAGTAAACAGCAGGCCAGTAGAAGGCTGTAAGGTGGCATCTGCTGCCCAGGCCAATCCCGGGGTCAGCCTGCCACAGCCTCTTAGGAAACAGATGGAGTTGGTCCAGCTCTGGTTCATTCCTGCCCTTCCTCCTCTCCTGGGAACTCTGTCCCTTCTCCCAGGCCCTTGGCGCTGCATGCTTCTAGCACAGACCCTCCCACTCGTTCTGCTGGGTCCACACTTTCTGCCCACCCCAGCCCTGCCCCTTCCCCCCTGTAGCCCTCTGAGTGCGCATTCTGTTCTCCTGCATTGTTGCAGAAGAAGCTGAAACCTCAGCCCCTGTGCCTTTGCTCCCTTCGGCACCCTCTGCCCTGTCCTGCCTGGCCCTCCTCCTGCACCACCAGGCCTTTGCCCTCAGGCCTGCAGGCCCTCCTCTCCCTTCTCCCTGGCTACCACTGACCTTTCCTTCAGGATTCTAGGATCCTGAGGACACTCAGGGGTCCTGGTCATTACCTCTTGTGTTCCCCTGAATTGAAGGAAGACAAACACACAGACATCACCCACAGTGACAAATCCCAGAATGGGACTGAGGGCTCTTTTCTCGGGGCTCATCTCAAAAAGAAGTGGTGAAATGCATCTATGGAGGGCTGGGTCCTTCTACAGGGAAATAAAGGAAACAGAGTTCCCCAGGCTTCCCTGTTGTCCCCAAGGTGTTGGGAGGATAGTGTGAAGTGGCTATCACTGATGGGTCCTCTTTCCTGTAGATTGAGGCAGGAGTGGGGGTGTGGCTGGCGTGTTCCCCTCCATAAATGGGGGCAGGATTCAAGGGACCAAGATTAATGCCACTCATCAGCTGTGGGACCTCAGGTAGAGGCTCAAGTGTCTTCATTTAGGACACTTATGGGAATAATAATGTTCCCCTTGTAGGGTTCCTGTGAGAATTACATACAAATGAGATAAGTATGTCTGAAAGATGTAGCCAGTACAATACTAGGCACAGAATCATTTCTTAGGAAATAATATTAAATTATTGCCATTTTTATTATTATTAAGAAGAGATACTATAAATATAGAGGGACTCAAATACGACCAAACACAGTACTCAATGTACAAAGTCCTAAGTAACTAATTTGGGGGGCAGTACTGGGTGTTGGACCCAGGGGTGCTCTTCCACTGATCTACATCCCCAGTCCTTTTTATTTTTATTTATTTTTATTTTTTGGTAGTGGGGAATGAATTCAGGGGTGCTTAACCACTGAGCCACATCCCCAGCCCTATTTTGTATTTTATTTAGAGACAGGGTCTCACTGAGTTACTTAGGGCCTCACTAAGTTGTGAAGGCTGGTCTCAAACTTGAGATCCTCCTGCCTCAGCCTCCCAAGTAGCTGGATAACAGGTGTGTGCCCCTGCACCCAGCTGATGGTTTTGTGTCCTCTAGTTCTTGTGATGCCGTTTGCATCCATGGTTTCTCCCTCCAGCTTCCTCTCCATCTTCAGTCCAGAGCTGCCATTGCTGCCTAGTTCATGATCCTAAAAGGCAGCTTTATAAGTTTTAAACTTGTTGAATGAATTCAAAGCCTTTCTCAGCCAGGCTTCTGCCCCCCAAACCCACCTTTTTTTTTTTTTTTGTACCAAGTGCTTAACCACTGTGCCATATCCACAGCCCTTTTTTTCCTTTTTTTTTGGGGGGGGGGTTGTCATGGATTGAATTCAGGGGCACTTGACCACCAAGCCTCACCCCCAGCCCTATTTTGTATTTTATTTAGAGACAGGGTCTCACTGAGTTGCTTTGTGCCTCACCTTTGCTGAGGCTGGCTTTGAACTCACGATCCTCCTGCATCAGCCTCCTGAGCTGCTGGGATGACAGGTGTGCACCACCACGCCCGGCAGATCCTTCCTTTCTTTTCAACCCCTTGCATGAGTCTTAACTGAGCTACTTGCTGTTAGTTACCCACAGTGCCCCATGTGCTGTCCAGTGAAGCCTCTGTGCCTATTTTTTCCCCTTCCAGAAACACCAGCTTCCCACAGGTCTGTCTCTGCACCCTGGCCTTCCCTTACAGAGGCCTCACCTGGCTCACACCTGAGCAGTCACACTGGAGGATGCCCAGTTGCCCTCAGCTGGAAGGAGCCTTTCTCTCCTGAGCTCCTCAAGCTCCTCCCTGGTGAGGCCACTTCCTCCCTTTCTGAATTAAAAACACTGCCTGAGCAGGGGCTTTGGTTTGGGTTCTTTTTTTTTTTTTTTTTTTTTTTTTGGTGGGGAGTGCCTGGGATCAAACCCAGGGCCTCTGGCATACTATGCTCCACCCCTGAGCTACATCCCCAGACCCTGGGCAGGACAGGACCTTTTAATCCCTACACCACAGGTTCAGTACCCTTGGCATGAAATAAATAAATAAAGCAGACAAGAGTTCCAAATAAGTTTTTTTGTTTTGTTTTGTTTTTTTAGTTTTTTTTTTTTGTTGTTGTTTTTAAATAGAAAGGCAATGAGGAGAGTTGACCTTTCAAGTTTTAGATGGTGTCCCAATCATGGAAAACATATGGCATTGAGTTAAAATAAACAGTAGAAAGTCCAATGGACTAGAAGAAATTCCAGAAGTAGATTTAAACTGATATAAAAACTCAATGTGCTATATACTAAAACAACAGTCTAATGGAAAAAGAAATATATTTTTTTTCTTTTTTTAAATTAATTTTTTATCTTTATATGACAGCAGAATGCATTACAATTCATATTACACATATAGGGAAAGAGAAATCTTTACTTTTAAATATTATTGAGACAACTGGTCTACAATTAGAAAACTTGAGGAGTGGTGTGGTTCAGTTTTGCAACTTGAACTTAATGTTTGTGTGAGGCTCTCGGTTCATCCCCAGCACCGAAAAAAGAAAATTTAATTTCAAGTTACAGCTGATCACACTTGAGGAAATTCAGCTGTCAAATTGTTGCATAGAAGGTGCAAAGATCCCAAGAAATTAAATACTTAAATACTTAAACTAGTAAGAACAGATGGGTGCGGTGGCGAATGCCTGTAATCCCAGCGGCTCGGGAGGCTGGGGCAGAGGATTGTGAGTTTAAAGCCAGCCTCAGCAAAAGCAAGGCTCTAAGCAACTCAGTAAGACTTTGTCTCTAAATAAAATACAAAATAGGGCTGAGGATGTGGCTCAGTGGTTGAGTACCCAAGTTCAATTCCCAGTAACCACCCCCGCCCCCCCCCCAAAAAAAATAGTAAAAACAGAAAAACTAATCTTAGCAGAACTGTTTGGAAATCAGTAGATATAACTAGGGCACTGTAAATTAGTTCAGTTTTCAAGATTCAATCTCTTGGGCAATATATAACCGATTTGCGAGATTTTATATCCTTTGAATTCATAATTCCACTTTAGAGAATTTATAAGGCATTAATCTGAAAGAGGAAAAATATGTTCATAAAAGTGCTATTCATAGCAGCAAAACAAACTGGAAACTACACGATGGAGAATTTAAGTGATAGCCTAAGTGGCAAATAGATGACTAATGTCAGAGCATGAAATAAGTCCAAGAAAGGTCCCATGACGACAGGGCGATCTTATAAAATGAAATGCACACAGTTCAACCAAGGCACATGCCCAGCCCTGGCGCCACTGTGCTCGTCCGTTAGTGGACTCTTTTCCTTGGTCCTGTTTTCTCCCTGACCACTGACAACCTGCCAGGCATGGTGTTTGGTGCTGAGGGTGCCACGTGAATTAGCCAGGCCCGGTTCCTGCCCTCCTGCTGCACCTTGTCTTGTGAGAGCCAATCCTCCAAAATCTACAAGAAATGAGTCAAATGTTCACCGATTTCATTTTTAGGTGCGATTTTAAGTTCCCTCAAAGAGAAGCCATAGGTGGGCTCTAAATCTCAGAGCTGGAAACAGGAATCTGTCAGACAGCAAAGAGAACAAGTCAGACCAGCCTGGCCGGGAGGAACCGCCTGACAGGAAACGGCTCTGCTGTCACTCTGGTCCCTGAGTACCGAGTGTTGGTATGACCCGAGGTGCTCAACCTCATTTCTGAAGGACTCGAGGAGCATTGGTGGTTTGGGAATAGCTTTGAAGCCCTGTTTGTAATAGCAGAACAAAGCCAAAATGAAGAATGTACATCAAAAGAAATTCGGACACATAAATTATAGACACCTGATGAAATGCAATGCAGGAGTCGAAGAGTGAACCTCAGCTGCATGCACCAACTTGAGCGACTCTTAAAGATATGACATCAGGCCAGGAAAACAATCCCAGAGGATTATATATGAGACAATACTCTTTCGTTGTAAAAGGTTAAAAAAAAAATCCAAGCAACAGGATAGTCTTCACCCAGAAGCACAACTGTTAACATTTTGCCACATTTACCTTAATATTTGTGTGTGTGTGTGTGTGTGTGTGTGTGTAAGGGTAGATATCTAATAAAACTCTGAAAGTTAGTTGTACACATGACATTTCATACCTATTTAACCATGTATCAGCTAAAAATATTCTCCTACATAACCTAATACCAAAATCACACCCAAACCAGGCGTCGTGTCGCACACCTGTAATCCCAGCAGCTCCGGAGGCTGAAGCAGGAGAATTGCAAGTTCAAGGCCAGCCTCAGTAATTTAGTGAGGCCCTAAGCAACTTGGCGAGACCCTGTCTCTAAATAAAATTTAAAAAGGGCTGAGGATGTGGCTTAGAGGTTAAGTGCCCCTGGGTTCAATCCCCAGTATCTCGCCTCCCCTTGCAAAAATAAAACACCCAAGAGATATTTTGGATATATATTTTTTTTCCTTTTTGTACTGGGATTGTGCACGGGGCACTTTACCACTGAGCTACATTACCAGCCCTTTTTATTGTTTGTTTTGAGACAAGGTCTCAAACTCAGCTGGGATAGGAGGATGAAAAGTTCAAAGTCAGCCTCAGTAACTTGTAAGACCCTCAATAATTTAGTGAGATCCTATCTCAAAATTTAAAAAAAAATTAAAATTAGGACTGGGGAAGGACTGCTGGGTTCAATTCCCAGTATACCGCCCCCCCCCCCCCCAAAAAAAATCAAAAAACAGTTTGGCTTTTTTTTCCTTTTTTGTTTTTTGTTTTTATAGGGGCACTGGGGATTGAACCCAAAGGTACTTTACCACTAAGCCACATCCCCAGTTCTTCCTATTTTGTTAAGGGCCTCACTAAGTTGTTGAGACTGGCCTCATCCTTGTGATCCTCCTGCTTGTATACAAAGTATATTCACACCATTCGTGTCTTCTTCACACATGTACTTAGGGTAGTGATGTCCATCTCATTCCACCATCTTTTTTTAATCCCCTTGCCCCCTCCCTCCCACTCCCTCCCCTTTGCCCTATCTGAGTACAGCCTCCTTATATCAGAGAAAACATTCAGCATATGGTTTTTTGGGATTGACTAACTTCACTTAGCATTATATTCTCCAACTCCTTCCATTTACCTGCAAATGCCATGATTTTATTCTCTTTTAATGCTGAGTAATAATCCATTGTGTGTGTATATCACACTTTCTTTATCCCTTCATTACTGAAGGGCATCTAGGTTGGTTCCACAGTTTAGCTACTGTGAGTTGTGCGCAGCATTACTCTTAATAGGCAATACTAAAACTTAGCCCCAAACTGAAAACTACTCAAATGGCCATCAAGAGTAGAACAGATGAATTATGGGATCTTCACACAATTGAATATCATACCATAGAACAATGAGAATGAATAATTTATAAACACCTATGACAGAATGGATGAAGCTCCCAAATACATTGAGCCAGATGCCAATTCATAGTATATGACCCCCATCTGTATAAAATACCATAAATCCAACAAAACTGATCTGTGTTATTCATAGAAGATTGGTTACCCTTAGTAGGAGAACTGTCATTAGTGACCAAAGAGGGTCCAAATAAAATTTTAAAAGGACGTCAAACAGGGGAAAGAAATCTATAATTTACATGGCAACTAGCTCATATAAACTAATGAGAAACCTCCAGTAATTTTTAGGCACCTATATCCAAATAGGTAACAATATAAAGATTATGAACAGAATTCAGGAAGAACAAATACAATGTCCCATAAGCCTACACAAAATGTTTTAAATCACCAGCAATCAAAAACTGAAACAAAAGAAAAAAAAAAAAACTAAAGCAATTTACCATTTTTTTACTTCTCACAATATTTCCAAGATTGATGTAAAGATATAGATGCTTTTCAAGTTATGATGGGGTTTTATTCTAAGAAATCCATTGTAAATTGAAAATGTAAGTCACAATGTATTTAAAAAGACCGCCTGTAATCCCAGTGGCTTGGGAGGCTGAGGTAGGAGGATCACAGGTTCAAAACCAGTCTCAGCAATTTAGCAAGGACCTAAGTAAGACCCTATCCAACATAAAAATTTTTAAAAAGGGCTGGAATGTAGTTTAGTGGTTAAGCACCCTTGGGTCAATCCCCAGTTTTAAATATATATATTTAAAAATATATATATATTTAATATACCTAACTCTCCAAACATCATAGCTTAGCCTCACAGTACACTCTGACTATGGTTTGTTTCCTTTAGTGATGGACTGGTGGGGAGCTGTGGTTCACTGCTTATTGTTTTATCTACTGGCTCAGCAGATTGGCAGGGTCTGTGTTAATGAGGGCTGCTTATGTGGACCAATCAAGCTCTTTCTTTAAGCTTTGGACGTAATAAGCCAATCACAAGTGCATCATTTCACTTCCTGTTTAAGAGGAGTGGTCTCACCTGATAGTTTTTGTTTGTCTGTTTTTGGTACCAGGGATTGAACTCACTCGACCACCAAGCCTCATCCCCAGCCCTATGTTGTATTTTAGAGACAGGGTCTCACTGAGTTGCTTAGTGCCTCGCTATTGCTGAGGCTTTGAACTCGCAATCCTCCTGTCTCAGCCTCCCAAGCCACTGGGATTACAGGCATGAGCCACAGCGCCCCGCTCTCAGCTGGTAGTTTTGACTTGGCCATTGGAAAGAGGAAGCACTTTGGGTAGGGGTCTGCTTTGGAGGCGCCAGCCTTTGCTAGGGGTAAGGGTAAAACTAAGGAAGGGCTGCTGTGGTTGAGGCTGTGAGGAACAAAAACGGGTACTTTAACTCAGAAGTTGCTGTGGTTAAAGCGTCAGGGAGTAGCAAGTCACAGGATGTTCTCCTGACCTGATGTCTCCTTTCAGGTTGGCATGAGGTCCCCCAATTCTACTTTCTTTCTCCAAGTCCCTTATTTAATGCGTTGCATAAAGGAGATCTGTCATGCCTTGCTCTCCAGTCACGTGACCGCAGCCACGCCTCCGTCCTGCCCCTAAAACCATCCTGGAATTGGTCCAAGTATGCAGCACGTGACTCCATGTAGCGCCTCAGAGCCACTCTGGGAGGGGACCCTCTTCTTTACAGTCCCTCAGTTGTTTTTAAGCCTTTTGCAGGCTTAAACACCTCAGAGGGGTTTCCCCGAAGATGCACTCAAGGCCCACACCAGCAAAAGGGGGCTGTATGGCTGCAGTCCGCCGCCTGCCCCCTTCTCCACCAACGGCCCACCCAATACAGCCTCTTGCTCCTTTATCTGTGAAAAGAAGGAATTAGTGTGATCATTCAATCACAGAAAAGGAGCTTCAGCCAGAGAGTCTCAACCGGGAGGATCACGTAGTGAGAGAGCAGGGGCAGCAGTCCAGGGATGGACATGCAGTTTCCTGCATGGTCCTCCAAAAATATTAATTATTTACAATCATTATACATAATATACTATTGATGTCAACAAACATTTGTGAACTTACTGCTTAACCCAAGACAGAACTTTGCAATACTTCTATCTACCTATGCATTCCTGTTGGGTGTTTATCCTTGCTTTTAAATTTTCAATTCTTAGGGACTCAGGATGTAGCTCAGTGGTAATGTGTTTGTCTAGCATGCACCAGGCCCTGAATTTGGTCCCCAGCATCACAAAATAAGTAAATAATGACATTTTAATTTGTGGTATATAATACAAATACTGAAAAACAGACACACCACAAGTGTTCAGCTCTATACATTTTCCCAAACTGAACACACACGTGTGTGGCCAATGGTTTGATCCAGACAAAAATTACAGTGTCTAAACTGCTTGTAAACATTCTCCAAAGGTTTGTTGTGAACAGTTAGTTCTTCCTCTTGAACTGTCTGATTATGACCTTCCTCATTTGTCTTTTAGGGTCTTAACATCTTGAATGATCATGGTCTCTGTGTCTTTCTCATTGGTTTTTGTGACCTTCTTGCCATATTTGCTGCACGTACTTTTCCCCTTTGTTATTCATTTTAAAATTTTATTTGGGAAGCATCTTTTTTATCCTCCATCTTTCTCCACAACTTTGGCCTTTTTGTTAAGTTTTGCAAAACGCTAAGAGGTAAGACAGGTTTACCCCGACCTGGGGTCGCCAGACTGGATTTGTACTTTCCATTATTACCCCCTGAAGGAGCCACTTTCTCTGTTGAACTAGTGCTTCTCCCCTCCCCCAGCTTAACATCCATGGAGCTGCAGTTAGTCGACTGGAGGGAGGCTGTGAAAAGATAAAAATAAAGAAATAAAATTTAAAAGCCTAGAAAATATACATATAAATGTTTTCAAGAGAAGAATACATTTATATGATTATGAAAATGATACCTACTTACAACATACAATTCAAACAATAGAAGAAAGTTACCCACCCCTCCACAAAAATGCAAGGTGAACATTCCTAATCCAAAAAATAATATATGGGCTGGGGATGTGGCTCAAGCGGTGGCGCGCTCGCCTGGCATGTGTGCGGCCTGGGTTCCATCCTCAGCACCACATACAAACAAAGATGTTGTGTCCGCCGAAAACTAAAATATATATATATATACACATATATACATATATATATGTGAAATCTGAAATGCTCCAAAATCTGAAATTTTTTGAGCACTGACATAATGCCACTGTGGAAAATTCCACACATAACCTCATGTGAGGGGTCGCAGTCAAAACAGAGGCTCTCTAAAAATACTGCCAAAAATTTATGAAACACAAATGTATTTTGCATTTAGACTTGGGTCCCATCCCCAAGATATTTCATTATGTAATATATGCAAATATTCCAAAATCCTGAAAAACCAAAAATCTGAAATGCTTCCAGTCCCAAGTATTTTGAATAAGGGATACTCAACCTGTGCATGAAATTTCAGCACTAAGAAACAATCACTATAAACATTTTGGAGAATAGCCTTCCAGATTGCCTCTCCTCTCCCTCCCTTTCTCTTTTCCTATAAAAAACTTAACATAGAGGTTTCATGTTTCTTTCGTTGATTTGTAATCCATGTATTTCCATTCAACGTTTCTCTGGACTGTGGGATTCTGTTGTCTGGACATACATAACTTGCCCTTTGGACTTTTAGGTTATGTCTCATTCTCATGGTTGTAATCATCCTGTATGTTTCCTGGCAGGCTGAAGCCCTGAAGATTGGCAGGGATCCTAATGCAGGATGGGAAAGTGGTTTGACCTGACTCAATACCTGTGAACTGCCCCAGCTCTTTTGGGTGCTGGGTATTGAACTCAGGGCTTCAAGCATGCTAAGCATGTACTTACCACTGAGCTACAGCCCCAGCCCCTCACCTAGCTTTTTGTTGACAGTGACTTGGCCAGGATTGAGTCACTGATCTCATGTACCTTTAGGTCTTCCTCAGAACCTCTGGGTTCACTTCTCCCCTACCTCTTTCCCCTTAGTTGTAGAACTCTGCACAGATGGGCAAAGCCCATATAGATGAAGTTTGAAACAAAAGTTAGACACATGCATAGATTCTTTTTAATGACAGAAAATATTAATTGCAGAAAATAAAAACACACAGCTATCCCACGAATCAGCGATTACCAGTGTTAACACTTGGGGGTGCACAGTGGTCTGTAACTCTTGCTTGCCTCAGAACTGCTGGGGACTCTTCTTTATAATCCAGACATCTGCTCTCCCTGAGATGCTAATTTGATAGGGCTGAGGTGGACTTGGGTACTGGCATTGTAAACAAGCTCCCCAGGTGCTTTGGACACTCAAGTTTAAAACATGAATGCAGGACTGGGGATCTAGTTCAGTGTACTCAGTGGACCTATATTGTTGGACTTTGGTTTTCCCACAAATCATTGCTATTAAAATCATGCTGTATAGTTAAATCTTGGTAGAAATTCTTAATTATTTCCTTAAGTTAAATTGCTAAGAAGTGAATTCTGGGATCAAAGAGTTTGTGCTATTAAAAGCTTTTGATAAATGCTGCCAAATTCTCCTGCAAAAGAGCCACCCTACTTGGGCTCTTACTCCCATGAGCTCACTCTGCATGGAACAGTGCGCTGTGGCCTTCCCGCCCATGATCTCAGCCGTCCTCCAGACCCCCAGGGGTAGTGCCAGGCCCAGCTCCTGGCACCTGCAAAGTGCTCAGTAATTATTATGTGTGATAAACTTGAGGAACATTTTCTCCACAGATGAAATAATGACTCTGAGGGATGGAGGGGTCAGATGACTTGGTCAAGAGCAGGAATTCAAACCCGACTTTAAATCCAGAGTCTAACAATTTCATTGGTAGATTTTTTTGTTTGCTTGGTTGGTTGGTTGGGTTTTTTTAGGTGCTGGGGATGGAACCCAGGGACACCCTCCCACAGAGCTACCTCCCAAGCCCTTTTAATTCTTTCTTTATATCCTTTTTTCTTTTTTTCCTCCCCACCCCCTGCTTTTTTTGTTTGTTTTCCAGTGCTGAAATTGAACGTAGGGGTCATGCATGCTAGGCATAACACGCTACCACTGAGCTACATCCCCAACCCTTTTTATTTTTTATTTTGAAACAAGGTCTCACTAAATTGCCCAGGCTGGCCTTGAACCTGTGATCCTCCTGCCTCAGGCTATCAGGTCAGTGGGATTATAGGTGTGTGCTGAAATGCCCAGCTAATTTTTAATTAACATAAAGGAGGAAAAGAGATGGTTGTAAGAGCGGAACTTTGTCTTATATGATCCTGAAAAGATATAGAGAAAAAAAAATCAGGAAAAGAAGTGAAAAGCTGGTGAAAGAGAAATAACTTGGGTGAAACCCTCAACTACATTCCTTTGTAGGTCAAGTCTGATATGTTATTATAGGTCCTGGTGATGTCAAAATGGTGGTGTTGGTGGTCGGGTGCCCTTTGAGTGATCCTCTATGGCTGACCAGGGCAAAGCATGTTCAACTTACCACTTACTGAGCACCTAGTTGGGTCCTGTGGGAAATACAGTGAGATTTGGTTCCTTTGAATATCTTAAAATCCTTTCTCCAATTCCCCTGCCTCAGTTTTATTTACTCAAGTAACATTATAATAATATAAAAGCTACCCATAAATACCAATTTCCTCGCACAACAGATAATTTCATGTTTTCTTTATTCCCACCCACACATTGTCCATGTGTAGATGTGTTTTTTTTTTAATTTTTTTAGATGTTGGTGGACCTTTATTTTATTCGTTTATTTCTATGTGGTGCTGAGAATCAAACCCAGTGCCCCTCACATGCTAGGCAAGCGCTCTACCACTGAGCCACAATCCCAGCCCTAGATGTGGTTTTAAAGGAGTTTGCAATCTACACATAGAACACGGGCAGCCTCCGCACCTTCCCTAGTCCTACACAGTTCAGTGTGCACATACTGAGCACCTGATGTATGCTCAGCACTGGGGAGACAAAGCTCTGGAACTGATGGAGACACAGACCCCTAAAAGAATCTCTCAGTATTCCTGTAGATCTCCCCAGCAACCCAAACGGAGGCAATGTGTATATGTATGGGGGGGGTGGGATTCACTTCATAATTCAGCTCACAGATAAGAAAACAGTGAGCCCCTCAGGTCATTTCAATTGTAAAAGGAAGACCTGGAACCTGGGCTCCCAGGCCGGATCTGCCCCCTTGCTGCCTGAGTCCCAGAGAAGGTTCCACGCAGACTCCTGTCCCTGCATCTGCCCAGCTGAGGGGTGTGGGTGCTGCCCCACCTCCTTCCACATGCTCCCTTCCAGCTGCCTGTTGTGTGACCTCATCTTTTTAGGGCTGCCCTTGGAGTTGCTTTCTTCATAACCAGAATGTGGCAGGGAGGGAGCACGCCCAATGAGCCTGGCCCTCAGAAATCACCCCCTTTTCCCCACACACCCTCCTTTTCTCTTTATATCTCCCTTTCCAGGGAGACCTGAGGAGAAGTCTAAAAGTTCAAAGAAACAAGTACTAGTTTCAAGGGACTCGGCACCCATGGGAATAGGGGGAGAGGACTGCACATCTGGACATGGGTTTATTTTTCTTTTAATTCTTCTGAAGAGCAATTTAAACACTTGAGTCCTTGGCCTTATTTCCTCTTATCGTTTCTTTTATCCAAATTGCAGTGTCTGCTAAGCCTGGTTCCCAGGCTTTCTGCTGTGAAACACAAACAGATCCTCTTGCTTAAATACCAAGGAGCAATGGCAGCCTGCTCTTACTGAGTGTTCACCAGGTACAGGGGGCTTCTCCCTTAATCCTCCCAGAAACCCTGGAATCGGGTCTTATTAGTGTCTGCCCCACATAGAAGCTTGCAGAAGTGAGTCAGTCCCAGAACTCAAGGGTCCACGCCTGGATTTGAACCTGGGTAGGTCCAAATTCCAGAGCTGCTCTCCCAAGACCTCCACTGAAGTACCTTACAGAGAAGGTAGGGGCAACGTCCCCGACGCCCCAAACTTGCAAAGGTCAGCGAGTGTTTGATCTTTGGCGATGGTGTAAGGAAGAAACTTAAGGCTCCTAAACAAAAAAGATTCTAAATTCGTATGACTTTCAACAGTGCCACGCTTTTTCCAAAAGCGTGCTGTGCTTTTGGAACCAAACAAATCGTCCTTGAAGTCAGAGAAGGAATTTGCCAGTTGAGTAAAGCAAAAAGCTCATTATGAGACATGTCATGTTTTCTTATTCATATTGTAGTGCTTTTCAAACATGTCTCATGAAAGGAATGCAGCGTGTCACAGGGACACCATGGGTACAGGGCAGTGAACCCCTCCACCCCACTGTATTGTGTGTGCATGTGTGTGTGTTTTGAAATAGCTGTAGCCCTCTGGTCATTATTAATAAATACTAAGATACTAATGAATGCTTTCCCACTTAGAAAAATGTCTGTGCAAGTGTGATAATACATGGGCACTCTCATCCCACCTCAGTGTGTGTGTGTGTGTGTGTGTGTGTGTGTTGCAAAAAGGGTGGGTGGAGACTCTGGTAAGCTGGTGTGCCCACACCCCTCCCAGGTGGACAGCTCCACTCAGTTCCTGTGACTGACTCCCAGCAGGAACACTGACCAGTGTTGCTAGGCCTCCTGATGTTTCTGAGAAAAGCTAGAAATCTGTGTTTTTATGTGAAATCTCTCATGTTTAAAATGTTGGCTTACTTAAACACAACTTGCTGTGAGTGATCAATTTAAAATACCTGCAAGAGCTGTTTGCTCAGCTCTGGATCCATCCTAGCTCTTCCCCTTCGTTACTATTATAGAGATGTTTAATCTTTCAGTTATTTAATGTCTCAGTTTCCTCACCTGTTAAATGGAAATATTAATTCAGCCTACTTCTGAGGGTTGCTATGAAGATGATCAAGAAGGCCCTAGAACCTAGCAGGTGTCTGGTGAATGTTTACTTGTATTATTATTATTTATGTCTCATTCCTTAAGTGCAGGGTGATCATTTGTCTTAGTTTGCATAGGACAGTCCTGATTCATGCTTGTTGTACTAGTATAATTATTGCCAACTCCCCATTTCATTCTCAGTATTAGACAGTAAATTATATGGTCAAATATTGGCATTGTGGTGCTTAAAACTTTAACATGTTTTAGACCTAATAAAAAAGCCAAAGTTCCAATTGTTTGAGGGTCTTGGACAAGTCATTTAACCATTGTTTGAATTTCCACATGCTAAAGGACGACAAAATTAATTTTAAGATCCCTTAATGTGTATTCATTCTGTCATTTGACAAACATTTTTCCTGAACCCAAACTGTGCCAGGCAGACACCTAGGACATGAGAGGCCAGGAACAACCTGAACCCTCATGGGGTGATCACCCAATGAAAACTTTTTGTATAGGTTTGTGAGAAAACTCAACTTTGACTTCAAGTATTATTTGAAAGACTATTACTAAGGAATGTTAATACTTCTTTTTTAAAAAAAATATTTTTAGTTGTAAATGGATATTACAATACCTTTATTTTGTTTATTTAGTTTTTTTTTTTTTTAATATGGTGCTGGGGATTGAACCCAATGCCTCATGCGTGTGAGGTAAGTGCTCTACCACTGAGTCACAACCCCAGCTAGAATGTTAATATTTCAAACTTCAATGTCTAACAAATGATTTCACTGTAATTCTCTACACATTTCCTTTTCTGTATGTGTGCGTCTAATTCTTTTTCTTGTTTAGAAAACTAATAGAAATTTTCACTATGGAAAACTGGAACTCATTGGAAAGGCCAGGGAGAGTTCCTTAATTTCTGTTGCCACGGAAGAGAGCACGGAGGAGGACTTCTAATATTTTATCCTAGGTCACTCCTCCCCACATCCTCCCCATACCTCTGCAGTCACTTTGTCAAAACTAAATATTTTTTAAAAAATTTCTTGCCCCAAATTTGTGTGGGTGTCATAAATTTACTCACTCATTAATTCATCCTCCACCAGCCAGGTACGTGGGGCGCCTAACCTGGACTAGGCTGGGGTCCCTGGCAGGGCTCTCCTGTCAGTGATTTTTTTTTCCCTCCCATTGGTACCAAGGATTGAACCCAGCCAGCGGTGCTCAGGCATTGCGCCACATCCCCAGCCCTTTTTATATTTTGAGACAGGGCCTTGCTAAATTTCTGAGGAAGTCCTTGGAAGTTGCTATCCTCCTGCCTCAGCCTCCCGTTGTCACTGGGATTCAGGTGTGCGCCACCTCACCCGGCTCCTGTGGGTGGTTTTTATGAAGTAATGAGCTTGCAACTCCCTCCCAGAGATATGAAACCAAAGCATGCCTTAGCAGAGCTTCTTGCATGAGTTGTGGCCATCGTTGTCGCTGGTGTAATGCAAGAGCACAAGTGTCTGCTCGCCTGGGCGACGACGTTACCAACCCCACGCGCTCAGCGTCCAGTGCCTGCATTCTGCCCTTGGCGACCCGGTCAATGGGGTTGGATTGTGCTGGCCCCGAAAGTCACTTCCTGCCACCACTGGGCCAGCTATCATTGTGAAAGTGCCCCCAGGGGGAAGGAAGCGGTTCTTGGGCTGTTTATTTTGGCTGCAGGCTGGCAGACGGCGCCAAGGGCTGCGGCCGCGGAGACCCGGCGTTTGCCGCGCAGGGCTGGCGAGTCGGGCGGAGCTCCGCGTAGGTGGCGCGCCGGGGACTGCCGGGCGCGAGAGGCTGGGGGCCCCTGGGAGGGCGGGGGCGGCGGGGACCCGAACCCGAGGGCAGGCGCGTCGCGGAGCCCTGGATCCTGGGCACAGAGGCGAGGGAGGAAGGGGTCTAGGTGTGCCCGCCGCTGGGATGCTCTGCCTGCAGGGTTCAGGCGCGGGGGATCCTATCGGGATCCACTGTGAGCTCTGGGGTCTTCCCGCTGGTAAGACGGTGTCTGGAAGGAACAGGCAGAAAAACACTGTGATGTTTGGTCCGAGGAGACAAAACCCAGCAGGGGATGAGATCAAAGACTCTTAAATTGCAGGGGAGAGGGTCAGCATGGCAGGGTTTGCATTCCCCGGGAACTGTGGGGGCCAGCCCACACGCTTGGCAGAACCGGGCAAAGGGAAAGTGGCCTTTCTGAATTTACACGGATTCCCTTTCCCGCCCCCACCCCCATCCTGTGCACTCCCTTTCTCTTGCGTTTAGTGGGTGGAAGCCAAAATCCCACCTCTTCACATTCCGCTAGAGTTTGCTTTACCATTTTCCTAGAACACAGCGTATCACATTCTGCAGCACCCATTAAGTAGAGGGAAGAGCGTGTCTAGAAATGACTGGTGAAGGAAGCCCACCCTGGAGACGGCGCGCACACGAGGGTTTTAGCAACAGAGCAGAGATGGGCTGTGTGCAAGGCTCAAGCACTTGAGGCCGTGGGCGGCAAGTAGTTTGGCCTGGCTAGAACCGAGGGCAGGCTGAGCGGGAGGGAGGGTGTGTGAAAAGAAAGGGTGGAGGTAGAAGGAAACCCACGGGGCTCCGGGCTTGGTGAGGGAATGCACAGCTGGGCCTCAATAAGCTCAGGGTTAATATGCCTACATGTACACCAACACGGTCTTTTGTGGGGATGAAGTAGGGTGCGGTGCTTCCTCCTCTGGGTTGGCCCCTTAGTAGGGCGGGGCTGGCAGCTTCTGCTGACTCAGGGACATTTCCAGGCTTGGCCTCAGGGCCAAGCTGCTCATTGAAAACAGCTGCTCCTCTTGGCTGGCCGCCCTGCAGGCGGCCTCTGGCTCTCCCTGGAATGACCCCTAGCCTCTGACCCTGACTGGCCCAGGAAAGGGCAAATGAGGGACAGGCTCAGGGGCTGGAGGCCACCTTGCCATGCTTTGGGGAGCACATCAGGTCCCCCCAGCACCCAATTCTTGTAGGAGCTAAGCCAGGTGGTTACTAAGCACAGATTCTTGCCTCTGGCCTTTGCTCTTGCGGTTCCCCAACTTGGAACACCGTCTTTGTCCTTGCCTCTGCTTGTGCCTTTCAGGGTTTTGCGCCACATGCCTCTCATTCAACAAATATTTGTTGAGAGCCTGCTGCGTGCCAGGCACTGTGCTACAATGAACTTCTCATCTGCTTCCTTCAGTGGTAATGTCTTCAACTTGTAATGGAGAGCAGCCGTCTTGTCTGAGGTCAGACCTCTGGCTGCCTCTGCCGGGTCAAGTCTGGGAAAGCTACAGGGACAGCTGGGAGGTTTGTTTCAGAGAGACAGGCTGTAGTCAAGCCTTTGCATTCAGCCTTTGGAGTCCAGCAAGGCCTTGCAGGTTCCTTAAGGCAGAAGGAACAGGTTTCAGTGACCGTCACTGAGGGAAGAGATGGGGGTTCCTCAATGCAGGACAAAGACTTTAAAACCCCATTGCAACAGGGTGCAGTGGTACATACCTATAGATGGAATTAATATTTCCATTTATCATCAGCTTGGGGTGAGAAAGCACCCCCTCACCCCAGGAGAGTGGGCTGGAGGGTCCAGTCTCCTCTGAGCTGCTGTGGTCTGACAGATCATAGCAGAGGGGTCCTGGAGCAACAGCATCCTGGAAGTAAAGAGAATGGGTTGATATTCAGGACTATGAGAAGGACAGTGTATTTATCGGGATTCTTTTAGACACAAGGGTCAGAAACCAAATGCAATCAAACTCAACCAAAAAAAAAAAAAAAAAACTTGATCCAGGCTGGGGTTGTAGCTCAATGGTAGAGAGCTTGCCTCACATGTGGAAGGCACTGGGTTGGAGCCTCAGCACCACATAAAAATAAAATAAAGATGTTAAAAAAAAAATCATGATCCAGATCCTGGCTGTAGCTCCGTGTAGAACATTTGCCCAGCATATGTGAGAGCCTGAATTTGATCCCTGGCACTAAAAAAAAAAAAAAAAAAGAAGCCACAGTCCCTCAGGGATAGAGACCGAATGTCTAACACCACTAGGACTCACTTCCACATCTCAACTAAGCTGTTTCTCTTTATAAATCATCCCCTGTAATCCCAGCTGTGCAGTGAGGCTGAGGTGGGAGGATCACAAGTTGACAGCTACCATCAGCAACTTAGTGAAATCCTGTCTTAAAATAAAAATAGTGGGAAGGTCTGGGGGTGTAGCATAGTGGTAGAGAGCCCCTGGGTTCAATCCCCAATACTGCAGGGTTAAAAAAAAAAGAGGAAAAGGAGAGAAGTTGGCTGGGAAGACAAAAGGTATGAACTGATGGGCAGCTCAGCAGTGAGGATTCTGGAATCACCTCCAAGTCTTCCGTGTGGAGCCCAATGGACGGCCAGACCATTTTGCAACAAGGGTGGGGATTGTGCCACTATGTCCTCCATGCCTAGCACCATGCCTGGCATCTATGAAATGAATATTTGTTGAATAAATGAACGAATCATCCCTGGTGCTCAGTGCTCAGCTCCCGAGCTAGCTTTATTCATCTATTCCTTCAAGTATGGAGTGAACCATAACTTGATGCATAGCACTGTACGAGGCATGAGATAATTGCCAACAAAACACAAGAGGTCACCTTTGTCCCTCAGGCGGGCAGTCCCAAGATCCTCATAAAGGGTTCTGTACCCTTTAAGCTGGCCAGAACCTCTCTCTCGGCAGTGAGAGCCAGTGCTCCCAGGAATGAAGAGCAAGACTTGGATATGGGGAGAGGCTTCTCAGGGTGATGGGCATCTGGCCTCTGCCCCTGGAGTTCCTGCTGCCTGCTTCATATTGGATGGAAGCAGAGCCACAAAGAACACAGAGCGGGTCAGGCTCTCTCCTTAGCAGTGTCAGCTCAGCCAAGGCTGATCATGGGCCCCTCCTCCATTGGGCCCTGTAGAAATGGTCTCCTTTCTGTGATGGCCCAGGCTTACTGCTTGTCTTTGGGTGGATAATGCTCCAGGCCAGCTTTTCAGAGTCCCCAGGATCGACCTCCCGAACCTTTCCTTTGCTTAGGAGCTCTTCTGGGGGCATCTCCCTGGTTCCTTGCCCTTTTTTCCAGCATCCTTCACCCTATGTCCTCCAGATCCTCAGAGTTTTCAGAGCTCACCTCTGAGAAAGCCTCCAAGCCCCTGGGAGGCACACAGATCCCTCTGTCACTCTGGATACCTGGGATTTTGTTTTTCTGATACTAAGGATTGAACCCAGGGGTGCTCCATCCCAATTGAACCACACCCCCAGCCATTTTTATTCTTTATTTTGAGACAGTCTCACCAATTTGCCCAGGCTGTCCTTGAACTTGAGATCTTCCTGCCACAGCCTCCTGAGTCACTGGGATTACAGGAGTGCACCACCATACCTGGTAAACACCTATGATTTTAAGGGCTTTTTGCACTTATGTCCCGCTATGTTTTCCAAAGCCACTGTTCTTCACTAACTGGATTGCAAATCCTTAGAGGGTAAGGACAGCCTTAGGTTTTATGAGTGGTTCTAGTGTTGCTTGGAACGTGTTGTGTACCTGGCAAGTGAAGTTAGGTGAATTCGAACCCAGAATCTAGGAGATCAGAGGGAGGGGGCTCACAGTCACACCACATGTGACAGAGGAGGAATCTGAGCCATTGAAGAGTGATAGGACCACTTCCCCTCTCTGGGCTTGTTTCCTCGTCTGTCAAGTGAGGGAAGTTGGCCTGACCCTGGGAGTAGCCCCTGCCAATTAACACGGACCTCTTTCAGACCCTTCATTTGCCATTGGTTAAAACCACTGCAGTCAGTCTGGGACTGAGTTGGCACACATGTGGGTTTTCTGTCGGGAGGAGGAGACGATACTGTCCCCTTGGGATGCTATGGGCTCCTGTGAGGTTTTGAGCCTCATTGTCCAGTCCTGTCCCTGAGAATCATTTACAAAAGCAAGCAATGTTTTCTCCCTTTCCTGATCCCAGGCCCTTTCTTTATCCCCTGCCGAGAGCCACTTCAGTTATGGTTACCACAGACTGTCCTCACCAGAATGGAATTTCTGAGAACCAAATATCTGGACTTAAAGGAAAGTTTGGGCAGGCCTGGGTCAGGTCCTGGGGCCAGTTTATCAGTTCTGGAAGGTGGTTGGAAGGCATCTTAGTCTGACGAGCTATACCAAAATGCCATTGACAGGTGGATTATAAACAATAGAAATTTATTTCTCATAAGGCTGAGAGGCCAAGACAAAGAGGCAGCAGGTTCAGTGTCTGGGGAAGGCCAACCTCCTCAGAGACGGCCACCTTCACACTGTAACCTCACATAGTGGAAGGGATGAGGGTCTCTCCAGGGTCTCTCTCTGATAAGAGCATTAATCCTATGAGGTGTCTGTCCCCAGGACCTAAGCACCTTCCAGAAACCCTACCCTCAAATACCGTCACCTTGGGGGCTAAGATTTCAACTTGTGAATTTGGGGAGGAACAGAAACATTCAGACCATAGCAGAAAGAAAAAAGCATGTTAACGACAGAGGACTCAAGACAGAGGATCAGATGTGGCAGCCACCTGGTCGTCCTTCTGGAAGCTCACCTCTGTCTTTCCAAGAAGCTACCCCTACCCCCAATCCTGGTGCTATCCCATGGGTGGATAGAGGGACAGGGTCCTTGCCCCACTGATCCTCCTACCAGGTTGTTTTGGGCACTTAGTGACAGAAGCTGGAGCATTGTGTTTTTAGGAAAATTAATCTGACAGGTGGGACAAGGAGCAGAAAGACAGATGAGTGGTTGTGATCACTATCTGGACATGAGCTTCATTCATTCATGTGTGAATTTATTCATTCATTATTTATTAAGCACCGTAGTGTGATAGGTTGGGTTTCAGGTGCTAGTAACACAGTGATGGGCATGACAGAAAGCCCTGGAGCTTATGGACAAGAGAGGAGACACGGACAATCAACAGAATGTGTTGGACAGTGAGTTCTGGCCCTGGAGATGGCAGGGAGCTTGTGGCAGTCTAACACTCTGGCCAAGAATACTTAGGGATGAAGGAGAAAGCACAAAATGTAGTGGTTTGAAGACACTGGAGAACGACAGTGTAGAGAGGGAGAGAGACCCTGGAGGGACCAGATGTAGGGAGTGAAAAATCCTTGCAAGAGGAATGCAAACTAGGTGAGTGGCTTGTGGAACCAGCTTAGTGCCCTGAGCACGCGTCCCGCTTCGTCCCGCTTCGTCCCGCTTCCCGGCTTGAGGACCTCATCAAAAGTGGCAAAACAAAACAAAACAAAAAACAGAGGCCAGAGTTAACGACTACTGGAAAGGCTAAAAATTTAGAGAGAAAAAATCCTGGAAAGAAAGGAGCCTTAGAGGGCTGGGCTGTGGCTCAGTGGTCGAGCACCTGCTTAGCATGTGTGAGGCACTGGGTTTGATCCCAGCACCACATAAAAAAAAACTAAATAAACAAAATAAATGTATTGTGTCCACCTACAACTTAAAAAAGAAAGAAAGAAAGAAAGAGCCATAGAGATTCTTCCTACAAATTCCCCTCAAACTGTAGTGACCCCTAAATTGTGCATATGCAGGGTGAGACTCTAAGCCCAGCAAAACCAGCAGCTGGGGAGCAGAGGGTTCAGTTGCTGCTTGGTGCTAAGGAACAAAGTTTAGAATTCAAGTTCCACCAAGTTAGAGGAGAGGGGCCTGGCAATCATCTAAGTTTTCTTTTGAAACTCCAGAAGGACCTCACCTTGTGATTAAATCCAAGGCTAAAAGCCACACCTTGAGACTTAAGGCACAACCAAAACAAACCCAGCCTTGCAAGGCTCCACAGGATCAAGGGCATCCAACAGTAATTTAACTGCTTGCCAGAACAAAACTCAACATTCTTTATAGGAAGATAGAAAAAAAAAAACACATTCAAATTCCCTGTAACAGATCATCTGCAGTTTCCAGCATAAAAACATCTATTTTTTATATATATCCATGATGTCCAGTATAAAAAAATTACTAGACACATAGGTCTCAGGAAATGACCCATAACCAAGAGGAAAAAAAAAAGTCAATAGATGGCAGACTCACAGGTAGCCCAGATGCTGAAAACAATCAGAAATAAACATTGCAAAGAGAATTATAATAAAGTGATATGACAGTGAGTAACTGTGGTTACTGTAGATTGGAAATTAGGGAGGGACTCTCTAAAGACGTGACTTTCTTTTACTGAAATGTGAAATACCAGATAGAGGAGTTTGTGCAGAGGCCTTGAGAAGGGAAGAGCCATGCAGGAACAAAGAGGTCAGTGTGGCTCGAGCAAGGAGGAGTGGTGTGATCTGAGATCAGATGGGTAGGCAGGACCAGAACCCATCCAACACTGTGGTTCACAGTAAGGAGCTTGAATTTTATCTGAAAGATGATGAATCACATTTGAAAGAATTTAAGCAAGAGGGAGACTTACCTCTTATGCTGTTTATTTTCCTTTTACTATGAGTCGCATTTTCATTTCAAATATTTAAGAACCAGTTGCATTTTTTTAAACTTTCTACTCATTTTCTATTGCTTTGTTAATATTGACCTCATAATTTATTTTGGTAGAAGCTCTTTTTATATTAAGGAAATTTCTTGGCCTCTAATTAGTTGCTTATAGTTTTGTCTTTTGAACTTTGACTTTGCTTGTGGCATGTATCTTACCATGAAATAATTCTGTTTTTTTTTTTTTTTCGGGGGGGACCAGGGATTGAACTCAGGAGCACTTGACCACTGAGCCACATCCCCAGCCCTATTTCGTATTTTATTTAGAAACAGGGTCTCACTGAGTTGCTTAGTACCTTGTCATTGCTGAGGCTGGCTTTGAACTCGCAATCCTCCTGCCTCAGCCTCCCAAGCTGCTGGGATTATAGGCATGCACCACTATGCCTGGCCTCTGCCATGAAATAATTCTCATGCTATTGAATTCATCAGTGTTTTCTTTATGGCCTTCAGTGCTCCAATATTATTTAATTTTTTTTCTAGAACTGATTTACATCTTTAAAAGATCACTTTGGCTGTTCACGGAGAGTGGACCACAGAGCGATGATAAGGACATCATGGGGCAACAGAAAGAACTTGGGGTTTGGTCTCAGGAGACTGGGGCCAAATTTCATCTCTATCCCTTACCAGTCTTGTGTTTGGTTCATCGAATTGCTTCCGTGCTCCTAGTCAATTTCTTTACCTATAACTTAGGATAAAAATAATGACAGAAATGAACATTTACAGTGCTCTTACTATGTACCAGATCCTGTCCCAAACACTCTACATGCGTTATCTCTTATCTCAGTTATCTCGATAAGCATCATTTGATGAGGAGACTGAGTCACACAGAGGTTAAGCCCTTGCCCAAGTCATCCACTAAGTGACAGAGCCGCATTTGAACACTAGCAGTATGAATCTTTTTTGTTTTTGCTACAGGGATTGAACCCAGGGTGCTTAACCATTGTGCCACATCCCCAGTCCCTTTTTTAATATTTTACTTAGAGATCAGGTCTTGCTGAGTTACTTTAGGGCCTTGCTAAATTGCTGAGGCTGACTCTGAACTGGTGATCTTCCTGCCTCAGCCTCCCTGAGCCGGTGGGATTACAGGTGGGCCACCATGCCTGGCGTGATTCATGTTTTTAAAGTGTGAAAAATATCCTGAGGAACTAGTAACTAGGGTATGAAAAAATTCTGTGGAGACTGAGTGGGCAATGTCCTTAAGTGGCAGCCTGGTCACAGGAGGAAGGTGGTGTGAAACGTGGACCTCAGAGATATCTGGGTTTACGCATTGGCTGGGTCACGTGTGAGAGGTCACTTCATGTCCCTGAACCTCAGCTGTCCTGATTGACCTCTCTCTTCTTCTCCCTCTCTTTCTCTTTCTTCTTTCCTGATACATAATCTATGCATAAAATTCACCCATTTAAAATGTGTGATTCATTGGGTGTTAGTACATCCACTGAGTTGTACAGCTATCACAATCTCATTTCACCCCCAAAAGAAACACCATATTCTTTAGTCCCCTTCCTTTCCTGTCCCTCAAACCACAGCCCCAGACTCTACTGCTGATCTGCTCCTTGTCTCCATCCACTCAAGCCTCATTTCTTAGTCTACAGAGCGGGGGTACTGCGGGTGATTGGATCTCCCCAGGGCCTTCCCCAGGGTCTGCTCAGCAAGGAGGCAGGTGAGAAGATGCCAACGGAGCAAGCCAGAGGGCTGGATCACACTGTCTAAAAATCAGACATGAGATGGTTGGGGATCACAGAGGATGAGTGATTAGGGAAGATTCTAGAAAGAGGAAAGGATGGAACCTGTGAAGCTGAGGGACAAGGGAAAGAATGTGACAAAGTACTCTTAGGTTAAAGAAGAACTTTGGCAGAAAAAAACATGATTTGGGGCGGGGGGGTACTGGGAATCAAACCCAGGGGTGCTTTACAACTGAGCCCCAGCCCCAGCCCTTTTTATTTTAATTTTTTGGTAGTTGTAGATGGACAGTATGCCTTTATTTTATTTGTTTATTCTCATATGATACTGAGGATCGAATCCAGTGTCTCACACCTGCTATGCAAGGGCTCTGCCACCAAGCTACAGCCTTATTTCCATTTTTTATTTTGAGACATGGTCTCACTAAGTTGCCAAGGCTGTCCTCAAACTTGTGATCTTCCTGCTTCAGCTCTCAAGTGGCTAGGATCACAGGCTTATGTCACCGTGCTCAGAGGAAACCCATGATATGCAATGGTGACTGAGACTAAGGCTACAATGTGGTGTGTTATGTAAACTCCTCTACCACTCCTCATAACATCTTCAGAAAAGTATAGTAGACCTTTTTCTGCCCAGGGACAGGTTCCAAACCTAAAACCTCAGATAATACTGAACTTTACATACTGTTTTTTCCCTATATGTTCATATCTATGATAAGTTAAATTAGATACAGTAAGAGATCAACAATGACTAGTAAGAAGGTGGAACAGGTATAACAATATACTGTAATAAAACTTCTTTAAAATTTATGAGCCAGGTATAGTGGTGCACACCTGTAATCCCAGCGACTCAGGAGGCTGAGGCAGGAGGACCACAAGTTCAAAGCCACCCTCAGCAATTTAGTGAGGCCCTAAGCAATTTAGCAACACCCCATCTCAAATAAAAAGGACTGTGAATGAAGCTTGGTAGCACAGTGCCTCTGGGTTTAATTCCTGGTACCCAAAACCAAAACACTTATGAATTGTTTATTTCTAGAGTTTTCCTCTTAATATTTTAGGATCACAGTTATCTATGGGTGACTGAGACTGAGGAAAGGGAAACCGTGACTACTACTACTGATAGGGAGGACTACTGTCAACAGTACCAGGCCTTCTGTATACAGTTGGGTTTGCTTTTGGGTTGGGGCAAAGGACTGTCCTGCCTCCAACTGAGCATGGAGCTAGGAAAGAGGTGGGCCCTGCCTCCTCTGGGCACAGGGGCACAATAGTGCCCCTTATCTCCACCTGGAAGGGTTGATAGGACTGAGTGATTTCACACACACAAGAAGGGCTAGGCACATGTCAGTGTCTGTGGGCTGTGGGAGTCATCAAAGAGTGACCCCATGATGGTTTCATTTCCTGCCTTCCCTTCTAGAGTCTGATGTCTTCCTCATCTTCAGCCATGGACTGCAGGGCTGCCTGGAGTCCCAGGGTGCACAGGTCCGAGTCACCCCAGCCTGCAATGCCAGTCTCCCTGCTCAGCGCTGGAAGTGGGTCTCTCGGAACCGGCTCTTCAACCTGGGCACCATGCAGTGCCTGGGCACAGGCTGGCCAGGCACCAACACCACAACCTCCCTGGGCATGTACGAGTGTGACCGGGAGGCCCTGAGTCTTCGCTGGCACTGTCGTACACTGGGTGACCAGCTGTCCCTCTTCCTGGGGGGCCGCACTGGCAATGCATCCAAGCCTGGCACTCTTGAACGAGGCGACCAGACCCGCAGTGGCCAGTGGCGCATCTACAGCAGTGATGAGGATCTATGTGCTCGGCCCTACTATGGTGAGGGGCTGCTTGCAGGTGGGGCAGTGGGTCCCTGGCTGGCTCCTGGGCTGATTTAACAGCAGAGAGAGTCAGGGGGACTGGAGCCAGGGAAGGGCCAACTCCAAGGCAAGAAGGTCTTTGGCTTCTGTGGACCTTGGCAGTTACATCTTTAATTATAATAGGAAGCGTATTTGAATAATTAAGAAAATTAACTTCAAAGCCTTTAATTTACTTTTTTTTTAAATTTCAAAATTATTATGTGCTTATAAAGACTTCAAACACTACAAAAATGAAGAGCCTAAAATTAAATGAAAATTCCTTTCTCCCTGGCCCACTCTCGGGGAGACCCTGTAGTCACTCTGCACAGGTTTTGCAGGTGGTGAACAGGACTGGAGTCACCTGGTGGGGGGCTCTTATGGTTTGTGGCTCTATCCTTGGGATTCTTTCCTGGAAACTCCTCTGAGTGCCAAGACAGAGCTTTTAGGAGAAGCATGGACTCCCTTGGCTGGAGAGCTAAGCAGAGATGCCACTGGGCTCAGCCTTCTGTGGATGACTCAGAGGCCCCTCACCCAGCTGGCTTTTGAACAGGCACTAGGGGGCCTGGGGAAGCTCCTGCCTCACCCTATGGGATGCACAGTGGACTTCTCCCAGGCTCCTGGGCTGACTTAACAGCAGAGGGAGCCTTAAAGTCACTGTCTGGTGCAGTTGTCCCCTCCCACTCTCTGCTGACCACTGTCCACCCCCAGCTCTGGGAGTTATAAAGGGCTTTCCCTCAGGGATGGGGGGCAGCCTGTGGGGTCTAGATGCCAAGGGCCTGGCTTTCCTCCCCTGCAGAGGTCTACACCATCCAGGGGAACTCCCACGGGAAGCCGTGCACCATCCCCTTCAAATATGACAACCAGTGGTTCCACAGCTGCACCAGTACGGGCCGCGAGGATGGGCACTTGTGGTGCGCAACCACCCAGGACTACGGCAAAGACGAGCGCTGGGGCTTCTGCCCCATCAAGAGTGAGAGCAGGGCTAGGTGGGGAGGCGCTGGAAGGGAGGCTGGTGATGAGGGGCCTTGGAACTTCTGTGAGGTAGGGCTCCCTCCCAGGCAGAGCACCTGTATGGTGGTGGTGGTGAGGTTCCTGCAGTGCCCAGGGGACTTCCTGTGGGGCTGAAGGGGAGGGCTGGGAGGGACCATTGCCCGTCTGCTGGTGGCAGGTAATGACTGTGAGACCTTCTGGGACAAGGACCAGCTGACCGACAGCTGCTACCAGTTCAACTTCCAGTCCACTCTGTCCTGGAGAGAAGCCTGGGCCAGCTGCGAGCAGCAGGGGGCAGATCTGCTGAGCATCACAGAGATCCACGAGCAGACCTACATTAATGGTGAGGCCGTGGGCAGCCCCCTGGGGCTGGGCTGGGGTCTGACTCACCCAGAGATGGGGAGAGGGTGCCAGCAGCCTGAGACCTGCTCCCCCGTGAAGGGCCCTGTGCCCTTTCTGCTTGTGTGGGGGTAAGGATGCTGTTTGTGGAGACAGGGCAAGTGGAGGGATGGGGAGGACTGGAGGTGGGGTTCCCCTTTCTCAGTGCCTCTCCTATTCCCAGGGCTCCTCACTGGTTATAGCTCCACGCTGTGGATTGGCCTTAATGATCTGGACACCAGCGGGGGCTGGCAGTGGTCGGACAACTCGCCCCTCAAGTACCTCAACTGGGAGAGTGGTGAGGCGTGGGGTTGGGGGCACAGGGACACCACAGGCACTTGGCTTCCTTTTATACTATTCCAGGCAAGCAGTGGGGGGAGAAGAAGCACAGATTTTACCCCCTCCTGGACCAGGCCTCACTGCTCCATGCCGTGCCTTGGTGTGAATTAGGAAATGAATGCCTCTTCCTCAGATGGTCCGGCTCTGCCCCAGGTCCTAGGGCTTGGTGGATGGATCAGATTTTGGCCTCACTCACAGCTTTGGGCAGTGCAGGGCTGCCCAGTGCACCCGTGGCCTAACCAGAGATGCCAGGGCTGGGGCTGTTATGCTTTGCTGGGTGGGGGTTCAGGATGATGTGGGCCCAGGTTAGAAGGCATGAGGACCCTGTGGAGCCAGAGTCGGGGACTGAACTTCTCCAGCTGGCTCAGGCTTCCCAGGGAGTGAAGAAAAGCAGAAAGCTCTAAGGAAGGTTCCAGGGGCCACAGTGTGAGCTTCTCCCTCCTGGGGTGCTGGCGCCCTGCCCGCCCCACAGATCAGCCGGACAACCCAAGTGAGGAAAACTGTGGGGTGATCCGCACTGAGTCCTCGGGTGGCTGGCAGAACCGCGACTGCAGCATCGCGTTGCCCTATGTGTGCAAGAAGAAGCCCAACGCCACGGCCGAGCCCTCCCTGCCAGGTGAGCCACAGGGCCTTGGCCCAGCTGGCCCCGCCTCTCCTCTTGCTCTTCCTCCCTGTTGTCCTTCAGTTGTTCAGCTAAAGTCTGAACAAACTGGGATGTGCCATGAATTCATTTGGGGAACATTGGATGGGAACTGTCTTAAGTGCTGAAAGCAGAGTGCCCTGTTGGAGTCCACAGTCTGCTGAAGGTGACAGACATCTTTACACACTGTTACAATATTCTGAGTTATGGGCTTTTATAGAAAGATGTATAAGAAGTGCTGGAGAAGAAGCTAATTAAGGTTCTGAGATTTAAGGTTTTGTGGAAGTGACATTTGACATTTGAATGTAAGTTTAAAAGGCCAAACAAGGTTGAGAGAAGGGCATTTCTGACAGAGGGAACCACGTGTGCAAAGGTATGGAAGCCTGGACGCACACCTGGCGGATCTAGGGCATGGCGAGTCATGCAGTTTGATTGGGGAAGTAGACCTTTCTTAGAGTGTGGTCCTCAGACCAGCAGTGAAGCATCACCTGGGAGCTGTTTAGAAATGCAGACTGCAGGCCCTGCACCTGGTTACCTGCATCAGAAGCAGGCATGGTGGCTCATGCCTGTAATCCCAACCACTCTGGAGGCTGAGTCAGGAGGATCACAAAGCAACTTAGCAAGGCCCTCAGCAACTAACTTAGAGAGAATCTGTCTTAAAATAAAAAATAAAAAGGTCTGTGAATGTGTAAAGCATCTTTGGGGTCAATCCTAATACCTGCCCCCCCCAAAAAAATTGAATCTGAACCTGAACTTAATAAGATCCCTAGGTGACTCATGTGCGGGTGTGGTTAGGTAGCAGTAGCTTATGGGCACAACAATGAGAAGTTTAGAAAGGCAGGTTGCAGCCAGTCCTTGAAGGGGCTTGGCTGCTGCTGCTGGGCAAAGTCTGGGTGGGGCCAGGTGGGCTGTGGGCAGCTTTTGCAGGGTTTTAAGCCAGGGAGAATCTTCTAGCTCACATTTGTGATTCATTGAGATAGCTCCAGGGGCCTGATGGGGGAGTTTGGGGTGACAGGCAGTGCCTGCTTTGGGGACTCTGCCCCTTAGCAGTGTGTGGCCTGGACAAGCAGCCTTGTCTCTGAGAGGCAGAGTCCTCACATGCAAATTCAGAAGGAATGCACCCCCATGAATAAGACACCAAGGAGCATTTCTGTAGGTAGTGGTGGGTTTATTATGTAGGCTGAAGGGGCTCCTGCCCCTGTCCAGCTAGCCGTGGGGTTGGTAAGGGAGGGATTTTCACAAGGAACATAGCAAAACTAGAAAAAAAGAAAGAAATTCACAAACCCATAGAAAATAAAAAGCCAAACTTCTGCTCTGGACCATGAAAACCTTTTCAAAGATTAATTCAGGACTATCAGTCATGCCTTGCCCAAAAGGTCAGGAGGAGCAGCATCTAGGGTGCCCACCTCTTTTTTTTTCCTTAATATTTTTTTTTAGTTAAGGACCTTTATTATATTCATTTGTTTGTATGTGGTGCTGAGGATTGAACCCAGTGCCTCACACAGGTGAAGCAAGCACTCTACCACTGAGCCACAACCCCAGCCTGGGTGTGCCACCTCTTGCTGGAGGAAACCTGGGTCAGACACCAACCCCAGGTCTTCCCAGATGCAGGCTCTGTCCCCTGGGTCTTTCCTACATGGCCCCTCAGGCAAGTCCTCCTCCAGCCTGCAGATGTCGGTGGCCTCAGATTTCCCCCCTCACCCCAGCTCTCTGAACAAGGCATACTTCTAAGTAGTTGTTCGAGTGGGTTCTGCTTTCCGGGTCTCATTACGTAAGACGTGCCATTTCAGAGGCAGGCGCCACCGTGCCCCGAAAGCGTCCACATTGCCCCAGCAACCCCTTTTCCTGAGTTCCCTTCCTGCCTTGCAGAGGTTCCCTCTGGTCTGAACAGTCACTGAAAATCAGTTCTGTCTAGGGCCAGCCTCCGGTCTTAACTCATTGACTAACAAGAGATGAATGACAGCTCCTGAGCCAAGGAGCGAGCCCGCTCCAGCTCTCGGCCCACCCACTTTGCCCAGACTCCAGCAAAAGGTATGGCTGGAGCCTGGGCGGTCGTCGGGGATGGAGCTAGTCCCAGAATCCCAGTCTAGGGCGATAGTTCCAGTGGGCACACGCCTTCCCGCCTGGCCAGGCCGAATCCTGCCTGAGCCTGACATTGTGGGTGGTTTGGTGAAGTTCCTTTTTCTTCTGCCAAGACCCAAGTGAGGGCTTGTTGGCCTTAGTTGCCCTGGGACCCCAATCCCTAGAGGGCTACTCGGAATCTACCAAAGTCGGGACAAAAAAAGGGTCCTGGGGTACAGGGAGAGGAGTTCTGGGTGTGGGAGGGACTAGAGGAATCCTGATCAGGAGATGCAGCCAATTTGCAGTGACTATGCACTCACCCACCAGACCTTGGACTGCTGGTGGGCAGGACTGGGTCCCGCTGATCTGGAGATCAGGAAGGGTCCTTGTTCCTGGGTGTTGAAGAGTAAATACCCGAGAAATGTCAAGGAAAATGTAGAAAGCAAGTTTTATTTAATAAAGGAACAGAGTCAGACTTCTCCAAAGAAAAGGGGCCTCAGAATTGTGTAAGGGTTGTGTCTTGCTCTTTTATAGACCCCAGAACCCCTTTCTTTAATTATTGTCTTTCCTTCTTTCCCATGGAGGTTAATTGTTAGCAACCCAGAGTGCCCAGGAGCAAGATTGGGGAGGTTAACAACCCGTTGTTCTCTCTTTGATAATCAGTCTCATCCTTTCTCTTACCTACTCTGACTGCTCAACATTTGCCCTTGCCTCATTTTGTGGAGGAATCTGATATATCCTGTCACTTAGGCCAGGTGTGCTGTAGGTGGATTGCTTTTTGGCAAGGCATCTGGAAGGGGAGGGTCAGCACAGTGGGTCCATTTTATAGAATTATTCTCTTAACCTCATATATCCACCGGTCTCATCTGTCCCCTTACACCACTACTGACTCAAGGCTCTTTCTCTACCATCTTCCTCCAATACTGCCTAGGCCAACACAGAGCTGCACTCAGTGAATGTTATTTGTGAGAATAATGGCAGTTCCATTTATTAAGCAAAATGGTCACAAGCTAAATTCAACTCAGCAGAAAACCTCATTTACAGAGGAAGGGACTGAGGCTCAGGGGGCTGGTTTGTCTTGACCGCATGCCCATCTCTTGCTGAGAGCCACAGCCAGAGGCGCTATACAGTCCTGGGTGGGGTCTGCACCAACACTTTGATCTCCACCCTGGGTATCCAGCAGCCGTGGAGGGTTTTGCTTCAGCATCTCCAAGACTGTTCTGGGCGTGGAAAGCAGATCTAAGATAGGTTTGAGAAGGAAGCCACTTGGAGGCTCTGCCTGGGTTGATACCGAGTGGTGTTGGTACCCAGACTGGGTGGCTGGGTCTCTGAGCAGTGGCCTTGTGGGTCTCCACAGACAGGTGGGCCAATGTGAAGGTGGAATGTGAGCCCAGCTGGCAGCCCTTCCAGGGCCACTGCTACCGTCTGCAGGCTGAGAAGCGCAGCTGGCAGGAATCCAAGAAGGCATGTCTGCGGGGTGGCGGCGACCTGCTCAGCATTCACAGCATGGCTGAGCTCGAGTTTATCACCAAGCAGATCAAGCAAGGTGAGGGGCTGCCCGGCCACATGCCCAGGGTAGAGGGCAGGGCCTCTGCGCTATCCATCCTGTCCTGTCTCTGATGGTGGCTGAGGCTGGTCTCTCAGTGTCCTCTCTCCTCTCCTCTCCTCTCCTGCTGCACCCCCAGAGGTGGAGGAGCTGTGGATCGGCCTCAACGATTTGAAACTACAGATGAATTTTGAGTGGTCCGACGGGAGCCTTGTGAGCTTCACCCACTGGCACCCTTTTGAGCCCAACAACTTCCGGGACAGTCTGGAGGACTGTGTCACAATCTGGGGGCCGGTGAGATCCTCCTTCCCCATCACAGGGCCACAGAATCCACCCTAGTGGTACCCCAGCTTGCTGGGTTTCTGTTCTCGCGACTAAAAAGCTCAGGGGTCACTCCAGTTAAACTGGGCTAACTGGGCTGCACGAAATAACCACACAAGAGACACAAATACCTTTTTCTTTGGGGTCGCTGTGATGGCTCTGACCTTAAGGGTCCGCAGAAAGAGAGAGAGAGCGAGAACATGCGCTGACCCCTTTTATTGAGGAGAAGCTATTCAAATGAGGCAAGGGGTCAGGTTTCAGGGGGCTGAGTCTATCTTCATGATGTCCACTGTCAGCAGGTTGACTGACACCTGGGTAGGCCACACCCAAGGGCACAGTAAGAGAAGGGGACACACACAAGGCACTTCCATGGAAGATTCTATCCTAAACAGGGCAAGGGGTTAAATATAACCCCTTGTAATATAACCCCTGTAATAAAAAAGGAACAGGTGAGCATAGCTTCACCCATGGGGCTGTAGCAAGACACACCCATGCACGAGACACCGACCCTCCCACCCAAGAAGGGTGGGGAAGCTCTGCCACATTTCTGCAACTGAGCGCCTCAGCACCCAGCCTGGGAGTGTGACTCAGTCACGTGTAAGGTTGGTCTCCCACACCAGCTGAAGGACATCCTACTCTCCTTCCAAATGAGACACTGCCAGGGTTTGAATTTCACCTCCATCCCCTGCTAGTCATGTCACCTAGGGCAAGTTACTCACTGGTCATTTGGAGGATTAGAGGAGTTAATTCTCCTGTAGCCTTAGGCACTGCTGCCTGGCCCACTCTTGGTCTCCTGCCAGCTGTTCCACATGATGTGAAGGCTTCACAAGCAGGGCTGCTATCTGCCAACCCTTGACCCCAGCCCAGGGTCCTGTCTTCTCAAGAAATTATGGGGTTGTGACTGTCTGCTGTGGTTTTGAATTAGGCAGGGTGTGCGTAGGTGAAGGAATTGATGTAAAGTATTAAGCAGAGACCCTTTAAAAGGGAACAAAGCCACAGGGACAGGTTACCCATCCCTGGGACTGACAGGACACTCTGTTTCAGATACTGCTAACAGTGCCAGGGACTGCAACAGCAGAGCCATTGTCCTTGGGGGATGCTGTTTAAAAAATTTAAAAACATTTATTGAGTGTCTCCTTTGTGCCGGGCATTATCTGGATGCTAGGACACACAGTCACTTGTGCCCTTGGGATGGGGCTTAACAGCAGACATGCTGCTGCCTGAGAGGCTGTGGGAACCGGGCAGGGCTCAGACATTTGTAGAGGCTTCTCCAGCTTCCTCAGCTGAGGCTTGGTTCTGGACACATGGCCCCTGATCTGCCTGGTTCTCCAGCAGTCACTCCCTCAGCAGCGGGGTCACTTTTCAGGATTTCCATGACTTGAAGTCATCCATAGTCCAAAAAGAAGTGGAAAATTTCAGAACTACTTCATGAACTTTAAATAACGTTTATTACAGTGTGTTTTATAATTGTTCCACTCTTGGTTGTTGCTGATAGTCTCTTTCTGTGCCTATTTCGTAGGTTAAACTTTATCATAGGTATAAAAACAGAGGATATATAGCACCCACTGGGAAGGTCTTGGAGCTTATCCCTGGGGATAAGGGGGACTACTGTATACCTTGGGAGTCCTGTCTACCTTGCTGTTAGTTGCTCTAACAATCTTAGCCAGACAAAGAGAAGTCAGGCCAACTGCTGAGAATCAGCAAGTCAGAGGCAGGGCCACTTCTAGAAACCAGGTTTCCAGAAGGTTTAGGGAGACTTAGGGGGAGGGGACTGAGACTCTCTCTCACTGTGTGTCCCCAGGAAGGTCGCTGGAACGACAGTCCCTGTAACCAGTCCTTGCCATCCATCTGCAAGAAGGCAGGTCAGCTGAGCCAGGGGGCTGCTGAGGAGGATCATGGCTGCCGGAAGGTGAGGGTGTTTCTGGAGTTGCCCTGGGTGGGGCCAGCCAGAGGGGCTCCCAGGAGAGGCCGGGTGGCGGGAGTCCTGCAGCCTCACCCAGCACCCCGCCTCCTTGGTGTCCCTTTCCTGGGCCTCCTCCTGAAGGAGCCGGATGGGGTGAGACAGGGTAGAGAGGCGGCGAGGAGGAAGCAGAAGTCCCCAGCCCCAGCCCTCAGCCCCTCTCCTTGGGGAAGCCACTTCCTAGGGCAGCAGAGAACAAAGAAGTGGGGGTGGGTGACCCCCCAAGCCTGGCCCAGTCGTGGTGGGGAGAGGTTCAGTGGCCCAGGCCTCCTCCCCCTCTGCCTCACTGGCACAGGCCTCTGTCTGGCACAGCGAGTGCCTCTCTGTCTCCTCTGGAGGAGTGGGATGTGCCTTTCCCTCCTGTGCTCCCAGCCCTATTGGGCTTCCAGAAGTTCAGAGAGGGAAGGAGAGGATTAAGGAATAAAAGGCGAGTGAGGGACAGAGCAGTGAGCTGGCCACAGAGGGAGAGTGAGTCACCACCCATTTCTCTCCTCCAGGCCTCCCAGCTCCCCCACCCCTATCCCCCCAACCTGGCAGGGGATGTTGGTTATAAAGGATACTTTGTGGCCTTTGGCTCCTCCCAGCAGCCCCTCCCTGCTGGTCTGGCTCCTGTTTTCCTTTGGGTTAAGCCCCTTACCACAGTCCCCCCTACCCAATCCAGACCCTCCCCCAGGAGAGGAGCAGGAAATGCCAGTGGGCATGATCAGATGGGGAGAAAGGAGAGAGCAGACAGGGGCCAGCCAAGGAGCCTGGGGTCAGTGTGCTCAGCGTGGGGACAGGGGCTTTGTCCTGGGTTGGGTGGAGTGGAGGTAGGGGATGGTGAGGAATTGCTAACCGCCTGGCACCAAGGCCCGCCTGGTATGTGTGTGGAGGGTGCTGAGTGGCCGTGATTAACACTCAGCCTGGCCAGGGGTCTTTGTAACCCCTCTGATGGACACTTAGACACACCACACCTGCTTCTCTTCTGCCTTGGCTCTGCTGGTCTCTAAGGGTCTCCTCCTGCCAGGCGCATCCTCCCCATCTGTAGGCCCTGACGACTGCTCAACTTTCTCTGCAAGCTGGCATCTCTCCCAGCTTTTCTTCTCTGGTTTCCTAGCCAATCGGCAGTTTCCCCCCTGCACCCCCCACCCCCACCCCGTGCCTCTTGGTTTAGATGCCTCTCATCTCTCTGAGCCAGGCCGTGGGTCGGGTCCATCAGCCACAGCCACACTGGGACCTTGCTTCTAGCCTGTTCTGACAGTTGTGAGTAGCGGTGGGAGAAGGGAGAGGGGAGAGTGACCAGGTGCAAAACACAGCATAGGCACGGGGGTCAAATCTGTCACCTCTATCCTGTGCACATCCAGCAATGCCCCTGATGGCATCCCCTGCCCCAGGATTTTTTGGCAAAGATGGAACATTATCCTCTCCAAAGACGGCCCTCTTCTGTCCTCTCTCTTGAGCCAGGGTTGGACATGGCACAGCCCATCCTGCTACTGGCTGGGAGAGGACCAAGTGACCTACAGTGAGGCCCGGCGCCTGTGCACTGACCATGGCTCTCAGCTGGTCACCATCACTAACAGGTACAGGAGGGGTCAAGACCCACTCTTGCCCATGTCCTGTGTAATGTAGCCCCTCCCACAAACGGAGTAGTGTCCTGCCACCATGCCCAGAGGGACTTGGAGTCCTTTGAGACTCAATAGGCTCCTAGTTCTTTTTGAAATCTTATCACAAGAAAGAGTCATTTGTTAGGCAACCTCAGCGTGGGCAGGGCAGGGGCAGGCACAAGCATGGGCAGGATGCCCAAGGAAGACAGACCTTGGCTGTGTCTGATTTTCTCTCCTTCCTTCTCAGCAAGGCAAGGGGTGTGGATGGTAGAAGAGGGAGCTGGGTTACTCCGCAAGCCCCCAGGTTTCTCACTTCCCTGAGCAAGTTACTGGCCAGGCACATCCCCCGAGCTCCTAGAGCAGGGTGACTGGCCTGTGGCCAGGGAGTGGGGATAGTGACTCCTTACCATGACCAGTCTGCCCCCCAAAGGTTCGAGCAGGCCTTCGTCAGCAGCCTCATCTACAACTGGGAGGGCGAGTACTTCTGGACAGCCCTGCAGGACCTCAACAGCACCGGCTCCTTCCGCTGGCTCAGTGGGGATGAAGTCATGTACACCCACTGGAACAGGGACCAGCCTGGTGAGCCCCACCCCATGGTACTGACAGCCTCCTTCTTTGACTGGCCTTGGGGGAGCTGGGAGGCCGTGGTGGACTTGCCCTGCTAGGTCTGTGCTCAAGGGCTTCTCAGGGTAATGACCATTTGTCCAGTGTGGCCTGTTGGTCAGGCAGGCCCTGGAGGCAATCTGTTTACTGGTTTTGCATCCTCTGAGTCCCAATGTGCTCACCTGTCAAATGGGATGCCTTCCTCATAAGAGGCTGCATGAGCCTTAAATATATGTAAAGTGCTAACACATGGAAAGGGATGATATATGTAAAGTGCACAGAATAGTGAGCACAATACAGTGCACTGGATAGACATTAGTATCATTACCATTGCACATTAGATTTTTTTTTTGGGGGGGGCGCATACTGGGGACTGAACTCAGGGACACTCAACCACTGAGCCACATCCCCAGCCCAATTTTGTATTTTATTAGAGACAGGGTCTCTAATTGCTTAGGGCCTCACCATTGCGAAGGCTGGTTCTGAACTCTCGATCCTCCTGTCTCAGCTTCCCGAGCTGCTGGGATTACAGGCGTGGGCCACCGCACATGGCTCACATTAGCTTTTTGAACCCTTTCCATAACCTAATGAGGTAGATAATGAGAGAGGCTCAGAAAGGTTAAACAACATACCTAAGATCTCACAGTAAATAAGCAAAGAACTAGGACTCTACCTCATTCCTTCCTCCCACCTGGGCTCGGACTCTACAGAGCTTGTCTCTGCAGAGATGGCCAAGCGTGCTCCCAGTCGGGACTGCAGTGGTACCCTGCAAGAAAGTGAGTCCTCCTCAGTCTGTGGTTCTCCTCTCTCCCTTCATCAGGGTACAGCCGTGGGGGTTGCGTGGCCTTGGCCACAGGCAGCGCCATGGGGCTATGGGAGGTGAAGAACTGCACTACGTTCCGGGCTCGCTACATCTGCCGACAGAGTCTGGGCACACCAGTGACACCAGAGCTGCCAGGGCCAGACCCCACACCCAGCCTTACTGGCTCCTGTCCCCAGGGTTGGGCCTCGGACCCCAAACTCCGGTACTGCTATAAGGTAGGGCAGCTTGTTGGCATGGTGGGGTATAGAAAAAAGCAAAGGGGCAGCTTATGTGGGGAGCCTGGGGGAGCAGCCACCACACTGCAGATAGCAGTAGTTTCTGATGAAACTCTCACCAGTGGAATCTGAGGCCTGGCAAATAGTAGATGAACAGTAAACATTTGAGGAATTGAAGGAACCATAGAGATCATCAGTGTCAGAGGTTCCCACATGTGGGGACAGAATGTACTTCAGAATTACCTGAAGAACCTGAGAAAAATCTAAGCTCGCATGCGTGGGCTTGAGTTTGAGCCCTAGCACTACAAAACAATAAAATAAAATCCAGGCTGTCACCATGGAGATTTGGATTGAGTAGGTCTGGCTGGGGCATGGTAATATGCCAAGTCTGGGAGTCTTTTATTACATGCAGAAACTGAAGTCCAGAGAGAGGAAGGGACTTGCTTACAGCAAGCTGTGGCTCTGCTGGGATTAGAGCCCAGGTTGTCCCACTGGTCAGGGGACAGGGCACAGCTGCTCTCTCCAGGAGCTGACTGAGCTGGACACCTTCCCCTGGGGCTTGTTCTCTGATGGGCAGGATTGTCGTTGGTCCAGCGAAGCCACAGCACTTTGCGTTCTTGCTGCCACGTGGAGGGTGGCAGTTGTCACCTGGAGAGGTGCCAGTGGAGACCCATTAGACAGCTGGCCTCTGCTCTTGCAGGTGTTCAGCTCAGAGCGGCTGCAGGACAAGAAGAGCTGGATCCAGGCCCAAGGGGCCTGCCAGGAGTTGGGGGCCCAGCTGCTGAGCCTGGCCAGCTATGAGGAAGAGCACTTTGTAGCCAACATGCTCAACAAAATCTTTGGGTAATGAGCCTGGGACAGGGGGCTGCCTGTATATGCACGGGAGCAGCCATGGCTGCTGACTCTAGGCTGTGTGGGGCAAGAGGCAGGATGGACAGAGTGAAGGTGGCCCCAGCCTGTCTGAGGGGTTGGAATAACTGTGTATCTTCCACTAGTGCCAGGACCATCCTGTCCCTCTGAAGTAGTCATGGTCCCCTGGAGACCTGGGCAAACACACTGGTGTGATCCATTCATTCATAGGAGACTCCATGTGCTCACAAACCTCATGGAGCAAGCAACACCCTCTCAAATGCAGACTTTCCATTATAAGCCTACAACCTGACTCAAGTTAAGCATTTCACCTCTACCTTACACCATCCCTTAATAACCCACTCCATGATAAACCATCCTGAGCTGGGGCACTGTGTCACACGCCTGTAATCCCAGCAACTCAGGAGGCTGAGGCAGGAAGACTGCAAGTTTGAAGCCAGCCTCAGCAACTTAAGAGAGGCCCTAAGAAACTTAGTGAGTCCCTATCTCAAAATAAAAACGTTTAAAAAAAGGTCTGGGGATGTGGCCCATTGGTTAAGCATCCCTGGTCAAAATAAAACAAAACACAAAACACAAAACCATCCCCGTGGGAGAAGAGAGGCTGCAGCTCTGCCCTTGGGGATCCCTCCAGGACTCCATCTCTGGTCTGTGGGCTCCAACTACTATATTCTGTCACATAGAACTTGTCATCCCTTAGATCAGGAAAAATCCCAATGAGTCTTAATTCCAGGGATATTTTCTCTCATCAATCATCAAGAATTTGACTAGTAATTTTAATAGCTCACGTTTTCCACTGACCCTGGGAGAGAGGTGAGGTTATTTGCCAAGGTCACAGAGCTGGTCCATGGGTAAATTAGGACTTGAGTCCAGGTTTATTTAGTTCCAGAGTCTCAGGTTGCTGCTACATGCGGGACAGCTTCCTAACCTGCCTAAAGTAAAACACCCAGAACTTCGATGAGTAGGGAAAGCAAGGGAAGGGGAGCCAGGCCACTGAGCCTTGAGCTGGTAGCCTGGTCCAGCTATCCTTATCTCCAAGGAGAGACTTTTCTAAAACAAAACAAGAACACCCCTTTCCCCCCCCACCCCCCCACCCCCATGACCCTTCCAAAAGAGTGCTTTGGTGGGCCAGTGTGAAGTTCAGGTGGAAAGGCATCAGGCATTGGGGACTGCCCAGGTCACAGATGAGAGTGGTCAAGTGTTATGTTGAGATGCCTGCAGCTCTCACCTCCCTCACCTCTCCTCTCTTCTGCCGCGCCCTGGGTTCTGCTGAAGTGAGTCAGAGCCTGAGATCCATGAGCAGCACTGGTTCTGGATTGGCCTGAACCGTCGGGACCCTGGAGGGGGTCAGAGTTGGCGCTGGAGCGATGGCCTAGGGGTAAGGTGGACTGGCAGAGGCGCTGGACCAGAAGGTGGGTGGGGCTGGTTTGTGGGTGGAGTCTGGTGGGGCAGGGCCAAGCCTGGAATGGATGGGGTCTCCTAGAAGTAGAGCTTCCAGAGAGCTGAGAGCTGTCAGGTAAAAAGGGAAGCAAGCTGGATAGGGTGGCATCCGCCTTTACTCTCAGCGGCTCAGGAGGCTGAGGCAGGAGGATCGTGAATTCAAAGCCAGCCTCTGTAATTTAGCGAGGCCCTAAGCAATTTAGTTTAAAAAAAAAAAAAAAAAAAGCCTGGGGAGGTGGCTCAGTGGGTAAGTGCCCCTCAGTTCAATCCCCAGGAAACAAAAAGGAAACAAAAACAAACAAACAACAACAACAACAACAAAAATGGTTTGAGAGGGGACACCCAGGCCAGGTTGGGAGTTCCTAACTCAGGCCAGGCCTTAGGTGTCCCCTGTCCTGGGGATGGGGCGGCCTGCGCCTCCTGCCTTACATCCCTCTTCCCTCATCCTGCTTCCCTCCAGTTTTCTTACCACAATTTCGACCGGAGCCGGCACGACGACGATGACATCCGGGGCTGTGCAGTGCTGGACCTGGCCTCCCTGCAGTGGGTGGCCATGCAGTGCGAGACACAGCTCGACTGGATCTGCAAGATCCCCAGAGGTTGGGTCGGGTGGCACTGTGGGACGCAGAACAGAGGGAGGGGCGCGGGGCCGGGATGCTGGGGAGGGTCTCCTTCCCCTGCAGCCTTTTTGTCCTTGTTCTGTAGGCGTGGACGTGCGAGATCCGGACATCAGCCCTCAAGGTGAGGCCCCAGTCTACCCCAGCCCACCGCGACCAGGAACAAAACCAAGGGGATGCAGGGTTCCAGTGGAAAGGGGACTGAGTTGACTGGGGTTGGACGCCGCAGCCCTGTAGCCTCAGAAGGAAGGGAGGGAGGGAAGGAAAGCGCAGGGTCTGGAGCCGGGCCCATTGTGCTCAGCCACTGTGCCTGGGGAGGTGGGGGGCGGCCTGCCCTGGCTCTGCCCACCCCGCGGTGCACATCCGGGGCTTGGGAGGCTGTCATAGCCTGACTTCCACCCCCTGCGCTGCTCCGCAGGCCGGCGGGAATGGCTGCGCTTCCAGGACGCCGAGTACAAGTTCTTCGAGCATCACTCCACGTGGGCGCAGGCGCAGCGCATCTGCACTTGGTTCCAGGCCGAGCTGACCTCGGTGCATAGCCAGGCTGAGCTGGACTTCCTGGGACACACCCTGCAGAAGGTGGGTTTGAGAGGCCGCGGGTGCGCGGGCTGTGGGCCGGGAGAAGGCAGGTCGGGGATTGAGGGCAGGGAGGCGGCCAGCCCTCACCCGCCCTTCCCGCTCCCCCAGTTCTCCCGGGGCCAGGAGCAGCACTGGTGGATCGGCCTGCACACCTCCGAGGGCGACGGGCGCTTCAGGTGGGAGAAGGGGCGCATGCGTGGATGAACAGCCGCATCTCCAGGCTAGAGGTTGGGAGGCTGCCCGCACACAGAAACAGACCTGCGTTAGAATCCAGCGCTCCTTGCTGGCTGTGTGGCCTTTCTCCGGCCTTGTTTCTCTCATCTTGCAAGTGGGGAATAATGAGGCCTGCCTTCTAGGATTCTTGTGAGAATTTGAAATAATAAAGGGAAGTCATTGTAACAGCAGTTAGCACATATTGGGTCTAAATAATGGCAGCTCCTATTATGTCTGAGGTTGTTCATCATGAACGAAGCCTCTTAGGACGTGGGCAGAACATATGATGGTTCAGAAGGGACAGTATATTCAGTGCCCACCATGCATCAGTGGCTTGAAGCAGAAGGACCGGGAGTCCATGAGAATCTGAGCACATCTTTGCTCTTGGATTCCCCATGCCCAGGTTTTCAGGCTTCTTAGAGAAAGGATTGCTGGGGAGGGCTGGACCTTACCTGGTGGATCCATGGCTGCACCGAGCTCTGTAGCTCTGAGCCCACTCCCCTTTCTCTTACTGCCATGTGCTGCACACAAGGGAGGTTGAGCCCTGGTCAATGCTGGAGTCACTCCATTCTGTGCTGTTGCAGGTGGATAGATGGCTCCATTATAAACTTCATCTCCTGGGCACCAGGCAAACCTCGGCCCATTGGCAAGGACAAGAAGTGCGTGTACATGACAGCCAGCCGAGGTGAGGGTGACGGGGGTGGGGGACACAGAGGGTGCCATCAGCGTGGAGAGGGTCAATGTTGGGGGTGGTAAGGTGAGCAGAGGCCATCAGTCTCTTCTTATTCTCTTTGTACCCAAATCCAAGAAGGGCTAGACCCAGAGAGGGTTGGTCCCATCTCCATGACCCTCATGCCAGAGGACTTGAGTTCAGAGCTGGACATAGCCCCTGAGCCCCAGCCCAGCATCAGTCCTCTCATGGCATGAGGCAGAGAGTACTGCCAGCCATGATGTGCCCTGCCCTGGGGGTGACTGCCTTTTCTCCCCTTCCCAGAGGACTGGGGGGACCAGAAGTGCTTGACAGCCTTGCCCTACATCTGCAAGCGCAGCAACAGCACCAGAGAGACACAGCCCCCTGACCTCCTCCCTGCAGCCCAGGGGGGCTGCCCCTCTGGCTGGAACCAGTTCCTCAACAAGGTAGGAGGTGGGGAGAGGGCACCCATGGGAATCATAGCGTTTGCTTATACCCACCTTCTTGTCTTTTACTTGTCCCCAGTGCCAGGGCTAGCCTCCTTGGAAAATGATAGTGTAGTCATTCTACCAGGAACTGAAGTTGTCCAAAGTCTTCAGTGAATTTTCTAGATCAGTGATTGCCATACTTTTTGATAATAAACACTTTTATTAGTAAAACAAAATATTGAACATACATACCCAAACATTTTATTTGTGCATAGGTGCATGGGTGTCCATAAAATACGTATTTACTTCTACACCGATGTGACTAATGTTATATGTGGTAAAAGAACAAAAGAATTTGAAGCATCAGCTAAAAATTTTAAAAATAATATTTTAAAATTAAAAATGATTAATGGTATGAATTGAACTCACACAAATGGTCAAATATAATAATTATTAAGTTAAATAATCTGGGGCTGGGATTGTAGCTCAATGGTAGAGCACTTGCCTAGCACATGTGATGTGGTGCTGGGTTCAATTCTCAGCACCACAAAAAAAAAAGATATTGTGTCCATCTACATCTAAAAAAATTTTTTTAAAATAGTTAAAAGTATTTTAATAAGAACCATGTGATTGCATATATTTCATTATTTTTTCTCTGCAACAGAAAATCGATATCATAATTTTTAAATTTAACTTTACTTTTTAACTGATATATAAGAACAAAAATGATCCATATTTATGGGGTACCATGTGATGTTTTAGTACATTATACAATATGTAATGTTTAAATCAGGGTAAACATATCTGTCTCCTCAAACATTATTTCTTTGTGGTGAGAACATTCAAAATCCTTTCTTCTAGCTTTTTGGAATATGCAGCATATTATAGCTACAGTCACCCTACAGTGCAATAGCACCCCAGAACTTGTAGCTTCTTTTCAATTATAACTACTACCCACTGGGCAGCCTTTCCCCATCCCTCCCTCCTTCCTATTCCCTCAGCCTCTGGTAACCCCCTTCCTCCTCTTAATTTCTATGAGAACAACTTTTTTACATTCCACATGTGAATAAAACATGTGGTACTTGTCTTTCTGTTATTTCATTATTTTTTAAGAATCTTGATTTGATCCTTTGTGATGTCTACCCACTAAACAAAGGTTTTGTTTTAAAGTTACATACTAAATTTTTCTCTTCCCATTTGCCTCAAAAATGAATCAGAAGACCTGATCAAGAGGGTTAAAAAATGTCGGAAGATTTTTTTGAAAAATAACATTTTTGGAAGTTTCTTCTTCCTGAGTGTTTCGAGTGTGCAGTTACAACAGTTTGGGGCAATAAAAGTAATCAAAAGGAGTGTGTTTCTAACCATATTTTCAAAATGCTCCCTCCAAGGTGTATCTTCCTCAAAGTGGTTCCTTTTGCATCCATGGGCTGATTTATTAGACCTGATTTGATCTTCAATTTTTTTTTAATTGACAAAATATTTATACCAGGAAGCTGGGTGCAGTGGTGTATGCCTCTTATCCCAGTGACTTGGGAGGCTGAGGCAGGAAGATCTCAAGTTTGAAGTCATCCTGGGCAACTTAGTAAGACCTTGTCTCAAAATAACAAATAAAAAAGGGCTGGGGATGTAGTTCAGTGGTAGAGTGTCTCTGGATTCAATCCCTAGTATTCCCCTCCCACGCAAGAGTTTATACCATCATCATCTCTTTGTTGTATGTGGGCATCATTGTATCAGAATTAACTTCTGGCCATGGCTTCTTTGCAGGACATTTTAAGACCACTTAGCCCTATTGTGAGGATTAGATTAGCTAATTTTAGATAATAAAATCCCTAAATCCTTGTTACACGTTAGAATGCAGCCAGCCTTAGTGTCCTTAGTCCTTACCCTCCTTAGAAGATTTAAGAGACTACCAACCCTATTTAATCTGTACAAAAAAAGAAAAAAAAAATAAGACATGTATTATTAAAACTTTGGAAAATGCAGAAAAAATAAAACCAAACTCACCCATGCTCTCCAGAGGTCACCACTATCAGTATTTATTACTCTCCTTCTTGTCTTTTCCCATGGAATTAAGATCATAGTAAATAATGCAATTTCATATCTTACTTTTAATTCTGAGTATCATATTTTGGGCATTCTCTCAACGTCATTAGATTTTTCTGGAAACTTATTCTCGATGGCTTCTTCCACCTAATAATTAAAATGAATATATTTTATATTTGTAATCAGTCCCTTTCTTAATTTGTCAGCATCATTATATTAAAGCCAGTCACTCTCCTACCTCATAGGAAACTTTCCAAGTATGCAAGCTTATTGGTTCCTTCACTATACCCCCAGGCTCCTTCCTAGTTGTGTGCCTTTGTATCTCCTTAGCATCTGGGTATATAAAGCCTTTTGAGTCTGCTTTTCCCACTAGCTCTCAGCTCCTGGGGAGCAGGGCTGCAGGGCTGCTGGGATGGGACTCTACTATTTAATGTACTGATATCCTAATTAATATACTTGCCCTGTTACTTCTTTTCTTTTCTTTTTTAGTTGTAGATGGACACAATACCTTTATTTTATTTATTTATCTTTATGTGGTGCTGAGGATTGAACCCAGGGCCTCAAACATGCTAGGCAAGTGCTCTGCCACTGAGCTACAGCCCCAGCCCCTGCCCTGTTACTTCTTGCTTATGCTGTTGTGACCTTGCTGCTTCTAATATTATAATTAATTCTACTTGTAATTTAAGTAGGGCCTGAGCACAACTCTAAACTACTTCTGTGAAATAAAAATCCACAAACTTGGTGACAAACCTAAACAATAACAACAACAAACCTCTTGCAATATTTCTGGGTGTATAATTTCTAATCTTTTTTCAGTGCTGGGAGCAAGCACTCTACCACTGCCCTATATCCCCAGGGGGCTTCACAATTTTCTATCCCAAATCCATCATCCACATCAATAAGTTGGTGCTAGAGCTAATTGGTATCGGTGAGGGAACTCACTGGCCTACTCTGTCATGCTCAGCTATTGTTAATCCTACAGATGACCCCAAAAGATGGACTTTCATTCCTACTATACAGAAGAGTACATCGAAGCCAGAAAGGTAAAGTCAGAGCTGGCCTCTGACTTTCACCTCCTCTCACCCCATCCCCATCCCTGTCTTTGTTTCTCCAAAGCTTCTTTATACCCATTCTTCCCCCATCACACCATCTCAGAGCAGGAAATTACTGAAAATCATCCATTTCTTCACTCAATATAAAGATTTTCCATAGGGGGTTCTTTTGACCTTATGGAACTAATAAAGGTGGGAAAAACATGTAAAGTCAACAGACTTAGCAAAGACCATTCAAAAACACAGATGAAAATATTCTGGGGATGATCATTTAAGATCAAAGAGAAAGATAATGGATATCAGACAGCATTCAGAAAGCTGTTTAGCAGAAAGCAAGATGGATCTTGTCTCCGGGTGCTTGGCCCATTCTCTGACATCAGGGCAGGAGAGCGCTTGGTGGCCCAAAGAAGTCCTCCCATTTAAAAAATCCCCCGAAGGACGGGCACACATGTGTGAATCTCCTTTGCCAGGTTGGAGCGTGGGGTCCTTGCTCCTGGAGACCCAGAGGTCCTGGTCTGACATTGTTGTCTCACAGCTTTAAAGCTCCCCAGGACCTGCTACTGATGGGTGCACAGTGGGGGTTTCTGGGTTTTGGGTACAGGAAGGTGGAGCTGGACATCACAGCCCCGCTCTGCTCCACAGTGTTTCCGAATCCAGGGCCAGGACCCCCAGGACCAGGTGAAGTGGTCAGAGGCGCAGTTCTCCTGTGAACAGCAAGAAGCCCAGCTGGTCACCATTGCAAACCCCTTAGAGCAAGGTAGGGCCAGCCCACAGGGAGGCATTGGTGTCTTCAAATACAGTCCTCCCAAGTGGCTAGAGGGAGCAAGCAGGAGCTGCCGCTGTCACTCACAACTCTCTTCTGGGGACTGTAGCATTCATCACAGCCAGCCTGCCCGAAGTGAACTTTGACCTTTGGATTGGCCTTCATGCCTCGCAGAGGGACTTCCAATGGGTGGAGCAGGAGCCCCTGCTGTATGCCAACTGGGCACCAGGGGAGCCCTCTGGCCCCAGTCCTGCTCCCAGTGGCAACAAACCGGTGAGGGGGCCCCTCCACTCTTCTTGTACCCACAGCCTTCATCCGTGGGGTGCCTTTGCCATGGGGTCTACCTTCCTCAGCCTTTTGCTATTCCTTTGGGGACTGTGGCACTAGACGGGGCAGCTGCTGGGACTCCTCTGAGCAGCTCCTTTCCCCCAGACCAGCTGTGCGGTAGTCCTGCACAGCCCGTCAGCCCATTTCACTGGCCGCTGGGATGATCGGAGCTGCACGGAGGAGACACATGGCTTCATCTGCCAGAAGGGCACAGGTATGTGTCACCAGAGAACTAGGAAACTCCAGGACTGGTCTGACTGCTTTGGGCCATGGCAGGAGGAATGAAACATGGTCCCCTACCTCAGGAGGGGACCCCAGAGTCATATATGTGCTTGGGAGGCAGATGGGCAGAGAGGCGGGGTGCGCTGGGGAACTCAGGAGGAAGGTTTGGGGGCATGGAAGGACTACTAGAGACAGGCAGACACTAGGCTGTGTGATGTGCCAGCATGCCTGGTGTCAGGGACTTATGTTCCAGAACTTGCCAGCTCCCAGCATGGGTTCCCTCTGCCATGGGTTTCTTGATCGGGGGAGGTGAAGACCTTAGCTTTCTCCTCTACTTGTTAGAAAACATGTGTTACTAATAACAGTGGCTGACACCTACTAGGGTCAATCTGTGCCAAGCCCCATGCTTGGTAGAGACATGGCCTTTGCCTGACGTCTGTGACACCAGCCTCATGCCTGGGAATGGGGTTTGGGAGGCAGGGCCCAGCCTGAGCACTGCCCCCCTCCCTGTAGACCTCTCCCTGAGCCCATCCCCAGCAGCGTCGCCCCCTGCCCCGGGCGCTGAGCTCTCCTACCTCAATGGCACCTTCCGGCTGCTGCAGAAGCCGCTGCGCTGGCATGACGCCCTCCTGCTGTGTGAGAGCCGCAACGCCAGCCTGGCCCGCGTACCTGACCCCTACACGCAGGCCTTCCTCACGCAGGCTGCCCGAGGGCTGCGCACCCCACTCTGGATCGGGCTGGCCAGTGAGGAGGTGGGCTCCCAGCGCTCGCTCCCGCCCTGGCCGCCCACCTACCGGCCGCCTGGACCTCCCCTCCCCGTCCCTGCTCACCCCGCCCTGTCTGCCCCATCCTGACTGTCCCCTTCTTTCCACCCATGGCTGCCTGTGCCCAGGGCTCCCGGAGGTACTCCTGGGTCTCAGAGGAGCCTCTGAGCTTTGTGGGCTGGCAGGAGGGGGAGCCCCAGCAGCCTGGCGGCTGCGCCTACGTGGATGTGGATGGGGCCTGGCGCACCACCAACTGCGACACCAAGCTGCAGGGGGCCGTGTGTGGGGTTAGCAGGGGTGAGTGCCACCCGCTGGGCTAGGTGCGTGGGCAAGTTATGGGAGGACCCCGGGAGGACGCTGGGCCACTTCCTCAATCCTGCACCCCGCAGGCCCCGCTCGGCCCCGAAGAATAAACTACCATGGCAGCTGCCCGCAGGGGCTGGCCGACTCGGCCTGGATTCCCTTCAGGGAGCACTGCTACTCCTTCCACATGGAGCTGCTGCTGGGCCACAAGGAGGCGCTGCAGCGCTGCCAGAGAGGTAGGGACGGCAGCCGCGCCCGCGGGCCGAGCGGCAGAGACCTTCTGCGGTGGAGCCCCCTCGCTGCGCTCTACCTGTAGGCAGCACAAACCCCAGGGTCCCCCTCAAGTTCTAACACACAGAGACCTTGTGTGACCTCATATGTACAGTATGGTCTCCTGAGGCAGAGACAGACAGACAGACACACACAAACGCCTGAAAGTCTGGAATTCACACCATCCTTACTCAGGCTGCCAGAGAAGCCGGTCTGGGGACTTTGCCACCCTAGGGAGACCTTCTGCTCTGACGCTTGCCTCCCTTGTGCACAGCGGGCGGGTCAGTCCTGTCCATTCTGGATGAGATGGAGAATGTGTTTGTCTGGGAGCACCTACAGAGCTCCGAGGGCCAGAGTCGGGGTGCCTGGCTGGGCATGAACTTCAACCCCAAAGGTGGGTGGGCTGTGTGTGGGCTGGGGAGGACCAGGGCTCAAGGTGTGTAGGGAGAGGCCCTGCTCTGCAAGAGCCCTGGTGAGGGAGGGGAGGGGTGGTTGGAGCACCCCTGCTATCTCCCACGCACGACTTCCTTGCCACCTACCTCCCTGCCCCCGCATCCCCTCAGTGCCCTCTTTCCCATAGGTGGCATGCTGGTCTGGCAGGACAACACGGCTGTGAACTACTCCAACTGGGGGTCCCCGGGCCTGGGTCCCAGCATGCTGAGCCACAATAGCTGCTACTGGATTCAGAGCAGCAGTGGGCTGTGGCGCCCTGGCGCCTGCACCAACATCACCATGGGTGTTGTCTGCAAGCTCCCTCGAGGTGAGTGAGCTTCCTAGCAGGCTCATGTTCTGTCCCTTGCAACCCTATGAAGCTGGTCTTGGGGTGGGGCCAGGGGCCCCTCCTGAGTTTTCAGGGAACACTGTGGGTGGGAGGGCATGAACAGACCAGGGGCAGCTGGGACCTTCCTTTGGAGTACATTAGTCTGCAGGAAGGACTAGCTGTAGGACTTACGTTCCAAATTAGACAGCAAGCCCCTGTCACTTTGTAGAGGTTAAGGGCACATCCCTTATCAGCTCTGTGATGGGGGACCAGTTCTTTGAATGAAGTGAGATCTGTGGCCTCCACTTCCTGAGACATAGAATGAGAATGGTAACAGTACCTACCTCACTTCAGTCCCGGCGAGGATGAAGTGACTTAGTGAAGTGTGTAGCTCTTAGGAAGCACTCTACAAAAATGTTTGCTGAAACTATTGTTATAACTCTCACGATGACGGCATTAACCAGACCCCCTCTTGCCACAGCGGAGGAGCGCAGCTTCTCCCCATCAGGTGAGTGGACAGCAGTGCTGGGACGCGTCCTCCCCAGGGCTCTTCCCCTGGCCCGTGCGGCCAGGACGGGCGGGGCTGCCGGCCTGATGTCCATGCCACCCCAGCAGCGCTCCCCGAGAACCCGGCGGCCCTGGTGGTGGTGCTTATGGCAGTGCTGCTGCTCCTGGCCCTGCTGACCGCAGCCCTCATCCTCTACCGACGGCGACAGAGCGTTGAACGTGGGTCCTTCGAGGGTGCCCGCTACAGCCGCAGCAGCTCGGGCCCAGGAGAGGCCACAGAGAAGAACATCCTGGTGTCTGACATGGAAATGAACGAGCAGCAAGACTAGAGCCAAGGGCGTGGGCAGGGCCAGAGGCTGGATCTGGGGAGCCTGGGGCCGCAGGTCAGCAGGCCCCCACTAGTCACCAGTCCAGCTAGCCTCTGGAGGGGGCCCTTGGGAGTTGCTGTTGGGAGCCAGGACTGGGCAAGACCTGGGCAGGGGGTGGGGTCCTACCCTCCTGTGAAGACCGGACTGAGACCCAGCTGAGTGCAGAGTGCTGTTTTCCTCTCTGGGGGGCCTGTGGTCTTGTCACCTGGGCTGTGCCCCCACAGTAGCCAGAGGCAGGATGGGAGGGCCAACAGGAGCCTCTTTCTGCCTTTCTCCCCACACTCCCCAGCCCAGGCCTGCTGATCCACACCCCAGACCCCCCTCCCTGTTGCAGACCTGGGGAGCCTGCCCTGTCCCCTCAGGCAGCTCCCGGTTGCTTCTCTCCTCCCACCTGGCCACCTGGAGCTATCCTTACCCTTCGCCCTGCTCTCTCTCCTCTTCTCACCCAGCTCCTCCTTCTGAGCCAGGGACCAGTTTGGGAGCCCACTTGCTCTTGGTGGGGGTCAGTTGAGGAGGTTGCATATCTGTCACTCTTGTGTCTGCTGGAATGGCCACGTGGTGTGGCAGGAGGGTCCTGGGTAGGTCGGGCCTGAGAACCAGGGCACCAGTGTGGTGTCTGTGAGGCTGGAGACAGGACTGGGAGAGACACCCCATCCTCCCAAAGGGGAGCTGGGATAGGTTGGGGTGTCATCTCCTGCCGGTCGGGGGAGGGCTCGGTCCCTGAAGGAGTCCCCTGTGGGGACCAAAATAAGTTCCCTAACATCTCCTGTTCCTGGCTCTGATTGGGAGAGAGAAGAGGGAATTGCTAGAGACCTAGGGGCCTGGGAGTAGCAGGAGACCTGGGACGATGCCAGGTGCTTCCCTCTAGTGGGCCCCAAGAGAACAGCACCCTGGCTCCTGGAGTGACCTTGCACGGTTTTTTGAGAGTTTGGAATTCAGCCAGGATGGAATGTGCAGTCAGTCCACTGCCACAGTGAGGGACAATGTGAATGTGGACTTGAAGACATGGTCCCTTTTCTGTAGTCCTTGATTTTTTAAATGTGCCATTATTGTTTTTAAAAAAGGAAAAAAAAAAGAAAAGCAAACACAACACCTTCCAGGAGCCTGAGAGATAAGGGTCCCTGCCTTGTCCCATGCCGAGCCTGGTTCCTCACATCCCTTTAGAGATAAATGTCAGTTTTTGGAGCCTGAATCATGTGTCATTTCTGCAGCCTGTCATTTTGTTTTTGTCTCTGGGCTCGTGGGGACACTCACTCCTATCACCTTTCTGCTCAACCTCTCTGTTCCAGCGCACGAGAGGGTGACAATTTAGGCCACCCCTGCCCAGTAGCACACGAGCTCAGGCGACATAGCTTATAGTTTCCCCTGTGTAAGGGGAGCCCTCCTAGGGCTGTTGGAAGGATTCTTATGAATGAAGTGAGATCATCCTTGCAAACAGAGCAGTGCCTTTGAGCACATGCAGTAAGTGCTTCATAGCTGCTAGCTGCTGCTGTTATTTTTGGACTGAGGCTCTGAGAGGAGCACTCAAGGTGCCCAGGTCAGCCCTGGGTGGGGCCTCCACATCATCATCCTTCCAGGGCAGCCACTATACCTGCCTTCTAGCTGCTAGAAACTTCCTTTTTGTCTTCAGGAACTTTGGACTCTAAAGCTACCCGGAGGCCAGGGAGTGGATTGGCAGGACCTTCGCTCATCCACGCTTTTATTCAGAGGATGAGCTGGAGATTCTGCAGTGAAGCAAGAGAAGGAGAGCCGTGAGGAGCAACAGCAAAGGCAGCTAAGGGCGGGGAGCTGGTTTGCCCTGGTATGCAGGAGGAGCCCCCAGAGGGAGTGAGACTCAGGATCCTGAACAAGGTGGGGGAGTGAGCAAGGCAAACATGTGGCCTGGCCCAGAGCCAGGGATCCCTGGTGCCATAGAGGACCAGCAGGACAGCTAGGCCCAAGGGAGCTTGGGCCGGTGGGGTCCAGAGTGTGGACATTCTTAAGTATGGTGGGAAATCAGTGCAAATGGCTAATCTGTCTGGAGAGGATGTGGGAACTAGACAATGAATAGGAAATGGGGTGGTGGTGGGGGGTAGTGAAAGCAGGAAGACATGAGGAAGTTCTTGTAATAATCCAAGCACCAGAAGATGGAGATGGTGGTTTGTTTGGCTCAGGACTATAACAGTGGTCCAATGCAGAGTGTGTGTGTGTGTGTGTGTGTGTGTGTGAGAGAGAGAGAGAGAGAGAGAGCAACAGCACTCTGTTCATGACTCCTTAAACATGTTTCTGTTCTTCTGAATAGGCAGTGGTCACATGGTTCAAAATCTAAAGGATGCCGGGCACTGTGGCACATGCCTGTAATTCTAGCAGCAGTTTGGGAGGCTGAGACAGGAGGGTCAGGAGTTTAAAGCCAGCCTTAGCAAAAGCGAGGCACTAAGCAACTCAGTAAGAGCCTGTCTCTAAATAAAATACAAAATAGGGCTGGGGATGCAGTTTAGTGATTGAGTGCCCCTGAGTTCAATCCCTGGTACAAAAAAAAAACAACAAAAAAACTAAAACCACAAAGACACACATTAAGCAGTTTCCTCCTACCCCATCCCCATTCAGCCCACAGTCTCCTGCCCTGCTGGTTTCCTGCATTTATTTCTAGTGTTTCTTTAAGAAAACAAGAGCACACAGGAGCACAGGATTTGCCTGAGGGGTCATGGATGCCCTTGCACTTGCTAGGGTTTAGATAAGCTGCTGGAGAGGCAGGGCATCCTGAAGCACTCAGACTGCAGGGTGAGGGAGAGGCATCACCCAAGATGGGACCCTAGGGAGGGCTTGTGAGCTGCATTCCTGAGGCCAAAGCTGTGGCCAAGTGCATGAGACCCTCCTGTGGCTGTCTCCTTTCTGCAGCCTCAGCAACAACAGGACCCATGGCGGGGGCCTGGTCACTTGGGGAAGGAGTCTCAATCCACTGGGATGTTGTTAGTCAGTTTTTCATCACTGCGACTAAAATACCTGACAAGGACAACCTAGAGGAGGAAATCTTTATTTGGGGCTCAAGGTTTCAGACATTCAGGCCATGGTCAGCCGACTCCATTTCTCTGGACTTGAGGTGAGCAAGAACATTATGCTGGAAGAACTTGGCAGAGGAAAGCTGTCAGTTCATGTTAGCCAGGTAAGAGAGGGTGGGGGTGGAGAAAGAGAGAGTGAGCAAGTGCATGTGAAGCGACAGGGATAAAATATAATCTCCAAGGGCCGCGTGACCTACTTCCTCCAGTCATGCCCCACCTGCCTACAGTTACCACTTAGTAACCCATTCAAATTATTAACACGCGGTTTAACTTGCAGCTTGCATAATCTATAGTCATTTCACTTCTGAACATTCCTGCACTGTCACATGAGCTCTTCTGAGGGACACTCAGATCCAAAATGTAACAGAGGTCCTTAATAACTAATCCACTTCACCCTGAAATGATTCGCTCTCCAAACCTGTGGCCAGAACAGCTTCCTTTGTGAATTAAGTGCCCTGTCATTGTCCACGACTCAAGGATCACTCGACAGCTGCTGGGAGCCAATCTGGGGCAGAGGCCCCCTTGGATGCCTACCGACCCTTGCTGGGAAGAGAAGAAAGCAGAGGGCTGAAGTCCAGCATGGGGTCTCGGGGGCCATAGGAGCAGCTGGGGGACTGCAACTGGGGGCGGCACTTGGTGTCTACTGTCTTGACTTCTCTCTGCCTTTCTGGATGACTGGAGTCTCCCCAGAGCCCTGCACCCGCCTGCGAGCTTCACAGGCACTGGGAGTTCCCAGAGACCTTGTTGGAAGCCCCCTGTTGGGGGCTCCCATCTGCCCTGTGGCAGCTAAGGTCTCTAAAGGGGTGGGAGGAAGGCTCTAGGCCCGGCCATTTGCCTCTGGCACCAGGACAGTACTGGTTCTGCTGGAACACACAGCAGCGCCTTCTTTCTTCCTGTTCCTTTCAATTCAGTAAAAATGAAGCGCCGCCTCTATGTGCCAGGCACTTTGCTGGGTGGCAGATGCCCTGAGGCCCATCTCAGTGGGCCTGGGCAAAGGGCACTGTCTGCCAGGCACTGAGCCCAGCCATCACTTGCAGGTCTAAACCTGCCCAACTCTGGGCCACCTGGACATTCAGTGACAGCTCAATGAATCCATGAATGGGAGATTAGGGCAGCTCTCCAGAGAACAGCATTTTCCCAATCTCTTTCTGTCACGTCAACTAGGGCCTTCTCCCAGGTGTCCTGGCAGAGCTGGCCTGGCCCAGTGGGCAGCACTGTGGGGCCGCAGAGGCAAGGAGCTGGCCAGTCACACCATGTGGTTTTCCTGGAACGGCACTGCCTGAGCCTGGCCAAGATGCCCGGGAGCTCCAGGGCGTGAGTCGGTTGCAGGAACGAGGTGAAGAATTGCATCTTGGGGGAGGAGCCCAAGAAGGCAAGCAGGAAAGGGGAGGAAAGGGGGAAGGAGACCAAGGAAATGAGGAGGACATGAGAGGGGACCTACATGAGATCGAAGGTCTCAGACGTTCCAGCAGGGCCCGACTTTCTGTATCTCAGAGATGGGGGCTGCCAATAGGCTCAAATCTTCACTCCCACCAGAACCAGCACCAGTTGAGGAGTAGATTTCAACCCTTTCTTGTCCAGAAAGCAAATCGGATGCTGTGCCGGAGAGAGCCTTTCCTGCTCCAGGTGGCCTTGCGGCTGGCATCCAGATTGGAGGCCACATATTTAGCAGGGGCAAACGGGCTGATGGCAGAACCTTCGTTTTAGCCTTTTCAGGGAAATCTCAGCCAGGGCAGCTTTTCCAGAGTATTTACTCCTTTGTTTCAAGGCATTCTGAGCTCTGAAGACTTTGGGGGTGTTAGGGTACGCAGTGGGGGAGTTACCTGGTCCTCCTCTGTCACTGTATATTCCAACAGCTTATGCAGAGGTGGGCCGCCCTTCCACGTCTCTCTCTGGGACTTGAGTGTTGTCTTTTCCTACACTGGGGCTGCAGGGCTTGGGGCATTGCCTCGGACATATTATTCTCCATGATAATGATAATAAAATATTTATTAAGTTATAGCTATCCTTTGATATCTGAGGAGGATTTGTTCCCCTCAGTATCCAAGGTAGATTTTTTCCCCTACAGATATCCAAATCTGAGGATGCCCAAGTCATTTATATAAATGGTGTAGTATTTGTGCATATAACCTGTACACATCCTCCTCATACTTTAAATGATCTCTAGGTTACTTATAATACCTAACCCAACATAAGTAGGATGTAAACAGTTATACTACATTGTTTAGGGAATGACAAGAGCCTGTATCTGTTTAGTACGACACACTTTTTTTTCTTTTTCTTTTTCTTTCTTTTTTTTTTTTTTTTTGTGGTACTGAGGATTGAACCCAGGGCCTTGTGCATGCGAGGCAGGCTCTCTACCAACTGAGCTGTATCCCCAGCCCTTTTTCCAATATTTTTGATCCGTGGTTGGTGGAATGGGGGAGCAGAACCTGAGGATAGGGGGCCAGCTGCACTGACCATGCCTGGGCCCCGGGCTAGCTGCTCACTCCCAGCACACCATGAGGTAGGTGCTTTTGTCCTCCTTTACAGATTAGGAAACCAAGGCACAAGAACATGAGCTTCCCATGCTCCCTCTCCGCTGCCCTCCCTGCGTTATAAAACTGCTGGGCCCTGCAGTGAGGATGGAGCCAGGCCCTGCTCTCCGGCAGTCAGGCTGGGAGACCGAGAACATTGTCTCAACCTATCATCCCTGCTGAGGGTTCCAGAGCCTATTTTGAGATTTAAAGGCTGAGTGACCTCTTTCCTCTTGTTTCTCCGTGGCCTCCTTTCCTAAGGCAGTGGAGGAGGGACACCGGGACCCTGGGGCACAGTGCACAGAAATGAGGTGGGGCTGAGTTGACTAATTAGATGTTTATACCAACAATCACCCGGGTCTGAAAGCACACACCCAAAGCCCCCCAGGAGCTGGCTTACCCCCAAGCTCTGAAGCCATAGGATGCCTCCCCTGCCATTGGCAGCCTGGGTGGCCGTGTTTGAAAGCTCCCTGCTGCCTATGTATGGACTCTCAGATCCCTAGCCTGATCTTGGGGCCCTCCCAGCAACCTGCCCATTGACCGTATGGTGGCCAACGGCACCCTCACACCCCACATCTGTGTGCACACCCTCCTGCCCCCCCCTTCTCCATGACCCTGGGCTTCACCATCCCTTAAGGCCCTTTTCTCTCCTGCAGGTGATTTGCTGCACCCCTTGACTTTGGGGACCCCTATTCCCCTGACTTTGAGGCTGGTTAAGAAGGTGCTGTCTGTCTTGGGCAGCAGAACACAGGCTTCAGGTGTGTGCACGTGGCTGACAAGCCGACTTTCACTCTGTGGACCTGGGTACGTTGCTTAACCTCCCTGAGGTTGGGTTTGCTCCCAGGTGACATGGGGTTAACAACACGGGCCTCACAGTTTATTGTGACCATTCCAGGCAAGTGTCAGCTGTGTGCTTACCCCGGGCCTGGCTCTATAGTAGGATCTGAAGGCTCATATACCTTGATGGGACTTTTCTGGTATATGTTCCACTGTCCCCATGAGACTGAGCTCCATGTCGTAAGCATCATGCTTTTTTTCTGTTAAGTGTGACACACACTTATCTGATGGTGGATAAACATGGGAAGGTCACCATGCTGGATACCTGAAGAGCCAAGGCTTGGAAAGACCCCGGTAATCCACCTGCTATGCCTCAACCTCTAGTGGATTTGGGCAGTAATCACTAGAACCCACTAGATTTTTGGGAAGGACACCCTTTCAGCACTTCTTTTTTAATGTCTTTATTTTATTTGTTTTTATGTGGTGCTGAGGATCGAACATAGGACCCTGCACGAGCTAGGTGAATGCTCTACTGCTGAGCCACAACCCCAGCCCTATTTTTTAAAATAATATTTTAACTCATTTTTTTAATATTTTAACACATTTTAAAAATATTTTTTAGTTGTTGATGAACTGACTTTTCATTGATGTGGTTCTGAGAATCAAACCCAGTGCCTCACACATGCTGGGAAAGCGGTTCACAACTGAGCCACAACCCCAGCCCTCAGCACTTCTTTTTGATCAATGGGCCTTTGTCCAGATGGTGAAAAGCTCCACATGGCACAACCATGGAGCACTGCCTCACTGAGTGGATGGAAGGGGCTGGGATATGTTCTCTCCTACCCTCAATCTCATCGGAGGCAGTCCTAGTGGTTTGGGTAAATCCCCCAAAGTTTTCTGTAGAAAGAGTACAGTTTTCAAAAATGCAATGGTTTTCTAATGAAACCCTCATCAGGTTTTCAAATAGCTGTGTAAACATCCTGACAGTTCAGGATGTTTACACAGCCACTTGGGATTCCATATAGCTTTCTGTAAAACTTTATTCTATATGTTTTTTGAGATGGGGTCTCCTCATGTTGCCTGGCTGGACCTGAACTCCTGGGCTGAAGTGATCCTCTCTCACCAGTCTCCTGAGTAACTGGGACTACTGGAACCTGCCCCCCCTCTTGGCTATAAAACTTAAGTTTTAAACATGTAGTCTTTCCTCTACCCCTTTTCTTTCCCAAAGTACTGGGGGTTGACCCAGGGACACTCAACCACAGAGCTACATCACCCTCCCTTTTTATTTTGAAATGGGATCTCACTAATTTGTGGAGGCTGGTCTTGAACTTGCAGTCCTCCTATCTCAGCCTCCTCCCTCTGGACTCCTTTTCTGGCTTTTCCTCTATTTTTCAGAAAATTTATAGACACACAATTATGCCATCAAGTCCTCCCATCGTACGTGTGCAGTTCAATGAGCTTGAACAAATTTGTCCAGCTGTGTAAACATCACCACAAACCAGCTTTGTGACACTTTTATCATCCCAAAGTCCTGGCTGGCCCATCTACTGTCAATCCCTTTTTCTTTCCTAGTCCCCAGAGACTTTTCTAGAAATTGCACGTAAATGGAATCATAGAAGATGTGGTCCTTTGTGCCTAGCTTCTTTCACTTAGCATAACATGTTTGTATGGGTTATACTTATGTTTCCTCCATTTTAAATATTTTTTTGACCTATCTTTTCTCTTACACAGACAGACACAATTTCCTCACTGACCCCCTCTTGACTTAGTCTTTGTGCCCCTAGATGCAATTAGGAGAGAAGCATGGAGTCCACCCACCCAGCAGCTTCCAAGGGTGCACTAGCCTGCCCCAGCCCAAGGAGGCCCGGGATGTGTCATCCCCCACGGTGGCAGCCAGCAAGCAGAAGTGAAAGTCAGGTGGGGTGAGAGATGTGCTTCCCCTCTCCCTCTCCTTCACCTTCTCCCTAGAGAACTTCAGTCTTTATCCATGGAGGAAAATAAGTATGAAACAGGACGGGAGAATAAAGTCAGTTTACTGAATGCACAGCTCCGTCCCACTTGGGGAGGAGCGAGGCATGAACAGGCGCCTCGGCAGTGGGATCCCAGTCTGCTGGGCCTGCCAGGGCCATTGGGTCCCCTTGGGCTTCTGGGCTGAGGGGCAGTAGCAGGACAGCCTGCCAGGTGCTCAACAGCCCCAGGGTGCCTGACCTGTTGCTGCCTGGGATGTTCAAGCCAGACCCCAGGGAGAGAGTGGCACAAGGCACAAATGGTAACTTGGAACACGTTGGTTTCAATTTCAGTGAAGAGGAGGGAGGGAGACATGTGGGGGCACGGAAGGGGCTGTTGAGTGGAGAGGTCTCTGCTGAGCTCCACGGCCAGCTTCCTTGCTAGATGACCCGGCTTGGATAAACGCTTTCATTTCCATCTCCCAACTCGGAATCTACAAAACAAGAAGATCTCTCAGGCCATAGGCCACAGCAGACTGTGGAATCTGCCCTGAAAGGGCATGGCATTGCTGCCCTTCATTCTTTCACACACATGGCTACCATGCCTGGAACAGTCTGGGGACAGACATCTGTAGTCTGGGGCTGGGGAATCCCCAGTCTGACCTATAGGGCTTCCAGCTGGACCAAGGGCAAGCTGCACTGTAAGCCACTCAATGAATGCAACTCAGTCATCCCTGCATCCCGGCACTGCTTGGTACACTAACGTGTGCAGGCCAAATAGCTGGAAGAGACTTTGCCTCCTCTCAGAATAATGTCCCCACATCAATCTCTATTGCCTAGCAGTGGAGGTGACAGGGAGGTGGAGAGATTGAGTTGGGCTTCTAAGATGTCTTTTTGGGTCAATGGCGAGGCAGAAGAACACATAACAGGAGGGTGGAAGGCACAGAGGCATTGGGGTGGCAGTAGAGTCCCAGAGGAGCAGGAAGAGTGAGGGGCTCTCCTTATTATTGGGGAAATCTTGTTCTCAGTGTATTTCTTTTCACCTTGAAAAACACTATTGAGAAAGGTTTCTGACTGATGAAGAAGGGAAGGGAGTTGGGGGCAAGTGACATCCCCCATCCTTACCAGGACCCTCTCAGTGCTACATTTCACCTAATGGAAGCCCCCACTCCACAAGGTGCCCAGTTCCTCACCCATTCTGTGCTTCTTGGCTTGTGTTTGGGGGAGAGCAAGAGGGAGGGTGCTCTGGCCCAGCCGTTGGCCTCATGCCTGTCCCAGTCCTGTCCTCACCTGTCTGGATATCAACAGGTAGTCTTTGTTCCCCTCCAGGGCCTTGGTCTTGGCTATGGTGACAGTCATTTTTGCCAGCTAGAAAGTGTTGTTAGGGGGATGGGTCACAAAGTTGTGTGACAAGTTGGCATGCATATCCAGGGACTCTCTCCAGGGACTCTCTCTTACCTTGGTGCCATTTAGGGCTTTGGTTCCCAAGTTCAGCAAAGGGTGCCCAGTAGGCACCACAGAGCCACCAGGAAGCTGGCACTTGTTGTGCCACCTGGTGTGCCCTGATGTTTTGCCTTTCCCTCCCTGTTTACCTGAACTGAGCTGGGGTGGCAGGTCACAGCTGTGACTCAGTGCTGGCAGCCCATATTAACAAAGTGCCCGTGACCAGGTGAGTCATGCCAGCTTTGGGTGGGGGTGGGGGGGACAGGGAAAAAAAAAAGGTGGCCCAGAAGGACGGCTGGAGGCCTCTGGCTCTGTCTCAGGCTGTCTGGGTTTTTGTCTTGATAATGGCTCTGGTGTGAAGCCAGGCAAAGGCAGCCACTGGCCAGCTTGCCAGGGTCCCTCTCAGTGCAGGGCTTTTTTCTCTGCCTGCACTGTGCCCGGAGACACTGCAGCACTGGGGCAGGTGGGGAGGACAGGGCAGGTGGGGAGGACCAGAATCTGTTTCCAGGGGATAACTGGCTGCCCCTACATTGGGGATAGGACCGGCGGGAAGTGATGGTGGGGATCCTAAAGCTGCTTCTAGTTCACAGAAAAAGATGGCAAGAGTTGTGGCTGATCAGTGGGACCATCTGCCTCAGAGCAGCAGGGAGGATAGAAGGGGGCCCTCCTTCCGCTCCTTGGAGACGGCCTTTCCAGCAGCGCCTACTAAGGATGCTCTTCTGCCCTCCAGAAACGGTAGCCTCCGTGAGGCCTGGCCTTCGAGGCCAGGGTGCCACTTCCCGGTCCCCAAGCCCCGGCCAGGATGGCTGGAGGAGCAGACTGGGCGGCTCCGCGGCTGCCAGGGCGGCAGGTTGCCGCAGCCCGCGCGGGGCACTAGAGGGCGCCCCTGCCCACCCGAACCCTCCGGGGCGCGCCCCGCGCCGCAGGTTCCCGGAGCCGGGAAGAGCCGCGGGCGCCTCCGGGCGGGGCTGGGGAGGGGGCGCAGCTGGGCGCGGCGCCGGGGCCTGCGGTCCTCCCTGCCCGCTGCGCTGGGGCTCGGTGGCTCTCGCCTGGGCCAAGCTGAGCACCCGCGGGGCGACCAGCCGAGGCGCAGAGGCGTTTTCCCCCGGAGGTGGTGCGTGCTGCGGCGACACAAAGGTCCTTGAAAGACCTCACCGCTCCCTTCCTGGCTGCCCGCCCAGGCGACCAGGCCGGGTCTGAGGGCGGCCCCCCGGAGCGTCCCCCGGACCTCGCGAGCTGGAGGGGGCGCTGGGCCCCGGGCCGGCTCGCGGGACTCCGCGGACGCGCGGGGACTCTGGCTCGGTGGGCTCCTTTTGTGAATGCAAGGAAGGGCCCTCCCCGGCCTCGGGAAACGGTCAGCTCGGCTCCCCGGGACTGCGTGCCCCGAATGACAAATTGGCTCTTTCGGGTCGCAGGCTGGGTCCCACCCTGGGGAGAGCTGAGCTGCCTGGGAGGGTCTTGTGGGGTTATCTAAAACATCCCCGTGGCCAGCTGCATCAGAGTCACCGGGGTCTGTGCCTGAAAGAGACATTGCAGGGCCCCGCCCCATCGCCGGAGGGCCCGGGGGATCTGTGTTTTGGGTAAGTGCCCCGGTGATTCTGATGGGAAAGCCAGCAGAGGAGCCACTGTTCTAAACCTTTCCAGGCAGGTCGTTTTAAGATTTCACACCCAGAGAACCTCCTGGGGATCCAATAGTCACACCCACCTCAATTCACTGCAGTGTTTATTCTCCCTCCTGATAGAGAAGTTCTTCCTGAGTCTGACTTTGAGCCCCCCCTGCTTTAATTAAGCACATTTTCTCCAGTCCAGAATGAAATAAGGAACAGTGAGGAGACTTTTCTGGACATGCTTGGAGATCTCTGCCTTTCAGAGACTTTTCTCAGACGTGTTTGCTTTGTTCTGAATCCAGCAGACCCACTGAATTGGGCCGAATGGTGAGAGAATCCAATCAAGCCCTTGCTTGTTTTGAATGCAGTTCCTTTTGGTAACGGCCAAACAGTCCCCACTTCAGGGTTTGGGAAGGAAAATTCCAGACAGGATCCTGAGAGACCCCCCCCCCCCCAGCTCACCAAGTGCTGGATGCTGGAGAATCCCAGCAAGGAAAAGGAAAAAAAAAAAAAAAAACCTTATCTTCCGCCTGCTGATACCCTCTGCCCCTTTGTTGACCCTTCTCCTTGCTTTCAGGATGAATTAAAATTCTTATCTGCTCTGCATCCAGCATACTTGGACTCGCCTTCCTGTTAGCTGCAGTGACTTTCCCAAGCTTTACAGTGTTATTTTTGCCTCTGGGTGGTGGTCATGACTTCCTTCCATAGGATTACGTTCCACACAGTAACAGAAAAGGAGTAATTTAGCAAACACCCTCAAAATGGCAGGACTGACCCCCAAACCTACTTTCATTTTCTTCCGGTCTGGGTTGTGGGTAATTTCTTGTCAACTACGAGAAAGAAGACAATGAGAAATGAATTGTTTTTCTAATGCAATTGTGAACAGATGTACAGTTCCCTAATCTCGAGAATGTCTAGAAACCTCTTACATCACCTTAAAGGGGCACGGAACGGGCAGAGGTACTGAGGGCAGTGTCCATACTCAGCATAGCGAGTCCCATAGCTGCAGCAATAACCTGAGTCACCTTTGCTGTTTCAGGGCTTCTAAATTTGGCGGTGTGGCCAGACTTGCTTCCTTTCAGTGATTGATCTGAATAGCAGAATCCCTCCCTGATGGGCCGAATAGGCTGTGGGGGTGAAGGCTGTACTCACTGGCCACTTGCCTCACCACTAGCTTTTAAACAATCGGTTGTATTATCTGCTCACAGGAAGCAGCAGACCCATCAAGGCCCTGGGCTCTCTCTTTGTTCTGACTTTATGGCATTTTATGCCACAATAAGAAACACTGTTTACTCCGTGGGAGCCCATTGTGCCAGCCTGCAGGGATGTGGGCTCCAAGGCAGAAGGGGCTGGTGCTCTTCCCCTGGAAGAAGAGGGGCTTTGTGACAGGCTGGGGACAAAACAAGGGGTGCTGGACACTGTTACTGGGCAACTGCGTGGCCAGTGTTGAGGCAGCCCTAGTCCCTGTGCCCATGCAGGGGGGGAGGGGCAGGAGAAGGATGGAATTTCATCCAGGGTAATGGGTCCTGGTTACCTGGTAAATTATACACCAGGATCGTGCTGACCTTGGCCTCCATCTTCTGGTTGCCTTCGCCAGGTGAATGTGTCTAGCTAACCAACCCTCACGCTCCACCACAAAAGTTCATCTTGGTGAGCAGGAAGATTTCCTGACTGTGGGCCAAACCTGGGCTTCTCATATTCTGGGTAGATTTGGTCCCTTAGGGTAAGAGTTTCTGGTTTTGTAGAAACTGTGGGAATGGGGAAGGGCCATGAATGGACCAGTGGGATCTGAGGGTTATTTCCACACCCTACCTGCCTCCCAGGCACCATGCTCCCCTCCCCTGCCACCTAGCCTGGCTTTGTCACCATTAACAGAAGACGAAGGGATGTGCTTTCTTCAGAAGACACTGGAATAATCAGATGGAGATGAGACCCAGGCAAGGAGGAAGCCCCAACAGGGATCTCTAAGGGAGCAGGCCCTGAATACTGGGAGGCTCCATGTGGGTGTGGAAGGGAAAGAGGCTGCTAGGCACTTGTGTATCCTGGCAGTGCTCCTTCCAGGACATCCCAAGTGAGGAAAGGCCAGCCTCCCACTGGGCATGTGCAGAGAATAACATCAGTGCCTTCAGCCTCCCCTCTCCCCATACCCCCCCCCCAAGCCCTTCTCCCATACCCCCCATGTGGCCCTCCAATCCCCTGTGCCATTGCAACAGCTGCCCAGGTGGTCTCTTCCCCCACCATCCTGCCCACCCTCCATGTGGCTCCTGCAGTTATCAAACATCCCTGTCTCCTGGCCTGTCAGTCCCAGGCTGGGAACTGTTCCGTAGCCGCCAGAGCCATACCCAGACTCTTCCTGACAGGCTCTCTGCCCACACCTTGGGCCACTTTCTGCCTGCCCTGGCCACACAACTCCTTGACTTTTCTTTGCCTTGGCATATTCCTTGGCACAGAGTACCCTCTCCTTCCTCACCCATTGTCCATCTGCCATCCGTGCAAAGATTTAGTCTATATATTGATCAGTTGACTCGAGAAGTAACAGAAGCAGCATTGCCACCAGGCTCCCAGAGCAGGGCAGACTGCTGGCAGAGGCTGTGACCTGAAGGATTAGAAATAAGGCCTCTGAAACACTGGCTGGTGTCCCTGAAGAGCCTGGCTGGAGACTCTGTCTCAGAGAAAAGGTGGAAGGAGGTGGGTGGAGATGACAGCCCTTCACTGCAGCTAACTCTGCTCTGCACTGAGTTCCTCCTCCTCCAGCTCAGTCTTCTATCATGAGCCAGGCACAGTTTGAGGTGTGTTTCTCTGTCTTTAGACGCTGAGTGCCTTATAGGCAAGGAGGGTCTTATCTCTGTATTCTCAGCATCTAATTTAGAACCAGGCATAGAGTAAGTATGCAGAATTAATGAATATACCTTGATATTGGAGTGTTCCTTTACCTAGAGTACTATTCTCTCTAGGAATTTGTATTATCACTTTCTCTAAAAATATGATTCTGGACTCGCTCCCTGGAAGAAGTAGGTTCTGATTCATTGTGCATTAAAAAGTTATTGAGCGCTGGGCACAGTGGTGCATGCCTATAATCCCAATGGCTCAGGAGGCTGAGGCAGGAGGATCATGAGTTCAAAGCCAGCCTCAGCAACTTAGCAAGGCACTAAGCAACTCAGAGAGACCCTGTCTCTAAATTTAAAAAAAAAAAAAAGTGCAGGGAATGTGGCACTCAGTGGTTGAGTGCCCCTGGGTTCATTTTTTTTTTTTTAGAACCTATCATGTACCAGGCATTTTCTAAGCACTTCTGTGGGATATAGAAGACATAAGAGACTGTGCCCAAGTGGTCAATGAGACCCCAACCGAAACACACCCCTTCTTTCTTTGGCACATTTGTAATCACCCAGTGTTCCTGGAATCCATAGTGTTGTGGACATGGTCAGCAGTCAACTGTGACAAAGCCTGTACTCAGCAAGAGAGACAGGTGTAGAAGTCCTGGCTTTGTCTTCAAATATCTCACATCCTCATTGAGAAGAGAGATGATTAACAGAATTGTTGGATGCCGAGGAAGCCCCAGCCAGAGAGATGCTGTCTTGTCAACTTTACAGCCTCTAGGAATTCGCTGGGCCCCTGGTTCTCTTGCTCAGTTACTCCTTTTCAGTTATTTTATGTCTTTATAAACATGTGAGTCTTGTCTCCTGGCTTGTTCATAAACTCCTCAAAGAAAGGAACGGTTCTGGCATCATGGCTGCCAGCCTTATTCTCTGAGCCCATATTCTCCCCTGGTGCAGGGCAGGGCATGTCAGAGCATGGAAAGAGCCATCGCTACAATTAACACTCAGGTCACCAGGACTCTTAATGAGATAGTCAAGAAGCCCAATTCTCTGGTTCTGGCAGGTAAAAGAACAGGCAGGAGGGTTTCTCTCCCGGCTTTGTACCTCTCTTTTCCTAAATGTTACCCTTGGATTCTGAGTATCTTCTACAGGAAAATACCAAGGCCAAAATTCAAAAGAGTGTGGTGAATATGACAAAATCCACTGGTTTCTTGCTTCCTTGCGGATGCCTCCTAATGGGTGGTTCATACCAGTTCTTGCTGGATGATTGAAGGGGGGGTCTGTCTCAGGGTTTCTCAGGTTAACCGTGAGCTGGTGGTGAGAGGGGAGTGCTGCCTGGCTCTTTCTGCTTCTTTATACCCTGGTCCCTCCTTGCTCCTGGGGTAACGAGGGCCTTCCACAGAATGGCTTTAATGGAAGATTCCTTAGCATCAGTGCTCTTGGGCCTTGGTGTTCATCTGTTGGGTGGTACCATTTGACTTCGTGTTTTGCTTTGGCGCAGTTGGGTGGCTGATGTCCACCACTTTGGCTCACTGATGCAGGGACCGTCTATGACCTATGACAACCCTGGCTGCCTCGAAGCTCAGTGTGCAATAAAAAGTTCATTAAAAAGATGTGGAATCACGAAAATGAGGTTACAGAAATGTTAACAAAGGATCGTTTCCTGCTTCCTGTACTTTCCTTTTCTAAAAAAATGTATTTCTCTGAGGAATTTATGTTACCGTTAAAACCATGGAAGGGTTAAGGAAGGACAGGCCTGGGTCAAAAAGAGGGTGAGATTCCTGAGAAGATATGTTGGCAGAGACCCAGCCTGTTTGCTTACTTGAGAGCTCAGTGTTTAAAGCAGGAACGAATCTAGAATGTGTATGACGGATGGCTTGAATCTGGTATTTTTAATAGGGGTGACTCCCAACAGATCACAGTAGCCCACACCTGAGGTCATGTAAGCCACACCTGGGATCACAGGGCTTGGGTCTCTAGGCATAACTGGTGTGGCAGATGCCTCCTGTCCACTTGAGAAAGAAGGATGAGGAGGAGGAGAGAGGAAGAAAAATAAAGAAAGAAAGAAGGAAAAGAAATTAAGGAGGAAGAGAGGCACATGGGATAGATGGGAGAGCACTAAGTTGGCCTCATGGCACTGTCTGTGCCTTGTCCACTGCCACTCTGGCTGACCTTCTTATCATGACCTTCTGACGTGAGCAGAGGTCAGGATCCGAGCTTCAAGGGTTGTCCTGGGAATCCAAAACACTTAGAACACAGCCACCCTCTGGCATGACCTAAGGAAAGGATGGTGCCCCTGGCCTGTCTCCTGCCTGGCCTGGCCACAGCCAGCCATTTGATGAAGAGGGCAGGCTCCTGGGACCCAAGGTGCTGACCTGACAATGACTAAGTGTTCTAGGACACTTCAGAGGTCAGCCCGTGGTTGACTTTGCAAAGGCCAAGCCACAGAGTTAGTAGTAGAGCAGGCCTCTCCCTCCATATCACCTGGCCACCTAGAGGACCCTGGGCTTCTTGTTAAAGGAAGGGCGGCCACAGATGACCATGCCTGGTAAATACATGGCCATGCCTCTGATAGAGTCACACCAGCATCTTTATTTCTTGGTATCCTTTCTCCTTCAGCAGGTGCCTGCAGGTACACACACACACACACACACACACACACACACGTGCTGGTATAATGTACCCAGGGATCCAAAGCAAATCAGGAAGTGAGGTCCTCTTACAGTCTATGGCTAACCAGATCTCCTGTGGGGAAGAGCCCTCTTTTTCACAGGTCCTCCGTGCTCGGGCAGTGGGCACGCTCACACAGTGCACACCCAGCCCCCACATCATTGCTGGCCTCTATTTTGGGGGACATACTTTCTTATATGATCACTAATGACCACTTAATCACTATATTGTATCACTTTTCATACAGAGGGTCACTGTAGATACACTTAGCAGCTCTAATCTCGGTCCTGACCAGAGTCCCATATCTTACCAAGTGACCGTGAGGACCTCAACAGACGCACATCTAATAAACACATCCCAGAGTTTTTTAGGCCACAGGAGACAGTGCGGGTTTGGGACGAGACTTACCCTCTCCCTTGAGACCCAGCTGTAATTGAGTCTCATGAGTTCTGCAAACCGCTGCTCATACAGGTGAAGCAGCAGCACCAGGTATAAGCCTGAATTCATCAGCTCATTTTGTGCCTAAATATGGAAAAGGAAGCTCGTCAGATCCGTCTACAAGGTATTCATGACCTCAATGGGGGCGGGGGGGGGGAGGAGCAAGACCTAGAGCTGACAAGAAGTGTGACTAGAGCCCAAGTTCCAAAGCAAGGACCACCCTTGGGGAGCAGGGGATGGAGCCGGAGGCAGCCGGGGTGGAGTTCTGTACTACTTCATGGACAAGGTACTGAGAAAGCTCCATTTGGCATTCTTGCTTCCTTGCGGATGCTCCATCCCACCCCATCCCACCCCACAGATACAGGCCGAGCAGTCATGAGCGCAAAGCTTTGTGTCTGGAGTTGTGGGGAGCAGAGGGCAGGAGGTCTCAGAGCTCCCTGCTGGGAGCTGGTCACCTGATGCGGAGGAGAGAGCCTCAGTCACAAACAGCTCTGATAGCAGCCACCCGTGCCTGGTGTCACAATGGAGATGAAAGGAGGAAGAGAGACTGGTGACTGTGAGCTGGGGGAGGGCTTCTTGGAGAAGGTGGCCTTTGACAGTCCTTAAAGGACAAGTGCCGAGGGGGGCTGTTAGGCCTTCTGGACAGAGACCCTGAAGGCCAGCAGAGGAGCGTGTGGTGAGCGAAATTCCCTCCTGTGTAGTGTGGCTGGAGCACATGGGGCGGGCGTCTGCTTTGAAATTTAAAAAAAAAAAAAATTTTTTTGGCACGGGCTGGGAGATGGTGAGGCGTGGACCACACTAGGCAGACGTGAGCAGTGTGGACGTGATGCTGCGTGTGGGGGAACTGCTGGTGTCTTTGAGCACAGGAGTAAACAGGACGAGATGTGTCTTAGAAGTGCCAACTTCACTGCGGGACAATCTGGGACACAGATGCCTCTGGGAAGCTTGGTTTTCCTAGATCCTCTTTTGCCCAGAGAAAGAGCCCCACACCTCAGTTCTGTTCATCTCTCCCTTTACAATCAGGTTGTCTATTTTTTTTTTGCCATGCTAGGGATTGAACTCAGGGCCTTGCACTTGCCACCAAGTGGCATCCCTGGCCACGGTCCCCTTCCGCCAGCTGCTTACCTAATCCCCAGGTGTGTCCAGGCAGGATCTTAGGTAGCATTGGGGACCTCACCTCAGGGCCTTTGCTTGAGCTTTCTTTCGTCGGTCGCTTTCATGTGTCTATTTTGATGCCACTCTCCTGCCTGGCCATGTCTAGAACTTCCTTACACAGCTGTTGCAAATGTCACCTCCTGTGGAAGCTTTCCTGATGAACTTCATTTGTTCCTTTACTCCCTGACTCGTAAACATGTGTCTTTATTCTGGATACCACATCTTGCACTTGTTATTTATTTATTCACTTACTTTGGTCCTGGGATGGAATCCAAGGCCCTGGGCCTATTACACAGTGCTCTACCACGAGCCATGCCCCTTGCCCATTTCTGCTTTTTCCCTGGAGCTTGAAGCAGGTGCTGCCTAGCAAGGTGGAGCCATTAGGCCACAGCGCCCCTGTCCTTGGACCTTCCCCTCGGATAAGTCAGTGGGTCAGTAAGGGAGGATTCCTACTTTGGGAGGAAATGAGGGGAAGGTCCTTTAATCCCTCATCATCCTTATGCCAAGTCCCATGAGTCGGGGGTCTCTGGATGGGCCAGGCTGAGTTCAGGACGTCGCCCAGTCCTGGAGGGCTAAAGTGCCCCACAGGGAGCCAGCCCTTCACGTCACCCTTCAGAACTGTGACTCTGGGTGCGTAGGGTAGCACAGTGTGGACTTGACACATGACCACTGCAGGGTGCCTCCTTCCTGTCACAGCCAGGCCCATCTTCCTGTTCCTATTAGATCAAGGGCGGCTCAGGAAGTTGGGGCAGAACACACCTCTTCCAGGACCAAACAGCGGCCAGAAAAGGTGCGGAAGTTGAGCAAGGATCAATGTGCTCTTCCTTCTGAATCAGGCCAACTCCGGATCTTGGTGCCAACTGGCCTCAAGGTCACTGCCCAAGGCTTCTCCAGCATCCTATGGGCCCGTCTTAAAAGGCTCAAGCCAGCCTGTCCTTAGCAGTTAGACTTCTATTTTTAGCCTTGGTTGTTTTCTGGGCTCTGTTGACCTTGGCCTTGAGTAGGCAGACAGCAAATTGCTTGTTTTCACTTTTCTGTTTCCCATGCCTCCTCCCACCTTCCCTAAGAGCAGGTACCTGCTGCCTCCTTTCAGGATGGTCTCCAAAGCCACCTCCTCTGGGAAGCCTTCCTGCCAGGCCTTTCAGCTCCTTTACCTTGTCCCCTGCTGGCTCTCCTGGCCCTGGCCTCCTGTGAGGGAATGAGGGCTTTCTGTCCAGCCCCGTCTTTGCCAGGGAGCCCTCTGCGTAGAGACACGCCGATGCATAATGGCAAATCAATCAGCTAGAAAATGGCTTGGAAATATCAGGTTTGTCAAAGCATTCAGGGAAATCATTTACTTTTTATGACTCAATAAGGCCTGCAGGCATGCAGATGGGAAAATATCCACTAATGTTTTCTGCAGATAATTTGAAAAGTCACTTCTAGCAGATTGTGTCTCTTCTCTATTCTGTGGGAGGGAACCTGTCGCGTGGTGCCATAAATCTCGCGGCTCCTCTTTACGTGAGCCCTTTGCAGAGCTTTCGATGCTGACACGGCTCGGCCGGCCAATTGGAGCTGGCTTGGTAGGCAACCCAGAGGCATCCTTTCCACTCCCAAGCCACAAGTGGGAGGGACCTGTTGACTGAGAGCTCGGTGGCATTCAATCAGCAAATGAAATAGATTTTGGAACGTAATTTATCGGAACTACTCCTGATCCACTCTCCACTTGACCCAATCACATCGCGCTCTGGTTCCCACGTGGCCTTCCCTTTGTCACCAGCCTGAAGCGTCTGGGAGTGGCAGGAGGGGGTGGGGACATGGGGAAAGGAGAAGGCAGTTGAAGCCGTGGACGCAAGCTCTGGACAGCAAGGCCCACCAAGCAGCTGATTTTCTTTCTTTTCTTCTCTTCCCACCCTTCATTTTCTTTACCCTCCGTTTGGCCAACAGGCTTGCTACCCAGGGGAACTTTCAGTGCCCAGGCAGTGCCCTCGAAGAGCCTGACAGCCTGGCTGGACATTTTGTCAAATCTCCAAATATGTTCTGGAGATGCTCCCAGGTCTAAGGGTGATTAGGTGCCTGCATGTGTCCGAGGACATCTGTCTTTGACTGAGATGGAGCAAGGCCAGGCCTGTGCTTCAAAACAACCACAGCTGGAGGCCCTTGAGACCCTCCTGTGCCGCAGAACAGAGGCAGCGGGGAGCTCATCTCCAGGGCCCAGCGGGCAAGGCCCCGACAGTGCTGCCGGGCAGGTGGGCAGCCTGACGTCACCAAACACTGTGATGCAGGGCAAAGAGTTTTAACTGTGTGAGGCCAGAGTGACTCCACTTATAAGGGGGGACAGTAACCTCTGCCCATTTGCCCTAGGCATTATGTAAATTGAGCTGACACAGGTGGTTGGGGCATTTTACAAAACAAAATATCCCCCAGAGGCAAGAATTCTACATAGGCTTCCCAGGCACGTGGTCTGGGATTGAGGTGTGTGAGGGTGGGGCCCATATCTTGTTGTCACCTCTACTCACAGTGCCTGGTGCGTAGCGTGTGCTCAATAAATACATATGTGGATGGAACGATGGGAGCAAAACCTAGATTTTGCAGGTCCCTTGTTCTGACCCTCCCCTATTGTGTTTATTGCTACTGTGGACTTTCTCATTAGGAAGAAGTGACTGGGTTGGCTTTGGACTGCCCAGTATCTGCAGCCCCATGTTTGACATATAGTAGGTGTTCAATAAATGCCATTTATTTATTTATTGTAGTATTGGGAACTGAACCCAGAGGTACTTAGTGGTAAAGTCGCACTCCCAGCCCTTTCTATTTTTTATTCTGAGATCCCGATCTCACTTAAGTTGCCCAGGCTGGCCCCAGACTTGCAATCCTCCTGCCATGGCTTCCCAAATATCTGGGATTACAGTGAGCACCATTATGTGGGGCTTCAATAAGTGTTTTAAAAGTTGGCTAAAGTCTCATGTTATGTGTATTTTGGCACAATTTAAAAAATTGATACTTGGCCCCATGCCACGTCAATCAAATCAGAATCTTGGGTTGAGCCTGGGCAGTGGCATTTTAATAAGGGGAAAAAAAAAAAAAAGACCTGCAGCTAACAGTTAAAAGCTGTTATCTGGGGAGGTGAACTATGGGAGATTTTTGCATGATTATTATAATCAAAAGCAAAAGAAAACATTTAAATGGGAAATGCATAAGATAAAAGAAGCTCATGGGCTACTTAGTTGAGGTCAAGGGAGAGCCAGGCTGGGCTGAAGCCAGTGGACCTGTTCTGGTTTTGGTTTTGTCCCTATCTTTGTATAGCTAGGTTTGGCACCAGTTACCCCACTTCTTCGGAAGGGAACCTCTTTTCCAAGGAGTGACAAGCATGGAGGGTGGCTGAGAGGCCTGCAGGAGCCATGGCCTGGATGGGAAAAGGAACCAGGCCCTCAGAGGCACAGGAACATGGGGACACAGATCAATCCACGGCCCCCTGGGGGCCACCCCCGCTGGGCTGGTCCCGTCAGAGGGCCTGCCATTTCTGAGGCACAGGCCGAGGTCCGTGGCTCCGTGGGTAGCTGTGTGTTAGACCACAGTCCTGGTCCGGGTGGAGGGTTCTGGACTCTTCTGAGTTGCACTTCGCTTGTGTCTCAAGTTTAGCTCCGACCTGTAGCAAACAGACGCTGTTACCTTCACAACAGGCCACGGGAAGGAACAGGCACAACTGCTGTGAAAGTGTGAGCCCTGCCGTCCTCCGCAGGGTGGGTCTGCAGCACCTTCCCACCGTGATCATAATGGAGGGCGTTTCCAGAAGGCTTTGATGACCTGTCAAGTTCTCACCCAAACTGGTTTTAAAAGCTTTTCTGCTTCCACGTGGAGTAATGACCATGCTGGACGTTTTCCACTCCAGAGCCACTTTCCAGCCGGCACTGTGGCCTGCAGGCTGACCCCGTGGACTGCATGGCTGGGCTCCCTCGCCCTCTGGTTTCCCACTGGGTTTGGCCAGTGGGTTTGGCTGGCAGGAGACCAGGGGGCGGAGGAGCGAGGGCCCGGGGTGTTTTCTCCTCCTGTTCCCTCGCTGTGGGCAGTGGTCTGGCCGCCACCGCTCTCCTCTACTGGACAGCCATCCTGGCCCTGGTAAGCACCCCTCCTCACTTCAGGCCCGGTGGCCTCACTGCTGGTCCTTGTCCCCATTTTTGCCCTTTGTTCAGCTCTCATCACTCAACGCCTTTGAGTGTGCCTGCGTCCCCTCCCTGCCCAGACCCCGCAAAGACAGTTGCTTTCAGATCTTTCTAGAATCTCCACTTGGGGGAAACAGTGAGTTGGAGGGCCTGGGCATGACCCCTGTGTGGGCCAGTAGGTTTGGATTGTTCCATGATGGAGATGGATTCTACTTTAGTCCTTTGTGCCAAAGAAGTTGGGTGTCTCTGTGGCTTTGAGTGGTGGTTCCCATTCCCTTCGAGCCTTCTCTGTGTGGGCACTGCGTCATTCTGTTAGGGGCTCAAGTCTTTTCTTACATCCATCCCTGCAAGGTAGGAATTATCTCCCATTCCCCACAGATGGGCGGGAGAGCTGAGGCCCAGGGAACGGACATAGCTTCCCCAAGTTCACCCAGCACTTTTAGGGAAGGGAATAGGATTCAGGTTCCGATCTTAGTCAGAACTGGCGAGCTTTTCAGCAGGACAGGCTTCCTCAGGCTACATGGGAATGCAAACATTTTTAAGACAACTGGAGAATTTTTCTATTATTGGGTCAATCCTACAAAGATCACTGGTAAGCCAAGGTGGCATGGTAGCAGCAGTTTGGCAGGAAGAACAACGTGAAATGCTTGGGACCCAAAGAGGTCTTTACTAGACAAGGCATTCCCGGGCTACACGGGGTCTGTGATGTCTAGAGAGCATCCTAATAGTGTCCTGGGGGACCAGCCTTACCTGGGCATATCCTCCTTCTCAGGTAGTTCGTGGGGCTTACTTTCTGGAATGATCTACTTTTTGAGAAGAGCCTGTCTACACTCTGGCTGGCGCTCAGCACACCTGGTTCCTTTCAGTGTTCTGACTCAACATTCCAAAGTGTGAGTTACTTTGCTTCTCGTGTCAGACCTTCATGTTTGGGGTTAGGAGTGATGGGAGAGTCTCAGGCCTCAAAATGCTGAATGTATTTTTCAAGAAATTCTTTCTCCTTCCTCCCCGCCTCTGTCCCTCTGATCCTTCCTTCCTTCCCCCCTTTTTCTTTCTGTTCTTCTTTCTCTAAACTTCTGAGGCCCAGTCTTTGCAACGCTGATGTAGCATGACTTATTAAGAGCTTCCAATATCCTTTATTCTTATCAGAATTGTGTTCCTTTGTCTAGCACCTTAGGGTTTAAAAAAAGAAACTGTAGAATTGCCCAGACTCATGCACACTATTTTGATTCAGCTGTCAAAATGTTTGCAGAGGAAGGTCTGGAAGCAGGCTAATAATCTAAAAGCTGAAGTGAGTCCCTCTGAGGGGTGACATTCTGGTTGTTAACAATGGTTTTATAGTTTTAAAATCATGTGCGTTACAGTCATGATTGTTAGTACTTTTTTGGAATCGTGTTATAAGGGGGGCAGTTTTAAGTTATAATGGTAATAGAGGGCTATATTTATTAGATAAATGTTATTGATGGTTATTATGTGCAAGGCACCTTCTGGATCAGAACCATCCAGTACAATACAATGTGAGGCACCAATGCAAACCACATAGGTAATCTGAAAAATTAGAGTAACCACATTAAACAAGTAAAAGGAAATCAGTGAAGTTAATGTTAGCCATGTATTTTATTAACTTAATATATCCAAAATATCATTTCAGTGTATAATTGCAGCTGTGTGTTCCTTAACTTTGGGGATGCATTCTGAGAAATATGTTTGTAGACAATTTTATTGCTGTGTGATGGTCGCAGAGTGGTGTACACAAGCCTAGATGGTACAGCATGCACAGCTGGGCTACGTGGTACGCACCATCACCATATGCTGTTCATCACTGAAAGGTCATTAGGAAGCACGTGACTGTAATCTACAGTTATCTGTGATATTTTACATCCTTTTGGGGTATTAAGTCTTTGAAAAAGTTTTTATTTCTACTTCAATTTTATTTCAAATTTTATTTTATTTTAAAATTTGTTCTAATTGGTTACTCATGACAGTGGAATGCATTTTGACATACTGTGCACAAATAGAGCACAACTTCTCCTTCCTCTGCCTGAACATGGTGCAAAGTCACACCTGTAGTGTAATCACACACACACACACACACACACACACATATATATATATATATATATATATATATATATATATATATATAGTGATAATGTCTACTTTAATTTTGAAGGATAGTTTTGCAGGGTATAGAATTACCACTTGTCCAGCAGGTAAACATCATCCCAGGATAAGCAACCTATGAATTCGAGGTTGGTCAATGTTTTAAATATTTTGCTCTACTTACTTGTTTTCTGGGAAGTTGGATATGAATCTTAACTTTGCTTTATACAGGGGAGGTAGTTTTTCTTCTTAGCTTCTTGCAGGATTTTTTTTCTTTCTCTTTGATTTTTTTCCATCATAAATATGATAAATCACAATTTATTTATTTATTTATTCACAATTATCCTGCTTGGTGTTCTCTGAGACCCTTGGAGTTCTGGTTTGGTGTCTTTTTTTTTAAAGTTATTGGTAGACCTTTATTTATTTATTCATTATTTATTCATACGTGGTGCTGAGAATCGAACCCAGTGCCTCACACATGCCAGGCAAGTGTGCTACTGCTGAGCCCCAGCCCCAGCCCCAGCCCCTGGTTTGATGTCTTGACATTAAGGTGGGAGAAATTCTTAGTTGCTCTTACTTCAGTGATATAATCTATTCCTTTCTCTCTTCTTTTTTGGTATTTCCATTATACATATGTTATCCTACTGTGGTTTGGAGGTAGATTATCCCCAAAAAGTCCATGTGGTCCCCAAGGTGATGCTACTGAGAGGAGATGGAACTTTTAAGAGGTGGGGCCTGGTGAGAGATTCTTTGGTCATCGGGGATCTTCTCTTGAAGGAGACTGTGGGACCCTTGGCTCTTTCTATTTTTTTTTTTGTTTCTTGGTTATGAGGTGAGTAGTTTGCTCCATCAGGTGCTCCTTGCCATTACCATCCAGCACACTTACCAGAGGCCCAGACCAGTGGGTCCACCCTGTTTTGGTCTGGGACCTTCAAAACTATGAGCCAGAATAAGTATTTTTTCTTTATAAGTTAATTATCTCAGGTATTTTGTTATAGTGATGTCAAGCAGACTAAAACATATAACTTTTGTACAATCTGGCGCATACAGACATGGCTACTGCTCCCTCCCACGGCCGGAAGTGTGAAGGGATTTTTTTTTCTGATATTCACTGCAAGAACCTGATTAAGCTCCTGGAGATAAAACTCACAAAAGTGTAGGGACACCCTGATGACTGGTTTTCCTTGGAGTTTCTGACTCTCAGACTGTCCACACTGCATCCGGCATTCACTAATTACAGTTCAGGTCTCTGTGTCCAGCACTGTTCCCACACAGGCTTCTGCTTGTGAGCTTCTGCTCTGGTAAGTTGTGATTCTCTCTCCAATTTTAGGGACAGTGGTTTGTCCTGTGATCTCATTTTTCTTATGTATCTAAGAAGAGTTGTTGATTTTCCAGTTTGTTCAGCTTTTCCTGTCGTCAGGACAGAGCGGTGACTCCTAAGCTTCTTGTATCACGCAAAGTCTTTGAGGTGCGATGTGTGCTGTATTCGGTTAGGGTCTCAGTGTTGCCCCTGAGGATTCACATGTTGAGATCTAGCCCTCAGTGCTGTGGTTTGGATGTGTAAAAGGCTTGCACGGTTGGCAGGTAATAGAACCTTCAGGAGTTAGGTGGGGCCTCGTGGGAGCTCCTCAGGTCACTGGGAGCATCGAAGAGAATTGTGGGACATTAGTGTCATCCTCTTTTTCCCCTCTGCTTCCTGGCTCATGAGGTGAACAGTTTGCTTCACCACATGCTCTTTTCATGTTGTGCTAGAGGCTCAAAGCAATAAGCCACTCAATCTTAAGCTGGAACCTCCAGAACCACATGCCAAAATAGACCTTTTCTCTCTGTAAGTTAATTGCCTCAGGTATTTCATTATCGTGACGGAAAGTTAACTGATACACTGTGAAGCATTAAGAAGATGGACATTTAATCTGACTATATGCTTATGGGTGTGGCCTTTGGGAGGGCATTAGGATTAGATAAGATTGCCAAGATGAAGTCCCCATGATTGAATCCTGTTGGCTTTATAAGAGTAAGAGAGTGCTTCCTGTTACATGATGCAATGTTCTGTGACAGGGATCTGCCAGCAAGGCCATCACCAGATATGGGCCCTTGAACAGTGAGCTAAATAAACCTCTATTCTTTGTTCCCACATGGAAGGGCCATGGCATGCATGGCCTATTTTCTTTTTAAAGTGGTCTAGCCTTGGGCATTTTGTTACAATGTTGAAAAATGTACTAATACAATATACATTTAATATAAAACAACATAATATTTTATATTTTTTGTTACTCTTTGAAATTTGGTGTGTATTTAGCACTTACAAGCATATGTTACAACCACTTTCTCATTAGCCACATGTGGCTTGTGGCTTCTATATTGGAGAGTGTAGTTCTAAATGGGAGGTTGTTTGCTTGAGAACTGGGTGATGATTTTCTTGGGTATAAATTGCCTTCCCACCTGAGGTTAACTTTTGCAGTATTCAAAACACAATCCAAATGCCCCAGAAGTGTTTTCTCCACTCATCCTATTCCCCAAAAGCACACAGTGAGCATTTACTCCGTGCTTAGTAACCTTAGGCGGAGCAGTTCCTTATTGTCCACAGTTACTTGGTATTTAACTGGGGACCATTTCCTCCAACATCCTGATTTTTTTTTCCTTTCTTTTGTTGCTATTAAACTTAAATGACTTCAGCAGATTTGAGCGTGGGGCTTGCCCAGATGTTTTGCTCTTCCTGTGGGTCCACTTGGTCACTAGAGCTGATAGCTTCCTACTTTTGTCCCTGACAGCAGGTGGACATCAACCCAGGATGACCAACACCTCCCAACTCTCCAACGTTCACATGTAGTGACAGACCCTTCTCAGAGAAGTGAGCCAAAGGGACATTCTCAGACTCATGTCACACACAGGCCTTCTACATTCCTTAGATTGGGGAAAGCGGGTCTCTCCCCCTCCTGCACCCCTAACCTGCTGTAGTCTGTGGAGGTAGCGTGGGTGCGTTTCTTACCCGGGATTGCTGATGCTTCTGGTAGAATTCCGTCAGGTTTAAGTCATCCAGGTTGATCAGCAGGCCTTGCTTACACATCTCACAGGTCTTCAAAGCACCCAGATCTGCTCCTTGAATTAGATAAAGAACTCTATGTAAGAGAGTAGATCTTAAGTGTTCTTAACATGCACTCGCGCATGCACGCACACACGTGATCAATTATCTGTCATTCAACCCTGGGTTGGTTTGTGTTGAAAATTTAGACAGCTGATATTTTGAGTTTCAACTTCTGCATGTTATAAATTCTGAGCTTCGGTGACCTTCATTTAAAGTCAGTCATCTTCTCTAGAAAATGACCTTGAATCTGAGATCTGAAAAATTCCCTTTGTAATCATTTATTATGCAAGCTTCATGTAGGTGAAATTCCCATGGCTTTTAAATAACAGGTCTTGTTACTATTTAAATATAAACATAATGGCTCATAAAATTGGAATTGCTACATGGAAGCTAAGAGTCAGGTAAATAAATCAGTGAGGCCCAAATAGATGGCTGAAGCTAGTTGATGGCTTAAAAATCTACCTTTACTGGCACACAGGTGAAAATCCCAACTGAGAAAAGCGAGGGAGTGAGGGGCCATATGTGGGTATTAGTTAAAAGGAGCATCTGGGCCCATCACCAAAGCCTGAGCTCAGCCTCATTTGGAAAAAGAAGAAACATGAGAAGGCTCCTGAATGTCTGTTTTTATAAAAGCATGCAATTTGGGCTGGGTGTGGTGATGCTAGGTTTGTAATCCCAGCAGCTCAGGAGGCTGAGGCAGGAGGATTGCAAGTTCAAAGCCAGCCTCAGCAACTTAGTGAGGCCCTAAGCAATTCAATGAGACCCTATCTCTAGACAAAATATAAAAAGGGGCTGGGGATGTGGCTCAGTGGTTAAGCACCCCTGGATGTAATCCCCAGTATCAAAAAAAAAAAAAAAAAGAAAAAGAAAAAGAAAAAGGAAAAAAAAAAAAAAAAGCCATGAGCATCCCCCAAGCATAGCTGCTGCATTTAGACCGATGATTTACCAGTGTTTATTTTATGCATCAAAAAGCAGAGGACTTACTGGTTATCTGCATGTGTTTACTAATTAGGGCTTGTGCAGGTTTATACCCCAGTTCTATTTCCCCACTGGGGATATAAAGAAATAGTAAATAATAGAGACTTTTAAAGGGTAAGGATGCATAGTAATCCCTTATCTCCATTTTGTTTGCTTGATTTTTCTTTTTTAGCACCATTCAGTGATGCTCTTGGCTACAGAACATCCCATGTGTCTTCCAACCTAATCCTGCTGAACATACTCATACGAGCATCGGCAGTTACGAGCATTTAAGATCATTTTCATAACACATTTCATGGGTCTTTTTTCCCCCTCTCCCTGTGATAGATGTTTAATTGGCTTAAATTTCTAGTAAGATAAAGCATTGTTTGGCCGAGTCATTAGCAACCGAAATCCACTTTTTTTTTTTTTTGCTCTGGACTGAATTCTTTGCTTGCTGCGTGGACATGCGTTTAAGCATCTTGGGAGTGGGCCTGTGTTTCTCATGCGAGGAGGAGAGGCACACATGGAAACAGAGCTGCAGGAAAGAGGCAGTTACTATGATTATCCTGGGTGTTCGCTCTCTAGTTAAATGGTGTGCTGTCCTTGGTGAGGGAGCATGGCAACAGGCCTGGGGCCAGAGCAGAGTGCTAGGTCTCCTCAGTAGCCTGAAATAGTGATCAGAACATGGAAGCAGAGAGCAAAGGGATCTGGCTGTGGAGTAAAGTTTTCAGAGAGGTGAGGGTGAAAGAGCATCTGTTTTCTAATTGAGTTGCTTGCATTGATGCATTGATGAGTCCTTTTGTTTTTTATTTTTTCTTCTTGGTCATTCTTAAAGCCATTTTTAAAGAAACCCATTCTCTGCCAAGAAAAGTAAATCTACTGATGAGGACTGAGATTATAGACCCTCCCCGGGAGTCAAGAGAGGGCTTCAAACTGGATGCGGTGGTGCACTCCTGTAATCCCAGGGGCTCTGGGCGCTGAGGCAGGAGGATTGAGAGTTCAAAGCCAGCCTCAGCAACGGTGAGGCGCTAAGAAACTCAGCGAGACCCTGTCTCTAAATAAAATACAAAATAGGGCTGGGGATGTGGCTCAGTGGTCGAGTGCCCCTGAGTTCAATCCCGACACACACACACCCCTACCCCTCAAAAAACAGAGAGGGCTTCTTACCTGGTTATAAGATCAGACTGACAAAGGCAGCACATGGAGCTCTCTTTATCTGCTATGTTTCTAGAAAATCAGATCAACTCTTTCTCCTTACCCCTGTGGCCAACAGGCAGCTTTGCCTGGTATCTTAGGTGACACCCATCCTCCTTCCCCAAATAAAAGCGTGTGTGTTTGGGGGTCTCTCTCGGGGGACTTTCTGAATTATTGTTGCACACAGCGTCCACTGGTGGACACGGCCACCTTATGCTTGCTGAGCTTCAACCCCTGACCTGATTCTTCTGTCCCCCTCCTCTGGGGAGGCGATCTTAGCATCTCTGCTCAGGTCTCAAGCAGGAGAAGGATTTGGTAAGCAAGTGTTTCCAGGATTCTTCCCTCCCGTAATTTGAAGGCAGCATTTATGAGCAAGAATCCTGGGCCTGGCAATGCTTCCCGGAGAGTGAGCGGTGGGCAAGGCTCTGAGGCCTGCGCGGGGGTGGCTCGGGTTAATTGTATGGGGGCGTCCTCCCCCACCTACCTGATGTTATTTTCACCTTCAGCCACTTCTTCAGGCACTCCTGGTGGACAAACCGCAGGCTTCCCACACAGCCGCAGGGCTCCAGGAGGGGGTTGGCAGGGGAACCCCCGGCTATCTGACAGATGCGACACAAGTCTGCCTCCTCCTCGGAGTCCTCCTCCAGGAGACTAAATGGAAAACACGGCCTCGTGACCAAGAGTCTCCACATTTGCAGTTTCTACAGATACCAGTTCCCAGGGCATTCAGGGGGGAAGGAAGAAGGAACAATCGCCCCACGTCCTGCCTGCCTGCTCCTGGGGCTCACCCTTGGTCACCCTGGGGCTCATTCCTCTGGACGGTGTTATGCATAATCGATGCACAAGTTCTTTTTTTTTTTTTAGAGTGAGAGAGAGAGAATTTTTAATATTTTATTTTTTTTAGTTTTCGGTGGACACAACATCTTTGTTTGTATGTGGTGCTGAGGATCGAACCAGGGCCGCATTGCATGCCAGGCAAGCGCGCTACCACTTGAGCCACATCCCCAGCCCCGCACAAGTTCTTATATTAGGTTTCTTTGTAGTTCTTGAGATTTGTGAGCCCACGGGACCAGCACGGCCAGCACAACCAAGAAGCCGGGGTGTGCTCAGTGGTACAGCCTGCCCCGCATGCCTAAGGCCCCAGATTCCACCCCAGCAGGCAAAACCAAACACCAAAACCAGGAACAAAAACAAAGGAAAGGCCTCAAGAGGGAAGTGCAAATCCAGGAGCCCCTCCCTGCCTCAGTCGCTGTGAGGAGGCTCTGGTGCCCAACATCACGTGCAGGTGTGTAAACTTGTGGGATTCATGCTCAGGGCTTCGGGGCTTGAGGCTGCCTCTGAAATGATGAAGTCATGTGACCTTGGGATGAACTCCTAATTTCCCCAGCATCCCGTTTCCTGTTCTGTAATAGGGGTGAGGGTAGCACTACTGCAGCCGGCTTGGCAGGGTTGGGCAGGCTGGGTGCCTGGTGACGGGGACATTGAACTTCAGGTGCGTCCAGTGCCTGGCAAAACATTTGTGGCCAGAGGTGTTGTGCTCAATAGGTGTTGATTCAGAGAAGTGATGAACCCACAGACCTGGACGTGAGCTCACCAATAACAACTCTTGCCAGCAAGTGAGTCCACATTTCAGAATGTAAGCTGCTGGTGTTTGATAAGATAGAATCAATGGAAATGCAAGCAAAGATATTCAGGCCCCGGAATCTGAATGGTCTGATGGTCACTCAGGTCTGAAGACCACCGATCTAAGGAGTAGGATTCAAGGGCTCTGTGTTTAATTTTTGTGGGGAGGAGGTGGTACTGGGGATTGACTCAAGTGCTTAACCACCGAGCTATATGCGCAGCTCTTTTTATTTTTTCAATATTAAATTTTAAGTCAAGGTTTCACAGAATTGCTCAGGCTAGCCTCCAACTTGTGATCCTCCTACTTTAGCCTCCCGAGTTCCTGGGATTACAGGGGTGCACCACTGCATTTGGCTCTGTGATTAATTTTTCTGTATGTATATAGTTTATAAATGCCTGACTCCTAATGTAAGCTCTCCCATCTTCTCAAAGGTATTAGTGGGAATCCATGGGCTACTACATTTTGAGAAAAATACATACGTTCACAAAAGTGAAGAAGAGAGAGAAAAAGAAAAAGAGGTCAGACATGAAGTCATCACCCCAAAGTGATTGCACACTAATAGTTTGGGGCACTCCCTTCTGTTCGGGGCACACTGTTATTTAGAGAGTTGAGCTTGTTCTTAGGGACAGCAGGCAAAGGACTCCCATGGATCTCCCTTCCCACCCGAATCTCTTAAAAAGATAATTACACAGAACGAATCCACCACAGTGCCGGAAGACCAGCGGGCCAGAAATATTGAAGAATCCTAGGACAATAGATGCAGAGGTGAGGACACTGACCAGACCTGCTTGCAGTAGAAAACCGTGGAGAAGAGCTGACCCAGACAGTCCCCAGCTTGGGGTGCACAAGTTCACGGGCAGGGCAGTTATGAGGGTAACTAGCTCAAGACCTGCTTCAGCACAGAGGGCCGGGTCCTCTGGGCAGCCCAGCAACAGTGCCCGTGCCTGGGCACTCCCGGAGCTGAGTGCTATAGAAAGGGAACTCTCATAAAGCCCTGAGTTTACAGACAAGTTCATGAGCAATCCCGGTCACACAAAGCCTTCCAATCAGGGAAGAGGGCTGCCGAGGAAGCAAGGCACAGCCGCGGGACAACCGAGTTGGCTGCCTCCATGCTGAACCAGCCACTCCTTCCTCCATGGACTGCAGGGATCACCTGTCACATGTGGACCCCAGCAGCACGGAGGAGAGGAGACAAGAAAGAAGAGCCTGCTGACCCTGCAAGAAATGAATGGGTCAGCTAACGGGGGAGTTAGTTCTCAGGAGGATTCCACTGCTCTGGGAAAGGACCAATGAGAGATAAGAAGAATTTCTGAGGAATTAAAAAAATATATATGATTAACAAAATGAAATTCCAGGTGTAGCGATATTGATAGACAAAATGTAACTCAGCTAAAAGTGTAAAGGTAATATTGACCAATCCACCAAGAAAATATGAGCCTTAATGTGCTAAATAAAAGCCAAATTCTTATAAAGATAAAGGAGGATGGGTGAATCTAAATCATATGGGAAGGTTTTAATAAATAACGTTCAGAAATTGACAAATTCAAAAGAACATAATTGACTAGGAAGATTTTTTTTTTTTTTGTACCAGGGATGGAACCCAGGGTTGCTCAGTCAATCACTGAGCCATACCCCAGCCCTTTTTATTTTTTATTTTGAGACAGGGTCTTGCTAAGTTGCTGACAGAAGTAGGAAGAATTTTTGGGGGGAGTGATATCGGGATTGAACTAAGGGACCCTTAACCACTGAGCCAAATCCCCAGCCTTTTCTTGTATTTTATTTAGAGACAGGGGCTCGCTGAGTTATTTAGTGCCTCACCATGGCTGAGGCTGGCTTTGAACTCCTGATCCTCCTGCCTCAGCCTCCCAAACTGCTGGGATTACAGGCGTGCACCACCATGCCCAGCAGGAAGAAGGAAGAATTTTGATGGCAAACTTTTCAAACTGTATTTTACATGTACGTACAGACCATGAGAGAACAGAGGATATGCAACATTCCCTAATGCCATGGCATATTTGTAGATGTTGAATATGTATTGGGGCACAAAAACTGCAGATCACAATGCAATTAAATTAGGATGGATGCTGGGTGCGGTGGTGCACACCTATAATCCCAGCAGCTCAGGAGGCTGAGGCAGAAGGATCGAGAGTTCAAAGCCAGCCCCAGCAAAAATCGAGGCACTAAGCAACTCAGTGAGACCCTGTCTCTAAATAAAATACAAAATAGGGCTGGGGATGTGGCTCAGTGGTTGAGTGCTCCTGAGTTCAATTCCTGGTACTGTCTCCCCACCAAAAAATTAAGATGGGCAATAAAAACTTTTAAAAGAAAGATAACAAAAGGAAATTTACTATAGCAAATATTTTTAAATCCTTAAATTTATAATAAATAAAAAAGTGTATAATTGATGCAGTATTTCAGGCAGATTGACAGAACAGACGTGAAATTGACAGGGATTGTGTGAGCCAAGAAGGCATTTCAGATCAGGAAGGGAAGGATAGAATGAATGGTTGTGGGACAACTGGTTAAATGTAAAAGAAAAACAAAAAAAACAGACATCAGAACCCCACTTCAAATTACACATCAAAATATATTCCATCTGAATTTAAGAATAGCTCTCATGTAGTAGGAGTTTGCTTTGTGCTAGGCACTCTCTGACATAGGTAAGTATCTTAAACCTGCATATTTTGAATTGAACCCAATTCTCAGCACCACATATAAATAAATAAATAAATAAAATAAAGGTCCATCAACAACTAAAAATATGCATATAAAAAAAATCATGGGGCTGGGGATGTGGCTCAAGCGGTAGCGCACTCGCATGGCATGCGCGGGGCACTGGGTTCGATCCTCAGCACCACATAAAAAATAAAATAAAGATGTTGTGTTCACCGAAAACTAAAAAATTTTAAAAAATCATGCACATAAAATATGAAGTAAATAAAATGGAAAAAGTGAAAAAGTATACGCCTGATATTTGGCAGAGCATTACTATTGATTTTCTACAAAGAATGTTGATATATTTTAGGAGGTAAAAACAATATTAACATTCCCCCCAAAATGTAGATAGGAGACAAGATCAGGCAATGACAAATGAAGATATGCAAATTAACAATAAACATGGAAAAAGTTCAACATCACTAATAAGCATAAAATTTGCAAATTAAACTGATTATAATTTTTGGCTAATCATTTGACAAACATAAAAACTAGGGAATTGGCAAGGGTATAGAGAAAAAGGATTTTTTCAAAATGGTGGTTGAAAAAACTCAAAAAAGCTATAGCTATATATTATAATGAATAAGAAAGATTAGCAAAAATACAGAAAATATATGTCAATTGCATTTGTATACACCAACAAAAAGATTTAAAATTATAATTTAAAATATCGTTTTAATAGTAAACAGAAAATAAAAGAACCTAGAGATAAATGAAAAGGCTTTTATCAAGAAAAAAATCACAAAACTACATAAAAGAGGGCTAAGGTTGTAGCTCAGTGGTAGAGTTCTTGCCTAGCATGCATGAGGAACTGGGTATGATTCTCAGCACCACATATAAATAAATAAATAAATGTTCATTGACAACTAAAAAAAATTTTTAAAAACTACATAAAAGACATTAAAGACAAAAGGAGGAACATACCACGTTTACCAAAGAACCAAACAATATCTCAAAGGTGTCAATCTCCCAATAGCCTGTAGATTCAATGTAATTATAATAAAAATCCCAACAAGCAGACTCTTAAGTATATAGTCAAGGAGTCTTTAAAGAATTGCATGGACATGGTGGCTCACACCTGTATTCCCAGCCATACCTGTAATCCCAGCCATACCTGTAATCCCAGCGGCTCTGGAGACTGAGGCAGGATGATCCAAGTTTAAAGCCAGCCTCAGCACTTAGCAAGGCTCTACACAACTTAGCGAGACCTTGTCTCTAAGTAAAATATAAAAAGGGCTGTGGATGTGGATCGGTGGTTAAGTGGCCCTGGGCTGAATCTCTGGTAATGCACCCCCCCACACACCACCAAAAAAAAAAAAAAAAACAAACCCAAAAAACAAGAAACGAAAAAACAAAACAATGTGGAAAGGGAGCCTTTGCACCATCACTCAGCAAAACCAATAAAAACTGTAGATATTAAGACAGTCAGTATTAAATTAGGGAAAGACAAAAAAGACTAATGGAACAAAAAGAAGCTGAATCAGATTCATACGTGTATGGCATGTTGTGCACCACAGAAGAGGCTGTGCAGAGAAAATCCTGGGACGATGGCATGTTCATAGGGCAAAGTATAAAGTTCACCTCACACCACATATTAAAGCCATTTCCCATTTAAATCCACAACCCCATTCACATTGAGTCCTAAATGTATGAAGTGAAACAGATTTCAGAAGAAAATAGGAAGAATGTCATGATGATGTCAGGTTAGGGAAGGATTCCTTCAACAGGACAAGGTACCAATCACAGTCCACAAAGAAGATGGACATATTTGACTACACTAAAATTAGGAATCTCCTTTCATGACGGGCATGGTAATGCACACCTGTAATCCCGCCACTCAGGAAGCTGAGGCAAGAGAAGCGCAAGTCTGAGGTCAGCCTCAGCAATTTAGCAAGACCCTGTCTCCAAATAAAAACTAAAAAGGGAGGGGGGTGGAGATCAGTGGTAGAGCACCCCTGGGTTCAATCCCTGGTACCAAATAAATAAATTTCATTAAAAGACATAATAAGGAAAAAGATGAACTAGAAGGTGGGAGGGGATATTTCCAATATTTAACTTCAAGGGGTTAGATCAGTAGCTAGAATATATAAAGGACTCCTAAAATAAGATACAAATATTCTAAAAAGAAAAATAAAGACTTACAAGTATTTCACAGAAAAGGAAACACAAATGGTCATTTAACATTTAAGAGAGCACATAAAATACCTAACCTCATTAACAGTCATGAAAATGCAAATTGAAGCCACAATATCATTCTATTCCCCTCAGACTGGCAAATTTGAAAAGCTAATCAGCATAAGAATTGTCAAGGATGCATGACTTGGATATTGCGGGTGGAACCATAGATGAGCATTACTTAGTACAGGGGAAGAAGTGCCACCTGCCAGCCCAGAGACTGCATTCCCAGATAAACATCCCAGAGCACTCTTCCCACGTGCACCAGGAGACGTTCACAAGGATGCTCATGCAACGTTGTTTGCAGAAAACAGTAAACAGCCCACATGACTATGGACAGGAGAACAGGTGTATCCACACAACCAAACACTTTGTGCCCCTTGTGGTGAAGGGAACAAACGAAAGCCCCAGATACCAAGGAGGATGCATCTCACTGATGCTGTGAGGGGAAAAGGCAAGTCTCCGAAGAACAGAGATTCCATTTCTACAGAGTTCAAAAAGGGTAGGAATGGTTCTACAGAGTTTAGCAATGCACATACACGTATGGGAAGAGCATGGAGCAAAAAGTCCCAAACAGGATAAGACAGAATCCAAAGGAACCACTAACACAGTGCAGGTGAGGTCAGGGGGTGGGGAGGTGAGGAGGGAGACCAGGAGATCCGGTGGGCGTGGTGCTCTTGAGCACGACAAGAAGGTTCTGTTAGCTGGAGGTGGGCACAGGGATGTCTGGGGCTCTTCTCTCTCTCTCTCTCTCTCTCTCTCTCTCTCTGTGTGTGTGTGTTAAGAAAATTCTCCAAAGTGTATACATATTATATACTTATTTTTATGTATTCATGTAACTAACACTGGAGGAAAACATTTTAACAGTGTTAAGTGCTATTGAGAAATGGCTTAAAATAGCAAAATAAGACATTTTAAAAAACAATATGAACCAATCTTCACTAAAAGTTGCAATTTTCAACAGTGATTATCTCAGCATGATAGGGTTATAGGTGTTTTCCTTTTAAGTCTTTATTCTAAAGTATTTCCTAAAGTGGACACTTTGGAAATAATAAGAAAAATATAAGGTCTGTTCCATGCAGGAAAACAGAACCATCTGATAAAGCAAGTGTCCTGTGAGCAAGAGCTGTTTGATGCATCACCAGGCCTAGAAGTCCATGCATTTAAAATGATTACTTTGAGCCCAAATGCATCGCTTTGGGATGGTGGCATCCAGTGTTCAGACCAGCATGTCTGAAGCTATCGGCTCAGGTAGGTGAGGATGGGTGGGGCGAGGTTTCTTGGCCTTGTTTATCACAGAAAACCGTAAAGCTAGTTCTGGAGTTAAAGAGGCAGAGGAATAGGTATGTGTTCTGTGTTTTGGTTCCCCCTCTTTTTTTCATTTTTAATTCATTGTCAGGCAGTTTTTCTGCTTACAAATGAATATCCAAAGGATAATCAATGGCCCGAATGAGCCAAACCAACAGGCACAAAGAGGGTTCCCATTTCCGAGAATCAATTTCCAGATCTGCAGGCCTAGATTAGGGCACAGTAAACACCTATCATAAATGAAATGGTAGAATTCTGACACACTGTTTAATGATAGCTTTAAAAAGTATCCCATTTCATAGCTGTGAAATATCCCCAAAATCACCTCATGAGAAAGGAAAGATCAAAGGAAAGGGCAGTTCAAAAAAGGTCTTGCTTTTTTCTCTTTTGTGCATAAGAAAGAACACATAAGATGGAGGCAGGGCCTCCCTCAGCCCGGCCCCTCTGAGGACCAAGGTAACTATGGTAACTGTTTGGGAACCATCTTCGGTTTGGAAGGTTCAAATTCTCGAACTGTTGGTTTGATTTGCGATAAGTCCCAACAGGGAGCTGTGAACTTCAAATGCTGAATGGTTCGTTCTCTGGGGAGATAACAACCTTTTCATGAAAAATCCTGGTTCCTAATTGCTGGGGAGACAAGCCAGCCCTACTCCATCAGAATCCATTACATCTAGCCAACTTTCCTTTCTTAAAGTTATGGTGTTCAAGGGAAAAAACACTTTAAGAATACTGAAGATATTGAGCAGAAACACCAAACTTTTCTTTTTTCATACCTATATTCTAAGAGCACCAAAATAGGGACAATTTCCTCAAAGTAAGCAATCATTAATATGTCAAGGAACGGTCTACCTCTGATTTAGATAAAATTCCCATGACACTCTAATGAAAGCAATGTTTATTTCAGCATTGGAAGAAATGGAAAAGAGTATGTGTACTTATATATGTAATTATGAAACTTCCTCACCTTTCTTGCAATTTCTTGAGTTTCTCAGGGTCTGTCTTTATTTCAGTGGCCTCCTTTACATCTGGGAACCTGGATACTGCCATACTGCTGCCATTATCATTTTGATTTGAGAAATCAGACACTGCAAAGAAAGTAAAAGGTATATTTTCTTGCAGGGACCCAGGCACATGCAAGTGACCTTGTAAGTTCCTTCTTGATGGAGAGGAACTAGGAGGATGCACCGGGGACAAACTGCCTTGAGGATCTGAGAAGAGATCTTCTGTGTATAATGGAGCCCCCTGAGGCAGGTTTGTGAAAGTAATGTCCTCGGCTCCCCTGACGTCAAATTCATGTCCAGTGTTTACTGGGTGGTTTTCAGCACTGGCAAATGGATTCCTATTTCTGATAGGGGACAATGGCCGGTGAACATTGAACCTTGAGTTTCCCTCTGAACTTGAGCTGTGACCTAAAGTCGGTGACAGTGACAAGTCTATTGGAACTTCATCTCTCAGAGCAAAATGCATTAATGATCCAGGAGTGTAATAAGATGAATTCATGGAGGATCTCGAAGCTGTTGGTCTAGCAGAAAGTAAGTGGTCAAAAGAATTTCTGGAACTATTTAAATAGTCTTGCCAATCTCTTTCATAATCATGGATACCAGACCTGTTTTCCGCAGAAATGCGATCACTAGGTACATTTTCAGCATTGAGACCACCATCTTGTCTGGGTTCAGAATTGGTGTCCACTGAATGGAAGGGCTTTTGCTCATTTTCACTTCCACCACCGTCACTGTCTTTAACAGACTCCCCATCAGGTAGTTTGGGCTCCTGGAACATCCTTTGCCCTACAGAAAATTGCCTTGTAGGCAATGGCTCCATTAGGTTGCTTATTCTTAATGAGCCATGACTGGGCTCGCTCCTTCTTAAAGAATTACCTCTGCAATGTTCAGGGGTTTCTTCAGAATTTTTATTTTTGGTCTGAGTAACTGATGTCCCAAGAAATCTACTTCTTTTATGGTTGGAGGGAGAACGGGGTGAGCGCATACCAACCAACAGAAGTTCTTCTTCTACACGGATTTCCTCCTCAGTGTCCTCATCTTCTCTTCCAGCATTTAACGATATAACAGAATAGAAATCTTCATCTCGGAACCTAAAGGGTGACCTTCTTGGCCCCCCCATGATGGCGGGCATGAGTGGTGGCCCCAAGGGCTCACTTAGCACTTGAGAACTCTTCATTCCTTGGAAAGTCTGGGTTGGGGTTGAATGTGGCTCATTCTGGGAAAGAGCACTTGGGTCTCCTTTTCTGGCTCTCTCAAGGGTGTTCTCAGCTGTCATCATCAGTGGTGAGGAGGAGACCAAGTTTCTTCTCTCTCGGGTTGGCCTCTTCAGCTTAGTCTCGCCTGCCCATATCAGGGTTTCTTGTTGAACTACGGGATCTGCATGGACAAGAGACAAATTTGTCATGCTGTTAAAAGTGCCCATGCATGAAAGCCCTTTACACCAAGCATGGGGATCCCTTAACCATAAGAAAAAGCCCTGGAGAAGAAAATGTGAATGGCCAAAATGGTAGGAGGTGCAGGAGGAATGCCACACAGCCGGCTTCTTTTGACTGTTGCTGGGTTCTCCTTTGTACCCTTGTGGAGTTCAGGCTGGTTCTGGGGAAATAGGGTGACCCTGAGGATACAGATTCTTTCTGTGGAAACTTCCAGAATAACGATCCAGCTTCAGGCCAGTCAGGGGCGAGGATGGATAAATACTGGTTTTCATTCTGTACATCATGAAGGAAAACCAGCACTCTGGGAGCAACTTCTACAAAAACGACTGATCCTTTCTCATCCAAATTCATCTGACGTACATTTATGACACTCTGGTTTCTCATACAACTTTATAAAAATTTATGAAAAGTATGTTCATTATGGCAGACTCCTTGCGAGGAAGGCTCTAGAATCCAGTGCCCAGATACACTGAATGAAGACTGTGGCCATGCTTATTCCACTTAGTGAAAATTGCAATTTTAAATCTCTCAAGAAATCACAATCTCCTCTCTGTCATTAGCTTCTAGTAAACTCATAAACTCTGGCCATTATAGAATCCCCAACTTCCCCCACCCTCCCGATTTTATAGTAGGAGGAGGAATTTTTATTGGTGAGATCACTTATTCAAAACTTGTTTTATACAAATAATAAATGTTACTTATTGAGGGTGTACTTTGAGTAGAACCATAACTATATATCTCTTTCTCTCTCACACACACTTACAAACATACACATAAGCCTCGCAGCTCTATGAAATACGTTCCATAATCATACCACATTATAACTGAGGACACCAACACACAGGGAGGTCACATAACTTGCCCAAGACATTTCTAATAAGTGATGGAGTGAACATTTGGACCCCAGCCTGTTTGATTTGAGGTTTGTGTTCTTAACCACTATCCTGTATTATCCCTTTAGAAACTGGTTGGACTTCCAATTTCCTTGTGAAAACCAGGATCCAAAGGAATTCATTGTGGTGTGTGTGTGTGTGTGTGTGTGTGTGTGTGTGTGTGTGGTTGAGGGTTATTCACCTTGATGGCATGGGTAGAAACTGAAAGTACTTCTCTGACCCCATTTCTCTTTTTTCCCTCCTGAAGTGAGCCACCCCCGACTCTGCCTGCTCTCTGTTATTCTGTGGATCTGATGAGACTCTGCTGTCCTTATCACTTAGTCTCTAAAGCAGCTCGCCTGCCTGTCGAGTGGACAGGACTTTGCGGGGCCTGGGAAGGTCTGTGATAACAGCTCTGCTGGGGAAATGCAAATCCTTGGAGCAGCCGGCTCAGCCAAGGGCCAAGTCAATACCACTCGCTTTAATTGAGCTGCCTGGCAGGGGAGCCCCGGGCTTCAGAGGCTAACATCCTAACACTGGGTAAGCTTCTTTTATTGTTAACTGCACAGGACACTCACAGACACAGTGCGAATCTTTACTCATCAGCTCTATCAGTTAAACTCTCCTACCAGGCCCCTCATGGGGTTTATAAACCCCAGGAAGAGATTTATCAGCAATTCAAGGACTCCTTGAGCATCTGGCTATGTGTGCACAGGAGTCTGACTTGTTCGCCCACCCCACGGGGCTGATCCCCACTTGGGAGACTCGTGCTTCTACATAACCAGCTGAATTCTTTTTCTTTTTTTTTTTTTTAATTTTTTATTGTTGGTTGTTCAAAACATTACAAATTTCTTGAACCAGCTGAATTCTGATCATTTATTTCTTTCTTTTGAGGAAAAAAGTGATACGAAGGCATCAAAGTCTAGCTCTGATTGATCAGTTTCCATTTTGAATTTGAGGAGGGCCTCAGAAGTTGGCTCACGGTGCTGGAATCCAAGACTTCTGGTCATTTTTAGAACTCACCTCCCTGGCTAGAGGGTGAGGGGCTGCTCCCCATCCCCACCCCCGCTGCCCCTGAGCTCTGAGCAGGGAAGGGGGAGACACCTGGTGGGCTAAAGAATGAGCTGAAAACAGAAATTGGAGACTCAACAGGGGCCATGAGCTCATTTCCTGGAAGCCACTGAGCTGTCATAGGGTGACGGGGGCCTCTGGGGCAGAAGTCCCAGCTACACACAGCACCACACCTTGCTGAGACTCCTGCGGTTCCCAACAAAACACACCGGGGACTGCATCTTCACGTTCCCTGTCACCACAACTGTCTCCTCTTTAAAAATTCAATCAGAGCTTTTCTGGTGTGTATGTGTGTGTGTGTGTGTGTGTGTGTGCATGCGCGCGCATGTGTGTTTCCTAAAGGTGACAGACTGCAGCATTCTATATTTATGCTATTTCAACCCCATTTTTTGGTGTCTATCAAAGAGGGAGCAGACTTCAGGGCTGGGGATGAACACTCCACTTGGTATGCCAGGGACGTGCTATTCATAGTGCAGACACTGGATGCTGCTCTGAGGCCTGCCTGGCCTCCAGCTGTGGCGGGGGGCCTGCCATCGCCAGGAGTTCCAGGCATGTGGAAATGAAACCGGAACAAGCGACTGTCTGCCCTGAGATGATGCCTTTGGTCTGGACTTCCTCGTGTGCTTGACCAAGAGTGTCCTAATTCCAACAGCCATAGACTTTTCATTTTTTCCCCCCTTCTGGTTATAAAAGCGGCCTATGATCACTGGAGAAAATAGAGGAGAGGATGAACTAATCCAAGTCTGCCCATGACTAAGGGCTCAGGTGACCATTGCTCATGTTCTGCGGAGTTGCAGGCTAAAGACCCCTGGTTGTTCCCATCCTGCAGTAATGCTTTGGCTCAGCATTGGAACCATGAATTAAATGCCTTCAGATGGAGGCATTTAATGTGTGGTTTACCTCATAATCCCCGCTATGAATCTCTCCTGTCGTACCCACCTGCTCCCTGAAGGCATTTGAACTTATAACCCAGGCCTCCCTTATTCTAGAGGTTATTCCTTTTAAAAAAAAACAAAATTGGTATGTTTCTGTATATGCAACTGTATGTCCTGCTTTCTTTCTCTAAACATTTCATTGTATGCATTATCTCATGTCATTATTCCTTAATGATAATATGAATGTATCATAATTTGTGAACTCTTCCCCTGTTCCTGGGCATATAGACAGTTTTGGGGTTTTTGCTGTCAACGGATCCCTCTGTGATAAATTTCCTTGCTTGCGCATCATTGACGACACACCTTCTTAGAATAGATTTGTGGGGGTGGAGTTACCAGGTCAAAAGGTATGAACTTTCTAGAAGGTTTTGACACATGTTGCCAAATTTCTTTCCAGTTTGCACCAAATTACCCTCTGGGGGAGGCACAAGAACATGGTTCTCATAACCGTGTCCCCAGCAATCCTTGTCGATAGCATTTGACACAACAGTGCCAGGAAGTATTAGCTCTTAGTTTTACGACCACTATTAAATATTATTTTAAAATCCTTAGCCAAGTTGGCAGGCCACATTTAGCTCACTTGTGAATTTACATTTATTACCTATTAAGGCTGAACTTCTGTTTTAAGTGTTCGCCTATGTGTCTCTGCAAAATTGTTACCCTTCTTCTCCATTTTTCTCTTAGGTATTTTGTGTGTGTGTGTGTGTGTGTGTGCGCACATGTGTGTTTTATTGATTTTTTTCTGTATATTATCTTGGTTACATTTGCTTCAAATCTCTCACTGTTCAAATATCTGACTCTATTCCAATTTATTCAAGCCAAATTAGAACGTGAGGAAAGAAACTAAAGAGAGACTCTAATTGGGGAAAGAGAAGGAGCCCTGGGATAACAACTCAGGGAGTCACAGGAAAATAAAACTTGTCCCCTAGGTGCAGATGGGGGGTTGAATGAGCCCCATGGGTCCAGGAATGTTTCATGTGCAGAGAACGTCAGCTTTCAAATAATATCAGAGTTCACAGAGAGCCACTGGGGAGGTGGCAGGACAGAAACTAACAATGGTTCAGGCCTTCTGTGTGGACCTAATATGTACTGGTGCTGGTCTGTGTATTACTTCACTAAGCCACTTTAACAATAGGGCAAGGTAGATTTTCATTATCCTTGTTTTAAGATAAGGGAACTCTATCCCAGTGTGGCTACATGACCATAAAGGATCCCACTGCCCGGAGGGAGAAGGGGAATTAGAACCCTAGAACTGGGGTCTGCCCTAAAGCTCCTGCCCTTTCTCCTGCCCAAAAGACATTCTGTAACTGGGGACATCTCATTGCTACTGGTTCATGTGTACTTTAATGGCATCTCATTCCAAGCCATCTAAATACTCCATATCTATATCTATATCTATCTATCTATCTATCTCCCATTTAAACACAAAGGCTACCACGTTCATTTAGTATCAAGAAAGTGTGATACTCAGTGGTTTCTCTGAGAGCAAATTTTGGTTATGACACATTGCTTCTCTTGAGTCCTAAGTGAGCTCCTTAGGTGCTGTTCTCTCCTTCCTGTCACTGCAGGGGACTGTGACAGGGTTAGCAGAGTAGATGGCATGAGCCTTTGGGTGCATGCTCAGGACTCAAATTTAGAAAGAGGAGCGTTCCACCAAGCCAGTGTTTGAAATAAAACATATATTCATTTTGATATTTCTTACACACTGAGATCTTGCTGCTATGACTGCCCTGGATCAGAAAGGCCATCTCAGAGATAAACAGTCTGCTATCACGGACATCCATTGTCCTGCTTTTCCATCTTCCCCCAGCTCCTGTCCACTCAAAAACACACCTTGTCATGCTCATGGAGTTATGGGAGATAAAATAAAAGATAAACTCTTCCACTGCTTTTCCCACCAACATCTATTGGAGGAGGGGAAAAAAAAAAACAACCTCAAGATCAAATAGTTTGCTTTTAAAACCTTTTAAGTATTTCACTTTAGGGTATTCTCCATCACACAAAAGCATAAGCATCTACAAACCAGGAAGAATTCATCAGGTGACAGCACAAGTCGGTCCTCTTCCCTGAGGACCAAGGTACGGCAGCCACCGTCCTTACCTGCTCCCCAGAGGGTCTGTGCCTTTGCAGGCAGCTGTGATTTCTGTCTGCTTCTGTCCCCAGATGCTCTTGGGCTGTGCATCTCTGGGCTGACTGTCAATCTCCCCAGGTTTGGCCTCCTCTTCCTTGATAAAATCTTTGGTGCCTGTGCTGCTGAAAGGTGCAAAATCTTTTCAATAATTAATTTTTTACAGGGAAACATCCATATAAAGAATGCTCAAAGGGCCCAACAATGGGGTGTCTGGGGGCGGGTCACAGGAACTCAAGAGATCAGAGTAGCTCTGGGGAAACCTGGTTCCACTCCCTTGTAGTCACATGAGCTTGGGTGAATTTCTTTACCTCTCCAAGCCTCCTCCTGTTACATGGAAATAATACCTACTTTGCAAGACTATGATCACCATTAATGAGCACCCATGACACCTGCAATGCACAGGGGTCTATCCTTTCACTAAGAAGTTTCTAGTTTCCAATTCATGTTTGGATGGGCCTGTCAGCAATATTGTCCAGAAGGCCTCTGGGACACTCAAGGTCCCTTGCTCCCCAAGTGCTCACCCAAATTTGAATCACATATTTTGTACTTGCATATTAATGTCCTTGGGTTGTTTTGTGGCAAACATTACCTTACAGGAAGATTCCAACCTTCGGGGACCATCCACTTTTCCTTGCCCATGTCCTACCCACCAGTGTGCGGGTACAGGAAGCAGTAGCTAGAGTGCTACTGTGGACTGCATTCCCAATGAGCACTTGTTAAAAATTCATATTTGGAATTAGGTTGCTACTTGGTATGAATGTCAAGTTTCTTCTTCACGTGTATTAAGCATCAGTGCACGTGAATATGAGGGAAAGTCGCAGCATTTTCCAGGCACCTCTACAAGTTCTTGGGCTCATAAGGCAGTTAAATTGTGAATATCTGCACTTACTCCCCCAGGAGAATTTGCCTGGCTCATCCCCTTTTAGACAGTTTAGAAGTTTCACAAGTAGATGCAGCCAGCAGGCAACAGGGTAGAGCTGGGACAGGACCTGCTGGCATGTGAGAGCACAGCCCGTCCTGGCATGTGGGGACAACTGGATTCATGTTTCAGTGTGTAGGCTGTGGTTGTGTGAAGTTTCTATCCAGATTCAGGGAAGGGAGGAAAGTTCTCTTTGGCAGACTGTGAAGGCCAGTTTAATACAGGGACTAGGTCCGCTTCCCTCTAACTGGAGGGCAGGCAAAGGGCCCGTGCACCACAGGGAACTTACTAGAGGGGGGGGGGGGCCTCTGGTGGTGTTGAGTCAGCAACAAAGCAAGTTGGTAGGGCCTAGAGAAGTTGTGCCTTGGCCATAAAGGAGGAGGAGAGAGTGGAATTTCTCTGGAAAATGAGAATATATTCTTTGGAGGGAGTGAGGGAAGGAGAGAGAGAGGAAGGGACAGGGCTCTTTGTGGAGGGGGACAGTAGGAGGGGGTCTGGAGGAGGAAAGCATTTTCTCAGCACCCAAAGTTGCAATGCTTGAATCCAGACAGGCCCCATCCCTCAGCTCTCAGAGACCAACAGCGGCTTCTCTCCCCTCACCTGATTGACAGAAGAGGAAGCTGTGGGATTCTCGATGAGGAAGAAACAGAGCAACCAGGGAAGGGATAGGCTCGAGCTCAGGCCAAGTCCTAGCTAGAAGGATTTCACTTTGATTCCCAGCAGAATATTCAAATTCCTCCGCCACACCCACCTCCAGGCAGCAGACCCTTCAACTGCTGGCAGATGGACCCTCTGACTCCGACTCCATCCACACACTTTCAGGAAGTCTCTTTCCCCAGTCTGCACCAGCAAGCAGGTCCTTCAAGGTCTGTTTTTTTTTTTTTTTCTTTGTCCACTGAGTCTGCTTTACTCTGCCTTTTCCAGAGGCCTTGCTTTCAGCCTTTGAAGGCCTTTAGCATTTAAATATTCAAAAATTGCTTAACACTTTTTTTTTTTTTCCTCTCCAAGTAAACTATAAACTCCTTGAGGACAGATACTCTCTCATGGCCAGTCTGTAGGTCGCTTCACACTGTTACACAAGACTAATAACAATGGCTTAGTCTTCGCAGGGCTCCAGAAGATACATTCAATCCCAGCTACGGGGAACTTCAAAACTAGAATCATTTTTTTGATGTGCAAAACACCTAAGAAGGCTTAGGAGAAAAGATTATTTTGTTGTTGTTGCTCAAAAAACTGCTTTCTTTAAAATATCAGATTTCTTAATTTCTAAAATGATTATGTGTCTCCTGTCATTGAGCTCCAGCAAACTGAACTAATAAAGCTGGACACCCAAAGATTATTTTACTAGGTCTGGCAGTGGAGTAGCATTAGGATCCCCTGACCTTTGGCAGTTTGAACCTCAGTTTCTGCAACTGAAAAATGGGAATATTCCTACCTTAAGTTACTGTAAAATTTAGCAATAATATACATACATGACCTAACTTTGTGTCTGGAGCCTATTAGCTGCTAAACCAGTAACTGCTCCTTCTACCATAATGGATACTAATACTTCAAACCGAGGAAAATCTGAAGTCATTCCCATGAGAGAAGTGAATTTGACCAGAAACTTATTGTCATGCAGGCTTTGCAGGTTGAGAATAACTTATTCAGCAGCCTGCAATCCTGTGTCATTCTTATTGATTCTCTCTTCCAAGCCTTCTTTTCTAAAATCCAAAAGGCAAATAGCAATTTTTTTTATTATAATTTGTTCAACAAATACCTGTGTGCCTTTGCTATGCAATGATTGAGGGTTCACAAAGATGAGCAAGACATTTTGGTCATGACCTTAAAGGTTATGATTTAATTTGGCTGCACTGCTCACTTCTTGTCTGAGGTACCCTTTACGTCCATGGAAAGCAAGCTCTTGCAAAACGTTCTTTCTTCTCCATCTACAATCACAGTCACAAATGAGTGACCTTGACTGCATATTTTGCATACATGGATTTAAGAGTTTCAGACATTCAGCAAGCCCACCAAGTTCCTAATCATCTTACCCACATGAATGGTGAACCAAATTTCAGAACTGATCATGGAATGGTGGCAACGCTAATAGTCTGCAGGAAATCTAAGTCATATGTGCCCTAAGAGGTGAACTATAAAATTCCTCTTCAGGTAGCAGGACAAGCCCTCTGCCTTAGAAAAACAGGAAGGAGTTATGTTCAGAAGTTTCATCTCCTGGTAACCCAATATTCTGCATGTCAGTGAATTTGGAGAAGACTGCGTTTTGCTTCAGACAACGTGTAGCCCATACCCTCTTTCAGTATCTGAGCAAAGGGATGCCTCTGATAGCAAAGAAACCAAACAGCTGTTTTGATAAAGGGTATATGCTCCAGTTCTCTTGATAAGCTGGGAAACTGGAATTGATATGCAATAGATCTTAATTGGACCAGGAAAGGAAAAAAAAATGGCAGAAGTCATATATATAATCTCCCTCACAGCTGAGAACCAAGCCATCCAACTGTCTGTGCTCATTCCATGCACTTGATAATGGTTCAGTTCCCTCACACCACTGGGCCCCTACACAGACAGTTCTTGACAGACAAAATTGAAAAGAAAGAGAAAGAGGAAAATACAGTTCCTGCACCTTTATCCTTGTTCAGTGCTACCTTGACTGGCGTCCCTGGTGCTTAGGTGCTGCTGGGATTCCATGTAGGAGATCCTGCTTTGAAAAGGTGATTGCTCCCTTTGGATCATGAGAAGAATTACAGCTTAATTATAAGAGCCAGTGTTGCCTGGTGTAATAGGCAGCTTTCTATATGGCCACAAATAATAGGTCACATCTATTTGCCTATTTGAGTCTGCTGGAAATGTATGTTGTCTCACACACCCAGAGGAGATCTTAATTAAGGCTTCATTATGTACCATAAATATGTTTTATTTTGGAACGCAGGAGGTGGGATTTTTTTTTGGATTTTAGGAAATGCAATGCCTAATAAGTAGGCAGGAAAGGGAATGTCAACACTGACTGAGCCCTTTCATCTGTCCCTCCTCAGCACGGTCTGGATGGGCTTTCAGTTCCAGAGTATGTTTTCACAAGGACCCGCCTGGTGCCAGCCACCCTTTCAGGGCAGCCTCGGTGACTGCTTATTCATATGGCCACGGGTTGAGCAGACACAGAAGAGCCTGCTGGGTTTCTGGCGGTGACGTTCCAGAGAGGGCCAGACACAGGAGTTAAGAAATCAAGAGAGTCTTGAGAGATGATGGGATTTTATTGATCGTTTACTTCTTCTAGGGGAAGCTGAGCCCAAAGCAAGTGGTGGCGCTGTCCAGTCTTCCTGCTGCCCTGCATACCACACCTCCTGGTATTGTTCATGGCATTGTTCTGGCCCCTCTCCTGTCATCTGCCTTCTGGAAGCCTGATGTTCCCCTCTCCCTGACTCCTCTGGGCTGCGTGCCTTGCCAGCGGCGACTTACCATATGAGGTAAATCTTACTGGGCCTTCTGGGGCCCGACACGCACAGCACAGGTGTCTCGGATGGAGTTGGGCAGGAGACAGGGAAGTAGCAGAGGGATGAGGGAGACCCAGGTGTGGGGCTTGAGGTGGTGGGAGTGTAAGTCGAGTAGGTGGGAGGGAGAGCCGGAGGAGTGGAAGAGGAAGAGCACTGGGCTGTTGGGGAGGCTGGTGGCACTAGTGGCAGGAGGAGGCAGCAGTAATTGGTATTGGGCTGCATGGTGGGAGAGAAAGCAAAGACGGAGCAGTAAGGGGAATATTCAACACAGAACAGGGGGTGCTCGCTGCTGTCACCTGCATAAAAGAAAAAGAGCAATCAGGAAGCAGCACCCGCCGGTGGGAAAGGACATTTAAAAAGTCTGAGAATGAATCAAAACTCAAAAATGGTTCTTCGGGGGTAGGAGTGGGGCCTCCAGGTGTCGCAGGCACAGCAGGCCTGGCTCCTGCCCAGGAGCCTCCTCGCCTAGATCTGAGTCACCCAGGAGTTAACCAAGGGAAGTGGCATCACCTTCACACCCCTTTCCGGCCAATAGTCTTGGGCAGACCTGGCAGATGTAGGGAAGTTATTCCCCCAGCAAGTTCCCGAAACATCCTGAGGCAGCCATGTGAAAGGCGCGGTCCTCCCTCGTCCCCCACAGCCAGTCTAACAAGCTGTTCTGGCGGCAGCAGATGGTGGCCTGCAGGGCCTCACTGCCTTCAGGCACTCGCCCCCGGGCTCCAGCTGCCCCCCGCAGGAGGTTGTGGTCATGCCCTGATCTGGCCTTTCTGCTCCAGAGGGGAAGCTTGGGGAAAGAGAAAGCTGCAGAGAGACCCTGGTGGGATCACGGGAGGGGGAGGAATCGAGGAGGGACAGGCAGGTGGACCAGAGAGGTGTCCAAGTGAAATCAATGACTTCAACACTAACCTCACGCTCTACCTGCCAACTTCTCTGGAGGCAGAACGCGGGCGCCTGATGGAGTCATGATTCAGAGCAACTCCCTCATGCCTGCCCCTAGCCAGCTTGGTCACCTTGAGTCCACCGCTTACCTTCTCAGAACCTGTTTCCTCATCTGCAAAATGAGGCGGGTGTTTTCTCTGGCCTCGCTTCTCCTAGGCTGGTGCTTAGACGAGCAGCCATGAACGTCACCTGGGAGCTTCTTAGAAATGCAGAATCTCAGCCCCCCCCCCCCAAACCTACTGTGTCAGAACCTGCATTTTAACAAGGTGTTTCCCATGAACATTAAAGTTTAAGAAGCAAAGCTCTGAGACAGCTGCCCAAACCTCTGGGATGAGCATCTTTGTAGGGCTCCTTCAAAACAGTTTTGCAGAGTCCTGCATGGGAGATTCGATTGCTACTATGGTTAGGATCAGTGCCCTCCAAAGATCCATGTGTTAGAGGTTTGATCCCCAGGTTGACGTAGATAGGTCATTGAGGATGTGTCCACAAAGGGGGTTGTGGGTCCCTGGTCACCTTCCTCTTTCTCTCTTTCACTTTCTAGCCATGAAGTGAGCTTTCTCGCTTCACCACAGGCCCGAAGCAAATCTGTCTACCCCAATCTTGCACTGGAACCTACAAAACTCTGAACAAATATAACCCTTTTCTCCTTATAAGTTAATTATTTCAGGTATTTTGTTAGAGTGTCCTGAAGCTAACTAACACAGAAACTCTGGCTCCGGGATGGAAACAGGAATTTGTGTTTCAGTGAAGCACCTCCTTGGTGACTCTTATTCAGTAGAGAAGTTTGGGAAATGCTGCAGTTAAAATCAGCTTTGATTCTAAAATGAATGGCTGAAATCATTGTAGCCATCCAGTTGAAAACTATTACATGAAGTGGAGGGTCTCAGTCCAATGGAAGGACTCAGGAGTGTCTCTGCCATAGATTCAAGCAGATATAATCTACTTTTCCTTCCTACCTGTCTCCCAGAGTGGTTTACTTCTCAGTCATTTTTCTCTCTGGGCGGTTGTCTTCCTCTATTCTTCCTTTAACTGTTCTTTCCTCCCAAATCTCCTCTGTCACCTGTCTTCTGGCTCCACCCACTCTCACAGGGGAGGAGGCACTCTTGCCATTTCAACCCCCTCTGACTCGCTGAGGCCCTTGGATTCCCTCAAGTGGCAGGAGTGCCCTGATGAACAGCAGACAGGGGACCCGGCATTTCTACCCTCTATCCTTCTTGCTTCTCAAAGACAACACCACAGAAGGGGGCCCACCCTCTTCTTGCTTCCTCAGCCTTGGCAAAGGCAGCCTCCACTGGCTTACTTTTCTGGGTCAGATCCCTGAGATCTCTTTGATTCCTCCTTTTTTTCCCTGATTCCAACTTCCAAGTCACGAGGTTCTGCTAGGCTTCCTTCCTTAACCATCCCTCAAGCCCATGCCCTCTTCTCTATTCTCTCTGCTCTCATTTCTCCCCGGGTCGACTGCAAGGCTGGTCTGGTCTCTTGCAGTCTGGGTCTGGCTGCCCTCACCTTCCCAACTGGTCCCTGCTCCTTGCTATGGCCAGAATCAACATGAAAAATCTGGTCTGGGAGCTGGGGATATAGCTCCGTTGGTAGAGTGCTTGCCTCGCTGGCACAAGGCCCTGGGTTCAATCCCCAGCACTACAAGAAAAGAAAAAAAATCCGGTGTGACTGTATCACTTCCCTGCATAGTCCCCTTTGATAACCAATGCTCCATTGCCTTCAGCATGACATTCAAGGACCTTGGGGACCTGGTCCTATAGAGCCTAAACTTTATATTCTACACTTCCTAATTTGCAGCCTGACTCTATCTATACCAGAGCTTTTCAAACTCACAGGTGCATGTGAATATCCCTGAGATCTTATTAGGTGCAGATTCCTAGTCAGCAAGCCTGGTTGGGGCCTCAGGTTGTGTTTTATTTGTTTGTTTATTCATTTATTGGTACCAGGCATTTAACTCAGGGGTACTTTACCATGAGCCACCTCCCAAGCCCTTTTTATTTTTTAAATTTTGAGACAGGGTCTCAATAAGTTGCCAAGGGCCTTGCTAAGTTGCTGAGGCTGGTCTTTAACTTGTGATCCTTCTGTTTCAGCCTCCCAAATCACTGGGATTGCAGATGTGCGCCACTGTGCCTGGCTTCTGGTTTGCATTTCTAATAAGCTCTCAGGTGATGCTTCTGCTACTGGTCTGGGGTTGTGTGGAGACCCAAGACCCTAGACTATTTGTAGCTCCTTGATGTCTGTCTATCCATCTCTCTCTCCTCTAGGCCTTTGCAAGCTCAGCACCTCCTGCTGGGCACAACTTCCTTGCTCTCCTCGCCTGGTTAGATCTCATCCTTCAGGAGTCTCACCTTGTTCACTCCTTCCCACAGGTTCTCAGGACTTACCTTGGTCAGGGCAAGCACTGCACTGTTTGCCCTGTTGGTGTCCTGGCCGCCCAGGGTCTGTGTGTTTTATCCCCAGAGCCCAGCAGTGAATGAAGGACCAAGTGAATGAGTGATGAGTGGAAAATCCAATTTGCCCTGGTATCATGCACCCTGGGATGGGGAACTGGAGGTGGGGAGCAGCTGAGTGGACCTGTTAACCTCCCCATAGGTACTGAGTAAATGCATGCCTTCTTCTTCAGTGATCAAATACTTTAAGGTTTTTTTATAACTAAGTTATAACACTCTCACATCTCAAACTACTTTGCCCAAGCCTAGCAGGTGGTGTTGGGAGCAGGCTTTGGAAGCAGTGGAAGGACTAGGGCGGGTGGGGGGTTCTACCTTTACCAAAGGCTGATACCCAGGGTCTTAATCTTCTATCTGCCTGGTGAAGTAGCAACACTGTAACTCCATTTTACTGATGAGGAGACTGAGTTGGGAAGTTGCCAGCTCACATTTATAAGGCTATAAAGTGGTAGAGCCAGGATTCTGAGCCAAGATTTCACATTCTGGGCTCCGTGATACCTCCCAGCCCCTCTGTCTCAGAAGCATTTGTAAAAAGGGATTGAGAATCATGAATTTCTGTAAAAAAAATGATTCTCTGTTCTCTCATTTATATTGTTTTGTTGTTTCTGACTTGGGCAGATAGCTTGGACTGTTGTTGGACACCAGTTTGACTTGCTGGGAAACCCATTCATCTTGGCCTTTCAGAGAAAATCTTCAATAGAATTTATTTGCAAGGCAAATTATGAAGATTTCAGGATTTGCCCTCAAATTCCTCTCCCAGGCTGCTCTTTAAATATTTCCCAATCCAAAAGAGACCGCAGTTATTTTAGATTTCTATCTTTTAAAACCCGAATTCACCACTCTCGCTTAGTTTTACAAGAACATGTCTTCAAGATAAGCTACAGTGAGGCAGGATAGGTCTCTCACTCCGCCTGCAAATCTGAATCTGGTTAATGACTGACATTGAACTCAATAATCAGTGAGGATGATTTCAGAACACTTGGCTTTGTTTTAAAGGGCAAGATTTTGGAAGCAGCCTCCCAGGACTCCATCCAGATCCATTTTCCTGAAACATAACTGGGGGTTTCTGCCCAGGCTCCAGGTGAGAGCAGAGAGCAGGAGAGGGCACACTGGCTTCCCATGTGCCTGGCCCTGGGGTCAAGAGCACTGCAGGACTCCAGGAGCCAGAACCCCACAGCACAACGGCCTTTGGATGCCTCTTCCTGTCCTGGAAGGGAAAGAGGAGGCCCCTTTCCAACCCAGGCTGGGGCTGGCAAAGGTCTTCAGAGCAGGAGGGAGTTGGAGACCACCATAGCCTCCCGATCATCCCTGTACCCCTGCATTTGCTGAGCCTGCTGACGGCTCTGCAGCTCGCCAGCCCACATAGAAGCCTGAAATACATGCAACTCTGCGAGGCGTATTTCTCACCCACACCAGTGTTCACTGTGGTTGTGAAGGATCCTGCGTCAGCTACACATCAGACCCAAGTGGGTCTTGACACACTGCCTGAATTTTCCATGTCCTCTTTGGAGACAAAGCATATCTTTGGCTTGGTGAATAACTCCTGATTATTGGTCTTTTTCCATTTTGTGTTATGCTTTGGAAACTCAAAAAGTGTAGTCAAAGTATGTGTACCTGCATTTATGTCAGAGATTTTTAAAAAATACACCTCTGATTTTTGTGAAGAGAAAAAAATAGGGGGGTGGGGTGGGGATAAGCTTTAGACAAGGAAAATAATGTTTTTCTGTACCAAGTGCTGCTTTCACATGGGAGGTATCATAATGCTATAATTTATGTAGTGGTTACAGTGTTGTGTGCTATTCTAATGGCTGAGTGTGCTTATCACTGACTCTTCCTGGCAATCCCAGCAGATGGGATCTCTTTTTATCCCTTCTCCATTTCACAGATGATGAAACTGAGGCACTGAGAAATTACTTGCCAAAAAGTACACAGCAAACATGACATGGGGACCAGAAGGTATCCAAGTATTTAAAAAAAAAATACTGAGGATTGAACTCCAAGCCCTTTTAAATTTTTTGAATACATACACATATATGATTTTTTTGCCATTTTTTTACTAGTACATTATAGTTGTATGTAATAGTGAGATTTGTTGTTAACATATTTGTACGTGCACACAATAAAATAATCTAATTTGGCCAATATCATTCCCCAGTATTAACACTTTCCTTCCCCTTCTGCCTCCCTCTGGTCCCTTTCCTCTACTCCACTGATCTCCCTTCACTTTGCATGAGATCTGCCCCTTTCTTTTTCCTTTCTAGCCCCCACATCTGAGAGAAAACACAGGACCTTTGACTTTCTGAGTTTGGCTCATTTCACTTAACATAATGTTCTCAAGTTCCATCCATTTTCCTGTATATGACATAGTTTTCATTTTTCTTTATGGCTGAATAAAACTTCATTGTGTATATATACCACATTTTCTTTATCCATTCATTTATTGATGGACATGTAGGCTGGTTCCATAGTTTGGCTATTGTGAATTGTGCTGCTATAAACATGGATATGCATGTATACAGTAGGCTGACTTTAATTCTGCCCCCAATTTTTTTATTTTGAGATAGGTCTTGCTAAGTTTCTGAGGCTGACCTCAAACTTGCAATCCTCCTTTCTTAGCTCTAGAGTCAATGGGCTTACAAGTATGCACCACCACCCATCCAGCATTTTAATTAATTAATAAGCATTTTAATTCCAAAGTATTTGCCCATCAACCACTCACCCTGCCGCACAGAGGGAGATAACAAGGAGCATCACAAGTCAACTTATCCAGAAACAGTTCCAGGGAACCATAAACTTAACTTAAACGTGTGACCTCCAATGGACACAAGTGTGAAGAACAGTAAGAATCTGGTGCCTTCTTGGTTATGAATCTGTTTGTGGAGGGCACTCAATGGGCCTGAGTTGCTAGTAGTGATTTCAGGGGTTCTAGAGGGCATGGATTATCATCACAGGTTTATGGTAAGGCAAGCCACACTCCCCAGCTACACTCTTCTTATTTGGGAAGAATCTGGCCTCACACAGTATGGAAGGACAGCTGGCCTGTTAAGTAGATGTCACAAAGGGATTTCACTGTGTTTGATGCTTCAGGTCTGAACTGGAAAGAAGGTTTGGCCTTGCACTGCCAAACTGGGGTGATTCCCGAAATGCCTTAAGAAAAATATTTTTATATGGAAATGAAGAAAAGCAGGCAACTGCATTCAACTAGTGGATCAGCTCAATGTCCAGATAATTCAGGAAACAACTCCTCTTTTTCTGCAACAGCAGAGCATTCACTTCAATTGTCTGCATCGTCACCACGCCCAGCTTAATTTTTCCTGAACAGACTCAGCTTAAATTCTTGCCACAGTAGTGGGCTCTCATTTCCTACGCTAACTGGGAACTCCAAGGGTGGGTCCACACGAGTTAAAGGAATGGACGAGTGGATCGGAACACACTAGCACTTTGCTTTTAGGCAGCTTCTTGATCAATGCAGATCACTGCACACCTGATTTGGCACTGCCATCAATCTCTAGGACTGCTGTGCTGGACAGGCAGCTGGTTCCTGTCTAGCGCATGACTACCGGGTCTTGGATATAGGCTCAGGCCGTGATATGACAGTGAAGCTGGCAGTTTGTAAATACTTCTACTATAAGTGACATTCCTCATTTGATGAAAAAGATGTCTTTTTGCCAATTTGGCTCTCTTGCTTAAACCTTGATGTTTTTCAGTCTGGTAATTCTTCAAATTTGATTTTTCATAGAATGGAAGGTGAATTAATTCACTCTTTTTGTCAGTGCTGTAAGTTCCATATGGAGTTTGCTCAATCTGAAAAAACATCTGTATTAATCAGACACACTAAATCATCAAGTGGGCCTCAGCAGTTCCTTTTAATGTTTTCACTCCCAAGATGACAAAGCAACAGCTACCAGTTTTTAGTAAGAAGGCAAAAAAGTCAAATTGAATGAGTGGAGTCCATATTATTTAAACTTACACTCAAAATTTTGCAATTAAGATATACTCAATTCAATAAATTATAACTTGTATTTTGAAATATTTGCAGCATGACCTCCTCTACTTTATTTTGGCCTTAAGACAGTTGAATTCAGAGCCTAAAGTCTTTAAAGTGAGAAATTAACTGTGGTGTTACTTTTCCCTGATTAAATAAGGAGCAAGAGATGTGGCTTTGCCTGAAAGTACATTGTTATAGAAGTTGAGTTGAGGGCTGGGGGTACAGCTAGGTGGTAGAGTACGTGCTCTGGGTTTGATCCCCAGCACCACAAAAAGAAAAAAAAAAGTCAATTTGGTTTTTACTTCATTATAGCAATAAAATGTGGGTGGTTAATCTGAGTGAAAGCTGACATTTTCTAAAAAATGCATTAAGATTTAACTGGACGGGTGGTTGCATGACAGAAGCTATTTAGGATTAGGAAGTAGCTGTGATTTGGATTTTAATGAATTGCAGTTATTTACGAATTCTTCAGCAGTTAGTTTGGATTCCTTCCCAGAAGGCAGAACTCTCTGCCTAGTTACCCCAACTTATACTGGTTCCCAGAGGGTTCAAGTTTGTCCTATAGATGTTGGCTTTGATGGGAATGAGCCTGAGGGACTCTAATCTTCCCGTTGATTTTAGCACTCCTAGTGCAAAGACCAGTCCGTGATTTGAATCACAGCTAAAGAGTGAATTATTTACCAAACTGCACAAAAAGGAAGGATTTATCAAGTTCCTTTGCTCCCAGAGAGGACAAACACAGGACTGGAGGACTTTATTAGTTTCCCTTTCAGCTATAAATTATGCCATTTGGATGCTTTTGAAAGCTCCTCTGGCCTCAGTCATAACTTAATACCTGGGACCAAATGCCTTTATCCCCCCAAGAAGGGTATAAAGGCAGCAATTCTGGGGACTGCCACACCAAGCAGATAATTGGCTTGAGAAAAGGGCAAGAAGACAGTTTGTTCTGCATAAGTCATGCCTCTTTGACCTGATGGTCACTGCGGAATTTACCATGTGTACAGGATCATTCCCCAAATTGGAATTAGTCACTTGGAAAACACCAGGTTTAACCAATACCACTAATTTGATTGTTGTCATCGTGAAGGCAGGGATTTTTAGATGCTGTGAATTTCAATAAACCAGCCACTCACCTGAAGGGGATTTAGTGGTTTCTGATGATTTCTCAGGTTTCCTTGGAGTCATGGTACTCTTATGTTTTTGCTTGACTGATGTTTGGTCAATTGCTGGAAGTTTGGATTCACACTTAACCCCGCATATCTTGCTAGATGCTCTGGATTCAGCTACAGAATCATCCTCACCAGAACTCTATTGAAAATGAAAGATGTCTGAGTATCAGTGGCCAAGTAGGTCACCTTTGCTAGGTAAAGAAAAAAGAAATGAGGTGAATGTAGGGACCCCCTCCAGCAACGATGCTGAAGCATCTTCCCGTGTTCAATGAGCCCTTTTGTGAGGTTTTTTTCCTTTTTTTTTTTAATGGAATGAGAGTATCAACTTAGAAATAATGGCAAAGTTAATGAGGTTATTTTGTAAAATATTATGAAAAGAAAGAATTCGAGTCTGTTTTGCAACACATCCTGAAAAGAATGCATTTAATAATTCAATGACCAATAAGTAGCTCATGTTAAAAGCTACTATACAAGGAGAGAAAGAAACAAACAAACAGTGCTTTTAAAATTTCTTGAAGTTTGTTATTTGAACTACTTTGGGGGTGGGTGAGGGAAGATGTTCTTTATGTTAATCATATACTTGACGCGGAAAGGAAATCGCGATAGTGTGGTGGAGACTGATTAAATCAAGCCTCCGTTTCAATATTCTGCATTATTGGATGCAGCCTAAGACAGATGAATCTTAAAAAAGTCTCCTCCTTGTCAGTCTTCTATAAAGAAGTCAGCATAAATCTATGCGTGGATAAATCGTGATTCCTGCGGTGTCAGAATATCTCAACACAGCCTGGCAGATGCGATAAAAATTATCCAGGCGTTCAACGGTTTTATACTTTGCCACATTTATACCCACCAAAGAAATGATGGAAAGAATATAAGTGACTATCAAAAACCTGATATTCCAGGGTGATTTAAGTACAGCCTTATGACTTTAGGACCTGGTATTAGCACTGTTTGATGGGCCAGATGCTGTGCACCAGACAAAATCACAAGGGTTCACTCCACCCCCAACTCTAAGGGTGTTCCCCTACATTGCCCATTAGTCCAGTACTGGAAAGCCCTCTGTAAGTGTGGACTTTTGCAGACACAGGCTGCTAAATGAATGTCCCCGGCACCTCCCCAGCGGCTGCAATTTGTATTGATCTTGCTCATTGTCCTCGTGGACAGTCGCGGCATTTTCATTTCACAGGCTCCTGACTCAGGAAAATATTCCAAATAGCTTTGAATTATTGGGTGCAACACAAGACAAACTAAACTCTAAAAAGCCCTCTACTTGTCAGTCTTCCATATGGAAGTCTCTATAAATCCACAGGTAGACAGATCATTATATTTCAAGACAATAAATCATGTTTTTAAATTTAGTGTTTGGATACAGCCTTCAGACAAATAATTATTGTGACTCCATGTATTTTCAGAAAACACACCACCCTCAGATAAAGGGACAGGAAGAGAACAAGACATAATGAATGGATTGTTTTCTGCCTTTTTCCTTTTTGATTGTGTGACTTTAATAGAAATCCTTGAGAACTATTCTGACATGTCTAAGATGAAACATTAGGGTCATTTCTGAGCATGAGATGAGTTCTCTATTCTCAGAAAAGGAAGTGTGGGCAAATTTTAGTTATGATGCCTAAGACTGTCATTGTAAGCGGGTGATGGAAGCCACAGTGCCTGGATTTGGGTCCCAAGCAGAGCAGCAGTGAATATGGGGCAGAATTTCTCCAACACATTTCCCACCCGAACAGCTTGCTTTACTTTAGATGGTCAGGCAGTCTGCTCACCCAGAGGCCTGCACTTCAACCTTTTCTTTCCAGTGGCCAGAAAGGCAGGGCTCCAGGCTAAGAATTTCAACTCCTGCACTAGAGCATCAGGAACAGGAGTCTGCTTGAGTGAGTGGATCCATCCCCATCACCCCCAGCCAGGGCTGGGATTTTTGGCCTGCCCCCAGGCAATGGGGAATTGGGAGGGGTTGGCAAAGAGCCTCTTTATTGGGTGTGTGTTAAGCCTGTGTTTATTCTTCCTTCACCCATTCATTACCTGGAGCCTCCAGAGCACTAAAGAGGTAAAAGAGGGCGTGGCCAATCAAACCAAGCCTGTCAGGGGAGGATGTGCACCTGTTTTCTGTGCACATCCTCCGCCTTCCTGGTTCCAACCACCCTTACTTCCAGGTGGTAATCATTCTTAAGACTCCAGAAATTGCCACCGGAAGTGTGTGATTTGGTCAGATGGAGACAGGAGTCACAGTAGCGAGACCACTAATACTTAGGAATGCACTAATGGATCGTTTGAGGCCTGCCTCATTGAGCAATCTTAAGCAAGGCATTTCAGCTTCTTCTGTCGTCGCTCATGTCCTCGGCCCTCTATCCTTTGGTGAAAACCCACTGTGCTATCTGGGGAGGATGATCCTTGGGTGGGAGAAGTTGTAGTAAACTCATTCCAGCAATAAAATGTGGTATTTAAAACCCAGGCACCTAGCTTCTTAGGAGCGAATCCCACCTTTGGAACATAATAATTGTGTGACTAGTTTTTTTTGTTTTTTCTTCCAAGTCTGATTTTCTCACGTGTGAACAATAATATCTACCTACCTTTTTGTGGTTTCATGAGGATTAACTGAGATAAGATATGCATATAGCACTATGTAATATAACACAGTAAGGGCCATGTAACTGTTGGCTTTTATAATTAGTTATTCACATCCAGCCACCCTTAAAATTAACAAGCTAATTACTAAATACTAACCACCCACGGGTGAAACCAAAGCCAAAGACTTCAGTGAAAAATCCTATTGGAGTTTGCCTCTTCCAAAGAGAGATGGACAGAGAGGTGGGTCAGTTCCTCCACAGCACTCTTGTTTTTCTCTACAGGCCATATATTTATTATAGTCATAAACAGCCAGTTGAAATTCCTTCAGTCTTAAGAAAATATGGTGCATTTTTTTTCAGACAGTAAAGCTCTAAGAGCAAACATTTAATAATATTTAGAAATTATCAAACAAGCAATAATTAAACTTTTTGACTTAAAGTTGATTTTTAAAACCTGTATTTTCCTCTTATAATTTTGAAAATTACAGTTTTCACTTCTTCTCCATATGTTCCTGAGTTGAAATGTCACATGGAGGTGGAGGCAGCAGCACATTGCTATTTCTTTGCGGGGAAGAAAACCAGCTCTATCATTCAGAGTCAAAGCCTAAAACAACGACAACAACAACAAACCCCACCAAATGACAAGTTACAACAAAAACCCAACCTATTAATACATGAATATGTTTAATATTGATAATTTGATAAAAACCTTCATAAAACCATGTTAACTAAAATAATTTATTGATTCAATCCATCCAATTTTTTTCTGGAGTATTGTTATTTTTGTATTTAAGTCTTTCCAAAGATCCCTTACTTTCCCTTCTGGTATGATACATAATAAAGGAAATACATTATTTTGCCCAGGGCTCAGCTCTCTCTCAAAAGTTCAGAGAGCGGGGATGCTAGGTTGTGGCTCACAGTACAGTGCTTGCCTAGCACGTGGGAGGCGCTGGGTTCCATCCTCAGCACTACATAAAAATAAATATAAAGTTATTTTTTAAAAAAAACTTCAGAGAAAGCCAGGTGCAATGGCACACATCTGTAATCCCAGTGGCTTGGGAGGCTGAGGCAGGAGGATTTCAAGTTCAAAGCCAGCCTCAGCAAAAGTGAGGCACTAAGCAACTCAGTGAGACCTTGTGTCTAAATAAAATACAAAACAGGGCTGGGGATGTGGCTCAGTGGTCGAGTGTCCCTGAGTTCAATCCCCAGTACCACCCCCCACCCAAAAGAAAGTTCAGAGAAAGCTGGGGGTGATGGTGCACACCTGTAATGATGGGGCACAGTGGGCGCGAGGCTGAGGCAGGAGGATCACTAGTTCAAAGCCAGCCTCAGCAACTTAGCAAGGCCCTAAGCAATTTAATGAGAATCTGTCTCTAAATAAAATATTTTAAAAAGGGCTGGGTGTGGTTCAATGGTTAAGCGACCCTGGGTTCAATCCCTGGTTAGCTGCCCCCCCCAAAAAAAAAAAGTTCGGAGAGACTTTTAATGGAAAAAGAAGAGGTGTGATTAAGGGACCAGGCAGCAGGAGAGGACTTGGATACGCTGTGATGGTTCAAGTGAGATCTCCTGGAGGGTGGAGAAACAAGGACAGGGGAGTGGGATGCATCTCCTTGGGAATGTGAGGAGCTTTAAAAACTGGGACGTGGCAATATTGAGTGTGAAAGCGTAAGGTGACGATGAACAAGGCTGATCAGAGGATGGGTAGACTGGAGGAGGCGGGGACAGAAAAGACTTGAAGTTATTTTCCAACTCTCTTTGGTGGTTCCTTTCCAAGACCCAGGAAATTGGTTCTGGGCTGGCACGCCCGCTGCCGCCCTCCCCAGGTGTGTGGCTGAGCGCTGACAGACTGACGTGTTTGAAACCCACTTTTGCCGGGTGTCAGCGATGGAAGGCTGAGCTGAGTGGATCATACGATGCAGGGTGGATCAGGGCACGACTGATGAAGAAGAGGGAAGAGGCTAAGGGTAGTGTTAGGCTGGAGCCAGGGAAAGATTGTGTGTTTATTACATTTGAAATAAACTTAGTCCCATGGGATTGTGAAGACCGTGATCAAGGAAGTAAACTTCGGCAGTCAAACTGGGACATGAGACCATGTGACTAGCATTGACTAGGGACCATGTGTGCAAATGAGTATCTTCAGAGTGCTGTCCCCAAAGCCCACATTCAAATTGTGCTGCAAACATAAAAATTGCCTTAGGGAATTAAGGCTAGGATGCATAAATGGCACTCTGGTTAGGATGGATACCTTTACATATCAAAGAAGTTTATATAAAGCATGTTCTACATGGAGCAGTATTGTACATGGAGTGGTTTTAGCACCAAGCAAGTTAAACTTTCTCTTGTCCAGAAAAAAAGTCTAAGAGCAGCAAAAGCCTTCCCATGTTTTGAGGACATTTAGAGGTCACTAGAACTGTAAAATGGAACAATAACAAATAAGAGCAATCAATAGCTTTTTTTTTTTTCCTTCCGGCTTGGGTCTTCCCCCACCTGAGTCCAAATTAAGCTTATTTGTCTTTCCACCTAAGGATGTGGCTGCCAGGGGAGGCTGGTCAATACAGGGTCAACTTGAAAGCTCTTGCTCTTCATTTTGCCACAAGATGCTTTTTGGAGGCAGCTGGGCTGCCGTAGACATAACCATCATGGCATCAGGTTCTCTAGAGAACTCTCTCCTGCTTGCACACTTCTGATTCGCATGCTAGAAGGTTGGAATGATTCATCTGGGGCTCTCTCCTGAGTGGCCTCAGTGATTAAAATCTCCCTAACATTTGGTCACCATTGGGTCTGCTCTTGAAAGTGGAGTATGTGTGGGACTTTAGAACTTGCTTTGCAATTACTATTCATCCCACTATGGAACGCCCAGAGGCAGTGAACTACAGAAATAGCAAGCATGACATACTTTCTGATGCCTGTTAGGTATTTCCTATAATGTACATTAACCATTGGCATGTTGAAGAAGCCACAGTTGACACGGGTACATGCTTTGGGTTTCTCAATACTGGGGACACTTGTGTTCATTGTTCTCCAGATGTCCTAGGAATGGGTTCTGTGTGGTGGGCAGTGGGTAAAGAAGAGTATGTGGGCAGAAAATGGTTGGATTTTAAACATTTGAGCACTAAAAGCTAGTGCTTAGTACCACATCAAAATTTCCCCGGAGTTGGGTATTTTTCAGATATGGTTTTGCTAATATGTATGTTCCCTTCATCTTTATTTGAATTTATAGTCTCCTTTTAAGCTGAGAGGAGACTCTGAGCAACATGAAGGGTTTGGCCTTCCAGTGAAGGTCATCCTTGAAAATGCTGCCAACTCAAAATAAGAGGTCGTGAAACATGGGAGGCAACGAGAAGCACCATATACACCTGCTACGTCTTCAGCTGAGCACCAGGCACTTGCAGGAACATAGAAACCAGAAGCATAAGCTGGGAGACCCAAGTGTAATGCCTTACAAGCCAAACGCAAAACCACACTGAATTAAGTGATAAACTGGGTCAATCCAATGCTCAAGCTATTGAAATGCCTGAGAAAAGATGAGAAGTCAAGAGAGGTTGATGGTATGTGCTGGGAAGTGAAGCATGAGCAGAAACCAGCGATGCCGGAGGTACATGTGAGCCATGTGAACATGGAGTGGAATCACACTGTGACTCCTGGTCAGTCAGTCCAGGGGCCAGAGTAGAGGGGGTGGAGGGAGGGTCTGCTTGCCGGGAGCTCTGAGAATCAATGTGACAGTGAATCAAGTCCATCTAAAGGTTTCTGAGTGAAAAAAAAAATTGCTTAAAGTGGAACCTTAATTTGCTTCTTTTGGAGGAAGAAAACAAAGCATCCTGCAAATTTGCCAGTGAAATAGTCTCTCTGTTGTTTCTTTTCTTTATATATATATATATATATATATATATATATATATATATATATATATATATATATATATATATATATTTGGGCATAATACCTTTATTTTATTTATTTATATATGGTGCTAAGGATCGAACCCAGCACCTCACAAGTGCTAGGAAACGCTCTACTGCTGAGCCACAACCCCAGCCCCATCTCTCTGTTGTTTCAATGGTTTATTTTTTCCATACTTTTTTTTTTTTAAAAAAAAACCTTTGTTTTACTTGTTTATTTTTATGTGGTGCTGAGGATTGAACCCAGGGCCTCACACATGCTAGGTGAACACTTTACCGCTGAGCCACAACTCCAGCCCCTTTCCCATACTTTCTTATTGGTGCATTATAGTTGTAGATGATGATGGGATTTGTTGTTACGTGTTTGCACATGCACATAATACAACCATCTAATTTGGCCAGTACCATTCCCCAGTGCCCTCCTCCCTCTCCCTGATCCCTTTCCTCTACTGATCTCCCTTTGATTTTCATGAGATCTGCTCCCTCTTCTTTTTTTTCTTCCTCTCTAGCTTCCAATCTGAGAGAAAACATAGGACCCTCGAATTTCTGAGTTTGACTTATTTTGCTTAATGTAATTTTCTCTAGTTCCATCCATTTTCCTGCAAATGTCATAATTTCATTCTTCTTTATGGCTGAATAAAACTCCTGATGTATATTTTCCACATTTTTCTTTATCCATTCATTTATTGATGGACATGTAGGCTGGTTCCATAGTTTGGCTACTGTGAATTGTGCTGCTATAAACATGGGTAGGCATGTATTGCCATAGTTCAATGATTTATTTTTTAAAAATCTATTTTTTTTCTTTGTTACCAATGAAATGCATGCTTATAGCAGAAAATTAGAGACAAGCATTAAAAAAAGAAAATTAAGCTGGGGGAAATGGCACATGCCTGTAATCCCAGTGACTTGGGAGGCTGAGACAGGAGGATTCCAAGTTCAAGGCCAGCCTCTGCAATTTAGCAATACCCTGTTTCAAAATAAAAAAAATTAAAAAGGGCCAAGGATGTAGCTCAGTGGTAAAGCACCCTGAGTTCAAGCTCTAGTATCACAATACACCCCAGAAAAGAAAAGAAAGAATATTAAAACACTCAAAAATCTTTTGACCTTGAAATAAAAACTGCAAACGGGTTGGTCTGTATTCTTTAAGACATTTTTTATGACCATGAAGGAGACTACTAGCTTTCTATTGAAATCCCTGCTAAAGCTGCAGGAGTCAAAGCTGCAATGTGGCTGCCCACCTAGCACTGAATTTTTCAGCCTCTTGTGCAGCAGGGCCTCAGGAGGAAGGTCTCACTAGGGGAGCATGGGCGGAAGAGATGTGAGCAGTCTACTTCAGAGAAAATCTCTGGTCTTGGACCTCTGCCTGCCCCCTTCCTGTGAGCTGGAATGGCAGTTTGGAAAGTCACATTCTGAAGACAGCAGCCTCAGTCCCTGGAAGTCTCCATAGAGAAGAGCAGCCTGCCGAGGTCATCCAACCAGGACTGTCATATGCAAGAAATAAACTTCCGTCTTGACTGAGCCAGTGCATTTTTAGTCTCTTTGTTACAGCAGCCAACATTACCTTAACGTGTACTATTATGCGTAGGTATAAAGATGATTTTTTCTTACAAAACAAAATTGCGCCACACATACTGCTTCACTTAGCAATACATTGCAGCAATAGACACCTTTCTATACTTTTTTTCACCCATATTGAGAATTTTCAAATCTATAGAGAAGTTGAAAAAATAGTTTAAATAACCACATTTTTTTTACCTTGTCAATTTGCTCTCTCTCTCTCTCTTTCCTATTCTTTCTCTGAATAATTTCAAAGTGGCCATATTCCAATATACTTTGGCCCTAAATACTTCAGCATGCATTTGCCTACAAAGTCACAATACCATTATCTTACCGAAGAAACTTTAATAGTTTCATAATATTACCTAATATACAGAGCATATTCAAACCCAATTGTCCCCAAGATATCTTTTTTAGCATGCAGTTATTATATCCCTTTCGTCTTCTAATCTAGAATTGTTCTCTGCCCTTTGTTCTTTTTCAGGATTTTTACCATCTAACCAGCTGCCACACAAAATATCTTATGTCCTGAATTTGTTGCCTCTTAATGAAATTCAGGTTAATAATTTTGCATATGAATATTTTATAGATGATGTGGTGTCTTTCTTTTTTTTTTTTAATTTTTGTACCAGAGATTGAACTCAAGGGGTACTTAACCACTGAGCCATAACCCCAGCCCTTTTGAATATCTTATTTAGAGACAGGGCCTTGCTGAGTTGCTAAGGCCCCTGGCTAAGCTACTGAGGGTGGCTTTGAATGCTCAATCCTCCTGCCTCAGCCTCCCGAGCTGCTGGGTTTACAGGCATATGCCACCATGCCAGGCTAGTGTCTTTCTTTGGACAATCACATTGGCAGCCACACTGCTCAGTGGTCCTAATGTTGCTAATGCTGTTTGGGCTCCAGGATAAGGTCAGGATTCTCTAGAACATCCTCCAGTGTAGCCAGCAAGTTGTCTGTGGGTTGATTCTTTGACACTTGCTGAATGGCCTATTTCCAAACAGTTTCTTACCCAATGACTTGAGCATCTTTTGATGTGCTTTGCACTAGGGCAGCCAATGATGATTTTCTAATTCTACGTCTCTTCTACACTTACTAGCTGGCATCCTTCTCTAAAGAAGTTCATTTCCTTCTCCTTTTCCTCTTATTAATTAATTAATTAATTAATAGTGTGGTCTCAAGGATATGCTTCATTTGACTAGCTCATCAAATTTTTTGTTGCTTAGGTTGTGCTAAAACCTAAGGTGAGAGTCTGTTGAAGGTAGCTTTTAGCAAGTCTTTGAGTACTTCTTTGTTTTCTGGTACAATAAAATACCATAGTCTGGGGCTGGGGTTGTGGCTCAGCAGTAGAGCACTTGCCTTGCACCTGTGAGGCATTGGGTTTGATCCTTAGCACCACACAAAAATAAATAAACAAAATAAAGGTATTGTGTCCACTAAAAATATATATATACATCATAGTCTGTCTTGTACTTTATGTGCCTCAGACCTAGAGTCAGTTATTTCTCAAGTTCTGCTTCCTTCTAGTTGAAAGCATTAGGTGTGTTCATTGCCATCGGAGAGGCACTATTTCTAGATCCTTCCACTGGAATGAATTAGAAATATGTATTTAACAAATTATGAATCCACAGCAATATTTCTAATTAAAATTTAACACTACAAGGCTTTCCATTACTTCTGTATTTGTATCTCTTTCATATTTAAAATCTTTACTCCTTAATTATATTTATGTTTATTCGTTTGTTTTACCCTGCAGTAAACATGAAACAATTTCAGAATTATAATGCAAATATGACTGTAGGAATAAATCTGCTAAGTAAGTTTTATTAGTTCTTTGAAGTTCTCTTTGTCTTTAGAATATATTCCTCCTTGTATGAATATCATAATTCTTTTGTTGGTTCCTTCCAACTCTTTGTTATGATAAATACTGTTATGAAGAATATCATTGTAAATTTCAATATATCTCTAGTTATGTCTTTAAGTCTCCAAAGTGGGGATTATATCACTAGATTAAAAGCATCACAAAGATTTGAAATTTTTTTTCTAAATCATCCTCCAAAAATATTGTATCAATTTACATTTAAGATGTATATGAGAATATCAGTTTCTATACAACTTTTCTGTTATCTTTAAAAAAAAAACTTTGTCATGTTTGGAGATGATCGTAATTAAAATTTATTAAACAGATTCGTTCATTTATCTAATTTATTTAAAATGTATATTCTACCTATTTCTAAGAGATGACATAAAGTTGACCTCAAAGAAAATGGCTTTTAAGAACAGAAGGAGAAAAGGCATAAGTCTGTGGTGAAAATACTCAGAACAGTGGTCATCTCCGAGTGGGGACAGGGCATAGCTGGATGGGAGGGGCAGGAATGATCTTCAGAGAGTAGTGGGAACTTGATAGGTGGGGGTTGGTTAGCATGCACATGCATGGTCAGAACTCACCAAGCATTACTCTTTAAGATGTGAATGATTCACTGCAAGTAATTTTTTTTTAACCTCTAAAACAAAACCCGAAAAAACAAAATGAATAATCAAAACCGCAAAACCCATAAACAAACAGGCAACTCTGGTTAATGATGTCCTTGCTGAAGTGTTTAGGGCTGCAGAGTACAGTGGCTTACTATGAAACACACCAAAATACAAGATGGATGAATGGATGAATGGATGGATGGATGTGGAATAAAGCCAATATAGCAAAATGCCAATAATTAATATAGAAACTGGCTGCTAGGTATATAGTTACTGTACAATTCTTTCAATTTTTCTGTGTGTCTGCAGGCTTTCACTGTAAAATTCTGGGGGAAAATGGAACAGAAATATAGATATATAGATATTAGAGATGTAGGATAAACTAGATGCCTTGTGGGAACACTACCAGCATGTGGCTGGGTTATTCAAAAGAATGGTGAAGACATATAGTCCATAATAAACATTTATTACATTAGATTAAAAATTTGTTCCCTTCATGGTATCATGTGGCAACAAGAAACCAACAATCAATACAGGAGTCAATATAAGATAAATTTTGATGCATGCTCAAGACTCTGGGGTTGATTCCCAGCACCACCAAAATCAAAGATAAATTTGAAAGTGGTCTTACACTTGGTGCTTTAGGCTGTTGCACAGAAAAGGAACCTCTCCAAGGAGAAGGCAATGTGTTTTAATCAGCTTCGTTGTCACTGTGACCAAAAGATCTGCCAAGAACAATTAGAGGAGGAAACACTTATTTTACCTCACAGTTTCCGAGGTCTCAGTCCATAGATGGCTGCTCCAAAACTCTGGGCAAAAGGTGAGGCAGAACATCATGGCGCAAGGGTGTGGCAGAGGGAAGTGGCTCAGGACATGGCCACCAGGAAGCAGAGAGAGTGCTCCATTCACCAGGGACAAAATATAAACCCCAAAGACATGCCCCCAGGGACCTGCCTCCTCTAGCCACACCTCAACTGCCTATAGTTACCACCTGTTAATCCATATCAGCTAAACTATAATACAATATAACTTCTCACACTGGGGACGAGAGAATGTGAGTAAAAACAAGATCTTACCCTTTAAGGGCTATATTCTGTGAGTGGAGGTAGATTAAATAATTATTAAATAAGCATAAAATTCCAAGAGTCATAAGTGAAAGGGGGAAAAAAAGAAAATACACAAGACCATGGGAGGAGGGTCCTAATCTAGTTGGGGCAGGGGAGGTTAGGGAAAACCTTCCTGAGGAAGGGACCTCAGCTGAGATCTGAGGCACAGTGAGGAGGCAGGGTGAGGGCTGCAGGAAGCATCTAGAACATAAGAGGATACCAAGCCCGGGTGCTGAGGGAGCACTGTGGAGGGCCCGGGCCCACAGCGCCCTGCTGGTTGCATGATGAGTTTTGGTCCTGGTTCTGAAAGCCACAGAATGGGGCTTCAGCAAGCAAATGAGGTGTAGTGAGCTCCACTTGTTCTCACGGCTGTGCCTGTGGTATGGGAAGGAGACGTGGGGCAGGAGTCAAGCGTGAGGGTTACAATTAGGTTACAATTTACATAATCTAATCTAACCACTGCGGTCACCAAGGGAGCTGGTGCTGCTGGGAAAGATACAGATGGATCAAAAAGACATTGGGAAAGCAAAATTGATAGGAGTTGGTGATGAACCAGAGGGAAGGTGGAGAGGAAATGTCAGATTCCAATGATGCTACATAGAAGGAAGGATGAAGGGTCATGGTGGGAACTTTAGACCTGGGCCTGCTGAGTTTGAGGTGTCTTTGAGGCACCCCAGTAGATATAGAAACAATTAGATCTGGAGATCAAAAATGAACTTTAGGTTGGAAATACAGATTTGGGAAGCACTGGTCATTAACATCTTGACTTTGGCAGTTAAACGTTTATGAGATAACTAGAATACACAGCTTCTTAGGGAAGAAAAGCCTTTGCCATGAAACTGGATGGCAAAAAACAAACAAAAAAATCATATCTTTCTAAAGTTCCACTAACCTGTACCTGAAATCTAAGCAGATCTCTCATCTATGAATGCAGGCAACAAACCACACAAGTAGTATTAGCAGGACCTGTGATTTTTGTCACCAATCACAGATATTTTCGCATCTCATTAAATTCATTGCAGATGTCTCAAAATACCCTTTACGCCCATCACTTGTTATTTAAAGTGTTAATAAGGAAGCACACATATTACTGAATCACAAATTTCTAAAAATATTTTGATGACTATTTCAATAAAAGTGGTTTCCTTTGAAAGCCCGTGTATCTTATTTTATACATTTGGAAATATTATTCTGAGAAAGGGATGCACTCGCGGCCAAGAGGTTTGTGGCACAAAAATAGCCTAAGACCCCTGGTGTAGAGTGGAAGAGAACCGAGCCTCGAGGAATCCCAGGATTCGGAGCCAGCTGGAGGAGGATGAGAAGCAGAGATGAGAGACCGCCTCCAGAGATGAGGGAGGAAGCCAGGGGGAGAGCGGCTTTGCAGATGCTCAGGGGGCAGCATGTGGAGGAGGCAGCAGCCAGCAGAGTCCAAAGCTGCCCCAAGGTCAAGCGCGGTGAGGACGGAAAGAGATCTGCAGCATTCAGGGATGTGGAAGTGGCTCGAGGAAGAGCCATTTCTGTGGAATGAGGAGTGTGAAGCCAGATTGGAGTGGGCTGGGGCGTGAGTAGGAGGTGGGGAAGTGGAGTCAGGCAGTGTAAATGATTCTTCTGGGAACTTTGGCTGTGAAAAAGAAATAAGTGGAGGGGAGTGTGGGATAAGGAAGGGCTGTTCTGTTCTCTCTATCTCTCTCTCTCTCTTTTTTTTTTTTTTGGTGAGAGGCCTTAGATTACGATTACGTGCTGATGGGAACACTCTGGTAACAAGTTGGAGGTACAGGCGGGGAAGGGAGGGACTAAGTAAGGTCCTGAGAAGGGCAAGAGGGTGGATCCTGACACAGGTACAGAGGTTGATTTTAGAATCTGGGTATATGGTGTGGGGTGGAAGAGAAAAGGGATTGAAGACTAGGGAGAAGGAAGGAGGTTTGAGGTGGAAGAGAGTTGGGTAGAGTAACTGGGCAGCATTGAGGAGAGTTCCAGGAGGTTGGTGGCTGTAACCTTTCAGTGACACCATTATTCAAAAAGTGGAGTGATTTTTCTTGAGCAATAGCCAGTGACCAGAATATAGGCCCAGAGCCTGGATATGCAGAGCTTGACGACAGGTGTGAAAAAAGACAAATGAATAAATAGTTACAAAGAGGTAAAGAATTATAGTAGAGGATAGGAAAGGCAGCAGAACACAACAGACACTAGTATGGCAATATGTAAATCAATGGATGTGTAACTGATGTAATTCTGCAATCTGTACATGGGGCAAAAATGGGAGTTCATAACCCACTTGAATCAAAGTGTGAAATATGATATATCAAGAAATTTGTAATGTTTTGAACAACCAACAATAAAAAATTAAAAAAAAAAGAGGTAAAGAATTATGCAAAGAATTCAAACCTAAATTACAGAATTTAGGTTGCTTAGAAAGGAGATACCAGTACAGAGCAGGGTGATCATAGGGCAAAGGGAGAAGAATCCCAATGGAACAGAGATTCCCAAGAGGTCAAAGATGTCACACTAGAAGTGATGGATTCGCAGAGCTGGGAAGTCTAGAGAGCAGTAATGACAGGATCATTTGGGAGTGACATCAGAGGTCAGGGATGTGCCTTGGGGATAGGTGCAGCAGAACAGAATGGAGCAGGGCTCTTGAGAAGCATCAGGAACTGAGGAGCCAGGGTGTGGCTGGGTTATCCAGGTGGTTGCTGAAGTCGGCAAGGAAATCAGGAGATGGGGTGGACAGAGACTGAACTGCTCACCAGAGCCTTTCATTGAATAAAGGAGAGTGGCCAGGAGACTAATGGGGGTGAACAATGGGGGAAGGCCTTGGAGTGAAACAGCATAAACCAACAGAGCAAGGGGAGCCATGGTTTGGGAGCAGCACTGGGGAGCAAGGACTCCCTCCTGCTTCCTGGTGGGGTTGCTGGAGTGGCAAGGAGAGCGCCCCCTGGAGGACAGTTAGGTAGGAACATCATCAGTGAAGAGGCAGCCTTCCCTATGGCAAGGAGTCACAGGGAAGCTCTGGAAAGAGGGCTGACACACATTTCCTGCTGCAGGGAGACTGGACGCTGGCCATTCCCAGATGAGCCTTGATTTAGGCCCTCTTCCTTCCTCCTGGAAAATCCTCCCTGCCTCAGCTCCCCACCTCATACCCAACTCCCCAGATCTTGACCATGAGTTAGGATCAGCTTAAAATCTGCAGGCATTTATTTATATAACATCTTAGTTTACCAACTCTAAACTACCCTAGGGCGAGGCATGGTTTATTCATTACTATATCCCCATAGTACCCAACACAGTGGCTTATACACAGTGATTTATAATTTTTGCATTTTATTTTTTAATTTTGCTTTATTTTTAATTAATAATTGCATTATAAATTTTAATGAATAAAGCAATATAAAACACTGTTTTAGGATGAAATGCCAGGTGTTATAAAATATATTTAGTGCAGGTATGCACCTGAATATTATTATCTCGTAATTGAAACATTTTTAAGTTTTGATATCTGAGTTTTAATTGGTTTTTAACAAGTTTTTTGGTTTTAGAGATTAATTGGAACCATTTTTTAAAAGTACGTAATTTTAATAAAATGTAGTAAACTTGAAATATATGCTATTACATACAAAGAAAAAAAAGATATTTTATCATAATCTTCTCTCATGCAATTTCTGAGCTGCTAAGTCTAATTGACACAGGGAGCTCTTTGGGTCAGAGGCCACCAATTCTTGGCACCAACATTTTCACTGAACAGGGATCACAACTGGTGTTGGTATCAACTCAGCCACATGGCAGAATCACCCTGGTGGAAGGAAGCGGTTGTCTTATCTGTTGAAAGAGGCAGGACACCTTTCTGGAACCAATCACAATTTAAACTGACAGTTGCCTCATTTGAATGTCATGCCCTATTTTTAAATTACCTAGTGGGACTCAGACAAAGTGCAGAAGTAAAGGAGAAATGAAGCACCGCTGGCTTTGGCGCAGGTAGTTATCATTCATTTGCTCCATTCCTACTGCTTCAACCTTCAGACCTCCAGCGGCTGGTTTGCCTGGAGAGGGGCCTGTACCCAGTATGCATCTACAACCTAATCATAAAAGAACTAGCCAGTTCGGTCTGGTGAGTTATCCTGCAGAACATTCAACCACAACAGGATGACCTCAGTTGTAAAGTCCAGGCAAGTCCTGAGTCACCTCTGGGCCGAGTTTCCTCTGTTGACTGAGAGCCACAGCCCAGCATTCTGATGTCTTTGTGTGTTTTGCCTACCTGTGACCAAGGGAACTTACCCAGGCTTGAAGAAAGAAGTCATTTGTCTCTTGGCAGAATGGTCTACCAGGAATTTAGCTTTTTACTCTGGTCACCAGCATTTCAGGGATTTGTGGTTCATAACCGACTAATTTTCAAGCCCAAACTGGTCATTGTCGATTGGCAGTCTCACCAAACCACACTCCTCTCTTGATAATCTCAAAGCCAGGTCATACAGCACTCTCCATTCAAAGTAATGTTGTCCTTTGTCTTCTCTCATGCAGGGTAAAGATCACTATTCTGGCTGTTCCGTCCATACAGTTGTGACTTTCAATATGTGCACATCCCTAATACATTAGGTATCAAGTATTGAGCCCCTATTTCCTGCCAGGTATTGGAAATGTAACAGTAAACAGTGGCATCTTGTGACTACCTCTGAGTCTAAGGGAGGAGGCAGACAAGATGTACCCATGGTAAAAGATGTACTCAGGGGTGTCCTGAGAACACACAAGAAGGGTAAGAACAGCCACTGGATGTCCAGGAGAAGCCCTGGATACTCTTCTTCACAGAGGGCGTGCCCTCAGAGTTGAGGATGTGCCGGGTGTCTGCAGGGGTCAGGCCAACGAGGGCCTTGAGTGCCTTGCTAAGTCTTTGAACTTGATCCCAAAGACCATGAGGAAGTAGTGAAGAATTTTTAATAAAGGACTGTTGTGATCCAATTTGCTTCTAGATAAGATGACCAGAGGAACGGATCTACAATGATCAAGACCAAAAAAAAAAAAAAAGAAAGAAACAAAGACAGGGCCCAGGCAAAGGGAAGTGATGATGGGCAGAGTCAAGAGAGGAGATAAGACAGACAGGCTTTGTGTCTGACTGCTCTGAAGTGTGAGGAGGCGCAGAAGGAAGAGGGGGAGGAGTCTAAGACAACTTGCAGAATTCTGGCTCAGGCAGAAATTAAAATATCAGGAAGAGGAACCAATTTAAGGGGAGATGGTGCATCCAGCATCTTGAGTCTGAGGGGTTTGAGGAACACTGCAGTGAACAGATCAACAGCCAAAATGGAAAACAAGCTCCAAGGATAATTCCCACAGATCCGCGCTTGTCAGAAGATGGGCTGCACATTCCCTCTCCGTGACGCACGCGGCCTGCTCCAGACGCCCTGTGCACAGCTGCCTTATCACTCAGGTGCACCTCGAGGGCGCAGGATCTGCTCTGAAGTCAAGAGGGCGGCTGTGACAAACACCACACCAGGTGTGAGAGATGACTCACAGCGCGCCAGGGCAGGGCCCTTAGCAGTGAGAGCCAGTGTGTGCAGGCGTGACCGCCTCATCAGCGCGCAGCCTGGGGCCAGGGGAAGGAAGGCCCGGCCCCCAAGGAACCTGACAATAGACCCGCAGAAGCTGGAGATTACAAGCATGACTCACAGAACACATATGCCACGTCCCAAGCTGTGGCTGCTTTCGTGACACTGTTCAGGGTGTTAGTGGCTTGACACTGACAGATTAATGGGAGAATAACTCCCTAAGAGCCCTTTGAAAGAGGAGAAGCTAAAGGCTTCACAGGAAGAGTAGGATGGATAAACAGGTAAGGAAAGGAGACATGCAAATATAACCAGGTCACAGGAAAAACACAAAATGCAAATCAAGCCAGCTTTCAGGGACAGTTGGGTCACAGGGAAGCCAACAAGTGCCAGGAGATGCAGTATGCAAAGTATTGCATTGTGGATTCTGCAGGTCCAGCTTCTGGGAAGCCAAACTCTTTCCTGGCTCATGGGTCTTGTTTTGTTTTGTGTTTTAGATTTGACCATCTGGAGCAGCACTGTCCCGCACAACTTTCTGCAATGATGGAAATGCTCTGTGTCAGCACAGTGGAGCACAGCAGACTCTGACCCCAGTGGAACATGGCTAGTGTGACTCAGGAATTAAATTTTAAATTTAGTTCTAATTAATTTAAATGTGAATAGCTACACATGGCATGTTACCACTGGCATTGGACACCACAGTTCTAGACCTCTGCTGCCCTCATGGAGGGGTGGTAGACCTGCTGTTTTTTTTAAACCATTACAGGTTTCATTTTAGAGCCTTTTTTTTTTTTTAATCTCCCAAGTTTGTGTGGATTCTCATAGATAAAACAATTAAAAATGTGTGTGTCAGGAAATAGCCTTCTCCTGAAACTCACCTTGTTTGCTGGGAGGTTCAGGTGACCTCACCGATGTAAACATCACACTGAGCAGGGCCTGGGCCACAGCCAGCTGCTTCTTGGTATCAGGTTAACTGCCTACGCCTCCTTCCAATGTAACCTTGGGTCCTTGTGACCTGCAATCTAAATATTTAGTAGCTTGGTTGCTGAGGGTTCCTATCACCCAAGGAAAAGGTGCTCTTGAAAAACTGAGGGCTGATCTCCATTTTCCTTCCCAACTAAGAAAATGCAGTGACAATATGTTCCAGGGCTTGAGGCGTGTGCATTGGGAACAGTGTCTCTTGCAGCAAGGATACAGGATCTCCAAAGATGAGAAGGACTTGTAGTGTGTCTCTTCAGAGAAGCTTGCTGTCCTCCTTGTCCTGGGTTAATCGTTTTCTTCATCTTCTACAAGGGAATTGGGGCTTCTGTCTCGTCTCTGCTGAGGTTTGAAAGGATGAAAAATTCTGGTGCCCCTGTCAATCACAGCAGGTCCTCCAAGCTAGCAGCAATCCCTAGGGGCACCTGGGAAAGAGGAGAGCTATTTTCTCCTTATATGGAGACTGCTTTGCTTCCTGGTCCCCTAAATTATCCAATTTCTAGTTGGATATGTGAAGCTACTGTTTATTTCCATGTTAAAATTCTGATTAAGCTGTTTAAGAGGTTATCTGTAACCCTGAGAAAGGTCTAAAATTAGGTTGGCCTTTAGAAATGTGGCCTGGATGGGGCTGAGGCAAAAAGAGGAAGAGCAGAAATGATTCCTCTACTGAAGCCAGTCGGAGCATCACTTGCAGGTGGCACTGGACACCGGTGACAGTTTATATGTATTCAAATGTTAGTATGTCACTTAGGGATCTCCCTTATTTTCACAATCATCCCCACAAGATAAGCACAATAACAAGTATCCCCTTGATGGGAAATTGAAATGCTTCGAAGGCAAAGGGTTTGCCTGAATTCACACTGTAAAGAGGGACAGAGCTGGCCTTGATTAATGTTTTTTATTATGCCAAATCACAAGCTGAAATGTATTTAGGAGGTACCACTTTAAAGAACCACTCAGCAGGGGCTTGATAGGAATTGCTTATTCCTAGATTTAAATTAAACACAACCTCTTCGTACCCAGCAGTTAGAGCCATTGGTTGTAGTGAGGAGGCTGTGCCATGATGGAGCAGCCACCAGGGTAAATGTGTTTGGGGACATGCCCACCTCTAGGCAGGTGTCTGGAAATGACAACTTGACACTGGAGCCATCACCTGATGGTAAATGCCTTGCTTGTTCCAGGCTCATCAGAATTGTCAGAATGCGAATCTGAGTTAAGAAATGAACAAGTGATGAAAATTGCAATTCAGGTGTCAAAATTTGGTCCTGGCATGCTCCACATAGTGACAGAATGGTGGAAGAATTTCCATGGAGCAAGCAATTCACTTTCATACTAGCCACTCACTAAGAGAATAAACCTGCCTCCACAAATCAGAGGCAAAATGTTACTTAGAGGTTTCAGCACTGCAATCTCTGGAAAGAAATTACTCGGGGAACTTGCACCAAGGGAGGGGGACTTTGGTGGGTTCACACTGGCTCTCTGAGCAGCTTCTTTCTCCTGCCCCTCTCTGATTGACAGAAGTTTTGGCACTCTAGCTCCTGATGTGACATTCAATACGCTGAGCTCTGGAAATTGGATCTGTCTGGCCTGGTTCTCCTTTGGGAGATGCCAGCTTTCTTGTTTCTTATTTCTTATAGTCTCTGGGAGACTAGGTCCAGGATCTCCCTGGTGTTATGGACACTGAGAAAAAAAGCTTATTAATAAGTTGTGCATTCCTTCAGGAATTGAGATATGGCAGGACATCTCCAGGCTCTGAAGGCTTAAAGACAATCAGATTTCGTAGAAATGTAGGTGGGGGTCCAACCCTAAAAGCAAAGCAGTGAACTTCACTGTGGAAAATTCTGATTTTGTCACTCTTCTTCTTTTAAAAAAAAAAAAAAAAAAATTTTAGTTGTAGATGGACATGGTACCTTTATTTAATTAATTTATTTTTATGTGGTGCTGAGGATCAAACCCAGTGCTTCACACATGTGAGGCAAGTGCTCTGCCACTGAGCTACAACCCCAGCCCACTGTCACTCTTCTTGATGAGACGATATAGCCTTAAAGTCATTCATACAGACAAGGACCAAACCCTTGTGTGTGTTTTTTTTTAATATTTATTTTTTAGTTTTAGGTGGACACAATAACTTTATTTTACATTTATGTGGTGCTGAGGATCGAACCCAGTGCCTTGTGCATGCTAGGCAAGCACTCTACCACTGAGCCACAACCCTAGCCCCATGGTTTTATCATTTGGAAAAAATGAGATTATGTAAGCAATGTTTCACGTTCTCCGATACACCGAGGAATGGTGGAATAGTATGAACACAGAAACTCCTGTCCTCCTACTGTGTGTGCGTGTGTGTATGTGTGTGTGTGTGTGTGTGTGTGTGTTTCTCGGGGTTGAATCCAGGGGTACTCTACCACTCAGCTACAGCTCCAGCCTCTTCTAAAATTTCATTTTGAGACAGGGTCTCCCTAACTTGAAGAGGCTGGCCTTGAAGATGTGATCCTCTTGCCTCAGGCTCCCAAGTTGTTGGGATTACAGGCATGGCCACTGCATCCAACTTGTACTTTAGATAGAAATTACCAGTTCTATGCAATTTTTTCATTATTTTGTGGTGAGTATAAGTGAATAATAAAATTAAGAGTCAGAAAATTCAGACAAATAGTCTATGATTATAGAAGCTATTTCACATAATTACTTCTATATGTATAACCATGTCCTTATTTAGAAGTGGTCTGAAAGAGTGGTTAATTTTTATAGCAGAAAGAAGGAAACCATAGGACTCTGACACCAGCTTGTCCCCTAAAATGAGTAAAGAGGAGCATAAACTGCAAGTCCCAAACGTCCCAAATGCACACGAGCTGCCATACAAACTGGCCCCGACTATGAACATGAATCTTTGCATGAAAACAGAAGAATCCAGATGCCCATTTGTTTAGTAATGCCATTCTAGGAAGATTGCTACACACTACTTGACTTAAAATACTTTAAATTTTCTTATCCGTTCTTGATTTTTGTTTCTAAGTGTAAAAATGTAAGAATTTGTCTTAGAGCTAAAATGTGTTATTCTATCCAAACTGGATTTAATTTTTTGGATTGATCTCACTCCCTAAGTTTATCCAGCAGCAGACATCATATCTAGTCCTTGACTAACAGGAAAAAGCCTTAGCAACATGTTCTTCTTGGAGCTGGCGGTACCGTGAGATGGTCTCCTTCACCTTCAGACTCTAGGCGGGATATTTTGTCCTGTGATTTTATATCCCTTATTAGGGAGTATACATCTCTCCCAGGGATATAGCTACATCCATAAACATCAATCATAGATGTTTTAAAGGTGTCCTTTGAACATTAAATAACTGCAGTTGTGAACACTGTAGATTAAAGAAGAAATCTCAACAAGAATTTGATTGATATCAGGTATCCAAGATCTATCTCAGAGATCCACGCCACTGATATGAAAGAGAGAGAGAGAGTCCCTCCCTCTGGAGTCTATTTCAGGCATAAAATATTAAGTAAGAATTCATAAAAGGCATATTACTCATCTTAAATCAATTCACCATGCTAACAATCAGGCTTGAATGCAGTTTGTGGTATTTAGCTTGTAGGCAGGATAAGTAAAATTCTCAGACAGCCAAGATCTTAAAGATGAAATATGATTGGACAGCTCAGCAGTTCGGAATACCTTCTCTGGGGTCAGCCTGCCTGGCATGGAATTCCTACTTCACAACATACTGGCTGTGAGATCTTAGGTAAAATTTCTTAACTTCTTAGGTGCAGTTTTCCTATCTGTAAAATGGGGCAAGTGTGTGTGTGTGTGTGTGTGTGTGTTAGATACGTATAGATGTGTGAAAATTAAATAAGCTAATACGTATTAGCTACTTAGTACAGTGCCTGGACTGCTGTAAGAACTCACATATGGTAACTATTTTGACTGCTATTATCATCATCCGCATCATTCTGCTAAAAAATATGATATTGTTCCTATTATTTGTTATCATCCTAGATGCAAATATTTAAACAATTGCCAGTTTTTGCATGACGACGTTATCACCATGTTTTTGCTATCTTCTTCCATTTGAAATAAAAGCTAGACTCGAGCATGCAGTGGCTTAGACCCTAAGTCACAAACATGAACGCCCAGTGCCTTCAACTCTTAAAATCAAAGCGTTCCAGCATTTCTGATGCAGATGGTATTTGCAGACCATCGACATTGAGTCTTTTAACCACAGGAAAGAAGAGCAAGCCCTCACCCAAAAGTAGGAAGGCCACACAGCTGGGAAGTGGTGGGTGGTGTCTGGGATGGAATCTTTGGGCCCATGCCTTACCCCGCACCTCTCCCTGTCCTGACCTTTAGGATTCTGTAACATCTCCTTTTTGAGTACATACACACACACACACACACACACACAGGAGTAGGAAACTGCCTGTTCCCCAGAATTCTCCATACCTGTTTGGAAGATGACCCGCTTGAATTCCGGGATCTCTCAAAATCTATCTCTTGCCCCTCAAACTGATCTTGTTTCTTCTCATCCTTTGAGTCTCTTCTGTATTCCTGTCGTCTCAAACAAGCCTAGAGAAAACAAAAAAATGTTTGTTTCTGATTTATGACTGGCTTTGGCAACTTGAGGCTTCATTCTGATTGTGAGGAGCATAAGATAGATGTTATCCTTCTCTGAGGGTTCCTAAAGTGTCGGCTATCAAGTATAAAGACCAGGCATTGCCCTATTGGCCCTTCGCGCAAAACACTAGGTCAAAAATATCAGTCACTGCTTTAATAAGACCAAATAATAAACACACTAACAGGCATTTTGTCAAGATCTTACCCAACACTTGCCTTCTCGAGGAAGGTTATACCTGATCTGCCATATTAGCTTCTCCTTCCATCTCATTCTCTTCCTAGATCCCCCTTCTTGCTACTCCTGTCTGCAAGGTTACCCTCAGTGTGCAGAATTTTCACATTAGAGCTTTGGCAAATGCTATTCCCTTTGCTCGGAATAACCTCCACACAATGTTCCCTTGGCCAATCCTGCTGATCACTAAGAACCAGATCATGGGACATCTTTTTCTCTTTCATTTTCCTGATTACTCCTCTTCTCTGGTATGGTCAACTTTGGTCCAAAATTATTAAATGGAAGAGTCCAGAAATGAACAATTTATGCGTTTTTGAACTGAGTACCATTCTAAGTAGCATGATGAAATCTCACTTTTCTCATCTTGTCCTGTCCTAATGAATCATCCCTTTATTCAGCATATATGCTGCTTGTCTAACGATTACTGTGTAGCTATCTCAGTGATCAGAACCAATGTGGTAACATCAAAGTGCTTATGTTCACGTGACCCTTATTTTACTTAATAACAGTTCAAAGTAGTGATGTTGGCAATTTTATTAAAGTATATTGTTAAAATTATTCTCTTTCATTAATTCCAGAAATAGTTTTGCTAAGTTGCTGACAGTATTGTCAGACTTATGGTCCTCCTGCCTCAGCCTCCCAAGTAGGTGGGATTATAGGCACGTGCTACTATTGTGCCCCTCTTATTGTTATTCATCTTTTACTGTGCCTGATTTATAAACTCAGTTTTATCATTTGCATATAGGTATCAGGGGAGAAAACAATATACAGGAGTCATTGTTATTTGCAGTTTTAGGCACATATTGGGGACTTTGGGCTCAATCTCTTGTAGATAAAGGGTGACCCTTTATCTTAATATTAATTGAACTGCATTTTGGCTTTGGAAAAAAAATACCAATCCCTAAATGCGAAATAATAAAAATAAAATAAGCAACAGAACTAATTCCCCCCCCCATTTTTCTTAGCAAAATTCAAATAAAATCTGGTTCCAAATCTTTCTCCTCTAATAACTAGGACTAAACAAATTCAAAGATATCATGTGCTATGAAGATCTCAGCTGACATTTTAAATAACCCCAAAGAGTAATACTTTAGGAGTATTTTCTATACTTGTAGACCCAGTGACCTAATTCACCTTTGCCCTTTAGGGTCAAATCATCCACTGTCACAGAGAATGGATTTGGTGTGGGATCAACAATATTGTTACTAAAGTAGACCTGCCATATCCTGCTTCCTAGACAGGCTGAGAAAGGAAAGATTTCTTTTCCTTCTGTTACAAGAAACACTTTCCTCTGTGATGTGTTATGGCAGGACTTTCCAGAGTTTCATGCCATGGAGAAAATCTAACATTATGCTACAAGGTTAAGAATAGAAATGACCTGATACTAGCAAAACATTGAGCACCTGCTCACACTGTGCTTCTCAACTGAATCACAGGTAAGGCCCTGGCCTCCAGCTCGTCCCCAGCAGCCAGATGGTCACCTGCAGCAGGTGGAATCCTGGATTCCAGAAGAGAGATGGAGTTGCACCCCGCCTTGCTTGGAGAGGGAGAACTCTCTGAAATGACTTTCTTTTTTTTTCCCCCCTGTCCCACTGTTTGTCTTATTTTTTAAAAGTAATGTCATATAGATAGTAAATCATTGAAATAAATAACCCGATAGTGTTTGTTTCATAATGTAAAAAAAAGAAAATGCAAAGAACACTAGATAGTAACTATAATGAATAAGTTAAATAAACAAGAAATGATAAATGAGCCAAAGCAAACGTAAAAGAAATCTGAAGAGCTTGATGAAGTTCAATGAAATATGAGCCACTTTTCTGTCCTTTTATGACGTCTGCCAACCAGAACTCCTGGGAGTGGGATTTCTGGCATGGAGTGTTGTTTCCCAAAGTGACAGATGTCTGTGTCGCCTTAACCTACTGATATTAAAGGCTGAAAGTGGAGGAGCCAGTATGAGCACATGCACGTAGGACCACGGCAGATTTTGTGGGATGAACAGAATTCTTGTGGGCTGAGTGTTTTTTGAAAATTCTCTCCAAGAATGCATACGACTTAAATATTTCTTTACCAAAAGGGAGGAGGGATAGATGGACTTGCTATACTGAAAAGCATTTCCCCCGCCTCTGGTTCCTTTTCCCTCCTCGTGTAGATTAGCAAGAACAAACCAGCGGCAAGGTCGGTACTTGATAATTTTTATCTTGAGATGACCAGCAATCTTTCTGTGTAAATCAAGCATCAATCCTCTCAGTCATAGCTCTGCTGAGAAGGAACACGGGAACAGAGCCACCAGACTTCTGGTCCTAGAAACAAGCAAGAACCTAGCCATATTTTCCCCAGAGGGCTACTTTTCTTTGTATTTGTAAATGTGAGTGATTTTGGGTCATTGCTGTTGACAAGATCTCTATGGTAGGGATCCTGACGTGACCAGCAGAGGGTGAAACCCACGGGTCAGGAGGAGGAACGGATTGGCAATTCATAACCTGTGCTTCTATCGTCCTCCCCTTCTATTCCGTGTGTCAGGCCTGAGATGGCTATAAATAAGCTTCTGCTGTGTGGCAAGACCATCAGAGGGCAGTCTTGAAATGGAAGGCTGCAGGTGACTTCTTTCTTTCTTTCCTTCTGGGGAGAGCCAGGGCTTCCTTCTTCGCTTCTCCTTTGGTAATGTCCCCGCTCGGCTGCCAGCCCACCCTCTGACGACAGCACAGGCAGTCAGGCTGCCTCCTGTGCAGAAGCCTCCACCATGGGGGCAAATCACAGAATGTGCCTGTCTGCCTGTGGGGGACAGCGGGGGCTTTGTGACTCACTGTAACTCAATCCTGGTAAACACCACGAGCCCCAGGGCTGCCACTTTCTAGCATTGAGAACTAACTCCATTGATTGTCAGCTCTCTCATCTGCAAGACTGTTAGGAGGAGAGCGGGAGGTTCTGTGGGTAACATGGGAGCAGTGACTGGCCCATGGTGAGGGTTCCCTCAAAGGTCCCCCTCCCCTACGTCGTCAGGTTTTTAATTGCTGTTTTCAATCCTATTTCCTGGTTTACTTCTATTTCCAAAGTCAGCCTTTGCCAAAGCGCATGACTATGATCTTGGCCACAGAAGAAAGAGCCTTTCTGTCCGGGTCTGGGGCTCATCATTGCTTTTCTGCCCTGTAAGTAGAGCTCTGTTTCCCTGCCTAGAGTCCCCAGACGGCCCAATGAGCAGCTCCTGCTCTCAGTCACTTGGGGTCACATCGTAAACCACTTTTTCTTTGGCATTACAACTTTCTGAGCCTGCAGTTGTGCTCAGAGATTCTTTTTTTATTATCTGTCTTCCCTCTTTAGTCACCAGTGGGACTCCTGATGACTTAAGAAGCCACATGCCACAGGAACACTTGCCAGCCACATAGCTCTGGTGTAAAAACCATCCTGAAAGTGATCTGGCTTTACATCTCTGTCAGTAATGGCATCCACAGGGCTATTGTTACACTAACCCTGGAGGCATTTGAGATGTGGCCATGGCCACTGCCTTCAATTGCTGCTGCTTTGTTGTTCTTATGCTCTAATATACAAAACCCGGGGACTGGGATTTAATTATCATTGATAACATTCTTGAAATTCATTCATTTTAAAAGGTTAAGAAACTGAAGCCATTAAAAAGTTTGACATGATAGTCTCCTCATAAATAAATTAATAAAACACGCATCTCACAGGCAAGCTGGGGAGAGAATCTTTTCCCTGTTGGAAGGGAAGTTGAGTGACAGGTCGTGTATCCTTTATCTGGATGTTGGGGACCAGAACTGTTTCAGATCTCAGATTTTTCTTCTTCCAGATTTTACGGATTTTGTGTATATTACAGAATGAAATGTCTGGAGGATGGGGCCCAAGCCTAAACAAATTCATTTATGTTTCATCTTTACCTTATATTTTATACGATATTTTTAATAACTTTGTCTATGAAACAAATTTTTCTCATGTGGAATTTTCCACTCTTGGCTTCATGTTGGTGGTTCAAAAATGTTTTGTGTTTTGGATTTTCAGATTAGTGTTGCTCAACCTGCATCTGCTCTCGAAACTCTTGCCACCTGGTATAAAGTCACCTATCATGTCCATGAATAAATCTATATCGTCACGTCTAGCTGTTTGATCTGCACTTAAAAGAATCAAGATTCTGAATAAGGGACATGGGATGAAACCCATTTGGACACATTCAATGGATTATAGAAAATTGTTCTGAAATGCCAGGTGTAATCTTTCCCTCCTGCTTTCTAGTAGACATTAATGGCTAAATTCTGCCTTCCCTTTACATAAACACATTTGACCACAAGGAAACACACACACATACACACACACATAACTATGCAGCATGAACACCCTTGAAGAAATAGAGCCAAATTCTGAGATGGCATATAATTATATACTAGTTTACCAGATTCTGAAATAGCATGTAATATGCCAAATAGATGTTTGTTCCCTCTTGTTTTCTCAAAAGGGTCCCACCCAGCCACTGAAAGGAGTAGTATCAAAATAACTCAGGGTGGGTTTATCCCTCTTCTCCTGCTGCTAGCACAGAGACCTGAAAAGCACTGCTAATTTGGTGCATACCAACCCTTAGCATATTTTAGGATGGAGCAGGAATAGTTTACCCTGGAGGTTTCTAAGGGCTTCAATTTGAGCCAGTTCATTAAAGGCAAGTCAGGCACAGGAAGGAATATGTGGCAAATGTATATGATTTGGGAGTCACACCTAGTTATTAGGTCTTACACTATTTGTACACCCTGAAACAGGGAATCCCTGGTGTCCCGAGCAGATGGCTGAACTGAGAGAGAAAACAAGGATTTCCACAGTTGGTAAATGACGACCAAGCTCATCAATAACTATCCAACATCAAGTCTCAGAAAATTATCTAAATACATATAGGTCATATGTGGGCCAGGTTACTGAGGGGTCACTAAAGTCATACAATAAATTCTTTTCTGGGGAGGGTTGTGGGGGTACCAGGAATTGAACTCAGGGGCACTCAACCACTGAGCCACGTTTTTATTTAAAGACAGAGTCTCATTGAGTTGCTTAACACCTCGCCATTGCTGAGGCTGGCTTTGAACTTGTGATTTCCCTGTCTCAGCCTCCTGAGCCACTGGGATTACAGGCGTGTGCTACCGCGCCTGGTATGTAATTGAATCTTAAACCACTACTTTAAATACTTTTTGAAACAAAGCATAGACTGAATCATATAACTAAAAAAAAATCAGTGCTGTTCCCTTTCAAGTGGTTACTATCTCTGTACACTCACTTCAACAATACACAGAGCATCTTTTCAAGACAACCGTACTCATTTTTTTGCAAATCTCTGGATAAGTGGGATTGAAAATGCTAAAAGAAAAAAAAAAGGTGAATTTGACTCTTAAGAATAGTCACGGGCTGGGGTTGTGGCTCAGCGGTAGAGCACTCACCTAGCACGTGTGGGGCCCTGGGTTAGATCCTCAGCACCATATAAAATAAAATAAAAATATTGTGACCATCTACAACTAAAAAATAAATATTAAAAAAAAGAATAGTCACAGGTCAGCTGGATCTAAGTCTAATAAATAGAGTTGGTGGCCAAGTTAGGTTAATATTGACTTTAGCGAATGACAGGGCCCATGGTTCAACATAAAAGAGACTCAGCCCTTGCCCTTAAGGAGCTGTTGTACATTTGCTCAAAAGATAATTGTAACATAATATAGAAGAGATATAAAAGGGTACTATGGTATTGGGGTGATGGGAATGTTCTAAAACTGATAGCCCCGGCTGCAAACTTGGTAAATTTACTAAAAATCATTAACAGTTAAAACAGATTGAATTTCATGATATGTAAAGTATAAAGGTTTTACAAAATTAAAAATAAAATAAAACTACTATGAGTACGTCTTGTAAGAGTACAGAGGTTTCCTTTAGTTCTAAATTAAAACTATGATCCTCACCACCCTTGTGTCAAGAGAGCGAAGTGCAAAGGGGAAGAGGAGGTTGGGGGTGGGGGGGGCGGTGTTGAGGCTGGGTTGGTTTGCTCAGGTTCTTGGGTCCTGGGCCTGCCTTTAAGTGTGGCAAAACACTGGAAAGATTTTGTGTATTCCAATGGCCTAGTCAAATGCACAGCTTAGATTTCAAGAAAGCAATCTGAAAGATGATGAGAGAGATCACAGAGGCAAGGAGATGGGTTATAAGGTTGTCATAATAATCTTGGAGAGAAATTGTGGAGGTTGGAACCACAGTGGTGGCACTAGGATAAAAAGGAAAACAGAATGTCGCGAGCTCATAGGTGAACTCGGCTTGTAACTGGTGGGGTGTGGGTGGAGGGGAGAGGAAGGAGCCAAGGCAGGCGTAGGCCACAGGAAACTTGGCCAGGAGTGGACACGTGGAGTACAGCTGTCCATCATACAGCTGGCTCGTTGAACAGGAGATGCCTATGTAACTTCCAGGTGGAAATAACCAATAAGCGAGTGAGCATATGATTCTGACACTTTGGGCAGGCTCCTGTCTACAAGTCGTTAGTGTAAAGTAGAGGTTGTTCTTTGGGTCATAGATGGGAGATGCATGAGCAAGTCTAGATAGTCAATGAGGAGAAGGGAAGGTCAAAGACAGACATGGGGCCCTGGGTGGGAGAGGCTGGAGAGCAAAGGGGTGGGACCAACACCTCAGCTGGTCCTTGGAAGGAAGGAGGTCACTCCCCGGAGACTTGAGGGTTACAGTGTTAATAGGTTGGGTGCGTTCCATGTGCTGGTCTTGGGTTTTTCATTTCGTTTCTTTGGTATGTGATATAAGAGGGAAATAGTCAGAAATTAAGGCAGTTGGAGGTTTGAAGAGTGGAAAGGTTTAAAATAGTGATGATAAGAGGAGGGACTGATGGCAGAGGAAGGGTGCTGAAGTGAGTCTCCCCTCACTCTCTCTTTCCCTCACTCCTCCTCTTCATCTAGCAAGACGTCTGTTCTGTGGTTTCCTGGGTCGGGCCACTTTTTGCCACCTCCACAACTACCAACCAAGTCACCATAATCTCTCTCCTAAATTTCCATTTGAGTTTCACCATGAATTTTTCTGCTTTTTCTGTTGCCCCCCAGGGGTGCTCTTTCACTGAGCTACATTCTCTAGCCTTTATTTATTTATTTTATTTTGAGGCAGGGTCTTGCGAAGTGGCCCAGGCTGTCTTTGAACTTGTGATCCTTTTGCCTCAGTCTCCCAGTAGCTGGGATTATAGGAATGTGCCACCACCATGCTGGGCCCAAAGTGATCTTTTTAATATGTAGATCAGATCCTACTACTTAAAACCACTCAATAATTCTCACCGTGTTAAGAATCACATCTAAATGCCAAGCTTTGCCCTGTGAGACCCAACACGATCTGCTCCGATGAACTTCTTCTGCCTCCTCATTACTTCCTCTCGGGAATATCTTTCAGCCACTCTGGTGGGCTTTTGTTTCTTCCAGTGTCCCAGGCTAGTTCCTGCCTCAGGGCACTAACACTCGATTTTCTTCTACTTGGGAGGTTCTAGGCTCTTTCCCATCATTCACTTCTTTGGACAGTTAATAATTTGAGATACATCAACTTAAAAGAGGAAAGGCTCACAGTTTTTGAGCTTTCAGTTCTTGGTCTCTCGGTCCCATTGCTTTGGGCCTATGGCAGCACCATACAACATGGTAGGAGTGCATGGCAGAGGAAGTGGGTTCACCTCATAGCAACTGGGGAGAGAGAGAGAGAGGGAGGGAGGGAGGGAGGAAGGGACTGGACTATCCCACAGATTCCACCCCTGAAAGGTTCTACCACCAACAGTGTCAAGCTGGAGGCCCAAACCTTTAATACACGGGCCTTTGAGGGGTTATTCCAGATCTAAACGATAGCAGTAGTTAAAACTGTCTTGCACATTTACTCATAGGTGTTGTTCCCCCATGCCTAGGACAAGAACTCTGGGAGAATAGATATCTCATCCAGCACATAGTAGGCCCTTGATAAATACTGGCTGAATGAATGGAAAGGCAACCCTGAAAACCCAACTGAGATTAGAAAATAAAGCGACAATGCCTCCAAGTTACTCGGTTGTGTGTGCTTTTTCTTCAGCAGGGACCACAGAGTAATAAGATTGTTCTCCCTATGTGCCTGTTCTAGAGACAATCTCAAAAAGTATTTCCACGCCCAAGCCAGGTGGCAGAGGCATCTTTGTGAGAAGGAGATGGATTTCTAGGGTGACTGGTTCAGATGTTTACATCCTTATTTGTTTTCCAGAAATTCCCTGGATTTTATAGTTTTCTTATATGTGGGCTGGCAAGTTGTGGGAGGAAATTGCTGACTCCATTTCCAGCCCCAAAGTGAAGCCATATTATACAGGTGAAATCAGGTTACTGCGACAGGTTTGGTTTCCTTGGTGACCCAGGAGGTTCGGTTATATTTGAAATTACTAAGGAGGAGAAGGGAAAAAAAAAAAACAACTCAGAATGGCAGATCTTTATTCTTCTTAGGGAAGGAGTGCTTTTCCATCCTCCAACAAGGCTGAGGACATGGCTCTTGATTGGTGAGGGCTGACCTCCGGCAGGGGGATGACTGACACCTTGTACAGCTCCCAGAATCCCACAACCCAGTCTAGCAAGTTTGTCCTATGCCAGCCCCTGGTAATTGCATCATGACCCCTAGGGCTCCTTTTCTGTTTTGTTTTTGCATGTAAACACCGTAACCAGGGAGACCAACAGTTAGCTTATTGTAGAATATGTAACCACCCTTCTTCTGACAACAGAAGAGCATGTTATTTTATACACGACCCAGTTAACCCTTTATAGTCTTTTTTTTCTTGGTTTGTTGAAACCCTGATGTCTTTTGTTGTTAAGGGCTGTGTGTCAAATGCTGCCCTAAATACTCTTTATCTTGTTTCTTTTCTATTTTTTTTTTTTTTTTTTTTTGGTGATGGTGTTGTGAAATGGACACCATTGTTCTCCCCATTTGACAGATGAGGAAACAGAGACTCAGGAAGGTGTAGTGATTTTTCATGGTTACCCCCTGTGGAAACGATGACTGAGCATCATAAGCTGATACTCTAGTCTGCATACTTGCCAACACTGTAAGAGAAGGTGAAAGACACTCCTCACTTTCCACAATTACCTGATACTCAGAGTCCCCCTTGTGTTGCATGTCCTGCAGACACTGAACATCACTGACGAACTTCTGTCTGTCCTTTACTTCATGCAACATGATTCTTAATTCCTGACCTGCATATAAAAGAGAAATAAATGTGCTGTGACGGACTCCTTTGTGACTGCCATGTTTGGATTTATTTTCCAGTAATTGCTTTTATTCTCTTATTAATCTAATCTCCGTTGCTTGAAAGGCACAGATGCTCCTTTCAGGCTGAAGGGGCTTCTTGTGTTGGTGCTGAAGCCCGTATAGCTCTCCTGGTTCTGGGCATAAATAATGCAGCCACATTCATCAGCTGGCCTCAGTGAGCCTGTCCTGCTTATTCACAGGGAGTGAGGTTGAGTGACACACGGATTCAGAAGCACTTCTATAATGTGACAAAAAAGGAAAACCCCCCAAATCTAGCTGAATTATCAATAACCAAGTCATAAATCCCAGGTTTCTTATATTTATTTACATAACAACCATTTTACCCTTATTCCAACCTAGGCACTGTGCTAGGTACTGGGTACAACCACCAGCCACATAGACATGGTTCCTGCCTTTGTGCGGCTTCTAGGCTAAGGTGGAAAACTGACATTGAACAAATGAAATTTAACTGCCAATAAGTGCTATGGAACAGAAGTATGGGGTTCTTTGAGGGAGTGTTATGGGGTGGGGGGGCATAACCTGCCCTGGAGGGGTCAGGGAACACTTAGGAAAGATACTGGGTTTGATAAGGAGTGAGATAAGCAAGAATTGGAACAGAGAGGACAGCAGGTATAGAGGCTTTAGGACACGAAGGGGCAGATGCAGATGAGGAGGGGCAGGGGCAAGGGAGGAGATTCCAGATGCAGCACCAGAAAGGCTGGGGGATTGGCGAGAACCAGCTCATGTGAGTCCTCGAAGGCCATGGTTGGAAGAGTCATATGAAGCCTTTAACAGGTTCCAATCTGGGGAGTAAATGATTCGATCTGTGTTTTTAAAAGACCTCTCCAGCTGTAATAGGGAGAATGGTTGGGGGTGGAGTAAAACATGGAACCTGGAAGAGGTGATAATAACCCAGATGAGGTAAAATGGTGGCCAGGCTTGGTTAGCCAAGGTTGAGGGAACAAAGAGGAGGAAGGAGAAGAAGAAAAAAAGGGAAATAGGGACAGAGGGGGAATCATAGCTCCTACTTCCAGCCTCTGGAAGTGCCAGGCACTGTTCTGAGCATTTACACACATTAACTTAGTCAATCTGCAGGACAATGCTGAGAGGCAGGCACTGTATATTTCTGTTTTGCAGGTGAGGAAACTGAGGCACAAAAGAACTTGCTTAAGTAACTTGCTTAAGGCTACAGAGCTATTAAGTGGAAGAACTTGGATCGGAACCCAGAGAACCTGGTGTCAGTGTCCACACTCTTCACCGCAACTGATAAGAAGGATGTTCAGGAGAGAAAACCATCTGGACTTGGTGACTGTAGGGATGGGGTGGAGAAGGAAGTGTCGAGGAACCCAGGTCACTGGCTCAAGCTAGCTGGCCGGGGGACCAACACTCCGTTCAGAAAACAGAGGAGCAGCACTGAGAAAACAACATGGAGTTTAATGTGTCCTGGCCCTTCCGCAAGAGGAGATGTCAAGCAAGCAGTTAGATGCGGGACTTTGAAGCCAATTAGGTAAAGATGTGGGCAAACGATGACTTAGGTTAAAGTAGAATGGAGACCGAAAAGAGAAAATGGACACAAAACAAACCTGTGACAAACTCTATAATTTGAGGAACAGGTGGCCAAAGAGAAGCCCTTGTGAAGAAGCCTGGGAGGCCAGAAAACGAGGTTGGTGCCCTTTCTGAGCTCTCAAGGGTGTGTTTTGGGGAGGTGGTAGCGAATAACCCTGGTGAGAGCAGTTAGTAAAGGGACAGCTCTGAGGATAGAGTGCAAACAGGAGGTAAGGAAGTAGAGGATTTCAAAAAGTTTGGTTCTGATTGGCACGGTCAAATTCATGACCACAATATTAAAGCTCACAAAGGGATAAAATGGCACTGTTCATATTGAGATGGGTAGACCTCACCTATAGGGTCGCTGAAGCCCCTACAAGATTCCTGTCTATTGTCCAGTGATGCCCTTTCATTTATTTCTACACACATTTTTTTCATGGCCATGGTGTGACAGGGCCTGCTCTAGGCTCTGGGTAGACAGGCTAAAAGAGACATCCTAGTCCTCAGTGTGTGGCCTCTGTGGCCTTCCCAAATGCCTCAGGTTTATTTAGTCATGTAGATACTGGCAGAGTCAGGTTGTCCCTGACTTGTGGTGACCCAATGTCTCGTCTGGTAGTTATGAAATCTCTCAAGTTTTATTGTCTACCTCTGAACAATAGGAAAAACTTTCGCTGGTCCTCAGGGGAAATAACTTTCTCTCAAGTATAGAATGTTGGTCTTTGAGAGTCAGAGTCTGAAACTGCAACCCAACATTTAGATTCCACAGTCCAGAGCCAAACCAAATCTTATCTCTCAGCATTTTTTTCCCTCTGGTACTCGTTATTGAATCCAGGGGCACTGGATCACTGAGCTACACCTACAGTCCTTTTTTTTTTTTTTTAATCTTGATATAGGGTATCCCTCAGTGCTGACGCTGGCCTCCATCTTGAGATTCTCCTGCCTCAGCCTTGTAGTAGCAGGGATTACAGGTGTGAGCCACCACATCTGATAATCTCTCAGCATTTTAATAGTCCTTCATGAGACTAGATTTTAAAGGATCACTTTTCATTTTTCATATAAATTTGTACCTGCATAGAATGAAGTTCTGTTCCCACTCTTTTCAGAAAACTATGGTATTAATAAGAGAGAGAGAGATCCCTGCTGCTACTGTTGGGAAGAGAAGCCTGTCTGAATATTAATCAGTCAGAGAACACAAAGATCATAATGAAAATATATTAATGGTCACTAAAGAGGCACATCCCAGAGTCCAATCAGATGGTTACAAAGTTAACATAGCAAAGTCAGCTATCATGGTTTTAACACAATGTTATTTTAAGGAGGCCTCTAAATCAGAAGGCATGAAATCACTTTGTCTAAAGAGGCAGGAAGTAATGCTATTGAATAACTTGCTAGGTTACTTCTGACTTCACAATCACCTACCAAATAAAGGACTTTACAATTGCCTACCAAATTCTCTCTCCACCCCCACCCCAAGTCTCCATTACACTGTATTTGGAAGCATCATGGTACTACATGTAATTACTTATTTCAGTTCATCAAGACTCTGTGAAATTAGGGCTAGGGATGTGGCTCAAGCGGTAGCGCGCTCGCCTGGCATGTGTGCAGCTCAGGTTCGATCCTCAGCACCACATACAAACAAAGATGTTGTGTCTGCACTAAAAAATAAATATTAAAATTCTCTCTCTCTCTCTCTCTCTCTCTCTTTAAAGAAAAAAGAAAGACTCTGTGAGATTAAATGATACTGTAGGCACCAAGGAAACAGACTGTAGAGATTGTCCAAGGAGATGGTTGATTATCTCAGGTTAGGCAAATATTCTCCCACATTCACTTGAAATTCATACCATACTGCAAGTTTGAAAAACTGATCAGGATGAATAAGAAACAGAAGTAACTGTATGGATATAATCCCACAGGAGAAAATCATGGGGCTCAGCTTTGTGGGCCTACTCAATCAGATGGCCATTTGAAGCCAAGAGTTTTTCATCAGCAAATACAGACAGGTGGGAGGAGTGGAAGACAATGATAATAAAAATGGCCAAGGCATATGTTTCTAAAATAGCATTCCATATTGTCTTCTATTGCTCACCTTTAAGCTGCTTCTCAATTTAGAATCCACTCATGGTTATGCATACTTCTGTTTTAAATCTTTCGTGATAATGTACTGTGTCAAATTTGTGCTTTAGAAATCAGTGAAGAGGCCATGTTAAGTAGTGGGAGGGAAAGAGGTAGAGGGATAAGGGAACTTGCCTCACTGAAAGCAAGAGCTAAGGATTATTCTTGGCCTCCAAATTCTACACATCTGTGAAATTTCAATAAGAAAAATTCTAAGACCTTTCTGACACACAAATTTCTCTTTAGTGTAAATTTCCAATGAATTCAAACTGGGTCTCCTTGAATAAGGAGAAGAGAATTTGATTGCAGAATAAATTTTTAAAAAATTTCTCTCTCTCTCTTTTTCTCTCTGTGTGTATATGTATATATGTATAATTTTTAGAGAATTGAATGATTTTATATATATGACTATATATAACATACTATATATAATATTATATATGAGTTTTTACATATATAAGGAGTCCTGTTTGGTGGCCATGTTTATTTAAAAATTATTTGAAAGGAGACCTTTTTAATAAGCTATTTTGCTGTTTTCAGCTTATAATATTATTAGAAATATCATTAAAGTTGGTTTCAACAACTAAGCAAGCTGTAAATTTAACCTCTTCTTTGGCTGAAGCTTCCTTTAAAACAAAATTTAAATGGCAATTTTAATACCTGGCAATCAGATTTATAAATTCCCTCTTTTCCACAATTGAGTGCCTGGAAGAAAGATTTCAGATCTTAATTCAACCTTTTTCACAATTAATTTGTAATAACAAGAATTGCAGGATTTGTTTCAATCTTAGATTTACAAAATAATATTAGAGTTTTTAAATATTTTAACTTATAAAAATGTCTTGATAATAGGGGTTGGGTTGTGGCTCAGTGGCAAAGCACTCGCCTAGCATGTGCGAGGCCCTGGATTTGATCCTCAGCACCACATAAAAATAAATAAATAAAGGTATTGTGTCCAGCTACAACTAAAAAATAAACAAATTTTTAAAAAAGTCTTGATAATAAACAACAAAGTTTAGTGATTTGTGGCCAATTTTCCTAACTCCCTGAGTACTGGGATCGTAGAGAAAGAGGAGTCATTGTTGGGAAAGGCAGGGAAATCTTTTGACTCTTCCTAGCCAATTTGGTATAGGAAATCAAGGTGTTGGGGGCGGGTGGATGAGGGCGAGGAAGGAGCTGGTTGTTCAAGGCGGCCACTTTACATTTTGCTGTTAAACTAAGGGAGATGGGCCATCACATTTTGACGATCAAACCCAGAGAGACTCAATGTGTAACTGGGAAACTTTGGGGACGTGGGGAGGGATGCCACAGGTTTGACAAGCCCATTGGTGCTATCATTAATACCAAATATCACCAATATACCTTTCCTGGACTTGCAGGTTTGAGGAGGGTGCAGTGAAGTCACGTAGGTGCGCAGGGGCTGCCTGTGCGCAAATGATCAGACTCCCCAAATCAGTGCTTTGGAGGCTGGAAAAAAGGGGGTGGGGCGGGGGCCATCCCCAGGAGGGCGGCCCTGTTATCCGGAGGCCCTACCTCCCTCCAGAATCTTAGAAGTACCTCGCTTCCCACGGAGGTCTGGGCTTGGCGGGTCAGTTACCTTGAGAGCCTACACTTTGTCTCCTAAAGGGGCCAAGGAGCGGATTCGGCGGGCGGGTTCAGTGCAGAGGGGCTGCCCATCAATTGAACTGGGGCTGGCCTGGGCTTCTCCTCCTCCACTCACGTCTTCCCTCCCGCTTCCTCCTCCACCTGGAGGCAGCCTTCCGCAGAGCCTGCCCGGCCTTTTTAGGGGCGGTGGCGGTGGGGTCGGCTGCCTAGCGTCCTTCCGTTTCCTTGGTAACCGGGCCTCTGCCCTCCTCGCGCTGTGATCCTTGCAGCCCGTCGCGAGCGCAGGGGGTGGGGGGCGGGGCGGGGCGGGGCTGTGGCCTCAGAGGTCCTGAGCCCACACGTGGGCGCCCCGCCGGTTGCCGTGGGAACCTGGAGGGATGCAGTAGGGAAGGCAAAACGGTGATGGTGGCAGGAATGCAAGGAGATGATCGAGGAGGAGGCTCTCTGGCTTTGTCTTGATGTCGGAGCCCAGACGCAGATGTAGAGGCCCTCACTTCTTCCCTGAAAGGGTCCAGTGCTTTATCAAGAAGGAGATTAGAAAAGGAGAGAGGAATTTTTTTTTTTTCCAAATGAAATAATATAGAGGCCATACTTGGAAAGATACTGTAATCTTGGAGGTGGGGTTCTGCAGGGGAGCTCCAATAGAAATGCTGTGGTCCAACATAAAAACGAAGACATAAATAATTAAGCAGAATGGACACCAGAACTCTGGCCTCTTGGTTATCAGTGGTCTTCACCGACCTCCTAAGGAAATAAGTGCTTGGAGCCTTAGACCAGTGCCCACGGTCTTGGAAGTAAAGCACCTGAACCTTTGCTAGTTTTACTGTTTTTCCAAGGTTTATTTCTGTATGTGGTTCTCATGGGCAAAGAGGACTCTTGCATTTATTTTGCATATTTAGGCTGTCAGTAATTTGCCAGCAGATGTCAACTTAGGACATTTTAGATTGGATGGAGGAAAAAAAAAAAAAAAAAAGGAGACTAGAAATTCTTTGACCTTTCACCAGAGCCCAGAATCTTTATGTGACTGTGGATCCAGAGTCTTCTCTACAATCCCCATATCCAGGTGGTGACCATGTCCTCTATAGTCCTTCTATTCTTGTCACCACCCCCTGATTTTTAGCTCTATGACCTCTTAACTAGATTATCATGAGGATCTCCTAACACTCCCCGGCTTCTGTCCTTCACACACTATTCCCACCATTTTCTCTGCCCTAATAAGCATCAGAAGTCTAATGTCTTCTGACCCTGCTAAGAAACCCTTAAAGCATCCTCTTTGTGCAATGAATTCTGAACTTCTGTGCATGACTTTCCCATTTTTCTCCCCTGGGCTTGCTTTCTAGGTTTTTGTCCTTTAGCACTTCTTTACTCATACTTTGGCCAGATGGGACTCTATATAACACATTGAGTCTTATTTTTTTGTCTTCACATCAACTTCTAAGACATATCCTGAGCTGAACAGAGTCTGGACAAAATATACTTAGATGAAGTCTTGGTTTTGGGCACTTTCTCATTTGACCTTCATTGGTCACCCAGAAATCCTTACAACCTTTCCAGTACCAGTAACCCCACCCACACTTTGTTCTTGTTTTCAGCTCTCTAGTGTCCTTTATTAAAACATTAACTAAGGACTTAACCTCAGATCACTCTCCATGATCTTTGCCTTTCAAAGGCAGGTATTTAAAAATATACCAAGTTTAAGAAACTTTGGCTTGAAACTATAATAGTCAAATGATAAGGAGCTTGTTCTGTTGGAGCTATGGTGTACCTCAAATAAAAAAATGATGATAAATGATTATTATTAATGATTAACAGGAGAAAGTTGAAGCTCAGATGACCATGTACATAGGAGAAAAACCAGAAACAGCACTCAGAAGCAAGACCCCCACATCTGATATCTTGATGTTGCCCACTAGTAAGAAGAAGCACATGGTACTTATTGGACTCAGCTTTCTCTCCTTCAATTTCAAGATCTGCATAAAATAAAACTACCTGCATCCAAAGATTGCTGTGAAGATTGAAGGAGAGAAGGCAAAACATTTAACATTATGCCTCACACATAGTAAGCACTTGATAATTGGTAATTTTTTTTCCTAAAGCATATTTTAAGATTTTATTTAATGCACATGAGTGTAAACCATAAATATTTTTTAAAATATTTATTTTTAGTTGTAGTTGGACACAATAGCTTTATTCTATTTATTTATTGATTTTTATGTTGTGCTGAAGATCAAACCCAGGGTCTTGCACGTGCTAGGCAAGCACTCTGCTGCTGAGCCACAACCTCAGCCCATAAACCATAAATATTTTAAGATTTAAAAATATCAAGATTTGTAGACATCACTTCATCTCAGTTTTAAACTCTTGTGCACTTCACATGTTTTTGAAAATTAAGTTCTATGAAAAGAATCATGGTGCCCTTGAAAGAGAGTGATAGAACCAAAGGTCAGCCCATTAAAAAGCTATAGAGCAATTCCAATTTAAGTGGTTCATGAGTAAATTTAACCTTGGCATGTAAATTACAAACAAGATTAGTTATGGATTTAAAAAGCAAAGTGCTAAGGAAGAGAAATAGTAAAGTGAGGAAGAAAAGCAATTCCAGATTGAGGAAAGGATCCTACTTGTACCTGCTGTTTTGCATGTGTCCCTATTAAATGATGAATAAGTGAAGAAAAATATTAAGACTTCAGTAGACAGTGGATTCTAATAAGCTATATTTCATGTTGGCCAGTAAGTACCAGCAAGTTCTTTTGTTGAATCTAAGAGTCCAACCAAGGGCAGCTTCAAGTGTAAAAATTCAGAAGTAGACTGAATTAAGTTTCAGAATAATATTTTTTGAGGAAAACAGTTAATTCAATATGAAAAGTTAACTTTCCAGAGAGGTAGTTATCATTAAAAGCTTCCCAAGGCTTCTAAGATTGGGATATCCCCCAGAAACCTGGTCCAGCTACTCAGTTGAGCTGGAAATACCCACCCTCTTTTGTTCACCTCATATTTAGGGAAAGGTGTGGGGGGAGGGGCTGTCTAATTAGGTCTCTGACAGTAACTAATCAGGAGCTCTTTTACAAGGGCATAAAGCTTCACATCAAATGGCCTCAGAGGCACATGGCCTCCCTCACAAACAATTTAAACATGGTCATTTTGATCTTGAGCCACACATGACTGACAAGTTCCTGTTCTCATTGGTTGAGGCTAATGTAATGGTCTTGCTTTCAATCAGTGCACCTGACCTGAGCCATGGCATTTGTTTGCAAAAAGAATTTCCAAGAGTAGCTTTCCTGAGAAGGATATTACAGGCATGCTAGTCCTTGAGCACTCCTTGGGTTCTCTTCCAGCACAATTCTGTGCAGGGAATTCATCTGATTCATTTTTAAAAAACTGACTAATGACTTATGGAGTATGCTGTGGGCTGTTATAACATTCTGCATTCACCCCTTAGCTATAGTTGACAAGAAGGGGTATGTGCAAGATGATAACCATTAATTAATGGTACCCGTTAAGAATGATACTACATTGACGTATTAAGATGGTTAGAGAGCTTAGTAGGATGTTTAAGGTGAGCATTGGTATGTGTGTATGTGTATATGTAAACATACACACACACACACACACACAGAGTCTTCTCATTCTCTCTTGGTGCTAGGGATTGAACCCAGTACCTCATGCATTCTAGGCAAGCACTCTATCACTGACCTAAATCTCCATTCCCTATGTATAATTCATGATGGAGGTCATCAAAGACCCAGGATTTGGGTCTTGGTTTTGTAGGATCAGATCCATTTTGTAGGATGGATCCATTTTTGTTAATTCAGAATTGATCATTTTAGGAACTGATTCCAAAGACTCCCCCTCAGCAGAAACTTTAATTTGTCCTCCACCTGACCAGTTTATTTATTTTTTCATCCCAGAGAACAAAGCTGGCAAGCTGACCCTGGCCATGTACACAAGGTGCTTCCTCCCCATGGAAAATTATCCCCAGGAGCCTGAATTAAAGGAGTCTGTGGTAAATATTGAATTAGATCACAGGGAATTGAGTATTCTTAAGGGATTTATCCAGCAGGTTAAGGAGACCTTAAAGAATAAGTTTCCTACCCTCCAGGGACATTTCAGTCTGCATAACTGATTTAGATTGTTCACCTCAAAATTTTTGGAGACTTTACCATATTTATGTTTCAGATAGGTGCCTTCTTGCTTGACTTATGGGGACATTTTTCTTCTATCTATTGTCTTAACCATATAGTCTGGAGTTGAGAAGACCTGGGTTAAAATCCCAGCGGTGGCACTTGAATTAATAAGAATTAATAAGATAATGTAAAGTTTCTGGCATGGACTTGATACACAGTAGCTGTGCAACAAATGGTATCACTATTTTTTACATTATATACATAGATTTAATTCTCCTTGCTGAGATCTGAGGACACCCCAAGGAACATCTCCCACAAATTTATAAAACATCTCTAAAGCCTTATTTCTTTCTTAAAAGGCTAGTTGTGTTTAAACAATATCATTGTGGTTGATTTTATATTATTTTTTTAATCCTGAGTTTCAGAGTGACTTTTTCTGACCTCATCCCTAATTGTGAGGGTGTATTCAGTTTGGGGCTTGCAGTCAGTCATCCAAAAATTAAATGAAATTTAGTAATGTCTGTTGGGCTTTCAAAGATCAGATATTTGAAATCCAATTCTTTTGTGGAACAAAGTAGACTCTGTTAGAGATTGGCAAACTCACTATAATTAATTTTTTAAGAAAGCATGCCCTTTGGGAGATGCCTTAGAATTTCCCTCACTTGGAATTGTTGCTTGTCAATTGTGCTGTTTTACAAAGAGGGGGCAAACTCATTAAAGTCTTTGGATCCTACAGTGCTGAAATATTTCTCAAAAGTTCAAATGAGCTTTGATTTCTTTATCCACTTTGGAAGCTTCAGACTTTTCAAAACCTTTCATTATGGCAACTGATGCATCTGATATGATATTGGATGTGATTATAAGAACTTTAAGAACAGAAAACATACTGCATTTTTAATTTCTGAAAAACTATTATCAAAGGAAAGAATTGGACTTCTGTCCAGAAGGAGTATCTGGTTTGTTTGGACTTTGGATCAACTCAACTTACACAAGTTTGGCCAAGAGTTGAATCTGTGGATTGACTCTCAACCCTTGAGAAAGATGCAGCCTTCAGAATCCATGATGGCGCCGAGAATCCCACATGACCATAGAGCGTGATTTCTAGAGAAATAAATACTCAGGCCAAACCAAAAACATCCTTCTCATCAAGAATACAGGGAACATGAGCACTGAGCAACTCCTGGACCTTTGTGAATTCTAGTCCATGACATTTTATTTGGATAAAGGTGCACAGCAAGTGAGGATGATAGTAGCCCTACAACCGGCAGGCCACATAACAGAGCAAGGGCAGCCTCCTTTCTAATCACCCATTTTCAGATGGTTGAAATTCTGGAGGTTTTGCTCTATAAAGTAACCTCTGCATTCACAGGAATGGAGCAGGTCCCCCTCCCCCGTTGATGGTACCACACAGATGAGCATTTGTCCCTGACTAGAATATTTCCAATGTCTGCCCTCTTTTCTCTTCAGAGTGCTTTCCTCTTTCAGTTTTTCTAATGACAGAAGAAACATCAGATAAGATGCAAACTCCAATTTCTTTTCTTTTCTTTTTTTTTTTTTTTTTTTTTTTTTTTTGAGGGGAGATTGAACTCAGGGCACTTAATCACTGAGCCACACCCCCAGCCCTATTTTGTATTTTATTTAGAGACAGGGTTTCACTGAGTTGCTTAGTGCCTCGCTTTTGCTGAGGATGGCTTTGAACTGGCAATCCTCCTGCCTCCACCCCCCCCTACCTTCAAGCCACTGGAATTACAGGTGTGCACCACTGTGCCTAGCTCCAATTTCTTTAAACTGTCGTTTCTCTTTGCTTCTGTCCCATCCAAGGATGACTGTTCACCTCTCCTTCTGCTAGGCTTCAGGTCTTCACAGGCAGCAGGACCATTTCAAGGCACAGGTGGGAGCTAGGCTTGGAGAGGTCAGGAAGAGGAATCACAAAAGCAAAGATGGGTTGTTGGGGCTTGCTGCCAGTGCTCAAATCAGTGAATCTGGAATATTCCATCCATTTGTTCAATCAGCAAATAATTATTGAATAGATAGTAGGTGTCAAGGACAATTTTCGTGTAGACAAATCAGTAAAGATATGCTGATGAGTGACAATTAGTGCTTGCTAATAGGGTACAGTGATGGAGATAGCAGTGGGGAGATTGGGAGCATTTTTGGTCAGAGTGGTTTAAGATGGCTTCTCTGTATAAGACCCAAAAGATGAGGAGGAGCCAGTTCTCTGAGTGTGCAGAAAACAGAATTGGGAAGGACTTAAGGAGAGAGAAAGCTCAGGGGATTCAAGGAAATGAAAGGAAGTCAATGTGGCTGGAAGACCATTGTGAGGGGGAAGGTAGATGAGGAGGCAAATTATGGCCCCATGATACCCAAGTCTACCCCCCCACCCTTTTTGTCACCAGGGATTTAACACAGGGACACTTAACCCCTGAGCCACATATCCCCTCCCCTTTTTATTTTGAGATAGGGTCTCACTAAGTTGCTCAGGGCTTACTAAGTTGCTGAGGCTGGCCTTAGACTTGTGATCCTCCTGTCTCAGCCTCCTGAGCTGCTTATTACAGGTGTGAGCCACCATGCCTGGCCCAACTCCACTTTTTGAGGAACCTTCCCAATGCCACTCAAGCACATGCTTGTTGATTGGATAAGACAAGAGGACCAAAAATAAGTCAGCAAAGCTGTTTCTTCTTGTTCTGAGAAATGAACATGACCAGATGTCCCCTATTGGGCAGCATATCCTGATTGTTAACTTTCAGGCTCTCCTTAAAAATGCATTCCCTCATAATGTCCCTTTCTGATGTCACACATTGAGTCTCACTCCTTTTACCCGCCCCTTTGTTCCTCCTTTGAATTGCACCTTTCCTCCTCTCTTTTCCCTCCCCTCCTTATCCCAGACTCCCCTCTCTTCTCTCTCTGCCTTTCTCATTACCAGTCTGTGTTACTTGCCAAACCACAGCTCTTAGATTTCTATTTTCCCAAACAAATTTCTTGGCCAGTTTTACAGACTTTTTGATTGGGTCTCTCTTTGGTCAAGTCCCTTCTCTGTCTCCCTCACTCTTCCCCACTCTTTCCCACCCTCCCCACCTTCCTCAGCCTAATTCCCAGGTTACAAGGTTTAAAAAAAAAAAAGTCAACAGGAAAAAGTGCTCTTCCCCTAGCCCTGTGGAAAGCAGACGTGAAGGTGCCACTTCATGCCACATGGGTCTCCCATCCTCAGCACAGTAGAAGGCAGTTCTTGAAACCCAGACGGAACAGAAGGTATCGCTGTGCAATGTCCCTTCTGTGGCTTGCTGCGCCCTCTGAGTCAGGATAATGAGAGAACATTCTTAAAACATGACTTAACCACACTCAGTCCTCAAATTCCTGGACGTGTGTGGAGCGAGCTCCCCCAGCAAGCCCGAGCACAGGCGTGGGGCCGGCTTGTTAGCTCCTCCCAGAGTTGCTGTCTTCACCAAGTCACCTTCCAGTCAGTTACTTTGCATTCAAATAATGTTTTTAAAACATAGCCAGTCTATCTGTCCAGGAGGCACACTGTGGGGCCTCTCCTGATGGTGTTTTTATAGCTTCATAGCATAGTGACTGGGTCTCTGCCTTGGGGTTTTTGGGTCCCTTGACTTTACCCTTTAACAGAAAATTCTTGTCAGAGGGGAAGAGAGAAACAAACAAACAAACAAACAGGATACTGTCCATTTCCAGAATAAAGCAGTAGCAGAGAGTCACAAACGATTGCGGTTTGTCCTTTATTTCACCTACACCTGGAGTTGTGTGTGTGTGTGTAATACAAGACTGAGTGGATTTTAAGAAATTAATCTAACTGAAAGATGATTGAATTACAAAGGGAGGAAAAAGCATTCATTTGGCATCACATGGGGTCAGAGGCCACTGCTAATGCAATATTTCATCAATTGACTCATTGCTATTCTTTCATTGATGTGATTTAGTTTCTCAAATAGCTCTTATCATGGCAGGCTTACATTGCACAGACGCCTTATAACCATTACAGTGTGTTTACTTAAACATTTTAAAAGCAATTTTAAATATAGTTGTGAGTGTGTGTGTGTGTGTGTGTGTGCACGTACTCTTCCCCAGAGAGATTTTACAAATGTTCAGACAAGGCCTCTGAGTGAACACTGGGACAAGTGTTGAATTGATACACTGCGATGTCCTTCATGCATTTCAAAGAGCTTCATGCAGACTAATGTTAAGCTGTTTTCATACCCATTGAATATACCATTCTCTCTCTTTAATACACTGAAGAAACCAGAGGACAAAGAGTCTCCCTGTGCTCCTTATCCAAGGCCACCCAACTGTTGCTGGAACCTTGAGCTTTCCGAGTGCCAGGCGCCTACTTGCAGAAGCCTATCACAAATGCTGGAGAACAGTGGTGGGTCAGTTTGTTAAAAAGTACGATAACCCTCGGATCGTGGGGAAAGTTTTGATATACTTTGTTTTTATTTGTTTGATGCCAACCAAGTTATCCTAATGGTCTTTCTCATGGAGACCCACTGAGGCTGGGGGTAAAACAGGAAGGAAGACACATGGGAAAGGGCCGAGGCAATATTTTGGCAGCCTCTAAGTGGGTATGTACACACATGGGTGGTAATATTTTCATGCCCCAACCTGCCCTACGCCTCTTCCCCTTCACCTTTGTTTCAAAATGTTGTGTCTAGTGTTTGGAAATGCAGGCCTAGTTTGATACATAGATTTGCAACTTCTTTCACCCTGAGATCATGGGCAGGACCATAGCTCCTCTTGGTACCCCGCAATGGGCCGGGAGGGTATACTCCCGCTTCGTTCATCAAATGCGTATGAAGCATTTCAGGGCCAAGTGCTGTGTGTCACAGAGGACTCAGATAGTCTTTGCGCTTGCGGGGGAGGAAGGAAGGTAAACAAGACCATGGAGTCAGGTCTACAATAGGGTAGGTGTGGGCCTGGGGGAGGGCGAGGGAAAGAGGAAGCCGATGGAAGGGCAGGTTCTCACGGGGAGGACTGGGGAAGGGCCTCGGAGCCTTGCTGGAGGGCCGTCGGTGGAGCCCACGGGTGCGTCAGTTCCCCGCTGGCGCGTCAGTTCCCCTCTGGCGGAAGCCTTTCTCAGCAGGGCCAGACACTGGCTAGACCTGGAGCAGGATGACGTTAGCTGTCAGCTCTCTCAGCCTTGGCGTTGGCGTCCTTTTCCTCCCTCCTGCACGTTTCTCCCCCACCCCTCTGGAGGAAGGTTCCGAACACTTTTATCTAGAGCTTCTTGGAGAAGCCACATAATCAATATTTATCGAATTGATCTGAAGAGTATTCCCAGTGAAGCATAAGTGACTAATCCCATGTGCAGCTGGGAGCTTGCTCCTGCACCAGGCCTCAAAGCTTTAGTCCAAAGAGCTGCAATGAGCTAAGGAAAAGAGTTTCCTGAGAGGCTGGAGGCTCCTGGCACCCCTGATCCACATATTCTGGACAGTTGCCTGCTCTTTCTGCACTTAGAGTTGGCCCTAATTCCAAACATTCAATCTGACATGTTTTCCCCTCCCTGCCCTGTATTGTGGCTGCATGATAAGGCCCCGGGTGGGGGCCTGATAACTGCTAGTCTCAGACCTTTTGGCTGGAAATCTCCCAGGACTATAGCAACAACTGCTTCCCAGCTTTGGAGAGATTCGTGATGGAAACACAATTGCACCAAATGGGACACTTTGATGATGTCCCCTCGAAATGCCCCCATGAACTTTGTGTACCATTTGTAAGTTTTCTGTTTGAGGACAGAACTGGCTAAGTGAGTGTGTGAATTGGGGGGGAAATGTGGGAAGAGGTAGATGTGTTGAAACAATATTCCTAAAGTTTGGTGAAAAGAAGGGAAAGTGGCCACTTGTAGTGTTCCACTAGGATTCTCCCCAGAGCCATATCTAGGGATACAGAAGTGTCCTATAGGCATAAGTACAGTCAACCCTCCAGATCCACAAATTTAGCAGGCATGGATTCAAGCTCAGATGGAAAACATTTTTTAAAAATGCATCTGGGTCTGGGGCTTAGCAGTAGCACACTTGCCTGGTGTGAGTGAGGCACTGGATTCAATTCTCAGCACTACATATAAATAAAATAAAGTCTATCAACAACTAAAAAAAAAAGAATGCATCTGTATTGAATACATAGACTTTTTTCTTATCATTATTCCCAAATAATATAATAATTATTTCCATGACATTTACACTGTATTAGATATTGTACATAATCTAGAGATAGATGATTTAAAACATTTGGGGGGATGTGCATAGGATTTATGCAAAGACTATGTCATTTTATACAAGAACCTGAGCATGTGTAGATTTTGGGAGCTGAGGTAGGTCTGAGCACCAATCCTCCAAGGATACCAAGGGACTGCTCTATTACTTCTGATTAGTGACTCTCCACCCAGTGAAGGCTGTGGAATTTTAGTCAGTCCCTTGGCAATAAAGGCTAGTAAGTTGACTGTTCATCAACCCTTAACTTAGTCCATGAGACTGTCTTTAAAAACACAGGCACACGACAAACTTCAACTAAAGTTTCAGAAAATGGACACCTCTTGGTGCTATCTAATACAATGTGAGCTAACATAAGTACTTAAAATATTTTTTGTTTGTTTATTCAAGGCTGGCCTCAAACTCCTAGTCCTCCTGCTTCAGCCTCCCAAGTAGCTGGGATTACAGGCATGTTTCACCATGCCCAATTTCAGTAATTTTACATTTTCTAGGAATCATATTTAGAAAAGTAAAAACGAACAGGTAAAATTAATTTTAATAATACATTTTGCCAAACTCACTGTGTTAAAACATCGGCATTTCAACATGAAATCAATATAAAAATATTAATGAGCCATTTTACCTTTTTTTGCACTACGTACATAAAATCCAGTGTATATTTTTCACTTCCAGCCCATCTCTATTAGGACCAGTCACATCACAAGTGTTCAAAAATAACATATGACTGATGGCCACCTTATCACACCAAGAAGCTCTTGGTATCTTTTAAAGGACAATGATTAAAATAACTTCACTGGATATAATTATTTACAATATGGGAATCATAATGTCTTGGACAAGTGATGACTAAGATATGAATGTGGAAAGTGAATTGAAGAGGTTGGGTGGTAGGATGTGAGCTTCTAACCCAGAATTCTCTTAGTTACTTACTATGGAAATGAAAAGTTATGCCCCCCACCCCCACATGCATGTGTGTGAAATGAATGTTCTTTGCTGGCAATCTGACATCAAAGAGCCATTAACAGTACAAATGGCTGTTCTCCTGGCACTTGGTCCCAATCCACTGAGACCACAGAATTGGAGGATGGGAAGAACCTTTGAGGTCATATTGATTGATGTCTCTCCTTCCTCTCTGTATTAGCATCTATTAGGGAACATCAGGAAAATACTGATTCCTTGGATTCAAACTCAAGGAATCAGATTGAATTTTCCTGGAGTGGGCCTGGGCATCAACATTTCTTAAGTTCTCCAGGTGACTCTAATATATGATTTGGCAGAAACATCCCCTTTATTATACAGGTGAAAAGACAGAAAGTAATGAAGATAAGTGACTTGTCTAAGGTCCCTCAGCTTGTTATAGGCAGCGTGGGGGCTAGAATACAGGTATTATTCTTTACTGCATCTCACATACAGAGAGACATTACCATAACACCTCTGTTGAGGGCTCATTTTTCCTTTGTGATCCCAGAATTACTCTCATTTTGTCTTGTGATACATTCCCCAGCTCAACTTTGATTGAACATAAGCTTCAAGAAAGGTCTCTGACTCTTATTTCCAGAATATCTTCAGAGCAATGATAATTTGATGTGATTCTGATCAGGACTAAGGCTCTGAATGCCTCCCATTCAGGTCTAGCTGGGATCTGAAACTATACTTCAGAGTTTTAGTAAAAGAGATAGGGAGGGACCCTGAGGGGGCAAACACTTGAGTCTGACCAGTTCTTTCTTTGAGGCTCAGCCAGAGAGACTCATAAGCCCAGGACACCACGTACACATATCTGAGGGTCAAGTGGGTAACATGGGTGAATAAGGTAGGCTGGGTATGCACCCTGGCCAGCTGAAGGAGTTGGGACATAAGAGGTGTCCCTTATGAGGGGAGCAGCCTCACCCTGCTCCTGCTTCTTCTTGCCCTGGGAGACTATGTAAGTTCAGTGTGGTCAGACCTCTGAATTGCTCAGAAAAGTCAGAGATTTGAGGCTTTGGTTGTCTAGTTTGGTTTGGTTGTTGTTTTTAATATCCTGATTTGTGAATGTTGGCAACCAACTCAATTTTCAGAAAAACACTGTAAAGGTCAAAGAAAGCTGACACATGAGCTGTATTCTGCCCATAAGTCCTCAGAGTGCAACCTTTGAGATAAGCTTAAGACTTCTCTATATTCATCACTGAGCTTTATTGGCTTCCAAAATGTTGGCTTAACACCATCATACTTACTTTTCCCCTGGACCTTGTGTGGGTGCCAAAAGTGAGCATCAGTACCAGAAGGAAAAAAAAAAAAAATCACATGTAGTACCACTTGGTTCCCCTTTTAAAAATTTGTTTCCTCTCTATTCAGGTTACTATTTCTTTTGGGTGTGATACCTATGAGGTGTCATAAATTTTCATGATGAAATTGAAACTGAAGCTCATTACAGTTCACAAGATCTAGTATAATTTATTTTTAAGTTCTTTTTGAGCATATAATGAGTCAGATTTACTAACATCACCATGAGATAGACACTAGTTCGGCTAAACATGGCTGTATAAGGAGAACTGTTTGCATTCAGTGTAAAATGAAATGCAAGTTCCATTGTAGCACTGGGGCAACCTCTTAGCCAATGAGATGATAATGAAATAAAAATCAGAATTACGCCAGGTGTGGCGGTGCACACTTGTAATCCCAGTTGCTCCGGAAGCTGAGGCAGGAGGATTGTGAGTTCAAAGCCAGCCTCAGCAACTTAGCAAAGCCCTAAGCAACTCAATGAGACCCTGTCTCTAAATAAGATATTTAAAAAGGACTGGGATGTGGCTCAGTGGTTAAGCATCCCTGGATTCAATCCCCAGTACAAAAAAAAAATCAGAATTAATCTTGCATGCATTCTTCATTTCAGAAGAACACACCTTTGATAAGTATATAGTGTGCCACTGAAAGACCTTGATTTGAAGTAACCTAAGGTATTAATAATAACAGTTGATGCTAAATTACCTTTTAGTCTGAAGTACATATCAAACAAAATATACATACAGGTTTTTGTAAAGCATATTAGAGATTAGAATATGATACAAATTCCATTTGCTTCTTGGTTATTCTCCCTATACGTAACCTTGAATTTTGCCACAGTTCTTTTTTTAAATGTAAAAGCCCTAAAATTAGAATGTGTGCTTGTGAGAATCTGTTTCAGGTATATTTCCGTGAGCAGTTCCACTGTCCTCAAATAACCAGAGGTGGGTAACAGTTTCTGACATAAAAGCTGGAGGGAACAGGATTAAACAAGAATTAGAGCGATTTTATTTTCTGTATCTAAACCTTCAAGTCTTTGGAAAGCTGCTTGGCTTCTATTTTGAGCCACGCTGCCCACATATCTTAACAACAGAATTTTTGCATAATTTTGCTCTTCCTCTTTTTATCTCTGTTTGGGTGTATTTATTATTTTATATGTGATGATGCAAAGCTTCGTTAAAAGGTCCGTTTATATTCTTATCTGCGAGGGGATCGAGCTGCTTTCCTCATGCTGTTTATAGAACCCCTGCTGTAATATTCAGATTTGCTGGCAGTGGGCCCTTCCTAGCACGTACATATACATTCCATTCCCTCGGTGGCTCTATTTATGGGAGTCTATGTGATTTACTCAGGACTAATAAAGACAGCGTGAAAGGATGGGTCATGGATTTATCCATCCCTGGAATTTTAGCACTTTCAGAGAGAGAGAGAGAGAGGTTTATCTCGTGTTCTTTTTCCTCCCTCTCTCAATTTAATTAAAACAACAACAAAAAAAGCATTGGTCCAAATGAGTGACAGTTGGCAGATCTGCATTATTCAACTGGAGGGACTCCAGAGTTTCTGATGCTTGGAGATGGACAAGTAATTACCTCCTGTCTGTGACTATTTTCTACCAGGCTAAGCCCAATGTTTATTGTAAACTATCTGCCATTAAAAGCTGTAATAGCAAGCCTTATGTTGCCTCACCATAAATTTGACTTCACTGTTTTTTTATTTACCTTCATGTTTTATTATATTCGTTGAAATGTTTCGTTTTAAAGAAAGATAACAGAAGAATGAAAATTGAACAAATTCCAAATTCATGCTTGAAAAAAGATATGCTTAGCATACATACACCCGTCAGCCCTGATGGCCCCTTTCTGGATACCAGAAGCTTCTGTGTAATTATTAGATATATTTGCTATTAGTATATCAGTTGTTAAATGGTCCAAAAATAACCTAAAAAAAAGTTTAACCAGACCACAAAGACCAAGAGCAATGGTTTTTGGGCTTGGAACCCCTTCACATTCTTAAAATTTCAAAGACTTTAAAGAGTTTTTGCTTGTGTGGATCATCTCTCTCAATATTTACTGTATAAGAAATTAGAAATCAGATATTTTTGAATGTTCACTTATTTATTTAAAAACAGTGAACAATTGCATGTTAACATGGATAACCTTCTAAAATATCTGTTGTAATATGTTGCTTTGGTTGAAATATAGGAAGAAAATCTGCCCCTGCATATCTATGTAGTTGGACAAAGAGAGTATTTTAATGGTCTTATCAAATAATTATGGATATTCTTCTTTAAAATCAAAACCCAAAGTTGATAGTTTCTTAAAGATGAGTTGCAATGCAGAATCTGGGGGGAAAAAAGTGGACTATTTTTTTGATGGTGGTGGTATTGGGGATTGAACCTGGGGGTTCTTCATCCCTTGGCTCACCCCCAACATTTTTTTTATTTTGAGACAGGGTCTTGCTGAATCACCAAGGCTGGCTTCAAACTTGTAATCCTCCTTCCTCAGCCTCCGGAGTTGCTGGGATTGTAGGTGTACCAGCATGCCCAGCTAGACTAAACGTTTTTGAGCAGTTTTAGGTTTATCAAAACTTAAGCAATTGGGCTGGGGATGTGGCTCAAGCGGTAGCGTGCTTGCCTGGCATGTGTGGGGGCGCTGGGCTCAATCCTCAACACTACATAAAAATAAAAATAAAAAAATAAAGACATTGTGTCCACCTAAAACTAAAAAATAAATAAATATTAAAAAAAAAACTTAAGCAGATAGTATGGGAAGTTCTCCTAAGTCCCTCCCGACACCAGCACCCTAGGATTAACATCTTGCATTAATGTGGTATATTTTTTATAACTAATGGACCAATTTTGATATATTATTTTTAACATAAGTCCATAGTTTACATTAGGGTTCATTCTTTCTTATACAGAGTTCCATAAGAAAGGACAGGTGTATAATGGCATGTATCTACCATTACAGAATCATACAGAATATTTTCATTACTCTAAATATCCCCTGTGCTTCTCATAGTCATCGCCTCTCTCCTTCCCCAGAACTTCTGGCAACCACTGATCTTTCACTGTCTGTATAGGTTTGTCTTCTCTAGAATATCATATAGTTGGGATCAAGCAATATGTAGAATTTTGAAACTGGCTTCTTTCACTAGCAATATGCATTTAAAATACCATTATGTCTTTTCATGGCTTGATAGCTCATTTCTTTTTATCACTGAGTAATGTTCCATTTTATGAATGTACCATGGTTTTGATTGTTCATTCACTTTTTGAAGGACATCTTGGTTGCTTCCAGTTCAGGAAAATTATGAAACAAGTTACTATAAACATTTGTGTGGGCTTAAGTTTCCAACTTTTTTGGGTAAGTACCTAGAAGTATGATTGCTGGATCAAATAGTACCAATGTGTTTAGTTTTGTAAGAATTTGCCAGAGCTGGAGTTGTGGCTCAGTGGTAGAGCATTTGCCTCGCATGTGTGAGGCCCTGGGTTTGATCCTCGGCACCATATGAAAAATAAACAAAATAAAGTTAAAAAAAAAAAGAATTTGCCAGATTGTCTTCTAAAGTGACTGTACCATTTTGCACGCCCACTAGTAATGAATGAGAATATCTGTTGTTCCACATGCTTGTCAATATTTGGTAATGCTAGTTTTTTGGATTTTGGCCATTCTGATATATACACAGTATCTATTTCTCATTGTTTTCATTTGCAAGCCTCTAGTGACATATGATGTTGAGCATTATTAATATGCTTAGTTGCTGTCTGTATATCTTCTTTGTTGAGGTGTTTATTTGGATTCTTTGCCCATTATTTAATTAGGTTATTTGTTATTGTTGAGTTTTAGGAGTTCTTTGTATATTTTGGGTACTAGTCCTTTGTCAGATAAGTGTTTTGAAAACATTTTATCCCAGTCTGTGGCTAGTCTTCCCATTTTCTTAAATCAATGGACCTTTCATACCAGTATAGTTTGGTACTGATGCTGGGTTCATGCTGAAGCATCAGAAGTTTAACCCATTATCGTTTATGTGACATCAGTGAGAATTTTAACACAGAGAAAAGGCAAATAACATCTTAGTATTATTGTGAAAATAGTTTTAATTTCATTACACATGCCTAAAACTCATGGACCACACTTTGTGAGCCATTGGCTTGAAGCAAAGACAGCCCATACTACTCCTTTATTCAAGTCTCAGTAAGATTAAGTAGATCTTAATAGAAATTAATAGAAACCTGAGGTTTGCAAAGGTGAAATGTTAATTTAGTTTACTGCAAAGAGGACTTAAAAGGCACATGAGAGAAGTTGGTGTTCTGATTCACTGGGCAGAGTCAATTATGTTTATGTTTTTGTCCAAGTGATTCTTGGCAGAATGTAATTTTTATTTTTCAATAAATAGAGAGTCTATGTATAAATTTATTAACTAAAGTTTATAAACTTTAATGAATGTCTCTCAGTGGCCAGTTTGGGAGATAATGCCCAGTAATGGGCTTATGATAGTCTTATATACACAAACAAGTACATGGAGCCCTAACTTTTTCCTTTCATTTCCTAAAGAAAAAAACATTCTCTTTTTCTAGTGTATTTTCCTATTCCTTCCATTAAGCATAATAATAAACCCTGATATTATGTATAGAACAAATATAAGACTCTAAAAGATAGAAAAAAGAAAGCAGAATATTTGAGAACCTCAGAACTGAGGAATATGGGCTGGGGTGGTGGCTCAGTGGTAGAGTGCTCATCTAGCACTTGAGAGGTGCTGGGTTCAATTCTCAGCAACATACATACACACACACACACACACACACACACACTCACTCACTCACCAAAGAACCTGAGGAATAATATTGCAGTGAGTTTCTGGATTTTTATTTTTTACTCCCAGACATGGAGTTGAAGAAGCCAGCAAGCTGGGAATGCCAACAGGAGTAGTTAAAAATAACAACAATAAAAGTTGCTTTCTTTAGCTAAAGGACTGGGAAAGGGGTGGCCTAGCAAGATAGGAAAATTTTAGTGCTATGGACTGAATTATGTCTCCCCAAAATGAATATGTTGAAGCCCCATCCCCTAATGTGATGATGTTTGGAAGTGGGCCTTTGGGAGATATTTGGGGTTAGATGAGGTCAGGGATGTGGCCTCTCATAATGGGATTAGTGGCTTTATAAGAAGAAGAGCGACAGATTTTTTTTTTGTCATGTGAAAATGCAGTGAGAAGGTAGCCATTGGCATCTCAGGAAGAGAGAGCCCTCACAAGGAACCAAATTGGCTAGCACCTTGATCTCAGACATCCCACCTTCTACAACTATAAGACATAGTATCTATTGTTTAAGCTACCAGACCATTGTATTTTGTTATAGCAACACAAGCTGACTAACATATATAAAAATTGTTCTAATCTAATTAAAAAGCATAGAAAAATCTCTGGCCCTCACCCATGCCAGAAACGGCTGAGTGCAGAGCCTAGAAATCTACCCTTCTGAGGCTATGATGAAGTACCCACCATGAAGAGCCTGGACTTCTGCCACCAACCAGCAGTAATGAATTGGCCCTCCCCATCCCTGCTGGACTAGAAGAGGATTAGTGAAGAATCTTGACTTTTACCACCATCCAATGGTAACAAGGCAATCCCCACCTCAGTGTCAGTGGAGGACATCTGGGGAGCTGGAATTCCCTCCTCTGCATATTCCCTCTCTTCTCATCAGTGACTCTTCTCATCAGTGATGAGAAGTGCTATTCAGGTATAATATAGAGGCTGAGTGGGGAACCAAGACTTTTACCTTTCCCTGGCGATAGTGAGGTGGTGTCCCCCTCCTCTGCTGGAACAGTGTAATAACTAAAAAAGAGAAAGACAAACAAAAATAAAAAATAAAGCAAATGGGTAAAATAAGATCTGTAGACTCATACATAATATAAAAATGTTCAGGTTTCAACTGAAAATTACTCATCATATCAACAACCAGGAAGATATTAAACTGCATAAGTAAATAAAAAGCCAATCAATTGATGCCAACATCAAGATGACAGCCATGAACACCCTAGAAATGAATGCAGAAGTAGATAGTCTGAGCAAAGAAATAGAAGATATAAAGAGGAACCAAATGGAAGTTTTAGAACCTAACAATACAATAACTAAGATAGAAAACACAGTGTTTGGACTCAATAGTAGAATGGAGGAAACAGAAAAAAGATCAGTGAACTGGAAGGTAGAATAATAGAATTTGCCCAATGTTAACAATGATTCAGAAATAGACAAAAAATGAGCTGAAATTCAGAACACTGTGGAACTATAACAAAAGATTTACATAGTATTTTTGGAGTTGCAGAAAGACAAGGGGAAGAAAGTGAGAATAAAAAAGTCCTCAAAGAATCAGTGACTGAAAACTTTAAATTTTTCATAAAAGATATAAACCTAGAGAGTAAGAAGCTGAGAAAACTGAAAACAGTTAAACCCAAAGAAATCCACTCCAAGACACATCATAGTTAAACTTCTGAAGACTAAAAGCCAAGAGAAAAATCTTGAAATTAGTCAGGGAAAACATTATTTAAATGATAGTGGATTTCTTATAAGAAATTATGGGAGTCTTAAGGAAGGAGTGTGATATTTTTTAAGTGTAGAAAAAAAGAACTGTCAAACCAGAATTTCTATACCCAGTGAATAGTTCTTTCAGAAATGAAAGGAAACCAAGATAGTCTCATATAAATGAAAACTAAAAATCTGCCACCAGCACACATACTCTAAAAGAATGGCTACAGGAAATTTTCTAAACAGAAAACAGCAGAAGAAGGAAATTTGGAGCATCAGGAAAGGGAATGATAAAAGAAGGATACTTGGTACATCAGAAAAAACAAATAATTAGTAAATTAGTAAACAATACAATCGTTTTCCCATCTATTATTCAATTAAGAATATTTTTAGTTCTAGATGTTTATTTCATTTATTTATTTTACGTGGTGTTGCAGATTAAGCCCTGTGCCCCATACATGCTAGGCAAGCACTTCAAAAAAACTTTTTAATTGTTGAAGTACAAATGATAATTTTTTGGTATGGTTTCAAATGTATGTAGAAGAAATAGTAAGAGAATTGTATTATAAATGGTGGAAGGTAAAGAGATATAAAAGGAAATAATTTTTCTATATTGCACTTGAAATATAAAAATGATACTGTGTGAGTTATTTATGTATAATGCAATATCTACATCAACCACTTAAAAACCCTCTACAAATAAATATATTCTAAAACAACACAGATAAACCAAAATGGAATTATTAAAAGTGTCTGAGTAACGTATAGTAAGGCAGGAAAAAAAAGAGAAATGAAATATAGAACAAACAAGAAAATAAAAAATCAAATGACAATCTTAGGATCCAATATATCAATAATTGCATTAAATGTAAGTGGTCCATATACAGCAATTAAAAGGGAGATTGACAGAAATAGTTTTAAAACATGACCCATCTATATGCTGTCTATAAGAAACACACTTCAAATATAATAATGTAGGCAGGTTGAAAGTAAAAGGATAGGAGATTCAAGATGGCAGATTAGAAGAAGGCTGCCTTTCCAATTTCTCTGTGTCTTGGGGTTCAAACAATGGGAGTATTGCTTTTCAGTAAGATAGGTGAAATTGGGAATTCACTGAAATTCACTAATTCAATTAGAGTCTCTAATGTACTCTAATGTAGACAGAGAGTACATTAGAGACTCAGACATTTTGATGCATTGAACAAAATACAAGAAAGAGTTCCTTGGGTACAAGCTGGTTGTGGCAGCGGCAGCAGCACTGGTTCACTGCAGAGGGGAGGAATAATAAAGAGAGAGAAATACAAGGGGCAAATTTGGCATGGAAAAACCTGCAGATCAGAAAAACAGTCTGATCCAGAGGCTTCTCAGTGAACTGGTGTTTGAAAAGTGCTCTGTATTTCTCAACTGGCAAATGGAGAACTGAGGTGGGAGCCATCTTGAGGAGGTCACACAGCAACTTTCTGTGTGGTAGCCCAGGAGATCACAGCAAACATGGCCATGCTGCCCCAGCAAGCACGTAAGTGTGGCCTAGGGTGTACCTAGCAGAACGTGAGTGGAACAGGCATAGAAAAGACTGTACCCAGGGGCATTCAAGTCAGACATGCTTTCCCCTTGAGTCCATTGGCTTATGTGATCAGGTGAAGAGGATCAGGAAACTCAACAGGTGAGCATCAATGCCCGTGGGAGAATAAGGCTAGGAAAGTGTATTTGTGGACAGTGGAGAGTGTGAGACCTGTGGAGGATTGGCTTCCCTGCCCCACAAGTAGAATCCATGGGAGCTCTCTGAGGTCCAGACTCCAGCAGAGTTCAGCATCTGCCTGGCCCTAGGGATATATTGATCTGATCTCTCCAGAGCAGATACCACCCAATAAATTCCCTAAGGCCTGATTAGACATACGCCCCAGCCACAAGAACTTCCCTCTTAGAATTCTGCAGCCGCCCCACCAAGGGAGTGCATCTATCTGACCTGTTTGGACAAAACTCCCATTCTGGTTCCACCCGAGAAGGGGGGGTGAAAGCTATTTCTACCAGCTTTAGGCTGCAGCTGGAAGATTTGTGAGCAACACACACACACACACACACACACACACACACACACACAGATTAACAACACCCAGTTCCTGCTCTATCTTTCTCTGTATAGCCCAATGGAAGAAGGATTGCTAGGCATAGGCAGTGAATGTCCATCCTTGCAGACAGTTTTGACTACCTCAGTGGGAAAAAATTCTTTCACTTTCCATGAAGAGTCTTTTCTCCTTTTTTATTTTTGGTGTTCTTGCTTTGATGATTGGTTCATGGATATATAAAATAACTATATATACATACATAATTGGTGTATACTATATATTACATTTAATATATATTTTATACTATATATATAGTACAACAGTTATGTATTTGTTCCTTTTTTGCTGTTTTATAGAATTTTTTAAAACAATATTTTTTCCATGACTTTTGAGGGTTAGGGCTTTTGGGTTGTTTTTGCTTCTCTTTGTTCTCTCTCTCTCCCACCAATAGTTGAATTCTCTTGTTCTCACTTTCTCTCTCCCTTTACTTTTTTCTACCTTTCTCTTCCTTCTTTTATAACCATCACTTGCTGTTTCTTCTGCATTCTCTCTGTTCACATTTTGAACATTTAAACTTTCTTTTCTGTTCCTATCACATTTTTATTTCTCTTAATAAACTGTATTTTTATCATCTTTAAAAGCTATTTGGTTTATATAAATCCTGCCTCACTATTTATGTTGTTGCCGTTATTAGTACTGTGGTTGGCATTAGTTGATACCAGCAGCTTAATGCCAGATCTAGTTCATGGCAGTTTAATGTTTGTGCTGTTGGCAATTGCTGACCCCAGCATTTTCTGTTTTTGTGGTAATTAGTGTACTAGATGTCCTAGTAGACTCGGGTATTTGCTTTAATGCTATATACAGTTTGCTTCAGTTGTTGCTATTGTTTACTCCTTTTCTGTGAGGTGCTGGGATACCTGCAAATACAGGAGCACTGCAAGTTGAAAGGATAGAGTCTCTGCTGCTGAGCTAATCCCAGTCAAAAGTTGAGCCCCCACTTGCTCAACACACAAATTAATCACTCTCAAACTTCAGTGATACTTTAATGCAAATAACAGAGGAGACAAAAATCCCAAACTAATGACCAGAACCTAAGTAGGAAGAGCAAGTGGGGGGCCCTCATGTCCCACTCACAAACATCCATTTTTACAGCAAAAACAGAGAGAATTAACACAAAGGCTGTGGATACCACACTTGTTAAAGGTCTCAATATAGATCACTCTGGACATTTTGGCAAAATAAGGTTGTACCCTAAAAAGGCCCATGTATAAAAGTGGAAGAGAAATCTATCCCAACAGATGCATAAAAGTCAATACTGGAAATAAGAAATATTTAAAAATGAGGTAACCTGATACTTCTTAAAGTTCATAATTCACCAGCAACTGAGTACAAAGATATTGAAGTGGATAAAATATTAAAGATTTAAAGAATCATTATTAAAACAATCAATTAATTCCAAGATAACATAAAAAAAACAACTGAATGAATTATGGGAGTCAGTACAGGACATGAATAAGAATTCAGTAAGGAGACAAAGATATTTTTAAAGAACCAAATGTAGTAGGGGCTGGAGTTGTGGGTCAGCGGTAGAGTGCTCACCTAGCACATGCGAGGCCCTGGGTTCGATGCCCAGCACCACATAAAAAATAAATAAAACAAAATAAAGGTATTGTATCCAACTACAACTAAAAAATAAATATTAAAAAAAAGAACCAAATGGAAATCTTGGAAATGAACAACACAATAAATCAATCAACACAATAAAATGTTCAGTTGAAAATCTCTCTAATAGAGTAGACTATGCTGAAGACAGAATCTTAGAAGACAAAGTGGCCAGACTTGAATATTCAGACAGTATTAAAGAAAACAGGGAACCATGACCAGCATATACTAAGAGACCAAATTTGAGAACATTGGAATTGAAAAGGGTTGTGAGATGCAGGCTAATGACATATACACCCTCTTCAGGGAAATAATAACAGAAAAATTTCCAAACCTTGAGAGTGAGATGGACATCCAGATACAGAATGCCAATGGCAAAGATCAGAAAAGATCTTCCTCACAACACATTATAATTAAAATACCTAACAGATAGAAAAGGATAAAATTTTAAAAGCCTCAAGATAAAAATGTCAGATCATGTCTAGAGGCAAGCCAATTGGAATTACTTTTGTGCTCTTAGCACAAACTCTAAAACCCAGGAGGACTTGTAATGATGTGTTAAAAGTCATGAAAGAAAATAACTGTCAACCAACATTGCTGTGTACAACAAAGCTGTCATTCAGAATTGTAGAAGAAATGAAAACCTTCCAAGATAAGCAGGAACTAAAAGCATCCATGACTACTAAGCTGGTGTTAAAGAAGATACTTAAAGAATACTTAACAAAGAAGAAATAAAAAATACACAGAGTTCACAAATGGACACATCTCATCTGAAGAATAGCTAAGCAAATGAGAAGCAGGACCAAAACAAACATTATAAATAAGTCAAAATGGCAGTAATTAATAAACATCTCTGTATAACACCATTGAATGTAAATGGTCTCAACTCTCCAATTAAAAGATGTAGGCTGACTGGGCATGGTGTCACATGCCTGTGGTCCTAGAGGCTTGGGAGGCTGAAGCAGGAGGACTGCAAATTCAAGGCCAGCCTCAGCAACTTGGTGATATCCTCCGCAACTTAGCAAGACCCTGTCTCTAAATAAAATATTAAAAAAGGCTGGTGATATGAGTCAGTGGTTAAGTGCCCCTGGGTTCAATCCCTGGTATCAAAAAAAAAAATATATATATATATATATATATATATATATATATATATATATATATATAGGCTGGAAGAAATAAAAATAAAACCCAACTATATGTTGTTTTCAAGAGATTTTCCTTTCAGGGAAAGACAGCCATACAATGAAAGCAAAAGTACAGAGAAAATGATATACCATGCAAATGGAGCTCGAAAACAAGCAGGAGTGACCAGATTATATTGTTATATTGTGTGCATGTATGAATATGTAACAATGAATCCCAACATCATGTACAACTATAATCTACCAATAAAAATATTAAAAAATAAAGTAAAACAATGAAATAATCAGAAGTGGCTGGATTAGTGTAAAATAAAGTAGTCGTTGGAGCAAAGAAAATTTCCAGATACAGAAAGGACCACTATATAACTATAAATGGATCAACCCACCAAGAAGACATAGAAGTCTTAAATGTGTATGCACCAAATAACACTTGTTAAATATCTGAAGTAAAAACTAATACCTTAAAGGATATCTATAAAAATACACAATTATGCACTTCTCTCAAAATTGTTAGACCAACTAGACAGAAAATAAGTGGAGTATTACTAAAAAAAACACAAATGACTACCAAAGTATAATCATCGTTTATAAAATACTCTACCCAACAACAGCAGAAGACATAATATCTCTAGTGCCAAAGGATATGTATCAAAATACATCATATCTTTGGCCATAAAATAAACCTCAATAAAATTTAAATTATTTAAATCATGCACAGTGTGTTCTCTGACCACAATGGAGTGAAACTAGAAATAAATAGCAAAGAGATAACAGGAAAATTTCCAAACAATTTGAAAAGTACAAATACACATATAAATAATACAGGAGTCAAAAAGGAAGCGTCAAAGGAAGTTTAAAAATACATTGAATTGAGTGAAAATGAAAATACGATGTGTCAAAATTGTGGGACACATCTAAAATAATGCTGAAGAGGAAACATATAACATTAAATGTGTACATTAGAAAAAGAAAAGAAAAAACTCTCAAATCAATCTAAGTGCCAACTTGAAAACTTGGTAAAAGAAGAACAAAACTAAATTCACAGCAAGAGGGAAATAATAAAGAGCAGAAATCAATAAAGTTGTACACAGAAAAACAATGGGAAAAATCAATTAGCTGAAGAACTGTTTCATTGAAAAGATCAATTCAATTGACAAGATTCTAACAAGATTTTAAAAAATAAAAAATAAAGAAGACAAATTATCAATATCAGAAGTAGAAAAAGAGAAATCACTGTAGCCTCTGCAGACATCAAAAGGATAATAAGGGAATATTACAAACAACTCTACCAATATAAATTTAATAATTTAGAAGAAATGGACCAATTAATGGAAAAACAAAGTATCACAACTTACCCAATATGAAATAGATCCTTTGAATAACCTTAACTAAAAAGGAAATTGAATTTATAATTTTAAAACCCCCTCAAAAGAAATCTCCATGTCCAAATTGTATCACTGGAGATTTGTATTAAACATTTAAAGAATTAAACCAATTCCATGTTACTTCTTTCAGAAAATAGAAGAGGGGGGAACACTTCTTAATTCATTTTATAATGTAGTGTTACCCTTATGCCAAAACCAAAGACAGCATGAAAAAGAAAACCATAGACTAAAATATTCCATGAATATAGACCCAAAATTCCCAACAAAGTATAAAATAAGAATGCAAATAGAATTCGCAATATAAAAATAATATATACCAAGAATGAGTTTTATTACAGGGATACAAGTCCAGTTTATTATTCAAAATCAATAGTCACCTAACTGACAAAATAAAGAAGAAAGATCACATAATAATATCAGTAGATTCTGAAGAATCATTTGATAAAATTCAATACCCATTCATGATTAAAAAAATAACTTCCAGAAAAACAAGATTAGAGGGTGAATTAGTCAGCTTTCTATCACTATAATGAAATGCCTGAAGTGGCTAACTTATAAAGAGAAAAGGTTTATATAGTTCCTAAAGCTTCCTCCACCTCCTAGTAGCACAACTCTGAGAACCAAGTCTTTAACACATGGACCTTTGGTGGATATTCCACATTCAAACTATAACAGAGAAAGACTACCCAATGTTGCAAAATCCTACAACTAATATTATATGTAATTGCACAAAAGTAAAATTTCCCCTATAAGGTAGGCAAGAATGCCTACTTTCACCACTCTTATTGAACACAATACTAGAAGCTCTAATCAGTACAATAAATAATATATTTATTTATTTATATGTGGTACTGAGGATTGAACCCAGCACCTCACATGTGCTAGGCAAGCACTCTACTGACATGAAATGTAAAATTTTTAAGAAAAAAATAATTGGAGAAAAATCTTTGGAATTCAAGGCTCTGCAAAGAATTCTTAGACTTGAACTAAAAGCATGTTCCATGAAAAAATTAATAAGCTTGATGCCATAAAAATTTAAAAATTTTCCTCTGAAAAGATCCTGGTAAGAGAATTTAAAAAACAAAATTAGTATGTGTGTGTGTGCATGTGTGTGTGTATATATATATATATATATATATATATATATATATATATTTTTTTTTTTTTTTTTTTTTAAGAGAAAATATTTGCAAGGCACATCCCCACCAAAGAACTAGTATCTAGAATATAGAGAGAACTCTCAAAACTCAGCAGTAAAAGAAGCAAACGTTCAGTTAGAAGATGGTGAAAAGCCATGAAGAAGACAACACAGATGGCAAATAAACACACGAAAAGATGTTCAACATCATCAGTCATTAGAGAAATGCACTGAAAACCACCGAGAGATACCATGACATGCTTATCAGAATAGCTAAAATAAAAAATCATGACGACACCAAATGCTAGCAGGAACATATAGAAACTGGATCCCTCAAACTTTGCCAGTGGGAATGCAAAATCGATGAACTCAACAGACCCTGGATGTGTCTCCAGAGAATTGCACTGAGTGAAGAAAGACAAACCCCAAAGTTTATCTACTGTATAATTTTATTTATATGACATTGTTTTGGTTTGGTTTTTAAGAGACAGTACTGGCCTTACTATATTACCCAGGCTGGTCTCAAACTCCTGGGCTTAAATGATCTTTCCATCTCAGCTTCCCAAGTAGCTGGGATTTTAGGTGTGGCCTATAATTCTTGTATGATTCTGGCCCTATAGGACATTCCTGAGATGAAAACTATAGACATGGCTTAGTGGTTGCCAGGAGTTAAGGGAGAGGGTGCTGAGAAAGAAGTGCATGTGGTTATAAAAGGTTAACATGGGGAATCTTTGCAGTATGGAAATGTTCTGTATCCTCAGAGACACAATTTTTTTCCACATTTTTATTGGTGCATTATAGTTGTACATAATGGTAGGATTTGTTGTTACATATCCATACATGCACACAATATAACAATATAATTTGGCCAATATCTTCTCCAAAGATCCAGATTTTGACAGGGAGGATCACTCAAAAGGCATACGGCCAAATCATGGCTGGTGGGGGCTGATACGCAGGCTCTGTCTGAGTTCCTTACAGCACCCACATTCAGCCTGGCATGAAATTATGGCTGTGTTGACAACAAGAACAAGTCTTATCCCTTAGAGTATTTACAGATGGGTTAGCTTAGTGAGAGTGTTGAATTACATACTAAGGAGTTTGGTTTGTGTTTTGAAGGCAAAATGTGACTATTGAAGGACTTTAAGAGTGGTTCTAAGATCAGATTTGTAATTTTTAAAGGTTATTCAGATTTGTCCCAATAATGACCTTAATAGCAAAAGAAAGTCCCAGATCACAGGTTGTATTCTGTTGTCAGATCTCTTTAGTCACCTTTAATTTGAGATATTTCCTCAGAGCTTTCTTTGTCTTTCCTGAACTTGAGCTTTTGAAGAGTCTGGCTATTTATTTTGCAGAATGCCCCCTGGTTTGGGTTTATCTGATGTTCCCACCTGATTATATTCCATTTATGCATTTTGACAGAAACACTCCAGACACAGTGCTGCACCCATCTCAGTTTATCACAGATGATGTTGATGGGTTTTGTTACTTGTATTAATTTGGATCACTTGGTTAAGGTGGTGATTCTCAAATTTCTTTTTTGCAAAGTTATTATTTTTTCTTTTGTAGTTATAAATTTGTTATTTCTCATGGATAGATACTTTCAAACAATTATAAATATCTCACTACTCCTCAGATTCTTACCTTCTAGTTTTTGTAACGCTTAATGATTCTTGCTTGAATCATTTAATACTATGATAGGTACCAAATAGAATTTTTCTACTTCCATTATTTATTCTCCATCCATTGGTTAGCTTTCTTCTATAAGGCTCAATTTTCCCTTTCCTACCTATTTATGTACATACACACATAACACACATGGAGAGAGAGAGAGAGAGAGAGAGAGAGAGAGAGAGAGAGAGAGAGAGAGAGAGAGAGAAGCTCATGTATTCTTATTTTACTCAATGAATTGGCTTTTAATCTTTCTGCATCATGTTTTAGGTGTTTCTCTTAAAAACAGCATATAGATAGATTTCTTTTTTCTATACTGACTTTTTTTTCAGTACTAGGAATCAAACTCAGGACCTTGTGCATGCATGGCAAGCACTCTAACACTGAGCTATATCCCAAGCCCTGATTTTTTTAATCTTAAAAGTGTGAGTTTTATTCATCCATTTGAATCATGAAAAGAATATTTAAAGATTTATTTCTACCAAAAAATGAAGCCAACTTATATGTACCAATATAGAAAAACGTCTTAGATGTAGAAAAAAAATCACAGAGGAAGCGTGTAAAATATGAGCCTCTCTGTTGGTGGCAAAGGCTATATGTATGTATAGTTCCATAGTCACAAAAACTTCTAGAAGGTTACACAGTAGTGGTTAACATTGGTCACCTCTAAGTTGGCCTAGAGATGGGGGTCTCCATATAGCTTTATGTACTTGAATTTTAGCATCTGTGAACAGGCGTTTCTTAGCTCATTCAAAGTCCCAATGTCTGCTTGATAGTTCAGAGCGTATAGCACCGACAGACAGACACTTGCTCTGGGGGTTGTACCTGAGGCTTCTTAGAGGGAACTCCAGGTTGGATGTCATGAAAGTACAGCCTAAGGGGGTCAGGGAAGGACATTTGAGTGGCATTCTGAAGTGAGGCATCTTGGCTTCGTGGAAAGAACTTGGGCATGGATGTCTGACAAGGCTTGATTCGAGTCTCTCGCTACTCACTAACTGAACTTGGGCAATCTTAGGCATTTCTACAATTTCCACAGGATTCTTAGGAGGATTAGAAATTTTGCTATGTGTGTAGAGCACTAAAGCAGTGCTGGCACAATGTTCAACATCTTGGAGGAGTGAGTAGGTATTAACAAAGGGAAGAAGGCGGCCAAGCAGGGATGGTCATCACTCAGAGGAACAGCCTGTGGTTTGCTGGGTGCAAGCCTTGGGTACTGGCCTGGTGGGGAGTGGAGAACGACCAGGACAATTCATAAAGATCATTAAACTCCAGGATAAGAAGTCTGGTTGTATTTTGAAGGCAAAGGGCACCTACTGAAGGATTTTAGGTGAAAGTAGTTACAAGGTCAAGCGTGTAATTTTGAAAGGTCACTAATAGCAAATTGAGGGGCAGACTGGAGAATTCAAAGTGAAATTAGGAAAGCCATTTGGAAGACTTTTGCCATAACACTTATCTATGGAGGAAGTAGAATCTTAACACCTATTAGATATGACAATCAAGAAGAAAGAAGGGAAAAAGCCCGGAGGTCTTTGTCTTAAGCACCTGTGCATATGGTGGCCAGTGCAGGCGGACAGGTAGTGGAATAGATCCTCAGGAAAGGAGTGTAGTGCTGGGTATGTTGAACTTAAGGTGTCTTTGATACGTGAAAGTGGTCACTTAGTAGTCTTCTCAATGGGAGGCTGAAACTCAGAAGGAAAACTGTGCTGGATTGAAATTCTACTTTGTAAGTTCAAGAGAGGATAGATGGCTAGAGAGGCAACGATTATTTGGGGTAATATCACGCATGACAGGGTTATGAGACGGGGTGGATTACTCAGTCTTGAAGTTCTAAATAGAAGGCTGATTAGCAGTTTTAGTGTCAACAATCAAAACCAAGGGCTTAAGGATGATACCAGAGGGCCTTTGCTCAGGGTTATGAATGGAAAAATAACCCAGCGACTTTGGATGCCTCCAGCAAAAGCCTCAAATGTTTTGTGCTTTCAAGGACACTCTTAATATGACAACCACTGAAATCATTTGGCAAGTGGTAGACTTGATCTATAACTGACAATTACATTATTTGTTCTGATTACAGAGCTAAAGATACGAATTGGAAAGTAGCCAAGAGAAGCTATTTGCCACATTAATGAGAATCTCAAGTAAAATATTTGCAATCCCATATTTGAAACTCTGGACATGGTTTGTTAAGAGTTCATAGCAACATCCTTATGAGGAGAATGAGGTAAGAAGATCAGAGAAACATTAAAGAAAAATTAAGAATCCAAACTTTTGCCTTCACATCCTTTACTCTGTGCCCGTGATAGGGTGAATACAGTTGCTGTGAACAGAGAGATGTCTTTCCAACCTGAGCCCCAGATGTGAGCCTTTGTCATCCAAGGACACCCTCATTGTCTACAGAATATTAAATGAACACAAATGTATGCTTGTTTTGGAGCAAAAACACCCAAATCATGTACTGTAACTTTTTTCTTTCTTTCCCCCCTTTTCTTATTTGCCAATTTCTCTTCTTTCTTGTCTATGTCTTGTGCTTAATCGGCCATGGAAGGAATTTGCTTACTCCACTGTCTAGCCCTGTTCCTTCCATAGATGGCTAAAATGACTGCTGACTCTTGATTTAAAACAGTAATTAATTAGCGCGCGCACGCACGTGTGTGTGTGTGTGTGTGTGTGTGTACATGCACACTCACACATGCATTGTTTGTGTGTGTGTGTAATAGAATTTCCTCTGACATTTTTGTTTTATGAAATAAAATATTGCATGGAGACTAGTGTAGAAAACCAATTTAAAAACTATATCAACAGCCACTAGCTAAGTACCTAGGATGGGAAGTTTGGGTCCCATCTGTTAAGCCATCCCATGAACCCTGAGGCACCCTCTGAGACCAGGTTTGAAACCCACTGGTCTAAAGCAGGGTGTTGGGATAGAGACCAAGAGAACAACTTCACAAGAGTCCCCAAGGGGAGTGGCACCACCCAAAGTGCCAAGGAGCACAAGGTTAGTATGTTACTGACCTGGTGGCTTAAAAGACCATGCTGGGTGGGGAAGGCCTTGAGGAGGGAAAGGTAGACTTGCTTCCTGGTTAGTCAAGTGAATCCAAGGTTGCAGGCCCAGTGTTTTTGAAGTTTGATCAGCTCTGCTTCATGCCTGCAGGCACACTCAGGTAGCAGCTAGATGTTCCCCCCAGATTGGCTATTTGTGAAGGATTTAGAGGAGGAGAATTTGTAGGACTATATGCAAATCCATCTCTCGTACTAAAAAATAACTATTCGAACTTCAAAACAAAGAACATAATTTGTCAATGATGAAAAGAGGATTCTTTTATATAGATGCATTTCAGATGGCTACTGGACATTTGAGAAATGATTATGAAATAATGCCAAATACAGTAGTTGATTCTAGTCCCATCTTAACCCCTTATTGACTGTCTATAATGATGACATAGTTATTCTCAGCCTTCATCCTATTCTTAAGACAAAGTGGGGACCAGTCAGACAATATATCATCTATGGTCTTGAAAGTTTTAAAGCACATGTGATCACTCTTACCCAGAACAGAATACTAGACACTTCTATGGCACCATAAAGACACACTGCCCAGCCCCTTCCTTCCCCTGGCCCTCAGAGATGCTAGATCACCTATCTGGCAACTAGAAGGTAGGTTTTTTTGAACAACTTGGAGACTTCTATTCCTCTGGGGTAATAAGCCTAGTTCCTTCTCTCAATCTAGTTCTTGGTTGGATTTTCTTATGCAGCTTCATCATGATTCTCCAAACATCTGGGCTCAGCTCCTCCAAAGCTACTCTCATTTGACACTTCTCTCCCCCTAAGAGTGCCACTCCCTCCTTTACCCAGGGCTTTTACTACCTGCCTGGACTTGGATTGGACTTGCTCCATCTAGTTCCCTACCACTCCCTCTTTTCTTCCTCTCTGCCTCCTGGCTGCTGTCCCTGGACAGGATGTCCTTCTCCCCTCTCCTATAGGAGTATAAACTACAGAGTCATTTGGAGAGCCCATTTCTTTATCCAGCAATGATGTCATTGCTCAATAATCTGTTTGTGACTCTTCTCTCAGAGGCACATTATTTTGATTATCTTCCATAACTATATTGCAGGGATTGACTTTTTCCAAATGGCCAGACGTTAGTCAGGGTCAGGCACAGTGATGAAGGCTGTGATCAAATGTGACACCACCATTTGTGTTGCTAAAGTAATAAGATTATCTTCTTTTGTCATTTGTAACCTGGACTCTCAGAAAAATTCCACTAGACTGTAAGTCTGAGGCCAGGGGCTACGTTTGTTGTACTTATCACTTCATTTTTAGCACCGAAAAGAGCTTGGAAAATTGTAGATGCTTAATCAATATTTGTTGAGTGAATGAAGAAGATGTCCAAAAATGTCGGAGCCGAAGCAGTATTTATGTGGACAAACAAACGACCTCTCAAGGTCACATTCATGGGAGAACTCACTGGCCGAACACAGAAATCCTGATTTTGCCTTGCCTTGCATGGAAATATACCACTGAAAAGTTGCAAGCCCAGAGAGTTAGTAACAATTAAGTCAGGAATGTAAACTTTGGGATCATCTACATGTTGGAGCCATGTGTGCAGATGTCACTCCTAAGGGGACCGCAGCAGAGTCAGATGGCCAGGACCACGTGTTGAAGTCTTTCCATTATAAATCATTATTGCCAGAAATTAAAAAAAAAAATTTTTCCTCAAGTACAGTTTGGGGCTTTAGATTTGTTTTTCCCTTCATGTGGTAGAATCACATCTGGACATTAGATATATTTCATCCCAAAATAGCATTTATCCAACTTACTGTAGCTTGAGGAGAGAAATCTTTTTTTTTTTTTTAAGGCAGATTCTGCTTGTAATTCTCTGTAGTCTTTCATGGCTCACTGCCATTTAATAGAAAAAAGGGATCAAGAAGAGCATATGTGTGAGTGTGTGTGTTTGTGTGTGCAGGAATACAATAACATTATTTTCATAGACTGACAAAAAAAAAGGTAACTGCTTTGTCATTCTTCTTTTATTCATTTATTCCTTAAAGTTGTCACTGATCTTCCAGGTCATGTTGGTAAGCCCTGAGCTCAGCACCAGCATGAACTCCATTGGACTCTTAGTAATTACTTCAGAGCCACAGAACATGAGTTTGGGGATTTCTTTATCTGTCTTCTTATAGACTGGATTCTTTTTATTATCCTTGATTGTGTCCTCCAATCTAGCTACTATTTGGGGCTTAGAAAGAAGGAAGAGAAATGAAAGAGGAGTCAAAAATAAGAGATGAAAGAAAAAAGAGTAGAAGGTTAAAGTACCAGGCTTGGAGAACCCTTTAAAGTAGCTTGCACACATTTAGAGGCTGAAATTGGAATGAAATCTGACTGAAGAAAAATCAGCAGGCCGCCTTTTGTACCCAAGGGACTGACACTAATTTAAGTAAATAAGAGTTGGCCCTGGAAGGGACAGTTTGCAAATAAGGAAACTTTTAATAGTTAATCCCAGTTTCACATGCATCAAGGTCCTCAGGAGTTCTGGAAATTTTTACCTTCAGGGACAGGACTCTGACCTCTCTTGCTGTGTGGCATCTGGCCAGTCTCCTGGAGGAGAGTGCTTTCATTTCAACTGTGTCTTTTTCTTTTTCTCCCCCCCACCCAGGAAGGCACATCCTACCCATTTTCTTCTACATGATGGAGATGATTCCTGGTTTCCTGTTCAAAGTACCTTCCAACCAGAAGTAATAGGTCTGACTGGTCATTCTTATCATGAGCAAATGTCAAAGTGGGTTCCCAGCCTTCGGTTAGTATAGCCTGTGCTTGGAGTCCTTTTCTGTATTATGGGGAGGGATTGGCTGGATGCCATCCTCATCCTCTAGCCTGTGACCTTCCATAGAGGTATGTAAAATAGCAGAGGGGTTCCAGGGATACAACCTGAGCTATAGAATGAGCACCACCGCCTGAGCTATAAGCGATTCAGTCTGGGACCCTGAGATCCTCAGTACCTCGTCTTTAACAAGCTTGCTAGGATCTGATCTGCTCATGCAGATGAGCTTAAACACACCCACTCAGAACTCCTCGCCTAGTTCGTTAACACAGGGTCCTTCAAGTTCCTAAGCACATTCTGCCTGTTAAATCGTTTCCAGTATTAGCCTGGAGATTGAACCTATTGAACCATTTTCATTTGTGAGTTATTTTTATAGATTTTTTTCTTCTGATCCATCTTGGCATAAATGAAACAACAGGCAATATTTTTTTTTTTAAAGAGAAGACTCTCATTGGAATACAGTTATTTGCAACCTTCATTTCTTAACTATAAAAATTTAACAGATATGCATCATGGGTGGAATGAAATTAATTTTTACCACCCACAATAGTTCATTAGTGAAATAAGGAAAGTATTTAATGGATTTGTGCTTGATGTGCCTAAAATTATTTCACCATAACAAAAGGTCTTGAAAGACTAAGAAAAAGTATGATGACAATTAAATTGCCTTATCTGAACGGTATTACTGTATGGAAGGAAAACAGTCTTAAAATAGCTCATTGTAGAGCCAAAAAAGAGATGGAGAAATCCATAAAGGAAGTACAAAGGTACTGCACATGGAATGGAAATCTTTTTTAAAATACCAACCCAGTACTTGTTCTTTGCTTGTAGAGTCCCAGATTTTAGGATCTTTCATGCTTCCATTTCATTTTTGTGGGGGTTGTGGGGGTGTGACTTGCTTCAGTAAGAAACCTAAGCAAGCTTTATTTCTCGACTTAAAAGAAAAAATCTTCATTCTTCCCAAATGTACAGTAAAGCCTTGTATTCTTCATATCTTGAAACCTACTAATTAAGAATTTGACTACTACTCTCCATTAAAAAAAAAAAAAAAGCCAACAGGGCAGAAAGAAAGCAGGAGGGAATCTTTTACAAGTAAATCATACCCCCCCAGCCCTTTTACTAGAGCACCTCCTGTATCATGTGAGAGATAGAGGGGGGTCTTAGTGGCCCTCTTTTACAGATGAAGAAAAGGAAGCACGGAGAGGGTGAATGATTTGCTCATGGGCAGCCAGCCAGAAATAAGAAGCGAATCCTATCCAGCGCCTTCTGTCACGGTAGCATCCAAACACCAGTTCTTGCTTATTTACTGCATAAAGGCTTGCCAGGGAGGGCTACGGGACAAATCCATTTTTAGAGCTATTAGTCTCTATTAATGCATCACACTGAAAGCAAAATTCCTGTAATGTCCTCTGATGCAGCTTTAAGGGGGGTGATGTTTTGATACCATTTCCTTTGCTCTTCTTACCAGGCCCAGGTTTGTGCAGCTTGAAGATGTTCTCCCTCAAGTCCTGCTGCAAGGCGACAGGTCACCAGCGGCCTTCATTGTCCAAGATCAAAGAACGGATGAGTCCAGCTGGTGACCCTCCTCAGGGTGACCCTCCTCTGGGTCCCCGGAGGCTTGTTTGCCTAAGCCTTACCTTTCCCTGATCCCCTCAAATCTGAGAGGAAAAAGCAAGAGATGAAACACAAATTCCTTTTTCATTATCTGGTAACATTGTGCCAAAACAACTGTTTTCACTCTTTTGGTATTCCAGCTGATTATGTTTTTATTTTCTGAAGTTTAAAAAAAAATTTTTTTTAATGATAAATGGTTACCTTTTGGAGGGTCAAGAGAGATGCTGGTGCAAGATCTAGGCTTCTGTGCATGTCCTGCCTTTGCATTCTGATTGTTCAGTGCTTGACTCTGTGCTGGCCCGAGGTAATCGCGTAAAGTGGTGATATCTAATCTCTCTTTCTGCCTCTCTTGGCATTCTCTCCTTCACTCCGTGCCAACTCACCTAGACGCTGAACTGGGCTAACAGGGCTGACACTAGGTGAGGTGCCTTGGGCATAGAGCTTAAAGGGGCACCAAAAAAGTCAGTAATCAAGATGAATATTTTTATGCAATATTTAAAAATTTAAATGAATGCAAAAAATCCACGATAAACAAAATATCAACATTTAAATAAAGAGGACCAGGATTACTGATTTTTTTTCTTCATCTCAAGCTTCAATATGGTGTGGCGTGGTTCAAGAGTTAATATCCAGAAATAAAATGGAACAAGGTGTGTGTGTGTGTGTGTGTGTGTGTGTGTGTGTAACAGAAAGAGAAAGAGAGAGATAAAGAATCATAAAGCCAAAAGAAAACTTAATCCCCAAAGGTTAGTCCAATCAATTTTACAGGTGAGGAAACAGTAATTAAATGTTTTGCCTTCAGTCACAGAGATTTTTAAAAAGAATAAAGCTCAGATTTCTTGAGTATCAGCCCTGTGTCCAGTCCAGCAGGGGAAGTGGAAATTCCCCCATCAGAGGCAAGTTCAGAGAATTGGTTAAAATCAGGCCATAAAGACTGAGTTTTTCAAATAGGTAAAGATCCCAGAGCATATGCATAATCTTTCTTTGGATACTGTGCCTTAAAGATTCCAGAAAAACAAAGTGTGACCTAGAGACCCAACCACAGCATCTTTAGGCACCCAAAAGGTTGCAGGAGGCTGGGGGAAGGGGAAGGGTCTGTGGATTGGACTCAATTGCTATTCCAGATTCCCTGGTGAGATGAACTTGGCTTTGGACCTTGGGGTAGATACTCACTAGCTGGTACCCCTTCCTTTCTCATTGGCTCTGCTCATCCCTGGTGACTTTCCCTGGCTTGGCTTTTCCTTTACTTTGCCCTGAGGTTTGGGATTTGAGCTTTGGTTACAATTGAGTCTGAGGGAGCTCTTTAAGTGACCCAGGCAAGTCCCTAGGGCTTGACAAGATTTGGGACCAAAGCACCAGTTAAAATGAGTGCCTCTTAGTCTCACTTTGTCCTTGTAAGTACAGGTTCCCCTGGCAACCTGGAAGGGAAGTGTAGATGATGGAGGGAAGGTGTGGGTGCTCCCGGCCCCAGGTCCAATTCTGTACCATCTGCATCTCAATCTATGCATAACTATCAGGATCCCCTTTTGACAAGACTTAGAACACAGTCCAGGTTTGTGGTGATGCTGCAGATCTTGTCCTCCTGGCTCCCTCCCCGTTCAGATCTAGAGGAACAAAGACTATTCCAACTAAGCTTGAGGGTCTGAATAAGGCAAAGGAGAGCATCAGGCTGCTGTTATTCCAAATTCAGCTCTTTATTTGTTTCTTATGGATTTTGCTAAACTATAGATCCCAGGGATGCCAGGGATCTGGTTTAAGAGGTCCAGTGATCAGTTCTACTTAGGGTGATCAACTCAACCAAGGCTGCTTGAGATTTTCCTGATTTTAGCACTGAATGTCCCAAGTCTCAGAAACCTTTTGGTCCCAAACTACCACAGTTAATCAGCCTAGCTCTAGTGACTGGCATACACACTGGGAGCAAGATGTGATCTCTAGAGTCATTATGGAGGTGGATGCTTGACTTTTTCTCAAAAATAGAATGGAACACCAACATGTAGAGGAAAGGAGATGAACTTGCTTTTCAAGTTTGGGGATATGAACTCCAGTAAAACCTGTCCCTCAGCCTCTGGGAAGAATAAAATGCTTTTGGCCAGGGTCTGTAATCTGAAAGCATAAGAATAAAGTTACCACTACCCCCATGGCACTTGGGCTGCAGGCTGAGGTGTCTGGTGAGGACCCTGGGTAATAGACAAGCACTGACACTGGCGACAGGCAGACTGGATAATCCTGGACACTTGATCCCTGTCACCACTGGAATTAGGGCAGAGGGACAGAGGCAGAGATACCACACCAGGCCCAGGCTTTCAGAATAATGCTGCAACCATGGAGTCAACAGGCCAAATTTGTCCTCAGTGCTCAGCATCTCTCCAAAACTGGTAGAGAAAATGCCAGAGGTGTATGATCCCGGTCAGCACACGGTAACACACTGAAATCCACCCATGCCTAAAGGTTTAGGGCATATTTATTGGGACAAAGAATCACTACTATGTATGTGTAAATAAACCTGGTGACAAACTGAGACCCACATCAGTTATAGCAAGAAACATCAAAGTGCTCCCAATGCAATGTAGCAGTCTCTTACCTGGATTTTAGGAAGCAGCTGTGGAGAGGAAGGCAGGAGAGAGAATGAGGGTTGGAAAGCCCATCTGAGTTATCTTTTCTCCTCTAGTGTACACACACACACACACACACACACACACATTTCCACGTGAAGTCCCCGATGAAGCCACAAGTGCAAGCACAGTGAGTACATGTCTGAGCAGGACAACGGGTGCAGGTGTGCAGCAGCTCAGGTTCTTCTCAGCATCTGAGGTCTCCCTGAGTAGTTTCCACTGGACCAGTTGACTCAGGGAGTCAAAAGGCTCCACTTAGCCTCCAGTCATCATTTCCATTATGCTGAGTAAGCCAAGACTGGAGAGGTTCCAAAGGGCTCGCAGGCTGTGGAAGGATCTGCCTCGGGACTGAACATAATTATCTTATGTGTGATCATGGAATGGGTAGGATGAAAGGATGAGTTGGGTTTAGGTAGAAAGAGACAGGCAGGAGGAGGTAGAAGAAGAGAGGGCTCGTCACGGACTCCAGTCAGAGAGCTGAGTTCCAAGAACAGCGAGTGGACACAGGTATTGTCTATTGCTCACAGTTACTGTCTAATTATGTCTAATGATGCCTAACTCCCCCAGCACCCACCCCTCCACTTTCAGATTACAAGCTCATAAAACAGGACTGTGTCTTCTTCGACACAGCATCCAAGCAAGTGCTTAGCACAGTCCTTGAGCATCTTAGGTATTTGGGACCCATTTCTGATGACAGTTGAAGTAGAATTCTAGAACTGATTCTAGAAGAAAGGAGATTGGGACACTTTTGGTTGCAAGACAAGGGACTTTTAGGGCATATTCCTTGGGGCAAAGAATCACTACCACGTTTGTGTAAATAAACCCAGTGACAAACTAAAATCCACATCAGTCATAGCAAGCAACATCAAAATACCCCAAATGCAATTACTTAACATGCTATGAAGCTTTATGAGTTATATAAGACTTTTTCATCCAGATCTTCCTTGAGATCATGTACATCCTTCCAACTAATACGACTTTATCTTTTTTAAAAATAGACCCTAATTCCATGTCAATCAGAATGACCAATTCAGATAAATTAGAAGGGCTTTTGATTTGCAGCCTCTCAGGGTTGCACAGACTGGCTCCATAGCATGGACAGCTGATGGTTAGTACTGGTCAGTTGCTGGTGGCTGGCTTAAGCCTTCAGCAGACGACATTTCATCACTCCTCTTTCCTTTAGTCCCTATTACCTTTTTCCTGCTCCCAATTTCTATTCTTCTTTCTTTTCCTTTTTGTTATCCTACCTTACTATCCTATGCATTGCCCACACACCTGTTCCCTTTGAGGTGTTTCTATCCCTGCACATAGCTCTGTCTGCCCTTCCTCTACCACATCAGCCCCCACAGCTGGATGCCAATGGCAGCCAGTTCCCACTCTTCCTGAAACCTGATCACACAGCTTTTCCTAAGTCTGCGAAGGACTGGACAACCACCCTTTTCTTAGTTGAACTCATCTAAGTAAATCCCTTTTCTTGCAACCAAAGGTGTCCCAATCTCCTTTCTTCTAGCATCAGTTGCAGGTAGACCTTCCAGTGCTATCCAGGAGAACCACTGAGCCAGGTTATAAAAGGACTAATATTCACACTGCATGCTATGAAACATCAGAATGTTTGGAAATGGTTGAATTTTCTATTTTTTACTGGAATGTCTTTTGGACAAGGCTCTTGGGCTTCGTTTAAGCACCTTGTTAAGACCATTAAATAAATTGTGCTGTATAAAACAAGGAGGATTCACACTGGTATTGCCACTAAGCCCCTACTTATATGGTAGGCTTAGCTAGGCATAGGTGATCAGGGATTTCTTTCTTTTCTTTTTTTAAAGAATGATAAACATATAAAATTGGAAAATAAAGTGGACTTTATCTCCCTAAAAGGAATAGCTGCAGAACAGCAAACCCCTTTTCTATCTGCAGAAGGGAATTGTGGCAAAAGAATAGAAGCTTTACGGGGAATTACTGGTATTATCAAAGGCTTTTCAAAAGAGACTTGAAATGAATAGTTGTGTGCTGGTTTTATTACTGCTTTGCAAGTTTACATTTTGTTTTTGTATGGCATTTTTCTCCCCTCTATGAGATGGTTGCTAGAGTTGGAGAGCAAATAACCTTTATTGTGTTGAATTTGGGATTGAACATAATTATCTTATAATTTGGGTTCACCGTGCCATTTTTGACAGTTATACTATGAGCTTTTTGAGGAAAATCGAGCCCACATGCTGTAAGCTGCTTCCTCTCCAGTTGCCCTTCAAGTTATGATGTCTCTGTTCTCTTTCTCCCCTTTCCTCTGCATTGGGACAGCCTTAGGACCAGATGCTGCAGAAGGCACACCAGATGACCCAGTGTGGGCACTGCCAAGCGAACAGCATTGTCTGTTCTGAAGACCCTTGTCCCCAGTCAGTGTGTGGCTTCCAGGTAATTACATAGATAGGAATCTCAAGGGATGCTGCAATTGGTTATCACTCCAGGTACGTGGCATTGTTCATCCCAGACGGACATCATGGAAAAACAGAGTTTTTGCAAATCAAGGTAATGTTTCTAATAACCTCTGGGATCTTTTCAGAGATGTTTTATTTTCATTTCTGACTGGTCCTTAGTCAGCAGCACTTCTTAGCTAATGTAGCCCATGGCGTTTCTCTAAAGGAAGGTAATGAGCTGCAAATAAACTCTTAAATGCATCAGGGAACACACTGCTTACAGAAATCCTTCTTTTAAATAATATTTTGTTCTCTGTTCCTTCTTATTGCCCTAGGATATGTTTGGGCTCCCCTAGAAGCTGACCTGAAATAAGGGTTTAAGTGCACACCATTTAGCAGAGAGGTGAGGTCAGGAAACACCAGTAGGAGTGAGGGGAAGTGATACAAGGAAAGGAAGGAAGTGAATAAAAGATTTGTCATCAAGTAAGTTACGGCTTTGGGCAGGTGGGGCTAAATCCTGCTGGGGATCCCTGGGAGACAGGGCAGAAGTCATACCTCAGAGTTATACCACCTGAGGGCGAGGGAGCTGGGGATTTGTATCCCACCTCCCTCAGTCACTGAGGAGAGCTGCTTTTGGTTAGGGCTGAGTGTTAATCCCCCAGACTTCCTGCCTTCTATATGGGCAGGAGTTACCAAAACTCTATGACAGTTCCCAGGTAAAGAAAGTTCTGGATGAAGAGATATACAAATGCTGGTAGTTGGAAGCCAAGCCAACGCGTGCTAAAATGTAAAGGCGGAGAGGCTGTGGGCAGGATACCAACAACAGCTGCTGCACTCAATTTCTCAGAACACATGTGAGGAAGTAGATTCTCCACTGCTCCCAAGAATCACCAAAACCTTTTGTTGTTGGTAAGGTTCTTAGAGACTTACGATTAGGAGAATGATGTATTTTTCCTTAATATATTTTCTTTATGCAGAAATACTAGGAAATGGAACCCATGGCTACAACAAAAAGATTAATATCAAACCTTTTCTATCATTTTCAGCAGATGGTGATTATAGAAGCAAACAAGTTCAGTCTTTATTTTTAAGATGGTCTGAATCCATCATCAGTGAATTTTTGGGTTTAGCATAGACTTGCCCCTTTGATGCATTCACAAAATGCCTGCACATGCCTGAGTACCTCATGGACCATGGTGTAGCAGATTGGCCCTCTGAGAGTTGTCCAGGTGGGCAGGGGCCAAACAGAGATAGGTGACACTGTCTTTTATTCCTAGGCACCAGCTCCACACACTGACAACTGAAAAGCATGATTAAATCCAGGCACCCAGATTCCCACGACACACCCATTGAGTCCTGCTGCTCTCCTTATTCCTAATGGCACTCTGGCAGCTGAACCCATCATGCCCCATTGGTCTCTATTGTTTTTGCCAGTTGATAAGCCTCTCTACATTCCTAACATAGCATCAGAGAAGGAGCTTGGTGATGAGGAGAATTAAGCCCATGGAGTCTTTGTTGTGCACAGAGTTGAGCTGAACCTCCCTTGAGATGCATATTGCTGAACTGGCATCCTGGCCGCACAGACTCTGGCACAGCTCTGCACTGGTCCTGCCTACGTGGCAGCCCACATCTGTGTCCGACCCATTGACCATTTTGACTTTGACTCCTAATTCTTGTTCTTGATGTCTAATTTGTGAAGTTTCCGAGCTAGAAAACAACTTTAAAGATTAGTTAGGCAAACCTAATTTAATGATAAGGGTCCTGCATTCCAGTCTGGTTAAGTAATTTGCCCAGAGTTAAACAGCTAATGAAAAGCTGGACCCAGGGGACAGAGCCACGCTTTTCCCACTTCATTGCAAGCAGAATCTCTCATGGGATGCAGTGTACATAAATGTTTGGTTTCATAAAGTTTTTTGAATACCAGCTTAAGACAGTGCAAAGCACAATGGGAATTTTGAAGAACAAGACATGCTCTCAGTGATGTAGTAACAACTACGTGATATAGAGAAGAGTTGTATTTTAATATGTGGGTTCATATAATAAACTGGGGCACACACCCTGGACATCATGTTCGGTTAAGACTACTACCACGGACAAGAAATCCAGTGATCCAAATCTGTGCTGGGACTTAGACTACCAGTGGGTAGCAGAAGAGACATGAGATGGAACATCCATTTACAGTTAGGATAAAGGCATGAACTGTGCACCCCATAGCTCCTCTGCCCTGACCAAGATGACTGTGAGGCCGAGACTGGCTGCCTGGCAAGTTGATGCCCTGTCATGCTTCCCTGCACCTGCAGCCACTTCTTGGCCATGCCCACTTGAGCAGGCACTTAATCCTTCCAAGATTAAATTTCTTCATCTCTGAGATGCTATAAATAACATCATCTTTAGTGTTGAGTGACAATGAAGACTAAATCAGGTACCACGTGAAATTCTTGGCATTCAATAAATCTGTGTTGTTATTGTCATTGATTTCCCCAGTTGCTACCTTCTGCACCAGCCCTAAAATAGCTCCTTTTCCTCCATCTCTTTGGCAGAGTTTTTCTATTATTATATTCCCCACCAACTCGCCTCTCACTAACAATTTTCTCCCTCTGTTCTATCGCATTGTCTGTAAGTGCCTTGCCCCTGGCTTCTGGCTCTCTTTCCCTTCCTCTTCCTAATTCCCCCATCTCCACTCCTTTCTCCCTTGTCTTGATTCTTCTTTACACTTCCTGTTCATTCCCCATCCCCTTTTCTATTTTGTCTATTTTCTTATAATGTATGCCCTTCATCCCAACCCCTTGCTCCTCTCCCCTGGACGTTTATCTGGTCCCATTCTTTGCTACTCTTTACTTCTCACATTCATCTTTCTTCTCTACTTCTCCCTTTGGTTTCCCCAAGCTGCCCCTTCCTAGGCCCCAGAACTCTCCCCTCTCTTGTCTTCCACATGCAACTAGGAGCTCAAGCCCCACCCCCAATCTCTCCCATTTATGGTTTTTATCCTGAAAGTGGACTTGGTTTTGGAGGTAGGCAGCCCTTGAATTAGCCACCAGTGAATGGTCCCACCTCCTGATATTCATGTCTTCATGTAATCCACTCCCCTTCAGTACAGCTGCACCTTGTGACTCCATCCTAACAAATAAAATATGGCAAAAATGATGGGATGTCACTTTAAAACTGAGATTTTAAAAGGCTACAGCTTCTGCCTTGGGTACTCATTGGCCATGAGGGGAAACAGCTGCCATATCGTAAACTGCTTGATTGAGAGAATTAGAGAGCAAGGAATACAAGTCTCCAGCCAAGAGTCAGTGAGGACCTGAGACTGGCCAGCACCCAGCCAAGCTGCCAGGCTGATCCTCCTGCCCTGGAGCAGTGAGATGCTGTGGCTCCTCTGACATCTTTATTTTACCTTATTTTTAAAATTTCTTCTAATTAGTTACTCATGACAGTAGAACCTGACATCTTTGTAGCCTCATGAAAGATCCCAAGTCAGAGGTTCCCAACTAAGATACTCCTGGATTTCTGATCTGCAAGAATTATAAGATAATAACTGTTTATTATTTGAAGCTGCTACCTTCTGAGGGAATTTGCTATGGAGAAATATTAAAAATGGAGGCTCCTTCTTTACAGACCATCCAGAAATTTTTGTCTTCTTGGCCTTGAGAAAAATCACTTTCACTCTTTGGGTCTCAGTCTCCTTGTGACCACTTGGGGTTAGAGTCTAATGTCCTCTCCTGGAAGTGAGAGTCAGTACTCCAACAAGGCATAACTGTTCTATTTCCCACAGGAATCCCAGCAAAACCTGCACCTCTGTGTATTTCAAGCTCCACATCTTTGCATTTGCCTCACATTTTCCACTCCTATTATCTGAAGTCTGTTTCTAATTTCTGACAGAATTGAAGTGGCCTATTGTTGCCTTGCTCTGCATGATATGCCAATTTCATTTTGGAGTCACGGCTATTGTCTTTTTCTCTGCTAACCTCTCTTGTTTTGCAAAATTCCAATAGAACGTGTGAACATAGAGAGTTGCCCTTGTGCCTGATCTTGGCTCTGTGTGGCCCCCAAACAAGGGTGGATGACAGACAGACAGCCTGTCTGCCACCAGAGGCATCTTTTCTTGCTTAAAAATTTGCTTTTCCAGATTGCAGACTCCCTTCCAACTCCTTAAAAAACTGGAACACATTAAATAAAAGCAGAACTGAAATTGGATGGAATGTCTCAACCACTTAGATTCAGACCTCTCTTTCAGGGGGAGCACGTGAGGAAAGGGTCAGGGCATGCTCACATGGGTAACGTAGGGGGAGAAGATTTCCATACCTTTCTCATACCATTCAAGCCTTAAGCAGAGACAACATATTTTTTCTTAAGCAGGGCCTGTAACCCACGATCCATCACTTATGTATGGTGTCCATGGCAACCAGGCAATGGTATGGGATCCCTTCTCACTGGGGAATTCCTTTTATGGCTCATTTCCGAAACCAGCGTGGCCAGTACACGAGTCTGCAGTTTCCCAGTTGCTTAGCAACCAGCTCCTATGCTCTAGTCACTAGGAAAAGCAGACAGTTTTCTTTTTTTTAAGTACTTGTCGTCAGAATCATATGTTACATTCTCTCTACTTTGTCTCTTTAGAATGAAATAATTAGTGTGCGATAAGGATGCGGGAAAGGGCAACTGCTCCCTGTCGTCTTACCTCCACTGCTCCTGAAGGCCTGATGCAGCAGGGAGAGGGAAGATGCTACTGTGCTTTCGGTTGGTAATTAAGCAGCGCGAGCCATCTGCACATTGAAAGCTCTACATTTTTAACGTCTCATGGGGGCATCAAATATGTCCTGGGCCAGCAATCTGTGATGCCTTCCCCCCTCAAACCAGAAAAGCCAAATTTCATCTACAGGTGTCATTTGACCATGTCCCCAGGGCTTACATTCCTGCGTCAGTGGGTGGGTGGGGTTGGCTTGTTGCATTTTGGGGTAGAAAGGCCCTTGGGTTACCCCAGTGGTTTTCATCCGGGTTGGTTTTGCCTCCTAGACGAGATTTTGGCAAGGTCTGCAGACATTTGGGGCTGTCATCCTGTTTGGGAGGGAGGTTATTAAATCCAGTGGGTAGAGATCAGGGAGGCTGCTAAACATCCTACAATGCAAAGGGCAGTCCCCCCAACAAAGCAGTCTCTTCCCACCCTGTCAACACACCAAGGTTGAGAAACCCTGAGTTAGAGGAATCAGAATATCCATCTGTTTCATTAAAAACCAGCTCTTCAACTATTTAGGAAAAATGTTGACAAGGAGGAGGCAGGGGCAGATAGATCATTCAACAGACATAATTTCAACCCAAATTACTCTTTGTAGAGCAAGGAAGCTCAAAGCTCCTCCCAACAGTTTAGATTTAGCAACAGTGTTGAGTAGAGAGCCTTTTGGTGTTTGTGGCAATGGAGGTAATACACAAGGTGACCTTCCTGGAAGGAAGGAGAATAGGGTTGTATAGTCCTCCCTGCTTCTAGAGAGGCAGCCTCAGCATTAGACAGATTCACATTCTGGGTCTATTGCCTGTGCACTATGGGTTTTTAAGTATTTTACATGATTTCCCCAGACTCAGTCTTTTCAACTCTAAAATGGGAATTACAGTAAAGGTTGTGAAAACCACATGACGGAACACATGAAATGCCCACGACATCAGTTCTTCCCACTCTCCTTTTGGTCTCAGCCCCAGCATTCCAATTGTCCCCTCTCCTGCTGAGTCCTTTGGACTTTTGAGGCAAATGACTGAGGTCATTTATTCAGCAATGAGAAGAAAAAAAAATACACTTTGGGAATTGGGGCTTTTAGTCTTAAACTAAATTTTGGCACAAGGGGCAGAAAAACCTAAGAAGTGAGTGAATGAGAGACAATATTACATGGATCAAGAGTAGGCATGGGGGCTGGGAGGGGTGGCGCATGCCTGTAATCCCAGTGGCTTGGGAGGCTGAGACAGGAGGATCATGAGTTCAAAGACAGCCTCAGTAACAGTGAGGAGCTAAGCAACTCAGTGAGACCCTGTCTCTAAATAAAATACAAAATGGGCTTGGGATGTGACTCAAGTGCCCCTGAGTTTAATCTGTAGTACCAAAAAAAAAAAAAAAAAAAAAAATGTAAGCATGGGATTCAAGACCCAGTTCATCATTGACTAGCTGTGTGTCACCTTGAGCTAGCTGCTTATCTGAGCTTTGCTTTCTCATCTATGAAATGGGGGGAATTATTAGATTGTATAGTATTATTGTGAGATCTGATCTCTAACACAGGGTGGGTACCAGGTAATATCACGATACATACATTCATATAAGCAATCTTACTTTTTAAAAGTACTTAAAAAAAAGTAAGTAAAGTCAAGTGAGATCCAACCCCAAACTTCCAGTGATACTGAGAGTCAGGCTAAAAACTAAGCATTAGGCATATGCAACTGGGCCGCTATGAGCTCATGCACAACAATCCCATTTCCCTCAGTATAATGTGGCAGTCCCAGCCATCACAACATTAAGCAAGTTGTTTCCAAAAACACCTATTTCTATTTGCAGCCTATGATACCTCTTGGGGGTAATGAGTTCCATACATTTAGTTTTTATGTGTTTTTTTTTTAATTTTTAATTTTTTTTGTGTGTGCTGGGAATTGAACCTGTGTGTGCTAGACACTCTACCACAGAACTACACCCCTAACTCCTGAGTTCCACAAATTTAGTAACCATTTTTAACTGAGAAAATCTCCAGATGCCTGTTATTTCTAAGAAGCTGGGTTTTGGTCTATTTTCACATTATCTGTACCTTTCACAAATTTCCTAAACAATCATATATGCCTTGTCATCCTGTAGCCTTCATTCTGGCCTCCTACAGGAACCCCTAAGTCCCTGGATCATTTGAAATGCCTCGTAAATCCCATTATTTCTTTCTTGAAATTCATCCATCAGAACTGCATCTTCCAGTCTGTGTTTAAAACAATAGGAAAATAATGCTTTCTTTGTTGTTTCCCCTTCCTTATTTTTCCCAACAATTTCCAAAAACTGGTCAACCTTTTGGGGACAGAGTCTTTGCTGCATACTCTTCAATGGGTCCCAAGTCCCTTCCTGGGTTACAACAGTTGGTTCAGAATGGCACAACTCGTCTTCTGTAGGTCATCTTGTACCTTTTCTTCCTGTCTTGCTCTTGTTTCTCATTAAAGTTTATCTGCCAAGGCTTTGCCCATTCACCTAGCTTCATTTAATCTCCCCACAGCTGGCTTCTTGTTGAACAACCTAACAGACCCCCAAAGCTTAGAGATTTGACTGCTTCATCTAGATTATTGTGCAATCCCACCCAATTTTGCCCAATCAACTAAAGCTCCTTCCAAGTGCAGCTCTAAACATGTCACTGCTAAGATTTCTCCCCTCCACAGGAGATAATTAAATGATGTTAAATATAGAAGCTGCTTGCTCATCCCTCCGAAGCAGATTTATAGAATCTCACCTGGAAGCCACCACAACTGGGAAAGATGGCAGGAGGATGTTCATCAAAACACGCAGGAGCCCAGCTTCTCAGAAGATAGGACGCAGGTGCCTTTGTCTCTGAGTAAGTGGCAGGAGCCAGAGCCACAGTGACATCAGGCTTGGGAGCTGCCTGAGGTGGGACATGGAGAGATTTACCAGGAGGACCAGAATTACTCAAAGTATGTACAGGTCAGAGCAGTGGCACAGAAGGAGTCCAGGCAGGCTGGGGGGGAGGGGTCAAGGGGCATCAGGCAGCAGGTCTGGGATCCAGGATGACAGATGGGAGATTCAAAACAGAGCACCCTTAGATCCCTGGAAGGAAGACCAGGTTTTATTCGAGCAGTTAAAAAAAAAAGTCCAGAATGTGAGAACCATACAATTTGTCTGACTAAAAATGGAGGGTCCTGAAGGCAGAGCCTTACAACAATAAACCGGGGGAAACAGGGAGGGAGGGTTTGATGCTTTCTTTGGGGCAAATAGTTTTCTCCCTATACCTGCAAAAATATTACAGATCCTAGATCAGTCAGCTGGCCAATTAGCAGGTCATGCTGAATGTGAGCTCTGTGACTGATCCCACAATGCTCCAAGAACAACATTTCTTTAAATTTGGGATTTTTGCAAACTACAGATCCTTCCTGGAGAGTCACAGTGAACAATTGCATTTTAAAAGTTCTGAAGAGTGGTTAACTACTTACTGTTAATTCAGTGTTGCTCAGATGTAGTTGACAACAGGATCCAGCAGGATACTTTGTTACCTAATAACTAGGAACATCCTGTGGACACACCTTGAGAAACATTGTTCTAGAACATTTTAATCTGGCATTCCCAGGCCCTTTACAACCTGGGCTTGCCCTTGTTTCCCAACCTTTCCTTCCTTTATTTTCCTACATCCCAGCCACATGAAACTCCTCCCTAGCATGTTCATAGGACTGCTGGTGGGAACAGAAAGTGTGGTGGTGAGGTAGGTTCTCTTCTCAACACTCAGGCCAGAGATGGCACACATCTAAATCACCCGCTGCTAACCCGTACTCCTCCTGGCAAAAGGACTCGTGGAAGACAACCCTAGAAGCCTTCTCTGTACTGTGCTTTCAACAGTCACAACCAGTGGGTTAGGATTAGTGTGAGACGGAAAATCCATTTGTCATCCCAAGTGAAAGTTAGGAGAATGTAGCACACTAACCTGGGAGCCGTTGCTACTACAAACCAGCAACTGCCCATAACAGAAAAGAGCAATTAGCAAAACGATTCATTATACTTTCATGTTCCGATCTAGTCTCAAGGCTAATTATTTGTATAATTAACATGTTACCAAATGCAAATAATTGATGAGCCTGATTTCTTGGAATGCAACATGAGACTTGTGAAATGTAAATAGCTGTGAGTTACTAACAATTTTCCTTTACTCAGGCTTTCTGTTAGGTCAGAGCCTGTACATTAAAGAAACAATATAAGTCAAATTCCATTGATGTTAAAAATAGACCCCCCCCCAACAAACACACTATAAGTATATTTAAATGTATACAAAAAGCACTGGCTTCCAATCTCACTCAAACACTTCCTAGCTGTGTCCCCTTGGGCAAATTACTTAATCTTGATTTTCTCAAGTTACTTATAGATCCAAGTTTCCAAATTCACCAGATAAACATAACAGCACCCCTCACTCAGAATCTTGTGAGATTTAATTGAGTTAACACCTGTAAAGAATACACAATAAACAAGAACCACTGTTTTTATTATTATATGCATATGTACATATTATGCTTTTATGTTGATTAATCATTGCTTGGATTTTTTTTTTTTTTTGACAGTAAAGAAACATTAGGAGGGAAGGGAATGTCTATAGATCTCTCTGCTCTAATACCATCTATGTGCTTCTGAAAAGATCTTGTTGTGTGCCCACAGCCCATTAAAAAATCGCAGGACTTGTAGGAAACAAATGTGGCTGGAACAGACCACTCAAAACTTATGCAACTTTGTAACAAAAATTCCCACAAAAAAAGCCAAAATTAATAAGATGTTAGATCTATGAAACCTCAATTTGCACAAACATTTGCCCGCTGTATCCCAGTCTTGAATTCTAGGGCTCCTGCTACATCCCTGGAGGGATAGGTCTTCGAGGCCATTTGCTTCTAAGAGGGACACATTTCATCAAAATTAAACATTCAGTTTAAAAAGGAGCATTCTTTGCTAATCCATTCTTCTAAGCACAAAAGGAAATGTCTTCCCAGCTTCCTTGACTGGACGCTTCTTTTCTCCTCTTGACAAGAGGACAACACAGTGGTTCCTAAATTCACTAAATCAGTCACTTCCTGAACCAAAGAAGGTAGCTCTGTGTACTCTCAGCTTTTCCCTTAAGCCTTTCACAGAGTGTTCAGGTTGCTCTTATCAAAGAGGTAGCTACTGTGAGAAAGCTTGTCCCCGGATGTTTCAAAGCATTAGCATGCTGGGGGAAAAATTGCGTAGGAACCAACATGACTACTCTGTTTATCAGTCTCCCTTTTACCAATGGCTGTGAGGCCATTCATACTTAAAATATGTTGTAGCAAAATGGTTTGTATTGAACATCTCCTACTGGCCAGTTGCTGTGTTAGGACCTAAATATAAACCATGTGATCCAATCTGCACAGAAACCTAACATGATAGGTATCCTAACTCCTGAGGCTCAGGGACATGAAATAACTTTTCTTGAGCAAAGGATTCCTACCTGGAGGCTACCTGACTACAGAACTCCCGTTCTTTGAGGTCACACTATGGCCCTGAGAGTGGATGGAGGCAAAAACAAACAAACAAACAAACAACAACAAAAAAAAAAACCAAAACAAAACAAAACAAAAAAAAGACAAATATCCCTAGCTAGTGTAATGAGCAAAGCCTCATTTAATCTCATTTAATGCTCACATTATTTCTGTTATAGGAATTATTACCACCACCTTATAGATGAGGGAACCCAAGCCCAGAGGACTTATAACCAAATGGAGCCAGAGCCAGAATTCAAACACGGGCCTGCATGGCTCCTAAACTGTGGTGTTTTTCCCTGATCTGAGTTACGTTTATGTCTTGATGGTTTTTTCAAGACGTAAGGTCTTGGTGAATCTGCCTGCTAGTTCTCAAAAGATCTAAGAGTGTTGGACATGCCAATTCCCCCATTGTCTCTTGGGGTAAATTTCACAGCACACACACATACTCACACTCCCCACACACAAATGCACATTAACATACTTGCATACAAATACACACAAGCACACACCACAAATTCCACAAATTCACATGCACCCTCCCTCAGGCACACAACCAAATACACGTATGTGTGCGCACACACAATGCTACTGGCAATCCTAAAAAGTGTGATTTATCAAGCATCTCAGCACATGCATTAAATAAAAGCATCTCCTTTGCTTCAGTGTTTATGTATTTTTTTCTTTTTGTTTTAAAAATTTGCCTTTTAAACATCTCAGAAGAGAATTTGTGAATACATAGAAAAATATTACCTAGAGCCTAATAAGAGGAATTTATTAGCTGAAATATCACTTATTGATTTTATTAGTTATTTGCTTTTTCTTTATTAAAAATTAATCAGAAAGACATATTAGTTTATTTTTAAAATACATGATAATGTGGAGCTGGGGTTTTGGCTCATTGTTAGCGTGCTGCCTAGCATGCATGAGGCACTGGGTTCGAGTCTCAGCACCACATACAAATAAGTTAAAAAAATGAAGGTTCATCAACAACTTATATATATATATATTAAAAATACATGATAATGTATTTGATTGGCAGAATTAATATTGTCAAAATGGCGATACTACCAAAAGCATTATACAGATTTAATACAATTTCTATTAAAATCCCAATGACATTTTTCATAGAATTAGAAAAAGCAATTATCAAATTTATTTGGAAAAATAAGAGACCCAGAATAGCTAAAGCAATCCTTAGCAAGAAAAGTGAAGCAGGAGGTATCACAATACCAAACCTTAAACTATACTACAGAGCTATAGTAATAAAAACAGCATGGTATTGGCACCAAAATAGACTTATAGACCAATGGTACAGAATAGAGGACACCGAGACAAACCCACATAAATATGGTTATGTCATACTAGACAAAGGTGCCAAAAACATTCACTGGAAAAGAGATAGCCTATTCAACAAATTGTGCTGGCAAAACTGGAAATCCATATGTAGCAAAAAGAAATTAAACCTCTATCTCTCACCCTGCACAAAAATCAATTCAAAGTGGATCAAACTCTTAGGCACTAGAACAGAGACCCTGCACATTATAGAAGAAAAAATAGACCCAAATTTTCACCAGGTTGGCCTAGGATCTGACATCCTTAAATTCCTAAAGTGCAAGAAGTAAAATCAAGAATTAATAAATGGGATGGACTCAAATTAAAAAGCTTCTTCTCAGCAAAGGAAACAATTAATAAAGTGAGGAGAGAGCCTATAGATTGGGAGAAAATCTTTACCACATCCATCTCTGATAAAGCATTAATCTCTAGGATATATAAAGAACTCAAAAAACACCAAAAAACCAAATAACCCAATCAATAAATGGGCTAAGGAACTGAACAGACACTTCACAGAAGAAGACAATCAATCAACAAATATATGAAAAAGTGTTCAACATCTCTAGCAATTAGAGAAGTGCTAATTAAAACTACTCTAAGATTTTATCTCACTCCTGTCAGAATGGCAATCATCAAGAATACAGGCAACAAGAAATGTTGGCAAGGATGTGGGGAAAAAGGTACACTCATACACTGTTGGTGGGACTGCAAATTGGTGAAACTATTATGGAAAGCAGTATGGAGATTCCTCAGAAAATTGGGATTGGAACCATCATTTGACCCAGCTATCCCACTCCTTGGTTTATACCCAAAGGACTTAAAATCAGCATACTATAGTGACACGGCCACATCAATTTTTATAGCAGCTCAATTTACAATAGCTAGACTATGAAACCAACCTAGGTGTCCCTCAATAGATGAAGATAATATAGATAGAAAAAGAAAATGTGGAATATATACTCAATGGAATATTACTCAGCTTTAAAGAAGAGTAAAATTATGGAATTTGCCAGTAAATGGTTGGAGTTGGAGAATATCATGCTAGGTGAAATAAGCCAATCGTCCAAAAAAAAAAAGCCGAATGTTTTCTCTAATATGCAGATGCTAATTCACAATAAGGCGGGGGGCACTAGGGAAGAATAGCATTACCTTACATTAGGTAGAGGGAAGTGATAGGGGAGGACGGGAGGGGATGTGGGGATAGGAAAGATAGTAGAATGAAACAGACGTTAATACTGTATGTATATATGTGAGTGCATGACCAATATGATTCTGCAACATGTACACTCAGAAAAATGAGAAATTATATCCCATCTATGTATGATATATCAAAGTTCATAAATGCATTCTACTGTCATGTATAACTAATTGAAACAAATTTAAAAATTTTTTTTAATTGAAAATTAATCTCTTTTTTCTTTCTTTTTTTTTTATTTTTTATTGTTGGTTGTTCAAAACATTACAAATTTCTTGACATATCATATTCCACACTTTGATTCAAGTGGGTTATGAACTCCCACCTTCACCCCATACACAGATTGCAGAATCACATCAGTTACACATCCAATGATTTACATATTGCCATACAAAAATTTTTTTTTTAATTAATCAGGGCCTGGGGTTGTGGCTCAGTGATAGAGCACTTGTCTAGCACTACGAGGAGCTGGGTTCGATCCTCAGCACCACATAAAAATAAATAAGATAAGGGCATTTTGTCCAACTACAACTAAAAAAATTTTTTTAAAAACTAATCAGAAAGCCATATTAGTTTGTTTTTAAAATACATGACAATGAATTTGATTGTTACCAAATTATAAAATTTAATGCTGGTCTTCTTAGGGAAATGTGAGACCAAACTAATGATTGATGTTATGGTTTGGGTGTGAGGTATTCCCCAAAAGCTCACATATGAGACAATGCAAGAAGTTTTCAGAGAAGAAATAATTGGGTTAAGGTTCTCTTAATTAATTAATGAATTCACCCAATCAGTGAATTAATCATCTGATGGGATTAATTGGGTGGTAACTGAAGACAGGTGGGTGGGGCATTGGGGGTGTGGCTTTGGGGTATCTATTTTTGTATCTGGTGGCTGGAGTCTGTGCTTCCTGATCATCAATTGAGCTGCTTCTTTGTGCCACACTCTTCCACAATGTTGTTCCTGGACCCCAAGGAATGGAGCCGGATGTCTATGGATTGAGACCCCTGAAACTGTGAGCCCCTAAATAAACTCTTCCTCCCCTACAATTGTTCTGGTCGGATCTTTTAGTCCAGCTGTAAAAAAGTTGACAAACAATTGATTAATGTTTGTTAATATTGTACTTTCTGGGCAAGGAAAACTGTTCTCATTTATAAGTTTCCCCAAAACTCATGGATAAGTTTATTTTAAATACCCTTTGGGTTAAGATTACCTAATATGAGGTGTGGTAAAAAATTACAGGCACAGTGCTGCAAGCCTGTAATCCCTGCATCTTGGGAGACTGAAGCAGGAGGATCACAAGTTCAAAGCCAGCTTTAGCAACTTAGTGAGGTGCTATGCATTTTAGGGAGAACTTGTCTCTAAATAAAATTTTAAGATGGGGATATGGCTCAGTGGTTGTTCCCCTGGGTTCAATCCCTGGTACAAAAAAAAAAAAAATTGAAAACAAAAAATGCAGGTTGAGAATGAAGAGTCCAGAAGTAGACCACTTTTATTTGGCCAATTAATTTTTTGACTAATAATGCCAAAGAAATTCAACATGGTAAGGAAAGCTTTCGACAAATGGTGCTAGCACAACTGAATATCCATATGGGAAAAATAAACCTTAACGTCTATATCATACAGAGAAATTAAAGTGGGATGGATCATAGACCTAAAGTAAAAAGATAAAATACAAAGATTATAAGAGAAGGAGTAGAAAAATAGCTTCAAGATCTTAAAGTAGGCAAATATGTCTTTGGTGGGACACATAAGGAAAACTCATATAAAATAAAAATTGATAATTGGACTTCATAAAAATTTAAATCTTTGCACAGTAGAGTATAGCAGTAAGAAAATGATTAAGTAAGTTGCAGACTGAAAGAAATATTTACACATCAAGTATCTGATAAAGAACTTATTCTTACAATATGTGAAAAAAAAAAAAACACTTAAAACTCATTAATGAAAAGCCAGGCAACCCAATAGACAATAGAGAAACCTGGGGGCGGGTAAAGTTAGAGGAAGAAAGGGCGGTTGGGAATGGGAAAGACTGTAGAATGAATCAGACATAACATTCCTGTGTTCACATATGAACACACAACCAGTGTAAGTCCATATCATGTAGAACTAGAAGAATGGGAAGTTATACTCCATGTGTGTATAATATATCAAAACACATTCTACTGTCATGTATATATAAAAAGAATGAATACAAAAATTTTTTTAAATGGAGGAAAGATTCAAAGAGACACATCAAGAAACTGCAAATCAAAACCACAACAAGATACACTTCACACTCAGTAGGAAGGTGACACTTACAGTAAAAAAGACAAATGTTAAACACCAAGTGTTGGTAATGATGTGCAGAAATTGGAGCCCTTATACATCGGTGGTAGGAATGTAAAATGGTACAGCTACTTTGTAAAACAATCGTGTAGTTCCTCCTACAATTAAACAGTTATCACACAATCCAGCAATTCTACTCTTAGGTATATACCCAAGAAAAGTGAAAACATTTGTCTATACTGGTACACAAGCAGGGAAACACAAATTAAAACCATACTGAGATAGCACTAAATACTTACTATGAGGGCTAAAATTATAAACACTGATGACAAAATCTTGGCAAAGATATGGAGCCACCGGAATTATCATAGACTATTGCTACAAGTGTAAAATAGTACAACTGCTTTGGAAAACCAGTTGGTAGTTTGTCACAAACTTAAACTTACACCCATCCTATGACTTGAGTTTCCAATTGCAAACTCTAGATACTTTCTTAAGAGAAATAAAAGTGTGTGTCCACAGAAAGTCTTGTAAAAGCTTTGTTCATAATATTCTCAACTGGAACCAGTCTAAATATCCATCAATAGGAGAATGGATTTTTAAAATTTTGGTATATTCATGCAATGGAATAACACTCAGCAATAAAATGAAACAAATTACTGATGTATGTGAAACCATTGATGCATCCTTCATTATGCTGGGCAAAATAAGCCAGATACAAAATGGTACATACAGATTGTATGGTTCCATTCATGTGACAGCCCACCATAGGCACAAGTAGTCTATGACCAAAAAACAAAAATAATCAAAACCCATAAAGTAATAGCCTGAAAGAGGGATAGACTGGAAAGAGACACAACAGAACTTTCCAAGCTGATGGACAGTCTGAATCTTATATTGGTACACAGTTGTCAAAACTCATTGAATTGGCGTGGCATGGTGGTGCATGCCTGTGATCCTAGCAACTCAGGAGCCTGAGACAGGAGGATCATAGTTCAAAGCCAGCCTCAGCAATTTAGCAAGATTAAAATTAAAAGTTAAAAATTTAAAAAAGAGGAGTTGGGGTTGTAGGTCAGTGATAGAGTGCTTGCCTAGCACATGTGAGGCACTGGGTTCGATTCTCAGAACCACATATAAATAAATAAATAAATAAATAAAGGTCCATCATCAACTAAACAAATAAATACATAAAAATAGGGATAAAAATCTTAAAAAATATTTTTTAAAGAACTCAGATGTTTCTCAATGGTAAAGTGTCCCTGTGTTCAATCTCTAGGACCAAAAAAACAACAAAACTCATTGAATTATATAGTTAAGATTTGTATCTTTCATATATGTGAATTTTACTATATGGAAGGAACACAATATATATTAGGGGTGGAGGAGAAGTGTGGCCAGAGTCTAGAAAAGATGGAGAAAATTGATGTCAAACAACAGGAAAAAGGAAAAGGGCACAAAGGAGGTTTAATAGTCAAGAGGGATCGAAACCATAATTCTGAGATATACAATAGCAGAAGCAAGCGTTCTGCATCCATGACATCAATTACAAATCCATTGTTGTTGTTTTTATTTTAGGATAGATAATTTGTTTAGTTCTCATCACCTATGTACTCATAAAGGAGAGACCCAGGATAAATTGTTCATCTGGGCTTTTAAGCTAACTATGGCCAGAAAATGTGGACCTGTTACTTTATTTTGCTCCTAGTAGCATGTGACTTGGCAATTGGCCCCATAAATGCTTTTTAATTGATTATAAGAATATAGCCCCATTTTTGGTGTTAGTAGTACTGGTAGAGAGAAAATGAGTGTTTATGAATTCCCCTTGCTGTGGTCTAAATGTTTTTGTCCCTCCAAAATTTATACGGGATTGAAATCCTCACCTCCAACAAGACAGAGTTAGGAAGGAGGTAGGGCCTTTGGGAGGCGATTAGGAGACCCTTCATGAATGGGTTTCTGAGTCTCTCTTATATTATTATAAAATACCTGAGTGCTTTATAAAGAAAAGAGGTTTATTAAGCTTACAGTTCTGGAGGCTGAAAGCCTAAATAGTTTGGTTCTGGCTCTGGTGAGGGTCTATCACAATATGGTAGATGGCATGGTAGAGTGTAAGAGGAAGAGATCACATGGTAAAACAGGAAGCTTGAGACCTGGGAGGGGCCCGTCTTGAGGAAAAAAAAAAAAAAAAAAAAAAAAAAAAAATATATATATATATATATATATATATATATATATATATATATATATATATATATCTATATCTATCTATCTCATAACTCTCCGAGAACTAACTTGCTCTACAAGAACAGCATTAATTCCTTCCAAGGGCAACATCATCAATGACATAATTACCTTCCACTAGGCCCCAACTACCTCCCAACACTGCCTCACCGAAGACCAAGCTTCCAATGAGACTTTGGGGAACACATTTATGCCATAGCAATGAGATTAGTGCCCTTATAAAAGAGATTGTTTCCTTAGTGCTGAAGCAGCTTGTGGTATTTGCAAGAAAAATAAAACTTGAAGCAAAGTTCCTTTTTCTATCACTCCTTTTAGAGAAAACAAGCCCTCATCACACCTTTATAATGTTGGCCCCCTTTAATATCTGCCTGGTTTTAAAAATAATTCTTTGTAACTTCAAGTAGTTGTTTATATTTTTCAAGAATTCTGTTTTTGCAAGAATGTAGCTTTTGTCTACAGAAGGGTTGGTCTAACATGAGCTACTTGGCCTTTACAGAAGAAGTAGAACTTGTATGATTTTCTTTAACTAGCATTCCCTAAAGAAATGCTTCATTTGGCAGAAACTTATTAGCATACCACAGACTTTAGTATTTCATAGAACTCATTTTGGGAAGTGCTATTCTAAGATTTTTATCCTGGGATACCAAGAAAATGTGATAAAACTGAGAGAGATTACATAGTTAAAAAGCAAAATGGGCTTTGAAAGAAAGATAACAGAAATGAACTTGCAAACTACATTAAAAATGCAATCTTTCTCTTAATACCCCCAAGTAACATTCTATGAGGAAGAGTGGTGGCTTTCCATGCCATTGTGCTCAGAAATTTGGAATAAACCAGCAAATTCCTTAATTCCTTTGTATCTATTCAACAGCCAAGAGCCATCGATTGATCTCAACCGTTCTTGAATCTGCTTTGTATGTTTATTTTTTGGTACTGGGGATTGAACCCTGGGGCAACCACTAAGCCACATTCCCAGCCCTTTTTTTTTTTTTTTTGTATTTTATTTAGAGACAGGGTCTCACTGAGTGCTTAGGGCCTCACTAAATTGCTGAGGCTGGCTTTGAACTCACAATCCTCCTGCATCAGCCTCCTGAGCTGCTGGGATTACAGGCGTACATCACTGTGCCTGGCTTGATCTGTTTATAGTGTCAAATATTATCTAAATTCACACAATATTTATTTAGGAGTATTAGGCTTATAATTTTTTTTGGTTAAAGTTCCTGGCCTCAAAGGATGGGAACAGGCTATAAAAGGTATATACAAAGAAATAAATAATAAATACAGAATCCAGATGGCAAAAAAAAAAAAAGGCTCAAATAACCACTCTTTTCTGCCCTGTCATTTTATTAGAAAAGGAATTATATAAACTGATATTAGAATATCACATGGGATCAGTTCATATTCAGCTTAGTCTAATACCAGTTTACTTTGAATTATAGTGATTTGTGAAAGTCATGAAATAAAACTAAGCCAAGAAAAATAAAACTTGAAGCAAGGTTCCAAAAAGGATAGAAAAACTATCACAATATTAAATTATTTTCATTATGGTTTTTCTGTCAGATAAATTTTATTGTATTATATTTCTCTGAAAATTGACAAACTGTGTGCCTTAACCCAAGCTTGGGAGCCAGATACCCTGGGATTTAATAATTCCTTGGTGTTGTGAAAATTAAATTAGATAGCATTTATGAAACATATATTGTATATAAAAAGTACCTAACATAATGTCTGGCTCTCAGTAAATGTTGGTTCCCTTTTCCTATCTAGTTTTCTGGAACTACAAAAAAGAAATTCTTTGATAGCAAACATAAACAGGAACATTTTATTTATTTATTTAATTTTGTACAAAGACATGAAAGAAATGTGCTCTTCTATTGACTGGTTTATGGCCCAGATCCTTAACTGAATTAGAATTTCCAAAAGGTGAACCTGATCTTGTAAATTTGATTCCAATTTTGTACTTCATGAGACTTGTTTTCTCATTGCTTACACCTTTATTGTCAAAGGGTCAAAATAACAACGTCCTGCTTTAGTTATATTTACACAAGCATATAGAGTGCTTTTTATTCGGTTTACTTTGGGTTGAATTTGATGGAATATTTTGGAGGGAATAAATCATTTGTGTAATAGTGAGGAAGTTGATCTTAAAGGCAACTTCCTGAGAAAGATGTTTCCTTAGTGCTGAAGCAGCTTGTGGTATTTGCAAGACAGTCTGAAATCAGGAGACTAAAGATAATCTACTCTGCCGTAGGTACTCCATCAGCTCTCTGCCTGGGTTCTAACCCACCTCAAGTGTGCACCTGCTTTTATCTTCATTCTTTGTCCCTGTTATATAGGTCAGTGTATTTGAGACAAAACCAATAAGAAGGCTGAACCAAGAGCTGTCTCCAATCCAAGCATTCCCACATAGGTCAAACCTTTGAAGATGGAAATGGAAACGGACAGTGGTCCACTGTCAAAGAGGTCATTTGGCACTCATCTCACAAATGGGGCAGAATAAAAGATGGGAGGAGTGGACTGAGATGGGGGAGGGGGAATTGATATGCAGAAATTACCAGGCAGAAGGTTAGGTCCTGGTTTTCTCAGGCCATAAATCCTGGCTGTGATTAGATTTGGTGCTACGAACTTTCCAGAGATTGCTGGAAAAGAAATCACCTGCTGCCTGCATTCTGCTGGTTAGATTTGCTACTAATGGAGAAGGCATAGGCTTTACCCAAGACCTCATTTTCCCCCTTTTTTTACTGCAGTTACGCTCACATCTGCCAGCACCAGAGGAAATTGATGGTAACCAATTGTCTATGTGCTTTTGTTAGCGCCTCTTTTCTGCTGTGCTGGACTACGCAATTACTAGAGGCCTTGAGAATGCTTATTGTCAATAGGAGTAATTTCACATCCCATCCACTTAGTGAAAAGATGTGAAAATTGATCTTGGTTCTGTGGGAAGACTGGAACTAGAGCTCAGGCTACAAATGCCTTGGAAATAAATATATGCCCATCGCTGTTTTCATTAGGTATTGCTGTAGCCGAGTCTCTAGGGAAATGAACTGCAGTCCAGCTGTCTTTCTGTGCAAGTTCAGATGTGTTCCCAATCTGGTGAAGTAGGCTGTTAGTTTCATTTACTGTTTGATTTTGTAGTGGTTGTCAAGTAAGGGGCTGGCAGCCCTGAAGAGAGCAATTCTGTGTTTTATCCATAGACAGGGGACAACGTAATTTGATACTGACTGCCAAGGAGGTCCTTCCAATTCATCTTATTGTCTGGGTTCTTTTTTTTTTGGCTTCAAAAGTCTCTTCAAAGGGCAGCAAAATTAGCCTTAAAGAGTATTTGTTGGATTGCTTTTAACAATGGTGATAAGGCCAAAGCTTCTAGTCTTGACAGAAATGGTTTCATTACAACTTGTTTTTATCTTGCCAGAATAAGGAAGGAACTTAAAAATGTGTTTTCATTATGGCTAAGGACCACATTTTAAGTTGATATCTTCCTCAAAGAAAGAACAATCTGTTAACTCCTTTCTTATTCTCTCTCTAGCTTTCTACTCCTCTCTAGCTTTTTGCCCCTAAGGCAAAAAGTAGGTGCTTTTGGTTTTTGTTTTGATGTCATTAAAGAGGACTTCTGTTGCAATGATGCAGTTCACCTTTTAATAAGAATCTGTGGGCTGGGGTTGTGACTCACTGGGAGAGCGCTTGCCTAGCATGTGTGTGAAGCCCTGGGTTCGATTCTCAGCACAGCATATAAATAAATAAAATAAAGCTCCATCAATAACTAAGCAATATGTATATTTTTTAAAAAAGAATTTGTTTCCAGAAAAAAAGATGTGCATTTTGCCTCCAAGGAATCAGATTTTTAAAATGACCTTCATTTACCAAGATCTGTAATCAAGATGAAAATCTTTAACCTAAAAATGAACCTTGGAAACAGAAGGTAAAATAAAAGCATAAGACCAACGGTATGTCTTCTTCCCTTGAAGGTGACATTAGGCTGACTTTGATCTACAGACATGACATCATCTAGAAGGTGCACCCAGTGCCAAATGTACTGCATTCTTTTGACCAAAACAGTGGTTTTGTGCAGACTTACAGACACAGGCGAACTAGCTTTGGAGTTGGCCTGAGTGTTCGCAGACAAACAGGTCGGAGCACATTGGAGTTACACAACTCCTGCAGACGCCCAGCTCCTTCCCCTGTGGCCAGCTGGAGAGTTTACATTTGTCAATTGCTTCCTTCAGGGCCTGGCTCAAGACCCACTTCCTGCCGGAGTCCCTCTTTTGCTAACTCACCTCACTTGGTCTTTCTACCACATCTGTTTATTGCTCATCTCACACTCTTTGTTCTGCTCTGCCATGGCTGTTACATTTTACCTCGCAGTCATCCTCTGAAGTTTTACTTTATCCTTTGGCTAAATTAAAATTGCCTTGAAAGTAGGGCCTGTCTGCTGCTGCTTTTGTGCAACTCCTGCAGCACTTAAGTAGAGCACTAAGGCATACACTATCTTCTCAATAAAAAAGGAATGTTTTGTGGCTGTTTCATTAGGGCCACAGGCTACATGCCAGGCAGGTCAAGCACATGCAGGTCAGATCTTTGGATCAGTGGGATCCTGCCTTTGCTGACCACAGCAGCGTGCTTCTCCATGCCAGTTTCCTTTTAGACATGTGCACATTTTCCTGTAGCTTTCCCAATCCTTTCTCATATCCTCATATCACTTTTCTTTTTAAATATTTTTTTTTAGTTGTAGATGGACACAATACCTTTATTTTACTATTTATATGTGGTGCTGAGGATCGAACTCAGTGTCTCATACTTGTGAGGCAAGCACTCTGCCACAGAGCCACAATCCCAACCCCATCATACCACTTTTTAGGGTGTCTGCTCCACCGGGGTAAAGAAGGGTGACAATACCTGTCAGATCAGACGAGGCAGGCAGCGACCAAAGGGCCGCTGAACAGGCTTTATTGAGATATCACTCCAGGGCGGAACTCATCAGACCCACAGAGGGGACAGGAGAAGGGTCTGAGGAGAAACCGCGTGGGAGCTTGACCAGACTGGACTTTTATGGGGCTTACAGCAGGAAGGGAAGGACTTGGGACAGGAAAAGGTGTTCTTAGAGTCCCTTGCCCCTTGGAGTTGGTCAGGGGAGTTGGCTGAACTCCAGGATTAGCCAGGGGGTCCTGCTGATTGACAGGCGTTAGTCAGGAGATCTGGCTGATTGACAGGCATTTCCGCCGGCATCTGATTGATGTTCTTTTCCGCCCGGGCTGCTTTGTTCTAAGTTGCCACCAAGTCGCCACCACCGACCTAACAATACCCGTGACTGGATCTCATTACAGCTGCCCAGTCTGTAACATTCAGGTCCATCTGCTCCATGAAGCAAAGGATGCTCCCTGTGAAATTTGAAATACAGACCCTGCAGTTTTACAACATTCACAAACACAGTCACACTTCCCTCTGAAAGGCACAGCTATCCAGTGGGATGAGTCGGCACACCTAACTCCAAATGGTAGCTGTGCATGTGACCAAAATATCCAACAAGAACAATTTAAAGGAGCAAAACTTTATTTTGAGCCCAGAGTTTCAGAGGTTCAGTCTGTGGTCACTCAACTCCATTGCTCTTGGCCCAAGGTGAGGCAGACAATCATGGCAGAAGGATGTGGCAGAGGAAAGCTGCTCACCTTATAATTGTAGAGAAGCAAGGCATAGCAGAGAGAAAGAAGGCAGGGACAAAGTAAAATCCCCAGCCCGCTAGGATTTCATGCTCCCCAAGTTAAGGTAACACCAGAACAGAGAGAAGCAGATTCTCCAAAGCTATTTCCTGGCCCTACCATTTCTTATGCAGAGCTGTCAGATTTCATTTGCCAGCATCTGCATTTCCTTGCCTAAAGGCAGTCTCTGGCCACTCCTGGTATTGCAGGCTGGAAGCACCCAGATATTATTCCTCCCTGGGGCAGTCCTTAGCCAGATAGGCTTCCCTTGAGGTGCGCTCCACACTGGCTTTCAGACTTTACCAGTGAGATTAAGCTCCAGTTCACAGTGGAAACCAGCTGCTAATAAGTCCTTAGTGGAAACCAGCTGCTAATAAGTCCTTTGTCGCCCACTTTCCTTTGGCTATGTCACCCACTCCCATATTTACACTATTTAAACTATTTGCACTTGAATCTTTATCTCAGAATTAACTTCTAGAGGAGCTAAAAGCAAGAGGGGAGCTTTTGGATAAAGTCTCAGGATCTTTCCTTAGATTAGGAGAGGTTTTCTGTGGTTTGGGATAGGAATGTGAGTTTAGGATACAAATTATCTGCTATCGCATCTATAGATTCACTTGGTTATTAACTCTTATGAAATTAGAGTTATTCCAAGTTTATAAAACTACCTGGGAAACCAATGTGATTCCATAACACTTCCGTTGGTCAGTTAATGCTATATAATAAATAATAATCCACCATCATAAGAACGGTCTCTTATTGCAACTCACGCCTCTAGGAATTGGTTGGGGTTGGGCTGATCTAGGTTAGGTTCTCTATGTATCTGTTGTCTGCTGGGTCTCTCTTCTGGGCTGAGCTTAGTAGGGAAACTCTGTTCCATGTGTCTCCCTTCTGGGACCCACCAACTAGCATGGGGATTCTTCCCTTCGCAATCACAGAGGTAGAAGAGCACATGTCCAATTGACCGAGTATGTTTAAACCTCCATTTGTATTACATATGCCAAAGAAGGCATATCCTTTGGCCCAAATAAATCAGATGGCCTAACTCAGAGGTAAAGGGTAGGAAAATATTTTCTTCCATTTTTGGAGATGATCTGCAATGTCACATGGAAAGAGGCATGGGAAAAGGGACAGATGAAGAATTGAGGCCAAATCTACCCAACACCTATAGTTTGCCCTTGTAAGTCTCTACCTTTCTAGTCATCTGTCCCTGGGAGAATTCTGCAGGAAGCATTTGGCTGTCATCCACTTTTGTAACTAAATTCTCAGGTAAATTAAGTTCAGGCTTGCCTCTTTTTCTTTTTTATTAGAAAGAGCTTTTTTTTTTCCTCTTATACAATAAACAACCTGGTTTTCTAATTTAAAATGGATCCTGTAAAAGCGGCCATCTGAACTTGTCTTGGTACTGAATTAATGAAGTTGAAGTAAAAAGTAGATTTCTAAGGGTGAAGCATGAAGGGAATAACCAATTGGAAATCAGGAACTCTGCTTTAAGATATCACATACATGTCTAAAAGTGTTGAATTTGAGGACTCTTGACTACTGAAACTTGATGCAGGAAACATTTTTTTTTCCTTTTCTCCAATGCTGGTGATGGAACCCAGGGCCTCCCGCATGCTAGGGAAGCAGTCTACGGCTGAGCTACACCCCCATCCCTGAGCCCTACTTCTTCACTTTGACCCAGACCATCAGCAGGCCTTTCCCAGACATGCTGAAATGGCACTGTAGTAGAAACACCTGCCATGGGTATTCCTGCGCATCCGTTTTTTGTGTTTTCTGTCCATCAGAGGAGGTGGGGAAACAATTTATGACTCATTGTTTTTCAAAGATGCTGCTTCCTCTGCAATTTTGCAGGTTGTTTTTGGATAAGATGTTTCTCTGTTTACATACTGCCCACTAAAGTTCTTTAAATATATCACAGGTTTGTATGTTTACAGGCCCATCAGCAGACTTCCTAATACTATTTTGTGTGCCTTAGTGGTCTTTGATGTTTTGAGCCTGACTTGATACACACAAAAAAGAAAGAAAATGTACCTAAATTCAGGGAGGACCATTAAAAACAAGCATATTGTTTGACCCCTCCCTCTGATGAGAGCCTTTTTATGATAGTTCTGTTTCCTTAGATCCATCTTTTGGGATTGCCTTTGGGCCATTTCTGAAGCGGTGTGCTCCTGGGGTTCTCTAGGGAATAGTCCCAGGTTCTGTGGAGCCACAGCTCCATTATCTGTGGGAGCACAGGAAGGAATTTTACAGTAATTTTGCAACAGTGAAACATTTGCCTTGAGGCCGGAATCAAAAATAGCAGCTGGAAGGACATTTGGAAAGGGGAGGGGGTGTGGGAGTGCAAGAGAGGTGGTGGAGAGGGAGAGCATTTCACATTTGGATGAAAACACTAGCTACAAGGCAAAACGAGACAGGGCTGGCATCGTCTACCCTTGAAACTCTCCCAAATTCAATTCTCCTTGGACTTGGCTCTCATAGCCAGTGATTTCAGTGCTGCGAGTGCCGGCCAGGGTCAGCGCCCCGCTCTCAGTAATGAACAGTGAGCACCAAGGTTCCTGGATGCTGACCAGCAGCACCGGCCTCCATTCCACCTCGCTGCCCCTCCCACTGCAAGTTAGCCTCCAAAATGCAGGCCAGTTTCCTGGAGCCTCTAGTCCCTGAATGACTAACTTCAGCCCTCTGAAGAAACTGGGGGAAGAGATCCTCTACTTTTACCAGTAAGTGTCATTGCAATAAAGTACACAAATTACAGAAGGTTTGGGCAAGAGCCTAAGAGAAATAAACAAAGGAGTGTCTGCTAGGAATAGAAACATCTAGAGAATGATCTAAGGGATGGTGGTAGCTAGTCTCCAAAAATGGCCCCAGTGAACCAGGATTAGTAGTTATGACCTTGTGAAATTTTCTCCCTTTGAATCTGGGATGCCTTGTGACTTACTTGTGACTAATAGAATATGTCTTAAGTGATACTGAGAGACAGTTCTTAGGCTGGGTAATAAGATGCTTTGCAGCTTCTGCCTGGGTTTCCTAGATATAACCTCTTGCTCTGAGGACAATCCCCTTAGAAGTCAGCCACCAGCCAGTGCAGTGGCACATGCTTGTAATCCCAGCAACTTGGGAGGCTGAGGCAGGAGGATCGAGAGTTTGAAACCAGGCTCAGCAACTTAGCGAGGTGCTAAGCAACCTAGCAAGACTGTCTTAAAAGTGAAAAATAAAAAGGACTAGGGATATGACTCAGTGGTTACTCCCCCTCCCCCCGCTTCAATAGTGAGTACAAAAAAAAAAAAAAAAAAGTCAGCTACCAAAATGTGAGCAGCCTAAGGCACAGGAAGTGTCCATGTGTAGGTACTCTTACTGACAGCCTAATGTGCTACCCATTGACAGTCAGGATCAACTGTCCCTGTGATGACTCCAGCCTAGCTGCCATTTGACCACAACCATAGGCTAGCCCAAGAAAACTCCCCAGCGGAGACACTGAGCCTTCAGAATCAGAAGACCAGTAATACGTTTTTATTTTAAGTCACTAAGTAACTGGAGTAGAAATTTTACAATTATGAATATATCCCGTATGCGTATGAATGAGTCAATCAATGGATAGATTTGTTGAATGACTTTATTTACTCACCTACTCATTTACTTAACAAACAGCCTGGTACATGCCTGTAATCCCAGCTACTCATGAGGCTGAGGCAGGAGGATTGCAAATTCGAGGCCAGCCTGGGAAACCTAGTGAGTCCCTATCTCAAAACAAAAATTATAAAGGGCTGGGGGTGTAGCTCAGTGATAGCATGCCCCTGGATTAAATTCCCAACACCACAAAATCAAAAACATTTACTCAACAAACATTTTTTGAGCCCACAAGTGCCAGGTACTGTGCTAGTCCCTGGGGGTACAATGGTAAACAGATTAAATACAGTTCTGCCTCCAAGGAGCTTATAATTTAGTGAGGGGAGATGAGAGTCAATAAGTAGACAAAATGATGCTGTATCATGGTAAGGAAGGGAGGGAGGAACAAAGAAGGAGGGAGGGAGGAAAAGTATGGGAGGAAGGAAGGTCAGATGAACAGATGTGGTACTATGCCAGAATAAGACGAAAAGCCAACCTAGCCTGGATAATCAGTAAGGGCTCCTTTGAGGAAGTTAGTTTTACTGGATATTTGAAATGCAAGGAGCTATCATGGTAGAAATGGAGGGTTCAGGGTCGCAGAGATCATTCTAGAATAAGGAAGAACTGAGAGAAGGTACTTGGGATGTTCGAAGGACAAAGAGAAAGCTACTGTTTGGGCTAAAGGGATCCAAGGGTGACAGTGGCAGAAGAAGAACCTGGCCAGAGCAGTCAGACTTGTAGGCCACGGTCAGGGGTCTGGATTTTCTTCTAAATGCAATGGAAAAGCATGGAACCCTCTAGATGGAGGAGTGACATCATCCAATTTTTATTTTAAAAAGGTCACTCCGGTAGCCAGGTAGATGTCAGGAGAGGTGCCCTCAGAGGCACCACACACGGCATATGCTTCCTGCTGTGTCACAGGAGCCATTGCTCCTCAAATAGCCCAGCAGCATTTGATCTAAGGCAGGTACTCTACCGAGTGTACTTTTGATTGATGGCAAGTGCCATAGGTCCATAAATTCACCAAGAGAATCTCTAAATTGTTTCTGCAATGCCCTGGTACCCTCGTTTTGGCTTGATAGATGAACGATGCTTATAGCTCAACCAGCCTGGCGGGGCTGTGTGTCAAAGAGTGCTCAAGCACACTGCTCCCCTCACTATCTGCCCTCCCCCTAGTACTCCCTTATTTTACAAAGGCTGTCATTCCAGGGGTGACTGTGAGAGGGCTGTAGAAACATCACCACCCCACCCCCATCCTAAGCCAGCAGCAAATCCTGCACACTGGGACATGTGCCATCTGAAGTGCCAATCCATCTGGTTGACCAGATTCACTGCCTTGATGAAGCTGTCTTTCCTGACCAAGTTGGCTATTGTTACCAGCAGATACTGTGTGCTGTGCTGTTGTTAAATTAGTTGTGAATAAAAGCGAACCAGAGTGTCTAAAGCCTGTGGTCCCCATAGGCTAGAGAAAAAAAATCTGTCAATAGTAATTATTCCCTAGGATTGTCATTACAAAGGTATTTAGCTCTGCATGTTCGGCTTCCCTCTGACTTTCTCAGGATTTATAGATTGGACTTTCATAGACCTGCCAGGCACATTTCTGACAAAAATACTGTATTTACATAGCCAATTTTGTGTGGCAGGCACTGACCTGAGCATCCTGGGGAACAGATCCCAGCACCTATCCCAAACCCTTACCTAAATCTGTTCTCCCAGATTTGCACTTGCCCAGAGCATCTTCTATAGAGCCTTGCTTGCTATGAATCTGGGAGTCGGCCTTGACCCTCTGGCTCCCCTTCTCCCTACTACCTCTCAACGACCATCTCTCCAAACCATTCCCCTTTCTCCCTCTGCCTGCTACCACCCTAATTTAAGATGCCTGCAGCAGCAGCATTCAGACTCCTGTCCACTCTCTGCAGCCTTGTTCTGAACTCACCAGACTCACCATTCCTGGTCCCCATGCCTTGGTCATATTTGTTGATGGTTAGCCCCTGAAGTGACCTTTCACAAGCTGCTTCACAAGAGTCCACAAACCACAACCCAGGGGCCTGCTGCCTGATTGTGGAGCACAACTAGACACACAGGTAATGTCTGCAGCTGCTTTCATGTTACAACAGCAGGGTTGAGGCACAAGACAGAGGCCTACACAGCCTCAAATACTTACTATCTGGCCCTGTATAAACAAACAAACAAAAACTTGGCCAATCCTGCCTTAGGCTGTTTCTTCTGCTTGGAACCCTCCTCCTTTTGAATGTCCCTTCTCCACATCCACCCCTTCCCTCCCTTCACCTGGTTAACTCCTGCTTATCCTTCAGCTTGTAGCCTAGAAACAATTTCCTGCAGGAAGCCCTCACTTCCTGCATCCCAGCCGGGCATGTGTCTCTGCAGCACTTTGCTATTGTGTCAGTACTCACAGTGGCCTATCTAGGTGTCTCTACCCAACTAGACTGTAAGGTCCCTAAGCACAGAGACTGGGTCTGTCCTGTAGGCCTGCTTCTCCATTCAGTGAGCCCAGGAAAGAGTATAAATGAAAGAGTGCATCTAAACTTCATGAAAAAGGCTAACCAATAGTTAAATAAAATAACTTTATGCCTTTCCCCTGAAAAGTATTCATATATGGTTAAAAATTTTATGTATAAATCTATGATTTTATGTGATTAAAAGTTGGCAAAATATTAAAGACAATTTAGTTATTATTGTCTGGGCATTCTGCAAACAGACCAATTATTCTTAGACGAGTAATGAAAATGACACATATTTTAAGAACTCCTATATGTTTATTTTATCAAATTTATTTTTCTTGTCTGTATTTTGGCAAAACCACTAATTACGTTACTTGAATCTAGATTTTCATATACTGTGTGTTCAATTGCTAATAAATAATCTAAAAGTAAAATTTATTGCATTAAGAGTACTCAAAATTTGTATACATTTTCATCAAAAAAGTAAATTGAAGTAAAACAAGAATATTATTTTTAAAAAATATTTATTTCTTTTAGTTGTACACAATGCCTATATTTTTATTTATTTATTTTTATGTGGTGCTGAGAATCGAACCCAGGGCCTTGCACGCACCAGGCGAGCGCTCTACCGCTGAGCCACAACCCCAGCCCCAGAATATTATTTTATAGATTTTATTTTTCTCCCAAATTGTTCAAAACAAAAAAACAATATTTAAACTTAATGAGCAAAATAGAAGCCTAATTAGTGAACTTTAAATCAAAGTTATTCAAAGCTAAATTTTAAATTTAATTTTATGAATAAATATACACATAAAAGGATTCCAAGTCTTGTGTGCAGTGTCTATTAGTTGATAATGTAAAAAAGTAGTATTGGACTAAGGGTGTAGCTAAGTGGTAGAGTACTTACCTAGTATGCATGAGGCCCTGGGTTTGATCTTCAGCAACACACACACACACACAAGAATTGATATCCCTCTTCATATGCCATATGAACATAGGTATCCTCAGAATTATACATTAGAAGAATACTAAAAAATACAAGAAAATGGATCCTCAGCACTAATAGGAAATCATTCTTCTTCTGTGGCCATCAATTGCATCTATTGCTAAGAGGAAGAGATTGATGGCTTATTTAATTTGCCTTTTCACTGATCAAATCCTCCCTGCATGCCAAGGAAGTATCTTTTTCCAACATCAATAAGGGGATAATCTGCAAGTCTCTGTGATATTCTGACATGGTCATCTTAAGTTTTGACTGCAAAAGATGTAAAGAAATCCTTTCCTAGAGCCTGACTGGTGTAAGCCACAGGAGTGATTGTTTTAAGTTACAGATTATGGTCCTGCCAATGCTGAGTATAGGACCAAGTGGCAGGTGCACTGTGTTTTCCTTTCTTGGAACCAAGGATTGAACACAGGCTTTAACCACTGAGCTATATCCCCATCCCTTTTTGAAATGTTTTATTTAGAGACAGGGTCTCACTGAGTTGCATAGGGCCTTGCTAAGTTGCTGAGGCTGGCTTTGAACTCACCATCCTCCTGCCTCAGCCTCCAGAACCACTGGGATTACAGGCACATGCCATAGCACCCAGTTCTGCGTTTTCTTTAATAAATTTATTTTTGTGTATATTTATAATATGTAGCCCCTCTAAAGTGAGGAACCCATGATAGGGGGGCCCTTTTTGCTTGGATGTAAGGGCAACACTGCACTCTTACCACTGTTGTGATAAGACCACTTGCAAACCAAGGAAAGAGGCCATGCCAGAAATCAACTCTGATGGCACCTTTACCTTGGACTTTTAACTTCCAGAATATAAAATTCTGGTGTTTAAGCCATCCTGTCTATGGATTTTTGTTATGGTACCCCTACCAGGCTAATATACCTGGGATATGGTATATTAGCCTGGTAGGGTACCAGGCTACTTTTTATCACAGACTAGGAAATTGTCGGTGCTCAGTAGATACTGAACTTGGGCACACTGTGAAGGCATTTTATTCTCTTGGACCAGTAAAGCTGTAATACATGAGTGACTGCTGTCTGGTCTAACCACCATTAGAGGATAGCTACCCATTAGTACAGAAATTGGCAAACTTCTTTTGAAAAGGGCCACATAGTAATAATTATAATAATTAATATGCTTTGTGGGCTGTACAGTTTTGTTGTAAATACTCAACTCCACCATTGTACTGTAAAAATAGCTAGAAACAACACATAAACAAATAAGTTTGACCATGTTCCAATAAAACTTTATTTATAAAAACTTTATTTATAAAACTATACTAAAGCATAGGAGGACAGGGATAATGCCAGTGAAGTTTCTCTTGTTGAAAAAATATTAAAGAACTAGAATTATCAGGAGTTGATCCCTGATGAGGACATGGTTGCCCTATTCCTGGCCCCTTAATTACTCTGGCAAACCAGCGGAAGCCTGAGCTGAGATCATATCAAAAGATGCCAAAGGCATTCCCGAGACTTGCAAGCTTTCCTCTGGGCTGCTATTCTTCTTTTGGGGCTTCCCTAGTTTCTCACCTTTGACTATGTTTGTCTAATTACTATGGTCTTAATTTTCTCTCTCTCTCTCTCTCTCTGTCCTTTTCCAGCCTAGCTATGCCTCAGAATCACCCAGGGAGGTTATAAAAATGTCCCTGCCTAGACCATATCCCAGGTATATTAGCCTGGTAGGGGTACCATAACAAAAATCCATAGACAGGATGGCTTAAACACCAGAATTTTATATTCTGGAAGTTAAAAGTCCAAGGTAAAGGTGCCATCAGAGTTGATGTGAGGACACAGAGAGAAGGAGTTTCTCTTTCCTTGGTTTGCAAGTGGACTCCTTCTCTCTGTGTCCTCACATTGGGGGTCCTCACATTGGAGGTTAGGGTTTCAACGTAGGAATTATTTTTGGGGGGGAGGTGGCGTGGAAATTCAGTCCATAGCACCAAATTTTTGGATTTATTGGTTCAGTTGTTAATACTTGGCATGGCTGAGGAGCACTCGTAGCTACTTAGATTTGATATCCTGGCTTTAGTTTTATTCTTTCATCTCTCTCATTCCTCCAGGACACAAATTTAGTTAATAGCTCATCATATCCAATGGGGTCAATCTCTTCTTTGACCAGCCCTTATGTCAAGGGAAGGTAAGACACAGTAGGAGGAAGGAGATTTCCTACTTTCTACTTGGCCTGTGGCAGGGTTGTTCCTTGTGGTGGGGCCCATAGGAGCAAGAACAGGGCTATAGGTGAAGGTGATACATTTAGTTTTGTTGTGCTAACTTTGAGGTGTCTATGAGAGAGGCACATGTTGTTATCAATAAGCCTGGGGTTTAGAAATAGATTTTAGTCTTCATCAGCAAATAGAAATAGTTGGTAGTGAAATGCTTGGGAGTGAATGAGGGGGGGGGGGGGGAAGCGTGAGAATGAAAAAAAAAAAACTGGAGAATTCTAGAACTTAGAAAGGGATAGAGAAAACATTTTAAGAATAGGACTAGCAAAGAGCCATTAAATTACCTGGAGACTAATAAGTGCTGAGTACCCTACTTCCAGAATATTCCGAATCCGTCTGCTATTCTCCAGGTCTATCCATCACCTCTTACTGGAATCACAGATCTAGCCACCTTATATAATCCACCCTCCACGTGGTAACCAGAGTAATATTTTAAGTTGCAAATATGATAAGAAAGTCTCTCTGCTTTAAACCCTTCAATATTTTTCCATCATAGCAAAAATTCTGGCCTTCAAAGCTCTATAGGACCAGGTTTCTGCTTCTCTCTCTGACCAAATCACTCCTTTGCATTCTGCCAAAGCCCCAGCCACACTTGGTTCTTTCTGTCCCTCAAGTGTGTTAAGCATTGGAGTTTCCCTTTGGCTTTTTCCCTCTCCCTAGAATAGGAATCCCCTTGATCTTCCTCAACTGGCTTCTTTCCAACATTTCTTCTTTCTAATGTCACCTCTCAGCCTTCCCTTATCATCCAAGTTAACTCATTTAGTCTCATCCTGCTTTATTTTGTATCAGCACAATCACAGCCTGATGTTCCATTGTTTTGTATGTCTGTCCACCCTAAAAAGCAAGCTCTGTGAGGACCTTGTTTTTCTTGTGCTTTGACATATGCCCAGTGACTAGAATAGTGCTGAGCACGTAGTAGGCAGTCAATAAACATTTATTTAATAAATTAATGAGAGATCAGCACCTTGAAACCTGCATTGTTATGACTCATGAACTTCTTTCAAACTTTTTGCAACTACCTAATTACATTGCCACATGTCTCTTGAGCTCTCAAAATATGATTCATGATGATAAAAGCACGAACAATAAATTTACCTTTAAAATTCTGGAAAGGCAAAGGGAAAGAGGAAGACTTAATGAATGCTTTAACAAAAAGTTTCTAATGAAAATCTGTTGTGATAAATCTAATGGTTATGTCAACTGCAATCTCCCAAATGTGGGGATCTTCTCTGGGCTTGGGGGTCCCACCTTTGAACCAATAGTGGTTGACAGGTCCCCAAAGCAAAGTCTTTCCCAATCCCTTGGCCTATCATCCTTGCCCACCTTTCCCCTGTATCCTGTGAACTATAGAAATAATGAGAATTTTTTTCAGAATTCTCTTCCATGAAGAAATAGTGTCAATAATTCCATGCCCTGAAGAATTTTCCAGGGTTACAGAGTCTTTATTATGAAACACTCTTTAAAAGTGGGTTATAGGCACTTTTCTATCTGCTCTGTGTAATTCTAATAGATTGTGTAATGCCTCATGAAGGACCTGGATACTCACCACCCACATCTCCAGCTTAAAACTAGGTTATGAGTAAAATGAAAACTCTGCAAAAAATAAAGAACCAACTTTAGCTTCTCATGAAAGTCCTAGGCTCAATATTCCTATTTCACAGGCAGGGAAATCCAGATTGTGTATTAAGGTCAAGAACCTCAATGATTATTCAACTGGTAATCAAACCATAAGGCACTCCCTTTAAAATTATGGAAATTCTCACTTCCACACCAAAGCCAAGAGAACAGGCGAGAGACTGAAAAGGTACTTTCCTGAGCGACCTGATAGCTCTTGTCTGTTTTCACCTGAACAAAGCAAGCCTGCCACACCTGGGGTTCAGGGAATTTGGATGTGGAGGAGGGGTGGGATGGAATGCAGAGGTTTGATCTAGTCAGAACTAGGCCTAATTTGGGAAAGTGCCCAAGTTAAAATAATTGAATACTAAGTCATTTCCCCACAAGGCTGGCAGAGTTCTCCAAAGCCTGCTAAGCTTCAACTTCTCCTGTCAATTCTATGAAGATGTCTTTAAGGCTTTACTTACTTTTTGTTCCCTCTGGAGAAAATGTCTTTACACCAAGAGACTAGCCTGGAAAGATATCCTTATCTTGCACCACCACCACAAAGCCCCGAGGCCCCCCATCCTGAAATTCTTGAACCCTGTGCTCCACCCTACTTTAGTTTAGGAAACTGATAAGACAGCTGTGAAAATAGAGTGTAAAACATTCTCTCCCATTCAAATCAGCTGGCACGGTTTGTACTTTTTAAAAAGGGCCAGGCAGCTACTCATTTCCACTTTTTAAAAAGGTTATGAGCCAACACACAGCTTAAATATACGTATGTTGCAAACTGAATATACCCACCCATTAGTTTGTACAAAGCTCATGTGTGCATATTCATTCCAACTTTGTCTGATTAATATTTTAAAACATCCACAAAAGTAGAAAGTGTAGTACGATGAACCCCACGTGTCCTCAACACTCATCTTCAGTAATTATCAACATAGATCTCTTCTATTTCAGTGTTCTCACAATAAAACAAAACCTTGCTGCAAGAATGTGCTCATATATAACATTTGATTAATTATGATATATATTAGTTTCTTTAGAGTTTTTGGTCAAAAGAATAAATTTCACAAATTCTGACTATTTAAACTAATTGGGGAAAAAACCTGCATAATATAACTTCTTAAAAGGTATTTTATCGCTTTTAATTGAAAGGGTATCATAAAAGCATTGCTGCTGGGCGCATTGGCTCACACCTGTAACCCCAGTGTCTTGGCAGGCTGAGGCAGGAAGATTTCGAGTTCAAAGCCAGCCTCAGCAACAGCGAGGCACTAAACAACTCAGTGAGACCCTGTCTCTAAATAAAATACAAAGTAGGGCTGGGAATGTGGCTCAGTGGCTGAGTGCCCCTGAGTTCAATCCCTAGTACCAAAAAAGAAAGAAAGAAAGAAAAAAGCATTGCCAAGGAGCAAGGTCTTGTCAGATGTGCCTTAATGAATACACACAGAAATTATAACTCCAAAGTTTTAAATATTTTTGCATGCAAATAGATTCTCCTAAAATCATGAAAGATGTACTAACCATCTTGGGCTAGCATAACAAAATGCCACAGACTGGGGGACTTAAACAATAGAAATTGCCGGGCATGTTGGTTCATGCCTGTAATCTCAGCAACTCAGGAGGCTGAGGCAGGAGAATCTCAAGTTCAAGGCTTCTCAGCAATTTAGCAAGATCCTGTGTTTTAGTCAGTTTTTTTGCTGCTATGACTGAAAGGACCCGACCAGAAACATCTCTCCCATTCAAAACCTCATGGTTTCAGAGGTCTTAGTCCAAAGAAGACAGGCTCCAATCTTTGGGGCTTGAGATGAGGCAGGACATCTTGGTGGAAGAGTGTGGTAGAGGGAACCAGTTCACATGATGATTAGAAAGCAGAGAGAGGATATTGTGAATGGAGTGGTTGTCCTCATTTCCATTTCAGAGGATTTGTCGCTGATATACAGGAATGCCTTTGATTTATGGGTGTTGATTTTATATCCTGCCACTTTGCTGAATTCATTTATTAGCTCTAATAGTTTCTTTGTAGATCCTTTTGGGTCTGCTAGGTATAGAATCATGTCACTGCAAATAGTGATAATTTAAGTTCTTCTTTTCCTATTTTTATGCCTTTAATTTCTTTCGTCTCTCTAATTGCTCTGGCCAGTGTTTTGAGAACTATGTTGAACAGAAGTGGTGAGAGAGGGCATCCCTGTCTTGTTCCAGATTTTAGAGGGAATGCCTTCAATTTTTCTCCGTTCAGAATGATGCTAGCCTGAGGCTTAGCATAGATAGCTTTTACAATATTGAGGTATATTCCTGTTATCCCTAGTTTTTCTAGAGTTTTGAACATAAAGGGATGCTGTACTTTGTCGAATGCTTTTTCTGCGTCTATCGATATGATCATATGGTTCTTATCTTTCAGTCTATTGATGTGGTGAATAACATTTATTGATTTCCGTATATTGAACCAGCCTTGCATCCCAGGGATGAATCCTACTTGATCATGGTGCACAATTTTTTTGATATGTTTTTGTATCCAATTCGCCAGAATTTTATTGAGGATTTTTGCATCTAGATTCATTAGAGATATTGGTCTGTAGTTTTCTTTCTTTGAAGTGTCTTTGTCTGGTTTAGGAATCAGGGTGATGTTGGCCTCGTAGAATGAATTTGGAAGTTCTCCCTCTTTCTCTATTTCCTGGAATAGCTTGAAAAGTATTGGTATTAGTTCTTCTTTAAAGGTTTTGTAAAACTCTGCTGTATACCCATCCGGTCCTGGGCTTTTCTTAGTTGGTAGTCTTGTGATGGCTTCTTCTATTTCCTCGATTGATATTGGTCTGTTTAGGTTGTCTATATCCTCCTGACTCAATCTGGGTAGATCATATGACTTAAGAAATTTATCGATGCCTTCACTATATTCTATTTTATTGGAGTATAAGGATTCAAAATAATTTCTAATTATCTTCTGTATTTCTGAAGAACCCTAAAGAGAGAAATAGAAGAAGATCTTAGAAGATGGAAAAATATACCCTGTTCATGGATAGGCAGAACCAACACCATCAAAATGGCGATATTACCAAAAGTTCTCTATAGGTTTAATGCAATGCCAATCAAAATCCCAACGGCATTTCTTGTAGAAATAGAGAAAGCAATCATGAAATTCATATGGAAAAATAAAAGACCCAGAATAGCAAAAACAACTCTAAGCAGGAAGTGTGAATCAGGCAGTATAGCGATACCAGACTTCAAACTATACTACAGAGCAATAGTAACAAAAACAGCATGGTACTGGTACCAAAACAGGCAGGTGGACCAATGGTACAGAATAGAGGACACAGAAACCAATCCACAAAATTACAACTATCTTATATTTGATAAAGGGGCTAAAAGCATGCATGGAGGAAGGATAGCGTCTTCAACAAATGGTGCTGGGAAAACTGGAAATCCATATGCAACAAAATGAAACTGAATCCCTTTCTCTCGCCATGCACCAAAGTTAACTCAAAATGGATCAAGGAGCTTGATATCAAATCAGAGACATGGCGTCTGATAGAAGAAAAAGTTGGCTACGATCTACATACTGTGGGGTCGGGCTCCAAATTCCTCAATAGGACACCCGTAGCACAAGAGTTAATAACTAGAAACAACAAATGGGACTTACTCAAACTAAAAAGTTTTTTCTCAGCAAAAGAAACAATAAGAGAGGTAAATAGGGAGCCTACATCCTAGGAACAAATCTTTACTCCTCACACTTCAGATAGAGCCCTAATATCCAGAGTATACAAAGAACTCAAAAAATTGAACAATAAGATAACAAATAACCCAATCAACAAATGGGCCCAGGACCTGAACGGACACTTCTCAGAGGAGGACATACAATCAATCAACAAGTACATGAAAAAATGCTCACCATCTCTAGCAGTCAGAGAAATGCAAATCAAAACCACCCTAAGATACCATCTCACTCCAGTAAGATTGGCAGCCATTATGAAGTCAAACAACAACAAGTGCTGGCGAGGATGTGGGGAAAAGGGTACACTTGTACATTGCTGGTGGGACTGCAAATTGGTGCAGCCAATTTGGAAAGCAGTATGGAGATTTCTTGGAAAGCTGGGAATGGAACCACCATTTGACCCAGCTATTCCCCTTCTCCGTCTATTCCCTAAAGACCTAAAAAGAGCATACTACAGGGACACTGCTACATCGATGTTCATAGCAGCACAATTCACAATAGCAAGACTGTGGAACCAACCTAGATGCCCTTCAATAGATGAATGGATAAAAAAAAAATGTGGCATTTATACACAATGGAGTATTACTCTGCATTAAAAAATGACAAAATCATAGAATTTGCAGGGAAATGGATGGCATTAGAGCAGATTATGCTAAGTGAAGCTAGCCAATCCCTAAAAAACAAATGCCAAATGTCTTCTTTGATATAAGGAGAGTAACTAAGAACAGAGTAGAGAGGAAGAGCATAAGAAGAAGATTAACATTAAATAGGGATGAGAGGTGGGAGGGAAAGGGAGAGAGAAGGGAAATTGCATGGAAATGGAAGGAGACCCTCAGGGTTATACAAAATTAGATACAAGAGGAAGTGAGGGGAAAGGGAAAAAAAACAAGGGGGAGAAATGAATTACAGTAGATGGGGTAGAGAGAGAGGAGGGGAGGGGAGGGGAGGGAAGAGGGGATAGTAGAGGATAGGAAAGGCAGCAGAATACAACAGACACTAGTATGGCAATATGTAAATCAGTGGATGTGTAACCTATGTGATTCTGCAATCTGTATACGGGGTAAAAATGGGAGTTCATAACCCACTTGAATCAAAGAGTGAAATATGATATGCCAAGAACTATGTAATGTTTTGAACAACCAACAATAAAAATAAAAATAAAAAAAGAAAGCAGAGAGAGACTTCACTCTCCAGATACAAAATACATACTCCACAGCCATGCCCCCAGTGAACCACTTCCTCCAGCTCCACCCCACCTGCCTCCAGCTCCCACTCAGTTAATCCCATCAGGGACTAATTCGCTGATGAGATTAAGGTCATAACCCAATTATTTCTCCTCCAGACCTTCTTGCATTGTCTCACACATGAGCTTTTGGGGGACACCACATCTAAACCATAATACCGTGTCTCAAAATAAAAATAAAAAGGACTGGGAGTGAAGCTCAGGGGTAGAGCACCTCTCGGTCCAATTCCCAGTACCAACAAAAGAAAAAAAAAAAGGTCCATAAATTTATTTTTTCACAGTTCTGGAGGCTGGGAAGTCTGAGATTAGGACACCAGATGACTAAGCTCTGGCCACCCTCTCTCTGTGTCCTCACGTGGCAGAGGAAAGGCAAATTCTCTAATGTCTCTTCTTAGAAGAGCACTAATCCCATCATGAGGACCCCACCTTTATGATCTAATCCAAACCTAATGACTTCCCCAAATTCCATCTCCAAATGCCATCACATTTGCGAGTTATACTGGACTAAAACTCATACACATACTGAATTTAGAAGGACACAGTCCATAGCAAAAGTTATTTGCCTAAGGAGGAGCAACCTCCTTTCCCCAAAACCTGATTTTTTTTTCCAGAGACACAGACACAGGCTTATTTAGGAAAGCAGAGACCCAGGCAAGAGAGAATGTGGGCTATCTCGGGAGTAGGAAGCCCTAGAAAACTATAAAGTTTAGACATGTTCATAACAAACATCACAATCTCCATATTGGATAAATTTTTATTGATAGATTTTATAGCATATGAAAGAACTAATCAGTGCCTGCCACTAATTTCCTTCTAGTTGAGGGAATATATTTTTCATTAAATAAACTGATAAAGAAGTAACAGTGGGCCAAACACAGTGGCCCACACCTGTAACCCCAGCAGCTCGGGAGGCTAAGGCAGAAGGATCCATAAGATCAAGGCCAGCCTCAGCAACTTAGTAAGCAACTAAGCAACTTAGTAAGACCCTGTCTCAAAATAAAAAATAAAAAGAGCTGGGGATGTGGCTCAGTGATTAAGTTCAATCCCCAGTACCCCCACCCCCCAAGAAAGGAAGAAGAAGTAACAATGAGTAGGTAGGATTTCTGAATCTGCTCCTGAGTGTCAAAGTAGAAGTGTGGTAGAAGGGATAGCTGCTTTCACTATCAGGCTAGTTTAGAGTTTATGGAGTTAACTATCAAAGCTTACCTAACGTGCAATATAAATACTAAGATCTCCTCAAAGTAACTGAGCTTAAATCTTACTTATGTTCTTCTAAAGATTGGTAATGTTTTATTGATAAAAATTAGGATGCTTACTAAGAGCTGGAAAAAAAATCAAGGTTCTCAAAATTCCCCTTGAATTTTCAAGTGGGTAATTGGTTATCTGGCTCCTGTCCTACACCATGGTTCCTGTGAATGCCCAGCTGTTGGTGACTGAACTCTCCCGCAAAGATGACCCACTGGAGAAGTGAAGTCATCCTTACAGAACACTGTTGAGAACTCATTTTGGAATGAAAAGGGGCATCATTTCTCTTTATAAAGTCTCTCTGGCTGGAAATGAAAGTGCTTTGGGGATAGTAGGCCAAACCCTGTGAACTAAGAACAGAAAATAGGTAAATTTTGTGAAGTTTATTTGAGTTGCAAAGAACTTGAGCTATAACTTAAGAATAATCTAGGGTTTGGCTGGGGATGTAGCTCAGTGGAAGAGCACTTACCTTGCATGCATGGGGACCCTGTGTTCTATCCCCAGCACTGAAAAAAAAAAAAAAAAAAAAGGTAAAGACTGAACCTTACCATATAAACATTTTCCTGGAAGTTGGAGCAGATATTAAAAATAAAAATGGGTTGAAGAGTAGCAACAAATTAATTGGACTATAACTCATAAATCATTATATATATATATAAATTATATGTTAATATATATGTCTTCTTCTTTCTTTTTTCTTTTCTTTTTTTTTTTTTTTGTTTTGTTTGTACTGTGGTACTTTACCATTGAATTGTATTCCCATATCCCCAGCCCTTTTTATTTTTTGAGACAGGGTCTTGCTAAATTGCTTAGGGCCTTGCCAAACTGCTCAGACTGGCCTCAAACTTGTGATCCTCCTACTTCTGCCTCTCAAGAGGATGGGATTGCAGGTGTGTACCCCTATGCCTGACTGTCCTTATCATTCTTGGTATATTATATTATTGTTTGTGAGATTAAGAGCCTGGGTTTGAGATTTCAGGAAGTTCTGAGTTCAAATCCTGACTCCAACATTTAATAGCTATGTGACCTCAGGCTAATTTCTAAGCCTTACAGTTTTTTAAAAAATCTATAAAAATGGAGATACTACCTACCTTCCTAAAGTGGTTATAAGGAGTAAATAAGATAATATATATAGATAATTTGCCATAGTGTCTGACATAGAGGAAAGGCCAAATAAATGGCAAATGCTTATGTTATTAGCTTAGCAGAGTTAAACTTCAACAGTTATAAATAACTAACCTTGCAAAAATCTGAGTACAAGATTGCTTTACTTAACTTCCAGAAACACCTTCTTAAGGGGAGGGAGATAGATATTCAGAATTCTTCCCAGTGTTACTTTGCATATCTTTGGGGTATTTTTAAAGGTGCTAAGCAGGCATTTTGTTGTTATTGTTTTGGTTTGCTTTAGAGGACTTTATAGTATCCTTCTGGTTCATAGGATTTTGATAGTTTCTTTGCCACTTATACAATACGCTATGTCTTCTTTAAGCTTCCCTTGGTAAGAAATAGTGTGAATATTTACCAAGTAGTTTTTGGAAATAAGCTAAGCAGTAAAAGGTTCTGGGGATTCATATACAGTGTTACATAAATTAGGGGTCTCAATGTAATATGCTATGCCACTAAAAATAACAATTTACTTCCCCGGTGGCACAAAGTTGCCTGAATGGACCCCTCTGACTTTTGCCATCATAATGATAAGACCAGTCTGAACTGACAGTAGCCCCAGGGATGCTCCCAATGAGAACATCCAGCCTAGACAGATCTTTATTTCTACTATTTTTTTCCAATGTCACGGATTGAACCCAGGGCCTCACTCACGTCTGCTAGGCAAGTGCTGCACCACTGAGCCGCACCCTGGCCCAGTCTCTATTTCTCATTTACAGTGAGGAAAGCAGCCCACTTGAGTGTGAAAATCATCTGCTGATTTCAAGGGGAAAGCTGGAGGCCGAAAGATTAAGTGAGGAGATACAAAATTCTTCAGTAAAACATTGTGAAGTGATAATATGAAAATGACACTCTTGAGTCCTATTTCCCATCAGCGAGGTGCTTGAGAATAGTGGGTCTGATTAAGACAGAAGAAAAATGTGCCAGAAAACAGAAAGGATAAGTCTTGCTATGTGGTCTCTTGCTCCTGGCAAAAATGTTCTGAGTATTCAGAACTATGAAGGGGTGGTAGAAAATTCTGTTTTTATGAATAGTATAAATTAGATTTTACTAATCAAATTCTGAAACAGGGGGGTGATTAGAAAATTATGGAATAAAATGCTTCGTCATGTGAAGCCTTGCCAGCTGCTGCAGTTGGTGTCATAATATGTTTCTTGGTAGAACTATAGCATGCTGGTGCTGGGAGCATCCAGTTAATCAGATTTGGTGGGATGCTGATGACCATGCAAACTGGGTGGGCCTGAGACTGTGTTATAGGTGATACATCCAGGCTGCTTCATCCTGAGAGCCATTACACAAGGCCTGTCAATCTTGAATAGTGTAATGGCCTCCCCCTCTTAAAAAACTTATCTTAATTAAGTATATATGACAGCAGAATGCATTTTGATTCATTATACACAATTGCAGCACAACTTTACACTTCTATGGTTTTACAGGGTGGAGCATCGCACCATATGTGCAGTCATACATGTACCTAGGGTAATGATGTCCATCTCATTCCACCATCTTTCCTACTCCCATGCCCCCTCCAGACCCCTCCTCCCCTTTACCCCATCAAAGTTTGTAATGGCCCCTTTTAAAGGTAACTACAAATTCTCCACCGATCCTTCTGTTTACTTAGTTACTTTTAGCATAATGTTATCTTTAAATGCATAAAACTAAAACAGGTACAAATTTTTAAATTTAAACAACACTGTGGAGCCTGTGATATTTAAATTGACAATGCTAATTTAATGAGATGGATGGTGTTATTTTGCTGAGCTAAGTAATTGATTACACTGTAAATATAGTACTGATCGCCACAGGGCAGTTTCTTTTGATATTGGTGCATCTTGGTAGGTTGTAAAACTACCCCTCTCAACTTTTCTATAGTTGAACTATTAAATTACCTTCCTTGAGACAGCAGTAATGTATCATTCACAAACTATGGCTAACTCTATTCTTTACTCATTTGTAAAGGACAATTGGGAGTACACCATGCCAACTGGATCTCAAACAAAGCAAACATGAGCAAAACCATAAGGCAGTGCTCAGTTATTAAGTGGTCTCCTTGTTCTTAACTGAAACACTCCTTCGCCACATATAGCTATGGAGCCCTTAAAGTGGTTAGTGCAACCCAGGAACAGAATTTAAAGTTAATTTCCATTATTAAATAGCTACTTGTGGCTAGTGACTACTGTGTCAGATAGGGCATCATCCTAGTTCATACATTATTATGGCTTTTTAGATTATCATTGAGATAAAATCTCTAGCTGTATGAGTTGGGCAATGCTTTTAACCTCTCCAACCCTGCATGCCTTTATCCGTAAATTGGGGATAATGAGATATAACACATTTAATCACATAGCACAGTGGCTGGACAGGAACAGCCCTCGAACATTACCCTAGGTGTTGCAATAGGGTGATATGCCAGGAGGAAGGTTCACCTCCCCCAAGTTACTCCTGGGTGCGCTTATTCTTGAACAGGCACAATTGACATTTTCTCCTTCTCATGTGAAGTATCAATGAAGACATCTTTTGACTGTGTTGCTATTTTTATTACTATGTAACCGGCAAACTAATAAAAACAGTGTTGTTGTCATGCAAATGTGGCTTAGATTAGTCACCCACCAGCCAGCCTTCTGCCTTCCAATTCAATTGCCCTTCTCTGTCCAGTGAGCTGCCAGTCATCTCAAATAACTGTCATAGATGCTCCAAATAGGTGCTGAGGACCATATTTTAATTTTTCTGGGAAACAGGAAGCCCAAGCCCCTTTCCAATTGTAGTGGAACATGATGATATAGTTTATATGGCACTGTTGCCTCCACCTTGCACCTGTGGGGGATGTACTTCCATTCCCATGCCCAATTTCCAAGCCCATTTTATTCCTGGCAAACACTCTGCATCATTATCTAGAGTCTGCTCAAGCATCACCTCATCTATGGAACCTTTTCTGACCCTTACAGGTAAAATTTGTCTCCTCTGCCCCTGCCCTCACTCTGTACCTGACACAGATTTCCATTGTAGCAACCATAATTTTTTCCACATGTATTCTTACTTTATGTTATGGGACTGGATTGTGTCTCTCCAAAACAAAAGAAGGATATCAAAATCCTAATACCCAGGACCTCAAAATATGACCCTATGTGGAAATAGGATCTTTGCAGATATAATTAGGTAAAATGAAGATAGGCCCTTAATCCAGTATGACTGGTGTCTTTATAAGAGAAGAGACAGAGACAGAGACTCATGAGGGGAAAATGCCAGGTGGCAATGGAGGCAGGAATCAAAGAGCTGCAGCTAGGGATGTGTGGGGTCCCAAGAAAACCACCAGAATCTAGGAAGTAGCAGAAGAGGGTTCACCCACAGGGTTCAGATGGAGCATTGTCCTGCAACAATTTGATTTCAGACTTCCAGTGTCCAGAGCTTTGAGACAAATCAATTTCTGTTAAAGTCACCCAGTTTGTGGTATTTTGTTTTGGCAGCCCCAGGAAACTAATATACCTCCCTAGGCCAGATGCTCTTGAGGACAAAGACCTTGTTTGATTTATGTATGTGTTCTTGGCAGTTGTTGTGGTGTCCAAAGCAATCCAAAGGGTGACCAAACCTTGTTGGATGGGTAAGTGAATGAACACAGGACTCATTCTTTTGCCTTAATCTGGTTTCAGATTGGAACTGCAGAAAAATCACTTTAAATATATATATAGGGCTACTGCACATGGCCACCCAGGCTAGGCACTGCATGATTCCAGAGTGGTGTGATGTAGCAACCTTCAATTATTTATCACTGTACTACTTAATTTACATAAAAAGCCAACAGAACAGTGAACTTCCATGCCATCTGTTAGGGGGGAAAAAAAACACCACCATTGTGAGATTCAGCTCTTACTCATCCTGCCAGCTAGGAGAAGCCATAAATAATTACCCTCCAGATCAGAGGTTGGTCCTCTAGCCAAGTCCAGCCTGCTGCTTGTTTTTGTAAATAAAATTTTACTGGAACATGGCCATGCTTACTCGTTTACATACTGTCTTTAGTACTACAGTGAGAAAGGGTTGTGATAGGTTATGACACAGCCTATATAACCTAGAACATGTGCTATGTGGCCCCTTGCAGAAAAAGCTCTCTGAGCCCAGCTCTAGATAATAGAAATTGGTAGACATTGCCAGAATGTTTGTTATTGAGTGGTGAAAACCCCACCCTGAAACGAAACCACCCACTTCATCACACTTTGGAAGATTCTACGCTACTGCTATTAACATAGGCGTGCCAGAAAGAAAATTATGTGTGGAAAATAATTTATTTCTTCCTCAAAATGGGAGTAAGGGGTTAAAAAAAAAGAGTATGCAAGCTTATTTCTGTGCATGTATGAATAGGGAGACGTGGGTGGAGTAATTCCAAGCATATAGAGCCTATGCGCTTCCACAACTAGGTGCTCTACATGGGGAATTTTTGAACTCTGTCCAACTACAAAAGTTGGAAAGAAATGAAAACAGAAGAAAGGGATGGAGATCTATTATAAAGTCCAAGGGGAGAAATGCTATTTAAATGTTTATGAGAAAAGTGTGGCCTGCAGTTTTATTCTTTCTGGAAAGTATTGTGAAAAGTCTTAGACCTTTCTAATGGGTCCCCTCTGCTACAGGTACACGTCTGCCCTGTGATCCCATCACTAGGTCTCAAATGATTGGGCCAAGGCTGGACCCCTGGTCCAAGGGTCAAAGGCCTGTGGGCTGGCCTGGTACAAGTGGACACGGGCCATAGCAACCATGTGCTTGCTCTTGGGGACTTTAAAGACATATGAATATAGTTAGTGAACCCTTGTTTCAAGACTAGAAAAAGAAGAAACAGGGAACAGTTCCCATAATGTCAGGGCCATTGCAGAGATAAACAGAAAACCTGGTCACAAAAGTAGCACTGTATCCTGAATGATGTTGCCATTTCTGGAGGTTTGACCTTCCCACTGAGGCTGTGTCATTAACTGTGGCCCAGTCTGTTCCATTTTTGAGTTTCTGCTCAAGGGTCGGTTTAGTTCATGGTCAGCTCAGTTTTCCACCATTCAGACCATGCTCTCCATCCTCTATTCCCTTATCTGGTTGTCCTTTGGAGTGTCTTACAAACTCTAACCCTCGGCCAACCCAGCCACAGACTTCTCCACTCCTACACGTGGGAAGTTTAGGGCTTCAGGAAAAAATATTACCCAGTCACTTTGTTGCTGGCATTAGAAATACATGGTTTCCAACCTCAGCTGAGCTACCTGTCTATATTTGATTGACTCTCCCACAGCATCCCACCACCCCATGCTATAAAGCTTCAATACCCTCAGGCTTCCATCTCTGTGGCTTGCCTTATACCCTACCTCAGAGAAAACAGAGGAATCAGGCCTCAGTTTCCAGACACCCCCAACCACTTATATCAACCCACACCCCCCCTTTTTTTTTTCCTGCTTTCCTATTCCCAAGGAGGCACTAAAACTTCTGCTCTTCAAAGCCAATCCCTCTACCTATGTTCCGAAGTTCAAGATCTTCTAGTCTGGATTTCTACTTGACCCTATGCAATTATTCCTTCTTATTTCTGTTTCTGCCATTTCTTCCTGGCCCATGGTTTCTTTCCTTGAAAAAAAAAATCTTGTATGTTACATATTATTTTATATATTATATATGTATTGTTATATATATACATATATTTTTTTTATTTAAAAAATCCCTTAAAAAAACAACCTTTCTTGACTTTTCATAAGCTACTTATCTTACTGAACTCATTCATGTTAAAGAAATTCTGGTTAATATGAAGAACTGAGGTGATTCAAAGTAACCCCATTCCGAAGTCCAAACATGTACAAATGCTGCTTAAAATATAACAAACTAATTTTTCCCTAACTAAATAACAGAGCTCAAATAAATTGAGTAAAGAGGTGTCTCCAGGCCCTAGAAATGAAGGAAGTTCAGAAAATCAGAGTGATCAGAGGTGTTTTAGTCAGCTTTTCTGCCACAGTGATCAAAAGACCTGGCAAGAACAATTTTAGAGGAAGAAAAGTTTATATGGGGCTCACAGTTTCAGAGGTCTCAGTCTACAGAGAGCCAACTCCATTGGCAGAACATCATGGTGGAAGGGCGTGACAGAGAAAAGCAGCTCAGGACATGACAGGAAGCAGAAAGTGTTCCATTTACCAGGGACAAAATATATAACCCAAAGGCATGTTCAGTGACCCACCTCCTCCAGCCATACCTTACCTACCTACATTTACCATCCAGTTATCCCTATCAGTGAATTCATGCACTGATTAGTTAAGGCTCTCAAAACTCAAATCATTTCACCTCTAAACTCTCTTGCATTGTCTCACACATGAGCTTTTGGAGGATACTGAACAGCTAAACCATAACAAGAGGGAACAAAAGGTGACAGACTACTGGGCTGCTGGAACCTGAAACAGGCCTCATTAGATGGGAGCTAGTGTCCCTTCAGCAGCATGGGGAGTAGAGTATAGGTCGTAAAACCCATATTGTGAAGGAGTAGGTCTCAGCCCCAAATCACAAAGGTCTACCACTTGTGAAATAGGAGCTATGAAAATTCTCCCACCATCTTCTGGAAGTGTTAGTAAAGCAGGACATCAACCCAAGGCAGTGTGTGACAATAACCCCTGAGGCTACCCTACACCTGAATGGGGTGTGGACCCTGATCTCATACCTCCCATGTGGTTCTGAGATCCCAAACGAGGCTTTATCATGAGAATTTGTCCAGAGCCAATGAAATTCATAGGGCCTCTACAAGACATAATGGACATTTTTTTTCTTTCCTTTTTTTTTTTTTTTTGGTACTAGAGATTGGACCCAGGGGTGGTCTACCACGGAGCTGCCAAATATATCCCCAGTCCTTTTGATTTTTTATTTTGAGATAGGATCCCACTAAGTTGCCCAGACTGGTCTTGAACTTGGCAATTCTCCTGCCTCAGCCTCTCAAAATGCTGGGATTACAGGTGTGTGCCACTATGCCCTTCTCCTTATAAGGACATTTCTATACCCCAGGGCACTTGGAACTATCCTCACTGAAGATGAGCCTGTAATAAAGATATATAAACTAAACAATAAAACAAATCATTGCAAGAGTCAGCAGACCAGCTCATAAGAGGATTTGTGATTCCAGAACTAGAAATAATACCCTTTGCTGGGCATAGCGGCTCACACCTGTAATCCCAGCAGCTCAGGACAGGAAGATTGCAAGTTCAAAGCCAGCCTCAGCAAAAGTGAGGTGCTAAGCAACTCAGTGAGACCTTTCTCTAAATAAAATACAAAATAGGGCTGGGGATATGGCTCAGTGCGCGAGTGCCCCTGAGTTCAATCCCTGGTACTCCCCCCAAAAGAAATAATAGCCCAATCTGAAAGAAACTTTAAAATGTTTAAAAATATGAAGAAAGAAATAGAATCCACAAAGGGACAGATAAAAGAACAGGCAGATTTGAAAAAAATCTAAAAAATGAAAAATGTTGCTTTTTTAAAGTTAAAACTCAGTGGTTGGTTTGAACAGTAGTCTAGACCTCTGTAAAAAGAAAATACTTAGTAAGTATGCAATTCAGAGAGGCAAAGGTATAATATATGGAAGAGGAATTGAGAGGCATGGAGGATAGAATGAAAGAATTTGAGATGCATGAAATAGAGTTCCAGAAAAGCAGTCATTGTTGCTGACTTCCAAATATTTTTTGCTCTCTCCTTGGACCCATGGAATGATTATACTTCCTTATTGCCTGGCAGTTAGGTGTGGTCATGTGACTTATTTTAGCCAATGCAACGTGAGTGGAAGTGATAAGTGTATCTTCTGGGGAGATGATTTACGACTTTATGCACAACTCATTGTGCTCTTTTTCTCCCTGTACTTCTGCAAGGTAATCAGCAACATTCCAAGTTTTTTTTTTCTTTTTCTTTTTGTTTGGTTTTGGTACTGGAGATTGAACCCAATAGATTACCACTGAAATATACCCCCAACCTTTTTTATTTTTTTTATTTTGAGACAGGGTCTTACTAAATTGCTGAGGTTGGCCTTGAACTTGCAATCCTCCTTCCTCAGCCTCCCAGGTCACTGGGATTATAGGTATATGCAGGTTGTAGTTATTTTATCAACTCAAACTCAGAGTAAAGACAATACAGAGTAGCAACCCCAGACAGCCCTCAATTGATCAGGTGTGAAGAATAGACCTTGAGTTGGGTGGTGGTAATCCCAGCAACTTGGGAGGCTATGCTGGAGGACTACATGTTTGAGTCCAGTCTGGCACTGTGTCTCAGAATAAAGAATAAAAAGGGGCCAGGTGCAGTGGCACAAGAGGCTGAGGCAGGAGGATCACAAGTTCAAAGCCAGCCTCAACAAAAGCCAGGCTCTAAGCAACTCAGTGAGACCTTGTCTCTAAAGAAAATACAAAATAGGGCTGGGAATGTGGTTCAGTGCGCAAGTGCCCCTGAGTTCAATCCCTGGTACCCCACCTTCTCAAAAAAGTCCTGAGGATATGGCTCAAGGGTAAAGGTCCCTGGATTTAATTCTCAGTACCACAAAAACAAAAATGAAAAATCTTTGTTTTAAGCTGCAAAAATTTTGGGATTGTTCCTCTTGCAGTATGACATAGTCATCTTGACAGATATAGAGAAAGTGGCAATCAGAGCCATCATTCAAAGAGCTGATGAATAAAATTCTTCCAAGATTAAAGAAAGACATGGATCTTTGAATTAAACAAGAATATCAAGTCCTGGTGAGACACAGAAAACGAATCCACAATCAGGCACATAATAAAGAAGGCCAAAAAGAAAAACATACTTCATCTAGCTTAATCCTTGCAGTGATTCTTTTAGACAATATTAATATTCCCATTTAATATGTGCAGAAGCCAAATCCTAGTCTTATGGCTACAGAGTAAGTGAGATATAGAAGTAGAATTCAAACCCAGGTCTATCTTCCAAAGCTCATCATTTTCACTTTACAACATCCCTGGAAAATAACTCTTATTTTCCCACATAAAAAAATTGAGGCTCATAAATGTTGGATGACTTGTCCAAGCATATAAAACAAATAAATGGCAGGGCTTGAGTTTAAACTCAAATCTTGTCATCTTTAAAGCCTCAATATTTACTCCTGTGTTATACTGTCTTCCATAATGTCCCCAGAATTTGGCTTACATATTTTTATTAAATTCTCCACATTTATTCTTCAACCACAGTGGCCTTCCTGCTGCTCTTTGAATACATCAGCTGTCTTCCAGTCTCAAAGTCTCTGCATGGATCACTTCTGCCTAGAGTGCTCTTTCCCCAGCCAGCACAATGACCCTTAATTCTTTCAGTTTAAATTCTAAGAGGCCTTTGCTGACCACCCACATCCTGAACGTTGTTCTATCCCCTTACCCTGATTTATATTCTTCCGAGTGTTACCAAAAGTCTGGTTCTTGTTCTCCAATGCTGATCCAATGAAGAGGACAAGGTTTTGAGAAAAAGGAAAGGAGAAAAGCAATGGCTTCACTTCACAGAGGCTGCCATTCTAACTGCCAGGGGGGACAGAGGCCTTTAAAAAGGGGGACTCAAGGGCTGTTTTCCAAGCATCATTATCGGTAGATCTAATTAATGTTTAACTTATATCCTTGAAAGAGCTGTTGTTCCAGTTTCCAGGTCCTGAGTTTCTTTACTCCTGTGGACAGTGAGTAGAAGGGCAGACAACTCAACTAAAGATGGGAAGAATGTGAATCTTGCTTTGCCCTTGGTTGGGAAGGGGAGGAAGGAGAAGAGGAAGGAAAAAAGAAAAACGCATACTAGTTTAAAAAAAAAGCCACCAGCAATTGAGGTCAAGGTTTGTATTTAAAACATGAAGTGGACCCCTGTTACAGTAGTATGCATGGTTGTCTGGCATTATAGATCAACATGTTTTAGATGTTCACCTTCTGTCCCCTCCTTTCTAATGAAAGTTCTGTCACAACAGATTGTTTATTTTGTTCTATACCTTCAATTGATCCATACATACTTGTTAAATGAATGAATGGTGAATGATTGAATGAATGAACATGAACCAGGGTATCTATATTTAGCACTGATGAATCTGTTAAGAACACCATGAAGCAAGTACCTTGGGAGCACACCTCATCTCTGGGCAGGGCTGGCATGACGCAGCCTTAGGGCAAAGGGAGAGCTTAACCACACCCCTGCCTTTGAATTCAGAGAACATCAAATGCTTCTTACTTTAAAAGGACCCACACAGGGTCATGTGAAGCGATTTGCTCACCTACCTTTGACCAACAGTCTGATTTCTTACCTGCCTTAGCTGTCACTCACAGATCAGAAGTACTGCATGCTATGAAGGGATAAGTCCACAAGGTCTGGTCTATCACTCTCTATTATATTTGCTCCCATCTTTTCTCCTTTGCTGCCCTTCTCTACTGTTCCTTATTGGTGACAATCCGTGTGGGTAGTTATTATGACTTCCCTGTGACTTCTTTTCATAAATGAGAAAATCCCAGCTCAGAGAGGTAAAGCAACTCACACTCAAAAGGATGCATTGAAATCCTAACCCTCCACATGTCAGAATGAGACCTTATTTGGAAATAGGATATTTGCACACATAATTAGTTAAGATGAGGTCATATTGGATAGGGTGGGCCCTAATCCAATATGACTGGTGTTCTTTTTTTTTTGCACCAGAGATTGAATCCAGGGGTGCTTAACCACTGAGCCACATCCACAGGGATGTTTTTAATTTTGTTTTATTTTATTTTATTTTGAAACAGGATCTCGCTAAGCTGCTTAAGGCCTCTCCAAGTTGCTGAGGATGACTTTGAATTTGCAATCCTCCTGCCTCAGCCCCCTGAGATGCTGGGATGACTGGTGTTCTTATAAAAGAACATCATGTGAAGAGGCAGAGTCACAGGTAGAGCACTATGTGATAATGAAGAGTTGGTACAATACATCTAGACTCCAAGAAACAACAAAGATTACCAGCAAACTTTGGGAAGTGGAAGGGAAGAATTTACTAACAGTTTTCAGAAGGACTATGATTTTGAATATTCAGCCTCTGGGACAGTAAGACGGTACATTTCTGTTGTTCCATGGCACCCGGTTTGTGGTACTTCCTTTCAGCAGTATTAGGAAACTAATGCATATGAAAAAGCCACCTTTCCTTTATTCCACACCATCTTGGAGATTTAGGGCTGGATTGGCCCATAGGTGTGAATAGGGAAAAAAATGTGTGCTTAATTGGTGTAGAGACTTCACCTCATCCGAAGTCCCAAAATAGAACCTAAACTATTTAATTCACATCATGATATCTATGAATGTGAAGAAGTTCCCCCACCCAAAGTTGACTAAGTTCAAGTTAGTTCTCAAGGAAGAATAGCCCCGGGAAAATTAGGGATCTCCTTGGAAGCCTCTCCAACATGTGTTTCCTATAGCACACTGCCCAACCTCCAGATTCAGGGTGACACCTAGGGACCTTCCTAACCATATACAAGATGCTTTCTTCTATTTTTTCTACTCTCTACTCTCTATCCCTGAACCACAAGCTTATTTTCAGCTTGCCCTGGGTTTGCCTTGATTCTTACAGTGGCATTCAGGAGCATATCTTTCATCCTGCTGGAAGAAAACAGAGTAGTACCAAAATATCTAATTCCTGCTCTAGTGCCTCAATCCATGCGTATTCCTTTAAATAATGTCACAACTCTCCCGTGTGCAGCTGTCAAGGCAAAGGGGTTGAGGATGGGGGAGGCAGAGAGACAGGATCTGTGCATCAAGGAGAGGAATCAGAGGGTAAAAAGGAGCAAGAGAGTAGATAAGGAGGTGGGCATCTGAGGGTTACTGGCCTCTCCTCCTTGAGTAGATATTCTGAAGCATTTGGCCCTTGGGAAATCAGTATTTTCTAATGTTTCCTTGCCTTCTGCTCTGAATGTCTGGTTTTCTGATTTTTAGAAGTGAAAAAAATATTTTGATTTAAGCCATATGGCCTTTTTCTCCCTGCACTGGAGCTGTAGAAAACTCACAGGGGCAGGTGTGGAAGGCAGTGGCAGCAGGGTGGGTGGGTCCATAGGGCCTGTGTGTCTATAGCTTGTGCAGTCCTGTAGCTATGGCAACCGAGTGCAATGCCACTTGCATAGCATCGTAACATGGCCCTAGAGTTGCCCCTGGCTCCTCAACTATTCCTCTTCAGTGTGCTATCTGTGCTGTGGTTTCCTAGCTACCATAGCTCTGTTTTTATTTTTTTGAAGTCGTGCTTAGGTATTGTTTCTGTTTGCTGTGCTTGTTGGCACTATACCTTGTCATCTGATAGAAACACTAGAGAGCAAAACCAAAACCCATATCTTATAGATTGTTAACAATTGTTAATATTATCTGTACTTAAGCACATTGAGTTAGAAAGATTCTTGAGGCCGTGGTCTGGAGGAGATTACCACTTGAGGCTTTCTTAGTTCTAAAGGTCCATATTGGGCTCTGTTAGAACTCATTAGATCTACTGATTGACTACCTGCATCTTCTTTGCGCATGCATGTGTGTGTGTGAATTCTTAACAATCTCCCAAATACAAGATCAGTAAAGTAAAGCAAAATTTACAATATGTGCAAATATATTGTTACATCCTATGAAGCTTGTTTACAAGTAATTTATGCACATATACCCTGTAAAAGAAAGCAGCATTCTGTTATTTCTGATAACACATACACAATTGACTATTTTTATTGATCGTTAAAGTAATCTCCAAATCCTCAGACATGGTTCTGCTGTAATTAAATTTAAATGTTTTTTAAAAATTCTTGTAAGTTGGGAATTTACTATTTTCATATTTTACTTTCCTTATGTTTGGTCATTAATTGTGACATCATAAACAGCGAAGATTTAAAGTCCTTAACCTTCTCAGGCCCAATAGAAACAAAATCTCAACACCCATAAGTTATAAGTAGCCTCCCACAGGGACTGTAAGACCAAATACACTTATAATTGAATTAACTGGGGAGAGGATTCTGGGAAGATGACAGCATAGTTTTTAGGCTCTCCGAATCTTTACATAAAAAAACAGAGAACAACAGCATAGAAAAACCGCAAACATTTGCAACAAAATAGTCTATTCTGTTGCTATCACTGAATACCACAGACTGGATATTTCTAAAGAATACAGGGGTACTTAGCTCATGTCATGGTTCTGGAGGCTGGGAAGTCCAGGAGCACCACTCTGGCATCTGGTAAAGGCCTTATTGATGTGTCATAAAATGTTGGAGGACATCACATGGTGGAGACAGAGCAAATGTGCTAGTCTGGTCTCTTTCTTTTCTTATGAAGCCACTAATGCCATCCAGGGACCTCACCTTTATGCCTTCTTCTAATTCTCATTGCCTCCCAAAGACTCCATCTCCCAATACCAATCACATATGATTTTGTGGATTATGTTTCCAACAAATGAATTCCAGGAGATATGCCCAAGCCATGAGACTAGGTGACAGGGAAACCCCACAATGCTCAAATGCAAGTGGGTGGGGCCAAACCACCAACAGCCACAAGACCTGCATGGCATCAGTGTCTATCTGGGAGAAAGGATAAGGAAGCTGCCTATTGATGAACCTAGGAACAGGAGGACTCCAAATACCCAGCAGGCATTTGCTGGAAAGAGGGCAGGCCAATCTGGGGATAGCAGCAGAAGCAGGGTTTTGGCCAATACCAATGTCAGACCCATGGGGGGAAAGTCAATGAAGAGACAGAACTTAAGCAATAATTAGAGATAAAGCAAGAAGAGGCTGGAGGGCTGGGGTTGTGGCTCAGAGACAGAGTGCTTGCCTCACACGTATGAGGCACTGGGTTCCATCCTCAGCACCACATAAAAATCAATAAATAAAATAAATGTATTGTGTCCATCTACAACTAAAAATATTTTAAAAAGAAAAAGAAGAGGCTGGAGCAGCTCAGCTCCTATGAACCCTCAAAACCAACCTGCCAGGGGCCCTGGGTAGGACAGAGTCTCACACTGAAGAGAAATTTCCTGCACTGGAATAAAAAATGAATAGGACATGGACAAAAGATGAAGAAAAGAAAAGCTCCAGACCCAAATAGTGAAATATCCTGAAGCAAGCTGCCTTATTTTTAACCTACCCCCAAACCAGAAAGGAAGTTCTATGAAGAACTGAATTTCCTACTTTATAATGAAAATTCAGGAAAACTAATTTGGCATTAAAAGAAGCAATGGAAAATATCAAGGTCACATAGTTCTTATAAAGAAAAAGAAAAAAAATGGAGCAAAGAGCTAAATAACATCCCCACAGGCAATGAGATCACCCCAGAAAGAATGGCAACAAAACAAACCTAAACTGTAATCTATTGTTTCAAATGAGATAAAAGAAAATAGTACATGATATGAAATCATAGAAACGAGCATTAGAAATTCAGCCCTGAAGAGACAGCACTCAGGAAATATTTATAAATAAAGCCAAAATAATTTAAGAAAGGAAGAATAATCCAGAAAGAAAGTAAGAGCAAATAAACTCAACAACACTGCCTGAAGAATAAGTGAAAAAGAAGAAAAAATTTCTTTGAAGAAAAATTTTTAAAAGTTTTTAAATTCAGAAAAAAGCAGAGATTTGAGAGAAAGTGACAAATATTAAAGAGTGACAAAGAAGATCCAAAAGGGAGAGAACAGATTGCAATTGGAGGGATCAACACAAATCATGAGATATTTTATCTTTAAATATCTCTCCGTGTGTGCATTTCCTTTTCTGTACATTGAAAACACTGTTGATTCTGTCTACTGGAAACAATGACCAAACATTGAAAATAATACCCAATCCAGCAGCAGTGAACATCTCCAACACCCACAGTATGATCCCAGTCTACCATTTCTCATTAAAATAACTCAGCACATCATCGGGAAATGGCTGATTTCAGGTCTGGGATAGAAAATGTACAAAATGAAACTGTTGTCCAACTAGACAATAACAAGATTATCAAAGACTACCCAAATTGTGTTGAAAGTAAGGAGGAACAAGTTGAAGAAATTTCCCCCACTGGCTAAAGATGGAACAATTTGAATTTCAGTAAATAATAATTTTAATTGGTTAGAAGCTATCAAATAGCTGGGGTGGAGGTGCACAGCTGTAATCCCAGCAGCTTGGGAGCCTGAGGCAGAAGGATCATGAGTTCAAAGCCAGCCTCAGCAATGACGAGGCACTAAGCAACTCGGTGAGATCCTGTCTCTAAATAGAATACAAAATAGGGCTGGGGATGTGGCTCAGTGGTCGAGTGCCCCTGAGTTCAATCCCTGGTCCCCCACCCCAAAAAGCAGCTATCAAATATGTTTAAATTCATGAATTCAGACTGAGATTTCCAAAAAAGAGAAAATGCTTACTTTTAGAAACTACTAGGGAACTAATCCATATTTCAAAGTTTGGTAAAAGAAGGGAAAAATGATACATTTATCCTGCCTTTCCTAATGATGTTATCACTGGGTAATCAAATAGTACTGATAACAAGAATTGTCTCTTCATAATAATTTTTCAGCTAAAAAATGAAAAAGAAGAGATGGAATTAGAGTACCAGCATTTTGCAATCTCAGGGAACTAAAATATAAATATTAAGCGTCAACAGCTGCTAATAACACAAAAAGATAAATAATCAGACATCATTGCTTTCTGTTGTCTTGCCAGTCACCAATTTCTTGGCAAAACCTTCTACAAGAGATACCAAGCACTATGTAACTCCTGTTGTATTGGCAGCAACTTTAGAAAAGGAGGGAACCTGAATCCCACCTGCTCTTTGGGTCTAGCATTCAAGTTTCAGGAGAATAGAAGAACATGCTCAATCATACCACAGGTGTGCAGTCAGTCAAGTCAGAACATGGGCCTGATAATCTTTTTTATAAGGAAAAGAAAGGAGAGAGGAGAACTAACAGCTTAGAAGGGAGTTTAAAAACAGAACTTTAAAAAGTTGGGCAAGACTATAGTGTTCGTGGATGCACATTTGAAGAACAACAATGAAAGAGCTAGAAAGTGGTTAATATAGAAGTCAGGATAATGGTGACTTATGGGATGATAGAGGGGCCTGTGATTCACATTGGACATATGGGAAGGGATTCTAGAGTGGGAAGTAAAGTGCCACTTCTTTTCCTCCCTCCCTCCCTCCCTTCCTGCCTTCCTTCCTTCCTTCCGCCTTAATGTTCCATTTCTTCTTTTTTATCTTCATGGGCTTTCAAGGATATTGGCCTTATAAAAATTTATTTAACTATACATTTTATGTAATTTTCTGAATCTTTGTGTTAAAACAAATGCAAATAAATTTTACAGTAGGCTTTTTTTTTTTTTTTTTAAAAAGACAAGAATCAAAACATTTTATTGTTTTTAATTCACATTTTCAAAATGTATCAGCAAAAATTCTTTGGCTGTACAGTTCTGAAATTTCACAAATACAGACAGTGATATAATCCCCAGTACAATCAAGATACAGAACAGTTTCACACCCACTAAAACCTTTCCTCGTGCTCTTTAGTAGTCAACTCTCCATGCCATCCTAGTTCCTGGCAACCCCTCACCATGCCATTATCTATTTTTATACTTCATTTTTAGAATGTCATATAAATTGATTCATATGTAGCTTAAAAAAGAAAAAAACAACATTGATCATTGTGTGGCTGGACTCAGCCACCGCTGCGGTGTGAGGCGCGTGTTCGGGCCCTCGCCGTCCCCGCACCGCTCCAGGGCTACTGCCTTGCTGTCCGCAGTCCCACATCCAGCCTTCGGGACCTCGCCCACCACGGACAAGCCTCGTGTCTACCTAGGACGCCTGAGCTACAATGCCCGCGCGAAGGACATCCAGCGCCTTTTCAGCGGCTAAGGCCGCTTCCTCGAAGTAGACCTCAAAAATGGGTGCTGCTTCGAGGAGTTCCAGGACTTCCCCGACGCCGACGACGCCGTTTAGGAGCTGAACAGCAAGGAGCTCTGCGGCGCGCGCATGATCGTGGAGCACGTCCGGGGCCCGCGCCGCGCGCGACGGCTACGGAAGCCGCAGTGGTGGAGGTGGATACAGCAGTTGAGACAAACATGGACCTCCTGTTCCTACCGAGTACAGGCTTATTGTCGAAAATCTTTCTAGTCGTTGCAGCTGGCAAGATTTAAAGGATTTCATGCAGCAAGCAGGTGAAGTAACATATGCAGATGCTCACAGAGAACGTACAAATGAAGGTGTAATTGAATTTCGCTCCTACTCTGACATGAATCGTGCTTTGGATAAACTGGATGGTACAGAGATAAATGGCAGGAATATTAGACTTATTGAAGATAAGCCACGAGCAAGCCATAGGCGGTCTTATTCTGGAAGCAGATTTAGGTCACGATCAAGAAGGAGGTCAAGAAGTAGGAGTTGCAGGAGCAGCCGCAGTAGATCTCGAAGTTTCTCAAAAAGTCGCTCCCGATCCAGGTCGCGGAGCAAAGGTCAATCACGTTCTCGATCAAAAGGCAGGAAATCTAGATCAAAAAGCAAATCTAAGCCCAAGTCTGATCGGGGTTCCCATTCACATTCTCGAAGCAGATCTAAGGATGAGTATAAAATGTCCCGAAGCAGGTCTCCATCTCAGTCCCCCAAAGAAAATGGAAAAGGTGATATAAAGTCAAAATCAAGATCAAGGAGCCAGACACCCTTCCAATTCACCCTTCCTGTTCCACCCTCAAAGGCTCCTTCTGTGTTTCCTCCACCAAAAAGAGCTACTTCAAGATCCTGTTCTAGATCTCGCTCAAGGTCAATGTCCAGATCAAGTTCCAGAGATTAAACCAGAACTCTACATTCTTTGCACACTATTATGGAACACTTTCCTACTTGCTTAAGCAGTTACTCTTCCATGTTTATACTTGGCGTCTTCTGCAAGAGGAATCTCCTGAGAGCAGGAGCACACAAAAATTTGATTTATGGCCAAATTTGATGAAAAAGATGAGGTTCTAAAATGGTGGCATGAAGTCAAAGACCCTCTCCCTTCTTTGTAGAATTAAGATAACTTTGATTTTATAGCTTTTGAGCTAAAATAACTTTTATAAAGATTAAGCTCATTTAGATTTTTTTGAAAAGTAAATTTTCAGCAGGATCTGCTGCAGGGTTTTTGTTGTTGTTGTTGTGTTTCATTTGTTTGCTTATTTTTAAATTAACCATTTCAAGCTTTGGATACTTAAGGCTTTAGAGGGAGAATCCAATTTTCAATTATGTTGGCTTTTTATAAAGCTTGAGTTATGTAAGATTTAAATAAAAGCTTGCTACTAAGATGATTACCTTATTGAATAGGTCACTATCAAATTCCTTTAATGTTGATATCTGCTATTTGTGGAAACAAAATTGTGTAAATTCTACTAAAGTGTAAGACCAGCAATAAATTATTCAGTTTGGATAACATTAAATTTTTAAAAAAACAACATTTATTTTTTGGTTGTAAGTGGACACAATACCTTTATTTTATTTTCATGTGGTATCGAGGATCGAAACCAGTGCCTCTCACATGCTAGGAGAGCACTCTTTCCTCTGAGCCATAACCCCCACCCTCATATGTAGCTTTTCAAATCTTGTTTCTTTCACCTAGCATCATGCTTTGAGATTTAGCCTCATATTCTTTTTATTGCTAAATAGTACCCTTTGTATGGATCCACCCCAGATATTTATTCATTTATCAGAAGTCATTTGTTTTGGCAATTCTAAAGAAAACTGCAATAAATATTCATGTACAGGTTTTTGTACAAAAATAAGATTTCATTTATTTAACAAAAGTTTTTTTTTCATGTTTCTTGGACAAATACCTAGATGTGATATTGCTGCATCATAGGTTAAATGTGTCTAACTTCACAAGAAGCTGTCAGAATGGCCGCACCATTCTGCACCCTGACAGGCAGTGCCTGAGTTGCTCTGCCTCTTCATCAGCACTTGGTATTATCATTTTTACCATTTTATGAAACATGTAGTGGTTTGTGCTTCCTTGATGACCTTGCTCTGTGATGCACATAAAATATTACTCATCTGCCATCAGTACAGCCCCTGCCCATTTTTTTAAAGCAAATTCTTGATTTTCTTACTGTCAAATTTTGAGAATTCTTTATTCCTTTCTCTAACTAATTGTTGTAGTCGGAAGTTAATTGACCATATATGTATTAGTCTGTTTCCAAACTTTATATTTTTTCAATTGATCTATATGTCTATTCTTTCACCCATGCCATACTTTCTTGAATACCATCATTTTATATTCAATATTAAACCATGCAATTTGAATACTTCAATTTTTGTCCTTTTTTTCAAAATTGTTTTGGCTATTCTACTTTCTTTGTCTTTTTTCATTCATATTAAATTAAACTAATTAATTAAGTAAATAAGTAATTTTTGGCACTGAGGATTGAACCCAGCAGTGCTTTGCCATTGAGTTACATACCCAGCCTTTTTTTTTTTTTTTTTTTTTTGGTACCAGGATTGAACTCAGGGGTGCTTGACCACTGAGCCACATCTCCAGCCCTATTTTGTATTTTATTTAGAGACAGGGTCTCACTGAGTTGCTTAGTGCCTTGCTGTTGCTGAGGCTGGCTTTGAACCCGTGATTCTCCTGTCTCAGCCTCCAGAACCACTGGGATTACAGGCATGTGCCCCCTCACCCGGCTATACCCAGCCCTTTTTATTTTTAATTTTGAGACAGGGTCTTGCTAGGTTGCTGAAGTTCTCCCTATGTTGCTGAGCTGGCCTCAAACTTGTGATACTCCTGCCTCAGCCTCCCGAGTCACTGGAATTACAGTCATGTGCCACCATGCCCAGCTCCATCCAAATTTTAAAAATAGCTTGTCAACATATTAAAAAATTAGATTTTTAAAATCACTTAAGGGGAATACAATTTTATTATTTCTAAATTAGTGGCTTTACTTCCATTTCTGGTTATGACTAACTCTTTTGTTGAAAACAGCTATAAAATTTGGTTAAAACAAGAAAACCACCAAAGAATTTCCCAAAAGTAAAAAAGTCACCAAGCCAAGAATTCAAGAAGTTCTATGAATCTGAAACAGGACAAAACCAAAGAAAACCACATTTAGTCAAACCATTGAAAAGTAAATGCAAATATAAATATTAAAATTAGCCATAATAAAATATGGCACATTATCCTCAAATGAGCAAAGAAGGATTGACAGCTAACTTTTCCAACACAAATAATGGAAACCAGAAGATAATGGAATGGCATGTTAGTAGAAAAAATAACTTGCATACTTAGAATTATATACCCAATAAAATGGAAGTTAAATAGAGATAATTTTTTATCTTTAAAAATAAAGGTGAGATAGAGACATTTTCATTTAAAAAAATCTAGAGTATTCATTGTAAGCAATTGTACTGGAAAAAGTAACAAATGGAATTCTTCTGCGACAAGTAAAAAATAATACCTGCTGGAAGCCCAGAAATGCAGGAAGGAATAAAGAACACCAGAAAATGAACATCTAAATTAATATTGATTGTTTAAAACAACAATAATAACATTGTATATTTGAAAAACTCTTCATGTATTCTTTCATTCAGCTGGACTAACTATCCATCATCATCCAAACAGACATGTGCATTTTTGCCTCTGTGCCTTTGGTCTCTCTTTTCCCAATCATTTGAGGCCAAATTTACATCATGATACCTTCAGTTTAATACTTAAACTATTACAACTTTGTTCCCTTTTTTATTTTTATTTACTTTGTGTGTTTTTATTTCTCAATATTAATGGTCTTTCAGGATCTACTGTAAGTTATCTATGCGGTATATCCTCAATAAATGTTTGTCAAATAATTAAATTTGTTGAAGAATAAATTGGTAATGCGCAGATAACCTTGTTGTTTTCTAGGACAGACTCATCTATCCATTATTAATAAATTGTTATCCTGAGGTTTGATAAAGACAGCTCCTACAAATACAAATAAGAAAAGCTTTAATAAATTCTTGGATGAATGATCCATGAGGGACAGATTGGATGATTACATCTCATCTTTAACCTTTTGAAATTCACTTGATGCTTGTTTAATAAAATCCTTCTTGCTATCGCTGTCAAATGTATCAGGCTGGTCAAAGTTTATCCACAGGTATAGCATTTATGTCATTTTAACATGAGTCATTGTACTATTCCTAGATGCTAAAGAAATAAAAATCATAGCCCTTGAGCTCTTCAGAGGATGTAAAATTCTAAACAGAGGCTAAAATGCACACCTATAAAACAACTTTAGATGAAATTTTAAAATTTTTTTGTAAGTGCAAGAAAATATGGAATAGTGTAGACTCAAGCTGCAATAGATAAGGAAACTAAAAAAAATTAAAATCACACTTGGGATGTGATTATTAGGAAAGGCATCTGAAAAGATGCAGTTCTGATTTTGAAGGTGAGAAACATGGAAGAAACGGGCCATAGATTTTTCTAAGCAGGGAGAAATAACACACAAAACACAGAGGCAATATAGTAAGTCAATTCAGGCAACTATAAACAGGCTTGAGGAATTGAGGGAATGTAAGGCTAGAGAGAGGTGGAGGGGCAATTGATAGAAGATGTCAAATATTTATTTTTAAAATAGCGCAAAATTCTCTTTTTATTTTCAGTAGAAATAACCTTTACTGTCAACAGCCCAGTTAGACCCCTTAGTTGATATAACATTGATCCCAACTTCCTAGGCTATTATTTGCAATAATTTCTGCCATATGAGTGTAATGGGAAAAACACATTGCAAAGTGAATTACTTTTGAAATGTATTGCATGCTGACATTTGGGAAATTAGATCCTGAACACGATGCATCTTGATTATTTGAGGTGCCTTCCCACCATGAAAAACAGATTCAACCCAACAATTTGAAAAAAACACATCTGCATGGTAAATTACTTTAAAGTTCTGTCCTTTGGCAAGGGTCTGATCAAAGCTTTTGGTCACTATTTAGACAAATAACCCTGGGCACGAACTATTCCTTGCCTAAGTACATGGGTCTGTGTCCAGAAAGACCTCCATCCAAACATTTTTAGCCCCATCTGTGAATCCATTCTATTGTATCCATTTTCTTAGGTACTCAACTGCTTCAGTGCTAGAGATGCCCCTGCTCAGCTGGCATCTATTTTATTTTCTGGAGAAAAGCCACACTCTCTCATGAAGAACAAACAACTCTTCACTTCTCCATTCCCACTCAGCAAATTCCTCTGGCACCATTGGCCCGTCTCATCATGAATGCACATTTGCTTTGGCCTTTCTTTCTCCTGTGTAAGTTTTTGTGTTGATGGGGTGCTGGGCTGAGCAATGGTAAGTTCAATAGTCCTGACTTCAGAAGCATAGGTCAGGAATGAATCTGGCCTTCTGAGAGACACCATAAATGTTGGTATTTCCAGACAAGACCTTCCTTATTTACTAAACATATCCAATCTGTGTGCTGAACCCAGCAATGTGTTGAGAGGGAAGGAAGATGAACAGGGAGATAATGGGACCTCATATGAAGATTAGAGAATTACTAGATGCTAAAGAAATCTGAAAATTAACTGGGAATGCTAAAGAGGAATAGGATATAAAAACAATAGTGAAGGGTCAATAATTTCCTCATAAATCAAACAAGATTGCTATTTTGAACATTAAGCATGTATATATACATAAGCAGGCCTTTCTTTGTACTTGATAAGAATACATGGCTTTATATATAACAATTGGTTTTGGTCATGAACCTATATTTTGGAGTCAGAGAGACCTAGATTTGAGTCCTGGCTTTATTGCTTACTGTATTGACAATATAAGTTATGTTATTATTTAGCTCCTCTAAGCCTTTGTTTATTTATTTGTGAAATGAGAATGTGAATAGTATCTGCCACAATAGGATTACTGTGAGGATAACAGATAATACTTGTAAAAAGCTTAGTGTGTTGCCTACCATGGAACAAACACAGAGTAAAAGTTAGTTTTTATTATTTTTTAAATTTATGCAATTTCTCTACAGCAAATTGGCTTATATTCACTAGGAAGAATATATTTACCTAAAAAGAATCTTATACTGAATCTTTGAGGGCTATAAATTTTCATTCTCTTTCTGATCTTTTGGGCACCTCTGTAGTTTCACTGAGTTGACTTAAATCAAGTTGCACCTATAAATATAAATATCTCTGATATCACTGAGCAGGTTTTCTAATACAGAGCTAGGCACATATTTAATAAATAGTTCTTATAGTTTGCAATTTCCCCAAAGCAGAATAGGCGAATACCCCTAAGACTTGAATTCTGGGCAAAACGCGTACACACACACACACACACACACACACACACAGAGTTTGCTCGCTCACTTATTGTGGTTAGTTCTCATTACAATACTGCCATTTTATACATGAGGAAAATGTTGCCAAGAGAGATTAAGTAGCGAGATCAAAGTTGCACTGCTAGCTGGACACATTCTCTGCATCATTTTCCAGGTGCCTTATATCTAAGTGTTGTCCAAAACTGAGCTCATTATTTCTGCCTGCAAAATTCTTCTTGCTGTATTTCTTTTCTCAGTTAATGACACCATATATCCAGTGACCCAAGTCAGAAATCTGTGAGTCATCTCAGGCTTCTCCCTCTCCCTCGATCCTCATCATATCAAATCCTACAGAGCTTTCCCTGTTTTTTGAATCTGAACTCCTCTTTGTTCTTACCACCACTGTTTTTAATTCAAGCTTCCATTTTTCCTTGCCCAAGTTACTGCAAATGTCTTCTAACAGATCTCTGATACTAGACATGCTGCAACCACATCAGTCTTCTGCTCAGCCACCAAGATGATATAACTAAAATGCAAACTAAAACATCAACCCCCAGTTGAAAAGCCTTCCGTGGTTCCCTACTGCCTCTAGTATGGAGCTCAGATTTCCTCGCATAGCCCTCATGATCCCAAAGCATACCTCTAGCCTAGTCCTTACAAAGTTCAATTATAGTGAGGTCCTCATATGATTGTCTCCTTTTATAGTCACTGGGCTCTTAAAAAGGAGAGACAGAATCTCAGCATAGCGTCTTGCAGTGCCAACAACAAAAAACACTGAAAAGGAAATAGTAATAACGGATCAGCTTATACTTTTCAAAATTTTTTTTATAATTTAAAAAATTGATATATAATACACATAGCATAAAATCCACCATCTTAGTATATAAAGTGCTTTTCAATATATCCACAGTTGTACCACCATCAGCCCTATTTAATTCCACAATGGTCTGTCATGGGAAGAGGAAGCCCTTTTCCATTAACAGCTACTTTATATTCTTCCCTTTCCCTTGATTTGGGTAAGTCCAGTCTAATTACAAGGGCCCATAAAAGTGGAAAACCTTTTCCAGCTCTGAAGACAGAAGAAGGGTCAGAGAGATGACAATCTGAAAAGAATTCGAGGCCTGGTTGATGGTTTTAAAATATAGGGAACTACATGCAAGGACCAGGAGCTAAGGGAGACTCCCTAGCTGAGAAGTGGAGACTTCCATCCTATAATCATGTGGAACTGAATCATCTCAAGATATTAATAGCATAGTGGCACACACCTGCAATCCCAGCAGCTCCGGAGGCTGAGGCAGTAGGATCACAAGTTCAAAGCCAGCCCCAGCAAAAACAAGGTGCTAAGATAAAAATACAAAATAGGGCTGGGGATGTCGCTCAGGGTCGAATGCCTCTGAGTTCAACCCCCAGTACCCCCCAACTCCCCAAAAAAGATATGAATAAGCAAGAAAATCTTCAGAAAGGAACACAGTTCTGCTGACACCTTCATTTTAGCCTGGTTAGACCCATACTAGATTATGATCCGAAGAGTTATAAGATAATAAGTTTGTATTGTTTTAAGCCACTAAATTTGTACTAGTTTATAGCAATAGCAATAGAAAGCTAACAAAACACAGATTTCTGTAAATTGCTTTTTCAAAGAACAGTATATTTTATAGATTGCTTCATATAGTGTATTCCCTTATTATTTTTGATGATTATATAATACTTCATTTAGATGGTAATTTTAAATGCTATTTAAAAAAATATTTTTAGTTGTAGATGGACAAGATATCTTTATTTATTTTTTATGTGGTGCTGAGAATTGAACCCAGTGCCTCACATGTGCTAGGCAAACACAACCCAGCCCTTAAAATGCTATTTTCATAGTAGCAGTTACTTCAAATTAATCTTTGGCTTAGTGGAGGGTAGCTTGATGCTATATTCCCACTACCACTAATTTACTTTCTTTGGATGGAAATGGTATAATATTCTTGAGATGTCCCTCTTTTTACTTGATAACGCCTGAATGTTTTTGTCCCACCCTCTTCATTTATATGTTGAAATCCTAACCCCAAGTTACTGGCATTAGGAGGGAAGGGCCTTTGGAAAGTGATTCGTTTATGAGACAGAGACTTTTGTGAATGGCACTAGTGCCCTTATAAAGGATCCCAGGGATAGAGCCAGGTTAATGGTACTTGCCTGTAATTCCAGCAGCTCAGCAGACTGAGGCAGGAGGATTGCAAGTTGAAAGCCAGAATTAGCAACTCAGCAAGGCCCTTGGAAATTTAGTGAGAACATGCCCACAAATAAAAATAAATAAATAAGGTCTGGAGTTGTAGCTCTGTGGTAAAGTACCCCTGAGTTCAATCCTTGGTACCAAAAGTAAATAAATAAATATAAATAAGAGATCCCAAGGAGACTCTTGCCCCTTCTACCATGAGAGGACACAGCAAGAAGTTGCTGCATCTGTGAACCAGAAAGTGAGTCTTCACCAGACATAGAATCTGTCAGGACCTTAATCTTGGACTTCCCAGACTCCAGAAATGTGAGGAAATAGTTTTCTTTTGTTCCTAAGCCACCCAGTTTATAGTAGTTTGTTACATCCGCCTGAATGGATCAAGACATCACTTCTTGAGAATAATGATAAAAATCATATTGGCATATTGGTAGGGCCCTAACACCCAATCACACAAAACTTAGATTTCATGGGTACAATCCACAGTGAATGAACAGGTACATAAAATCAGGTTTATGAAGATGTGGCAGATGAGGAATTCATTGTGGTCATTGTCTCCTGGAAAAGTTAGTATTACCAATTTATTTGGTAAGTGGTGGCTGGGATTTAGTTATATAAGATCAGCAGCCAATGAGACACCAGCCACAGATTAGAAAGAGGCAAATCAGGGCCAGGCAAACTTTCAAAAGGAATGTGCTAAGTCTTCACTCCTGGAGATAATGCAAAGTCAGAGAATTATAAGGAAAGAAAGGACATGGTAGGACAGGGGCAGCTGAGGGCCAGTCCTGTTGAGCAACCTTTTCACAGTCATCAAGTTGACTAGCCTCAAAAACAAAAATAACTTCAAGCTACTAAACAAATTCTGCTAAGGAACTGAACAGACACATCACAGCAGAAGAAATACTAATGGTCAACAAATATATGGAAGGATATTCAACATCTCTAGAAATTAGAGAAATGCAAATTAAAACTACACTGAGATTTCATCTCATTCCAGTCAGAATGGAAATTATGAAGAAAACACAAGCAACAATAAATGTTGGCAAGGATGTGGGGGAAAAGGTATACTCATACATTGCTGGTGGGACTGCAAATTGGTGCAGCTATGCCATTTTACATTCCCACCAGCCACCTATGCCACTTCCAATGCCCGTATCCTCACCAACACTTAATGTTGTCTGTTCTTTTAATTAAAGCTATTCTATTGGAGAGCAGTTTGAAGATTCCTCAGAAAACTTGGAATGGAACCACCATTTGACCCAGTTATTTCATTCCTTGGCATATACCCAAGGGACTCAAAATCAGCATACTACAGTGATGCAACCACATCAATGTTTATAACAGCTCAATTCATATTAGCTAAACTATGGAACCAACTTAGGTGCCCCTCAACAGATGAATGGATAAAGAAAATGTTGGATTATTACTCAGCCATAAAGAAGAATGAAATGTGGCATTTGCTGGTAAATGGACGGAACTGGAAACTATCATACTAAAGGAGATAAGCCAATACCCCAAAACCAAAGGCCAAATGTTTTCTCTGATATGCAGATACTAATTCACAATGGGGGTGGTGGTGTTAGGGAAGAATAGAAGTATTTTGGATTAGACAAAGGGGAATGAAGGGGAGGGAGAATGGAAATAGGAAAAATAGGTAAATGAATCAGATACAACTTTCCTATGCTCATGTATGAATACATGACCAGTGTAATTCCAGATCATGTACAACCAGAAGAAGGATAAGTTATACTCCATATATGTATACTATGTCAAAATACTTTTTACTATCATGTATAAATAATTAGAACAAAGTAAAAAAACATAAGTTCATCAGGGTTGAAGGATACAAAATCATGACACAAAAACTAATTTCATTTCTACAACTAGCAACGAATAACCTAAAAATGGAATTAAGGAAACCTTCATTTATGAGAGCATCAAAAAGAATAAAATTTTAAAAAGTCCAAAAAGTGCAGGAATATATGTTGCATCATCATTAGCCATTAAGGAAATGCCAATCAAAACCATAATGAAATACCACTTGATGTCCAATAGAATAGCTTTAATCAAAAGGACAGACAACATTAAGTGTTGGTGAGGATACGGACATTGGAAGTGGCATAGGTGGCTGATGGGAATGTAAATGGCATAGCTGTTTTGGAAAACAGCAAGTCAGTTCCTCAAAAACTTAAACACAGAGTTACCATATGACCAGAGACACTATGTATGTAACCAAGAGAGCTGGAAATATGTATCCAAACAAAAAGTTGCACAAAAACGTCCAAACAGCATTATTCGTAATAAACTCAAATTTCCATCAACTGAGGAATGGATAAGTAAAATTAATTAGTTAATAAATAATAAATAAAATAAATTCCATCCAATGGAATATTATTCAGTCATAAAGAGAATGGAGTACTGACATGTTGCTATAACATGGACAGACCACAAAAACATTGGGCTAAGTGAAGGAAGCCACACACAAATGACCACATGTTGAGCTATTTGATTTATATTAAATGTTCAGAACAGGCAAATCCACAGGGACAGAAAGTAGATTAGTGGTTGCTTAGAGCTGGGAGGATTAAGGAGACATGGGAGTGACTGCTAATGGTGAAAGGGTTTCTTTTGAGGTGATGATAATGTAAATTATATTGTGGTGGTGGTTGTGAATATACTAAAGATCACTGGATTATATACTTTATATGATTAATTTTAGGATATATGAATTACAATTCCATAAAATATTCTATGAGGAAAGAAGATCAAAGGGGGGGGGAAGGTAGCTTAAATATAAAACTGGTCTGTTATACCTAAAAAGTCAAGGAAAATGGAGAAAAGAAGAACAAAAATGCTCCCAGCCTCCTTTTCCTGTCTTTTGCAGGACTAAACTAGGATCTGATCAGATTGGGAGGAATTATCATTAGTATAAATTACTTTGAGCAAGAGAAAGGAAGGGAAATTGAAATATCTTTCAAATAGGCGACCGCAGGGTCAGGAAGGAAGAATTTTACATTTTCAGGTTCATCCCCAAACTGTGGCTTGGGCTGCTAAGCTGCTTTTGGAAAGAACTCTCCAGTCCTGCCTATTCTGATCAAGCCCTTGAAAGCATAACTGAAAAGTGCTGGCACAGTTTATCCCAGTCCAGGCTCTCACTTCCATGCCAAATTTAGCCTTTGGCAACTTCCTTCTGTCAAGAGAGTCCCTGAGGACTTGTTTGACCTCCTTTTGGAAAGCTGCAAGGGAATTCACTTCTGGACTGGGGCCGAGCACACAGGGAGTGGCTCAGCAGGCTGCCCGATCCTCTATTAAGTTAATGATGAAGTGTACCTGAGCACAGTCCATTGGAAGGCCAATTCTCTACATGCGGGGTTGGGACTGGGAGTTTTCCAGTTAACTAAAGCTAATTCACAGCATTAAGTACTGTATTCAACTTGAGAGGAACACTTTCAAAAATGTATTGTATATATTCCTGCCTTTTTGTACTTGGGATTTTTTTCCAACTGGTAATAAAAGTATTACATGACTATTATGGAAAATTTGGAAAGTATAGTACCATTCTCCTTCTCTAGACTTAACAATTCCTTACAGTTTAGTGTGTTCTTTCAGACCATTTCTATGTGTTTATAGACATAGATACATACACATAAACATTCACTCATAGCAGTTATTTTTAACTTTTTAAAAATAACATAAATGAGATCACATTCTATCTATTGGTCTACTTGCTTTTCTATTTAACAATATATCTTGGAGATCTTTCCATGTCAGTATATATAAATCTATCTTAATTTTTAAAATTCTTGCACAGTATTTTGTGGTATGGGTCCATTACAATTTATTTAATCATTTCTGATTGATACATGCTTCCAACATGTCTAATTTTTCTTTATGATCAAGAATGTTGCAATGTAATATATACACACATATGTTATATATATATATATATATATATGTATATATATATATATATATGTATATATATATATATGTATATATATATCTGTATCTCTGACAGCATTTTTTGGAATAGGTTCTAAGAAGTAGAATTATTTAAAGTTTTGACACATCTGAAATTTATTTTTCAAAATTTTCACTCCAAAAAAATTTCAAATTACAGAAAGTTGCAAGAAGAGCACAATGAACTCCCATAACGGCTCCACCTTTATTCTTCTTTGTTGTCATTTCATCATGTTATCTCTTCTATTTCTCCTCCACCCCACGTATGTACCATATACATACTATCTTCTTTTTTTCTGATCCATTTGAGAGAAAATTGGGACATTTTGGTGTGAATTTTCTAAAAATAAGGGCATTATCCTACATAACCTCAGCACAAGCATTGAAAACAGGAAAGAGACACAGTATTTAAAAAACAATTATTGCTCTAATCCAGCATCACCAGGTTCATCTTAGGCTTCTCCCTGTCTATGTTTATAACTCCCTTCTCTGACCAAAAAACCTGCTCTCAGCATACTTACTTCTTTTCCTTTCCTTTTTTTTTTTAAACTCTTTTTTCATAATATTTATTTTTTAGGTGTAGATGGACACAACACAATGCCTTTATTTGTATGTGGTGCTGAGGATGGAACCCGGGTCCCGCCTGTGCTAGAGGAGCACTCCACCGCTGAGCCACAATTCCAGCCCCCTGAGCCACAATCCCAGCCCCTTGAGCCACAATCCCAGCCCCAACTTCTTTACTTCACTTACTCAATATACCTGTTTATAACAAGCTTCCCTGCTGTGCTGGCAGTTTGTATAACCCTACCAGCTGTTACCTGCTGGGCTCCAGCTGTGCCACTCCTAGTCCACCAACTTGGCTATTTATTCTTCAGACCATGGCCCATGCCAATCACTGGAGAGGCCACATTAATAGACATTTGAATGGTGTGATGTAGAAGATAAATCTTTTTTTTTTTTTTAATAGATACCAGTTGTCCTAACACCTATTGTTGATTGCTTGAAATGCTATGTCAGTAGCTGACATCTACTCTCTTTCATTGATCTATTTTTCTGTCCATGAACCAATACCGCACTTTAATTATTATGGTTACAAAACATGTTTTGATATTTCTTAAGAGGCTTGTCCATCATTATACTTTTAAAAATGTCTTAGCTATTCTTAAGTTTGTACCCTTCCAGATGAATTTTTATAATTGGTGTATCAAGTTCATTAAAATCCTATCATAATATTGACTGGAATTACAAAGAGTTTGTCACATATTTAGATAAAAAATGTATGTACTATATTGAGTCTTCTCATCATGGGACACGGTATACCTTTTCATTTTTTAGGTTTTAAAAATGTCTTTCAGGGGGTTGTGGCTCAGTGGTAGAGTGCTTGACTAGCATGTGTGAGACACTGGGTTCGATTCTGGGCACCGGGTTCAAGCACCATATATAAATAAATAAAATAAAGGTTCATCCACAACTTAAAAAAAAACTTTGAAAAATATCTTTCAGTAAATATTTATAGCATTCTTTGTGTGGATATTACATATATACTTTGTCCTGGGTTTAAAAAAAATTTTTTTTGTGATTATTACTAATGAAACCTTTTTATTCTATGTTCTTTGAATGTATTTTGTGCATAGTTGAAGTTATACTGCACATACAATTCTGTATCTTGTTTTTGAACATAATTTTGTGCCATATAAATGTCCTAGTAAAAATATAGTTTTTATGGTTACATAATTGTTCACCGAATATTTATGTACCATAATTTATTTAACTGTTCTTTAGTGTTGGCTAATTAGGTTGCTTCCAACATTTAAAATGCTAAATACTATTGTAATGAACACATTGTATATAAATCTTTGTTCTATTTTGGCCTATTTTAAAAATATATGTGATATTTTTCTACCCTACACAAAATATAGTCATTCACTGGAGTTCATGAACAATGGACAATACAAATTTAAGGTAGGTTGAAAACGTCTTCATGTTTGTTTATCTGTTTGTTTGTTTCAAACAGGGTCTTGCTGCGTTGCCTAGGCTGGCCTCAAACTCCTGGGCTCAAGCAATCCTCAGATCTCAGCCTCTTAAGTAATTGGAACTGGAGACATAGATCACTGTGCCTGGTTTTGCTTAAATGTCTAATGTTTGCTTACTTTTATAGACGGGTCCTATATTTTCCTATTACTTAACCACTTTTTGGGCATGATTAGAAATTAATAAAAGGGGAATAAACAAATAGCAGTGTTATAACACAAGTGAACACAGTGAGAATCTGCTGGGGAACAAAGGCTATGCAAGAAGGACCATGAAGGACCATTGTCTCCTTGAAATCTGCAACTTCAGGCCTTGTGGACTTACTTTGTGGTCTTCATTTGCACACGTCTTTTCATTTCTCCTTGTGATATGAAATCTCCTGTATCTTTAAAATTTTATTATGTGCCTGTGGGACTATTTACATAACATTACATGCTGGCTAACTCAGGGAGTGTCTTTATACTGAATGTAAATTAACCTTCTTGATTACTCACGGTTGATAGAGGTATCAGTTTTCAATATTTCTTCCCCAAGGCTTTTTGATCATTGAGTCAATGTTTATGCCTTTTTTCTTTCTCTCCATCTCCACCCTGCTTATAGACGCCCAACTTTCTCTTCTCACTGCTCTCTGCGTGCCTGCTGTGATACTTTGTCCTCCTTCTTGTTTGTTTACTGCTTTTACTTTCCCATGGGCTTGGAAACCAAACTGACAAATCCTTTAAAATCAAATCCAGTAAAAATTAATAGCCTCTGAGAAAAGGCTTCCATAAACATCTAGGAGCAATGGACATGATCTTCAGGGCGTGGACTTGGGAATCTCTGTTTTATTTCTGCAAAGACTGCTTTCCATCCCCTTTATTCTGTTGACTTTTTGCTGCACTCCAGATAGTTGAGATTGTCAGATAGCAGAGTTCCACGTAACTTGTTTCATTACAATTAATAAGTCGGTAATATAATATTCATAAGTCCCTTTCCCTTTTCTTTAACTGAGTCCTGATTCTTTACTTTCTTTGTTCCTTTCACACTGTGCATCAGACTGGGCTGATTAAACCTAAAGAAATTGCTCATTGGGCTTCACGTGAGTGGGATATAAGATGCAATCTACACCTTTTTTTCCTCTAGGTTTTCTTCTTCTCATCTCTTCTACACATTATTTTTAATAATTAAAATCTTTCTACACTTTATACCAATCAGATATGATTCCCTCATTTCTCAAAAATTTACTTTTTGTCTAAAGCTTCATTTGAATAAAAAGAAGTTAAGTGTATTCCGTCATATGAAAGAAAACAAAGACAATTTAACTTTATTCTTGCCTTTAATTTTGCTCATGGCTAATTGATAAGGGCTCTGGTACTGGGCTATGACTGTGGTCATTCTCCCTTTGCTGTTGATTGTATCCCTAATATTTCTTAACTAACTTTTAATTACTTATGGGCTTTGAGTACAGGGATAGGGCAGGTTCATTAAAACTTACACAACTGTTACAGAATCAACTCAAAGTTCATTTCATTAGTGGTGGATCAATGGCATCATCTTTATATTTGGGCATAGTAAATATCCTTGATGATCACAGTGTTGTAATATTTTTAGCATGTTGTCCTTTCGGGGTGGGGCGTGTCAACTTGCAAAATGGGTGCTCAGTAATGTTTATGGTTTCAACTTTGTCTTATTTTATTTTTGTTTTCAACTTTAAATCAGCTAAAACTTTCTTACATTATGCAATGTCATTCTTCAGTCATTTTTTATATGTTGAATTGTGACATTTATGTATCTGCTGATAAATGAACATTTTAAATTCTTACACAGACTATCAGTCAAGAGTTTATTTTCAGTAGTATCACCATTTTTGGTATTTATTTATGCAATTATTTGAATATTATATTTCCCCACTATCTATAAATATGAATAGGAAATGTAAATGCTGATGCTAGTAATAAGAGGCATAAGTTTCCTAAAGTAATATAACTGTGTTAAGATGGAGTCATTAGCTATATACAAAGCAATGACTATAGAGCCTCATAAGGCAGATATGAATTGGACAATGTTGGAAATATTGCACATGCAGGAAATACACTATCAAAGGTTATCTCTCTCTCTCTCTCTTTTTTTTTGAGAGAGAGATAATTTTTTAATATTTATTTTTTAGTTTTTGGTGGACACAACGTCTTTATTTTATTTTTATGTGGTGCTGAGGATCGAACCCAGTACCCCACGCATGTCAGGGGAGCGCGTTACCGCTTGAGCCACATCCCCAGCCAAAAAGATTGTCTCTTAAAGATGAGTTGCAAGTAGGAATTGAACACTATATTTCAGTTCTCTGGAAAAAAATTCCTTGCCCTTATATTATGCAATACATTTTATTTTTGCATCATCAACATTAGTATGTGTGACCAGGAATGTATTAAGCAAGAAATTGGATAGGAATAGGTAGGAAATAAACTAAGGATCCATTTACAGGGAATTTCAAATGCAATTTTATTTACCATACTTTTCTAGTCCAAATGTCTTTTATGGAATGTATATTATCAATTTTAAGCACCTTCAAACTCTCCAGAGATTTAAGGAGGAGGTAAAGCAGTACAAGACATACAGAGATGCTTTCTGCCTATTGCCTCTCTGTTTGCTTTGCTGATGTTGCTGTCCCCCAAGTGAACATGTTCCTCAAGGTGCAGACCACAAACTAGGATGTCTGATTTTTAATGGCAAATGAATTTATTTTCACAGTTTAAGCTGTTATGAATTGAAAGAGTATGACAATAAAGTAAGGGTTCTTTGAGGGAGTTTGGTTGAGAGGTTATCTTGGTCCATAGTCTTGTCCTTAGTTTTATAGGTCCAAATGGTCCAGCCTGTCCATCATCTGGTATTGATTGGAGGGTGGTTGAAGGCAACTAAAATCATGAGAAATGATTTGTATTTGTGAAATAAAATCTAGGCGAAGGCCAATTTATTAATTTTACTATGGAACATATAACTGCCACATGGATTAGAATGCTTATGTTGGTATGAACTGACTTTCTGTCTCCCTTTTTTTCAGATCTACTTGATTATTTCAAGTAGATAATTAAAAATTCAAATTCACAAATATTTATTCAGGATATATTATATTTGTGTATGTGTGATATATATATGCCAGATATTTTTTTGAATGCAAGAGGTATAGCCATGAACAAGGCAGACATGATCTCTATCATTACAGAGCTTGAGGTTTCATGAGTCTGAATTCTGTGAGTATGATTTAAATATTAATGACATTGCTGTGGTTTAAAATGGCTTGTCACCTCTGAAATTCATGTCAAAATTTAATCCCCATTAGGAGATATGGTTGTGTACCAGATGAAACCTTTAAGAGGTGATTAAGGCTCTGTCCATAGATTAATCTATTCATTTTATTAATGGGTTAATGGGTTATCTGCAGTTGGGTCTGCTATAAATGCCAGTTGTGCTAGGTACCTGCATGCTGCCTATCTTTTTTCTGTGATACCTCATGCCATCTCAGGACTCTGCCAGCAAGAAGGCCATCACCAGATGTGGCTCTTGAAAGCGGGCCTGAATGGTGAATTGAAAAATAAGCCTCTTTTCTTTATAACTTAGTCTGTGGTATCATCGGATTAGCGACAGAAAGTGGACCATATAGACATTAAGCCACGTTGCCAGATAGATCCAGCTTTGTCATAGGAATATGCCCATCACAGAATTGGGTAGGCCAAGTCCAAAGTCTAGGGCATCCCCACCCAGTCCTGGCAGTAATGGATTTATTCTGCTAATGTTTTACTCTCAACTCCCATTTTCTATATTTTGGGAATATTAAATCTCCCTTATTTTGATATATTAATTCTTAGGATAGGTAGTATGCTGTATTAACTGTTGTGGAATTCTCCATTTTCTGTTCAATTAGTCTTCATTTTAATTCAGACTTTGCCTCTTACTATGGGACCTAGGGCAAGTTATTCTGAACCTCAGTGTTTTCATCTAATAAGATGGGAATAATAGTTCCAATCTTATAAAGTTTTTGTGAGGATTAGAATAAATAATATAACACAAGCAAGATGCCTGGGCATAGGTCTGTTACATTGAATGATTATAGTCCAGAGACTTGGGTAAGAGCCTGGTACTACTATATGAACTAATTTTATCTTCACATCAATCCAATAAAGTAGGTATAAATTTTTTCCCAAATGTTTTTATTATGGTAAAAACATCAAATTCAGTAGTATAATTTTCAAATCCCTTTCACGAATGAGTATCTTGAGGTCTAGAAATGCAGAACAACTGACCTGAGGTTTCACATTGTGTTGAATTGGGATTTGAGGTCTTTGCTCTTGACTCATATGCAGTCTATCTCCTTGAGTAACGATTTCCCTTCTCTTTCTCACCTAAATTCCATCTGTCTACTAGCTATTTCTACTTGGGTGACTTTTCACCATCTTAAATGAGTCCTTACCTGGAGTCCATAGATGGATTTCAATGAATAGCTTAACTTATATATTAACCAGGACTCTCCCAGATAAGTAGCAGAAATTCAGCTTAGACAAACTTAACCATGAAGGAATTTCAATAAAGGATCAGGGTATCTCCTAGAACCCAAAGAATAGAATAGATAGATCCATATACTCAACTGCTACTAGGACTGTTCTTTCTAGCTCTCATTTCTAAGTTATGATTCTTTTTTCTATTAGACTCTTGCTTCTTGTATTGTATTTGAGCATTCTCTGTTCCTGAGGCTTATGTGTTAAGAAAAATATTAGTTATCAGCATTCACAGTTTTGGCTATTAAGGAGAGAATGACTTGATCCTTTGGATATAAAGAACAAAATTTCCAGAATGGGCTCTGTTTGACCCAGCTTGGGTTAAGAGCTCTTTGGCAGTCAATTCCATGGGTGTACATTACAGCAGAGGGTGTATAAGAGTATAAGTGCATTTTTTCCTTCTGAAGAGGGGATTCTTTGGCTTCATCATATTCTCAAAGAAAGGGATGCATAACTCAAAAATAATAAAGAATTACTAAAAACATAAAATTTGCCAAAAGCTTCTCTTGCTGTTCTCTTTCAAACCAACCCTCTGATTCTCTGCTTCTGTCATCAGTACTCAAAGCTTCTGGACAACTCTACCTGTCATCTTGTTATATTCTGATTTCTCACTGTTTTTTTTAAACACCTGTATTCAGTTATTCAGAAAATTCTGTTAATTTTCCACATAAATATGGTTATTGGAACAATTTCTATTTCTACCATCATAATCCTTGACCATCAGTTATCACCTCTAGATCATTAAATAGCAATATCTTCTTAACCAGATCCCTTCCTGCTCAAATATACCCTATGAGATGGATATTTTAAACACAGCCTTCCTGTCTTTCTTATGCTCAAAGACTCCACGGTATATACTTTCCTGCAGTCAGATCCTGTCCCACCTTTCCATCCTCTTACCAATTATATCTTATCTCTTTATTAGTAATCTGATTCACCAAACTTGTTGCTCAAATGTCTATTCTTTAGACTTGCAATGTGTCTATTCGTAGTTCACACTAATGCTTGTCTTTATTAAGAGAGGAACTCTGTAATTTTCATTGCAGAGGTCTTTCACCTCTTTTGTTGATTCCCAAGTATTTTATTTTATTTTTTCAAGGCTATTGTAAATGAGGTTGTTTTCCTAATTTCTCTTTCTGAGGATTTGTCACTGATGTACAGAAATGTCTTTGATTTATGGGTGTTGATTTTATATCCTCTGACTTTGCTGAATTCTTTTATTAGTTCTAGAAGTTTTCTGGTGGAATTTTTTGGATCTTGTAGATATAGAATTATATCGTTGGCAAATAGTGATAATTTGAGTTTTTCTTTCCCTATCTGTATCCCTTTAATTTCTTTCATCTAATTGCTCTGGCTAGAGTTTCAAGAACTATGTTAAATACAAGTGGTGAAAGAGGGCATCCCTGTCTTGTTCCAGTTTTTAGAGAGAATGCTTTCAATTTTTTCCATTTAGAATGATGTTGGCCTTGGGCTTAGCATAGAGAGCTTTTACAATGTTGAGATGTTGAGATATGTTCCTGTTATCCCTAGTTATTTTAGTGTTTTGAACATGAAGCGGTGCTATATTTTGTCAAATTCTTTTTCTGCATCTATTGAGATGATCATATGATTCTTATCTTTAAGTCTATTGATGTGATGAATTACATTTATTGATTTTCATATGTTGAACCAAACTTGTATCCCTGGGATGAACCCCACTGGATTGTGGTGCACTATATTTTTCTTTTCTTTTTTTTAAATATTTTTGTATTTGATTTGCCAGAATTCTATTGAGAATTTTTGCATTTATGTTCATTAGACATATTGGTCTGAAGTTTTATTTCTTTGATATGTCTTTGTCTGGTTTTGGAATCAGGGTGATACTGGCCTCATAGAATGATTTTTGAGGTGTTCCCTCATCTTCTATTTCATGAAATAATTTGAGGAGTATTGGTATTAGTTCCTCTTTGAGGGTCTTAGAAGATGGAAAGGTCTCCCTTGTTCTTGGATAGGCAGAATTAATATTGTCAAAATGACCATACTACCAAGAGCACTGTCCAGATTTAATGCAATTCCAATAAAAATCTCAATAATATTCCTCACAGAAATAGAAAAAGCATTCATGAAATTCATCTGGAAAAATAAGAGACCCAGAAGATTTAAAGTAATCCTTAGCAAGAAGAGTGAAGCAGGTGGCATCACTATACCAGACCTTAAACTATACTACAGAGCAATAGTAACAAAAATGGCATGGTATCAGCACCAAAATGAACTTGTAGACCAATGGTACAGAATAGAGGACCCAGAGACAAACCCACATAAATACAGTTATCTCATATTAGACAAAGGCACCAAAAACATATATTGGAGAAAGGATAGCCTCTTCAACAAATGATACTGGGAAAATGGGAAATCCATATGCAACAAAATGAAATTAAGTCCCTCTCACCATGTAAAAAACACAACTCAAAGTGGATTAAGGACCTAGGAATTAAACCAGAGACCCTGTGCCTAATAGAAGTAGGCCCAAATCTTCATCATGTTGGATTAGGCCCTGATTTCCTCCTATAGTGCAAGAAAAAAAAATCAAGAATCAATAAAAGGAATAGATTCAAACTATAAATCTTCTCAGCAAAAGAAACAATCAGTGAGGTGAATAGAGTACAGATTGGGAGAAAATCTTTACCACACTCACATCAGATAGAGCACTAATCTCCAGAATATATAAATAACTCAAAAATCTTAACACCAAAAACCCAAATAACCCAATCAATAAATGGGCCAAAGAACTGAACAGACATTTCTCAGAAGATGATATACAATAAACCAGCAAACATATGAAAGAAGGTTCAACATCTGTAGCAATTAGAGAAATGCAAATCAAAACTACTCTAAGATTTCATCTCATTCCAGTCAGAATGGCAGCTATTAAGAATACAAACAACAATAAGTGTTGGCAAGGATGTGGGGAGAAAGGTACACTCATACATTGCTGGTGGGACTGCAAATTGGTGCAACCAATCTAGAAAGCAGAATGGAGATTCCTTGGAAAACTTGGAATAGAACCACCATTTGACCCAGCTATCCCACCCCTCTGTTTATACCCAAAGGACTTAACAAACAGCATGCTACAGGAACACAGCCACATCAATGTTTATAGCAGCACAATTCACAATAGCTAAATTGTGGAACCAATCTAGATGCTCTTCAGTAGATGAATGGATAAAGAAACTGTGGTATATATACACAATGGAATATTACTCAGCATTAAAAGAGAATAAAATCATGGCATTTGCAAGTAAATGGATGGAGTTGGAGAATATTATGCTAAGTGAAGCAAGCCAATCGCAAAAAATCAAATGTTTTCTCTGATATGAGGATGCTGATCCATAATGGGGATTTGGGGGGAGGCATGGGAGGAATGGAGGAACTTTAGATAGGGCAAAGGGGACGGAGGGGACACAAATATGTGGACACAAATGGTGTGACTTTACTTTGTGTACAACCAGAGACATGAAAAATTGTGCTGTTTATGTGTACTATGAATTGAAATTCATTTTGCTGTCATATATAACAAATTAGAATAAACAAATAACTTTTTAAAAAATATATTTTTAATTGTAGGTGAACACAATACCTTTAATTTTTTTTTTTTTTTTAATATGTGGTGCTGAGGATCGAACCCAGGGCCTCACACTTGGGAGATGAGAGCTCTACCAGTGAGCCAAAGCCCCAACCCAAAGAAATACAATTTTTTTAAAAAGAAACTCATTTCCAAAAGGAGTCCATTCTTTGGCCCAAGAGGTTATTATCTTATTCCCTCCTCTTAATCTTATTTAATCCCAGGGACCCTCCCTTCCTTCTCCTTTCCATTTACACATTTTTCTTATTCTACTTGCCTTGAGAAGCAGTCCCAAACCATTCCTTCTAAATTTATCTCTCTCCTTCTTGTGAATTATTGCAGCATTTCCTGTTTTACTCATGTTGACACTTAATTCTATCATATACTATGTTAATATTTAAATGTTTTAAGCATTTTGTTTCTCAAATAGATTATGTGGGGCTAGCAGGCAAGATTTTCTTCAAATCAATTATATATGCCCTATGGCAGTTATCTCAGCTGTACACATACAGTAGGTACAAATACTTGTCAAACATTTATAAATGTCAGTGGGAAGTATATGATAGTTTGCTTATTCACACTTACATTAATTCTTTTCACTTTACAAAGAAGGAATTTACAAAAAACTTCTTTTAACTAGTAGCTCCTCTATGTGGAAATGTTAGTAACTGTTAGTCTAGTAATTATTAAATATTCATCAAAAGTCTGAGATGGGAGTTGATGGGGAAAATGTAGAAGCTATTGCATCAGAAGTCATCAATTGCAGATCAAAAAGAAATGAGATTATGAAAAACAATCAGTGAGAAAAAAATTTATTTACATCAGCTTTTCAGAATACTTTTATTGTAAAATGGCTGACTTTAAAAAATGTATTCTGTATTCTCATTTGCATTTTTTTTAAAGAGAGAGTGATAGAGACAGAGAGAATTTTTTAATATTTATTTTTTTAGTTTTTGGTGGACACAACATCTTTGTTTGTATGTGGTGCTGAGGATCGAACCTGGGCCGTACGCATGCCAGGCGAGCGTGCTACCGCTTGAGCCACATCCCCAGCCCCTCATTTGCATTTTATACAACACTATCCTGAGGGTAACCGATAGAGGATAAAATTAATGTCTGTGACTTTGACCCATTATTCAGTGTGACCTTATGCTGGTTATAACCTCTTGAGCCCCTCCCCACTTAAAAAATTGAGGTAATGATACTTACCTGATAGAAAGATCATTAGGTGTATGATGAGGATAGTGATAGGGTGTTGCAAGGATTAAATAATGTAGTATATACATACCTAAGGCAGTTAGTGAAATATTTGCTGCCCATCAGTGGCAGATTTTATTACTCTTTGAGAAAGTTCAGGTTAAAGGATAGATAAAGGTCTTATAGCTTCTCAAAGAGACTTGGAGGTGCCAGAAGGAAGACATGCAGAGGTGATTGTACAGAGTCGAAAGAGCAAGAATGGGCATTTGGAATACTAGAGATGGCACTGATAAGTGAGAAGATCTAGGTTAAGATTGGGCTACTCTATAGATATTTATTTGCACACTCCTCTTACATAGCAGGAGTTATATTTCCAAGTTTAAGTTATATATTAAAATTTCATCTTGACTAGAATGGATTTTTAATAGGTAAAGCAATTAGCATTCTCAGAATTTCAGGTATTGTGACAGAAAAGGAAAGCAGGGAGAGAGGCTGAGGACAGAGTTCTCTCTATAAAGTAGCTCTCTGTCCCTGCTGGACTCCACCTCTGTGGGGACCTCACCTCTGTCAGGGACATATTGTTTCCTCCACAAAGTTAGAGTATGGTAGCAAAATGTAAGTCCTCACAGAACTATGTGGAAGAGGATAGGCTGAATAGAAACCTGTTGAATGATCAAAACAATAAAAATGAGTTCCTTCCAGTGGGTACTGGCAGTGCCCAGTGTGAAAAGGGGATTTGGAAACGACTAGCAATAGAAAGATCATTCGGTGTATGATGAGGATAGTGATTCAGAGTTCCTTTAGCAGAGCAAGTGACCCTGTGGATCATGGTTATCAAAGCTTACTATGGGGAAATCCAATAATGAACTCTGCTGCTGAAATTGGATGATTACAGTGCTTTCCTAATTTTCAGGAAAATGGGTTTAAACATTTCATTTTGTGAATTATTATTAAGCTTTTGGTACTTCCTACTTTGTGGAAAAAGTTGCAAACAAACCTAAAAAGAAAAACACAGACATCATTTCTTAAAAATAACATTATTTTAAAAATATGTGGCAATCTGCATAAACACAATTGGGCCAGATCTAGTGCTGGTAAAATTGTGTCAAGTCCATATGGCAGAATTAAATCTATCAATATTTCATGGTGCTTTACAATGAACACCATAATTTCTGGGTGCTGCCACCTGAAATAGTTTGAAAAGCAACGTATTACACCCCTGACTGCCTTTTGTTATTTCTCCAGGGAAAGAATGTTATTAGCCTTAGTGGAACTCACAGGGAAAGGCTTAGATACAAAGTAATCTTAAAAATAAATAAATAAATAAATAAAAAAGACCAGAGGAGAATTAAAGAGGTTAAATTCAAGTGTAAGAAGAATAACATAATAATCGCTATTGTTTCCTGAGCACTTTATTGTGTGCCATGCTCAGAGCTAAATATTTGCCAAAATTTGGTTTAATCTTTATCAGCATCCTATGAGGTATCACCACCCACATTAGATAGATGGTGATAAGGTTCAGAGACTTGCTCAAGGTCACATAGCTTAAGTGGTGGGTGACACTGATCAAATCTAAGCTTTCTGGTTCCAGTGGTGATGGCATTGTAATGCTTCTTTGTGTGTAAAACTGTACGTTAAAACAAAATGTGTGTTAAAATGTGTGTGAGAGATGAAGGAGCCAGGTTTCCTGGGGCACACCTGTAATTCCAGTGACTTGGGAGGCTGAGAGAGGAGGATTGCAAGTTTGAGACCAGCCTAGACAATTCATCAGGACCCTGTCTCGAAATAAAAAAGGCTGGGATGTAGCTCACTGGTAAAGTGCCCTTAGCTTATCCCTTTGTAACCATTAGCTAGGTCATAGTTTACATTTTCAGCAAACCAGAAGGCCCCCTCCTAGCCCTCCTCAGTCATTTACCTCCTAAATAGTCACTACCTTGTCTCTGTCACCATAGGTTGATAAGTTTTAGTTGGATTAATCTAACTCTTTGGAGTTACCACCAAAAGATTCCATATGTCAGTCATTCACCTTATCATGCTAGCAGTAGTTAAAGCTAACTTTTCAAGCATTCAATGTGGTAGAGACTAGCTGTTCGGCATGGATTCATATTTAATTTCTTGTATTGTTCTAAAATTAATACTAATTGAAAATTTAAATTAACTTTTTAATTTTTTATTAGTTACATATGACAGTACATTGATCTTGACGTATCATACATTTGAATCAACTGGGGTAAAAAAAGAAATTCAGAATGAAGTGCTACAGATGGGGTAAATTCAGATGGGTTGTTTTCAAACCAGCCAATCTCCCTCCCTTAGAAACTCCACGGACACAGCTTTCTTGATTGATGTAATGTGTGCATCTATTTACAATCATGGCTACTCATTAGGAAGTGGATGACCATGAAAGGTCATCTCATTTTATGGAAGGGAAGATCAGTCAGGCAGACTATGCAGTAATGATTGCTTTACATTTTCTTAGGGCACATGGAAAAAAAATGTTCCAAATATCTTGCAAAGTTGACTGGGTGTTTCTTGATTTGAAGGAAAGGAAGAATAAACATAAGGAGGTCTCCCTGGGGTAGGGTTGAGTTGACAAATACAACTTAAATTTTGTTCAGTGAGGCTTTAATGTGTCTTTCCTTTCCTTGCTGGTTAGCTCTTAAAACCACATTACTTCTTATCTACCCTGGCAGTGACAAAAGCAGTGTTAACAACTTTACTTCAGGCTTGTAAGCTATGGTTGCTGAATTTTCGGCAAATAATCTAGATAACAGTTTTCGTCTTCTCTCTCCATCCCCCCAACATTGCTTCCCTCCATTTGGTCCTCATTCTGTTTCCCATCACAGACAACTGTGGCATTTTGAAGCTGAGAATCAGGGGAAAAATAACTGACACTTGTTGGTTTCGATGATTCTAGGAGTGACATGTGCCTAAAAGTGATGAAGTGGGGGAAGTCTTGAGGAACGTTCTGGCCAGGAAAGAGCAGGTCAGGCCCTGAAGTTGGCGCACGTGACAGCGCCGGCCACCTCGAGAGTGACATCATCCCTGGGGGCGGAGCTTAACCCTGCAGGGCCTTGTCAGCTATTGAGTTTCCTCTCCTCTTCCCCACCGAAAGCCATCGACCCCACCAGTCAAAGCCCCCTGAGGAAGCGAGAAATGCCTAGACATCCTGGAGCGCGAAAGGCACATCTCTCCGCCCAGAAGGGGGTTTACTCTCCCCTCCCTCTTCCAGCCGTTCCCTACCCTCAAACTGTGGAGGGGCAGGGGGCGGGGGCGCGCGCGCTCCACCACGCACGCGCCCCCACGCACGCGCTCTCCCTCCGCGCTCGCGCTCCTCCCCACCCGGCCCGGAGGGGGCGGGGCTGCGGGCGGCCTCGGAGGGTGCGACGCCCCCGGCGCGGCGGCGGCGCTAGAGAGCGGTCGGTCCGGCGCGGGTTGCTAGGCGCGCTGCTTCGGCGGGGCCCGCTGGCACAGCCGCCTCGCGCGAGCCGCTTGCCCGGCGAGGCAAGCTGAAAGCGCACGGAGCGCAGGGCCCGGGGCCGCCGGCGCTGCCCTGCCGCCGCCGCCGCCCTCCGCGCCTCCTCCGGGCGGCCCCACCCCCGTTCCCATCCCCCTCGCGCTCACCTCCCGGCTGTGCCGCGCGCTAGGCGGAGCAAGGCGCCCGCCGCCGCCGCGGAGCTGAGGGGCTAGAGCCTGCCCCCGCGCCGTGGCTGACAGGAGGACCGCCGCGGGCTGCGCTCGCCGGCCGCGAGGCCGCGCCGCGCCGTTCCCGGGCGCAGACCCACGGCGGGGCGTCGGAGGGCAGCGAGGTGCTCCGGGGAATCGCGGGCGGCGCGGACGCGCTGCGTGGTTCTCACCAGAGACTTCGGGGTCTGGGGCTTGACCCAGAGGTTCAGCGAGCCCCTCAGAGCCGCAGGTAAGGGACCGGGGAGCCGGGAGAGGAAAGGTCGCTACGGTGACTGGGGCGTTCGCCTCCGACGCCCCAGCTCCAGGGAGAGGGGCGGGGGCAAGAGGGGAGGCAGAGAAATGGGCAGCGAAGTGCCTTGAGTGTCCAAGGTGGGGAAGGATCTTGCCAATGTGGCACTGAGGGGGCCTCCAGATGGGTCCGGGGTGGGCCACTTCGCTGTCACCGAAGGTGTCTTGGAATTTGGTACCTGACAGTCTTTGGATGACGGGGACCAAGATAAGATAGATGCGAGGCAGATTGCTAAACGTGGCAGGGAATGTCGTGCGGAACGAGTTGCAAAATGTGCCCCCAGAATGCAGCATAAAAGTAGTTGTGAAATGTGTCAGGTAAGGCACAGGATGGGCTGGCCTATGGGGCGTTGAAATTCATGATCGAAGTGATATTAATAATTCCTCTGGGAAAGGAGGTGTAGTACAATAAAAGATTAATAGGGTTCATTGCTAGATATTTTACCACAGGAAATCCAGAGGAGCTATGAGAGTTTTTTGTTTGTTTGTTTGTTTTTTGTTTTTGTTTTAAAAATAGGGACAAGTGCCCACGTGAAAGCAAAAAGCAAATTGTGTTTGATTGTGAGATGAGATAGGAAAGAAAAAATAGGGCTAAAATAATGTCAGGGCGCAAGCACTGATACAATTGTATCCTGTCTTCTGTTCCAGGTGTGGGATGTTTAAAATGGTTTTCACAAAACATAAACAATGATAATTAACATTAGGAAGATTTGGTGTCTTTTACTCTCTTCTGTGCTCCTTTCCAGGAAAAGAAAAGGGGGGGGGGACCCAAGAAACAAAAAAACCCACAAAACAAACCAAACATCTTGACCATAATTGTGAGTTCAAGATGATTAGGCAAAGGGAATATTTTTCATCTGGGCCCTTGCCTTGATTTTTACACAGGTGAAAATAACTGGAACGAGGAAAACAAAACAATATGGTTGAACAAAAGGGATAAATTTTCAGGCATTTTGAGGGGTTGGAGCCAAAAGCTATTGCAATAGTTAATTACAAAGAATGGCAGTAGTGAAATATTGTTCTGTATTCTGAGTGTTGGGATGGTGAAATAAGAGAATTGAATACTGTAAATTGGCATAAAAAAGCAACAACATGGACACTGTCAGTGGAGTGCTTCTTGCAGTATTTTCCAGGTAGATCATCTTAGGAATGCAAACACACACACACACACACAAAACAAAACAAAAAAACATTAAATATTCCTTTTCTCTTCCTTCCTGTCCCCCCACCCATCGACATATACATATATATATGAACATATACATATATATGAAATTACTCAGATGCTGCAAAACATTGTGACTTCCATTTAAGAACATCTGGGTTTTGAGAGGATTGTTAGAACATAGCTGGAATTTCAGAAGTAACAAAAGGCAGCTAGATGAGCTATTTAATGTAACATGTATACATACAATGTATACTATGAAACAAAAGCAGAAATATCAGGATGTGTTCATTAGGATTAATTATTGATGAGATGTTGGTATATTATAATTCTTATGGAGAAATTGAATTTCTTGCTGAATGTTGTTCTTATTATAGTAATTTGTCAGATAATCTGAAAATTCATACTGATTGGCTTTCTTCTGCTTCCAAATTCAGCCATTGAAGATCATTTGCTTTAAAGACAAAATTGGATTTTCCCTGCTGATTAATTTTGGGTTTTAGTCTTTTCTGTAGATACGTCCCTTACCTTGAGGCTCTGTTGAGGCTAAAGAAGAGATGAGAGGGCCAGAGAAGAATAAAGAGCAGTTCTGTTGGGTCTTCCTGTTTTGTTCTGACTGTAAGCCATATGTACTGCCACCCCCTACTGTCTGTAGGAAGAGGTATTGCAGAGTCCCATTCTTTTCTTGTTATCACTGCCCCCTTGTGTAAGGGAAGAAATGGATAGTTGCACTTTTGGGAACCAGTCCTTTCAGATTGTTTTTTATAGATTGGTTATGTAGATTATTAATTACCTATTCTCTTATGAATTTCAAGGATTTAAACATATTGTTAATCAGTCCTCAGATTTAATGACTATTTTTAATTTAAGTATCTGATTTTAGTCAGTAATTCAAATTGCTGAGAATGTTTTTAGTGTTCAGGAAGGCAGGGTATTGCTACCAGTAGTAATAGTTCACACTTTTTATCACCTACTCTGTGCTTGCCCTGTTGTACATTGTTTTAATCAGTTCCATAATTTTATGAGGTACCCACTGTTATTTTTTTCTTGTAGATGAGAAATTGAAACATAGGTTAAATAACTTGTCCAAGATTATATAGCCAAGAAGTGGAAGAGCTGGGTTTTGTTTCTTTTTTTTTCCTTTAGTTGTAGATGTATTTATTTATTTTTATGTGTACTGGGGATTGAACCTAGTGCTTCATACATGCTAGGCAAGCACTCTTCCACTGAGCTATATCCACAGCACCTAGCTGGGTTTCAATTTAGGAATTCTGGCTCCAGACTCTCTGTTCTTCACCATTACTCTATATTGTCTTTTCACTCAAATTAGTACTGACAAGGAATAATTAAAATGCATGTGCACTCCATAGAATAAAAAGTAAAGATATGGATAAACCTAGTAAAATTCACATAAATGTTAAGCCTATATACAAAATATTATTATTTATAGTATGAACATTCTCTTTAGGAATTTGTTTTTAAATTTATTTGTGGGATTATGAATGGAGGAGTGTCAGTACTTTTTATGTGGTTGAGGAAATATTTGTGAGGGTGTTTGGTTTTGGAAGGAACTTTAGCATAAAAAGTTACTTTGAAGCAGTGTGACAGAAAACACATGATTTCTTTAAAAGCACCAGTAAACCTTTACAGTTAATTTTCTTCAGGAAAATTAAGGAGAAATTTTTATTTCTCTGGCCTCCTCACATTTTTATTATCTTTATTTTAAAAAGTAGTTAGCAAAAATTGATTGGATGGTTGTATATATTTAACTCTTTCACAAACGAATGTTTGCTCAGATTTTTAACACTTAAACATTGTTTTGTAGATATCGACTATATAAGAAATAATATTTGTAGAATAAAATAGACATTATTATTGCTGTGGGTATATACGTGACTGCATGACCAATGTAATTCTGCAACCTGTACACTCAGAAAAATGAGAAATTATATCCCATCTGATTCAAATGTATGATATGTCAAGATCATTGTACTGTCATGTGTAACTAATTGAAACAAATAAAAAAAGAAATAATATTTGTAAAGATGAGTAAGCTATAAAGAATACAGCCAACACTCATCCTTTACCCATTTTAAGAAATCGAACATTACCTCTCACAATTATAATAATTATTTTTTCTTTTAGCTGAACTGTTGCTGCCAGTCTATTCTATAGAAACCTTTTTATACTGTGAATCATTTGTCTCTTGTAGCCAAACACTTTTATTTTTTCTACATGTTGATATTATGAGAATTCAATATAATCTATTGATTATGGCTAAAATTTATTCAGGATATATGTTTATATACTTAAGTATACTTAATAAGTTGAATGTAGACTTAGACCATACTATGTATTTGTAATGATTGGTAGTTCATTTTAGAATACTTTACTTGTAAAACCTAATTTGATTTTCCAGGTTTATCATACAAATTTACTGCCATTGTTAAACATATTCTTCCCTCTCCTATCATTGATTCTTGACTCTTCCATGCTAGTTCTCCTTTTCCCTGTCTTCTCCATAAGTGCCTTTGTTCTTTTAAATATTTTCTAAATGAGTCTGTATGGATTATTTTAAGGAAAGACATGTAGACTCTAGAAAGGAATGTACTAATCTGGTAGTTCCAAGTGGGGCATATTAGGGCAGTTGATGCCTATTGGATATATGATAGAATAAGTGTACATAAAAGAAATGCATAAAATTCTCTCCTTGTCATATTCCTCTTGCAATAAACTTAAAATTAAATCAGTTACTGATTGGGCATACTTGTTGAATTACATTGGATTACATTTACCCAGAATCACACATGTTAGCTGGAATATTTTTGTTGACAGTATCCAGATTTTATTTCAAGGAGCTATAACAAGCTTTTATGCACGACTGTTTACTTTTCTAGTGCTAGTCTGATCAAGGTAACATATATTGGAAGCTAGTTTAATTATTTGGACACTTCTGTTTTCTCTGAATGAACTGATAATTAGCATTGTCATATTTGTTTTATGTGCCTGTAATCATCAAATACTGTTATTATTTGAAGGGAAGATATTACATAAATGTGCTGAATAAAAGAGCTTAGACTTCACTGTAATAATATGAGAATTATTACTTGATTTACTTGAATAGCATCTTTTGTGGTAACTTATCAGATGAAAATTGTTTAAGATTAAAAAAAAAAAAAAGATGAGTGAGGAGATGTATATATAGTGATGAGTAGTAAGTGTCCCTGAGGAATCTCTTTAAAAAGTCATGGAAATCAGTGTTAAAAGATTAAGAACATAGAGCTGTATTTCTTGACTCAGTGATCCTTTCTCTTTCTTTAGAAGTTATTTTACTTTAAATATTTAAGATTCAAGGTTATGTTAAATGAAGAATAAGAAATTTGTATCTTGAGTTTTAGAAGGCTAAAGCAGATTGAGGATGCAGTAAGTGAAAAATTTCTGGTAGGCACCTTTCTTATTATGAGAAGCTCAAAGTAATTATATTATTTGGAAGCAAATTTATTTCATTAGGTCATTTTATTTTATTTTATTGTATTGTATTTTTTGCAGTGCTGGGGATTTAATCCAAGGCCTCATGCATGCTAGGCAAGTGCTCTGCCACTGAACTACATTCCCAGTTCAGGTCAGTTTATTTTTAAAAAATCTTCATAAATCTGTAAAAGCTGTTTGCAGATGTTACAGGTGTCAGATAAATTGCTTTCTTAGGGGCCACATGTTACACAGGTATCTTGTAATGTTCAGCTTCTGTTTGCCCTCGAAATAGTTGAAAGTAAACATGACTAAGTTTAAGTGGCAAAATAATTAAGTTGGTGTTAGTCATAATCATGGCTTTTCTTTATTCTTTTCTCCACCTCTCAAATGGCTTTCTTTTTTAATCAAAACTTGAGACAGTCTCATGTCAGTTATCTAAAGTAAGCAGTTGTGTTACAGTCAGTAACTTTTTGATGGATTTTTAAAAAATCCATTTGCTTCATAGACACTTTTACTCTTTATGCCAAATTTATGTCCCTTTCTTTCATACATACCTCCACATTGCTGCCAGAGTGAGCTGTTTAAATGGTCAGCTGATAATGTTACTCTTCAGAATCTTTCAGTGGTTTCTCATTACTGAATAGATAAAATGGAAACTCCTTAGCAAACTATGTAAGGTCCTTCATAGTCATTTCCCTGCTTCCTCTTTAGACTCATTACGTGTCATTTTATCTTCAGAGCTGTTCCTCAGTAATTCTGAATTACCTGTGCTTCCTTCAAAATATAATGTTCTCTTACATTTTCATAATTTTTTATATGAAGTCCTCTTTTCGGGAACCATTCCTCTCTTCTCCTTTGTTCTCTGGGCATTTTTTTCTCAACAATTATGGGTTGGACCAAATAGTTAACTTTTTAGTGAAGAAGGTTTGCTTACTCCCTGAGTTGGGCTTGGACATGTTATCCTCTACCTTTGCATCTGGTAATTTTCAACACCAGGATAGTTAGTATATAGTAGTACTCATTATTTATTTATTGAGTAAAGATTATTGACAGTTATATCAGTTATGCCATTGAAACCTCATCTCTCATTGAATTGGAGAAATTCTAGGCATTAGGAGATGGATTTAGAGAAATATGCATATATGCATTTATCTTTGTATAGGTGTGTGTATATACCATCTAAAATATTATTCAGAGTAACTCCTAGACTGTAATTAACAATGACCCTAAAAATAAATCAGGTTTTGTTCTTTTTTATGTTTTCTGGGATGTTAAGAGGAAGATTAAAAGGTTCTCTGCATCACAACCAACAATAAAAAATTAAAAAAAAAAAAAAAAGGTTCTCTGCGTGAACTTTAGCCTAATTATTTTCTTTGTATATTGCAGGGTTGGCAAACCATGGGCCACATTCAGTCCATTATCTGTTTTGGTATGGCCTGCAAGTTAAGACTGGTTTTTACATTTTTCAATGAAAAACAAAATCAAAAGAATACTGGAGCTGGGGGTGTGGTTCAGTGGTGGAGGGCCTGCCTGGTATATGCGAGGCACTGGGTTTGATCCTCAGCACCACATAAAAATAAATAAATAAAATAAAGGTATTCTGTCCATCTACAACTAAAATTTTTTTTTAAAAAAATAATACTTTGTGTCATGTGAAAATTACAGGAAATTCAGGTTTCTGTGTGAAACACACACAGTTTTATTGGAACCTAGCCATGCTCATTTGTTTATATATTGACTATGGCTGTTTGGGGGTACAACAGCAGACTTGAGTAGTTGCCATAGAGACCATATGGCCTGCAAAGCCTAAATATTTACTATTTGGCTCTTTACAGAAAAAGTTTGCTGGTTCTTGGTCTATTACACAGTCTGTGCTCATTAAGTACTTATTGAATATTATGAGCTGTAGCTACACCTTGTCCTTTGAAGGCTTTTGCAGGGAATAATTGCATTTATTTATTAAGAGAAAATTGGTCACCTTGCCTTAGTATAGATTTATCTGACAGACCCCTATTGAGCCCCGTGATGATACAATACTCTTATTATGTCTACCTCTGAAGAATTCAGTTTCTGACAAAGTGTGTTATTAGATTCTATTCCTTTTTCAAAGAAGTATCCCTTGTAAGAGGTTTGGAGCACAGCATGTAAGAACATTTTTCTTTAGTCAAATTTCAGTCTATCACGTATTTTGCACAAAAAAGGTTGTTGTTATACTTTTATATACCTGGATTTTGTATATTAGCTTGTTACACAGATACTATGTGTAAAGTATGAGTTGTTGGAGTACTTATGTTGGAAAAATTGGGGGATTTTTATGGAGTATATTAACATATTCACTCACTTGATATTTATTGACCACCTATTAGGTACAAATTTTGTTGTATTTGACTTGAGGGTGAAAATTTTCTTCCATAAATAAAAGTTAAAATTGAATTCAGAATTTTATGTTCTAAGTATTTCTTCTACTTTGGGGGAAATATAGTTTTAAAAATTATGTAGTATAGTATTATTATTTTCCACTTTTCTAAAGTTTTACTAGCCAATGTTGATAAGTTTTACTGTTTTCTTTATTTGGCAAAGACGTTTTGAGAAGGAATGTAATGACTTATATGTTCATTTATAAACATCAGCAAGTATTACAGACATAAAATTCACAAGGAAAAACACATATAAACAGTAATAATGGAAAATTAGTTATTTCACATGCATCCTTAGACCAGGTAGCCATGCTTATTACTTCCTTTTCTTAAATACCATCTAGCATTGTCTTATAATGACATATTTGATCACAAAGATTGACAACAAGAAGAAATACGGCACCAGTTTTTTATTGCCATGGAATCCCCTTTTCTCCACCTATAGGTCAGTTTTTTAAGTAGATTACATTTATGAAACTTGGAGATGAGAGTGGGTATGTAGATATTGTGATTTAGTCATTTTAGGTTTGGAGAATCTGCTTCAGATCTCAGTAAATATCCTCTACCTAAATGAAGGCAGTCTCTTCTTAGCCCTTTGTTCTTAATCTTGTACTGGGAAGGGGGAGTGTCTCACAATTTCTAGCTCTGGTTGCTGAAATTTGATAAGGCAAAGCTAATCAGCTATGGATGCTTGAGAGAGATTTGTTGTATTATAGAATTCTATTTCTGTTCAAATTCCATGGAATCCTGTTAGGGTCCCTAAGATTATGAATTAGGGTGAAAGAAGGTAATTAGCTTTTGTGGACCCATGGAATCAAGACTTACTAAAGCACATAAACAAATAACCAAACAACCACATATATACCAATCCTGCTTCAGCATCAGTATCTAAGCTCTTTCTTTTTAGAGTTTTAAGAAGACAGACTTCCTTTGGAAGTTGTTATTCAGACATTCCTATATTATAGAATGCCAATACTGTGTTCAGTCGTAAGAAGCTTTGAGTTTCTATAAAGTGGAGACCAATGAATGAAAAAATATATGTATATCACACTTTCTTTATCCATTCATCTATGAAGGACACCTATAGGTTGGTTCCATAGTTTAGCTATTGTGAATTGAGCTGCTATAAACATTGACATGGCTGCATTACTGTAGTATGCTGATTTTAAGTCCTTTGGGTATAGATCAAGGAGTGGGATAGCTGGGTCAAATGGTAGATTCATTCCCAGTTTTCTGAGGTATCTACATGCTGCTTTCCATAATAGTTGCACCAATTTGCAGTCCCACCAGCAATGTATGAGTGTACTTTTTCCCCACATTCTTTCCAACATTTCTTGTTGCCTGTATTCTTGATGATTGCCATTCTGACAGGAGCAAGATGAAATCTCAGTATAGTTTTGATTTGCATTTCTCTAGAGAAATTGCTAGAGATGTTGAACACTTTTTCATATATTTGTTGATTGATTGTCTTCTTATGTGAAGTGTATGTTCAGTTCCTTAGCCCATTTATTGATTGGGTTATTTATTTTTTTGGTGTTTTGAATTCTTTATATATCTGGAAATTAATGCTTTATCGGAGGTGCATGTGGTAAAGATTTTCTTCCAGTCTAGGCTCTCTCATGTTATTGTTTCCTTTGCTGAGAAGAAGCTTTTAAATTTGAATCTATCCCATATTGGTCATGCAGTCACATATATACATGAAGTAATAATATCCGTTTCATTCTACTGTCTCTCCTATCCCCTCATCCCCTCCCCTCCCCTCCCTTCATTTCCCTCTACCTAATCTAGTGCCCCTGCTGTATTGTGAATTAACTTTGGGATATTAGAAAAAATATTCGGCTTTTGGTTTTTTGGATTGGCTTATTTCGCTTAGCATGATATTCTCCATGATCAATATGATTCTACAACATGTACACTTAGAAAAATGAGAAATTATATCCCATCTATGTATGATATATCAGAGTGCATAAATGCATTCTACTGTCATGTATAAGTAATGAAAAAATAAAAAAGTTTAAAAAAGAGAAGACCAATTGTATAATAGAAAAAACATGAATGTATGAATTTTGAATCATAAAAATGGGTTTGAATTACTGCTGTCACTTATTTATTGTGAAGGGCCAGAAACTTATCTTGCAGGGTTTTCATGATGATGAAATGACAATTAGTACTTAATAAATGATGATTTTTTTATTAGACTTTGAATTGTGTTCTAGATTTCTCTTTTTTGATGTGTGCTTCACCCAACACTGCCTCATGAATTTTTACTGGTATTGTCAGTCCAGCTTTTCTTTCTTATTTTTTTCTCCTTTCAGCATTGCAAGGCATTTATAAAACCCATGGTAGTTTGAGTACTGATTTATTTGTATCCTCAAATTTTCTCTTATGAAAGATTTGATAAGAGAAGAGCTTAGAAAGTCTTTTAATAACCATAAACTTAAAATCCAGACACTGTTTGACAAATTCCTGCTTTGTATTATTTTTCCCCAGTAATAGGGATTGAACACTTTAATGAGTATTTTTCAATGTTTTTCTCTTTTCTCAAGAACATATAATCATATATACACACATATACAGTTGTTTTTAGTTACACTGGGGATCATATTATTTACATTGCTTAGTAACTTGCATTATTCACTTAAAAGTATATCATGACTTTTAATTAATTTTGAAAAGCTGAATATATCAAAGCATACTTCACCATAATTTATTCTGTTCCTACCTAAATGATGGATGTTGATTTTTTTATTATTTTAAGCATTATTCCAGTCTTATGACCAGAGAAGCAAACATTCTAAATTAAATATTAGCAAAATAAATTCAGCAGTATATTTAAAAGATAAGATCATGATCCAGCAGGTTTATTCCAAGGAGACAGGAGCATTAAAATGGTAATATTTTATTGACCAAATTTTAAGATTAAAATTATTATTATTACTCTCTTTTAGGGATAGTTGAGGGATGTTGTATTGGTATTTGTTCAAAATGGCATTAGGAGATTGCCCACCCCTGTGAACAGCAGTCTAAAATTTGCATGGTTCTTTGATCCTCAAAGTTGATAGACAAAAGTCTTTTATTTTGGAATCTTTTGCTGGGGGGGACTTTGTGGACCCTTGTACATTGTCTTGTCCTCACTACTGGCCTTTAGTTGCCAAAACCTGGTACTATGGACAGTATAGATTTTACCATATTTCCAGAGACTGTGATAGATGATACAGGCGACGTTCAATTTAGGACTTGTACCTTTTAAGATATTGTGTTTGATTGCTTTGGACTTAATGAGCACCTTGTTGGCCTCCTTAGAGATTCTTCCTTGTTGCCTTGGAAATGTTGGCCTGAACCTTTTTTTTTTTTAACATTTTTTTTTTATTTGTATATGGACACAATATCTTTGTTTTATTCATTTCATTTCATTCATTCATTCATTCATTCATTCATTCATTCATTTATGTGGTGCTGAGGATTCAATCCAGTGCCTCATGCATGTGAGGCAAGTGCTCAACAACTGAGCTACATCCCCAGCCTTGAATCTCTTGAGGTCTTTCTTGTTGTGCTTCTTGGCAAAATTATGTGTTCTTTATAATATGAGTATCTGAAACCATTTCTATTCCCTTTCCAGGATGAGTCATATTCGAACCCAGTGCCTCATACATGCAAGGCAAGTGATCTGCCACTGAACTACAACCCCAGCCGCCCGCCCCCCCCCCCTTTTTTTTTATCATTTAGAATGTGGCTGAGTTCAGGAAATCTTTTTCTAACTTCACAGAACTTTTTTTCCTTTGTTTTTTTCTGTAGTATTAATACTGTTCTTTGATTTGACTGTATCTGTTCTGCCTACTGAAACTCTAGGAGTAAAGCAATATTGGAAAAATGAGTCTCATGTTTATCAAAAGACAAAAAAGCATTTGATAAAATTTCAGAATAATTTACTAATGGGTTTATATAGCATAATTTCTGAATTCTTACTGGAATGAGGATGTCTTTTATCTTGATCAGTGAATGATATCTTGACTGGATTTAGTGCTCCTTTTTTTCCCTATAGCATATACAAGTTGTGCCATTTCAGGCATCTTGTGCAGTGGGTAAGTTTGATGCTAGTTTGATTCTCCTTTCTTTATCTGTTTCTTTTATCTTCTACACATGTAGTTTTACCATCCTTCTGTGCCTCCAGATTATTAGTGTAATCTTGTTATATACTTTCTCTCTCTCATGTTGTGAGAAACTAAATTATTAGTTCATCTCTCATTTCCTGGCTGTAGAGGTCTGTGTTTCTTTCTTTGGGATATCAGTTTTTTTTACTCATTTTATAAAGTTTACTAGTTTTACCAAAACGTGTCCTGTTAGACATGGACTGTTGGACATTAACTCAGAATGCTGAGTTAATATTCTCAGGTACACATTGTAGTTTTCCACAAGTGTAGTTTAAAATGTTTTTTCATATTAGGAAAAAATGATTGTTTTACTTTTTGTTTTATTTCTTGCTTGAATTTTCTTCTCCAGGGACTCCTATTATCTACGTGTTCAGTCTGTTCTGTTTTCAGTATATGTAACTTTTCTCTTTTTATATTTTTGAGTTGTAAGATTTTTTCTTGTTCATGAGTTTTATAATTCTTACTTCCATTGTTTCATGTCTTGTGTTATTTTCATAAGACCTTTTAGCTCCTTTTGAAATAATTGCTATAATTTTGATCTGGCATGCATTTATCATCTGTAGGAGTGTGATTCTGTTCCTTATTCTCTTTTTTCCAATAATAACAACTTTTGTGAGATTGACCTTGGTATTATTCTGTGACATTTTTATTTGAAGTTACTGTTATTTTTTAAAATCTTTTATTTATTTAAAATATTTTTTTTAGTTGTAGATGGACACAATATCTTTCTTTATTTATTTTTATGTGGTGCTGAGATTCGAACCCAGTGCCTCACACACATGCAAGGCAAGTGATCTACCACTGAGCTACAACCCCAGCCCCACCCCCCCTTTTTTTTATCTTTTAGAATGTGGCTGAGTTCAGGAAATCTTTTTCTAACTTCACAGAACTTTTTTTCCTTTGGTTTTTCTGTAGTATTAAAAAATATCATGGCTTGCTTTCTGAGATTCCCTAACCTTATTCACTAGTGGGGTCAGAACCTTCTCTTTTCTTCATCTCTTCTTTCTGACCCTGATTTTCACCCCTCCGTGACCTTGGATTCCTTTCCCTGTGCCTTCTGGGGCTCACTGTCAGTCACCTGCAAAACCCCCTTTATTTTTTAATCTCTTCTCTAAACAATACCTTTATAGCTTGCTCTAACTGAAAACCTAACTCTTCCAAAGGGTACTTCTTTTCTTATAGAGTTTTTTTAGTGGTGGCTTCTCCTACTGAGAACAAAGATGGTCTTTTTGCTTCTCATTGCTATGTCTAGACTACTTCTGGGCTCATTCTCACTTTTGTAATTATTGGTGACTTCAGTATCCATATAGATTATCCTTCTGATACTCTGGCTTCTTGACTTCTTCTCTTCCAGCAATCCTGTCTTCTCTCTTAGCCATTTATTTCTACAGATATCATAGGCAGATGTTTTTAAACCCTTGGTACATCTGCATTATCTGAGGGGCTTTGAAAAACCATAGGTGCCTAGAACCCATTTCTATAGATTCTGATTTGATTCCTCTGAGATGTAGCCCAGGATGTTATTTTAAACAAATTTTCAAGGTGACTCAAATGGACAGCAAGGATTGAGAGCCACTGCCTCAGAACATTTTATTATGAATAATCACAACTTTCTATAATATTAATGTCTGACATTTTACTCTCCAACTACCACTTTGTATTTTTCAGGTTTACTTCTAGTACCCAACAACCTTAATTCTTTGACCTCATTGGGACTTTTCATTTACCACATCTTCTGTTCCACAATATCTTCATATCCTTTCTTCCTTTTTTACCGCTGACTTCCCATATTCTGCCATTGCAATTGCTTTTTTGAATCTATTCTCAATCCCTCTGACCTCTCTCTCTTGGTTGCTCCTGTCTGGCAAAATAGCACTGGTTACTCTCAGCTCAGTTTTGTACCACATACTTGTGGGAGAACATGATTGGAACAAAGCAACTATGTGAACTTTAAATTCTTGCCTGTTTACCCAACAAGTTTAAATTCATTGTTTAGTGTATTGCCTGGATATCCCGCTATATTACTCTGATTCTTTCACCCTCCCATTTGCTTAGATGATTTTATCTTTTCCTTGCACTCAGAATTTTAAAGTGTTTCCTTTTCCATCCTCCCTCTCAGCTGGTGACCTTGTTTTCACTTTCACCAAGAAAAGAAACAATCTTCATATCACCTGCATCTTTACCAGTGTTACTATGAATTAATTAACTGTCTTTTCCTCTATTAAAATCAATTCCCTTCAGTTTTCCCTTAGAGTCCATCCGTTCTCACTTTCTCAAGGATGTTATTCCTGTAATTCTTTTTTCTATTTTCTAGATCACTGTCAACAGAATAAAAACATACTGCAATTATTTTATTTAAAAGAATCCCTCTCTTGAACTTCTTCCAGCTATTATCCTATATCCTTTTCTTATTTATACTAGATACTACAAGACTAAGTTATCTTTGTTTACTTTGTCCAGTTCTCTCCCTCCCTCTTTTCCTCCCTCTTTTACACCTTTATTGATGTGTAATTTACATATACAAAATTCACCCATTGTAAATGTACAGTTTATTGATTTTTGGCAAATGTATACATTGTGTAGCCATCACCACAATCCAATTTTTGAATGATTCTATTACCCTAGAAAATTGCTTTTAGTCAACCTCCATTTCCAGCCCCAGCCCTAGGCAAGCACTGATTTACTTTTGTTTTTAAAGGTCTTTGGACATTTATGTAAATGTAATCATATAGTTTGTAGTTTTGTTTTGTTTTGTAATTTTCAGTCTTTTGCTTCTGGCTTCTTAGCATGTATTTTTAGCTTAATCTATGTTATGTATTAGTATTTATGTATTAATTATGTATTAATTTTTAATTATGTATTATCCTTTTTATTGCTAAATATTATTCCATTGTTTGTATCACATTTTGTTTATCCATTCACAGAATAGACATTTGAATTTTTTCTGGTATTTGGCTTATATGATTAATGCTACTATGAATATTCATGCACAAGCTTTGATGTGGAAAATGTTTTAATTTCTGTTGAGTAGATTCCTGGGAGCAGAATTCTTGGGCTCATGATCCATTTTGAGTTTAATTTTTGATATGAGATAATGATCTAAATTTGCTTTCAGTACATATAGATATCTCGTTGCCCCAACACCATTTGTTGAAAAGACTGTCCTTTTTTCCATTGAATTGCCTTGGCATCTTCATTGAAAATCAAAACCTGGGGTACATGGAGGGATTATTCTCTTGTGAATGTTTTACCACATGGAACTTCCTGTTAATCTCTTCTCTTTAGTTCTCTTCTTTCTCCAGATAGGCCCTCATGATAGTGGAAATGCTGGTTCTCTCTTTCCTCTTCCCACTGAGATGGCTACTATAACTGAGATTGTGAAAAATCAAGTTAAGTCCTTTTTGGCCATGGTAACAAAACTGCTGGTTTTCAAGGCCTGCTCCACTGAGGGTGAACTGCATTTTTGAGGGATGGAGAGTAGGAAAGTAGTCCTAGGCAAATACGCCATAGACTTGTTCTTCTCCAGAGTTAAGTTGTTTTTATGAATAAACATTTGTTTTGTTGCTTATGGTTCATTTTGAGTGTTGAAAAATCAGATTTCCATTCTGTTTTGAACTATTCTAGTCAGACTTCCTCTTCTATCACTCCACTGAAACTGCTTGTTATGGTCATTAGTGGCTTTCAAATGGCTCCATCCAATGGTCATTTCTTAGTCTTTGTCTTACTTGACCTATTAGCACTGTTTGATACTCTCTCCCCATGAAGTCCTGGCTTTCAGGGGGAAAGGATGCTTTATCTTGGTTGTTCCATGTCATTGTATGCTCCATGTTAGTGAATTTCTTTCACTGATTCCTCTTCATCTTCACAACTATAAAAGTTTGGGGGGTGTTCCAGGGATTTTTTTCTCTTCTGAGGACATTGCTTTCCCTGCTGCCCTCTCAAGTTATGCATTTTCTTCCCTTCTCCATTTCCTATATTTCTTAGATCACTGGACCTGGAGAAAGTACATGCTCTCTTTAAACCCCATTTATAGCTTTCAGATCACTCTGTTGTTTCTTCTCTAAAATTCTCTGGCTTTGAATCTCATGTCATCAGATTGTGTTATTTATAGATGCTTATTATTGCTATTGACTGTATACTTCTTGGTTCATTCCATGCAATGATTTTTTTTGTACTTACTATTTGGAGTTAGATCAGACTTCACAAGTTAAAGGTACAGTTCTCCATAAGATTTTCCACTCCAAATACCAGTTGTAAGCATAGAAGTTCCCAGAGCCACTGTTGTAGTCAGATTTTTCACTGCTGTGAGTAAAAGATCTGACAAGAACAATTTTAGAGGAGGGAAAGTTTATTTTGCGGCTCATGGTTTCAGAAGTCTCAGTTCATTGACAGCCAGCTCCATTCCTCAGGGCTCAATGTGAGGCAGAGCATCATGGCGGAAGAGTGTGGTGGAGGAAAGTGGCTCATATGAAGGATGATAGAAAGCAGAGAGAGACTAAACTCAGCTCACCAAAAATATATATCCCAAAAGCAGGGGCCCAGGGACCCTTTCCTCTAGCCACAACCTAGCAGTTTACATACAGTTACCACTCAGTTAACTCCTGTCAGGGGATTAATTCACCAGTTGTGTTAAGGCTCTCAAAATTCAATCATTTCCTTTCTGAATGGTCTTGCATTGTCTCACATGTGAGTGTTTGCCGGATACCTAATATCTAAATCATAACAACCATCTTCATTTTTTACCAACTTGCTATAAATTTGGGTGTTCTTCCTACCCTTCAGATGTAGTAATTCCTGAGAACAACTCATAGAAGTCAGGAAAGCACTGTAGTTAAGAATATGGTTTTATTGTTGTATCTAGGATGCAAATCAGAATTAGCCAAAAGAAGAGACACACATGGCTGGGAGGCTTCCAAATGGGAAGATTTTGTTGTCTTTTCCCCAGCGACTTAGGAAGTATTACCATCCTGGCATACTGATGTGTAACATAACAGTATATGCAGAGTATTGCCAACCAGGGAAGCTCATCCTAGTCTCAGTGCCCAAAGTTTTTATTGGAGTTTCATTAGGCATGATTGATTGAATTATCAACTACAAATTAAACTCGGTCTCTAACCCACCTCCTTACTCTAGTCAGTTGATGTAACTTGGTTCTAAGTCCCAACCCTCTAATCACATGGTTGGTTTTTCTGGCATTGCCATCCCCCATTCTGAGTCATTTCATTGCCACAAACTATCTAGGAGCCCACCATGAGTTCCATCCATGAATACAAAAGATATTCTTGTTATTTAGGAAATTACTAGGATTTATAGACTACCTCCCAGGAGTTTGGGGCTGGGGGAGGTTAGCCACATTTTTTTATTACCCAGGATTCTTTCTCCTCTTTTTGTTAGTTCTCTTGTCTTTCACCACTTCTATGTCTAATCTTAATTCTTGGTAATTTCAATAATGTAGATTTTTTTTTCAACATTTCAATTTTTCAGCCTTTTGAATTTGTCATCTTCAATGATCTTGACTGCCAACTTACCTCAATCAATCCTTCTCGTGGTCATACCCTTGATCTTGACTAGTAACTGCAGAATCTCTATAATTTTAGTTTTACATATTCCACTCATTGACAATTTTTCTGACTTTCTCCTTTTAGTACTCTGGCTCTCATAATCCTTTAACCCCCACAAGGACCTCTAGTTCATTGATTGATTTGACTACCATTTCACACTCTCTTACCTTCTCAAATAGCCTTACTCCCTTCCCTACTCAATATAAATCAATCATAATTATCCCTGCACATAACATTGACAGGGTGTCCCCTGCTCCCTGCTGGAGAGTGAACCAGAGCCTTGCACATGTGAGGCAAGCACTGTACCACTGAGCTAAACCCCTAGTCTTAACATTTCCTCTTTCTTGATTCATTGTCCTTACTGAGCCAAAACCACATTTCCGGATCAGTTCAACTTTCCACTTTCTCTACGCCAGCACCCATGGAGCTGAATGTAGTTAGTAAAGCATACAACTTCATTGAGTGGTTTCATTTTAAATTCATGACTACAAACCTCAAGTGGGACCCTAATCCTGCCAGGTGCATGTATCCTTAGTCTAAGAGGTGGGAGAGAGGGTGGATGATTATTTCACACTTTTCCCTCTCATATTTCTAATACTTCTTTCCATTCTTTTTCTTAGCTAATGACTTTTTCTACTCTCCTGAAAAAATTGAAGAGAACTTCCATAGAATCCTATAATCACATCTGTCCCTCTCCTAGCCTTTGCATCCACATATTCTGACAGTTACCAAGAACTATGTATACTTCTTTCTATAAGCAACCCTTCTATTTGTGCATTAGATCTACTCTTGTCTACTCAAGAACATTGCTTTTTCATTCTTTTCTTTCCCATTTCTAAGTTATACTCATTTCTGACTAAGTTATCCTCATCAGCATTCAAACACGTCATTTTTCTCAAGTTAAAAAGTTTTCTTACCTGGGTATGTGGTGTATACCTGTAATCCCAGCATCTTGGGAGACTGAGGCAGGAGGATTGTGAGTTCAAAACCAGCCTCAGAAATTTAGCGAGGCCCTTGTCTTAGACCCTATCTCAAAAAAAATATAAAAGGGGTGTGGATGTGGCTCAGTGGTTAAGTACCCCTGGGTTCAATCCATGGTACAATAAATAAATAAATAAATAAACAAACAAACAAATAAATAAATAAACTCACTTCTGCCTCTACCATCCAGTTTCTGTGTTCTGTGTTTGTAGTAAACCCTTAAAAAATTGTTTATAATCTTCTGTCCTGTTTCCACCCTCCCGCATCTTTTCTTTGCAATGTTGCGGATTGAACCCAAGGCCTCATACATGATAGGCCAAGTATTCTACCACTAAGCTACATTTACAGCCTTTTTTATTATCTCTTGAGACAGGGTCTCATTGACCCAACTGGCCTTGAATTTGGAATCCTACTATCTTAATTTCCCCATTAGCAGGGATATATGTGTGTGCCACTATGCCTGGCAGCCCCCCATTTAAAAAGAAATCTTGTTGTTTTGAAATGAAAACATACAAGAAAGTTGTGAAAATGGTACCAGAAAATCTCTTTCATGCACATTCACCAGTTGTTAAAATTTTATGACATGTACATTACGATTCTGCTTATGTGCATTTTTCTTTGAATCATTTCAGAGTGAGTACTAGTCAACATATATCTGCACCTAAATACTCACTATTTCTTTCTTAAGAATGAGGACATTCTCAATCAATTAAAAACATCAGGAAATTTAACATTTATACAATGGTATTGTCTAGTCTGTACTTCATGTTCAAAGCTTGTCTCTTTCCTCAATGTGTTAAACAGCATTTTCAGCATTTGTAATGGATTCATTACAATATTATGCATAAGTATTTTTTGGGGGATTTAGTATTCTTTAGGAGCAATTCTTAGCCTCTCTTGTGGCTTTTGGCATTGACACTTTGAAGGGTATAGTCATTTTATAGTCTCTTTTGTCTTTTTCCTCAGGTCATGCATTTTAGGGATCCGAATACTACATAAGTGATGTATGTCCTTCTCAGTGCATCCTATTAGGAAGCATCTGATTCCAATTTAACCCATGGCTGGTAATGTTAACTTTGATTATTTGGTTAGGATGTTTTTTTTTTTTTTTTTTTCAGGTTCTCCACTGTAAAATTGCTATTTTCTTTTTGAAGTATATAAGTAATTCATGGGATAGATTTTGAAATTATATAAATCTGTTGTTCATCAAAATTTCATTCACCAGTTTTCACATGTTAATAATTCTTATCAATTATTAGTAGGATGATTGCAAACTGATGGTTCTCTAACTCAGCTATTTTGTCTGTATTTATTTATTTTTTAATTTTTTATTGTTGGCTGTTCAAAACATTACATAGTTCTTGATATATCATATTTCACAATTTGATTCAAGTGGGTTATGAGCTCCCATTTTTACCCCATATTGTCTGTATTTATTAATTGATCTTCTACTATAAAAGCCAGCCAAGCTTCCCTGACTCCTTTCCTTATTTAACAGTGTGAACTCAATAAGTTGATTTTGTTCAGTGGGTTATGATCAATTTCTAAAGTTTATTTGAAGTTCTGATTGTCCCCAATTTGGCCAATGGGACAACTGCATGGTTTGATATATCATGAGCATTATTTTAAGCACTTCCTAACTTTCTGGAACAACATATGATGCTCCAGGCCTATCTGGAATAGTATAATTGGATATATCTCTCTTGGATTCCTTTTTTTCCCTTTTAATTGAGGTATGATTTACATGGATTCAAATATAGACATATTAATATTTAGTTACTAATGAGTTTTGATAGTTGTATACACCGTCTGTGATTTACTACCTCAAACAAGATGTAAAACCTATCATCTAAGAAAGTTTCCTCATGCTTTTTTTTTTAATCCAACCCCCCCCCGCCCCACCACCCAAAAGGCAACCCTTTATTTTCTACTATCATAGATTAGTTTTGCTTGTTCTTCGATTTCACGTACATGAATCATACATTAAGTATTTAATCGTACATGAATCATACACTGGATATAGATAGCTCAGTGGTAAAACACTTGCCTAGTATGTGTGAGTACCTGGGTTTGGTACCTTCTACTCCTCATTCCCCAAAAATATTTATTAGTTTTGGTTTCTGTATCAGTTTTAATCCAGTCATGAAAGAGAAACTATATAATGATTTAAACAGGGATCACTAAATATGAAGAATTATCAACTATAAAAGGAATTGGAGTAATGAGGGACTGGCAATTAAGAGGGAAAGAGGATATAGGAATAGCAAATAGAAGAAGCACTGTTCTTATACTGAGATAGAATGCTCAAGGAAGAGTGCACCTCCAGCCCCTGGATGACATCCAGGCATTGTTGGAAACGTCTGGCCATGGCTCACTGAAGGGCAGAGAAATAGCTTTTTGGTACCATCCCAGAAAAAGTTTTTTGAAAACTTGCAAGAAGCCACCTTGACAAGGAAAACCATTGGAATAGATGTCTTACCAAAGGTGCCCCATTATAAAACCACTAGAAGGGTGGTGCAGGCAGTGGGGAGTAGGTCCTTACTGCTGGGTACTTCTGGCTATCATGCAGTATAGGAACAGAACACTGGAGGAGCTGCACATTGCTGTAGTAAGCAGCTTGATGCTTCCTGTGCTGCAGGAACCAAGTGCTGGAGAAGCCATATGCGCTTGCACCCAGAAAAAAAACCCTTTCTTTAGTGCCTCCTAAAGATTTCTCTAGTACCTCCTACTCTTGAGGCCTAGTATTGTGACAGATGGCAAAGAAAAATTATTTAAAGGGCTCAGAGCAGGCAAAAAGAATGGAGTTGAGAGTCAATAAGGTGATCTTTAGCTCAGATCACGGTTCTTCTTTTGAACCTAAATTTTAATTGTATGGTAGCAATTTTGTATAAAAGAATGGTAGAGGCTGAGGTAAACCCTTCTGTCCAGTAACTAGATGGAGTATGAGACCAAATCAGTCTGATTTGGTTTTAGGCTTTGTTCTAGTTTTGGTGTATTTTAGCCCACCATTGACTTCAGATATTCTGAGGATGGTCAGAACTGTTTCATCAGAAGGGCTTGGTGTCTCCTCTGGCTCTAGCCAATATCCTAGATTTCTAAAATAAGGACAGTTTTCTCTGCTAACACTGGCTGCCAAGTGTTTTTAGTTTATCTTCCCTATATCCATTCTTCTAGAAATTAGCATATATGTGTATATTTTTATTTCCTTTTAATTCATACAGAAAAGGTAGCATACCATAATATTCTTTTTCATTTTTCCTTTTCACTTAACAACATATCATGCAAATCATTTTATATTACTTCATAGAGATCTGTTTTTATTATTTTATAATTACATAGTACTCCATAGTATCCATGTGCCATGATTAATTCAGTTAGTTGGTCTTCTAAGGCACATTCCTGTGGTTTCCAGTGTGTTGCAATAAAAAATACTGTAATGAATAATCTTTTGTGTATACAGTTTCATGTTGTTGGAGTCCCTTCTCTCTTGAATCTCTTCCAGTTAGAATTTTTCCTTCATTATTCCAGTAAAACTACTTTTATAAAGAACTTTAGTGACTTCCATGTTGATAAATTCAGTAGTAAGTTCTAAGTCCTTTTCTCATGTGAACTCAGGCTACATTCATTCCCCTAATATTCTCTCAGTCTTATATCTTTTTTTTTTAAATTTTTTTATTGTTGGTTGTTCAAAACATTACATAGTTCTTGATATATCATATTTCACACTTTGATTCAACTGGGTTATGAACTCCCATTTTTACCCCGTATACAAATTGCGGAATCACATCAGTTACACATCCATTGATTTACATATTGCCATACTAGTGTCTGTTGTATTCTGCTGCCTTTCCTATCCTCTACTATCCCCCCTCCCCTCCCTTCCCCTCCCCTCCCCTCTTCTCTCTCTACCCCCTCTACTGTCATTCATTTCTCCCCCTTGTATTATTTTCCCCTTTCCCCTCACTTCCTCTTGTATGAAATTTTGTATAACCCTGAGGGTCTCCTTCCATTTCCATGCAATTTCCCTTCTCTCTCCCTTTCCCTTCCACCTCCCATCCCTGTTTAATGTTAATCTTCTTCTCATGCTCTTCGTCCCTACTCTGTTCTTAGTTACTCTCCTTATATCAAAGAAGACATTTGGCATTTGTTTTTTAGGGATTGGCTAGCTTCACTTAGCATAATCTGCTCTAATGCCATCCATTTCCCTGCAAATTCTATGATTTTGTCATTTTTTAATGCAGAGTAATACACCATTGTGTATAAATGCCACATTATTTTTTATCCATTCGTCTATTGAAGGGCATCTAGGTTGGTTCCACAGTCTTGCTATTGTGAATTGTGCTGCTATGAACATCGATGTAGCAGTGTCCCTGTAGCATGCTCTTTTTAGGTCTTTAGGGAATAGACCGAGACGGGGAATAGCTGGGTCAAATGGTGGTTCCATTCCCAGCTTTCCAAGAAATCTCCATACTGCTTTCCAAATTGGCTGCACCAATTTGCAGTCCCACCAGCAATGTACAAGTGTACCCTTTTCCCCACATCCTCGCCAGCACTTGTTGTTGTTTGACTTCATAATGGCTGCCAATCTAACTGGAGTGAGATGGTATCTTAGGGTGGTTTTGATTTGCATTTCTCTGACTGCTAGAGATGGTGAGCATTTTTTCATGTACTTGTTGATTGATTGTATGTCCTCCTCTGAGAAGTGTCTGTTCAGGTCCTTGGCCCATGTGTTGATTGGGTTATTTGTTATCTTATTGTTTAATTTTTTGAGTTCTTTGTATACTCTGGATATTAGGGCTCTATCTGAAGTGTGAGGAGTAAAGATTTGTTCCCAGGATGTAGGCTCCCTATTTACCTCTCTTATTGTTTCTTTTGCTGAGAAAAAACTTTTTAGTTTGAGTAAGTCCCATTTGTTGATTCTAGTTATTAACTTTTGTGCTATGGGTGTCCTATTGAGGAATTTGGAGCCCGACCCCACAGTATGTAGATCGTAGCCAACTTTTTCTTCTATCAGACGCCATGTCTCTGATTTGATATCAAGCTCCTTGATCCATTTTGAATTAACTTTTGTGCATGGCGAGAGAAAGGGATTCAGTTTCATTTTGTTGCATATGGATTTCCAGTTTTCCCAGCACCATTCGTTGAAGATGCTATCCTTCCTCCATTGCATGCTTTTAGCCCCTTTATCAAATATAAGATAGTTGTAGTTTTGTGGATTGGTTTCTGTGTCCTCTATTCTGTACCATTGGTCCACCCGCCTGTTTTGGTATCAGTACCATGTTGTTTTTGTTACTATTGCTCTGTAGTATAGTTTGAAGTCTGGTATCGCTATACCGCCTGATTCACGCTTCCTGCTTAGCATTGTTTTTGCTATTCTGGGTCTTTTATTTTTCCATATGAATTTCATGATTGCTTTCTCTATTTCTACAAGAAATGCCATTGGGATTTTGATTGGCATTGCATTAAACCTATAGAGAACTTTTGGTAATATCGCCATTTTGATGATGTTAGTTCTGCCTATCCATGAACAGGGTATATTTTTCCATCTTCTAAGATCTTCTTCTATTTCTCTCTTTAGGGTTCTGTAGTTTTCATTGTATAAGTCTTTCACCTCTTTTGTTAGGTTGATTCCCAAGTATTTTATTTTTTTTTGAGGATATTGTGAATGGAGTGGTTGTCCTCATTTCCATTTCAGAAGATTTGTCACTGATATACAGGAATGCCTTTGATTTATGCGTGTTGATTTTATATCCTGCCACTTTGCTGAATTCATTTATTAGCTCTAATAGTTTCTTTGTAGACCCTTTTGGGTCTGCTAGGTATAGAATCATGTCACCTGCAAATAGTGATAATTTAAGTTCTTCTTTTCCTATTTTTATGCCTTTAATTTCTTTCGTCTGTCTAATTGCTCTGGCCAGTGTTTCGAGAACTATGTTGAACAGAAGTGGTGAGAGAGGGCATCCCTGTCTTGTTCCAGATTTTAGAGGGAATGCCTTCAGTTTTTCTTCATTCAGAATGATGCTAGCCTGAGGCTTAGCATAGATTGCTTTTACAATCTTGAGGTATGTTCATGTTATCCCTAGTTTTTCTAGAGTTTTGAACATAAAGGGATGCTGTACTTTGTCGAATGCTTTTTCCGCATCTATCGAGATGATCATATGGTTCTTATTTTTAAGTCTATTGATGTGGTGAATAACATTTATTGATTTCCGTATATTGAACCAGCCTTGCATCCCAGGGATGAATCCTACTTGATCATGGTGCACAATTTTTTTGATATTTTTTGTATCTGATTTCCCAGAATTTTATTGAGCATTTTTGCATCTAGGTTCATTAGAGATATTGGTCTGTAGTTTTCTTTCTTTGAAGTGTCTTTGTCTGGTTTAGGAATCAGGGTGATGTTGGCCTCATAGAATGAATTTGGAAGTTCTCCCTCTTTTTCTATTTCCTGAAGTAGCTTGAAAAGTGTTGGTATTAGTTCCTCTTTAAAGGTTTTGTAAAACTCTGCTGTATACCCATCCGGTCCTGGGCTTTTCTTAGTTGGTAGTCTTTTGATGTTTTCTTCTATTTCCTCAATTGATATTGGTCTGTTTAGGTTGTCTATATCCTCCTGACTCAATCTGGGCAGATCATATGACTTAAGAAATTTATTGATGCCTTCACTATCTTCTAATTTATTGGAGTATAAGGATTCAAAATAATTTCTGATTATCTTCTGTATTTCTGAAGTGTCTGTTGTGTTATTGCCTTTTTCATCCCGTATGCTAGTAATTTGAGTTCTCTCTCTTCTTCTCTTCGTTAGCATGGCTAAGGGTCTGTCGATTTTATTTATTTTTTCAAAGAACCAACTTTTAGTTTTGTCAATTTTTTCAATTGTTTCTTTTGTTTTGATTTCATTAATTTCAGCTCTGATTTTAATTATTTCTTGCCTTCTTCTTTTGCTGTTATTTTGCTCTTCTTTTTCTAGGATTTTGAGATGAAGTTTGAGATCATTTATTTGTTGTTTTTTTCTTTTTTAAAGGAATGAACTCCAAGCAATGAATTTTCCTCTTAGAACTGCTTTCAATGTGTCCCATAGATTCCAATATGTTGTGTCTGTGTTTTCATTTATCTCTAAGAATTTTTTAATTTCCTCCTTGATGTCTTCTATAACCCATTGATCATTCAGTAACCTATTGTTCATTCTCCAAGTGATGCATGATTTTTCCTTCCTTCTTTTATCGTTGATTTTCAGTTTCATTCCATTATGATCAGATAAGATGCATGGTATTATCTCTACTCCTTTACATTGTCTAAGAGTTGCCCTGTGACATAATATATGATGTATTTTTGAGAAGGATCCATGTGCTGCTGGGAAAAAAGTGTAACTGCTTGATGTTGGGTGGTATATTCTATATATGTCAATTAAGTCTAGGTTATTAATTGTGTTATTGAGTTCTATAGTTTCCTTATTCTAATAACCTGTCCAGTGGTGAGATAGGTGTGTTGAAGTCTCCCATGATTATTGTATGGTGGTTTATTAGACTCTTGAACTTGAGAAGAGTTTGTTTGATGAACATAGCTGCACCATTGTTTGGGGCATATATATTTATGATTGTTATGTCTTGTTGGTGTATGGTTCCCTTGAGCAGTATGTAGTGTCCCTCTTTATCCCTTTTGATTAACTTTGGCTTTAAATCTATTTTATTTGATATGAGTATGGACACTCCTGCTTGTTTCCGAAGTCCATATGAGTGATATGATTTTTCCCAACCTTTCACCTTCAGCCTATGTATGTCTTTTCCTATCAAATGCGTCTCCTGTAGGCAGCATATTGTTGGGTCTTGTTTTGTGATCCATTCTACTAGCCTGTGTCTCTTAATTGGTGAGTTTAAGCCATTAACATTTAGGGGTATTATTGAGATATGGGTTGTTCTTCCAGCCATATTTGTTTATTTATGTTACTAAACATGGTTTGTTTTCCTCTTTGATTATTTTTCCCCCCTTTACTGTCCTACCTCCCACTGTTGGTTTTCATTGCTATTTTCCATTTCCTCTTCCTGTAATGTTTTGCTGAGGATGTTTTGAAGAGATGGTTTTCTAGCTGCAAATTCTTTTAACTTTTGTTTATCGTGGAAGGTTTTAATTTCATCTTCCATTCTGAAGCTTAATTTCGCTGGATACACAATTCTTGGTTGGAACCCATTTTCTTTCAGTGTTTGAAATATGTTATTCCAGGATCTTCTAGCTTTCAGAGTCTGTGTTGAAAGATCAGCTGTTATCCTGATTGGCTTACCCTAAATGTAATCTGCTTCCTTTCTCTTGTAGCTTTTAAAATTCTCTCCTTATTCTGTATGTTGGTCATCTTCATTATAATGTGTCTAGGTGTGGATCTCTTATGATTTTGCACATTCGGCGTCCTGTAGGCTTCTAGGATTTGGGATTCTGTCTCATTCTTCAAGTCTGGGAAGTTTTCTCGTATTATTTCATTGAATAGATTGCTCATTCCTTTGGTTTGGAGCTCTATACCTTCCTGTATCCCAATGACTCTTAAGTTTGGTCTCTTTATGTTATCCCATATTTCTTGGATGTTCTGCTTATGGTTTCTTAACAGTCTTGTTGAGCTGTCTATGTTCTTTTCAAGTTGAAATACTTTGTCTTCATTGTCTGATGTTCTGTCTTCTAAGTGTTCTACTCTGCTGGTAGTATTCTCAATTGAGTTTTTAAGTTGGTTTATTGCTTCCTGCATTTCTAGGATTTCTGTTTGTTTTTTATAACCTCTATCTCCCTGTATAGTTGATCTTTTGCTTCCTGGATTTGTTTGTGTAATTCATTGTCGAAGTGATCTTTCATTGTCTGATTTTGCTGTCAAATGTCTTCCTTGAGACTCCAGATCATCTGAAGCATGTATATCCTGAATTATTTATCTGACATTCCATCTGCTGCAGCTGTTACCTCTTCTAAAGTTGAGTTGACCTGCATTGCTTGTGGTCCTTTCTTTCCTTGTCTTTTCATACTGCTTGCGTTTCTTTCTGCTTGGTGAAACTGTTGTGTTTTTGAAAAATTTTCCCCCTATATATTTATATTGCTCTTGTATAGTTGAAAAGTCTCTCTTGCAGGGTCGGGTGGCGGTCTGCCTACCTTGCAGGCGCAGGCGGCAGCTCTGCTCTGCCCCTCCTCCAATTGGTGTGACGTGTCTACCACGCCCGCGGACCCCTGGGCCTGTTCTGCTGGTCGGTCGCAGGTCTGCCTACCTTGCAGGCGCGGGCGGTGGCTCTGCTCTGCCCTTACTCCAATTGGGGTGACGTGTCTACCACGCCTGCGGGTCGCTGGGCTTATTCCGGGCGCGGGAGGCGGCTCTGGTCTGCCCGTACTCCAATTGGGGTGACGTGACTACCGTGCCGGCGGGCCGCTGGGCCTGTACCGGGTGCTGGCGAAAGCTCTGCTCTGCCCCTACTCCAATTGGGGTGACGTGTGTTCCACGCTGGCAGGCCACCGGGCCTGATCCGCCGGTCGGTTGCAGGTCTGCCTACCTTGCAGGCGCGGGCGTCGGCTCTGCTCTGCCCCTCCTCCAATTGGTGTGACTTGTCTACCACACCCGCGGACCGCTGGCCTGTTCCGGGCGCGGGCGAAGGCTCTGCTCTGCTCCTACTGCAATTGGGGTGACCTGCCTACCACCCTGGCCGGCGGCTGGGCCTGTTCCACCAGTCGGTCGCAGGTCTGCGTACCTTGCGGGCGCGGGTGGCGGCTCTGCTCTGCCCCTACTCCAATTGGGGTTTCGTGACTACCACTCCGGCGGGCTTCTGGGCCTGATCCGGGCGCGGGAGAAGGCTCTGCTCTGTCCCTACTCCTATTGGGGTGACGTGTGTACCACGCCGGCAGGCCGCTGGGCCTGATCCGCCGGTCTGTCGCAGGTCTGCCTACCTTGCAGGCACAGGTGGCGGCTCTGCCCTGCCCCTCCTACCACGCCTGCGGACCGCTGGGCCTGTCTTGCCGGTCGTTCGCAGGTCTGCCTACCATGCGGGCGCAGGTGGCGGCTCTGCTCTGCCCCTACTCCAATTGGGGTTACGTGACTACTATGCCGGCGGGCCGCTGGGCCTGTTCCAGGTGCGGGCGGCGGCTCTGCTCTGCCCCTCTGGCTTGATGACAAAGTGAGAGAGACTCGGGTGTTTGTGACTCACTTTCTTTACCAGGAGACCAACTGTTTCTGTTGCCGCTGGTATCGATGAAGTTCTCTCCTCCGCCGCTTTCTGATGACATCAGATCTCTGCCATGTTGGTATCCCATGCGAATGGCAGCATTTCGTTCCCTTTGCCGGGTGACCAAAGTAACGGGTGAGTCCTGACCGGCCCTCACAAGCCCCGTCTCAGTCCTGTTGCCACTGCCTATGAAGGCTCGGTTGGTATTTACCTCCACAGTATTCAGCAGGACCCGGACCGAGAAGCAGTTTCCGCGGGTTCTTTATCCCTGGGCCAGAGCAGTTCCGGGAGCCGGAATTCGGCCGCTCCGTGCTCGGTGTATGTTCTGATAGGAGCAGGCTCCAAGAAGCAGTTTCCACGGGTTATTTAGCACTGAGCCTGAATAATTTGTCTGCGAGCTGCAGGCGAATGGCAGCCTGAAATTACCTGTTCTATGGCTGAATGAGCTGCCATCAGTCGAAAACAGGGATGGTGACGTCAGCTCTCCAAGATGGTGGCCGCTGGCTTCCTCTGTGGTCTGACCGGTGTGGAGAACCGAATTGGACCGCTTCCTTCCCCAGTCTCAAACCCAGAATTCAGCACTGAGTACGGTGATTGCACAGCTGGCAGAAGCCCGCAGAAACTGCAGCGCTGCATCTTTGCGTTGCTATCTCCTCGTTTCCCAGCGCGCGCCGCAGACTCTAGCCATGGGGCGATTTGCTGAATAAGCAGCGTGACCCTCCGTGCGGACAAATCTCTCGCGTTTGAGCCCCCGTAGCTGATCCTCGTGCGATGGAAATCCTTCTTCTAGGTTTTGGAGCACCCCAATTTTGCTGGAAATTCCTAACAAGATAGCTTTTAGCCGTTCTAACTCGTCATTCTCCCGCACAGTGACGTGGTACATGGGGGTAATGCTCTCCCTTCGCCGCCATCTTCCCCTCAATCAGTCTTATATCTTTGTTTACTGTCTGTGTTAATCAGCTTTCTATCACTGTTAACAAAATGCGTGGTGTAATCAACTTATAAAGGGTAAAAGATTGATTTTAGCTGAATTTAGAATTTTTGAGTTTCCAGTCCATGCTTGGTTGGTCCTGTCTGTGTGGCCCTATGGTGAGACAGCATATCATGGTGGGAGCACATGGTTGGAAAAAACCTCACATCATGGCGAGGAAGATAAAAGAAGGCAAAAAGCATTCCAGGGGCCCATAGTCCCCTTCAAGGGCAGTCCCCCTTCTACTAGGTTCTATATGTTAAAGGTTCCATCACCTCTCTATAGTGCAGCACTGGGGATCAAACTTCTAACAAATGGGCCTTTTGGCAGGCAGGAACATTCAAGATCCAAACTCTAGTATTGTTTATATACTGACAACTTCCAGATGTGTGCATCCAATCTAGATTTCTTTTCCAAATCTCAGATTCTTTTTTCTTTTTTTAGCTGCTTACTTGATATTTCTACTTGGATGTCTAAGAGACATCTTAAGCATGTTTGCTTAGAATTGAACTCACTATCCTCTTATTTCCTCCTTACTTATGGTTCTTTCCATCTTGTTGACAGCAACTCCATCCTTCCATTTGTTTACAACACTGGTGTAATCTTTGATTTCTCTCTTTCCCTTCCCAAGTTCAGTATGTCAGGAGATTTGTTGGCTATGCCTTTGAACATACCTAATACTAGACCACTCTTGACTATTTTCATCCTTGTCTGAGCTGCTAATACCACTTACCTGGGATAGCTTCCTAATTTTCTTCTACAGTTTCTTTCCAACACAAGTAGTCAGAGTGATCTTTTTAAAGTATACCAGATCTTGTCTTTAGTCTTAATGCTTGCCCCGTGACTTCCCATCTTACTCAGAATAAAAGGTAAAGTTTTTATAAGAGACCACTCTTGACTATTTTCATCCTTGTCTGAGCTGCTAATACCACTTACCTGGGATAGCTTCCTAATTTTCTTCTACAGTTTCTTTCCAACACAAGTAGTCAGAGTGATCTTTTTAAAGTATACCAGATCTTGTCTTTAGTCTTAATGCTTGCCCCGTGACTTCCCATCTTACTCAGAATAAAAGGTAAAGTTTTTATAAGAATAATACCCTACACATTGTGGTTCCACTCCTCTGATTTCATCATCATCTTCTAATCTAACCATTCCTGTCCCCTGATCCACTGTATTCTTAGTTTTACAGGTCTTTATACTTGAATAAACTGAGTATACTTTTGAGTATATTTAGGACCTTTGCATTTAGGATTTTTTTCCGCCTAGAATTCTCTTTCCCCAGGTATCTATATAGCTTACTCCATCAACTTCTTTAGCTTTTTGCTTACCCTAAATTAAAATTATAATCTTCTAGCCTCCTTCTCCCTTATCCCCCAATATTCCAGCTCCCCTCTGCTTTATTTATTTCTTCCTATAGGACTTAATACATCTGACATGCTGTTTTGTTTACTTATTAATATAGACTCTAAGCTTATCTGCCTGTTTCCTTTCTGTAATATCAGTATCTAGTATTATGCTGTGTACATAATAGGTAATTAATAATTACTTGTTGAATGACTTGGAAGAATTAATTAGCTCTCTTTGAAACTCAGAGCTCTTTAAATCTTGAGTCTTAATTTTTTTTCTTTTTTCAGCTTGGATTAGTGGTTCTCAAACTTCAGCATGCCTCATGATCAACTGGAGGACTTGCTAAAACACAGGTTCTAGACCCTAGCCCCAGTTTCCAATTTAGTACATCTAATTGGGGCTGGAAAATTTGTATTTCTTTCTTTCTTTTGAATTTTATTTACTTCAATTTTATTATTAATTGCTTGATTTTAGCTTTTTCATACTTATTCCTCCTTAAAACACTTTGTTTTCTTTTTTAAAAAATAATTAATTTATTTTACAGTAGAATGCATTTTGACATATACTACACAAATGGTGCACAACTTCTCATTCCTCTGGCTGTACATGGTTCAGAGTCACTCCACTAGTGTAATCATACATGTATATAGGGTAATAATGCTTGTTTTGTTCTACTGTCCTTCCCATCCCCACAACCCCTTCTCTCCCCTGACTCCCCTTTACACAAACCAAAGTGCCTTCATTCTTCCCTATTCCCCCTGCCCCACTATGGATCAGCCTCCTCTTATCAGAGAAAACATTTGACTTTTGTTTTTTTCTGATTGGCTTATTTCACTTAGCATAATGTTCTCTATTTCCATCCATTTACTTGCAAATGCCATAATTGCATTGTTCATTAAGGCTGAGAAATATTCTATTGTGTACATGTACCATATTTTCTTTATCTATCCCTCTGTTGAAGGGCATCTAGGTTGTTGGTTCTATAGTTTAGCTATTGAGAATTGAGCTGCTATAAACATTGATGTGGCTGTCTCACTGTAGCATGCTGATTTTAAGTCTTTTTGGTATAAACCGAGAAGTGGGATAGCTGGGTCAAATGTTGGATCCATTCCAAGTTTTCTGAGGCATCTCCATACTGCTTTCCATAGTGGTTGCACCAATTTGCAGTTCCACCAACAATATACTTCTCCCCCACATCCTTGCCAACAATTATTATTGCTTGTGTTCTTGATGGTTGCCATTCTGACTGGAGTGAGATGAAATCTTGGAGTAGTTTTAATTTGCATTTCTCTAATTGCTAGAGATGATGAAAAGTTTTTTCATATTTTTGTTGATATATTGTATTTCTTCTTCTGCAAAGTCTCTGTTCAGTTCTTTAGCCCATTTATTGATTGGGTTATTTGTTTATTTTGGTGTTAAGTTTTTTGAGTTATTTTTTTCTTTTTTTTAATATTTATTTTTTTAGTTGTAGTCGGACACAATATCTTTATTTCACTTATTTATTTTTATGTGGTGCTGAGGATCGAACCCAGGGCGTTGTGCATGTAAGGCAAGCTCTCTACTGCTGAGCCACAACCCCAGCCCTGAGTTCTTTATGTATTTGAAGATTAGTGCTTTATCTGAGGTGCATGTGATAAAGATTTTTTCCCATTCTGCAGGCTCTCTCATCATGTTGTTGATTGTTTCCTTTGCTGAAAAGAAGCTTTTTAGTTTGAATCCATTTTACTTCTTATGTTTCAGGAGTCTTGTTCAGGAAGTCAGGTCCTAAGCCAACAGGATGAAGATTTGGGCCTACTTTTTCTTCTAATAGGCTCAGGTTCTCTGTTCTAGTGTCTAAGTCTTTGATCCACTTTGAGTTGATTTTTGTGCAGGGTGAGAGATAGTTGTTCAGTTTCATTCTGCTACAAATGGATTTCCAGTTTTCCCAGACCATTTATTGAAAAGGCTATCTGTTCTCTAATATATGTTTTTTGGCATCTTTGTCTAGAATGAGATAGCCATATTTATGTGGATTTGTCTCTGTATCTTTGTACCATTGGTCTACATGTCTGTTTTGGTACCAATAGCATGATTGTTTTTCTGGTCCTATGAAGAATGTCATTGGGATTTTTATAGGAATTGCAATGAATCTGTATAACAGTTTTGGTAGTATGGCTATTTTGACTATATTAATTATGCCTATCCAAGAGCATGGGAGACCTTTCCATCTTCTGATGTTGTCTATAATTTCTTTCTTTAGTGTTCTATAGTTTTCATTGTAAAGGTCTTTCACCTCCTTTTAAATATTGATTCCCAAGTATTTTATATATTTTTTGAAGCTATTGTGGAAAATCTACATTTCTTTTAATAATTTGTGTTTTTTTAAATTTTTTATTTGTTGATGGACATTTATTTATTTGTATGCTGTGCTGAGAATCGAACCCAGTGCCTCATGCATGCTAGGAAAGTGCGTTACTGCTGAGCCACAACCCGAGCCCCTGGAAAATCTACATTTCTAACAAGTTCTTAGGTGTTGTTGATGCTGCTGCTATAATGACCACATTATAAGAACTGCTAATATAAAAATGTTTTCTTACATCTTTGATTTCTTCTTTCATTTCTTTATCTTTTTTTCCTGAAACTCTCATGTTGGGTTTCCTGAATCTGCCCTCTGAATTTCTTATCTTGACCTTTGGATTTCTGAAACAGGAATATACTTTTTTTGAGACATGATATGAATCTGTTAAGGCAAAATTGCAATAAATCACTGAGTCAGTCTTAAAGCAGTAGATGGAACCTTTATTCACCAACTGGTGGTCCAGATCCACCAGCTGACGGGACAAGGGATAGGCTACAAGTCTATACCCTTCAACCCCCTCCTGGGTTTGAGTACAACTTTTATAGTCCAAAATCATATTAAAGTATAAGTTGCTTTTGCTGTCATTCAAAATCATAAACAAACATCATGAAATCTAAAATCATAAGCAGAAAACGTCCCTAGTTGAGTACAAGATAAAGAATGGTTACTAACATCTGTACAATCAATCTCTGACAGGTACATTGTCAAAGAAAAATGGAAACCAAAGAGAGAACACTTTTACATTGTATAAGAATTGCCATTTTGTGTTTGCCAAACATGCTATGTTAAGTAAGCAACTATTGATGGGTACAGAGGTGGGGCTTTCCATGGGAGAAGCATTTCTGACACGATGTGGAGTCTCATGGCAAAATGGAGTCTGTCTGGTCATTGCCCATATAGCCTGGCCCATAACAAATCAAAGCAATCTTATGGTTGTTGCCTAGGGTAGGCTTGAACTCTTTATCCTCCAGCTTTAACTTCCCAAGTAGCTGGAATTACAGTTGTGCACCACCATGCCTGGCTTGAATGTTCTTTTAATAATGACCATTTCTCTTGCACCTTTTTTTAGCTTTGAAGTCATGGTGGTTTGTTTGTTTGTTTATTTATTGGTATTGGGAATTGAACCCAGGGACGCTTAACCACTGAGCTACATCCCCAGTCCTTTTAATTTTTTATTTCTCAGACAGGATCTTGCTAAGTTGCTTGGGGCCCTGCTAAATTGCTGAGGGTGGCTTTGAACTTGTGAACTTAACTATAATTTCTTTTTTTTTTTCCTGTACCAGGACTCAGAGGTACTTGACCACTGAGCCACATCCCCAGTCCTAATTTGTATTTTATTTAGAGATAGGGTCTTACTGGTTGCTTAGCACTTTGAACTTGTGATCCTTCTGCTTCAGCCTCCCAAGCTGCTGGGATTACAGGCATGTGCCACCACACCTGGCTTTAACTATATTTTCTAAGGAGTAACCATGTGAGAATAATAATACCCCAGCATTTTGTCACACTTAAAATTGGAATAGAAAATTTTTTTTCATTTGAAAAAAAAAAAAAGAGACCCATAATAGTCAAAACAATCCTTAGTGAGAAAAGTGAAGCAGGAGGCATCACAATATTGGATCTCAAATTCTATTACAGAGCTGTAGTAACAAAAATAGCATGGTACTGGCACCAAAACAGACATGAAGACCAGTGGTATAGAATAGAAGTCACAGAGACAAACCCACATAAATACTGTTATCTGATACTTGATATAGGTAATAAAAACATACAATGGAGAAAAGATAGCCTTTTGAACAAATGGTTCTGGGAAAACTGGAAGTCCATATATAGTAGAATGAAATTTAACTTGTCTCTTACCTGCACAGAACTCAACTGAATGTGGATCAAAAACCTAGGAATTATACCAGAAATCCTGTACCTGCTCGAAGAAAATGTAGGCCCAGTACTCCAACATGTTGGCTCAGGAACTGACTTCCTTAACAAGACTCCTAAATTGCAAAAAGTAAAATAATTAAAAATTAATGGGGTGGTATCAAATTAAAAAGCTTCTTGGCAGCAAAGGAAATAATTGGGCATGAAGAAAGACGCTACAGAATGGGAGAAAATCTTTGCCAATTGCTTCACAGACAGGGCATTAACATCCAGGATATACAAAGAACTCAGAATACTTAACACCAAAAAACAACCCAATCAATAAATGGGCAAAGGAACTAAATAGACAATTCTCAAAAGAAGAAATTCGAATGTTTAATAAATATATGAAAAAATGTTTCATTATCTCTAACAATTAAGAGAAATGCAAATTAAAACTACACTGAGAATTTATTTCACTCCAGTCAGAATGGCAACAATCAAGAATACAAACAACAATAAATTTTGGCAAGGATGTGGGGAAAAAGGTACACTCGTACATTGCTGATGGGACTGCAAATTGGTGCCACCACTCTGGAAAGCAGTATGGAGGTTTCATAAAATACTAGGAATGGAACAACCATATGACCCAATTATCCCACTCCTTTGTATATATCTAAAGGATTTTAAATCAGCATACTACAGTGACACAGCCACATCAATGTTTACAACAGCTTGATTGACCGTAGCTAAGGCATGGAGCCAACCTAGATGCACTTCAATAGATGAATGGATAAAGAAAATGTGGTATGGGGCTGGGATTGTGGCTCAGTGGCAGAGCACTCGCCTGGAACACATGAGGCACTGGGTTCAGTCCTCAGCACCATATAAAAATAAATAAAATAAAGGTATTGTGTCCATCTACAACTAAAAAATATTAAAAAAAAGAAAACGTGGTACATATACACAATGGAATATTACTCAGTCATAAAGAAGAATGACTTTATGACATTTGCTGGTAAATGGATGGAACTGGAGACTACAATGCTAAAGGTTGAATGTTTTCTCTGATATATGGGAACTAATCCAGAATAAGTTGGGGGAGGATGAAAAAAAAAGAATAGAAGATAGATAATGGAATAGACAAAAGGGAATGAAAGGAAGGGAGGAAGAATGGGATAGGGACAGACAGTGAAATATGAATATACCACAGTAAATCTCACATCACTTACATCCCTAAGACACTAATTAAAAAAAAAAAAAACTAAGTAAATAGCAGAAAGATCAGTAGAATAGAGGGAAGGTAGTGGGGGAGGAGGCAGGGAAGGGAAAGAGGAAGTACTGGGGCATGAGTTAGACCAAATTATATTCCATACTTTTGTAATTATGTCAAAATAAATTCTGTTGTATAACTAAAAAGGATCAATAAATAAAATTGGACTAGAAAGAATATACTGAAACAAAAATCTTATGCAGTTTAGTCAGTAAATTAATCAAAATGAGGTATATATAAACAATAAAATGCCAATAAGCCTTTAAAAAGAAGGAAATTATGTCATTTGTGACAACATGGATGAAACTACAGGCTATTGTGCTAAGTAAAATAAACCACATGCAGAAAGATAAAATATTGCATGCTTTCACTTCTATATGGAAACTAAAAAAGTTGAACACATAGAAGTAGAGAGAAGAATGATAGTTACCTGCTGGGCACTGCAGCACATACCTGTAATTCCAGCAACTTGTGAAGCTGAGACAGGAGGATTGCAAGTTCAATGCCAGCCTGGGCAACTTAGCAAGACCCTCCCTGTCTCAAACAAAGCAAAACAATTTTTAAAAACTAAGAGGCCTGGGGAGGTAAGTGAGTTCAACCAGTAGGACCTAAATAAATAAAAGAATGGTATGTACTAGAGGCTAGAGTGTAAGGGAAATGGAGAGATTTGGTCAAAGGGTACAATGTTTCAGTTAGGAGTTTCATCATTCTGCAATACATATGTATAGTATCACTTTATACTCCACAAATACATACAGTTATAATTTAGAAATGTCCAATAAGAAAGAAAAATAAATTATCTTAATTTTTAGTGGATATATTACTTGGATTTTATGTTAGTAATTCAGTTTAACTTTTTTAAGAAATAATGCTAATCTTTTTTTAGCTTTATTTTATTCATATATTTTTATGTGGTGCTGAGGACTGAACCCAGTTCTCGCAGATGCGAGGCGAGCTCTCTACTGCTGAGCCACAACCCCAGCCCCAGTTTAACTTTTTTTAAAGTTAATTGTTTTCCATACCATTGAAAGTCTTCATAACTCTCTTGGTTTTGAGAGTCTGCTATCCTTTCCATGGTAAGCATAGTTATATTTTGTTGTTATCCTTTCAGATCTGATCTTTTCCTATGTAGGTTTGTAAATGTACACATTTTTGTCTATTATAAATGAATGGATCACACTATATATTTTCTATATTTTGATTTTTTTTCAATAACTATATTTTAGAATCTTTTCCCTTGGCCATATATTAGCACTATTTTGTTATTTTGAAAAACTCAAACAATGCTTATAATGAATATTATTGTATTTCTTTTTGGATATCCATATGTTTTTTTAAAAGATAGCTTTCTAGAAGTGAAACATTTCAGTCAGAGTATCTGCATTTAGAACCTGGAAAAGCTGTTGCTGCTATTGATGCATAACATACTGCTATTATTTGTCTTTTTATATAAATACACACACATATACAATTTGAACTTTTGGAAACTTTAGTTGTACTGTCAATTTTGGAGAAAGTATCTCAGTTTACTGTTAAGTTGGAACTGTAAAGAAATTAGCAGCCATAATGGTCTAGAAACATTAAACTTATTTTTTTTTCCTATTTGTACAGGGGTAGTGCACTGTGTTAAGTATGTAAGGTCTTATCTATATGGGTTTGATGACAGAAACTAATAAAGTATTCTCTAAATAATGAACAAATATCTGCACTTAACATTTTGGTAGATAAAGCCAAATTGCACCTGTCCAAGAATACCTATTCCAATATTCATGGCCACCAGTTATATAAAAGGTCCTATTCCTCTTTCATTCTTTCATTCTTGTCTGTAGTAGAAACTATAGGTTTTAATTTTATCAACCTATTGAATCAAAAATTATTTAATTTGACTTTTCCTTATTTTTAGAAAAGTTGAATATCACACATGTGAGGTCATTTGTATTTTCTGTGAATTTCTTGTGTAGATGCTTTGCCTCTGTTTTTATGTTGTTGGTTTTTATTGTCTTGTAGGAGCTCTTTATATAAATAAAATAATCCTTTGTAAAATTTTAGTTAAAGGCATTTTCTCTTGATCTTTTATTTATCTGTTTAATTTTGAGCATGGTATCTTTGTATTGCAAAAATTTTCATTTTTAAATATTTAAATTAATACTTTTTTTCAGGGTTTCTGGAATTTGAATGTTACTTTAGGAGGCCTTCTACTCTAGATTTTAAAATATTTCATATTTTACTCTAATACCTATAATAATGTTGTTCTTTAATTTTAAGGTGAATTTTCTGAATTGTCAAAGTAATTTTAGTTATACTTCATTTTAATCCCCTTGATAGACTTCTATAAACTGAAAGTTTTTTCAGAAGAACATCTAGAATTTGTTTTTGTTTTTTTTTAATTTTTAAAATTTTTATATGACAGATTGCAGTACAATTCTTATTACACATGTAGAGCACAATTTTTCATATCTCTGGTTGTATACAAAATATAGTCATACCAATTCTTGTCTTTATATATGTACTTTGGATAATAATGTTCATCACATTCCACCATCATTTCTAACCCCATGCCCTCTCCTTTACCCTCCCACCCCTCTGCCCTATCTGGAGTTCGTCTGTTCCTCCCATGCTCCCCCTCACTACCCCACTATGAATCAGCCTCCTTATATATATATAAAAAAAAATCCGAATTTGGTTTTTTGGAATTGGCTAACTTCACTTAGCATTATCTTTCCCAATTCCATCCATTTACCTGCAAATGCCAAGATTTTATTCTCTTTTATTGCTGAGTAATATTCCATTGTGTATATATATGCCACTTTTTTTTTTTATCCATTCATCTACTGAAGGGCACCTAGGTTGGTTCCACAGTTCAGCTATTGCGAATTGTGCTGCTATAAACATTTATGTGGCTGTGTCCCTGTAGTATGCTGTTTTTAAGTCCTTTGCGTATAGACTAAGGAGAGAGGTAGCTGGGTCAAATGGTGGTTCCCTACCCAATTTTCCAAGAAATCTCCATACTGCTTTCCATATTGGCTGCACCAATTTGCAGTCCCACCAGTAGTATATGAGTGTACCTTTTCCCCCACATCCTTTCTAACACTTATTGTTGTTCATATTCATAATAGCTGCCATTCTGATTGGAGTGAGATACTATATTACAGAGCAATAGTAACAAAAACAGCATGGTATTGACACCAAAACAGAGGTAGACCAATGTACAGAATAGAGGACACAGAGACTAACCTACAAAATTACAATTATCTTATATTAGACAAAGGTGCTGAAAATATGCATTGGAGAAAAGATAGCCTCTTCAACAAATGATGCTGGGAAAACTGTAAATCCATATGCAACAAAATGAAATTAAACCCCTATCTCTCAACATGTACAAAACTCGAACTCAAAATGGATCAAAGATTTAGGAATAAAACCAGAGACCCTGTGTCTAATAGAAGAAAAATTAGGCCCTAATCTCCATCATGTGGGGTTAGGCCCCAACTTTCTTAATAAGACTCCTTTGGCACAAGAATTAAAATCAAGAATCAATACATGGGATAGATTCAAACTAAAAAGTCTCTTTTCAGCAAAAGAAATAATCTGTGAGGTGAATAGAGAGCTTACATCTTGGGAGCAAATCTCTACCCCTCACTCTTCAGATAGAGCACTAATCTTTAGGGTATATAAAGAGCTCAAAAAGCAAAACACCAAAAAAATCAAATAACCAAATCAATAAATGGGTCAAGGACCTGAACAGACGCTTCTCAGAAGATGATATACAACCAGTCAACAAATATATGAAAAAATATTCATCATCTCTAGCAATTAGCAAAATGCAAATCAAAAACTACTCTAAGATTTTACCTCACTCCAGTTAGAATTTGATTTTTATGTCATTCTTGCATATGAAGATTACCAGATAAAATGGTAGAGAAAAGACTCACAAGAAGAAGGATTGGGGGGGGGGATGTTAAAGAATAGGACCATTATTTTTCATCTAATTTCTAACATGTTTCTCAAACTCATATGGTTCATTCTATAGCATATTGTGGTATGAGTATTCTGTAAATATTAATGGAGCAAACACATAAGTTGTAATAATGCATTTTTTCACTCTATCTTACCAAGGACACCTTTCATGATTAAACCTTTTTATTCTTTGATCATCTTATAGGATTTTTTTATATTAATGAATATAATACCTATTTTTTAATAATTGGATTTGTATGTGTTAGTTGAAATCCCTGCATTTCATTGCTTTACTGATAATTTAACACTACTTCTGAGTAATTTAACACATTCTCTTAAATGAGAACTTTGGTGGAATATTTCTGTTATCAATCTGGTTGTTGGATTCTTTTCTATGTCTTTTTACATACTCAGGATTGTGTTCAGCCCAAGGTATTGGCTTAATCATAGGATTTTTTTCCCCCAGGTAACAGGAAATCTGGATACAGGCAGTCCAGTTTATAGCAGTTCTACAATGCCTTCAGGGACACAGGCTCTGCTATCCTTAAGGGGGCTTTTACCATATAATTTCAAGATGGCTATTATCTTTTCAGTTATTTTAGCTATTTATTAGCAAATAATAGTTTTTATTGCAACTTTTCTCACAAGACTTATGCTTTCATCTCATTTGTTGTATCTGGATCATGTTACAATGATGGGATATAAGAGAGAATCGAAAGTTGAAGTTTTAGGCCCATTACTGCCTCTTCCAAAATTAGTATTCTGTTAATAAGGAAGAGAGTGGGAATTTGGGGTAGATAGCTGGCAGTCGATAGGTGATAGGCAATCATATATCTCTGATCCTTAAAATAGCCTGGAAGATGAGATGGTATGTTCATTGAAGAAGAGCATCAGAAAGGCTACATGCTTATATAGTCAGACAGCTAGTCATTGGTAGAACCAAGGAAATGGACAAAGTTAATCTATGTCCAAAGCTCTTATTCTTTCTTTCTCTCTCTCTCTCTCTCTCTCTCTCTCTCTCTCTCTCAATCTCTCTCTCTCTCTCTCTCTCTCTCTCTCTCTCTCTCGTCCTTTTAGCAGCAGCCTGGTTTAAGTAAATATTTTACATACATAGTATCCAAAATATTTTAATTAAATGTGATGCTCTTAGACTAGTTTATTGGTGTTTAAAAGTGAGGCTCTACTAACTACATCTTTTTGATATACCTATAGTATTTTTGCTTGGCGTAATATTTTTTTCCTTTCACAACAAGACATATTTGGGAAACCAGATTACTCTGTTTTCAGGATGTATTTTAGACATACTCTCTTATTCTACTTTTCTTCAGCACTTAAGTTTTACTCAAACTACAGTGAGGTTTTCTCTAATTGTATGTTGGGAATAGTAGTTCACATAAGAGTGATTTATGAAATTTAAATGTAGTTGATCTACAGTGAGATTATGTGTTAGGCATAACAACAATTGCTTTGGTTTGTAGCCCCAAAATAAGCAAATCAGGAATTTGAAATGAAATAAGGAAGGGGAAAACTTCAGTGATATACAATAAGGGCTACAGATACAGGGCAAGATAATAAAATGATTCTCATTGAATATGATTTACAAAATTAACACTTAGGTATAGCTTTGAAATTTTTGTTAGAAGTCAAAACTTGTACCAGCTCCAGTTATTCAGCATGCCCAGGAACTATACATTAGAGCTAGAAGGAAGCAAGATTAATGTTGTGCTTTCCTTCAGGATGGCAAAAAGAAATCAAGATTTTTTGTGTGAACTTCTCTTGAACTTCATTTCAGGGATTGCATGAGAAATTATTTTTCTTCTGCAAACACATATAATAGGCACTTAAAAATGTTTATGTAATCTCTCCCTCTTTTAAACTACTATTACACTTTGTATTTTTCTTATGATATATCTTTGTATTTTCTTATGATATCACAATAATTCTATTGTGAATTATTCCTGGGTTCACTCTTTTATTACCAGGTATTCCTTTTTGGCAGGAACTGTTTATTAACCTTTAAAAAATTCCTGTAGTACCTGCCTAGGGCCTTTTACTTAGGCTATTCTTAATAAACACCAAATTAATAGAAGAGCAGAAGATGTTTTATATATAGGTAAATATTAGAAAAAGATTTGAGGCAGGATTGCCATCTGTATGTCAAATATCTTAGAAGTAGAGATGTATTGCTAACCCTAAAAGCATAATTCATAAAGAATTTTAGCTGATATGTTATGAAAATATTTTTTTGCTGTGTTTGTGTGTGTTTTGGTTATTTTTGTTATTATTTATAAATATTCTTAATGCCTGGACTTATTACTCTAAAATGAAGGTTTAATTTTAACTTCAGAGGAGGCATGTTGAACCTATTCATTACATTGCTTGGAGAAACCAACAGAAAACAAATGATGCAGAAAGTACTTGTGATAGATCTGTAAATTCTCTCTTCATCTGACCTTTTATTAAACTAGTGATAAAAGAGTAGTGTAACATTAAAATATTTCATTAGGTGAATCTAATGAAGGTTAAGGTTAAGGTTAAAATTGTAGGTTAAGAATCAACATTTTTGAACTTTTAATGTGATTTTGGATGTTTTTAGTGTTGTCAGTGGGTATGCACTGAAACATTTTAGATTGGTAGGATAACTCTTTGAGGAAGGAGTCAACTTGAAAGGCAAAGATTTGTTAAGAGAGCTCTTTCAATCTCTATTCTCTCAGATATTCTCTGTTTTGTGGGAATTCGTACTGATATAATAAATAATTTAAAATTTATATTGACTTCAATAGCGAATAAATACTTTAAAAAATAACTTTATTTTAACTCCTCCTCCTCCTCCTCCTCTTCTTTTTAATGTGGTGCTGAGAATTGAACCCAGTGCCTTTCATGTGCTAAGGCTAATGCTCTACTGCCATCCCCAAACAGCCTGGGCAGCTGAACTAAGATGGCTGGTGTGAATTTGCAGGAATACAAAATAAAACACAAACACAACTTACCTTTACCCAAGCTTCAGGATGGCTTCCTGTCTCTTAGCCTCAGGCTCCCCAAAAGGCTCAGAAGTCAGCTTTTATTGGGGTGGACTCTGTTCTTAGGAAGTTCTATCCATAAAAGGGCAGAAGGGGTAGGCTTACAAAGGAACAGGTGAGTATAACTCAACCCTAGGGTTATGACCACAAAGAAGACCTCCTTACTACCCGAGTGGTTTCTGCCCAAGCCACAGTGAATGTAGTGGTTGGTCAGAGCCTGAAGCATCAGGACTGGAAGGCGTGGTCATTCAGTGTGGCTCCCCACACTCTACCACTGAGCCATAATCCCCGCCTGTAAATGAATACTTGAGGATAATAAAAATGTTTTGGAACTAGACAGAGATTGTGAATTTAGTGTGTGTCACACTGTATTTTGTTATTTAAATAAAAATTTTATTCACATATAAATACTTAAAATGAAAGGTTTTTTTTTTAAATTACAAAAGAGAAGTGTATCCCTAATAAAAAGTTCATCTTTATCTCCTTTTCAGCCCTGCACTCGCCTGTAGGAACCATGTAACTCTCCCAGGTTTTACTCCACAGTTCTAAATATATACAGATCAATAAACACAGTTTTTGTGTTATTTTAATAAGACCCTACTGTACATATTGCTCTGTGACTTGTTTTTTTTCACTTAAGGATAAAACTTGGAGAGTTTTTCCTTTTAGAACAAATAGATGTACTATACATTTTTAAATCCTGCATTGTATTCTATAGTTTTTGTATCTCATATGCCAAAATTATTTCCCTATTAATATACTCTCTTTCTTTCTGTCCTTCCTTCTTTCTGTCCTTCCTCCTTAAATTAATAAACTTTACAATTTAGAGCAATTTTAGCAAAATCTAGAAGGAAGTACAAAGATTTCCTGCCTGAACATGTGCAGTCTTCTCACTATCGAAATCCTGCACTAAAGTGGTTTGTTTGTTAAAATAGATGAACCTACATTGACACATCATTATTACTCAAAAGTCCATAGTTTTCATTAGGGTCCACTCTTGGCATTGTACTTTCTGTGAAGTTTGACGAATGTATAATGACTATATAACTTACTGTAGTATCTTACAGAGTTTTAATGCCCTACAAATCCTCAGTGCTCTGGCTAGGCCTTGGCAACCATTAATCTTTTTATTGTCACCCTAATTTGCCTTTTCTAGAATGTTTTATAGTCAGAACCATAAGATATATAGCCTTTTCAGATTGGCTTCTTTCAGTTAGTATCTTAGTCTGACTGGGTGGCTATAACAAAATGCCATAAACTGGGTGGCTTATATAGTATCAAAATTTTATTTCTCACAGTTCTGGCAGCTGGGAAATCCAAGATCAAGGTGCTTGCTGATACAGTGTCTTGAGGGCTGCACAATATTCCATTGTTTGAATGTTTCACACTCATCTACTGAAGGACCCTCTGGTTGCTTCCAAGTTTTGGCAGTTGGGAATAAAGATGCTATAAATATTCATGACTTCCTTCATTTTTCATGTACCATTAGAATGTGAGGCATTACAGTGACATTATTGAGAATACAGATGTTCTGGAACTTATTGGAACTACATTGTCTAGATGTGAATACCAGCTCTAATGTCTGTCCATACTGTTGTCTGTTATTAGGACTGTTGTATTAAATGAGTGATAAAAACAAAATATAGCACCCCTTCAGAACACTAAAAAAAAAAAAAAAAAAAACTAGGGATAACAGGAACATATCTCAACATTGTAAAAGCTGTCTATGCTAAGCCCCAGGCCAACATCATTCTAAATGGAGAAAAATTGAAAGCATTCCCTCTAAAAACTGGAACAAGACAGGGATGCCCTCTTTCACCACTTGTATTTAACATAGTTCTTAAAACTCTAGCCAGAGCAATTAGATGAAAGAAATTAAAGAGATACAGATAGGAAAAGAAAAACTTAAATTATCACTAATTGCCAATGATATGATTCTATACCTATCGGATCCAAAAAATTCTACCAGAAATTTTCTAGAACAAATGAATTCGTCAAAGTAGCAAGATATAAAATCAACACCCATAGATCAAAGGCATGTCTGTACATCAGTGGCAAACCTCTGAAAGAGAAACTAGGAAAACTACCCCATTTATAATCGCCAGAAAAAAAAAATGGGTGGGGGAATCAATGAAATAGGTGAAAGACCTCTAAAATGAAAACTAGAGAACACTAAAGAAACTAAAGATGACCTTAAAAGATGGAAAGATCTACCTTGATCTTGGATAGGCAGAATTAATATTGTCGAAATGACCATACTGCCAAAAGCACTATACAGATTTAATGCTATCCCAGTCAAAATACCAATGATATTCCTCGTAGAAATAGAAAATGCAATCATTAAATTCATCTGGAAAAATAAGAGACCCAGAATAGCTAAAGCAATCCTTAGCAAGAAGAGTGAAGCTGGTGGCATTACTGTTCCAGACCTTAAACTATACTACAGAGCAATAGTAACAAAACCAGCATGGTATTGGCACTAAAATAGACCTGTAGACCAATGGTAGAGAATTGAGGACCCAGAAACAAATCCACATAATTATAGTTATATTAGATCAAGGCACCAAAAACATATATTGGAGAAAAGATAGCCTCTTCAACAAATGGTGCTGGAAAAATGGGAAATCCACATGTAACAAAATGAAATTAAACCTCTATCTCTCACCACACACAAAACTCAATGGGAATCAAGGACCTAGGAATTAAACCAGAGACCTTGTATCTAATGGAAGAAAAAGTAGGTCCAAATCTCCATCATGTCGGATTAGGCCCCAACTTCCTTAATAAGACTCCTATAGCTTAAGAATTAAAACCAAGAATCAATAAATGGGATGGTTTCAAACTGAAGAGCTTCTTCTCAGCAAAAAAAAAAAAAAAAAAAAAAAAAAAAAAAATTAAAAAAAAAAGTGAATAGTGAGCCTACAAGCACATCAGATAGAGCACTAATCTTTAGGATATATAAAACATTCAAAAACCTTAATACCAAAAAAAAAAAAAAAACCAATCAATAAATGGGCCAAGGAACTGAGCAGACACTTCTCAGAAGATGATATACAATGAATCAACAAACATATGAAAAAATGTTCAATATCTCTAGCATTTAGAGAAATGCAATTCAAAACTAAGATTTCATCTCACTCCAGTCAGAATGGCAGCTATTAAGAATACAAACAAGAATAACTGTTGGCAAGGATGTGGGGGAAAAGGCTCACTCATACATTGCTGGTGGGACTGCAAATTGGTGCAGCCTATCTGGAAAGCAGTATGGAGATTCCTTGGAAAACTTGGAATAGAACCACCATGTGACCCAGATATCCCACCCCTCAGTTTATACCCAAAGGACTTAAAAACATCATATTGTAGTAACTAGCCACATCAATGTTTATAGCAGCACAATTCACAATAGCTAAATTGTGGAACCATCCCAGATGCCCTTCATTAATGAATGATTAGGGAAAACTGTGGTATATACACAATGGAATATTATTCAGCATTAAAAGGATAAAATTATTGCATTTGAAGGTAAATGGATGGAGTTGGAGAATATAATGCTAAGTAAGGTAAACCAATCCCCCCAAAAAACAAAGGTCAAATGTTTTCTTTGATATGAGGATGCTGATTCATAATGAGGATGTGTGGGGAGCATGGGAAGAATGGAGGAACTTTAGATAGGGCAAAGGAGAGGGAGGGGAAGGGAGGGAGCATGGGGGTAGGAAAGACAATGGAATGAGTTAAACATAATTACCCTAAATACATGTATGAGGACACAAATGGTGTGAAAATACTTTGTGTACAACCAGAGACTTGAAAAATTGTACTCTGTATGTGTAATAGGAAATGAATTGTATTCTGCTGTCGTATGTAACAAGTTAGAATAAATAAATTAAAAAAGTACAGTTGTGGGTTGGGTTAATGAAAATAGTGAAAAGAGGTCCTGGAGGACCTCTAGTTAATTAAGTTAATTAAATTTTGAGGATAAACTAGGCAGTCATGTTTTAGTAGCCTGAGAGACTTCAATATCATCACACTTAAAAGCAAGAAGACTTTATGCCATATAGTGTCAGACTTAAAATTTTAACTGAAAAAAATTATTCTTCATGTTTCTTCTGTCAATATTATTATTCCTTTCTGTCATTAAATAAAAAACACTGTTCTGATGTAATCAAATAGTCTCTTAAGATAACATTTTGTTAACTTTTTTTTTTTTATTGCCAACTCTCCCCATTCTCAAAATATATACAAATGTTGCTTTCAAAAAAAAAAAAAAAAAAGAGATGATTCTTTGGAAAGAATAGTGATAGTCCTCATCATTTCTTACTTGGGCTACTCTAGGAACTTTCTAATTGGTCTTCCTACAGGTTTTGTGTATGTGTGTGTTGGGGGCGCTAGGGATTGAATACAGGGCCTTGCGCATGCAAGGCAAGCACTCGACCACTGAGTTATATCCTGGGCACCTGTAATCTGTTGTTTATGTAGTACCCTTTCACCAAGTCCTCTAATGGTTTCCCATTAAGAAAAAAATTCAAAGTCTTTGCCAGGGTCTGTGGTGCCACATATAATCTGAATCCTGGTTACCTCTGTGACCTCATTTACCATTTCTGATTCTTGTCTAGCCACATAGACCTCCCTGTTGTTCCTTGATCATGCCAAGCTCACTGTGGCCTCAGTATTTTTACAATTGCTTTTTCCTTGGCCTAAGTCTTCATATACATTTTGCAGGCTTACTCTTTCACTTCATTCAGGTCTCTGCTCAAATGTCATCCTCTCAGAGAAGCCTTCCCTGATCTTATTTATGAAAGTGTATACTTTATTTCAATCACTATTACTCTTCACTTTTCTTCTTAGTATTTCTACTACTTGAAATTAATATGTGTACTTGTGTGCCTGTTTCCATGTGTAAACTGAGAAGAAAAACATTTCCTTTTTTTTTTTTTGAACTTCATGTCTCTAGCACTTAGACTATTACTTGATTTATAGTAGCAAAGAGTAACTATTAGTTGAAGGCAGTAGAGAAAAAAGGAGATCTAAGGACAGAGATAGTGTAGATTGATAAGAGAATATTGCATGTAACTTTTGGTCAAAAACTGAAGAACTAGATGGGATGATTTTTCTCAAAAAGAAATTATAGTAGGTTTAAAAAGTGGAAATTCAGTTTTACAAAGTATCAAGAACAGGTAAATCCATAGAGAGATACTGGTGTTTGTTAGGGGTTGGGTTCTTAATCTTGGAAGCATGTCAGGTTTTCTCTATTGTGAATTATTTTTTACAGTATCAACTCTTCATATATTTCAATATAGGTTTTAATTCTGTGTGCATGTGTTTACCTTTTAAGTGAACCTTCCCTTATCTCACTAGTCTCTTTTTTTATCTTTTGTCTCTTTTAAAAGATTATTTCCTGTTGGTATTTGTAGAGACCTTATCTTTTTGTATTGTCTTTTGGATTTGAATCAGATACTTTAAAAAGTCATCCCTGTCCTTTGATTAGCTTGATTATAAACTTCATGAGGAAACAGATTGTTTTGTTCATTACTGTCTCTTCAATACCTAAGACAGTGCCTAGTATACGATTACAACCACATAGATGTTTGCTGAATGAATAAGTGGATGCATGCTCCTTTTATTTTTTAAAAATTATGCCTCATGTTGATTCGTGTTGAAACTTATCTATGTTAGATGTTTATTACCAGATACAGTGTATGACTTTCCCTTGGCTTTGCCCTTCATTCATTTATTGTTTATTGAACACGCAATATGTGCCAGGTAATGTGCAATTCCATGAATGACAATAACATGACAAATGGTTCACTGCCTCATGGAGCATTTATATATTTAGTGGGGAAATCAAATATAGTACTTGGATTATAGCATTATAAAATAACAAGAATACGGTATTAAAGATTTGGGAATTTTAATTGATAGAGCTAACCTAGCTAATCTAGAGAAAAGTATACGCGAAAAACACATGGAATCAGACAGGCTTTTTTGGTTAGCAAAGTTAGATGAGTGAGAACAAATAAAGAATGATTGAACCACTTGAAGATGATGACAATTTTTCTGGGCTTGAAAATACTAGATGAGAGTTGTTTCAGAATTTGACCTGGAGGAAAATTGGTTGTCCAGATGATAGAAGACAATGCAGTGGCAATGGGTGAAGCAAGGCACCAAGAAAGGATTTTCTTTTTTAAAGAAGGGAGCATTTTGAAATATTGATGGAAGGAGCTATTCAAAATGTTATGCATATTGCTATTGTAGTTGCATTTGTTTCTTATTGCTATTGTAACAAATTACCACAAATTTAGTGGCTTAAAACAACACAAATGTATATTTTATAGTTCTTAGATTTCTGAAAGCCAGAAGGTTGAAGTTAGTTTTATATGGAACTAATAAGAAGGTTTTGGTATAGCTGTGTTCCTTCTGGAGGCTCTGGGAGAGAATTTATTTCTTGCCTTTTTTATCTTCTAGAGGCCGTCCACAGTCCTTGATTGTGACCCTATCACTTGATGTCTGCTTTTGTCATCATTTCATCCCTTAGTCTTCTGCCCTTCTTTATCTTTTAAGGACCATTTTAGTTACATAGGGCCCACCTGGATAAAATCCAGAATAATCTCCCTATTTTAAGGTTCTTAACTTAATCACATCTTCAAAGATCCTTCCTCAGGTGAGGTAACACATCCACAAATTCTGGAGATTAGAATATGGAAAACTCTGGGGGAGCCCTTTTTGATTTAATAAATTATTCTCTCTTTTGCAGCACTAGGGATTGAACTCAGGGCCTCGTACATGCTATGCAAGTGCTTTACTACTGAGTTATACATCCATATCCCCTAGAGTGGAGATGTTTAAGGAAATTCCTGATTATAAGAATAGTGCAAAAGTTTTTAATAGTTAATTTCATTATTTTAATTATGTAAATATTTGGGTAATTTCGTGCTCTCTTTTTTTGAACAACAGGATCAGATAAGGGCTTTAAATACACAGGAGTGATGTACATTGAAAATGAAAATTGAGGGCTGGGGTTGTGGCTCAGTGACAGAACACTTGCCTCGCATATGTGAGGCACTGGGTTCGATAAATAAAAAAAAAAAGAAAATGAAAATTGATTGTGCACTAATAAAATAGTGGAAGGAAACATTGAAATAAGATATTAGTCTCCACCCTTGGTGAACCATTAATAAGTCAGTGCCTCTTGTGGGTGGTTTAGAGCAGGTGTCACAAACATAAAAACTTAGGAGTCATCAGATAACATAATGTCAAAATCAGTTAAAACAATTAGAAGTGATTAGAAATGATTTTGTGGTTTATTTCATTTCTCATGCATTTGTTATTTTTTATAAAATGTTTTAGGACCAGTAAAGAAAAAAATATTTATACCTCCTTAATTAAATTAGTGTAATAATTTATTACCTGTATTAAAATTTTTTATGTCTATTAACGTTAGGGTATCATCTTTTAGATTTTTAGATGAGGGTTTTTTTTTTAAATCATTTTTTACTCTTAATCTTATTAAATTTTCAATAATAATTTGTTTTAATAATCTGTTATTTATATTTTTGTCCTTTTGAAACTTTGAACAACATTAATATAAATATTATATATAAATATTAGGAGGGTCTGAGACAGATAAAAGTTTGAACTATGACTAGAACTTTCTTGATTTTCCTCCAGGTAAAACTTTTTTAGGTACTGAGGGGCACTAGACCATTGAGCCACATCCCCAGCCCTTTTTTGTATTTTATTTAGAGACAGGTTTTTTTTTTTTTTTTGTATTTTATTTAGAGTTGCTTAGCACCTCACTGTTGCTGAGGCTGGCTTTGAACTCATTATCCTCCTGTCTCAGCCCCCCCACCCCCACCCCCGCAGCTGCTGGGATTACAGGCATGTGCCACTGCATCTGGCTCCTCCAGGTAAAACTTTGAGCCATGTCTAGAATTTTCATGCCTTTTCCTGACTATCCCTAGTGTTCATTCACCCTATGTAATACTCATTTCTTATTGTTCTAGTTGATTCAGAACCTCTTTTTTTTTTTTTTTTTTTGGTCCATTGAAACTTATTTACATCATATCCTTTACTTTCTGTTAGGTTCATATTCTTTTTGTTTTGTTTTGTGTTACCGGGGATTGAATCCAGGGCCTTGTACATATTAGACAAGCACTCTACCACTGAGCCATATCCCCAACTGCACTAGGTTAATATTCTGATTAATGAAGTCTTTGTTCATTTCCTTTATTTCCTTAAGCTGTATTGAGAGCCTCTCATGAACTAGGTATTGAGAATAAAAAGATATATAAGACCAAGTTTCTCTACAAGGGATCTGATGTAGACAGTAACATACAAAAGAAATATAATTGATAAAATTCAGTAAATATATATATATATATTTTTTTTAGCAACTCTTGTATACTAGATCTTATCTCTAGTTACAGGGAGGCAACAGTGAATTATACCGTAGCTTCCATGCCAAATGGGAGCTTATATTTAGTGGGAGAACTGATACTGAGCAGAAAGACATATATGTCATTTATATATAGGTAAAGTTTTGAAGAAAAATAAGCATAAGGAGAGATGGGTGAAGTTTTGGAGCATAAATCATACCACAAAATTGTTTCCTCCTTGAGTTAAGGATTACTGGTCTTTTGTACCCTATTAATCAGTCATTGGCTGAGGGCCTTTCTAGGATTAGGGTAGGGAGACTTGAAACTCCCAGGCAAGATGATTCCAGTCAGCCAAGGGCAGTTCTCTGGAAAGGTGGGAGCAATTATTTAAATAATTGTGAATAATTTTAGTTAGCTACTTTGAGTCTAGTGTTAAATTTTGCTGTAATTACTTTTATCACATAGCCACCTTCCTGTGTATGCCTCCATCTGTTAATCCATCTTATTTTTTTGATGCATTTTGAAGTAAATTGCAGAATGGGTTTACTTTCCCTATATATTTAAGCATGAATATCATCATGGAGAGTTCACTGTTTGTTTACATTGTTCTTTTAAGTAAAATTTAAATAAAATGTGATGCATAAATCTGTTGTAAACATTTGCTGAGTTTTGACAAATGTATACTCTTGTATATCCCAGATTCCATTGAGACACATCCTGGAAAGTTTGCTCATGTACATTCTTAGTTAGTCCTTTTATCTACCCCCAAGAGACAATCATTGTTATTTTTTCCTACTGTTAATTAATCTGTTCTTGAGTTTGGTCTAAGTAAAATAATTCAGTGCATTCACTTTTATATAAGGGTTCTTTTACTCTACATTATATATATATATATATATATACACACACACATACATATACATATACACACATACATATACATATACACACACATACACACATATAATATATATAATTATATATACATAAATATTATATATAAATATAATAAAACTACACATGTACATGTAATTTTTTTTGGGGGTGGATGGGATTGAACTCGGGGGCACTCAGCCATTAAGCCACATCTCCAGCCCTATTTTGTATTTTATTTAGAGACAGGGTCTCACTGAGTTGCATAGTGCCTTGCTATTGCTGAGGCTGGCTTTGAACTCATGATCCTTCTGTCTCAGCCTCCGGAACCACTAAGATTACAGGCATGTGCCATTGCGCCCAGCTGTATATATAATTTTAACCATACTAAACTTTCTAATCCATGAACATTATATATCTCTAATTATTTAGATTGTCTTTAATGTTTTTTCAGCAACATTTTATTCGGTCTCTGTCGAGAATTGGGAAAAAAAAAAGTTTTGGTTATCTGTGTTCCTGAGGCGTATATGGTGTGCAGTTTTCTTATGTGTTAGGTTTGGAGAATAATATCATGCTGCTGTCATAAAATGTGTTGTGAAGATTTCCTTTCCTTTTCTTTTCTTAATGTTTATAAGATTAGTGTTATTTATTCCTTGACAGCTTAATAGAATTCATCAGTGAAAAAATCTGGCCCTATAGTTTTCTTTTTGGGAAGAGTGTTTGATAAATTGAATTTATTTAATAATAGAGCTCAATTTATTTAATAATAGAGTTGCTGTTCAAACTCATATGGTAAGTTGTATTTTTCAAAGAAATGGTTCTTTTCATATAATATGTTAAATTTGGTATAAAGTTAATAAGGGTCTACTTTTTAGACCCTTAAGAATCTGAAATGATGTTCCCTATTTCATTTCTGATATTGGTAATTTTTTATTTCTCGATCAGCTTTGCTAAGGGTTTGGCAGTTTCATTGCTTTTCTGGTTTGCATTTGTTTTTTATTTCATTAATTTCTGCTCTTTTCTCTTTTCCTTCCTTTGGATTTGATTTACTGTTTTTGAGAAAGAAACTTAATGTTGAGTATCATTCTTTTCTTCTAATACATACATTTAAAGTATAAATTCCTTTACAATCAGTGCTTTAGTTTTTTCTATATTTCTGTAAGTTATATTTTCATTATCATTCATTGCAAATATTTTTAAATTTCCATTGTGATTTACTTACTTTTGCAACTCATGGATTATTTAGAAGTACATCACTGGTCAATTCATAGGAGATTTACTAGATTTAAAACAAATATTCTCTTCTAGCTTCATTGAATTGTAGTCAGAAAATATACTAGGAAAGACTTCAGTCTTTTGAAATTTATTAAGACTTGCTGTTTAACACAAAATATGGTCTATTTTGGTATGTATTTTGTGTATAGTTAGTATATTCTGTTCTTATTTGGAAGAACATTTTATATATACATATATATGTGCATAAATAGTTGGTTAATTTTATAGTTCAAATCCCCTATATTTAAGTATATTTTTCCTGCTTAACCCTATAGCTGTTTACAAAGGTATGTGATTTTTTTATTTGTCTTTCATCTTTTTAGTCTTACATACTTTTGCTTTATTTTATTTATTCGTGGTACTGGGGATTGAACCCAGGGTGCTTTACTGAGCTACATCCCCAACCCTTTTTATTTTTTGAGATAGGGTCTTGCTAAGTTTCCAAGGCTGGCCTTAAACTTGCAGTCCTGTCTCAGCCTTCTGAGTCGCTGGGATTATAGGTGTGCACTACTGTGCCTCTATACTTTTGCTTTGTCTATTTTAAAGCTTTGTTAATTCTGTTACTTTGAGCATTCAGATTTAGCATTATGGTATGGAACCCAAGGTTTTGTGCTTGCTAGGCAAAAACTCTACCTCTCAATTATGCTCACAACTATTTTACTTTAATGATGCATATTGTCTTACATCTGTTTTGACTGGAATTTATATACCTGCAGCAGCTTCCTTTTAGTTGTCCTCTGCATGGTATATATTTTTCCATCATTTTACTTTTAATCTCTGTGTGTCTACATATGATTTTTACTATGTTTAACATGATAATGGATGTAATTTGAGTTCCAATTTTCATCTTACTTTTGTATTTTGTCCACTTATACTGGGATACTTTTTCTTATGCCTTACCTTTTTTGGTTGTAAGATATTTTAAATTATTCTTTTTATTGCTTAAATTAATTTTAAGAGACATTAGAGACTACTACATGAGTTTTAGAGTTAAAGAAGTCTAATAGAAATTATTTATTATTACCAGACAAAAGGTAGTTTAGAAACTTTAGATCATTTATCCTACTTCTTTTAGGTTGTTGTCACTATTTTAAGTCTACATATGTTTTTAAATTATGAAGATTGATTTTATTATTTATTTATTTTTACTATTGTTCATGTATATATACCAACATATTGACTCATTCTGTGGCTTTTTCTTTTGTATTTTTATGTGCTTTTAAGGTATGATTTACTTGTGTTTGAGGAACACCTTCTAGTATTCCTTTTAGTAATTATTGATTTTGCTTCTCTGAATTATCTTTTACTTTATTTTCATTTTCAAAGATATCCTTATCCAAGTTTAGATTTTTGACAGCATTTATTTTCTTTTAGAATTTTAAAGACATCATCCCATTGTCTTCTGATTTTCATCATTTTTGTTGAAAGTCATCTGTTAGTCTGTTGATTTCTACTATTCAAATATTCTCATTTTCTCACTGTTCCTAAAAATCTCAATTATATGCATGCTAGAACTTTTCAGTAAGTGTCATATGCTAATAATACTCTTTTCTATATTTTTTCAACCTTTTTCTCTCTTTGCTTTGGTTTGGATATTATCCATTGACTCATGCTCTACTTCGTGTTTGTTCCATTCATTCTACTGGACATACCATGGATTGATAATAATTTGGGGAAATTTTGCTATGAAGAAGAACAAGGATTGGGAGTAGTAATTGGACCTTTGGGGAAGATAAATTTGGACTTTATTTTTGGACAGGACACACTAGAATATATTGAAATATGATGTTCAATAGGGGAAAATATTTAAGTTGTGTAAGAAAGAAAAAGAAGACAATTTTTTTTGATAAAGATCCTTGAGATGGTAATATAGAGAAGTTGGAAAGGTTTTTCTGTGATAGAAACACATAGGGAGGATAGACACTGATTAATGTATATCAGTAGTCTTGTGAGATGGAATTCTGGCTTGCCAGTGGAAAGTTTGCAAGTGATATATATAGAGAGAGAGGGAAAGAGAAAAAGGTCAGGTGTGGAGAGACAGACTACATGTGGGAAAACTGTTTCAGAAATGAAGAATCAAGTAAAGGACTGAATTTGTAGCCACCTAATTATGTTTTCTGTTTCTGTGTGTCTTCAGTGATAATCCACCTTTGTTTCTAGTGTACTCAAAGTATAGTAGTATACTTGTGTGTTTTTAAGATGGAGTTTTGTTATGTTGCCCAGGCTGGCCCCAAACTCCTTCCTGGACTCAGGTGATCTTACTTCACCCTCCTGAGTAACTGGAACTATAAGTATGTGCTACTGCTCATAGTCATAGTACACTTTTAAGGAACTGCATATTTAAATGTTTAGTAAGGTTTTTTTGGTCAATTTTTTTGTTATATGGATATAATTTTTTATATATTTAAACATAGTTAATTGTGTATATACATTTAAAAATTAATTACTACAAATATTTTGAATAGAAAATTAAGTCTTAAAACATTGTTCCATATTTTCTTTTACAGTTTTGTACTAGAACAGTATAACCATGTTTCGGAATAGTCTCAAGATGCTTCTTACTGGTGGGAAATCAAGTCGCAAAAACAGGTCAAGTGGTAAGTGACTATGCTACGTTGATTCTGTTTGATATTTTAGAAATATGTTTTTTTAAGGGATCTGAATTAGTGCTACAACCTTTTATTTGTTTAATAAATGTTTAATTTAGAGAAAAAGAAAATTTAAATTCCTTCAGGATACTCTTTTTTTTTAATCTCAAAGAGTTTTATTTATTATTTTCTCCCAAGCTTTTTTATGCACAAAAAATTATTAATTTTTAAAAATTTATATATGACAGTGGAATGCATTACAATTCTTATTATACATATAGAGCACAGTTTTTCATATCTCTGGTTGTATACAAAGTATATTCACACCAATTCATGCCTTTATATACGTACTTTGTGTTTTTTGTGTGTTACAATTCTTATTACACATATATACCACAATTTTCATATCTCTGTTTATATATAAAATATGTTGATACCCAATTCGAGTCTTTATACATGTACTTTGGATAATGATGTCCATCACATTTCACTGCCCTTGCTATTCCCCTGCCCACCTCTTTCCCTCTCACCTCTCTTCCCTATCTGGAATTCATCTAATTCTATCATGCTCCCCCTCCCTACCCCACTATGAGTCAGCCTCCTTATATCAGAGAAAACATTCAGCACTTGTTTTTTGAAATTGGCTATCTTCACTTAGCATTATCTTCTCCAGTGCCATCCATTTACCTGGAAATGCCATGATTTTATTCTCTTTTAATGCTGAGTAAAATTCCATTGTGTATTTGCCACATTTTTAAAATCCATTCATCCACTGAAGGGCATCTAGGTTGGCTCCACAGTTTAGCTATTGTGAATTGTTCTATAAACATTGATGTGGCTATGTCCCTGTAGTATGCTGTTTTTAAGTCCTTTGGATATAGACCGAGGAGAGGGATAGCTGGGTTAAATGGTGGTTCCCGTCCCAGATTTCCAAGGAATCTCCATACTGCTTTCCATATTGGCTGTACCAGTTTGCAGTCCCACCAGCAGTATATGAGTATACCTTTTCCTGCTATTCTGACTGGAGTAAGATGATATCATAAGAGTAGTTTTGATTTGCATTTCTCTGCTAGAGATGATGATCATTTTTTCATATATTTGTTGATTGATTGTATATCCTCTTTTGAGAAGTGTCTGTTCTTGTCCTTGGCCCATTTGTTGATTGGGTTATGTTTTTTGGTGCTTAGCTTTTGGAGTTCTTTATATATCCTAGAGGTTAGTGCTCTATCTGATATGTGAGGGGTAAAAATTTGCTCCCAGGATATGGGCTCTCTGTTCACCTCACAGATTATTTCTTTTGCTGAGAAGATACTTTTTATTTTGATTCCATCCCATTTATTGATTCTTGGTTTTAATTCTTGTGCCAAAGGAGTCTTATTAAGGAAGTTAGGGCCTAAGCCCACATGATAAAGATTAGGGCCTACTTTTTCTTCTATTAGAGAGTCTCTGGTCTAACTCCTAGGTCCTTGATCCATTTGAGTTAAGTTTTATGCATGATGAGAGATAGGGGTTTAATTTCATTTTGTTGCATATGGATTTCCAGTTTTCCCAGCACCATTTGTTGAAGATGTTATCTTTTCCCCTGTGCATATTCTTGGCACCTTTGATTATATAATTGTAATTTTGTGGGTTAGTCTCTGTGTCCTCTATTCTGTACCATTGGTTTACCAGTCTGTTTTGGTGCCAATACCATGCTGGTTTTGTTACTATTGCTCTGTTTTATAGTTTAAGGTCTGGTTATAGCAATGCCATCTGCTTCACTCTTCCTGCTAAGGATTGCTTTAGCTGTTCTGGGTCTCTTATTTTTCCAGATGAATTTCATGATTGCTTTTTCTATTTCTATGAGGAATGCCATTGGGATTTTGATCAGAATTGCATTAAATCTGTATAGTGCTTTTGGAAGCTAGTATATTAACATTTAGGATTGTTATGTCTTCCTAGTGAATTGACTCCTTTTACTTATAAGAAATGTTTCTCTGTTTCTAGTAATTCCTTTTATTTGAAAGTTTGTCTAATGTTAATATAGCTACTCCAGCTTTCTTTTGATCAGGATTTACAAGATATGATATGTTTCACTCTCTTACTTTCAATATTTCTGTATGATTATGCTGTTAATAACAAATAGTTGGATTTTTCCCCTTATTATTCATTCTGATAAGGTTTTTCTCTTAAGGAATACTTTGGTACATCCCTCATTTTTTTTTAGATATAATTACCTTCCTTTTTGTCTGAAGAATACTCTGTAGAATTTCCTTTAGTGAGGAATCTTCCTGTGACACCTTTACTTTGCTCTTATTTTAAAAATGTCTTTATTTGCCTTCAGTTTTAAAGGTTATTTTCCTTGGGTATAAAACTTGATTGGCAGTTCTTTTTCTTTTAACATTTTAAAAATGTTTCTCTATTGACTTAATTATTTCTGAAGAGAAGTCAGCCATAATTCTTATTGTTTTTTTCCTTGGACTAGTATAAGCTTTTTTGTGGGGGCGGTAGATAGGTGGCGTCTAGCAGCTTTACCCACACCCCGCCTCATTTCTTGGTTTTCAGCATTTGACTTTGCTATGCTTAGGTGTATGATTTTCTTTCTGTTATCTCATTTGGATTGTGGTGGGCTTCTTGAGTCTATATATTGGTCTCTTTCTTCAACTGTGGGAAATTTTAACCATAATCTCTTGAAATATTTCTTCTGTCCTTTTTTCACCATTTTTGGTGGGTCTTTAGTTTGTATGTTAGATTATTTGGTATTATCTTCCCTTATATCTCTTGAAGTATGTTCTTTTTCTTTTCTCTTTTTAAATTTGTTCTGTAATATTTTTTTTCTTTTGGTTAAATGTGTATTGGCCTGTCTCAAGGTTTATTGATAGTTTGTTTTGCTCTGTTCAGTCACAGCTTCTAAGCCCAGCCAATGCATTCTTAATTTTAGATAGTGTTTTTTAGTTTTAGGATACTAATTTTATTCTTTAAAAAATTTCATTTTCCTGTTGAATTTTTTTCTTTTCATTAATTTTTCCATCCTTATCTTTTATTTTAACTTATAATGTGTAACAATGCTAGTTTAATAGTTGATATTTTTGCTAATCCTCATATCTAGATTGTTGATGCATCTTCTCCTAATCACTTTACCACTTGATTATTGATCACATTTTTCATGTCTCAGTATTTTTCTGTTATTTAATTCATATGGTATTTAGAAAAAAAAAAAACATAGAGGCTGGAGTAAGTTATATATTTTCCTGGAGAGGGAAGCATTTTCCTGTGTGAGGCAGCTGTGATCAGGGTCTGATCACCTGTATTTGATGAGCTGCCATATTGGGTAATATTTAGATGGAGGTCTGTTCTATGTGAATCTTGGGCCTCTCCCTTTAGTAGGATTTCAGTATCTAAGCACCATCTAATTTTGGAACTCTTACTCAGCATTACAGCCAATCTTCCAGTATCCCAGATTATTGCCACCATGAATTTAGAAATAGTCTTGTGGGGCAAATCAGTGAATGGGGAGGCCTAACTTTGAATTTAAGATTCATTCACCTTCTGTACTGTGGTTGGCAAACCATGGCCTGAAGGCTAAAATGTCTGGTTCACCACCTGCTTTTGTTAAATAAAAGTTTTATTGGACACAGTCTAATTATTTCATTTATATACTGTTGATACCATGTCTACTTTCATGCTATAAGCAGAAGGTTCTGTACCTACAACAGAGACTCAAATATTTGGTCTGGCCCATTACAAAAAAAGTTTGATGACTCTTGTTCATCAGGCCTCTTTACATAGTCATTACAAGTTTACTGATTTCCCTTTATCTCATCTCATTATCTGCCTATGTAGATCCTTCTTCCTCTTGCTTAGACTTAGTAAATGGCCATCATGATATTAAACTAAATCAAATTGTAAACTGTCTAAGAAGAACCCTACAGTAGATTTCAGTAGGTCTTAGAATAAAGTTCAAAATCTCTTACTAAGCTTATTTAGTCTTTGATAGCATGAATGCTGCCTTCCTCTTCATTTTTTTTAAACTAATGGTCTTTCTTTTTACCCTTTTCCATCACAAACTATTTTATCACCCCTTTTACCCTTATAGTACATATCACTCTTTGAGTAATTTTACAGTATTTGCTTGTTTTGTTTTTTGTATTCTCTAAACCCTATAAACTCACTGTTTGAATGTTCCCAGTATCTAGAATATTGCTTTGAAATTCTTAGGAGTTCAATAAATATTGTTGAATTGATGAATATGTATACTTTTTTCTCTGACTTGTTTTTACTTGCATTTGCCCCTATCATGCTGCCATATTAATTTTCCTTAGAAACTTAAATTGGCAGTACCTGACCTGATCTAACTTCCCTAGCCTTATTCTTTTAACTGTTAGTCAGAAACTTTCTACTTTACCCAGTCAGTAATTTTAATGCCTTATATTATCTATACCCCTTTGATCATGACATTGATCCTGTCTGCAATAAACTTGCCATTTATTCTTTTCTTAAAAATACACTTATGTATTTATTTATTTTTGTGCTGGGGATTGAACTCAGGATCCCTGAACCACTGAGCCACATCCCCAGCCCTTTGTGTATTTTATTTAGAGACAGGGTCTCATTAGATTGCATAGGGCCTCACTAAGTTGCTGAGGCTGGCTTTGAACTCATGATCCTCCTGCCTCAGCCGCCTAAGTTGCTGGGATTACACGCATGTGCCACCACACACTTATTCTTGAGTTGTACTCAGTTATCAAAATCTAGTTTATATTTCACTTTGGCTCATAGTGCTCATTCTTTTGCCTATCCTACTATAGTGCTTGTATTTCTAATGTAAAACTTAATAATATAATGCTTTGTTTTATTTATGATTTTTCTAGAAATGCTTTTTTTTAGTACAGTTTAATTATCCTAAGGGTAAGGAATGAATACTACCATTTATTCCTACATTAGTTCATACTGCCATGATAGTTACATTTATATATCTATATCTGTATTTCATTGAAAGAGAATATAAAAGATCATGTAGTTAAACTTCTCTTCAATGAAGTGTGTGTAGAATAACAGTTAACTTACATTTACATGTGTTCTATGTTTCACAAAGGAATGACTTAAATATTTATTACCTCAGTTACTCTGTATAGCAAATACCACTCCATTTTATAGGGGAGAGACAAAAAGTCTTACTCAGAATTATACAGCTGGGGGCATAGCTCAGCAATGGAGTGTGAGTTTAGCATGTGGGTGGCCCTTGGTTCAATCCTAAGTACCACCAAAAAAAAAAAAAAAAAAAAAGGAAAAAGAAAAAAGCAAGTTATACAGATAGTTGGAATAGAAACCATGAAATTCTTATTTTACAGGTATTGTACTTACTGAGACAGTTGAGTGGAATTAAGATATGAGATCTGAGAACTTTATGTCTTTTCTTTGAAGTAGCAAGTCAGATGTTCAGATTTTGTTGCTCAGGATATGTTAAAGCAGTTTGTAGCCAAGAGGAGCTTCGTGTGGCATGGTTGAGATAGATTTTATTTTTTAAAACAATTTTTTTTTTTTGCATTTTTGCTCTTTGATTTTTTTCTTGTTTTTCATGGAGACATGAAATATAGATTTCAGTTACAAGTTGTGGTTGATTTAGCTCTAATAGAATTTTTAATTTGAAAATCACCCCATACCTTATGTGTAAATTAATATCATTTCTCCATAGTTTTCCTAATTACTAACTATATATTGATATAGTTGATACTGATTTTTTAAAAATGGTTATGCTATAGAATACATATTATTCTTAGAATTTTTCTTGCTTTTACATTCTTTCAGTATATACTGAAAATATTAGATGTCCTTAACTAGAATAGTACATAAGAATGTTAGAATTGGGGAAATAAAGTTTAATAATGTCTCATTTCCAGTCATGGATGATTTCTTCATTTTTAACTGGCTTGAGGTAGAGTGTTTGGGAATGAAACAGTTGAGAGGGCCAGCAAGTAGAATGTAATGATAAATAGTGAAAGCTATAGTGAAGAATTTTGGCAACAAGGTACCAAATATAGTCTTCGAATAAGCCAATGTAAGTTGATTTGGAGGAGTTGATTTCTGGGACTCTATAATATCTGTTCCTAATCACCTTTGACCTTATTTCGTATAACTCAATATTTTTTTTATTTTAATTTTTTATTTTTGAGGTGTTGGGGATTGAACCCAGGGTCTTGTGCATGCTAGGCAAGTGCTGTGCCACTGAATTACATCCCAAGTCCTTTTGAATTTTATTTTGAGACAGGGTCTTGGTAAGTTGCCCAGATTGGTCTTAAACTTGTGAGCCTCCTGCCTAAGCTTCCCAAGTGGCTGTGATCATAGGTGTGCGACATAATGCCTGGCTTACCTTTTGTTCTTTGTTCACCCCTTTTCAGCCAAGTTAGCTTTCTTCTGCTTTAAGGGCTTTTCTGCTTGCTGTTGCTTAATGCCTAGAATGTTAGTTAGCTCCCTTACTTCACCAGGGTCATTACTCAGATATCACCCTCTCTGTGAGATCTTTCCTAGCCCCACCTGATCTGAGATTCTAACTTCTTCTTTATGTCCCCCTTTAATTTCCCCGCCTCCTTTTAATCTTGCTTCTGTGGCAGTTATCACTTTTTAACATTTTTATATCTTGTTTTTCTGTTCTATTATCTGTCTTTCCTACTGGAATATAAGTTTTATAAGCAATTCATTCTGTTTTCCACTGCTATAATTTTAGCTCCTGTCTAGCATATAACAAGTGCTCAGTAATTTTTTTATGAATAAATAACATTTTAGGGAGGATCACTTTGACATATCCAAGCATATATATGATATGTCACTTATAATCCTATATTCATAAATTTGAGAGAACACAATAAGGAAAACTATTTAAGAAATAGATTCTGGGGGCTGGGATTGTGGCTCAGCGGTAGAGCATTCTTCTAGCATGGGCAGGACCTGGGTTCGATCCTCAGCATCACATAAAAATAAAGGCATTGTGTTGTGTCCATCTACACCTAAAAATAAATATTTAAAAAAAGAGTTAAAAAAAGAAATAGATTCTGATTTCTGATTTTAAAAAGGGAATTAAATAATGAGTTAAATATACAATTTATTCTTAATGCTATATTCTTCATTTCATGTATGTTGATATGTAATAATACTTGAACCAAGTTAAAATAATAAATTATTTGAATACTGTCAAATTTTCATCTGAATATATCTAGGTTTTTGTTTTCTTAGAAAACTTTAAATTAAAAAACTCTTGGTCACGGATTTGTGGTTTGCAAATTTGTGGTTTTTTACACCATCTTGTGGTCTCCTTATATAATTATTAATCATGGGTCTGTTTTCTTTGATGTATGGAAATTTTAATAAAAATCTTTGGCAGTGAAAAATCATGCTAGTGAAAATTTAATGGTAACGAACGAACCAAGAAGTAAGTGAGGTGCTAAGAGGAGAAAAAAATTATTTTTAAAAAAATTGATATGGGGGCTGGGGATGTGGCTCAAGCGGTAGCGCGCTCGCCTGGCATGCGTGCAGCCCGGGTTCGATCCTCAGCACCACATACAAACAAAGATGTTCTGTCCGCCAAAAACTAGAAAAATAAATAAATATTTAAAAAAAAAAAATTGATATGGTTCAACAACCATTGACTTCTTGTCTTCTGGGTCTCTAGAATGTATTTCTATAGATGGGAAGCATCTTTAGTATAATTTTTATGCCTCACTTTAAGGAAAGTCAGAAACTAAAAAATTCAACCTTAAAACAGTTTTCATACTTTCCCTCACCCTGTTTTCATAGAATTCTTCTATTGTGGCTTCCTTCATTTGACTCACTAGAAAAAAATAGACTGTCACATCTGCAGCCCACTTATTCCAGGGAACTGGGGTAGTTGCAAGAAGGTCAAATAAAGTGCCTGGAGACAGCATGAGATACATCTGATTTATGGGGGAAATTTTGCAAGGGATCAGAAACTGCTATAAGATGGATGAGTTTAGTGTTAGTATGCTGAAAAGACAGCACCTCTGTCCCTCCAAACATTTTGCCCGGCAGTGTCTCCTCATCCTCAGGGCATTTTGTCCAGTGTATCCGGCTAAATGAATGACATGTCCTTTTCACAGTGTCCTCAGTGATTTGTCTGTCCCCACTGAAGAGAGGCCTTTTTATATGTTAGGCTGCGGAAGCCGTGGCATCATCAACATTATCTTGCTTATATGACTAGCATCCGAAGGAACAGTTACCCTGGTATACATGCAAGAAAGTAGCTTTCTACAGATAACATTAACTTGCCCTAGTTCCCAGTTCATAAGAGAAACCCAGTGTCCTTCAAGGTAATATGATCTGGAATTTCCTGCCCAGTCTTGCTTTCACTGTTTCCTTAATTTGGCTCCTGGAGTCCTCTCATCTCCGCTCTCAGTAGTGATCATTAATTAAGGAGATACTGGACAAGAGGCGATGGGGCTGAAGTAAAGACAGACATAGAGAAAAAGGTAGGGCTGGGTGGGTAGCCAAATTAATGGAGTTTGATTGTCCTAGAGCTAGCTCAGCATGTTTATTATATCGGTTTCATCAAAAGGTTATTTGTGAGAAGGTTTCAGGAAAGCAGGCAATCTGAAGGATGCAGGACGGGTGAGACATTAGGGTCTTCTTGATATGCTCAGAATCCTCTATCCCCAGGTATTGGTGTCTGAACTCAAGGTCTGGAGTGATAATAGCCATATGCCTTTGCACATAGCCACCTTTGGCCTATACCAGCATAGCAACTTGATCTGCATCTTTGCACAGGCAGTTTCTAGTGCAGTGCAGCCCCATGAGAGTCAGACCATGATTCAAGCCACCACTCTTCACAGCTGGGTTTTTGAAATAGAAAGGAGGGTGGGGAATCAGGGACTTAGTGTTTTACTGTTCCGTTTTTCTTTAGGGATGATATATAGGCTAACTTACTTTTTTCCAGATTTAGAGTACTCTGATCTGTAGTCACGATTTTTCTTTCATTTGTTACAAAGTATCTTGCCATCAAAAATCTTGGTTCTTTAGAGGAGTTCCTAAGGGATCTTTAATGACTTACTTAGAAAGTAAGCCAGTGATGTTTCTAAACTAAGGATGAACAAGACAGGTTTTGTTTGTTTTTTCTTTTATGTTAATTTTAAAATATTTTAGTAAGTTGAAGGAACAAGTAGCATTGAAATGTCTTTTTTACCATTAGAATGGGAATTAAAGTTTTGCATATACAGAGGAGGTTAAAACTTTACTACTCTGGGCTGCTGAGAATTAAATTAGGAGAAAAAAATTAAATTAGGAGAAAAACATACATATTTTTACATGCACATGGACGACCCTTGTCTTATTCAGCTTTTTCACTGCTGTGACTAAAAGACCTGAGAACAATTGCAGAGGAGGAAGAATTTATTTAAGAGCTCAGAGTTTCAGAGGTCTCAGTCCATAGAAAGCCAGCTCCATTCCTCAGGGATAGAGGTGAGGCAGAACATCCTGGCACAACAGAGTGGCAAAGGGAAGCGACTCACATGATGATCAGAAAGCAGAAAAAGGAGACTCCGCTGGCCAGATAGGAAATGTGTACCCCAAAGGCACGTCCCCAGTGACTCACCTCCTCCAGGCACACCCTAGCCGCCTTCAGTTATCCCTCAGTTAATCCCATCAGGGGTTTAATTCACTGGGTTAAGACTCATAACCAAATCATTTCTTATCTAAACCTTGCATTGTCTCTCACATGAGCTTTTGGAGGACACCTCACACCCAAACCATAACACCCCCATAGGAAAATAAAATACCCAGAGAAGCAATTAAATCTGAACACCTTATAAGTTGGATGAAAAATAGTTAATTATGATGACAGGAGAAAGGGGCTTGGGTTAGAGCAGTTATTTGTGGAGAAGTAGAAAGACAAGGATTACTTTAATGAGGCTTGTTTATGCATATTTCCTTTGGCTATACCTTCTCATCTCTGATGATGATACTTTTTTCCTTGTATAGGTAGGTATCTTTCTATTGGAGTAGCATCTTCTCTTTTCAGAAAGAAAAAAAGAAGGTCAAAGTGCCATTCTTGCATCTGTGTTTTTTTTTTAATGCTTTAACTCAAAATAATCCTTATGCCAAAGTTGCCTTTTAGGGTGGCTTTTGCCACCCTTCTCTTGGTAACAACATTGTTCAATTTTCCTTTGAAATATAAACTTATTTCATGTAGTCAGTAGGATATATCATCAGTGAAGTAATATTGATAAAAAATCTAACAATATTTCTATAAAATAATTTTATTATCTTTGCATGAGTCTAGTATTGAAACATTCTTTACTTATGTTTATGAAGATTTAAAACTGGAAAATATTTTGTTCATCTCTTCATAGAGTTGATTTAAATTCAACATAGGTTTATTAAATGCTTATAATGCACTAGGTTAAACACTTTAACCAAATTTTTACTCATATATTACAGTCTGCATTAACTTGAAAATATGTAAAATTTGAAAAATTTGGGAATATTTCCTTTTTGCTTGCTAAAGATTTTGTTTTGGGGAGCATATGGTTTTAATTAGGAAAGAGCATGGCAAATAACATTTATAATTACTGTAAGACTGTTTAGGCAGTGGTGTCTTCCAGACCCAGAGTGTTACTGATAACAGAGATAGTTCTTATCTTTTGTATCCTTGATCCATAACAAAATGTTTTATAACCAATATTTGTCATATGACATCAGTTCTTGGAAAAAGCCATATTATTCCAGTCTTATATTTTGTTACTTTGAATATAATTCATTGGATATAATTCATTTTGAGCTAACTTAGCAACCTTTTAGAATAATGCTCTTCAATAGAATTTTCTGTGATGGTGGATATGTTTTATAAATCTTTGTCATCTGATACTATAGAGGAAAGAACTTTTTGCTATCTCCAAATCTCATTGAATAATCCCCTTCACAACAATTGTTTTTAGCGCTTATCATATATCAAGAATTGTGAAAGAATAGAAGTTCATCGGATTAGAAAAAGGGGAATGAAAGGAAGAGAGAGGGGATGGGAATAGGAAAGACAGTAGAATAAATCGGACATAACTTTCCTATCTTCATATATGAATACATGACCAGTGCAACCCCACATCATATACAACCACAAGAATGGGACCCTAATTAGAATAAGTTATACTCTGTGTATGTAAAATATGTCAAAATACACTCAACTGTCATGTATATATATAAAGAACAAATTTTTAAAAATGAAAAAATAATTGTGATACATGTTGTGGTACTTCCTAGTTTCAGGGACCTCTAAGTCTATAAATAATGGAGAGAGATGTATTTCTTTTTCTTTTTTTTAGATTTTAAGATAGTATTTATTTTAAAATGTAAAAGGGTAATTATTAAATGAAATTAAAAAAACAACAGAAAGGGGCTGAGATTGTGGCTCAGCAGTAGAGTGCTCGCCTAGCACATGTGAGGCCCTGGGTTTGATCCTCAGCACCACATAAAAATAAAATAAAGATATTGTGTCCAACTACAATTAAAAATAAATATAAAAAAAACAACAGAAAAGGAAAATTGAAAAAACATTTGAAGTGTTATTTTAAAATGTTAGGAAAAAAGAAAAATAGCAAGAAATCACAATGTATTAGAATATATGGGATATGTCTAAAATAATTTATAAAGACAAAATGTATACCTTCTGCAACATAAAGAGCCAAATGTGAGTTCAGTATATTGCAACAATCTCCTATGGAGAGAGATTTCTAAACCAATAGGAACAATACATTTGTAGAAGAGGCAAAAAGAAGAAGAAAATGCAATTGAATTTTGAAGAATAAGTAGATGGGGCTGGGAATGAGGCTTCGTGGTAGAGCGTTTGCTGGGATGGGTGAGGCTCTGGATTTGATTCCCAGCACCACAAAAAGGAAGGGAGAAAAACGGAAAATGAAGGATAAGTAGGAGTTAGAAATACAAATAGAGAAAGCAGAAATTGCCAGTAAATGGAGATAGGACACTATAGGGTCCATTCTGGTAATTGCAAAAACTCCGTCTATTCCTGGAACTTAAACTGAGTTAGAAAGTTAATAAGAAGAATAGATAGTTAATCATTCTTCAGATTTTGATGTGTTTTATATGCCACGCTAAAGAATTTGGATTATACCATTAATGTGGCAAGGGAGCCATGGCAGGATTTTAAATTGGAAGGAAAAATATTTTAACATCTAAGCTCAGTCCTCCAGATTCCAGATTTATTAAACTTGAAATTTTTAGAGGAAATGAGAACTTCATGTTAAAATTTTAAATTTGATTAGATACTATCTTCCCTGGTCAGTTTTATTTGCTATTGTAGCAGTTGGAATAATTATAATTACCAAAGACCCAACTTAAAATAACTGAGACATTAAGGGAATTTCTAAATTCACACAACTACAAATTTTGGAAGATTATAGATGAGTGAATTCTAAAGCACATCAGGATCACCAAAGACTTGGTTTGTCAGTTCTTTCTACTTTGCTATTTTCAGCACTTTGGTTGCTATTCTCATATTCCTTCTCACATAGCTTTGAGAGGACTACAAAATATTCAATTTTTAAATCCACACACAGTATTGTTCAATGACTAGTAGAACAACTGATCTTTTCTTGGGTACCTTTTTAACATTAAATAAAAGTTTTCTGAAAGCCACACCTTGGCTGCCCCATTCAGCTCACATCCCTTTACTCAAATTACCTTTCTTAAACCAATTAATTAAATTACATACCTTATTAAGATTTATTTGCTAATCAAGGGTCACCTCCTGGGGTTAGGCAGAGAACTAACCTACTGTGGAAGCAAATACTTAAAATAAAACGAAGGTTCTGTAAATGAAAGAAGGGATTGGATGGGCAACCAGTGGAACCTGCCACATTGTTTTTCTAACCTAGTTAGAGTTTATTTTTAACGTTATCAGTCTTTTTTGTACCAAGAATTGAAAGGACAAACTCACATTTGCCCAAATATAGGAGGGAGGGAGGGAGGGAGGGAGGGAGGGAGGGAGAGAGAGAGAGAGAGAGAGAGAGAGAGAGAGAGAGAGAGAGAGAGAGAACCTCCTTAAGTTTGTTAATAATATGAATATTTTAAAGACATGTAAAACAGTCATAGTGTAAATTGATCTATCTTTCTACTTGGAAGATCATTAAAGACTTGATTTCTGACCTGCAAAGCTGAGGACTAGGCCAAAACCCAGAGGATTTTAGCATGACAGGTCCTGCCTGGGAAACCAACCAGCTGATCATTCCAGAAGATGAATTTTTATTATAATTCTCAACCAGGGCAATTCCTTTCTAGTCTAAAGCAGGAATGGATGGGAGAATTGCTCTTATTTTTTCCTTCGATTTTTTTTTTTTTTGCTGCCACTTTCCATCCTAAACACAAAAGAGTTGGTTTGGAGAATGTTTAGTGGGAGAAATATAATGCTGAAAAATGAAAATGAATTTCAGTTAATACCTGGATGTATTTTTTTGCTCCCAAAATTTATTCTATTACCTCTGGCACCATATTAGTAATCAGAGTAGTCATTCCTTTACTCAAGATATTGTGTTAATTTGCCATTCTACTTTGTTCCTTTCTTGAAAACTAATGGTCATACTACAAGTAAATCAAGCTCCTTCCATTAACCTTTGAAACACTTCATACTCTAAGGCTAACATACTGTTAAATACTATCTAGACACATCATTCTTCCTCTTTGTGTTGTCTTTGTATCCCTGATTACTTAATAAGCACATACTATGGTCAGGTCAAGTACTTGGAACACAGTTTACTTAGAAATGAAAGACATCACTTTTAAAAAATTATATCACATGACAAAAGCAAAAACATACTATTAAAATAAAGTATAAGAAATATTATGATAAAGTTCTACACCAGATGTACTGGAGTGCAGAGGAAAGGCTTCATCCCACGCTGGAGGGAAATGTAGCAATTCTTGGAGGAGTTGTTGGCTATCAATGTGCCCACAAAGTAGTTAGCTAGTTCAAGAAATGGGGAAAAGGAAGCTTCAGGTAGAGGGTACATTAAGTAGAAGAGCATGAAGTTGTGGGAGAGCTTGACACATTAAATGAATTATATACAGTTAGTTTGGGTGTTTTTCTTGACTGCCATTTCTAACATTTACTTGCATGTCTATCTCATTCTTTTTTTTTGGTACTGGGGATTGAACTCAGAGGTGCTCAACCACTGAGCCACACCCTATCCCTTTTTTATATTTTATTTAGAAACAGGGCCTCGCTGAATTGCTTAGGGCCTTGCTAAGTTGCTGAGGCTGGCTTTGAACTCATGATTCCCCTGCCTCAGCCTCCTGAGCCACTGGGATTGTAGGTGTGTGCCACTGCACTTGGCTATCTCATTCTTTTTTTGATCTAACACATTAGTTTCCTGTGCTATTCAGTTCAAATAATGAAGCATGGCTACCAATATCTGAGTTTTGTATCTTAACAGTCCAGGCACCCAGAGGGGAATACTGACTCAATTCTAGATGCCGATGGATAAATTAACTTTGGCCTAATTTAGATCTGGTATCCACCCTTGGACAAGTCAGTTACATTTCAGAATAGGGTTTGTTTGGGTACCATTTGTAATCATCTCCTCTTGGGTCAAGTTGGGCACTTACCCCAGTGAAAATTAACTGTGGCGGAGGAGGGAATAAATTAGTAGCTGAATGGTAGGTAAAGGGCAGTTCTCAGAAAGGGATATGTGTGATGTTGGTTAAGCAGAATAACACCTGTCATCTTTAGGTGTTATTACGGCAGCATCCAAGTGAGATAATGACAGTCTGAACTAAGAGGGTGGCAGCGGGGATGGAGAGATGTCAAAAAAGAATCAACTGAACTTGATGTTTATTTATGAATGAGGGACTATAGTCACATTTTTTCATTTACTCACTGAAATATTTATTGAGTGCTTGCTATATGCTAGATGTAGTTAGAGCTTCTAGGGATACAGCACTGCTATAGATCAAGACTTCTGACATCAAATACACCCCCACATTAAGCTATTCTCCAACTCTCTGGATGCCAACTGAGTGTCCCTAAAATTCAATTCTGATACTACCCAGTGTTCTTGCAGACCCCACCAGTAAGAAGTCCCACATGTCTGCCTTCCCCTTTTAGATACCAGTGGCAAATCTTCAGGGGTTCCCATGACCACTTTCTTGAGTTCAATAATTTGTTAAAGTGGCTCAGACAACTGAGGAAAACACATATATTTACTGTTTATTATAAAGGCTATTTCTTTTATAATAGCAAGATAAAGTGGTATATAAGATGAGGTCTGACATGCTGTACACAGGTATTTCTATCCTTGTGGAGATGGGGTATGCCACCCTGTCAGCATGTGGATGTGTTCACCAGGATACATTGACTGACCAACGACTCTATTGGTTTGAGTTTTTATGCAGGCATCATTGTGTAGGCATGATCATTTAATTCATTGATTATTGGTGTTTGTACCTGATCTCAGTCCTTTCTCTCCTTTTTTTCTCCTCTCCAGATGTTAGGGAAATGGAGCTCAAAGTTCCCTCTAATTACATGATTGGTTCTTTTGGCAGTTCAGCCACTTTCCTGAAGGTATCCAGGGGTTTTCAGCCACCAGTCATCTTATTAACAAAAACCCACTTTTTCTTATCACTCCATTTGTTAAAATCTCAAAGGTCCTAGTGTTACAGGATTGGGGGCTTCTTAGAAACTGAAGCAGTATGGAAGTCCCCCTTCAGATCCTGATCCTTGTGATCAAATCAGAAAGATTTCAGACATGTCACTCAGAGGAAAGGGAATAAGGAGATAGATACTCTCAAGGGAGAAAAAGGGTCCTCTCAGGAGAGGGACACCTCTCCTGCCCTCCAGTTTTATTGGAGTCCCAGTGAAATTTCCAGAGAGTCTGCCAAGGTCCACCTCTTGACTTTTAACTGACAGCAGGGTGACATCAGACTTTCAAGTCCCCACTGCCATGACCGCTCTAGGTCACTTTTGTCCTTGCTGACGTAGTCTAATTAGAACCTGTTCTTAGAGATTTTATGGTTAGAGGGAATTATCCTTATCTTGTGAGTTCTAGAATCTGGTCTGTGAAAGGGTCACAAAAGTCCCTGCTGCATGATAACTTGTGTTCCTCTTATCAGAATTATTTCAAGTCTGCATTTCTCCTGCCGATAATTTCTCCTGCTGAGAAATGTAACATATCCTGTCCACTTTTTTTCTTTCTATTTTTTATTATTATTTTTTAATTTATATATGATAACAGAATGCATTACAATTCATAATACACATATAGAACACAATTTTTCATATCTCTGGTTGTATACAAATTATATTTACACCAATTCTTGTCTTTATACATGTACTTTGGATAATGATGACCATTACATTCCACTATCATTTCTAACCCCATACCCCCTCCCTTCCCCTTCCACCCCTCTGGCCAATCTAGAGTTTGTCTATTCCTCCCATGCTCTCCTTCCCTACCCCACTATAAGCCTTCTTAGAGAAAACATTCAACATTTGTTTTTTTTTGGGGATTGGCTAACTTCACTTAGTTATCTCCTCCAACTCCATCCATTTACTCGCAAATGCCATGATTTTATTCTCTTTTATGGCTGAGTAATATTCCATTGTGTATAGATGCTACATTTTTTTTTTATCATTCATCTACTGAAGGGCATCTAGGTTCATTCCACAGTTTAGCTATTGTGAATTGTGTCTACTTAAATTAGGAAGGGCTGCAGGTTTTTAAAAGTGAAATTGCTTTTTAAAAGTGAAAGTCAGCACAGTGGGCCCATTTTATAGTATCATTACATTTTCTAGAATTTTATCTCATGTTCTACCATTCATGTCTGTCTGCCCCCATTATTAGAAGCTCCTATATCTAACCTGGAAACTAAGGCCAAGTATTATAATGAAAGATGCTCTCCTAACTCTCAGGAAATTGCAAGAGTTTTTGAAGCTTTGTTTCAGGAATTTATAGGACAGAGACCAAATATGTATTATGTCATGCTGTGGTAATCATGTAACTCACAGAACATATATTCAAGGAAGACACCATGTATCTGATATACATTTGTGTGTGAATGGTGGTGCTATTCTTTTTGATGTAAGGGGAGAAGTAATGAATTTATTTTAGGGTATTTGGATATCCAGGAACGTTAGGTAAATGAGTTAGTGACCCAGAGGAGAAGGCAGAGGAGGACATCTAAAATTGGAAGTTATGACCATCCAGTGGTAACTGAAGTTTAAAAAAATTATAGCATATATTGTGGTGTGTGTGTGTGTGTGTGTGTGTGTGTGTATAGTTACTGTCACAATTATTATACATCATGATGTTCTTTTCTAGTTATAGTCTTCTGCAACCAATGAGCTGTTCTCCATTTCTGTAGTTTTGTTGTTTTTTTTTTTTTGAAGAATGTCATATAAATGGAATACTGCAGTATGTGACCTTTTAAGACTGTCTTCTTTCGTTTGGCTTAATGCCTTTGAGATTTATCCAAGTTGTTGTGTTAAGCAGTAGTCTGTTTCTTTTTATTGCTGAGTGGTATGCTATTGTATGGATGTATCCTGGTTTGTTTATTCATTCACCCATTGAAGAACATTTGGGTTATTTCCAATTTTTTTGTGATTATAAATAGAGCCACCATAAATATCCATGTACAGGTTTTTGTGTAAACATAAATTTTCACGTCTCTAGGGTCAATGATTAGGAGTAGGATTATTGAATTATATGGTAAGTGTATATTTAACTTAATAAGAAACTGCCAGACTGTTTTCTGGAGTGGCTATTGCCATTTTCATTCCCAGTCATAATGTATAAGAGTTCCAATTGCTCCATATCCATGGTAACACTTGGTGTTGTTAATTTTTTTTTTAATTAGGCATTCTATTAAATGTGTAGTGGGGGATGGGGTTGTGGCTCAAGCGGTAGAGCGTTCGCCTGGCATGCGTGCAGCCCGGGTTCAGTCCTAAGCACCACATACAAAGATGTTGTGTCCGCCGAAAGCTAAATATTAAAAAAAATTCTCTCTCTCTAAAAAAAAGTTTAAGGAAAATGCAAAACAATAAATGGTGATATGTAGTGAAAACCTTTAAAAAATGTGTAGTGGTATTTCATTATGGTTTGAATGCTTTTCTCTACTGGCTGATGAATGTCTTTTCATGTTCTTGTCTTTTATATATCCTCTATGGTGAAGAGTATTGCAGATCTTTTTAACCTATTTTTTCACTAGGATTTTTTTTGATTTTTTAGTTTTGAGAGTTAATTGTGTATTCTAGATACAGGTCTATTATTGGATGTGTGTTTTGCTTATTTATTCTTTCAACATTGATGAGTTTACCATTCTTTTAGTGAATAATGCATTTGGTATTATATCTAAAAATTGGGGACTGGGTGTGTAGCTCAATGATAGATGTGCTTAGTTTGTGTGAGGCTCTGGGTTTGCTCCTCAGCACCAAAACCCCCCACTAAAACAAAACAAAAACCCAGACCTAACCAAACACAAACAAAAACCTCCCCACACTCTTCTGTATCTAAATCCTTCTGGGATTTTTGTTGGAGTTACATTAAATCTGTAGATCAATTTGGATAGAAGTAATGTTTGTGCCAAGTGGGGTCTTCTAGTTCATGTACATGTATCTTTCCATTTATTTAGGTCTTATTCGCTATTTTTCATCAGAATTTTGTATTTTTTAGCAAGCAGATCTGATGCATATATTAATAGACTTATTTTTTAAAATTTTTGTTTTTTGGTACTGGGGATTGAACCACTGAGCTACATCCCCAACCCTTTTTATCTTGTATTTTGAGAGAGAGTCTCATTAAGTTATTTAGGATCTTGCTGAGACTGGCTTTGAACTTGTGATTCTCCTGCCTTAGAGTCCTGAGGCTCTGGATTACACATGCATGTGTCACATACCTGGCTTATTAGACTTATTCTTAAGTATCTCATCATCACACACACACCCCGCCCCTTGTTCTTTGCTTTCCCTTTCTCCCTTTCCTCTGGTATTGTTTTTTAATTTTTGGTTTCTAATTGTATATTGCTAACATGTAAAGCAAACAGATGTATAAATATATAAATGATTGATTTTTGTCTTCTGACTTTGTATCCTGTGACCTCACTTATTAGTTCTAAGAAGTGTTTTTGTTTTGTTTTATTTCTTGTTTTTGTTAAATTCCTTTGAATTTTTAAAGTGGACAGTGTCTTCTGAGAATAAGGAGTTTTATTTCTTCCTTTCCAGTATGTATGCCCTTTATATTCTCCTGTGACTTGCCAATACTAGTATGACAAGTATCTAAGAGTGATGAGATGTGGGTGTCCTTGTTTTCTCAGCGATCTTAGTTTTTCACCACTAAGTAGTTTTTTTTTTTTTTTCATGGTTAAATTTTGTTAAAAGCACCAGTAATATTAGCATGTGATTTTTTTTTCTTTGAACTGATGTGGTGGACTACATGTAATAATTTTAATATATTAAATTAGCTGAGCATTTTGAGTATAAACCCCATTTACTCATAGTGTGTTGTGTGTTTTACACATTACTGCATTTGATTTGCTAATATTTTGTTGATGATTTTTCCATGTTCATAAGAAATTTTGGTCTTTTTTTTTAAAGTGTGTTAATTTGGTTTGTTATCTATGTAATTCTGCCCTCATAAACTGAGTTAGGAGTGTTTTCTTCTCTTCTGGAAGAAATTTTGTAGAATTGGTGTTATTTCTTTAAATGTTTGATGAAATTCATCTGTGAATGTCTTATGTATTTGGGCCCGAAGGTTTGTTTTTCATAAAGATTTTTTAAGCCACAAACTTGATTTGTTTGATAGTCACAGGAATATATGAGTTATTGTTTAATCTTGGGTGAGTTTTAGTAGTTATTTTTATTCAGTGATGTATTTGGAAGAGCAGGTTCTTTTACTGAAGTTGTGTGACCTTGAGAAAGTTACTTTAGCTTTAATCTTACTGCTCCTTAATTTGTTTATCTGAAAAACCAAAGGGTTAAGTCTACTTTTTTAATGGTTTCTTTTAGTTCTAAATTTTGAAATCCTGGTAAGATAAAAGTTGCTGGGGGCTGGGGATGTGGCTCAAGCGGTAGCGCGCTCGCCTGGCATGCGTGCGGCCCGGGTTCGATCCTCAGCACCACATACAAACAAAGATGTTTGTCCACCAAAAACTAAAAAACAATAAATATTATTAAAAAAAAAAAAAAAAGTTGCTGGGTGTGGTGGTACATACCTGTAATTCCAGCAGCTAGGGAGGCTGAGGTAGGAGGATCCTGAGTTCAAAGCCAGCCTCAGCAACTTAGCGAGGCCCTAAGCAACTCATGGAGACCCTATCTCTAAATAAAATACAAAATAGGCCTGAGGATGAGGCTCACTGGTTGAGTACCCCTGAGTTTAATCCCCAGTAACCTCCCCCTCCCCCCAAAAGTTTACGTATTTTATGTGAAAGGATTCTGAGTCTCTGTTTCTTGACTCATTTGTCATTTATTGACCATTGGGTTTACTTTGGCAGATAAGAAACAGAAAAGTTTCATATTTTATTTTAATAAGTTGTATTTTGATGAAAAGTATGGATGGAAGCAAGCCTAATTTTGCACTTGATATTCTGATGGTATGTGAAAAAAATACTTTTATAAGCTAGTTTATAGGAAGATGTAAGACGTTAGTTTTTAATGTTCTATTTTCTTGAAAAAATAAATGATCAATTTAGGAATTTTAGAGCTATTAGAAATGCATTTCTCTTTTGGTGATTATTCTGATCTAAATGATTAAAAAGTCATTCATGTTTGGCTACTTAATAGAGGCAATGTCTATGTAAGTATTTTATGTAAAAATCATTTTTTAAAGGTGGCACATTGTTGTGCATTCTGTCCATTTGTTGGGTTAAAGCAAAATGAAAGTAGCACACAGATTTACTGCTGAAGGAAACATTAAGTTGCAGGCTGCAGCTGGAGGATTTTACGTAGGCACCTGTGGGTTTGAGTGCGTTCAATATACAGACTGCAGTAGGAGGCTGGCACTGACTCTGCTGACTCCAGTACACTCCTTCACTGCTGTTCTGCCGATTTCTCCACTGTCCAGAAGACAGACAGAATGGTGCAGCACGTTCAGGGCTTGGGGAAAAAATAACCGTCAATATGATTCAGAGGTGGGTTTGCTACACTGAATAGGAGAAAAAAAAATAACAAGACTAAAGGCTTAGGTATAGTTCAGTATGCTAGTTGTTCTTAGCTCTTTGAATATTTAATTATGACTGTTTAAGAATGAACTGTTAAGAGTTCTGAAATCTGCATGCCCTCCATATAGAGAGGTTCAGGTATATTGCATGTATAATATTAGTAAATGCATGTATGGTAGCTTATAAACAGATTTATTTCTCTATGTGCAGTTTGTATATATAAGACATACATATAGTTCTGTGTTTATGAAAGGTTTTTGTTAACAGTTGGTATTAGATTTTTTTAAAAGTATGCACTTAAAGGTTTTATATTTTCTCTTGTACACATTTGTCGCAGCTCCTGTCAATGTCTCTTTCCTTATATTGTTCATTTTGTAATAGCAGAAAGCATTAGTAGAGCATGCTCTGATGAGATGTGGAAAAATCAGTAGAATGAGTACTGGAGTTGGCACTTCATATTTTATTGATGACTGTAATGCAGTGTGAGTTCGCATTGCACATAGTCATGATTTAAATGATTACTTCTCTTATGAAAGCAAAATGTTTCTAAGAACGGCCATGTTGTAGACAGTGAGTTTAAAATAAAGGAGAGAAGTGGGACAAGTAAAATATTTCTGTCCTTGGTTTGTTGAGCAATGCTCAGCATTGACTCAGGCACTGTCATTTTAGAAGTACAGTATAGAAACAATTGAACATCATGCATAGAAAAAACATGGAGGTTTGGTTCCCACCCCCTTCCGGAAGCACTTTGCTTATGTGCTCGTATATTTTAGGCTTCTATGGCTGCACGCTTTTGGGGAACTGTCCAGTTGAGACAAGATGTTTTCTTAAGCCACACCCAACAGAGTCAGCTTTTTAATGCTTTGGGGCACTATTTTAATCCTGTGCTGATCTGTAGCTATCATCTGTGGGATGCCTTCGAGTAGTAAAAAGAAAGCATATACTATATTTACAGATTCTAACTTAATATGTTTTTGCACATCTGAGTTAGTGTATTAATAGCACAGAAGAGCAGTTTTTAAGTTATGCAGTGTTATCTCTGGCAGAGAGAGAGGGAGAGAGAGAAAGGGAGAATGAGAATGAATATATTTGTATGATTCCATTCCAAGTGTTCTGATTATGTAGGTAACAATGCTGCTGATATATTATTTTGGTTAGTATTGTGGGTATGACATTCAGAGTTCAGATTTTCCTAAATACTTGGCTTTTTTTTTTTTTTTTTTGCTTTAAAAATTTTTGGAAAAGATTCAGCCCTACCTTAAAAATCTGTTTATAACATTTAATTCTGTAATAAAGAAATTTTATTTTGTGATAAGAATTAACAACTGTATGGTTATCTGCCACTGTTAGATTACCTCACCTACTTTACTGTAGACAGAAATAATAAGGAATCAGCATTAATTTTAACAGTCTGCAGAGTGTTCATATTGTATATTTTCAAAAACCCTCTTAGACAAATCAAATTCATTCTTCTCCAAAAGAGGGGATAAAAGGTGCTATATTTTGATTTTTATCGATGAACACAGAATAATATGGGATTTTTCATGTGCCAAATTAAGTGACAGTAAATAGCTAACTATAGGTTGAAATATACTATATTATTAGAATGTTTCATGTATCTAAAATGTTATATAACCCTGATGGAATGTTGCAGATGAAACAAAGAAATCTGATTGGCTCATCACCAAGCAGCAGCCTTGAAATCCATTCTGACCAGAGGCTTCCACAGCAGCCCTAGTAGTTAGTTAACATCACAGTAAAAACAAATGCCTTGGAGATGAGGAGGAGTTTGGAAGAGAAAATGAGATTGCTAAAGCTAGTCCTTAATCCTTGTTTTTGAGACTTTTTTTTTTTTTTTTTTGCTTCCCAGGCCTTTTTTCCCTTTTCAGTAATCCCCCCACACACCTTTTTCCCTTCACTTACTATAAGAGAGTATTATATCCTATCAAGTTAAGGAAATTTCTAAATAGTATTGTGTAATGAACTAGAAGAGTCTCTAAAAATTTTAGAGTTTTATGTTAAGTGATAGAATGGGTTAATGAATAATATAATTTCAGAACATTTATTAAATATGGATGAATGGTACTTGGTGAAGGAAGGGAAGGATGTGATAGAATAAAAGAGTTCTGAGGAACAGGAACTAATCATAATTCTTTGGCCCCAGCCTTCTTCATCATATTAAAATTGCATTAGATAATTTGTCATCTACGACTTTGTGATGCTTGATAAGGGCACATTGTTATTGACATTCAGATAGCAAAATGTTTCAAGTCAGAAACAGGTGGAGAATTGTTTGCTATCTGCTGGCTATTAGAAATACCCTTGAGATGTGAGAATAATGTATGTTAGCCTTTATGTATTTATTGTTATTGGCTAGATGATCTGAACTGTGAATGAGTATTTAAGAGAATGAATTATATTGAAAGGAAATAGAAAAGCATTATAAAATAAGACATATTTAAAAGAAATATTCATATGTAGGTATAGTCTGATAAATATAAACTATATCTTATAGGTTCCATTTCTGTGCTTATTTTCTAAATTATCCAGTATGCTAATAGAGTCAGACTGAAGGCAGCTGGCTGCAAGTGTTACAAACTGAAAACAAAATGGCTGGCAAGGATTAGTATTGAAATTTCTAACAGAGTGCTAGATGCAATTAAGCTATCTTTCATTGATGGAGACTGTTACAAAGTAAAATGAAGAAGGAATGGCTGGTGTATGAAATGTTTTTGGCAATAAATGAACATTGTTTTATTAAAGAAAATGTACAAATACTCTTATAGCATAAAAACAAAAGATTTTATACTAGAAATAGAGTAATTCGTTTTCAGCTAAGTGATAAAAATAAACCCTTGGTAATATTCATTTAGCTGACATAGCCTTTGTGTAGTTCTAATGTCCAGGTAGTTCCTGAGGGCATTACTTAAGAGCAAAAGAAATAAAAGAGAAAGAATTTGTTACATACTTGGAATGGGGAAAATTGAGAGATAAGTTTCTGGAAGATTTATTTATGGGTATTTTAGGTTAATCTACATTAAAGATGGAATAACAGGAAAATTTAGAGATAAGAATGAAAATATGGTTTACAAAATGACAATATACATAGGTTTGTATTTTTTTCCTATATATCTCTATCCTTTCAAGCCTTTTCCATGGAGTTTTAACAATTGTTGGAGTTTTAACAATTGTTGAAAGCTCCAGAGGCTTAGGCATTGCAATTGTTGATAAGCTTGGGTAGGTTGAGAAATAGCTTCAGGAATTAATTAATTATTGGTTGAAGACTGTACATTAGTTCACATATCTCTTCTTTGCAATGGTTATGTACTTTAACAGGACAAAAATGTAATTTTGTTACTTCTGTTTCTCCAGTACATAGTACAAGACCCTAGCACTTAGTGGGCTCCCAGTAATTGATGAATGAATAGTAACAGCAAGCACACACACATATGTACATAAATACATAATTACATTAATTTAATTTTCAAAAATAATACTTTACTTCAATAGAATAAAGTAATATTTTTTTCTCATTTAGCAGATGAAGAAACTGAGCAGAGAGAAAAAGATATTTAAGTGACTTGACCAAAATCATATAGTAATATTGGAGCCAAGATTTGTACTAGTGTGTTTTGGAACTCTTTCATCATCTCTTTTCCCAGTAACTGAAGATTAAGATGTGTTAGTATTCAGTTGTATCATTAGCCCTTGAAAGCATACATTGTGCATATATTCTGGCAGAAACTGCAGAGCTGACAAAATCTTTTTGCTACATCTTTCAAAACTGCTTTAAGTGATATTTTGTTTGTTCAATCATTTGGCTACAGCTTGATAAGGTAATTCAGATGTACAGTTCTGAAAGCTATTTAAAAGCCCATAGCAAGTGTATGTAGGAAGCAGTTAGTTGGGAAATTGTGTTAAGCTTTTTTATTCCTCACAATGAATGTAAAAATCTAATGAGATATCAAGTACAATTCATTAAAAGTTCTGAATATTTCAGAACTTTGTCTTCTCTTGATCTCTTCATTTTCAGTTCTTTAATTTAGCATTTCATCTCATCTCATTTAAATTACTATGTCTCTAGTTTCTGTACCCTTTAGTTCATCTTCTATTTTGCTGTAAGAATGAATTTTCTGCTGGGCCCGGTGGCTCACGCCTGTAATCTCAGCAGCTCCAGAGGCTGAGGCAGGAGGATCACGAATTCAAAGCCTGCCTCAGCAAAAATGATGCCCTAAGCAATTTAGTGAGACTCTGTCTCAAAAGAAGAAATAAAAGGGACTGAGGATATAGCTCCATAGTAAAACACCCCTGGATTCAATCCCCAATACAAAAAAAACCCATAAAAATAAAAAATAAAATAATAAAATAATTGATGTTTGAATCTCCTTTATAAGAGATGAAAAATCCCATAATAAGTATATCCATGACAACTTTTACTTTACTATTGAATATTTTAAAAGTTACTGAAAGGGTTGGGCTGGGGATGTGGCTCAAGCGGTAGCGCGCTCGCCTGGCATGCGTGCGGCCCGGGTTCAATCCTCAGCACCACATACAGACAAAGATGTGTCCGCCAAATATTAAAAATAAATATTAAAATTTAAAAAAAAATAAAAAATAAAAAATAAAAGTTACTGAAAGGGGACTGGGGGTTATAGTCAGTGGTAGAGTGCTTGCCTGGCTTGTGCAAGGCACTGGGTTTGATCCTCAGCACCATATAAAAATAAAATAAATAAAATGAAGGCATTGTGTCCAACTACACCTAAAAAATAAATATTAAAAAATCATTTAAATTTTTCCAAAAGGTATAATTCTGTCTATATCATTCTATGACTTGCTTTTTGCTCTTTTGGGTTGTAATTTCTTTCTTTTATATATAGTATTCTATTCTATGAACATAGTTTCTTTCATCTATTTCACTCCTGATAGAAATTTGAGTTTATTTCCTTTTGTTGTTGTTGTTGTTGATGGTGGTGTGGCATATGTGTGTGATTACAAATAGTGCTGCAGTATGTGTCCTTATACTGGAGTTTTTCTGAAGGCTGTACTCAGAAGTAGAATTGCCAAACGTAGATTCTGTTTTCACCTTCACTAGATAATTTCTGCATTGTTGGCACTATACCAATTTGTATTCTTCTCAGAAGTATTTGAGAGTTCCTGTCTTGCCATATCCTTGCCTTTGTTCATATGGACACACTTAAATTTTTTTCTGATCTTGTGGGTGGAAGATAATATTCTATTGATTTAATTTCTTTGTTTCTCTTTTCTAGTGAGGTTGGATATCCTTTCATGTATTCCTAGTCCTTTAAGTAAAATTTTCTTATTTGCTAATAACCTTATCCTAGCCTTTATGCATTTATATATTGAATTATTTGCCTTTTTCTTATTGGTTTATAGGAATTCTTTATATATTCTAGAATGGTTCAGCCAGCTGTAGCCCATGAACCAAATTTAGCCTACCACGTTGTTTTTGTGCAACTTTTGAGCCAAGAATAGTTTTTACATAAAAGAATTCAGAAAAAAAATTAAAGGAGATTAGAGTGTCATTTTCATGATGATATGAAAATTATGTGAAATTCAGATTTAAGTGTCCATGAATAGCTTTATTGGAATATAAGCACACACATTATTTACATATTTTCTGTGCCTGCTTTTGTGTTAAAATGAATGGCAGAGTTGAGTATTCCTGACAAGAAATCATAGGGTCTGCAAAGCCTAAACTATTTAATCTCTTCCTGTAGTTTACAGATCTCTGTTCTAGATTGATCCTTAGACTGCAGATAATGTATACCTTGTATATATATCTGACTTAAAACTTTGCTTTTGGTTTTAATATCCAAACTCCAAACTTCTGTTGAAGAGAAATTAAATTTTTAGTTTATTCAATTATTATCTGTTGTTGTTCATTCTGCATGTTGTTTCAGAATGAGATCACAAATATGTTTTTCTATATTTTCCTGAAATAGTTGCAAGATTTCCTTTTTTACTTTCAATTTTTCAATGCAATTGAATTTGTATATTTTCTCTTAATCCTTTGGTAAAAGGATTATGGTGTAAAAAGAATATCTAATTATTTTTATAAAAGGATTATAGTGTAAAAATTAGAGTATCTAATTATTTTTTTTCTCATGGAAAAAGGCAGTTTTCTTTTTCTCCCCTTTCCACTTTTTTAAAATTGGTGCATTACAGTTGTACATAATGATGGAATTTGTTGTTATATATTCATATACTCACACAATATAATAATATAATATGGCCAGTATCACTCCCCAGCAGTTCACCCCTCCTGTCCCATCTCCTTTTCCCTAGTTCTTTTCCTCTACTGATCTCCTTTTGATTTTCATGAGATCCCTGCAAGAAGGGCAACTTTGTTTGTTTCCGAAGGGCCTCTCTTTTCTCTAGTGATATATAATGCAAACTTGCTCTTATATGCAGAGTCTGTTGAGAGTGTGTGTGTGTGTGTGTGTTTGTTTGCGCATGAGTCTGTTTTCTGAATTCTTTATTTTTTAGTCTTTGATTAAATATTTGTATATTCAATTTGGTCCTCATAATTTGTGTTATCCAACCACTTAACTCATTGTTGTATTCACTTTTATTTGTTTTTTTTGGGAGAGGAACACAAAATGAAGTAGATATCACTAGTAAGATCCTTACTAGTGACAATTCTAGGGAAAAGAATATTGTTTTTGAATTTTGTATATTGCATATAGCAGGTCATATTGTTAGCTTTAATAGCAATTTTTTCTTAAGACATTTGATCTCAATTTTTGTTTTCATTACCATTATTACAATCAAACAATAAATGTTAGGTACCCACAAGTATATAGTATTATGCTAAGTACTTTAAAAACATTTATGTATAACTTATAAAAGCAAAGAATTACTTAGGCATAATAGGAAAGAGTATCATTTATTTGAAAAAACTAGTTGAAGCATATTTAGATAATATCGATCATTTGGCTTTCAAATACTTCTGTCTTTTAAATGAATGTCATTGTATTTAAATATACTTATCCAGTAAAAAACAAAAAGAAGTTGTGTCTGGGAGTAAAGTGGAAAGGGATAGATTTGATTTTTCTAGTTTATGAGTAGCTAACATTTCTATATTTATTAAAAAGTAAGAGAATATAAGGGTTTATTTTATTGTAAACCAGTGTGACATGAAAGAATAGGAACTCTCTTATAACTAATATTGTTGAAATGTCTGTATCCTCATATATAAGGGCAGGAATTTGTGGTGAAAACCATTTTATCTTGACTCCCCAGATATGTAGTAATTGTTTCCCCAGTGTCTGCTTTAAATACCTGAAGGTAGAGCTAAAAAACTGAAAGAAAGCCAAATTAGGAAAACATCCAATTAGAAATGAAGCTGGCAAAGTGAACTTTGATAAGAATTTTTATCTCTTCTAATGGGAAATTATTTAAACATTTTAAGTATTAAAAGGGGTGACTATTATATTTTTAGTCTAAATGATTACTCACCTACTTTGTAGATATGTTTAGAAGAGAATGGATATTGGAATGGATACAGGTTAGAGATGGAAACAGGTAGCTAGGTTCAAGAGACATTTAGGAGAGAAAATCAACAATATTTAGTGATAAATTCATTGAGATAGAGTGCTCAATGAATGGAGAGGATCAGATTTGAAAGGGCAAGAGGTAGTTTAGAATTTTATGTTTGGATATTTAGAGTTTACGATATACTTTACAATGTCAATTGTTATATAGACAGATCTTTCCAATTTATTAATTGATAGATAAAAAGGGGCACCCTAGTAGAATAAATAAATCAGGTCTAGTTTCAAAGCTTGGATTTTGCACTTTCTTACTCTACAACAGTCTATTGGCTATTTCCTGACACTTAGTAAGGGCCAAATAGATGATGGCTATTTTCATTAATGTTGGTACACTCTAAAAAGCTAAAGCTTTGGTATTTTTGTTCACTTACATGGGCTATGTATTTATGTACACACACATTTATTTAGTTTCATGGTATCAATGTCATGTAGTTTCTTTTATTGTGGTGCTGGATATTGGGTAAGTGCTGTAGCACTGAGCTGTATCCCCAAGCCCCACAGTATGTATTTTTTCTTATATGATGCTGGGAGAATGGTAGTCTATTTTCCAAAAACTTTTAACCTCAGTATAATCATGAGAAAATGTATAGGGACATTCTATGAAACACCTAACTGGTATTCTTAAAACTATCACCATAAACAAGGAAAGTCAAAGAAATTATCACATTTTGAGGAGCCTAAGGAGATTTGATGACTTAATGTAATGTGCTATCCTAGAGTACAAAAAAGACATTGGATAAAGACTAAGGAATCTAAATACAATGTGGGTTTTAGGTAATAATAATACATCAGTAATGACTTGTTAGTTGTGAAACATGTTTATATATATGGTGCAAGATCTATCTGAAAATAAAATGTTTATTTAGAAACAAATGAACAAAAATATGTATACTAGACACCTTTATTTTTTAACAGTTTACTCTATTAACTTATTAGTGTTAAGCTTGACATTGTGCATATTCATTGTGTACCTTGAAAGCACAGTCATCAACTTTTAAAATACTGATACTTTTATTAGTGATTGTTCCATTTACAAGTAGCAAGATTACTTTGTTTTCACAATATTAGTCATCATAATTGATGCATAACTATATCACAAGAATCAAAACCTTCTATGTTAAGCACAACTTTTCTTGAGCTATAAATCAGACAATTTCTGGAACATTTTGGATATCTTAGGCAAGTACAGATTAATAATTCATCATGAGCAAGTATTTATTTTATTTTTTTAGATTTAGAGCATGTAAGCTGGGTTTATAAAAACCTGACCTTGTCATCTTTATATTCTGCAAGTTTTGAAAATACAGCACAGTTTTGAAAAGAATGAGCTATGATACAGATAACATTCTATTAATTTGGTATAGAATGCTTTCTTTTCTCTTTAGAGAAAAAGATTCTTTAGATACATTCTTTTTTTTTTTCAGGGGGTGGATACTGGGGATTAAACCCAGGTGTGCTTAACCACTGAGCCACATCCCCACCCCTTTTAAAAATATTTTATAAGCAACAGGGTCTCTGAGTTGCTAAGTGCCTTACTAAGTTGCTGAGGCTAGCATTGAACTCATTATATTCTTGCTTCAGCCTCTCAAATGGCTGGGTTTACAGGTGTGCACCACTGTGCCCAGCTCTGTAGATATATTCTTTTTTTTAATATTTTTTTATTAGTTGTAGATGGACACAATATATTTATTTGTTTATTTTTATGTGGTGCTGAGGATGGAACCTAGTGCCTTACCTGTAAGAGGCAAGCGCTCTACAACTGAGCCACAGCCCTGGCCCACTATAGATATATTCTTAAGAGCAAACTCAGTTTTAGTGGGTCTGAGTTTACTGAAGGAAATTCTTAGTGAAAAACAGTGATCATTGAGATCCATGTGGAGGATGAGACCATAGTGCTTTGGAATGTTGCTGCTCATCTTTTCTTTTTATGGTAATAGTGTGGATAAGAAAACACTGGATTCCTTAAACTATGTCCCAAACCACACTGATACCACATATTATTATTTTAAGCTTGATTTTATTAGGTAATAATTCTAGAGCTGACCCTTGAAAAAATTAATTCAATAAAAAAATTTTTAAAGAATATCCATTGCGTACCAGATGTGAAAATAACAAGATGAAAAAGGCTTTAAAAGACTGGGAAAGAGTGCTTGGTGGGCAAATATGAGGGTATGAGTACCACCAAACAAACAAACAAAAATAACAACCACAAAAAAACTTTTCAAGGGCACTTTGAATGTCTTACAGTCCAGACATAGTCATATAAATAACTAAGTACTCTACAGTGTGGTAGTACCATAATATAAATTTGTATAATGTACTGTAGATATGCTATAAACCCATAGAAGAAGGAACAGTCAATTCTTCTTCCTGGTAGATATCCAGAAAGTCTATATAGAGAAAAGAAAATCACATTTAAGCCGCCTTTAATTGAAAGGATGTTGTTATCATCCTGAAAATAGATGAAGATTCCAGTTATTTAATATGTATATTAGTTATTTGTGCCAAATGCATTGCTGTTTTATGTATACTTGTTTCTTACAACCACCATGAAGGGTATTACCATATCAACTTCATAGAGATTTTAATTCATTTTCTTAAAATCACATAAATAGTAATAATTCAAAGACTGAGTCCCTTTCAGCTTTATTAGACATCAAACACCTTAACATATGTTGAATACAATTTTATTATATGATCAGGTAGAGGGAGCTGCATTGATGGGCACCTTATAATGTATTTCCTCTTTTAATATCTTTAAAAAATTTGGTGCTGCCAGAGTAAAAGGGAGTATATTACGTGGGGTTTTATGGTTCGGAAAAAACCAAGAAATTTGAATCAGAATTTCTTGGTGTACTAGAGCAATATATAATTTCAATGCAAACCTCATCAAAATGCCAGTGACATTCTTCACAGAACTAGAAAAGTGGCATAAAATTTATATGGAAGAATCAAAAGCTCAGAATTGCCAAAAGCAAGTCTAAGAAATAAGAGCAATGCTGGAAGCATCACAATACCCAACTTCAAATTATACTACAGAGCTACAGTAACAAAGACAGCATGGTACTGGCATAAAAACAGAGACATAGACTAATGGAATAGAATAATACCCAGAGACACCACACAGATTCTATCATCTGATCCTCAACAAAGGTGACTTTTAAATAAATAGTGTTGGAAAAACCGTATATCCATGTAATAGAAGAATGAAACAGATCCCTGTCTTTCATCCTGCACAAAGATGAATTCAGAGTGGTTAAAAAGACCTAGGAACCAGAAACTTTGCAAGTGCTAGAAGAAAACATAGGGTCAACACTCCCAACATTTAGGTGCAGGCAACGACTTCCTCAGTAAGAATGCAAACTCAGAAAATAAAATCAAGAATTAATAAATGGGATGACATCAAATTAAAAAGCTTCTGCATAGCCAAGGAAACAAAAGCATGAAGAGAGAGCATACATAATGGGAGAAAAATCTTTGCAACTAGTCTTCTGACTAGGATTAGTATCCAGAATCTATAAATAGCTAAAAAAAAAAATCTTCACACCAAAAACCAAATGAAATATTTCACCAAATGAAATAAACAGATGTTTCTCAAAAGAAGAAATACGAATGGCCAACAAATATAGGAAAAAAATTCAACATCTTTAGCAATCAGGGAAATGCAGATCAAAACTATACTGAGATTTCCAATTAGAATGGCAATCATCAAAAATACAAATAAGCATACATGCTGGGAAGGATGCAGGGGGAAAAGGAAATGTTATACACTGTTAGGAGAACTGGAAATTAGTAAAACCATTATGTAAGTCAGTATGGAGATTCCTCAAAAGACTAGGAATGGAACCACCATATGACCCAGCTATGTTTTTCAGTATTTATTCAAAAGAAAGTCAGCATACTGTAGTGTTACACACATATCCATCTTTATAACAGCACAGTTCCCAATAACCACATTATAGAACCAGCCTGGGTGTCTGTCAACAAATTGATGGATGAAGAAAATGTGGTATACATACACAATGAAGTTTTATTCAGCTGTAAAAAAGAACAAAATTATGTCATTTGCTGGTAAATGGATGAAACTGGAGAATATCATGCTAAGCAAAATAAGCCAGACTCAGAAAGTAAAGGATCATATGTTTGCTCTCATGCAAAAGCAAGAGAGAAAATAGGATTAAAAAAGGGATCTCATGAAAATAGAAGGGTAATTAGTATAATAGAGAAAGGAAATCAAGCACAGGAGGAGGAGAAATTATGTCATGTGCATGTCTGAATATGTCATAATGAATCCCACTTTTATGTATAATTATAATACACTAATTTAAAATAAAAAGAGTTGCTTAGTGTAAGGGATTAGTAAACGTTTTCTGCCAAGTGTCAAATAGTAAATGTTTTAAGCTTTGCAGGTCACACAGTGGCCAGAAATAGAATAGTTTTCTTCAATAATTCAGCATCAACAAGGATCTTGCTGTCTTCATCTCTCTATTCTTTTATAATATTAATTTATATCCTATGATTTATTTCCTTTCATGTTTACAAGATGGCAGCTGGTATATCTAGGAACTCCATAGGTCATTTTCCATATCTAGGGAAAGATATGACCTTGACCAGATCTTTCCAGTTGACTATTTTGAATTTAATCCTACCAAGTTTCACCTTGACAGCTTCACTGAAAGAAACCATGCTAAGTCATTTATATCGGCTAAACTAAAAGTCAGTTCTCCATCTTCACATTACTTGACCTATCAACATTTGATCTCTCAGTCCCTTCCTTTCTTTATTTACTTCTCTACTCTTCTGGGTTTGCTCTTATTGTCTGGTCAAATGTTCTTTGCTGGTCCCAGACTCTACACGTTGGATTCAGCCCCAGCCTTAGTCCTCTGATCTCTTATTTATGCTGTCTCCCTTGGGAATCTTATATAATTTCATTGTTTAAGTGTGATTTATGTACTGATGGTTTGTTTACTGAAGATTTATCTACTAATGGCATATGTATACCTATCTCTGTGTATTTGTCTATTAAATATTTCAAATTTGGTAGAGGTTGAGTATATCTTATCTGAAATACATGAGATTGGAAGTGTTTCAAATTTTTTATTTTTTTTTTCAGATTTTGCATTGTTTACATGTACATAATGAGATATTGTGGGGGATGAGACCCAAGTTGAAACATGAAATTCATTATGTTTCATATATATTATACATGGAGAGATTTAAGGTAGTTTTATACAATATTTTAAATAATTTAGTTCATGGAACAAAATTTCGCGTATGGAATTTTTCTCTTGTTGTGTCGTGTTGGTGCTCAAAATTTTTGGACATTAGAGCATTTAGGATTTCAAATTTCCAGATTAGTGATGCTCAACCTGCATATCCCAAACTGAGATCCAAACATTCTTCTCATCTCCAAACCAGTTCTCTCACAATCTTTTCTATCTCAGTACGTTGTAAATTCATTCTTTGGGTCAAAAATATTGGCTTCTTTCTTCCTCTTTCTATAGCAAATTTTCTCTGCTGTATGTTCAGAATATGTCCAGAATCCAGTTACTTTCATTACACCATTGAAAGTATTTCATCGTTTCAGGAAATAAACCATTTTTCTTGGAATTGCTTAGTCATTCTCTTACTAGTCTTTGTCTGACTTAAATTCCTTCATAGTAAATCACTAAATACTGAATATCCCTATATTTTAGTATTTCTGTAGTAAGACTGTATTCAGTGCTTAAATATACCTGAGTTGAAAGCTATCTACCCTGTAATGTAAGTTCTCATGACATATTTCTCTTTGAAATAATGGGAATAAGAAATCTATTAATAGTGTTTTTCAGTGTAGGAAGTATATTGTTTAATATTATTTGCACATTATTGTTGAATTTAACTCAGTATGCTAATAAAAATTTTTTTCTGATGATTATCTGAAATTCAGGAAAAACTGATTTTAAAAGCTAGCACTCTACTTGTGGACAGTTGGATAGTTTTATTTTTATGCCTGTTTTATCAATAAGTTTTTATTTTTGTAAAGTTCAACTATACTTGAAGTAAGACTTTTAAGTTTGGTGAGTGAATTCTAGCTTAATAGACACAACTTTATTCTACTTTCTATACTCTGGAGTAAAGTACTCTGTGTTATGTGTATATTTTGACTTGTTTGACAAGTGAAGGCCTTATTTTGTCCATAAATGTAGATGTAAACATTAGATGTGGAATTCTTACCTGTAGTGAGGGAATTCTGTGTTAAGCAAAGCAAAAAATGTAAAGTACTATGTATAATTTGCATTTACTTATTAAAATGTTGGAATCTTTCTTTGGATCATCTTGGGGCAGTGGTGAGTTTATTATTTTCTAAAAATCTTTAATTATTTACTTTTACCTGAGAGCTAATCTCAATTCTTGTGATAAGTCTCTGTTGAGGAATGACATGGTTAAAATTTCAATGTTAGAGAAGCAAATTGTCCAAATTTACTGTAGCATATTTTGATTTAATTTTTATAATTCAGATAATTAAAATATTGTAGATTATGATGGTGTGTTTTTTGTTTTAAGATAATTTATTTACTGACTTGAAGCTATTATTAAACCATTTCTTGTTTATTTTTCTCCTGTGGGTTGTTTAATGATACTGTAGATCATGAAAATTTAATATTATTTAAAGCTTTTTAAAACATTACTTACTAATTTTTGTTAAAGAAGACAGTGCTGGTAAGGGGAAATGTCTCTATTTTACTTATTATTTTTCACATACCTTTAAAGGCATATTTTAATGTTATTATAATGCATATATGTCATTTTATCCACAAAAAAAATCAGAAAAATGAAAATTATGACATTTGTCTGGATTTTGTTTGTATACTAAGGAACAATTCAACAATTTCTTCTACTCCTTTCTTTTTTTGAGAAATGACAGCTAGATTTTGATGTATAAGTTCTCAGGAACCCTTAAATATTTTCTTCTGTCTTTTGTTTGTTTATCCTGAAAATTGACAGCTGTATTCAAAGTTTTGATCAGATTCAAATGTAAATGCTTTGCAAGAAGTAAAATCAAGAATCAATAAATGGGATGGTATCAAACTAAAAAGCTTCTTCACAGCAAAGAAAACAATCAAGAATGTGAAGAGAGAGCCTACAGAATAGGAGAAATTTTTTGACACCAGCATCTCAGATAGAGCATTAATCTCCTGGATATATAAAGAATTCAAAAAACTTAATACCCAAAACACAAATAATCCAATCAATGAGTGGGCAAAGGAACTGAACAGACCCTTCACAGAAAAAATACAAATGGTCAACAAATACATGAAAAAATGTTCAACATCACTAGCAATTAGAGAAATGAAAATCAAAACTACACTGAGATTTCATTTCACTCCAGTCAGAATGGAAGTTGTGAAGAATAAAAGTAACAAAAAATGTTGGCGAGGATGTGGGGAAAAAAGTACACTTATACATTGCTGGTGGGACTGCAAATTGGTGAGACTACTCTGAAAGGCAGTATAACGATTCCTTGGAAAACTTGGAATGGGACCATCATTTGACCCTTTATCCCACTCCTTGGCATATACACAAAGGACCTAAAATCAGTATACTATAGTGACACAGCCATATCAGTGTTTATAGAAATTCACAATAGCTAAGCTATGGAATCAACCTAGGTGCCCTTCAGTAGATGAATGGATAAAAAAAATGTGGTACATGTACACAATGGAGTATTATTCAGCCATAAAGAAGAATGAAATTATGGAATTTGCTGGTGAATGGATGGAACTAGAGAATATCATGCTAAGTGAAATAAACTAATCCCCCAAAAAACCAAAGGCTGAATGTTCTCTCTGAAATGTGGATGCTGACTCACAATGGGGGTGGGGAGGAATGGAGAGAAAAGATGTGGGATAGGAATGGGAAGACAGTAGAATGAATCAGTCATAACTTTTCTATATTCGTGTATGAATAAATGTCCAATGTAACTCCACATGATATACAACCACAAGATTGGGACATATACATTCTACTATCATGTATAACTAAAAAGAAAAAAATATTCAGTAGCTTTGACAAAACTCTAGTGGTTGTGTTCCTATTATCACTTGTTTTCCCTCTGTGCCTTGATCTTATTAGCCATTGATTCTTTTTTTAAAAATATTTTTAGTTGTATGTGGACATAATACCTTTATTTTATTTATTATTTGGTGCTGAGGCTTGAACACAGTGCCTCATACATGCTAGGCAAGTGCTTTACCACTGAGCCATAATCCCAGCCCCGCCATTGATTCTTGATGCCTATACAACTATTAAAATTAATTGAGAGTGCAAAGTGGTGATATTCTAATTCCATCTTTTGTTTCCCATTTATTGTCTGAAATCAAGTTTTATAAGGAGATTCCTTTTACTATTCTTTGGCTCATGGTATGGTTTATAGGAAATACAGGATGAATAGTTAATTCTTTTAATTTTTCTGGTTTTTAATGCAGTTGGTTCCCTGTCAGTCTTGAATGAGACCATTTAGTGTTTTTGTTTTCTAAAACATCATTATGATTTCATGGCAATTGAGGACCTCTGTGCTGAGTCTTTTTAACCTGGCCATAGTTGAGAATAGTTTTTTGATAGTTTCGTCATTATTGGTTATGTTAGGATATTCCAGGTTCATTTAGTACATTTTCTTTCGTAGAACCACCTAGTTCTTTAAGAAGTCCTAGTTTCTTTTAATGGAGAATTATCATTTCAAGGTCTTAAACTGGCATCTGGGGACCTCTAAGGGTCATAGTCATTGTTTCTTGGCATTTTCAGTGGATAGCTAGTGTATACCTGTGGCTTGCAAGATGGGACTAGAGTTTCCAATGTAGATTCAATACTACTTAACTTCTATGTTACATTATACTTTCTTTCACACTGAGAATTCAGGTTCTCAAGGATATGATAGAATTAGTGTTTCCCATAATCACTTATTTATTGTATCCCTCTTTATAAGCACAGTGATTTCAGAATAGTATCACCACTAGTTAATTTTTTAATTGTTATTCTGTTTCCATTGTTTTCTCTCTTCTTGATGATTGTAATATATCTACATTGTCAGATCATATAGTAATATACTACAATCTCTCTTATTTAAACACCTCATTTTGTATTAATTTTATAAGCAATGGCATATTTGATGTTCGCCACCCAGTCCTTATTTTGATGTCTCTTAGTCACTTTGTTTTCTGATAAAGTTAGGAAAAACTCACGGGAACAATATTTCCTGAGTTTTTGCATATCAATAGCAGTTTGTCTAGTTTACTGTTTAAAACTTGCTGGGCATGCGTGGCGCATGCCTGTAATCCCAGTGGCTCAGCTCAGGAGGCTGAGGCAGGGAGATTTTGATTTCAAAGCCAGCCTCAGCAACTTATGGAGGCCCTAAGCAATTTAGTGAGACCCCGTTGCAAAATAAAATATAAAAAGGGTTGGATATGTGGCCCAGTAGTTAAGTGCCCCTGGATTCAATCCCTGTTACCCCGTCTCAATCTTTTTTTTAAATATATTATTCCCTTTACTCCTATGATATTTTTTCCTTAATGGATAAATGATATTTTTGCCTAAATGGCAAACAGATTTTTTTCCCTTTTTCTTTAAAGTCTAGTAATTCCAGGGAAATATATCTCCATATATTAATCTAAGTTGATATCTCAAGTACATAGGATGTTTTTGAAATATATTTCAAATATACATATATAAATATGTATATTTTCCCCCCACCTCAAGCTTTCCTGAATCATAGTTTTTCTGTTCTCTCACTTTGGTTTTCTTGTTAGGAGCTCCTGTTTATCCTGATGGTGAATCATTTTTGCCTATTTTTAAAATTTTTTTCTTCTTTTTTTCTAAATTCTTTTTAATCTCTCTTTGGGGGTGGTGGTGCTGGGGATTGAACTTTGGGGTATTTTGCCACTAAACTACATCCACAACCCTTTTTATTTTTTATTTTGAGACATTCTCTCATTAAGTTGCCTAAGTTGGCCTTGAACTTGTGATCCTCCTACCTCTACCTCCCAAGTTTCTGGGATTACGGGAGTGTGCTACTATGCCTAGATTCTTTTTTCGTTTGTTGAAATTTTCCTTCTTTTTATATTCCGTTTCTCTTAAGGCCTTTTTGTTATGTTTATTTGTTATTATGTTTCTTAGTTTAATTTTTATTACTGAAGTTAATTTTTTTCCTAATTTGTTCTTGGTTTCTATCTTTTACTTTTGAGTTTTTCTGACTTATATTGCTCTTACATGTGCTATATAATTTTCTTAAGGTTTTTAGCTCTTTTTGAAATTTACGTTATGGTTGCACTATACATTACAATTTTTAATATTTACTTTTTAGTTGTAGCTGGACACAGTATCTTCAATTTGTTTATTTATTTTTATGTGGTGCTGAGGATTGATCCCAGAGCCTTGCCTGTGCTAGGTAAGTGCTTTATCGCTGAGCCACAACCCCAGCCCCTGCACATTACAATTTTTATTTTTTTTATTAGTTGCTCATGACAATACAATGATCTTGACATATCAAACATTTGAATCAAATGGGGTATAATTTCTCATTTTTCCAAGTGTACAGGTTGCAGAATCACATTGGTTATACAGCCAAATATATACATACAGCAATACTAGTATCTATTTTATTCTGCTTTTTAAAATATTTTTTTAGACATTGATGGGCCTTTATTTGGTTCATTTATTTATATGTGGTACTGAGAATTGAACCCAGTGCTTCACACATGCTAGGCAAGCACTCTACCACTGAGCCACAACCCCAACTCCTTCGAGTTTTCTTTTTTGAGCAAGCCTTTCAGGTGTACTTCATGAATAAAAGGGTATAATGATGCGTTTTTAAAGAAAATTTTTAAATTTATTCTAATTTGTTGTATATGACAGTAGAATGAATTTCAATCCATAGTACACACATAGAGCACATTTTTCATGTCTCTGGTTGTACCCAAAGTAGAGTCACACCATTTGTTTCTTTATACATGTACTTGGGGTAATTGATGTCCATCTCATTCCACTGTCTTTCCTACCCCTCTACTCCCTCACTTCCCCTCCCTCCCCTTTGCTCTATCTAAAGTTCCTCCATTCCTCTCATGCTCCCCTCTCATCACCATTATGAGTCAGCATCCCCATATCAGAGAAAACATTTGACCTTTGGTTTATTGGGATTGGCTTACTTCATGTAGCATGATATTCTCCAGCTCTGTCCATTTAACTGCAAATGCCATGATTTTATTCTCTTTTAATGCTGAGTAATATACCATTGTATGCGTGTGTGTGTGTGTGTGTGTGTGTGTGTGTATCTCACAGTTTATTCATTCTTTATCTACTGAAGGGCATCTAGGTTGGTTCCACAGGTTAGCTTTTGTGAATTGTGCTGCCATAAACATTGATGTGGCTGCCTTACTGTAGTATGCTGTTTTTAAATCCTTTGAGTATAAACCGAGGGGTGGGATAGCTGGGTCAAATGGTGGTTCCATTCCAAGTTTTCCAAGGAATCTCCATACTACTTTCCATATTGGCTGCACCAATTTTCAGTCCCACTAGCAATGTGTGAGTGTACCTTTTTCCCCACAACCTTGCCAACACTTATTGTTATTTGTATTCTTAATAGTTACCATTCTGACTGGATGGAGTGAGATGAAATCTTAGTAGTTTTGATTTGCATTTCTCTAATTGCTACTGATGTTGAACATTTTTTCATATATTTCTTAATTGATTGTATATCATCTTCTAAGAAGTATCTGTTCAGTTCCTTGGCCCATTTATTGATTGGGTTATTTGTTTTTTTTTTTTTTTGTATTAAGGTTTTTGAGTGCTTTATATATGCTAGAGATTAGTGCTCTATATGATGTGAGTGTGGTAAAAATTTGCTCCCATTCTGTAGATCTCTATTCAACTTACTGATTATTTCTTTTGCTGAGAAGAAGCTTTTTAGTTTGACTATATCCCATTTATTGATTCTTGATTTTATTTTTTGTGCTATAGGAGTCTTATTAAGGAAGTCAGGGCGTAATCTGACATGATGGAGATTTGGGCCTACTTTTCTTCTACTAGGCACAGGGTCTCTGGTCTAAATTCCTAGGTCCTTGGTCCACTTTGAGTTGAGTTTTGTGCATGGTGAGAGATAGAGTCTTAATTTCATTTTTGTTGCTCAATGGATTTCACATTTTCCCAGCACCATTTGCTGAAGAGCCTCTCCTTTTTCCAATATATGTTTTTGGGGCCTTTGTCTAATATGAGATAACTGTATTTATGTGGGTTTGTCTCTGTGTCCTCTATTCTGTACCATTGGTCTACAGGTCTATTTTGGTGTTGATACCATGCCGTTTTTGTTACTATTGCTCTGTAGTATAGTTTAATGTCTGGTATGTGATGCCACCTGCTTTACTCCTCTTACTAAGGATTGCTTTAGATAGTCTAGGTCTCTTATTTTTCCATGACTACTTTGTCTGCTTCTATGAAGAATGTCATTGGATTTTGATTGAAATTTCATTAACTCTGTATAGTGCTTTTGATAGTATGGTCATTTTGATGATATTAATTCTGTCTCTCCAAGAACAAGGGAGATCTTTCCGTCTTCTAAGGTCATTTTTAATTTTATTGTTCTGTAGTTTTCATTGTAGAGATCTTTCACCTCTATGGTTAAGTTAATTCTCAAGTATCTTATTTTCTTGTGACAATTGCAAATGGAGTAGTTTTCCTAGTTTCTCTGTCAGAGGTTTGTCACTGATGTACATAAATGCCTTTGATTTGTCGGTGTTGATTTTTATATCCAGCTACTTTGCCAAATTCATTTATTAGTTCTAGAGTTTTCTGGTGGAATTTTTTGGATCCTCTAGGTATAAAATCATATCATTGGCAAATAATAATAATTTGAGTTCTTCTTTTCTTAATTGTATCCCTTTAATTTCTTTTGTCTGTCTAATTGCTCTGGCTGGAGTTTCAAGAACTATGTTAAATATTTGTGAAAGAGGGCATCCTTTTTCCAGTTTTTAGAGGGAATGCTTTCAGTTTTTCTCCATGTAGAATGACATTGGTCTGAGGCTTAGTATAGATAGCCTTTACAATTTGAGATATATTCCTGTTATCCATAGTTTTTTTAGTGTTTTGAACATGAATGGGTACTGTATTTTGTTGAATGCTTTTTCTACATGTATTGAGATGATCATTTGATTCTTATCTTCAAGTCTATTGATGTGATGAATTGCATTTATTGATTTCTGTATGTTGAGCCAACTTTGCATCCCTGGGATGAACCCCACTGGATTGTGGTGCACTATCTTTTTGATATGTTTTTGTATTCGATTTGCCAAAATCTTATTGAGAATTTTAGTAACTATGTTCCTTAGATATAATGGTCTGAAGTTTTCTTTCTTTGAAGTGTCTTTTTCTGGTTTAGGAATCAGGGTGATATTGGCTTCATAAGAATGAATTTGGAAGTGTTTCCTCCTTTTTTATTTCATGAAAAATTTGAGAAGTATTGGTATTAGTTCTTCTTTGAAGGTCTTACAGAACTCAGCTGTGTAACCATCTGTTCCTAGGCTTTTCTTGGTTGGTGGTCTTCTGATGGTGTCTTCTATTTCATTGCTTGAAGTTGATCTGTTTAACTTGTGTATTTCTTGTTGATTCTGTTTGGAAAAATTATATGACTCTAGAAATTTGTGTCTTCAATATTTTCTATTTTATTGGAGTAAAAATTTTCCACATAATTTCTAATTATCTTCTATATTTCTGTATTGTCCTTCGTGATATTTACTTTTTCATCATGGATGTTAGTAATTGAATTTCTGCTGTCCTTCTCTTTGATAGCATAACTAAGGATTTATCAATTTAATTTTTTTTCAAACAACCAACTTTTTGTTTTGTCAGTTTTTTCAGTTGTTTCTTCTGTTTCAATTTCATTGATTTCAGGTCTGATTTTAATTATTTCCTGTCTTTTGCTTTTGGTGTTGATTTGTTCTTCTTTTTCTTGGGCTTTGAGATATAATGTTAGGTCATATATTTGTTGACTTTTTCTTCTTTTAAGGAATGAACATCATAGAATGAACTTTCTTTTTAGTACTGCCTTCATAGTGTCCCAGAGATTTTGATATGTTGTATCAGTGTTCTCATTTATCTCTAAGAATTTTTTAATCTTTTCTTTGATGTGTTTTACACATTGTTCATTTTATAGCATATTATTTAGTCTGGAGGTGTTGGAGTAGTTTCTATATTTATTTTATCATTGATTTCTAATTTCATTCCTTTATGATGTGATAGAATGCATGGTAGTATTTCTACTTATTTGTGTATTTGCTAAGAGTTGCTTTGTGGCATAATATATGGTCTGTTTTAGAGAAGGATCCATGTGCTGCTGAAAAGAAAGTGTATTCACTCATTGATGGATGAAATATTATATATATATTTGTTAAGTCTAAGTTATTGATTGTAGTGTTGAGTTCTATACTTTCTTTGTTTAGCTTTTGTTTGGGAGAACATTCTTGAATGTTCTACTGGTGATTTCTTACCATCTTCACTGTATGGTCAACATTCTTTTCAAGATTATATATTTTGTCTTCATTGGTGAAAGAGGTGTATTAAAGTCACCCAGAATTATTGTGTTGTGGTCTATTTGACTCTTAAACTCAAGAAGAGTTTATTTGATGAACATAGATGCTCCATTGTTTGGGGCAAATGTATTTATAATTGTTATGTTTTGTTGATGTCTGGTTCCCTTAAGTAGTATGAAATGTCATTCTTTATCCCTTTGGATTAACTTTGGCTTGAAGTCTCCTTTATTTGATATGAGGATGGAAACCCCTACCTGTTTCTGCAGTCCATGTGAGTGGTATATTTTTTCCCAACCTTTCGCCTTTAGTCTGTGGATGTCTTTTCCTATGAGATCAGTCTCTTGAAGGCAGCATATTGTTGGGTCTTTTTAAAAATCCAATCTTCCAGTGTATGTCTTTTGATTGGTGAGTTTAGGCCATTAACATTCAGGGTTATTATTGAGACATGATTTGTATTCCCAGTCATCTTTGTTTATTTTTGGTGTTTAACTTGACTTGGTTTCTCCTTTGGTATTTCCTTCAGTGTAATACCCCCCTTTGCTGATTTTCATTGTTGTTTTTCGTTTCCTCCTCATGGAATATTTTGCCAAGAATGTTCTGTAGTGCAGGCTTTCTAGTTGTAAATTCTTTTAATTTTTGTTTATTGTGGAAGGTTTTTATCTTGTCATCAAATCTAAAGCTTAGTTTTGCTGGATATAAGATTCTTGGTTGGCATCCATTTTTTTTCAGAGCTTGGTATATGTTGTTCCAGGATCTTCTAGCTTTCAGGGTCTGCATTAAAAAAATCTGCAGGTATCCTGATTGGTTTCCTCCTGTATGTAATCTACTTCCTTTCTCTGTGGCTTTTAAAACTCTCTCCTTATTCTGTATGCTAGGCATTTTCATTATAATGTGCCTTGGTGTGGATGTGTTGTGATTTTGTACATTTGGTGTCCTATAGGCCTCTTGTATTTGATTTTCCAATTCATTCTTCATGTTTGGAAAAAATTTTTATATTATTTCATTGTATAGATTGTTCATTCCTTTGGTTTTAAACCCTGTGCCTTCCTCTAGCCCAATAATTCTTAAATTTGGTCTTTTTATGTTATTTCATAATTCTTGAGTGTTCTGCTGGTGATTTCTTACCATCTTCACTGTGTGGTCAACATTCTTTTCAAGATTATATATTTTGTCTTCATTGTCTGAGGTCCTTTCTTCCAAGTGATCTAATCTGTTGGTAATGCTTTCTATTGAGCTTTTAATTTGTTTTATTGTTTCTTTCAATTTCAATGATTTCTGTTTGTTTTTTTCCAGAATCTCTATCTCCTTATTGAAATAATCTTTTGCTTTTTGTATTCGCTTATATTCTCAAAATGATCTTCTGCTGCCTGTATTTGCTCTCTTATATCATCCTTTAGTTCACAGAATATTTTAATTATGTATATCCTGAACTTTTTCTCTGTCATTTCGTCTGTTGTGCTGGCCATGGATTCTAGTAATGTAATATGTTGGTTTGTTGGGGGCATTTTCTTCCCTTGTTTTTCCTTGTTCTTGTTTCTTCCCTTCTAGCATTGTGGATCTAAGGTGTTACAGGTTTTACCCTATAGGCTTATAAGTGTCCCTGTAGGTTTTTAATACCTCTCTTTTAAGGGGGAGAACAATGTGAACAGATCCCAATATGAACAATATACAACCTTAAACCAAATAGCTGCTATTAAGACATTTATGGTTTTGTCACAATATACAGAAATGGTAAGTTCAATTATTATCTACAGGTTTGCAAAAGGGTCTATAGTTTCTGATGGTGAGCAGAGAACCAGGAGTGAGGTGTAGGATGAGATGTTGAGGGGGTAGGAGGTAAGGATATAGAGTTATTAGAAATTAGAAAGTGTGAAAGAGGAATATAAAGAAGTTAGGAATGTAAAGAAGTTTCCTCCAAAATTTTGGGGAAACCAGTAAGTGGGAAGACAGTAGAATACAACAAATAAACAAACATAAATAAGTAAAAAATGTAAAAATAGGAGATAAAAGAATATATAACACCACTGTAATATACTACTCATACATCACAGTCCTCAGTAGCCTAATTCATGAAAAGTACTTGGTTTCACAAATGTTGGGGATGTGAAGGCAGGAGAAGAGAGAGAGAGAGAGGGGAAAATAAATCTCAAAGGAAGATACAAGATACAAGGATGGTTTTTGTTGGAGATCAGTATCTTTTCAGCTTCCCTTATCATCCAATAGGGTAGAATTGTCTGTTGTTTGCTGGTATCTGTACCCTTAGAATGGTGAAAGTTGTTAGCATAGGAGGGTTGGGCTTAGGGGCATGGCTCCTGGAGGTGGGGTATAGTACTTGTCTGTCTCCAGTGGGAAACTGCACCCCAAGCATCTTGTCTGGGGCCCACTCGTGTGATGTGGGTACCTGGTCTTATCTCCTTATATCGCCTGTAGACCTTGCAATTTTGGGTCTCTAATTTAGTCTCTAAACTGTATCTTACTGACCCGTTCCCTTTCTACTTCCCAATCAGGAACCTTTCTTCCCGGAGTTCTTGTGGGCTGCGCTCTGGGGGCTGTGCACCTGTCATGGAGAGCTGTTTTATATTGGCAGTTCAGGACCCTGTTTAGCGACTTTGTTTAGCCACCCTGTTTTGCGAGCTACATCCCAGCTGCATAGCCGTAGGCACTGTGCTGGTTTAGTGGCTGCCGGGGTGAGGGAGGATTTGGGGACTTTTGGTACCTTGATATTATTTCTAAGCCCCAGCCCATGTTCCAAGCTAGGAGTTGCCCCAACTAAAGTTGGCGACAGAGGTGTTCTATAATGGAGGTGGCTGCTTTCAGTGTTGGGGTGTTGGGTCAGGTGGGATGGGTGGTGTCCTTGAGTGGTGTGTTCAGAGATGCAGCTCTGTGGCTTGCATTATTGTGGCTGATGGCTGTCACTGGACCCAATGCATTATCCCCATGTGCAGGTTATCACTTTTAGGGTACTATGGCAGTGGTTGCAGTGCCCCAAGATGGAGGTGACTGGAGCAGCCCCACATTGGTAGATGGGGATCTACACGGGCCGTGGCTTCTTCTGGAGTTCCTTTGCGTGGGCTGAGGCCACGTGTCTTGCATGGGAGCTGTGGCCAGGATTCCTGCTCTGGTAGGTGGCCAGGAGTCCTGCACGGGTGCTGTCCTTACGATGCTATTTATTCCTCCTTCTTTCTTTGGAATATGACCTTGGTACTTTCCCACTGATCATTTTTATTTGGAATTATTTTAAGTACTTATAAGGACGTATGTCATGATAGCTTTTCTAACTCCACATAGCTTCCTCCTTTGTTATTTTTTATGAAGTGTTTTAAAAAATATCATAGCTTGCTTTCTAAGATTTCCTGGCCCTGTTACTCTCTTCTACTTTGATTCAGACCTTCTCTTTATCTCTATTGTCCCTATTTTTGCTGAATTTTTCTTCTTTTTGGCACTTTATTTTAAGTGGATCCCTGCCTTGGCAGGTAAGTTTCAAAAGTGCATAGTGGCTAGATTGTTCCAGGCTTTTGCAAGTTTCCTAATGCAGATCCTGTGCACTTATTTGTTATTAGAGTTGAGAAACCTGTCCATTGACAGCTGTTGTCACCAGATTAACTCTGTACATTCCAGTGACTTGTGTTCTGGTGGTTTCCAGTTTTGTGGTCTGTCACATACTCTTGCTTTCCCTGGTTGTGTCATATCTAGGTATTCACAACTCTCAGGTCTGTGGATTCCCCCAACCCCTGCTTCAGGTTGAATCATTTGTAGATTGGTTCATAGAATTTATCAAAGCATTTTAATTATGTTTACCCACTGATTGTAAAAGGATCTGACTCAGGAACAAATACATGGAAGATAGGCATGAAGCAAAATATGGAGGAAAGAGTATGGAGTTTCCATGCTCTCTTAAGGGTGAACCACTCTCCACATGTTCAGCAACTTAATTTTTGTGGTACTACTCATACCCTGTAGTTCAGGGATTTTTATGGAAGTTTTATCATATAGGTATGATGTGTTATTAACTTAGTCTCCAATCCTTCTCCCCTTCTTAGAAGATGGTGTGTAGTATAACTGAAAGTTCCAAAATACTTGGTCTTTTTCATGGTCAGACTCTACCAGGATCCCACCAAAAGTTGACTTTTTAGAATAAAATATATACCTGTCATCCAGGAATTTGCAAAGGTTAAGAACTCTTTGTTAGGAACCAGGTTAGAGAACAAATATGAGAGTCAGTGATTGACCTACCAAGAGTTTTAGGAGTTCTATGCCAGGAACTAGGGAAAAAGACAAAAAATTATGTATTTCTTATCACAATTCACAGTACCACTTTTTACTCAGTGTTGTAATTCTTGTTTGTGGGAAGTTGTTTTGATATCTAATTCTCTAATTTTTGTGGTACTACTCATGTTGGGAATTTTGGAAGATCCAAAAACTGTTATTCCACTGCCACTACTTTTGCTCAATTCTCTTCATAATTTTTTGATGGCCTAAAGTTCTAACCTAAAATCTGTCTACCATCACATCATCTAAATCTATGAGTTCTTATCTATATTCTAAGCTTTTAAAGATGCTAGACTTCACTGTGTAATTTTTAATATATATGGGCAGGTCCTACATAATGATTGCTCTACTGTGAGACTATATGAATCAGTTATATCATAATAGAATGAAAAATTAATTTGGTTCCAGTTAGTTTGGGAGGAATAAGAAAGGATTATAGTCTATAATAAAATAGCATGAATCAATTATATAATCATTTCATTGTATGGGAGACTCTCAAATTTACTTTGAAGGTATTTCTTAGACTCCTAAGCCTGGCCCAACAAGTAGTTCCTCCTTATCCATGGTTTTGCTTTTCATGGTTTTAGTTACCCATCAAGTGAAGTCCAAAATTAGTAAATGGAAAATTCCAGAGATAAACAATTCATAACTTTAAAATTGTGCACTGTTTCGAGAAGCATGATAAAATCTAACTCTGTCCTGCCTGGAATGTGAATCATCCCTTTGTTTTTTATAAGATATTTTCAGAGAGAGAGAGAGAGGGGAAGAAGGAGGAGGAGGAGGAGGAGGAAGAGGAAGAGAGGGAGGGAGGGAGGGACAGAGACTGACTATATTCAAGTAACTTTATTATAGGATATTATCATACTTTTCTATTTTATTATTAGTTGTTGATAATCTCTTACTGTGCTTAGTTTATAAGTTAAACTGTATCATACAAATGTACACATGGGAAAAAACATAATGTATATGGGGGTTTGGTTCTATTTATGGTTTTAGGCACATGTCTTAGAACATATTCCCCATGGGTAAGAGGGGGGATTATTGTATTAATGCATCAGTACTCTGTCTCTTCTATTACATGATAAACTCCTTGTAGTCATCATCTTATTTTATTATCAAATGGTTAAAAAATAAAAAATATTATTAATGGATATAGTATCTGGATGATCTATTAATATATCTCCATATACTTTTAATGTATTTTTTGCCAAAGATTTAGTAGGATACAGATGACAAAAGTTGTATATCATGATGTTCTGATTTAGGTACAAATTATATAATGATTAAATCAAATTTATCAATATGTATTCATTACTTCATACTTAACTTTTACTGTTTTTTGTTTAAGAACATTTAAAATCTGCTCTTAGCCCTTCTCATGTATACAGTACATTTTTATTTACTATAGTTACCATGCTATCATATAGATTTCCAGAACTTATTCGAATCTTTGTATATCAGAAAAACAAAGTGTCTGTTTTTTCTTTTACTCTCACACCGCTGCCAAAGACTTCTGTGACTTCAGAAGTTGTGGGAATTTCTCCTGACTAGCAAGCAACAATTAATTCTATAGTAAACACCAGCTAGATGCCCTCTAATCCAGTTCAGTTTTGATTCAAATCACTTGAAGATAGCATCAGGTTCTGTAGGTAGAGAGTTCAGTACCCAAGACTGCTTTCGCCTTCTGCCACTTTAGATTCCATTCACAAGACCTGTGTTGTTTTATCCGTACTTCTGACCAACCAATTATAAATAGGAATTCCCACAACCCTCTCTTTGGGTTTAGTTAATTTGAGTGGCTTGCAGAATTAAGGGAAACATGTTTACTAGTTTATTATAAGATATTACAAAGGATACTGATTTGGAGGGTGGGTATGGGAGAAGGGATGCAGAGCTTCCATGCCCTCTTAGGGTGTGTCACCCTCTAGAATCCTCTGTGATCAGCTATCTACAAGCTCCCTAAACCTTGCTCCTTGAGTTTTTATGGAGATTTAATTGCATAGGCATGATTGAAACACAAAACACCTTGTTCAAATGTGATCTAATGCTAATATCCTGGGTTATGATCTAATGCCAATAATAGACTAGAAGGCAGAAATCCAGCAAGGCATTCCTTCTCCAGGGTGGAAGCAGGACCCATCTTGAATGAGGAGGGTCTTATTATCTTCTATTGGACAAAGATAGATCAGAGAATTTGTTTTTGGCTAGTTCTAAACAGAAAGGTGGGGGGAAGATGAAAGTTTTTATGACCTGCTTTGGGGAGGAGAAATTGCACTTTCTGTGGCCTGCCATGGGAAGGGAGTAATGAGCTAGAAATGATGAAGGCAAACCATATCATAATGTGACATTATTCCTCCTATCTAACTGAAATTTTATATCTTTTGAGCATTATCTTCCCATTTCCTCCATCCTCTGGCAACTACCATTCTACTATGTTTTAATTTGTTCAGCTTGTGTGTATGCATGTTACTGGGGATAAAAACCAAGGCTTCACATATGCTAGGCATGTGCTTTGCCACTGAGCCACACTCCTTATCCTAGCTTGACATTTTGGTTCTATGTATAAATGTTCATGTAGTATTTCTTTCTATGCTCGACATAGTTTAGTCCACACAATGACCTCCTGATTCATCTATGTTGTAGCAAATGACAGGCTTTCCTTGTTTTTTTTTTTTTAATGACCGAATAGTATTATATTATGTATTCCCCACCTAAGTTTTCTTTATCCATTCATCTGTCAGTTGACACTTAAGTTGATTCCATATCTTGGTTGTTGTGAACAATACATTAGTGAACATGGAAATACAGATAATCTGTTTGATATACTGATTTCATTCCCTTTGAATATATACCCAAAAGTCAATACTATTTTTTAATTGCTTTTATTTTTTAAATACATGACAGTGGAATGCATCACAATTCTTATTACACATATAGAACACAATTTTTCATATCTCTGTTTGTATATAAAGTACATCACACCAATTTATGTCTTCATACATGTACTTTGGATAATGATGTCCATCACATTCTACCGCTCTTGCTAATCTGCTGCCCCCTCCTTTCCCCTCCCACCCCTCTGCCCTATCTAGAGTTCATCTATTCCTCTCATGCTCCCTCTCCCTACCCCACTATGAGTCAATCACCTTGTATCAGAGAAAACATTTGCCATTTGTTGATATTTTTGGGATTGGCTAACTTCCCTTAGCATTATCTTCTCCAATCTGTTTACCTGCAAATGCCATGATTTTATTCTCTTTTATTGCTGAGTAATATTCCATTGTGTATATATGCCACATTTTTAAAATTCATTCATCTATTGAAGGGTATCTAGGTTGGTTCCATAGTTTAGCTATTGTGAATTGTGCTGCTATAAACATTGATGTGGCTGTGTCCCTGTAGTATGCTGTTTTTAAGTCCTTTGGGTATAGACAAAGGAGAGGGATAATTGGGTCAAATGGTGGTTCCTTTCCCAGTTTTCCAGGGAATCTCCATACTGCTTTCCATATAGGCTGCACCAATTTGCAGTCCCACCAGCAATATATGAGTGTGCCTTTTCCCCACATCCTCGCCAACACTTATTATTGTTTGTCTTCATAATAGCTGCCATTCTGACTGGAGTGAGATGGTATCTTAGAGTAGTTTTGATTTGCATTTCTCTAATTGCTAGAGATGATGAACATTTTTTCATATATTTGTTGATTGATTGACTATCCTCTTCTGAGAAGTGTCTGTTAAGTCCTTGGCCCATTTATTGATTCGGTTATTTGGGGTTTTTTTTTGTATTTAACTTTTTGAGTCCTTTATATATCCTAGGGATTAGTGCTTTATCTGATGTGTGAGGGGTAAAAATTTGCTCCCAAGATGTAGGCTGTCTATTCACCTCACAGATTGTTTGTTTTGCTGAGAAGAAACTTTTAATTTTGATTCCATCCATTTATTGATTCTGGTTTTAATTCTTGTGCTATAGGAGTCTTATTAAGGAATTTGGGGCCTAATCTCACATGATGAAGATTAGGGTCAACTTTTTCTTCTGTTAGATGGAGAGTCTCTGGTTCAATTCCTAGGTCCTTGATCCACTTTGAGTTGAATTTTGTACATGGTAAGAGATAGGGGCTTAATTCATTTTGTTGCATATAGATTTCCAGTTTTCCCAGCACCGTTTGTTAAAGAGACTGTCTTTTCTCCAATGCATGTTTTTGGTGCCTTTGTCTAATAAAAGATACTTGTGATATTGTGGGTTACTTTCTGTTTTGGTGCCAGTACCATGCTTTTTTTGTTACTATTGCTCTGTAGTATGGTTTAAGACCTGGTATAATGATGCCACCTGCTTCACTCTTCCTGCTAAGGATTGCTTTAGTTATTCTGGGTCTCTTATTTTTCCAGATGAATTTCATGATTGTTTTTTCTATTTCTATGAGGAATGCCATTGGGATTTTGATTAGAATTTCATTAAATCTTTATGGTTCTTTTGGTAGTATGGTCATTTTGATAATATTAATTCTGCCTATCTAAGAAAAAGGTAGATCTTTCCGTCTTTTAAGGTCTTCTTTGATTTCTTTCTTTAGGGTTCTATAGTTTTCAGTGTATAGGTCTTTCACCTCTTTGTTAAGTTGATTCCCAAGTATTTTATTTATTTATTTATTTTTTGAGTCTATTGTAAATGGGGTAGTTTTCCTCATTTCCTTCTCAGAGGATTTGTCACTGATATACAGAAATGCCTTTGATTTATGGGTGTTGATTTTATAACCTGCTACTTTGCTGAATTCATTTACTAGTTCTAGAAGTTTTCTGGTGGAGCTTTTTTAGGTATAGAATCATATCCTCAACATATAGTGCTAATTTAAGTTCTTCTTTTCCTATAAGATTTCCTTTAATTTCTTTCGTCTGTCTAATTGCCCTGGCCAGTGTTTCAAGAACTGTTAAATAGATGTGGTTAAAGAGGGCATCCCTGTCTTATTCCAGTTTTTAGAGGGAATGCCTTCAATTTTTCTCCATTTAGAATGATTTTGGCCTGGGGCTTAGCATAGATAGCCTTTATGATGTTGAGATACGTTCTTGGTATCCATAGTTTTTCTAGTGTTTCGAACATGAAGGGGTGCTATATTTTGACAGATGTTTTTTCTGTGTCTATTGAGATGATAATATGATTCTTTGAATCTATTTATGTGATGAGTTACATTTATTGATTTCCTTATGTTGTACCTTATGTTGCATACCTGGGATGAATCCCACTTGATCATGGTGCATGATCTTTTTGATATGTTTTTGTATTCGATTTGCCAGAATTTTATTGAGAATTTTTGCATCTATGTTCATTAGAGATATTGGTCTAAAGTTTTCTTTCTTTGATGTGTCTTTGCCTGGTTTTGAAATCAGGGTGATATTGTCCTCATAGAATGAATTTGGAAGTCCTCTTTTTCTATTTCCTGAAATAAATTGAAAAGTATTGGTATTAGTTCTTCTTTAAAGGTCTTGTAGAACTTGGCTGTGTGTCTGTCTAGTCCTGGGCTTTTCTTGGTTTGTAGGCTTCTGATGGCATTTTCTGTTTTATCACTTTATTTTGGTCTGTTTAAATTGTGTATATCTTCCTGATTCAATCTGGGCAAGTTGTATGACTTAAGAAATTTGTTGATGCCTTCAATATCTTCAATTTTATCGGAGTGTAAGTTTTCAAAATAATTTCTAATTATCCTCTGTATTTCCGTAGTGTCTGTTGTGATGTTACCTTTTTCATCATGTATGCTGGTAATTTGAGTTCTCTTTCTCCTTCTCTTTGGAAGGGTCTGTCAATTTTATTTATTTTTTCAAAGAATCAACTTTTTGTTTCATTATTTTTTTCAATTGTTTCTTTTGTTTCATTTTCATTGATTTCAGCTCTAATTTTAATTATTTCTTGTCTTCTGCTTTTGCTGTTGATTTATTCTTCTTTTTTTAGGGCTTTGAGATGTAAAGTGAGGTCATTTATTTGTTGACTTTTTCTTCTTTTAAGGAATGAACTCCATGCAATGAACTTTCCTCTTAGAACTGCTTTCATAGTGTCCCAGAGATTTCAATATCTTGTGTCTACGCTCTCATTTACCTCTAAGAATTTTTAAATCTCCTCTTTGATGTCTTCAGCAACTCATTGTTCATTCAGTAGCATATTGTTTAGTCTCCATGTTTTGGAGTAATTTTTATTTTTTACTTTGTCGTTGATTTTCAATTTCATTCCATTATGATCCGATAAAATATATGGTAGTAGCTCTACTTTTTTGTATTTGCTAAGAGTTGCTTTGTGGCATAGTATATGGTCTGTTTTAGAAAAGGATCCATGTACTGCTGAGAATAAAGTGTATCTGCTTGATGCAGGTTGAAATATTCTATATATGTCAGTTAAGTCTAAGTTATTGATTGTACTATTGAGTTCTATAGTTTCTTTATTTAACTTTTGTTTCAAAGATCTATCCAGTAGGAGAGAGGTGTGTTAAAGTCACCCAAGATTATTGTGTTGTGATCAATTTGACTCTTGAACTTGAGAAGAATTTGTTTGATGAACATAGCTGCACCATTGTTTGGGGCATATATGTTCATGATTGTTATGTCTTGTTGGTGTATGGTTCTCTTGAGCAGTATGTAATGTCCATCTTTATTCCTTTTGATTAACTTTGGCTTGACGTCTACTTATTTGGTACGAGGATGGAAACCCCTGATTGCTTCCGCAGTCTATGTGAACGGTATGATTTTCCCCAACCTTTCACCTTCAGTCTGTGTATGTCTTTTCTTATCAGATGAGTCTCCTGGAGGCAGCATATTGTTGGGTCTTTTTTAAAAATCCAATATGCTAGCCTGTATCTTTTGATTGGTGAGTTTAAGCCATTAACATTCAGTGTTACTATTGAGACATGGTTTGTATTCCCAGCCATATTTGTTTATTTTTATTATTTAACTTGACTTGATTTTCTTCATTTGATTAGTTTTTCCTTAAGGGTACTACCTCCCTCTGCTGATTTTCTTTGTTGTTTTTTGTTTCTTCTTCATCGAATCACAACTTCCATGAAAAATAATTAATAATTAATTTTTTGAGGAAACTTCTGTATTGTTTTCCAGAATAGCTTTGCTAATTTACATTTACCAACATTGCAGGGTTCTCCTTTTCTACCTTATTGCCAACACTTGTCATCTTTTCTCTTATTGATTACAGCCATTCTTACAGGTATGAGGTGATATCTCATTGTGATTTTAATTTGCATTTCCCTGATGAACAATAAGTTTCAGCTTTGTCTCACAGGCCTGTTTAGTCTTTTGTAAGTCTTATTTAGAGAAATGTCTATTCAGGTCCTTTACCTGTTGCTTTTAGAATTATTTGTTTTCTTGTTATTGAGTTTGAGTTCATTATATATTTTGGCTATTAGCTCTTTATCAGATGTATGATTTGCAAATATATTTTCCCATTCAATAGGTTGTCTCTTAGCTCAGTTGATCATTTTCTTTGCTATATATATATTTTTATTGTAGTCCTATTTGTCTTTTTTTTTTTTTTTTTGCCTTTGTTGCTTGTGCTATTGGGGTCATAGCCAAACAAAACAAAACAAAACAAAAACCCACCATTTACCAGACCAATGTCAAGACACTTTCTTCCTGTTTTCTTCCAGTAATTTTGTAGTTTTAAGTCCCACATTTAAGTCTTTAATCCATCTTGAGTCAAATTTTGTTAATGTTGTCAGGTAAGGGTCCAGTTTTATCTTTTGCATGTGGATATTCAGATGCCAACCCTATCTATTAAAAACACCTTCCCCATTGGGTGTTCTTGGCACCTTCGAAATCTCCTGGACACTATGAAAAAATGGATTTATTTATTTAAATAAATGGATTTATTTCTGGGCTCTCTACTCTGTCTCATTGCTCTGTATATCTGTTTTCATGTTGTTTTGATTAATATGGCCTTGTACTATATTTTGAAATTAGGTAGTATGATGCAGTTAGGTTTGGTTTGTTTATGTGTTTCTGTTTTTGTCTCAAGACTCCTTTTGTTATTTGGAATCTTTTGCGACTCCTTATGAATTTCAGTATTTTTTTCTTCATTTTCTGTGGAAAATGTCATTGGAATTTTGTTAGAGATTCTATTGACCATGTAAATTACTTTTATAGCATGAATGTTTTAACAATATTAATTCTTCCATTCCATTAACACAATATCTTTCCATTTATCTATATTTTTGAATTTCTTTCATTAATGTTTTATAGTTCTTAGTGCATTTATATTTTACTTCATTGATTAAGTTCATTTCTATTTTTATTTAGAATGGTACTACACATGAAATTGTTTTCTTGATTTCATTTTAATTGTTTGTTATTAATAGATAGAAACATGGTTAATTTTCCTTTGTTGACTTTGTGTCCAGCAATTTTGCTGAATCTGTTTATTTTTAAAGTTTATTGGTGAAATCTTTAGGATTTTTCTACATGTAAAATCATGTCATCTGCAGACAGACAATTTTACTACCTCTTTTCCAGTTTGGATGTCTTTTATTTCTTTTGTCTTCCCTAATTGCTCTGGCTAGGACTTCTAGTACTATGATGAATAGAAGTGGTAAATGATATATCCTAGAGAATGTTCCATAGGACTTCTAGTACTGTGATGAATAGAAGTGGTAAGATGATATATCCTAGAGAATGTTCCATATGCTCTTGAAAAGAACATATATTCTTTATGGTTGAGTAGAATATTCTGTATTGTGTCTTTGTGGTCTATTTGTTCTATAGTATTGTTTAGTTTTGCTGTTTCTTATTGATCTTTTGTCTGGATGATCTATTCATTGTTGAAAGTGGGACATTGAAATCCCCTATTATTGCCTTGCAGTTTATTTTCCCCTTCAGTTCAGTTAATATTTGATTTATATATTTTGTTTCAATTTTGGGTGCATGGATATTATAATGATTGTGCCTTCATGGTACATTGACCTCTTTCTCATTATATATTTTATATGTCATTATATATTTTGTGTTTGTTATTATATATTTATTTATTTATTGTGACAGTTTTTTTTTTAACTTAAATCTATTTTATCTGATATAACTATAGCCATACTTGTTATCCTTTGGTTATAATTTGCATGAAATATTTTTCCATTTCTTCACTTTCAGCCAATGTGTGTGTCCTTATAACTCAAGTGAGTCTCATGTAGGCACATATAGTCTCATTGTAGGCAGCATATAGTTTTAAATCCATTCAGCTACTGTTTGTTATTTGGCAAATTTAACCCATTTACATTTAAAGTGATTAATGACAAGTAGACTTTACTACTACCAGTTTTTTAGTTGTTTTCTAACTTTGTAGTTCCTTTGTTCCATTGGTCCTCTCTTGATGCCTTCTTTTGGCTATTATAGTAAAAATTATTATTATATAATATCATTATTATTGTCATGGTATGCTTTTATTTGTTTCTTCTCTATTGTCTACTATGTTTTTTTTTTCTTTTTGGGTACCATGATGTATCTTATAAAATAATCTGTTTTAAGCAGATAACAACTAACTTTAACCACATACAAAAACTCTACTCTTCAATTTCTACTCCTCCCACATTTTGTGTTATTCATATCACAGTAAACATCTTGTATGTATATCATATCCATTAACAAATTATTGTAACTATAGTTATTTTTTAAAAATTTGTGTTTAACTTTTGTAGTAACCCTAAAATTGATTCACATATCACCCTAACAGGAGCAATGCGTTTGAAATTTTGACTATATTCTTACTTTAACTGTGAGTTTTATACATTTATATGTATTTTGTTATTGTTGTTAGCATATTTTCAACATTTATATGTGTTTTATTATTATTGTTGTTGTTGTTAACATATTTTTATTTCAACCTGAATAACTGCCTTTATCATTTTTTTAAGTGCCGGTCTAGTGGTCATTAATTTCTAAAATTTTTATCTGAAAGACAGCTTTGTACATAAAGTATCCTTGATAAGCAGTTCTTTTTATTTCACCACTATGAGTGTATCATGCCAATCTTTCCTCTAGCCTGCAGGTTTTCCAATGAGAAATCAACTGATAGCTTGTGAGTCTTCTTTTGTTATGTAACAAGTTGCTTTGCTTTTGCTACTTACAAAATTCTCTGTCTTGTACATTTAAGAATATGATTATAGTGTACCTTGGTGAAGATATCTTTATATCTAATTTTTGAGCTTCATGAACCTGAATGCTCATTTCTCCAGATTCTGTTGTTGAAATTTTCAGTTGTTATTTTTTTAAATATGCTTTCTGAGCAGCATAGAGATTCCTCAGAGAACTCAGAATGGAACCACCATTTGACTCAGTAATCCCACTCCTTGGTATATACCACAAGGACTTAAAATCAGCATACTTAAATGATGTAGCCACATCAATATTTATAGCAGCCCAGTTCACTTATCACCAATGAATGGATAAAGACATTGTGGTATAAATGCACAATGGGATATTACTCAGCCATAAAGAAGAGTGAAATTATGGCATTTTCCAGTAAATTAATGGAACTGGAGACTACCATGCTTAGTGAAATAAGCCAGTCCCCCCAAACCAAAAGCCAAATGTTCTCTCTAATATATGGATGTTGACTCACAATAAGGGGAGTGGGGAGGAAGAATAGAAGTTTGTTGGATTAGACAAAGGGGAATGAAGGAAGGGAGGGAGGGATGGGAATAGGAAAGATGGTAGAATGAATAGGACATAACTTTCCTATGTTCATATATGAATACATGACCAGTGTAACTACATCATGTTCAACTATAAGAATGGGATCCTAATTAGAATAAGTTATACTCTATGTACATATAGTACATCAAAATACATTCTACTGTCATGCACATCGAAAAAGACCAAATAAAATAAAATGCTTTCTGTTCCTTTCTTTTCTGATTTTCAGACTCTCAATGTGTACATTTGTCTGCTTTATAATATTCCATGAGACCCATAGGCTTTCTCTTTTTGATTTATTTTCATTTTGTTCATATGACTTGAGTTTTTAAGTTCACTGATTTATTATTCTGCTTGATTTTTCTGTTGAAGCTTGATGTGGAAATTTTCTCTGAGATCATTGTGTTCTTTAGCTTCAGAATTTGTTTGATTCTTTTAAAATGTTTTCTATCTTTGTTAATTTCTCCTTTTGTTCACGTGTTGGTTTCCTGATTTCATTTAGTTACCTGTTCAAGTTTAAGAATGTCATTTTAAGGTCTTAGGTAGTTAATTTGTCTCTAATTCTTGATCAGTTATTTTATTCTGGTCTTTTAGTTGTATCAAGTTCCCCTGATTATTCATGATCTTTGTGGCCTTGTGTTTTAAGAAGTGGGCATCTATTGCAGTCTGGAATATCACCTTCAGCTGTGTGCCTCAGATGCCTTAGTGATAAGAGTCCATTGTGGGTCCCGCCCCCTCCTGAGTACTGAGGGATAAACCCAGTGTGCTCTGTCACTTAACTACATTCCCAGACCTTTTAATTTTATTTTGAGACTCTGTCTTGCTAAGTTGCACAGGCTGATCTTGAACTTGCAATCCTCCTGCCTCGTCTTCCAAGAAGCTGGGATTATAGATGTGTGTCACTGCACCTGGAACATTGTGCTTTATTTTATGAAATCCTCTTATAAGTAATTTGAAATTGAGTAAAAGGAATGTGTTTTCTACAGAGGACTGTTGTACTTTATTCTGCCTTTATTTTGTGATATACACTGGTTTTCATTCTTCATTTGCAGAAAATAAGTTACCAGTAAAATTTTAGACAAACTGCTAGTATTTTATTTACCTTCATGAATGGTTTCTGCAAAATAATTGTCTATAGAAATTTTTATAAGTGGATTTATTATTCAGAATCTAAGTTTTGGGGACTGGGGCGATAGCTCAGTGGTAAAGCACTTGCCTAGCATGAGGCCCTGGGTTCAATCCCCATCACTACATAAAAAAGTAAAGAATGGAGGCTGGGATTATAGCTCAGTGGTAAAGTGCTTGCCTAGCATGTTTGAGGTACTGGGTTCCTGCTCAGACCACAAAAAATAAATAAGATAAAGGTATTAAAGGCAACAAGAAAATTTTTTTTAAAAATCGAATTTTAGTTTCAAATCTAAGTATCAAACTGCAGAAATGATGTATATATTAGTTTTTCATGAAAACAGAAAATGGCATTATAATGTCATTTATATATTGTGACATTCAACAATGTTTTATTTTTTTTAAATTTTAAAAATTTATTTATTCTAATTTGTTATACATGACATCAGAATGCATTTCAATTTATAGTACACATATAAAACATAATTTTTCATTTCTCTGCTTATACACAAAGTAGAGTCACACCATTTACTTCATAAATGTACTTTGGATAATGATGTTCATCTCATTCCACCATCTTTCCTACCCCCATACTCCCTCTTTTCCCTTTTCCCTATCTGAAGTTCCTCTATTCCTCCTATGTGCCCCCCAACCCCCATTATGGAATAGCATCCACATATCGGAGAAAACATTTGGCCTTTGGTTTTTTGGAACTGGCTTACTTCATGATATTCTCCAGCTCTATTCATTTAACTGCAAATGCCATGATTTTATTCTCTTTTAATGCTGAGTAATATTCCATTGTGTATATATCACAGTTTCTTCATCTACTGAAGGGCATCTAGGTTGGATCTACAGTTTAGCTTTTGTGAATTGTGCTGCTATAAACATTGATGTGGCTGCCTTACTGTAGTATGCTGTTTTTAAATCCTTTGGGTATAAACCGAGGGGTGGGATAGCTGGGTCAAATGGTGGTTCCATTCCAAGTTTTCCAAGGAATCTCCATACTGCTTTCTATATTGGCTGCACCAATTTTCAGTCCCACCAGCAGTGTATGAATGTACCTTTCCCCCCACATCCTTGCCAACACTTATTGTTGTTTGAATTCTTAATAGTTAGCATTCTGACTGAAATGAGATGAAATCTTAGTTTTGATTTGCATTTCTCTAATTGCTAGAGATCTTGAACATTTTTTCATATATTTGTTAATTGATTGTATATCATCTTCTAAGAAGTATCTGTTCAGTTCCTTGGCCCATTTATTGATTGGGTTATTTGTTTTTTGTTTTGGTGTTAAAATTTTTGAGTTCTTTATATATCCTGGAGATTAGTGCTCTATCTGATGTGTGAGGGGTAAAAATTTGCTCCCTTTCTGTAGGTTCTTTATTCACCTCACTGATGTTTCTTTTTCTGAGAAGAAGCTTTTTAGTTTGAATCAATTCCATTTATTTATTCTTTTTAAAAAAATATTTATTTTTTAGTTTTAGGTTGACACAATATCTTTATTTTATATTTATGTGGTGCTAAGGCTCGAATCCAGTGCCTCATACATAATGGATGAGCACTCTACCACTGAGCCAGAACCCCAGCCCCTATTTATTGATTCTTAATTTTATTTCTTGTGCTATAGGAGTCTTATTAAGGAAGTTAGGGCTTAATCCAACATGATGGAGATTTGGATCTTCTTTTTATTCTATTAGGCACAAGGTGCCTGGTTTAATTCCTAGTCCTTGATTCACCTTGAGTTTTGTGCATAGTGAGAGATAGGGGCTTAATTTCATTTTTGTTGCATTTGGATTTCCCATTTTCCCAGCACCATTTGCTGAAGAGGCTGTCCTTTTTCCAATGTATGTTTTTGGTGCCTTTGTCTAATATGAGGTAACTCTATTTATGTGGGTTTGTCTCTGTGTCCTCTATTCTGTACCATTGGTTTACAGGTCTATTTTGGTGTTGATACCATGCCATTTTTCCTACTATTGCTCTGTAGTATAGTTTAAGATCTGGTATAGTGATGCCACCTGCTTTATTCTTCTTGCTAAGGATTGCTTTAGATATTCTGGGTCTCTTATTTTCCCAGGTAAATTTTATGACTGCTTTTTCTATTTCTCTGAGGAATGTCAGTGGGATTTTGATTGGAATTTTATTAACTCTGTATAATGCTTTTGGTCGTATGGTCATTTTGACAATATTAATCCTGCCTATCCAAGAACAAGGGAGATTTTCCCATAATCCAAAGTCTTTTTAAATTTATTTCTTTAGTGTTCTTTAGTTTTCATTGTAGAGGTCTTTCACCTCTTCTGTTAAGTTGATTCCCAAGTATTTTACTTTATTTTTTTGCAGCTATTGTAAATCAGGTAGTTTTCCTAATGTCTCTTTCAGAGAATTTGTCATTGATGTACAGAAACGCCTTTGATTTATGGATGTTGATTTTATATCCTGTTACTTTGCTCAACTCATTTATTATCACCAATGTTTTATTTAGAGTGATATTCTAGTCTGAAATATCTTCACAATTTGCCTCAGATGTCTTAGTAATTATAGAGTCCATTGTGGTCCCCCACCACCCCAGTATTGTGTATAAACCCAGTAGTATGACTAAATTATATCTTCAGTTGCATTTCTATGGAAATGTATGTATGCATTATGTAATATACTCTACTGTATTTGGCATTAATAAACCTAAGATTGCAGCTCTCCTGCCCCTACATTTTTTTTTTTTGGACTAGGGATTGAACCCATGGACACTTAACCAGTCAGCCATATCCCTAGCACTTTTTAGTTTTTATTTTGAGACAGGATCTTGCTAAGTTGCTGAGGCTGGCCTTCTGCCTCAGCCTCCCAAGTTGCTGGGATTACAAGCATGTGCCACCATGCCCAGCTCTTTCCACATTTTTTATTGGTGCATTATAGTTGTATATAATGATGGAATTTTTTATTGCATATTCATACATGCACACAATATAACAATATAATCTGGTGAATATAATTCCCCATCACTTCTCTGCTTCCTCTCCATCTCATACTTCCTAATTTCTTTCTTCTTTGATTTTTGTTGGATACTAGAAACTCCCTTCCTGCACCCCCCACCTACCAACACACACCTTTCTTTTCCTTTTTCCTCTCTAGCTTCCATATATAAGAGAAAACATATGACCCTTGACCTTCTGAGTTTGGCTTATTTTGCTTAACATAGTGGTTGTAAGTTCTATCCATTTTCCTGCAAATGACATAATTTTATTTTTCTTTATAAACGAATAAAAATCCAATATGTATATATACCACATTTTTTGTTATCCATTCATCTGTTGATAGACACTTAGGACTGTTCCATAGTTTGGCTATTGTGCATTATGCTGCTATAAACATGGGTATGTATCACAATGGTATGATGACTTAAATTCTTTAGGATAAATAGCGAGGAGTAGTATAAACTAGATCATATGATGGTTCCATGCCTTCTCTTTTGAAGAACCTCCATACTGATTTTCATAATGGTTGTACTAATTCACAATCCTACCAACAGTGTAAAAATGTTCCTTTTTCTCCACATCCTCTCCAGCATTTATTATTGTTTGTAATATTGATGACTGTCATTTTGGCTGGTGTGAAATGAAATCTCAGTAATACTAATTTTGATCTGCCTTTTCCTAATTGCTAATGATGTTGAGCATATTTTTCATATATTAGTTGGCCATTTGTGTTTATTCTTTTGATAATTGTCTGTTTAATTCATTTTCCCATTTATTAATTGGGTTATTTGATTTTTTTGGTGTAGCATTTTTTGAGTTCTATATATATTCTAGATATTAATTCTGTCGAAAGAGTAGCTAGCAAAGGTTTTCTCCCATTGTGTAGGTCCTCTCTTCATATTCCTAAGTGTTTCCTTTGCTGTGCAAACCTTTTTAATTTAATACTATCCCATTTCTTAACTCTTGGCATTATTTCTGAGCTTCAGAGGTCCTATTGAGAAAGTCATTGCCTGTGCCTATATGTTGGAGTGTTAACTCTACATTTTCTTTTAGGAGTTGCATAATTTCTGTTCTAATACCTACGTCTTTGATCCATTTGAGTTTATTTTTTGTGCATGGTGAGAGAGAAGGGTCTAATTTCATTCTACATATGAATAACCAGTTTTAACAGCATCAGTTGTGAAAAAGTCTGTCTTTTCTCCAGTGTATATTTTTGGCATCTTTGTCAAGAACTACATGACTATAAATGTGTGGGTTTGTCTCTGTGTCTTCTATTCTGTACAATTGGTCTATGTGTCTATTTTTATGTCAGTACCATGCAGTTTTTATTAATATGTCTCTATAGTATAATTTGAAGTTAGATATTGTAATGCCTCCAACATTGCTTTTTCACCTTAGAATAGTTTTGGCTATTCTGGGTCTTTTATTCTTCCAAATGAATTTTAGGACTGTTTTTTTTATCTACTTCTATGAAGAATGTCTTTGGTATTTTGGTGGGGATTGTATTGTGAATGGAATTGTTTCCCTGATATTTTTTTCAGCGTATTCATTGTTGGTATACAGGAAAGCTGTTGATTTTTGTATGCTGATTTTGTAACATGCTACTTTGCCGAATTTATTTATTAGTTCTAGCAGGCTTTTTGTGGAGTTTTTTGGATCTTCTAAGTATAGGATCATATCATCTGTAGACAGTGATAAATTTGACTTCTTCCTTTTCTGTTTTTATCCCTGTTATTTCCTTCTCTTACCTAATTTCTCTGGCTGGAATATATTAAATAGGAGTAGTATTATATTATATATTAATATAGCCTTTATGATGTTGAAGTAGATTCCTTCTATCCTTAGTTTCTTCAGTGTTTTTATCATAGGTAGGTATTGAATTTTGTCAAAAGCCTTCTCTGTGTGTATTGAGATGACTAAGTGATTTTTGTCCTTAATTCAATTTATGAGATGAATTACATTTATTAATTTGTGTATGTTAAACCATTCTTTCATTTCTGGAATAAAACCAACTTGGTTGTGATATATAATCTTAATATGTTGTTGAACATGATTTGCTGAAATTCTATTAAGTATTTTTGTATCTAATTTCATCAGGAATAATGGTCTATAGTTTTCTTTCCTAGATGTGTCCTTATCTGTTTTGGGTATTTGTGTGACACTGGCTTCATAGAATGAATTTGAAAGTGTTCCAGCCCTTTCTATTTCATAGAATAATTTTAGGAATAATGGCCTTAGTTTTTCTTTAAAGGTCTAGTAGAGACAGCTAAGAATTCATCTGGTCCTGGACTTTTCTTTGTTAGACAGGCTTTTTATTACTGTTTCTATCTCATTGCTAGCTATTGTTTTCTTTGTCCTTTTGATTCAGTTTTGGCAGGTCATATGAGTTTAGAAATGTATCCATTTCTTCTAGGTTTTCCAGTTTATTGGAGTATAAGTTTTTAAAATAGTCTCTAATGATCCACTGGATTTCTGTGATGCCTGTGGTGATTTCTCATTTTTCACTTCTAATTTTATTCATTAATCAGGTTTTCTTTCTTTTTCTTTTGATGAGTTTGGCTAAGGGCTTAATAATCAATCTTGTTTATATTTTCAAAAAACCAACTCTCTTTCATTGATCTTTTAGTTTTTTATCCTCAAATTTATTTATTTCAGCTCTGATCTTAATTATTTTCTTCTTTCTACTGTTTTTGGAATTGCTTTTTTTTCCCCCCAAGGGCCTTAAGGTGCATCTTGAGGTTGTTTTATTTGGGATCTTTTTGATTTTCTAATATAGGCACTCATAGCTATAAATTTTCCTCTTAGAACCACCTTAATAAAATCCCAGAGGTTCTGGCATATTGTATTACTATTCTCATTTAAGTATTTTTTAATTTCTCCCTTGATTTTTTTCTATCACCCATTCATCATTCAAAAGTGCATTGTTCAATCTCCATGTGTTTATATAGTTTCTGTACAGTTTTGTTGTGTTGATTTCTAATTTCATTCCATTTTGATCAATAGGATGCCTGGAATTACATCAGTGTTTTTTGTATTTGCCAAGAGTTGCTTTGTGGCACAAGACTGCGGCTTTGATCCCTTTAAGAATCATAAAGGTTTACTCAGGGGAAAATGTCTTCCACAATGCATTATGTACTTTTAGTCATCTTGCAAATGCTTGTTTTGGTCACAGAGATTGATATGTACCATGTAATTAAGCGATGGAGGGGGGGAGGGGTGTCTTTAATTTCTTTAGGGTATTGTTTTCTGGAATTCTTACACTTCATTCCCAAAATCACCTACAGAAAGCCAGGAAATAGATCTTGCTACCATTAAACTTTCAGTGACCCCTGGAGTAAATTAGGTGTCATTTGCAGAGCCTTCCTTTCATTTTCACTGCCCTTACTTTCAAGTTGTTCAAGAAACATCACTTTCCATAGAGATTGCTTTAATTAGCCTTCTAACTAATCTCCTAACCGTTAGAAAACTGTCAGTTTTCATATGGGCCATAATCTAAGAATGGTTTTTATATTTTCAATGGTTGAAAAAAAGAATGATATTTTGAGACACATAAATTATATGATATTCAGATTTTAGTGTCAATAAATAAAGTTTGTTCAGAACAGAAGCACAAGTGCATTTACTCAGGGTTGAAAATCACCACTGTAGCTGGGCACGGTGGCCATACCTGTAATCCTAGCAGCTCAGGAGGCTAAGGCAGGAGGATCTTGAGTTCAAAGCCAGCTTCAGCCAAAGTGAGGCGCTAAGCAACTCAGTGAAATCCTATCTCTAAATAAAATACAAAATAGGGATGGGGGTTATGGCACAGTGGCTGAGTGCCCCTGAGTTCAATCTCCGGTACTCAAAAAATCACCACTGTAGTTTCTATTCTGGTATACCTCTATACTATTTCAGGGACATCCTTTTAAAATGAAAATTATTCTAAGTTAAATGTATTTATGGGTTTTTTTTCAAAACATGTTTTAGGCAGATCAGATTTCTTATTTGTTTTTCCCAGCATAATTTTTATGACAGCACCTATTGGCTAACCTTGTACCTGACCATAAGCGAGTTAAAAATGTTTCCAGCTCAGGAAATGGTTGATTTAGAGTAGTTCATACGTCAATGTAATGAACATTGACCTTTTCACTAAAAAATTTTAAAAATGTATCATGTTTTCACACTGTAAATATTTAGAAAGAGCTCTTTTTCTTATATTTTCTTAAGGCAGCCTTTAAAAAAATTCCTTGTAAAGTATATATAGCTAAGTTTGCAGTGACAAATTCAATTAAGAAATGGAGAACCAATGCATGAAATAAGCCTTAATTACCAAGGCAGAGGTACCACAGCATGTCAAGTCCTAAATTTTCTTCCTTATACTAGAATTTCTTAAATAATGGTATCCATATAAAGAGCAGGTATGTAGACCTGGGAAGGAAAGATTATAGGGTTTGCAAAGTGTCCCAGAATTCATAATAAAGTACTTTAGTATATTTTGGTTGCAGCCAGTTCATTGCCAAAGGAAGTACTCTTTAATTTTTTTTTAGTAGAATAAAGGGTTTGGGAGAGAGAGAACTCACACAAGTGCTTCTAGAAAAGTATTTTTCTTTAGAGAATATACCTTTTAACTTTATATTTAACAAATAAGAAGATTGGATTTGAAGTGTAAGATTAAATCTTCATAATCAACTTTAGTAGAAAACTTCTATAGATATCATCATCCAAAGTACATGTATGAAGAAATGAATTGGTGTCAACATATTTTATATACAACCAGAGATATGAAAAATTGTGCTGTATACATATAATAAGAATTGTAATCCATTCTACTGCTTTTTTAAAATCAATTAAATAAAGGAAACACCTATTATAAAATGGAAGAATTGCTGTAGTTATAGAATTAATCTTTCAACACATTCTTTTATGAGGAGAAAATGAGATGGAAACATGATAACAAATTAAACTCAATAAATATTTAATAAATTTGGGTAGAAGTTAATAGTAAAGAGATGTAATGAATCACACCACCTTATCACTGCCCTTACTTTCAAGTTGTTCAGTTAAAGTCCAGTTAGTCACCATGAGTTTCTGTGTCTTCATCTATGAAATAGACATTTACTTCCAAAGTTTTGATAAACTATCTAAAATACCTGGCAGATAGTACATACTTAATGATTGTTGGCCACCTTTCTTTGTGTTCTTAAACAAATATTGGAAAGGAGAACATTTAAAGATTTTTAGACCTATCGAATATTAATTCTTAACAGCATGAGGTAACAGAATTCCTAAAGGGTTTAAAAGCCTAAAAATTAAGTTTGAATTGGTTCAGTTAAAATACCTAACTTTATAAAAAGAATACATACAAATTACAGAATTGCTTACTTGGAATGTGAAGTATAGTTAAGAAGATTATAAACATGTATATTTCCTTCAAAAAGATTAAAGGATTGAAAAATTATTTTTTTTCAATTTTTTTTATTAGTTCAAAACATTACAAAGTTCTTGACATATCATATTTCATACTTTTGATTCAAGCGGATTATGAACTCCCATTTTTACCCTATATACATATTGCAGATTCACATTGGTTACACATCCACTTTTTTACCTACTGCCATACTAGTGTATGTTGTATTCTGCTGCCTTTCCTATCCTCTACTATCTCCCCTCCCCTCCCTTCCCATCTTCTCTCCCTACCCCATCTACTGTAATTCATTTCTCTCACTTGTTTTTTTCCCCTTTCCCCTCACTTCCTCTTATATGTAATTTTGTATAACAATGAGAGTCTCCTTCCTTTACCATGCAATTTCCTTTCTCTCATTCCCTCCCCACTCTCATCCCTGTTTAGTGGTGATCTTCTCATGCTCTTCCCCTCTATTCTGTTCTTATTTGCTCTCCTTATATCAAAGAAGACATTTGGCATTTATTTTTTAGGGATTGGCTAGCTTCACTTAACATAATCTGCTCTAGTGCCATCCATTTCCCTGCAAATTCCATGATTTTGTCATTTTTTAGTGCAGAGTAATACTCCATTGTTATAAATGCCACATTTTTTTTTTATCAGTTTATCTATTGAAGGGTATCTAGATTGGTTCCACAGTCTAGCTATTGTGAATTGTGCTGCTATGAACATTGTTGTAGCAGTGTCCCTATAGCACGCTCTTTTAAGGTCTTTAGGGAATAGTCCAGGAAGGGGAATAGCTGGGTCAAATGGTGGTTCCATTCCTAGCTTTCCAAGGAATCTCCATACTGCTCTCCAAGTTGGCCGCACCAATTTGCAGTCCCACCAGCAATGTACAAGTGTACCCTTTTCCCCACATCCTCGCCAGCACTTGTTGTTGTTTGACTTCATAATGGCTGTCAATCTCACTGGAGTGAGATGGTATCTTAGGGTGGTTTTGATTTGCATTTCTCTGACTGCTGGAGATGGTGAGTATTTTTTCATGTACTTGTTGATTGATTGTATGTCCTCCTCTGAGAAGTGTCTGTTCAGGTCCTTGGCCCATGTGTTGATTGGTTTATTTGTTATCTTATTGTTTAATTTTTTGAGTTCTTTGTATACTCTGGATATTAGGGCTCTATCCGAAGTGTGAGGAGTAAAGATTTGTTCCCAGGATGTAGGCTCCCTATTTACTTATCTTATTGTTTCTCTTGCTGAGAAAAAACTTTTTACTTTGAGTAAGTCCCATTTGTTGATTCTTGTTTTTAACTCTTGTGCTATGGGTGTCCTATTAAGGAATTTGGAGCCCGACCCCACAATATGTAGATCGGAGCCAACTTTTTCTTCTATCAGACGCAGAGTCTCTGATTTGATATCAAGCTCCTTGATCCATTTTGAGTTAACTTTTGTGCATGGTGAGAGAAAGGGATTCAGTTTCATTTTGTTGCATATGGATTTCCAGTTTTCCCAGCACCATTTGTTGAAGATGCTAGCCTTCCTCCATTGCATGCTTTTAGCCCCATTATTGAATATAAGATAGTTGTAATTTTGTGGATTGGTTTCTGTGTCCTCTATTCTGTACCATTGGTCCACCTGCCTGTTTTGGTACCAGTACCATGCTGTTTTTGTTACTATTGCTCTGTAGTATAATTTGAAATCTGGTATCGCTATACCGCCTGATTCACACTTCCTGCTTAGAGTTGCTTTTGCTATTCTGGTTCTTTTATTTTTTCCATATGAATTTCATGATTGCTTTATCTATTTCTACAAGAAATGCCGTTGGGATTTTGATTGGCATTGCATTGAACCTATAGAGAACATTTGGTAATATCGCCATTTGATGATGTCAGTTCTGCCTATCCATGAACAGGGTATATTTTTCCATCTTCTAAGATCTTCTTCTATTTCTCTCTTTAGGGTTCTGTAGTTTTCATTGTATAAAACTTTCACCTCTTTTGTTAGGTTGATTCCCAAGTATTTTATTTTTTTTGAGGATATTGTGAATGGGGTGGTTTTCCTCATTTCCAGTTCAGAAGATTTGTTGTTGATATACAGGAATGCCTTTGATTTATGCGTGTTGATTTTGTATCCTGCTACTTTGCTGAATTCATTTATTAGCTCTAGTAGTTTCTTTGTAGACCCATGTGTGTCTTCTAGGTATAGGATCATATCATCCGCAAATAGTGATAATTTAAGTTCTTCTTTTCCTATTTTTATATCTTTAACTTCTTTTGTCTGTCTAATTGCTCTTGCCAGTGTTTCAAGGACTATATTGAATAGAAGTGGTGATAGAGGGCATCCCTGTCTTGTTCCAGATTTTAGGGGGAATGCCTTCAATTTTTCTCCATTTAGAATGATGCTAGCGTGAGGCTTAGCATAGATAGCTTTTACAATGTTGAGGTAAGTTCCTGTTATCCCTAGTTTTTCTAGTGTTTTGAACATAAAGGGATGCTGTACTTTGTCGAATGCTTTTTCTGCGTCTATCGAGACGATCATATGGTTCTTATCTTTAAGTCTATTGATGTGGTGAATAACATTTTTTGATTTCCGTATATTGAACCAGCCTTGCATCCCAGGGATGAATCCTACTTGATCATGGTGCACAATTTTTTTGATGTGTTTTTGTATCCGATTCGCCAGAATTTTATTGAGGATTTTTGCATCTAGGTTCATTAGAGATATTGGTCTGTCGTTTTCTTTCTTTGAGGTGTCTTTGTCTGGTTTCGGAATCAGGGTGATGTTGACCTCGTAGAATGAATTTGGAAGGGCTCCCTCTTTTTCTATTTCCTGAAATAGCTTGAAAAGTATTGGTTTTAATTCTTCTTTAAAGGTTTTGTAAAACTCCGCTGTATACCCATCCGGTCCTGGGCTTTTCTTGGTTGGTAGTCCTTTGATTGCTTCTTCTATTTCATCCATTGATATTGGTCTGTTCAAATTGTGTGTATCCTCCTGATTCAGTCTGGGCAATTCATATGACTTAAGAGATTTATCGATGTCTTCACTATCTTCTATTTTATTGGAATATAGGGTTTCAAAATAATTTGTAATTGTCTTCTGTATTTCTGTAGCATCTGTTGTGATATTTCCTTTTTCATCTCGTATGTTAGTAATTTGAGTTCTCTCTCTTCTTCTCTTCGTTAGCATGGCTAAGGGTCTGTCGATCTTATTTATTTTTTCAAAGAACCAACTTTTAGTTTTGTCAATTTTTTCAATAGTTTCTTTTGTTTCAATTTTGTTGATTTCCGCTCTGATTTTAATTATTTCTTGCCTTTTGCTATATTTGCTGTTGTTCTGTTCTTCCTTTTCTAGGGCTTTGAGATGAAGTGTGAGCTCTTTTTTTTTTAATTCTTTCTTTTTTTTTAATTTTTTATTGTTGGTTGTTCAAAACATTACATAGTTCTTGATATATCATATTTCACACTTTGATTCAAGTGGGTTATGAACTCCCATTTTTACCCCATATACAGATTGCAGAATCACATCAGTTACACATCCATTGATTTACATATTACCATACTAGTGTCTGTTGTGTTCTGCTGCCTTTCCTATCCTCTACTATTCCCCCTCCCCTCCCCTCTTCTCTCTCTACCCCATCTACTGTTATTCATTTCTCTCCCTTGTATTATTTTTCCTTTTCCCCTCACTTCCTCTTGTATGTACTTTTGTATAACCCTGAGGGTCTCCTTCCATTTCCATGCAATTTCCCTTCTCTCTCCCTTTCCCTCCCACCTCTCATCCCTGTTTAATGTTAATCTTCTTCTCATCCTCTTCGTCCCTACTCTGTTCTTAGTTACTCTCCTTATATCAAAGAAGACATTTGGCATTTGTTTTTTAGGGATTGGCTAGCTTCTCTTAGCATAATCTGCTCTAATGCCATCCATTTCCCTGCAAATTCTGTGATTTTGTCATTTTTTAATGCATAGTAATACTCCATTGTGTATAAATGCCACATTTTTTTTATCCATTCGTCTATTGAAGGGCATCTAGGTTGGTTCCACAGTCTTGTTATTGTGAATTGTGCCGCTATGAACATCAATGTAGCAGTGTCCCTGTAGCATGCTCTTTTTAGGTCTTTAGGGAATAGACCGAGAAAGGGAATAGCTAGGTCAAATGGTGGTTCCATTCCCAGCTTTCCAAGAAATCTCCATACTGCTTATTAATTGTGTTATTGAGTTCTATAGTTTCCTTATTCAACTTTTGTTTGGAAGATCTGTCCAGTGGCAAGAGAGGTGTGTTGAAGTCTCCCATGATTATTGTATGGTGGTCTATTAGACCCTTGAACTTGAGAAGAGTTTGTTTGATGAACATAGCTGCACCATTGTTTGGGGCATATATATTTATGATTATTATGTCTTGTTGGTGTATGGTTCCCTTAAGCAGTATGTAGTGTCCCTCTTTATCCCTTTTGATTAACTTTGGCTTGAAATCTATTTTATTTGATATGAGTATGGACACTCCTGCTTGTTTCCAAAGTCCATATGAGTGATATGATTTTTCCCAACCTTTCACCTTCAGCCTATGTATGTCTTTTCCTATCAAATGCGTCTCCTGTAGGCAGCATATTGTTGGGTCTTGTTTTGTGATCCATTCTACTAGCCTGTGTCTCTTAATTGGTGAGTTTAAGCCATTAACATTTAGGGTTATTATTGAGATATGGGTTGTTCTTCCAGCCATATTTGTTTATTTCTGTTACTAAACATGGTTTGTTTTCCTCTTTTATTATTTCCCCCCCCCCTTTACTGTCCTACCTCCCACTGTTGGTTTTCATTGTCATTTTCCATTTCCTCTTCCTGTAATGTTTTGCCAAGGATGTTTTGAAGAGATGGTTTTCTAGCTGCAAATTCTTTAAACTTTTTTTTATCGTGGAAGGTTTTAATTTCATCTTCCATCCTGAAGCTTAATTTCGCTGGATACACAATTCTTGGTTGGAACCCATTTTCTTTCAGTGTTTGAAATATGTTATTCCAGGATCTTCTAGCTTTCAGATTCTGTGTTGAAAGATCAGTTGTTATCCTGATTGGCTTACCCTAAATGTAATCTGCTTCCTTTCTCTTGTAGCTTTTAAAATTCTCTCCTTATTCTGTATGTTGGTCATCTTCATTATAATGTGTCTAGGTGTGGATCTCTTATGATTTTGCACATTCGGCGTCCTGTAGGCTTCTAGGATTTGGGATTCTGTCTCATTCTTCAAGTCTGGGAAGTTTTCTCGTATTATTTCATTGAATAGATTGCTCATTCCTTTGGTTTGGAGCTCTATACCTTCCTGTATCCCAATGACTCTTAAGTTTGGTCTCTTGATGTTATCCCATATTTCTTGGATGTTCTGCTCATGGTTTCTTAACAGTCTTGCTGAGCTGTCTATGTTCTTTTCAGGTTGAAATACTTTGTCTTCATTGTCTGATGTTCTATCTTCTAAGTGTTCTACTCTGCTGGTACTATTTTCAATTGAGTTTTTAAGTTGGTTTATTGCTTCCTGCATTTCTAGGATTTCTGTTTGTTTGTTTTTTATAACCTCTATCTCCCTGTATAGTTGATCTTTTGCTTCCTGGATTTGTTTGTGTAATTCATTGTCGAAGTGATCTTTCATTGTCTGATTTTGCTGTCTAATGTCTTCCTTGAGACTCCAGATCATCTAAAGCATGTATATCCTGAATGCTTTATCTGACATTCCATCTGCTGCAGATATTACCTCTTCTAACGTTGAGTTGACCTGCATTGCTTGTGGTCCTTTCTTTCCTTGTCTCTTCATACTGTTCGCGTTTCTTTCTGCTTGGTGAAACTGTTGTGCTATTGAATTTTCTGCCAGTCGGTCGCAGGTCTGCCCACCTTGCGGGCGCGGGTGGCGGCTCCGCTCCGCCCCGCCCCCTCTCCAATTGGCGTCACGCGACCACCACGCTGGCGAGCCACTGGGCCTGCTCCGGGCGCGGGCGGCACCCGGCTCCTCCCCTCTGGCTCGACGACAAAGCGAGTGAGACTAGGGTGTCTGTGACTCACCCTCCCTACCAGGAGACCAACTGTTTCTGTCGCCACTGGTATTGATGAAGTTCTCTCCTCTGCTGCTTTCTGATGACATCAGATCTCTGCCATGTTGGTATCCTATGCGAAAAGCAGCATTTCGTTCCCTTTGCCGGGTGACCAAAGCAACGGGTGAGTCCTGACTGGCCCCCACAGGCCCCGTCTCAGTCCTGTTGCCACTGCCCACGAAGGCTCGGTTGGTATTTACCTCCACAGTACTCAGCAGGACCCGAACCGAGAAGCAGTTTCCACGGTTTCCTTAGCCCTGGGCCAGAGCAGTTCCGGGAGCCGGAACTCGGCCACTCCGTGCTCGGTGTATGCTCTGATAAGAGCAGGCTCCAAGAAGCAGTTTCCGCGGGTTATTTAGCACTGAGCCTGAGTAATTTGTGTGCAAGCCGCAGGCGAATGGCAGCCTGAAATTACCTGTTCTATGGCTGAATCGAGCTCTTTGTTTTTGTTGGTTTTTTCTTTTTTTGAGGAATGACCTCCAGGCAGTGAATTTCCCTCTTAAAACTGCTTTCATTTTGTCCCATAGATTCCGATATGTTTTGTCTGTATTTTCATTTGTCCTTAAGAATTTTTTGATTTCCTCCTTTATGTCTTCTGTAACCCATTGATCATTCAGTAACATATTGTTCATTTTCCATGAGATGTATGATTTTTCCTTTCTTCTTTTATCGTTGATTTCCAGTTTCATTCCATTATGATCAGATAAAATGCATGGTATTATCTCCACCCCTTTATATTTACTGAGGGTTGCCCTATGTCATAATATATGGTCTATTTTTGAGAAGGATCCATGTGCTACTGAGAAAAAAGTATATCCACTTGATGATGGTTGATATATTCTATATATGTCAGTTAAGTCTAGGTTATTGATTGTGATATTGAGTTCTATAGTTTCTTTATTTAACTTTTGTTTGGAGGATCTGTCCAATGGTGAGAGAGGAGTGTTGAAGTCACCCATAATTATTGTGTTGTGGTCTGTTTGATTCTTGAACTTGAGGAGAGTTTGTTTTATGAATGTCGCAGCACCATTATTTGGTGCATAAATATTGATAATTGTTATGTCTTGTTGGTCAATGGTTCCTTTTAACAGTATATAATGTCCTTCCTTATCCCTTTTGATTAACTTAATCTTGAAGTCGATTTTATTCAATACGAGGATGGCCACCCCTGCTTGCTTACGAGGACCGTGTGTGTGGTATGTTTTTTCCCAACCTTTCACCTTCAGTCTGTGTATGTCTTTTCCAATCAAATGTGTCTCCTGGAGGCAGCATATTGGTTATTGTTTTTCATTTCTTCCTCGTGTAGTGTTTTGCTCAAGATGCTTTGCAATGCTAGTTTTCTGGCTGCAAATTTTTTTAACTTTTGTTTATCATGAAAGATTTTTATTTGGTTGTCATACCTGAAGCTTAATTTTGCTGGGTACAAAATTCTTGGTTGGCATCCATTGTCTTTCCGAGTATGAAATATGTTGTTCCAGAATCTTCTTACTTTCAGTGTCTGTGATGAAAAATCCATTGTTAACTTTATTGGTTTACCCCCTGAATGTAATCTACCTCCTTTCTCTTGTAGCTTTTAATATTTTCTCTTTGTTTTATATATTGGATATCTTCATAACAATGTGTCTTGGCGTTGGTCTACTGTGATTTTGTATGCTTGGTGTCCTGTATGCATCTACAATTTGTACATCCATTTCCTTTTTTATGTCTGGAAAGTTTTCTATAATTATTCCATTCAGCAGGTTGCTCATTCCCTTGGTTTGAACCTCTATGCCTTCCTCTATCCCGATGACTCTTAAGTTTGTTTGTTTTTTATGTTATCCCATATCTCTTGGATGTTTTTCTCATGATTTTTTACCAGCCTTCTTGAGTTAGATGGTCTCTTTTCAAGATGATATATTTTGTCTTCATTGTCTGACATTCTGGCTTCTACTTGCTCCACTCTGTTCGTGATACTCTCATTTGAGTTTTTAATTTGGCTTATAGTTTCCTTCATTTCTAAAATTATTGTTTGATTTTTTTATAATGTCTATCTCCTGATAAAGATGCGTATTTGCTTCTTTTATTTGCTTGTGTATTTCATTTTCAGTGAGTTCTTTCATTGTTTGAATTTGTTGTCTCATATCCTCTTTAAGATTCCATTCCATCTGTCTAAGGTATTGAGTTCTTTATTTGGCAATTTTTCTGATGCCTCTAGGTCCTCCTGTATATTTAGGCTGTCCTGCATTGTTTGTACTCCTTTTCTTCCTTGCTTTTTCATGCTGCTTATGTTACTTCTTGCTCTGTTTGACTGCTAAGTTACTGTTTACTCCTATAAATTTATTTGGTTTTGTGTGTCTCTGGGGTCTCTCTTTTGTGATGGGAGATTATGACTAGAGATGATGAGTTTTGTTGCACTTTAGTGTAGATTCATTCATTTCCTAAACTGTGTACGGATTCTGATGGCATATAGCGGTCTGCGGTTTGGTCTTGGGACTTATATTTAGGTCGAATGATGTGATGGTATTGAGGTTGGTATCTCTTGGCAACCTTGGAAGGTTGCTCTACTGACGAGGGATATTAACAGGAGAATGGTCTGGAGTATTTGGGGGAAGTTAAGGTCTTGGTAGCACTATATAACTTCCCAGAACATTGACCTATACATATTTAGTAAATTACACATAAACAGCGTCGTATTGCTTGGGAGGAAACGGAAGAAGTCACTAAAGAGAATTAGAGTAAACAGATAGAATTCAAGGAAAGGGGAATAAGGAAATTGAAAAGAAATGAGAAGACAAAAGAAAAAAATAGAAAATAAAAAAATTTTTTTAAAAAATCATCAAAAAAAGTGAAAATAAAAAATAATACAAAAAATATTTTAAAAAATTAAAATTAAAAATTTTTTAAAAATTTAAAAATGCAGTCTTAGAGTTCGATTAAATTCTTTTCCAGTAGGTGGAGCTGTGCCCACTGGGCCAAGCTTCTCCTCTCAGTGCACGGGAACCAATCACTGTGCAGCATCTCCTCCTCCCCGACTGGGCGGGTCTCCACTCCTGAGTGCCTCTGGCGTTTCTTGTGTCTAGTCACCTCGCCACTGGCCCTGTTCACAGGTGACGCTCACCACAATACTGATTACGCGCCAGTTCTGCTGCTCGGGGGAGCCCTATCTTCTTGAACAACTGGGCACAATCTCCCTGCTTGCCAATCCCTCAGCCCCTAAGATTGTGGAGCTTGGGGCTGAGAGCCCTCATTGTATTTTGCTTGCCCTCCGGTAGCCACGCCCCTGGGAGCTGGTGCAAGAGACCTCAGTTGTCTGCGCTGGTGGGGGCGGTAGCCAGGGGGTCCCGAGCTGCGGGTCCCGCGCCACTCCTGAATCCCTCGGTCTGACTGTTGCGCTCACGGGAGAGCTGGGAGGGGCCCTTGAGGTTTCCCCGCTGTCTGGAGGAGGGGGTTAGGGGATTACACACCTGTCGCCGCTGGTATCAATGAAGTTATCTCCTCCGCTGCTTTCTGGTGACGTCAGTTCTCTGCCATGTTGGTACCTCATGCGAATCACAGCATTTCGTTCCCTTTGCCAGGTGACCAAAGCAACGGGTGGGTCCTGACTGGCCCTCCCAAGCCCCGTCTCAATCCTGTTGCCACTGCCTATGAAGGCTCGGTTGGTATTTACCTCCACAGTATTCAGCGGGACCCCGACCGAGAAGCAGTTTCCGCGGGTTCTTTAGCACCGAGTCAGAGCAGTTTGTCTGCGAGACGCAGGCGAACGGGAGCCTGAATTCGGCCCCTACGGGCTCGGTGTGTGTTCTGAGAGGCCCAGACTGTTCGCCCCAGATCCACGTTAGCTCAGCAATGCCTAGTGATCTTGAGCAAACAGCATTTAGACGATTTAAGACTCCCTATGCCCGTGCAGCTGGAGAGGTCAGAGACTTGATACCTCTGTGCCCGCCGCCATGTTGGATCTCCAAAAAATTAATTTTTAACAGAGGCAGGTCATTCATTCTGCGATGATGATAATGCATAGGTAGATTTTTGCTTTAATTTTTTTTTCCCATTATGTCAAAGGAAAAATTCTTACCATTTTATTTCAAATAAAATATTTAAATAAATATTTATTTTGTCAACATGTCTAATTATATTTTTATTCAAGTGTAGTAACTTACATCATAACAACAGAATACTTAAAATGATTTGGATTTTAAAAGTATTTACATATTGCTACAAAATACAACTGCTTATCATTTTGTATCTTTTTGCTTGCTAAATTATTTTATAAGTCTTATTAGTTAAATTAATGGAGTGCTTAGTTGCTGAGATCGTACTGGAATCAGATGTAAATATTTTTGGCTCATTATGTACTATCTTTTGTTTTTAGAATCAATTGACTGATGCTATTCTTGCTAGATAAGCCTTCTGCAAAATAAAAAATACTTGATAAATATATTTTATATATGTGTTGATTATTGCTAAACCTTACATCTAATAAGTATTCTTAAAAAGTAACTTTATATAAAAAATGAATTTTAAAATGGACTGTGTGTTTTAAAAAGATAAATGAAGATACATTAGCTCTGTGACAAAATAGTAGAGTAGTGTAAGTAGAGGCAGGGAAAGGATGTCCTTGTAAACCCTGTCTGTAGCTACTACTTTTTTCAATTAAGTTAAAAATAAGATAATTGGTTGTATAAGATAAAGAATAAAGGAGATTGTTGAACCTTTAATACATTCTAAACTTGATTAAAGTAAAAAGAAATTTATAGGCATTTAAATAACTATGCTGTGGCTGGGGTCATGGCTCAGTGGCCTAGCATGTGTGAGGCACTAGGTTTGATTCTCAGCACTACATATAAATAAATTAAATAAAGGTCCATTGACAACTAAAACAAATATTTAAAAATAAAAAATCACTATGCTAAAATTTTAGCTTCAGCATTTAGTCTTAATTTTTTTATCTTAGATATACTTTATGACATTCTCAATCTATTGATTTGTTTTACTCTGACAACTTTATTTAGGTGAGTGATGTTTGTTTCTATATAATAAAATTGAGGAAATTATTTAATTAAACTCGTTTGTTATAGCTTTTTATAAATTCCAGTTCTAGTACTTATTTCTTGAAAAATGAAGATTTATATAAGGAAATGGATTATTTTCATATAATTTAAAAATCATGGCAAAAGCAAACTCAAAATTTGATTTTTATCTCAATCATATTTCATAGATTTATTTATTTTACATTTTCTAAAGCATATAAAGGTAATTTTATTACAGTAGAAATACAGTCTTTAGATAGTGTTATTTGACATACTTATGACAAAAATAGCAGCCACTCATTAAACATTGCTAAACTGAAATTCTGTGAATAAACTTGATAAAATTTAGTTGATAAAATTACTGCATTATATGCAGAATAGAAAGTATACATACTGTAGAGGGGAAAAAATCTCTGACATTTCCATTAGACTTTTAGACTGGAATGTAAACCACCCCTATAAGAACAACAGTAAGAACCATTTTTTATATGGAAAACAAATCTTCAAATATTTTAATGATCCAGATCATATGAAAGGAAATGATAGATTTAGTAGATTTTAAGATGTAGATGGCTTCAGGGACGATTTTATATCAGTTTCAGTTTCCATTTATTTATGCTCTTTTTTTTCACCCTAATCTTATGCAGATGGAGGGAGCGAAGAACCACCGGATCGAAGACAGTCAAGTGTAGATTCTCGCCAAAGCCGCTCTGGGCAAGGTAAATTTTGCCAGCTCTTCCTTTCTGATGCTTAATTTGGAGATTGGGATTTTTGCTGAATGTAGTCTGGTTATTCTCATTTTGTATTTAGAATTTAAATGATACAATCTAAAATTTCTGTATGATGTACTTTATTCAAGTTATAAGAAAATTAAAAATGGTCTCTTGTCATTTTAAAATGATTTTGGAACATAGCAGTGTATGTCTCAATATCATTTCTGAAGTGTAACCAAAAATAAATTTTGAACAATATCATTTATAGGAGTATCATCACACTCTGTTTTTTAAAATTTCATCAATATAATATTTGTTGTCTTAGATCTCTCAGAAGAAATGGCAAAATTATTGTATTATTTTAGGCTCTTCCTACTTTTTTCCTTTTTTAACTAAAATTTTTTATTGTAGGCTTTTGATTAATTTTTTGAAGTGATAATTGGACTATCCCAACTAACATATTTAAAATAGCATGACTATCCCTTCCTATATTCCTTTTTCTTCATAGTAATTATCATCTTCATATTTACTGTTTTATATTTTATGTTCAAAATAAATGTTCCATGATAACACAGCTTTTTGTCTGTTTTGTTTATTGCTGTATCCTCAGTGTCAAGAAAAAAATATCTGAAATATAGTAGTCACTAAATAAATGTTGTTAAATGAATGAATTGATCTCTGAAGAGAATAAGAATTGAGCCAGGAGCAGTGATGCATGCCTGTAGTCCCAGCAGCTTTGGAGGCTGAAGCAGGAGGACCACGAGTTCAAAGCCGGTCTCAGCAATGGCAAGGCATTAAGCAAATCAGAGAGACCCTGTCTCTAAATAAAATACAAAATAGGGCTGGGGAAGTGGCTCAGTGGTCGAGTACCCCTGAGTTCAATCCCTGGTACCAAAAAAAAAAAAAAAAAGAGAGAGAGAGAATAAGAATTGAGAACACAAAGTGATGAATAAACTACAGACTGTTAGGCCGTAATTTACCAAGTTTGGTTTTCAGAGAATCTTTCAGCTAAAATACCATAAATTAAAGCTTAAATTTATAAATATGCACTGTTTTAGCCGTATAAAAACTCTGTTCATTTATTCCATAATCCTGTTCCCCTTTTTCTCAAACCTTACTCTTTTTAGAGCTGTACTATTAAATTATTTCTTACAAAATAAAAAGAGAAATAACATATTAAGGTTGCTTTAGAAATTTTAATTTATAATAGCACTTAATCTTAAATAATATTATGCATTATATTAAGATATTAATATAAGCATATAATTAATATCTTAATATAATGTATATAGTATTAATGTCAGGAAATTTTCAACTTTTTCACTTCTCCCTATAAATTTATTTAAATATAAAAGAAAATTAAGAAAAAATGAGATCATGTATGTAGAAGCATAAAATAAAATTAATACAAAAGATTATAGTATTTATTATTATTAATGCCTTAACTTATGAAATGTCATAGATATGTGAAATTAATTGATCTTATTCTCTCTGACATTTGTCAGTTAAGTATTTTTCAAATCAATATATAAAATTGAATTTTAATAACAAAGATGAACTTCAAACAATAAAAACTGATTTCTGTGATCCAAAGTACAAACTACCTAATCTATTAATTCCAAGTAACCAGGAATTCAATCATAAGAGTTAACTGGTAGTAAAGCAATTTTCTTTATACTCTTAGGGATTTTCTTTACAATATCTCTTTATTCAAAAGAGCCATTTATAATGACTTACATGAAAAACAGGTATTATCGGGAGCAAAACATGGGTAAGTCTATACTTCAAGTTTTGCTCATTTCAGAAATTCATTGAAAGATCAGTAAAGGGGGATTGGAGAATAGACAACGTCCACATAATTTTAGAAACATGGAGAGTATATTAATAATATGAAACTGAACTCTAAATTCATAGCAGCAAAAATCAGTGGAAAAAAAAAAAACCCAAACATCCTAAATTACCCTCTAGAAGTCTCAAAAAGCTCAAGATTGATAGTATGTGGAAATAGAGGTGAAAGGAGGATTGTTTAAAAGTCAGTCGAAGAATCCTCTCCCAAGACCTAGCTAACCAGTCAGCTGGGCAAGTGCCCAATTCCCCACGTCTAACCTTAGCAAAGCCTAGAATTTATTCTTTGAAAATGAAAGAAACCAGGCTCCCTAGACTGGGAGACACCAAACACAACCTAGAGAAGGAGTCCTATGCTAAAAACAGGAGAATTGGATCCCAGTTATTTTCCTCCTATCTTTATCCTACTGGGCTCAGAATACTGACAGTTCAGGACTTTATCTTCTAGACAGGAGATTGAAAAAGTCTTTTGTGGGACTCTAATGAAGAAAAAAAGATATACAAGATAATGCAGCCATGAAACAAGGAGGAACTACAAAAGAATGACATTTGTCTGCTTAAAATAACTCTTAGATATTAAAATTATGATGGCAGAAATCAAAGCTCCATTAAAAATTTCTACCACCACCACCACTTCAGACAGAGCGTTAATCTCCAGGATAAAAACAAAGAACTCAAAAAACTGAACACCAAAAATCCAAAGTAACCCAATCAATAAATGAGCTAAGGAACTGAACAGGCACTCCACAGAAAAAAGAAATATGAATGGTCAAAAATATATGAAAAAATTGCTCAGCATCTCTAGCAAATAGAGAAATGTGAATCAGAACTACACTGAGATTCCATCTCATTCCAGTCAGAATGGCAATTATCATGGATGCAAGCAACAATAAATTTGGCGAGGATGTAAGAAAAGAAGTTTACTTATACATTGCTGGTGGGACTGCAAATTGGTGCATCCACTGTGGAAAGCAGTATGGAGATTCCTCAGAAAAGTTGGAGTGGAACCTATAATTTGACCCTGTTATCCCACTCCTCAGTTTATACCCGAAGGACTTAAAATCAACATACTACTGTGACATAGCCATTCAGTGTTTATAGCAGCTCAGTCCACAATAGCCAAACTATGGAACCAACCTAGGTGCCCTTCAACAGATGAATGGATAAAGAAAATGTGATGGAATATTACTCAGACAAAGAAGAATGAAATTATGTCATTTGCTGGTGAATGGATAGAACTGGAGAACAACATCATGCTAAGTGAAATAAGCCAGTCCCCAAACACCAAAACTCTCTGATATGTGGATATTCAACTACAACAAGGGAGGGGAAGATAATAATTTATACTATGTTTGTATAATATTTCAAAATATACTATTTTACTGTCATGTAAAAAAATAATAAAAATATAAAAATTAAAATAAATTAATGTTGAAGGAATCCCTGAAAGGGTAGATCAAAAGGTTAGAAGTGACAGGAAAGAAGTAAAAATTGTTAAGAAATTTATTGGATCAGTTAGAGGATTTCAATATTCAACTAATAGTAGTTTTCAAAAGAAAGTACAAATGAAATGGGGAAGAAATCATCAACAAATGATTTAAGAGAATTGTCTTGTACTGAAGAATGTGAATTTCTTGATTGAAAAGGTTCGTGTATAATGACTTAGAAACAAACTAGAGCACGTTGTGGTGAAATTTGGCATTACTGAGGCCAGACAGTGATTTCATGTTTCCAGAGAGGAGAAACAAACAAACAAACTTGTCAGTTGACTTTGGACTTCTCAGCGGTGGCACTGGAAATGGAATTTTTAAAAAAGGAAAGCATTTTCTTCAAAAATTTTAAGCAAAATAATTTTAATCTTAGAATTCTAAATGCATTTAAACTATTCTACTATATTCTTCATATCACTGTTTTTCTGGTCATGAAGAATTTCCCTCTCTGACATTTATGACATTTAGCTATAGGCTGACAGTTGTGAAATGGACTTGCCTTGGGTAGGACTGGAAGGGAAAGATAAAAGGGGAGTGTAGGGTGTCTGGTGCATGGTCAGTGTCTTCTAGACATGAGAGTTTTTTCTCTCCTGTATGTTAGCCAGCCACCTTTCCCTCTGATCTCTCAGGTAATGGATTCTAACTCACATATACCCACATTCACTGCTCCAGTTTATGGGCAGAGACCTCTGATACGTTCTGCTTATCACATTCATGTGGGATTGGGAGATGGGCCTGACTCCTTGTACCCCACTTAGTCAGATTGCTGCCTGTGGTTGTTTTCTCCTTGCATGTCTTGCTTCACTGCTGAAACTAGACCCAGAAACACTCTAGGATCACTGTTATCTTCCTACACATGCTCTGGGCTATAGTTTCCCCAATCCAGTTGCAATATGTTTTTGTTTTCCATGGCTTTTGAAAACATTTCTACTCAATTATTGAAGAAATAATATTATGGGCATTTTGTTGTATCTTGTCGTACAGTGTTTTCAGGATTTGTTCCTTTTAAGATACTTTTTTTTTTTTTGTTTTGGTCATTTCCACACAACTCTTAGTGTTTGTAAGCTACCATTATTTATTTTAAATTACCATCATTTCTTTCCTTTACTATTATAATAGCATCCTGACTTATCTTACTATTTCCACTCTTACTGACAAGTATTCTATTGTCCATTTGATAGTTACATTGCTCTTTTTAAATAAATAAGGGCCCCAAATTTGAAAACAATATCCCCAGTAATTCCCCCCCCCTTTTTTTATTTGGTACTGGAGATTGATCCCGGGGACACTTGGCCAGTGAGCCACATCCCTAGCCCTTTTTTTAAATATTTTATTAGGAGACAGAGTCTCACTGAATAGCTTAGACCCTCACTAAGTTTCTGAGGCTGGCTTTGAAATCGTGATCTTCTGCCACAGCCTCCCAAGCTGGCTGGGATCACAGGCATTGGCCACCAAACCCAGCTGAAATCCCCATTAATTTCTTATCATGTTCAGAATAAATTTCAAAGTTTATGTTATTCTCTACCATGATCTTAGTTCATTTACCTCTTTTTAATTCCCTATTCTATGTCCTTCTAGTTTACTGAAATGCTGGTCCTTTTGATCAAGCCTGTTAAGAATGTTTCTTAAGTTCTTTCTTGTATAAAAGGATATATAGATTTCTACTTATGTAAAAGAAATTTCTATGACCATCCCAAATCCCAGCCCTAACCTTCATAGTATTTATCACTACCCAAAATTAAACTATTCATTTAATTACTTATTATCATCTCAGCTACTGGAAGGAAAGTTTCAGTAAGCAGGTATACTTGTCTTGTTTATCACTCTAGTCCTAGGACACTGGCATTACAAAAATTTATCAATATTTGTTAAATAAAGAATAAAACAAATATCTAGCATTTGGTGTGCTTGGAAAAGTATGTGAATGTGCCTAGGCCAAATATTGATTCAGTATTCACTTCTGTTACTTTTGTAACTGAAAAAAAAGTAGTGCCAGAAATTTGTTGAATGTAGGTAATTTGTCAGAGCTATCAACCATCTATTGATTTGTAAACTGAGGCTCGATATATGCCTGTAAAACCTCAAGATAGGTGGTTATTTTCTACTTGTCAGTAGCATATTATATAATTGGATTATATTGTTGATTGTATTTTGTCTTATTTGTTGATTGAATCTGTTTTTCTTTGTAATCTAGTTCATTAATATTAGGGTCTTTGCATCTAGAATCATACTAGTGCCTTATTTCATGCCATTAAGTATGATGAAGGAAGCTTTATAATTCTCTAAAGGTTATATAATTCAGGAATCTTTGAGTTTCTTCATCAGATTTTTTTTTTTGTCATTTTGACTCCATTTAATGTATTAAATTATTTTTCCCCTTAATGGTCATATATATGTAAACTGAACTTCTTTAGTTCTAGATATTAAATAGAGGCATGAGCAAACACGAAAAGGTTGAAACCCAGTTCTGATTCACTTTTTTTAAGTGTTTTTTTAAGTTGTAAATGGACACAATACCTTTATTTTATTTTTATGTGGTGCTGAGGATTGAACCCAGTACCTCACATGTGCCAGGTAAGTGCTCTACAACTGAGCCACAGCACAGTCCCTGATTCACTTTTGAAAAGAGACCATCGTGCAGGCATTAGGTTTTGATATATAATATATATAGGTATAATAATGCCCATGAAACCAGCTTGTGCTGAAGACTGGGAAAAACATGTGCAGTATTTGGCTTTGCACAATTCCCATTATTTATAGCCAGCTTTATTTGATTAATACATGCTGTTATATCCATAGTAATAATTTACTAAATTTTCAAAATACTATGTTATGACATTTTTTTTTTTACTTTCCTTGGAAATTTGTAAAATTTTAGCAGATATGAAATGTTATATTCTTGAAGCATATAAATTATTCTTCAGTCCAGGAAAATTACAGTTTTTGGTGGTACTGGGGATTGAACACAGGGCCTTGTGCATGCTAGTCAAATGCTCTATCACTGAGCCATATCCCCAAACCTAAGATTTTTTTTTATTGAACCAACTATGGTTAATTATAGACAGTAATGAGAAAAACTATCTCAATATTCATTTTTTATTTTAGCTTACATATGGTATGTACAAGAGTGTTTTGTTGTTTTTACTAGTTTACCATTCAGATAAGAAATATCAATTACGGGGATGGGGATATAGCTCAGTTAGTAGAGTGCTTGCTTCACATATACAAGGCTCTGGGTTCAATCCCCACCACCACCACCACCAAAAAAAAAAAAGAAAAAAAATCAATTAGGGGGTTGGGGGTGTGGCTCAGTGGTAGAGCACTTGCCTGGCACATGTGGGGCACTGGATTCAATCTTCAGCACCACATAAAAATAAATAAATAAATAAAATGAAGGCATTGTGTCCATCTACAATTTAAAAATATTAAAAAAAAATCAATTAGGACTCACTATAAATTGCTTTAGAAGAAAGAAAAAATAAACTTAATGTTTAGTAATACGTATGTACCATGACATGGAACAGTGTCTTCTCATAATTGTCAGGATAATGTTGTAAAATTGACATTATTTTTCATAGGAAAATACTTTCAATTTTACATTAATCTATAGCAAAAATTTTAAATCAGACACAGTAGCATGTAGTTAGAACCTTTCCATTCTGATATTTCAAGTACAAATTTGTTTGTTATTGATTGGATAATACTTAAGAGATCTGAATTCACATGGTAAATCCCTTTGAAATGTCTTTATGTCTAGTCCTGTATTTCTTCTGAAATTTACTTCTTGCTGATTATTTTATTATAACACTCTGTTCATAAAATTAAACTTGAAATCGATCCTCTAATTAATGATTTCTTATTATCTTGGGATGTTAGGGATATATTAGAACATGTTTATATATTTTGGTTGTACTTGTATTTTTAAATGTGAGATACAATTATTTTAATTAACTACAAAAATGACACTTTATCAAAAAATTCCTCCTCCCCTCCCCTAAAGTAACAATATCATCTACATTCAGTCTGAATTCTTCCATACTTTTCTCTGAGTTCATACTAGCATATCCAAGAAGGTATATACACATACAATTAATAGTTTTTATATTTACTCCCAATAGTATTACATGCCATCCCTCCAAGAATATACTGAAACTCTTAATTTCTTAAAATCTCTATAATGGTCTATAAGCATAAGTAACCCTTAATTTATTACACTATTTTCATATCTGTTAGTGTTTATATTTGCAAAGTGCTTTATTTATAATCATCCTAAGTTTTGGAATATGCAGACCAAAGCAACTTTTGCGTCAGAACACATTAATTATTCCACTTAGCATTATGATAATTGGCCTAATTGACATTAGAGGTCTTGTAGGAGCCACTCCTCAATTATCCATATTTTTTAAAGAAAAGGAATAAAAGGATGACCACTAAAAAGGTTGGGAAAGGTGTGTTAAACAGATTAAAGGGTTTTGATTTAAAGTATTTAAAATTTTCTGATAAGAGATGATCATAAAAACCTCTTTGAAAAACTTTATGTATCTCAGGTAGGTGTGGTTAGTGCATACCTTTACGCCTCTATGTCTCCCAGTGGTTCAGGAGGTTGAGACAGGAGGATCACAAGTTCAAAGCCAGCCTCAGCAATTTATTCATGTTCTAAGGAAGTTAGCGAGACCCTGAATCAAAATTCAGAAATAAAAAGGATTGGGGATATGGTTCAGTGGTTAAGTGTCCCTGGGTTCAAACATCCCTGGTACCAAAAAAACAAGCAAGCAAGCAAGCAAACAAAGCTTTGTAAATCTTAATGAAGGATCAGAAACAGCGGGAGTACAAAAGTTGAGGAAGGAACCTATTAGTAAAGCCTGGGGTAAAATTATTAGAGTCAATATACTTTTTGTTTTGTTTCATTTGAGTAGGTTGGATTTAATGTTTTATTTCTAGTAATAGATTGAAGAGCTTGTTCCCACAAGAGGGCAGGCTAACACAACTTGGAAAACTTCAAACTATAAATGTGTGGGTATGGTGGATAAGTAATGTATCAAAATTGATTAAATCCATTGTTGATTTACTAGAAAGGGCAAATTACTAATGGGCAGAAGCATGTAGAAAAGTGATTGGCTGATCTTCTCATGACTGTTTATTAGGGGTGTCAGTGTAGACTGTTGGCAAGTTGGACTTTCAGCTGAGTGGCAATAGATTAATGTCAATGAATAGAAATCCATGTTCCTGGGCTCATATAAACTTCATCTTGTTGTTAAACAAGGCAAAAATACAGTAAATGTACTGTAAAGAGACTGGCTGAGTCTTCAGAACAGGTCATCTTACTGTTGGGTTAAGGAGCCCCTTTTCTGTAGAATTTGCTCTTTGCCAGATATTCACATGAGCCATAGATTATTTCATATTTTATACTTTTTAAAAGAGGTCTATCTACATTCTTTACCTCCCAGATCAGTTTGTCATCACTTTTTGAATTATTTTTTCCAAGTCTCAAATGTCTAGTCAGACCATTAAACATGGGTCAGTATCCAACAGTTCCTCTGTCTCCTTACAAAGAAAATGAACCCTGATAAGTTACTGCCACTGGGAGGGTTTCCTTTTATCACTGCCCTTTAGAATAGGGTTTATACTGTGGTTGTCATGTAGAATCATCATTTTAAAAGGTGTGATTGTGATTGTGTGTGTGTGTGTGTGTGTAAGAATTATTTTATTAGGGACAAATGGAAAAACATGAAAAATACAAAAGCGTGATTAAATTAGCTAAAAACTGTCTACATGATAAAACCTTGTAATCATCAAATGAATCTTTTTTCCCAAGTTTTAATTTTTCTGTTTTTACTTTTTATTGGTTCTTTTTAGTTATACATAACATTAGGATTCATTTTGACAAAATTAGAAAAGCATAGAATATAATTTGTATTAATTTAGTCCCTAATACTTTCCCTTTCCCTATTCTCTTCCCTCTACTCTACTGATGTTTCTGCTATGGTAGTTTTTTTTTTTTTTTAAAATTAATGTCTTGATGGTGAGATTCACCCCCGTTCATTCATATATGTACATAGGAATGTTGTGTCAGATTAATTTCATTGTCTTTCCCTATCCCTATCTTTATCCTTTCCCTTCATTTCCCTTTGTCTACTCCACTGATCTTTTTGCAAACTCCCTCCTACACACCTTTTTTTTAGAATTGGCTTCTACATTATTAGAGAAAACATTTCACCTCTGACTTTCTGGGACTGGTGGCATATTTCACTTAGTATGATAAGTCTCCAGTTCCTCCATTTGCTGGAAGAAGGCATAATGTCATTCTTCTTCATGGCTAGCATTTCATTATACATATGTACCACATTTTCTTTATTCATTCATCTGTTGCTGGGCACCTAGTTCATTCCATAGCTTGGCTATTGTGAATTGTGCTATTATAAACATTAGTGTGGCTGTGACACTGTAGTATGCTTATTTTAAACCTTTTGGCTTTATAGGGAGGAGTGAGATAGCTTGGTCATATATGGTGGTTTCATTTCTACTTTTTTGAGAAATCTCCATGCTGTTTTCCAGAGTGGTTGCACTAATTTTGCAGTCCCACCAACAATGTATGAGTGTACCTTTTCCCTCATATCCTCACCAACATTTATTGTTATTTGTATTCTGACTAGAGTAAGATGTAATCTCAGTGTGGTTTTAATTTGCATATTTCTAGAGATGTTGAACTTTTTTTTTAATATATTGACTATTTGTATTTCTTCTTTTGAGAAGTGTCTGTTTAGTCCTTTTGCCCATTTATTAATTGGGTTATTTGGTTTTTTAGTGCTAATTTTTTGAGTTCTTTATATAGTCTGGATATTAATGCCCTGAGGAGCAGGTGGCAGAGATTTTCTCCCATTCTGTAGGGCTCTCTTCACACTCTTAATTGTTTCCTCCTTCAGTCAAATGGCCATAGAGAATTTTCCTTGAGCTCATACAAACAGATTAAGAGAGAAGAAGCAGTATAGCAGAAGTAGGAACCATAGACATCTGGGTCACTTGCTTTTGAAAATTGCTTGTGATTTAGGACCTGCTCAAGATTGATTTCATTTCATGTATACTGTTTCCATTTAATGATGAAGTGCTGCATTGTACACCTAACTATATTACTTTGTTTGTCTAGCAATAGTTAGGTCATGGTGGGGTGCCCGGGTCACAGGGTAACACAACAGTACATGGTTAAGTATCATTCTAAGCCAAAAGCTATTTTTCTAATAAGGATAATAATTATTTGCAGACAATGACATGAGTTTTTTCCCCAAAAAATAACAAGGATTTGTTCTGAGATTCCCCTAAAGTTTTTCAATAAGCACCTTATCAAGTTATCTAAATTATATGCTGCTTCCTGTTCTCTAAGTCTAATCAGCATGATATCATCAATGTAATATACAAGCATAATGCCCTATGGAATGGAACGGCACTTAAAGCCTTTGGGGATTAGACTATGTCTTAGAGCCAGAGAATTGATAAGATGTAAAACAGTGAAAATGTGTTTCTGGTCTTGGTAGCTGAACATATACTGCTTCTGATAGTCTCATTCTTAGGTCAACAAATGCAAACTAGGTGCCAGGTATGTTTTAGTTTACCTCAGCTACAAAACCACATCTAAAATAGTAGCGATAAAAGGAGTTGCAACCTGAACAAGCTATAGAAATTCACTGTTGTTCTTCAAGATTTGTCTTATTTTTGCACAGACCTCATAAGTGAGTTGAATGAAGGTATGGTTGGCGTTATCCCTTTATATATTTCTAGTCTTTGTTCATTGGATCACACTTCACTTTACCTCAGGAGACTGATTGGATTTATTCTGGATATAGGTCTAGAGCTTTAGTGGTATAAAATGTACTTATTGGCTACATGAAACATTTGAAATGTGGCTGGCTGGAAGGATAATGTGTTCAAATGTAAAATGAACACTGAATTTTCAGAATTTGTCTTTCCATTCACTTTAAGAATATTTGCCTTGACTTATTGAAGAATTGTTATAATAGTTGGTTAAAAGTTTTCTTACCCAATATCTGTGTCATCTCAGGGTTGATATGTGTTTATTGACTTTACCTTTTCAAGTTGACTTTTTCCTGTTTTCTTCATAGATCAAGTAATTTAGGATCATAGCCTACATAATTTCATAAAATTTTGAACATTAGATTATGAAACCTTGGTTTTGTTTTTTAATCCTAAGGAGAATGGAAAGGCACTTAAAGCCTTTGGGGATTATAATTTAGATTGTGTGTGTGCATGCGTGTGTGTGTGTGTCAGTGGCAAACAACTAGATATGTTTAAAGACATATATTTTTACTTCTCATTGTGGGGTCTGTGGCCAAATGTCAGTTCAATTTTAGATAAATCCCAAAAGTGTGACTCACTAGAACCAGAGCAGTAGCATACCTTGCAGCTCTATTCTCAAAGCCTGTAGTATGCTATGTAGGTTCAGATCCATGCATACATAGCTCATAGGTGAGCCCAGTAATTCATACCCAATACTATAGAATTGTTTTCTTGATCTCTCTTATCATCAGAATCTCACCAACACTTCATTTCCTGAGAACTGTTTTTCTTAGTCCTTTAGGTAGAAAATAGGGGCTTGAGTTTTCCCATTTGACTATTCACTTCCTTCAACAGTGCCTTCATTCAGGCCAAGTGATGAGAAGACAGAGGGGGAAAGCAACAGCAATGAGGACATGCCTCATGCTCTTAGAGTTACAATTCCTGAGGCTAGGAAAAGGAGTTCCATTCTTTCAGAGGTATAGATGCTTACCCAGTCTCCACAACCATCTCAGTGCTGATACTGCCATGGTTTTGCCTGGAGACTAGAGCAGAAGAGAAGGTAAAAGGGAGGAAAAGGTGAGATTTCCCTCAATCTCTGAGACTTATAAAGGATTCTGCTATGGTTTGGATCTTGAATGTTCCCCAAAGACCTACATGTTAAAGACTTTGTCCCTACCTAGCCTGTGGCAATATATTGAGGTGGTGGAAATTCTAGGAATTAAATAGAGACTAATGGAAGGCAGTTAGGTCATTGGACGGTGTGTTCTTGAAGGGAAAATTGGGATCCCAGCAGCTTCCTATCTCCCTGTCTTTGCTTTCCAATCACCATGAAAATTAATAGGCTTCTTTCACCATGCACTCCTGTCCCGATACATATTGCATCACCATGTCCAGACCAATAGGGCCAAGTGACTATGGACTGAAACCTCTGAAACTGAGCCAAAGTAAACTTTTCTTGGTTTTATGTTGATTATCTCAGGTATTTTGTCACAACAATGGAAAACTGACTAATATAGCCAACTTTCTTTTTCTTCAAATCAGAAAGGGAGGATTCTCTTAGGATCTGATATTACCTATTCAGATTGTCTATTTTTTTGTATGAGAAGTTTGACAAATTATAACTTTCAATAAATTAGTTCATGTCATTTAGAGTATCAAATTTGTTAGCATGAATTTATTCATAATAGTCCCTAATTATCCATGAGAGGTGTAGTGATGTCCCCTTTTTCATTTCTGATTAGTTATTTGTGACTTCTTTCTTTTTTTCTTAGTCTGGGTAGAGGCTTATCAATTTTATTGATCTTTTCAAAGAATCAGGCTTTGGTTTAATTTATTTTCTCTATTGATTTTCTTGGTTCAATTTCATTGATTTCTGCTCTAATTTTTTTGTATTATTCTTTTGTTTACTTTGGATTTAATTTGTTCTTTTTCCTAGTTTCCCTAAAGAGTATTGATTTTAGATCTTTCTTCTGTTCTATTATATAATATTATGTATTATAAGCACTGTAAATTTCCATTTTAGCACTGCTTTCACTCTATCCCATAAAGTTTGAAAACTTGTGTTTTCCTTTTTCTTTAGTTCAAAATATTTAAAATTTTCTTTTGAGATTTCTTCTTTGACCTATGTGTTATTTAAATGTGTGGCATTTATTCTCTAAGTATTTTGTGATTTTCCAGCTATTTTTCTGTTATTGGTTTTCAGTTTAATTTCATTCTTTGAATTTGTTAAGGTATGTCTTAAGGTCTGAATGTCACCTATTATAAATATTTTATATGAGCTTGAAAAGAATGTATATTCTACTGCTACTGTTGAATTTATCTATGTCCTTGCTAATTTTCTGCCTCCTGTATCTATCTTTGATAGAGGACTATTGAAGTCTCCAAGTATGATAGTGTCCTTATCTATTTCTCTCTGAAGTTCTATGAGTTTTTGCCTCCTGTTATTTTGTGCTGTTGTTAGGTACATACACATTAAGACCATTGTGTCTTTGTGTAAAATTTATACCTTTATTATTATGTGTTATCTCTGATTTCTCCCCTTTGCTTCTCAGTGTTGCCTGTCTGAAATTAATATAACTTCTCCCACTTTCTTTTGATTAGTGTGTTAACATAGTATATCTTTCTTCATCATTATTACTTTTAACCTAAATGAATCTTTTTTAAAAAATATTTATTTTATAGTTGTAGTTGGACACAATACCTTTATTTCACTCATTTATTTTTTATGTGTTCTGAGGATCGAACCCAGGGTCCCGCTCGTGCGAGACGAGTGCTCTACCGCTGAGCCACAACCCCAGCCCCTTAACCTAAATGAATCTTTACATTTGAAGTGGATATCTTGTAAGCTTAAAGTTTTTTGACTCAAGGTGACAGTCTGTCCAATTGTTTGTTTGAGTGGGCATCTTGCCATGAACTGCTGGGCTCAAGTGATCCTCCTTCCTCAGCCTCCTGAGTGCCTGGGACCACAGGGTTGCACCACTGTGTCCAGCTAATCTCTGTCTTTTAATTGGCATATTTAAACCACTGACATAAAGTGTTTTTTATATAGTTGTATTAATATCTGCCATATTTATTACTGTTTTTTTTTCTTGCCTTTCTTCATTATTCCTATTTTTGTCTTCTTATCTGCCTTTTGGGACTTTACTTGAGCATTTTGTATAATTCCATTTTTCTCCTTTCCAGGGGGCTGAGGAAGGAGGATCACTTGAGCCCATTACAGTTATACTCATTTTTTCACATTTTTAAGGTTTTGCCTAGAGTTTGCAATATATATTGACAACTAATCCAAGTCCACTTTCAGATGATAAAATTATGCCCCCTTATTCACAGTTTGATTTTTCATGGTTTTAGTTACCCATGATTAACTCATGGCCTGAAAATATAAATGAGAAAATTCTAGAAATAAGTAACTCATAAATTTTAAATCGCATACTGTTCAAAGTAGAATGATGAAATCTCATGCTATCCTATCCATCCTGCCTAGGACATGAATCATTTCCTTGTTTAGCATATCCATGCTGTATATGCCACCCACCCATTAGTCCCTTAGTAGACAACTGTATTCTTATTGTGGTGCCAGTGTTCAAGCAACCCTTCTTTTATTTTATTTAATAATACACCCAAAGTATAAGAGTAGTGAAGCTGTAAAGTGATTCCTTTAAGTGAAAGTAAAAGTTTTTGACCCAATAAGGAAAGAAAAAAATTTTATACTGAGGTATACAAGGTCTGTATTCTAAGATCTGCTGTACAGTAAGATATTAGAAAAACCACATTCACCTAAGGTTTTGTTTTAGTAATGGATGAACCCAAAGGCCCAGGGGTGCTTAACCACTAGCCATATCTCCAGCCCTTTTTATTTATTTGTTTATTTTAATTTATTTTTATGTGGTGCTGAGGACTGAACCCAGTGCTTAACATGCTCTAGGCAAGCATTCTACCACTGAGCTACATACAACCCTAGCCCAACCCTTTTTAATTTTTATTTTGAGACATGTCTCACTGAGTTGCCTGGGGCCTTGCTGTTACTGAGGCTGGCCTCAATCCTTCTGCTCAGCCTCCTGAACTGCTGAGATTACAGGCATACACCACTATACTGGCTCTCATATGTTTTTTTACAGTTATAGTTCTATTTTATTTTTCATCTCTTATAAATTAAACTTGATATATGTATGTATGTATATATACATATACGTGTGTGTGTGTGTGCATGTGTGTATGGAAAAACATAGTAAATATGGGATTTGGTACTATTTGTATTTTAAACTTTCATTGGTTGTCTTAGAACATATCCTTTATAGTTAAGGGGAGACTATTATACACACACACACACACACACACACACACATATAGACAGATCTCACATTTCCTTTCTTTATGTATATTAGACTCTCTGACCTATATCATTTTCCTCTTCTCTGAAAAGCTTCTTGAAACATTTCTTGCAAGGCAGGTTTTTTGGCAACAAATTTTCTCAGTTTTTATTTTTTAAGAAAAATCTTTATTTCTCCTTCACCTTTGAAGGATAATTCTACAAGGTACAGAATTCTAGGTTGGTTCTATCTATCTATCTATCTATCTATCTATCTGTCTGTCTGTCTGTCTGTCTGTCTATCTATCTATCTATCTATTTGTCTCAGCATTTAAAGTATTTTATCCTCTTTCCTATTGTATAGTTTTGGTCAGATATAATTTTTATCTTTGTTTCTCTAAAGGTAAAGTGTGTTTTCCTCTGCTTTCTTTAAGATATTTTCTTTACCTTTGATTTTCTGCAGTTTGCATATTATATGCTGGGACATGGTTTTGGCATTGTACTCTGATTTTTTTGTTTGCCATTAATGTGGGAAGATTCTTAGTCATTAGTGCTTCAAATATTTCTTCAGTTCTTTTTTTTTTTTCTTCTTCTGTAAGTCCCATTTTGCATATTTACACCTTTTGTAATTGTCCCACAGTTCTTGGGTATTCTGTTCTGGGTTTTTGTTTTCTTTTTGTTTCTAACTTCAATTTTGAATGTTTTTATTGACATATCCTTAAACCCAGAGATTTTTTTTCCCTCGGCCATGACTAGTCTACTAATGAGCTTATCAAAGACTTCCTTCATTTCTGTTTTAGTGTTTTTGACCTCTACATTTAAAAATTCTTTCTTAGAATTTAACATAGTCTGATAATTTCAGTGTTCTTGCTACAACTAGGTTTGTTACTGATGCTTGCTGTGTTTCTTCAACTGTATATATTGCTTTTCTCTGTGCCTTGTAATTTTTTTGCTGAAAGGTGAGCATTATGTATTGGGTGAAAGGAATTGTGGTAAATAGACTTTTCATAATGTAGTGTTATTCTGGAAAGAAAGCACACTTTTGTACTTTGATTCATTCTCAGTCTTTTGATAAGCTTGTGCCATTCACTGTGAACTTCATCAGTGCTTCTTTGTTGTTGTTGTTGTTATTTTTCTTCCCCCTTAGGTAGGACAGGATGTCTGGAGGAGATGGAGTTATTTTTATTCGTCTGTGTAGAAGGCTCCAGCAGGCTGGAATTGGGTATTTACCTTCTGCCAGGTTGGTTAGGCTCTGGTGAAATAGTTTCTTCTGAGGGCAAGCTTGTTAAGAATAATGATATTTTCTGATGCATTTTGCATTTCATAATGATTATGTTATCACTTTCCTTTGCTAGAAGCACAAGGGGATTTTTCTTCAATATTCACTGTGAGAACCTCCTAAAGCTCCTACAGGTAAAACTAAAAAAAAAAAAAAAGTGTGGAGGGCCTCCCAAACTGGATCTGCATGAAATTCTTATCTCTCAGGCTAATCTACACTGACACTCCAACAATTCATCAATTACAGTTCAGGTTTTTATCCCCCTATACTCCTGCTGAGATTTCGGCTTATGAGTTTCTCTCTGGTAACTTATAATTTTCTGTGTTCACCTGCTGTCTCTTCAGTTTTTAAGGAAACAGTTTACGTTTTGACTTAACTTCTGTGACAAATATTAAGAATTGTTGGTTTTTCTGATGGCTGGGAAATCCATGAATAACACAGCATCTGTCAAGGGCCCCCAGCTGCATCACCAACATGGTGACATTATATGGTGATGGCACACATTCATAACTGGAACAGAGGGAGGAAGCAAGAGACTAAGAAGGGGAAGCAAGGGATGTGGCTCAGTGGTAAAGCATTTGCTTAGCATACTTGAGGCCCTGGGTTTGATTCTCACGACCACCACCAAAAAAAAAAAAAAAGAGAGAGAGAGAAAAAGAGAAAGAGTAGAAGCGACTAAAGAAGGACCAGTCTTGTCCTTTAAAAAAAAAAAAAAGTCTACTTTCACAGCACTAATCCATTCCTGTGAGATTAGTACAGACCCAGTCGCCTCATATTAGGCCCTACCTTTTAAAGGTCCCACCACCTTTCAATACCATTATATTGAGGACCAACCTTCCAGCACATGAATCTTTGGGGGACAAACTATATTGAAATCATTCAGTGTGAGTCTTTTTCTGGACTATTTTATTCCAGTAACTTTTTGTGTATCCATTATTTTTCCTAGTACTACATATTCTCTACATTACAGTATTTTTATTTTTATTTAATTAGATTACAGTATATTTTATTTTATTCATTTTTAATTTTTGTAGTCCTGGGTATTGGACCTGGGTCCTCGCACATGCTGTGGGGATGCTCTACCACTGAGCCACATCCCCAGCCCTAGATTTCAGTAACTTTTTATAGTTAGTCTTGAACTTGGTTAGTGTGAGGACACCAATGCTTTACTTTTTTGTTGAAAATTATTTTAGCTATTCTAATTCCTCTATTTTTCCATACAAAATTTAAAATCAGCTTATTGATTGCTACTAAAATATTGCCTTAGATTTTCATTGGAATTGTTTCATACCTGTAAATCATTTTTAGGAGAATTGACATCATAATGATATGGAATAGTCAGATCCATGAACATAGTGTATCTTTCCATTTAAGTCTTTGATTTTTCTTGTCAGTGTTTTGTACTTTTTAGCATACAAATGTTGTATATATTTGTTAGAATCATTTCTAAGTATTTCATGGTCCTATTTTAATGGTGCTAATTTAAAAATTTTTCATTTTTCAGGTGTCCATTACTATAGTATAGAAAGATGCTTGATTCTTGTACACTAAATTTGCAACCTGTGAATTTGCCTGACTCACTTTTGGAGGGAAGAAGTATTGGGTGCTTTACTGCTGAACTACATCCCCAGCCCTTTTTATTTACTTTATTTATTTATTTTGGGACAGGATCTTAACTAAATTGCTTAGAGCCACCCTAAATTGCGGAGGCTGGTCTTGAACTTGAGATTCTCCTGTCTTAGTCTCCTGAATCCCTGGGATTACCGGCTTGCACCACCATGCCTGGTCTCACTTTTTTTTTTCCCTGATAGTTTTTTGTAGAGACCTACAAAGACAGTCATAATATCTGACTGTATTAATCTGTTCTAGTTGTTAAACTTCTCTGGGCCTGTTTTCTGCCTGATTTTTGGACTTGCAAGAATGTTACCAAGTTAGAGAGCTATAAACCCCGACTTTGAAGGGTATTTGAATAAATTAGGCAAACCCCTTTCTTTCTAGAATATGTAAAAGCTCTTTGGTTTTTTTTGTTTTGTTTTGTTTTGAGGGAGGGATCATTTTATCACAATGCTATATTATTTTTTTCCTTTGTGCCCCCTACCCCCACCCCTGCTACCAGGGATTGAACCCAGTGTTCCTGTATCACTGAGCTACATCACTAACCCCTTTTAATTATTATTTTTGAGACAGGGTCTCATTAAGTTTCCAAGGCTGGCTTCAAATTTAGGATCCTTAGCTGGGATCACAGGCTTGCACCACTGCACCCAGTTCCTGTGTACTTTAAAATAAAACAAACAAAAACAAAACAAAAAAAAATTGTATTAACACATAACATGTAAACTGAAAAATTCACAAATCATGTGTACAGTTTAGTGAATTATCACCAAATGAATTTATCATGTTAGAGTTTCTTAATTTGTAAGTTTTATTTGTGATTATTTATGTAAATGAAAAAATTAGAAGGTAATTCCCTAGAATAGGTATTAACTTTATTATTAACTTGAACTTTAATATCAAATAATTATCAATGTCAAATTATAAGACTTCATAGTGATGGCTGAAATTTTAACTAAATCATGTTTACTCCTAACATTTTTAAAATATCCATATACTTGATATCCTTGAGCTTTTTTTTTTTCCCCCCCTCTCTTTTGGTAACAGGAACTGAACCCAGGGATACTTAACCACTGAGCAACATCCCCAGCCCTTTTTTGTCTTTTATTTAGAGACAGGGTCTCACTGAATTGCTTAGTGCCTTGCTTTTACTGAGGCTGGCTTTGATTCATGATACCCTGGAGCCACTGGGATTACAGGCATGCCTGACTATCCCCAGCCCTTTTTATATTTTATTTTGAGACAGAGTCTTGCTAAGTTACTTAGGGCCTTGTTAAGTTGCTGAGGCTTTCTTTGAACTTGCAATATTCCTCCCTCAGGAGGCAAGAGCCAGTATGCCCAGCTTCTCTGGGCTTTCTTAGCTCAACTTTTGAATACCTAACCACCAAGTGGCCAGCAGTGTAACTTTATTATTTCTGTCAAAAAGGCAGTTATTTTATTTTGCCGTATCTCCATTGCATTATTTCTGTAGCTTTTAATTTGGTTGATTGAAGCAGGAAAAGTGGTAAGAAAAAAAAATAGTGGAAAATAAGGATTTAGTAATATGGAACACCAATAAATGTTGCTTTACATCATTGTAAATTGGATTTATAACTTTTTTTTTTTTTACTTCTTTGTTTTATAAAACTGTACAACTATTGCTTTTGTCATGAGCTTTGCAGTAGCTTCCACTAGTGTGGGCCAAGTATATTTTATTGGCCCTTTAATGCCATTCTGGGACATGACTTGCTTGATCCAGTGGAATGTTAGTGAGCAGAGGCCTTATATAGGCTTTTCTGATTTGACTTACCTTCCTAAATTCCTCTGATTCGCCATGAGAACAATATGCCCCATGTATTCATTTGCCATTCAGTGGGTGGGTCCAATATTAAAAATACATTGGTGTGAATTTGAACCTGACCATTATCCTTTTAACTAGCTCAGTTCTCTGGAGCCCAGCCTAGACCAGCTGACCCACAGTCAGTCTACAGATTAATGAACATAACACGAATCTATTGCAAACCACTGAGATTTTGAGGTTTCCAGTTATCTAAGAGAACTGATATTCAAATTCTGTGAAGTTCATCAGTATTTTTCTTTACTTGAAACATTTTCAGTTTTTTCTTTGTAGCAACAATGAGTTCAAACACAATTTGTAGGACAGAGAAAATGGAAGAAAATGTTTCGAAGCTGAAAAGTAAACTAGGGCAGCCAAATTGGACTAATTGCAATATGATTCCTTAAGGAGTATTACTAGATTCTAAAATTATCAGCTAATTTTTAACAGTGGAACATTTTAAGTGAAAAATGGTACTCTACTAAGTCAAATGCATTCTTCTAGATACACCGCTTTAAAAAATCAAATAATGATTTTTTTCAATAAAAGTATTTCTCAGGAAATTGCACTAGTGGTATGCCTTTTTGCTTATAAATATGTAAAATTCTAAAATTCTATAGAAATCCATATCAGGTCTTTTTCATGAAAGTCTAAACATTAGAAATCTATTATGAGAGAAACAGACATGAAAAATAGATCTAAGAGACACAATATCCATCTGATCAGACTTCCAGAAAGAGAGGATAGTTGGAAGAAAATAATTATTCAGTATAGTAAACGAAAGGGCCCAGAGACTAATGAGAAGGAAAAAGTTAGAACTTTCTGATAAAATTTCTGAAGTTTAAGAAAAAAGAATAAATTCTAGATTTCTCCTAATAGAATTTTGGAGAAAAAATATTAGTGCCCTGGACTAAGATAGTAGTGGGAGAAATGGAAAGAGTTTAGCAGATTTGGAATATATTTTGTATTGATAATCTGCAGAAATGCTAATTCATTTGTTGTGAAGGGCTGGGAAAGGAAGAAATGAACAATGGTTTCTAGATTTCTGAATTGAATAAATATATGGTTAGTGATAAATATCTATATAATTTTTTATTGAGGTAAAATTTATATACTATAAAATTCACCATTTTAAAGTGTACAATTCAGGGACCAGAAAGTGTAGTACAGAGGAAGAGTGTTTGCCTAGTGTGAGGCTTTGGGTTCCATCCTCAGTACTGCCTCCCCCCCCACCCCAAATGTGCAATTCAGTGGCTTTCATTACATTTGTAGTGCTGTGTAAACATCACCTACTACTTAACTCATCATCCCAAAAGAAAACCCTATACCTATCAAGCAGTTACTTCTATTTCTTCTTCCTCCTAGACTTTGCAAACCACTAGATTCTTTTGTCTTCCTTGTTTTCTCCATTTTGAACATTTCATATAAATGGAATCATAGAATATGTGGCTTTTTTGTTACTATCTTTTTTCACTTAGCATTATCTTTTTAAGGCTTTTAATATTATACCGTGAATCAGACCTTCATTCTTTTATGAATAAATAATAATTTCATTGTATAGCTATACCACATTTTGTTTATCAATATAACAGTTAATGACATTTAGGTTGTTCCCATTTTTTGACCATGTGTTTAAGTTTTTACTTGAACACTGTTTTCATTCCTTTGGATATATATACAGGAGTAGAAGAGCTGAGTTGTATGGTAATTCTATGTTAAATTTTTGAAAAACCACCAAACTGTATTACACAGCAGCTGCACTATTCTGTATTCCTTAATCAGTGTATGAGGATTCTAATTTCTCCACATTTCTCATCATTATCTTTGGTCACTTAAAAAAATCTATTGTTAGTGGGTATAAGTAGTATACCCACATTTTATAGATTTTGTCTTTGATTAGCTTTTCTGTAATGATTATTGAGGGTTTTGTTTGTTTGTTTGTTTCTTTGCCAGTACCGGGTATTGAATCCAGTGGTGCTACATCCCCAGTCCTTTTTATTTTTTGTTTTTTTATTTTGAGGGTGTCACTAAGTTGCCCATGCTGGACTCAAACTTGCAATCCTGCCACGTGCCACCATTCCTGGCTGGTTGTTGAGTATCTTTTCATGTGTTTTTTAATGTCTATTTTTGGAGAAATGTCTATCCAAGTTCTTTGCCCATTTTTAAATTGGGCTGTTTGTTGTTGTTGAGTTGTGGGAATTCTTGATATATTCTGCATGTTAGAGCTTTATCAGATATATGATTTACAAATATTTTCTCCTATTCTGAGAGTTGTCTTTTCACTCTCCTGATAGTATCCTTTGTTGCATACAAGTTTTTTGTTTTAAATTCCAGTGAAATCCAATTTATCTATTTTTTTCTTTTATTGCTTATTCTTTTGGTGTCATATTATGTAACTTAGCTTTTCATCATGTGACAAAATACTTCAGAGAATCAACTTAAAGAAGGAAAGATTGGTTTTGGCTCCCAGTTTCAGAGGTTTCAGTTCATAGTCATTTAACCCCATTACATTGGGCATGTAGCAAAGCAGAAGATCATGGCAGGCAATGTACGGAGGAACAGAGCTGCTCAGCTTATGGTATCTAGGGGGAGAGGGAAAGAAGGATAGAGTCCAGGGACAAAATAGATCTTTCAAAGGAATGCCCAGTAACCTACTTCCTCTATCTAGGCCCACCTCCTAAAGTTTCTACCACCTCTCAGTATCATCACCAGCTGGGGACGAAGACTTCAACACATGAACCTTTGGGGGGGCATTCCAGGTCCAAACTGTAACACTTACCTAAGAATCCACCATCTATTTTTTGATACTTCACTCATCATTCTAATGTATATTTCGGTTTACTAATTCTCTCATCTTCTATGTCTAACCTTCCTTTAAATTCATCTATTAAAATTTTAATTTCATAATTCTAATTCTGTTAATATCCTGAACTTTAATTTTCTAAACATGTAAACATACTACTTTAACTTTTATGCCTTATTGTTCCTTACTTTATATTTCTAGTCAGACTATTTCTTGATTTTATGACTTTTCTAATTTGCTTTTGTTCATGTTATCTTATCTCTGTTATTGTTAATTAAGGGCCAGATAGTAACATGATAAACAGCATGGATACTTTGAGACCTAGAATGTTGTTGGTATACTCCAAGAAGATTTATGCTTGTTTTTTGGTGGGCCCTAGCAATATAGGACTGCCTTCAACATTTGATTTTGTAGAAGCTATTTGGAGTTGACCCTGTGAAGGCAAGTCTAGATTTAGTTCGTATTTACTCCTTTGAACTTTCAATCAAAGTGTTGGAATTTTACCTCTTCACACCTTGGTGAGCCCTAGACTCTTAATAGTTGTTCTCCTAGCACCATAAAACTATCAGTAGTTTGTTAGCCTTTCTGATGCCACTAAGTAAAAAATAGCCCCAAATGCTGGAATTTCAGTCTTTTCCTTGCAATTCTTCATCATGCTGTTAATCTTCTACTGACTTCAGGAAGATTTTTAAAGTATATTTTTCTAGAGTTCTTAGGGAAAAGTTGGTCTGAAATATGTAATCCACCATCACTAGAAGTGGATGTCAATAGCATATAATTATTTCTTCTTCTTCTCCTTTTTTTTTTTTTTACTTACAAAAATTAGAGCAGATTAAAAGATCACCATATGATAGTGTCAGTCTTACCCACTTGTATTTTTATGTAGTTTCTTTAGGGAAGGGGACAAAGAGATAAAGTTACAGAAATTCTGCTAACAATTGCACATTGATAAGCAAGCGAATATCTTCTTTCAGATTCTATCAGGAGAAAAATGTAAGAACATAGCTCTAATTTTAACATTTTGTTGTACTATAGCTATTTCCTTACATAACTGTATCTCTTCTGAGGCAGTGAGCCCCTGTTAATGAGGAACCCTGTTTTATTCATCTTTGATTTCCTAGAGGTAGACCTGGAGTTGGGTGTGCAATAAGTGTACAAATGAATGTATGTGTTAAAAATGCCTTATTTAGTTTCTCACAGTGAAAATCAATGTTAGTATATGTTGTTCTGAATCACTTTAAAAGATACATTTTAATAGGGAAGTAAGAATCTTTTCTCACTAGCTCTTTCATTCTATCCTTTCCTATTAACAGGTGGCATCTCCACAGAAAGTGACTGTGCTTTTGAGCCAGACTATGCTGTTCCACCACTTCCAGTGAGTGAAGGTATGCAGCACATTCGGATTATGGAGGGCATGTCTCGCTCTCTTCCATCCTCCCCCTTACTCACACATCAGTCTATCAGTGTTCGGCTCCAACCTGTGAAGAAGTTAACTGGTAAGGACTTTACCTGAATTTAGTATGTTTAACAGGAAACGTAAAGATATGGAACTTGAGGTCAGAACAGATGTGTTTATGTGCATCTTTAGGTTTTTCCTCTTTGGCCTTCCTAAAGTCACAGACTCTTCAAAAGTGGAGCTCTGACTGATTTTCATTTAGGGAATTAGAACAGTACTCTAACAGAATGATATATTTATTTTCTAAGTGACCCATCTGTTGTGGACATATTTTCCTAGATTTTCAGGAAGTTTCCAGTTTTGCCAGAATACACTGTTGTTCTGATTTCATTTATCAGCTTGTTCATGTCAGATTAACAGATGGAGATATTGTAATTTTAGGATAATAAGATCTTAATAGTTCAGCAAAGGTATGTCAGTCATATTTTGTTTGAAATCATAATTTGTGTATTTCATCTCTATAAAAGCTGATTTAAATATTTTCTTCTCTGTAGGACCTTAGTACAACTTCTTAGGATATGTACTATAATTCATAAATTGTCAATTGCATTGAATTTATTTTTGTTTATTTTTTTTAAAGAGAGAGAGAGAGAGAGAATTTTTTTTTAATATTTATTTTTTAGTATTTGGCGGGCACAACATCTTTGTTTGTATGTGGTGCTGAGGATCGAACCCGGGCCTCACGCATGCCAGGCGAGCGCGCTGCCGCTTGAGCCACATCCCCAGCCCTTTGTTTATTTTTAACAAGAGAAAAAATACTTTTAATCATATGCATAAGAATCCCACAAAACGTGAGACTTGAAGAAGGGCCAGGTTACTGAAGTTTCTTATAGCATCCTTACCTACAAAAAGGACTAGGAGCTTGTGGCTTCTGGGGGGAGATGGTTAACATTTATGCCAGAGTTAAGGAAGAGGAAAAGAATTGTTTGGTGAATGAATATTGTCTTGTTATTGCACTGAGTTTAATATCATCTCATAATATGTATTGTTGATTCAGATCAAGTCATTAGGTATGAAACTCAATTTTTATTAAATGAATATTTGTCCTCTTAAATTTTTCTGGGAAGAAATTTTAAGATACAGTTGAATACTCTCATAAATATATAAATTTGTAAACCTGGGTCACTTTGTTAGCTTTCTTCTAACACTATCAGTATATTCTTGAGGACAGTCAATTGATTGGTATTGATTGATTATGAGTGTAGGTAGGCATGAAATTAAGGTTATAATGAATGTTTGCTGTGTACCTGGTGTTGAGCTAGACCAAAGGGAGATTTCATTATCATATGACAATTCAAAAGAAAATAAAAGGAGGGAAAATGGAATTTTTAGATTCTTCTAAGCTGAATTAAACTTCCGCTGTTTGTAATTTTATCAAAATATACTATTTCTTTAGTTTCACAAACATAAGTTTTATCTGTTTGCATTGCATATTATGTTGTAGAACACCTAAATCTGATAGCTGTCATGTGATGTGCTTTATTTTTTAAGAAACTGCAAGTTCAGTTTCCATGTAGAAGTGAGCTGGATTACCTGAGGATTTGGAGGTTCCACTTCCTATTCCACTTACCTATCTTAATTTGAACTTTAACTTAAATAGGCAACATTTATTAAAAGAGAAATGCATTTAATAATAAAGTCAATAGCATGCCTAATATCACAGAGGTGATATAGTGAAGCAGTAAGAAGGGGCACATGAAATATTGAGTTTTAAATGTATAGTGTCTGAAGCGTGTAGAACCTAATAGTTTTATTTACTGATGACTATCAAGGACCTAAGAATTTAAAAATTGAGAATGCACTTAAAATTTTTTGAATTAGAGAAATCTGTTTCCTTAAAAAGACACATGAAAATGTTTTTGTTGCCACTTTTCTCCCAAGTAAAGAAGATGATAAGAATTTTGTGGTTTAACCCAGAATGAATGAAATTACTTTGAAAGTTAAAACCTAGTAGATTACTTATCAGTTATTATTCCTTTCTTATTTATGTTTTGTTGTGAATAAATAAATGGAAAGTCTAATGGTGAAAAATTAGCTGATCATAAAGACGTATTTTCCAAAGAATGGTTCTTACTTAGTCTTAGTTATCAAAATGCACTAATTTGATGAGACTATTAGGGCTGCAGTAATTATTCCATTTCCACTAACATTCGATTTTCTGTCTCTATTATAAGCAAGGAGGTTTGATCATTATTTTTCAGTGCCTTTTACTTCATAATTTAATAAATACTTATTTAGAGCCCACATATACTATGCACTGCTCTAGATGTAGTGGACTAGATGAAGGACACAATTTTATATTTCATTTGGGAGGGGGACTGATAAACACATAGCTAATAAATAAATACTTTAATTTTAGATAATAACAATATTTTGAAGATATAAAATAGAGAATTGGATAGAGACTAGGGTAGAGGCAAGGTTTCGGATTTCTTTCTATGGAATAATCAGAATTAGAGGAGGAAATATTTGAGCTGAGGTCTAAATTTAAGAAAAGACAACCATGGGACGATATGGGATCTGAGTTTTCCATGTCAAGAGAAATGTCCTAACAAAAATCCTAAAGCAGAAATGAATTTGGCATGTCCAAAGAGTGGAAAGAGGGAGGTGTGACTTAGGCAGAATACTCAGAGGGGAGGGTAGTAGGAAAAAAGTTGAAGAGGTACCTAGAAGTGAGTTTTTAGGGTCATGGTAAGGAACCTACTTTGATTATAGGATTTTAAGCAGAAGAGGAATGAGAAGCCAGATGATTTGATTTACTTTTTAATTTTACAGATTGAATATCCCATGTTCATTAAGCTTATATGTGTTTTCCAGATCTTTAAATGTCATTGTCTGTATTTTCAGCAAGATGTATACTTATGTTTTCATCTTAAATGATATTTTAAAATTTCTTTTGATACTGAGGATTGAACCCAGGATGCTTTACCATTGAGTTACATCTCTAGCCTCTACTTATTTTTGATTTTGAGACAGGGTCTTACTAAGTTGTTTAGGCCTTACTAAGTTGCTGCTTTTGGCCTCAAATGTGATCCTCCTGCCTCCCAAGTCACTGGGATTAAAGGCATGAACCACTGTGGTAGGACTATCATTCTTCTTATTATACTCTTTAATATGTTAATCTTAATCCTTCAACCTAGGTGTATATGAAGACCCGCTTTGCATAAATAAGTCTATGTATTTGAAAATGGACTTATCTGTAGGAAAGTAGTGAAAATAGGGAAAGGCCAGCTCAAGAATAGGCATACATAATTTGGAACTTGAAAGCTAATTTTAAAATGCATACATACTTCACTCTATTCACTACAAAGACAAATTAATACAGTAAAAGTGGTTAGGAGAGACACAAGCCATGTGGTCAGACTGCTTGAGTTTGCATTCTACCTTTGAGTTAGCTTCTGTATTGCTGTTTATTTCTATTTCTTCATCTAAAACTGGGGATAACAATAATATGACCTAGGGAAAGTTGTATCATTCTTCTGGTGATCACATTATTTAGTGTTTGCTTAAACCTGTATTTGAAACTTTACCAGATGAAACTTTAAAACTTTACATGTTTTTAAAATCATATTTATAAATGATTAATAGAAAAAATAATTATTATATTTTTCATTTGAATGCTGACTGTGTGCCATATACTTATTAGCTCATGTATTCTTCACATGTATCTCCAGTTTATACATGAGTAAATCATAAAGTTAAATGTCTTGCTCTTAGGAAAATGTGCTGAAGATAATTTTAACCATGAGAAAAACTGAAGTTTAAAGAAGTTAATAGATTCCTCTTATGGACTTCTGGTATATCAACTATGGTTTTCTTTGTTCAAAGTAACAAAAGATGCAGCTAAATAGTCTAAACAGTAAAGACAAACTAGAAGACCTATTTGATGAGCAGGCTTCAAGGTTCATTTAGTTTATTTGGGTATTGCTGTGCTTGAGGGAGATATGAGAGAAACTGTACAGACACTGTTGGTTCCAGTTATCTCCAGATTCTAATTCACAACCCTTTCTGAGATTTTTTTTAATAATCACAAAACCCTCAGTATTTCTTAACCTACAGATAATAAAAATGCCAATAGCTAATTCATTCAACATTTAATTTATGCCATTTTCCTGTTGTAATGCACATAAACCTAGATACCACAATTTTATTGCTAAGAGTTTATTTTACAAATGAACAAGTTTAAAAATGTGTGTATATATGAGTATATATACAGTATTATTTACATGGCAAAAACTGAAAATATAATCAATAATCATAGGAATCCATGTGTATTGTAAATTGATGTATAAACATGCATATGCACACATTTGGTAGCAGTATAGAGAGATAATAACTCTCAGAAGGGAACGGGATGATATACATTTAGTTGTATAATCTTTTTAGATATTTTCATTTTTACTAGGTAAAATAAAAAATCTCATGTCACATAACAAATTTTGTAACTTTGACATATTGCTCTAATTTTCTTAAAGTCTCAAATATTTTTGTTTCTAAAAATAAGACTAATATTATATACAACCTAACATATAATCAACTATAACTAAATGTTACTTTTCTTCTCATTTTTATCTTGGTTAATAAGATTAACTTGTGTAATAAGATTAACTTCTATGAAGTTACTATTATTAATAATAACTTCATAGAATCAATAAGAAAATTAGATGAGTGAGTACATGAAAAGCTCATAAGACAGTGTCTGACATAGAGTAAATAGTCAAAATGGTCCCTGCAGTTATAGGTCCTAAGGAGATTTGGGAATTGAGTTTCTGTCAGCTATGTCAAATATATGTTCTGAGCTTTTGGATGGTGGCCTTCAAGTAACTTAAATTTTTTGAAGAACTTAAGCCCCTAAAGAGAAAGTCCCTTTACTTTTCTGAGTAATAAGCTTTAAATATTAATATCAAATAGATTATTATCTAATCTCTGGGTAAAAATTGTTTTTGCCCTGATCTTTAGAGTATTTGATGCCAATGGATTGAAAGTACAATGTGCAAATCACTTTGGATGGTAAATAAGTCATAATGGCTGATTTGATTGTGCTGTCCACATACTCAGGAACTAGTTATGGCTAAAGTATTGTTTTTGTCATGAATTAAATGGAAACATTTATTCATTTCAGGGACATCCTGGAAGAATCATTGTAAAGCTCTTTTGCCATTAAAAAGGGCCTATACTTAGTGTTTTTTTGCCTGAACTGATACGTGTTAGTATACCCATGATGTGTTAATATTTTTTCCATACTTTACAATTTTTAGAAACATATTGGAGTTCAAGACGTTCTATTGTGTATTGAAAATAAATTAATCCTCAACAGCTGTTTACCCAATTTAAATTAAACCATTAAAATCACGTGAATAAAAAAAAAATTCGGATCCATTTTTTCATGAGTGCTCCTCATATATGATATATGGACATACGCACATACAGATATATAACACAAAACACAAGTGTGCACACAAACATACAACACATAAGACAATAGTAAAGGCCTTGTTGCTTTACACAGGTGAAATCTCCTTTGCAATGATTAAAAACTCCACAGTCAAAAAATAAAATTGATCAGAAAAACATTAACATAGGTCTGTATGAGCTCATGCGGGGTGAATTTGGATCTGATGGACCTTTTAGGATATCAAATAAAGGTCCCAACTCTCCTGTTGGTATGCCTAGATAAGGCCTTATCCAATTTATGTCTCCCAATAACTTTTGAAAGTCATTAAGTGATTTGAGTTGATCTACTTGTATTTGAATTTTTGGTGGACAGACCATGGTTGAGGATAATAGAACTCCTAAATAATTAATTGGAAAATTTAATTGTACTTTATCTATTGCTATCTCTAGTTTATAATTTTTAATAAATTTGTAAGTGTGGCATAACATTCTAACAATGCGTTTTTATCTTTATGTGCTAGTAATACATCATCCATATAGTGAAATATTTGTAGTTCAGGATTTTTATTTCTAAGTGGCTGGATTGCTTTGTTAACATAAATTTAGCACATAGTTGGGCTGTTAGCCATCCCTTGAGGGAGTACTTTCCATTCATATCTCTGATCAGGACCTTCATGATTCAGTGCAGGGATAGTAAATGCAAAACAGGGACTATCCTCAGGATGAATTGGAATTGAAAAAAAAAAAAAACAATCCTTAATATCTATAGCTAAAACATACCAGGTTTTTGGCAAAGCAGACAATTGAGGAATCCCTGATTGAGCAGGTCCCATAATAACCATCTCATTATTAATGGCTCTTAAATCTTGCAATAATCTCCATTTACCAGATTTCTTTTTGATGACAAAAATGGGAGTATTATGGGGAGATACGGAAGGTTGTATATGTTCCTCCGCTAATTGTTGTTTGACCAGGTCATAGGCTACTTGTATCTTTTCTTTAGTCAGGGGCCACTGAGGAACCCATACTGGTCTTTCTGATTTCCAAGTAATTTTGATTGTCTCAGTGGCCCCTTCTGAAAACCCAATCCATGTCTATTTATTCCTTGATCTATTTGAATTGGTGCTGCTATACCTTGTTCTTGTTCTCCTAATCTTTTTTCTTTCCTAAAACCTTGTCTAGCCCTAGTAGTGGGCGCATTAGGATTGATGTTATTTGATAATGTCAAACCTAATTGATCTAGGACATCTTGTCCCCATAAATTTATAGGAAGATGATCCAATACATATGGCTATATAGTTCCTTCACATCCTTCAGGATCCTTCCAATCTAATACCATTGCACTTCTATGGGGATTAGTCGCCACTCCTAGGCCTCGAAGCGTTTGAGTGGCTTGTTATAATGGCCAATGTTTTGGCCATTCTTGACGAGATATGATGCTAAGGTCAGCACCTGTGTCCAGTAGTCCATTAAATTCATGTCCTTGAATATTTAGTTTTAGCATTGGGCGAGAATCTAAATTTAAAGACAGCATAGCCCAATCTACACCTATGGAGCCTAATCCCCTGGAACCTCTTTCTACACTACGACTGGAAAATTTATCATGCAGGCTGGATATTATTAATAACTGTGCTATTCTATCTCCTGGTGAAATTACTGATATACCTCTTAGAGACCTAGCTATAATTTTTATTTCACCTACATAATCAGGATCAATTACCCCAGGACTTATCATAAGTCCTTTTAGTGTAGAAGAACTGCGTCCCAATAATAAGCCTACTGTTCCTTGGGGAAGAGGTCCTTTTACTCCTGTGGGAATGATTTGAACTCCCATCTCTGGAGTTAGTACTGCTCTGGCGGAGGCGCAGATGTCCAACCCTGCGCTCCCTCTGGTTTGTCTGATGAGGGATTTAATGGACAATGTGTCCTGGGCACTACACTAATGGTGTTGATGGGTCCTTCACTGCCCTGTATATTTGTGGTTGTGGGCCCCGGAGCATTGGGCCCCCCAGTCCGTTTTTTGGCAATGGAGCCTGATGCCTTTCTCCACGATATCGTGGGTAAATACCTTGTCCTTGTCCGTTTTTTGATAAGGGAGTACCCTCTATGGTGGTTTGAGAACGGCATTCATTAGCCCAATGTCTCCCTCTATGGCATCTTGGGCAAATACCCGGTATTCTATTCCTTTGATACCTAGTTTTGTTAAACCCTTTTCCTATGGGGCAATTTCTTTTAAAATGTCTTGTTTGTTCACAATTCTAGCATGTTTTTGGCCTGGCATCTAAAGCCTGTTGTACTACAGCTGCTAAGACTTGCCCTTGTTCATTAATGTCTCTACATAATTTGATATATGTGTTTAAATGTTCATGTTTCCATGGTCTAATGACCTCTCTGCAGTAACGATTTGCTTGATCATAAGCCAGTTGTTTTATTAATGGCATTGCTTGTTCTGTATCCCCAAAAACTCTGGCAGCTATTTGAATAAGCCTATCTACAAATTCAGCATAAGGTTCATTAGCTCTCTGTATTACCTTAGATAACTGGCCTTGTAAATCTCCAAGTCCTTGTAAAATCTTCCATGCCCTAACTGCGTCTGCAGCAATTTGTGCATATATAGCAGGATCATATTCAATTTGTTGCCGTTGACCCTCATAAGGTCCTTTTCCTAACAACATATCTAGATTTCTTTGAGAGTAACTGGCTGCTGCATTTCGCCTAGCTGTCTCCGTGCAAAATTCCTCATTGGCAACCTTCCATAACAAATATTGTCCTCCATTTAGCACAGATTTACACATGTTAGCCCAATCTGCTGGCGTCACGTCCAAGTTGATTATGGATTCGACCCTGCTTACAGTGAAGTGTGCTTGTGGACCATAGGTTGTTACAGCCTCCTTTAATTGCTTCACTGTTTTGAAATCTAAAGCACGGTGAAATCGCTACCCTCCTGCCTGCTCAAGTACAGGGCATGCTAATCTTTGAGGTCCTGTCTCAGGATTCCATCTATCAACTACGGGGGTTGAGGGCCACTCAGCTGTTTCTATAGGTGGAGCTGATGGTTGAATTACGCCCTCTGGTGATAGAACGGAGTTAGTAGCAGCCTGATGTTGTAGCTTCCCCCCGATAGCTGTTTCTCCTCTAAGCTTTTTTCCTTTAAATTTCCTTCCTCTATCTGACTAGCTGGAGAGACCTTCTCTTTTGCTTGATCTAACATGTTTTCTACGATAGTCTGGACCTCTAACAATTTACTTAACACACTTTCAGTTTGTTTTTTACTAATTTCTAATCTACTATAAAGATAACGCAACCCAACAAGATAACACAAAACAAAACCGAAACAGAATGAAACAAAAACGGAATAAAAAATCGTTGTATCAATTTTTTCTTCCTCAGGGCCGAACAACTTCAAACCTTGAGCCAACCATTTTTCCCAGTTTGCCTGAGAAAGTTCTAGGGATAGGCAGCTTGAAACAAAAACAAAATAAATCAAAACAAGAACACATTGTTTTTTGAAATGGTCACCCATTCTCTCACCTTCCCTCAGGGGCGAGCAATTTCACTTACCTCCAAGCTTCAGACGTTCCCTGCACGGGCCGCCAAATGCCGAAGTCTGACTGGGCACAAAATAACCAAGCCACCACAAAAACTTGTAGATTCCAACAGCAACTCTTTATTCCCAAACTCTCACCGACACTCTACAAGCACGTTCTGGGAAAAAATACACTCCCTCCACCGGGCTCTGCGTACCAATTCTCTCAGAACCCCGTGAGAACTCAACAGGAACTCAAGGAACGGATGCCTGAGGCAGCAGGATATGCCCTAATCCCAGCAGGATCTGCCCTAAACCTGGAGCCGCCCTATTCCAGCAGGATCCACCCTAAACCTGGAGCCTCCCTATTCCAGCAGGATCCACCCTAATCCCTGAGCAGGGTCACCTTTCAACCCAAAAATGCCATGTGTCATTCCTACTTGGCTATGGCTCTCAGCATATTTATATTTCTTTTTTTTTTTTAACATAAATCTGCTTACATCAGGACTTAGGGATATAGCTCAGTTGGTAGAATGTCTGCTTAACATGCATAAGGCCCAGGGTTCTATCCCCAGCACCCCCAAAATACTATTTTTATTTACTACTGCTACTTATATTAGTAAAATTCCTGGTATGGCCATATTTATTTCTTTAGATGCTTCCAGATGTTTGTGAGTGTATAAATTCCTTTTTATTTTTAGTCAGTACTCTTAAGCCATTTTCCCTTTTAAAATTACTAACCATTGACCATAGCTGATTTTCTATATAATTTTAAAGGAAATCTGCTTGCTTAAAATCTGAAGTATAGAATTGACTTTGTCCAGCATTCCTTTTAGAGATGTGGCCAGTAAAGGGTCAAATTGGGGATAGCTAGGTTCTGAGGCAGAGAAGGAAGCTTCGTAAGATAAACGTATGTAGCAGTCATGAAATGAAGACCTAAACAGACCCTAAACATTAGGGTTAGATCACCAGTGGGTAATTGCTCACCTAGTACACATTATGACAAACACTTAAATATGACTTGGCAGTGGCTAATTTTTTTAAATAGCATTACCTTAATCACCATAAAGCTTTATAACATTTGATGACCTATGCTGCATGCAATTGTCAATATTTTTTAAAAGCCTAAAAGATAAAATTACAGACTACTTTATTTTGCTTTGCACAACATTATATCACCTTACTGTGATCAATTAATTTTATCTGAAACTCCAAATCAATGAAAAATTAATAAATTAATAAGCACATTTAAAATCTTTTAAAATGTAAGTCCATGGGAGAAAGTGGAGAAGTAGGATATTATAAAAGGAATCTTACCAGCTAGAAAAGTTGGCCATCACTCAATCAAATAATCTCTTATATCCTTTTTAACTATTGTGCAATGATTCCAAGAAATGAATATCACTTTAATTTTTTTTTAATTGTTGATAGACCTTTATTTTATTTATTTATATACAGTACTGAGAACCAAACCCAGTGGCTCACACATGCCAGGCAAGTGCCCTACTGCTAAGCCATAGCCCAGCCTGGATATCACTTTTAATTAAAAACATGGAAGATATAGGGGAAAAAATTCTATGAAGATTATAGAGGAAAAAAATTCCTCATTGTCCATGCTACTTTGTTATCTTCCCCTGAATATTCACTAGGAGCTAGATGCTGTGGTGCATGCCTGTAGTTTCAACAGCTTGGGCAGCTGAGGCAGGAGGGTCACAAGTTTAAAGCCAGCCTCAGCAGCTTAGAGAGTTACTAAACAACTTAGTGAGATCCTGTCTCTAAAATAAAAATATAGAAAAAGGGCTGGTGATGTGGCTCCATGGCTAAGCACCCCTGGGTTCAATCCTGGCACCAAAAAATAAGGAAAAAATAAAAGAAAACTCACTATGATTTTATGCCACAGTTCCTAGGAACACTTAGTTTTATGCTTAATTGACCCTATCCTTTCCTGCTCCCTCCTATGTAATTTGAGTAGTTTAAAAAGTATCAAATATTAAATGTAAAGAGTAATGCTATCCAGTGAGAATACTTTTCAGTCACAAAGGCAAGTGAATATCCACAATTCAAAAGAAATCCTTAGTGACTCTTTAAAAAGGAAGTAAGTTATATTTATATAACTTACGGGATTATATAAAACTGAACAAAGAATATATATATGTTAATATTATAAAAATTGAAATTTTTATAAATTGCTAGACCATATTTTTTTCTCATGAAAGAAAATTATGGACCTAAATTGGTATATCCAGCCAATAAAAGTAATAACACATAGCATGATAGAATACTCCCTGTCTGATAAGAATTTTAAGCACCAGAAGGCAGAGTGTTCCACAAGACATTTTCATTTTAGTTGGTCTTTATGTTTATGAATATACCATTCCTATCATGAATGTCAGTCATTATTTCATGTTATTAGCTGAATTTCAAAAAAGTTAGAAATATGGTCATTTTGGAATTGTCTATGTGATATTAATAGTCTATTGATGATTTTGTCCAGACAACATAATGAACAGTGTTCTGAGTTATACCAAAGTTGGTTGAACATCCATCCATGTTTTCCCTTTTCTGATTGAAGTCTTCGTTTTTGTTCCTGAAAACGATTTTTTAAAAATTTATTTATTCTAATTTGTTACACATGACAGCAGAATGCATTTCAATTAAGCAGGTGGCATCACTATACCAGACCTTAAACTATACTACAGAGCAATAGTAATAAAAGCAGCATGATATTGGCACCAAAATAGATTTGTAGACCAATGGTACAGAATAGAGGACACAGAGACAAACCCACATAAATACAGTTATCTCATACTAGACAAAGGCACCAAAAACATACATTGGAGAAAAGATAGCCTCTTCAACAAATGGTGCTGGCAGAACTGGAAATCCTTATGCAGCAATGAAATTAAGCCCCTATCTTTCACAGTACACAAAACTCAACTCAAAGTGGATCATGGAACTGGAATTAAACCAGAGACCCTGCACCTAATGGAAGAGAAAGTGATTTTTTAAAAAGTTGTATATATATCTATGTAAATATTTAGTAAAATTTACAAGTGCAGATTAATTTAATGATGTAAATGAAGTGAATGAAAAATTTGATACGTGTATCTTATAGCACAATAAGCCCTTTTATTCCATACTTATCAGTAAAACCATTCTGAAGGAGCCACCTGCCACATAATAATCTTTTTCAAATGTTGTATTATAAGTTAGAGGTAGCATCACACATTTGGGGAAATTTTATTCAGGTCTTAGTTAAGTTGATGCACAGAGTGAATAATGAGTATGATGAGAATTATCTTAAGAAATCTCTTAAATATCAGTCATGGCATTCATTAAACAGAAATACTACTTCTCAATATGTACAGTCCCGCCACTTTATCCTTCAGAGGTATAAAGATTTTACTCTTTTATTGACCACCAGTTGAAGTAGTTGGCTTATATATAAGGGCTACATTATATGATTTTTAAAATACAGATTTTTCTTTCATCCATCCTTTATACCTTCCTTCCTTTCTTCCTTGGTGAGAGCTTCACACACAATCACCAGTCAAATGTTCTACCCCTGAGCATTTTTCTTTTTCTTCCCTCTTAATCATCAATCTACTGTTGCAAGTTGAAGTCCTGATCTAGAGCTATTCATAGAAAAGGCACAAACCCACATAAAAATCTGGCCAGTACTTGAATTGACATAACAAGTGGGACATTTATTTTTTTACTTCTATAAGAATAGAAAATTCACATATTCCTCTCATGATAAGAATTACCCTCCTTTAAGCACTAAAACATTTATCACTGCTGAATACTCTTTAAAGAAAGCTTATAATGGGTGAAGGCTGGAAGGAGAATAAAAACAAAACAAAAAAAACTTAATCTAAGTTTTATAATATGTATAAATTAATCATAAGGGAATTAAAAATTAGTAGCCAAGGGAATAGGTTAGCTCCTCAAATCTCTCTCTACCCTTATTTTAAGTTAAACCTAATTTCAAACAAAACTAAACCCATATATTTTGTCTTTTAAATTTTCTTAACAATATCCTCATCCCAGTCAGGTCCTACAGAGCACAAACAAAATTAAGTGAAAAATGATTTGTTTTTCAAGTCTTCAGTTTTTCAGAATTATCCTGAAATCCATTTAGTGCATAGATTAGATCATCTCACCATGATTTGGGTGTAGGGCTATAGAAGAAAAACTTGCATTCTTTTTCCTAGGCATTGAGTTACTGCTGTTCTCAAAAGCCACAACTGAAAAGAGTTTTCCTCAAAAATAACTTGTTTGGGCAAGACAATATTTGATCCTAAAAGGTTATTTGATAGAAGAGATTAGACTGTTAAAGAAACAAAGAATTGAGGTTTGCTGACCATGAAAATTTTAAATCAAGCAAAAATGTTTATTTTTATGTTTACCCTACAGTTTTAGTTAGGTGAGATAAAACATAAAGATTATTTGAAGCAGTTTTATCACTTTGCATGTTATTTAGCATTACCTCTCTGTAGAAATTACTTGTACTTCTTTGTTGCCATTTATTAAAGACATTTATAAGTCATGTTGGGCTTTGGAATAATCTTAAATAATTCTGCAACGCTCGTCTACAACATCTCTGTAGAAATAGAAATCTGGCCAGTAATTGTAAAAAGGGAAAGCTAGTTGTGACAAATGTGTTAAATATGATGAGAACAAAAAGTAAATATCCAATCAAGCATTAAAAACGGGTCTGGAAAAATATTTAACCTTTCAGACTATTTTCTGTGTCTATTGATTTCTTCTGAAATACATTTCTCATTTTTATCTGTTATTTTTCTTAATTAGGTATTTAAAGTGAGCACAGTATTTTAGAATTTCAAGTCTTTGCATCATATTATTTTATTTTATTCTCAAAATAGCTTTAGGAAGAAGGTAGAAAATGTTGTTACCTCTACTTTACTGAAAATCTGAGGGTTGGTGAGTTTCAGTGACTTACCCAAGTTTATGTCTAGTAAGCAGTTAAGCTATTGTTACAACTGCAGTTAGAAGACTAGTCCAATGCACATCCTTCTCACTGTATTGCAGTTCTTTTTAGTCATATTTTACTGAATTTTTTATCATTTATGGAGATTCATGCATCAAAACTCTTGACCAACAAATACATAATTATACTAGAATTATTACTATTATTATTATTATTATTATTATTATTATTAGTAGTAGTAGTAGTAGTAGTAGTATGGTACTGCTGCCCATGTAAGAGGGCAATGTTATAAATTTATCTATTTTTTTGCTATATCTTGTCTATGAATATTTCATTAAATAAGCTGCGATGGAAAAGATACACACTGCTACGAAATAGGACAAGTTCATGAGAATTGCCCTGTGTAAATAGATGAAATAATATAGCACCAGTGGTCCATGCTTCAGGAGTCTAATGAAAGATTTTATTTCTGAACAAGTAATTTTAGAGCCATATCTATAATACTGCAGAGAGAGCACCATTACAGTAGTCGATTGCATTGGCACCTTCCCTAGCTCTTCCTTCTCCCATGAATTCTTTTGGAAGCTCTCCTGCTGTCCACTGAAAGAGAAGAAACTCTTCTTGATTCCTGGAAGGTGAGGAGAAACTATGACCAGAAAAAGTTCTCCAGGCCCAACAGAGAGAGGAGTTCAAAAGAAGCATGGGATGTAGAATGATGCAGAGAATCATGCAGAGGATGATGCAGAAATTTCTTTGATCATGAATGAAGATTATGTACATTTTCAGTGAAGTTAGTGTCTTTTGAATGGTTCTGCATCTAGAGATAGTATGCCTCTCTGAAATTTGTATCATTGCTACTTTCTTAGCCAGTTGTTGATGCTGCAGTTTTGGTATATATGATGCATATCATCTGAATGAAAGGTATATAAGTTTTAACATAAGTATTAAATTATCTGCTCTCTCAAATTCTAAACAGTTCCTTAGTATACAAGAAAATATCACTAATTTTAATATTTAACCCAATATATTATGAAGCTACTCCAGACACATAGTAGCTTGTTAAAGTATGATTAATTTTTTAAATTCCCTCACTATATAGTTTTATTTTAGTGTTTATTTACTGTATTTTGCAATATGTATTCACACAGCACAGATTCAGAAATTCAAAACAGTAAAACCTGAGGAGAAATCAGTAAGAGAGTAGTTTATAGCTTTAAGGCATGAGGAGCTTACAGCTTTTTAATATAAATTCTTCCCAGAATCCATGTCACAGTTCCTTATATGGTGCTGCTTTTCCCCTCTTGGTTGCTATGACAACAGCAGCACTGCACCATTCATCAGCTCTGGACCTATGCTGCACTGCTAGCTTTCCGTGTTACTCTGAATGTTAAGAAGAACATCCGTGAATCATTCACTCTGTTAACGCTGCGCCATTAGAAACCTAAGAACCAGGTCTTCAGCAATTTGTTCTAACAGAAGAGTAAATTAAACTGCGCCACAGGAAAAAAAAAATTGTATATTTTTTCCCTAAAGGAATCATACAGTCTCTGTTTGCTGCAGTATTTTGAAAAAATAAGCTTCTATCAAGAAACCTAATGAAAAGAACTCGTCTGTATAATCTTTCTTGAAATCATTAGTTGTTCAAAACAAATACCACAGTGCTTCTCTGGATACAAAAAGAAGCAGGTGATGTTGTTAGGGGTTCTAAGCCCCTTTGGGAGCACCTCTTGTGCATTGGGACCATAATCAACATCTGTTATAAGAAGTGTCACCTGTAATGCACAGTAAGTTCTGGGCAGTGTGAAGAGCTAGCTGAAGAAGATTTGAAGTGTGGATCATTACTGATATATCAGGTCTGATAGCAACATAACCAGTAAATAAGCCTGAAAAGGGGAAATACTACATAGTATTGACTAATGAGGAAGAAAAATGAAAGGCTGTGAGTATCCTGAGTATTTGCGTGTTGCATGGATTTTAAGCTAAAAGGCCTACTTTGAGCTTTGTAGAAGAAATGCAGCCTAAGAAAATTTGACACTTCATTTTAAGGGAAGCCATTAAGAAACTGTTATTAGACACATTTATTTAATTTTTGCTTGTGTTCTTTATGTATTTATATGTATTATAAACCTTGAAAGATAGCTTCATATTTAAAAGGATGAGAACATTCATTGCAATGAAAGCTGTTTTAGTAACTCAGTTTTTAAATATAAATATGAAGGTCAGATTGCTTTTCTTCTAAGATTATGTTTCCAGAATAGACCTACTTCCTATTGAAATATCCTTATAAATAAAATACTTTTTAGAAAAATTACAGTATGGAAACCCAGAACTTTGTAAACATGCTTCCTTAATCAAATCTTTTCCTATTTCATTAACTGGAATATTTACAAATAAATGGATGTTCTTGCATAGTTTAAAGATTTTTTTAAAAAACCTTGATTTTATTCTCTAATTATGGGGTTTTTGCGGGGGGTGGGGGGTCTATTTTCCCAGTTAAGTTCAGGCTGAATTCGTAATTTACCTTTTTTACTTATATTTGCAGATCATTTGGTAATTTTCAACTTAAAGTAACTGAATTTATAGATTGAATTTCTCAACAGACTGTCTGTTTTCTGGCTCTTAATTGTTTTATCTTTTTAATTATTCAGCTAACCATGACAACTTAGAAATGTCCCAAACATGGGAATTTGATTTTTCAAAATTAAAATATTTAGACATTTATTCAGCACCTCGAAAAAAGAAAAAGACATTTTCACTTGGGCCTGTTCTTTCTGTTATTATCTCTCTGAGTTGCTCTTCTTAAATGTGTGTTATTCAGAGAGCAATTACTTTACAGACATAATTAGATTTCTTTAATTTATAGTTAGAGGGAAAACAGTTTTGTTATTTTGTCATTATATCTTTTAACTTCTATTCCTTCCATTTTTGAGATCTTTGGCTATAAATCTGTACTTATGACTTTGTTCAGTTTAGAAAGCCTTTAAATAGGATGAATTAATATATTAAAATATAATGAAAAATATTAATCACTTATACTCACAGTCATACATATCATTAGTAAAAGATCTTGCTTCTGTCATCTGTAATTAACAAATTAAATTCAGTAGTCCCATTTTAACTGTTGTCCTACAAGTTAAAATTATAGATCTTTAAATTTACATACATCTAACAACTGTGTACATTACAAGCTAATGCTCCTTTTTGATTATCCTTAAAAGTGTGTGTGTGTGTGTTACAAAGGATGTTGTCCTATTATCTCTGAAACAATGATTCTTATTAATAATAGCAAAGACTGATTTTGGCACTTTTAAACAAGTTTTTTTTTTTTTAGAAGCAGATTTATTCCTTTTTCAAGTTATTTTTCTTTGGCATGTGTTTTGATATTTTTTTATGTTTGGATTTTTACTCAATGCATGTATTCCTGAAAGATAATATATTTAGTTGATTAGATAAATCTCTATATTCATGTATTAGGTTTTGTTAAAGTAAGAGCTATCTAGTTTATTTCAGTTATACAAAGATCCAAGCCGTAGATTTAAGTGGTGGTATTCTGTGAAAAAAATTAAGTATTAATTTCAAAATAGTTTGACATCTGTAGGCTTACTTTCTGAACTATTATGCATGTAACATAAATAACATATAAATCTTAGTTGATAGTAGGCATTACTTTTATTTGGTGGGAAATATGCTAGTGAATAAATAATATGTAACAATTATACATCTAAAAGTCTAGTTTTCATTGGCTAAAGCTTAGATCATGATAACACTCTGAATATCTGGGAATTTAATATTACTAATAAGTTTTTACTAGTAAGTATGAACCTCATTTTGGACAAGATCTACATTAAAAGTAAAAGAAATAAACTGGTGATAAATTCAAAAAGTGGGCCCTAGCTATTTTTTTCTTATGGAAATCAATCATAGAACTTCAGTGATAAATATATATTCTTTATCCCTCTGTTACATAATAAAATATTTTACCACTGTAAGCTTTGTAGCTTAACTCTTCTGAAGTTTCTCTCCTATAAAATACATGAAATTATGCCTTTTTATAGTATCATGGTAGGCATTAAGAAAGATAATATATGTAAAGCACTCAAGTATAGCACTTGGCACAGAGGAACTATTGTCTTAGCAGTGGTCCCCTTTTCTATATTTTCTTTCCATTGGCCTACATCAATGCTTCTTGGACTTTTCTCTGGGAGTACCTTTAGGGCAGAGAAATTTGTAGACTTAACAAAGGGGTTAGGTTGTTGAACCCAAAAATAAACCTGGAAATTCCTGGAAGTTCTCACTTTAAAAAAAAAGACATTTTTATTTTTATTGTATCATAAAAGTTTCCCCAAAAAAATATTTAAAGAAAACTCACTCTTCAGAAAAATGTGTCACATTTTCTCCTATAAATTTGCATATCCCAACATACTACTACCTACCTGTATGTATTGCCAAATTTAGGACATACTACTTATACCATCTGGTCTGGGTATTATTTTAAAAATAGAGATCATGAAATAAAAGAAGCATGTGTACCTTTTTGGAGGAAGATTTGAAGGTGTACATAGTTCAAATGAAGTAGTAACTTTGAATGGATTCAAGCTGTAATGGGATGAGAAGGAATTCTTCATATCAGAGAATGATGATGGAGAAACGAATAATTTAGCATTTCTAAAGCTCTAAGGAGTTCTGCAATAAGGGAACCTATTTAACTGTTTAAACTGGCATCTCTAAATGTTATTTGCTAAATAGTCTGTCCCCCCACCCCCTTATATAACTCTCTAAAATCATATGGAACAAGTAAGTATTCCAAAAAGCATATATTCCTAACTAAGGAAAGTTGTGTTGTTAAAAAAAATTGGGTAATAGTACATAACAAGGTATGACAATAATTATCTGGCACTCCAGAAGATTATGAAAAAGTTATAATTTACTCAAATTCGACAGATAAATCACACTTTAATATTTTATAAATTTGTATGTTTTTTTAAGTATGAAAAGTATATTTAATGGATTAAAAAGTGAAATGATAAAGTGACATGAGTAAATATTTGGAAGCAAGAGTATACAAGATGAATTCAAATGGTAAATAAATCAGTTTTAGTAGAACTTTCATGAAAGTATACTGTGGATTGAGAAGGCCTTTGAGGCAATGGTAAACTAAGATGGTAGCAGTAAAAAAGTTACAAAGAGAAAGATTTTGAAGAAATAAATAATGGTTGAATTATTATTAACAGAATCCAGGGACATGAAAGGTCTAGCAAAGTTGATTATAAGATTTAAGAGTGGGAATTGATGACCTCATTAGTAGGAATAGATTAGAAGGACTGCTGATTTTGAGAGGAGGCACATTGAGTTCAAGGCAATAGCTGAATATCACAGCAGAAATGTGGTTATAGCACTTCAAAAATAAGTGAGATTTTTAAGCTATAAATTTAGAAGTTTTACCTATAGAGAGTATAGTTTAATCTGTAAGAGTAGACAACAATTTCTTGTGAAAAAGAATTGAATGGAGAGGGAAAAGGTAGAAGTAAATATTTTATGAGCATTTACAAGGAATTTTTACATTAGCTCATTATATCTTTCATTAGCCCTTTGAATTATTATAGTTCTAATCTTAATGAAGAAAATAAACCATAATCAGGTCAGTCATTAAGCAATTTAGGCATAATCGATCAGGACTCCAATAGGTCTTTTTTGACTCTAATACTTACTTTTGGGGATGGGGGTCAAGAAGTAAACCGACATTAAGAGAGATCCATTATCCCCTGTGCTAGGGGGAAAAAAAAGGAAAAGAAAGATTCACTTAAAGGACCAAAGAGAAAAACACATGTTAAAAGACAGAGGAGAGGAATAAGGACCTATATGAAATATGCTGGGGAATCAGTATGGTATAACTTTTACAGAAGCTGAGTTTGGGGACGGTTTTAGAGACTAAACACTATTTTCAAAGAGGTCAAGAATACAAATTCATAAAAGCCATGACTTTATTTTAAAGTGATTCTGCTTTTTTGCTTTCCTGAATTAAAGTCCAGACCCTTAGCTATAGTGGTATACATTTAACAGATATTTGTATTATTTTGTTAAGAGGGGGAAGGAGTGAAAGAGGGGCTGCATAAAACTAGTGGGAGTGGATGTGGGAGAAGGAAAGCATCTAATGAGAAATTCATGGCCAAACATGCTTTTTAGAGGTCTAGATGGCTTTTAGTGTCTATGATGTATACTACATAATGGGATTCTTCAAAACATTTAGAGATAAAATAAGTTTTTCTGTTTAACATCCTCTCCCCCCAAAATTTCCTATTTTTATATTAAGATAGCTGAAGCTATCCCTAAAGCAGATGGTTGTTTTACATTAACATTGGCAATTGATAATTCGGATTCTGTCACTTGCTAGTATGAGACACTGGGCAAGTTATATGTAACTATCTGTGCTTCAGTTTCTTCATCTATAAAATAGGTACAGCAGTGTGCATAGTGTTTCTAAGTATTAAATGAATTTTTACAGTCTTAAATGCTTACAACAGACTCTAGAACACAATACCCAATAATAATAGTTAATGATAATGTCATATAATAGCAATTGCATGATCCTATTTATCTTTCTGTACCTTTCTCTACTTTTCTGTCCTGGATTTTCCAATTTTTCCTTTGGTAAGAAGGGAAACTGTTTTTACTTTTACTTGTTAAAGTGCTCTTGGTTTTTTGTTTTGTTTTGTTTTGTTTTGAACTATGCTAGGGATCAAACCCAGGGCCTTGTGCATGCTAGGCTCCACCACTGAGCTACACCCCAACCCTTGGTTAAGTTTTTAAAAAGTGAGCAAAAAATACATAAAACTCTGATTTGCTTTTTATTGTTCAATTTAAAAGAAGCCTCAACCCCCCAAAGCATGAATAAATATTTTGTTACATTATTATGATATAAAAGAAGCTTAGAATTATGGTAAAGTTACGTATTCAGTGCACAATGGGCTTTTCCATCTTAGAGTTATTACTAATTCTGTTGTGTTTTGGAATTCTTGTCACTCTACCAAATATCCAGTATTTTCTACTTATCCCCATTCTGGAGATAAATCATTGCTTTAATGAACGATTTTTATAGATTGTGTTAATATGTCATCTGTTAGCTTAGATTTATTTTAAACTATTTTATGTGTCCAAACAACATAACATTGATCTGTTAGCTACCTTTTCTGCTAACTTTGTATTAATTCACTTTAATTCTAATTATATAATTTTCCCTAGATTATGCCTTCAATTTGGGGAAATGTTTTTTGTCAAAGTTTATCTGTCTGAAATGGTTTTATGTTCCTATTATTTCTTTTGATACTTCTCAAATATTTTACTATTGAAAAAATAGAAAAAGACATCACAAAATTGTATGGTTTTAGAAATTGAAATATGACAAACTATAATTGACTCCCTCTTATTGAAATCTATTTATGTTTTAATTGACTGTTCCACTGCTGTTTAGGTAATCACTGTCCTTTCAGTTATGGGCACTGGCTCAGATATTGTTTTGTTTTGTTTGGTGATAGGATTGAACCCAGGGGCCTAGTGCATGCTGAGCACAAGCTCCACCACTGTGCTACCCCACCCCTGCCCCGGCAGGATTTTATACTCTGTACCTTATTTCTAAATCTGAATCTTTCATGATCAGTGCCTTTCAAGCATGATAGCATCTGAAGGTGTTTCGTTAGGCTTCTGAATGCTATTTTATATTCTTGTGGGTTAGTTCTTCCAGTTAAAAGAGAAGCTTTCTTTCTTTAATCCATTTCTTTTCGTTTTTCCTTATTTGTTAGTACTGGGGAGTGAACCCAGGGCCTCATGTGTGCTAGGCAAGTGTTCTACAATTGAGCTATTTCCCCAGGCCAAAGGAAAAGCTTTCTTAACTGACCTTCACCTAATCACTTATGTGATAAATTTTTTCCATTCTCCTTGTGATACCTACTGACTGTTATCAGAATAAGGTGTATATTAGAGGCTAGTAGACTACCTTCTTAGGTACTTCTGTTATCCCTCTGGTAGCTTGTGCTTACTAAGATGCAGTTACATTAATGATAACATGATTAAATCACATGTATATTAACTTATAAAATGTGAAGGCCAAATGAAAAATCATTTGTTATAAAGAGAGTTCTTATTTCTACAAAAAATTGTATTAAAATCTTTGCAAAAATTCAGTTTAAAATGTCAGTTAAAAATACTATAAAAATTAGGGTAAAAATACTTCTAAAATCTACCTGTACTTAGGTTAGCTAATTATTTGCTTCAAAGAAATTTTAACTAAATATTTATTTTTGTTTCAGGGTTTCCTTTTTTTTTTTTCTTTTTTGTTTGTTTTTTCCTTCCTTTTTGGTACTGGGGATTGAACCCAGGGGCACTTTACCACAGAGTTATATCTTCAACCCTTTTTTATTTTGAAATGATGTCTTGCCAAGTTGCTGAGGGCCTCACTAGAATGCTGAGGCTGGTATCAAACTTGTGATCCTGCCCCAGCCTCCCAAGTCGCTGGGATTACAGGCATGTGCCACTATGCCTGGCTTAGGCTATATATTTTAGTGCATTTTATGCAAGAAAGAAAAATTGGAATTCATATTCAAACAGAAAGGCCTTGGTTTTACATCAAATTTTGGTTAATCTGTATTTTAAAGTTGAAGTATTAATGTACATATCATTTTTATCTTTCCCTTCTGCCTTAAACATTTTTTTAAATATCTTTTTTTTTTTTTAGTTGTAGTTGGACACAATACCTTTATTTTATTTATTTATTTTTATGTGATGCCAAGGATTGAACCCAGCGCCTGGCATGTGCCTGGCAAGCATGCTACTGCTGAGCCACAACCCATCCCTGACCCTAAACATTTTTGAAAAATCAACTGTTAGTCCCTATCAAGGTAGGACAAGAGGGCTTCTTTTATATATTTACCTTCATATTCTTCAGTAACTCTGACCATGTTTGGGAGAATCCTGAGAAGAGCCACAGATGGGTATGGATCAGACTGATGAATTATGGTCTTGTCTTATACATAGCTTCTACAATTTTATTTCTTATTTTATATTTCCCCTTCAGTATCTAAGTTTGTTTCTCTTATCTTAACCAATCTTTTTTCCACTTAGGTATCACAGCAAAAATTTTACTATCCTTTTGATATATGAGTTGGGCCTTAGTTTAATCATGAGTGGAAATTTATGTTTAGCAATGTCATTCCTATCTTTCAAGCCTAAATACCTTTTGTTAAACTAGTAAGTTATGATATAAAAAATCTTACGTTCTTCTGGGTTGAAGCACATACTTGAAAACAGTTTATAAAGTAGTTAATTATCTGTCCTTTATAGTCAGACATGCATGGTTTAGGTTCCAGCATTTCTACAAGTTATTCATATTTTTTTAAAAAAATATTTTTAGATGTTGATGGACCTTTATTTTATTCATTTATTTATATGCATTGCTGAGAATCAAACCCAGTGCCTCACACATGCTAATAAGCAAGCGCTCTACCACTGAGCCACAGCTCCAGCCTCTCATATTCTTTACTTTTCAATTTCCTCTTTCATAAATTGTAATAAGAGTATCTGCCTCATAAGAATGTTAAGAGGATAAACAAATAATAAGTATCAAGTGTATAGCAGTATGTAGGATATAGTGAGCACTAAATATTACCTATGCTTACACCTACATAACCTTTAAATAGTCTTTATTACTTTCAGTGTAAACAAGTTTGGAAACTCATAGTTCAATTCCCATCACCAAGACAACAAAACAAAAAGAACTCATAAAAAGTATGCAGTAGAGTTAATATGCAGAAACTTGTAGGAACAACTAAAACCAAGAGATTAAAGATTAGATTATTTAGTTAGCACATATGTACAGTATTCTACCTGTTGTTAAAAAGAGGCCAATTAAATTAGAAAAATAAATTCTAGTTAGCCACCTTCTATTTTCTTTACAGTTATCATCTGTAATACATCTATATGATTATAAAACAAGAAGTAAAATCAGAGAAGCTATGTATATTTCTCCACTATCTAAGCTTGTTTCTCTCAACTGTTTTTTTATTTCATTTATGTATCATAATAAAATTTTTATTATCTTATTAGCTGTTTTGTTAATTCCTTTCTTAAGTATTTAGTTTTTGTAGTCACTTATAAGTCATTAATTTGCCACATTTAAGGGGACATGGTCCAATCTAACTTATAATTTAATCTATATAATAACATGTTTTGTTGTGATTATTATTACAAATAACTTTTGTATCCTTTACTAAAGACAAAAATAATTTTTTCTGCCTTGAGACTCCCCTAAGGATTTAAAGCTCTGATTTAGTACAGGTGGAATTATATATAAAACATTAAAGTCAGAGCTAATTTTGATAATACTCCTACTTCATGATCTTACTTTCTTGTGCAAAAACACCACTAAAATCTCTTGATAATTAAGAAACATTTTGTCTTTCAGGAATCTCAAAACAAAACATGTTATCTTTTTCTTCAGATTGTGATAATTTAGCAGAGTTGAGAAGAGCTAGACAACTACAATAAAGAGTAAGATTCAGGAAGCTGAAACTTAGAAATGTGAGACAGATCAGAAGACCCAAAATACTACATAGAAGACTGTGATGGTAGCTCAGTGGTAGGGCACTTGCCAAGCAGATGCTAGATCCTAGGCTCAATTCCCAGCACTGCCCCAAAACACATTTTATAAATTCTATGTTTGGTCACAGAACAATTCTTTAAAAATTTAAGATTAAAATCATATCAAGCATTTTTTTCCAACCATAACAGAATGAAAGAAAAATATTGCATGATACCTTTTGTTCATGGAAGGTCAAAATTTCAAAGAGAGAGAATAAGGAAGTGGTTGCCAGCAATAATGGTGGGAGCAGGAATGGGGAGATGTAAGTCAGATATATAGAATGAACAAATCTAGAGATCTGAAGTGTAGCATGAAAACTGTAGTTAATAAAATTGTGCTATATTTGAAGATTTTAATTGCTCTTGCCACCAAAAATAAATAAAAATAAAAAAAGAAATTTGAGTTGACAAATATATTTATTTGCTTCACTTTAGTAACCTTCAAACTAGAAAAAGTGTAGGTTTTGTATTGGAGTTTTAGTGCCCCCATGTAGTGTTGAGACTCTAATTTTAGGCCAAAAGCTAAAACTTGGAAATTCATCACAATTCAGTCTTCCAGTGTCAACCTTCCTCTAAAATCTGTCTACTTGTATTTATTCTCCAGAGCTGTTAGTAGTTTTCATTGTTTTCTTAGAGTTTACAGTATTATCTGGAGGAAGACCTTTGTACAGCTTACATGGCTATACAAAGTAGAAACACTGATTTTATTGTTCTCTTCCTTACCATTTGTTGTTCCATACTTTTATGTAATTGTTTTATTTTTCTTTTCCATGCATCCAGTGAGATACAAGAGTACATGACAGAACTCATAAGAAACATGTATAAATTTTTAAAATTTGAGATTTGCTATTTAGCTTCATTTTTTTACTGTAATATATAATACTGCTTCTATAATTTCATCCTCCTACAAGTTTTTTTCGCATCTTAAAATAAATTAATTACTGAACAGAGTGTTTTATTTAGTTTAAAATCCAGAAGTTGGAGGAGATTAATGAAAACCTGCCTGTAAACCAAATCAGTGTCTGCTTTTTGTGTAAAGATCACTCTTCTTGGTACCACACAACCAAGCGCAAGGCAGACAGTGTTTCACGCCTTTGTGTATTTAAGGAAAGTCACAATAAAAATCCTTGCCTACCTCTAAATCAGAGCCTTTCTTGGCAGAATGCTAGTTCTGTTCCTCAGCTAGCTCTCTTTTTTCCTGGGGATTTACTTTCCATCGGAGGAGACAACTCATCTTTGTATACCCTGTTTTTCTCAGGAATTAATCATCTACTTAGCCTCTTCTTTATTCTCTCTCAGCCAGATGATTCTAGGATCTTAAGGAGGTTGAAAGGCAACTTGTTCTCTTACAAAGACTGGCAATTTCTGACAAATATTCTAAGGTCAGAGAAATGTGATTCTTCACCCAGGGTTAGAATTAATTAGTGTTCTCTGTTTTAAGTTCCCTATTATAACATTAGTAGCAACTGCACATTCTAAAATCAAGCCAGAAAGCTCTTGGCCTTCATACTTAATCCTTGAACATTTCTCAGTAGTCATTTTTCTCCATGATACAAAGACTTAATTTTTTAAATCTATTTTTAAAAATAATTTTAATTGACACATAATGATTGCACATATTTATAGGATATAATTTCATATTTCAATAATAGTATCAGATCAAGATAATTGTAATATCTATCACCCAAACATTTACCATTTCCTTGTGTTGAGAACATTCAAAAATCCTCTTTACTAGATATATTGAAATATATAATTAGTTAATTTCAACTTAGTTAAAAGGGTAAGTATAGTTATCCTTTTAATCTGTTCTCACAGAATTTTATTACAATACTGGCACAGTGTTCATGTTTAGAAAAAGAAAGGTTTGAAATAACCTTCTGTGGTTCTTATTGTTTTTCTTGTTAATCCTAAACCTTTTGGGTCTGTGTGGGAGAAACCAGTTTGGTCCTTACGGAGGACCATATATACACATGGTTACTATCCAAGTCTGTTTCCTCTCTCAGTTCTTAAGTATATGTAAAATTGATTTTTTTCCCTCAAAACTTTATGTAAGTTTACCTAGGCAGCATATTTCCAGCCATTATTGATAACTAATGTAAAAGGGTAAATAGCAGTGTAAATGCATTTTATATCACTTTTAAAGCACTATTTTGAGATTATCCTACAATCCCTTCCTTTAAAGAGCTTATAATCTAGAAGAGTTTAATGATTTCTATATAAATAACAGTATAGGTAGAATTTATACTTCAAATTTTATAATACCAGAATCTAGGTCTAATATATAACATATTTTTAAATCTTAGTTTGTAAAATGTTCAAAAATGAACTCGTTTCTAGCTTTCTCATATTACGAGCACCTCTTCTTTAATATACTGTACCTTTTCCTGTCAGAAAAGAAAACAATTTATACTGCCACTTTTGTTATAGTATGTATTCTGCTAAAAAGAATAATTTTTACTCATTAAATACAAGTTATCCATTTGGGGGCAGAGAGAGGGGTAGAAAGAACTGAGGCAAGAAGTATGAGTAATTTTACTTATTGCTGGTGTGTTCTATCAATATGTCTAGTATATCCTTTGTGTGGTATAACACAATTGCATGAAAATAGAACTTGTGGGGGAAGAACATACTTATTCTTGCATTTCCTTGAATACTGCTTAGAATCACCCATCTTCTTCAGCTTTAGTCACTAGATGAAAGACATGAACAGATCATTTATTCTTCTAAAATCATATAAATAAATATAAGCTAGTTTAGTCATTCAATAAATAATAGCACTTGCACTGTGTCTAGCACTATTATAGTTATTACTAAAGATACAGAGGTATGTAAAACAGACAAAGGCTCCTTTTAATCTTCAGACATATTCTGAATACTAAATATATAAAAAATACAATTAAAATGTCAGGAGAGGCTGCTTCCCACTATGCTGACATAACCAGTGCTGGACTTGCCTTGGATTGCAAACAACTATTTTCAAATGTTGGACAGTTAACAGCATGGTAGTGTGATCCCTGAAAGAAAGGGTGAAGTGGGGGAATAACAACTAGGTACCTTGGCTTTCTGCAGAAAGGTATTCTGACTATGGAGAACTCTAGCAGAGAATGACAGTCTTCCTGAACTGAGGAAACAGATTAGAGAATGCATATTGCAGAGAATCTTGCAAAGTACTCTGAAGTATAAGATAATGGTGGGACTATACAATAGAAAGAAGGAGCTTCCAACTAAACATCCATTTTGAGTGAAAAATCTGTTCTATTTTATTAAGCACTGAGATAGTGTTGTTCACTTCAGCTCTTTGTCTACCTTAATACTAGGAGAAATACAATCATCTTGGAACTGTGGTGATATGTCAATGAGAGAGGAGTATAATTTCTACAAATACATAGGGTAAAAGTGAGCTTGAGAGACTTGAGTTTTTATCACATTATTTGTATGTACATTAGTTCATTAAGATGAAAACACTGCTTTTTTCACTGTGGATCTGGTGCTAGCTCTTGTTCTGTCTGCCTGGAAGTTAGAAGGGCTACTTCAGTCTATATAATTTGGCATCCCATCCCTGTCTTCTTATCAATATGTGTTCTTCCATCCTCTAAGATGAAATATTTTCTTCTTCTCTATCTTATTTATCTTTCCTTTTCTCTTTCTTCATCATTAGAAACAAATTTTTCAAAGGCTTTTCTTTTGGTGCCAAGTTAGTGAGTGTCCATATTTAAATCTTTTACGTATTTTCAATTGTGGTACACAAGTGTGAGAACCCACTATGAGTCACTGTAAAGCTTTAAAGAATAACTTCATGATTTACTCTGGGTTTAACCAAGTAACTATAGCTTTTCTATATTAACATGCCACATTTATCTAAGTTGGATGCTGCATAATAACCCTGAACTAGAGTCTTCAGAGATTGTGTATTATATGTAAAACACACAGATTTTGTCGCGCTTCCTCTCTCCACATTTTTGGGTAACTGGTTTTAGAGCTATGTGCCTTGCATTAGAATTGAGCTTGCAAAATTTTTTATTACAAAGAAAAGAGACAATATATAGAGTCCCAAACAGATTTATCTCTTTCCACTCCCCACCCCCCGCTCCCCTGGGTGATCCAAACCCAGGGCCTCAGTTTTGTGAGGAAGCATTCCACCATGGAGATATATCCCCAATGCTTCCATCTGTCTTTCTAAAACAAAGTTTAAACATAGTTTTTCTACCCCCTTCTTTTTTTCCCCCAGAAGTGCTAGAAATTGAACCCAGGGCCTGGCACATGCTAGGCAATCACCAAGCTACAGTTCCCCAGCCCTTTTTAAATTTTATTTTAAGGGGAGTCTTCCAAAGTTGCACAGGCAGGTCTCAAACTTGAATTCTCCTGCTTCAGCCCCCCAACCCCCATAACCTGGATTATGGTGTATGCCACTGTGCCTGGCTAAGAAAAATAATTTTAAGAATAGTTCCAGAAAGGTATGGTCACCCACACCTGTAATCCCAATGATTCAGGATGCTGTAACTCCTGGTAAAATGCTCCTGGGTTAAATCCCCAATATAGAGAGAAAGGAAAAAAAAATATGAATGAGAATGAATTTCCATTGAGCCAAAAAAATAAATTAAAAAGAAAAAAATAGTCTTTAATTTTATTCTGCTTTGAAGTACCAAATAAGATCAGAGCAAAAATTTAAATTGTGTATAAAACTATAAGAAAACTCTCATTAATAAATGTAATGTTGGGGGGCTGGGGATGTGGCTCAAGCGGTAGCGCGCTTGCCTGGCATGCATGTGGCCTGGGTTCCATCCTCAGCACCACATACAAATAAAGATGTTGTGTCTGCCAAAACTAAAAAAAATAAATAAATATTTTTAAAATAAATAAATAAATGTAATGTTGGAAAAGTTTATTTTTTAAAGTTTTTTCTCAAAGTGTGATAATATTTATTTTAGTTGACTAAACCCATAACTCTAATATCATTATACATTTCTTATACCCTGTTAGTATAAAATCTAGCCACATGTACCTTAAGTAACCTGTTTTTCTAGACCACTTGCTTCCATCCCAGATTCTTCCTTAATTTTCTAATAAAGTTTATAAAGGAATGTTGTTAGTTTTTTTTTATTTGATAGAATTCACAATTGCTGCCAGCTGGGACTGGGCTTTTCTTTGTGGGAAATTGTTTAATTACTACTTCAATTTTTTTGTTATTGTAAGTCTATTCAGATTTTTTTATCACTTAATTTATCAATTTTGGTTATTTGTGTCTTTCTAGGAATTTGTCCATTTTATCTATGTTGCCTAATTGGTTAGCATAAAATAATTCATAATTTTCACTTATTGATTCTTTTCATTTCTGTGGAGTCAATAGTGATATCCCCTTTTATTCATAATTTTGGTAATTCATGTCAGTTTTTCTTGGTCAGATTAAGGTTTTTTAATTTTGTTAATTTTCTTTTAAGAATTAAATTCTGCTTTCATTGTTTTCTCCTATTTTTATTTATTTCTGCTTTCATTTTTGTTATTTCCCTTTTCTGCTTATTTGGGTTTTAATTTGCTCTTCAGTTTGCTTTTTAAAGATGTAAAGTGAACATATTTTCCCCAGTTACTTTTACAACCATAAAACTCTTCATGAAACTTTAAAAGAACATAAATATACAAAATTTATAATTCTCTTAAAACTACCTTTTTTTTCCTTTTTGATATTCCATTTTGAAGGAAGTACGTAACTGTAACAAGGAAGAGCTTCTTGACATTCTTCCTGTCTTCAAGATGTTGTTTGTGTAGCATTTAAGGATGATAATGATAATATATTTTTAATTTTTTTTTTAGTTGTACATGGACACAACATCTTTATTTTGTCTATTTTTTTATGTGGTGCTGAGGATCGAACCTAATGCCTCACATGTGCAAACCACTGAGCCACAACCCGAGCCCCATGATAATAGTTAATCAACACATTGGACAGCTTGGAAGGATCTATTTCCACTTATTTACAGATATTCATGGTACCCAAGGGTACCATGAATAAATGTTTCAGAACTGAAATGCTAATAATATTATAGGATTCTGCCTATGAAAGATCTGTTAAACTTTTTATGTAATGTTTTCTCTTTCCTAATACATTACCCACTGTTTCTCTTCATTTCCTTAACAATTCTGAAGTTCAGAATATTTGCCACCATGTTGCTTCTAAGAGTTTTATAGATTTCACTCTTATTTTTAGGTCTTTTATCCATTTACATTTAGTTTTCTACATGGTATAAGAGTTCAACTTCATTCTTTTATTTTTTTTGTGAGCACGCTACCGCTTGAGCCACATCCCCTACCCCTTCATTCTTTTTATTATTATTTTTATTTATATATGACAGCAGAATGCATTACAATTCTTATTACACATATAGAGCACAATTTTTCATATCTCTGGTTGTATACAAAGTGTATTCATACCAATTTGTGTCTTCATACATGTACTTTGGATAATGATGTCCATTACATTCCACCATCATTTCTAACCCCATGCCCCCTCCCTTCCCCCCCACCCCTCTGCCCTATCTAGAGTTCATCTATTCCTCCCATGCTCCCCCTCCCTGCCCCACTATGAATCAGCCTCCTTATATCAGAGAAAACATTTGGCATTTGGTTTTTTGGATTGGCTAACTTCATTCTTTTGCAGAAAGATATTCAATTTTGTCAAAATAAAATTTATTGAAAAAAAAATGCCCTTTTACCATTAAATGGTACTGGTACCCTTGTTGAAAAGTATATGATCTTAGGGTTTGTAGGGCCTCCATTCTGTTCCATTGGTCTGTATGTCTGTCTTTATGCCAGTTCTGCCTCTACCTTTTTGCTTACTGAAGCTTTGCAGTAAGTTGTGTTATGAGAATCTTTAGTCAGAGGCCTGAGTCTAGGGATCTTGAGAGACCAGGTTTGGCCACCCGCTTCTAGAGTCCGATTAACAGACATCATGATGATGAAGCAGGAAAGGGGTTTATTTTCTGCTGGACCAGATTGGGAAGATAGTTGGTCCTGAAAGTTTTCTTGTCCATACTGAAAACAGTTTCAGGATTATATAGGGGAAAAAACAAGAGGTATGCATATGCACAGCAGTTTGGGTTGGCCTGGTTGTAGGTTTGGTTCTTTGAGGTCCTGCTGGTATCGTCCTGGTATACCAGAGTTTAGGGGGCAGTTTCTGTTCAATTTCCATTTCCAGCATGACTGCCTATACAAAGTTAGGACAGAGAAAGAACAAAATGGAGGTAAGTCAAGATAATGACGAGGTCTTCCTTTAAATCCTGCAATTTGTAGGAGCCCCTATATGGTTTTATTGTTGTTTTCATACCAGCCATTTAACTCAGGGCCTGTGCCTGATAAGCGTACTCTGTACTATTAAGCTACACCCCAAGCCTTGTAAGTTTTGAAATTAGGAAATGTGAGAACTCCAACTTTATTCTTTTTCAACACTGTTTCTACTATTCAGGGGTCCCATGAGATTTCATGTTAATTTAGGATGGGTGTTTCTATTTTTTTTTAATTCTCTTTTTTTATTATTATTAGTTGTTCAAAACATTACAAAGCTCTTGACATATCATATTTCATACATTTGATTCAAGTGGGTTATGAACTCCCATTTTTACCCTGTATACAGATTGCAGAATCACATCGGTTATACATCCACGTTTTTACATACTGCCATACTAGTGTCTGTTGTATTCTGCTGGGTGTTTCTATTTTTGCAATAAAAGGTCATTGAAATTTTCATAGGGATTGCTTCAAATCTATAGATCATTTGGGATAGTATTGCTGCCCTAACAATGAAGTCTTTCAGTGAATATTTTTCCATTTATTTATGCCTTCTTTAATTTGTTTCAGTAGTGTTTATAAGGTGTTCAGCATACAAGTGTTTTTTTGTCTTCTTGATTACGTTGTGTGTGTGTGTGTGTTATTTTAAATTAAATTGTTTCCTTAGTTTTCTTCTCAGATTATTCATTGTTGGTGTATAGAAATGCAGCTGATTTTTGTGATCATATTACTTTGTTGAGTTCATTTATTAATTTTAGTAGTTATTTTGTGGAATCTTTAGGGTGTTTCTACCTGTAAGATTATATAATCGGCAAGCAGAGATAATTTATTTCTCCTTTTCTAATTTGGATGCTTTATGCTTCTTTTTCTTGCCTGAACTATCTGAAATAAAGTGGTTTATCAAGCCATTACAGATGCTAGTCTGAAAAAAAGAATAGGTTCTGGGACAAATTTCTGCAACCAGAAGCAGCAGGGCTAGGTAACTAGTAGAAAAATGTTCACTAGACCTAAAGCTAAGAATATTTTTATAATGAAATATTTGAGGAAGGAAAGCACAAGATGTTTACATTGAACCCTCATTGGCCATAGATAAGAGAGGGATGGGACAATGCAAAGCTGGGAAGTCTTTGTAATAGGAAAGCAATCCATAAGAAGTAATAATTGTTACTTCTGTATTGGCTGGGGGTAATAGTCTGGAAAGTTTATATATAAAGAGGGATTGGTGGCCTTGGTGGTCAGCCTTGATGAGAATTAAGTCAAGGTTTCATCATACATTCAGGAATGTGAAATAGTCTTTTGTTGGTTTTACATGCAGCTATGAACTAATTAACTTCCTTTATGTCTTTTCCTACTCCTTCCTCTTGCCCTTGTAATTAAGTTTAGGATATCTCAGAATTTTTCTTTCATTAGTACTCTGTGTTGCTCTGCTTATTACATTCACCCATCATCTTTCTTTCTTTTTTGTGGTATTAGGGCTTGAACCCAGGGATATTCCATCACTGCACCACATCTCCAGTCCTATTTATTTATTTATTTTGAGGCATAGTCTTGCTTGCAAGTCTTGAACTTGGAGTTCTTCTGCCTCAGCCTCCCAGGTACTTAGGATTATAGACATGCACCACTGTGCCCAGCTCATTCTTCATTTCTCATTTTTCTGATCTTTACTTTGATATTGTCAGTCTCCATATAATTCTTTCATGAGTATCTGATTCTTGTGCTACTTTCTTCCTAAAAATTATTTCCTGCTATGAAACTTCTATCAAAAACAAATGCTTCAATAGTTATTTAAAATTCTTATTTTAATGCCTTTTTATTTGTTTCAATTAGGTTTGTATCAGTATCATCAACATCATTCCAGTTTACAGAGGTCCATAGGTGGATTCTCTTGGTCACTATTGACAGTGATAGATCTGATTGCTTTTATCTGTTCTCAAAGGAACCACTACCGCCACCATTACCCAGAGATCTGGGGAAGAATTGTTGTTGTCTAATCTAGACCTTTTTTTTTGTGGAGGGGAGGGTTCTGAGGATTGAACTCAGAGACACTCAACCACTGAGCTACATCCCCAGTTGCTTCGCTTTCAAGAAAAATACTGTCTACATCCTCTAAGTTTTCGTTTTATTTTCTCTATCAGGCAGTATTATGACTACTGGAAAACCTCTCATTATCTGTGATCAGGGTCTCACTGAGTTGCTTCTTGCCTCGATAAGTTGCTGAGGCTGGCTTTGAAATCTTGATCCTCCTCCTCAACCTCCCAAGCCACTGGGTAACCTAGACCCTTATTGATTTGAACATTTTACTACTTTATAAAGTGTAACTTATATTTACTTCAACATTACAGCCTTCTTAGTTTTTTTTTTTTTTTTTAAATGGTAATACTATTATTATTCTCATTCCCCTCTAGCATCTTAGACATTTTTGGGTCACTCCCCTATTCCCCCAACACACACACACAAAATTCAGACTTTCCAAATCATGCTGAATCTGTGATGTTAGTAATAACACAGCAAAACCAGTAATATTCCCCATGTCTCACTTAGTTTTCAAGAATAATGGTAGAATGTGCTAGGAATATAACATCCTGAGATAAGGGAGAGCTGGTTGGAATACCCTGAGCCTATTCTAGTCCCCTACCTATAAACTGAATGTCCTTGCACTCAGTGACTCAAATGACCTGAGGATATAACACCCAGGATAGATTGGTTTCCAAGATCCCTCAACTGTGGTACAAGTGAGGCACCCACAGAAAGACTTTATCCACCCTGAGCAGATTTTCATTTATTTATTTATTATTAGTTGTTAAAAACATTACAAAGCTCTTGACATATCATATTTCATACATTTGATTCAAGTGGATTATGAACTCCCATTTTTTACCCTGTATACAGATTGCAGAATCACATGGGTTACACATCCACGTTTTTACATACTGCCATACTAATGTCTGTTGTTCTGCTGCCCTTCCTATCCTCTACTATCCCCACTCCCCTCCCCTCCCCTCCCATATTCTCTCTCTACCTCATCTACTGTAATTCATTTCTCTCTTTTTTTTTCCCCTTTCCCCTCACATCCTCTTATATGTAATTTTGTATAACAATGAGGGTCTCCTTCCATTTCCAAGCAATTTCCCTTCTCTCTCCCTTTCCCTCCCACCTCTTGTCCCTGTTTAATGTTAATCTTCTTCTCATGCTCTTCCTCCCTGCTCTGTTCTTAGTTGCCCTCCTTATATCAAAGAAGACATTTGGCATTTGTCTTTTAGGGATTGGCTAGCTTCACTTAGCATAATCCTGAGCAAATTTTCTGAGCCCTGGGGGAACAGCTAACAGTAGATCTTAGTCTTCTGTTGTCCCTTATTGTCTATCAGTAATAAACCTGTTTTGCATTTTTAAAAAATGCAGTAATATTCTGTGCTGGGCAGCATACTGAGGATTTTATTTGAATAATGTAATCTTTACAACTGATCCATGATATAGGTACTGTTATAAACCCAAGATAACTAATGAGGAAACAGAAGGATTCTTAACAGCTAAGAAAAGTAGAACAGGTAGGAATCTAATTTAGGCTTTGTAGTTTCAAAGCCTAGACCCTTAATTCTTGTACCATCCAACTCTTTACTATTGTGTTACCATTTTATACTGCTTCTACATACTGTGCCTTGCAACCACTTGCTTGCTTTATTTTCCATAGCCATACTCATCACTGCTCCATGTCTTTCAAACCATATACACCAAGTCTATATGCATCCTTCCTCAACTTCTACCAGATTCCCAAACTCAAATCTCTTATGGTATAAAAAGTCATGTTCCCAGTGTTGCTTCAGATCACTCTCAGAGCAGTAGTTTCCCATGAGTTCTTACATCACAGTAAAATACCTGGTTTTGGTTTTAATATTTTTACTCATCTTATTCAACCAATCACCTGTATTTCAATTATCAGTAAAAACCTTTTGATATAGCATTTTCTTACCTATCTGAATTATCTTATGTACCATTTTTGCAATGAAGTTTATTAAAATATGCTTTCAAGAAAACTACTGTCTACATCTTCTAAGTTTTCCTTTTATTTTCTCTACCAGGCAGTATTATGACCACTGAAAAACCTCTCATTATCTGTGATTATACCTCCTGTGTTTGGCTTACAAATAACACTTGTTATCTATAATAGCACCATTATCATCTGTTTTATAAAATAATTGAACTTCATTATTAGACATACACACTACCCCATGGATGAGGAAGTGGTAAAGGTAGACAGAAGAAAGAATTAAATATCATTTGTGAGCTTTAAAGATAACCTTAATTGGAATCCCTAAGAGTCAGTATAACATTAGTCTTCACAGATCAAAAATAACTGTCTTTGTTAGAAAATTATATATTTTAGTAAGAAATTTCGTATTTCCCAAATCTTTTCAATTTCAAATTAATACCGTGTAGTCTGTACTCTCTTCATAGTCTTCAGCTATTTACTTTTATTTTTCTGTACAATTTCTAGGACCCTGAGTTTTCTCTTTGACTTCATCTCATAAATTTTGTATACTCTTCCTACCTCCCTCCAGTTTCTCTACCATTCTCAATTTCTTTCTTATATTTCTACCCCAAAATGCTGGTTTCTATTACCGCAAAAGTTTACTATCTAGAATTTTTAAATATATAGAGTCCCTTGATCAGGGACCAGTGCTGTCTTTGTCAGAACTCAGCAGGTATAATAGTTATTCTGATGCCATGACAATACCTTAGTAAAATTCTAGTAAACAACTTAAAATTGTTAAGAATAAAATTATAATCATTTCTCCTAAATGCAATTTTGAATAAATAAAATGTTTCATTATTTTCTAGTTAGTTGGTGAGAATATAATGAAAAAATTTGGATTTTGGCTGATAGTAGCTTGCATATATATCTCTTGAGACCTTCATTTGTGATAATGATTTTAAAAGACATGCTCAAATATTATTACACTCTTAGAGTTGAAAGTTCTGCTGTCTTAAAGCTCACTTTCGGATAAGAGTCCTATCAATAGTATCCTTTGAGTTAGGACTCTGTTGCCATGGAGACAATGACAGGCTTTAAGTTGTATTTCTAATATATACTTGAAATATATATACACACCTTAAGGTTTAAATTATGATTTTATTGTCTGTAGGTTTTGAGTATTGGCAATTTAAAAATTATTTTCTATATCTTATTAATACTTTATCATTTTTATCCTCCAAAGAAACCAAAGGAGAACTCTGGCCATTGGAATGACAATGTTTTATAATTCTTTTTAGAGCATCTTTAGGAATAACAGAATCCTCTGTGGGTCAATTAAGAATGAGGATTTTAAAGAACATGCAGAAACTTTAAAAAAATAGCAGTGTGATCTTAAACATTTACATGTCTTAAACACAGTTATACAAAGCAGTTCATATTCATTTGAACTTTTTGTACTAGTGCTATGCTAAATAATTTAACCTTATTAAAGTTTATTTAATAGAACTCAATTTGAAAGTACCATAGCGATCTTCATAATTTTAACTTTTAAAATACTTACCTGAGCCTAGCACAGTGACACACACCTATAGTCCCACTACCTTGGGCAATTGCAAGTTCACGGCCAGCCTCAGCAATTTAGTAAAGCCATAAGCAACTTAGTGAGACTGTCTCAAAATTTAAAAGGTTAGGGGTGATGCTGGGGGTGTAGCACAGTGGTAAAGTGCCTCTGGCTTCAGTACCTAGTACCAGAACAACAACAACAAACTTATTATTTGAATAAACGTTAATGGTATTTCTTAATTTCCCCCTAAAAATCAGTAAATAAAATTGATATGTGCTTTCTGTAAGTAAAACTTTCAATCACAAATTATACTTCATTCTTTATGAATGAATTCCATGGCATAGAATATTACTGTTCCATAGACTTCATGATTTAATTTGTAAATTTACATTTCTTTAGCATCAGTGTCAAATTGGCACGGCCTAGTTAATATTTTAGCTTGCTAGGAGTTTCAACTTCCTACATTAGTAACAGAACACTACAGTGATTGCTTTAGACTACATAGATTAGGAGTGATGACTTATATTTAATCCTACTTTTGTATTTATCATTACTGAATATTAAAGTAGCTATTTCTGGATAAAAATGACCTTTTGGTTACAGTTATCATGAACAAAACCTTTAAATTTAGTCCTGTCATTTTGTCAGTTAATACTTGTATTTAATGGCACAGATAGCCAAAATAAGAGTTCTTTGCTTTATAAAGAGAAAAGAGCCAGAAGTAGTAGATAATCACAATTTATACTCATAGTTTTGAATATTAGCTTTTAGCTTTTCTCTTTTTCAGAGACTTTTTAGCAAGACCCATCTCCTCTATGAAGAATGCAGTTAATTTTTTTTCTGGCACAAAAAATAGAGTAACCTGATCTGAGTCTGACAGAGTGTGTCGTTCATTTAAGTGCTTCCATCTGTTGCCTGCTGTTCCCCTTACTCATGACCCCTCTATGTTTCTCTCTTTCCCTTACCCTTCTCCTTCCCTGTCTCTCTTTACTTTTTTTCTTTCCCTTCCCATTTTCCTCTCTCCTCCCTCTCTCTCTGGCTCTCTCTCTTTGTCCTTAGCCCCTCTGAGGAAGGCAAAGTTTGTTGAGAGCCCACGAATTCCAGAATCCGAGCTTGGCTCCCCAACCCTCACTTCAGCTCAGAAACTGGACGTGGACACATACTGCCCTGGTAAGCATGCATGCAAAGTGTCTGCTTTGAAAGAGGGAGGATTGGATCAGGCCCATCTGCAGAGCAGTGTTTTGCATGTATACTACTCATAAAATCATGTTAACTCTTTCTCAACTGGTTATATATTCTCCTTAAAGAATATAGTTTTTATTGAAAATCCTGTTTTGGCTTTTGATATAATGATAGTCAATATTAAAAGCAATTTCAAAGATAATTTTCAAAAGAAAATAATTTGAGTTATTTTTGTGATTTGAAATAATACAAGAGATTTTGTCATGGTCATGTGCAAATGGAAATGTTGAAGATGTGAATATGAATGTCTGTTCAACACTGGACCTTTTGCATATGACCTACTATGCCTAATTTTTGTTAGAATTCTAGATAGTTATAGAAAATACTTGTAATATTGGAAACCTTAAACTTGAATTAGGAAAGAAATAGATTCCTGAGTTGAACTCCCTTTGGACACTCACTTTTAGAAATACCTCTTGTGTATGACCTGTAAACACATGTGGGACTTCACTAAAACCCTTCCTGTGTGGGAGCCAAACTGAGACAGACTCATTATCAATGCTTAGATTCTTTCAGACTTAGATGCGTTGCCTGGCAACATCCTTTATACTCTCTCTAGAGTGAGTCTATAGAACTGTGTCAGAAATGTTCATAGTTCTAGTTGAGTATACAGATCAGAATGTTAGTAAAGGACCTTAGAAGACTTGGTTTTAGTTCTTTTGTTTATTCTTGCTCATTAAAATTGATGTTAACCAGCATGAATGCAACCATTACATATTTACAGCATTGGGATTCAGCAGAGTAAAATGATTCCTACTTCTAGAGGAGATAACAACAGCTCTGATCTGAAATGTGAGGATCATATATCTCTGAAGCCAGATAGGAAAAGTTAAAACAAAACCAAACAATGGGAGAAACATGGGCCAAATCTAGTGAAACAAAAGACATTTGATTTTATGTGAATCAATTTTTAAAATATTGAAAGTCCTTGGGACTTTCACTCTCAGAGCATTGAACCTTGAACTTCAACCACTGTTACAGATGACTTATTCTCTTCTAAATCACTAATGGTTATATATTAGGAAACAGCTTTCCTGTTTCCAAAAGAAACAAAAGCTCTTTAACATGTTTTGAGGTATGATCATACTTCTTAGGCAATGGAACTTTGTGCTTTGCATTTCTCCATGCAAATTTTAGTGTTCTAAAGTAAAATATATAAATGCATTGATCTCCTATGCCTTTTTCCTAAGGCTTATTATTATTTTATGGGAGGGTTGGGAGGTGGGTAACTGGGTATTGAACCCAGGAATTTGCACATGCTTGAAAACACTCTACCAACTATACCCCAACCTGTCAGAGGACTTTTGTTTACTAGATTTGCAAGTTAAAACACTCCTAGGATAGCCTAATTTTCCCTTTTCTTATTTCCCATATGACATCCTTTATCTGATCTAGCTATTGTTATTATCATGAAGCAAATAGCTGCTGTTTGTGTTGGAATGTCAGTACTGAATAGCTATGGACAGTTTTATCCATGTAATTAATTATGCATATTTTCCACAAGTATAAATTCTTTATTGATTTAGAATTGAACCAACTAAACCTCAATTAAGATTTTTAGAAGGCTGGGGTTGTGGCTTAGCGGTAGAGCACTTGCCTAGCACACTTGAGGCCCTGGGTTTGATCCTCAGTACCACATAAAAATAAAATAAAGCTATTGTGTCAATCTACAACATATATATATATATATATATATATATATATATATATATATATATATATATATATATAAAAGAAACATATAAAGATTTTTAGAAAGCCAGGGAGAACCTAAAACATGATGCCAAAATGCTAATTGTCATGCTATGTAGTCTTTTTTTTTTTTTTAAATCTGCAACAGACTTAAAGCATAGAAACTTCATAGTGGTTTGTTCTTTTATAATAAAGGCATTAGGCCCTTGGAAAATAAGTTTCTATTGAGGGTAGCAACCTGAGGTTTGAAGCTGTTGTTGTTATGCTCGAATTTGGGACCCCCAAAAGACCACCAGAGACCCAAGATCGATGTAAGCAGCAAAGAGGTGTTTATTGAGAGCTAGCTTGGTCCTCCGCGCGCACACACAGCAACTGGTGACACTGAGAGGCCCCGAGCCCAGGGTTTGCAGCAGTTTTATACATTCTTTGGAGAGGGCAGGGACTTCACATACATCATAGCAAATCATCACACAAATCAAATAACAACTCTAAAACATGATTAGCACATTCACTGGCGGGAACAAGTTAGGTAGGGGTGATTGGTCATTACAAAAGGGGTATTCATTTGAACTGATTGGTTTAAGCCAAGAGGGGTGTACGTGCTCAACTACATGGTTTCCCAACATGTTATCAATCACCATAAACTACTGGGAGGGTCATCTGGCATCCCAGGTATTTCCCTATCTCATGCTGATTGGTGGCTGCTAGGGGGTTGCTATGGATCCCCACCTAGCCTGACTGAGTCAGGGACACCTGGCAGCAGATCTCTCCTGTTATTTGTAGATAAACAACTTAGCAGGGTGGGAATGTGCCTAGGAGTGTTCTGTGGGTTTTTCCAAGGACAAAGGTGATGTCCCTTCCTTGGACAGGCTTTGCTCTGAGGTAGAGGCTGGTTTTTCATTGTCTCTACATAGTATCAAAAATTAACAATGAACCTGAATTGATGTGTTTACTCATAAAACAAACTTTTGGAATTTAGAAAACTATACCCTGAAATATGATGCTTTGACATCCTGAGTACTTTGAACCAAAGAAGCTTGGAAGGCTTCAGAACCAAGGTGTCTCTAATCTTTTTCTGCCCTCTTTCCCTTCTTTCTTCCCAAAGCAGTGCAGAGAGGGGCTTTTTCTGATGTTTCCTTATCTGCCTAAAGATAGATTCTTCAGAAAAGGAACAAGGAACTCATTTGTCCTGAATCCATTCACAGAGAGTCTCATCTACTGGGGAAGATTACTGTTACCCAAGTGGGGGGTTGGGAGTGGGGTTAAGAAAGTCTATACCAGGCCCAGACAAACTTTGTCACAGGCTATCACCAAATCATTTACTCTTCCCAAAGTTGCCCACATCTTCTCTCCAATTTCCTCTGCGAAGTGGGTATGAGCTTCTAGATCTCACTGAGTGTTCAGGTACTCATTTTGCTTTCCTCTGATTGCCCCCCCCCATAATTAATTTTTATGCCTTTTCTCTGATTAAACTGTCTTGCTGGCAATTTATTTCATAGACTCAATTATGGAACTTTCAGAGGATAAGAGAGAAAGGATTTTTGCACTTTTGCAAAACAAATATTAAGCCAGCTTTTTTGAATATTTTTTACATAAGATATACTAACAGAAACATGAACATATTTTATTGTATATTCCTACATAATAAAACAGTTAAAGTTAGTGTGTTCTGATATCTTCTTGTCCACCAGCTTTACTCATTATCATCTGCAAATTCAGGAAACCACATTTTACAGAGCAGTAGTTGTAAATTAAAGGTTACAGCAGTGGTTCCCAAATTCTAGCACACTTGAAAATTACCTGGTGGGCTTGTCCAAATGTAGATTACTAGGCCCAACCCCCAGAAATTCTGGTTCAGTGGGTCTGGAATGGGTCAAACATTTCTAACAAATTCCCAGCTGATGCCTAACCTGCTGTTAGAGGCTTCATACTTTTAAGAACCAAAGTTAAAGGGCTATATAGACATTCTACAAATGATAGAGTGAACAAGGCTAAAAGTCTAGAGGGTTTATTCTACCATTGGTGACTTCTGGAGAGTAATTGTTCATGTTGTTCTGTATTTAAACTTAAACCTTTTGGTGTCTATATTTTAGGTTGAAAGAATAAAGCATTTGTGTCTGAGACATATGTATTTTTTCTTAGTTTTCCATCTGTACCTGGCATCTGTGTAGTCATGTCTAACTTTTCTGTGTTGAACTACATATAGAAGGAAATTGTAGATCAAACCAGACCAAGTCATTGCTGTTTAGCATGCAAAGTCTAAGGAAAACTATTTTGGGATATAGCTGTTGATCCAGACATGTGTCATAATAAATTGAGTTCTTCAGTCTATATAGCATTAGATTCTAAAATATCTAACCCGATATATTATTCCTCAAATCAGATTTATTGTATCCAAGAAACATGAGAAATATGTAAGTAAACCTCATGCTTTGATTCTGCAGCTACAACCATGGAGATGATTAATAGTGTTAATGTGACTAATTCACCAGATTTGGGGATGTTCAGGGAACTGTGTTAACAATTGTCTCACAATGGGCAATCTGAGCCCTAGAGAATTTAAGTGATTTCTCTAGGGCCATCAGCAGGTTTTATTGCTGCACACTTGAAATGGACACAATATAGTCCAGAAATATATTGCCTGATAATCCTGTCACTATGTAAATTCTCTAAGTATGCCTTCCTACCCTCAGATTGAAAGGTAGAAAATTCTGTTTTATGTATTGGACAGGGCCACATCTATTTTTATGAAAAAGGGTAGCCAAATGATAGCAGTCATTTCAATAGAACAATTCCTAAAATAAGAGAGCAGATTCATTCTATACTTCGTAGTTTTTTTTTGCTTGTGACATTATTACCTGCATGATTTTTGAGTAAGTCAGCCTTTCTAAGCCTGAGTTTCCTCATCTGTTAAAAGAAAATGGAGATAACTTCAATCAGATTAATATACACAAAGCACTTAGCAAAATGGTTGGCTCATAATAAATTCTCATAAAATATTAGATAAATCTATTATTAGACTGGTAATTCTGAAGTATAGCACTCTTTTTTTTAAAAAAAAAATTTAGTTGTTGATGTACCTGTATTTTACTTATTTATATGCAGTACTGAGAATTGAACCCATTGCCTCACACATGCTAGGTAAGTATCCTACCACTGAGCCACAACCCAGCCCTAGCACACTCTCTTAAAGTGTCCATTCTCTTCATCCCCCCGTCCTCTTTCCTGTACTGGAGATTGATACCAGGGCTTCACAAAGCTAGGAAAGAGCCCTACTACTGAGCTATATTCCCAGCCTTTCTTGAAGTGTTTTCTAAATAAGCAGAAAAAAATATTTAAAGTTTAGGGTAATTTTTAGTTAAATGTCTTATTACGTTTTAATTTTTATTTTTCTCTTACTAGTCTTTTGATCTGGAACATATCATATAACTTCTCTGGGCCTTGATTTAATTTCATACAACATTATGTTTAGCATAACATTTCTGAATTTTATATATTACATGTTACAGTTACACACATTCATAAGAATAAAATACCTAGAATACACCAAACTGGAACAGTGGTTGCTTAAGAGGAAAAGGACCGTTGGGTAAAATATGTGAAATTATGCTTATGAGCTTGTATCTGATCGATGGGCTTGTAGGGAGTTTCAATTTTCTTTCTTGAGGCTGCGTATATTAGTAAATAAGAGCTTGGGTTTTATAGTTAGACCTGCGTTCGATTTCTGATTCTTCTGTCTACTATGAATAACTTTCATAAAATATACCCACTTGTCAGAAATTCTGCTATGTATATATATGAATATACCACAGTGAATGCCACATTTATGTATTACCTATAAACACCAATTTAAAAAAAAAATAGAAGGACCAGTAGAGGAAAGGAAGAGGAGTAGCAGGAGAGAAGGAGGAAACGAGGAAGCACCAGGGATTGAAATGGAGTAAATTATATTCCATGCATAAATTATTGTATCAGTATGGACCCCACTCTTATGTATCACTATACTGTACTAATAAAAACATTTTTTAAAAATAATAAAATAGTAATTGATTGAAAAAATTCTTCGTAATGTTGTGATAAAATAGGTATTTTATTCTATTATATGGTTTTTACTATGATTATGCAAAGTAATGTATGTGCCACGTGCTTTTTATAAGCTCAGATAAAACAAACTAGATATTAGCACCCTTCCTGTTATTGTTTTATCATCATCATTATTATCCTTTTCTGCACTTTCTAAAATATCTACAATGAACTTGTATTGAAAATTTTCAGTAATTAGGTGGTGCACTAAAGGATAATGTTACTGTTTATATTTTAGTTTTATGGGTGTTTTTGTTACACATTATAATATAAAATTTCAAGTGTAGAAGTGCACTTTGACACTAATGGTAGGCCAAGTTGACAGTTTTATAGGTCTTATGACTACATGTGCAAGTTTAAGGGCCAAGGGCCAAGCCAATCTTCAGAAAGTAGGCTTTTATCCATGTCATATACTTTCAGAGAAATTTGAGATTTAATCTTTTAATATGGATCCTTTTAAATCTCTTTTTTAAATGACTGTGTCTTTCAAAGGACAGTGTTATTTAAGGTGATAACAAATTAGGATTTTTTTAAATATAAACTAAAGAAAGGAAAAGAGTTTTGTGCGAGATATTTGGGACATAGTCATAATCTTCTATATTTTGTATTTGTAAAGGATTTTTTATTTGGATTTCTTTCTTTTCTTTTTTTTTTTAACATTTATTTTAGTTGTAGGTGTATACAATGACCTTTATGTTATTTTTATGTGGTGCCGAGGATTGAACCCAGAGCCTCACTTGTGCTAGGCAAGTGCTCTACCACTGAGCCAAAATCCCACCCCTCATTTGGATTTCTTATCAGCATTTTACCTGACATAGTACAAGTAAAAGCCACTGTATACCAAATGTTTTATATAAAGTGAATTTCTTGAACTCGCCCCCCATACCTGTATAGTAATAGTCATTTCAATTAAAAGAAGAAGATGATTTTTTCATTTTTTTCCTTTCAGTTCTTTAAAATTCTGAAAACAGTGTCAAATGGTTAAATAATTAACATGCTTCTTTGGTTTAGCTACAAATTTTATACTTAAAAATGAAACACTCTATATGATTTGGCCTAGCGTATGAGTACAAAGAACCTTTTTCTTTTCTATTTGTTACACTGTGTTTGTATCCTACTTCATTATAAGCACAGCAAATATAAAGCAGAATTTTTAACCAATATTATGCATTTTTCCCTACTCATAGGCTTATAGTATTAGTTAAAATGTCTTTCATCTGGGCTGCAGGTTTCCTGGATGGCTGTAAGTTTCAAGTTGAGCTTATATCTACTTGTGCTCATTCTGAGGCTCAGGCTAGAAGTCCATCAGCTAGAGATCACCAGAGGACAAGAATACCTAGTCCATTCATACAGGCATATTTCAAGTGTCCTGTTGTCCAAATAAAATTGAATGCCGAAGCCCAACAACCCTTCATTGTGTTAAGTTTTAAACATTCCCCTGTCCTAAGAATTGTCAGGTTTTTGCCACTCTTGTTCATTAATTTCTTCCCCTCATCTTCAACTCTTCCCAAGGGAACTAAGAAATATGGATCATTGCTTTAAACCAGCTGTTCTGTGAGTAAAGATGAACTAGAGGCCATTGATTATCTTTTCAACAACTGGTAGGCAGTGATTCTCATAATTAGGAATTCATTTTGGGGAGAATGTAGAAGCTCCTATAACTTCTTCAGCACTTATTAGGACAAATATTAGCCCGTGTTAGTAGTAATCACCCACTTTCCAGTAACCAGGTTTGTTTTGACAATTTGGACCAAGTTAATCATAGTTTTTACAACTCCATCAGAACACATAGGTTTATTTGATTAAATATGACAAAAAGAGATATCATGTTGAAGTAGATGAAAAATAAGCAGTTTATAATGAATAGATATTAAACAAAAATGTAAACAGTGCAACGAAAATGCTAAGAGAATGCTGAGAATTAAGAGAGAGTATGGAACTAGAGATAAATTTTGTCTATCATTTGTGTGCTGCCCACCATGTTAGGAATGTAGATGAAGGATTTGGATACATTAGCCATTAGATATTGATTTCTTTTTTTAAAAAAAAATTAGTTATACATAGACACAATATCTTTATTTTGTTTATTTATTTTTATGTGGTGCTGAGGATCAAACCCAGTGCCTCACATGTGCAAGGAAGGTGCTCTACCACTGAGCCACAATCCTATCCTTAGATATTGATTTCTTAGGACAGTTTTGATCATTATTTAATCCCATTGCCCATGGCTACTTTAAGTTCAAGGTGCTTTTTGCATGTGTTGCAAAGTGTAAATCATCAAGGAGTGGAGAATTAGTGTTGTCAGGAAAAGTAAAATCCAAAATGTACTGAAATATAGTGTTGCTCTTTTTATAGCATCCTCTGTCTTGTCTGCATTATATTTATCACAGAATTTAACTGCCATGATTTAATTAAACTATTTTTATTTCCCCCATGAAGCTGTAAAGCTTCTTAATGATAGGGACTGTGCCTATTGTTCATAAATGCACATTTGGTGCCTAACTCAGTGCTGGACATGCCAGAAGTTCTCAATAAGTAATTATTGAATGAATTAGTGCTTTCTTATATTGTCTGTCATTTGTCTATAATCAGATAATTCTGGATTCTGTTAAAGACAAAAATAAATAAAATAACCATATAGAAAATTTGTACTTAAAAGCACATATTTCGGGGCTGGGGATGTGTCTCAAGTAGTAGCGTGCTTGCCTGGCATGTGTGAGGCACTGGGTTCAATTCTCAGTACCACATAAAAATAAAATAAAGATATTTTTTAAAAGCACATATTTCTTAGCAGAGTGATGAAATGGCTAAGAGCATAGGCACAGGAACTAGATAGTCTGGACTCAAATGTTGACTGTTACTTCACTTATTCTGAGCTATGAGCTAGCAAGAACTTAATCATTATGTACTTCATTTTTGCTATCTCTAAGATAGGAATACTGTAATAAGAAAATGATTCAATACATATAATGTACTAAGAAATATGCCAGGCAGCACTATCTCAATAAATGTTAGTTATTGTTAATATTACTACTAGTAGTAATAGTACTACTACTACTATAAATATTGTTCCAAAAATAAACTTAAATCACTCTTTTACAGCAACATTAAATATGCTGTATTTAGTCAGTTTTCGTGTTAGAGTTCTATATTTATGTAGAATTGGTAAGTCAGAATTTGAATCTACAAATTCTTTTTTCTTTCTATACTGTTAAAATTTCAATCATCTATTACATTAATTTCAAATACTTCCTTTAATTTGTAAAATATTTCTTAGGTACATTGACGCATCTATCTTTAATGCCAGTTGCTTTACTTTGTTGTTAACTGATATAAGAATGATGAAGTAAAGTTGTCTGTGATTTATTGTTGGAAGAGTATTGGATATGTTTGATAACTAATGCATAAAACACATCTGAAAGTGTGAGTATGGATTTTTAAAAGAGAAAGGATTATCTTTTATATTAACTTTCCATGAAGACAGGAGATAATAAGATCTAAAATGCAATTAGAAAGATTCACTTCATATTGTGTTATAGTTTTAATGTGTTCCTCAAAAGTTCATGTGCTGGAAACTTAATCCTCAAATTTATATGTATATGGTATTTGGAGGGGAGTCCTTTGAGAGGTTAATAGAATTAGATGAGGTCATATGAGTGGAGTCCTTTTGATGACTTTAGTGGCTTTATAAGAAAAAGATGAGGCTTGTGTAAGCACACTTTCTGTGTCTTACCATGTTTTGCCGTCTGCCATGTTATAATGCAGCAGGAAGGCCCTCATCAGATGCCAAGTAGATGATGGTACCACTATCTGGAAATTCTCAGTCTCCAGAACCATGAGCCAAATAAAATTCTAGTCTTTATAGTTATAGTTATAGCAACAGAAAACTAAGACAAATAAAAGGAACAATGTTGGTATTTAAAAAGTAAGAAGGAATATTTGATTGATATATAGGTAGGTTTATTTTTTTTATATCATTATGAAGTTAAGGTAATTCCTGGTCTTTCTGCCTCACCTTCCTCTAATCCATTCTCCACATTGCTATCAGAACAGCCTTATAGTCAGATCTGGTTATATCCTTCTCTAAAAAATATTTTGTTCAGATACATCTTTGTGGAAGGGGGTAACTGGGAGTTGAATCTAGGGGTATTCTATCACTGCACTACATTCCCAGTCCTCCCCCATTTTTTCTTTTTTAAATTTTGAGACATGGTTTCACTAAGTTGCCCAGGCCAGTCCCAAACTTGGGATCCTCCTACCTCAGCCTCCCAAGTCACTGGGAATACAGGTGTGTACCACACCTGGCTTCAGCAAATATTTCTTGAATGCTTTCTACGTGTTAAGCACTGGAGATTTGGGTCAGCATTAGAGGGGTATGTACATTCCTACTTAGTTTGCCACTGTTGCAGCCCCTCCTTTTCTTTTTGTTTGTTTTCTTTGGGTATGGAGGAAGGAGATTAAATAAAGATATTCCTTATATTGTGGTCTGTGGTTTGTTGTTGGCTATATATTTCTTTTTCTTTTTTATTAGTTCTTTTAGTTATATATAACATTAGGATTTATTTTGACATAATTATAAAGGCATGGAATATTATTTGTGTCTAATTCAGTTTCTAGTACTCCGCCCGCCACCCCATTCCCTTCCCTATATTCTACTGATCTTTCTGCTATTTACTTATAGTTTTTTTTTTTTAATATTGGTTCCTTATAGATATACATAATGGTGAGACTGACTGTAGTATATTCATATATGTACATAGGAAAGTTAGATCAGATTTTATCCCGTCCCTCCACCTTCCCCCTTAATCCCCTTCCTTTATTCCATTGTTCTTTGTTCTATTTTAACGGAGTATGCCCCCATTTCTTTTATTTATTTCTTTATTTCTTTTAATTTTCCTTATTTTGGACCTGTTGCCTGTATTTCTTGGTGATCTTTTGGTAACTGATTTTTACCAAGGTTGATATTGGTGAAGTTTCTGTCTTCCTGCTATTGGTCATCATCATAATATAGCACATTTTTCTCACTGTTTGTAGTTAACCAAATGGAGGGTAGATGAGCTCGAATGCTATATAGAACCCTCTGTAACCTTGTAAACTTTAGAACTTTGGAGTCTACAGACACAGGCATGAACTTCCCATGCATATTAGAAGGCATGAATTAGTTGGGAAAGAGAGAACTGTATTGCCATTCCTACTGAAATGGACTATCTCAAGCTAACCTGGGGAAAGTTGGTCCCAGAGGTCACTACTGAGAATTTGAAATCATTAATGCCTTTTGTCCTTTGCCCTTTGGGCCCTACTTGCTAATTCCAGAAGAATAGAAATTTCACTTGACATCTAATTCCACCTTGTATTCAAGTAACGATTTGACTATAGGAATGGTTGTAACTCCAAGGACCACATTTAGTAGGTATAGTCTTTAGCTCCAAGTGAATCCACCAACATCTGTCAGACAGGAAACTGTAGAAATGTAAGATTTTTGCTATTTGCCTTGCTACAGTCCCCTGAAACTTCCCTGGTTCTGTGCATTCTGGGAAATGAAGCATCTTACCTGTTCTCATCAGCCTTCAGCTTTCAGTATATCTTCCCAGTGTTACTATTTGTCCTTTTTGTTTTGTTTTTATTTTGGCAGCTGTGTCCTTTCAGTGCAGTAGATATTAGGAAAAAGAGGGATTGAGACTTTCTGTTCCACAGAATCCCTAAAAATCCCATTTAAAAATGAAGATTTTCATTAGTTGCTGATCTGTTTAAACCATAAAATATTTCACATATAATTTTCTTTAAGTCTTTGATTTATAGATTTATGTCTTTGATTAGAACAGGAACTTTAAATAGATGATCTAAAATTTTAGGGTATCAAGTTTGTTGATATTTAATTAATATTCCTGATTTGAAGAATGTAAATAAGTTTCAAATTTTTAAATATGTGTGGCATTATTTCTTTGTTTATAACTCTGAACTTCTTTCTTCAAATAAAAAAAAAAAAAAGCAAATGTTGTGACTTGCTACAAACTCAAGGTCGGTGTCCTGTGTCCTTAATAGATTTTCTATAATTTTTTTAAAATAAGGAAAAACATAAAGAATGGTGCCCAAAATAGTAATTCTTTCTCTGTATGAAATTTTGTGAAGTGAACAAACCCATATAAGTATCACCTAAATCAAGATATAGAACTTTATCAGCACTTCAGACGATTCCCACCTGCTTCCTCTTTGTCATTATCCACTTCCTATAAAAATCACAATTCTGACAGCCATCATCATTTTTTGAATTTTATATAAATTTGATCCTTTACTATGTATTCTTTTGAATTTATCTTTTTTTGTTCAACATGTTCTTGAGGGTTTTTTTATTGCTGTTATTTTATTGTTTGTCCACTGTTGATGACCATTTTCAGTTTTGGCTCCTATGAAAAGTTCTATGGATGCTCAAATGCTTATTACATTTCGGGGTTTTTTGTTTGTTTTTTGGTAGTGGGAATTGAACCCATGGGATCTCTACCACTAAGCTACATCCCTAGCCCTTTTTATTTTTCTATTTTTATTTTGTGACAGGATCTTGCTAAGTTGCTGAGACTGGCTTTAAATTTGTGATCCTCCTGCCTCAGACTCCTGGGATTATAGGCATGCACTGCCATGCCCGTTCATCACATGTCTTTTGATGTACCTATGTATACTTTTCTTTTTGGTGTGTAACTAGTAGCAGACTTGAGTCATAGGGTTTCAGTCTTTTCATCTTAAAAGAGCCAAGTATTTTTGTGAATTTCATGCTACCAGTTTACATTCCCACCAGCACAGCAGTGTTCAAAGTGTTCCTTTACCTAATATTGTTAGATGTTTGTATGATGTACCATTCTGTTCTGTACCTTTATAGTGGTAACTCATTATGATATTGATATACATTTTCCAGTTACTTTGAATACCTTTTCATATGATTATTGGCAATTTTGATATTTGCCTTTGGTCTCTATTTTTTAATTGGAATATCATTAATTTGTAGACGTTCTTTATATTTTCTGGGTATAGTCCTTTTTTGGTTATGTGAATTGCAGATCTTTTCCCACTCTATGACTTGTCTTTTTCTCTCTTAATTGTGTCTTATTAATGAACTTCACTTTGTTAATTTTTTCTCTAGTGAGTGCCTTTTGTGTCTTGTTTAAGAAATCTTTACCTGATTCTACATCTTAAAGATATTCTATTAGGTTATCTTCTAGAAGTCGGATTGGTTTTTACATCTGCATCTATAATCCATCTGGAATTATTTTGTGTATGGAGAGGATTCATTTTTTTCAGAGATATATTGATCTGTCATCAGTTATTGAAAATACCATCATGGTATTTGAAATATTCAGTGGCACTCTTATCCTAAGTAAGGTGATTATGTATACATTTGTTTCTGGCAGATCTTAACACTCTGCCTAAAGATTGAGGTTCTCCATAGACTGCCATAGTCACTCAATAGTGCTATGTTTTCCCAGGGAGATATAAGATTTAGCAGCTCATAGTCGCGAAATAATCCAATGTCTGGGGTCTTCTTTTGTTTGTTTTTTTCCATACTGGGATTAAATCCAGGGGTGTTCTACCTCTGAGCTATATCTCCAGCCCTTTTTAAAAATTTTATTTTCAGAAAGGGTCTTTCTTGCTAAATTATCTAGGCTGTTCTTGAATTTGTGAACCTCCTGCCTCAGCTTCCCAAGTAGCTGGGGTTATGGGTATGCACCACCACACCCAGCTCCATCTTTTAATTTTTTTGAAAAATTCCTGATATCACAGAACTAAACTAAAATGTATTAATATTCCACTCTTACATTTCCATGCCAAACAGTAAACTTCTTGGAAAAAAAAAAAAGTTTAATTGAGGGGAAAAACAGGAAAAGCTCATAAAACAAACTCAAAGATTTATCAACTATTTAAAACCTGGAATCAACTGTTCAGAAACAACACAGATGGATCATGGGCGGTGGTGAAGAGCAGAAAGGGACTATGGATAATAAATTTGCATTGTTTCAGCTGCTCCCCATGCCTCTAGTCTCCAAGGAAAGTTTGACATCAGTTACATAGTAACCCAGGCTAATGCTTCCATGAGGTGCAACAACTATCAGCAGATCCTTCCACTGGGTTTGCAGTTTTGATCTGCATTCCAGACACCTGGATCTCATCAATTTTGACAACTTGACTTTGGATCATGCAGCTAATCAAAGTATTTGGAATGGTGAGTTCTTGAGAAGTAGTCTGAGCAGATACACTCAAACCTCTCCAATAGCTTTTTACTTCTAAAGAACTGGATTCAATGCTGCTGGATCCATTATTGCCATGCATCATGGGAAAATGAGACTGTTGCATTATCAACTGGTGCAGTTTGGTCAATTCTAGTGGTAGAATGGAGTACACTATTCTTAAATCCCATAGGCCTGATCACCTGGAAAGATAACTGGAGAACTTGATGGGTTAGGCCTTTAAGAGATGGTCATGCGTTCACAGAAGTGCTGACAGTGGCACAGCTGGGGCAGCCATGTCACCTTTGTTGTGCAGGCAGCCCTGAGGGGCCTCAATAGCTCCTAGGCAGACCTGAAGTTAGTAGTCCACCCCATACCAAGAGCAAAGTGTGGAAATATTTTGGCTTCAACACCAACACAGAAGGGTACATCTTGCAGTGGAAGAAAATCTGCTGTTGCATCTGCATGGCTCAGACTGCCTATTCAAGAAATGCCTTCAACCTGTCCTGTCACCTGAAGAAGAATCACCCTGAGGGATTCTGAGTTTATCAAGAGCAACACAGAGCAGATGCAGGAAGTTTTTGCCACCACATTCCTCAAACTCAAGCCGGCGTTGTCCTCACAGTAACAGCCCCCACAGGACCCGCTGGCCATCAAATCTGGCCATGGGCCTCAAAAGCAAGAAGCAGCAGGAGCTCACAATCACCAAGCTGGGGCTCATATGCAAGGAGCTGTACCCAGCCTCCACGGTGGACAAGCCCACCTTCAGAGTGCTTCTGAAGATGACCTACCCGAGGAACAAACTACCTAGCAGGAAATTCCCCAGCAAGGCTGGCCTGTCCCCGAGAAGTACAGCATGGTGCCAGAGGCCATCCAGATGGAGCTGGCAGACATCTCATGGAGCAGCATCTCCACCAAACTGTGGCTGAGTAAGAACCAGAACTGTGCCTACGTGATACTGGCAGCATACTTCCTGGGCCTTGGTTAACCCAACTGCCTGATGGTGCCCTTCAGATGCCTGAAGACCTTTGAGTACCTGAGGAAAACATGGCAGAAACCATCATATGTGTGCTTTATGAGGTGTTCATTGAGTGGAACATCAGCACCAAGGTCTTCCGGGCCACCACAGACTTCAGGAAGGACATTGCAAAGGCATGCTCATTGCTGGGCATCACCAGGCAGATATTGTCTGAGCAGACCTTCAGTGTAGGCATCCAACAGGCCTTGCAGCTGCCCAAGCTGGGTGGCCTCCTGTTGTGGTGCCATAAGCTGGTAGAGTATTTCCAACATTCCTTGGTGGAATCAGAAGCAGCACAACATGGCCCACTGTATGCTGGTGAGGCTGTACGCTGGCCATGCTGCAGAGCCGGAAGGAGCATCAGTTCATCATCTTGGCATCCTGGTGGAGGACAGCAACAACCACCATCTGATGTTGGAGGCCACCGAGTGGACCACCATCGAGAGGCCTGGTGGATCTTCTGCAGCTTTTCAAGCAAGTGGCTGAGATGCTGCCTGCCTCCAGGTACCTGACCATCAGCATGGTAAAGCTGCTGCTGCATGTGTTCCTGAACACCACACTCAAAATCAAGGAGACTGACTCTGAGGAGATCGGCATGGCCAAAGAGGACATCCCCAAAGAGCTGTCCAAGACCTACCAGAAGAACCCCTCAATGGACATGTTTCTCAACATGGCCAACTTCCTGGACCCTTGATACAGGAGTTCCCCTTCCTGTCTGCCTTGGAGAAGTAGCAGATGGAGAACTGAGTGGGGGAGGAAGCCAGAGTTCTTCTGGAGAAGGTCAAGGACAGTACCTGTGGCCCACTGTGAGCCAAGGATAGAATCTACCCAGTTCCTTAAGAGCCTTCAGCAAAGAAGTTGGTAGTGAGCCACACCCACACCTGCACCTGTCAGTGTGATCAACAGCATGCTGACTGAGATCTTCTGCCAACCAGGCAGCATGGAGGAACAGGAATAGTGGCATGCCCAGGTGGTGGAAGAGCTCTGTAACTTCAAGTCCCGGAAGGTGCTAGACCTCAATGATGATCTTCAAGTGGTAATCCCACCACCTGGCACTTATTCCGGTCTTGCCAAAGGTGCTCCAGAAGTACTGGTGCATGGTGGCCAATCGCATCTTCCCAGAGTGCCTCTTTGGCTCCTCAGCCATCGTGGTCAGCGCTAAGAGGAACCAGCTGGGTCCCTGTGCACATGGACCTGTATGAGAACACCAGGAATGGAGCAGAGACTGAGCTGGAGGACAAGAACGAGGGAGAATGGGGCCTGAATCAGGAGCAGATCTTCCCCTTAGGGGATGGGGTCAACAGCAGCTTCTTTGGTCTCAGGGATGGGGGTTTCCTAGAGGGACGTGTCACCCATACCTATTCAGTACTTTGCTATAAATAGCAGGGATTGTTTTGAACCCCAAGACCACTGAGATTCTTAAAACAGAGAAGGAAAATGGAAGAAAGGAAAGATTGATGGTTAGGGTTAGCCCGAAGGAACCAACAGAGACTTGTTCCTCCCTTGTCCTCTGCTATCTTCCTCAAACCAAAGAAAATAAATGCCTTAAGTGCAGGGCCTGCCAGGGTACCTTGTATACTCCATTTCCCCACGAGAACTGACCATTGGTGTCAGTCCTGGGAGGGTTTTGAATCAATTGTGGAAAATTCCAGAGAGATCTGGATGGGAGACAGATTTCTGACAAGCAGAGCATCATCTGTCTGTCAGTGCATTGGGGTTTATATTTCAGATGAACCTGCGGTCTCTCATGGAAAGCCTGGTAAAATTCTTTAGCCACAATAGCCTTCCCCAAAACCTATGAATTTTATCTCAGGTGGAAAGTATTGAAAATGACTATCAATTCTAGGCACTTACAAAAAAGCAAAAAGGAAATGGAAAAGAAAAAAGAAAAAAAAGAAGTGGTATAGTGTGTGTTTTCTCTCTGGCTATCATGTTGCTGGCAATGAGTCTTCCTGCTCCCCCACAGTTTACTTTTCTTTCTCTTTTCTTATTGGTGAATTATAATTATAAACGTAATAGTGGGATTCCTTATGCCATAGCCATACATGCATATAAGATAACAAAATCCACTTTTAAAGATTGTCCTTCTGAGATTTGTTGATGGGAGATGTTTGAATTCTGGATTTTAAAACTCAATCCTATGAGGTCATTTAATTTGCAAAATATTTCTTTGGAATTGTTCAAGTTCAGGGAGGGACATCATTGTAGATTGTTCATGTCAGGGAGGGACATCATTGTAGATTCTGGGAAATAGGAACTTAGCTTCTAACTTGTAGGACTTCTTTTCAATTGGGAAAATAGTATGTTCTGTAAGAGGCTGAATTTGTAACTCTTTGGTTCCATAGTTCCATGGCTTCTTGTGTAAGTTAAGAGAAGCCATATTGTACAGGATGCAATATAGGGACAAGTAGGAAAAGGACCAGGTTTAGGAATGAAGAATTATATCAGGTGTTTGGCATTATTCCCACCCCCACCCCCACCCCCACCCCCGCACCTCTGCTTGGATCCTTCATTTTTAGTGGCTGGTGGGTACAAGCTGGGTGGGATTTTATCTCTGCATTCCTATTGTTTGTTTTTGGTAAATGAAGGGTGAAAGGAAACCCTACTCAGCTCTTACTTTCTTTTTAAGCAGTGCAGTTCCCCCATACACAATGGGTCAGACATTGGGGTTAGTCTCCTTTCCGCTCTGAGATTGGAAATACAGGACAACAGATGCCCATCTGGGTCCTATTCTGCACTCTTGCAAATGGCTCTATATTTGTCTTAGAATTACTTTTACTTTTTCTGTCTCATGAAAATGTTGGAGGTCCCCATCCAAAATGTCTCATTTTGTCTTTTTTTAATCCATCTTCTCTGGCACTACTTACTGGTTTTATTTTCCTTATTAAATGCTTCAAAGTTTGACTCTTGTTCAGTAAACCAGAAAATGAATTTACTCCTAATTAAAAAAAAAAGAAGTATTGGGAGAGTCTTTAATATGACTACATAGATCTGTTTGACATACTCAAATGATGAGTTGGGAAGCATATCCCCTGTTACCTGGACCTGAGCCCCTATACTCTCATATTTCCCTGATCTTTTCCAAAGAGAGAGAGCCATATTGATCAGTAGGGACCACCAGTGTGAAAGTGATTTGGGAGAAAAGAGGGATACTGGCAGTTGTGCTGTTGGTCATAGAGATGCTAATGTCCTCTTCCAGTTTATCAATGATCATAGCTAAGGCTTGGAAGTTTATATGCATGTCACTCTCTTTGTGCATCTTCTTAACTGATATTTTTCTTTCTAAGGTTACTACTAACCACCTTCACACGCATAAGTAGCCAGATTAAAAGAGTGACATTTAATCTCTTCAGTCACACCATTGTTCATATCAAGCAGTATCATAGGGAGCTGGACTTTGGTCAAGTCTTTGGTCATTGCAGGCACAAGGCAACTAAGGAGGAAAAGAAACTGGCCTGAACTGGCCCAAAAGAAACTGGCCTGAACTGGCCCATGAAGAAGAATCTAGGGTGGAGGAGGAGGAAACAGGAAAGAAACCAGGGAATTCAGGCAGCAGCTCTTCATGCTGCTGCCTCTTATGGTCTGGTCTGGATTCTTAATTGCTATGTTGGTCTTCCCACTCCCTTCCCCTCCATGATGGGGATTGAACAGGGGTGCTTTACCACTGAGCTACATCCCCAGCCACCCCCCTTTTTAAGCTGGACACAATAATTTTATTTTGTTTATTTTTTTATGTGGTGCTGAGGATCAAACCCAGGTTCTTGAACATGCTAGGCGAGCGCTCTGCTGCCGAGCCACAATCCCAGCCTCACATCCCCGGCCCTTTTAAAAAATTTTTATTTTGAGACAGAAGCTAGTTAAGTTACCCAGGCTGGACTTGAACTTGCTATGTCTCAGCCTTCTACACCACCACATGCGCCACCATACCCCAACTGTTGTTTTTTTTTAAATCTATGTTTATATCATTCTTACTCTGTTGTTTTTTTAAGTCTATGTTTATGTCATTCTTTAGCTCTGTATTAAATCTTGGGATTAAATAAGATATCATTTGTCATCATGTTTTCTTTATTATTCCTAGACCTTTCCACTTCCCTATAAGTTTAGAATCTCTTAATCTTTGGGTCATTTCAAAGAGTTCTTGTGGAGGTGTGAAATCAAGAGCTCTTGATGCTCTACCTAAAGAATGAGGTTCTCTATGGACTGCCATAATCACTCAGTAGAGTTATGTTTTCCCAAGGAGCTATAGGATTTAGCAACTCATAGTCATGAAATAATCCATGATTAGTGTTGTGGGAAAATAAATAAATGTTTTAAAGTTCATAAAGAATCTCTTAATCTTTGTGGTACTGTATTCTTTACCCAGAGTTATGGGAGCAAAACATCATGCCTCAACACACTGCTTCCAAACAGTGTGTTTTATTGGTGAAAATAAAACCAAGAGCTGTGAATTTTAAAATCAGCACAATGTATGAATGCTGCATGATGTATTTTATGTATAACAGTCTCACAGAGATTATTTCCTAGCAGCCTTTCCATCATATGTTTGTTTATCATACTCCAAATTCTTCATTATTAGTTAAGGAAGTCATAGTATAATTCCATTCAAGAATTTTTTTTGTTTGTTTGTTTAGGAACATACCTTAATTGAGTGTGTTTGGTTATGAAGATCAAACCCTCTTCAAATTGCATGGATGGTCACGGATAGACAAAAGACAGGTGAAATAATTGATAGGAGAATTTAAGAAGAATTTTGAGCATTCTGAACAAACATACTGGGCAGAGAGGCAGGCAAGGAATAATGCCCAGCAGCTTGTTAAGTGACTAAGTTTGGGAAGACTGTATAACTTGGGTGGTAAGAGCTTGAGTTCTAGAGCCAGATAGCCTGGTTTAGCTACTTACTAGTTATATAAGTTTAAAGGTAATTACTTATCCTTTCTGTGCTTTACTTTCCTTATTCACAAAGTGGTCATAGAATACCTGCCTCTTAAGGCAACTGTGATGATGTAAAATATTTAGTACCTGTCATATAGTCCATTTCCATAGATAATAGCTGTTATTATTATTAGTAAAAGACATAATCTATGTTGTCTTATGCCTTGACATAACCTCAGCCTCTTGATATACACACTGATAAGATTATGGCAGAATCTAATGGTGCAGAAAACAGCCCCCATCCTTGGTAAGGAAATAGCCCAAAGACTACAAATTCATTGTAATCCAGAAATTGAAATAACTTCTTTGAGGGGGGGGGGCGGGGCGGGGCAGTGCATGAGCACCCATGCTGGGGACTGAACTCAGGACCTTGATGCACAACTGAGCTACACTCCCAGCCCTGAAGTAACTCTTAGAATTCTCAGAAACAACAAGTTTTATACTAGTTTCCCCAGTACTGTGCCCTGAGTCATCCACTTTGCCAAATTTTAAAAGGGAAGGTAATTTAGTATTTCCTGAGTTTCTAAACCTCAATATCATTGATTTTGGGGGGTGGATGACCCTTCATTGTGGGGAGCTGTTCTGTATATTATAGGATTATTATTTATCCTGACCTCTGTCAACTAGATACCAGTAATAATAACCCCTTTCCTCAGTGTGACAACCAGTGACTACCAAGTTTAAAAATTGCCAAGTATCTAAATAAGCAGGAAAGTACTTCTTGTAATGAGAACTAAACTCACTCAATTGAAGTAACCCCCAAAATATCTAGGATTGACATATAATTATAGAAGAACAAAGATGGCAATATCATCTCCTGGTGGGGTGGGGGACATTCAAGTCAGAAGACAAGTGGGAACATCATATTTGGAGTACTTAGATAAAAATCTGTCAAACTGAATTTTATACCCTGAAAAATACCTTTTAAAAAATGAAGACAAAATATAGACTTACTGAGTCACAGGAAGAATTTATCACCAGCTGACTTGGTGAACCACATGTTCCCTAGGGAGTAAACTTGTCCCTGATTGAGAACCACTGAGTTGTTTAAAAGAAACTTCCTTGTACAGTGTTTTCCCCCCAAATTTCAAACATTCATAGAAGTACTATAAGATAAGAAGTATTGAAGATATTTCTTGATGCAAAAGAAAATTGATGCCAGATGGAAATTTGCATGTATACAGTGGAATACGAAATATGGGAAATCACAACTATATAGATAAGAATGAAAATATTTTATCTTTTGCTGGAGCAGGGGCACAAGCCTGTAATCCTAGCAATTTTGGAGGCTGAGGCAAGAGGATCATGAATTCATGATCCTAGCCTCAGCAAATTAGAGCCTGTCTCAAAAGAAAAAAATTTAAAAACGGTGCATGGGATATGTGGCTCTGTGGTTGAGTGCCCTGGATTAAATCACTGGTACAAAAACAAAGCAAAACAAAATATTTTTTAAAAGATAGTTGATTCACTGAAGAGGACACACAGAGACCAGCAAGTACATGAAAAGATGTTCAGCATCATTAGCCATTTGGGAAATTTAAAAACACATTAATTCATTATTACATGCATTTAAGAATGGCTACCTGGACCATTCATACATTGCTGGTAGGAATGTAAATGGTACAGCCACTCTGGAAAACAGTTTGGAAAACTGAGAAAATTGAACGTATGTTTACCATCCACCCAGCAAGAACCTGACCCAGCAATTGCATTCCTCAATATTTATCCTAGAGAAATGGAAGGTTATGTTCATACAAAACTACGTGCAAGTATTCACAGCAGTTACTGAAAGCAGTTACCAGAAACTAGAAACAACCCAGTTGTTCTTCAGAGTATAAATGATGGAATTAAATGTGGTATATATGCTGTGTATTACTCAGAAATGAAAAGGAATTTGAACTACTGAAACAGGAGCCATTTGGATGAATCCAAATTATGCTGAATGTTTAAAAAGCCAATCTCAAAGTTTATACAATTCCATCTATATTACATTCTAAAAATAACAAAATTATATAGATATGGAATATACTAATGGTTTCCAGAGGTTAAAGAAGGGGGAGTTGGTTTTGACTAAGGGATAACACAAGGGAGTTCCCTGATGGTGACTGAACTGCTCTGTATCTTGATGCAGTGTAGATATATGAATCTATACAAGTGATTTAATTTCATAGATATACAAACAAAGCATACAGAAAAAGAAAAAAAACACCAACAACAAATAAACTTATACAAAACCTGGCAAAATCTGAATAAGATTTATAGTCTAATTAATTACAGTATTCTGCTATTGTCAGTTTCAGTAACTCTCTATAATTAAGATGTTACCTTGGGGGAAGTTTGGTCATGGTTTTATAGATTTTATCTATACTGTTGTTTTTCATATTAATAAAAGCTTTATTGATGTAATTCATTTACCATAAAATTCACCTTTAAAGTATATACTTCAGTGATTATTAGTATATTCAGAGTTGTGCAATTATTGCTATAATTTTTATCATCCTTCTCCCCCAATCCTATGCCTATTAATAGTTACTCCCTATCTGACCTTAGTCCCAGGCAATGACTAATTTACAAAGTGTTTAGACTACTGAATTGTATAAAGTATTATATAAGTATTGCTAAGTAAATAAATCACATAATAATAAACCATCTTACCTTCCATGTAGATTATAAACTTTACTGTTAATGACTGTCTCCCATGTTGTATGAGTTCTGACAACACCTAATGTTAACCTGTACATATTAAATATTTGGTAACTATCAGAATAACTTTTTCAGAGGGAGTGAAATGGAACCCTAGACTATCTAGAAGTCTGGAATTTATGTTGAGAAAAATTAGGAAAGACAAGTTTAATGATCGGATGAAAGAAATGCTTATTCATGAATTTGAAGAAAGCAGTTTTATCTTTTCATTTTTTCAATTAATAAGAAATTGTGAATCATTTTTGGGGAAAATACTATTTGAAGTTAAATATTTATAACATAAACATAACTGCCTATTCTGTTATCTGCTTTGTGTCTGAGATATCTATCTATGTTGCCTCTTGGAGGGGAAGTAGAAGAGAGAAAATAGAGCCTCTGACATAAATTCAGTGAGTTCTATATAGATTTTCCATAGATGTAACATTTGAGTTCAGTGCTAGTATACAAAAATACACATGTACCCTCCCTCTGACCCTCAGTGTATGACTTTAGTAGAAAAGTTAAGATAAAGGTTAAACTGAATAATGACAATAAAATCTTGCTTTCTTGACATTTGGAGTGGTTTAAATATGTAATACTGAATTTCCTAAATAATAATCTGTTGTGTTTTGGTATTACTGATACTAGGCTAACATATAGCTAATACTTGCTGTGCAAAAGGATTTTTATAATGTCCTGTAGGATCTGTGCTACAGTGAATTGTTGCAAGATGGGATTAAATGCATCTGAACTTAAAACCTGAGAAAATGTTGATAATCAATTAAGTTAATGTAAACCCATTTGCATTTTATGTAAATTTTCCCACATCAAATTTATAATAGATCATTTTTAGTTCCCTGGCTCATTGTTATGTGATTTTTGTAAATCATTTTTTGTAAATAAATTTATCTTTAGAGAGTGAGTGGTACCAGGGGAAAAAACTTCATACTGACTCTGTTCTGCATCTCTCAGTGAAAAACTTTGAAAAAGAGTGATTCTTAACAGTTGATGACTCTTTTTAAAAAGTCTATCTAGAAGGAGAACCTAAAAAGCTAATTGGATGGAAAGAATGTAGCCGTCTATAAGCAAAGGGCTAAAATTAATGCGAGAGATCAGGAATTTGGGGGATCAATTTGGGGACAAAAAATGAATATAAATAGTAAATTTTTTTACATGATGAAAGTATTTTACAATTAGATCATGGTAATAGTTGCATAACCTATGAATAAACTGAAAGCCACTGAAGTATATACTTTAAGGGGGAAAAGTTTATGGGATGTGAATCATATCTCAATTTAGAAAAAAAACAAAATGAACTGGATTGCAAGGGGAGTGGTGACTGAGGCCTCTGTGGCCTGGAGTAGAATCCCAACCAGGATGAGAATTTCTGGAGGCATGTGCGGTTTGGCAGTGGGCAGCAGTGAAATATGTTACACATAGGGCGAACAGATTAAGTTTCTCACTTTTGTACAAGAAAATTACAACTTTGGGTGAAAAAAAAAAAAAAAACTTCTAGAATCTAGAATTAACCCCCTGGTATTGAATTGGAATTAGAGGTGTGTGTGTGTGTGTGTGTGTGTGTGTGTGTGTGTGTGTGTGTTTACAAATCAAAATGGATATAATACATGTGTATGTATACATACATTTGCGCACATAAGGGTATACAAATACTGCCTAACAGTCCAGTGAGGACTGGAGGAAATGATATCTCAATAAAAATGAGCATACCTAGTACACAGCTCTTGATATTCTGAATACCTTTCTCCCTAAGGAGAACCAGAGATTCTTAAAAAAATGACTTTTTCCGTGGCTGAGGCAGGGAAGGTACAAGGTAAGCCTGAAGCATCTTATGCCAGAAACAAAGAAATGATCAGAAAATGATAAGAATATTTTAAATGGTAACAGAAGCCAAGTTAAAGAGGCTTACCCTATCCAAATGTAGGAAAAAAATTGAGCTTACTATATAAATACTGATAGTAACAGATTATAACCCAGTGAATAAAATAGAAACTCATGAGTTTATTCTGATGTAGATAGATAAACAAGGTGGTAATAATAATAATAATAATGTATTTTGCTGGCACAGCGGCAAACACTTGTAACAGCAGTCACTTGGCTTGGGAGGCCAAGGTAAGATCCCAAGTTCAAGGCCAGCCTCAGCAATTTAGGGGAGTGGGGGAAGGCTTGCAATATGGCTCAGTGGGAGAGTGCCCCAGGGTTCAATTCCCATTACTGCAAAACATAATAATAAGGAGAAGAGGAATCACTATTTGGCAAGCCAAGAAACACCAATGGATGCTAAAAATACTGAGCAAAAGTTTGTTGAGGAGGAATTCTGACAGCTTTTTTTTATTGTTTTGGTACTGGAGTTTGAACCAAGGGCACTCTACCATTGAGCTACATCCCCAGCTTTTTAGTTTGAGACAGTTGCCCAGGATGGCCTCAAACTTTAGATCTTTCTTCCTCAGCCTCCTGAGTAATTGGGATTACAGGCATGAGCCACCACACCCAGACAGAAGATACTTTTGTACAAGCTTTCATGTTATCATTATTCACAATACGTAAAAGCTAGAAATAGTTTTAGGTGTTAAAAAAAATGAATAGATAAACTAAATGTGGAATGTACTACATACAATGGATTATTATTTAGCCTTAAAAGGAATTAAATTCTGATGTACGTTATAAAATGATGAACTTTGAAAGCATTATGCTAAGTAAGATAAGCCAGACACCAAAGACAAATATTGTATGATGATTCCACTTACTTAGGAAATGCAAATTTGTGGAGGTAGAAAGTAAAATGGCAATCACTAGGAGCTGGTGAAAGAAGGAAATGGAAAGTTATTTTTTAATAGGTAGAGTTTCTTTTGGGTATGATGAGTAATTTTGAAAATGGATAGTGGCAATATTTGTACAATATTGTGAAAGTACTTAATGTCAATAGATTGTAACAAAAATGTTAAAAGGGCAAATTTTATTATGTATATTTCACCATAAAATATGTTGAGGAATTGGACACCCATTTACATAATTTCTCTCACCCTTGCCTGAGCCCCCAGCAAACTACTTACTTATTACAAAGGGAAAAATAATGTGAATGGAAAAATCTGGCAGACACAGTCATAGCCAAGTGATCAAAATTAACACAGCAGCACATTTATGATAATTCTATCAAGAATGCTTAATTGGAATAAAATCAGGAGGTGAATTTTAATTGAGAATTATTGTGCAAAATAACTGGCCTATAATCCTCAAAAGTGTCAAGATTATGAAAGTTAAGAATAAAGAACTGCTCCAGATTAAAAGAGGTTAAAGAGAATGGATAACTAAATAAATTATATAAGCCCAAATTGGATCCTTCTACAATAAAGGACATTACTAAGTAAGTAATGTCAAACTTAGATGGGGTCTACTGATGAAGTCATAATAATGTGAAATATTATTTTTCTGATTTCTGTGCTAGTATTTTAGGTTATAAAAGAATGTCCTTGTTTATGGGAAATATATACCATTGGGAGGTGATAGGACATCATGTCTGTAACTTCCACATGGCTAAGAAAAATATGTACTTTGTAGTATTCTTAAAACTTAAAAGCTTGAAGTTATTTCATGGTAAAAAAAAAGATAAAAGAATCTGACCAAAGTAGTGATTGTGCCTGGGAACTAGATCCCAAGACTTGGACCATATTGAAATGCTAACTATCAAAGAAATGGAAATTTTTTATATTAAGGAAGTTACAAAAACGTTTTTTCAAATCCAAGTGTTTCTAATAGATAAATTGAGGATAATCTAAGTAGATTATAGATAAATTATAATCTTTAAAAGTGGAAAGCAGTTTATAAGTTGGAACCTCATAATTTAGGATTTAGAATGTGAAACTAAAGAAAGTGATTGAACTAAATGTACAAATAGTTGCAGAACTAGACCATGTCATTTTGAAAGATTCACAATTTCAATACTTTTTCATTATAGGTGATGCTGAACAGGAACTTGGTCCCCCTCCATCTGTAGATGAGGCAGCAAACACACTCATGACTCGTCTAGGTTTCCTTCTTGGAGAGAAAGTCACAGAAGTTCAGTCAGGTGACCAATACAGCATGGAGGTACAGGATGAAAGTCAGGTAAGCTGCTTGTTATTAACTGTGAAACATGGTGTAACTCAATTTATTACACAAGAAAAAAAAATGGTATATGTGTGTTTGTTTGTTTTGAGAGGAATAATCCCAATTGTTGAATGTCATTTGAGACCTGTAATATAACTTAATTTTCAGTTTATGAGACATCTTTAGTTTCATTCTCAGGTTTAAAACCCCCCAAAAGACACTTTCAGATTTTGATTCATGTATTGAATGAATGAATAAATAAACAAACCAATAAGCAATCCAGCCAACAGAATTAACCTCTAAATACTGAACCTGGAAATTATAGAATATACAAGTACACATGGATTATTTACCAAATGGATAGTATACTGAGTCATAGAGCAATTCTTGACAAATATAAAAAGATTTCAGTTCAGAACACAGTAGAACTAATTATAGAATGATAACTTATGAAATGATAGCTAAAAGAAAACATGGACAATCTCCAAATGCTTAGATGTTAATTAATATCCTTCTAAATAGCCTTTGAGTCCAAAAAATTAGAACATTTTAAAATATTTGCTCAAAAATAAATATTGGTTTTGAATACATCTATTACAGCAGTAGAAAACCTAAAAATTAGTGGTCTAAATATTCGTCTTAGTTTTAAAACATCAGCAATTAAAAAATTATTTCATATTTTTTTCTTTTGGATATTTCCATTGTTTTCATTTTAAATATAGCAAAGAAAGTACTTGAGCACTCTACCACTGAACTATAACCCCAGCACCCTGGTATCTTTTTTTTAAAATCAATTTATATAGTAACCATGATAGTATGAGATGTTTTCTAGGGAAAAAATTGGAATGATATATGTTGAGGGTTTTAAAGTATTGGCATAAATAAAACATCTATTTTACTTTCCATTTCTTGATATTAATATTAAAATGTGACATATTCTAATAATGACCAAGTAACATGAAGTAAGTCTTATATCAGATAGCCTGGGTCTTTGCCAAGGACTCTCTTCTTTCTATAAAACTATATATCTTCTGGTAATAAAATTTATGCTTATTGCTTTTGAGATTCTTTATGTCATAGTATGTCACAGTGATTCTGAATAAAGCCACAAGTCTATGGAGTGTGCCTTACTTGTAGATTTACTGAATGGAATAATCTTAAAATAAATGAAAATAGTACCATTGATTTAATGTAATCAAGGCAATATGGTATAACAAAAAAGCCATTGAAACCGGAGTAGAAAATTGTTCTAATACTAACAGTATCACCAACCATCTTATAAATTTGGACATGTCTCTTAACCTCTCTGGGCTTGAGATTTTTTATAGATAATAATAACTGAAATTTATTAAATTCTTACTCTGTACCAATCATATTAATCACTTTACTTGCGCTATTCTGTTTAAGTTTCCTTACAGTCTAATGTGGTAGGATCCATTCAAATTTCAGTTTTTAGATAAGAAAGTGGAAACACTCTGCCATAAAGTGATATAAGGATGTTCATAACCAGGCATTATGCTTTTACCACCTGTGTTATTTACAGCAACACCATACTGTTCCAGCATAACATGAAATCACAAAACCTGACAGGACAATTGTGAGAATCAGGTTAAATCATAAACACAAAAATATTTTGTAAGCTATAAAATGCCATTTGGAAACAGTATAAAATATATGTAATACAATTAGCATATAAATATATGCAAAACTATAATTTATAGGAGGACACTTCGTTGTTTTCATGTTTTTGATGATTTTCATTTGCTCATTTCTTGAATGCAGGAAATAATATTCATTGTACCTATCATAACAGGTTGATAAGGAATAAAAGAAATAATATATAAAAGTATTTTTAAATTTCTAAGCATTATGTAAATGTAAATGTTAATAATAAAACTAAATGATAATTTCTTAGAATATAATATACCCTGAAACTGACTTGGAACCACAAAAGAGAGCCGCTAAATTGATCACAGAAATTTCTATTCTTAGCAAGATTATTAAGAACTAGGAGGTCATGTTTACTTGGTGGCTTTCTTCTGAGCAAAATAGCATACTAACAAAATAGACTGCCGTATTTAGAAAGATCCTGTATTGATGATGTCTACAGAATAACACTAGTGATGACCCTTACACAAGTAAGTTAGCATATATCATGTTTCTGCAAACAAAAAAAAAAATGTATTGAAAGTGATATTTGACTGACCACTTTATTTTCTTCTCTTAGCAGTTTCTTTTTATTATTATAATTATTGAGTCCTATTAGTTGTACAAATTAATGGGTTTCACTGTGACATTTCCATATATGTATATACATCCTTTGATCATATCCACCCTCTCTACTCTTTGCTCTATTCCTTTCCCTTTTCCTTGCCTCCAGTCCTTTATCCTTCCCTAATGATCCCTCTTCTTTTTCAAGCTCTTATTTATTTCCACATATGTGATACTTTACTTTCTGTATGAAGCTAATTTCATTAACATGATAACCTGTAGTTTTATTCATTTTCCTGTAGATGACATAATTTCATTCTTCATGGCTAAATAAAACTCCATTGTATATATGCCCCCTTTTTTAAATTCATTCATCTGATGATGGACACCTAGGCTGATTTCACATCTTGGCTATTGTGATATTGCAATAAATGGGTATACAGTTATCTGTTGTATATGCTGATTTCATTTCCTTCAAGTTTATACCCAGGAGTCTGGGTATAATAGCTGAATCACATGAGTAGAACTATTTTTAGTTATTGGAGGAACCTCCCTACTGTTTTCCGTAGTATCTAATGTATGAATTTACATTCTCACCAACAGAGTATAAGGTTTCCTCATTCTCCATTTCCTTATCAGCATTTGTTATTTTTTGTTTTAGGTTTTTTTTGTTTTGTTTTTTAAATAACCATTCTGAGCTGGGTAAGATGGAATCTCTGGAGGGACCCAGGAATTCCATCTTAGGTTCTTAGCTTGTGTTTTTGTAGAAACTCTAAGAAATCCCAACTGGGAGCTTTCTTTTGATCCCTCTGAAGTATGTTAAGGACAATAAGAAACCACTGAAAGATTGTAGAAGTAGAAAGTAACTTAATTAGATGTTCACTTTAGCCTATAGCATGGAGAACTGATAATGTTGTCTTTCTATATCTCATTAACTAGCCTTAAATAAATGAGGCCTTCTTTTTAATTCATAAGACATGAACATATCTTCTGTTTTACAAACAGCTTGATCTTTAAGGTTTACTTTTACTGGTAAAGCTTTTAAAATATATAGTCTATGATACAATAACTTGTAGTAAAAATAGTTTGGGTTTAACCTCCGTAGTATCTGATGTATGAATTGGCAATGTTATGTGTATAATGCAGTTTCCTTTCACAAAGAACAGAGTGAGAATCTTGTCTAAGAACAAAAATAGGTAGAGTACATGTCTTTATAAAAAGTAATAGAAGGCTGGGGATATAGCTCAGTTGGTAGAGTACTTGCCTCACATGCACAAGGCCCTGGGTTCAATTCCCAGCACCACAAAAAGAAAGAAAATAAATAAAATAAAGACATTCTATTTTTTAAAAATTCCAAAAAAGTAATAGATTCATACCAAAATAAAACCTTTTTCAATATGGAATGATTATAGATATATCTAATGTAAAAGATTAGAACACAGTTAATTTTATCAACACATTTTTGTTTTTTGTTTGTTTGTTTGGACTGAACCCAGGGGGCTTTACCACTGAGCCAAGTCCCCAGCCCTTTTTTAATTTTATTTTGAGACAGAGTCTTGCTAAGTTGCTGAGCCTGGCCTGGAACTTGGTATCCTTCTGCCTCAGCTTCCCCAATCACTGGAATTATAGGCATGCACCATCACGCCCAGCCCATGTATATCTTAAACTGGGTGTGGAAAGGTTAGAAATTGCCCAATGAATTTCTGATTGGAGGATTCTAATTCAGTAAGACTGGGATGGGGATCAGTATCTGTCAGTTTTATTAGAGCTTATGCATTTGTTTTTTGCATCCCACATTTGTTTTTTGCATGCCTAGTTAAAAATCTTGCTCTAGTAGACCAACCCCCTTTTATATGAATAGAGGAGATAAGAAAGAAATTGAAATTCCTCTGAACTCTGGAAAGAGATTATATAGTAGAGGAAATGTGCATATATTAAGCACTTATGTTATTAAGAAAACTCAGCTCTTAATGTTATTGATATGATTCAAAGGTTTTATGTAGTTGTAGGATAATGAGAATGTCATTTGTGCTTAGTTGAGTCAAATGTATCTTTTATGACCTGGTGGTAGTATTTAAATGAAAATCAAAACCTGGATAATTAAATACAAGGGATTGCATATGGACATTATCATTGAAAAGCCTATAATATTCTTATAGCTAATAAGCAACATGTTCTTCAATTAAATTATTAAATGTAAATCCTCAGTTTTAGCAAAGAATATGAATACAGACTGTGTGAAGAATTTGAAAGACTTCTTTTAAATTAATATATAAGCATGTTTACTTTAGCATTAGTGCTTCTTCAAGTAACTTCGTCACTGAAACTTACCATTTTGAAAAGAATCAAATTTATTTTTGATAAAAATATATTTTCATTTACGATTTCAGTACTTTATTTGGGTAGAAGGAACTGAAGAAAAGTGAATTGTTATTAAATTATGAAGACCTGAATATATTATCATCATTCTTTTTGTTAATTGCCCATTCCTTCATCAAAAAGGAGGTAATTTCAGGTTTAAAAATCATTAATTAAGGACACAAACTGATCTCTGCAGTCCATTTCTACAGATAGTTAGTTTTGTATTAAATCAACATTGTTTGACATATTTTATAAGATATACTTTTAGAATAAGGCATTTTTCCTTGTGCTCAATTACTGTTTCATGTGGCTGCCTATATATCAAAAGACATAAATTCGCATTAAAAACTTTATTTTTATTTCTCCTCGCCTTCAGAGGTATTCTTTCTTTTTCTTTACAAAGAAAATTATTAACAAAGTTCTAAGCCTTCTAAAAGTTTTATTGTTTATAAATAGCAAGGAAAACTTGTACATAATAAGAAATTTCTATATTCTGATACTGAATATTTACTTATCACTGTTATTTCCTAAGCAGGAAAAATGGGCCACAAGTCTCTGCTCATGTTAAATTCATGAAGATTCACCTTAATTATAGAAACTGTAGTTTCTTTGCTGGAAAGCAAAGGCAAAGCCTGATGGATGTAAAAGCCATGTGTAGATTCTTTATTCTTTTTTCATTAAGGTATTATTTTTTCCAAAATGTACTTAACTAGTCAGTTTATCTTTACTTCTCGATTTTAATTTTTCAGACCTCAGCAATCACCCAGCGGATAAGTCCCTGTTCCACACTGACAAGCAGCACTGCCTCTCCACCAGCCAGTAGCCCCTGCTCTACCCTCCCACCAATCAGTACAAATGCTACTGCTAAGGATTGTAGCTATGGGGCTGTTACTAGTCCAACCTCCACCCTTGAAAGCAGAGATAGCGGCATCATTGGTGAGTTTATTTTTGTAATAATCTTTTTTTATTATTATTAGTTGTTCAAAACATTACATAGTTCTTGACATATCATATTTTGTAATAATCTTTTTGTGTCTTTGCTTTTTTCTTTTTAAATATACAAACTTAAGATTTTAAAAAATCTACTTTTCATATTATAGACAGATTGTTAGATGTTGTCTGTCTTTTTATTGATGCTGAAGAGAGAAATAAAGGTAAACAAAATGCAAGTTATATCTCCTTGATTTACTTATCAAGCTATTACTTGATAAGAAGTAGATAGAAAAAGTTCTGTACATGTATTTCTGTAAATTCCCAAACATCATCTGTCAACAAAAGTGGTTCAGAAAAAGTTTATTCTTCACTGGAATAGTACTGAGTTTTGTGAAAACTGAAAGAAAAGATTAAGATTAAATGGCTAAAGAACTGAAACTGGAGTTGTTTGTGCAACTGGAGTTGTTTGTGAAACTGGAATCTGTGCAAACCACATATCAGTCCTTGGATAAGTTTAGGAGCCCCTTCAGGCTTCTTGTCAGCAAAAACATCCCCACTTTTCTTTTCACCCTCTAAAAGGGGGAAAAATGTTGTTTCTTTGCTTATGATTCAGGAATCTTATATTAATGCATTCTTATGACAAGCTTTGGCACAAAGAAAACTTGAAATTTGGGGAAGTAACCAAGCTAAGAAAACTGCCATTTCATATTTCTCTTTTGAATTTTCTAATATAATTTTTAAATAGAATATCCTAGTAAATTACATGGTTCTAGGACTACATCTAAATTGTCTTCAACTTACTAATTAGCAGTTTGCAGCAGATACAAAAAAAAACACTCTGGGAGGTTATCCATGAGTGAGATTAACTTCAAATTTTCTTTTCTTTTTCTACCATTGTTAGGTTTTAGTATCAAGAATTAGGCTAGCCTCGGGCTGGGGCTGTAACTCAGTGGCAAAGTGCTTCCCTGGCACAAGTGAAGTACTGGGTTCCTCAGCATCACATAAAAAAATAAATAAAATAAAGGCATGCTGTCCATCTACAACTACAAAAAAAAATTTTTTTTAAAGAATTGTTAGCTTCATAACATTGGTTGAGCCCATCCAAATATAAATATTGTTCAAGATCCACCCTTAATATCTCTATTCTTTTCTTTCTTAAGTGTTTCCATCCTTTTTTTTTCACTACCAAAGCAATGCTCTCTCTTCCATGATGCCCATTTCATTTCTCCAACTCCAACTTTTTTTGTTGTGTTTTTTTTTTTTTTTTTTGATACTGGGGATTGAACTCAGGGACACCTGACCACTGAGTTACATCCCCAGCCCTCTTTTGTATTTTATTTAGAGACAGGGTCTCACTGAGTTGCTTAGCACCTTACTTTTGCTGAGGCTGGCTTTGAACTTGAGATCCTCCTGCCTCAGCCTCTCGAGCTGCTGGTCCAAATTTGATTTTTGATTCTACAGTCACACTTTTTATCACCATTCTTTTCACCACGGACAGAGGTTCAAGAATAATCATGAAGCACTCCAGTTATCTCTGCCCTCTCTGGAAATCTAAACAGACTGCTTCCTCTAGTCTTACAAGACCTTCTGTCAATAACTAACATTGTTACTTGCAGTTATATATTATTTTTCTTTATAGTAGAACACATTTTTCTAAATGGCAGAACTCACGTCTTATACTTTTTATTTACCCTCCAGATTTATCCTAATAATTTCTAATTTATGACTCATTTGTATGAGAAGTCATTAGAGATAATCATTAGATAACTAAATATTTTTGACTAAGTAATATAGAGAAATAAAAACTGATAAAGAGTACCTTTATATTAATACATTCCTCTGAAGTGGATTGTGAGATATTGGGATTACTTGTTCTTTGAATATTATTAGGATTCGTTATTAAAATAATCGAGACTCAATGTTGTCTTCATGCAATGAATGCAAATGTCTTAATTATTTTAAACTACTATTTCCTTATATTTAGTACTATAAAACTATTTAAATTTTCTTTTTTTTCTCACATCAGTTTTTCTTATAGTTTTTATCTTTTTTCAAGTTTATTGGCATAAAGTTGCCTAAAATTTTATTTAATAATGATATCATCTCTACCCAGGTACACAAACTAGGGAGCTCAGAATAATCCTTATCATCTCCCTCTCCCCGTATTTCTCATTACTGTGTTTTATTTTGTTTCTTCCTAGCATTGCTTTGGTGGTCCTCACTATCTCAGACTTAGATTAGTACTAATTTCATTGTTCTCTTGACTTTTCATCTTGCCTTCCTAAATCTGTTTTTCAAACAGCCATCAAAATAAATGAATTGAAAATCAGTTACTTCTTTAACTCTGAGCTACCTATAAGATGAAGGGAACTACTTGAAAATTAAATCTGACCACATCACTTCTCTGACTCCCATTTACATATTAGATAAAGCCTAGGCCTTCATGATCTGGTGATGGCCAGTTTCTCCAGTCTTCTCTCCCACTTCTTCCAAGAACCTTATACTTATTATTCTAGCAATGCTAGAATTCGCTATTGCCTGACACGTTCTAGTTTTTTCATTTCTATGTTTTTGCTCATGTTGATTATTCTTCAAATATTTCCTTTTAAGTTTGACTTATTTCTTAAAAATCTTTTAAGATTCAGCTTAAGAAATATTGTCACCAATACTACTACCATCTCTCTTCAGCTTTGCACTCATGCTTCTATCCATTGCGTAGCATTACTTCATTACTGCATATGCACATTACTGGGCATATCTGTATCACTGCATTTAATACATGGTATTATAATTATTTTTTGAGCCTGCTTTCCCCCATTAGACATATTAATTCCTTTTAAACAAATACTGAGACTTAATCATCTTTACATCAGTGGCACTTAGCCCAGTAACTGGCACTGGCACATTGTAGCAGAGTAGTTGCTTAGTAATATCTGATAGGATATTATAAGGAATATGGTGTCTAACTCGGCACAAATATAAGACCATTAAGATAATAAAATTATGCCAATAAAAATCATAAATAGACCCACACAGGAATCCAGGCCTAAGTCAGACTGGCAGACCCACACCCAAGCCCAGGCCCAGGCCTAGGATCGCTCCTGTCAATCCAGGTAGGAGCCCTGGCCCAGGCCCAGAACCACCCAGCAGACCCATGCAGAATCCCAGGCCTAGGTCAGGCCCAGAACCATCCCCCGGCAACCCACCTGGAAGCCCAGGCCTATGTAAGGCTCAGGACTGCACCTTCCCCGCAACCCACACCAGAGCCCAGGCCCAGATCAGGTTCAGAACTGCCCCTGCTCACCTGTGTGAGAACTCAGGCCCAGGACTGCTCCTGTGCAGAATGGAGGACCATGCCGGAACTCCCCATTTACCAACGCATTGCTCCCCCAACCAGTCTCCATCTTGGGACACTGCAGCCACCATCATAGCCCTCCCCATGTAGTAGCCTCCATCTTGGTTGCATCCATCTTGGGAGATTCCCACTGCTATCTTGAGTTACCTCTGCTATTGCCACCATCATTTTAGTTATAGTGTCATCCATGTTGGGACACTGGCCAGGGACTGGAAGCCCAACACCAAGGTGAGGTACAGGAAATCTGTAAGGACACTACAAGATTAAAAGGTAGAATCTGCAATACCTCAGATCTACACTGCAAGAAAGGAAGACACATAGACAACATGAAAAAACAAGGGAAGAAAGTACCCCAAACAAACCAAGATACTACAATAATAGAATCCATTGACAACACAGTTGATGAAATGTTCAGAATGTACATAATTAAAATGATCTGCAAATTAAAGCATGACATAAGAGAACAAATGCAGGCCAAAAATTGATCACCCTAACAAAGAGATAAGAGAACAAATATAGGCAACCACTGATCACACCAACAAAGACATAAGGGAGCAAATACAGGTAGCAAAAGATTACTTTGAGAAAGAGAGAGATTCTTGGGGAAAAAAAAAACAATCAGAAATCCATCAAATGAAGGAAACAATAAATATAAAACTCAATAGAAAGCATCACCAACAGACTAGATCACTTGGAAGGATAGAATGTCATATAATGAAGACAAAATATACAGGCTTGAAAATAAAGTTGACCACACAGTGAAGATGGTAAGAAACCATGAACAGAACATCCAAGAATTATGGGATAGGATCATAAGAACAACTCGGAGATTTATTGAGATAGAGGAAGGCATAGAGATTCAAACCAAAGGAATGCACAATCTATTCAATGAAATAATATCAGAAAATTTCCCAAACATGAAGAATAAAATGGAAAATCAAATACAAGAGGCTTATAGGACACCAAGTGTACAAAATTACAACAGATCTATACCAAGGCACATTATAATGAAAATGCCTAGCATACAGAATAAGGATAGAATCTTAAAGGCTTCAGACCAATTCGGATCTCAGATTTTTTCAACCCAGACCCTCAAAACCAGGAGATCCTGGAACAACATATACCAAGCTCTGAAAGAAAATGGTTACCAACCAATAATATTATTCCAGAAAAATTAAGCTTCAGATTTAATGATGAAATAAAAACCTTTCATGATAACCAAAATTTAAAACATATTACAGCAAGAAAGCCTGCACTGCAGAGCATTCTCAGTAAAATAGCCCAGGAGGAGGAAATGAAAAGTAACATGAAAATCAGCTAAGGGAGGAACTACACCAAAGGAAAAACCCAATCAAGGAGAAACCAAAAATAAACCAAAATATCTGGGAATACGAATCATATTTCAATAATAACCCTAAATGTGAATGGCCTATCTTATCAATTAAAAGACATAAACTGACAGATTAGGTTGAAGAAAACCAATAATATGCTGCCTTCAAGAGACTCATTTCACAGGAAAAGACATCTACAGTCTGAAGGTGAAAGGGTGGGGAAAAAATGTAACATTCACATGGACCATGTAAACAAGCAGGGGCTTCCATCCTCATATCAGACAAAATGAACTTCAAACCAAAGCTAGTAAAAAGGGATAAAGAAGGACATTTCATACTGCTTAAGGGATTTAGACATCAACAAGACATAACAATCATAAATATCTATGCCCCAAACAATGGGCATCTATGTATATCAAACAAGCCCTTCTGAACTACAAGAATCAAATAGACCACAACACAATAATACTGGGTGACTTTAATACATCTCTCTCACCACTGGATAGATTTTCCAAACAAAAACTAAACAAAGAAACTATAGAACGCAATAATACAATCAATAACTTAGACATTACAGACATATATAGAATATTCCATCCATCAAAGAGAAAATACACTTTGTTCTCAGCAGCACATGGATCCTTCTCCAAAATAGACCATATGTTATTCCACAAAGCAAGTCTTAGCAAATACAAGAAATTAGAGATACTACCTCTATTCTATCTGACCCATAATGGAATGAAATTAGAAATCAATGATAAAATAAAAAATATAAACTATTACAACACCTGGAGACTAAATAATATGCTTTTGAATGACACATAGATAACAGAAGACATAAGGTAGGAGATAAAAACAAATTCTTAAAAGTAAATGAGAACTCCGATACAACTTATCAAAATCTATGGGACACTATGACGGCAGTGCTAAGAAGAGTTTATAGTTCATTGCATTGAACTCACTCATTAAAAGACTCAAAGTCAACAAACAAACCACCTGACAAAGCCCTAGAAATGGTGCATTTGACAAAATACAGCACCTTTTCATGTTCAAAACACTAGAAAAACTAGGGTAGTAGGACCATACCTCAACATTGTAAAAGCCATCTATACTAAACCCAACATCATTCTAAATGGAGAAAAATTGGAAGCATTTCCTCTAAAAACTGGAATAAGACAGGGATGCCCTCTTTCACCATTTATATTCAACATAGTCCTTGAAACTCAATTAGACAAAAAAAAATTAAAGGGAGAGGAATAAAAACAGAAGAACTCAAACTATCGTTATTTGCCGACAACATGATTCTATACTTAGAGGATCCAAAAAACTCCACCAGAAAACTTCTAGAATTAATAAATGAATTCAGCAAAGTAGCAGGATATAAAATCAACATTCATAAATCAAATGCATTTCTATACATCAGTGATGAATCCTCTGAAAGAGAAATTAGGAAAACTATTCCATTCGCAATAGCTTAAAAAAAAACTTGGCAATCAGTTTAACAAAAGAGATGAAAGACCTCTACAATGAAAACTACAGAACTCTAAGGAAAGAAATTGAAGAAGACTTTGGAATATAGAAAGATCTCCTATGCTCTTGGATAGGCAAAATTAATATTGTCAAAATGGCCATACTACCCAAAGCACTATACAGATTCAGTATGATTCCAAGTAAAATACCAACATCATTCCTTGTAGAAATAGAAAAAGCAATCATGAAATTTATTTGAAAAAATAAGAGACTCAGAATAGTTAAAGCAGTCCTTAGCAAGAAGAGTTAAGCAGGAGGCATCACAATACCAGACCTTAAACTATACTACAAAGCTGTAGTAACAAAAACAGTATGATATTGGCACCAAAATAGACATGTAGACCAATGGTACAGAATAGAGGATGCAGAGACAAACCCACATAAATACAGTTATCTCACACTAGACAAAGGTGCCAAAAACATACATTAGAGAAAGGATAGGCTCTTCAAAAAATTATGCTAGGAAATCTGGAAATCCATATGCAGTAAAATGAAATTCAACCCGTATCTCTCACCATGCACAAAACTCCATTCCAGTGTATCAAAGACCCACGAATTAGACCAGAGACCCTGCACCTAATAGAGGAAAAAATAGGCCCAAGTATTCATCATAGGACCCGACTTCCTTAACAAGATTCCTAAAGCACAAGAAATAAAATCAAGAATCAATAAATGGGATGGATTCAAACTAAAAAGCTTCTTCTCAGCAAAAGAAACAATCAATGAGGTGAACAGAGAGCCTGCATTTTGGAAACAAATTTTTTGCCACATGCACGTCAGAGCACTAATCTCCAGGATATATAAAGAACTCAAAAAACTTAACACCAAAAAAACAAACAACCCAATCAATAAATGGGCTAAGTAGCTGAACAGACACTTTCAGAAGAAGATATATAATCGATCAACAAGAATATGAAAAAATGTTCAACATCAATGTAATTAGAGAAATGCAAATCAAAACTACTCTAAGATTTCATCTCACTCCAGTCAGAATGGCAGTTATCAAGAATACAAAAAACAATAAGCGTTAGCAAGGTTGGGCGGGGGAGAGCATACTCATACATTGCTGATGGGTCTGCAAATTGGTGCAGCCAATCTGGAAAGCAGTATGGAGATTTCTTAGAAAACTTGGAATGGAACTACCATTTGACCCAGCTATTCCACTCCTCCATCTATACACAAAGGACTTAAAATTAGCATACTATAGTAACACAGTCACATCAGTGTTTATAGTAGCTCAATTCACAGTAGCTAAACTGTAGAAGCAACATAGATGCTCTTCAGTAGATGAATGGATAAAGAAACTGGTGTAAATACACAATGGAATATAACTCAGCATTAAAAGAGAACAAAATTATGGCATTTGCAGGTAAATCGATGGAGCTGGAGAATATCATGCTAAGTGAAGTAAGCCAATTTCAAAAAACCAAAGGCTAAATGTTCTCTCTGATAAGTGGATGCTGATCCATAAGGGGGCGGTGGGTAGCATAGGAAAAATGGAGAAACTGTGACTGGGCAAAGCGGGAGGAGGAATGGGGGCTGGAAAGATGGTAGAATGAGATGGACATCATTACCTTCGGTACATATATGACTGCACATACAGTGTGACGCTGCATCATGTACAACCAGAGAAATGAAAAGTTTTGCTTCAATCATGTACAATGAATCAAAATGCATTCTGCTGTCATACATACCTAATTAAAATAAATAAAATTTTTTTAAAAAGTGGGACGACCCCAAATTCATTCTGTGAATTCAGTATCACTTTGATATGAATATTATATCAAAGACCCATCAAGGAAAGAACAGCATTCATAAATATACCTGATAAAATTAGATACAAAAATCCTTTTAAAATGTCAGCAAACTACCTTCAAGAACACTTAAAGAAGATACTGCACCATGATCAAGTGGGTTTCATCTCAAGAATGTAAGTTTGTTTTAATATACAGAACTCAGTAAATTTAATTCACCACATCAATAGAATTAATGAAAACAATCACATGATCATCTAAATATACCCTGAAAAAGTCTTTGATACAATCCAGCCCCATAAATATTAAAAACATTGGAGAAACTAGTGATAGAAGGAACTTACTGCAACATTTTAAGGACTATATATAACAAGCTCAAAGTCAACATCATATTGAATGGCGAAAAACCAAATGCATTTCCTCTAAAATGAGGAACAAGACATGCATGTCCACTATCACTCTTCTTCAATGTAATTCTTGAAACTCTAGCTGAGACAAGAGAAGGAAATTAAAGAATGCAAATAGGAAAGGAAGCAGTGAATGTGTTTGTTTCCTGAGGCTATCTTCCTATACTTAGAAGATCCAAGAAACTTTACCAGAAGAAATCCCTAGTAATTGGGGAAATAGAAATAAAAACTTCATAGTTATTTCAACTCACTCTTGTTAAAATGAAAGGCATCAAAAATACAAATAATAATAATTGTTGGTATGAATGTTGGGAAAAAGTAAATTCATACATTGTTGGTGGTACTGCAAATTAGTACAACCACTTTGAGAAACAGTATGGAGATTCCTCTAAGGAGTAGGAATGGAACCCCATATGACTCAGGTGTCTCACTTCTTGGTATTTATCCAAATGTACTAAAATAAGCATACTACAGTTATACATTCATATCAATGTTCATAGCAGCACAACTCAAAATAGCCAATTTATAAAACCTGTACAGGTACCCATCAAGAAACAAATGAAAAAAGAAAATGTAGCTTTATTCATCCATAATGAAGCATGAAATTATTTTATTTGCTGGCAAATGGATGGAACTGGAAAATATCTTGTGAAGCGAAATAAACCAGACATTGAAACTTAAGGATGATGTTTTCTGTCATATGCTAAAATAAGAAAAACACAGGGGGGATTCCATGAAATAGATGTAAGATCAATGGAGGAGATAAAAGGGGTGGAAGAAGAGGAAGGATGGATGGGAAGGAGGAGGAACTGGGGAATGAAATTGACTAAATCATGTGATGTAGATACATGATCATATCTCAGTGAATAACACCTTTATGTACATATATAAAGCCAATTAATAAAATAACAAATCAACAGAAAGAAGATCAGTAGAGTAGAGGAAGGGGAAGAGAACAGGCATGAAGGAAGGGTAAGAAGCCATACTGGTGACTCAAATTAAGCAAATTATATTCCATGCATGTAAAAACCCCATTATTTTGTGTAAATATAATGCACTAATGAAAATATTAAAAAATGCAAAAGTTAAAAAAAATCACAAATATCAAACACCTGACAATTTACCACCTCAGATTCATGAGTTTTAGGAGAGATAAGCTATGATGGCAACAGAAAATGCTCTCTGTAGTAAAAATTACATATGAGGTGAACTGAGAGAACAGAGGATCAAAGAAGTTTAATTAAAGGTTTTCAGAATTCTAGAGAGGAACTTCTTATATTTATAGTACTTAAGAATTCAGGCATTTCTAGTATACTGACTGACATAAATAGGATTCTATATATTTTGGCAGAGTGATTTAATAAGGCACATGTATGAATTTCATTGCTTCAAGCAAAATTTTTGATTATCCCAATTTCTTAAAATATGCATAATCTCTAACCTTTTCATTGTTCATATTAAATTGTGTTCATATTAAACTGATATGAATGTATAACTGTAGTATGCTTATTTTAGTAAGCATAAATAGTACTTTTAGATATGAATTTATAGCAAAGAGGTGCACTACAGCATGAATCCATTTGGGTTTCTGCATTTTATTTAACACCTACAAAGATTAAATATCTGTGGCCAAGTCTTTGTTCAGTGATTATGTTTTCCTGAAATTTTACTTTAGCAAATTATTTTTTATGAATCTCCTAATTAAAGCCTCTTGTTCCTAGCAGAATGTTGTATGTTCTTTGTTTGATCCAAATTTGTCACTTTACAAAAGGCATCCCTGAGTCATTACCTGAACACTAGATCATTTCAATTAGGTTTTTTTTTTCATGTTTTCCCCACCTGTTTTCAGAAATATCTTCACTACTACTACTTTCTAATTACTATACTAGTGACTTCATCATCTTTTCCACTTCTGTACTTACTAAGCACTATGTAAATTTCTGGTAGTCATAGGGTTATATTTATATTGCATGACATGTTTATTAAAATAGCATGAATAGTTTTTTCATTAGGACGATTAAGAATACTGAACAGAGGACTAGGGTTGTGGCTCAGCGGTAGAGCGCTTGACTAGCACATGTGAGGCCCTGGGTTCAATTCTCAGGATGAAATATAAATAAATAAAATAAAGATCTGTTGATAATTTTTTAAAAAATTTAAAAAAGAACACAAAACAGAGTGTTTTTCTTGTATAATTAGACAAGTAGTTCAGTAGTTTAATAATAACCATTTATTGAGTGCACATTATGGTCCAGATATCATTGTTTAAAACTTATAATAACTCTTTAATAAAATAGTTGTAAAGATTTCAAAGGATTATTGAAATGATGTATAACATTTAACAAAAAATGCTTATAAAAAGTTTTCAGTAACAATATAGTAAATCAAGAGAAAAAGAGTGCAGATGAGTGCAAGAGGACCTAAGACATTTCAGGTGGAGTTTTCCAGGATTTGTTCTTCAACACATAGGGTTGTATGCCCTGTCCTCATAGTATAAACCTGATGTGTATAAGAAATCTTGATTTAAGGAGAGCTCCTAGAAAGTCCCCATTGTGTTCTTTGATGCCCCACTAGATACATTGCCAAGCCAGGCTATCTAAGTCCAGGTTGTGTAAGTTTTCAGCTAGTCCTCCTTAATAAAATATTAGCAAACTGCATTCACAAACACACTAAGATAGTACAGTTGGGTTTCATCCCAGGATGCAAGGTTGATTCAGTGTATGCAAATCAATAAATATAATTCAACACATAATTAGATTTAAGGACAAGAATCATATGATCATCTCAATAGAAGCAGAAAAAAACATTTGACAAAATCCAGCACCTGTTCATGTTAAAAACAGTAGAGAAACTAGGGAATAGAAGAAACTTAACATTGTAAAGACTGTGTACAATAAACCCAAGGTTGTCATCATACTAAACAAAAAACTGAAAGCATTTCCTCGAAAATCAGGAAAAACAAGACAAGGATGTCCATTCTCACTACTCCTGTTCAATGTCATTCTTAAAACTCTAGCCAGAGCAATCAGACAAGAAAAGGAAATTGAAAGGATACAAAGTAGAAGAATTAAACTTATCTTGGTTTGCTGATGACATGATCCTATATCTAGAAAATCCAAAAAACTCCACCAGAACATTTCTAGAGCCGATAAATTCAACAAAGTAACAGGATATAAGACCAATGTGAATAAAGCAATCATTTTTTTATCCTCAAATAATGAATCTGCTGAAAAAGAAATCAGGAGTATTCTTCCATTTACAAGCACCTCAAAAAAAAAAAAAAAAAAAAAAAAAGACTTGGGAATAAATCTAATCAAGAAAATGAAAGAGGTCTACAATGAAAAGTATACAACACTGAAGAAAGGAATTGAAAAAGACCTTAGAAGATGGAAAGACCTCCTGTGTTCTTGTATAGGCAGAATTAATATTGTCAAAATGGCCATATTACCAAAAGTGTTATACAGATTCACTGTGGTGCCCCTCCAAATGCCAATGACATTCTTCATAGAACTAGAAAAAAAATAGTCCTAAAATTAATTTGGAAGAATAAAAGACACAGAATAGTCAGAGCAATCCTGAGCGAGAAGAGTGATGTTAGGGGTATCACAATACCAGATCTCAAATTATACTGTAGTGCCATAGTAACAAAAACAACATGGCATTGGCATGGTGTTGGCATCAAAACTGATATACAGCCCAGTGGAATATAAGATACCAAGACAAATCCACATAAATACAGTCATCTGATACTCAACAAAAGTGCCAAAAACATAAGTTGAAGAAAAGATAGTCTTTTAACAAATGGTGCTAGGAAAATTGGATAGCCATATGTAGAAGAATGAAACTGGATCCCCTTTCACCCTACATAAAAGTCAACTCAAAGTGCATCAGAGACAGAGAAATTAGACCAGAAACTTTCAACTGCTAGAAGAAACAGAGAGTCAACATTCCAACACATTGGCACAGGTACCGACTCCCATAACAAGATCCCTAAAGTGTTTGAAATAAAACCAAGAATCAGTAAATAGGGCATCATTAAATTAAAACACTTCTGCATAGCAAAGGAAATGAGCATGAAGAGAGAGCCTTCAGAATGAGAGAAGATCTATGCCAGCTGGTCCTCCAAATGGTGATTAATATCCAAAATATATAAAGAACTTAGAAAAACTTAACATCAAAAAACAAATAGCCCAATTAGTAAATGGGCAAAAGAACTAAACAGATACTTCTCAAGAGAAGAAATATGAATAGCCAACAACATATGAAAAAATGTTCAACATCCCTTGCAGTCAGGGAAATGCATATCAAAACTACAGTGAGATTTCATCTCATTCCATTTAGAACAGCAATCATCAAGAATATAAATAATAATAATTGCTGACAAAGATGTGGGGGAAAAGATGCATTCATACATTGTTGTTGGGACTGCAAATTAGCACAAGCACTTTGGAAATCAGTGCTTTCCTTGGGAATGGAATTACCATATGACCCAGGTATCCAACTCCCTCACCCAGAAGAATTAAAGTCATCATACTGTAGTGATACAAGCCCATCAACATGTATAACAGCACAGTTCACAATATCCAGGCTATGGAACCAATGTAAGTGCCCATCAACAGAAGAAAGGATAAGAAAAATTATATATGTAAAAAATAGAGTTTTATTCAGCCATAAAGGAGAATGAAATTATGGCATTTGCTGGTAAATGCATAGAATGGAGAACATCATGGTAAGTGAAATAAGCCAGACTCAGAAAGGCAAGAGTCTATTTCCTCTCATATGCAGAAGCTATACCAAAATAAGGGGGATGGGAAGTGGGGCCAAGGAAATTGCATCTAGAGAGGGGAAATCCATGGAGTAAAGGAAGGGGATTAAGAGGAATGAAAGAGAGACACAAAACGGGAGACATGTGGAATGAAATTGACCAAATTATGCTATGTATATATATGAATTTATTATAGTGAATTTCATGTTTATGTATTTTCATAAAGCACTAATTTAAAAAAAAAAACTATAAATGAGAGAAAGACCAGTAGAGGAAGGGGGCCCACAGGAGGTAGGAGGAGGAAAAGGAAAGAGTAAGCCCTGGGACTGAAGTGGAGCAAATTATAGTCTGTGTATGTATAATTACATCAAATGAATGAACCTCAATATTGTGAAAAATATAATGCACTAATAAAAAACATTAAAAAGCTAGTCCTGAGTGCTCCCAGAAGAGTTTCAAACTTTAAATAGCAAATTATAAATCATTAGTTATCCTAGTTGCACTTTTCTTGGTTTATAGTCAATACCAGACATCTAGAAATCCCCAGAGATCAGCCTAGACTGGCTCACTATAATTGTAAAACAATGCTATATTATTTAATATAATTAAGATAATGTTTCTCCTTAGACTTAGAAAACTGAGAGTCAAAAATAATTGATTCCAGCGCACTCAGATTTGTATGACTGCAAAACCCATGGTCCTAATTATTACAATACATTTCATAATTTTAAAATGTCTTAGAAGAAGTGACCTAAGACTTTTATCTGGAATTAAAAATGTAGTCATCACCAACAAAGGTAGAGTAACAAATTCTAATATTGTGGAAGAGAAACCAGTTTTAAAATGCACAAAAGATTCGAGTAGGCATTTCACCAAACAAGATATATATAAGTAGCTAATAAGTGCATGAAAAAAAAAGCTTGATGTCATTAGAGAAAGCAAATTAAAATCACAGTGGAATACTGCATACCTTTTTTTTTTTTTTAAAGAAAGGGCCATGTGTGGCAAAGATATAGACAAACTATAATGACTACATATTACCTATGGGAATGTAAAAATTTACAGCCACTTTGGGAAACAGTTTCACTGTTGTTAACAAAGTTAAACATAAACTTACTATACAACTCAGAAGTTTTACTCTTAAGAATCAACCTAAGAGTTGGGCGCAGTGGCACATATCTGTAATCCCAGTGGCTCTGGGCTGAGGCAGGAGAATTAGGAGTTCAAAGCCAGCCTCAGCAACTTAGCAAGGCACTTAGCAGTTCAGGGAGACACTGTCTCTAAATAAAGGCTTGGGATGTAGCTCAATGGTTAAGCATCCCTGGGGATATAGTTCAGTGGTTAAGCACCCCCTGCATTCAATCTTCAGTACCAAAAAAAAAAAAAAAAAAAATCCAAGAGAACTGAAAATATTTTAATGGGAAGCAACATTATTTACAATGCTAAAACTTGAAAAAAAATCCAAATATTCATTAACTGGTAAATAGATATACAAACTGTGGTAAACCCTACCATGAAATATTATTTAGTAAGAAAAATTAATAAACTATTAATGCTGCAGCATAATTAACCTCCAAATTGTGCTAAATGAAAGAAGCTAGATAAAAAAAAATCTTCATACTATTTGGTTCTGTTTATATGAAATACCAGAAAAGGCAAAAAAGAAAATTAGTAGGTATCTAGAACTGGAGTGAGAGCAGAGACTTACTATAAACAGCCCCAAAGGAATATTTTTTTGGATTGTGCAAAGGTGCTGAAACTGAATTATAATGAAGATTGTGTCAGTCTGTAAATTTACTAAACATTACAGTAGGTGTATTTTACATTACATAGTATATACAATAATAAATATAGATGTAATTTTTTGTCAGCCTGCTTATAAGGTTATAATTCCCCCTTTCTCACACTATCTCTTCCTTGCCTATATAGTAATATAAACAGATATACCTTGTGCAGTTCTTCATATTTGAAATGTTGATTTTTTTTTTAATTGGCACCAAGGAAAGAGAATAGAGACAATCTCAGAAAAACCTCTTTAATTACTTCTATTTTCCTGCTGTTCTTTGTTCAACCTGAGAACAATTAGATCTAGAGAAAATAATAATAGAGATAAAAATAAATTAATATTATGATTTAGATATGAGATGTACCACAAAAGCTCATGTGTGAGATACTTCAAGAAAGTTTGGAGGTGAAATGATTGGTTTATGAAAGCTTTAATAAGTGCATGAATCCACTTGAGAGGATGAACTGAGTGGTAACTATAGGTGGGGGAGGGGGAGGCTGGAGGAAGTAGGTCACTTCTTCTGGTCTGAATTCCCACCAGCATTGAGGTATATACTTTTGTCCTTGCTAAGCAGAGAGAGTGCTTTCACTCCCTTATCTTTCTTTCTCCCTCTCCCTCTCCCTCCTGGTGGCCATGTTTTGAGCTGATTTCCTCAACCATGCTCTTCTACCATGAAGTTCTGCCTCACCTCCAGCCCAGAACTATGAACTCAACCAACCAGTGGTTTACCCTCTGAAACCATGAGCCCAAAATAAACCTTTCCTCCTCTAATAGCTATTGTCAGGTCTTTTGGTCATAGCAGTAAAAAAGCTAACTAAAACAGAAATTGGTACCAGGAGTGGGATCTTGATGTGACTAACCTGGTTCAGAAACCTTTGGAGCTGGCTGGGAGGGAAGGTATATTTTGAAAAGTTTAGAGATGCAAATTTAAAAAGCTTTAGAATGTTGTAAGTAGAGCTTAATGGGCAATGCTGGTGGGAATTCAGAGACCATATGTCAATAAGATTGTGGACAATAAAAAACACTGGGCTTATGAGGTTTCAGAGAAGGACTCTATTGGAAATTAGACTGGAGGCCATTTATATATGCTCTGGAAAGAAGTTGTCTATGTTTTACCTATGTCCTGAGACTTTGTGTGAGGCTGAATTTAAAGGTGATGGACTAATTAATCTGACAGAGGAGATTTCAAGGCACCACAGCATTCAGGAGGTAGCATGGATATTACCAACAGCTTTTGGCCAAGTTTACTGTAATAATCAGTAACAGAAAAACAAAGCAGAAGATTTGAAAAACTTGTAGTTTGGCTAGGAAACTGCAAGAAAAACTCAGGTTAAAGACTTGAGGTTGTTGAAGGGATTATACCACTAAAAATACTCTGCTAAGTACTTGATCCCAAAACAAAAACAATAGGAAAGATGGCTTGAGGGCAACTCGGGATCAAGGATGTAAAAGTAAAATTTCCTTTGAAAAGAGACCATGGGGTTATCCTGCTTGTACAGGGGAAGGGGGTTATAGGGTATTGCTTCATCATACTCAGCTAGGCTTGGCTGTTGTTCAAGATGGTGGCAACCTTGGCATCAACTATGTAGTACTGGTTCTGCAGGAATGTAGGATGCTGAAATTAGGGGGGTCATAGAGGCTTCTACCAAGATTTCAAAGGAAGACCTTGGAGACCAGGCAAAGTGCAATAGAGTCAGAGTCCCTATGGGCTGCCCCAGAGAAGGTGATGCATAAAGAAGTGAGAAGGCAGCCAAAGCTGCAGTGGAGAGACCCCTGATGTTAAAAGATGCCAGTGCCATGGGACATCTGCCAAGAAAATCTGCAGAAATTGAGCAGAAACAAGCTGAGAGAAAGAGGTCATGTGGGCTGCAACCAGCAAGGCCATAGGGGTAGAGCTATAGAAGTTCTTTGGAGAGAACATCACAATGTGCCCCAGATGCTGTACTTGAAGTACAGAACTTGTTTGCCCAACTGGATTTCATCTTGTTTTGGTCCCATCTCTTCTTTCTGTGCCCCTGTTTCTTCCTTGTGAAATGGAAATGTTCACTCTGTGCCTTTATATATTGGATATATGGTAACTTACTTTGGATTTTTACAGAGGCTTACATTTAGAGTTTGCCTTGACTCTCAGAGGAGACTTTGGACTTGAACTTTGGGGCAATGCTGGAACTGTTAAAACTGTGAGGACTCTTAGAAATGGACTAGGAGGAGGAGGGGAGGAGGAGGAGGAAGAGGGGGAGGGGAGGGGGAGGAGGAGGAAGAGGGGGAGGGGAGGGGGAGGAGGAGGTATTTTGCATTTTGAAATGGGCATGAGCTTTGGGGGGACAAGATCAAATTTTAAGGTTTAGGTATGAGGTATCCTCCCAAAACTCATATGTGAGACAATACAGAAAGTTTAGAGATGAAATGAGTGGGTTATGAGAGCCTTACTTTAATCAGTGCATTAATCCACTTTGAATGGATTAACTGTTGGTAATTGGAGGCAAGTAGGGCGTGGCTGGAAGAAGTAGTTCCCTAAGGGCATGGCTTTGGGATATGTATTTTGTGCCTACTGAGCAGAACAGGAGCCCTTTCCACCACTCTGCTTCCCTCCCGGTGGCCATGGCCTAAACTGCTTTCTTCTTCCACACTCTGCTGCCTTCACATTCTGTCTCACCTTGGGCCAAGAGCAGTGGACTTGACTGTGAACTGAGACCTCTGAAATCATGAGCCCCAAATAAACTATTCTCCTTCAAAGTGTTCTTGTTAGGTTTTTTTGGTCATAGTGACAAAAAAAACAAAAAACAAAAAAAAAAAAAACTAATTAAAACAGATACAGTAGAAAACTACATATTTTTCACTGAGAGGTAGTGTCTTCCTCTCTGACTTTATGTGTAGATATTTTGCATATATTGACGTTTAATTTTTATAGACTAAATTTTTGTCTGCATGTAGACTACACAGGCTTTGGATTTTTGCAGCTTTTATTCACATGACTCAAACTTATGATTGCATTTTCTGAAGCTTCAGTCAATGCAATGACCTTGAATTGCATCAGATCTCACCATAAGGGATGGTTGAATAAATATGACATATCTATAAAATGGAATATAATATTCAGATGTTAGTATGATATTTTTAAAAAATAGCATTTTATTTTGTATTCTTCATTTTTTCTACATATGACCTCTTTCTTTACGGAATTGCCCTCATTCTGGGATTAAGGGCTTAGGACTTGTCTTCATCACTGTATCCTGACACATATCAGATAGGCATTAAAATTGATTGAACATACAGGTGAATGGAATTAACTACATCACCCAAATCTGTGAACAGCACCAATGAAACAAAAAATACACAAAATTCCTAAATGGGAATTGTCACCCAAAGAATTTTCCTTCTGGTATTTTGGGTGAGTTATTTGTTTTCACTCTTTCTGTAACTCCCTGTAACTCAGTGGTTCTGGACCAATAAATCTGATTTAGTCAACCTTTCAATAAATATTTATTTAGTAGATATTCAGTGCCCAAGACTGTTTTAGATACATTTATCTAGTAAAAGGGCCAGGAATACTCTATAGTTTCATTTTTTAAATACAAGTGAACTACATAAGACAGATTTGTTTGGTTTATGCAAAAAAATAAAATGGGAGTGCAAAAATCAGATCATTGTTCTCATAACATTAGGAAAACTGGATGTTCTCTTTGTTGGGGCAGAGGAGGTGGGGGAGCTAGGAATCAAAGCAAGACCTCATGCTAAAGTCTTTTTTTTCTCTTTCTTTCTTTCTTAGTTCTAATCAGTTACACATGAGAGTAGAAAGCTCTTTGATTCATTGTACACAAATGAAACAGAAATTTTTACTTCTCTGGTTGTACATGAAGTAGAGTCACATCATTTGTACAATCATACTTGTACCTAGGGTAATGTGTCTATCTCATTTCACTGTCTTTCCTACCCCTTTGCCCCCTTCTACTTATCCTAGGCCCCCCCCCCATATGGATTAGCATCCACTTGAAAGAAAAAGACATTTGACCCCTGGTTTCTTGAGATTGGGTTATTTCACTTAGGAAGATATTCTCCAACTCCATTCATTTACCTGCAAATGCCATGAATTTATTCTCTTTTAATACTGTTATTTTCCATTGTGTATATGTACTACAGTTTCTTTATCCATTCATCTATTGAAAGGTATCTATGTTACTTCCAAAGTTTAACAATTATGAAGTGAGCTGCTATAAACATTGAAGTGGCTGTGTTACTGTAGTGTACTTTTTTTAAGTCTTTTGGGTATAGACCGAAAAGTGGGATAGATGGGTCAAATGTTGGTTTCATTCAGAGTTTTCTAAGGAATCTCCACATTGCTTTCCAGAGTGGTTGTACCAGTTTGCAGTCCCACCAGCAATGTATGAGTGTGCCTTTTCCCCCCACATTCTTGTCCACATTTATTGTTGCTTATATTCTTGATAACTTGCCATTCTGAATAGAGTGAGATGAAATCTTAAGAGTAGTTTTGATTTGCATTTCTCTAATTGCTAGAGATGTTGAACATTTTTTCATATATTTGTTGATCAGTTGTATTTTAAATATTTTTTAATCAGTATTCTTAGTATAACAAAATACCTGAGATAATCATCTTAAAAAGAGGAAAGGTTTATCTTGGATTAGAGTTTTGGAGTTTTAAGTCCATAGTCACTTGGTCACATTGCTTCTGGGCCTAGGGTAAGAAACCTGTCAGAGTATACTGCTCAGCTATAACAGCCAGGAAATATAGAGACCAGCATCCCACAGTCCCCTTCAAGGGCACACCCGCAATGACCCAAGACTCCCACTAGGCCCACCTCCCAAGGGTCTACTGCCTTCCAATAGAACCAAGCAGAAGATCATGCCTTTAACTTATGAAACTTTGGGAGAACATTCCAATCTAATTCCATTTATGAGGGCAGAGTGCTCATGATCTTATTGTCTCCCAAAGACCTTATCTCTTAATACTGTTACAGTGGGATTAAGTTTCAGCACATAAATTTTTAAGGGACACAAATATTCAGACAATAGCAAGTACCAAACCTAACCCTTTGCCTGCATAGACCTAATAGTACCATATTTTGATGTCAGTTCTTATATGAGAATAGCTGCTTTGGTGATTCTTTTTTAAAAAAAAATATTTTTTTTATTTTTTAGTTTTTAGGTGGACACAATATTTTTATTTTATGTTTATGTGGTGCTAAGAATCGAACCCAATGCCTCACGCATGCTAGGTGAGTGCACTACCACTTGAGCCACATCTCTAGCCCCGTGATTCTTGATTCTGTCCTAAAAAGAGAGAGATAAATCCAATCATTCAAGAAGATAGTCAGCCAGGATCAGTGGCTCATGCCTGAAATCCCAGTGGCTTGAGAGGCTGAGACAGGAGGATTGCAAGTTCAAAGCTAGCCTCAGCAAAATCGAGGTGCTAAGTAACTCAGTGAGACCCTGTCTCTAAAGAAAATACAAAATAGGGCTAGAGATGTGGCTCAGTGGTTGGATGCCCAAGTTCAATCCCTGGTACCCACTGCTCAAAAAAAGAAGGTAATTAGTTACAGTCTCTCAAAAAATTAGAAAGGGTTAATAACAAACATTGAGTCCCCGCTGCTCCATCTAGTCCTGAAACCCATAATGCACGGTCATCATCTTTCTCCTCTACCTATTTTCAGAACAAAGTATGACCTATAATGGAAGATCATTTCATAATGATAAGTGGATCATTTCATCAAGAGTAAATAACAAACCTAAATATGTATATACCTATTAACAGAGCTTCAAAATGAAGGAAATCTGCAGACATAGAAATTTCAGCTTTTATTTCTCTATATTTGATTGTAGATATAGAAAATCAATTAGTATATACAAGATATGCTGTTAATCCTATGGAGATCCTCTCTCTGTAGGCTAATTTTTCTACTTTTGCCAACTTAACATAATTGCCATTTGTAGGAAAGTATGATAACAAATACATATTTGTTCTTTGTCCCTGGTTCCTGACACAGAGTTTCTAAATCCCTTGAAAATTTCAGACTGATATCTGGAGCATCTTAGTGGATCCCTAAGAAGCTTCAGCATGGGGACTGGTCATTAGAAAAACAAAGAAATGATTCCAGGGTTGAATTTCAGCCCCATCCCCAGACTGCCAGGAAGGAGAGGCTAAAGGTTGAGTTAATCACCAGTGATGAGTTATTTAATCAATCATACCTAGGTAATGAAACCTCCATTTCAAAAAACATTAATTGATTGGGTTCATTTAGTCTCAGGATCAATATGCAAAAAAGTTCAATTGTATTTCCAGGTACTAACAACAAAAAAATAGAAATTTAAATAAAAGTACTATTTATAATAGCACTAAAACATGAAATAATTAGAGATGAGTTTAACAACAACAAAAATATATGGCCTATAGAATGAAAACTGCAAAAGAAACTGAGAAAAATTAATAAAGATATATAGAAAAGTATGCCATGTTCAAGGACCATATTACTCTATATTGTTACACTGTCAATTCCTTTCCAAATTAATCTATTCCAGAGATAAGTATAAACTATAGCAGGCAAGCCAAGATTGTCCAGCCACCAGTTTCTTTGTCTCCTGGAAGCTAAGAATGTTTTTTTTCATTTTTAAATGATTGTATTTTAAATTATTATGTGAATACCACCTGTGTAATAGTCTGGATGTTACCTCTAAACCCATGAAGCCCCAAATACGTAGTATCTGGCTCCCCAAGAAATTGTTTTCAAATTCCTCATCTGTACATCAGTGCAATCCCAGTGTGCTTTTTAGTAGTAATTGACAACCTAATATTGTTCTTTATATGGAATTAGAGTAGCCAAAACAAATTTTGAAAAAGAACAAAGTTGGAGGCTTTATACCACCTGATTTGAAGGGTGAATATAAAACCATAGTACCATAGTTACTGGTTATTGATTATTATTAGTGTCAAGATAGAAAAAGGAATAGAATACAGTCTAAAAACAGACCCACCCACCTACAGTCAACTCATTATTGAAAGTCATCAAGAAATTTCAAAGACAAAAGTAAATTCTTTTTAACAAATATTACAAAATATTTTTATATCCACATACAATAGAAAAGTCTTACCTTTGCCTCCTCTCATATACAAAAACTAATTTCACATGGATCATAGACCTAAACTTAAAAGCAAAAACTATCAAACTTCATAAACCATGTGTCTAACATAAGCCTAAATGACCTTTGTTTGGGCAAAAAGTAGTTGGAAGCATGGTGGCACACGACTGTAATCCCAGTGTCTCAGGAGGCTGAGACAGGAGGAAGGTGAGTTCAAAGCCAGCCTCAGCAGAAGGGAGGCACTAAGCAACTTAGTGAGACCCTGTCTCTAAATAAAATACAAAATAAGGCTGGGGTTGTGGCTTAGTGGTTGAGTGTCCCTGAGTTCAATCCCAGTACCTGCCCTGCCCCCACAAAATACTAAAAGTAGTGCTGGGGATATAACTCGGTGATAGAGCCATTGCCTAGCATGTTTGAAGCTACACACACACACACACAAAAAAAAAAAAAAAAAAAAAACAGAAAAGAAAAGGAAAAATAGTGCTCATTTAAAAAAGAAATCATAAATGAAGAGAAAATATTTTATTAAAACATTCACCTCAGAAAGGAATTTGATCCAGAATACCTGAAGAACCCTTACAACTTAATATAAGGATGTATATTTTGATTTTTAATAAACTAAGAAAAGATTTGAACAGATATTTCACAAATGAACACAGGTAAATGGCATATAAGCACACGAAGAGACAGATGCTCAGTATCCATAGTCATTTGGAAAATGCAAATTAAAACAATAGTTGGATATCACTATATACCTAAGAAAATGTCTAAGTCACAATACCAAGATTTAGCAAAGATGTGGGAGCAACTAGAATTTTCATGCACTGCTGATATGTATTATAAAAGGGTAATAGCCACTTTGAAAAACTATCTGGCAGCTAAATGAAGTTAAACAAAAACCTACCATTTGACCTGGCCAAGCTGTTCCTAGGTATCTACAAAAGAGAAATTATATGTCCATGCAAAGATCAGTACTTAGTATATTCAAAGCAGTTTTGTTCATAATACCTGTTGTCTTAGTCCATTTATTCTCTAACAAAAACTGGGTAACTTATAAACAAAAATTTCTCACAGTTCTTTAGGCTGTGAAGTCCTCAATCAAGGCATATTCCATATCTGGTGAAGACTAACGTCCTCTCTCATGATAGTACTACCTGCTGTGTCCTCACATGATGGAGGTGGCAAGGAAGCTTTTTCAGAGTGTTTTTATAAAGGCTCTAATCCCAGTCACAATCAAATTATCTCCCAAAAACCCCACTTAGTAACCTCACCTTGGGGGTTAGGATTTCAATATATGTATTTTAGGGGGACACAAATGTTCAGATGATAGCATCTGAAAACTTGAAAGAGCCTGAATAGCCATCACCTAGCAAATGGATAAGCAGACTGTGATATATTCATTTTAAAAAATGAATGAAACTGGAATCTATCATGCTAAGTGAAATAATCCAATCCCCCCCAAAACAAAGGCTGAATATTCTCTCTGATATGTAGATACTAATACACAATAGGGGTGCGGGAAAGGAAGTATAGAAGATCATTCAATTAGACAAAGGAAAATGAAGAGAAGGGAGGGGGAATGGGAAAGACACTAGAATGAATAGGACATGACTTTCATATCTTCATATATGAATACACAACCAGTGAAACTCCACATCATGTATAACTGCAAGAATGGGATCCTAATTAGAATTAAGTTATACTCCATGTATATATAATATGACAAAATGCACTCTACTGTCAATGTAGAACAAATAAAAAGAATAAACTACTGATAATGTCAAAAACATTTTGCTAAGTGAAAGAAGCTAGAAACAAAAAACTACTTACTATATGATTGCAAGAAATTCTCAAAAAAGCAAATCTATAGCAATAGCAAATTATTAGCTATTAATATCTGGCATTGGTGGTGAGGAGTGACTACAAAGGCTCACTTTTGGGGATGATGGAAAGTTGGTAGTAATATAATTGGGTACATTTGTCAAAGCTTTATTTTTCACTTGGTAGATTTTGTGGCATGTTAATTATACCTTAATAAATAAAACACATACATAGCAAAGTATCAGGATATAAAATCAACAGCATTTCTTTATATCAGTGACAAATCCCCAGAAAGGGAAATGAGGAAAACTTCATTCTCAATAGCCTCAAAAAAATAAATAAATAAAATAAAATACTTGGGAATCAACGAAAGAGGTGAAAGATCTATATAATGAAAATTATAGAAAACTAAAGAAAGAAACCAAAGAAGACCTTAGAAGATGGAAAGATCTACCTTGCTCTTGGATAGGCAGAATTAATATTATCAAAATGACCATACTTCCAAAAGCACTATATAGATTTAATGAAATTCTGATCAAAATTCCAATGATATTTCTCATAGAATTAGAAAAAGCAATCATGAAATTCATCTGGAAAAATAAGAGACCCAGAATAGCTAACGCAATCCTTAGCAGGAAGAGTGAAGCAGGTGGTATCACTATACCAGACCTTAAACTATTCTACAGAGCAATAGTAAAAAAAAAAAAAAAAAAAAAACAGCATGGTATTGGCACCAAAACAGACTGGAGACCAATGGTACAGAATAGAGGACTCAGAGACTAACCCACAAAACTACAATTATCTTATATTAGACAAAGGTGCCAAGAACATGCATTGGAGAAAAGGTAGTCTGTTCAACAAATGGTGCTGGGAAAACTGGAAATCCATATGCAACAAAATGAAATTAAACCCCTATCTCTCAGCATGCACAAAACTCAATTCAAAATGGATCAAGGACTTAGGAATACAACCAGAGACCCTGAGTCTAATAGAATAAAAAATAGACCCTAATCTCCATCATGTGGGATTAGGCCCCCAACTTCCTTAATAAGACTCCTGTGGCACAAGAATTAAAATCAAGAATTAATAAATGGGATGGACTCAAACTAAAAAGCTGCTTCTCAGCAAAAGAAACAATCTGTGAGGAGAATAGAGAGCCTGCATCTTGGGAGCAAGTCTTACCCCTCACACATCAGTTAGAGCACTAATCACTAGGGTATATAAAGAACTCAAAAAGCTAAACACTAAAAAATCAAATAACCCAATCAATAAATGGGCCAAGGACCTGAAAAGACACTTCTCAGAAGATGATGTATAATCAATCAACAAATACATGAAAAAAATGTTCATCATCACTAGCAATTAGAGAAATGCAAATCAAAACCACTCTAAGATTTCATCTCACTCCAGTCAGAATGGCAGCTCTTACGCATACAAACAATAGTAAGTGTTGGCGAGGATAAAGGGGGGGAAGGTACACTCATACACTGCTGGTGGGACTGCAAATTGGTGCAGCCAATATGGAAAGCAGTATGAAGATTTCTTGGAAAAAGGGAAGGGAACCACTATTTGACCCAGCTATCCCTCTCCTTGGTCTATACCCAAAGGACTTAAAAACAACATACTACAGGGACACAGCTACATCAATGTTTATAGCAGCACAATTCACAACAGCTAAACTGTGGAACCAGCCTAGATGCCCTTCAACAGATGAATGGATTAAAAATGTGGCATGTATACACAATGGAATATTACTCAGCAATAAAAGAGAATAAAATCATAGCATTTGAAGGTAAATGGAAGGAGTTAATGAAGAGAAGATAATGCTAAGTGAAGTTAGCCAGTCCCAAAAAACCAAATGCCGAATGTTTTCTCTGATATAAGGAGGCTGATTCATAGTGGGATAGGGAGCGGGAGCATGGGAAGAATAGATGAACTCTAGATATAGAGGGGTTAGAGGGGAAGGGAGGAGGGGGCATGGGGTAATTAATGATGGTGGAATGTGTGATGATCATTATTATCCAAAGTACAGGTATGAAGATACGAATTGGTGGAAATATACCATGTATACAACCAGAGATATGAAAAATTGTACTCTAAATATATAATGAGAATTGTAATGCATTCTGCTGTCATATATAAATTAAAAGAATTATACTTACTCGCTGTTAATAAAATGATAAGTCATTTGGATATTAAAAAACCACATACATACCATATAGCATAGCAGGTTTATGACACCGCCCCCCCAATTGAAAACAGCACTCAAGTGAATATTTGTACATGAATGTTCACAACTGCAGTATTTACAATAGCCAAAAGGTGGAAACAACTCAATTATCCATCCATGGATGAATAAATATACAAATTGTGATATTTACACACACACACAATATGATATATTACTCAGAAATAAACAGGAATGAAGTGATACAATTTTGATGAACCTCAAAAACATTCCACTAAATTTTAAAAGCCTCCTGTATTCTCTATTTCTGTGTTCAATTCCACTTAATGGAGATATAAACATGGTCAGGTCTCTTCCACCTTTCTGTCATCCACCTTCCCCTTCACAAGCTTATTGAGAGATTGTCCACACCTTTTCTGATTCATCCCCCTCTCACTTTGCAATCCCTGGCATTACGATTTTTGCCTCTACTACTCTATTCAGAATTTTTTTTTAATATTTATTTTTTAGTTGTAGTTGGACACAATACCTTTATTTCACTTATTTATTTTTATGTGGTGCTGAGGATCGAACCCAGGGTCTCGCACATGCCAGGCGAGTGCTCTACAGCTGAGCCACAACCCCAGCCTGAGAGTATTTTTGACCAGATCATCTCCCTTTGGATAAAGACTATAACAATTTTTAATACTTATTATATTTGATCTTTCTTGACACATGAGATCTTGTCTCTCATTTTTGTTTTTAAATAGTCTCTCCCCTTACTTTCCCACACACTCCTGGTGGTTTGCCTTCTCTCTGGCTGTTCCTTCTCAGACTCCTTTGCAGAAGTTGGGTTTCATTTATAGGACATCCTCTCTTCTCACTCTACAATCATTTTTGAGTCATGGTCTCACTAAGTTGCTGAGGCTGGCTTCCAACTTGCAATCCTCCTGCCTCAGCTTCCTGAATTGCTAGGATTACAGGTATTTGCCACCATGCACAGCAACAGACTTTTTAGGATACTGTGGTCAACTCTTAAGGCTATGCTAACAACTTCATAATCTGACTAATTCTATTCTCCTGAGATTCAATTTAATAATCTAGCTTCCTGCTGCACATCTTTCTTTGAATTCCCATAGACATTTTAAATACTGTGTACTTCTTGAACTAAAAATTATCTTTCCTAGAATCCCGGTTCTATTCTTTATTCCCTAACTGTATGGTACCATCAACCAGCCAGTTGCCCCAACCAGAAAATAGAATTATTGACTGTTTTCTACCTCATTCTTCCCATCTAATCCAATTATCAAGTCCATTTGATGCTGCATCTTAGATATCTCCCAAAGCCATTCATTCCTTTTCCCTTTCCTGGTAGAGGCTCATGTTTCTTATTTGGTTACCATAAAAGCTAACTTGTCTCTCTGCTTCAACCAGATAATACTCTGATACAGGAAGTCCTTGAATTTGAATAGTAAAAAAAAATTATTCACACACACAGACATATATACATACTTTTTTTTTTCTTTTAGCTTCTAACTGAAATGACAACTCTCTATTTTGAATATAGGTAGCAAACCAAAGAAGTATTAACAGAACCTGTGATTTTGTCACCAATAAAAATTTCAAATATTTTCATGCTAATTGTTGTAGATATAACAAAACACTTTTATTTATCACCATCTTGAATTATAGTACTAATTATACTAATTAGATATTATAGCTTAAAGTTAATAAGGAAGCTCACAAATTGCTCTAGCACAAGTTTATTTTTTTATTTTGGTTACTGTATTTCACATCATTGGTTTCCCCTGTAGTCTTTTATACTTTATTTCATGCTTTTCATAATTTTGTTCTAGAAAAATTCATCTTAGATAATCACCGAGATTGCCATAGGTGGTCTGTGACATAAAAAGTCAAAAAAAAAAAAAAAAAAACCAAACACCTTTTTCTAATTTTTTCTACTGACTGGAATCAAATTAATTTTTTTTAAATGAAACTTTAATCATGTCCCTCAAAACCCTTTAATCATGTTCACAAGTTGTCCTTAGAATAAATAAGATAAAATCTAGTCCCTTTAATATGGTTTACAAGTTAGTCTGTCTGGTCTGTTTTCTCGCCATTGCTCTTCCCAGTGGTGTGCTCTGGCCAGCTAGTAGTAGAGAGGTCCAGTTGTTAAGGTTCCTATAATTTATTGAACCAGTTTTTGAATCATAGATAGTTTGAAATCAGTCATCAAATAGGCTTTATACACCACAGGGCTCAGCAACACTACAAATAAGAGGTTTTTGTTACTGATTTTGCACTTCAGAAAACCAGTTATTAAACTTTTAGCAGCATACTACTGGCCTCACCCCCAAAGTCTACTGTAAGTTCCAGCTTTATTGAACTTATTTCTTTTAAATAATTTTGCTATCTCTTGCCAGTATGCCCTTTTATATGTTTTTCTCTTACTCACTTTATAAACTCTTCCAAATTGTCAAAACTGCTGACCAAATATAGGTGAATGTGAAATTGTCATTTGGAATGACTGAGAGTTGGATAAGTATTATTACAAGAAGTATTATTCTTGCCATCCTAGAGATTGAACCCAGAAGTGCTTTACCACAGAGCTACATCCCCAACCCTGTTTATTTTTTATTTTACATACTCTTAAGTTACTAAGGCTGGTCTTGAACTCATGATCATCCTGACTTAGCCTCCCAAGTAGCTGGAATTAAAGGTGTACACCACTACACCTGGCTACGTTTGTTGAAGTCCTTGAGCATTATTGAAAATGATGTTTCCCTAACACAAATAAAAGTCTTTATCACATCTTAAAATACTGAAAGAGTGTCATACTATACTCCCAGAAGACATTAAACATTTTGCCAGTACTGAATCCATCCTTCAGGTCATAAATTTTGTCTCTAAATATGTCTTCTTATTGTATTCTTTTCCTTCCTCCCTCCCTCCCTCCCTCCCTCCCTCCCTCCCTCCTTCCTTCCCTAACCCCCCTTCTCCTCCTCTCTCTCCCCTTCCTCCTCCTCCTCCTCCTCCTCCTCCTCCTCCTTCTTCTTCTTCTCTCTCTCTCTGATTTTGTCCCTTTTATTAAAGTGGGAAGTTTCTTTACTTAAATAATTGCCAGGTAACATAACATTTATATCCTTGGTAGAAATATTTTCAGTGAAAATGCTAGAAGAAATGCACTGAAGAATGAGTCCATTTATTTTTTTATGCTCATATATTTTGTTAATGTTTGTAGTAATCTCCAAAACTGCCAGATTGTCCAAGTGTCCACTATATCTCTATGATTTTTGTAGATGGAGGTAAAGCTTTAGTTTGCATGCTCTCACTTGTTTTATCCTCTTTATTGTGTAGGTATTATAGAGCTGGTGCTAAAAGGTTGTTGTTTTTTTTTTTTTAATCTTTTAAATTTGAAGGAAAAAAAAAACCCTGAATGTCTAGTTTCTACTCTCCAAAAAAATCATACCATCTAGTGCAGGGGACAAAGTATATCTACAAAATAGTTAAATAACAATATAAGGTAGTAAATTATTAAGACCACAAATAAATTGTTACCTGGCCACTTACTAGTTATGTAACAGCAAGATGCCTAATCTTGCCAAGCATCCATTAGTACTACAAAAAATAAAATAAGAAAATGAAAGTTATAAAGTACTGACTGAATATGAATTTATTATAATTACTAATATTATTAATGCTTATGATGTAGTAGGAGAAAAAGGAACTTTGTTTAATACACATCTGAGCTTTTTCTGGGTGTTATTTCTTTCCTGCTTATCCAAAACTTTGGGTGTTAGGCCTCTGAGTTACTTTTCAGTCCCTAATTTGTTCACATTTGTTCTCCCTGTTTTTCCTTTTGAAAGATTTTTTGCGTTTCAGAAACTGTTTTCCTTTCATTCTTGAATTTGCCATCACCTACTGTATCCTTGGTTTCTTGTACTCTAAGTCAAGCCAAAATGTAGGAATATAATTTTCCCCACTTTAATTTTGTTAGCTGTCTCCCCCAATGAGCACAGTTTATCTATTTTTAAGGTTTATACAACTAATCACTAAGTGAGCCAGAGAGGATAATAAATATAGGAACTTAGCTTCTAAAATCCATAGGTTTCCAAAGGTATTCTGTGATATTTCTAATTTTCTTTTTCAGGAAACATGTGTCCTATTCTCTCATGTCATCTTTTAAATTTTTTTTTTTAGTTTACTTCGGTCTCTTCTTCCATCCTTTTATATTTTGTGTCAACAAAGGTAGACTTAACTTTCTTAAAAAGGAATTTAGATTTTCCTTTGTAATTCTTATTCTTCCCTTGTGACTGCAAAACCCAGAACTCCACTTAAATTAACAACAAGAAAAACTTCACTGAAAAGGATTATGGAAACTACCTTATGAGTTTAGATCTTTTCTTTGGCAATAGGTACATTTGTAATGTAAAAAGAGAAAATGAACTAACTATAAAAACTCCTGGGATGCCATCTTTTATTCTTTTATAATTATTTCAATTTTTTGTAATCTAGATTTTAATGTTTTTAATTCTTTCATTTCCAAAGTTGATGAAAATGTTACTGTTCATGTATAATTATTGCTAAGATTAGATAAAGTTCTAGAAGACCTTTCAGTTATTTGTTAATTAAAGTCATTATTCTTTAATAGCTATTCAGAAATGATATATTAAGGATTAGAGATGCAGGAAGGAGCTATACAAGAATGGCCTGTATTGCTTCCTTATTACGGAATATTTTTTCTGCTTTTATAGATTCTACATAGATAGTGTTTATTTTATTCTAATTCTTTGTTATACTTAAAGGGCCAGGAAATAAACTTAAGTGGGGGAATGAATGGAATAACAAGAATATAGAAATCATTTGAGGGCCTCTGTAACTCTCCAGAAATCTCTGAAATTTATATATAAATTCCCTTTTCATGAAATTCTAAAAAAATTTAACACTGATAGGTCCTAGTTCTAGGTTCTTTAGCACTGTTGTATGAATTTACTTTGTTCGTTTAAATAGAGTTGTTAACTATATCTGAGAAATGGTTGTGTTGTGGTTTTAATTATTTAAACTTCATGATCGAAATGTAATGATCATCAGTAACTTAAAAATAATGTTACTAATATTCTTATTATCTAATCATAAATTGTAATAATCATTAACAGATTAATCTCTACTTTCTGTTTTTGTAATTCATTTCACTCTTTTCCAGCTACTTTGACAAGCTATTCTGAAAACATGGAACGCACAAAATATGTTGGAGAAAGCAGTAAAGAATTAGGATCTGGAGGAAACCTAAAACCTTGGCAGACTCAAAAATCCAGCATGGACTCCTGTCTGTATCGAGTAGATGAAAACATGACTGCTTCTACGTATAGTCTGAATAAGATCCCAGAGAGAAATTTGGAAACAGTTTTATCTCAGTCAGTGCAGTCTATTCCTTTGTATCTTATGCCACGGCCAAATTCAGTAGCAGGTAAGATATTTTGTTTTGTTTTTGTTTTTAAATAACCATTTCACTGGAGTACATATAGAAGTGAAAATAAATTCTCTTCTAAAAACATTTAAATTTTCTATTAATCTTCATTAAACCATTCTTTATGCTTTGGTAATATAGGTACATGTGTATATTTCTTTGAACTTGGGGAAGATTCATCTTTCTCAGGTGATTGCTTAGTTCTGCTCCCGTAATATGCAAAAACACACATTATATCAGAAACAGCTTATCAAGTATATCATCAAACTAATAAATTCTTTTTCTTACATCAGAATGAAAGAATTTTAGTTTTTTCCTAGAAGAATCACCAGGTACCTGTATTTCTAGAGAACAACTCATACTTCTAGCAAATGCAGTTGTAAAAGAAAGATAGAGAAGGTTAAGTGACTGAAATGTGGAGTCGTCATTCTTTAACAGCTAATCAGAAATGATGTCAAGGGATATTTTTAATACAGTTAAGTTGCTATTTAATATTTAAAACCAAGCAGTTTTATAGAAATAGACATTCTGGCATTATCAAAATGCATCACCATCTGGACTTTGTCCAGACTACAAAATAAAATTTATGTTTGTCTTTCTTAACTTTCTTGATAAATGCCTGTGTAGATTTATCTAAGTGATGTAGAATAATAAAAACTTATTGTAGTCAAGAGCTCTTATTTCCCAGATATAATTGTTACTCAGATGATAGAGTGGTGCATATTACCCTTCCCAGTTCCCATTTCCTGCCTATTCTAAATCATTATTTTTTTGTACTTAATTCTGGGAGATGTATCAGGTGTCATTATGGGAGACTGGCTAATCTGGAAGATTAGTAATTGCAGAAGATTTCTTACTAATTCTTTATGATTGTCCACTTTTAAATATTTCTTCTCCTAGATCCTTCTAAATATATTGATCCCCAACTACCATATCATATTAGAATCCTAAAATTCTCTAATTTTATGGAAATTGTATTTTTCCAGAAGGAAAAGCATATAAATCCTAGCTTATATGTAAATGGGGAAATCCAGCTACTCAACTTTAAAATGTATCCCAGTTTACTTCCTAAGCTACAAAGATTTATAAGAAAATTCTGGATCTATTTTTTGAGAAAGGCATTGAATACTGTGTAGGAGAAATAGAGATAAAAGCTCTATTTCATTCAGTTGAGCTACATAAGTTTCAATGTATTATATTAATTCATGGCCGTGTATCCCAGTCACTTAACAGCATTAGCATTCTGCACCCCTTTTTCCTTATTGCTCACCAGTGCATTTTCTCTATATCCCCTAGAACCATTTTTCAGTGTATTATTAATCAAGAACCTTCTCATTTGGTTAAAACCTATTCAGCCCTTCCTCAGGCTTCTCAGCCCAAGCATATCTCACAATTGTTCTCTATATTTGCCAACCATTCCCTTCCCCCTCTTGTAGTTATCTTGTGCCTTCCAGGCAATACCAGAACTGAGAGACCTGTGAGAAGAGAGACGGAACCAAGCCTTAGTGAATTTATTATTTTAATCTTAGTCTTGAAAAGTCATTAGAACTACATGTAACTAACCATGAGTCAGTGATAAGCCACAAGGCACCTACCAAATCATCCATCTGCCTGGCTACCTTTCCAGGCTGAATTCACAATCTCCCTCCTTCCTGAAACTTTCCCCAGTCATTAATTGCTTCATCCTCTAGGCTCTTCCGTCCAACATATATTTTTTTTTCCTTTTGTGTTAACGACAGCTATTGTGTAAATGTATTGGTCTAACTACTATAATGTAAACTTTTTGAGATTAGTAACTGAGAATACTTCAGTAGATGCTTCATAATTATTGGTTGAGTAAGCACATTAATGAATGAACTGACCATATATGAAATCTGCTTTTAAATCCAGTTACAATTCCTTTTCATTCTACCATAGGATATATTCATCTTGTAGCAGAGATTACAAAAAAAAAAATCAAGGTACCTTCATTTAAAAGAAAGCACTATGTATATGAGATGTTAATATAGACCAGTTATAAAACAGTTTTGGACTTATTTTTAATATCTCAGTATCTCATTCTTCCCAAATCACAATCTGTGGTTCTCTGTAATAAGTGGAGTGTACAACAGCATTTATCATTACGTGTTAACAACTGGCAACATAATTTTTTAATGTTTGACCAGAAAGCCTTTTTATTCAACTAGAAATGAACTGGCATTTTTATCTTACTAATAGTAGAGAATACTTGAAAGGGTCTAGGAGTAGCTGTATTACCAAATTTGCAGATTAGAAAAATGACTGTAAATATCCATCTATATAGACTAAATTGAAGAAGGAAAGCCTGAAGTTAGGAATAATAGTGAAAATCTTCTTCTGTTTTGGAAAATTACAAGTAATGAATTACCTGATTGAAGGCTATGTTAATATGAGTAGAGAAAATAGCTTGAGAGAGTTTTTTATCTTAAAATGTAACATTTATTAGTTATTTTTTTAAATACAGAGAGGTCAAAGAAGAAGACAAAGCAAAAAAAATGAGCCTTAGTCTCTTTGCCCAGTGCTAGCCTTACATATTTTAGGAATTAAAGGTTTATATGTATTATAATTTTTATCTGATTTATATACTATATACTTCCAAAAATATGAAAGAAAAGGGAATAGCCACTCTTCTCTACCTCCTACCTCTCCACAAGAGTTAATATTTCTTATTCTTTAAAATCTATATATTTATGTGTGTGTATATCTATAATGATATAGCTACATTTGGTTTTGATATATGTAAGAGATGTGAGGTCAGAAAATCAACAGGATTTATATAAGAGAAATTAAAGCATATAGTCTAAAAAATATATACATAAATGAACACATCAGCTTTGTTTATAATAGCCTAAAACTGCAAACATCCCAAATGTTCATCAACAGGTGAGTGAATATACAAATTGCAGTGTGTATGTACAATAGAATACTACTCAGCAATAAAAGGAAAAAGAACTATTAGTACTGCAATAAGACATACAAAACTCAATTATGCTGGGTGAAAGAAGGCATCTTTTAAAAAATAGATACTGTGTTTATATAAAATCATAAAAAGTACAAACTAATCTATAGTCCTCTCTTCTGTTACAACCATCTGCATGTACAGGTATCACCTAGCCATCTTCATGTTTGCCTGTGAAAATTGGTGTTCAGGGAACTGGCATGAGTGTTGATCCTCTGGCTATCTCTAATTGCTAAGAGTTATAAACTGCCTTTCATCTCGGACTCAAAAATCTCATGTCTTCTTCTAGTGCCCCAGGTTTTTTAGTTTACAAGTAGGATGATATACGAGATCTTTCACAGTTCTTGACAATGAGATGCCACTCTACCAGACCCACAAAACTAAAAGAAATAATATTGACAGGGATATGGTGCAATTGAAACTGTGATGCATCAATAATGGGAGTATGTTAATAAATTGGTTCTACCACTTTAAAAAGCTGTTTGGCAGGATCTGTTAAAGATATAACTATATTATATTTTACCAAAAATCTAGCAATTCCACTCACATAGAATGCCCATGAAAAATAAGTATGTTCAACAGAAGACAACTGTAAGAATGTTTGTAATTGTAATGCATTCTTCTGTCATTTATAACAAATTAATATAAAAATAATAATACATCTGGAGAGGATAAAAACAAAAAAAGAATGTATTTTTTTTATTCAAAATAACCCAAAAATCTAAAATCCACCCAAATATTTATCAATTAGTAGGGTTGATGAATAAATTGTGTATAGCAGTGAAAAAGAATGTATTGCTGTTAATAGACAACATTGAATATGAGAATTCAGATTTGAAAGAATATAAACTAGATGAAGTATTTACATTTATATAAAAATTAAGAAAAACAGTCACTACTATGATGATAGAATCAAAGTAGCAGTTACCTTTGGTAGGGCTATTGACTAAGGAAGCTTTTTATATCTTGATCCAAATGGTGGTCATGTGGTATGTACATATATAAAAGTTAATTGAGTACACTTTATGTATATAAATCCTACTGCAACTTTAAAAACAGATAAAAAATATATTTTGCCTCTTGTCTTTCTGGAAGGATTTTTTTCTTGTCATTGGTATAAAAATAAGTTATAGGAAACAAAGCCTTTATCTGAAATACCTACTTTTAATGTTGCTTAAAGACAACCTAATTGTAAAAATTGGATAGTTTACTTAAGGTGTTCCATTTTACTGAGAGTATAAACCAAAGATCAGTATCCAAACCAGCCAAACATTATTATTGCCACCAGATAATCCCATTCTCACCTCCAGTCCCAGGTAGCTAATAATCTATTTTCTGACTTTATAGATTTATATTTTCTAGACTTTTTAATTTAAATGGAGTCATACACTATGATTTCTGTCTGGTTTCTTTCACTTGCTGCTTTTAAGGTTAATCTGTGACAAAGAATGTATCAGTAGTTTGTTGCTCTTTATTTCAAGAGTCTTCCAAACATATGTGTCTGCCACATTTTACCTATCCATTTACCAATTGAGAGACATTTAAGTTATTTCCAATTTGGGGCAATTATGAATAGTGCTGTTACAAATATTTGCATTAAGTCTGGATAGACATATTTTCATTTCCCTTAGATAAACACCTAGGAGTAGAATTGTTGTATGATATGGCAAATTTATTTTTAACTTTTTTTAAAAAAATTGCCAAACTGTTTTTCAAAGTGATTATACAGTTCTGCATTTCTTTCAGCAAAGTACAAGTTTTCCTGTTTGTTTCTCCATATTTCCTTCCCCACTTGTTATTGTTTTATCTTTAGTATTGTTTGTAGTTATTCTAATAGGTGTGAAATGCTGTTTAATTGTGATTTCAATTTATATTTTGCTAATGCTTAATAATGTTGACCTATTTTGTGTATATATTAGCTATATACACATCTTCCTTAATGAAATTTCTGTTCAGATCTTTTTGTACATTTTCGTTTTTGATTCTTACTGATTTTTAAGAATGTGTTATATATTTTGGATACAATTTGTATCAGACATGTGTTTGCAAATATTTTCTCCCAATCTATTGCTTATCTTTTCATATTTTATTGGTATATTTTGAGTCACTAAAATTTCAAATTTTGGTGAGGTATATTTATCAAAATTTTTTTATGGACCATGCTTTTGGTATATTTTTTCCTTCTGATTTTAGTAGAAAGTACACTACTTACTTGGGTATTATAAAACAATGATTTCTTTGTTATTGAAGTTTTTTACAGTACTAAGGATTGGACCAGTTCTATCACTGAGCTGCATCCCCAGTCCTTTTTTTTTTAGTTGTACATGGCACAATACCTTTTTTGTTTATTTCTTTATGTGGTGCTGGGGATTGAACCCAGTGCCTCATGCATGCTAGCAAGCACTCTACCACAAGCCACAACCCCAGCCCCTCCCCAGTCCTTTTAATTTTTTATTTTGAGACAGGGTCTTGCTGAGTTGTAGAAGAAAATATTTCTTTCCTGTGCACAGGAAATTAAATTAATTAAATGAATTAATTCTTCCTTTTTTCCTTCTCCTTCCTCTCCCCCACATTAAAAATGAAAATGATTGTAGTATCCAAATTGTTTTGCTTGTAGACCTTGGTTGTTGATGATTTTTCATCCCATTATATTTAGGTTTTCTAGCCAGAAGAGGTTCTTAAGAAAAAGTGATAATACTTTTTTTAAAGAAAGGATAAAATGTAATATCAGAGACAAGTTAAATCCATCCTGGAACATAGGATTTTGTATTGTTGGAATAGTACACAAATTGATAGCTTTGAACAAGATACTTCATCTTAGGGGCTGGGTTTGTAGCTCAGTGGTAGAGCACTTGCCTAGCATGTGTGAGGCACTGGGTTTGATTCTCAGCACCACATATAAATAAATAAAATAAAGGTCTGCCAACAACTAATAAAAATATTTTTTAAAAAAGATACTTCATCAGAGGAGTATCTCCTGTCAGTGTTGAACAAAGTACAAACTGATTTACTCTTTCCTACAGGCAAGTAATAATATAGGTCAGGGAATAGTTTGTATTGGGTGGTTTTCTGTATCCAAAAACCATGGCTTCAGTTTGCTCACAAAAGACATGCAGGTAGGGAACTGTGACCACTGACAGAACAGGCCCAGTGGCTCGCGAAGGGGCAGAGCTGCCAACCACGCCTGCAAGGTAGGTGGACCTGCGACCCACCAGCAGAACAGGCGCAGTGGCCTGCTGAGGGGCAGAGCCGCCCCCTCCCCCCGTGCCTGCAAGGTAGGCGGAACTGTGACCACCGACGGAACAGGCCCAGAGGCCCGCAGAGGGGCAGAGCTGCCAACCACACCTGCAAGGTAGGTGGGCCTGGGACCCACTGGCAGAACAGGCGCAGCGGCCTGCTGAGGGGCAGAGCCGCCCCCGCCCCCCGCAAGGTAGGCGGAACTGTGACCACCGGCAGAATAGGCCCAGTAGCCTGCTGAGGGGCAGAGCCGCCCCCTCCCCCCGCGCCTGCAAGGTAGGCGGAACTGTGACCACCGACAGAACAGGCCCAGTGGCCCGTGGAGGGGCAGAGCTGCCAACCACGCCTGCAAGGTAGGCGGACCTCCGACCCCCCGGCAGATCAGGCCCAGCGGCCTGCTGAGGGGCAGAGCCGCCCCCTCCCCCCGCAGGCGCGGAAGGGGCCTGCAAGGTAGGCAGAACTGTGACCACCGACAGAACAGGCCCAGTGGCTCGCGGAGGGGCAGAGCCGCCCCCCCGCGCCTGCAAGGTAGGTGGACCTGTGACCCACCGGCAGGACAGGCACAGCATCCCGCGGAGGGGCAGAGCTGCCCCACGCGCCTGCAAGGTAGGCGGACCTGCGACCACCAACAGAACAGGCCAGACCTGCAACCGACAGACAGAACAGGCCCAATGGCCTGCGGAAGGGTAGAGCCGCCCCCCGCCCCCCGCGCCTGCAAGGTAGGCGGACCTGCGACCCACCGGCAGAACAGGCCCAGCGGCCTGCAGAGGGGCAGTGCCGCTGCCCGCGCCTGCAAAGTAGGCAGAACTGTGACCAGCGACAGAACAAGCCCAGCGGCCCGCAGAGGGGCAGAGCTGCCGCCCGCGCCTACAAGGTAGGCGGACCTGCTACCGAACAGCAGAACAGGCCCAGCGGCCTGCTGGCGTGGTAGGCACATTGCCCCAATTGGAGGAGGGGCAGAGCCGCCGCCCGCGCCTGCGAGGGAGACTTTGCAACTATACAAGAGCAATATAAATATATAGGGGGAAAACTCAATAGCACAACAGTTTCACCAAGCAGAAAGAAACGCGAACAGTATGAAGAGACAAGGAAAGAAAGGACCACAAGCAATGCAGGTCAACTCAACGTTAGAAGAGGTAATATCTGCAGCAGATGGAATGTCAGATAAAGAATTCAGGATATACATGCTTCAGATGATCTGGAGTCTCAAGGAAGACATCAGACAGCAAAATCAGACAATGAAAGATCACTTCAACATTGAATTACATAAACAAATCCAAGAAGCAAAAGATCAACTATACAGGGAGATAGAGGTTATAAAAAACAAACAAACAGAAATCCTAGAAATGCAGGAAGCAATAAACCAACTTAAAAACTCAATGGAGAATACTACCAGCAGAGTAGAACACTTAGAAGATAGAACATCAGACAATGAAGACAAAGTATTTCAACTTGAAAAGAACATAGACAGCTCAGCAAGACTGTTAAGAAACCATGAGCAGAACATCCAAGAAATATGGGATAACATCAAGAGACCAAACTTAAGAGTCATTGGGATACAGGAAGGGATAGAGGTTCAAACCAAAGGAATGAGCAATCTATTCAATGAAATAATACGAGAAAACTTCCCAGACTTGAAGGATGAGACAGAATCCCAAATCCTAGAAGCCTACAGGATGCCGAATGTGCAAAATCATAAGAGATCCACACCTAGACACATTATAATGAAGATGCCCAACATACAGAATAAGGAGAGAATTTTAAAAGCTACAAGAGAAAGGAAGCAGATTACATTTAGGGTAAGCCAATCAGGATAACAGCTGATCTTTCAACACAGACTCTGAAAGCTAGAAGATCCTGGAATAACATATTTCAAACACTGAAAGAAAATGGGTTCCAACCAAGAATTGTGTATCTAGCGAAATTAAGCTTCAGGATGGAAGATGAAATTAAAACCTTCCACGATAAAAAAAAGTTTAAAGAATTTGCAGCTAGAAAACCATCTCTTCAAAACATCCTTGGCAAAACATTACAGGAAGAGGAAATGGAAAATAACAATGAAAACCAACAGTGGGAGGTAGGACACTAAAGGGGGGAAAAATAATCAAAGAGGAAAACAAACCATGTTTAGTAACAGAAATAAACAAATATGGCTGGAAGAACAACCCATATCTCAATAATAACCCTAAATGTTAATTGCTTAAACTCACCAATTAAGGTGAGTTTCTACTAGTCTACAGGCTAGTTGAATGGATCACAAAACAAGACCCAACAATATGCTGCCTATAGGAGACGCATTTGATAGGAAAAGACATACATAGGCTGAAGGTGAAAGGTTGGGAAAAATCATATCACTCATATGGACTTCGGAAACAAGCAGGAGTGTCCATGCTCATATCAAATAAAATAGATTTCAAGCCAAAGTTAATCAAAAGGGATAAAGAGGGACACTACATACTGCTCAAGGGAACCATACACCAACAAGACATAACAATCATAAATATATATGCCCCAAACAATGGTGCAGCTATGTTCATCAAACAAACTCTTCTCAAGTTCAAGAGTCTAATAAACCACCATACAATAATCATGGGAGACTTCAACACACCTATCTCACCACTGGACAGGTTATTTGAATAAGGAAACTATAGAACTCAATAACACAATTAATAACCTAGACTTAATTGACATATATAGAATATACCACCCAACATCAAGCAGTTACACTTTTTTCTCAGCAGCACATGGATCCTTCTCAAAAATACATCATATATTATGTCACAGGGCAACTCTTAGACAATATAAAGGAGTAGAGATAATACCATGCATCTTATCTGATCATAATGGAATGAAACTGAAAATCAACGATAAAAGAAGGAAGGAAAAATCATGCATCACTTGGAGAATGAACAATAGGTTACTGAATGATCAATGGGTTATAGAAGACATCAAGGAGGAAATTAAAAAATTCTTAGAGATAAATGAAAACACAGACACAACATATCGGAATCTATGGGACACATTGAAAGCAGTTCTAAGAGGAAAATTCATTGCTTGGAGTTCATTCCTTAAAAAAAGAAAAAACCAACAAATAAATGATCTCAAACTTCATCTCAAAATCCTAGAAAAAGAAGAGCAAAACAACAGCAAAAGAAGTAGAAGACAAGAAATAATTAAAATCAGAGCTGAAATTAATGAAATCGAAACAAAAGAAACAATTGAAAAAATTGACAAAACTAAAAGTTGGTTCTTTGAAAAAATAAATAAAATCGACAGACCCTTAGCCATGCTAACAAAGAGAAGAAGAGAGAGAACTCAAATTACTAGCATACGGGATGAAAAAGGCAATATCACAACAGACACATCAGAAACACAGAAGATAATTAGAAATTATTTTGAATCCTTATACTCCAATAAATTAGAAGATAGTGAAGGCATTGATAAATTCCTTAAGTCATATGATCGGCCCAGATTGAGTCAGGAGGATATAGACAACCTAAACAGACCAATATCAATTGAGGAAATAGAAGAAAACATCAAAAGACTACCAACTAAGAAAAGCCCAGGACCGGATGGGTATACAGCAGAGTTTTACAAAACCTTTAAAGAGGAACTAATACCAACACTTTTCAAGCTACTTCAGGAAATAGAAAAAGAGGGAGAACTTCCAAATTCATTCTACGAGGCCAACATCACCCTGATTCCTAAACCAGACAAAGACATTTCAAAGAAAAAAAACTACAGACCAATATCTCTAATGAACCTAGATGCAAAAATCCTTAATAAAATTCTGGCGAATCGGATACAAAAACATATCAAAAAGATGGTGCACCATGATCAAGTAGGATTCATCCCTGGGATGCAAGGCTGGTTCAATATTCGGAAATCAATAAACGTTATTCACCACATCAATAGACTTAAAGATAAGAACCATATGATCATCTCGATAGATGCGGAAAAAGCATTTGACAAAGTACAGCATCCCTTTATGTTCAAAACTCTATAGAAAAACTAGGGATAACAGGAACATACCTCAATATTGTAAAAGCAATCTATGCTAATCCTCAGGCTAGCATCATGCTGAATGGAGAAAAACTGAAGGCATTCCCTCTAAAATCTGGAACAAGACAGGGATGCCCTCTCTCACCACTTCTGTTCAACATAGTTCTCGAAACACTGGCCAGAGCAATTAGACGAAAGAAATTAAAGGCACAAAAATAGGAAAAGAAGAACTTAAATTATCACTATTTGCAGTTGACATGATTCTATACCTAGCAGACCCAAAAGGATCTACAAAGAAACTATTAGAGCTAATAAATGAATTCAGCAAAATGGCAGGCTATAAAATCAACACACATAAATCAAAGGCATTCCTGTATATTAGCGACAAATCCTCTGAAATGGAAATGAGGACAACCACTCCATTCACAATATCCTCAAAAAATAAAAAATAAAATACTTGGGAATCAACCTAACAAAAGAGGTGAAAGACTTATACAATGAAAACTACAGAACCCTAAAGAGAGAAATAGAAGAAGATCTTAGAAGATGGAAAAATATACCCTGTTCATGGATAGGCAGAACTAACATCATCAAAATGGCGATATTACCAAAAGTTCTCTATAGGCTTAATGCAATGCCAATCAAAATCCCAATGGCATTTCTTGTAGAAATAGAGAAAGCAATCATGAAATTCATATGGAAAAATAAAAGACCCAGAATAGCAAAAACAATGCTAAGCAGGAAGTGTGAATCAGGCGGTATAGCGATACCAGACTTCAAACTATACTACAGAGCAATAGTAACAAAAACAGCATGGTACTGGTACCAAAACAGGCGGGTGGACCAATGGTACAGAATAGAGGACACAGAAACCAATCCACAAAACTACAACTATCTTATATTTGATAAAGGGGCTAAAAGCATGCAATGGAGGAAGGATAGCATCTTCAACGAATGGGGCTGGGAAAACTGGAAATCCATATGCAACAAAATGAAACTGAATCCCTTTCTCTCGCCATGCACAAAAGTTAATTCAAAATGGATCAAGGAGCTTGATATCAAATCAGAGACACGCCGTCTGATAGAAGAAAAAGTTGGCTATGATCTACATACTGTGGGGTCGGGCTCCAAATTCCTCAATAGGACACCCATAGCACAAAAGTTAATAACTAGAATCAACAAATGGGACTTACTCAAATTAAAAATTTTTTTCTCAGCAAAAGAAACAATAAGAGAGGTAAATAGGGAGCCTACATCCTGGGAACAAATCTTTACTCCTCACACTTCAGATAGAGCCCTAATATCTAGAGTATACAAAGAACTCAAAAAATTAGACAATAAGATAACAAATAACCCAATCAACAAATGGACCAAGGACCTGAACAGACACTTCTCAGAGGAGGACATACAATCAATCAACAAGTACATGAAAAAATGCTCACCATCTCTAGCAGTCAGAGAAATGCAAATCAAAACCACCCTAAGATACCATCTCACTCCAGTAAGATTGGCAGCCATTATGAAGTCAAACAACAACAAGTGCTGGCGAGGATGTGGGGAAAAGGGTACACTTGTACATTGCTGGTGGGACTGCAAATTGGTGCAGCCAATTTGGAAAGCAGTATGGAGATTTCTTGGAAAGCTGGGAATGGAACCACCATTTGACCCAGCTATTGCCCTTCTTGGACTATTCCCTGAAGACCTTAAAAGAGCATGCTACAGGGACACTGCTACATCGATGTTCATAGCAGCACAATTCACAATAGTAAGACTGTGGAACCAACCTAGATGCCCTTCAATAGATGAATGGATAAAAAAAATGTGGCATTTATACACAATGGAGTATTACTCTGCATTAAAAAATGACAAAATCATAGAATTTGCAGGGAAATGGATGGCATTAGAGCAGATTATGCTAAGTGAAGCTAGCCAATCCCTAAAAAACAAATGCCAAATGTCTTCTTTGATATAAGGAGAGTAACTAAGAACAGAGTAGGGACGAAGAGCATGAGAAGAAGATTAACATTAAACAGGGATGGGAGGTGGGAGGGAAAGGGAGAGAGAAGGGAAATTGCATGGAAATGGAAGGAGACCCTCAGGGTTATACAAAATTTCATACAAGAGGAAGTGAGGGGAAAGGGGAAAATAATACAAGGGGGAGAAATGAATGACAGTAGAGGGGGTAGAGAGAGAAGAGGGGAGGGGAGGGGAGGGGAGGGGGGATAGTAGAGGATAGGAAAGGCAGCAGAATACAACAGACACTAGTATGGCAATATGTAAATCAATGGATGTGTAACTGATGTGATTCTGCAATTTGTATACGGGGTAAAAATGGGAGTTCATAACCCAGTTGAATCAAAGTGTGAAATATGATATATCAAGAACTATGTAATGTTTTGAACAACCAACAATAAAAAAATTTAAAAAAAAAGACATGCAGGTAAGCTAAAACCAAAACAAGTCATTTATTTTCAAAATTAATAGATTATAGGTTTTAAATATTTCCAGAATGTAGAGAAATAAAATTACTTTCACAGAGAATTAGCTTGTACAAAGTGAATAATGTAGCTGATAAAACTATAACCTCTAAATGCTTAAATGATTAGATATCTAAATTATTTGTTAAAATAAATATTCTTAGCTCAAGACAGTCCTGTCATTTATTTTAGCTCTACATATACATATTTTCCTTTACTAATTGTACATAAAAGTGGTTCCCCAATCTCAAATCTCCTTGTTGAACAGAAATAACTAAGGATTTCAAATATGAAATGAGCTTGAAATAGGAAAACATTTTCTATATTCATACATAATAAACTGTTCTAAACATATAAATAAGTAAAGGGTGGGGGATGGGGAGTAATGAAGTTAGTAACAAAAACCTTGATCAAATCCAACTTTTAGCTATATATACTGTTAAACTCCTCACTCCCCTTCTTTTAAGATCCGTAGAGGCAAGAGAAAGGGCAAGTACTGAGGACTGAATTAGAGAATATTATATTCTATGCTTTTATAATTATATCAAAATGAATCCTAATATTATGTTTAACTAAAAAGAATCAATAAAAAAATCACAACCAAAAATAAATAAGTAAATTTGTAATTTTTCCTTCTTTTTTAAACTTAAGCTTAATATGAGTAATATGAGTATTTCAGAGACCAAATAATATTGAAAAATGCTGTAAAAACATGCCATTTGATTATTTTTAAAATCCTTAGGGAATAATTTTTCATTAGTCCTTCCATGTTACAGACTTAGAAGAGAATCATCTTCTTTTGCCTGAGTTTCTTGACATCTTTATAGGACCACATCTTCTGACATGAATAGACAATAGTCAAGGAATAATTAAAAGTCATTTCGGCTACTGCCATATTGAATTCTAAGTAATAAAACTATTTGTATTATTACATAATCCCAAGACCCTTGATTTTAAAAAAGTGGGGTAGGTAGGCATGCTTGTATGCTTGTTCTTTTCTTTTCTCTTTCTTTCTTTCTTTCTTTTTCTTTCTTTTTTTTTGTTGTTGTTGTTGGGGGAAGTGGCACTGGGGATTAAAGTCAGTGTCTTTTGTATACTGAGCATGCATTCTGCCACTAAGCCACATCCCTAGCCCCTGGACTTTGGCCTTTTTATAACATTTTTACTTCTGTGGACAGTGGAGTCAGCACATGTGTAAATGTCTATGTAGAGTTATTTAAAATTTTTTTTCCAAGTCTTTTATTCACTTGTAACATATAGAGGAAATATGTATTATGAAATTATTAAAATAATTATATTTTATTAACTTCATTAAAACAGACGTTTGATAATATAAGTATAAATATATTACTCCAATAGATTTAGCTATATACTGTTAGATTCTCAAAAATTCTTTAGATAGATGTACCAATTAAAAGTTTCATGTTCCACGTGAGAGGATAGTACATTTTACTGAAAACAAAAACTTTTTCATTTGAATAATGAAGTCATTGAGGCTGAGTTTTGGCAGTCTGCAGCATTAGGACTTTGGTTTTTCTCAGAGTAGTTCAATTTTCAGAATAAAAAACATAAATGTTCATACACCTTTAAAATAAAATTCTAAATTATGAAAAGTTTAAATTATGGATTGCCTTTTTTTGAGCCTATGAGTTGGAAAGAAGTAGACCATTGTGGCATTGTGGTTGCATGCAGAAATTATCAGAGTAGCCTGTATGGTCATTCTTTATATCTTAAAATGAGATTGGCAATGACTTGGAGGGATGTGGGAAACAGGAAATGTTTGCTTGCAACAGCTGTCCTCAGTGCTTTATGTAAGAATGAGGGGTCTATCAGGGAATTCACACAGACAACAAAAAGTCAGTTAAAATATAAACTCTCACCATCTACTTGTTATTGCTTGGAGCTGTACATTTTCCTGAGAATATTAAGAATCAGGTAAATGTAGAATGGGAATTTAGAGGGATTTAAATGAGTCTAACTATAATGCAGATTTTACAAAAAAAAATTTACAAATGGGCTTTCAGTCAGAATGTTGGCTTTATATATCAAAGGTATAAGGACAGCAGAATGGCTTCTTACCCAGGAAGTAGCAAACAGAAGTGTCAGTCTAGGCTCCCTGCTTAGGTCATCCAGAATAATAATTGGGTTACCGTATCTATTTGTATTAGTTGCAATTGATATAAGAAATAATTCAAACTGACTTCCAAACTCAATATAGAGTTGTCTCTGAAATTTTTTATGCCAAATGTTTTCTGCTGGATTTTTTTTTTCTGCTCACTCACAGTACATTTAAATACCTTAACTTTTTAAAAAAGTATATCAGTTAAATGTTCTATGACCAAGTGACTCTCAGCTGTTCCAATCTGATAAAAATCGCCTTCCTTCCCTCTTCCCACTTCCTCATCTAAAGCAAGGCAGATTTTGTGAATTTCCTTTTTAAAGCTTTTTCCTTTTATATAAAATTTTTATTGTAGATTTGTTTTCTATTTATTTTTTTTTAATATTTTATTGTTGGTTGTCCAAAACATTACATAGTTCTTGATATATCATATTTCACACTTTGATTCAAGTGGGTTATGAACTCCCATTTTTACCCCGTATACAGATTGCAGAATCACATCAGTTACACATCCATTGATTTACATGTTGCCATACTAGTGTCTGTTGTATTCTGCTGCCTTTCCTATCCTCTACTATCCCCCCTCCCCTCCCCTCCCCTCCCCTCTTCTCTCTCTACCCTCTCTACTCTCATTCATTTCTCCCCCTTGTATTTCTAAAATTCACTCAAACTCACCTAATTATCTCTTATACTTATATCTGGTAAGCATCCACTAAATGTTACAGTATTAATTTAATCTAATAGAATTGTCTCCCAAAATTGCACTACAGTTTCACAGTAAGAATGGCACTATGCCATAGAAATATATGTGTCCTTATAGAGCTGTCATTGGTCTAGATGTATAGGATGATGATGTTCAAGGAATTGTTGCTATAGCTACCTCCTTCAGAATTACCCTACAAAAATTAATTTGTTGTTCATTGATTGTTTAAATGTAGCTGATACATAAAGTTTATGTATAATACGAGATTCAATTATAAACAAGTATATATTGAGCATGCATTATATTGCCAGACACTGTTCAAAGTGCTTAAGTATCATTAAGTAACAAAACAAAGATTCCCACAATTGTGCAGCTTTGCATTTTCCTTGGAGGAATTAAAATAACATAAGTAATTTATATAGTATAATAGATAATGATATATGCTGTGGACAAAGGTAAAGTAAGATCAGCAATGCCTGAAGGAAGGTATTGTGAACATCATTAAGCTAAGCATATTATTGCAGTGATGTCTATTACATAGAAAATAAGAAATAAGAAAATAAAGCAATGAGAATGAGGCCAGGCAGATTACTAAATCTAGGTAGTAGTCTAGAATTCATTTCTATAGTGAGCATTGTGTGCAGGACACTCTGATTTACTTTGAAGGGTGAAGTTGATCAAAGATGAATTAAATGTTGACTCTTGCCCTCAAGACCTATTGCAATTAATGAGGAAAGACAGATATGTAAACAAAACTAAATAGTAGTTCTAAACAGCAATATACATATGGTTGCTGAAAGGAAAAAGCAATTAATTTGTCTGGGAGATGAACCAGGAAAGCAGAGAAAGGTTTAGCCCAAGCAAAGTTTTTACAAAGGGTAAAATAAGATTGATAAAATATAACAAAGAACTTTTCTGAGAAAATACTTGAAAATAGAGAAGATTCAGATGATTGTGAGGAAGAGGTTAATGTAATCCCATTTGTCTCTTTTTGCTTTTGTTTCCATTGCTTTTGGGTTCTTTTTTTTTTTTTTAAATTCCTTATACATTCTCCAATTTTTTTCCTAGTAAGCATCTAATTTCATTCTTTTGCATATAGATATTTGCCTTTCCCAGACCATTTACTAAAGAGACCATCCTTTCCCCTTTGTGAGTTTTCAGCCCTTTTATTGAAGATCAGATGGCAACCGATATATAGTTTCATTTCTGGGCTTTCTATTCTATTCCACTGGTATGTGTGTCTTTTTATGCCAACACCATGTTGTGTTGATTACTGCAGCTTTGTATAGTATATTTTATGTCAGCTGGTATAATGCTTCCTGCTTTGTTCCTTTTGCTCAAGATTACTTTGGCTATTCAGGATCTTTTGTGTTGCCATACAAATTTTAGCATCTTCTTTTTTCTGATTCTCTGAAGTACATCATTGGCATTTTGATAGAGATTTCATTGACTAGAGATTATTTTGGGTGGTATTGACTTTTAATATTATTGATTCTTCCAACCATGAGCACAGGATATTTTTCCATTTTGTGTGTACATATTGCCTTTAATTTCTTTCATCAGTATTTTTATTATTTCCATTGTAGAGCTGTTTCGTCTTCCTGGTTAAATGTATTCCTAGGATTTTATTGATTGATTGATTTTTGTGGCTATTGTAAATGGGATTGCTTTATTTCTTTTTTAGATAATTCACTATTGGTATATGGAAACATAACTGATTTTTAACATTGATAATGTATCCTGCAACTTTGCAGAATTTGCTTATTTGCTAATGTTTTTAAGTAGAATCTTGGAGGGATTTTTTTGTATAAAAGATCATGTCATCTATAAACAGCAAGAGTTTAACTTTTTCATTTCAAATTTGGATGCCCTTTAATTATTTTCCTTGCCTGATTGCTGTGGCTAGGACTTCCAGTAATACATTGGATAAAAGTGGTAGAAGTGGGTATCCTTATCTAGTTCTAGCTTTTAAGATTTTATTTGAATATTAAAATGTGAATAGAAGAGTCTCATTAACCTTCTTTCAAATAAATTACTCTTCAGTTTATCAGCTTAAAAAGTATCCTATAAGTCTTTATTTTCTTATTAAAAATAAATAAATAAAACATTTTAGGCTTTGGGGCCAGGGGAGGTGGTGTTATTTTTATTTTAGTGCTTGGAACTCAGCACAACATAAAAAAATAAATGTCATGCTATCCATTTGCAACTATTAAAAAAAGTTAAAACAACAAACCATGGGGAGCCAGGCACAGTGATGCACACCTGTAATCCCAGTGGCTTAGGAGACTGAGGCAGGAGGATCAAAGCCAGCCTCAGCAACTTAACAAAGCCTTTAGCAACTTACTGAGTCTATCTCAAAATAAAACAGTCTGGGGATGTGGCTCAGTGGTTAAGAGGCCTTGTTCTGATACGGTCCTGACATTTTTCACTAACAGTTTTGTTATATTTATTGAGTGAATAAATGAATGAGAAAGTTAATGAATTAATGTCATCTCCCAAGGTCAGTCACCATTAACAACTTATTTGTGAGTGTATGGATATAACTTTACTTACTGTCATCAAGCTTGTTTCCTTACATTGAGAGAATTCTAGGCTGTTTCCTTTTCGGGCTCATTTATAATCAGCTATAGGTAAAATAATATATGTCATAGGTGGTAAAAGTGGATTATAAAATCTACAAAGCAAAGCACCATGTCATTTTCTATAACTCTCAACATATGATGCAGTTTCTTACTTATAAAAGTACTCTCTAGGAATTTGATGGCAAAACATTTGAGGGCAGCAACCATAAAAAGATAAGCCATCAATAATGAGAAGATGGTATCTAATATTTTCAAGGAAAAAAACACAGATACTCAAGAATTTATTGAAATTTGAGACATTCATGTAAAGTGAATTTTTCATTTCACTGTTAATTTTCAGGAGAAACATGTTTACTATTTCAATAACAACGAAACTTCCCTTTTGATGCAGCTTTCATGATTAGGCAGGCATTCAGAAGCACAATGACATTTCAAGTTCTTGGACTGGCATTTTATTTATTTTTCACTTTAAATCAAATAGTTTTTACCATATACAACTTAATAAAATGAGATTTTTATGTTTATCTAGTTTGTTTGTTTCTGTTTGCTATTTGAATAAGAAATATTATATTATATTCCTCTATTTAAGGTTATAGAACTTCTTAGCAAATACAGACTTGTGATGTTCTGTCTTAAAGCTGCAATCAAAATGAAAGAACAAGTTTAAAAAAATGTAGTTAGCTTTTTAATGGCATAAAATGTGTGCATATTATATATTAAACATATGTAGTTTGGGTTTGGTTTGGTACGGTACTGGGGATTGAACCCAGGGACACTAAACCACTGAGCCACATCTCCATTCCCTTATTTATATTTTATTTAGAGACAGGGTCTTGCTGAGTTTCTCGGGGCCTTGCTAAGTTGCTCAGACTAGCTTTGAACTTGTAATCCTCCTGCCTCAGTCTCCCAGTTGCTGGGTGTGTGCCACTGAGGCTGGCTCCACACATGGTCATTTGTGTTGGAGTGAATTTACAAATTAAGATTATAAGTTTTGCAAGATATAGAGTAGGTAAAGGAATTTTCATATTTTAACTTAATTTTTCTTTCTTGTCAGCCACCAGCTCTGCCCACTTGGAGGACCTTGCATACTTGGATGAGCAAAGACATACACCTTTGAGAACTTCTCTTCGAATGCCAAGACAGAGTATGGGTGGTGCACGCACACAGCAGGATTTAAGAGGTTAGAACCATGGAAGGGCTTTAGGGATACCTGGTAACAAATGAAAGTGGGCAAAAGCCCAAAAGTTCCATTTTTTCCCCATATCCAAACTTACTTAAGCCTCCCTTAAATAATTAATATTTCAATTATTATTTAATATTCATAATTCAATATTTATTAAATTTTATTATTTAGTAATTAGATCATAGAGATTTTAGCATATGACTAATTAATTCTATAAATAGATTGGTGATTACAAATATTTCTATAATAAGAATAATCACTGAAAGCAACAAGTCCTTGAAATTCTGAAAGAAAACAAATGTTAAAGACTGGAGGAAATAACTTTTTGAAGATGGAGGATTTCAGATTAACTGTTGACCAACTTCAGCCCTAATCATATTGTTCGACTACATTGAACTTTGTACTTAGAATTATGTATTTAGAATTGAGAGAATTTTTTTCATTTTCATTCTAATGGCCATTCCTTGTAACATGCAATACTTTATTTTCTTGGAGTTTCCAGCAGTACCTCTAATTCTTTCCTAGCAACAACTTATCCTTTCCCACTTAGGCACCTGAATTTTTGTGTATTTGTTGTTTTTTGTTTTGTATATTAGAGATTGAACCTAGGAGCACTTAACCTCTGAGCCACATCCCCAGCCTGATTTTTATTTTGTATTTTGAGACAGGGTCTTTCTGAGTTGCTCAGGGCCTCACTAAGTTGCTGAGGCTGGCTTTGAACTCATAATCCTCCTGCTTCAAATCTCCCAAGCTGCTGAGATTACAGGCATGTACCACTGTGCCCAGCCTATTTCTTTTATCTTCTTTGTGGCCATGCTACATTCTTCTACAAGCAGGAACCTGATCTTTTCAGATTTTCATTTTGTTATAATAATGGTCTGGTTAAAGCGTGTATTATTGGTATCTGTGCCTCTTGTTTACTCAGAATGTACCAAACTGCCTCTGATAGTTTTAGCAGGTCTATTTTCCTCTAATAAATAGTGATCCATAATTTTACTGTATCAAGCATATTTTTTATCTTATATATTTTTTCATCTTTCCTTTGCTTTCCCTCTTCTCCTTTGTCCTATATCCTGCCCTAAGCAGGGCAGGATGCTTAACTCCCACAGGAAGAAATTTATACATGGCTGCTGTCCATTTTGCTAACAGTTTTTCAGTGATGGTTAAGGAAATAGTGTAAAATAATTGATTGTATGGCTACAGTTACCACACTTCCATCAAAATAGTTGATGGCCTTAGTCATAGTTTCAGTTCCTAAACCTTTTTGTCCATCCTGATTGCTGCTTGGTATAGGCAGTTGTGTGTTTCCAGTCCAGAAAATGGAATTATGTCAAATACTACTTTAGATTATATCCAAAACCTGAATAAATTTACCAAATAATTTATTTGTGCAAAGACCACAGTGCACTACACCATAATAAAGAAAATTAGACAGAACTACTGATTCATTCAGACATTCAAATTTATTTGAAAATCTGCCACATTGTCATCCCCTTGCATTTCACTACTGAAAAAATACTGATGTTATTAATATTATTTTTCATTTTTAAAAAATTATTGCATCATGGGTGTTATACTACATGGAAAACAAAATCAACCGATTTCAGTTGTGTTATTTTGGGAATTCTTCATTTTGAGTTATACTGATACTTGATAGCACATTTCTGCTTCTAGTATCTAAAGGTTTAATAAATTTTTGACAGACACGTTTTAACTTGATATTTGCACACAGATATCAGTTGTATCTAAAATATAACAAGATCTTTTCCATTATATTGCACTTCAGCCAGAACATTTAGTCAAACAACAAAACTACGTCCAAAAATTTTTTTCAAACATACTTACTTCTTTAGGAAGTTCTCCATCTGAGTAATGTATTTATAATAATACTAATTTCATAACCCTTACAGGAAGTGTCTTGGCTTACTTTTTATGTTAACACTTATGCTGAAGTTTGTCCAGTGATGAAAGTGCTATAATATTTGTGTTTCAGTTCCTTGGTGTTATCTTTATTTTTCAAGAGCTTCTCTCTCTCTCTCTCTCTCTCTCTCTCTCTCTCTGTGTGTGTGTGTGTGTGTGTGTGTAAGTTATAGATGGACACAATACCTTTATTTTATTTGTTTATCTTTCTAATGTGTTGCTCAGGATCAAACCCAGTGCTTCACAAATGCTAGGCAAGTGCTCTACCACTGAGCCATAACCACAGCCCCAAGAGCTTTTCTCTTAACAGTCTAAATGGTTAGAACATGCCATTCTAGTCGGTGCATTGATCCATTGATCCATTTAGGAATACTGACGTCTTCTAAGTTAACATATTCTAATTCAGAACTTAGAGGCCCTGGAGAATAATCTTCTCTTAGAAGGTAATATGTTATCTTAGTCACTGTTTACAAATGAATTGTATGACTTATTATGACTTAAAGCACATTAAGAAGAAAAGAAAACAAACTTGAAAAGAAAAACTTCCCTTAGGTTTCTGTAGTCCTCCTTGGCAGCCTTTATAACTTGTGATTATTATAGCCAAATATTGCACTTTATTGTAAGAAAATATTTAGATTGTTTCCCTGGAATAATTTTTTAAAACATGTTACATCATACTTTATAATTTTCAAGTAAAAGAACATATAAGTTGCAGCCATATTTCGGTTTTACATCCTTTTATTCTAATTATTATCAGAGTAGAACTATCTTATTCCCCAAAAGTAAAAAAATAATATGAGCTTTTTAAAATATGCATGAAAGTGTATATTTCCACATTACAGGTATCTTTCTACATTTTAAAGTATTACTCAGGTTCTCTGAAATAGTATTTTAGTCACAATTCCAATATTAAATGATTCTGGATCTTTAGAAATTATATTTGATATTCTTGTACACTGTGGTATATCCAGAGGTAACTAAGTTTATTGACTGATTCCAAATATAAAAACTGTCTGAAATAATGTCTGCCAGAGAAAAGTCTTAAGAGCATTTTGAGATGGCAGGCATTTATTGGAGTTTCATATAGATAGAGTTTTGCACTATTCTGTTTAGAGCAGTGTTTCTCAAACTTTTTGGTCCCAGGACCCCTTTACACTCTTAAAATATTGTGGATGACCCTAAAAAGCTTCTTATTTATATGGATGAAATTGGTATTTACCATATCATAAATTAAAACTAATATACAAAATATTAGTTTTTAACTGTTATATATAATAATGTATTTTTAAATAATACAGATTTTTTAAATATCCATATATTTATTTTTTATAAACAGCAATAGATGTATTCATTGCATGTTAATATCATGTAAGCTATGGAAAATTCCACTGTACATTTGTGAGAGAATAACAGTAGAAAAAGAAAAATAGTCTCTTATAAAAATAATTTTGACTTTGAGGACCACGAGAACATGTCCTGAGAACCCCCAAGGATAACCATTTCACACTTTAAAAATCAATAGTTTATAGAGTATGCCATTGTAGTTGAAGATAAGTTTTGCCTCAAGGACCATACAGTCTGTTTACAGAAATGGAAAAAAAAAGTTGTTGGAAGTTGCTCATGAACATAGCTAAAAAAAAAAAGAGCATAGGCACAGTTTAATAACTGCCTTAAATAACTGAATTGTTTAATCTGAATTTTGACTTCTGATGTAGAAATTGTTGGAGATTTGGATCTTTTACTAGGGTGTCAATATCTGCTTCATTAGTAAAAAAATCAGATTTTTTTAAACTTTTCAAGGCAGCTGTTTTGAACAACTGTTCTACTGAAATTGATACTTCCAGAAACCTAACCCAACAGTGGGGAGAAGGTCACATAAGTGCACTGTTCAGGATCACTTTGCAGCAAGTTAGCAAATTTCTAGCTGTCAGCCATCCAAAAGCTTGAGCTGTAATGCTAAAATAGTGCCTTTTCTAGTCCAAAAGTCTAATATTTTTGATGGGTATAACATTGAATTAATTTAACTTTATTAAAAATTTTAATTCAGGCTGGGATTGTAGTTCAGTGATAGAGTTCTTGCCTACCATGTGTGAGGCATTAGGTTCAATTCTCAGCACCATATATAAATAAGTAAAATAAAGGACCATTGACAATTAAAACAAAAAAAATATATAAAAAAATTAACTCAAGGCTTTAAAATTATTTTGGAATTCTACCTTTTAATTTAATCACCATTATGTTAGTATGAAGTTGTGCTTAGAAGTTATCTACCTGAAACCTCTTAACTTTGTTTGACCATCTTAATGAAATCTCTTAATCCACAGAAAAAGAAACTATATTTGCTACTTATTGAAAAGAATGAAGAGCTAATTGGATTTTATGAATAAGTGTAATAACTTGTGTAAAGGGAACCAGTAGGAGTTTTAAAAGTATACAAAGCAAGTGCTAGCATGATGACTTCATATAGTAGTTACTTGTGGAAAATTAATAACAAATTATTAATAAGCCCCTAACCTGCCTGGTGTTAAATTATAATCACACACCTCTGCTCAAAGACATTACGCATTACTAATTAAAATTTCATTTTTCAATATACATTGGTTTTCTTACGACTTACTAAATCCCATTATGTAAAGGTCATTCAGAGACTGTGATTGGTTAATTGTGGCTTTAATGGAGGATGGAGGGCATATGTGTAGATGATAGTCTGATTCACTGGCAAAATTGATGTGAAATTGTCCCTGACACAGTTAACTTGGCTTTGTCAAAGTAATGAGTTTAATTTTTATCAAATAAAATCAATGCCTCACACTGTTTATAAGTCCATTACTTTTCTGAAACAATGAATCCTTTATGAAGCTGACTAAGAAGCATGTCACAAAGCTAAATGCTCTTGAATTAGCCCACTGAGTCACACACCCCTGAGGTTGCTTAGTCATCTTATTGCCTGGCTGAGTCTCACATTTACAAGGGACTATTTCCATCAATCTTTTTTATCTCATTGTTCATTATTTTATTTTTACAAGATTAAATTTTCTTCTTAGGTAAATTCAAAATCCAGAGATAAGGCCACATGCATGAAACTACCTATATAAAAATGTTAGATGGGCAGATTATAAGCTTTATGAGGGTTTTCCCTTCACCCCTATCCAGCTCTTTTGCAAAGACCCCCAAAAGTTGAAAATGCAATACTTATCCCAAGTACCACCAAAAAATAAAAATTTAAAAGTAAAACCAAAAACAAAGGAAAATACAAAAGTTAAACTAAATGTTTTTGAATGTCTGTTAGAAACTAGTCTGTACTTTTTTGAGTAGTCTGATTATAGTTTTTTAAAACAAGTCACTACTTCTTAAAGTAGCTCCAAATACACACAAATCTGGTTATTATGTAAACCAGTTTTATTTGGTAAATTACACTTTAGAGTTGGAAAGCACAGACAGTAGCTACTATACAAGAAGTTCCCCCACAAGAACTGAACGAGAGAAATAACCTCTGAGAAAAGAAGAATCTATATAAGTCACTTAATCTTCTAAGTGGCACATAATGACCTCTTGCATTAAAGAAAACCTGTGGCATAACATGAAAGAAATTCTGACATCTAACTCTATGTGATATAAATCACTGAAAATTTTTTTGCTTTCTTTTTAAAATTTATTTATTTGGTGTAATTTGTTATACATGACAACAAAATGCATTTCAATTCATAGTACACATATAGAGCACAATTTTTCATGTCTCTGGTTGTACACAAAGTAGAGTCACACTATTTGTGTCTTCACACATGTACTTGGGGTAATGATGTCCATCTCATTCCATCATCTTTTCTACCCCCCAGCCCCCTCCCTACCCCTCCCTTCCCTTTGCCCTGTCTAAAATTCCTCCATTCCTCCCATGCTCCCCCAGCATCCACATTATGAATCAGCATCCTCATATCAGAGATAACATTCTGCATTTGTTTTTTGGGGATTGGCTTACTTCACTTAGCTAATATTTTCCAACTCCATCCATTTACCTGCAAATGGCATAATTTTATTGTCTTTTAATGCTGAGTAATATTCCATTGTGTATATATACTGCAGTTTCTTTATTCATTCAGCTACTGAAGGGCATTTAGTTTGGTTCCACAATTTAGCTATTGTGAATTGTGCTGCTGTAAACATTGATGTGGCTGAATTACTATCATATGGTGGTATAAACCAAGGAGTGGGATAGCTGGGTCAAATGGTGGTTCCATTCCAAGTTTCCCAAGGAATCTCCATACTGCTTTCCATATTAGTTGCACCAATTTGCAATCCCACCAGCAATGTATGAGTGTGCCTTTCTCCCCACATCCTCACCAACACTTATTGTTGTTTGTATTCTTAATAGCTGCCATTCTGACTGGAGTGAGATGAAATCTTAGAGTAGTTTTGATTTGCATTTCTCTAATTGCTAGAGATGTTGAATATTTTTTCATATGTTTATTAATTGAGTGTATGTCATCTTCTGAGAAGTATCTGTTCAGGTCCTTGGCCCATGTATTGATTGGGTTATATGGTTTTTTTGGTGTTAAGATTTTTGAGTTCTTTATATATCCTAGAGCTTATTGCTGTATCTAATGTGCATGTGGTAAAAATTTGCTCCCATTCTGTAGGCTCTCTATTCACCTCACTGTTTCTTTTACTGAGAAGAAGCTTTCTAGTTTGAATCCATCCCATTTATTGATTCTTAATTTTATTACTTGTGCTATAAGAGTCTTATTAAGGAAGTTAGGGCCTAATCCAACATGATGGAGATTTGGGCCTACTTTTTCTTATATTAGGCGCAGGATCTCTGGTTTAATTCCTAGGTCTTTTATCCTCTTGAGTTGAGTTTTGTGCATGGTGAGAGATAGGTGCTTAATTTAATTTTGTTGTATATGGAGTTCTAATTTTCCCAGCACCATTTGTTGAAGAGCCTATCCTTTCTCCAATATAGGTTTTTGGCACCTTTGTCTAATATGAGATAACAGTATGTATGTGGGTTTGTTTCTGTGTTCTCTATTCTGTACCACTGGCCTACCAGTCTATTTTGGTGCCAATACCATGCAGTTTTTGTTACTATTGCTCTGTAGTATAGTTTAAGATCTGGTATAGTGATGCCACCTCCTTCACTCCTTTTTTTTTTTTTTTTTTTTTCTTTTTTTTGGTGCTGGGGATTGAACCCAGGGCCCTGTGCATGCAAGGCAAGCACTCTACCAGCTGAGCTATATCCCCAGCCCTTGCTTTACTCTTCTTCCTAAGGATTGCTTTAGCTGTTCTGGGTCTCTTATTTTTACAGATGAATTTCATGACTGCTTTTTCTATTTCTATGAGGATTGTCTATTGGGATTTTGACTGGAATTGCATTATGTGTGTATAGTGCTTTTGGTAGTATGGTCATTTTGACAATATTAATTCTGCCTATTTAAGAACAGAAGATGTTTCCATCTTCTAAGGTATTCTTTAGTTTCTTTAGCATTCTGTAACTTTCATTATAGAGGTTTTTTAATCCTCTTTCATTAAGTTGATTCCCAGGTGTTTTGTATTGTTTCGTATTTTCTTGAGACTATTGTAAATGAAGTAGTTTTCCTAGTTTCTCCTTCTCATGATATGTCACTGATGTACAGAAATGCCTTTGATTTATTGGTGTTGATTTTATATTCTGCTACTTTACTGAATTCATTTATTAGTTCTAGAAGTTTTCTGATGGAATTTTTTGTATCTTCTAGGTATAGAATCATATGGTTGGCAAATATCGATAATTTAAGTTCTTCTTGTCAGTATCCCTTTAATTTCTTTCATCTGTCTAATTGCTCTGGCTAGTTTCAAAAACTGTGTTAAATAGAAGGAGTGAAAGAGGGCATCCCTGACCTGTTCCAGTTTTTAGAGGGAATGCTTTCAGTTTTTCTTCATTTGGAAAGATGTTGGCCTGGGGCTTAGCATAGATAGCTTTTACAATGTTGAGATATGTTCCTGTTATCCCTAGTTTTTCATGTTCAAAACACATGAAAGGGTACTATATTTTGTTGAATGCTTTTTCTGCATCTATTGAAATGATCATTTGATTCTTATCTTTAAGTCTATTGATGTGATGAATTATATTTATTGATTTCCGTATGTTGAAACAACCTTGCATCGCTGGGACGAACCCCACTTGATTGTTGTGCCCAACTTGGTTGTTATGTGTTTGTTTTCGATTTGCCAGAATTTTATTAAGAATTCTTGCATCTATGTTCATTAGCAATATTGGTCTGAAGTTTTCTTTCTTTGAGGTGTCTTTGTCTGGATTTGGAATTAAGGTGATATTAGCTTCATAGAATGAATTTGGTAGTGTTCCCTCTTTTTCATTTCATGAAATAATTTGAGGAGTATTGGTGTTAGTTCTTCTTTGAAGGTCTTGTAGAACTCAGCTGTGTATCCATCAAGTCCTGGTTGGTAAGCTTCTGATGACGTCTTCTATTTCATTGCTTGAAACTGATCTGTTTAACTTGTGTATATCATGCTGATTCAGTTTGGGAAAATCATATGACTCTAGAAATTTGTGTCTTCGATATTTTCTATTTTATTGGAGTACAAATTTTCCAAATAATTTCTAATTATCTTCTGTATTTCTGTAGCATCCTTTGCAATATTTCCTTATTTTTATCATGGATGTTAGTAAATTGAGTTTTCTCTCTCCTTCTCTTTGTTAGCATAGCTAAGGGTTTATTAATTTTATTTATATTTTCAAAGAACCAACTTCTTGCTTTGTCAATTTTTTCAGTTGTTCCTTCTGTTTCAATTTCATTGATTTCAGCTTTATTTTATTATTTCCTGTCTTCTACTGCTTTGGGTGTTGATTTGTTCTTCTTTTTCTTGGGCTTTGAGATGTAATGTTAGGTCATTTATTTGTTGACTTTTTCTTCTTTTAAGGAATGAATGCCATGGAATGAACTTTTCTCTTAGTACTGCCTTCATAGTGTCCCAGAGATTTTGATACGTTGTATCAGTGTCCTCATTTACCTCTAAGAATTTTTTAATCTCCTCTTTGATATCTTTTACAACCCATTGTTTACTCATTAGCATATTATTTAGTCTCCAGGTGTTGGAGTAGCTTCTATTTTTTATTTTTCATTGATTTCTAATTTTATTTCATTATGATCTAAAGTAATGCAGGGTAGTATTGCTTTGTGGCATCACATATGGTCTATTTTAGAGAAGGATCCATGTGCTGCTGAGAAGAAAGTGTATTCACTCATTGATGGATGAAATATTCTGCATATATCTGTTAAGTCTATGTTATTGATTGTATTATTGAGTTTCATAGTTTCTTTGTTTAGCTTTTGTTTGGAAGATCTATCCAGTGGTGAAAGAGGTGTGTTAAAGTCACCCAGAATTATTGTGTTGTGGTCTGTTTGACTCTTGAACATGAGAAGAGTTTGTTTGACGAACCTAGATGCTCCATTTTGGGGGGCATATATATTTATAATTATTATATCTTGTTGATGTCTGTTTCTCTTAAGCAGTATGAAATGTCTTTCTTTATCCCTTTGGATTAACTTTGGCTTGAATTCTACTTTATTTGATATGAGGATGGAAACCCATGCTTGTTTCTGCAGTCCATGTGAGTGGTATGTTTTTTCCCAACCTTTCACCTTCAGTCTGTGGATGTCTTTACCTATGAGATCAGTCTCTTGAATGCAGCATATTGTTGGGTTCTTTTTTTAAATCAATCTGCCAGTCTATGTCTTTTGATTGGTTTTTGATTTAATTTTTAGGCCATTAACATTCAGGGTTATTATTGAGACATGATTTGTATTCTGGGTCATATTTGGTTTTTTTTAAGTATTTAACTTGACTTGGTTTCTCCTTTGATTAGTATTTCCTTTAATGTAATACCTCCCTTTGCTGATTTTCATTGTTGTTTTTCGTTTTCTCACAAAATATTTTGCCAAGGATGTTCTGTAGTGCAGGCTTTCTAGTTGTAAATTCTTTTAACTTTTGTTTGTGATGGCAGTTTTTTATTTTGTCATCAAAAGCTTAATTTGGGGGGCTGGAATTGAGGCTCAGCGGTAGAATGCTCGCCTCTCACAGGCGGGACCCGGGTTCGATCCTTAGTACCACATAAAAATAAGTGCATTGTGTTGTGTCCATCTACACCTAAAAAATAAATATAAAAAAAGCTTAATTTTGCTGGATATAAGATTCTTGGTTGGCATCCATTTTTTTTCAGAGCTTGCTATATGTTGTTCCAGGATCTTCTAGCTTTCAGGGTCTGCATTAAAAACATCTGCAGATATCCAAATTGGTTTCCCACTATATGTAATCTACTTCCTTTCTCATGTGGCTTTTAAAATTCTCTCCTTATTCTGTATACTAGGTATTTTCATTATAATGTGCCTTGGTGTGGATGTATTGTGATTTTGTACATTTGGTGTCCTGTAAGCCTCTTGTATTTGATTTTCCAATTCATTCTTCATGTTTGGAAAATTTTTGTGATATTATTTCATTGTAGATTGTTCATTCCTTTGGTTCAGAACTCTTTGCCTTCCTCTATCCCAGTTCCTCTTAAATTTGATCTTTTTATATTATCCCATAATTCTTGAATGCTCTGCTCGTGATTTCTTGCCATCTTCACTGTGTGGTTAACATTCTTTTCAAGATTATATATTTTGTCTTCATTGTCTGAGGTCCTGTCTTCCAAATGATCTAATCTGTTGGTGATGCTTTCTATTGAGCTTTTAATTTGGTTTATCTTTCTTTCATTTCATGGATTTCTATTTGTTTTCCCCCCCGTACCTTTATCTCCTTATTGAAGTAATCTTTTGCTTCCTATATTAGCTTATGTAGCTCTTTATCAAAATGATCTTTTACTGCCTGTATTTGCTCTCTTATATCATGCTTTAATTCACAGAACATTTTAATTATGTACATCCTTCTCTCTCATTTCTTCTGTTGTGCTGGCCATGGATTCTAAATAATGTAATATTTTGGCACTTTGTTTCCTTGTTTTTTCATGTTGTTCATGTGTCTTCCATCCTAGCACTGTGGATCCAAAGCATTACAGTTTTTACCCTATATACTTATAGTGTCCCTGAAGGTTTCCAATGCCTCTCCTTTAGGGGGGAAAACAACATAAACAGACCCCAATACAAACAATGTACAACCTTAAATCAAATAGCTCCTATTAAGACATTTACAGTTTTGTCACAATATACAGAAATGGAAGTTCAATTATTATCTACAATATAAACAGTAGAGGCTGAGGTTGTGGCTTAGTGGTAGAGCACCCACCTGGCATGGGTGAGGCACTGGGTTTGGTCCTTGACTCACCAAGTCAAGTTAAATACTTAAAAAAAAACAAATATGACCCAGAATACAAATCATGTCCTTATCTTTATCACATAAAGATAAATAAAGGTATTGTGTCCATCTACAACCAAAACATACTTTTAAAAAAATACACACACACACACACACACACACACACGTAGTAGGTTTGCAAAAGGGTCTACATTTTCTGATGGTGGACAGAGAACCCGGGGTGAGGTGTAGGATGAGATGTTGAGGAGGAAGGAAGTGAGGATATAAGAGTTATTAGATGTTATAAAGTGTGAAAGAGGAATCTAAAGAAGTTATTTAGTAGCAGGAGAAGAGAGAGAAAGTGATTTTGTGAAGACAAGTGGGAATACAGTAGAGTACAAAACAAAAACAAACATAAATAAGAAAAATTAAAAAATGTAAAAATTGGAGATAAAAGAATATACAGCACCACTGTAATATAATATTCAGACATCCCAGTCCTCAGTACTTGAGAAGTACTTCGTTTCACAAATATTGGGGATGTAAAGGCAGGAGAAGAGAGAGAGAGAGAAAGGGAAAAAAAAAATCTCGAAGGAAGATACAAGGATTGTTTTTGTTGGAAATTAGTATCTTTCCAGCTTCCTTCCTCATCCAGTAGATGGGGTTGTCTGCTGTTTGCTGATGTCTCCACCCTTAGGTTATTAAGGTGGGAGGGTTGGTCTTAGAAACGTAACTCCTGGAAAGGGGTATAGTACTTGCTGGTCCCCAATGGAGACCACTTGGAGCTCACTCATGTGATGTGGGGACCTGGTCTTATCTCCTTACATCGCAATTCCTGGTTTCTAATTTAGTCTCTAAACTGTACCTCACTCACTTGTTCCCTTTCTACTTCCCAGTCCGGAACCTTTCTCTCTGGAGGTCTTGTGGGCTGTGCATCTGTCGCACAGAGCTGTTTTATATTGGGAAGTTCAGAACCTGGTTTTGTGAGCTACAGGCTGGGTAGCTGCAGGCACTGTGCCAGGTTATGGGCTGCTGGGGAGAGAGGGGAGTTGGGGTCTTTTGATACCTTGATGTTGTTTCTAAGCCCCAGAGTCCCAGCTGATGTTCCAAGCTAGGAGTTGACCCAACTAAAGATGGCAACAAAGATGTCCCAAGATAGAGGTGGGTGCTTTCAGCGGTGGGGTGTCGGGCGGGTGGGGCCCAATGTTGGCATTGAGTGGCATGTTCAGAGGTGCAGCTCTGTGGCATGCAGTATTGTGACTGGAGGCTGTCTCCAGTTCAGAAACCCTAGATGCAGGCTTCCATGTGTAAGGAACTGTGGATGTGGTTGCAGTGCCCAAGATGGAGGCAACAAGAGGAGCCCCACATTGGTAGATGGGGGTCCTCACAGGACCACCAACTGGGATTCCTGTATGGGTGCATGGCCATTAGCAAGTGCTAATGCTGGTGGTCCAACTTGGTCACCCGGAGGACAAGCGTGGTCAAGTGCCCCAGAGTCCAGAGCAGCATGGCAGCTATGATTCCTGCAGGGGAGCTGCTGTCAGGGATTCTGTAATCACTTGCAGAGAAACAGTATTTTCACTACTTGAATCCCATGTCCCGGAGCATCACAGAATGCAGCCTCCTTCTAGCCCATCATCTTTGAACTCTCCGCTGAAAATATTTTTAAATGCCTTAAGTGCAGTGAAGAAAAATACTATACTATCAGACTATCTTGGTAGTTTGTTTTATTGCATGTCTTTTATCTGTTTTGGACCAGGCTTGTCAGGACATAAGAAAATCATTTTGTGTATTTCCAATCTTGTGAGGGAACTATGGAATTGGCTAATTCTCAGACTCAGCTATCCTTATTTTCTCTTTTTTAACAATATATTTTTAAATTTTTAAAATTAATATGTAGTTATACATATTCAATGGGTACAGTGTGCCATTTCAATACATGTATGTACATGGTGTAATCATCAGAATTAACATATTTACCACCTGTGACATTTATCATTTCTTTGTATTGGGAACATTCAAAATCCTCTCCACCAGCTATTTTGAAGTATTCAGTTAATTATTGTCAGCCATAGTTATCCTACTTTGCTATACAATGTTAGAAGTTATTCCTTCTACCAAATTGCACCCCTCTACGTATTAACTATCCTCTTTCCATTACCCAGTCTTCTCCACACTCTTCCCAGGCTCTGGTAACCATTATTCTATTCTCTACTTCCATGAGAGAAACTCTTTAACTCCCACATATAAGTGAGAACATTAATATTTTCCTTTCTGTGTCTGACTTATTTCACTTAACATACTGTGCTCCAGTTCTATCCATGTTGCTGCAGGCAGATAACAGAATTTTATTATTTTTATGACTTACTTTACATATTAAATAGTATATAATAATATAAAATACAATATTATATATACAATGTATATAAACAATGTAATGTCATATATACACAATATATATATACACACACACAAACAATATAAGATGGAACATTATATCTATAGCACAGTGGACTATTTTTCATGTGTATATGTATACATATATATCACATGTTTCTAATGCATTTGTTGATGAGCATCTAGATTGATTCCATATCTTGGCTATTTTGAATAATGCTGCAGTAAACGTGAGTGCAGATGTTCTTTCAAAATACTGATTTCATTTATTTTCTTTTCTTTTTTTTGAAGAGAGAGAGAGAGAGAATTTTTATTTATTTTTTAGTTTTTCGGCAGACACAACATCTTTGTTTGTATGTGGTGCTGAGGATCGATCCCGGGCTGCACGCATGCCAGGCAAGCGTGCTACCGCTTGAGTCACATCCCCAGCCCCAAATGATTTCATTTCTTTTAGATATATATTCAATAGTGGGATCTCTGTATCATATAGCAATTCTATTTCTAGTTTTCAGGGATCCTCCATATTATTTTCCACAAGGGCTGTACTAGTTTACTTTCCCACCAACAGTGTATGAGAGTTCTCCTTTCTTTCTCTACAGTTCTTGCCAGCATTTATTTTTTTGTTTTTTTGATAATTGCCATTATTACTGGGATGAGATAATATCTCATTGTGGTTTTGATTTGTATATCCCTGATGATTAGTGATGATGAGCATTTTTTATATATTTGTTGGCCATTTTGATGTTTTGATCTGTTAGCTGGCAAGTTGATTCTTTAAATCTAATCTTATTATTTTCCCCAAAGTGGCAAAATCTCCTAAAGTAATCATAATTTCAGCAAATTTACTTAGGTAACACTTCATGAGACTTGTTTTAAAGATTAAGATTTTTATTTTTTATTTTTTCATTTTTTTTAGTTGTAGATGGACACACAATACCTTTGTGTTATTTATTAATTTTTATGTGATACTGAGGATCAAACCCAGTGCCTCACATGTGCTATGCAAATGCTCCACCAGTGAGCTACAACCCCAGCTCCATGTGAAATATTTTTTTGTTTCAGTAAAATGACTTAAAGTTTTCTGTTGTTGTTGCTAGTTTGTTTATTCCCTTTTTTTTTTTAAATAGTGCTGGGAATTGAACTTAGGCTATATAATGTTTTTTATATATATAACAGTTTTTACGAAATAACTTCCCAAACTACTAAAAAAATGTGGAACAGAGAATTTCATTTGTAAGTCCAGACCTACTTCATCAATGAGAATTACTTAGAAATGTTTACTTAAATTTCAAGTAATTAATATAGCCAGTTTTGATGGGCTGGGGTTTTGGCTCAGTGATAGAGCACTTGCCTGTACATATGAGGCACTGGATTCAATCCTCAGCACCACAAAAACATAAATAAATAAAATAAATGTATCATATCCATCTACAACTAAAAAAATGGTTTTTTTTAAATAGCCAGGTTTTTAAAATTTTTTTAAGTTGTTGAAAGACCTTTATTTTTTATTTATTTATATGTGGTGCTAAGAATTGAAGCCACTGCCTCACACATACTAGGCAAGTGCTGTACCACTGAGCCGCAACCCCAGCCACAAAAAATATAGTGAGTTTTGATATACCCCAGAATAAACATCTTACCTCCTCGTCCAACAGTCTAATCACACAAAATTCAAAATTGTGTGCCATTGTTATATAATTATTTTATCAAATGTTTCCTATTTTTAAAACTTTACCCTACATTTTAAGGTATTAAATGTGAGGAAGCATGTGAAAACTAACAGCCTTGGAGAAACTGATTTTTCCTGGTTTCTTTTCCCTAAAAATCTTAGTTTTCTTCCTGAAAATTTTACTCAAGACTAACTCCAAATTTTTCTCTGTGAATGTTTTTCTATGAAATCAATGTCAGAAAGCTAAAATTTAGTATTCAAGTTATTCAAAGTCTCAAAACATGATTTTTTCAGAGTAAGCCTTCCCACTTTTATCCCCACATTAATAGAATACAGTGAACTTCTTAAAATGTTAAGAAAAAAGTTGAGAATTGGACAATTTTAAACAGCCATAAAATGATAGCCTACATTTATTGGAATTCTTTGTAGGCACAGCACTTAGAGCTTTTGACATGTTCTGATTTAATCCTCACAACTCTTTGATATAAGTAATGGTAGAAAGAAAACTGAGACTTAAAGGTGTGAAATAACTTGCTTATGGTTACATATATAGTAATTGACAGTGTTAGGATTTAGTTCCTGTCAGGCAGATTCCAGAGATTGTACTTTTAACCACCATATTATCTGTCATACATTATATAAAATAAAAAGCAGTAGATAATGTTATAATAGCAATGTATTGGCTTAATGTACACATTCAAACCTCTGGGGTATTGAAGATGGGAAACCGTGTTACATATAAAAATAATTGTCCAATGGCTATACTCTCAGCAGTAATGGATTAGAGAGGGTACCACCATGATTCATCAAACTGAACCAGCTCCTATTCCTCTGTTCCTTATCTCTCTAAATAGCACTTCCAGAAGTCATATTCTGGATATTAATCTTATCAGATATGTGGTCTGAAAATATTTTTCCCATTTTATAGTTTGTCTTTATTACAAAATATGCTTTGTAGTAGGTTATTTTGCCTATCATAGTCTAAGTATTCTATGTACATTTAAGGTAGGCTAAGCTAAACTATGATGCACAACAGAGTAGGTATATTAAATGCATTTTCAATTTATGATATTTTCACATTAGAATGGGTTTATCTGACCATAATCCCCATCATAAATGAGTATCTTCAAATAGTGGTGGACCATTATTTGGTCATGAAAAAGAGATCCTATCGTATGCTACAATATGGAGGAACCTTGAGGTCATTATCATTAATAGCCATCATATCATAACTTGTCACCATGAAGTGACAAGTACTATATAATTCTTCTTATCTGAGTCTTTTAAAATAGTTATTTAAGTAGAAAGTAGAAGGGTAGTTGTCAAGAGCTATATATCAGTTATAGTTCTCTCTCTCTCTTTTTTTTTTTTTTTACAATTAACCCAATTCCACTTTCAAATAACTTTATGCCACTTCACAGGTAGTGTAAGTACCTTATAAATATAGATGTAAATATTACCAATTCCTTCTTCTTTCCTCTGTATAATTGCTGTCATTCCACACATATGGTACACAAAATACATAAAATATAATAAATATGCATAATCTAATACACTGCTGTTGTTGTTATTATTGTTTTGAATGAGTTGTTGTCTGTTAGCTCAGTTAAGATTTAAAAAATAATTAAGCTTTTATGTTAACTTCATTTATTCCTTCTTCAGGGCTCTTTTTTTCTTTATGTAGATCCAAGTTTCTGACATATTTTCCTTCTTTAAAGAATTTTTTTAAGCATTTTTTGCAGTACAAGTCTCCTGGTAGGGAAAAAGCTCTCAATCTTTACTTTGCTGAAAAAGTCTTTATTTATTTATTCTTTACTTTTAAAGGATAATTTCTCTAAAGATTTCTAGATTGGTGGATTTTTTTTTTTCTCTCAACACTTTAAGTATTGCACTCCACTTGTTTTTCACCTATATGATTTCTGAAAGGAAGTCAGATGTAATTCATATCTTTGCTCTTCTATAGTTATTTTTCTCTTTCAAGATTTTTTGTTTTGGGGATGCTTTGTTTTGTTTTGTTTTTGCAGTAGTGAGGGTCAACCCTAGGCAAGTATTCTACTTTTTCTTTCATTAGTCTCTACTTCATAACCCATGACTTCTAATATCTGCCCCTCTCTCTCTTAGTTTAAGGAACATCAGTTTGCCCTTAAATCTTATGGATCTTGGGAAAGTTATTGGTCATCAGTCTATTCAGCTGTTTACTTGTTAGGGTGAAGTGGTCACTTACATGTGGAACTAGAAACTAGAAGTCTCCCTCTTTACACTGTGGTCTAAATCTCTCTCAAGGAAATAAGTGGACAATCATAGCATTTGTTTCATGAGTTTTTCATGTCTTAGGAAGCACCATTTTTCTTTGTCTTATGGCTAGTATCTTAAAAATAACGATGATTGTCATTGTTTCACACATATGTGTGTGTATATATATATTATATATATATAGAGAGAGAGTATACGGTTTTATTATTTTGTGTGCGAGAATTAATCTAATCCTAGTAACTGTATCTTGACTAGAAGTGGAAATTTATGTCACATTTTTTATTATAATTATTTGTGTATTATTGTATAAAATAAGATTCCATATGACATTTTTATACATGCATATAACATGCTTTGATTGTATCTACTCCTCCCTAATCTCCCCTTCTCTCCTTCTGCCTTGGTCCCTTCATTTCAAATTTTTAAAACAAATTATAGATGAAGTGGACCAAAGCGTAAGCCCATCTCTCATTAGAAAGTAATCATCTTGGTAATTAATAAGTGGAATGGCATAAAATTAAATGCTTCTGCAGATAAGAGGAAATAATTAAGAGTATGAAGAGAGAGTCTACAGAATGGAAAAAAAATCTTTGCCAACTACTCTTTTTATAGAGTATTAATATCCAAAATATATAAAGAACACAAAAAATTTAACATCATGAAAAACTAATTACTTAATAAATAGGCAAAAGATCTAAACAGACACTTCTCAAAAGAAAACATACAAATGGCCAACAAATATAGTGCTTTAGTCAGCTTTTATGTCATTGTGACCAAAAGACCTGACAAGAACAAATTAAAATAGGAAATATTCATTTTAACTCACAGGTTTAGAGGTTCAGCCATGATTGACTGACTCCATAGCTTTTCACCCAAGGTGAGGCAGAACATCATGGTAGAAGAGCATGGCAGAGAAAAGCAGCTCAGGACATGACAGCCAGGAAGTAGGGGGGAGAGAGAGAGGAAGCAGGAATAATACAGTCCCCAAGGGCACACCTCCAGTGGCCTGCTTCCTCCAGCTACACCCTATCCACCTATAGTTATGACCATTTAATGCATTCAAATTATTAATATATCACATGGATTTTAATCCACTGATAAAGTTACAGCTCTCATAATCTAATCATTTCACTTCTGAATATTCCTGCATTGCCTCATACAAGAGCTCTCAGGGGTATCTTATATGTAAACCAATACATACAGAAAAAAAAGGTTCAATATCTTTAGCAATGTATTTAGGGAAATGAAAATTGAAATCACACTGAGATTTTTAACTCACTTCAATTAGAATGATAGTCATCAAGAATACAAATAATAAAAAATGCTAACAAAAATGCAGGGAAAAAGGAACACTTAACTTATATGCTTATACACCATTAGTACATCCACTATAAATTAGTACATCCACTATGTAAATTAGTACATTCACTATGGTAATCAATATAGAGGTTCCTCAAAAGATTAGAAATGAGCCAGGTATGGTGATGCACACTTATAATCATCCCAGTGACCAGGGGAGGCTAAGGCAGAAGGATTGCAAGTTCAAGGCCAACCTGGGCAACTTATTGAGACTCTGTCTCAAACAATGAAAAGGGCTGTAGTTCAATAATAAAGCACCCATGGGTTCTACCCTGAGTACTGAAAAAAGAAAAAGATTAAGAATGGAACTACCATATGACCTCAGCTATACCACTCATTGGTAAATATCCAAAAGAATTTTTCTTTTGATATTTATCCAAGAGAATTAGAATCAGCATACTATAGCTGTACCTGCATACCCATGTTTATAGCAGTGCAAATCATAATAGCCAAGTTATAAAAACAACTTAAGGATCCATCAACAAATGAGTAGGCAAGGAAAAGGTAGTACATATTCATAATGGAACTTTATTTCCCAATAAAGAAGAATGAAATTGTATTATTTGTAGAAAAATGGATGGAAAGGGAGAGTATCATGTTCAGCAAAATAAGCCAGATTCATAAAGTCAAGGGTTGTTATGTTTTCTCTGATGTAGAAGCAAGAAACAGAAAAGGAACAGAGAGCAGAGTCTCATGAAAATTGAAGGAGAAGCAGGAGGATGGGGAGGGAAAAGGAAAGGTCTAGAGAATGAAATTGACCAAATTATGGTATGTGCTTGAATGAATATGTAACAACAAATCCCACTATTATGTATAATTATAATACACCATTTTTAAAAAAAAGCAACAGCCTTAGAATTTTTTTATCTATAAAGCATATAGTACCTATAAGAAGAATTAAACAGTCTCATTATTTGCATAAACCTCACATGTGGCTTTATCAGAACATTAGCTATTAAATAGATGTGAACCCAGCCTTCTCAGTAACTTTTCTAAAAGGAAGAAAAAACAGTCTTTAAAAGAATATCCTTATTTTCTTCTCTGGATATTGACTGTAAGGCACATTTTCCCCCTCCCCTCAGCTTCCTGTAGGAAATACTATTCATTGAGTGCCTTGGGCAGCATCCAGACTTTGCCTGTGGTGTGCAAAGAGATGGAAAATAACAGTTTTCCTTCCTTGGCTTGTTATTTAAAGGCTTCTTGTTTGTGACACTAGCTTTTAAACAAAAATGTATCCCTGAAAGTTTGCAAACAAATGATTCATTTCCTTTTATTGTCATAGTACAGAGTGCTGACTTTCAAAGACCTGGTTGTGCATTCTATAAACTGTCTTTCTCTAAGTCTTCCTGTCCTTACCAAAACCAAGTCTGTATATATTTCCCTGCAGTTGAGAATGGAAAATCTATATAAACTTTTTTCTTTAATGAATTCACTTATTAAACATTACTAAAGATACATATCCTATGACAAAAGTAAAGTTACTAAGTTGAATGACTGTGGTGGGATGAGTTGATAAGATACGAAGGCAGAAGTTTACAGTTTGATATGATTGTGTCAAATACATGTATTTGGTGGTTATACACAGAAGGGATATGAGAGATTCAAGGTTATTGCTAAAAGCCTGATCAAGTACATAGTAAAAGCAAAAGATGCTGAAAACCTAAATTTTATTATTTAACCTTATTAAATGGATGACAAAACTGAGACTTAGAATGATCCAGCAGGTCCTCCAAAGTTACAGTATTATATAAAGCAATGCAATGGAAAAAAAGAAAAAAGATGATATCCAAGAGATAGTCTTCAAGAGTAATTGACAGCATATGACAAATCAGTTGTAATGATTAAAGAAGAAATCCTGGAAAGTCCCAATCTTTTCTCTGGGAAGACCAGACAATCTGTAATATTTTGTTAATTGTGATAACAAAAGGAAGAGAATAAATAGGTCAAGGTGAGTGAGATAACTCTATTTAAATGTTTTAAGTTTGAGATTTATATTGGCTGTTCGAGTAGATGATTCTGTGAATTGTTGAAAATACTATAGAGGAGTTTAGAAATGAGGTCTGGAATAGAATACAAACTTGGAAACCATCACGTCTCGGATAGTTGGGAAAGCCATTAGTCTATTCCTTTCAGATTGAGATTGAGAAGAAAAAAAAAAACAACAAAATATAGAACCTAGTATTTTAGGGATAAACTAAAAGGAAGTCTCAATTTAGATATAGTAGGAGGCGAGGACAAGAAAAGAACTAGAAGGAATTGTCATGATAAGCCCAAGAAGGGAGAATATTTCCAAAAGTAGGGATTAGTTAACAGTGTGGAATACTGAAGAGTGATTAAAAAGCATAAAGACTGATAAATAAATCACTGACCTGAAGGGACTTGAGTCAAATTTATTTTAATAGAGTAATATGGATGGAAGCTAGGCTGTGAGTTATTACTATGAATGTAAAGGTTGCAATACGGCTCTTTAAAAAAGTTGGCTGGTGAAAGAAAGAAGGGAGATAAGGCAGGACATCGATTGGAAGAAGACTCAAAAAGAGCCAATATTTTCTCAGTACCCTTTTTGTTTTCAGTCCATGGGGGCAGGGTGAGGTGATTGTGATTACACTGGGTGTCTCTTGGCTTGATGATATGACTAGTAATAGCAGCTAACAGCCAGATGCTATCAGAAGCATGTTACAAAATATTAACTCATTAAATCCTCATAGTATTATTCTTAATCCTACTTTAAAGATGGAGAAACTGATATACCACTAACATAGGTCACACAGCTAGTAAGTGAGAGAAACAGGATACAAACTGAAAACATTATCTAGAGTAAGCATTTTTCAGACCATTATCTTTAGACTGTTTTTTAGGATCTGATTCAAATTGGTTTTCATTCTTCAAAAGCTCATTTCCTGGGTTGCTGTCTCCATTAGTACGAATCCTGAGAATAAACAAAAAACTTACTCTTGTAATTGAAAGGATCAACCCTTCTTAGAAACTCAGTAGACAAGTGAGCCCCTACCTTGATTAAATATTTCTTAAGAGCAAATAAATTCTTTTTTACCTTATGTTTGGTGCTAATGTTAGATCAACTTTTGTCTGAAGCACATGTGTTTTTCTTATTTTGTGTAGAGAATAGCATATGTGGCATGAACTCTAAGAATGAGTCTGAAATTTTTTCTCTGAGGAACAGAGGTGTTTTCAGGCTGGTCTTTGTGGTCATTATGGAAGAATGAAAGCAAATACAACTGTGCTTTTGTTTGCACTGGACCTTGGCTATGTTATACACACCCTGTCTTCTGCCAGTCCTGTGAGTTGTTGGAAATACTATAGAGGAGTTTAGAAATGAGGTTAGTCCTGTGACTAACTTCTTTTAAAATGATTCATGGTTGTTTTCATGAGTAAATATGCTTTAGCCAAAATCCAGTTAGACCTCTTTTACCACCCACTTCCTTTTTCCCATTTGCCCCTTTGCAGCTGTTTATATTTACATTTAGGCAGATCGGTCTGTCATCCTTAGTACATTTTTAAAGGTTTAGTTTTTAAGAAAGGTAAGTTTTCTCTATAAACTTGTATATATAATTATAATTAATGTTGATCTCACAGTTTATATTTCCTAGAAAGAATTCATATGTTGCCACAAGCAAAATTTACATTAAAGAGATGCACACACTGAAGTCTGGGTGGTTCTTAAATCCCTTAAAGAAACTGCTTTCCAAAGTTTGTGTTATTTTGTATGCCCTATTGGAATTTTTTCCTCCCTATATTTTATTAGGAAAATTTTTCACATATACAAAAAATTGAAGGCATTTTATAATAAATATTTATATGCTATAACCACCTTGATTTTATCATTGACATTTTACTATTTTGTGTTTTATATATCTATTCTTCTACCTATCTCTTTATCTACCCATCATTTTTTGTGCATATCATAGTAAATTGGAGATATCCGTATACTTTATTGGGATATTTTGAGAAGGTGGGGTGGGGTTATCTTCCTGCTCTGTTGCAACCCTGCAACTGCCATAATTTGGGTGCCAGGGTTAAGAAAGCCACATTGTATAACTAAATGGTGTAGATTAGTTCATCTTTTTCTCTTAGCTCCACTGTAATTACAATAGTATCTTCTCTTTTGATTATTTCAGTGGTTTCTGCCGTAGAAAATCTCTTGCAAACCAGCTGATAGTCAAAAGAACCATTTCTTTAGCAGTGTGAACCTGACAGAATATTCATTACCTTCATGCCCTACAATGCAGACCAACAATCCTTTTTTGTTCCTATGCCCTAAATTTATAGTTGGGTACATTAAAAAGTATGTCCTTTATTCTATTGATCTGACAGAAGCTTAGGTTCATAGATGCAGAAACTGCTTCTGCACTGTTCTTGGTGTCTGCAGTTGTTTTACCATATGGTACTGAGCTAATTTTGTCTGTGTTCTTCTCTTTTGTGAATTGATTACATTTTTAGAAAAATTTTTAAATAACTTCTTTAAATATCAGAGCTTTCTCAGTAGGATAAAATATGATAAGACATTATGTCGATATGAAAATGTTATTATAATTTTTTTAAATACTGAATTTTGGTACTCCATATTATAAATTGGCAGTCATATTCATGAAAGCCTTCTTTGAAACAAAATGTAATCTTGGACCTGAGAAGAAAAGTCTGTTTAGGAAGCAACTCAAGTCTCCTAATAGTTCTTCTCTTGGAAAATGTCATTCCAAACATGGAATTTCTATAAGAAAGTACAAAGAGAAGTAAGGGGGAAGTATCTAGCTTTGCCAATCTGCTAAGCCTATTCAACTCTAGTTATCACTGGGATAACTTCTGTCACTTTCAGATTTAATAGTCACATTCTGTAGAGCAGATAAAATAGAATAGAAAAGTCTTGGATTTTGGTGACAGAACTAGGTTTTGATTCTAATTCTGCAATCAGCTATATGATCTTAGTTCTCTATAGGCCTAAATAGATTCAATAAAAATGATGACAGAATTTTGTGAGGGGCCACATTTCCTCCTCTGGTGAAAAGAGCCCACACCTAAAGCAAGCTTGGGTGAGGATTATTGGCCCTTCCTTTTCACCTCCATAATCTGTGACAAACAGCTTTTCATGGTTCATGGAAGCTGATCTTTCTGTTTTCTCTGTATTCCTGGGAAGTTCTTAGACTGCTCAGTGAGTGTTTTGAGACAGCTCAGCAAGAGCTCCCTACATCTGTGTATCTGCTCATCCACCAGATACTCTCAATGCCCAAGACCCTCTGAGTGATTGGCCCATCCCATACTCAAGTGATAGCACAAAATATGATCAAGAGCTCCAAGAGTCAGTACCTTCACTGAACTAACCACTAAACTAACAAACACAGATTGAATCAACTTTTTAGAGCTCTGCAAAGCAAAGCATTGAGATAGCAAAACTTAAAGCAACAGGGAATGTTTAATGAAGAGATTACTAAATATCAGCATTAGATGAAATCTCTAGCAGACTGCCGAGATAACAGAACTGAGACTTTAGTGAGCATGCTGAAATTGGGAAACCTAGGTGCCCTTCAACAGATGATGGATAAAGAAAATATGGTATATAAACATAATGAAATATTACTCAGCCACAAAGAAAAATGAAATTATGGTATTTGCAGGTAAATGGATGGGATTGGAGACTATAGTGATAAGTGAAATAACCCAATCTCGAAAAATCAAAGGCAAATTGTTCTCTCTGATATGCAGATGCTAACACACAATGTGGACAGGGAGAGAAAAATAGAAATTCATTGGATTAAGCAAAGGGGAATAAAGGGGAGGGAGATGGAGGGAAATAGGAAAGACAGTAGAATGAAAAGGACATTACTTTCTTATGTTCATATATGAATACGTGACTAGTATAGCTCCACATTATGTAAAACCACACAATGGGAAGTTATACTCTATGTATGTATAATATGTCAAAATACATTTTACTGTCATATATAACTAAGGAAAAAAAAGAACAAAATCTCTTTCCTCCTGAATGAATGTTTGGGGCAGAAATAGACAATAACTGTAAACAAACACACACAGAGACACACCAAAAAAAAAAAAGCTGGGAGAACCAGGCATGGTGATGCTCCTGAAGTCCCACCTAGTTGGGAGGCTAAGGCAGAAGGATCACTTGAGCCCAGGAATTTTAAATCAGTTTGAAAAACAGCACAACTCTTTCAAAAAATAAAACAAAACAAAACCTTTGGAAAAGTTACTGAATAAAGAAATAACTGCAGTAACAAAACAAGCAACTACAGCAAACTCCTGAGAAGAAGGCAAAATTTGATATCCACTGTTGCCACATGAAAATATTCAAAATGAAGTTGTCAACAGAAACTTAAAAGGCATGGAAAGAAATGAAAGTATGACCAATGTACTGGAAATAGTAAATTGACAAAAATCATTCCTGAAGAAAGACATCAGACTTACCAAAGACTTTAAATCATCTGAATTAAATATGTACCAACAGCCAAAGGAAACCATGGACCAGAAAAAAAAAATCCTGAAGCATACCAGCATGATGTATGAACAAATAGAGTGTATCAATAAAGAGAGGAATTGTAAAATGGAAACAAATAGAAATTCTGAAGACAAAAAGTACAGTAGCCAAAATGAAAAATTCAGAAGAGGAGTTCAAAAACAGATTTGAGCAGCAGAAGAAATAATCAGTAAACTTGAAGATAGACAATTGAGATTAGTCTAAACATGCTAAAGAAAAAAATTTTTAAGTCAGGCACAGTGGCACATGCCTGTAATCCTAGCAATTCGAGGGACTGAGGTAGGAGAATTGCAAGTTTGAGGTCAGCATAGCAATTTCTTGAGACTTTGTCTCAAAAATAAAAATGGCTGGGAATGAAGCTCAGTGGCAGAGTACCCCTCAATTCAATCCCCAGAAAAAAACTTTTAAAAAATGAATAGACCCTAGAAGACATGTAGAATATCATCTAGTTTACCAAAATATGCAAAATGGGAGTCCCAGAAGAAGATGAGAAAATGAAAGCATCAGAAAGAATCTACAAAAAAACACACACTAAAGCTAACAAAACAAATTCAGCAAAGTTACAGAGTACATCATCCCAAAAAAGTCAATTATATTTCTATATACTATCTATGTTAAAGATTAATAAGATGTCAGAACTACAAATTCAAAGTAATCTACAGATTTTACACAATTCCTATCAAAATGCCAGCAACCATTTTGGTAGAAATGAAAAAAAGTCATTCTCAAATTCATATAAAAGTGCAAGGAGCTATGAAAACTAAAACAATTTGGAAAAAAAAAACGAAACAGCAAGACTCATGCTTCCCAATTTCAAAACTTACCATAATGCTATAATAATCAAAACAGCATAATATTGGCATAGGAATACACATATATAATATGTATAATATAGTAGAATTGAAGGTTCAATCCCCAGTGCTGCAATAAATAAGTAAATAAAATATTTTTCTTAAATGAATTTAGAGATCAGAAATAAATCCATAATCTGTGATGAACAGCTTTTCAGCAAGGGTGCCAAGTCTATTCAATGGGGTAAGAACAATCTCTTAAAAAATGCTCAAACAATTGGATGTTTACATGCAAAAAGAATGAAGTTGAGCCCTATTGCACACCAGATTTATTAACTCAAAATGAAAATATAAGATCTAAAACAATAAGACCCTCTTTCTAAAAAGTATAAGGTTAAATCCTTATACCCTTAGATTGGGCATTGAATTTTTAGCTGTGACATCAAAAGCATGAACAACAAGAAATAAATTGGACTTCATCAAAATTTAAAACTTTTAGAAAAGTAACAAGGGACATTATCAAGAAAGTGAAAATACAACCTACAGAATTAGTAAAATATTTGCAAACGATATATCTGATAAGGATTTTGTATCCAATATAAAGAGCTCCTACAATTCAACAATAAAAAAAAAAGAACAAGGGGCTCGAATTGACATTTCTCCAAAGAAGATATGCAGATAACCAAATAGCATGTGAAAAGATATTCAATGAAATGAAATACCATTTCACATCCACTAGTATGACTAAAATAAAAACAAACTAATAAATGATGATGAGGGTGTGGAGAAATAGGAATGCTTGCATATTGCTGTTGGGAATATAAAATAATACAGCAACTGTGGAAGAAAGTTTAGTGGTTCCTCAAAACTAAACATAGAATTGGTATTTGAACAAATAATTCTGTTCCTAAGTATAAACCCAAAAGAATTGAAAACAGGTGCTCAAATTCATGTATATAAATGTTCATCACAACACTGTTCACAGCAGCCAAAAGATAAACAACCCAAATGTTCTTGAGTAGATGAATGGATAAACATTGTTGTATGTAAGTACAATTTATGTTATTCAACCATAAAAAGAAATTAAGTATTGATATCAACTACAATATGGATGAACCTGGGATTATAGAAGAAAAGATAGAAGCCAGACACGAATAATCACATATAATATCTGAAATATTCAAATAGATAAATCCAGAAAGACAAAGGGCAGACTGTTTGCCAGAGACTCAAGGAGGGGAAAATAGGAAATGAAAATTTAGTACTACAGGGTTTTCTTTTGGGGTGGCAAAAGTATTTTGGAACTAGATAACAGTGATGGTTACACAACATAGTGAATGTACTAGATGCCATTAAATTGTGTACTTTTAAATGGTTAATTTTGTGTTGTATGAATTGTACCTCAATAAAAACAAAAATTTGGGAATGTATGTAAAAATCTATACCATGCCAAAAACATAGAAGCTACTCAACGATAAGTTTTTTCTTCTTTCCCTTCTCTTTCACCCCCTAGTCTTTATTTAAAACAGTTCTAGACGTTATCTTTCCCTTCAGAGAACTTGCAATATATTTGGAAAAACAAGATTTAAAATGTTAACGTAGGAAAAATGGCAGAGTAGAGGAACCCACCATAGCTGCTCTCTGAAGTTAAATCAAAACAGTTCCATGGCATCAAATTGAGGTAGGAAAACTGTGGGAAAATGCCAGTAGGTAACTCAGAGAGCTAGTGACCAAGTGAAAATCAGAAATATTGGTTTCTATAGTGGAGAGAGATTTATAAAAGGAATAGACTACAGCAATACTGAGTGCACAGTGGCTCAACTGGGGGAGTGAAAGGTCCCCTTCAATAACCCAAAAGAAGTTATTCCGATGAGTTTAAGAAAAATAGGCACTGCTATCCAGCAAATTTGCAATCTGAGATGAAAATATACTCAGGAGCATATGACAAGTAGGATGGCCAACAAGTGATCGGAGTGGGACACATCAGGGTCAGGTGGAAACAGTGACCCCACATCCTACTGTAATACTCATGCCACTACCCTCTGGAGGATAGGCTGATGTATCCACACACCTACCCCCAGCACATAGACTGAGGTTCTCTGAATGAGGGGTGTAGTGCAATCCAGGTCAATCTACAGGTGTGCAGGTGAGAGGGCTGTTGGCGAGCAGTCCTGCCAGAATTACACTCCTGTCTCCAGTCACACTAGCAAAGCCATTCGAGGGTGAATTCTGCTCTGAAATAGAGTTCTCCCAGTAATTATTGCCGGTCATGGAGGGGATGGAACTCAGCATACAGACTCCCCCAACAAGTTTGGCTTATTTGAGTCAGAACTAAGGGCAAACAAGCAATACAATATTTGTGTCACATAAACATCCTCATATATGGGAGATTCTGAAATCAAAATCCTGAAAAGAAATGTCTCCATTTTAAGAACCTCAGCAAAAAGGAAGCTGAATCCTTTTTAGCTGCCATTGCATTAGCTGCTAGATGTAATCTGAGTTCTAGTGTTTTCTAATATAAACTGATTTCTAGTGTTTGTGTTTTTTGAAAGTTCTAATTTTAGGTATTCTAATTGAAGTGAGATGAAATCTCATTGTGGTTTTCCCCCTATATTTGTTGACTATTTTTATTTCTTCTTTTGAGAAGTGTCTGTTTAGTTCATTACCAATTATTAAATGAATTATTTGTGTGTGTGTGTTTTAGCCTTATGTTTTTTTTAATAGTTGTATGTGGACAGCATGCCTTTATTTTTTTTCTATGGTGCTGAGGATAGAATCCAGTGCCTCACACATGCTAGGTAAATGCTCTGCCACTGAGCTACAGCACCAGCCCAAGCCTTATGGGTTTTTTTCAATATATTCTGGATATTAATCATCTGTCAAAAGAGTAGCTGGCAAAGATTTTCTCCCATTCTGTAGGCTCTCTCTTTGTTTTAAATTTCCTTTACTATGCAGACAGAGGCTTTTAAATTTTATGTCATCCCATTTATTAATTCTTGGTATTATTTCATGAGCTTTAGGAGTCCTACTGAGGAAGTGTCTATATGGTACCCCTATATTTTCTTCTAGCAGTTGCAAATTTTCTGATCTAATTCCCAGGTCTTTGATCCACTTTGAGTTGACTTTTGTCCAGGGTGAATTATAAGGATTTGTTTTTTTATATTCTATATATGGACATTCACTTTTACCAACATCAGTTGTTAAAAAGGCTGTCTTTTCTTCCGTGTTGTTTTTAATGCCTTTGTCAAGGAACAAAAGACTTTATCTCTGTGAATTTGTCTTTGTATCTTCTGTTTTTCTGGTCTACTCTTATGTTTTTATACCCATACAGATTTTGTTAGCAAAGCTCTGTATTATAATTTGAAATTAGGTATTGTTATCCCTCCAGCATTGTTCCTTTTGCCCAGAATTGCTTTGGCTATTCTGTATCTTCTTCCACATGAATTTTAGAACTATTTTTTCTAGTGCTGTAGAAAATGTCACTGTTATTTTGATGGAACCACCATATGACCTGGTTATACCACTCCTCAGTAATTTATCCTGAAGAATTAAAGTCATCCTACTATAGCAATACATGCATATCCATGTTCATAGCAGCAAAAATCACAATGGCCAAGTCATGAAATCAGCCTAGATGTCTGTCAAAAGATGAGTGGCTAAACAAAATGTGGTATATACATACAATGAAGTTGTATGCAGCCATGAAGAATAAAATTATGTCATTTGTAGGAAAATTGATGGAACTGGAGAACATCATGTTACGCAAAATAAGCAAGACTTAAAAAGTTGAGTATGCTGTTTTTTCTCTGATATGTGGAAACTAAAGAAAAAACGTGGGGGAAGGCATCTTATGAAAATAGGAGACAGTATAGTAGAACAAAAGAATCAGAGGGAAGGAGGTGGAGAGGACAAGGGGAGGTACTGGGGAATGAAATTGATCAAATTATGTTATTACCATGTATGAATATGTCATAGTGAATTCCACTACTGTGTATAATTATAATTTCCAATAAAATTTTTTAAGCATTAATATAGGCTGGGGGTGTAGCTTAGTGGTAGGGCACTTGCCTGGCATGTGTCAGGCCCTGGGTACAATTCCGAACACCATTTAAAAAAAGTAAAAACTTAGTAAAATGTTAACAGTAAAAGTCAGCAGATATTTTAGCACTAAATTATATAAACAATATGGGAAGTAAATTGAAGACACGCTTATATTAAGATAAAAATCTGGATCATAATTAATGTGGATAAGGTTTAAATAGAAGAAAATGGGCATTTCAGGTAAAAAGAGCAACTTGCACTAAGGCAAAGAAACAGAATGGAGCACATTTTGTCAAGATATGCTAAAGAAACTGTTGTACGCTAAAGAAACTCCCTCACATGGCACTTCATAGTGAACTGTGAGGAGTAGAGATGATAAGAATCGAGTTATTGGGCTGGGGATGTGGCTCAAGCGATAATGCACTCGCCTGGCATGCATGGGGCACTGGGTTCGATCCTCAGCACCACATAAAATAAAATAAAGATGTTGTGTCCACTGAAAACTGAAAAATAAATATTAAAATTTTTTTCTCTCTCTTTTAAAAAAAAAGAATTGAGTTATATTACAGAGAGCCTTCAGAATGTGGAGAAGAGCTTTGATTTGATGTGGCAGAAAACTGGGTCATTGGAGATTTTGGAAGAAGGGAATGACATGATGCATTCATAGCAATAAAAATTTGGTATGATAGAATATGCAATATGGGGTTGCTGAGTTAGGAAGTGAAGTTAAAGAAGCTGGTAGGAAATCAGAAGAGTAACAGAGAAAGCCTGAGTTAGGTGGTAACAGTTGGAAGTAATCAAAAGTGACCTATGAGAGAGATCTTTGAAAGGAAAAATCCACAAGATTTTTTGAGATGACTAGGACAAGTGTGATTCTTAGTTAAATAACAAGAACTTACACTTTGTATTCTGAAGACGTGGGCTGTGATTCAATGACAACTTCATTTATCCCCTCTCCTACTATATAAAAATTTATTTAATAAAACTCTTTTGATTCATTTCTTCAATATGTGTTCATTTAAAAAGTATTTATTGGGCTGAGGTTGTGGCTCAGTGACAGAGCGCTTGCCTCACATGTGTGAGGCACTGGCTTCGATCCTCAGCACCACATAAAAATAAATAGACAAAATAAAGGTATAAAAAATGTACTTATTGGTGCTTTGCTATTTAACACAGATTATATGTTTTAGAGTTTTTGTTTGTTTATATTATAGTACTAGGGTTTGAACCAGGGATTCTCTACCATTGAGCTTATACACCCAGCCCTTTTTATTTTTGAGACAGAGTCTCGTTAAGTTGCTTAGGGCCTTACTAAATTGCTGAGGCTGGCCTCAAATTTATTATCTTCCTGCTTTTTAGCCTCCTGAGTCACTTGGATTACTGGTATGCACATTTACACCTAGCTGCGGACTATATGATATAATGATAACTTTTGTTATAATAAGAGTTGCTACCAACAGAGAGCTTGCATTCTAATTAAGGAGACAAGAATAAACAAGAAAGCAAAGAATAAAGAATAAAATATTGTGTCCAATTGTGATATAAGAAAATAAAATCATTTTTATTTATTTACTTTTGCAGTACTGAGGATTGAACCCATACCCTGGAGCATATTAGGCAAGTGCTTTACCACGTAGCTACATTCAGGTTTTTTGGAGGGTTTTGTTTGGTTGGTTGGTTGGTTGGTTTGGTTTTTTAGACAATTTCCCTCCAAGTGCCCAGGCTGACCTTGAAGCTAAAGTCCTGCTGAGTAGTTGGGATCACAGTCATGTACCATACCCAGCCTATAGGTGTTTTTCGATAAATTCTCTGATAGAAGCAAATAAGCCCTCTTTTTAAAAAAATGATGGGGATAGAGAAGCAAACTAAAAGTTTATCCAAGTAAGCTTTCTAAAAAAAATAGCATTTATGTCTACACCTAAAGAATATAAAGGAGTCTGCCAAGAACAGACCATCTCAAACAGTCAAAACATCAGGTAGGAAAGAAACTATTGAGAAACTGAAGGACCAGAGTAGTTGGGATATTGAATGAGGGGGAAGTGATGTGAGATACCTGCAGTGGTATGGATAAAGGTTCCTACATCCTGAGACTGAGGACAGTGGGAGGGAGTTTTGATTTTATTCTAAATCAAAATAATAACCAGAGCATTTTATGTAGGAAGTAACCTAGTCATTTTTGTCAGCACTAGTCATTCCAGTCTCAGACAGGGCTACTAATAGTGAAAAGGTCTCTTTTTACTGTCCCTGCTTTGATAATCCTTGCCTTGTGAGTTCTTCACTCTTCTTAGCCCATTCGCTTTCCTATGTGAACAAATGCTTATATCAACACATATAAGTTTCTATGCCCTTAATAAGTTATATGAAAATAATTATCAGCCAACTTGTGCAGGACATTCACAACCCATTCTACACATATTATTCATCAATGGCCTGCATAGCATACAGGAAACAAATGTAGGAATTCAGGGCTTGGATGAATATAGAACTGCTACATAATCAGAACAGTATTGGATAGTTTTTTGATTTCAGTAGAGATTAACTCAGTGGACCATTTTGTTGGCCTTAATTGAAATTGAAATTTAAACATATCTTCATGTATCCAAGTTTTAATTTGTTCCTCCCAGATGTTAAGACTTTGTCTCCAGTTTATATTGGTGGGGTTGGGGGGAACCTTTACATAACAGAAAGTATGAAAGCTATTTCTGTCAAACAGTAAATCTCTCTGATACATTGACAATTTGGTTCTCCTCAGCTCCATAATCCTTCAGACTTGAAGCTGGAAAAGTTTTAATTCTTCTTCCTATCTTACTACATTTAATTTTTGACAGATTTTATATATTCTTCTGTTGTCTCTCCCTAGTTCATACCTTCATTGAATTTTCCAGGACTTTTGCATGAGTAGTCTTCAGACTACTACTCAGTCTGGTATTCATTCTGTCCCAGTAGAAATAGCTGATTTTATATATTTGTATTTTTCATAATTTTTAATCAATATATCTTGTCCTGAATCCTTAGGACCAGAAGTATTTCAAATTTGGAGCATTTCAGATTTTTGGATTTGGTATTCTTGGTCTATAGTTTAAAATAGTTAACATTTTAAGTTAGATACAATTTTTTTTTACTTCTAAAAAAATTGTATGAAATAATTGTGAGAGAAAAGTAACTGAAATAAATAAATTATGCATTTTTTTCAATTAACTGATGCAATTTAAATAGTTGATGGATTTGGCAGTATAGTCATTCCATGAAAAAAAAACTAAGTGATTTTAATGAAATATTATCTTCTTTTGTGAGTAAAATAACAATTTATGTTTTCGTTTTTTAATATAGCTAAAATTTATACTGAAAATTCCTTTTAAAAATTAAAACTAAAGGTATCATTCATCTTGTCATCTCTTCACTACTTTTGTTTTGCATATTGACGTTCATCTGCACAAATGTGAGTTGTAATGATAATATACTGCTTTATATTGTTTTACTAAATTTTATATCATGAATATTTTCTGCAAATCTGCAAAGATTTTATTATTTTGCATTAATGTTTATATAGTAGGTCTATCATATATCATCCTCATTAACACCACACATACAACAGTGAACATGTGTGTATTTCTTTTGAATCATTTTCTTAGAATAAATTCCTAGAAGCATACAGAATTTTAAGGTCAAAGTGGCATTTACTATTTATTTCCCTAAAAGTTTTACAGATTTACAATGCCATAAATAACAATTGAGAAAATTCATTTTTCCAAAAGATGGTTTTGAGTAATATCATACACCAGAAAAACATGTTTTCTCAAATAGTATATATAGTTTTTATTTATTAGTTTATTTCAAAGGTAGATATTTTTTTAATTTGTTTTAATTAGTTACACATGACAGTACAATGACCTTGACATATCATACATAAAGGTAAATATTTTTAAATGTTTGTTTTCTATGTTGTAAGAATCTGAGTTTAAAAAATACAACATTAAAACATAATTGTGGGTGGGGGATATAGCTCAGTTGTTAGAGTGCTTGCCTCGCATGCACAAGGCCCCAGTTTCAATTCCCAGACCACAAAAAAAGAAAAAAAACATAATTGTTATTTTCAAATATATAATGTGTATCTGCTAAAATGAAATAATATCTATCTCTGGTTTATAAAGGTATATTATGATTATTTTAAGAAATCTAATTTAAGAAATTTTGAATAAAACTTTTCAGTGGAGTATTTCTGGTTAATCACCAGGAAATGAATAAATGAAATGGATGAAATTCCTTATGATAAACTTCAAACTAGTTCTGGACATTATTTTTTTTTCTGTTTTGTGAATTCTTTTTTCTTTTTATTAGTTGTTCAAGACAATACAATGATCTTGACATATCATACATTTGATTCAAATAGGGTATGAATTCTCATTTTTCCACCTGTACAAATTGCAGGATCACATTGGTTATACATCCGTGTGTATACATACAGCAATCCTAGTGTCAGTTGTATTCTGCTGCCCTGCCTATCCCCCCCTCCCCTCCCCTCCCCTCCCGTCACTATTCTCTACCCATTCTCTACTGTGACACTTATCTCTTTCTCTCTCTTTTTTTTTTCTTCCCTTCCCCCTCACATGGACATTGTTTTTGAAGCAATATTTTGTAAAACTCTGATGGAAGACTTGGCAGTCACTTAACACATAATTAAATTAGTGTCACACTGGCACAGAAGACTTATAGATTGAGTAGGACAAAATAGGTAACTGAAACAGACCTACAATAAATAAGATAAAGTAAGCATTTCAAATTAGTGATAATTTCTATCAATGGGACAATTTCTTAACCATTTGGATGGAAAAAAATAGTTAGGTCCCTACTCTGTACCATACTCCAAAATGAAAGCACTAGAAAAAAAATCAATATTTTTATATTTTTGGATTAGGGTCCTTTCAAAGAATAATATTAAAGGTAGAAAGAAACCATAAAGAAAAAGACTGACAATTTTGACCACTTTTTTAACTTGTAAAAGTTAAAAGAAAAATTAGAAAGAAAACTAAAATGCAAAGAAGTATTTCTTTTAAAAACTATGTTATTTGATTAAATAAATATGACAAAGGATTAATGTCTGAATATTCTTACAAATCTACAAAACAAAAGTAGACATCCCAATAGAAATATGAGCACAAGGCATGAGCACACAATTCACAGAGATTGCTAATAGCCAATAAAGATGTTAAAAATACCAAAAACAATGAGATGCCATTTCTACTGTATAAATAAAGATTAATAATACTCTCCAATGATTATGGTGAGAGTGAGAGGAATGTGATCATTCTCACATAAAATCCTTCTGGAGAGCAATTTGACAAGATAGGTCAGAAACACAACCCACTGACCCAGAAATGTTGCTTCAGGCATTTTGTTTCAAGAAAATTATAAGGTACCTGTGCCAAGGTGAATATAAAGTGATATTTATCATATTGCTGCTTATAATGTCACTTATCATGAGAGAAACTAGAGCATGATAGGATTCAAACTGCTGCCTAGTGTAGTGGCGCACACCTATAATCCCAGCAACTAGGAATACTGAGGCAGGAAGATTGAAAGTTCCAGGCCAGCCTCAGCAACCTAGCAAGGTCATCAGTTACTTAGCAAGACCCTATCTCAAAATTAAAAAAAATAAAAATGACTGGAGATGTGGCTCAGTGGTCAAGTGCCCTGGGTTCAATCCCTGAAACCAAAAAAATAGATTCAGACTATGAAAAACTTTAGACAAACTAATATTTTTGTACCTCAATTTCCTCATCTATAAAATGGAAATAGTAATATTCATTAAATAGAACTATTATGCAAGTTAACATGCTTAGAAACAATTCTGGACACATAGTAGTGTTTGTTTATTTTGAATAATAAAGGCCATTTCATTGTAGGCTATGATTGTAACAATAGAAAACCAAGATAATCTCAATATCCAACAATGAGATATTGGCTATGTTAATTATTATTTAGTCATATAATGGAAATTCTATACTTATTAATGTGTATTTATGTTTTTTTTAAAGAGAGAGAGAGAGAATTTTTTAATATTTATTTTTTTAGTTTTCGGTGGAAAACTTTATGTGGTGCTGAGGATTGAACCCAGCAGCCCGCGCATGCCAGGCGAGCGCGCTACCGCTTGAGCCACATCCCCAGCCCCTATCTTTACGTTTTTAATGGAAAAAATATTTTCACTTTACATTGCTCACTGGAAAGAGCATATTAGGAAACAGTTTGTATAGTATGATTCCATTTCTTTAAAAAATAAGCTAATGTGATCCAGACAAAATTCAAAGAATATGTTAATAGTGTTTCTGTCTGGCTAGTGGGAGAATGGATATTATTTTGTTTATTATTACTAAGTTTTCTATAATGAACATATATGTTACTTATTTTTAAACTAATAATAAAATAGAGGAAACAAGCAGTTCTTCGAGTAAACTGTTTCTGTAAGAACCAGAAGTCCCTCTCCTAGGAATACAGCTCAGAGACTTGAAAACATACAAAAATCTTGTTCATGAATGTTCATAACACCATTATTCATAATAGCCAAAAAGTGGAAGCAACCCAATGTTCTTCCATCAATAAAAGAATAAGCAAAATGTGGTATATCCATATAATAGAATTTTTGGCAATAAAAAAAATGAAGTGCTTTATGACATTTATTTATGACACAGATGAACCTCCAAAACATTATGCTAAGAGAAGGAAGTCAACACAAAAGGCACATATTTCATGATTTCATTTAAATGAAATGTTCAGAATAGACAATCTGAAGAAAAGAACGTAGTTTGCTGGTTGCTAAGGGCTAGACAGATGAGGCAGTAGAAAGTGACAGCTAAAAATATAGGATTTCTTTGGGGCAATGATGAAAATGTTTAAAGTTTGGATAATAGTAGTATCTGCACAAGTTTGCGAATTCATATACTGAAAATCACTGAATCATGTACTTTAAAAGGGGGAATTTCGTGGAATGTGTATTTTAACTGAAAATAATGTTTAAGAAAAGTAAAATTGGGCTGGGGTTGTGGCTCAGCAGTAGAGCACTCGCCTGGCATGGGCAAGGCCCTGGGTTCGATCCCCAGCACCACATAAAAATAAATTTAAAAAGATACTGTGTCCAACTAAAAAATATTAAAAAAATAAAAAAGAAAAGTAAAATTGAGTCTTGGCTATAAGACACTGGGATTTTTTTTTATTATTGTTTTGCAGTATTAGGGATTGAACCCAGTGCCTCATGCATACTAGGCAAGTGCCCTACCACTGTGTTACATCCCTAGCCCTTATTATTTTATTTTTGAGACAGTGTCTCATTAAGTTGTAATCCTCCTACCTCAGCCTTCTCGTAGTTACAATTATAGGCATGTGTCACCACACCCAGCTCTAGATACAGAATTTATTTTAAAACATTCGTTAGCAAATTAAAACCTAATTTTTCACTGAATTCTGTAATTGTATTTATGGTTGGTTTGTTTTGCAGTACTAGCGACCAAAATCAGTTTTACTGCATGCTAGGCAAGCACTCTATCACTGAGCTATACCCCAACAACTTAGTTTTGAATTTTAAAAGAGTTTTAAATTTTAAATTTAAATTCATAAGTAAATTATAAATGACCAAATAGTTACATCTTTATAGCCTCCCCTACTTTTTAAATGAAAAGTTTGGCTGTTTTAAAATTGATACAGGAAGATGTTTGTCAGATTTAAGGTGTTTTTTTAAAATATTTGTACTAGTTTTGGAGTTTTTAACTTTACTTAAATGCTCAGTTATCATTCTAATGATTTTTAGGCAGGTATTTTGTTTTATTTGAGTTTCATTTTATTGGGTTAAATTTTATTTTATTTTATTTTATTATTTATTTTGTTTCATTTGGAGACAGGGTCCCAGTTGCCCAGGTGATCCTCTTGCCTCAGCCTCCCAAGTGGCTGAGATTACATGCATGGGATTATTGCCTAATGGTGTCTAACCAGCTCAGAGAGTTTAAATGAGAGTGTGTCTAGTCATGTCTTCTCCAATAAACTGTCAGCTCTAGATCCCATTTTATGGTGTGCAAATGTTTTAAATATGTTTTTAAATAATGTAAGCAGTATAAATAGTTCTCATTTTTGCTTTTATGATTTCCCTTTCACCTGTTCCCATCCCTTTCCCTCCCCTGACCTTTCTTGTGCTCCAAAATACAAAAAAAAAAAGAGTTAGAGTGTAATACCTACTTTTTGTAATTTTTTTTTTTTTTGAGACAGGGTCTCTTTAAATTGCTTAGGGCCTTGCTAAGTTGCTAAGGCTTGCCTCAAGCTTGCAGTCCTTCCTCAGCCTCCCAAGTAGCTGGGATTTATAGGCAGGCATTTCCTCACCTGGCTTAATACCTTCTTTTTAACTAATACTTTCCATAAGCATTTATTGAGCACCTACGATATGTTAAGGCATTATGCTAAAGTTAATGGTACAGAAAGGAAATGTATAGATTCAGACAGTGAAAATGGCATATCAAAGAACTACTCTGGGAACAGTTAGGAGGGCAGTAGTCCATATAGAGATGGCCAGGCAAGACTTCCTTTTATCATCAACATAATTAGAAGGTTGGTATTTGAAACCAAGACACATCTGTGATGTAGTTTTAGAGAACTGTTAAAGTCTAGTTTATGTTTTTCCCTTAGCATATCCATAATTACATAAGCGCAGGAAAGAAATCTTGAGAAAAGTCAAAGGGATCCTCCCCAAGACATGTGTATAAGGCAAAAGTCATTTTTTTTTTAAATTGGCATAAATGCAGGCAGTACAGATGCAGTGACATTGGGTGAAACTTCAGTTTCTGCTTCCATGGCTGCTTAACATGTTTAAGATCTTATAAACCATCAGAATTTTTAGGGGCTTTGCTTCCCCTAATAATATACCCATTATATTAAAAAGCAAAATACCATCAATAATTTAAAGGAATTACTGTCCTCATTGCTGTTTTTAAAGAAATCAACAATCCTATTTACTTTGCACTGCTTTCTACACAACTGATTTTCATCTGATACATACTACTACAGCTATATTGGGTTAAATATGAAATACATCCTTACTGGTTCATAAAGAACTGCTTTCTTAGGCTCTCTGGATGGCCCACTACAGCCTGCTTCACCCCATGTACTACATCCCTGACTCCCTACAATCCAGTAATTAAAAGGTTATCCTCAAGCATAGCTGGAGGCCCTTAGAACCCTTTTTCACTACCTTTGCAAGCTTATTGATTGCTAATACATGGGTCATCCCCATGTTTAATCATTTTGAATATTGCCCTGATTTTCTGATTGTTGGGAGTAACTCATTATTGTTTTGTCAGTTTGCCTTCTGCTGTCTAGTGTAATCAGATGGCTCTAGCACACCTGCATTGCTTTTCTATGTAGGACTCTGCAAAAATTCAGAATTTAATTAGTCTCAGAATAAGCCCAGAATGCCATCATACTGTAACCCTAATAATCTACTAAAACACACCACTTCCCCCCACCTCCATTTCCCTAAATGTTGACAGTTCCACCTAATTCTCTGTTTTCTTGTCCTTCCTTTTAGTTCGCTTTGCACCATACAGGCCTCCAGATATCTCCCTGAAGCCACTGCTCTTTGAAGTACCCAGTATCACTACAGAGTCGGTGTTCGTTGGCCGGGATTGGGTTTTCCATGAAATAGATGCTCAACTTCAAAGTTCAAATGCCAGTGTGAACCAAGGAGTGGTGATTGTGGGAAACATTGGATTTGGCAAAACTGCCATCATCTCTAGGCTGGTGGCCCTCAGCTGCCATGGTACACGGATGAGACAGATCGCCTCAGATAGCCCACATGCCTCCCCCAAGCGTATGTATTCCTTTTTAAAGAATTCCCTACTTAGTTGGGTCTGAAATTTTTTCTGACGTGTGTGTCAGGCAATATACCCTTTTATTTTTTTAAATTTATTTATGTATTTGTTCTAATTAGTTATACATGACAGCAGAATGCATTTTAATTCATAGTACACAAATGGAGCACAATTTTTTGTTACTCTGTACACAAAGTAGAGTCACACCATTTATTCTTTTATTTTTTTGATCTGTAAAATTTGACTTGCATGTGAGTATCATTACTCAGAATTCAGAGAAAGAATATAATACTCTGTACATCCAATAGTCTTCTATGAGTGACTGAGAAAATCTTTCTCATGGAATAAATTTATGACTCTTCCTGCTGACTGTATGGCTGCTTTGTCCTTTGGATAATGATTACAGCACTTGCCTGTGGAGCCATTTGCATCTATCACTGTCAGATTTTCTTCAACCTGTGCCCATTTCTTCTTGTTACATGCCAGCACAATCTGTTCGCAGCCTTCATTTCTTTGCTGTTGATGTCAGTGTGCTCTGATTGGACTTGAGCTTTATTGTGTTCTTGAAGGATTTTTCCTGCTTCCTTTGAAAAGATGATGAGTTCTCATTTGGCTTCTTTTATCACAACTTTAATGATCACCACCAGTCTCTTGTTTGATTATTTTAAAACACTCATATGGTACGTATTATATGCCAAAGAGACTCTAAGAGCTTTACAAATATTAATTCATCCAATCCTTTTATAAACTCAGTGAGGTTGTTCCTGTTGTCTTCATTTCACAAAGAAGTAATCTGGGGCTCAGAGAGGTTAAATAAACCTCCCAGGTTTTAACCGCCAATAAATGGTGAAACTAAGAATTCTGGTTTCAGAGGCCCTTCTCTCACTCATTTTTCTGTGTGGCTTCTCCTTATTGGTAAAACTCACTCAAGTAAAGAAAATAAAAGAATGTATATAAATGTTCTTTCTGTATATACCATATGTATAGCATCCATTTACCTTGTTTCTTTTAATTGTGTCAGAACATAAAAGAAAGCTGTGGCTCTACTAGTCCAAATCAGTAATCTAGCCCACCACACTTTGAGATAACCTCTAGAAATGGTTTGTATGAGATCATAGTAGTTATGGGGTCTAAAGTCAGGAACCCACTAAATACCCTTCAGATATCCTGGCTTCCTACTGAAATTAGTATTCTTTTATCAAAAAGACAGATTGCCTCTGGTAAAGTTATGAATGTCTAACCTGTAGAAGAAAACTAACTTCTATGAAGAAAATCAGTTGAAAAAGAAATAACCTTCTTTACCAGTGTATGGTAAGAAATGTTATGAAAGAATTCTTATCTTAAGGGGAATGTCATGTTTAGATTCTAAATGAAACTTTTCTAAGGTAGACTAACATACTACTCTGAGAGTCAGAAACCCAGGATTTGTGTCCCAGCATTCAAATTGACCGCAGTACTTTGTGACCTTGAGAATTTCACTTTAATTGTTTAGATCTCAGTTTTCTCATCTGCAAAATGAAGCAGTATGGTTAAAATTTTGCTTCTGAGAATATTTTCATGGTTGAAAGTAAATTTTCACACTATTATACTATTTTCCTTCAAGTGCTTAAAGTCTATCACACAAAACTACCTTTTATCTGAGTTGTCCAAGAGGTAAGCTATTTTCATGTGTCAGAAAGAAAACAAGATAGCTAATAGTCTCTGACTCCTCTTTATATCAGTGTTGTAGATAATAGAGTGGTAGAATCATACATGACAGTAGATAAGTCCCAAGGGCAAGAATAGCTGCTTTCTAAGAAAGCGAAGGTAACTGGGAATAAGAGCAAGAGTTAATTGAAAATAGTCCATGTACTCCCCAAAGCAGAGATTCTTTAAAGGTAGTTCACTAAGTTATTATCTAATATAATCCATTGCCTTTTATCTCCTGAAAATCTCCAAAACACTGGGACATTCTGCATTCATGAGATAAATGCCCATTGTTGAGACTATAGATTTGGCCTGATAGTGAACTTTAAAAACTTCAAGCTGAGAGGACAGTACATATCTGTAATCCCAGCTACTTGGAAGGCTGAGAAAGGAGGATTACAGGTTCAAGGTCAGCCTAGCCAATTTAGCGAAATCTAAAAGGAAGAGCTGGAATTGTGGCTCAGTGGTAGAGCAATTACCTAGCCACATGTAAGGCACTAGGCCCGATCCTTGGCACCACATAAAAACTAACTAAATAAAATAAAGTTAGTGTGTCCATCTACAACTAAAAATATTTCTTAAAACTTTTCTTAAAATTCAAATTAAAAGGGCTGGAAGGATAGCCCAGTGGTAAAGTGCCCTAAGTTCAATCCCCATTACTGAGAAAAAAAAATTTTTTTGAATAATCAGGAGAGATACAGTATGTGATAATATATCTATCAGAATTACATAGAAATAGCATTGCCTTATACAGAGTAATTATTTTTGTAATCTGTTGATTAAACTACATCTTTGTAATCTGTTAGTCAAACTACATTCTACCACTACCATCTTAACAGACTAGTAGTCCTTAAAGAAGAATCAAGGGGCTGGGGACGTGGCTCAAGCGGTAGCGCGCTCGCCTGGCTTGCGTGCGGCCCGGGTTCCATCCTCAGCACCACATACGATCAAAGATGTTGTGTCTGCCAAAAACTGAAAAATAAATATTGAAATTTAAAAAAAAAAAGAAGAAGAATCAAGAATAAGTAACTGATAAATGCAAGCTATTTTTCAGCATAAATTTGTTATTAAATGAGCTGGCACTTAAAAGGTTACTTGCAGCAGCAGAATTTTTTCATTAATCAATAAGAAAGATGTCAGAGGGTTAGCCTAATTTTTTACAGAGTTTAACTTACATTAAACTTGAATAGGTTTATCTGGTATCTCACTGGCCTTCATAATCTTTGGTCATTGGTATCAGAGATGTAATTGTACTAATAATGAAAATAAATGGAAAGCTATGGTGCTTCTGGCTCCCCTCCAACCCACCCACCCCCACCAAGTCATCTGTTCTTTCTTTTACAGTACTTCATTGCCTGGCTTTCTTTTCTTTACAGACAGTCCCTCAGCCTGCCCCCTCATTGTCATTTCCCTGGTAAAGTACAGAAAAGCTGTCAAAGCAGGCACTACCCTGTCATCCTTCTTTCCACCTACTTTCCCAAATCTCACTTCTCCCATCATTCTCTGCCACCATCACCTGTACCCCCAACACACACACACACACACACACACACAAAAAAAAAAAAAATTTGTGAAAATAGACCTGTTGTATAATTCAGATATTGTAACATTAACTACAGCTATTCTCAGTGCAGTAGAGAAGTTCTTTTAATACAAGACTATGTTTTCCTATCACTAAAATGGCCCAATGATAATTACTTGAATTTGACATTTGTTGACAGCTACTAAACCCCCAAATAGATGCTAGGTCAGTAACCCCCACTCTCCCTACTCTGCTCATTTCATAAGTCTGTTTTGCCATTTTGATGTGCATACTAACTACCACCTATTAACTTTTATTTCTACTGTGTTCTGAATATCAAATAGAAAATAAGACTCTGAAAGACAAAAAAATAAGGGCATCTCCAAAAGGGACCAGCTAGAAGTCAGAATATTTGAATAATAATTACACACAAAATTAAAATCAAAATAATGGGGAGAGTGGGGGGGGAATAAACACCATGAATAATAACAGTGACAGATAATCACTGAACTTTGCCTCTATTCAAAATGTCATGTATTTCTTCAGACTTTTATACACTGCCATCTCCTATACCCACCACCCTGCCATTATTAAGAACTTATTTCGTAACCAAGGAATCTACCAGTTGGATGAAAGAAATCTAAATTCACTCTTACTGGTAAGGAGTTAAGTGAAGACTACCTTCTTTTTTTCAATAACTATTGGCCATCAAATAATGAATTCAAATATTTGTTTAGTACCTGTTTTAGAAATATGGTCTTATTTATAAATATGGCTTATAATTTCTAGTAGTACTTAAGAATTATGTTTTCTAAATTACAGGAACAAATAGAATTTTTTTTAAAAAAATTGTAATCTTATGGAACTATAATTTACAACCATGCAGTTCACTCATTTAAAGTATTCAGTTCAGCTTATACAAAAATCATTAGTCTAATATTAGAACATTTTTATCCTACTAAAAGAAACCCATGACTCTTAGTAGTAAATCCCTTTTTTCCCACTAATCCCTTACCTCCAGCCCCAGAAAACCCCTAGTTTACTTTCTGTTTCTATGGGTTTCCCTATTTGGGGCATTTCATATAAATAGAATCATAAAAGGGTCATTTTAACTGACTTCTTTGACAGCATAGTATTTTCAAGGAACATCTATGTTGTATATCTCATTTCTTTTTATTGTCACGTTTAATCCATTGTTTGTCTATATTGCATTTTATCTATTCATCAGTTGATTGACATTTGAGCTATTTTCTGGTTTTTGCCTATTTTGATCATGCTTCTCTGAACATTTGTGTACAAGTTTTTGTGTAGATGTGAGTTTTTGTCTCTATTGGGCATATAGCTTGGAGGGGAATTGCTGAATTGCTGGGTCATAGAACAAATGGAATTAACTAATCATCCTTTAGTTCAGGCTTATATGATTATCTGATGCAAACATCTCATCTTTTTAATCCAGATGTGGATGCCAACAGAGAGTTGCCACTCACACAGCCACCTTCAGCTCACTCATCTATCACAAGTGGGAGCTGCCCAGGAACTCCAGAAATGCGTAGGCGACAGGAAGAAGCTATGCGAAGATTAGCCTCACAGGTAAAACAGAATTCCCAAACTGGGGACATGCTGTTTGCATTTTAACATTAAGGCAAAAATAGGGAGAGCCTTGGTAAAGTAAAAAAATATATGTGAAGATATACCATGAGAATGTGGAGAAAAGTTTCTGGGTTTTTTCATTTGTTGTTATCCCTAGGGGAAAAAATACCTTATTGTGATGGAATCAGAACCTTAGAGTTGGAATAACTTAGAAATGGAGTCTTCTGAGGAATCAATAAGGAAGTAGAAACTCAAAGAAGTTACATGGTTTACCCACGATCACAGTATAAGTAGTTAATAGTTTTTTTTACTTTTCTTTCTAGCTCAAAACTCTTTCTTTATATTATTCTGTCTATATTATGCTATACTTTATACTTATACTATATTTATACTTTATATATACATTTTTACTGTACATTTTTTATGTTTGAGTTTGAAATTTCTCTTTTTCTCAAAGTAACATATACATAGAAAATCAAGTAATGCTCAAAACAAGCAGTTTCCTTTCTCTTCTCAACTCATCCATTCCCGAAAAGCAGCCACTTTCAATTGTCTGGCTTTTTTAATCTCAATATTTTTAAATAATACCCATATATTGCTCTAACTTTTCTTATTCATTTACATGTTATCTCTTGCTTATTATAATGATGAGGATAGCTCTTTCACTTTCCTCCTGTCATGCTCCAAGCACAATTACATCATGATTTTTGACTGAAACCCTATTACAATATTTTAAGCATTAATACTGTGCAATCATGATTCACTCTGGAACAAAGGACAACATTTTCTTCTTAAAAAAATTCTATGGGATTTATGAAATGCCTCATTTTAAATTGTACTTATTTTTCTTCAAATCTTTGACTAAGTCATTCCATAATTCTTACTATAATTTTATAAAGTTCATCTTAGTACTACTTTTCATGCTTATCAGTTAAATTTTCCCCTCAGAGATATCCATTCTAAAGCTCATGAAGCTCAGTCTAGACCCAGGATGTTCTTAAGGCTTGCCACCTCCTTTTTATTTTGAAAATTATTATCACTTCTCTTTTATCCCATATCATCTTCTTTCTTGATTTTATTCTTCATTTTCTTGGAACAGATCCTCCAGGAGCTTCCTAAGAAATTATGCATATAACATAAGTTTTTCGAGACTTAACATTTCCAGAAGCATCTTTATTCTATGCTCATACTCTTCTGTTTGTTTGACATAATATATCACTCTAGATTAAAAATTATTATCCCTCATATTTTGAAGGCATTGATTGCCCCATTGTCTTGAACTTCAAAATTGATGTCAAATAATCTGATACTATTCTTATTCAAAATTCTTTGTATATACCTTTTTTCTCTCCAGAAGCTTTTAAGATCTTTTTTATCACCATATTCTTGGATCTTTTTTCATAATTATGTTGGTACATAGCAAGCCCTAAAAATAGTGTTTAATTTTGGAAAATGCTTTTGTATTGTTTATCAATAATTTCCTCCTGTTCTGTCATTTTATAACTCTTGTTAACTTGGTTAATAGGAGCTAATCAAAAATTAGATTTCCTGTGCTGATACTCTAGTTTTCTTAAATTTCTATCCTGTTTTTCATGTTCTCATTTTTGGTTTTGGATTTTTTTTTTCCTTATAAGCCACTTTGGTAGATTTCTTCAACATTACCTTCCAATCCTTTCGGGACTCCCCCCCAAAAAATATATATATATATATTTTGGCAATCATTATTTTAATTTCCAGTAGTTTTTTTTCTTTTTCTGCAGTTGTCCCCCTTTTTATTTAGCATCCTATTCATGTTTTATGTATGCAGTGTGTTCTCTTTTCCTTTATGATTAGGTACTGAAAAACTAATTGGAAGGTTGTGTGTGCAGACAGCAAGATGATCCATTCTTTATTGAAAATACCCAAAAGTCAGTGTCCATATTCTCTAGCAAAGAATCCTCCAGTTTTTTGCCTGGGTGCCAGCAATCTGGAGCTGGGTAGAAGAGGGATAGGGTTTTACCAGTCAGTATATGACTTTTGCTAAAGCCCTCCCCAGCTTTTTTTCTTTCTTTTTTTTTTTTTTTTTGGTTCTGCACCTTATCCCTACCTTTGTCTATGTTTGGTGTCCCTAAGTCTAGATTCTCTCCTATTTAGTTTCTCTAGTTAAATATAATTTTCATTCCACTGACTCTTGAGGAGATTATCACCTGGCTGGACAGGGTGTAGAAATGGAGATATGGGGATGTAAACTTTACAGAAATTCTGTTTTCAGCTCCCTTCCTCACACTCATCTTCCACTGTACCTGGGGCTTCTAATTCCTATGCTTTTCTGAAATTTTAAAGATGGTCTGTAATAGTGTAAGGTTATAATTTTTTTTCGATCTGGCTAAGAGCCAGAAGCAGCTGTTTCCCCAATTTACATTATTAATTACCCCCACAGATTAGCATACACTCATCTACAAATGAGCTTCTGTAAACAGAAATTTCACTCAGATTTATTCCTCACTCATTGTAAGTTCAAAAGAGACATCTGTTTTTCCCTGAATATTCTCTGTGTAAATGGTCCCCAATTTCTTCTTTTTTAGAAAAAGTAGAATAAATATTGTAGAAATATGTGAATGCTGAGGAGCTTCCACCATCAGTCTTTCAGCTATTCATTTAGAATATAACTTTGAAAGCACCAAAAATCCAAAACTAAAGATAAATCAGTGAAAAAAAAACAGACACAAATCTCTATATTATGTAGCTCACATTTTCATGGTGGGAAGATAATAAACAGATAAATATGTAATATGTCAGGTAATTGTTAAAAAAAAATCATAGAGAATTAAGTCTTCTTGTTAAGTCTTAGTTCCTCTCTTAGCAAGAAAAGTCCCAAGATATTTATGTTCAATATTTAGAAAATGTTAAATATTGTAGTCAGCACATGCTTGTAATCCCAGTGTCTTGAGAGGCTAATGCAGGAGGATCACAAGTTCAAGGCCAGCCTTAGCAGATAGCAGCAATTTAGCAAGGCCCTGTCTCAAAATATAAAAAGACTGGGGATGTAGTTCAGTGGTAAGGTACTCCTGGGTTTAATCCCCAGTGAAAAAAGAAAATGTTACATACATTTATAGGAAATTTGACTATTTCTACTTAGTTGAGAAGTATATTTTAAATTTTATGGTTATTTCTTCCTTAAGCAAATAAATAAATCTGTTTGCACCTAGAGGTGAGATACATTTAGGGATTTTTTTGTTTTTGTTATGTTTTATGGTATTAAGGATCAAACTCAGTCTCTCATGCATGCTAGGCAAGTGCTCTACCATTGAGCTATATCACCAGCCCTTTTTATTTTTTATTTTGAGACAAGTTCTCATCAAGTTGCCCAGGTTAGCTTCAAACTTACCAGGCTCTGGCCTCAGTCTCATGAGTAGCTGGAATTACAAGCCTGTGCCACCAAGCCTGGATGGGATGTGTTCAAGTTTGTGCTAAACACTGTTTAAGAAATGCCCCAGGAGGAGTGGGGAGGGATTTGTGGCTCAGCACTAGAACAATCACCTAGCACATGCAAGGCACTGGGGGTTCGATCCTCAGCACCACTAAAAATAAACAAATGAAATAAAGATATTGTGCCCAACTATAATTAAAAAAATTTTAAAAAAAAGAAATGCCCCACTGAGTTAGGTGGTACATGCCTGTAATCCCAGTGGCTCAGAGGGCTGAGGCAGGAGGACCAGGAGTTCAAAGCCTGCCTCAGCAATGGCAAGGAGCTAAGCAACTCAGTGAGACCCTATCTCTAAATAAAATACAAAATAGGGCTGGGGGTGTGGCTTGGTGGTTGAGTGCCCCTGAGTTCAATCCCCGGTATCCAAAAAAAGAAAGAAAAAAGAAATGGCCCCTTCAATTAAAATTTAATGTTATCCCAGTAATTGTGCTACATGTTACAGTTCAGCTATGCAAGTTTATGCTGTGAAAGCATAGGGCAGAAACTAGCAGTCTTGTTTCTCACCAATAATAAATCAATAAGCAGACATTAACTTTCCAATGAGATTTTCAAATCTGCTAGTATTTTGATGAAGTAGGCTAATATTCAAAAAATTTTGAAACCTATTGATTTGACAGAGTTATTTATGTCAGTTCTTATATATCAGTAATTACCATTGGTATTTCACAATATTATTGCTCCTTCTGGTGCTGCTAATTGAGAGTTTTTGTTATTACTTTAGAACAGTTTTATTTCTCAAAGAAACAGTTTGCACTTGAAGTATAGCAAATTTTGCTAGGTCAGCATCTCTCAAGCAAATCTCCTATATTTCTTCTGAAATGCCTTCAGAATAGAGAGGCACAGAGATTTTATTCTGGGCCTTGCCTGCATATGTAAATTTAACTATAACAGCAATGGTACATACAGAATTCATAGGACATAGAGACATTGGCTTCCATTTGCTAAGGACTTAATATGTGTTGCTGCTCAGTACTATTTTTTATTTTTGTTGTCTTGTTCATTCTTATCTTAACCCTATGAGTTGTTTAATTATCTTCATTTTACAGATGAGAAACTGTGTCTCTAGCAATTACTTTTTTCAAAGTCATACTGTTAATAAATAGCAAAGCTAGTAATCAAAGCCAGTATTAAGTAATCCTGTTATTATCCTCATTCTGTAAATGAGGAAACAGAGCTCTAAGAATAAATAACTTACCTCAGTATATTAGTGAGTCGAGATTTAAATTGAGTCAGGCAGGCTTCAGAACCTATTCTTTTAACCACTGCTGCCTCTCTCGTTTTTTAGTATTCTATCAGTCATTGAATTTGGCTTCAAAGCTAAATAAATAAAGGTGATGAAGATGTTCCTTTCAGTCATTTTGTCAAGTTAAAATTCTTCTAGGAAGCTGAGATTGTGGCTCAGTGGCAGAGCGCTTGCCTCCACGTATGAGGAGTACCACATAAAAATAAATATATGAAATGAAGGTATTGTGTTTATCTACAACTATAAAAATATATTTTTTAATTATTCTAAAAGATTTTTATGCAACTAGAAGCTCTTGTCATACTAGAAGCTAATGCATATGAAATAAATTAATACATATGAAATAAGCTAATTTGAGAAACCAGGTAATTTTAAGAAATGTCACAGACACAAAAAGTACAGGTTTAAAAAAAAATATGTAAGTAAAAAGACTAGAACATGCCCTATCAGGGAGGATGTCAAATGATCACTGCTCTTAAAATTGTTGCTGCTGCTGTTAAAGCTATCAGCCAAAGAGGTAGTCATTTAAGCAATCTTGTGACATTGAGCATGTTGAACATAATGTGGAGATGTGAGCCAGGCGTGGGCGCACGTGCGTGCACACACTCACACAGCCAAAATGGAAGAGATGGGCATAAAACAACCTAAAATTTAATTTGTATTGCTGTGACTGTTCTTTTTTTTTTAAGATTTGCATTTAAGAGAAATTAGGCCCAAAATAAACAATAAATAACCTGTAAATTATGTTATATATAATTTGTCTAGGGCTTTTTCCTCTGAATATTCACACTGAAGTTTTATAGTCAGATTCAGATTTCACCTACATTCAGAATACTAAATATGGAAAAACAACCTTGTTCACTTGTCTATTTCTATATTTTTTTATCTGCCTTTTCCACTAGAATGTGTCAATTTTAAATGTTCAGCACTGTATCCCCAGCTCCTAGAGCAACGCTTGGCACTTAAAATCTTGAAACATGAATAAAACAATTCTAGACTATTCTCTATGCTGAAGCCTGAGTAATCACTAAAATAAATTTGGTTTTCGTGCTTAGAGCCAGCAAATGACTCCATGTTGCCCTAGAGTGAAACCCAAATTCTCTTCTTAAAATATCACATGAACTGTAATGAAAGTGCCTTTGCTTTTAAATATCTAGCCCCAAGCTAGACATTTTGAACCAGATAATTCTTTGGGGGATATTGGTATTGTCCTGTGTATTGTGGGAAGTTAGTTCTATCTACTTCCCCTAATATTCTCTCAAGCCCCCATTATGACAACCAAAAATGTCTCCAGATATTGCCAAATATTCCCTGGGAAACAAAACCACTCTTAGTTGAAAACCTATCATTCCCCATTCACACTCTAACTACAATAAAATTAATTTCAATTCCTTGAGAGTGTAAATCTTTGTTTTGCCTTCGGATTTTTACACATACTGTACCCTCTACCTGGAACACTGACACGCCCAGATTCACTTCATCCTCCTTAATATCTCAGCTTAAGTATTTCTTTGGCTGTCTTCAGTTACCTTAAGGTGGCCCTGCTTTATTTTACCCCAGCACCCTATATTTCCTCTTTCATAATACTTATCTCACTGTTTTTTATAACTTGCTTAATTGCCTCTCTTTCCTGCTAAACTGTAAAGAATAGACAGGGATTATATTTCCAGAATCTAGCATAATGCCTAGCATACAGTGGAAGTTCAATTTACATTTTTGAATGAATACAAATGCCAGTATTTTCTATTATGAAATCTTAGGGCATCAAATTAGGTACTTACTTATAATAATGGTTTCCAACCCACTTATTATTGTCAAATCTGAATCAGATTCATATACCTCCAAGAATGAATCTCAATAGAGTCTGGAATTCCACCAATCTTCTGAGACAAAAGTTTTACAAACTATTATTAAATGTGCTTAGAACTGATCATTTTGTGTCAGATGTACTTCTATAGGAATCCAGATGAACTAATTAAATTAGTCACTTTCTTTTAAAGATTTGCACTTGATATTGGGCCTAACTCCCCTTGACTCAAGTAATCTATAGTTGAATAGTAGCAATCTACAGTATACAGCTATTTAGGTCTAGAATTATAAAAAAGCTATACATTACACTGAGCTCTGCCAAAGCTAATTAACAGGGTACTGACTACCCAGTGTTGAAATATACTATAACACCTCTATAATCAAACAGTGTGGTACTGGTGTGTGAGTAGAGGAACAGAACAGAAAATTCATAGTTAGACCCAAATATGTATGGATGCTTAGTATGCAACAAGGGTAGCATCTTAGATCACTAAAGTAAAAACGGACTTTTTAATTAAATAGTGCTGGAACAACTAAGTGATATATATATATATGAGAGATAAATTAATACATTTCTCATACCATGCACAAGAGTAAACTCCAAATGGAGTAGGGATCCAAATATAAAAAATGAAATTATACAAAAACATTGAAATCATACAAATAATAGTGAAAATATGAGTGACTTCATCTTTGACTTTGGTGAAGGGAAAGGCTTTTTAAGATCTAAATCTAGAAAAATAGAAGAAAAGATTGATAAATATAAATGCAACATGACCAAAAAGCACTAGAAACAAAATCAAAGACAACTAATAAGTTGAAAGGAAATATTCGTAACATACCCTGAAATCACAGTTAACAAAAACAGACAAATGAGATGGTATCAAATGAACAGCTTCTACATAGCAAAGGAAATAATTAACAGTGTGAAAAGACAGCCCACAGAACAGGAAAAAATGTACATAAGCCATACTCTGATAAAGGGTTAATATCCAAAATATATAAGGGACTCAACTCTGTAGCAAAAAAATATCCCAACTAAAAATTAGGCAAAGAATGTTGCTGTATATTTGGCACCTAGAAGTCCCCCAAAGGCCCATGTATCATAGGCCTAGGCCTCAGCTTACCACTATTGGGAAATGGTGGAGACTATTTTTCATATATAATTTCTTTATCTTTTTAATTTATGTATTTTTTTAATGTGGTGCTGGGTATCGAACCCAGTGCCTCATGTGTGCTAGGCAAGCACTCTACCACTGAGCCACAACCCCAGCTCTGATGAAACTTTTAAGAGGAGGGCCTAGTGGAAGGTCTTTGAGTCATTGCAGGTATATTCTTCTTTTTTTTTTTTCTTTTTTATTTATATATGACAGGAATGCATTACAATTCTTATTACACATATAGAGCACAATTTTTCATATTTTTGGTTGTAGACACAGTATATTCACAACAATTCGTGTCTTCATACCTGAACTTTGGATAATAATGATCATCACATTCCACCATCATTAATAACCCCATGCCCCCTCCCTTCCCCTCCAACCCCCTTACCCTATCTAGAGTTCGTCTATTCCTCCCATGCTCCCGCTCCCTATCCCACTATGAACCAGCCTCCTTATATCAAAGAAAACATTCAGCATTTGGTTTTTTGGGATTGACTTACTTCACTTAGCATTATCTTCTCTAACTCCATTCATTTACCTTCAAATGCCATGATTTTATTCTCTTTTATTGCTGAATAATATTCCATTGTGTATATACACCACATTTTTTTTTATCCATTCATCTATTGAAGGGCTTCTAGGTTGGTTCCATAGTTTAGCTATTATGCTGCTATAAACATTGATGTGGCTGTGTCCCTGTAGTATGCTGTTTTTAAGTCCTTTGGTTATAGATCGAGGAGAGTGATACCTGGGTGGTACCCTTCCCAATTTTCCAAGAAATCTCCATACTGCTTTCCAGATTGGCTGCACCAATTTGCAGTCCCACCAGCAATGTATGAGTGTACCTTTCCCCCACATCCTCGCCAACACTTATTGTTGTTTGTCTTCATAATAGCTGCCATTCTGACTGGAGTGAGATGAAGTCTTAGAATTGGGGGTGTATGCTTAAAGGGGAGAGTAAGACCCCCCTGCTTTTTCCTCATTCTCTTTTTGGCTTTCTGGCCATGCAATGGGCAATTCTGTTCCACTGTGCACTTTCACCATGGTGTGCTATTTCCTATAGGACCAAAGCAATGAGGCCAATCAATCATGGACTGAAACCTCAAACTTGGAAAAGAATAAACCTTTTCTCTTTATAATCTCAGGTATTTGAGTAACAGAAAGCTGACTGACACAGACCTGAACAGACATTTCTCAAAAGAAGATGTACACGTGGCCAAAAGATACATGAAAAAATGCCCAGCATCACTAATTATTAGAAAAATGCAAATTAAAACCATAATGAGATTTTGTACCTGTTATAATGCTTTTTTCAAAAAGATGAAACATAACAAGTATTGGCAAGGATATAGAGAAAAGGGAACACTTATACATTGTTAACAGGAAGGTAAATTAGTACAGTCATTATGGAAAATTGTATGACAGTTCTTCAGAAAGCTAAACACAAGCCTAGGGGTATAGATGTATGTGGTAGAGTGCTTGCCTAGCATGCACATGGCCCTGGTTTTCATCCCCCCACAAAGAAAAGCAACAAATTCAAAATTGAATTATCATATGATAGAATAATTCTATTTCTGGATATATCCAAAGGAACTGAAATCACTATTGAAGGGATATCTGCACTTCCATGCTCACTGTGGCACTATTCACAACATCCAAGATATAGAAACAAACTAATTATCTATCAAAAATTAGTGGATAAATAATTAAACTATGGAACCAACCTAGATGCCCTACAACAGATGAATGGATAAAGAAACTGTGGTACATATACACAAGGGAATATTACTCAGCCATAAAGAAGAATGGAATTATGGCATTTGCCTCTAAATGGATGGAACTTTAGACTATCATGCTAAGTGCAATAAGTCAATCTCAAAAAAACAAAAGTCTAATGTTGTCTCTGATGTGCAGATGCTAACTCACAGGAAGGTGGGTGGGTAGGGAAGAATAGAAGTTCAGTGGATTAGACAAAGGGGAATGAATGAAGGGAAGGGAGGGGGGATATAAATAGGAAAGACAGTAGAATGAATCTAACTTAACTTTCATACACACACACACAAATATACACACACCATAGTGAATCTCCACATCATGTACAGCCCCAAGAATGGGATCCTAATTAGAATAAGATATATTCCATGTATGTATAATATGTCAGAATATAATCTGTTGTCATGTATACCTAAAAATAACAAATTTTAAATAGACAAAAAAAATGAGTGGATAAAGAAAATGTGGAATACTATTCAGCCTTCAAAAACAACATAGACATTTGGGTTGTTGGGATTGGCTAACATCACTTAGCATTATCTTCTCTAACTCCATCCATTTACCTGCAAATGCCATGATTTTATTCTCTTTTATTGCTGAGTAATATTCCATTGTGTATATATACCACATTTTTTTAATCCACTCATCTGTTGAAGTGCATCTAGGTTGGTTCCACAGTTTAGCTTTTGTGAATTGTGCTGCTATAAACATTGAATATAAGGAAGCTGATTCTTAGTGGGATAGGGAGAGGGAGCATGAGAGGAATAGACAAACTCTAGATAGGGCAAAGGGGTTGGAGGGGAAGGGAGGGGGCATGGGGTAATTAATGATGATGGAATGTGATGAGCATTCTTATCCAAAGTACAGGTATGAAGACACGAACTGGTGTGAATATACTATGTATACAACCAGAGATATGAAAAATTGTGCTCTATGTATGTAGTAAGACTTGTAATGCATTCTGATGTCATTAAATAAATAAATAAATAAAAATAGACAAATCTAAAGCACATTACAGAAATATAAATACAACATGATTTTACTCACATATGGAATCTAAAAAGTTGAACTAGAAGTACAGTAAAATGATGGTTAACAGAGACTGCAGGTGGCAAGTGGGAAAAGAGAGAATGGAGAATCGTTAATCAAAGAGGACAAATTTTCAGATAAAAGAAATACATTTTGAGATCCACTGCACAGAAGCTTGACAACAAAATAACCAAGAGGATAACATGACACGTCAATTAGCTTAATTTAATCATTCCACATTATATACATATATCAAACATTACATTGGATCCCATCAACATGTATACTTAAGATTTGTCAATCTAAAATAATAATAATAATTTTTTAAATCTATCCCTTGTTAAATTTTAGCATAATGTCAAAGAAGAATGTCCACAATTATCTGAAATGGTAATTAAAACATCTTTCACTTCTCCAGCTTATATGTGTATGTATGTGGAGAGAGACTAGACTTTATATAGTTATTTATACATACATAATTTGACTTTCCTCATCTACTTTAACTTAAAACAATTTATTGCAACATATTGAATACAGAGGTAGATATGAGTCTATTTTAAAAGTGTAAAACAATGACACTTTTCTTCTGAAATTTTGTTTTGAAAAATGATCTTTTCATAAAAATATGTTCTTAGATGTCAACATGTAATATGCTTATTATTGTTATTTTAATTGAATCAGTAAACAAAAATTTTAAGGAAAAATATTCTTAATAAATATCACAGCCCCTTATATTTAAGGGACACCACCCCACCAAACCCATTACTCTTCTCAAGTTATCTTGAAAGAACACAGGAGCCCATCTAAGGGAAATCCTAGTGAACTAAACTGAAATGAACTGAGTAACAAAATATAGAGAATTGGATTATAATCAATAGAATAAAATAAGTAAATAAGTAAGGGAAAAGAAACAGTTCCTTCTTCCAGTAGGATTCTAATTAATAAGTTAGAAAGAGAGAAATTGAAAGTCATTATCAAACAAACACTACAATAATAATTGTTACAAACAAGATCCATTGATAATTACTAAAATTAATGAGCAGAAATTTGAGGACAAATAGGATTTGCTTAGTTTCAAAAGTATCTCCAAGATATTAAAGATATTTATAGTCAAAAAACCTGGCAGAGGCCAGACATGATGGTGCACACCTGTAATCTCAACAGTTTGGTAGGCTGAGGCAGGAGGATCACAAGTCCAGGGACAGCCTGGACAACTTAGCAATACCCTATCTTAAATGAAAAATAAAAAAGGGAAGGGCTGGGGATGTAGCTCAGTGGTAGAGTCCCTCCAGGTTCAACCCAAATCACAAAAGAAAGAAACCTGGCAGAACTTTAACTCCAACCAAGTGAACAAGGATAACCTCACCAGTAACAAAACATGACAACATTAAGAACTCTGTATAGTAAGATCCTCAAAAAAGGATCCAACCCTTTTTTTGTTGTGTTCCTGCCCAGAAAAGTTTCAGATCATCAGAAAACATCATATTTGAGAGACATTAAGAAAACCCAAATTGAGAGACATTCAGTAAAATAATTGATCAGTACCCTTCAAAAATATCAAGGCTATAGAGCTGGGGTTGTGGCTCAGTGGTAGAGCCCTCACCTAGCATGTGTGAGGCCCTAGCTTCGATCCTCAACACCACATAAAAATAACAAATAAAGGTATTGTGTCCAACTACAACTAAAAAATATTTATAAAAATATATTAAGGATGTAAAAAGAGTGAGTGAGGATCTCTTACAGATAAAGAGGAGTCTAAGGAGAAATAACTAAATACCATTAGGGTCCTGGATAGAATCCTGAAAAGAAAAGGTCATCATGAAAAAACTAAAATTTGGATAACATCTTTAGATAATATTATTGCACAACTCTTTATCTAGTGGTTTTGATAATTATACTATAGTTATATAAGACACTAATAATAAAGGAAGCTGGGTGAGGAAACTCTGTGTACTACTTTTGCAACATTTCTGAAAGTCTAAAATTAGTAGAAAGTACAAAGTTAAAAAATAAATAAAAGTCCTATTGCCAAAAGTATTCCAAACTGGAAAATTACTGAGTCTGAAGCAGAACTAAGCCTAGGAGCTATTCTTAGCTTCTAGTTCCAGAGTGAAGATCAGAATCAGAACTCAGGGACAAGAGAAAGTATTCACCGTGAGTCTCCAGGTCCCTAGAAATTTTAAAAAGCAGATTAACTTAATTGTTGAAAATTGTGCTGATTAGGAAATCAGTGTGGCAGTGGTGAAGGAGAAGAACTACCAATAGAGTGATGAAAAGGAGACATGGCATAAGAGCATGAAAGCAGGCCTGAGGGAAGGACAGTTGTACCTCTAGAAGTTAAATTACAAATGCTAGTTGTGTAAACAAGGAGGGATACCACTGAGCCACATCCCCAGCCAGATTTTTGTACTTTTTTAGAGACAAAACAAAAGAGCTGGGATGTAGCTCAGTGGTACAGCCACAGTGTCTCACTGAGTTGCTTAGCACCCCTCACTTTTGCTGAGGCTGGCTTTGAACTCTCGATCCTCCTGCCTCAGCCTCCCAAGCTGCTGGGATTATAGGTATGTGCCATGGCAGCTAAAACTAACCTTGTTTAATGAAAGATTAGTTTAATCCTGTCACAGTTATTCATTTGAAGTGGAAGATGGTCTATGGAGTTTGAAGGCTGACAACTTTTAACACAGCCCAGCAGATTTGCTACCACTCAATCCCTTTGATGATATTTATGATAAATTTTTCATTTTCTCGGAGACGACACTTAAAAAAAAGATTTTGTATACAAGGCTGTGACCTCCAATCTTTTGTCTAAAACCCTACCAGCATTCCTCTTTGTTTCTTCTTCCAAAGGAAAAACATAAAATTTATTTAATATCTTCTTCCAAAGAATTAATGCAACTCTAGTCAAGTCAGATATATTTGGTATAAAGTTGTATTAATAAAAATTTAGTGATTTAAAATAAGGAAGGAAACTTAAGATGGAAAAATATTAATATATAAGAAAGATAATAGCTAAAAATAAATTTTAGACAAGTCATTTTGAAAATAAGAATTTACCAAGGAGAAAGATTTTTACATGCTGATTTATTGGGGATAGACTACTTCTAAACCATTTCCAAGAAATTGTAATAATAAAGACTGTATGTGGGTAGACATGATAACTGTCTTAAAGCTATAGAGGATACTTAATAAATCTGTGATTAAGCACTGGTACAGTAAGAGGCTTTTAAAAATCTGCATTTCTAGACTTGTTAGGTTTTTTCATTTTGTTTTATTTTTGTGTGTGTAGTACTGGGGATTGAAACCACAGTCTCATCAATGATAGGCAAGTGCTGTACCACTGAGCTACATCCCAGCTTTTTTGTTTTGTTTTGTTGTTCGAGAGACAAGGTCTCACAGCCTCATCAATGCTAGGCAAGTGCTCCACCACTGAGTTACACCCCAGCCCTTTTTGTTGTTGTTGTTTTGTTTGAGACAAGATCTCACCAATTTGCCTAGGCTGGCCTTGAACTTGGAATCTCCTGCCTCAGCCTCCTGAGTAGCAGGGATTACAGGCATAAATCTAGCCAGACTTGGTTTTATACATAGGAGAAGTTGTGGATAATATCATTAGACAATTTTGGGAAGTATGAATGCTTTTGATAGATTGTATGTACATGCACATACTACATAGCTACTTTGAAATGTCTGGTAAATAACCTTTTTTGAGTCACATTGCAAATCTTAGGAAGATGTCAAATGGTTTTTCTACCTGAATTTTACAAAGGAATCAAGACTTTACATTTGGAATGCCAAAGAAATATTTAAAATTAAAATAGAAGTAGGCACCAAAGATACAACTTTAACATTGATCTTTGTTAAAATGAAACTATTCATCCAAGTATACAAACAATTTTTATCTTTAAAGTGATAACCCCATTACTTTGAGTAAAGGGTAAATCATAGCTTATTTGCTGAGCTGCGCTTAGCCCTGACATATGGATTCAGTTGAAGCCATATATGATGACAATTCATATTGATTTTGCTGTTTGTTTTTTCATCAAGTGGAAATTTGTATCTTTGTAGACAATAACCTCTGATATTCACTGTTTATTGAGAGGACAGATCAATTGCTGACAAGGTTTTCCTTTGGGTTTCTTTACATTGTCTTTAAAATATGTTGATAAAGTAGTGACTGATCTGTCTGAAGAAAAGAGTAGAAAATTTTTTAAATACAGTCTCTGATTTCCAGTTTCCATATTGTGCTTAGACTTCATTGCTTCACTCACAAGCAGTTCCTATCTTTGACTTTATATATGCAGCAACATTGCCTGAATTGTTCAGTTGTTCATTTTTTTATGTTTAATGAGAAGGATTTCAGGTGCTTAAAATTTTTTTACTTTTCCAGCATGCATTGAGGAGCTAAGAAGACCATACTCATAATCAGGAGCCTTTTCAAAGCACAACTCTATAGTAGATGACTGTTGTCCAAGAGGTGATTAAAAAACTGGAGTTCCAGTGGTATATCCATGAATTCCACTGAGACAAGTTTTAATTGCCTGTAAGAACAAATCTAGGAACTAAAAAAAAAAAAACAGCATGTATGGAACTCTCAGATGGAAGTGATGAGCAAGGAGGAGAGTAGAGATAACTATGCTGACAGCGGCTGACATTACTACTTACTATGAGAGCGCCATGCCAAATTCTTTCCATACATCAAACTGAATTTCCCCTGCCAATGGCATATTTTCTACACAGTCCCATCATTTTTTCTTGGTAGTTAATGATCCATAAAAGTGTTCTAGATTAAAATCACCCTCAGTACTTGCTCTTGAGGCAAAAGGAACAACCAACAGATATAGAGTGAACTTTTTGCACATTTAAAACAAAAAAACAGAGCCTAAAGCTCCAGGTTCCAGCCAGTCAGCCCAGCCTCTAGATGTTAAGACTCATACATTTTTTAAGTTCTTTGAATTTAAGACCGCATCTAACAAAAATTTCACCCCTTTTCTGCTCCCTTTTATCAAATTCTGATATTCTTTGTTTCTGTGTTTGGGTTCTCAGAAAATATTTAATGATAATTTTAAAATCTGAATTACTTTATTTTGTGAGACTTAGTTTATAACACAATTGGAATCACAAAAAAATGACATAAGCATATGTATTTGTTGAGACTAACATGATTTTTCTCTATCTTGTTCCTAATGTTTTGTTACAAGATTAGATTTACTGTACCACTGTGCAGAGTAAATAAATGTTAGTGATATTAATGTACATCTTGAATCTCATTCTTGCTTCCTATTTTCCTATTTCTTATGATCCAGAAAGAAAATTTAATTTTTACTTATAAATTTTAATTTGGGGTTGTGATATCCTATGTGTACAAGAGAACTATCATATGAGATTTTTGATCTTACATAAATCAGGCAGTTGAGTTAGCAGCTTTCATTTATACTTGAAAAGGTAAAGAAAATGGAGAGAGAAAAGACAGAGAATGATCATGTAATAACTGTAGCTATTGCTTTTGCCACTGATAAGCCTGTTTGCATTCTCATCTTCCATTTGTAGGTGGTTGCCTATCACTATTGCCAAGCAGATAATGCCTATACCTGCCTGGTACCAGAATTTGTCCACAATGTTGCTGCCCTGCTCTGCCGCTCACCTCAGCTGACAGCTTATCGGGAGCAGCTTCTTCGGGAGCCTCACCTGCAGAGCATGCTGAGCCTTCGATCCTGTGTTCAAGACCCCATGGCCTCCTTTCGGAGAGGAGTCCTGGAGCCCCTGGAGAATCTCCACAAAGGTATAGATGAGGTCCAAGGAGATGAAAGGAGCCCCAGGTCACCTGGTCACACTATAAAAATGATTGTTTTTATCACATTAACAAAACTAAATGTTCCATAGCTAATGTCCTACAACATATAGTTAAGAAATAGAAGATTTTACTTGAAAAAAAAAACAGTTCCTACAAGAAGTGCTACTTCCTTTAAAAAAATTTTATTTTGATTCCCAAACTTAATTCATTTTCCTTATACTAATGATAGTAGAGCTTCCAATCCTGTTTGTGAAGTTAAAATAAATCATTAAAATTTGTGGCTCCAACTCAAGTGTTGTAGAGTTTCTATGGTTAGAAACTCTCCAGTCTTCATGTAATATTTTTATTACCCTATCAGTTCAGGTAAAGCATTCATGATTGTACAACCTTGTGTTTATACTAGAAATCACTGAATTATACAGTATGAAAGATATTTAAAAGGTATAAGGATATTCCATGGTCCATAAATTATATCAGGAAAGGTATTTTTTAAATAAAAACAAAATTAAATGGACTCTATCTCCCATTCATTGGAGGTCTTTCCTACCTTTTTCCTCTGCAGCTCTAGTGCCCTCCAGAGCCTGACAGCCATCTCCTTAAAGAGAGTACATGACTTCCCATGTGTCTCTTCCTTATATTTTTTACACTGTGTTCTCAGTGCTAGAAGCCAAAGAAAAGGATTTGAGTAAGCATGAGATCCTGAACGATCCTGTTTATTCCCAAAAGACTTTTATATCTTTCTCAAAGGTTTTGAATACTGTAAGAAAAAGTGTTCATAATTTCTATTCTCCTGGCCATCATCTTTAGTTCAACTCTGATGCTGATTACTTAGACCTCAAATTTCTTTCTTCTTAAATCCAATAACCTTTATTTCTATTACCTCTCTTCTGCCTATTAGCTTAATCACACCCTGGAATTTTTCCACAAATATTTAAAGCATATTTCCTATACATTCACTCAATTTCTAATCCTGTTAATTCTGCCTTCATTGTTTCTCACATTTATTTTTCTCAATTTGTTCCTACTATTATTACCCCCAAGAGCTATTTAGCTACCAATAACATTGTATCATTATTACCCCTTCCTGGTATTCTCTGGCTTAGTACTTCTTTCACATCATAACACACTTATAAAATTATAAAAATTTGTATAGCAGACTGGGATAAAAATTCATGACTACTTATAGCTGAACATAGCAGCCCTCAATCTATAACTATGCCAAGCTATGCATACCCTAAGGACTAAAGCAATTCCTTTTTTTTTTTTTTTTTTTTTTTTAGACTGGGTCTTACTGTTTTGCCCAAGCTTGTCTCAATCTCTTGGTCTCAAGTGATCCCCCTGTCTCAGGCTTACAAGTCGCTGGGACTATTACCAGCACATGCCTCCATACCAACTAAGGGATTCATTTCTAAGTATACTTCCCATTCATTCAAGGCCTACCTGATGGAGGAGTTCTTCCTCAGTCTCTCTAGTTTTCTAGAATTTATGTACTGCTTTCAGATAAAGCTTCATAAAATATTGCTCTGATCACTTAATTTTCCCAGCTCAAAACCCAATCCTAGCGACCTGGGAGGCTGAGGCAAGAGAATTGCAAATTCAAAACCAGCCTCAGCAACTTAGTAGAGGCCCTAAACAACTTAGCAAGACCCCATCTCAAAATTTTAAAAAAATTACTGGGGATGTATCTCAGTGGTAAAACACCCCTGGGTTCAATCCCCAGTACCCAAAAAAAAAAAAAAACAATGATTCCCTGTTGCCTACTGAATATAACTTCTAGCTCCAGAGTGCTTGATGGTCTGGATCCAGCCTACTTTCCAGCCTTATTTTTTGGTTTTAGCCTTATGAACCTTATGCTTACATGTAAACTAAAATATTTACTATTCCTTAAATACTTCCCTACATTTTCTTTCTCCATATATACTTAGTGTTTCCTTTGCTTAATATGCCTTCTCATCACGTCTCTTGACTTTAAGAATTCTGTCCACCTTTTTATTTAATTATTATTTTTTTACGTTCTTTTTTATTAATTTTTTTTATTTTATATGATAGCGGAATGCATAACAATTCTTATTACACATATAGAACACAAATTTTTCATATCTCTGGTTGTATACAAAGTATATTCACACCAATTTATGTCTTCATACATGTACTTTGGATAATGATGTCCATCACATTCCACCATCATTTATAACCCCCTGCCCCCTCCCTTCCCCTCCCACCCCTCTGCCCTATGTAGAGTTTGTCTATTCCTCCCACGCTCCCTCTCCCTACCCCACTATGAGTCAGCCTCCTTATATCAGAGAAAACATCTTGGTTTTTGGGGATTGGCTAACTTCACTTAGCATTATCTTCTCTAACTCCATCCATTTACCTTCAAATGCCATGATTTTATTCTCTTTTATTGCTAAGTAATATTCCATTGTGTATATATGCCACATTTTTTTAATCCATTCTTCTACTGAAGGGCATCTAGATTGGTTTCACAGTTTAGCTATTGTGAATTGTGCTGCTATCACTATTGATGTGGCTGTGTCCCTGTAGTATGCTGTTTTTAAGTCCTTTGGGTATAGACAAAGGAGAGGGATAATTGGGTCAAATGGTGGTTCCTTTCCCAGTTTTCCAAGGAATCTCCATACTGCTTTCCATATTAGCTGCACCAATTTGTAGTCCCACCAGCAGTGTATGAGTGTGCCTTTCTCCCTACATCTTCACCAGCACTTATTATTGTTTTTCTTCATAATAGCTGTCATTCTGACTAGAGTGAGATGAAATATTAGAGTAGTTTTGATTTGCATTTCTCTAATTGCTAGCAATGATGAACATTTTTTTCATATATTTGTTGATTGATTGTTTTATCATCTTCTGAGAAGTGTCTGTTCAGGTCTTCGGCCCCTTTTTTTTTTTTTTTTTTTTTACTTTTATTTGTTTTAAATAGTTACACATGACAGTACAATGACCTTGACATATCATACATTTGAATCAGATGGGATATAATATCTCATTTTTCTGAGTAAACAGGTTTCAGAATCACATTGGTCATGCATTCACATATATATACACAGTAATGTTTATTTATTTTTTAGTTGTAGTTGCACACGATACCTTTATTTATATGTGGTGCTGAGGATCGAACCCAGGGCCTCGCACATGCTAGGCGAGCACTCTACCACTGAGCCACAACTCCAGCCCCCTTGGCCCATTATTGATTGGGTTAAAATTTTGGTCTTTAGCATTTTGAGTTCTATATATACCCTAGAGATTAGTCTCTGATGTATGAGGGGTAAAAATTTGCTCCCAAGATGTAGGCTCTCTATTCACATGCTACCCCCAACCATCATAGATCAGCATCCACTAATCAGAGAAAACATTCGGGCTTTAGTTTTGGGGGTTGGCTTACTTCACTTAGCATAATATTCTCCAGATCCATCCATTTACCTGCAAATGCCATAATTTTATTCTTTTGTAATGCTGAGTAATATTTCATTGTGTATATATACCAGCTTCTTTATCCATTCATCTACTGATAGGCATCTAGGTTGGTTCCACAGTTTAGCTATTGTGAATTCAACTGATTTAAACATTGGTGTGGCTATGTCACTGTAATATGCTGATTTTAAGTCCTTTGGGTATAGACCAAGAATGGGATAGCTGAGTCAAAAGGTAGTTTCATTCCAAGTTTTCTGAGGAATCTCCACACTGCTTTCCAAAGTGATTGCACCAATAATGTATGACTGTACCTTTTCCCCACATCCTCTCCAACACTCATGTTTGCTTGTATTCTTGATAACTGCCAAAGAATTCTACCTACCTTTCAAAGACCAGCTTAAATGCCACTTTTCCCTTGAGACACCTGTTGATTCATCTTCCTGCCTCCAGTCAGAAATAGTGTCCTTCCAAAAGCCATAGATCTTTTTTAAAAATCACAATTATGATATTCTAACACATTTCTATATGTATAATTAGAATTTAAAATTTTATCACAAAATTACTATAAGCCAGATATTATACTTTGCTTGCACAGTATAAAACTTAATTATTTCTATACTTATCCCTTTGGCTGAATTGTATGCTTTTGAAGTTAAGATTTTTGTGTGTATATGATGTTTGGGATAAAACCCAGGGCCTTACACAGGCTAGTGCATGCTCTACCACTGAGCTGCATTCCCAGGTCACAGAACCTTATTTTTATTTCATTTTTATTCATCATAATCATTCTCTGACTTAAACATAAGACATTTTAAGAAATAAATTTTGAGGGGCTGGGGCTGTAGCTCAGTGGTAGAGCGCTTGCCTAGCATTTGTGAGGCACTGGGTTCGATCCTTAGCACCACATGTAAGTAAATAAAATAAAGGTATAAAAATGCAACCAAAAAAATTTAAAAAAAGAAATAAATTTGAACATATAAGTGACCATGGAAACTGCTAATCTGCAAGGATATATTAAGGAAGTATTGTGATACAAGGATCTACACCTACTGGGTATTTCAAAGAGAATATGCAAGCACTTTTACAGAGTCAGCTCCAGATTCTCAACCATATTCCATATGTTTTATAAATTTGATACAAAATATATCTATTGCTTACTTAGGTCTCTATAATCAACTCTAGATATCCCTAGTTTTTGAAACATTAAAAATTATTTGAGGGGCTGGGATTGTGGCTCAGCGGTAGAGCGCTCACCAAGACCCGGGTTCTATCCTCAGCACCACATAAAAAATAAAGGCATTGTGTTGTGTCCATCTACACCAAAAAGTAAATATTTTTAAAAAATTATTTGATTAAATCAAAAGAATTCATGAAGAAAAGTGAAAACAAATTAAGTCATAACAAACAAAATAGTAGACTTAAAATCAATCATAATCATATCAATAATTATATTAAATGTAAATGGACCAAACATATTAAAAGACAGAAACTATAAAACCATGTAAAAAGCAAGACTTCATATACTCTCTGTTTAACTTATTTAAATATGAAAATACAGATTGAAAGTAAAAGTTATAACCCAGAGTAAGCAGAAAGAAGGATATAATAAAAGCAAGAGCCGAAAATAATGAAATAGAAAATTGATAGTAAAAATAGATAAATTCCAGCAATGCTTTTTAAGAAAATGGGAGAACAATATCAGGAACTAAAAAGAGATATCACTACAATTCCTAAAATTATTAAAAGAAAAGTAAGTAATCATTATAACGAACTTTATAACAATAAATTTAAAACATTACCTACCGTGAGCACCTTCTTTAAAAACAAAAACAAAAAATACCCACAGTCTACCAGAAGTGACTCTAGAAGAAATAGAAAATCTAAATAGCACTATATCTATTACATCTAATTGTAATCTAAAAGAAACAGAAAATCTTTCCACAAAGAAAACTATGGATTCTTATAGTTTCACTGATGAATTATATCCAACATTTAAAGAAGAACTAATATCAGCCTTATACAGATGTTTTCAAAAACAGAAAAGAAGGAAGCATTTCACAGGTTATTAGGCAAGCATAATGCTAACACCAAAATCGGTAGCTTATAAGAAAAGAAGATTATAAAGCAGTACTCCTCATGACCATATAGTAAAATCCTGAAAAAAAACCTAACAACAAATTAATTAGTCCTGCTTGGTCACAAATTCAATGTCAGTTAAACATTTGAAAGTTAATCAGCATGTTTTTTTATATTAACAGAATGAAAGAGAACATTCTGATAATCATCTTAATAAATGCCAAAAAGCATTTGGCAGAATCCTACACCAATTAATATTTAAAAACTATGCAAACTCGGAATAGAAAAAAGCTTAGTTTGATAAAGGGCAACTCCAAAAAACATATAGCTAATGGTGAAATATTGACTATTTTCCTCCTAAGATCAATACCAACACAATGTTCTTTCGCTCTCAGTAATTACATTTAACATCCCATTGGTGGTCCAAGCTAGCACAACGAGAATATAAGCAAAAAAGCAAATAATATAAAGATTGGAAAGGAATAAGTAAAATTTTTTATCTGCAGACAGCATGATTATCTGCATAGAGTGTTCTAAGGTATCTACCCAAGAAAGCCTACTAGAACTAATAAGTACAAAGCTTTAAATTACAAGACAATGTATAAAATCTATTTCTTTACTAGCAACAAAAGTTGAAAAATGAAATTTAAAAGTAGTGTGTCAGTTTTTAAACATGGCTATAAAATCTTTGACATTCCTTTCATTGAAAGTTGGTGTCTACATCTCCTCCCCTTGTATTTGAGTAGGCTTCTGACTACTTCAACCAATTATACTGCAAAGTGATGTTATATGTGATATCTGAGGCGAGGTCATAAATGACCATGAAACTTTCCTCTTGTTTAGTGAAATGCTTGCTTTTGGAGGTAGGTATTGCCATGTTAAGAAGTCTGGTTACCCAGAATTCACCATTGTGAAGAAGTACAAACCACATGGAAAGTCCAGTTGACTATTCCATTCTTCAAATCATTTCATATCTGACACCAAATTATATCATCAGTGAATAAGCTTCCAAATGGTTTGTGCCCTCAGCCCTGTCCATTCATGTAACCCTAGCTGTTTGATATAGCAGTAGGTAACTAAAACATACCATTTTCAGTAGCATCAAAAAAAAGTAATACTTAAGCATAAATTTAACAAAAGATATGTAAAACCTCTACAGAGAAAGCACAGTGAAAACATTGCAGAATGAATTTAACAAATTTAGTAAATGGAAGATGTATGTTACATATATGGATTGAAAAAATGTCAATTTTTCCTCAACTGGTTTATAAAGTCAACATAATTCCAAAGTCCCAGCAGGGTTTCTGTGTAAAATATTGACAACTCTTAGATAACCAAAGGATCAAGAATAGCCAAACAATTTTGAAAAAGAAAAATGTTGGAAGACTTGACAGTATTTAGTTTCAAGACTTACAACATTGTGGATTACTACAATAATCATGACAGGCAGTGATGTTTTACTAAGTTTGACAACCAGCTCAGGGTTAAAGAGCTTATTTGAGGTGTAAAAATTTAGCAGTCAACTCTCATGAGCCAATTTGAGTCAGCTCCAACACCCCATTGACAGGGTGGTATTCACACAGGACTAGAAAATAGATTAGTGGAACAGAATGGAGTATCCAGGAATAGACCCACACATAAATGTAATCTATTAATATTCTCAAATCTTTAAAGACAATTTGGGAAAGATAATTCTTGCTATCAAATGGTACTTGAACCACTGAATAAATATATGGGGGGTGGTATGAATCTCAATCCTTACCTCACATTGTATATAGTGATAAATTTAAGGTGGATCATAGGCCTAAGTAGAAAAACATAATTTCTAGAGCTGATAGAAGAAACATAAGAGAATAGATTTACACCTTAGAGTAGGTAATGATTTCTTAAGAAATGTTTTCTAAGGTGATAAATTAAATTTCATCAAAATTAAAAATGTCTACTCAGCAAAAGATAATAAAGGGGAAAGCAAGTCACAAAATGGAAGACAGTGTTTTTATCTATGTGTGTGTGTATGTATGTATGTGTGTAGGTGTATAAGAAAGCATTGGTATCCATAACACCTAAAAAACACATATAAACCAATAATGAAAAGATAAAGCAATCCTATTTTAGTTTTCATTTCTTGATTTGTCTGTGTGTGTGGTATGAGATGGAACTCAAGGCTTTGCACATAGTAAGCCTGAACTCTACCACTGAGCTGCATCTCCACCCCAAATTAGCCCAAGGTTTTGTTTGTTTTTGGTTTGGGGGGGTTGGGGTACCAAGGATTGAACTCAGGGGCACTCTACCACTGAGCCACATCCCCAGCCCTGTTTTTTTTTTTTTTTTAATATTTTTAGTTGAAGATGGACACAATAACTTTATTTTGTTTATTTTATTTTTGTGGGTGTGTGGTTCTGAGGATCAAACCCAGTGCTCACACATGCAAGGGCAAGACACATCCCCAGCCCTGTTCTGTATTTTATTTAGAGACAGGGTCTCACTGAGTTGCATAGCTCCTCACTGTTACTGAGGCTGGCTTTGAACTCACCATCCTCCTGCCTCAACCTTTCAAGCCACTGGGATTATAGGTGTGCACCACCGAGCCCAGCCAAGGTTTTGTTTTTATTTTTTTTCCTTGCCCCACCTCCACCCTTTGGTGCCTGGGATTGACTTCATGGCCTCCCACATGCTAGGCACATGCTCTACTACTGAGCTACCACCCCAGCAACAATCCCATTCCAAAGAGATAGAAGATTTAAATATTTAGATTAACATTTAGATAGATTAATAGGCTACAAGGACCTGAAGTGTTTAATATCATTAGTTATCAAAGAAATGCAAATTTATAGCGTATACAATGAGATACCAGTTCACACCCGTTCAAATGGTAAAATTAAAAAGAATATCCATCAAATGTTGGTAAGGATGATAAACAACTAGAATTCTCTCTAGAATTCTGGTGGAATTTTAAAATGGCACAATTACCTTTCAAAAACAGGTAGTTAAATATACGTCTGCTTTATAACAAAGCAATTCTATTCCTATATGTTTACCCAAAGGAAATTAAAAATATCTACCAAAAAATCTTGTGCAGAATGTTTAGCAGCTTTATTCATAGTAGTCAAAAAGTAGAGCCAATTCAAATGTCCATCAATAGAATGGATAAACATAAATTCATTAAGTGGAATACTTCTTAGTAACAAAAAGGAACAAACTAATAATACACTCAGCAGTGTAAGTGAGTTTCAGAAACATCATATTAAGCAAAAGAAGCAAGTTTAGTGTGTGAAATTAGAAGAGTGGTCATTGCCTATGAAGGTTGGCTAGAAGGGAACCTAAGGGAATTTTCTAGAGTGTTGGCAATGTTCTACATTTCAATCCAGGTATTGGTTTCATGAGTACATTTGTGTCAAAACTCACCAAAGTATACTGTTAAGATCTTCTCAATTCACTATATATAAATTTTATTGTAATAATTTTTCAAATGGATAATTTTTTAAAAGTAGCTAGAGTTTCATTTCCAATGGGAAAACACTTAAAATTTACAATTAGAAACTAGATTTCAAATTACATACTTTTTAAAAAAAATAAGTCAACATTTTTTCACAATACTTTATAGTTCCATAAGTGTAGTTATTAGAACACACATACCCATATACACACATAAATGAAAAACTTTTGAAGTTTTTCGGTAGGCCTTTTGCTTGAGCCACCAATGGAATGAATGAGAAGCGTATTCATTATCACAACTAAGAGACATATAATTCAGAAGTAATATGAAGGTTTTCTAAATAAAAAATATTAGCTGAATCTTCTTAACATTTATAATAACTTCTATACAATGTGCTAGTGATAGAATCTCATGTACCAGGATTCAGTTCTTAATTTGGCTGTGTTCTTTACTCTTAAAATCTATAGAATTATTATTTCTCTCAGGCACCTAGGAAAGTTGCTAGAATGGGACTACTAAGGAAAACAGAACACATATTTGTTAAGTATACATGTAAAGGGAGGCAATGGGAAATCCCTGGTGGATGTATATTTTCAAAGCGTTAAAAACCTGCACAAAAATCAACTCAAATAAGATCTCAAAACCCAGAATTACACAAGAAACAATGCAACTACTAGAAGAAAACACAGGAGCAACTCTCCAACACATTGTTGTAGGCATTACCTTCCTTAATAAGACTCCTAAAGCTCAAGAAATAAAATCAGTAAATGATATGATATCAAATTTTAAAGATTCTACTCAGTAAAGAAAATAAGAGTGTGAAGAAAGAGCAGGAGAAAAACAGAACAGGAGAAAAACTTTGGGATCCACTCTTCTGATGGGATTTATAACCAGAATACATTAAAAAACTCAAAAAAATTTAACACCAAAGAAAACTATAACCCATTCACTAACTGGGCAGAAAATTCTCTAAAGAGAGATTTCTCAAGAGATGAGATGCAAATGGCCAACAAATATTTTATGAAAAAAATGTTCACCATCCTTGGCAATTAGAGAAATGCAGATCAGAACTACACTGAGAGTTCATCTCATCCCAGTTAGAATGGCAGTTATCAAGAATGCAAAGAACAGCGGGTAGGTTGTAGCTCAGTTATAGAGCACTTGCCTAGCATGTGTGAAACACAAGGTTCGATTCTCAGCACTGCATATAAATAAATAAAGGTCCATCAACAACTTTTAAAAAAGATAAGCATTTTTAAAAAAGAATGCAAATAACAATAATTGCTGGTGAAGATGTGAGGGGAAAGGTTGGTGGGACTACAAGTTAGTACAGTCACTTTGGAAAGTAGTATGGAGATTCTTCAGAAGACTAGAATCATATGACTCAGGTATACCACACCTTGGTATTTATCCAAAGAACTAAAATCAGCATATTATGATACATGCATACCAATGTTTAGCATCACAATCCATAATAGCCAAGTTATGGAACCAGCCTAGGTACCCATTAACAAATGAATATATAAAAGAAAATATGGTATATATACACAATGGAGTTCTACTCAGCCATAAAGAAGAATGAAATTATATCATTTGCTGAGTGGGTAGTACTGGAAAACATCATGGTAAGTGAAATAAGCCAGACTTAGAAAGTCAAAGGTCAAATATTTTCTTTCATATAAAAAGGCTAGAAGGAAAAACAGGAATAACAAAAACAAAAAAGAATGGAGGCTGGGGATATATCTTGTGGTACACAGCACTTGCCTAGCATGTGCAAGACCCTAGCTTCAATCCCTGTCACTGCAAAAAAAAAAAAAAAATAGTGGGGGGAATCTTATGAAAACAGAAGGAAGATCAGTAGAGCAGAAGCAGGGAACCAAGGAGGAATGAGGAGGTGTTGGAAAGGGGAAGATTTGGAGAGTAATGCTATGTGCTTTTATGAATGTATCACCATTCATTCCAGTTTTACATATAGCTATAATGTATCAATTTTAAAAAATGAGTAAAAAGAAGGAAGAGTAATAGAGCACAGGAAAGAGATCCTAGGAGGGAGGAGAGGAGACCCGAGGGAAAGCGGTAATACATGGGATTGAAAGAAGAAAACTATGTTATTTTAATCTATGAATATGTCAAAATGAACCCCACTATTATGTTTATTATGCACTAATAAATGAATTTTAAAAATAAGGGTTAAAGGTTTTAAAGAACCTATCCAATGACTTGTCAGCTAATGCAATGGTTATTAAACATCAGGACATTAAAGTTTTCAATTAGTTCATGACAAAAATAAGAAATATATATATATATATATATATATATATATATATGGGTTTATATTGCTTCAATTTTTTAAATCATAAAATATCTTCTATTCTATGAAATAATGGTGAAAATTGATAGTAGTTATTATTTTAAATGTTCTTAATGGCAAAATATTAAGTAGTAGTAGTTTTAATCAGCTTTTTTTTTTTTTTTTTTTTTTTTTTTTTTTTGCTTCTGTGACTGAAAGACCTGATGAGAATAAATGTATAGGAGGAAAAGTTTATTTGAGGGTTCATGGTTTCAGAGGTCTCTATCCACAGACAGCAGGCTCATTCCTCATGTCTCCAGGTGAGGCAGAACAACATGGCAAAATAATGTAGCAGAGGGAAGCAGCTCATGTTATGATCAGAAAGGACAGAGAGAGAGACCTCCACTTGCCAGATACAAATATAAAACCCAAAGCCATACCCCAATCCAGCCATACCCTATCACTTCAGTTGCCACTCAGTTAATACCTATCAGAGAATTAATTCACTGATTGGGTTAAGAGTCTTACAACCCAATCATTTCTCCTCTGAACCTTCTTGCATTGTCTCACATGTGAGCTTTTGGGTGACATCTCACATTCAAACCATAAGACTAGTCTTTTGTTAGTCCTCAATTTTTTTTTAGTTTGCATTTGCAAAATCCTTTAAAAGTTCCAAAATTAGAGTATTATTTAAATAATCTAAAACTATTTGAAAATTAACATGCAGAAGCATTATTGTAAAGCTGTTACTTTTGAAATGCAAAATCTAAATAAGTTCTCATCCCTTAAGTATTTAATTAAGAAACCTCATTTACCAAAAGAAAAGGAATGATTTTAAGAATAGTTTTCATTAGTTTACATTATTAATGGCATTGGGAAATTCTTTGCATTTATTGTTGTAAATCCTAAAAATTATGATAATCTTGTATAAACATGCCATCCTCACTTCTTAACAGATGAAATATTTATTGATATACCTGCATTTACAAGTGATTTATAAGTTCTTCAAAGGAGGGAGAGAATCTAAAATATAAATAAACAAAGCCAGGGTTTGTAAAAATATCATTATCGTATCTTCTTCTTGTTCTTGTTGGCAGTAGAATATATTTCAACATATCATACATACATGGAGTGTAATTCCCACTATTGTGGTTGTATATGATATGGAGTTACATTGGTCATGTATTCATATATGAACATAGGGAAGTTATGTCTGTTATTGTCTTTCCAATTCTCATCCCTCCTCTCTTCTCTCTATTCCCCCTATCCAATCTGGTGAACCTTCAGTCCTCCTTCCCGCTCCATGTATTGTGAATTAGTATCCTCATATCAAAGAGAACATCCAGCCTTAGTTTTTGGAATTGGATTGTTTCACTTAACATGATAGCCTTCAGTTCCATCCATTTACCAGCAAATGCCATAATTTCATTCTTTTTTATGACTGAGTAATATTCCATTGTGTATATGTACCACATTTTCTTTATCCATTCATCTGTTGAAGGGCACCTACATTGGTTCCATAGCTTAGCTATTGTGAATTAAGCTGCTGTAAACATTGATGTGGCTGTGTCACTGTAGTATGCGGATTTTATATGCTGATTTTATATCCTTTGGGTATATGCCAAGGAGTGGGATAACTGGGCCAAATGTTGGTTCAATTTCAGATTTTCTGAGAAATCTCCATACTACTTTCCAGAGTGATTGCACTAATTTGTAGTCCTACCAGCAATGTATCAGTGTACCTTTTTCTCTAAATCCTTGCCAACATGTATTGTTACTTGTATTCTTGATAATTACTATTCTGACTGAAGTGAGATAAAATCTTAGTTTTAATTTTCATTTCTCAAATTGCTAGTGATGTTGAACATTTTTTCATAGATTTATTTACCACATTTCTTCATCTGTGAAGCATCTGTTCAGTTCCTTTGCCCATTTATTGATTGTATCATTTGGGTTTTTTGGTGATGTGTTTTGAGTTCTTTATATATATCCTGAAGATTAATGCTCTGAGGTGCAAGTGGCAAAGATTTTCTCCCATTCTGTAGGCTCTCTCTTCTCATTCTTGATTGTTTTCTTTGCTGTAAAGAAGCTTTTTAGTTTGATACAATCCCATTTATTGATTCTTGATTTTACTTCTTGAGCTTTAGGAATCTTGTTGAAGAATTCAGTTCCTGAGCTGACATAATGGAGGTTTGGGCCTACTTTTTTTTTCTAACAGGCACAGGGTCTCCAATCTAATGCCTAAGTCCTTGATCCACTTAGAGTTAAGTTTTGTGCAGGGTGAGAGATAGGGCTCTAATTTCATTTTATTACATATGGATTTCCAGTTTTCCCAGCACCACTGTTGAAGAGGCTGTCTTTTCTCCAATATATGTGTATGGTGCCTTTGTGTAGTATGAGATCACTGTAATTATGTGGGTTTGTTTCTGTGTCTTCTATTCTGTACCACTGCTCTTCAAGTCCGTTTTGGTGCCAATACCGTGCTGTTTTTGTCACTGTAGCTCTGTATTATAATTTAAGGTCTGGTATTGTGATACCTTCTGCTTCACTTTTCTTGTTGAGGATTACTTTGGCTACTCTGGGCCTCTTATTTTTCCAATTGAATTTCATGACTGCTTTTTCTATTTCTATGAAGAAGAACATTGAAACCTAATAGGAATTGCATTAAATCTGTATAGCATTTTTTAAATTTTTTTTAGTTCTAGTTGGGCACAATACCTTTATTTTATTTGTTTATTTTTTTATGTGGTGCTAAGGATCAAACCTTATGCCTCGCACATGCTAGGCGAGTACTCTACCACTGAGCCACAACCCCAGCCCCTGTATAGCGTTTTTAAAAACATCATCATCTTGATTAATGGGGTGAATATTTCTCTTTTTTAAAAACCTGATATATTGGGGCTGGGGATGTGGCTCAAGCGGTAGCACGCTTGCCTGGCATGCGTGCGCCCCGGGTTCGATTCTCAGCACCACATAAAACAAAGATGTTGTGTCCACCGAAAACTAAAAATAAATAAATATTTAAAAATTCTCTCTCAAAAAAAAACACCTGATATATATTATCTGTTGTATTCATGGGATGAATAATACACTTTACTGGGAATTTATATAAATGAATTTTTTTAAAGAGAGAGAGGGAGAATTTTAATATTTATTTTTTAGTTTTCGGTGGAGACAACATGTTTATTTGTATGTGGTGCTGAGGATCGAACCCAGGCCGCACGCGTGCCAGGCGAGTGCGTGACCGCTTGAGCCACATCCCCAGCCCTATGAAATTTTTATTTTATTGAAGCAAATGAGTTATTTCATTCATCAAAATGTCTGTATCATACTTTAGAGCACATTCTTGGTCTTTATGTTTGAGAGCATGTTTGCAATGTTCTCTCCCCACCCAGAAAGAATCTCTATGGATGCATTACCATGGACCTTTTTCTCTACTTGAAGATCTTGGCTTTTTTAGGAATGAACCCAGAGGAAATTAAAGCAGGTGTAATGGAAGGGTAGGTAGAATGGTGTGCTGGTATTTTTAACAGCCACCTGGGGGCAGAAAGCTGATTTTAACATTTGCCAATTTCCATTATGTAAGGGAATTTATGGTAGGAATTTATTCCTACCATAGCCAATTTCACACTACCTAGTGTTTAAAAATCAGCCTAAAAATATTGCAATGGGCAGGACAGGACAGCTTCAGCATGCTATTGATTGAGACTAGGTGATGATGCTCAGACAAATAGATAAAATTAGAAAATTCCTCCTTGGAAACTAAAGACACATATAAACTTAAGGGAATCAAAGTCCTCAAAATCAAGAACATAATAGCTCCCAGTAGTTTGGATAAATCCTGGTTAGTTCCAATTAATTCTTTTTTCTTTAATTCTTTGGACTCCCTAAAGGAATATTGTGTTTTCTTAGTGTTACATCATCTATAAAGCTATTTCGTTAATAATTGTTGTTAACAGAGCTGGAATCCATAGTTCATTTCTTTTCCTAAAATTTCGCCACATGAAAGTAATAGTTAAAACTCTTCATAATTTTATAACTGATTTAAAGTACTTAGGATATTGAAATTAAGTTCCATTTTATACAAAGCTGTGCTTTAAAGGAATATATAAAGTCGTATTAATCATTGCAAAAGATCTGCACATGTTCAAATGTGAAACCAAAATAGTATGTATAGTATGTTTTTGACTCTTTCAAAGGAAATAGCCAATCTTGTACAGAAGTCCATAGCTTGTTATTCAAAACTCAGCCTCATTTTCTTCTTCCTCCTCAGAAAAAGCCTATTTCTCATGTATGACTTCTTGCCCCCATCCTTCCCTTTATAACCTGTAAGTTCCTACTAACTAGTAACTTTGATTTAATACAGTTCACTTAAACTAAAATATTCATTCAATCTGGGGATTTTATAAAAAATTCTAATTGTAGAATGTTGATCAAGATCAATAAGATTTAGTGAGAATAGAATCCCTAATCTCACTAAGTTGCCTTCTTCAACCTAGACCTAAAGATAAACTAATTTTGTTAATTTAGAATCAGGTAGAGTTCAGTAGGGAACTGGGAATATGTAGCAGATTTTGTCTTTCTGACATGTCTCCTCTTCCTCTCATTGAGGTTGCTTTGGGTGTTATCTTAGAAGCTGCTAGTATCTTGGGATCTAACCCCCTGGTTCAGGTCTGTCTATTGACTGTAGTTCTTTTTCTCTATTCCTCCGTCTCTCCTTTCCCACTACACATTCAGATGTAGTCCTATATATTACTTTTAGACTAACTTAGACCTTTTGCTGGGCACAGTGGTACATGCCTGTAATCCCCGTGACTCGAGGGGCTTAGGCAGGAGGATCCCACGTTTGAAGACAACCTCAGCAACTTAAAAAGACCTTGTCTCAAAAAAAAAAAAAAAACCACTGGTAATGTACCTCAGTGGTAGAGCACCCTTAGTTTCAATTCCAAGTACCACAAAAAGAAAAAGAAAATTAGACCTTATTTTAGGAAATTCCCCCAAAGAACATGTGATACTGTTCTCTTTGATGCTATCAGATAGGGAAAAAAAAAAAACAAAATCAAAACACATTCTATTTAACTTTTTCTGTGTGAGAGAAAAATGAATTTCTATGTGTAGATTCTCCTAATTTATTCTTTGTATCACAACTAATAAAATGGGGATTTATGAAAGTGACAATACATACATTATACATAACAAAGGCTTTCTCATCTGGTAAAAAAAAAAACAAATGAACCCACTAAATGAATTATATCATGTCTTTGTAAGAAGTTACATATTTTTGAGCACTCAAGGCCACATGAAAGGTCTAATTTTTTCCCCCAGGCAGATATCTGTCCAAAGACCCAGTAAAAACTCACTTTATCTACTTGGTAATTATAAAGTAATTTGTTTTTTTCTATCTCAGAGAGAAAAATCCCAGATGAAGATTTCATCATTTTAATTGATGGACTAAATGAAGCAGAATTTCACAAACCGGATTATGGGGATACAATTGTATCATTTCTGAGTAAAATGATTGGAAAATTTCCTTCTTGGCTCAAACTAATTGTAACAGTTAGGACCAGTTTACAGGTATGTGTTTGTTTACTTTTGAACCATAAATAATTTTTCTTGGAAAGAGCTTAACCTAAAAAAAATTTTAGATCCTAGATCTCTTAGCAATAACTCTTTCTAAACCTGACATATCACAGGTTTAGCAAGAATAATTTCAAAAGAGAGGAAGCATTAAATTTAGAGAGGGCAGTTTCTCTGACTCTCAAATTCCATTCCCTTTGCTCTATATAAGGTTTGGTAAAATGTCCCTCAGAAGAGCATGAAAAGAAAGTCCTTTTCCTATACTTTGTCCCAAGGACAGCAATGCAAAGAAAATCCCTAGCACTTTGACTTTGTTTCACTTTCTTTTATCATTAAATGCTTTGCAAAATCCAGTTTGATTTACAATCTAGAGTCCGGTTCTTCCTTCTCCTCCTACTTTAACAACCATTCTGTGGCATGAGGGTGAATTTTCTTCTCTTTATGCCCTCCTCTAACAAATATTGGAAAAATTAAGGCTTCAGATTAAATTTTTTGAAAGTGGGAGATGAGAGGTTTTATTGTTATTTGCTTTAAAGTATCTTCCCTGCTAAATCATTGATCACTTAACAGCCTGGAAGAAGAAACAGGAATGTGGAATTGAGCCTGCAAAACTATATGGGCTAAGGGTAAATGATTCATCTTCCCCATCATTCTCATTGTAGTTGAGTTGGTATCTCCCTTTCCCTGTCCTTCCCCTTCTACCCACAACCCCACCATACTAGGGATTGGACCCAGGGATGCTCTGCCACTGTGCTACATTCCCAGCTCTTTTTTCTTCTTCTTTTTCTCTTTTTTTTTTTTTTTTGACAGTATTGATTTGCTGAAGTTGGCCTCAAATTTGGGATCTTCTCACCTTAGCCTCCCCAGTTGCTGGGATTGCAGGTGTCAGTCACTGCAGCTTGCTGGTATCCCCTATTCTTTAAATATTTACACATGATTTGGAACAGTGTTTCTCAACCTTTTCTTTTTAAACCCTTCTTTCTTTGGGTGTATATTAAAATCTCATACATTATACACCCATCCCACTCTTTTGATGCAACCCCCCCCTTGTAATACACAAAAAAGAGTCTTGCATTAAGTTCCTTCTTTCCCCATCTCCCCAGATGTTGGTATTATTCCAATATATTGACCAATTATCTTTACTGTCTTCCATGATCAGAAACTGTATTTCCTATCCTGGCTATCACCTTACAGGTGTTTATTATCAATCTCAAAGTAAATTGAGTTAAAGAATGTGGATAATTAACATAAATGCACCTTTATAGCTGAAAAGTATATAACTGGCTGAGCATGGTGACACATGACTATAATCCCAGCAGCTCTGGAGGCTGAGGCAAAGATCACAAGTTCAAAACCAGCTTTAGCAACTTAGTGAGCCCCTGAGCAACTTAATGAGACCTTGTCTCAAAATATAAAATAAAAAGGGCTGGGGTTGTAGCTCATTGGTTAAATGCCCCTGTGTTCAATCCCTGGTACCAAAAAAAAAAAAAAATGGCATATTACCTATCTTTATTGGCCAATAGTTGGATTGTTAAAGATGAAGGATAAGTAGGAAAAAACCTCCAGGAAGGAATATAATCTCTATTTTTACTAAATGTATGTATGCTTAGGTGATATTATTCTCACATACATTTTTTTAATGCCATGTGTAGTTGCAGAAGAAATTTTAAGTATACCTGAGTAGTAGACCAAATAACTTTAATTTTTTATCTATGCCAAATAACAGAAAAAGTTCTCTACATTCTAATCTACCAAGTCCATAGTTTATTATTGTCTTCATGGATAGAGACCTGCATAACTCCCAAGATGCTTCATTCACTTCAACTAAGAATTTTTTAAAAAATATTTTCTTTTAGATCCAACATTCTTAAATGATTAATAGGTTTTAAAAAATGAACCCTTAAATTTTGTTATACATAATTCTCACAATCATTTTTTAAGGACTTAGAGTATGCCAGGCACTGTTTTAGAGAGTAAAGATTCTACAGCAAACAAGACATACAATATCCCTGCCTACATAAAGCTTATATTCTAGTTAAAAACACAAGAAAAAATTAAACATGTGCTAAAATCATAGGTAGTGGTCAGTGCTATGAGGAAGAAAAAAAAACAGGATAATGGAATAAATGGAGATGATAGTTGTTTTAGATAGAGTAGATAGGAAAGGACTCTCCAAGGGGCCTTATTATAAAGTGATGATATCTGATCTATCTTTTAAAAGATTTCTTTGTCTCATAGCTATGTGGATAATAAAATGTAGATGATCTAGATTGTAAGCAGAAATATAGATGAAAAGTGACAATAGAGACCATGTGAACTAGCCACATTTGGAGTATATTTTGAAGAAGAATCAAAAGGATTTGATGATGGGCTGAATATGGGTATGAGCAAGAGAGAATATTCAAGAATGAGTCTTGCGCTTTTGATGAACAAATATTGGCTTGAGGAATAAAGGTCACAGATGCCCCCAAGGATTTGGTTGGAAAGTCAGTGGTATGCCATTTATAGGCGTGGGGAAAATTTTGTGGTAGGGGACAGAATTTAATAGTTCAATTTAATCACATTAAGTTGTCTATGAAACATCTAAGTTTAACTGTCAAGTAGACAGAGTTACAAGATGGGAACTCAGAGGAGATAAGTGATCTGGAAACGTAAACTTAGACATTATCTGCATGTAGATATTTAGAACCATGAGTCTAAATAAACTGTTTGGGGGAATAAGAATAGTTAGAGAAAAGAAAAAAAGTAGGACCCCAACTCTAGTGTACTAGGAAATGAAAGAGAAGCTGGCAAAAGAGGCTGAATAAAAGTGGCTAGCATGCTAAGTGGAAAATAGGAGGAATATGCGATGGAAGCAGGCTGCAGAGGGTGACTACCAAAAAGAGGTACAGAGCGGTGTGGTCAAGAGTCAAAACACTATTGAGAGGTTGAAGAAGATAAAAGCTGAAAGTTGATTGTTAGATTTGATAAGGTGAGGATTACTGAAAAGAAACATTTTGGTTAAATGGTAGAGTTGAAGCCTGATTGGAACAAATATAGAAGAAAGTGGGAAGGGAGGGATTAGAAATAGCAGATACAGAAAATTTTCCCTAAGTTTTACTAAAAATGGGAACAAAGAGAATACTAGGAAGAATATAGGAATGTATGTCTGTGTGATCCAGATGAAAAGAAGAAATTGATGCAGAAGAGAATGGGTTCTTACAGGAGTAAAGTCTATAAGTAGTTAAGAAAGGATGGAATCCGTGCATAGGAGTCATCACAAAGCCCTGTCACCCTACCCAAACGTAACTTCCAAGCAGATCACCAAGGTACCAAGCTTCTACTTTTAGAAATGTTCCTTTCATCTTATGCATCTCAAGAAGGCTTAAGTGTAGTATTTTATTGAGAGTTAGAAAGCCACATTTTGTCTTTGTTTTGCTTTTTATTAAAAGCCACATTTTTACATGGCATTCTTTGAATCCATATACATTATTTCATTGAGTTGTACTTGGGCATTATGCCCTGATTTACACTGAGAATAATTACAGCCAAAGAATTATATAGCACTCCATTTTCTATTTATTTTAGGAGTGTTGTTTAGAATACTAGCTATGAAATCACTCCTAAAGTACCCTTTACAAAGACCCATAAAAAATTATCTTAAAAGTCCCAATATTAGGAAAAACAGTGTCCTTCCTATGCAACTAATTTGTTTTAATCTGTAGATACTAATACTTGATCATGCTTCCCTCTTTTCTTTGTCCATTCAGAAGTTCAGAGTAAATTTGTGGACCTCATAGTTTATCACAAAAGTTAGGGGAAACTGAAGGTCTTTCTGTCTCTCTCTGTTCTGTCTGTTTTAGGAGATTACCAAGTTGCTGCCTTTCCATAGGATTTTTTTGGATCGACTAGAAGAGAATGAAGCCATAGACCAGGACCTGCAGGCTTACATCCTGCACCGGATACACAGCAGCTCAGAGATCCAGAATAACATTTCTCTTAATGGCAAAATGGACAATACTACATTTGGCAAGCTCAGTTCTCATCTCAAGACCCTCAGTCAAGGGTCCTATCTATACCTGAAACTTACATTTGACCTCATAGAGAAAGGATATTTAGTGTTAAAGAGCTCTAGCTACAAAGTAGTTCCTGTTTCACTCTCAGAGGTTTATTTACTCCAGTGCAATATGAAGTTCCCAACCCAGTCTTCTTTTGACCGGGTGATGCCTCTCCTGAATGTGGCAGTGGCCTCTCTCCACCCACTGACTGATGAGCATATCTTCCAGGCCATCAATGCGGGTAGCATTGAAGGCACACTAGAATGGGAAGATTTTCAGCAGAGAATGGAGAACCTCTCCATGTTCCTAATCAAGCGCAGAGACATGACTCGTATGTTTGTACATCCTTCTTTTCGAGAATGGCTTATCTGGAGAGAAGAAGGAGAGAAAACCAAATTTCTCTGTGATCCCAGGTAAGACAGATCTGTGATAAACAATTCTGAGCCTATTTTATATTTATTGCATGGGTCATGGGTATTGAAAATAGAGAAAAGTGTTCTTCATTGAACACTTCACATAAAGGAGACATATTCTGTTTCTTTTCAAGGCAAGGCTAAGATGAGATTGAATGATGTATTTTATCACAGTATTATTATTCAGTTTTCAATATCTGCATAGATATTTAGAATGTTGCCCTGCAATCCTGTGTCTTCCTAAATAGTTTTCGCTGGCCCAGCTAGAGATTACAGGTAATAATTAAGTTAGCTATATAATAGATTTTCTCAGTATTCCTCAGATATGAAAAAAAGAATTGACATATTGTTCTTATCTCTTTGACTTGAGCAAAATTATTTTAAAATTATTTTTAAAATTATTATTGCCCTTTTAAATTTAAAAGAGAAACTTAAACCCTATAGCTGAAAGACTTGAAGAGTTTCAGAAGGTCCCTGTCAGATCAGGCCAGGTGGGCAGCGACCAAAGGAGGCAGATTTAAAAAGGGCCGCCGAACGAGGCTTTATTCAGATATCACTCCCGGGCAGAACTCGTTCAGACCCACAGAGTGGACAGGAGAAGGGTCTGAGGAGAAACCGCATGGGAGCTCTACCGGACTGGACTTTTATGGGGCTTACAGCAGGAAGGGAAGGGCTTGGGACAGGAAAAGGTGTTTTTAGGGTCCCTTGTTCCCTTGGAGTTGGTCAGGGGAGTTGGCTGAACTCCAGGATTGGCCAGGGGGTCCATCTGATTGACAGGCATTAGACAGGAGATCTCACTGATTGACAGGCATTTCCACAGGCACCTGATTGATGTTTCTTTCCCGTGAGGCTGCTTTGTTCTAAGTCACCACCACCGACCTAACAGTCCAGTCACTCTACCTTCAGATAAATAAGGTGTCATTATCCCCATTTTGCTTTATGAAGGCCTTAAAGATGCTCAGTTACTTGCCCAAAATCATAAAGTTAATGTGAGAGAAGGAAGGAGAGACTGAATAGAGATGACAGATTTATGGTATGTACCATCACCCCCAATCCTGCATCTATGGCAGATATCACTAATTTGTCCCCCAGAACTCATTCCTGATGAGTTTAACCCTAAGTTAAGAATAGTTCTCAATTCAGCAAACCAGACTAGATATGAAACTATCTCCCATTCTGTGGGGTAGAACCTAGTCTCTGGCATTCTAGTAGGTTGTGCTTTCTATTCTTCCACACTATTGTTTTTTGAAAATTATTCCTTTAATAAAGCATGTGTTTTCAAATATAAGTTTATTACTAATTTCCTGGAAACAAAGAAGATACCAACAACATTGCTGACAATTGCAGAACGTATTCTGACATAAAAAGAAGATAGGCTAAATTTGACTATTCCTAATACTGTGATTCACCAGAGAAACTAAAACTCTGACAATCCTTGGGTTTTATTACCCTTGTGACCCTGTTCTGCACCAGGCCTTATTAGAGACAACTGTGCTTGTGGGCATGCTGCTCAGCCTACTCCATGCTGATTCATTAGAAAATCTGTTCCAGATTCTGATGATGATATTAAGTCAGGCAGTAGATTTTTGTGGTCTTCTCCCTGAGAGGGAAACTTTTTTTAAAAAAAAGAAACACGCTATATTGGAAAGAACAGGAATTGTTGAATCAGATTGTATGCCTATAAATCCTGCCTCTTCTAGAAACTGTGACCTTTGGGAAAAGTTACTAATGATTCTGAGAATGTTTTCTTACCTACATAAAAGCAATAATAATGTGTTCTTCCTAGAGTTGATGAACATTAAGCAATAATACAGAATACAAAGACAGTATTCAGAACATGTTCTTTTTTTCCCCCATGCCCTTGTAGTAATAGACCCTTAAGACATGCCTTACCTAAATCTTGTGACTGAATCAGATAGCAATATTCTTCTGCCATCAGCATTTGGGGACACAAGATTTAAAAACAAACAAAAACCAGACTCTAAGTTTCTTATATGAATTGTACAGAATCCCCAAAACAATTTTACTATAAGTTAGTACCTCCCTTCTAGGATCCACAGTGGATACATGAAACTGCAAATAGTACCAAACCCTATATGTACTACAGTTTTTCCTATTCATATATACATATAATACTGCTTAATTTGTAAATTAGGCACAACATGAAATTAAAAACAGTGATAAAGTAGATCACTTCTAACAATATACTTGTTATGTGAATGTGGTTTCTCTCTTTTCTTCTCTCTCAAAATCTTATTGTACTTTCACATTTTCACTTAAAGGAAGTACTTTACAGCTTCTCTTGGCATATTTCAAACTGCAGGCATTGGGCTGGGGATGTAGCTTAGCGGTAGAGTGCCTGCCTACCATGCCTGAGACCCTTAGATTCCATGCCCAGCACTGAAGGGGTAGGAAGACACCACCAGATTACAGGCATCTTAACTCCTACAGGGCCATTATTAAGTAAAATAAGGGTCACTTGAACATAAGCACTGCAAGACTGCAGCAATCAATCTCATACCCTTAAGGGCTACTAAGTGACTAATGGGTGGGTAGTATATACAGCATGGATACACTGGACAAAGATCAGGCAGGACAGAGATTTCATGATGCTACTCAGAACAACACAAAATTCAAAACTTAGGAATTGTTTATTTCTGAATTTTCCATTTAATATTTCTAGACTGAAGATGACCCTGGGTAACTGAAACCATAGAAAGTAAAACTGAATATAAGGGGTGACTGTATTGTACTAGTACAGCTGCTGATGCTTAATACATAGAGTTGGCAGTTACATAGTTTAAAAAAAAAAGACTAATCTAGAATTACCTAATAAACATTTTGGGATCAGTGCCCAGACAGATCCTTGCTAGCTAATTTGTTCTCCCATCCCAGAACTTATCAGAGAATTTAAAGCTGAGGTTCAAGGCTACCAGACTACCACTGAATTAACAATATCCTTAGAAAGGCTGAAATCCTCAGGGACTCCCAAAGGAGAAAATATGATTTTATGCAGACATGTCATGGTTGCATAAGCTTGCTTTCTCAGCATTGTTTATTAACTAGTAACATTTCAGCATCAGGCTACCATACTAGGACAAGAAAAGCAAACACTTCCAACTTCAAATGCTGGGTAGTCTGTTCTCTTATGATTGAATAACACCACTGCTCAGGAGTCATCATATTTCTCTTAATGGCAGAGAATAAAATCATAAACAGGACCAAGAATTATCAAAAAAAGAAAGAAAGAAAAGAAAAAAAAAAAGAAAGCTTCCTTAGACTTCATTTCAGTTGGAATTCAGCCTCCTCCCTAGCATTGGCTGGCATCGGCCTTGTTGCTAAAGTATTAATCTCAGATTTTTAGGCTCCCTGAGTCAGTGAGGTGGAAATCACTCAGAATTTAATGTTTTTGGCAGCCTAAGCTGGCCTTTCAAAGAAACTGGCTGCAATTGCTTTCCATTTCAGGCAGGTCTGATAAATAGGACTCTCCAAGCAGAGTTTGTCTTCGTGGCTTTCAGCCTCCACTTCTTGCATATTGTTTTCCCCTTCTGTTCTTCATTTGCTCTACAACTTCTCTCTAGAACATCGTAAATATTTCAGTAGACCAGGGAGACCAACTCAATGCCTATAAAATTGTACCAGGTAAGCCCATACCTGACATGTATATCTACATATAAGGAGAACTCAGAAGTAAAACAACACACCTATCTCTTCTAGTCCATTTTCCTGGGCTTTTGACATTCACTTGTTCACCCTGAATTTGTTGACCTTATTGGGAATTAGACACAGATGAGAATATTGTGATGATGCCAAGAAGTAGTTGATCTTCAGAAATAGACCAACCAAGGAAGTAGTTTCTGCCTAAGCTGAAAAGAGTCAGCAATCTAAGAATGGTGCTGGAAAAAGTAGCAGAGCCATAGGTCCCTGCTACAGTTAAAACTGAGTTTTATTTATCTTAAATATCAGACTGCTCTTGTCCCAGAATTTGAGCAGAGAATTGACATACCAAAGAGAGTGATCTAATGTGCATGGACACATAATTGTGACAGAACGAAATGAGTTATAGGTAATATCCTTCCCCAACTTTGTAACAGGGTGGGTTATGTGTATTTTTATCAAACTGTAAGCAAAGTATCACTGAAGAATCATATTTATCATCAAAACTTCTTTATGCATCAAAAGATTTGTATATGTATTTTAGATAAAAGCACTTATCATCTTACTCTGCTTTCTCTTTCCCTCTATTCATCACTGTCATACCCTAAACTTAATCTGTCCTGTTTTAGTCCCTTAGGCACTGAGATATCAGATTAACTTTCTAATTTAATAAACTAATCCCTGCTATTATGCCAAATAGTGGGGGAATAGAAAACCCATTTGAGGCAACTTGTGTATTTAAGTAAGGCAGTTGAGAGAAGTGGCTACCAGCCTTTGTTATTCAGCCCATTAGTAACCTTGACAGTGGAAATTTGAAGCTAATGAAGTAGACAATTGGGGGCCACCAGCTCGTGGAGCTGTCCAACTACTGCTTAATATTTCTACATAGTATTAGACTAGCCCAGAATAAATTTCAGCTCTTTTTGTTTCCTCATTATCTTAGTTTCATGATATCTCACCTCTTCTCCTATAGGAACAGCTCTCACAGTAACATTTTGATAGGGAGGAGTGTTTGTAAGATTTTGATAGAAATTATAGGACTCAGCTGTTTTATTTTTAAATGTTGGAATAAAACACAGTTGCAAACTTTATATAATGAGTTTTGAGGTGATACAACCTATGAGGTCATGATATGGAAGACTAATTTGATTTGACCTGATTTCCTCAGACTAAGAGTAGCAAATACGATGAGTGATTCAGAGGAAAGGCTACATAAATCCTATGCTTATGGGATAGTTGAGTACTTACTTGGTTCTTTATGATCAGAATTGATTGCTTATAATTAATGGCTTGTCAAGATTTTTCCTAATTTATTCAGCTATGAATTATACATTCACTTAGTGAATTGTACACTGGAGAACTGGTACTCCAAAATCTGTGCCACAAACAAGATTTCAGAGAACAAACTGTTTGTCTAAGGTGAAAAAGAGAGCATCCTCCCCAAAATGAAAATTACCTGTGCCAGGATCCTGTACAACTTGGCTTCTTATAGAATATGTGGGTATAAAATGACCTCAAAATGGTGAGTCACAGTTTGTGGTGATTTTGTTTGTTCTTTTAATCCAACCATGAGCCTCCAGGCAGAATAACTTTTAACCTTACCCTCACTGCAGCACGCACTGAAGGTCACTATTTCTCATAGCCACTGCCGCATTAGGAGAGAATTCAGCAAACCTACCAGGCATGGGAAGGAAAAAGAGGTTGGGAACTAAGTCAGCCCTTAGGGAGTTTAAAAGAGAAAAAGCAAAAGAAAGGGGAGGTTTACCAAACATTTTTTACTAAGCTAACTATTAACAGATGACCTAACCTACCTAGAAATATTTAATTGGATTTTGTTGGCATCAAACATAAATTAGAAATTCAAATCTGAAGTATTACTCTGTGACCCAAGGTCATGGTTTTATGATATGATACAATTGAGAAATTGCATGAAATCTAATATGTCCAGTTTACCAATTCCTGGATGTCCTTCAAATCTAAAATTTGATTTCTCTCAACATAAATCCCGGGATTTACTCAAATCAGTAAACTGTTCCCATCTTTAAAATTGTGTAATCATCAGAAGGTAGGCCACAACATTTTTTTTCCTTTTCCATATCCAAAATGAAGTTTGGAAAAAAACTGATAATCAGAATTCTTCCCCAAACCCAGTTAAAACTGAGAGCTACTTATACTGTCATAAGATCTCATGAAAATTTGCTAAATCAACCTATAAAGAGAGAAATAGTTCTGCTTATGAAAGATGGACAGAGCATCATTTTATGATTGTCAAGCATAAATGTTTAGCATTTATACATTCATGAAATATTTACAGAAGAATCAAATAACAAAAACACAAAAAGGACCTACATTCTATATGTTTGCTTTTGCTGTAAGAAAGTAATGCTGTCTTCTAAGTTTAAATATATAACTTTTTAAAAAAATAGTTATGTTCAGTAAATACTGATTAAAATAACTTCATCTAGAAATCTAAAATGTGAAGGAAGTGGGCAGATGATGAGAGAAATTCTTGATACTGAAAGCATAGGAAATAGAGGTTATCAATGAGTCTCTGAAGCAAAAGTGGCTGAATCAAAAGATAAGAATCCCACAGGTTTTTCTAAATTATCAAACCAAAATTACTGACACAGCAATCAGGAGTTATTGTCAGCTTAGTGGGACTTGACAGCATATTTTCTTTTTTTAGTGAAGTAAGTCACAACTATCTCTGGAGACTTTCAAAAGCAGATCTCCACATTTAGTAAAATCAACACTAATAGGCTTCCATTCTCTTAGCCATTCATTTATTATATCCATCCGCATATCTAATTGGTTCTACCACCCAAGTATCCATTTATCCATTCAAGTATCCTCTGCTGACCAAACCCTGAGCTCTCACATTGGTCTCCTCTCTTGCCCTCCTCCATTCCATTCTCTACCAGCAGCCAGAGAGATTTTTTGAAAACGATTCAGCTATGAAACCTCTCCTGAAAATTCTTCAGTGGCTTTTTCTTAAGTTCAGAATAAAATCAAAGCCAGATGCTTCAAAACACTGTATTTATAGAGAGCTTCTGCCTACTGTCTATATTGAGCTCATTCATTCTCTCTCTTATTCTCTGTCTTCTGCTGGTGCCTAAAACTTTCTCTTTCTCACCTCTGGGCCTTTGCACTTAACACTTTGCACTTAAACTCCAACTAGAGCTCACTGCCCCTGGCTCATTGCCTGGCAAGACCCCTCATTCCCCCTTTAAGCCTCAGCTCAAGTACTACCTCCTCAGAGAGACTTCTACCTCTCACCTTATCTAAGTAAATCACTCCTCATTTTTATCTTAATCATAGCAACTTTTTACTTCTTTTTTAAGCATGTATCACAAATTATTAATTTATTGTATGTGAATACTTGTTTATTGTTCATTTCCCCCTCTACAATGAATGAACTCGATGGTGACAAGAACCTTTTCTCTTTTACCTTTGGCTTCCTAATGATTAGAGTGTTTGGCACATAGTAAATATTTTTTAAATGATAAATTAGTCAGTAAACAAAGGAATGATAAGTAGTACCAGTTTTAATTTCGTAACTTAAAATATTTAAGAAACTATTTTCATGGCTTCACAAAATTAGCATCTTTTGTTCACTGCTACTTCCCACCATGCCTCAGGAATAATGCAGCAAGCATTCAGTGGACATTTAGTGAGTACTGTATTCAAGGCTCTATGTTAAGCACTGCAAGGAATACAAATATAAACAACATACATCTGTCTACCAGGACTTACAGGGTAGTGGTTTTAATAAACATATTTATAATTAGCAATAATTCAAAGCAAATTCCTGTACTAGAGGTGTTAACAGAGAGCTAAGGGATATAGAGGAGAAAGAGATGTTTTCCTGTATCTATTGTTGATGTTTTACACTGTGACACTTCATAAAGTCATCCTCTTCTGCCTCACCAAGCTGCCAGTTGCTTAAGGTTTTTCATTGTTGGGGCAGAGAAGAGGTGTCCATTTTCCTATGGTGAGTGGTGCATTAACAACAGAAAAGCAATAGGAAGATTTGAAGCAGAATGGGGAAAAGAAGCAAATTCCTATCTAAATTCTATGTTTACAAAGAAATAATGATTTTCTACCCATGTCTACAAAGGTACACCTTGGGCATAAAGTGCCCCAAACAAACTAAGATGCTTCAATAGCAGAAACCACTGATAACTCAATAGAAGAAATGTCCAAGAAGGAGTTCAGATTGTATATAGCTACATTGATATGTGAAGTAAAGGATAGTATAAGGAGTGAAATCAAAGAAAAAACATAGGAAGTGAAAGACCACTTTGATAAAGAGTTAGAGATTGTGAAAAAAAAGAACAGAAATCCTCAAAATGAAGGAATCAGTAAACCAAATTATAAATTCAATAGAAAGCATCACCAACAGACTAGACCACTTGGAAGACAGAACCTCAGACAATGAAGACAAAATATATAATCTTGAAAGTAGAGTTGAACATGCAGAGAAGATGGTAAGGGTTTCATGAACAGGACATCCAAGAATTATGGGATAAATGAAAAGAACAAATTTAAGACTTATTGGAATGGATGAAGGAGCCAAGATACAAACCAAAGGGATGCACAATCTATTCAGTGATACAGTAGCAGAAAATTTCCCAAACCCAAAGAATGGGATGGAAAATCAAATACAAGAGGCTTATAGGACCCCCAAATGTACAAAATTACAGCAGACCCACATCAAGACACATTATGAGAATGACCCAACATACAGAATAAAGATATAATCTTAAAGGCTGTGAGAGGAAAAAAATCAAATTACGTATAGTGGGAAACCAATTCAGATCTCAACTGATTTCTCAACCCAGACCTTCAAAGATAGGAGGTCCTGGAATAATATATTTCAAGCTCTGAAAGAAAATGGATGCCAACCAAGAATTTTATTTCCAGCAAAATTAAGTTTCAGATTTGAACATGAAATTAAAACATTCTATGATAACAAAAATTAAAAGAATTCACAACTAGAAAGCCTACACTACAGAGCATTCTCAACAAAATATTTCCATGAGGATGAAGTGGGGGAAAAAAAGTGAAAACCATCAAAGTAAGGATCTGAACTAAAGGACAACCAAATGAGAAACTAAGACAAATCAAAAACCAGAAATAAATCAAAATGACAGGAAATACAAGTCATATATCAATAATAACCTTGAATATTAACGGCCTAAACTCATCAATCAAAAGACATAGACTGACAGATTGGATTAAAAAGCAAGACCCAACAATATGCTGTCTTCAAGAGACTCACCTAATGGGCAAAGACATCCACAGAGTGAAGGTGAAATGATGGGAAAAAAAACTTATCACTCATATGGATTGTGTAAACAAGCAGGGGTTTCCATTCTCAACTCAGATAAAGTAGTCTTCAAAACAAAGTTAATCAGAAGAGACAAAAAAAGAACATTTTATACTTATTAAAGGAAGTATATATAAGCTGAACATAACAATTATAAATATCTATGCCCCAAACAGTGGAGCATTTATGTACATCAAACAAACCCTTCTCAATTTCAAGAGTCAAGTAGACCACAATACAATAGTACTGGGTGACTTTAACACACCTCTGTCACTACTGGATGGATCTTCCAAACAAAAACTAAATAAGGAAACTATAGAACTAAATAATAAATCAATAATTTAGTTTTAACAGACATATGTAGAATATTTCATCCATCAACTAGCAAATATACTTTCTTCTCAGCAGCACATGATTCCTTCTCTAAAATAAACCATATCTTATGCCAAAAAGCAACTTGTAGTAAATACAAAAAAACAGAGATAATACCCTGCATTCAACCAGACCATAATGGAATGAAATTAAAAATCAATGATCACATAAAAATAGAAGCCACTGTAACAAATGGAGACTAAATAATACACTATTGATTGATGAATGGATAGTAAAAGATATCAAGGATAAATAAAAAAAATTCTTAGAGGTAAATGAGAACACTAATACAATATATCAAAATCTCTGGGACACTATGAAGGCAGTACTAAGAGGAAAGTTTATTGCATTGAGTCAACAAATAAATGAATTAACACTATATCTCAAAGCCCTAGAAAAAAGAATAACAAATCAACATCAAAAGCAGTAGAAGTGGCTAGGGTTGTGGCTTAGTGGTAGAGCACTCGCCTAGCACATGCAAGGCCCTGGGTTCGATCCTCAGCACCATATAAAAATAAATAAAACAAAGATATTGTGTACATGTACAACTAAAAAATTTTTAAAAAGCAGTAAAAGACAGGAAATAATTAAAATCAGAGTTAAAATCAATGAAATCAAAACAATTGATAAAATTGACAAAACAAAAAGTTGTTTCTTTGACAAAATAAATAAACCCCTGGCCATGCTAACAAAAAGAAAAAGAGAAATAACTCAAATTACTAAAATACAAGATGAAGAAGGAAATATCTCAATGGACATGTCTGAAATATAGAAGATAATTAGAAACTATCTTGAAAATTTATACTCTAATAAAATAGAAAATATTGAAGACATCAACAAATTTCTAGACATATGATCTACCCAAACTGAATGAGGAGGTCATGCATGATTTAAAGAGATCAGTTTCAAGTAATGAAATAGAAAAACGCGTCAAAAGCCTACCAACCAAGAAAAGCCCAGGACCAAATGGATTCTGAGCCGAGTTCTACAAGACTTTCAAAGAAGAATTAACACCAATTCTCCTCAAAGTATTCCATGAAATAGAAAAGGATGGAATCCTTCCAAATTCATTCTGTGAGGTTAATATCACCCACAAACCAAAATCAGACAAAGACACATCAAGGAAAGAAAACTTCACACCCAATATCCCTAATGAACATAGATAGAAATTTTCTCAATAAAATTCTGGTAAATCATATATAAAAAATGTTAAAAAACAAGTGGGGTTCATCCCAGGGATGCAAGGTTGTTTCAACAAACGGAAATCAAAAAACGTAACTCATCATATTAATAGACTTAAAAACAAGAATCATATAATCATCTCAATAGATGCAGACAAAGCATTTGACAAAATATAGCACACCTTCATGTTCAAAACACTAGAAAAACTAGGAATAGTAGGAACATACCTCAACATTATAAAAACTAAATATGCTAAACCTAAGGCCAGCATCATTCTAAATGGAGAAAAATTGAAAGCATTCCCTCTAAAATCTGGAGCAAGACAAGGATGTCCTTTTTTACTACTTCTACTCAACATCATCCTTGTAACTGTAGCCAGAGCAATTAGATGAAAGAGAGAAATTAAAGGGATACAGATAGGTAAAGAAGAACTCAAACTATCACTATTTGCTGATGACATGATTCTATATCTAGAAGATCCAAAAAATTCCACCAGAAAACTCTTAGAACTAATAAATGAAATCAGCAAAGTAGCAGGATGTAAAATCAACACCCATAAATCGAACCCATTCCTACACATCAGCAATGAATTCACTGAAAGAGAAATTAGGAAAACTACTCCATTCACAAAAGTCTCAAAAAAATAAAAATAAAATACCTGGGAATCAAGCTAACAAAAGAGGTAAAAGACTTCTACAATGAAAACTACAGAACACTAAAGAAAGAAATGGAATAAAACCTCAGAAGATGGAAAGATCTCCCATGCTCCTGGATAGGCAGAATTAATATTGTCAAAATGGCCATACTACCAAAATCATTATACAGATTTGATGCAATTCCTATTAAAGCCCCAATGACATCATTCTTCATAGAAATAGGAAAAGCAGTCATGAAATTTATTTGGAAAATAAGAGACCCAGAATAACTAAAGCAATCTTTAGCAAGAAAAGTGAAGCAGGAGGCATCACAATACCAGACCTTAAACTATACTACAGAGCTATAGTAACAAAAATGCATGGTATTGGCACCAAACTAGATTTGTAGACCAATAGTGTGGAATAGAGGACACAGAGACAAACACAGAGATAAAAACGGTTATCCCATACTAGATAAGGATGCCAAAAGCATTCAATGGAGAAAAGATAGCCTATTCAACAAATGGTGCTGTCAAAACTGGAAATCCATATGTAGCAAAATAAAAATTAAACCTCTATCTCTCACCCTGCACAAAAATCAACTCAAAGTGGATCAAAGACTTAGGTACTAAACTGAGACCCTGAACCTAATAGAAGAAAAAATAGGCCCAAATCTTCACCACATCAGCCTAGAATCTGACTTCCTTAACAAGACTCCTAAAGTACAAGAAGTAAAATCAAGAATTAATAAATGGGATGGACTTAAATTAAAAAGCTTCTTCTCAGCAAAGGAAACAAAGTGAGGAGAGAGCCTACAGATTGGGAGAAAATCTTGACCACATGCACCTCCAATAAAGCATTAATCTCTAATATATGTATAAAGAACTCAAAAATCTTAACACCAAAAAAAAAAACCTAATCAATAAATGGGCTAAGGAACTGAACAGACACTTCACAGAAGAAGAAATACAATTGATCAGCAAATATATGAAAAAGGGTTCAACATCTCTCGCAATTAGAAAAATGCAAATCAAAACTACACTAAGATTTCATCTCACTTCAATCAGAATGGCAATCATCAAGAATACAGGCAACAAAAAATATTGGCAAGGATGTGGAGGAAAGGTACACTCATACATTGCTGGTGGGACTGCAAATTGGTGCAACCTCTATGGAAAGCAGTATGGAGATTCCTCAGCAAACTGGGAATGGAACCACCATTTGACCCAGCTATCCCACTCCTTGATTTATACCCAAAGGATTTAAAATCAATGTTTATAGCAACTCAGTTTACAATAGCTAGATTATGGAACCAACTTAAGTGTCCCTCAGTAGATGAATGGATAAAGAAAATGTGGCTTATATATTCAATGGAATATTACTCAGCTTAACAAAGAGTGAAATTATGGCATTTTGCCAGTAAATGGTTGGAGTTGGAGAATATCATGCTAAGCTAATCCCACAAAATAAGCTATGCTAAGAATATCATGCTAAGCTAAAAAAAAAAAAAAAAACCAAAGGCCAGATGTTTTCTCTAATATGCAGATGCTAATTCACAATAAGGTGGGGGGCATTAGGAAGAATAGCGTTACCTTAGATTAGGTAGGGGGAAGTTATGGGAGGGGAGGGAATGTAGGAATAGGAAAGATAGTAGAATGAAACAGACATTATTACTTTATGTATGTATGTGACTACATAACCAATATGATTCTGCAACACGTACACTCAGAAAAAAATGAGAAATTATATCCCATCTGTGTATGATATATCAAAGTGCATAAATGCATTCTACTGTCATGTATAACTACTTAAAACAAATTTTAAAATCTTAAAAAAAAAATAGAAAATGTGGTACATATCCACTTTGAAATACTATTCAGCCATAAAAAAAGAATGATCTTGTTCTTTGTGACAACATGGTTGGAACTGGAGATCATTATGTTAAATGAAATAAATCAGGCACAGAAAGACAAGTACTATATAATCTGACTCTTTTGTGGAAACTAAAAAAGTTGATCTCATAATAAGTTGAGAGTAGGGGAAAAAGAATATGGAAAGGTTGATTAGTGGGCACTAAGTTAGATGGGAACAGGTAGTTCCGGTGTGCTACTACTGCACAATAGGGTGAAAAAGAGAAGTTGATTTATTTATTTATTTTTTACAGTTCTGGGGATTTCATTTCAAAAAGCTAAATGAAAGGATTTTTAAAGTTTTTACTATAAAGAAATAATGTGTGAGGAAACAAATATGCTTAATCTGCTTTAAACATTATACAATGTCTACATGTATTGAAACATTGTTATGCTATTATTATATACATTTTTATATTTGAATATACTATTTTTAAAAATAAACTTAATTTTAAAAGAGATACAAAGGATGAGGAGGTCTAGAAATCTGGCTATCAGAAGGGCAATTTAAGGTCCCTTCCTCCCTAGAGATGTAAATTGGTATAGTTAACCAAAGTAAGTATTTTTGAGCTGGTAGGAAATTCTTTTTAAGTTCCCCACTGATATTATTTCTACTAGGGCTCAGGAGCTAACAGAACATATTAGCAACCTGACCAGGTAACACCTTTGTCCTCTTAACAACTAGCAGAAAGTGAGGCACAGGCAAGGAGATTCTTGGCAAAAGCACTAATTCCTCTTTGTCCTAAACAGTGATAATCTGATGGTATCATTACTGAAAATGTCACTTTATCAGCTGATTCTATGAGTTACTTTTTGGAAAGACCCCTTGTAGCACCAGAGAAATACTCATTTAAAGCTACTTTCGTGTTAGCAGTGGTGACACATGCCTGTAATCTCAGCGTCTGGGGAGGCTGCAGCAGGAGGATCACAAGTTAAAGGCCAGCCAGACTGGGTAACTTAGTAAGACCCTGTCTCAAATTTAAAAAAAAAAAATTAAGGAGTGAGGATATAGATCAGAAATAAAGCACTCCTGGATTCAGGAGTGAAAAAAATAAATAAATAAAGAACTGTAAAAAATAAATAAATAAAGCAACTTCTCTCTTTCACCTTTAGTTCATGGTGGGCTATGGCAAGGAATCTATTGGTGGTGACACAGTTAATATCCTTTCAATTAGCTGTCCTGTGAATTTAAAAAATTATTTCATACTCACTGAGGATAAACAACAGTTGTTAGGAATAGTGAGTCTTTTACACTGGATGGCTAATGGGAATATAAAACAAGTATTTTTATATATACTGTGTGACTAGTTCCTGTCATCCAGCACAAGAACTATTCCTCTTCTGTTCTCATGGAGTCTGTTTTAGTTGTCTTATGATAAGGTATAATAATTTCAGCTTTTTTCCAAATATCTAATTTATGAGAATAATATGTTGTTATTTTTTGCTGACGTTGAGATGAATACTTCCCTCAGTCTTCCTACTTTCTCTCCATCCTTCTATCCTTCTCCCTGTTATCAATCACTCAAAATCATTTTTGTTTAAATTAAGATAATGCTGACTGCCAAAACAAACCCTAAAACCCCAGTGGTTTATCACAGTAGAAGTTTATTTTTCATTGACTTAAAGTCCAAAGGTATCATATGGTTTTAGAAGAGGTCTGCTCTACAAAGGGTTTCAGGGACCAGTCTAATGGAGGCTCTGCCATCTTTAGCACACTGCTTCCAAGGGTATCTTTTTGATGGTCTTGGCTGGCAGATAGGGAGAAATAAAGTGGAGGAGCAGGTTTTTCTGGGTCAGGTCTAAAGTGATGAATATAATTTCTGCCCACATTTCATTAACCAGAACTGAATTCCATGACCCCACTTAAATGCAAGGTCTCTAGCAAGGTACTCACTTCCCAAGAACAGCTCTTGACTCTGGAAGGAGAACACAACCTTTTGTAGGCCAGGAGGTCATCTCTGCCCCATAATTTTTATCTCTCTAGGTCTCCCCAAGTAATTTCCCCACCTTTGCCTCTATGATTAAAGCATTCCATAGCAGCACATATTATTTCAGCCAAAATTATAAAATAGATTAGATGGACTTTAGATTATAAGCAGTTCCTCTTCAGCTAGCTGTACCTATATACCACAATTTGCTACCTCCCTGGGGTTCTAAGTGAAAATTTATTAGAAAAACAAACATAGTGTCTGTATATATTGTGTAAAACAACTTTTGTACAACTTCCAAACTGTTAAATGGCAGTGAAGTGGAACTTTAGAAAGGGTTTTTTGCTAAAAGACTCCACGTCTCTGAACACTTGAGATATATGAAACAGAGTCATGAAGTGACAGTAGCTCCTCACTGCCTTATAACTCATAGTTGTCCAAGAGTGAGTATCATCTGTCTCCAGTATCCATATCAAGGGTCTACTGATGACTGAAAATAAGAATGGAGGAGGATCTGCCCTCTTCATTTCTGGATACCACTTTCTGTGACTTTTGTCAAAGTACATATATCCTGAAGAGATGAGCGGAGATAGTGCTGGGGGAGGATCCTCAATTCTGACCTGTGATTAATTCTAAAATATTTAAAATCAAATATGTCTCACATGTAAGCCTTACTATGTTCCCAAAAACCTCTGGTCTGCATGAGAAATTTTTATTCCTCTTGTTAACTATTGCCTTATTTCTTAGAGACCATTTTTCTCTGTTTTTATGCTTCTTTCTGCCTAAAGTTATACTACAAATTTTTTCTGCTTTGACTAATAGTGAATAACATCTGTACCCCAGTAATTTTCTCTAATCTGTGGATTTTTCTTTTGGCTGCAAATAGTGGGTAGAGTCAGAAGGGGTAAGAATGAGGGGTAAGGATAGAGTGTTACATTTCATCCCATATATTCTTGGGATGGGCCAAAGAGTGGGCAGTGAAGAATAAAATGGAGATGAAAGTTCTGTTTGAGGACATAGTCATTCCTTTAATGTAGCAATGTGCTAGTTACTATGGAGTATACAAAAGGAGTACAAAATATAATTCACTTAATATTTCTTAATTCTCACCACAGTCCTGTTTTATAGAGAGGTTAAGAAGCATGTCCTTAGTTATAAAATTACTAAGTACAGAACCAGGTTTTTACCTAGGTATGTTTGACTGTTTCAGAATCAAACAGGCAGTTTTATGAATGCAGACAGGGAAATTTGCTGGGTAACTTTGAATCACAAGGGCAGTCTCATTATAAACACTATGGGGACCATCCCCCAACCCATTGCTTTTATAACACATGAACATTTGAACTCAAATTAAATCAATTTTGATTACTATCATCTTTAATTACAGAGGGAAAACGTAGTTGTATTCAGTCATGAATACAATCACATCACATATATTAGAGTTCACTCTACCTTATTAACTACTCTTTCCCAAAATGCTAATGAAAAAATGTCAAAATTAATGGTTACTGATTTTAATTATGTTAAACATCCAGAGCTTGTACTGTACAAGTGAACATATTGTTCTTTGCATTAGTGTATTTCTTTTACACATTCCACCCAATATTAGGAGTAATATATATTCCTGTGCCTATGGTATTGTTTTTGTGAGAATCTAAAAATTATTAAAGTATTTTCAAAACCACAAGATGGTATACAAATAAACTATTGTTACATATTCATTATGCAAATATTTATTACCTAGGAATACATATGTGAAAAAACATGACTTCTATCCTTAGTAGATTCTAGCAGAAAGACTGATATGAGAACAGTATTGTCCTGCCTAGGTGCTTCATGCTATGTACCAGGTACTATAGGAACATAAAGAAAGAACCTCTGAGTTTCTCATAGGTACCAGGGAAAGCTTTGCAGAGGAGATGGTATGAACTGAAATGAAGAATGGGAATATAGGCAGAGGGAAAGCATGCTTGAAATTCTACAAATAAAAATACATAATAATATATAAATAATATATAAATATTCTGAGTCTGATATTCAAAGTTAAGATAAAGTGGAAAAGTTCAACAAAAAAACAAAGTACAAATAATGGAAAACCTTTAAATACCATTCTAAGGGTTTAATTGATATATCAGAGGAAATATAAAGCAAATGAAGAATTTTTAGCAGAATTTTGATGAAGATTTTGAAATATATATTCTTGGGATGGGCCAAAGAGTGGGCAGTGAAGAATAAAATGGAGAGAATGAGACACTTCAATTAATTATCCAGGTGAGAAAGTATAAAGAAAAGAGGAAAAACAGCTACTAGGTTTTATGTCTCTGACAACATTTGAAAAAAAAAGTACAAAAGACTTGAGGATGTTTGGGTTCAAGGGAAAGCTTCAACTTCAAAAGATGACTTTCATTTGACAGTCATGGAGGTTGAGAGATCCAGGAGGTAAAGAGATCCAGCAGGCAGTCAGAAAAGCCAAACTAAATATCAAGAGTTTGAGGTGTCACTGTGGGAGTCATTCACATTGAGGTGAAAGAGAGCTACCTAGAGAAGAATTAATAGGACATATGGCGAAGAAATTAAATCCCTGAAGGAATAAGATTTTTTTAAAAAATACCAAGGTAGTATCATAGATATCAAGAAATGGTTTCAAAAAAGGGAGGCAGTGAATAAGGCCTAATGCTGGAGGGAGATAAAAATCAAAAACTAAAAGAAAACCACTTTATCTGGCAAATAAGAGGCAATCAGTAATCTCAGAACGTGGTCAGACTAGGAGTCAAAAAGAATAATGAGGTTCAGGAATGAATAACTAATGATAAGGGGAAAAGAAACATACCTGAGTGTAGTAAAACACACTCAGACTGCAGGTTAGCTAGTGGTACCATTTTTGTCAGAAGAATAAGATACAAATGAAAATGCTAGTATATGATTTGAATTGGTGTTAGCCTTTGTGTCCTAACCACCACAAGTTTTGAGTCTAATGAGCTGATCAGAATCATTTTTATGAATTAAAGTAGCATACTTCTATTAAAAAATAAATGAACTATAATTATCACTTTTATCTTATCCCTTATCTGTATTGCTTGCTGTTTCTCCTCAGTGCATCAGTAAAAGTGTCATTTCTCCATTGTTCATCTCATTTTCCTACTGTCATCTGTAGGAAAATGAGATGGACACTGGAGAAATGAAAGCATCATAGCAGGATTCCTTAGTTACGGCAGTAGAATGAAAATAGGGCAGAGTCAATTCTATGTCTAACTAAATATTCATTTCTTTGCCAAGCACAAGTTTTTTTAACCTTAATCCTAATAGGCATGGATTCTGATTCATAGCCTAAAGCACAGGTAGTAGATCAGAGGCCTATATTCAGGAATTCTTGTCATTATTATACAGCCGTGGATGAGTCATTTAAAGTAATAATTCTTAATATCAGGAAAGCTACAATAATTTCACTGCTAATATTGGTATAGAAATTTTAGATCTCAAGAATAAGATATCTTATAAATGCTTTTCATTATAATCTAACTTCTCTATGCTCTTAAAAACAGCCTACCAAATAAATTGAGCTTTGATGAGATAAATAAAAGTTCAGTGGCAATTTCCAGATTTTGTGAGTACAAAACAACCCTGGTCTAAGACCCTCAGCTGATGGTGATAATTCCACGTAGGCTATACTTTTCTGGACATTCTCCCAGTCAAAAAACCTCCTTTCCATTATGTTTAATCTTATCCACTTAACATGCTGGCATTGTATCCACTATAATTAAGAAATTTTGTGAAGCCAAAGATTAGAATTTCCTTTCAAAATCTTACTGACATGAAATCTGAGATGATTCCTGTGAAAGATGGACACTGTCCCACCTCTGTTCTTCTGGTTCTTTATCGAAGCTTTGAAAAGAAAGAAAGAATGCTTATTTGTCAGAATTCAGTGTGAGATATCTTCAAACTAAACCTGGCTAAGTAGCCAGAATTCAGTATAAAAGAAAAAAGCTCATTAAACATTTGGGCCTCCTTTCAGGGAAGCAACACCAGCAAAAATTTATTTGCTGCTTTTCTGTCTGTTTAATTTGGCCATTAGACTTGAAACTGAGATAATGGTTTCATTTCCCTCTTCTGTGACTCCAAGTGAAAGGAATGGAAAAGTTGAGTTACTAGTGGCATACACCCTAACCCTAACCCTAACCCTAACCCTAACCCCTAACCCCTAACCCTAACCCTAACCCTAACCCTAACCCTAAGGGTGCGGAGGAAGGAAGAGAAGTAAAAACCAGGCAGGGCTGATGGTTTTATAAATGCAAACACTCTCCACTTCTCCTGGCCCTCCCTAGCCAATTAGCCTTCAGATTCTGAAATCTTTCCTAAAGAGTGTGTGTGGGGGGGGTGGGAGTGAGAAGTCTGCTGACACTAACCTGGTGGATAGTAGAGACACAGTTCTAGTATCCATAATTGCTAAAAGCTAACAAATGTGCTGAGAAGATGCATTCCAAAGGTGATCCAGTATTCTTTCCTTAATGACAAATTATGAAAAGTTGTGCTGCAGTTGTAAGTAGCAATGAATCAAAATGCATTCTGTGTACAATGAATCAAAATACATTCTGCTATCATATATATCTAATTAAAATAAATAATTAATTAAAATTTTTTATTAAACATTTTTATATGTAACAAGTTGTGTTAGGCATTATGGAGAATATAAATAATCCAGATTTCTTTCACAATTAAACATAGAAATACACATACTGTGTGTGTGTGTGTGTGTATACATACATAGTACATGTATCAAATACTGTGTATTAATCTCATCTAGCTAGAAAGATGATAGTGCTTGCTTTCATTGTTGATCAGGCACTGAAGAGAAATAGCAAGCACTGCAAGTCAAATATAAAGATGCACATCAAAATTCTATCTTGTTATTAATAGTGAAATTATTGTAGGCTTCATGATGTAAGAATTATTACTTTAAGTGACTCATCCATGGCTTTATTTGTGTGTACATGCACACATACACAAGTATATATACATACACATGCATACAGACAAATTGACAGTTAAATAACTGTATCATTTGAATGTTTCAAGCTAGAAAAGAAATCCAATTGAAAGAGAAATTTATTATTTCATTAAATGAAAAGTTCAAAATTAGGACAATTTAGATGCTATACAGTCAGAGCTCGGGCTGTATTTTTCTGCCATTCTTTTATCCTAGCACCCCTTTCAGCTTTGTCTTCTTCACCAGCTAACCATATAACTTAGGAAGCAGTTCAGGGCATTGTGAGCAAACAAAACAATATCCAGAGGCAGAAAAAAGAGCTTTCCTTTTCATGATCAAATTGGGAATCTGTTAACAAGAAGATATAGGGAGATGGGTGCCATTAGGAAACTTAGTCTAGTGGAAGAGAGAGCATGTGACAGTGTGGTAAATACTGTACTAGAGGTATATACAATCTATACTAGTAGCACTAAAAAGAAAGTACTTTATTCAGCTTGAGGGAAAGTATAGAAACTGATCAGAGTAGACTTCATTTAGGAAAGAGGTTGTTAATCCAGTTTAACACATGTCAAGTTTAGGTATTTTGGGACCTCCAAATGGAGGAATCCTATAGATAGTTAGATGGATACTGGTCTAAGGTTGAGAAGAGAAGTCTAGACAGAGAAAAAGTATATAGGCTATCCATGATGTATATATAGGCAGGCTCTGAGAATGAATGATCTAATCCAGGCATAGGACAGAATAGGAAAGACCAATATAGAGATCCTGAGGAACACTGACATTTAAGCATTGGTGAAATGAGAGTTGCTGACAGAGACAGAAAATAAAAATGAAAATCTTTTAGTGCCATCTGTGTGCGGGATGGGTATAAGCCAACTAGAAATGATGTTTTATGCTATTCATACATGTGATTTAGGTAAAGGACTAATAAAAGCTAGGAACCTTCCAATACTCATTATTTGCCAAGTAGCAAGTGCTCCTCCACAAGAAACTGGTTGATGACACAGTTTCATTGAGGTATAACTGGACCTGCTTTCCCCACCAAAAGCAGAATGGAGTCATTAAACTTTCTAAAATGAGTTTCTTTTTCTTTGCAGGAGTGGTCACACATTACTTGCCTTCTGGTTTTCTCGCCAAGAGGGAAAACTAAACCGACAGCAGACTATTGAATTGGGACATCACATCCTCAAAGCACACATCTTTAAGGTAATTAGAGAAATGGAAGCCCTCTTTCTTTCCATTTCTAGCAGACTTACCTTAACATTATGTGTATGAAAAGAAATTGCTGTTATTTCAGTGTAGTCCTTGCTTTCTGAAATTATTTTGCTGCAAAAGCACATGGCCTGTTCCTCCCTCAGTCTTTAAAAAGAGAACTATCCCTGTCTTACAGTGGAGTTAATAGGTTAACAGTAACATTTACATTGGCCATCTTTCAATTTAATGGGTTTCTAGGCTTTCCAGGAAATATCTTATGCGTGATCACCTAGGCATGAAGCATATATGCACATACACGTGTGCTCCATATATCACCTACCATCTCCTAAGGATAGTTATATTGTAACAACTGTCATTAGCACAGTTTTCACAATGTCTTTTTAAAAATTACAGAGAGCAGCTAATATTTTAATTTTCTTTTAATTGTTTTAGTGGGGATTTTAATATTCCTGAGGCTATGATTTTTAAACTACTTGCCTGGAATTAGCAGTAACCTTCCTTGGAACTACTTCCTCAGTCTCTCTCAAATTGTAATTCCAGTTTTTCCCCAGCTATTTCAAAACTTGCAAGAATTCTATAATATCAGCTTCTCTCAACTTTCATAAGACTGGACTGAAGCATCCAGAAGAGGGACCATATTTAATCTGTTTGTGCATATATGCATGCTGTCTTTCATCTATTCAACACTTACTGAAGCATTGTACTAGGACTAGGGATACTAAAGTTAAAAAGATACAATCTCTAGGAATTTGTAGTCCAGATAGCAGTTTTGAGTTAGCACATAGAAGCAGAGGAGGAAATTTGTTGTCCTGATTTTTCTAGCCCCCAGTTTGCTATTTTTACACCTGATTATTCCAATCCCCACAGTCTCTCTTCAGAGCTTTTTTCCTGCCTTGGAATTGAGAAATACAGATGTCTGAAACAGTTATCTCCCCTTAACACTTATACATTCTTCATGGAGCCATAAATTAGTACGAACACTATGGAAATCAGTAAAGGAGGTTCCTGAAAAGACTAGGAATAGAAACAGCACATGACCCAGTTATATACCACTCCTTGATACTTATCCTAAAGAACTAAAGTCACATACTATAGTGATATATGCATATTCATGATATAGCAGCTTAATTCACAATAGCCAAATTATAGAATCAGCCTAGGGATCCATCAGTGGATGAATAGATGGTGCTAAAATAACAGATAAGGTCATCTCGTTCCAGTTTCAAGTGAACTGTGAAAGGTCTGCTACTCCCATAAACTCTTAAGATCATACATTTATTCAGTTAGATTGAAGAAAATGCAATATGTCTCACACACACAGTGGTGTTTTATTCAGTCATGAAAAAAATGAAATTATGTCCTTTTGAAGAAAATGTTTGGACTTTGAGAGCATTGTGTTAAGCAAAACAAGCCAAACTCAGAAAGTCAGAGGTCATGTGTTTTTTCTCATTAGTTGGACTCTATATAGAGAAAAGGAGAAAAAGAGTGTAGGATCTTATTGAAATAGAAGGGAGGCCAGTAGAGTAGACGGAAAAGGCCGAGGATGGGTAGGGGATAAAGGGAAGAAAAGGTTACCTACTGGGGAATGAAACTGACCAAATTGTATTGTTCTGTTGTATGCATGTATGAAGATGTAACAGTGATTCCCACTATTATTTATAATTATAATGTACCAATTAAAAAAAATGGTCACTTTCCCCCAAGAGTTTTTGTAAAGATTAAAGAGTTCTCTTCAGAAAAATGACATTAAGGGCAAATCTAAGAGCCTAGCAAATTCTAACCAGTAATAAGCACACACCCAGAGAATATTGTTTATCAGATGGACAGGAATGAAGTCTACAGTGACAAGTCCTTTTTCGGAATCCTAATTGTCTAACAAATCACTGTGCCAAAAATGGCCTTACTTAGTGGAAGCAGAGTGGTGCTAAAATAACAGATAAGGTTATCTCGTTCCAGTTTTAAGTGAACTGTAAAAGGTCTTCTACTCCCATAAACTCTTAAGATCATACATTTATTCAGTTAGATTGAAGAATGGCTTAAGTACTAATCTTTAACATCACCATCTGCATAGGATCAGATGCAAAAATAAAGTTGAAACCTGCCTTTGTGCACCAAATAAACATTACATTAACAGAAAAATAGCATGAAGATTCATTTAACCAAGTGTGATTGTTCAGTACATGGAGATCTACATTTAAGACATACACTTCTGTCATTAACACAGTTTTATCTAATGTTGATGCAAACAACATGGTTGCCTGAGATAAGACTGGCTCCCTGTATGATTCAGGCCATAAATAACTCCTGTATGCAGCACACAGTGATGACATGAGTGCAAGCTGAAGCATAAAATCTTGGACCATGTTTTTTTTTTTTTTTTGGTGCTGAAGTTTATAGTTTAAATGCAGAGTGCTCTTTCTTGATAGGATTTAGCTTCTCTTCAGACTGCTAAAATTCTTAGTCCCCATCAGCTAAAGGTCATGAAAAGGCAAAGACAGGCTTTATAGTTTACAGTCAGTTCCACTAATAGCTTCTCATCAGCAGTAATGTACAGTTCAATTTATATTTCCAATTTTAAATTTCCCTTGTCTTATCTTTGTTCATGAAAAATGCATATGTATCAAAAATGACTTAAAACATGAGAAGGTAGAGGATCTGTTTTTCTGGATATTTGGCTGTCTGTGGAGCCTTTTAATTGTTTTTAACAGCTTTATCAAATAATAACTTTGTATGCCACACAAAATTCACCAATTTTTTTAAATTTTTATTTATTTTTTTTAGTCATACATGACAGTAGAATGCATTTTGATGTATAATACATACATGGAATGTACATACATCAATCATATTGTCTATTCTATTCTGCTGCCCTTCCTATCCTCCCTACTCCTCCCCTCCTCTCCCATCCTTTCTCTCTATCCAATCTAATGTAACACATTTTTTTTTCTTTTTCTCATTACAACATCATATATGTATTCTGTATAACAATGAGGTTCTCCTTCCATCTTCTGTGTAACTTCCCTTCTTGTACATGTCAGTGATTTTTTAATACATTTACAGTTGTGCCATTATCACCATTATCAGTACATTTCTTTTTTTTATTGGTTGTTCAAAACATTACAAAGCTCTTGACATATCATATTTCATACATTTGATTCAAGTGGGTTATGAACTCCCATTTTTACCCCGTATACAGATTGCAGAATCACATCGGTTACACATCCACATTTTTACATATTGCCATACTAGTGACTGTTGTATTCTGCTATCTTTCCTATCCTCTACTATCCCCCCTCCCCTTCCCTCCCATCTTCTGTCTCTACCCCATCTACTGTAATTCATTTCTCTCCCTTGATTTTTTTTCCCTTTCCCCTCACATCCTCTTATATGTAATTTTGTATAACAATGAGGGTCTCCTTCCATTTCCATGCAGTTTCCCTTCTCTCTCCCTTTCCCTCCCACCTCTAGTCCCTGTTTAATGTTAATCTTTTTCTCATGCTCTTCCTCCCTGCTCTGTTTTTAGTTGCTCTCCTTATATCAAAGAAGACATTTGGCATTTGTTTTTTAGGGATTGGCTAGCTTCACTTAGCATAATCTGCTCTAATGCCATCCATTTCCCTGCAAATTCCACGATTTTGTCATTTTTTAGGGCTGAATAATATTCCATTGTGTATAGATGCCACATTTTTTAATCCATTCATCTATTGAAGGGCATCTAAGTTGGTTCCACAGTCTAGCTATTGTGAATTGTGCTGCTATGAACATCAACGTAGCAGTGTCCCTGTAGCATGCTCTTTTAAGGTCTTCAGGGAATAGTCCAAGAAGGGCAATAGCTGGGTCAAATGGTGGTTCCATTCCCAGCTTTCCCAGGAATCTCCATACTGCTTTCCAAATTGGCCGCACCAATTTGCAGTCCCACCAGCAATGTACAAGTGTACCCTTTTCCCCACATCCTCGCCAGCACTTGTTGTTGTTTGACTTCATAATGGCTGCCAATCTTACTGGAGTGAGATGGTATCTTAGGGTGGTTTTGATTTGCATTTCTCTGACTGCCAGAGATGTTGAGCATTTTTTCATGTACTTGTATATTGATTGTATATCCTCCTCTGAGAAGTGTCTGTTCAGGTCCTTGGCCCATTTGTTGATTGGGTTATTTGTTTTCTTATTGCTTAATTTTTTGAGTTCTTTGTATACTCTGGATATTAGGGCTCTATCTGAAGTGTGAGGAGTAAAGATTTGTTCCCAGGATGTAGGCTCCCTATTTACCTCTCTTATTGTTTCTCTTGCTGAGAAAAAACTTTTTAGTTTGAGTAAGTCCCATTTGTTGATTCTTGTTTTTAACTCTTGTGCTATGGGTGTCCTATTAAGGAATTTGGAGCCCGACCCCACAATATATAGATCGGAGCCAACTTTTTCTTCTATCAGATGCAGAGTCTCTGATTTGATATCAAGCTCCTTGATCCATTTTGAGTTAACTTTTGTGCATGGTGAGAGAAAGGGATTCAGTTTCATTTTGTTGCATATGGATTTCCAGTTTTCCCAGCACCATTTGTTAAAGATGCTATCCTTCCTCCATTGCATGCTTTTAGCCCCTTTATCGAATATAAGATAGTTGTAATTTTGTGGATTGGTTTCTGTGTCCTCTATTCTGTACCATTGGTCCACCCGCCTGTTTTGGTACCAGTACCATGCTGTTTTTGTTACTATTGCTCTGTAATATAGTTTGAAATCCGGTATCGCTAAACCGCCTGATTCACACTTCCTGCTTAGAATTGCTTTTGCTATTCTGGGTCTTTTATTTTTCCATATGAATTTCATGATTGCTTTATCTATTTCTACAAGAAATGCCGTTGGGATTTTGATTGGCATTGCATTGAACCTATAGAGAACATTTGGTAATATCGCCATTTTGATGATGTCAGTTCTGCCTATCCATGAACAGGGTATATTTTTCCATCTTCTAAGATCTTCTTCTATTTCTCTCTTTAGGGTTCTGTAGTTTTCATTGTATAAAACTTTCACCTCTTTTGTTAGGTTGATTCCCAGTTCAGAAGATTTGTCGTTGATATACAGGAATGCCTTTGATTTATGCGTGTTGATTTTATATCCTGCTACTTTGCTGAATTCATTTATTAGCTCTAGTAGTTTCTTTGTAGACCCTTGTGTGTCTTCTAGGTATAGGATCATATCATCCACAAATAGTGATAATTTAAGTTCTTCTTTTCCTATCTTAATGCCTTTAATTTCTTTTGTCTGTCTAATTTCTCTGGCCAGTATTTTCGAGAACTATATTGAATAGAAGTGGTGAGAGAGGGCATCGCTGTCTTGTTCCAGATTTTGGAGGGAATGCCTTCAGTTTTTCTCCATTTAGAATGATGCTAGCCTGAGGCTTAGCATATATAGCTTTTACAATGTTGAGGTAAGTTCCTGTTATCCCTAGTTTTTCTAGTGTTTTGAACATAAAGGGATGCTGTACTTTGTCGAATGCTTTTTCTGCTTCTATCGAGATGATCATATGGTTCTTATCTTTAAGTCTATTGATGTGGTGAATAATGTTTATTGATTTCCGAATATTGAACCAGCCTTGCATCCCAGGGATGAATCCTACTTGATCATGGTGCACCATCTTTTTGATATGTTTTATTTTATTGAGGATTTTTGCATCTAAATTCATTAGGGATATTGGTCTGTAGTTTTCTTTCTTTGAGGTGTCTTTATCTGGTTTGGGAATCAGGGTGATATTGGCCTCATAGAATGAATTTGGAAGTTCTCCCTCTTTTTCTATCTCCTGAAATAGATTGTAGAGTATTGGTATTAGTTCTTCTTTAAAGTTCTTGTAAAACTCTGCTGTATATCCGTCCGGTCCTGGGCTTTTCTTGGTTGGTAGTCTTTTGATGGCTTCTTCTATTTCTTCACTTGATATTGGTCTGTTTAGGTTGTTTATATCATCCTGACTCAATCTGGATAGTTCATATGTCTTAAGGAATTTATCGTTGCCTTTACTATCTTCTATTTTATTAGAGTATAGGGTTTCAAAATAATTTCTAATTATCTTCTATATTTCTGAATTGTTTGTTATGATGTTGCCTTTTTCATCCCGTAAGCTAGTAATTTGGATTCTCTCTCTTCTTCTCTTTGTTAGCGTGGCTAGTGGTCTATCAATCTTATTTATTTTTTCAAAGAACCAACTTTTAGTTTTGTCAATTTTTTCAATTGTTTCTTTTGTTTCGATTTCATTGATTTCAGCTCTAATTTTAATTATTTCTTGCCTTCTACTGTATTTGCTGCTGATTTGTTCTTCTTTTTCTAAGGCTTCGAGGTGTAGTGTGAGGTCATTTATTTGTTGGCTTTTCCTTCTTTTAAGGAATGAACTCCATGAAATGAATTTTCCTCTTAGTACTGCTTTCATAGTGTCCCAGAGATTTCGATATGTTGTGTCTGAGTTTTCATTTACCTCTAAGAATTTTTTAATTTCCTCTTTGATGTCTTCTGTAACCCTTTGTTCATTTAGTAGCATATTGTTTAATCTCCATGTGATGTAGGATTTTTCCTTTCTCATTTTATTATTGATTTCCAATTTCATTCCATTATGATCAGATAAAATGCATGGTAGTATCTCTACTCCTTTGTAATTGCTAAGATTTGCCCTGTGACATAATATATGGTCTATTTTTGAGAAGGATCCATGTGCTGCTGAGAAGAAAGTGTATCCGCTTGATGTTGGGTGGTATATTCTGTATATATCAATTAAGTCTAAATTATTAATTGTATTATTGAGCTCTATGGTTTCTTTATTCAACTTTTGTTTGGAAGATCTGTCCAATGGTGAGAGAGGAGTGTTAAAATCTCCCATGATTATTGTGTTGTGGTCTATTTGACTCTTGAACTTAAGAAGAGTTTGTTTGATGAACGTAGCTGCACCATTGTTTGGGGCATATATATTAATGATCGTGAAGTCTTGTTGGTGTATGGTTCCCTTAAGCAGTATGTAGTGTCCTTGTTTATCCCTTTTGATTAACTTTGGTTTGAAGTCTATTTTATTTGGTACAAGTATGGACACCCCTGCTTGCTTCCAGGGTCCGTATGAGTGATATGATTTTTCCCAACCTTTCACCTTCAGTCTGTGTTTGTCTTTTCCTATCAGATGAGTCTCCTGTAGGCAACATATTGTTGGATCTTTTTTTTAATCCATTCTACTAGCCTATGTCTTTTGATTGGTGCATTTAAGCCATTAACATTTAGGGTTACTATTGAGATATGGTTTGTATTTCCAGCCATATTTGATTATGTATGTTACTTAACATTATTTGTTTTTCCTCTATGATTAGTTTTTCCTTTACTGTCCTACCTCCCGCTGTTGGTTTTCATTGTTATTTTTCATTTCCTCTTCCTGTAATGTTTTGCCAAGGATGTTTTGAAGAGCTGGTTTTCTAGCTGCAGATTCTTTTAACTTTTGTTTATCGTGGAAGATTTTTATTTCATCTTCAATCCTGAAGCTTAATTTCGCTGGGTACATGATTCTTGGTTGGAACCCTTTTTCTTTCAGTGTTTGATGTATGTTGTTCCAGGATCTTCTAGCTTTCAGAGACTGTGTTAAAAGATCAGCCGTTATCCTGATTGGTTTACCCCTAAATGTAATCTGCTTCCTCTCTCTTGTGGCTTTTAAGATTCTCTCCTTATTCTGTATGTTGGGCATCTTCATTATTATGTGTCTAGGTGTGGATCTCTTATGATTTTGTACATTCGGTGTCCTGTAGGCTTCTAGTATTTGGATTTCTTTTTCATTCTTTAAGTCTGGGAAGTTTTCTAGTATTATTTCATTGAATAGATTGCTCATTCCCTTGGTTTGGACCTCTATACATTCTTGTATCCCAATAACTCTTAGGTTTGGTTTCTTTATGTTATCCCATAATTCTTGGATGTTCTGCTCATGATTTCTTAACATTCTCGCTGAGCTGTCTATGTTCTTTTCAAGTTGAAAAACTTTGTCTTCGTTGTCTGAAGTTCTATCTTCTAAGTGTTCTACTCTGCTGGTAATACTCTCATTTGAGTTTTTAATTTGGTTTATTGTTTCCTGCATATCCAGGATTTCTGTTTGTTTGTTTTTTATATCCTCTATCTCCCTACAGAGTTGATCTTTTGCTTCTTGGATTTGTTTATGTAATTCATTGTCAAAGTGATGTTTCGTTGTCTGACCTGTATAATGTCTTCCTTGAGACTCCAGATCATCTGAAGCATGTATATCCTGAACTCTTTGTCTGACATTCCATCAGCTGTAGATATTACCTCATCTAATGTTGAATTGACCTGTATTGTTTGTGGTCCTTTCTTTCCTTGTCTTTTCATAATGCTTATGATTCTTTCTAGCTTTGTGAAACTGTTGTGTTAATGTTTCTCCCCTTATATATTTGTATTGTTCTTGTATAGCTCCAAAATCCCTCTTTTGCGGAGAAAGACAATGTTAACAGTTCCCAATATCAACAGTACATTATCTAAGCACAAGTTTTCATTATTAATACATTTATAGTTATATTCTAATTCTATAGATATTGGTTTTAATTATTACTTAAGAATATATTCATTAATTTCATAAAAGGCATACCATATCTGGTGGCATATAGAAAACTTAATTTCAGACGAAGGATGTTATACTTAGAGGGAAAGGAGTGAGGGTATGAGGTTAAACTAACTTAGCACCTTTGGAGAACTCTAACCAATAGACTGGTAATTTATGAAAGTGCTGAGAGCCACGGCTGAGTCTGTATGGCCCCTGGCATTTTGCCAACAGTATTGATTGACAGGCGCCTCTGCCTGTCCGCCTCTGCCGCAACTTTTGAGTTCTCGCACTATTTTGGAGTTCTCGTGGGGATTTCCGGGGATTCCCCGAGAGTTCCCATTGGTTGGGGAAGTGCAGGAGGAGGGATTTCCGGGAGAGATAGTTCCGGCTGGGGGTTCCTGGACAAGCCTCGTGGCGCGTTTGGGAGAATTCCCCGGGAGCTGTGTGAAGTGTTTTCCTGCAGTTTAAAAATAAAGTTTGTTCCTGCTTCAGTGGCTCGTGATTTGTGCCCAGCCAGACTGCGGCATGAAAGAATGTATAGACTCAACCTCCTATCTGTATTTAGATAGTTACCCTATGTATAGATAGCAAAAGTTAGGAGACTGAAAGTGGGATAGAGAGAATACGAATGAAAAACAAGAAAAAAATAACAAAGAAGAAAAGAGAAATAAGAGAAAGAAAAGGAAAGTAAGATAGAAATAAAGGAAAAAAATGGGGGGAAGGTGGGGTATATGCAATTCCTCTATATTATATTACTTTGGTAATTCGGCTGTTCATGCACAGTTCTTGGTTTCACATATGTTGAAGTTGTGGAAGAGAGAGAAGAAAAGAGAGAAAGAAAGAGAGAAAAAAGAAAAAAAAAAGTCTCTCAGAACACTGTTTTCCTTGCTTCCAGTAGGTGGCATTGTCTATTCCTAGCTTGAGCCTCTGTGTTCAGGGTGGTGGGTATAGCCAGTGTGAAAGGAAATGAGCTTCCACCTGTATCTTCCCTACTCTAGTCTCTGAGGTAGAAACCAGGTGCCTGTGCAGTTGTTGTTTTGCGTTGATAGCTACAACCCCCAAAAGCTTGTGGGAAATATTTTGAGTTATCGCAGCTAAGGGTGGGGGAGTTGGAAACCGGGTACCTGGATCAGCCGCAGAACTGTACTGGTAGCCACACCCCCTTTGATGGGTTTTAAGGGTTCATGGGCTTCCTCCGGACTAGCACACGGGGCGAGGCCGGGCTTCCTCCTCCGGTCTGGCTTGGCGCCGGGTGGCTTCCTCCTCCAGTCTGGCTTGGCTGGCGCCGGGCAGCTTCCTCCTCCAGTCTGGCTTGGCTGGCGCCGGGCGGCTTCCTCCTCCGGTCTCTATCAGTACATTTCTGCACCCTAAAAAAATAAACCTCATGACTATTTTGTCATCCCTCACTCTACTTTCTATTTCTCTATAGATTTTACTTTTTTGCACATTTCATATAAATGGAATCATAATATGTGGTCTAATGTGTCTGGCACCTTTGACTTAACACAGGGTTTTCAGAGTTTATTAATATTGCAGCATATACCAGCTATTTATTCCTCTTTATTGCCAAGTGATATTCTATTTTGTGAATCTACCACATTTTGTTTATTCATTCACACTTAGATATTTGAGTTGTTTCCACTTTGGGCTGTTGTGAATGATACTGCTATGAACATTAGCTTACTGATTTTTCCATCTTTAGAAAATAAAATTGGCCAATTTAAAATGGTATTTAGTACAGTCACAGCTTAGTGACAGTATTTTTACAATGTGTGGGTACAGGTTTGTGGGTAGACAGTATGTCTTTAGTTTTCTTGAGTATATATACTTAGAAGTAGAGTTGCATTGGGCACAGAGCCTGTAGTCCAGCACTCAGGAGGCTGAGACAGGAGGATCACTTGAGCCTGGGAGTTGAGGCCAGCCTGAGCAACTTAGCAATATGCCTTCTCTTAAAAAAAAAAAGAAAGAAAGAAAGAAAGGAAGGAAGGAAGAAAAGAACAGAAAAAAATTGAACCAAAGAAGAAGTAGAATTGCTAGGTAATATAGTAACTATATTTAACATATTAAGGAATTTCCAAGTTGTTTTCCAAAGTGGCCACACCATTTTATAGTCCCACCAGAGGTATATGAGGGTTTCAGTTTCTTCACACCAGGCTGGAGGTGTAGCTCAGTGGTAGAGCATAAGCTTAGCATGTGTGAAACCCTAGGTTCAATCCCAGCATCCCCCCAAATTTTAATATCTTCACACCTTCACCAGCACTCATTAGACATTATCTTTTATTTTAGCCATTCTAGCAAGTGTGAAGTGATATCTCATTGTGGTTTTGATTTGCACTTCCTGAATGATGCATATTGTCGAGGACTTGTAATTTTTGTAATACTCTAATAGCCATTTAATTTTTTTTAATCTAAAGGAAACAAAATGAGTATAAGTCGTGGCCAGAAATATTTCAACCTAGTTTATAATGCAGGGAGTTTTCATTCAATTGATTCTAGTTATGGGAAGAATTTGGGAGTATTTTTGCAATTAGATCCTTAAATGCTGTCCTCCAAAATTCTCCTTTAGTTGGTCAATCCTGTCACATTTCTTGCTGGAACCATTTGCCAGTGGAGGGAAACGTTATAAGCAGAAGATACTTAGCAAGAATCTTTTTCCCAAAAATAAGAATAATGAGCATAAATTGCACATGGTAATCCATTTATCACTTCAGAGGTTACCAAGCATTCTCTTATAGTAGTAATTGGCAGACTTTTTCCATAAAGAACCCAATATTTATAGTCCATATAATCTTTGTCACAACCACTCAACTGCCATTGTAGCTAGAAAACAGTGAGATAATATAGAAATGATTGGGTAAGGCTATATTCCAATAAAACGTGACTGACAAAAAGAAAATGCTGGATTTGGCCAAAGGTGATAATTTTCCAACCCTTTCTCTATAATGAAGGATGCCATTTCCTTGGTTTACCAGTATCCTTTTTCTATAACCAAACATGACTATGTCCAATGGTCAGATAAGAATAGTGATAATCCATTTGAGACAATTGGGTATCTGCATGTGGGACACTGGGCTGATATGTCTGCAAATAACTTACTTTAATGAAACTCATTGGCTAAGTGCCAGAATTGGGTTTTGCCATGCCTTAAGATATCTGAGCTGTACCTAAAATTTCAAAAAAGAGACTGTTCTTGTTTATTCATGCTATTTTATTGAAGTATTCAAAAATACTAAGCATGATTATTCTAGGCTATAAATTTAGATTCTAAGGAAGGTACTCTATTACCAAAAGAGACAAAAAGACATCCTATCTCATCTGAGTAATAGATACAGATACTGAAGAAGCACTTTTTCAGGTTATTTGAGCATAAAGTTCTCTTTGAGAAACCATAAGCTTAGAATTTAATTATGAGTTATTTTGGGCTATGTGACTGGTAGTGCATCACAGTTATCTGCCTGTCATCTTTGTTGAATTTAAACTGAAACTCTTTTCTTTCACGTCTCTGAAGAGCAAAAAGGTCAGCCCCACCAACTAGAAGAAATCAAAAGTCAACAGTATAAATAAAGCTAATATTTTATATCTTAGACTCTGGTTCTTTATTCTAGGTTTGTATCTTATATATTCACTCCAATCTCATTGGGGCTCTCAGCACTGCCTTATGGTCCATTTACTGGGCCATTTAATTGAAGTTAACTTACAAAGGTCTATTCTTACTCATCTCCCTTTTCTGTTTCTTTTTCCTATATCTCTTAAACAAGCCAACTAATTAAACAACCTAACTTATGAGTCACTGAAAAACATTAAAGACATTCTACTTGATTTATGACTTCCTTTAATTAGTCTCTTCCCCTTACCAACAAATAAATCTATATGATTACCAATTCTTACCTTTTTTCTTATTTTAGATAAAGAGATAGCCCTAATTCCTTTTTAAATTCTTATTATGAAATATTTTCAACATATAAGAAAGCACATTATCAGATTATTTATTCTGATATCTATCGGATTTATTCAATTGAATAAATAATCTGATAATAGCCATTTAACAAATATTAAAGATTTTTTTCATGTTTATTTCAGATTTTTTCTTTATTTTTAAAAAGTATAACAAATAACAGTAGGTACTTGTGTAACATTCCTTTCTTATCTCATTTCTATCCCTCCTCTAAAAATAGCTTCAATTCAAAATGCATGAGAATTTAGCACATTAATAATCTTAATATATGTTCTTTTCTTATGCATATTTTGTACTTTTCCAACATCAGTAACATATTCTTTGTTTTGTTTTAATTTTGTTTTGGTACTGTGGATTGAACTCGGGGGCACTGAACCACTGAGCCATATCCCCAACCCTACTTAGAGACAGGGTCTCTCTGATTTGCTTATTAGTGCCTCACTTTTGCTGAGGCTGGCTTTGAACTCACAATCCTCCTGCCTCAGCCTCCTGCGCTGCTGGGATTATATATGTGCACTGCTACGCCCAATCAGTAACATATTAAACAACATATGAATTTTTTTAAAATTGACATAAAATAGTATCATACTATTCATATAATTCTAAAGCTTTTTTCTTTCTCACTCAACATTGTGTCTTTGAATTTATCTATAGATCTAGGTCAATGGTTTTTCAAATCTGGCTATGCATTAGTTTTTCAGAGAGAGCTTTAAAAAACAAGTACACATTCCTGAACCTTACTCCCAGAAACTATGATTCATTGTTCTGGAGTAGAACATAGCCTTTTTTAATAGACTTTATTTCTTAGGGCAATTTTAGGTTTGTATAAAAAATTGAACTGAAACCAGAATTCCCTATGCTCACTCCCCCAGCCACAATTCCTCCTATTAACATCTTGTACAGACATGGTACATTGGGTACAACGAATGAACCAATATTAATGCATTATTATAAATTTAAATCCATAGTTTACATTAGGGTTCATTCTGTGTTGTTTCTTTGGATTTTGCCAAATGTATAATGTCCTATATCTACAAGTGCAGTATAGAATAGTTTCATTGTCCTAAAATTCCTCTGTTTTATATATTCACTTCTTATATCTTTTCCTCCCCAACCCTGGCAACCAGTGATCTTTTTTACTATCTCCAGAGTAATATCTTTTCCAGAATTTCATATAGTTGGACTCACCCAGCATGTAGTCTTTTTAGATTGACTTCTTCCACTTAGCAATATGCATTCAAGGTTCTTCCATGTCTTTTTGTGGCTTGATACCTTGTTTCTTTTATTGCTTAATAATATTACATTGTATGGATGTACCACTGTTTATTTGTTGGTAGTTTATCTATTAAAGGCAGCAGCTTGGGGAGGCAGAGGCAGGAACATCACAAATTGAAAACCAGCCTTAGCAATTTAGTGAGGTGCTCAGCAACTCAGTGAGACTCTGTCTCTAATAAAATACAAAACAGGGCTGGAGATGTGGCTCAGTGGTCGAATGACCCTGAGTTCAATCCCTGGTGCTCAAAGAAAAAAAAAGGGGGAATCTTGATGACTTTGGGGTTGTTAACAAAATTGCTATAAATATTCATATAAGGAGTTTAGTTTGTAAATTTTCACCTCATTTGGGTAAAATGAGTGAGATTATCAGATTATATGGTAATCCTAGCTTTGTTGACAGACTGTCTTCCAAAGTGGCTATGCAATTTTTCATTCTCCACATTGTATTAGTATTTTTTAAATATTTTTATCATTTAGTTGTAGTTGGACACAATACCTTTATTTTATTTATTTATATGTGGTGCTGAGGATCGAACCCAGGGCCTCACACGTGCTAGGTGAGAGCTTTGCCACTGAGCCACAAACCCAGCCCCCTATATTAGTATTTTTTAGAAGCTCTCCAGATAATTCTAATATGTAGCCCAAAAAGTTGAAAATCACTAATCTATATAATTCATTTAAAGATGACAGTACAGTGAGCATGGTAGTTAAAATAGATTTGGCTTTGAAACCAGACTAGATTCTACTTTTCCTACTTCCAGACTGTAGGACTTCAAGCAAGTTTTTTTTTTTTTTTTTTTACGGTACTGGGGATTTAACTCAGGGGCACTCTATCATTAAGCTACGTCCCCATCCCTTTACTTTGCAACAGGGTCTCACTGAATTGCCAAGTTACATTCCTCCTGCCTCAACCTTGGGAGTAAACAAGATTACATGTGTGCACCACTGCACCTGGCCTAGCAAGTTATTTAACCTTACTGTGTCTTTTGTTTTGGTGGGGGGGGGGGGCTACTGGGGATTGAACTCGGGGGGCATTCAACCACTGAGCCACATCCCAGCCCTATTTTGTATTTTTATTTAGAGACAGGATCTCACTGAGTTGCTTAGCCCCTTGATAATTGCTGAGGCTGGCTTTAAACTCAATATCCTCCGCCTCAGTCTCCCGAGCCACTGAGTTCACAGGAGTGCACCATGGTGCCCGACCTGTGTATTTTTTTAATTAATCTTTAAAATGAAGATCACACAGAAAACAGGCAATTTATATTCAAGAAAACTAAATCCAAACTTATAGTTGCTGAATAGGCGGGTAAGCTCCTACATCTTTCAGAGAAGCAAAATACATTTTCTGAACCCCCTCTGATATCAGAGAATTGCCACATAACTTTAATAAACACTGATCCAGCATTTCTCTTGTATAAAATAATACTCTTAATAACTCAATGGATTAAGTGAAAATATTAATGAATCTCACTTAATATTCGAGGAGAAATTGACTACTACAGATTATAGGCACAATACTACTTTTACTACTTTAAGTTTCACAATTGGAAAAGAAACATAATGCTGGGCTGGGTTTGTGGCTCAGCGGGAGAGCACTTACCTAGCATGTGTGAGGTTCAGGGTTAGATTCTCAGCACTGCATGTAAATAAATAAATAAGGGTCCATCAGCAACTAATAAGAATATTTTTTAAAAAACATAATGCTTAGTTAAAAATAATAGGAATAAAGCCATAGGAGCAGATGAGACTATTTTTAGCCTGGCACAGTGGTGCACGACTCAACCACTTGGAAGCCTGAGGAAGGAGGATCCCAAGTTTAAGACTAGCCTCAGCAACTTAATAAGACCCTGACTGGGGCTGGGGTTGTGGCTCAGCAGGAGAGCTCTCGCCTAGCATGTGTGAGGCACTAGGTTCAATCCTCAGCACCACAATAAAAAAATAAATAAATAAAGATATTGTGTCCACCTATAACTAAAAAATAAATATTAAAAAAAAGACCCTGTCTCAAAATAAAAAATGGCTGAGGATGTAACTTAGTGGTAAAGCTCCCAGGGTTCAATCCCCAGTATCAAAAAAGGAATGAAAGGGAAAAAAAGGACAGTTTGGGAAAAGAGGACCAAAGAAAGTGAATAGTTGGTAGTTAGAGGTAAAGGGGAAAGCTAGCAATTAGCTGTTTTGTCTATTCTAGTTTTCTAGTTGCTTCTTTTCTGACTGAGATTTCAGATTTTTTAATGTTGGTGTAATAGAAGGAACATGAACTTTTTTTATCTTTATTTATTTTTATGTGGTGCTGAGGATCAAACCCAGGGTCTCCCATGTGCTAGGCAAGCGCTCTACTGCTGAACCACAACCCCAGCCCCAAGGAACATGAACTTTAAAGTTTAAAAAAAAACAAAAAACTTGGATTCTAATTCCAGCCTCTGTAGTTATGTGACACTGGACAAATTACTTAACCTTTTCTAAGTTCTTTCCTCCAATATGAAAATACTGATAAATTCTACCTAATAGGACTGTTGTGGAGATTAGATTAAATTAAAAAAGCTAATGCATGAAAAAATCCTTGCACAACACTTGACATATAATAGATATCTGAGTATATTCCCTTTCTTTTTTTTTTTTTCCCCTCCACCATAACCTATAAGGCATGTTTTCCACTGTTAAGTTTCCACTCTTGCCCTGGGCATGGTAGCGCACTCCTGTAATCCCAGCGGCTCTGGAGGCTGAGGCAGGACGATCGAGAGTTCAAAGCCAGCCTCAGCAATTTAGCAAGGTGCTAATAAATTTAGTGAGACCCTGTCTTTAAATAAAATACAAAATAGGAATGGGGATGTGGCTCAGTGGTTAAGCAACCCTGGGTTGAATTCCCGGAACAAAAAACAAAAAGTTTCCACTATTGGAATATAGATATTACTTTCTGCTGATTTTTTATCTAATTTGTTAATATAGTTTATTGTTCTTCAGAAGGCCTTGGTGAGAACCACACATATTCTAAATTAGGAGACGGAGGCCCAAATGGGGAATCAGAGTTAAATTTCCTGGTTTTCTGGGATCTACAGTGGAGGTGAACCCTCAAACCCAATTTGACTGGACTCCAACCCTGACTGAGTAGCATTTGGAATTCTTACAAAAAGAACTATAAATATTTGATCTCATGTCAAAATAAATAATCATAATGACTTAGCCATAGGTTTGTTTCAGTTTTTTGTGTTTGTATATGAACTAATTGACCAAATAAGAGACTTAGTAATTGAGTCCCTATTATTAGCACAAATTAAAAGAGATTATGGAGTTATAATGAACAATCAAAAGCTGCTGTCATCCACCCTTATTCATTTCAGTGCACCCAGTACCTAGATGGCTAGATGGACACTCCTTATTTTTTGATCCTGAGGATTGAACCCAGGCACACTTTACCCACTGAGCTACATCTTCAGCCCATTTTATTTTTTGTTTTAAGACTGAATTTCACTAAGTTGCTTAGGGTCTTGCTAAGTTTCTGGCCTCAAACTTATGATCTTTCTGCCTCAAACTTCTGTAATCCTGAGTTGCTGGGATTACAGGCATGTGCCACCATACCCCACTCTATGTAACATTACTGAAATTATCTCCATTGAATTATCTGCATCTGACCTGTAGTCAAGAGTCATAAAGTATGCAGAAATGAGATTTGGGGGCCACACCTGGACATGGTATATTACTTCTACCCCAATTTTATTAATCAGAATTCAGTCACATGACCCATTAACTGTAAAGGAGCCTGAGAAATAGTTTTCTCAAATTCCCAGAATGAAATGAAAATCAGTAATCACAATGTGTTGTCTCTGCCACAGTGTAATTTTAGTAATTTGAATTTAAGGGATTCATTCATGAAGGCTGATCAAAAAGATATGGAAAAACAAATTACATCAGATAGAGTAGAAAGGAAAGATGTTAAATAGATTTGTTAACTGCCCAGATAAAGACAATTTAAGTTCCCTTATTCCTATAAGAGTAGTTTTTGTCCCTATCAACAGATGGGCTTTCTTGGGCTTGAATATTGTTAAGATGAGACTCTGCTCTTATTTATTGATACCACAGATCTAGAGACCACTAACAACTGATGATACTTTTTAGCTTGGCTAGTAATTGAGTTGTCTCTGTATTTCTTTTTCAGGGTTTGAGTAAAAAAGTTGGAGTATCATCTTCCATCCTCCAAGGTCTCTGGATCTCTTATAGTACAGAAGGTCTTTCCATGGCATTGGCATCTCTACGAAATCTCTACACTCCAAATATAAAGGTAAATGCAAAAATTTTTTTAAAAATTACAAATACTTTAAAGAATTAACTGTGAAAAAAATATCAGAAGAATATTAAGTAGCTGTTTTGATGATCTCTGACTTGCCTTAGACTGTCTCCTGTCAATTAATCTCTTACTAATAATTTATTTTAAGTTGTTTACACTTCGTTATCTCACTCGAAGATAAACCCTACTGTCCATCTACCTCCATAAGCTGTTTTCAGCATATGGGATCAGGTCCTGCTGGTTCTAGAGACTAAATTGATCTAGGGTATCTTGTTTTGGGAGGAGTTTTTCTGGTGAGAAGTTCACTTAGAAGAGCTGATGTTCAGCCCTATAGTATGGGTGGCATTTGCTCTAGCTAATGAGCAAAAAGAGAAAACTTTATGTTCCTTTCAACAGCAAGGTATTAAAAAGGGAACAAATGACAAATATAAAAATTACTAAATGCTGCTAGACATTGTTGGAATATAGCTGATATCTGATTATTATTTCTATTATCTGATTATTATTCATTTATTTATTTTTAGGTCAGCCGACTGCTGATTTTGGGAGGTGCCAATATTAATTACCGGACAGAGGTTTTAAATAATGCTCCAATTCTATGTGTTCAGTCTCATCTTGGTTACACAGAAATGGTGGCCTTGCTTTTGGAATTTGGGGCCAATGTAGATGCCTCTTCTGAAAGTGGCCTGACTCCTTTGGGATATGCCGCAGCAGCAGGGTTCCTGAGCATCGTGGTGCTACTCTGCAAGAAACGGGCCAAGGTAATTGACTGCCTGCCTCTGCTACTTTTCCTTTTTTTCCCTTTTTCTTTCTTCCAGATACAGAGTCTTCCTTAACTCCTATGGTATATCACACCCTGACTGGAAGCAGATCAAGGGAGGGTGGCTCAGCTTACACCCAGTGTTTGCCCACTTGCCCCTGCCAGTCCACACCACAGCTGGACACAGTTGTAAAATCCTTGAGAGACACTTAGGAAACTACACTTATCAGCAACAAAAAAAATCCCTGGAAATTCTCTACTGAGCTCAGAAAAATTTATTTTCTTAACAGGAAAGGAAAGAGAAGTAAGGGAGCAAGGAGGAGACTGTAGCAAGAGGTCTGAAATGAATGGCACTACAGACTCTTTCATATGTAGAAAAGAAATGTTAACCAATGGAGATGAGGAGACCAGATTCCCCTCATCCTGTCCTTGAAGACCACCATCCTAGAGATATTCTGGGGAAAAGATGATTCCCCCTGTTTATACTCTGACCAAGTATACCTCAAAGCGTTTGTTAGTATATTTCAGTTCTCAGAAACATTAACAAAATCTTTTCTTTATCTCCAGAATCACTGATATAAAAGAACTCAATTTCAAAGTATCGATTAAAAGAAAAATGCTGGCCTCACAAATGTTAGCCTCTGGGGAAAATTGTGATCTCATGGTATTTTGATTCAGTCCTGAAAACAAACCGAGGATGTTGGTTTCACAGTAGACATATAAGTAATATATCTCATTCTGAGGTATCTAGGGCTCTTACCAGGGAAGAAAGTAGGACTCCTGAGACTCCTTTGGGAGTGAAATCTCAGAGCCTTAGATGTTTATTGTGGCGCAGTTATTGTCCACCTTTAATAATGTTCCATTTCTTTGAATGGACATCTCTAGAAAGAGAATGATAACTGGTCCTTGTATTACTTTTGCCTTTAATTCAGATCTCTGCTGGTACTGGATCTTTCCTGCTGCTCATCCCTTATACTACCAAGCCAGTATTTTTAGTTATTTTTCATTGTTTCCCCAGAGCAGAAACGTAAATTAAAACTTTTAATTCTGAATCTGTTCCTAATCGGGAATTAATTTTTATTTCCTCTGAAATTTTATTATACTTTCATTTTCCTTAAGGCATTTATTATAAACTCCTTTGTTGGACAGGCTTTTGTCACATTGGTCACATCTCCCCATACCTCATTTCAAAGTTCTTGAGAGCAGAATCTACATATTCTGTCTTATCGTGTTTTTATCCCATGTGGTGCCCTGCACATACTAGGCATTCAGTAAACATTTGTCATGTGGATTGCTGGTTGGAACCAGTTACTGGGAGAACCAGAAACAGAACTTAAGTTTCAAGTGCTTTAACTACCATATACAGATAACAGTGTTTCTGCTAGAAAAGGCCATTTCATTCATTGAAACTTGTGACTCAGGGCCTTCTGGTGGATTATCTTTATTTTTGGGGGGTGAGGGGGAGCGATACTGGAAATTGAACAGAAGGGCACTCAACCACTGAGCCATATCCTCAGTCCTATTTTGTATTTTATTTAGAGACAGGGTCTCAACTGAGTTGCTTAGCACCTCTCTTTTGCTGAGGCTGGCTTTGAACTCGTGATCCTCCTGCCTCAGCCTTCCAAGCCACTAGAATTACAGGCATATACTACCAAACCCGGCTGGTGGATTGATCTCAAGCAGCCTCTTCTTTCAATCTAAACTTGGAAAGCAACACTAAAATTAGAAAAACTCCTGTTAGAGCTTAGTCTAGCTCCAAGTGCCTCTAGCCAGGTCTTTGAGATTCTACCCTCCTGCTGGAAGAACGGAGGCACTTGACTATTTAATCTTTGCCAAAGATTGGTGGTCAAATGAGTAAGTAGTTCATGATATGATATATTTTGCTTCTTTGGAACACCAAAAAGTTAGAGCTCCAAAATGTTTTTTTTTCTTTTTCATGATTTTAAAGACAGTGTTTTGTGCCAACAGAGCTACAAGTCTCTCAAATCTTTGTCTGAGGGAAACTACTTGAGAACAAAGGGGAATGTACCTCAGGAAAACAAAGTGTGAGCTGAGCATTTTGTTTATTTTTCTTTTAATGTTAAAACAAAAAACTGACCTTGGTTTTGAGGAAAAGAAGTTCTCCCCCAGAGGCACATCAGGCAGAGTTGTAGTTTGGTACTATTCTAGCCTGAAGAGAAAGTATTTTCTAAATTTGCTCAGAGATTAGTTCAAAGATTGGAAAGAATGAATCTTAGTAGTCTAGACATGTGCAGTGTACTGGTGTGACTAGATTGGGAGTACAGCCACAGGTCTTGGTTCACACATATTTCTCTGTTCTCTCCCCTTAGGTGGATCACTTGGATAAGAATGGACAGTGTGCTTTGGTTCATGCTGCACTCAGAGGTCATCTGGAGGTCGTTAAGTTTTTGATTCAGTGTGACTGGACAATGGCCGGCCAGCAGCAAGGAGTATTTAAAAAGAGCCATGCCATCCAGCAGGCCCTCATTGCTGCAGCCAGCATGGGTTACACTGAGGTAAGAAGAATGTGAATAGGGTTCTCTTTTTTTTTTTTTTTTTTTTAAGCATTCAAGAATCTGTGAGATTGCATATTATAAAACTGCCAGCCAAATTAACTTGAATTTTTGGTCACTACTCTAAGGAATAAAGAGGTGAAACTCCATGAGGCACTTGACTACTTAAATGCCAAGGCACCTAGAATTATGGACAAAAAGTTGGAAAAGACTTTGGAAAGTATCTAATCCAATCTCTCCCCCATATTTCCACCCCTTTTAACAGACAATGGCAGAACCACAGAGGGATTAATTACTGACCTGTAATTACATGGTTAGATGTGGAATGGGAAGAACACAACATGTAAAATATCAGAAAGATCAGGTTTTTGTCCCAGTTTTGCTGCTCATTAGATCTAGACCTTGGGCAATTTACTTGATCTCTTGGAACCTCAGTTCCCCATCCATGAAGTGAAATTACTCTTTCTTACAAAGTTGTTTATTACAAAGGGTTCCTGGTAAGCAGTTAAACACCATACAAATAGTATTTTTGCTAATTTATTTACTAATGATAGTAATAATATTAATAGTGACAAATATGCAGAAATGGTCATATACTATGGTTTGTTTAACAACTGATGCTGAGGAGGGGAGAAGGGTGCAGCAGGTGAGAGAGAGAGTGAGTATGCACATACATGAGTTTATTATAAATTTTACTGATCTCGTGGCATGGAATCAAAGCAGTGGATGTACAGCTTTTCTCAGAGAGGTAGGTGAAAGAAGGATTTCACTAAAATTTAATATTGGACACTCAAAGTGGCTTAGGGGCTCAGAAATTTGGGCACAATAACCAAAAAAAAAAAAAGTGCATCAGAGCAGACCCCATAGGTGCTGCCAGGGTGCATTCACCACAGAGAGAGGGGAAACACAATTTTGGTACAGAGAAATCTGAGATCAAAAATATTGCCTAATCTTAGCTGAGCCAGAGGCTGTACTGTATGCTGGTACTTGAAAAAGGCCCTCTGTGTCTCAGCTGGCCCCAGAAAAATGAGGTGGGAGCCATCTTGGAACAAGTGCACCACCTTGGCAACTACAAGACCTGGGAGATCAGCAGAGGAAAAAACATAAAAACAGCCACAATATCCTGGCAGATGCCTATCCAGTAACCTAGGCTGAGCCTGACAGAACATGAGTGAAACAGGTGCTGAGTAGACTATACCCAGGGGGTTTCAAGTTGGATGGGCAAAGGGGAGCCCAACTTGCTTCTCCTTTGTGTTGGGGAAGCTCACATAACCAGCTGAACAGGTTGGAGTAAATATACTCAGGGACTAAGCCCAGGAAGGCTGTGCTCCAGGGCAACAGTAAGTGGAGGATCAGACCCCCTGCCCCACAATTGGATTTCTTGGGAGGTTCCTGAGAACCAGACCCACACCAGAGATTGGCTACTGTCAAACCCTGGGGGTAGGTCAGTCTAGTTTCTCTAAAGAAGGTACCACCCAACAAAGGCCCTGAAGCCTGTGTAGACCTCAGAACCATTTGCTGACACTTCCCTCATAGAGCTGCAGAAGCTAAACCCTGAGAATGCACTCAACTGGTCCAAATGGACAAAACACCAACTGACAGAACATCCTAATCCATTTCACCCCATACTTGTAAGAAGGGAAACTCAGTCTTCTATCAAACAGCTTCAGTCTTAGGCCACTCCATTTGGCAGCTCAGAGAGTGTTTTAGTCAGCTTTTTCACATCTGTGATTAAAAGACCTGATCACAACAATTTTAGAGGAGTAAAAGTTTATTTGGGGGCTCACAGTTTCAGAGGTCTCAGTCCATGGATAGGTGGCTTCATTCCTCAGGGCCCAAGGTGAGGCAGGACATCATGGCAGAAGAATGCGGCAGAGGAAAGCAGCTTACATGATGATCAGAAAGCAGAGAAGAGATCTCTGCTTGCCAGATACAGATATATATACCCTAAAGTCACACCCCCAATGCCCACCTCCTCCAGCCACACCCTACCTACCTTTATTTACCACTCAATCCCATAGGTGATTAGTTCACTGATTGGTTAAGGCTCTTGTAACTCCATCATTTCTTCTCTGAACTTTCTTGCATTGTTTCACAAGTGAACTTTTGGGGAACACCACATCCAAACCATAACAGAGAGCAACATACAAACAGGAAGGGGTTAACATCTTCCATCCCCTGCTCTCTCTATCAGTACATAACTCAAGAAGAATTCGAAAGAAAGACTGTTGGACATAGACAGTAACTCTCTAATCTGGTCAACTATTTTGACCACCTCAGTGGAGAAGTTTCCTTCATTCTTCACTGATTTGGGATTTTTTTTTTAATTTTTTAATTTTTTTTATTCTTTGTGGAGGGGGAGTATGTGTACATATGTATGAATTCTAACTGTGCTGATTAACTCAGGGACATACACAAATACACTTATAAGTTCTCTTTTTCTCATGCTTAGCATTTTTAATGCAATTGTTTTTTTCCTAGCAGTGTCTTCTGAGGTTCGGGTTTTTGAATGTATATTTTGGTTTGGCTTTGCATTATTTTCATGTGTTTGCTTTGTTTCTCTTTCTCTCTTTTGCCAACCACCAAATTCTGTTCTCTCTCCCAATACCTTCCTTCTTTTTTTCCCCTCCTTTTGTATAAACATCACCTGCTACGTCTCTTCTTCATTCTCTCTGTTCACTTTTTTAAATTATAAAATCTTTTCTAACTTCCTAACACATTTCCTTTTCTCCTAATTTTAAAATTTACTGTATTTTTACTGTCTTTCAGAATTGATTGGTTTATATGACTCCTATCCCATCATTATTGCTAATACAATTATTACTGCTGTGGATGATATAATTGTATCTGCTGTTTGCTTTAAAGCCAGATCAAGTTCATGGTTATTGTTTTTATTGTTGACAATTGCTGAACCTTTTCCTATTTATTGGTTAATTTCTGTTGAAGATATAGGAACTGCATATTTACTTTAACACTGTGTGTTGTTTGTTGTTTGCAACAGTTGTTACTATTGTTTATTTTGCCCCATTCTGTGAGGTGCTGAGAACCCTTAGGGATGCTAAAAGTTCACAGGTTAGATACTCTACTGCTGAATTGAAAGTTCCTGACATTACTCCAACTCAAAAATTGAGTAGACAAAAGCCCCAAACCAACAACAAAGATCCAAGGAGGAACAATCAGAGAGGAAACTCAGGTCCCACCTTTTAGGATCTCCGCATACATCAAAAACAGAGAGAAGTCCCAGAACAAATAAGATAATTACATACAAAAGGACACATACGAAAAAAGAGGTAAGGGAATCCACTTCAATTGATGCACAAGTCCAAGACCTCTGAAAACAGAAGAGAACAGGAGAAAAAAATCTCCCCCCAAAATTCACAATCCCCCAACAAAGAATCCTACTGATAGCAAAGTGGATGAAAGCCCAGAGAAAGATTATAAAAAACTGATTAATAAAAAATGTTCAGTGAACTAAAAGATCTAAGGAAGGAATTAAGAGAGCAGTTACAGGAGATGAAAGACCACTTTAATGAAGAAATAGAAACAGTGAAAAGAAATCAAGCAGAACTCCTAGAAATGAGAGAGACAGCCAATAAAATTAAAAACTCAGTTGACAGCATCACTAACAAATTAAATTATGTAGAAAATAGAATCTCATCCCTTGAAGACTGAACTTCATGCAAGCTATCGTGAGTACACAGAAAAGCAATAAAGGGAAAAAATTATAGAATATGACCAGAATATACAAGAACTCTGGGACAACTTTAAAAGACCAAACCTGAGAATCATGGGATAGACAAGAACATGGAGATATTAAAGGCATAAAGAAATTTCCAATGAAGTAGTTAAACTTTTCTCATATCAGAAACAAGATAGACATCCACATACATGAGTCTTACAGGACCCCAAATAGACCTAGTCAAATAAGAAGCTCACCAGGACATATCATAATCAAAATTGCTAACATAGAAAATAAGGAAAGAATATTAAAGGCTATAAGAGAGAAACATCTGGTCACACTTAGAAGCAAACCAATAAGGCTATGTCTGATTTATCAGCTCCGACGCTGAAAACAAGGAGGGCCTGGAATAAGATATTCCAAGCCCTAAGAGAAGACAGCTCCCAGCCAAGGTTACTATACCCAGCAAAGCTCAGTTTCAAATTTGAGGGGGAAATAAAAACTTTCCACAAGAATAAACTAAAAGAATTTATGAGCATCAATCCAGCACTACAAAAAAAAATAACTCAAAGATAAACTGCACACAGAAGAACTAAAAAACAATTCCCAAAGCTCCCCAACAGAGGAAGTTCAATAGAAGAATAATCCACTAAATGAGAATCAAGACAAGATAATATATAGCAAAAAAAAAAAAAAACACAAAATAGCAGGAAACCACAAACACATATCCATACTAATGCTGAATGTTAATAATCTCAAGTCACCAATTAAGACACAGATCGGCAGAATGGATCAAAAACAAGATTCAACAATATACTGTTACAAGAGATTCATAGGCAAAGACATCCACAGGCTAAAGGTAAAAGGATGACCAAAAATATTCCACATCTATGGTCAAAAAAAAGCAGGAGTAGCTATTCTCAGACAAAGCAGATTTCAAGCAAAAATTAATCAGAAGAGACAAAGAAGGCCACTACACCCTAGTAAAAGGAACAGTCAAAAAAGAAGATATAACAATAGTAAAAATGTATGCCCCCAATGTCAGTGCACCCAATTTCATGGAAAAATACTCCATGACATTAAGTCTCACATACCCCAACACCATAATATTGGGTGATTTAAATATATACTTCTCACCTATAGATAGGTCATCAAAACAAAATCAATAAAGATATCTTCAACCTAAACACTATGAATCAAATGGACCTAATGGACATATACAGAATGTTCCACCCCAAAACAGCTGAATTTACCTTCTCAGCTACATGGAACTTTTTCCAAAACAGATCATATTCTAGACCACAAAGCAAATCATATATATATATGATATATATATATGATATATGTGTATAGGTGTGTGTATGTGTGTGTGTGTGTATGTATATATATATTTCCCATCAGAGCATAATAGAATGAAGCTAGAAATCAACAGCAAGAAAAATAATAGAATCCATATTAAACACATGGAGATTGAACAATACTCTTTTTAATGAAGAATGGATCAAAGATTAAATAAAAGTAAAGGGCTGGAGCTGGGGCTCAGTGGTAGAGTGCTCACCTAGCATGTGTGAGGCCCTGGGTTCGATCCTCAGCACCACATAAAAATAAATAAAAAATAAAGGCGTTGTGTCCAACTACATCTAAAATTTTTAAAAAAGAAGAAGAAGAAAGAAAAGTAGAAATCAAGAAATTCTTAGAAATGAATGAGAACAGAGATACAACATATCAAAATCTCTGGGACAGTATGAAAGCAGTTCTAAGAGGAAAATTTACAGTAACTGTGTAACTACATTAAAAAACTAGAGAATCCCAAATAAATAAGCTTATGCTCGACTTCAAGGCCTTAAAAAAAGAACAAAATAATCCCAAATTCAGTAGAATCAAAAAAGAATTAAGATCAGAACCAAAATCAAAGAAAGTGAGAATTAGAAAACAATACACAGGATCAATGTAATGAGTAGTTGGTTCTTTGAAAAGATAAGAATGACAAATTCTTAGCCAAACTAACCAAAAGAACGAGTAAGAAGAGAAATCAATAAGATCAGAGGTCAAAAAGGAGATATCAACCCAGACCCTCTGAAATTCAGAGAATTACCAGAACTTATTTTGAAAATTTATACTCCAATAAACTGGAAAATCTGAAAGACATGGCCAGATTTCTTGACACATATGACCTGCCCAAACTAATCAGGAAGATATTAAAAAAAAAAAAACTAAACAGACTAATATCAAATAATGATATCAAAACCACAATTAAAAACTTTCCAAAAAAAAGAAAAGCCTAGGACTTGATGGATTCTTACCTGAGTTCTACCAGATCTTTACAAAAGAACTAACACCAGTTTTTCTCAAATTATTCCATGAAATTGAAAGAAAGGAAACACTCCCAAATACATTTTATGAAGCCAGTATAACCCTAATACCAAAACCAAAATGCATCAAGGAAAGAAAACTACAGACCAAAATCCCTGATGAGTATAGATGCAATAATTCAATTATATGCAGTATAATCAAATGGGTTTCGTTCCAGGGGTGCAAGGTTGGTTCAACATACACAAATCAATGTATATAGTTCATCTTTTAAACAGAATTAAGGGCAAAAATCACATGATCATCTCAATAGATGCAGAAAAGGCCTTGATAAAACCCAACATTCATTCATATTTAAAAACACTGGAGAAGCTAGGGATCAAAGGGACTTCCATCAACATCATATGACATAATATCATAGGCCATATGACAAATCCCAAAGCCAGCATCATATGGATGGAGAAAAACTAAAAGCATTTTCTCTAAAATCAGGAACAAGAAAAGGTGACAAGGCTATCCACTCTTACCGTTCCTATTCAATATAGTCCTTGGAACGTTAGCTAAAGTAATCAGGCAAGAAAAGGAAATTAAAGGGTTACAAATAGAAAAAGAAGTAGTCAGACTATCTCTGTTTGCCAATGACATGATCCTATATCTAGAAGACCAAAAAACTCTAGCAGAAGATTTCTAGAGCTTATAAATGAGTTCAGCAAAGCAGCAGGATATAAGATCAACACACATAGATAAAACATTTTACTATACTCCCAACAGTAATTCAGCCAAGAAAGAAATCAGGTAAACCATCTCATTCACAGTAACCACAAAAATAAATAAATAAGTAAATACTTGGGAATTAATCTAACCAAGGAGGTAGAAGAAGGAAAATTATAAAACACTGAAGAAAGAAATTGAAGAAGACCTTAAAAATAGAATGACATCTCCTATTCTTGGATAGACAGAATCAATATTGTTAAAATGACCATACTACCAAAAGCAGTACACAGATTCAGTGAAATCCCCATCAAAATACCAATGACATTCTTCACAGAATTAAAAAAAATATATTCTTAGGGGCTGGAGTTGTGGTTCAGCAGTAGAGCACTTGCCTAGCACGTGTGAGGCCCTGGGTTCAATCCTCAGTAACACGTAAAAATAAGTAAAATAAAGGTATTGTGTCCAACTACAACTAAAAAATAAATATTAAAAAATTCTTAAATTCATTTGGAAGAATAAGATCGAAAATTATCATAGTACAGCAATAAAGCAACATCAATGTTTATAACTGCATGACTCACAATAGCTAAATTATAGAACCAACCCAGATGCTTATCAATAGATGAATGGATTAAGAAATTGTGAGATATATATATATATATATATATATATATATATATATACACACACACACACACATACATACATACACATATACATACACACATACACATATATTAAGAAATTGTGATATATATATATGTATATGTGCACATATTAAATGAAATCAGCCAAACTCAGAACTCAAAGGTTGAATATTTTCTCTCATATGCGGAAGCTAGAGTAAAATAAAGGAAAGCAGGGAGGAGGGATACGCTAACATAAAGAACCAATCAAATATAAATGAGTAGAAAGCAAAAGGAGGTCTAGTAGAGTACAGGAAGGAGAATGGGAGAGAGGAAGGAGGATGGGAGGAAAAGGGAGGCATCATGAACTGAAATAGAATTCCATGCATGTATGAGTTTGTTGGGATGAACCCAGCTACTATGTATAGCTGTAAAGCTCTAATAAAAGAAATGCAAATTAAAACTACAATGAGATTTCATCTCACTCCAGTCAGAATGGCAATTATCAAGAATATATGCAATAGTAAGTGTTGGTGAGGATGTGGAAAAAGAGATTCACTCATATATTTCTGGTGGGACTGCAAATTGGAGTAACCACTATGGAAAGCAGTATGGTCATTTCTCAGAAAACTTGGAATGGAACTACCATTTGACCCAGCTATCCCACTCCTCAGTTTATACTCAAAGGACTTAAAATCAGCATAGTACAGTGACGAAGCCACATCAATGTTTATAACAGCTCAATTCACAATAGCTAAGCAATGGAACCAACCCCAGGTGCTCTTCAGCAGATGAATGGATAAAGAAAATTTGGTACAAATATGCGGATACTGATTCACAGTAGGTGGCAAGAGGCGGGGGAATGGAAGCACACCAGATTGGACAAAGGGGAATGAGGGGAGTGAAGAGGGATGGTTACAGAAAAGACAGTAGAATGAACCAAACATAAATTTCCTATGTTCATATATGAATACATGACCAGTGTAACTCCACATTATGTAAACCATAAGAATGAGAAGTTATACTCCATGTATGTATATGTCAAAATACATCCTACTGTCATACATTATAACTAAAAAAAAAGAAGAAAATGCCAAAGGCATACTTTATGATTTAAAAAAAGCTCTAATAAATAGTAAATATTACTGATCTAAATGTGTCATATACTTTTTACAAATACTTATGATATACTCAATACTCCTAATTGAATGCTTTTTGTTGGTTTTTTTGCCAAATTTGCATCTGCAGCTATCCAGTATTTGCAACCTAATCATGATTTGACAAATGGAGATGCATCTCAATTTGTTAACTCTTTTACCAATAACTTCACTGTCATTAAATCTGATATGGGATCTATTGTTAAACTACTCCTCTTCATATAAATTATATTGCTTAAACTGAAACTTCTTTCAGCTTTAACTCTAACTCAAACACTAATTTGTAACATTTGCCAATTTCCAGCATGTAAATATTCCCACCATGGCCAATTTCAAGTTACCAATGTGATACTGCTGAATACAAAGGTGGAAAGAGGTGCACAGTAAATATAAATAACCTCAAGAGGATAGATAATAATAAGATGTAATTAAATAGGAAGTTATGAGAATTGAGGGTTTTTATGTTTGGTTTGGTTTGATGGTTGTTTATGCAATGCTGGAGATCAAACCCAGGGCCTCTCACATGCTAAACAAGTGCTGTACCACTGAACTACAGCACTAGCTCCAGGTTTAAGTATACTTTGACCTTTGTTTTTATTTGTTTTATTTAATTTTTAACAAATGAGTGGCTTTGCTTAACAACCAGCTTGCAAAATTCCTGAAAAATTCAACAATAAGCTCTCATGGACCACTACAGACCATCACCACATCACTGCATAGGATGCTTCAGTGAAACAGCTACCCTGTTGGCTGATGTGGTATGTCACCAAGAGAATATTAAGTAAAACCAAAAATTGTATTATCTATGGAAGGTTTTTTTTTTAGCACTCTATACAATCAAATTCCTGGAAATAGGGCTATCTCATTTTTTTGTGGTTAGTAGCCATCTCTTTTAGTAGACCCAAACTGTTCTTATGCTTCTGAGAGGAAGAAGGATGATAATCACTCTGCTCTGAAGAAATACAAGTCTTTAATTTTCTCCATTTTGGTGTTATTGGGGAAATAAGGTTCTGTTTCTTTAACTTAAACAGAAAGAATATGTATTTTTAAAATCATATGCTACATAAGTGAATTATATTCAAGAGAAACATGAACTGTACATGGTAGGACAGATGCTAATCAGGGCAGTTTAGGGTTTCTACACAAGGGCAGTTGATTTGGATTCTTCTTGTATGCAAGAGATTTAGTGGTACTTGGATGATCCTGCCATCTTCAAAACCTCACAGGCTAGTGTCAGTAATATAGTTTTCCACCTGAAGTTTGAGCTGATACAACTTCTTGTTTCAGATTGTCTCCTACCTACTTGATCTTCCAGAAAAAGATGAAGAAGAAGTAGAGCGAGCACAGATCAACAGCTTTGACAGTCTCTGGGGAGAGACAGGTACTTCTAATAGATATTGCTTGTTTCTCTCATGAATGTGTTATGTTTGTGTGGACAGATGCCCGCAGCTACAGCTTATCCATACCCTTATTTCTTCTTTGGCATACCTTTGGCACATCACTGTCTTATGATTTTTGTGTTAGAGACCTATTCAGCCCAAGTAAAAAAGTCAGTCTTCTTTTTCTTTCTTTCAGTCCTCTTTCCCTTTGGGTTCTCCATACCATTAGCACTTCCACACAAAACATTTTCCCACTCTTGTTTCCAAATATTTTTAGAAGACTAAAAGTTTATTTTCAGTGTTCCAACATGAGCAAAAGATGATTGTGGAATTTCTCTTTTTTATTTGATCCTTGTAGTTCTTCCACCAAAATGATTCTCTTCACCTGCAATTGTAAACCAGAAGATTACTTATTTATCGATTCCTGGCTTAGTTGTTACCATGGTACAGTAATATCTGACACACTTAAACTTTATGTTATAAGTAAAGTTGCCCTGTAAGGCCCAACTCCGTGCATTTCTTCTTAGCATATTGCAAAGCAACTTCTTTATCACTTGATACTTACTATACAAACAGAAGCCTCTTCCTTGTGGCCTTTGCAGGAAATGATTGTTATCTTTCCACCAAATCTAAACTGGAGCATCTGAAGAAACATTAGTAACCCTTGATGTGTTTTTGTGAAACCAGGGCAAGGAAGATGGTAGCATAGCCACAGATATGTGTCATATTTGCCAGGAGAAAAAGACCAAAATTGATATTAGGCCATTTATTTTGCTCAACAAGAAGGGGTATACATTTTGGTTGTTAAAAATAAGAGAAGATTCTTGAACTTATTAAACATTTATATCAACCTATTGAATTGTAATGTTTCTTCCCATGGTAAAATTTCATGTAGATTTCATGACTCTTTTAAGTAGTCATCATGTGGAATGGTCCAAAGCTTAGGAATTTTCTTCTCAAACAATCCCTTCCTCTGTAAGAGCCAAAAGGAACAGATGCCAGGCAGCTGCAGCTTAAGAGCCCATGACAGATTAAGGGAAAATGTGCATCTGGAAACAGCTGCTATCTCGGAAAACAACCCCGCCCCTATGGGAGCCAGAGTACAGGCTGAGGGAAACGAACTGGCCAGGACAGCAGCAGTTCTGGAGTATTCTTATGTGAACTAGAGCTATAGAAAAGACCTGTTGGTTTACTTTTCCTGTCAACACAACCTTCCCCAGTACAGTATTGCCGTAGCTCCCAGTAGACCCCTTAATGCCAAGGGCACAGGCATATAAACCACCGAGATTGGCAAAAAAGTCATGGTTCAGTGGTGATAATGATAGAAACCATAAGGCTCATAGTCACAGTGATCAATGTCACACACATGCTAGTGAAAGAAATTCTCAAAAAAGTTCAAGGCCATGAACTAAATGGAAGTCTTATTTTTATTGATAGGAATTTACTAGAATAAAACTTTATGGCCTCAGAATTTTAAAAAGTTTTTTGCACTTAAAGTATACAGAGATTTTTATATAAAAGTCAAAACTTCATATCAGTTTGCTTGTAATCAGAATTGTGTTTAACTTGGTATTTGTATGCAATAATTTCAGTATTAGAAACAGAAAATGGTATTTAAATACAAGTTGAAATGAAATGTATTTTTAATATAATTTTTAGATATAATTTTAAAAACATTTGATTTCAAAAAATTTCCTGGAAAAAAAAAATGTTGTCATTGCTTTATGAAAATGACCCTAAAACTCACTCATCACTAATATAGATGGACTTTAAGCTGCTTTTATGTCTACACAGATAAGTTTACAAAGAATGCATTTTCCTTTCTAACAGCACATAATCATTTAATATTTATAATGACCCACTGAATTGTGATGTTTCCTCCAGTGGCCAAATCATATATATGTTTCTGTATATAAGACTGGTCTGTTACCTGCAGCTAGCTAGTGGGATCACCAACCCTGCAACCCTGACCTGAGAGAGAAAATTTTTATCTAAGGAAAATATAATGGTCATGATGTTCCCAACAATCTATATCATTTACTATATCAAATCTAGGATACTACAAAGTATAAGAAACTATGTAAGTATTATTTTATATGCCACTATAAAAACAAAAAGTTCTGCTAATTATACTAATACTATTCTTTATTATCATATCAATTGCAATATGCAGCCTCATTTCAGAAATATTAAGATTAGATGGAAGTGAATCTTAGGCTCAATTAAATACGCTTAACATAATAAGATATTGAGATATAATTTTTCATGTATCACATTTTCTAAGAGCAGATCACTAGAGTATCCTGGTTACTTTTGTCCTCTTTTGTAGCTCTTAATACTTCTATAGATATAATTTTACATCTAGCTTTTTCCATCTTGTCAACCCCCTCCCATCCCATAGTTTTCACAGACTTATGGAACAACAACAAAATAATCAAGAAGATGACAAGGTTGTCCCATCACCTTATGTTAGGGGCACAGACCAGGACCAGCATTAAGAGCTTCTAACAACTCTAGAAGCCAGCTCTGAAAATCATTACCCAAAAGAAGCCAGAGTTCACTAATTTAATCAGATTCCTTTCATTTCTGCCTTTCTCATTTTTGCCTATATTATCACGGCTACCTCCTAACCAGGGTGCTCCTAACCGATCTTCCTGCCTCTAGCCTCACCCTTTTGTGATTTTTTCACGGACTTCAGGTACAGGGGTCCTCAGCCATCATCTGTTTATGTCACTTGTTACTTCCCTGCTTACTGACATTTGTTAAATACTTTTAGAATTAAGTTCTTCAAGGTAGCATACAAAGACTGGCCATTATCTCCAGACTTATCTACTTGTCTTCTCCAGTAGTTCTGATAATAAACATGTCATTCCCCACCTAGTGCCTTTACATACTCCTTTGACTCTGGGCCTCGCTGCCTTGTCCTTGTATACCTATAAGACTCCTAGTTAACTTTTATCATCTAGCTCAGATTGTCCTATCTTCCTGGAGGCCTTCTCAATACTTATTCCTCTGTGCCACCTCCATACCATGGACATATCTCTGTTGTGCTTATCACACTGTACAGTAATGTATTTTCTTTCTGGACCATGAGTTCCTTGAGAACAAATAGCTCAATCAATGTTTAATTAATGTGATTTTGAATAGTAGTATTCAGTTTATGTCTCTCCAACCACCTTCTCTCATTAATCATACATGCTGTACTCTTTCAAGGTTGAAAATAGGAAAAAAGAGTCATTTGCTTCTCTGTATTCTATTTACTGTCAGCATCCCATCCAAGCAGACTTTGGCTATTTCCTCCAACTCTGAGCTGCATCCTGTCAACTTCTTCAAACTCCTTGTATGTTTCCCTTTGAAAAAAGCCCATTTATGTCAGATAATCTCATCAGATGCTGACCAGCTAGGGAACAAATTCTGTTTCTGGTCTCCTAGGAAGGGATTTTGTTCCTAACTGCTATGTTTGTTGTAAGAATCAATTTGTTTTACAGACCTGGCTTTACCTTAATCTCCTTTCTCTCAAAATTCTAACAGTTTTTGATAAGACTCATAAAACCCAGCCAAAGCAACTCCTTGCTCTTGGATTTTGAAAAGTTCAGACTCCATTTTACATAGTTATATGTTGTTTTGAGATGAAATTGGCCAGCTGTGTTAATAACCATGTCTAGCTATCAGCTGAAGGTTATTGCCAAATGACATCATAACCTAAAAGAGAAAAAAAAAAAAACAGAGATGATACAAAAAAAAAAAAGACCAAATGGAACATTGCCTCTCATAAAAATGCATTATTTGATAGAGAGAAATGGGTCAACCAGAGTAATAAAATTCTTAAAATAGACAGTGTAACTTTACAGACGGGCACTGGCTGTGAATATTCACATGTATTTTCTGAGCTAGCATCATTAGTGAGAGGTTTGATTCTGAACTATTGTCTGTTTTCTCCAGGGTGCTCTAAATTATTTTTGTGGTAAAGATTCGTTGGCCCCCACACATAGGTTTGCTGCAACCCTGTAACCTAGTAGCTAACTTTAAATGGGGTCAGAACCTGGGAATGGTTTGTTTTATGTTCCAACAAGATGATTCTTTTTGTTTTTATTTGTTTGTCTGTTTTTGTTGTTGTTGTTGTTGTTTTAACCAGGAATTGAATCCAGGGGGACTTAACCACTGAACCACATTTCCAGCCCTTTTTTATATTTTCATTTAGGGTCTCACTGACTTGCTTAGGACCTTGCTACATTGTTGAGGCTGGCTTTGAACTCTGGATCCTCCTGCTCAGCCTCCCAAACCACTGGGATTACAGGCATGAGCCACTGCTCCCAGCACAAGATGATTCTTACGATGCCTAACCTATGTCTATCCCAGTAAAATTCTTAAACTACTCTTGTGTTCTCACCAACATACAATTTCAAATTTCTTGTTAGAAATTTGAACTTGAAAGAGAGAAGATCACTTGGATTTAAAGATCCAGAAACAAAACTTCTTTGTAAAGTCAGTAATTATAGCCATTAACTCTTGTTAATCCAACAAGGCTTGGAAGTGATCACCTTAGATAGAACCAAGCTTCTGCCCTGCCATGAGGAACTGAATGAGAAATGCTAATGTCAAGAGTTCCAAAATAAAATTGAAAATAAACCATAAGGCAAACCATAGATCTGGTTTGACTGTGTACATTTTCAAAAATTGCCACATTTTCCTTCATAAGCCCCATCTTATTTGGGGGAAAGGAAGGATTACTTGAAGGTTTATCTTCATGGAAATTATAGATAGTTTTAATTTTGCATATGGTGCAATTGTGGGTAAATAACAATCCTAAAGACAAAAATGCCATAATTTACACTTCAGTGGAAAAAAATACAAATGACCATTTGATTTGAATTTCAGTGGCTTCTCTGATTGCAACATTTACAAACTGAAATGTTTGCACCTGCCAAATGTTATCATTTTCTGATCTGTCATTGGAATAGGTGACCATAATAAAGGAAGGACCTGTTTGTTGCCTGCTACATCCATTTCCCAGTTCAATTTGGGGAAAATTTTTTTCTGTCCTCTTTCTTTAAAATTAAGCATAAAATCCTCCCTATCCTTCATCCATTCTTTAAAACAATAAACATATGCATTTTAAATTCCCTGCTTAAATGAAATAACTGTTAAGAGATGGACTTGGTATCTCCAAATTCTTCTTTCTGCTATTAAAACAGCACACTAAGAATGAAATTAGCACTCAGAGAATGTCTGCTGTATCAAAGATCACAAATAATGGACAATAGCATAAAAAGAATGTAAAAAAGTTTTCCTGCTATATCCTTTATACTCACAACAGCTATTTTTTGTCTGTGATTCCATTATTTTATATTCAGAAGAAAATGGCCATTGTCCCTCTTCTTTTCTCATCTTTAAGACCATTATTTTGAATGATCTGATCTTTTTGGAACTAGGAATGGAACCCACAGCCTTGTGAATGCTAGGCAAGTGCTCTATCACTGAGCGACATCCCCAGCCCTTTTTTATTTTTTAGTTTGAAACAAGTTCTCCCTAAGTTGCCTAGGTGACCTTGAACTTGCAATCGTCCTCTCCTGCCTCAGCCTTCTGAGTAGCTGGGATTACAGGTGTACACCACCATACCTGGCTGTCATTTGGATCTGCATGTAAAAATGTTTGCAAATATACAAGAAACTTCTGTCTCTATGAAAGAGTGAGAGAAACAAAGAAAAACGACAATGAAAAACTGGCTCCAAGGCCCTTAAACTCTAATTCCTGACTTTGGTTCTTTGAGAGCTCAGAAGTAAAGGTTGGCCAGTGGTGGTTCCCATCCAATTCTAAAGAAGACTATCTCTGCCAAGTCCCTTCTCTCTATATTCCACTCATTCATAGGCTGGCAGGTTTTTAATTAGGACAAGAAACAAAAGAGAGGTAGGCTAAAGGCAAAGAAGATAATATGGGTAGGGAAAATGAAACTCAGTGAGTTTGATCAAAGGCGGTTTTTCAGTGGATTTATTATTATGGTTGTCCCCAGATATTGTGAGCCCATTTAAATTTTTTTAATTCAAACATTTCCTTCCTGGCTGGGCACGGTGGTGCTCAACTGTAACCCCAGCTACTTGGAAAGCTATGGCAGAGGATTGAAAATTCAAGGCCAGCCTCACCAACTTAGACCTTGTCTCCAAATAAAAAATAAAAAGTACTAGGGATGTAGCTCAGTGATAAAGAATCCCTAGAAAAAGGATCTTAGCTTCCTAGAAAAGGCAGCTAAAATCATTATTCTTGGAGGTAAGGTAGTAATTATATTGATCAAACAGTTACTGTGTTGCATAAAACAAATCATTTGGAAATGCCTTAATGCCATACTTGACAGTGAGGCCTGGAGAAGACAAGAACCACCTATCCTCAGTCTTTGTTCTCTGCCATTAGCGCTGACAGCTGCAGCCGGAAGAGGCAAACTGGAGGTATGCCGTCTGCTCTTGGAGCAAGGCGCAGCAGTGGCCCAGCCAAACCGCCGAGGGGCAGTGCCCCTGTTCAGCACTGTTCGCCAGGGCCACTGGCAGGTAAGCAGGGAAGCTACTTGCAGCTTCTCAGGCCTTGGAGCCCTTATTCATAAATTTTGAGTTACCCAGCAGTTATCAGGTTTGAGAACTGGGCCTTTGTTCTTATGAATCTGCTTAATTAAGAAGGTGATAAAAAGTTAAAGTTCAAAGCAGTCATTGTGATCTAGATTGACTAACTACTTTTGTCCTGGCCATGCAGTGATCTCCTTCTCACACTTCACAGTAGTAACCAGTATATTGGAAAGTTCAGTTCTCAGCAGATCTCTGCTAAACCACTTACTCACAGGGTTTCAGACTTGGTAAAAGAAAGTGGTGGTATATGCAAATTCGAGTTATGTGATCTTCCCCACTGTTTGGATTCTAAATAAATGTTAATTTATATATTTAGGATGGAAAAGAAAGCTTCGTAATAATAATCTTTAGATATATATGAGTAGGAAAAAAAAGATTCTAAAAGCCAAACAGTGTAAAGAGCTATCAGAAGCACTTCAGTAGTCAGTTCAGAGTAAATATTCACTGCTACAAGCAGGCTCGCAGCCCCTAGAATAATAAATATAATAAATAAGAATAGAATAATAAATGTCAGTGCATTAATAAAATGCACTGACATAGGTAGTGATTTGTGTTGGAACTTCCATTTTGGGATTGTTCAGACTGCATTACATCTTGGCATATATATATATATATGTGTATATATAGATATATATATATTTTTTTTACTTAATGGCTCAATCAGATATTCAGAGATGAAACTCTCATTCAGCTCTCCTTAAGAGAGTTAGAGATTAAATCACATTAGGACTGAATAGGTACTTATAAGGGGTTCTATTAGTAGAAAACTAATAGAATTTATAGAGGTGACTTACCTGTATAGCCATATAAGTTCACACACTTTAGGGAACAGTATGCATGCGTCTTCTCAATAGTTCTTTTTGGACCAATTGCTACCTGTTTCTCTGCATTTACAGATTGTTGATCTTCTACTTACCCATGGAGCTGATATCAACATGGCAGACAAGCAAGGTCGTACTCCCCTGATGATGGCTGCTTCTGAAGGCCATCTGGGAACTGTGGACTTTCTTCTTGCACAAGGTCAGTAATACGATGCCAGAGTTGAATGGTCAGTGCCCATAATAACTTAATGGACTCCTGATTTTCAGCAGTAGATTTCAGGAGATGTTAAGAATATTATTGGGGCTAGGGATAATAGCTCAGTTGGTAGAGTGCTTGCCTTGCAAGTGCAGTGCCTTGGGTTCAATCCCCAGCACCACACACACAAAAAAAAGAATGAATTAATGAATGAATGAATATTATTGGGCTGGGGTTGTGGCTCAGTGGTAGAGCACTTGCCTAGCACTGTGAGGCACTGGGTTCCATCCTCAGCACCACACAAAAATAAATTAAAAAAGGCATTGGGTCCATCTACAACTAAAAAAGAATTTTAAAAAGAATGAATGTTATTAATCCAATTGGTTAGAAAATGAAAAAGGCCATCTCCTGACCTCTTATATACAATGGAATCCCTCTAACCCTGATATTCATTGTTTCCTGTGACCTGAGGGATTTTTAAATTAACACATTCTGAACTCATTCAAATCAATTATCTCCAAACTTTTATTTGCTTTAATGTATTCTCAATAAACGTTCCTCTTCCAGAGGTTGTATTTTGACTTTATCTGTTCTGCACAACTAACATTTTTCTTGAATCCAAAAGAGCTAATAGTAGGACCCTGGTTGGGGAACCAGGATATTATAGGAGGTGGTCATTTATGAGCTCGATGAGCTTTTCCTCCTATAGAGCTCCACCCTCGTAAAGCATTTCAGGCTCCTGTGCAAAACAATGGTTGGTGATGATAGACCTCCACAGTAGAAAAAGGCTGGAGTCATTGGTGGTACTGCAGTGCCATCTGTGGGGCCTTATGAGCATTTGCACAAAGCAGGTGATAGAGCTAAAGCTATGATTTCACCTCCACTGTTTAGTAAACTGGACTTATACATCTTTAATTATATCCACAAATCATCACATACTTTTCTTCAAGGAAAACAACTCCCAAAGAATTATTCCCAAGCTTTAGCAGCTGAGGTTAGTTGAATTAAGATAAAGACTGGTTTGCTTCTAAGATTTTAAACTTCAGCACAATCAGAGACTTATTGAATCTTCAGCTATATCCTTCAAGGAAGATCTTTTTATCACAGCCTCAGACTCAAAGCTGTGTCAGAATCAGAGAGTTAATCTTCCAGTATACACAGTGGCTCTCGCCTCCTTACTATAAGCCACCAAACAAGTCTGGCTTAATGATATCTTCTGTTGGGGAAAGGGGAGGCTGTGGGAACAGAGGGAGGGAATACGCCTAGATTCTCAAGATAAGAACATGGCAGGAATAAATGTTCCAGAGCAAACTATGTGCCCTGGAAAAGCAGAACCTCTTCAGCCACTGATAACCTCTGGATAGCATCAGTGCCTGCCACTGGCCAGTAGAAGTTCATTAGGCATGGATCTAAAGATTTGCTCTCCCTTTTCTTTCTCACTGAAGACATTCTGGTCTTTAGACTGATTCTCTTTGTTTTTCTCTTACACTTAATGAGAAGCTTTCACTAAGCCAACAATTTTGCATTTATTTAGCCTTCATTATTTGTAGAACACTATGTTAGGAACTATGAATGATTTTTTTAATTAATAAACTTAATTTGTATCCTCAAAAGGTCTGTAATCTGGCAAAGAAGAGATAAAACAGAACTAGAAGGCAAAGAATCCTAAATGTTTTAATACAGGTAACTGAGTTAAAATAGGAAATATTTGAAATTTGAGTGGAGAAAAAATATTCTCTATTTAGGGAGGGGGAGTAATGTGGAAGAAAGGCCAAGCAAGAAGTAATAGTGCAGAATAGTCTGGGAAAATACATAAGTTGTCTAGTGAAGTACATGAGGACTGCTGGGAAACAAAACTGGAAAGTTATATGGAAATAAATGGTAAAGGACCAGTTTAAAAGAATTTGGACTTAATTCTGAAGGAAATAGAGAGTCTTTAAAGATTTTTTAAAAGGTTGGGGTTGGGGTGTAGCTCCGTGGTAGAGCTTTTGCTCTAGATACAAGATCCTCCAGCACCAAAAAAGAAAAACCTTAAAGATATTGATGCCAGTACTATTCTTTCTTTAAAAAAAAATTACTCTGGCAGTAGTGTGAATAGTAAAATTTGATGTAGGAATGATACTGCTATTGTAATAGAATAGATGAAACATATGGAGGGCCTAATACAGGGACAGTCACTATCAAAATAGAACAAAAGGAACAAGTGCAATAAATATTTTGTATATAAAGACTTATTATCCAGGCCCAGTGGTGCACACCTATAATCCCAGCTACACAGGAGGCTGACGCAGGAGGATCCCAAATTTCAAGGCCAGCCTGGGCACCTTAGTGAAAACCTGTCTCAAAATAAAAAGGTATAGGAATATAATTCAGTGGCAGAGTGCTACCTAGCATGCATGAGGCCCTAAGCTTGATTGCCGAAAAAATTAAAAATCCTAATTAAATACAAGAAATAAGAAAGAAAGAAGGGTTGAAAATAACTCCAAAGTTGTAAAATCAGTGTTAGAACTTTAGATGGATGACAACTGTGATTTCATTAACTACTTTAGAAAAAAGAGAGAAGGAGAAGATTACAAATTGAATTTTGGAAGTATCAAACACTTTACAGATTTGTCGTGTATATATCCTTTTAATGCCTTAAATTCCAATTTTCCTTATTTTTATAAAATCAATTTATCTATAATATTCATCCAAAATCTTCTTATCCTTTTGCTTTTTCCACCACTGGAGATGCTGTCCAGAGAACTTACAGATGTTATAGCTGAGAAAACTTTTTGGAGTTTCAAGTTCATTCCATGTTCACTCTAGAGTCAGTGTTTTAATTGCAGACTATACCATTATGAAAAGATAAACCCATGCATAAAGGGCTTTCATCCCATTTGGAGGTTTAGTGCCTTCCAGTTTTTCATCATACTATGGGAAACCACAAGTTGGCTGACATCTAGGGATATAAAGGGTAGAGGCCAGATAACTGCTGAGTAGACCCTTAGCCTGACTGTGGCAGATCCAAAACTTGAACTGACATCTGAATCCTGTCCAACTAAGGAGGCATCCTGAAAAAGTGTCCCATGTGCAGTAAGTTAAGTTGATCTCTAATTTAGTTAGTAAGTAGGACCTTCCATCTGTATGTAGAGATTGTCTTAGGTGCTCTTCAAAACTGTCAAGGAAATGATGGGTTCCCTGCCATCGAAGAGTTGCAGCCTAGGCCTAAGAACAAAATGTATATTGAACTGCAGACTAATTTTATATAACAGTGTGTAAAGGATGTTTGATCCTTACAGATGAAACTAGAAATGTTTGACAGGATACAGATGCAGAATATAAAAGGGATTAAGATGGTAGGTATGGGGTTATTGAAGATGGCTAACTGTTTAAACTCTGAGTGATTTCTTAATTATTTTTTAAAGTGACATGATGTTTTGCTATATGTAGTCATTGAAGAATGGCTAAATCAAACTACTTAACATTACTTTTACTTCACAATACTCATTTTTGTGGTGGAAATGCTTAAAATCTTCTGTCATCAATTTTCAATTGTACAAAATATTGTTTTTAATTATAGTAACCATCATGTACAGTAACTGTCTTGAATTTATTCTTCCTGTGTAACTGAAAGTTTGTGTCCTTGTCCAATATCTCTCTGATTGCTCCATCCCCCAGCCTCTGGGAAATATCATTTTACTCTATGTTTCTATGAACTGGGCTTTTTTAGATTAAATCCAGAATTTCTTTTGTGACCTGGGTTCAGTATCCTCCCATGAGTATTCCCCCTACTTTTGTAGGGGGAATAAAGTGATAAACATGTATTGGGCTCCTATTTTATGAGAATCTCTCAAGCAGTTTACACTGTTAAAAATGGAAGACTTCCACTCATTTCAGAAAACATTCATTGAGAATTTTTATATGCAAATGGGACACATAAAAACAGATAAAAGAATATATTAAGCAGATTCAAAATATAAATTAATGACAGATTGTGAGAGCTTCTTGGAGTCAGTGGGATTTGGAACAGTTTCTAGTAAATGTGTAGAAGTAAGGCAAGTTATGGGGAAAGTGAAGTATTTAACCCATAGGAGCAACCTAACCAAAGGTGAGGATTCAGGAGCATCTATGGGAGGAGATTTCTAGACCAAAGTAGAAGATTCCCACAGGAGAATAATGAAACTTACTGATAGAGACTAAGCTTGGGGATAGACTGTAGAACACTTAAAATACCTAGTAAAACTACTGGGCTCTATTATATTGGCAGCTTATCAGATAAATTTTTTTAAGAGAGAGAGAGAATTTTTTAATATTTATTTTTTAGTTTTCAGTAGACACAACATCTTTATTTTATTTTTTTAATGTGGTGCTGAGGATCGAACCCAGCGCCCCATGCATGCCAGGCGAGCGCACTACTGCTTGAGCCACATCCCCAGTCCCAAGATCAATTTTCAATAGTTTTATTGAGATATAACTGATATATTAGTGTCAATATTAAAATGAAACATCCAAAAACAAAAGGTGTTCTTTGGCAGTGTTTATATCTTAAGTACTAGTTTTCCATCTGCTATGAATTTTCATGTTTCCTCAGTCCTATATTATCACTTGCTCCTGTAGGTGCCTCTATTGCTTTAATGGACAAAGAAGGATTGACAGCCCTCAGCTGGGCTTGTTTGAAGGGTCATCTCTCAGTAGTACGTTCTCTGGTGGATAATGGAGCTGCCACAGACCATGCCGACAAGAATGGCCGCACCCCACTGGACTTGGCAGCTTTCTATGGTGATGCTGAGGTGGTGAGTGTCTTCACACTAGCCTCAGGACAGTAGGAATAGGGAAGATTCTCCATTGTGATACTGTCTTGAGATTAAAGGTGAAGTAACAATTTAGTGGTCCATGTTGAACCCTTGCTCCTCTGTTAACTGTTTTGCTTGATCCATCTTCTAGGTCCAGTTCCTGGTGGATCATGGAGCCATGATTGAGCATGTTGACTACAGTGGGATGCGCCCTCTGGATAGGGCAGTTGGGTGCCGGAACACTTCTGTTGTTGTCACTCTCCTGAAGAAAGGAGCTAAAATAGGTAGGAGAAAGAAAGATGGCATTGGCCATCTGTGCCCAGGGGCCAGACTGGTCCAGTGGCCTGGCTGCCCTGGGTATTTGGTGTAAATATAGCTTCCCTTCTGCCCTGGCCCAGTTATTGCCCAAATGAACAGAAAAGTTGCTGAGCCATGATCTGTAGTTCCCTGTGTCCAGAGTTTCATGGTTCTCTGCCATGCCCCTAGAAACCTTAGCCAAAAGAAAGCCCTGACCTTAAGCTTAAGCATAGCTTAGTGCTCCCTCTGTACTAGCCCACCCTATGAGCATCCTGGATCCCTGCAGCGCCATGAGCCTTTGCTTTCCCTTGCTCTGTATGTGCTTCAGACTCTCAAGCCCCTGCTGCTGCTGTCCCAGCTGCTCCCCTCCCCACAGAACTGTAGACAAGGGTTGGCTGATATGCTGGCTTTTTTGCTGCCTGCCTCTCACTGCTGCTTTTTCCTTCTTTTTTTTTTTTTTTTCACCTTCATCCATTTTTTTTTTCCTGTCCTACAACTTTTTGTTTTCTCCTTTCTTTGAAGGTTGTCAGACGTTACCGAGTCGCCCACGAGGTATATTTCACCGCTGTCAGCATCAGGCGTGGTCTGATGGCTTGGTCAGCTTTGCCTTCTCCTCTTTGATTTTAGCCTGCATGAGTTCCCTACACCTCTAATCTTTTAATTTACTTCACCTTAAAAGAAGATTTTTTAAAAATGACTGTTGTAGAGAATAACTTGAACTTTTGATAACTAACCCTGTAAAATTTAGTTCTTAAATAATTCAGGCATCTGTAAACTAATAATTTAACCTTTTCTTCTTTTTGTGGGTAAAGTAGTCCTCAGTAATGTTGGTTTGTTTCGTGTTTGTTTGATATTCAAACTATGCTCCTGGTTCAAAGTGAATTTCTGGGAGTCCTTTCTGCTACTTACAAATTAAGGGAGCCTTTAGAGTCTTCAGTGGTTTCCCTTCTGTGAAGTACATATTTAAAAAGCAAGAGTCTAAACACCTGGGACTTTTGAGTCCTGGATCAAAAATAAATTAACCTTCTTGGATTTCTCAAACCTTGTGGTAACTTTAATGTAAACCCTTTCTCCTAATTTCCTGATCTAAATAATTCCAAACGACACCATTGTATACTCATAAGAACATGCAGGCTTTGCTGCCCTTCTACGGTGCAAGCTTAGACAGTTCAGATATTCTTATTTTAAGGTGAATACAAATCCAATACAGCTTCTTGGCAGTGGGAGTCACTAAAATACTCCCAGGTCTAAAAGACAAGGTAATTATTGTGGAGCAAGTTGTTCTCTCAGCAGAAATTCCCCCGGGATGTTTTTTTCACCTAGCTTCCTACCACCCTTACATTGTATGAGTTTTTTACCCATCATGCATCCTGTACACTACAGGTCCAGCCACATGGGCGATGGCTACCTCCAAACCAGACATCATGATCATCCTGTTGAGCAAGCTGATGGAAGAGGGGGACATGTTTTATAAGGTGAGGACAGGAGGAACAGTTTCCTCAAAATAGCCACTGTTATCTACACATAGAATCTTCCGAATCTTGGCAATTCTCATCTTTTATTAGAAGCAGAGATAGAATGTCATTCCTTGGTGATGGGTTCCTAAGTTGAGGATCTGGGATTTTGCCTTCCCAACAAGAAAGCAAGAGTAGCCCATACCTGCCTGCAGCTGATGAACCCAAAGCCCTAGTTCAACCTGGTCCCTAACAAGCAGTAACAGATTCTACGTGGAAGTTGCTAAGTGAGAAACTCATGAGACAAGTAAAAGAAAAATTACATAATATAGCTATTTCCAATCTACTGTTCTTAGCTTTCATGTTTAATATATACATAGATTTAAAAGTCTGTAGTAGAATAGCCCATCAGCATCCTTGAATAAAATAAGAAAACCAAGACAAATAGCAGTTAGAAGATTTGTTCAGTGTCACTGAATGACAACCAAAAATATGAAGTTTCTCTGTACTCACAATTTGAGTTGAAGTCTCTGTCCCCTAACATAAACATGGCCCATAGGAAGTTCCTTTAGAACATTCCATGCCAAAGTCATCTTGTGGTGTTTAAATTAGCTGGATCATCTTCTTGTAAAGATGAGTACAAACCAATCCCAGTTTTAGCAGTAGGAATCCCTGAGGCATCCCCAGGCCTAAAAGATGAGGAAACAATTGTAATCATATCATTCTTCCATCGTGTTAAAAGTGTTGAGTTCCTGAGAGTAGAATTCTATTTCCTGAGTACCTTTTGAGTGAGATTCATGATAATACAGGTCTTTCAGGAAGCTTAATCCCTGATGCAACCTTGATTTCACACTTCACAGAAGGTTCTCATTACTATAGGTGTTTTAGTTATGATCTCAGAAGGGCTTCACTGTTGAGAACATAAGCCCTGGTCATAGCATAATTTCTGGTTTTCCAAGGGCAAGGAGACCTAACTTCTAATGAAAATAGGCAGAGGTATTATTGTTCTTACACTGAATTCTACCTTGGAAGACTTCATATCTCTCCTAGCAAAAGGTGCTAAAGGAAAAATAAAAGATCAGGATCCCTCGGAAGTTGCAGCAGTACAGAGTAGAGAAAGGTGGGGGCCTCCTGCATCTCTTTCTGGGATCAGCTTACAAGTTTTCAGAAACAAAATGTAAGAAAAGTTCAAGTCCCCTGTGGCCAGATCCCTAGGTCAGTCATAATTTTTCCTACAAAGTCAGATGGAATCACAGATTCTAAGCTTCACTTCCCTCCTATCACATTCCCCATGCCTTTTCCACCACTGATTGACATTAATTTCTGCCCTAAGATTAGAGGAAACAACAGCTGGACTCTCACATTCTATGTGAGGAAGAGAATATGCTCTCCTGGAGGGAAGCAAGGTAGAACATCAGATAGGAAAGAGAGTCTCCAGACAAGCCAGAAACCACAGGAGAAGCAATTACTGTGGAGTGTTTGTGACTAGGAAGTTAGGTTTGTCCCAGGCAGAGCAGTTCAAGAAAAATGAGTTTTGACATGAGCCAGGTCAGCCCTTTGGAATCCTGTTGGTAAGCTGGGGTCCAGGGCCTTTCATTTGCCAAGACTTTGTTTCTGTGTCTTGTAACTTGGGGGTCCACTACTTTTCCTTTCCTGTCAAGTGAGTCTCCTATAGAGGAGTTGAGATCCTTCTGTTCTCACCATCAGGGTGTATGGGAGTGTCAACTTCTGGGAGCAGGAAGGATACAGAGATCAAATTTCCTCAGCTGCTCAGCAGACCAACAATGTGCTTTTCTACCCCTATTAGAAAGGTAAAGTAAAGGAGGCTGCCCAGCGCTACCAGTATGCTCTGAAGAAATTCCCTAGAGAAGGGTTTGGTGAGGACCTGAAAACCTTCCGGGAGCTAAAGGTGTCTCTCCTCCTCAACCTCTCTCGATGTCGCAGGAAAATGAATGTAAGTCCCTCTCATCCCCAACTCCTTTTTGCAGTCCAAGAAGTTGAAAGTTCATGCTACTCACTAGCTTGTACTAGGTCCCTGCAGTCCTATCTGCCACAGAGCTTGGTTGTCCTTCACAGAACACTGACATTTGCAATTTGAAAGAAACAAAGCCAACAATCTGTATCCAGAAGTGGAGAAAGTGCTGTGGGCACTTTGTAGCATTCTGAATTTTCATATTTCCCACTAAAAGTGATTGGAATATCATCATCCTCTTCCCTATCCGCCTAATCTATTTTCTGGTCTTTGGGAAAATGTGAGGGCAATAGTCATTAGAATTCCAGCTGCAGTTCGGTACCAATTGTAGTCATTCCCTTCCTTTCCTTCCCAGTCATCTAGGGAAAGGCTGGGAAGACAACTCAGGACCATAGACTTAAAGGTTTAATTTCTAAGGCTGTTCTTGAACTTTTTGCTTCTTTTCTTATCTTTTTATTCCAGCATACTGTGTCCCTTCTTGCTCTGAAAGGAATCTCTGAACTCTTCTGGCCCTTTCTCACCCTAATCGTCCTTGGTCCTTCTTGCCTGCCTTACAGATACAGTCTCAAACACCCTCAGTCACTGCTTCCACGAATACAGACATTCCTGAGGAGAGATAACTCTCTGAGATACTCGGAATCACTAAGATCACGTCAGGAATTGCTGACATTCGCCAGCCTAGGGTCTCACTATTCCTCAGGAGATAGAAATAATCTAAGCCAAGCAGGAATGTAACCAGAAGCAAGATTTCAGCCTTAGTGGCAAGGAATCTGCTATCAATTTCAGAAAGATTATTTATGTATGTGACCTTTATGTCATCCACCCGAGTCCTAAAACCTGACAATGAAAAGAGCCCTGAGAACAAACATGGCTGTCACAGAGGACACAGTTACGACCTTCAAGGCAGAGTTGTCCCAGGGTGCTGAGAGAAGCAGGAACATGGATTAGATTCCTGCTGAGGGAAGATAGTGTCGGAGAGTCATCTTTGGGTGAAGGCAGCAAGGTTCCTCTGCTTGAGGTTTCTCCTGGGAAATGGAAGCAGCAGCCCCATGGGTTTTCTATGTCCTCAGCTAGTGAGAATGAGGCAAGGCTCAGAATTTGCTGCCAACCTTAGCTTCTTTCTTTCCCTAGCAAATAATCAAATTCTTAAAAGTACTCTCATATTCCCAGAAGTGATGATTATCCCAAAAGAAAAAATAAAAGAATGAGGTAGAAAACAGAGTAGGGATAGAACATGGCCCATATATGTTCATATACTTTCTCTAGCTCCATACTTGTTCAGAAAGTTAATAATTACCTCCCATGGGCCAACACTGGTGCTAAGCACCAGAAGTCTATCTTCTTCAGTAGAAAATTTCTCATTAATTTTTCAGAACATTTTTTACCTATGCCCCAGGGCCTTTGTACTGCCTAAAGCCTTGTTTTCTCCCTTAAGAATCATGAATGTAACCAGAGGCTACTGAGCTATACTATGGCTTTGACATTAAAGAATAAAAGCCCTTCCCCTTTAGCTGAGTATTTAAGGGGATCTTAAAAACCATGGACTCTATTATAAACAATGCTTCTGCCTATTAGCATTGTCCCACCTGGTCCCCCCTGTTCCCAGGTGTTCTCAAAGAAAAGGCAGATTTCCGCCAGGGAGCCTCCAGTGTAGCCCAGACCCCAGTTACAGCCAGCATCCTCTCTTGTTTTATTTTTTTTATTGTTTCCTAAGCAAGAAACCAAATAAGAGGAAGAACAATTTAGAGAAGCCTCTGTGAAATAGAAAGTACAATTTATTAGACACCTACTATGTGCTAGGAACTACATAGAGCACTTGGATGCTTTATCATGCTCGATCCAACCTGTGAAGTTAAGTATGGGTGAGAAAATACACAGTACTCTCTGAGGAGTTATGATGCAAACCAGAGAACTGAGCCCAGGTTTGTCTGACATCCCTATACCATTTCCGTAGTCGGTACAGTTTGCCTTTACTCAGACCCCTTCCTCCTGGATTCCATAGGACACATTTTCACTCGTCTGTTAGGAAACCAAGGACTAGTGGGCACAGCAGGATGGTGTGGGTAAGATGAGGGGCCACCTGAGGTGGTAATGTCTTGCTGTTTGCCTCATAAGTATGTGTAACGAATTTAAGTTTCCAACTTCAGGAGCTTCACTGTGAAGGGTTGACATTTGGCTTCTGGGCTAAAAAGAATTTGGCTAGAAAGCAGAAAAAGGCCAGATTAAAAGTGTTGTAATACTCTGGGCCATAAAGTCCAGTGAACATTTGCAGGCACAAGGAAACTTTTAGTCTGTGGACCAGTGGCTAGAACCATGGCAGGCATGTCCAGAATCCCAGGTATTCCATCCAGAAATGTCAAAAAAATGTACATATAATTTGTTTTATTCCCAAGTTGTCTATTTTTTATATCTCTTCAATGACTCACTTGCACACCTATTGTAATGACAGGATTTTGGAATGGCGGAGGAATTTGCTACTAAGGCCCTGGAGCTGAAACCGAAATCTTATGAAGCTTACTATGCAAGAGCAAGGGCAAAACGCAGCAGCAGGTGAGGAAAGAGAGAGAGAGAAAGGGTGAAAAGCAAGAGGTCTCTTTTCTGAAAAGCTGGCCAAGGCAATGTAGGCCACCCTGGGGCATATGTACCCAAATATGTCTCTCCTTGAGGACTCTTAGGCCAGGCTTGGGGATGGCTCTGGTAGCAGCACTCAGCTCAAGATCAGCAAATCTTCTGGGATATGGAGACCAAAACCTTATTTTGGGAGAAAAGTAAAATGGTGAATGGCACTTTCCTCCAAGAAGCCTCTGCCATGTGTCACTTTTCAACCACAAATCAGAGAGCACAAAGAGACACTAATGATTTAAAGAGGAAATCACTTAATCAAAATATTCTACTGACCCTTTTAAAGGAAAAGCAGAGTGGATCACTAACTGACCATCACAGGCTCCTCTCTTCATAGACATTTCCGAAACCCCTGGTTTATTTGTCTTCCCTCTGAGGCTCTCCTCAAATCTGGTGGGCATCAACCTTTCTCCTCACCTAAAGCACCACCACTAACACACATACACACAGAGAGTCAGGAGGGCCAAGAGAAATATTGTCCTCAGTTCCTCATGCCCATCTACTGAATGGTCACTAGGTACAAAAGCCTCCAGAAGGACCTAGAACCTGCCATCATTGTCCTTTGGATAACTTATCACTGCCCTTGATGCCTCCTACCCAGCTCCCCACCATCTCTCAAATTCTGCATGGGAAAGAACTGCTTTGGGTTCACTGCTATGACCAGGCGGATATGATATGGCCATGAAAATCAAACCCAGACTGAGTCAAGCGATGATAGTGGCAGTGATATTCATCTTAACTAGCTAGTGTAACAAAGTTTTCACAGAAACTTTACTATTAAATTTTTTTCCCTTTGGTTTATTCCTTTCCCACAAGGCTAATCACTGCTACTCACTGCTTTGCCAGGCAGTGTTAATAGAGAGGATGGGAATATCTCTTCAAAGTTCACTTTCTCATTGTAAATTGGAATCTGTTTGGGGTAAGCTCAGCTCCAACCTGATTTACCTATCAGCAAGCCTAATCCCTGACAGCTTTGATGTAGCAGAATGAGACACAGCAGTGCTGTGGGATGAGGGGTAGAAAGGGCAGAGGACAGGGTTCTTGCTTAGAGCGGAACAGGCCTGAAATTTAAAGCCAAAATATTGAGAATATAAAAGAAAGTTTTCTGCTTGATCAGCAAGGTATTTTAATATTAGAGTTACTGTTTTGTTCCTAAGTTATTTGACAGTGACACTGTAAATGACAACTCAACCCTCATACTTCTGATGTGTATTTGGGCACCAAGATAATCTTTCTGAAGGGCCTGGCTGGACTGACACAGTGGGAACTTTTCTCCACTAACCCCAGAGAGGCCAGAAGGAGATTGAGGGTGAAAGGTCTAGGGAATCATTCCAGATTCTTTTTGAATGACAGCCTACTTGTTTCCTTCCTTACAAATCAAACTAGCCAGACATGGTGGTGCACTGAGGAAATTGAGATAGTAGGATCACAAGTTCAAGGCCAGCCTGGGCAACTCAGTGAGATCTTGTCTCAAAATAAAATTTAACCAGGTGTTGTGGTGCACACCTATAATCCTAGCAGCTTGGGAAGCTGAGGTAGGAGGATTGCAAGTTCAAAGCCAACTTCAACAAAAGCAAGGTGCTAAGCAACTCAGTGAGACCCTGTCTCTAAATAAAATATAAAATAGGGCTGGAGATGTGGCTCAGTGGTCAAGTATCCCTGAGTCCAATCCCCAGTACAATAAATAAATCAATAAAATTTTTAAAACAGGCTAGGGATAGAGCTCAGTGGTAAGCGGGCCTGGGTTAACTTCCCAGTACCACAAAAAAAAAAAAAAAACTAACTAAACCAAATCACCCCAGACTTCTACAGATGCCACCAGAGTTTTCCAAAATAGTAACCATATTTTCAACTCTTGGTGATTCCTGTTGATTCAGAATAACTCCCATCCTTATGTTTGCGTTTTGTCAAGCAGACAGTTTGCAGCAGCCTTAGAGGACCTGAACGAGGCCATCAAGCTGTGTCCAAACAACCGCGAGATCCAGAGACTTCTGATGAGAGTGGAAGAGGAGTGTAGACAGATGCAGCAGCAGCAGCAGCCGCCTCCGCAGCAACCTCAGCAGCAGCTACCAGAAGAAACAGAACCTGAACCACAGAATGAAGATGTATACTCTGTACAAGATATATTCGAGGAGGAATACCTGGAACAGGATGTAGAAAATGTTTCCATCGGCCTCCAGACAGAGGCTCGGCCCAGCCAGGGGCTCCCGATAATCCAGAGCCCACCCTCCTCTCCAGCCCATCGGGATTCAGCCTACATCTCTAGCTCACCTCTTGGCTCTCACCAGGTTTTTGACTTCCGGTCCAATAGTTCTGTAGGTTCTCCCACTAGACAGGGATATCAGTCCACCTCACCTGCTCTTTCTCCAACTCACCAGAATTCTCATTACAGGCCTAGTCCACCACATACTTCCCCAGCTCATCAGGGTGGATCTTATCGGTTTAGCCCCCCTCCTGTGGGAGGGCAGGGCAAAGAATACCCAAGCCCTCCCCCTTCCCCACTCCGCCGAGGCCCTCAGTATAGGGCCAGCCCTCCAGCTGAAAGCATGAGTGTCTATAGATCCCAATCTGGTTCACCCGTGCGCTATCAGCAGGAAACAAATGTTAGTCAGCTTCCTGGCAGACCAAAATCTCCATTATCCAAGATGGCCCAGCGTCCTTACCAGATGCCTCAGCTTCCTGTGGCAGTTCCCCAGCAAGGGCTCAGGCTCCAGCCTGCCAAGGCCCAGATTGTGAGAAGTAACCAGCCCAGCTCAGCAGTTCATTCAAGCACTGTCATCCCCACAGGAGCCTACGGCCAAGTCACCCATTCAATGGCCAGTAAATACCAGTCTTCACAAGGAGACATAGGAGTCAGTCAGAGCCGACTGGTTTATCAAGGGTCAATTGGGGGGATTGTAGGAGATGGGAGGCCTGTGCAGCATGTCCAAGCCAGCCTGAGTGCAGGTGCCATCTGTCAGCATGGAGGGTTAACCAAAGAAGATCTTCCACAGCGACCTTCCTCAGCATATCGTGGTGGTATGAGATACAGCCAGACACCCCAGATTGGGCGTAGCCAATCAGCATCCTATTACCCAGTCTGTCACTCAAAACTAGATCTGGAGCGTTCCTCCAGCCAATTAGGTTCCCCTGATGTGTCACATTTAATCAGAAGACCTATCAGTGTCAACCCTAATGAAATCAAACCCCATCCACCAACTCCCAGGCCGCTGCTGCACTCCCAGAGCGTGGGCCTTCGCTTCTCTCCATCTAGCAATAGCATCTCATCCACCTCCAACCTAACTCCTACCTTCCGGCCTTCTTCCTCAATTCAGCAAATGGAAATCCCACTGAAACCGGCATATGATAGGTCATGTGATGAGCTGTCACCAGTGTCTCCCACTCAGGGAGGTTACCCCAGTGAGCCCACTCGATCCAGGACCACACCATTCATGGGGATCATAGATAAAACAGCCCGGACTCAACAGTACCCCCACCTTCACCAGCAGAATCGGACCTGGGCAGTGTCGTCAGTGGATACTGTTCTCAGTCCCACGTCTCCAGGCAGCCTGCCTCAGCCTGAGTCCTTCAGTCCACCGTCATCCATCAGCAACATTGCCTTTTATAACAAAACCAACAATGCACAGAATGGCCATTTGCTGGAGGACGATTATTATAGCCCCCATGGGATGCTGGCTAATGGGTCCCGTGGAGACCTGTTGGAGAGAGTCAGCCAGGCCTCCTCTTATCCTGATGTGAAGGTGGCTCGGACCCTACCTGTGGCTCAGGCATACCAGGACAACCTGTACAGGCAGTTGTCCCGGGACTCTCGACAAGGGCAGACATCCCCTATCAAACCAAAGAGACCATTTGTGGAGTCTAATGTTTAAAAGACATTTGTTGGAGTGAGACCCATATGTTTTCACTGCACATTTTCAGGCTTGGTTTCCACATTTGAGGTAGTTCTCTGGCTTAATTTCTCATGTAGTTTCTGTGTGGTGTTCAGAGGTGGCAGCCCACATGCTGAAATTCTTTGCATGCAGCCAACTGGGAAGCTGGCCTCTGGTGAGCCAGAACTTTAGTTTCTCTGGTCTGTGCCCCAGCCACATGCTCTCTCCCTCTCTTCAGATGCCAACGAGGAGATTTTTGTGCTGTGTGCTTTAACCCAGGGAGATCAGACATACTGGTCAGCTTTTTCCAGGAGACAATCGCTTTCACTGATGTTCTTGTTGTATAAATGTCTTTTTTTCTTTTTTAAAAAGTAAGATGTTCTTGTTCGTTTTCTTCTAGGAACTTTAGAAAGAGTGTGATGCCCCTTTGCCTTTGCATTCTTATCCAGTGTTATCCAAATAGCCAGCCCCAGTGCATTTGTGTGCCATGGTCTCTTCCCCCAGACTGTCAGCCAGCTCCGTGCAGTCATCAGATCTAGAATGTTCATTTGCATTATTACTGGTCTTCCTGTGGGGTAAAAGAATCAAGGAGGGAGAGAGAGAGAAGAAATAAGTCTGTTAAACTGGAAGAAAGGGACTGGGGATATACCTCAGAGGTGGAGACTTGCCTAGCATGCACAAGGCCCTGGGTGCAGTCCCCAGCACTGCCAAAAAAAGTTGGGGGGGTGCGCAAAATAATTATTTAAAATGTCACTACATTGGTTTTCTAAGAGGCATTTTAATCTACTGATCTGATTTTCCAGGGGTAGGGAAGGGAATAAACACACAGAGAGAGGGTGAGAAAAGAAAGATTGTTCTGAATTCTCGGTGAAATGCTATAGAAAGTCTGTGTTTAAAAAAGTCTACATTTTAGATCCTGAAACACTGAACATTTGATTCTGCAAAAAGCGAGCTTCCTGAAGGTTGGCTGGTACAATAAGCCTTTTAGCTGTATCTTCACCTAGAGCCAGATTTTGTTCTGTTGGCCCTCTTTGTTCGAACCCAGATGGTGTTATGAGGAACTTGGTTCTTTGAGAAGCTAATCGGATTCTCTTGGGACTGTAAGATTGATTGCCAGGATTTCTACCCAGGGCCATTGCATTCCATGCCTATTGTTATCTAATTCCATTTTGAGATCTGTAGCTTCATTTTCTACTATTAGAGGAATTTTTTTCTTTTTCTAGGAGTGTTTATGGGGGTGATATTTAAAAATCATACACAGCAAAAAATGTTTCAGGGTGAAGACGGACCCCTTTTTGCCCTGTCTTCTAGCCCTGAGTTGGGGCACAACACAGATGGCAGGTTTCTGCTATAGTCACTGTCTACACATCTTCTAGGTCTTGTGGTTGTTCGCTCACCTGACCTTTGAGTGATGGAGGCCACCATGAAATGGACAGCAATACCACTGTGACCAAAGCCTTAGCACAGTCCTGGCACTGGCTGCACTCAATTAAGAAACTCCACCCGACAAACTAACCTGCTGAAATACAACAAAAGAGCATTAGTTCTCTGCTATTAGGAATCATTCTGCTCCTGTTAGTAAAGGGCTACAGAAAGAGCAGTTTCCTGAATAAAATCCAACTGTGACCAGACCTGTTTGTAGTTAAAGTATTCAGAAAGGATCATTAAGACATGGGGAGCATAAAGCTGAGATCAGAAACATCTCTACTGACTAAGATCCTACCAAATAGATGGACCCCTGAGCCCCAAGTCCCAAGCCTGAACAGGCCAGGATTCACCTCTGTGTGCCGGAAGCAAACAATGGGGCCAACTGAAGACCCAGACACTTTTTCACCTGGTGTGTAAAGACTGCCTGCTACTCAACTAGACCTGGGTGGGCAGCAGTGGCCTCTACCCATCGATCTCTCTCCATCCCTCATCGGGAAGATGAAGTGTGGGCTAAGGGTGTAGCTCAGTGGTAGAGTATTTGCCTAGCATGTGTGAGTCCCTGGGTTTGATTTCCAGCACCCCAAAAAAAGGAAAGAAGAAGATGAAGTGGTATCAGCCTGTAGCTAGGAACCTAGCAGCCTCAGGTGTCTTTTTGGCCAGGCCTCAGGCCTGTTGGTCTATTTGCATCTCATCCCATTTTAACCACCTCTTAGTGGGGAGCTGCTACATTTTGAAGAATTTCTTAGTCTATTAGAAAAGTGTCCCTGCTTATTAAACAACACATACCACCTGCACTTGTCTGTCCAGGTGGGGAGGCAAGTCATGATTTTACAGTTATGCCATTGATGCCACCTCTCCCCAGGGTCTCCTCTAGGTTTTCCAATACAAACAAAGAGATTCGGGGTCTACACCCTATCAGGCAAGAAATCTAAAATGTCATAGTCAAAATGCAATTTCTATTTTATCCATGCAAAAGGGTGTAGATATCACTTTTGGACTCCAGTTGTTTTTGATCAGAAAATGCCAACAGGAGTTAATTGGGGCAAGAGACAAGGTATTTCCTTGGAAGCAGACTGCCTGTGCCCTGTTTTGCTACTTCACTGCCATGGGATGATCTTAGTACTGTATTTTAGAGATACCCCTTCCACAGCAACAAACATTTGCCGAATTAATGTCTGGCTTCAGGTGGGAGGAAATGTTTCAAAGGAACCTGGTAAGTTCCATTCACCCAATTCACATCACTCCCTGAAATGGAGACAGAGGTGACAACTTCAGCTTATAGGTTTCTCACCAAATTATATGTTCCATTTGCCTAGAATCCTTGCACTAATGGGTTTCCATCACATCCTGTCTATAAATGGGTGCACTTTACTGTTTGAATTTGTAACTCTGATAAATACTGGATATTTAATTGTGAGTAGTGTCTTCATTAGAAATAAGCAGAATCGCTCTTGTCTTTTAGTGTATTTTTCAAGAAAAAAAAACAAGGAAAAGAAAGAAATCAAGCAGTGGATCACAACATTTATAGCACAAGAAATAACTGTTGTATATAAGCATCAAAAAGATTAAGAATTTTTAAATACAAAAAATATTTGCAGTGATTTTAAAGTGCTTTTCCAGCAATTTTCTTAGGGACTCCTGAGACATGGTTACTTTATTTACTGGATCAGTAAGGCACACAGTTAACAATTAAAAATTAATGTTTATTTACAAAGTAAAGGGAAAACCTGTGTAACATGAGAATTTGGCATGGACAAAATGGAGACCATTTTGTATCTGCTGTTGTATCTGTCTGGGTTGCAGATGTGCACTATTAAAGTCCCAAGTTAATAGAGCACAAACCCTTCTTGTTCCTCTCCCCTGCGCCCTCTTTTTAGATGTGTTTAGCTTAAACTTGATGGCTCAGGAAAACTCCACTAATTAGAATCGTGTATAGTCAATGTCCAGGTATACAAGTTTGCCAATTTTGGTTAAGCCTGGATTATTAAACACTTTTACTAAATTATTATAAACAGAACAGCTTAGAGAAAGGTGTTCTCAGTCCTTATATTGTATAGTAGTTTATGAACCCCTCTAAATATTGGTATTTTTATATTCCGGAGATGTACCCAATAGAAAAATTAAAAATTAATTAGTGTCTAATTTAATATCCATAAGTATTTTTCCTTGAGATTTAGTCACATACAGTGGATATGTGGATGTCACTTGTGCTTCACCATGCTTTACCACTAGGTGTCGCTGTGGCTCTGCACCACATTTGTCTGGTAGCAAAAAAAAAAAAAAAATGGCAGCATCCCCTCCTGAGGAGCCGCTTCCAGGGCAGCAGGCAGGCCCATAGATTCAGAGGTTCAGGAAGAAGGGAACACAGACCTGGAAGGGGTCTTCATGTATTCATGCCAGTTATAGCAAGACAGACAACACTATCTGCTTTGGACCTTCAGCCAGACAGAGGCTGGGAGAAGGCCGGAGAGAGCTCCCTTGCTCTGGTGGATGGATGGGTATGCAGAGGACCTTTTTCTTCCCCCCTGAACATCCCTCCTCTCAGTTCCTCTCAGCCACCAACTTTTGTAACTCCAGAAGTGTTATAGTTGGGTGGTTTGATTCAAAGATAGTTATTTTTCTACTGCAGAAATGCCTTGGACAAAACCAGTTGCTCATTGAATCTTTGCCACAAAACGGAACATGCTCCCCCCAGGGGCAGGATGTGCCCACCCCTGTGCCCCATCTCCCACTGAGGCTCCCAGTGCTCAGCAGCCTCGCCCACCCCACCTGTGTGTCCTCAGGCTGCCCACTTCTCAAGAAGCAGACCTGCAAAGGCAGCCTGCTGCAGCCTCCACGAAGAGGGCTGCTACCCTGCTGCATGCTTGCTGAGAGGTGAGGCTGCTTTTCTCTAGGAATTCCAGACCGACCATCTACCATGACTAACAACAATGAACAAAAGGGCTTAGGGGTAAGAGCTACCTACAAAGACGTGTCATGGAAACCTTCACCATGCAATGCCTTGAACTCAGCTCTGGCTGCTCCCAAGAAAAGGTGGCTGGCTGGGAGCCTGGACACAAGCACAATGGGGCTGGTGGAGCCACTGTGTGGAGCTACTTGAATTATCACTGGGTCTTCATCAACTCCTTTTATAATACAGACCACTCAAGGGCTGAAGTGTTGGTAACCTTCATTTCGGTGTCCAATGCCTCACAGCAGCTGAGCCACCCTGAGATGCTTGTGGCCACATGATTGCCACAGTCAGAGCTTTGAAAGTCAGTACCAAATGAATGCATAATTGGACACCAAAAATCAAGTGTTACTTTCATGTTTCCTCACCCCGTCATCTCATTTCCTCCTGCTGACTCTGTGATGCCTACACTAAGCTGACCAGTCAGGCTGTGGCTGGGTGCATATGGATGCAGGCCAGCATCACTCTCGTTTTTTAAGATAGACCTACTCTGTGGACAGGAAGTGGCCTAGCTGCTTAGTTGTTGTAGCACCTACTGGCTGAATTTTTCTTTGCTAACCATTAACCAGGAAATTTGGCAAGGAGGACTCAACTCACTCAGTCAGTCCTCAGGACCAGAGTAAATTCTGCAAAATTCAGTACTTGAATGTACCTGCCTTACTGTGTACCAATTTACTGGGGTAAGAAAAGAGAGAGAGAGATGCTGGCTCCAGATCTCCACTCCATTCACAGATTATTTTGGAAATCCTGTAAGTCACACTTCCTGTTCTGGGTTTTTGTTGTTATTTACCTTTGGCTGATTCCTGCTGAGTGGGGCCAGTTCCTTGTCAGGCTCAGGGCAGGTGCCATTCTCAGGCATGGCCTCCTTTCCATCTAGCACAGCATCTGTATCTCTGTTCTGTCTCCTCCAAATCCAAGATGATTTTAATTAGTACAGACATGTACAGTCTACAATTAAAGAGTGATTTGTACTAATATGATTTTGATTCTTCCTCTTTGCTGTCCTTTCAAGACACTTGCTGGAAAAAGCTTTAATGCACTTAGTTTTCCTTTAGGTTTTCTATAACTCAGATGTAAAGGACTTTCTCTGTACAGTATATTATCCAGTGCATGTTTGTTCTCTATCCTGATATATTGAACACCACACAGTCGTGAACTCGTGCAGTGGGGATGCCCCACACCCAGACGAGGCCTCTAGCCCCGTAATTAAGGAAGACACTTTCCTTTGCTGTACTTGCTTGAGCAGTTTTATTGTCTGTACATGTGAGCTGTGTGAGATAGATGTGAAAAGTTCAAATGAATGCATTTTCCTGCCCCATGTATACAGAGCGTCATCTGTACAATGAGCTGTATGTATGAAAGCAAATGTACTTATTTATAAATGGTTAACACTTGGAAAAACTTGGTGTTGCGCTTTTCTCCTTCCATGATGCTCTCTCCAGGGAGTTGACTCCTAAGCTCACCTTTGCTGCCACTGCAGTGCTGAGGAGGCCACCCCCAAGGAAGAATTTGGCAGGTTAAGGCTAAGGCCAGATCCCTGGTGATTGCTTGTCTGTTGTGGGATGAGTCGCCCCTTCCTGCATCTATTCACCTGTCAAGTTAGCACTCCTTGGAGTTGGACACTGACGGGCACTCAAGGGAGCTGTGGGCACTAAAAAACGGTACCTGGGCCTGCTCAGCAAAGGCTTACTTGCTTCATAGCAAGAGGGGTTCTCTTCAGCAGAGGCTGTGCCGAGGGAGCACTGCACCCTTACCCTCTTGCATTTTTCATGGTTGAAACTGCTCCCAACCACCTTCCCAAAATGCAAGAGTGCAGTGGGTTGCCAGCCCTGCTGTCAGGTTTAAAGATGGCAGGCCCAAGGATGGAGGGGCATCCTGCACCGTAGAGCCAAAGGCTAACTTGGTCAAAGCTAGAGGTCCATGGCTTCCAGGGGTTTTGTTTTTCCTTCAGAAATCTGACAGGACTTCCGATCCTCACCACATAAAGAGCTAGGCCACTGCCTTGTGAATGGAGAAGTTGCAGGTTTCTTAAACCTGGCTTCATAGCTTTAAAAAAATAATAATAATAAAAGTGGCCCTGCAGCCTTTCCTGCCTGACCACAACCTCTTTGTCTACTTCAGGGACGAGCAAAGAAAGAGACCACTTCTTCTAAACATCAGCTCATGCTAAACAAACATTCCTGCTGGGAACCTACATCCAGTTCCCAAACAACCGAAGCCTGGGGAAGCAGGAGAATTTCAGGCTGTGCACGGCCATCCCAGCCTGGACACCAGAATCGAAGAGAAGAAATGACTCTGGGAAGAACTACCTGCTCAGCCTGAAAACTCAGTTATTTTTTAAAAATCCAAAATGGTTAAGTGATTGGCAAAAACCCAGCTTTTAAAGAATTAATGGGACATTGAAAGAAAGGAAGAGAGTAATGATTAGTTTAAAAAATACTCAGCCACTCAGAGTAGAAGCAAACAGTGAACTCAGCAAAAGTCTGTAGATTTTCAGAAGTTCCTCATTATTTTATTCCCTCATAGGTGCCTTTTAATAACTCTGGAGGTAGGCACTCCACTGTGCACATCTTTGGGAGTTGGACCATGCCTCTGGCTGCAGAAGGATGGATGAAACCAATATGGGGGCCAGAACAGGAACAGGGTGTTGTCTTCTTTCAACCCTAAAATCCAGGTTGGAGGATCCAAGTGTGGTGGCACACACCTGTAATCCCAGCAACTCAGGAGGCTGAAGCAGGAGGATTCCAAGTTATAATATAGCCTCAGCAACTTAGGTAAGACCCTGTCTCAAAATTTAAAAATAGGAAGAACTGAGGATGTAGCTCAGTAGTAGAGTGCCCTGGGTCCAGTTCCCAGTATCGGGGGTGTGGGGAAAAAAAAAGAGAGATAGAGAAAGGCTGGAGGACCTCAGTGACTGAGTCATTCCATTCCCAGGAATAAGGCAGGCCACTGAGAATAAGGCTGTCATGTCTAGAGGGCCTAGGTATCAGAGGGAAGTTCCTCTTCCCTCTTTCTCTCCCTCACAGAAAAGAACCTACTCACAGGCCTTCCTCATAAGCCATTCTCTTGAGATGCCCTTCATGCCCAGGCACAGTGGCCTGGACTTTACACATGTTCTCTGACATATTCCTCACATGAACCTCTGGCAGATGGCCCTGCTTTATGCAAAACACAAGAGCCAAAGCAGATCCTGAGAGTAAGTTACCCAAGGACCACCATGGCAAAGATGGGACTCTAAATCAGACCTGTCCCACTTCATAAGGAGCAATCTCAGAAAAGCAAGCAATCTTCATGACACCTAAAGGAGCATAGGCACTGGGTCAAGAAGGAGATCTTGCCAAATGCTGCTGTATGCTCCTTTGGAGAAATAACTGTGCCAAGGTCAAGGTCATTTGGGGATTCTCAGGGCTCCAAACCCAGAGAAAAGGTGAGGTCCTAGGTCATGTAACTTGAGATTTGCAGAGATGAAGGAGTAGTCCCCTGGGCTGGAAGGCAGTGTCCTCCGGTGACTGCGATCATTTGAATATCCACAAACACAAGGAGACTTAGGAATCAGAGGATATCCCAGAAAGCCAGAAATGAGACAGCACATAACCGTCACACAGCCCTGTGCTTGACTGAGCAACCAGCCTGTCCCAAGCCATGTGCCTTGAATGCTTCTGAGCAAATGAAGGTCCACAAGGAAGCCTTGATTCAGGAGGAAGATTAGATGCCCTCAGAAAGACCTCTGGGCTCTGGCTTCTGCACATTAGAACCAGCTTCAGCACAGAATAAAGTTCAACAAATTTTAGGAAGCAGGTGTTCATGTGACTTATTAGACGATTTACTGAGGGTCCCTTTAAATTATGAGTTCCTGAAAAAGTTTTTCAGTTGCTTAAATGACCAGGTACATAGTGCATAATGTGCACAGTGAAATTCCACCCCAATTTGCCATAAACATACTCCTGCCTGAGAGACATAAATTGCCATAAAATGGAATCTCAGCTTGTGATAAATAGCTATGCTCTTCTTAAGGATCAAAAAGACACATTAAAAAGGAAAAAGGTCAGGCTGGGGTTGTGGCTCAGTGATAAAGCCTAGCAGTCTCCAAGATGTGGCTTGAGTCCCCAGCACAAAGAAAAGATGGAAGAAAAAGAAGTCAATTGAATACTGTGCTAGGGGACACTTCTTGCTTTAGGACCTTATCAGGCTCATGGAGCTCCACCCTCCAGGCCATTTGCTCTGGCTGAGAGAAAAGTTTATCCAACACATGGAAAATTCCCCTCCACTGGGGCCAGACTGGACCTCACAGGGCCATTTCAGTCCTGTTCTGTGCCCAGCCTGGGGACGATTTCTCTCAAGGAGTAGAACTAACTTTACATATCTGACTGCTAAAAGCTCTGGCCCTTTTCACTATTGTCACGGCAAATGAAGATAACAGGCAAGTAGATTGCTGTAGATATTTATTGAATCATCTGTTACACCAACAGCACATGGTATGTCAAGAGAGACTGGCCACATACAAACAAAAGAAACCACATGTCGGCTGGGGGCCTTCTTTGGTCCTTAGTCATCCAATATACACTTTGGCAAATAGACCAGTTTACAGATTCTCATTCCAGATCTAAGGTTCCAGTTCTCTATGTAGCTTCTGGCAAGAGAGATACACAATTATGTTTTGGTAGTTTGTCCAAGGACGAGTTTCACACATGTAAACATAGACTACACAAATGTATGGCAGCTGATTAAATAATTGATAAGATCTTTGTCCTTGCAGAGTATACAACCGATTATTATCAGGGCAAGTGGAGAGGAAATGGGGAAAGAGGTCTGGGGAGGGTGCTGGATCACACGTACCTGCTCTGAGAAGTGACATCACCAAAAGTAGGACCCAATAATTGGCAAAAACCAATTATTAAAAATCTGAGCAGTAGCTGGGTGAGGTGGCACATGCTTATAACCTAGCAGTTTAGGAGGCTGAGGCAGGATTACAGGTTCAAAGCCTCAGCAATTTAGCAAGGCCTTAAGCAAGTTAGCAGGACTCTGTCTCAAAATCAAAAATAAAAAGGGCTGGCATGTGGCTCGGTGGTTAAGCGCCCCTGGGTTCAATCCCTGGTACAAAAAAGAAAAAAATCTGAGGAATAGATAAGGCCAGCCCATTTTCTCTAAGGCAGCATCTAGGTGTGAAAAGGGTAACTGTTAAATGTAGTCAGTTTAGAAATTTTATTAATTTTCTCACTTAAGTAAACTGTGACTGTCTCAAACTGTCAGGTTGCTTAGAGCCCAGAAAAAATGGAGGGGCCTTCCCAAGTCCAAGAAGCATCAGACGGAGGCTCTAAACATATTATTTCTAGAGCAAAGCCAAACAGTGACTCAGCTAACAACATCATAACACAAATTATGGGATGGGAATAAGGTCCAGACACCACAGAGGATTCTTCTCATTCTGCCCCAGTTCCAAATTCCTGAAAAGATGGGCCCAGGTGAGGGAAGACAGGGCTCATCCTCCAAAACAGAACAGGCAGTTCAAGCCAGAAGCATGCCACAAGCAGCGGCTCTTCATTCCAAAAAACTGCCCTCTGCCTCTCAGCGCAGTTCCCAAGCTGCCCACTGTGAGAGGAGCTCTGCAGGGGAGCCAGAGGACAGGAGGCCTCTCCTGCTTCCCATGCAGGCTGCCCCATCTCCAGGGCAAGTGTGTCTGAAGTCACATGTTCCTGTCCCCTCTCCCTCAAAGCTGTCCTGGGAATCGTGGGTTAAAGAGCAGGAAGGCTTAAGACTGCTGTGGGGTCAAAGCCAAATGGCAGTGCTTCCCAGGAGCTGGTCCCTCCCCTCTCCTGGGAAGCCTTCCTCTGATTAGAGGCATACTTTATACATAATATCACTTGCTCCACTGCCAAGGACTGGGCCAGTTTCTCCAACATGCTGCTCAGGCTGGAGGGACTCCTGGTTAGGATTCAGTTATACAAACAGCAGTCTTAGCTTTCCAGAACTATCCCTGAGGCCCTGCAGTTCCCCTGGCCTCACCCTAGCCATCTGCTGCCTGGAGGGTGGAGCCTGTCCAGCTCCTGTGGGGAGCTCTGCTTCTGCATCCAGGACTGAGCCCCAGGCCCCCACCAAAGCTTTCTGCATGTGAAGGGGAACAGGGAACAATACCTGCACAGGACATCTATAGCCACAGCCACAGTGAGGGAGGGAAAGCAGAGGACAGCCCTAACCCCAGAAGCCACCTAAAAGACACCACTACACCCACACTCCCCACCATGCTGCCTGAGTCTTCCCCAGGTTCTGAAGACTCAGCCTCAGCAGGGGTGAGCCACAAGACGCCTATGGGAACTCCACAAAATTGAGAGAGCCGCCCCCAAGCGGCCTCTGCATGAGACAAGATGGAGTCGGGCCATCACTGGGAGCTGGGGCTGTCTCCCTCAGTCAGGGTCTTGAAGTCCATGGAGAGGGCTTGTTCTTCAGCCTGGGGAGGCCGCTTCCAGTCAGCTTGAGCCAAGATGTAGAGCACAGTCACCCCGAAGCAGGCCAGCAGCAGGCCCAGCACGTTGGCCAGGACCCCTTCAGGCTGAAATGTGCTGTACTGGCTCCTACAGGGAAGGAGAGAAGGGAGAAGCCACCCAAGGGGTCCCAGTTAGGCCAAATGCCATTCTCATCCTGGGCCTTAAAGATGCCACAGGTTTGCCAGCACCAGCCCCCTCTAACTACTCCTAAGTCTCTAAAAGGCTGGCTTAGAAAACAAATGTTGAGGGAGGGAGGTTCCATCTTTGTAGGCAGCTGTGGCTCTGCCCTCTCCTGTCCTAGGACGCTCACCCGAGTTTAAACAGCAGCGCTTCCTTCAGGCCCAGCAGGGCTGTTCCTACAGAAAGGAGGAAGATGGTGGCACCAAAGAAGATGTGCTGAGGGCGGTAGCGGCTCCGCAGGGAAAATGAAGCTCCAGGGAACAGGAAGAAGCTGAAGCCCACGAACCACTAGTAAAAAAGGAGAGGCAGTGTTGGACCATGCGCTGGCCACGCACCTAACCAGCAGGAGGACACCAGGGCGACCCCTTCTTCCCCTCTTGAGGACTGTTAAGGACAGGGAATGGGTCCTGCCCCCAATGATTGAAGTCTCTGACCCATAGCAAAAGTTGGTCATTCTGAGAACTCAGCTGGCATGTGACCAAATACAGTGCCAAGTCAGCGGGGAAGGGTGCTGGGCCTGGGGCCCCTGGCCCATGCAGTCCTAGGATCACACCCCTCCCGCATCTGAAGGTGATGTCCAACCAAACTAAGCAACTCTCAGGGCACACTCAGCACTGCCTCTCCTCCCCCTCCCTGTCCCTTGCCGCTGGACCTGGAGATGGGGTGCTGGAGGGACTCACCTGCACAAAGTAAAGAACAAAGACAAGGATCCCGAACCAGCTGTGCAGGCTGTACAGATCAGCATAGCTCTTCTTCTTATGGTAATCGAACACCGCCACCAGGCCTGGACCAGAGATAAGGGCCGTGTGAGGTCAGGGTGGGATGTGGAAAAGAGAGTGGGTGGGATGACCTGAGGGACACTGGATAGCCAGAATTTCTGGGCTTTGGTCCAGCCCAATGACAGCCAGCACCAAGTGTCCCTGCCAGGGACGGTATTGGGGAGAGGACCAGGGGCAGGGCCATAGGGTTCTGGAGCAAGGAATGGTGTGTACCCAGCAGCTGCCTCCCAGCTGAAGCAGTGGGCGAGGAGAGGAAGGCACACCAGGACTCACCAACCAGGGCGATGATGAACGCAAAGACATGCAGTAGCCCGTGCAGGGCCTTAGTGGTGCGTTTGGCCTCTTTCCTGAAGACACGGTAGACCAGCAGGGCTGTGGGAAGTAGGAAGGGAAAACTAAGTGTGTGGCCTGCGCTGGACAAACAGCATGAAGGGCCACGTGGCCGGAGCATGAGCTGAGTTACAGCTTGTCAAGTTTGGCCCCCAACAGGAACTACAGGAGAAAACAGGACTCCATGGGACCGTGGGAGCTCCTGACCTTTGCAGATGGCACTGCCCTCTCCAGCTGGGTCCACCCTTCACACACATACCTGAGCACACTCAAGCATGCTGGGAGGCTGTGCCACAGCTCTTGCCACAAAGGGCAACAAAGGTGGGACTGGGCCCTCAGCCCTCATCCGGAGCAATTACTGGCCCAGTGGACACCCATCCACATCCTGCCTGCAGATGTCCTGTGAACTCATTCATTCAGGTGCTTTGGGTTCATCAAACAGTGGCAACTAGCTTCTGAACTGACCTTTTAGAAATATCACTCCTCAGAGTCCAATACTGAAGCCTGACCTGTCACTATTTATTTATTTATTTATTTATTTATTTATAGTTGTAGTTGGACACGATGCCTTTATTTTATTTATTTTTATGTGGTGCTGAGGATCAAACCCAGGGTCTCGCATGTGCTAGGCGAGCGCTCTACCGCTGAGCCACAACCCCAGCCCCATGACCTGTCACAATTTTTAATATGAAGTTTCCTCATTCCCAAACCGAATCCCCACTGCATCCAGCAGGTAGGCTCAGGTCTCATGGGGAATACCTCTGGGGACATGCTGCTGAGGAGTGGCTATCACCAGGACTGCCTCTAGGAAGAGCGCAGGCCATGCACCACCTTGCTCCCACCCCAGATGGAGGAGCTCTAGCCGGGCCAAGTCCAAGTGCAGCAACACACATGCACAATCCTAATATTTCTTTTCCCGATTCCCAGTCACTGATGAAGATGGCTCAGCTCCCAGCCCAGGACCTGGCTCTCTGCTCTAGAAAACACCCCACCCCCGGGAGATGAAGCAAAAGGCAAAAAGTGCTAGGACAGCTGGAGAGCGACTGCCACCCACCAGCCTCGGTGCCAGATTGAACTGTCTCCCCAGGCTCTAACCCAGCTCTAACCCGGCTCTAACCCAGCCCCCGCTCCATCTTTTCTAGAATCTTTGATTTGTCTAGCTGGAAGAGACCTCAGGGGTAACAGGATCCCTCTCCCTATGACAGCCCCAAGCCCAGGCACAAAGGAGCAGCTCCCCACAGGACTTACCATCTCCCTGCAGGAAGATCATGCCTATGACCATGCAGAGCGGGTGCACGTTAAACTGCAGGGTCCCCTCCCAGGCAATGCCACCTCGGTACAGACCCAGCCAAGCACCAGTCATGGCCACCACAGTCAAACCCAGCAGCTGGGAGAAGGCCACATAGTAGGGCAGCGCACCAGGGGTGGACACAGGGCCAAGGCCACTCTCCATGCTGAGGCAGCCACTGCAAGAAAGAAACAGAGCTCAGAGGAGTCACCCACAACCTCCAGAAGTGGCATCCCACCTCCACATGCCACCTCACCCGTCTCCCCTGTCCTCAAACAGAGCTCACTCACTCTCCCACCTCCAAGATCCCTTCCTGCTACCCTCCTGGAGCAGGATCCCTAAGTCCCAGGAGCAGCCCAGCAGGAGGCCCAGCCTTCTCAGGAGACAGACCTGACTTGGGTTCCATGTGTAAAGAAGGTGCAAAGGAAGACACCCCAAGTTCTTGTGGGAGCACAGGCCTCAGGTGAGAGCTGTATGTCCTCTCATGAGGTCCCCAGTATTCTCAGGTAGGGTTTACAGACCAATTACAGAGAAGTGAGCAGATTCCTTGAAGGTTCAGGTTAGCTGAACCTTCTTTCTCCAAACGAATGTAAAAATACTTCTGGGATGAAAAATGGGCTCCTCCTACCCCCTACCAGGTTCTAAGCTCCTAGCTGGAGATGAGGAGTCTTCTCTAGCCCACCATCCTGAGAGCCAGCCCCACACCCCACAGCAGGCTCCTCGTCCTGTAGAATAGCTGCCCTGGCCCTGCTGTGCCAGCCAGCAGGAGCCTGGGGCAGCAGAGTAGCCTCCTTCCCTTCCGGCCCTATCCCGAGCCAGGTGGGAGCAGGGCGCTTTCCTCCCTCGGGCGAGGTTTCCAAAACTGAGGGCACCAGAAAGGCAGCCCTCGTGTCTTCATGGACTCGGTGGACCTGCAGGCTCTGGGACAACCTGGCTCAGGAGACCAGGTCCATGTGTGCTCCAGCTCGCCACGCACGGCAGCCCTGGGGCCAGCTCTCCTCCCCGCACTGTGCCTCTCCCATCCCCATGGGAATGGGCATGCTCTGGCCATGGCAGCCAGCGACAGGAGGAGGGCAGGCAGGAGGGGAACCAGCCTGGCCCTGGCCTCCTCTCCTTTTGCCTCAGTGCCAGCAGCACATGGGCCCCACAGAAAGGTCCTGCCATGCCTGGACATTGCCACTGCCACCATGAGCTGACATGAGGGCACCAGCCTATTGCACCCTCCCCCAGACTGTCACCCTCTCACCTCCCCCACCACTCATCTCTCTCTCCCAGTAGCAGTGGGTGACATCAGTGACAGAATGTGGCTGGCAGTCCCTCTGGCACTACCACAGGGTCTAGCCCCCATCCTGCAGAGCTCAGGAAAGAGTCTGCAGTCTCCCCTGGGGCTCCGGCTTCACCTCCGCTCCCTGGTGCCCTGCCATGCCTGACAGCCGATGGCAACCGCACCGGTTTGAAAAAAAGGAGGCGGCTAATAATGTGACTCACTGAGGCAAAATATGGATGAGTGGAAAAAAGAAATCACATCATCAACGTTTGATTTCTATCCTTACTTTTTTTTTTTTTTTTTTTTTTGCAGTGCTGGGGATTGACCCCAGGAGTGCTCTACCAGGGAGCTACACCCTAGCCCTTTCTTTATATGTTTTATTTTGAGACAGGCTCTCACTAAGTTGGTGAAGCTGGCCTCAAACTTGTGATCCTCCTGTCTCAACCTCCCAAGTCTCTGGGTACACCACCATTCCCATATGATGCATTTTTAAAAATAGAAATGGGATCTTACCATTTCCTTCGGTGTGATTTTAACATAATGGTATATCATGCGTACTTCTCATGCCCGTCGATATCCATCTACCTCATTTCACTAACTTCACACTAACTATTCTCCTAGCCAACCTCAGCCCCCAGCTGTTCGACGGGGACTGGATTTCAGTTTTTCTCCAGATAAACACCACCAGGTGATCATCTCTGCACGCTTGTGTGAGACAGGGCCAGGTTCCTTCTCAGGTTTTTGATACACTCTGTAAAATCATCTTCCAGAAACAGCCCTGATTCATGCTCTCACAGTGTGCAGGCCAACGATGAATCCTATTTCTGGAATTCTTGCCACTGATCCTATCCGTCACTATACAGGTGACTCCAAAATTTAATGCCAGTTTTGTCCTCCTCCATATTCAAACCCCACTTCTAATGGTCCACTAGAAATCTGTACCTGGACATTTACCAACACTTCAAACTCATCCAAGACCAAACTCCTGTCCCATTGTAGTCTCATCCCCTCATGACCCCATTAGCCATGGGGCTGCCCCTCCTGGTCTGACCCATGCACCTTGGCCCCTACCCTGGCCATGCAGCCCAGGGGCTCCGCCAGGTCTCTGCCATCACTTCCCTCCCAGCCATCTTGCTGCCACATTAAGTCAGGGTCTACGGCTTTTCTCTTCAATCTGCCTGACACACCAAGGACAGACCCAGTTCCCTAAGTCCTGTCCCCTGCCTGCTGTATCATGATCCTAACTCAGTTTCCACCTCTACAGCCTTACTGTTCCTACCAGGTCACATGGAGGAGACCCTCAGGGCTCCCGACTCCCAACATAACCTGCTGTCCTTCCTCCCTCCTCTGGGCCAGCTGCTCCCAGCTCCCTGCACAGGCCCCAGATTCTCTCCAGGCCTTTCAATGGCATCTCACTCCCACTCTGTTCCCCGTGCCCAACACTGGCCCCTTCTCTTTGTCTCCCAAGGTTCCCCAGAGCTTCCTTACCCTTTCTGGTTCTGTACTAGGTCAGTCTCGTGGTGCTTCTCTGCTGAAGTGCTCTGTCCTTGGAGGTAAGGAGGCGCCTTACTCTTCTTTGTGACTCCTGGAGTCCCTAACACTTTACCCCAACTCTAACAGGAAAAATGGACTAAAGGAGGAAAGGCTGTCCTCTGGTCGCTTGTCCTGCGTCCTCCTCTGCAGGTCACTGCCTCCCTTATTAGATTCATCCCCAGAGAGCTCAGAGTACAGACAGAATCTGATTATCTCTGAATTAGGAAGAACAGAAGGAACATCACCCCAGGCAGTCAGGCAGAGCTGCCTGGACTTCTTTATGAATGCAAAGGGCAGGGCTGGGGCGCAGGGGCGGGCCTCACTCCAGGGTCATTTGCTTCCCCATCCCAGCCAGCCTCCTCGAGACAGGCAGGACCTCAAGGGAGGTTCTCCTCAAAAGGTGATGACCAAGCACATGGCTTTGCCATCCTACACTGCAAACTCATTCCTGGGTTCCTTGGGTTTGCACCCTCCATATTAGGGTGAGACAGCTTGTGTGCATCAGGAGGGAGGGCCTCCAACAGCCAGTGAGCCCCTTACTCTGTACCAGGTCCCATTTTCTCTCAGTCCTCAGCGGTGACACTGAGAACATAATAGAAGCATTACCCCAGTTTGATAGATGATGAAATTAGGGCTCAAAGATCATAAAGAGCAACCCCAAAATTACCATCAGCAAATAGCAGCTCCACTCAATTGTTTATTGAGTGCCTACTGTATATCAGGACTGGTAGATGCTGTAGAGGACATCCCTACCCTCAGGGGGGCTTGCAGGCAATGTGCAGCACAGAGACAGATGAAAAGGGGAGAGCAGTAAGAATTCAAGCTGTCCTGTTTGCACACAGAAGAGGGCCCCTCCTTTAATAAAGTGGCACACTCCTGAGTCTCCTGCTGGCCGAAGTGACCCTGTGCTTTCCAACACCCAGTAATTTTAATGGGTTAGTACTGTCACATTTTCCTAATACTGATGTCAGTCAAAGATCTGAGACTTTGACCCTAAACCTTGTTGAGAAAGTCACCTTGACACAGCCTGGTGATGGTCTTCCCCCTCCCATGACAGCTTCCTGGTTCCTGTTCAACCTTGGTCCCCAGGCACTTCAAGGGCCTGGAAGTGGCCCTCTCCACCCCAAAGGTATGCTCTGCCCAGCAGACTGGTCTTGCAACTAGAGGTACTCACGCTGCCCTTTATGTGGCCACTCTCCTTTTTCTGTAAGAGCACAGGGTGGGGGTGACAGATTTCTGGCAGCTTCTAGAAAACTGGGCTGTGACAAACACACCCCCAGCACACAAACTGCAGCCAGACTCCACTTAATGCAATCAAACAGGGACAGAGCTTCCCCCAGGGCTTAACCTACGCTGCTAAGCCACAAGCTCCCTCCTCAAACCCACTGTGTCTTATTAAAAGGCGACCAGGCCTAATCTCATTATTAGGGACCAGACACTGTACACTTTCTACAGCCTGGGGCAGAGAGGATAGAGGGAAGCGTTCCTCCTTATCAACAGGGTTTTGAGTTAGATGAAGGAGGGGACGATCTTTTGATGGGTGAAAACAGCTGGCTTGTCCCAGAATGTGATGAAAGAGAAGGCAAAGGGGCATTTTCTTACAACTCCACACCTGAGGTACCTGAGGAAGAAAGCAGGGCTTGAAGTCACCATCAGGTTTGAGTGGCTCCTAATACTTAAAAAGCAAAAAGATTTTCATCTTTGTTAAAGTCAAGAGGGCTGGAGACGTAGCTTGGCAGGGGTGGAGGAGGTGGTTACAGAAGAAAAGATGAATTTTTAGGGTCAAAGAAAATGTTTTAATTTTTAATTTGGTCTGGATGACATTTGTGTCTATACCAACACAGATACAAAATAGACCGTTATTATTTGTTTTATGTAGGAAAAGGCCCATGAAAGTCACAATTCAGCCTAAATCACAAAGTTGTGATTTCAAAGCCACTCCACTGTGTTCCCAAACAAACCAAGTCCCCTGTCTAGCCCTGATTCCTCATCTGTGAGGTGGGGGGATATTGAGAACTACCTTACTGGACAGTAGAAAGATTAAGTGGGAAAAATATACACGAGTTCCTAGCACAGTGTCTGCTACATGGTAGGGGCTCAGTCAAATACTGGTCTAATAAAAACTAAACCTGACCCTAATGGCCTCTTCAGGTGAAGTCACATGTCAGCAGCAATGTATATACCAGGTTTGGGGCCCCAGAATAGATGACAGCTAACAGTAGGACTCCCTCTAAAAAATTCACACTTCCCTTCTGCTTCCCACCAGCCTCCCACACTCCTGGAGCAGAAACTCCTGGAGCAGGGGAGCAGGAAGCCTGGTCTGCTTTTAATCTGTGATGTTCTATATTTTCAAAAATCGGTTATGGATTGATTAGGAAGCAGTGAAGCTGACTTTTGGATGCCGTTCCTTTCTCCTGACTGTCCACCAACACAGCCCGATGCCTCACAACCTGTATTAGCAGAAAAGCCCAGGTTAAGCCTGCCAAGAGAAGGTGGCAGGGCAAGCTGTGGGCGGTTCTACCTCTGGTTCCAGAAGCACCTCCTGCAAGGGGGTGGGGTTGGAGCCGCCCTGCATTTTCCTGTCTCTGACCAATTTCAGTGGAGAAATCAAGGCAGCTAGAGTAGGTGGTACAGCTTTGGTTTTGTTTTTTCTTTTTTTTTTTTTTTTTTTTCCATTTACTATGAAAAGAAAGAGTAGAATCCAGGAAACCTAAGATGGAACTTCATTTAATGAGTCTTAGAAAGCATTCAAAGACTGCCAAGGTGGAAAGATGAGAGGAGAGGGGCAACCCGAAGGAGAAGAGACGGGAAGACATGCCAGGGGTCCCAGAGTCTATGTGGACCCCCGTTCTGTGACTGTGATGCAGCGCCCGAAAGGGCAGAGAAATGGCCCCGCTGTCACCACCCCAGAGTCAAAGGCAGCTGCGGATCCCTCCCTCTCCCCGAGCAGTTCTGCAGCCCCTGTGTCCACCCGTCAGGGCCCAGCACGGCCAGCCGAAGGAGCCAGGCTCTCCCAGTCTGGAACCCCCCACCCTCACTCGGAGCTGGGGTGTCGGAGGAGACAGAAAGGATCTGCCGCTAGACATTTCAGCCCCAGAGCCGGCCATGGGAAGAGGCGGAAGCCCGGGTTTCGGGTTTCGAAGAACAGTCGTGGCAAACGCTGGTCCACCCACTTCCACCCGCCGTGTCCTAGAACGCGGCTGCGGATCCCTGCTCTAAACTCGGGGTCCCGGAGTCTGCGTTCTAACTTCAGCAGCGACTCGGCCCAGGGACTGCCCGGGGCCGGGCTCTGCCCGGGCGTCAGGAAGGAGCTGGATCGGCTCTGTGCGCCCCGAGCTGCGCCCGGCGGCCTCTCGAGGGCGGGGAGGTAGGACTGCACCTGAGTCCGGTGTGGCGGCAGGTGAGGGCGAGAGAGGCCCGCTGCGGCTCGGAGAGCCTGGCCGGCCAGGGCGCGGGCGGCCCCCAGCAGCCTGGGCTCACCCGCGTTCCCCGTCGCGCCGGCCGCGTCCCCCCCGCCGCCTACCTGGTCCCGCCGCGCGGCGCCGCCCACCGGCCTGCGAGCTTCCCCGCGCCGCGCCCGGGCCGCTCTGCCGGTTCCGCGGGCCGCACGGGCCTCCCAGCTGGCACGCGGGCCTCAGCGCGACGGCGTCGCCATGGCGACCGGGAGGCGTCGGCGGCGGCGGGTTGGCCGCGGGACTGGCGACGCGGCGAGTGTCACCGAGGCCGGAAGTGCCCGCGACTTGCCCGCACCCCGGGGCGGGCGGCCACCCGCTGGGCCGCCCCGCACGTGCTGGGCCCCCCCCCCACCCGTTCCGGGTCCGGCTTGGCACTGGCCCCGCCGGCGGCCACCGCGGCCACCCGGACCCCGGCGTCGGGACTCGAGTTCGGGTAACCTTCGGAACCCGGTTCTCGACCTGCCCTCCGGGGTCCCCGCGTTGGGCGTGTGTCGAACTTGTGACCCTGAGGGACGGGAGGGCGGTGACGGGCGAAGCTGAGGGAAGGGGCAGCCGGGTGGGCCAGGCCGCGGCGGGACGCGACCCCCGGCCAAGGGGTGACAGTGCGGGGCGCGGAGAACGGCCGCCCCGGCCAGGCCTCGTCTCGGCACTTCCCGATTTCCTGGCTCGTGTTCTCACTCGGCGTCCTCCAGCCTTCGCGCCTCCCCTCTCTCGCCCCGCCAGGGCTCTGGAGGCCGCTAGATGTCAGACGCGGCCCAGGCCTTGGCCCGCGCCGCAGCTTCCTTCCCCAGCCCCAGCGGGGGAGGCTCAGTTTACAGGAAAAAAAAACACCACACACACACACACACACACACACACACACACACACGTTGTTGACAGGTTTTGCTGCTATCAAAGACAGCTAGAAACTCTGCATGAGATTCTCTTTCTCTCCCTCTGCCTCCTCCTTCCCCTCCTACACCTTCCTTCACACACAGGCTCTGACCAGCCTCTCATGAAGGTCAAGACCTTGCTATCCATCGGCTCCCCTTTTGGCAGCCTGATCAAAGCCCCATAGTCAGGAAATGTTTGGGGTAGATAACAGGTCCCGCTCAGACTTCCTGCAAGCTGAGAACAAAATGCCTGGCCAGACTCACCAAAGGTCCAGGAGTAGGAGGGTCCAAACCAACCTCAGCTTAGGGTTGGTCTGGCCTTGCCCACCTGCCCTTCCTCACCCAGGTTGTGGGAGGCAGTCCTTGGAGCTGCTCAGCCTGGGGACTTCATACTGGCAGGGTACAGAACTTCCTGAAGGACCCTGGGGACCTGGAAACCCCTCACAGGGAGAACCTATGGCAGGACACACCTTTGGACCAGGCACACAACCCTTCCCCCACCACACTCACACATACACACGAGTGACCAAGATTACACCATCTAAGAATAGGAATTCTGTTAGGGGAACTTTTAATTTGGAGGAAGTTAATGGACATTTTAAAGTAGGAAACAGCTTCCTTAGTGTGCAAACAGGCAAACAGCAGGCACAATGCATTGAGAATGGAAGGTCGAACTGAGCCATTTTTTTCATTGTCCCTCAGTGTATTTGGGCTTGGGAGTGTGGCCAGGCTTGGCAGGACAGAACTCCACTTCAGTGCTGAGCTCTGGGCTAATGTGCATGGATTTCAGCACCTCAGGAGAGGCTCCTGCTAGGGTGCAAAGGTCCCTCCTACTACCAGAGCCCCAGACTGCAGCACTTTTCTCTGAGGAGGGACAATCACCCTCAATCAGTGTTCTCAGGGGCCAGCTTAATGTGGGGGAGAGGAAGACCTCTACATCAGGCACATGGAGACTCAGCCCACTAAAGAGCAGGTGATCCCCTCAAGGTGCTGCCCCAGCCAGACACTCAGACCACCTTCCTCCTTTCCCTGCTAAAACTCCTGCCTGCAAACCTGAGAGGTGTGTGTGCCTATGGCAGGAAGGCCAGGAGGAGAGTTCCCTTATTGCCCCTTCTTGGGTGACCCAAAGATGTGGAACATCTTCAGAATGCTGAACATTCTGTCTGTGGAAACCCCTTCCTTCCTACACTCAGAGCTCTGCCAACCTTTCTGTTCCCCAGAGGAACCAAGTCCACTGTGACCTCTCTGTGGAATTTGCTTCCACGATCAGCACTGGGCTTATGCATTCAAGCCTTAACTCACACAGAAGGCTTTCCCTGAGCACAAGCATGGCAGCTGGGGCAGAGGTTGGAGATGTCAGCCCTTCCTGGACAACCATGGGAGCCTCCTTGAGCACACCTCATCTCTGACCAAAAGCATGCAGGAGCAGAAGTACCAAGCACTGAGAAGAATGGATCTTACAATCAGAGACCCAGAGACCATTCCTCAGATCTACCTCTGTCTGGCTAATCGTCTTTCCCCAGGGTTACCAGATTCAAAAAGTAGAGGGGAAGACAGTAGGACTCCCATTAAATGTGAACTTTTTCAAATGTTAGCATGACTATATCCCAGACACTACATACAATATACTGAGGATTTATTCCTCAAATGTAACTAGATGTTCTTTATTTTCTGTGACTACACTTGCTCCTGTGTGGGAAAGACAAGGAGAGGGGCCAGGGGGCTGAAACAGTCTCTCAATCTGGTCTCATCAAACTGGGTGGCTCCTGCCATCTCCCAGTTAAGTGTCATCCAGCACATTTCAGGTGGAGTCCTCAACCTCGGGCTGCAGGGGGTGCACAAGGCACAAATGGAGTCCCCAGTCCTAAGGCGCTGTAAGATTCAAACACACAGTTTGACTCTGGGTGCCAGGCACTAGTCAAGACACTGAGGGTGTAGCAACACAGGACAGGCCCAGTCCTGTCTTCACATCTTCACAAAGTCATACAAGAGACTCAGGGAAGTGCCTCTTAAACCATTCTCTGTCCAATCCCAAGTCTGTCTGCCCTTCAGAGGGTTTCCCCCATGGTGATAGTGCATAAAGGGACCCTTAATGTAGACAAGAGGGTCAGGGAAGGCTTCTGGAGCTGTGTACCAGAGAATTCTACTGCTACAAGATGACCAGGTATTAACTTGGCAACAAGACAGGCAGAAGAAACATAGAAGACCAGGTGAAGGCCTGACCTGTCACCCTGGGACTCCCGGGCTTATTTGCATGAGGATCCCCTGGAACCCAGATTGTACAGGGGGCATGGGCCACCGGCTGCAGGAATTCACATGTATAGGCCAAAGACTGCATCAGCTCTGAGAGGCGGGCCCTTCCCTCAGATGTCCCTGATGAGTAAGCAGCCTTCAACCCAGGTGGCATCATCCTCAGGCCGGCTCCCAAGGCACTTGGCTACTTTGTAAATTAGGACTATGAATCACCCAGGGAGAAAAACCTATCTTCCAACTTTGGGAACAGTGGAGGTGACCAGAAAAGCAGCTGACTCTGGCAGGAGCAGCCCAAGCATCCACTGGAAAAGCAACCATGGTGGCAGGAGTGGAGCAAGGAAGGGCACCAGCTCAAAAGCTCCCAGATCCATCAGGGAAGGCAGTGAGCCATCTAGGACCTTGGTATGTGAGGGGATTGGAGCTAAGGAATGTCAAACCCACCCCTGTTTGATCCCAAGGCTGGTCCAGCCTGAGAAAACAAGACTTAGATAAGAGACAATAACAAAGCTGACTCTACAGAACCAAGACCCAGGAGAAGCCACAGGGTCAGGACATTCAGGCCAACCTCCTCTCTACTGGGCCCTGAGTTGTGAATGGATAAGCAGGGCTGGGGACCAGCCTAGTGCGGGAGGTGGTGAGGCAGCGCCTGGTAGGCCCCTGAGACAGAAGGCAGCGGAGTAGGGGACTTTCCCAGCCTCAGTTTGTTTCTGTGGAGGGAGGAACCAGGAGGGCATCCTTACTCTTCTCCGTCACCCTCCCTCCCCTCTCTTCATTCCTCACTTCCTTCCTTCCTTTCTTTCAAGGAGGGTTTATTGGGCACCTGCTATGTGCCATGCATTGTTCTAGGCTCTGGAGAGACAGTAATAGAGAAAACAGACACGGACCCTGCTTCCCTTGCCTGCATGAAGAGAAGACTGGGAATTAAAACAGCAAACTAACAAACAATTTTATTCAGTGATTTGTACATCTGCCACCCCCCAACACACACACACATACACACACACACACACACACAGCCCTAACTGCATGAGGCTCAATTGTCAGGTTTCAACACAATAAGTGCTATGAGAAAATAATAAAACAGGAGCAGGTTATAGAAGAGGGGAGGTGGGAAAATGTTGAGGGGTGCTGAGGAAGCCTGTGTGAGGGAGAGGACCTAGGGAAGGTAATTCCAGTAGAGGGCAGTGGAGGGCAAAGGCCTGGAAGCAGGAATGTGCACATCTGTCTCCTTGCTGCCCTGCCTGTGGCCACTCCTCTCCACCCAGCAGAGAAGCCAGTTGAGTGAACAGAGAGGAGGCAGAAATGTAAACATGACATTAAAGGGTAGAGGGGCAGGTGCCAGGTGTGTGGCAGGGACCCCACCTGTGATTCTTGGGATGTTCAAGACGTCCCCACAGACCCATAGTTGTAGTTGCGTCTGACCACAGCCACTATCTGCTAGAGAAGCCACACATTGGGCCACCATCAGTAGGGCGCAGCTAGGCTCCCTTTATCCAGCCCAGATATGCCCTGTGGCTGGGGACGGCTGAGCAGGATGCCCTGGAGCCCTGGCACCACACTCAGCCTGCTGTCTAGGAAGGGAACCATGAGAGCTGTGTGTGCCAGTGGAGTCCTCAGTCCCCACCTCCCCACCTCTCCCTGAGTTGTGGTCAGTGGGTCGATTAATGTTGAAGACCTGTTGTGAGCGCTGGGGACATTATGAAGAGCAGACAAGCCTCTAAGCCAAGACAGCAAGGGTGTGAGGATGCAGCTCTGCTCAGGATGACCATAGCCTTCGGTGGTGTCAGCAGATGCATGGAGGGAGGGGAGGGAAGGAGCAACTGATAATGACCACTATTTGATCACCTCCACCAACCAGCCTTAAACAGCAGGGCTGGACTCCTGCGCTTTGTCCAAAGCCTGGGACAGCTTGAGCATTCATCTTGGCTGCAGGAGCCATCCCAGCCCTGGCTGCACACCCCTGGTTCTCCGCCAAGCTCCCCATTCCAGGATGGAGTGAGGAAGATGTGGTGGCCTCTCTGAGCCCAAAGTTCAGAGTGACCGAACAACCTGGAGGATGCCCTGACCACACTGTGGGCGAAAACACAGGTGGCATTTCCTACTAGCTCTGTAGCCCCCTCTTCCCAGTCAGAACCACAGCTGTACCCGGAAGAGCAAAAAGATGGGACTGCGACATGAGGCCCTGCCTCCAGTGTGCTCACCTGGCCTGCTGACTTCCAAGGCCACACAAGTCAGCAGCAGATTGTCCCAGTCAGAGGACCTTTCCCTGCTCTGCTCCCTCCCCCACCTCCATCCTTTATGCTTTTCTTGACCTTGACCCTGGCCATTGCCTCCAGTAAGCCTAGCTGGTCAGGTGGTCCTTGTTGAGAGGTTAGATTCAAGGGCATCTTGACCTTATCCCACAGTCTTCCTCACCCAGGAAGCCACACTCAATCCCTCTAGCCCGTGGGAGAACCTAAGGTGGGCTTGAGCCAGGGGCCATCACAGCCCTCAGCCTCAGTCCCACCCAGTCCAGGTATCTCCTCTGGCTTCATCACCCTTGTGAAGTTGTCCTTACATCAGGCTGTAAGGACACAGCAGCTGTTCCTGGAGCAGGATCTCGGGAAGACTGGGTGGGTGCGGTTCAAGGCCTCGCCTCAAAGCCTCAGGGCCATGTAAATTTCTCTAGGTCTGGTTCTTAGGTTGGGGCCCAAGGCTGTTGGAAGGCCAGGGTACTACTGAAGACTCTTCAAATCAGGATCCATTCCAACTCTGTGAGTTCTGTTTCACAGCTTGGGGGGATAGAGCACGTTCAAAAGCACATGACTGAGTGCTCTCCTCCACCCTAGGGAGTTCTTCTTCCATGATCCCCCTTCCCCTGATCAATCCTGGCTACTTCAGGTCATCATGGAGTAAACCCAGATGGACTTCTCCCCTGCACACCACCAGTGCAGCAGCCCCTTGCCCTTCCTCTGCTATTTGGAGCCCAGGTGGCTATATCAGCATTGGCCACATGCAGTGGCCTCCCCTAGCCCAAGCCCATCTAGTTACTCCCTGGGAGGTTCCTCTGAGAAGCTCTCAGCCCTTTCTGCCAGCAGACCATCCAAAAGGTCTAAGAAAGGAGGGGTCTCATCTTAGACACCTTTCTTCTCCTGGTGCATGTGTCAGTCACTCCACCTCACTCTAGGGAGTGACATGCCTGACCTCTGCCAGGCCACAGAAGTCGGCTGACATCCCCTTGGCATGAACTTTTTGCCTGGCGTCGATCTACGCAAAAGGCCCTCTCAAGATGTGCTTCTCGGACAACGCAAACGACTCCAAGTGAACCAAAACCATGATGTCACCTTCTCCCACCAGCATCTCCTTTCACCCACCATGGACGCCTGCTGGTAAATGTGGTTATTGAGAGTGTGAGGAACAGGGTTGGGCAGGCCAGGCTGGGGGCAGAGCTGGCAGTAGGGATGGAGGCCCTGTGAGAGCTGAGGTGTGGGCCCCAAAGATGGATTTGCATCCTCTGCTCTGGGTCTCCTGATGAAGTCAACAGGAGGTATCCTCCCCAGCCCAGCAGGAAGGGGAGCCAGCCTGACCCTCAACTCTGATGGTGGCTGTCCCTCTCTCCTCTCCCTTCTCTGTGGGTCCCCTGTTTCTGTCTGGCTTGCCACACCTCTATTCTGTCTCTTTCAGGGTCTCTCTTTCAGTCTCCTCTACCTCTCTTCCTTGCTGAGCTGAAATTCCCAGGGGGATTCTGGGAAGCAGATTATAATCTCTGCCCTTCAGCCTGTGAGCACTTACTTCATCACCCTTGTGAAGTTGTCACAAGTTTCTGGTCCCTGTCTGGGAACAATGAGTAAGATGCACACGACCAGAGTGAGATGGCTGTGCTAGGCTGGAGCCACGGGGCATTCCAGAAGGAGAAGGATGGGGGGATCACGGGCCCCTTTACACAGGCCTTCAGTGGGCAGCCTCCTGTGTGAAGACCACTGAACTGTTGGTATGAAAATGGAAACTGGCTAGAGCTCAAACATGTTTTAGCAAGTAAGGACATTTTAAAATTGTATTTATTCTCACTACCATGTGTAAAAATCACACACACACACCAGGGATCTAACCTAGGGGTGTTTTACCACTGAATCACATTCCCAGCCCTTTTTATTTTGAGACAGGGTCTTGCTAAGGTACTTAGGGCCTCAATAAGTTGCTGAGGCTGATCTCGAACTTGGGATCCTCCTGCCTCAGCCTCCCAGTTCACTGGGATTATAGGCATATGCTACCATGCCCAGCTAAAAATAATATTTTAACTACAAAAGAATAACTATTGCAATAAGAAAGATCAGTTGGCAACTCTGCTGATCTCTGCTTATTTGTTTCACATATACCCAGTATTCTTGTTTTCCTCCCTTTATTGCTGACTGTGGAAACTATTATCAGCCGCCTGTGGAAAGCAATGATAGAGGTCCCTGGGCAATAGGGCAAGCCCTGGGCTATGGGGAGGGCAGGGCCACACCAGGAAGGACTTTCTACCTCATGCTCTGGAGTGTGGATTTTATCCTGGAGGTGATGAGGAGCTGGGGAGAGGATTTTGGTGAATGATTTCTGTGATCAGATTGTTACTTAGAACAAGTGTTCTCACAGCCAAGTGGAAATGGCCAGAGAAGGGATCCCAGGAGGAGGACCTGGAGGAGCTAGGTACTGGGTAAAAGGTGGGGAGGAGGAGCCACGCAGAGCAGGGCAGAGCATAGCATGTCACATAAGAGGGGACTTGGACTTCACTAGAGCTAAAGCCAGGAGGGGGGGCTGAAATGTGAGACCCTCAGAAAGTGACAGGCAGTGCTGACTGCTGGGCATGACCAGCCCCCTCAGTCTGTGGGAAGGAGAGAGTAGATGGTGCCACGGCCAGACTGTGTGTGGCCTTGGTCAACTTACTACCTCTCTGAGCTGTAGTTTCCTCATCTGTAAAATGGGAGCCAAAAGGCATCTAGCACAGAGTGCTTCTAGGAGGTTTAAATTAGTGAAACTTCATAAACACTTACAGGCTCAGCTCAACAGACGCGGCCTCCTAACATTACATGCTGCTGCGTCCCTGCACCACGCAGCACCCCTCCAAGGAGGGGCGGCTCATGTTGGTGGAATGGAGGAGGCAAATACCAGTCCATGGCCAATCTCGGGCCTGGCTTCAAAGAAGGACCTGGTAGCTGCCTTCTGGACTTTCTTGGGCCATATTTTGAATCCTCTTGGGTCCTCAGCCAGGAATGTCACTCCTCCTGGAGAGTTTTATGGGATGGACGCCTGGTCCAGCAGCATCTCAGGAGGCAAGGACAGGCAGAGAAAAGGGGCAAAGGATCTTTGTGGCTATAGGAAGGAGACCAGAGCAAATCAGAAGGGCCCTCCCATGGCTTCAGGGTGAAAAGCGAGCTGGCAGGCACAGTGGCCCCCACCTCACAGCACCCAGAGGTCCAACACTTGCACCCCCAGAAACAAATCTTCATCACCTGCCTTCCATCCTCAGCCCACCACCCACGCCTCCTCTAGCGTGCTGCCCCTCTCCCCACCGTGAGAGGCACCACTGGGTCCTCTTCTTCCTCTACCTGTATCAGGTCAGTTGGTTGCCTCCCACACAGCCCTGTACCACTGCTTCCCTCTCCCACTGGCCTCTGAGCCTCTGCACTTGCTGGCCCTTTCTCTTCGATGCCACAGGAAGATGGCTGTGAAGCCTCAGGAGGAGGTCACCGGCCCTCTCCAGCCTGCAGCTCTGCCTGCCTTTCCTGCCATCCTTGTCACTACAGGTCACCTCGGCTTTACACTCAGCACTTCCTTCTCTTCCTTCTTGAAATGCGAGTCCCCCAACAGCTGGCCTGAACTCCCAGACACCTCCCAGGGCTCAGTCCTAGACCCCTCTAGGGGTATTTAAAGATGGGGGCGGGGTGGGGGCCATCTGTGGAGGTGGGTCCAGGAGGCTTCTGCTCACTGCTGTCACTGCTGACCGTGGCACAAGCACAGAACCTGTCTTCCTGGGTCTCAGTGGAAGTGTGTGGAGGAACCAGGGAATGAAAGAAAGGGAGACAGACATTTCCAGTGAAGACCAGGCCAGATGAGGCAATAGGGGAAAGGAGAGATATGAGTCAAAGATTACTCAGATGTTCCTGGCCTGGGAAGCAGAGATGGATTGTCACTGCCCACAGCCATGGCGGAGCTGGGCTGCATCCTGAGTCTGGAAAAGAAACCCACCTCCCCTTTCCCTGCTTCCTGGGAATGGGGGACCCCCGACATCCCTCAGATCGACTGAGGAGTGGAAGAATGCTTGGTTGCCCAGGGCCTTGTCTTTGGCATGTCAATATGTTTTTTTTTATTTTTTTAATATTTTTAAAATTAATTTTAATATTTATTTTTTTAGTTTAGGGTGATACAATATGTATTTTATCTTTATGTGGTGCTGAGGATGGAACCCAGTGCCTCATACATGCTAGGCGAGCACTCTACCAAGTACTTGAGCCACAACCCCAGCCCCTCAATATTTTTTAAAAAACTGTTTTGTTTTAATTATGGCAAAATACATATAAGATAAAATTTACCATCTTAGCCATCTCTAAGTGTACTGTGCAGTGGTTTTAAATATTCATAATGTGCAACCATCACCAGCAACCGTCCATAGAACTCTTTTGGTATAAAACTGAAACTCTGCACTCATTAAACAGTACCTCCCCTCCCCTTTCCCAAGTATGTCAACGATTTTTTAAAAAATGTTTTACTTATTAAGTTTGTGCTTGACCTAAAAGCTGGAGGGAAGAACTCAAATGAAATATGAGAGAAAGTGTCTCAAAGATAGGATTGCTAGGGCTGGAGGTGTAGCTCAATGGTGCAGCACGTGCCTAGCATGCTTGAGGCCCTATGTTCTACCCTCAGCACTGCACAAATTAAAAGTAAATTGAGACTGTAATCCCAGAAGCTAGGGAGACTGAGGCAGGAGGATCACAAGTTCAAAGCCAGCCTCAGCAACTTAGTGAGGCCTTAAGCAACTTACGGAGACCCTATCTCAAATTAAAAAATAAAAAAGGATGGGGCCGTGGCTCAGTGGTTAAGGGTTCAATCCCCAGTACTAAAATAAATTAATTAATTAATAAAAAGACAGGATTGCAGATCAAATCTACTTTATAAAATCTTATTTATAAAATCTTATTACTTTATAAGATTTTTCTCACTAGATATTCTGCTCATAGAGGGGGAAATCAGATGGATATGAACACACTATTTACTTTCTGTGGTATTGTGCATCAAACGTCCCAGCACTCTACCACCGAGCTCCACCCCCGGCCCAAACTGGTAATTTTTCACAAAGAAACAAGTTGAGGGTTTTCATCAACTCTCAGGAGCCACAGGGCAACAAGGCTGCCAAAATCACCACTCCCCTTCTTGGCTGCACCCACATCATCACCTCTCTCACCTCTCTCCAAATTCTGTAGACCAGCCCTGGGGCTTTCCTCAAATACCAGAGGGGGTTAGGATTCAGAGACTCCCTGGGAAGCACCAGAAGCAAGGAACGTGCTTTCCCTGGAGAAAAGACTACATGCACAGGCTTGGCTGACACCTCTCAGTGGAGGGTGGTGGTCACATCAGAGAAAAGACCCACCCGCAGTTTCTCTGGAGAGCAGAAACAATGACTAGCAAGGATGCTGAGGCCTAGGCACATGGGGCATAGGAAAGCAGTTTAACCACCCAGAACTTCTGTTCTTGGGTGCATTCAGATGGGGACAGGATGATGTCGAGGACATCCTGGACATCACTGGCAAGAGTACAATGGTTTCCAACTTTTTTTAAGCATCCTGTTATTAAGGAATCCTATGTTTTAAATAAATTCTATTTATTCAAAGTAATTATTAACCCATCTTGCTGAAGTTTAGTCAGATGGGTCCCTCAGGGCATGTGTTTGGGTATATTTTTTGTTCTTGTTGAGCAAAGTCAGCGCCTCTCCCTCCCCCTCCCCCTTTCTCTTTCTCTCTTCCTCCCCCCCACCCCATCTCCTTCCTGGTGCCAAGTCCTGCCTGACCCCGGGCCCTGGGGAACGCAGTCAGCCAGCCATCTATGGACTGAGATCTCTGAAACCATGAGCCCCCAAATAAACTTTTCCTCCTTTAATTGTTTTTGTCAAGTCTTTTGGTCACAGCAGCAAAAGGCTGACTAAAGCATATCCAGAATATATAAATAACTCTCATTAATGATCAATAAGAAAAAAATTTAAAAATGGGCAATAGAAACAAACAAGAATCACAGTGGGGCCCACTGCAAGGAAGAATGACTCAGCCTTGAGGATCTAGAAGAGCTTCTGCGGAGTGGAGACTGGTCTGAGGCCACACGGTCCTGCGTGCCTATACGCAGACGCCCATCTCCTCTGGGAAGCAGAGTCTGTGCCAGGCCTGGGGTACAAGGAATGACTTGCACTCTGCAAGCAGACAAAGGGAGTCTTTGCAGCAGAGAAAGACTCAGAGGTGAAAATTTCAGGTCTGAAATATATATACTGAGTATAAAGTGGGACTGAGATGAAGCTGGAGGCAAGAGGGAATGGATTGGGAAGGGAACTCTCATTAATGATCAATAAGAAAAAGAAAAAAGGGGTAATAGAAACAAACAGGAATCATGGGAAGGGAAGCACAAATGCCTCATAAACATGTGAAAAGATGCTTAGCCTCATGTAGCAGCCAGGTAATCAATACCCCCAAAATTGACTAAAGTTTTAAAATAGGATAATAGTAAATGTTGGTGAAGATGTAGCCCCAGGAGTACAAATCAATACAACTATTTTTTTAAATTTACTTATTTATTTATGTTTTGGTGCTAGGAATGGAACCCAGAGCCTTGCATATGCTAAGCACACATTCTACCCCTGCACTGTATCCCTAGTCTCCAAATCAGTACAAATATTTTAGAAAGCAAAATGACATTTGGATACCCTTCAATTTTTACATACCTTTGACTATCAGCATACCAGAGACCCAGCAATGTTATTTCCAGTATATTCCCTAGAGCAGTATTTCTCAAATTGTGGTGAAGGACCAGTTTTTTGTCTTTGCTTTAATTTCAAATCTGATGGGAGAATAATTCTCTTGTAAGATATAATAAAAATGATTATATCAATTTTTAAAATATATTTTTTAGTTGTAGATGGACACAGTACCTTTATATTATTTATTCATTTGTATGTGTTGCTGAGTTTCAAACCCAGTGCCTCACATGTGCTAGGCAAGTGCCCTACCACTGAATCACAACCCCAGACCCTGATTATATCAATTTTTAATAAAAAAGTGAACCCATAGTGAACCCAGAAATTAATTCACTAACTGATTTTCAACACAAAACAAGAACGCAAATTGGAGAAGGGACCATCTTTTAGTAAATGGTAGTGAGGGACATGGATATACATATGCAGAAGAATGAAACTCGACCCCCATCTCTCATTCACAAAAATGAACCCAAATGGATCGAAGACCTAAATGTAAGATCAAAACTATGAAAGTGGGGCTGGGGATATAGCTCCTTTGGTAGAGCACTTGCCTCGCATGCACAAGGCCCTCGGTTCAATCCCCAGCACCACACCCATACACATACACACACAAAAAAATAAAAATAAAAATAAAAATAAGGAAGAAGGGAAAAACAACTATGAAAGTGGGAATAGAAAACATAGCAGAAGTACTTTAAGACATTAGTGTGAGGGGTTTTGTTTTTGTTGTTGTTATTGTTGTTGTTGTTTTTGGTAGAACCCAAAGCATAGGTAAAGAAGTAAAAAATAGACAAATGGGATTATATCAAACTAAGACGTTTTTGCACCACAGAAGAAACAATCAGCAGAGTGAAGAGACCTGAAGAATGGGAGAAAATATTTGCAAACTACTCATCTGATAGGGGATTAATACCCAAAATACATAAGGCATTCAACCTCAACACCATACAAACAAGTAATCTGACTAAAATTGGCAAGGGGCCAAGGGTATAGCCCAGCAGTAGAGTACTTGCTTAGCATGCTCCAGGACCTGGGTTCAATCCCCAGAACTGCAAAAAGAAGGGATGGAGGGCATAAGTGATCTGAATAGACATTTCTCAAAAGAAGACATATTAATGGCCAAAATGTATATGAAAAAAAAAGGTTCGATATTACTAGGAACTACAAATCATCAGGGAACTACAAATCAAAATCATAATGAGAAATCATCTCACCCCAGTTAGGATAGCTATTACCAAAAGTAAATAAATAAATAATAACAGACTGGTGGAGATTCCGAGAAAAGGGAACACTTATTCACTCTTGATGGAAACATAAATTGGTACACTCACTATGAAAAACAATACGGAGAGTCCTCAAAAAACTAAAAGTAGAACTACCATATGATGCAACCATCCACTACCAGGTACATATCCAAAAGAAATGAAACCATTATGTCAAAGAGATACCTGCATTCCCATGTTTATTGTAGCACTATTAACAATGTCAAAATAAGGAATCAACCAGGTGCCCATAACAGATGAATAGATAAAGGAAATGTGGTGTATATGCACAATGGACTATTAACCATAAAAAGAATGAAATCCTGTCGCTTATGATGAAGTGGATAGAACTCCAGACCGTGATGTTAAGTAAATAAACCAGACACAGGAAGACAATGCTTCATGGTCTTAATCATTTGTAGAAGTTAAAAACAACAACAAAATACCTCATAGAAGAAAAAGGTGGAATGGCAGTCTCTACAGGCTAAGAAAGGGGGGAACAGGGCCAGATGAACTAAATGAAATAAAAAAGACAAACCATACAGAACCATGATATTTTATTACTATAGTCAACAGACAGAAAATTATATTCTGTATACCAAGGAGATGTGTACAAAATATTCTCAGCAAATTGTTCTGTAATAGTGAAAAACAAGAAGTAACTCAAATGTCCCATGACTAGGAGATGGGAGAAATAATTCATGGCATTATCACATGATAATCTCAGAGTTGTGAAAGTAAGTGAAGTACAACTCTGTGTAACACAAAACAGACAGTCTCAGAAACAATTGTGTGTGAGAGAGGAAAGCCTCAGAAAATTCTAATATACCTTTTTTTTAAAAAAAAATAAAAAAGCTTTAAATAAAGGATAATTTACATAAAATTCACCCATTTTAAGTGTACAATCCCATTGTTAGATTGCTTAAAGAGTTGAGCAACTGGGCTGGGGTTGTGGCTCAAAGGCAGAGCACCCACCTAGCATGTGTGAGATACTGGGTTTGATCCTCAGCACCACATAAAAATAAAGGCATTGTGTTGTGTCCATCTCCACCTAAAAAAATAAATATTAAAAAAATAAAATAAAATGAATATAATGTGTCCACTTATAACTAAAAAATAAATATTTAAAAAAAAAGAGTTGAGCAACTACTATTACCACTACCTAATTTTAGTAATTTCTGTCATCCACACCCCTCTATTTTAGTCACTTCCAATTCCCACACCAACCCCAGGCAACCACTAAACTTTTCTGTATCTTTAGATTTTACTTTTCTGGACATTTCATATAAGTAGAAGCAAACAATACATAGTCTTTTGTGTCTGACTTCATTACTCAGCAACATGTTTTTGAGGTTCACTGACGTGTAGGGGCGAAAGAAAAGTTGGAACAGAATTGACAACAGCTTAAATTCACAGAGGAAATCACAAAGTGTTAATTACCACTAGCCCAACATAGCCTTTTTAGACAACCTCTCTGCCTTGGCCATGAATTCAGAAACTGGTGAGGGGCAATGGGGGATTGAGAAAAAGCAAACACACACACACATAGAGAGAGAGAAAGCTGGTACCAGGTAGGACACTGTCCTCTGATGAAGGACCAGTGACCCAGAGCTAACTCAGCACATTTATCAATAGGTTTATCATCAAAGGGTTATTTGTGAGAAAGTTTCTGCAAAACAGACAGATTGAAAAAAAGTAGCACTGGTGAGACATTAGGGTTATCTTGTTATACTTAGAATTCTCTATCCCCAGGGGCAGAAGCCTAAGCTCAAGGTCCAGACTGATATAATTCTGTGCCTTTGCACAGTTTCCTCAGGACGGGTGTCATCATAGCAACTGGGCAATCTTGACCTATACCTTTGCACAGGAAGTTCCCAGTGCAAACAACCGCGAGGCAATCAGGGATCATGATCCAAGTCACTGCTCTCCACAGCCTTTTTCCAAAGGGAAGGGAGAGATTGAGGAATGTAGATCATTTTGAGGGGTAATAAGTTTTCTAGGGAAAATAGATGGACCTGAGAGGCAGACATTATCTTGGCTTTTGTGGGGTGGGGTGGTGCTAGGGATCAAACCCAGAGCCTTGCACATGCTAGGCAGGTGCTCTGCCACTAGGGCACATCCCCAGCTACAAACATTAGCTTGTAAATAAGTCCATAAGACAGTGACAAAGTCTGTCCAGGGGTGCTTACCTTGCTTAGTCTTCTTTTCTGAGATAATAAGAATTCAGAATGAGAAAGCAAGGCAATTATACTCCCATTTCCAGCCCTTCCTGCTTCTTTGGAGCCAGCGGGCAAGACAAAGTTAGAGGGCCCTCCATTCTGGGGCAGCTTCTAAGGCTCTCAGCATGTAAAAAGTCTTTGGGGGTATGGTTTGTCTGAGCCCTAACATGTGCTCTAGAATGTATCATAATTTTATCCTTTTTAGTACCAAATAATATTCCATTGTGTGCATATACCACATTTTGTTTATCCATCCAACAATTGATGGATGTTTGGGTTGTTTCCACTATCCAGCTACTTTGATGCTGCTTTGTGTGCAAGTCTTTGCACTGACACATGTTTTCATTTCTCTTTGGTTCATGCCTTGGCAATATCATTGTTATAAAGCCTCAAATAAGCAAACTAGTGCAGGTGGTGTTAAGATATACCAAGTGCTAAAAACTATCTTTAAAAGAGAAGAGAATAATAATATAGCACTCGGTGTAGTCGATGTGGTCGATGTGATGCATGTGGGGTGGGGGATGGGAAAGGGAAGTCCGCAGCTGGACACAGGGTAATGCTGGGCTGGTGCGTTTATAGGTATTCACTTTCTATTACACTTTATAACTTACATATTAAGATACAGATATATAGAGATAGATGTGGATAGGCATACATACACACATGCTACATAATAAAAAGACATTTTTAAAAATGAAAGCCTGTCTCCAGTGCCCTAACAGTCCCACTACGTTCCCACATCAAGCTGCCTGGTGCTGCCGGCTACCTCCCTACGCAGGCCAGGCGCACTGACCCCGGGGGCTGGGGCGCCTCAGCAGGCGCAGGAACCCCACCCCCACCCCAGGTGCCTGTGAGCTCCTCCCCGAGTCCTGCGACACGCCCCTGCCCTCCCCTCACACACCCGCCACCGTCCTCGGGGACAATCCAGCTGCGCACCCGCCTCCCTTCCTTCCCTAATCCCTCGGCCTCCCGCACGGTCGACAGAGCATCCTCATCCTGCGTGGGCATCAGTTTTGCCTGTCGCCCCCACAGACGCGCGCAGAACGTCGGCCTCAGGCAGCCGGGCTCAGTTAGCTCACTGCCGAATGCCCAGGGCGAGGGGCCTGGCCCAGAACCCAGCCCACACATATTTATTGAATCAATTAAAGCAGCCAAACTCGCGATCCGATGGAGCTGGTGCTATCAGCCGAGCTGCTCTCATGTCCTCTGCAACCACAGACCTGAGGCTGTAGCTAAGCTGTCAGATGCGCCTCGGTAGACACATGATCTCGGGTAGATATTTTAAGATACCTAAAATAGTTATCAGACCCTCTTAACCACCTCCAAGGACACCTAGTCCCAGAGGGACTAGGAGGGACTAGGCTAGATGAGGCTTAAAGTACAAAAGGGCCTTCATCATGGTCATCACTATCGTAATCCAGACCCACAGAGTCCGGAGGGCCCTTGGACTGGAGGTGCAGTCGGGAAGCCGTCTCGGTTTCAGGCTGACTGTCCAGCTAGTGCATGTGCTATTAATCGTGGGACACAAGGAGGCCACTGCTACTAAAGAACTGGATTTTAATTTTACTTAATTTTAACTTATATAAGTTTTTTAAAATTGCTTTTATATCTTAAATACATGACAGCGGAATGCATCACAATTCTTATTACACATACAGAACACAAGTTTTCATATTTCTGTTTGTATATAAAGTATGTTCACACCAATTCATGTCTTCATACATGTACTTTGGATAATGATGTCCATCATATTCTTCCATCATTGCTTAACTTACATAAGTTTTAAAACGGAAGTGGTGTAAATTTTTTTCCCATTAAACCTAATTTATCTCCTTGGTGGAACTACATTAAAATTAAGCATCTGCGGCTGGGTGCAGTGTAGCCCGTCTGTAATCCCAGTCTTAAGAGGCTGAGGTAGGAGGATCACAAGTTCAACTGGGCAACTTAGCAACTTAGCAAGACCCTGTCTCAAAATAAAAAGTAAAAAGGGGTGGGGGGGGGCATAGCTCAATGGTGGTAGAGTGCCCCTGGATTCAATCCTCAGAACAGTGGGAAGAAGAAGAAGAGGAAGAGGAAGAAGAAGAAAGGAAATTTAGCACCTGAATTGAGACATATAAAAAATGCACCAGGGGCTGGGGGTGTGACTCAGCGGTAGAGCACTCACCTAGCATGTGCGACACCTTGGGTTTGATCCTCAGCAACACATAAAAATAAATAAATAAAATAAAGGTATTGTGTCCAACTACAACTAAAAAATAAATATTAATTTTTTAGTTAAAGGGGCTGGGGTTGTGGCTCAGTGGTAGAGCGCTTGCCTAGCACGCGTGAGGCACTGGGTTTGATTCTCAGCACCATATATAAGTGAATAAATAAAATAATGGTTCATTAACAGCTAAAAAAACTATTTTTAAAAAATGCATCAGATTTTTAAGATATAACACACCAAAAAGGTGAAGCCTTTCATTAATACTTTTGATATTGAAAGCTGGGGATTCAGCTCAGTAGTAAAGCAAGCACTTCCTTAGCATGCCTGAGGCCTTAGGTTTGATCCTCAGCATGATCAAAAAAAAAAAAAAAATTGAGGGGCTGGGATTGTGGCTCAGCGGTAGAGCACTTGTCTAGCACATAAAGGCCCTGGGTTCGATCCTCAGCACCACATAAAAATAAATAAATAAAATAAAGGTATTGTTTCCAACTACTTCCAAAAAATTTTTTAAAAAATGTTTTTTAAAAAATTGACATTGATTGCATATTGAAATGGTATTATTTTTTATTTGGGTTATTGGGATAAACATTGAAATGAATGTCACCTGTTTCTCTTAACTTTTTTCTACTGTGGATATTAGAAAATATGAAATTATATACGTGGCCCTTGCTGTGTGTATATCTTTTTTTTTTTCAGGAATGAAACTCAGGGCCTCATGCCAGTCTAGGTTATTTTTTAAATAATAGCTTTATCAAGATATAATTCACATACAATAAAATGCTCCTTCTTAAAGTATATATAACTGAGTGGGGTTTTAGTGTATTCATAGAGTTGCGCAACCATCACGACTAATTTCACAACAGTTTCATCACCCCTAAAAGTACCCTAGGCCCATTGGCAGTCACTCCCTATCCCTACCCACCTACCAGCCCCTGGAAACCACTAACCAACTTTCTCTCTCTATGGATTTGTTTATTTTGGGCATTTCATATAAATGGTTTGTACAATATGTAGCTTTTTGTGACTTAGCTTTTTTCATTTAGCATGATTTTGTTTGTTTGTTTTGGTTTTTGTTTTTGGTACTGGGGACTGAGCTCAGGGGCACTTAACCAAGGAGCCACTTCCCTAGCCCTTTTTATTTTTTTATTATGAGACAAGGTCTTGCTAGGTTGATGAGGCCGGCTTTGAACTTGTAATTCTCCTGCCTCAGCCTCCAGAGTTGCTGGGATTCCAGGCATGCAACACCATGCCTGGCTTATGCTAAGCCAGCATAAGCCACCCGTGTTGTGTTGTAGATGTATGAGTACTTCATTCCTTTTCATGGATGAATACATTATTCCACTGTATGAATATACCACATTTTGTTTATCTATTCGTCAGTTGATGGATGTTGGGATTGTATCCATTTTGGGGCTAGTATGAATAATGTTATGCTACAATGAACATTCCTGTTCAGGTTTTTGTATAGACATGTTCTCATTTCTCCTGGGTATATACACACACCTGGGAGTGGAACTGTAGGGTCACAGGTCCACATTCTATGTTGAACTGTCAGGGTGTTTTCCAAAGTGTACCATTTATAATCTCTTCAGTAATACGTAAGGATTCTAATTTCCCTGTATCCTTGCCAAAATTTTATTATTTCTGCTGTCTTAGTGGGCATGAGGTGGTATCTCATTGTGGTTCGATTTGCCTTTCTCTAGTGGCTAATGAAGTTAGGCATCTTTTTATGTACTCATTGACCTTTTCTTTTTTATTAGTAGTCTTCTTCTTGTTGAGTTGTGTCTTTTAGACATCCTGGAAAGAAATTTCTTTCTATGTACATGTTTTGTAAATATTTTCCCCCATTCCATGGATTGTCTTTTCATTTTCTTAATGATGTCCTTTAAAGCATAAAAGTTATAAATTTTTATGAAGTCCTATTAATTTTTTTCTTTTATTTCTTGTGCTTTTGGTGTGATATCTAATAAATCACTGATTAATTCAAGATCACAAAGATTTATATTTGTTTGTTTGCAGTACTGGGGATTGAACCCAGGGGCATTCTTTGGATCTTTACCACTGAGCTACATCCCCACCACACCTGACTTATGTTTTTTTCTAAGAGTTTTATGGTTTTAGCTTTGATGCCAAGTATGATCCATTTTGAACAGGGTAAAGAGGCACATGCCTATAATCCCAGCTACTCATGAGGCTGAGGCAGGAGGATCAAAGTTGGAGACTAACTTGGTCAATTTAGCAAGACCTTGTCTCAAAATTTAAAAAATGGTCTGAGGGGGCTGGGGCTGGGGCTCAGTGGTAGGGCACTTGCCTGGTATGTGTGAGGCACTGGGTTCGATCCTCAGCACCACATATAAATAAATTAAAAACTAAAGATCTATCAACAACAAAAAAATTTTTTTAAAAAGTGGTCTGGGGATATAGCTCAGTAGTAGAGCACTTGCTTAGTATGTGCAAGGCTCTGGATTCAATTCCCAAGTACCACCAAAAATATTTTTTGAGGCAAATTTTGTATATGGAGTCTAAATTTATTCTTTTGAATGTGGAAATTCAGTTGTCCCAGGACCATTTTTTTCTTTTTTTTTTTTTAGTGCCAGGGATTGAACTCAAGAGCACTTAACCACTGAGCCGCATCCCCAGCCCTATTTTGTATTTTATTTAGAGACAGGGTCTTACTGAGTTGCTTAGCACCCCACCCTGGCTGAGGCTGGCTTTGAACCCACAATCCTCCTTATCTCAGTCTCTCCAGCCAGTGGGATTACAGGCGTGCACCATCACACCCAGCTCAGGATCATTTTTTAAAAATACATTTTCCCCATTTTATTGTCCTGGCACCCTTGACAGAAATAAGTTGAGCACAAATGTAAGGGTTTAATTCTGAGTTCTCAATTCCGTTCTATTGTTGGCCATATTTTTAAGGACTGTTTTTCTCAAACTGTGGTACCTGGAAGGGAGATGAAAACATGGAGATCTCCCAAGCCGACTGCATTTCCTCAGGTGGGTCAGATCTCTATGGCTTTTTACACTGGCTCCATCACGATGATGTCTTCCTGCAAAATCTGGAGCCCCCTCCATGACTGTGCCAACAGCTGGGAAGGTAGCTAACAGAGCAGAGGACCTTCTCTCTTTCCTACCTCTTAAGGTTATTATATTTTTAAAAAACATTTTTTTAGGAGTAGTTGGACACAATACTTTTATTTTATTTATTTATTCTTATGTGGTGCTGAAGATCGAACTCAGGGCCTCACACGTGTTAGACCAGCGCTCTACCGCTGAGCCACAATCCAAGCCCTTAAGATTATTATAAATGTCAAATTAGATAATTTATACACAAACATTTAGAAATGTCTAAAGTGTTATACAAATGTAAAGTACATATTTTTTCTTATTTTTCCCTCTCCCTCATGAGTAAGAAAGATCCTAAAAATAGAAGTAATTTTTACTAATCTGGATCAAGGTTACACTATCTATATTACTGAAAATTCCAAATTAGTGAGGTTTGGATTTTCATATATTATTCTTGCAGGAGGCTGTGAGTTTACCCCTGGGAGTGTGAATATGAAAACACCCATTCCTTCCTTCCACATTTCCTGCTTCCTTGAATGAGGGTCTACTTTGGGTCCGGCACTATGCTAAAGTCAGGGAAAAGCAGAGAATAAGACAGACCCACATCTCTGCCCTCCCATAATGGGTGGTATAGTGGAGAAGCTGTAGGATTCAACAAGTTATTATAATAAAATGTGACCTTGAGAGAGGTACAGGGTGAGTCCTCCAATTAGCCCCAGTATCAGTTTGCTCCATGTAAATGAGCAGGATTGGATTATCTTGCAAAGCCCTTAGCTTTTGGTTTTATGCTTTTTCAGTAAGGCAGAGATTGTTCATTGCTGAACTCAGGGGACAATAAACATTGTCACAATGCCACACAGCTAGACCTGAGAATGCAATATCTGCTCCTGGACTTGATGCTCAGGAACTGTTCAAAGGCAAGGTTGGTCTCTACCTTGCCTCTCCCAGGCTCCTCCTCCTTGCTTTCTGTGCCACGTTTCTTTGCTGACAGTAGAGAAGGGCTCCCCTGTTGCAGCTAAGCCTCAGGCTCTACCCTCTTTGGGACGACTCCTTCTGGATCTGACATGGCACCACTCTTCAAATTTCCCCACCCAGGCCTCCACCAGTGAGGATGCCTCTTCCCAGAAGACAGCAGCTCACTCTTGTTGAGAACCCACCACCCACAGCTGGCTAAGCATGGAAACCCACATAGCTAGGAGCCCAAGAAAGCCAGGTAGTCCTGAGAACCCAGGCCACCAATCACCTGGCCCCTTGGCCCCAAGAGGCTGTTCTGATAAGGAGCATCCACCCACTTCTTAGCCAGCCCTGAAGCGCTCCCATGGCCTCCTGTCCACTGGCTCCCAGAGCCAAGCAGGGTGGGAGTGCTGCGTGGGAGCACTGTGAGGGAAAACCACAGGGCAGGGGAGGCTGGGAAAGGCAGCCAGGCCAAGGCCCTATCCCAGCTGTCTCCTCACATCTCCCTGTTTAATGACAGCCACCTTCCTCTTCTCCCCACCTCTACTCCTGTCCTCCCGCGCCCTCTCCCTGGCACCATGTCACTTGACAACTCAGCACCATCTTACCAGAGTACTTGGGGTCACACAGCCTCCTGCACACACTCCATGCTGCATGGTGAGTCCATCTGCTGGGTGCAAGGGTCCCCCTGCCTGTGGAGGGCACAGGGCCTGGTGCTGAGTCATCAGCCTCCACAGCACATTGTGCACCAAGAGAACACCACTATCTTCCCTCCCCAGTGCTTGTCACTTTAAAGGACACGTGGTGGAAGAGACAGGAGAAGACCAACAGGGAGTGTGGAGACCTGAAGTGACTTGGAGCAAGCCACTCAATCTGTCTAATTTCTTCATCTATAAAATGAGGGGGTTGTTCTAATCTCAAAGGCATTTTGTAACTCTCAAAGCCTGCAACTGTGAGGTTCTAAGACTCTGTTGGGATGATGCGTGATTGTTTCTGCTGATCGACTGACAGCTTGGGTCCCTAGCGGGTAGGGTGGGAGCAGGTATGCCAGCGCCCCTGCGCCTCTGTAGCTGCCCCTCCCTGTACAGAACAGCCTCTCCATTCTTTCTCCCTTTCCTGGCAGCCCCCAACCCAAGCCCCAAGTGAGTCGCTGCTGACATCTGCAGCACCTACTCAAGGCGACTGCCAGGACACTCAAGCGCCCTGCACCCGCGCAGCCAAAGCTCCCCCACCTCCGCAAAAAAAAAAAAAAAAAAAAAAAAAATCAAACACACACACACACACACACACACACACACACACACAAAAAAAAACCACGGCCGGATGAAGAAGGTAAAGGACAACGTTAACCCCATCCCTGCTGTACCAACAGCGCGCAACACTCTCTTGTCCCCTTGTCACTCAGGAGCCCAGAAAGGCCTGAGGAGGTTAGGCAGGGAAGACAGAATCAGCGACCAGGGGCAGAGGCTGCGTGACTGCAGCCAGAGGGCACCGCGGGCAGGCTCGGGCGTTTCAGCCAACTGAGGCGCGGAGGTCGTCGTCCAGCTTCCTAGAGAGCCCGCCCCAGCCCCCACTCCACCCCGTCCCGCCACCCGGGGCTGAGCCTCAGCCCCTCCCTGGCCCGCGCCCCTGCCCGGGGCGGGTCAGGAACCTCGCCTCCGCCCCGCTCCGCTAGGCCAGGGCCACCCGGGACTTTGGAGCCGAGGAGGAAGCGCGGCGGGGCGGGGGGTGGGGGTGTGTCGGGAGGCGGCGGTGGCTGGGTTTTATAATCCGCAGGGCGTCCGCGGCGCGGGAGAAGGGGCAGCGCCGCACCGCGCATCGCGCCATGGGTGCCGCGTCGGGCCGAGTCGGGCCGCGGCCGCAGCTGCTGCTGTCACTGCTGTGGTTGCTGCTGCTGTCGCCGCCGCCCACCCTGGCGCTCGACCCCGAGCTGATGCCCGGCAACTTTTCCGCGGACGAGGCCGGTGCGCAGCTTTTCGCGAACAGCTACAACTCGAGCGCTGAGCAGGTGCTGTTCTGGAGCACCGCGGCCAGCTGGGCGTACGACACCAACATCACCGAGGAGAATGCGCGGCGCCAGGTGGGCGCCCGGGCCCGGGCGGGGGCGGGGCGGGGTTGCGGTGGCCAATCACAGGCCCGCGGCCGGGCAACGGGGGCGGAGAGCAGGCGCCAAGGGGACCCGAGTCCTCAGTCGTGGGGCGCCGAGCCGAACCTCCGCCAGTTGGCAGTACTCTCTCACGGTCTCCGCCCATCGGGCCCTGGAGCCTTAGCACCGGCTGGGCGTATGATCCCTGCCCAACACAATTGAATGGATGAGGTTGGCTCCTCCGAGGCCGAGTCCCCCCAGGTGGCAGCGCCCAGGTATTGGGGCTGGGGCAGCGGCAGCGGCAGTCATCACAGAAAATGTTCCGATCTGCTGTGGAGCCCCAGTTCTCTGATAGCTGCCTACCACCTCCAGACATTGTTTCTGTCACGGTCCTTCGTTATCTCTAGTCCCTCGCCCCGCCTTTCTTCTGGCCCCAATTTCTGCTCCATCGCTCCCCTGAAGTAGATTCCCCAGTTCCGGACCGGAGGTCCTGGGAGCGCGGCGGGCGGGGAAGACACTGGTTTCGCAAGCTTCAGTCTCCAAGAAGGGGTCTGTGCAGGGCAAGGCGTCTGGAAACCCCTGGTTTTCCCTTGCTTCTCTAGCATCACAGCCTCCCCTATATGGTCTCCATCTGAGCTGGGTCACCCTCCCTGCCTTCCTGGTGCCCGCAGGAGGAAGCAGCCCTGCTCAGCCAGGAGTTTACAGAGGTCTGGGGCCAGAAGGCCAAGGAGCTATATGATCCCATATGGAAGAACTTCAGTGACCTAATGCTGCACAGGATCATCGGAGCTGTGCGCATTCTGGGCCCTGCCAACCTGCCACTGACCAAGAAGCAGCAGGTGGGCTTGAGGGTGGAGGCCGAGCTTGAGTAGGTGTCTCAAGTACCCCACTGTGATGGTTATGGGGGCAGCCTGGCAGAAGAGAGGGACTCTGGGACCTGGCTATAGAGAAGCCCAGAAGAACAGAGGGGCTGCCCAAATTTAGAGATGGGGTGGAAAGTTAATCTATATTAAAGGATGTATTATGGAGTAGAAAGCCAAATTGAAGGGTTGTAGCTCTGGTAGAGCACTTGCTACAGGTTCCATCCCTGACACTACACACACACACACACACACACACACACACACACACACCCCACAGCCAAATCCATGTAAACAGTAAATTTCTCCCCAAGCCAGTTTGGTTGCAGAAACCCTAGAAAGGTTGAGGAGCACCAAGGCCAGAGGATGAGAAGGATTTGCTCTCACCACACGGTGGTGCTCAGCTGGCTCTCAGGACACTTGTTCCCCTTATGCATGCTGCCTCCACTGGTAGAGGCATGAATGAACTAGTGATCAAAAATGCCCTGTTATGCCACCTGAGTGACCTTGTTTGAGCACATCCCCTCTCCAGGTCACCGTTTCCTCCCAGCAAAGAGAGGAAGGAGTGTCTGTATTAACTCCAGGAACTGTTCATCACTAACATTTCCTCAACTCCAACTCCCCAGTACAACTCTCTGCTAAGCAACATGAGCAGGATCTACTCCACTGGCAAGGTCTGCTTCCCCAACAAGACTGCCACCTGCTGGTCCCTAGACCCAGGTACGACCCGACCCTGTCAATTCTGTTGGAGTTTCCTAGCCCTGCGACACACAGGACAGCGTGTTTATCAGTTAAACCCAAGGCACTGACCTCTGGTTGGGGCTGAATTGGGCAGATGCCCCCCCACCCCGCCCTACAACCCTGCTTCTCCTGGCAAACACTTCCAGAACCCCCAGCGCTATCCCCTCTTCCATGGGTTCCTTGTCCGCTCGTAACACCACTGGGTCTTCCTCCAGTCTGCCAGTTTTTCCTTTTCATGGGCCCTCTCACTTGCCAAGAGCCCTCCTCAGGCCTTCGTTCCCTCGTGGCTTCTCCTTGAGGTCAGCTACTCCATCCAATGAGACAAGAAGATTCTCTCAGAGTTTTGGCCTCTGAATGTCCTTTTGTGTCAACCACCTTAGATATCATTTCTCTGGCCACAGAGGTCCTGCCTGGATGCTTGGGTTTACATAACTCCTATCCTGGTCCCACCAAGCCCTTGCCTGCCCTTGGTTCGGGGAATATGGTAATGTTGAGGAAGCTGATGGGCAGGTCTGTTGCAGGCTGTTGCAGATTTGGACACAGAAGTCTCCTAACTGACCCTTCTCATCTGTGTCTCAGAGATCACCAACATCATGGCTTCCTCACGAAGCTATGCCAAGCTGCTGTTTGCCTGGGAGGGCTGGCATGACGCCGTGGGCATCCCGCTGAAACCCCTGTACCAGGACTTCACTGCCCTCAGCAACGAGGCCTACAGGCAGGATAGTGAGTCTGCCTCTCCCTGTCCAGGGACAGCAGTCCTTCTCAGCTTGCAAGGCACTCTCTTCTGCTGTCCCCATTGAGCCCCAGTTCCTGAGGAAGATTGAGAAGCTGGTATGATGATTCCAGAGCCGGCCCAAGGTGTCACAGCTGGCAGAGGTGGCGTGGCCACTGTGGTCAGCATTCCCTCCTTTGCTGCTGGCTTCCTTTCCTGCTGCCACTCCTGGCTCTGCTCCTAGCCCTGAGATGGCTCTGCTCCTAGCCCTAGCCCGGGCACTCCTCTTTGCCTCTTCACTGTCTGAGATCTATTTTTCTGGAGCATGGTGTAACCACTAGTTAGAAACTGTAGAGCAGCAACCCCAAGCCACCCTTTCCAGCTAGCTGTCAGGTGCAGGCCTGGGGGCGGGAGGCTGGCAAAGCTGAAGCAGGGAGGTGGGGGCCTGGGCCTGAGCTGCACCCTTCCCACCCTGCTAGACTTCTCAGACACGGGGGCCTACTGGCGCTCCTGGTACGACTCTCCCACCTTTGAGCAGAACCTGGAGCAACTCTACCACCAATTAGAGCCCCTGTACCTGAACCTCCATGCCTATGTCCGCCGTGCGCTGCACCGCATCTATGGAGACAGATACATTAACCTCAGAGGGCCCATCCCTGCTCACCTGCTGGGTAAGGACCTGGCCTTGCACACAAGTCCCAGGGAAGGAAACCTGAGCGGGAGGGATGCTCAGAAGAAAAATGGGTCATCCGAATGGTATCTCGTGTGGAGTGCTATACGTTCGTTTCCCCCATGCAGAATCCCATGTGGCTGGCTCAGCACCCCCACTGGGCAGGGATCCTCATTGACATTAGCATTTCTACTTTACAAATAGGGACACCAAGGCTTAGAGTCTGCAAGGGACTTGGTATTGTTACTAATAAAGGGAAGAACTAGGAGTCAAACCAAAGGCTCCAGGTCAGAGGAGGAGGTGTCCTAGTTCTAGTTCATGCCCAAGAAAGCAAACCAGGTGGCGTGGCCCCAGGAGTGGGAGGCAAGGACCACAGCACATTCAGAAAGGACACCAGGAGCATCACCTGGGCTCCTACTTGGCAGCAACCAGACCCAGGGAGCATGGAGCACACAGAGGAATGTGGGTGAGGCTGACATGTGAGATGCCTAGCCCTGAGCCAGGAAGCTTCCCTGGAGCCCCAGGATGCAGGTGCCAGAACCCAGGGTTCCACTCGGGGACAGGCATGGGCAAGTAGGTGCAGCTGAATAGGGGCCAAGTTGATCACTCTTTTCCTCCATCTAGGAGACATGTGGGCCCAGAGCTGGGAGAATATCTACGACGTGGTGGTACCTTTCCCAGACAAGCCCAGCCTTGATGTCACCAATACTATGGTGCAAAAGGTAAGCTCTGGAGTCAGGCCTTGGGAGGGAGCAATGACAGGGAGTCACAGACGGGGAGGGGGCAGAAGGGTCATGTGAGGGGACAGTGTCGGGTAGAGCCATCTCTTTCTTATACCAGCCAATAGCAAGCTGGGGCCTGTAGTCCATGGTGGCAGATATGAGCAGGAGTCTATTTTCAGTGATATGCTGTGCTCCGTAAGGCTGTGCTTGTGGGAAGGGAGATCACTGAATTTAGGTTCCTGTTGTGGGCAGGGTGGATTCCTGGCAGCCAGCCCCTGACCTGTCTCTGCACCCGCCACCAGGGTTGGAATGCTACGCACATGTTCCGGGTGGCCGAGCAGTTCTTCACCTCCCTGGGGCTTTCGCCCATGCCTCCCGAGTTCTGGGCAGAGTCTATGCTAGAGAAGCCATCTGACGGGCGTGAGGTGGTGTGCCACGCCTCGGCCTGGGACTTCTACAACAGGAAGGACTTCAGGTCCAGACATGAGAGAAAGAGCATGCTGGGACTCTGGGAAGGGGGCAGCTGGGGTGCAGGCCCACCTCCACCCTCCCCTGCACTGGCTGGGACTGGTCAGTTCCAGAGCTGTCAGGCATGTGAGCCTGTTAGGCCACTTTCCCAGGCAACTTTGACAAGCAGTCAACTCTGGACCTGGGAATGGAGGAGGAAGGTCTGATTGGTGGTGGGCCCGGGCAGGATTTGCTTGTTTCCAGTCACTTTTTCTTGCCCCAGGGCACTGCCCTCCTTGGCCCTGTCCCTCCTTGGCCCTGTCCCTCAGGTGCCAGCCTCCACAGTGCTCTGACCTCTGCCCTGTTCTTCACCTTCATCCTTCCCCTCTCCAAACCCCAGGATCAAGCAGTGCACACGGGTCACGATGGACCAGCTGTCCACGGTGCACCATGAAATGGGTCACGTGCAGTACTACCTACAGTACAAGGACCTGCCCGTCACCCTCCGTAGAGGTGCCAACCCTGGCTTCCACGAAGCCATTGGAGATGTGCTGGCGCTTTCAGTCTCCACTCCTGCACATCTGCACAAAATTGGCCTGCTGGACCATGTCACCAATGACACAGGTATAGGGGATTGGAGAGACCAGCCTAGCCCCTAATAAAACCCCATAGCAGAGCCTCACCGGCAACAACCGAGTGCCCTTCTTATTTCTGCCTCGTGGACCCAGGTCAGAGCCTCGAAGCCCACTCCCAGCTCAACACTCACCAAGAGTCCTCTTGCTAGCAGGGCCCCAGGTTTCTGGATTTACCTTCTCTGTACCTGCTCAGTCTTGCCTCCCTCTAGCTTCCCCCAGGCCCACCTTGCCTTAGCTGGGCTCCCTTCTCCCCCGACCTCTCCTGTGTCATGTCCCAACAGAAACTGACATCAATTACTTGCTAAAGATGGCACTGGAAAAAATTGCCTTCCTGCCCTTTGGCTACTTGGTGGACCAGTGGCGCTGGGGGGTCTTCAATGGGCGTACCCCCCCTTCTCGCTACAACTTTGACTGGTGGTACCTTCGGTGAGAAGAAGGATAGGAAGAGCCTGACCCCAGTCCCCTTCCCGCCCTCCCGCCTCCCTCAGTCTTCTCTCCTCCTGTCTAATGGTGTCTCAGTCCTCCCACCTCCTGTCTTCTCCCTTCCTGTCTAAAACTCCCTCCTCTGGGAAGTCTTCCCCACTCCTCAGAATGGGAAAGGGATGAGGGGAGCCTTTTCTGCAAACCCTCAGGCAGCCTGTGTGCAACCCCTGGTCCTAAGACCACTTCACCATCTCCTTCTAGAACCAAGTATCAGGGGATCTGTCCTCCAGTTGTCCGCAATGAAACCCACTTTGATGCTGGAGCTAAGTTTCATGTCCCAAATGTGACACCATACATCAGGTAAGCATGACCCTGTCCCTCCTCAACTCTGTCACTCCTTCACTCCCTGCTCCTTCTCCTGTGATCCTAGCTGCCCTGTCCCCAGGGCATGTCCTCTCATTCTTCTAGACGCCCAAGGTCCCAGGATTAGAATGGCCCTCACCCTCGCCCTGGGTTTTGTTCTCCCTTCCCTCCCCCCAGAACAGCCCCCAATCCAGCCTCTGCCCTGAAGGACTCTGGATGGTGCCTGGGCCAGGGGTCCCTACTCTGACCCCCCACATTTCCTCTAATGCCACCCCATGTCTATAGGTACTTTGTGAGCTTCATCCTGCAGTTCCAGTTCCATCAAGCCCTGTGCAAGGAGGCAGGCCACCAGGGCCCACTGCACCAATGTGACATCTACCAGTCCACCAAGGCGGGGGCGAAGCTCCGGTGTGTGGTGGGAAGGGTCAGGGCAAGTGGGAGGCTGAGGGGAGAAGCTTCAGAGGGTGTGTCTGCAAGCAACTGGCTGCCCAGGTCTTTCTCTTTCTCTCTCATCAAATATTTATTAAGTAGACCTTCAGTTGCCATGCGGAAAGGCAGATGTCCCCTGCTCCCCTCACAGAGACCCTAGGTACTGGAATATTATTGCCACTCTCTTGCAGCCAGTAGGAGGCAGGTGGGCATTTGGGGGGCTGTCGTGGACCCTGGCCTGCATTCCCTGTGCCCACGGTGCTCAATCTGCCTGACAGGTCGCTGCTGCAGGCAGGCTCCTCCAGGCCCTGGCAGACTGTCCTGGAGGACCTGGTGGGCTCAGCGGCCCTGGATGCTCAACCACTGCTCAACTACTTCCAGCCAGTCATCCAGTGGCTGCAAGAGCAGAACCAGCGGATGGGCGAGGTCCTGGGCTGGCCAGAATATCAGTGGCGCCCGCCATTGCCCGACAACTACCCAGAGGGCATCGGTAAAGCCCCGAGTGAGGGTGGGCTGGGGCTAAGGCGAGTCCTGGACTCTGGCTGTGGTCCAGGCCCCAGGCTCCTGGTCAGCTTCTTCTGGCTAAGTTCTGGTCCTGTTCTGGGGTGTTCTGTGTTATCAGCTCATCAGCAGGGCCCTGCAGTGGGGATGGGCATATCTTTTCTCTAGCATCCGAGAGAGGGTGTGCCCAGGCCTGAGGGCTCCAGGAGGCAAGCTGGCCAGGCACACTGCTCTATGAGGTCACACTGCAGACTCCACTCTTATTGGCCAGGGGTGGTGGCTGCAAAGCTCTGCTCTCCTGCTGCCATGGGCCAAGGTTGGGCTGCTCCAGGACTGCCCAACCTCCTCTTCTTGCTGCTCTGCTGTGGGCACTTCCTGCTGGCCCCCAGCCAGGCAGCCACCCACCAAACGACAATCAACTGGGGGGCAACCAGCCAGGCAACAATCAGAAGTGAGACAGCAACCATCCAGGCAACAACCAGAAGCACAGACGAGCTGAGGACCACCAGCCAAACAACTCAGAGCCCAAGTGGGACCCCCAGGAGAGGGGCAGGGCTGGTGGGGGGCGATGAGGAGGCAGGGGCAGCAGGGCAGGGGCTCAGGTAAAACTGCACCCTGGACAGGGGAAGGGGAGGCTTGTCTGTTTCCTTCCGCTGTGTCCCACAGACCTGGTGTCAGATGAAGCTGAGGCTAACAGGTTCGTGGAGGAGTATGACCGGGCATCTCAGGTCGTGTGGAACGAGTATGCTGAGGCCAATTGGAACTACAACACCAACATCACCACAGAGAACAGCAAAGTGCTGGTAGGAGCCACATGCCCCCACTTGTGCACGAGCCCAGACACACAGACACATTCACACTTCACACAGCTACACTCAAGGCACGCACAGCACAGGGCTGCCAGAATCTGTTTAAAATCCTTCAAAATGATATGCAGTTTCAGATTTGACAGGCATGTCCTCAACACCTGAACAAAACTTCTTCACTAACAGCAGGGTCGGGTAACAGAGACTGTCATCAGTCATACATAAATAAGCAATGCCAGAGTCCCTTTTTAAGAGAGTGAATGCCCGTTTGCCACCACCCCAAGGGCTCACTCTCCACCACCGTTGTTCCTGCCTTCGAGCCACCAGCCTTGGTCTCTGACCACAGAGAACTAGCATTGCTTGGGGTGCCAGCCAGGTTCTTGGCACACGGCATCTGTCGTCTCATCCATTACTCATCAGCCTTGCAATATTGGTGACCTTCTTCCTATTTCATAGGTGGGACCCTGAGGCTCAGGGAGGTCACAGAGCTAATAGCAAGCTGCCTTCATCCGAATGGCCTTTAAGACTCCTGCTGGGCCTCCCTTCTCCACCCCTGCCAGGACTCCTCTTGCTCAACTGTAGATGTCGTTTGAGGGGCACATACTGCATCCAGGATGTTGTCAGACAGCCCAGATTGAGGAGGGTCTTTACAGGCCAAGGAAGCAGCTTGGTCCATCCTCTTGCCCCACTCCCCATAGTGCCTCTTGCCCAGAGTTTGTTTACTCCAAGGCTCCAGAGCCTTCTGACATCTCCCCTCTGCCCTCAGCTGCAAAAGAACCTGCTGGTGGCCAACCACACCCTGAAGTACGGCACCTGGGCCAAGCGTTTTGATGTGAACAACTTCCAGAATGCCAGCACCAAGCGGATCATAAAGAAGGTTCAGGACCTGGACCGGGCAGCGCTGCCCATGAAGGAGCTGGAGGAGGTGTGTGACTGTGGGCATGGGGTGGAGGCTCCCAGGGGAGTGAGCCCAGCCCAGGGTCTAGCCTTCCCACTGATTTTTCCTCCTTAATTTGTCAAGCTGTGACACTGTGTGTCCAGAGGCACCAAGTCCAGAGGCCTTTGGGGAACACTCTCCTCAGCACCCCGTGACCCATGGTGCCTGGCACCAGAGCAAAGGAGTCCCCCCTCACTGTCCCTCTTCTTGCCTCTGCAGTACAACAAGATCCTGCTGGACATGGAGACCATTTACAGTGTGGCTACCGTGTGCCACACCAATGGCACTTGCCTGCAGCTGGAGCCTGGTGAGAGCACCACAGGGAGGATGAGAGAGAGACAAGGGCCTGGGTTGGCATGGGGTTGGGTGCTGCCAGGTGAAGGGGAAGTCAGGATTGAACTCACTTCCTGCTGTCCACCAGGGGGGTTTCTCGGCCCTGCTTAGAACCAGCACCTGCTTCAACCTTTGCCCTAATTCCCTGCCCCTCTGCCCCCTGCCTAAGACTCTCCTGAATCCTTTCCTCTCTCCCTCCACCCCTCAGAGCATCAGGGTCTCCAATTTGTGTTTGGGGGCTTGGACTCCCAATAGGGAGGAGAGTCATGGCACTCCATGACACTGTCCCTGGGTGATCCTACCTGTGTCGTGTCCCTACCTTCTCTGACATTCTTGGGCCCCTCCCCCCAGCACTTGTCTGATAAGGAAACTGAGGCTGGAGCAAATGAGTCACAGTCATACAATCGCTAGAAGCCCCAGACTAGGACCTGGCCTCCAGGTCCTGGCCTTCCTGTCACCCCTTCTCCACCACTTCACGCGGCACAGGCGGAGACTGGCTCAGCAGCCCCTTCTTCCTCTCTCCTACCACCTGGTCCCTTGAAATGGCTCACTGTGGACCCACAGGTGCCTGTGCAGATTCCCCGTGGGCTCCCTCCCCACCCTCCCTTTCTAGGGTTGGGGAGCTAGAAACATAAACATTCCTCATGAGGAATCTCCACCCAGAAATGGTTTCTTCCTGGCCCCAGCCCAGCTCCCATGTTAAAACAATGACGAATACAAAGGGAAATGGAAAATAAACAGGAGAGAGAAACAGTTTTCCCAGGACAGGGTTTGACCTACAGGTGGTAGATGTGGGTACACACGCAAAGCAGGGGGCGGGTATGCGCCTGTGCGTGTGCACTTATGGAGAAGAGTGTTCAAAGGAGTGTGGCACCCCCCCACAAGGCAGCTCCTTGATCCAGACCTGGGCTATCAGGTCACCGACACAGTAAAAATAAGAAGCCCATGAAGGCCACATCTCCAGTTCACATCTCCAGTGAGCAGAAGTGAAATTTTCAAAATATGCCTTTTTTCAAACAAAGCTAATGGAATTTATTTTCTCTGTGACAAGTGGATATCATATAGCATGTTCCAAATTAGGGAGAGAGAGCACAAGTCCAGCAGTGTAGGTTCAGGGAGCAGCAAATGCCTTCAGCCTCCGATCTCAGACCAGGGCCAGAAGGAAGGTGTCCATCTGGAGCTTCAGGACTGATGCCCCAATCTGATGTCACACCCTCACCCATACTCCATGTTATACAATCAGGAAGGCTGCTCGCTTAGTGACACAAACCCAAGGCGTCCACTTTGGGGACACTTGGACAGTTCTTTGCACTTTGAATATCTTCATGGTTACTCTTATAAAGTCCAATCCAGTATTAATTTGTGAAGGGTGCCCTGTGGACCCTCTGGGGGACAGAGATGAGGAGGCACAGTACCTCCTCAGAGGCCACATGCTCCTGTCCTATTTCCACTCCCCTGGAGGGCCACTTCTGCATGAGGAGCTGTGGCCCTGGAGTCTGGTGCCTTTGGTTTGTGCCTCAGTCAAGCCACTTCCCGGCAGGGGGACCTGGGCCCATCACCAAACTGCTTGTGTGGAAGGAGGGACGGACAAAGCCATCCCTCGCAGGGTCGTTGAAACGCATAGGTGCCCGAGCACACAGCCCAGGTGGACACCGTGTGAACTCCTGGTGATCAGCTCTCATTCTCTCCCTGCTTTCAATAGACTTGCTGTCTGAACAGTCACTTCCACAGGATCTCACTGGTTTTATTCTAAAATTCTATGACCAAGTTTATCTTATAAGCAGACGAGAGGTGAGCCAAGGGCAGAGGGCTTAAGTCACTCAAACCCTTCTACCCTAGAATTGACAAATGTGATGGCCACGTCCCGGAACTATGAAGAACTGCTGTGGGCATGGAAGAGCTGGCGGGACAAGGTGGGGAGAACCCTCCTCCCTCTCTTCCCAAAGTACGTGCAACTCACCAACAAGGCCGCGCAGCTCAACGGTGAGTTCCTCTGGCCAGAGCAGCAGGCCCTCTGGTCCCCAAGAGAAGAGACTGTAAGCCCGGGGAAAGGTGGGCCCTGGAGGTGGCAGGGAGGAGCTGGTGTGGGAAAGCCTGGCCTTGTCCCCTGTGCAGGTTACCTGGATGCAGGGGACTCATGGAGATCTATGTATGAGACGCCATCACTGGAGCAAGACCTGGAGCGGCTCTACCAGGAGCTGCAGCCGCTGTACCTGAACCTGCACGCCTACGTGCGCCGCGCCCTGCACCGCCACTACGGGGCCGAGCACATCAACCTGGAGGGCCCCATTCCTGCCCACCTGCTGGGTAAGGCCACAGGTCCAGCCTCAAGAGGGGGGAGATGGGCAACATAGGAGGGTTTGGGGGCATGGCTGGTCCAAGGGCAGAGAGCAGACCAGGGGAGTGACAAGACTTGCACCTTGGGGAGGGAAGCTGGTCAAGGCTGGAGTGAAGTGGGGACTTGGGGGAACTCCCTGGTTGCAACTGGGTGCTAAATTGGTGGGTGTGTGGGGAAGGGAATGGAACCCCAGCCTGGTGCTTGTCAGGCAAGCGCCTCTACCATGGAGCTTCTCCTCCAGCCCTTTTGATGCCACAGTTGCTACACACCCTTGTTGTGCAAGTCTCTGTGGATGGGACAAGTTCATGACCTTGTTAGGGGCAGACCACATCTCCTATCATGCCTCATGGCAGCAAGATCCAGGGAGCGGGCTGGGGCTGTAGCTCAGTGGCAGAACCCTTGCCTAGCATGTCTGAGGCACTGGGTTCCATCCTTAACACCACATAAAAAATATACATATATATAAATAAAATAAAAGCGTGCTGTCCGTCTACAACTATATATTTAAAAAAAATTTTTTTTAAAAAGATCCAGGGAGAGAGGAAGGGCTGGAAGCAGGATTGGAGAGGCCCCACACACATGAGCAGAGCCTTAAAGATGAGAGGTTTGGGCAGATGGAAAATAGGGTGGGAGGTCAGACACGGGATCTGAACCAAGAGAATTAGAGCCGAGAAGAATCCTGAGAATGTAGAACCACCTCAACTTTCAGACCTTCAGTTTTCAAGGTTTACAAACTCAATGTGCCCCAAACATAGGAAGGAAGCCGTGGGAGACAAAAAGGGAGGGCCTGGAGAGAGGTAGAGGCTGCCAGTTTTCTGTTCCCTTTGGGTCACTGGGGACAAGCCTATGTTGTTACGAGTGGAAATGCCAGAAAAGGCCATAGACCACTTAGAAGTCATAAGGGAGACCCCCGAAGGTGGTCCAGCGCTCTAGTTCCCATTCAGCCCAGAGACTCATGTAGCTCAAGGGACAGCACTCCTTGTTAACCTCTCTGGTGAGTGGATATAAGCTCAATGACTCAGAAACACAGACCCTAGGAGGGAAATCAGTATGCCCAAGGTGGCCAGGGGCCTGGCAGACCTGGGGCTTGGAGCTCAGCTCCCCTGCACCCCCCAATCAGCAAAGTCACCAGGTGCCAGTGCACTCACATTCTCTCCCCTCCACCACTCACTCACTCTCTCCCTTGGCTGGGAAGACTCCTGCCTCCGCATCTATTTTTGCAACTTCCGCTCATTCTGAATTGCTTCTTTTTCTCCAATCCTGGAGCACGGAGCACTTTTCTTACCCTAAGCTCAGAGGTGTTAGCCTCTCCCAAATGAGACAGCTGGGTTTTGCCAGAGTTACTGACAGGCGCCCTGCATAAACTGACCTCAGGAGATTAAAAAGGGACCCAGCAGGGTAGCTGGTCCACAGTGTGGCCTATCAGCCTTTAAATCAAGCCCCAACACTTAGAAGCTGTGGAGCCCGCCCCCCCAAGCTGGTTACTTAACTCTCCAGCCCCAGTTTCCTCTGCAGTGCAATAAAAATCATAACAGTACCTGGGTGCAGGCAGGATTACAAATCAGTCCACACAATGTGCTTGGTACGATGGTCAGAAAGTGGTGGCCGTGTGGGCATAGATGTCCGGGGACCCATAGCTCTCTGATTTGTAGGTTCACTGTTCCTGAATGGTCAAGACACCTTGAGGGGCTGGGGGTGTAGCTCAGTGGTAGAGCACTTGCCTTGCATGCATTAGGCACTGGGTTCAATCCTCAGCACCACATAAAAATAAATAAATAAACATTATCTTAATAGTCTGTGTCAATCTACAACTAAAAAAAAAAAAAAAGACACCTTGATACCCTGATGACCATCAAGGTCCTCACCTGTAACCAGTAAAGACCTTGTGGACTGGAGATGAGATTGGAGATGATGTATGCCAAATGCCCAGCACAATTGCAAACAGTGGGTGCTCAAGAATGGCTTCTATAATTGGATAATTGGCAGTACTGGGATCTGGTTCTTTCTTCCTGCAGGATGGTGTGGAGCCTAAAATCTCACATCTGTTTCCTCTCTCTACCATCTTTTCCTGCCTGCCTCCAGGGAACATGTGGGCTCAGACCTGGTCCAACATCTATGAGTTGGTAGCTCCCTTCCCATCAGCCCCCAAGATGGACGCCACAGAGGCCATGATAGAGCAGGTATGCACAGCCAGGGCTCTCCTGCTCCATGGGCTGCCCTGGGGCAGAGGGGAGGGAGGCCCCTGGCCAGGAAGGGAGAAAGCCTCGGATTCAGGAGTCTCCTCCAGCTTGGTGCTCCCCCAGCACTACCTGCCCTGGCACACCCTCTTCCCAGAGCCCCCAGTTTGGACAGAAGTCCCTCTGCTTTGCAGGGCTGGACACCTAGAAGGATGTTTAAGGAGGCCGACAATTTCTTCACCTCCCTGGGACTGCTGCCTGTGCCCCCCGAGTTCTGGAACAAGTCAATGCTGGAGAAACCAGCCGACGGACGGGAGGTCGTCTGCCATGCCTCGGCCTGGGACTTCTACAATGGCAAGGACTTCAGGTCTGTCCAGCTGGATCTGGGGCAGGGGGGTTACCCTGAATCCAGGAATAAGGAGATGAACCAAATCAAGGCTGCACGGCCATTCCCTTATCTGAAGTGAGAAAGAGGGACAGGGACAGTTTGGGAATGAATTTAGGACCAAGGGTCAAGACAGGGTGGGCCTGGCTCCAGCTCAGCCTGGCAGGTAAACTCCATCCCCCAGATGAGGATCTTCTCAAGTACTGGCCAACTCTGTCAGCACGGCCAGTTGGGAGTGCTTAAGGTCCCAGTTCTGAGGGTTAGCCCTGTGTGAGCCACCCCACTTCCCTTGCTCCAGGGTGGCCCCGATGACACACAGCTGGCCCTCCCACTGGGAGCAGAGGTGGCATGCAGGGAGAAAGACACATGGGGACACACAGACCCTCTCTTACCACTGACAGACCAGACGCTGCCTTTAACAGGATGGGGTCTTAGTTACCCGCTGCTGCAAAACAAACCGCCCCAAAACCTAGTGGTATAAAACAACTGGTTGATTCTGCTTAATATTTTATGGGCCATAAATTCAGGAAATTCACAGCAGAAATGGCTTGTCCCTACTCCACAGTGATGGAAACCTCCATTGGGTACTTTTTTTTTTTCTTTTTGTGCTGTGGATGGAACCCAGGGCCTTGCACATGCTAGGCAAGCGCTCTACCACTGAGATACAGCCCAAACCCAGGTGGGGTAATTTTAATGGCTGGGATAGTTCATCTGAGGCCTTCTGCCCAGACCTAGATTCTGGCTGTAGTCTGAGATCCTCAGAACTTCCCCATGTGGCATGTGTAGGGCAGAAGGTTCAGCGCACGCGCACATGTCAGGTGCCTGGTTGGGATGGCTAAACGGCAGGGGCTGGTCAGGCATCTCTGTCCTGGCTGGTTTGAGTTCCCTCCAAGTGTGGCAGTCTCGGGTAGGCAAACCTGGAGGCTGGCATCCCCCTGCACAAAAGTAGAAGCAACCAGGACCCATAAAGGCTAAGTCCAAACTGGCAGAGAGTCGCCTCTGGCATGTTTTATTGGCTAAAGCAAGTCCCAAGCACAGCCCCAACTCAAGAGAAGGGAACAAAGACCCTACTCCTTGGTAGAAGTGGCAAAGATCATCTTCTCCAGCTGATGAAGTGTCCCTTGTGAGAGGAGTAGACATAGAGTCTAGAAGCAAACCATCCAGGGCTCACTGGGCTGCTGGCCGTGGGCCCTTTAGAGGCTTAAGAACTGCGGTAGACAGAGTGGAGGAGGCGAGAGCTCTTGTGGGAAATCCTTTAAGAGAGGCAGTCAGAGGAGAAGTAGACAGCCCCAACCTCACTGTAACCCGAGTTCTGGGGAACTCCTGCCCCCTCCTCTGATGAGCAAGATGGAAAAGTAAGATGAGCCTGAAATGAAAGACTCTTGTTAGAGCTAAGAAAGAAGTTTCTGCAGCTGAAATTGGCTCATCAAAGAGAACAAGGGAGTGTCTACAGAAGGAGCTGGAACCTTCTAGCTTGGACAGCTCTATAACCGTCCTTCAGTGCTGGCCATAAGAATTCTTTAAGTGAACTGGGTGCTGGCGTTGGGTTGTAGGAGACGAAGAATAACCCAGGCACTGGTGTGTCCTTCAGGAAGCCCCAGTCTTGGGAGATGAACATGAGTACATGGGAAGCCATAGGACACACATTCTAGAAAGTATACAACGGAGAGTCTCACTGCCTCTAGAGCAAAGACCTTGTACCATCAGAAAGCAGCAGACAGCGTGGGCTGGAGTTATTCAGGAAGGTTGGAGGCAGAGGAATGGCTGGAATGACTTTACTTAGGGACTTCCTGCCCTCAGATTGCCCTCCTCTCAGGCTTTCTTGACTTCCGACACATCGTGCTGTGCTCCCTGCACACGGCAGTGACAGCTCTGCTCTGTGTGCAGCCCGCACTGCAGTCCCTTTGCCTCAGGGCTTCTCACCGTCCCTGTTCCGACACCCTCCCTCTCCACCCCTGTGTGTTCCCAGGATCAAGCAGTGCACCACTGTGAACATGGAGGACCTGGTGGTGGCCCACCACGAAATGGGCCACATCCAATATTTCATGCAGTACAAGGACTTGCCTCTGGCTTTCCGGGAGGGCGCCAACCCTGGCTTTCATGAGGCCATTGGGGACGTGCTGGCCCTCTCAGTGTCTACCCCCAAGCACCTGCACACCATCCACCTGCTGAACAGTGAGGACAACAGCTACGGTAAGAGAGAAACCGACGATCCCAGTGGGCTCAGGGCCAAGAAGGGGCAGTGAAGGCCGGAGGTGGGAAGGAGCACTTGGCGGCCTGAGGGTAGAAGGACCAGGATAAAGCAATGGGGAAGAGGGGAGCACCAGGAGGGGACGAGCGAGAGGATGGAACACACTGACCACCCCAAGGACAGGACTCAGGGCCCAAAGAGGTATGGCGCCCCTGCTCCCCTCCGCCCACCATGCCCATCAGGGCCAAGTTGCTAGGCCCTGACAGGCCCTGAGGCTGGACTCCCTTCCCTTGGCAGAGAACGACATCAACTTTCTGATGAAGATGGCACTGGACAAGGTAGCCTTTATCCCCTTCAGCTACCTCATTGACCAGTGGCGCTGGAGGGTATTTGATGGAAGCATCACCAAGGAAAACTACAACCAGGAGTGGTGGAGCCTCAGGTCTCGGATACTCCAGCGGGCTGTGGGCCGGAGGGGTCTCTGTGGCATCTGTGTCTGCCTGTGTATGTGCAGATGTGCCAATGGGATGTGTGTGCACGAGCACAATGGGGGTCACAGAGGGTGGTTGTGCACAGAGGCACAGAATGCAGGAGCACAGGAAAGAGGTAGCCCCAGGTACAGAGACCGTCCTTCAAGTCAAAAATGCCGGCCTCTCCCCCACCTTGGTTCTGCCCACTCTTTCTTTCCAACATATCTTCCCCTTTCACAGGCTGAAGTACCAGGGGCTCTGCCCCCCAGTGCCCAGATCTCAAGGTGACTTTGACCCAGGGGCCAAGTTCCATGTTCCTGCCAGTGTACCTTATATCAGGTAACAGGGGAGGGGAAGAGGACACACCACAGGAGCTGAACATATTGCCACTGGTACATTCTGAGTTGACCTGAAAGATCCTTCTATACGTTAAAACTCAGGGTCAGAGACCCAGGTCACTTGGGAGGCAGGGCTGTCAGGGCTGTGATACAGTCGAGGTCTTGGGGTCAAAGCTTATATCCATGACTTGTTTCCTTGAGTGACTTCCTCAGTCTCCGAGCCTCCACGTGTTCACCGTGAATCCCATTTCACAGGACAGCCGCAAGGGCTCACTTCTGAGTGTACTTTCCATTACACAGCTGGTGGCCATGGTCCACCATTGTTAGATGCTCTTAAGTGGACTGCGTCAGTCTGTGAGTCACGCATCCAGAGCATGAAGGTGCCCAGTGGAGCCCCTTTCCGTCCACGTGCTACAGGAGGGCACTCACTGAAAGTGAGGAAGGATGGGTGTGGACTTTGGAGCCTTCCTGGGAGGTTGAGGACTGGGGAGACCTCAGGGTGTAGTTCCAGGTCTCCTTGGGCCAAGTGGCCCAGGTCACCAGAAAGTCAAGACCCCAAGGGCATAGAGGGCATCCTGGAAGGTCTGTGACCACCTCTCATCCTTGCCTCCTGTGGTCTCTGGAAGCCCAGTGAGGGCAGGCCCTGCCCACCTTTCCACCCTGGCACCATACCCAGGTATGTCTGTCTCCCAGAGCCCAGGAAGGGAGAGAGCACCTCACCTGCTCAGACGCACCAGAGGGCAGCAGAGGACAGGAGCAAGGAGACACATCACTGGGACACATCAGACAGGCCTGACCTGACAGTGCCCCAGGGATGACCGTTGGGGAGGGGCCTCCCCCTGCCTACTAGAGTCATTTCTGGTGTTCCACATTGGTGCTCACCCTCACCCCAAGGTCAGCCATGTCATGGTCAGTTTCCCAGATTAACATGGACAATTAACCCAGCAGGAGTGGGCAAAGGAGACTTGGCTGCTCTCAAGAAACACATTTCACATTCTGGCCAGCAGCCTGAGCAAAACACTCTGAGGAAATGCAAGGAAGGCGAGTGGCACATGGTTTGTGCCCAGCATTCAAAGGGCAAGGACTCACTGCTGGTCATGACATTTAAAACCTCTCTAGACTCGGCAAGTTTTCTCTGGCCTTGACCGGCAAACTTCTACCAGGGAATCCCGCTGCTTGGATCAGACCAATCAGGCTGGCTTACCGGACTCACCTGTCCTAGGGGAACCCTGTGACCCATTCAGCCTCTGCTTGCGTACACCCCAGGAAGGGAGACCTAACTGCCTCGAAAGCAGCCTCCCAAGTCTCGAAAGGGCTCTTCCCGGAGCCTTCTCCCCTGAGGCTGTCCCGGGAGCCCCTTGGAGTAGGCATAGGGGAGGGGGAAGGTGCCCTAGACGCATGTTGGGAAGGGGCTCAGACAATTCAGAAGGTGAGTATAGGCTCCTCCTGACATCCCGACTGCATCCTGTTCTGCTGGGTCCCGTGTCACAACTGTCACAGGGAGAGAGAGCGGGGGCCTCAGTGGCGCAGGCACCCTGGCTCACGCTGTGCCTCCCTGGCTCTGCTTCCCTCCACTCCAGGTACTTCGTCAGCTTCATCATCCAGTTCCAGTTCCACGAGGCACTGTGTCAGGCGGCGGGCCACCAGGGGCCCCTGCACAAGTGTGACATCTACAAGTCCAAGGAGGCGGGGAAGCGATTGGCGTGAGTGTCCTCTGGCTCTCCTTGGATGGTTTCCATGCTCTGGGCTGCTCTCCTCTGCCTTGAGGAGTCCACTGGGTCTATTGTGGGGCACCTGCCATTTTGTTCTTGAGCTGGACACTCCCAGCTGGAGCCATCACACCCTTGACTTGCCACCTGCAGTGGGGAACTGGAGCCCTAGGCCTGCCCAGGCCCACCCTCCCTCCCCTGCCCGAGACCTGCCTAGGCTCCCCCCCACACCGCCAGCCTAGGAGGGTGGGAGAGGGATGTGGATGGAGAAGGATATCAGACTGGGGCAAGAGGGGCTGGATCCTTCTGACTCAGGTTCCCTCTCTGGTATCTCTCCCAGGGAGACCATGAAGCTGGGTTTCAGTAAGCCATGGCCAGAAGCTATGAAGTTGCTCACAGGCCAGTCCAACATGTCGGCCGCCGCCATGATGAGCTACTTCAAGCCACTGATGGACTGGCTCCTCACAGAGAACGGGCGGCATGGGGAGAAGCTGGGCTGGCCGCAGTACAACTGGACACCGAACTCCGGTACCACCACCCACCCCACTTGCAGCCCCAGGCCCCACCCCCAGAGGCTCCCACAGGGCTGAGCCCCTCCCCAGTCCAGGCAAGCTCGAACCTGACCTCAGAGTAAGGACAGGGAAGCCAGAGCACGTGGCCCCCGCCTGCCCGGTGCCCTGCCCACCTCCTTGTCTCCTTGCTTCCTCGCCCAGCTCGCTCAGAAGGCATCCTCTCAGACACCGGCCGCGTCAACTTCCTGGGCATGAACCTGGAGCCACAGCAGGCTCGTGTGGGCCAGTGGGTGCTGCTCTTCTTGGGTGTCGCCCTGTTGGTGGCCACCGTGGGTCTCACCCAGCGGCTCTTCAGCATCCGCCACCACAGCCTCCACCGGCCCCACCGCGGGCCCCAGTTCGGCTCTGAGGTAGAGCTCAGGCACTCCTGAGATCACCAGGCAGGGCTGAGCCAGCCGGGGAGTGTCTCAGGAGAGACTTGGGGACATGGTGGGTGGGCTGAGGACACACCCCAGCCTGCCTTCCACCTCCTCCCCCCTCTATCTGCCTCCTCTCTGTCCTCCAGAACACCAGCCACCCCAGCACACCCCCGTTCTCCAGGCACCCAGCCATCTAAGGTGGACCTGCTCCCCAGTCTTTCTGTGAATTCAATTAAAAGTCCTGCCCTCCCCATCTGAGTCTGTGTCCCTCATGGGGAAGACAGGGATAGAGACAGACCACTCTCGTGTCTTTTGATTGTCTAGTAGGTCCCTTTCCTGGGTTGCTTCTTCCGTTGTCCACCAAGACCCCCTGAGAATCCCCAGAGCTCTGGTCCCAGCACTCCCCAGCCACCCCCCTCCCTTCCCACCAGCCATGGCAGCCAGCCAATGTCCTGACAGACAGGGGACACTCACCTTGGAAGACTCTGGGAAGCACAGGGGGAACAGACCCTCTGGGCTTCCAGCCTCATGTCCATACAGGGGGCCTTTCCCTGCTCAGTGCTGCTCCCTGCCCTAGTGGTTCCCATGGATGACCAGGTTCTCTAGAAGGAAGGCTCCTGGCTCCTGGGGGGCCAGTACCCGAGATGGGCCTGATTCACTGAGGATGCAGAACAGCCCAGCGGTCACCATGGGCTCCTGCCTATTCCAGCTCTGTGTCCACTTTTGAGAGTGGACAGCCTTGGTTCCCAGACAGCTGCTCAGGCATTGCCAAGATGGGGAGGGTCCCGTAAACGCCTGGAGGGCAGTGGTGGTGGCCATGCAGGGGTTCACTGCCCGCGGCCCGATGCTCATCCTCCCAGCCCACAGGCCCTCACCCTGAGCAGTCCCGCTGGAGGCCTCTGTGAATTTGGGAATGTCAATTTGAGGGACACTTTTATAACTTTTATCTACATGTTTGTGTAGAAAATTTGGAAGACTAAAGAAAATAAAAGCCCTTTATAGCAACATCAAGAAATGAGCAGTCTTGACGTTCTGGTGTCTGTCTTTCCAGTCCCTTTCTTCTCCACAAATATTTGAAATCGGGGTCACACTGTATTGACACTTTGTATACTTTTTTTTTTTTAAATTAATATAACTAGATCAGCTTTTCAGATATCAAAACACCAAACTAGAACTTGGCCAAATGGAAGTTGGTCAGGTTTTTTGAGCCAAGAGTTTCCATGGCCAGTCTGATTTCTGTTGATATCTTGACCCAAGCAGGGTTTGCCTCCAATTCCTGTGTCTCAATGACCTTGGTCTACAGCTTTTGCTCCCCAGTCCCCAGGGTCGTGTGTGTGTGTGTGTGTGTGTGTGTGTGTGTGTGACAGGCTTGGTTGTGCAGGCCTCTTCCGTGGGGCAGGATGTGGAGTTGAGGCATTCTGAATCTGCAGGAGGGTGGAAGTTTACAATTCAGGAGGACAATGGAATTTATAAACATGCCCTCTAAATAGTTCCAAGTCTTCTACCATCAAAATCTGCTTTAGTTACTCCCCCCCACCCTACACCCTCCCTTCTCAGCCTAGATTTTTAAAGCTCTTTGTCTGCCAGGCAAAACTCATTGTCACATAACCCCCTTTCCTATTTTTATGAGCTACAAAGTTTTTTGGTTTTTTTTTTTTTTTTTTTTCCTTTTTGCTGCCTGTCAGAGCTTGTGGGTGGTGCAAAGTCACCAGCGTTTAACACCCAAGGTCCAAGTTGCAGACAGAGGGCAAAGAGCCTTAAACCATGGAGGGTTGGCCTGACCAGCCCTAGCCACTGGAGGTTTTGAAACATTACAATTGTTCAAACTCCTGGTTTGTGCCTCCTGTTTGGGGTGGTAAATGGGGAGAGGCCGGGTCCATCTGGAAGGTGGCAGAGGAAGAAGAGATGGTAATAGCAGAAAGAGGGCCAGTCAAGGCCATTCTTCAATGACCTTATCTCTGTGCAGGCCAAACTTCCTCCAGCTGCCCACCCCACCCTACCCTGGCTTTCATATGGCAAATCAAGGGGCTTTACACTAGGCCTGAGAGCAGTCCCACCTAGGCACCCCCTACCCAGGGGACCTTGAGCAGTTTATAGTTTCTGCGTCTGCATTTCCACACTGCTGAAGTGGTCCTTCTGAATCCTTCCTGGTTGCTGGGAAGAGTAAATGGCATGATGTAGGAGGTCCTGGGGGCAGGGTTTCCTCTCTAAACCGAGGGCTTGGGGCCCTGGTCCGGAGAGTTCACACCTGCCTCATGCTCCCAACAACCCCAAGCCCCAGGCTGAGAAAGAGCTGCCAGCCTGGCCGAGATCAGAGGCTCCTGAGAGACACCGAAAGAGGAGCAGAGCTGAAGGGTGACAGCGCCCCATGGAAAACTCGTCATCGTTGCCTCCCCGCCTCCTTCACCGTCTCCAGTTCTGGAACAATCCACTGTCATCTCTAAATGCTCCTCCTGCTCTGGTTCTCCAGCCTCTGGGGAGGTGGGGGCTCCCGTCTGATCTGCGGTGGCTGTCTTCTGCGTCTTCTGCTGTTTTTCTTACCTGCAAGCCCCAGGGGTTCCCCAGGCTCTGTCTCTCCAGACCCCGATTCTCCTCCTCAGCCTCCTGCTTGACCTCTGTGCTCAGTTCAGAATCCTCCTCACAGGAGGTTTTGTGCTTTCACAAAAGCTTAGTTTGGCTTCAAAGATCCTGCTTAACTCCTTTAAAGACCTGTGTCTTAACTTATGATGAAATACAAATAGCATAAAAATTAACCATTTTAGTCATTTTTTGTGGGGAGCTGGGGATTTAGCTCAGTGGTAAAGGAGTTGCCTAGCATGTCCAAGGCCTGGGTTTGATCCCTAGTGTCTCTCTCTCTCTCTCTCTCTCTCTCTCTCTCTCTCTCTCTCTGAACTACACCTCAGTCTCATTTGAACCTTTTTTGGGGGGGACAGGGGAACTAAGGATTGAACCCAGAAGCACCTAACCACTGAGTCACATCCCTGGCCCTTTTTATATTTTATTAGAGACAGGGTCTCACTAAGTTGCTTAGGGCCTCTCTAGATTGTTGAGCCTGTCTTTGAACTTTCGATCCTCCTACCTCAGTCTCCTGAGCCTCTGGAATTACAGGCATGTGCCAACATGCCCAGCTATTTAAAAAATGTTTAAAGTATAAAATTCAATGGTATCAAGTACATTCACATTATTACATAGCCACCGTCCATTTCCAGAATCTTGTGTGTGTGTGTGTGTGTGTGTGTGAGAGTGTGAGTGTGTGTGTGAGTGTGTCAGTGGTACTGAGGATTGAACCCAGGGGTGCCTTACCACTAAGTCACATCTCCAGCCCTTTTTATTTTTTATTTTGAGACAGCGTCTTGCTGAGGCTGGCCTCAAACTTGCAATCCTCCTGCCTCAGCCTCTGGAATCACTGGGATTATAGGAATGCACCACTGTGCCTGGCTCCAGAATTTTTTAAACTTCCCAAACTGAAACTCTGTCCCATTCAACAGTAACTCTCCATTGTCCTCTGCTCCAGCCCCTAGTAACCACGGTTCTAATTTCCGTCTCTATGAATTTGACTCTTTTAGATACCTCATGTAAGTGGAATCACACAAACTTTATCCTTTGAGGTCTGGCTTATTTCACTCAGCATGTTTTTTTTTTTTTTTTTAAATGTTTTAATTTGTTCTAATTAGTTATACAGGGCAGTAGAATGCATTTTGACACATTGTGCACAAATGGAACACAACTTCTCATTCCTCTGGCTGTACATGCAGCAGAGTGACTCCAGCAGTGTAATAATACATGTATATAGGGTAATAATGTCTGTCTCATTCCACGATCCTTCCCATCCCCACACCCCCACCCTCCCCTCACTCCCCTCTGCACAATGCAAAGTTCCTTCATTCTTCCCTACCCACCCCCACATGTTTTTTTTATTTGTTCTTTTTAGTTATACATGACAGTAGAATGTATTTTGACACATCATACATACACGGAGTATAACTTCCCATTCTTGTGGTTGTACGTGCTGTGGAGTCACATTGGTTGTGTATTCATATATGAACATAGAGGTTTTGTCCACTCATTCTACTTTCTCATTCCCTTCCCCCAAGACCCTCCCATCCAGTCCCATGAATCTTCCTCCCACCCTCTGCTCCCCTGCCCCCCACCTATTGTAAGAAAGCATCGGCTTATCAGAGAGAACATTCAGCCTTTGGAATTTGGGGATTGGATTATTTTACTTAGCACAATAGTCTCCAGTTCCATCCATTTACCTACAAATACCATAATTTCATTCTTCTTTATGGCTGATAATATTCCATTGTGTATATACCACAATTTCTTTATCCATTCATTTGTTGAAGGGCACATAGGTTGGTTCCATAGCTTAGCTATTGTGAATTAAGCTGTATAAACATTGATGTGGCTGTGTCACTGTAGTATGCTAATTTTAAGTCCTTTGTGTATAAACTGAGAAGTGGGATAACTGGGTCAAATGGTGGTTCCATTCCAAGTTTTTACTCAGCATATTTTCAAGGCTCATCCATGTTGGAGCGTGTATCAGATAATATTCTGAATAATATTCCATTGTATGTATACACCCCATTTTATTTATCTATTTATCTGTCGATGAATATTTGGGCTTCCAAAGGCTAATGTGAATAATCCTGTTATGAACACTGAAGCCCCTACCTCCATTTCTTTTGTGTAGATACCTCAAAGTGGAATTTCTGGAACAGAAGGTAATTTTATGCTTGATTTTTTATATGTATTTTCTTTATTTTGTTCATTTTTTTAATGTGGTGCTGAGAATCGAACCCAGTGCCTCACGCATGCTAGGTGAGCGTGCTACCACTTGAGCCACATCCCCAGCCGCTTATGCTTGATTTTTAAAGGAACTTCCACACTATTTTCCACAGTCACTACACCTGTCTTCATTCCCACAGAGCTCCCATTTCTCTACATCCTTGCAAACACTTTTCTGGGTTTTTTGATAATAGCCATCCTAATGGGTGTGAAGGGGCTTTGGTTTGCATTTCCCTAATGATTAATGTTGCTGATTATTTTTTGCTGTGCTTATGATCTCTTTGCATATCCTCTTGAGAGAGATGTCTACTCAAATCCTTCTCCCTTCTTTGGATGTTGAGTTAGAGGATTGCTGAGTGCATGTCCTGAATATTAATCCCTTATCAGATTTGGATTTGCAAATATTTTCTCCAATTGTGTGGGCTGCCTGTTGATGAGGTCCTTGGATGCACAAAGGTTTTTTAATTTTAATGAAGTTGAATTTGTCTGTGTTTGTTGTTGTTACCGGGCTTTTGGTGTCGTAACCAAGAAATCATTGCCAAATCCAATGTCATTAAACATTTCCCCAATGTTTTCTTCTAAAAAAAAATTTTTATAGCGTTTGCTTTTTTGTTTTGGCCTTAGAGGCATCTTTAGTTATTGTATTTGGCATAGAGACCTGTATTTTAAGTCCCTTTCAGATTGCTGAGCCCTGTCCTTCCTCCGTGTGGCCTGCTCCATTCACCGTGTCTGAAGTTTAACCCAGGCTCTGGAGCCGGACGATTTGGATTTGAGCTTCCCCTCCACACTTCGCTAATTTGTGTGAATGTGAGCATGTTTCTCAGCCTCTCTATGCGTGTGAAACAGGACATTGACCATGTACCCACTTCATGGGTTTGTTGAGGATTTTGATACTGAAAGCCCCTAATGGTGCCCAGCACTTGGACAGTACTTGTGCAGGTTGTTACAGTCCCTCCTGGCACCAGATTTTCTCCTCTAGTCAACAATAAACTTGACCTATGAGCCACCCTCACTGAGTTAGAAAAGGCTTCCGGCAAGATTTCATGCGCACACCTGCTTCTTGCAGGTCCCCTTAGAAAGAGAGTCAGAACTTACCTCTCAGCTCCATGGAAGTGAGGCTTCCACCCCCCAGGAGGTGACCAGCAGGTGCAGACAGCAAGGCTGCAGCTCTGTGCATGGAGGACCCTCCCCATGGTTGCAGGGCTTCACCCCCACTCACTGCCACCTCCAGCATCCGAGTCTTCTTTCTTAGTTTCCAGCTAAGCTCTACTTTCTTCATTTTCAAAATACTGTGCTTTATCAGGCATAGCTATGTGCTTGAATCAGGAGGAGGGACTTTCCTGTGACCTCAGTTGATCAGTTTAGCTAGAAGTGTCACTGATTTTTTTTTTTCTTTCTGTGTCTGTGTGTGCGCATGTGTGTTGCGCTTTTTTTTTTTTTTTTTTAACTCTCTGGTCAGTTTTTGTGGCCATGGTGTTGACCTATGTGAAGGGGTGGGTGGTCCTGAGCTGAGGTGACTAAAGGGGACACAGAATCGAGGGTTCTGTGAGTAAAGGGGAGTGAGTCTGAGGAAGGAATTCTGAGATGGGGCAGGTGAGGTGGGTCTCCCCACACTATATGTGTCAGTGTACTGGGGAGTCACCAAGGGCTATCAAATTGCTGAGTGCTGTGGTTGGTGCTGAAATCAGGCTCAGGTACTCACAGACACACACCTTGAATGAAGTCGCTGGTCACCCCTCTGCACACCTCACACGGTCCTCCACCTCCTATGCCTATGCTGGCTGCACACTCAGCGTCAGACTCTCCCTATAGACGCAGGTAGGAAGGGTCCTACACAGCCTAGGGATGGTCCCATGTCCCATGAGAGACATAAAGTCTCCAAATGTGAACATAAGAGGTGCAGTCTCTTATGTCACTTCCATCCATCTATCCATCATCCCTCCCTCCCTCCCTCCCTCCCTCCATCCATTATCCCACTCACCTACTCAGGAGGGATCTCATCAATTCCTGGTCAATGCCCAGGGATGAAGTGACTAAGTAGAGTAACAAGTTCAAACTCCAGAGTCCCGTGTTCTCCTCTTGGCTCTGCCATCAGCTGGCCAGGTGAACCAGGTCATATGGTTCGACTGTTCTAGACCTCAGTCTCCTCATCTATAAAATGGGGACAGTTGCACCAGAAGGCAGGCGGGGAATTTCCAGTTCTAACATTCCATGGCTGACCCTGTGGCCCCTGATGTCACAATATGGAGCTGGCTCGTGATTGGCCCATAGCCTCCTCCAGCTCTGCTGTTCTCTTGGTCATGGGAACAAGATGGTCTCGCCCTGGACCTTACCTACTGTGCTCCTCTGTTACGGACAGCTCTTGCCATGGCTCATGACTGTGGGTGATCAAAGCTTAGGTGCGGCTGGGACCTGAAGGAGCGTGGGACCAGAGAAGGGGACTGGGCAGGGGCAGGCCTCCCCAGACCACATGATGCCCATCCCCTTCCCTGCAGATGAGTTCTACAACGAGACTGAGGCAAAGCTGTTCCTGCAGTTTTATGAGCAAACAGCCCAGGTTGTGTTGAACCAGTTCATGGAGGCTGCTTGGAACTATGTCACCAACATCACCAAGAAAAATCGGGAGGATATGGTGTGGTACCACCCCCCCCCAGTCCTTCTGAGTCCTCTTGCTCTTCTCAGGGGTCTTGGGAGGTTGGGGACCCTACTTCCTGCCCCCTTTCCAGAGCTAGAGGAAAGAGGGAAACCCCAAAGCACATGTTAAAGCTAATTGCAAACTCCAGGCCCCTTGGTGGCCTAGACTTTCTCTGCATAAGAATCTGTGGCTTCTTTTCACTTGTAAATCTTACCTTCTTGCTTCTAGGGATCCAGGCTTTCTCCCTCTTCCTCTTAGCAAATCTTCACTATTTCTAGACCATTCAAGTGGGCTTTGGGAGGGGGTTGGGGTGCTGTGGCCCTGGGGCTCGACATGGGATTCTTACACCTTCCCCTGACCTGACACGACAAACACAGTGATGCTCTTTCCAGCTGCGCAAGGAGTTGGAGAGGGCCCAGGTCATGGTGTACTTCCGCAGCCGGGCCCGCCTGTTTAAGATCGCCCAGTTCCAGGACCCGGCCGTGAAGCGCATGCTGAGTAAGCTGCTGGACATAGGCAAGGCAGCCTTGCCCAAGGACGAGCTCTGGGAGGTGATGGATAGAGCCCCAGGCCTCCAGGCACATGCTCCCCCACCCCAGGGGTGGGTGGGTCAGGCCTGGTGGGGGAGCCAGCGTGTCTGGGGCAGGAGGGGGTTGGCGGGGACCAGAACTTCCTCTGGAGGTGGGAGCTTCAGCCAGGCCCACTTCTCCTGGCTGGTGGGGGTAGTGCTGGGAGTGGGCCCAAGGGCACAGGCCTGCCCTGGGTGACACCTGCCCCCCCAGTACAACAAGCTTCTGGCCTACATGGAGACGGCATACAATATGGCCCAGGTGTGCCTGGATGAGGGGCCCTGCCTACCCCTGGAGCCTGGTAAGCACCCAACCCTGCCCCTTCAATGGGCCTCCCACCCCAAACTGTGTTCTTTTGGTCAGAGACTGGCACCCAGGGAGGCTGAGGGCAGAGGAAGGTACACGGGGTCCTACATAGCTCCTTTTCTGGGCCCAGACCTCCAAGAAATCATGGCCAACTCCAGGGACCAGAAGGAGCTGCTGTGGGCCTGGCAAGGCTGGCGGGATGCTGTGGGTCGCCAGCTTCGTCCCATCTTCGAGCGCTACGTAATCCTCAGCAACAAGGCCGCGCGGCTCAACGGTGAGCAGGTTGGACCAGTCCCAGGGCAACACTCAGGAAGGGACAAAGCTGAGTCTGCAGAGGCCCAGAGAGGGTCACCACTGGCTCTGGAGCTGGGCTTCCCAAATATTGGTAAAGCACCTAATGTGTGCTGGGTACTGCAGAAGTTCTCAAACCACGTGGGTAAAGATAAACAGATGGCCCTGGTGGGGAGGTGATTGTGTTCAATTGAACACTCATGTCTGGTACCACTTGGGATGGTGTCGCAGAGGAAGGAACTGCCCAGGGAGGGAATGAGGAGATGCTAGCTCCAGATATGTGGTCAGAGAAGGTCTCTCTGATGTTCACACAGAAAGATGGGCAAGAGCCACACAAGCCAGGGCAAAAGAGCATCCCAGGCAGAAGTTCCCATGGGGAGGGAGCTGGCATTTTGGAGGATCTGAAATAAACCCACGTGGTCACTGGGCTACGGTTAAGGGGGCTTCAGGCAGGGTGGAAGAAGACAGGATCTAGCAGGCATGACTTGGAGCTCACGTTGTGGGCTTCACTCGATACTTTTCGTCTTTGATCTGACAACGTGCACAGTGGCCTTGGGAGGTAGTGTTTTCATTTTGCAGATGAAGACTCCAAGGTTGAGTGGCTTCCCTGGAAGGCAGCGGGGTGTCCGGCCTCTCGAGGCCAGGGTGGAAGGGTAGTGAGCACCTGGTGGGTCCCCTCTCCTGTTCCAGGCTACAAAGACATGGGGGCTTTGTGGCGCTCCAAGTATGAGGATGAGACCCTGGAGCAAGACCTGGAGCGGCTCTTCCAGGAGCTGAAGCCGCTCTATCTGAACCTGCACGCCTACGTGCGCCGCGCCCTGCACCGCCACTACGGGCCCGATATCATCGACGTGAGGGGGCCCATCCCTGCTCACCTGCTAGGTAAAGGCCCAGCCGGTGGCAGAGGCAGGCGCTCAATAAGCAGGGAGACCACTGTCCCCTTCTCTTAGCACCTCCACTCCCCTTCCAGGGAACATGTGGGCTCAGTCATGGGTCAACATCCTAGACCTGGTCTTGCCCTTCCCCAAGAAACCCCCGGAGGACATCACGAAGATCATGAAAGGCCAGGTCAGTTCTTGGCCTGTGGGTGTGCCCACCCTCCAGCACCCCTGAGCAAATAGGGCAGTGCCCACGCACCCTCTTCCCCACAGCGCTGGAAGCCTGGGAAAATGTTTGAAGAGGCTGAAAAATTTTTTACCTCCTTGGGGATGCTGGCCGCCCCACCTGATTTCTGGAAAAAGTCCATGTTGGAGAGACCACCCGATGGGCGGGAAGTGGAGTGCCAAACCTCTGCCTGGGACTTCTACAATGGCAAAGACTTCAGGTGCCCGCCACCAGCACGGCCTGCAGTCAGCACCACAGCCCAACCTGTACTGTCCCACTGCCCACATCGGCCTGTCGCAGGCAGCCTGGGCGAGGAGTGGGCAATGGAAGAGATGGGACAGGGAGGGGGAATGAGATCTGGGAGCACAGAAGGGGAGATGGATATGAAAGCAACCACCTTGGTCACTGGTTGGATATGGGACCTGGAGAGGAAAAGACAGAAGTCAAGGTCCTTCTGATCTCCTGCCCATCCACCCCATTCCTTTAATAAGAGCCTGAATGGAGAAGCCTCCTGTTCTGTCCAGAGCATCCCACGCCCCTTGACCTCTGCCCTTTCATCCTAGGGTAAAGAAGTGCACCGAAGTGAACATAAAAGATCTGCTGTCCATCTTCCACCAGATGGGCCATATCCAGTACTTCTTACAGTACAAGAACCTCTCCATCCTCTTCCGAGAAGGCGCCAATCCTGCCTTTGGAGAGGCGGTGGGGTCAATGGTCACCCTCTCAGCCTCTTCCTATCAGCATCTGCTTAATAGAGGCCTGCTCAGCCAGCAACATCAGGACTCAGGTGCTGGGGACCAAGGAGAAAGAAGGAGGGCAGCCTGAATCTGGGGGACAGAGGTGTCCAGATAAGGCTAAAGGAAGAGAGAGAGTCCAGGAGCCACCGTCTGATCACCTTTTCCCTGTCCCCAGAGGAGGAGGTCAACTTCCTAATGGGCATTGCTCTGGACAAGATCGCCTTCATCCCCTTCGGCTACATGATAGATAGGTTTCGTTGGAAGATCTTTGATGGCACCATCCAAAAAGACATCTACAACCAGGAGTGGTGGAACTTCAGGTAGGGAAGGCAGTGGTGCTGGGCTCTCTGCTCCATCCTCACCCCTGGATAGGGGTCCTCACCACTGCCAGAGGGTGCTGCTGGCCTCTCTTTTGGAAGCAGAACGAAGGGTGCAACTTTGGTGCCCTAAGGGCCGGGGAAGCCCCAGGGCAGGGTGGACTGTTTGCTGTCATCAGATAAATGCATCCATGATGTAGTGGGTGGAGCCAGCATGGGCGACCACAAGACCTCATTCTGTCACCTCAATCTGTCACCAGCACTGAGCAAGTGTAGGCTTTAATCTCATCTGTGAAAACGAGGACCCCAGCGGTGGTCCCACCTGCTTCCGGGGTGGCTGGGAAGCTGCGTTTCTCTGAGAACAGAGCACTGACCACCAGGCAGGCCCCTGCACCTCTCTCCCTTCCCCTTCCTACAGTGAGGCCAGAAGAGGGGATTATGGGACCTGAGCATTTCCTTTCAGGAAATCGTTTCCACTGGGGAGAGGCCGGCCTACCACCCGGACAACACGCACACCTGCCAGGGGCTTAGCATCCTCAGGCTGCCAAAGGAGCCTGCCCCAGTCAGGCACATCATTTGGTTCAATAATAAATGCCCATGACCAGGGCATCTCCACATCCACCAGGCCCCGGATTGACTGGCTCAAGTCTGGTGAACACAGGGTGGTGTGAGCCTGCAGCTCTTCCCAGTGACTACTGAGGTCCTGCAGTCAATTCCTCATCTCTAAGCCTTGGTTTCCTCATTTGTAGAATGGGAACACTAGTAATACCACACCGCAGGGGTTTCTGTTTTCTTCTTGCACTACTTACCAGATGAAACGGCCTGTTTCCCGGTCTGTAATCCACCGCCTCCCATCACCAGGATGGAGACGGATACAAGCAGGAACTTGACCTTACTTGTTCTCTTGATAACACCTTCCCAGAGAGACCCGATTGATTCCCAATCTCACGTCTTTTCACTCAATGAATGAAGACATATTGGCCAGCCTGGTCCAGTTTTGATGGACATACAAACGCTTTGAAGAAGAAAAGGCTCTGAGAACCTTCCAGGTACCATGAGCAAGCCTCTGTCTTTCTCCTACCAGGTTGAAGTACCAGGGCCTATGCCCCCCTATTCCTCGGTCAGAGGATGACTTTGACCCGGGTGCCAAGTTCCACATTTCTGCCAGCATGCCTTACATAGGGTAAGGGCCTGGGTGCTATCAGCAGTACCAGCTCTGGGAGATGAGATTTGAGGGTCATGGTGACTCCGCCCAGCATCTCCAGGTTCAAACATCTCCTGCAGCCCTGTCCACCTCTTCCCTTCAGATGGCACAGGCTTCTTAGGGCTGTGCCCTGGGATCCTTTGAAATTTCCCATCAGATCCTGTATGAAGGGCAGAGTTAATGGGAATATTCTACACCATCCCTGCTGTCCCCTAGAGGAGGGGAAGAAGAGGGAGGTGAGGGTTGGGGTGATTGTCAGGAAGGTCGAGAAGGAGAGCCTCCAATCTTATAGGGCCTGTCCAAGGTGGTGACTGCTGACAAGGGCCACTGTGTGTCAGAGCTGCCAGGCCCCATGTGGTCCTGGACTCCCCCGCTTGACCCCACTTCCCAGCCTGCCCTCACATTCCAGGTACTTCATCAGCCTAGTGCTTCAGTTCCAGTTCCACGAAGCCTTGTGCAAGGCCGCAGGCCACATGGGACCACTGCACCAGTGTAGCATCTATAACTCCAAGATGGCTGGGAAGATCCTAGGGTGAGTGCCCGCCTCCCTCATTTGTCCTCTACTCTCCATCTTCCTCACAGGGAGTCCCGCTCCAGGCTCTCTCGTCTCCGCTGGCCACCCTGGGTTCCCTAGGCAGAGCTTCACTGGGTGGACATTCTAGTGAAAATTCTTCCTTGTATCAGACTGCAGTCTGTCCTACTTTAACTGAAGCCCATTTCCTCTTGTTTATCCTCCTGTGGCCAAACATGCTATTTAGCCTCTCTGGCTAACACTTGTGCATGCACATACACATGAGCACATGCATGACACCAGTGTCCCAGGAAGAGAGCCAGTGCTGGAGCCCTGTCTTGTCCTTTTATTTTCTACCTGAATCTCCTTACTCGTCCCTTTTGCAGTGCCCAATTGTCCCCTCAGCAGCATTTGAGGCAACAGTGGATGCACTCTGCTCTTCCCACCTTTCCATGAAGTACTCGTCCAGTTCCTAGACTAATCCAAGTTGCTTTCGCACCAGTCTCTTGGCTTGCTTCTGATCAGCCTGTGGTCCACTTGGATCCCCCGGTCTTTTCTCCCTACACTTGCTATTTAGCTCAGCCTTTTCATTCCTGCCTCTGTGGAATGAGTTTGTTGTTGTTGTTGTTGTTGTTTGTTTGGTTGTTTGTTTGTTTTCGGTCCTGAAGCAAACTTGGAGGGGTTTCGGGGCCTAAATTGAAAATGCAGAACATTCTTGCAATGGTCCAGGCTCTCTGATGAGTGTTCTTACCATGCATCATGTTAGCTACTCTTATTTTTATAAAATGGACATTATTATCCATCCACCTTTTACAAACTATGAAACAGAAGGTCAGAGAGGTGACATGATTGTGTGCCATTCGATATAGCAAGAAGCAAAGTCATGCTTTGAAGCCAGAACTACTCCAAAACACAAGGTCTTTCACACCATTTCTTCTATCCAAAGACACAGGCCCTTCTGGAGAGATTTGGCCCAGGTCTAATGGTTCTAAGATCAACACCCCAACCACTGAGATGCAGAGTCCACCGGCTGCCCTGGTCTTTTTCCTCTTGATTTCTACTGATTTTAATGTGTTCATTCTGATAATTGGTAAAGGTCACCTGAAGTTTTATTCCTATCTCCCAGAGGATTAGCAACCCCACATAATTTGGTATCCTTTGCATATTTAATGAGCATATTTGTGATTCCACCATGAACTTTGTCTGTGATCACCAGGCCAGATGTGTTGCAGGACTGGTCCCCTGGACCTTGAGCTGTACTTTCCATGACTACCATCCCCCACCCTTTCATACCACAGGGGTTTGTTTTGGCTGATGGCCTAGCTTTTCGCATTTCTGAATGTGTTGAACATAAGGCACCTCTGTCATCTGCATTTACGTCTCTGGCTGCCCACCATGTATTCATTTAGCAAATGTTTACTTGTGCCAGTGCCAACCAGCAGCCTTGCACTCAGCAAAGGGCAATGGATGAAATTAATAAATTCTAAAATATTAGGAAGGGGCTACAGCAATAGGAAAGGCCTTGGTGGACATGCAAAGAGGTTTAGGAGGTCTTCCAGGGGACCAAGAAGGGATCTCTGTACCCAAATGTAGTGTGCAAGAAGTAACAGACCTGTTTTCTTTACTTTGACTTCCTATTTTTGGTACTGGGGCTTGAACCCAGGGGTGCTTTACCACTGAGCTACATCCCAGCCATTTTTACTTTTTTTTTTTTTTTTTTTTAATTTTGAGACAAGGTTTTGCTAAGTTGCTGAGACAGGGCTGGAACTTGACATCCACCTGCCTCAGCCTCCTGAGGTACTGGGATGACAGGCGTGCACCACTGTGCCCAGTTTACATCAGCTCACTTTTAATCACCCCTCTTTATCCCACCTGCTTGGTGGGACGTTTGGCTTCAGGCATTCTCACCATTTCCCTCCTCTGCCCCACCCCGGTGCACAGGGCTCCCAGGGTGCACTAGGCTCCACTCCATGTGGCCAGTCTCTCACTGTTGATCGCCAGTCCTCCTGTATCACCGCCCAGATCCCTGTTCTGGGAAGACCTGAATCCAGGTGTAGGACTTGGAACACCATTTTCTGGACAGTGGGCTCTGCAGGGGACAGAGGAGGTGAGGGTTTTGCAGGGATGTGGGGCGTGGCAAGCAGGTGTTATTGGGTGAAGTACATTATGCCAATCACTGAAATGAGTAATTTGGCAAATTAGAAAGAGTTTATTCACAGTGCATCAAGTGTGAGAAAGGAGACCCATGTCTCAAATCTGCCTCCCTGAGGACACATGGGGAAAGGTGACTGAGGTTAGCAAAGAGGAGAAGTGGGTTAAGTCTAGAGGTTTTATTTGGGTTTTCCCTCAGTTTCACAGAGGGGTGGAGAGAAGAAGAGATTCTGGGCTACTCTTGCCAAACATACCTTTTTTTCCTTTTTTCACTATGTTGCCCAGGTTGGTCTTGAACTGCTGGGCTCAGGCAATTCTCCCGCCTCAGCCTCTTGAGTAGCTGGAAATTAAGGTGCACGCCACCATACCAGCTTGCTTCAAGTAGCTTACAATTTGATTTTGCTACTTCCTATGTGTAAATCCCCTGAACCAGGCTCCAGTCTTGTTCTTTTGGGAATGGAGGATCCAAGTGGACCCCATCTAAGTTCCCAAAGTCTGCCTACCTCCTGCACCCTGCCACGGTAGGCCTGACCTTGTCCATGGATACGCTGCTGTTACTTTGTAGTTGGGCGTTCCAAGAAATGCCCATCTGCCAGCTTTGCAGCCCTCTGTCCTCTGTGCAGCCCACATGGGCCACTGGTGGGTCACAGACTTTGTCCTCACAGGCTGAAGAGCTGTTTTTAAGTAAGCAGACTCTTGTTGGGCACGGTGACACATGCCTGTTATCCCAGCGGCTCAGGAGGCTGAGGCAGGAGGATCACGAGTTCAAAACCCGCCTCAGCAAAAGTGAGGTGCTAAGCAACTCAGTGAGACCCTGTCTCTAAATCAAATACAAAGTAGGACTGGGGAATGTGGCTCAGTGGTCGAATGCCCCTGATTCAATTCCTGGTACCCCCAAAAAGAAAAAAAAAAGTAAGCAGATTCTCAGTGGATGAAGTTCTCCCATCAGCTTCTTCCTTTTACCCAGGATCTGGCGTCTAATATACTCCTCTCACCAAGTTTTTTTGTTTTGTTTTTTGCTTTTTATTTCTTTTCTTTCAATCTTGGTAACTCTTTACCTTCATTTCTCTGTATTCCTAACTACACTCTTCTCCAGTGATTTCAGCCAAGAATATGCTGACCTTTACTTTCCCCCTCATTCCTTCCCAGTTGCTTATTAAGAGATGTGTGTTATGTTTGCAGGCTACAAAGTCCTCCTTCATCACTATCTGGTGTACTCCTCACTGTGATGAAGGGCGGGTACTCATGGGGCTCATTTTACTGATGAGGAACTGAGGCTGAGAGAGGTTTTAAGTTGTGTTCCTGAGGTTCTGTGGCCCATAAGTAAGCACTTCTGGGTTTAGAACATGGTGACCTCTGGGCCCCCAGACCCCACTTCTTTCCTGGTCAGATCAGGGACCAACAGGTTAAAAAGGACCAACATCTACCCACTGCTGCTCTGCAGGGAGCCTGGGGTTAGGAGCCAGGAAACCTGGCTTCAGCACACCCTGTACCCCCCACCGTGAGGACAGTGTGCCAAGCTGAAGGCTCTACCACCTGCCACCACGTACTGGGTGTGCCTGAAGACAGAGCTGACATTTGTGCAGTACTGCAGGTGGCACACAGAGACCCTTCCTGCTCATGAGCTCTTGAATTCTCCCAAACCCTACCTGTGAGATCAGAAAGCTGAAAAGCTGCCTCTACCTACTGTCCCTGGTCACCCCACAGGGAACAGTAGTAGCTCAGACTTCATGCCTATTTGAGTCCAGGAGAATAACAATGAGCATTAGTGCTGATAAACAGCAGCAGCAGCAATCATTGCTTCTATTTATTGCCTCTAGGCATTGCAGCAACACTGTGAGGTAGATACTGAAAGGAAAGTGACCACAACACTCGGAGCAACCAAAAGATCTTTATTGCAGCAGTGCAACAAAGAGAAAGGAAAGAAGGAAAGAGAGAGAGAGAAAAGAGAAGAGATGAACAGGGAGAGAGCAAGAGCAAAAGAGAGACAGAGAGCGCGCGTAAGAAAGATAAAGAGCAAGAGAGAGAGAGCAAGAAAGAAAGAGCAAGAGAGAGAGAGCAAGAGAGAGGGGGGCCTGGCAGAAGGGAGTTTTTATAGCCCAAATCTAATGGGGCCTCTGGGTCTGCAAGCTGCCTTGATGGCCCAAGGGGGGGTTAAGTGTTCAGCCTTAAGCAGGGTTGAATGTTCAGACTTGAGGCAAACAGGTGATAAAGGACCAGATAGAGGGGGATTTGAGTGTGTGGGCTATCTTGCAGCCAACATCTGTTCAGCCTGCCCAGCAGACAACACAGTTCAGCCTGCTCTGCACCCAACAGATACTATTATTATCTCCATTTTATGGATGTGAAAACTGAGGCTCAGACAGGTTAGGTTACCTACCCAAGAACCCACAGCTAATTAGTGACAGAATTGAGATTCAAACTCACCTGAGTTTTATTTCAAAGCTGGTGGTCATACCCACTATGCTGAGCTCTATGGGTAGACTCTGGCTGGCAAAGTCCTGGGGCCAGGGTTAAGTTTACTGAGGAGCACCTGCTGACACCCTCACATGGCCTCACAGTTGTCCTCACGCCCCCAGGGATGTCCTGAAGGTGGGCTCAAGCAAGCCCTGGCCACAGGTCCTAAAGGAGCTGACTGGGAAGTCCAAGATGTCTTCGGAGGCCCTCCTGAGCTACTTCAAGCCACTGCTGAACTGGCTGGTGACCGAGAATGTGCAGCAGGGGGAAATCCTGGGCTGGCCAGACTTCAGCTGTTCCTTCCCAGGTTGGATAATCTGACCCTTCTCCCAACTCTGGTGCAGCCCGAGGCCCCACACTGCCCTGCCCTGGGACAGCCCCTACTCTAACCTTAACATCTACAGCCTGGCTTGAGCCAGCCCAGCAGTGCTGCTGGGGGGCCCTCTTTGTACCAGACCTGGTGCAGCCTCAGCCATGACCACAAAACTCAGTTTTCCCAGCCCCAAACTCAGTTGCTTCCTGGCACACAAGCCAGCTAGACTGTCAGGCTGGCATCTGAGTAGAGGGTTAACACCTTACCTCCTGACTGAGCTCCATGGGGTATGTTGCCCTACCCACATCCACCTTCTCCTTCTCTTCCTTCTATTCTTCTTTCTCATCCTCCTTCTGGGGCAATGCCCTTACTTGTGACCTGAGAAGAGAGAAGGTCAGTGGCTGTCAGATCTTCCCCGACAGCCACAGGGGGCCCCAAGTTCCCCTCCTCAGACTCATCTTCTCTGTGAGACCATCTTGTCTTCCACAGAAAGAAGAAAACCTAAAGCGGCATTCCTGAGCATGGAATTGGAGCCTAAGGCAGCCAGGTCCGGGCAGTGGGTGCTGCTGATCCTATGCATTATCATGTTCCTGATGATCCTGGGGTTGGCCTCCAGGCTATTCATCATGGAAAAACAGTCAGCGAACAAAGACTCTTCAGACAACACTGAGACAGGCAACACCAACTTCCTGTGTGTACCCATGGAGCCCCACCAGGCTGCCCGAGGACAGTGGCTGCTGCTGGGCCTCTGTCTTATCCTGATGCTGTGCTCAATTATTTTGACTATTCGGATCTTCACATGGCAGAACTAGAAGCCTCCGTGGATGAAATCTGATGGTTGGGGCGCAGACTAGCCACCAGTCAGACTGGTAAAGTTGTGGGGCAGGAGGAGGGCAGTCAAGCCAGGGAGGGTGAGATAGCAGGGAGGGGAGAGTCTGCAAGCATAGTGCCCAATTGTGATTGGGTGCAATTGTGGCAGATCTGGGTACATGTGGCATTCTGATTGTGTGTTTGCAAACTGGTGTGTGACGCCATGTGCACAGGTGACCAACTGTGATTCCATGTGTGCTTTGGGTTCCAGGCCAACCCCCTTTCTCCAAGGGGCTCAGGAACCATGGTTTTAGTGACTCAGTGGCTGTCTCCCTCCAAACCGCCCCCGTCACAAGTCATACCCAGAAGTGATTCTTCACATAGCCTTGTTTAGTTCAGGAGCCCAGCTACCGGGCTTGGTTGGAGCTGCAGGACTCAAGGAATCTCTGCTCTGGTTAGAAAAAGGACTCTGCTTCAGTACCCTTATAAAATGTCCTCAGGTATAACTGGACTTTCCTTTACGAATTGGTGGTGCCCAGGTTATGATCATTGTGTTTTATATGTGGGTCGGCACACCTCTCCACTGATCCTCTGGCCCACCCTGTGTTAGACTACATAATCCCATCCCCAAAAGCTCTTTTTTGGCCACTTAAGATGCAAGTAGCCTCACCAACTTCCCCGTGGCTCTCCCTACCCCAGCCCAGGCCCTCCCAAATGGAGACAGTGGGTAGCTGGGCACAGAGCCAGGCGTGATTAATGATTGACTTCTTTAATATTTAAACAAAGCTCATCTCCAGTCACTCTGCTCCGGAGATGGCCTTATTCAACACACACACCTGCCGCCTGGCCTGTTGCCCTAGGGAGCAAGCACAGGGCAAACAGTGCCCTTCCAGGCTCAGTTGGGGGTGGGGAGGGATGGGAGGATGAGGAGAGAGCTATAGGAGGATATTTTCAATATTAGTGCTCTAGGGACAGTCCTTTCCCTCCAGTCTGCTGGCCATAGGGGTGCCACACCCAATATTTTCAGACTCACCAAGTCTGGACTGAGTCTAGGGCCTCGAGGGGAACCTGAAAGTTAGTGCGTGTCAGAGAATAGAGGAGACTTGAGGGGAAGGAGCATTAAAGCCAGAAGCCACAAAGAAGAGGTACTAGGGCAGCAGTTAAGTTTATAGGAGAATGGCCGAAAGACAAGATCAGCTCTCTCCAGATAAAGAATCTGAGCCCAGAAGCCAGTGGTTTAGGGGACAGAGGTACCAGGTTGAGGTCTCCATGGTTCCTATATCTGCTCAGATTTACAGACGTCTTCCTATGTTCTGGCCGAGGCTGAGCACTACCCACTCCACCCCAGACTCTACAGTTCCCTCATTTAGTGTCCCTGTTACTGCTTTTACTTTTCTGTGCTGTAATGTCCTTAGTTGTCCCCAATATTAGCTGTTAGCTCTGTAAGGGCTGGTCACACATCAGGAGTATGACTCTGTGTAACATCTCTAGACACCAGCCATGACACATAATGGGGGCTCGAAAAATGTTTGAATAAGAGAATGAATGAGTGTCCCTCTACCTAAGTCCCTTCTCAGAGCACCCCACTCACTGAACAGGTGAGAAACAGCCCCACCTTTCCTTCACAGCCAGCCTGCCCCCAAATAGGGGCAACCAGGACACCTCTGCCCCCCCCCAGGAGGCCACATTTGCAGCCCTCTCATCCCCAGCCACAGTGACCAATGAGGTCCCTACCAGACACTGTGGCTCTGCATGGCAAAGTCACACCCAACTGAGGACTCCAAGCCTTTCACCTGGACTCCAGCAAAAGCTTCACTGAGCCTCCTTGGCCATCCTCCCTTCCCCACCCATCATTGTAAAGTTTATTTTGCCAGAATATTTCCTTCAAATTTCCTTCCAAATGTCTAACTGCTGAAGAACTTGGTTGTCCATCAATTAAACCTAGATTTTCAAAATGGCATCAGAGGGTCTTTATACATTACCCTTTTTCTGCATCCTCACCTCTCCCACTTCCCAGCTCAGTCCCTCTGCACTGACATCACCCTTGGCCTTTGCCTCGCTCCATTTTGAACACTTTTCCTTCAAGGCCTGGCTCAAAATTGGTCTTGGATCCTCTGCAAATCTCCAAGCCCACCAAGATGCTCAGTAAACAATGGTCCCCTTCTCCTCTCCAAAAAGCCTCAATAAACTGCACCCTACCTCCATCTGCTTCTTCCAGTGTGCTCATTTGCAATTGGTATTCAAACACTTCTATCAGTGGTCACTTACTAATAGGTGGTTTTAAGTCTGTTCTTTCAAGCTATGCCTGTATGCTATGAAGGCACCTTATTGCATATTTCTTGTACACCTTCATGTGTATCCTGCCCCATCCTCCCAGGGTCAAGGCTGGTGGGGCTTGACACTTCATGGGCACTGGGGCCAGACTGGAGGGCACTTATGAACTGAGGACAAGAGGCCTAGGGTCAGGCTCAGTGGTCAGACCCTGGAGAGAGCCTTCAGAAAAAGATCACCCGGAGCCCCAAACAACTCCTTCTGTCTGCCCACTCGCCTGTCTGGGAGGCTCCCCTGTACTGGAAGGGGAAACTGCCCTTCAGTACTGGGAGAAGTTTCGGGAGATGCTGAGACCTCTGGCCAGTGAACATGAACAGAACCTCCTCAGAGAAGCCCTGCCCCATCCCAGGCCCGGGACCCCCGCCCTGCTCCCCAGGATCCAGGGACGATTTTTGGCCTGTAGGTCCCGGAGAAGTTGCCTCTGGTCCCCGCCCTGCAAACCCAGTCAGACGGCGGGCCTTGGCTTTTTTCAGCACCGAGGCGCGGACAGCTCCCGGGCGGGCGCTGAGGGGAGGAGGCGCGGCGAGCGGCGGCCGGGGAGGGCAGACGCTGCTGGCGGGCGGGGCACGGAGCCTGGAGGCCCTCCCCCGGGGCGGCGCCCACCCGAGCCCGACGCCACTGAGCCCCAGGACAGGCAGAGACGCAGAGAGCCGAGACGCAGGTGGTTCCCATCAGGGTCCACTGCTGAAAGATGCCGGTCCGCAGGGGCCACGTCGCGCCCCAAAACACTTACCTGGACACCATCATCCGCAAGTTCGAGGGACAGAGTGAGTGTGTGTGTTGGGGTGGGGGCAGGAGGATCTGGACTCTTGGTTCTGTGGCAGGAGGGGCCAGACCCCTTTACTAACTTTTGATGGGACAGGAGGGGGTTATGGGGCCGGATTCTGAATGCAAAATCCTCTGAAGTCCTCAACACCTTCTCCATGCTGTCCTCTCTTCTGGAAAACGAGGGGTGGAACGCAGCTCCACTTTTCCCCGCAGAGCATTTTTCTTGGCGCCCCAGGGCCTTCTAGTCACTGACTGGCTTTCCCCTGGTGATCACCACCCCTCATTCCCAAGGTTTCCTTTTCCCCGCAGTAGACCTGGCTACTCTGCTTTTCCCAGGTCTGACCCCCAACGAATCACATCATTGTTCCCTGGTCCCCTCTTCACTGTTTCCAGAAGGCCTTGGACTTTCCTCCAACCTCATTGACCTCTGCTGCCATGGGCTTCCTGCAATCCCCAAGCCTAACCTCCTTTCCCCCATGTACCTGGTCACCTATCCCCCCACCTCCTTCACCCCCCTCATTATTCTCAGAAGAATCACCCAGATTCTTTTTTCTCCATTATCCCCCAACCTGATCTCCCCATCTCTCCTTCTGGTTCCTGCCCTACTCTGGCATCTAAATGCCCCTCCCTGCGGCCATCAGTCCCCGTAATCTTTTCCTCTCTACTGCCCAATCCTGGCTGCCAAGGTCTTCCTAACTCTCACCTCCTAACCCAGGTCGTAAGTTCCTGATTGCCAATGCTCAGATGGAGAACTGCGCCATCATTTACTGCAACGACGGCTTCTGTGAACTCTTCGGCTACTCCCGAGTGGAGGTGATGCAGAGACCATGCACCTGCGATTTCCTCACAGGCCCCAACACCCCAAGCAGCGCTGTGTCCCGCCTGGCTCAAGCCCTGCTGGGGGCTGAGGAGTGCAAGGTGGACATCCTCTACTACCGCAAAGATGGTGAGATGCAATCGGGCCAGGGACTCTGAAGGGCAGATTTGGCTCCTCTCTTGTCCAGACAGGGTGGCCTCTGGGAGGGCACTGACCTAGGGACCAAAGGGCCTGGATGAATCCTCTCTCCTCTCTGGTAGGGAGAAGCAATGGGCATTGAATGCTATGTCTTCGGAGATCCTTTTCACCAGCTAAGCCAAGAACTAGACCTGTCCTGGGGCAGAGCCTCCTGCTCCACAACCCTCCCCCTTGCTCCTGGTCTCCTGGCTATCCACTCTGTCACTGTCAGCCCCAGCTGTCAGGAAGCTGGGACAGAAATTAACCCTCCCTCATCTCCATCTGCTCTGGGGATTAATGAACCCTCAAGGCCTCTATGGCCAGGCAAGGCATGGGGGCTACTGGCTGGGAAAGAGGGGTGGGCCTGGCTTGTCCCTCTCCAGCTCTTTGGAAGGTAGGCTCTGGAGTTTGCCCCAACCAGACAACTCATCCAGATGGAGTTTGGGTAGTTACTATCACCCAGACTTACTACAAGCAAACCAGAAGCATAGGCCAGGGCTGAGGCATAGCTCAAAAGGCCAAAAGCTCAGCTGCTTTGAAATCCTCCTCCCAGGGTCACAGATTCCCCAATGGATGTGGGGAACAAGTAGTGGATAGGAACTAGGATCAGAGTAGAAAGTCTTGGAAACCACCAAGATCAATGACCCTCAATCTGGTTCTTCATCAGGATTACCTGGGGCATGTTTTCCAAAACATATCTTCCCTAGAGAGGCTGACTCAGAAGGTATAAGATGAGTCCAGGCGGGTGTATTTGGAAAAATCTCCCCCGTGGTTCTGATATTCTGCCACACTTAGGAGCCACTGATTTAGATAAGTTATTTCTTTTTAAAGATATGCAAGGAACTTTCTCAATATCCCACCTCAGGTTGAATCCCCAAACTCTGGATCCCTCCCTCTGAGATGTCTGTTCTGAGGAATCACAATAACGGGGGGAAGGACCCCAATTCCCTCTTTGCTAGGAGACAGGACTTTTGGGGAAGGGAGCCCCACATTAAATAGGATGAAGGTCACTTGAGTATAGAAAAAGGGCGAGTGCCTTTGAATTAGGACTGAGAGGTGCTGAGAGCCCAGGTTCCAGGAGCCTGGTTGTGTAGGGGACATGAATATGTCTGTGAGCATGCATGGGTGTGTGTGTGTGTGTGTGCACGTGTGTGTGTTTGTGTGCGTGTGTGTGCACGTGTGTGTGTGTGTGTGTGTGTATGTGTTTGGGCCTCTGGGGAGCATCTTGGGTAGGTCCTGGCTGTCCTTTGTGGCTGCCACCCAAATGAGTGGGAAGTGCCGCAGAGAAGCGCAACAATTAAGGGGCCAGGAGGAACCTGGCTTAGTCTGATAGTACTCACAGGGTTAATGAAGTCAGAATATTTTTAAAAGCTGTGACCTCACCTCTTCACATCATTTCATGGAGGAGGTGACAGACAGGGGAGTGAGAAGGGTCCCAGAGGAACAGGATGGGACCGCAGGCAATGGGGGGAGGGGTAACAGGTCTTCCTCTCCTTGACCTCAGAGCTCTACCTGTCTACCTGTACCCCAGGGCATGAGGGTTGATCTCAGACTTCTGGGGATGTTAGATGCCAATTCTTAGCACCCTGAGGTACCTGGGCAGAGGGCAGAGGTCAAGGCCATGCCTGGCCCCTGAGATCAGGACTCAGGTCTTCAGAACCCAGCTGAGCCCTCCAGCTATAAGAAGGGATCCTGAAAACTTAGTCCTGGAGCTTGGCCCTGGGTAAAAATGGGCCATTACCCATATATCTGATGCTCAGTAAGTTCCCATCTATCCCTACTTGTCCCTCAGTCCTTCCTTGTTCTGTTGCCCAAGACTTTCATCACTTAGATCTTCTCGAAATTGGCCTGAAACCCCCCAAAATGGAGCTTACTGGCCTGTATTATCTTCAGGAAAGGATATAGTACTCAGATTAGTTATGTGTTCACCTTACGGTCCACTCTGACCACATGGTCATGGTTTCTTTGTTGTTGTCTTGCTTTGTGCGGTACAGGTGCTTGAACCTGGGGCACTCTACCACAGAGCTACATTTTTTATTTTGAGATAGGGTCTCAATAAGTTGCTGAGACTGTCCTTGAATTTCTAATCTTCCTGTCTCAGCCACCTGAGTAGCTAGGATTATAGGCATGTGCTACCATCCCTGGCTATCATATTATTCATTTTTAAAAATCATGTTTATATACATCCTACATTTCTGCTGAGGAGCATCCTAATAATGATTTTTTTCCCCTTCTCAGGTCAATACTTCCTCTCTACCCCACCCCCTGACTCCAGGGAGGTGGGAAGGGGTCCTGGGTAGATCTCTAGCTGGTTTATTTATAATCCTCTTTTCCTCTAAAAGGGTAATCCACTTAAAATTGTCCAAGTCGAAATGGAGGGTCTGTGTTCATGTATCTCCACATGGTACAGCTGCCTAAAGTCAGCTCAGAAGCCAGGACACTAGGTAAAAATCACCCATATAGATCAAAGTGAGAGACTCCTGAGAGACCAAGGCCTTTGCTAGGGAAAGAAAAAACATAACAGACAGGAAGAGAGACGCTGCAGGACTAGAGTGGAAGAGCACCTGGAGTGAGGCAGGGGAGCACTCAGTCCCCCACCTCTGGGCACCAGCCACAGGGCCCAGCCCTGCCTGCCTTTGCCAAGACCTCTACACTGATGAGCCCAAACCAGAGTCCACTAATGCCTGAGCCAAACTAGGGGAGTCCTGTGGCTTCTCCAGTCTTCATCTCCAGATATGGAGGACAGGACAAGGTGAGGTCAGGGGCTACTATCTGCCTCCACCCTCCCTGTGTTTTCTGCATGCTCACTCATGGTACCAGGAGGGCCAAGCTGGGGTGACATGGTGCAGCTCCCTCCTAGTGGCAGCTTCTTTTTCTTCCTTTTTTTTTTGTACTGGGGATTGAGCCCAGGAGCATTTTACCGCTGAGCTATACTTCCAGTCCTATATTTTGAGACAAGGTCTTTCTAAGTTGCTTAGGGCCTCTATAAATTGCTGAGGCTGACCTTGAACCTGTGATCCTCCTGCCTCAGCCTCCTGAGTCACTGGGATTACAGGTGTGTGCCACTGCACCGGTGTAGTGGCAGCTTCTTGTAGCACCACTCCTGAGGGATCACCACAATGCTAGGTGGAGTGTGTGTAAAGAGATTGGGTGGGGCTGGGGGTGCTGCTCAGTGGTAAAGCCCTTGCCTAGCACATGTGAGGCCCTAGGTTCCATCCCAGCACGAGGAAGAAAAGGGGAGAGGGTTGGGTGAAAGATAACAAGGAGGCTGTGAAAAGGAGAGAGTGAGGGTCAGAGTGGGGGGTAGGGATTGAGCAATGAGACACTAGGGAAGAAGCACATTCTGAGAGGAGAGAAGTACAAAGAGAAGTGGAGAGTCCCAGGGGCCAAACTTACTATCCTCAGAGGGGGGAAGGTGCTGAAAGGAGCCTCAGGAAGCCCCAAGCAAGGACACCCTCTCTCCCACTTCTGGTCACCCAGATGGGACACAGGGAGAGAGAATACTCTGTATTCTAATTCTCTTAGCCTCCTGTCTGCCTACTCCAAATACAGCCAGCATGGAGGCAGGGCAAGGGGCACCAACCCTCACCACTCCCCAACCTGTACTGCTGAGGTGGGCGGGTCGTTGGTCTGTTCCTAGAATGGGTTTCCAATGATAGCTCAGATGGGTGTGTACAGTCACTAGAAGACCGGCCTCCACAGCTCCCAGCAACATAGAAAGCCTGGAGGTCCCACCCTTCTGCCCAACAAGGCCCCTTCCCTCCCCACAACCAGCCCTGATCTCTCCTGTGCCTAAGAAACAGGGGACATAGTCTAGACTCAACGGGTTGGAGGCTCACTATGCCCCAGGCTAACAAGAGCGGCTATAGCACTGTGAGCCCAGGAGTGGGTCAAGCCGGAAAGGTTGCCTCTTCTCCGTATGGATGTCTCCCCTGGGCCCAGGCAGCAGCTGGCAGATGGCTGCCTGATGCCTGGGAGCCCAGGAATCTGATCTGGGAGATTCCTGCTCCCCAGAGGAAAGTGGGAGGAGGATGGGCAGACTTAGCTGCACCCCAGTTCCGACGGCTGTGAGGAGGGCCTAGGGGAGTAAGCTCTAAATAGGGAGTCTGGGGAAGAGTGATTCCAGTGGTTCCTAAAGTAGCAGTACTCTTGCCAGCTGGCCTCAGTCCCCCTGTGTTGACAAGTATATCTTTCATTATGCAAGCAACAAACACCTTAGACAGACCCAGGCCTGCCTTCCAGGAGCACAGCTCTGCTTTCTGATTTGGTCACCCAAAGGCCCCTGTCCCTGAGGATCCTGCCTTTGGATCTGGCACCTGTCAAGAGTTTGAATTTAGGGACATAAGACCCCTGTGGCATACCTACCCACAGGCGGGGCTCTGGGGTATGTGGCATTTTAGCTGGTATTGTTTTGCCCACGTGGGGCAGTGGTGAGACCCTGGAGCAAAGAAAGGGGACAGAGACTTTGGCCAGAGGTGCAGGGGGATAACAGCTGAGTCTGGGCTGCCAAGAAGGGTTAGAGAGTGGCACTAGGGGACCTGTCCTGCCTACATGAGGCCTTCTCACTCCCTGACTCCCAAGCCACTCCCCTTTCTGCTCCCTGATCCCAGCCTCTGCCTTGGGGCCCTACCCCAGCACCCTTCTATCAGATAAACCCCTTCCCTTTTCTCTACTGTTGTGTGCTGATAGCCCAGAGGTCCCAGGTTTATGTCCCCTCCCAACCCTAGTAAATCAGTTTCTCAGAATCTCAGGCTCTCATCTGCAGAACGGGGGTCTATACCTGCCCCCTGAGGACCTCCTGAGGCCTAATGTGCCAACTGGCTCCATGCCCAGCACTTAGTGAGCTCCCAGCAATGAGTTCCTTCCGGCATCAGGGAAGAGGGCATCTTTGTGGGATGGTGATATGAGCAGAGCCCAGGGCCAGCCAGAGCTACATGGGGGTGGAACACTCCCACCTCACCTCCCCGTTTAATCCACCCCCATCTGCTCTGCTTTAATTACAGCAGAAGCAAACCTCGAGGCTAAGCCCTGAGCTGAGGGCTGTGTGTGGACTTGGACCTGATGCTACATTATCTCCTAATGAGCAGCTTAGCTGCTCTCCCCACCTCTGCCCTGTGGGTGGGGCACCTGCTGAGCAGCCTAACTCACCTTCTGCCCAGTAGTTCTGATCACTGTCCAGGCCTTTTCTCTCCAAGTGGGTGCCCTTAATTTGACCTTCACTCTGCTCCCTCCTTACCTGGGTCACTACAGAAGGGAACCCCTTTGGTGACCACCTCCTGTCCCTGCTAATGGTGTTTGCAGCCTCCAGCTTCCGCTGCCTGGTGGATGTGGTGCCAGTAAAGAACGAGGATGGAGCCGTCATCATGTTCATCCTCAACTTTGAGGACCTGGCCCAGGTCCTGGCCAAAAGCAGCAACCGCAGCCTGACCCAGCGCCTGCTGTCCCACAGCTTCCTGGGCTCTGGTGAGTGAGCAGGCTGCAGACGGCAGTAAGAGAGAGTTGGGTCACCTGTTGGAGTAGCTGGTGCCCTGGCCCTGGCTGCTCTGATCTTGACCCTGGTTTCAGGGGGATCCCATGGCAGATCGGGTGGACAGGGGCCTGGCTCCAGCAGGGGCAAGTACAGGACCGTCAGCCAGATCCCGCAGTTCACGCTCAACTTTGTGGAGTTCAACCTGGAGAAGCACCGCTCGGGCTCCACCACGGAGATTGAGATCATCGCTCCCCACAAGGTGGTGGAACGAACGCAGAACGTCACTGAGAAGGTCACCCAGGTGCGGGCCTGCTGGGTAGGGAGGGCAGGACTGTGCCAGGCCTCCAGGGTCCCCTCCCAGATCCTGGGCCTGCTCTTTTGGGCCCTTGGTTAGCAGAGAGATGTGGCTTGTCTTGCTCCCTCATGTCTGGTCTAAACCCCAGGCCTCCCAACTGCAGTTTGATTTTTTCAACCTGAAGGCCTTCTCTAAGGCCACAGCTCCTGGAGCCAGGGGAGGTTGGGGCCAGCAGGACCTATGAGAGTGCCACCCTCAAAGCCTGGAGACGCTGGGGATTGGGGAGACACAGGCTACTGGTGGGGCTGTCCAAGGCTCTGTCAATCACAGGAAAGGCAAGGTGGAGAGGGGATATATCAGGGAAATATAGAGAAGAGGAAGGAGAGATGGCAGGAGACCCCAGCCCTGTTTCTATCCCTTGCCTTTGAGATGAGAGTCACTTTCCCTCTCAACCTGCATACCACATAGAGGTGGGGTGGGACCCACACCTCCTGCTAACTTTGAGCGACTCCCAAGGGCCCATTCCTGAACATTCCCCTTCTATTGGATCCACTCCTTGCCCACCCAAGACAAATGTCCCCTGGTCCTCTGTTTCAGCTGGCCCCACTGCCCTTTCTCATATGCTTGATGACCTGACCTTTCTTGAGGGAAATGCAAATAATTTTGTTTGAGGCTTCAGTGACTAGGGTCCTGGCACTGACTCACTGTGTGACCTTGCCCATGGGACACACCTGCCTTCTGAGCCTTGGGGTTCTAAACGGTCTCTGAGGATCCATTTGGCATTAACTAGTGGCAGTCCAGGAAGCAGAAAAAGCTGTCAGCCATATAGAGGGGCCTAAGACAAGGCTGAACAGGGGGGTGCAGAGCTTCCCTGGGGCTGTTTCCATGAAGGAGAAGATTCCCCTTTTCATTTAATGTGCAGGCAGTATTGGAACTGAGTATGAAGGAGACCCCTCAGACCCTCACAGAGCTCAGGGACCCTGAGGAAGGAGGGAGTCCAGACTGGAGGACTGGGACCTCTGAGATCAGATAGAGTGGCCCAATGACCTGACCCTGGGAAGCTCCCTAGCTGCTCATACCAGGGCCTCTTAGGTTGATGCTGCTGGTGGTGGCTGTCCTGATGGGGGACTGTCATATTGAAAAGTTGTCTGTGAAGATGGATAGACCCAGCTAAGGCCCATGGCATCTGCTCCTGTCTTGCTTCCTGCCCCTGCCCCTCTTGGCTTCACTAGCCCCCTAACCCCATGTGCACTTTAAGGCCATGAGAGGTGCTTGACAGACTTCAGAGGAGGGGGCTGACAAAGTCCAGAACAGGGAAGTCACACTGACCTCAACCAGAACCCAGACTACAGGGCCGCAATCTCATGCCAGTGTCCTTATATCCTGAGGGCCATGGAGATCCAAAGGATCCTGAGCTGGGCGGGCTTTGCCCTGGAAGGGCCCTCACACTGACTTCAGAGACAGTGGGAGACGAGAGGGGTCAGTGGCTCCCATGTCTGCAGCCCTAAGGAGCTGAGAGGCCTGACATTTTCCTCTCTGCAGACTTGGGTCCCACTCCCAGTTCCGGCTGCCTTCCTCTCATTCCCTACTGAGGCAGGACTGGGGAAGGGCCTACAGAGGGAAGCAGCTTTGATGCCCTGTGGCCTGCAGCTCCCAGTCAGAGTCTGAGCTGCCAGTGCTCATTTGTAGTTGAGATCCCATGTGGACCACATGCTGGGACCCAGGGATAAACAGGCTGGGCGAGGGAAAGCAGGCTGGCCCAGCTTATACTTCAGTGGACGGTGACCACGTGGTCAAGGCTGCATACAGGGGCAGGAAAATGTAAAGAGGGTCCAAGTCTATTTGGGGTCAGAGAGGGCTCCCTGGGAAAGTGAAATACGAGCAAGGCCTGAAGACTGGGCAGGAGGCCACTACAGAACAGGGAGGCTGTGACCCCCACTGCAGGGTTTGTATGTTAGATCAGGAACCTTCTGGTGGAAACTAGCCCTTTGCTGGGTCTTCTTTCTTGTGATCCTATCTGCTAACTGATCTGATCTGCAAGGTTAAAACCTAACATTGCAGATTTTCTTAAACCAGAACCATCTACCAGAAACCCAACTGGTTGGGGAGGGGAATGAAGGGGACCCCCCCCCCCCAAGGATCCATCCTTGTTGGAGAACTGTCTTGGATAGGATGAGGGAGCAGGAGAGTGGAGGGGGAATGACTGCTAAGTGGAGTATACCATCCACATGCAAACAGATGCATCTTATTTAATCATCTGGGCAGTTGTGTTTATCCCATTTTACAGATGGGGATACTGAGCCACCAAAGTTCAAAAACTTGCCTTATGGCACAGATATAGAAATTGTCAGACCTGGAATTCAACCTTGGAGTTCTGACGTTAAAACCCATGCCCTTCCTAATGCCCCAGCTATGTCATTTGGGGCAGCCTGGCATCTTGGGCCCAGACCTAAGTGACTCTCTGTTGCTCACGGTGTTGGAGTCAGGGGTAGGTCAGACAAAAGGGAATGCTTTTCTGCTGAGTGTTGTGATCATTCTGCTGGATATGTGTGAAGCAGCTGGGGATCCCTGGAACCCAGGATCTGTTGAGGGTCCAGATTGGCTACCCCACCCCAAATTTGGCTTTTTTCTGTGGTAGCCACTGAGAGTTGGTTCCAGGGAGGGTCCAGGATCCTCAAGACTGAAAAGTCTATTCTGGGGGTGACCTGCTCCCTCTAGAAATCCCAAACATAGAATCCTTCCAAGCCTACCAGAGAGGAGTGGCCCACCAAACTATCCCCTCAGGCTAGACTCTTCTCTGGAACATGCCCAGAAGATCCTGGTCCTGTCCCCACCTACTCCTGGATGATCTCTTTCTGAGGGAGTTTGTGAGCTTCAAAGCTGGGTCGCCATGAGACAGCTGCCCCCCACCTTCTGCGACCCACCTCTTCTATCTGCACTTCTTCCTGACACATCTGTCTCCTTAAAGAACTTGCCTCCTCATATGCTTGTCACCCATACCCCTCCCATGCCTCCTTCCTAGGCCTCCCCACAAGATCTGTCTCACCAACAGTGCTGTCCCCACTGACCACCCATGATCCCCACCCCCAGGTCCTGTCTCTGGGTGCAGATGTGCTGCCAGAGTACAAGCTGCAGGCGCCACGTGTCCACCGCGGGACCATCCTGCACTACAGCCCCTTCAAGGCCGTGTGGGACTGGCTCATCCTGCTGCTGGTCATCTACACTGCCGTCTTCACACCTTACTCAGCCGCCTTCCTGCTCAGCGACCAAGATGAGTCACAGCGCGGTGCCTGCGGCTACACCTGCAGTCCACTCACCATGGTGGACCTCATAGTGGACATCATGTTTGTCGTGGACATTATCATCAACTTCCGTACCACCTATGTCAACACCAATGACGAGGTGGTCAGCCACCCCCGACGCATCGCCGTCCATTACTTCAAGGGCTGGTTCCTCATTGACATGGTGGCTGCCATCCCCTTTGACCTGCTCATTTTCCGCACTGGCTCTGATGAGGTGAGCAAACCCCATCCAGGCCAGCAGCCATGGCTGTTCCCTATACCCCAGCCCCAGAGCCTCCCAGACTCAGAGACCTGGGTGCAGAGAGCTCCTGGCACTGGGCATCTTTGCCAAAACAAGGGGCAATAGAAAGAGGGCTTGGACGTCTGCCAGCATCTCCTTCCCTGCTCCAGCATTCTGCCCTCTGGGACCAGGAATGGGCTCCTATAGTCCCAGCCTCCCACTGCTTTCTAACCCACACCCTCCCTAGTCAGAAAGGGAAGCTATAGGCCACACCCCCAATGCAGCCTCACCGGGTCCTGGCCCCCAGCCCCTCATCTGTGCCTACTCTTCTTCCCATGGGCGACATGAGAGCATTTTCACGCTCTCATAGCTTCAAGTCCCACTTGGTCCTCCCGCCCCATCTTCTCAAGATCAACTTTCCCCTCAAATCCACTCTACCTTCTGGGTTCCAGTCACCCCCATCCCTCCCTGGCAACCACCCCAGCACTGTCCTACCCTGCCCCCAGCAAATCATCCCCAAGTCCTCTCCCCTCCTCTCCACCCCAATGCCCCTACTTACATTGAGTGGCCTTCTTCCCCAACCTCCCTCCCCTCCACACCGTAGCGAAAAGAAGGTCCAGATTACTTACCTGACCTGTCACTTCCCTCAAACCATCAATGGCTCCCAAAACCTACAGAATAGAAGGCAAGTTCTTTGTGGACCCTGAGGTCCACAGGAGCAGCCCTGCTTATCTTCCCAGGCTCCTCTCTCACTGACCCGCCATCTCTCACTCTGCACTCCAGGCTGTCACACCATTCTTGGTTTCCCACGTGGGCTGTGCCACTTCACACCTCCATGTCTCTGCCTGTGTTGCCCCCTATGCCAGGAGTGACCTTTCCTTCTCCCTCCTGTCTCCCTGAAGACCCAGCCCTGTCTCTCAAAACTCGCTCTTGTGTTACCTCCTCTATGAAGCCTCCCCTGACCTGCCCTGCAGATTTGACCTCCCCTTCCTCCTTGCTCCCATTTGATTTCTCTCCTAGCAACCAGAACACTGTTTTGTGCCCCAGGCTGAGAGCTCCTTAAGGTCCCATGCTAGATTCCATTGCCAAGTGCCTGATCTAGAGCAGGCCAGAGTGTGTCCTTTCAAGTGCTAACCTCCCAGCCTTGTGGACCTTTCTCTGCCCTCCAGACCACGACCCTGATTGGGCTACTGAAGACAGCACGGCTTCTGCGGCTGGTGCGTGTAGCACGGAAGCTGGACCGCTACTCGGAGTATGGGGCGGCTGTGCTCTTCCTGCTCATGTGCACCTTTGCACTCATCGCGCACTGGCTGGCCTGCATCTGGTATGCCATCGGCAATGTGGAGCGACCCTACCTGGAGCCCAAGATCGGCTGGCTGGACAGCCTGGGTGCTCAGCTTGGCAAGCACTATAATGGCAGCGACCCAGCTTCAGGCCCCTCAGTGCAGGACAAGTATGTCACGGCCCTCTACTTCACCTTCAGCAGCCTCACCAGTGTGGGCTTCGGCAATGTCTCACCCAACACCAACTCTGAGAAGGTCTTCTCTATCTGCGTCATGCTCATCGGCTGTGAGTGCGTCTTTGCGCTATGGGTCTTTCCCGTGAAATTCTGTTCTTGGTTTTGAAAGAGACACAACATTACAGTAATATGTAGTAATAGTAATAATGCATGCTATACACTGATTCTGAGTGTGCAGCATATGAATTTTTGCATATGTATACACCAGTTATACACCTGCACAGCCATTGCCATAGGCAGGCACCAGGATTATCATTTGCAGGCCTCAGTGCAAAACGAAAACTTCTAAGTTAAAAAGTTGTTAAGAATTTTGAGATGATGTCAGCATAGCAGTAAACCTGCCATGCTGGCTAGGCCCTGTGGGATTGGTGAGCTTCATTCCCATGAAGCAAGCCCCTGCCAACCTCTTTTTTTTTTTTTTGAGAATTTTAATATTTATTTTTTAGTTTTCGGCGGACACAACATCTTCGTTTTGTATGTAGTGCTGAGGATCGAACCCGGGCCGCACGCATGCCAGGCGAGCGCGCTACCGCTTGAGCCACATCCCCAGCCCCCCAACCTCTCCTTTAAGTGCTTTACAGAAGCCCATACTTCATTCCTTGTGAGCCCAGTTTACAGAGCAGGAACCAATGGTCTTAATTTGCCAGGAGGCATAGAACCAGGAAGTCGCTGAGCCCCAGTGAGGCCCAGGTGGTGGGCTCCAAGGCTGTGTTGCTCTCTGTTCCTGCACCCAGCTACCTTCCTCCCAAAACACGTGGTTTAGGAACTTGAGACGCACTGTGGAATTTTACACATAGATTAAGTTGTCATGTTCAGAGTATTTAGAGACGTGAAAGCCCAGAAAAACAAAAACAAGAAGAAAAAAAAAAGTGAAAACAAGAGACCAAGAGTTTTCCCTTCATTATGTTTACACCTTGAAGGAGAAAACAAATCTGAACTTAAAAAAAAAAAAAAAATCATTGCCCTAGTTCTTTCTTCAAAGGAGTTTGGCCTGGGAAGAGCAGAGGGCAGAGGGCAGGAAGCACCGCAGTCTTCGTTCCCTATGTTCTCAGGCGTTGGCTCAGGCTCTTCTGACTTGGCTTTGTCCAGCCCTGTCCCCTATAGGGCTGCCTGGGAGAGGGAGGCCTGGGGTGGCGTGGTCCAGTGACCACGCTCACTCCGTACCCTGGGCCGGCCCCCGCCCTCAGCTCTCATGTATGCCAGCATTTTTGGCAACGTGTCGGCGATCATCCAGCGCCTGTACTCGGGCACCGCGCGCTACCATACGCAGATGTTGCGCGTCAAGGAATTCATCCGCTTCCACCAGATCCCCAACCCTCTGCGGCAGCGCCTTGAAGAGTACTTCCAGCACGCCTGGTCCTACACCAACGGCATCGACATGAACGCGGTGAGCCCCGCGCCCTGGAGAGGCGGGGCGGGCCATCAGTTCTGGCTATTGCCCCAGGGCAGGTCAAGGTCCCGCGGACCCATGGTTCCCCGGAGCTCTGCCCACCCGTCCCCCAGCCCCACCCGCGCCCCACTGGAGTCTCCCGCCCACCCCACAGGTACTGAAAGGCTTCCCCGAGTGCCTGCAGGCCGACATCTGCCTGCACCTGCACCGCGCGCTGCTGCAGCACTGCCCCGCCTTCCGCGGCGCCAGCAAAGGCTGCCTGCGCGCCCTCGCTGTCAAGTTCAAGACCGCGCATGCGCCTCCCGGGGACACTCTGGTACACCTCGGCGACGTGCTTTCCACACTCTACTTCATCTCTCGCGGCTCCATCGAGATCCTGCGTGACGACATGGTGGTGGCCATTCTAGGTGAGCCAGGCAGAATGGACTAGGCCTGTGAGGAGGGTGGAAACTGGAGATGCCCTACTTAGGCCATCATCTTCTTAATGAGGAACGTGGCACCTTTTATTGATCAGCTATGCGCCCAGCATGCTTCTAGAAAGCTTTATACCCAGCTCCCAGGATCCTTAACGCAATCCCCCTGCCATTTGCCCCATTTTTCTTGATAGAGAAGTTGAGGCTCAGAGAGGTCATGCTAGTCATTGGTCACACAGGGATTCTAGGACTTGGTCTGACTCAGAAGTCCAGGCAGGTTCCCTCCTACCTTACACTCTTGAGTTCAGGATGACAAGCCAGGGGTCAGTCTTGTTTGGAGGGAGGTGACTTGATGGGCACCACAGTTTCATTCAGTGCCCTGCAGAAATAGCTGGATACTTTGGAGGAGCCTTATGAACACTGGGAAGGGGGACAGACATAGGTTTCAAGTAGCCTCTGCCACTTACCTGCTGTGGGAACTGGGGTAAGTCATTTTACCTCTCTGAGCATCACAGGTTCCTCTCTTGATGCCCACTTTTCATGCCTTCCCTATGGATTTCACTCTAAGTCTCTAACTCCAACTCCAGTTTGGTCCTCTTTTGTCTCTATGGCCTGGCTTTCTTCCAACCCCTCTGGACCAGCCTCCTCCACCCCATCCCCAGGGCTCCTCTGCACAGTCCTCTCCTCCAGCCTGCCATCATTTGTTGCCACCAAGCACTGATATTCTGTTTTCTTCTCCTCACCCTACACTCTCACCTGGGCCAGCTCCTTGCTGTCTAAGCCACAGCTTAGACCTGTGTCACAAGGACTCCCATAGCTCTATCCCAGTCCCAATCTCTCCTTGCCCTATAATATTCCATTCCTTCCTGGGCATGACCTCCATAATATTCAGATAAGAAGACCAAACTCTATATATCCCCACCTGAAACCATCTTGTTCCCCCAAGAGCAGCTCCTTCAACATGGTTTCCCTATCAATGTGAACCCTCCACCCATTGCCCAGGGTACAGTCAAGTAGGCAAGCATCCTGCCCTCTTTCCAGTCCCCCTGCCTATCTTCCAGTTAGTCACAGAGCCTTCTCTGTTCTGCTTTTGGGACCTCTCCCATACCTGTCTCCTGCTTGGGTCTGACCTCATGTCATTCCCAGGCAGGTGTGTCAGGAGCTCCTGCCCTGTGGCCTTGTGTCTGGCCTACCCCCATTCTCTCTCTTCCTCCTTCCACCAATGACACATCTGCATATACTCCTCTTCTTCTCATCCTTCAGTGGTTCCGCACGGCTCGTGGGATAAATGTAAACCTCTGTGCATGACATGCATAGTTCCACCCAATCTGATTACTCCAGTCTTGCCACTCTTCCCTGGTACTTCATGCCCTAACCATAAAACGGCTTCCCATTCTCTGAATCTGTCATCTCTGTCACACCTCTGTGCCTTTGTATATGTTGCCACTCTGCTTGCAGTGCCCACCCCATGCCTGTCTGGCAGAACCCAGTCATCCCTCAAGGATGGGCTCAATTGTGAGCTCCTCTATGAAACTTTCCCTCACTCCCAGCCTACCTTACAAGTGCCACCCACATTGGAGGGATAATTATTTTTAATAATTAAGAAGCTAGTCCAATTTAAGTTTCAGTTAGAGGCATAAAATTTTTCATTTTGTCCTGAGTAGAAATAGACATTAAATCATAATCCTTCATCTACTAGAAAACCAGCTCATCATCACACTGCCCAGATTTCAAGCTTCAGGGTTTCATGTGTGATCCTTGGTGAGCCCGTTTCCTCTCTAGGCCTCAGTTCCCTCCTCTGTGACCTTTGATCCTGTTCTCTTGGAGGGACATGCCCAGCCTCTCTTCATCCCTCTGCCTGTGCTAAACCGTTAGCACCCTTTGTGCATGGGTCACTAGGCTGAGGGGGCTGGACTTTCCCAGGGAGGTTGGAGAGAAAGCAATAATGATCCATGGCACCTGAGGCCCTGGCCTCTCTGTGCTGTGTGACAACATGCTGTTTCTGGCTGCTTAGTCCTTGATTCTCTTGGAATTTCACTTCCTCTGTAACCCCTCCACTGCCCCAACCATCCTTGGTGGAAGACCCCTCCCTCCTCCATGACCACATAGCTCTTGATTCTCCCCTATTTGAAGGCTCCACAGATCATTCTGTAAAATCATTGACTGTTTATGTGCCTGTCTTATGGGAATTTGGGGGCTTCCTTGTGGGAGAGAGAGCCTCTTATTCATGTTTACATCCCATAGCTCTTATAGCGCCTGGCACCCAAAGGGCCTAATACCCTGGCCACCAACCCTCAGCATCCACCAAATGCCCACTCTGTGACCTCCAACTCCAGCACCTTGCATTTTCCTGTCTAGTGCTTCTGGCCTTTTGGGGCACTTCCTCAAGCATCTGTTTCTCTGAACAACCCAGTAAAGTAGGCAATGCCGAGATGGTGATGCCCATTTTAGAGATGAAGACAGTGGGGTCCAGAGAGGGGAAATGACTTCTCCAGGCTCCCTCTGCCAGGACCTTGCTGATTCCCTGGCCTCAGAGTGGGGAATGAAAACACTTGAACAGAAGCCTTAGGGGAGCCTTGAGGGAGCAGGAAGCTCCTGGCCTGAGTCCCCTGTGCCTTGCTCCATAAGACGGGCAGATTGCAGGGAGCAGGAGGAGGTTGGGCAGGGAGGCTTTAATGTCCCTTACTGCCCAGTGTCTCCTAAGCAGGAGTTAGGGTAGTGTCAAGAGCATGAACAAAAGCAGGGAGTCTGAGGAAGGGAGAGTTATTCTGAGGGGACTGAAGACATCAATGTACCCATATGCCTAGGGCAGGAGCAGCTCTTAAGGGATCTTTGTAGGATTCAGAAGACAGGGGCAGGGGATACCCTCCTGTCCATCCTCCTCTCCCCAGACAGCCAACACATCTAGCCCTGTCCCCAGATCTTGATCCTAAGCACCAGACCCCATCCTGGCAGGATCCATGAGGTGATGGTGGGGGCAGGTCATGGTCACGGGGAAACCAGGCCCTGGAGGGAATACCACCCCTCTGACTGGCAGGGAAGAACGATATCTTTGGGGAGCCCATCAGCCTCCACGCCCGACCAGGCAAGTCCAGTGCAGATGTGCGGGCCCTGACCTACTGCGACTTACACAAGATCCAGCGGACAGACCTGCTGGAGGTGCTGGACATGTACCCTGCCTTTGCGGACAGCTTCTGGAGTAAGCTGGAGGTCACCTTCAACCTGCGGGACGTGAGTCTGGGCCAGTGGGCCAGGGTGGGTGGCAGCTCTTGGCCAACTGGTAATAGGTAATATCCACACCTGAGGGCATGGCCTGCCTGGCTTCAGGGACCCATCCAACTACTGCCTTTCCTTCCAGTCCCATCCCGCATCCTTTTCCAAAATATCTTTGTGCCTGCCATGACCAGTGATAGCTGCCATTTATTGAGCAGTGACTGGGTGGGAAACGCTGGGCTTCTTTTACATTATCATACTTAGTTCCATCCTTGCATGTGATATTATTTTTAATCCCCATTTTCAGATGAGGAAACTGAAGGTTAGAGAAGATAAATAAATTGGCCAAAGCCATACAGCTAGTAAATGGCAGAACCAAAATGTGAATTCAAAGTTTGAAAAAAAAAAAAAAACCAAAGTTTGTCTGACTCCAAAGCCCAGGCTTTCCTATCACCAGGCTGAGCAGGAGGGGTCTGCTATCCAGAGGGCTCATGGTGCCAGGCATGGGGGTGTGAAGAATTGGTAAAGCTGTCCTTCCTCTCAAGTTTATCATTCAGTGGAAAAGGTAGTTTGTAGCAACTCAGGAAAAATAAAAGAGACACCCGGATGAATAACTAAAGAAGCCATGATTTGTGTACTTGACAGATCAAATTTCTGTGGAACTCCAGCTTGCCAAGGAGTGGTGGAGGCACTAGAGTGTCTGGAAGTGCCCAGAAAGGCGTCATGGAGGAAGGGAGCTTGGAATCAGCTAGTGGAGAGGGGAGGGATGGTGAGGCTGCAGGGGCACGGTGGCTGAGGCTAGGCACTGAGCCTGGGCACCTCCTTTTCCCTGTCATCCACCAAACCCTCAGCCTTAGGAGAAGGCTCTGGTGGCCCAGGCCCTTTACCCAGGTTATGGAGGGTGACATTAAGGTGGGTTTTCTTGCTGATGATGGAGGGATGTGGTCTCTGTGTCCTGGGTCATCTGTAACCCCAAGGTGCCCCCAAGTCTCATGGTGCCAAGAGGAAAGCAGTCAAAGATGCTGATCTGGAGTTGATTGGGGGTTCCAACCTGGTCGCCTAGAGAGAACTCTCCACTGGTTCATGCTGAGGGAGGGAGCACAGGGCATTTGGGAAAGGGGGACTGGAGGAGCTTTTTTGCCTCCACTCCCAAATCCCAAGACCTCCCCCGACCTGCCCTTCACCACACACACACACACACACACACACACACACACACACACACAGGAGAGCCTGCAAGAAGCTGCCCAGAGCTTTTCTGGTGTGCCAGCCACCTGACACCACTTTCTCACCTGGCTGTGACAAGGGCTACAGAGGAGGAGCAGGGACAGGGAGAAACAAAGAGGCCCATCCCAGCTTTGGTCCCTGTTACTTGATGCTCTTGTTCCCTACAAGGCAGATGGGGGTTTCCAGTCATCACCCCAACAGGGTCCGGGCAGCCAAGACCACCAAGGCTTTTTCCTCAATGACAAGCAGCCAGGTGAGCACAGCCAGCCCATTCCTGGAGCCCCCCACCCCAGTTTCCTTTCCATTCTCATGGCCTTTTATCCCCTGGGGAAAGGCCTCCTCAGCACCTCGGTGAGTGGGGACCTCCCTAGGATCAGGAATAGTGGCTTTTGTCCCAATTTTCCCCTTGTGTCCCCACCTTGATGATCTACACCCTCAGAGCCTAAGAACAAGGGCTCTCTGGTCGCTGGGTGCTCTTCCAGGGGTGGGTAATGACCAAGAACCCTTGGGTTCCACACCAAGGTTCTAGGGGACCCCCTTGACTGAGCTCCAAGGGCAATGAGACCAAGTCTAGAAATTCCCACCTTGGCAGCCCCAGATTCCTTCCCAGGGCTACAGTCCCCTGAGTCCTGAAAACCAGACTTTCATATGGGTAGGACCTTATGCCCCAAGGCACCCAGGTAAGGAGAGCCACTCCCCACCCTGTGTTTCCATGACAGGTATGGGAAGAGCATGGGGTCTGCCAAGGAGAGACAGACCTATGGAACCAGCTACATAGAGCAGAGGTGTTCCTTTTCCTCCTGCAGATGCAGCCCCTGCCCTGAGCATCTCAGATGCTTCTGGCCTCTGGCCTGAATTGATGCAGCAGATTCCCCCAAGGAATAGTCCTCCAAGTCTGCAGCGGAGACCAGACTGCTGGCCTCAGGAGTTGGGCTCCAGGCTAGAGCAGCTGCAGGCCCAGATGAACAGGTCAGTGCCCTTTGCAAGGCTGGGGAGCTGCAAAGAATCTGACCAGCACAGGACTAGGAGTGGGTGCCCTCTCCTGGTGGTTCTGGGGTATTGCTGTGTGCTGGGTGGGTTTTAGAATGGGGGGCTCATTTAGAGGCAGTTTCCCTGTCCCTGTCACTAAGCACACAATTCCTTGCATGGCTTCCTCCAGCAAAACCTGGAATATGCCAGGGAAGCTTCTTAAGGAAGGGACACAACCATGTGCAGAAACAAATTCCATGAGGCCTTGGAAAAGGGACGTGGCTTCAGATGCAAGGCTATAATGGCAAGATAGTCCTGGGTTCAAATTTTAACTTGGTAATACAGGAGCAAGAGTATGGATGGGCAAGTTATTAAACACCTCTGAGCCCCAGTTTTCCCTTTCATGTAATGGGCATGATTGGAATACCCATGTCAAAACATCATTAGTAGGACTGAATGTGCTCTGTGCCTGGTCACTGGTATCATTAGGGATGAACTAAGGGAACTTGGGCAGAGTCTGTGGATCCAAATGGGGAAGTAGCTGCAGGTAGGACCCAGGGTTGCCTTTTCACTCAGGAGGAGAAGCACACAGGCTACAGAATCCAGAGATGCCCTCAGGACCTGAACTGCTCTTAAAACCCTGACTTTGACCTTGGGGCTCTGTCTGGCAGGCTGGAATCCCGCTTGTCCTCAGACCTCAATCACATCCTACAGCTGCTTCAGCAGTCCATGCCCCAGAGCCACAGCAGCTATATCCTGGAAACCCCTGCTTCCAATGACCTGGCCTTGTTTCCTGCACCCTCAGTGACTCCAAGTCCAGGTCCTGGGCTGCCGCAATGCCATCTGCCCCCTGCACAGGTGAGTGGTGAGGTCATCCCCAGGGACTTCCCTGGGGGCAGGTGCATGCCTTCCCCACCCCATGGGCCCAGTGCCTCCAGTGTTCCACAACTGCTGTGGCTTTTAACTTCAAAGTAAAAAAGCAAGGACTCTGGATGTTCTTCCAGGGTTGGGTAATGACCAAGGACCTGTCTTCCTTTACAATTTTTAGTCATGATAGCAGGGTAGCCTAGACAGGGTGGTGGCAGAGCCTCGATTGTGACCACAGACCCTATATCTGGGGCAAGGACGACAGAACCCTGGGGTGTGGGAGGAGTAGGTAAAGCTCTTGCCAGTTCCCATCCCTGGGTGGATTAACTCCCAGCCTGGTCTAGGGGCTCCTGGAGTGCCTCCTCTTTCTTGCCCCTCCCAGATGCTAGGCTATGGTGACTTAGACAAATGTACACCGGAGCACAGGAATTCCTCCTCCAGGATGCCTCACCTGGCTGTGGAAATGGACAAAACTCTGATGCCAACCTCAGGGCAGGAGCAGCCTGAGGGGCTCCTGCCACCCCTGGTCTCTCCTCTTTGTCCCCTGGAAGTACAGGGACTCATCTGTAGTTCTCGCTTCCCCTCCCTCCCTGAACACCTTGGCTCCATCCCCAAGCAGCTGGAGTTTCAGAGATATGGCTCAGATCCTGGATTTACAAGAAGTTAGGGCTGCTGAAACACAAGATGAAAGACACCACATGGGGATGGAAGGCAGGTGAGGTGAAAATTAAGAAACTTGAAGGAGGCAGACAGATCCCAAGATGGGTCTCTGAAAACCATTCTCTTAGAGTCTAATTGCGAACTACTTACCCAGGTGAGCCTAGGTGATGCAGAGGCTTTGCCCAGCCTTCCTCTGGGATACTGTGCGGACAAGCTCACCTGGTGGAGGGTGGGGGAACTTAAGTGTGGATGAAAATTATAGGACCACAAGGGATCAGTGAAGAACGAAGTTTCTGATCCTCCTTCAGAGTCTTGCTTTGGGCTGGATGATCACCTCTCAGCTCAAAACCATTCACCACTCCAAGGCTCAGCAGTAAGGCCTGAGGTTGTCAGACCTCTTCCGGAAAGCCTCCAACTGGACTGGAGGTAGAGGTGCCCTCTGTGTGAACATGGTAGGGCAGAGCTCCAGCCCTCTGCCCCTCCGCCCCTGATAGTTCCATGACAACATGTGAGTTCCCTGAAGGCAGTTGAGTATCACACAGCTAATAAAGTCTGCACATTTCATGTTGGGCCTTGTGTGTAACTTATCTAAGGGTCATTAGGTCCTTGACTGTGCTGTGGCCTATTCCAAGTTCTTCTCACAAGGAGCTGGGTAGGGGCTCACCCTCCACTGCATTCAGCATGTTGCAGACCTGAAGACGGCTTTGCTGGGCACAGACTTGGGTAAAAGGAAACAGAGGTGCTGGCCTGATGACCCCAAGGAATTTTGACAAATTAACAACTGCATAGCACTCATCCTGTGCCAGGTACCACCCTGACTGCAATGCAGGTATTAGTTCATCTATCCTCAAAACAACCCCAAGGAGTCAGCATTATTATCACCAAGTCAGAGATATAGGATAAGTAGAAGAAAGACTAAGAAACTTAGCATGAGGGGATCTTCTGGGACGATGGAATTATTCTGATCTGACACCAGTAATGTGAGTGTTCATGTTGTGAAAACAAATGGACTTCTTTGTATAAATTATACTTCAATTTAAAAAAGAAGAAAGAATCATGCCTAACACAATAGGAAAAGGAGAACATAATTTCAACCCAGATGGTCTGACTTGAGAGCATTTGCACCCGGTTTGTCAGTGAAAAGGGCTATTGTCCCCAAAGTACCTGGTCACTCAGAACACTGGCCCTCAGTTCTTTTTGCTCCAGTACTACCTAAAAATTTTTGAAAATGTGTATTCCCCCCTCCCACATTGTTGATACCTGAAACAAGTCATTGATTAAATTTAAGTAGCTGCAAAGGATATAATGTCCATTGTGTTATAAATATTTGTATACAATGTATTAATCCCCCATTTATATCAATCCACTTCTGTCCAAATAGCATAGTGATTTTAGAACCACCCCATCATCCATTTTAAAAATACAAAGTGGGGCTGGGAATATAGCTCAGTGCTTGCCTAGCTTGCCTGAGGCCCTAGGTTCAATCACCAACACCACACACACAACACAAGAATAACCATTAAAAAAATTTTTTTAACATCATTTTTCTCTTAATTTCATCCCCCAGGTATGAAATTTTTTATTATTTTTAAATTTTTTTTGAAGAATCAAAATAAGTTTTATTGTTAATTGACATGATTGCCTATGCAAAAAAAATTAGTAAAACCTTTGCAAAAGCTACCAGAACTAATAATAACATAGCAAGTTTGCTGTATAAAGTACCAATAAAGAAACATCAATTATATATCAATTGTATATCTATATACTGGTAGTGAACGACTGTACATTGAAAATTAGAAAAAAATACCATCTAAAATATGTTCTAACATATGCACTACTTAAAAATATATATGAAAAATAATGTGAAAGAAATGTACACTGGCATTTACAAAATGTTGCTAAGAGATTTAAAGATTATGTAAAGAAATGGAAAGATATACATCATTCATGTCTCTCTCTCTCTCTCTCTTTTTTTTTTTTTTGGTGTCTCCCTAGTTCTTTAATTCAGAATGCTCTCAATGCATCTTCTTCTTCTTTTTTTTTTCTCCAGGAGCTCTGTTTATTTTATTTTTTTGCATTACAATTCTTTATACCACAATTTATCATATCTCTGATTGTATATAAGGTATGTTGACACCAAATTCACATCTTCATACCCTACATGTATTTAAAAAAATATTTTTACTGTAGATGGACACAATACTTTTATTTATTTATATATTTATTTATTTATTTTATGTGGGCTAAGCGAGTGCTCTACCATTGAGCCACAAACCCGGCCCATATTTTTATTCTTCAAAGTCTATTATTTATCACCCTATCATGTTTGCAAAATAGGCCTATAAATTGAAATTTTAAAATTATTTTTTATGACTTTAATAAGGCTTTAAGAGTTACACTTATTGGTACAGTTCAAAACGATATATATATATATATATATATATATATTCAATTTTTCATAAGATATGAAATTTTATTGGGACTACATCTTTTAAAATAGGGAATTTTTACTCCAAATTGACTTCTATGGCTGAGTGAGCACATGCCTGTAATCCCTGCAACTCAGGAGGCTGAGGCAGGAGGATTGCAAGTTTGAGGCCAGCCTCAGCAAGGTAGCAAGGCTCTAAGCAATTTAGCAAGATTTTGTCCCAAAATAAACAATAAAAAGAACTGGGGATGGGGCTGGGGATGTGGCTCAAGCGGTAATGCGCTCGCCTGGCATGCACGAAGCGCTGGGTTCGATCCTCAGCACCACATAAAATAAAAATAAAGATGTTGTGTCCACTGAAAACTGAAAAATAAATATTTAAAAAAAATTCTCTCTCTCTCCAAAAAAAAAAAAAAGAACTGGGGATGTAGCATAGTGACAAAGTGCCCCTGGGATCAATCTCCCATACAAAAAAAAAGAAAAAAGAAAAGAAAAGGAAAAAAAGACTCCTATGTCTGTGAATGAATAGTATTTTTTTTTTTATTATGATAAGACAAGGTCTAGCAGCAGTTTGATACTCATTTTTTCTTTCTTTGCAGTACTAGGAATTGAATCCATGGCCTCACATATGGCAGGCAAGCACTCTGCCACTGAGCTACATCAGAAGCCCTTGTTACTTTTGAGACAGGACCTCACTGGGTTGTCCTTCTTAGATTTTTTATTCATTTATTTGGAGACAAGATCTAAGTTGCTGAATGTCTCCCTAAATTGCTGAGGCTGGCTTTGAACTTGAGGTTCACCTGCCTCAGCTTCCCCAGTCACAGATTATAGGCGTGTGCCACTGCGCCCACTGTATTTTTTTTTAATATTTATTTTTTAGTTGTATTTGGACAAAATATCTTTATTTTACTTATTTATATGTGGTGCTGAGGATCGAACCTAGGGCCTCGCATGTGCTAGGCGAGCGCTCTACCGCTGAGCCACAACTCCCCACCCCCACCCCCCCACCCCCGTGCTCACTGTTTTTTAAAAAGAGAAAACTTAAAGAGGATCGTTATATACAGCATTGTCCCTCTTCTTTTGACTCTTTCTGAATAGTCCGTTAAAATGACACTTATCATTTAGAAGTATACCTGATGAAATCGTCTTAACAATTCAGTACAAACCTTCCATTATATTGAAAACCATTTAAATTTATAACGATGTTACCCAGCTTCAGACTTTTCCATTTCAAAATCATAGCACAGAGACATTTAGAGCTGGATTAGCATTTGCCGTGGGACCCACGTAGGGGAAGGGACAGGACAGGAACTGACAAAAACTTAGAGCCAAGCTGGACCCGTCACTGCCCACTGAAAACCAGCCTTAGAACCTGAGAGCATTTCTGGATTCTGCAGGACAGCGCGAGAAGGCCCGTTTCAAACTGGCCTAGCTCTACACATCTGCGTGTCTGGGCCTATTTTTGGGGTCCCGGGATAATAGCTTTCCGTGTTAAACGTCCTTAGGACAAGTGAGGAGCGAAGGTGGTTTCCATTTGGCCCATGCCAGGCTGCCGGGCTTCGGGGCTCAGTGTGACGAAAAAGCTGTAGGTCCTCCCTTAAGACAGAATTTTTATTTTACTCGACAGTCTTAAGAGGCCACTTAGAATAGCAGCAGCAGAGGGGAAGAAAGGGCAGGTCACACAAGAGTTTTCACTCTCAGAGACTTGGCCTAGAACTTGAAGGCCCTCAGCTTTCCAAGCTCGCCTACAGGCCACACACACCCTCATTCGCCCGCACTGCGCCGTCACCTGTTTGACTGATGGCTTGGTCAGCCAATGACCTTTGCGGCAGCGAAAGCGCCTGCCTCCAGGAATTGGGCCGATCGAGTAGCCGGAATGACAAACATTTACGCCAATAGTGAGGAGATTTCGAACACTACGGCCGCAATAACCAATGAAAAGAAGGAATAGCTTCCAAAGGACGTGTCAGGCAGCCAACGGCCAGCGTTGCTGCGGGGGTCGCGTGGCTTCCGTTCCGAGAGGGCGGGGCGGCATCCCAAACGGAAGGTGGTGGTTGTCGGTGCCGAAGCAGGTTTGAAACTGGGGGTCGGGCCGGGCCGTCGTTGTTTGTAGCCGCTGCCCCTCTTCCGGACTAGGCCGTTCCTGCCCGCCCCGCCTCCCTTCCGATTCCTGCGTCCCAGCCCCGGCTCCCCGCCCAACTCGTACCCCACCAGCCGCAGCCCGCCGCAGCCCCCTCCCGCTCTGCGGCCCCGCGGCCACGATGTCCCTTCACGGCAAACGGAAGGAGATCTACAAGTATGAAGCGCCCTGGACCGTCTACGCAATGAACTGGAGCGTGCGGCCAGACAAGCGCTTTCGCCTGGCGCTGGGCAGCTTCGTGGAGGAGTACAACAACAAGGTGGGCCGGGCCGGGGCTCAGATCCCAGGTGACGGGAAGCGGGCCCGAGAGCGCTCTTTCGGGGCTGGAGCCTCGACCCTAGAACCCTCCTGTGGACAGGCTTTAGCGTCGCGGAGCGGTTGCTCCGTGTCTGCCCCTGCCTGTGCTTGGCATTGCGAACGGGTCACCTTTGATTATGGCAACATTTCTGTGTAGTGGGGAGACGGAGGCACGGTGTTGTGACTTGTCCAAGGCAGACAGGTATTTCGGGTAGGTAACAGGTCTCAAACCCTAGTTTGTACCCCAGAGCTACGCCATTTGTTCCTCTAATCCCCCCCCCCCCACTTCTGCCGCATTGCTTCAGTTCGGGGTGGGGGAGGGAAGTGGTAGTGATGGCTGTGAAGGAAAATGCAGGCGTTTCCAATAGTGGTCGTGCACTGCTGGTTACACTAGATTTCTGTAAGACTGTTTATTAAACCGGCTTCTCTGCCCCGTACTCCCACCCCCAAATACTACTACTGGATCCCCAGGCTTTCTGCCAGGATTGTCTTATTGCCTGTTGCTTTCTGATATCCATCCTCTCCCAAGCGATCTCTTTTTGGAAATCTTGGCCTGTATCATGAGCCTGCCATTGTTTCTGAATAGAGAAAGATGACATTTGGCCTAATCTTAGCTTCTTTTATGCTGATTTCTTTTATGCAACCTTTAAGTAGTAAGTCTTGCTGTACATCCATGGATTTGAGACTCCTTCATGAAGCACACTGGTAGGAGGGGGAAGCTTTTAAGCTGGTTGTTCAGTGTAAATGTATTTTTGAGAGTTTGGGAAGAATTTTTTTTCCTTTACCTCTTAATATCTTCCTTTTGTTTTATTAGAGTAAAGATTGTTATTGATAGTGATCAGAACAATTGAAAACTTTGGTTGTATTGAAAGCCTGTATTCCTGTTTATTGCTCTGAACATCAGATCTAAGAGTCAAAACTGTAGACAGTAATAAGTTAGGTACAGTGGGAAAAGCCAGGTTATCTAGGGTTATGTCCTGTTGGGACCATTGATTAGCTCTAAGATGTTGTATGGACCAGTATTATTATATGTGAGATCCATTGTTATGTTTGCTGTGGGAGCAGGGTTCTGTTTTACACGTGAAACTCCTGTAAGATACATTTGAACATTTTAAGTTGATTAGTTTGTCAGGAACACATCTGTTTCTCTGGAGTATGTCCTAACTTCTTTGGAGTGTCCTTTGAGAAGAGGAGGAAAGGGATGAACTCTCAGTGCCTAGACAGTACACGTACACAAAAAGTTAACAATTCCCAGGGAGAATGCATTGATCCACCCTTGTTCAAGCAAGACAGTTTTATTTCCTTTTCTCTGATGCCCCTTTCTCACACAGTGAATAGCAGAACTGGAATGGAATTCAAGGTTCTGATGTGGACACTGTGTTAATAAAATTAAGACGACTAGAACTGTTGCTTAAGGATACTAGGATTGTAGCTCAGAGATAGAGCACTTGCTTTCCATGTGTGAGAACCTGGATTCTATCCTCAGCACCACATAAAAATAAATAAATAAATATAAAGGTATAAAAAAATACAGTATAATTTGTCTTTCAAAAGGCTGGAATCTTTTCACACAAATTGATGTGTTTTTGTTCTAAGTTCTTTCAGAGTCATTGGGTCAGCAGTAGTGGTGCCATTTCTAAGAGAGGAGAAACTGAGTCACAGCTCAACTGCTGATGGAATCAGTGGAGTAACTGATGTCAAACTTCATTTGCAGGAACTCTGTCCCAAAGTTTGTCCTTTGATTTAGCAACTGTGTGCCAGGCACATGGGTAGCATGCAAACCAGCAATCCCAGCATTAACAGAATAAGCGGTTAACAATCTCTCTTTCTTTCTGTCTCTCTTTCGTTTTTTTTTTTTTTTTTTTTTGGTAATGGGGATTGAACCCAGAAGCCCTCTACCACTGAGCAATACTCCCAGCCCTTTTTATTTTGTTTTAAGACATTGTCTTACTAAGTTGCCCAGGCAGATCTTAAACTTGTGACCCTCCTGCCTCAGCCTCCCCAGTTGCTGTGAGTACAGATGCATATCACCATGCACAACTTAGTTAACAATATCTTAATTCACTCCCATGATGTAGACAATGCAGAGTCTTAGAACTGTTTTGTGCCTCCACCTATAAGGGTTCTTTCTGTGTGTGCACGTATATACATGCATGCTGTGAAGGGAACACTTGAAAGCTGATGCCAATAGAACACTTCTTATAATTGTTTTCAAATGCATAAGTTATGTAGGATTCCAAAAAGAAACCAATTAAATCAAATTACAAATATCAAAAATACTTTTAAAACAGTGGCAATATAGCAATACGTACCTTAAGATCAGCTCATTAAATTATACCATCTGGTGTAATTACCATAATTTTGAAATAGTGTTAAGGATAAATAGTATTTCAAGATGTTTAACACCTGTAATATGATAGGGAAAAAAAACAGTGATTCTGTTGACAATAAAGTCATAGATACTCATACTGCTAGGTAGCAGCCTCCATTTATAACTAAAGAAATACTTAATGTCAACTAGAGATTAGTGAACATAAGGATGTAATTTCCAGTTCAAGTTCATAGACCGAAATTAAGAAACCCTGCAACAGAGATCTGTGCCTAGGGGCTGGTGGGCAGTAAATTCCACCTTAAAGCACTGGTTCCTGGGCTAAGTTTTAAAGAAACCTTGTCATAGGGGTGGTAGCCTACATAAGTGAGAGGAGTTAAAAATTTAAAAATTTTAGGTCTTTGATTGTGCTTGCCATAGATCTTGAATACCAGCAGAGGACAAAGTAACATAGCAAATTAACAATCATTAAAAAGCCTAGAAATGATCATTGTTTTAAATGTGGAGTGGATACATTGAAAAAACATGATTATGGTGTTTTAAATTTTATATTAATATAATTGTGATTTACTATTATAAAATTATTCCTGGTTGGTCCACAGAATTAAATCTAAAAATCAAGAACTTGACTTCCACATATCCCTTCATGAGAATAAATTTAGGGATGTAGTTCAGTGGTAGAGTGCTTCTTAGCATATGTGAGGCACTGGGTTCAATCCTTAGCACCACATAAAAAATACAAAGGCATGCTATCCATCTACAACTACAGAAAAAAAAGAAAGAAAGAAAAAGAAACCAATTCAGTCAACTACACCTGCAATAAAAAGCCTCATTATTTGTGGTTGTGTTTTATAATCTTTTTTGGTATTGCAACAGTGGTTCTCTAAATTACTGTATGTGAGAATCCACTGAGGGATTTGTATTCTTGGGCTCCACCCCTGAAGTTAACAGGCACAGGTGGGCCATATAGCCTTTTAAGAATTACTTTAGCATCTGTTGGCTAGCGGCAGGAATTGAATCTTTTTGCATCTGCAGGCTTCTAAACATCGCTTCCATCCAAGTTCATCCATGGAAAAAACTCTAGTGTGAAATAGCCTTTTTTGAGATAGTTTGGTTTGATTTTGTTTTGTTTTGTTTTGTTTTTAATAGTTCTGAGGTTTTTTTTTTGGTGTTTTTTTTTTTTTTGTGTGTGTGTGTGTGTCTCTCTCTCTCTCTCTCTCTCTCTCTCTCTCTCTCTCTCTCTCTCTCTCTCTCTCCAGGGATCAAACCCAGAGCCTTGTGCTTTTGGACAAGTGCTCTACCACAGAGCTACACCTCTGGCCCCATGAATTGAGATTTTCATCTCTCTGCTTCCCAGTTTTGTGTGGCCTTTGGGCAAATTATCCTCTATGCCTCATTTTCCTCATCTGTAAAATGAGGGTAATAAGTTCATTTTATTACGTTATAAATTTGTTTGGAACATTATGTGAGTTAATATATGTAGTGGATTTAGGAATTCTTCCTGACATGGAGTAAACCGTATAGAAATGTTAGCTGTTTTTTAATCATCATCATTACTGTGTCTGTAATTGAAATATGTTCAAGGAGAACTATATGTATGTTGGGTAAATCTACTTTTATATATCAGAAAGGTACCATAAAGTGTCATTATGTTCATTCCCTGTCTTTAAAGACCTAGGGGAAAATTTCTGATCCCAGTCCATGTTTTGATCTTCCAGTTTCACATAGTCAGACTCCTGGTAGCATAGTGTATTACTTTAAGCCCATGTTCTGTTGTTCTACCTGGCTTGCCCACAGTACTCTGATACAAGAATTTGACATTTCTTTTGAGTTTTAACAGTATCTGGTCTAGGCAGGTGGTTTTCCCCTTCTTTTATTAGAAAAAGAAAGGTAGCAGTTCTTGGGCTTTTCTCTTAGGCACATGTTTCAGGATTGGTTTTGAATAAAGTTGACAGAGTGGCTGGGATTTATTTTTCCCTAATATTTAACTAACTTAGCACTTGAGCTCTTAAGCATGTGGAGCACATTTTCAAGGAAAGAGACTGTTGGTAATACCTGATGCTTTCTGAAGTGTGTCTATGTGCAACCACCTTACACCTGCAGTACTCACAGATAAACATTTGCCTTGTCAGTCTGTGTTGCTTCCTCTGAAATTTTTAATGCAGAGTTACTTTATATATTTGGTATATTTGACACTGGTATATGATTTTTCATCTTTCAGTATTTGCGGCAGCCCATTCTCATTCATTTACTCATTAATTGAACAAGTATGTACTGAACATGTATACTTGTTTTAAGCACAGGGATCATACTTGGAAAACTTCTGTAGCCTTCATCAGCAGATGAGAGATCAAAAGCAATGAAAAGAATGTGTTTTAGTACTTGTCAGTAATTTTGACAGATATTTAGAAATTTACCATGTTCTGCCAGGCCCTGGCAAAAGTGTTCCTCCAGTCCCTGGTCTTCTGTCAGCAAGGAAATTTAAAACATTAAACTCTTTTGGTTTTACTTCCCCCTTCCTTTTCTAGTCAGTGAGAGGACTGATTCCCCCATGGGATCACCGAATATATTGTTTTTTGCTCTAACCTCGTTCCCTAGACTACTGGAAATGCTTTGATTGAATAAGGACTGAATCTCTTCTGGAGATAGTCTGGCATGCCTGAGGCCTTGCTGCCAGGACTGACTGGTCAGTCTCTGAGTCAGGAACCAAAGGGCTGTGGTACCAGAATTCATCTTAAAAGTTTGATAGGGCAGGTCTTAGGCATCTGCAGGCACTGCCCTAGAGTAAAAATCAGGAATAGGTTTGAAGGGAGGACAAGTGGAAAAGACCAGGAATAACTGGTTTATACCCTCAGAACGTTGCTGTAGTTGATTTTGGTTATGTTAACAATTGTGGGGAAATGGTGCGATGGCTGGAGTTGTGCTGAACTGGATAACTTGAGAGCTGGTTTAAAGACTATACTCACATACATTCCTTTGTGTTCTGTGCTAACTGTATATGTATTAAAGTCTAATACACAGTTTCCTCCAGGAGCTTATAATAACAAACAAGGTAGATAATGATACTTTGAAAAAAACATAGGTATGAATAATGTGTAATTTATGTTCTTTGTGAAAGTGAAGCTGTGATCATGCTTTCAAGGGGTATTTTATGTTTCATATTTGATTTTTAGAAGACATCAGACAATATTTATTTATTAATTTTTTTAGAGAGAGAGAATTTTAATATTTATTTTTTAGTTCTCGGCGGACACAACATCTTTGTTTGTATGTGATGCTGAGGATCGAACCCCGGGCCGCATGCATACCAGATGAGTGCGCTACCGCTTGAGCCACATCCCCAGCCCCTAGACAATACTTATTTATGTATTTATTTTGCAGTACCAGGGGTTGAACCTAGGGAAACTTTACCCCTGAGCTACATCCCCAGCCCTTTTTTATTTTGAGACAGGGTCTCATTAAGTTGAAGAAGCTGGTTTCCAACTTGGCAATCTTCCTGCCTCAATCTCCTGATTAGCTGGGATTATAGGTAGGTGCCATTGTGTCTAGCCAGACAGTAACATTTACAGTTTTAAATGAGCTAGGGATGGAGCTGGGGTTGTGGCTCAGTGGTAGAGCACTTGCCTTGCACGTATGAAGCACTGGGTTTGATCCTCAGCACCACATGAAAGAATAAATAAAGTTATTAATTCCAACTACAACTAAAAATATTTTAAAAAAATAATAAGTTGGGGCTGGGGAAGTAGCTCAGTGGTTGAGTGCTTGCCTAACATGTTCAAGGTCCTAGGCTCAATCTCCAGTACCTCAAAACAAAAAAACCTGAGTAAAGGGCTGGGGTTGTGGCTCAGCGGTAGAGTGTTTTCCTAGCACATGTGAAGCCCTGGGTTCGATCCTCAACACCACATAAAAATAAATAAATAAAATGAAGGTATTGTGTCCAACTACAACTAAAATATAAATATTAAAACAAACAAACCTGAGTAAAATGATCCTGCTTTGCAGCCTTTTCTCTTTAGGGACTTTCATTTCACATGCTGGGTAAAGTGTTGTGGAACAATGGTTGCAGAAGGGCACTGGAGGTAGGAGATAAGACACTTAGCAAGAGGGCAGGAAATACTGTGGAGAAAAAGGCAGAGAAAGACTTAGGTGTCAACCACTTAAGTCAGGTTTATTTTTTCTGTATGCTTCCACACTATGTAAGGAAGGCTAATGGCTATGGGAAAATACTGAGAAAGGAGGGCAGTGACCGCAGAAATCTGTGACTGCAGATTCCAAAATCAGAACAGCTACAGTTCTTCAAAATAGGATTTGATGGACAGAATCAATCCTCTGGGACAGTGAAAACACCTGGGATAAGAAGGAAGCTAAGCTGGGCAGGGGTTGTGGTTCAGAGGTAGAGTGCTTGCCTACCAAGTGTGAGGTACTGGGTCCGATCCTCAACATCACATATAAATAAAAAAATAAAGATATTAAACAAAAGCTGGGGGTTGGGGAGCTAAGTGTACCAGAAGACATATTGGTGTGCTACCTCTTCTATGAGGCAGAAGGAGGAGAGGTTGAACTAAGAGCAGCATGGTGGCACCTCACCTCTATTGGCTGAGGAGATGCAAAGGCTTCTCGTGTTTTGCTAACTTGGACCATGGCCCTGGCCTCCCTTCCACAAGAGCTTCCTTCAAATCATCTGGGAAGAACCTGTCTCATTGGAAAGGAACCAGTATGAAAGCTACAGAAAGATACTATAAGAAAGGATGGGCAAGTGGAAACAAGTGTCTCGTAGTACCCTCACTTAGAATAGTGTTTCACCTCAGCTAAAAAAATGATGGCCAGTCTTGCCACAGAATTCAAAGAACTTTAAAAAAATTCAAAACTCTGAGCAGAGATACAGTAGATCAAGTAAAATAAGGCACAGTGACAGGAGAAAATGGAACCGGCAGAGCACAGAAAAGTAGAAGAGAAAACTAAAATTATCACAGGATTCAAAGCCACATTGAAACAATAAAGGTAAATACAAGCTGTCAAAAACAAAAGAATAAGGAGGACAAATATTTTAAAACGAGAGAAGTTAACCATTAGAATGTAATAGAGGTCAAAAAGAAAGAAGATCTAGGGGCTGGGATTGTGGCTCAGCAGTACTGCGCTCACCTAGCTCCCGCGGGGCCTTGGGTTCAATCCTCAGCACCACATAAAAATAAATGAATGTGTAGAGAATCAGATGTGACTTTGAGCATGCTTGAAAACGAGATACTTGCTGTCCTTGATGGAGCTTGCCTGCAAGCTGGATGTTCCGCCAAGGTTTAGATAAGGTGACTGTGAGCTACTTGCAAAGGAGAGCCCTACAATCATGGCGGACCTTGCTTGCAAATGGGATGTTCCACCAAGGTTTAGATAAGGTGACTCTCTGCTATCTTGACGGAGCTTTGCCTGCAAACAGGATGTTCTGCCAAGTGGGCTAGGAGGGTTCTAAGAAAAATTTTTATCTGTTCTTAACAAAAAGCAGAGCTCAGAATGCTCCAGCCCAAGAGTAGATTAATCCATGAGAAGCAGGTTACTTCTGATTAGTAAGTTACTTCTGTATACTGTGTTTAGCTAACTTAAAGACCTGATTCATTGCTGTTGGAATGCTGCCTTCTTTGTTCACAATACTATATAAAGACTGCTATATACAATAAAGGGGCTTCTTCAGTTTCTTCTGCTTGTTCATGCTGACCTGCGTGTGAGTCATTTGCAGCAGAATGGAATAAAGGTATTGTGTCCAACTACAACTAAAAAATAAATATTTTTTAAAAAAAGAAAGAAGATCTAACTTAGGTGTAATGATTTCTCTGAAGAAGAGAACCAAAGAAATAAAATTAAAAGCTCAAAAACATAGTTAAAGAAGAATTCAGAGTTAGAGATTTGAAGTAATGAGTTCATACAGAGTCTTAAGAAAAATTATCAAAAAGCAATTGGCACTGAAACATTGTAGGAAATTTTCTGCACTTTAAGAATGAAGAAAGAATTCTTTGAACATCTAGTCAAAGTGCTCAAGTCCTCTTTAAGAAGGGGAAAAGATGTTAGGCTAACTACATTTGTTGACAGGCAATGGAGTAATGTTTACAGATCTATAAATATTGTAGGATTGTGTTTTACTATAAGTACCTGGGAGTATACTTGAATCTATAAGGTTTATATGGGAAAAATAACACTGACGAACATGAGACAAGGCTTGAAAAATGGAAAGGTAGACTCTATTCTTGGATAGAAAAGCTTAGCATCAGTATCCATGTGCATAAACTTCATATGATCCCTGTTAAAAATACCATAATTTTTTTAAAAATTTTTTTAGAACCAGGGTAAACTGATTAATTCTACACAGGCATTTTACAAACATGCACATATTATCAGAAAAGGAAGAGCAATGAAGGAGGCGGGACATTAATCACCAAGATGTTAAAAAATCAACAACAAACTGTAACTATAAAGCTGTAGTTATTAAGATAGTTTGGTAGTACTGCAAGGATTAACAAATGAACAGAAGAGACTCTAGAAATGAACTCAGAATGCATAAAGAAATTTTGTCTGTGCAAAAAGATGGTGCAATATGAATAATGAAAAATCAGTGGCATTGAGACTAGGAAAAAAAAAAATTCTCTGTCTTAAACCTTGTACCGGAATTCCAGATGAATAAAAAAAAAAATGTGAGTATACAACTATAGAGCATGGAAGAATTTTGTAATCACAGCGTGAGAAAGCGTAAAAGCGGGAATGAACAATACCATATAAGAATAAAATACTTTTGGCAAAACCAACTAACCCCACAAAGTGAAAAAATAAATGACATTGAAAAACTACATGTAACATTGTAGACCATACATCTTTTAATATATAAACATCAGCAAGTTACAACCCAGTAAATCAATAGAAAAAGGGAAGCAAATATGAATACTTCCCAGAAAAGGATATATAAATGATTCTTAAGCATATGTAGAACTGATGGGGCTGGGGTTGTAACTCAGTTGGTAGAGTATTTGCTTTGCATGTGAAGCACTGGGTTTGAGCCTCAGCACCACATAAAAACAAATAAATAAAGGTATAAAAAAATGGAACCGAACCTCATAAGAAAAAGGAAAGTTTCAGCTAGATAAAGGAAAATCTAAAACCTTATTAACACACATTGAGTGTATGTGTAGTTTCTCTTGGCCACCATGGAGGTCAAGTAGCAGTTGGTATCAAAATTTAAAATGGAATTACCTTCAACCCTGTAGTTTCACTTGTGGGAATTCACACTACAGCTATGCTTACATGGTTGAAATGTGCGGGGATACTCATTTTAGCATTATTTGTAAGCATAAAATATGAAAATATTAAAGAAATTATTGAATAAATTGTGGTACATCCTTGCAGTTATTTAAAGAATGGATTTGCCGGGTGTAGTGGCACACCCCAGAATCCCAACAGCTCCAGAGGGTGAGACAAGAGGATTGCAAGTTCAAAGCTAGCCTCAGCAACCGCAAGTTGCTAAGTAATTCAGTGAGACCCTGTCTTTAAATAAAATACAAAACAGAGCTGGGGATGTGGCTCAGTGGTAGAGTGCCCCTGAGTTCAATCCCGAGTACCACCCTGCCAAAAAAAAAAAAAAAGAATGGATTAGCTTTACATGTACTAATATGGAACATTTTAAAAACCACTGAGTGAAGAAAACAATGTGCAGAATAGCATATTACAAACTACCATTCATGTAAAAAAAAAATGCACACATCCACATGCATACCCATATATGCTCATGTGTGGAAGGGATACATAAGAGATGGGGAATGTTGACTTATCCAGGAAGGGGAGCTAGGATGTAGGGCCTTAATTTCACTGTTGTTGCTTTTGTGCCTTTCAAATATTATACCTTTTGTAAATATAACTAGTAAAACAGTTAACATTAATTAAATGTTTTTAAATGATTTAAAAAGAATTAAATCATAGTATGACTTAAGAGGAAATAAAGAGAAAGGAATGAATGACAACAAAAAAGCAAGATCTCTTATAAGAAATCAGGCCTGATAATATTAACTTCAGACAGAATTAAAAGCAAGGCAAAAAAAAAGTTGGAACAAAAGGAAATACTTTACATTGTTAAAATTACACCCAACAAGGGGCTGGAGATATAGCTCAGTGGTAGAGTGCATGGTTAGTATTGAAGCTCTGGGTTCAATCTCCAGTGTGCATGCACATGGAGTTTTTAAAAAGGTAACCCAGGGCTAGGGTTGTAGCTCTTTGGTAGAGTGCTTGCCTAGCACATGTGAGGCACTGGGTTCAATCCTCACCACAACAAAAATAAATAAAATATTATGTCTGTCTACAACTAAATACATAAGTAAATAAAAAGGTAGCCCAGCCAGGTGTGGTGGTACATACCTGTAATCTCAGCAGCTTGGGAGGCTGAGGCAGGAGGATCGAAAGTTCAAAGCCAGCCTCAAGCCTTAGTAACTTAGTGAGGCCTTAAGCAACTTAGCAAGACCCTGTCTCAAAATGAAAAATAAAAAGGGCTGGCTGGGGATGTGGCTCAGTGGTTAAGTACCCCTGAATTCAATTCCTGGTACTCCCCCCAAAAAGTAACCCAACATAAAAAATAAAAAGATAAACCAGTTTATGAAAATTATTGATTATGTCTTAAATTTCTTTTTAAAGTTAGGGGGAAATCAACTGACAAAAAAAAAAAGAAATCAACAGACCAGGAAAAAATGCTACATATCAAAATTCATGGGAAAATGAGGAGATTTATAAGATATGCTAAATCACTTACCCAAAGTCACATAAAGGGTAAAAGCAGCTGGGCATCATGGCATGGCTCATGCCTATAATCCCAGTAACTTGGGAGGCTAAGGCAGGAGTATCACAAGTTCAAGGCCATCCTCAGTAATTTAGTGAGGCTCTAAGCAGCTTAGCAAGATTCAGTCTCAACATAAAAATAAAAGGGGCTGGAGATGTGACTCAGTGGTAAGGGGCCTCTGGGTTCACTCCCCAGGAAACCCCACCCCCACCCCCACCCCCACCCACAAAGAGCAAGAAAGAAAATGATGCTAAAGGGTTCAGGAATAGAATTCTTGGTATCTAAATTTTTACCAGTCACCCCCTTTTTGGTTGGGGACTTTTTTTTTAAAATTTTTTAATTTTATTTATTTATTTTTTAGTTCTAGGTGGATACAATCTTTATTTTACATTTATGTGGTGCTGAGGATTGAACGCAGTGCCTCATGCATACTTGGCGAGCATTCTACCACTGAGCCACAACCCCAGCCCTGGGACTTTTTTTTTTAATATTTATTTTTTTTAGCTTTAGGTGGACACAATATCTTTATTTTAGTTTTATGTGATGCTGAGGATCGAACCCAGTGCCTCACGCATGCCAGAAGAGCACACTACTACTTGAGCCATATCCCCAGCCAAGGGGACTTTTTTTTAAATATTTTTTTAGTTGTTAACGAACCAGTGCCTCACACATGCTAGGTAAGCACTCTACCCCTGAACTGCAACTCCAGCCCATGGATGGGAACTTCTTATCAAAGAAATTACATTCAAATCATATCGTGGGGCTGGAATTGTGGTTCAGTGGTAGAACGCTCGCCTAACATGGACAGGACCCTGGTTCAATCCTCAGCACCACATGAAAATAAAGGTATTGTGTTGTGTCCATCTACACCTAAAAAATAAATATTTAAAAAAATTATAGTCGTCAAAAGGGAAACCTAGCTTCACTATTATTAACTGATTAATCACCTCTAATGTGGTGTTGCGTCCTGGTAAACTAAGTTGGAAAAATGCACTTTGGCCTTGAAGCTGAAGTGAGACTTTTCTGAATTTTTACTTCTATTTCAAGGACAGATCCAACTTGAGCTCCCCCAGAAGTTGTAGGTTCTGAAAAACTGGAGTAGATGATGGACACAGGCATTCTGAGAAGACTGATTTGCCTGGAAGGGTAAGCAAGAGTTCTGTGGGGCATGCCTAAGGGAGAGTGGTCAGGCTCACCAGGGAGACATGCCCACAGGCCCAACTCAGGTTTTTGCTATCACTTCAACAATTCTTCCTCCATTGAGTGGAGCTAGTTCCTAGTTGGGATGAAAGATCAGGACCCCTCACCCTAAGTATTCTCCCCAGGGGGAAGAGGGGCAGGAACACATTCTTCTTTTGGTGCACGAGTGGAAATATGGAGTAGGGAGAGAGAAGTTTAAAGAATAAGATTGCTATTAACAATTTGTCATAGCACAGTGGAAAATCTAGATGAAACATAGGAAAGCAAGTACTGCCAAATTTTCTTAATAAGTAGAAAACCTGATTAATTTTTGAAATGATGGAAAATATTGGAAATACAGTCAAAGACTACCTCCAAATAGGTGCTTACCCCTGGAGTTTTATGGGCTAATTTACCAAAGGAAACATGTAAGAGATAAAGGCAGAATAACCACCTATAAGTTTCTACAAATCAGTAAGAAAAAGATAAACAATCCAGTAGGAAATTGGACAGATGTTCTAAATCTTGGACAAGGTACTTCAACTTTCTTTTCCTCTGCATACTCTTCTGGAAGTGTAACTACTTCGTGATGATATTGAGACGATTAAATGAGGTGATTCACATAAAGCATTTCTAGTGCTTACAGATGGCTCATCATATGCTCTCAGATATTAATTATTGTTACTCAAAAATAGTCAATAGTACAATGTTGGAAAATGGCCATTTTTCATTCGCATGGGGAAATTAGCACTCTCGTGTACTGTTGATAAAAGTATAATGAAAGTAACCTTTTTGAAGACTGATAGAAGTAATAATGTGATATAACAACTGCTTCTAGGGATATCCAACAAAAGCATTTCTACATGTGTACAAAGATAAATGAATAAGGATATTTATTCATTATAGAACTGTTTATAATAACAAAGCAATGGGATACAATCAAAATAACAATAGTTAATATTGTGGTGTACTTATCATAATCTGCTGTAGAAGAGTGAGATGGCACTATCTAGTACAGACACGGGAAAATATTTCAAGATAAGTTGTTAAAACCAAGTTGCAGAATAAATTTTATGTACCAAATCTATGCTTAGAAAAACAAAACAAGGGCTGGGGATATAGTTCAGTTGGTAGAGTACTTGCCTTGAATGCACAAAGCTATGTGTTCAATCCTTAGCACCATCAAAAAAAAAAAAAAAAAAAAAAGACGGGGGTGGGGGGGTGCTGGGGTTGTAGTAGCTCAGTGCTTGCCTAGCATCAAGCATGTGTGAGGCACTGGGTTCCATTCTCATCGCCATATATAAATAAATAAAAATATTAAAAAACAAAAACACCAGACCTGTACACATACAAATACATAGAGAAACATTTGGGAAAATACCTATCACATAGTGTTTTCTCAGTGTAGAACTGTCATAAATAGAATTCGTTACGGTCAATAAATAGAATCAAAATCAAATCGGTGGTGAAGTTAATGGGAGACTTTATCATTTTATTCTGTATTATGTGAATTTATTCACAGAGAACTCATGTTCTCTTTTGTCAAATTTAAATATTTGAGTATCTGAACAAAAATTCAAACGAAAGTTAGAGCCAAGTGTTATTCTTCTCATATCTGGTTGGCAACTGGGAATAGAAGAGCTTGGGTCTGTTTGAGAATAAAACACAACTTGGTGCAAACATATGAGGTCTCTGGGAAATGATACTAGGTTGCATAAATGAAACATTCACATTGAGTAAGACTCTTGCCTAAGTGCACAGCTTGAAATATGGAGGAAAATACAACCAAGTTGTCTGCTAAGAAGCCAGAGAGAACTTTTCGAGTTGGTGGAAGTGTTCTTTTTGTGTGTGGAATGGGGTTACTCGGGTTGAATCTAGGAGGACTCTATCACTCAGACAGCCTTGTATTTGTTTTTATTTTATTTTATTTTTTTGAGATGGGGTTTTGTTAAGTTGTCCAGGCTGATCTTGAACTTGTGATCCTCTTGCCTTAACTTCCTGAGTCATTGGGATTACAGGCATGAGCCACTATACCTAGCTGGTAGAAGTGTTTATATCTTAATTGTTGTGGGAGTTACATAACTGTGTATGTTGACCAAAAGTCATGGAACTGTACACTTGAGTGAATTTATTTATGTACCTAAACCTAATTTGGGGAGAGTATGTACAGGTATCTAAAACTAAGACCAGAAAGACAAGGAATTTTGTTTCTGCTCTATGGTTAGTGCTTTTCCTCTTATCCCACCATTCTGTCTTTGAGTTAAAAATTTGTAAGCAAATGTATGTGAGTGTCATTTCGCATTGAACCAGATTGAGTTTGACAGGAGAAGATCGAAATTAATGGTGGAAAACTGACTCTAAGCAAAAGTAGCCAGAACTAGGTGGGACTTCTTATCAGTGATGCCACTTTTGTGCCACTCACAGTGGTTTGGATTCTCAAATACTCATTCACAAACCCTTATGTATAAACCTGTAACGAACCATTGTTAAAGTTGGGGGTGAGAGTGAGGATTGTGCATTGTTGGCTTTTTAGTGGGACATAATTTGCTGTAAGAGACTGCACAAGGTGTTTGATATACCTGGCTTCCAAGCACCAGATGCCCACAGCATTTCCAGTCAAAAGCACTTCTTCACCCTGACTATTTTTGAGTAACATCCAGCTGAACAGATAATGCAGTTTTGTGATTTGAGGTCAAGAGTGTAGGATTGGGAGTCAGAGAACATGTATTGAGAGCTTCTCTGTCTTTAATACTGGCTTTGCAGTATTGAATGTAATGGAACCTTCTGAGTCTGATTTTTCTGTCTGGCAGTGGGATGGTTTGTCTAGGTGCCCTCTCAATGTAATAATTTCTTACTCTGAGTTAAGTATAATACAGGGTCAAGATTTCTATCACTGGCTAGGGATCTGATATATTTGATACTTCTCCAAAAGAACAAATGCTTATGCTGGCTGGGGTGTGGTGGCACACACTGGTAATCCTAAAGACTTGGAAGCTTGAGACAGGAGGATCACAAGTTTGAGGCCATCCTGGGCAACTTAGTGAGACCCTGTCTCAAAATAAAAAGTTCTAGGTAGAGTGTCACTCAGGTCAGTCCCCAGCATCAAAAAAAGGGAAAAAGAGAAGAAAGGAAGGGGAAAAAAAAAAAAAGCTTATGTGGCTCAACTTTGTTGTGTTGCAGGTTCAGCTTGTTGGTTTAGATGAGGAAAGTTCGGAGTTTATTTGCCGAAACACCTTTGACCATCCATATCCCACCACAAAACTCATGTGGATCCCTGACACAAAGGGCGTCTATCCAGACCTACTGGCGACAAGTGGTGACTATCTCCGAGTGTGGAGGGTAAGCAGATGCTTGATTAGCAGCCAGACAAATGGGCTTTCTTACTGTCAGCTGTTAGTGTGGAATCACAGGGAATGGATGGACTAGAGGAAAGTGTCATTTTAGCAAGGGAGAAGCAAGTGCAGCTTATCTGGCCTGACCTTGTTTGGCTCAGCAGATTTTCTAATAAGATTCCATGAGTCTTACTGCTGGCTATAGTCAGCCTTGAAAACCTGAGGCTTAGTTAATTAACCTGATATGACTTGAACAGCCCTCAGTGGGTGTCAGGGCTCTTATTCTTTTGACAACCAAGATACTTTTGAGTAAACTAAACCAAATACCAGGCCATTGAGTCTAATAAATGAAGTGAGTGGGTCTTGGAGCACTCCTGCCCCTTCGCTTAGCTCACCATCAGCAACATCCTTAGTAGCCTTGGGCATTGTGTCTAGCAGGCAAGATGACAAGATTCTGAGTAGAGCAAAGTGAGAAGACCCCTCTGAAAAGATGCAGGGAAGAAAATTTTGAAAGCAAAGTTGGGTAGAGGAGAAAGTTTGAAATAATGTGGTATTTAGGAAGTTTCTCATTCTTTATGTTGAAATGTTTTCCTTCATGTCTTAGATTTACTAAGGTACTACCTAAACAGGGTTTTGTTTTGTTTTGTTGGTTAAGATAAGACTGGTTGATTTTTTCCCCCTCCCTTTAGGTTGGAGAAACAGAGACCAGGCTGGAATGTTTGCTAAACAATAACAAGAACTCGGATTTCTGTGCCCCCCTGACCTCCTTTGACTGGAATGAGGTGGATCCTTATCTTTTAGGTAAAGAAGTTAGGGAGCATGTAGTCCAGTTTGAAAAAGCAGAGATACATATTCTCATATATAACACTGTGCCCGTTTGTTTTTTTTTTTTTGCTTCATTTTTGTGGTGCTGGAAATAGAACCCAAGGCCTTATGCATGGTAGACCAATGTTGTAACACTGAGGTATACCCTAGCCCCTGGGCCAGTTTTTAAGTACATCATCCTAAAACAGGCCAAGTGAGAAGTAGGATAAATATGGAATATAGTTATTAACTCCTCTATATAGAATTGAGCTTTCTATGTGTATATGTCTTGTCTCTTGTTAAAATCTAAGGTCGTGAGTTAATAATTTTATATTTGACCCTCCCTGTGCTAAGAAAGTATTTGTGGCATGTTGTCTGCTGGGCCAAGCAGATGAGCAGGAGGGAAGTGTGCAAGGAGAACCTCACTCCTGGCAGCCTCTCACTTGAAGTGGTATTTGCAGGTACCTCAAGCATCGACACAACTTGCACCATCTGGGGACTGGAGACAGGGCAGGTGTTGGGGCGAGTGAATCTTGTGTCTGGCCATGTGAAGACCCAGCTGATCGCACATGACAAAGAGGTAATGACACTTTTTCTTCTTTCCTCAAATGTGTTCTGTATCTGTATGTGAGAGGTCTTAGAGTTCTCTCACTATTGTGCTTGTTACATAGAAGATCATAATGCCAATATGCTTGTCTAAATTAAAAACTGTAATGTGTCAAAACAGCAGATATGTTGTGAACTAATGCTTTTTTTTATTTTCTTTTGATACTAGAGATTGAACCAGGGACACTTAATCCCAAAGCCAAATCCACAGCCCTTTTTATTTTTTATATTGTGACAGGGCCTTACTGATTTGCTGAAGCAACTTGTGATCCTTCTGCTTCAGCCTCCCAAGTCGCTGGGATTATAGGCACGAGCCAGCATGCCCAGCAACTAATGAATTTTTTGACCGATATGAATGACTTATTCTATAGTTTTATCATTTTTCTTTTCATGCCAAAGGTTACTGGGGTTTTGGGGGTTCCACCCCACCTGGGTACTGGGGGTTGAATCTAGGGCCCTTTGTATGCCAGGCAAATGTTCTACCACTGAGCTATATTCCAGCCTTCTTTTTTTGTAAATATTTTTTAAGTTATACATGGACACAATATATTTATTTTGTTTATTTATTTTCATGTGGTGCTGAAGATTGAACCCAGTACCTCACATGTGTGAGACAAGCACTCTGCCACTGAGCCACAACCTTAGCCCTATCCCAGCCTTTTTAAAATTTCTTTGAAACAGGGTGTCAACTATGTTTCCCAAGGTGGCCTCAACCATGTTGGGATCCTCCTGCCTCAGCCTCCCCAAAAGTTTTTTTTTTTTTTTAAATAATGAAGTCCCTTACAGACACACTGGAAACTTATGTGATTAAAAATAATCTTAGAGTAATACTTGCCTCAAAACTTAATAGCATTTGTTGGAGAGAAGGGAGGCAGTAAAAAGATATTTCTTGACAGACCAACCTAATTTTCAATTTTTTTTGTCTAAAAAGGTTTTATTAATCTTGTACTTTTAATCTGTCAGAAAAGCTATTGGTGATTATATTTTAGTAAAAGCATTCCTTGGGAAAATGGTCATAAATTTTTCTTTCCAGAGCCATTCCATGCTCCTGTCTGATTTTCTGGAGGTTGTGTTTCCTTTTCTATTCTCCCTTACCTACATGGCTAGGGGTATTAATATTTGTACAGGAAAAAAACAAAAATAATGTGAGGTAAGGCCCTGCAATCAATCCCCAGTGTGGCCCAAAGGAAAAAAAAAAAATGCCTTAACCTTATGCCAGAAACTTGAGGTTGACAAGAGACTAGGATGGTGACAATCAGGTTATCATTTTTAGTAAGGGATTATTCTTCAGGTTTCTGTACTCCTAAACATAAGATTCGTTACAAAGACTACTGGACTTGACTCCTGCTAATCATATGAGGGTTTGTCCTACAGAAAGGATTAGTGAAGAACTTCTGGAAACCATCTTGGGCATCATGTGGAACAGTGATGCATTTTAGTTATGTGACAGCCTCGCTCACTGTTCTCTGTTAGATTCAACCCAGAGATGGCAATTACTCTGATATTTGAACTGGGAGGCCTCAAGCCAGGGAATTGCTTCCATAGATGCTGTTTAAGCTGAGAACCTACAGAGGCAGCAGTGAATAATTGAGCTAAGACTAGTAGGAAGCTGACACTTCCTGTAGACCAAAGGTGGCAAAGGAGGAGGCAGGGTTCCTGGAGCCCAGGGGCTGAGTTTACCTGGCAGAAATGCTTCTAAGAACAGGGAGAGGAGGAAAAAATACTTAGCTTCTCTACTTTCTACCATCCATTTCCCACAGGGCTTCCCATGGTTGAACCAGTCAGAAGCAGCCCACAGCTTGGGACTGCCAAACTTAACCTGTAGGAATCAGTTCCCTATGGTACAAAGAGGAGCAGCTGGGGGAGAACCAGGAATGGATCTTTGCATACAGGCCCTGGCCTTGACAGAATGAACCCAAGGATGGTGACTCTGAATTAAACAGGAATACTTCTTAGAATCTTTGATTTTTCTCAGTCCACCTCTCTAAATAAAGACTCATTGGAAGGCTTTGTGGCTACCTGGCAAATCATAGTAGAGGAAGGTTTAGTATGTTGGGGAATTGTTGCTGTCCTTTTGTTTCAGAGGAAGGTTTAGTATGTTGGGGAATTGTTACTGTCCTTTTGTTTCTGAGTAATCATACAGGTGGAGAATGAAGAAACAAATCACTCAAAACTGAGCGATCTTTGTTACTGAGCCTCACTGTCCCTGGGCCCCTGTGTCTCTGTCCCCAAGAGTCAACCAGAGCTGGCACCAGAGCTGGCACCATAGCACACACATACTGCTAAACATGTCTGTCTTAAAGTAGCTGGACAGCACTTGACAAAGCCTTGAGGTTCAGGTGTGTTAGGCCTGGGTGCCTCCTATTGATAACTGATCCAGGTCCCTTTTGAACCACTCTTAATCTCTGCCATAGAAAAGCATAATTTCTTCACAGTCAGCCAGAGAGAAAGGAACTAAAGAAGTTGGATAGAAATAGATACTCATTTGGCAATGTCCCTCAGTAGGCAGAACCTTAAGAGGGTGGGAGCTGCAGTGTCTAGAGAGAAATTCCACCCATGTCTCCCTAGAAGTCAGCTGTCATTGTTATCTTGACTGTAGAGGGTTGGTTTTGGTTGGCATTTGTTTTTCTGTCTCTCTCCACTCATCTAGTGCTGGCGTTATCTGTCTCTCTCAGTCCCTGTCTTTCTTTGAAGTTCTCCATTGCTGTCTCTCTGTTTCCTCATAGGCATTAGTGATATACAATGTTTGCAGCAAATTATAAATACAAAAAACCTGTATTTATTCATTTATGAACGTAAGCCCTCTAGGAGAAGAAAAACATGTCCTAGGGCAAGAGAGTGATCCTAAACTTTCGTGAATATAGGAAAACCTGAGTCTCTCATGATTCAAAATTGCTATTACATGTTTCTTGCAAATGCATCTTAAGTCCAGGTGTCATAACAGAACCAGCTTTACTGCTGTTAAGTAGCCACAGGAGGGCTGGCTTTCACCTCTCACATTCATGACCTTAACCATAATGTGGTCATGGACCTGCCTGTGATTTCCTACAAGTGAAAGCCACCAGAACCCAGGAAATAAGTGTCTCAGTCTTGGAGTGTGGCAGAAGATAGCCATTGGCTCTGACTTCCACTGAGCCTACGTATATAGAATTCTTGTTCAGAGTTATTTGTACTATGTTGATTACCAGGGTATGTGCCTTTTGTTTTATCACAGGTGTTGGAGGAAGAAGACTTAGAAATCAGGACTTGGAAAGGGTGTCAGAGCTCTGGGTTCCAATACTCACAGACACCATTTGGGCTTATTTATCTGCTTCAGTGTTTTGAGCTGGGGTTCATATGAAAAAAATTTCCCTGATACAGGAAAAGGAGGCAACAGATCTGAATCTGACTGAAGTTTCTTCCTCATCAACAGGTCTATGATATTGCGTTTAGCCGAGCTGGGGGTGGCAGGGATATGTTTGCCTCTGTGGGTGCCGATGGCTCAGTGCGGATGTTTGACCTCCGCCATCTGGAACACAGCACCATCATTTATGAAGACCCACAGCATCACCCACTTCTTCGCCTCTGCTGGAACAAGCAGGACCCTAACTATCTGGCCACCATGGCTATGGATGGAATGGAGGTGAGCATACCATGCAGGCTCACATAGGCCCTGCCACCTAACTCCATCACTTCTTAGTATATCTTTAGAAGACTGGTTCTCAGCTGATGGCAATTTTGTACCCAGGTGATCTTGGGAAATATTTGGAGACATTTTTGGTTGTCACACACAGTGGGAGGCAGTTAGTACTCCTGGCATCTAGTGGATAGAAATCAGGGATGCTGATAACATCATACAATGCAGAGGCCAGTTCCCAATAAAGTGTCATCCTACCCAAAATGTTAATAATACCAAGATCAAGAACAAGGACTTTGTTAAGATCTTCTACTAATCTGAAGAATTGGAGTTGGGACCAAAACAAGCAGAATCTATAAAGCAAACCAAATCATTTGTGTTTATAGGACTGAGTGAAAAACAGGCAGTTTTCCCATCTGACTTCAGCAAGCAGATATAGAAATGACAGTGACTTGATGAAAGGAGTAGGTTGTTGGTAGAGATGATGCAGTAGTTACCTTGGTTTGGTGAAGTGGATGCCTCAGACTTCTTACATTTCAACTTCTGTTTTGGTGAGGCTCTCATTCTGCCTAGCTGAGATGCACAGAATTCTTACCATAGGCACCTACCAGGGGCCACAGTAGTAGAGCTCTTGCCTAGCATGCGCACAGCCAGGGTGCAATCCCCAGTTCTGCACAGAGAAAAAAATAAAATCTTAAGCACCTACTGGGGTTTGGTGTTGTCCAAATTCACGTTACCTACTCCTTCTTTTCCCCTTTCCTATCAGTCTCAAGGCCTGATGTTGTTCAAAATAGGGACTTTTTTTGTTCTTTATTTTCTTATTCCTCAACCCTTGGGAAATCTGCCCTTAATATTATTTAAATCCACAAATGAACAGTTATATTAAAAAAAATTGTGTGTATAGTGTGTTTTGCTTGTTTCTTCTTTTTTTCTTTCACACCTTGCAGTTCCTGGGCATTTTGCTTGTATTTCTATAGGTGGTGATTCTGGATGTCCGAGTTCCCTGCACACCTGTTGCCAGGTTAAACAACCACCGAGCATGTGTCAATGGCATTGCTTGGGCCCCACATTCATCCTGCCACATCTGCACTGCAGGTAACCGTGATGGGGAGAAATTAACAAGGGGTAGTAAAGAATCTTTGACTCCTGGGTTCTTAGGAATATAATCCTTACTGTTTGTCAAGGTTAGTTTTAAGAGATGTACACAAAGTAACTAACTTATCAGGAGCCTCTCCACATTTCCAGATCAACTTTACCCTCAGTGGAGATCTGAGCATTATCCATATACTAATGACATTTTATATTAAAAATGGTCTTGGGGGCTGGGGTTGTAGCTCAGTGGTAGACACTTGCCTAGCACATGAGAGACACTAGATTTGATCCTCAGCACCACATAAAAAAGATACATTAATAAAGGTATTGGGTTCATCTACAACTAAAAAAATATTAAAAAATGCAGGGGAGGCTGTGCCTCAAAGTCCCCTGGAAAACTTAGGTTCACACAGGGAATGCATATTCAAGAAGAGGCATCCCTCTTGGGTGTAACAGAATCTTTGGAACTGTCAAGACTTTCTACCTTCACAATAACAAATCTGCAGGAAGCTCTGAATGTATTGAAGAGCACATAACCTTGCATGATCAGTATCATGTGACTTATAGTTCTCGTTTCACCATTTTTGCAGACCAAAAAGAGTATCCCTTAAAAATATGCTGGTTGTCAGTGTAACTTTTATTCTAGAAATAATACAAGTCTATTATTAAAAATGAAAATGGGAGCTGGGGATAAGCTCAGTTGGTAGAGTGCTTGCCTTGCATGCACAAGGCCATGGCTTCAATCCCCAGCACCAAAAAAAAAAAAAGACAGAAAGAAAATAATGCAGAGGTATAATAGGAAGGTAAAAGTCATTTTTTTCTCCTTGCTGTATCATTTCCACCTCTGAACCACACTCTTTATAGGTAACTTTTAACAACAGTTGGTGTCTTCTTCTGGACCCTTTTGGTGTATACAAGCATATACATACCCCCAAATATGAGCACACATCCCATTATTTTATCCAACAGGATTCTACTCCAGTCCCACAGCATTCTTCTTTTTTTTCCCCAGTGCATCAGGCTTTGTGTATGTGTGTTGGGTAGGGGGGGTGCGTGGTAGGGATTGAATCCAAGGGTACTTAACCACTGAGCCACATCCCCAACCCTTTTTATTTTTTATTTTGAGACAGGGACTCACTAAGTGCTTTAAACTTGCCATCCTCCACCTTACTCTCCTGAGCCACTGGGGTTACAGGCATGTGCTACACCATGCCCAGCCCATCAGGCTTCCTTCTACCATACTTTTTCTTCTCCTCAATAATTACTAGCCTTATGATGAATTTTATCCATTATATAGTCAAAGAAGCATAGAGGATTGATGGTTTTCTGCCATCATAGTATTAATTTGACTAGCAGGAAGCATTTCTCAATTATAGCCCTCTGCTCATGCCTTCACATCTCATTGAGGACCACTTGGAGGCCTGCTGCCACCTTCTAAACCCCATGTCATGGTCTGCCTTCTTCATTACTTCCCTCTTTTTGTCCTGGAGTATGGATAGGGAGGGAAAAGGAAGAAAAAAGTGTCACTCTTCATTCATAGAGAGTAGTACTGGCTTGGCAGATGCCCTACCTTCTGCTCCAACAGTGTGCCTCCACCTGGCTCCCTGCTGTGTGTATGCTGCACTTGTTTTGAGACCCTTCCATTGAAAGAGCTGTTGCTTAAGAGTACTTTATTGAGCATTAAGGATCAGGATCTCAGGGCTTTGGATGACTGAGGGTTTGAAGCGATGCCTCAGATCTCTTGTTCCCAGGAAAGGATCTTATACTTTGCCCATGTTACATGGACTTGATAAGAGACCAGTGTTGCCTATGGTTAGCCTAGTCTATCAGGGTTCAGTTTATTCAGATTCCTTGTATATCCAAGACTGGCTTTCACATCAGGATGGATGATGGAGTCAGAGAATATTGACTTTGAAGGTCCTTGCTTTTTTTTCCCTCGAAAGTTTTTTACTTTGGTTGTAAAAGTCCTGTGATCAGCTTGGCATGAGCCTATAATCCCACAATTTGGGAAGCTGAGGCAGAAGGATTGCAGATACGAAGCCAGCCTTGGCAACTTAGCAAGACTCAGTCTCAAAATATAAAACGGACTGGGGATGTAGCTCAGGGGTAAAGCATCCTGGTTTCAGCCCCCAGTACCAAATAAAAAGTAATGTGACCACATTACAGTTCACTTAGGAAATGGAGAAAAGTAGAGATAACCTAGTCTTTCTAATGTTACCATCATTCTCATTTTGATAGATTTCCTTCTAGTCATTTTCATAGGCTTATATTCACATTACATTGAATCATGAGAGCGGGATCTTTAACCACTCAGGTATTTTTTAGTGGCTGAAAATGACTTCCTCTTTTGGGATCCTTTTTATCCCTTTGCCCTCTTCTGATGCTTGAGCCCAATGAGAGGTGCTCATTTAGTCCTGATCTAATGTCCTAACCCTGGTGCAATGTGCATGGGGCCTGAGGACATATGTAACCTGGAATAAAGGCTAGACCTGAGCTTGCCACTCACTGACTGCATAGCTGTATGACTTTGGGCAAGTGCCTTAACATTTCTGAAACTGTTTCCTCATGTATAAAAAAGGGTCTTAAAACAAAACCTTCCTCACAGGCATTGCTTTGTCAGCTGTGACTCATTACCCATTGCCTGAGTTGTGACACTGTTTGCTCACTTTCTTTATCCGTAGCGGATGACCATCAGGCTCTTATCTGGGACATCCAGCAAATGCCCCGGGCCATCGAGGACCCTATCCTGGCCTACACAGCCGAAGGAGAGATCAACAATGTGCAGTGGGCATCCACTCAGCCCGACTGGATTGCCATCTGCTACAACAACTGCCTGGAGATACTCCGAGTGTAGTGTTGGTGGCACCTCACCCACAAGGCAGGGGCTTCTGTGTTTCCCGTCTCTGCCCCACCCCAAGTAAGAAGAAACATGTTTCCAGTGGCCAGTATGTGTATTGTTGCTTTGCACCCACTGTTTCCAAAAGCTGCTCTAGGAGTTCCCGGCCAGTCACCCCTCACTCTCTGTGCCGGACTCAGTGCTATGTGGCTCCTCCTCAGCCCAGGGCTGAGTTTTACTGTTTTCTCTCCTTTCTTCTTCTCCTTTGCTGCCTCAATTAAACATTTCTGTATATTTGTTTGTCATCTGTTGTGTTAATGAGCACTGGCTCTGTTGTATCCATCTGCCCTAGCTGTCTCTATCTGTTTGCTGCCCAAGGCAGCAGTCCATGTCTTCCCCATCCATGTCCATGTTAGCACTTAAGCGGGAACAAATTCAGAGTTGTCTTTTCTCCTGGTATCAGTGTCTTCAACAAATCTCACTTTGTGTATTTTTTATCTATCAGGCTAATTTTTTTATGAAAAGAATTCCATTCTTCCTGGTTTCTTCCTTTGTTTCATAGTCCTCTGTTTTTGCACCTTTCTTTTTTCCCTCAGTGCCTGGAATGGGTACTGGGTCCTTGATCCCATGAGCAGTTTACCTTCCTGAGTCACTGCTTGAGTGGCATACATCCGACCAGGAATCTCAAACTGCCCTGGTGCTCTGAAGTCCACCGACTCCTCAAACTTTTCTCAACCTGGCCATTTTCAAGGCCATTGTGGGCTCCAGGACAGATGTAGGAGGCCTCTGTTACACTCTGAAATTCTTGTGTCAGGCCCTATTAGGTACCTTTGGGCACTTGTTAGAACTGAGATAGGCAGGTACCTGGAAGGACCAGGCTAAAGGGGAATTGTTTCAGGAAAACTGAATTGAGATTATGTTTTTAATACCTAGTTCCAGAGTCTGTTTTTCCCTCCAGACGTAAACCCTGGGCTGCTCCATTTCAGAAATGAATGAGAGGCAGGAATGATCTCTAAGCTGAACTTGGGTATTGGTTTCTTGAGCTTCCTGTGCCTGATGGGATATTGGCCCCTCTGGATTGAGTGCTCTGAACAAGCACCTTCCTGAGAGATATAGTCCATGCATCTGACCTTGAGCGAGATCATTAGAGTAGGGGATACAGGCAGTTCATAAGGGATGGACTAATCTGCTGTGATGATCCCAGGCCATCAAGTAAATAGCCATAAAAGAATCACAGGCTCCAGGGTCAGCTAGCTAAGAGATCTACCCTTATCTGTCAAACTCACCTTCACCCAGTTTACCTCTGAGCAGTATTGGACTTGTAGTCTGAGTTGTCTTTGTTGACTTACAGGTCACAAATGTCAGTTTCCGTTACATGAATGGGTTTCACAGAAGAGGCTTGTGTGTAATTCCAACTTTGGATGAGCACTTAGGGTGGCCACAGTTTGTAATGTGCTCTGAGGAGAGTTCACCTAGCTTGTCAGGCTCTACCAAGTGCCTGAAGGTTTTTTAGACTGAGTTGCTTGTCTGAGATTAGGAGAGTAGCAGGTCTAGAGGCCAGTGGTTTTGTCCTCTTGGGATCTCACCAAAAAATAAAAGTTAACTTCATTCTTCTGAGCCCTTAAACTCTTATGGTTGTCTTTCTTTTCCACCGCTGATGGAGTAGTATGCCAAAAGTCATAGCTTGCTTTACCACACAGGGGCTTGTCCCATAGGAGAGCCTTTTCTAGTTGGGGTATTTCAGCTTTGACCTTCTTATTTTATCATTCTGATTTGGGGATCTGTTTGGCCATCTACTTGAGGTTGACTTTTCTGCATTTACCACCAGCTTTGCACTGTATCATTTGAAGATGTAGAATGAGCAATTCTTGGTTGACCCTCCTTCTCTGCTTTTAATTGTGTTTGCTAGTGGTTATGGGGTCTTCTCTAAAGGTAGCAAGTCCAGCTGATGGCTATTGCTCTAGGAGGCCCCCAGTTTCTTTCTGTGGAGAGAATCTGCAAAGTGGTAGCAAGGGCTGGTCTTGCTGGGGATGGCCTATCTCTATTGAGTTCTTTTTTTTTTTTTTTTTTTGAGACAGGGTTTTGCTATGTTGCCCAAGCTGGTCTCAAACTTAGCCTCCCAAGTGGCTAGGACTACAGGCACACGCCACCATGCCCAGCTTCCACTGTGGACTTAAACCTGGTCTGAGTGGCAAGGAGATTTATTAACTGGAACTCAAAAATAGTAATTCAGAAAATATAATTAGCAATAGTTATTAAAATAGGTTTTGATGACGTAGCTATTTACCCAGGAAACCACCTACTTCTGATGTTTTTTTCCCTCCTTGCCCTATGGACTTCCAGACCTGTCATTTTGCTGTAGGCCCTGAAGTGCAGTCCTCCTCTTCTGTGCCCCACTTGGAACAAAATTGAGACTTCACTCTTGCTTCTCTTAGCAAACACATATACACGCAGTTGCCAGGTTACTGGTATTTTAAAGATCCGGGTCTCTCACCCTCCCATCAGGAACATGGCCTTATGGCTGAGGTGGGGATTTCTGTAGTGTGAGGATGTAGAAAGTCTTGAAGTTTTAGTTTCTAAAGCAGATCTCTTTAATTGGTTTTGGTTCTCAAAATGACAGTCAACAAGGGGGCTCCTGATCTGCTCTTCTTGAGATGCTGCTGGGACTTCACTAGGGAGGCCACAGAGGCATCTCTGAGCTCTGGTAGCTGTGATGGCCCTTTGACTTATCTTGGCAGGCTGAGCTTCAGGTGTCTCTGCTTCCCAGGAAGGGTGGAATGCTGAGTCAGTTAGACCTCAGGTCTCTTAACAATCAGAGAGCTAAGCTGGTGAGTCCAAGGCATTCAGTGGCTTGAATGATGGACTCAGGAAGTTGAAGTCCTCTCCTTCCAGGGAGGAATGAGCCTGCAAGGTTAGGACTTGAAGAGAAATGATATTTGATGACTGGTGAGAATTCCATGTAGAATCAGGTTCAGCTCAGAAAATTGGCTAAGATTCAGGAAGAACAACAACAACAACAAAATTCAGAGTCCTACAATGTGTTTACAATAGTAGAAATTTTAGGAGGAAATTTTGGACATGGGAAAAAGTGGTTGTTTCTGTGGATGAAAGGAGGCAATGTTAGAGGGCATTTTAGATCTGAAGTAGGGATTCAGAGAGTGTTTTGTGGCTGTGGAATGAGGCTGCCCTCAGCCTGAAACAACTAAGAGCTCTACCCACACTTGTTAAACTCGCCCCTGAGCAGTATTGAACTTGAAGTCTGCCTTCCTGGACTAATCAGTGGTGCTGGGTAGCTATGAGACAGGATGACGGCTCAGGTCAGAGGGGCCCCCTCCCTGCAGCAGGCAGCCATAGGCAATGTCTGGTGGGTGATAAGAATCCACAAGCATTGCATGTCCTGTGACCATTCCAGACCATGGTTCTTCTTGATTGTATTGCACAGAGGTGATAAGCAGTCATATTTCCCTCCTCCTTTTTGTTTTCTTTTTTCTACCCCTTACCTTTCTTCTATAGAACCTTCTCCCTGCTGCAGCCTGGACTCTAGATTCCTAGGCTCTAAGGACATACAAGAACTGCAGGGTTTACCAAATGTGGGAGGGCTTCTAGATTGCCCTTCACTTCCCCATTTTAAGAATGTGACATCTCTGGTCTGTCTGCCTTGGGGTAGAGAACTGACCCAAACACAGAGAATTGAAGTAGAGCCTTTTCCTTTTACTGTCTGCACTCCAGGATGAGAAAAGAGGGTCATGATTGATGCTTAGGTTGAGTTTTCTGGGAAGAGAACTGAGCTGAGCAAAGCAAGGTGAACCTGGGCCAGGCTTTCTGAGAGTCATCTTCTTTGTGCTGGCTGTGCCACTGCTGAGAGTGTCTTATGTTGCACCTTGCCCACCTCACCCACCTCACCCTATCCTCCCACTGTTGTCATTGCTGCTAATGGTCAAAGTCAAATATGTGGCTACATGGGATGGGCCAGGTCCTTTTGGACTGCTTTATCTGGTTGTCAGTTTTTAAAAATGGAAACATGCAGGTGCCTTCTGAAAGAGGCTTGGACTGGTATGTCACACCAGAAACAAATAAGCTAAAGAAAGTTTGGACTCCAGAAGGAAGATGGTGACAGTTTGTGTGACAGCTGGAAAACATACAAGCACCCACATTTGGGACAAACCAGTGAAGATGAACTTATGGTCACATCTACTATTTAAAAGAAAGGTTCTCATCTTGGGTTGATTGTAGTATACAGTGTGTTATGAAGAATGTTGAGCTGAAGCTTTGAATTGCTTTAGTCCAGTATAAATCACTTGCTTTGGTTCCTGTGTATTTTATGACCCCTCTGACAGTGATTTTGCCTCGTTCCCCACCAAGTGTGAATTTGTAGCATGATTGTATAAGCCTCGATGTAGAAAATGGAGATTTCTTGTTCCCTAAAATGTTATCTAACCAGTCTTTCTGTGCCCATTAGCCTAGTATGTCTGAACTTATTTTCTTGTTATATATCTAAAATTTCCCTCTATCCTGTAGGTTTTGTGGCATCCCCTTGTCAGGTGGAGAGGAAGCTGCCCCTTACAGAACTGTACTGTAACTGTTTTTCTTTTATGAATATTATTTTCACAGGACTGATTGTACACAGGGCTTGTAATAAAATTATAACACTGTGCTGTGAAACCACACTGAGGATCTCCACTGAAGGCCACTTCAAAGGCACTTGAAAGTGGAGTGTTTCTATGACTTTAGTTCTTGTTTCCTAAGTATATTAAACCTAATTTTCACCCTTTCATTCTGTTTCAGCCTCCTGTATAAGAAGTACCGTATTTTCTGCCCATCATACTTTGTAATAAAACTTGAACATGTATAGATTGAATTTCTTCTTGTGGTGAATTCAGTTCGTCCCAGTTTGCCCTTTTGGTAATGTTTCAGAGACACTGGCTGGAGGATTAAACCCCACCTCAGCCTATTACACTTATCTGACAGTCCAGCTCATCACCTCTTACTCTGTTTTGGTCACTTGCTTGTTATTTGGTTAACCAAACACAGAGCACCTACTGTATGCCAAGGATTGTGTCCTTCAGACTGCTTACACTCTACAAAGGGAGACAAATTACAAATAGTTTGTAATGTTACTACAATAACAGGGATGTGTTCAGGCACACTGGTAGCCCTGAGGAAGCCTCTGCCTGGGTGGGAGACAGAGAAAATTGCAAGATGAGGGCAGCCTGACTCGGGTTTTATATTGTTTAGTTTTCAGCACTGGGGACTGGCAGTCTGCCACGGAGCCACAGTCCTGACTAGGAATTTGAGTAGGAGTTCTTTGGAAATAGGGAATGTTACTTAAGGCAGAGAGAACACCCATATGTAGAGGCAAGAAAGAACTACATATTGATGAATTGTGCATGTGAAATTGTGGGAAATGTAGCTGGAGAGGTAAGCAGAAGCCAAATCAGGGAGAGTTTTGTGCTTTGCAAAAATGTTAGACCTTATACCTAATACTCATGTATGAGACTTTGGAAAATTTAACATAAAATGAAATTATGAACAGAATTGCATTTTAGGCTAGGTATGGTGGTGCACATCTGTAATCCCAGCAGTTAGGAAGGCTGAGGCAGGAGGATCACAAGTTCAAAGCCAGCCTCAGCAACTTAGTGAGACCCTTTCTCAAAATAAAACAAAAAGGACTGGGAAGAGAACTGAGCTGAGCAAAGGGCTGGGGATGTGGCTCAGTGGTTAAGCACTCCAGGATGAGGAAAGAGGGTCATGATTGAGTTCCTGGTACAAAAAAAAAAAAAGGCATTTTAGAAAGATAGGCAATGAAGCCTCTGAAAGGGTGGTGAGATGGGGAGTTGTGTCATGCTGTATTAGTCAAGGTGAGAGAAAACAAAAGCCTGAACTAAGGCAGGAGCAGCAGAGATGAGAAGGACAGGGCACAGTGAAGGAATATTCAAAATTCAGTAATCTATTGACTTTGAAAAACAAAGAGATGATAACTTCTAAATCTCATATCTGGACACCAGGCTCTTACAACTGACTCAAGAGTTCCAAAGCCATGCCAGTTTCTCAAACCTATGATCCAACATGGTAGGATGGGGAAAAGGTTCCTATCCCACTGCTATTCCAATGCTGTGCAGCCCGGATGAAATGCAACCCCCCATTTATTTTAGCTATTTGCTCCTATTAGTCCATTTTTAGAGAAGCAAGGCAAACTGGTTAGTTTAGTGAGCCTGTATTCAGCAAGTGCCTGCCATTGCAAGACAACATAGAATTGAGGTAACAGGTTCTTGAAGACAAGTGTGTACTCGAGAACTTAAAATTCCCAAGCACCCACTGGCTCTGTTGGAACTGTGCTATGATCTTACAATGCATGTTTTATAGGAAATATGTGATTCTGCTCCCTTGTTTTTAAGGATAAAACCGGGAGAGTGACACTTGACTGCAGTCTCAATTGGCTAGGTAAGGTGAGGCTGTGCAACAAACTCCCAAATCTCAGTGACTGAGCACAACCAAAGTTTATTTTTTGCTTACACAAAGTCCTTTGGCAATAGATCAGCCCTTCTCCACCTTCATCTGGAACATCTGGCCTCCCAGTCACTTTGGAAAGGGGAAGTAATATTTTTCAGGTAGGCCTGGAAGTGGCTTACTCCTGCCCATGTCTACCAAACTCAGTCACATGGTTCCAACATAAGGAAAGTCAAGAAATCAAGTCTTCTGTGGGCCCTGGAAGAGGAAATAAAGTGACCAGTAAATAGTAATGTCTTTACAATATATCATAGGGTGCACTACCTGGAATAACAGCGTCATTTGTTGAGAGCTGTTTGAACTGGACAATACATGTTTGAACCTAATAGAATGATACCTTCTACCAGTCTTTTACCTTTTTATTTTTTTTAAGTTTTTTTAAAAAATATATTTTAAGTTGTAGATGGACACAATATCTTTATTTTATTTATTTTTATGTGGTGCTAAGGATCGAACCCACTGCCTCACATGTGCTAGACAAGTGCTCTACCACTGAGCCACCACAGCCCCAGCCCTTCCAAGGTTCATTTTTAAGTGATTTCAATGATCCTGACAATCAAGCCTCTGGAGATAGTTCAGTCATTTGTGAATTGGTCTTGAGGAAGTAAATAGCTCAGACTGAAAAAGCAAAAAAATCTGGGTATGTAGCTCTGTGGTAGAACTAGTGTGTGCCTACACCTTGTGAGTGATCCCAAGCCCTGTCAAAAAAATAAAATACACATAAAAACAGCTACAGAGTCGAAGCAAATTATATTTCTTTCCAAATCACACGCTGAAGCTTAAAGTGTCAAAAACACACATTTTTCTTCTGAGTGACTACTCTTTAAAAAAATTTGCCAAGAAACTGTTCTCTAAAATCATAGTTTGCTGTTTGAATCCTGACTGTCTTGCTTGGAGGAGCTGTCACTTTGACAGAAAGGAGCATAGCCTTGATTTCCAAACCAGGTATAGGGCTTCCAGGCAGAGGTTTGTGAACACAACTTTAAATTTATCTTAACTTTATATCTGCTGAGAAGACTGATGCCTTGGGCCCTCTGCAGTCCAAGCAGATGTCAGCAGATTTTTGCATACTCTGTGTTCCTTTGAGCCTATCAAACTGTTTCACTTAAATTTGGCTAAATCTCCACCTTCCCCATAATCCTATAGTAACTGTCATATCCTTTACTTGACAAGATACCATCCTCCCACCATTCCTCTGGTGTGTATTCTCCCCTACTGCAGTGAGCATCAGCTTGACTGTTGGATGATAGGTTTGACCCTGGAGGGCTGGTGATGATACAAGAACAGTCGAAACCTTGTTTGATTTCTGCACTTATTTGTGAATATAAATTCTATTAATTTGCATTTTGCTACTAAGGTAACATCATAACTACATTTAATTATAAAAAGTAACATGAATAGCTAGTGAGCACATGAAAAGATGTTCAACATTATTACTCAACAGGGAAGTATAATCAAATCAATGAGAACACATCACACCCCTCGGATGGTAACAATTACAAAAAGATAAATTTAGTGAGGGTGTGAGAAACTGAACCCTCATACCTTGCTGGTGGGAATATAAAGTAATGCAACCACTCTGCAAAATAGTCTGGCTGTCCCTCAAAAAGGTCAAACAATTCTAATTGCAACTTGACCCAGAAATTCCACTCATAGATATATTCCCAAGAGAAGTGAAGTTCCCAAGTTTACACATATTCACATATTCATAGCATCATTATTCATAATAGAACGTGGAAACGTAGATAAATAAAATGTGGTATGTTCATATAATGGAATATTATTTGACAATAAAAAGGAATGAAATACTGATGTGCTACAACATAACTGAACCCTGAAAACATGCTATGCAAAAAAGTAGTGAATCACAAAGGATCACATAGTGTATGATCTCATTTGTATGAAACGTCCAACAGAGGCAAATCTACAGAGACAGAAGCTATTGCCTCAGGCATTGAAAATTGGGAAGAAATGGTAGTGACTGCTAATGGATATAGTGTTTCTTTTGAGAATGATGAAAATGTAAGATTGATTATGGTGATGGCTACACAACTCTGTAAATATACCAAAAATCATTGTTTACTTTTAAGTTGATGGCCTGTATTACATGTGGGATGTATTAATAAAGTCATTTTCTTTTCAAAACCTACTATGGGGCACAGGAATAGTATCATAATGGAGAGACATATGCATTTTGATATAAAAAAGGTAAGTACCAAAATACAAACATGCATGAAGGGTTATATGAGGGCAGAGTAGGGCACCTCAGCCCAATCAGCCCAACCTGAGAGTTTGTAGATATTGATCTTAAGATAGGAAATAATGCTTGAGCTGAATCTTTTGTTTTTGTTTTTTTTGCGGGGGGTGGGGGCGGTGGATTGAATCAGGGATGCTTTACCACTAGGTTTCACTAAATTGCTTAGGGCCTTGCTAAGTTGCTGAGGCTGGCCTCAAACATGTGATCCTCCTGCCTCACCATCCTGTGTCACTGAGATTACAGGCATGCACCATCAAGCCTGACAACCTGAGCTACATCCTGAAGGAAGAATGAAAACTAACCAGGTAAAGTGAAGTGTAATAGAGCCCAGCAAAGACATAGGTCTGGGGGCTGGGGATACAGCTCAATTGGTGGAGTGCTTGCTTAGCATGCACAAGACCCTGGGTTCAATCCCTAGCACCACCAAAAATTAAATAAAATTGTTCTAAGGACAAAGCTTTTTTTTTTTTTTTTTAAAAAAAAGACATAGGTCTGTGCTTAAAAGGAATTGGGAGAAGTATTAAGAGCAATATGGTGTTGCTAATCGCAAGGAAGAGGATGCCTGCCTGCGTTCATCACTAAGAAGTCTGGATTTTTAAAAAAATTAAATTTGCTGAGCACATTGGTGCACACCTGTAACTGCAACTACTCAGGAGGCTGAGACAGAAGGATCACAAGTTTTAGGCCAGCCTAGGCAACTTAGCAAGACCCTGTCTCAAAATTTTAAAAAGACTGGGGTTTAGCTCAATGATAGAGTGCTTGCCTAGCATGCTCAAGATCCTGGCACTTCTAGCACCACACACACACACACACACACATATATACACATACACACACATTCCTAAGTGAACTATTAATTACAGTTAAAGGGCTAAGGATGTAGCTCTGTGGCAGAGCACTTGCCTAGCATGCTACAAGGACCTAGGTTTAGTCTCTAGCACCACAAGAAAAAAATTACAGCTAAAATTTTGAAGAAGTTCCATAAGAAGGATCACTGAGAAGGTGATAGCCAAATTGGGAGATGATAAAGATTTCACCAATGAGACAACGAAGGCATTTTAAACAGAGAAGCAAAGAGGTGATAAGATTTTGTACTCAGAGCTGAGCATAGTGATGTACCACTGTAATTCCAGTGAAAGGGTCAGGTGGTGGGAGCTGAGGAAGGACACAGTGAACTCTTTCCTCACACTGGAGTGCAGCATCAGGACATGAGACTGCAAAATGAGTAGCTGGATTAGGGAGGTCCTTATGTAATAAAATAAAATAATAAATATTAACAAAATATAATAAAAATATACAAATAAAATAATAATACATAACAAATAAAATATAATAATAAATAATAATAATAAATCTATGTCTGTGTGCTTTACATCTATTATCCCATTATCCTGACACTGGAGAATAGGTGTCTCTGGAGAAGGATCCTAGGAGATCCCAAAGGGAAGGGGGGATTTGACTCCGTACTAGCAAGATCTTTTCCTTAAATGATGGAAAAGAATTTCAAGTGTGTATCAGTCAAAGGCATAAACAGAGGTCTACTTTCCTGTTATTTAGGAAGGTAGATATGTATGTGTTCAGGGAGAATGCTGACAATCTCAAGATAGATGCTTTTGGGGGTAAAGCAAGGAATACACATTCAAGTGAGAATACAGGCCATCTTGAGAATGAGAGATGTGGTTTGGAAATTCTGGCTCTTTATTTAGGTACTGGGGATTGAATCTAGGGGTGCTTTACCACTGAGCTACATCCCCAGCCCTATATATTTTGTTTTTGAGTCAGAGTCTCACAAAGTTGCTTAGGGCCTAAGTTACTGAGGCTGTCCTCAAACCTGCAATCCTCCTGCCTCAGCCTCTCAAGTCACTAGAATTACCAATTGTGCCACTGTGCCAGGCTCTGGCTCTTCTTGTAAAAGAAACTTGCTGAGGGGTAGGTATGAGAAAGATATCGGTCTAGTGATCTCAACAGTTTATGGTGGTCTGGGCAATCTCAGGATCCTTAGGCGATGTGTTCTTGATTGTCTGATCAATAGCACTGGAAAGTCCCTTAAATTATAGGTTTCTCAAAATATTACATCTCTCTTTATTTAACATATTTATTGGGGGGGGTGTTGATTAACAGTGCAAAGGTAGAATTACAGATTTCACAGGAATTCGTGGGTGACTGGCCTAGGAGACACTGGCTTAGGAAGTGACTGGCCTGAAACATTATGCAGAATTTCTTTTATCTTTATGTCTCCTTTCTACCTATTTTTTAAAAATTTCTTCTATCCTACCTCAATCTTAGATTTTATATCTAAGGAAGTGAAAAGTAAAGGAATTTGACCCAGGTTGCACTAGTAAATGAAACAGCCAAAGTTTGAACTTAGCCTGTCTAACCCCACAGGGCAGAAATTAAAGCAGGGAGTTTGACTACAAAAGGCTCCTCTCCCCAAAAGCCTGTGGCTCATCTGAATGTGCCCTAATGAACCTCTTGTGTTTAGGAGCTTAATCACTATGATCACTGCTGTCATTTATATTAGAATTTATTGCTTTAAAGCTCAAAGGGCTTGTGTTGTGTTTTGAACTCTTCTACATTGGTAAAGTTGGTATCCTTGTTTATAGCCAGAGAGTAAATGTAAATGAGTCAGAGAGTAAAGGTCTAGATAACTCAACTTCTCTGAGGGCGGCTTTCTTACCTTAAAACGAGGCAGTTAAACGACATATTTCTTCGCAACAGCAGCAGACGACCTATTATTCTGTTAGGAAGGAATATGGAAGCAAAATCAGTTTCATAAACCAGATGTATCCCTATTAAATCACTGTGGGACATAAAGTTCGGTGCTCCCCCAAGCAACCCGGAGGGACTGAACACTAGGTCACGCCTCAGACTCACTCTTTGGAACCACAAAACAGGAGCCAAGGCCAGTGCAGCCACGGAACGGACTTTGCGGGCGATGGGGACCTGTTTTTGAAACGGACTTGTGAGAGGAAGTGCACTACTCCATCAAGGGTCCCCACATCTGGCTGCCGGGAGGACAGTGCGGGGGTCATTCCTCGTTAGACTGCTACAGACAGGCGTGACCGGCGGAAGCAAGCTCAGCGTCCAAACCTACTCGTTCCGGCAGCCGACAGGACGGGCTCATCTTAGCCGCTGCTGTTGGAAGTTGCAGCCAAGAGTGGGAGCCGATGGCGTTTTGGGCTGCCGCCAACGTGAGCAAAACAGCTGCCCGATGCTTGCGGGCGCGAGGCCCCGGGTTCCCTGCGGCTTCTCGGTTCGCCTCCCACCCAGAGCCTCCGGGCTACGGCCCTGTTGCGGGCAAGAAGCTGCACCTTACCGCGGCGGCCCTCGCCGGGCACAACAAATGGTCCAAAGTCCGGCACATTAAGGGTCCCAAGGATACAGAAAGGAGTCGCATCTTCTCCAAACTCTGTCTGAGCATCCGCCTGGCGGTTAAAGGTGAGAACCTGATAGCCCCTTCTGGCCGCCGCTGCCCTCTCCGACCCTATTGTCTCGCTTGCCTCCTGGGGGTTGCGCTAGGGTGCACCCTGATCCCGAGACCTTCATTTTCTTTTCATCCCCCCAATTACCACTGTTGCCCACCTCATTAACCTTCAGAACCTATCTACATTGGATGTCCCTCATTCACTCTTCCAAACAATTTTTCTTGTTAAAAAGGGAGCTGCCCTAGAAAGAAAGATAAGAAGTAAAAGTGACTTCATCCAAGTCTGTAGCTAGGAGCTCCATAGAAACAAATCCTCAGGTCAGATATATGTCTCAAACCCAAGCCCTCTGCAGTTGCTTCTTGTAGCATGTAGGTTGTGGCAGAGGCTATTGCTTGCCTAAGCCCCAGTTTGCCTCATTAGGGTTTCTTGAGACATATTTTCTTAGAAGGTAGGCTTGCAGCCATATCTTTTCCCAGTTTTGTAGCTACCCTAAAAAGTCTGTATTCTTTTTAGTGTCAGACATCCATAGGAGTAGAGAAAAAAAATCCTGTAAAAAGCAGGAACTTTGAAGTCAGGAAGACTTGGATTCTACTAATCCAAGACCTTGCACAAGTGGCTTAACTTTGTTGGGTTTTAGTTTCCTTTTCTGTAAAATGGATTTGGCCTGCTTTTCAGTAGTTTACTGAACATAATAAGCATTCATTTAATGTTAATTTGCCTCTAGAACTCCTGCCTGGTATTTCTTTTTGATTCCTTTTCTTCTGAATTCTGTATGCATGTATGTATGTATTTTACTGAAGGGCTAACACCAAGAGCCATTCACTCTTGGATTTTTTTTTTTTTTTCAGTACTGAGAGATCACCCACATCCTTGCACATGCTAGCCAAGAACTCTACCATTGAGCTACATCCCCAGCCCTTTTAAAATTTTTACTTTGAGACAGGATCTGACTAAAGTGCACAGATTTGCCTCGAATTTGGAATTCTCCTGCCTCAGCCTCCTGAGTAACTGGGATTTCAGACATGAGTTGGCATATCCAGCTAAGAATTCTTGATATTAAGTTCAACTAACAGTATGGAAAGTTTATTTCCTGACAGGCACTGATCATACAAAGATTATGAGATACAGCCCCTAGTCTCAGAGACAGCATACTTACAATGTCATGTGAACATTTCAGTAATTATGCCCAAAGTAATAGAGTAAGAGCAAGGAGTATTAATAAGTCTAGGAGATATTGTTATCATCAGTGTCTCTCACCATTTTATCTAATGAAAAGTAGAGTTTGCCAAAACCTAGAATGGATAACCACTCCCAAAGATGCAGAGAATTAGAAATTTCTTTTCCAAAATACTTCCTATATTCCATGCAGATACTGGATACATTGTTTTTTGTTTGTTTGTTTTTGGTACTGGGGATTGAACTCAGGAACTTGACCACTGAGCCACATCCCCAGCCCTACTTTGTATTTTATTTAGAGTCAGTGTCTCCCTGAGTTGCTTAGTGCCTTACTGTTGCCCAGGCTGGCTTTGAACTCCTGATCCTCCTAACTCAGCAACCTCAGAGGCTGGGATTACAGGCCTGTCCACTGTGCTCAGCATGGATACATTGTTTTAATGAATGAAATGGTAACTTGCCACTGTTTTGGCTGGAAGTAGGGCTGTAAATCCCTTTTTTCTCCCATGCTGTAATGAGATATTTTTGCTGACACTTTTTTTCTTTATTTCAGAGGGAGGCCCTGACCCTGAGAGCAACAGCCACCTAGCTAATATCCTAGAGGTGTGTCGCAGCAAGCATATGCCCAAATCAACAATTGAGGCAGCGCTAAAAATGGAGGTGTGTCTTCAGTTTAATGTTCTTGTTATTGAACACAGTTCCCACAGGGTCTGTTTGGAAGGCTACCAAACACTCCTTAAGTTATCAGACACTCTCAACCCAAGTGCCTCTGGGGTTTGGAGGAGCACAGTCAGGAGCAGGATGAGTAGATGGTGTTCAGAACCACACAACCCAGAACTTCCCAACCAAGCTGTGATGGGATGGGATAGAAAGAATGGGCACAGTGTGGGGAAAGCCCTGATATTAGTTTGAAGAAGGGTTATTTTTCTTTTTCAAATGTTTATGCCCTGTAGAAGAAAAGCCAGTAGAAGGGGAAAGGGTGACAGCGATAGTGATGGTGGGAGGAGCAGGGATGTTGAACTCCTGTGAGGGGTACCTTTTCCTCTGGGACAAGGAAGAATGATGTGAAGGAGTTAGTAATCATCTTAATAGCTAGTATTTATTGGGTGCTTATGCCAGGCCAAATACTTTGCTAAAAACTCTATATGCATTATCTCAGTGAATCCTCAAAATGATCCTAAGTGGAAATTGAGGCACAGAATGTTTAGGTGACTGACTAGTATGGCAATATATAAAAACGTGGATGTGTAACCGATGTGATTCTGCAATCTGTATACGGGGTAAAAATGGGAGTTTATAACCCACTTGAATCAAATGTGTGAAATATGATATGTCAAGAGCTTTGTAATGTTTTGAACAACCAATTAAAAAAAAAAAAAAAGAATGTTTAGGTGACTGGACTTAGCTCAAACAGAAAATGACAGACTTGAATCAGACTCCAGGAACTATGCTCTAACATTATGCATATTGCCTTTATGTAGACAGAAGCAGAGATACAATTTTCTTCCACCCAGGGGCCCTGTATTTCCTTTGTGAAAGTGTAAGAGAAGTCATCAGTTGAAAGTTCCAGAAAGGTGCAGGGCAGGGTAATTGAAAAGAGTAGTAAAGATTGGATGCATAGACAGGGATAAGTAAGAGGTGTGGGGAGTCCACATGAAATTGGTTATTGGCATTCTGGAGTGTTTGAATTTTGAGTCCATGCTATTTTCACCAGCTCTTAGGACAAGGCCCTGTTGTGTGATTTTTATGCAGCAGTACTCAGCAATCCAGGGGTAGGAGCATTGAGACTTAACAGGTGGGTTTCATGTGAAATAGGATGTAGGAGGATGAATCCTGGTGGGGGTGACTTGGGAGGACAGATGTGGGATTTGGCTGGGGAGGGGAGGAAGCAGAATTCAGAGATGGCTGATTATTCAAGGGACCAGGGAACCAAAACAGACTCCCTTCTGAGAAGGGGTGATATTTTCTGTTACCTCAAAAGTTGGTCCCTAGGGCCTCCTCTGAGAAGGTGGGGACAGAAATAAAGACTTGAGAATACAGGCTCCAGCCTAGAGGCCCATCTTATGAAGCCAACATTGTGGTGCCCGTGGTTTGGACTTGGCATGTAGGAGGGAATTGGGAAACAGGAAAATGTGTTTGTGTTGTTTATTGCAGAAAACTAAGGGCATTTATTTGCTGTATGAGGGTCGAGGCCCTGGTGGCTCTTCTCTGCTCATTGAGGCATTATCTAACAGTGGCTCCAAGTGCCAGTCAGACATTCGACATATCCTGAACAAGAATGGGTAGGTGTGTGTCTAGGGGAGAGGAATGTGGGAGGGAACAGAGCCTTCTGGTTCTAATCTATGCAAGATAAATACTGTTGACTTCTTGTGGTATTTCAAATTATAAGCATACCTTCTCCTTATTAGAATCCACTGGCATAATTGAATTTTTTAAAATATTTTTTTAGTTGTAGGTGGACACAGTACCTTTATTTTATTCATTTATATGTGGTGCTGAGGATCGAACCCAGAGCCTCACATGTGTTAGGAAAGCGCTCTATCACTGAGCCACAACCCCAGCCTGGCATAATTGATTTGATCTTAATATATTCTGTTCTAGGAAGGATCCAAAAGACATGTTCATCTGTGTAGACAGGATCTTTGTCCCATTATCCCATCTGTAGCTATATAATGGTCAGGTCTTAAAATGCTTTACCAGGACTGGAGTCTTTAGGACTCCAGGAAATAATTAGCAAAGTCTTTGTATCCTCCAGACTCCAATCAGGGCAGAAAATAGAGGGTGGGGATGTTCTTGGACTATTCCTTACCCAGCAGCAGCTGCGTCTTCTTCAGGGAGGGAGCTGCTCCATGTCCATGTTTGCTCTATAGGCCCAGTGAGGAAGAGGTGGTGTTAGAGTCTGTGCTTTGTGGAGGCTGAATGTCTAAAGGCATCCATGCACTCTGGCCCATTTCCTTTCTTCTCAGGGGAATAATGACAGAAGGAGCTCGTCATTCTTTTGACAAAAAGGGGGTGGTTGTGGTTGGAGTGGAAGACAGAGAGAAGAAAGCTGTGAACCTAGAGCGTGCCCTGGAGCTGGCAATTGAAGCCGGAGCTGAAGATGTCAAGGAGGCTGAAGATGAAGAAGAAAAGAACCTTTTTAAAGTGAGTTTGAAGCCTCTATCTTTGGTGGGCTTAACATGCCTCTCTTGGTTTCTTCCTGTGCCCCAGGGTACAGGTGAGGAAAAGAGTTCACATATTGTACAAACATTAATTAAATGAATACTGGATAAGGGGCCTACTCTACTGAGGATGATGAGAAAGAGTCAGAATATTGAAAACTGTGAATTTAACCCAATGATATATTACAGTACAGCAGTTCCACTTGAGACTTTGCAAAGTTCTATCTGGCTTTGTTTTAATACCTTCTGACTTTCTTTTATCCCTTAGTTTATTTGTGATGCCTCTTCACTGCATCAAGTGAGGAACAAGCTGGACTCTCTGGGCTTATGCTCTGTGTCCTGTACACTGGAGTTCATCCCCACCTCAACAGTGCGACTGGCTGACCCCGACCTGGAGCAGGCTGCTCATCTCATCCAGGCTCTTGGCAACTATGAGGATGTGATTCATGTCTATGACAACATTGAATGACCAGGACATATGTGCTTGTGGGCTCCTTCTTAGGCAAGGGACAGCTCATTCTGTAGCACAGGCATCTTCAGCAATCTTTGAGACTGAAGAAGGTGGGAAGCCTAACAGGTTAGGAGGTCAAAGGCCATTTCTTGTGGCTTTGAGGTCAGGGGAATCACACTTTCCTGGGACTGCTTTGTTGGCACTGCTGGTATTTCAAAGCCCTCCTGGATGCAGGGTGGGATCAGCCAGCTGGTCTGACTGTGATCTCAGGTAGTTGGCCCTTGTGGGAATTGTAAACTCCTCAAGGCCCTATATATTGAAAACTACTCTTTGTGTGTGAGTACGTCTATGTGTGTGTGTTTATGGTATTAGGGATTGAATCAAGGGTGCTGTACCACTAAGCTCTGTCCCTAGCCCCTTTTTATTTTTTAAGTCAGGGTCTTGCTGCTCAGGCTGGCCTTGAACTTGGGATCCTCTTGCCTCAGCCTCCTGAATCACTGGGATAACAGATGTGTACAACCATGCCCAGCTGGAACCTATTCTTAAATAATGACAGTGGTTGATCTTGGTTGCTGCATTGCTGTTGTATGGCTCTTGAGCTTTTCTGCATTCATTTGGGTATTGGACTTCTAGACTAACTATTTCAGTACCCCATGCTTAGTTCCGTCCTTCAATTCCAGATTTTTGTTGTTGTTGTTTTGTAGTACTGGGGACTTCACCCAGGGATGCTTTACCACTAAGCTATACCCCCAAATCCTTTTACTTTTTACTTTGAAACAGGGTCTCACTAAGTTGCCCAGTTTGACCTTGAACTTGTGAATCTTCTGCCTCAGCCTCCTGAGTATCTGGGATTACAGGCATACCCCATTATACCCAGCTTGTTGCTTATTTTTTTGACTGGCCATAGAAATATGGTTGTATCCAGGCACTCTGTGGTCTAATACTGGTCTTATGGCTTAACATTGATATTCATTCATGTAACTACTGTTTCTCAAACATCTACAGTGTACAAGAACTCTCCTTATCTAGAGCACAGACTGTTCAGCTGGCACCCTGTGACCTCAGAGAGAAAATACAGGACTACTCTCTATAGGAGCTGCCCACAATAGTGGGGTGTGCTATGCATGTATCTTCATTTGATGTGGCCTCTGTGCCCTTCTGTCACCAGAGAGCTTAAGGTTCTAGCCCAGTAGAAAATTAGGTGTCAGTGATAAGGGACTCCCTAGGACCTCTTTTTCCTGACCATTGTATGTCCTAAGATGGGTCAGAGTAGACCTGTCAGAAGATTGGGATGCTCTGCAGAAAGCCATCATCAAGCTGAGTTTGAGTGCTGCAGGTACCTAGGACACCCAGCCCCAGCTCCTTTCCATCCCATATGTGAAATGATGGGGCCCTAAGAACCGAAGAGGTCATGGAGACAGAAGGAAGAGTGAAAGACTGAATCAGAAGCCTGGGTACCTTTTGTTCCTAGTAGTAACTTCTGGGTTCAGAGGGGCCAGGAAGGCCAACCACATATGCCTGTCAAGCATTTTGGGCCTGGAGTGCCTTTTGGATCCCTGTTATCCACCTCCTTGTAAGTTGTTTAAGCTATTTCTGAGCTCATAGTAATTTTCCTGAAGGAGCCTCAGGTAAATAAGGATGGAAAATAACCAAAACCAAATTGACTATAAATGATAACTTTAGCTTTTAGGAACAATAGATGACTAATTTTACAATGACCTTGACAACCGGAGAGCAATGGCTGTGGGGAAGAAAACTGACTGAATAATCCAAGATGATGTCAAACTATATGTCCTTGTATCTCGTTATTCATAGTCAAACTATTACCTGGAATTCTTTATTTTGTAGGAGATAACTCATCCAAACAGCTGATTAACATATAATTAAAATATAGTATAATTTTAAGTTTATATGCTGCTTCATACCCAACAATTGTATCAAATAAGCCAAGTATATTATGCACAGTTGATCTCACACGAAGCAGGTGAGAACAGGTTCTAACACCACATCTTATATTAATAGACATTGTTTATAAAGTATCTCTATTTTTGGAAATGTTAAATATAAATTAATTCGGAAGACTGATCATTTTTAATCTGAGAAATATGTATAAGGGAGCCTACTCTTACGTAATAATATAATAATGTGAATTGGCTTCCTCTAGCCTAGTAGATAGAATTTATTAATATGGATTGTTGCATAACCAGTTTTCTTACATCAAGGCTACTTGCAGAATTGCATGGTAATAGCTTCTGTTGAAGATGGCTCTGCACTGACCCCTGGCGGTATCCCGCAGTCTCTTGCAGTTAATGTACAAGAGGAAATGAAGGAACCCTTTTTTGAACCTGTTCTGCTGTTTCTAGATCTGGTAAAGAGATCTTGAGCTATTTAAATAAAAATTGTCATATCGATATGATGAGGTATTATGCTGCCATTAAAAATTATTTTTCAAAGAATATTTTTGTCAGAAGATCTTTACATAATCATTTATTACTGTTTTTTTTTTTTTTTAATTATCTTTTAACTAGGGGACATACTTAAAAAACAAAACCTATACAAATTATTTTCTAACCAGGGAGACCACATCTGGGTATGCAGGAGCCAGATAGACCTTAAAATCAGAGGAATGGGGGGTTAGGATTGTAGCTCAGTGTAGAGCACTTGCCTAGCTCGTGTGAGGCGCTGGGTTCACATAAAAATAAATATAGGTATTGATTGTGTCCATCTACAACTAAAAAAATATTTTAGAAAATCAGAAGAATGGGGTCTGTAACTGACTTGCTTTACCTTATTATTGGTCATTTTCTTAGCAACACAAAGTCATTCAAGGACTTGAAGCCACATTAGACTTACATTCAAGTGTCCTTTTGGTGGAATGGAAGCATTTGTGACAGGCTCTTTCCACTGCCTTTATTGTTTTAATAAGTGCTATTGTGTGGAGCTGCCTTCCCTCTGCCAGAGGCCCTGACTGAATCAAAGAGGACTCTGCCTCTAACCAACTGTGGAAATTCAACCCCTTGGTTGAGTTACTTTTTTCCCTCTGTAACTTAGAGCAAAGCAGTCAATAAATCTCAAAACCCTAGGATCCCCTGACTCCCAGACTTTTAATTGAATTCCTGCAGACTCCTCTGGAGATATTGAGGAGAAAAAATTAAAATGTCAATAGGTCTAGCATATGCAAGTGCTATAATAGATTACACACTAGTCTTGACTAAATCACTTTCTTCTACCATGCCTAGCCAGTGAACAGAAAAGCATTTTTTCCTTTTTTTTTTTTTTTTGTCTATACCAAAAAGGTAACATTATTTTGTTTTGTTACCAAAGATTGAACCCAGGGGTGTTTAACCACTGAGCCACATCCCCAGCACCCCCCCCCCCCCCCCACACACACACACCTGCCTTTTTTTGAGACAGGATCTTGCTAAGTTGCTGAGGCTGGCTTTGAACTTGCAATCCTCCTGACTCAGCCTCCCCAGCTGCCAGGATTACAGAAGTGCACCACTGCACCCAGCTGAAATTTATTGGTTGTTTTTTTTTTTTAAGTTAAGCCTTACAGAAATATACAAGAACAAAGGTCCCATCTAAACCTACCTGCTAAGATACAACCAGCATTAGCAATCTATGTTATTCTATTCTTTGGAGCCAGTCTTCCAGGAAATTAGCTCTGCCGGTCACTAATGGCCTTGGACAAGAATTTAGCTTCTTTGCATCTGATAATTCATATGTAAAATGGGAATAATAACAGTACCTATACTATTTGTCAAGCACTTAAAATGGTGCCTGGCAATAGTTAAGTTTTTAATAAATGTTGGCCTTTTCCCCATTAAATATGAATGAACACTTTCTAAAACTGAATTGTGATCACCCTATACACTTTATAACCTGTTTGTTTTCCACTTCACAAGATATTCTGGGTAGCTTTTAATATTAGTATGAAAAAGTCTCTTCATTCTTGTTAGTAGTTACCTCATACTCTTTGGTGTTAATGTGCCATAATTTATTGAACCAGTCTCTTATTGTCTACTTACAAAAGATATTGTAATGAATGTTCTTAATCTTTGCTCACTTGTAAAATATATTTTGTGATGAGTTTATAGAAGTGGAATTTCAAAATGAAAAAGCAATTTTTATTTAGAAGTAAATGTCAATAGTTGTAAAAATCTGCTATGAAGTGTATGTTACCTTGATGACACAGACAAACTAACCAGTTGAAATGGTAATCCAAATATATTCTACTTTACCTCCAAATTAAAAGAATGTTCATCAGATCAGGTGATAGATGCTGGGCTTGATGATGCACACCTATAATCCCAGCAACTTGAGAGGCTGAGGCAGGAGGCTCACAAGTTTGAGATCAACCTCAGCAACTTAGTGATACTCTTCTCTCAAAATAAAAAAACAGTGCTGGGTATATTTGTGGAAATTACATTCAATTACTGATATCCCCATTTGATATTCATTTAACACATTTTTTTAATGTTCTATGAAATAAAAGATAGTAGGCATACTTACTAATTTGAATGAAAGCCTCTCTCTCTCTCCCCCTTTCTCTCTTTCAGTAGTGGGAATCAAACAGAGTGTCTTGGCTGAGTATGGTGGCACATGTCTGTAATCCCTGTGACTTGGGAGGACAGACAAGGCACGAGGATCACTAACTCAGCAATGGCAAGGTGCTAAGCAACTCAGTGAGACCCTATCTCTAAATAAAATACAAAATAGGGCTGGGGATGTGGCTCAGTGGTTGAGTGCCTGAGTTCAATCCCTGCTACCAAAAAAAGAAAAGAAAAGCGCAGTGCCTTGTGCATGCTAGGTAAGTATTCTACCACTGAGCTAGATCCCTACCCTAACAACGCCTGACAGTATGCTTCCTTTGTTAAAGGCAATTACATCAAGGTGGGACAAGTGTGTGGATGAAGAAGTACTGGATGCTCTGAGAGCACGTCAGAGGGCCTTAACCCAGACTTGGAGTTATGTGTTTGGGAAGGCTTCCTAGAGGGAAGCTAAGGAAGTTTAGGCTAAGTTTTTTTTTCCTGAAAAAATGAGGGGTGGGGTGCAAAATACACATTGAGAGACTGTTACACTAAGTAATCCAAGTAGACAGATTGAAGACATGGTCAAGATTGGTGGTGAGGGAAGGGAAATGGGGAGCAAGAGCTCATTGATAACTCAGGTATTACTTGGGGAACAGAAGGTGGAAACTGGAACAAGGGAGGAAAATGATGAGTTCAGTTTGGATCTGTAGAATTGAATTTAGGTGCCTGTGTGAAGTCCAAGGAGTGATATATATCTCAAACTCAGAAGGACCTGCCAGAGCTAGAGAGGAAGTTTGGATTCTGGAATTCTCAGCACATATGATAATTGCAGCAAGGGAATGTTTGAGATGGTTGGTTGAGGGATCAACAGTGGAAATGAAGCCCACTAAAAAGGCAGGGGAAAGAAAGGTAGAAGGGAAATCAGAAGGCTTTATCCAGCTGAAGACTCAATAGTTGTGTTGCAGTTCATTACATGCACGGCACTATTCCAATTGCTGATGATAAAGCAGTAAGGTTTTACACAGATTTTATTTGTTGTATTTGGAGGAAGCAATATAATTTCATGCACTATGAAGGAAAAATAAGGCAAAATATGGAAATACAGAATGATGGAAGAAAGGCTATTTTTTAAATATTTATTTTTTAGTTGTAGTTAAACACAATATCTTTATTTATTTATTTATTTATTATTTTTATGTAGTGCTGAGGATCAAACCCATAGCCCTGCATGTGCTAGGAGTGCACTCTACCGCTGAGCCACAACCCCAGCCCTTTTTAAAAAAAGTTTTAGTTGTCAATGGATCTTTTTATTTTATTTATTTATATGTGGTGCTGAGGATTGAACCCAGGACCTCACATGTGCCAGGCAAGTGCTCTACCTCTGAGCCACAACTCTAGCCCTGAAAGGCTATTTTTGATGGGGTGTCTAGGAATGATTACTCTTAAGAATTGGCATTTGAGCAGATGTACAGAAACGGGAATATCTTGGGGAAGAGCACTTCAGGTAGAACAAATCGCAAGTGCAAAGGTCCTGAGGTAAAGAGCTTGGTAGATTCAAAGAATGTTACGGAGGCCAGCATGGTATAAGGCTGGCAGTGGTAAAAGAGTTTGGAGAGGATGGCTGGGGTCAGCTCCTGCTGAGCCTGGTGACAAAGAATTGGGGTTTTATTCTGAGTGTGTTGGGAAGACATTAGAGGGTTGACAGCAAGGAGTGGCATGATCTGAATTATATTTAACGAAGATCACTCTGGTTGCTGCTGGAGAATTATTTTGGGGGCAGCCCAGAGGAAACAGACCAGATAGGAGGTTGGGACAATTATCCAGGAGAGAGAGAGGGTGTGTTTTAGTTTGGTGGTGATGTAAATTGGATGGATTCAGATACATTTTGAAATGAGAGCTGAAAATATATACTAAGTGTTTAGATATATGTTTGTTAGGAAAACAAAGAATCAAGGAAGCCTCTTCTTGGTTTGTACTTTAACAACTAGGAAAACAGGAGCAGAGTTTAGGGTGAAGGGGAAAAGAATCTAGAGTTCTTATGTAGAACATGTTAAATTGGATACATATATCCAAGAGAAGCTGCTTCTTGGGCCTTCAGATACAGGTCTTAGAGTGGGTACTAGATTTCTTCTGGCATTCATATAATTTTTTAAAAATATTTTTTAGGTGTAGATGGATATAACACAACACCTTTATTTTTATGTGGTGCTGAGGATCGAACCGGATCCTGCCCGCTAGGCAAGCACTCAATGTGAGCCACAATCCCAGCCCGATATATAATTTTTTATGTTGATCTCAAGATCAATAAATTAAGACCTGAATCTAGGCCTCAGGTTGGCAGATGGTGACTTCTAGCATTGGCCTATTATATGCATTCTTAACAGGGTGATATTGTCCTCAATGGGACAAAAATTTATTGTCAAAGTTGGAAGAAAAAAAAAAAAAACCCTTAGACTTTACAATGACTTATGACCTTCAGAATTCAACTTCATCTGACAAAAATCTTTTTTTTTTTTTGGTCGTGCTGGAGATTGAACCTAGAGCCTTGTGAATTTTAGGCAAGCACTCTACCAACTGAGCTACACCCCCAGCTCCATCTGACAAAATCTTATTCCTTAGTGTTTAATATATTTTATTAGGAAGAGCTTAAATTTAATTAAGTAATTAAAATTTTCAGACTAGGGGCTGGGCATGATAGTGTAGGCTTGTAATACCAGGCTGAGGCAGGAGGATCACAAATTCTCAGCCAGTTTGGCTAGTTAACTTAGTGAGAACCTGTCTAAAAATTTCTTAAAAAGGCAGGGGCGGCAGGGCTTCTGGCTCAGTGGTAGAGTGCTTGTCCCCCATGTGTGAGGCACTGGGTTCAAGTCTCAGCACCATATATAAATAAGTAAATAAAAATAAAAGTCCATTGACAACTAAAAAAAAGTAACACATAATCTTAAAAAAAAAAAAAAAAAAAAGGTTGGGGATATATCCCAGTGGTAGAGCACCCTGAGTTCAGTCCCTAGTAGCATTAAAAACAAATAGTTGGGATGTAGCTCATTGTTAGAGCTTTTTGCCTAGCATGTGCAAGATCCTGGATTCAGTCCTAGACACCATAAATAAATAAATTAATAAGTTAATTGATTAAAATTTTCTCCTGGCACGGATGGATGATGGAAAAAAAATAGGTTGAGAAACACTGAACTTGTGCATGGCTTTTAGGACAGACCTGGTATGAATCCTGGTTCCATCACTTGGACATGGAACTTAAATGAAATGACATGCCTGGCCTATAGAGAATGCCTGACAAATGTTTCTTTCCCTTTTATTTCCTCATCCCAGAAGGGAGATTATTATAGAGAACTCCAGTAAATTGAGTGGTGACCTAAATCAGGTGGGAATATGAACTTTAAAAACGTATTGAGGAAAAACAGGACATAAGGGCTAATTAAATATTAGGAATTGGGTGTAAGAAAAAGGGAGCAGCTGAAGTAATTCTTAAGGAATTTGACACTCAAGGCAAGCCCCCAGTAAAGGTTGTTAGGTGCCTGTTGAAAATGCTATCTGAGGAAGCTTACTCTGGAGTCATTGACATTTTTCACTGAAATAGTGATCAGAGGAAGAGAGCCCACATTAATTGTGGCGGACTTGGAATCGGAAGATCTGGGTGTATAAAATGTTGAACAATGAGGGGTTGGGAAAATTAATTATGGTCACTATTTTGAAATATCATGCAGCCGGTACAATTGATTCAGAACAATATTTAGTGGCACATTAGGAAACAATATGAAGCCATTTTTGTCAAACTTATGTCTGGGTAGGAAATAGATAAAATTATCTCTGGGCTAGATATCAAGTTTTCTTCTTTGTAGTTTTCTGTGTTTTTAATTTTTTTTCAATACAAAATGCTTTTGTTAGTTTTAATAACTAGAAAAAAACCCACTATTTTCCAAAAGAATTTTTGGCGGAATTCACAGAACGTTGTGACCCACATCTCAGCATTACCCCAACCTCTGGGTCCTGAGAAACGGAGAACCAAGGGTGTGGCTCCAGAGGTCTGAGACCCAGGGAAAGGGAGGCAGTGGCGAAACCTCCCTCCTCTGGGCAAGCCCAGTCTTTGGGGGGAGGACTAACTAGGGATCGGACGCAGAGGTGGCCACACGACGCGAAGCTCAGAGCCAGACCCTCCCCTGGGGCTAACACCGGGAGGAGCAAGACGATGGCCTCCGGAGTCGTCCGGACCACGGGGGCAGCCTAGAACCGAAGGGCGGAAGGCCCAATGGCCCTGGCGGCCGCCTCCTAACCCCAGCCCCAGAGTAGCCGGCTGGGAACCGCGCCAGCCCGCGCGTTCGCGGAGCCTTCGATGACTGATGGGAGGTGGGAATGTGGGCGGAGCTTCACACTGCAGCTGTGATTGGAGCAGCCCACACCTCCCGGGAAGAGCTGGAGAGAGCTCCAGCTAGAGATGCGCAGAAACTGAGGCTCGAAGTCTTCTCCGTGATTGGCTAGCAGCACGGGAAACCGGCTATGTTTTGATGATTGGCAGGCGCCAGACATCACTCGGAAACCGACTTTGCTTGGCCATTGGCATCCTGAGGGAGGAGGCGGGATTAGTTTTCGTGTGGTGCTGATGATTAGCTGGCGGCTGAAAGAGTTTAGGGTGTTGGGAGAGAGCCTGGGGAGGGGGGCAATAGGGGTAGCTGACTTCCTTCTCGTTATTGGCTGGTGAAGTGAGTGGGGGTGGTGCGAAGGTCCTGCAGCTGCCTGGGATTGGAGGATGCTGGAGTGAGTGACAGACAGGGGGGCGAGCTGCGCGACCAGCGGTTTGTTTTTCGGAGCGTTCCTGAGGTGGAGAACGGTGGCCGGACCGAGCGACTGCTGGACTGAGGGACTGGTGGGCGGGCGGGCCGAGCGGCACTGCCGACACCGGGCTGGGCCAAGCCCGGGAGCGCCCGGGATGTAGCGGGCCACCCTGCCCATGCCACAGCGCCCGGCTGCGGGCGGAGCCGGAGCCGGAGCCTGGGGAGGCGGCGGGGGCCCTGAGCGCAGCCCGCGGCCCCCGCGCGGAGCCAGGCCCGCTGCCGTCCCCGCCGCCCGGGCCCCCGGCATGCAGCCCCTGCTGCGGAGGTGACACTCCTGGGCTCGAGCCGCCGCCGCCATCGCCACCATGGGTGAGTGTCGCCACCGCCCCGGCCTGTGCCCGCGCTGCCTCGCGACGCCCCGCCCCGGTTGGAGGGGAGGAGAGCCCTGGGCCGCCGCCTGACAGGCATGGACAGCTCGCCCAGCCCCGGGCTGCGGACGGTCGGCCCCCCGCCCACCCGCTTGCGGCGCCGGGGCCGGGTTTCTGGCTCCCGAGGCCCTCCGGGGCTGCCCCGCCGGCCGAGCCCACTAGGCAGCCCTCTTTCCGGGAGGCGCGGAAGGCGCATCCCGAGGAGGAGGAGGAGGCGGAGGCGGCGGCGAGACCCAGGGCCAGTGCTCCGCTGGGCAGCCGGCTCCAGCCTCAGCGAGCCGGCCCTGGAGCCCGAGGGAGGGGGAGCGAGAGCGCAGTGTGGGGCCCGGGTTGGAGGCTGGTGCAGGCCCAGCTGCTGTTGTGTCTTTTCCTTGATTTGCTTTTTTTTCCTGCCTGTGTCATTTCCTTCCCTTTGCTCACATAGGCCAGCCTGTGAGTTCCCGGGGCTTGCTTTCGAGTCCTGGTGCGCGCCCCAGCGCAGGGGGAAGGGCGTGCGAGGATCGGCTGCGAAGTGATTAAACTCGAATCTCTGTTATCAACAGCGTGGTTGAGAAATGCGTGCTCCACGCAGATTGCAGAAGGTTAGGAATGTAGGGTGCTGCAGATTATAGTTCTTCCGCTGCTTTTTGAAAGATTCATTTGTGGTGTTTTACGTCTATTATTTTTCTCTTGTGATATTCCTGAAAATTATGTAACTTTTGAAAGAAACATTTGCTACAGAAAAGATTCTAGGAAATCATTTCCTTTTTGTCAATATTTGCCGTTTTAGCTGGAAGATGTAATCTAAGAAAAGCTGATATTGTCTTCCACACGCAGCACTTGAACTAGATTTCATATCCTTTTTAGTACTTAACAAATGACCATTGGAGCAGATTAAGGAATAGACGAGACAGGCGGTGTAATACTGTTGTCCCCATTCACAAGAATTATTAAAAGGGTGAACTTGAGTGAAAAAGGATTCTTTGCAAAACCATTCATTGCTTCTCCGCAGTGTCCCATGTGAAGAGGGAATGTTAATATTTGCTTTGCCCTAATAATCAGGTCAAGTTATTAGGGCATTTTGTAGGTTAAGTGTGTGCTGTGTCACCATTGGTTAGATATTCATTTATGACCCATCTCCACACTCTTTGAATGAATTGCCTTGTTCTGTTTCATGCTGTCCCTCAAACAGTATAGGAAGGGTTTATTTGTTTGCTGGGCTTGTTGTTTCTTTCCAATTATGTTCTTTAAAAGTTCTTTCTCTTCTAGGGAATGTCTCCCATGAGAGTTAAACATATAAAGGAATCCAATAAGGCCTGATGTTCAAATATATAATTCTACAAACATTTTTTGAACATTTACTATAAATGGGGCACAGAATTATTTTTGTCTTCCCAAGGCTTTAAATATTTATAGAATTTGAACTAATCTTTGAATTGATTTATGAACCTATATTATAATAGTTAGTCTTCTATAAGTCTACTCTTGTCCTGTGTGGAAGCATTAAGTCCAAAAGGGGTTATGAAGAACTTGAGGTGTTCACACTTTTCAAAACCAGTAAGATTGTCCAGATGTGAGGGCTACATCTCATTACCTAAAATAGATATACGAACCTGTTTTCAAGACATTTTTAAAAAGTTTAAGTGTCTGAATTATGGGGAGGAAAGGAACTATATAGGTAATTTCAGAGTCCCAAAGGTAAAGGACCAGGAACTTTTAATTTGTCCTTTTATCAGTTTTACATTAAAAAACTGAGACTGTGAAGAGGGGAATTAACTTGTCTGGTGGCAGCAATACACTGGACAAGCCAGTTTAAAAACCACTGCCCTGGCTCTTTCTCCCCTTGCCATTCCCTACCTCTTTCTTTTCTGTAGATGATCTTAACACACTGTGAGAGGTAGTATTGAGTTTTCTAGACACCGGGCTCTTTCATTTGTTTTGTTTAGAGCTCAGCAAGGTTATATGTACATAGACACACACTCTCTCTGAAATACTAATTTTATTTTGGTGATGTAAATGATGAAAACTCATCCCCAGTTAGTTTGCTTTGGTTGTAGTTCTAAATAAACCAGCAAGGAAGAGGCCCTGGGTTCAATCCCCAGCACCAAACAAATAAATGAAATAATTTGATGAAAAAGAAACATAGATTCCTTAATATCTTAGTTACACTTGTTGAACTCCATCCCAGTGAGGAAAGGACTAAGACTAATTTGAATACCCTGCCCTGCAGGTTCTTTTGTTAATAGTCATATTTTCTTGAGCTGTTCTATGCCCCAGACTCAAGCCTGTTTGGCAACTTGTATTGTTAATAAAAACAGGTCAGATTTTATATTGGTTATTAGCTCCAGTAAATTTCTAGTGGAAACTATACTTTGTAAATAACAAAAAATTCTTCTTTTTACTTTGATACCATGCTATGTAACTATTAAGAAAAAAAAAATGGGATTGACTGGTTGTTATTTCTTGGTTACCGTAGAATTCCCTCCCAGTTTTAGTAATTGTAATGGCAAGTGCTGTTAATAATACCTGAGACTAATTCACTAGTGTTTATTTGGTGTTTTTATAAATACAATCTGAAACTTAGTGGAATGTGTTACTGAAAAACATGTAATAACTTGGAAATATTAAGGAAAATATAGTGAACTAAGTATAGGATTAAATAGTCTGGTTCTAGTCGCTGATTTGATGTCAGAATCATGGTGACTGTTACAGAGTCTGTGTCTCTAGGGTTCCAAGGCTGTTGGGAGCTCCCTGGAAGACCAAATTCAATTTAGTTTGGCTAGAATATGATCACCTGTGTAGACTCAGAATGGTTATTAACTTTTGATTGAAACTTGAATTATAGCCAGGCGTGGTGATGCATGCCTGTAATCCCAATGACTCAGGAGTCTGGGGCAATTTAGTGAGACCCTCAACAAATTAGCAATATGCTGTCTCAAAATTAAAAAAGAAAAAAAAATACTGGGGATGTGACTCAATGATCAAGTGTCCCTGGGTTCAATCCCCAGTACCAAAAAGAAAGAAAGAAAACCTTGAATTGCAGTTTCACAAATCAACATAACATGATTTGTGATATTTTTACCATGTCTTAACGTGATTTCTAACATTTTTTAAAACTGACAATTGGATTTTAAAACTGAATTTTAAGCATTTATAAAAAAGTAATAATCCATCCATTAAGTGCTACTTTGGTGGACACACAGATGATAAGAATCAATTCTGGTTCTATATAAGCTATCCATTTATTGTTTTGCCCATTTGTCAAGTGTTTCCTATGTTCCAGGTGTAATATTAAGCCCTGTACCTGCATTATTCTGCTCAAGAAGTTATAGTTAGATTAGATGAACCAAAAACATATAAACAATACAGGTTGAATATTACTGTTTTTTTTTTTTTTTTTTTTAACTCCAAAACACTGGGATCAGAAGTGTTTAAAATTTCAGAGGTTTTGGGTTTGGGAATATTTGCATGGCATTTACTGGTTGAACATTCCTAACTCATTTCAGATTTTGGATTAGGGATGGTTAACCAGTAAGTGCAACAAAAAAAATATAGGTACTTTGTCAAAAGTGTGTAAAGATTTGCAAGAAGGAGAGCTCAGTTCTGTAACTAATGGTTTAACCACACAATCCTATAGCTTCTAGTTTTTTAAGTTAGTTTTTTCAAATATTAAAATATAAAGGTGATACATAGTATTTCTTTTTATGAGGAAGCAGTGGTTTTCTTTGTAATATGTATTTAAAATTTTTGAACTGTAAATTAATGTCAGATGCCTGTTATATATCCTAGAAACAGAAAAATAAACACCAGAATTTAACTTTGAGATCTAGCAAAGTTTCAACCATGTTGTTGAAGGAGAAAAATTTGTGAACTGAGGATGGGGACTTTTTGTACATACTTGTTATAAAATGACGTTTGCTTGGGTATGGACAGGGTGGAGACACTGGAAATATGTGAAATGTCATGAAGAGAAAGAGTAAAATCTGACTCAGGGACACTCTGAAGCATAGGCTGTCCTGGGTTGAGCACTGTGATCAGATAATCTGGCAGAGCTGGGTAGAGCCTTGGCAAGATGAAGAAATAACATCATTAGTTAAGTGAAAACAAAGATAAAAATATTACTTTGGGGATTTGTATATATGGAAAAGAGAGAGTGTATGGCATAGTAATCAGACATCTTGCCAGATGACAGTGTTTATTGGAGGACACTGTGCATCTGGCAACTTTTCTGTATTTTTAGCTAGGAAAACTCTTACATGGGAAATGTCTTAAGACCCTTCTTTTAGATAGAAGTAATATCTCAATCTGGAAGGATGACTTCCTGCTGGAGCTAAAAAGAGGAATGTGTTGTTTGGCAGCCCCCATACCCTAGGTCAGGGTTTAAGAGAAGAAAAAGTACATGCTGCTGGGAAATTATGGATACCTGTCTACTTAAAACTGTTTAAGACTTTCCACTTTGTAAGCCTGAACTCTGATTCTTGTTTTATATATGGCTTCTTTTGTATCATCTATGAATGCTCCTCCCTTTCCCTTCATATGTTTCTTATTCTTCCTCCTGTACCTTCCTTTCCCCCTCCCCCCTTCTCCTTTTTTGGAGTCTGGGTACTGGGCCTCACACATGCTAGCAAGTGCTCTACCACTGCACTGTACCCCCACCCCTTTTTTATTGTACTTTGGGACAGGGTCTTGCTAAGTTGCCCAGGCTAGCCTCAAATTTGTGATCTTCCTGCCTCAGCCTCCTGAGTTGCTGGGATTTTAGACATGGGCTTAACTGTTTTTTGCATTTAAGATTTATGCGTGTACCTGTGTGTTTTAAACTGCTGGGGTTAGAACCCAGGGCCTTGCTCTATAGCTGACTTATATGCTCAACTTCAAAAAGCCAACTGCTTCTCTCTTTTTTTTTTTTCCCTCTTTCTTTTCCTGCAATGCTAGGGATTAAACCCAGGGACTTGCACATGGTAGGCAAGTGCACTACTGAGCTACATCCCCAGCCTTGGTTAATATTTTTTATAAACTAATGTTTGTGTGGTGTTTATTCTTTTACCCTTAGAATTGAAATACTTTCAAATAGCTTTTATAAATTTCTAATGGGGCTAGAATATAGCTCAGCAGTAGAACACTTGCCTAGCTTTTATGAAGCCCTGTGTTCAATCCCCAGTACCCTAAAAACAAGCAAAAGAATAAAACATTCTAATATATAAAATATGATAAATATTCATTAAATGGTTATTGTTAATGATTAATAAATTTTCAGGATTAAATTTAAGTACTAAGGTAGATTAAGTAGCCTCCAGTTTTTTTCCACTGACCTGTTCCTACTGATGATAATAATAGCCAGCATTTTTTTTTTTTTTAGTATTACTAAATGTTAGGTACCATGAGAAGTAATTTATAAGTTCATTTGTTCTTTTTTCTTTCTTCCTGATTTTTAATTTTCACAGCACTCTGTGAAATAATGCTTTTATTACCTCCATTTTACAGATGAGGAAATTGAGGTTTAGGGAGAATAAGTTTTGTTTATTTAGGAATATTACACTGAAGGGGTGCAAATAATTCAGATAAAATCACAGTCAAAGAAGAAATGCCTAAAAGAGCTACTTGATTTCCTTCCTATCTTTATCCATGTCCTCAGTTTGAAGTATCTGTTGAAGAACTATTTTGCTTCTAGTAACTTTGACTTTTACATAAAAACAGGTTCTATAACCTTGTTTTACTTGTGTCAGGTGATAGTGTCAAACCATTCCTTAGTGTGTTCTCAGCTCGAAAACTACCAAACAGGTTTATCCCATTAAGCATTGTTGGGAGTTGGTTAGCTTTCTGGAGATGGAATTTGTCAACCCGATAAACCAGCTCTTATAATAGCATCATCTGATACAGAATTAGAAATAATTCTGCCAGTCATACTTGTGGATTTGACTCAAAAAGTGTGTTTTATTCACATCCCTGTTTGTTCAATATAAAAATTCAGACAACTGAAATCTATACCCCCACCCCTGCAACCTCTCATCTCTCTCTCTCTCTCTCTTTTTTTTGCATGCCAGAGATCAAAGCCTGGGTCTTATGTGTGCTAGGCAAGCACTTTAACACTGAGCTATTTTTGAGATTTAAAATCTTGGTTGTAAGAATTAAAAAAACAAAAACCCAAGATAGTCCCCCCACTGCTCCTACCTCTAAGCTATATCCTCAGTCCAAAGTTCTTTTTCTCTAAGGAGCATATAAAGAAATTGCTAGAAAATATAAAATAGTGATGGGACTTATGTGTTTTAATTTTGACTAATGTCTTTTTGGAGATACCCACTTCCCATTTGGTGTCCCATGTGAATGCTTTCAGTACTATAACTGTGTCACCCTTTACAAATTTTTGTATGTGTTTTGAAGTGGAATCGTAGAGAAGCTACTCTTCTTATATTTTTCTTGCAAGTTTTAAGTCTAATTTTACTTTTCTGGATAGACAAAAACCTCTTTATAGGCACCTTTGTCCTTCCTTTCCTTTACCTCCTCTGAGGTGTGGTGGGCCTCTAAGCAGAGTAGGAAGAAGGGAGAGGCAAATAGTATGGGAGAAGAAATTGGAATGATGCTGTGTTTTCCTTTTCATTGGGGTATTAGAATATTTCCAAGGGACAAACAGAAGATAGGCACTCTATTTGGGAGTAGTCTTTTGCACTTGTTTCTTTTAAAGTTGTGTCCCAAGTCCCCAAGTGACTCACTTGACACCAAAGTGTAACAACTCATCCCCCATATCCCTTCCAGAGCAACAGATTTAATTATTTTCAACCTCTAAATGTTAATTGAATGAATAGAAACCTCGTGAAGGACCTAGGAGAATTTTGCAAAAGTTAGAATTGGGCTGATTTGGGTTCTGCTTTTGCTCAGTTGTTTTCAGGGCATGAGAACTCCAGTAATTTATGCTATTTCAAGGAAAAGAGATTAAAAGTAATGCCAGTAAGGTAGAGACAATGCATTGCTTGGTCAGGGAAGAAAAACAATAGAACTGCCCTTTGACTTTCCTATAGGAAGCAGAAGGTCTGTAAACTTTGTAGAGTTAGGGGGCCTATATTCAAATGCAAGGCTTGTAAAAAAAAAAAAAAAAAAAAAAAAACAAAAAAAAACCTCTGCTCCAAGTAGCTACCTGAAGTCCTTGTTTGGTACCTTTTTAAGATTTGCTCTCCTACATATGATGCTTTAAGAATAGGTCTGGGACTGACTGTGTCCCATACTCAGCTCTCTCTGAATTTATCTTTTCATTAATACCCTGTTACACATGTGTGCTATGTTTTTTTTTTTTTTTTTCTCTTTTTTGTGGTACTGGGGATTGAACCCAGGGGCATTCTACCACTAAGCTAGGTCCCCAGCCCTTTTTATTTTTATTTTAAATCAGGATTTCATTAGCTCAGGCTGGCCTTGAGCTTACTATCCTCCTTCATCAGCCTCCCAAATTGCTGGGATTATAGTTATGTACCACCTGTGCCTTGGCTCCAACTTTGCATCTGTTTTTCCTGTTAAGTTTTTCTAATACTGGACAAATTGCTCTTTTTTAGTATCTCCCTTAGTTGCAATCAGTTGGCAAATACTGCTGCCAGATTTTTGACTGGAGCGCTCCTAAAAATTCGTTAAAATTTAAATTGTCATAATCTGATCTCATTTATCTACTTTAGTGAGGCATCTGCTGTAGTGATTGTTGTTACTGGGTCTGTCATTTTACCTAGGCAGAACCCCCTGAGTATTAGTTGTATAATTTATGGAAGTGCTTTGCTGATCTCTGTTTTAGTCCCTTAGCCCATGTGCTCTTTTTCATTGCAGATGAACAGGAGGCATTGGACTCGATCATGAAGGACCTGGTGGCCCTCCAGATGAGCCGACGTCCCCGTGCGTCTGGATATGAGACCATGAAGAACAAGGACACAGGTCACCCAAATAGGCAGGTATGTGTGGCCTTAACAGATTTGTTGGAGAGGGATTTTTCCAATGGGAAATATTTGATAAGTTAAGGCCACTCTACTAACAGCCTTGAATTCTGTGGTCCTTTCCCTTCACAGTCTGTTAAATGGTAAATGATATATATCAACCAGATGTGAGTCTATGACCTGAAGTTCCAGAGCCTTGTGCATAGCATTTCATTTATAAAGAATAAAAATAGCTGGGTGCAGTGATGCACATCTGTAATCCCAGTGGCTTGGGAGACTGAGGCAGGAGGATCTTGAGTTCAAAGCCAGCCTCAGTAATGGCAAGACACTAAGCAACTTAGTGAGACCCTGTCTTAAATAAAATACAGCTGGGGATGTGGCTCAGTGGTTGAGTGCCCCTGAGTTCAATCCCCAGTACCAAAAAAAAAAAAAAAAAATGAATGAAAATAATTATTTTACTTATTATGGGGAGAGTATTCATACAATTTTTTTCCTTTACTGATTATTTGGCCTTAGTTCAGATTCATGCTTCCTAACTCAGAAGTATTTTAGAGTATACCTTAGAGTATGTATTCAGAGAAAATTAATTTTATGTAAAACATAATTAGGAAGGGAAATTTCATTCAAATGTTACATAAGTACTTGGGACACTGAGCCAGGAAGATGGCAAGTTCAAGGATAGCCTCTGCAACTAGCAAGACCCTATTTCAAAATAAAAGGACTGAGGATGTATCTCAGTGGTAGAGTACCCCTTGGTTCAATCCACAGTACCCCAGAAAATAAATTAAATTTTTTTTTAAATTTAAAAATGCCACATAATATATTCTAAAGGCAACAATGAATGACTTGTTGTTGTTATTATTTATAGTTGTTTCCTATTATTGACTCATAATATATTTTTGAGATAATATTTGTTTTATTGAGAGTCCTGTGCTTCTTCAGAAAAACATTGCCTATTTTTGTTAACATTTAAACCTGTGTGCTGTTGGGAATCTTCTCACCTCTAGTGTCATCTAGTGTCCTATTTCCTGGGTACTTTGGCCTGCGGAGAGGAATGAATGGATGGGGAGCTTTCCTCCCTAGTGGGTATCACCAGTGCTGTATCTGATGGTGTTGCACATGTTTGATGAAAATTTGTCCATGATATCCATTCTTTCATGATCTAACCTCTTCTCTCATTTGCATCTTGTCTACCAAGTCTTCAGAAGTATCCTTGGTTCCTAGAGAAAGCATAAGCATAAGGCTCTAGGATTTTTTCTATCTGTGGTCTTGCCTCCTAGAGTATTTCCTGCCTTTAGGAATTCTAAGGGCCCCCCCACCCCCGGGGGGAGGTGGAGAGGATTATTTTTGTTTCATATTATTAATGGAGAGATCACTTTAGAAAGCTTTCATTGTAATTATCTTACAGAACTGAGCTAGGAACAGATTAGGACCATTCTTCTAATATTTTCATACATTATTCTGTCTAATTGTGTGGGTTCTCCTTGTTGTAACTTATTTGTATTCAAAGCCACTTTTGGAAGGAGCATTTTACCAGAATTGAGTTCCCTCCCCCAGGCTTGAGCCTAATGACCTCACTTTCCTTCCTGTCTTCCTATGTGGAGTTTGCCTGCGAACACTGCTCCAGTTAGCTGATCTTTTTCCATACTGAACTATGGGCGTAGATATCAGTTAGTGGGTGAAAAGGGGAAGCTGTTTTGAGCTGGAAGACCCATATGGACTGAGGGAAAAGGGAGTGAAGTAGTCCCTGATAGTTCCTTAACAGGAATTACCTTTTAGGAATCATTCTGTTTAGAGGCTAAAAGCTATTATAAAAGAAATCTTGATTTTTTTTCCCCCCTATGTCTGCTGTTATGTTATTGGAGTGAAGTCAGTGGTTGGGAAAGTTGTATAAAGAATTGACTATTTTTTAGAAATTAATCTTCATGGGTACTGGCTCTTTGCACCTATAATTTACTTGAGTAATGTCACATTTTTTTTCTGTTATGTGGAGGATGCAAATCATTAACCTCAGTTTTTTTGTTTTTAAAGAAAAAACACAACAGCAGCAGCTCAGCCCTTCTGAACAGCCCCACAGTAACAACAAGCTCATGTGCAGGGGCCAGTGAGAAAAAGACATTTTTGGTAAGGACCTGTATTACCTGTTAAAGCTGAAATGTGCTTTTAAATTTGCTATTCATTCTAAAAGAGTGAAATTCATTTCCCAGATAAGTTGTTTTAGTGAATTTGTAGGGACCATTGGTTCCATGTTCTGTGCCTCTAATCATTTCTCACAACAGTATTCATAAACAGCCTCTCTCAGTACTAATAAACTTCCTGGGATGACAGAAATGCTTTAATATTTGTGCTGTCCAATATGGTAGCCACTAGCCACATGTTCTGTTGAGCAACTGACGAACTAAGTTTTAAATTTTACTTATTTTTAATTAAGTTAAATAGTCACATGTGGCTGGTGATTATTTGAGAGTAAAACTTTACATACTATGTAAAGTATTGTTGATTTTTTAAAAAGGAAATTAAGTCTGTGCTTAGAGATGGTAGAGATTCACTGGTGCCTTCCATATTTCTACACAGGTCATGAGTTTCTATAAATTATTATAAGTTCATCAATGGGAATCCTATCTAATGAAATTCTATTCTTTGGAGAATGTGAAGCTGTGACTCTAACATGACTGTTTTTGAAATTAAAGCTCAAGTTTTTATGCAATATTAGGTAAAAAAACAAAAAGTGTCAAGATGACTTTTCCCTTTAAGTCAAGGATGTAGAATGATCTCTTCTGAGAAGCCTAGTAGCTTTTCACCAGGAGAGAGAGTCTTCAAAAATCTTTAAAAAAATTTTTTTTTAGTTGTAGATAGACCTTTATTTATTCATACGTGGTGCTGAGAATCGAACCCAGTGCCTCACACGTGCCAGGCAAGTACGCCACCACTGAGCCACAACCTCAGCCCCTTCAAAAATCTTGAAAGCAGAAAGACAGTGCATTTATAAAAGAGAGAAGGTGAAATGGGGGTGAGGGGAAATGCATGGGGGAGAAGTATTGACAGTTTACAATTTAGTGTAATGAAAATCACGGGGGTGGGGAGTAGGGGGAAGCTGGGGTTGTGGCTCAGCGGTAGAGCGCTCGCCTAGCACATGTAAGGCTCTGGGTTTGATCCTCAGCACCACATAAAAAATAAAATAAAGGTGTATATACATATTAAAAAAAAACTACCTGGAAAGTGGACTTGGGACTTTACAATTTACAGAGTAAATTAATGTTTGTTATTGTTGTTTATTGTTAGTTTAGGCTTAGGATAGGATGAAATAGCTGTTTTCATTACAAATTTTTTGCCAGAATGTCCATGCTTAAGAAGAAAGAGGAATGAAAAATCACTGCCTAATTTAAAGAGCTAAGAGATGCCAAACTGGGCTAAGAAATGTCAAATTGGGCTAAGGATTCAAATTGCAGAATTGCAGTTGAAGGTAACCAAGTATTTTGGCTAGTGGGAAAGGTTGTTTATTCATGAGTGGAATGATGTTGGCAGAAGCAAACAGCTCTTCAGTGTGCAAATGGCAGTGCTGGTTACAAGGCCAAGTTGAGACTGGCACAGCCTCATGGGGCTCAAGCTTGGCACGGCAAAGAAAATCAGAGGTAGGTAGGTTCATTGATAGAAATGTTTGGGGGCTGAGGCCTGGAAGAACTGGGAAACCTAACTCAATATCTCTGATTGGCAGGACTTAAGACATCCTCTTAAGTAAATAGGGTTGGTAACTAATTGAAAAAGAATGTGTCTGAGAACAAATAAACATTCTGAGCCACTGTAGAAGTACTGTGGGCAATGAGATGCTCAGCTGTGAACGATTGGCCGGGAGGCTAGATTTGTGTTCTCTTTATTCTCTCTTCTATACATTAGGTCCCTGGAAGCCTACAGCATGGTTAGAGCTGGCTGAATATCTTAGGTGTATGGCATATCAGGTGTGATTGGCGCCTGTGGATGGTTTTGCAGGTCATGATATGTAAAATTCTCTCAGCTGGTATCCACTCACAGTGAGTACTCGCTGCCAGCTCAGTGGAGTAAAGAGAGCACTGGCCTAGAAGTCATAGAATTGTTAATCATCTGTTAACAAAGGATTTTACGATTTACTGAGTACTTTCTACAATGATAGTTAACAACATCAGCAGTTGTAAACATGTATAATATTTTAATGTTTACAGAACTTTTTATTTTATTTTTTTATTTTTAGTTGTTGATGGACCTTTATTTATTTTTATATGGTGCTGAGAATTGAACCCAGCGCCTCACACATGCTAGGCAAGTGCTCTACCACTGTGCTACAACCTCACCCCATACAGAACTTTTACACAAAGATAATTGAGTAGAACCAGGTAACAAACACAGATCTTCTGACTCTTAGTCACATTAATTTTACCAAATTTAAGTTATATAACCTTTTGGAACCTCAGTTTTTCCATCTGATATATAGACATAGTATCATATTGTGTTTACCTCATAAAGTTGTGGGTAACATGGACAGAATGTATTTTGTACATTTTATTTTATTTTTTTATTTTTTTTACAATTCAACAAAGCAGAATAACATGTTTATTATTTTAAGTTTTATATATAACTACCCCAAACATTAACAAATGGCTAAAATAATGTCTTTAAAAAGAATAGGGTTAATGAGGAGTAGGGTATCTATTGTTCTATATCCTGACTTTCTCTGTATTACGGATTAGTAATTATGTGCAAAATTAACTTGATAATAAAATTTCAAAAATATTAATTTGAAGATTTTTAGCAAAGATTTCCAAATTACATAAATGACTTCTTTGATCAACTTTTTACTTTTCATAGTCATTCTCACCCCAGTTTTTTTTTGTGTGTGTTTTTACTTTCTTATCATGTAACATTCATTAACATTCTGCCCCTTATTGTTAGTTATTTATTCAAATATCCTTTCACTTTATTCTCTGCATATCCTTACAAGTCACAAAAAGTATATTTATAATCTTCTGCGCCATATAAAATGAATACCCAGTTAAATGAGTAGTTGATTATAAAGTAAATCATATTCTAAAGCTTTGTGAAAATTTTGAACAGTATGCTTATCACGTATCATTTGAAATTTATATGGTTTCAACAGAGATGAGTAAGATTTTAATATGGGAAAATTGCATTTTTAGAAAACCTCTATGTGGCACCTTTTAAACTACATCCATAAAAGCCATGTGAAATAGTAAGTTCATGGCAAAAAAGTAGTGACATTCAGTTGTCTGATTTACTCTCTTTTATCGAAATCAACTGAAGAAAATTGATAATTTCACTTGTCATTTTATTTTTTTTTAATTTTTATTTATTTTATTTTTTTTTTAAATTTTTTATTGTTGGCTGTTCAAAACATTACATAGTTCTTGATTATTTTGTACATTTTAAAACAAACATATAAATGTGAAGTTGTAGCTGGGTGGTGTGGAACACGCCTATAATCCCAATGGCTTGGGAGGCCGGGACAGGAGGATCTTGAGTTCAAAGCCAGCCTCAACAGTGGTGAGGCGCTAAGCAACTCAGTGAGACCCTGTCTTTAAATAAAATACAAAATAGGACTGGGGATGTGGCTCAGTGGTCAAGTGCCCCTGAGATCAACCCCTGGTACCAAAAAAGTATAAATGTGAAATTGTAGTGATTACATGACTTCTATTATGTTCTAGTTCTGTAGGTGTGAACTTTGGGGAAACAGTTTCTAAACCAAAACTATGCATACTGTTTTGGAACTGAAAGTTCTAAGTTTTTCTACCTTTATTGAATTGTCATTATCAATTATTTGATTGATGGCCTTGTGCAAACTTCTGGATCTAGTCCAATTTTAGAAAACTCCAGTAAAGGAAGAAATAGAATCTTTATTTCCATGATTCTGATTTTCCTTGAATCTTATCAAGATGGCAGGTAGATGCTCCATCAGAGCCCAGAGTCTGGATCTGACTCTCTAGATAGTCCACTAGCGGGTCCTTCTGAATGGAAAAGCTGCCTTTTTTGTGGCAGAAGTAAGCAGGGCAGACCCTTGGCTATCAGTTCTACAGGAAGAGAATTCCAGGAGCTGTTCCTCTAACAGGGTCGAGAGACTGCCTTTTGCTTTTACCATGATAGATCTGGCTCTTCAGGACTTCCCTTCTCTTTCAAGGGTTGTTGATAAGACGGCTGGCCAGTTTGAAAATAAGACATAGCAGCACAGAGCCTGGTGTTTTTTTTTTTTTTTTTTTTTTTTGTTGTTATAAGGTTGGTTTATAATCATCTCTTCCGCTGATCTCTTCTGACTTTTCTGAGTTACATATACAAATAAAATTTTTATTTTTGTTGCCCTTTTCTTTCATTTATTTACAATCTCTGGCAAAATAAGGACTTCAGTTCCAAAGATGGGGGAAGCCATCAAAGGTATTCAGCAAATACAGGAAGAGGGAGCAATACAGAATCAGAGAGAGGATAAGACAAATAATGACTAACCGAGATCTTTGCCAGAACAAACTAGTTCACAAACCTTTGTTTAATAAACAGTGATTTTTTTTTTTTCTGGATTCTCAAGAGTTTTTTTGGATTACATGTTCACATATCAGTCCAGACTTTGAGAAATTTGCGTCTTCGTAAATTTGGTGTTACCGGTGACATCCATTGCCCCTGCTGCTTCCTGAATCTGTAGCTCAACTTTGAGGCCTGCCCTGTCCCTTTTCAGAGTGTGACCCTCACTGTTACCCTTACTGATTAACTGGTGAACAGGGGACTTGAATTTCCTAAACCTGAATCGTTATACTAATTTTCTTCCTTTTTTTTTGGGGGGGGGGTTGTTTGTGGGGAGATACTGGGGATTTAACCCAGGGTTGATTTACCCCCCTGAGCTACCTCTCCAGTCCCTTTTATTTTTTATTTTGAGGCAGTCTCACTAAGTTGCTGAGTCTGCCCTCCAAACTCTTCCCAGTGCCTCTCGAGTTACTGGGTAATAGTTATGCACTACTCTGCCAGCTCCAGAACATTTTTTCTCAGCTATGGCACCTCTATTAAATTTAACATATGAGTATAGTCCAGCTTCCTAAACACATAAAAGAAATGTAAGTTATAGTCCCTGAACCCTAGGATTTATGCATTCTTACTGGGAAATGAAGAATACATAGAAGAAAGGCAGGAAGACAGGCAGGAAGGAAGGAAGGCAGGAAGGCAGGCAGGCAAGAAGGAAGGAGAGCAAGCTGGAAGGAAGGAAGGCAGAAAGGAAGGCAGGCAAGAAGGAAGGCAGGCAGACAGGAAGGCGGGAAAACTACTGTAGTGTATGACTGTACCTAATCAATTATATGGTCCCAAAAATGAGTGCTATGGGAAACCAGGAAAGTGAAAGGTGTAAACTTGAGCCAGAAGAGCTATGGAGTCATTTCATATGGAGGTGGCACTTGAACCAGTCTGCAAAGGTTGTGTAACAGTTAGGTGGAAAGAAGGAAGAGTGGCACTCTAGGTCAGGAAACAGTTTGTTAGAGGCTAGAGGAAGGAATAAATATGGCAAATTTCAGAAAATAGAGTGAGCATTGACTGGCTTGAGGGGAGTTCCTTAGAGAACAAATAATATGCAGTGGTTAGGTAAACAGAATGAGTGTAAATCCCAGAGGATTTCAAATGGTGGTGGAGGATTTAAACTTTATTTCATAGTTGTGGGTATCACTGACTATTATTTGAACAAGGAAGGGACACCATGAAAGAGGTGATTAAGATAGTTGGGGCCAGGTATGATGGTACATGCCTGTAATCTCAGTGTCTTGGGAGGCTGAGGTGGGAGGATGGTGAGTTCAAAACTTAGTGTGGCCCTAAGCAACTTAGTGAAACCTTGTCTCTAAGTAAAATACATAAAGGGCTGGAGATGTGGCTCAGGTTAAGCACACCTGGGTTCAATTACTGGTACAAACAGAAGATACTTGGAACTGTAGAGGAAATGTAGAATGGGTAAGAAGTGGGGAACTGAGAAGCACAGAGGTAGCCTTCAGAATCCAGTATCAAGAGGTGACGTCAGAAAGAATGGGAAGCAGAATCTCTTATCAAAGTCTTTTTTTTTTTTAAGAGAGAGAGAGAATTTTTTAAAATATTTATATTTTTTTAATATTTATTTTTTAGTTTTCGGTGGACACAACATCTTTGTATGTGGTGCTGAGGATCGAACCCTGGTCGCACGCATGCCAGGCGAGCGCGCACCGCTTGAGCCACATCCCCAGCCCTCTTATCAAAGTCTTTTGAAGGGAGAAATTGGAAATTGCTATCTGTCTGTGAGCAGGGAAAGGAAGGAAAGGCTCAAATAGAACCCAGGTTTAGCTGAGAGAACAGAAGTACCAACTTAGAAATAGTGATACTGAGAAGGGAGATTCATTTAAGAGGGTAGTTGATGTAGACATATGTGGCTAGGTTAAGTGTGAGATTGCAGTGGGGAGAAAAACTGAGAGAGTGTGATGGGTGTGTGTGTGTGTGCATGTGTGTGTGTGTGTGCTTGCACATGTGCGCTAATTTTTGCAGGTCTACAGTATCTTTTTTTTAATATTTATTTTTTAGGTGTAGATGGATACAACACAATACCTTTATGTGGTGCTGAGGATCGAACCCAGGCCCCGCCCGTTCTAGGGGAGCGCTCTACCGCTGAGCCACAATCCCAGCCCCTACAGTATCTTTTTTTAATATTTATTTTTTAATTGTAGTTGGACACAATACTTTTATTTATTTATTTTTAGTGGTGCTGAGGATCAAACTCAGGGCCTTACACAGTGCTAGGTGGATACTCTGTTGCTGAGCCACAACCCCAGCCCCTCCACAGTATCTTATCTGCAATTCTGAAATGCGGAGAGTTCTGCAAACTGAAGGGTTTTTGTTTTTTAATTTCAAGCAAACTCATTTGGGAACAAAACTTGCCTGAGTGGATGCAGGGCTATTTATAATCTTTCTCTATTCCACTTATTATGAATATTCATATTTTTCACTGCAAAAATTAGAATAACTTAGATAAATAGTTTGTATTGTGTAACAAATGAACTATGAATCTCAGTGACTTAACATAATATGGCCAGTATGAGGAGGGAGAGGAAAGTGTTCCCCACAGTAACTTAGCAATTTGAGTTGAGAGGGTCCCTGCTGTCTTGGGATGTTAGACTGCCAGGAAAGAGTATAGAACTCAATTCTGTTTCTAGCTCTTGGTCAGAAATAGGCACAGTGTCCTAAACTAACTTTAGGAAATGCACAAGAATGTAGGAAATACTTAAGAGCATTCTGCCTCTCCAGTGGGAGTGCTGCCCGCCACTGACCCAGGGATGGGGGAGGTATCATGTGGTATGCAGAGTACACACCATATTAGTTCTCTAAGTCCTAAATGTGCATTTGGAAACACTTTGGCTGCAAGGATTTTGGCTAAAGGATAGTGGACCTTTCTTAGTTCTTAAGTATCAGGTACTATTCTAATTTGTATAATTGTGTAATTTAATTCTTTTGATAAATCTACATAAAAATACATGCTCTCATGATTCTTACTTTTCAGATGAAGAAATTGAGTCACAGAGAGGTTAAGTAATAAGTTAAAGGTCATACAAACTAGAGCCAGCATTTAAAGCAGGTGGTTTGACTCCACTGCTACATTTTAATAACTGCATATCTGCCTCAAATACATGGTAGGCAAATAAAGCTTTGATTCACAGATTGGGGCTGGACATAGAGATTTGAGAGTCTTTTATTTATAGGTTGACTTGATGAAATTTATCCCTACTGAGAAGAAAGTTGAGTAAAGAGGGAGAAAGCCAGAAACTGAAGATTTGAAGATTCATGGTCACATGGTGAGAGGGGTGAGAGAGGGCACGAAGAAGAGGAAACAGCAAAGAAGCAGAAGTAGTTAGTGTGCTAGGGGTTAGAGTGGTAGCAGGTTCCCAGAGGAAGAGTTGGCCACCAATGTAAAATACCCCAGAGAGGTTAAGGAGAATGGTTGGCAGGAAGGAATTGAACTAAGTTACCTTTATCTGAACCTTCTTTATCCATATTGTCAGCCTGACAGGAGAAACAGATTTAGGAATTTGGCAGATTTGGGTACACCATGTCATACATGGAAACCTGCATCTTGCTCTGGGATGGCTGTGGTATCATTAGACAAGGAATCTTTGTTTACACTATTTGCTAGTCACAGCCTTGGTTAGGCTGGAGTAGGAGTGATTTGTGGTTTGGAGCAAAAGTTTAATTCTCTCTCTCACTCTTTATTTTTGTACCAGAGATTGAACCCCAGGGACTATTAACCACTGAGCCACATCTCCAGCCCTTTTTTATATTTTATTTAGAGACAGAGTCTCACTGAGTTGCTTATGACCTCACTAACTTACTGAGGCTGACTTTGAACTCATGATCCTCCTGCTTCAGCCTCTTGAGCTCCTGGATTACAGGCATGCAACATCATGCTGGGCTTAATTCCCTTTCTAACTAACCTCATGTAGAAGCAATGCCCAAGTTATGACCCATAATGAAATAAATTTAGTTCCTTCAGTCCTATAAAGGAACTGAAGAGGTTCTTTCATATGTATGTCTAAATATCTTGTTGTTCCAGTTTAAGCATGAGAGCTATTATTATGTCTTTTTTAAACTATCATCTTATAAAATGAAAAAAAGAAGTAGATAAAAATCAACAAAAAACCTGAGGAAATCTGAATGAACTGTGAACTTAGTTAATACACGAATATTCGTTAATTAACTGTAACAAAAGGAAATGTGCCATACTAGCATAAAATGTTATTAAGGAAAGATTAATGTGGGGGGAGAGGAATATATGGGAAGTCTGCTTTATCTGCTCAATTTTTCTGTAGATCTAAAACTGTTTAAAAACATCTATTCATTAAAAAAAATAATAATGAGAGCTACATCAAGGTATGCCAGGCTATAGGCAGAATTGGTGTAAGGATATGGTAATCCACCTTCAGGGGAAGACAGGTGAGCACTGAGGATACTTCAGAATCCGTTGTGGGAATAGAGTGAAGCATGCCAGGGTGGACCATGCTTTGGAGGGATTGAACTCAGGGGCACTCAACCATTGTGCCACATCCCCAGCCATATTTTGCATTTTATTTAGAGACAGGGTCTCACTGAGTTACTTAGTGCCTCACCCTTGCTGAGTCTGTCTTTAACTCGAGATCCTCCCATCTCAGCCTCTCGAGCCGCAGGGATTATAGGTGTGTGCCACTGCACCAGCTTGAAGGTAACTTTTGTTATGGCAGCCCCTTAGCTTTTCAGGGAAGAAGAAAAGAAGACCGTGAAAAAACTGCTATCACTAATATAAATCTTGAATTCATATGGTAACTCCTCCACAGCACTGCTCCATCTTCTGGCTTTTATTTATATGTGTGTGTGTGCGTGTGTGTGTGTGTGTATGTATGTATATGTATGTGTGTGTGTATATATATATATATATATGCGCCCTTGTGTGTGTGGGGGCATGTTTACCTAGAATACAGATCCATAGGAGCAGCCTACCTTCCTGTTCTATCTCCTTTATCTCCATCTACCCATAATCTCAGCCAAAGGCTCCCCTCCTGGTTTCCCAGTTTGCTGCATGATTGTCTCCTGGTTCTGACTCCACTATTATGCCAGATATAGAGTTTTCCATCTCTTTCTTTATAAGTTCCAAAAAGTAAGTCACGTAACTTCCTTTGGTGTTCTTATTTATTTATATATTCCAGGAGTACCAGTGATTTAACTCAGGAGCGCTTTACCACTGAGCCTCATCCCCAGCGCTTTTTATTTTTTATTTTTGAGACAGGATCTTACTAAATTGCTTAGGGCCTTGCTAAATTCTGATCCTCCTGCCTCAGCCTCCTGAGTTGCTGGGATATAGGTGTGTGCCACTAAGCCCAGTGATAGTTTCCTTCCTCAGTACTTGCATTAAAGCCCTGCATCTGTGAGTGAAATAAACATTTACCTATGTGACACTTAAGTTGTAGCATAACATGGTAGTTAAGATAAGAGCTAGTCTTCCACAGATTTTTAAGCAGTGATAACTTGACCTTGGGGAGACTTCCTTAACCTTATTGTAACTCAATTTCTTCTGTAAAATAGGAATAATAATAATACCTATTGTGCAGATTAGTTTAATAAACATATAATATGCTTAGGACAATCTTGGTACATAGAAAATGCTCAAGCCAGGCATAGTGGCACACAAGTATAATACCAGCATTTTGGGAGGTTGTTACGGGAGAATTGCAAGATTGAGACCAGCCTCAGTAATTTAGCGAGACCATCTCAAATAAAAAATAAAAAAGGCTGGGGCTGCAACTCAGTGGCAAAGTGCCTATGGGCTCAATCCTTAAAGTTCAATAAGCTGGGTGAGGTAGCCCCTGCCTATATTCCAGTAACTGGGGGGAGACTGAAGCAGGAGGTTTGCAAATTTGAGACCAACCTCACTGATTTAGCAGACTCTGTCTCAAAATAAAACAAATTTTTTTTTGTACCAGGGATTAAACTTCAGGGGCACTAGACCACTGAGCCACATCCCCAGCCCTATTTTGTATTTTCTTTAGAAACAGGGTCTCACTGAGTTGCTTAGCACCTTGTAGTTGCTGAGGCTGATTTTGAACTTGTGATCCTCCTATTTCAGCCTCCGGATCCACTGGGATTACAGGCATGTGCCACTGTGCCTGCCCACTAAAACAATTTTTAAAAAAAGAAAACAAGAAAATGCTCAATAAATGTTAAAAATTATTGTGTTATTAATTGATAAAATGACTTATAGGTTATATGAAAAGAAAACATCAGGGCTGTATGTTTTGGGGATTTTTTTTGTTGTTGTTTGTTTGTTCTTATTTTTGTAGTACTAGGAACTGAACCCAGGGACACTCTCTCACTGAGCTACACCCACATCCCTTTAGTTTGAGACAGGATCTCACCAAATTGTTCAGGCTGGCCTCAAATTTGCAGTTTTTTTGCCTCAGCCTCCAGAGTTGCTAGGATTATGGACATGTGCCACTGTACCTAGCTCAGGGCTATATTTGAAGAGTTATCACATTACAGGCCTTGTCCCTCAAGGGAGCCTTGCTGTCTACTTTTTAGTACATGTACTTTCCAGGAATACTGAGATATTTGAGCCTCACTTTCCTTGTGTTTAAAATAATGGACTAGAGGATGGTATTCTTATATTCTAATTTAGTGATATAGTCTGGGTATCCTCTGGGAGGTTCCTAAGACTATTTCAGGGTCAAAACTTTTTATAATACTAGATGTTACTTGCTCTTTTCACCCTTATTCTCTTAAGAATATACAGTGCAGTTTTCCAGAGTAGCCATATATGTCATTGCAACAGAGTGAAAACAAAAACAAACATGAGAATCCAGCTGTCTTAGGTAAGGTGTAAAAGAGATTTGCATTTTCTCAGTATATTTTTTGGAAAATACTATTTTTAAGTAAAAATCTATATTAAGTATTAATATAAATATTATATTTAACAAAAAGTCTATATTTTTTTATTTTAATTGCTGTGTGTGTGTGGTACTGGGACTTAAACCCAGGGCCTCACACATGCCAGGCAAGCATTTTACCACTGAGCTACACCCCCAGTCTTAATTGCTACTTTTAAATGAATAAAAGAAATAAGATTGGGGCTAGGGATGTGGCTCAAGCGGTAGTGCGCTCGCCTGGCATGCGTGCGGCCCGGGTTCGATCCTCAGCACCACATACAAAGAAAGATGTTGTGTCTGCCAAAAACTAAAAAATAAATATTAAAAAAATTCTCTCTCTCTCTCTCTCTCTCTCTCTCTCTTTCTTTTAAAAAAAAAAAAAAAGGAAATAAGATTAAGGCTGGGAATATGGCTCAGTTGGTTGAGTGCTTGCCTTGCATGCACTAGGCCTTGGGTTCTAATCCCCAGCACTGCAAAAAAAAAAAAAAAAAAGATGTAAATTTTCTGAGCTTCTAATATGGTAAATGTCAATGGATATAATCCACAGAAACAAAAGTACTTTGGGGTCCTCAATAATTTTTAGGTGTAAATTAGAACCACTGTTTCAGTTGACCTAAAGCATTCTAGCCCCTAAAGGGAGAAAGGAGTTCTTTGTGTACTCTCCTATCTTTCAAGCCTTTTCTGTCATCTTTGATTTCTAAGTATTCTTCATCTTTTTAAATTTATTTTTATGGGTGCATTATAATTATACATAATATTGGGATTTGTTGTTGCATATTCATACATGCACATGATGTCTGTCTTCTTTAGATACTCTGAAGTCCTATTTTTCCCTCCCAAGCCACAATCTATTAATTTGTCTTGTCCATATAATTTTTATTCATTGAGCTTGAATTCTTTCTCTCCTTCATTTGTTATTTGATGGTTTCCTGATGATCATACTTTCCTTTTCTTCTTTCATTTTTTCCTTCTGTAATATCTTATCCCCGGCCCCCTTTTTTTTAGTTGTAGATGGACACAATACCTTTACTTTATTTATTCACGTATGGTGCTAAGGATCAAACTTAATGACTTACATGTGCTAGGCAAGCACTCTACCACTGAGCCCCAGTCCCAGCCCCACCTTTTCTGTCATTTTTAAAACGCCTTCTGCACTATCTCTTTCTTGATGTATTCTTTAACATTTTCGCACTTATACTTTCCCCTATTTCTGACATTTACACTCAGTTCTGTTCTTCAATCCACTCATCCATTTAGCAAATATTATTAAGCACAAATATTATATGCCACTCCCTTTGTTGGGCACTGGGGATTCAGAAACAAGATAAATGTGATCCTTGCCCTCCCAGAGTTCGCATGCTATCCAGCATAGTTACTTCAGATAGATCTGGGGACAGTTTCTAAGGTAATTTGTATAGGGTCTTACTTTATTCCCACTAGGTTAGCCTTGGTAGAATCATGTGAAATCCATGATAGTAGTAACAGTAGCAGCAGCAGATACAAAAACCATTTGTCACATGTCTATTACTTGTCAGTTATTTTACTAACATTATCTCATCTAATTCTCATAGCAACTCTGCAAGATGTGTTTAGCCCTATTCTACAGATAGAAAAACTAAAACTCACAGAGGATAAGTAACTTACCTAAGGTCTATATCTAGAAAGATCGGCATCTAGATTTCTTTTTCTATTTAGTTGCATCAGCCAAGCAGTAAAGGTATCTTGGTCAGGAGGTGATTTGGTAGGAGAAATTCCAGAGCCACTTGTAGAAATAGTGTATGAACCTAGAAAGTTGCTGTTTCAGAGCATGGCAGTTAAGGTGGAACAGCTACCTAGGAATTTTATCCCAAGAGCTTTGTTGCCCCTGAGGTTAGTACTAGAAGTTGTAACTCATTGGAAAGGAATGCCTTTCTGGGTAGAAAAATTGGACCAGGAGCCATCAGGTGTTTGCTTAATGGTGATGTTTGCTTAATGTTGCCAAGGACTGCCCAAGGCTTACCTGGGAATGGCTAGAGGAACACAAGTCAGAGACTGCTCTAACCTATCTATCATTCCTTTTGACAGAGTGATGTCAGAATCAAATTTGAGCACAACGGGGAGAGACGGTAAGTTGCCTTCCAATTGATGGTTGTGTTCATGTGTATGTAAGCTATCAGTATTGACTTTGGGAAGCAATACCCTGTCATGTTCTCTGTGGGACCACTGGCTGGAGCATGGGGTTGATTGGGCATAAAGGGGAAAGTTTCACCTACCAATTGAACTTTGTTTCTGATCTTAGAATTGGAATCCATTTCAATTGCTGATGTTCTGTTATATTCTGTTATTGTGAGATCTGCCATTTTATTAGGGGAGGAAATGAGAATTCTGTTTCTACTCCAAGTCATGGCTTCTAGACAACTGGAACTTCCAGACAACTGCCACCTGTGAGCATTAGAGGGAGGTCAGGATGGTCCTGTGACATGATGCCATCCCTATCTTCTGTAGAATTGCCCTGGCTTTGTCTATATTGGGGCCATTGAAAGTTGGGTGGATTGAAAGTTTCTTCATGATGTGTCTTTAGGTCATGGGAAGCTATACTAAGTCCATCAGTTTTAAAAGATTTCAGATCCTTTAAGGGCATAGAAAGAGGGAAGGCTTTCTGTTTTTGTTTTTTTAAGTCTATTCTGAATTTTACCTCATTGGTGAAAATAATGTTACTCAACTCTTCTGTCTTCTCCATTGTCAATATTTTAGTAGTAGTTGTTGTTGTCATTATTGTTATTATTTTGGGGGAAGCCAAGGTAGAAGCTCTCAGTGGAGAAAAAAATGTGACTCCACTTACTTTCTCAGGTTATTTAAGGAAAAACATTTTAAAAACATACAGAACTCTGAGCAATATTTGGAACCCTGTTATGTGTATGCATATGGTCCATGTGTACCTAAGTGTGTCTAAGTGTGCCTTTCAGTATTTATTTCCCACTCTTTCCCATTGCTATTCCTCTTTTTCCCCTTGTTTGAGCATCTGAAGAGGTGAAGAGCATGCCAATGAGAAGATCTTCCTACTTTAAGAGGACCTTAGTACCTCCTCACATCCTTCATTCTGGGAATTTTCTGTAGCTGGTACCTTTCAACCCAATTTGACACTAAGTCCAGAGGAGATTGATGGCTGCAGTTCTCCCTTAATAAGATCTAATCACAAGCCTGCAAGGTTGGCGGAGACTACCCGATAGAAACCTCCTAGAAAGTGTGGCCTATGGAGCCAGAGTCCTGTTCTCCCATGTGGATTTCAGGCCTGGAGGAAGGAAGGTCTTCTGAGATCTGTCCCCAGCTGCTCATTCTGCATTCTTCCAAAAACAAGGAAGTTAAATTGCCACTTCATAGTTGCTGCTTTTCACACTTTCTGACCTGACTGGGTTTTGGAGGGATGGCCAAATTTGGTATAGCAGAGAATTTTCAGAAGTAGATATGAAATCAAAAGCTCAATTGTGTTGGAGCCTAATTATGCAGTTATGCTCTTCTGAATTCCCTGTTCCCAAAGTGGTGTGCAGTTACAGTGAACGGACTTACACTGAGAAAGTGTGTATGTTTGGTTTCAAAGAAGCTGCCAAATTGAAACCACAAATATTTAAGGTGGTCAGGCAGGAATGGCCTTCTGAAGCCCCAAGTGGCAGAATGTTGGTATCAAGGTTTTGAAAACTGTATTCTCTTTTTATTGAGCTGACATTTCCCTGTTTGTGTACTATATGTAGAATCGAAGACTTTATAAAGAGCACGGGGAAGCCAAGTTCAAGCTGCTCTTTGCCAGACAGCTCTAGTTGCATATATTTCATGTCAAGATTTTGTAGAGAAAGTTGTAGGTTTCTTTACTTTTTACAAGGAATATGGTAGGATCTTTCTAAATGTAGGCCCTTACAGAATTAGAATTTACAGAAAAGAGGAAAAAAGTAGCAACTTTTCCCATTCATTCCTATCAGGTATCCAGGTTGGTCATTGCACTTTCCCTTTGTTTTAGAAGGGTGGGGACCAGACTCCTGACCCTCCTCCAGGCAGAAAAGGAGGAGTCTTTCCCTTTGAAAACCTCAATGGCAGATAACATAGGGTTTGTTGTCTGGATATAGATTCCTGGTTGAAGCACAGGCCTAAAAATGCCTACTAATGCATGCCATGGCAGCAGCTTGGGCCCTACCAAATCTTAAAAAGTTCTGGTTTCTGATCTTGACCAGACTGTGGGCAGCTTTTAAGGGTTTTTAATTGCTCATTGCCAGACCAGGATTAGGAAGATTTAATCTCTGATCCTTTTCTAGTACTGTGCTATGGATATCTAAGTGGACTTCTGGCATTTTTATACAGAAAGGCTAGCCCCTTTTGACTTATTGCTGAGACCCTGATGAGATGAATACGATTTGATATTAGGAATGACAAGAAAACCATTCTTTCCAAAGGCTACATAAAACTCCTCTATCTAAGATAACATATCTAGCTAGCATCTAGATAGTACCTAACACTGCTTGGGACAGTTGATGGGGGGAGGTACGAATGGATTTTTCCCAGTGAAGACAAATGAATATAGTTGGCAATATAACTTCCAAAAGAAAAATTACGGGGAAAGTATCTTCCTAAAGGGTAGGTTATGGTGTATAGTAATATCCTATCAGAGTTGTCCAGTAGAACTTTCTGCTATAATGGAAATGTTCTGTATCTGTGCTGTCCAATATACTGGCCAATTAGACATGTGTGGCTAGTGAGACTGACAAACCAATTTTAATTTTAATTCAAATACTTTAAATTTGAAGCTGGGTGCGGTGGCACATGCCTATAATCCCAGCAGCTCAGGAGACTGAGGCAGGAGAATTGCAAGTTTAAAGCCAGCCTCAGCAACTTAGTGAGACCCTGTCTCAAAATAAAATATAAAATGGGCTGGGGATGTGGTTCAGAAGTTAAGTACCTCTGGATTCAGAAGTTAAGCACCTGGTACCCCCCTAATTAATTAATTAAAGTAGCCACACATGGCTAATGACTGACATATTGAATAACAATTCTAGATGAAGGAGGTTTTGTACTGCTCCTTGGAGCCAGTATAGTTCAGAGGAACATTAAAGAAATTTTATCTGGTCATATTTTATTAAACCCAATGGCTTAGATCCATCTTTCCTGTGGCTGATTGCTTCTTCCTCTGGTTATACCACTTCCCACTCTGGGTGAGCAGGGAAGATATGAAAGAGCCACATACTTCTTCCTGTCAGCATAGAGGATGGCAAAAAATGTAGAGTCTGTAACTGAGCCCTGCAGCTCCACCCCTAGTGTGATTTTTGTCCTGAATAAGTGTACTGAGAGATTTTACCAATTACATGGAATATCTTTTCATGTGTGCATTAGCCATTCATAACTCTTCTATAAATTCTTTTTCTATTTTTTGTCTTTTTGATTCTTTGTTAAGTATTTTCTCTAAGTCAATATTTGTTGTTGTTTTTTTTAACAAAAAACAAAAAATTTTTGGTTTATTTTGCCATTGCAAGTTTAAATTTTTGTCTTCAAGTCTACCTTCTTCCTTGTTTTCTATATTTTATGTTACACTTAGGAAGACCTTCCCCACTCTTAAGAATTTTATTTATTTATTTATTTTTAGTTGTTGATAGACCTTTATTTTATTTATTTATATGCAGTGCTGAGAATTGAACCCAGTGCCTCACACATGCCAGGCAAGTGCGCTACTGCTGAGCCACAGCTCCAGCCCCTAAGAATTTTTTTTTGAGATGGGGTCTCACCATATTGCTTAGGCTAGTCTTGAACTGTTGGACCTAAGTTATCTGTGACCCTCCTGCCTCAGCTTCCTGAATACCTGGAACTACAGATGTGTGTTGCTGCACCTGGCCAAGATTTTACTTTTTAGTCCAATATTTTCAGGTGTGGGGGCGGGGAAGAGAAATTAATTTTGATGTTCTCTTTTTAATTTTTCTCTTTGCCTATTTCAGTTAGTTTAGAACCTTGTTGGGTTGGACCTATTGGATATCAAAAATGATTGATAGCAGCCCTGTATAATTTAGCCTAATACATTGATTAAAACATTTTACCCTGAAAATATCAAACATACACAAAAGTTGATAGACTATTATACTGAACCCCCATGGTCCTGTCATCCAGCTATAACGTTACCAATATTTTGCCAATATCGTTTTATCTCTCCTACTTTTTAATTTTGCTGGAGTATTTAATAACAAATCATATTTTAATACTTCTTTACTGAAGTTTTTACTCTATTTTATGTTTATAGAACTTGTTGTTTGTACTGACCTAATGAATCTCCCTAGAAAAGCTTCAGTATCAACACTACTTTCATGCCCAGATAGGACACTGGTTAAGACACTGGCATATCAAAAACTTAAGGGAATTTTTATAATTCCATGGTAGGAAATCCTAATTCTGAAAGTAGTCAGTATTGAGATTTCTGTGCCGTCTCAAAAATGAACAATGGAAAAGATCTTCCACTTCTTAAGAGTTGAGTCCCTTAGGATTTAAGATCATGTTTTCAGACCTAGTGGTTTGATCTCTGAGTTTTTTTTTGTTTGTTTGTTTGTTTTTTTAAGGGGGGGGGGGAGAGAGAGAGAGAGAACTTTTAAATATTTATTTTTAAGTTTTCGGTGGGCACAACATGTTTATTTTTATTTTATGCGGTGCTGAGGATGGAACCCAGCGCCCCACGCATGCCAGGCAAGTGCGTTACTGCTTGAGCCACATCCCCAGCCCCAATCTCTGAGTTTTTTTAGCTTATTTCCTAACAAGAGTATTTAGAACATAGTTCTTAAGCCCAGTGGCCTGCTGTGATGCTGTCATTGGGAGAAAGGTGCAAGCTAAAGTAGTAGAAGGAAAAACTGAGATTGAGCAAAGGTTGCAAGAGCTATTGTCAGATTTGAGAGATGTTTAGGTGAAGGGTGAAAAGGGAAAGATAAATAAGAAAATAAAAGGAAACAATAGAAAAAAAGCAAACTTAGTGAAAGAAAAAAGAGAATCCTATGTTGAGAAGAAAGGGAAAATATGTTCAGGTCATTCTAAAACCTACATTGTAAATATATAGTTAAATCAACCTGCCTGTTCCTTTTCAGAATTATAGCATTCAGCCGGCCTGTGAGGTATGAAGATGTGGAGCACAAGGTGACAACAGTATTTGGCCAACCTCTTGATCTACATTACATGAATAATGAGGTAAGAGAGATGAACCGTGCAGGGACAGGAGAAATAGCTGCTTAAAGAAATTAAAAAAAAAAAAAGGAAGAGATGCCTACTTTTCTTTCCTTTTTTTTTTTTTTTGTAAGAGAGAGAGAGAGAGAGAGAATTTTTTTAATATTTATTTTTCAATTTTCGGTGGACACAACATCTTTATTTGTATGTGGTGCGGAGGATCGAACCCAGGCCGCACGCGTGCCAGGCGAGCGCACTACCGCTTGAGCCACATCCCCAGCCCCCCTACTTTTATTTCTTACTGCTTAATTGAGCATTTTTTATATTTTTTAGTTTGTTCCTCTAATATCATCTGCAGGTTTTCATTTTCTGGAGCCCCTTTTCTTAATTCTAACAACTCTGGGATTTCTGGGTTTTTTTTAACTACGTGAGAGATAACATAGTTATTTCCATTCCCCCTACTCATTCAGTGTAGGTAGATCTAATATTTCATGGTGGAACCAGGTATGATACCAGGGCCAGAACTTATTCTGTCTCCTTTACATTTTATAGGTATATCTTTCTTTTCAGCACAGACTTATCAAAAAATAGAGTATTAACTGAGCATAGTGACACACATCTATAATTCCAATGATAGGAAGCTGAGACAGGAGGATCGCAAGTTCAAAACCAGCCTCAGCAACTAAGACCTTTTCTCAGAATAAAAGGGCTAGGGATGTAGCTTGGAAGTTAAGTGTCCCTGGGTTCAATATCCAATATCCAAAAATAAAAGAATTCCAGATGTAGAGTTGGGGATGTCGCTCAGTGGAAGAATGCTTGTGTAGCATGTGCAAGGCACTGAATACAATTTCTAGTACTGGAAAAAAAAAAAAAAAGTCCCTAAAAAAAAATACCACATGTTCCTAAATGTCCCTAAATCTGTTTTGAAACTCTTTCGTCAATTAACAACTGTTTAGAATATTGAGCATTCCCTATTTTAAATGTTTGTATAGATGTTAATTTAAAGCCAAATCTAGATAATTATTTTAGATCATGCATCTAAACTATTTTTTGCTGTCCATACTTTACTAATGTCAATGATCAGGAGTTGACCAATTTATATTTTGTTAATTTAAAATTCCTTGTTTTGGTTGTACTATTGGCCTTCATTGGCAAGCCCCTATGTGAAAGAGATGGAGTTAGAAAATGGATCCATCTGGCTATAAGCCTGTGCTTATTCCATTTCAACACAGCTTTAATGCTGCATTCAGGGTGGAAACCTGAGTTACCAGAGTTGAGATTTATTGTAAGCAAGTGAGGATTTTCTCTGGCAGTCTAAGGACCAGCAGCAGTGGGTATACATTGCATAAGACAATAAATAAAGAAATCTTTTTTGTTCTTCAAAAAAATAAATAAATAAAATTCATTTTCTTTCTTTTGTTTTGCTCCTAAACTCTACCCTGTCAGGATTTGAGAATCCCAAGTGAAAAACTCATTGAGGTTTTATTTAATTTATATATATAAGGGGCTGGGGTTGTGGCTCAGCGGTAGAGCTCTCGCCTAGCACGGGCAGAGCCCTGGGTTCGATCCCTGGCACCCCACATAAAAATAAATAAATAAAATCAAGGTATTGTGTCCAAGTACAACTAAAAAATAAATATTAAAAAATTTTATATATACATCATATACATATATATTATATATATCACCCCCACCCCGTTACTGGGGCTTGAACCCAGGTATTCTTTCTTTCTTTTTAATTTTTTAGTTGTAGATGGACACAATACCTTGATTTTATTTATTTATTTATTACCAGTGAGTTATACCCGCAGCTCCTTAAAAAAAAACAAAAACTTTGTTTAGCTGTAGATGGACACATACCTTTATTTTATTTATTTATGTTTTGCTGATGATCAAACCTACTGCCTTGCGTATACTAGGCAAGCACTCTACCACTGAGCTACAACCCAGCCCATCTTTTTCTTAGTAGATTGAAATTGTGTGTCATCATGATTTAGATTTGCTTTATACTAATGACTACTGATGTTGAGCATCTTTTCGTGTGTGTTGGGCCATTTGTTTATCTTGGGACATATATCTGCTCAACTTCTTTGCCCATTTAAAAAAATTGATTGTTGTTTTATTGTTGAATTTTAAGAGTTCTTTGTGTATTCTGTGTACCAGACTCTTACGCATTTGTAAAATTATAGCTGTTTTGAAAGTTAATACCTATTCCAATGATCTCTTTATACTGTCTGCAAACAGTTCTTATTTATTCCTATTTTGACTATCCCCCAGGAAGGAATTATTTTGCAGTATGATATATTTGCAAAACATTCTTCCTTTCTATGAGTAGTTTTGAAATTTTTATTTAAATACTATTCTTGCAGTTGAGTACACCTATAATCCCAGCTACTCTGGAATCTGGGGCAGGAAGATCACAAGTTCAAGGACAGCTTGCCAATTTTGTGAGACCCTGTCTCAAAATAAAAATAGAAAAGGCTGGGGATGCTCAGTACACTCACATACACTGTTCTTACTATTTGTTTTTCCCAGTTTAGGATTTGGGGTTCTGTCATCTATCTGTATTTTAAATTGGAAAATGAATAAATTAAATGGACTTTGCTTGATTTTGTTTTTACGACACATGTGTAAGATCTGGCATTTGCTAGTCCTGGGCAAAGCATATTTTTGCATCTAAGTATTCAGTGCCCTCTGCATTTAACAGTGAGTGAGACTTATCTGTATCCTTAAAACCTTCTCTTTAATACTTCAATGGAATGAAAAGAGAGTAGGTAGTTTTCAGGTTCTAGTCACTGAATTTCCCTTTAAACATTAAGATATTAAACATTCAAATTAAATTTGTGCTCTTATTTTAAAAAATTTTTTTGGTTGCAGTCAGACACAATACCTTTATTTTATTTATTTCTATGTGGTGCTGAGGATCAAACTCAGCACCTCTCACATGCTAGGTGAGCGCTCTACCACTGAGCCACAACCTCAGCTCTTGTGCTCTTATTTTAATGAATTTTCATTCTCTTCCATTCCCCCATCCTCCTTATACCTTTCTCTTCCTGCTTGTTCTGTTTTTGTCAGCACAATGGGAGATAGGGTGGGACATGACTCAACTGCTTACTTTGGGTAAAAATATGGGACCTTTAACTGTTTAGGATTTGATGCTTTGGAATAAAGGGTATTTTTAGAGAGGACGCTCTTCTCAGAAAATATCTCAAAAAAAGTACTGAGTCTGAGCATGGTGGCACACACCTGTAATTCCAGCGGCTTGGGAGGCTGAGGCAGGAGGATTGCAAGTTCAAAGCCAGCCTCAGCCACTTAGCAAGGCCCTAAACAGCTTAGTGAGACTAATCTCTAAATAAAATATGAAAAAATGAACTGGGAATGTGGCTCAGTGGTTAAGTGCCACTGGGTTCAATCCCCAATACCAAAAAAAAAGAAAGAAAGAAAGAAAAAGTACTGAGATGTGCTACAGCATGGATGAACTTAGAAACATTAAGCTAAGTGAAAGAAGATAGATGTAAATGATCGCAAATTTTTGAGTTGAATTGAATATGTATAAATTGCATGATTCCATTTAAATTAAATGTCCAGAAAATCTATAGACACAGAAAGTAGATTAGTAGCTGCCTGGGGCTGGAGGTGGGAAGAGGGAGTGACTGTAAATGGGTACAAGAAATATTTTGGTGTGATGGCAATCTTTTAAAATTTAATTGTGGGCTGGGGTTGTGGCTCAGTGGTAGAGCACTTGCCTAGCATGTGTGAGGCACTGGGTTTGATTCTCAGCACCACATATAAAAAAATAGACAAATAAAGGTCTATCAATAACAAATATATATATATAAATTTAATTGTGGTACCAGTTGTGGTGGTGCATACCTGTAATCCCAGCAACTGGGGAGGTTAAGGCAGGAGAATTGCAAGTTCAAAGCCAGTCTTAGCAATTTTGTGACACCCTGTCTCAAAATAAAAAATAAAAAGGCCTGGGTATGCATCTCTCAATGGTAAAGTGCCCCTGGGTTCTATCCCTAGAACCCCTACTCTGGGGGAAAAAAATAATTATGGTAATGGTTGCACAACTCTGAAAAGTTACTAAAAAATATTGAATTGTATACTTGAAGGAAAAAAATTACGATTTCATGTAGATCTTTTAAGACCCATAGTATCCAATGAGATTGTTTTTTTCTCCAAACTTATTTTTAATTTTTATGTTTGCAAATTAAACATTGAAATAGAGTTGTATTTTATGATTTAATTTTTCTGTGTCCCATGTCACAGCTCTCCATCCTGCTGAAAAACCAAGATGATCTTGATAAAGCAATTGACATTTTGGATAGAAGCTCAAGTATGAAAAGCCTTAGGATACTGTTGCTGTCCCAGGACAGAAACCATGTAAGTAGCCTGTGTTATGGGCCAGCAACTGAAGACAAAGCTTGCATTCCTTCAGGCTTACCTTGTTGCTTGACAGAATCTTATATTCCATGGCCTCTGCCAAAGTATGGGCATAACACAGGCCAGCCCACTATTGTTGGTGGCCAGCAAACCTTCTGTGTTTGATTTCATAGAGAGCCAGATTCAGTTTCAAATTTACAACTAATGGTAATTTAGCTAATAGGGTGGGAGGAAGGAAAACACTTTATGATAAAGGAGAAAATTCTTTTCTCTATATTTGTTTTCAATTAGATTTTGCCCCCACCACAAGAGAGTTGATTAGTGTAGAGGTGATGTTTAGTAAAGGTTCTCAAGGACTTGAGACTATCACATCTTGTGAATCCAACTCCCACAGCTCAGCAGTCTGGCCTCTCCCTTGAGACACATCTAGGAAACAAATTTTCCATCTGTGCAATAGAAAAAAAGGCCATGGTCTGGAGGGCTTCTTGTAACTTGCCAGCTGCTGCCCTACCAAGTGGCAGGCAATCTATAGGGGCTGTCAGAAATGGGGAACTACACCATACACTTTTTTCCTGCTGAATTGTCTGAGAGCCTACATTTCATGAGAACACTTGCAGTTAGAATTTGTCTTCTTCACTAATTCCTCTGCCAGATTTCTTCAGATGTGTGTTCCTGAAAGTTTCTTGGCTCTCTTTCCTTTCCTTACACTTGAAGATATGCAACTGTGGACAACTGACACGGCTGCATGAGAACTATGAATGTACTATAGCAGGGTAGAGTTTAGGTGGAATGGTACTCATGACCATCTACTTTCTGAAGAGACTTGTGTAATCGGATGTCTTATTGATTAGGAGGAGACCCAAGAGAATGGGTATGTCCCTGTGCATAAGGAGAGTTCTTTTTGATCCCCAATGTATCTTTTTTTTTTTTCTGAATATGTTTTGGGAAAGTATCATTTCATGTTATTATATTTCATTTCTCTGTTCAAGTTACCTCCTCCATATAGCCCTTCTTTATTGCCTATCATGTAAAATCTGAATTTAGTCTAACATCCAGGGTTCAACACTGAATGTCTCTGCTTTTATCTCCCCAGTCTTATCTATCTACATTCTTCATCATACTATAGAGCCCACCATTCTTCCTTTCACCTCTTAGCCAGTTCATTGCTATCATCTTTTATTTTAGGATCCACTTTGATTTACCTGCTATCATGTAGTCAGCATTTCTGACTGAGGCCATTTTGATTATTCTTAATTCCTTTAGTCATTGGATATAATTTGTCCACTGGTCTGTAGGTTGTTCAGTTGTTGCCATCTAGTTGTTGCACAGTTGTAAGTTTTGCCCTACAAGATTATAACTCCCCAAGAACAGGAACTATATCATTGTTTTGGAGCCCTTCCCCACCTATTCACTAAATAAAATGTTAGTGCTTCTTGAATTGTTAGCAAGAGTTAAGCAGAGATCATTTTTAGCAAAATCCTTCCTTACAAAAGAAACTAGAATTGAAGTGTTGTTGAATGATTGCTTGACTGAGGGCTAGCACTCCTGATTGTGATTGTGATCCTCTGATCTCCTAATAAGAAGTCATAAAAACTGGTTCTTTACATCAGCATTCCTGTCACTAAGGGGGTGCACATGGTTTCAGACATTGCCACAACACTCAGAGGTGTTTGAAAGATTTACTCCAAGTGACTTGGGAACTGAAGCAGGAAGATTGCAAGTTTGAGGCCAGCCTGGTTTACTTAGCAAGAACTTGTTTTAAAATTAAAAGGACTGGAGTTGTAGCCTAGTGGTAGAGTGCCCCTGGGTTCAAGCCCCAGTATGGATAAAATGACAACAATAACAACAAAAATTAGTTATTTAATTAAATTATGGTATATCTATTAAAGAGAAATATGTATGCTTATAAATTATAATTATGAAATTATATATTAACATAGAAAAATGTTTGTGATTTAAGTGAAAAAATAAGTTAGAAAATTGAATGACTACCATGAAAACATTAACATAAATATATATACATGTGGCCAAAACCTGAAGAGGCATATGCAAAAATAAATAAAAATAATAATGTGTTATGGTGATTTTAAATTTTATAAAACTTATATTGAATTTATTTTTTAAAATTTTTTTTAGTTCTAGATGAACACAATACCTTTATTTATCTATTTTTTATGTGGTGCTGAGGATGGAACCCAGTGCCTCACACATGTTAGGCAAGTGCTATACCACTGAGCTACAACCCCAGCCCCTTATATTGAATTTATTATGATTTCTGAAAACAAGGTCCTTAGAAAAAGAGGCATCGATGTGGCATTTGTCTTTTTTTTTTTTTTTTGTTACTGGGTATTGCACCCAGCAGCACTTTACCACTGAGCTATACTCCTAGCCCTTTTTATTTTTTTAGTTTGAGATAGATCTTAAAATTACTGTAGTCCTTGGAAAATCTTGCCTGTGCCTCTCTATAGCTGTATATCATTAGTAGTCAGAAAGTATGATGTTACCTATGAGGAAAGCTTGTAAGATAATGTATCATTTTATTCCCCACATCTCAGAAGATAACTGACTAGAAAAAGTCCTAGAGAAGACAGAAATTTCAAGGGGTTGGGATCACTTTTTTATGTGAAAAGTTAAAAAGCTTGAAACTCTTTGGTTAGAAAGACAGTCTAAGCATGAATATAATCTAAAATATCAAAGCGTTTAAGAATATAGATAATGAACACACAGATTTATTCACCTAGGCTCAATTTAGTTGAATGTGCCTGGAATACTGGCAGAACTTGTATAATAGTTGGTAAACATGGCTTTGTATTCTGAAATTATGTAATTTCAAAATGGATTTTTTTTTTTTTTTTTTTGAGATAGGGTCTCGCTAAGTTGCTTAGAACCTTGCTAAGCTGCTGAGGCTGGCCTCAAACTTGTGATCCTCCTGCCTCAGCCTCATGAGCAGAACTAAACCATTAAAGCAGGATGCTATGGATAAGATCCTGTGTGCCATTCCTTACCTTATATTTTCATGCACCAAACTAAAGCAACCTCTCTCCCTCCTGTTTTCCCTCTGCTTAGTTGAATCTACTTGTTCTTTTGTGTCTTATCTCCAAATCTTTTATTGAGATCATTCATGCGTCAACTTTTATAACTTACTTTTCTACTGATCTCCTATCTTCCATTCACTGTTCATCTTGATGCATCTAGTTTCTTAGTAACTTTTCATATTATTTGTGTCAGCCACAACATACTGCTTCCCATAGAGTCCTTCAGTGAAATTTTCATGGAATGATCAAATACCACCTTCTAGCTGCTGTGTTTAGAATGTTCTGTTACACATGTCACACCTGTGGCTCCTATCACTCTATGACAGTCCCCTGTCATTTTTTTGGTATTGTCCCACCTTCCTCCTTTCTCTTTCCTATTTCTGAATCTTGTTCAAGTTTCTGTAATTCTTTGTAACAACTTCATTTTTGTTTACCATGTCATATTTCTTATTTCTTAAATCAAGGTTTTCAAAACTTGGCTGACTATTATAATCACCTGGAGACATTTAAAAATTATCAGTGCTTGAGCCCCATCCCTAGAGGTTCTTTTGTAGTCGGTCTGAGACATCGTAAATTCCACAGGCAATTCTAATGGGCAGCTAGAGGTGAGTAGCATTATCTGATATTGAAGCAAGCCTCAGCTCCTGAAACCTCACAACTAATAGTGTGGTCTGTGGACAGCAGCATCAGCATCACCTGGAAGGTCATTAGAAATATAGAGTCTGAGCTCTACCACAGACCTACCTACCCAAATCAGAATCTGCACTTTAACAAGGTTCCACGGTTTGTACATATATGTATTAGAGTATGACTATGAAACCTTCACCCAGTCCCTTCACCTGCTTTTCAGCCTGTTGCCAAATTTCAGCCTTTCCTTTCACAAATCTAATCGTGGGCTGGCATGAACTTTCCTACCTCAACCTTTAAATTTTAAAACAGAAGGTTTAGTGTGGATGTTCTTTGGCACGTTTCAAATTTATACTACGAAGATTCAGTGAAGTCTCACAATGTGTAAAGTCCTTCACCCAAGCAGGTGCACTGGGGGTGCTCATCATGCAGCTCTTCTTTTTCTGACTGCAGAGCTATGGCCCTCCTTTGCCCTTTACAAACCTGCTTTCCCCTGTGTATGGATTTGATTGTTTTTACCTTTCTCTGGGCAGAACTATTGCACTTCAGAGGCTTCAGCAAGAATATTCACTTCCCTTTAGTTTAGACTTCCCCTTAGAGTAAGATAATTTGTCAAGACAGCCCTACATGTGATAAAGTCTTGCATAGGGAGACTATAGAGAAGGCTGTTTGGCAGCTGGACATGCCCCTGGGAGCGGGAAACCTTTTTTTCTGGGGGACAGGATATAGAGATTGTCTAGATCAGACTTTTTTTGTTTTGTTTTTTTTCCTTCTCCTATGGGTAGAGGACATAGAGAAGCAAGTAGAAATGTTGACCTAAATTGTTGATAAATCCTGAGCTCCCATTCAAACTTTCAATAGTGCTTTGCATATATTTGTAGTTACACCCTGACATCTCTCACTCACTTCTGCTGTTCGGTTTTAAGCTTTCTCAGTGCAAAGCCCCCCATTATTGCTTTGATTTCTCTCTAGGGCTCCCTTGCTGACTTGACTGGGTTGGCACCTCATGGGGGTAGGTACAGGAAAGCTGCTGACCCTATTCTGAGGTCCTTGACCTCTAGCACAATGGTGCCTCCCATAGTTTTTCCTGGTTGAATGTGATCCTAAGATGATTTATGTGTAAACCTTGATATTTTGAAGCAACCAAGATGTTTATACCTTAATTTTCAGGGAGTGATTATGATTGGGGAAGGAGCATATTGAGCTACTTTTTAAAGTATCGTTGTTAAGTATTTAGCGATGATAATTTTGTTGGGCAGGGAAGTTACCATCATTCTCTTTTCTGACCCCCTTGCAGCAGGTGATTTGGCTGCTGAAATAATTTCCTGCAATTCTTCCAAAGCTCTCTAGAGAATTTTATGAGAGGGTATTTACAGCTCTCTCTTCTGTTTGGTAGATTTTTACAGGAATGCCTGTTATTCCTCCATGTCTGGGTCATTACCCATTAAACTGGGCACCAGATCTCATTGCTTATTTATCACTGAAGCTGTAATACTACATTGAACAAATAGTGAATTGTCAAAACAGATTGAGGGAAAACCAGGTAGCTCATTTGTTTTAAAAGTATGAACATGGCTGGGTGTAGCAGTACACACCTGTAATCTCAGCGACTTAGGAGGCTGAGGCAAAAGGATCACAAGTTTGAAGCCAGCCTTAGCAACTTAGTGAGACCTTATCTCAAAATAGAAATTAATAAGAGTGCCCTTGGGTTCAGTCCCAAGTATTACCAATAAAAATGTATGAAGGTGGCTGAGAGAGCAGGGAATCCTAGAGAAAAGTCAGGGAGCCTTATAGGCCTGCCTGCTGAGAGATTTAGTTCAGCGTTTTTCCTCTTCTCTTACAGACCAGTTCTTCTCCCCACTCTGGGGTGTCCAGGCAGGTGCGGATCAAGGCTTCCCAGTCTGCAGGGGATATAAATACCGTCTACCAGCCCCCTGAGCCTAGAAGCAGGCACCTCTCTGTCAGTGAGTATCTCACTTCTTTATCCCCCTCCTCTCATTTATTTTATCGGCTCACACTTTAAAAATTCAACAAATATTTGGACAACCCCTGTTGGGTCCCCTCTCACCCTGCAGGAGCTTCTCTTCTCAGTTAAATAATTCCTACTCTTTTAAAAAAATATTTTGTTAGTAGTTAGTAGGCCTTTTTTTTTTTTTTAATGTGTTTCTGAGAATCAATCCTAGTGCCTCACACATGCTAGGCAAGTACTCTGCCACTGAGCCACAACCCTAGCTCAAAATCCTACTTTTTTACACTCAAAAAATAAAATAATTAAAAAAATTTAACAAATATTTATTAAACAGTCATCAAGTATGTATCAACTACTACTCTGTGCCAAATAATCCTCTGTGCTTTTATTTATTTATTTAAAATATATATATTTTTAGTTGTTGATAAAGCTTTATTTTATTTATTTATATGTGGTGCTGAGAATCGAACCCAGTGCAATGTGTGCTACCACTGAGCCCCAGCACCAGCCTCTCTGCTTTTATTTGGGGAGGAGGGATGGGAAATGACTAGAATGTTATCCTGATCCTTAAGGATCTAACAAATATAATGATATAATGATCTGATTAAATTTCTTTTAAATATCCCTGAGAAGGTGATCTCCTCAGACATCTGTTTGGAGACTCCAATGGAGTCTACACTCATTTTTGATAATTCTTTCTCCTAAAGGACCAGAGACTTATAAAGTTAGGAGACAGGTCTGAGTTTGAGTTTTGACTTTCTGCTTATAAGTCCTGAAAAGTCCTTATACTTTAAGGAAGTTGCTGGCTAGAAGACTCTTGGAGAATCAAACTAAGTTGTCTGAGAAGGACAGAGTGTTAGCATATATAATTAACTAACTACTGGAAAAGCTATTTGAAGCTGGTGCCAAATTTCCCTAGAAAAGAAGCCTAAATCAGGTCTGTGAATTATACCAAGTAACATAATGTCCCTCTGGATCACCTTTCCCCAGAGTTTGATTGGAGGGTTCATTTACTGAATTGTGGAGTTGTATCAAGAGGGAGGGAAATCTTGCTGGACATGGGGCTCACACCTATAATCCCAGCAAATCTGGAGGTTGAGCAGGAGGATGGCAAGTTCAAGATCAGTCTGGGCAATTTAATGAGACCCTCAAAATAAAAAAAACAAGAAGGACTGGGGATGTAGCTCAGTGGCAGAGCACTCCTGGGTTCAATACCTGGTACTATTAAAAAAAAAAAGTGGGAAATCTGGCCTTATCAAATATTTGTGTTATATCTGTTGCCCTAATGTTGAGACCCTGTGCTACTAAGGAACCAAATTTTCCCTTTTCCATATAAGCAGAATTGCATTAAACTGAACTACTCTGAAGATTCAGAGCTAAGCTTGGAGAGGTCTGAGCATTGGTCCTGCTACTAAATCTGTCTGTGAGTAATATGTCTCCTGAGGAAAGAGCAGGAAAAACTATGTTGCTGAGGCACTGATTTTGCCTCACTGAGTAATTTCTGGAACTCAAGCAAACACTGATAGTGTTTCCAAATGAATTTCAGATTTCTGTGGATAATTATAGATAATTGGTGGATATGTTTTCAGTATGTTGGTTGAGGAGAGCCACCAAGGAGAACCTATCCAGGGCATCCCTGGAATCTGGGTACCCTGGAGCCTGGAAAACTCTGCCAGCTTGACTTCTTTTCCAGAGACCTTATAGAGATTAAAGGAATGGAGGGCAGCAGCATTGTTCTTTGTAGAACAATGAAGTATGACATGGGGTAGTAATTCAGTCTTCCCCAAGCATGAGCCTGTGATTAATGTGTAGAGACAGGGGCTAAATGCTGAGCCATTTGGACTTTTTCTCCATGTTGCAGGGGGACATGTATGGAAATTATTTTCCTGGCTAAGAATGCTGAGAATAAGATTTCTATATAGATCCTGTTTCTCTAGAAAATGGACAACACAGACTTACCCCACCTAGATTCTGGCTTCCTTCATTCAGCAAGCATTATGTACCAATTGGTGGGCTGGGTGAATGTGACAGTGGACCATGTACAAAGGCAATGGTAATAGGAGCACAGAGGAGGAATCACTGATTCTGCCCAGGAGAGGAAGACTTTCACAGCAAAGGAAACATCTGGGCTTACACGCTGTATATAGAGATAGACATTCCAGGCAGGGGAAAGAGTACCTTCTAGGTGTGATCATAAAAGATTGTGGTGGGCTTGAAGAACTCCAGGCACTTTGGAGCATGTGGAGTGGTATAGATGCATCAAGAGAAGGGGGCAGAACCAGAAAATTGTAGAGAGGACTTCTAACTGGGATGACCTGGGAAATGCCTTCTGGGGAGGAGCTTTTTTAGCTAGATTTGAGAGATAATGGAGGATTTCCATAGAAGGATGAGCCAAGAGGGCTTTTAGACTCTGCCTGTGGAGAGCTCACAATCCTTCACATCCAGATGGGTTCATGCATTTGGAGAAAGGATGCCTGGGTTGCTTTCTGGTGGTGCCCTGATTGTACTTAGTTATGCTTCTTTTTTGTTTTTGTTTTTTGTGTGTGAGGTATTGAGGTTTGAGCCAGGATCTTATTTTTTTTTTTTTTAACAGAATGCCTTTATTTTGTTTATTTTTATGTGGTGCTGAGGATTGAATCCAGTGCCTCACACTTGCTAGGCAAGCGCTCTGCCACTGAGCTACAGCCTCAGCCCAAGTCTAGGGTCTTGCATATACTAGACAAGTCCTGTACTACTGAGCTGCACCTTCAATCCTTTTAATTTTGAGATAGGGTCTCACTAAATCGCCTAGACTGGCTAAAAACCTATGAACCTCCTAATTAGCTGTAATTATAGGCATGCACCACTGTGCCTGACATGCGCTTAGTTTTTTTTGGTAGTCAGTGGAAACTGCTGAAAATCTTCGTTCCTCGTACCCTTCACCATTATAATCTTTATCACATTATTATCTTATTTCTGTCCTATTAAACTACATTTTTGTTCATTCATTACCAAAGTATCTGCTATGTGTCAAAAACATGAAAAACAAAAAAGACTTGGGCTTTGTTCCTGAAAACAGACATTTACTTGTCATGATGTGATGAATGTATAATTCCAATATGTGACCAGAAGATGCATAGTACTGTGTGTTTAGATGAGAGATAGAACCTGACCCTGGGGCCTGGAAAGGCTTATACTTCTACCTAAAGCACAAACAAAGGGTTCCAGGCAGAAGGTACTACACATGCAAAAGCCTGATGACTGGAGGGAGTGTAGATTAGAGAAAGGGAAAGAAGTCCTGATAGCTGGAGAGCTAGGAACAGAGGAAGGAGGCCAGAATTTGGCTGAAGAGAGAGGCAGACCCATGTGGACTGTGGTTAAGATGTTAACCCTTTTGTCTAAAGCAGTAAAAAAGGAGTCTTAAGGTGAGGAGGAATGGGTGGTGTTACATATTCAGATTTGTATTTTGATAAGATTGCGCTGGCTGTAGAGTGGAGAACAGATTGGGTCAAGAATGGACCCAAGGGAACCATACTAGGATAATGCAGTAGTCCAGGTAAAAGAAAACAGAAGCTTGCATTAGGCTGATAATAGTAGTGGAGTAGAGGAACAGGAAGATTTGAGACTTCTAGAGGTAAAACTGACAGAACGTGGCATGTCAGTGGTTCTCAAAGTTTGGAATGAGAACCCTGGGAAGCCCTTGATACCCTTTCAGGAGATCTGTAAGGTCAGAATTACTTTCAGAATCATACTAAGACCTGATGCCAATTCTCTCACAAGTCAGCAGTGGAGTTTTCCAGAGGTTATGTGTCTGAGGTGATGTCATCCTTCTGGTGACTAATGGAATATGTACTTGTGTATTGTGTTTTTAAAATTTCTGAGTTTGCAGGGTGTGGTAGTGCAGCCTGTAATCCCAGCTGGATTGCAAGTTCGAGGCCAGCCTGGGCAATTTAGTGAGACTCTATTTCTAAAATAAAATAAAAAGGGCTGGGGATGTAGCTCAGTGGTAGAGCATTTGCCTAGCATGAGTGTGGTTCTGGGTTCCATCCCTAGAACCACACACACCAAAGGAAAAAAAAAAAAAAAAAAGAAAACTCTGAGCTTTAATTTCTTTTTTAAAAATATTTATTTTTAGTGATAGGTGGACTCAATATTTTCATTTTGTTTTTATGTGATGTGAGGAACAAACCTGGTACCTCATGCATGCTAGGCAAGCGCTGTGCCTCTGAGCCCCAGCCCCAGCCCCTGAGCTTTAATTTCTAATATGGTAAATATCAGTTGAGGGGCTGGGGATGTGGCTCAAGTGGTAGTGCGCTCGCCTGGCATGCGTGCGGCCCGGGTTCGATCCTCAGCACCACATACAAACAAAGATGTTGTGTCCACCGAAAAATAAATAAATAAATATTTAAAAAAAAAAATATCAGTTGACCTTGTTGGGGCTCTGAAAATGATACCTTGAAGTATGGTGCTTTGGCATGCTGAGTACTTTGACCTGAAGGACATTGGTAGGGCCTCAGAAGCAAAGTGTCTTTCTGACATTTGTTTGCTCTTCTTATATCTTGCTCCCCATTCTCCTCTACAGTAGGCTACAGAAATTGGAATTCTCTTTCCCCCAAGCACATTATGGAATTTGTTTTTTTAAAAATGTATAAATTAGCAATTTTATTGAGGTAAACTTATACATTCCAAGAAATGATCTGGCTCTGAAGCAGGATATTCAAATTGTCTAGATTTTTATATTATCATTTCAAAACCATTATATAAAATAATATTTCAAGTGGCACTTCATAAAATTATAAATATCAATCACATATAAATTAACTCAGATCTCATATTTAAATTATCAATAAATTAAAAATAATTAAAATAGTGTCCTAACGCTCATATTGTCAGTTCTTCGTAGAGAACAAGATAAGGTAGGTACCCAGTTGATAGGACATGTTTTCTGACCAAAGGAAGGAATACTCATGAACCAATAAGCTTAGATGCCCACTATGCTTTTCGAACAGCTCTCAGGGTGAACTGCAGGAAATCCTCAAAGTTGCTCAAGATGAGTTGCATGGTCATGACCTTCTGCCAATCATTCTGTGACTCCAGTTTTGCCAACAGGTTGATATTTGCAGTTGGGCTAGGGAAGACTATTTTACTGGGATCCTTCACTTCTTGTTTCAAGATCTCAATCAGGGCTTTGGAACTGAACTGCACATGTTCAGCTCTGTCCCTGTTCTTGCTTTCCTGAAACTTGTTCCGGATGTACCTCAGGTAGACCTGAAACTCCAGAAGCCCAGAGGTGATTCGCACAAGGCAGTTGTCCCGATTGTATCCAGTTTGGAAGCATCCATCTTTTTCAGTCATCTTTGGAAGGTTCAGATTGTTTTCGGACACTGTCACATGGCTCTTGATACAGGTCTCATCATTCTTGCACAGTTCTTTTCTCATTTCGAAGACTTCCTTGATGAGGTAGGAAATCTGTCCTGCGGTTTTTTCAGAAGAGGCACGTGTTGATTTATTTCGAGTGACACTGTTCTCTCCATCTTCTCCTTGAAGTTCTGAGGTGGGGAAGGCAGTAGCCACCACTAGGAGCAGCCCCAAGGAGGCAATTGAGAAGAACTTCATGGCTGTTCCTGGAGGGCAGATGGAACTCTCTTTCTTTCCTGGTGGGCTCAAGAGCTGAATGTACATTATGGAAATTAACCCTTCTCCTTTATAATCAGCCATAAAACCTAAAACTATTCCTTTTCCAGCATGTCTGTGTAAGAGCTGGTCTTGAAGAAATTCTCTGACCTATTTTATCTGATAGTAGATCAGAATACCCTCATTCCAGAAGAGGTGATGCCCTATACCACAAAGAGACACCAAGAAGCATCTGAACAGTCAGGGATTTACTGGGTTTCCCTCCTCAGTCTGTTACCATTAGGTACACCCATTTTATCTAATCAAAGTTCTACACTGGGGTTTACTGTCATTGATTCCTAAGTATAACAGTAGACAGTTTTCCCTGGGTCTTTGGATCTTCATTCTGAAGACTTTTGTGTCATATAAAACTTTGGTTAAATAAAATTGCTATGCTTTTCTCTTGTTAACCTATCTTGTAGACATGTATATCCTTGGTTTTAAAGAGTTTAAGTATTCTAAGACCAAAAGACTTTAGGAAATACTTTGGTATTGGATTAAATTTTCAGGTGTTGAAAAAGAAGTAAGTTGCTGACTAAATGGCACCACCTTTCACTAAGGCAGGGATACTGAAAGAGCCTGATTTCAGGTGCTGGGAAGGGGCAGAAGTAATGTTTTAATCATGGTGATATTAAAGTACCTTTAAGACAGCCAAGAGGAGATGTCAAATGGGCAATTAGATATATAAGTCTTAAACTGGGGAGAAAATCAGAGCTGAGAAGGAAAAACAGAAAAGAAATCGTCTGTTTGAAACTATGATCCCAGAGTGACTAAGCAGACTATAGAATGAGAAGAGAAAGGGGCCTAGGACTGAGCCTTAGGAACCAACACTTAGATCCAGTTAGAGGGAAGAGAGGATGAACCTGCAAGGAACAGAGGAAAGGAATGACTAGAGAAGTGGTGAGGAAATTAGAAGTGTGAGGCATTGGCCTTACGTGGAACCAGCCAGATTGGAAAGGACAGAAGGGTAAGTTAGAGAAACTTGCTTAAGCAGGTACAGTATAAGGCTTTCTAGTAGTAAAGGGAAGCAGGAAGAAAGAGGAGTCAAGGTTATAACATGAAGGACTCTAGGAAAAGTGCTAGCAGTAGAAATGGGGTCCAAAGAGAAGTCACTGGTAAGTAGGCCTTAGCAATTCACCCCCCACCCAGTTCTTCTCCCTTCACCCTCCTTCATCTTCAACATTAACACACCTAACTATTCTGTGAGAAGACAATGTACAGGTCATTCAGCTCCCACTGCAAGGTTTCTAAGAAGCACTAGGTATCCCAGTCAATTTTAGACATCTCTATTCCTTACATTGAATTGAAAAAATGGATTCCCTTCTCTTGACTACTCAGATAACATCTTTAAATAATAGTTTTTCAAATATTTGAAATCAGCTATCTTGTTCGCCTCTTGTTTTTCCTATTATAACACACACCCCTTGAGTTCCACTTTTTAAAAGCCAATCTGTTACACTAGTTCATGCTAAAAACAAACAAAAAACAGGCTGGGTTGTTGGTTCATGCCTGTAATCCCAGCAATTCTGGAGGCTGAGGCATGATAATTGCAGTTCAAAGCCAGCCTCAGCAACTTAGTGAAACCCTGTCTCAAAATAAAATTAAGGGCTGGGGTTGTAGCACAGTGGTAGAGTGCTTGCCTAGCATGTGTGAGGCACTGGGTTCAATCCTCAACATCACATAAAAATAAATAAAATAAAGATCTATCAACAACAACAAAAAATAATAAATAAATTTTATTTATTTTTTTAATTTTTTAATAAATATTGTGTGTGGAGATATTGGCAGACAGATGAATGGAATTTCCTTCCCTATGTGAAGATGTCCTTCCTGTCTTTGCATATGGAAATTCTACCATCTTTGAAGCCAAGCTGAAGCAGCATTCTTCCATGAAGTTGAGTGATGCCCTTAAGCCATGTAGCCAGGCTAGAATTAAAGGACTTGTCCCTGAGTATTCTGACTCCTGTTTTTCATAGTGTATCTCATTAAGTGCCTTTGCTTGTTCATACACCATCTTTCTCTTTTTCTTGTCACTTTATCCCAAGTTGAGGCAAGCCAAACAGCAACCCCTAAAATGAGTGGAGGAAATCAGTCTTTTCAAGAAGTTGGGTAGTTGGGACTGGGGATGTGGCTCAAGCGGTAGCGCGTGCGGCCCGGGTTCGATCCTCAGCACCACATACAAATAAAGATGTTGTGTCCGCTGAAAACTAAAAAATAGATATTAAAAAATTTAAAAAAAGAAGTTGGGTAGTAACAGAAAAATAGAGGTGGGCTAATAGCTTAGGGAGCAGCTGAAATATTATCAGGCTAGAGATCTGAGCAGTTTGTGAAGGGAGAGTAAAGATGGCTGGAAAGGAGAAAGCCAATGTGAAGAGACTGGGTAAGCTGGATCCTGCAGAGGGGGATCGCAGTCCAGGAAGAATGTATTGGTGCCTTGGCAAGAAGGAGAAAAGCCTCTGATTCAGAGGGAAGAGGAGGAAATAAGCAAAGGGAGAAAAGGTGACAGTGTGGGATAACTTATTATAGTGACGGCTGGGCAGTGGAGAGCTAGAGCCCTGTGTGTAGTACCAACTTCCAGTCTTAGGACAGGTTTGAAAGGGTAGAAGTCAAACTGCAAAAGTGGCAGTTATACATATGAAAAGAAAATGGTCAATCTCCTTCACTGCCAAAGGGTTTTTTCTCTTTTTCACTATAAATTCTGCTGCCATAGTAGATGAGACCAGAAACTGGTTGGTGGTGATAGCAAATTAATAAAATGGGGGGCTGAGGTTGTAGCTTAGTGGCAGAGCACTTGCCTAGCATGTGTGAGGCACTGGGTTCTATTCTCAGCACCGCATATAAATAAATGAATAAAACAAAGGTTCATCAACATCTAAAAATAAATAAATAAATAAATAAATAAAATGGGAATTTTGAAAGTTGAAACACACATATGTTCTCAGGGTCTTGTGGGATGAATATGTTTAGAAGCACTGTTCTGCACAGCATAGTCCAGGGTGAGTATTTGGAGAAATATTGGTTACAATTTCTTTTTTTTTTTTTTGTGTGTGTGTGTGTGTGGGTGGTTATTGGGGATCAAATCCAGGGACACTTAACCACTGAGCCACACCCTCAGCCCTTTTTTAATTTTGTATTTAGAGACAGGGTCTTGCTAAGTTGCTTAGGACTTCATTAAGTGGCTGAGTCTGGCTTTGAACTTGTGATCCTCTTGCCTCAGCCTCCTAAACCACTGGGATTATAGGCATTCTTTACTGCGCCTGGCTGGTTACAATTTTCATTCTTTTTTTTTTTTGGTACTGGGACTTGAACCCAGGGGCACTTAACCACTGAACCACATCCTAACCAATGAGCCACATCTTTAAAAAAAAAAAAAATCTACTTTTTAGTTGTAGGTGGACACAGTACCTTTATTTTTTATTTTTATGTGGTGCTGAGGATCGAACCCAGGGCCTCACACTCTACCACTGAGCCCGAGCCCCAGCCCCAGTCCTCAGTCCCTTTAAAAATAAATAAATAAATAAACAGATTTTTTTTTTTTTTGAGTACCAGGGATTGAACCCAGGGACAGTTAACCACTGGGGCACATCCCCAGTCCATTTTTGTATTTTATTTAGAGACAGGGTCTCATTGAGTTGCTTACCAGACTGGCTTTGAATTCAAAATCCTCCTGCTTCAGTCTCCTGAGCTGCTGAGATTATAGGTGTGCACCACCATGCCTGGCTTCTTAAAAAAAAAAGAAACAGAGTCTCACTGAGTTGCTTAAGGCCTCTCTGAGGCTGGTCTCAAACTTGAAATCCTCCTGCCTCAGCCTCAAAAGTCACTGAGATTACAGGTGTGCACCACCATGCCTGGCTTGGTTACAATTTCTATTGAGAAAGCAAAAAAACAAAAAATTTTTAAAAATAAGATTTAATTACCCTCCCTATATCATCTATCCCCCAAGAGAAAAAAAAAAAAGATTTAGAAATATTTCTTGTACTTGCAATGACCTGACTTACACATTAACACTGACCCAAAGCCCTAGAACTCCCTGTGGAGGCAACTTCCTGACTGCATCAGTTTCCTGGTGAGTGTTCTCCTTTGAAAAGGGCCAGAATCCAAGAGCCTGACTTTCAGCTTAGAGCCCAAGCAAAAGAATCATCCATATCCTACCTGGGGCGGGGGGGGGGGGTGGGGGGGTGGGGGGGTGGCAGTAGTTATCTGATTCTGCTTCTCTGAATAAGGAGGCTAGCAGAGAATAGCATACCCCAGCAAGAATTCAGACAGCTAGCAGCCTAACCCCCGTTTCTTCTCCTTATGTATAGAATGCTTTCAGGGGAAGCTGTGAGACACTCTGGACTGAGGACTACTCCAGTGCCCTTCTGCTTCAGCCCAGTGCTAAGATGGGCCCCTTAGTGTAAATGACCTGATGAAGCTAGAACAGCAAGATCAGGGTAAAATGCCAGGGAAGCATGGCCTAGAGAACCTGTTCCTCTCCCCCTGCCTGTGCTTGCCTCCTGAGATCTACTGAATGAGCTGTGCTTTGCACAGCAGAGTCTTCTGCCATCCAGCTCACTGTCATTACTGGTAAATATATGACCATCAACAGCACTTAGCCCAATATCCTGGCCTTGTTCAGTTCCCTGTCCCACTTGTTCTCAACTACTTGTTATGCATCTTGTTGGCTCCCAATTTCTGAAATGAAGATAAAAACAAAACTGAAAATACCCTGAAGCAGTTCTGCCAACTCCTGGTTTTTCCATTCGCTTCCTCTGATAGCCATTGGTTTGGGGAGACTTCCCTTTCCTGCTCCAGGCCGTGGGCCTAATCACAATAGCCCCTGGCGTGTTGCCCATCAGATAATAAGGCTGGCTCTCTGCAGGCCATAGTGTGGATTGGAAAAAGTGAAAGTCTCTGGCTGGAAGTAAAAGCTTAGAAAACCTTTGCTCTTTTCCCTCTCCTGTTTCTTTGTTGCCTTTGCATGGGCTACTTCCATCCCACCTGCAAAACCAGAAGATAGTTCAGAGGAGCTAGTGAAGGAGGGGATAGGTATGAGGAGGATGCTGAATGTTTGATCTCAGGGAGGTCTCACCCCAGACACTCTATAACAGATGGGGAAATTCATCCTGTTTAGGGATAGTTTGGACCAATGTCTGAGATTTCATCAATAAGAGTTTTTCTTTCTCTTTAATCAATCCCTTTCAGGAGATGTTTATTATTTGTTCTAGGTAAAATATATAATATCTTTTCACTCCAGAACACATTGACCAGGATTCAGTTGCACAAAAAAAGTATCCATTTTAGGCAAAAAAGATTTAGTGCACATTCTGCTCATAGAATGGACCATTGGGAGAGTGAAAGAAACAAGCTCTAGGTTCCAATGCACCACAAGAGCTTCTCTTTCTTCTATAATTGGAAAGCCACCAGTCCAGAAGCCCTGTGCCTCTTGGTTCTGGTCCATACCACATACATACACAGGGATCCCTGCACTTCTGTGACTGTGTCCAGAAACAGTAGGAATGACAGGAAGCCTCTAAATCTCACACAAGTGTATTTGTTTGGCTGAACCTAAAAGGAGTTTTAGAAATATAACTAGCTAAATAGCTTTTGAAGAGCAGGAAGAGATACTAGACAGAATGGATCTAGAGTGTAACTCATACCTGCTATATAAGTTGAAGGAAATAAATGAGATTCTGCCGAATTCCTACTATGAGGTGGTGTCATATAGGTTACATATGCCACCACATTTATGACTTCCCCGAATCTCTCCATTTTTTCAGATGAGAAAATTTAAGATGAGAGTTTAAATCAGTCAGCTGATAGGTTAGCAAAGCCAAGTTCATGTAATCCCAAAGCTTAGGCTTTCTTTAATACAACTTTCTTACCTTAGGGTTGCCTCTACTACTGACATATGTTACCAACATATGGACTGAATTGCCACAGAACTTGGGGACTACCAAAATGTTATCTACAGCCAAAAGCAAGAATCGGGCACAAATATTAGCAATATTAAATGTTCTGTGTTTGGGGACATGACAAACAAAGCTTAAGAAAACCATCCTTTTTTCATGGTTGCACTGGAATTTTGTGATACAGTGGTGAGGGAAGTGGCCAGGTATTTTGGTCTTTGACATCTGGGCCACTTGGGAAGTGCAGGCATTTTCTTTTACTTGGTCCATATTTCCCCTCCCCTCCATTGGGTCTTTGCCTCTGGGTTCTCTATTTGCCACATGGCATTTTGTATCCCTGACCCCCTCCTCATGAATGATCATGGACAAAATAACTTTGAATCTGAGCTATATAAAACATGGTACTGTGTTTCTCCTGTATTGTCAAGAAATTCCCATACTTGTTGGGCTTTGTGGCACATCCTTTGGTCCCAGTGACTAAGGAGATTGAGGCAGGAGGGTCGCGAGTTTGAGACTAGCCTCAGCAATTTAGGGAGGCCCTAAACAACTTACTGAGACCCTGTCTCAAAAAGAGTTGGAGATGTGGCCAGTGGTTAAGTGCCCTGGTTCAATCCCTGTTACCAAAAAAATTATAAAGGAAGCCATACACAATGGCACATGCCTATAATCCCAGTGACTCTGAAGGCTGAGGCAGGAGGATTGCAAGTTCAAGACCATCCTGCCTCAAAAAAAAAAAAAAAAATTAAAAGGACTAAGGATATAGCTCAGTGGTAAAATGTCCCTGGGTTCTATCCACAGTTCTGGGAAATAAATAATTTCAAAAAGGGCTGGGAGTGTGGCTTAATGGTAGAGTGCCTGCCTAACATGCATGAGGTCCTGGTTCCATCCTAAGTCTTGTGAAAAAAGAAAAGAAATCCCCACACAAGCCTCTCCTGTGCCTGCCAGAAGACTATCACATTTCCCCATGGAAGGGATATCCATCCTCATGGGGGGCAGTTCCAGGAAAAGTTTTGCCTTTTGCTCCTATATTAAGCAGCATGCCTGCCCTTTTTGGAAATGAATGTCTCAAAATTACCTTGGCTGACCTGCATTGAGAGTCACAAAGCCTGTTTTCTAGTCACAATCCCGCTGCTAAGTCACTATATGACTTTGGGCCTCAGGTTCTCCTTCCGTGCAGTGTAGGTGATAGTCATACACCTCTGCTGCAGGGGTGTTGTAAGAGTTAAATGAGAGATAACAGAGTGTTGAGAGAGAAGAGAATTGCCTAGCCTGATTTCATTGCTCTGTTGGTTTCCATCTCAACATCCCTAAATTTATACTCAGAGCTGGTTGAGTTTCTGCTTGGGCTTAAGAAATCATGAACAGATACACTTCATTGGGCTGTTTGAGATCATGTGATAGGAATGGTTCAGGTACTGCTTTACCTCGGAACTGGTGGCCTCTAACCTGTGATGACATGTTGAGTTCCTATTTTTGGAGAAATGTTTCTGGCAGCTGCCGTGGAGTCAGGTAAGGAAGTCAGATTATTGAGGGCCTTATGTTAGCCTTCCTGCCCAATATACATCCTTGGATTGATGCCTCCAAGAAAGAGTTGGAAATTTTGTTTGTTTGTTTGTGTTTTTGGTAAAGGGGATTGAACCCAAGGGTGCTTAATCACTGAGCCACATCCTCTGCCCTTTTTATCTTTTATTTTGAGTCAGGATCTCTCTAAGTTGCTGAGGCTGTCCTTGAACTTGCAATTCTCCTGACTCAGCCTTCTGAGTCGCTGGGATTACAGGTGTGCACCATCACTCCCAGGCTCAATTGGAATTATTATTTTTTCTTTATTTTTTTAGTTGTAGGGGGACACAATAACTTTATTTTATTGAGGATTGAACCCAGTGCCTCACACATGCAAGGCAAACACTCTACCACTGAGCTACAACCCCAGACCGGAAGTATTCTTGATGACAAATTTATCAAGTGTCTTCTACATAATTGAATAAGCTATAGGTCTGATCAACTGATATCATATAGAATAATAAAGGAGTCAGTCTCTTGATGAAAGAATTAAGCTTCTTAGATGCTGTCTCAAAGAGCAACCCTCTGCACCATTCTTTTTCCCTTATGAGGGCCCTTGGGATAGTAGAAGGAGCCTCCCTGACTCAGGGAATTTTGTTGAGCCCCAGCAGTTTGTCAGGCCCACTCTCCCCTCCAGGGTGTTCAAAGAGCCTAGCTGGACTTATTAGCATCTTCTGCAGGAGATATACCACCTCTCCTTCCAGAGCACAGTCTGTGCTCCGTATATCCCAAATTTTCCTTCTGAAACTGATTTCTATCAAGAAAGGAGGGAGTTGGCATTGGCTGTTCCCCCACTTTCAGAGTAGAATGAGTTAGATTCTTCCCCAAGTCTCCAGGCTACCATACTTGTTCTCTGTTCCTTAGCCATTCCCACAGAACATCTTGCCTGCAGCTCCATTTCAGGAAACCTAGTGCTATAGCTCTGAACTAGACTGGAGAAACCGGTCACTGAGGAAAGTAGCCTGCTTCATTGAGGATTTTAACTTCTGCTATTCCCAGTGTCGGAATTGCTGAGTTATGGGGGAGAGGTGAGGAGTATAAGATATGAATATGGGGAAGGATATGGGGAGGGCTGTTTTGATTCCGATTTTCTATATGACTGGATAAATTTGTTACCTGCTTGGTGATCTTAGAAAAAGAAAAAATTGGGGCTGGGGATGTGGCTCAAGCGGTAGCGCGCTCGCCTGGCATGCGTGCGGCCCGGGTTCAATCCTCAGCACCACATACAAACAAAGATGTTGTGTTCGCCGAAAACTAAAAAATAAATATTAAAATTCTCTCTCTCTCTCTCTCTCTCTCTCTCTCTCTCTTTAAAAAGAAAAAAATTGCAAAATTCTAGTCTCGCTTTTGTTTCCTCTGATTATTGAAAGTAGAGAGTCAATCAGAAAAGGCTAGGGGTAGAGAAATCTGATTTCCCAGACTCAAATCCCTTATGACAGAACATTGCTTAATGATTTCTAAAGCATCTCTGTACACTTGTCATTCTATGATATTTGAATGATAAACTGTTCCATCTTACAAGCTGATGTAAGTCCACACACATTGGCTTTGTGTCCTCTCACCTGTAAAATAGGGATGATTTCTGCTTCCTAAAATTATTTATATTTTCCTAAGAAATGTAAAGCTCTCTGAGTTCAGTTGCCTCCTCTGTTAAGTAAAGCAAATGCTTATGTTTCAGGATTATTGCAAGGATTAAGTCAAGAAACAAATGTAAAAGTACTATGCAGAGTGCCTAACTCAGAAAATGTTCCCCAAACCTCTGTTATATGGATGTTGAAAATCAAATGAAGTAATTACTATGAATGTCCAACAGAAAGTAAAACATTAAGATAATATGATTATTCATAGTAGTTAGGAAGGATAGAAGTGGTAGATCTGAAATAGGCAGCCCCTTGCTGCTGGCCAGAATGTCAGGGGGCCTTCTTACCTGATACAGATATAGAACAAGTAAGGGGAGCCGCAGACTGGGGGAATAGGGCAGGAGAAGGAGATGCCTAGGTATATCCAGTTACCTTTCCCTGGATCCCAACCCAAAAGTACTGCTGGGACCCAAACAAAGCTCAAGAGAATTAAGCTGATGTACAGTAGACCACCGTTTTGCTTTCCACAATTTTATTTATCACTAGTCAGTTGCAGTCAGAAAATATTAAATGGGGAATTCAAGAAATATGCAATTTATAAGCTTTAATTTGCACACCATTCTGAGTAATGAAATAAAACCTTGCATTTTTCTGCCTGGGGTATGAATCTTCCCTTTGTTCATATGCTACCTGTTAGTAACTATTACATTTTAACATTGCTTGTGTTCCAAATAACCCTTATTTAATAATGGTTCCAAAGTACCAGAGTAGTGACATTGGCAGTTTTGTTAGACTATTATTATAATTGTTCTATTTTATTATTATTATTAACCTCTTACCATGACTGATTATAAGTTGAACTTTATCATGCATATATATACATCTAGGAAAAAACACGGTATATGTCAGGTTTAGTATTATCCAAGGCATCAGATATCTTACTGGGGGGTCTTAAAATATATGCCCCAACCATATATGAACAGACATATAGGAAACTACTGTATCAATCCTTTTTCTAGGTTCTTTGCAGAATGGGAGGAAATTGTTTTGGTGCTCTATAGGGAGAGAGAGAGGTATGGCATTATAAAGGAATAGTCATATACATGAATAAGAGAAAATACAAAGCTGGTCTGATTGTCAACTCAAAATGATTTTCCAGGGTTTATTCTGGTTCATGTTTTGTTCTAAGGTTCTTAGTTAATGTATGTTCTAGCGTATTCTCCTTTTTTTTTTTTTTTTTTTTGGGGATTGAACCCAGGAGCACTCTACCACCGAGCTACATCCCCAGCCTTTTTTTTTTTTTTTTAATTTTGAGACAGGGTCTCATCAGGTTGCTGAGGCTAGCCTGGGACTTGCCATCCTCCTGCCTCAGCCTCTCAAGTAGGTGAGATGATGGACATGCACCACCACACCCTGCTTGCTTCCTATTAGGAAGGACTTTGCCTTGAGCAGCTGGAGCATGCTGGGCTTTGGTGCCATAACCCAAGTCACAGCCCTGACCTCTAGGTCTCAGTATCTCAAACTGGTCCCATGCCTGCTCCTCTTGAGCCACAAGTCCTACGGTCTGTTGTTAAAAGCTTTGTTTCTGTGCTTTAGGCTCTCAAAACCCTGGCCGAAGCTCACCTCCCCCTGGCTATGTGCCTGAGCGGCAGCAGCACATTGCCCGACAGGGATCCTACACCAGCATCAACAGTGAAGGAGAATTCATCCCAGAGACCAGCGAGCAGTGCGTGAGTATGGGGGCCCAGGGTATGCCCATAGTGTTAGACCAAGGTTATGACCAGGGGTAGTACTCAGTGGGCACAGTGTAGACCGCAGGGACTTGAATCCCATCCAATAACTCTTTTATAAATCAGGCTTTCCCAAATATTAGTTATTCCTTTCTAGGAGCCAAATATTAATTCTTGCCAAAAATGAAGTTTAAACTACCTACCCTTGGTCTTGGGTGAGTACTTGACAGTTTCCCTCTTCTGCAGTCCTCTCGCAATCCCCTTACATTACACCACTTTGCTATTTATGATGATCTTTGCAATGCCTATCTTCATTTCCGCACAGTTTTTCATTAGCTGTGTTTTAGTTTTGCTATATCTTGATGAAAGGTAGAAAGTAAACTATATCCAAATCACCTTTTAGGATTGATTAAGAGTGACCTTCTGTGAAGATAAATAGCTGTGTTAGTTACCTATTACAAAATAACAAATTCCAACAAACTTAAAATCTTTAAATGACATATACTTTTATTGCTTTAGTTTCCTTGGGTCAGTTGTGACTCATTGGTCACCTTGGGGGTTTGTCCACTATGATGGTTTACCCATTTTAATGACTGGCTTTTTAAACTTGGGGCTTACTTGATGAAAATGGCAATGTGACTTAGTAAACTCAGCAAGGGTGAGATCTCTGGCTTCATTCTGGTCTTTTAAATGAGCTTGCTTTAATTACAAAGAGAAAGATCTGCTTTTATAAGTTTCTGGAATTTGGTTTGAGAAGGGGAAATTTCTTAAGGGTAAAATGTCCAACAGAAGGGCCAGTACCATCACATGTAGAATTTTACAACAACAATTCCTGTAACTTTTCTTTTTTTAAGAAAAGAGACTGTATAGTCTATGAGAAGCCCTTTATACTCTTCTCCCTTCTCTACTCCTGCCTGCTAGATAAATTCATGTTTGGAACAGTGACTTGGAATGCCTTTAGCTGCAGATTTTTCCTAGGCATTTTACTAACTGCCCCGTTTCTCTAACCATGTTTCTTCTGCACACCTGCTGTTCTTAGAGGTGACTGAGTATGAAATCCCAGAGATTGCCAACAAGCTCCATTGCCTCTGTTTCTGTCTTTCCCCATGGAAAACATAGGAGAATTTGACTCTTATTGATTACAGACTTTTAGAAAGAGGCTGCTGGAAACTGTCAAGGTCCTACCCCTGGTTCCCACCCCTTTAGCCAAAGCAAATTGCTTCTAGTAACAGGCCATTCAAGATAAATCTACTTCACAGGGACCAAAACAACATAGTATATAGTGAAAAAAATATCCCAATGGGACTTTCTTAAAAAGTGAAACTAAGATAAGTTTATTTTGTTTTTTCTTTAATCAGATTTAGGTAACAGTTGCATCTATTTGCTGATTTTTAGAATGAACAAAGCATGATTCATGTTAATTTTTTGGCTTAATTTTTCTGACAGAAGTTAGCTAGCACAATGTAACTTCCTTCACTTCCCCTTTGACTTCTGTAGCACTATCATAACTAGGGTCATTGTTGCAAAAACATTCATGGGACTCAGCAGTTTTTCTCAAGGCCTCTTGAACCTTTGGTGTATTTCTCCATCACACTTGCTGTGTTGTTTTACTCATCCATTTTCTCTTTTCGGTTACTTGATCGAACTTTACCAAATATACACTTGCTGGATTTGGAGCAGTTCTTTCCCACTTTGGGAAATTTTGTATCCTGGCCAAATTTGTAATTTTACTTTGCAGTTAATTTGCCTTGATAGGCAGATTTTTAAAAATCATATATGATAATATGACCTAAAACATTTGAAATTATGGATGGGGATGGACCCTAGTATGAAATGGGAAAAGAGATTTCAGTTGGAAACAAATTATGTAAAATCTTATGTTATTGAATTCTCATAATTCTAATGTTTTCTTCCCTGTGTGAAGTTTAACTTTGGAGCTCAGGTAATGCATATAGTCAGTCCTCTACCTCTGTGGATTCCATGTCTATAGATATGGAACAGATTCAACCAACTGCACAATGAGTATATTCTGTCTGTACTTATTATATATAGACTTTTCTTTCTTTCTTTCTTGGTACTGTGGATAGCTCTATTTTTTTTTTTTTTTTTGAGACAGGGTCTCACTAAGATGCTAAAGCTGGCCTCAAAATTGCAATCCTCCTGCCTCAGCTTCCCAAGTCACTGGGATTAGAGGCAGGTGCCACTGGGACCAGTATGGACTTTTTTTTTTTCTTGTCATTCCCTAAACAATACAGTATAACAATTATTTATGGAGTATTTACATTGTATTAAATATTATACATAATCTAGAGATGATTGAAAGTACATAGGAGTATATATATATGGATAATATGCTAATACTGTGCCATCTTTTGTAAAGGGACTTGAGGATCCTCAGATTTAAAAGGGAACCTGGAACCAATCCCCAGTGGATGTCAGGGAATGACTATACTGTGAAATTGAAGACCCCATAGCCACCTCCGCTCTGTAAAGAGAAAATGAAGGGGAGGACCTTCATGAGATTAGTTGGTGGGGGTGAACTATTGTGAAGGTTTTTTGTAACTGCATTAGACCAGGGTCCAGAGAAATACTTCAGTCTATGTAGACATCTATTAACTCTGTATTGGAACTAGGAGCTGGGAGATTGTATTCTGGTACCAGCTACGCATGGACTAGTTTTATGACTTTAGACAAGTCTCCTAACCTTTCTTTGGCTACAGTGCTCATCTGTGAAATGAAGCAATGCTTGTTTTCATAAATTATGAATTATGGAGTGTAAACAGAAGCATTAGGGTCCCACCCAAACTCACTGGAAGCCTCTGCAGGGTAGTACCATCTCCAGTGCCAGGCACCAGTGTTGATAAGCCAAGAAAGTGCCAACTAGAGAAGCTGCGTCTCTGCTTTGCCCTCCTGGCAAGACTCCTTGGGATGCCAGCCAAGCATTTTTCTCCCTCCTGGAAACTTGCCTTTCAGACTACAGGGGAGAATGGTACCTTACTAACCATTCTTCCCACTGTATGGGGAAACAAGGGCACTTTCATATTTAAACAAAAAGACCATGTGCTGGCCTCAACTGGGTCATAAAGCCTGGGTCACCTGGCTGGCTGGGATTAGGGTTGGGACTGTGGTTTTATTGTATGACTTGCCTTACAGATGCTGGATCCCCTGAGCAGTGCTGAAAATTCCTTATCAGGAAGCTGCCAATCCTTGGACAGATCAGCAGACAGGTATGGGGCTGTGGGTAGCTTGAGTGTTATTAGATGGGCTTTTTTTATTTTTTCTTTCTTTTTTTTTGGGGGGGGGGGTGCGGTCCTGGGGATTGAACGCAGAGCCACTTAATCACTGAGCCAGCTACATCCCCAGCTCTTTTTTTTTTTTTTTGTAGTAGCAGATAGACAGAAAACTTTTTATATGTTTAATATCACGCAGTGCTAACGATCGAACCCAGTGCCTGCCTAGGTTTATTTATTTAATATTTTGAGATAGGGATCACTAAGTTTCTTAGGCCCTCGCCAAATTGCTGAAACTGGCCTCGAGTTTGTGGTCCTGCCTCAGCCTCCGAAGTCTCTGGGATTATAGACATGTGCCACCACACCTGACCAATGCATAGGCATTTTTTGAACTGATGGGTTGAGGAAGTAATGTTCGCTAGTGTGCATCTATGATCCAGCCACAGATTGACAGGCCCAGTGTTAGTTTTTTTGTTTTGTTTTGTTTTTAATATTTTATTAGATGTTGATGTACCTTTATTTATTTATATGTGTGCTGAGAATCAAACCCAGTGCCTCACACATGCTAGGCAAACACTCTACCACTGAGCCACAATCCCAGTCCCAGGCCCAGGGTTAAAACAGCATGCATCTAGGGAAGCCCTCTCCTTAGTTTTCCAAACACCTTGAGAATGTTTTGCTTGCATAATAAAATGAATATAACAATAGCCTATAAAATATCAGTTCATTTATTAAGTGCTTGTTGTGTTGTTTTGAGTGCTCTACATGTTTTGATTTGACTCATAATACTTGCTGCTCTTGGGCGTTTGGGGTCTTTATTGTAATCTAGACTGAGAAACAATGGGCTGTTGAAGTTTGGGGAAAAAAACGAGATTCTCATCCATGGATTTACTTTGATTTTAAATTTTTTTTGTCCAAATGTTTCTGGTGGAATAAGAAACAGGGATATGGTAATTGGAAAACAACATTCTAGGAGGAAATGTGTTCTCCTTTATATAGAACATGGCTCTTAGAGCTGGCCCCAGCACTGATCCCACTGCTCCCTTATCTCAGCCTTGTTTTGGCCACCTCTGACTGGGTTTAGGGTTATGGTTAGAAGCTAAGGAGCAGGGGTTGGGGTTGTGGCTCAGTGGTAGAGTGCTCATCTAGCATGTGTGAGGCACTGGGTTCGATCCTTAGCACCACTTAAAAATAAATAAATAAATAAATAAAAGTAAAGGTATTGTATCCGTCTACAACTTAAAAATTTTTCAAAAAAAAAATGGAGAGCAAGTTTAGTTTTTTTTTTTTTTTTTTTTTTTTTTTAATTTGTGTATCTGATTAATTGTTTATGTGGGTACTGATCTTCTGACTGTGGCCAAATTTGACCTGAGCACTGATAAGTGTGATCTTCCTCTAGATGTCATAGAATGTAGTCATAGATACGTGTTGATTCCAATATATATCCTTGATTGGGGCTTGCTTTCCAATCAGGGTAGCAAGAAGGCACAAGTGAAAGTGCTAGGAGTCCTCACTGGTTGAGGGCTCTGCCAGGACAGGGACTGACTCTGACTTTGGACTATCTTCTGAGCTTTGGGATAGGAAGAGAGGACAGAAGGTCTGGGGAAGGTCTTGGGAAGAAGAAGGCAGCCCCCAAGTCACTGTCTTGAAAGTTCTGACCTATGACCCTTTCAAAAGGTACTTGCTTATCAGTAAGGGAAAGGGCTATTCAGGTGGATGCTGGGAAAGATAGCTGAATTTACCTACTTCCCTGGTTTTGGGTATTTCTTCCAACCTTCTTTTTTATTTTGTTTTCTCCTTGTGAATGAAACCCAGTGATCTGAACTGACTTCATTGAGGTCTGGCCTGACCTGAGTTCAGAGCTCTTGTCTTCCCTTTTTGGGAAAGGGCAGACCTGGAGCCAGATAGACCTGTATCCAATCCCAGCTCCAGCAGATATTTCAGTAGCTTCAAATAAGTGCGTTAACTTCTTAGTTCCTCAGTGTCCCCCTCTCTAGAATAGGATAGTAATGACTAATTGAAAGGAAGATGCTTGGTATAACTGCAGGAACACAGACTTTGGAGTCACAGATGTGGATTTGAAGTCTAGCTCTGTTGCTTCCTAGCTGTATCCTTGGGGAAATAAATAAGAATGTTCATACCTAAACCAGTAGGGTGTCTGCGAAGACACATTGCCTACCTTGCAGAGTTATGAGGGTTAAATAAGAAAAAGTTCACTCTCTGTAAACTATGCTGTTGTTATCTTTGTTACTACTTGGGCCAGGGATTCTCTTGCAGCTCTTCACCTGTTACATAGGTGGAGAAAAAGGCCAAGAAGGTAAAGTAAAGGGGTATGCAGCCAAGGTGGAGCTCAGCAGGACTGTCATTTACCACCCAGGGTCCTGTCACATTTGGGCCTCTGACAAGTGAAGAGTGGAGAAAGCAGGGGACTAGACTAAGGAAAGGGCTACTTCCCTCCAGTTCCTCTTTCCACACCTGTGCACATGGGAGGCACTTTGAAGAAGAGATGATTTAGATGCCCTTGACTTGTGTTCTGCCTTCTGAGCTGCACTGGAAGTACACTGAGGTCTATTTTGTGATTCCTTTTTGCTCTCTCTAGCCCATCCTTCCGGAAATCAAGAATGTCCCGAGCCCAAAGCTTCCCAGACAACAGACAGGAGTACTCAGGTAAATTCCACAGAGCCTGGGTTAGCAAAGCAGGGGAGTCTTTGTGGGTCCAGAGAGTTCTGAGTTGGGAAGCCAAAACTGTGTAGACAAATTTGCCTGGGCTTACTGCTCTAGGGTCTTGAATGACCTGGGACTTAAGTGGCTCACTCACATTGACCTGCCCAAAACCAGTGACTCCCTTGTTTTACTTAGATCGGGAAACCCAGCTCTATGACAAAGGGGTCAAAGGCGGAACCTATCCCCGGCGATACCACGTGTCTGTGCACCACAAGGACTACAATGATGGTGAGTGCGCCTCCATGCTGCCCTCTGCTGGCTGCCTCACAAAAGACCATGCTTAATGCTTTGCTTTGGAAAAGCCACCACTAGTGGGTGGGACCTGGGTACTCCAGGATCTGTGTTTTCCATTAATCCTGGGAAATTGTGCCTTAGTCTTGAGTCAAGAGAGACAGAAAATAACCAGATAAGGAGTATTGCATTTTCAAACTAAGTAGCTGCTGCTAGGAACTCCGTCTTTTTGTCCATGGTGTACTCTGGAGTGCCGTCTCTCCAATGACCTTTTCTGCATCAGCAGCAGACACAGCGGAGCTGTGGCAGAGGGGGTCGGAGTAGGATGCTGAGGAGAAAAGAGACTTGTGCTGGGGATTGGCCTTATGAGTCCCTGTCCCCACTCCCTATGGCCATGGCTCCCTGAACCTGGCTACTTCTTTATTTCTGCTTTTGTCTTGATTCTCAAGGTGCTTGGGACAGCAGTCTTTCTGGCATGAGTCAAGTGGAAGGGCAGACAGGATAGACCCAAGCCAGTGTTGTCTATCACTTCTAGCTGGTCTGCACATTCTATCTTGTGGCCAGAGGTCTGACTTGCTCTACTCTGGCCCCTTATCTTTTTAGGCAGAAGAACATTTCCCCGAATACGGCGTCATCAAGGCAACCTGTTCACCCTAGTGCCCTCCAGCCGCTCCCTAAGCACAAATGGCGAGAACATGGGTCTGGCTGTGCAATACCTGGACCCTCGTGGACGACTACGGAGTGCAGACAGCGAGAATGCCCTCTCTGTTCAGGAGAGGAGTGTGCCAACTAAGTGTGAGGAATGTCCCTGGCTAGGAGAAGACTGTCAAGGGTGCTCAGACAAGCTTCAGGGTTGGGAGGACAGCCAGGCCACCAGGGTGTTTAGGCTCAGCATTCTGCTGCTCTGGCCCATCCTTTCCCCACAGGGATATCCTTGGAGAGAGCAGCATACCCTGGATCTTAGGCCTGACTCCACTGCTGTGTGACAAGCCATTAATCTCCAGCCTTTAGTTTTTCCGTGTTTAAATTGAAAAGCATGCTCTTAATCCCTGATGTAGTAAGGTATTTGGGAGCTTTGAAAGTCATGCAGAAGAGCATTTGACCATAAGTTTAGCAAGTCCTCTGTTTCCCAGGACTCTGATCTTAAGCTCCCTTTGAGGGCTCTGGGTCTACTTCAGATGGGGTACTGAAAGAGGTGATGGTGCTGGGCATGGGGGAACCTAAGCCAGAGGTCTCATGATCAAGTGGCTAGAGAACAAGGAGGGTCTCCATAAACAATGTGCATAATATAACACTCTTTTCCAATGTTCTCTTGTAGCTCCTAGTGCCCCCATCAATTGGCGTCGGGGGAAGCTCCTGGGCCAGGGTGCCTTTGGCAGGGTCTATTTGTGCTACGATGTGGACACAGGACGAGAACTTGCTTCTAAGCAGGTCCAGTTTGACCCGGACAGTCCTGAGACAAGCAAGGTACTGCCTTTCCCATTCTCTGACCTCCAGTTCTCCAGAACTCTTTCAATATAAGTGCCTGTCTTGTACTGCACAGATTAATAGCTCCAGGTGCTACAGGTTGCCTCCCCCCATCACTCTTCCTCCCAAGCTCTCTTGCTATCCACCCTGGTCCTAACTATGGGGTGAAGAGTTGATGGTCCAAGGAGCACCAAGCCCCTCCGGGAGGATCTAAGGCCATCTCATAGTCCCATGCAACCCAAACAGAGGTGATAATCATCGCCAGAAAGGGTACTCCCTGTCCCCACTCCCCAAGTACCTTTCTCCACTTACTTGGGCCAGCTCTAAAGGAGAAATCATGTGACTGACACCTCAATTTGAATAGGCAAATACAATAGCTACCTTAACTAAGCCCCCACAACCCCTCCTTCCTTCTCCCTGTCTGCCTTCCTCCAGGCCTGGGAGTGCCATATCCCAAGGACTGGCCAGCATTGTGGCCAAGGGTCAGACAGCGAACAGGCCTTCTTTTCTCCATACGAAGTTCCCAAGGCAGATCCCTGTGAAGCACAGTCTAGGGCAAGCTGAGTGCATCCCAGGCAGGCACACCCAATCCCCTAAGTGCCTGGGTGACCACTGGCCCTTCCCTAGGAGGTGAGTGCCCTGGAGTGTGAGATCCAGTTGCTGAAGAACTTGCAGCATGAGCGCATTGTGCAGTACTATGGCTGCCTGCGGGACCGTGCCGAGAAGACTCTGACCATCTTCATGGAGTACATGCCAGGGGTATGTGTGCCTTGGACATATGAATCTCTCACAAAAAGGAGCCTGATCTGGGGTGAGGCCTTGGGGAGTCACTCTTGACCTGGGTCTGACCTCCTGGGGCTCCAGAGGTTCAGGGGAGCTAGGTAAGGTTATGGCAGGACCTGGATTCAGGAGAACCTTACCTGTGGCTATAGTAAAGGTGTCAGGTGAGAAATGTCCTAGCCTAGCTTAACCCAAGGTTGGCGCTTGAGGTCTGGTTCTTGTCCAGTAAGCACAGACTTCACCTGAAGCAAAGGTCCCTTCTTCTGCATGTGGGTCATCCATTGCTTGAAGGAAGGATTGTTATTTATGTTTTTCTCCAAGCTGCCTGGCAGCTCCTGTCAAAGTGCCCAGCACATCACAGATGGAGCTTAGATGAATCACTGCTTTGCTACAGTGCCTGGGGCCAGGAAATAGCCTTGCCCCCTCCCACAGCCATCCCCTGAGGGGACTCCCTGTGACTCCTTGTGACTGCTAGGGCTCAGTGAAAGACCAGTTGAAGGCCTATGGAGCTCTGACGGAGAGTGTGACCCGCAAGTATACCCGGCAGATCCTGGAGGGCATGTCCTACCTGCATAGCAACATGATTGTTCACCGGGACATCAAGGGTGAGCAGGGCTTAGGCTGTATGGAGTCTTCAAGTCTACCATTTAGTGACTGGGTGGGCCAACACTGAACCATTTTGAACTTTCTATAAAGTGGGATCCCCAGTTGCTTCCCCAGCCATGTGGGATTAATATGAAGAACAGTTGAACAATTTGGGGAAATACTTTAGTCCAGTGTGAATGTTGACCACGAAGACCTGTGACTTCACACTGTAAGTTTGAGGCTTCCCTTCCCTGTGTGCCCTGTGCAGCTTATGTCAAATTCAGTGTAGCTCCCATCCTCCATAGCTCTCTGTGACCTGGAGGGAGGATGATAGAAAATAGAAGGGGGGGCCAAGGTGGAAGTTTCTGCTCTTCATGCTTTAGGAGCCAACATCCTCCGAGACTCTGCTGGGAATGTGAAGCTTGGGGACTTTGGGGCCAGCAAACGCCTGCAGACCATTTGCATGTCAGGGACTGGCATGCGTTCAGTCACTGGCACTCCCTACTGGATGAGCCCCGAGGTCATCAGCGGCGAGGGCTATGGAAGGAAAGCAGATGTATGGTGAGTGCTGGGACATACCAGGACTCTGTCTCCCTGCCTGGGCTGTAGTCGCTCTGAATTGGAAATGATTTGGGGAACCTTGCATGTGAAAGGAGGGCCTGCCTTTTGCTGACTGGTGCACCCATGGACTAGGCTCCTTGTATGCAGCGGTGGTGGTGTTTGCAGTAGCACAAATAGGGTGTGTTTTAATTCCAAATAACAAATCTTGTTAGTGCTAGAAATTTAAGCCATGGAAAAAGTATCCTTGGGTTTGCTGAACCCCTTGAGAAGCAGAATCCACTCTGAAGACGTAAATCTGTCTCTAAACAAAAGCAGACTTATGCCCTTTCTCCTAGTGCTCAGATGGACTTGCCTTTGCCTGAGTTTATTTCTATTTTCAGAAAGGACCTAGAAGTCACAAGAACTTTTCTTGAATAGTTATTGTGGTGGGCTTAACAATGGCCCCCCGTGTCCTGATCCCTAGAATCAGTAAATGTTACCTTATATGGTAGCAGGTCTTTGCAGCTGTTAACTTTAAGATGGAGGGGTTATCCTGGATTATCCAGGTGGGCCTGGCATAATCACAAGAGTCCTTATAAAAGGGGGTTCAGTTGGTGCAGTGGCACACTCCCATAACTCCAGCTACTGGGGAGGATAAGGCAGAAGGATCAAAAATGTCTGGGCAATTTAGCAAGATCCTGTATCAAAAACAAACAATAAAAAAATTTTTTTTTTAAAGGGCCAGGAAAACCTGGATAACTTGGCGAAACCCCATCTCAAAAACTAAAGGGCTGGGGATGTAGTTTAGTGGTAGAACACTTGCCTAGCATGTGCAAAACTCTGGGTTTGATCCCCAGCACTACAAAAATTAAAAATAAAGAGGGAGGCAGGAGGTCAGAGTGGGAAATAGGAAGTGTGACAATGAAAATACAAGGCTGGAGTAAGCCACGCAGGTGCATGAGCCAAGAAACACAGGTGGGGCTAGAGTGTAGCTCATTATAAAATACAGCACATGCTTGGAGAGCACAAGGCTCAGGTTGATCTGAGTGTATACACACATGCGTGCATGCATTACACACACACAAAGAAAAAGAGAAGTGCAGGGGGCCTTCTTTAGAAGCTGGAAAGGTGAGGAAATGAATTCTCCCTTCAAAAGCCTCCAGAAGGAATAAGCCCTGCTAATGAATGCCTTAACTCTAGTCTGGGGAGACTAATTTTAGATTGGTGATCTCCAGAACTGGATGATAATAAGTATGTGTTGTAGTTATGCCACTAAGTTTGTGATAATTTGTTACAGCAGCAATAGGAAATTAATATAATTATCTTGGAGGTTTGGGGTTTTGTGTGTGTATGGTGCTGGGGATGGAACCCAGAATCTCCCATGTGCAAGGCAAGCATTCTAGCACACATTCCCAGCCCACTTGGAGCTCTGTCAGTGCCCAGTGGTTCCTTTTTCTCCAGTCTGAAGAAGCAAGTACCCAGGTGAGTGATTTGTGCAGGTTGATGAGGCCTGTATGGATAAGAGCAAAGAGTGTTTCAAAGTTTTCTGGTCTCGGGATTCAAGGAGTCTCATTCCTCAGCTTAGCACATCCTGCACTTCAGTGTGATCTGAGGAAGGCACCTCCTTTCACAAAGGTGGGTGAGGCAGCTGGGAGCCTAGAACTGGCCAAGGGGTGACGTGAGATTCTCTCTCCAGGAGCCTGGGCTGCACAGTGGTGGAAATGCTGACAGAGAAGCCACCTTGGGCAGAGTATGAAGCTATGGCCGCTATTTTCAAGATTGCCACCCAGCCCACCAACCCTCAGCTGCCTTCCCACATCTCTGAACATGGCCGGGACTTCTTGAGGCGCATTTTTGTGGAGGCTCATCAGAGACCTTCAGCTGAGGAGCTGCTCACACACCACTTTGCACAGCTCGTATACTGAGCTCTTAAGGCTACTGCTGCCGGCTGCCCCGTGCTGCACAGGCGGGGTCTGCTGTGGGGCGCAGTGAAGTTGCTGCTTCTCCCAGACCAGGCTGTGGACCTTGGAGCTGCAATCCAGCCAGCGTTTGTCTGTGCCCCTTCTGCCAATGGGGCTCAGCTAGGATGGGATGGCTGTAGCCTCAAGGACTGGGAGCCCCCAGCCTGCCAGACCCAAGAGCTCCAGTGTCTTAAGCTCAGTGTGGAGGGAAGGGGCTGGGAAAGTGTGTAAGGCAGCTGCGGGCTCTGCCCTTGGGGTTGTCCTGACACTGCCGTTGACTGGGAAGCCTGGGGTGGGGGGTACAGGACTGACTCAAGGGTATGAATAGTGTTATTTTCATTCAGAGTGTTATTTTGTTTCTCCTCCCAATGTCTGGAGATCACCAGGGTGTCTCTGGGCTGGATGAGCCCAATCAAGCCTGAGGTAAAGCCCAGTGTCCCACAAATGAGGGAAGACAGAGGCCCAAGTCAGTTTTGCCAGTCCTAGACTTTACCAAAGATGAATGAAGCAAATGTTATGCTGCCTTATTCAGGGAAGGAGGAACATATCCTGCCTGCCCCCATGACTCTGCACCCCCAAGCAGGAGCCTGAGACATGGCTGCCCCCACTGAGGGGGGAGACCCAGTTTTATCAATGCAATTGTCTCTGTTTTACAAGTTGGAGTCACTCTTATGCTGTATCCAGTTTCTAAACTGGAGACTGTGCCCTCTGGGTTCTGAGTACCCCTGTGTGAGCTTGGGCTTTGGGCTGGATTCTAAAGAGTTGATGGGATGACCTTTGTGCTTCTGGCCTGGCATGTTTCCTCACTGAAGCAGAGAGGAAGGTGGACAACTCAGTGGGCCCAGCAAGGCTGTTCAGGAGAGCCCAGGGGTTGTCTCTGCCTGTCAGTCATGTCCCTGCCAGGCCAAGCCCACTCCATCTAGTAGAAGGGAAAGCCCATGTGCTGCAACCAGCAGTGTCCAAAACCACCAGCTCTGTTCTTCCTTAGCCTTGCCCATCCCTGTGAGGTCTCAGCCTCTTTCCCTTCTTGTTCCTCCCCTGAGGGAGGAATGGCAGTGGGGAGCCAGTATCTCCAAGCAGCTTAGAGTTGGCCATATTTACCTCAGCCTGGGCGCTGGTCCTTTCTTCCGGCCCCTCCCCTCCAAAATGTGCCTATTGCTAGAGCTCCTCCCTCCCAACACCCAGTTTCCTTGGGAGTTATCATAAAAGAAAGAAAGGAAAAAAAAAAAAAAAAAGCTAGTGCCCGTGGATGGGCATCTCCAGGGAGCTGGGGATTAGCGCCAGGCAGCTCACTGCCAGCCATGCCCACTACCCCACGGGCACAGAACAAGCCAAAGCCTTCGTTGTATGTTGACGATGCACTTTTATGAATGTAGTTTCTATCGCTGTTTTTAGCCTTTTCACATCATGTAATGTGAGGCCTTGTACTTGTTAATTTATATCTCAGATCATATTTGATGGTTTTTATATATCAATTCTAGACTGTTACAGGTGATGGACGCCTCAAGAGAGAGAAGAGAAAATGAAAGCAGCTGGTTTTGCAGAATGTGTGTTGCACGGTGCCAATTGGGCCTGGGCCCCCTTCCATCCCTTTTCCCCTGGGGCCTCTGTCAGGCCACCTTCTACCCATCACTGCCCTCTGAGGCCAGTGAGCACACATGCTCCTGCCTCTACCTCGGCCCTTGCCCAGGGTGGGGACTGGCCCCTCATCTTGACCAAAGCTGCCAAGAGGCAGCTCGGCCTCTCCAGGACTCCATCCTGATGGCTGTAGCACTCCTTGGCCCATACCCTGTCCCCAGTCCCCATTTCCCAAGAGGAAACAGAGCATGGTGCCACTGATGAGACTAAGTGAGACGACTCTGCTACTCTGCAAGACCCAGGTTCAGGCTCTTACAGAGCTCTACCCCTGGGGTCTTACCTCACAGGGATTATTTTTAAAATAAAATTTTAAAACAAGCCAACAAACCCTGCACTCCCCCCAAATCAAAAAAGACCGACTTTTGTGCCAAAAACTGTGGACATGCTGGATCAGCATCCTCAGGACCAAGCTGTTGCTTAATTTTAATTTATTTTTTTTTATTATTAACTAATCAAGATTAAAAATTCTTGGACTCTAGGATGGCCTGGGCCCCAAAGTTCTGGAGGGCAGTTTCCTTGCAGCCCCAGGCTTGCCATGGCAAGGGGCCATGCTACCATTTTCTCACCATTCCATGGGGTATGTTTGCCTTGGCCAACCCCACACATAAGGGCCAGTTCGCGTGCTGCCACCCTTCTGCCCCTCTTGCCCTCCCAGCTCTGTGTGTCTGAATTGTGGATTGTGCAGAAGAACCTGCAGCCATAGTTATTTGACTGTATCTTGACTGAGGGCTTGCAGTGCAAAGCCAGGCCAGTGTCACGCATTACTTACAATAAAAGGGATCATTTATACCAGGGGGGTCCTGTGCGGTGCTTTTGGTTGGGGGAAGTAGGTGTATGCCTGGGAGGGGCTGGGGATGGCACCTAGTAACAAGGTGCCTCAAGCAGGAGAGAACTTGATGCCAAGAGGGGCCTTGGCATGACTTGGTTAGGTACCACTGTTACCTCAGTGTGCCCTCCTTCCTCCACTCCCTCTCCCTTTCTAGGACCTCTCCTGAAAGTGATAAATTAGGGCCAATTTACTGAGGCGCTGTTGGCCTTTCTGACCTAAACATCACCAGTGGCTTAGTTCCTGGGACCCTCATGGCATCTAGTAAGGTCTTCTTTTGAGGCTCCCCTTGGACCCATCCTGCAGGGCATTATCAGAAACCACCTCCAGCATCTCTCCTTGACTCAGCTGCTGCTGTTGCTTAACTCTGAGCAGAGACTGTCCTTGTCCCCAACAGAGGCCTCACTATAGGAAGTTGGGCTTTCCCTGAGTGAGGCTCTTAACAGCTCCCAGGATCCAGGCCTTGGGTGCTGTTGGCTTACTAAGCATTGTGTCTACTTCCTCAAGGAGTAGTGCTTACCTCAACAGAGCACAGTGGCTCATCTGTCACCAGGAATTGAGACCAATTCCTACACACTGCTTATTAGTAAGTCGAGTTGTATGGGGCAGTGGCAGCAAGTCCTAGAGATGTCTATCCTCTTGCTCCACCACCTTATCTTTCCCTCAGGCAGTTTGGAGAAGTCAGGACAGCTGGGTCTGCGCAGGAGAACCCAATCTTCCAAGATTGCCTTGTTTCTCTGCTGTACACTGTCACCTCTCAGTGTGCCTGGGCTCTCAGAACAGCTGACAACCTCTCCTTGGATGACCTGGTAGGGGTAGCTGTGGTTGCCCCACTCCCCAGAACACAGCAATAAGAGGGGCACAAAAATGAGGAGGGACAAAAGGAAACCTTTAGCAACACCTGCCAGGTCTGTGGGTTCCCACCATTCCATGCAGATTTCCAAGGCAAAGGAATAGGATTGGGGAGCTGCACAGCTGGGAACTGCCCATAGAAAGGGGTTAGACAGACTCTGCTGAAGGGTTCTGCCTTGGGCCCTGCCCCCCAGGTGTAGCAAGGCAACCAGATGACATTGATGCTTCTGGTTCTTCTCTTCAGAACAGGGGTGTGGATGTGAGGCCATGGGCTTGGGAAGTCAACCAACCCAAAGATCAAGGGAGAGTGGAGTTGCAGTTACAGAATCACACTGTTTGACCGTGCGGCACCCTGGCTGAGCAGAGAGCACCCCTTTTCTCAAGCAGTTTGTATTTCCTTGACACTGCTGCCCCTCCATCAAAGCCAGGAGTGCTCTGGGCTAACCCTGAACCCCTTCCCCTCCCTGTGGTCAATGGGCATCCTGTCACAAGAGCCCCCACAACAGGCCACATAATAGAGTCAGGATCTGTTTAAACATGTTTAAAACAGGGTTATCACAACAGTCAGAAGGCAGAAATGAGGGAGAGGAGGGGGCACGGCTGCTGCTGGCCCCCGAAGGTCTCAGAAGCGCTCAGCCTGGCGGGGACTTTAGCTTCATGGTGCAAGGGGGTCCTAGCCCCAAGGCAGTGGGCCCTGCCTTGCCTTCTACTTCCCCATTCCCTCCCCCATCAGCTGCTGTGGCATCCTTGAGGTCCAGCAGGTGACACTCTCACTCTCCTTCCTCCCAGTCTGTGGCTCAGGACCAGGCTAAGGGCAGAGGTAGATGGGGAGACATGGTGGCCAACATGGCCCAGGTGGCAGTAAGGGAGCTTGGGACCCTGAGGGGGGCATGCTGACTCCTTGCTGGAGAAAAGGCACCTAAAAAGGGAAGCTGGGCTTGGCGGCCATGTGGTGAGGTGGGGTGGGGTGGGCTGAAGGAAGCAGGGTGAGCAAACCCCAATCCTGGTTCCCACCCCTTGACCCCCACTGAAGGAGAAGGAAGGAATCCTGGAGCAGAGCCCTGCCCCGGAACCTTCTGCCTGAGCAAGCCTCCCCCTTCCCACCCTGCCCCCTACTCAAACCCAGAGAATCTTTTTCCCGCCCTTCCCACCGCCCAGTTCCAGGCCCTCCGCTGAGGGAGTGGATGGTCAGAGGGGCCTCAGGCTGTCTTGGTGCCGGGGTCCACCTCTTTGTGGGCCCAGAGCTCCTTGTGCTGTTTGCGGCCGAATCCCTCATCGTAGTTGCCTTTGCTCTTAAACAGCTGCTGAAAGTGGGGTTTGCAGTAAAACTCACCATGCAGCGCGGCATAGCTGCCCAGACTGCGGAAGCAGAGCATCAGGGTCAGGCGGGGTCAGGACTAGAGGCAGGGCAAGGGGTGGGCAAGGCAGGGTCGCACCTGAGCTTGGTATGGCAGTGCTTGCAGCAGAAGCAAGAGTTGTGGAAAATGAGCTTGTCTGCCACCAGCCGCTCCATGGGGTACACAGTCTTCTGGCAGGCGGCACAAGTCTCCTTCACCTGGGCCCGCAGGCTGAAGGACTGTTTCGAGGGACGCTCAGCCAGGAGCCTGGCCAGCGCCCACTCCTTCCTCCACCCTCACCCACCCTAAGGGCCCTACCTTGGAGCGCTGCACAGCGCTGTTGCCACCGCTGCTTTTGGCTTCCTGAGAGACAGACAGTCAGGGCAGGCTCTGAGGCGGCCCAGCCCAGACCTAGGGGCAATCAAAGAGGGGGCAAAGGGTGCCCGGCAAACACACAGCTCCTCTCCCCTCGCCCCTCCCACCCGGCTGGTCACCTACATGAGAGGGGGTGGCCTGGGCGGCTCCCGCAGCCTGGAACATGGCTTGTCGGAGGTGATGGAGGCCCCAGGCAGAGACGCGGCACCGGCTGGGTTCTGCAAGGGGAAGTCAGTCGATGGGGCCCCACGAGCCTTCTCCAGGCTGCAGGGTGGGGGTGTTTACAGGCAGGGGCTGGGGGGCTGTGGTTGGGACTTTCCCTAAGTCATTTCCTGTTGCTCTCAGTTTTGCCACTTCCGCCCCTCACCCACCCTCTTGCCTGCCCGTCCCCCACGCTGCTCCCCAAGGGGCAGGGGTCCTGGAGTGGAACCATGTGTGGGAAAAGAACAAAGTTATGGGGCAGCGGCCGGGCACAAAAGGTCCCGCGCAGCCTCCTCGTGCGCTCCGCAGGCTGGGACCCCTCCTGGGGTGAGGGGAGGTCAGGGGAAGGCGGGGCGGACGCGGCCGGGCGAAAACCCGCTGCCCCAGCCTGACTCGCGCAGCACGCTGCCCGGCGCGGGGCCCAGGCACCCAGCCCCTGGACAGCGCCCCGGCCCGGGCGCCCGCCCCGCCCCGCCCCGCCGCGCCGCAGCCCCAAGTCGGCCCCGGCACCTTGGACCCAGGGAAACAAGACCCCAGACCGGGGAACTCCCGCGGGCCCCACCCTCGCTGGGGAGCGGCCCTGAAGGCAGAAACAAGCCTCGGGGCCGACGGCGAGAGCGAAGCACAGAATCGCTGGGCGTTGGGACCCCGCGGGCGGAGGCAGAGGCGGCCCTCGTCCCCCACCTCAGCGCCTGGGCCCTAGAGCCGGATGCTGGCCCCTCCCCCCGGGCGCCCGCGCGTCTCACCGGGCCCCGGCCTGGGCCGCGGGGCGGGGGTCGGTCTCCGGGGGCCGCCTCGAGTGGGAGGAAGGTGAGGGCGCGAGCTGCCGCCGCTGCCAGTGGTCCCCAAGCGGCCACCGCCGCCGCCGCCTTATCGCGGCGCCGCCCCCGCCGGCCCCCGCCCCGCGCCCGCCCATTGGCTCCGCCGCGCCCGGAGCCGCCTCCGGGGCCCGGGCGCCGCCGCCGACCCCCCTCTGCGCTTTGTCTTTCTCCGACTCGCCGTTCCCCGGCCTTTGTCTGCCCCCCGCGCCGACCCCACGCAGCCTCTCGGGCTTGCTGGGCTCCAGGGACCGGCCGCCCCGTCTGCCGGCTCTCGACGACGCCGGGCCGTGGGCAGCCGCGCTTGAGGAAAAGACAGAGGTGGGGACCGGAGCCCGAGGTTCCACACCGCCCCTCCTGCGGGGACCAGTGCAGGGTCTGGTTTCAGGACACGACACTACTGGCACAGCCCCTTCGAGCTTGCCTGAGCCTTTCGCAGCCTCAGTTTGCCCGTTGGCCCTCGTGGTCGCAGGTTTCCGGCAGCTCCTGTTCCCGCCCGGCGCAGTGTGGGCCCCGCAGCCTGAGAGACCCCACTGGGGCGACCCTGGAGGCAAGGCAGGGACCCTGGGTTCGGCTCCCGCGCCCCCTCGGGTTGCGGGGTCCTCCCGCCGCCAGGGGCCGCTCCCGCGCCTGCACAGCCCGCGGAGAAAGATGGCAGCGGCACGCGGTCCCGCCAAGCCCCGCCGCGAGGCTGCGAGGCCAGTGTTAGGGGCCGCAGGGAGGGCTCGGGGCAATCGCTGTCAGTGGCCTTGGCTGGCCGCTTGCCACGGAGCTGACCTGCATGAGAGGTCGGGCAGGGTTGCTACCCCAATGCGCCTTCTGCTGCCCCGTAGAGAGGGGCGGACAAGGCTGCTGGCCGCAATTTCCCAGAGCTGGCGTCTTGAAGCCTTTCTGTGGCCTGACTTTGTGGCATTACTAATGTTACTGGCAACCCGACCCAGGGCCCTTGCCAGTTTTCTGGCTGGTTGGATTCGGCTGCAGCCCGCATAAGAAAAAGGCAAAAGAAAAGAAAAAGTGAACTTTATGCAGTTTGACCAAACTGGAAAGAAACAGCTAGATTGCTTCTCTAGCCCGTGACACTGAAGCCGCCACAACTTACAACAAAAGCCAGGTGATGTGCATATGTAGATTTAGTTGGCCTGAAGAGAGGCAAAACGGGACAAAATACACATATATTTAGTGAGTCCGTGCTCAATAGGCCAAGCAGGAGTCTCCCTCTCAGCTTCTTTGGCACCTGTTAGAGTGAGGGTTGAAGCCTTCCCTTTCCATTCTCCTCGAGGAAGTTCGTCTTAATTCAGCGGGTCCTCAATTCAGTCTGTTTCACTAACGTCTGGCCTTCCAAGGATACCAAGGGCAAGTCCTCAGGGAAAGAATTATTCCATCCCACCAGCAAGCAAATCTCAGCACCCAAACCTCATTCTGCAAAAGGGAGCTAAGGCCTAAAAGTCTGAGGTGACATTCAGGGGAACAAAGTTAGTGCAGGAGCATTGCCTCCTGCAGGTGTGCCCTGCACAGAGCAGGTCTAAAAGTGACAGCCACTTGTGAGTGGAACCTCAGCTGTGCTGGGGTCCCTGTGGACCTCTGCAAAGAGCCTGGGGCTTTCTGGGTCCCAGCGACTCGTTTGGCTTTGCTTGAAACCAGGCTGAAGGCTGTTTCACAAAACACAGCCCTAAACAGCATGTTCCCACACTGTGGCAGGAATAGAACTGGTGGCTCCAGATTGGGCCCACACACTTGTCAGGGAACAGAACAGCTCCCTGCCTGCCGCCTGGCAGGGAAGCAAGGAGCTGCCCAGCCCCCAAACATTTTCCTGGCTGGCTGGATGCACCCACACTGTATTTGGTTTTTCTCTGTCAGTCCTCTGGCTTACCTCTAAAGGAACCTGTGTTTTCCTGGCACTGTGGGCCTGAGGATTCCCTTACAGGTGTGAGAACCCTCCACAACTGCATGTGTCTCTGGGGAAAGTGTCCACACCTGTCATCCAAGGGAGCTGTTTGATACAAGAAAGGTGAAGCCCTCCCAGACACTAGGAGCGGGCTTCTTGGCTACAGAGCACGATCTGGGAGCCAGCCCTGAGGACCATATTCTGCCCAGGACAATCTGTGGGCTGAGTTGCAGGAAACTATCACAAGATCAGTAGTTCGGTGTTGAGGATGAGCTGACTGCGTGGAGAAGGCAATCTGGAAGGAAAGAAAACTAATATGGTGATATGTTAAGAAAAGGAAATTTAAGGCTGGTTACAATGGCACATGTTTGTAATCTCAGGGACTCAGGAAGCTGAGGCAGGAGGATCATAAGTTCAAGGTCAGCCTCAGCAACTTTAGCAAGACACTGTCTAAAAAACTTTTAAAAGGGCTGGAATGCAGCCCAGTGATAGTGGTAGAATGCCCCTGGGTTCAATCCCTAGTACCAAAAAACAAAACAAGGGAACTTAAGACTCCATGAAAAAATGAACTGGGTAGGGGTTAGGAGAAGGGCTGGAAACAGATGTGATGGAAGCTTCTCACTTGCATTTCAGGTCCTCTACCCCTATCTTCACCTCAGCTCCTGTAAATGCTCAAGGGAAGAAATATAAATGTTTTCTTTAAACTGGTGTTAAAATTTCTCAGGAGGGGCTGGGGATGTGGCTCAAGCTGTAGCGCGCTCGCCTGGCATGCGTGCGGCCCGGGTTCGATCCTCAGCACCACATACAAACAAAGATGTTGTGTCCGCCGAAAACTAAAAAATAAATATTAAAAAAATAAAAAAAAAAAAAATTTCTCAGGAAGTGGAAAGTAAGGGTGTTTGATAGTTCAGAGCAGGCTCAGGGAAAAGGGAGGGGCACTTCCTTAATCTGACATTTGCAGTGCTTGGGCCAGAGTCTTCATCAGAAAGGACCAGCAAGGCAGAAAGCACTGTGCTGGGGCATGCACAAACACATGCAAATGAACGTGCACATGTCTGTGAAGCACCACAAAGGAGACCAAGGTTGGAATCATCCTTTTGCTCCCATTCACTGGCTGACAAGAACGACAGGGCCAGGAGCAAACGCCTATAACCCAAGCAACTTGGAAGGCTGAGGCAGGAGGATCACAAGTGTTTGGAGTCCAGTCTGGGTAACTCAGTGAGAGAGACCTGTCTCAAAATAAAAAGAGCTGGGATATAGCTCAGTGGTAAAATACCCCTGGGTTTGATCCCCAGTACTGAAAAAAAGAAAAATGACAGGAGTGGGCAGGTCTTGTTCTAAGGTTTCTTGCTCTTTGGACATTAGTACCCATGGTAGGGAGACTCCACAAGTCAGGTTACAAGACAAAACCCTCCACCCTTTCCTGCCAAAGGTGAGCATCTTCTGCCCAGACCCTCAGTGGCCCAGAAGAGGTCCTGCAGAGGGCTAGTCTTTAGCACACAGACCCTTCCAGCTCCAGGTGGTTTGATGGCCACAAGCAAAAATTAATAGTCTTAAAATTTGGGGTATTTAAAAGACTATCTCTTATGGGTTTTAAAAGAAACTGGTCTATCTACCTAGTGAAAGGTGTCCCTTCTATGCTCCCACAATCACTTGTAGGCCCATTTTTGGGTGGAATGGACCAGGGTGAAATGAGGAGAGCCTGAGCCTGGCCATCCTTGGAAGCACAAATACCAGTAAGCAAGCCTATAGCTTCTGTGAGCTTGCAAACACTAAGCCATTCTCTAAAAGGTTCTCTGAAAATTTTAATTTGTTCTGACAACGAAACTAACACAGCATAAGGATTTTAAGCCTTCAGGCAAGGCAAGACATTATGGCCCTTGGAAGACGCACCAGGGCAGCTGGCAGGTGTTAAGATGGATACTTGGGAAAGGAAAGAGCTGCACAGATGAATTATGGGAAGGTTTAGGAGTCAAGGTCCAAGAGATAAGTGAAATAAGGATGGACTGCCCCAGCTTTATTAACTTGATGCTTAAAAAAGACAGACCCTTCCCTTCAGTTATTAAGGAGAGGCTTCAGAGCAAGGGAAGCAAACTGCTAATGACTTGCCCCTTTATGGACCAAAGGATCTGAGAGCAGAGGAAAAGAATACAATCAGGCTGGCAAGAGAACAAGTGATGGGAAGAGGAGGTGACAGTTCCCTAAGTTGATGAGTCAACTTAGACTTAGACTTCAGCCTCAAGGCCAGAGCAGCTTTTCTTTCTTTTGAGGATGTTGCTTGAGTTCGTAGGACAGGACCTGTCAGCTTTCTGACCCTTCCCAATCCCTGGTGCCTGGGATTCCCTTGTTTCAAAAGCAGTGCAGAAATCTCTCCTGGATGCCCTTCCAATCAGTCCATAGCCTGCTCTGCTGACAGAAGGTCCTTTCTACCCAGTCTGCACCCACGAGGGTGGGAATGTGCCACCCCTCAAGGGCTCCTGGGCCTTGCATGCCCTAGGTTGGAGAACATGCATAGTCTGCAGAGGCTCAGAATTCCCAGTCGTCCACCTCCAGCTCTTCCAGGTTTGTCACCAGGCCAAAGATTCCACTGTGATCTTGAGACTGGCTGCCCTCAAAATTGGTGATGGGCGTGACAGGACGAAGTAATTCAGGCAAAGCCTCTGAGGCACGTCGCTTGATCTGGGGAGAAGAGAACTGGGTGATGGATCCTGCTGCTCAGGCCCCAGGATAACACAGAGCAGGAACAATGGCCCAGTGACAGATGCCCTGTCATAGCCAAAATATGATAGAGAGGAAGGAGCAGTGCCTTTTAGTGGCTTCAGAAACATGGTCATTTCTCTAGTTCAAAAGGAATAGTAGAGAATTCCTGAACACCCCACAGCTAAAGGAATCATGGGCAGTAGAACAACAGGCCAGAAAAAAACAGGAACTGAGGCAGTGCTACTGTACCTGCTTGAAGAAGGAGTGGCTCAGGAGGGCGCTGGCACTTGGCCTGGAGAAGAAGGTGAAGAGATCCACATCACCCATGCCCAGCTCCACCTCCTGTTGCTGACATCCTATCCTCAGGTACCTCTACTTCTTCCCTCAGCTCACCAAAAATGACATCCAGAACTATCCAGGCTGGCTTTTTAGCAAATTCATGAGCTGATCTCTCTTACTGTTTGGCCCCTCATTCTTCCAGGGAGCCCAAACCCATACAGATTCTTCTTCTTTAATGTTTCAGAACTTTTATTTTTATATGGTGCTAAGGATTGAATCCAGTGCCCCACACGTGCCAGGCAAGCACTCTGCCACTGAGCTACAGCCCCAGCCCCCTTATAGATTCTATGAGAGGTACATCTTTTAAAAGTCTTGCCCCAACTCTGGAGCTCCCTCTGCTACCCCAAAGCCTGGCTCCAAGGCCAGAGGGATACCTTTCATCCGGGTTGCGCTGAAGGCACTGCTCCACAAAATGATGAAAGTGGGGGGAGAAGGTTCGTTGGTAGGGATGGGAAGGTGAGTCGCCATTGGAGGGCCGGGGGTTGCTGGTGGTCAGGCTCTCACTCAGGCCAGGGTTGGCCAAAGAGCGTGAAGGGCTCATGTTCAATTCCTCAGCAGGGATGGTGCTGGTGTCCAACAGGCAGGGCACTGTGCCATTCAGCTTCTCCAGCAGCATCTGGGAAGGACAGAGCCAGGGCCTGGGCTGGAGGGGGCCTTGGAAGACCTAGGAGTCTCTTCATAAATAAACTCTTCCCCATAAGCAAATGATCTTTTGGGAACAGAGAAAAGACGGAAGTGGAATAAGTCTAACTTTTCCAAAGGAATGCTGGTCACTGACTCAGTAGCTCCCCACTACATAGGTTGACAGGAGAAGGAGAGGAGGGGTTGCAAGAAGTGCCCCTACCATCGCTGGAAGGGCCACCACTGCCTCTCTCCCTTTACAAGACATCAAATTTCTTTAACTGTAAACCCTTCATCTCAGGGTAGAGGTAGCAGCCAGGTCACTTTCTCTGAGGCCCAGCCCATTTGCCATACCCAGGTGGGTCCAATTTGGTCCACAATGCAGAACCTATAGTACCATATCCTGGGTTTTTACAGTGGCAGGCTGCAGAAGCAGTGTGCCAGGGCAGGCCAGGATTGGGTGACTGTTCCAAAGCCTTCAACTCAATACATGTAAAACGAGTCCACTTTGAATACTGCTGTCCTCCTGAACTTCATGTGCTGCCCAAGCCAGAAACCTAGGAATCTCTCTAGGGCTGCACTTGTGTAGTAGCCACTAGCCACATGTAGCTATTAACATTTAAATTAACTTAAATCATGTTTAGAATTTAGCCCCTGAATCTAGTCACATTTTCAATGCTAATAACTGCAGGTGGCTGGTGGCTGCCATACTGAAAAGCGCAGGCATTGCACAAAGTTCTACCTGCATAAATGCTGCTTCTAAATCTGAACCTGAGGGCTGGGGATGTGGCTCAAGCGGTAGCGCGCTCGCCTGGCATGCGTGTGGCCCGGGTTCAATCCTCAGCACCACATACAAACAAAGATGTTGTGTCCACCGAAAACTAAAAAATAAATATTAAAAAAAATTCTCTCTCTCCCTCTCTGTTTAAAAATAAATAAATAAATCTGAACCTGAGCATTCTTCTGTTACTAAATTATTTTTCTTGGGACTTTACCTACATTCATTCATTTATTGGTACTGGGGATTGAACTCAGGGGCACTCAACCACTGAGCCACATCCCCAGCCCTATTTTGTATTTTTATTTAGAGACAGGGTCTCACTGAGTTGCTTAGCACCTCACTATTGCTGAGGCTGGCTTTGAACTGAGTTATCCCGCCTCAGCCTTCCGAGCTTCTGGGATTACAGGTGTAAGCCACTGTGCCCGGCACTTTACCTACATTTCTACACCCCCCTGACTCATCTACCAGATCGAATCCAGCTGCTAGAATGACCTTTCTAAAATATATGTGTCTGATGTGATCACCCCATACTTAAAATCCTCCAGTAGGGGCTAGGGATGTGGCTCAGTGATAAAGAGTGTTTTTGCCTGGCATGTATGAGGCCCTGGATTCCATTCCCAGAACCACAAACAAACAATCCCTCTAGCAAGTCTCCATATGCTTTGCAATAGGAGCCTAATTATACATTAGAATGGAATACAAAGCTTTTCATGAGATGCCCTTGAGATTCCCTTGCTTCTTTCTCCAGCCTCATCACCAAGCAGCTTCCCCCACCCCAAAAGCACTTGTACCTTAGCCACTGACAACATTTTGCTGATGTTGTTCACCAGATCCTTTTCTTTCTCTCTTTGGTACTGGGGATTGAACCCAGACCACTTTACCACTGAGCTTCATCCCCAGGTCTTTTATTTTTTATTCTGAGACAGGGTCTTGCTAAATTGCTGAGATTGACCTTGAATTTATAATCCTCCTGCCTCAGCTTCCCAAATCATTGGGATTGCAGGAATGTGGCACTGTGCCTAGAAGATCCTGTTCCTTCCTGACTCTTGAGTCTTAAAGAGTCTGTTTTTGTTCCCATTCTTCACACAGTAAATTGATATTTGCTTTTAAGGCTTGACCCAAATGCCTCCTTCCTCAAAGCCTCCCTGGTCCCCTCCTCTAGAGGGCTCATCTGGTCATTCTTTTTGTGGCTTTTACAGTGCTGGGAATTAAACCCAGGGCCTTCAGCATGCTGGATAAGCTTTCTACTACTGAGTTACACCCCCAACTCTAATATTATTCAACCATATTGCCATGGTAAGTTGTGCAGGTCAATTTTTTGTGGGTAGGGGAGGTAGGGGATTGAAAACAGGGGTGCTTAACCACCAAGCCATAACCCTAGCCCATGTTTTATTTTTTATTTTGAGACAGGGTCTTGCTAAGTTGATTAGGGCCTGGCTAAGTTGCTGAGGCTATCTTTGTACTCTCAATCCTCCTGCATCAGCCTCCTGAGCTGCTGGGATTACGGGCGGGCACCACCATACCTGGCTGTAGGTGAATTTTTAAAGATGAAATAATAATATAAATATTTATTAATTGCTTAAAAATATATGTGTGTATGTATATACATATATTATTATTTTATATAACATATATTATTTTGTGTGTGTATGTGGTAGTGAGGATTAAACTCAAGTCCTCATGCAAGCTAAGCAAGGGCTCTACTACTGAGCTACATCCCCAGCCCTTGGTCTGGCCATTCCTAAGCTTCCCTCTCCCAACAGGGGGAACAGTTCGCAGATGGGAGAGAGAGAGGCTTACTGAGAGTTCATGCCTGCCCCCTCCTCATTCTAGGCCATGCTCCAGGCACTTGGAACCCAGGTAACCCTTGCCCAGATGACTCTTCTAGGTCCACTTTCCTGATTCTGATGGGGTCTGGATCAGCCTCTTCCCTGGGCCTGTCCAACCAGACTGTGGTACAGGCTGTGTATTCTAAGGCCAGAGGGTGGGCCAAAGGGTAGCCATACGTAGGGGCATGAATAGAAGGTGAACTTGCAGAATGGAGGTTCCAAAGGTGTGGGTCAGAAAGGCGGCACAGAACTCTGAAATGTTAGCCAGACACGGAGGTACACACCTATAATCCCAGCAACTCAGGAGGCCGAGACAAGAAAATCACAAGTTTGAGGCCAACCTCAGCAACTTAGCAAGATTCAGCAATTCAGTGATACCCTGTCTTAAAATAAAAAATAAAAAGGACTGGGGAATGCAGCTCAGTGGTAAAGTGCCTCTGGGTTCAATCCCCAGTACTACAAAGCAAAACAAAATTCAGATGTCTAAGAATTCCAAATGAGAAACTGACCTTTCAAGGTAGGAGACAGAAAATAGGTAGAAGATATTTTATAAATTTATAAAAATTGGTTAGCTTGATTTATACATTTTAAATAGACATATGGTAGGTGGGCCTCCATTTGCACTGCTAATTCCAGGCTCCACCTTCACTGGACTGGGCTCCATGACAACAGTATTTATCATGTAGAGAAGGACACGAAGAAGTACACAACCATCCCTGACTTCTTGAAGAAAAGGACCGTGTCTTTTCATCTGAGCTAACATTAATCTATGTAATTTATGTAGCAGGTATTCAGGAAACATTTGTGGAAGGCAGGAAGGTAGGTAAGAAGGGAATGACTGGGCTACAGGCTCACCTGAGTGGCAGGCATATCCTTAAAGGGGACATGGCCATTGGCCAGTTCACAGGCAGTGATTCCCACACTGTAGATATCAGACTTGGCATCGTAACCCTGAAGATTCTAAATCAGAAGAAAAAAGCCACAGATGACTTCATTTGCAGTCCCGGTCTTTGTTTAGAAAAAGAAGATTTGAACAAAACTGAGGAGGAAAAGAATGCCTTTCCCACAATCAGAAGCAGCTGCTAATGACTCTCCTTGCCTGTACTGCTGAAGATTAGCTGCTATTTTACAAGGAACAAATGTTTAGTGCTACTATGTAGTACTCTGGAAGGAGCACTGGGGCCATGCTCCTGCTCAGCATAGGGGTCGCAAGAGCACCAAAATGCTCACTCTTCCATAAGGTAGGAAGGATTCCCCAGGGGGAGTTGAAATAGGACCCCAGCAAGTGGGAACAACATCTATCTGCAGTGGGTAGATAATATCCATGTTAATTTGAGTACCAATGCATATCTGGCCAATAGGGACCCCTTCCCTCCAGGATCCCTTTAGCCCACTCAGAAATACAGAGCATCCCACCCCATCCCTGGGAAATTCCTATAGCTTCCTTGGGAAATCATGAATTGATGGGGACTCCTTGGGACCCTATGCACAGACCTGCTGAAGGACTTCTGGGCTGAGCCAAGGGAGGACCTTGATACTGTACTTGGGAAAATCATGAACCACACGCTGCCGCTGCCCATGGCTGATCATGCTGAGGTTGCTGCGTAAACCAGACAAGTAGACCTTCCCGTCCACAGAGATCAGAATGTGGCTGGCTTTAACGCTCCTGGTGGGGAAGGAAAAGAAAGATAATGAGCAATAGGAGCGCCTCACACTAAAAACCCTCAGTATTTACACACTACATCTATTCAGCTCACACCCAGGTGTATGTTATACATTTTATATATAAATATGTTTTTATGAAAAACTTCAAACATACAAAAAAAAGAGAAGATAGTATGAACCCATGTACATATCACTTTTTAAAATATTTTTTTTTAGAATTTGATGGGCCTTTGTTTTATTCATTTATTTCTATGGATGCTGAGAATCGAACCCAGTGCCTCACACATTCTAGGCAAGTGCTCTACCACTGAACCACAACCCCAACCCTTTTTTTTTTTTTTTTGGTACCAGGGTTTGAACCCAGGGGCACTTAACCATTGAGCCACATCCCTAACCATTTTTATATTTTATTTTGAGACAGGGCTAGATTGCTTATAGCCTAGTTAAGTTGCTCAGGGTGGTTTTGAATCTGTGATCCTCCTGCTTCCTCCCCTTGAGTCACTGGGATTACAGGCATGTGCCACCACACCCAGCAATCAGATTTTAAAACTTACTATGTCTTGATCTGTTTTTTTTTTTTTTTTTCTTTTTTAGTTGAAGATGGACACAATACCTTTATTTTATTTATTTTTATGCGGTGCTGAGGATGGAATCTAGTGCCTCAAATGTGCTAGGCAAGCGCTCTACCACTGAGCCACACCTCCAGCCCTCCTGTTCTGTTTTATGCACATCCCCCTAGCTTCCACTAATAATCTAATCTGTACTTCTTATTTGTAGGGATTCTTTTTTTAAAAACAATTTTTATTCTTAAGTTTTAGGTGGACACAATATCTTTATTTTACATTTATGTGGTGCTGAGGATTGAACCCAGTGCCTTGTGCATGCTAGGCAAGCCCTCTACCACTGAGCCACAACCCAGCCCCTTATAGGCATTCTTGTAAAGTATGCCATTGTTTTGTATGTACATTTTAAATTTACTTGTTTTGTATATATATTTTAAATTTAAGAATGTTATGCAACTCATTCTTCCTTTCTCAGTGCTATATTTTCAAGACCCACCTGATAGCTCTCTTTATATATCTTACATATCTGATCTTTGCTTCTACTTGCCTCCTTGTGTCCAGGGTGGGAATCTAACACTTTATTCTCATTCTCCCAGTCTCCAGGGAGGGATACTCATACTGCCTCTACTCAGTACAAATATGACCAATGACATTGATACATATGTTCCCTCATGGGGCTATGTGACAGTTTCTTTGGGGCACATACCCCAGAGGCAGTATTAATTGTCTTGGTTCTGTGTACCTGACTGGCTGCATCAATCATCTTCTACTATCTGAAAAGAAGCTTTCAGGTTCCCACTGCACTGGGCTTCACCCAAACTCTGAACCACCACCAGTTTCAAGAGTATAAAGTGATATCTTAGCTTTATTTGCTTTTCTCTGATTGCTAGGCCTCAGTGCTGGCTCTTATGACTGTTTGCTTTTGGGGATTTTCTCTTTTATAAGCTTCATATCCTTTGCCCATTTTCCTATTCTTTGTTGTCCTTTTCTCATTGCTTTGCAAAATTTTCTTATTTCTAAGCTCCTGTGTATCTTAGACAAAGCTAACATCTTCTTCCACTCTGTTACCCATTTCTTCACTTTGTTCATGATATCCTTTATTGAATAGGGAACTGAGTCTTCATATAATCAAATTCATCTATATTTTTGCCTTATGTTTTATGTTTCTAAAACGTTTAAAAGTTGTTTTTAGTCTCAGATCATAAAACTATTTTCTTGCCAGGTGTGGTGGCGCACGCCTGTAATCCAGTGGCTCAGGAGGCTGAGGCAGAAGTTTCCCGAGTTCAAAGCCAGCCACAGCAACTTAGTGAGGCACTAAGTAACTTGGTGAGACCCTGTCTCTAAATAAACTATATATTTAAAAAGGGGGTGGGGATGTGGCTCAATGGTTAAGTGCCCCTAGGTTTAACCCCTGGTATCAAAAAAAAAAAAAAAAAAAAACCAAAAACTATTTCTTCACATTGTTTTCTATTTAAGTCTGAGTTTTAAATCTTACATTTAGGGCTTTAATCCACCTGCAGTTCTCTCTGGATATGAAGATAGATGGAGTTCCAGTTTTATCATCTTTCCTACTATAAACCAGTTTTCCTGACACCACCTATTAAGAAATCTGTCTTTATTGCAGCCACTCATCTTAGGACTGACTTGAAGGCACACTAGAAAGGAAGTAGGGGAGTGGTCCATGTCAGATGTTCTTTCCTCTCACATTAATACTCAGGACCAAGCTGCCCAGTAAACAGAAAACAGTGGCTTCACCACTAACAGGCTAAATGCCACCATCAGTGGCAAGGTCAGACCCAGATCCTTGATTTTATTTTATTTTTGGGTGCTGGGGATTGAACCCAGGGCCTGTGCATGTGAGGCAAGCGCCCTACCAGCTAAGCTGCATCCCCAGCCCCAGATCCTTGATTTTAAACTCTGGCTTCATTAACTCCAGTTAACTTTCAACTGTTTCCCTGAGGGCACATGGTCACAGGTTCTTTTTGCTTGTTTTGTGGACTGGGAATTGAACACAGGGCTACTCTACCACTGAGCTACATCCGCAGCCCTTTTTTATTTTTATATTGAGATGGGTCTTACTATGTTGCTGAGGTTGGCCTCAAACTGGTGAACCTCCTGCCTCAGCCTCCCAAGTTGCTGAAATTACAGGCATGAGCCACAGCACACAGCATTTGCTCTTTATTAATAGAGGATGAAGTCACTTAAGAGTGTATTACCAGGTGCAGTGGCGCATGTGTGTAATCCCAGCAGCTCAGGAGGCAGAGGCAGAAGAATCGCGAGTTCAAAGCCACCCTCAGCAAAACCAAGGTGCTAAGCAACTCAGTGAGATCCTGTCTCTAAATAAAATACAAGATAGGGCTGGGGATATGGCTCAGTGGTTGAGTGCCCCTGAGTTCAATACCCAGTACCTACCTGCAAAAAGAGCATACCTGTGGGGGCCGGGGTTGTAGTTCAGTGGTACAGCACTTGCCTAGCATGGGTGAGGCACTGGGTTCAATTCTTAGCACCTCATTAAAAATAAATAAATAAATAAAATAAAGTATTGTGTCCATCTACAACTAAAAATATAAAGGAAAAAACAAAGAGTGTACCTGTGCACATAGCCCATATGGTGGATGTAGTCCAGGGCCTTTAGCACCCCCTGCAGGATATAAGCAATTGCCAGTTCATTCATGCCATCCATGAAGTGTGTGCCGATGAGATCCTTTGCAGAACCTGAAGAAAAGAATTGTGGGGAGGAAGCAAAGGGTAACAGAGGAAGATGATGGCACATAAGCAATCTGCCAAAAGAGTTCTTAGAACCCTCTATACCAGGAACCTTTTCCCACTCACCATATGCCATGAATGATGTGACAACCCACAGCTCATTGTCTGCAATAAAGGTAGCTCGATATGGCACGATATTGGGATGGTTGAAGAGTTTAGAGACATGAAGCTCCCCCTGAAAGCAATGGTAAAGCTGAAGTCAAAATCAAGGAGCCCTGAAGAATGATACCCAATGTGAAGGTGGGAGCATGAATAACATGGGAACCTACTTCTTTCTGGGTGTTCTTCTCAGAGTTCTAGGATAAGCCAGTATAGGAGAAGTAGGCCCTGCTGTGCCTGCAGTCTGTTTTGCCTGCTTAGGCCTGAGAGTGGCTCTGTACTGAGCCTCAAGAAATAATCCCCCACCAGACAGGGAAACTACTGTCAACACATTGGAAGGTTCCAGTTAGCCATCTCAGACATGATGAAAATAAACTGCTGATTAACGATTTAGGAAGCCTGCAAGCAAGCTTAGCTCAACTTCAAAGACCAAGGTACAGAACTCCTCTTGAAGAAAACAAAAACAAATTTTTCTATTATAAATAAAAACCTAGTAACTGATAGAAACAACGTATAAAGAACAAATGACAACTATGAAACATAAGATGTTTTTCAACAATCTTAAACCAAGGGATCGCTTCCTCAGAAGCAGCTATAGAAGTGTAAAAAAAAAAAGGGGGGGGGGGGGCTGGGGTTGTAGCTTAGTGGTTGAGCACTTGCCTCGCATGCGTGAGGTGAGGCACTGGGTTCAATCCTCAGCACCACATAAAATAAATAAATTATAAAAACAAACATATAAGTCTAGGGGCTGGTATTGTGGCTCAGCGGTAGAGCGCTCGCCTAGCACAGTCAGGACCTGGGTTCGATCCTCAGCATCACATAAAAATAAAGGCATTGTGTTGTGTCCATCTACACCTAAAAAATAAATATTAAAAAAAAAGAAAAGAATTACACAGACTAGCAAGCACTAGAACAAAATTAGATGTGTTTTTCTAAAATAACTAAGCTGCTTTATTGGCAGCCTTGCTCCATCCTCAGCCCCACCAACCTACTCTGAACAAATGAACTGAGAATAGAGCACCATCAGGCAAGCTTGGATTCAGGGAAAACATTGAAACATTGCAAACAAAGAAGAGGAAAGGCTGCAAACAAGAACATTGAATATAACACAGAGCAGGTTCCTAATTCCAAGCCATGTTAGCCAAGGAGAGTCTAGGCCCCAGTCAGCTGCTAGACTTGTGGTCTTTCTCAGTTGAACAAGAATGCAACTACTTTCTTCCTAAAAAGGAAGGAACCTAAGGCAAGCAGGATGCTAAGAGCTAGAAGATAGCCACTGGCAGCAGGGCAAGAAGCTCTGCATTGGAAACAAGACTGCCTGGGTCTGAATGCTGTCTCTGCCACTTACTACTATATATGACTGTGCACCAGTTACTCAGTCTTTTAAATAATGAATGAGCCACAAAGGAATATTTGAAGAAGGGAGCATAAAATACATATAATGGCCAATGCCTAAGATTCTCCATTGAAAGCTTCTTGACTTTTGAAGTCAAGAAGCCATCCATGAAGTGTGTGCTGATGAGATCCTTTGCAGGAACTTTCAGAAGATTGATGTGAGAGATGTCTTACAATTACTATGGAACTTCTAAGAGTCACATTCATTTTTTATTACCTGCAAAAATGTCACCATCTCATTGGAACAAGCTTCTAGGTTAATCCTTCGTACTGTCACATATTCTCCTGTTGGTTTGTATCTTGCCATATTCACTGTCATCAGGTCCTCAAATCCTTTGCCTAAAAGAAAAGAGGAATGCCATAAATAAGAACAACAGCTTCTAATCTCGTTAATGGAAAAAGAATTTGATTTCAACAAAAAATTTAATTAAAAATTTTCCCTACTGTTACTTTCATGATTGACATTTCTCTTTTTTTTTCCTTTTAGTTATCAATGGACCTTTATTTTACTTATTTATATGTGATGCTAAGAATCAAACCCAGTGCTTCACACATGCTAGGCAAGCACTCTACCAATGAGCCACAACCCCAGCCCGATGACTGACATTTCTTGGGTTTTCTCCTATCAGTTCCTTCTTAGTCAACCATTCTAGCTAGCTATGAATGGCAAAAGAGTTTCTCCTGGAAACTTGATTTCTTTGCATAGTTGGCAGAAAAAAAAAAAACAAAGAAGATCCACAGGAGCCAGGTTTGTCATTGTGAATCCTACTAATTGAGCTAAGCTGCAGCAGTCCCCTGGAACAGAAAAGCAATGACAGTCTCTGGACATTACCTATAATGGTAAGCAGCTCATAACATCCTCCTTCTGGCAGGAAACTACTCATGATCTCTTGTTTAGAGAAGGATGCTATCGACTCTGAGCTTGCCTCATTGGTCTAAAGAAAAAGAAAAACAGGTTAACAAAGAAAATGGGGTGGGACTGGAGTTGGGTGAAGGTGGTAATTTAAACCCATGAGGAAACTGGAATCTAAACAAACACACAAATCCTGACTCTGGCAAAGAAACAGTACCAACACTATTTGAAGAGAAAACACAAGATGTACAGTGTAGGAATCAACAATGATACCTGAGCAAGTTAAGTGTTGCAATATCTACACATGTTGGGAGATGATAAGGGGCTGTTCCAGTAAACTGTCAATCTGCTTGTCCTTTCATACAACTAATTCACTTGTTAAAAAAAAAAAAAAAGAGGAATGCCATAAACTATGGCATATGGAATATCTATGAAATTCTTACTTGGGGCAAGGATGTCTAGAGAAAGGCATATGTAGAAAAAAGAAGGGGGATAGAAAGGTAGAGAGGTCTCTTGAATTTCCTTCTCTTTGAGGGTCTTGCTTTTAAGGACCTAACTGCAAGATCTCAAAAAGATCAAGTGCTAAATCTTGCTGTGTGGAAAATGTGGCCAGAAGTAGTCCTCTCTTAAATAACCCAAGAGCCCAGGCTAGTCATTCCCTGATTTTCCAAATAAAGCAAGGTGACAATGCAGGCACTGAGCTGCAGGTCAGGAACAGAGCTGCCAGTTCTCAGCTGTATCCCCAGCTGCAGAAGCAACCTGCTCCCTCCTTCTGTGCTCTCATGCTACAAATGAAGCCAGAGCCCTGCCCTGCCACATAGATGGGGGAGTTATGCCTCTGGACTTTTGAGGGCCTAAAGGAAGGTGTTCAGCAATGTCTGAGTGTTGAAAGCAAAACACACGGCAGACAACAGCTCTTCTTCATCTAAATGGCTTGGTTTTCTTCTTCTTGACTTAAATTTATTTGTGTGGCTTGGGATCTATATTTCTCTTTCTTTTTGACACTCTTTTCTTTTTTGGAGGGAGGGAATAACAAGGGATTGAACCCAGGGGCACTTTACCACTAAGCTAAATTCTTAGCCCTTTTTATTTTTTTATTTTGAGACAGGGTCTTGCTAAATTGCCCAGGCTGACCTCAAGCTTGTGATCCTCCTGCCTCAGCCTCCTGAGTCACTGGGTTTAGAGGTGTGTACCACCATGCTAGACCCTTTTTCTTCAGATGTGTATTCAACTAAATGGAGAGACCCAAGGCCAGCTTATATGTCATATGCTACATTCAGAAATCTGGTCCCTAGCCAGGAGTGGTGGTGTATGCCTGTAATCCCAGCAACTCAGGACTCTGAGGCAGCAGGATCAAGTTTGAGGTCAGCCTCAGCAACTTAGTGAGAGTCTAAGCAACTTAGTGAGACCCTGTCTGAAAATAAAAAATGAAAAGGGTTAAGGATATGACCGAGTGGTAAAATACCCTTGGGTTCAATCCCTCGTGTCAAAACAAAAAGAAAAACCTGGTCCCTAGTCAGAACAAAAAAAAAAAAAAATCTTTGTGAATACATGAAGGGTTGTTGGCTCAGCACTAGCTAGAAAGATCCAAGTAGAGAATGTTCTGACAAGGCGGTATTTGAACAATCACCAAGGAAGTGGCTCTGCATAGGAGCCCATAAAAATGGTTATGCTTAGCTGGGCGTGGTGGCGCACACCTGTAATCCCAATGGTTTGAGAGATTAGAGACAGAGGCAGGAGGAGCTAGAGTTCAAAGCCAGCCTCAGCAATATAGCGAGGCGCTAAGCAACTCAGAGAGACCCTGTCTCTAAATAAAATACAAAATAGGGCTGGGGATGTAACTCAGTGGCCAAGTGCTCCTAAATTCAATCCCTGGTACCCTCAACCTCCCAAAAAATTACCTTACAAAAGAAAGTCATGTTTAAATCTGTTATTTAAATATAATATATTTTTCAGAGCATTTCCATATTGTATTTGATCTTCCCTATAGCTCAGTGAAGTAGATATCTCTATTTTTCAATACCAAAAATAAGGGCCAAGGAGATGAAATTCAAAATTCAAAATGTGAGTACATAGCACAGACAAGATCTGGGCCCAGGCCAGGGAAATTAATATAATCCCTTGATAGGTTGATGTTTATGGAACATCTTATTTCAAAACAGTTGACAATATCTATGGGAAAAGAAGTGAAGTAGGATTCTACTCCTCACCACTTATGCTGACACTAAGAACTAAGAAGAAGTTAGTCAAGCAAAACTGACCACTTTTAACAAATTCCATTTCTAACTTGGTCTATTTTTAGTATTGCTAAGACTTAGCCATATAGCTCTTCACCACTTTCACTGTTGTGTTATTCCTCTAATTAGTGAGACCCTGGGTAACTTAGAATTAATAAGTTGAGCCACATCCCCAGCCATTTATTTATTTATTTATTTTTTTGATAGGGTCTCATACTCCCATACCCAAAGCATAAGGAAGTACTAAACTACTTATTCAACTTTTTTTAACCCACCATTTCCCAATTATGTCTGTCTAAGAAACTTTTGATGCCTAACATCTGCTAATCTTTGGGAAAGAAAATGCTATTTTAAGTGAAACATATGGTATAACACAAAGATCATACCCTCAGGAGCCTGAAAGAGGCAGAATTTGAATTCAGGTCTATCACTTGCCCTGCGAACCAAGGTAAGTCATTCTTATCTCTTGGTGGTCAGCTTTCTCAGCAGCAGTATAATTCCCATCTTGCAGGCTTGTTGTAACTATAAAATGATATAAAATATATCAAGAGGATAGCTGCCTGCTATATAACAGGTATTCAATATGTGTTATTCTATTCTTCTCCTTGTATTGCTGTTTACTTTTGATGACTTGCCATTCAATAAACAAAATGGCACAGAAAATGGAAGAAACAGAATCCTAAGTGGAGCTTCACCAATAGTTGATTTATTTTGTTTTAAATTTTTTTTTTTAGTTGTAGATGGACACAATACCTTTATTTACTTATACGTGGTGCTGAGGATCAAACCCAGTGCCTCACATGTGAAAGGCAAGTACTCTACCACTAAGTCACAGCCCTAGTCCCTGATTTATTTTGCTTCTTACAGTTATCTCTAGAAACCAATTCTAGGATCATTTAATGTCACTGTAACTCTTTGAAATGAGCTTGTCTTTTTTTTTTTTTTAAACTTTATTTATTTATTTTTAGTTGTCGATAGGCATTTATTTATTTATTTATTTATGGTGCTAAGAATCGAACCTCATGTCTTGCACATGCCAGGCAAGTGTGCCACCACTGAGCCACAATTCCAGCCCCCATGATCTTGTCTTTAAAACAATCTTAAAATACTGGTTACTACCTGCCACGTACTTCACACAAGTGAGAAAGATACAAGAGAAAATTGGAGCAGCAATTTGAGCAAGAAGTCTAAACCATGAACTCTGGAATGACAACTCCCCATTTGTTTAGAGTTTATGATGCTACGTCAGTCTTTAAGTATCCCATTCTCAACTTCTAGCCTCTGCACATACTCTTGCTCTCAATAAAATCAATGTCACCTGTTACCAGAAAACTCAGTGGGTTGCTTTCAGACCCAAACTTCTTATTCTGGCCTATGATTCTTCACATGATCTGACCTCTGCCCACCTCTCTGATCTCTTCCCTTACCACTCTCCCTGCCATTTTCTCATTGCTGTCTCAATTCAACATAGAGGTGTCACTTAAATGTTGTCTCTTCAAGCTAGGTGTGGTGGCACATGCTTGTAATCCCAGCAGCTAGGGAGACTGAGGCAGGAGGATTGCAAGTTCAAAGCCAGCCTCAGCAATTTAGCAATCACTAAACAGCTCAGCAAAACCCTACCTCTAGATATTAAAAAAAGGGGGATGGTGAGGATGTGGCTCTGTGGTAAAGTGCCCCTGGGTTCAATCCCTGGTACCAAAAAAAAGTTGTCTCTTCGGAGAAGACTGTCAGGCAAAGTAGGCTCCTAATTATTTTCCTTGCTTTACTTTCTTCATGGTAGCCATCACTGCAGTTTGTTTATCTATTTCCAATCTTCTCCATTAGAATGCCAAGCTTCACAAGAAAGGAACCTTGTCTGTCTTGACACATATTTATTTATTTATTTATTATTTTTTAATATTCATTTTTTTTAGTTTTCAGCGGACACAACATCTTTGTAAGTGGTGTTGAGGATCGAACCCGGGCCACACGCATGCCAGGCGAGCGTGCTACCGCTTGAGCCACATCCCCATCCCTGTCTTGACACATATTTAAAAAACAAAAATCATTTAACCAAAGTTTGAAATGAGGAGGTTTTCTGCCTATAATCCCAGCAACTCAGGAGGCCGAGGCAGAAGGATCAAAATTTGAGGTCAGCTATGACAATTTAGTGAGACCATGTCTCAAATTAAAAAATAAAAAGTGGGGCTGGTGATATGGCTCAAGCGGTAGTGCGCTCGCCTGGCATGCACGGGGCGCTGGGTTCGATCCTCAGCACCACATAAAAATAAAATAAAGATGTTGTGCCACCGAAAACTAAAAAATAAATATTAAAAAATTCTCTCTCTCTCTCACTCTTAAAAAAAAAAAGAGTTGGAGATGTAGCTCAGTGGCAAAGCTCCCTCAGGTCCAATCCCTGTACCAAAAGGTAAATAACTGCCTTTGGAAAAACTACAAATAATTCACTGTTACTACCTATGTCCTTCCATGTCAGGGACACTTAGAAAATATACTGTCTCACTAGGCTTCACATTAAGATGTGCTCTTTTTGAGGAAACAAACAAACCAAGTCAAAGGCAAGTCAAAGCTTTCATCAAAGAGAAATTCCCAGTCACCATCATCAGTTTTCATTTAACCTGGGGCTGGCTACCTCAACACATTCACTAAACTATTGATGTGCTTAGTTAGCAACTTGACAAATATTTCTACTATCCTGGAGTACAGAAAACTATTCAAAAGTGTTAGTTTTAGAAAATAAAATTCTTGGGCTGGGGTGTAGCCCAGGGCTAGAGTACTTGCCTGGCATGTATGAGGCCCTAAGTGCAATCCACAGCACCACAAAGAAAGAGAGGGAGGGAAGAAGAAGGAAGGTAGAAAAATTCTTTAGGTAATTGGGATTACAGTTCATGGGCAATTGGGAATTGCATGAAATCATCTACGCTAGTGATTGCTGTGGTTCCTCTGCCTCACTGACCCCAACTCACTAGAAACAATCCTAAAATGGAGGCTTTCTACTTTGTGAATATTCTTTAGGTCTGAAGTTAGACAGCCTAACTTTCACTTATGAAAGCAAACAAACTAAGAAACAAAGGCAAGATGGGTGTGGTGGCACACACCTGTAATCCTAGCAACTCAGGTGGCTGAGACAGGAGGACTAAATCTAAGGCTTACCTTAGCAATTTTGCAAGAACGTGTCTCAAAATAAAAAAATAAAAAGGGATGGTGATATAGCTAAGTGACAAAGTACCCTTGTGTTCAATTCCCATTACCCTCCCCTTCAAAAAAAAAAAAAAAAGAAAAAGAAAGGCAGTTCTTTGTTTTTGTACCAGAATTGAACCTAGGAATGCTTAACCACTGAACTACATCCACACTTCTCTTTACTTTTTATTTTGAAACAGGGTCTCTCCTGCCTCAGCCACCTGAGTCACTAGGATCATAGTGCCAGTACACCCAGCACAAAAGCAATATTATGAAAGATGTCTGGTCTGATATTGACACAAGAAAGGGAAGTTAGTTCATTATACTATTTGAGACTTAAAAAAGGTCTAAATCAATAAAAAGAATGAAATATTTAGCCTATTGTGTTTAAATGCAACATGCATAGTTTTATTAGTATGATGTATAATCTCAAACTGTTCAGGCAAATAAACCAATACTATTAAGATCTTCTTAGTTTCCTATACCATGAAAAACATTTTATTCATTTCCAAGTATTTGAAAAATATATAAAGTCAGATGTGGTGGCCCACATCTATAATCCTAGTTATTCTGGAGGCTGAGAAAGAATGATCACAAGTTGGAAACCAGCCTAGCAACTTAGCATACCCTATCTCAAAATAAAAAAGGTTTGGGGATGTAGCTCAGTGGTAAAGTACCCCAGGTTCAAACCCCAGTACTGTAAAAAAAGGAAAATACATAAACTATTGACATCTAGAAATGATCACACAATGATAACTTTGTTTAAACAGTTTAAAACAAAATACAATAAAGCATACAAAGACAATACTCATGAAATGCTTCCAAATGAACACATTCAACTTTCCATAGGTTTCACCCAGGATAGCTTTTGGCATAACACTGACAGATCTGAATATATAAAAATTATATACAACTGGCATGGTACTCTGGAAAAAAAAATCATCCTACAAGGGAACTTTTTGGATCTCCTGAATGGAAAGTATTTGGATCTGGTAGAGAAGTGCTCCTGACAGCCTCCATGAGCACAGTCAAAGCTTTAATCAGAGAAATTCCAAGTCACCACCATCATTCTTCATTCACCCTTGGGGCTACCTGCAAAAGGTACAAGAGTCTGTAATCCTTACTGAGTTAGAACTCTACTTAGACTGTTTCTTAAAGACACTGACTCACATTTTCCAAAGCAGCCTGGTACACTGCACTCATCTGGTGCTATTTACTTAGGTAAAATAAACCAGAAGAGGAGGAAGCAGAGCAAATCTTGCAGTTTTTGCCAATAGAAAAAGCAAATTATTAGTTTTGAAATTTTTAATTTTGGCTTTATTATTTAAGGTAGGAGACTTGAAGTCCTGACTTATAATCTAGACAGAGATTTATATTATTTTCAAAGACTGTAATCTATTATTAATAGACTAAGATTGGAGAATTTAGCGTCACCAGCCAGAATTCAGACTGGAGAAACTTATTTTGGGGGCGGTGGGGGGTGGACAATTAGAAGGGTGGTTAGGAAGAGAACTTAATACCAGAAGAGAAAAAAAGTGTCTGAGACATTTTCACTCTTCGAACTGTACATCAAAGTCCTTCCAGGGTGAAACCTGAATCCCCACAAGTAAAAGAATTATACTACAAATAAAGCTCAAAGATAGAGAGGCAGAAACTTAACATAATAAGCCAACAAAACACACAAACTTTCACAATAAGTCATCTTCATGCAACAGCCATGGTGCAAGAGCCTAGAAAATCACTTACTTTTCTCCGAGTGTCACCCGGAGGCTGCTCTGGAGTAAAGAAATTGATTGTTGGCATTTTGTTGTTTAGCAAAAGACACACCCACATTCAGAACAGCATTACTGCACTTAGGACTACATTTATTAATAGAATCCACTTAAGAGTCATTACAGCAAAACTGCCTACAGCGCTACAAACACACAGAGTGAAAATGCTACAGCTAGACAGGATTTTAAACACGAATCTTCCACTCTTCAAAACTTGGCAAGGCTACTACTCTATGGGTATTCTTTACTGGGTATGACTCAATTGCCACAGTTCTGTCATACATTTACTTGTCATAAGCACACAATACCTCTTTGAATTGGCTAGTTTCAGTCTTATACTAAACTAAAAAGTTATTTTCTTTTGGTTTCTTTCTTTCTTCTTCTTTTGTTTTTTTTTCCTTTTCATGGTATTGAGAATCAAACCCAGGGTGTAGCACATGTTAGACAATTGCTCTACCACTATATCTGCACTCCAAAAATTAATTTTAAAGTCAGAGATGGTTGGCTATTTCCTAGGAAGTATAGGGTCTAGAAAACAATGTTTGTTTTCAAAGTAAAAAGCCCTTTAATACAGAAGCACATGTATGAGGGGTAATTTCTGATTTTGATTCTACAAAGTTAGATATATTCTCTTTTCAATGCAAATAAAGCAAGGGCTTTTTATCACTCTGCTATTCAGTGAAAGTGAACAAATTATAGGACAACTGAAATAATTTTCTGCTTTTCTTTTTTAAAATTTTTTAATATTTATTTTTTAGTTTTCGGTGGACACAACATCTTTATTTTATTTTTATGTGGTGCTGAGGATTGAACCCAGCGCCCCGCGCATTCCAGGCAAGTGCCCTACCACTTGAGCCACATCCCCAGCCCAATTTTCTGCTTTACAATTAGACAAATTCTGTACGTGCTTTTGATTTTTCCCATTTCATACAAGTGAAAAAAAAATCATTCAAGTGGGAGCTAGGATGACAGCTTAGTGGTAGAGGGCTTGCCTAGCATGCATGATCTCCTGGGTTCGATCACCAGCTTGGGGAAAACAATCATTAAAGATTTTGAACTACAAAGTACTCAGGTAATATACAATACCATTATCTTAAATTATACAGTTTTAAATATCTTAAACAAAATCAGAGGAATAAGTCTAGTCACCAAGAAAAATGCTTCTCATAAGATATATTAGAGCATCTAACTATATTACTAGACATTGCATTAGATATCAGTTTTCTGGTATACAGACAACAGAAAGAGTTGCTGTAAGTCAGAGTGTCCAAGGTAAAAAGCCAGGTGAATGGATTAAAATAAATCTAATTCAACCTTCCAGAGTAGAAGGCAAATTTGAGATTGTATGAGACTTGGTAATACAGAATTCATCAGGCTATAAGAAAAACCTTTTCCTATTCCTTAGATCAGAAACTAAGGCATAGTCAAAAGACAGCAAGAGCTCCAATACTCAAGACACTAAATACCAAACTCATTCATTTAAGTCACTATACTAGAATATTGTAACTAATTCACTGTAAATTACACTTGCAAACTGATTTTCATTAATGTCAACGTTAACTTTTATTTATTTTTATTTTGGGGGGGATGTGCTGGGTATTGAACCCAGGGGGTGCTCTACCACTAAGCTATTTTCCTCAGCCCCTTTTTATTTTTTACTTTCAGACAGGGTGTCACTAAATTGCTGAGGCTGGCCTTGAACTTGAGATCCATCTGCCTCAGCCTCCGCAAGTCACTGGTATTACAGGTAAGCACCACAACATCTGGCCTAATGTTTACTTTTATTTTTATTTATTTATTTTTAATATTTTTTTAGTTGTAGATGGACACAATATCTTTATTTTATTTGTTTATTTTTATGTGGTGCCGGGGACTGAACCCAGTGCTTCACGCATTCTGGGCCAAAACCCCGGCTCCCAATGTTTACTTTTAAACAATTTTATAACCATTAATTATTGGAAGAAAATGAGAATCGGACCAGAATGTACTGTTTTTTTTCCATTAATCTTTCCTTTACTGTGTAGCTAATTTCTACTCTTTGTAACTCACACAAAAAAAGAACTTATCATCTTCTAAATTCTCATTTGTCTGAAACAACACTTTGACAAAGTTCACAAATAATACTATTTCAGAATTTCTTTGAGATGCCTTATGAAAAATTAATAGGTACCACCTAGTAACAAACAAGTTTCAATTTCCAATTATTTAGCCTATTTGGGGGTAATGTGAACCAATGCACTCAATCTGATAACCTGTTTCTTTTGCTATTAGAACCTAAGAGACTATCTTGATATTCACACATAAAAAATGGAGCTCTACTACTATTATTTTTATAGAAAGCAATTTTTTTTGCCCTAAATTAAAATCATCATTGCACAGAAGGCTCACTTAGCACAAATGGCCAAAGAATAATGCCTCAGTCTATTAAACCTCAAAGTTGCAAATGTACTTTACTTCTGAAATCTACATTTAGGATAGTTGATATTTTTGCCCTGATAGATTTTCTCTAATACTCTTAAGTCTCATAATTTCTACCACAAAAAAAAAATGCCTCAACTAAATGGATCAGTAAAACCAGAACTTTTATGTTATTGCTACCTTTGTTGTGAACCATCATTTTATTTTTAGAATCTTCAATGGTATAGAATTTTAAACATTTTTTTTTTCCTTTAAGAATAAGTACTTCAGGGGCTGGGGATATAGCTCAGTTGGCAGAGTGCTTGCCTTCTATGCACAAGGCCCTGGGTTCAATCCCCAACACCATAAATAAATAAATAAATAAATAAATAAATAAAGTGTACTTCAATAGGACAAACACTTAGGAAAAAACTTATCTGCCTTTAAGTAAATACTGTACTGGCTTTCTAACAATCAAGACAGGTCAAGGACAATTGTCAGACTAGACCTCAAATCTTTGGGAAGTAATACACTCAAAAAGGAGCCAAATAAATCTAACACTTGCACTAAGAATCGCTAATTTATATATAAACTGATCTAATCAATTAAATAATAGTGATGTTTATCCTGAAGTGATGGCTAAGTGTCATACCGTACTTACCTCCAAATAGTTCCAAATCTCTTAAGCCCTCAACAATGAACTTTTCCGAGACCCACCGCTAAAGAGGAAAACCCCAAAGAGAATTAGTATTTCTTCCAAGCCAGAACAAATTAGCTATCAGCCTTTAGAAAGACAAACAAAACCACAACTACAAAAACAACAACAACAACAAGCACCACCAGAATCATTCAGTATAGTTAGGATACATTTCTATAGAAGTTTTGAAAGAATCTTGAAATCAGCTAAAAACAATAGACTAATTCCTTTCTCAATTCCTCTTTACCTAATATTAGGTAAAAGGTCAACTAATCCTAAAATCTGAGAGATGATAAATATATATTACTACTAATGAAATATGCCTTTGTCTTTCCTATATGTAAAAACTACATTTTCTTCCATCTTATTCATTCTATAACTATCTATTTACAGATGACTTGAATCATTAATGCCAATCTGAAAAGTGTTACTGGAATCAAACATAGAAAACAAAAATGAAACAATAGCTCTTCACAAGCCTACATTAGTTTGCAAAGGAAACACAGTAAGTTGCATGTTCTTTTATCCACTGGGGTTTCTGAAGACATCCAAGCTTACATTGTCTACCATTTTCCCAAGGACCAAACTAGCAGGATCACTCTATGGTTTGCTTAACTGGCCCACTTCAAGTGAGTATTAGATTTTCATCATACTGATCAGTGGTTTCACTTGGTTAAAATGGAGAAGTAGTTCGTATTTAAAAGCAATGGAATTAAAGATTGTATTTCACTTAAAGACTAGTGTTAAAGTTTGGCATGGAAGCATTCTTTCCGCTGAGCAGAGTTTAGGCTAAGGAGAGAGATACTTTTTCTTCTTAATTAACACCAATGTTTAGTTTTTACAAAAATAAATTATTCTTATATACATAAACATAAAATAAAAAGAGCTAGACTTGGTGGTACACCTCTATAATACCAGTGACTCTGGAAGCTGAGGCAGGATCACAAGTTTGAGGTCAGCCTCAGTAATTTACTAAGACCCTGTCTCAAAGTAAAAAATAAAAAGGGTTTGGGGAATGTAGAGTACCCCTGGGTTCAATTCCCATTACTGGAAAAAAAAAAAGATTAACTAACATTAACCCATTAAAAAAAAAACAGGAAAAGATTGATTGTTAACAGTATCTACATTGGAAAATAGTATCTACTTTAAGTCATTTAGCTTATAAGTGATATTTATTCATAAATATGACACTATCTTCCTTCTTTTTTTGGTACCAGGGGTTAAACTCAGGGACACTCAACCACTGAGCCACATCCCCAGCCCTATTTTGTATTTTATTTAGAGACAGGGTCTCACTGAGTTGCTTAGTTCTTGGATTTGCCAAGGCTGGCTTTGAACTCACTATCCTCCTGCCTCAACCTCCTGAGCCACTGGGATTATAGGTGTGTGCCACTACATCCAGCTCACACTTTCTTATTTTTTTCCCATTAGACAGGCTGGCAGTACATACTGTGTCTCTTGCCTGCAAGTTCTTCTCTCAGGAGTAAAGATTGCAACATCTACCTTACTTCCTACATTCCTCACTTCTGCATGATTCTGAGCATCACACAAAAAACCCACCTATGACATCTGCCAAAACACTTTACTTTTTAAACAAGAAAACTAGTAAAGTCAGAAAAATGGAAACACTCACCCTAATTCTCTCTGGTTTACTTACAAGAAAAGACATGAGTTCTTAATATGTAGTTCTATTTTCAAAAACTTAAACCTAAAAGGAAAACAGAAATAGGCTGAGTTAGTCAAATACCCTTTCATAGAAATATCTTTTGAGGGGCTGGGATTGTGGCTCAGCGATAAAGCACTCGCTTAGCATGTGCAAGGCCCTGGGTTCGATCCTCAACACCACATAAAAAATAAAATAAAGATTAAAGAAAAAAAAAGAAATATCTTTTGATTAACAAAAACTTACACTAGATCTATAAGTTGCTAGCTTCTAAGTATTTGTTTAGAGAAATTTTGAGTGACAATAAACTTGGATATACTTTGGTCAAGTACATCTTGAAACTCTAAAATTTCTTTCTTTTCTTCTTCTTTTTTTTAATACTGAGGACTGAACACAGGGGTACTTTACCAATGAGCTACACTCCCAGTCCTTTTTATTTTTTATTTTGAGATAGGATTTTGCTAAGTTGCTGAGGCTGGCCTAGAACTTGCAATCCTCTGCCTCAGACTCCCAAATCACTGGGATTATAGTCCTACGCCATCATGCCTGGCTGAAATTCTGCAGTTGCTATGAGAAAAGAGAAGCCGGCTATTATTTGGTTTTCTCTAATTTTTAAATTTCTCTTGACCCAATCTCTCACTTACCTGTTTCCAGAAGGAATTACCTTCAATTCTTTTGGCTATTTATTTTCTTTTTATCACCTCCTTAAATAATGTCTATATGACTATGACTTATCCGTCTTAGACATTAACCTACTAATTTCTTATCATGGTAGATGAAAACTAAGTTCTATTCACCTTCCTCAACCTTACTGACTGCCCTCAATCTCCCAACATCGTTCTAATATAATTTTTTATTAAATTAACGATTCATAGTAAAAAGTTTCCAAGAAGTTTTACTCTTTCTTGAATGTATCTTCTCCCCACTATCCCATCTTATTTGATCTGTCAGTCATAGTTTAAAAATTTATATCCAGAAGGGCTAAAAACATAATGCACCATGACCAAGTAGGGTTTATCTCAGGAAAGAAAGACTGATTTAACATTCAAAATGAATAAATGAACTAGGCACAGGGGCTATGCCTGTTAATTCCAGTGGCTCAGGAGGCTGAGACAGGTCAGCCTCAGTAACTTAGTGAAAACCTGTCTCAAAATTTAAAAAAGGGCTGGGGATGTAGCTCAGTGGTAGAACACCCCTAGATTTGATCCCCAAAACAACAATAATAAAAAAAAAAAAACCCAAGAATTAATATATAAAAAAGTGGGTTTTTTAGTTGCTGATAAAGAAAGAATAATTTTAAGGAATCAAAAAAATAATTAGCCAGTGCAGTAACGCATACCTATAATCCCAGTAATTTGGGGGGCTGAGGCAGGAGAATTGCAAGTTCAAGGCCAGCCTGGGAAACTTAGTGAGCCCCTGTCTTAAAAACAATTAAATTAAATTAAATCTTAAAAGGTCGGGGATGTTGGCCTGGGGTTATGGCTCAGTGGAAGAGCACTTGCCTAGCACTGTAAGGCCCTGGGTTTGATTCTCAGCACCGCATATAAATAAATAAAATAAAGGTCTATTGACAACTAAAAAAATAAAATAAAATGGGGGAGGTGGGGATGTAGTTCAGTGGTAGAATGCCCTGAGTTCAAGCCCCAGTACTGCCAAAAATAAATAAATAAAATAGTAATTTAATTTTACCTTATTAACTAAGTAAATGAGAAAAAAATACAATCATCTCAATAGATGAAGAAAAAGCATCTGACAAAATTCAACAACAATTCACAATTTTAAAAAAATTTCATTTCAAGCCTGGCATCATGGTACATACCTCTCATTCCAGCTACTTGGGAGGCTAAGGCAGAAGAACCATAAGTTCAAGAGACCTTCTCTCAAAATAAGATAAAGAAAGAGCTGGGGGTGCAGCTCAGTGGTAAAACACTTGCCTACCATGTGTGAGGCCCTGGGTACAAAGCCCAATACTGTAAATAAATAAATAGATAGATAGATAGCAGGATCAATACACTTGACCTTGAATGGCAAGGTTAAAACAATGGAACTATAGTGAAGAATACCACTTGGCTCTTTAGTGAACAATGCTTAAAAAATTGTAATAATTCATTATTAGCTTTCAAGTTTTAGAATGGAACGACAAAGCATGATGCTTAATTATAGTTATAGAACAGAATTGGAATGTCTTTGAGTTTGATAATATGAAGGGAAAGGTTTGGTTGACAGAGATGTGAGATAAAAGGGGAAGAGAGTAAGAGGAATGACTAGCGAAGCTAACATACTTCTTTCCAAGGAGACACTGCTTTTATTAGCTCATTGTACCATTATCTTTAAAACTGCATGCATGTGTTTTCTTTGATACAGTTACTAATATATATATACACACCTGAGATGGCTGAGAGAAGCTCTACCTAAGGACTAAGAGTATACGTTACATAAATGTTAAAGGACTTTCCTAGTTCATTTTTACAAATAAACTTTGTATAACATTAAAATCATTATGCTGAGCCAGGCATGATGTGTACAACTATAATCCCAGCATCAGATGGCAAATTCAAGGCCATCTTGAGCAATTTAGAGACACTGTCTCAAAATTTTAAAAACGGTGGGGGATGTAACTCAGTAAAAGAGCACTCCTGGGATCAATCTCTAGTGCAAACACATGCACGCGCACACATGTTAGTTAACACCATAAAACATGAGCAAAGCAATATTCCTAGTGAACAGATACAGAAATAGCTTCCTTTCTTTAGCAATATTACTACTGGACAGACACAGAAACAGTTCTGTTTGTTCTGCAGTGCTGGAGATTGAATACAAGGCCTCACACATGCTAGGCAAGCACTTTACCATTAAGCTATACCCATCCCAGAAATAACTTCATTACTTAAAAGCAGATTTAAATGATATTTAAAAGATTCTACTGGTATTCAAGGCTATGAATATCCTGAAGAAAAGTGAAAAGGAGGCCTGTCTTGACCAGCATGACTAAATCCTATATACTTTCCACAAACTGTCTCTAAGTATTAGCACTAGAATAATGTGATATTTACATTAAGAGCACTAATAGAAAGAATAACTATTATGGAGAAGCTTGTACACTTAGATGGGGTGTGGCATCTCTAGCTAATCTTAAAGACACAGAGTGTATGCTGAGGACGGGACTTAAAGGATAACCACACAGTTTCATCATCCTTAAATGTGTACATCCTCTGACAGGGCCCTGGTACCTGGCCTTAGCAACACAAAAAGATATGACATGACACATTCCTGGAAAGTAAGGAGCTTATAAATTAGTGGTAGAAACAAATAGCAGGACAGGGAAGTGTATAAGTAGAAATTAGCAATGGGTAATTTCTTATAGAGTTCAGCAAAGAGGAAGAATGCTATCAACTGTAGTGAACCTGGAACGTCAAACAGGACTTCAAAAAAGTGGGAATTCTGCTACACATGCCTGTCATTCCATCTACTACGAGGCTGAGGCAAGAGGACCCCTAATTCAGGGCCAGCCTGAGCAACTTAGTAAAACTGTTTCAAAAATAAAATTTAAAAAAGCTGGGCATGGTGGCACATGCCTGTAATCCCAGTGGCTTGGGAAGTTGAGGCAAGAGGATGGTGAGTTCAAAGCCAGCCTCAACAAAATAGAGGCATTAAGCCACTTAGTGAGACTCTGTCTCTAAATAAAATACAAAATACACTGAGGATGTGGCTCAGTGGTCGAGTGCCCCTGAGTTATCCCCAATAATAAATAAAATAAAAAGGCCTGGGGATGTAGCTTAGTGGTAAAGCACTCCCAGGTTCAATCCCCAGTACTGGAAAGGAAAAGAGAATGAATAAACACGGGAATTCCAAGCCAGAACTAGCATAAGCTCCTGATTTATTTAATGCTTATGTTGTCCTGTCTACAGGTGTGTGTCTTCCAGTTTCTACAATAGTGCCTGCCATACTGCAAACACCTTGCATGTATTCTCCAATTAACGTGAGGGCAGTTACAGAAGCAGAATTCCACATATATGAGGACAATCTATAGGCCTTCAATGCATGCTGGAGTATGGATTTTATTCAGCAGGCAGTAGGAAGCCACTGTAGGTTTTGAACAGAAAGATGACAAACACACAACAGTGGTATAAAACAGTGTCTCTCAAACTTTACTGTGTATGCAAAACATATGGGGGTTTTACTAAAATGCAAATTTTGTTTCAGAATGAGGCCTGCCAGTTCTAACCTGCTCCCAGGTGGTAGTAATGCTGATATGTGGATCATCACATTAACTAATATTTGAGAAATCTTGTTTCAAAAAACATTCTAAAGAATGTTCTGCACAAGAATGGGGAAGGGGAGAGGTAAAAATAACTCAGAGAAGCCAGTGTGGTGGTACAACACTGTAATCCCAGTGACTCTAGAGGGAGAGGCAGGAAGACTGTAAATTCAAAACCAGCCTGGGGGGCTGGGATGTGGCTCAAGCGGTAGCGCACTCGCCTGGCATGCGTGCGGCCCGGGTTCGATCCTCAGCACCACATACAAACAAAGATGTTGTGTCCGCCGAAAACTAAAAAATAAATATTAAAATTCTTTAAAAAAAAAAAAACAGCCTGGGCAACCTCAGCAAAACCCTAAGCAACTTAGCAAGACCCTGTCTCAAAAAAAAAAAGGGGGGGGGAGGAGGGCTGGGAATGTAGCTCAGTGGTAAGCACCCCTGGGTTTAATCCCCAGTACCAAAAAAGAGGGAGAAAAAAGAGAGAGATGAGCCAGATGCAGTGACATGTCAGTAACCCTAGCTATGCAGGAGGCTGAGACAAGAAGGATCACAAAATTGAGGCCAGCCTAGACAACTTAGCAAGACCTTGGCTCAAAATATAAACAGAAGGACTGGGGTGTAGCTCAGAGACCTCTGGGTTCAATCCCCAGTATTGCCCCCATCTCCAAAAAAAAAAAAAAACCAAGAAAGAAAAGAGAGATGAACAGGGGAGCAGGAAGTAATTATAAATTACTTATTAAATATAAAGTAATTTAGAAAGGACACCATCATTTAGCCCATTCCCTACACTTTGGAGAATATGTTTTACAAGATCCTGGATATATGGTTATCTAATCTCTATGTGAAAACTTGCCATGGCAGAGACTTAGCACCTTATCAGGGAGCCCATCCTACCTATAGACAACTGATCATTCCAATTTTTTTTTTTCTTTTTGAGTGTGCACCCAAGTGATTGGGAAAGAAATAGTGTTTCAATGACAGGAATAGAAAAGTTCAGAGTAGAAGTAGTTTGGGTGTAGGGCTGGGGTTGTGGTTCAGTGGTAGAGTGCTTGCCTAGCATGCATGAGGCACTGGGTTCCAACCTCAGTACCACATAAAAGCAAAATAATATGTCCACCTAAAAACTAAAGATACATAAATAAATAAATGTTTTTTTTTAAAAAGTAGTTTGGGTGTAAAGATGAATTCGAGTTCTTATTTTTGAGGGGTGGAAGGGGTACCAGGGATTGAACTCAGGGACACTCAACAACTTAGCCACATCCTCAGCCCTATTTTGTATTTTATTTAGAGACAGGGATTCACCGAGTTGCTTAGCACCTTGCTAAATTGCTGAACTGGCTTTGAACTCAAGATCCTCCTGCCTTAGCCTCCTGAGCCACTGGGATTACAGGCATGTACGACTGCATCGGGCTGAATTCAAGTTCTTAAATCATACTGAGGTTAAACAGATAGATATATATTACAAGAATAAATAGGTTGCAGTATTCACTTAGAAAAATAGGACAGATGATTGAAAGGTCAGAGATGACTACATGGACTTAGGGGGTCAGCAGCTGAAGCTGTGAGAGTGACTGAAATTCACCAAAGGAGAAAATAATCAGAGAAAAGCAGAAGGATGGGAAACAAGAATTGAGAAGGAACACTTTTAGGGTAAGGCCCTTGAAAAGAAAGAAATGAAGCCCAAAGGAAATGCTTGAGATATCTTACTTCCCCTATGGGACCACCTCCTGTCCCCAATCTGGCTAACTTTGTCCTGTCCCTCTGTACTCACTTCAGGTATCCTATGCTATAGGAAGTAGCAAACATTTATAGCAAACTTACTATGTACCAGGCACTAAATGTTTTGCAGACATCAGCTCACATTAAATATTACCATGCTGCATTTTATAGTTTGGGAAATTAAGGTTCAGGAAAACTTTAGTTCAAAGTCACATAGCCAAATGATAAAGGACTAATGAAATCTGTTCCAAAGCTTGTGATGTTAAAAATCACAGTGAGAGCAAAACCTAGGCTGAAGCTCAAGACTGGGTGTGCAAAGATAAAATGACATCAACTGATTAGCAAAAAGTGGCTGACCAGCTACCAAATGGTACAGAAAAAACATTTTTGTTGTTCTCAGTGGACCTTTATTTAATTTATTTATTTATGTATTATATGTCGTGCTGAGGACTGAACCCAGTGCCTCACAATGCTAGGCAAGCGCTCTACCACAGAGCCATAGTCCCAGCCCCAGAAAGAATTTATTTACTGATTATGTTTTCCCTTATTCTCTATTTTTGTCACTGGTTCTGAAACTTCCTCCATATCTGAGATCACAAAACACTGAATTTGAGCCAGAATACTCTAGGAAACTGGGTTAAAGAGTGTGCAACAGGCCAGGTGCTGTGGCACATGCCTGTAATCCCAGAGGCTGGGGAGGCAGAGGCAGGGGAATAGCAAGTTCAAAGCCAGCCTCAGAAACGGGGGAGGCACTAATCAACTCAGTGAGACCCTGTCTCTAAATAAAATACAAAAGATGGCTGGGGATGTGGCTCAGTGGTTGAGTGCCTCTGAGTTCAATCCTGGTACAAAAAAAGAAAAAAAAAAAAAGTGTGTAACAGATTTGACCAATTCAGCAGAGTAACTAATATGTGAATTAATAAGCTCCTGACATAAAGCAGATATCAAATTTGATTTCTCCATCAACTTTCTGGTAAAAGTCTTTGGTGTGTCTAGAAAGTATAATCAGTCCTTGAAGAGAAATGTCTGACCCAGGTGTGGTTGCACACACCTACAATCCAGCTACTGTGGAAGCTGAGGAGGCCAGCCTCCTCAGCAACTTAACAAGACCTTCTCTTAAAATGAAAAAAAAAAAAAAATAAGAAGACTTGGGATACAGGTCAATGGCAGAGTGCCCTGGGTACCAAATTCCAAGTACGAAAAAAGAAATGAATAAGAAAAAAGATGTGTACACATTGGAAGACAGTTCTACTTCAACATATCGCCTTAAGAAGACAACTCCAACGGCTTTTCCTGTATGTGTGTGTGGGGAGGGTCAAATTAAAATATATATGCTAGGATCTTTGCAAAAGCTGGGCGTACAGGTTAGTTCCCGATTTCCTGAAAACTAAGAACAATTTTATTTAACCTATCCCCTGCCCTCCTGCTCATCCCCCCCACCCCCGGTCCCCACCTCCGACCTCAAAACTACTGTGGATGTTTAAAATATTCTTTAAAAAAGTAAAAAGAAGCCGGGCACAGTGGGCACGCCTGTAATCCCATTGGCTTGGGAGGCTGAGACCGGAGGACTGCGAGTTCAAATCCAGCCTCAGCAATTTAGCGAGACCCTGTCTCTAAATAAAATACAAAAAAGGGCTGGGGATGTGGCTTAGTGGTAAAGTGCCCCTGGGTTCAATCCCTGGTACCCCCCCAAACCCAAAACCAAACCAAGTAAAAAACTAAAAGGACAATGATCATCCCTCTTAGTTTTGGCCGATTCAGGGAGCCGTCCGGATCTTGTGTCCTTAATGGGGGCTTGACTCGCTGCCTGTCCTGCCTCGGAAGAGATTCTGGTGTGGGACGGAGCACCAGGATCTGCTGCTACTTTGCAGGACAAAAATGAGCAGGACAAAAATGATATCTGGCCTTATGTTCCCCACCTGGAACCCGTGGTGGAGAGGTAAATGGGAAGGGAAGGCGGGAGTTCGCTTCTCCTAATCCGCAACTCCGCTCCGGCGTCTCCCGGTCGGGCCCAAGCCTATTCTGCTCTCGGGCAGCGGCCCCTCATTTCGGGAACCCAGGACGCGGGTTAAAAGGGGCCGGCGGAAGGCGAGGGAGAGCAGGGATGACCATTTTGGCCAAGGCCCGCCCCTGAGGAGATGGAATCGGTATCTGGGCGAGAAGGACTGGTCCCGGAAGCGCACCAGGCGGCCCCGCCACCCAGTACCTGGTCCTGGAGTTAGAGCGCAGTCCCGACTCGGTCTCAGCTCCGCCTCCTCAGTTTTGTGGCCGCGCCGCCGCCAGGCCGGTTGTTGGGAGGGAGACACGCAACGTGCCATGCGCAGTCGAGGGACCCGGGGAGGCCGGTCGAGCTCCGCCCCGCCCCCGGCGGGTGGGGAAGCTCCGCCCCGGCCTGGCCCGGCCCTAGTTGAGTAGGCGAGAACGCTCCGCCCCTCCCCGGAAGTAGCGCACCGCCCTTTTACGGAAGCTCCGCCCCGGCGCGCGTTAGTGGGAATCACTGCCTGCTTGCCTTGGTTTCCGCTGGTACTGTGATCTCCTAAAAGCTGTAGCTCAGAAGTCTGTTCCTAAGTTCCCAGTTGCCCCTTTCCGCGCAGTGCCTGAGGGTATTCCGTTAGGAGGAGGGTCCGTTTCCCTAAGTGTGTGAAATCAAAGACATACCTGGTTATTTGTGCGACCTACAGGGTCCGAAAAGACCCCAGCCCCCAGGCTTTGCTCCCGCAGAAAGGGAAGTAGGGTTGTTTCTATAATGGAGTGTCAAGGGGACTAGAGAAGGGCAAACCAACTCTGGCTGCTGACTGGCTACTTTGAGGATTCCCCCACCCTGAAATCATTCTGTCTTTACGTGGAAAGACACGTCTAACACTTTTCTTCAAAGACATCGCAATTGCCTCATTTTGGCTTCCAGAGGAACTAGGGGAAATGTAAAGAGGAAACTCACTCTTTCTCTGTGCTCCAGAGGAAAAAAAAAAAGCTCAACTAATGAGAACTACCTCCCACCACCATCACCCCCACCCCCTTCTGGGTCTTTCTGTTCCTGAATCCTTCCTCAAACCACAACTCCGAGATATATCTGGTTTGTGGAAAGCTATAATAAGAACCACGCCTGGTGGTATTTGGTACATGCCTGAGGCAAGAGGATCAAAAGGTCGAGGCCAACGTGGACAACTTAGTGAGACCCTGTCCTAAAATTCATTAAAAGGGTTGGGCTCAGTGGTAGAGCGCCCCTGGATTTTCAACCCCCAGTACCACAAACAAACAAAAACCCTATGACAGCATTTGCCATGATGGGGAAGCTACCCCAAACCAAGGTGTACAAGACTCTAAAATTAAGCAATCATGGGATAGAACAAGACTTCCTCTTGTGAGGCTAGGTTTTTAGTGACTTGCTCAGTTCACTGAGGGGTGACTTTTAAATAAATTTTAAAATTTGATTAAACCCATTACGTGAATTTAAAGAGGACAGTTTGGTTTTGGTACCAGGCATTGAGCCCAGGATCACTTAACCACTGAGCCACGTCCCCAGCCCTCCCTCCTTTTTTAAAATAGAAAGACAGGGCCTTGTTAAGTTGCTGAGGGTGGCTTTGAACTCTCAATCCTCCTGCTTCAGCCTCCCAAACCGCTGGGATTATAGGCCTGTACTACCATGCCTGGCTGAGTTCAGTTATTTTTAAAAGATAAAGTTAGCCAAAAAAAAGTATGCAATAAAGATAATATCTATTTAAAAGTGGTGTAGTAGTAGCCAGGGTGATGGTGCCTGCCTGTAATCCCAGCTACTGGAAGACTGAAGTTGGGAGGATGGTTTGAGCCTCTGAATTAGAGACCAGCCTAATGGTAACATGTCGAGGCCCCACTCTCAGGGAAAAAAAAAAAAAAAGTGATATTGTAGCATGGGCACAAAGTTCTCCCATCAGGGGAAAAAAAAAAATTAACTTTCTTCTGAAATTATTCTCAATTCATGTAGATGAGAAGACAGCATTCAACTTGTACAAATACAACGATACAACCACATACATGGCGCACACATGTTGCTTCAGTGATTTGGGAGGCTGAGGCAGGATTACAAGTTTGAGGCCAACCTTGGCAACTTAGTGAGACCCTGCCTCAAAATAAAAACTAAAACCAGATGTGGTGGTATGTGCCTGTAATCCCAGCAGCTCGGGAGGCTGAGGCAGGAGGATCATGAGTTCAAAGTTAGCCTCAGAAACTTATTGAGGTCCTAAGACCCTTCTCTAAATAAAATATAAAAAAGAGCTGGGGATGTGGCTCAATGGTTAAGTGCCCCTGAGTTCAATCCCTCCTACCAAAATAAATACAAAATAAAAAGGGCGGAGGCTGTAGCTCAGTGGTTCAGAGGTAGGTGCCAGACACAGATATCACATTATCTTCCTTACATAATGAAAAAAAAAATCTTTTTTTTTTTTTTTTTTTTTTTTGAGATAGGGCCTTGCTAAGTTGCTAAGGCTGACCTCAAATTTGCAGTCCTCCTGCCTCAGCATCACTGAATTGCTGGGATCACAGGTATGTGCCACCACATCTAGCTGTAATGAAATCTTTTGCTGACTACCAAACACCAGAAACTGGGAAATACTTTTAGCTGTTCTGTTTTAGCAGTTTATAATAGAATTCACTCCTGTGGGTATAGCTTTTCTCCCTTTTATATTCTTTCATATCATTCAAAATGAGTGGAAGGGACTGGGATATAGGTCAGTGGAAGAGTGGCTGACTGAGTTCAATCCCCAGTGGGATTGTAAAAAAAAAAAAAAGAGTGGAGGCAGAAGAGTAACAAAAAGAGAACTTGGTGGGGCTGGGGATATAGTTCAGTTGGTAGAGTGCTTGCCTTGTACTCTACCTTGGTTTAAGCCCCAGCACCACAAAAATAAAACAAAATATATAGGGCTGGGGCTCAGCGGTAGAGTACCCACCCAGCATGTGCGAGGTCCTGGGTTTGACCCTCAGCACTACATAAAAATAAATAAATGTATAAAAACAAACAAACAAAACAGAGAACTTGGGAGCTGGGATTGTGGATCAGGGGTAGAGTGCCCGCCTAGCATGCATGAGGCACTGTTTTTTTTTTTTTAATATTTATTTATTTATGTATCTTTAATTTTAGGTGGATATATTAGTTTGTTTTTACGTGGTGCTGAGGATCGAACCCAGTGCCTCATGCATGCTAGGCGAGCACTCTACCACTGAGCCACCATCCCAGCCCGAGGCACTGGGTTTGATCCTCAGCACCAAATAAAATAAAGACATTGTGTCTACCTATAACTAAAAAATAAATTAAAAAAAAGAGAACTTGGGAAGTTAATACAGTATTTCACTCCTCTCCACCAAATCCAACAGATCCTTATACAATAATAATCTTCACATTGCTAATTTCTACTAGATGGGTAGAACGAGAATATCAGTGTTTTTCTTTGGTGTAGGTTCCACGTAAAGAGGTCTACGTCTGGGACTTGACAGTGAGAAGTTTCCTATTAATACAGAAAGAGAATCACGAAGGATTCCTCTCTTCCCCCCAAAATACCCTATCAATTTTGGCAGATCAATTCAGAGAACTCTGAAAGGATCTCCTTGGTTTCCACTGGGAGAGAGAAAAACAAGTAAAGCTAAACTGAAATCACTTGGAAAAAAGTCTTAGAGGGTACCATTTCTTTAAGACTTGTGGTGTTCCATCTGGAGGTGTTAGAGTTATTAGGAGGTGGAGCCTACTGGAAGTAAAGTTAGGGCATTGGGGGAGTGTCCTTGAATGGGATATTGGGACTCCAGCTCCTCCTCCTGCTTTTCTTTGCTTCCTGGTCACTATGAAGTGAGCAGCTTCACTCTACTGTTCACTCCCTTCCATGTTTTGCCTCACCATAGGCCCAAAGTGATAAGGATAAGCAAGCAAGGACTGAAATCTCTCAAACTATAAGCCAAAATAAATCTTTCCTCCTTTAAGCTGGCTATTTCAGGTGTGTCATAGCTACAGAAAGCTAACACAGAGACTGCAGGAAGGAACACACTAGTACATGCGCTGGGCCCAGAGACACAAGTCTGTAATACCAGTGACTTGGGAAGCTGAGTCAGGAGGATTGCAAGTTTGAGGCCACACTTGGAAACTGTCAAAAGGGCTGGGCATGTAGTGATCTTCAATCCCCAATAACAAAAAATTAAAATTAATAAAGGCTGGGGATATAGCACTGGTAGAATATTTCTGGGTTCAATCCCTAATACCCCCCACAAAACAAACAAAAACAAGAGGGAGCTCTAAGAATATAAAACACTTTAAAAGGGGTAAATGAACAACAAAATGAATATTCAAGATCAATACTTTTAAAGGAAAAGCATTTCAGTGCTGACTTTCACTGATCAGAAAAAACTTTCCTATGGGTGTATACTCTTGTAAGAGAACTCTAGAAAAGTCAAGGCTCACTCTTGAGATTTTGTCAATCAGTTTAATATATGTCCATAGGTAGTTCATTAGAATGCTTAAATTACAAAATTAGCTGCCATGGTCCAAATGTGTGGGACTTTAAGAAAGCTTATATTATTAAAAGATAGCTAAGCATATCAACTTTGATTTCTAAAATGTACTTTAAAGGCTTGTAGTACAATGCTAGTTCTAGAATTATATAGCACTAAATTAAATTTGTGTTATTTTTGTCATTTTAATAACTTAAATTCACAAACTGTTAAAAAATATTACATCTGCATCTCCCAGTTTACACATTTCTGTATTAACCTAGAGAAAACCCATGTGAAAAGTTCCCATGCAGTTACAAAGGCAGCGGTACATGCTGTTTTCACAGCAACTCATTGTAGTTGCCCCAGAACAGATCTGCACATAAAGCATCAACAAAAATCCCTCCTCCCACACCCACCAAAACACCCAACCCTTTCCCATCCCCAGCAAAAACTACCTGGTGCCAGCAGTGACTTAAAAAATGCTTTCTTAGTAGGAAGCATTTATAAAATGCAGAGATCTGAACAAGCCAAATGCTTGTACAGATAGATGGGCCTTTCCCACAAGAGTTTCTTCCTCAAGAGGCAGAAAGAACTCTCAATAGTTTAGGAAGGCTCAGTTTTTTAAGTATTATTTATGCATGTTTTTGGCTATTTGAAAGGACATACCCAGCCCCAACTGTAGAAGAGAAAAAGCAGAAGGAGAAGCAAAGGTACACAGCCATAACACAGCAGAGCTTCTCCATGAACATCCAATAGGTGGCATTAATGAAGAAGAAAAATATTTGTGACTTCACATAGACCAATGATCTGATTGCTGATCTGATATGGATGTAGCAATTAATTTTTCATGCACTTGGTACTCAAGAAAATAACATAAAACCTTTGAAAATACAGCATTCACATTGTCATTAGCTCATAGTATCAGATAAGGAGAAAACCATGCTCATGTACTACCTACCTCTAGAATTTTCCATGTACATATCAGTATCCTAACACCTACAGATTTCCTATAATACTGCTATCAGCACCTCCCACCTACAAAACATACTGCATATGTACTGAGTTTCCTGAAATTTCGTCACCACATATAATGTTCTAAATTTTACTTTTTCACAAGTTCAATGTACACACAGAAGAAAACATCAAGCAATGTTTATTGTGCAATTCCAGTAGTTATTTGTGGAATCTTGGTTTAGAGTCAGGTTCCATAGCTACTCTATCTGCTTAGTTTAAACAAAAAGCAACAACCTAATTATTTACCTGTAAATTTCATGATATTTCTTCAAACTTTAAAACATTAAAAGGATTGATGATTCATGTTATAATTTAAAAAATATTTGAAAACTACATTTTATATATCATTTCTTTTATAAAATAATCAAAATAATTTGATTATCTGGAAGAAAATTACTGAAATAGAGCCCTTTCAATGTATCTACAACCTCTGTAAAACTCCAGACCAAGAGCAGAATAGATGATGAAATAAGGATTTCTCAGCACAGAGAGTATCTGAACTTTAAAGTGAGAAAACGACTGGTGTTTTTTTATGTTTCCTATGAACTCAGAGCTTATAGGTGGAATTAGGACTCGGATCTCTGGGATGATTTTACATGGCTTTCACTTTGATTTGTTTCATTTTCATTTGCTTCTTCTCCAATTTCTTCTGTTCACGCCTCAATGCAGCTTCCTAAGACAGGAAGGAGAGAAAGAAAGAACCCAAACTTAGTTCTAAGCACATTAAAAAAAAAACAAAAACAAAAGCAAAACCTTAGGCCTGTAGCACAAATAACATTCTAGAAGAGAGTTAACTCTTGATAGTATAACAAATTGTTTCAAAGAGTGATTTGTAAATTCCTGGTCTGGGAACTATTGACTGTGTTAGGTTCCCCCACAAATAATAGAGAACTACCCACCAATACTGCAGTAAGTGAGAATGTTTATTAATTCATAGGTGTCCTATCACCTAAATAGTTGAAAAACTGAAATATCAATATTAATGCCACTTTAACGGAAACACATTCTGAGTTTGGGTTCACAAAGGAGGAAAGAACTCCCCCTCCCCTGCTCTGCCTACTGTGAGGGCCTAGTAGCAAACAGCTACAGCATATATGTCAAAAGCTATATTATTCTGGGACATTTATATAAAGTAGTCAGATATTCTCCCAACATCCTCTTCCCACACTCTCAATCTCTCTCTCCACCACCATCCAATCTTTCCCCAGCATTATCCATCCCTACTTTTCATATTACGTATTATACCCACATGTACATCTGCATCTCCCAAGATACTAGAATATAGTATCATGATTTAAAAACATATTTATGTTAATATATTTAAGTGACATCTTATGCCAAGACCATGTGAAAAATGCTCACCTTCAATAATTAAAAAATTGTAAAGCAAGAAACCATTTCCTATCAGATTTACAACTTCAAACAACTGATGTTTTTTCATAAAAGATGTTAGTGAAGAGATTTCATACAATGTTGAAAGTGTAAATAGATACAACTTCTTATAAGCAATATCCATTAAAAGTATTTTTCATAAACATGTGTATACATGCATACCTACATATTTATATATTTTTTATTTTCTGAAACAATCTTAGAAGAAATATATATTCACGTGTATGTACATATATACAGATATCTCCCAGGACTCTTTACCTTAAGAAATAAAAAAGCTCATATGTGGGAAGATATTACCTTCTTGAAAGACTTGTATTTATAAGCTGATTTACTTAAGAAAAGATAATATATACACTTAGTATATGAATGGATATATAAACAAAGGGAAAACTATATAAACAGTGTTATCTTTAATAGTGTTTATAGTGATTACCTTTAGGGATAGGGGGTGTTTGAGGGATTATTATATTATTTTTATATGGTAATTTTAACTTCTATGTATATTTTTCTCATTAAATATATAAGAAAACAAAACAAACAAAAAGCATCCTGGCAGGGATGTCTAGCTCATTTCTATGAATGAGCCATTCAAGTCAGAAATTGGCCACAGTGGCACATTCTTTTTTTTGGTACTGAGGATTGAGCACACAAGCCACATCCCTACCCCTTTTTTATATTTTATTTAGAAACAGGATCTCACTGAGTTGCTTAGGGCCTTGCTAAGTTGCTGAGGCTGGCTTTGAACTCACGATCTTCCTGCCTCAGCTTCCCTAGCTGCTGGGATTACAGGCATGCTCCACTGTGACTGGCCAGTGGGCACATGCTTCTTTTTTTAAAAAATTTTTTTTAGTTGTCAGTGGACCTTTATTTTATTTATTTACATGTGGTGCTAAGACTCAAACCCAATGCCTCACACATGCTAGGCAAGTGCTCTACCACTGAGCCCCAGCACCAGCACATGCTTTTAATCCAGTTACTTAGGAGGCTGAGGCAGGAGAATAGCATGTTCAAGGTTATCCTTGCCAAGTTCAAGGCTAGCCTCAGCAACTCAATGAGACCCTATCTCAAAATAAAACATTATAAAGGGTGTCGTAGCTTAATGGAAAAGCACCCCTGGGTTAAATCCCCAGTATTGCTAAACATATGAATAAGTAAGTCAGTCAGAAATTGATTATGAACTGGGCAGGGTGGTGAACACCTGTAATCCTAGCAGCTGGGGAGGTTGAGATAGGAGAATCCAGAGTTCAAAGCCAGCCTCAGCAAAAGCAAAGCACTAAGCAACTCAGTGAGACCCTGTCTTTAAATAAAATACAAAATAGAGTTGAGGATGTGGCTCAGTGGTTGAGTGCCCCTGAGTTCAATCTCTGGTACCTCCTTCCACCCAAAAAAGAAAAAGAAATCGATTATAACTTTTTATCTCAAATGTAGCTTCTATTCCATTTAGTTCACTAGATCTTCTCATAAGGTTTCCAGACCAGACATTATAAAGCAGTGGTTCTAGGGCTGGGGTTGTGGCTCAGTGGTAGAACACTTGCCTAGCATGTGTGAGACACTGGGTTCGATTCTCAGCACCACATACCAATAAATAAGTAAAATTTAAAAATTCATCAACAACTAATAAAAATATTTAAAGAAAAATAAAATAAAGCAGTGGTTCTAAAAAAAAAACCCCAAATGGTTTACATTCACAAGAAGCTTACAATCTAACTCAAGTTCTGGGTCTCCTTTTTCCTTTAACCCACTTTAGATTCGAATCTTAGAAAGAACAGAACTTCCTTTTTCATATAAAAATGAAAGGCATTACCTCTTAATGATTCCTATATATATATTTTATGTGTATACATTGAAGAGTCATTTCATTTATAAAGAAGACTGCATAAACATAGCTAAATTTTTAGGGGGAAATGCCCATCAGCTAACCCAAACCAAACCAAATGAAGCATGATGAAATCCAGGCACAGTGGCTTATGCCTGTAATCCCAGTGGTTTGGGAGGCCAAGGCAGGAGGATTGCAAGTTCAAAGCCAGCCTCAGCACTTAGCAAACTAAGCAATTTAGTGGGACCCTGTCTCAATGTGGTTCAGTGATTAAGTGCCCCTGAGTTTGATCCCCAGTACCAAAAAGAAAAAGAAAAAGAAACACAATGAGAGAGATGCAGGCAGAGTTATATCCTGGGCACTTCAGTTATCCTTGCCAAGTTAACACCTCACTGGCAACTGCAGTGCACACAGAAGCTCACATTTTTTTGGGCAACATGTGCCTTTTGCTCTGAAAGATTTTCTTCAATCTTCAAGATTATTCTCATTTAAATTCACAATTTCCAGGACTTTGTTCTCTTCTTTTTTAACCAGATGTATAAGTTTTAGTGCTGGATTAGGGCATCTTATTTCATAAAATTATCAGAATATGCTTATATTTAAATAACACACTAGAGCCTAAGAAGCTTACATTTGAGATAATAACTTGAAAAATACACACAAAAGTATTAGAATTCTCTGATTCTATGATTAAATCTTAAACTTTATATAGTAACTTCATTTAGTGCTGTTAATAATCCTAATTTCTGGGGCTGGGGTTGTGACTCAGTGGTAGAGTGCTTGCCCAAAATGTGTGAAGCACTGAGTTCGAGTATCAGTACCGCATATAAATAAATGAATAAAATAAAGGTCCATCAACATCTAAAAAAAATTTAAAAACAACCATGAAAAAAACAAAACTTTTAGCTTGTATACATTCCAATATAGGATTACATGAACAGCCAGTGTGGTACAAACAGGAATCCTTATAATAAAAATCTTAGTATTGCCCCAGTGATAAGGTAAGTCTGTCTTACCTCCAGTCTGCGTTGTTTCTCAGGATCTTCTTCGTTCATGATGCGCTCCTTCTCTGCTCTTTTCTTTTCTTCACGCCGGGACTGTGCAGCTTCCTGTCTCTGTACGTGTGTTAGTTTCAAGAAGTTCTCTTCTACTCGTGCACGGTTCTTATCTGCTTTTTGTTTGCCCTTTCCCAAAAAGACAAAGTCTTTCATAAGAAATCCATCTCTATGCCACAAAAGTAAAATTTCACTCAGAATTCTTGCATTAAACTATTTCCATCTGGCACTTTCAAATCATCTAGCAAAAATTCAATCATTGATAGCTGCTCCCTCTAGAGTCCTACCCAGAAAACAAACAAACAAACAATAATTAAAGGTATCAGTTTGTAATAAAGGCTTTGTGTCTTACTTCTCTGTTGAGTCGAAACTTTTTGGCTTTATCAATAGAATAAATCACCATGTTCATCAAGGGTAGCAAAGCCTCCATATCCTTTGGGTAAGTGTTACCTGATCCAGGCACTGGAAAACAAAGTCAATTTTCTATTGAGTTAATGGCAGCATTAATACCTGAGTCACCAAAAAAAAAATTTTTAATGTTAATAGACTCCTTTCTCCAAGTTTTCTAGCAGAAAATTAAAATACATAAAATGTGATCTTCTTGAAGAAACTCAGAAATCAATCAAATCAGGCATAAGGTTATTAATTTTAATGTAATTTTACATCTATCAGTTGCAAAAGAACTATATCTCCTTAAGGTCATCTCATAGAAAACCAAGACAGGACCCAGAACACTTACCATTAAATGTAAACAATAGTGTCCTCTTAGTGTCAGGCAGCTTTAAAGGCTGACCTTCCCTGTCATAAAAGAAAAGTCTTTTAAGACACAACATAAGAAAGACATTTTCCATGTTCACAAGTCATCTGATTCATTTAGACAGATACCTGCAAATAATCAGCACAGTAAGTGCCTTGGCATCCCCAAGTCAAATATAATCTCTGGGCCTGAAGGAGACTTAAGGTCATCTGGTCTACTTGGCTATCTGATGAATGCATTCCCAAGTGACCTTTATCTTTCAATTTGAATACTTCCAGTGGTGATGTCCCCTGCAGGCAGGATATATTCCATCTCATCTGGGAAGTCAGAAATGAATCTACATTTAAGTATGAGGTCCATATTTTATATGACACTCGTAGTTTTGTGGGTTTTTTTTTTTTTTTTCAGTATTGAGGATTAAACCCAAAGACACTTTACCACTCTGCTAAATCCCCAGTCTTTAAAAAAAAAAAAAAAAAATTAAAATAATTTGGAGACAGGGTCTTGCTAAATTGTCAAAGGTGGCCTGGAATTTGTGATCCTTTGGCCTCAGCCTCCCAAGTACCTGGTATTACAGGTTTGTGCCACCCTGCCTGTCTTATTTATTTTGATGAATTATATTTTATTTCCAACTTCTATGCTATCTTCCCACAATAAAGCATCTTACTTGAGTTAGCCTCTGAAGAAATTTAGAGATAATCTACTATAACATATAATTGGCCCTCCATATCTACGGGTTCTATAAAATATTTGGGAAAAGAATCTCATCTGTAATAAACATGTATTGTGCAAACTTTGTCATCATTCCCAAAGCAACAGCTATTTACATAGCATTTACACTGTAATAGGTATTATAAGCAATCTACAGTTTAAAGTACATGGGAGGATATGCATAGGTTATATGCAAAGAGTACAGCATTTTTATGTAAGGAACTTGAGCATCCTTCAATTTTGGTATCTGAGGGGAGTCCTGGAATCAATCCCCTGTGGATTTGGAGGGAAGACTATATAATTTAGTTCTGTCCTTGAAGATTCATTCATAGTCTTTGACTGCCAATCATCCCCCCTTTCTACAATTCAAAATGCTTGATAAATATTCTAATGTGATATTTTGTCCCTGGTGTTGCAAGGCAAGGATGATACAATACCATCTAGAGGGATATAATCTGAATAATCCCACTTACAACTAAAATCCAGAATGAGTTTTTTGTTGTTATTGTTTAGATGCTGGGGAGTAAACCCAGGGCCCCCAGATACCTTTATTTATTTACTTGGTACTGATGACTGAACTTAGTGGTATTTTATCACTGAGCTACAACCTCAGTCCTTTTGATCTTTTGGGAGAGGGTCTTCCTAAATTACTGAGGCTGGCCTCAAACTTGTGATCCTCCTGCCTCAGCCTCCCCAGTCACTGGGATGATAGCCTTGTAATTGTACTCAACTCCATAGCCCATCAGAGTAGTGTGCAACTGAAAATTTAGATTGGAACCAGTTCTACATGACAAGGAAACTTAAGGATGCCCTCCTGAGACAGACTATAAATTTAAGAATGAATCCAAGCCCTGAATATGTACACCTGGACAATATTACTATAAAGCTAAAAACCTGATTGGGAATAACTGATAATATGCTCGGAGAAGATATAATAATCACCTGTTTAAAGAAGGAAGCCAGAAAAGGGTATAAATGACAAAATACACAATTACATAGATTTGTAATCAAACAAAAGTCAAACATCATAGACAGATTAATATCATAAAATTTTGGGAAAAAAATGCTGGGTGTGGTGGTGCTACTTGGGAAGATGAGGAAAGAGGACTGCGAGTTGGGGCCAGCCTGGGCAATTTAGCAAGACCCTGTTTCAAAAATTAAAAACCAGGCATGGTGCTACATGTCTACAATCTCAGCGAATGGGAGGTTTGAGAGATTCCTAAGTTTATAGCCAACCCTGGCAACTTAGCAAGAGACTATCCCAAAAATAAAAAATAAAACTAAAAAGCCTTTTTATAAAAAATTAAAAAACCGGGCTGGGGATGTGGCTCAAGCGGTAGCACGCTTGCCTGGCATGCGTGCGGCCTGGGTTCGATCCTCAGCACCACATACAAACAAAGATGTTGTGTCCGCAGAAAACTAACTAACTAAATAAATAAATATTTAAAATAAATAAATAAACAAACAAACCTGGGGGGGCCGGGGTTGTGGCTCAGTGGTAGAGCTTGAGAGCTTGCCTAACATGTGTGGGGCACTGGGTTCGAACAAATAAAATAGAGGTATTAAAAAAAAAAAAAAAAAAAAGACAGGGGATATAGCTCAGTAGTAAAATGCCCCTGAGTTTAATCCCCAATACCAAAACAATGAATGATGAATGAATAAAAGAAAAAGGGTCAGGATGCAGCATGGTGGTAAAGCACTCATGTGCAAGGTCCTGAATTCAATTCCCAGCACCAAAAACAAAAACAAAAGCTGGGCACCAGGGCACACACCTGTAATTCCAGTGGCTTGGGAGGCTGAGGCAGGAGGATCACTAGTACAAAGCCAGCCTCAGCAATGGTGAGACGCTAAGCAACTCAATGAGACCCTGTTTCTAAATAAAATACAAATAGGGCTGGGGATGTGGCTCAGCGGTTGAGTGCCCAAGTTCAATCCTGGTACAAAAAAAAAACAAGAATTTCCATTTTCTTAGTATCAATCATTTCTGTAAGATTCTCATCAACCTTACTGAGTGTGTGATGCAAATAGGCACAGACATATGCAAAGTAGGCTAGGCTAGGCTCATTTGTTTGTCTCCCATAGATTTTCTTTCTTGATGTTTTTGGTCCTGCTGAGGATTGAAACCAAGGCCTGTAATATGCTAAGCAAGTGCTGTGCCACCTGAGCTACATCCTCCTCTCCCATGGGCTTTTCTTTCTTTCTTTCTTTAATTTTTTGTTTAGTTGCTGAAGGACATTTATTTTGTTCATTTATTTATATGTGGTGCTAAGAATTGAACCCAGTGCCTCACACTTTACCACTGAGCCATGACCCCAGCCCTCCCATGGGTTTTCAATGACACCTCTCTCTCTTTTTTGGTACCAGGGATTGAATTTAGGGGTGCTTTGCCACTGAGCTACATCCCTAGTCCTCTTTAAAATGGTGATTATTTGGGCTGGGGATATAGCTCAGTTGGTAGAGTGCTTGCCTTGCATGCACAAAGCCCTGGGTTCAACCTCGGTTCAATCCCTAGCAACACACACGCACAAACACGTCTAAAATGGTGATTATTTGAACTCAGGGCCTAACACATGCTAGGCAAGTGTTCTATCACTGAGCTATATATATATATTTTTTTTATTTGAGATAGGGTCTAGCTAAATTGCTAAGGCTGGCCTCAAGCTTGCAATTCTCAACTGCCTCAGCCTCCCCAGTTGTTGGGATTAAAAGTGTGCACTATCTTGCCTGGCTTTTCAATGACCTCTTGTGATGCATACAACCAAAGCAAAGGAAAACTTGGATGCCATCACCAACTTCTCTCACTCATTTGGTAAGAAAACTCAGAGAAGCATTTTGTGGTGTTTCAACACAGAACTAGCAAGAAATATTAATACCAACGTTTTATCTCATACGTACTCTTGCATAATTTTTGGACCAGAGAACTGGTCTGAAAAATGAATGGATTCAATCTTGTCAGCATAGTGTGTAAGAAAGTGAACCATCTGAAAAACAGAAAATAAAATTATTTTTTTTAAAGTTGATTTTGATGCATTTCCCTTTTTTCATAAACATTTCACCCTTCAATCCCCTGCAATGTTGCTCAGACCAAAATGTTTTAAAATTAAATTTATTTTTTTATTTTATTTTTTTGAGAGAGAGAGAGAGAGAGAGAGAAAGAGAGAATTTTAATATTTATTTTTTAGTTTTCGGTGGACACAACATCTTTGTTTGTATGTGGTGCTGAGGATCGAACCCGGGCTGCACGCATGCCAGGCGAGTGCACTACCGCTTGAGCCACATCCCCAGCCCTAAAATTAAATTTAAATAAGGAAGCTCTCTAAAGTGAAATTAATATTGTTCTTATACAGTAGCTGAAAATATGTCACAAAGCAAAATTGTAAACAAGAACGAAAGTTATGAAAATCTAAAATAATTCAGGGGATTCTTTGAGCTTCATTCTCAGTCCTTTTAATTTTGAGACAAGGTTTCATTAAGTTGCTTAGGGCCTCCCTAAATTGTTGAGGCTGGCCTTGAATTTGCAATCCTCGCCTCAGGCTTCCTACCTGCTGGGATTACAGGCCTGTTACTACACCCAGATTCAAGGATTCCTTTTTTTTTTTTTTTAAATACCAAGGATTGAACCCAGGGGCACTTAACCCGGAGCTACATCCCCAACCTTTTTAAAAATATTTTATTTAGAAACAGGGTCTTGATGAGTTGTTTAGGGCCTCACTTAGTTGCTGAAGCTGGTTTTGAACTCAAAATCCTCCTGCATCAGCCTCCTGAGCCACTGGAATAACAGGTATGTGCCACCGTGCCTGGCTCAAGGGATTCTTTATAAACATGTCACCTTGAATTTACATTTGGAACTGTCCCTGAGTTATTCCATAATTTAATGTAAGTAAGATATACTGTTACCATAACACAACCAAAAGAAAGAAATGGTTTTCTGAACACCCTCTTCTCCTATGCTAATTGAAGATCAAAATTATAGACCAAATGGCATGGTGAAAAGAATTGAAGTTGTGTTCCTTCTTCAAAAAACCTGAAAGTCATTAGCAATCCCAGAAACAATTTGCTATTCATTCAGAGAACTTCTTGACTAATCAAACAGTACTTCTGACAAGTTGAATTACTGCTTAAATATGGTATTTCAGAATTGATGTGAGAAAAGAATACATAATTAATGCATTAACATTAAGGATTCATACAGGGTGACTTTTAGGAAAAGCCTTCTCAATGCCAGGTCTGGCAAATATAAGTCTTTTTTACATTTACCTTTGTATCCATCATTCCCTCTGTGACTTCTCCCATCTCCGACAGGATGGCCAAAGAGTCTGGCAGTCCATACTTCACTCCAGACTTAGGTTTATCACTACAAAACTCACTCTGGAGGAAGAAAATTTTGAAAATAAGATAGGACATTTGATTATGCACAAAGATTTCCCCCTCAAAAAAGCATCTGTATTAACATATTTCAAAGCTTAACAACATTTGAGTAAGGTAATTGTCTGTGCAATGAAAATCTATTTAATAAAGAAGCAGTTTCTATACATATTTCAGTTGGAAAAACTTGACGTACCAGATCCTGCATCTCTTTCTGCAGTCGCACTAAAGCTTTCCGTGTGCCAACAGCAAACACATAGGTATCCATGTCTTCATCATTCATAGTTACTTTTATTTGCTTTTAAAACAAAACAACAAAGCTTACTATTGGGTTCTACGGTAGATAGATTTCTAAATGGTCCCTAAGAACTCCCTTGAGTGAGATTTGCAAGTATGATGTGTCATCACTCCCATAATTATGTTGTTATAAGGCAAAAGGTCCTTAATTGATTGATTTTGAATTAACCAAAAGGGACATTATCTTGGGTATACCCACTAAGCATGCAAATCCTTAAAAAGGATGAGACTCTATGAGAAGAAAAGAATCAAGGAGTGAAAGGGCTTAAATAAAGATGAGTGATAAAGAACTGAGGGTAGCCTCTAGGAGCCAGTTGGTAAGTAGAAAGAAAATAGAGATCTACAACTACAAGAAACTGAACTATGCCAACAACCTGAATGATCTTGAGAAAGTGATGCCCAAGAAGGAAACTTTAATCTTGCTGATACCTTAATTTCAGCCTGCAAAGACCTGAGCAGAGAACCCATGCTTGGACTACTTATTTTCACAAACTGTGATATAACAAATGGGTGTTATTTTAAGCTGCCAAATTTGTGTTAATTTGTTCTGCAGCAATAGAATACTAACAGATTCATACAGGAATACTCAAGTCCAAAATTCAGCATTAACAAGATCCTAATTGAAGCTGGGTGTGGTGGCACACACCTAAAATCCCAAAGGCTCGGGAGGCTGAAGCAGGAGGATCGTGAGTTCAAAGTCAGCCTCAGCAAAAAGTGAGGTGCTAATCAACTCAAGTGAGACCCTATCTCTAAATAAAATACAAATAGGGCTGGGGTTGTGGCTCAGTGGTGAGTGCCCCTGAGTTCAATCCCTGGTACCCACCCATGCAAAAAGATCCTAATTGGAAATGTGCTATAATAAGAAATACATTTGGTTTTTGTCCCAGGTTTCAGGCACCAAGCTCCTAAAACCTTTAGAATCACATGAATGATTGGAGTATCTTTTGTTATTGAGAAAAGAAATGCAATGACTTTGGTTGGCTCCTAGATGGCATCAGAAATAGGGCTGGTCATCATAATAATCAAGGGCTTAGCGGGTGTGATCTTTCAGCCCTATTCAAGATATCTGGGAAAGAAAGGAAAAATGGAAATTGAGTTCTACAAAGACTCCAGAACAGGAATGGGGATTTAGCTCAGTGAACAGCACTTGCCCAACATGCTCAAGGTCCTGGGTTCAATCTCTAGTACCACAAACAACAACAAAAAAAATCCTGAATAAGATACAGAGGGCTTCCAAGTTAGTGAACTCATCAACCTGTTGGAAGAGTAAAATGCTCAGAAAGGTCATGCTCCATGCATACCCCTCTCCTATGTACCACCCTTTATTTCTCTTTTATTTGGCTATTCCCGAGTTATATCCTTAAAAATAAGCCAGTAAATGTAAGTAAAATGTTTTCCTGAGTTCTGTGAGATAATCTAACAAATTAATGAACCTGGCCAGAGGTTGTAGAAATGTCCAGTTTATATTTTGATCAGTCAGAACTGTACATGGCAATATGGATGGCCTGGGATCTGCAATTCCCTCTGAAACAGGAATAGTCTTGTGGGATTGGACCCTTCAGCCTGTGGGATCTAAGCTAACTCCAGGCAGATAGTATCAGAATTGAATAGAATTGTTAGCACTCAATTGGTGTCCAGAGAATCAAAGAACTGTTGGTGTTGGAAAATACCCCCAAAGCAAGTAAACAACTATTAATATTTTGCATTGGGCCAAAATTAAAAGCCTAAAGAGTCTGATATGACAAAACATGGCCCTACTTGTCATCTTATTTATATTTTTAAATGTTTGAGTCAAATAATTATCAGTTTTTCCAATAATATGGAAAAAAGAAATGTTACTATTGGGTAAGATCTGGCAAAATAGCAGCCGTAAAAGAAAAATTTTCTGCTCTTTCAACATTGACAGAAAATTATACAAAGTCAACACTTTAAACAGAATCCTATAAGAAAAAAAAAAACTAAATGTAAAGAATCATGGGTGTGGGCTCAATGGGCTCAATCATGGGGGTTATGGCTCAATGGTAGAACACTTGCCTTGTACATGTGAGGCACTGGGTTTGATCCTCAGCACCACATAAAAAATAAATAAGCGGGGCTGGGATTGTGGCTCAGTGGTAGAGTGCTTGACTAGCATGTATGGGACACTGGGTTCGATCCTCAGAACCACATACTTGTAAAATAAAGATATGGTGTCCACCTAAAACTAAGAAATAAAATAAATATTTAAAAAATAAATAAGCAAAATAAAGTTATTGTGTTCATCCACAACTAAAAAATACTAAAAAAAAAAAAAAAAAGAATCATGAGTTTATTAAGGTAATTTCTCTTTGAGAGGTAGGGGAAAAGGAGGGAGGAAAGGAGAGAAAAAAGGATGACTGGCCCAGAGGAAAAAGAGAAGAGTAAATACACTCCAGGAAAGAAATGACATGATTTAAACACTAAAGAATAATTTCTATGAAAGATGGCTGGGGAGGTTACAGCAAATTTTCTTCTTCTTTTTTTATTTTTTTGAGTAGTGGAGATTGATATGACAAAACATGGCCCTACTTGTCATCTTATTTATATAAGGGCATTTAATCACTGAGCCATATCCTCAGCCCTTTTTTATATTTTAGAGACAGAGTCTTGCTGAGTTGCTTAGTGCCTCACTAAATTGCTGAGGCTGGCTCTGAACTTGAGATCCTCCTACCTCAGCCTCCCAAGTTGCTGGGATTACATGCATGGGCTACTGTGCCCAGCTTCTTCATTTTTAACTAATGTTTGGTGGGAAAAGAGATGACAGGAACATTAACTGATGAGGCTCTAAACTTTAGTGGATTAAGTCATCAATGGCGACATTAAAAAAAATTAAAAGATGTAGATTTACAACTAAAATTGAAATCTTTAAAATAATGAGTTTCAAGAAGAGGCATGGTGGTGCATTCCTGTAATCCCAGCAGCTTGGGAGGCTGAGGCAGGAGGACTGCAATTGAAAGCCAGCCTCAGCAACTTAGTCAGGATGTAAGTAACTCAGCAAGACCCTGTCTCTAAATAAAATATAAAAAGGGCTGGGGATTGTGGCTCAGTGGTTAAGCACCCCTGGGTTCAATCTCCAGTACCAAAAAAGAGGGAGAAAAAAGAGAGAGATGAGCCAGATGCAGTGACATGTCAGTAACCCTAGCTATGCAGGAGGCTGAGACAAGAAGGATCACAAAATTGAGGCCAGCCTAGACAACTTAGCAAGACCTTGGCTCAAAATATAAACAGAAGGACTGGGTGTAGCTCAGAGACCTCTGGGTTCAATCCCCAGTATTGCCCCCACCTCCAAAAAAAAAAAAAAAAAACCAAGAAAGAAAAGAGAGATGAACAGGGGAGCAGGAAGTAATTATAAATTACTTATTAAATATAAAGTAATTTAGAAAGGACACCATCATTTAGCCCATTCCCTACACTTTGGAGAATATGTTTTACAAGATCCTGGATATATGGTTATCTAATCTCTATGTGAAAACTTGCCATGGCAGAGACTTAGCACCTTATCAGGGAGCCCATCCTACCTATAGACCACTGATCATTCCAATTTTTTTTTTTCTTTTTGAGTGTGCACCCAAGTGATTGGGAAAGAAATAGTGTTTCAATGACAGGAATAGAAAAGTTCAGAGTAGAAGTAGTTTGGGTGTAGGGCTGGGGTTGTGGTTCAGTGGTAGAGTGCTTGCCTAGCATGCATGAGGCACTGGGTTCCAACCTCAGCACCACGTAAAAGCAAAATAATATGTCCACCTAAAATAATAATATAATCATAATATATAATAATAATATAATAATCCAATAACATTTGAAAGTACTAAATTTATAAAACTAATACAACACTTACTTAACACTACTTTGTACTTTGACATACACTTATATATCTCTTATTTTATTAATTCATATAAAAGAAGAAATTGTCCTTTTCTTGTTTTTTTTATTGTTGTTTTTCAGTACTAAGGATAGAATCCAGGATGCTCTACTATGGAGCCACATCCCCAGTCCTTTTTATTTTTCGTTTTGAGATCCTTGCCTAGGCTGGCTTTGAACTTGCAACCCTCCTGTCTCAGCCTCCAGAGATGCTAGGATTACAGGTGGGTGCCACCATGCCCAGCTATTCTGTATATTTTTGTTTCTTGTACCAGTGGGAACCAACACAATTATTTACTGAAAGAATTAAGGAAGGAGGAATATGGCATTTCTAATAAAGGATACATTGGCAGATTAACAAGTTAATTTAATAAAGGAAAGAAGGTATGCCTAATAATAAAGTTCTTAAATCATGGTTTGAGCTCCTTCAACCAAAATTAATTATCTGAAGCAAAAAAATTTGAGAAGAAACCCAGCTTTTTGCCAAAAACAAAGACATACATAAGAAGCAGAAGTAGATATGAAGGCAAACTATTTGTGACAATTCTTCTTCCCTCTATCAAGGCTAATTTAGCTGATCTCTGTGGTGGTAGAGTATTTCTCATTCCCTCCAAAAAGCACATTAAGGCCTCCAGATAGTTGTACACTGAGTGAAAGAAGATCTGCTTAAATAGAAAAGGATCATTTTTTTTTGGAAAGGGATATAAGTTGCCAGAAATTCCAATAACAATCAGGTAGAAATGGAATAAGGTCAAAGAAGTAACAAATTCAATCTGTAACCAGCATGTATAATACATACCACTTGATCACTCATTGGCCTCATCATTCGTGCCAGGACATTCAGTAAGTCTTGTCTCTTAAGGAACTAAAAAAATAAGGAGTTAATATAGTTTTAACTTCTACTTACTATAAAGAAAGGGACTTTGAGAGAAAATCACTTGCTTTATCAAATATCCTCTATAACATGCTTGTCAGTTAGCAGAATAGTTGAACCTTATTTTAAACCAAACATGAAGAGATGAGACATTGAATTTAGAACATTAGGAACCACATTTAGAAAAAAGGGATGATATACATTGGACCAAAAGTTACTTACCCTCAGCTGGATAAGCATTCCCTCACAGCACACTCTACCAGAACACCACAAGTTATAGATATGCTCATTCTCCTGGTTCAACTTTCCCGTGCTTGTAGCTTCTTTGTTAGTTCCATCATCTCCTAGGGGTAAAACCACTTAATGTGATTCACTGAAAATTTGGGGCCTAATTATCACACCCTTCCTCTATCCTGACTCCAACATGATCATAGCTTTAAGGTAACAATAATTTGTTATCTTATAGAATCTCTTTTGGAGAGAGATTTATATAGATTGGCACTGTTCCTTTTACTACTACTTATTTTTTTAAATATTTATTTTTTAGTTTAAGGTGGACACAATATCTTTATTTTTTATTTTTATGTGGTGTTGAGGATCGAACCCATGCCAGGTGAGCACACTACCGCTTGAGCCACATCCCCAGCCCCACTACTACTTATTTTTTTCTAGTTTGTTTAATGTTCCATTTTCACACTTTAATAGATTTGATGTATTTCTTTCTTTCTTTTCTTTTTTAGAGAGAGAGAGAGAGAGAAATTTTTAACATTTATTTTTTAGTTTTCGGCGGACACAACATCTTTGTTTGTATGTGGTGCTGAGGGTCGAACCCGGGCCGCACGCACGCCAGGCGAGTGCACTACCACTTGAGCCACATCCCCAGCCCAGATTTGATGTATTTCTTATACTTCTTTACTCATTAGTTAATCTAGTTCTTGAGGGTTACTGAGTCATCTTGATGAACCAACCATCCTTTTTAAAAGAACTGTTGACAAATCCTAGATATTCTTTAAGAGTTTCATTAACCTCAGTTATCTCTCCTGACAGAGGAAAAAAAAATTCACTAGCTTTCACACTTTCCAAAGCACCAAACTTTTCCTTTTTTTGTACCAACTTTAGACAGACTATAGTAAAAATATCTCCCACTGAGAGGCAGAGCAGAGGGATGGTTAAGGGGAAGTAATGCAGAATGAATTCTTAAAAAAATCATGTTATATATGCAAATATAAATATACCACAGGGAATTTTACCTTTATGCATAAGTAAAAAGAACCAAAGAACCAATCAAATACAAATAAACAGAGGAGCGAAAGAAGTCTAATAAAGGAAGAAAAAAAGGGGTGAAGGGGAGGAGGAATGATCATAACCTGAAATCGAATTCAATGCATGTATGAGTTTGTTAGTATGAACCCAAATACTATGTATAATTATAAAGCTATAATAATAACAATAATAATAATAATAATAATGATAATAAAATAATTTCCCAAAGTTTCCTGCACAAAGTTGATTCCTACCCACTGTTCCAATACTATTTTCTGTTGTCATCCTTTCATGTTTCTCTGTGAATTTATGCATGGAGAACAGAGCAGATGGCATTTGCCCTCAGATACCAGCATGTAGTAGGCATGAAAGCTGTGGGAAGGCTCCTCATCATTCAGTGGGACTTGTATGCTATGTGGCCATCCAGACTGGAAGAAACAGGGGCTGCTTTTCACTTTTAAAATGTTTGTCTCCATGAAAAACAACAGACTCTAGTAACCACATGAAAATGGAGCAAGAGAGAGGGCAATGAGTCAAAAAACTGCTTATATTTTTCAATGTCCTGGTCAAAAAGTACTCTGAAAAACCACTGCATAGAGGTGAAAGTATCATAGAGAGCATGGACTTTGGCAATTTAATAGTTCAGCCATGTTTTAATATTTCTGCTCTCCAGTTAACTTCTAAGGAAAACAAAAATTATACCCAATTGATGGTGTTGTTACAAAGAGCAAATAAGAAACAATGTATGCAAAGTACCTAGCACAATATATAAATAGTCTGCTAAAGAATAGAGTTGATGGATCCCTATTTACTATTTTTAAAAATATTTTTTAGCTGTAGATGGACACAATATATTCTATTTATTTACTTTTATGTGGTGCTAAGGCTGGAACCCAGTGCCTCACACGTGCTAGGCAAGCACTCTACCACTGAGCTACAACCCCAGCCCCCCTTTTTACTATTAAAGTGGAATAAAGTGATACCGGGGTGCGGTGGAGCATACCTGTTATCCTACTACTTGGGAGGCTGAGGAAAGAGGATTGCAAGTTTGAGGCCAGCCTGGACAACTCAGTGAGATCCTGTCTCACAATAAAAAAAATGTTGGGAGTGTCACTCAGAAGTACTTTCCTAACATGTGTGAAGCCCAGGAATTAATTCCCAGTATAGCAACCACCCCCCACAACAACAAAAAAAGTGTTAAAATGACAAGTAGAGGTTCATGTGAGGGGAGTCCACCCCACTTCTTATACTGCACAGTTACAGATATTCCTCCAAGTACTTCAGTGTATATCTCATCAGAAGATTCAGTACCTTAGAACTGGAGAGAAATTTAAGGGGCTTCCAACTTCTTTTCTTTTCTTCCTCCTCTTTCTTCCTTTTTTTTTTTTTTTTTTTTTTTGGTAGTACAGTACTGGAGATTGAGTCTAGGTCCTTGAGCATACTAGGCAAGTGCTCTACCACTGAGCTACATTCTTAGACCTTTTAAAAAAGACCCTAGGTTTCATTAAGTCACCCAGTCTGGCCTCAAACTTGTGATCCCCTGCCAGAGCCTCAAAAGTGGCTGGGATTACAGAAATGTGTCACTGTGCCCAGCAGGACTTCCAATTTCTAAAGGCGAATCGAAAGCATTTATCGAGTTACTTATAATGTCAAAATTTCATAGTTTCAACCAGAAGTTTATCAACTTTTTTGGGGTGTGGGGAGGATACCAGGGATTGAACTCAGAGGCACTCAACCCCTGAGCCACATTCCCAGCCATATTTTGTATTTTATTTGGAGGCAGGGTCTCACTGAGTTGCTTAAGGCTTCCCATTGCTGAGGCTGGGTTTGAACTCATGATCCCCCTGCCTTAGCCTCTTGAGCCACTGGGATTACAGGGGTGCACCATCATGCCTAGTGCAATTATACTATTGTTTGATAAAAGATAAAGAAATTATTACATAAATGCAATATACTCAGTACATTAAACTAAAAAAAATATGTATCCTCTTCAAGCAGTACATGAAAGCAACTGGACGCTTATACTTAGAAAAAAATGCACGAAGGTAAGTTACTAGGGAACAAAACTGAACAAATTACATTACTCTATTATGTGCATGTACAAATATGTAACAAAGAATCTGAGAATTACATATAATTATAATGGACCAATTAAAAAAAAATGTGTGACAAGAAAATGCATCCTCTTTAGCATTTACTGAAAGCAGTTAGATGCTTATGCTGAAGGGAATAAACACTTCTTACCAGACTATTTTCAAGCAGGGAGCTGGACATATATTGGCCTAACTTACCCACTAAGGTAAAGTTGCTCTCCAAAAGCTCTCTATGAGTGTTAAACCAGGCCTGTGCTAGGCGACTGTTTTTATTCTTTCCAATAATGTAGTTCATGATATAGGCGAGCAGACCAGTCACCATCAAAATTTCTAGATAATAACTCTCCCAACTGTTCTGGAGGTGTGCAGGTACCTAAAGAATCAAAATTATTCCATTTAATATTGGATAAGGCTGAATGATAAGAGTCTAATAATGGTATGAAAAATGAGAAAACCCATAAGTAGAAATAAATCTCTTATATAACTGTCACTGAATATGATTATACATCGAGAAATAAGCCTATTTTGGTTTTTTAACTTAGTTTTGTAAAAGATTCTTTAAGGAAATGTTAAAGAGAATCAGATGAGATGAAAAGCTGGCAAATTCTTTGTATTAACTTGGTTCTGAGTCCCACCCCAAAATATATCCAGTGCATGGTATACCTGTTTATTTATTTCTTTTTTAGTGTGTGCTGGGGTTTGAACCCAGGAACACTTAACCACTGAGCCACATCCCGAACCCTTCTTATAATTTACTTAGAGACAGGATCTCACTGAGTTACCTAGGGCCTTGCAAAGTCACTGAAGCTGGCTTTGAAATTGTGATACTCCAGTCTCAGCCTCCAGAGCTACTGGGATTACAGGCATGCACCACCATGCCTATTTATTTATTTATTTATTTTTATTTATTCTAATTAGTTATACATTATTTATTTCTTGATAATAAAACCAGGAGAACTAGAATAAAATAGCCGTTCTTTTTCCAGATATGATCCTTTTTTTTTTTTTGGATTGGTGGTGCTGCTGCAGATCAAGCCCAGGGTCTTTGCATGCTTAACTGGTGCACTACCACAGATTTCTAGGTATAGATGTTTATCAGAAATAACTGATGTTAAGCTATTTCTCAATTTCCACTATAACATCAACACCAGCCATATGTCACTAATTATATTTCTGGGATTAATGACATCAAGATGTTTTGTTGGTTAATTTAGAATTCAGAACCCTGTATACCTACGTCAACAATTGTTATTGGGTCTTTATTTTTGCTAGAAGTAGTATCTGGTTTGTCTTCATAACCTTCAAATTCTTCGTCATCATAAGGTTCATTCTCCGTATCTCCCTCCTACAAAAATGAGGCACAATCTGTTTTTCTCTACAAATGTCACCAGCAATAGTGTCTCATTTTGCAGGCAACGTTTGTAAAGGAAAAGAGAACTTGTTAACAGAAAGCCCAGAACAGAGATATTAGATGTTTTTAGCAAAATATCAAAGTGTTCAAACTTTCAGTCCTAAAATAAATAAGTTCTGGAGACTTAATGTACAATATAGCATGGTAATAATTAGTAGAATATTATATATACTTAAAATTTGCTATGAGAACAGATGGTAAGTATTTTCATTACACATACAAATAAAGAAAACTATGTGAGGTAACAATATGTTAACTAGTTTGTGATGATCACTTCACAATGTATACACATATCAAAACACCATGTTGTACAATTTAAATATACGTAATCTTCATTTGTCACTAAACTTCAATAAAGTTGAGACAAAAACCCAAAAACACAAAAATGATGACTCCCCATACTTTAGAACCCAAAGTTCTAAACCTAAATGATGACAATCCTCACCCATACACAGTATCTATTCTCTAGCCCCTTCCCTAGCCAGGATTGCCATAGAGGAGGAAAACACAATTTACCATATTTTTTAATGTAAAAGGTGGAAACATCACAAATTGTTTTTCAGTAGGGAAAACTCTTATCTACTGAAGAAAAACGAAGATTCCAGAGAGTAAAGGTCTCCCTAGATCTGTGTCTTATTTCTAATATTTGAGAAGTGCTAGTTATAAAATTTCCCATCCTCCAAATTGGGGGGAAAAAAAAATCAATGAAAGAAAACCCCACCTGGGTATCTGCATCTTCAAAATCTCCTTCTTGGTTTTCATCTTGCCCTTCCAATTCCACAGTTGTCTCATCTTCGTCGTCTTCAGTAGTTATTACCCGTTGAGGAGATTCGGTAACAGAATCTTCTAGGACATCTTCAAATTCAGCAAAGTCATTATCATCATACTCTACTATGTCCTCCTCATCCTCAAAATCATCAAACTTGGCTTCAGAGACACTCCCGAACACCAAAACAACAACAAAGAAAGCACAGAAAGCTTTCATTGCACCTTAAAAATAAGATTAAAAAACAAAACAAAGAGCCTTAAAATGAACTCTATTCTACAAATAACAGATTTTGTAAATAGTGAAAATAAAAATTTAAATTTAAAATAAAAAACCTCTCCTGCTTTTCTCTTACTCCATACTCTCAGATTTCAAAAACATTATACAAAAAAAAAAAAAAAAGTCAGGTCAAGAGGCTTAGATCTAGTTTAGACCTTGTTACTAGTCATCTGTAAAATCTTGGACAAAACATGTAATTTCTTTAGGGTGGGGGTCTCTGAAAATTTTTTTCCATTTAAACTGAGTGTTCCATAAAGGAAATTTTTTTCTTTTTTTCAACATACACTTGAGGGCTTATACAAAGCTTTCTAAAGACAATGAAAAGGACATATCATGAAAGAATAAGATACAACTATTTACCTATTAGTGATAACAAAAATAATCTGTAAACAAGCTATGCAAGGAAGGGGATATCGCTCAGTACATGTCAAAGGCCTTGGGCTTGATTCCCAGCACTGCACAAACACACAAAAACACCATTTGCCCTTAGATCAATTTTTTATATGTGCCTGCACATGCTATAAGAGTATTCACTTAAAACATTAAGTGCTAGGTACTGTCCTAAAAGCTTTATGAAAAGCAACTGATTTAATCCACAAAAAGCAAATGTTTTAATCCTCATAACAATCCTCTAAGGAAAGCATAATTACCCAAATCCCCATTTCACAGATAAGGAAAATGAGGCAGAGATGTTAAATAATACAACTACCACATGACATAGACATGTGGATTTGATTCCAGAGTTTTGACTTCAGAATATGTGCTGAGCCATTCTCAAGTTACTTCTCAAATGTAAGCTGGCAGCTGTGGCTTTATATTACTTAGAGTAGTAATTTACTAACAAACTGTTTCTAGTGTATATGGTAGAATGCAACATTACCAGCATTTTATAGCTTTCAGAAAAGAATAGTAAGTATTCTAATATTTGAACAAGTTTGTGAACTAACAAAAATAATGAAAAAATATCTGTGACAAACAAAAAATCTTATATGAAAATATGAAAAACAATGCAATCATTTTATCTAACAGTTAAGGCATTTATGCTGCAATGGAAGTAGCTAAGGGGGCTTGGGATGTAGCTCAGTGGTAGAGTGCTTGTCTAGTATGTGTGAGGCCCTGGGTTCGATTCTCAGACCACATAAAGGTAAATAGATAAAATAAAGGTAGTGAGTCCATCTATAACTTAAAAAAATATATTTAAAACAAACAAACAGGTCGTCTTCTCTGGTCTCAGTCTCTGCTGTGTTCGCCCACTCTCTCTGGGCCTTGGGAAGCCTAAACTCCGAATAGGCCTTACTGCTTTCCGCCCAGCCGTAGCTTCGTCTTAGACTTCACCACCATGTTCGAGGAGCACCTGGTCCAGGGGTCCATCCTGAAGAAGGTGCTGGAAGCCCTCAAGGACCTCATCAACGAGGCCTGCTGGGACATCAGCTCTGGTGGTGTAAACCTTCAGAGTATGGACTCGTCCCATCTCCTTGGTGCAGCTTACCCTGTGCTCTGAGGGCTTCGACACATACCTCTGTGATCGCAACCTGGCCATGGGTGAACCTCACCAGCATGTCCAAAATACTAAAATGTGCTGGCAATGAAGACATTATTACATAAAGGGCTGAAGATAATGCGGATACATTGGCGCTAGTATTTGAAGCACCGAATCAAGAGAAAGTTTCAGACTATGAAATGAAGTTTTTTTTTTTAATATTTATTTTTTAGTTTTTCGGCGGACACAACATCTTTGTTTGTATGTGGTGCTGAGGATCGAACCCGGGCCGCACGCATGCCAGGCAAGTGTGCTACCGCTTGAGCCACATCCCTAGCCCCATGAAATGAAGTTAATGTTGAACAATTTTGGAATTCCAGAACAAGAGTACAGTTGTGTTGTAAAGATGCCTTCTGGTGAATTTGCACATATATGCCGAGACCTCAGTCATACTGGAGATGCTGTTGTAATATCCTATGCAAAAGATGGAGTGAAATTTTCTGCAAGTGGAGAACTTGGAAATGGAAACATTAAGTTGTCTCAAACAAATAATGTTGATAAAGAAAAGGAAGCTGTTATCATAGAGATGAATGAGCCAGTTCAGCTAACTTTTGCACTGAGGTACCTGAACTTCTTTACAAAAGCCACTCCACTCTCTCCTACAGTAACACTCAGTATGTCTGCAGATGTACCCCTTGTTGTAGAGTATAAAACTGCTGACATGGGACATTTAAAGTATTATTTGGCTCCCAAGACCGAGGATGAAGAAGGATCTTAGGCATTCTTAAAATCTGAGGAAATAAAACTAAGCTCTTTGAGAACTGCTTCTAAAAGACTGAAAGTCTTTTCTGTCACCAAATTTGTAACTGAGTACATATGTAGATAATGTTTTCTGTAAATAACCTAATTTTCCCTTTCCTTCCTCTACAGCTTAAGAATAAAATCCAAAATCAAATCTGGTTTTGTTAACCTAAAAATACTTCTTTCTGCCTTACTTAGAAATACTTCTGGTGATTTTTATAATAAAAGGGTCTTGACTTTAAATGCAGTTTTAAGAATTGTTTTTCAATTTAAATAAAGTTATCTGAATTTCAAATGTCAAAAAAATATATAAAAATAAAACAAACAAACAAAAAACATTTAGGGGCCAAAAGTTGTGGCAGACACCTGTATCCCAGCAGCTCAGGAAGCTGAGGCAGAAGAATCCCAAGTTCAAGGCCAACCTAAGCAATTAAGTGAGGCCCTAAGCAACTAAACAAGACCCTGTCTCAAAATAAAAAATAAATAAGGCTGAGGATGTAACTCAGTGGTTGAGTGCCCCGGGTTCAATCTGTACAAGTACAAAAACAAAAACAAAACAAAAAACCACCACCACCACCAACAACAACAACAAAAAAACCAAAACCCCAACCATCTAGGTTTATTTTAAAAGTCCTGCCCTCTTATCTAAACAGGAGACTTACATCATCTGCTATCTAAAAGGCATGTCCATTTTCATGCTCTACAATCCCCCCGCTACCCCATACTATACTTGGTAACTATTTTAGGCTTGTGGAGCAGACACTGTTGGGTACCCTTTAAAAATAACTCTTTAAAAATGTAAGACATTCTTAGTTCAAAGGCCACCTCTAAGGCTTTGTTTGCTGACCCCTGCTCTATGGTCATCTTAAACTCAGCAGGTATCTGAATTTCCCTGTTTTTATAATATCAATCTCATTTTTTCCAGTCTTGTTTTTAAAAATGAGATATATAATTTCTCATTTCTTCTGCATTTGAAATTTAATCAGTCATCAAACCCCCATTCTGTAAGCCACCATGATCCAAATTATCACCACCTGCTAAGAAACCACAGCATTATCCTAAACTGAATTCTTTCCTACTCCCTATTTCTCTTTCCTTAAAACCACTGTCATCTTTCTAATACAACTTTGGTTACATAAATCATCAAAGGCCAACCAACTCCTGCAAAACAATATAAAAATTCTTCTGGCTTTCACTGTTTTCTATAAAATGATCCTACTATATCAACTATACCTTCACTAAGTATACTACCATGCCACTAAGCATATGATCATGCCAAGATAAGTAAAATGTAATTCCTGACATAAATTTGCTCAGGTATTTAGCTTAAAGAATATGTATTACAGTATTACTTATGACAGTACAAGTTTTGAAACTATTTGGTTAAATTATGTATGTATCCAAACAAACTTACTTTTGCCCATTAAAATCTGTTACAAAGAAGTTAGAAACCATGTTGTTTTAGGAGCACATGGACATAAAGGAAAAGGTTTAAAAGTACATATATCTACATAGAACAGTAGTTAGTGTGTATGGTATGTTTATTGGTATTATCTTTCTTTTTCTTTTTCTAACTTTCCTATGATATATGCTTGTAATTAAAAGAAATAATTCTTTGTAAATAAAAGTATATTTTCTGCATTAGGGAAAGAAGACAAGGAACAGCTATGACACAAAGGCCTGAAATAACACATTTCACTTTTCTGAGCATTGGGTTTGCAGACTTAACTTGCTGAAAAGGACAGCAGTGGCCAGATATGATCTTTATATGACACACCAAGAACTTTGGATAACTAGAAACAACTAAAGGATTTTAAATAGGAAAACTATACAGATTTGCAACCTAATCTTCATAGTTTATAGGCAGCATGAATCTTAGAAGGGTACTTGACACAGGAAACTCAGAACTGGCTGAGATAATTAAACAGTATTTAACTGGAAGTGGCAGAAATGAAAAATAAAAATTGATTTGACAGATACTAAGAATTATATTTGGCAACATAAAGTAACCAGATGCTGGGAACATGGGGAAGAAAGATCTGCAATGATTCCAAGTTTTGTTTAAATAAAAGTGAATAGCTGGACAAAGCCATCCTTCATTGAGATAAAAAGAACAATGAAGGAGAAAAATAATGAGGAAAAAGGTAATAAATTCAATCTAGTACTTATTTAAAAAGAAAGTAAATGGAAATATAAGAGTTCAGGATACAGACTTGAGCTTGAAAGAGACACACTATGGGAATGCACAGATCACCAGAAAGTATTGAGCTGAGTTGGTGAGGGGTTCAAGAGAGAAATCACCCAAAGAAAATCTGGAAACAAATCATAATAGCCAAGAGGTGGGCTTATATCTCCTGTAGTATCTACCACAGAGAAGGCACTCAACAAGTATTTGTTCCTTCATTATTAATTACCTTTTTAAGAGTTAAAAAGTATTTTAGGGCACACCTTTTCAGATCAAACAGATGCTGTCAACTTGACTAATAGACTGCAAATCGAAATGGTCATTTTAGACTGAATTTTAACTTGGAACTTTTAAGAATACACACACAGAAGCATTTTTTTTTTTTTAAAGAGAGAGTGGGGGAGAGAGAGAGAATTTTTTAATATTTATTTTTTAGTTCTCGGCAGACACAACATCTTTGTATGTGGTGCTGAGGATCGAACCCGGGCGGCACGCATGCCAGGCGAGCGCGCTACCGCTTGAGCCACATCCCCAGCCCCACAGAAGCATTTTTAAGATAACTCAGCATGTGAAAGGGCTCCTTCAAGGTTATTTAGGTTAATATTATACAAGCCATTTGTGTATTGGCTTTTCCTCTCATAAGTCTCTGCTGCACCTGTCAACCCATTTCTCAAATGCACAATTCGTGCCAGGTCACCCAGTCTCTAGGACTCCTGAAGCTAGGGAACACTGAACCAAGGCAGGGCACAAGCACTAACAAGTCTGGTTTGATTATTATCTATAAACTCACTGGGTAGTCTCTCAGTGACGGACTCTGGACTTAAAAACGAAAGAGTAAGTAAAGCAACCATTCTTTGCTGTTATTTTAGAAGAGGCCTCTGACATTAGTCCTCTGTCTCCTTAAGTTTGGTTAAAACCCCGTTTTATGTTAACAATCTTCAGAGAAGGCTGACTACAGAAAGTAGTTGCATCTATCAAACCACCCTTGTTTAGTCTCTCTCCACCATGGAGAATCCATTCATCCCAATGTTTATGCTCCATTTTTCCTGCCTCACGTTGTAAATTTCCTCTAACTTTGTCCTTTAGGTTGGCATTTGCTCAGAGCTTTGTGAAGATTCCAAAACACACTAAAATTACCCCAGTCCCCAAAAGACCAATAGAAAATGAGCCAGAAGAGTGAACAAAGATTTAATATTCAATATAACATATATACGTATGCATGTATGTGTGTGTGTGTGTGTGTGTGTGTGTATATATATATATATATATATATATATATATTTTTTTTTTTTTTTCTTAAAAAAAGGGTATATAAGAAGTCGCGGGGATGGATGCGTGTCACCATTGGCAGGGCAGAAGGGCTGGTTAGGTGAAAAACAGGACCGAATTATAGGCCACGCAACTCAGTCGCCGCTCGGCCTGACCCAGCCCCACCGACTAAGGCATCACGGCCCGCTACCTACCTGTTCCCGAGCTTAAAGCCCGCCGGGCGCTCCTGCGGCCTTGCTTCTCAGCCTGGCTACCACCTTTATCGTCGCCCAGGTTTACTGGCGGCTATGCCAGTAAGACAAGGCAGAAGCAGGTAGCTCAGTCACACCGCCCCTCTTTTCACGTAATCTCTGCCGTCCGTTACGTAGAATGCGTGTGGTTCATCCGCGCCTGCGCTGGGCGTGGGGGGCGTAACGCGAACTCAGTTACAGCACCAGACCTACCCCTCCACCGCCCAGAAGAAGCGAGATGGGGCTTCTGGGAAGGTTACATAATCCCCACCCGTGGGCCGTAAGTGCCCTCGCCGAAGCCGGCATTTTCTATTAGGGTCCAGTCGGGTTGACGTCACTCTGAACCGGTGCTCCGGAAGCTAAAGGTGGCCATGCGCTATGGGACCATGTGGTCACAGGCAAGCGAGGAAATGTTGCCCAAGTCTTATTTACAAAGGAGCTGATTTGGGATCGACTTTTTTTTATGTATACGTGGTTTTCAGCCAACCTCCTTTCTCTTGGAATTTTTGAGCGACTCCCTGTTACTGCCACTCTTTCTTCATTCCAGACCCCCTTTCTTGACGGGCCATGAACACTTCACCCAAGCAGCAGCTTCCCGTCAAAGTGCCCAAGGAGCCTGTGAGGGATTCTGGAACTTCTTGGGCGGGAAGTAGCGGAGCCTTCCGGCAGCCGTAGCCCCCAGGCCCCGCCCTTTGGCCCGCGCTCTCTTTACTGCGCATGTCAGGTGTGTGTTCCCCTCCCCCCCGCCAGCAACGGGCCGAGAGGCGGCGGCGGCGGCGGAGAAGGGGGCGGAGAGGGAGGAGCGCGGCGGGACGGGGCCTGTACCGCGCGTACTTTGGGCCGTGGGATTCTCTCCGCGCCGGCGGTAGTAGCAGCTGCCGCTGCAGCCATAGCAGCAGGTTTGTGGCAGAGGGGGAAGGGGGAGGCAGGACGCGGGGTCGCTAGCCCTTTGAAGCACTAGAGGTAACTGTGGGGCCTAGCGAAGGCTGAGGAACCCCGGCCTCGCTTAACAAAGAGTCGGCGGAGCCTCTGGGCCCCGGCAGTCCTGGGGCCGGGGAGGGATGGGAGTGCAGTCTGAGGCCTCGAGGGAGCCTTCGGAGCTGCGTCGCCCTCCCACGGCTCCCGCTGCTAGCAACTCATGCCGAGGCCCAGTTGGCGGCTTTCCGGAGGCGGCGCCTGCCAGGTTAGGGAAGGGATTTGCAGGGTGCTGGGCTCCGAGGCCGAGAGCCACCGGGAGGATTCTGACTCAGGTAGGCAGGGAGATAAAAGTCCCGGAGTAGGTGTTCCCGGGAGCAAAAGTTGACAAACAAGAAGATTGTAAAGACAGTGATCTTTGTGAAACCTTGGGTAGATCAGGGGTTAGCATCACCATTGTCACAAACTTTTTGCGGCCTGCTTGAAAGCTTATGTTAGTAAATAATTTATGTGGATTGCAAGCACGCACACCAAAAATATAGGGAAAAACATATTAGTGAGAGTTTGGGGGGCACTATAGATTCCTTATCCTGTGAGCATTTCCTTCTTTGGCCCTCAGTCTTTTAGTTTGCCTTTTAATTTTCTGTGGCTTCCCTGTATGTTGTTTCGTAAATGATTTTTTGTATATTTGCACAGCCACATATACACGCACGAGTTCCTACGGGGCAAAGAACTGTATATTAATTCATTTAAACTTTTTAGAGTCCCGCCCAGTTCTGGCAGGTAGAAAGTGAGCGGTGTTTAGAATAAAAATTTGTCTTTAAACTTTCATCGGTGAAAAAAGTATTTTTTCTGTACCCAGAAGGAAGATTATGTAGCATAATATAATTCATTCATTCAAGGAATATTTCTATTGATGCCTACTGTGTGCCTGTTCCCTGGGGTTGTTTTAGATATTGAGAGGTCTGTGACCTCTGTCCTCATGAAATTTTCTTGTGGGGAGGGAGACAAATATATATTCTGATGTATGTTAGAAGATAATCAGTGCCTCAGGGGAAAAATAAAGCTGAACAGCAGGATGGGAAGGTGGTTTCAATTTGCAATAAAGTAGTGAGGGAAGTCCTTTCAGACAAGTTGATATTTAAACAGGAGGAGATGAGGGAGTGAGCTGTTGAAGTATCTGGTGAAAGGAACATTCCAGTGGAAGGAATGGCAAGAATAAAGGCCTTGAAGAGGATAAAGCTGGCCTATTAGAGGAACAGTGAGAAGACTGATGGACTTGAAGTACTGAGCAAAGGAGGGAGTAATAGGAGATAAGTTCAAGAAAGATGGGTGGGGGAGAACCAACACATTTTAGGCTGTTATGAGGATTTCACCTTTACTCTGCATAAGATGGGAGCCATCCCCCAGCAGAGAACATAAAATTTGACTTGCATTGTAATAATGTAACATAATTTGTGGAGGCCCTCAGTTCTCCAGAAATGTGTTCTATCATAAGGATAGTCATAGTACTTAGTTTTATTAAATAACAAAGAAAGGGATGTTTTTAAAATAGCTAATCCAGCAATTATATTTGGTTTTAGAAGAATATGATGAAATTCTTGTTTTTTATACAGATTTTCATTAAAGTATAATTAGTATAGAGTGTGAGATTTCTCAAAGCAGATCATTAGGTAAAGTAGATGCTCATCAGGTGCCACTACTCCCCAAATTTTCCTCCAAAAACTATAGTAATAAAATAACAATTTTTATAATCAGTTGTTGTTTTTAGTCTACTACTTACTTTCTTTATTGTACTAGGGATGGAATCCCCAGGGGTGCTGTACCATTGAGATCCACCCCCAGCCTCTTTATTTGGAGATAGTCTCTCAAAGTTGCTGAGGTTGATCTAAAATCAACGTGTGATCCACCTGCCTCAGTTTCTCAAGTTGCTGGGATTACAGGAGCGTGCCACCGCACCTGGCTCCTTAATCTACTACTTTTAAAGTCATTTAGTCCATATCTTATTTTCACCAAAACACAAACTCTAAACCAGATTTCATCCTTACGTTGTACTCTTTGGTACTTCCATCATTTCTCTTTAAAATGTCTTCTTTCTCAGCACATCTCTATCCTGCTTACAGACCTAACCTAGGTTCTAGATCTCTTAAGAGGCTTACCCCAACTTGTCAATTTCTTGCAATCTCTGTTATCTTCAGTGTCATAAGGTATTCCAATGTGAGTCTGAGTTGAAAGATACCTGATATTATCAATTTACCAATGGACAGATTGATTTCTGGAGAAATGATGATGATAAACATAATGTCTACCAATATGCTTTGAAGACTTACTATATACCAGGCTTTGTCAAATGTATTTTTGTGTATGAACTCAGTTTTTCACTCCAACCCTTGAGGTAGGTGATATTCTTACCATTTTACAGATAGAGAAACTAAGACCCAGAGAAGCTAAATAACTTTCTTGAGATTTGGTATCAAGTTAGTGGCAAAACTATAGTTTGAACATAGCCTGTGTTACTTTGCTGTTCTGTTGATTTCCTACTAAAGTATAGCATTTTAGAGCCTAGAAATATACCAAATAGGACTTTATGCCATTTTTATTTTTTCTCTTCAATCATTTTGTAGATCTCTTTGAGTACGTTGAGTAAGCATGAATAATTATTGAGTACTATACTCTGGAAAACATACTATAAAAGATTTTAAAGTATATAACTCTGCCAGGCATGGTGGCATACACCTGTAATCCCAGAAGCTCGGGAGGCTGAGGCAGGAGGATCATGAGTTCAAAGCCAGCTTCAGCAACTATGAGGCTCTAAGCATCTCAGTGAGACCCTGTCTCTAAATAAAATACAAAATAGGGCTGGGGATGTGGCTCAGTGGTTGAGTGCCCGATTCAATCCCCAGTACAAAAAAAAAAAAGTACATAACTGTTTCTTCAACCATGATGCCTGTAATGTAGAGTTCAAGAAATAAAACAAGAACATAGTTCTTGTGTAACTTGTTTAATTACAATTAAATGTCAGGTTTGTTTGTTTTTTAAATCAGTTCCAAGTTTCAAACTTTGGATTCTCTTTCCTCGACCTCCCTAGTTGCTGGGATTAAAGGTGTGCACCACTGTGCCTGGCAAATGTCAGAAGTTTTAAGACCAGACAGGGAGTTTGATGGAAGAGATACTACTTCTCTAGGAAATTATATCCATGTCATTGCTCTAGGAGTTGGTATTTTATATGGTCTTTGAAGGATACCAAGGGTAAGTAGATATAATGAGAGATTTAGAAGGGAGAGAATCCAAATAGCAGGAAAAGCATTCATCAGAGTTCCTGGTTTTCTTGGGAAACTGAGTGCATGTAGGAAATCTTGGTTAATATGAATGGTAAAGTAGTTTGCTTATTCCAGCCTGATTGAATAACTGTAGAGAGGTACTGAATTGTAAAAAGTAACAGAATCAGGAATGTGTGTTTGGAAGGCCTGAGGCCAGGATCTGGAAAAACCTGGAGGAATAGGGTTTTCACTGAGCCTATCAGTGCTCATCTCTCTGATATGAGTAGTTCCACTATTCCCACAAAATGCTATTCTGCCAAATGAAGTAGATATTTGGGATGCCTCCAGAACTGCAGTCTCTTGGATGGGCAGAAGGTAGGGTAAAGCATAGATCTGTTTTCGTTTATGGCTGTAGATGCCTTTTAACATTGTTCTTGGCCTTCAAAGCTTTGGCTGTAGTTTTGCTTTGAAAGGGGCAGGAGCTTCCTTCTTTGCCTTCAGAGTTACTTTGATGAAAAGCCATTCCCCCGCCCCACATTGATTAAACTGAGGAGTGCTCTACCCTGAACTACATCCCCACCCCCCACCCCTTTTGATTTTTCATTTTGAGACAGGGTCTCAGTTACCAAAGCTAGCATCTAACTTGCTGTCTGTCCTCTTCCTCTCAAGTAGCTGAGATTACAGGCAGGTGCCACCATGCCTCATATATTTTCTCTTTCTTTGATAGTAACCATTCTAATGGGTGTGGGGTACTATCTCATTCTGGTTTTGATTTGCATTTCCCTATAACCGAGTGATGTTGAGCATCCATCTGTTCCTGTTCTTATTGGTTATTTTTATATCTTCTTGGGAGAAATGTCTATTCAAGTTCTTTACTCCTTTTTAAATTGGATTGTTTTTGTTGAATTTATTGTTTTTAATGAAATCTTTGAAGTTTACTTGGGTGTAGGAAGAAAAAACATTGAATATATACCTGGAAGCTACAGGATATTTCCATGTTTACCTTCTCTGTCATCAATCTGATAAGTGTTTACAGAGGTAGAGGTGAGATTTTAGATCTATTTGTTGAGTTGTCTATCTTGGTGGGCTGGATGATATACCAAGCATATTGTTAACCTGAGAGAAGACTGGGGCCAGGGGTATGTACCAAAAAGGGAGCTTTGAACAGACCCACATGTAGTGGGACTATAGTTTAACATTTTAATATTTTTTTATTTTATTTTAGCAGATATCTCTTAACATGAAAATTAATTTTTATAGCAGAGGAGTATTCATCTTTTTTCTTTATTTCTCTTTTTTTGTAACTTCATATGACCACATAGAAATTAGAGTGGTAGCTGGTCACCATGATGCATGCCTGTAATCCCAGTGACTGGAGGCTGCGGCAGGAGGATCATAAATTCAAGGCCAGCTGCAGAAATTTAGTGAGGACCTAAGCAGCTTAATGAGGCTGTCTCAATAAGGGTGTGGGAGTGGAGATGTCACTCAGTGGCAAAGTACTCCTGGGTTCAGTCCTTAGTATCCCCACAGCATTCCCCCACCAAAAAAAGAAATTAGAGTGGTTATCTTCTTCTCTTAACTAATTCCCCGAAGCTTTGTCTCTGTCAAGGTTCAGTAGCTATATACATGGCTTTATAGTAGGGAAAAAAATTGTTAAAGAGAGCAAGAAATTAATGATGTGTTGAGGATGTTCTGGTTTAGCTTAATCAGGAAGGACAGCTAGATAACAAGATTTAGAAGATATTGAATTTCACAAATTCTAGGGTGAATTTTGGAGAACTTGGATGCACATTTATTTATTCATTTATTTGCAGTACTGGGGATTGAACCCAGTAGCACTTTACCACTGAGCTGCATCCCAGCCCTTTTTATTTTTTATTTTGAAACAGAGTCTCACTGAGTTGCGTAGGGCCTCACTCAGTTGGTTAGGCTGTCCTCAAACTTATGTTTCTCCGTCCTCTGCCTCCTGAGTTGCTGGGATTACAGGTGTGCACCACTGTGCCCAGATTTGTACTTTATTTTAAATACATTTTTTCCATCTTGTGGTATAATCCTAGTGCAACTTCTCATCAAAATGAGCTTTCGTAATTGAAAATGACCCTTCAGCTACCATTAAATTTATCAACCTCACTTAAATGAAAAAGAATTGGTGGTTGTCATCATAAACAAAAATAAGAAGTACTGTAGCACTGTCTACATTGCTTTTTGCAACACAAACTTTGAAAGACCTAGTGATGCTTTATAGAAAAGTTTAGTTGGTCTTGAAAAGGCACATGGTGGGCTGGGATTGTGGCTCAGCGGTAGAACATTTGCCTAGCACGGGCGGGACCCGGGTTCAATCCTCAGAACCACATAAAAATAAAGGCATTGTGTTGTGTCCATCTACACCTAAAAAATAAATATTAAAAAAGGTACACGGTTTTTGTTTTGTTTTAAAGAAGTGATTTATTATATATATATGTAAAAATTTTAGTTGTAGGTAACACAGTGTATTTGTTCATTTTTTTGTGGTGCTAAGGATTGAACCCAGTGTCTCACACGTGCTAGGCAAGCACTCTACCACTGAGCTACAGCCCCATCCCTTGTTTGTTTTTTAACATTCTGGAAGTTTTGCTACCACTACTCTTTCTGTTGCAGAGATGGCACCTGTGATTATTGGGATAGACTAGAATGTTGTTCAAACTAAAAGCCAGAGCCAAAATTTAACTGCACAGTAACAGTACACTTTTCTTCACCCAGCCTTTTGTTTCCTAAATATGCAATTTTATATCATGCATTAGAATACATAAACTGTGTTCTAATGATTTACCTCTAATTTTATAATAGGAAAAAAAATTAAGGAAGGATATGACCTGGGAAAGAGAAAAGGGTGCCCAAGAACCCTTATTGCAGTGAAAATAGATACATTTGTACCCCAACTATATAATAAGAAGATAATCCATTTGTTTCCAGAAACACTGCTCAAACTTTCCTTCATTGATGAGAAAGATCCTCCTTTGGCGTCAACTGGGATGAGAGTATCAGTTTGTTTCGAAAGAAAAGTTGAGTACAACAGAAAATAGTTTTAACTTTGGTCCACATGCCTGTTAGCTTCTTCTTTTTTAATTATTTATTTATTTGTTCTAATTGATTTGTTAACCTGTTAGTTTAAGGATAGTCGTACTTCTCATAATCATTTCAAAAACACGTGAGCTGGGCACAGTGGCACACCCCTTAATCCCAACCGCTCAGGAGGCTGAGGCAGGAGGATGGGAAGTTCAAAGCCAGCCTCAGCAATTTAGAGAGGCCCTAAGACTCAGTGAGACCCTCTCTTTAAATAAAATTACAAAAAAGGACTGGGGATGTGGCTCAGTGGTTAAATTCCCTTGGGTTCAACGCCCTATAGCCCCTACACCCACCCCCCCAAAAAAAATCCCAACATGTAATTATAGAAATGTATTTCCATGTATAATCAACATAGCTGTTCTGCCCTCATCCTCTGCCTTTTCCGCTTAGGAACCCACTGTCAGTTTGCTTTTTAAACCCTCAGCACCTCATGATCTTTCTGGCACCTTCAGCAGCATCTGCTTGATTAGGCTCTCTCTTGGCTCAGAACCTCAGCAATTTCTTTGTTATCTTTGTCTACTGTCTCTCATTCAGTCTTTTAAAATGTGTGCCCTTTTTGCTTAAAATCAATGATTATTTATAGTTGACAATGTATTTGTATGGTATGCTGTTAAGATACATACTGAGCTGTTCATCTTGCCCTATGTGTTTTTCCAAACATGTATCCTGCAACTTTTCCAGATATCCTACTAACCTGTAGCTTCAGTGAACTTTGGGTACTACTTGCAGTAATTTCAATTTAAAATGCCTCCTCTGCTGCCTCTTTGCTTTTAATACCTCTTTAGGCTTCAAAATTTAATATCATGCCATCTCCAGGAAAACTTATGTGACTTCAGTTTTCCTCATCCTAATCCAAAGAACCCTTTCCTAGACCACCAATGAGTGAACTTTGTATAATACTTCTGTTAGAAGGCATCATATTTTATATATGGGGGTTTTTGTTGTAGTTTTGGTGGTGCCAGAAATCAAACCCAAGGCTTCAAGTGCTAAGCATATGCTCTACCACCGATCTGTGTACCAAGCCTATCATGTTCTTGGTGTTTTCATTTTTTTGTCTTTAGTGGTGCTAGGGATTGGACTCGGGGTCTGCTAGGGAAATGCTCTACCACTGAGCAACTGTTGGTTTTTGGCTGGACAAAACTACTACGGAGGCATCTCCTAGAGAATAGCCAGATGTATGTTTAATATGCAAATGCCCAGTGCCTAACTACTTGTTTTCTTACCAAACTTGCGGTAAACTGTTGAAACTTTCCTTGCTAGGAGATCTTTTATGTGATTTATTTATTTTGGCAGCGGGGGTTGGGGGGACGGTCATGGGAAGTTCTGAGGATTGAACCCAGGGATGCTTTAACACGGAGTTATATTCACAGTATTTTTTATTTTTTACTTACTTTATTTATTGAGACAATAAATTGCTGAAGCTGGCCTTGAACTTTTGATCCTCTAGCCTCAGGCTTCCTAGCTACTGGGATTACAGACATGTGCCATGTGATTTTTAAAATCCTGTCTTGTGATTCTTAAAATCCACCTGAGGACTGGGGTTGTGGCTCAGCAGTAGAGCACTCGCCTAGCATGTACCAGGCCCTGGGTTCCATCCTTAGTACCACATTAAAAAAAATAATAATAAATTAAATAAAGGTATTGTGTCCGACTACAACTAAAAAATAAATATTTTTTAAAAAATCCACCTGGAGCTGGGGTTGTGGCTCAGTGGTAGAGTACTTGTCTAGCGGGTGTGAGGCACTGGGTTCGATTCTCAGCACCACATATAAATGAATGAAACAAAATAAAGGTCCATCAACATCTAAAAAAATATTTTAAAAAATTAAAAAAAAAAACCCACCTGAATCTCAATGTCATCTTACCATTCTTCCTTTGCCTACTTTCTGGTTTCTAGTGTACATATATGTACATTGTATACACTAGGAAAAATGAAGTAAAAATTTAGGGTCCATCATTTTTGTTTATTTAGAACAATTTTTGTAAGCATAGGGATACAGATTAGATTAAAAACATTAAATACTAAGATTTTCTTGCTTGTAAATAGTCTTAATAAATTTCATTTCAGTAAATTACATTGATTCCCTGGTTGAAGTAATCCCTTATGAGACTCCTAATTAAGTTCAAGTAAACACTAAGTACCTACTTTTAGCTATATTTACTGTGTTGGAAAGTCTAAAATGAGGAAAGATAGTCCCTGTCTAGAGCTTAGTTGTGGTCTAAGAGTAGAAATTGACATAGTTTAACTTAAATTTCATACTAAGCTGACTAAACTAAATGCTATATAGTTCAAATAAAACCTATAAGATGGACACATGTGAGGGGCATAGAACCAGAAAGGTACAGAATATTTTATTCCTGGTCCTTTCACCAATATTACTGTAAAATGTGGTTTTTGGAACTTTTTCCATCTCAACTTCAAAGCCATTTTAGTCTAACTAATGGTAAATATCAAAACAACAAAAAAGTGAAAATCAAGTAACTGGTATTAACGTTTTGATATAGACTTCCAACTATCTGTTTGTAATGTGTTTTTTGTTGTTGTTGTAGATGGACATAATATATTTATTTATTTTTATGTGGTGCTGAGTATTGAACCCAGTGCCTCACATGTGCTAGGCAAGTGCTCTTCCACTGAGCTACAACCCCAGCCCCTATAATGTGCTTTTTACATAAATTGAATCATACCACCCTCCTTGTTTTATTTAGTATGTAACGGGCATTTCCATAAATATAAGTAGTAATTAGAACTTTACTAAGCAATTACATTTTAAAATTTGATACTAAGGAAATAATTAAGGGTATACACAAAGATAGAGCTATAATATGTTTTATAACAAAATAGTAGTGAAAAAATATTGATATTGCAAGGTATTACAGTATAAATCATAAAATACTCAGTATGGATTCAGTTTTGTCTTTAAATTTTGTGTATGTATGTGTACACACGTAGATATAAAAAAAACTACATATGTAGGAGAGGGAATTTCAGGCAGATTTATTTATTTATTTATTTGCTTTCTGAGTTTTCTCCGCCCCCGCCCCAATACTGGGGATTGAATCTGCACTGGGTAAGCATTCAATCATTGAGTTACACCCCAACTCTTTAAAAAAAAATTTTTTTTTTATTCTGAAACAGTCTCACTAAGGTACCCAGGCCATCCCTTGTGATCCTTCTGCCTCAGCCTCTTAGGTACCTGGGGTTTCAGGTGTGTGTCACCGTGCTGAGCTCCAACTTTCTGAGTTTTCTGCTTTTCTATGAAATTTGAATAAATTATGTCATTGAAAAATTTTTTTTTGGATTAAGTGGGGAAAGGTTTTTTGGAGCCACGACTAGTAAGATTGAGATTATAGAATGATTTTTTTTTTTTTTTTTTTTAATATTTATTTTTTTTTTAGTTTTCAGCGGACACAACATCTTTGTTTGTATGTGGTGCTGAGGATCGAACCCGGGCCGCACGCATGCCAGGCGAGCACGCTACCGCTTGAGCCACATCCCCAGCCCCTAGAATGATTTTAATACTAAGGAAATTTCTTTGTAATCCTTAACCATATGCTAACTGAATACTTAAGGGAATTTGTCAGTGAATTATGGTTTCTTCCTGGATAGTGTTCTTTCTAATAGGGAGTTGTCCAATAAATGTATGGTTAATAAGTACCCCTCAGAGATACATTCGTAGATATTAACTACAAATACTTGATTATGTCTTTTTTTTTTTTTTTTTTAAACAGTCTCACTGTTGCCCAGGCTGATCTCCAGCACCTCAGCACTAGTGATGCTCCTATCTTAGCCTCCTAAGTAGCTGAGGCTGTCAATGCCTATCTCCATTCCTGGCTCTGATCTTCTCTTTTAAGTTTCAATTCTTTGGTTCTTCCCTATGTCATTATCAGAGGATAATTTTTGTTTTGGGGACAGTGTTGCCGATAGCGTCTCAGTCTTTGTTATTGTAAGCATTATATTATAATGTGTGGGGGCGGGTGTTGGTTTTTGGTTTTTAAAGTGTTTTTTTCTCCGGGTGACTAACTTCTGTGAGGATAAAGATTAAGAGATTATGTTTTTTAATCTTGATATTTTTAATTACTAATCTAATACCCAGCCCATATAAAGAGTCCCCAAAATATTTTATAAATATTTTTGGCAACTTAAATGTTGATTAGCAATGAAATCCATTTGAAGAGGGTAGTACTGCATTCCTATTTGAAATCCCAATAAAATGAATAATTCCTCAGTATTTTAGGAAATAATCATTTGGTTGAGGTTATTATATCTATCTGAAGTGCAGTGTTATAGTTTTGAGGGACAAAGTTTAAAATTATGGATAGCTATTTATAAAGTTAATTTTATATTTGTGCATCTTATTCCTAACAGATTATTAGCACCATGAACTGGAATAAAGGTGGCCCGGGCACTAAGCGGGGATTTGGTTTCGGAGGTTTTGCCATCAGTGCTGGGAAGAAGGAGGAACCTAAACTCCCACAACAGTCCCATAGTGCCTTTGGGGCAACTAGCTCATCTTCTGGATTTGGGAAGTCAGCTCCACCACAGCTTCCTTCCTTCTACAAAATTGGATCTAAGCGAGCCAACTTTGATGAAGAAAATGCGTAAGTGGTAATTCTTGGTGTTTTAGCAAAGTTTGGGCTTTAAGTTTCTATTCCATTAGCAGAAATTAAGGCAAAGAAACTTTGTTTCCCAAGTAATAATGACTTCCTAAATTGGTTATCTCACTGAATTGTATTGTTCCTAGTATGTAAATTGTTAAATCTACTTATTTGTAAGGAATATAATGTTTATATCTTTGTTTCATGAATAATGATTTCTCCCTGGCTAGCATTCTAGTGGGCAGTTACACAATAAATGCATGGTTTCAGGGTGGGAGACCATTGAAGCTTAAGTATGATTGAAGAGTTTTATATAATTTGAGTTTTGGTGGTCTTTACTGCACCCTTTTATTAATACCATATAAATCATTTTGTGAAAACACGATTGTCAGATCTGGTAGAAACGTTATCTTAGAATCTAAGTCCTCAAAATCATTATATTGTATCATCTTACAGTGATAGAAAAAAATCTACTCAGATTTTCCCCACAGTTTTTTTGTTTTGGGGTACCGGGGATTGAACTCAGGGGCACTGGACCACTGAATCACATCCCTTTTGTATTTTAGAGACAGGGTCTCACTGAGTTGCTCAGTGCCTCGCTGTTGCTGAGGCTGGCTTTGAACTCATGATCCTCCTGCCTCAGCCTCCCAAGCTCATCGTGTCTGGCTCCCCACAGTTCTTAGGAAACATATTTATCAATTATAATTTTTACCTTGCTTGTCTAATAAAATGTTGTGAAAAGCTGGAATTTAAGTGTTTGAGCTCTAATTCCTAAGGATAATTTTTCCTGAATTTGAAGAAATTTTCTTTTTTTTTTTTTACATTTGAAAATGTTTATTAATCATTGATGACAGGTGTAGGGTAAATTTTCTTATTACTATTATTTCCATCCTGGTTCTGATGCTGCTTGAGTTTGTTTCGTTTTGCTGTACTGGGAATTAAACCCAGGGCCTTGCACATGCTAGGCAAAATGTTTTTCAGCTGAGCTACCTCTTCAGCCATTTTTGTTTATTTTGAGATTGGGTCTCTAAGTTTCCCATGCTGGCCTCATACTTGGGATCCACCTGCCTCAGCCTCCCATGTAGTGCTAGGATTACTGGCATACCTCACTGTTCCCAGCCATAAGTTTTTTTTTTAATAATTAGGATTATACTCTAAAATTATGATAAATAGTATGTTGAATACATGAACCAGTAACATTTTATCATTATTAAGTTTTACTTGCTATACATAATTGCATGTGCCATATTCTTGTATTACTGGTAGCACAGTAGGTTTGTTTATACCAGCATTAGCACATCACCACAGACATGTGAGTAATGTATTGTGTTACAGTATCTGTAGGCATTAGGAAATTTTCAATTCTTTTGTAATTTTATGGGACCACCACTATATGTATGTGATCTGTTGCTGACCTAAATGTTGTTGTGAAATGTATGACTATAAATTAGTATGTACATAATTACTACATTAGTGTACATATATGTGTATATATGTATGTGTAGCATAAGTTGTTGGAGCTTTTTAAAATAATTTCTATGAAAACTTGAAATGCTTTAAATTTTTAAGTTGCAGATGTTTGAACTAATATTTGTTTGTATTTTTTTTTTTTTTAATTTTGAGGTAATGTCTAAACAATGTTTTATTTTAATATATCAAGATCTATACTGACATCCTTTTCTGGAATGTTTGTTGTAGGAAGAGTGATGGTTTCTCCAGGCTTTGAAGATGTCCTCTCTCAATACTTTCAAGTAGTGTGGTGAATGATTGTGGACTGAGCAATTTTTTGTTACCAGGGATTGAACTCAGGGCCACTTAACAGCTGAGCCACATCCCCAGCTCTATTTTGTATTTTATTTAGAGAGGGTCTCACTGAGTTGCTTAGTGCCTTGCTTTTTCTGAGGCTGGCTTTCAACTCACAATCCTCCTGCCTCAGCCTTCTGAGCCACTTCTGTTGGTTCTCGAGAAATAGTCCAGAACTTCTAAAGAAAATCCTTAGACTTGAAAATATTTTTAATTTTTTAAGGATTATAAAGAATGTTTTTTAAATATTTCAATCAAAAGGTTTATTTTTTCCTTTTTAGCACATACTCTTTAATATTTACCAATCTTATTCCAATGTAAAATATTTAATTTATATTGAAAATTCATTTCTTTTAACAGAACTGGGGATGTGATTTGAACAGACACTCTTGAAATGGATTATCTGCCATGACTGTTTTCTTGTAATATTATTAGAATTTTTGCACGTACTTGGTAATACTTAATTAAGTTTTTAAGTCTTAAAGCCGTGAAGAGTCGCTTAATTTGACCTGAATAGAATTTTTTGTTGTTGTTTTCAGACAGGGTTTTGATAAGTTGTTGGTCTTGCTGAGCTGTTGAGGTTGGATTCAAACTTAAAATCCTCCTATCTCAGCCTCCTAAGTTGCCAGAATTACAGACATGCAACACCACACCTAGCTAGAAAAAAAATTTTTAATAGTAAGATAGACCATAGTACCCCAACACACACACACACACACACACACACACACACGCGCGCGCGCACGCGCAAAGGTTGTATAAAAAGATGTGCCATAATAAAAATTTCCGTTAAATGTCAGATTCACTGAACCCAGACTAAATAGTCACTTTACCACTCTACATTTTAATTTTCAGCTATTTTGAAGATGAGGAAGAAGACTCTAGCAATGTTGACTTACCTTACATTCCTGCTGAAAACTCACCTACCCGCCAGCAGTTTCATTCCAAGCCAGCAGATTCTGACAGTGATGATGATCCCTTGGAAGCATTTATGGCTGAAGTGGAGGCAAGTATCAGTTTATTTCTTTATTAAAATATGTAACAATTAGCTAGGCATTGTGAAACTTACCTGTAATCCCAGCTCTTCAGGAGGCTGAGGCAGGAAGATACAAGTTTGAGGCTAGCCTGGGCAACTTAACAAGACTATGTCTCAAAAAATAATAGTAAAAATTGGGAGCCAGGCACAGTGGCCAGTGTTTGCAATCCCAGCAATTCAGGAAGGCAAAGCAGGAGGATTATAAGTTCAAGCCTTGCCCAGGCAACTTTAGTGAGACCTGGTCTCAAAGATTTGGTGTATAGCTGAGTGGTAGAGCAACCCTGTACCACTAAAAAACAAAAACGAATTAAAAATTAATCAGAATTAGTTGACAATTATTAATAACTTTAGTTATTAACAGTAATTAAAAACTAGTTAACAAGGGCTGGGGTTGAGTGCTTGCTCAGTGGTGGAGCGTTTGCCTTGCATGTATGAAGCACTGGGTTTGATTCTCAGCACTGCATAAATATATGAATAGAATAAAGGTCCATCGACAACTAAAAAATATTTTTAAAAAAGAAAAGAAATAGTTAACAAACCCTGTTCATATTTTGGATTCTGCTTGTTTTATTTGTTTAATTTTGCTCTCAACTTCCCTTGCCCCATAATATTTTTTAGTTGTAGATGGACACAATACCTTAATTTTATTCATTTATTTTTGAGTTTGACTATTTTAGGTGTTTGTTTAAGAATCTTTACTCATCTTTCTATTCTTCCGATCTTTTTTTTAATTAAATTATTTTTCTAATTTGTTATGACAGCAGAATGAAATTCATTTCATATTACACATATAGAACATAATTTTTCAAGTCACTGATTGTACACAAAGTATTTTCGCAGCATTCGTGTACTCATTCATGTACTTAGGGTAATGATGTTTAAGTCATTCCACCATCATTCCTACCCCTTTGCCCCCTCCTATCCCCCTCCCTCCCCTTTGTCCTATCTAAAGTTCCTCCATTTCTCCCATGCAACCGGCCCATCACCATTATGAGTCAGTCATTTTTTAAAATATATCTTTTTAGTTCTATGTGAACACAATATCTTTATTTCATTTTTTTTTTTTTTTTTTTTAAATGTGGTCTGAGGATTGAACCCAGTGCCTCACATGTGAGGGGCAAGTGCTCTACCAGTGAGCCACAACCCCAGCTATCACTTATTTATTTATTTAGAGAGAATTTTTTAATATTTATTTTTTAGTTTTCGGCAGACACAACATCTTTGTATGTGGTGCTGAGGATCAAACCCGGGCCACACGCGTGCCAGGCGAGTGCGCTACCTCTTGAGCCACATCCCCAGCCCCATTTATTTTTTTTTAATGTAGTGCTAAGGATTGAACCTAGTGCTCCAATACTGAGCCACAACCCCAGACCTGTGTAATCATAGTGTTCTTAAATAACTCTTATTCAATCTAGCACTTATTAAGTACATATTTATGTAAGGCAATTAAACTTCCAGCTTAAATTACAAATTTTGTAGTTTTAAATGTTACTTCTTATTAACATTAGTATTAGTATTTATAACCTCCCCATAGGAATTAAAACTTATGACCACTCCCATCTGGAAATTCTTCTCACTAGGTTTTTACGATTTTTGCATTTTTTCCCATCTCTGTGGCTTGCTTGCTTTCTTTCTATTTAGTTGCTTATTTATTTTTTTATTATGGAAAATTTCAGACATATAACATTAGAATAATAAAATGAACTTTTCAAATTTGTCAATTAACTTTTAACCAGTCTTCTGTGATCAAACCCCTCCCTCATCATGTCATGGTGGTGCACATCTATAGTTCTAGTGACTCAGGAGGCTTAGCCAGGAGGATTGCAAGTTTGAGGTCAGCCTCAGCAACTTAGCAAGGACCTAAAAAATTTAATAAGAACCTATCTGAAAATAAAGAAGGATTAGGGGTGTGGCTCAGTGATTATGTGCCCATGGGTTCAATCTCCAGTACACAAAACAAATACAAAAACCCTCCTTCCTCAAAACCTGTTTTGGGTAGTTTTAAAGTAAATTCAAGACACATAATTTCATCTGTCAGTATTTCTGTATGTATAAGATGACTTTTAAACATAATCACTATATCATTGTTACACCTAAACAAAATCCTTAAATATATATCTATGATCTTTCTTCTTATGATCCTCTCTCAGTTCCTCAAATAGAGAGGCCCTTTAGTGTTCTCTACATTAATTTACTGTCTCTCTCCTTTTTTTTTTTTTTTTTTTTGCTTTCATTACTGGGGATTCAACTCTCGGCCTCATGCATACTAGCCAAGCACTCTACACACTACTTTACTCTTTATACTTTTGTTAGTTATCTTATCCACTTATAAAACTTAACTTCTGTGTGCATAATTCACGTCTTTAGTCCCATGCTTTGTTTTTTTTTTTCAGTTTTAACCCTACTTTTCTGGAAGCATATTGACCATTTTTACCTGGGCATGTCCCAGTGCCACCTTAAACCCAGTTCATTATCTTTTCCTCTTTAACTAGTTCACTGTCTTGTCTTATTCCTATTACTAGCACCAGTACTCATTCAATATAAAACCTTGTTTTAGCATCTTTCTTTCACTTGCCCCCACCCACTTTTTTTTTTAAGCAGATTTTCAAGCATATATATTTCTTGTGTGTGGGGGGTATTGGTACCCAGAGGCACTTAACTGAGCTACAACCCCATCTCCTGATCTTTTATTTTTTATTTTGAGTTGCTAGGGCCTTGCTAAATTGCTAAGGTTGACCTCACACTTGATATCCTCCTGCCTCAACCTTCCAGGTTGCTGGGATTATAGGTGTGCACCACTGAGCTCAGCTTCAAACATATTCTTACTATAAACTTACTATAGGACATAGAAAAAAATATATATGTAATTTTTAACATCAGACAACTGAGCCCTATGATAGTATTTACTCATTTGTGTATGTGTATGATGCTGGGGATTGAGTCCAGCACCTCATGCATGCTAGGCCAAGCCCTAATATAATTTATATAGCATGCCTTGCATCATATTGACAATATTTGGATAGCAGGAACTCAAATCTAATTTTTCTTGCTTTAGTAGTCCAAGAGCATAACTTTTTCCAGTATATAACACTGCCCTTCTTCATTTACTAAGTGGGTTGATCTTCACAGAATCCCTTGCATCTTTTCATTCCTTTCTGTTTTCACTATTATTTATTCTACTCTATACTCTATTTAACCTGTTGTCTGATTTAAATATTTTCTCTCCTTCAGACTCTCCCCTCTCCTGTTTATGTGGTCTATAGCTACAGGTTGATGAGACCAAATCACATTTCTTATTAATTCCTTTTGTTTAAAATCTCTCCTTTGTTGCTTATGAAATAACATTCTCCCAGATTCCTAATTTGTCTTCAGTCAGAATTCATCTCTCCTCTAAGAAAAGAGGGAACGGATACAATATGGACGTGTTTTAGTTTGACCTAGATGTTGTTTGTAAAAATAAGAGCCACCATTTTTAAAATCAGGGAATTTTGTCTTAATTTTCAGGCTCCATGAAGTGGAATAGCTAGCAATACTAAGCCTGCTTTCTTGTGTGGCAAAAATAAGCTATTGCTGAGTAAGTGGCTCTCTACTTTATAGACAAGGCATGCATTTTTCTTGTTCACATCAATCCCTGTTTTCTTGATGTTTAGGGCTTGCTTATAGTCAGTTATCATAACACTTGCTTTGTAATTTTTCTTTTAGTAGAGGAATATTTTTCCAAATTCAGTTCTGTTACATAATCAGAAAATAAAAGACTGAGGGCGATTCAAGAAAAATTAGCATGCTTCTTGAGAAGATTATTCCTGTTTACTGGAGTGCAAGAAAAGTATGTTTATGTGGCAAAAGAATACAACTTTTTATTTTTTAACATTTATTTTTTAGTTGTAGGTGGACACAATACCTTTCCTTTATTTTTATGTGGTGCTGAGGATCGAACCCAGTGACTCATGCATGCTAAGCAAGAGCTCTACCTCTGAGCCACAACCCTGGCCCCAGAATACAGCATTTCTTATCGTGGCTTTATTCATTTATTACCAGCTTGGCACCCATTAGATATTTGAGTTTCTCACCTTTGATTTAGTCCAGTTCAAGTACTTGTTGAAAGTATGTACCTAAAAGGAGACAGGGCCAGAATTCACTTCTAGCTCTCAAATTCTTCATGTTGTTTTATTCTTTATCTTAATTCTAGCACTGTGTATTTCTGCCACATGAACTATTCAGGACATTCTCATATGCTTCCCAAAATTATTCAGGACATACATGTACCTTACAATGTAGTAGGTATTTAAGTAAATATGTTAAATGATTCATTGTGAAAGTAAAGACCATAAATGATTTGCTATGTTTGAGATGTCTTGAACCTATTGTGTTTTTTTCCTCTTCTTGAGATGTGTATGTTTCCTAAGAGCTGTGTTTCCAAGAAAACCTTGTCATTGTTTCTTGAAATCCCTAGTGATGGATTAAAAGAAAGATCAGTTCCTGATTTTCTAGGTTTAAATTTAGATTTAAATTATAGTAGTGGCAGCTGACATAGCCCCTTTTGAATGAAAGTAAACAAGAACATCCCAAATTCTTTTGCTTGGCATTTAAATAGTTGAAGTTGTTTGGAGGTTAAATCTTTTTTGGTACAGTTATCATTTCTCCTGGGTATCTTTTTGGTGTGTGGTATCAAGGAGTTTTGCTTGTTTTAGAGATTGAATGTTATCTGATCTAGAAGAACATGTTGATGCCTAAGTGGTTGGTTTTTTTGTTTTGTTTTTTTGGTACCGGAAATTGAACCCAGGAATGCTTTACCACTGAGCCATATATCTAGTCTTATTTTTTATTTTAAGAACATAGTCTCACTGAGTTGCCCAGGCTGGTCTGACTTACTGTTGTCCTGCCTCAGCCTCCTGAGTTGCTGGGATTACACCTGGCTGTTTGCATTAATTCTTCTTTTTTTTTTTTAGTTGTGATAGACCAAATGTTTTTATTTTATTTGTTTATTTTTATGTGGTGCTAAGGATCAAACCTAGTGCCTCATGTGCTAGGCAAGCGCTCTTGTCACTGAGCAACAGCCCCAGCCCTGATTGTGTTATTTGTTTATTTCACATGTCAGTTTTTCTAAAAAGTCTAAACTTTTCTAGTACTTAAACTAGATGATTTATTCTTAGGTAGTGTTCTAAAGGAAGATTTAGTCTAAAAAAAAAAAACAGTCCTTCAAGTGTTGTGATCTGATCTATTTAATATGTTACATTGTATCCTGTTTAATTTATAATAATATGTATATCTTGTATCTGACAGCTTTCAATTCCTTGAAAAGTAGATTGTCTGTGTTTAATACTTTTTTAAAAAATAATTACTCTCTATTGGGAACATTTGATTGGAACATTTGATTTAGTAGAACATCTAACCATGCCATTTTAAAAAATCAAAGATAGAAAAATTTACATTGCTTTATGACAAACAGTTGTGCAGAATATGTATAACCTTAGGAAATCATGTAAATCTTTTGATATTGATTTCAAATGTATAAAACAAAGGAACTATTTAGTAGTGAATGTCAGTTTACTGTGCATAAGAATTGGCTAAGGAAAATGAAAAAAAAAACTACACATTTAACTCCATCCCCAGGAATTCTGATGTTGTAGGTCTAGAACGGAGTTTTCAACTACAGAATTATTAGTGTTTGGGGTTGAATATTTTTCTTGTGACTGCTATTCTGTATATTGGAGAATGTTTAACTGCATCTCTGGACTTTGCCAACCTGTAACACCAACCTCCCTCGCTCCCCAAGTTTTAATAACCAGAAGTGTCACCAGACCCTACCAAATGTCAAACCCAGGTTAAGTACCCCTTTCCAAATGGTTCTCAGATCCAGAAAATTGTATTTTTTACCAGGCCCACTGGTAAACTAACATAAGTGGTCTCAATTTACACTTGGAGAAATCCTGATTTGCCTGAATTTTAGGCCCTTTAAAGCCATAGTTAAATCATTAACTTAAAAAAAAGTGACCCATTGTTATGTGTTTGTGAGTCAAGTGTTTTTGTTAATTTTTCTGTGCATGGTAGAAAATATATATATATATATATATATATATATATATATATATATATATATATATATATATATATATATATATATTACAGATTAAAAAATTTTCAGTCTAGCTGGGTGTGGTGGCTACTTGGGAGGCTGAGTCAGGAAGATCACAAGTTTGAGGCCAGCCTGCAGAACTTAACAAGACCCTGTCTCCAAAAAAAAAAAGAAAAAAAAAAAATGAAAAGGGCTAGATACCCAGCTTGATGATAGTACTTGCCCAGCATGTGTGAGGCCCTTTGTTTAATCCTCAGTACTCCCAAAATAATAATATAATATTGAAAAAAAAATCACACAGTCCATGTATAGCCAAGATTTTAGAATATTTGGATTTTTCTCTTTCAAAAATAATTATCAAAAGTGGACTTTTATTATATCAAAATGCAGTTGTCAGAAAATAACTAGGGATTGGGTTGTTGCTCAGCAGTAGAGCTGGGCACTGGGTTTTAAGCATAACTTAAAAAATAAAGAAATAAATAAAATAAAATAAAGGTATTGTGTCCATCTACAACTGAATTTAAAAAAATAACTAAAGGTATGACAATAGTTGTTCCAATCTGAATTCTTTTTGTTTGTTTGTTTGTTTTTATATGGTGCTGAGGATCGAACCCAGTGCCTCACACATGCTAGGCGAGCGCTCTATCACTGAGCCCCCAATCTGAATTCTTTATAAAAAAAATATTTCCCAGGCTAGGGTTGTGACTCAGCAGTAGGGCACTCGCCTCGCACCCTGGATTCGATCCTCAGCACCACATAAAAATAAATAAGTAAAATAAAGGTATCGTGTCCAACTACAACTAAGAATATATATATATTTTTAAAATTTCCCTTTCAGTGTTTTTAGTTGTTGTGATTACATGTGATCTTTTGTTTCATTAGGATCAGGCAGCTAGAGACATGAAGAGGCTTGAAGAAAAGGACAAGGAAAGAAAAAACGTAAAGTAAGTTGTTTTCTTCTCCCTTACCATGGTTACTTGAAAATTACTAAAGTACTGCCAGGTCTACCTTCCCAAAGTTTATAGAGGAAAAAAAAAATAAAGTATATAAGTATCTTTACTTAGTCTTGGGTTGTAGCTCAGTGGTAGAGCACTTGCCTAGCATGTGTGAGGAACTGGGTTCGATCCTCAGCACCACATAAAAATAAATAAAATAAAGGTCCATCAACAACTAAAAAAAATATTTAAAAAGAAATATCTTTACATGAACATATTCCTATATCTTGAATATTTTTATAGGTATAGAGATGGCAAAAAATCTTTGCGTTTCCAGTAATTAAGAGGTATTCTGTTTGAAAGAATAGCGTTTGGTCTTCAACTTATAAATAATTGTGGTAAACATAAGAAATAAATTACAGTGGGGTTTAGGAGAGCATAGTTACTGAAGTTTTGGTTCATTGTTCTGAGTTTTGTCCCATAATTAGTATAAAATAGATTATAAAAAGTAACATCATGAGGGCTGTAGTTGTAGCTAGCTCAGTGGTAGAGTGCTTACCTAGCATGTGTGAGGCACTGGGTTTGATCCTCAGCACAACATTAAAAAATAAATAAATAAAATAAAGGCATTGTGTCCATTTACAACTGAAGTGACATCATGCTTTAGTAACCATAGTCAGAACTTGAATACTTTATTTCCTGGGAAAGAAGAAACTTCTCTTTCCCTTGCTAAATATATTCCTAAGGCTTTTTCTATCAGACATGGTTGGATTTTTCTCTCTATTTGCTTGCCAGTCAGTGGTTCAACCTCTTCCCAGAGTTCCTGTGCCATGTGGAGGTTCAGCCCTCTTTGGGTGCTCATGATGTATTGCATTCTCCTCCAGCTGCCCTAGCCTGGTGGTGTTGCTTTGCTAGTTGCCTTAGGAATACTAAGTGTTATAGGTAGGCAGAAAGTCTGATTAGAACGAGATGGTGGTAGGGGCTGGGGTTGTGGCTCAGTGGTAGAGTGCTTGCCTAGCATGTGTGGGACACTGGGTTCAGTTCTCAGCACTGCTTATAAATAAATGAATAAAATAAAGGTCCATCAACAACTAATATATTTATATATATATGTGTGTGTGTGTGTATATATATATAATATATGTGTGTGTGTGTGTGTATATATATATATATATATATATATATATATATATATATACACATATATATATATATATATAAAGATGGTTGTGGATAGGCTGGGAGTATAACTCTATGGCAGAGCTTTTGCCTAGCATGCATAGGCCCCTCCAGTTTGATGCTCAGTTACCCCGCCTCCCCACACACACACAATTCTTTGAGGAAATAGTTGGATATGGGAACTAAACAACCATATTTTGTGTAACTGCAAGAAATGCAGCAACTGGCAGTAGTTCCCTTCTCTATATGAACTGCTTAGGAGATTTAGTTCCAAACACATAAAGGAGTTAATGTTAGTTTTTCTCTTTTTCTCTCTCTCCCCCATCCACAAGGTAAATGATTTTGGCTCAAAAGTTTATTCTAGAGCTAGAAACACTGAGGGACAGTAAGAAATTTGTGACATTCTTCCTACTATTTACTAAATGCAGGCTTTTTATATAATATGAAATATTTTTCACAGCTGCGTTGTGTTTGTTTTATGGGTTGCCAAGGCTAGGATCCTTTGTCTACAGAAAGTTTTTACTTCTTATATTAGTAATTGATATTTCTAGGGATACCATGTCATCCCATTCAAAAGAAATGCCATGTGTAGCTCATAGAGCAAAACCACACATATTTGATGGGTGGATAGTTTACAGTGTGCTCATTGCTGCTTTGTTATTGTTAGTGTTGAGAGTTCCTGTTATGCATGGAATCCAACACTAATTTACTGTAAGTATGAAGCTGGGTATGTGGAACATTTGCAGGGAAGTTTGTTTCTCCGCTTGTTTTTCCAGGGGTATTCGAGATGACATTGAAGAGGAAGATGACCAAGTGAGTTCCTATGCAGTATTTCTATCTTTTATTTTTACCCCACAAAGTCTGTACTGGGAACAAGCTAGAATTTGCCTTTACTGAAATGGCCATTCCTTACATTGAGCAGGGAATGTCATTTGACTTGCTTCTTTTCTACCTCTGTGATCAATTGGTAATATACCATAAAGATTCACATGACTTTTCCCAATTTTGAAGATGGAACTTTTGATCAGCTGACATCAAAAACAAACATGAGCTTCATTCAGCTTTCCTTCTTTAAATCCAAAATTAAAGTTTATTTTGATAAATCAATAATAAATAGGAACTATTGATGGCCTTTAGAATATCTAACCTCTACCTCTAAGGGTTCTGTTTATGATTCTTATATTTGAAAATGGAACATTAATGACTGTCCGTTAGTATTTCTTTTTTCCATTGTTGAGTTTTAGGGTGGTGACAACCAGGGTAAGCAGTAGCCCTTTCCAGGTTTGTGACCTTTCTGATCAGTGTCTACTTCCAAACTTGGATTGGTAAAGCTCCAGCATGTGTTCTATAACTCTGGACAGTTAGATAGACACCCCACCCCAGGAAGGCTATAGAATACACAGATTTGTAAATATTCTGCTAGACAAATTATTTTGTAGTACTAATTGCTTTGTTCATTTCTTATGATTCTTCTCCTAAATACTGCTATTATAAAAGGATTATTACTAGTAAAAGTCTTGCCTTATTTGGTAGGTATTTAAACTGTGCAGTCTTCTGGTACAGTGTGCACTCGTTATTGGAAAAGAAACATTTTTCAATTGTACTTGGGTGTGATTATGTCCTTGTGCTTTCCTGCAGGAAGCTTATTTTCGATACATGGCAGAAAACCCAACTGCCGGTGTGGTTCAAGAGGAAGAAGAAGACAATCTGGAATATGATAGTGATGGGAATCCAATCGCACCTTCCAAAAAAATAATCGATCCTCTTCCACCCATTGATCATTCAGAGGTATGGTGTTTCTTGCTGAATTTATTATTATTTCAAAAGGATACAGTTTTCTTTAATTTTAATATTTAGGTTTTCCCAATATCTGAATACTCTAATGCCTTGAGAATTTTTGTACTTGGGGATCTTTTCTCCCTGTTGAGGCTTTCACAGTCTGTGGTGTTACCAAAAGGTATAGCTGAATCACTTGCTCTCGTTTAATTTTAGAATTTTCAGAGTGTTTTTCCAAGCAACTGTATTTGTTTTCCAGAAACAGTGCTTAACTATCTTCCTTTCAAATGGGCCTTGGGTCTTCATTTGTTTTTTAGTTGCTATAAATATTATTGCCCCCAAATAGTCAGATCAGAGCCTATTTATTCAAAGTAGAGCCAGGAATTATGAGTTCCATAAGTCAAAAAAAGGAAAAGAGACTGTCAGTGTACTTGAAAAAATATCAGTGCTTTTTCCAAGTTAAATATCAGACTAGAATTTGCATATCCTAGTGACTAGATCTAGAGCAATGGTTCTCAGAATATGGTCCTAGACCCCTGAAAGAGCCATTTCAGAGTCTATAAAAGTCAAAAAAGAATTTTTTTGATACTAAGAATTTGTCTTTTTCATTGTATCAGCATTTGTACTGATAGTATAAAAGCAGTATAGGTAAAACTATTGCCACCTTAGTATGGATTAAGATAGTGGCACCAAACTTCTCCAGTAGTCATTATATTATTCCCTACAAGACCATTGCGATTTATGTATTTATTTATTTTTTAGTTGTAGTTGCACACAATACCTTTATTTATATGTAGTGATGAGGATTGAACCCAGGGTCTCGGACATGCTAGGTGAGCACTCTACCGCTGAGCTGAGCTACAACCCCAGCCCCAAGACCATTGCAATTTAAAAACGAGGTGGGGGAGGTGCCTGGCATGGTGGCTTAGTGGTAGCGCGGGGCCCTAGATTCGATCCTCAGCACCACATACAATCAAATAAAAGTATTGTGTCCAACTACAACTAAAAAAATAAATATTTTTTTTTAAGGGGGCGGAGTTCGTCTAAGAATACCCTTATGGAACAGATTAAATCTGATCCTTGAGTTACATGTCTTTTTATTTTTTGGTATTAGGGATTGAACCAAGGGGCACATAACCATTGAGCCACATCTCCAGCCTTTTTATTTTTTTATTTGAGATAGGATTTCACCAAGTTGCTTAGGACCTCACTAAATTACTGGGCTGGCTTTGAACTTGAGAATCCTCCTGTCAGAGCCTCCCAGGTCAATGGGATTACAGGCATGCACCACCGTACCCACGAGTTAAAGGTCTTTTTTTATTCTGTGTGTCCAAAAGGGAAGAACACAAAATATTTCTATTGGCATACCAAAATATGATAGTTGACTCCGGGGAAAGCATTTATATGTTTGAATTGTAGGCTGAACTAGCTGTTTTATTTTCGTGGAACATTATTTGTAACTGAGAAAATGAATGATACCTCAAGGAAAACAATTATGTTTATTACCAGTGCTAGAAATTAAAACTTTCAAACAAAAATTAGAATTTGGAAACTTACATTCACCATAGTGAGCTCGACAGTTTCTTAAGACTGTGGTGATAAAATTGATGATGACATTAATGAATATGAATTTTAAAATTCATAATGAGCTGTGTCAGCATTTAGATGATCTGCATACTATCTTAGTGAACCAATATTTTCCATGTGATCACTATTATACACTCACAGAGTCCATCAAAATACTATCATGAGCAATGTTTTTTTTGTTTGTTTGTTTGTTTTTACACCTAGGAATGTTTTACCTTTAAGCTACACCATAGCATTTTGTTTTATTTTGTTTTTGAGACAGGGTCTCTCTGAGTTGCTGAGGCTGGCCTTGAACTTGTGATCTTTCTGCCTCAGCTTCACTGAATTGCTGGGGCTACAGGGAACACCAACATGCTGACTAGATCAATGACTTTTAATGTAATTAGTATAAAAAGTTCAGTGATTTGGTATCAGATTACACAATGAAAATAACCTTTAAGAAGTGACCACTAGTGGGCTGGAGTTGTGGCTCAGTGACAGAGCGCTTGCTTAGCAAGTGTGAGGCACTGGGTTCAATTCTCAGCACCACATATAAATAAATAAAAAATAAAGATGCATCAACAAATTAAAAAAAAAAGTGACCACTAGTCAAGTTTTAGTGTGGTATCAAAAAAGAATAGAAGCTGGGCATGCTGGCACACACCTATGATCCTAGCTGTTGTGGAAGCTGAGGCAGGATCAGGAGTTTAAAGCCAGTCTCCACAACTTTTCTAGGACCTAAGCAACTTGGCAAGAGCCCGTCTATAAATAAAATATTAAAAAAGGCTGGGGTTGTGGCTCAGTGATTAAGCATACCTGGGTTCCATCCCTGATACCAAAAATATATATATATAATTTTGCTTAAAAAATGTATTATAAATAATTTGTTGGTAGAGAATCATTTAGGCAAATTCTATTGAACAAAGGGATGCTTTATTACTGAGCTACATCTCCAGCCCCTTTAAAATTATGAGACAGATTCTCACTAAATTGCCCGGGCTGGTTTGCAAGTCTGTGATTACAGGTTTGTGCCACCATGCCCAGTTAGCCAAATTCTCATGTGGTGGTATGCTTATGTTTTGTATCCTAAAGTAATCTATGGAATGAGCAGCAGAAATGACTGCTGCTCTCTTTGGAATTAAAAATGTTTAACTGATTTTTGTTTGTTTGTTTAATCTTGCTAGGGATTTAACCCAAGAGTACTTAACCACTGAGCCACATCCCCAGCCCTTTTTATTTTTAATTTTGAGATAAGATCCTGCTAAGTTGCTGAAGCTGACTTTGAATTTGTGATCATCTTGCCTCCACCTTCCAAGTTGGTGGGATTACAGGTTTGCTCCACTGTGGCTGGCATTACAGGCAATGCAAGCAATTCCTTGTTTTTAAACAGAGTAGAGTGCCCTCTAATGGCTAAAGCTTTTCTCTTAATTATTAGCAGTGTTTCTAAATGCCTAGAACTAGGTGAACAACTTAATCCAAAACATATTTAAATGTTAGAGTGAACTATCATCCTTAAAATACGTGTTCTCTCAGGACTTTGGCATTGTAGAAATTCTGTGTTCTGCTTCTAGGTTGTTCAAATCTAAGTTGTCACTAGGAATATTAGTTTATACCTATAATCTTGTATCTTTGTGTTGGGTGTGGGGGGTGCTGAGGCAGGAGGTTCACCAGATCAAGGCCAGCCTCTGCAACTTAGACCCTGTCTCAAAATAAAAAGGACTGGGGTAAAGCTCCCTTGGGTTCAATCCCCAGTACCCCCCCAAAAAAAATAATAATAATAATCTGAGGTGGTATTAAATGTTGGTCTCTTTGGGAAAGAGATTGATATTTATAAGAAAAGACAGAGGCTGTACTTTCTGGAATGTGTGTCAAGAATAAATGAATTCCTTTGTTCTTTCTAGCAAGAAGGGGATTATTTGTGTTATATTTGTAAAAGATTATTTTGCACTAAAATCAAACTTACAGGATTGACTCTTGAATTCTAGACTAACTTTGAATAATTGGACCTGCAGATTGACTACCCACCATTTGAAAAAAATTTTTACAATGAGCATGAGGAGATAACCAACCTCACTCCACAACAGTTAATAGATCTCCGGCATAAGCTCAATCTTCGGGTAAGACACTCATTTATCAAGTATTTTTATGTTAGGTTTGTATTCTTGCTTTTTCAAACTAATGACCTTGGATTTTTTTTTTCTAATGGTCTCTGAACTGCCTTTGCTAGAATAATAATTATATCGCTTGGGCTTACTTGATTTGATTGTTTTAGTCCTCCAGATGACCTTTTAGGATAGGACATTTTTTTCTTTCATCTATTCAGTCAACTTTATATGTACTGTCCTGTGTGGTATATCAAAGAATGATTAGAAAGCCTCCTTTTTAGGAAGAGGAAATAGGATTGCTAGATGTGAATAACATGAAGTCTTAGAATATTTTGAAATTATGATACACTTTTTAAGTCACATATTGTGTACCTTTTTTAAAAAGAAGAAATGAAGGGGCTGGGATTGTGGCTCAGTGGTAGAGCGCTCGCCTAGCACGGCGGGGCATGGGTTTGATCCTCAGTACCACATAAAAATAAAGGTACTTGTGTTGTGTCCATCTACACCTAAAAAATAAATATTTAAAAAAAAAAGAAGAAGAAGAAATGAAGACCTTGTAAAAATACATATGCACTACTTTCAGAATGAGATGGCTTTAATTGCTTACCAAAATGTTTTGGGTTGCTCATTGGTTATATTGTTTAGAGTCCTTCTCATGTTAGTTAATGAAACTTAATACACTCATCTACTTTGATGTGAATAACTTTCCAGTTCCTCTGCCTTATTGGTTGCTACATGAAAACTCCTGCTTTTCAAGAGGTGTATGTATGTGCTTGCGTACATGCACATGTGTGCGTATGCACATGTTTTTTTGTGTTTATTTTCCCAGAGATTAACAATCCTCCATAAAATCTTTTTTTTTTTGAATACTTATTTTTTTAGTTTTAGTTGGACACAATACCTTTATTTTACTTATTTTCATGTGGTGCTGAGGATCGAACCCAGGGCCTCACACGTGCTAGGCAAGTGCTCTACCGCTGAGCTACAACCCCAGCCCTCCATAAAATTTTTAATGAAATTCTTTTTGAAAATGTCAGCATCACTGGGGAAGTATTGAAAGGTTACCACTTTGGGAGACAAAATAGAGATAATAAACCCTGTTCTTGACCTGGGCATAGTTGTAACAGAGCTTGATAGTGGCTAAAACATCACTAGGGGATACAGTAACTCTTCTGGCAATATTTTTTGTAACCAGTGGGTATAGACTTGCCTTCATCTGAGTTTATATGTAATTTTTGTTTTGAGTAAATTTTATTGTTTTTTTTCCTCCTACCTGGTTAATATTTATGCAAAACTAGAAAAAAAATTCTTTTTTTTTTTTTTTTAACAATTCATTGAATGGGTTTTTGTTTTATTTTGTTTGAGATAATTTTTATTTAAAAGATTTTTAGGTACTTAGTCATTTAAAACCAAGTGACAGTTATCTCGAGTTGTTTATATGAAATCCTCATATTATTTGAGGTTTTGCCTTTTCAGTGCATACTTTTGGCTACAGATTTATGTTATCACTTTTTCATACTCAAGCTAAATGTTAGATCCAGGTAAGTGTTGTTGAACTTCAAATACTATTTATATTGTCGTACAAGTCATTCCTGGAGGTTGTCTCTATCTCTAGGTTTCTGGTGCTGCACCTCCTAGACCAGGAAGTAGTTTTGCTCATTTTGGATTTGATGAACAACTTATGCATCAGATTCGGAAATCTGAGTACACACAGCCCACTCCAATACAATGTCAGGTAAGTAAACATAATGAAAGAAAAATGAAGAAGAATGATATTTAGTGACTGTATTTAGTTGACAACAAAGTCAAAACAGTAAAATAATGTTTAAGGTAGAACTATATTGACATGGGTAGATGGTACAAATATTTCTTCTGACTTTGTCCTTAATTTTTCCTCTAATTAAAAGGGGGTGTGGGACATAAATAAAATCCAAGAGGATTTTTAAAACTTTTAAAAATTAAAGAGCAAGTGTGAATTATTCACCCCTCTAGGAAATTTTAAGTGGCTAAGAAATGTTCTTTTATATCTGATAAATACCTTGAAAACACGATATGAAGAAAATAATCAGTTCTACCTTAACAAAAAGATTTGTGGTGGACTGGAGTCGTGGCTCAGTTGGTAGAGCGCTTGCCTAGCATGTGGGAGGCACTAGGTTCGATTCTCAGCACCACATATAAGTAAATAAATAAAGGTCAATCAACAACTAAAAAAAAAAAAAGATTTGTGCATGGACAACTTGAGCACTAACAATGATTAGAATTGCTTTGTCCATTAGTTGAAAATTCTCATTTATTACTGAAAGATAATAGCTTCTGTTTCCCCTTCATATATGTGATTTACTTATTCCTAAACAATTGTCTGTACCTTCTAAAGGGGAGAACATTTTTAAAAATTTGAGCAGCTACTTCCATTATGAATTGCAATTTTGTATTTCTGCATGTCAAACAAAATGGAGTCAGTTATATTCCATAAATGGTAACTGAGCCACATGAAGAAAATGATGATTTTTTTCCAATAAATCAAGAAGCTTGTGGGAATGTCAGACTTTTTTCAGTGTTGGCAGTCAGTATGCATAGCCCAGGATATTTTTGTTTCTTTGGAAATAAATGTCATTAATGATCATTTGTCCTTTTTAAGGATTTCCTTCAGTTCATCTTTAAAATAGAAATTTTAGAGTGGATATACTTTACTTTTTCTCCAGGGTGTGCCTGTGGCATTAAGTGGTAGAGACATGATTGGTATTGCCAAAACAGGCAGTGGAAAAACTGCAGCCTTTATCTGGCCCATGTTGATTCATATAATGGACCAGAAGGAATTGGAACCAGGTGATGGACCAATTGCAGTGATTGTGTGTCCTACTAGGGAGCTTTGTCAGCAGGTATGTGCTTTGTATAGAATGCCTCCTTCCCAAAGTAGATTAGCAAAAGACTACCCAGTCAAGTGGATAGAATAACCAGGAAACTTTTTTTTTTTAAATTATGATAAGTACACACAAAATTAACCATTTTAGGAATATTTTAAGTGTACAATTTGGTGGCATTAAACACGTTCATACTGTTGTGCTACAAGTAGATACACCCTTTTTTACTGTTTTTAGAGGGGAAAAAGATATTACAATATGGGAATTGTCCAAGCTCACAATGTTTTTCTCTAAGTGTATTCATTTTTCTTGATAGAAAGGCAATTACAGAATCAGGAAGAAAAGTTAATTTAAAAAAAGAATAATCAAGGCAAGATTTTAGACAGCATGATTTTATGAATAAAATTTTAAGCCATGTTTCAAGTTTTCATTTTCTTTATTACATTCTGTGTTTTTCAGAACTCCCTCTTGGGTTGTGATAGAGGTATTTATTAGTGTCACAGTTTGTTAATATGTTATTAACAACTTTGTAGATCCATGCAGAATGTAAGCGGTTTGGGAAAGCATATAATCTTCGATCAGTGGCTGTGTATGGAGGAGGGAGCATGTGGGAGCAAGCCAAGGCCCTTCAGGAAGGGGCAGAGATTGTTGTGTGTACCCCAGTAAGTATATCATGTCTGAATGGCTTCTCGGCCTCTCTTCGTATGGAAAGCATGGTTAGTTTTGAAGGGAATTCTCCCCCAAATTGTGGTAAAGCAGGGTTGAGACTATCCTGATGAATGACAGCCTCTGGTTTTGGTTTAATTTTGATTGGTTGACTAAAACAGCAATCCATTAGGAATATCTGTAACATACAAATTAGCAGCTACAAGTTTCTCTCTATTTCAAATAGTTTTTCTTATGCTCTCCTAGGAAGTGGATCGTAGTAACTAAGATCTTCAAGAATCAGAAAGATACTCAGAATGGTCAGTTACTAAGATCTTCAAGAGTCAGAAAGATACTCAGAACTGCCTAGAGGATTGTGATTTAAACATTAAAACCCATCAATAAGGCTTTAAATCAGATAATTTCCAACTATCTTACAAAAATTGTTCTGGCCACAAAATATAAACTACATTTAGGTAAAGGAAGATTCTAATTGAGTTTTCAAAATGTCTGCCCTCTTGAACTAAAGTTCCAGGCTGTCAGACTATATTATCTATTATTATTTAAGACTTTGCCAGGCATGCAGTTTTGGAAAATTCTTGTGTCTGTAATTATATTTATTATTCACTTTGTGCATTTTATAGGGTCGACTGATTGATCATGTGAAGAAGAAAGCTACTAATCTTCAAAGAGTCTCTTACCTTGTATTTGATGAAGCAGATCGAATGTTTGATATGGGATTTGGTATGCCTTGAATACCAGTTTCTTCTATCTTCGTACTAGTTTTTTCCATTTTTCTAGATTTAGCCAATGATTTTCAGCATAAGAGAATCTAAAAATACTCCTTGCTTGGATTAGATTATAGAGTTATAACTAAGAGATAAACTGTTTTTTAGAGTTTTCTCAGGAGAAGTATGTTAGTCTTGATTGGGTGAAGGAAATTTGAAAGCAGCTTTGTATAGGGAGGAATATTTTCCATTATTTTTATTCATGTGCTGTTGATGTGGAAGTCAAGGTCTGTATTCTTGGGTAGGTGAATATCAAGTCCTTTGTTTTCCTATCCTTGATTTTTCTGACAGTGTAAACTTCTAAATAACCATCTTTGCTAATTGATATACCATGTAGCTCAGCTTCATGGAGGGAGAGTTTTTTGGAGTTTCATACTGAATGATATGGCTAAGAGTTTCAGTTTCTTAATTCTTACAACTTCTCATGAGGATTTTACTAAAATGACTTTTTTTGGGCCTCCTGAAATGTATTACAGGGTTGTAATATTAACTTTACTGTTGTTCTTCCAGAGTACCAGGTTCGATCCATAGCAAGTCATGTTCGTCCTGACAGACAGAGTATGTATGAAGCAGCTTTATCATAAATCACATTTATACTTAGAATGAACACCTATTTTTATAGACATAGTTATGGAAACAAAACCAACCATTTGTATACTGATTCAAGTTTTACAGAGCAATAATGGCCATTTATCTGAGCTGACAGAACTTTAGCAGTTGTAGGCTATAACTACCCATTTTCTTCAATGATAAAACCAAGATTCAGAAATTGAATGACTTGTCCTAGCTTGCACAGTATTATCAGTGAGTAGAAATTGCATAATATAGATCTGATTTGAAATCAGAAGCCTTTTTCCTCAATCGTTTCTTGACTGAAAAATGTAATAAAAAGTAAAATAAAGGAAAATCTTTTTTCTTTATTGAATCAGTTTCTAACTAAAAGTTAAGATGAAAAAACAAAACAAAACAAAAAACTGATTCTGGGTTTTTTGGTTTGGTTTGATTTGGATTTGTTTGGTACTGGGGATTGAGTCCAGGGATGGCTTAACCACTGAACAAGTCACTTCCCAGCCTTTTAAAATATTTTATTTAGAGACAGCATCTCACTGAATTGTTTAGGGCCTTGCTAAGTTGATGGGGCTGGCTTTGAACTCACTATCCTCCTGCCTTAGCCTCCCGAGCCACTGAGATTATAGGCATGTGCTGCTTCACCTGGCAAAGCTGAGTAATTCTGAATATTAAGGAAGCTTAGTGGGTATTCAGTAAAATCGTACTGTTTCTTTAACAGAATTTACTTTACTTTTTAGCTCTCTTATTCAGTGCAACTTTTCGGAAAAAGATTGAAAAACTGGCGAGAGATATCCTAATTGACCCTATTCGAGTGGTGCAGGGAGATATTGGAGAGGTAACCTTAAGCTAGGCTGGATGGGACTCTAGTGGGTTATTTCTTATATTATGGAGACATAAAATTGATTCTTCACTATGGAGATTTTGAAAATTAATGCATATTTATAGATGAGGCAACATGTTTTAGATTTGCTTTAAAATACATAGAAGTAGTAGTTGAAATAAGATTGGCAAAATGTTGATAATTGTTGAAGAAGCTCAGTGACAGGTACATGGGAGTTGATTCTGTTCATTTTGCTTTTTTTGAATGTTAAAAAAATTCATAATAAGGGCTAGGGATATAGCTCAGTTGATAGAGTGCTTGCCTCACATGCATAAGGCCCTGGGTTCAATCCCCAGCACCATACAAAAAAAATTCATAACAAAACTTTTTAGAAAAAGCTTTTAAAGAAACAAAAAGGTCTACCTGAAAGACTATCAGTGAGTTATGATAGAACTGACATTTTAAATGATTGTGTGAAGAAGTCTGTATAGGATGTAGTGGGATGTCTTTTAGGGCCTGGTGTAAATAAATTACTGTTTGATTTCTTACCTATACACATGGCCTATGTGAAAAATTTCTCTGGATTGGATTTCATAATTCAGTTAAGCTGCTCAGAGAATTCCTTAAGTTGCTTGTCATGTTTTTGGTTTGTATTAAAAAATTGTGGGTGTGGGTATATCATATGTATATATAATATGGGTTTTTTGTTGTTGTTGTTGTTTTTCTTGGTACTGGGGATTTAACCCATGGGTGCTTTACCACTGAGCTACATCCTCACTCTTTTTATTTTATTTTATTTTGAGACAGGATCTCACTGAGTTGCTGAGGGCCTTGCTAATTAAGTTACCAAGGCTGGCCTTGAACTTATTATAATCCTCCTATCTCCCAAATTTCTGGGATTACAGATGTGTGCCACTTCACCTGGCAATTTAAAATATATTTTGAATAATATTACACAATAATTGTACATATTTATGGGGTACAGCATATTTCAGCATGTATACACACAAATACACGATATATTGAATACAGATCAAGGTAATTGGTATTTCCATTCCCTCGAACATTTTACATTTTACCATTTCTTTTACTTTGGAAGCATTCAAAATTTTCTCCACTAGTTTTTTTGAAATACATTTTTAGTTGTCAACCAATTATTTCTTGCTGTGTTTATTATTCAAGAAATTTTTAGTGTAGTTGATATTTTGACATTGTCCAATTTTCATTTTTGATTGCCTTCTATGTATATGTATGAATGGTGCTAGGAATAGTGAGTGGGAGGGATCCAGAAGAACTCTCTTCGTTAGGAACAATCAAAATAGGTATATGAAAAAGTATTGCCAAGAATTAGGACATACAACCTAGATAGTATGTGTACATAGAGGGAGAGAAGTATAGGATGATTTATAAAGAGAGGTAACTTTTTTTTTTAAGAGAATTTCTTGATTATTTGATTTTATTTTTTTAAATACACAACAGCAGAATGAATTATAATTCTTATTACACATATAGAGCACAATTTTTCATATCTTTTTATATAATATAAAGTATGTTCACGCCAATTCCGTGTCTTTATACATGTACTTTTTTTGCATTACAATTCTTATTATACATATATACCACAATTTTTCATATCTCTGTTTGTATACAAAGTAGGTTGACACCCAATTCGTGTCTTCATACATGTACTTTGGATAATGATGTCCATCACATTCCATCATCCTTGCTTATCCCCTGCATCCTTCCTTTCCCTCCCACCCCTCTTCCCTGTCTAGAAGTCATCTATTCCTCCCATGCTCCCCTTCCCTATCCCAGTATGAGTCAGCCTCCTTACAGAGAAAACATTCGGCATTTGTTTTGGGGGGATTGGCTAAGTTCACTTAGCATTATCTTCTGAGAGGTATCTCTTAAGCTGTACTTGATATGCTTAAGGAAGGACCCAGAGAGAACAGGGATCATTCAGGATTCTTCAGATGCAGACAACAATATCACAATCACCTATTTTATTTCTTCTTCCCAGGCAAATGAAGATGTGACACAGATTGTGGAGATTCTCCATTCTGGGCCTAGTAAATGGAACTGGCTTACCCGGCGTCTGGTGGAGTTTACTTCTTCCGGGAGTGTCCTCCTGTTTGTTACTAAAAAAGCTAATGCCGAAGAGCTAGCCAATAACCTTAAGCAGGAGGGTCATAATCTTGGGTTGCTTCATGGGGACATGGATCAGAGTGAAAGAAACAAGGTCATTTCCGACTTTAAGAAAAAGGACATCCCAGTCCTAGTAGCCACAGATGTTGCAGGTAGAGTATAAATTTCAAAGTAACTATAACCCACTTCTTCTGTTGTGAGACCCATATTCATGAGCAGGCTGAAAAACTCCAGTAGCCTGGCTGATTTCACCCCACAGTGCAGCAGTTTAGTACAGTGATAACAACCTGGAGTTTGGGATACCACTTTTCCCTTAATGTTTCTCTCAGAACAGAGTATCGCTACAGCTAGAAGACACCTGGGAAAAAAAGGTTGTTCCCTTATTGTGTGTCTAAATATGGTAGGTGTCTTACATTGATTGTTATTAGTTGGGCATACTTCAGTCAAGATCAGAAAAGTAGCCAAGTGCAGAGGTGCACCCCTGTAATCTCAGCTGCTTGGGAGGATATCACAGGATCTCAAATTCAAAGCCAGCCTCAGCAACTTATCAACTCAGCCTAAGCAACTCAATGAGACACTTGTCTCTAAATAAAACATAAAACAGGCTGGGGATGTGGTTCAGTGGTTAATTACCCCCAAGTTCAATATTCAATCCCTAGTACAAAAAAAAAAAAAAAAAATCAGAAAAGTTTTTGGAGTTTTGGGGGACTGAGGGAAGTGGGGCAGGGGGCAGGGTGTACCAGGGATTGAATCCAAGGGCGTTTAACCACTCAGCAGCCACATTCCCAGCACTTTTTTAAATTTTTGTTTTGAGACAGAGTCTCACTTCTTAGCTTAGAACCTTGTTAAATTGCTGAGACTGGTCTCAAATTTGCAGTCCTACCTCAGCCTCCCAAGCCACAGCAATTACAGGCATGCACCACCACACCCAGCTGGAATGTGATTTTTTATTTTGTTCTGCTGTTTTATTAGCTACCCTAAAAACTGGTATTTTTCTCTCAGGAGAGAAAATGCTCAGCTTTAACACAGATTTGATCCTGGGTACAGTGGCATGTGCCTGTAGTCTCAGCTACTCTGCAGGCAGGAGAATTGTGAGTTTGAGGCCAGTCTAGGCAACATAGTGAGACCCTATCTTCAAGAAACACATTTCATACATGTATGAAGACATGAATTGGTGTAACATACTTTATATTCAAACAGAGATATGAAAAATTGTGCTCTGTATGTGTAATAAGAATTATAATGCTTTCCACTATCATGTATTTAAAAATAAAACCAATTAAAAAAAAAGAAAGAAACACATTCCATGTCAGTTTGTTTACATAGTTCAGATAAAGGAGAGAGGCTTTGGCAATTTATTGATGGCAAGCGATAAGCCATTGCATTAGTGGCCCAGCATCATAGAATCTGTGGGGGTGATATTTGTTCTAGAAGGTAACTTATGTGCCTATATTGCAGCTCACCAGACTCATACACTCTGCCTAAATAAGGGAAATTAGTTAGTTTGATCTTCTGGCTCCAGGTAAAGAATATAAGAATTTGATTGCTTTTTATTTCAGCCCGTGGTCTGGACATTCCTTCAATTAAGACTGTCATTAACTATGATGTGGCACGAGACATTGATACCCATACTCACAGGATTGGCCGCACAGGAAGAGCCGGTGAGAAAGGTGTAGCCTATACCCTGTTGACCCCTAAGGACAGCAATTTTGCTGGTGACCTTGTGCGGAACTTGGAAGGAGCCAATCAGCATGTTTCCAAGGAACTTCTGGACCTGGCAATGCAGGTGAGGGGATAGGCACACTAAAGATTGCCTCAGGTTATACAGCTAAGTTATATTTCAGCAGGCAAGGAAAATAACATGGACAATTGACAAGAAAATGGGTTACAAGGTACAGATTGGAATTATGGGATATTAAAATTCATCTGGTCTATCCACTCATCCTCTCATTTTAACAATGTCTGTGTTGAAAAGCTACTCCTTGCTTTGTGCTAAAATCTGTCCTTGTAATTTCTACCTGTTTACCCCATGGCACGCTTATGAACAGTATCTGCTTTCTTAATGCTGCCTTCACCCCTAAAAAAGGCGGGGGCTTCTCTTTTGGAGACCTAAAAATGAGTGGTGTTTTTAAGAAAATAATTGTGTGGTGCTTCTAAAGTGTTCCTTACAAACTGAGATCTCAGACCTTTGACTACATGTTGATTGCCCTCTTCCAGAGATGCCTCAGTCTAAAACCAAGTGAGTCATTCTACCAAATCAAATGAGGCATCTTAATGCAATTCCCAAATTACAGAGCAAATTCTGATATTGGAAACTGTTTTTAAATCTATGTTAGATTCATGGACCAGCCCATAGCTGTGTCAGCCTATAGGTAGTGTACCTGTAGGGTGGCACTACCTGCATTTCTAATCCTAGAATAAAGGATAGAGGAGACGAATAATACTTCCTCCTCATTTCCTTGGTGGAAGAGAGCCAATGCTAAACTAAAAATTTGAACTGGATACATTTTGTCTTTGGTGCTTTCTTAACATTTCGTTTTGTATTTCATGTTCTCTCTGTTTAGCACTTTTCCCAGTCCTGGCTACCTCTCAAGTACTTTTCTTTTTTAATAATATATGAATGTCAGATAAAGCTTTAACTTCCCATAGGTGTTTGTATTCTTAAGATAATGTGAATAAATCTAGTGAACAGTTTTTAGGCTGTGGTCAAGTTCAATGAAAACTTTTAAGACACTGGGTAAATAAAATTTTCAGTTATGGGGTTTCTAGTCCTTCCTGAGAGTCTGTTCCTAGGGTTTACTCTAATAAGCCAAATGAGCCTGGCATTTTTTTTTTTTTTTTTTTTTTCTCTGAACCAACCAGTTCTTTAAAGTTAAGTGGCCAAAATGGCTACTCTGTCTTTTAAAACTTACCTAATCGCTTCCCTTCCCTCAGAAGGAGGCCTTGATGGAAGGACTAATAAAGGAAGCCTTAGATATAAATGTGCATCTAAACCTCCAACAAATTTGGTGGATTAAACTACTGAAAACATCCAGGTTGTGGGTTCTATGAATAGTTTCTTCCTTGCCATAAATAAATTGGCAAATAGTTCTTACCTCCCCTTAATTTTCCTCTTTGACCTTGTCTTCTTCCTCTGGGCTTTTCTCCCTCTGCTGGCTTAACCTTGAATTGTGTTCAATGCAGAATGCTTGGTTTCGGAAATCCCGCTTCAAAGGAGGAAAAGGCAAAAAGCTGAACATTGGTGGAGGAGGCCTAGGCTATAGGGAGCGACCTGGCCTAGGCTCTGAGAACACGGTGAGTTCAGACTGTGGTAGTGCTCTTAGAGTCAGTCCATGTCTTAAATGATGGTAGGACTTTTCTGATCTACCTAAAAAAGCCCCAGAGTTTGGGGCTGGAGCTGCGGCTCAGTGGTAGAGTGCTTGCCTAGCATGTGTGAGGCACTGGTTTCGACTCTCAGCTCTGCATATAAATAAATAAAATAAGGATCCAATGACAACTAAACAATATTTGGGGGGGGGGGGGACCCAGAGTTCAAAATCTTGCCTGGCAGGTAGCATCTATTTAATCTACTGATTGAAGTAAATGCAGTGCTGGCTCATGAAGAAGCATCTATGTGTACTTGGCTGACCAGTTTTGCTCAGGAAATTAGTATAGATTTGTAGTGGTTCTCAGATTATAACCCCTGGACTAGCAGAACATAGACTAATCTCCCACCACAGACTTGGTGACTCAAATTCTTGAGGTGGGGACCACCAGTCTCTCTTTATAAGCCCCCCAACAATGACCTATAGCCTGCTGTTAAAAACATTGCCAGAGAGTGTATAATCTCTAGCTCTATCTTGTCAGGAATGATCATACACTCTTTGTTGTTTCTCCTCTCTCCACCACCACCCCTCCCAGATAAGGGTCTTGCAGTGTTGCCCAGGCTGGTGTCCAGCTCAAGGGTTCAAGTGTTCATATTGCCTTAACCTCCCAAGTAGCTGAGTCTACAGGCAGGTGCCACTATACCTGGCTTATGCTTTGTTTCATTTTGTTAGAATTTCTGAGACAGGGTCTTGCTAAGTTACCTAGGCTGACCTTGAACTGGTAGGCTCAAGCAGTTCTTCCACCCCAGCCCCTGTAGTGGACAGGACTCTAGATGTGCACCAGTAGACTTGGCTTCTGCTTGATTTATGTCTTGTTGATTCCTAAGCCATGGAAGAAAGTTGCCAGTATACTTCTAGAACATTATAGCTAACTTGGCATCTTTGGTATATAAATACTCTGTTCCCACAGTATAATAATGATATTGCAAATAATAGTGATAGCTAATAGTTACTGAGCCTTTGTCTGTGCCAGGGCCATTCCAAGTATTAATCTTCAACCCAGTGTAAAAATACAGATACTAAAACTGAGGTGTCCAAAGTTACACACTGGTAAGTATTGAAGTAGAAATTCAGACTTAATGGTCTTGATTCAGAGCATAAACATTGTACAGTATGCTGTACTGGTGGCTTTTCATCTTTAACATTTATTTTATTTAATTGAATGTTGTGTAAACAATTCATGGTCGGGCTGGGGCTATAGCTCAGTGGTAGAGCATTTGCCTCCAATGCATGAGGCACTGGGTTCAATCCTCAGCACCACATAAAAATTAATAAATAAAACAGATATTGTGTTCATCTATAACTAAAAAAATATATTAAATAAAAATTCATGGTCAATTTTGGGCATAATTAATCTGATGGAATTTTTTTCTTTTTTTTTTTTTTTGGCGGCGCTGGGGATTGAACGCAGGGCCTTGTATATGTGAGGCAAGCACTCTATCAACTGAGCTATATCCCCAGCCCTCTGATGGGCATTTGTAGAAATAGAATTACTGGGTTGAAGGGCACGAACATTTTTAAATGGCTTTTTGTTACTGCATCTTTTCTTACAAAGTGTTAAGTAATTTAAAAAATATCCAGTTCCCATTCCAGTCTGTGGCAGTTGGCTCTTCCACCTATTTTTCCACCTATTTCTCATGGATACATTTATTTTTTAGGACCGAGGAAATAACAACAATGTAATGAGCAATTATGAGGCCTATAAGCCTTCCACAGGAGCCATGGGAGATCGGCTGACAGCAATGAAAGCAGCTTTTCAGGTCTGAAATAAACATTTTGTTAAAATAGCTTTCAGTAGTAACTTGTGAGCAGTGATGAGGGGGCTGGTCTTCCTGAGGGTAGTAGATGAGCTGATAAAGTTCATGTACAATAAGGCCTTTTCATTGCTTGGGTTGCACATTAAACTAACAGTACCTTACCTGGGGATCTACATACAGAGCAAAACCCTTTGTGCTGGTCATCTGTATCTGTCCTAGCCAGAGTCTGGGACTATTGTACTACAGCAGTATTTTTCCTACAACCTGTGATGTTACCCACCTCCAAGACTTTCCCAGTCTAGTTCAGAGTAATTGCCATGTTCTTGGCTAAAACCAGTTTGATGCTGTTCATCACTCTACACATTTTTTTCTTCTCTTTAAAATGTAGTCTCACTATGTTGCCCAGACTGGTCTCAAAATTCATGAGATCAAGTGAGCCTCCCTAGTAGCTGGGATCACAGGCATGTGTCACCATGCTCAACTTTCTGATTAACTGGCTGGGCTTTAATTTTAATCTACAGATTAATCTGTACCAGACTGATGGTTCCAGTTTGGGCCCATGATTGTTTTTCTGTTTTTCACTAATAGAGGGATTCAGAAACCCTTGTTTAGGAATCTAGGAATTATTATTCAGATTTGAGAAACAATGATACATAGTGCACATATTGTCACATCAACAAGGTCTATAGCCACATTTTACATAATTAAGTAGAAGCTAAATAATAGCCTTCTATCCATTCAAATTAGGTTTTGCTGTCAAACTTTCTTTTTTGGTATTGGGGATTGAACCTTGGGGTGCTTTACCAATGAGCTACATCCTCAGTCCTTTTTAAGACAGGGTCTCCCTAAGTTTCTGAAGCTGGACTCAAATTTGCAGTTCTCCTGCCTCAGCTTCTCAAGTAATCAGGATTGTGAGTATGGTGCTAAGGATTAAACAAACCCATGGTGTTGCACATTGCACATTCTAGATCTACTTCCCATCTGCATTCCCAGTGCATTGCTGTGAAACTTTTTCAAAAATGTTTTGTTTTTTGAACTTGTGGTATTTTTGAATTGTAAATAGCAGACTGCAGACCATAAATATATTGAATTACTATACACGGGCTTTATTCTAACCTGTCAGGCAATAAGTGTTGATACATTGAGGTCCATCTATCCACAAAAATCTGTTTTCCTTTACAGCACAAGATCAAAAGGGCCTGTGCTATGGGGGCCATCAGGATACTAAAGTCATAGAGCTTGGATAGCTAATTTCTGTGTGATTATGACCAAATTTATATGTATACTCATTTCTTGAATTTGTTAACATAACTACTACTGCTGTCTTTCTTTCAGTCACAGTACAAGAGTCACTTTGTTGCAGCCAGTTTAAGTAATCAGAAGGCTGGAAGCTCTGCTGCTGGGGCAAGTGGATGGACTAGTGCAGGGAGCTTGAATTCTGTTCCAACTAATTCAGCACAGCAGGGCCATAATAGTCCTGACAACCCCATCACCAGTGCCGCCACCAAGAGCATCCCAGGCTTTGGCAATACAGGGAACATCACCAGTGCTCCAGTGACCTACCCTTCTGTCGGAGCCCAGGCAGTCAACAACACAGCTTCAGGAAATAACAGCAGAGAAGGAATTGGGGGTGGCAATGGGAAGCGAGAGAGATATACTGAGAATCGGGGTGGTGGCCGCCATAGCCATGGAGAGAGTGGCAATCGGCATGGTGATAGTCCACGGCACGGAGATGGTGGTCGACATGGAGATGGATACCGCTACCCAGAAAGTAGCAGCAGCCGCCATACTGACAGCCATCGGCATGGGGAGAACAGGCATGGAGGAAGTACAGGCCGGCATGGGGAAAGCCGGGGTGCAAATGATGGTCGGAATGGAGAAAGCAGGAAAGAAGGTTGTAATCGTGAAAGCAAGGTGGACCCCAAGGTGGACAGCAGCAAGATGGACAAGATGGACAGCAAGACAGATAAGACAGCGGATGGTTTTGCTGTCCCTGAGCCACCCAAACGCAAGAAAAGTAGATGGGACAGTTAGAACATATGTGCTATAGCGTGAAATCAGTTGTCTTTAATTTTATTTTTAGAGATTTTGGTAACTAGGTGTCTCAGGGCTGCATTGGGGCCCAAGGTGTAAGGACCCCTGCCCTTAGTGGAGAGCAGGAGGGCAGAGACATTACACCTTCATCTGAATGATTGTTCAGATGCTTTCTTGGGAAGCTATTTTGGTCCCAGCAAGCAGCAAGAGCTGGGTAGCTTCTGTTGGCTCTGGGTGAGTTTCATGAGGGTAAGTGGAGGGTACTTCCAGAGAAAAGGGCCTTGTAGGGCACAAAACTCACTCTAAGTTTATATTATAAGTAGCTTCTATTTTTTACTAAAATGTCACCTTATAAACATCTATAAATTGAATTTCTTTTTCTTAGCTATGTGGCCAGGCAGTCCCCTTTTTAGGAGTTGGTATCTGCAAACCTAATCCATTGAGCTGTTAGGGATGTTTGGGAAGCAATTTGGTGCTTTCAGACATTCACAGGGAAGGGAGATGCCTAATTCCAAACAAGAGTTGACTCTCAGGTCCCCTAGCGAGGTTTGTATCCAGCCCTGAGACATGTAGGAAGAGGCAGCCTTCCAGACCTAGGCTTTTGAGATTTCCAGAGATACTATGATTGAAAAGAAGTGATTACTCCTGGAAAGGGTTCCAGGAATGCTCCAGGTCTGAAGCGTTGTTTTAAAAAAAAAAAAAAAAAACCAACAGCTTTTGAAGTGTCTTCTTCTATTTCATTGTATTTTTTTTTTTTAACTTGCCCCAATGGTAGAGATGTCTTTTGCTGAAATGATTGATGATTTTTGTTCTATCTTGTTTATAAAAGGAAAAGAAATATACAAACTTTGAATTTTGTGACTTTGTGAAGGTTTCTTTAAGATGTGCATTCCTCTCTGCTTGCTCTCTAGTAAATGTTTTACTACTGGGACCTATGGATTGTCTGTCATTTCTACTTTAAAATAGTTGGTACCTATTAAATTATGATTTGACACAGTAGATGGTGGGAACACTCAGATGTGGGAATGTATTTATTAAATCGTCAGAAAAGGTATCTGTGCTATCATTTTGGTTTTTATTCAGAAGACTCAAGAAGCCCACTTGCCCAAGAATAGGCTATAACAAACATGGCCAATGCTAAAATTCCTTAAGATTTAATGATCTGACTCTTCATTCAGCACCATGCAGGAGTATGGGGTCTGAGGGACCATCCTCCAACCATAATGACATCATCTTGTAGCTCCACCTCCCAGCCTACTCAGTCAACTATGATGTGAGCAGCACCATATCTTCCCTTAGTTTTATAATAGCACCATATCTTCCCTTAGTTTTATAATCTTCCCAGAAGGAGATAGCTCTCACTTCCGCTTCTGTTTTTTCTTCTGGTCCTTACGTTGTTGTGCTCGCTGATCCTTCTTCATCCTGGAGTCCACCACCTTAAAATGACCTCTAACTCCAGCTGGCCGCCTCACCTTGCGGCCCACACCTTTTTTAGCTACAACATAGGTGACTTGGCGTTTCTCCTTGCCAAGCCCAGCCTTCTTGTAGAGACTACAAAGGGGAAAGCAGATGAGTTAGAGGTCTGATTTCTGCTGTTCTTTTACCCTAATGTGCCTCTATGCATATACTCTCCTCAATTACCTTCTTAGCTGTGCCACCTTCTCTCGTTCTGAGATGTCCACTGTGTTCACCACAGCTTCTGCCTTCTTCTTAGTTTGCTCCAGCTTCTTCAGCATCTGGGAGGGAGCCTCAGTCAGGTGACCTCTCTTCCCATATTCTATCCACACCTAACTCCAGGCAGCCCCTACCACTTACCCTCCGTTTCTTTCTAGCCTTGGCCTCAGCCACTTTCTTGATAGGACGTGCATTAATTTCCCGCCAGCGTTTCCGGTAATACTCCACTTCCTTCTTATCGATAGGCAGTTGTCTTATCCGGTGCTGCTTCTCTTCCTGTACAAACCACTCTGGAAGCTCCTCCTCATCTTCATTAAATGTGTACCTACGTGGAACAGACATCAGTCCACCAACCAACCACTCCAGGCTTCTTTAGGAAGAAATCACCCATATAACCAACTACACCTGATGATTTTCTGTCCCCCTTACCGGTTGAAGGAGTTGTCTATAAGGTCTCTCTTGGCCTTTTTGGAAGAGGCAATTACAGCACCTAGAGCAAGGCCTTCAGGATCTAGAATCCGATGTTTCACTAGAGGAAAGGACAAAAGTCAAACCCTGATTCCCAACATAGATTCCCACTGGTCTCATTCCACTCTGTATAAAGCTCTCACCTGGGTCCTCGATAGGCACTACCTCAAACCCGTCGTCATCAGGCTTAGATCTCCGGCTTCGCTTTTTACCATGGGAAGACTCCCAGCTGTGGAAGATGAAAGGATTATATTCTACCCTCTCCTGTGCCGTGCAGACTGCACTGTGCCTCATCATTGCTTCCTACTTTAAGCCACTTAAAAGAACTTCGCAGGAATTCAGGTTGTGCCCTAGGCCAATTAAGTCAGAAACATGTATTTTAAAGCTCCCTAAATATAGCCAACGTTATAGGGAATGCCCATACTAGAGAAATGACCCATACTACTGCTTCCTCTTCATCCAGTTTCCCATCAGCTGTACCCACTCACCTCTCTTCATCCTCGCTGCTACTGCTATCACTCTCTGAGCTGCCATCTCTTTCTTCCCCTCCAGGATGAGTGGCACTTTTTGTTCCGGAGGGAGCCTCTATCCTCTTAGGGATCTCATCCTGGCACTGAGGAGACTTCCTCTCAGTCTTTAAACTGGAAGGTGGTGGTGGCTGCTGGTTTCTTTGCTGCTGCCCCTTCCGGCGGCTCTCATATAATAATTGGGCCTGACTGATTTCCAGGGCCTCATCAGCATCATCCTCAATCCCACTGAAGCCATCCTGTGGTACAAGAAATTTTCAACTCCCTTTATCCCTGGGAATTCCAGTGTCCCATCAGCCTTGCTCCCAGCTTCCTCTTACCTTTGAGAACCACAAATTGGCTTGTTCTTCCTGCAGCACTGTCTTTTCCTCCAGTGGTACCAACAGTGGATTTTCTTCTTCCACCTCCTCCTCTTTATCATTATCTACTTGGGTAAACCGCACACTGCAGACCCCAAAAAAAGTTGGGGGACGCTTAGTACCCCCACGTGGACTCTGCCTCAGAAGTTGAGCTAAGGGTGGTGGCACTTCCTTTGGCGCGCGCGCACACACACACACACCCCTTACCTCTTTTGGTCCTTTAGACCTTGATGTCTACTGACTCCTGCCAACTCCTCTGAATCCATATCACTGTCCAGAGATGCATCATCATCATCATCGTCCTCAGCATCTGACACATAGATGTCATCTCTTGGCAAATCAGCCAGAAATGTGTCTGCAGCACTCATGTCACCTTGTGTTACTTCCTCTAACAACTAAAGAAAAACAGATCAAATATTCAAGGAAACCTACTGTGTTTTCTCATATCCAATATCTTAAGTTCATCCTCAGCAACACTAGGAATATAAATACATGATCTTTCACAGACAGGGCAGCTATACCCCTGGAATATGAGTGGCTTGTCTAAAACATCCCACTCAGGTCCAGTCCCACTTACTGGTTTAAAAAAATCACTCTTCCAGAATCCAGTGGCACACAATTCTAGCAACCTGGGTGGCTGAAGCAGGAGGATCACAAGTTCCAGGCTAGTCTGGTCAACTTAGAAAGACCCTAACTCAAAAGGGCTGGGGATATAGCTCTGTGGTAGAGCACCCCTAAGTTAAGTCCCAGTATTGCCAAAAAAAACCAAGGGGCTGGGGTTGTGGCTCTTCGGTAGAGTGATTGTCTAGCATGTGTGAGGCACTGGGATTGATTCTCAGCACCACACTTAAATAAAGGTCCATCAGCAATAAAATATTTTTTTTTAATTCCTCTCAGAAAGCACCTGAATTACTTGAGAAAACATCTATACTTTGATTCCACTGAGAAAAAAAAGCAGCCCAGACAACCTGTCTGTTTCACTTCAAACATCAGAACCTCAATCTTTTGTGTGGTACTGCGATTGAACCTGAGGCACTCAATCACTCGCCTATGTCCCCAGTCCTTTTTAGGGTCTTGTTAAGTTACCCACACTGGCCTGGAACTTGGCAACCCTCCTGCCTCAGCCTCTTAAGTAGCTAGGATTACAGATATGTACCACAACACCAAAATCTATTTTAATCATGGCAAAGAGCTATTATTTCTTCAGTGTTCACCACAACAGGGACTGCACCCAACGATGTTTTTAAAAAATTTCTCATAAAAACACTTAACATATTCTACTACTGTTGTACAGATGAGAAAACTGAGGCAGAAAAAAGGTAAATGGGAATGAGCTCAGAGTCACACAGTTCAAGTGGTAGATCTGGATCTGAGACTAAGCCTGTGTCTGCTCTAGGGCCACCAGGCTCTACTGTCTTTCCTAGGCAATAAAGATGGTCTGTATTGTGTCATTCCCACACAGAAGTCACAAAAACTTGTTTGGCTTGTGACAGTTTTTAATAGGAAAAAGCTTGTTCCTCAGTGCATGACCCAACAGCTTAACATGAGGTACTAACTTGGTAACAAGGAACTAAAAAACATTGCTTCCTGCTAAAGGACACCCTGTTTTCACTTGTGCTGGTAACCAGATGCCCTGGCTGCATCTAATATAACCTGAACTTGTGGTCTTAGTATTCTCATTCCCGAATCATAAATCTATAACACACAAATCTTCCTCATTCATCACTGTTTCTTTTTGGCCTTTGTGTTCAGATGGCTCTTATTTTATCTCCAGTCTCCCCACTGCCTGCCAATTCTTTTTACAGATGAAGTCAGCAACCAAAGCTCATGATAATTCAGCACACTTAACCCAATCCTCCCACCTCCAGGTACCCAAACTGACCACTGTTTCCTCAATCTCTACCTTCAACCCCACCTCACCTGGTGACCCCGAATGGTGCGCAGGGAGAACATGCCTGTCTCCCCCTCATCCGCAATGGAAACCCCAGGCAGATCCATCTTCAGTTCTACTCGTTCCCGCTGCTTTCTCTGCTCACGTAGCAACTTCTTTTTCTTCCTGAAGGGATGGGTTGAGGGACTAAACCTGCTGGGCTCTGAAGATTCCCCATCCATGCCTTCCATTCTACTACCTTCAGGCACTGAGGAACTGTGTATTGGATTTCCCCTCACCTCCTTAATTCTGCTACCTCCTGGGCTTTCATCTCCGCCAGGGTTTGGTTTAGTTGCTCCTCTTCTTCCTCCTCCTTGGAAGGCTGCTTTGTGGTTCCACCTGTTGACTCCTCCTCTTCCTCACCTTCCTCCTCCTCTCCTGAGCTGAGACTGACAAAGCAGTCCAAGGAGTTTGGTTATTTTGCCAGAAACTTCCTTCAACACCCAGTTTAGCTATCTCAATTTAGTTCCCACCTTACCTGAGGTCTAGTGCCTTTGCTTGCTCTTTTAGCTTCTTGGCCACATATCGTCGAAGTTTTGTTCTCCAGTTCAGTAGTGACCTGCCCCAGAAATATATTAGCATCTCTTCCTTTGTCCTTGTCCCCTCTTCTATTTTCAGCCCATGGTTTAATTTTTAGGTTTCAGCCACACAAATGCTAAAGCTCAGGTCTCAATCACTAACTTCCAGCAAAAGAGTACACTTTTCCCAGAAATCCAATGTCATGGTTTCAAAGAAAAGACCTTTTCTTGTCCTCAGGGCTCCTGGTCCCAATGCCCACTGTACTGCATACCTGAGCTCCTTGCGCCCCAGCACTCTGATGTCCTGACAGCATGCCTGTATGTCTTCAGTGGTGGCTGGATGCTGTGCCAATTCTTCATCATTTATTGAAATCTATTTGGAAAGAAAAGGAGTCAAGGGAGATTTTCAGGTCCTGTGACCAGAGCTCCCTTACATTCCTGGAGTCTGAAAACTCACTTCGCTGGCCTTGGAGAGGAAGTCAACAGGGTTGGCAGCTCGCAAGAAGTCAGTGACTGAAGTGCGGTGATAAAGAGTAAGGTCACCCTCAGCATAGCCTTCAGCCTTATGGAGAGACAAATGGGTGAGCAGTCACTTCTGAGCTATCTGAATGACCCAGAGGGGCACAGCCTCCCCAGAGTTCCAGGACCTTTGGCCCCCACCCCAAACATACCTTTGGCTTCTTCTTGGACACCAACTCAGTAACAGTCTTAGCTTGAACTTCAACCTCCTTGAAGGCAAACTTGGGATCGAAGAATTTACTGTCAACCTTGTCAGGAGCCAGAAATCCTAAAATAGTTAAGACATATTTCAAAATGTGGTTTGGAGCTGGGTGTAGTGGTGTACTCCTGTAATCCCAGGGACTCAGAAGGCTGAGGCAGGAGGATAATGAGTTCAAAGCCAGCCTCAGCAAAACTTGGTGGGAACTTAGCAACTCGGAAAGACCCTGACTCTAAATAAGATACAAAACAGAGCTGGGAATGTGGCTCCGTAGTTCAGCGCCCCTAGGTTCAATTCCTGGTACCAAAACAACACAAAATGCGGTTTGGCAGTTAGAAGGCTGGATCAAGATAAAGAAGGAAATAATACTCACCCTGGCAGACTACAAAGATTTCTGCAGATTCATGGCGAGAGGCTTGGGGTTTTGTGGCCTGGACCCGGCAGAACAGCTGCTGGAATATCCACAGCAAGGGCTGATAATCTCGAGAACGAAAAACCTTTGTGATGAAGCAACCACCACGAGCCAAAAAATCACAAGCCAGACGTAGAGCCATCAGTGTCAAGTGGGCTATAGAACAGAGACAGTCAATGAGGACCCATGTGGCCTGCAGGCATACCACCTCCACCTCCACTCTCCTCTCCAAGCCCACACACCCTGCACCTTGTGAGTAAGCATCATGGACCCAGCTGGCCCCAACATTGGGGGCCCCATCATTGAGTACAACATCAACCTTCCAAGTCTTCAGCTCCTTCCTCAGGGCCTACAGAGAAGCAAAGGGATTATGGCATCAGAAACACAGAAATGGCTAAGAATACATTTCCCAGTTTACTATCTATATCATCCAGTTATTTACTGAGTGGCCTCCATGGCCCAGATCCTGGGCCAGACACTGGGGAATACAACAGGGAACAAAACTTATACATCTCCATCTTTATGAAAATTGAAGTACAATAGTACACTGGAAAGCACTTCACTAAAGTCTCTGCCCTTCCCCCAATTCCAATCACCTTCATCCCTGACTCTTTAAGATTGAGGTGCACACTGGGATTCTCATGGGCCTGTCAGAGATGTCATGCAGACACTTGCTCACAGTACAATAAACAGGAAAAAAAAAATGCCTTTAGGGTGACTTGAAGGATGTGCATACTTGCATATAAAGGGACAGGGAGAGAGAGATTCCTATTACCTGCCTACATCGTTCTGTAGTGATGTCCTCCTGGAGAGTCACCACATTGGGGAGAGGCTTGATTGGAACCAAGTCCACTCCTGGGAGAAATCAGATCAGAGTACTCTAAAGGGCTGCCTCAAGCAAGTAGTGGTACCTCATACACATCCCCTAAAATACCAGGAGAATCGCCTGTTACTCACCCACAATAAGGCTGGACACAGGCATAAACTTGGCAGCCACCTGAAGCCTATGAAAAAGAACAGAGATTAAAATACCTAGGACTGTTCCTTTCCCTCCCTTAGCAATGAGATTTCTCACTCTCACTGTTAATGGCAATTGCCATAGAGTGGACAATCATGTCATATACATTACAATTACAAGCCTTTTCTCCAGTCAAGAAATGACCCTTTCCCTGGCACTTGATTATCCCTCAAGGTTTAGAAGAGACCAATGGCTGGAATGCACAAAAATCTGAAGCTGGAATTATTGCACTGCGGGTCAGGAAAGCTCCGAATCCCGACCTTAACCAATGCAACTCTAAGCCAGTCAGGGCCAGGAAATTGCCTTCGAGAGAATGGTGTGTTACGCACCAGCCTCCTGGCGCAGCACACAGATCCAACAAGGCTCGAGCTTTCTGCAGGAACTGAAAGCGGCGATTGAGTTGGATCAGCTTGAAAGCAGAGCGGGAACGATAACCTGGGGTTGGTGACAAAACAATAAGGTTCGCGTAGCGCTTTTCCAGGACTTCCCCAGATTCATAACCCACCACCCCTTCTGCGGAAAAAGAACCCAATATTCGAAAAGGCAAAACGATGAGGATCAAGATCATTCTCTCGTTCTCTCCAAGTACGTACCCTCACTTACCAGTTTCCTTTGCCAAGTGATAAAACTTGTCCCGCCGACTCTTGCCGACTTTGCCCTTCTTGCCCATAATGAAAAGGATCAATGTCACTCAATCTGGGGAGAAAGCAGGAGTTGGGACGTATCTTTTAAACAAATTCCGCTCCCATTTCCCACCTCTCGCAACAACCACAACCCACCCCAGCTTCCCAAACCTCAACCCAGCGCCGTTCACAGTAGCAGCAGCAGCACATGCAGACAGCAAGTGAACTTCCGCTTCCGTTTGCGCCCTCTGCGTCTCAGTCGCCAACTCTTTCGCCATCTTGAGTGTGTCCATTAATCTTCAAATTTTGCCCCTAGATGTACGAGTTGGAAGTTGGGACCAGAAGAGCATATTACAACGAATAAATACCTCGTTTCTAAGAAGCAATAACTAGGATCTCCGTTTCATGTACAGTTCCTAACAAATTTCCTGACCTCGAGAAACCACCCTTCCCATCAGCTCCCTTTCGCGTCTCCCCTCACACCCCGCCCATTGACCCGGAACTCTTCTCTGTTGAGTCCTCAGGCCTCAAGCCCTCGCTTCCGCGCCTGCGCAATAAGGCAGCGCGGATGCCGGCGGTCTCCGTTGAAGAAAGAAGATGGCGCTTGACGGGCCAGAGCAGGTATGGTGACGGTGTCTGCGTCTGCAGCCGGGTAGAGACCGTGGCAGGGTGTGGAGCAGGCATGATTCTAGGTGGGGAGCGGGCCGGGACAAGAGGATCAAGTGGGCCGGAGTTAGGTGGACCAATCCAAACTGGGCCTTGCCTGAGCCCGGATTTGCTGTGTCAGCGCCGCCACCGGCGAGTCGGGCAGGGGCTGGGTAGAAGTGGAGTGTAGAGGGATGGGATAAGTCACAGTAGACCGTATGCCAGTCCTTAATGCTGGCTCTGTGTAGTAATAACACTTTGGATGTATATGGCGCTTGCCACAATGCAAAGCACTCCGGTGTGTACAGTTTCTTGATCCTCCTAAAAGTCTTAGAAGGTAGTTGGTATCTGCATCCTGACATTTTGGTCTTGGGAAATGGAGAGAGAAAAGGGAGGGAGGAATTAGGGATTTCTCCCACCCAGAGCTGCCTGGTGACAAGCCTTATGGAGAAGTGCCCAGAAAGTGGCTTTATCTCTTGGATGTTTATCCTCACATTTAGTAACTACACTGTGTCTGTCTTCAGATGGAACTGGAAGAGGGAAAAGCAGGCAGCGGACTCCGTCAATATTATCTGTCCAAGATTGAAGAACTCCAGGTAAGAACAAACTGGGTGGCAGGGTGAGGGGAGTTGGAAGGGAAGAGAATTGAGAGAACCAGAGTTCCATATAATTCCATCAGGAATGCAGTGGAAGAAGCTATTTTCCTAGTTTTTTTTTTTAGTTTTCAGAAAAGTGCAAGAAGTAACAAGCCGTTTAAAGTATATCACATAAGCCAGTCTCTTGTTCCCTTTAAGCCCCTCCTCTGTGAGGACAGTAGTATTCGCAAATGTTACTTTTCTGCAAATGTGAAATTTTAATAGAAAAGGAACCACTAGGGCTGGGGAGTGGCTCAAGCAGTAGCGCCCTCACCTGGCCTGCGTTTGGCCCAGGTTCTATCCTCAGCACCACATACAAACAAAGATGTTGTGTCCGCTGAAAATAAATATTAACAACAACAACAAAAAATTCTCTCTCTCTCTCTCTCTTTAAAAAAAAAAAAGAAAGAAAGAAAGAAAAGGAACCACTAGCCTAAGGCTGTGGTTTTTGGAAGAAGTGTAAATGCAAGGATTTCTTATAAAATGGAAGGCATAGTCCCAGGATATCAAAAAGTTTGGGGCGGGTAAAACTTTAGGAACTTGAGGAAGGACAGTATTGAGAAGTCTGGACAACACTGATGTCATGGGGACTGAATGAAAGGAACAGGGCAACCCAGTGCTCTATATTAAAGAGCTAAACCAGAACCAGCATGATGATGGACATCTGTAACCCCAGCAACTCAGGAGGCTGAGGCAGGAGGATTGCAAGTTTGGGCCCAGCCTCAGCAGTTTTGCAAGAACTTTCTCTCAAAAGAAATGAAAAGGACTGGGGATATGGCTCAGTGGTAAAGTGCTGCTGGATTAAATCCTTAGCTCCCCACCACCACAAAAAAAAAAAAAAAGCTAAGCAAGAGAAATAGGTGGGATAGAGGGGCACGAGGACAATTTCCAAACTCCAGGTACATTTGCAGATATTGTATTTGGTTTATCATTTATTAATGCTTCTACATGTAATTTTATTTGTTCTTCCAAGTAGTCTTGAAATGAAGCAGGTTTGTTAATGCTGTGCAGTTTGGTGACAGGTTTTTTTAAGTGCCTTACCCTTGATTTACTATTTTTTTTTAAATAAATTTATTTTTTTATGTGATGCTGAGGATCGAACCCAATGCCTCACACATGATAGGCAACCACTCTACCACTGAGCCACAACCTCAGCCCCTGCTTTACCTTTTAATTGACAGTAGCTGGGCTAGAATTAAGGCTTCTCACTTAAAGCTGTCTTTTGCTGGGTGCAGTGGCTTATGCCTGTAATCCCAGCAGAGACTGAGACAGGAAGATTGCAAGTTCAGAATCAGCCTCAGCAATTTAGTGACGCCCTCAGCAATCTAGCAAGATTCCATCTCAGAATAAAAATAGGACTGGGCCAGGCACAGTGGTGCACACCTGTAATCCCAGCAACTTTGGTGGCTGAGCCAGGAGGATCGCAAGTTCAAAGCCAGCCTCAGCAAATTAGCAAGGCCCTAAGCAACTCAGACCCCATCTCAAAATAAAAAGGGCTGGGGATCTAGTTCAGTGGTTAAGCACCCCTGGGTTCAGTCCCTGGTACCAGTAATAAATAACAAAGCTCTCTCCATTGCCTCTTCAAAAGAAAGTCACTACACAAGCCAGCTGTAACTTTTCTCTATTAGATTCTTTTTTCCTGGACCAGTATTACACAACCTTTTGTGGTGGCTGCCCTAGACTCCTAAGGGACTCTTGGAGGACTGAACAGGGTCATTAGGATCCTACTGGAGAATCTGAAATAACATGCAGGTGATTTTCCCATGGTTCACATCTGCCTGTGAGGGTCTTAGCCAAGATCCTGCTGTTGCTCTGGGGTAATGGAATTTGTCTCTTGCCCTCCACAGCTGATTGTGAATGATAAAAGCCAAAACCTCCGGCGGCTGCAGGCACAGAGGAATGAACTAAATGCAAAAGGTGAGGGGGAAATACGGAAAGCTACATGTATGTGGTTTGAGGTGTGGCTGTTCCTAATCTCCTTGACCTGCAGACTCATAACAGTTCAGTTTCCTTCCCTTCCATGGAGATGCTGCCCACCGTCATTATGTAGTTGTTTCCTGTGTACATCTCTCTCAAGAGCTCTGTTGTAAACCCCTTCAAGATGTGAATTTTATCTTTTGTGACTGTGACCTTCCCTTCAAAACTTTTGTTAAAGTATTACTTGGTTTGTGCATGTTGAGTTTGAGTTCAGGGGAGGGGAAGCAAGGTCACCACTGTGTCTTTTGCCATCTAGTTCGCCTATTGCGAGAGGAGCTACAGCTGCTGCAGGAACAGGGCTCCTATGTGGGAGAAGTAGTTCGGGCCATGGATAAGAAGAAAGTGTTGGTCAAGGTAAAAGCAGAATGGGACCAGCATGTTGTCCACTGCACTCCCACCCTTTGTATGAAGCCTTGGGAAGACAGTGTTCTGTCATGTTATTCTAGGAATCCCATGGGTCTTCCTGGGTGAGGTTGGTGAGTTGGTGGCTGTCAGGGAAGGTCATGAGCCCCTGTTTCTTCAGGTACATCCTGAGGGCAAGTTTGTCGTAGATGTGGACAAGAACATCGACATCAATGATGTGAGTGGAGCTGGTGAGGGTAGGGGTGGTCAGTTCTTAGGGCACTACTTCCTGAAACTTGACCCCTCCATTCAGGTGACACCCAATTGTCGGGTGGCTCTAAGAAATGACAGCTACACTCTGCACAAGATCCTACCTAACAAGGTGGACCCTCTGGTGTCACTGATGATGGTGGAGAAGGTGCCAGATTCAACTTATGAAATGATTGGTGGGCTGGACAAACAAATCAAGGAGATCAAAGAAGTGATTGAGCTGCCAGTGAAGCACCCTGAGCTCTTTGAAGCACTAGGCATTGCACAGCCCAAGGTGAGGCTTCTCCTGGAGATGGACTATCCTCCCTCCTCTCTTGGCTGGGGGAGAGGTTTCTAGGCCACTAAACTGGTTTGGATATAAGCTCTGAAGGGACCTTGATATTTATTTTTTTGTATCTCCAATCTCTAGTAAGTGAGCAGATACAAACCAGCACTCACTAAACGTTCACTGAGTGAGTTAGGCTGGCTTTCTGCCCTGAATCCTGCTATTTCCCCCAGGGAGTGCTGCTGTATGGACCCCCAGGGACAGGGAAGACACTGTTGGCCCGGGCTGTGGCTCATCATACAGACTGTACCTTTATTCGTGTCTCTGGCTCTGAATTAGTACAGAAGTTCATCGGGGAAGGTAACTGGCTAAGAATGGGCAAACCAAGTAGAAGGGTAGAGGGTACAAATCTCAGTAGCTCCTAACACCAGGTTGGCCTCTGCACAGGGGCAAGAATGGTGAGGGAGCTGTTTGTCATGGCACGAGAACACGCTCCATCTATTATCTTCATGGATGAAATTGACTCCATTGGCTCTTCACGGCTGGAAGGGGGCTCTGGAGGGGACAGTGAAGTGCAGCGCACAATGCTAGAGCTGCTCAACCAGCTGGATGGCTTTGAGGCCACTAAGAATATTAAGGTGAGGTGGTGGCCTCAGAACAAGCCAAGGGAAGGCCTGGGGTGACAAGCAGTCTAAAAAAGAATTTAGCTAAACCTCTTCTCTTTCTTTGCTCAGGTTATTATGGCTACTAATAGGATTGATATCCTGGATTCTGCACTGCTTCGCCCTGGGCGCATCGACAGGAAAATTGAATTCCCACCTCCCAATGAGGAGGTCCGTAATGGGCGGTACCTTGAGTGGCTCTGTCTATGGGGGTAGGGAGTGGAGCTCAGGGCTTTTTTTTCCTCCTGTTTCTAGGCCCGACTGGACATTTTGAAGATTCACTCTCGGAAAATGAATCTGACCCGGGGGATCAACCTGAGAAAAATTGCCGAGTTGATGCCAGGAGCATCAGGGGCTGAAGTTAAGGTAATTGAAGTCCAGAGAAATGGGATAATACCAGGAAGTTCTGGGTTCTGGACTAACTCGGGGATGAGGGGGCATAGCAACAGGGCCTCAGCTTCCTTTTCTTGCTCAGGGTGTATGCACAGAGGCTGGCATGTATGCACTACGGGAACGGCGAGTCCACGTCACCCAGGAGGACTTTGAGATGGCAGTAGCCAAGGTACATTCCTCCACCTTTCTCTCTTTGCTGATGGTGGCTATGGAGCAGGGGTTTAGGCTTGTGTTCATTGAGTTTGTGGCTTAAGGCTCATATGCTTGCTCTCTTTCTCTAGGTCATGCAGAAGGATAGTGAGAAAAACATGTCCATCAAGAAACTTTGGAAGTGAGGGATATCTTTTGTGTGGATCCCTTAAATAAAGGTCTGTGGGACAAGCCCTCTAGAACTTCATTACATTATGTTAATGAGTGGTCACACTTTCAATGACCAGGTATGGACACCACCAGTAAACAAAAGAATTTATTTGGAAATTTCCAAACCTGCCAGAAGTGGCATTTTTGCCAAGCCCTAGGCCCACCCTCCTGACTAAGCTCCAAAGGACAACAATCCTCCCAGCCTCCCCTAACCTTATGATGCCCTCCACCACGCGCAACATACCCCTACCTCCGGCTGGGCTAGGGTAGTGGTGTGTCCCCTCCTCTCTGTAGGAGGCTCCAGCTCCCCCAGCCTAAGCACCTGGGTAGAGGGGCAGCCCCCTGGCACCCCAGGAGATGATGGCGGCTATAGCCGCTTGCATAGATTGAGGAAAGAAAATAAGAAAGGAGGCGCCAAATAGGGCTCCTTGAAAAACCCCAGCTTAACCCCTGTACAAAAAAATGGCTCCCACATAGAAAATCCTGCTCCCCAAATAGTGCAAATACCCAAAAGAAAGGAAAATACCAGCAGCAAGGCTGGGTTGTAGGAATGGCAAAGAACTTTGGTTTAGAAAGGCTAGGAAGAGTCTGGGCTGGGCCTCCTCCTCTTCCTCACCCAGCTCCTCAGAGCCAGCTCTGGCCCAAAGGGGGAGCCTGTAAACAAGCAAACCCAGCAGCCTTTGGTTCCAAATGTCTGTTACGACAACAAAGCACAGCCTCCAGCAGTCCTACTTGGGCCTGCCTGCAGGGAGCAGAAGAGGCTTCTATCTTAAGAACCCAATTAAAGCCAACGCGAAAAGTAAGTAATAAGGCTTTGGGGACCAAGCAATGAGGAATCCTATCTCTACATTTATGAAACTAAAACTGGGGAGTAGAGGTTAACAGGAGACACTGTCACCCCTCACCCCATCCTACAAGTCTTCAGCCATAGCCAGGTCCCAGAAGATGGTCCCCTGCCAGGCTCTGGGGCTGGGATGGAAGGAAGAGATCCCTGAGCAGTTAGGTCAGGCGAATTCCCAGCACCTGTTCCAGTTCCTGCCTTCGCTGCTGCACCTAGAGAAGGAAAAGAATGGCTCAGGCCTCTGCCACTCACAACAAAAGGAGGACAGACTGGGCAGAGCCTCACCTTGGCAAAGATGTGCCTCCCCACTGCTTCTTGGGCCCAGGGCTGATGGTAGAAAGCAGCCCGTCTCTCTTCCTCAGGATTTCCGATCACATCAGTGATGATCTGCAGAGAGCCCAGAATAACCCCTAAGCCAATCTGCCTTTGGGACTGAAAGAAAAGTACCTGGGGATAAAAATCACCCAGAAAGAAAACCATACTTTGAGGTCTCGGCGTTGAGAACGGAGCCATTCCTGGATGAAATCCTGGGGGTCAGTGCTAAAGCTGAGCATGAAATCCCTCTGAGTCTTCAACTGGTTGATGGACTCAATGGTCTCATGGATCTGGGGAAGAGGTCCATGTGTCAGATATGCTCTACCAATGGGGTCTGTTCCCACTTCCTGAGCCAGAGATTTTATCCCCAACATGCTTTAAGTATGAAAATAACAGGCCCACTCTCGTCCTGGGTCCCAGAGGAGGTGGTGGAGGCAGAGGACCTACCTTGACGTCTAAAGAGGCAATCTCCTGCTGGTTGGTGGTAGAGGCCAGAAAATTGCTCATCTGAGCTTTCAATGGGTCATCCACCTCCACATCAATGTCATAACAAGCTGTCTTCTTCTGGTCATTGGGGTCCACACTGCAGGCAGTGCACAGGAAAAGAAGGGGAAGCATGTAGCCATGTCCATCATGCCTTCCTGGGGCCCATTCTGTGCAATAAACCAACCTGCTGTGCCTCTGGCTTTATATCAAGCCATGGGTGAATCTGCTCTTCATAGAGCTTAAACATCTCCTTCCACTTACCTGATGACATGGTTGATGACAATGGGATCTGGATGCTGCAGCAATCCAGCCAGTTTCATGGGAATCTCAGAGAAACGGAGTCGGCCACAGCTGAAGATCTGGAAAGAGCACCAAAGGTGGTGATGCCTGAGCACAGGAGGTGTGGACCATTCCAGGGCCAGCAAGGACAGCAGTCAAAATACTGACCAAGAACTAGCCCATTGGGGGTCCAGGGCAACAGGCAGAGGCTGGGAGGACAAAGGATGGCACCCAGCTAACCTGGCGGAAGTAACGGTTGCAGTTGATGTATTCGCGCTCATGCCCATCTTGCAGCTGATTGTGCTTGATATAAAGCCACAGGGCCTGCATGATGGCAGCCCTTGTCTGTGTGTGCACTCCCAGCAGCCTTGCCAGCCGAGGGTCCAGTTTATACTGGGGAGGCTGGAGATGAACAAAGGGGGGTCAGGAGGGTTCTTGTGGAAAAACAAAGCAGAACAGCAGGGACAGGAAGGGTTAATAGAAACCTGCCCTCCCCCACAAGTCCCTAAGACCCTGGACATGACCCTAAGGGTATCTGTCACCTGATGATCCAGCATGAGCAGAAGGGTGCATTTGACATTTAGGTCCCCTGGTCGTTTCACCTGGAAGCCATCTGTCTCCTGGGTGGTGGGCATCCGGTGCCACTAACAACAAGGGAGGGAATCGTGCTTATCACCAAGGAGAAGGCTCCAAGAGTACTTGACTATTACCCAAATGACCCATCAGCCTGTGGCTGGTGTACTAAGTTCTCCCCAGGCCTGAGAGCCATTCTTACCTCCACCAGGTGGTTGTCAGGTCCATATAGTTCCTTGTCCAACTCAATGACGAGACTCTTAAAAAATGAAGAAAACTTCCTCTTCTGTTTGCTAGGCTGGGAATGGGAAGGAAGTATGAGATGGGGGCAAAGGGATGTTGCTGAGTTCTTGAACCAAAAGCTATGCGCTAAGCCCCCAAAAGGAACATTGTTTTGGCCCTGGAATTTAGGGCACTGGTGAATCCTGAGCCCCAAAGAAGCTGTCAGTTTGGGTGGAGACCAGTACAGGAAAGATGCAGCCCCACTGCCAGCCATCTCAGGGAGGTTCCTGTAATAACTACACATCTTCAACCTGGGGCTAGGGGTGGCTCAATGGTAGAGTGCATGTGTGATGTCCTTTCTGTTCTTAGCACCACCAAAACAAAAACTTGAGCGTCTAGTTAGCTGGGGCTGTGTCCTCTCCCTATGGCAGGACTTCTCTGGGAATGCCCATTTCTGGTCCCAATCTTAAACCCATACAGGCTTCCTCCCCTCCAGACACTTCCATCCCCAACTCACATCATCCAGCAGTTTTCCCTCCACTCGGAGTTCCCAGGAAGCCACCTTGTCCCCTGCTGGAGTTCCCCCAGGGGTCCCTGCAGTTCCTGCACTATCACCTTCTGCCTTGCTGGGACTGAATGTATTGGAAATGTAGATCCGAAGCTTCCGCTTTTGCTAAAGAGGGGAAAACAATCAACTAGAGGTGGACCAACAGTTGGAAATTGTTACCCAATCTTCCCATATGAACTCATTCAGCAATCCATACTGAGTGCTATGGGCCAGGGACCTTGGTAGGCACGGGGAACTGGAAGCAGTAATCCTACACAATTGTATGGGGAAAACAGATGTATCACCATTCATGCCAACACAGTGGGACTGGCAGCATGATCGGTACACACAGGGTGCTGTCAAGCAAGTCAGACGCCCCTGGGGCTGGGAGTCTGGCTTAGTGGTATAGTGTTGCCTAGCATGTGCGAGGCCCTGAGTTTCATCCATAGCACCACAAAAAAAAAAAACCAACAAAGAAATAAAGACTCCAGCTCATATTTTAAATGAAACCCAAATAACCACCATGGCCCCCCAAATATCCTAGTCTCTTGGAAAGCATTCACCACTCAGGAGACTATTCTTTAGGAGAACAGAGAATGAAAGAAAGCTTCTCTAGAGATGGTAAGGAACTATCCAGGCGGGTGTGATGGTGCACCTATGAGCCCAGCAACTTGGGAGACTGAGGCAAGAGGATCACAAATTTGAGGCCAGCCTAGGCAACTAAGGAAGACCCTCAGCAACTTAGCAAGACCTAGTCCTAAAATAAAAAAATAAGGCCTAGGGACATAGCTTAGTGGTAAAGTCTCCCTGGGTTACAAAAAAAAAGGAACCACCCTACTACCTTTATCTACTCTTTGGCAGCTTTCAGACTTTTGACCACATGATCCATAACTTTTTTTTTTTTTTTTTTTTTAACTTTTATGTTTTGTAACTGGGGAGTGAACCCAGGGGCATTTACCACTAAACTACATTCCCAGTCCTTTTTGTTTTTATTTTGAGACAGGGTCTTACTAAGTTATTAAGGCTGGTCTTGGACCTCCTGAGCCATACATTTACATTTTAAATAATCACCCAGGAGTTGGGGATGTGATTCAATGGTAAAGCATTTGCCTAGCATGTATGAAGCCATAGGCTCAATCCCCATTTCAATCTACGAAAGGAAAAAAAAAGTACTTAATTACTATGACATATTTTTATATTTTATACTATATTATATTCATTTAAAACATGATGACCCCAACACTTTAAAGTGAGTTCATGTTCTACTCTTGAGCTGCATCTTTTTTTTTTTTTTAATATTTTTATTTTTTAGTTCTCGGCGGACACAACATCTTTGTTTGTATGTGGTACGGAGGATCGAACCCGGGCCGCACGCATGCCAGACCAGCGCGCTACCCCTTGAGCCACATCCCCAGCCCCATTGAACTGCATCTTGCATGTGAAAAATACTGTTCTAGTTCAGTGCAGACCCTCACTTGACCCTGGAAACAAGGTGAAGGCAGGAAAGGGAGGAAAGTATTTTGGGAAAGCCCCGGATAATCAGAGTTGCACATACTGTCAGAGGCTTTTTGATGGCCTCCTGGATCTCCATCCGCTTGCGAGCAATGGTCTGGTCCAGCTTCCGCTCAAAAGCTAAGAGATCCATGTATGCCTGAGACTCTGGGACAAGCTCCCGAATCTGAGGGTGAAGGAATTCAACAGCTTGCTTCTAGCAGCTCTGGCTCTTTCTTTCTTTCCTTCCCCATCCCTGGGTAGGTGGAGATGGCCTCCCACATGGCCAGACAGTGGGGAGACCTCCCTCCCAACATACTCACTCGCTGAGGTAGAACCTTATCTGCCATCTTCCTCCTCTTTAACCTGGGGAAGACAGAAACTCATTTGAGAGGTTAGCAGTCCAAAGGATTCTCGCCCCCCACCCACCCCTCTAGTCCCCAGCAACCTTCCCCAGGGAGCCAGAGGTCTCCCTCAGTCATCAAAGCTCTTGGGATAGAAGGAAATCTGCTACCACCAGAGCTAGACTAGGCAGAGTAGGAGAAATTAATGGTCTTACCCCCGGCGCTGGGCAGGAATCGGGGGCTGGGCCTGGGGCACAAGCAGGCGTTTTCGGAATGGATCCATCATGGTGGGTGGCATGCCAGGTCGAAGTGGAGCAGCAGTACCAAATGGGGAGCCAGTAGGGGGTCCCACCTGCAAGCCAGCCATGGGCATCCGGCTCCCTGGGGACATGCCAGGCCGCTGGGGAAAGTAAGCCAGTGGGGGTGCATAGGTCAGTGGCAGGAACCTACAAGGCAGGTAGCCTATGCCCTCCATCCCTCTCTGTAGTCAGGCCTGGCCCTGAGCACCACATGGGGAGCCCCACTGGAGGCTGGGAACAAAGGGGAGCTGGCGCCTAAGCACAGGGTGTAAACCACACCTGCCCTGCCCCTGCAACCGCCTTTGCAGCTGTGCCAGCAAATGAGGCTGCCAGAGCCAGGGGTGGGAGGAGAGTGCTGCCTACAGAGGGAAAGGGAGCTTCTCAGGATCCACTGTTGCCTTCCAGCCCCAGCATGCTGTGACCCTGCTCCCTGAGGCCAGCTGGCTTTGAGGCACTCAGAGGGTCCCACTAAGCACTCCCCTCCTTCTCCCTCCATCTTGAGAAAGTAGCATGGAGGGGAAGCCTGGGGGCAGTGTCACAGTCAGAGGGGTGTAGGAGTCCAGTGTCCACTCCTATCACCAGCCTTATGGTGACTGAAAGAGGCTGTCAGTATGCTGGCAGGACCATTAGGCAGAGGTACCCCAGGTGGCAACTACAGGAGGATGGCATGGATGTGTCCCAATAGGTGGAGACAGCCTCAGGCAAAGTACAGAGACCATTTGGTCACAATATGGCCTCTACCCACAACCAGAACTTAATCCTTCTCTCAACTCCCTACTGTTAACCCCTACCTGCCTCTAAGCCAGAAGACCCCAAAAGGGAAGCTATGGCCCCTGGGTAGCCTGTGGGAATGAAAGCAGCTGGCACCTGGACTCTGCCCTTGACCCAGGCACACCACCTGGCGGCCTGGCTGATGCTGTCTCAATTTAACCCTAGCAATCCCAAACTAGAAAATGGGGATCAGATTATCTTCAGATGTAAGAAGCAGAGTCACAAGGTCAGCAGCCACAATCTGGATGACAAAAATAGTTCTTTAAAAGCCTGCAGAAACATCTTCCAGGAAAGGCTCAGCTCCCTAGCATTTCTGTAGAGCCCATCTGGGAGTCACCTCCACCCCTCAACCCCCTTTCCATGGCTGCTGCCTGCAAGGCCTGTTTGGCAGCTCTGCTTCGCACACACTGTCCCTGGCAGCTTCCCGGGACTGGCCCCAGGGCCCAGATTATGCAACCAGCATAACCAGCCAACCAACCCAGGCTGGGTGGAGACTCTCACCAAATCAAAGGATCTTTCCCCACCCCAGCATCCTGGAGATGAGTCTCCCCTGCCTTTTAACGGAGCACAGAACCGATGTTCCCAACAGAACAGTTGCCCTGCCCCTGCAACTCTGATTTGTGACCAGATACGAAATGAAGAAAACTTGGCCCAGAGACAATGGGAAGGAAACAGGGGAAGTACAGTAGGAGAGTTTGTAGAATGAGGAGTTAAAAATAGGGGGCCCTGGGACCTCAGGAGTCCTGCCACAAGTCTCTCCCTGTCAGGAAGAGATTCATCAGAGCTGTTGAAAGGCAAAAGACAGCCTGGTTTTTCTGCCTTAATGAGCCATAGCAGGAGATTACAGAAAGAACGGGGTGGGGGTGGGGGCGGGGCGGGGACGGGACTCAGTGTGGCCACAGCTGTAAACCCAGACCAGCTCTCTCAGGTTTGAGTTTTTCCCAATGCTTAGGACAAAGGTAAGAAACAATTGCAAAGTGAGCTAGTGAGATGTGGTCCCCAGGAAACTACTCACTAGGGTTCACAAAACCTGGAACACCACACAGTTCTCCTGGGCAGGTGCTCAGGTAACAGGAAATCCCAAGACTAGGCAGCACAGGAGGGCCTGTAATAGGCACCATCTTATTAATTTGGAGATATCCTCTAGACTTCCTGGGCTCTGAGCCTCTAGCTCACCCAGGGCCCCCAAAGGAAGACTGCTTACAGTTCAAGTCCTGGCTCAGCTTTGCAAAGCTCCACACCTGAGCTTGAAAGTGCCAGTAATTCCTTCCCATTCAAAACAACTCATGTTTTTTTTTGTTTGTTTGTTTTTTTAACAACTCAGCCTCCCAGCCTCCCTACCTGCATCAGAGTTAGGTTGGTCTGGTTCATTCCTCTGAACCCCAGAAGGTACAGCAATTTCTTTTCCTTTGGCCCAGCACCCACCCATATTCCAAGCTTAACCACCACCCAGGAGAACAGGGCAGGAGGCTGGGCTACAGCCTCTAGGGGAGCAATCTAGGGCTCTGCTCCATCCAAAACCTGTGCCCCTAATACACCTGGTGGCTGGACCTAAGAGCCTCAGTTGGAGAACATAATCCCCCAACCCATGAATAGGAAGCATTTTGAACTCTGGAGTAAACGCAGTGATACATGGGTTTTTTTTTTGTTTTTTTTTTCATTTGGGTTTTTTGTTTGTTTGTTTGTTTTAGCTTTTCAGTTGATTGTGATCCAAAGCTAGAACCACTCTCTGGAGGGAGATGGACTGTCACATCCCTTCTTTCAACAGGTTTACCTGTTTTCCCAAATCCTTGTTCTTCCACTTACTCCACAAAGACTTAACAGACAGGAACTCCTTTGTTCCCCAGACCTCAAGTCCTTCTCTTGGAAGTCATACAACTGGGCTTAGAAAGAAAGCAACAAGATTCCCCTTAAACTTAACCAAAGTTAGCTGGGTGGTTCTTCCATCTATCTCTTCTGCCCCTCTGAGGAGTAGGATGGGGAGATGATGATGGGAAACTTGTGAGATGGGAAGTCCAGGCTCAGAGCTATCTCCTGCCCTATACCTAGCAGCCGAGAGCTATCCAGCCAGCTAGCCTGGGATTGTCACAAGACCCAAGGCCATTCCCCAGAAACACTATGGAATCCATCCTTGCAGGGGCTTTCCCAAGGGCACATTTCCTATGGGTTCCATGCCAAGGAAACTGAAGAGGCTTTTGTCTGTTCCAAGTCCTCCAAGGCCAAAAGCCCACAAGAAGCTCCCAGGCCAGGTCTTAGCTAGTAGGCCCAATGACTAGAATGACAGATGCAGGGACACTCAGCAACACTCTGGAACCATGAATCACCATGGCGGAGAACAAGATGGGAAAGATGGACAGCATTTGCAGTCCTTGGAACCAGGTTTGTCTCTGTTCATATTCAAACCCATTGTTTTCTTTTGAAAAAAAGGGGAATGAAGAGTAAGGGAAAAATCACTATCCCCAGTTAAATAAGCATCTCTTTTGAAAGTGAGGGCTCAGGGGCCTTAGCAGATTATGTGTGCCCCTTGAGGATCCACTTCTGGGACCTCTACCTGAGAACACCAGGAGATAACAAAGGAAGCCACAGTGCACACCTTCGGACATTAGCACAACATGGGTTAGGATATGGCATTGTCAGAACCTGGAAACTAAATAAAAGCGGAGTGGGGTAGAAAAAAGGACGGACACAATTCCCAAGCATTCTGGGACAATATGAAACTGGGGAACTGGCCAGTCCCATAACAGGGTCAGGCTGACCACAAGATCAACTCTCTGCCTCTTAATGGCCTTTGAAGCTGCAACTTGAGATGCTGTCTTCGAGGGATCAGGACAGTACCCTCTGAAAGCAACTCCTGCAGCTGCAAGCTCCTCCAGCCCAGAACAGCAAGACTCCATGGAGCCATTCAGCTCCTCAAGACTCATCAATTCCTGGACAATGACACCAGGCAGGAAGCCCAGAAGAGTCTACCCAGAATGCTGTTACTGGGCTGGGTCTTCCTCAGGCCTGGCCATCACTGTCTCTGGTCTAACCCAGAGTTATCCTGGCCAGAACCTGGACCTGACCAGGGAGTCCAGCCTGCTCCTGCACAGGCTAGAGTCCCAGAGCCCTTCTGCCTCCCACGCTGTGGGAAGCCTCCTTCCTCTTTACTAGCTAGCAGCTGGGAGCCATCTCAAGACAGGCTAGGGCTCTGCCAGTTCTCAACTATAAAAAACAGGGCAGACCTAGAGTGGGACCGAGGCCAATGCTGGGTAACCCTGGATTCTCAGTAAGGACCCTTTTCCAAAACTTCATCAACTCTCAGGACTTCCCACCCCAGAACCTGCACTAGACTTCTCAACGCAAGTGCCCACAATTCCCTGGCTGCCAGAACGCCTCCATCTCTCACGCAGAATCCCTGTGCCAAGAAGCCAAGAGATTCCTCCAACTGCATCAAACCTTCCACCACCGTAGGGTTCCTCTCACCTTTTTCTTTAACTCTGCCACCATTCCTTAGACGCAATCCGAGAGTCCCCAACCTGGCCCTTCACTGGCTCCTGAGAATTCCTCCTACAAGGCCCCTGCGCCTTCCATCCACAGACTCCTCCTGAGACCTCACTCAAGGACCCCAGGCAATATAACCTGGCGCCCTCGCGGCGCCGACCGCCCGCCGGCCCGCCTCACCTGGTACTGAGCAGCGGGGCCCGCGGGGCCCATAGGGCGGAAGGCGGCGGTCCCGGGTCCCCCCACGCCTCCAGCGGGCCCCGGGCCCCTAAGCGCCGGGCCGGGCAGCATTCCGGGTCCCGCTGGGGGAGGCGGCGCTCCCAGGGCCGCAGCCACGGCGCCGCCGCCGGGACTCAGAGGGGGCAGCGGGAACCCGCCCGCGCCACGGCCCGACATAGCTCCGTCCCGTCCCGCGGTGCTCGGATCCGGCCTCCGGGTTCCGCGTCGAGTCCGCTCCGCGCGCTATGCTCCGCGATCCGGGACTTTCCAATCTTAATTCCGGGTTCCGAGGTTTACCGATCCGGGTTCCGGGATTTCCTAATCCAAGTTCGCGAGTTCCTCACAGACCCGCTTTGGGTCAGGGCCGACCCTGATTCCGCTCCTGCACGGGAGATCCGGATCCGGGATCTCCTGCAGGCCCGCCTGCCGCCGCGGGCCTCGGCAGGTTTGATCGCTTGAGTCTAGTTACCAGAGGCGGTCACTCACTCCAAGCCCCGCCCAACTCGGGGCGAGCGCTATGCCCCGCCTCTACTTAGCAGCCCAATGGAGAATGCCTCTTCAAGTCCCGCCCCTCGCGAGACCCGCCCCTAACAGACACGGCGCCTAACCGCCGGCATCAGAGCCCCGCCCACACTCCTTGGGCCTGCCCCTTGCTGGAGAGGCGGGAGCGGAAATTGCGCATGGAAGCGCCAAGCCAGGGGCGGGGTCAGAGGTCGAAGGTCAGCTGGGGCCTCTGCTGCTACAGCATTCTGCTGGTTGTAGGTGCCTTCCCAAAATGCCCAGCTGTACTTCCTGAAAGTACTTTTGTCAAGTGTTTCTTATTTTTCTTTCTTTCTTTTTTTTTTTTTTTTTGGCACTATGGATTAAACCCAGGGGGTGCTCTACCACTCAGGTACAGCCCCAGCCCTTTTTGTTTTTTAAGACAGGATCTCGCTGAAGTCAGTCGTTCTTCATTTTCAGCGTTAAAGAGCTTTTAGAACTGTTCTCTGGGGCAGAAGAGCCACCACCTGGGCTCTTTTAAAAAAGCTCATCCTGGTTGCTCAGAGCTGCCAGGGGACATGAGCGGCTCCGGATTTGATCCAGCTGTGTGAACGGTTGACTTGGCCAGACGCCTCGGTCTTATCGCACATTTGTCTTTCTTCAAGGAAGCCTGGTACTTTACTTCACAGGAAATATTTCTAGTCGAAGGAAATTTGCATAAAAATATACCTCCCAGTAGTTTTTCTTTAAGTTCTTTCTCCAGTATTTATAACACCACGTTTTCAAAAATTAATTACTTTTTCCGAAACCACTGGCCTGTTTTCAGGAGGTGTCTAACATAAAGTGCTTCGGCTGTGCTAGGGACCAACCCTGTGGTGGTGTGGAGTTTCCTTCCCCAATACAGATCAGTGCTTCTTATACTTTAATGAACATTATAAAATACAAATACCTAAGGCTCCTTGTTAAAAACAGTAGGTGGGCCCGCAGGAATATAGCTCAATTGGTAGAGTGCTTGCATCAATGCACAAGTCCCTGAATTCAATCCGCAGCATCACAAAAAAAAATTTAAAAATGAAGTTTATGATTCAGCAGGTGGGGGCAGGACCCAAGATTCTGCATTTCTAATCAACTTCCCAAGGGGTGCTCTGAGTCAACTACATTTTGAGGTAGGGTAACCACTATAGATATTTTTTTCCCCTATGAAAATATTTGCTTTTTCATCTCCAGCCAAGTGATTGATTGCTTTCTTCCTTTCCTGCACCATAGCACCCCAGATACTGTTTATAGCAGTCTTCCAGCCCTTTTTAGAAATTAGTTCTCACCTGGACCTCTTTTTATCGTTGTTACAGTGATAAATTCTGCTGTGACTGTGTTTCTGCCTCTTGACTTCTCAGAGATCCCTCTCTTGTTTTTCCCTGAGTTGGTTACCTGTCATTCTGGGAACAGGCCACTGAAATTGTTTCAGTCATTGAACCATGGCCCTTCCCCAACCCTGTAAGATGGATAATTAATGTCTATTTCCACTCTTTCAAGCTTCTAGAACAATAGTAGTTCAGGAGAAAGTGCTAGGGGCAGTAGGGAATCAGAATCCTTTGGGGAGCTATTGCAAATGATCCCTGCCAACCTTCCCTCCAATCCAATGGCTTCCATTGTTGCATTATAAAAATAAGCCAACCCAGTAATTCTGATACAGTCCCCTTTGTAGACAACCACCACTCTGGAAAAGAGGCAAACTAATGCATACAATTAAGAAAAGATAAAACAGGGACTTCAGTGGTGGCTCAGTGGTAGGGCATTTGCCTAGCACCTGTGAGGCACTGAGTTCAATACTCAGCACCACATAAAAATAAATGAATAAAATAAAGTATTTCTAAAAATAGATAAAACAGTTAAATATAATCCAGGCCCTGTTAATTGTTTGCTTAAAACCCTCCCAGCTCCCTATTGCTCTTAAATTGAATATATAAAGCTCTGCAGCCCCTGACTCCTGCTTACCTCTGTAGGCTCATTTTAAATCACTGCCTTTGACTCTGGAAACAGCCCAGATGGTATCTTTACAATTTCTCAAACCACCATCCCCTGCTCTTCCTTAACTTTTCTGCTGTTTCTTTACTTCCCACCAAGTGATTATCACATGTAAGTATTTATGTGTATACTGGCTTACCATCTGATCTGGTTCCCTCACTAAAATATAAACTCTATGAAGGCAGGATTCACATAACATAAAATTAACTATATAAAAGTGAAAAACTCAATGTGCATGTATGAGTATGTAACAACAAATTCCATTATTATGTATAATTACAGTGCATCAATAAAAATATGGAAAAAAATTTAAAAGTGAACAATTCAGTGACATTTATTACATTCACACTGTTGTGCCACCACCACTTCTATTTAGTTCTGAAACAGCTGTTATCAACCCAGCTGTTCAGAACTAAATAGAGGTGGTGTGGCACAATAGTATGAATGAAAATTAAGCATTAAGCATACCCATTCTTCCCTTCTTCCCAATCCTTGGTACCCACTAATCTGCATTCTATCTCTGTGATTTACCTGTTCTGGATATTTCATATAATTGGAATAATAGTATGTGGCTTTTGTGTCTGTCTTCCTTTACTAAACACAATGGCTTCTTTTTTTTTTTTTTACTATTGGGGATTGAACTCAGGGGTGCTCTATACTGAGTTACACCCACAGTTTTTTTTTTCTTTTTTTAAATATATTTTTAGTTGTAGATGGACAAATACCTTTATTTTATTTATTTACCTTTATGTGGTGCTGACACATGCTAGGGAAGCACTCTACCACTGAGCTACAACCCCAGCCCCCACTTTTTTCTTTTGAGACAGGGTATTGTTAAATTAAGAAGGATGGCCTTGAACTTGCAATCCTCCTGCCTCAGCTTCTCAAGTTGCTGGGATCACAGGTGTGCACCATCATGCCCAGCTAAGCATGTTTTTGAGGTTAATGTATGTTGTAGCATGGATAAGTACTTTACTTCTTTTTATGGCTGAATAAACTCCTTTGCATGTGTATAGCACAATTTGTTTATCCATTTATTTGTTGATGGACATTAGGGCTGTTTCCACTTCTTGGCTATTGTGATTAGTGTACATCTGTGAACATGCATGTGCTTGTATTTCTTTTTTCTTTAGTACTTGTTTTTAATTACTTAGGTTATATACTGTGTCTCTCCTGGTCATTATTATAATGTATATGAATAAACAATCTTTGAGCATAGTAGGAGAGAATGATAAATAAATAATATCAACATTGAGTTAATTGCTATGATAAAATTTCCTGAAAGTGTTAGGGAGAAGCCACATGTAGCGGCACATGCATGTAATCCCAGTGGCTAAGGAGGCTGAGGTAGAAGGATCTTGAGTTCAAAGCCAGCCTCAGCAAAAGTGAGGCACTAAGCAACTCAGTGAGACCCTGTGTCTAAATAAAATACAAAATAGGGCTAGGGATGTGGCTAAGTGGTAGAGTACCACTGAGTTCAATACCCAGTACAAAAAAAAAAAAAAAAAAAAACAGTGTTAGGGAGAAAACAGAGACATCTAAGACATGGAAGGGATAAAGGAAGATTTCCTACACAGTATGCAAAAAGTAACTTAACATTTATTAAGCATTACTGCACACAGTAGCTCACTGAATTGTCACAACACACGAGTTAGATACTACATGAGGTACATACTATTTTTACTTCTATTTTAGAAATCAAGGCAGAAAAATTCAATTGCTTGCCTACCCTCCCTATGATGGTGCTGGGATTCAAACCTGGTTCCCACATGGCTTTAGAATTCACACTCCAGGAACTTAAATCACTAGACACCACAATTTGTCAGTAGCTATGTGTCTGCTTTTTTACTTGCAGAGAAATAGTGTTAACCTAAAAATAAAGTGCCATGGGGGACTCAGAGATTGATAGGTCCTGATTAACCAGTTTTCCTGAAACACTTTGTTTTGAAGGTTGAGATACTATTGATAGTTACTCAAGAGGCAAATAGGATCTGATGTCTCACTTCAGACAATTAGGAACTTGTGAAAAACAGAGCTGATTAATGGTGAAGAATCAATAGCTATAGGGGACGGGAGAGATTCCCACTGCTGGCTGCCCATATAGGACCTAATGGTGCAGCCACTAATAGGTCTTGCAGTCACAGAAGTGGCAGCATTCCTGTGCCTTTGTCCTCTTAGCTGGGAATGCCTTTTTCTCTTCCTTCCTTCTTTTCTGAATACTTATTCTGCTCAGTGCCTACTTTTCAGGGATTTCAATAATTTTCATTGAAAACTTCTATGATCCCAGTATAACTCTAAAGGAGGGACTTTCCTATAACCTCTGGACCCTATTGCATCTACATATGCTCAGAGAGACTGAATGGAACTCGAGTATTTAATTGAATAAACTATTTAATAGTAAAGAATTTAAAATAATCAGAGCCAAAGGGGCAAGTCCCAGTATGGGCCCTGTGGTTCCTTGCCTAGATATTTGTTTGGCCAAATAGTGCTTCTTGGAGTTCACAAGAGGAAGGCCCTTGGAGCAATATAGCTCAGTACTTCCCCTAGACCAGGTCAGCAAAGGATCATTCCTAAGAATGGATGTCCCTCAGGAGGTCAGAATTTCAGGAGAAGCAATGTGGATAATCAGATCATGATGGGAAATATTTATTGAGATGGCAGTACTGTTGGAGCTGTACCAAAAGTCTGTCCAGTGGAGCATCCAGACAACTGAAGTATCCAACTGCCACATGGATATGATGATGGTAGCAGGTCCAGTGCATTGGACAGACAGAGGAGCAGAATGAGGGAACACCAGGACAAAGCAGCAGATGTTGTAATCAGAGTTTGAGAAGCATTTATTGAGCACCTTCTATGTGTCAATCTCTGATATATGTTAATAAAGAAGATGAATGCACAAAAGATCATTTCCCCATGTACTATAATTTGGAACTTGAATGTTCCCCAAAGAACCATGTGTTAAAGCTTGGTCCCCCAGCTTGGTACTATTGGGAGGCAGTAGAGCCTTTGAGTGGTGAGGCTTAGTGGGAAGTCCTTCGGTCATTGGAGGCATGCCCTTGAGGGGATTGTTGGACCCTGGTCCCTTCCTCTTCCTCTTTGTTCCCTGGTGTAAGCAATTTTTCCCCACTACATGCTCCTGCCATGATATGTTGCCTTGGCACAGTCCCAAAGCAACATGACCAGTCAATCACAAACTAGAACCTATAAAACTGTGAGCCAAAATAAACCTTTTCTCTTTATAAGTTGATTGTCTCAGGTATTTTGTTATACTGATGATAAGGTACTATGTGGATACTTCAGGAGGCCATTAATGAGGAAAAACCTTCAATGAAGACTTCTTGAAGGAGGTTATATATGAGTTAGGCAAAGAAGACAGAGTATGACTCAAAGAAATGAAACAGTACTGGGTGAATCAGAATGAATCAGAATCAGTGTTGCTGGATCATCTTCTGTGTACACATTGTGGTCACAATTCTCCACACATACTATTTTCACAGTCAACACAGTCTAACAGATAAACATCAAAAGTGTAGAGACTTCCAATGGTGGGGACAGATAGCAGTATAAAAGCAGAGGGCTTCAGCCAAACATAATGATGTATGCCTATAATCCCAGCTACTTGGGAGGCTGAGGCAGGAGGATGACAAGTTCAAGGCCAGCCTTGGCAACTTAGTGAGACCTGTCTCAAAATAAAAACTAAGAAGGGATGGGGATGTAGATCAGTGGTAAAAACAAAACAACAACAACAACAACAAACAACCAAACCTCCTGGGTTTTATCCCCAGTACAAAAAAGGGGTTGGGCTTCAGCCCTGGGAGCCAGTCTCTTAACCTAGAATACCATGAGAAGCCTCAATGGTTTCATATTCTTCGGGTATTGCTGTGACAAGGAGTTGGCAAAGAGAACCTAGGAAATTTGGAAAGGCTCCTTTGGAAGGAAAAATTGACAGATGGTGTTTACAGCTCTGCTTTGGTTCTTCCATCAGAGTGAATGCCAGATGTTTTCTTCTGGTTTCTAAGCTAGTGTGTTACATCTAAAAAGCTCTTTTGCCCAAAGATAATGAAATGTGGGTAAAAGTCTGACTTGCTGCTATATGAAGCCAAGATTTGATGTTACCATTCTAATCTTTTCTTTAAGTCATGTAACAGCATCACAATCTGACAAAAGAGGACTTTTTTATATTTATTTTTTTAGTTGTACACAATACTTTTATTTTGTTTATTTATTTTTATGTGGTGTTGAGGATCGAACCCAGGGCTTCACGCATACCAGGCGAGCGCTCTACCACTGAGCCACAACCCCAGCCCAAAAGAGGACTTTTGCAACCATTAAAAAGAATGTTATAGGGCTGGGGTTGTGGCTCAGTGGTGAATTATTTGCCTCACACATATGAGGCACTAGGTTCGGTCCTCAGCACCACATTAAAAAAAAAAAAAGAATAAAAGTAAAATAAAGTATTGTGTCTATCTACAACTAAAAATATAGTAAAAAAAAAAAAAGGATGTTACAAGCTGGACATGATGGTGCCATGTCAGTGATCCCAGTTACTTGGGAGACTGAGGCCAGGAGGATTGCAAGTTCCAGGCCAACCTCAGCAATTTAGTGAGACCTTATCTCAAATTTTTAAAAAAGCGCCAAGAGTGTAGCTCTGTGGTTGAGTGCTTGCATAGCATGCATGAGGCCCTAGGTTCTTGGAGAAAAAAAAAATCCACAGAACTATGTAACACACAGAGGGAACTTTGATGTTAACTAAGAACTTGAGCTGATAATAATGCATCAATATTTGTTCCCATTGGAGCAAATGTACCACATTAATGAAAGATGGTATTTTTTTCCCCGTAGATCTAAAATTGTTTTTAAAAAATAAAATCTAAAAACTGGGGTTGGGGAGTAGGGCTATAGATAGTTTGTAACACTTTTACAATCTCTGGAGCTAAGGTCTGGGACATGATTCTGCAATTTGTTCTCTCTCCAGTGAAAGATTAAGACCTGCATGGCATTGTGGTCTCAGAGGCCTCTTCTGGTCACTTCTTAGATCTTTGAGGTTACCTCCTGGCTTTTGAACTTGGATCCAGAACTATTGGTATAATTAATAAACAGACCACTACTGTAGTGAGACAACAAGGGAAGGGCTTCTACTGGGATTCTGTCTCATCTGTACTCTCCTGCTGGCCCTAAGTGTCCTTGTCCTCTCACTTTCTACCTTTAGCTCTTTTCTCTATACCTGATGTATTCAGACGTACTCATCTTCTTCCATCCTTTCAATTACTGTTTTCTGATGACCCTAAATCTCTATCTCCAACCACCACCTTTCTCTTGAGCTTTAGATCTATATTTCTAGCTCCCTGCTAGATGCTCTGTAAGTCATTTAAACCCATCTGCTCAAAATCAATGTCTCATTGTCTTTCCAGACTGCCCCTCCTTCTCTGTATCAATCTTGGTGAAGGGCATGGGGACATGGCAAAGGGCCAACCCCTGCCTTGCTGAGACAGTCACACTGGTCTTGCAGGCAAAAGAAAGCTAAGGAAGATGGAGTGACCCAGCCAGATGCCCAGGGTGCCTACTACCAGAAGTAAAGAGAACAGAGAAAGTCTTGAGGACTTTCATTTGAAATCATCTTTCATTCCACTTTCCTTCTCCCCCTCATTCTCAATCACTGTGTTCTGTTGATTTTACTTCCTAAATCTTTCTGGGATTCATTCTACCCAACTTAAGTCCTCAATATCTCTTCTCTAACCCATGCAACTGGCTTCTCTGCTAACTGGCTATCCCACTTTGTCCTCCCAGATAAGTTTAGTCAAGGACAACAAAGCAGATCCAAACACTCTACTCATTGTTTATGTGCCCTCCATTACCTTCATCAGGGGGGTTAACTCATGATCCCTTAGGTTTCTCAGAAATTCCTCAGGAGCAGGGCATGGAGGTACACCCCTGTAATCTCTGCAGCTCAAGAGGTTGAGGCAGGAGGACTGCAAGTTCAAAGTCAGCCTCAGCAATTTTGCAAGGCTCTAAGCAACTCAGTGAGACCCTATCTCTAAATAAAATATACAAAGGACTGGGGATGTGGCTCTATGGTTAAGTACCCCTGCGTTCAATCCGTGGTACAATTAAAAAAAATTAAAAAAAAAAAAGAAGAAAAAAGAGAAATCCTTCAGGAACTTTATGGAGAGCTGAGGGTGAGCTGGAAGAGCAGAAATAAGGGTTCCTCTGAAGTCCACCCTGATCCCTGCTTTGACCAAGCAGCTCTGCTTTTGTTTTATATACTGAGTGACTTAGGCAGGATTTCCTCTGAAAAAAAGAGTCCCACAGCTCTAAAATGCTTAAAAGTCAATGACTAGGGCTGGGAGTGTATCTCAGTGGCATAGCATTTGCTTAGCATATGCAAGGACCTGGGTTTGATTCCCAGCACTGCAAATAATAATAATAATAATAATAATAATAATAATAATAATAATACAAGCTACTGACTTACAGAAGAGTAAGTTTAAAATTCTTAGCATGGAACAAGTGGCTCTTTATTATCTGTCCTCATGCTTTTTTTTTTTTTTTAAAGAGAGAGAGAGAAAGAGAATTTTTAATTTTTTTTTTTTTTTTTTTTTTAGTTTTCGGCGGACACAACATCTTTGTTTGTATGTGGTGCTGAGGATCGAACCTGGGCCGCACGCATGCTAGGGGAGCATGCTACCGCTTGAGCCACATTCCCAACCCCTCATGCTATCTTGATAGCTTCATTTTCCACTGATAAACGATGTATTCTACCATCAGGCCACAATGAACTCACCTTCTCTGAACATACCAAGCCCTTCCATAGTCTGTTTTCTTTCTGTCTACCATGTCACTAGGCTGTATGTCCTGTATGCTGCTGTGTCCCTACTACCTAGAACCATTCTTGGTATAAAATTAAGTACTCAAGTGCCTCTGAGTTCAATCCCCGATATCAATCAATCAATCAATAAATAAAATTAAGTACTCAATACGTATTTATTAAGTGAATAATCTTCCCATTTTCTGCCGTGGAAGCATCAGTTTATCCTTCAAGGTCAACACAAATGTCATTGCCTCTGAAATTTTCATGACTTATTATTCCCACCTTCTAAATGACATCATCAATTTGTTGCTGCCTTTTGTTTTTCACAATACTTGGTCCAAGGCTCTGTAACAATATGTAACATATTATGCTGCAGCATTTTTGTGGGGGACTGTCTCCATCCACAAATCCCTCCAGTGTGAACTCCAAGAGTCAAAAGGACTTTGCAGAAACCATGAGGGCTCAGGAAATAACTCTGATAAAAGTTAACTCCATTCCCCACCCCAGAACTCTGTTTCACTGACCATTCTGATCAGTAGTTAACCTATTAGGACAGGTTGAAAACATCTAAACAATTCAACAAATCCTTGAGCATAACCTTTGCCAGAGCACTTATCCATTTAAAGGAACAACTTCTCTACTTCCCTAGGAAAGCATCTTTTATATAAAGTCATGGGTTAGCCAAGTAAGCCTATTTACCAAAATTAACTCAGGGCCAATTTATAAAATTAACAGAATACTTAAAAAATTTTTTACATGGTACAACTATTTTTTAAAAAATATTTAGTTTTTAGTTGTAGTTGGATATAATACCCTTAATTTACTTATTTATTTTTATGTGGTGCTGAGGATGGAACCCAGGGTTGCCTTGTATCTGCTAGGTGACCGCTGAGCCACAACTCCAGCCCGATACAGGGGCTATTTTAATGCCTTGAAATTTAAGTTTTTCAATAAAAAAAAGCAAAGTTTGGCTGATATGCCATTGAGGAATTGGAAAAAAGGAAAAATAAAATTATAGCATTTGACAAAATAAAAAATTACATTCAGGGGCTGACAGCATAGCTCAGTGATAAACTGCTTGCCTAGCATTTGGGAGGCCTTGGTTTCTACCCCCAGCACTACAAAACAAAAACAAAAAAAAGAGACACTCAAAAAGGTATCTGAAAGAAATAAGTAGCCAAAAAATCCTGCCAAATATGAGTATGGAAATTTTGGTTTCTGACCAAGAATGATTAGGATGTTGATGTGTAGCAGTTTGGCGAAATGAACATAAAATGAGTAAACCATTCAAAGCCACAAAGGAGAAATAAAGGTACCTTGAAGCGTTACTACACTATATCTTAAGGACTTGGCTCAGATTTGCTTTTGGTTTTGTTGTTGTTGTTTGTGGCTTTTCTTTCTTTCTTCTTTTTTTTTTTTTGCCCCTAGTACTAAGAATTGAACCTGGGGCCTTGCACATGCTAGGCAGGTGCTCTATAGCTGAGCTACATTCCAAGGTAGGCTCAGATTTAACATGCATTAGTCAGAAATGTCTGTGAAGGATCCAAAAAATAAAAACAAGAAGTGAACGTGGGGGCTGGGATTGTGGCTCAGCCGTAGAGCGCTCGTCTAGCACGTATGAGGCCCTGGTTTCGATGCTCAGTACCACATAAAAATAAATAAATAAAATACTACAACTAAAAAATAAATATATATTAAAAAACCAAGAAGTGAACGTGTTAAAAAGTAATTTAACATAGGAAATTTACAGGGAAGCAATAGGAGCAACCACATGATAATACATTTTGCTAGAAGTAACACATAAGGAGATATGCAAATGAAGAAACTAGCAAAAATATTTTTCTGCTTATTAAGAAAACAGCTGTGTTAGGATATAGTTGACAATTAACCACACATTTGAATTTACACAACTTTATAAATTTTGACATAAACTCTATTCCCCACCCCCTCCCTTGGGTACCAAGCATAAAACCCAGGGGTGCTTAACCACTGAGCAGCATCCCCAGCATAGAATAGAATGCCTTTATTATATTTATTTTTATGTAGTACTGAGGATCGAACCCAATGCCTCACACATGCTAGGCAAGCGCTCCACCACTGACCTACAACCCTAACCCTCCCCAGCCTTTTTTATTTTTTGAGACAGGGTCTCCATAAATTGCTGAGATTTTAGATTCTCCTGCCTCAGCCTCCCGAGCCATTGGGATTACAGGAGTGCGCCACTGCCACAAACTTTTATTTTCTTAAAGACTTTAATTACCTTATGACTTAACTTCACACAAATTGAATAATCCTTGCAGTGCTTCCAGGAAGATAAATAACGACCCACCAATTAAATCTTTCCAGTTGGGCGCGGTGGAGCAGGCCTGTAATCCTAGCAATTTAGGAGGCTGAGGCAGGGGGAAATCACTGGCTCGGAAACAGTGAAGTCCCGTCTCAAAAAATAGAGAGGGTTGGGGATGCAGCTCGGTGGTAGAGCGCTTCCGGATTCAATTCCCAGTATCACAAAAAAACAAAATATCCCAAATTTCCCAGAAATCTCCGAAATCTGTCAAAACCAGGCCCTACAGTAGTTAAGTGCTGGCAAGTTTATTAAGAGTTAGAAGAAACACTACGTTTTGAAGAATTGGTTATCAGGAGTCCTCCCCATTTTGCCCTGTTGAGCTGTTTGCGGGATTGGGATGTCGAAGGTGTGTCTCTGATAAGCACAGTTCCTCATTCCGCTTCTGACCGAGGATGCCACGGGTGGGGATGCTGACCAACGTTACCAGCCAGAAGAAGGTGGTGGTAACATCTTCTCTGGACAAACTCCAATTTTCATTTGGAGAAAAATGAGCGAAAGATGATCGCTTAAAAGTGTTATTTGCATGTGGAATGGGGCATAAAAATGGGAGTAGGGGCTCGAGGAAAGAAGGACTTTTCGAATACTGCCAGAGCCTCGCTAAACCTACCTCCCAACTCAAGCGGGGGTAGCCGTGAGTGGACCCCGGAGAAAATTTGAAAAGTAAAACCCTCAAGCCTAAGGACTTTCAAGATGTAGGGTCCTAGGAAGGAATACGGCTGCGCGCGCATCTAACTGCAGCAACAGGACGACTCACGGGTTTAGGCAGAACCACCAGACGAACAGACCCAGGAGAGGACAATCTCTTGTTTTTCTTTATAGAGCCACTATTTGTTGCAATATACATTTACTTTTCATTTTCACTTTATTTGATTAAATAATCAATATTTGAGTCAAATATGTGCTCTCAGCCACACAGGATACAGGCCTCCCTACCTTTATCTTCCCTACGCACCCCTACGGTCGTTTTTACCTTTCTGCTAGCCTCATTTGTCTCAACCAATCCCGCTGAGATTTCGCGTTTGCGTCACGAGTTTCTAGGCGATCGAGAAAATCCTCTCCGCGGCTGCGCGAAGACGCGCCCCCTCCTGGTGGTGCAGACCAAACGGTCCTAGCGCGCGTGAGTTGTTGAGAGCGGAGTTTGTCAGGCGTCTAGCGATCGGAAGATTGGTGTCCCTTGAAGCGAAGAGCGGCCCCGCGAGGGCAAGGGACGTGCAAACGGCCCCGGCTCAGTGAGGACTTAGGTCTTATTTGGTTTGTGTTCATTCTGGGTTCTGCCCCGGCTTTTCTGTCAAGTCTGGAGGCCTCGCTCATGGTGAGCTTCGCCCCTCACACTAGTGAACTGGACTGGGTGCCGCGAGGAACACTCGTTTTTTTCCTTTTCTATTTTTTTTTCCGTGCTGGGAATTGAACCCAAGGCCTTTCACATATTTTTAAAATGTTTAAATGCCGTCTGCCTTAAAAAGAAAAAAAATATATTTTAATGGAGCTGGCGTGATGACCACGCTTGTAATCCCAGAAGCTCAGAGGGGAGGCTTAAATTCGAGGCCAAGGGCTGGCCAAGGGCTCACTTGGTAGAGCACTTGCCTTCTATGCACAGGGCCCTCGGTTCAACCCCCACCACCACAAAAAAAAAAAAAAAAAAAAAAAAAAAAAATCGAGGCCAGCTTCAGCAATTTAGCGAGGCCCTAAGCAATTTAACGAGACCCTGTCTCAAAATAAAAATGAAAAGGGCTGAGGCTGTAACTCAGTAGTAGAGCACCCCTGGGTTCAATCCTCAGTACCCCGCCCCCCGAAAAAAAAGTCCTTCAAGGCTGCGGTCAGGTACCGCCCCTCATCCTGGAAGCTCCTCCCAGCCAGAACTGGTCTTATGTCCTCCATCCTGCCGGTGGGCTAAGTTTCTTTGCATAAGATGTATCTTATCTATTTCATTTGTAATTGCTGAACGTCTGTAAAAATTCTAGGCTCTTGGGATCCAACATTGGATAAAACAAAGGGTCCTGCCGGTCCAGGGCAGGGGAGGGAGAGACACTGATGAAAGACACAGGTCTTTGAAGTAAAGAGTGTGTTTGAGGGTGATGTGAGCCATGGGAAAAGAAAGTAACAAATTGAGGGTGGGTCTTGAGGCTCTAACAGAGGGGAGATAAGTTGAACTTGGGTAGTGTTGGGGAAGAAGGAAGTAAATCACAGGCAGAGGAAATAGAAGGTGGTTTAAAGGGCAGACTATAACTCCTGCATATATGAGACCCTTGTATGTAAGAGGAAGGTGTGGAAGGTGGGAATCCTGAACTTGTACCGGGGGTCCAGTGCAGGCCACTCAGCCAAAGCAATCCACAGCAGGGACTGGGGTGCTGGCCTAGACTTTCAGATAGTTTAATCTTTAAATATTTGGCACAGAATCTATGGAAAAAGCCAGAGATCTAAAAATTGTTTTCTCCTAGGGATGCTGATTTAATTAACAAAATGAATATAAAATCTTATGTTTGAAAACCTGATCATAACCTTCCACTTGAATGCAAGGTTGGAAGATTAGAGCTGTGTGGATAGTGCATAGTTGGTGGGGAGGGCATGAAAAAAACAGAACAAAATGTATGTCAATATATGAATGTGAAAACAAAAAGAATCTCCATCTCTCATCCCTGCACCCTGTTTCTTATGCCTACTTATGGGCATAAATATGTACTAGTAGTGGTTACAAGGAAAAGCCAATAAATTTGGTTTAATAGTGATCAGAAATGGAAAATCTTTGTTTTACCTAAGATTCTAAGAGCAGAACATAGTAATGAGATAAATTCACAGCAAGGTCAGACTTTGTAGCAGAAGGGTAACATCAACAAGCTCAAGAGAGATTAATACAAGGAGCTCTGATTAACTTCTGGAGAATTGTGACAAAGTGGTCCCATCAAAGCACAAATAACTTGGATTCATGGAAGGTACAGAAGCAGTGAAGGACTGAGCATTGGTGAACATTTGAAATGTCTAGATTTGAATCCTGGCTTCCCCTATTATTGTGTGATCTGAAGCAAATTAGTTTATCCCATGCTTGGATTATAATGTATGTTTACTGAATGTTAGAAATTATTACTCAGAATATAATAGTCATTGAAATAAGATACAGAACAGTAGAGTATTAAAGCCTGAAGTAGTTATGAAGAGAGTACTTTTCCCTCAAAGACTTTAAAAGTTCATTTGGATTATATCATGTGCAGATAGATAACGTGACTGATATATTATTTTAAAAATTACATAGCATGGACTGAGGGTATATCTCAGAGGTAGAGTTCTTCTCTAGTATGCACAAGGCCATGGGTTCAATCCCCAGCACCAGAACAAAATGAATTAACAAACAAAATGAATATTAAAATGTCCATCAAGCAGTAGGAAATCCATTTTCTTTTGTCCTGCCCATGCCACTTCCAAAAAAAAAAAATTACATACGAAATTGATTGTCTAAATTTTATGTAAGGTGTAGAAAATATTTAAAACACTGCTATTTTATTTATATAGTTGATTTGCACTAACTCATTTGATCCTTATCTCCTTTTTTAATATTTATTTTTTAGTTTTCGGTGGATACAACATCTTTATTTTATTTTTATGTGGTGCTGAGGATTGAACCCAGCACCCCGTGCATGCCAGGCAAGCGCGCTACCACTTGATCCACATCCCCAGCCCTTCCTTTTTTATTATAACACTTAGAATTGTTGTTATTGTTATTTGCTATATCCCTAGCCCAGAATTATTATTTTTTACATTTATCTTTCCCAATAGACTTGTAGGAATTATGTGTCACAGGACAAAATATCTTCAACACTTCAAAGAGCTTGGCATGTTGTAGATGCTCAGTGATTGTTGGAAGAAAGAATATATAATATAAGCAGTCCCACTTGGGACTTTTGTACTTTTTCCATCTCTGTTGGCTGAGTTAAGTCATATGTGTCCACTTCTTTGTTCACTACCAGTTCAGGCCAAGTTGATGTTCTTTCAGAACTCTATTCAAGCTATTTTTTTCTAAGAAAAATTTCTTTTTAATTTCCTTTTTTCTCTCCCCAACGTATGCTTGGAATCACACTCAACTCTCATTTTGTATTTGAAATTTCAAACATTGTGTTTTGTACAGGTCTACTTTAATGCGTAAGATAATAGTCATCTAAATTCATACTTCTAAATGAATGCTATCCCTCAGAATTACACTTTGGGAGGATCCCACTGATGACACCTTTCACCTTTATTTAAAACTTCTTTGAAAATGATTTTTAGAACTTCCAAGATATAAAATAAAAATCTTTTTCTTTTTTTTTTGGTAGTGGGGATTGAACTCAGGGGCACTCAACCATTGAGCCACATCCCCAGCCCTATGTTGTATTTTATTTAGAGACAGGGTCTCACTGAGTTGCTTAATGCCTTGCCATTGCTAAGACTGGCTTTGAACTTGAGATCCTCCTGAATCAGCCTCCCTAGCTGCTGGGATTACAGGCATGTGCCACTGTGCCTGGCAAGAAAAAATCTATTTAATCAACTATCTTAATATTCTTTGAACAAAAATATTACTCAGTCGCCTTATTTGCCAAACTTTGCTCTGAGTGACATATATCTTTTACCTAGGAAGATCTGTTTATCATTGAAGACATTCTTAAACTCATGTTTTGAAATTTTCTTCAGAGTCAGTGTTTTATTTAGAATATCTTCAATGATATTTTTCTTAGAAAAAATTAGCTTGAATAGTGTTTTGAAAGAAAAATCAATTTGGTATGAATTGGTGATAAACAAAAAAGTGGACACATAAGACTTAACTCAGCCAAAGCAGTAATCCAAAGTTTTTTTGGTGAATGTGGAGGCAGGTCAAAAGGAGGTGAATTATTTGAGGAATATTTCTCAGAGGTCCTGAAGACAGTGTCCTGATGAAACATTTCTCCCTTTTTTCAGAGAACAAGATTGTAATGACCATGTTCTCTAGATTGAGGGTCACATTCTTTTACTGAATAGTGCCAGAGAAACACTACCAAAATCCATCTCTAAACTGTTTTATATATAAGTTTCCATGTTGGCTTTCTATGGACTCAGTGTAATAGATGGAGGCAAACTAGTAAAAGCATAAGTACAGTACAATTTTATATAAGAATTTTGCTAAACAAATATTCCTTCATAGCTGGGTGTGGTGGTGCATACCTATAATTCTAGGTACTCCAGAGGTTGAGGCTGGAGGATTGCAAGTTTGGGGTCAGCCACCCTCAGCAATTTAGCAAGAATACACCTCAAAATTTTAAAATAAAATAACAGTTGGGGATGCAACTCAGTGGATGAACTCAGCATCCCTGGGGGATTAATTCCCAGTTCTCCCAGTATTGCCCCCCCCCAAAAAAAAATCAAGTATTTCTTTGTTCTTTTACATATTTTCCCTCATCTTTATCCTATGCTTATAAGCCAAACTTAAATAAATACATGCAAGAATTTCTTTTAGTACACTCAAATTATTGATATTTTTGCTATAGTCTCTCCAGACTACATGAGGTATAAGGAAAAGGACTGACTTAACAATATCAAAAAATAATTTTCTCTATCTTTTTTTTCGTCACTTTTCCCAGCACTACTGATGTTTTTCTTTCTTTCCAGCTTTTAGCCTTTCTCCCAAGGATGGAAATGCTTCTGTTTGGTATCTGGACCCTACTGACATTGATCCCTTGCCCAGGTGAGGCTATTTGGGAAAGTTTCTTTAGGCCAGTATGTGTATGGATACACATGTCTGGTCAGTGAGCAAGGGGATGGGGCAACACTTCAGTATTTATTCATCTTGACTCTTGGGAGAAATTATCCTATCTCTTGATTCACTGGAACACAGAATCTCCAGGTGTCTCTGGGTTGTAATTGGGTAACCTAAATTAATAGACCATCAGAGAGAACTTTGTCTAGGAAATGTGTCTTTTTCTGCAAGGCTCTCTGCTACTCTACGACTGTTCTTGTCTTGGTAGGATCATGTAGTAGAATAGAATTGCTCGCTTTATGGCAGCTGGGAAGTGAAAGGAGGGAGAGGAGAGGCTGGGATTCCAATATCCCTTGTCTCAATGACCTGTCTTCTACTAGACCCCATCTCCTGAAGGTTTCACCATCTCTCAGTAGAGAGATATTCCCTTCAAGAACATTTTACTTGGGCTGGGGGTGTAGCTCCATTGGTAGAGTGCTTGCCTTGCATGCACAAAGTCCTGGGTTCAATCCCCAGCATCACACACACACACACACACACACACACACACACACAAAGAATGTTTTACTTCTTTGTTGCCACCCTTTGTGTCATGATGAGCCATAACAGATTCCTGGCATCACACATACTAGGCAAGGACTCTAACACTAGCTACATCTCCAGCCTATAATAGGATCTTGTTAGGACAGGGCCTGTTATAGCTCAGTTGCAAAAAGTTGTTGCATTGGTAACAGGAACTCTGGAGCCTTATCAGGTAATATTTCTACAGGTGTTGTGCAGAGGGAAATATTTGGTAGATATAGTGGATGGTGGACATGGTAGCTAAAAGGGACTATGCACCTTACCTACATCAGGTATCTAAAATATATCTGATGTTTCCATCAATGCATCTGAGACTGTTTCCCTAACATTGTGTTAGCTTTCCATTGCTGGGACAAAATACCTGAGGGAAAAAAATTAACTTGAGGAAAAGCTTTTTTGGCTCATAGTTTCAGAGGTTTCACTCCATGACTACTCAGTCATATTGTTTTTGGGTCTGTGGTAAGGCAGAACGTCATAGTAGGATCATGTGGTAGAACAGAATTGCTCAACTTATGGCAGCTGGGAAGCAAAAGGAGGGAGAGGAGAGGCTGGGATTCCAATATCCCTTTCTAGGGCATGCCCCAATGACCTAACTGTCTTCTACTAGACCCCATCTCCTGAAGGTTTTTCACCACAATCTGGCAACCAAGCCTTTAACATATGGGCCTTTAGGGGTCATTTAGCTCTAAAGCATCAGAGAACAAACTTGTAAATACTTCAAAACATTTGTTGCCTTAGCATCAAAGCAAAATGGAATATTCTCACTCTAAGAAGAGGTGGAAAGTTCCATAGGAAGTGAGTGACCATGGTAGTCACCTTTAGGCCAGTGGTTCTGAGAGTTTGGTGTGTAGAAGGTCCCCAAGAGGCTTGTTTTGACTGCTAGCATGTTTCCAAGTCCTGCCTTCACCAGTTCATAATCACTCAGTCTGACATGGAGTTGGAATCGGCAGCATTCCAGTTGACTCTGGTAAAGGCAGTCATTAACTACAATTTGAGAAAAATAGCTTTGAGGTATAAGTGACAAAGCTCTTTCACTTAGGAATCTGTATGCTAATCCCATGAGGGTCCTCAGTAGCCAGTCCTGGGGAGCTTCTCAAAATTCTGAAAGCTTAGGAAAAGAATAGATTTGTGGACATGATTTTTAACAACTCCAAAATGCCATTGTGAAGTCAAGATCTCAAGAAAGAAGATGGGTGAAGGAGTAATGGTTGAATTGGGACTCTCAACCAGTGATTAAAGTTCTTTTTTGTTCAGTCTCCTGAACCTTTTATATTCAGGGCAGGTTTTCCTTTACCTAGAACTAGATAAAATAAGCCTTGGATTTTGTCTGGGTCTCATGATCTTCACCAAAGTCTTCAGCATATGTGGTTCATTTCAGGGGCCATAGAAGAGCTTTTTGAGGTTTCTGTTTGGCCAAATCAGGCCCTAGTGGAATTTGGACAGTCTCTAGTGATCAACTGCAGCACAACCTGCCCAAATCCAGGACCCAGTGGAATTGAGACGTTCTTAAAGAAAATCCAGGTGGGCAAAGGGCTTCAGTGGAAGGAGTTTCTCCTGGAAGATGTCACAGAGAACTCTGTCCTGCAGTGCTTCTTCTCTTGTGCAGGGATTCAAAAGGATACAAGCCTGGACATCATTGTGTATCGTGAGTGGGTCAGAAAACTGGGGAGGAAAGAGGAGTGGAAAAACGGGAATCTGTCTTATTTAGGGGAGAATTAGGGCCCTTATTAAAGATTTCTGTCATACTGGAAGATTCCAGAGGCAGATGCGTCTTTTTCCCTTTGGCAGAGGCTGAGTTCTGGGTTTTGTATTAGCAGACTGTCGAGGGCATCCAGACATAGCTTCTGGAGGACAGGAAGCAGATGCTAATAATGCTAACTTCTGAATCATCAACAGAATATGATATTAGTGCTGACTATTTGCTACAAGTTGTTAGAATAACAGAAAGGAGAGTCATTTTGAGCTGGGGTAGTTAGAGAAGTCTACGAAGAAGGAGACCCCTGATTTGAAGAATGGGTAGACTTTGAATTGTTGGGGAAGGTAGTGAGGGGGATCGTTCTGTGGGGCAACTAGCAGTAGTAAAGGTTGGTCTGTAAGAATAAGTGAAATCTCTTGTAGGTGAAGAACTTAGTTAGCTAGAGTGATTTTTGTGTGATGCTAAAAGTATTTTAGAAGTTGCTCAGCCTCTGAACACCCCTGGTAAAAAATAAAAGCTCTCCAGAATGGCAGCAACAAAGCAAAGGACCTCCCTTCCATTGTCACATTTCTGGGTTATGGCTCTAGCCACCTTTGATGAGCAAGAAGAACTAGAAGACTAACTCATCCCATCTATGGTGGGGGCAGCAGGAAATTGACACTATATCAGATAATTTAAAGGTAGTAGTCATCTTCTGTCATTTGCATATTCACAGGCTTCCTGTCCTATGTCATTTCTTTCTGGAGAAGTGGGTAGCTCTCACTCATCAAGCCCTACCTTTTTTGTTTTAAAGAGCCACCAGAGCAGGTGATCCTGGAGCTTCAGCCTGCATGGGTGGCCGTGGATGAAGCCTTTACAGTGAAGTGCCAAGTGCCCAGTGTGACACCCCTGGAGAACCTCACTCTTACCCTTCTCCAGGATAACGAAGAACTGCACAGAAAGAACTTTGTGAGCATGACTGTGGCCTCTCAAAGAGCTGAGGTCACCATCAGTGTCAGAGCCCAAAGGGAGAATGACAGGTGTAATTTCTCCTGCCATGCAGAATTGGATTTGAGTTCACAAGGTGGAGGGCTCTTTCATGGCAACTCGGCTATCAAGCTACTCCGGATCTTTGGTGAGTTTGAGGCCATGTGTGAAAGGAATCCTGGCACTCATTTTGCTCATCTTGCCTTGGCCTTTGAGTTCTCGTTTTGGTTGAGGCTGTGAGGTTAATTGAACTCCACCTCTACTTTTTAACTCACCTTGAGAGAGAGAGAGAGAGAGAGACATTTTAGCCCCACTCCCATCCTACATTGTATGGTCCTACATAACACATGATTTATCATGACTTTCCTCTTTTCTTGCCTTTTGCTAATTTCTTGGCAGAATTCTCTCAGAGCCCCCAGATCTGGATCTCTTCCCTTCTGGAGGTTGGGATGGCAGAGACTGTGAGCTGTAAGGTGTCCAGGGTGTTTCCAGCCAAAGAAGTTATATTCCTCATGTTCCTGGGAGATCAAGAGCTGAGCCCCTTCCTCTTCTGGAGAGAGGACACAGCATGGGCCAATGCCACTGTTCGGGCCATGGAGACTGGTGATCAGGAGCTGTCATGCATTGTGTCTCTGGGTCCAATGGAACAGAAAACAAGGAAGTCCGTGTATGTCTACAGTAAGTGACCTGCCTCTTCCTTTTCCCATGTGAGTTCTCTGCTCTTGAAAACTAACACAGAAATGGGTTAGTAATTCAACTGTAGATATCTCTGCTAACCTTTGCCAGGTATGCTCTCAAGTGAATATTAGTCTTCATCTTTCTCTGTATGTGTAGGCAGGTTGGGATGTGCATCATGACAGTTCTAGCCAGCCTTCACCCTCTGCTTCCTAAGGCCATCCTGTGTACAGAGCAATTACTGGTGTTTGAACTTCACTCTAGAACAATTATTTGAAGGGAAATATAAGATGAAAAGAGATCTTACTGTCCTTTCAATAAAGACATATAACCAAATATGTGTACACTGCATTTGTTATAAGAGAAGCTTTCAAATCCCCAAACTCTTTGTTGTTCAGCCTTTACAGAAGCATAATGGCATCCAAAGTCTTTTTTCCTGTTGTCTGCCTATCCAAGGGAGACCTCCAGAAGAAAGTACAAAAATAGCTGCCAGTTTTGAAAAATGAATTTTCTTTATTCTTCCTTTTTTTCTTTCTCCTTTCTTCCTTTTTTTTTTTTTTTTTTTGTGGTGCTGGGGATTAAACCCAGGGATATTCAACTACTGAGTCACACCCCAGCCCTTTTTATTTTTTATTTTGAGACAGGGTCTTACTAAGTTGCCAAGGATGGCCTTGAGCTTCCTTCCTCATCCTCTTGGGTCCTTTTTCCTTTCTTTATAGGTTTCCCTCCACCCATCCTGGAGATAGAAGAATTATATCCTCTGGCAGGGACAGACATTAATGTGACCTGTTCAGGCCATGTATTAACATCACCCAGCCCTACTCTTCAGCTACAGGGAGCCCCAACCCTCTCTGCTCCTGGGGAGACTGTATGGCTTCTACTTACTGCCAGGGAGGAAGATGATGGCCGAAATTTCTCCTGTGAGGCCTCTTTGGAAGTACAGGGTCAGCGGTTGGTTAAACACACTGTGACACAGCTTCATGTCTTATGTGAGTAGAGACCTGGTCTTTCTTAAAATAAGGATTATTTGTTCCCCATTCCCAGAGATCTTCTTGGCCAGTAACTTCATTGTTAACATTGCCACATTTTCCTCATTGAAAAATTAAAGAAAATACAGTGAAAGCTCTCCAAGCTTACTTACCCCCAAGAAAGTGAGTGGGTAGGAAGATGAAGGGAAATTGGAACCCGAAAGGAAAGTGGTTGCAGTGATTAAACAGCAATAGTTGAGAGCTGATGACTGGGAGAACATAGGAAGGGGAAGTTGGAGCTGATGCTAAGGAGGAAAGTTTCCAAATATTCCATATCAAAATTTGTAATTTGCAAAGTGGGAAAATCCTCATTTCTGAGTTCACCCCTGCTCAACTCCTTCTCCATTGGGAAGCTAAATGGGTAACAGAACAGTGTTACCATTAGTCTGAATCTGTAAACATACTCTAGGCTGCATCTCAGACTCCTTTTCCACAAGGAGGGAAAGAGGAGCTGGCTCAAACAGGGAACTAATAATCTTCCTCTTGGGAAAGAAAGCTGTTAGGTGGAGGGAACAGCATTTGGGTGGTGTGGGGAGAGGGAGCTCAGCATGGAGGTGAAAAGGGGAACAGAGCATACTGAGTTGGCCTCCTTGGGGACTCTGTTTTTGCAGATAAACCAAGGTTAGAGGAATCTGGTTGTCCTGGAAACCAGACATGGGTAGAAGGAATGGAGCAGATGCTTACCTGTGTCCCAGAGGGAAATCCAGTTCCAGCTTTGGAGTGTACTTGGAATGGGATGATCATTGACCTTGAAGTGCCACAGAAGGCAACCCAGAACCACACAGGCACCTACTGCTGCACGGCCACTAACAAGCTGGGCTCTGTCAGCAAAGACATTGATGTCACTGTTGAAGGTAACTGCTGCCGCCCTGCTGTCAGACCCAGGGGTTTGAGATTTTACATATATATATATATGTAAAATATATATATATATATATTTTAGCTGTAGATGGACACAATACCTTTATTTATTTTTGTAGTGTTGAGGATCTAACTCAGTGTCTCACACATGCCAGCTAAATGCTCTACCACTGAGCTGCAATTCCAGCCCCTTGAGATTGTTACTCAAGCATGGAAAGAAGAAAGATTTTATTGGGCTGGGGAGGAAGAGACTTAGAAGTGGGCCTGGTGGTAAGGGTGGGGTTATTCTCTTGTCCTCAAACCCCTCTCAGTTCTCTGTCTTCTGTGCTTGGACTAGGACTGGATAAAGGAGTCAACTCTACCCTCTTCATCATCATTGTCGTCCTTGGAGTAGGTGGCATCACCTTAGCACTGTATTTAAACTATCGGCCCTGCAAAATGAAGAGGAAGAAATTGCCCTATAGGCAGAAAAAGTATAACAAAGAAGAAGAAGATAATCAGTTTGCTGTTCAACAAGCAGAAAAGTGTAATTCACATAACTGTTGACTAGAAACAGCTCTTTGGTTGACAGAATTACTACTGGGGTTCCCCAGGGAGGGAAGAGTGGACAGAGGAGAAAGGAAGAAACAACATGAGGCTACATTACCCTTTGTGTTATGTTGTCCCATAAAACAGACATGTTTCAGGCCCCCCATGTCCTTTGTGTCCAGTCCATCCACAAGTTCACTTTTCTCTTTGGGTTCACTCCAGTCAATAGGATTTTCATTTTCATTTTCAGTGTTCAGCTAGTGAGAGGGTCATAGAAGGCAACCCAGAACCATCTTTCTATGTGCCTAATTGCCTAATTGGATCATTCTTAGATCTACAAAGATCCTGCTTTTACATCTTCATTCCCACTACCCTTTTCTCTATGAAATTTGCCTCATAGGTTAAGGCTGCAAACATCTCTGAATTTCTTTTCATAAGCAATTGCAGAGTAATCTATGAGTTCACATTTGACATATTTACCTATATGAGATCTTGGGTTTAGTTTCAATGTTTAGCCTTAATTTCCTAAAGATGTATAACATTCATCTGCCTGAGAACTATTTCTTTAAGTGTCAGGAGGAATCATCTTGGGCTGGGGATGTAGCTCAGTGTAGAATGCTACTGGGTTCATTCCTCAGTCCTGGGGAAAAAAAGTCAGAGAATGAAAAAATCTCTTGTAAGATTTTATGATTTGGCTTTCTTTTTTGGAAAGAGTTTATTCACTCTTGGAGAGGCATGAGGAATCAGAAAACGAGATCTTTTCTCTCAGATCAGTCTTGAAATGTTGGCTCTGGTGAAAATAAATGTGATTTGATGATATCTGAATGTACTTTTCTTTGTATCATTCCTGAGAGTTTTTTTTTAATTAAACCAAATAGTTGCATTTTAGAGCTTTGAATATAATTTCTAAGGTCAGAATATCAAATCGATAGCATGAACAGTGACCCTGGGGCAGGTAGTGCAGTAGCCTATCTGACCTGCCCTCAAAACTAAAGTTCAGACTTCCAGAGAGAGGCCTACAGCCTTCCATATTACCTACACTAGCTAGAAAGAATGCAGCATCAGATACCAAAGGGGAAACATTTTCCCCTTCCTCCCAGATTTCCCTGAGTTTTGGGAAGTGGTACAAAAGCAACATTTTGGTTTTACAACATCCTGGCAAAGGGAATGCCATTGTGAACAAATCATTGTTCCTGCCATCCACAAGATTATAGTTGGTTTGGGAATGTGTTAGCTTTTCATCACTGTAACAAATACCTAAGGTAAATCAAGGAGAACAGTTTTATTTTTGCTCACAGTTTCAGGGGTTTCAGTCCATGTTGAAATAAGCAAACTAGCTGTTAGTCTTAGAGGTTAACAGATAAACCAGAAAATTAGGAGTTAGAAAGTGGACTAATCTTCAAGGCTGTGAAATTATGAACATATCAGGTGATGCGAGGTCAGGAAGTCATCTCAGCCTTCTTGAGACTATGCACTGTGTGGGCAGCAGAAATACAAGAAGCCAGAGCCTGACAAGGTCACTAAAACAGAACCATCTATACAGGACAATAGTCTGCCCTATTTTCAAAAAAGAAGCAAGTTCTAGGTGATGAGGGGCAAATACATGTAGAACAGTGACTGCATAACACACAGTTACCTTTATTAGCATAGTAAAGCACCCCCAAAGTGGAGACAAGATGGTAATGAGATACATAGCATGAAGAAACATGATGAAGGGTTGGGGTTGTAGCTCAGTGGTAGAGTGCTTGCCTAGCAAGCATCAGGCCCTGGGTTCCATCCCCAGGACCACATACAAAAACTAAATAGACAAAGGTATTGTGTCCATCTACAAGTAAAAACATAAAAAAAGAAACATGATGAAGAAGAGCACAGATGGAACTATACTCCCATTCTACATGTGATGACATCAAATCTAGTTAAAAATATGTGCATTAACTCTTATGATCATGAAAGGATAGATTATTAAGAGAAAGCCTAACTTGGGTGGGGGGGTGCTTATAGTTGATTAGAGAATGTGTTAGCTTTTCATTACTGTAACAAATACCTAAGGTAAATCAACTCAAGGAGGACAGTTTTATTTTGCTAACTTGGTGGGGGGCGCTTCCTGGAGGGAGAATATTTTGAGTTTGCACAATAGCATTTCTCCAAGTGACCTTCTCAGCCTCAATTTTCCCACTAAAGATGGTGGTTCCTACTCCTTCATCATGTGTGTCTTAATGTAAAGTATTCATTTTCTCAAATTGAGCGCTTGAGGAAGAATCTGGGAAAAAGCAGGTTTAAGAGAGCAGAGTATGAATAGCCTTATCCAGGGATCTCCAGCCATTTCATAGTCTGGATTGGCTGCATTAGGCTTGTAGTTAGTTGGTCCACATCTGCAAATGCCACCCTCTGACCCCAGAGCCCTGACTCCCAGTGATTAAAATAAGGAGGCAAGAAGGGGGTCGGTCATTTGTACTTCCTACGCTCTTCAAGGAGAGCTTTTGCTCTTCATTGCCACTGGGTGTCACTGTTGACAGAGGGTTTTGCACAGTCCCACCAAATCAAGGGTTTCTGCAGATCCACATATTTGATTGGCTACTGTGAATCTTTATGGGAGGATGATCTACTACCTTAGGTCTCAATACGGCTGTAGATGACTCTTTGTTTGTGTTTCCAGGGTTACACCTTTTAGAAGTCAGTGCTTTGGATTTTCCATCTCACCAGGCTTTTCAGATTTGGTCTAGCCTCTTCCCCTCATAGATTTTTCTCTTCTTTCCTTCCCAGGATCTACCCAGTCAGGGGTTGGGTAGCCCCTTCTTGCCAATTCTCAAAGCACAAAGGATCTCAGTACATCTCTTTTCCAGAATAACAGAACTCCTAAGGGTAGCTGCCTTCATTGTCTCCAGGACTCCCCAGACCCTGAAAGGTTTTGATAATATCTTCCTCTAAACAACTGTTCACAGTAATTAGTAGCTGCCCATTCAGAGGAAGAGTGACCTTTAATACCCCAACATTTGTACTCTTAAAGATGGTTAAGGTTGATGAGCATGGTGGCACACGCCTGTAATCCCAGAGGCTCTGGAGACTGGGGCAGGAAGATCGTGAGTTCAAAGCCAGCCTCAGGAAAAAAAAAATTCACTGAGGCACTAAGCAACTCAGTGAAATCCTGTCTTTTGTATTAAAAAAATACAAAATAGGGCTGGGAATGTGGCTCAGTGGTTGAGTGCCCCTGAGTTTAATATCCAGTTACCCCTTGCCCGCCCCCCCCCGCAAAAAAAAGATGGTTAGGGTAACTTTTTGCCATCTTTCTAGATCTGAGAAAGGATAAGTTAAATATTCAGTGGGGCTTCTTACTAAAGTGGTAGTAGTATTTACAGGATTATAGTGAGAAAGAAATGAAACAGTATTTGGAAAACATGAATATGGTGCCATACACGTGCTCACAAATATTGTTTTTTATTATGTGAATAATCCCAGTGGTAATTATGTCCTTAATTATAATCATAATGAATTTGAGGCAAGAGTCAGAAACCTGTGACAATTGTTAAGGGCCATCATAAGTTGCACATTCCATACACGTTTCTCTTTTCCATTATGTTATTTCCTTTGACTTTCCTAGTCTTCTTCCTCCTCCTTCCTCTATTTTTCTCCTTTTTGGTTTCCCAAGATTTAGGAATAAAAGTTGGCTAACCAAACTTACTAGCTCATTTGCATTGAGTTGAGGAGTTCTTAAAATCAGGAAAGCTTTATGTCAACTGGGACTGGCTAATAATCTTGATACTAATCACCCAAAGTGTTTCTCGGCCATGTCAGGGCCTTCTGTGAATTTGGTGGTGTGAGGGATCAAACCCAGGCTTTAATCTTCTAGGCAAGTGCTCTACCACTGAGCTGCACCACCAGGGGCTTTTGGATTAAGGAAACTTCAAGGCTTGTCTGGTCCAAAAGCCCAGATCTTGTTCCAAGTAGAACTTATGCAGAAAGAGGGGTGTCACTTCCACTCTAAGTGTGTATGCAGGGACAAAACTAGCTGTGTATGTTTTGGCAATGCTGATGGAAGACATTCAGAATTGATTTTAGATTAGGGTAAATTCAAAAGATTGCATGAAGCCAGGTGTAGTGGCACATACTTGTAATCAATCCTAGCTATTTAGGAGGCCAACGCAGTAGAATTGAAAGTTCGAGGTGAGCCTTAGCAATTAGTGAGACCCTGTCTAAAAATGAAAAATAAAAAGGGATAGAGATGTAGCTCAATGATAGAGTCCCAGTGAGTTCAATCCCTAGTAAAACAAACACACACACACACACACACACACACACACACACACCCCAGATTGCATGAAGTCAGAAAATATTCTTGAAAATATTGTTTACATTTGTAAAATTATGATAAGACAGACATAAAATTTACCATCCTAACCATTTTTAAGCATACAGTTTGGTAATGTCGATGTGTTGACATTACCAAACTGTATGCTTAAAAAGATGTGTAATCATCTCCACCATCTAGCTCCAGAACTCTCTCCATCTTGTACCAGGGAAACTTTATACCCATTATATAATTCCCGGTGCCCTTCTCTCCAGAGTCCCTGGCAGCCACCATTCTACATTCTGTCTTGATGGATTTGACAACTCTAAGTACCTCATCTGAGTGAAATCACACAGTATTTGTCTTTTTGTGACTGGATTATTAGAAAAAAAATTAATGATTGGTTAGAATAAGAACAGAGAGTTGCACAATGAACCTGGGTCTCTCATCTCCTTTTGTTCCATTTTGCCTATACAACAGCTCTGAACACGTGCTATCTAGCTCATCTTTAAAAATCTATTTTTTAAAAATTCCCTTATTACTAAGCAAGGTTTGACTCTTTTCAATGTGTATGGTGCTAGGAATTGAACCTAGGGCCTCACACATGTGCTGTCCTCTAAGCCAGACTTCAAGCCCTATCATCTTTGTGATCTTGTTTGCATTCTAGAATTCCCTGGGAAACTTTTTTAAAAATTCTTTTTCCAGAACCCTGTTCCAGAACAATTTAATCAGAATCTCAGGGTGTGAAGGCCATTGCTGTTTAGAAAACAAGTGTTAGGCAGTTCTCATTTGCAGCAGAGGCTCTGTGCACTGCCTAATTGAAAGAGCTTAGAGGCAGAATAACAACTGGAAAATTGAAGTGTTTAGGGTAAATGGTCTTTTTAAATTCTAAAATTTTGCAAAATCAGCTATCAGCTTTGTAATTCTCAATGAGTGGCGGTGTCTTTGCTCCCACTATTATCAAGCTGGATCTGAGTGGACACTCCAGAGTGTGGTTCCCCCTGCAGTCCAGTGCTGTCATGATGATCTCACTTTAGAATCTTCTTTTTTTTAAAATTTTTTTATTAGTTGCTCAAAACATTACAATGATCTTGACATCATACATTTGATTCAAATGAGGTACGTAGAATCTTCTTAATACAGACTGGCCGCCAACTTAGGATGGGGCCCTTTTTAATACATATTCAGCAGAAACCATACTTCAAAGTTTGTTGTTTCCTGGCTTAGCAATATGTGGTCCAACATCTCGCAATGCTTAACAGAGAGAGTGAGCCATAACTTTTGTCAGCAACATAATCACTGGGGTGGGGTGGGGAGCGTACTCTACAGTGTACTGTGTTTCTAAGCTAAGCTATGGTGGTCAGTAGGTTAGGTGTATCAGGTGCACTCTGACTTTCAATATTTTCAACAGACGATGAGTTTATCCAGATGCAATGCCATTGTAAGTGGAAGAGCACCTGCAGTTACAATACTCCTCTGTGGGCATTGGACATTGTAGTTCCCCTGCCACATTCATTCAGCAAATACTAAGATAGCTCCCATTTTCTTTCTTAAACTTAAACCAAGAGATTTATTGGTTTTATTATATCAACTTAGCTAAAGACTACAAATTTTTAAATAACTCCAAGGTCAAATGAGGGATGTTACAGGGATATTGATTCCAGCTTAATGTGTGAAATACTTTTTTTTTTTTCTTTCTGAAATCAGAGTGGTTTAAGAGAATGAGTTATCTTGTGAAGTCTTAATTTCTTTGGTCCTAGTGCCATACAAATCATAGTCAGGATGCCGTCTGTAAAGGGTATTCTAGAACAAGATTTCTAACAGAAGGGAATAAGAATCCCCTGTGAGCTTCTAATTCCAAAATTTCTTTCTTTTATTTATATATTTATTTATTGGTTATACTGGGGATTGACCCCAGAGGCACTACACTAAGCTACATCCCCAGACCTTTATTTTTCATTTTGAGACAGTTTCAAACTTGTGATCCTCCTACCTCAATCTCCTGAGTCACTGGGATTACAGAGTTGTACAGCACTGTGTCCATCTGCAAAATTCCATTATTTTAACGCCAGACCAAAAAAAAATGATCTAAGAGGAATTTTTATTTATGTTGGAAAAAGAAGAAATTAGAATTAGAAAACTGGACTCTGTTTAAATTATCCCAGCAACATCCAAAGTACAATCAGGAGCCAGTTGAATGCATGCCTTCTTCTCTCCCTCAGGCCTGACCAGGGTGTTAACCTTGACCACAAACAATGTCATAGAGCTTCTTTACAGCTTGTTTGATCTGGTGTTTTTGGTCTTGACATCCACAGTGAACACAAGTGTTTTGTCTTCAATTTTCTTCATGGCTGACTCAGTGATCAGGGGGAACTTGAGGTGGTCTAGTGGTCAAGCTTGTTTCTCCTGGGGGTGCTCTTACAAGGAACTTTGGGTTGCCTCTGGAACTGCAATCTCTCGGGCCACCTGAAGGTTGGTGATGTGCGGGTCTTCTTTTTATGGCTGTGGACACCCTTCAACACTGCCTTCTTGGCCTTCAAACTTTAGCTTTGGCTTCAGCCTTAGCTTTCGGTGCATCTTGGTGAAAAGAAGGAATTTTTTTTTTTTTGGTTTTGTTTTAATTTATTCTGATTAGGTATATATGACAGCAGAATGCATTTTGATTCATTGTACACAATTGCAGCACAACTTTTCATTTCTCTAATTGTACACAATGTACTGTTGCACCTCATGTGCAGTCCCATATATGTACCTAGGGTAATGATGTTCATACATTCCACCATCTTTCCTGCCCCCATACCTCCTCCCCTCTTCTCCTTCCCCTTTGCCCAATCACAGTTGAAGAAATGGTTTTGAGCTCAGAAATGGAGCTCCACTTTCCAACCAACCCTTTATTTTATTAAATGTAAAATCTACAAAATGCACAGGTGGACACTATTTTAAAGAAGATTCATTATAACACATAAAAATCTGAACTTCTCAAGAAGATTAATTAAGGTTGATTATTTGCATTAAAAAAGAGTTAATGACCTCACAAACCGTTTATGGATGATAGAGTTACTTGGACCATCTACGTATTGATTTACAGATCACTGGTCACTTAGCTAAGCTGCTTAGAGCCTGAAAATTTAACTGTCCTTTTGAGCTTATTTGGAAATAAGGAACACCTGAGATGCCATCAGGAAAACAGAATATGATTTTTTAAAAATATCTATTTCTTTTAGTTGTACACAGTACCTTTTTTAAAAACTTATTTATTTTTATGTGGTGCAGAGGATCGAACCCAGGGTCTCTCACGTGCTAGGCGAGTGCTCTACCGCTGAGCCACAACTCCAGTCCCAGAATATGATTTAATAACAAGTCTTTAGACGCTCTATTAAAAACATGCAGCACCTCAATATTCAATGCAAAAATAACCAGGATTTCTTGAGTGCTGTAATATGTCAATCACTTCAGAAACATCATTTCATTTAATCCTTGCATAAGCCTTGTAAAGCAGTATTTATTATCTCATTCCTGTCAAGTAATTTGTTCAAGAGCACAACTTCCATAGAGTCCAAATCACTCTTTTTCTTTGCCTCATACCAAGTTATTCTAATCCACTGATCTGTGGACAAAACTGCTGACAACTTGAAGATCAAATGAGTTTGGGTTAATCTCTGCCCTTAAAATATTTTCAATATGTGCTTGTTGCCAATGTTTAAAAATTAGATTTTGTGTAAAAGTCTGGATGTCCCCGCTGTCTTAAGGAATCAGAAGGGCTGGCAGCCCTATTCCTGCATCCCTCACAGGAATGCTGGGTGTCAGTTGCAATTTGCCCCTTCCCACCCAGCCCTCCTCATCCCTTCTGTCAGTGTCCACATGGCACCTGTTGGCATGGTATTGGCAACCTCCGATTTAGAATCTCTTCCACTACCCTTGCCCCATTTCAGAATCCAAACACACTGGTTTTGTTTATCCCAGACTCGTTTTTGTGCTTTTTTTTTTTTTTTTCACTTCCCAAGGATAGTTTGACTTAGTGAATATTCACCTTACATTTTTTTGTACAAAGGTAACTATTGACGTCAGGAGGAAGAGATAAGGCTGGGAGGATACAGAGATGGGCTGCTGGATGAATTCCTGGCAGCAGAGCACAAACAAATATTTACTAAGAAACTTTCAAAAAGGCTATTTTTAAATCAGGATCTACGTGACTGGAGTCTATATCTCTCCAAAGAAGGGAACATGAATGATTGATATTTTGAATGGACTAAAGCCTGCATGAATAACTCGTGGATACTGAATGCCTTACCCAGGGTTGGGCAGAGGGCCACCTTCCTTAACCTACAGACCTACATAAATCCCTAGACAATAGCCACTCTAGGGTATCCCTCTCTTGGGACCCCTCCCTCCTTGGGAGCTCTGCTTTCTTTCTATTACTCTAATAAATCCTGCTACTTTGCTCTCACCCTTGTATTTTTCATGGATTTTATTTTTCAAATTCATGAGACAAAGGAACCAACCCCACATTCCATGCTACATATTTGGGGCTTTCCCTGTATCTATGGAAGAGTGAATAAAATGGACCAATGGCTTTTCTGGGAGCCCCAAGTTCCATTCAAATGTTTAGTCCTCTCTCTGGAACAAAAAACTGGGCATCTGTCAGACACTTACTCAGGAGCTCACTAAGTCCAGTCTTCTCTCAGTCTCTGGCATGTTGGAAACAGAGACTTATCATAGATCATGACCACACTGGGAAGGCAGCAGTTAAATCCAGTAGGTCACATGGGAAGAGGGGTGGGAACTACTGACCCCTAGATTCTCCAAAATCAGGGAGGCGTCACTAGCCAAAGAGACAGTTTTCTTGGTGCAGAGATTCATGATCTGTTCTCTTTTGTTTGTCTTTCATTTAGGTGGGAGCCTGGGCCTCAAAAATAAAATATGCCGCGCATTTAAAAAATTGGGATAGGCCAGGTGAAGTGGTGCATGCCTGTAATCCCAGTGGCTGAGAAGTCTGAGGCAGGAGAATCATAAGTTCAAAGCCAGCCTCAGCAACAGCAAGACGCTAAGCAACTCAATGAGACTCTGTCTCTAAATAAAATACAAAATAGGGTTGGGGATGTGGCTCAGTGGTTGAGTGCCCCTGAGTTCAATCCCTGGTACCTGCTCCCCCAAATTGGGATAGATTTAATCCTCAAACACTAAAAAGAAAAAGCCTGATAATTTTCTGTACCCAAGCCTGGCCTGATTACCAGATGGAGGATAAAAAAAAAAAATGGCCTTTGAAGGAAAATAAACTTTAACACCATCTTATAGCTAGACAGGTTTTACAAAAGGAGTAAACAGCCAAAAGTGCCCCATGTAGAAGATTTTTGCTTTTCATGCTCAAAATGGCAGCTTTCCTTGCTCCTTAGCTGCCTGTCTGATGCCCATCTGAAATGTAAGCAACATGAACAAGTGCCCAAATCAGCTTAAGACCAGAGAAGGAAAAGTGTCACTTTTAAATCCAAGCTGCTGTGAGACATAAAAGACTGTTCTCTCTCCTTGCACTCTGGGATTCTGCTCTTTTAATAAGTTTTTCCCTAAATTGTTTTCTTTTCTTCCAGATAGGCATGTGGTGTGTGTGCGAGTGCGCGTGCGCGCACACACACACACACACACACACACACAATCCCATAGGTACAGTTTTTCTTTTTCTTAAAATCATTTTTCTGAGGACTTCATGGTCTTCTAAATTCTTTAAATATTCGTACTGACTCTAATCTGATCCAAAAGTGACCCCTGGTCTGATAAACAGGTTCCATGTCCTCCTTTAATAATTGTGGCGTGTCATCTTTTTTCAGTTCTTTGTCTTTCTAAACTCAAGTTTTTCTGATAAATTCATCTTTGTCCTGCACCAATTAGTCTGGTTTTGTCTAACTGGAGTTTCTAGCTCTCTGTTTTTCTTTCTGTTGTTTTTATTCAGAGGTCATTTTTTCGAGGATTAACTCAAATACAGTGGAAAAGGAAAGAGATCTTCTCCTTTGAAGAGTACTAAGCAGGAAAAATAAACAGTGGTACTGGTGGGGTGGATCTGCCCCCATGGAGGACAAGTGTCCACTGAACCTTTAATTTCAGTGTCCACCATAGATAACAGACTATACTTTTTTTTTTTCAGTTGTTGATAGACCTTTATTTATTTATCCATAGTGCTGAGAATTGAACCCAGTGCCTCACACATGCCAGGCAAGTGCACTACCACTGAGCCACAGCTCCACCCCCCAGACTCTCCTTCTAATGTCCCCAATTGTACTGGCCTACCCTCTAGCTGAGTCATACTGCAAGAATATGTGACAGATTCTGTTTTAATTTCTAAAGGATTAAACCTGACAGCGTGTATAATTAAACATCTGTAACTCTTTTGCTTCCTGACTGTGGGAATCTAATACTTGAAAAGAGCTATAATATCTTTGTTTCCTATAAATTTTTATGAATATGTATGCACACATGTATTGTAGGTTTTGTACTTGTATTTATAAATTGTGTGCATGATATCAATAATGGCACATAGATAAATGAGTGCTCATAAGTTTAAAAAAATAGACCCAAATGCCTTTCGGGTCTTGTGACTTAAATTGGTTAAAAAAAATGAGTAAAGATATCTTTAAAAATTACTAACCTACATGTTTTTTTTTAAGTGGACAGCCAACCAAGAAAACAGTAGTATCTATAAAATGTTCAAAAGTACAACATCCATTGCTTTTTTTTTTAACATTTTTTTTTAGTTTTCGGTGGACACAACATCTTTGTCTGTATGTGGTGCTGAGGATCGAACCCGGGCCTCACGCATGCCAGGCAAGCGCGCTACCGTTTAAGCCACATCCCCAGCCCATCCATTGCTTTTAAGGATTTTCCTTTGCAGGAATAATTGACTTAAAGGGTTAGCTAGATTTGTCTGATATCTTGGTTTTCTTGGGTAACGTAATGTTAACTAGAATGAATAAATTAGATTTACATAAATGGGATTAATCTTCATAAACTCGTTTGTTAAAAGAGATACCTGATTAATTTACAAAGTTAAAATACTCAAACATCAACTGCTAAATACTAACCTAAGTACTTTTGGCTTTTTAAGTTCCATAAGACAAAATATTTGGGGGTTTATTAAATGTATTTTTATAAATTGTTGGTAAATGAAAAGTCAGTTTTATATGGCTTTGTTTCCGAGCCTTTACTAAAAAAACAAGATGATTAAGTGTTAAAATTCTATTTATATGTGTTGTTCTAATGCAAGGAATAACAACAACAAAAAAGAAAGAAAGAAAGACAGAAAAAAAAAAAAAACCCAAGCTAGTTTTGATGAAGAAAAAGAACTACAAGAAAAGCATAAAATATTTTATTTTTATTGAGAAAAAGAGTAATTTTGTATGTTTTCACAAAATATTAAGTACTGTTTCAAATTATGAACTTAAAAGATCAATAACTAAGGGCTGGGGATAAAGCTCAGTTGGTAGAGTACTTGCCTCAAATGCCCAAGGCCCTGGGTTCAATCCCCAACACCCCCCCCCAAAAAAGCTAATAACTAGGAAAAAATATAAGAAAGTTTTAGATATGAAAATATGTTTTCTTAATATGGAAAAAATGTTTCTGAAAGAGAAACTATCTGGCATGGTAAAGAAATATTTTTATCCTAAAGTTCAAAATAAAAAGTGAGACAGGACAAAGCTAGGGATGTAAACAAGCTAGAGTATCTAAGTAAGTTACAGAAGATTTGTAAAAGGCAAATCTCAAAAAGTTGGGGTGTTATTAAATGGCATATCCTCAGTGCAGTCAGTTAAGGTTTTTTAAAGGAGTTTTCTAAGGTCAACTTTTCACATACCAATATAAAACAAAGTCTATTTCTTTATTCTTAAAAATGACAAGATTTTTGGGCTGGGGTCGGGGCTCAGTGGTAGAACAATTGCCTAGCATGTGTGAGGCACTGGATTTTATTCACAGCACCACATATAAATAAATAAAGATCTATCAATAACTAATAAAATATTTTTTAAAAAATGACAAGATTTTCTTTTCTTTTTTTCAGTTGTTGATGGACCTTTATTTTACTTATTTATATGTGGTGCTGAGTCTTGAGCCAGTACCTCATACGTGCGAGGCAAGCGCTCTACCACTGAGCTACAACTCCAGCCCCAAGATTTTCTTAAAACTTAGTCCTGATCTTATTTATCAAGATAATTTCTTGTGTCTATTAGGTTTTGTTAACTAGGGTTCATACCTATTTTAAAGTTTTTTTTTATGGCTCTGGTTAAATAAACAACTGTTATTTTAGGATATTACAATAGAGTTGACACCTTAAATTTATGTGACCAGAGAATGTATACAAATGAAAACTAAACGTTTGTCCAAGCTTTGTCTAAGTGTTATGTAAAATCTTGTAAAATGAAAACTATATAGATTTAATACAAGTATGATAACTGATGAAGGCTCTCTTTTGTACATTGTACCTGCCATAAAAGAGCCACACTGCCATTTAAAAACCTGGTTTACATTTGTTTCCTTTATTTACTTGATGTTTCATTGTTTTATAAATGAGATGCTTTAATACATCAGAAAATAAGTCTATTTCTGATACCTCACCCGAGTTAAGGCTCTACCTCTCACCTTACTCCATGTTAGGATAGCTCCAAAGTAGGCCAGGATTAAGCTCATTTAAAGTTATGTTCAAAAGGGAGATTTTTGTTATAAAGATTACTGTGATTTCAAAATAAACAAGGGATATAATGCAAAACTAAGGAAAGATTTGGGGGAATTATAAAAGGTATATAAAGTTGTAAAAGTTGCAAAAGAAAACAAAATTTTAAAGAATTTCATATGTGATGAGTTAATAAATTAATGGGTCTTTGTATATTCTAAATAGATATTAAATATACCTTAGTGTTATTATAGACACTATGTTTCTTGGTTTGAAGCTATTATACAAACTAAATCATCATACAACTTTATAACTGCTGTTAGTATTTTACAAAATTACTACTTCTAACAAAACAATATGAGCTAATTTAAGACAATAAACCATCAACTACAGGACAGATAGGATATAATGCTGACTTTCAATACTACTACTGACTCCAGTTAAATAAAAAGGTAACAATAAAATTATAGGCATTAAAGTTAAAACCTAGTGCTCCTATTTTAAGAATGGCGAAACTGGCCTACTGGTGTTTAAAACCAAAACTTGGAGACTAAAGTCAAGGAAGTAAAAGTTGGGGGTGGGAGAGCAACCCAAACACAACAACAACAACAACAAACCAGCCAATATTTTGGTCCTTGCCCTCTAAGGTCAGCCTGAAGTCATGGAACAACCGAACTTCTTTAAGGGCTCTGCAACTCTGGTAAGTCACCAGACCTCTTGATCAAAGGGATCTACAGGTTCCTAGAGAACAGGAAGCCAACCAGTGCATATTCTGCAATGAGGAGGATCTGTAGAAAGGGAAAAGTCCCTGATGCTTCTGAGAAAGCTAGTTTACAAAAATCAAAGGGCATTTCACAGCTCAAGGGGAAACCTGTGCTGTTATAAAAATTTAAAGTTGTGTATATGTTTTTAGCAACTCTGTTGATGTTTCTAAAGCCTTAAATGACGTCCACTCACAAATGAATGACATGTCAAACCACACCTTAAAACTCTAACAAAGTTGCTATCTTTGTGGTCTTCAGAGGCTACCTGATAACACTGATTGTTTTTGTTCTAATTGTTTGCAAAAAACCAATACTTTGCTGTCTTGTTTATTGCTGTACTGGCATGATCCTTACCCTCTGTACACCTTGTCTAGTCACCTGCCAACTGCTACCATGGACCTCTGTACTGCAGGCAGCTGCAGAGTCTATTAAGCTCCAGATGGTCATGAAGATGCTACCTACCATGGAAGTACCATCTGACTTTTATAGGGGTCCATTAGATAGGTCTCTTTGGGAGGACCCTGACTGCTGTTCTTCTCTCAACACCCCTTTTCAGCCTGAAGCAGCTAGAGTGGTCATTGCCCAAATTCCCTAACAGTGGTTAAAGTTACCTCTCCAGAGTGGGGAAAAACCTCAGGAGGAAGAGATAAGGCTGAGAGGGTAGGGAGATGGGCCCCTGGGTACATTCCTGGGTGAAAGAGCACAAACAGCACCTACAGATATTTTCTAAGAAACTTACAAAAAGGCTATTCTTAAATCAGGACCTACGTGACTGGGTCCATATCTCTCCAAAGAAGGGAACATGCATGATTGATATTTTTGAGTGGACTAAAGGTGCACAAATACCTCATGGATACCAAGTACCTTACCCAGGGTTGGGCAGCGGGCCCACTTCCTTAACCTATAGATCTCTGTAAACCCTGAGACAATAGCTTTCTTAGGTATCCCTTATCCCTTTCTTGGGACCCCTCCCTCCTTGGGAGCTCTGCTTTCTTTTTATTAATCTAATAAATTCTGTTACTTTGCTCTCACCCTTGTGTCTGTGGACTTTATTCTTCAAATCTGTGAGACAAAGAACTCAACTCCCTGCTCCATGCTCTACTGACTTGACATATTTTTCTCCCATGGAGACATTTTATTCCTATACTTAATAATCTGTCTTGTTTTCATTTCTTCTGGCTCTTGGGGGCCTAAGTTTGGCATTGCCAGTTTTGCTGGGTAGAATGCCTCCAAGTACCTATGACCTTTCTGAGCTATGACTACCCAGAAAGCTGGGACACCTACTGGAGGGTATGGATGTAGTGTGTGAAGCGAGTGGAGTAATGTGTCAGCTTTATTCTGGCCCAAGAAAAGCCAGGTCTGGGTCCTATTAGAGCCCACACATCCCCACGGTTGTCTTCCGGGCCTGCCTCTCACCCCACACTGCCCGCCTTCTGCCCACGGTATGACAACACCTAGCGAGACAAAATGATGCAACTTGACTTTATTAGGACAGGATGGTGGGCACTGGAGTGGCACTGCCCAGGGCAAGGGGAGGTGCTGGGGCAGTGTGACAGAGGTGCCATGTCACTAGAAGGCACAGCTGCTTTCCACAAAACGGCGACATTTCATGACCCGCAGGTAGGTCTCGGCCTTGTGCAGGTCTTTCTTAAAGCAGGAGAGCAGCCCATAGTTCTTGAGCAGCGCGTCATCACTGCGCAAGTTGATGTCAAACTTGTCATAGGTTTGCTTGAGGATCTGCCCAGCCCGGGGGCTGCCATCTTCCAGTTCCTACAAGAGGAAGAAAGGGCAGGAGAGGCCGAGTCCCCAGGGAGCTCTGCCCTCCCTCTCCCAGCCATTTTCTTCCCTCCTCCCCTTGGAAGCCAGAGAAAAGCCAGAAGGATTTAAAAAGAGAATTGAGGAATGAGATGCATCCTCCTGCCTCAAGCCCTGACTGGTAAAAAGAGAGCAGCAGCGTATCTGTCCCCAGCCCCATGGAGCTCCAGCCCTCAGTCCAGCTAGCAGGGCTTCCAGGCCCAGGCAGAGGTTGGGGATCCCGGTGTCCTCCTCACCCGCATCAGAGCCTGGATGCCCTCCTCCAGGTCCTTCAGTTTCTCATAGACGCGGTCCGAGGTGCCAAACACCAGGCTGTTGGTGAAGACCCTGCTGAGGAACTGCACGGGCCCCAGCCACGACTGGATGAGTAGCAGTGAGAAGCGCAGCAATTCCATGTCCTGCAGGGGAAGGGCTGGGGTGTGGGGCTGTGGCCAGGGTGGCCTCTGCCTGGGCCTCCAGCACCACCCAGCTTGGGGGAGAAGGCTGCCGGGCAGGAAGAGAGAACTGAGTCTAAGGAGAGCCCAGATGGCCACTTACGGATCTCTGCTGAGCCTCGTCCTTGCCCGTGGGGGCAGGGATGGTCTCTGAGAAGCAGAAGGCAGCCTGGGCGTTCTGGATGGAATACCGCTGTCCCTCGGGGATATAGGCACGCTCCTGGAGAAAGCACGTTTCTGAGGTTGGAGTTGGTGACCAGCTCTCATGGCTATTTTTCGGGAACCCCTTCCATTTCTGCTCATTTGATAGCACTTCAGCCCTGAGCCCCTCTGTTTTCTCCCATTGTTTCCCGGGGGGGCGGGGGGGGGACTTGCCTCCTCCTGCCACCCTGCCCAGTGCTCATCCTTGAGGAGCTTACAAACTCTTTGTAGGTGTCTGCAGCCAGCTGGTGCAGGTGTTGGGCTCGAAGTACAGCATTGGTGAACAGGCTGGACAAAGGCATGGCTGGGAAGGTGCTGGCCTTCTGAGGCCAGGACAGGCAGAGCAGCATGAAGGCCAGGAGCCAGGCAGTCCGACAACCTAGAGAAATGCCGGAGGGCCAGGAGGCCCTAAGCAGGGGGCCACTCTGTCCAAGCCCCTAGAGCATTTCCTTCTCTTCCCACTCTCCCCGGGGACTGAGACCATTCTCAACATGGCCAAATGTTAGGCTTAGATGGCTATACTCATATTAAGAAGCCCTAAATACCAAGGTTAGTGTCCCTATTGCACCTGCAGGGCCCCTTCCTCTCCTCTCGGTCTACCCCAGGCCAAAGGGGGATTGCGGTGCTTACCTGCAGCCATTGCACCTGGGTGAGCTATCCACAGAACCCTGAGCAGTTTGAGGAGCTCGGCCCTAGGATCCTGGAGTTGGTCCCTTGCAGGCCCTTTTTATACCTGGCCCCTTCCCCCCACTCCAAGGCCCCCACCTATTTTCTCTATACATTTATGCATGGGGGCACTGATGGCTGTGTTGATGGATAATTTAGAAGCTTCTTCCACTCATCCTGTTCCCGCTCCTCGCTGGGGTCATGTCCCCCATCCTATCACCATTCCCTCACCACTCTGACCAGGCTTGTGAGGCCGGGCAGGGTCTCAGTGAGGGACCACCTCATCCTTCCTCTTTGTAAGTGGAAGGTCGTAGAGGAGAGAAGCCTGAGTCCAGGGGTGCTGTGCCAGGATGTCATTGTGGGATTGTCTGTCACATTGAGGATGGCCCAACAGGGACCCTCCAAAAGGAAGCAATGTCAGCATGGCTTTTTTTTTTTTTTTTTTTTTTCTGTACTGAATGTGTGAAGCCAGGGCCTTGCACATGCTAGACAAGCTCTCCTCCACTGAGCTACATCCCCATCCCTTTTTATTTTTTATTTTGACACAGAGTCTTGCTAAATTGCCGAGGCTGGCCTTAAATTTCTTTTTTTTTTTTAATATTTATTTTTTAGTTCTCGGCGGACACAACATCTTTGTTTGTATGTGGTGCTGAGGATCGAACCTGGGCCGCACGCATGCCAGGCGAGCGCGCTACGGCTTGAGCCACATCCCCAGCCCCTGGCCTTAAATTTCTAATCCTTTTGCTTTGGCCTGACTCTCTGGGATTACAGGTGTGCACCCCACAATGCTGGGCTAGGACGATTTTCTTGAGAGCAATACTGACCTCTTCCCACTCTCTGCATGGTTCCCCTCCACTTACCAGAGAAATCGTATGTGCTGGGGAAGGGGGCCAGGGACAGCTTATAGATCTTGGGGTCTCTGGGCTCAGTTCAGCCCCAAATTCCATTTTTGCTTCCTTCATCCTATCACCTTGGCCAGCTGCGGGGTGCTGGATGCAGTGCTAATTCTGACCACTAGGGGGCACAAACCCTACATATTGCTCTCCCCTTCCCCAAGTTTCTGGGTCTCCCTCAGGTCCAGGTCTGTGGGGCAAAGAACCCAAACTTCGGGCATTGCCTCTACTCCTTGGACTGCCACAGAAATGCAAACTAAGAAGCAGAAATTCCGAGGACAGACCACAAGTGCTTCCTTCCACAGCCCCGAAACCTCAATATCAAAGTTGAAGTCTCCTCCCTGTGTTAGAACTCAAGAGTACAACAGCCTGAAAGATGCCCTCCACTGAGCTACATCCCCATCCCTTTTTATTTTTTATAAAAAGAAGGAGTCATTGTAGTCTCCTTCTCTTCCTTCTCCAACTCCTTTCAGTCTCTTTGCAGAGCTCATCAGGTGACGAGAGCCTGCCTCACATTCAACCCCTGCAAGCACCTTATGAATGAGAAGTTACCATCACACCCATTTTCAAGAGGAAGAGACCGAGGCTTCAAGAGACCGACTTGCACAAACCAACTCAGCAGAGGAGGCAGCTCTGCACAGACTTGCTTTCCTGTATTTCATTGTACCTATCCCCCTCGCAGTCTCTGCAGTGCTTCTCTGTTATTTAATTAATTTATTTATTTTAAATATTTATTTTTTTAGTTGTACACAATACCTTTATTTTGTTTATTTATTTCTATGTGGTGCTGAGGATCAAACCCAGGGCCTCGCATGTGCTAGGTGAGTGCTCTACTGCTGAGCCACAACCCCAGCCCAGTTATTTTAGCTTCTAAGGATGCTGGCATCCTCTCCCAAATTACAAGAATGTCTTTACATCATTTGTCCTCCCTTAATGAGCAGATTCCCCTGCCTCAGTTTTCAGGAGAGAAAGTCCCGGGGCACAGATTCATGTGGGAACCTTAGAGGAGGGCAAGGTGAGGACGGAGAAAGCAGGACTGGGCCTTTTGGCCTCCTGGTGCCCAGGTTGGTGCTGTTTCAGCATCTGAAGCAAACCAGCCTCCAATGCCCCCAAATAAAACACTGCCCTGCTGTGCAAACCTCCCACTCCTGAGTCTCAGAGCATTCAGCATTCGACTATGCAGAATAAACAAGTCAACCTTCCCAGAAATGATTGGTTCTATGGTTGGGTATAATGTTGGCACCAACATTGAAAAATCACACCTCTGTGGTCCAGAGTGTCAGAGCTCAGGCTGCTCCACCTCCCTGATTTTAGGACCAGAAGGCAGAGCATCTTTCCTTCCCAGCATTACCTAAGCATTGCCCAAGCAGTGTCCCCGACTCATTATCTGCTGAGAAGCCACCAGGATGCTAGGGGTTGTTCTCCTGGTCAGTCTGGAAAGACCTGGGCAAGGTGCTGGTTCTAGGAACAGGGGCCACAGGGAACGAGGGGATACCCTTTCTTCTCCTCCGTCCAGCTCCACTGAAGAGGAGGAGCCAGGTGGGAATTGGAGGGTCTCTGAGCCCACATAGCCTTCTGTCATGTTCCTCCTACATTCCCAGGAGAGGGGACAGTATACATGGAACTCCCATAACAGAGACCTCTAGCTAAGACTGGGGAATTATATATGGACTTTGGATAAGAGGGAAAAATCTCTGGCCTCCTCTGGGAGTGAGGACAACAGGAGCCGGAGTTGACTTTGATGGTCACATAGGAGGACATAATTGAGGTGTGGCTGAGGCACCAGAGAGGTTACTGCCAAGGACAGGGTGGGACCAGCCAAGGAAGAGGAGCCTCTCCTCTCACCATCTCATAACTGAAGTAATCCCAGAACCGTGGTGGCCAGGGACATGGAGCTCTCTGGGGACACACTTTTCAACTACTGGATCCAGAAGGAAGACCAGAAGGCAGCAGAAGTTGGTGATCTCTAATCCAGACCTTTTCAGGGCCTCTGGTGACAGAGACTACATCTGTCATTCATTATGTATAAAAACAAAGCTTTGAATTGGACTTGAGATTTTCCCTTCCAGTCTTGGGAAGTCACCCAGTCTTGGAGTACCTCTGAGACCCCTGACTCCTCCAGGTTCAGACTGCCCAATAATGATGTCTATCACTAAGGAGAGGCTATGATGAGCATCTCTCATGTCAGCCTCCAAAGACTCAAGTTGGACCCCCAGGCATCTCCAAAGATCACCCCATTTATAACTTGGAATCCATTAACTTTTCAGTGTATTTGGAAACTCTGTGCCTGTCCAGAATTGACCATCTCTGGGGTTCTCTGTACCTACTGAGAAGGTCACAGATCTGCTCTTGATCCTAATGTGGCCTTTCAGGCTTCAAGAGCCCCCTCTTAGGTTCAAGTGTGTGCACTGAGGGTGATTTCATTTGCTCACTCTGGTCATAGGGAGGATGGTGGTAGAGAGATGGGTGGCCCATCTTTCCACTCCTCATTGGTGATGTGAGACCCACACTTCCCACCTCTAGCTCTGTCCTCTCCCTGAGGTCAGAGGCTGGTAATCACACTTGGGACATACTCTACCTCCTCTTAGCTTCCAGTGCCCTATGCATGAGTTTCAGCACCATTGATCCCCCAGCCCCTTAGGTCAAGGTCTTTAGAGAGGATTATGTGGGGATTCCCAAGGTCTTTTCCAAGGAGGTGTGTTTCTGAAGGCCTGTACGTGCCTGTACTATTCTCAACAATAAGATGTTTAAGTCTCATTTCATAATTGAGGATGCAGAGGCTCCCAGATGAAGCAGACTGCCCAGGCTCTCCCAGTTCCTAAGGGATGGCTCCTCGAGGCCCCCAGTCTCCCCATGCCAAGTGCTTCAGAAGCCCCATCTAGTAAAGAGGGTGGTGTCCTTTGATGTGGGCAGGACTCTCCTGGGCCAACCAGGATCGAGTCCCCGCATGGAAGGTGTTGAGTAAAGGTGGTGGAATTGAAGGCAAGGGACCTCAGCCCCAGGATGTGCTGTCTGCCTGCATTCAGGACAACAGAAAAAAACAGCCCACCATAGCCAGATTCAGTGAACCAAATCACGCCGCCCTTCACATTTGTATTGCACGTTTCATTGTTCATCTGTGTTTTCACTTCCTGTATCTCAATGGACCCTTGAGTTTGCCCCACGATGCAATCAGAGCATGGAGGAAGCTCCATGGGGAGGTGCTGGGGGAGGATGGGGCAGACCCTGTGTGTCGATGGGGTGTTGTTTACACTGGCTGACAATCCCGGAACAATCTAGAGCAACAGGACCGTCTAGGTAATTCCCTCTGCTTTGGGAATTATTCTCCAGGGATAGTGCGCCATTGAGAAAGAAGCACCACGCTCTGAGGGGTGTTCCAACAGCTGTAGGAAGCCCGGGGTGCTTTTCCTGATGTGTGCCCTTGCTGGAAATAACCACGCCCACCTTGTGCTGCGGTTAGATGTGGACGTCTTATCCCCTTTACTCCTGCTCGGTAGGCTCTTAAAAGTGAGGCTGGGTTTCTGCCATTCATTCATTCACTCACCCTCTCTCGCATTCTCTATTCAGGCATTAACTGATTCAATAAGGAGTTGTGCCAGGCAGACGGGCACACCTAGGTGAACAGAGACACCACACTCTCTTTTCTGGAGCTTACAATCCACTGGGGAGAGAGACAATAGCCAACAAATATAAAATTTCAAATTGAGGGAAACTACCATGAAGGAAATGGCAGAGAGACTGAAGGGGAAAGAACAAACCAGGGAGTGGAGAGAGTGGGCAAACTGGTGCAGGCGGGGACCCCAGGATTAAAAGCATCTGCTGAGTGGAACAAATGAATGGAGGACAGAACTGAGAGAGGAACTCAGGGCTCTAACCAGCCAGGGACAATGAGGTTGATATGTCCTACCTAGATGTCCTCCTGCAAGTAATTATTTTGAAATAACAAAGACAGGCACTTGAATGTACGGCAACATATACATGGAAAAAAAAAAGAAAGAAAAGAAAAGAAAGTGAACAAGGCTGTATGCTTGAGGTGACTCCAAGTGCACACCAATTTTCTACTAGACTCGGGACTTGCAGAACCTGGACTGAGAAGAGGTGTCTTGCCTTCCCTTCCTGCCCCACGGAGAAAATGGGTTAGGTCCAAGGGGAAAATGTCTCTTTCTTTCTCTTGAATATTGGGATCAGTCAAAACATGTTTCAACAAACTACACTCGGGTTGAATTCAGATTTAATGCCTGTTAATTTTTGTCCTTTGCAGTCATCTAAGAGAAGGCTTTTGGGCAGGGTAGGGCAGTGGGGTGTTTCAAGTGAAAGGCTGCTGTTTCCATGACAACACAGGACCCAAGGATGTCATACCAGGGGCAGCTTGGAGACCTGGACACACCCAGAATTCCCCAGATTGGGTTCTGACTCCAGCTCTGAAGTGGACTAACGGGAACAGACAGAGGTCAGGAATCCCAAATTCCATGTTCCTAGATGGCCTTTGGGGCCCTGTGTAGGATAAGGATGAATGCTACCCCCCACTGTCACCCAAGCAGTGGCAGATTTTCACATTTTGTTTTTCTCTCACCTCTGGTTCTGCTGGAAAAACACTCAAAGCCTCAGGTCAGATGGCCCCAGCCCTAGCAGCACCTGCAGCAGGAGGGCCGGAAGTCAAGCTAGGTCAGAGGAGGAACCAGCCTGTATTTAAACCAAGGTCCCAAGGGACCCAGCTGGATTTCCCCCAGTGGGCAGCGGGGCATGAGCCCACCAAGGGTCTCAGAGCTGTTCTGGGGAGGGGGAGGCTGGCAGGAGCTGGGATCCTGCAATGGTGCCCAGGGACAGACTCTCGAGCATGTTGGGAGGACTGTCCAGGTCTTGTTAACAAGGGGTGGGTCCTGTAGGGCTTCAGACTTTCTGAACAACAGGAAGAGTGAACCTCTTCAAAGCACAGAGCTTTGAAGAAGTCAAAGTTGTCCCGGGATCTCCTCTCCCTTTTCTTTCCCTTCTCCTTTGATTTAAAGTCTTACTGCTGGGCTGGGGATGTGGCTCAAGCGGTAGCCCGCTCGCCTGGCATGCGTGCGGCCCGGGTTCGATCCTCAGCACCACATACAAACAAAGATGTTGTGTCCGCCAAAAACTAAAAAATAGATATTAAAATTCTCTCTCTCTCTGTTTAAAAAAGGAAAAAAAAAAAAATAAAGTCTTACTGCTGCAAAATCCTGCAAGGGAGAAGATGTGCTGGGGGGCAAGAATATTGCATCTGGAGTCAGGAGATTTGTGCCTGACCTTTGGCCAATTCAGGCGATTCCTTGTTTGTAAGATGGGGATGAGGGGTAAGCTGGGTCTTAACCCAGATAATGTAAATGAGTATGGGGTGCTCAATAAAATTTTATTGATTATTAAGAAGTGTGTTCATGGGCTGCGGTTATGGCTCAGTGGTAGAATGATTGCCTAGCACACTTGAGGCACTGGGTTCAATCCTGAAATAAAGATATTGTGTCCACCTACAACTAAAAACTAAATATTTAAAAAAGAAAAAAGATGTGTGTTCAATAAGAATTTGCACCCGCAGCTCAGGAGGCTGAGGCAGGAGGATCTCAGGTTCAAAACCAACTTCAGCAACTCAGTGAGACCCTGTCTCAAAAAAATAAATGTTGGGCCCAATAAAAGTTTTTGTCTACATTCTGTCTCCTGATTGCGGAGGTAATTATACAAACCTATAGATATCTATACATGTTCTAGAATTCGTAGAACTATATACCAAAAGAAAATCAACTCAATTTTACTATATGATTTTAAAAAAAATCAGCATCTGGTTCAACTTCTGTCCTTCAGATAGTTGTTTTTTTTTTGAGATAGGGTCTCACTATGTTGCCCAGGCTGGTCTTGAACTCCAAGGCTCCAGCGATCATCCTGCCTTGGCCTCCATGTAGCTGGGATTATCAGTGTGCACCACCCCCCCCCCCAGCTTCAATAGGTTTTATGATTCCCAGTTTACAGATAAGACAACTGAGGCTTGGGACACTCCTTATCCCCTCCACCAGCACCCTGCTAGGTTTCCGCGCCAGAGTCAGTTCTGGGGCCAGGAGCCCATGAGACAAACGAAAACACCCACATAAAGCCCCTAAAACAGAAAAACAGCCGGGGAGGGCTTCTCCTTCATAACCCATGAAGACCAGCACCCCTGCAGGGTGTCTGGTGGAGGGGACAGTCCCCTGCCCAGATGATCTTCTGTCAACAGGCCCTTCAAGGCCATAGGGAAGCCCAGGGTTTCAAGGGTGTTAAATTGTCTTCCTGTTCAGCCAAGGCCTTCCCCGACCCAGGGCAGCCCCAAGCAGGGGGAGACCCTGATTGGGGGAAAAGTGAAGACTCTACAACCTCTGCCGGCTACCCAGGTCTCTGGTGGAGGCAGGTGGACAAAATTAGTGCCGCTATGCAAAGCGACAGGAAAGCACAGGATCCAGCTCAGTGGAGGCAGATGCCAAAACAAGCCAGTTCCCTGTGGCGCCTGGGTCAGGAAGGGAACTGCCCAGCCCAGTTCGCCCAGTCCGGCCCCCAGTGTGTCCTGCCTGGTGACACAGACCGGCCAGAGACTCCAGGTGTGCCTGCCTTACCCCACCCCCTCCTGGCCCCCAGGCTCTAGGGGGATCTGCTAAAAATTGGTGCTTCTCTCTGGCCTTGGTTCTCCGGGTAAACTGGAAGCTCCCTCAGGGTAGGGATTGGCTGCCTGAATCAGAGAGTGGACCACAGAGAGGTGCTTTGGATCCCCGCCAGGTCAACAGGAAGTGGCACCCAGCCTGGCTTTGGTGGGGGTTCTGGGCACAGGTTAATGGCACTTGACCTCCCGGCTGTGAGGCACTCCCAGTCAGTCTCACACTGATAGATTTGGCCCTAATCTGTAGGGCCCTAGGGCCATTGTGGGGATAACCAGGGCCCTCAGATATGATGCTGGGGAAGTCTGAGGGGTCACCTGACTAAGGACCCCAAACTTCACCACACTATAGACTCCCTCTTTATGAATCTCTTGATGGCTTTGGGTCAAGTTTAAAAGAAAATGTCCCTGGCTTGCTGGGAGATGGGTAAGGAATGTTGTAGAGGCAGAAAACTCCCAACCCTCAGGAAGCTTCCAGTCTAACTGGAGAACCAAGAGTGCGTGAGCAGCCTGGGCAGCAGCCGAGGCTCTGAACAGGGCTTGGCACTGCCTGGGGTGCTGTGGGAGGACTTCCTATAAGGAGGCCTTGATGGACAGGATTGGGATGGGGTAGATAGGGGAGGACAAGATCTTCCAGGGTTGAGATTCTGGCCCTAAAGGCATCAAGGTCAGAGGAGGGCAGGGTGACAGCAGCCTTGGCTGGATCTGCCTTCTGTGGTGGCTGTAGGCCCAGCCAGGGCCAGAGGTAATGGGCAAAGACAGGGGGATGTGACCACAGGCCCCAACTGGGCCTTCGGAGACAAGGGGAGGTGATCATGGTGAGGGTGGTCCTCCCCGCCCCACAGCCTCACAGGCCCACAGGTGCCACCTTTGGATGCCACACCTGACCACAGGGCCACACTCATCCAGTCCACCCCACGAGATGCCGCAGGCCTCTGGGTGGGTTGTCAGATATTGTTTATTCCGTGGGAGAATGGGCTCCAGGCTCGACGCCCCCGGGAGGGAGAGGATGGGGGAGGGGAACAAAGTTCTCACCACCCCTTTGGGGGCCATGGCTCTTCCCAGGTTCTGCAGGAAGTGGGTCTGTTCTGAGTCCATTTGCTGGTTCCAAGTCTCCGCTTTCCAGTCCCAAACCTGGGGATGACCGTGCGTAGCCTCCCCAGAAGGCTGGGTCCACTCTGTCCCCTGAGGACTCCCACTCCCAGTCACTGCCCTCTTGTCCTACTCCAGGTCCTCTGGCAGGAGCTGGGGACCTGGGGCTGGAGGGGGAGGTGGCTCTGGCAGGCCAGCTTTGGAAGCCAGCTGAGGATCCAGGAAGGAGGGGTGGGTGGCGATCCAGGCGGCTCTGAAGCAGTCAGTGAGGCTCGGGAACTGTGCTGGAGCGTGGGGGGCGGCTCCTCACTCCTGGCCTGGGTGCTCCCCAACAGACCACTTTACCTCCCCTGTCCGCAGAGTCACTATGTCCTCGTAGGTGGCTGTTTGGTCAATGTCCAGGCCCTGGAGACATAAAATGGAGCTCAGGCCCAGGCACACCCTCACCGAGCCAACAGACGGCGGCCACTGGCCTCTCGGCTCAGAGCCTCGGGGGCCTGGACTCCTTACCTCATAGGTGTGGTCCTCCTCCATCCCTGCCTTGCTGTCATCCTGAGGAGGGTGGAGGGAGGGGTCGGAGTTAGTGTGCCCTAGCCCCTACCCCTTGCTGGGCCAGGCTGGAGAGGGCTGGGGACATGGGCTTGGTGGGGAGGGCTGGGGAGGGGGTGGGGAGCAAGGTGTACCCCCCAAGAACAACTGAAAGGGCGAGTGAACAGGTGAGCCAAAGGGTGGGCCCTGGGGCTGAGCTGGGCCCAAAGGGCAGCCCCGGGTGCTGGCGAGATGGAGACCCTGCCCGTGTCTGGCTTGCCCTGTGGCTGCCTTCCTGGCCGTCTCCCCACCCCTGTGGTCACCTTGTCCAGCAACAGGAAGATGGGCACGATGATGAAGAGTATGATGAGGAGGGTCTGGATCATGATGATGCCATCCTTCAGTGTGTTCCGCCTTTTCAACTGTGCCAAGGTGCTGAACCCTGGGGGGAGGCGGAGTTGAGGCCGTGAGGCTGGGGCCGAACATTCTTGCAGGAGCCCATCCTAAGAGCTTGCAGTGGTGGCTTCTGTGCACCCCTAAGGACCCGCTTCCCAGCATCTGTCCTGGGTGTTCTAGGGCCATGCCACCTCCACAGGTGGCTGCTCCTCCCCGGTGGCGGGCTGGGCTGAGGTGGGTATGGCTGGCTGGCTAAGTGAACACCCCGTCTACCCAGCACACACCCATGACTCGCAGCTCCGTGCCACAGCTACAAAACACAGGCTTGGTGGTGCCATTCTGCTGGCAGAAGTAGATGCCGTTGTCCTCGAACTGGGCGCCTTGGATGGTGAGGGTGTGGACAGAGCCATTCCGGAACTGCAGAATGTGGCCCGGTTCTGGGGGCAGCTCCTGAGGGTCCTGGTCCTTAATCTGCTTCCGGAACCAGGTCACACTGCTGGGGACGCTGGTGGTGTGTATGTAGCAATGCATCCTCACCACAGAGCCCCGTTTCTTGGCCATGAAGCGTGGATGATGCCATATCTGGGCACAAGAACTTCCTGTGGGTACCAAGGCCAGGCTCAAAATCCTCCTGGGCATTTTCCTGACTGCCAGCCTGTCCTGTAGGTCCCCATCCTGGAGGGCACCTCCCCTGGATCTGCCTATCTTTGCTTCTCAGGGTGTGGGGAGGTCAGGAGGCAGGTGTTGGGGAGCCAGGCCATGTGAGAGGCCACACGCCAAACCACTGGACCCCACCTCTTCCTGACCCATTTGAGTTTTCTTCAGAAGGGCTCTGACCCATTTCTTTTCATGCTCATTACAACAGCCAGGACCAGGCCTCACCCCAAAGCCTGGAGGGCCACAGCTAACTGGCCCTGTCCTTCCAGCTCTCCTTCCCCTGGGCTGTCCTGCACCTGCCTGAAATCCTCAAGGGCTCCCTACTTCCCCCAGAGGATAAAGGCCAAATCCTCAGCCTACCAACTGAGACCCTCCTCCAGCACCGTGGTGAGCCTCCCCTGTGTGAATCTGTTCTACTGTCTTCCTGAACCCTCGGCTTGGGATGGTCTCCCACCTGCTCTAAGGACCTCCTTGGTCCCAGTAAGCAGCCCCTAGGAATCTGTGAGCCCCTCACAGATTGCAGGAGCCCATCCTAATTATCCTCATTATGAGGCTGAGCCCAATGCCCCAGCTAGATGGGCCTCGGTAGAATCCTCTCTGACTCCCCTGATCTGAACTCGGCACCCCCAGGGGCCAGGGCTGGAGCAGCTGGTCTGAAGAGAAGACAGCTGGCTGGGGGTGGGGGCTCAGAGGGAGACCCTAAGGAGGCCTGGGGATTGAAGTCCAGGCAAGGATGGAACACAAGGTCAGCCCCGGAACAGTGACCAGACTTGAACACAGACACAGTTGCCCACAGAAGGAGTGGGCAAGGTGACTGACCTTGGTGACTGTCCTCTGCTTTCACTGCTGGCATGGGCTCACCTGCAGGGGGGGAAGTGGGCAGGCCCAGGTCAGGCCTCTGCACCCTCAACTGGCTGCCCCACCCCTGCGCCCTCTGCGTGCCAAGGTCCACTGCCCCCTTTCGCGCCTGCTGCTTCAAGACCCCTCGGCTCTCCCTGCCCCTGTGCTGGGAGACACAAGTGGAGAAGAGATACCAGAAGTGGGGAGCCTTGTCCCCAGCTCCCCTCCTCCTCCCAGGCCCAGCTCGTCCACAGCCATAGCTGCCAGCCAGGTCTGTGCCTTGTGCCTCACCCTCCAGGCAAGTCAGGGGCTGGGGCTGCAGACCCCAAGCTGGTCACCATTGCTGGGACCCACAGACCCGGGCCCCAGGGCAGCCAGAGGGGGACAGGGAGGCCGAGAGCGTGAGACATAGGAGGAGGCCGAGAGCAGAAGACTCAGTCAGCGACACAGAGCAAACCCAGGAGGCCTCGCCACGGCCGCCATACCTGAGAGAAGCAGCAGCAGCACCACCAGCCAGTTGCCAGGCACCGGAGACAGCACCAGCCCGGCCATGGTCACAGCTCTGTCCCAGAGCCTGAGCCCGTGACCGTCCGAGGCTCTTGGGGGAAAACGTGTAACTGCCTGGCTGTAGCCCATCACCACCCCGCCTCTTCCCCTCCAGGCCCCTTCCTGCCATGCAAATTGTGACCCAGGGGAGGCCTGGGCTCTCCTGGGACACTGGGGGAGGGTGGGCTTTCATCAGCTGGGCCACTAAGGCTTGAAGGTCGCCTGGGTTGGGCAGCACAGCTGGGAGCCTCGGAGGAAGTCCTGGAAGGGGGGCTTCTGAGTCTTGTGGGGACAGCCTGTGCTTCCCTTCCTTGGTCCCCACCCCGTTATTGGTCATCCCTAGGTCTGCCAGCCTCCCGTCTGCAGGCCGCCAGTCCCTGGGAGGGCAAAGCCCTGGGAGTCTTCATGCTAGGCACTTAGCTGACACCCAGGAGTGAATCTAACCCGCGCTCCCTCTGCTCTGGACCACTTCACCCTGTGAGAAGAGGAGAACTGAGGAAGGGCAGTGCAGGAGCCAGGCACCTGGCAGGAACCCGAGCAGAACCCCTTGTAGGACATGCAGGTGATTATGTTGGAAGTTGGCCTGTGGAAGAAGGGAGCCACAGAGGTTCTTGAGCAAGAGCACGGCAAATGAGGCAGCCACTCGGGAGAAGATGCATATTTGCTGCCAAAGTGAGTGAACTAGGTAGAGATGCTTAGAGGAAACCCACCACTTAACAACCCGGGGGGCTTTGCCAGGAGCAGTGGCACATAATTCCAGAGACTTGGGAGGACGAGGCAGGAGGATCGCAAATGAGAGGCCGGGCTCCGAAACTCAGAGAGGCCCTAAGCAACACAAAAACAAAATCCCCCAAAACTGAAAAAAAAACTATCAGGGAGCTTCTTCAGGGAGTTGTGTGAACCGGGAGGGCACCGAGGTGTTGTCTGCAGCTCCAGGGGGTCTTGGGCAAGGGACAAGGCTAAGGACACCCTCTCAGGTTCTGGAGCTAAAAGGCCCTCTGGCTCTATCCTGCTGTCAGCAGGGCAGGGGACGGACATGCAGCTTTCATGAGTTCATGTAAACCCAGCTTCATGCCCCTGATCCGATCCAGGGTCCCCTGTAACCCTTGCCCCATGATGTGCAACCCGCACAACCGTGTAGACTTGCGAACCTCAGCCCCACCGCCGGGTCCTCTCTGAGTTTTGTGTCTCCTGGTGGCTTCGTTCTCTTTCTCATCCCTTTACTCTTTCTCATACAGTGACCCCCAGGAGAGGAAGACAGATGCTAAGTCCTCTGTCCACATCTCACTGTCCCCATGACCCTCCATTTCTCAAACAGCCTGTGTGGGTGGCAGACCTGCCTGTGTTTGGGGAGCTGCGACCCCTCATCCCACAGCAGGGTTGGCACACAGAGGGTCTAGGCGCTCCACCTCTGTCCTGAACATATGTGTCATCTGACAGGTAGGGCCTGTGCCCGAGGGGAGCAGGCCAGGAAACCGGGGATCCACGGGTTAAGTTTGCATCTGAGGAACAGCTTGTTCCGGGCAGCCTCAGCTGTTCTTGCTCATTTCCAGATGTTCCAAATGGAAAAACATTTCTCTGAAAAGGTGTCAGATGTTCAGCTCACAGAACAAACAGCCCAGGAATAAGAACATCACCTGAGGTCAGCCATGGGGACCACGGGCCTCTGTGCGACTGGGGGGAGGCTGGAGAGGACGAAATCCAGGGGTCTCTCTCCAGCAAATTCTACCCCTCCCGAGCCACTGGTGAGGGAGGCCTTGGTTAGCCTTGGTACTAGTGTCTCCCAAATTTGGGAGGCTGTTGGGGAAGGAGTGGGGCCGTCCTGTGTGTTGGGGGGTGATCTCACACCTGTGTGCTCCCTGGGCTGTGTGGTGTGGGGCCTGCTCAGGAGCTGGTCCTGGGGCCCAGGTGACTACAGGAGGTTGGCAGAGGGCAGCTAGAAGCCTGCAAACTCACAAACAGCAACATCCCCCGCGGCGGGAATGCAGATGTGTCCTTTGGGCTTCATCCCCATTCATGCCAGGCAGGGATTCACTTTCAGGAGGGCTGGAGGCAGTGGGGCCCCCACTGCCTGCAGGGTTATTTGTCACAGTTGGGGGCCGTGTTGTTCCCTGGCTGGTGACAACAGCACCGAGCCCTGTCCTGGGCCCAGGATGATGCGCTTTCCTTCCCAGAACAGGAGGCTTCGTAAGCCCACCCCCGCCTCTGCCCCCGCCTGTCCCTGCCTGCCCACTCTGACATCTGGTAGCCCCCTGCCTTCCAGGAAAACAGCGTCAAAACAAGAGAAGGAGGTGGTGGGGTGGGGTGGGGTTTGGAATGGGACCAGGGGTTCAGATGCGGGGGAAACAAGAGGACAGGGACCCCAGTCACCCTGGGAAGGATAGGAGGGGGAAGAGCCTCGGGGAAGGAGGAGCCCTGATCTCTCCGGGCTGCCCGCTCAGGCGCCCTGGGCCCTGGGTGCTTGTTACTGCTGGCTGGGAAGGACTCGGGTTCAAATCCTACCCCCGTATTAACCAGCCCAAGCTGCCCCAGGTCGTCGGTGGTTCTCCATGGAGGCCTCACCTGGAGGCATTAGAAAATGTGCCAGGGCAACTGAGATGGTCACAGTGGGCACCCCTGGCCTTCATGGGCCAAGGGCACTGAAAGCCCCAGATGGGTGGACAGTGGCCCACAAAGCAGAGTTCCCCCGCCCCCAGGCAGGCAGCACCCATTCTTAACCTCTCCGGAGACCAAGTGTCCTCCTCTGTGTAGAACAGATAATCCCAATGGAGTGTTCTTCACAGGGCCTTGCGCGGGGAAGGCCGTTGTGTTTCTGGAGCACTTGGGGACGTGGGAGCGCAGCACCTGCAGGAGGGGTGCAGCCCCGATGGGGTGGGAATAGCTGAGACCAGAGCCTGCGTTTTCTGTTCCCTGCTCAGAATTTTGCCTTTTTTCTTCCACTGGTCAAGGCTCAGGAAGAGTAGCCAGACCCCTGCGAGCTTCCTGTCCTCTGGGCCAGGAAGAAGCCCCATCCCCAGGGAGGGAGGTCAGCGGCCTGTGGGGCCAGAGAACCCTGTGGGGTACTCGCTCCACCACCCCAAAAGCCAGAGAGAACTGAGAGGTGGGAAGGGGCACAGGAGCAGTTGCGGGACATCGGTGGGGGGGGCAGCCTGGGAGACAAGGCTTGTGAGTGTCCCTCATCCCTCAAGCTGTGTAACCTCAGGGTCTAGGAAAAGGGGGCATAGAAACCCTTAAAAGGTGCAAGTATTTACTTGGAGTAACTTGGTCCTGGGATCCAGAAGTCATTAGCGATAATAAAATCACATATCAAGCGCTTGTCACCCACTGGGTCTATGGGCTGAGTTTGTTTTGTCAAATTGCTCTCTGTTGCAGAGAGGCCCATGTGACACTGAGCTCTGTGGGGCGGGGGTCAGTAGTCCTGGAGGGACAGCATCTCTGAGGAGAGGGAAGGGCTGCCCGTGAGCCCCACAGGCCTTGAGGTCTCTCAGGGGTGGAGAGGTGAAGGGGGCTCCCGGAGGGTGTGGGGACACAGGGGCTGCGTGTTGGAGGAGGGACTGGACTCTGCTCACCCTGCTCGGTCCCCAGAGCTCCCTGCACTGACCCCACTTGGCACCAGTACCCGCGGGCCTGCCTTCCCTCTTGCTGCCCTCGGCCCTCGCCCACATCCACGCACGCACAAGGGAGAAACCACACCAGAGGCCGGGGAAGGGTTTATTGTAGGAACTGTACAAAGAAGCTCATTTGCTGGGCTGGCTTGGGGCCAGTTCCCACCTGGACCAGGTGGGAAGGGGCGCCAGTCTGCAGGGGAGGGGCCACGAGCAGGGAGAGGCCAGACCCCACCCATCTCCTCTCCCCCTGCAGTGGGTGCAGAGTCTGCGGGGAACATCCAATCGGACAGTCCTGAGGCTTGGGGCCCACGAGGGGAAGACAGAGGGGCAGGTGCTGGGCAGGGGGAGCTGACCCCCTCCTGGAAGAACCTTCTGAAAGAAGAGGCAGAGTCACTACAGAAAGAGATGGAAGGAATTGAGTCCTTGCACAGAGGAGACACAGGCCGAGGCCCTGGGTGTGACGATGAGAGGCCCGGGAAGAGGGGAGCTGAGGGAGGGCGGCAGGCTGGGGCGGGCAGGGCAGACAACAGAGAAGACTGGCCCGTGGACACGCACGCATGTGAGTACACGCATGCACACACATAGACACGTGCATACACACAACTCGTTTTGGAGGTTTGGCGGCTTCCTGAGTTTTAATCAAATGGCGTATGAGAAACAAGAAGGAAAAGAAGATGAACTTAGGCCAGTGTGCAAGTGTTACCACACGTGTTCACACCCTTGTGGCACAGGTTCACTCTCCCACGTCCAGGCACTCACATGAACAGGCCGGAAGACACACACATGCACGCACACCAGCTATACTCACACCCGGTCTGACACTCCAGGGCACACTGACACACACACACACAAAGATACCCAGACACACATGAATCTGCTGGCAGGCCCCGCAGTGGTGCGCACACACACACACACACACACACACACAGAGTCACACACACATAGTCACACACACACAGTCACCCACAGAACCCACATACAACTACCCACTCGGGCAGACACAGCCACAGAGGCCCACATACGAGTGACTGAATCCCGACAGCCCTGAGCAGGACTCTCACACCCTCCTCCAGGTCCAGCCTCTGTTCTCCGGAAGACAGCAGAGCCCAGCGCAGCCATGTCCAGTCTTTGGTGCCAGCTGAAATGGCTTTCCAGGCAGCAGGAGGTCAGAAGGTTGAGCCCCAGCTGGGTTAGCCTTCCCTGCTGCAGGCCCCAGGATTGACATCTCTTAGGGTCACTTTAAGGAGGTGGGGAAGGGGGAGGAGGGCATAAGAGATGGGCAGGGGGAAGATGAGAAGGAGAGATCTCCGAGACTTGATGGGGCACAAGGCACCCTGGTGGCCTAATGAAGGTGTCAGGAGGGGAGAGAGGGAAGGAACAGAGTCTTCGTACTGAGCATCAGGGTCCCCGGCCCACCCAGGCCTGGACACTCAGGCCGAGTGCGGTGACTTGGCTGGCAGGACCCAGCCTGTTCTACCCATTCATTCTTCTGAGAAAAGGGCAATTCCTAAGTGGAATCCTTCTTTCTGCTCTTCCCCTGGGGGCCAGCCAGGGAAGCTGTCCACGGGAAGGATTTCAGGAGTCACAATCCCAGCCTGATGCAGCAGGATCCAGTGGCCAACTGGGCTTGTGGAGCAATTTCTGGACCAGTAACATTTCCCTCTTCCAATGGAATTCCTGAGCTGGCAGAGGAAACTGCATCCCAGAGTCAGCGGGGCAGACGTCCACACTCACTGAGGTTAAGGCATCTTTGCCCAGGCTGGAACTGGGGGGCCTGGGCCACTTCATGGGGAGAGGCCAGTAGCCCTTAAGACTCTGGTGACAAGAGGGCAGCCAAGCCCTCCATTGTAGGCTGGGTCCTCCCCAAGTGAGGGACAGAGATTCTGAGATTTGATCTCCCCCTGACTAAGAGGAGGGGTGGCGGGGCCCGTGGGGAGGTAAGAGCAACTTGAAGATGAACTCACCAAGGTAGGGGCTTCCACCCATCCTGGGCCCCGAATGCACTCCCACTTGCTCTGGCCTAAGTGTCAACCCCAGCATGGCCAAATCCTATCCTCCCAAAGGGAGCCAGACGCAGTCCTGGATGCAAAGCCCAGCTCCGTCACTCGGCCCGCAGGCACCTTGGGGGAGCTCTGGGCCTATGCCAACACTCGCTGGCCACCTCCACACCGCCTGCTAGACGAGAGACTCTTTGACCCCTGGCCTCACCGTCTGCCCTGGTGGCGGGGAGGAAGGCAGGGCGGCCTCTGAGGGGCTCACAGGAGTAGGCGGGGTGGTGTCTGAGGGGCTGACAGGCGTGAGCCCCGTGGTGGTGGGCCCCGTCTCCCCTGAGGGGCTCTTCTCCTCCCCCTGGCTCTGCGCAGCGCTGTTCCCGTTCTCGGGGCCGTACATCTTGCTCATGGTGCTGGCGATGAGCCCCTCCTTCTCAGGGGCCCCGTCCCCGCTGCCGTCCTGGCTGTGGCGGTACATGTAGGAGGCCTGCTTCACAGAGCGCTGCAGCAGGTGCCGGCGGTAGGCCCTCTGGATCTTGATGGCGCACACCTCCTCGTGCTTTCTCTTGAGGGTGGTGGTGATGGGCTCGTAGGAGACCTTGGAGGGGTTGGCCGCCATGAACTTCTCCTCCATGGTCTGCTTGAGAGCGTCCATTTCCCCAGAGTCGCCCAGCACCTCTTTGGTCAGGGCAAAGAGGATGTCCAGGCAGTGGATCTTGTCCCCCGGTACCATAGGCAGGTCCAGTGTGATGAGCTTGATCTTGTTGGGCTTGGCGATCCTCAGCGGCTCCTGCAAAGTGTCCACGAAGTCCGAGAGGCGGCTGTAGTCGATGAACTGCGTGGCATCGGGGTCAAACTTCTCCCAGGTCTCATAGAACATCTCAAAGTCATCCTCGCCGAGGGGCTCGCTGCTCTCCTCGGTGGCCACGTTGAAATTCTCCAGGATGATGGCGATGTACATGTTGACCACGATGAGGAAGGAGATGATGATGTAGCTGCAGAAGAAGCAGATGCCGATGGACGGGTTGCCACAGTCGCCCCTGACACTGGTGCCTGGGTTCTCAAGCGTGGGGTCGCAGTCCGGGGGTCCACTGTTGAGGATGGGGTTCAGAAGCCCGTCCCAGCCAGCCGATGTGGTGATCTCAAAGAGGCAGATGATGCTGTTGCCGAAGGTCTCGAAGTTGAACATGTCGTCAATGCCCGATTCCTTCTTGACGTAGGCAAAGTTGGACATGCCGAAGATGGAGTAGATGAACATGACCAGGAAGAGGAGGAGGCCGATGTTGAAGAGGGCAGGCAGCGACATCATGAGGGCGAAGAGCAGCGTCCGGATGCCCTTGGCTCCGCGGATCAGCCGCAGGACACGCCCGATCCGAGCCAGACGGATCACACGGAACAGCGTGGGTGACACGAAGTATTTCTGGATCAGGTCCGACAGTGCGAGGCCTGCAGGGAGGAGTGGAGGTGGGTCAGAGAGTGCGGGGCGTGTGGGGCTCAGGGGCCTGGCCTGGTGCACCCTGCCCCAGAGAGGGGCAGGTGGAGCCAACCCTCCCAGCACAGGCAGGACAACCTGAGCGGGCCAGGACAGCTGGAGGTAAGATGTGTTAAGGGTGACGGGCGAGGGTAAGGCCCATCTTAAGGCTGTTTGCAGATGCCACGGGTGGCAGTGGGGTGGGGAGGACAGCTCTGCGATCTGGGCATGCCACTTAACTTGCTGTGACTCAGCTGCCTCCTCTGTAAACCGGGGGTAATAGCCCGACCACCTGTGGCATTGCTGTGAATGATTGAGACGCGGCCTGTAAAGCGCATGGCAGAGCCAGGCTTGCAGGAAGCGCTAAGCGGTGGCTTGTACTGTCACGGTTAGGCACATTCCGTGCTCTTCTCCGTGTGAGCAGGTCCTGGAATCACCTTACGTTTTCCACCCCGTATGTGGACAGCTGAGCACAGGTACGTCAGGTCAACGTGTTTCTTGAGTTGTATTCATGTGTGCACAGGTGACAGGCTGCCTATGAGCGTGAGCGTTGAGAATGAATGGCAGGTGCACGCACGTGTGTGTGTGTGTGTGTGTGTGTGTGGTGCTGGGGACTGAACCCAGGGTACCACACCACCGAGCTTCATCCCCAGCCCTTGTTGTTTTTTGAGACAAGTCTTGCAAAGTTGCCCAGGCTGCCTTCAAACTTGGAATCCTCCTGCCTCAGGCTCCCAGTGCTGGGATTACAGGCATGTGCCCCTGCACCGGCCACATGTGTGCTTGCGTGGGTTTGTGTGAGTGTGCCAGGTGCACGAGGAAGGCTTTCATCTCAGTGCTGTGCCCCAGCTCACCCACAATGGACAGGATGACCACCACGAAGTCGAAGATGTTCCAGCCGACGGTGAAGTAGTACTGGCGCAGGGCGAACATCTTGAGCACGCACTCCCCCGTGAAGATGATGATGAAGACCATGTTGATGTTGTACAGGATGTCCACCTTGAGCTGGCTCTGGTCGTCCGTCTCCACCATCATGGTGACCATGTTGAGGCAGATGAGGATCATGATGGTGATGTCGAACACCTGCTTCGTCACGAAGTCATACACCATGCCCTGGATCTTGTTCTGCAGCACAAAGGGGTGTGTCGGCATGCATGTGTGTGGGCGTGGGGTGGCAGGGCACAGGCAGGGTCAGGACAGGATGGGGACATTCAGGAGACACAGGATGGTACGATGGCACCACACAGAGGACACACAGAAAGGAGGGGTCAGGGCCGATGGTGGAGTCTGCCACAGGAGGGAAAGGCCGTGACCACGCCATCCTGGAGCATCACTCTGGGATCCTTCCTCCTTTCAAAGTCCCCCTCATTCTTCTCCCAAAGCCATTGCTCACTGGGGCGGGTGTCTGGACATCCTCTTTCTCTCCCTTGTCAGGGTCTCTGCACAGGGGCTACTGAGGGTCCCAGGTGAGGAGGTGGATGGCTGGGGTCCCGTGCAGGACCGGATAAGGGGTAAACTGGTAACTGGAGTCTAGTGGCAACTGCTGTGTGTGCATACGGTGTCTCTGTGCACTATGACTCCCAGCAGGTGGGCTCACTTCACCCAGGGACATAGCCCGACAGGCAGAGAGCAGGCTGCATTTGGCCCCCAGAGACCCCCTGGGGCAGGAGCCTGGTACAAGCCACAGGAGGAGGGGTCCAGAGGGTTGGTACCTGGGGCCGGGGAATTGGCTTCTGGGGCTTCTTGGAGCCAAGCTTTTTCATGGCGTTATAGTACTTCTTCTGTTCCTCTGTCATGAAGATGTCTTTCCCTCCAAAGTATAGTGGAATAGGGCACATAAGGTTGGGCTGGAGCCCCCTCCCTGCCTTCAGGACTCCCCCCACCTGCATCAGGCACCACCATTAAGGCAGACCCTGTTCCTGCAGAGGCCTCTGTGGGGAGGGGGAGGGGTTTGGGAAGGGCCAGAGATGGAGGGATGGGGCGGAGGGAAGAGGACCCAAGTTGCCTTGAAGCCTAGGTTGGGTCAATTTCCCGGTTGTATCCACCTCATTTTATAGACCAGGGAATCAAGGTTGAAGGGGCCGCGTCACTGTTCAGGGCCCCTGGAGGGATTTGGAATCAGGCTTACTGCCCCAATGCAGCACAGGGCCTGCTCAGGCAGCGCTGGTGACCACAGGAAGGGATGAGTGGACACGGAGGGGAGGTGGGAGCCCGGGAGTCTGGGGCGGGCCAGGGGAGGTGGGCAAGATACTCATCTTCTTTTTCTGCTGGTTGAAGTTGTCGATGATGACGCCGATGAAGAGGTTAAGCGTGAAGAAGGACCCGAAGATGATGAAGATGACGAAGTAGAGGTACATGTAGAGGTTCACCTCGTACTGAGGCTGCTCCTCCTTCTGCAGGGGCCACGGGACAGGACAGAGTGGAGTGCATGCCTGGGGTTCTCCCCGCTCCCTAAAGCACTATGAGCAGGGGTCACCCAACCCCAGGCGGCAGGGGCTCCCGAGGAGATAGAATGGAAGGGAGGGATGGCAGAACATGTCCCTGGGCCATCGTCTGCCCTGGCTTGCTCACCAGTCACATCTCCGAGAGCTGACTCACCTCCCGGGAGTCCACAGCTGCATACATGATGTCCATCCAACCCTTGAAGGTGGCCTGGGGAGGTGGGGTGCTGTGTGAGGGGTGGGGGCTTCACCCAAGGGTTTCCCTCCCCTTCCAGCCTGGCTCTGGAGGCCACCTGCCACAGCCCCATGGGGCAGGCATCAGAGATCAGAGAGATCTGGACACTACTTTGTGGTCCCACAGCATTGGAAACAAGGTGGGAAGTTCCCTTACAAGGGGTGACAGCAGATTTAGGTGCAGAGACTTGTGGGCACTTCTGTGCCAGTTCAGGTCCAGTGGCAGTAAGTGACACTCACCACCTGCAGGAGGGAGAGGTAGCCCAGACCCACGTTGTCGTAGTTGACCTTGACATTGAGCCAGCGAACCTGGCCCGTGTGCATGAGGCTTTCGCATTCAGACTTGTTGTTGACCTCGGAGATGTCGAACCTCTCTGAGGTGGTGGTGTTGATGCAGTAGTAGAACTTTCCAGCAAACAAGTTGACACCCATGATGCTAAAGATGAGCCAGAAGATGAGGCAGACAAGCAGCACGTTCATGATGGAGGGGATGGCGCCCAGGAGGGCGTTCACCACCACCTGGGGGCAGAGTCGGGGGTCACTGCCAGAGCCTCTCCCAGGCCTCCGAGAGAAGGCCCCCCCACTGCACCCCAACAGAGGACCAGGCTGAGCTGGGCCTTGTCATTTAGGGAGGGCTGATTTGAGCCAGGCCTGGGGGGAAGCTGTCTGATGGGTGTCTGTGGGGGTGGAGTGAGGGTAGTAGGCTTGGGGAGCCGCCAGATGGGGGGTTGGGGAGGCCACTCTGCTTGGCTGCAGCTGCCAAGAAACCACTGGGCTTCTCTGGAAGCAGTCTTGTCACGGGTCACCAGGCAGGAGACAAACACTTTCCTCGGCCCCCATAGGAAACTCAGCCACGTGACCTGGCCCTGCTCGCAGCTCAGTTAGTGATACTACACAGAAAGGCCCAGAAGAGAGAAGGCCCGGGGCTTTGAAGCAGCAGGACCCCAGGGCTGGACCTCCGTTCCTTATATCCCTGGTCACACAGGTCCACCAAACTGTTTGGTGGTCTGACCTGAGAACCGTCCCTTTCAAGAAGGAGCCATTTCATGTCCTCCAGACAGAGGGGATGGCAGAAGCCTGGTGTGCTGCCCGGGAGAGCTCTGCTCTTGGTTGAAGCACCACCCAGCTGTGTGGCCATCGAGAAGTGATATCCCTCAGTGGGGAAGAGTCCTTGGTCTTGGGGTGGGAGGGCCTGGCATCGGGCTGGCCTCTTGAATGAGCCCGGAACCCACCAATTCCGAGGGGTCCTTGTGGAGCAGGTCTTTCTGGTGGCAGTCCTTCTTGGCGGGGAAGTCCCATTTGCCTTGCCTAGACCCTGTGTTTACCTGCCACTTCCGGCTGTCAAGGGCCTGAGGGGATCTTCTCTAAAATGACCCTAAACTAGAGCTCAAGGGCAGGTAGCTCAGGGCCAGGGAGCCAACACCTTCACACTTGCTTATGTTTCATGGCCCTTGGGGGCCCAGGCTGAGGTCAGGGAAGGACACCCAGAAACCCACAGGCCTTCCTTCCTCTTCTCCCTGCTCAGCCTTCCTGGGTGCTGCCCCCTAGTGGTGGTGCACACCAGCTGAGGGGGCTGAGAGTGGGGACCAGGCAGGCACAGGTGTCTCAGGGCCCCACTCCCAGTCGTCAGCACTTTGAGCCCTCTGCCTGCTCCTGGTGGTGGCTGGGGTACAGACACACGCCCTCCACCCTTCCCGCAGGTGGCTGCTCCCCCATCCTGAGCCCTTTGTACCCACCCTCATGCCCTCGAATCGGGACAGTGCCCTCAGGGGACGCAGGGCCCGCAGCGTGCGCAGGGATTTGATGGGACCCAGCTCTGAGTAGCCCAGCCAGTTGGCCACCAGACTGATGATGGAGACCTGCAAAGGAAGAATGGGTGGTCAGTGAGTGCAGGTCGCCCTAAGCCCAGGGACACAGCCCCTGGGTACAAGCCCTTCAGGGTGGGAGGGTCTTCCTGAGCTCACTGTTCCTGGTTGTCTCCCTCTAGTCCCTTCCCTAGTGGGAGCAGCAGTCCAGGGACCTGTCCCAGCATCCCTAGAGCCTGGGCTCCAGCCCAATGATGCCACCAATTAACTGGGGATGACAGTAAACAGGAAGGACGGTACCTGCCTCCTTCACGGACCTGTGTGCCCATTAAAGAGGATATGGAAATCCTCCACACATATTGGCAGACCCCCAGCCTGAGGACAGAGATGGCCTTTTGTTCCCCAGCCTGGTCAGCTGTGTCTTTGTGAGGAGCAGGGCTGACTGGAGCTTGGACTTCCCATGCAAGGGCCCCCTAAAGTCCTCGGCCAGGACAGCCTCCAGAGCTGGCTGTGGGTCCAAGGCAGGGCAGACTCACATCCACGATGAGGAAGTCGAGCCAGCACCAGGCGTTGGTGAAGTACACCTTGAAGCCGTAGGCCACCCACTTGAGCAGCATCTCCAGGATGAAGATGTAGGTGAAGACCTTGTCAGCATATTCCAGGATGGTGCGGATGACCCGCCGCTGCTCGATGTAGATGTCCTCGAAGGCCTGAGGGGCACCAGCATGACCTGTGGGTGGCCAGGGGCCCAGAGGCTGGGGCAGCAGCCACATCCCCTACCCTGCCTGAAGCCGCTGGTTCCCAGGGGTCTGCCATGGGAGCCAGATGGGCAGCTGTGGACATCTCCCAGCCCTGTCTCCATCATGGGGAGGGGTAGGCTTCCCGGCGGGGAGGAGTCTCTTGGTTGTCAATCATCTGCCAGAGGGTTTCACAGTGACATAGGTTCAGTTTTGCCCCCATGTTCCCGGGGCCCACCTGCCTCCTCTTTGGCCGGGAGAGCATACAAGTCAGAACCCACAGAACAAGGGGGCCTGTCTGTCACTTTAAGAAGCTGACCCATTCTAGAACCTATTCTGGAGGTCGAGGTGAGGCGCTTTAGGATTCTTTGGATTCAGGACTGTCTAGGCCCCATCCATTCCTGGAATGGAGTGAGAGCGCCCTAGGGGGACCTGCTTGGGACTTGGCACCTGCCTCTGCCTGTGCCCCATCCCCTGGGGGGTGCTTACCAGGGCCCCACTGCTGAGCAGGATCATGAAGACAATGAAGGTCTCGAACCAGTTGTGCTCAACAATCTTGAAGCAAGCCCTGCGGAGGGTCCACCACATCTTCCCGCGGCCCTGGGAGATGTCCACATAGAGGCAGGGGCAGCGCTGCACACAGGCTGGGGGACAGGGACAGGGCACCGCGTCATAAGCCTAGGGCCGCCTCAGGGTGCCTCTCCCCCGCCTCCACCTCACTGTCCCCAGACCCAGGGTTCCATCTGGCTCATGTGGGGGGCTTAGGTCTTCCCTTCACAACCCGTTCCACCATGTATCAACTGCCGCCAGGGATGCACACGCAGAGGGAGGATGCTCTGCAAACAGGGCTCAGGCCACCTACTGTCCCCGTCCTCCCCCAACCTTGCCCAAGCAGGCTTCAGACCATCCAGCCCAGGACCTTTGAACAAAAATGTTTCTCCAGGGCTGTCTCCTGAGGCCCGTGGCTCCAGGGTCAGCTCCCCAGAGTGAGGCAGGGGAGGGCAGCACTGGCGAAGAGGGCCGCTTGCTTTCCTACGGCCTCCTCTGGCTCTGGTGTGGCCTGCCCCTTACAGGGACGCTGGGCTGGGGGAGGCGCCCAGGCCAGGTGAGGGTGCTGGCTGTGGGTGTATCCTCACCCTCCGTGAAGCACTCCTCAGGCTGCTCCCCCTCGGGGTCCTCCTCAGCCTGCTCCTCGGGGTCCTCTTCGGGGGGCTTGTAGTCAGCCGTGCTGCAGACGGAGGAGTTCCCATCGTAGAGGGGCTGCGGCGGCTTCTGCAGGGGCCACAGGGGCTCATGACCCCTGGGTCCTGAGAGACCCCCTCATCCTCCCACCAGGCGGGGCAGGCCAGACCTGTCCACCCCCATCTGTCCACTCAGCCCTGGTTACTGAACAGACAGTGCGGAGGTGGCCTTGGTCCTGCCTGTGTGCCACATGAGGGCTGGGAGGGGGAAGGGGGGCATGAAGAGACAGGTAAGGGTCTCGGGTAAGGGAAGAACCTGGGACAGAGCTGGGGAGGAGGGTGGCTGCGTGGGGCTCAGGCTGCTGGGTGATCTGGGAGGTGTTGGGGGCACGAGGGGCCTGGAAGAGGAGAAAAGGCCTGTAGGTCCTTTTGCGAGGGCAGGAGTAAGAAAAGCGGTCAGGATGGAGCTGGACCTTCACAGGCCGCAGAGAACAGGCATGTGGTGCCCCCAGTGTCCGAGACCTCCCACCCCCAGGGTCTGTTTGGCTGAGGGATCCAGGAAGGATGGAAAACTTTCCCCAGCCAAGGCCCCAGTCTGGGGCCAAGGGAACCTGATCGGAGTGGGGGTGGGGCGGGGGCTGGTGCTCCGGCCTGGCCAGGCCTCCTCCCACCTCCTCCTGGTGCTGTCCCAGGCCCGCTTCCCAGTCCTGCCCTGACTCTGCAAGGAGACCCTTCATGGCTGGGCGTGAGGCCCCTGAGGAGGAAGACCAATTGGGCAGCTTGGTGGAGGACAGTGACCAGAAAACCCCAGATGGTGGTTCTTGTTCCCAGCCGGCAGAAAAGGAAACTGAGGCACAGAGGACTAGGCCTGTGCACCCACAGAGCTGCCGGCCCTGCCCAGCTTCCACAATCCCCCTGGGAACCATGTCTGTCCCCCTTTAAAGAGTCCTCAGGCCCCCTCCCCTCCCAGAGCCTTGGACCCAGCCCTCTCCAGCCCCTCCCCCACCTAGTTCCTCCTACCGAGGTTGAGGTCGGTGCCACATTTCCCAGGGTATTTATAGCTCGGCAGGCACTCGGCCCCCTGGTAAGTCAGCGTGCCACATATTTGGGGTGAATAAGGAGTCAAGAGCTTTCAGGGCAAAGTTCGCTAGGCTCCCGTCTCCAGCCAGCCAGGGCTGGTGGTGTGGGGTGGGGTGGGCAGGGCCTGGCCTCACTCCTGGGTCAGTCTTTTCCCTGCCATGGCTGGAGAACAGGTGAGGGTGGCTCAGAGTCACCTCCCCTGGAAGGTCCAAGGCAGGGTCCCAGCCTCCACGGCAGCCTCTGGGAGACCACCACCTCGCTCTGGTCCCTTCCCACCCTCACCAGAGAGAGACAGGACTAGGGGGCAACTTGGCCCAGCAGCAAGGGCCCTGCCTGGACCGGCGGGTGGAGTGTCAGGGCTCCTGCCCTGAGGCTGTGTGATAGCTCTCTGCTGTCCTCGTCCCCAACTCCCCTTGACCCTCTGGCTCCTCTGCTCAGAGACCTTGACCTGGATCTGGCACCTTGGCCAGATGGAAGGTTGGATCCAACCTTAGGTAGGGTCTAAGAAGAAATAGATGATTGTATCAAGCACTTGGCAGGGGCTTTAAGCCCATGGGGGTATTTAGGAGAGGCTTTTTTGGCCCCAGTCTTGGAACTAAGGTGCCAAAGGTAAGAGCATCCTGTCCAGGAGCGCCACCTGCTGGTGCGAGGGCCCAGGTAGCGTTTTGCCTGGCCTATCATCATAGTCACATCAATGAGGATAAAACAGTCACCATTTACACAGCGCTTTCTAAGTGCTCTGAGCATAGCATGTCATGGGATGCTTACAACCAGCCATGGTCTGGGAACCATCACCCCCATTTTACAGATGGAGCAACTGAGGACTGAAGAGGACTTGTGATTTGGTCCACGACCCCGCCAGCAGGGCCCTGGATGGGCTCACCTTGACATCCTCAGGCTCTGAGAAGGTGTCGGTCTCCTCCTCGGTGGGCATCTCCAGGTCAGACTCCTCGGAGGCGATGGGCACCTGGATGGTCAAGTAGGGGTTGTTGATGAAGTTGAGGTGGTCCAGCTCGATGCTGGAGGGAGGGCCGTCCACCAGGCCCATGTGGTTCAGGATGTGATTGTCCTTCTTCAGGTCCTTGTCCCCCTCCTCGGGTGGTGGCTCCTTCTTCTCATCCTTGGGGGCACCTTCCCCGGCCTCGCCAGCCTCCTCAGCGCCTCCAAGCTCCCCGATGCTGAGAATGATCTCCTTGGGGCTCAGGATCTTGCCGTGCAGCAGCCCCAGGAGGAAGGTCTTGGCGAAGCTGATGCCCCACTTGATCCGCGCGATGGCGATCTGCAGGTTGTTCATCTCGCCGTCTTCGTCTGAGGCCGCCAGGCTGTCGGCACTGAAGGAGCTCAGCAGGAGGGCCAGGAACAGGTTCAGAACCTGGGAGACAGGCGTTGGGGGAGCCTCAGGCCAGCCTGCGAGTCCCTGGGGGCTCCACCTTCAGCCACCAAGGGGGGCTCCTATCTACAGGTCAGACCAGCCACACACTGGGCATTTGGAAGGACGTCACCTAATGGAATCTCACAGAGGCTCCTGGAGGGGAGGGCTGCCAAGATCATCCCCATCTTGCAGATATGGAAACTGAGGCTCGTGCCTGTGAGAGGACTCTGCTGCCATGGCAGGTTTGGAGAGGTACACTGGGGGACAGGGACTCTGCACGGGTCTGTCCTCTACCTCTACTGTCAGGGGCTGGAGAACAAAGGACAGGGCTCAAGTCTCACGTTTCTAGGGAACAATTCTGGAGCCTTCTTTTCCTCATCTGTTAAGTGGGACTTTTAACAGACACTGGGTTCTGTCCCCTGTTGCTCTGGAAAGAACATTTGGCCTGCTACTTACTCCTTCCCCCCCTTGGGGCTCCCTACCACACCTATTCCTATTTCCCTTCCTCCTTTCCTATTGATGGGGACCTAGAGGCTACTACTACTGGCCACCTCTTGTCCTCTCCCCACATTTTATTTTCTAGCGGACAATTACTGAACCCCTGCCACTGCTGGTGAGCAAGTGGCCTCAGAGAGACCAAAGCCTAGTGGAGACGGACGTCTGACTAGAAAAATACAGGGTGGGTTTGGTGGCAATAGAGACTGGTGTGCACAGGCTTTGAAATGATGCTGAATCCCAGTTTACTAGCTGTGTGTCCTAAGGCAAGCTGCTTCACTGCTCTGTGCCTGTTTACTTATCTGTGTACTTATTACTATGATTTCAGTAATCCTCACAATGCTCTGATGATTAAAAGATCAATACAAGTAAGTGCTCAAAACATATTGGTTGTTATCATATGAGCAATAATAGAAAGCTCTACACGGTATAGGGAAGAACATGATTAATTTGGCCAGTTCAGCGTTTTACAGATGAGGAAACAGAGTCCCAGAGGTAGAGTGGTTTGCCCTAGGACACACAGCAAAGTCTTGACTAACACCCAGGTTTCCAGTCACAATTTTAGAGAGCACCATTTGCTTAGACTACAGTGTGAATGATATCCCCAGAAGTTTGCAAAGCAATGACCTTGCCTCCCCCCACAAACACCCCTGGTGCCTGGGCAGTGGAGGAAGGTGACACTGGCTGGGGTGGGAGGTCCTGGCTGTTGTCCACCAGAGGCAGAGCCAGGTTCTTACTGTCTGGGGCCTGGGGCTTGTCACTGTGTGAGTGGATAAGAGGGAATCTATGTCCTTGACCGTCTTCCCTGCGTGCCTCGCTGTCTGGCTTGACCAACGTCCTCCAAGGGTTTTCAGGATTGTCTTAACTACCATGTCAGCACAGTGTCTTTAAACAATACATTAAAATCCCCTTTGAAAGAGTGTGCTGGGGGGATTTCCACCCTGTGCCACGTCCTCCCGCTCCCTCTCCTCTCTGCCTGAGCCCACCACCCACATTTATTGGTCCTTTTCTCCCCGTCTCAGGGGGAGGCGTCCAGTTGCCAGAAACACATCTGAGATGGGAATTAGCTGCTCTCTGGGTCAGCAGGGTTTGCACACGGCTCCTGCCTGGGACAGAAATAGCCTCCTCGGGCAAGGGGGAGGGGAGAGGGGAGGGGGACAGAGGTCATGTTCCCCGGGGGGCTCTGTGGGGTGGGTTATCTGTGACCTAGTCACTTCCTCTTCTTCACAGTAACCCAGGGGAAGTGACCAAGTGTCAGGGATGCAAGGGGCACGGGTCCCCACAGTCCCTGGCAGGGTGCCCTGGCACCCTCTGGTAGACACCTGCTTCTCTGAGGCATGGGGCTGTGGTAGGAGGGGACAGTGCCCAAGGAGCTGACCGTGCCGCCTCCTGGGCAGCTTCACTCCCTCTGAGCAATCTGGGAGAGCCACAGAGCTGGGCTAAAAAAGAGAGAGAGTAGGAGAGATGGGGAGAGAGACGGGGTGACAGTCTCTGGAGGGGACGGTGCAGTGGCTGTAGGCCCTAGAGCCAGACTACTTGGGCTCAAACCCTGTACTTCTCACTAATCACCTTCCTGAGCCTTCGCCTCCTCCTCTATGTAACAGATAAAGCCGTCCGTCCTCCATAGGAGGCCATGAGTATAGGCGAATGGACAGCTCTGGGCGCTACCACTGAGCATGCTCAGAGTGCCGGCTAGGGCTGAGCAAGTGCCACCGTCCTCAGCGTCACAGCTGGTATCATGGTCATCATTATCACTATTGCTGCTCTTATTGCAGGTTCTTGTCCTAATTCAGTTTCTTTTTTCTCTCTTACTTTCTTTGTTTTTTGGTACTGGGGATTGAACCCAGGGGCACTTTAACACTGAGCTACGTCTCAGCCCATATATATATATATATATATATATATATATATATATATATATATATATATATATAATTTTTTTTTTTTTTTTTTGTGGAGACAGAGCCTTGCTAAGTTGCTTAGGGCTCCACTATGTTGCTGAGGCTGGCTTCAAACTTGCAGTCCTCCTCCCTCAGCTTCCCGAGTCTCTGGGGTTATGTAGGTGAGTGCACCCAGTCGGGCCCAGTTTCTCATTGCTGTGTGGCTCTGGGCAGTGCCACCTCCAGGACGTGGAGGCAGCACTGCAGCACTGCCCACCTCAGGGTGTTGAGAAGACTAGGAACAATGCACAGAAAGCCCTTGCGCACAGGTTTGCAGAGGGCAGAAAGGTTATGCCAATAGCTGGTGCCCTAAGCAACTTAGCAAGGCACTGTCTCAAAAAAAAAGGGGGGGCAGGGGTGTCTCATTAATTTTAGAAGTTATCAGATTAATTACAATGATTAACACAAAACCACCTGTTGTAACTTCTGACGTCCCCTGGCCTGGTGGGCCAAGCACTTTGCAAAGCACTGAGACCTGTCATGTAACCTGCAGGACCACCGCCATTAGCATCCCCATTTTCCAGATGAGAAAACTAAGGCCCCAAAGAGGTTAAATTTCTTGTTCAAGACTTCCCAGTCAGCAAGTGGCAAAGGGGGATGAGAAATATAGTTTTGGGTTTTTTTTTTTGTTTGTTTTGTTTTTGGTACTTGGGATTGAACCCAGGGGCACTTGACCACTGAGCCACATCCCCAGCCCTATTTTGTACTTTATTTAGAGACAGGGTCTCACTGAATTGCTTAGTACCTTGCTTTTGCTGAAGCTGGCTTTGAACTCAAGATCCTCCTCCCTCAGCCTCCTGAGCCACTGGGATTACAGGTGTGAGAGATGTTTTTGAGTGTCCACTCACAGAGACAGAAACCTCCCAGACTCTCTCCAGGCATCTATAGCCCTTAAATGTACATTCAGAAACTTCTACTCAGAGCCAGTGACCCACCCCACCCAATCCTGCCCCAAAGTTCAACCCAGGCACCTTCCCTGTCTCTCTCCACTCACTCAGGTGCACCCGCCCCTCAGGGACAGCAGTCTGGGTTCTTCACTGTAGCTGTCCCACAATCTCCTCCTCCAGCAGAGGTGACACCCCTCCCCCATCCGCCCCTGCCCCCTGCCGGAGCTCAATGATATCCGAGAACGCTGACCCAGCAGCTCAAGGATTCCACTGGTCTTTTTGGAATGTGGGGACGTGCATGCGTCTTCTACCCCGTTGCCCAGGGCAGTGCCAGCCACCATAGGGGGCAGCTGGGCACAGCAGTATGGGGCTCTGAGGCTGTGACCCCAGAAAGGGAAGGATTTGGGATGAGCAGGGTAAGGAGAGATGCCTCCACAGGCCTTGGCCACAGAACTGGTGTCCAGCTGGACCATGGACCCTGCCCTTCACCTTGCCACATCTCCTCCCCTGCACAGCTCCCAGCCCAGTCCTGAACCACAGGAAGGGGTGGGATGGATGAAGTTTATGTCACCTCTGGAGTCTCCCAATGCCAGGCTCTAATTCTGTTTTCCAGAGCTCAGGAACAGAGAAGAATAAGAGGGTAGTAGAAGGTGACCAGAGGGTCCTGGTCACCCCATGCTGGGTTATACTGTGTCCACTAGTGAGGCCAATCTTCCCAGAGGCCCCTTGAGGTACCTATTATTTTCTTCTATGTGACAGTTAGGAAACCCAGCCTGACTGATGAGTGGTCACTGGCTCAAGGTTACACACAGGATGCCCAGGGAGCTGGGACCGTAACACGGGTCTGCCTGACTCATTGGTGTTAATCAAAATACTAGAGGCCTACAGCACCATCCCTGGATGGAGCCTGGAGCTTGTCTGGAATTCAGATTCCCAGGTTTGGTTGGGCCCAGGCTGCTGAATCAGATTCTCCAGGGGAGGGGCCAGGAATCCATGTTTTAGAAACTCCAGGTAATACTTAAGCAGTTTAAAATTTGAGACTTGCTGGGTGAAGCCATATAAAATTGCCATTTCAGGGGGGTGGGGAATAGAAGATAGAAAACATCACAACAATTTCCTAAGATCTCTCTACCAGCAACAAGGCCCTCTAATGCCAGCCTTGTAAAGGCACTGGACACCCCTTGCACCCTTCCTGGGTGAGGGTGGGGAAGCTCCCCAGCCAGTCTCACTCACCACCAGGTTGCCGATGACCATGACCATGAGGAAGACGGTGAGGCACATGGCCTGGCCAGCTACCTCCATGCAATCCCACATGGTCTCGATCCACTCCCCACACAGGATGCGGAAGACGATGAGGAAGGAGTGGAAGAAATCGTGCATGTGCCAGCGGGGCAGGCTGCAGTCGGCAGCGATCTTGCACACGCACTCCTTGTAACTCTTGCCAAATAGCTGCATGCCCACCACGGCGAAGATGAACACGATGATGGCCAGCACCAGCGTCAGGTTGCCCAGTGCCCCCACGGAATTGCCGATGATTTTGATGAGCATGTTGAGCGTCGGCCACGACTTGGCCAGCTTGAAAACCCGCAGCTATCGGGCATGGGGAGGACAAGGGCAAATGAGGCCCCGTGACAAGTGGCCCAACCCCAGAGCCCCCGCCTCAGCTGCAAGAACAATTTCAAGTAGCCTGAAGCCCCACCCCTGAGTGATCGGAGGCCTCTTTGCCTCCAGGTTAAATGGGACTACTCATGTTCTACTGCTTCCTGATGTTAGTATGTTAAAAAGAGAAAAAAGCCCTTACCTGCTAAGAATACAAAGCATTTTACTAGTAACATTTTATGTCAACACTTGCTTTAACATACTTCCGCTGCCAATAAAAACTAGGGAAGGGGGTGAAACAAGAATTGTAGAATGTGGTAGATACTTGGAGGTTCATTTTCCTTTGTCTGTATTTTTGGATGCAGGGAAGTTCCCATAATAAAGTTAAAAAAAATAATATAAGGGGCTGGGGTTGTGGCTCTGCTTGCTTAGCATGTGTGAGGTACTGGGTTCAATTCTCAGCACTGCATAGAAATAAATAAAATAAAGGTCCATTGACAACTAAAAAATAAAAAATAAATAATAATATAAATATCCTTTATGGGATTGTCCCCAAGTCACCCAATGTCAGCTCTTGGGGTTGTCAGTTTGGTAGCCCCAGAACTATGTGATAAGGAGGGAGGGATCCCTGGCTCCCTGTTTACAGGTAAGACACGTTCCTGGGCAGGGGAGGGGCACCTCATTTCCAATCTTCTGGCTTCCTGAAGTTTCTCCTCCCACCCACTCCGCAGTCCCTGGCCCTGTAGTTCTCTCGTACCAGTCGGAAGGAGCGGAGCACAGACAGCCCCTGCACGTTGGCCAGGCCCAGCTCCACCAGGCTGAGGGTGACGATGAAACTGTCGAAGATGTTCCAGCCCTGCTGGAAATACTCATAGGGGTCCATGGCGATCAGCTTCAGTACCATCTCAGCCGTGAAGATGCCTGTGAAGACCTAGGGGGAGGGGTAGAGGCCCTGTCACAAGGCTTCAGGGAGCACAGGGCCTTTGGAATCTTCCAGCCACTCCCACCTCCTGGAAGAGGCTCTGTGGATTGAGGGGAAGAGGTCCAGAGCCTTAAGGGGGAAGGGAGTGGTACCCATGACCCTATGTGTGTATGTCAGGTTTTTTTTTTTTTTTTTTTTTTTGGTATTAGGGATCAAACCTAGAGGCACTTTACACTGAACTATAACCCCATCCCTTTTAAACAAAAATATTATTTTGAGACAGGGTCTTGCTAAGTTGCCCAGGCTGGCCTTGAACTTGTGATCCTCCTGCTTCAGCCTCCAGAGTGGTTGGGATTACAGGCAGGCGCCACCATGCCTGGCTGGGATCCTTATCTCCACAGAGTTGGCAGGGAACATCACACTCATCCCACAGATGAGCAAACAAGGTTCAGCCAGGTCAGCAACCAGCAGCCAGTTCTTAGGGTGCTGAGTTCAGGTTCTTTCCTTTATCCCTAATCCTATCTACTGGATCCAGTCCCAGGACTTAGCAAATCTTGGTGGACTCAGGGTCTAGGGGAAAAAAATCAATGTGGGGAGGTCAGAGCTGCTTCCCCAACCTTGGAACAGGAGCCTGAGGGCTGCATAGCCCTGAAAACTCCCTGGATCTGGTCCCCCTGCTATTGGGCACCAGCTGCCCTGGGTCTACAGTCTGCATGGGTACATGCTGAGCCCCTCCCAGGGGCTGCCCCTGGCCACAGCAGGTGTCCAGACAGTAGCACAGTGTCGGCAGGGGTTGGGCAGGCAGGCGGGCCCTGACCATCATGCACACCCCAGCAGCTGTGCCATGAATCTAGGGCCCGCCCTCACCCCTCTGGCCCAGCCTGGCCATGCTGCCTCATACATCTCCATGGGAGAGATGTGCCTGGCCCTGAGGGCTTGATTCTTGTGCCACCCACCCAGTCTTGGTCATGCCCAGGGCCCATATCTCAGTCTCCCTGAGTTGGCCTCCCTTTTGGGGTGGGAAGAACACCTTGACAAATGCCACCCTGGAAAAATTGTGAAGGGGATGGGGAAGGGTGGGTGGGGCTAGAGGAGGCAGCGGCTTTCCCTTTGTCAGGCTCCACTGGGGCTGGCAACGAGGTGATAATGCTCCTAATGGGCAGGGATAAGCGGGTGGATCAGGGCACGTCAACAATAGCGGAGCAGCAAAGAGCTGGAGAGGGGAGCAGCAGGGCCAGGCTGGCGATATGGGGGAGTGGGTGGGAACAAGTCCCTGAAGCGCTCAGGGTGAGCTGAGGCCTTTTGGGCCTGGATTTGAGTGGCTATATGCCACATCCCCAGGTCCCTTTCAGGCCCATGCCAATCTCAGGAACTGGAGAACTTTTTATCCAACTAAGGCTTCCATCTCCACATCCCTACTTCCAGAGCAAGGCCTGGATCCCTGACCCCAGGAATTCTGATCTCAATGAATTCAGAGCCTCACCCGGCTCTCCCTTAATGCCTTGAAATCCATATTCTACACCCCACACATCACCCCAGGTACCTCCCCATACATGTCTTAGCCCCATATACTAGGAAAACCCTATCTGTCCCCAGATGCCCCCCTAATAGTGCCCCATATTTCCAGACAGCCCCACTGGGTCCTGCCCCCTAATGACCACCCTCCCCTTTGGCCCCTCCCTACCAGGTTTCCCACAGAAAGCACGTTGTCGAAGTGCTCCGTCATGGGGTAGTGCTCCATGGCCATGAAGAGGGTGTTGAGCACGATGCAGATGGTGATGCCCAGGTCCACGAAGGGGTCCATGACGATCAGGTAGATGATATGCTTGAACTTCACCCACGGGGTGCAGCAGTTCCATATGAGCACTTTGTGTGCGCACTTGTACCACCATGGTGGGCACTTCTGGTGGGCCTCCTCCAGCTCTGCGAGAGGGGTTTTAACAGGTGCCTGGCGAAGATTCTCCCACTGGAGCGCCCCTTCCTTCCTCCACTAGCTCTTGGGACCACCCCCCCCCCAAGCCCCACCCCTTAACGCTCCACATCTCAACATTCCAGCGGGTTGGCGGGTTGGCGAGGCCTAAGCCAACCTTAAAGCCCCCATCCTCTATGTTCGAGAGACCCCACCCTCAACTGGCCTTCTCCAAGCCCCGCCTCACACCTCGTCACTCCAGACCCGCCCCCGAAGCCCCACCCACATGACCACACCCTCGGATCCCCCTCCTGAAAGCCAGGCCTCTTAGAACTCCCTCCAGGGCCCACCCCTGCGAGCTACTTCAAGTCCCGCCCTCTCGGCACGCCCCGCCCCGCCCCGCCCCTCAGAGAGCTCGGGCTGGACCTTAGCCCTCTGCTCTGTGCCCAAGGCTGCCATTCTGGCAGGAGAAACGCCCAGAGAAGAGGGAACTCAGGCCCACCAAAGTCTGGGACCAGACTGAGACTCCCTTAGGACTCTCCCTCCCCACTGCCGGTAAAGTCGGCCCTGCAGGAGTGTGTCCTCAGCCAGATCCTCCTTTCCCTCCAGAGTGGCTTTCTGAAAACAGCCCCTGTTCTTGCAGCCCCAAAGCCATGAGGCTCTGTCCTCTGTAAGGATCATGGGATGAAGGTGCTCCTGCCCCTGGTCTCTGTGACCAATGGGAGCTGCCTTGGCCTAGGTATGATCTCACTGACTCATACAATTAATGCCACCTATTTTGTAGATTAAGGAAAGGGACTGGAGTGGGTGGCAGCCCCTTGGAGATCCTGGGTGCAACCCCAACTGTACCGAGGAATGAGAAACCTGAGTCTCTCAGAAACAGCAGTGGATTCTAGTCTGTTGGTGACCTCCCTCAACTCCATGTCCACTCCTAGGCCACTGTAGTGCCCCAGCATCTGAGGCTGGAAACTCATGGTGAAGGTCCCAGCAAGAGCAGGGGCCAGCTCTGTCTGTCCTGCATTCCCTAGTCCATTCTCTGGCACACAGTCACCTGAATGCATCATGCAAGGTCACGCAAAGTGAGATGATATGTACCTTCTAAGGGTTTGCAAAGTCCTGTAATCTCACTCCCCCCCACCACACACACCTTTCTAACTCCCCACTTTTAGCCCAGGCAGGCTGGCCTGGAGAGGGACCAGCTCTCTTCTCTGGGTGAGACTTTCTTTCTGTGTCCATTCTCTCTTCTTTATTTCCTCCTTTCTTCCTGCTTTCTATGTTCTTCCCGCCCTCCTTCCCTCCTTCCTTTCTTCCCTCTCATTCATCTACACTCCCAACTGTCTCTTTCCATTCAGGAATCTTTCAGCACATCCATCCATCCATGCACCATCCACCATCCATCATCTTTCCATCCATCTCTCATTTTGATATCCTTATTCTCCTCCCAGGACCTGGGTGTGGTGCAGGGATTGGGAGAATCTCTGAATTTACTCTGGGAATTTGATGTTGACCTTTAACTTTTATCCAGAGAACACTGGAAGAGCAGGCTCTTCAGTTTCCGGAACACAGGGCCTTCCTGGTTAGTATTATTAGCCTGTCCTTCCCCGTTGCCTTGGCAGCCCCCAAGGTCCTCCCGGAAGCCCCTGGTTCCCGCAGCAGCTTGGCCTCGTAGCCACAACTTGGCCAGGTTAAGACAGAACTATATTTATCACAGTTTATTTCCTCAATGCCAATATTAAATTACTGTCCTCCTGAAGTTGGGTCTAGTCAGGCTGCACCCTGCCCTCAGGAGGCTAAATGGTCTATGGGAGGGCAGACAGGGCAGGGGGGATTGGGGTACAGGGCACTCACCCTCCATAGCATCAGAGATACCACTGTCTGCGCTGCAGCTCGGCCTCGGGGGCCCCTTCTCTCCTGGCGATGTGTCCAGGCTGCCATTGCAGGCCTGACTGTGAGCCGGGTCCCCGTCTGCCTCCACACCTTCCAGAGCCTGGGTGGCCTTGGCCTGTAGACCAGCAAGGGTGACGGGTGTGAAGCCCAACTCTGAGCCAGGGGATGGATCATTGACTCTCAGAGCCTCTCGTCAAGTCCTTTAAGATGACAGCCCCTCTTCTTGGCAGGTGGGAAAGGGGCCAACTTTGGTGGTGGTGAGATGACAGGGTAAGGACCAAGCGACTGAGGACCCAAACCCTGAATACCCTCCACTTTCAGAGGCCCTGACTGAACCTACACTTCATGAGATTGAGAAAATGGCCAGCGACTCTCTGCAGCCACCTGGGGACCCTGCCTCTCCTCGGCATAGACCTAGAGAGAAGCATGAAGCCATATGTCTTTGAGCTGGATGAAACTTGAGGTTTCACAAGAATAAACTCCTTGTTGTGGATGGGGAAACTGGGGCATTGAGCAGAGAAATACTCTTTCTACTGCCTAGATGGCACCCATCCCACCTGGGACCTTCTACTCCTCCTGTCTGCAACCCCTACCCCCTGCCCTCCCACCCCCTCAGCCGGCAGCCAAGCAGCCCTGGCTGAAGGCAAGGGGAACCCTGGGTCTGGGCCCCTCCCTGGGTTCACACCTTTTCTAACTCCTCCTGGTGCTTTTTTAATTTCTCGAGCATCTGCTGAAACTCCTCCTCTTTCTCCTGATCCTCAGCCAGGGTGGCCTCGTTCTGCTCGGCATACGCCATGGCCACCACGGCCAGGATCAGATTGATGAGGTAGAAAGAGCCCAGGAAGATGATGACCACAAAGAAGATCATGTAGGTCTTGCCGGCCGCTCGAAGGGTCTGAGGGTGGGAAGAGAAGGAGAGAGGGGGTCTGGTGGCACCCTCCCTCACACGCCCATTGCCCAGACCCATAAGCAGAGGGTGTCCCTTGCAGAGCCTGGGGGTTTGCGGGCCTTTGAGGCAGAGGATGGCCATCCTTGACAGGCTAAACCACGTTCTGGGGAACTCCGAAATATATACATGGGATCCAGGTGATCCCAGTGACCTGACAGAGACCCTTGAGGACCCTAGCCAGGCATCCTGAGGTCAGGGAGTCAGGACAAATGGTGAACATGGGCTTTGGGGCCCGGTTGAATCCTACCTTTGCCAAAGAGCCTGATACCTAGTAAGTGCTCAGTAAATACTAGTTGCTATAATCACTGTTATTATTAATATCACCAGGGATCAGAAGGCACCATCCCTCAAATGCAACCCTCCTGCCCTGCAAACTGTAGACATTAAATACAGGTGTCCTTCTGTATCCATAGGGATTAGTTCCAGGGTCCCCCAGATACCAAAATCTGCAGGTGCTCGAGTCCTGTACATAAAATGGCATGGTATTTGCATCTAACCTAGACACATCGTCCCTGTGCTTTAAATAATTTCCAGGTTACTTATAATATTACATCTAATGCAAACGAAGTGCTTTGTGAAGAGTGTCATACAGTATTATTTAGGATATAATGTCACAAAGTTTTTTTGTACACGTTCAGCACAGACACAATTTTTTTTTTTTTTCACAAATATTTGGATCTGTGGTTGGTTGAATCCACAGAGGTGAAACCTGAGGCTACGGAGGGTCAGCTGTGACGGTATGGGCAGAGCTGCCCTACTGCTTTCTGTGAGGCCTGGGACTTCCTGGGCCTGAGCCCGTGCCAGGCCCAGACTCCAGCTCATGAAGCACAGGTGGGGAATGAAGATAGGCTGTTGCTGGCTCTGAGCAGGAGCCTGGCATCATAAGGCTCCAGGAACTTTTAGGGGGCACTGACAGGGTCCCATGAAGGAGATGGCCCAGCTGAGGATGTGGCCATCCTGGGGTCGGCCCTGCGAGGCCCTGAGGAGGCAGTGGGGATGGAGGGCTGTGGATGTGGGGCTGGGGGCAGTACCAGCTGGAAGAGGTTCTCCCAGTAGTCCTGTGTCATGAGGCGGAAGAGAGCCAGGAAGGCCCAGCTGAAAGTGTCATAGCTGGTGTAGCCGTAGTTGGGGTTCCGCCCAGCCTTGATGCACTCGTAACCCTCAGGGCAGTGCCTAAGGATAGGATGGGGGACTGGCTTTAGGGAGGAGAACTCCGGCTAGGGACAGATTGAGGACCCCAAGGGAAAAATATCCCTTGGTCCTGCCTGTGTCCCCCAAACAGAAGGCTCTTCCACCCATGCCCAAGGATTTTCCTTATGTGCCCATGCACCCCACAGCCCCCATCTCCCAGGACTCTTGGGGCTCCTTTTCCCCGCCCCTGGACATCACTCACCCAGCATCACTGCTGTTCCCACAGAGCAGGGCATCATTGGCACCCTCCAGGAAATAGTAGTTTGCTTCGGAAGTCAGAGGTCACAGAGAAGGCACATCACCCACATGGACACACGCAGGTGCATGCACCCATTCCACACCCACGGGTAGGTCCAAGTGTACCACATACACCAAATAGGTTCCCTGGGGACCCCTCTCCCTCTTTTGAGTACAGCCCTGAGTTCCAAGGTCCCCGGGTGGGTAGACCATATGGAGCCCAACTCCATGCAGGGTCTGCTGGGTGCCTAGTGCGGTTACGGTCAGGATTCAGCAGGGACACAGGGAGAGCCATAGGGACTTGTGTGTATGTGTGTGTGCAAGAGCAAGGGGCTGCCAGGAACCTGCACAGGACCCTGAGGGAATGTGGGGGCTAGAACCCAGGGTGCAGGTGAGGAAAGGGCACCTTCTCCAACATGCAGGAAGACGCTGTGGGAGAGTGGCTGTGAGGGTGTGGGACTCACGTCAAGGATGGGTATGGGACAGGAGGAGGGTGTATGGGTGCCTGATGGTGACCCTGCCAAGATGGGAGCCCCGAGTGTGATGAAGGAGAACTGGGTGCACAGGTTAAGAGCCTGTCACTTTGTATAGAGAGAAACTCAGGATTTTTAAAGCAGTTTGCCGTTTATTGTCATAGCAACCCATTGAAGCATTGTCATCTCAATTTTATAGGCAAAGATTCTGAGTGCCGCAAGTCACAGTGGGCGATAAGTGATGATTAAGATCAGGCTGGGGCTGTAGCTCAGTGGTAGAGCACTTGCCTAGCATGTGTGAGGCACTGGGTTTGATCTTCACCATTACATAAAAATAAGTAAATAAAATAAAGGTATTGTGTCTATCTATGACTAAACTAAAAAAAAAAAAATCAGGTCCCTTCAGACCATGTCTTAGAAGAGGCGGGGCAGGGGCCGCTCTAGGGGCTGGGGCGGGTCCTCCCTTGCCGGTCGCCCTCTTTCCTACCTTCGTCATTGATGTAGGCATCCCAGTCAAAGGTGTAGTTGCTGGCCCAGCTGTCGTTGAAGTTCCACGTGTCGTTGGCATACCACCTGTCATTGGTATTCCACGTGTCGTTGGCGTACCAGGTGTCATTGGCGTACCAGGTGTCGTTGCCGTACCACGTGGTGTTGGTGTCGTTGAAGGGCGGGGGCCAGCGCACGCACTTCTGCCGCAGATTGCCCATGAAGAGCTGCAGCCCGACCAGGGCAAAGACGCTCAGGCAGAAGACGGTGAGGATCATTACGTCGGACAGCTTTTTCACGGACTGGATCAGGGCCCCCACAATCGTCTTCAGCCCTGACCACAGAGAAATTAAGAGCATTGGCAGGGGCAGGGTGGGGTGCAATGGACCCCCCCCCCACCCTGACCCTGGCCCCAAGCCTTTGCCTACCCCATCTCCAAGGTTCCACTTAATGGGGCACCACTACCTCTCCCAGCCTTCCCAGATGAACCCTGCCCTTTCTGAGCACATCCTCAAGGTGGAGCCTTGGAATTGCCACAGATCCTCACAGATTCATTCCATACTGGAATGGACTCTAGGAATCACTAGGCTGATGCTGTGCAGCTACACATGAGCATACAGAGGGCTGAATGAAGGTCTCTGGTTAGCATTCCCAAGTGCTCTACAGAACACTAGCCTCCCAAGCTGTGTCCTTAAAAAGGTGGCGGTGGTGGGGCGGGGGTCCATACGTTGGAAAAAGATTACTTCTATTCAAGGCTTTGAGAAGTCCTACAGAGATAAACAAAAACTTGAATGCCACGTTTCTTTAACTTCTTTGACCACAGAACCCAGGGTTCACTCTGAGAAGCTCTAAGAGCATTCTGCCCCTTCAGACAAAGGCAAAACTGACCCTGATGGAATCCCAGCATTTATGGAAGAATCATAACTTCTTGGGCCTGATCCCAGTATCTCTCTCTTCATTTCCCTCTCTTGCCCTAGAATGGAAACCAAATGCACAGCAGCCTCCTGTGAGGGCTGGGGTTGTAGCTCAGTGGTAGAGCACTTGCCTCGAACACGTCAGGCCTTGGGTTCAGTCCTCAGCATCATTATATATATAGTGTCCATCTATAACTAAATTTTAAAAAAAGAACCCCTCTGAGCCTGGGGGGTGCTGGCCCAGAGCGAGGCAGCTGTGGCCTCCACTCAGTGGCCTGTGTGTGGCAGGCCCTCCGTAAGCACTTCCCATCTTGGGTCTTGCCTTCCTTCACTGCACCACAGGGCTTTGGACTAGAGAGGACTAAGGCACTTTCTAGCATCAGGATTTAACTGTTTCCCTCCTCCCACGGCCCTTTCTCCATCCCTTTCAGATCATCTTTCCTCCATGAAGGAACCGAGTCCAGTTTCTCCATATGCATTTATTTTTGTTTATTTGACTCGCCCACACTAGGCAACCGGTCCTCAGAACAACCCAGCGAGTGGCACTGTTCTTATCCAGTTTGCAGAAAAGGAAACGGAGGTGCAGACCGGGTAAGGCACTTGCCTAGGGTCAGTGGCAGACAGTGGCATGGGGAGGATTGACCCCGGGCTGTCTGGCCTCAAATCTGTGCTCTTTCCCACCTTTCTACCCTGCCTCTCAGATGCCCAGCCTCCCACAGAGGGCCTCTTCTGCTCTCTGGCCATGTGGCCCTTCTGTGTTCAGGCTGTGGCATGTGTCCTCCACTAACATGAGCGCAGGATGTGACCCTGGGTCAGGGTCCTGGAACTCGAGTGTCAGGTTCTAGGCTTGGGCATGACAGGAGACCTATTGGCTGAGGCCAGGGGTTCCCGCACCTCTCCAGTACCTGGGATGACGGTGATGGTTTTCAGGGCCCGCAGCACCCGGAAGGTCCTTAGAGCTGAGATGTTGCCCAAGTCCACAAACTCTGTCACGTACCTGGTGTGGGAGAGTCCAGTGGGGGTGTGTCAGAGCCCAGTGAGTGGTGGGACAGAAATCAGGGGTTCTCCCTAGGATTCTTGTGATCAGGGTTACCACAGGGGCCTTGGGGCAGGTCAGACACCCTGAGGTTCCTATTGGGGTCCAAGTGTTGGGGAGGACAGTATAGTGGTCTTGCTGCTGGGGCATGGCTAGCCCACTCGCCCAGTGGCAAAGCCTGGGTCAGGCTGCCTTCTGTGGGTAAAGATGATGTATGAAAGGGACATCAGCAGAGAATCCAAGCCAGGCCCTGGGCAGGGCCACCCCGAGAATGGTGTAGCTCACAATCTGCACTACTGGCCAACGGCCCCTGTGGTCCACACCTCTGAGAATGCCAGCCGGTTGGCTGCCCTCCCCTCACCCTCAGGCCCTTGCTCACGCCATCGTGATGACACTGAAGTCCAGCCAGTTCCAGGGGTCACGGAGGAATGTGAAGTCATCGATGCAGAAACCCCTGGCCAGCATCTTGATGAGGGACTCAAAGGTGTAGATCCCCGTGAAGGTGTACCTGAGGGCAGAGGGCCAGCCAGGGCCAGGCACGTCACCCAGGCAGGGGTGCGTGTGGCAGTGATAGACCTCGCACAGAGGGAGGGATGCAGGCAAAATGTGTCACCCAAGGGCAGAGGACATTGGTGAGAGTGACAGTGTGCCTTCCCCCAGGGGACTTAAGGTGTTGATGAGGGTCATAGTGACAGTGTGTGCCCTCCTGGAAGACAAAATCTGTGTCACTAAGCATCCTCAGAGGTGCAGATGCCTGGGATGGGCCGTGCCAGGGCTGGGGCTCTGGGAGGGGAGACTTACTCCACGTCCTTGGACCAGGAAGGCGGGTCACTCATGGTCATGAACACACAGTTGGTCAGGATAGTGATCATGATGAACATGCTGAAGAGCGTGGGGGTGGTCAAGGAAAGTGAGAGCAGGTGGGAAGGGGAGGGAGGTGGACGAGGGTCTCCTGTCCCAGAGTGCCCCGTCTTGCCCACCCCTGGCCCCCCGCCGCTCCCACTCAGGCAGGATATGAGTGGATTAGCACCTTGATGGCGCCACGCCTGACGATGCTGAAGGGGCTCAGCATGTAGAGGGCAGGCGTGGCGGAGAAGCGGAAGATGGACTTGCCCTTGTTGAGCACGATGAAGGTCTGAGGCAGGGAAAGAGTCTGTGAGGCCAAGGGACAGACAGATGGGCAATAGACAGACAGATGGAGGGAGCCCTCCCAGGTCCCAACCTTCTTGTCACTGTAGTAGGGATCCAGGTCCTCCAAGGGGATGCCGATGATCTCCGGCGGGGGGTCCCCATAGATGAGGGGCAGGTTCTTGCCGGCCTCCAGGTCACTGCGCGGCTTCTGTTCGGGCTCCTCGATCTCCATCTGCTTGTTCCGCTGCAGCCGGGCCTCCTCCTCCGCTGCCCGCCGTTCTATGGCTGCCAGGGACTCCCGGGTGAAGGGGCGCAGGCAGTCGGGGCCGATGGGCACCAGGGTGGGCAGAGATGAGCTGGCCATCCTTGCATCCTGGGCTCAGGGGCCAGCTGGACGGTGGGCAGCCAGCTGGCTGCAGCGTGCAGCCCCGGGGTCCTGGGTGGCCACCCCTCCCTCGGTCTGGTGTCCACTCCTCACCTCCTGCCTGCCCAGGGGCTGGGCCAGGAAGGTAGGTGTGCAGGCCCTGGGATTGGGAGATGTGTCTGCAAGGCCCAGGTGCTGCTGCTGCCCAGGTGCTGGGCACAGAGCATCCCCCTGGGCCTCGCACCACACTCTCCCCAGCAGTGATGTGGCCCCCTTCAGGACTGACAGCAAACCAACAGATCCTCTTCTGCCTCGGGGACTTTTGGCCAATGCCCTCAACTGTCTCCTGGGCCTGAGCTCTGGGAACTGTGTGGCGTCAGCCTACGGGGACAGAGAGAGAACTTCAGCGGCCTGGTGAAAGTCACCTAAAGCATCTTAGAGGCCACGTGCATTGGCTGATACTGACTACCTGGAGATGTGGGTGGAAATCATACAGGGGTCACAGCCAGACTGATGGCTGTGATCGATTAGCAATGCCTGCCAGGGCAGGACCAGAATGTGGCACCTCTGCCTGTAATTGCCATCCCTGGCCTAGAGAGAAGAGAGGGAGGATATCGGGGTATGGAGTCCCCTTCCTGATCTCTGTGGTATTTGGCATTAGGTTGAGGCAGGGAAGAAGAAAGAATCCAGGCCTTGCAGAGGGTCTGACAGCTCCCTCCCATGGCAGGGATTCAAATCCCTGGGCAGATAGGAGCCGATAGGGTGTGTGGGGGACATGTCAGGAGAACTAGGATGCTAACATATTAGAGGACATACAAGAGAGCTCATGGGGACCATTTCAATGGGGCAGGGCTAGAGCTCTCAGGGACTATTTTTGGTTGGTGGCCATGAACTAGATGGGGAGAAGGGGTATCCACCAGGAAAGTCTGGGGCCTGTGGGCACTGCATAGATGTCTCCTGGGTCAGTCCTGTGCCTCTCCTGGCCCCTGGCCCATGGCCCCTGGTGTCTAGAGCTTTGAGCCTGTTCCCTGGGGAAGAGCAGTGCTGGGTCACTTATGGAAAATGTCCCTAGGAGAATGACAACATCAGCAGACTCTGGGGAGACCACTGCAGCCCAGTCACACACAGCCGTCACATGCACAAATCCTGGAGCTACCCCCAATGCAGGGCCTCAGGCAGACCCCCAGAGCTACACTGAGAGCAGCCGTCCCATGGTGGGTCCAGGAACTGTTGCAGTGCCCCTGTCCTGGCCTGTGGGTGTACTTCTCAGCTTGGTCAACAAATGGGGAGAACTGCCAGGGAGAGGCCAGAGCCATTGGGCAAGCTGGCCACACCCCGTGCCCAGCTCCTCAGCTGCTCCCTGCCAGGCTTCAAGGAGTCGTGTTTCCCCAGAGATGACTCTGCTCGTTCCACCCATCCTGTCCAGCAGCTGCTCACTGACCCACACGTTCCTGTGCACAGCCGACCTGAAGCCCCCTCACACAGGCCCTCACGGCCCTGCCACACACTTCCACACCTTCCTCTCCGTCACCCACCTCCCGCATGCTCACATTTACTTGTCACCACATGAGCACAGTGGCCTGCCATATGGCCTTGGAGGGACCCATTTGGCATCAATCCTCTTATCCCCCTCCCTGCCCCCATACTGGGGACGCAGCCCAGGCCGTGCACACGCTAGGCAAGTGCTGTGCCACTGAGCTGCATCCCCAGCCCGACGATCCCCTTATCTTGATACTGCTCACTTGATACTTCATAGGAGCCCTGGGGGACCACAAAACCCAGAGCCACAGGCGGGCCCCAACCCAATCCCTGAAGAAACCACCCTTACTGGAGTCATAAGACTCAGGGGACAGACCCAGTGCTTCCTCTCAGCCGACCTCCCTGAGCATCCCACACCACTCCTGCTTTTCTTCAGCGTGGACGAGGCCCAGCCCAGTGGCCACTCTGCTCCAGAAGCTCCCCCTTCCCTGCCACAGGGAGGTGCTCTTTGTACAGCACACGTCTCTCCCTTCAAAATTTGCCCTTCATCCTAACTTCCTCTCCCCCGACCCTCTCACCAAGCCTGAAGCCACTTCACATGCAGATGTTTTATTATGTGAAGGGAAGAAGTATCTTCATCTGCTGCAGCCCAGTTTGGGTTGGTGGATGCAGAAAGCATCACTGGCAAATCTGGTCAGTTCCCACACCCCATGGATGTCCCTCCCCAGTATCACTGTCCTCTCTATTCTCCAGGAGTGTGACTGTTTGCGTTTACCTGTTCTTTTCAAATAGCCTCCCACCGATCCCTCCCTCCCTCCTGGTACATCTCCATCCCATCATCCGTATTTCTTTTTTTTTTTTTTTTTCTCTAACATTTATTTTTTAGTTTTCAGCGAACACAACATCTTTGTTTGTATGTGGTGCTGAGGATCGAACCCAGGGCCCTGCGCATGCCAGGTGAGCGCGCTACCGCTTGAGCCACATCCCCAGCCCCCATCATCTGTATTTCTAAAACCACAAATCTGATCCCTCCCCACCCATCCGTCCCCTCTCTCTCACCCACACACACCCCTCACTTAAGTCCTCCAGTGGCTTCCTGCCTCCATATGGCTCCTCCATGATCCCTCCCTGGGCGTCCAACCCTTTCCCCACCTGGGCCCACTTCTGGCCTGTACTGCTTCCATTTTCACAAAGGGGCCAAGGGCTTCCCATCGCTGCCCCTGTGGTGCCTCTGCTTGTGATCTGCCGGCCTCCTGAACACCTGTCCTGTCTCCATGGAGAGCTGCAGTTTGTCTTTCCAGACTCAACCTACACAAGAACCACTTCCTCCAGGAAGCCCTCCCTGGGCACCCTGGATGGCTGGATCCCTACCCTTGTCGGTACCACAGCTTGCCTAGTGCTCAATAAAGGAAACCACCCTAACCGATGAACTGATGAACGATGAAGTTAGCGGCACTCTTCCTCTGAGCCCCTTTCTCCTTTAAAGTCACCCTGAACCCAAACTGCAACCAGAAACCACATCTCCTCCGATATCCCTGCTCTTCCCTCTCCCCACTGGCTCAGCTGGTGGCTCAGGGGCCTGGTTGCTGTGACCCTTGGGCTTCCTGGTACCTTCAGTCCTTTGGTCCTGCCCTGTCCCCCCTGCAGCAGACCCTTCCGGCTCACTTTCCCCCTCGCCCAGTCTTACAAACGCCCCAAGGCCCAGGCCTCCTGTCTCCTCATCACACCGAGGAACCCAACCTGCACCTTCCAGCTGTGCTCTCTGAGTGGCCCCTAAGCAGCTGGATATGGCCAAAGACGCCAGGGGCTGGGCTCACAGAGAAACTGTGGGTACGCACTCCGGCTTTGCTCTCAATCCTGCCAGCCCTGTGAGTGCAGAATTTTCTACTAGTCTCATCTTTCCACTTTTTTTTTTTTTTTTTGGAAAACAGATATTTTGTGTCTCTTATTTCCTCAAACGATCACATTCCCATGGTACTCTGGGTGACGACCTGGCCCTGGCCTTCACTGAGAACTTGGGAGCGTCGAATACCACCCCGTCTACACAACCCCACCCCTTCTCCCTCTATCCTGTCGCAGTAGAAGGATAAGAAAAACCCAAAGCCAAGTCTTCCCCTTGGGCTCAGGACAGACCCCTGCCCTTCCCCAGGTCCTCATCCTCCAGTGACCTTTTCTCTTGACCAGTCGTCAACGTCTTCCCACTAGGAGCAAGCACTAGTGTCACCCACGACAGAGCACCCGCCACCCTCACACCCCCTTTATCTCTTGCGCTATTTTTTCTGTTCCTGTTCACTGAAAATTTTCTTGGAAAGTGTCTACCCCAGCTGTCTACTTGCTTACCTTTCGGCCACTCAGCCCATTCCAACCGGCTTTCGTTTCCCCCGCTCAACTGAGACGTCTTTTGTCAAATCACTAACGCCCTCCCTGCTGCCAAGTCGTGCGCTTGCGTTTCTGTCTTCACCTTCCTCGGCCTCTCAGAAGCCTTCAACCTAGTTGGCCACAGCCCCCCTTTCTGGAACATTCCATACTCTCAGCCTCCATGGAATCACGCTCATGTCTTCTTCTTCTACCCCTCTGGCTGCTCCGTTATCAGTGTCCTTTGCTTGGCTCTCTCTCTCTCTTTACTTAATCTCTAGAGTTTCTCGGGGCATGATCTTTGCCGGGTGGAAGCGTTCCTGTAACTGTGTCCACTCCTCTGGACTCCACACTGGTAGAGTCCACTGTCTCCTGGACGGCTAGCCAAGAGGAACCCTGACTGGGATGAAGCATTTGTGTCCTTGCATGGTTCCACCCAATCTCCATCAAGCCAGGGAACGGCACGGCCCCCAAACAGTTACTGGGGTCAAAAACCAAGGTGTCTCCTGAGTTCTCCTTTTCTCTTACTGTCTGTGTCCAACCTGCTCAAAATTCTATTAATGTCATCTCCAAAAGGTATCTGAACTCCACCTTTGTCCAGCCCCTGACCCGCCCACCATAATCCCCCGCAGTGGCCAGTTTCCTCCTCCCTGCCTTTCCCATCGCCACGTCGAATCGGTCCCATAAAGAAGCCACTGATCTCTTAATAACAAAACGTGGGTTCCTTCCGCCCACCCTCTCTGTGTTGTTTCTCCTGTTAAAATCCCCTGATTATTTCCCATTGCACTTAAAATACAACCAAAGCTTCCTGCAGTGGCCCAGGAGCCCCTGTGGATCTAGCTCCTTCTCACCTCCCCATCTCTGTTTCCTGACGTCTCCTTGGTCACTCTGCACTAGTCCCAAGGCCAGCTTCTTGACCACGGGGCTTGTGCCCGCCTTTGGGCCTATCCCCAGCTCCTTGGTCTCTCGGAAGCTCTGCCCTGCCCTTTTCATATGTAAGTTCCTTCTTAGCCCCTTGGTCTAGATTCAAGTGTCCCCTATTCCAAGTGACTTTCTTCTTCCCTTACTTTCTACCACAGTCCTCTGTGTTCTCCTTACATCATGTATCATTATTCATAATTGCTTGTTTGTCTTTCCCCCCCCCGACTAGTTTGAAACACTGCAGCTGTGTCTGTCTAGGCCCCAGCACCAGGCACCTGGTGGGCACTCAGGAAGTGTTTGTTGAATGACTAAATGAAAAGATGAGGCCTTGGATAGAGACCCTTCCAGAGACCCCACGATTCTCCTGTTGATCTGTTCATTCATCTTTCCATCCTCTTCTCATTTTGTTCATGTGCCAGACAGAGTAGGACACAAAGGTGCCAAGCCGGGTGTCCTGCCTGCAGAGGGCAGGCAGTCTGAGGCTTGGGGATCTGGGCACACATGTATGGTATGAGAAGAAGGCAAAACTTGCCCTCAAAAGGGAAGTTGGTGGTGCTGCAGGGGTTCAGGTGGGTGAGTGAGTTCAGGTGGGTGAGTGTTACTTCCAAGAAGGAGGAAAGATGTGACTTCGTTTGGGTCTCAAGGGATGAGTAACAGGAACACAGGGAAACAGAGGGAAGGACTTCCCAAGTAGAGGGAAGAGACAGAGCAAAAACAGAAGCAGGACACAGGGAACTCCCCACATGGAGCCCAGACACTGTTTGGGGTAGAGAGAGGAAGGAAGGGCAGGAGTGGGGCCAGGGTCAATGTCAGGCCAAGGGGAGAGTGGCTTTATCCTGCAGCCTTGGAGAGCCCTCCCAGGGCCATAATTGGTCAGCACATATGTTTCCCTGTCCATCCTTTCCATGTGTCTCCGACAGATGGGGACAAGCTGTGTTGCTTTCAGTGGGTCAGTGGAGGTATGAAAGGACATCTAGGACATATATGGTTAGTGGCTTCCTGGCAGGGGCAAAGCTCTGACAACTCTATATCGTGACATAGGCCATGTGCTGGCACACCTCCGTGAGGCTCTGGGGCCACAGTGAGTAAAGGGGGCCAGGATGAGAGCTCCAACCCTCCTCCCACCAGCCCTGGCAGCTTGCTCCCTGAGACACAGCAGGTGAGGATCTGAGGGCCCCAGGACCCTTCCCCAGTGCATTTGAGGATGTTGGAGTCCAGGACCTGCATGAGCAATGAGTCCCACCCCCTTGCTTCACCATGGGGTTCTGAAGCCCAGAGAGAGGCAGCAGCTCTCTCCAGGACACATTTGGCAAATGTTTTCTGAGCATCTGTTAAGTGCTGGACTCTGGTCTGGACCATGGCGGTGGCGAAGTCCCTGTCCTCACTGAGATTGCATTCCAGAGGGAGGAGGTAGACAGCAAACAGGGAAGCAAATAAGATAATTTTAGAGAGTGATAAAAGAAGGACGGAGCCAAGACTAAAACCCAGCTCCTCAGGAGCCAGGGCTGGAGACCATTTAGCAAGTGAAAAGTCTCATGGATCCTCCTCTGAAACGGAAGTACGGGCGGAAGTGGGTAAAGTCAGGGCTTCCTGGGGGCTGGAGTAGGTAGAGATGGGTGGGGGAGGAAGGGTTGGGAGAGGCGCAGGCTGGGCCAGCTGTCCGCAGGCAGGGAGCCGAGGGTGAGGACGCTGAAGGGCCAGGCATCTCTTCCTGGAGCAGGTCCAGCCCAGCATTGTCTTTCCCTGTTGCTCCGCCAAATCGGAACACCCAACTCCAGATATAGTCTGACCACAGAGGCCTTTTCTCCCTGGCCTGGACACCCTTTGTATCCATTCATCCCAAGGTGGCAGGCCTTCGGGCAGTCCAATCACCTGTGGAGGGTGCCATCACCCTTCTCAGCTCTGGTCTTCTTAGGTCTTCCCTGTCTGACAAACTGGATAACTCACTTTTCTCTTTTCGCTCTAAGCGTACCTCGACAAAATATTAACAGATTAAACCCAACAATGTATTAAAATAATTAGATACCACGGCCAAGTGGGATGTATCTCAGGTATATAAAGCAGGTTCAACATTTGAAAATTGATTAATGTAATCCATTACATCAACAGGCTACAGAAAAATCACATGACCATATCAATGGATGCAGAAAAAGCATTTGAAGAGGTCTAACGTTCAGTCATAAGACGAGGCACACCTATAATTCCAGCAACTCAGGAGACTGAGGCAGGAGGATCTCAAGTTTGAGGTCAGCCGGGACAACTTAGGGAGACTCTGACTCAAACAATAAAAAGGGGGTTGGGGTTGTAGCTCAATGGTACAGTGCTTGCCTCGCATGCATGGAGCGCTAGGTTCGATTCTCAGCACCTCGAAAAATAAATAAATAAATAAAATGAAGATATTGTGTCCATTTACAACTAAAAAATATTTTTAAAAAATAAAATGAAATAAAAAGGGGTAGGAGTGTCATTCAGTGGTAGAGCATACCTGGGCTCAATCCCCTATTTACCAAAAGGAAAAAAAAAATAGATCTAACACCCATTCAGCAAACTAGGAAGACAGAAAAACTTCATGGAGTTGATAAAGAACTTTTATCAAAAACCTTATTGCGAACATTGATTATAATAGTGAGAAACTAAGATCAAGGACCGGGCAAGGTGTCTCCTCTCATTACTGCTTTGACATCAGACTGGAGTCACGGCTAATGCAATAAAACAGGAAAAGGAGGGCTGGGGTTGTGGCTCAGTGGTAGAGCACTTGCCTAGCATACATGAGGCACTGGGTTCGACCTTGAGTACTGAATAAAAATCAACAAACAAAATAAAGGCATTGTGACCATTTACAGGTAAAAAAAATAAAAATAAAAAGAAAGAAAATGAAAGGTCTACTGGTTGGGAAGGAAGAAATGAGACTGTCTTTGCATGATACGATTGTACAAAATCAGAATAGACAAAAAGACTCTTGGAACCAATAATGATTATGGCAAAGTTGCAGGATACAAGGTTAATGCCAACCCAGGTGTAGGACTTTACCTTGATCTCTACTCAAGTTCCCTTTGTGACCCTTCATCTCAGGTCTTTTATGGAGGGCTGCCTGTTGGATGTTGATTTTCCCTCAGTTCAAGGCTATCTCTCACAATGATCCTGAGAGTCCAAAATTATTGATTAGTCAAAGCTCAGGATAGACCACCCCCCAAACTTGTTGCCATATAATTTCTAGAACTTTCCCTCCTGGGAGACCTATGTTTTTAGGGCGGGTTCTTCAAATATCCAGAAACCCACCCAGCTGCACTATGGCTGAAATTCCCCAAGTAGTCTCAGCCAGCCCAGGCTATAGAAGCCACCCTGGTACTCTCCTGAAAGACCAAGAACGGATGGGGATCTGCTCCTCACAGCCCTCCCTGTTCACTCTAATGCACATCCCTGGGATGAAGAGATGGTCCTACTCAAGACTCCACCCCTTCCCCTCCTGCCAATCAGGCATGTCCTTGGTCCCTAGCAGAGTTATCGTCGCTCACCGATGTCTGACATTTTTGTTTCTTTGAGAGAAAAACTACCCAGAGCTCTTAGGTGCTTAGTGGAGACTCCCTTTAAGCTCCATCTGCAGTGGGGGCTCAGACTCAGAACTTTCTGGAATACTGAAACAGATCAGACTTTTCTGTCCTGGTCATAGACAACAATGGACTATTCCCCGAATTCTTGGGTTCCCACCGTGGCCCAGCTCCAAGAGTGAAAATTCGGCCCCCGTGTTCCCCTAGTTGTCAGTCTCAAGTCACAGCCTTTTCTCAGCTGGAGCAGGTGGGTGCAGATGGGAAGTGGGTGGCTGTGTTATTCCTCGGCCAGCACTTAGGGCCTGGAGAGGAGGGAGGGCCTGTGGCCTTGGCTGGCCAGGCCTGGAGGAAGTTACCCCAGGTGGCTCTCCCCTCTTGGCCTAACACTATCCGCAGAGGAAATCTGTTCCAAGGGGCCTTGGAGAGTAGCCTGCAACTGGGAGCCTAGAGCGGAAACCCCCGGATGCTCAGGGGCCCTGAGAATTCTGGAAGCCAAATGGGGTCAGGTGGGGGACAGCTCCTGAGCCAGTGAGGGCAGCTAACGCTGATTGCTCAGTGGGGCTCAGTGGATCAGAACAAACCTCTTTTTCTTTCAGTCTCCCGATGCGACCAGTCTGATAATTATTCTACCTAAGGGCTAAGACTGGTAGAGGTGGCCACACTTATTTTGCACTCACTGTGTGTCAGGGCTGGCTTCCTGTTTAGGATACATCACAGATCCTCCCATCACAGTCAGTCCCTTTCCTGCTGATGTCCAAGGGCTCTCTGGGAACATTGGGTGGTTTCCCCCAAACTTCTGCCTCTGCTCCTCAGCCTGACCCTCTCTCTCTACGCAGAGTGCTTCTTGTTGGCTCACGACCCTATGAAATGAAAACCTACAAGTGGGCTATGTTGGGGGTTTGTGTGCTGTGACCCCTTCTGCTAACTCCCTCACAGCTCGTCTGCCTGTGCTGGATGGTTTTTTCCTCAGGAGCAAGGCTCCTGGGGAGGTTTCCTTCCCAGGTCTGAGGCTTATGACAAAGGAATTTATCTCCAGGTGTGGAGTTTCGGGCTTCCATATGTTGGGGAGAGTCTCCTTGGAGTAGGAGAGTCCGTTCCCCCAGCCTCAAATCTTAGCACATCGACTCACACTTCTGATGTGCACAGGCCCACAAAGAAATCACGTCTGACAAAAAGGAACGGTGGACACATCCATTTGGTGCTCACAGTGTCCATGCCCTCTTCAATGTGTTTTACTTTTGTCATCCCTGCTAACAAGTGGCACAGCCAGGATTTGAACACAGCTCTCTCTCACGCCAAACCCGCGCGCCTGTTACTACAAACATGGCCTCCCTCCAATCCTTTGGGGGACTGGACTGGTCATGGCCGCCCTCCTCCAGCACAGATGTTCCCCTGGGCTGGCCTGGCCCTTGCCCAACTGTCTTCTTCAAAGGGCAGGCCAGAGTCCTCGAGCCAAGCTCCTGAAAGGTGTGGGCTCTGGTGGGCATCCAGCAGGTCCTGGCAGGACTGTCCTCAGGCCTCCTGGGGCTTTGTGTTGGCAGCTGAGGCAGGAGGGTGAGTGGCACAGAGGTCAATAGTTGGATCAAGAACCTTCCTCAAGGTATGGTTTTTATTGGCACCAACTGATTGCCACATGCACCCCCAACCTCCACTATAGATCACCAGTGTGTGTGCGCCTGCTCTCTCTCTCTCTCTCTCTCTCTCTCTCTCTCTCTCTCTCTCTCACACTCACTCACTCATCAGCTCTATGAGTCATTTCTCAGCTGCTGGAAGGGATGAGGAGACTCCACCCAGGTCTGGGGCTCCTTGCTCTCTGTTGCCTCAGATCTTTCTAAGGAGCCCCAAGCACAGTGACCTGGATACCCTGGATGCCCCCTCCAAAACAGAGGCAAGCACACATCCCTCTCCACAGGCCTGTCTGACCCCCCTCATCTGTGCTGGGACACAGAGCCGCCTCCCCTCTCCTGCCCTTGCCTCCTGACAGTGTCCTGCCTTTATCTTTTCTATCCCTACAGCGCCCCCACCCCTCACTCCACCCCACCCCTCTGCACTTCCCAGAGCCTGAGAACATCATGGCCCGCCTGGCTCCCCCTCCCCTTCACCAGCCCCATCAGGGTGGGGGTGTGGAGTTGAGAGCCCTTCCTGCTGAGGCCACTGGGAGTTGGGGTCAGGGCCATCAGGCCTCCAGCTATGCTTGAAATCTCCAGGAAAGGGTGGCAGGTTGGGCCCTCTGCTCTGACAGCTCCACCCTGACCCTCAGCCGGTGCCACGGCTAGCTGGAGAGCTTAGCCAACCCAGAAACTATCCCAGGGAGGTTTTCTCCCCCTCCTCTTTGAAGATCCTTCTACAAAATCAGGCTTGCAAACCCCAAGAAGACAAGAGTCAATGGGAGATCTTGCTAACACGTGAGCCGGGGTCTCTGACCTGCTGGCCTGCTTCACAGAGGTCACAGCAACCTCTGCGGACCTCAGGCCAAAAGGGAGGGAGTTTGCTGCCCAATTTATAAAGGACTTGCCCCAGGGAGATCAGACAGGGAGAAAACACCTCACTGCCACCCCCAGCTCTGAAGGGGGTAGAGAGCTGGGTGAGACCTAACTTCTTCTCTCATCCGCACAAGACATTTTCTTTCCAAGCCCAGCAGCCTGGTGATAGCCACAGTACTATTAGTGAGTAGATATGTAGAGCTGACTACATGCTGAGAACTTAATGCTCATCACGATTCTGTTATCACCCCATTCGACAGATGAGGAAACCGAGGCATGGAGAAAGAGGTAACTTGCCAGATGAAGATGATGTAGTAAACTGGGATTAGCAGGTCAGCCCTCTTTAAAGAGACCCTGACTGACTCTTTTTTTTTTTTTTTTTAGGGGTGGCTACCAGGGATTGAACTCAGGGGCACTTTACCACTGAGCCACATCCCCAACACTTTTTTGTGTTTTATTTAGAGACAGGGCCTCACTGAGTTGCTTAGAGCCTGGCTTTTGCTGAGGCTGGCTTTGAACTCACCATCCTCCTGCCTCAGCCTCCCGAGTCACCGGGATTACAAGCACCACTGTGCCTGACTCTGACTGGTTCTTACTACTAGGCTGTGTGTCCTACCTCTGTCTAAACTAGACCATGACCTTCTAGCACCTTTGGGGTGGGTGAGGGTGCAGAGTTTCACAAACCGGTTCAGAAGCACAGCGGGGACCAGTGACTATTGGGGGTCCGCCCTTTGGTCCTATGCTAGGGCTCCTGGCAGAGGGCCCTCTGAGGGGGTTATGGCCCCCTGCTTCCCTACCCTGCTGCCCTTTGGCTCCTGGAGCCCCTCATTCCTCCTGCTAACTCCACCCCCCAACACGGGCTGTTGACGGAAAACGGCAGGGAATAAAAATAGCCATTGCTGATGAAGCAGAACGGGCGGCACACGGGAAAGGCTGGGCAGGGGCAACAGAGGCAAAGGGAACCCGGGTCCCCCAGCCCCAATTAACAGGTCATGATGGAGCCACAGGGAGACCTGGCTTGTCCCTGCCGTTGCTGGACTGGGGACCCCTCCAGAAGTCACCAGAATTACTCAGAGACCCGGTACCTGCCCCAGCCCTCAGGCTGCCCCTAACTACCCACTGCCCCTGAGTCTCAGGAGTGACCTGTGTCCCCACCCAGCCCTGCTCAGAGTTAGCTTCCTCCCAAGGAGCAGGGCCGTTGGCCACTGTGGACAGAATTCTGGTGGCTTTAGCCATGAGCTCCAGGTACATGACATAACCCCCTGAACCTGCGGGCCTCCTATAAGAGGGGTCAGGGATTGACAGTTTGTATAGCCTGTGGAGTGGCCATTGACACCCACCGTCCTCCACCCCCTCCCATCTCCTACCTGGTCTCTGAGGCCTTAAGGGCAGGTCTTTCACCTGGTGAGTACCTTGCTACTCCCTGAGTTCCAGTTCCCTCCCTCCTCTGGCTCTGCCTTCTTCTGGAATCTTCTCTAAATGCCCACCCCCTGTATTATTCCAACTCCTCCTTGACATTGTCCACACTTCCTCCCTGTTCTGGTGGCCAGAGTTGCCCCCAAAGGCAAGACCTGGTCAGAACCACCCACCATCTGAGAACCAAGCCTTGGGCTCAGGGCTCCCTGGGCCTGGCCTGGGACAGGGCAGAGACCCTGGTGAGGGAAGCCAGCTGAGCAGACCAGCCTTGGCTGGGGAGGTGATCCCTGGTCCTGAGCCCCCTCCCTGCCTGTTTCCAATCAGAAATTACAAGCAGGACCAGGCTGGACGAGGGGCTGCCCAGGAAGTACCTCATTTACTTCCCCAAACTCCTTAAGATCCTTGAACAATTCCTTGAGGGATGCCTGGGGTGGAACTGGGAGTGGGCTCCTGAGGAGCCCTATGGGCAGGGCTCAGGGCCTGTGTGCCATGTGGTCTGGGGCCTGTGTGGGGTCCCCTTCGCCTGGACACCCTGCCTGACATGGTAGGTTCCAAACACCCTTGTGTATGTTTATCCTTCAACCTCATCCCACACAGGTGATGTGGCTCCAAACACCCATGCAGTGACCTCACACCACTGCCACACAGGGTGAGGATGCTGGCCATGACCAGGGGACTTGGGGATGCTGCCAGGAGAGTCTTAGGGGTCTAGGAGAACCAGCCTTCCCTGCCTTCCCCTTCTATCCTCCACACCTGACTCCAGCCTCTGCCACTACTGGGGTCTTCTTGGCCCAAGTCAGACAACTGGGACACAGTCACCCTCTGCCTCTGTCACAGATGAGTGATGGCAACTGTAACTCTGGACTCCACCCCATCTCTCTGAAGTTCGGCTCCTTCCTCTCTCTCCAGACTGGCTACCCGCCTCAACCTGGCTCCCCAGTATGGCTGAATTAAATGGCCTCCTAGTACCTTCTACCTCTAGCGCTCCCAGGCTCTGCTGGCTGATTTAGTTTTGTGCCGGTGACTGTTGCAAGAGGTCCCCGTATGTGTAGGGTCCTCACCTGGGCGTCACCCTCCACAGCACCCTCAGACATAGCCTGGCCCCCTGCTCTGACCCCAGACCTCAGCGGGGGGTGAGGTGACTGGACTTGGGGATTGACGGGGCAATGGAGTGGGGAGGGGGCTCGGGCCTCCCGCTCACACAAAGTGATTCTTTAGAAGTCTCCCGTGGCCCTCTAGATTTCCAGATCCTTCTCGCAAGTGGGCCCTCTGGCATGCAGCAACACTTGGCACCCCGCCACTCTTGAGCTCCTGCATCTCCAAACTGTCCCCAGCTCAGCTGGGGCTCAGACCGTTCCACCCTCTCCACCAGCCACTGCCCACCCTTTACCCCAGTGCCCTGCTCTGCCAGCAGAGGGAGGGGCTGTAGCCTGCCAAGCACTGCCCCCTGACCCCATGCTTGAGCCCTATGTGCCCTCTTGAATCCTCCCAGGGCTCTCCTAGCCCCCCAGAGTCCCCTTGGTGCTATGGCCCTATCTTCCTGCCACTCCTCTGGTCCCCTCCTCTGGTCCCCTCCTCTGGTCCCCTCCTCTTCCCAGGGCTCAGCTTCTTCAGGAAAAAAAGCCCCAGAGCTGAGTGGGCTGGAGGAGGGCGGGGACGGTGGGCAGAGCCCAGCCCATCGCTGGCGGCACAGCCTGGGATGTGTCCTCTGCTGGCATCTCACAGATTCCTGTTTCAGCGAAGCAAAGGAGCCGCCGCCACCCGCCACCCCCACCCGGCCTCCTGACGCTCTCCCCGCACCCTGCTTCTGAGCCCCTGCACACAGACTCGGCAAAGTCACTGTCTTGACTGTCCTACTCTCTTCTGAAGAAACTGAAGCCTTGTCCCTGTCCCTTGGGTCACTCTGTGCCTGTTCTAAGCCAAGCTTTAGCCACGGGGCTTTTGTCACCAGAGCAAGGACCCTCGCTGAGGGTGACGACAGCCAGCCAGGCAGGGGCAGAGAGAACCAATGACGGACAGAGAGAGGCAAGTTTGGGGACAAAGAAAGGGTCAAGGAAGAAGGAGATTCGGCAGAGCAGCCGGGCAGAGTAGGGCCTGGGCACAGGCAGCAGAGCCCGGTGTGGGCAGGAGGTCAGCGGTGCCAGAGCAAAGTGGAGACTTTCTTGGAGCCAGGCTGGGGCTGGGGCCAGGGTGGCCTGTCGCTGGGGGTGCCGGCCCTGGGGTCCCTGGTTGGGCTGGAGTGGAGGGGCGCGGTACTCACTGTTGGACGGAAGCGAAGTGGCGACTGACAAGCCCGCAGCGCCGTGCCCACCTCGGGCTGGGGCTGGAACTCTGGGGGACTTGGCTGGGGGGCCGGGCCGGCAAGGACAGCTGCTGCCGCTGATGTCACAGGGTCATGAGTGAAACCTGAGGACTGGGCCAATCTTCAGGTGGGAGCCTCAGCCACACTTCCCTCGCGGGTGTGCTGTGGGCTCAGCCAGGGAGTGCCTGGGCTCTGGGGCCACCCTGCCCTGGGAGTGGCAGCGGTGACACACTCGCCCCCTCACACACACACACACACACACACAGGGGACACACTATGAGCCCCCATGCTCAGGTCCTCTCCCCAACCTTGACAATCAGGGCTCGTCTTCACACTTGAGTCTCTTTTCACACTCACCCCTGGGGCGCTCCTTGGCATGGACTGGCTCACACTCACACACTCACACTCACTGTGGAACACACTCGTGTGCCCCCAGCTGCACTCCCAGCACGAGCCCCTTTCATAATCCGCACAAACCTTTCCACTACTGTCACACCCCTTCACACACGCCTTCAACTCACACACACAAACATTCCCAGGCTCACATCAGGCTTGTGCAAAAGAATATGCTTGTACACGCGTAGTCATATGTGCTCTTGGGCACATTCATGCCCAGAGGAACCCAAAAGCAGCATATCATGGACAAGAGGATTTTATCCAGTGTGTATCTGTGCTTGTGTGCTCCTATATTTTCACACATGTGACTTATTCCGGCAGCGGTCTGTGCCAAAATACATGCTCCAATTCCTAGGAACACGAGGCCACCTATCATGCTCACTAGATTTGTATCCAGTGTACGCATGTCTGCACACCCACACCCGTATGGGCACACACACATGCACGTTCACAGCCGGCCGTTTAGCCTGACCACTCAGTGGTCTCAGGGGCGTTTTTTTGCTCCTCCACCCCCACCTCACTGGCTGGACATCTGTCCCCCAGAGCCTGGGGAGAGGGTGTGGTGGGAGGAGGGAGGAGGTTGGCTCAGAGCCCCCACCCACTCTGCGGCTATGGTGACCCCTAGTGGAGCTGTTGGGAAGTGCCCCAGCTCACTGGGGCTCCTAGGCTTCTTGGAGTCCTGGCCCCTCGTGCCCTCCCCCTTCTCCCCGTCCTGGGCTCCTCACTGCCTCCATCTTTTCTGGCAGCCCAGAGCTCTGGCTGTTGCCTTGGGCCTCCAGTGAGCTGAGCCCTGTGTGGTGCCCTTTCAGAGGGGCTCAGGGCAGCCTGGTGAGCAGGCACCCCCAGCTCTGGGGTTGGGCCCCGTCCTCCCAGCCACTCTGCTCCCGCTCTCTGGATGTTGTCTTGGTCACCATGGAGCCCCTCCTTGGGGGCCAGGCCTGGCTGTGGCTGAGCACTTTTTGCCAGGCCTGGGATTTCCCACATCTCACCCCTGCCCAGGGGCCCACCATGGACCCCTTTGGAGTCACCGACACCCTGAGAGATGGGTTTTCTAAACCTAGGTGTGGGTGTGAGAGTGCTGGTGTCCTCTATGCACGGTTCTTGATCCTGGTTGCTGGCTAGCCTTTCTGACAAGCAGTGTACACTTCGTTTTATTGCAACCGTAACCTGGATGTCCCCACCCCAGTCCCTCGGACATTCTTCTGCTTGTAGCATCCAGAGGAAAAGCCCGCATTTCTTTCCAAACCCTTCCAAACTGTCTCCCCAGAGCTTTTCCTCAGGGTCCCTCTCATCAATCACTCCCAGCCCTGCTCTGACTTCAGCTCACTTTGCTGATGGTCACTGCCTGGGAACTGGTCACCATCCCCCTGATGGGACACTGATCCCTGCCTGTGGGCACTGGAAGTGGGTGGGAGCCAGCTACCATGTCCCCTCATGGTTCTGCCCCTTTGGTCTCTGTCTTGCCTTGGCCCAAAGTTCTATGGAATAAAATGTTCTTTGACAAAGGATTGGAGTAGCTGCAGGGAATTAGCACCTCGGAGGGGTCGGGGCTGCTACAGTTGGTTATATGGGTTGTACTGCTCCGGGCATCAATCACATTTGAGGTCACCATAGATTAGTTTATTTACCATGATAATTTTCAGGCAGATGGTAGTACAAATGTCTCAGGGAAGGCGTTAATTTTTCTAATTTGCACAAAGTGTCATTTGGATTGGGATGGGGTCAATTGGAAATCAAAACTCTTTGTTAAATATGACTTTATTTCATAGCCCAGGGGGAAAGAATTGCACTCTCTCCTGGGAACGGTATTCCTCCTTTCTTTAGGTATCTGATTCTCCCCTACTCCAAATCTGTCATTCTGGGGGGCTGCTGATTTCACCCTACCCTTGACTCAGGGATGGAGATGCCACCTGTTGGGAGTCTCCCTGAGAATTCCCCGGGCCTTTCAGACATGGCAGCGGGCAAATTGCCAGTGGGCGGATAACAAGTTGTTTTGAAAATTCACTAATTGGTCCTCCCGTCATCTTCCGTACTTGTGAACAGTTCGTGATCCCCTTGAATCTTATGCAGGGCGGACGTGCGAGCGTGATGACCTGATCTTTACTATGATTGGCCCCGGGAGCTTCCTGGTTTAAGATAACTGACTCTCACTTTCTATATAAGCTAGCACCAGCTTGCAATAAGGTGCTTCATCTTTGTCACTGCTATCTGTGTGTGTGCATTTTAATCTCCGACGACAAACCTTGGCCTTTCACCACCCATGTCTGGCCAGTCCTCTTGCCCATAGTGGTTGGTCCAAAAGCTGGATGTGTGAATCAAGATGAACCAGAATCCTTCCCTGGGGTTTGTATGCATCTGGATTAAAAAAAAAAAAAAAAAAAAAAAAACACTCTGGAAGTCTAAATTTGTCAGAAGTAACTGAAGTAAATCTGAAAGTGGTGTCTCCCACCTGTGGAAGAAAGAGAAGGACAGGTCCAGGGGAGGGAAGAAGAAAGTCCATTATCTGCCCTGAGTCATTTGATTTCCCAGGACCTTCAGCAGGATGCTCCCTCATGGTTGGTACCCCCACTCAACTCCAGGGGTCCTGGGAGGGGAGAGCTCTGGAACTCCATCCCATAGTGCAATTCCAATGGGGTAGGACCTGGAAGCCTGGTCCCTGTTTTACCTCCCTTTTGTTGCTGTGAACAAAAGACCCAACAAGAACAATGAGAGGAGGAAGAGTTTACTTTGGCTCATGGTTTCAGAGGTCTCAGTTCACAGATGACTGACTCTCCTGCTCTGAGCCTGAGGTAAGGCAGAACATCATGGCAAAAGGAAAGCAGCTCGGGACATGGCCCCCATGAAGTACTGAGGGCTCCACTCATCAGGAACAATATATGTATCCCAAAGGTGTGCCCCTGTGCCCTACCTCCTCCAGCCATGACTTATCTGCCTACAGTCCCAGTTAATTCATATCAGTGGATTAATCCACTGATTAGGTTACAACTCTCATAACCTCATCATTTCACCTCTAAGTATTCGTGCATTGTCTCACACATGTGTTTTGGGAGGACAATACATATCCAAACCATAACATTCCAACTCTGGCCCCTGAAAGTTTATGCCCATCTCATAATTCAAAATGTATTTAGTCCATTTTGATGATTCCCCATAGTCTTAGCAGTTCCAGCATTACCAAAAATACCACGTCCAAAATCTCTTCTGAGACTCAAGGCAAACTCTTAGCTCTTTCCCCCAGTAAAGATCAAAAACAAATTACATGTATCCAATACATAATGGCACACAGTAAACATGTCCATTCTGCAAGGGAGAAATAGGGGCATGGAAAGAAGGAATGGGACCAGAGCAAGACCAATATCCAGTTAGGTGAACAAGTCCTGTAGCTCTGTGCCTAGCATCCGGGGCACATGGCACTGTGATGTTCTCTCCAAAGGGCTTGCTTAGCTCTTCCCCTGTGGCCTTGCTGGTTGCAGCTCACACAGCCTCTTTCTAGGCTTGTTTCTGCTGGATTCCTGCAGCTTTCCTGGGCATCTCTTAAGCTCAGGGCTCTCCACTGAAGTTCTGGCTTCCTTCTCACATTTTCATGCATCACCTCTCAAGGGCAGCCACTGGGACTCTGACCCTGCTACACTTTGCCTGGCCTCCTCGGCCTTCCTTTGAAATCTTGGTGGAAACCTCCGCGACCCCCTAACTCCAGCATCCTGCATCCCTGCAGAACCAGTACCATGTGGTTGACACCGATTTTTGTCTACCACCATCTTGAGCAGTAGGCTGCCTCTCGGGACCATGGTCACAGCAACCTCTGAGTACCTGAGCAACTGAGCACAATGAAATAACTTCCTCGGCCTTCCCCTTCCCAGGTAAGAAGGGTGTCCCCATGGTCTCTTCTCAAAGGAATTTTTACTTTTACATCCTTCAGCCTGAGATGGTTGTGGGCTTGCCAGTTTCTGAGATGCCCCTGAGCCATCTTTCCTGTTGTTTCTGGGGAAGGTACTTTGTTTTTAGTGGCTGTAATCTCTTTAACAACCATGCCTGGTTTCATTTCACTTTTCTGGCCAAAAAATGCAAGTTTTTCAAAATTTTCTGCTCCTGATTATCATAGTAAACTTGGTTAAAAGCTGTGAATTATATCATGCCACTTTCTAAATGGCGTGCTGGCTTGAAGTTTTCTCTGCCAGTTTAATTAGTTCATCACCTTTGAATTCAGCCTCACAGAGGTCTCAGGATGTGGGCAAAATGTAGACAACTTTTTTTTTTGCCAGGATGTAACATGAATGGCCTCTAGCCCTGTTTCCAGTACAGTCCTCCTTCTCCCCTGAGGCCCCATAAAGCCCAGGCTTTTTTTTTTTTTTTTTACTTTTAAAACAGCACGAATTTATTTCCTCAGAAAGAACATGTTCAACCTTTAAATGAGATATATAAACAAAGAATGTCCTGATGTTAAAGGCTCTTTGACATTAAACATTTAAATTCCAAAATAGAAATGTCCATGCAATGGTGAAAAAATAAGAAATCGATGACATTTCTCAGACAAAATGAAAACTGGAAGGAAATTATAATTCTAGATGAGCATATCAAAAAGTTTTATGGCATATTCTGTAGACTGTCCCTTTCCACCTCTATGAGCAGCTGTTGCTTCCTATCTTGCCTTTCCTACAGACACTATAAAAGCTAAAACTTAAAACCCCTGGTCTCCCAGATTGATAGGAGGAAGATCAAGAGCACAGAGGGGAAGGAAGTCTGGGTTCTGAGGACACCACTGGGAGACTGAATCAGTTCTAGGACTGCCTTCCTCTGAATACCTTATGTGAACAATACTAATTTAAAAACTGTTAAGAAAACAGGGGTAGAAAAAAATTAGAGTTCCATATCAAGTTATAGTTATCCATCAAACATGAGAGTAGGATAAAGATATTGTGTGTGTGTGTGTGTGTGTGTGTGTGTGTGTGGTTTGCTGGGGATTGAACCCAGAGCCTTGTGCATGTGAGACAAGCACTCTACCAACTGAGCTATACCCCCAACCTCTAGAATAAAGGCATTTTAAAATATAAGGTATCATAAAAATTTACCACCCCTGAATTCATTCTTAGGAAACCACAGATTGATGTGCTCTACCAAACTGAGATGGTTAAGCCAGAAATTGAATTTTGAGAGACCCTAGCAAACAGGGACTGACACAAGAAAATAGGTAGAAGTTCAGAGTATCAGCACCAAAGGCCAGTTCCAAGAAAACTGTGCAGCAGACCTTAAAAATATCATCACTCCCTCCATCAGCAGGTTGTGACATGGGTTCTTCAATTTCTTTTTCCAGTTCTGTACACCTTGATTTATCTTTCTGTAATAACATCATTTACTTCTTGGCAAACTTGAGGAGATCTCCCTTGGGCAATATTTAGGGAGCCTGCTACTCAAGTATTCTCTTCACCTTAGATATCCTGGTCCCAGCGAGACCACCCCAACCTGAACAATCACCAAGTGCCTATTAGACTAAATCACATATGCATACTTGGTCAGCTTTTTTGCCTCTGTAAACAAAAGACCTGAAAAGAACAGTTTTTGAGGAGGAAAAGTTGATTTGGCGCTCACAGTTTCAGAGGTCTCAGTCCATAGAGGGCCGACTCCATCGGTCTAGGCCCAAGGTGAGGCAGAACATCATGGTGGAAGGGAGGGGAGGAAGAAGGCGGCTCAGGACATGGCAATCAGGAAGCAGAGACAGCTCCATCACCGGGGACAGAATATAAACCCCAAAGGCACACGCTCCCAGTGACACATCTCCTCCAACCTCTCCTTACCTGCCTATAGATACCACCAAGTTAATCCATATCCTTTGATTAGTTTGCTGATTCAAGTTCTCAAAACCCAATCATTTCACCTCTTAAAGTTTTTCTGCATTGTCTCACACATGAGCCTTTGGGGGGCACCTCATATCTAAACCATAACACATACCTCATAAGGACAACCATAATTTGTAGAAATAGCGTAGTTAGAGTTTCTAAGCAGAAAATGGAATTCCTTCACTCTTGTGTTTTCAAGATTCCTTCTTTAGTATGTTTTCTATGCCAGCCGCATAATTTCACAGAGCAATATATATTTTCTTTCCTTCAATCCTTATGTTCTAGCTCCATCCAATTTGTGTATCTAAGTATTGGGTATGAGAAAAAAACTCCTTGCTTGCTTGGTGCTCTCTCTGTGTTCCCTCACCTATACTCAAAATAAGCATTGAAATTTGTAATCAGAATCTTAGGAACTTTTTCCTCTCTATTTGCATCTCAGGAGGAGAGGAGGTAACTTTTTTTTTTTTTTTTTCGAGGTCCATGCTTTGGGTAGATTGCCTTCATTTATTCAACCATTCCCCTAGAATTGGACTTTGAGTAATGTTCAATTTTTAACTCTTAAAAATAACACTGTGATGAACACATTTGAGTGTAAATTTTTTCCATGTTTAGCTTATTCCCAGAAATAGATTTACCAAGGCAATAGGCAGAACAAATTGTCTTGGGACGCTGAATTTTGGTACAAATTGTTTTGGGTCACACACACACACACACACACATACACACCCAAACACAAAAACAAAAATTAAAAAAAAAATCCAAAGATATAAAACAGAGTTCTCACTGATGGAAAAAAAAATTAAAAGGAAATAGGTGGAGTGGCCAATGTCTGAAAGAAAATAATAGTAGTCAAGGAAGTAGCTGGTGAGTCACCTCCCCTGCTCTGGGGGGCTGATGTTAAGTCTCCTCAGGTGAAGAACTCAGCAGATCTGCCTGTGCATTCCTTCTTTCGAGCAGCAAACGCTTTGGTTTTCCTATGATAAAGAACTTGAACACTACAAGCCAGACACTTTTCACCTTAGCCTTGTTTTCCAAAATACAAGTTCCCTGTACAAGTTAACCGGCAGTTTTACATCTGAGGAACGGGAATGATCCCTCCTCCCACCTGCTTTCCACAGCCACCTCCAGCAGGCTCCGGGCTCCTTTCTGAGGGATGAAGGCATGGCCATGACTTTTTTCTGCCTGTCTCCAGTTTGAAGTGCCTTCTCTCTCCCAAGCTGCTTGATCCCATCTGAGGGCCACCTTGCTCAGATCTCCATCCCCCAGTTATAGAATTCTCTCTTTTTCATTATCTCTTCTTGCATAAGTCACCTACAGGGACTTTCCACGGTGCTGTAGTTCTGCTTTCTTTTCAAGGGTCTGTTCACACTTCCCCACGGTGGGTGCTGGGACCAAGGAGCGTACCAGGACACCACCTCCAGTTTTCAGATAGGCCTCTTCACCCACAGTCACTTCCCTGTTCAAGGTTTGTTGGGGGTACAGTGCTCGGCTTTGGAATGAAAATAGAGATGGAGCATGCTTCTCTAGTGTGAGCCTGTGACCACAGCTTGTTGGTGGTTCTGCAGCGATAAAACAAACAAGACAAATAATGCACTGTCCACTGGCCCCCTCCTTTGGAGACAAGACTAAGAAACAAAGGAGGAAGGTGGAAATGGTCTTTCTGGGTCTAGACTCCAGGACTGCTAGGAAGGGAGCAGAACAGAAGTGGGGGGTGGGGGAAGGGCACCTCATAGGGTGCTAATCCCAGCTTCCTGTCCGGATTTTCCTTGACTTGCTGCTCAGGGCCTATCTTAGGATGGTCACAGCTGCCGAAATAGATCTCCCGCCTCACCTGTTCTTAAGCAATGGAGACCTTGCTAACTTCCTGTCAGAACAATGCATGTTCCAGTATATGGGACAGGACTGGGGACCGCTTATCCACCTCAGAGGGGTGGCAACTCACACTGGCCAGAAATCAGGGAGAAAACAAAGGAGAGATAAGCATCTGGCCACCCTTTTTGGCCCCAGCCCCAGCTTCTTTTGCGAATCAGGTCAGTGTTTCCTTCCTGGTCATCTTCAGAAACCACTCTGTCTGCAGAGGGCCCCTCTTCTGATTGACAGAGGGGCTGTCTAGCTCAGCAGACCCTCACTCCAAGCTTGCGCACACAACATTCTCTATTCCTGCTGAACTCATCAGCTGAGTTTGAACTCTGGGACCAGCAAACCAAGGCTACCCTACTTCATTCATTCAACAAACATAGGCCCACTCCCGTCTAGTAGCGAGGGTGAGGAAGGCCACAAGATAAAGGGAGATTTAAGACCCGAAGTCTTGGGAGCCCTGGCCTGAAGGAAGGGCCTCCTGGAGGCCAGACCGACAGCGGTAGGACCCCACGTCCTTCTGGGAGGAGGAGAGGAGGGCTGAGGGCAAGTCGCCCAGGGCAACAGGGGCCTGGGCCTGGGCGGGCCGGCGCAGGAGTGGAAGTCCTCCTCCCTTGGCGTCGCTAGCGTTGCCATGGTAACCCTGACCCGCAGACGCTGGCCATGGCTTCTGGGCCAGGCGGGAGCTGGGGTAGCGCCCCACCACGGAGTGCAGACCCTACGGTGAGGGCTGAGCCTGGGAGCGGAGCCTGACTTGGGGGCGGGGGGACAGCGGCGCTGGGGAGCCGCCCCTGGAGGGGCTGGATTCTGGAGGGGATGCACGGTGGGGGTGAGGAGAGAGACCCCAAACAAGAGGAAGAGACTGGACAGGGAGGGAGAAGCAACCCATGGGAGGAAGGTGTTGGGGCTCCCGCGACAAGCCCCATCCCTTCCCACCTGGTCTGAGTCTCCCCGCCAATGTCCCCAGCCCTGGATGACCATCCTGCAGTCCCTTCCGTCGGCCGTCCCACCCCCGCCCCCGCAGCCGGGCCGCGTGAAGGAAGGTGAGACTCCGGGGTCACCCTACTGTGCCCGCCTCTGTCCCCCACGTTCCCTTCTCCAGGTGTCGGGGGTCCGCGCTGCCCCACCTCCGCTTCCGCTGGGGGCTGGACTTAAAGATAAAGGCCTTGGGATCCGGAATGGGTGAGGGGTCGGGGCGGGGTGATGGCGGGAGCCGGGTTCAGCCGGCTGAACTCTTGGCCCCTAGACTTGCTGGAGCTGATGATGCTGCAGAACGCGCAGATGCACCAGCTGCTGCTGAGCCGCCTGGCGGCGGGGGCGGCGGGAGCGCTGAGCCCCGGGTCAGACTCGCCCAGCGCGCAGGTGCGTGGGGCTGGGGCCACCGCCTCGCCCACCTGCAGGCCCTGGGGGATCCAAATGGGGTTTCTCCTGGAGAGAAAGTCCTGGGCGAAGAGGCAAGGAAAGCCAGCCCACACTTGAGTCCCTCTGGCATGCATTTAGGTGTCAAGCCAGGTGTAAGCCTCCATGCCGGGAGGGTCCCCAAACCAAGACCACACAGATCTGGTTTTCAAGGAAGTTTCCCTGCAGTGCAAGCCCTGCCCACTTACAGGCACCATGGACACTGTTGCCTAGCCTAGACTCAATTGGTATTTGTCCAACAAGTGAATGAATAAACCAACGGCTGTGAATACTGCCGGCTTTGGCATGGCTGGCGAACGAAATGTAGGCAGCATGCTCACACCTGGTGAGGGATGGGGAAAGGGCCATCCCTCCTTGGAAGAGGAGCAGGAACCCTTAGAACCAGCTTTTTAGAGCCGAGTAGAATTTTGACGTTGGTGAAGGGGGTGAGGGGTAAACCCACCCTCCAGGGTTGGGCAGGGGGACCTTTAGGATAAGTGCTCCACATCACTGAAGGGCACAAGGCAGTTCTGGAGCTGAGAGTGAGGCCCAGCGCAGCTGAGTGGACTCCAGGCCTCCGCTCTGGAGTCACCTGGATTCTTCCAGCCCTTGCTCTACCAGTTATTAGCTGGGGGACCTTAGAAAAGTTGTTCAATCTCTTGGATCCTCAGTATTCTTACCTGTAAAATAAGGAATAAATGTCTCCAAAGTGCCTTGCGTGATACAGTAAATGCTCAGTAGCCATGTTGAAAGTACATATCTGGAGAAAATCATGTAGATGAACAGAGGAGTGGGGGTAGGAGAGTCTGATTCTCTGTCACCATCTCCCCTTCCCCTTTGCACAATCCTAGGTCTACCTAGAGGACCAACTGGAAGAACTGCAGGAGGAGATGGACACTCAGGAGGAAGAGCCTGTGGTGTTCCACCACCACTACCTGCCCTGTTCAGTGCCCTCCCTGGGATCCCTACCACTCTGGCCAGCCCCTTTCCTCCTCCCTCCCCCACATCAGCCCCTCTTTCAGGATGCACCCAGGATTCAGCACTGGCCTCCTGCCTCCAGGAAAAGGGGGATGTAAGTGAGGCTGAGGTCTGGGCTTTACCAGGTTCCTGCTCTGGGGCCAGGCTGGCAGAGCAGGCCAAGGGGATTGTGGGGGAAGCACTGGAGGCCACGCCTGGGCCACTGAAGGATCTTCTTTTCTCTCCCCATATCAGGAGAGCTGTGCCACCGCCCCCACCCCCCAGTGCCACAGGGACAGTGGGTGCAGATGTACCTCCTGCTTCAGGTAGGGGGCTGGGTAAGTGGGCAGTGGGAACCCAAGCCCAGGAATGGATGGGGAGGCCAGGAGGGCCATGTGCCCTGTGTGGGGGCTTTGCTATCACTGATATGGGCACTGGACTGTCCCCTTCTGTTTTCCCTCCTTGGAGTCCACTGAGGCAGGAGGGAGGCAAAATGGGGGTGCTATCTCCTTAGATTACTATGATGCTGAGAGTATGCTGTGAAGATGGGTGCTCATGGGGACCATGCCTGCTTCAGTGCAAGACAGAGAACAGCCTGGAAGCTTCTAGCTGCCCCTGTGCTGTCTGCCAACTCTGCATCCACGCTGACATCCTTTCTCACTGTCTCAACCTCAGCCAGGCCCTCTCCTCCCTGGTGGATCAGCCCCTCTCCACCCACTGTGGGTTTTTATAAAATATTTATTTTTTAGTTGTAGTTGGACACGATATCTTTATTTTATTTATTTATTTATTTTATGTGGTGCTGAGGATCGAACCCAGGACCTTGCATGTGCTAGGCGAGAGCTCTACTGCTGAGCCACAACCCCAGCCCTCCACCCACTGTGGTTTTTAACTGGACTGTAAGCACTCCTTCTTGCCCCTTCAGGGCCTGAAAACCACAGAAACCCAACCGTTTCCTGCCTGGACTTGGGGCAAACCCAGGTGCAAGAGCCCCAGGCCCACCCTTGTCCCTCACTTCTCCTTCTGGAATGACAAAGATGGTGGGGCTGCCTTTTGGGACTAATAATGGGTCCAGAGAGAAGTGGAATGTTCTGGTTTCCCCAGATCTTTGAAGGCCGCCTTGGGGGAGAGAAGGGCCTAAAGTGGTAGGGGAGAGGCTAGCGGGGAAGACCCTGGAGCTGAGCCAGTTCCCTTGGGCCCCATCCTCACACAGTGGGAAAGAGAGTCAGAATTGTGTCCTGCTCTCACCAGGAATGATCCTAGGGGACCTCGGGCCAGGTGACAGCAGTGTCTTTTGCCTCACAGGCCACATTGTTTCTGCCCCTCCCCCAGTAGGAATTCATCACTGGGGGCCAGATGGGATTGGTGTCTGGGAACTGAGCCTGGGCCAGCAGAGCCTGGGAAGGCCCCTGTGAAAGAGAGGACAGGAAGAGGCTGAGGGAACCTGCAGGGGCAGAAGTCGGTGCCTGTACCTTCCCCTTCTGGGCTGTTGACTGATATCCCAGGAGCAGACATGGAGGACACAGGGTTAGGGCCGGGCGTTTGTATTCAGGCTCAAAAAGGAAATGTCGCCAGAGTCCTATGCTGCTGTCATAGTCCTTCAGCCAGGGCTGGACCACGACCCTGAGGAGCCATGCTGAGTTCCAGCAGCCACCATGGCAGTGGCTTCGCAGCTCACATGTGCTGCACCCGGAAGACCTGGGGCAGCCTCCGCCAGGCAGCTCGCACCCCATAGGTGCCCATCCGCCTCTGGCGCCAGTGCTGGCCGAAGACAAAGCAGAGCAGGACGGACATCACAAACAAGAACAGCAGTACCGACACGACTGTGACAATGATGACCATCTGGTTTTCCGGCGGGGGCTCTAGGGAAGGAGGGGGTGGTGGTCTTAGAAGTTCTCAGGTGCTACCCATCAGCTCCACCCACTCATCCACCCTGCAGTCACCCTGGTTGTCAAGAGGAAGGGCACATGGTGTCTTCTTCCAGAGTGGCATCTAGGAGAAAGGTGACCCAGGCCTCAGACTCCCAGTGGGACCTCTGTGAGACTGTGAGGGCAGATGTCCCCTTGCTAGCAGCTCTTAAGACCAGCTACGTGTAGCTGAGAACCATGGCTTGGAGGGTGGCATCGTGCAGACGAAGCCTCCCCAGGCAGGGCCCTGTGAGTTCTGGACAAACAGGCTCCCCGTTGACAGAGAATGCTCTAGCCATCGAGAATCACAGAACAGCTATGCCCCAGGGACCTTACAGGTCAGGCAGACCAGCCTTCCCACTGCAGAGAGCAGCCAAGGGCAGAGACGGCACATTGCCTTGGTCAAGGCCACACAGCTCACGAACAGCCAAGCTACTAGTTGAGCTCCCCTGACTTCTGGAACAACCAGGGTTCTGGCTGGGGACTTGAGAGAATCAGGGAAGACGGGGAGCAAAGGGGAGCCCTCAGGATTACATGTGCACCCCAATCTGCCTGAGAATGGGGCTAAAGGCTAAGAGGGAATGCTATCTCCCTTCCCCTCTGCCCTTGGGGTCTCCTTACCATAGACTTGAAGGACCTTGTTTTCTGAGATGTTGCGCAAGATGTCGCCCCCACGAGACCGCAGGTCCAGCTCGGCCTGGCAGGAGAAGTTCAGGAGGCCATCCTCTTTGCTTGCTGTGCTGTTGAATGTGACTCTGGCCTCTTGAGGGTCAGTTGCTCCCCCATTGAAGGTCTGGCTGTGCAGGGTCTCCTTGCCACGGAGCAGGGTGAGGGTGAGGCTCTCGAGGGGCTTCACAGCGGACACCCTACACTCAATAGTGAAAGGTTTGCCCAGGGTCACCCAGACGGGCTGCAGCTGCAGTATGATCTGCTTTGGAAATTCTGTGGGGGTGAAGGAGGGAGGCCTTGTCAGGATGGGGGTGTGTCTCCACAGGCCCTACCCAGCCAGGGCCATCTCCTGTCACTGTGGTGTTCCAGGAATTATAAGGGAGGAAGTGGGCTGGGGTCTGGTTTGTGAAGAGAGGAGGAAAGAAGAATTGAGCTGAAGGATGTGCCAGGTGATAGATTAGTGGACGTGACTTGGAGAATAGACAGCATGGAGGTGAGCTATTGTCTACAAAGAAAAGGTCCAGAAATTGTATAGCTAACTGGAAAGATTTAAAAAAGTTTGGGTCTGTCTCCTTCCTCTCCAGTTATTAAAAAAAAATTCAAAAATTAAACAGCTGGACGGAGAAGGGAAGAGCTCATTGGCACTGGGCACTTGAGGAACTGAACTGCGAGGTTCCGTTAGGGGTGAGGACTGCAGACCAGCCTCGCTTCTCCAGGATCAGGTTCCCAACTACTGACGGGGCCTGTGGTAGGGCCCTGGATTCCACTCACTCCCACCCCCACCCAGCATCACCTGTTGGTTTCAGGGCATTTCTCTGTTCATCTGGATCCTCTGATGCTGGTGATGGGGAGGACCTCAGCGATACCCCCAGAGCCAAATGTTGAGAGTCCTGGCCTATCTGGAGGGTTTCCATGGCTCCTGGGCAGGTGTCTGTGGGTGATGGTAACCCATTTGCCATGGGCTCTCAGGGTAAGATAAGGACACCGAGTGGCACTCGACCTTCTCCTTATGAGGTGAGAGCGTGCCCAGGTCTCCTGATGGTCCTCCACCGATGTCATGGAGGCAGGCTGCACTGGCGGCTGAGCGGGGGCGGGGCTGAGGAACACCACATTGAGAAATGACTGTGGGATCTGCCTAAGTCCTGGTTGGCTGTCGTCCTTAGAGCAAGGCTCAGGACCTGGGGGCCTGCTGCAAGGATAGCAGGGGCTCAAGGAGTCCTACCCAGGGTGTGGGCAGATCTGAGCCCATTGTCCTGTCCTGATCCTTGTCACCCCAGGAACCCAGGGAGGTGGGGGCTGTGGTGGAAGGCCCCGGGGGCAGCACCCTGGGGACAGCAGGGCCTGCGCACAGCCACTCACGGTACATGCTGACGTTGAGACTCTTTGACTGCTGCTCCCCAGCACAGGTGAAGTAGCAAAAGAGGACCGAGTCCCAGGAGACGTTTGAGATCCAAAAGGACTTCCACCGAGGCTGATCCTCCAGCAGAGTCTTTTCCAGGGTGGTCTCCAGGCCTCCCGTATCGGGGTTGGCACAGCTGGTGCTGCAGTTGACTGTCCTGGACCCTCCATTTTCTACCACCAGCCTCTCTGGCCATATGTGTACCTCGAACGCTGCCTCACCAGACTCTGGAGGAACAGAAGCATCGTGTGGTGAATGTCCCTGCTGCCCTGCCAGCAGAGCACCTGCCACCAGGAGTCCAAGGATAAGGGCCATGGATGGTCCCTCTCCTCCTCTCCCAGTGCCATTAGGCCTATGGCTTCTTGGCTAGATCCCGGAGGCCTCCCAGCCTCTGGGTGTTCCTTCCTCCCACCCCTCTGCTCCTCAGCTGCAGATTGGCCTTCCTCAAGATCCTCTTCCATCTCCTTCAAGGTCCACCTGAAAGCCCCCTCCTCCCTGACAGCCTCTCTGAGAATGGAGGTGAGCTCTAAGCTGTGCTCTCTGAGCCGTGGCCTGGGGCGAGCCCCTCCCTCCTTCCTTTCCTGGTAAACTCTTTTCAAACACGTGCTAGGGGCTGGGGCTGGGGCGCAGTGGCAGAGTGCTTGTCTAGCCTGTGGGAGGCACTGGATTCTCAGCACCGCATATAAATAAAAAAATAAAGGTCCATCGACAACTAAAAAACATTAAAAACAAAACAAAAACACCATCTGCGACGTGCCAGGCACCATGCTAGGCTCTGGGGACTCAGCCGTGACCAAAGTAGACCGAGAGCATTTGGATCCAGACTAGCTGGGCCAGCCTGTGTCCCATGTTCCCATCTCCCTTGCACGCCCCGCTCAGCCTGCAGCGCGTGGCATATGACGAAATGGCAAGAGAGGGGCGTTGGAGGTGGGTTGCACTGGGTGTGAGTCGGAATTCGCCACCGGCTGCCTGGGGGCTTCCTCTCCCTGAGCCTCGGTCTCTTCCTCCATCAAATAGGCTAGTATCCCCTAGCTTGAAAGCACCTTGCTGACCATCCAGGGCCGGGGTGCTCAGCATATGGCAGCCACCTCCCTTCCTAGTCCCCTCCACCCTCTGAAAGAAGTTTCATTTTCACTTTGACCGTCATGGCCAGGAGGTGATGTCCTCTGCTGCCCCCTACGGTCCCCTAGGCCCCCCAGCATCCCTTCACCTCCTGAGCCCCCCACCCACCCCCATCATTCAGCCTCCACGACCTGCCATACACACACCCCAAAGCTGTGAGGTCTGTTCCACCTGGTGTCCGAAAGTCCAGGACCCTACCCACCGCCCAGGGCCACAGGGACACAAGGACAGGCTGCCACAGTATCCTGTGCCCATGGTGGAATGAACCCCATGTTCAAAGCCTCAAAAACTACAGGACCAGGACCTCCCCCTTCCCTGCCTGAATCCGGAGAGCGGGGCAACACCCCATCCCGGGCAGCCAGGTGTCAGACCCGCTCACCTGAGCAGCAGAGCAGGGCGAGAAGGGCCGCGTGTAGGCCCCAGCGACCTAAAGAAGACATCTCCCGCTGGGTCCACGGGTTCCCAGGGAACAGCCGAGGGCTGTCTGGAGGGAGATGGACGGTTCAGCCAGGGAGCAGTGAATGGAGCTGCAGCCCCAGATTCCTAGCCTTCTGTGAGCTGATGACCGCATTTCCTCTCATTATCGGAGCTCCGGAAGCCACGTGCACAGGCCAACTCCCGGGCCTCCGGGCCGCCAGGGTCCGCAGGCAGAGGAAGTTGGGAAACAGCTGATAAGCAGGGGAGGAACCTCTTCTTCCAAAGCCCCCTGCAAGAGTGGGGCGAGGGAAGGCAACACCTGTGTGTGTGTGTTCACGCATGTGCACACGGGATCCCTGTGGACTGTGTGCACACAGCTGAATGAGGCCTCCAAGGCGCAGATCTGGTGAACCCCAAATCCCACAAGACACTTTGTTGAAGTCTCCTCTGGGAAGAAAATATCCAATCAGGGCACCCAGTCACCACAGCAAAGGCGAGAGAGACCTGGGCTTTTTAAGGAAAACCAGGCAGGAATTTGAGGTTCCTGCAAATACCCAGCACGTGAATGCTGGGTATTTGACTAACCCTAACCCTAACCCTCCCACTCAGCTTCCACCTTAAACCTGTCCTGACTCAGCTGATTAAGGGCCCATGTGAGGCCCAGAACCTTGGGAATCACAGCCCACAACAGTCCCCAGAGGCCCAGGCCCAGGAGAGAAGGGATCTGTGTGGCCTCAGCCTCCCTTTCTGGGCCCAGCCTGCTGACGTTCCCTGCCCACTCCAGGCAGGGTCTTGGTCTGGGGGGCTGGGGCTGAGGGGCTGCAGCCTATCTATAGGGAAGCTCCTGCTCCCTTCAGGGGTCCAGAAGCAGGGCGCAGGTGAGGGCTGGACTCTGATGGACCAGGACCTTCCCAGGTGGATCTTGCTCTCCACATATCCTACCTTTGCTCTCCCAGTTCTGTCCCAGATCCCCTGGGACCAGGCTGTAGGTCCCCTGATTTCTCAGGGAACTCCAGTTGGGGCCTTTAGAAATGCAGGCCCCAGCCGGCCACAGTGGCACATGTCTGTAATCCCAGCAGCTCAGGAGGCTGAGACAGGAGGATCATGAGTTCAAAGCCAGCCTCAGCAAAAGTGAGGCGCTAGCACATGGCTGCACCTGTGATGTCATAGTACTCCACAGTAGAAACTCATCAATCCCCTAACTTTGTAAGGTAGAGCACTGTTACTGTCCTTGTCTTACAGATGGGGCACAGAACAATTAAGGGACTTGTCCAGGTTTACACACCTAGGAGGGGGTGAAGGGAGACCCTGTCTCAAAAATACAAAAAAAGGGCTGGGGATGTGGCTCAGTGGCCGAGTGCCCCTGAGTTCAATCCCTGGCACAAAAAAAAAAAAAAAAAAAAAAAAGATAGATAGATAGATAGATAGAGAGAGAGAATGCAGGCCCCAGAGTTTTAGGGAGTCAGGCCCAGCTCTGCTCCTGGACTGAGAGGGCACGGGGCCATCAGCACTTCCCTCACCACTTAGGCCAAAGTTAGTGACTGCTCTGCAGTCATTCAGTGTTGCCTTTCTCAGTCTGAATCCAGGGAAGTCTCTGGAAAGGGATCCTGGGCTTTGGAATGATGCTGGGGGAAAGAGGCAAAAGTAGGAGGCCGGAATCCCAGCCAGGAGGGGTCAGTTCCACTCAGGGTTGGCAGAGTTCTGAGATCAGGGAACTCTCCTCCTACCCATGGGGCAGTCGCAGGGGGCGCCCAGGGGCTTGACCAGCAGGGTAGGGCCGGAGGTGCGTTCAGTGGAGACTCCCTGGCTACCACTGTACTGCCACCTCGGTATGCAGTGGTGATGTCGTTACCTAGCACATGGCTGCTACAAGTTGGTCACTGTCATAGCACTCCACAGTATTAACTCATGAGTCCCCTAACTTTGTAAGGTAGAGCACTGTTACTGTCCTTGTCTTACAGATGGGAAACTGAGGCACAGAACAATTAAGGGACTTGTCCAGGGTTACACACGTAGGAGGGAGTGAAGTCATCGTGAGCGAGAGCCAGCTGTCTTGTCTGATGAACTAGAGCAGGAGGACGGTCAGGGGTTGGTTTCCCAGAGACCCTCAGGAAGGAGAAGAAAGACAGAAGGCCAAAGGAAATTTCTGGGCAAGTCTCTGGAACAACATATTTCTAAACAAACAAAAAGGAGGAGAAGGAGAAGGAGAAGGAGGAAGAAGAGGAGGAGGAGGAGGAGGAGAAGAAACCAATAAACACTGCTGGGAACCAGAATGGGAACATAAGCACTGTTAGGTGCAGAACAGGCTGAACTATGTTATCTGCAGGATGGCCCACGCACTCAAACCGCCCTCTGTCCTTTATCACTGTTTGCGTCAAAGCTGAACATTCAACCCCCACTCAAGGCTGAACACTCAACCCCCCCTTGTGCCAATAAGGCAGCTTGCAGACCCAGAGGCCCCGTTAGATTTGGGCTATAAAAACTCCCTCCTGCTGGGCCCCTCTCTCTCTTGTTCTCTTGCTCTGTCTCTCTCTCTCTTGATCTCTCTGTCTCCCTTGCGCGCATGCTCTCCTCTCTCTCTCTCTCTCTCTTTCTCTTTCTCTCTTTTCTCCTCTGTTGCACTGCTGCAAAAAGATCTCTTGGTCACTCCGAGTGTTGTGGTCACTTTCCTTTCAAGCACAAGATGAAAAAGAAGATGATACAAATTCACACAAACACAAAGTAGAGGGGTGGACGGCAGGGGCTGGAGAGAAGAGAAATGAGAGTTGTTTAATGGGCCATTAGAATTTTGTAAGATTGATTCTGGAGATTGGTTGCAAAACAATGTGAACATATGTAGCACTACTGAATTGTGCATTTTAAAATGGATAAGTGGTATGTTTTATGTTATGTGTACTTTACCACAATTAAAAGTAAAAAAGAAGACTTACAAGGTATGTATGCCATGAAAAATGGAACCAAGTAGACCAAATCTTAGGAAAAAAAATATATATGACTTGCCAGACGTAATTTAGGAAGAAATAAAAAACCTGAATGGTTCTGTAACCCTTAAAGATACTGAATCAGTGATTTAAAATCTTCTCCCAAAGAAACTGCCGGAAGCTGGGCACAGTGGCACAGGCCTGTAATCCCAGGTGTTTGGGAGGCTGAGACAGGAGGATAGCAAGTCTAAGGCCAGCCTGGGCAACTTGGCAAAGTGCTTGCTTGGCACATTCAAGGCCCTGGGTGCCTGTGATGTCAGAGCCAAGCTGGGTGCCCAGCAGTGGAAGGAGAGCCCAGGAGCCAGAGCGGTTATGTTGGAAACTCGGCCTGGTACCCTGAGCCACATCGCCTCTGATCTGAGCCTTCTGCTGCCCCTGTCCCCTCCCTCAAACTTACACCCTTACACCTGGCTTCTTTTCGCTTTGTGCCTCCAGGCCATGCCGTGCTGTAAGAGTTATTTATCTGCCTGTTCCCCAGATAAATGGAGAGGTGAGGTCCCTAGGATGCGATACCCAACCAGGTGACAGCAGCCCCTGGAGACAAGCTGCGCTTCCTTCCTGGTGGCGTCCAATACTGGGAGGGTCAGAGGTCCAGCAGAACTGACCCTTTTGCAGCACAGTCTGGCTCCTTTCAATGGCTCCTCCCTTCCTGCCACCTCCTCCCAGATCCTCCACTCTGCTTCCTGGAGTCATCTCCCAAGTAACCTGCCTGAGCCCGAGGCCTTGTTCCAGGATTTGCTTTTGAAGGAGTCCACTCTAAAACCTTCCGTTAACAGATTTAAGAGGGAAAACATATTTGGTCATATATATATGTATATTTATTTATATTTATTTATTTATTCTGGGAGTACCAGGAATTGAACCCAGGGTGCTTAACCATTGAGCCACATCCCCAGCCCATTTTTATTTATTTATTTACTTATTTATTTTTGACACAGGGTTTCACTAAGTTCCATAGGATCTTGCTAAGTTGCTGAGGCTGGCTTTGAACTTGTGATCCTCCTGCCTCAGCCTCCTGAGCTGCTGGGATTACAGGTGTGTGCCACCGTGCATGGCTTATATGACCATCTTAACAGATCCCAAACCAAAAAACAACACACACAAACACACACACACACAAATATGCTGAAGACATTCAACTTTTTTTTTTTTTTTTTGGTACCAGGGATTGAACTCAGGGGGCACTCAGCAATGAGCCACATCCCAGCCCTAGTTTGTATTTTATTTAGAGACAGGGTCTCACTGAGTTGCTTAGTGCCTCACTTTTGCTGAGGCTGGCTTTGAACTCGTGATCCTCTTGTCTCCACCTCCTGAGCTTCTGGGATTACAGGTGTGGGCCACCGTGCCCAGCTCAACACCTTTTCTTGATAAAAGCTCTTAGAATATTAAAAGGAGAATATACTTAAAACTTATATATTTTAGTTCAAGGTGTAAGAATTAGAAAAGAGCAAAACCATCAGTATTAGCATATTATGATGCCTAGATAGAAAAGTCCACAAAAATCATCAGGCAAATGATTTAGCAAGGTGTGTGATTTTATTTTTTTATTTTTGAGAGAGAGAGAGAGAGAGAGAGAGAGAGAGAGAGAATTTTTTAATATTTATTTTTCAGTTTTCGGTGGACACAACATCTTTATTTTATTTGTATGTGGTGCTGAGGATCGAACCCAGCGCCCCGCGCATGCCAGGCCAGCGCACTACCACTTGAGCCACATCCCCAGCCCGAGGTGTGTGATTTTAGCTAGCTATATGATCAATATCCAGAAATAGTTGCTTTTATGTATATCTGTAACATACAAAAATGTAACTTTAAAAATATGTCATTTATAATAGCCAAACAAGGAACAGGAATAAATCTCACATCCTAGACCCATAAGACCTGTAGTAAGAAAATTATAAAACTTTATTGAAGGACATTATAGACAACAAATGAAGAGATAATCCATGTTCATAGGTAGGAGATTCAATAGTATAAAGATGTCAATTCACCCCTAACTGCAATTCCAGTTAATCCCAATAGGCTTGTTCATGGAAATTGAAAGCATATAATAAAGTTTATGTGGAAGAATAAAAAAACCGACAGAGGACTAACGTCCGGAAACTACAAAGAAATAAAAAAAAAAAAAAAAATCTGGGCAGGGTGTTCAATGCCTGTAATCCCAGGGGCTTTCGAGGCTGAGGCCAGAGGATTGCAAGTTCAAGATCAGGATTAGCAAATTTGTGAGGCCCTAAGCAACTTAGTGAGACCCTGTCTCAAAATAAAAAAATAAAAAAGAGCTGGGGATTAAGTAGCCCAATGGGTAAGTATCCCTGGATTAAATCCCCAGTAGAAAGAAAAAACTTTTTTTTCAAAAATTTACCAACAAAATAAAAAACAAACCCCAAATAACCCAATCTATAAATGTGAAAATTAAAATGAACTAAACAGACATTTCTCAAAATAAATACAAATGTCCAATGAATACATGGAAAAATGTTCAACATCTTTAGCAATTAAGGAAGTACAAATTAAAAGTACACTAATATTTCATCTCACTCTAGCTAGAATGGCAACCATCAAGAATACAAATAGAGCCTGGTGTGGTGGTGCACGCTGTAATCCCAGCAGCTCGGGAGGCCGAGGCAGGAGGATCATGAGTTCAAAGCCAGCCTCAGCAAAAGTGAGGCGCTAGAACATGGTGGCGGGTGCGGAGAGATCAAGTCTCTGACCTCTTCAGCTGCGTGGGCATAGGGAGTCGTAAACCGTCTAAATGCTGTTTGCTCAGGATCACTAGGCAATGCTGAGTTGACGTGGATCTGGGGCAAACAGTCTGGGCCTCTCAGAACACACACCGAGCCCGGATCAGCTGAATTCAAGCCCCCCGTTCGCCTGCTTCTCGGAGACAAACTGCTGTGACTCAGCACTAAACAATCCCGCTGAAACAACTGGTCGGCCCTTCTGCACCTACGGAGGTAAATGCCAACCGAGCCTTCATAGGCAGTGGCCACAGGATTGAAACGGGGCTTGGGAGAGCCAGTCAGGACCCACCCATTGCATTGGTCACCCAGCAAAGGGAAACGAACTGTCGCCATTTGCATGGGATACCACCATGGCAGACAACTGATGTCACCAGAATGCAGTGGAGGAGATAACTTCATTGAAACCAGCGGCAACAGGTGTGTAATCCCCTAGCCTTCCCTCTCCACACAGCGGGGAATCCTTAAGGGCCCCTCCCAGCTCTCCTGTGAGTGCCATAGCCAGACCGAGGGAATCAGGAGTGGCGCGGGACCTGTGGCGCGGAACTCCTGGCTACCGCTCCCACCAGTGCTGACAACTGAGGTCTCTTGCACCAGCTACCGGGGGCATGGCTACTGGAGGGCAAGCAAATTTCGCTGAGCTTCTCAGCCCCAAGCTCCACAAACTTAGGGTCTGGGGGAATGGCAAACAGGGAGAGTGTGCCCAGTTGTTCATGAAAACAGGGCTCCCGGGAGCAGCAGACCTGGCGTGTAGCCAGTATTGTGGTGAGCGTCACCGGTGAGCAGGGCCTGGCTTGAGGAAAAGTGGGGAAGTGACTAGACACAAGAGAAGGTCCTAGGCGCTCAGGATTGGAGACCCACCCAGTCTGGGAGGAGGAGCTGCTGCATAGTGATTGGTTCCCGCGTATGGAGAGGAGAAGCTTGGCCCGGTGGGCACAGCTCTACCTCCTGGAAGAGAAGTTAATCAAACTCTAAGACTGCATTTATTAATTTTTTTTTTAATTTGGGTTTTTTTTTTTTTCATTTTCATTTTTTTGTTGTTGTTTTTAAAATTTCTTTTTTTTAAATTTAAATTTTTATTTTTTAAAAATTTTTTTTCTTTTTTATTTTCTATTTTTTTTCTTTTGTCTTTTCATTTCTTTTCAATTTCCTTATTCCCCCTTTCCTTGAATTCTACCTGCTTACTCTCATTCTCTTTAGTGACTTCTTCCTTTCCCTTCTAATACATTTCCTCCCAAGCATCAAATAAATTTATAGGAGTAAACAGTAACTCAGCAGTCAAACAGAACAAGAAATAACAAGAGCAGCATGAAAAAGCAAGGAAGAAAAGGAGTATAAACAATGCAGGACAGCCTAAAAATTCAGGAGGACCTAGAGTCATCAGAAAAATGGTCATATAAAGAACTCAAGGAATACCTTAGACAGATGGAATGGAACCTTAAAGAGGATATGAGACAGCAAATTCAAACAGTGAAAGAACACATTGAAATTGAATTACATAAACAGATAAAAGAAGAAGTTAAGCATCTTTATCAGGAGATAGAGATTATAAAAAAAATCAAACAATAATTCTAGAAATGAAGGAAACTATAAACCAAATTAAAAACTCAAATGAGAGTATCACTAACAGAGTGGAGCAAGTAGAAGCCAGAACATCAGATAATGAAGACAAAATATATCATCTTGAAAAGAGTCTAGCCAGCTCAGAAAAGCTGGTAAAAAATCACGAGAAAAACATCCAAGAGATATGGGATAACATAAAAAAACCAAACTTAAGAGTCATCGGGATAGAGGAAGGTATAGAGATTTAAACCAAGGGAATGAGTAACCTGCTGAATGAAATAATTACAGAAAAATTTCCAGGAATAAAAAAGGAAATGGATATACAAATTGTAGATGCATACAGGACACCGAGCATACAAAATCACAGTAGACCAACGCCAAGACACATTGTTATGAAGATATCCAATATACAGAACAAAGAGAAAATATTAAAAGCTACAAGAGAAAGGAGGCAGATTACATTCAGGGGTAAACCAATAAGGTTAACAACGGATTTTTCATCACAGATGCTGAAAGCGAGAAGATCCTGGAACAACGTATTTCAAACACTGAAAGACAATGGATGCCAACCAAGAATTCTGTATCCAGCAAAATTAAGCTTCAGGTACGACAATGAAATAAAAATCTTTCATGATAAACAAAAGTTAAAAGAATCTGCAGCCAGAAAACCAGCATTGCAAAGCATCTTGAGCAAAACTCTACATGAGGAAGAAATGAAAAACAATAACCAAAACCATCAGTGGGAAGTGCCTCAGTAAAGACAGAGGGCGGGGGGAAAGCTAATCATGGAGAAACAAACTAAATTAAAAAAAAAAAAGATAAATAATCAAACATGGCTGGAAGTACAAACCATATATCAATAGTAACTCTAAATGTTAATGGCTTAAACTCTCCAATAAAGCGACATAGGCTGGTAACATGGATTAAAAAAACAAATCCAACAATATGCTGCCTCCAGGAGACACATCTGATTGGAAAAGACATACACAGGCTGAAGGCGAAAGGTTGGGAAAAAATATACCACACACAGGGTCCTCGTAAGCAAGCAGGGGTGGCCATCCTCATATCGAATAAAATTGACTTCAAGACTAAGTTAATCAAAAGGGATAAGGAAGGACATTATATACTGTTAAAAGGAACCATTCACCAACAAGACATAACAATTATCAATATTTATGCACCAAATAATAGTGCTGCGACGTTCATAAAACAAATTCTTCTCAAGTTCAAGAATCAAATAGACCACAACACAATAATTATGGGTGACTTCAACACACTTCTCTCACCATTGGACAGATCCTCCAAACAAAAGTTGAATAAAGAAATTATAGAACTCAATATCACAATCAATAACCTAGACTTAACTGACATATATAGAATATATCAACCATCATCAAGTGGATATACTTTTTTCTCAGCAGCACATGGATCCTTCTCAAAAATAGACCATATATTATGCCATAGGGCAACCCTCAGTAAAATATAAAGGGGTGGAGATAATACCATGCATTTTATCTGATCATAATGGAATGAAACTGGAAATCAATGATAAAAGAAGGAAGGAAAAATCCTACATCACATGGAAAATGAACAATATGTTACTGAATGATCAGTGGGTTACAGAAGACATAAAGGAGGAAATCAAAAAATTCTTAGAGATAAATGAAAATACAGACACAACATATCGGAATCTATGGGACACAATGAAAGCAGTTTTAAGAGGGAAATTCATTGCCTGGAGGTCATTCCTCAAAAAAAGAAAAAAACCAACAAATAAATGAGCTCACACTTCATCTCAAAGCCCTAGAAAAGGAAGAGCAAAACAACAGCAAATGTAGCAGAAGGCAAGAAATAATTAAAATCAGAGCAGAAATCAACAAAATTGAAACAAAAGAAACTATTGAAACAATTAACAAAACTAAAAGTTGGTTCTTCGAAAAAATAAATAATATCGACAGACCCTTAGCCATGCTAACGAAGAGAAGAAGAGAGAGAACTCAAATTACTAACATATGGTATGAAAAAGGCAATATCACAACAGATGCTACAGAAATACAGAAGACAATTAGAAATTATTTTGAAAACCTATATTCCAATAAAATAGAAGATAGTGAAGACATCGATAAATTTCTTAAGTCATATGATTTGCCCAGACTGAGTCAGGAGGATACACACAATTTGAACAGACCAATATCAATGGATGAAATAGAAGAAGCAATCAAAAGACTACCAACCAAGAAAAGCCCAGGACCGGATGGGTATATAGCGGAGTTTTACAAAACCTTTAAAGAAGAATTAATACCAATACTTTTCAAGTTATTTCAGGAAATAAAAAAAGAGGGAGCTCTTCCAAATTCATTCTATGAGGCCAACATCACCCTGATTCCGAAACCAGACAAAGACACCTCAAAGAAAGAAAACTATAGACCAATATCTCTAATGAACCTAGATGCAAAAATCCTCAATAAAATTCTGGCGAATCGGATACAAAAACACATCAAAAAAATTGTGCACCATGATCAAGTAGGATTCATCCCTGGGATGCAAGGATGGTTCAATATACAGAAATCAATAAATGTTATTCATCACATCAATAGACTTAAAGATAAGAACCATATGATCATCTCGATAGACGCAGAAAAAGCATTCAACAAAGTACAGCATCCCTTTATGTTCAAAACATTAGAAAAACTAGGGATAACAGGAACTTACCTCAACATTGTAAAAGCAATCTATGCTAAGCCTCAGGCTAGCATCATTCTGAATGGAGAAAAATTGAAGGCATTCCCTCTAAAATCTGGAACAAGACAGGGATGCCCTCTATCACCACTTCTATTCAATATAGTTCTCGAAACACTGGCCAGAGCAATTAGACAGATGAAAGAAATTAAAGGCATAAAAATAGGAAAAGAAGAACTTAAATTATCACTATTTGCAGCTGACATGATTCTATACCTAGAAGACCCAAAAGGGTCTACAAAAAAACTACTAGAACTAATAAATGAATTCAGCAAAGTGGCAGGATATAAAATCAACACGCATAAATCAAAGGCATTTCTGTATATCAGCGACAAAACTTCTGAAACGGAAATGAGGAAAAACACTCCATTCACAATATCCTCAAAAAAAATAAAATACTTGGGAATCAACCTAACAAAAGAGGTGAAAGATTTATACAATGAAAACTACAGAACCCTAAAGAGAGAAGTAGAAGAAGATCTTAGAAGATGGAAAAATATACCCTGTTCATGGATAGGCAGAACTAACATCATCAAAATGGCGATATTACCAAAAGTTCTCTATAGGTTTAATGCAATGCCAATCAAAATCCCAACGGCATTTCTTGTAGAAATAGATAAAGCAATCATGAAATTCATATGGAAAAATAAAAGACCCAGAATAGCAAAAGCAATTCTAAGCAGGAAGTGTGAATCAGGCGGTATAGCGATACCGGATTTCAAACTATATTACAGAGCAATAGTAACAAAAACAGCATGGTACTGGTACCAAAACAGGCGGGTGGACCAATGGTACAGAATAGAGGACACAGAGACTAATCCACAAAGTTACAACTATCTTATATTTGATAAAGGGGCTAAAAGCATGCAATGGAGGAAGGATAGCATCTTCAACAAATGGTGTTGGGAAAACTGGAAATCCATATGCAACAAAATGAAACTGAATCCCCCCCTCTCGCCATACACAAAAGTTAACTCAAAATGGATCAAGGAGCTTGATATCAAATCAGAGACTCTGCGTCTGATAGAAGAAAAAGTTGGCTCCGATCTACATATTGTGGGGTCGGGCTCCAAATTCCTTAATAGGACACCCATAGCACAAGAGTTAATAACAAGAATCAACAAATGGGACTTATTTAAACTAAAAAGTTTTTTTCTCAGCAAGAGAAACAATAAGAGAGGTAAATAGGGAGCCTACATCATGGGAACAAATTTTTACTCCTCACACTTCAGATAGAGCCCTAATATCCAGAGTATACAAAGAGTTCAAAAAATTAGACAATAAGTTAACAAATAACCCAATCAACAAATGGGCCAAGGACCTGAACAGACACTTCTCAGAGGAGGACATACAATCAATCAACAAGTACATGAAAAAATGCTCACCATCTCTAGCTGTCAGAGAAATGCAAATCAAAACCACCCTAAGATACCATCTCACTCCAGTAAGATTGGCAGCCATTATGAAGTCAAACAACAATAAGCATGTGGGGAAAAGGGTACACTTGTACATTGCTGGTGGGACTGCAAATTGGTGAGGCCAATTTGGAAAGCAGTATGGAGATTTCTTGGAAAGCTGGGAATGGAGCCACCATTTGACCCAGCTATCACCCTTCTCGGACTATTCCCTGAGGATCTTAAAAGAGCTCACTATAGGGATACTGCCACATCCATGATCACAGCGGCACAATTCACAATAGCTAGACTGTGGAACCAACCCAGATGCCCTTCAATAGATGAATGGATAAAAAAATGTGGCATTTATACACCATGGAGTATTACTCAGCACTAAAAAATGACAAAATCATGGCATTTGCAGGGAAATGGATGGCACTAGAGCAGATTATGCTAAGTGAAGCTAGCCAATCCCTAAAAAACAAATGCCAAATGTCTTCTTTGATATAATGAGAGCCACTAAGAACAGAGCAGGGAGGAAGAGCAGGAGGATAAGATTAACATTAAACAGAGACATGAGGTGGGAGGGAAAGGGAGAGAAAAGGGAAATTGCATGGAAATGGAAGGAGACCCTTATTGTTATACAAAATTACATATAAGAGGTGGTGAGGGGAATGGGAAAATAAACAAGGAGAGAAATGAATTACAGTAGATGGGGTAGAGAGAGAAGATGGGAGGGGAGGGGAGGGGGGTAGTAGGGGATAGGAAAGGTAGCAGAATACAACAGTCACTAATAGGGCATCATGTAAAAATGTGGATGTGTAACCGATGTGATTCTGCAATCTGTATTTGGGGTAAAAATGGGAGTTCATAACCCACTTGAATCTAATGTATGAAATATGATATGTCAAGAGCTCTGTAATGTTTTGAACAACCAATAATTAAATAAATAAATAAATAAATAAACATGGCCGCTTGGAAAAAAAAAAGTGAGGCGCTAAGCAACTCAGTGAGACCCTGTCTCTAAATAAAATACAGGGCTGGGGATGTGGCTCAGTGGGTTCATCCCAGGTGCCACCCCCTCTCCTCAAAGGATACAAATAGAAATATATGCTGGAGAGGAGGTGGGCAAAAGGAACACTTTCACGCTCTGCACTGTTGGTGGGATTGTAAGTTAGTGGAAATCAGTGTGCAACCTGTGGGTTGCAAGGCAGTCTGCATTTCTAAATCGGTCACCCAGATGCCAGGGCAGAAGAGGAAGGGGAGGAGGAAAGCAGAGAACAAGAAACAACCACGGAGGTGGGCCGGCCGACAGAGGCCAGGCAGGACAGGGACTTCCCTGCAGACCTCCAGCCCCGGGGACTCTGGGGTCCCCACCCGCTGTGCTTACTGGCCCAGACAGGGGAAGAGACTGGAATTCAGCCCTTGACCGTGTCCCAAACTCTTCCCACACTGTCCTAGTTAGTCAGAGGACCAATGTGAGGCTGTGACTTACCTGCGTGGGCCAGGAAAGCGCCGTGAGGAGCCGTGTCACTGCCCTGCCACTCTGCTGCGTCTGGTTCACGTGGTTTTCTTTCTGCTCCCGTGGGGTCACGTGCTTCCTGTGCCGGGCAGGCCTCCACCACAAACAAACCTGCCTGACCTTAGAGTCACTACAGGTTTGTGTTTTGTTTTTTTTTCTTTTTTCCATGGTGGTAAAATATATAGAACAAAATTTATCATTTTAACCACTTTCAACGTTCAGTTTGTAGCCTGCGATACATTCACCTTGCTCTTCAGCCTGCGCCACCATCCAGCTGGCACTGGTGACCGCGCTGGACCTGCTGCCTCTGGGTCTGACCACCCTCAGAGCCCCAGAGCGCTGCCATCCTGTGACTCAACGCCATGTCCTCAAGCTCATCCATGTGGTGGCACGTGTCAGGATTTCCTTCTTTTTTTTTTTTTTTTTTTTAAGACTGAGGACTAATGATTTGATTATATGTGCACGTGCCACATTTTGTTTATCTGTTCCTGTCCTTGGACAGCTGGGTTACTTCCACATCCTGTGGATTGTAATCATGCTCTGTGAACAGGGTGGGCAGATGCACCTGTTCAAGACCCTGCTTTCAATTTGCTTGGTCTGAACCCACATGGAATTGCTGGATCGTGGTCACTCTATGTCTAACTTGTTGGGGGGCCATCCTCTTGTTACCCTCTGGGAAGGAAGGAGACCGTCTCTTCTGACATGTGGATTCTGCACACACACTGGGGCCTTCTGCGTGGGAGGCAATTCCAGGATGAGCCCCCTCTGCTCCCCTGCATTCCTCTAGCTGACGTCACAGAGCAGCTGTGACTTGTGACCCTGCCTGTGTCCTACCACTCCACAAAAACCTTCTATTAGTGACTAAGAAAAGTTTACTTTCTCAGATCTCTTTTGACCTGCCACCTTGCCTAGCAATACTTTCTTAAAAAATATTTTAGTTGTAGATGGACAGAATGACTTTATTCCCAAAGACCTAAGGACCTCCAACCAGCCCCCCCTCCTGAAGGTCCCTGGCTCCTCCGCCACCCTGGGGACCAAGCCTTTATATATGCCCTTTGGGGGACATTTATCCAAATCATAGCAGTGTCCCAATTGTGATCATTTCTCCAGAAGTTTTGTCTGGACTTGTCTCTGTTTGGAGGGAATCCCTCCTTCCTATACTTTGGTCAGATTTTCGGGGAAGCTTTCCTCTTCCTACTTTACCCTGCCTTCCTGGTCTCATGATTGGGCCAAGATGGGTAACGTGGCACTCTACCTTGGATCTTCTCTTGGGATTAAAAGAAGAAAAAAAAAAAAGTCTTTCCTTCCTGGTTGCAGAATTTGGTGCTGAGATGGTGCCTGGGGCCCCGCTCCCTCAGTTACAGGGGACCTGGGGGTGTAGGAGGTGAGGAGGAGGCAAGGACACAGAGAAGGGGCGAGGGTATACTCCTGAGGCCTATTCCTGCAGGCCTGCGGAGTCAGCCCTCCTCTTTCTACATGAGAAACCAGTTTTAGCTGGTTTCTTTATTTTTATTTTTTTAGTTGTCAATGGACCTGTATTTTATTTATTTATTTATATGCAGTGCTGAGAATCAAACCGAGCGCCTCACACAGGCTAGGCAAGCGCTCTGCCACTGCGCCCCAGCCCCAGCCCCTACATTTAGCTGGTTTCTGCCTCATGCAACCAAGTCCAGGGTAAGAGAGCACGAGTTGTGGCCAGAGAAGAAGCTGGTGCAAGCAGACGCAGGCAAAGATTGTTCTAATAGCGTTGCACGCTGCCTGGGCCAGCCTGAGCCCTGGCGGCTTAGTTTGGTGATGGGTCTTCATGACAAGAGGGCTCTGATGCTTGAGAGTACCTCCACATACTCTTGGCCCAAACTCCAGGGAGTCATTCAGAATAGTTGTCGAAAGCCAAACCGCGCAGTATTGAGGAAAACAGGGCGTAAGCAGTTCACGGCCGGCAGCTGTGCGGCAGGAGCTGTTCCTGCATAAACCAGACTTTCTCTGGCTTGTCAGAGGTGGCCGCCCTCTGCATTTGGGCACAGGCCAGCAGGGTAGACAAGGGTAGACAAGGTCGTGGTGGAGGGGACTGGATACGGTGCCTAAGGCGAAGGCCCCCCCTTGTGTGTAGCCAGTTCTAAGACCCCCTTCCATGCTTTCTTAGGTACCATTTGTGCCAACGACATTTCCTTGCTGGCACCAGGACCTACGATTGCTAATCACACCAGGATACCAGGGGTTGGGGCAGGACGGAGGGCAGTGAGAGCTCTGGGCTGGCTGAGTATGTCCTTGAGGACTGTGTCGATTTCCCGTCCTGTAATGAATGCCGGAGATTATCAACTTATACAGAGAGAACGTTTGCTTTGGCTCACAGCACTGGAGGGTTCAGTCCATGCCTGGTCGGCCCTTTCACTTTGGGACTGTGGTAGCTGCTCATTGTGGCAGGAGGACGAGGACGAGGCAGAGCAAAACCACTTATCTCTTGGCTGTGGCTGGGTGTGAAAGAAAGAAGGTCCTGGAGGGAGTGTCACTATCACCTTTAAGGGTACTTTCCAATGACCTAAAGACCTCCCATTAGGCCCCACCTCTTCAAGGTCTCACCACCCCCAATAGCACCATGGACTGGAGACCAAGCCTTTGCATGATATTCAAGATCCAAACTATGGCAGGGACTGAAGCCTGCCTCCGGAGAAGAGCACCATGAAGAAGGGGGCTCAGGAAATGGTTCTTACAGAGCTGTCCCCTGTCCCTAGGGTCTAGACCCTGTCACCAACACTATTTCGAACTCTCCTAAAATCCAGGGGACCCAGTTAAGTTTGAATTTCTGGTAAGTTTTTTTCTCCATGTCTCAACTATTGCAAATTATGATCATTGCCTATTGTGAGGGTATATGTACGTGGAAGTGTGTGAGTGTGTGTGTGTATTTTTAAAAGCTCTCCAGGGAATTCAAATGTGCACAGCGTTGAGAACCAGCACACAGGGTGGAAAAGCAGAAAGGCACTGAGGCATGGTCACATGCATGGGGACACCAGAGGTCTGCTGTGGGCAGAGAGAAGAGGGCCCTTCATAAGGGAACTGCAAAGTCACTCATGGTCATCCAGCCTCAAGAGAGAGGAAGGGAGTCTAAGGAGGTTCTTCTTCAGAGCAGGGGTGGGGTTTCTCCTTTTGGATTCAAACATTATGGTACTCCACGTGGGTGCCGAAGCTGGACTGCCTCTCATCAGGCAGGGCTCCCTTTCTTGTACTACAGGGGATGAGTCCACAGGTTGTAACCTGTGTGCCCACTCTGGAAGCTGCACACACGGTTCTGGTGTTCTGGTGGTCAGCCAGGGTTAAGGCCTCTTTCTACTCTTCCTCAAGCATCATTTGGTCAACCCTCCTCTATACGCCTCCTTCTCCAATTTTGTAGCTTCTGGGCAGATTGCATACCATGTCTATTAATTTCCTTTCCTTCTCTGCTGAATTTCTGGTACATTGCATGTTGCCAAGATCACGCTAAGTAAATGCTTATTGAACTCAAGCAAACGCCTTAGTTTTATGAGACAGTTTGCAGCAAAGGGTCTCAAAGATGAGCATTTTCTGGAGGGTTTGCTAAACCCCAGACTATTGGGCCATCTTGAGTTTCTGATTCAGTGGCTCTGGGGTGAGGCCTGAGGACATGCATTTCTAACAAGTTCCCAGGTGATGCTAACATTCCCCATCAGTTCATCTGGAGAGCATGCTGCTCACAGAATAAGAAAGTGTTCTCGGTTTCAATAATGTCCCCTTAATCACAATCACAAGTGGAAATAGGTATGGAGCAAATGCTGAACAGGGCCAGGAAGGTTAGTATTTCATGGTGGGCTGAGGCTCAGTGGCTGAGGGGCTAAATAACAGGCTGCAGGGTCAGCCAGGCAGAGTGGAATTACAAGGATAATTTGTAAAACATTGTCTTAGAGTTCAGTACACAGTAAATACTCAATGAAGTTTATGTCTATTGTTACAGCTGTGCCTGGACATGTATCTATCTCTGTCCCTGTTGGCTGTGCTCAAGGACACCTCAGTACATGTATGAACTACTGCATGGATCTACAGAATGCCAGACTCCAAGATCATTTCCATAGTCCATATTCTGTAGTGTTAATCCTTAAATGAGAAAACATTGTGAATATGTATCAATTGAGAAAACTACCAGCTAATGAAGAAATTGAGTTTATGAAACCAAGCCCCTAGATTCTTCTTTAGTCTGGACCCCAACATCATTCAAGCCTCACTCTAGAGTGGGGAGGCAATGGGCTGTCCCAACCAGGCTGAACACTTGGCGCCCTGAAGGAATGGGGCAGCCCACAGGCGCCATCTTGTGGCCACAGTGAGCAAGTGCCCCGCCACCCTGTCCAAAAGGCATGACACCTACATTTCCCGGGGCAGTGTGGCTGTGACAGATCACATTCCTTCACAATTACAAATAGGTTTGCAAAGAGCTGGGATCCTGAGTTTTAAGGCAGATCATCTATGTAGATGTATAACTTTATCCGTAAACATCCAATAGCCAAAGAGCTGATGGAGGGTCTCTAGAGGGGGAGATGCCAGCTTTCTGGAAAGTGTGGGTGTCCCAGTGGCCACCAGCTGCCTTTTCCTGTGTTGCATGGAAGGCAATCAAGCCAAGATACTCCTTAGTCTTTCCCTCCCTCTCTCCAGGTATTTTTGCTTTTGAAACAGTTCTAATTTCATATTCTTTCTGCAAATATAACCATTAGAGCCTGTGATGGACACCTGGCAGTTTGGGGGCAGCCTGGCATTGGCAGGGGAAAGTATAATTTTTTTTTTTTTTGCCTTAAACGTTTCTATAAAGTTACCAAAGAATCCAAAGGGAGAGTCTCTACTGGGGGGTAGAATTGGACATACAAGGACCAGGAAGGGGAAAAGGAAGCATTTATCTTTTTTATAGTTTTGGATTTTGACTCATATGTAAATGATGCTCATATGGAAATTTAAAAAAATAAAATTAGAAACAAATAAAATTAAGCAAACCCAGCCTGGGAATTTCTGCACTTTCTCCCACAAACTAGGGGTAGATAGGACGCAGGGCCTCATGCTAGACCAGTGCTCTACCACTGAGCTATATCCCCAGCCCTTTCTATTTTTTTTTTTTTTTTTTTAATTTTTGAGACAGGATCTCACTAAGCTGCTTGACCAGCTTGACCCTGAACATTATGATCCTCCTGTTTTGCCCTCTGGAATAGCTGGATTACAGGTGTGCGTCACCACGTCTGGCCAATTTATGCATTTTAATGGATGAATGTATGCCATTTACTTCTGTTGTTTGAACTTTTCCTGTATTCTAATTTTGCGCTTTTGTTTGCTTACCAGGTTTTGTTCTTCTTTCTTTCGCTCTCTCTTTTTTTTTTTTTTGGTACTGGAGATTGAACCTAGGGGTGCTCAACCACTGAGCCACATCCCCAGTCCGTTTTTTATTTTGAGACAGGGTCTTGCTAAGTTGCTTAGGGCCTCACCAGGTTGCTGAGGCTGGCTTTGGATTTGTGATCCTCCTGCCTCAGCTTCCTGAGTGCATTAGAGAGGGCAAAGGGACAAGAGGGAAGGGAAGGGACAAGGCAGAGTCATTGTTTGCTAGACTCTCTCAGAGGCCCAGCCCTCTGTCCTGCTGTCCTGCCTGCTCTACCCCCACGGTCCTTCAGCGTGGCCTCCCAGTGGCTGCCAAGTCCTCACCAGCCCTGTTACTCTGCCCTCAGCAGCTGTCCCAGAGATGGGCTCATGATCTGGGTTTGGGCCTTGGCAAAGGATCTGATCTGGCCAGTCACTCACTAAGTGAAAGCTGTTAAGTGTTTTCAATCATGAGGGAAATACTGGGCTCAGGGACAGAGAATAAGGCCAACAAGTGAGGCCTTGTTGGCACAGGATGCCCCAGCAGGGCCTGGTCCACAGTGAAAGGCAGGCAGGTTGGCGACAATCTCTTGAAGCTATAGTGCATATGGGCAAGAATGACCCAGATGGGCCACATATAAAAAGACAGTACAAGTGGCTACATGGGCTGACAGGAGATAGACATGTATGATCCTTGTATGTCTGGCTATATGTATTAAATGAAATCTAGCCAACGTACAGAAAATGAGCAACTTCTTATAAGCCTGGAACTGACTTGTACAAAGCATTTGACCTCACCTCAAGGCTGTCTTTGGCCAGTCAACCCTGTCTGTGACAGCATGGGGCAGAAAAGAAGAGTCTTTTAGACTCTAGCCTCCCCTGCATCTCTCTGTTCTCAGAGGCAGCCAAAGGGAGCTACCAGTTGCCTGCCTCCTGGGCCGGGCTATTTCCAGGCTGGGTCTCAGCTCTGCTTAGCAGCCCCGAGGGGAAACCAAGGGCAGCTCTCTTTCTCCTGGGATGTGGCTGTCTAAGACCCAGTGCTTCAGACAGAAGGTGTGTCTGCGGTCTCAGTGCTGTTCCCAGATGTCGGGAGCTGCCACATAGAACCGAGCACCCCTTAGCCTTGAGTGGTGACAATGTGGAGATGTGGCCAGCCAGCCATGGGCTGTGTCTGTCAACGATGAGCACTGAGTGCACAAAGTGGACTGAACCGACGTTGCCCCTCTGTCTGGGCGGGCCTTGCTCTGCCATGATTCCCACACAGCTCATGAGATGGGCATGGCCTCCCCAGATGTCAGTCAATCTGCTGACAGCAGACACCAAGAAGCCAGACTCAACCCCCTGAAACCTGACCCCGTACCTCATTTGAATGGCTTTTTCCCAATAAAGGGTTCAGCACGTGCTCCTCTCTTTCCATGGACCCCTAGGGTCAGAGGTCTCTGTGTGGTTATTTCGTGTAGCCCAGTTCACCTGGAGTGACCCTGAGTGTTTTAGTCATGAGATGTGACACCCAGAGTCCCTCCAGCATGATATGAGGAGGGGGCCGGCGTCCATGCAGGCCCTGTCTCACTGTCCCTTTGTGAGTGGCCCCTGTCCTGGTAGGGGAACACAGGGAGCCTCACCTGACTTCTCCAGACAGGATGGGGCTGTGGGAGGAGAGCACGCTGGAGGGTTCTGGGTGTGAGTGCGGGGACATCTCGGGTGTTGGTGCCGTGAGCCCCAAGGGCTTGGCTGGCCAAGTAACCTGGATGGGTCTTCTCCCGCCTAGGTTTCCCGATCCAGAATCCTGCTGGCAGTACAAACTACAGACTCCGCTTTGGAGCCGACTTCTCACTGGCCACATTCCTAAAAATGCAGCCCAAATACTACTTTTGGGGACTTCAGCAACATTTCAGGTAAACTTTTCCCACAAACTGCCCCCAAAGGGTGCTCCAGGCCCTGGGTCCTGCTGTTGGGCCAGCTGCTCAGGCCTCGTGGAGCCTGCCCCTCAGAAGACAGCAGGAGGAGCCCCTGCCTGTGAGCTGGGCTCAAGTCCCTAAGAAAATACACCAACTCCCAAATCTAAAACTACCTTTATTTGTGGTTGGCTTGACGTAAGACGCCATCATCAATCAGCAGATTATAAAACTGTACAAGAGGTACGAAAATAGGCCGTTAACTCAGATAATGACCCTCAGATCATCAAGCTTTAAAAATACACTTAAAAGTTGTACAATCTGGCATTTTATAAAATATAAAGCTAAAAAAATTTTTAAGATTCCACAAAAAGGATTGTACCACACAATTAACACATACCAACCAAACATTAAACCATCCACAGAGAAGACATGGTGGCACAGATTTAAAAAAAAAAATCATCTAAAAATTAACAACTTACCCCGACCAAATTATTCACCCTTAAAAGACAAGACTACTGTAAGGCATCCGTCCATGGAAGGATAAGTAGGACTCTTCCTTTTCCAGTTTTGAATTGGTCAGGGGCACTGTCCAAACAGATGATGTGCTCTAAGCAAGTGCAACTGTGACTGGATATACTTCAGAGTAAAAATTAAATAAATATAAATAGGTTCAATAAATAGGTCATTGCAAAAAGAACACTACACAACGTTTGCATGTGAGAATGCCGCATAGTTGACCAGTAATGCTTAGGTGAGTGGGGACTCCCCCGTCACAGCTTTAGGGACACTGGGAAGGAATACTGTACCCACCAACATGGAGAGCAGGAGAGGCCCAGGTGGGAACTTTGGCTGGCAGTGTTGGTTAAGGCTGCTCCAGGGGGAGGCTCATGGCAGATGCGTCCTTTGTTTATTTTTGTGGGCTGGGGATGACACTCAGGGCCATTTTGCATGCGAGGCAAGCGTGCTACCACTGAGCCGTCTTCCCAGCCACAGAGGTGTCTTTTGTGGCTTTCCAATGAATACAGAAAGGACTTAGATGTCTACACATAAAACTGGAACCAGAGTTACTCACAGGAAATCACTATTTTATAAAGAAAACAAAGAATAAGAAGAGACAGATACTTTGGCTGACAAGATAATGGCCCGACTGGGGGAACTGGGGTGATGTGGGCTTCCTGCACAGAGGCCCAGGACCTTCTGCCAGGAACACCCAACTGACACCACTGCTCCCGGATGTGGAGGGATGAGCAAGAGAAGCGTGGTTTCAGAAATCAAAGAGAAGGGCTACTGTGCTGGCTCTTCTAGCACCTTCTAACCAATGATTGACTGAAGGAAATGAACAAGGAGCAGACAGACAAGGATCTAATGAACGGGTGGAGGATGAACAGTGGGCAAAACCACACCTGGCCAAAGCCCAGCTGCTGAAAAGAAGCAGCCAGGAGGGGAGGGCCCAGCAACCCGAGGGGCTGCTTCTGCGTGGAGTTCACCTCAACAGCCAGTTACTCTTTTACTGGGGCAAGAAAGACCTGCCATCCATAATGAATCACATTCACACAACGCCCCTCCACAGGCTCAGGTCAACCCTGACAAGAACCAATCCTCCAGGGTTGGTGGAAAGAAAGCACTTCCCTGGACCCCCTGCCCTGCAGACCTCCAACCCAATATGGGTCTGTAACTGTCCAGTGCTGTCTCCATGAAGAGCCTGTGACAGCCGCTGCAGTGAGAGCAGGGCACTTGCACGTGGATTTCACCTTCAGCCACCAGATGCCCTGCTGAGTGATAACAGCGTTCCTCTAAGTGCCAATGCTTTGGTGCCTAATGATACGTGGTGTTCTTCAAAAACGGAGACAAAAGACTTAAGAAGCAGCAAGAGAAACGTGGCTCATGGGCAACAGAGGCTTCACACACAGTCCAAGACAGATTTAAACGAAATACAGGGACCTCTGATTCCTAACAGATGCAACTCAATTCTGTCTTAAAGGTGAAGACAGCAGACTTCTAAAAAGCTGAGCAGCCTTCTGGGAATCACAGAGGCCTCATGACTTGGACTAAAGGTGTGCAGTGCTGCGGAGCCGTTCTGCCTCAGACAACCTCCTCCTTGCTGAGCAAAATGGGAAACTGGAATTCTAGACTCAAATTGGATTCACCAGATGATGCCCAGGTGTTTTCAAAACAAGTGCCTGAGTCCCTAGAGATGAGAAGAGAGAACAGAGGGATGGTGACCTGGCCAGAGCCCATGGACTCTGAGATGGGGGAAATTTAAGGCAGAGGTGCAAACCCCAAACGCACATCCTTCCCCACTGCTGGGGTTTCTTCGTAGCACTGATGTCTTTGTGGGTGACTCTCACAAGCAGCTCTGGGAAGGCGGGCTGTGCCTATCTGGCTCATCTCTTTCTCTGGCACCTGTGTCCTGCCCAGTGCAACACAGTAAGTGCTACAATAAAATGTGCTGGGTAAAGGGTTTGAGGAATTTGGGTGGTTAGCAGATCATCTATCTGTTGAGTGGAAAAGGCATCTGAAAAAGCTGTCTCTCAGTAAGTTGGGCTAAAACAGGGAGATGATGCCACAGCAGGCCACAAGAAGCTGTCTGGGTACTTCCCGAAGGGAAAACCAGCCAGGAGAAGGAGGCGAGCGGCAGCCCCAGCAGCAGGGAGTCCTGTTAGATCATGTGTGGCACCTGCTCCACTCCTGATGCTTTTTCGGGCTGTCACCTCTTGGACTCACTAGCAAAGTGACCTGTACAAGTCTACAGAGAGCACTGTGAAGGCGGATCAGGTACAGGGGACAGAGCCGGCTGTGTTCCTGACTATGTGACAGGAGACACCAGGAAGCCAACCAGAGTGCCCAGGCTCTAAGGTCATGTGCGGGTTCTCCATGAGGTTAAAGATGTAGGGTTACATTAAGAAAAAGGCCACTTTAGTCATTAAGAAAGCAAGGGAACTGAATAGAAAGGCAGAATAAACTTTGGGTAAGCGACCTAATGTGAACAGAAGCAGAAAACCTCTCATGGGAAGCAGCACCCTGTGGCTGCGTAAAGCTGACAGTGCTGCTCTGACGAGGACTGGCTAGACACTCAGCAGACCAGGAGCTGCAGGAAGTTCCCAGAGAACATTCTCCCCACCGCGGACCCTGACTGCACTGTAACCTCTAAGCTCTCGGGAGGGAAAAGACAGAAGTTTTAACTGAAACTAAAGTTAGAAATGAATATTGATTGATTTTAGGGGAAAAAAGGTACTGACATAATTTAGGGAACATTACTTTGACATTAGTACATTTATAGTGTTACTAGAATGTTTTGCTCTTCAGCATTGGAGAAAATGGTCTACATGGGAACACTCTCAAGAGGATGATGATTTTTGGTACCACACAAAATAGAAGATATCTTGCATTTCTTCCTCATGAGCAAGTCTCAAGTTAAGTTTCGCTTACTTATGCTAATATAGCATTCTACAGTATGATCAAAATAGATTAAGATTTGCCAAGAGAAATACGAAAGCTGGCCCACAAAGCCCACATGACCCTGGCCTTGGCTCCCAGCTACAGGCTCTCACTCACCACGTGCATCCTGATCTGCTGACCCCGGGAACAGAAGGCTACCTGGCTCAGGGTCTTCTATGCATAGCCAGGAGGCTCCCATTCAGTGGCTCCCCTCTGCTCCTGAGGGCCTGTCCCTGTCTGGTGTTAGCTGCCCTCCTTGATGGCTAGGGAACTCTTCCCCTCTGGCCCCAAATGGCCCAGGACACAATCCACCTCAGGGCCTCCATTCAGGCCCTGGTACGCTGCCAACTGCAGCCTCCAGAACAGAGTGTCCTCTTCATTTCCAGAGACTAGATACACCTCAGCTGCCCACGTGCATGGCCCTAACTTTACGCCCCATGCTCATGGCTTTGCTGCCTGGGGAAACACTGCTACCAGTAGCCAAGGAGCCTCTGGCTGCATCTGTGATGAGGTTCCTTTTCCCCAGGAGAACATCTCCAAACGTCCTCCTCCTCAGCACTCCTCACCTCTCTAGCCCACTCTAGCAGAGGCTGCACTTCCTGCATCCCAGCCTAGCTGGTCTCAGCCTGCAGGCCACACAGAATTCCTCTGCTCCCCTCCTGAAAGCCCCTCAGCTGACATCAAATAGGAATTATAAAAAGAGACAAGCTGAAGCGAGTTCAACCAGCAGAGGGTCAGCGGTGCTCCTTTCACGGCCTCCTTTGCAGACATCCTTGGGCTACAAAGCTTTCAGGGCCAGCATCCTCCTAGTTTCCTATAGGTCATGAGGACCACCTCTCCCACTTCTTGGGGTCAGCATTATCGTCTGCTGGCTGCAGAGTGGGCAGCTCAAGGCACTTGGTTTGGGAAGCCTGGTCTCCCTGCTAAGCTGGGAGGCATCAAGCTCTGGACTGCAGAGACCAGGTCTGCAGTCACAGCTGGGTCACCAGAATGGAGGGACTGCCCTGGTCAGAGGGCATCTGGAGTCACTGGGGGCTGGGGCTCCAGGGGCTCGTGGAAGTAGTAGGGCTGGAAGAGTCTCTCGTGGCTGCACAGCTCCATGGCCCGGTAGGTGTGTGAGAGGAGGTGGGGGAAGCGGGAGGTGAAGTAGCGCACAAAGTCGTCGGGAAGGGAGCCCAGCGTCTCCCGCACCTCCACTGGGAGCTCCCGGTAGTGGTGTTTCTGCAGAGGGAGGCAGACACAGAGGGTTAGCAGCTAGAAGACACAGTGCTGGCTGCTTCTCTATACAGGAAAGGCACATCCCACAGTCCATCCCAATCGTCCTGCCTCCCTCCCCTCCTTTAGAAAGAGGCCTCGAAGCAAGCGAGGGGGCTGGGGTGGCGGCTCTGTGGCAGAGTATTTGCCTAGCACGTGTGAGGCACTGGGTTCAAGCCTTAGCACCACATAAAAATAAAATAAACAAATAAAATAGAGGTATTGTGTCCATCTATAACTAAAAAGTATTAGTAAAAAAAAAAAAGCAAGTGAGGTCCAGCCTGGGGACAACAGGTAGAGCCTCACACTGGAGCGGCAGGGGCAGTAGGTACACAGGCTTCCCATGAGGGTCAGGACCAAGAGAAGTGGAATAAAGTCACCTAGAATTGAAGTGTCTATCCCACAAGGCATGGAGACTTCTGTGCCTGGGGTTGGGCCCTGTTTGAAGGCTACCTGGTGACAGCACAGGCCAAAAGCACCCCTAGGCCCCCTAAGACAAGAAAGGCCCCCTCCCTGAATCCCTGGAGACCAGACCCTGTGTGAGAAGGTGCCCAGAGTGTCTCCGTTATAGTGTTTGTATGGTGGCTGTCAGTCAGAGGGTATGGGAGTCAGCAGAGAGACCATGAAGGACACAGCTCAGAGAGGCTGCTCCCCAGAGCTTAACCCTGTACCTCAACGTCCCTGGAGAAAAAAGACCCGTATGAGGGAAGAAATAGCCTCTAACTTGTCAAGTCCAGCCTCTGAGAGCCAGAAACCAGCATGAGGAAAGGACTTGTAGGGACAGATCAAAAGAGGTGGGTGCCTTGTGTGGCCACCTCCCCTCCCAGCACCCACAAGCCCTTCACCTTATTTCTCATGGCTCGAAGGAGATCTCTGACGGAGCCACCTTTGTAGGTTCTGAATTTACGCAGATCTAGAAAAACATTAAGGAATGAAATGGCTAAGAAATTAACAAATTTTTAAAAGAAAACAATTCTTAGAGTCCTGGGGATTAAGCAACTGGACTGAAATGTGACATCACTTTATTTATAGTCACAGGAGCAGATGCCCCACCTCATATCTGAGGGTTGCATTAGCATGAAGTCACCTCAAGGTTGCAACCAGATCAGAAATGACCCCCAGTCACTATCATTAACCTGTCATTCTAAGATCAAACATCAAACACATCAGTATGACCACACCCAAACCCCACAGAGTCTCAAACCCAAGGGTGGGATCTGGAGCTTGGACAACCTGCAGCTGCCATGTCCCTGCTAACTTCTTAGAAATGATCACCTGTCTGGAGGGGGACAGTGATGTTCTCCCGCCAGTCCATCTTCACCACGGCTCTCCCGCCTCTTTCTAACTGTCGCACTATCGGGCCATCCAGGGACTCCTTTTCTATTCGGTCACTCACGTCCTGCCAAGGAAACAAGGCAACAGATGCTGGTCAGTGTTAGAGATGGTGAGCGCTACAGGACACACACGCTGGCCCACAGAATGGCCACTGCTGTGTAGGTCTTAAAGAGCCTGTCATTCCTCTTTGGGCCCAGGCTGCTCCCAGAAAGTACCCTGCACCCTGCCTCACTGGCTCGCTGACTCCTCCCTGCTGAGCAACTATGTGTGTTTCTCACTAGGACAGGCCCACAGAGATCATCTCCACAACTGACCATGAACACACCTCTGGAATCTCTCTCTCTCTCTCTCAAACACACACAACCATGTTTACACAGAGCCATGTGTAATCTATATTTGCCAAAACAAAAAACGAAAAACAAACAAACAAAAAAAAACCTCTGTAATCCATTTGCAAACCATGCTTTATCTATCCATTGAAACATGCTCAAATCCTAACTAGGAGTGTTGTCACTCCTTATTTGAACATTGGAAAAGACAAGAAACCAAGCCTTCTTTTTAAGGGAAAAACTTGGTGGTGAGAACATGGGATCAGGAGGCCTCTTTAGATTCAAGCCCTGTGCTGTGTTTGGTTCTGGTAAGGAGAAAGAGGGTCAGGAGGCACCCTGAGTACCAGCCTCTTGCATCCCCACCTGTAAGCAGGTCACTACTGGAGGGAACGAGGAGCTATGAGCCAGATATGTTAACACCGAGCAGCCTTAGATAAGCTGTAGTTTTTTTTTGACAAAGATGAAGCCAGAATGGCTGAACACCTGATCTGTAATCCTAGAGAAAAGCCTTGGAGATGTTAGATTGCCATACGGGGCACAGTTGGGATGTGTTTCTGAGCTGACATGGATAGAAGCCAACTGTGTTTGCAAGACATGACTTAGAGATGCTAATCCTAAGCCACGGTGACGCGGAGGTCCCTTTGTGCAAAATAAAAAAAAAAAAAATGTTTTTTACTAGTAAATGGACACAATACCTTTATTTAATTAATTCATTTTTATGTGGTACTGAAGATCAAACCCAGTGTCCCATATGCTAAGCAAATGCTCTACCCCTGAGCTACAACCCCAGCCCCCAAGTTTTAGCCTTATTCTATATTTTGCCATCGAAGTGGCCTAGACTTGAGAATTTGGAACAGTGATCAACCCTAATGCTACACACTGCTGCCCTGGAAGATGGCACTGGGCCTGCCCCTCCCAATCCAAACAAATGGTTACTAGCACCTGCTGTGGGCCAGGCAGTGTCCTCCCTAGGAGTTGGGGACAGAGCAGAGAATGAAGCAATCACTCCTGACCACAAGAAGCTTATGTTCTGGGGGCTTCACTATAGCCAAGGCCCCAGTGGGACTCTAAGATAGTGTGATGGTCACTTCTGAATTATGGTGCTTGCAAAGCTCAGCTCTGCCAAGACCCAGGAGGAGCCGCTCTATCCAATGAGGCTGCTCTTCAGAGCCATGCTGTGCCGGTGGGAGGCATCTGGGTGAGTTATGCTCAGGGCACACCACATGAGAATGGAAGCACAACCTCCACAAAGCCATCTGGAGATGTCACACAGTCACAAAGACTATCCAACCACCAAAAGCATTCACAGTCATTGATTCTATAATTTAATGTCACAGAATCTGTCCTAAGCAAAATGAGAGCTAAGCAGAGATTGGGTAAAAGATGACAGAATAAAAATCCAATATAGGGAAATGTTCAAATTTATGACACTTGAATGAATTTATATAATGCCTGAGATTTGCTCCAAAATAATCAGGAGTGGGAAGAGGGTGAAAGTTAATACTTGTTGAAGCTGGGGAATTGGTAAAGGAAAGTTCTTTGTAGTATTTGATCTACTTTTTTTTGTGTATTAGCAAATTCCATAATATAGAGTTTAAAAATTATGGCACATCCATATGATAAAATAGTCATTAAAATTTTAGAACTCCAACATGAAAAATACTTAAAACACTAAGTACAGTAGAATAATAATAATAATAATAATAATAATAATAATAATAATAATAATAATTCCTAACTATATGTATGGTATAACCCCAATTAAACTTTTACCAGTATGAAATAAATACATTAACCTGCTGCCATGGTTCTATTTTGGTTATAGGATTCTGGGTCTTTTGTTTTAGTCTTTGTCCTTTTCTCCATTTTCAAAATCAGGAAGACAGGAATGAAAGCTTGGGGTGGAGAAACAGACACATGTACCTGAAAGAACTGCAGCTGCTTTTCCAGGCTCCAGAAGAAAGGGTGTTTCAGAACATGCTTCGCTGAGGGCCGCTGCTGGGGATCCATGGCGATCATTTTCTCTATCAGCTCACGTGCAATGACGTCTTCTGCAAAGGAGGAAAATAGGCGACCCATTATTACACCCAAAGTCACAACGAAATACCAAAAACCTTTAAAATCTGCATACCTTTGAATGCAGGATTCCACTTAAAGGAATTAACTCCAATAAGATAATTAAAAACTCACACCAAACTTCAGCTAATAAAGGGGAGTCCTCTGTATGTTTTGTGAAAGGAGTGATTGAAAATACCTAATACTGGGGACTTGGGAGACACTCTGTGTCTCCAGGTACTGGATGATGAGCTATCAAAATGATGGTGTGGCTAGATGTGGATTGACATGGAGAGACATTCAAGGTGAAGTTGAAAAATGAGCCTGTTGGGAAGTAGTAACTTAAGCCCATTTTATAAAAGTGTGCACATATTTCTAGATAAGTGATTGGTACTATATACCAAAAAGTTAAGAGCAGTCATCAAATACTATATAATGGAAATATTGGCCTTTACGATAATCTTTTCTTAAAATGAATAAGAAAAATTAACCCCTAAGCAAAACAATAATTTAGTTTTAGTTTTTTTCAAGAGACAGCATTAGGCTATCATGGGCCATTAGAACCCAGAATACTCCAAAGTCAGGAAGAAAGACTTGTTGTGCCAGAGCCAGGAGAGTGAGGACAGAGCCTACCCATCCCAGCACAGTCATTTATGAACCACAGACAATTTGTCCTCTCAAATGCCAGTACAGGAAGAAACCTTAGATTATTCAAGCCTTATATCACAAGCTGGAAAAAACAGGTCTCCAGAGGGGCCTTGCCCAGGGCACAGGTTCTGCAGGAACCTTAGAACTCCCTGGTGCTCCAAGGATAACTCTAGCCATCCCTCCCCCAGCCCTGGTACACCCTGAAGCCCAGGGGGAGCAGCAGGAGTGTAGAGGCAACGCCAGACCAGTCCCCACCCACTCACCATGCTTCTCTGGGTGGAAGCACTCAAGGCTGTAGGCACCCAGGAGGATGTTGGCCTGCCGCTGCAGGGATTTGCCAAAGGGGTGGCTGCCCTCAGAGATGACGTAATAAAAGACGCAGCCTGCAGAGAAGATGTCCACTGTATAGGTCTGAAAAGAAACACAGGGCATGAGAGGTCTCAGGCAGAGTTCTTGCCTCACTCACAGCTAGGGAGGAAGAGTACTGCTGCCACTTTAGCCCCCTGGAAGGTATCTTGGGAGAATCAGCCGATAGATCTTAATTGCCCAGAGCAGTCTTGGTGTCATGGTCACAGTGGAAGAAGTGGACTTGGGAGCCAACTGCCTGGAATGCTGGCTCTGCCTCTCAGCCTTGATCACTGTGCCTCAGCTTCCTCATGTGTAAGATGAGGACAGTGATGGTTTCTTCTCAAGGGGTGTTGTGAAGACTAAATGCATTAATATGGAAAACGGTGACTTAAAAAACAATAGTGTTTGCCCGAAGGTGGCTCCCCCAGCAATTAGATGTTCTTTACCCAACAGCAGAGTCCTCATCGGTGGGGACCTCTGTGTTCACTTCCTGCTATGCCCTGGTGCCTAGAAGGTGCCAGCACATAATAGGTATCTAGCCTTCGTTAGTAAAGGAATCTGTTTGGGGTTCAAAATTGGCACCAGAAAGAAACCACCTGACAGGTTTCCAGTGAAGTCGTTTTTGACATTTTCTAATATCACCTCTCACTTATCCTATGAAACCGCTCAGTGTCCAGGTGAGCCTCTCTTTAAAGAGACACAGTGTGTGATTTGTAGCTCATGCTCCTTAAGGTCGACCATAAGGGGGTCCCTGAACATGGCTGGAGTCCACACTGCTGGGCTCCACCTCTTATGTTTTCCACAGAACAACTTGCGAGAAAATCCAGGGACTCTTCACTGCCTTCCATGCTGGAGAAAACAGGCCCTTAACAACGTAGCACATTCGTTCAGCCTCACCACAGCCTTGTAGGGTGAGCATTCCCAGATGAGGACATAGACAGAAAGGTTTGAGGACAAGCTCAGGGTCCCTCCTAGACAGTGACCCGCCAGGACAGGTCTTCTAATTTTACACCTGGAACACAGCCACCATTGTTGGATCTTTTTCCTGCCCCTGCACCTTCCCACGGTGCCGTGCCACCCCCCATGCCTTCTGCAGCTCATGATGCCTCTCATCCCCAGCAAAGGCCACACTGAGGGCAGGGAGGTTTCGTTCTGTTTTGGCCTGTGGAGAGGCTGAACGAACTGCTACATTGTTAAGGGCCTGTTTTCTCCAGCATGGAAGGTCATGAAGAGTGCCTGGCTTTTCTCCCAAATTGTTCTGTGGAAAATATAAGAGGTGGAGTCCAGCAGTAGGGACTCCAGCCATGTGCCTTTCCAGCCTTCCTGGGTCCCAGTTCAGTTCATCCCCAAATGTACTACTGCCATTTGTACTTGTCATTTAAATATTCCCTAAGCTGATAAAATATGAGTTCCACAAAGTGAGAGGTCCGCTGAATCTTTGGGAAGACTCAATAAAAGGGAGTGGCTACCAAACTGCTGTGAACCAACAGTACTGGACTGGGACACAAAGGATTCGGCTCTCAAGCCCCTTAGGACATGTTTAAAATGTCTGAGCCTCATCATAAGTGGCATATGAGTATTCTTCGAGAGAAATGAACAACTTCAATCAGTCAGACCCAAATTTGAAAAAAATAAAACAAAACCTTGACCTATGGCAGAAATTTCCTATTATTTAAAGAACTACATAACTTGCTTTAAGTGAAAATGTGTTTAAAAGCTGGGTGTGGTGGTACACACCTATAACCAGCAACTTGGGTGGCTGAGGCCAGAGGATTACAACTTAGAGACCAGATTCCACTACTTAAAAAGAAAATGTCTCAAAATGAAAGAAAAAAGGGCCAGGGACATAGCTCAGTGGTACAGTGCCCCTGGGTTCAATCACCAGTACTGGGAAAAAAAAAATGTATTTAAGATATGTGTGTATTTTCTTAATAATTCATCATTGTTTCTGACTTGTGATAACTGACAGGCTGCTGTCCCCAGGGAACTGGATAAGAGGGATTCTACCTTGTTTGTTCTGTTTGAGATGGCTCATCCCACCCAGTTCTGGATCAGGGAAGGGACAAGACGAGCCTTTGATGACTTGTGCTACAAAGAAAGATGTCCAAATATGAGCCCACTCTTAGCAAATGGATGCCAAAGCCAGCTTAACGGGATCTTGTTGGCCAAATTTGGGACATTTTAAGTATCAAAAGGAGTAAGGACAAAAAAAAAAAAAAAAAAAAGATTGACTATTACTTGAATCTTGAGTCCACAGTAATTAAGAAAGAAATAGAAAAGGAGTTAAAATTGGAGCTAAATACCAGATAATAAATGAAGAATTTCTTTGCAATGAGTGCTTCAGGAAGCATGGTCAATAGATGAAAGCCATCAGGTGAAGGACTTCAACACCCACTGTGCCAGAGGGTCACCCTGCACATGACTTGCTAACAACAAAAGGAGAAATGAACCTTTACAGAAGAGAGATCAGCAGACACAGGTGACTCAAGTGGGCATTACTAATAGGGGTACAATAACAAGGGTACAATTTGCTATCATATACTTCCTGATGTAGTGATTTGTGATTTGTTTTTGCCTAAAACATTTCACTGGAATCTAATCAGGCCTCCAGACCTAACATCTAGTTCACAGGAAATATAAAGAATAGAGAGAAATATTAAACACTGTCATAAAGAAATAGGCAAACAAACCCCAAACAAGGTATTCCTATCCTCTCTAAATGTCATCAACAAGAAATAAAATAGGTGGGAGACCGCTGGAATTTAGGAAGATAAAATCAAATGCGATGCAGAAGAATCAATGGGGTCCTGGTAAACAGAATCCAGCCCTAGAGAAGACTTTGGGGACTAACTGGAAATGTGAACTATTGAATGTTCAGGTGTGATAATGACATGGTGGTGACCAAGTAGAAGGTACTTGTTCCTAAGAGACACTGTTGCTGTATATAGAGGTATACAGGCTTGGAATGCTGCTACTTATATGCCAATAATTCAGCAAGAGAAAGACAAAGCAAATATAGCAAATCATCGACAGGTAGAAAAACATAGGTCACAATAACATTCAAATTTTCTGCATGTCTAAAACTCTTCAAATTAAAAAGTGGGGAAAACAAAAACAAATATAAAAAATAATGAAAACTGGAGGTTTGCTTATCCCACATATGCCCTGATTCCCCAGTTCCCCCAAATAAAAAATGTGATTTAAAAGTGATTAGAAGAATAGGCCAGGGGGCTGGGGCTGGGGCTCAGCGGTAGAGCACTTGCCTAGTGCGTGCAAGGCTATGGGTTTGATCCTCAGCACCACATATAAATAAATAAATAAAATAAAGATACTGTGTTCAACTACAACTAAAAAATAAATATTAAAAAAAAATAGGATAAAAAAATAGACAACTGCCCATATTTGCCTCCTCATGTATCTGAGTATGAGATAATATGGAAATGTTTGCATAGGAGCTTTCTGTTAAAGCAATGACCTTGTCCAGGAACATGTGCCTCAGCCCCCAAAACTTGAATTTGACGGTTCTGACTATGGAGGCACAATGACTGGGTCTGTGGTCTTCAGAGGCCATGTCCATCACTCACAGGGTTCTCCTTGCAGTCTTCACTCAGCATCTCTGGGGCAATCCAGCCTTCGGTGCCAGGCACCCCGGAACGGCGACTGAAGCTGTGCCTGCCCACCGCCAGCTTCTTACAGAGGCCAAAGTCAGAGATCATGGCCTTGATCCTGCCGTGTGCATTGGGCATGGAGAGGAGAATGTTGTGGGGCTTCAGATCTCTGTGAACTAAGAGAGAATTCCAGATTCATCCAGTGCTTACCATGAGCAACCCCAGCCTCCCATAAGGGGGAAATGGGTTCCTGTCAAACCCCAATATACCCACTATCCTCTCCAAAGGTTTTAAACTACGTAAGGTTCCCTCTTATATTCTAATCCAACTTGTCAAGGAACCACCTAGGCTCCCTCTTCACCCTTGTACAACTGTGATGTAGTAAACAGCTAACCAGGCAGACACCCCCACCTGGCCCCTGGGGAGCCTCTTACCAATGTTGAGGGAGTGGAGGTGTGCCAGGCCTGAGGTGGTCTGCTGCAGCAAGGTGATGGGCTCTAGGCCAAGGTGGGCAAAGTCCTTCTGCTCTACGTACTGCAAAAGACACAATGGCAAGGTCATAGTGCAGCCCTCAGGACTTCTTAGATCCTGAGCTCATTCCTGATTCCATTATTACCAACATTCCCTATTGAAATCCATATTTCCCAACAGATCTCCTAGTTACAGACTGACTTAAACAAATAAATAAAGCTCCAATGTACTAATTTACAATAAGAAAGATAAGAAGGCGGGGGCTGGGGTTGTGGCTCAGGGGTGGAGTGCTTGCCTCGCATGCATGAGGCCCTGGGTTAGATCCTCAGCACCGCATAAAAATAAATAAATAAAAATAAAGATTTATGTCTTAAAGAAAAAAGTTATTAAAAAAAATAAAAGAAGAAGAAGGCAAGACATTCAAGTTCACTGCCTCATATAGGTAAGCCTGCAGAGCAATCCAAATGATACTGAAATGTTTTAAGGTAAGCCTGGGAACAGAGTGAAATAAGTCTGCTGGATAACTATACAGTCTTCACTCATCAACAAGCAACCTCCAAGCACACACCAGCCATGTCCAGAGATAGGAATAATAACTGAACAGGTTCCTTGAAGGCAAAAGGGGAGACACATGCCAACTGCAAACCAAGACTGTCCAGGCATGTTCAGAAGACCACCCCATTAAAACTGGGGTGAGCTGGGTGTGGTGCACCTTAAACATGGATCCTCTTGCCTTAGCCTCTCAAGTTAAAACTGGCAAGAGGATCCAAGTTTGAGGGAAGCCTCCCCAATTCAGTGAGGCTCTAAGCAACTTAGCAAGATCCTATCTCAAAATAAAAAATAAAGAGTGTGAGGGACGGGGCTGGGACTGTGGCTCAGCAGTAGAGCAGTCGCCTAGCACGTGCGAGGTCCTGGGTTCGATCCTCAGCACCACATAAAAATGAATAAATAAAATAAAGGTATTGTGTACAATTAAAAAAATAAATATTAAAAAAAAAGAGTGAGGGATGTAGCTTAGAGGTAAAGCATCCCTGAGTTCAATCCCCAGTACCAATAAACGAACAAACAAATAAACACATACAACTGGAGTGACAAAAATATTCTACATTTGGTGTTTGTGGTTAAACGGATATATATATTTGTCAAAATGCATTAAACTATACATTTAAAAGGAGTACATTTCATTGTACTGTAATTTTTAAAAATTTTTTATTTGTTCTCTTTAGTTATACATGACCGTAGAATGCATTTTAACATACCGTACATGTGTGGAGTGGAACTTCTCAGTTTTGTTGTACACAATGGGGAGTATATGGTTGTGTATTCATATAAGAACACTTGAAAGTTATGTCTGATTCATTCTACTGTATTTCCTATTCCCTCCCTCTTCCTTCCTTTCATTTCCCTGTGTCTAATCCAAAGAACCTCTATTCTTCCCCCAACCTTCCCCCTTAATGTGAGTTAGCATCTGCGTATTAGAGAGAACATCTAGTCTTTGGTTTTTTGGGACTAACTTATTTCACTTAGCATGATAGTCTCCTATACTGCAATTTCAATCAGGTTCATAAAACACAATAACAAATTGGCAATCCCTAAAACAACATCCCAGTTGACAGGGGAAGGGAGGCTGTCCACAGGGGCCATGGCAAAGCTGTCAGTGGCCCTTTGCACCTAAAGGCCAGTCATACCCACCTCCTGCAGGGTGGCTGCACACAACTCAATGGCAATATATTGGAACTGCCGGTCCCTCTCCGTGCAGAAATAACGGATGACATTCGGGTGCTCATCTGATTCTCGCAGCAACTGGACCTCACGGTCTGCAAAGCTAAAACACTCGGGGAGGATCCTCTTCACGGCCACATCACGGTTGTCAAACATGCCCCTGTAGGACAAGGAGCAGCAGTTGTGTTTGACTGGTGCAAGCAGGCTATGGACACCAGATGAGACTTATGGACCCACAGTGTCCTCCTGTGACATAGAGGTCACCTTATCAGACTCACAGTCTGACCACTAGCAGCCCCATGGACATCACTTCTCTTTTAGTACACAAGCTTCATGGATGTGGGTCTCACCTGCCATGGTCACCACTTTGATCCTGTGGTGCCCTTGGAGCCTGACTCTCAGCCTGCAATTGACAGGCACTCACACACTTGGTAGGAAGGGCACAGGACCGGCCACTCTACTCACCGGTACACAATTGTGCCCTCAGCTCCATGGCCCAGGACATCCTTGGGACAGAAAGAAATTTTCCCAACTATCACCATGCTGGTTTCCTCATCTGGCACAAAAGGAGAAAAAGAAGAGATTGTTTTAAACAGTTCCACCTAAAGAATTTCAAAGCTAAAATGACTGCCAGCTTCCTGACCTCTAATTAAAGAGTTGGGATTTAAGAGGCTCCACACAAGGGCCAGCAGGGCTCACTGCCCATTTATGCCCAGGGCTACTGTCTCCTCCCCTGTATTGTTTCTTTGCATTATTGTGAACCTTCTAGAAATGGCCCTATATCATGTCATGGAGATAAGGTAAGCAGACTCTGCAGAAGGATGAGGTGTGCTCTACGGTCTCAGGTAGAATTCAACAGAAAGATAAAGCAGCACCAAAATGGCAACTGGCTTTACCTTCTTCGTCCTGCTCCAGGAAGGGGCCGGCACCAGCCTTGGAGACAGAGCTGCCAGAGTGCAGAGAGTGGTTGGAAGCCCTGGGGGAAGGGCTGGGGCTGCTGGTGCCTGAGCTCTCTGAGTAGGGGCCTGATGTGTCCAGGAGCTCGACGTCCTGGGTCAATTCTCCGGGAGGATGGAAGGGCAGCTGCTGTTGCTGCAAGAGCTGGATTTTCTCCAGTTCCTTTTGGAACTGCTGGTTCTGGAGCTGCTGCTGCTGATGCATGCTCTGCAAACAAACACATCCAGGTAGGTGTTGTGGTATTCCACAGGGAAGAAGTGGCTCCTCAAGGCAGGGGACCAGGTGTACTTTATGTGACCCTAGGCATGAGACCAGAGAGAAGCCACAGAGAGGCACAATCTGTCCAATGACTGGAGGTCGTTCTGCCAGTGCGACCCTTCCCAGTATGGCCATGCCCCAACCTTGGAGGGGCCAGTGGAGGTTGAATGGCTGCCAGGCAGAAGCGAGAGAGGAAGTTCTACCCTGGGTGAAGGATTGGCCCAGAGGAAGGGGCTTCTACTTAATCCTAGAATTCAGGAGTTTTATGGAAGTCTGGGAGTTGTTGCAAAGGTGACACTGAATGGGGAGGATGTTCTGAGGTGGGAGGCAATATGGTGCGTGGGGCGAGGCCAGTTCCCCACAGCTGTGAGCTTGATGGAGGTCAGCGCCTGGGTGGCCCACAGAAGGCAGCTAGGAAGCTGGGGCTTGGAACCTCACTGCCACCCGCCCCAGCCACATGGCTGTGGCAAGGCAGCATGGGGCTTCATCTATCATGCTGCCTCCCTGAACCCTCACTCCTCTCCAGCACCCTGAGAGGTTCACTCTAGCATCATTAGAAGAGGCAGTAATCTGTGATCACTCTTACTCGGCACAGGAGGATGACTACAGGAGCCGGGGTGCAGCCACAACCCACAGGTGAGTTTTCTAGCTCCCTTTCTCTTAACCTGGGGTTGAAGTCCTGGAAACACCATTTACTAGCTAAGCTCCCTGGAAGAAGGCTTAGGTTCCCAGAGCCTATTGACCTCAAAAACTATCAGGTGAATAGACTGTCCACAGAAAGCAAAGTGTGTGCAGGGTTTGCTGTCCCGGGCCCCCGAGAGCTGCCTGAGCACTGCTGCTCTGGGGAGGCAACACTTGATGCTCCATGGACTTGCTGGAGGGATCAAGGTCTCATCCCACCCGCTGCCCACTCAGTGGCAGAATTTTTGCTCAATTATTTCCAACTGAGAAGTCAAAGGAATCACCATGCCACCTTTTTTGCTCTCACTGACCTAACAGGCAATTTTCAAGGAAAGAAAGGGTTTTGTTTATTATCCCTGTTCTTAAAAAAGAAGGCATAATTAACTACTCAAAATGATCTGAGGGCAGGTTTATAAATCAGCTCTTACAATCTGTTTTTTAAAAACATTAAGATTTAGGTACAAAATTGTCCTTATCTAGAACACTAGCATCTCTAACTACAAAAAATTTTTTAAGATAAGCAAATATTGACTTTCTTTCTTTTGTGATACTGGGGGTTGAACCCAGCAGTGCTCTGCCACTGAGCTACACCCCCAGTCCCCTTTTTATTTTGAGTCAGGGTCTCACTAAGTTGCCTAGGTTGGGTCTTGAACTGATGATGAATAGCTGGGATTACAGATGTATACCACCACATCTGGTTAAAATATTGACTTTGAAATGTGAAAAGAAATGCATTGGCCATTTTTGTCTGATAAAGATAGATAGGTGGAGAACTGCAGGAATGGACTGGGCAGTGGGGTGGGGGTTGGGGGGAAGGCTGAGCTTTACCAGGGGGTAAGTGATGATGAAGGCTACCCAGCCAACCAGCAGGAAGGTGCTTAGGATGATGGTAGCCATGTCCTTGAGCATGGAGTCCACAGGAGCCTCAGGCTTGGCAGGGGCATGAGCCAACTTCTCTTCCACATCCTGAGACACAGTGGTTGGTGCATTTTCTGTCTGATCCACCAGGTTGATAACCTTGTGTAGGAGAGAATCACTATGTCATTGCAGAATTTCTGGCCAGATATAGGTGAGGTAAAAGATCAAGAGAATCCCTAGTTATAATAGGACCCTTCTCTAATGTGCTGGATTTTTTTTTCTGAGCTCATCAAAGTCACATCATCAGATAACTGTTGCTTCTTCCAAGGCAATGGCTCTGAAAGACCACATGTTTCTACAGTGATGTTACCATTGCTCAAAAACATATTTCAAAGCAAAATACTTTTGCAAGTGCCTTTAGACTCTGACATTATTTCTTTATCTGTGTGTGTGGTACTGGGGATGGAACCCAGAGCCCTATGCATTCTAGACAAGCACTCTACTACTGAACTACAGCCCCAGCCTCTTTTTAAATTTTTATTTTAACACAGGGTCTACTACATTGCTCAGACTGAACTCAAACTTGTGATCCTCCTGCCTCAGCCTTCAAGTTGCTGGGATTACAGGTGTGTCCCATCACATCTGACCTGATATTCTTTTGAAAATGTTCAATGAAGGCAAAAACTTCCTCCTCTGACCCTAGATTTGATATCTGGAAAAACTGAAATCATCTGTAACAACGTCTGGTGAAAAGCTGGCAGTCAATATGATGATACAATTTCACACTGAAAAGGAAAGCCTCCCCCTCCATGTGCCTATAAAGTAATGAAGCTGCCTGTTTCTTTGACCCTCCTTCCCTCCCTCCCTTCCTCCCTTCAGTGCTGAGATGAAGTTGCTTTCTTACACTGCTTATAAACTTTTGTTGTAACTCCAGAACTAAAATAATTTATTCAAGAATTCTACTATTTTCCCAAAGCTTTTAAGAAGCACCAGAAGTCTTTGTTAAAGAAAATTTTATTTAGAAAGTTCAAATCAGATAAAGCTCGAAGCTCCTCAGAATCCCTGAGAAATGTGCTGGTCGCCTCTCATAACACCTAGTACTCCAGGTACTTCCTCTTCTGTTTGCCCAACTAGATGAGCACACAGCCTCCCATCCCAGTGGGATTCCCTACCCAATGGCTGTGAGTCTCCCACACCATTCTCTCCCCTGCTGCTCCCTGGGCCCTCCCAGGCACTTCCGCTCTGCTCACACCTCCACCCAGTATCTCCCACTGTGCATGGGAAGTGTGGCAGCATGGTATGTAGCAGGCGGCTGAGGAATGTTTGCAGAGCATGTGACCAGCAACCATACTCATTTGGCTATATCTGCTTGAGAATGTTTGTTTAAGGAGTCAGCCTCATTACTGCCTGAGCGAGAGTATTTTGATGGATTTTAAAAGAACTGTGGCTAAAGATCAGATGGCTAAATATATAAGTCTGGACTGTGGTTACCTCTGGGTGTTACGTTAAGGGTATTGTCTTATTTTCTTCTTTACAGTTTTATTTCTAAGTGTTCAATAATGAATATGCACGACTTTAATAAGCTCTTAGGGCAATGTTATTCAAATCACTGCTTTAAGAATCAGTGTATTTCTCCAACCTGGCTGCCTCCAGAGGTGATGGATAAAGACACTGTGCCCTGAACTCTTAAGAGACCATGATCACCCTTTGCCTCTTGATAAAACCTAAGTCTCTCAAGTGAATCTGTTGTGGCCTTGGGCTCCACATCAGCAGCTGCTCTCATTCCTGACCCTCCCCTAGCCCAGGCACCTTCTCCATCACTGGGCCCCCATCGTAGGGCAGCAGCTGTGAGGTCCAAATGACTCAATAAGGACTTCAGCTGGCGGTGTGGGATCTCCTCCACAGAGCACCTGCTGTGTCCTCAGAAGGCTGACCTGCAGGGGCCAGAGCCATGGTCTCCCACACCTCTGGTTTCTGACTGGGTGAAGCCAACAGGGAGCACCAGCAGATAAGACAGAGGGGGGAGAACGAGGAGTTCTGCTGGGTTGAGCATCCCTCCATCACAGCTCTCAGCTCCTGGTCTGGGTTCCCTTCCACTCTCTCCCCTTCATGAGACCCCCGGTACTGTCCACACCTGTCTGAACAGCCCTGCCACTAATAAACTAGGGTAATTCTCAAATTACCCTAGTTTGTGTGGGCCATCTCTCTCAGCTGAGACCCTGACTAGCACACCCTGTCTCCACAGCCCACATCAGCACTTCAGGGCAGCTGCTACCTGAATAACCTCCCTGTGCCCGAGGTACCACTCTCCAGGTGCTCTGGGGCCCTGCCAGACCAAGCCTCTGCCACTTCAAGCAACCAAACCAGGCAACTGTCAGTAGTCTGACCTTGGCTTCATAAAACTTCAGGTCTCCCCTCTTCTCCAAGCCCTAACCCCTCCAACAGGCTTGTCTGAGACTTGGGAAGTGGTTCCCTTTTGCCCCTGGCTCATTTCCTTCAGCTCTTTCCCTGGCAGCCTTGGATCCAGTGGGGCCTGTCTCCCCACGGCCCAACTCTGGGCATCCCAGCCTCATTCCTACCCAGGCTCTCACCTCTGCTCTTCCCTTCCTTCCAGGACCTTCCTGCTCCCACCTATCACGCCAAGCCCACCCCATTCTTCCAGGCCTGCTCCCTCCTGGGCCTTTCTTGTACTTTCCTTCATGAATTACTTCCTACTCCTCCCCTACAGCCTTGAACAGTTTATCTCCTTTGCTATGGATTCTGGTGCGGTCCTCTCCCCTCCAGATAGACTGTGAGCTCTGAGGCAGGGCAAAGTCTACTGCCTTATCCCCCAACGCCTGGCAGGAGAGCCAGCAGCTGGCCACTCCTCACTTACGTCCTCAAAACTCTTTTTCTCAGAATCAGCAGGAATCACATTTTCCCGATGTTTGGGTAGATTGTTGGGAAATCTCTCCAGCATCTTGGTAGATGCAGACAGCGGGGTTTCATGGTGTCCTGCGAGAGGAAACAAACCTTGATTGAGAACAGTTTCCCAAGCAGTGGTGGCATTCAACACTAAACTCAGGCAACAGTCACCACCTGCTGAGGTGTTCCACAAGGCAAACCCTCACATCTACAAAGTGAGGAAAATGAGAGGCAGCAACCAAAAAAATTTCATCAAAACAGAAATGTCATTACTTGGTAGAATATAGTACTGTGGGTCTCACAGTGAGAATAAAGATGAGAGGGTTTGAGATGTTTGTGAAGTGTCCCAAAGTGAGGCCTGTGTGGGTTCCGTGCCCAGGTCACAGGTGAAGTGTTAGTGTAGTCCAAGGAGCTCTTCTTCCACGCTCTACCCAGCACCATCACTACCCAGCTCTCTTCTGAGCAGCACAGCTTCTCAGTGCACTGCCAGCCCCAGCCCCAGCTTCTGTCTGAGGACGTGGTGAGTCACTCATAAGACAGCAAGAGAGCACATCTGCCAGATGGATGTGGGGTGTCGCAGCTCTCTGAATGCCCACGTACCATTCTCCTCACAACTAGTTCATGACTATCTATCATTCAATACACATTTATTGAGCATTTGCTGGATTCAAATTACCATAAGAAAAGAGAGGTGACTAAAATAGGGACCTGGGATATCAAGTGGTTTGATAATCTACTTATCTCAAATTAAATGTCTCCAGTGTGGCCTAAAATGGCCAGGCTGCCTCCTCATCACGGCTGCCGGCTGTCAGGCTCTATTCTGTTTTCTCACTTGGATCACACCTCACCGATTCAGGTTTCTCTCACCTTACGACCTCTCCATTATTCTCCCAAACCCATCAGAAGCTGTGACACAAATGGGAGAAGAAAACTAGCAGGATCTAGTCTAGGCTGGGTGTTTCTTGACCTGGAAAATCCCCCTGCAGTCCTTCATCCAGCCTCCATCTCTTTAGGTCAGTTCTCCACCTACAGCCTAACATCATCTTGAAAGGAAACCCACTTTTGAACAATTACCAAGGATCCCTGAGACACGCCGGTGCTCAGGGGCAGGGTCTCCCACCTTGTGACTACCCACTTCAGACCCCTGGTATGCTCAGGAATCTGAATGTGAATAACTGCAGGTAACTGAGGCCACTGACAAGAGAACTACAGCTAAGAGAAATGAGGTGCCACACGCCACTCTGCTGCAGCATCCTATCTGCCCCTTTCCCCAATGCTCACACTTACTGCTCCCACCTGTCTACAGGACGCCTACCAAGAGGGTGCTATGGAAGTCCTAAGCCCAAACTCCCCACCTCTCCTACAGTTCTTAATAGTACCTGGCCTTTGTGATTTATTTATCTATCAGCATCAATTAGGTCCAGACTCCAACAAGCACATGGCCAGTCCCTGCCCTGGACCTCCGGCATCAGGCCCTCTAGGGCTGGTCCATGCCTCATTGACAAAGCTTTGGGTGATGCTGGGAGCACCACAGGTCAGGACCACTGTTTAGGGCAACCACAGACTATGCCTCTCAAGCTCATGAGGCTATTCTGTTTTTAAAATGAGCGTGAACTTAGGGTGTCTTTAATTTCTTTCACAAAAACCAAACTGAAGGAGATGTAAAGGGGTACACCACATGGCCCTACTCTGAAAGAAGATTGTCTGTACTCCCTCTGCCTTATTTAAAAATGACTACCTGTGGAGTTCCTCAGAGGGTACCTCAGAATTGTGAGATCCTTATTTAACTACTTCTTTATAATTTGTTAAGTCCTACTTTTCATTCTTGGACAAACCATTTTAAAGGGATCTAATTTTACAACTTAGCCATAAAGACCTTCCCCCATGTTTTTTTTGTATTCTCCTCAGTGTCACTTCTTCATCACTGGCAGGCAGTTCACGTACCCCTTAACTGGTACAGAAAACTGAAAAGCCTTTTAAGTTTAATGGACTCTGCTCAATTAGCTATTTTTTTTCCCACCATGGGTCCACTTAGGCATACATCCCAAATTACCTCTGTAAGAAAAGAGTAGAAATCTTTAGTTGTCTCCTTTGCCTATTATTTGTTAAAAACAATAAGGAAAAAAAAACAACAGATACAAGGAATCAGGAGGAAGACAAAACAGAGCTGGGCAACCTGTAAAGGGCACCTCAGGGCCCAGGCACACCAGGTTCCCCACCACAGCTCCTAGGCACACAGCTCCGTCTAGACCCACTGCCTGGTAGGTCATGATGCTTCCTAGGTATCGGGTCTCCCAGCTGTCCTCATCCCTGTGCCAGAGCTCTAGCTCTCACCTCTTTCTGCAGGTGCCAAGAGGAAGAGGATGGGGAGAAGAAGCCTTGTCAACTTCCATGGCATTCTGGCATCCCTACCAGCCTTCTGGCCTGCCCCACTGGGATTCATCCCTACCTTCGCCTGGGAGACAGCGCCATTTGGAGTGTGTCTTTGTGTGTGTGTATGTGTGTGTGAGAACGGGGAGAGGGAGAGAGAGAGAAGGAAAAATAAGAAGAGCAGCCGGGATTCAAGAAAACTCCATCTTGCTCTAATTACTTAGGATATTTTCTGGGAACACAAAGCCTCTCACCTGTCAACTCCACCTCTAACCCTATAACCTCTGGCAGGGCCTCCAGTTCAACCTCAGGACCATTAGTGATGACGGCAACAACGGAAAAATAAAGGAAAAGAGTGGGGCTTGGGGCAGCCTTTGACCTTGCATGGCTTTCAATTCTCCTGGTCCTAACCTCTTCTCTCCTGGCTCCCACACTCACATGAACTCCAAGCCAACTTCCCATAGAAATAGTCTCAGTTTTCTTAGTTATAAAACAGAAATAAGAGGATTCCTTATACAAGGTCACTGTGAGAAATAAGAAATAGACTTTTTTTTTTTTTTTTTTTTTTTGGTGTTGGGGACTGAACCCAGGGCTTTATACATGCAAGGCAAGCCCTCTACCAACTGAGCTATATCCCCAGCCCCAGAAATAGACATTTTTATGTCAGGTAATTACACAAAGTTTGTTACTATGAACCTGAATTTTGGAACACTATATAAACAATTTCTGAGAGCTCTCACCTCTTTGATAACCTGGCTATCCTGTTTAATCTCCCTGAGAGTAAAATATGTTCCAAGGTCTAAAGACCACCTTGAAGTGACAGAGCACAGTGCCTTCAGCCAGGAGCATTAGAAACCAGCAAGGCCAGCTTTTGCCCACCAGGAGGCAGTGTGCCATCAGCTAAGGCAGCCTCTGGAGACCAGCTCTTACCTATCAGGAGCCAGTAATTCCTCAAGTAGTTGAGCTTGTTCTTCCCTTTGAGTCCAGGGTCAAACTTGAGGTCTGTGCTGGGTGTGATCACACATTCCCCTTTGTCCCCAATGGTGACACCATCAGTCTGGGGGCCTTCCAGCAAAGGAAGAGTGCTGCCACGGGGCTGTGGAGACACGGCATGGTGAGCCCAGGAGCCCTTGAAGGAGAGCAGGTTCCCCAGGTCCCGCAGCATACCTCCCCGACCATTATCCTGAGCCTTGATAGATCTGCCATGCCTCCAGATGAGCCGTGTCTAGTATGGGGCTCTAGTGTAGGACACTCAGAGCAAGACACAGGGGCCTTAGGACCAGGCAAGGGAAGCTGCTTTCTCAGGACAGGACTGACACCCTTTCAGTTCTTAACCTGGGTTCTGAGGACCAGCCAGTGTGTTACAGGGCTCAAGAAGCAATGATGAGAAGCTCTAAGTGAAGGAGAATGAGTGGCTGTCTACTAGTCACAACAGATGCAACTCATGGAATCAATTCCATCTAGGTGCCCAGGTGGCTCCAGCACTGTCCTGCTCACACAAGCAGTGACCACATCGCTGGGAAGACAAGGTATACAACCAAAGAGCCCAGATACTGGAAGGGTCAGGGTGAGCCACTGGGATCATAATCCTCAGACATTCAAAGATAAGACTGCTCACAGCAGGCTAGTGAGGTCCACAGAGGCTTGGGGAGGTCACAAAGAATGTAAGGGATTTGAATTAGGGAAAAGGAAGAAGGAAGGGCATTTGAAGTGTGATGTCAGTCCCAATAAATGCTCAGATGAAAGATGAACAGGGAACTCTGGGCACCGGAGAGAAGCTGCACTTGGCTACACTAACAGGGTGCTGCAAGTACTTGGTGGTCCTGGCTTGAAGAGGGCCTGGACCGGGAGCTTAGATTTGAACACAAGAGCAACATGGAATAACCATGCTTCCGGCTTTAGGAGGCTGCTTCTGTTGCATATCTTGCTTTCAAAATAGAATATGGGATGTGCAGAAGCTGCTCTTGAAACTTTCAGCTCTGTGTCTCATGTTCATAACTAGCAGGATGTCCTATATAATTCAAAGTTGTTCTTTGTGGAAAAGGAACAAAAGGCTGCATCTGCGAGCCCCGCAGCAGACTCACCACAACAGCGACCCCCTCATGCACCATGGAGGGAGAGGCATAGAGGCTGGTGGAGTACTTCCCAACATACAGGGTGGGCCTGGGAGAAAAGACACATGTGTTCCAGTCATTTCATGTACAGATCCCACAAAAGAGGGTTTTTGGGAAAGCAGAGTCAACCCTGAATACTGCCCACAGGAACAGCCTCATTAGTCCTGGGCATGGAGGAGAGAGTTGGGTGTGAGGCAGGGGTGCCGTCAAGGAATCGGACAGCAGGACTTCAGGTTCCAGCTTCACGTGCTGCCTTCCAAAATACAGACAAGCTGCCAAAGGGTGAGCCTCAGTTTCCTCATCTGCAAAATGCCAGGGCTGGGCTACACATTGCTCAGTGCAAAGGACCGTATCTGATGACCAGTCAGCTTAGCACCCACTGCATAAGACTCTTGAATGATCCTGATCAGCGCATTTCCATACCACTACCCCCAGTGTTACCACCATGCTGTCTCGGGGCTTTTTAAGGATTCTAGAGGCTCAGCAGAGGCCTGGAGGAACAGTCAAATGCTCTCCTCCAGATGCCCAGAGCAAAGGGATTTGTAAGAACTTCCAGTCCCCTAGCTAGGCAGTCTGTCCTTGTCTGGGGCAGTGTGGAGGGGATGGGGCCATGGCTGATGGTGGTATCAATGTACAAAAGTGGGAGCTGCACCTCTAGATGCTCTGGCTACTACTGTCTACAGCCTTTGTGGGGCCAGTTATCTACTAAATCACCAAGCCTCTTTCAACAAACACCTTCCATAGGAGCAGTGTCTTACAATTTTGACAACACTTTCATGTACATTATCTTCTTTGATATTTCCCACAACTCTGTGAAGTGGGAAACTGAGGCTAGCCATAATTAAGTGACTTAGTGACAGGTTATTAGCAGGCTGGGATGGAAAACACAACCTATTGAGTCTTTGATATATCATACCACATTTTTTTCTTCTGCTTTTTAAAATGAACATAGCTTACAATAAAAATTTAGAAAATACATGAAGATAAAAAAAATAAATTTCTAGCCATGCACAGTGGTGCATGTCTATAATACTAGTGACTCAGGAGGCTTAGGTAGGAGGATTTAAGCCAGCCTTAGCAACTTTTATTTTTACTCAAAATAAAAAATAAAAAGGGCTGGGGATGTGGCTCAGTGGTCAAGCATCTCTGGGATTCAAACCCTGGTACCAAAAACAAATAAATAAATAATTTAGATTTCTTCTATTTCCACAAGAGACATTGCCAAATTGCACTGTAGTTATTTCAGCAGTTTCCTTCCATTTCTCACCCCAAATTTTGACTTAACATTCAAGAGCTCTGATGCATCCAGGGGTAACCCCTGGTATTTATATTCTGGAGTTTCTGATTGAGACAGTCTTGGCTCATGATGTTCCTCAGGGCCTTGGAGACATCTGTCTTGCCCCCTAGCCTCCTCCAATGTAGGGTACACTAAATGCCAGTGTCACAGCTGCCACCCTCCGCCCTGAGTTCCCTGACTCACGTCAGTTTGCTCTTGGCCTCCGTCTCTTTGGGGAACGGGTACTTCCACTTGGTGATGCGACCCACCTCCCCAGACATGAAGGTCAGGTAGCGTAGGGTCTCCACAGCGACATTGATGTGCATCACCTTCCTCAGACCCTCCCGCTGCCAGACGTAGAAGGCCACCACTGGAGAGGCATAGTTTTGAATCCACAGGACGTCCCCAGATTCGCTGTCCACAGTCACCACCAGTCCATCACCATTGGATACAAAGTGGGACATCTCTGTAAAGATCAAACAACAAAAGTACACTCAGTCTCACTCTATCCCACAACCACATCCTCTACTCTCTTGGCAAACTGCGGTCACTCACAGAAAACAAGACCTCTGAAATATTCTCAGAACAATTTATGGTTTCCATGAACTTGTTCAGGTTCCCTGATATCAAGACACTGAGGGATGCCTGCAGTATAAACCTAAGATAGGACCATTCCCCCAAAGACAATTTCTTCAGTCATGTTCTCTGCCATTCTATTTAATAAGTGAGTAAATACTAAGGAGAGAGGAGACAATAGAGCTGCCTATTAATCTGAAATTTTATAGCATTGTTTGAAATCCATAGATCAAGCTGCAAATCAGACTTATGAGCATCTCACTCACAAAGGAGCATTCAGAGAGAGAGATGAAAATATTCTAGGCAGAGTCATATTTTCGGATACTAAGGTTAAGATGATCAAATTGGTTTTCAGTTATCGTTTGAGTTGGAGGAGTGTACATTTAGAGAAATAACTAGGGGATGAGCCACAGTTAGAGTAGCCTTCTTGATGAGGCTGTTAATGACACATGCTGAGCCCCCAGTCCCCTGTACTGGATACTGAACCTGGGGGGTGCTTTACCACTGAGCTACAATCCAGCCCTTTTATTTTTTATTTTGAGACAGGGTCTCACTAAATTGCTGAGGCTGGCCTCAAACTTGCCATCCTCCTGCCTCAACGTTAAGAATAGCTGGGATTACAGGCATGTGTCACTGTGCCTGGCTTATGTGCTGATTTTTAATTATAGTGTCCATGGGCTTGTAAATTTCTTCTGTGACACACAGGGACTCAACAAGGTATGCCCTCCTTCCTCTTCATCTAAACTCACTACCATTCTACTTTGGTTCCCCTCAGACTTCTCACCCAGGCCCTGCCATATTGACTGGGACATTTTTACTACACGCCAACAGCAAGCCCAAAACCCAGTGATAAAGGGTATCTTAAAGGAAATCCTCTTTCTGGAGAGGTCATTTCCCATAGATGGAATGTGCCTGCCAACCTCATGCAGCCCACGAGGAGCACTTACTGTAGTCCATGTCGTCCTCGGGCAGTGAGGCTGCATAGTCAAAGTAGGTGGCATTCCAGCGGAGCTCGCGGGTTTTGGTATCATACATGGTGATGGTATATTCTAAAGAACACAGACCAGTCCACCATCACAAAGGGATCTAGCACCTACTTAAAGTGTTGACCTTATCTAGTTACAACAAACAAATCCTCCCTAAATTACATGTTAAAAAGACCAGGTTATCCATGTGGAACAAGAAAAGCAATGTGCAGGAGAACTATAGTCCCAGACACACGAGTGAACCAGCAGCATGTGTAGCAGAGACAAGTCACCCTTGCTGTGCCCTGTAACTACCAGCTCACAGAATCATAAGAAAGGTAACAGTTGTGTTTATCCACCCAGTTTTTGGGGTGATTTATTATGTAGCAATATTTATATGACATTAGAAATCATTACCTAGAAGGGGAATGATGCCACCATAAAACCCTAAAACATGTAACTTTGACTTGGGAAAGGTGAAGGCTGGAGGCTAATAAGAGGACTGTTAGTGGAGACTTGAAAAAGTGAAGAAACCATTTCTGGAACCTGAAAAGGGAAGACCCCAGCTTATGAGTTTCCATCAATGTGATACAATTAGTGAGACTACTGTTTATAGTAACTTGGAATGCACTCAGGGATCTGGCTGAGATTTCTAGGTAAAAGGCAGAAAATGCTGAAATATTTTTCTTAGCCATGTATGCTATACTGCAAGACAATGAGCTAAAGAAATCATTCAGCTTTTAAGCGAGAACATAGAGAAAAGAGAGGGTCTAGGACTGGCTCTCCAGCTAGAAAAGATGCCCAGTGTAAAAAAATAACCTCAATGGCCCAGGGTTGTGGTTCAGTGTTAGAGCGCTTGCCCAGCATGTGTGAGGAACTGGGTTCTCATAAAAAATAAAAACAAAAGAAAAGAAAAAAAATGACCTCAAGGCAAAGATTAAATCCAAAGCACTCACTAGCTATAAAAAATAGGGCCTCAGGTCAGGGTCAAAATCTAACTCAGAGTGAGTCTACTGAGACCCTTCCTTGAAACTTCAGGAAGATTTAAAGTAGTATCTCTCAGACCCTCTGTAAGGTAAGAAGGGGTATAAGAACCCTAAGAGTGTTGTGGTGCCGTAGCACTCTCACATTCCAAAGTAGGGATTCAAAGGCACAATTGTTATCCAATGGTATAGACTATAACTTGACACATGAGAAACCCACAAAGTTTTTAAAGGAGTAATATCACCATGGACTATAATGATCAGAGATAGTTAAAATGAAAGAAAGCCTCTGGACTCCCTACTTTCAATGAACAAAGAACAGATTGAGAAAGTTAAAATATAGCCATTTTTATGGAAAAGAAGGATTTCTTGAAAGACAGAACCAAGAGCAACTGAGAACAATATATTAATAAAACCAATCCTGGAGGGCAGAACTAGGCCCTAATCAAGGAAAATTCCCTGTCCCCCAGAGTAGGGGAACTTGAAAACATACCTGGCTGGATTTCAGAATTACTAAGGACCAGTATCTGCTATGTGCCTAGGTTTCCTTCCATTTTTGAAGGGGAATTATTACAACAGCTATCCTATCTCACCATTGTATGTTGGGTTGGGGGAAGGGGCAGGTGGGAGAGTAAGAGAACTTTTCTCTTTCCTTCACCTAATGAGAGGAGGCTCCTACTTTGACACAGACCCCATGATGTTGAATCTTCAGAATAATGCTGTGACTAGACTTTGGGGATCTTGGGAAGGGTGAGTAGATTCTGTAAGCAGAAGGGCTGTAAACTACTGTAGCCTGAGGGAGGACTACAGGGCAATATCTGAAGATCACCACCAACAATTCTTCCCAGGAGTATGCAAGTCACTCTTTCTATTTCTCCACCTTTGGCTCTGGACTGGCTTTGTGACTTCCTTTCACCAACAGAATGCAGTGGAAGTAAGGTTCTAGGACTTCTGAGCTCAGACCTTATAAGGCATTCCAACATCCATGTTTATCAAGTGGGAATCAAGCTGCCATGTTAAGAAGTCCAGGCTATTTTGTGGAGAAAAGTCACATGGAGGTGGACCAAGGTCCCAGACACAAGTGAGCCAGATGTAGAATAGAGATGACTGTCTTCACCCATCCCTTCCTGAATCCTCTACCCAGAAAGTCAGGAATAAAATGGAAACAATAGCTTTACACAGTAATGCATGTATACCTAATGCCAGAGCATAGCCCAACTCCCTTAAATGTCCCAGTTCTACCTGGAACTCCATGATTTTTATACCTGGGTAAAGCTGAGACCACTGTAAGGTTTTACCTGATGGAAAAGGTAAGCCAACAAATCCCAAGCAGTCACAACAGTAGAAAATTAGAACACCTGATTTTTATAGGGGGAGGGTTACAAGGCAGCAGCCTATGACCTCCCTCCTAAGACAGGTAAGGCCAGCCAGCTGCTACAGGGACCAAGATCGATTTCATTGATTTGTAGAAATACACTGTTTTCTGAAGCATCTGAGGAAGGTTCTGTCTCTTTCTTCAAAGCTTAGGTTGCCTGAATGTTTAGTCCTAAGTTTAGAGCTCAACTGAACATGAATTCATTCCAGGTTTTTAAATATTTTCATTTAATGACCTGCTTTACCTATTTTTTAAAAAAATATTATTGACATATAATAATTGTACATCTTATAAGATTGTAGGTTTTTGGTATAATATTTTTTGCTTCTAGATGTTTTCTTGAGTCTTCTTTTAGTTTTAACTTTTGTTCAATAATTTTCATGGTGATCCTGATGCATGTGAGGTATTGTACATATGAAAATGAGTAAGACGTTGCTCACCCATTCACTTGTTTAAATATCTGAGCACCTACTGTGCATCAGGGAGTATGTCTAGTGTGGAGATAGAGCCAAAATAAAGTCTTACCCTAGGAGAACTGATATTCTAGTGAGAGGGGCAGAAGACAAGCACATAAAACTTATAAATATATAATAACAAGCATTAAGAAGGTATAATAACAAGCATTAAGAAGGTGACTGAAAAAAGAGAAAACAGAAAATGGTGTGGTGAAGTGGGTGCTATTCATGAATGTAAAGGGACAATGACAGGGGTGTGATGGCTGCTATGACAGGCCTGTCAATTGCTACATGTGTCCCCAGAATGAGAGAGCTGAGTGGAGTGTCCCTGGGCAGGGTGGGAGCTTTGAGGCAGGGGAAAAGACTTCACAGAGAAGGGGACTCTTGAGCAGCTGTGGAGGAAGAAAGGACATCTACCATATAGGCAACACCAGGCATGCCTGGCAGAAGGGATACCCCATTCTGAGTCGTAAAGAATAGCACTGCTATTCTGAGAACTGCAGGTAGTTCACCCCAATTGGAAAATGTTCTAATGAGGGAAATGCAGCAGTGAGGGCTGAGAAGTGACAGCTGAACAGAGGGGCTATGTGGGTCATGGTGCAGCTTAGACTGCATCCTTTAGGCAATGGAGGCCACTGCAGGGCTAAGGTTGTTCGAAGAAGGCAGCCCTGGCCACCTTCTGGAGAACCAGGTCAGAGCAGAGGCAGGTAGGGGAGCTTTATCAGATTCTTTCTAGAAACAGGTCGATTGTACAAAATGGTGGTTCATTTCTTACCTGTCCGTCCAAGATACAGAAGAGAGGTTGATGGGCAGAGACTATCTGCAAAGGCTGATGACAAAGTCTGCTGCTTCTCACCAGTCAAGAGGTCGATGACATACCAAATGTCCTGCTTTTTACCTAAAGGTCACAGGATACTCTGTCATTTACACTTATTCTATACAGAAAAGAAAATCACTGCTTAAGTAGTTGTTCTAGATATTCTACTTTATGCTGAGAAACAGGACTGAAATTCTTATAATGTTGAAGACATTTCTACGCTATTTTGAAGGTGATAGAGTAAATGGTAATGTGGAGATAACTTCTTAGGCCACTGGGTCTTACAATCACTTAACAGTCTGATCATCGGCATAAAAATTTCTCCAAACCCCCATAACTAAGTTATAGTAAAAAAAGTTCTCCTAACTTTCAAGTTAGATTTTATTGCTTGATTAATAGCCTTTAATGAAAACTCTGAACTGTAAAGAGCAATCCTTTTCCCGCAGACAAGGAGCCAAATACTAAAGAAATGTACTCAGGTGTTCATCTCCTTGATAACCATAATTCATATTTCTTAACATCCCTACTAATTAAGCCACATGTGAAGAGGATCTATAGTTACTGTTTCTAACTATAATTAGCTAGTACCTGTGACTGGTCAGTAGTGCTAGCTGTAACCTGATGCTAAAGGGCAAAGTTACCTCAGCCTCCCCCGGGGTCAGTAAGTTATTCCCAGGCCACAGGTCATACCCCTCGCCTTGGTCAGCTGATTAAACGATATGAACAGGTGAACAGCACAGCCAAACACCAGTATGAGGGAAACCCAAGGCATTCGTATCTGTGCTATTCAACCAGGGCATCCTAGGAATGGTGAGGAAGTGCATGGGTCTCTAGTTTGAAGGTCAACATATTCCCAGAAGCTATGACCTTAAAAGTATTCTACGTCCAAGTGCTTTTGGAAGCAGAACAATGAGATCCTAGGAAGGTTACAGGGCATTGAATTTGCTAGAGCTACACTCAGTTCTAACATGTGGCATACATGCTGATCCCACATGTATGCAACTTGTCCACACATTGTGAACTCTCTATTCTCAGTAAGATGTTAATATGAAAAAGACTGAAGGTAGAATGAGAATGTCACCAATCAGCTGTGACCATGAATCCTTTCTATCTGGCATGGCATATATCAAGGACAACTGCAGTCTGTATAACCCAGCTACTACCTTAATGGACAGACTGGGGAACTACCATGTTCTTAAATATACTTAATAAACTCATTTAATATGGCATCACACAAAGATAATGGAAACACAATGTCCTAAGTAGACCACAAATGACACATTGCTGGGAAAGGCTGGAAGACGAGATGGGAAACGGTGACACAGATGGTCAGAAGATAGTTGGATGGGCCTGGCATGGCCCAGAGAAAAAAGCCTGTTGGTCATTTCTTCTGAATCCATACACTGGGGATTCCTTATTTTGAAGGAAGGAAGCAAGAGCCCCAGTGTGCCCAGCAAAAACTTAAAAGCTGGCCTGCATTTGAGACCCAGAAAAACATATAAAGCTCCCGAGGCAGGAACAGGCAATAAGCACTTTCAGTTCCTCAAAAAGAAAGCTGCTATATAAACACAGGCTATTATTACTACTATGATTTCAAGATAAATACAGCTCTCCTTTGTGTTACAAATGCATTTTTATTGACATTTTGGCAGCAAAATGGTACAGAAAAGCAGGTGAGCTGATGCTTTAAAAGCTGTGACCCCAGAGGTATAAAGGCAGCTTATCTAGGCAAGCTGTTAAGTGCTGTTTCTACCAAATATTCTGATAGCAGGAAATACGAAGAAAGCCCTATAATTAATAGGCAGGGCCTAGCTTTCCTTCGTTGACTCAGACAATTGTATTCACTTTAAATTTCACACAGTTGCAGCTGGGATGTTGTAATTTTGAAATCACAGGAGTAGGCCAGACCAGCAACTAAAAGCTTGTTAAATGAGTAACTATATTTACGGTGTCAATTTTTCTCCTGGGTGAAAAGAACCCTTTCTTAACTGGTCAGCCGATCCTGGCATGAACAGCACTTGCAGTATGACCAAGGCAAGAAAGACCTTTCCCAGAAGGATTGGCAAGGGGGTGACGACAGCAGCCCTCTCTCTCAACTGCCATTTGCCCAGATTCCAGGACTCTCTGTCAAAAGTGATCCAAGTTTCAGTGTTGAGAACAGGAACTCTTACCCATGTAGAGGATTCCATCTGAACTTCGGCATGGGGATGCCTGTACCAACTCAGGGATGGTAAAGGGAAGTTTCTTTAAAAAAAAAAAAAAAAAAAAAAGTAAAGAAAACTTAAAAAGGAAAAAATAAGTTAACCAAGTCTTATGCAATTATTACAAATTTACTGGGCAGTCTGTTTCTGTTACCCAGTTCTGCTAAAGAAAAGAACACTTAGCAGATGGGAGTTTTCCTAATAGGAACCCAAGAAGAGGGGGGTACCCCGTGTTTCCATCCACTACTGAAAGGCCTTGACCTCTGAACTCTGTAAATACTAATTCCTTTACTTGACACAGGAGGCCAGGCTTTCTGTCCAGGGCACTTACCAGGAGTGACATAAGCCTTTTCTGAGAAAAGAACACAAATATGGAGAATTACACTATCTTGGTAGCTCTAAGGGTAGTGGAAAGGATTCTCCCATCTTGGAAAAGTGACCCAGAGTTGGCTAGACTAGGTAGAAGGATGATGATGCCTTTTAGAGGTGGGAGGAGGTCATGATTTTAATGCTAAAGAGAAACAACCTTGCAACCAAGCTTCAAGCTTGGAGGGAATAAAGGCACCATTACATGGGCAACACAAGAGTTGGAGGCAGAAAAAGAAGTTTGGTATTTCCTTCGGTAAATCATTCTCTACTGAAAAACAAAAAAATTGAGCTTTCTGGTTGAAAAAGGAAGTTATGGTAGGTGCCAGGAAAAGAAACCAAAAGAAATCCAAATGTTTCAACATGTTTCATCATAAAACTGACTCTTCTGCGTCTACAGCTGACATCTGACAAGTCCTTTTGGTCTATGCTCGTTTCAGTACACTTTATTTTTGGAATACTCTTGTGTTTCTGAAACTATTCTACAGATACTGCTGTTACAGAAACTCCAGGCTACAATGCTGCCACTTTTTCTCCAAGAGAAGATTTCTCTGTAGCATTGATAAACAGAACTGTAAACTGAATCAATAATTTGGATTTTCCTGCCATTTCAACATTCAAACTAAGCCTTAGAAAAGGCAAAATGCCAATCGGAGGCAGTAATGCCTGGGTTTTTGCCAGATGTTTCTGATAATCAGAAAGTGGTTGCCAGTCCTCTGGTTTGGAGTCCTGGGCCCTGAACTGAGCACTGCCACAGCCCTCCTGCTTTGAGGCCCAGGTTGGGAAACCTATGATCTCTGGAATTACTAAGCCACAATACACAGGAAGGCACGGTGGTGTTAAGAGCATCCTCTTCAATTAGACTTCTTTACATCCCAACTCCAGTCCTAAAAGCTTCAGACTTATTCCCTAACTTCTCTGGGCTCAGTTTCCAAAATGGGGAAAACATCTACGGGCTGCTGAGAGGCTCAACATTTTCTGACAAACAAGGTGCTTAAGAAATGCTGCCAGGTGGTGGGGCTTGGCGGCGCACACCTGTAATCCCAGTGGCTCAGGAGGCTGAGACAGGAGGATCAACCTCAGCAACAGTGAGGCACTAAGCAACTCAGTGAGACCCTGTCTCTAAATAAAATACAAAATAGGGCTGAGGATGTGCCAAGATATTTTTATTTTATTTTATTTTTTACATTTTGAGATAGGTCTCACTAAGTTGCGAGGGTGCCTTCAAATTTGCAATATCCTTCCCTCAACCTCTTAGTCACTGGAATTACAGGTATGCACCACAATGCCTGGCTCAAAAACTAATTTTAAAATACCCAAATTAGTACCCATAATCCACTTACAGTTTAGACCAATGGTTCTCATCATTGGCTACGTATTAGAATCTCATAAACTTAGAATCTCTCAAACTTTCTATGAATCACATGATACACAAACAGAAAAACACAATCACACACCTCAGTAATTATTAATCACACCTCAGTGAATATTCTCATGGCATTAGTACCCGATGAAGAAAACATTTCTAGCACTCCTGAAGATCCCTCTTGTGCCCCTTTTTTAGCCATTAACTCTTGGGGCAACTATTATCCTCACTTCAAAACAGCACAGAGTAGGTTTTCCTGCTTTTGAACTTTATATAAATGAATCATTTGGAATGTAGCTTTTTTGGTGATGTTTTGGCTCCACATTGCATTTGTGAGATAGATCCATGTTGTGTAAGGTCACACACTGTTAATTCTCACTGTCACAGAGTTCATTGCATGACTGTCTCTGTACTTATTTATTAAACATTTATTTTGTACTTTTGACTAACTCGGATCCTTGTTGTAACAATTCTGCAAACATTGCCTTCAACTCTTTTTTATCCTCTCCCTGTGGTAGTGGGGATCAAATCCAGTGGCACACCCCATTTTCTTTTTTTGTTTTGAGACAGGGTCTTGCTAAGTTGTTGAGGCTGGCCTCAAACTTACAATCTTTCCGCCTCAGTCTCCTAAATCCCTGGGATTAAAGATATGTGCTACCACCCCCAGCTTCCCGTTATTTACCCCTTTCTACCGTTGATGTTATTTGGCTAGTTTCCACTTTTTGTTTATTATTAATACTGTTGCTCTACATTTGAGTGGTGTCTGATGTGGTATACATTCATGCACTTCTGTTGAGTTTATATTGGGTGATGGTTACCAGGTTGTATGGACTCTATGCTGCCAAACAGTTTCCCAAACCAGTTGTGCCACCTTTTATCTCCACCAGCACAGGATGCAGTTCTGGTTGCTCTACATCCCACCACGCGTTTCCCTTTTTTTTTTAAAATGTTCCCATTTAATCATGCTGGTGAGCAGCTGTATGCATACTGAGTAACAGCACAGCCCTGTGATTTTAATTTGAATTTCCCTAATGACTAATAAAATTGAACACCTTTTCATATATTTATTCATCATTTAAATGTCCTCTTTTCCATTTCTGTTGGGTCATCTGTCTTTTTCTAACAGTCCACAGGAGCTCCTTAAATATTCTGAATTTGAATCCTTCAACAGTTAAATAGAACATAAATACTTTGTTGTTTCCTTTCTTCAGGGTAAAAAGTTCTTAATTTAATCAATTTTGCCTAGATTTATGGTTAATTTTTTTTATATTCTATTCTGTCTACTCTAAGGTCATGATGACGTTTCACTACTCTTTCCTTAAAGCTTTATTATTTATTTATTTTGCATTTAGGTCTTAAATCTGTCTGGAACTGATTTTCATGTGGACAGTGTGGGGTAGGAGTCAAGCTATTTTTTTTTTCTTTATGGCTATCCCAGTTGACTTATACCATTCACTGAAAAGAGCATCTTTCCCCACCATAATGTGGTACCACCTTTGTATAAATCAGGTAACCATGTATGTGGGTCTGTTTCTATTACTGGGAAGTTCTGTTTTGTTTTGTTTTAATCCTTATGTCTCAGATCAATGCAATTGGGACTTTCCCGGACTGAGACCTAGGCTCAGACATTTTTCAGAGTTTCCCCAGGTTATTATGATATGAAGCAAAGGGTGACAAACACAGATCTAGATTCTCAAATGGAGACAGGGTGAATACTACAGGCCCCCCTGAAGGCTGGGACGGCGGTGGAGACAGTGTTTCAAACTACACCCCCTCCTCCCAAGTTGAAAGTCTCTGATTGGAGCCAATCTTGTCACTGCAGAGACCCCTCTATCCTTCCAGTGTGTTGGCTGGGCCACCAGCATCTGCTGGTCTGGGTCTGTTTCTGAACTCTGGACGCTCATTAAAAACTCACTTAGGAAGCTGTGAAAAGATACTGGTGCCGAAGCCCCACTCCAGACTGCCTGAATCAAATCCTCAGAAGTCTGTTTCAAACTCCCAGGCCTTGGCATGCAGACACAGTTAAGAACCCTCCAGGGTACACAAAGAAGCTAAATATCCTCACCGTTAGGCCTTCATTATTCTTGCCCCCAAGTGTATACAGGCTGCCATCATTGGGATCTGGGAGGAAAGCAGGCCTAGAGATGAAATAAAAAGTATTAGTGATGAAGTATAGCCCAGGGGACACAATTGAATACCAAAGCCATGCAAAGTCACCATGCAGCAGGAGTGGGTGTGATGTGAGTGAGTAGAAGACAACTCCACCTATTTTCTCTCATGTCAGCCACAAATAAATAAAACACCCTATGGTATAAGTGGAGAAAACAACCTACAAAGGAAGGATCATTAGAAACTATAGAAGATAAGTTGTCATTTGGTCAAAGCACTCTGGATGAGGGTAGGGTAAGTGAAAAGGACCCAGCATGCCTACTTTCCAATCGCCTCCTCAACTGAGCACAGAACATCAACAATTAATATTTAATAGTATGTCATGGTATATAAACAAGTAGAACAAATCTAACTTTAGTTTTGAACAAATGTTTATTTTTCAAATGGAGGCAATAAAAGCAGACTCAGAAAACCTGACGTCAGAGAACTCGCCCGGGAGAGGACTGGGGTCTCTGTCAGCAGCTTCCCACTAAACCAATGGGAGGTGGTCCTCCGTACAGTTAATCTGCTAAAGACTGAACTATGAGAGTCACCCAGAAACCCCTGGCTGAGTCCCTGTGCAACTTAGGACACGCCATCATCTGTACAGGGGATATCTGGATTTCCCTGTAATACATATACTCTAGAAGGTCAGTTCTCTCCTCTGACTTTGAAGAGGGAGAGATCCAAACATTTCTTTTTTCTTGCAGTATTGAGGTTGACCCCAGTGGTACTCTATCACTGAGCTACACTCCCCAGCCCTTTTTATTTTTTGTTTTGAGATGGGGTCTGGCAAAGTTATCCAGGCTGGCCTCAAACTTAGTCCTCTTGCCTTAGCCTCCTGAGTAGCTGGGATTATAGGAGTGTATCACCACACCCAGCAAGAGATACAGACTTTGGAAGTTTAAACTCAAAACTCAACTTAAGGTTCATCTCAGATAAACTCTTTTAACACATTGTCCTCTTCTCCCCAAGGATCACAGCACCCTCTCCCCATCATATCATCTGTAGCATTCTATATACCTCATTAATTCTTCTTATACCTTAAACTTGTGCCTGTATGTGCTCCCAGCAATTAGCCTGGTAAATGTTGATTGAATGAATAAGATAATGAATTAAAGGGAAATATAGAGCAAATCAGAAAACTTACTCTTCAACGTGCGTTGGGACCTGCAGGACTGGGTCTGTGCAAAAGAACAACAAAGGCATCATCAGACTGGAAAATGTCAAGAATTCCAGAGATTTCCCAGGACCAAGTGACAAGTTGTACTGATAATAGAGGTTGATATACATGAGATAACATCTGCGAGGGCACTTTAGAAATCCTACACACAAAGACACCAACATAAGCTCTTAGGATGGTCCCTGAGACTGGATTGAGAACTGAGCCCAGAATGGAACTGCTGATAAGAAACCTGAGTGTCACTGGTGGGGTAGATTTAGAAGAAAGAACTAGTCATTATCCTCAGTAGACAGGAGTGACAACATCACTATCTGGCACATTGAGAACTTCTAAAATCCAAATCATTACCTTGTCAGAAACCTGGAATTATATAACTAATTAGAACAAATTTAAAAAATATATGTTAAAAAGAAAAGAAACCTGGAATAGCACTAGAAATTCCAATTATGAAATGCCAAACTGTGGGTAAAGAACTGATGCTGACTGATGGTAGACGTACACACACTTTGAAGCAGCCTGAGACAATCCTGGATCTTTCAAGCATTGATTCCTTTTGGTCCTTTAGCTTCATTTCCTTAAAATTCAATTTTAAAAATATAAAATATAGAAAATGCTTTTTTTTACAAAGGTGCTCACAATAGTATTACAAATGTCTAACTATTCAATAATATGTTTAAATTATGGAATGTCCACTTAGGGGGAAATTAAGGTTTTAAAGGGGCTAATAAAAGTTTTAAACATGTACGAATCTTTATTCAGTTATGACACTGCATGTAGAGTATTAATGCAAGTATGGGGAAAATTTTCAAGGCACAAAGAAAAACTAGATGGAAAGACCAAAATGCTAATCGAAAGTTATCTCTGTAGGAGTATAACCAACCTTTTCTATATTTCTCAAATTTTCTACAAAAGCAAGCATTACTTTTTAAGTTGGGAAAAGGGTTTTGTTTTTCCTCTAAATCAATTTCATATTTACAACAGTTAAAAATGGAAATGTCTCCCTAGATTCTCCTGGCACACATCAAGAGGTGGCTCCTGACTGTCTGGAATGGATGGTGGTAGAGGTGAGAGGGCATGAGCTTGAACACATTTGAAATCCTCAGGCAAGAGGCTGGAGGAGTTATTGCCAACATTCAAAACCCTATGGCTACAGCTGTGCTCTACACAACTTCAGAGAACATTCTAATAGGATTTTGTATGTAGACTCCCAGACCCAGGAGGCTCTGCTTTATGGTCTCAGACAGCTGTCTAATCCCCCTTGCCAATTGGGATTCTCGATGACGGAAGCTTTATCAAGCTTCATCACATGTTGACTTTGCTTTAAAAGCCCAGCTCCTACACAAAGACATACGGTGCTCACTACAACAGAAGTACACTCACCAGATGTGGTCTGTGGGCAGCAAACAAACAATTCACTAAACCAAAAACACTTTAGGAAACAGGATGAACTTTCAGTCAGTAAGCATATGTTTATCTTTCCCATTAATCACCTCTCGGTACACTCTCACAAACAGACTGATGCAAGAGACAGGAAATAAAGGTGCACGACACTCACCGACTGAAACAAACTAGTCAAGGTGCAATTAGGACCCAGGTACTTCAATGTAGCCCTGAAGTTTTGCAAGCCAGGAAAAGCAAGACTGTCTGTCATATTCCAAAGAAAGCTGGCAGTTAAAAAAGGCATCTTTTATGTTCATTTCAGTCATTTAATGCTATCACAGATAAACAAAGATAAAAAGGACACTGTCAACATCTAGCAATTCACCAGAAACAAAACACGGAGAGTGACATGACTGGAATACTTGCTTATAAGTTGATCTTTGTGTACAATGTTTGCTTAGTCTTATCAACTTTTCTTTAGATGCAGATTTTCCTGGTTTTCTCTAGCTTCCCCATGGGTCACTTGATCCTGAGGCCTCAGGCCCTAAGATGTGCCCCATACTGTAAGATACAGGACACCAGTGGAAACAAGGAAGGATTCCCACATTGGGATGTCAGAACCATGCTTGTTTCTAGTCCAGGAGGAGATAAAGTCCAGAAGGAGGAGCTTAGGGTCACCTTAGCATTCCCCATCTGCTCAGTGAAAATGGGTACCTAGATAATAAGCTCTGTAAATGTGTGGACCCAGTAAAAACCCAACAACTAAGGCCGCTCTGACAGGGGCCAGCAAGCTGAGGTGTGGCTTCAGAGGTACAAGAAAGAATCTTCTATAGATAATTTTCTTCTTAAAGAATCATTTGGATCCAAGATTTGCTTGAAAATATTATAAAAAATAAATGTATGTGGGGACAGATAAAAAGTGGCAGACTGGTGATAACTGTTAAAGATGGAACATGAGAACTTTGGGGAGGCATTTTACTATTCTCTGTACATATGCTCAGAATTTTTCCATCTAAAAATGGTTAAAGACACTTTGGGAAGCCAGCAAAATAAAAACAAAATGCATTATCTGAAAGTGTACAATGAAACATCGACAGGAAAATATGCTGGTTTTGACCTGTTAATGAGAACTGGTATCAGGCAAGATTCTTGCTTTAAGATTTCAACCATGGGAAAAGACACACTGAGCAAACTGTAAGGCTGTACACAAACACCACTGCAAAATAAGCCACTCTATCTGTATGGAGCCTGATAAGGGTAAACGCCAACCTCAACAAGCTGTTTTACTTTCAGGAAAAAGAAGGGGGGAGGGGTTTCCTTCACAAGTGTAAAAATGAGTGTTATTCAAGTTAAAAATGAGGTTACAGGGAAAACTGTTGCAATCAACGTTTGGTCTCTGGATCAACTCAGGAAAGCAGCCCGCTCACTGCTGCCCTGGGAGGAGCAGCCGCTGGACCCGACGTTGCTTCCCTAGTGTCCGCTGGGGCCTGAAATGCCCCAGCCTTTCCACACACAGAAACCAGCGTTCTGGCTGCTACTGGGTTGTGCTAAACTAACCATCCTTGCTAATTTGAGGCTGAAATGACAAAATAGATGTTTATATCATTCCTTTGTCCAAATTCCTAAACACTTCTATCTCCATAAGAAGTTTTGTTCCTATTTCCTGCTTTAATTCTGGAAGGGCAGTTCCATGTTCTCACCCCTGCTCTCTTTTCTCTCTCAGGAAGCATATCTACTTCTCTAATCTTAACCTTAAGAGGTGGATTCTAGGTCCCCACCATGAGTTCTTCCCTCTAGATCAATTAACTAGACATTTCACTATTTCCTACCAGCACCTCAACCTCCACCATCCAGGTCACTCCCCACAGAATGGCTACTGCTCTTGATTACCTTATTGAGTTAAGGGATCAACCATTCACTTAGAGGATAGCCAAGACTCAAATACACTGCTGACACCTATTTCTCCCCAACACATGCCACTGATTGCCAAACCCTGTAGTCTATTTCTACAAGGACTGTCATCCTGCTTCCTACTTCCAGTGTCCCTTTAACATCACAGAACACCTTGTGTTCCAAGTCCTCCCTTTTCTCCTCATCTATGAGGTCTCAGGAATCAGACAAATGTAGGCTTAAATCATAGCTCTGCTACTGACCATCTGAGTGACTTTGGCAAAGCTTAATCTCTCTTAACCTCAATTTCCTCATCGTAAAGGGGGAAAAAACAGATGACACCAACTTCATGTGGCATCTCTGTGGATTAGATGAAGATTAAATATTTGTTAAGATTTTCAGTCAGTGCCTTGACACAGAAAAGAGTGACCCTTTTAAAAACAAATCAGATTATGCTTCTGGTTATTAAAAATCCTTTGTTAGCTCCTGATCTCACTCAGTCAAGTCACAAAGTCACCCATAAATCCCATGCAATCCTCCTCTCACCTTTTACCATCCTCCTATTGCCTCCAGCCATGTGGGCCTCCTTGCATTCCTTGAATTCTGCCCAGCATGCCCCTGTTTCAGGGCCTTTGCATTGGCTGTTCCTGTCTGCCTAGGCCTTTGACCAAATGTCATTATCTCACAGAGGTCTTCCACGACCACTGCTTATTCCCCTGGGATATCCCATCCCTCTTCTCTGCTTAATATTTCTCCATGACACTCAGCACCTCTGAAGATCTTTACATTTTGTTGCCAACTTGTTTAATGTCCAACTCTATCACTGGTTTATCTTCTGTTGTCTGCTGTTCTTAGCATCTAAAACAGTGCCTGGCACACAGAAGATGTTTAATGCACTGCTGAATGGAGCAACTGTTAGTTTCCTTTCTCCTTCCTGTTTAGCTTGCATATCCATCTTTGATCACTTCTAATCATCCAGCAGACATACAATCAACCCTCGACCCAGGCCCTACTTAGCAAGCCTCTTTCCTCCATCCAGGTTCTGAGCACTGTTGAAGAAAATACTGCAATCATATGGGGGGATACCTCATACACATATGGCCAGTTGGGTCTCAGGCCATTAGCTCTATCTATCTAATTTCTGGTTGACCTTGGTTCCCATCCCTCCTAGCTTCTATTTCAAACCCTGCCTCCCCACAGAATGGCTTCTGCTCTTGATTACCTTATTGAGTTAAGGAATCAACCATTCACCTCAAGGCCCTTTCTTACCACAGATGAATCTGCCTTCGGTGCCACAGGGGGACTGCATGAGCTTACTGCCAACCCTTTACCTTCTCAGTTTGCCCGCTCCACCCTTCCCTTCCAGTCTTTGGTAAAGGGACAAGGCTTTAACCCTCAAGCCCAGATACTCACACTCCCATCTGGGGCCCCAGGCAGTCCTCTGTCTGTAATCTCCAGCTCCTCCTTTCTGCTGGCTACCTCACTGCCCCTTCTGCCTATAAAACCTCTAATTCCCCCTCTCCTCTGTACATGATTCCCTTTCTTTCCTAAATGCATCCATTTTAAGTACACGGGTTGAATATTCTTGAAAGCATATCCACTCCTGTAACTGTCATCACTGTCAAGATACAGAAGGTTTCCAACACCCCAAACATTTTCTCATACCCTTTTGATTTCAATACTTCAATCCTTACCCCAGACAACCACTGATAGATTCTTTTTGTTTGTTCTATCCACATGGAGACCATACAGTTGATATTGTAGCTGGCTTCTTTCTCTCTGTATAACATTACTGGAATTCATCCCTGTTGTATATATCACTCTTTTTTATTGCTGAATAGTATTTCACCCTAAGAATATGCCACAATTTGTATATCTATTTGGGTTGTCTTAGTTGCTTTGTTGTTGTTGGTTTTGCTATTGTGAATCAAACCACTATTAACATTTGTGTGCAAATCTTTATTTGAGCCTGTTTTCATTTCTCCTGGGAAAATATCTAAGAAGTAGAATGGCTGAGTCATATTGTTTGCATTTGACTTGATAAGCAATTGCCAAACAGTCGTCCAAAGTGGTCGTACCATTCACATCTGTCCGTGTCTGCGAGTCTGCCTTTCAGATCCACACTCCATCTGCTGCTAAGAGGGTTTGACAAGGCAAATCTGTGCATGCCTCTCCCTTCCACAGAAGCCTATAATGACTCCTCTCTGCCTACTGAATGCCTTCTCTCTCGGTGGCTCAAGTCAGAGGTTCCCCAAACTTTCTCGTTCACAGTACCTTTCGTGTCTCTGTAATTTTTTCCCAGTGCCATAGGCCAAAAGAAACACCCAACAGTTTCATTTACTCAATAGTTAGGTCCAAACAACTTAGTAAGTACTTGGGGTCTAGCAACTGAAAAGTCTGTCGGGGGGTGGGGGGACCACAAAAATGGAAAGAAAAAGCTTTATTTCATTCTTAACCACAATTACTTACCAATGGGATGTGCATACCTATTGGTACCTGGACGGCACAACTTCCAAATTTTGTAAGGGACTGCACACTGCACCCTTGTTAACATTCCACATGCATTTCCATGTGGTATTTGAATTTTGGCACATGCCAAAATTTAGCAAGTACCAAAAACTCACTTTTGCAAAGATACAAAACATCACTGAAAGGAATACAGCACAATCTAATGTTAAAACTACAAATTCCCTCGAGCATGAAATTTGACACTTGTCAAGTATCATGGTGTTTCTCTCAAAACATTAAAATAAGTACAGTGGCACCCTAGGGCCTCTCAGCACATGGTTTAGTAACTGGAATCCTTAGCATTCAAGGTCCCCCAAAACGTGGGCCCAATTCTTCTGCACAATTATCTCCCAGTGACGCCTCTTCCCCAAACTCACTCTGTGCTTTCACGTTGGTGGCTACACTCACTCTTACCTGCTCCATCTCCACCTATTTAAATCTATTCGAACGCCCCTTTCTTCAGGAAATCAGAAATGCACCCTCCACTGCACTTGCAGTGTATTCATAATGCACTTTTCTCAAGGGCCAGGTACTTCATTGCCTGTGGCTTCCCTGGTTCCTAAATATCTGAGGGCTGGATTGAATTTTAATCAATCTGGGGGCAGGGCCCATCTGTTTTGTTTAACGTGAAATATACACAGAAAAGTACAGAAAGCTCACTGTACAGTTTAGTGAATAATCAGAGAAGGAGCTCTTGGGTAGGAGCTGCCCCAGTCTTTGCCCTGCTCTCACAAAGTGGCTATTGCAAATGCAGTCTGCAGAATGGAAGGAAATCAGTAAGTTAAGATCGTCGACATCACATGTGGCATACAGTCATTCAAATTTTTCCTAAGGGAAACACATTTCCACATACAAGCCTACATTATAAAATCTACGAACAGTCTGGGCAGCTGTTTTTGGCATTTGCTTCAAAATAATGGAGGAGAGTAAAGGAGACTGCCATGTGATGAACAGTACTACAGCGGGGCACTCGGTGCCAAAGGTTTTCATGATGCTATTCTCTTTTCTAATGAAAAGTTTATAAAAAATGATAGAAGCTAACAAAGGATGGTATTTCAACAAACAGATTCCCGGAAAGAAAGGCATATCCTTTCAGCTCCTACCTGCAGGGGTCTGGGGAAGCCTGTCCCCCAGTTTCCGGGGGTGCACAGTGAGAAGGGAGTTACACTCCACACAAAGACCCTGTCAGCACTACAGTGGGTGTCTCTGACATAGCCTCGCCAGAATTGGTGCAGGCATAGGGGGAATGTGCAGTGACAAGTCAGCTAAATAGAAAATGTCTTTGACGAAGTCAATCAAGATCTAAGGAACTATTTCTAACCAGAGTTCAGGATGAATGGCCTTCTGAATGATTCAGGCAGATTTCTTCCATGTAGGAAGAAATAAGAGCTCTTTGATTACAGAAGCCATGAGAACAGGCTGCTCACTGAGTACAGCTCAAGGAACTTTGCAAGATCGTTCTCTTCTTTTCCCCAGATGAGCACCAATATTTCTGGAACACACCGCTTCTCGAGCAGCATCTAGACAAGCACTGGTTGTACTGCCCAAATGCCCCTGGCCTTCCTTCTGACCCCCGATCTGGGCCCACATGCAGGCATTTAAAAGCAGCTTCCTCTGAAGACTTCTCCACTGTAACCAAGATGTCACAGCACAGTCAGAAATTCTCCAAACTGGCTCCTTCTAAGAAGTGTACCTCTAGGAATAGTTTGAAATGTACTACTGAGTTGGAGCTTTCAAGAGAGATTTCAAAAGGACCCACAGACAAAGTTATAACAAATTTGCCTTCCCCTCTCTTTCTCTCTCAGAAGAAGGTCAACAACCCCAATACTAGTAATTATCTATTGAGATTTACCAGACACATCTCAAAAACAAATGTCAGGTATCTATTATCAGCTTGGTTCTCTGTTATGTACTGCTTAGGGTAATGAAAAGAAGTGTGTAGTTGACTTATAAAGTGATTATACATGAAGTGGTGTACAAAGAACCGTAAAACTTGTGGTATGTGCCACAGGCCCTCCTAGGTGCAGGTAGAAAAGCTTCATAAAAGTGGCAGGTCCTCAGCATGGGGATGCCAAGACAACACGAGTGAGGAACTGTTACCCTGTGTGGGAATGAGGCCTGGTCAGTGTGACGTGTTCTTGCTGAGGCACAATACCAATATGTCTTAAAGACTTTGCAATGGCGTATGTGGGCAGCAGGACCCAACTGGAGGCTTTGGAGAAAAAGACAATGTGATACCATCTTCCAAATGCAGATTCGACAGGTGGTGGCCATCAGGGAAGAGATGAAGGAAAGGGGAAAGAGGGAGTCACACAGCTGGAAGGAAGGCAGCAGGGCAGCCCAGGTATGGCGGGCCTAAGCCACCAGCCAAACAGTCCTGACCAGGCAGGAATGAGTACAAGAAAGGAATGAGAAAAGGTGACAGATTTTAATCCTAGTGGAAGGAAACAGGGAAACTAGAGAGGTACAGTCTGAATGTGATAAACTGCCATTTCCTCAAGAATGTGCTTAACGCTCTAATACTGTTTTCTTATTAAACAATATTGGCAGAAACAAAGTCAATCACCTTCTCTTAACTCAAAACTTAACACTCCCAAATATGTTCCATGTATCAAGTGACCCAATTAGGGAACATTTCTCCCTAGTGGCAGTTTATTCCTTCCCTCTGGAGGAAAGGTGCTTGGCTAATCTAAGCCCTAAACTTCCATTAAGATTGTTAGATCCCAAGTTTAAGTGAGAAAGTCTCAAACATTCTTCTAAGTCCAGCTTTTATGAGGAAAGCACTTTAAAATAGATGTCTAATCAAAAGCTCCTCAAATTGTAAATCTCATCAGAACTGGGAAAGCACATAACAAGTTTCCTTCAGGAAACATCCCTGCAGATCACACAATGTTGTGTTTGACAAAGGTGACCACACAGAAATACCAAGTAATCAGGAAAACTAGCCATACCAACAGCAACCAAATTCTACCAGGTTCTTACTCATCTTCAACTTGATAGAAGTCATTCAGGTGGAAAAACACACATGAAAGGTTATAATCAGTCTGGAAGGAATTGAAGATCTAAAGCCCACGCACCCAAGTGGTGCCTCTCAGGGTGTCGCACATAAACTCATAGAATTCATTCTCAAGCAATGGGGTACCATCAAACCACACAGACATTCAAAGGTACATAAAGGGAAAGGTAACTAAGTCAGTCAACAGGAACTTTATCCGTATACTTCCATAATCACAACTGTATTCCAACATATGCCAACCAACACTGCCAAGGATACCTATTAGAGCCGAAATCTTAGCTACTACATATGGGATTGCTACTAAGAAAACCCCTCTGAAATATGAAAAGTGGCACTTAGAGGCACATCCCAAGCACAAGGAAGGGAAGCCAGTGGGAGTGCAGATGATCAAAGCTGAACACGAGTTGGCACTTGCTGGAGTTGAGGGATGGGTACGTGGAGTGCATTATATAATACCTCTATGCTCAGAAGTTAAAAATCTTCCATGTTCATTTGCAGGTAAATGGATGGAACTTGAGAATCTCATGCTAAATGAAATAAGCCAATCCCAAAAAACCAGAAGCCAAATGTTTTCTCTGATAAGTGGATGCTGATCCATAGTGAGGTACGGGGGGTAGGGGTCAGGGAAGAATGAATGAAGTTTGCTTTGTGTAGAGGAAAGTGAGGGGAGGAATGGGGCTATGGGGATGGGAAGGATGGTAGAATGAGACAGACATTATTACCCTTACCCTATATACATGTGTGATTACACTATTGGAGTGACTCTATACCACGTACAGCCCCCAGAGGAATGAGAAGTTGGGCTCCATTTGTGTACAATATGTCAAAATGCATTCTGTCAGGTATAACTAATTAGAACAAATTTTTTAAAAATTGAAATTATTCAACCATTAAAAAAAAAATCTTCCATGTTAAATAGTAAAACTCAGAGAAAAAAGAGAGAACCCAACACCTTTTCAAAATACTCAAAAGCTTGGCTCGGGAGGCTGAGGCAGGAGGATCGCAAGTTCAAAGCCAGCTTCAGCAACAGTGAGGCACTAAGCAACTCAGTGAGCCCCTGTCTCTAAATAAAACACAAAATAGGGCTGGGAATGTGGCTCAGTGATTGAGTGTCCCTGAGTTCAATCCTTAGTATAAAAAATATATATTTTTTTTTTTCAAAAGCAAAAATAGGCCTCTGTCACATTCCCACTTATAAGACTTAATTTCAATCCTCCACAACAATGGCAAAGAGATAAACACCTTTCTTGTGCTTGAGCAGTGAGGTGGAAAGGTAGATAATGCATATCCTAAGCCTAGAAAATTCCTTAAAAGAAAACAGGTTAGAAGTACTAATGAAACGTCATCACTTTTCACAATTTCCTCTTCTCATGTTTCCACCACCCTGCTGAAGACAAATCTCCTACTCTTCCAGAGTACTGTGCACACTGGCTAGCGGGTAGGCGAGGAAAACAATGGCACAAAGCCATGAAATGTGGTAGGAAACTCAATAAGACACTGGAGCTGGAAATCGCCACCATGATGGTACAAATGACAGATGACGCGTTCCAAGAGGCAAGGCAAATCCTGTCTGCTTCTCAGGACTCCCAGAGATATCAGTCAGAAGGGTCCTGAAAGACAAATGAATTTGGCTTTTTACTCAGTACCCCGGCTGCCTGGAGGCCCCATCAAGGATGTAGAAATCCAGTGGGAAGACAGGCGGATAGCACAAGTCAGAAGTGCCATGACAGGCTGCAACAGCATGCCTTGGGAAGCCAGGTGAGCAGCCAGGGAAGGGAGTCTTTCTAATGCTAATAAGTAAAGACCTGAGGTCTCTGAGTCCTGGTAAAGGAGCTATGTGCCAGGAGGGTAGGCAGCCACGGAGCCATGGAGAAGTGGGTAAGAGGACTGTGAAGGCCTTGTCTCTTCTCATGCACAGGTGGGCAGACCACACTGGCAGCAGCCCCCTATAGACATCACCTAGAGTATTTCAGAGGCAGGTGTGGCATGGTCCAAATGGTCTTTGTGCAGGGTGTGCAGAGGGCAGCAGGACTAAGATAGGCGGAGGGATGCGGGGCACGGTGATGGCAGTCAAGAAGCTGCCAACTTCATCTAGAACTGAGAGGAGTCAGATTCTGAAGCTGCCTGCTAAGTCACAGGATGTGGTGACCACCTGGACACGGAGAGGAAAGTAGTAGAGCACCAGTATTTTTTAGACTGGTAGGCTGTGACTGTCAGCACAGGGAAAATCCAAAACAAGAGGTACATGTTTAGAAAGGGAGACACATGGGAATAAGACTGTCTTCAAATTTCAAATAATTAATTTTGTTCTCACCCTTCTCTCCTGAGAAATCTCCAGTATTAACCTCCCTAGGGACACCTCAGGAGTCTGGTTGGGAAAGGAGCCACAATGCACATTTAGCATATTTTTATGATTAGCAAAGAATGGTTCTAAATCAGACCCAGTCCTTTGTGCCTATCATTAGAAGAAAAAAAAGTAGGGTTACTAAAAAATAACCAGTTTAATGGAGATTTGAGTATCAAAAACCAGTAGCGACTAGTATTTTATGGTGACTATAAGACACCCTAAACTAATCCTGGAAATACTAGAGCCTTTCAACTCCACCAGGTCAAAGCAAGCTCTGTAAAATCTAATCTAAAACAAAACGTGACAGAACCATTCTCAGTTTGCATTTGATCTAAAACTGCAGAAATGAAACATACTCAACCCTGTTCACTGGAGAAATAGTTCACGTTAGTTCCAGAGATCAAATAAGATTCATTTTCCTACTAGGTATAATTTGCCACTACAGAACAAGAAACCTCTACTTCTGGGAACAGCAACGCATGTCTGGTTGAGGAACAAAAGCACCTGCCAAAACCACTGTGGTAAGGGGCAGAAGGTGGGTTCAACAAACTCAAAGTTTGTGGGCTCCTAAAAAAAGTAAACAGTTAGGAAACCACGAAATGGAGTCACAGATTCGTATTCTGAAGAACCCCGAGTTGATGAGTTAAAGATACCTGCATCAAGAGCTCCCATTGCCAAGACTCAGGCCTCCGGCAGCAGCCTCCCTTGCCCAGTCGGTGCAATAGACTCCTGCTTGGTCTTCTCCTGGCCCTCTCTTCAGTCTTAACATGGCTCCTGCTGATCCTTTATAAAGTGAGGCCTTTAGTTTCAGCCTGCCTAGGCTGCCTAACACAATACCAGAGACTGAGGAACTTAAACAAAATTTATTCTTCCCAGTTCTGGAGGTTGGGAAGACTGAGATAGGGTGCCAGCATGATTGGGCTCTGGTGAGGGCTCTCTTCTTGGCTTGCAGACAGCTGTCTTCTCATGTGGCAGCACAAGCAAGCTCTGATCTCTCCTCCTCTTCTCATAAGGACACTAATTCTATCATGGGGTCTTATAATTATCTCCCAAAGTCTACCTCCAAATACGATTAAACTGGGGAACAAAGATTCAATAGGCGACAGCGGCTCAGGAGGCTGAGGTAGGAGGATTGAAGCCAGCTTCAACAACTCAGCGAGATCCTGTCTCTAAATAAAATATTTTTTAAAAGGGCTGGGGATGTGGCTCAGTAGTTAAGCACCCTTGGGTTCAATCCCTGGTACCAAAAAAAAAAAAAGATTCAATATGTGAATTGTGTGGGGACACAAACATATAAACACTCAGTCTGTAACACCCAGGAATATCACTCCTCTGCTCATATTCCTCCAATGGCTGAGAAAAAGATGTCCTTACACTGGCCAACAGGCCCTATGGTGGTGGTTTCCATGGAAAGGGCATAGTCCAATAGGGAATGCTTAGGAAATCTGTAAGGGCATTTCTTGATGGCCACAGGGACTGGGGATGACATAGGTCCTAAGTGTGGGGACCACGGAGGCTACATAGTCCTGTATGATCCAAGATTAAGCTGCATCTGCACACTGCTCTCATGTTTTCCCAGACACTCACACGGGGCCAAAAACCTTTACTAATTATTCAAGCCTGCAATCTGCTTTACACATAAGCACAAAAGTAATTTTGGCATGATTCCATACACTAAATTTTCTCAAATGGTAACTACTATATGTCAGGTAAGACTACACTTCCTTGTATGGAACATTTCCAAGAAGTTTACCACCTGGGAAAGCCAGTCTCCACAGGTGTGGTGACAGCCTTGCTGCATTAGATCCATCTGCACCGACAGACACAGCATTCTCTAACAGGCGGACAGCAGTGTAGGCTCAGCATTATGTGCTGAATTCTGCATATGTGATTAAAAATTACTTTTCTAATATCTTAGTTTTAGATTACCAGTGAGTAACACATTTCTTTGTGAAATGTGTGTATGTAGGTCACTGTCTATAAATTTTGTTTCAAGGGAGAATGGGGCCACTCTTTCCCTGATCGGCCCCCATAACCTCTCAGCATGGCTCACCTCCTACTCCACTCCAGCCATTCCGACTTCAGTGCTTCTCAGCCAAGGACACTCCTGCTCCTACCTGCTATGCCTTTCCCCAAAAACATGCCCTTGTCTCCTTGAGGTCTTGCTTAAAAGATACCTCCTCAGTGGGGTCTTCCCTGTTTAAAATTGCTGTCCTCTCACCTGGTCCCAATGTGGCACTACCCATTCTGCTTCTCTGCTCTGTTTTTTTTTCTCCACAGTTCTTTTCACCATGAATTTCTTTCTTGTTTCTCCACTAGAATGAAAACTTTTGTTATTATTATGGTTTTTTTCTTCTTTTTTTGCTTGTTTTGTTTCCTTACAGAATCATCCTTAGGAACTACAGCAGCATCTGGATCCCTTCATAATCCATGTATATATTAATGATTTAGAAATGCTAGTCTTAAAACTTTAGTTATAACCCCCAAATTAAAATTAAATTGCCAACTCAAATTATCAATGCATTAGCACCTTTAATCTTTGTAGAGAAATAAAAATTGAGGCTCCTGGTAAAAAAAGGGTTGAACTTAACTTTAAAAGGCCAGCCTATTCTTATCAAAGCAATGAGACCGAGAACATAATGAATACTACTTGAAACTGTTAGACCAACAGGATTTCCTAAGTGTCTTTTAACTCCTCTCCTGCTCCCCCACCATCAGTTGCTGAATTCTACCTCTCACCTTTCCCATCCCTTCTCTTCCCTCTACCCCTTTTCAGGTCACCTTCCTATCTCTAGTCACCCTCCACACACTGTTGCTGGATTCATTTGAAAGCAGAGCATCAGCTGAGTCACCTGCTTAAGCACATTAATGGTTCCCAGCTTCCTGTTGAGTCAGTAAGGCTTTATATACCACATAACTCCCCTCTCCTCCACTCTAATGTGTCCCTAAAGTCCTGCTGCATGGGGCCCGCCCTTGCATCCAAACCTGCAGCCTCCTGTGCTCTTTCCCAGGCCTCTCTCCCAACTGAAACTCAACTTAGCCCCATGGCTCACCTCCAACACCACAGATTCACACTGCCTCTCCTGCAGCAGATGGTGCAGGCTCCCAGCACATTACCAGTACCTCTCCTGCACACATAGAGAACTTGGCTCTGTGTGGAAGCTCTCTGTATTTGACTTTTCTCCCCATCAGACCACTGGGTACCTTGAGGACAAGGTTTCTGTTTTTCATCTTCATGTCCATACAGCATCTTTCCCAGTTTAGGTTCTTTAAATACATGTTAAATGGAGTAAAAAAGAGGTGAATTCTTTCAGCTCTAAGTTACAGGAGAGAACAAATTGACTTGTATGTATGACTAAGTAACAGACAATTTTGCTGGATACAGCTGAAGCTACTTAAAGACTTGGAGAGGATCAACTTAAAACTGCATATGCAGAGAAAAGCAGAGCAGAAGGCAGCGGCTTGGGGAAAGGTGCCCTGCCTGGAAACACTGGAAACCAAGGTAGGGTCCTAACATTCAACAGCCAACATGTTTCTCCTAGTCCTTTGTGACTAACTGATTTTCACCTTTGTACAAAATAGGAAATTCTGAAATTTAAAGATTTCTGCTTTCCTTTTAATGCATTACAAGTCTTAACCATGAAGAACAGATAGTACAGATGAAATTCTTGGAACCTGAAATGAAAAGTCAGCATTACAGTCTTCTTGTGGTCACTCATTCCTGAGACAGCTAGTTCTTTTGGGGGCTTAAAGTTCTTGCTGATACAATCAGGGCCCAATCAGGTGAGGCAGGATGCCTGTGGTACCCAGGATAGGCACAAGGTTTGCTACAGAATTGACAAAATGATGTGACCTTTTGACACATGCCAAATAATTTTTCATCTAGACTACTATTTCAAAAGCTTTCCTCAACAAAGGAACACTACTGGCTGTGCTCATGAAAATAACGAGCCATAAAGTAGTGCCACAAAAAAACATGCTGGTGAGACAAACTATAGCCAAATGAGAATTACTACCAGACTAGCAGAAATAACACTGAAAGTCCCAAAGCCTGAGATTTGCATGGCTTTATCTGGGAAGATTACCTTTGAAATCAAATACAATTAATTTCCCAGCAGTAGGGCTCCACTCTGCTAACTAGCATCAGGAAGATAAGATCATAAGATAGACACATGAGAGGTTAAACAAAAACAAGCCCAGTCTTTTGCTCCCCTCACCACAACAACCCAATAAAGTGGTTAGCTTGGATGAATGTCAAATCTTATAGCCCTCAATTATTTCAGACTATAAAAACAAATAAGTAATTTGAGGAGCTGAGAAGACATCTTTGTGTAATTATGATAACAAGATTCTAATCATCAGGACCTAACATATCTAATGCAGCATAAAGACTAACTACTAGAGCTATTAATAGAAAAACCTAGAGCTATTTAAAGTCTGGACAGAAGCAAAGAAGCAAAAAAGATAAGACCCGCTTCTTCAACTGATTCACTTAGTGGATAATCAATTCAGGCTACAGACACATGGTTTGAGCAGAATTCATTTCCCTCCCTTTATTCCATTCTCCTTTCTTATTTTGTTAAATAACATATAACTGTTTTCTCTCTTTCTTTGGAATATGTTTACTTGGAAGCAGCTAAGCAAATGTCCAAGGTGCCCAAGGACCAAATCGAAATTACCTTCTTTTAAAGTCCACTTGATGGAGCCTGTCCTCTTGCTGACAGCATGCAAGCTTCCATCCAGCGTTGACACAAACAATAAGGTTTCAGGCAGTGTCACTGTGCTGGTACTTCCTAAAATCTGCAATGGGATGTAGAAGATTCTCCATGTCAATATGATTCTTTGCCTTGGGCATGTACAATCACAGACCCCTGCCCCGAGTTATCCCTCATGAAATCCTCCATCTCACAGATGGAAAAACTAAGGTTGGAAGGGCCTGCGTTCCCATCAAGAGCACATGTCTAGACAAGAGCTGAATCAGGACTGGGACCAGGTCACCTATCCTATCTCACTGTCAATCCTACCTGCAGAGAAAACGGTTTATGACCTAACATGACAAGGACAAAAATTCTGAAACAATCTGCCGGCAGCGCCCACTGACAGGGAGAGGGACAGTATGCTCAGCTTTCTGACTTCCCTCCCGGGACCAGTTGCCTATTTTACTCTCTAAAACCTGGGTATTTCATAATACTCCATGAATAAAAAAAAAGAATAAAAATAAACACACACACACAACACACACACACACACAACACATACGCATACACTTATGAATAAAAGCGTGACCTCAAACTTCAAACTGTTCCTCACAAGCAAAATACAATTAAATTAGAATGTACCTTTTTCTGCTAAATGTTATTTTAAAAATTCAAAATACTTTTAAAGAAAATATCTAAAGTCTATGAAATTATCTTTCTGATCCACTGCTGGTCATAATAAAAATTACAAATTAGTAAATAATCTTTCTAGGAAATACAAAAGTACTCATACTTCTGGATCTTGTAATATTTCTAGAAATAAAGAAATAATTTCAGATATGCAAAAGCTCTGGGCACAATGATATTCATTACATCCTATTTACATATAACAACAACAACAACAACCCCAGAAAGAACAAAATTTCTAGTATCTAAAAGGCTAAAATAAATAAGGATACATAAACTGAATAAAATGTTACATAAGCATTAACACAAAACTTTGAAAAATCTACAATACAGAAAAATTCTTATACATGTTATCCAGTAAAAATTTTAGAATCCAAAGTGTGATGTACACAGTGGTCATAATTATACTGGACAGATTTTTGTCTGCCTGCCTTTGCTAGGAACTGGACCCTCACCCATGGTATCCACAGGTGCAGTCATGCGTGCATGCTAGCAAGATTTCCTAGGGACCCACTTAGCAATGCAACCCTTGTAATAAGATTTTCCCTTCCTTTGTGACTATGCTATTCTACAAATTAGCTGGTTCCTGTGAGGGGGTCTTGAATCAAAAACAGGACAAACCAATTTGTTTATACTGAAACCATTTGAATTTTGTCATAAATGCTATTTTTAAAATATTGGACTATGGCTGACTTTTAGCATTAAACACAAAAGTTCTGGTGGGTTGCTTGTGCATGAGAGCCTGATTCCAGAATGCCTTGTCTCTCTCATTAAGAACCAGGATGAAGCCTAGTTAATCCTTTAAAAATTTAGGCCCGGATGGCACTCTCCAGAGTAGGCTGAATTGGGGGGTCAAACACTCCAGTCTTTGAATTCCTTTTCCATGGGGGAGACCCACTAGTGAAGGGGGGGATGGGGTGTTAAAACTGCTGCCAGAACCTTGCTCTTTCCATCTATCTCTTGGGAGTGCCTGGAGGGGGGAAAAGTTCAGCCCTTTGCTTAATCCCAGGCCACGCCCACTCCCTGGAGTAGGAGGAACAACAGCAAACTTTACTGCTGCCTGCTGGGTCCATTCTCTGTGCAAGGTCTAGAGCCTCAGGAAGAGGAGTCTGCTTTTAATTCTACCTGTGGAACCAGGAAACTAGTCTCAGATCTGAAATGGATGGGAAAACAGGAATCTCAAAGGTAATGTCTGCCCTATCTGAGGATCCAAAGGACACTGTGTTAGGAATGGTTAAAATCACTTTAGCCCAGAAGGTAATAAGCCACATCTGGACCTGACATGAGGAAGCTGCATGGTCCAGAGCACCAGGCTGTTGCTAAATGAGATAGCGCTATCTCCCAGAGAAGAGAGTGTGTTTGCAGCTTGCTGTTGGATGTACAGATCAGTTTAGCAGGAGCAGTTCCAAGGCTGAATAAATGACAAGGTAGATGTATGCACACCTGAGGGCCAAGATGTGGACCCTTCCACCTACTGGTCAAATAGTGACCACAGGAATAACCATTTGTATAACAAGTCTTGGAATCTAAGAACTGAGTTGGAATCTCTGGGTGGCTGAAGTAGAAAGAAAACTTGGGAGAGTTCTATGAACACGTTCTCTGCCATGTGGTAAAAGCTGGATGATAGGAAGAGAAACAAAAGGAAGGCTAAGGAGAAACATGGCTCACAGATTGAGACAGAATGCCTGACTCTTCCCTGGGATTCAGAGACACCCCAGTCCTAAGAGTAAATTTCCCTCTTTGCTTAAGCTTGTTGGAATCAGGCTTCTGTCACCTGCAACTGAAATAGTCCATGCCTCGGACAATCCTATTTTTAAAAATATAAACATAAAAAAAGATGAAGAAAATATTGCAAAATTACAGCAATAGTACTTTTTCTTCTCTGACTTTTCAATAATATGATACCTTTTACATTGAATCTTTTATGAAGCAAAATGGAGATGTACAAATTAGGAGGTGTCAGAAAAGCTACAATTTGAAGAAGCTTCAGCAAGCACCTGAGTTCTAGACAAAGTGCTTTCTATCTCAGGACATTAGGCAACTTGACCACCCTCGATCATCAATACCAACCAGGAAGGGACCAAAACTTGGAAACACTGAGGTCTCCTAATCAGATCATATACATCTAAGAGCAAGAGTTTGATGTTACTATTAAAACTTACAGTGTAACAATAATAAACTAAATGTTCCCAAATACATCTTTTCACATAATTAATATTTAAAAGGGTCAATATTCACTAAAACATATCAATGTTACTTCGCTATGAGTGGAGACAAAAGCCATCTGCCTTGTCTGAGCATATTAGAAACTACAGGAAGAAAAACTGTTTATGGTTGGCTGGTGAATCGAAATATAATACTAATCACACAACTAATGTAGTCTTCTAAAAGTCTCGAAAACACAAGGGTTAGAGAAAAGTTGAATTTAGCAACTGAGAGCTCTGATAGTTACTGACAATATCCACAGTAATCTCATAACTGGAAGGTTCTTCTCGTCTAAAGTTTTCAACATTTCAAAGCAGGATGCCTGGGAGCCACGCTCCAAAGGCAAGTAAAAATTACACATTTTCTGGCTCTTTCCCCCATAGCATTTTTTGAAGCATGAAAATGCCTGCTTTCAAATATAATTGCTATAACTAAAGAATTAAATATGCTTCTAGATGCCTTTTGTGATTCTGAACACAACTTAGAACTACTTATACCTGAACATTGAAAAACACTGCTTCACGATAATAAACTTGTCCATTACCTTTGCCCAGCCGGTTCAGTCTTCAGTGCTCTTTTCTCTAGAACAGATGAAATAGCAACAGGCCCTACGGCTATACATGCTAGTTTCCAGAGAGCCTGAAAATAGAAAGAAAAGGCCAATTCTACAGATCTGTTTCACACTGACTATCTGGAATATGACTCGTGTTTAAAAGTAGTAGAATATATACACCTAGCTTTGACAGTGACTTTTAGGAAGTACTCAATAGTATGTAGTCTAGTCTACCTTAAAACTAAACATCCATTAGCTAATTGGTATAGATATCAGGCTCTGTTTACATAGTCCTTCTCATACAAGGTGACTGGAGATCATTCTGGAAAGGCTGAGCCTGAGGACTGAGAAGCTCTGCTACTGGAGGCAGATGATTCTTGGGAAAGAGCTCCTGGTAAAACTAGCAGATTTCACTTAAAGGGATTGAGTGACAGAAGGGTACTTTCTGCAGCTCTGCTTAGCAAGGATTTCAACAAGGCCCCTCGCCTCCACATAAACAAAAGCAAAGCCCAATGTTCTGATTATAAAACAATTTTCCCCAAAAGTCCAGCAGCTTCAATGAGGCACCACCTCCTTGGTACCACAGAGATACAAAAGTAACTCTCTACTTCCAATGCAGAGATAAGTGAAAGGTAAGTCACCAACAATTTAATTTTTCTCCATATTCTGAACTCAGCTCACTTTTAGTTCCTTCTGCATTAATTATTTTATGATTCAATAAGGAAAAACTATTTTCTAAAATGATCCCTGAGCCAGGTACCGTGAGTGGTGCATGCCTGTAATCCCAGAAAGCTGGTGAAGGAGGATTGTAAATTCAAAGCTAGCCTCAGCAACTTAATGAGACCCTGTCTCAAAATAAAAAATAAAAAGAGCTGAGAATGTGACTTAGTGGTACAGTGCCCCTGAATTCAATCCCCCAGGTCCAAAACAAACAAACAAAATCTAAAAAATAAAATACCCTCTGGAATAATTTTGTTTAGAAAAAATTTTCAGTGAAGAGAATTATGGACCCAAGGGACAGGTAACTGTTTAAACAGCACGAAAACAAATGGAATAGCCTCTAACAAAAACCTACCAATTTCTAAGCCAATATCTGGGACCATTCAGGCAAGAAAGTAGTTCACCAGTGGCTGAAGAACAGCCAGCAAAGACCCATTGGCTTGGCTTTGAAGGTCATGCCTATTACTAAAGTTGCCACTTTCCCTCAGCGCCCCCCCCCCCAATGAGCACAGCAGGAGGCATTGAGGAAGCTCCTCTGAGATTCAGAACACAGGACTGCTGAAGGTTTCTCATCCGGGTTTCAGAAATGCTGCACTTTCTAAAGAAATAAAATTCACAAAGTGCAGACACATTTTAAAAACTAGTTTCTAGGTTAGGTGACTACCTAATAACAAAGGTCAGAAATAAGGTTAATGCAACCATCTCTAAATCAGTGGGAAGAGGCAGTTTCATGCACACACATGCCTCATACCTGTAGTTTTACAAAGCGATTTATACTCCATGAGGATTGTAATCTCTGTCCCATTTACAAAACTGGAGCTTAATAACAGGACTGTAATCTCTGTTCCACTTCCAAAACACCTTCAAAAAAAGATATACACACATATACGCAGAAGCCCTGCGACTGTTCTCAGGCAGCAATGCCAATTGATGAAGTCTAAATGTCCATCTCTAAGAGCTAAATTCATATGGCTCTATCATGGTGCTGGTTTAGTGGGGTGAGTAGAGTTAAAACAAATTTTTTTTTCTATGAATCTTCTCCCCTTCTCACTTCCATCACTATAGACTATAGTATTTATAAAGTTAGAATATAATAACCTGGTTAATAACAATTATTTTTTTTCTTTTAGGAGTATCATATCAACTGCTAGGATTTGTTCAGAGTCTGATTTTCCCTGGTGTGTTGTTTGTGCTGTTGTTGTTAACTAATATTCCTGTTATATTGCATAATCCTAACTTCCATTTTATTTAAAGTTAAGAAAACATTCCTTCAAATTAAAAATACCAATAGTTGTATAATGTGGCATGTGTCTCCAATGGGATATTATACAATATCATGTGTACCTAGATTCCCAGAACCCACACCTGCCATCAACAACCAGGCTGCCTTCTGCAGTGAAGAGGCTCCTTGCCAGGACTCACATCTACTGGATGGCTGGTCTCTGAGGTAAAGCCAAGGCAAACTGACTTAAGGATTGATTCACTTGGGGTGGCCAGTCGATATACATCACAGCATTACAGATTAGACTTGAAATAGGCAAGTAAGGGAAGCATTACAAAAGAAAGACTTCCAAGGTATTTTTGTTTTGCTACCAGTTAAGGCACATGAAATCTTGAGAACAATTAAAGCTGTGTGTTGCCAAATGCAAAATAATAAATTTCAAGTAAAATTAGAATGTGCTAAAGAATCAGAGCTTATAATTATTAACTATCAATAATGCTTGAAGTTGGGAAAGGTATTCTCCAAAGGGAGTCATGCTTATGGCCAAAGGACCTAAAAACGGAGACAAGACAAGACTGCAAGTGCCCATCTGTAGACACAGCAAGGGTGGATGGTTCTGATGGAGAACAAAGCAGAGGCTGGTAACAGGTAGCGGCAAGTAGACTAAATTATTCAGCTAGCTCTAACTGGTTAAGGCCACAGGATGGATCAGCTGATTTTAAGAAATATCAGAAAGATGCTTTCTAGTGTGCAATAACAGGATTGCAGTCTTGCAATCCTCTTCAAAAAAAAAATTATACACACACACACACACACACACAAACAAACACACACAAAAACTTGGGCAGTAATGTCAATCCAGTAGGAAGTACTTCAAAATAGTGTTTTATAACAAAGACTCTTGGCAGGCATTATGTGATATTTTAAAAAAGGAATATCTGTGTCTACCATTCTATTTGTAACAACATTGTCTACTTCAGACTATAATCGCAAAGCCAGACTATTGCTGATTCTGGTTGCTCTACAAAAGTACCCAGCAGAGTACTGTCATTCTAATGCCATTTGATCCCATGGCAGGAGACTGGGTCTGATGAGGGCCAAAAAACTATTAAGAATTCAACAAAGGCCTACCTTTGAAGGTATCTTTTTTTTTTTTTTTTCCACTTGGTGAGGTGGCTCACTATGTTGCCCTAGACTGGACTTTATTTATTTATTTATTTTTTTAGAGTGAGAGAGGGAGGGAGGGGGAGAGAGAGAGAGAGAGAGAGAGAGAGAGAATTTTTAATATTTATTTTTTAGTTTTCAGCGGACACAACATCTTTGTTTGTATGTGGTGCTGAGGATCGAACCCAGGCCGCATGCATGCCAGGCGAGCGCGCTACCACTTGAGCCATCCCCAGCCCTTATTTTTTTTTTTTAATATTTATTTATTTTTTTTTTAGTTTTTGGTGGACACAACATCTTTGTTTGTATGTGGTGCTGAGGATCGAACCCAGGCTGCACGCATGCCAGGCGAGCGTGCTACCGCTTGAGCCACATCCCCAACCTAGACTGGTCTTTAATTCTAGGGTGCAAGTGACTCTCCTGCCTCAGCCTCCCAAGTGCTGGAACTATAGGCATGTGCTACAGACCCTGGTTTTTAAAGTATTTTAAGTAAAGGCCTGATTAGACAGATAAAAAATTTTCTTTATTCTAATCAAGCCCTGGTCCCCAAACCCCATCTCATTTATACATCTGATTGAAAAACAAAACACTCATCTCTACATATGGAGACTTCTATAAAGCCACCTGTGCACAGTGATATGGAAATCTCACAGCTTTCAGTCTCCTATCTACTGAAATGGAATAAAGACTCAGAACAAAAATAAAACATAGGTGATGGTAAGAGACTCTTTTACTTTAATTATCGTTTTAAGGATTCCAGACCACTCCTAAATCATTCCAAATTCTGTTATACTTTGTTTACCTATGTTCAGGTCAGTAATAATCCATCAACCATACAGTTCCTTCTAACCAGTCTGTCGGCTGTTATATTTCCTGATACTATGTCAATAAAGGTAACCATGACATTTGTTTTGGATGGGAGTCAAGTGTCTATCTGGGATGCAGTAAAGGGCAAGGCCTAAACGAACAGTACTGTGTGGTTTCTAAACTAAGCAGCAGGGAGAGTTAAATTAGTATTTGTGGTAATTCTGGGGTGTGGTGTAATTAACCACTACCCAAGACAGTTAGAATTCTTTGGCTCAAGCTACTCCTCCTCTTTAATGGAACTGATAAAAGGTACTTCACAAGTCCACTTTATTCCTGAGCATAAAGGTATGATAATTTCACAACAGGTTAATGTATTTCCCCCAAAAACCGGTTTTGGGGCCCTAGGCTAAATGTCTAAGTTCAGTGGATTGAAGTTTTATTTGTCTTCATGGTCCCTCTGCCACCATGGGAGGAAGACAGACACCTGGGCAAGAAAGGTGCTCCAGGAAATCCTTTATTATACCATGGTCAAGGAAAGCCCTGTTCTTCCTGTAGTATCAAATCTTTAAGGTCCCCAAGGATCCTTGGGGAGCTGGACCAAATCCTGCATTTATAGATAAGAAAACTAAAACCCAAAGTGACATAATCATTTATCAGCTGAGCTTAGAATGCAGGTACTGCCACTATTTTTTGTTATCTTCACTAAAGAGAAATAACTACAACTTAGATCTAGTAACAACTGAGAAACCTACTAGGCTCACTTACCTTGTTGGAGAAGCATCCTAACAAACTTAATTAATAAAGGGCTGACTCAGGCTGTAAATTCATAAGGCCGTCACTGACTTCCAAAAAGCCAAACTTGATCCATTTTAGTATGACTCCTCATGTGTAGTTAAACTGTTTTTGAGAAATCCTTATGTGATGTGATCAATGCATAATATATGCAGGTGTGGAAATGTTACAGTGAGGGGCAAGGGTTGTAGCTCAGCGGTAGAGCGCTTGCCTAGCATGTGTGAGGCACTGGGTTCGATCCCCCCAAAAAATAAACAAATAAAGTAAGAGTATTGTATCCATCTACAACTAAAAAAAATTTTTTTAATGTTATAGTGATCCTCATTAATTAGTACAATTAATATATCTTTAAAATGTACATGAAGTAGATAATATCATACCTACAAAGCAGAAGAAGAAATCATTGTCCTCATATGGAAACCCAAGGGAAAGTCTCAATTAGATACTAAAATTCTCAAGGCACGGGCGGTGGCACACACCTGTAATCCCAGCGGCTTGAGAGGCTGAGGCAGGAGGATTGTGATTTCAAAGCCAGCCTCAGCAAAATCAGGGCACTAAGCAACTCAGTGAGACTCTGTCTCTAAATAAAATACAAAATAGGGTTGGGGATGTGGCTCAGTGGTTGAGTGCCCCTGAGTTCAATCCCTGGTACCCGCCTCTCAAAAAAAAAAAAAAAAAAATACCCGAATTCTTAGTCCTGATAATAGCAATTGATCTGAAACTGTCAATTTTACTTTTTATATTTTGGCTAGAGATTTCTTTGAAGGGAGTAGAAAGGGAAGGGGTCAAGTAGAAAGTGGGTAAGTACTCTAGTTAAATAAAAATTACATACAAACAACTGTATTTATGTTATAATTGCCACCTACACTTGCCAGATGTTGCCAAACTTTACAAGTTAAATATCAGCAAATACATCTCTAGTAGAGATACTTGGCCAGACTGACTTCCCCAGCCAAAACCCCCATGGTTTGAAATATACAGAGGATTACCCACTTCTCTACCAAGTCCACCATACTCCCTTTTTCCAATTATCTGGATGGACATATATAAGTCCATATGGCTCCACACAACGCAGATCAAACAGCAGGGCTGTTTACCACTTCTGGAGTATGTAATTTCCAAGATGAAAAGGGCTGAAGAGATGGCCTTACCAAACCTCTCATTTCACAAGAGGGGAAATCAAGGCCCAGAGAGGCGAAGTGACTTGCCCAAGGCAACACAGTTAACATAGGCACAGAGCTGGCTCAAGGTCTCTGCATCCCCATCTGATCTTTTGCCCAGTGCACCACACTGTAATTTCACTACTTTAAATCATGGTTCTCTGAGAGTTATAAGTGTAAATTATTTCAAGCCTGAAGCTCCCCTTTGAATCCTGCTAGAGTAGATGAAGATCAGCACTCTGCTCTGATATGAGGGTTGGATCTTTTAGATGAGACCAAAACGTAATTTATAGATTCTCTAAAGACATCCAATATACCGAACAACACTGCAAATTATACAGGGTGTGGTCTTTAAAAAATTATCCAGATGAAAATTGAGATCCCACTAAGTGGGTGGGAATAACACCACAAAAAGTCACAGCCTTAACCACCATAAAAAAAATTCCTGGGCTGGGGCTGTAGCTCAGTGGTAGAGCACTCATCTAGCAGTGAGGCACTGGGTTCAATCCTCAGCATCACATAAAAATAAATAAAATAAAAGCTGCTCTCCATCTACAACTACAAAAATTTTTTAACTAAAAATTCCTACAATACATATCCATCTAAGCCCACTTCTTTAAATTTTTAGAATTTTATTTTTTGATATAAAAATTATATTGGGGCTGGGGATGTGGCTCAAGCGGTAGCGTGCTCGCCTGGCATGCGTGCGGCCCGGGTTCAATCCTCTGCACCACATACAAACAAAGATGTTATGTCCGCCGAGAACTAAAAAATAAATATTAAAAAAAAAAAATTATATATGCTTATCGTATACAACATGATGTTTTCTTGTTTTACAATATTGGGGATTAAACCAGGAGCCTTCTACCTCTGAGTACATCCCCAACCCTTTCTTTTTAAGTCTTATTTTGAGACAGGATCTTCCTAAATTGCTGAGGCTGTCTAAAACTTGTGATCCTCCTGTCTCAGACTCCAAGTAACCAGGATTACAGATGTATGCCACCACACCCAGTGATGCAGGCTTTTCCCCCCGCCCCCCTATTTCTTTTTGGCAGTACGCGGATTAAACTCAGGGGCTCATACATGCTAGGCAAATGCTCTACCATTAAGCTACCTCCTCAACCCAACACGATGTTGTATGTATATACCATGAAGTGGCTAAATCAAACAAATGAACAAATTACCTCACATATTTATCTTTGTGTGTGTATGTGGTGAGAACATTTAAATCTACTTTCAGCAATTTTCAAGTACGTAACAAATTTTTTTAACTACAATCACCATGTTGTAAATAGATCTCTTAAATGGCCCAGTTCTAATGATCTTAAAAGATGCTCTGTCATAAAGATGATGATGCAGTCACTGTCACGAGTTAACATGATTCTGTTAACATCAGTGCCAAGGAAATGCACACCACTGATTAGCACAGGGGAACCCCTTTGAATAGCAAGGACCATCTTAATGACCATAAACTGATGGGCCTCACAATGTAAGCTATGACTACTAGAAGGAATAGGACACTCATTAAAAAAAAGGATACTTAGTGACTTTTCCATGTGAAAAAAAAATCTTAAGTCATCACATTTCTATAATTTCAGCACATATATTTCTTTTTCTAGGCTCATTGAAGAGGTAGTCTTTGTACAAGTCTCATATATTTGGACAGAGATAGGAAAGCATAAGAAACTGCTTGGAAGACTTGTGTTGGTACAACCAAACCCACAGAGCTGTGGCTTGCAAATGGAGAAACAGACACAAAGCAATAGGAACTGGCCAGGAGGGAACACTGCTTCTCTCTCCAGCTTATCAAGTGGTTGGCAGGAAACAGAAGCAGGAGAGAATTACCAACAAGGAGATAGCAAACCTTTGGGCTTAAGGAAGAGGATTTTCTATATACATCAAAGTACAAAATTTCTTTCTGAAAAAGGGAAAATGGCTCCCAGATCAGGGATAGGGAGGGGACATGTTTTATAGGACATAATCTCTTATCAATAGGCTCAAATTTCCCAGGAATCTCTATCCTTAATGTCACCATCCTGGTCAGGTTCTGCCTACTCTGGAGGTCATCCAAACTTACTGCCAACTTCTCTGAGTCCAGAAAGTAGATTACATGGGTATGTGGACCATGGGATAAGGTGGCTAAGCTTCCAAATTCATTTTTTCTTTTGAAACTAAAGAATAGCAACATTCTCTAAATGCTAGGGAAGCAAAATAAACATTAAGAATTTCAAAGGTAAAAGTTATATAAATAGTAAGGAAGATCACTTAATAAAAGAATTGGTAGTAGCCAAAGATATCATTAGAAAATAAACAAAACTCAAAAACCTGATCATCCACTCTGTCTCAAATCTCAGTTGCTCCTCATCCCTTACCCTCACGGGCAACAGTATACAGACAGTGCTGACAGAGACAAGAGAGAACGATCAAGGAAAGGTTGGAAGAGTTTGCCTTGTGGTGTTTAAGAAGGAAGAATGTAACTGCTGAAAAGATTTTCACGAAATATCACTGCATTTTAATTTCTGGAATTGTATGTTAATCATTTGAAACCTTATGTGGCACATCATTTTCCGATGACACTAAACAACTGGACAAGTATTTGTTCAGTTCAATATAGTGCCTGGGCAATATGACATGGTTTTTAGAAGACAGATTCTGGAGCCAGATTACCTTGGGCAGTCACTGACTCATTTGTGCCTTAGTTTTCTCATTCATAAAATGGGAATTGTAATAAAATCTACTTATAAGGGTTGTTGGGATATTTAAGTGAAATAATATGTTCTTAGAACAGTGCCTGGAAATACAGTGAGTGCCACATTAGTGAGTTATTATCGTTATTAATTATAATTATTACTGTGTGAGACACTACAATCTAATCACAGCAAAGAAGATCTGATCCCTGCCCTCATAGAGAGTATTGTCTATCTAACAAGGGGCCACAGAAGTCAAATAATCATGCAAATAACCAACTGCTCTAAGTGCTTGGAAAGCGACCCACAGGGAACCATGAGAACATAACAGAGGATGATCTGGTTTTGTGATGTGTGTGGTGGTGCTGGTGGGATTACAGTGTCAAAGGTTTCCTTGAAGGAGTAACATGTGAATTAAGACCTACAGCAGGGCTGGGGCTGGGGCTCAGCGGTAGAGCACTTGCCTAGCAAGTGCAAGGCCCTGGGTTAGATCCTCAGCACCACATAAAAATAAATAAATAAAATAAAAGTATTGTATCCAACTACAACTAAAAAAAATTTTTTTTTTCTTAAACGATCTACAGGAAAGGGGAAAGGAAAGGAAGAATTCCCTAAGCAGAGGGCATGACTTGTGCAAAGGCCCTGAGATTAAAGATAATTTCTTGTTTTTCAGGATATAAAGAACCAGAGTGGCTGGAGAAAAAAAACAGAAGGGGTAACAGGTAAGGTGGGGCTGGGGAGTAGGCAAAAGCCCAGGGGTGCACTAACACAGGGTGGGCCACCAAAACCTGAATTTCCTTTATGTGTCTGATTTGTTGCCTATGTGGCCCACAGAAAGGGCAGGAAGGTGTGTGGCTCTGGAGGGAAAACCCCAGCTCCACTAAGGTGAAGCCTGGAGACATCAACCGCACACAATTTGTGTGCACACCCCAGCTGTCTTCCCTACTTGTAATTTAATATTTACTTTAGACTAATATTGCTTAACCGGCTTATAGCTGAATATGAGGGTAACACACCAAAACTTCATGGAAATGTTTAAATGCAGCCTTCATGACAACCCTGATACAATTTATTTATTTATTTATTTATTTATTTATATTTTTTGTAGTTTTCTTATCTGAAAGTCTGGCCAATCATCTGATATAAGATCAGAAAGTACCCCCTGAAGGCCAACGTGTTAAACCTCTCCTCTCTTCTTTTTGGTTTTGTACTGGGGATTGAACCTAGGGGTGCTTAATCACTGAGCCACATTCCCCAGCCCTTTTAATTTTTTTGAGACAGGGTCTCACCAAGTTGCTTAGGGCCTTGCTGAATTGCTGAGGCCGGCTTTGAACTTGTGATCCTCCTGTCTCAGCCTCCCAAGTTGATGGAATTACAGGCGTGCACCATCATGCCCAGCTCTTTCCTGTCATGTCAGGGTTATTTGAGTAGGTAGAAATCATGGGGATGCTAACCTCATAGGATGAGGTTAAGTCCCTGAATCATGGTCTCACATTACTCAAGCAGGTAGTAAGGACTTGAAGAACTTAACAGTATTGCCCAGGCACTCCCTGCTTCGCCTGTCTTCCTGCTGGCTGACTCCTTTAGTTTCTAACTCTTGCTAGTTCACTTATTTCCACCCCACCCTCAGACTCTCTCTATTATCCTACATATATATAAAGGGTCCTGGTATGTAGGAGGCACTGGAGCACCAACGCCAACACAACCCCTGCCTTCAAGGAGCTGGACCACCCAGCAGAGGAACTGTGGAAGGCAAGGAAAAAGACTTTAGGTCCTTCATGTTTCCTGACAGCTGAGTTGGCAGCATCCCCAAGCCCTGCCTGGGGCAATCCCTAAGCTTCTGAGCCACACTACCCTGCTTGGCCAAGCCATCTCACTCTTCAGCCTACCCTGTGTCTACACGACTCTAAACCTGTTGATTATCTCCTTGAAATTCCAGGTTCAAAAAACCAAAGTTCCTTGAATTATCCCCATGAATTTGGCACATACTTAATAGATTTTTATGGGGGGTTGGGGGGGATGAAGCTGAAAGAAGGTGACGTGGGGCACACATGTGTGTGTTCTGGTTTGGGCTCTGGGCTAGTCATTAGACTTATCCAGGGATCAGTTTCAGGTTCTATGAGTGAAGAAGACAGAGCTGGATGAAACTTTTTAGTTCTGAAGCACAATCATCCTGACTTACCTTGGCTTCATCTCTCTTCAGGATTTGCTGTAGATTCTTCCAGCCCAAACCAATCAAAACGTACCCCAAATCCACTGAGACAGTTTAAAAGTCTTGTTGTTGATGCCTCTGAACACAAGTTATTCCCAATCCTGATCTTGCAACATCATGATGTCTCCACTTATCTCATAATGTTGCAACACAAGATACTAGTAATAATCTGATTCACTTTAAGGTTCAGGGTGGGTTAAATAAATACCACAGAAATCGGCTAATATTATATGGGACCAGAAGATTGACTTTCAGCTACACATACATGCTATAGACGCTAATATCACCATCACCTACACTGAAAGGGAGACCCCTATTCCTCTCCAAGCCACAGATCAGATAAGTGACTGAACTTTACTAGGCACAGAAAACCCCAGAGATTTCTAAGTATAAACCATCAGATCAAGATGACTTAGGGTTTGTTTCAGAAGCAACTGTGGTCTGGTTCCCAGTCAGTTGAGTACCAAAACTATAGATAGACTTCTTCTCAATATCTATGTGTAAAGGAAACCATTTTCTTCTTTGCAAAACCAGACCAGGGCAAGTAGAAAATGAACCCTACCAGAATGACATGATAAAAATCACTGGCTTGTTCAGAGCAAGTAGTATGTTTTATATCAGAGACACCTCAAATCTGACCTACAATTTTCTTACAGTATTTCAATTGATCTGGAAATGATACAAATACTTCTGTAATGGAAAAATTTAATTTCGTTTGATGTAAAATACATACACACACACACACACACACACACACGTATTTGGGAGAAGAGCCATCATAAAAATCAAAGAGTCGTTGGCTCTGTTCCCTGAGTTGAGGGATGTTCCGAGGTTTCCCTGACATAATTTTAAATGTTTTCTTGTCAAGTTATAAAATTCGACAACAGTCACACTCAATGTCTCAAATTTGTTCAAGGATTTTCAACTTGTGAGTTGTTGACACCAGTCCTCTAGAAGATTAGAGGAGAACAAACCAGAGTGCAGACCTGTACGTTAACCCCAACACTAAGTGGCACGATGCTCCCTGGAGTGCAGGAGTCTATCTGTAACTGCACAGTGGTCAGGAAAGGCCCACACTTCTGGAAGCCTTACAGGACAGGTGGGCTGTATCTGATGAAACTACACAATTGTGGCGACTTGCCACGCCCCATCTCTCTTGTTCTATGTTTTTTGTGCCCCCCCCAACCCTGCCACAAAAATTTCTCACATTCTTTATAATTTATATATTTACATGTTATTATTCCTTGCCTGTCTCTACCACGTAGATATAAGTGTCGTGAGGGCTGGGGTGACAGTGTTTTAGTTCATTAATGTGTATCAGTGCTTGACACATAATATGTGTGTTATGGTTTAGATATGAGGTGTCTCCCAAAAGCTCATGTGTGAGAAAATGCAAGAATTTTCAGAGGTCTAACTTATGTGTGGATGGATTAAACCACTGACACAGATTAACTGGTGGTAACTGTAGGCAAGTAGGGTGTGACTGGAAGAGGTTAGATCACTGGGGGTGTGCCTTTGGGGTTTATTTTTTGTCCTTGGTAAGTGGAGTACTCTCTCTACTTCCTGGCTGTCATGTCCTGAGCTGCTTTCCTCCACCACGCCTTTCCTCCATGATTCTGTCTCATCTTGGGCCCAGAGCCATCAACTGAACCTCTGAAACTGCGAGCCAAAAAAGTTTTTCCTCTTTTATTCTTTCCTTCCTCCCTCCCTCCCTCCCTCCCTCCCTTCCTTCCTCCCCCCCCCCCCTTTTGGTACCAGGAATTGACCCTAGAGGTGCTTAATTACTGAGACACATCCCTAGCCCTTTTTATTTTTTTAATTATTTTTTATATGTATGAAACCTTTATTTTATTTATATGTGGTGCTGAGGATCGAACCCAGTGCCTCACACATGCTAGGCGAGCGCTCTACCACTGAGCCACAGCCTCAGCCCCCCACCTTTTTATTTTTTATTTTGAGACAAGGTCTCACTAAATTGCTTAGAGCCTTGCTAAGTTTTGCTAGGCTGGCTTTGAACTTACCATCCTCCTGCCTCAGCCTTAGCTGGGACTACAGGCATGTGCCACACCAGCTGTCTATTTGTTTTTGTTGGGTCTTTTGATCAAAGTAATGCAAAGCCAGGGCTAGGGATATAACTCGTTGTTAGAGTGCTTGCCTCACATGCACAAGGCATTGGGTTCAATCCTCAGCACCACACACACACACATACACACACACACACACACACACACACACAGAGTAATGCAAAGCTGACTAAACAACATACTTTCAAATATTGGTGAGTTTGTGCCCAACCAGGGACAACAACAACAAAAAAAAAATCAGTGAATAAACAAATGGACAAACAGATGGAATAAAGAGATGAAGTTCACCACATTCAGGAGCTTGGGTCAAAACAAAGAGGTCAAAACAAAGCAGCCCTCCCATCTTCCATTTCCCTAGGTGAGAATGTGACATTGGGCCAAAAAGAAGGTGGCTTGCGACTGTTCATTTTAATGTAACTGGTGTCTCTAATTTAAGAAGACATTTGGAAATGGGCCCACCAAAGAGATTTTTCTGGTTCCATTGCCTTGCTTTACACATGGGGCAGGGGTGGTTCATTGCCCAAAGTCTCATAGCTAGCTAATAGAGAACCCTCACCTCCCACTCCCCATCACTGGGAGAATACATTGTCACTGTGTGGGTCAAAATGTGTATGGAAACCAGTGACTGCCATAAATTACATTTTAAAACAGCTAAAACAGTCAACCATGCCAACCTGCCTACTGAAGGGGTGAAGAACTGGATCTGCCAGCTGGGACTTCTTTTCCATAAAGTTCAACCAGAAATCATCCCACGTGGGAGTCTATATAGACACCTAGCCGGTTCCAAGCATGTTTTAAGAGTGACCTTCAATTCTACTAACACTGCTTTAGATTTGATTTACCAAGTCAACGTGATACTTAGGAATGAGTTTCCTCTTATTGTTAATCCAACAAATAGGATTCTTTGGGTAGCAATCAAGATTAGTCCAATTACTTAAAACAACCAATTGGTCATTTTCCACTTTCGCAGTCAGCCCTGTCAGCTCTGTCCCAGGACAGAAACTGTTTGGAGCAGCTGTCATCCAGGTGGTGCATCCACCTTCTAGCTCTCCCCTGAAAAGGAGAAGGCCTGGCACCAACTTAGCTTCCTACCACTTACCATCCATGCACATCCTGGTAGCAAAGTTCCTTTTTTTTTTTTTCAATTTGTTTGTTTATTTACTTACTTAAATTAGGTATATATGTCAGCAAAATTCATTTTGATTCATTGTACACAAATGCAGCACAACTTTCCATTTCTCTGGTTGTACATGATGTAGAGTCACACCCTATGTGAAGTCTTACATGTACCTAGGGTAATGATGTTCATCTCATTCTACCATCTTTCCCCATGCACCCTCCCCACACTCCCTCCTTTGCCCAATCAAAGTTCCTCCATTTTTCCCATATCCTCCCCACTCCCCGTTTTAGATCAGCATTTACTTATCAGAGAGAACATTCAGCCTTTGGTTTTTTGGGATTGGCTTATTTCACTTAGCATGGTATTCTCCAACTCTATCCATTTACCTGCAAATGCCATGATTTTATTCTCTTTTAATGCTGAGTAATATTCCATTGTGTATATATACCACAGTTTCTTTATCCATTCATCTATTGAAGATCTCCTATGCTCTCAGATAGGCAAAATTAATATTATCAAAATGGCCATACTACCCAAAGCACTATACAGATTAAATGCAATTCCAATTAAAATCCCAACATCATTCTTTATAGAAATAGAAAAACCAATCAAGAAATTCATTTGGAAAAATAAGAGACCCAAAATAGCCAAAGCAATCCTTGACAAGAAGAGTAAAACAGGAGGCATCACAATACCAGACCCTAAACGATACTTCAAAGCTATAGTAACAAAAACAGCATGGTATTGACACCAAAATAGACTTTTAGACCAATGGTACAAAATAGAAAACACAAAGACAAACCCCCATAAATACAGTTGTCTCATATTAGACAAAGGCACCAAAAACATACATTGGAGAAAGACAGCCTCTTCAACAAATGGTGCTGGTAGAATTGGAAATCCATGTGCGGCAAGATGAAAATAAACCCCTATCTCTCACCATGGACAAAACTCAACTCAAAGTGGATCAAGAACCTAGGAATTAATCCAGGGACCCTGCGTCTAACAGAGGAAAAAGTAGGCCCAAATATTTATTGTGTTGGATTAGGGTCCAACTTCCTTAACAAGACTCCTAAAGTGCAAGAAATAAAATCAAGAATTAATAAATGGGATAGATTCCAACTAAAAAGCTTCTTCTCAGCAAAAGAAACAATCAATGAGGTGAACAGAGAGCCTACATTTTGGTAGTAAATTTTTGCTACACACACATCAGATAGAGCACTAATCTCCAGGATATTCAAAGAACTCAAAAAAACTTAACACTGAAAAAACAAACAACCCAATCAATAATAAGGAGCTTAACAGACACTTCTCAGAAGAAGATATACATTCAATCAACAAATATATAAAAAATATTCGGGGCTGGGGATGTGGCTCAAGCGGTAGCGCGCTCGCCTGGCATGTGTGCGGCCCGGGTTCAATCCTCAGCACCACATACAAACAAAGATGTTGTGTCTGATGAAAACAAAAAAAAAAAAAAAATAAATATTTTTTTAAAATTTTTTTTTAAATATTCATCATCTCTAGTAATTAGAACAATGCAAATCAAAACTAAGATTTCATCTCACTTCAGTCAGAATGGCAGTTATCAGGAATACAGACAACAATAAACGTTGGTGAGGATGAGGGGAAAAGGCACACTCATACATTGCTAGTGGGACTGCAAATTGGTGCAACCAATCTGGAAAGCAGTATGGAAATTTCTTAGAAAACTTGAAATGGAACCACCATTTGACCTAGCTATCCCACTCCTCAGTCTATACCCAAAGGACTTAAAATCAGCATATATAGTAACAGCCACATCAATGTTTATAGCAGCTCAATTCACAATAGCTAAGCTGTGGAAGCAAAGTTCCTTTTTAAAATTTTTTTAGAAGCATAATAATTGTATGCATTTATGTACATACAATGTGTTATTTTGATTATATATATAGTATAACAATCAGATAAAGGTAATTAGCACATCCATCATCTCAAGTATCATTTCTTTGTGTTAAGAACATTCAAAATCTTTTTTTTAGCTATTTTGAAATCTAGGACATATTGCTGTTAACTGTAGTCACCCTACCATATGCTACAAAAGCTCTTTTCTCTGATCTAATTATATTTTTGTACCTAATCATGTACCTCTCTATATATTCCCCTCATCTCTTCCTTGCCCAGGCTCTGGTAACAACAATTTTACTCTCTAACAGATCAATTTTTTTTAGCTTTCACACGTGAATGAGAACATGGGATATCTGTCTTTCTGTGCCTGGCTTATTTCATTTAGCATAAATGCCCTCCAATACCATCCATGTTATTGCAAGTGACAGAATTTCATTCTTCTTCATAGTTAAATAAATTCCATTGTGTATATATACCACATTTTCTTGATCAATATGTGTGTTGTTGGACACTAGGTTTGATTCCACATCTTTGCTATTGTGAACCGTGCTGTAGTAAACATGGGAATGCACCTATGTCTTTGGTATATTGATTTCTAGGAAAGTTCCTTTTTGTTCACATGCTTCCTTCTTGTGCTTTAACTGTCTCACTCACTCCTTCCATAAATTTCTTTTGTCTACTCGCTTAGCTATTTCATTCTTGCTACAGAAGCTCTTTTAAAACCACAAGGGTGATTTTACCTGACAGGGTACTGTGACAGAACCTGGAGAGCAGTATTGTTTTGATTCTCAGGTCTCTTCATATATGGAAAAGGCAGAAACAATAAATCAGCTTCAGTGCTGGGTAACTTTTAATAAACCTTTAAACTTCTTGTATTCAATAACTAAGTATATTTTAATATAAGGCCAGCTATCAACTAAAGCTGTCAAAAGCGATTTTAACAGTTTATACTCAAAAATATCCAAGGAAAAAATGCTTCTAAAAAGCACTACCTGCTCTTTAGAAGTTGAGCAATACAGTATGGAAGCAAAAACATAATACTAGATTCTCTATTTCTTGTTCACCACCAACTAGCAAAATCTTACAATCCTACCCTTTATATAAAATGAGCCAACACTGCCTCTGCTCTGTTCAGCACTCTGATATTACTAAGCACACATAGAAACATTGCTCTGTCCAGGTAAAGTACAGGAATTACCTGAAGGCTTCAACGTGGTTGCACCTTTGAGTCACCTAGGGTGTAAAACTATGCCAGGCTCCACTCCCTTTGATTCAGATTTCCTTCACCTAGGATGGTCTGGGCATAGGATTTTTAAAAGCTTCCCAGGTGACTAATTTGAGTCAGGGCTGGGAAGCATTGCCTTGACTAACACGCCTAAGTGCAGCTATGGCCTTCTGTGTAGATGTCTCTGTCACACCTACAGGCCCCAGGAGTCACGGGTCATTGGCTTTAAGAGAAAAGATATCTGATTTACTCCTCTGACTCAACCAGAGATCAATAACAATGTCAGGTTCTGGGGAGCTGACAGCTGTTCAAAAATGAATGAAAAAAATTGGTTTCCATGACAAACATTACCAAGGCCTACACCAACAATTATTCCCTCATTTGAAATAGAAGGGGGGAACAATAATCCACTGGAGAATGAGATGGTTTTGAATTAGAATTATAAATTAGTCTATTAACTAAGGAAACCATGTTTAATACATAAGAGGATGACCCTGGATCAAGGTTCATTTTTTAACAGTGAAACATCTTGCCAAGTGAAAAATGAAACAGACATGGAATAATAACAAACCATTTATCTCATGGGGTCTGGAAATGAAAAAATTAATCTCATTACTGATATGAAGAACTCATCAAGAAGATATCACGGGTTGTGTCCACCCAAGCAAGAATCCTGGAAGCCTCCCAAATTCTGTAGAAACATATACTACTTATGAGACCCCATTAAAAATACAGAATACAGCCAGGAGGGGTGACACACACCTATAATCCCAGCAACCCAGGGAGGCTAAGGCAGGAGAACTGCGAGTTTGAGGCCTGGGCAACTTAACAAGTCTCAAAAAAAGGGCGCGGGGGCTGGGGGGCAGAGAAGGGTATAGCTCAAGTGGTTACAGTGCCCCTGAGTACAATCCCTAATTCTGTGAAAAAACAAATATGACTATAAACAACTAAAGCAGCATCTACCCCTATTCTGCCCTGAAAAATCCAAAACTCACTCATTTGATGATAAAACAGTTCCTTATTTTGTTGGTCATAATGAGTCCCAAAGAGCAATTCAATATTTGCTGAGTTCCCACTACAGAGGGCTAGCCAACAACCAGCCTAAATACCACAGGGGATAAAAAGATAAGCAAGGCAGGTCCCTCCTCTCTCTAGCTCAGACCAGCAAGTTAAGTCAGACACACACATACACACCCCTCCAGGGCACATTTCTGGTCCCCTCCTCCCTGCCTCAATACTCTCTCCTTGGGAGACCTGTGGAAGCTAAGTTGAGTCCATCCACTGTGGCCCAGTGATCACGTGGCTGTGGTCATTGTGATTCTCTCATCATCAAAGGTCTACTTCTGGTATCAGAACTGCTTAGAAGGTGGGGGCTTCTGCAAAGGAAAATGTCCAGAACCAGCCTGATGATTAGAAATTTGATCTTTTCAGGATTTCAGGGTGAAGACTGTGAGCAACTTTGGTTAAAGGCTTCTAAGACATGAACTTTCAGTTTTGCTATTTCAATCATAATACCGGGTGAGATGTTACTGAAAAGCACACCTGCTTGGATATTATTAGACGCCCCCAAATGGAAAAAAAAAAAGCTTAAGCTGTGAATTGGGCTTAGTGGCCTCTTACTCTCCATCTCCAGAGCTGGCTCCAGAACACTAAAAATGGTCCACCTCCCTCACGGAGCTTCTCAGGTAAAGGCAGCATTTCTGTTTCAAAGCTGCATCTTTGCACCACTGTAATAAGCAGTAGAAGGAATAGCTCTATCTAAGCCCTTTCCACAAATCTACAAGTAGTACAAGTCAGCCTACTGGATGTACTTCTCTAGCCCCCAAGCCTCAGGGCAACCCCCTGTGCCTGCTCCTCAGGCTGCTAGACTGATCTGTCCCAACGAATGCACCAGAACCTAAGTTCTGCAGGGGCTGCTCTCTGGTGAGGGGCAGGAGAATTAGTTTCAAAGTTTGTTCTGCCACTCATGTATATGACCTTGGACAGGTCACAGCCCTCTGTGGCCTTGGCTTCCTCCTATGTTTGCTCTAGATAGCTAGGGTTTCAACTTGGGAGGGAAGGGTCATGGCTAAGAGGAGGTAGTATGTTCCCTAAACTCCACTCTCCAAGGCTCTACTATGCATGCACACATGCACATATACAGAAGATATTTTTTAAAGTATTTATTTTTTAGTTGTAGGTGGACACAATATCTTTATTTCAGTTTTATGTGGTGCTGAGGATTGAACTCAGGGCCTCACGTGTGCTAGGCAAGCACTCTACCACTGAGCTACAACCCCAGCCCCATACAAAAGATATTTTAAAAATCTAAAAATTTCATTTACACTCAACTTAAAATCCACGTGCTAAAGAAAACAGCATATCCCTGTCACCGAGGGATATATGCCATAGGCCTTGTGTGCACCTTGAGACTCAATAAACCAGATATCTAAGATCCCATCTAGCAGTCTAATATATTCTGATTCCAGTGTACCCAGGAGACTGTAGGTTTATTCACATAAGCTACTATTTCTGGAATTTTTTAGAATCTCCCTTCAAAGAATATACTTTTGAGTGGCTGGGGTTGTAGCTCAGTGGTAGGGTACTCACCTCACAAATGTGGGGCACTGGGTTTGATCCTTAGCACCACATAAAAATAAAATAAAAGTATTGTGTCCATTTACAATTAAAAGATATTTATATATATTATATTTATATTTGAATCCCCTAAGTGGTATAAACTCCTGCTCAGTTGAGGATGGATTTCATTTTAACAAACAAATAAAAATCAAATTCAAGTCTCCTCAATGCACTGTGTGGTCAAACTAAATAATAATAAAAAAAAGTTCCAGTATGTCTCATGTAAAAATTGTATTAAACAAAAACTGGAAGGAATTGGGAAATATTTTAAGTTGTGTAAGGATAATGGGCTTAAGAGTAAATATGATTTTTAAAGGTTCCTTTAAAGTTGGATTAATAAGTGGGTTAGATAAGTTATCAAATGATATAACGCAAAGTCTTAAAAAGATAATTTGTATAACATGTAAGCTGACCCCAAAGGGGTGATTATTTTGAAAGTGACACATTGTTTTGGATGAATAATTCAGGTATGTTTGCGGGAAAAGCAAAACAAACAAACAAGAAACAACAAAAGGGATGACTTTCATCAAGTGGTACTTTTTATCTTTCTAGGGAAAAAAAACGGTTGTATGGACAAGCCACAGTTTTAAGAACAGCAGCCTCCAAAGGAACAATCAATGCATCAACTCTTGATTTGTAAACAGTCTTGAGGCAAAACTTTCAATGGCTTCATAACCCTGCATACAAACAATCTTATCTGTAGGAGATAGGCTGCCCTCAAAACCAAAGTAACAGAATTACCCCCAAAGTATTTCAGGGTGCTTATGGGGGCCACATCTGCTAGAAAGTGATTGGTTTCAGATTATGAAACCACTGCATACCAAAGGATGCTGTAAACAAGCTATTTAACACACCAGGATGAAAAAAAAGAAATTCTCAAAATCTCTTAGTTATATAGGATGTCATCCAGAGATTGCTATGGTTATCGATACCTTTAAAATATAAACAAAATCTAGGCAGGCACAGTGGCTCATGAATGTAATCCCAGCTACTTGGGAAGTTAAGGCAGAAAGATCACAAGTTCAAGGCCAATCTGGGTAACTTAGTGAAACCCTGTCTCAAAATAAAATTAAAGGGCTAGGGTTGTAGCTCAGTGGTAGAGCACTTGCCTAGCACATGTGAGGCACTGGGTTGGAACCTCAGCACCACATAAAAATAAATAAAAAAAAATAAAGATATTGTGTCCATCTACAATTAAAAAAAAAAGCATGATACATCTTTAAAAAATTAAATTTTAAAAAGTGCAATGTGGAAAGAGAACAAGAAAGGGCAGCTGATGTAGCTCAGTGGTAGAGAGCTTGTACAGCATGCAAGAGGCCCTGTGTTCCATATTCAGTACCATTCATACACATATATAAAATCTATAAACAAAATATAAAAAATTCCATTTTCATCCAACTTAACATCCACAGTGCTAAAAGGAAAAAAAAAAAAAGCTTATTAGTACTGGAGATTGAAACCCCGGGGGGATTAATTATTGAGCCACATTCCCAGCCCTTTTTTGTATTTTATTTAGAGACAGGGTCTCACTGATTGCTTAGGACCTTGCTAAATTGCTGAGGCTGGCTTTGATCCTTCTGCCTCAGCCTCAAGAACTGCTGGGATTACAGGTGTGCACCACCATGCTCAGCTAAGAGCATACTTTTAAAATGGCTATCATACTGGATATAGTGGCACGTGCCTGTAGTCCCAGAGATTACTGTCTCAAAATTAAAATTAATTAATAAATAAAAAGGGCTAGAGATATGGCTTAGAGGTAAAGTGCAAGTAGATTTAATCCTTAGTACCACAAAAAATAATAATGAAGTAGCTACATAAAATCAATTTAAGGTTAGGTTTTGTTTTTTTTTTGGTTTTTTTTTTTTTTTTTTGCTTTTTAAAACATCCAACATTCCTTAAGAGTTTCCAGAAGGCTGTAAAACAGTACACACAAACAACAAATTTCAGCTCAAGGGATTTATTTCAAGCAAATAATGAAGTAGTTAATATGCATTCAAGAGTTTAGCAACAAGGAAGAGGTCCATCACATTGTTTATAATTCTGAAAATTAAAAAGTCTCAATATCTAAATGGTTGAAGTCACATTATGATACATCCATTCAGAGAAGTTCTATGCAGTAAGAATGATGTTGCAGAGTTAAAATTACTGACAAAGAAAGATCTGTTTCAGTTTGGGGAAGACAAAATTATCTATGTAGACATGTGCACAGGAAAAAAAACTGTCTAGAAGCAAATATATTAAGATGTTAGTAAATTAGCCATCAGGTAAATGCAAAGCAAAACCATAATGAGCTGGGCACAGTGGCACAGGCCTTTTATACTAGCTACTCCAGAGGCTGGGGTAGAAGGATTTCAAGTTTGAGGCCATTGGGTAACTTAGCAAGATAGTATCATATGATAAAAAATAAAAAGGGCTGGGAATGTAGCTCAGTGGTACAATGCTCTTGGGTTCAATTCACAGTACTGATATTAAAGGAAAAAAAACATAAGGAGTACCATTTTATACTCACTAGGATAGTTACAATTAAAAAAAGACAATAATAAGCGAGGATACCAAACATTGAAACTCTGTAAAACAGCACAGCTGCTTTTTTTTTCCTAAATATTTTTAGTTGTAGATGGACACTATACCTTTACTTTATTTATTTATTTTTATGTGGTGCTGAGGATTGAACCCAGTGCCTTACACATGCCAGGCAAGTGTTCTACCACTGAGCCACAGCCCCAACCCCACCACAGCTGCTTTTTGAAAAGAGTCTGAAAGTTCCTTAAAAGATTAAACATGAATTTACCATATGACCCAGCAATCCCATCCTAGGTATTGACCCAGTAATTTCACTCCAAGGAAAGTAAAAATGTATGTGAATTCAAAAACTTGTACATAACTAGGTGCAATGACACACACTTGTAATCCCAGTGACTTGGGAGGCTGAGGCAGGAGGATCCCAAATTCAAGGCCAGCCTTAGCAATTTAATGAGGCCCTAAGCCTTAGCTCAGTGGTAAAGCACCACTGAGTTTAATCCCCAGGATAAACAAAACAACAACAAACTTGTACATAAAAGTGTATAGAAGCATTATCTATAACAGCTAAAAAGTAGAAATAACCCAAATGTCCACCAACTGATAATGGACTTAACAAAATGTGGCATATTCCTATAATGAAATATTATTCAGCAATAAAAAGGAAGTAAGTGGGGCTAGGGTTGTAGCTCAGTGGTAGAGCATGTGTGAGACACTGGGTTTGATCCTCAGGACCACTTAAAAATAAATAAATAAAACAGAGGTTAAAAAAATGATAAAAACAGTAAACTTAAAAAAAAAAAAAAAAGGAATTAAGTACTGGCACATGCTACAACATGGATGAGCCTTAAGAACCTGATGCTAGATGAAAGTCATTATAAAAGACCACATATTGTATGATTCCATTCATATGAAATGTCCACAACAGGTTAATATATAGAGACAGAAAGAAGTAGTTTAGTGCTTACCAGAGAATAGGAGATTTGAGGGGGAAAGAGGATTGGGAGCTACTGGGCAGAATTTCTGGGATGATGACAATGTTCTAAAACAGATTGTGGTGATGGCTGTACAATTCTGTGAATGTATTCAAAAAGCCACTGATTGAAACATTTTAAATGAGTGAATTGTGATGACAGTTGAACAATGTCTCCATAAAGTTGTTGAAAATATTAACAGAGGCCATGTTTGGGTAACAGAACTCTAGGAGGGTTTTTGTTTTGTTTAATGTAGGCTTATCCATCCTTTCTGACTTTTCTACAATGAATATGATTACTTTGAAAGATTTTTTAAAAATCTTCCCATGTTATCATAAAGAAAACACCAAACATACAAAATTTTTTGAAAATAAAAAGGAAGTACAACTTTCTTTATAATAGTGGAAAACTGTTAACAATCCTTATGACCCCAGCAGGGCAAATGCAAGGCAAAGCATCATGGTTTATTACCACAACAATCCCAATCAGTTAGGATCCCATTCGCCAACCTGTGGCTGGGCACAGAAGCTCAAATGCTTTTACACTGATGATGATTTACAAAGGTGCTACCAAAGCTACAAATGTATGACCTAATTCCAGAATGTTATAGGAAACATTCTGAAACAACAAAAAGAGAGAGAGAGAGAGAGGGAGAGAAAACACATACTTTTATTTGTGTGTGAACAAAGATCACAGATAATAATGATACAGAGCCTAAAACTAACTTAAAGTTTTAAAAAGGAAATGTAACCAATGACCTCATGATTATTATTATAATTGTGTGTGTGGTGCTAGAACTCAGGGCCTTGCTCATGCTGGGCAAGCACTCTATCACTTCGCCACATCCCCAGCCCTGATTATTATTGAAGTTCTACTTTTCCCAGTCTATATCTGGTCTGTGTACTCATTTGAATATCTCAGTGCTGGGTTACTCTGAGGTAGGGAAGTCTAATGCCAAACATAGAATATGGAAAAGATAAAGATAGGAAACAATTCTCAGCTTCCGGGAAATATATCCAACCAGCATGTTTATTATTCACAGACTATGATTCATCATCCCTATTTTTTTTAAGCCAGCATCATACTCTAATCATATTGCTAGGTTACAGGCCCCTAAGTTATTTGAAAATAATAAAAACTGAATCCATATGAGAAGGTCATCATTACCCTAGGTACATGTATGATTGCACGAATGGTATGACTTTACGTTGTGTACAACCAGAGAAATGAAAAGTTGTACTCCATTTGTGTACAATGAATCAAAGTGCATTCTGCTGTCATGTATAACTAATTAGAATAACAACAACAATAACAACAAAAATGAATCCATTAAAAAGGTACATTAGGCTTTTCTCCTCTATATCATTTCTTTAAGGAGAATGTTTGATCATTATAAAACAATCAAAATATTGGATATACAGATTACTTTGGATCTTAAAACCAAAGAGGATTCCAATAAAATAACATAAATTATCCAATGATTCTTCATCCTGAAAAAATGGAATAAAAAACCCAAGGCAAGCAAATAACCACACTCCCTAGCCCACATAGGCGCTACTATTCTATCCAGGCAACATGAAGAAATCTTTATGTAGCTCACTGGATTTATATTCAGGAATATGGTTTATCATCAAACTTTCTTAAGAGTAACTCTCAGACACAATTTCTCTTGTGCTCTGAAAAGCTATACTCTGGCAGAAAGATGAGACGCTGAGCAAATGAGTGTACACAACTACAGTTTAATTTCATGATCCACAGTCCTAATAACATAAACTAATTAAACTAATGGAACATTCTACTCATGGCCACAGTATAAATAGCTCAGTCCTGCCTATTAGGATAATTCATGCAGACGATAGCTATCAGAATAAATGATAAGCAAGGACATTTCTAGTTAAGACTCATCCTGTGCTTCTGTGTACAGGTCCTTAGTTCTCTGACTTCTTTTACCCCATCTCAAAACCTAAAAGCTAAATAAATTTGATATATTTTAACTAGAAAATATTTGGCTTCACATGTTACCAATCTTTTTAGTAATTAAGAAAAATGGCACCTAAACACCATAAAATGAGAACTATGACAGTGATGATGTGACACTACCAACACCAGGTACGAGATAAGGATCTAGGAAGAAAGGGGGTTAAAAAAGACAGTCTCAAGTGCTTAATAATACCAACATTGTTGCAATTTGGGATCTGATAACCTTGAGTCTCAACCAATAATTAATTAATGCTGGCTCAATTAGACATACACTGAAAGAAAAATCACAGGCAGTATTGCTTCCAATATATTAGTTACTTCATCAATCAAAAAGAAATATTATTTTAAAAATCTTTCCTGCAGAGCCATAGCATAACATCAAAAAGTGATGACTTCAATAGGGCATGATGGTGCACACTTGTAATCCCAATGACTTGGGAGGCTGAGGCAAGAGAATTGGAAGTTCGAGGGCAGCCTCAGCAATTAAGTGAGGCCCTATCTCGAAATAAAAGATAAAAAGGGCTGGGGATATAGCTCAGTGGTAAACCACTCCTGCTTTCAATCCCCAGTATGTATATGTATGTGTGTGTGTATGTATATATATATATATATATGTATATATATATATATATATATATATATATATATATATATATACATATATATATAGTGATAGGGAAAGAAAGAGAATGGACATTTATTATCTACTAGGTACAAGGCGCCTTCTTTCACACATTAGCTATGATTATTTAATAAATCAAGAAACTGAATTCCTAAAAAGTAAAATAACTTACCTGAGGGCACAGCAAGCAAGTGACCAGTTAAAACTCAGGTTTGTTTTTACAGCCACTGTGTTCTGTACAACATGACTACTACCTAGTTTAAGTACAACCTCCTAGAAATTTCACTTAGAATTTTAATACTACATTTGAGGGGTCAAAACTTTTACTGCAATAAAATTCTGGGAGTGACATCCTGACCTTTCACCAAGCAGTAACAGTGAAACATAACCTTTTGATAAGGGCCTGAAATATTTTACCATGAACCCTGAGAAGTTTGGATTTCTAAATACAATTTGGAAATATTTACATGAACTGAAACTGTAGCCCTGACTAAAGCTAAATAGTTATTAGTGGCACCTTAATCTTAAATCACTCCATAACTAAAACACTACAATCTAGAAAAAAATAGCAAATGCAAAGATGTGGGAAAAGAAACTACATACACCTGGGTCCTGGCAATATGAGATGATCGATTTCCACGTTACATGTTTGATCACTGTTTGTACTCTATTTGTGAACAATAATCTGCCAACTGAAGGTGCAGTGTTCAAGTTCAAACCCTGACCCTAGCTCTGAGTTGTGAAAGTGGGTTTTTCTAATTATTAAAAAAAAAAAAAACCTTAACTTATCAAAGTTTTATCAAGAAGAAAGTGTTTACCAATTTTCCTTTTAAAGAAACCTGAATTTGAAAAAGGTGACCTTATTTATTACTTGGGCAGTTTCCAAATTCTTGTTACTCCAAGAGCACAGACAATTATTTACCTAAAATGCATGAGAGTTCAAAGAGATCACCCTGGCTGGCCCTCAGGGCGACACAAGTCAATTCTCCATCTGGACACCTGGTACATGATATGCCATATTAAAAGGAACACGGTACCTTCAAAGAGGTCATTAAACAGAACCTGTACAAATGTGCCATACCCACATCCTGAACAATACGTTTTTTAAAAGGCACTCACTTCTTCCAACCAGAAGATATAAAACCAACTCTACCCACAAAATGTCCTCCTCGGTCACGGTGCCCATGTCCACAGCCTAAGTGAAGGTCGTAAATAATTAAATAAACATAAACTTGGGCCCTGTCATTCTTCTCCAGAAAAAAAAAAAAAAAAAATGAGAGGACCTTTCTGATAAACCCACAGTGCTCTCACGTGAGGAGACAGTTTTTGGTATACAAACTTTTGAAGTGGCTTCACCTCTGGCCCATGGGGGGATCGTAAAAGAGTCCAATTCCCACAGCTTAACTTGCTTAATGAAGCCTTGGCGCACAAAAGGAAGCCTCCTACCTCCGAACACTAAGAAACCTGAAGGGCAGGTAAGCAGAATCCAGCCCTTGGGTAAAAATGCTTCCCCATTCGCTTGCTGCATTCGCTTCCCAAAGTCGCATTTTTAAAAAGTTCAAACAAGGATTCGAAACTCAAGTCATCCCCTTCCCCTCGATTACAGGGCCCTTTCCGTCCTTCCGCGGCTATCGCCAGGCAGAGCCGTCGCCCACCTGTGGGGAGGGTCCGGCAGGTGGGCAGCCTGCTGGGGCCCCGGGCCTGCGGGAGACTGCACGAAGTTCACGCCAGCCCACCCGGCCCCGCGAGCCGCTGCCACTGACAGCCGCGCTGGCCCCTGAGGCCCCTCGGGTGGCGGACTCCTCAGCGTGGCCACTGCCGGCCACGACTCCGGCCGGGAAGGCGCTCGCGGCCCGGCGCCGCCTCCCACGCCCGGTCCACGACTCTGCTGGGCGCACGGCCTCAGGCCACCGCCGTACCCCGGCTCGGATTCCAGCCCCAGAGACCGCGCGACCCTCCCCCGGTCACAGCCCGGTTCGCCGCGGGCTGTCCCCATCCCGCGATCCCTGGTCACTTACCCTGGAGCCGGGCAACAGCAGCGCCAGCAGCAGCAGCAGCAACAGCCGCCAGGCCGGCATGGCGGGGACTGGGCCCTGGCTCCGGGCCCGGCCGGCCGGCTCCAGGGGCGGTGCGGACGGAGGACTGGGCGGGGGCGCCGCGACGACAGCGCGGCAGCGGCCGAGCCACAGCGGACGCAGAGCTGACTAGGCGGCGGCGGCACCCCCATTCCGGGCCCTATAAGCGCCGGGTGCCGCCACTTCTTCCGGTCGGGGCGGGCTCGAGGGGCGGGGCCTGGGCGGGGCCTAACCAGGGGCGGGCCCGCTGCCCGGAGGGGCGGGTCGAATGTAGGCTGGGGCGGGGTCTGGGCGTGGCTAAACCGAAAGGCGGGGCTGAGGGCGGAGCGAGATTCTGGAGGGCTCTGGTCCTTTGGGCCACCGCTGCTGATGAGAAGGACCGACTCTTGGCGTCCGGCGTTAGGAGGGCCGGCTATTGAGGCGAGAAGCTTGTCTGAAGGACAGTGCCCAGTCCTCCAGGCGACCCCGCTAACCCTGCCTCGGGACCCGCGGCGTCAGATCTAATCAGGGGAAAGCCCGGGACACCGGCCGTCCAGTGTACCCAGAAGCCTACTCTTGGTCTTCCCGCTGTTGTGGAAGAATTGCTGGCGGGGGATTCCAGCAAGCACCGCTTCTGCCCTACCTACAGTCGCACAGTTCACTGCAGAGGCCCCCCTGCTGTGCCCCATCCAGCCGAAAAAGGCCCATTTATTGGGGCTTTCTTTCTTTCTTCCCTTTCTTTACCCTCAGGAATTCCCCTCAAATTGAGTCCAGCAGCCATCAGTTCCCTTTGGAATGAACCATGGCCAAGTCATTCACTAAAAATTATAGGAAGAAAACTATTTGGGATACTTGAGTCTTGTGTGTTGGTTAATGGGACGTTTGTATACGTAACCTTGTGAAGCTTGACCTCATGAAACTTGAGATGATTTGTGTCACAGCTCATTGCAGGGAGTGTGTGGGTTGAGGACTCCTGCCAGTCTAGTTGAGGGTTGTGGGCTATTAATCAGAATTAAAGCGCCCAGCAGCTGCTTGGTCACTAGGTCCCAAGCTGCCTTCCACTGAGAAGGACATATTACTTGTAATAAGATTTGAAGTACAAATCTTAGGAAAGCAGGAAGAGGTACTAATTTTTTTATTTTTCCTAACTTGCTCAGATGACAGACTTAAGATATTTCAGATTTAGAGGGAGCGGGGAAGTAAGCAATGTTAGAAAAAAATTGCAAAGGAGTCGCAGAGGCATGGCCAAGTGGCTGATCTGTGTGCATCGTGGGTCAACCTACCCAACTATAACAGACAGAAATGCTCACAGGAAGCCCAAATCCTGTAAAGTTTCCCCATTCCCAACCCCTAACTTGAATCATAGCTAATAGACTAATCCTATCCCGGCTGGAGAAAGCGACACATCAGTTTAAGAGACAAATTTGGCAACTGTGAAAGCAGGAGAGACATTTTGAGAAGTGTCACTGACATGTCTATATGCAAACAGAGAGGTTTGAGATGGGCAGAGAGAAGTTGGCAAAACAGCCTCAGCATTCCCGTAGCCAGGTAGCCAGGGAGGAGCCTACAGTCTTTAAATGGAGGAATTCTTTCATGACTACCTAGACAGATCACAAAGTGACAACAAGATCTATTAGACATGTGCTTGAGTTTAAAAAAAAAAAGAAGAAGAAGAAGAAGCTTAACTGAAAAGCTTGGCTTTCATATCCCTTCTTTGGTGTATTTTCTCAAACAGTAGAGTAAGTCTGGGAGGAGAACTTGCTGTGCTGAAACCCTGACAAACCTTTGACAATTCAAAATGTCACTGTGACCCTGTAAATGCTGCAGATGAAACACAAAGGGGTATGCTGACCTCAATCTGACTCATAAATCAGTTTTAAAGATCCTGGAAACAAAAATCATCCAAGAAACCTGGGCCAGGTAGGAGTATTTGTCCTGTATTTAGTTGGATCAAATTCCCAGGCCTTAATTGCACTGTTACATGTTCTCAGAATTGCTTATGCACCACAAGATGGTTTTTAGGCTTACCCAGGCCACATGCTTCATGAACTTCTTCCGTTGATTGACAGTTTAGACTGATAAGCACTGGTTTTATTTATGGTGGTGTTGCCCATAATCTTGCTTTTTAGTCAAATACTGTTTTTGACAGCTTTTTACTTATGACAAGACAAAAGCAGGCATGACTGATAAAAACAGAAATAAAAATATTTTGTAGATGCCTGTGAAGTGTACCTTCCCCTATAAAAGACCCAAAAATGGAGCTGGACGTGGTGGCAAACATCAGTAATCCCAGCTACTTGGGAAGTTGAGGGAGGAGAATTCCAAGTTTGAGGCTAGTCTCAGCAACTTAGCAAGACCCTGTCTCAAAATTTTAAAAAGGGACTGGGCGTGGTGGCACACACCTATAATCCCAGCAACTCCAGAGGCTAAGACAGGAAGATTGCAAATTCAAAGCCAACCTTAGCAAAGGCACTAAGCAACTGAGTGGGACCCCTTTCTCTAAATAAAATACAAAATAGGGCGGAGATGTGGCCCAGTGGTCAAGTGCCCCTGAGTGCAATCCCCAGTACAAAAAAAATTAAAAGAGCTGGGTATGTAGCTCAGTGGCAGAATGCCTCACCTTTGGAGTGAGTTCAGACCTCACTCCAAAAACACTGAATATGGACACTAAATAGCTTTCAGGATTTAAATAATATAAACTAATTAAGGCCAAGGTCATGGTCTTAGTATAAAATAAACCCTGTTTTGTCACCAAGGTAAGAAATATATATGTATATATGCATTAGCTTCAGCAAGGATTATAGCAGGATCTCAATGCTGGGAGGCAGGAGAAAGGGAGATAGCAAGATCTTATTTTCACTTCTCTTTAAAGCAGTGGTTCCCAAAGTTGAAGAGCTTTAAAAAAAAAATGGGCCAAGGACCTATAAAGCTATATATGCTAAACCTCAGGCTAGCATCATCCTAAATGGAGAAAAACTGAAGGCATTCCCTCTAAAATCTGGAACAAGACAGGGATGCCCTCTATCACCACTTCTATTCAATTTAGTTCTTGAAATACTAGCCAGAGCAATTAGACAGACAAAAGAAATTAAAGGCATAAAAATAGGAAAAGAAGAACTTAAATTATCGCTATTTGCGGATGACATGATAATATATTTAACAGACCCAAAAGGGTCTACAAAGAAACTGCTAGAGTTAATAAATGAATTCAGCAAAGTGGCAGGATATAAAATCAACACGCATAAATCAAAGGCATTCCTGTATATCAGCAACAAAACTTCTGAAATGGAAATGAGGAAAACCACTCCATTCACAATATCCTCAAAGAAAATAAGATACTTGGGAATCAACCTAACAAAAGAGGTGAAAGATTTATATAATGAAAACTACAGAACCCTAAAGAGAGAGATAAAAGAAGATCTTAGAAGATGGAAAAATGTGCCCTGTTCATGGATAGGCAGAACTAACATCATCAAAATGGTGATATTACCCAAAGTTCTCTACAGGTTTAATGCGATGCCAATCAAAATCCCAACGGCATTTCTCGTAGAAATAGATAAAGCAATCATGAAATTCATATGGAAAAACAAAAGACCCAGAATAGCAAAAGCAATTCTAAGCAGGAAGTGTGAATCTGGAGGTATAGCCATACCAGAGTTCAAACTGTACTACAAACAATAGTAATAAAAACAGCGTGGTACTGGTACCAAAACAGGCAGGTGGACCAATGGTACAGAATAGAGGACACAGAAACCAATCCACAAAATTACAACTTTCTTATATTTGATAAAGGGGCCAAAAACATGCAATGGAGGAAGGATAGCATCTTCAACAAATGGTGCTGGGAAAATTGGAAATCCATATGCAACAAAATGAAACTGAATCCCTTTCTCTCGCCATGCACAAAAGTTAACTCAAAATGGATCAAGGAGCTAGATATCAAATCAGAGACACTGCGTCTGATAGAAGAAAAAGTTGGCTACGATCTACATACTGTGGGGTCGGGATCCAAATTCCTTAATAGGACACCCATAGCCCAAGAGTTAATAACAAGAATAAACAAATGGGACTTACTTAAACTAAAAAGTTTTTTCTCAGCAAGAGAAACAATAAGAGAGGTAAATAGAGAGCCTACATCCTGGGAACAAATTTTTACCCCTCACACTTCAGATAGAGCCCTAATATCCAGAGTATACAAAGAACTCAAAAAATTAAACAATAAGATAACAAGTAACCCAATCAACAAATGGGCCAAGGACCTGAACAGACACTTCACAGAGGAGGACATACAATCAATCAACAAGTACATGAAAAAATGCTCACCATCTCTAGCAGTCAGAGAAATGCAAATCAAAACCACCCTAAGATACCATCTCACTCCAGTAAGATTGGCAGCCATTATGAAGTCAAACAACAATAAGTGTTGGCGAGGATGTGGGGGAAAGGGTACACTTGTACACTGCTGGTGGGACTGCAAATTGGTGAGGCCAATTTGGAAAGCAGTATGGAGATTCCTGGGAAAGCTGGGAATGGATCCACCATTTGACCCAGCTATCGCCCTTCTCGGACTATTCCCTGAGGATCTTAAAAGAGCTCACTATAGGGATACTGCCACATCCATGATCACAGCGGCACAATTCACAATAGCTAGACTGTGGAACCAACCTAGATGCCCTTCAATAGATGAATGGATAAAAAAATGTGGCATCTATACACAATGGAGTATTACGCAGCACTAAAAAAATGACAAAATCATAGAATTTGCAGGGAAATGGATGGCATTAGAGCAGATTATGCTAAGCGAAGCTAGCCAATCCTTAAAAAACAAATGCCAAATGTCTTCTTTGATATAAAGAGAGCAACTAAGAACAGAACAGGGAGGAAGAGCATGAGGAAAAGATTAACATTAAACAAAGACGAGTGGGGGGAGAGAAAGGGAGAGAGAAGGGAAAGCATATGGAAATGGTAGGAGACCTTCAATGTTACACAAAATTACATATAAGAGGTTGTGAGGGGAAAGGGGGGGGAACAAGGGAGAGAATTGAACAACAGCAGATGAGGTAGAGAGCGAAGATGGGAGGGGAGGGGAGGGTGGATAGTAGGGGATAGGAAAAGTAGCAGAATACAACAGTCACTAATATGCCATTATGTAAAAATGTGAGTGTGTAACCGATGTGATTCTGCAATTTGTATTTGGGGTAAAAATGGGAGTTCATAACCCAATTGAGTCAAATGTATGAAAGATGATATATCATGAGCTTTGTAATGTTTTGAACAACCAATAAAAAAAAAATAAATTAATTAATTTTTAAAAAATGGTTACCACCCAGTCAGTCCATTCAAACTAGGATGGATGATTAGGTTACAGCTCTCACAATTCAGTCACTTTATGTCTAATCCCACTTAGTGGGATTTATGCATAGAATACAGGATGGATCAATATATGAAAATTGTTCAATGTAACATTCCTGCATTAACACAGGAGCTCATGGGGGACACCTAAAATTCAAATGGGTCTTATAAATTTTATGTGTTGGTAACTTAATCCCCAATTTCTTTTGTTGATGGTATTTGGAGGTGGATTACAGAAATTCATCAGAGTGGGGACCCCAGAAAAGAGACCTGGGCTGACATGTTTCTTCTATCTTGCCACATGATGCCCTCTGCCACACTATGATGCAGCAAAAAGTTGTCCCCAGATGTCAGCACTACGCTATTAAATATCCAAGTCTCTAGAACTAAAAGACAAATAAATATATGTTCTTTATAAAAAAAAAAAGCGGATTTTCAATGCATTTTCTTTACTGATTCGGAATTTCCAGGGAACATAGCCCAGAAACTTGTTTGTTTTCCAGTCTCCTCAGGGGACTGAGACTATAGCTAATGTTTATTTTAGCAAATGTTGCCCTCTAGTGGAAGAAATTATGACCTCTACTTGAAAGTTTGTGCCTATTTCATTTGTGTTTAAAATTTTCTTTTTACTACTGATTTATCAGGTTGACTTGCAATAGCTCTTTAGTGAGACAATAGCTACTTTTTTTTTAACAATAGCTACGTTTGAAGAAGGGGACTTAGAAGAAAAAGTTCCTAAAGCTGGAAATGGAGATTATATTTCAAAGCTTGAGTTAGTCTCCAGGGAATAGCATCTTCATAAGCAGAGAGTTTGTTTTTTAGCGAACTCCCTATTGCTGCTGTTTCCAAACAGACTTGGATTCACAGGAATAATGGGATAAATAAAACAATGAAGCAGGAGTCAGTCTCTAGTAGCAAGATAAATTTTTATCTCCTTTCTGTTCTAGTTTTTTGTTTTTGTACCAGGGATTAAACCCAGGGGAACTTAACTACTGAGCCACTAATATTTTATCCAGAAACAGGGTCTTGCTGAATTGCTTAGGGCCTCGAAGAGTTGCTGAGGCTGGCTTTGAACTTGTCATCCTCCTGCCTCAGCCTCCTGAGCCACTGGCATTATAGGCATGCATAACCACACCCAGCTCTGTTCTAATGTTTAAGGGAAAAGCTAAAATCTATTGCCTCTGGGAGCAGTTTCGTCTTAGGTAAATAGAATTTTGGCTTTTCCTGTTCAAGGATGACTGGCTTTGAAAATATTGTGATACTCTTTGTCAGAATTCCTCTCTACCATAGATCCATACCCACTATGATACACACTTTCTTATATTGCAAAAGTGATTATTTCTTATTATCAAGGTGACTATTGACCATTGCGGTTGACTGGAAATGTGCAAATATCTGCTTTACGGGATCATCTTGTGCAACTCTTCTATGAGGTACATGTCATTAGCCTCCTCTTACAGATGATAACACTAAAATTGAGAAAGGTTGACAGGTTGGAGGATAACATACAGCTAGCAAGAGGCACAACATGGATTAGAAACCAGAGATCTATTTAACTTTGGAGTTCCTGAGTTAACCCTAGATGCTATAACATGTTCCACCATTAACTGGCTGTTATTTTTGCCCCCGTCAACAGCATTATAACAAGGTATGATTATGGGACCATTAAGTGTACTTAGTAGTCCAGGCTGGCATTTTTGTGGAATACAGTCATCCCCCCATATTTGTGAAAGATTGGTTTCAGGACATCCCTACCCCTGCAAATACAAAAATTCCAAGATGCTTAAGTTCTTCATATGAAATGGCATAGCATTTGCATATATCTTACCCCCATCCTCCTATATATTTTCAATAATCTCTAGATTGCTAATACTAGTAACATAATATAATGCTATATCAATGCATTGTCTGGGGATTAATGACAAGAAAAAAATCTGTCCATGTTTGGTATAGCTGCAGTTCTTTTCCAAATATTTCTATCCAAACTTGGTTGCATCCACAGGTATGGAACACATGGATAGGAAGAGCTGGCGTACTAATAACAACCAAAAGCTTGAATATGTGGTGGTGAGGGACATTGCCTTAAATAACAGGTAAAATCTCATGATCTCATCTTGGAGTTGTGCAAAAGAATGTAAAAATATATAGCAGCCATCTGCCTGGGAATAGTGAACTTTCCCCCTGCTTCCTCTAGGGACTAATTCAGGTTTAACCTGACAAGTTATTTGTTCACTAGCTTCTGAGCAGTTGTATTTCACCCCCATTTATGCCAGGTCTAAATGCTATGTGACAAAGTGTTCAAAGTGTCACGAGTTTATATTAATAATGTCAGAGGGACAACATAGCACCACTATGAAAATGGCCATCCTCTCAAAATACCTCCACTTCCTCACTGCAGGTCCCTCCTAATCCCCTGGGGTCTGACCTATTTCCACAGAACTCTCTGGAAACTTCCCTCAAATAGCTCATAAACATTCTTCCTCTTATAAATCCCAGGGGCCATGCTTCATCCTTTTATCCCTGGGCCTCTCTTCAATTCAGGTATGTTAACAGTTCTTTCTTCTTGAACTTTTGCCTCTTGGATATTATTTCCTGTCTTTCCTTCTGTCTCCCTGCTCTTTTTCTTCCTTCCAGACTGAGTGGTTTTCGAGTTGTAATAAGTAGGCCTTCCATGATCTCCTTCTTTCTTTCTAAGAGAATTCATCCACCATATTTTATAGATAGATTTTAAAGCAGTGCCGGGGTGATGGCACACATCTGTCATCCCAGCAGCTCAGGAGGCTGAGGCAGGAGGATTGCAAGTTCAAAGCCAGCCTCAGCAACTTAGCGAGGGCCTGAGCAACTTAGCAAGACCCTGTCTCTAGATAAAACTTTTTTTAAAACGGGACTCAGGGTGCTGGGGATATAGCTCAGTCGGTAGAGTGCCTGCCTTGCATGCACAAAGCCCTGGGTTCAATCCTCAGCACCTCAAAATGAATAAGTAAATGGGGTTGGGGATGTGGGTCAGTTCCCCCCGACCTTTTGGCTCAGTCTTTTAAGCTCTGCTGGGTTCAATCCCCAGTACAAAAAAAAAAAAAAAAAAAATTAAAGCAGAGTGGGACTTTTGCCCTAATTTATTAGTCAACTTCTTTTTGCAGACGAAGTCATCTTTGCCCCCTACATGGATGATTACCATTCATTCGCTCATTCTTTTGTTTATTCATTCATTCTTTCAACTAATATCTTTTAGGACTTCTCAGTACAAAGAGTTGGTGTCATAAGAGAATATCAGGGAATCTGCAAGTTGGTAAAGGTGATGGGACACAATGCACAGAAATGACCAAGGTACAAGGGTGACTGTGAAATGCAGAAAGATGGGAATAAACTCAGAGAAACAGAACTCTGTGGTCCAGAGCTCGGCCTGGTAGGAGGAGGAAGGGGCGATGGATAGAGCAAGGAGGCTCCGTGGAAGAAGGGATGTCTTCTTCATGGAGGACGGGACGCACCTTTTGCCAGACAGGGGAAAAGACCTTCTGAAGGGACAAGGAGGATCTGCACAAAGGCCTGGGGGAAGGAAAGCACAGGGCTCAGACTCATCAGCGAGCTCATGCTGGGCTTCTCCACAGAGGGGCAGGGGAGGCGAAGGTGACCCCAAGTCAGGCTGGGTTTTGATTAGTAGGCATCAGAGTGAGATGGGTCAGGGGAACGAGCACTTGAGAGACCAAATGAAACTGTTGATGCGAGTTATTTTCATCTTAATCTAGAGCAAAAAAAGGAAGGAGACACGTTGAATGCTAGAAAAAAGCCTTGGCGGGCTGGGGTCATGGCTCAGTGGCAGAGCACTTGCCTGGCCCATGTGAGGCCCTGGGTTCGATCCTCAGTACCACATAAAAATAAATAAACAAAATAAAGATATTGTGTCCATCTATAACTAAAAAATTATATATATATATATATTTTTTTTTTAATAAAGGAAAAGACCTTGCAAGGCAGAATGGAAAGCATTCAACTAGTGCAGTGATTCAAACAAGAAGATGAGGAAGGAAGAATTCAACAGTTCATCAAATGTTTACTGGGCTCCTATCATGTTCAAGGTGTTCTCACTACAGGGGACACAGAGGAGAGCAAGTGAACAGGAATGGAGGCCAGCCTTGCAAGAGAGGAAGATATGTTGGATGGCATGAACACCTCCCCAGGCTGGGCAATCATATCAGCTCTGAAAACTATTCTTCCCCTCCTATACGCACATGCTGTTCTCATCATAAGGAAGCACTTATTTCTCCTTCTCTTGAATCTGGACTGCCTTATGACTGACTTTGACCATAAGTGACATTCTGGGACTTCCCAGCTCAGGTCTTAAGAGGCCTAGCATTTCCATTTCCTTCCTCTTAGCCTACTCACTATTGAGGTGCTCCCTCTTAGAGCCTAGCTTCCTTGATGGGAGAAGCCCAGCCCCCCAGGAAGAGAATGGAGCTGCTGCGAACAGCTCTAGCTGAGCTCCTAGCTGCCAGCTATTGGGCAAGCCATCTTGAATGCTCCAGCCCAATTAAGCCTCCAGATTTCCTTAGCCACCACCACATGCAGCAGAAAAGAAGCTCTTGGTGGAACATAGAATTGTGAGACATAGTAAAATGGCTTGTCTTGAACCATTGAGTTATGGGTGGTTCGTGCATGTTATGATTTGTTACGTTTGGTGACCTACTGATAACCAAAACAGCGACCCTAGGGCCACCTTCATTTGGTGTATGGGTAGACTTATACCCAATCTGACTCCAACCAGAGCCATGAAAAGACTCATTTCTTTTCTGGTGACAAAGCATGGAAGTATGAGGCCCAGGAGCTTTTTCTGTCTTGTGGAAGAAAGAAATTCAGAAGAAAGAAAGAAGTTGACAAGGAAATAAAAGCACAGATGCCATCAGAGAGCCCTGGATAATTCTGGGCTTCTGGTTCTAGGCTGAATTGAGAACAGCCTGCCTGGCTGCCTTTCCTGGTCAACTAAATCCTCCCTTACCCCCACTAGTTAGTTTGAGCTGGGTGTTCATCACTTAACAACCCGTAGGCTCCAACTAAAATCCTGGTTCAGGATTCTCAAGAGGACTAAATCGTTTATATAACTATACCTTATCCATGATCAACCCTCCACAAAGGGTCCTATTTTTCTCCTTTCCTTTTTTGGATGCACACCCATACCTCAGAAGGCTCTGTGGTTAAAGGGGGAATGAAAGAGAGATACCAAGTCCATAACTTCTAGGGTTTCCCTCCCCTCAGCTATATTGTGGGCTACTTGAAGATGGGACTGTTTTATTCATATTCCTGACTTCAGGGCTCAGAACAGGATCAAGCTCAGAAGAGGGACTTTTAAAATGTGCATTGAAAGACCAAGTGATGAGATGCTGTGTGTTTGTCTGAGGCAGGAGGGAAGGATGGATAGACAGTTATGTTGAGACAGAGAAGAGGGAGGTAGAGGGCAGTCGCACCGGATGGTCTCATCTCTTCCACTCTTGGGCCTTCAAACTTCCACACGACACTTCCCCCACCCATACCCACCCAGCCCAAGCTGCACATGCAGGCCCCCATGCTGGTGGGACAGCTGCTCCAGACACATTCTCTGTCTTCTCCCATCTTTCACCCTCTTTTGCTTGTGCTGCTCTGACAGCCCAGGACCCGCACTCCACACTTGCTTTGGGTCCCTCTTAAGCTCAATGTTCTTCTTGATTCTCCTCTTAAAGAGTCAGACTTTGGATCTTTCCATATGATTTTTGGTGTAATTTACTATTTCAGGTTAGGAGACCCTACTGCCTCTCCTCCTGGTCCCTCGTTTGGTTCCTTGAGTGGTTCAGAGGAATTAAGTTACCCTCCCTCAAGGGTGAAGTGTGTGTGAATGTTAGAGGTCATCAAACTTCTCAAATAATGTGGAATAGTTTTGACTTAAATCAAAGGCAGGCTTCAGGAGGCTGCATGGTATAGGGATCAAGAGCCTAGCTTTAAAATCAAACTGCTGTGAGTTCAAACCCAAGTTCTGCTTGACCATTTATTAATTGTGCAAATGTAAACACATTGCTTAATCTCTCTGAGACTTGGTTCCCTAATTGTTCTGAAAATCTGAAGTGAAATATGTAAAATGCCTGATCCAAGGTAGGTGTTCTGTAACGAAGTTCTCCATGGTGAGGTGACTTTGGAATGTGGCAGGTCACATGAAGGAGCTTGAACTTGATCAGACTATGTCACTTTCCTGCTTAAAACTTCATCAGTCCCTTTCTTTGCACTTAGAAAACCCAGGGCCTTTACTGTGACCCTGTGGGAACGGCCCCCATCATATTAGCTTCATGTAACTCCCCACCTTGGACTTACCATGTCTAAGAATAAGCAAACTCTATAACCTTCAACTCATTTAAAGTATTGCTCATAAACTAAATGTGGTGGCACAATCTGTAATCCCAGTGACTTGGGAGGCTGAGGCAGGAGGATTGCAAATTCAAGGCCAGCCTCAGCAATTTAGTGAGACCCTGTCTCAAAATTAAAAAAAAAAAAAAAAAGTGCTGGGATGTAGCTCAGTGGTAGAGAGCTGCTGGGTTCAATCCCAATACGCCCCCCCCCCTTTTTTTTTAAATTTCTGTTCATCAGGAATGTGTGTGCAGGAACTGTTCATGGAGTGAGGTAGGATGGGGGGTCGTGGGGAGAAAGCAAAGTATCTTTCTGCCTTTGAGTCAAAGACTGCTGCTTTGTTCCGCTTTGACTGTACCTTTAAAAAGAAGCAATGTGGTGGATACCCAGGGTATTTTCTTAGCACCCATTTCCTTTATTCCCCTCCCTAAGATTCCCTGATGGCAGTTGGTTTGGACACCTCCATTGTTTGCATATGACTAACACCACTTCCAGCTCCTGGAAGGGTCCAGAATAGGTCAACCGATTAGCATTCTCTATTCTGACCCACAGTGATTGGCTCAGGGGTGAGCAAATCTCCAGTAGGTGTGGGTGTGAGGGAGCAGGAAGCCCAGCCTGGTGCCCCACTCTGCTGGGCCTGCCTTGAGAACAAAGCCCATGAAGCCCATGGCACAGAGGGCAGAGTGGGGCCACTGGGCCATGTCTTGCCGAGAGACTGGCTCTTCTGAGTTTGGGGGGTTTTATTTATTTGTTTGTTTGTTTGTTTATTTATTTATTTTTGTTGTTGTAGTTGGACACATGCCTTTATTTATTTTTATGTGGTGCTGACGATCGAACTCAGTGCCTCGCACATACTAGGTGAGCGCTCTACCGCTCAGCCCCAGCCCCAGCCCTCCTTTGAGTTTTTAAGTTGTGTGAACTAAGTTACTTTTCTGGCTTAAACCAACTTGAGATGGGTTTTCTGTCACTTTTAGTAAAAAAATTAAATATAGCATTTAACAACCATGGGGATAGTCTCTGAGCATTTGAAAGGTTACCTTGATTGCAAATCACCTTACAAAACTTATGAGAAAGCTGGAATGGTTATATTTATATCAGACAAACTGACATTAATACAAGGAATATTACCAAAGATAAAAGACATTTCACAATGCTAAGAGTATCTATTTATGTATCTATTTATGAACAAAACCTCATCATCCTAAATGTGTAGATGCTAAAAACAGAGCTTGAAAATACATGAAGCAAAAACTAACGCAACTGATGAGAAAAAAACAAACCCACAATTTATATTAGATTTCAATACTCTTATCAATTTGTAGGGAGAAACTAAACTTATAAGACATGATTTTTCTTTTTTTTTTTTTTTTTTTTTTTAATATTTATTTTTTAGTTCTCGGCGGACACAACATCTTTGTATGTGGTGCTGAGGATCGAACCCGGGCCGCACGCATGCCAAGCGAGCGCGCTACCGCTTGAGCCACATCCCCAGCCCAAGACATGATTTTTCAACCTCCACACCACTGACCTTTTTGACCGGATCTTTTTATTTTTAACTGACCAGATAATTCTGTGCTGGGGCTGGGGGGCTATCCTGTGCACTGTGTGGCGTTCAGCAGCAGCCCTGGTCTCTGTTCATTTCCTAGGACTGCCCTAACAAAGTGCTGCAAATTGAATGCTTGAAACAACAAAAACTTATCAATTCACGGCTCTGGAGGCCAAAAGTCTGAAATAAAATCTGTGGCAGGGCCGTGCTCCCCCCAAGACCTTTAAGGGAGAATCCTTTGCCTCTCCCATTTTCTGGTAGCTAGTCCTAGGTGTTCCACAGCTTGTGGCAGGGTCACTCCAGTCTCCACCTCTGTTCTGAAATGGCTGTCCTCTTGTGCATCTCCATGACCAAATTTTCCTTTTTTTTTTTTTTTGGTACCAGGGATTGAACCCAGGGACACTTAACCAATGAGCCACATCCCCAGACTCCTTTTAAAAAATATATTCTATTTAGAGACAGGGCCTTGCTGAGTCGCTTAGGGCCTCACTAAGTTGCTAAGTGAAAGAAAAGTGGCACAGGACTGATCACACATGCCTGAGATAAGAACTGATCGCATACACCTGGGATAAAGACTGACCTCACACGTACTTGGGATAAGGAGTAATAACACACACATACACCTGGGATAAGGACTTATCACACACACATATCTTGGGTAAGGACTGATCGCACACACCTGGGATACGAAGCAGGTTCATTGTCAGGAGCCTGAGAAGGCTGCTCTGGGCAGAGAGAGGGACAGAAGCAGTGAGGAGGGACAGCAGCAGCAACTCTTGAACCCTCGAACGTCACCTTTATAGGCTAGAATCACGACTGCGTACCAGGGCGGGCTTAGTCTTGACTGACACAGCCAGCATCCCCTGATCTTGTGGAAGGCAAGTTTGTTTCTTGGGAGCAGAGACAGGCAGTTTCCTATCTCTAAGATAAGGGGTTATCTTCTCAAGGAAAGAACAAGGAAACCAGTATGTCCCCATCTCAGGGGCAGGTGAGTGGTCTCCTGTCTCTCAATAAGAGAACAGGGAGACACCGGCTCCAGGCCGGCAGGTTTTATCTCAGGCTACTTTCTATTTCTTGGGAATAAGAACCATATGCATACAGTGGGGGTGGGAGTAAGGAGTATGCTGCAATGATGCCAACACTAAGCTGGCTTTGAACTCAGGATCCTCCTGCCTCAGCCTCTCCAGCCGCTGGGATTGCAAGTGTAGCACCACTGTACCCAGCTAAATTTTCCTATTCTTATAAGGACATCAGTCATATTGGACTAGGGACCATTCTAATGAACCCATCTGTAAAGACTGATTTTAAATAAGATCACGTTCACAGGTGATGAGGGTTAGGGCTTCAACATTTCTTTTTAGAGGACACAATTCAACCCACAACACTCCCCAATAGGTGTCAGTGGCACCCTTCCCAGTTGTGAAAAACTGAAGTGTCTCCAAATGTCCCTAGGTGGCAAAACTGCTCCACTGAGAAGCACAGCTACTGGAGATGTGAATAACACCACCAACTACCTTCATCTGCTTGACACTCATAGAACTTCATACCCACAACAAAAGAATATACACTCTCTTCAAGTGCAAAATAGACCATGTCCTAGGCAATTAGCCTCAATATGGTAGCTATTTTGGTTTGGATATGAGGTGTCCTCCCCAAAGGTCCTGTTATATTCAGAGGTAAAATAAGTGCACTGTGACAACTGTAATCTAATCTAGTTTGAATGGACTGATTGGGTGGTAACTGTAGGCCAGTGGGGTGTGGCTGGACAAAGTGAGTCACTGGGGGTGTGCCCTGGAAGGGTGAATCTTCCTTGGGGCCCCTTTAACCCTCTCCCTTTCTCTTTCTGATTCTTGACTCTCAAGAGCTGAGCAGCTTTCCTCCTCTGGGGACTTCCTCCATGTTGTCCTGCCTCACCTTGGGCCCAGAGCAGTGGAGTCAGCCATCTATAGATTTAGACCTCTGAAACGGAGAGCCACTTTTCCTTTCCTAAGCTTAGTCAGGTATTTTGGTCACAGTGATGCAAAAGTTGACTAAAATAGTAGCCAACTTCCAAGAGGGGCTCCCCCACTCCCCCTGGTATTCATATCAGGGTTGGTTCTTTGGACAAATAGAATGTGGGAAGTGATGGTGGGTCCCTCCCAAGACTGGTTTATAAAAGAAAAGCAAAAACAAGACAAATGCAAAGTTCAGAATAGTGATTTTCTTTGAGTGATAGAGGGAGATAGATTCAGAAAGGTCCCTCCAAAGAAGTGTATTTCAAAGTTATCAATGATGTCATTTTTCTTAACTATATGGTAGGTAGAGAATGTTTATAAATATTCTTTAAACCCTATATACACTTTATATGCACTTTTTTCTATGTAGATATATTTCACAATAAAAATTTAAATGTAATTTTAAACATATATTGGACTGAACCCTGTGATTTGACCATGTGTTTCATATAAAAGGACACATTGAAAACAAAGTATAGAAAGGTTAAAAATAAAGGATGGGACTGTGGTTGTAGCTCAATGGTATAGCGCTTGCCCTACCACATGTGAGGCACTGGGTTCGATTCTCAGCACTACATATAAATAAGTAAATAAATAAAATAAAGGTCCAGCGACAACTAAAAAAAAAAAAAAAAAGGGGATGGATGAAGTTATATCAGATAAACAAAAGATACAAGTAGATAGTCATTTTATATCAGATATATGTAATCCTTGACAGAAATATTATCAGCCATGACCTTTATGAGCTAAATAGCTTAGCCACAAACTATGTAAAAAGTATAAAGTATATATATAAAGTAAATAATATTATTTTAATTATTATAATTCCAGAAGGTCTGGAAGAGAAGGTCTCATACAGTTTAGTCTCCTGTTTGTAACGGTCTCTTTTGCATGCTGTAAAGGCATCGCTAATTGCAACCAGTGATCATGATATGGAAAAAAATTGGAAGAATTCGTGGACTGTACCACCCTCATACTTCTTGCTTAGCTGCCCAGCTCTATGGGTGGTGTGTGACCACTTTATACTCTGGAGGACCTAGCGAACACAGCCAATTTTGTTTCATTAAAATAATGGAAAAAAAAATGACGGGAACATAATTTTTAAATTTTGTTTTAAAATTCCATACCGTAAAATTTTAGTAAATAGTTCCGTGAAATTTTTTTGTTTTAATTAGTTACACATGACAGTACAATGAAGTTCTGTGAATTTTGACAAAGGCATAAAGTCATGTAAACACCACCACAATGAAGATGCTGGACAGTCAGTTCTCTCATCCTCAGAAATGCCTCCTACTAACTAAACACACACACACACACACACACACACACACACAATGAAACGGTCTCCAAACCAGGTGCATTCACACCTGCCTGGAATCCTAGTGACTCAGAAGGCTGAGACAGGAGGATCACAAGTTTCAAGGCCAGTCTCAGCAACTTAGTGAGACATTCTCTCAAAACAAAGTAATAAAATGGACTGAAGATGTGCCTCAGTGGTAAAATGCCTCTGGGTTCAATTCTCAGTACCAAAAAGAAATGCCTCCTGCTATCCCTTTGGTCAAATGCTCCACACATTACCAATCCCAGAAAACCTTGATCTATCCCCAATCCCTGTAGTCTTTTCCAAAATGTCACATAAATGGAATCCTATGGTCTTTTGAGTTTGGCTCCCTTTACTTGGCATAATCACTCTGAGAACACTCCAAGCTTGGGCATCTATGTATAGTTCATTGCTTTTTATTGCCAAGTAACTTTCAGTTGTATGGGTGTACCATAATCTGCCTATCTATGTACCCCTTCAAGGGCATTTTAATCCTCCCTGTTTGGGGGGATTATGAATAATGTTACTGTGAACATTTATGTTCAGAGATTTTGTGTGAACGTGCTGTCATTTCTCTTGGGTAAACACCCAGGGACCACTGGGTCACATGGTAAGTGTATGTCTGACTTTACAAAAAACTGTTCAGGGCTGGGGATGTGGCTCAAGCGGTACCGCGCTCACCTGGCATGCGTGTGGCCCAGGTTTGATCCTAAGCACCATATACAAACAAAGATGTTGTGTCCGCCGAAAACTAAAACATAAACATTAAAAAAAAAAAATTCTCTCTCTCTCTAAAAACTGTTCAACTTCTTTTCAAAAATGGCCATTTTGCGCTTCCAAACCTAAGTATTGGATACTTGGCATCCTCAACAGCTTTTGGTATTTAAAGCTTAATCTTAACACATCAGTGTAAGTAAATGACAGCACACACACTTCCAATCAAGTACATAGTACACAAAGATTTTGACAATGTAATTACTACACAGCTATCACTGAATCAATACTTCATCTCATTTTTGCACAAGACAGTGAAAACATCTTTATTTCGAGAATCTGTGGAAGATCTATATATCCCCAAGTAGAAACTGTACTACAAGGTAATAACTATTGCAATGACAAAAGTTTAGACCATAAGGAAAATAAATAATCGTCTCGAGGGTGATTAACACTTGTAAAAACAACTACTGCTCTGGATCAATGAGGAATTTTTTAAATTTAAAGATTACATTGAAAATAAGAACCCCCATTCAACAGACTCATAGGTTGGACTGCTTTTATTAGTACAAAAAAAAAGTAAATTATGCTGGGGTTGTGGTCAGTGGCAGAACGCTTGGCAGGCATGTGTGAGGCACTGGGTTCGGTTGTCAGCACTGCATATAAATAAATGAATAATAAAAAAAAGGTCCATCAACAACTAAAAATATGTATTAAAATATGTATTTAAAAAACCCCGGTAAATTTTCCTAATTAAAAGGAAAAATCATTTCTAAGATTTTTCCTTTTAATTTTGAGACAGGGTCTTGCCAAATTGTCTAGGCTGACCTCGAAAAGAAGGTCTCATACAATTTAGTCTCCTGTCTGTAAAGGTTTCTTTTGCATGCTGTAAAGGAATCGCTAATTGCAACCGGCGATCGTGATATGGAAAAAAATTCGAAGAATTCCAGGACTGTACAACCCTCACACTTCTCGCTTAGACGCTCAGCTCTATGGTTGGTGTGTGACCACTCTATACTCTGGAGGACCTAGCGAACACAGCCAATCATCAGACAACTTTACATGCACATGGTCAGAGGTGTGGTTTTTCTATTGGTTAATAGCGGTAAAGCCCACCCCACTACTTCCGTTGTGCTCCTTTAAGTAAAAGCCACAGGCATTTCTCAGCCTTTCGGCGGCGGCAAGGTGAGGTGCGCTCTGTTCTCTTGTGTGGCGGAGCAGGCCCGGGACGTGGATGGGAGGCTTTCAGCCAGCCGTGATGACATTCCAAATAAAGCACGTGTTAGACTGCTGACGCTGGTGATGCGAACTGTAGTCTGAGCCGGCTGTCGCGGTGGTGGGTGAGGAAGGGCGGGCGGGTTCACTCCCTCTGACCCACTGCTGTTGCTTTTGCAGGTCTGGCCTTGCGGAGGACGTCGGATTTAATCGTTAATTTCAGCGCTTCCGCACTCCTTAATCTCCAACCTTCTCAATAAAATGATTTGACCCAGAGCTGGTGTGTGTGTCTGCCTCATTGGCGACGCGTTGCCTTTGAGCCCCTGCTGCGCCTGCGCGTGGCGCCGGGGGTCAGGCTGCAGCGCCAGAGGACGTGCTCGCGCATAACTGGGGCCGCCTGCCTCTCGCTGGCGGCCCTTTTAACCGCGAGCTACATGGCCATGCCCAGGATCAGCATCGATGCTGCTGAAGGTGGGCAGTTTACAGGGAGGATTCAGCTGCAGTGTCCTGGGGGATGACGGAGATAGCCATAGGCCCCACTGCGTATTTTGTGTGAGTGTACCCGTTATTTTCCTCTCCCAAATTGCATACATTTGTCGCTCCACTAAGTCCCAAGCCCTAAGTATGGGATTAGTGAGATGTGCGGGTTTAGTTGCATGCTGTGGAATGGCAAGAGGGGAGACTGATGTAGATCTTGAGCAATAGGATTTGATGGGAACTGGCTTCGGCCTGGATCTGAGTTTTAATTTCTGGCTAAGGTGTAGCTGTGATATAAAAAAGCTGGCAAGCGGCTTGACGACAGTGGGCCTAAAATTTTGGGGAAGCTAATTATCCCAAGAAACCTGAGCAACTCGGGGTGACTGAAATGCATTGTACCTAAAAGACCACGCAACCTCATAGTTCTCCAGTTGAGATCTTGCACTTGGCCTAGTGTTGAAGGGCAAAAGAGATTGGGTTCTCAAAATGTGAAGTGAGGACTCCGATTAAGTTTTGGGGGTCATTGTATTGATTGAGCCACACAAGGTCGCAAAGATGCCACATAATTGTACTGATGCTTTAGGGAAGCAGGTCTGGACCAGTTTTTCCTAAAAACGTTCCAGTTTACCTGAGTTATTAACCAAAAGAAGTCTCCTAGCCTTTCAAAAAGTAGTCAGATAGTTCCATCTTTAAAAAACCCACTGTTATGTTTCTTCAGGAGGAAGCTCAAAATCATTTTGTACAACGAAGGCTTCCTCAATTATAAAGAAAAGCCAATTAGATCTTTATATAATCTTCTGATACTTAAAAGGACTAGTACAGTGACCATCCAGTAAATGAAGGCTACTATTGCCAGGCAGCAGCCCAAGTACCCAGCATTCTGTATTCTGTCCTTATCTAAACAGGATTTAGTAGAAATAACTTAGATGCTTATCTAGTATTGACATGAGATGTTTATTTTGTGAAACAATGCAAGCTATTGTAAATCCCCACATACTATTTTTAAGTGCAATAGGGTACAGTCCTGTAATCTCTACACAATAGTGCATCTAGTCCTTTGCCTTTAGTTATTGCACAAAAGTTACAGACCAGTGAAAAAGATATGCGGACTCTTAACAGGTAAATCAGCCTACACAATGAGAAATTAGAACAGTACACTGGGTGGAATGGTCAAATAATTTAAGTCAAATGTTTTAATGGTGCAATAATCAAGGGTTCAAATACATTTTTTCAATATATTAATTTCTTTAAAGTCATGTTCAGGCAAGGTGCTGTTTACAAAACCACTATTAGCTTTGTCCACAGATGTGAGTTTTAAAAGTTATCCAAGGTAATTGACATTGGATGCAGCTTTAAACAATAAATTGAATTAAGTTTACTTCTCAAAGCAAATTATACAATTAGCCCCCAAACTTGTAAACTAAACATTATGACACAGATGCACAAAATTAAGTTGGCAACATTAAAGAAAAGTCACATGTCTGTTTTGAGATGTAGTGTTTGATGTTGAGCAAATGTTTGGTCTTGACTCTTAAAAATAATTATACAGCAGTTCTCTGTTTGGCCATGAGAAAGGAACTGCCCACAAAACTCCCAGACCAATTAAATTAACAAAGCATTCAGATTCCTAAATGAAGCTTTCTGGAGCACACAGGAAATGCCAGATGGAAAGACCATGGCTCTGGCTTTCTGGCCCCACCCCATCTATACTAGGGAGATACAGTCATTATGTGCACTGTTTGACTTTGTCACATAAGCTCATGTCTCAGGAAAACAATCAGGATTAGAAGCAAGGTGATTGTACCTCACTGGTAAAGGCTTGGGATGGTTTGATCTCATGGCTTTGCCGTTAATAACGTTCACATAAATCTCACTGTCTCCACCCCAGCTGAAAGTGTTAGTGTATGTATTCTATGGCTACTTGCTTCCAAAATGCACAATAATCATGAAAAAAAAGTTACTATGCCTGTCTCTTTACCAACAATGAAATGGCTCACAAAATTCCACTCCACACAATACCATGTTGACATTCTGGGAATGTGGAGGGCTGCAATTGTGTACAGTGTCGAGTGAAAAAGTTCCATTGTGCATCAGCTGCCTGAGGAAAAGCTTTGGAGGAGTTGAGGAGGCAAAGGGAAGCCTTCCAGTTGAACAGCTTTGCTCTGAATGTGCTTGTTTGCTGCCACAAAAACTGGTAGACTTTTTAAAAAAGCCACGATGTGAGTCACTTAACTTCTGGACCCATCATGATGTTTCTTCCGCTCTCCTTTGCCAAATCAAAGCTTTGCAGCAGGCAATCCAGACACCTGTCACCGGATGCGGGGAATGACACCTCACAGTGGAATGGGCACCAGCAGGCAGAGGGCATAAGCAGTCCTTGAAGAGACAACAGCTGTGGCACCAAGTAAAGGCCAGGACCACAGCACAGATGGCAGCCACGAACCCCACACCTGGAGCTAGGTCTCATAATACTGGGAACATCTCATCTTCACCCATCACAGCTGGTCAGCAGCCTCCACAGGCGGGTCTTTCAGGAGGCAGGAAGTAGAGCGAGGGTCCATGGCTGAATGCATTATAGGAATATAAACATCATCCATGTTTGGCATGACAAAAACTTTCTGTAGGGAGATATTAAAGAACAGCCATGTGGAATAATGCTTTGTTAGGCTGTCCCCCTCTTTTGTTCTGATAATTTTAGGCTTTAGACAAGTTAAAAATATATGTATATGTGAGAAAACTTTACCCACACATTCCAAACCAATTCCTCCACCATGCTTTAGTTTAGAAAAAGCCAAGGAATTACACCAGTGCATGAAGAACCAGTATTCTGAAGCAGAAACACTGGATAAAATAACAAGCATTCAACAACATTAATTTAGGAGAACTAGATTAACTGCTGACAATATTTCCAAATTATGTCCAGAACACATACTCCAAGTGAATGTATTTTTATTTATTTTAAATGTTATCAACAAAATGTAAGCTAACTTTTTTTTTTTTCCAAACCCAAACCACACAAAGATATCTATAAAAGAAATCCTACTACAGTTAATGCCCAAAGGATAATCTGGTTGATTATATAATGGTGCTTTGCTTGTTTATAAAATAATTTTATATATGAATTTTGTCAATGCACTCAATCTTCCATAATTACTCTTACAAAAGCATACACAAAAAACCAAGTGAGGTGCTATGGTAGAGAAAAACAGCTATCCTTCCATTTCCCAACTTGTGTTGAGTGCACCAGCATCCAATCTCTGCCCTCTTTTCCCTCCTCTTGCTCCTTGGAGTCCAATAACCCCTACTAAAAGGGATGACCCACCCACCCAAATTCCCATGTAGGATCTAGGGATACAAGAGAAAGGAAAAAATTAACAGCATGAGAGTCTTTTTCCAAACTAGGTTCAAAGAACTTTCCCACTTGGTGATAACAGTAAGCTTTTTTAGAAATGGGTTATCAGTTATATTTAATCTCTAGCTTAAAAAATTTTTTTTTAGTTATAGATGAACACCATGCCTTTATTTATTTATTTTTATGTGGTGCCTCACACATACTAGGCAAGCGCTCTGCCACTGAGCCCCAGCCCTCTAACTTTAAATAACAATATGATTTTGAAAAAATTTTAAAATATCCCATCATGAAAAGGATGTAGGTCTTCTTCAGAATGTAAAATTCATTACAAAGTAAACAAGTTGTTTGCTAATTCACAAAAAATTGAAAGACAACTATGCTTCAAATAACTTATTAAGGAGCTAGAGGTACAGCTCAGTGGTAGAGCACTTGCTTAGCAGGCACGAAGCCCTGGGTTGATCCACTCACTACACCACAAAACAAAACATCTGATCAAAATGTGGTGAGAATGGCTCATTCCAAGGCCTCAGCTACACTGCATTATGTCTGATGGCAGAATACAGAAAACAGGCGTGGAGAATGCACTCTGGCTGAGCAAACTCCAAGGATGTAGAAGATATCTGGAGGGGGGCCTGATTCCTCTTGGACTCCCAGGGTACTTGGTCCCTAGGACATGGAAGGGTTTCCACAAATGTTTGTTGAACTGAACAAACTGAGCAAGGTATGAATACCACACCAGGGCAGGGAGCGACTTCCCTGAAGGCAGCCAGGTGTTGCCATCTGGTCAATTCCAAACTTTACATGGGAGGGACAAAGTCCAGAGAGTCCCAACTGGTTTACTGGTACAAGATGTCATCATTTGGCTCTCTGACCCAATCTAGGTCTCCTCTGAAGACTACTTAGTAATGTTCTGTGAATATGCCTCAGGGCTTTTGAAACTGTACTTTTTTTTTTAGTAGATGGACACAATACCTTTATTTTGTTTGTTTATTTTTATGTGGTGCTAAAGTGGAACCCAATGCCTCACATGTGCTAGGCAAGAGCTCTACCACTGAGCTATAGCCCCAGCTCTTGAGACTGTACTTTTGAAAATGGTTATTAATTGCTTTTAAGTAATAAAATAATTTTTGGAAAAATGGCAACAAAATATACTATCATGAAAAGAAAGTAGTCTTTTTCAAAAGGTGAAATTCATCATAAAGTAAACAACTCCTTTGCTAATCCACAAAGTCCTGAAGGACAACTGTGCTTTAAAGTATTATTGAGGATTGAGTATTACTGCAAAAATTCACACATAAAATTATCTTATAAATGAAGCACTGTTTTATGCCCATGTTTAATCATATGTGTTGTCTCTGGGATGAAGGTCCAAACTAAGTAGTTTGTTTTATTTTATTTTCTCTTTTTTGGTCCCAGGGATTGAACTCAGGGGCACTTAACCACTGAGCCTATCTCCAGTCCTTTTTTTTTTTTTTTGAGCAAAGTTGCTTAGGGCCTTGCTAAATTGCTGACTCTGGCCTTGAATTGTGATCCTCCTGCCTCAGCCTTTGGAGCTGTTGGGATTATAGACACGTGTTGACATGTCCAATAGGTCCATGGTTTTCACTGGATTCTCAAAAGAGGATACCTGACCCAGAAGTGAGTTCAGGACCTCTGTTCTACCCAGAGCTTTCATACTTGGAGTGAAACACAGATAACACTGTGGGTTTACCTGAAACTCTTGCTCTAGTTTCTTCTCTATCCAGTCTGTCACATGAACTAAAGTCACTTCTCTCTCTCCAAGTTTTGGCCGAGCTTTCAGCTCCACATAGGGCGGCTTCCGGAAACCATACCTTTTTGAAGAAAACAAGTAATAACCACATTTAGAAGCAGAGAAAAGAAGTAGACAAGCACTGATGGCAAGCACTCCTCATTCACATGGGACTTTATTACTACTTGAAGTGCTCTCTTATTCTGAGAATCCCTTCTAAAGCCAATTCAGCACAGCAAGAGTGAATTGTGAGTTGCCTGTGTCCTCTGGACAGGGCTATGATGGATTTAGATCAGTTTTGATGCAATGGGAAAGCCAGGAAGCATAAGTCCATGATCTGGAAATTCTTTTGTGGTTTTTGTTTTCCCCCCAAATAGTAATTTGTTAAATTTTCTTAAAATAAGATAATGTATATTACAAAAGCCAAAACATAAGGGTATAAACTGGAACTTGAAAGACATAGCCTTTCTTTGAATGTCAACTCCAAGAAAGGACCATTGAGAGGAGTGGGGTCAATTTTCCCCACATCTTCCTAAGCATGCGTAGACAGAGGACATTCTATAACCTGCTTCTTCTCCCCACACTCCACATTGTATATTTTATGGCCTCCTGGGAAGCAGACTGGCACTCGGAACTGTTAGCAAAGTAGACAAGACACTGTGTGCTATCATACTACCTAAGGATGTTAATCTGTCATGAACCAGTGTCTTAGAAATACAATGTCAAATTGCTACAAACATTTCTAAGTGCTCTCCCTATCTTTAGTTATCTCTGCGGTTCCACAGCAGAGAGTTCAGCACTGGAGCAGTGATGGGCAGCACTAGCCGAGAGGCCTTTATTTTGTCCCTTACTGAGCAGTGCCATTTATAATTGCTAAATCTAAAAGGCTGGCAGTAAGGAGAAGAAATATTTTACCAACTCATTGTTTAAAAAGAAATATTTCTAAATGATAAGATTATGGTCTTTTATTTTTTGTCTTTTCATCATACTCATTTTTCAATCTCTCTCTACCTAACCATATGAGTTTTAGAAAATAAAATCTAAAAAGGTGTTAAGTTATCCTGGGAAACACCAGTGTTATCATTCCTCCTCTGATTATTTCTACAGAGCCTCCTGGATACAATGGATATGCACAGCATGCTGGTTTCCCTCTGGGATGGATCACAGTTATAGTATAGTAAGAGTGTAGTTTATGATACAATGCAGTTCCTTCTGCAATTACTGTATATACTATACCTACTGTATAGGATTTAGATTGCCAAATTTTTAAAAAACTTTTATTTTATTTATTTTTATGTGGTGCTGAGGCTCGAACCCAGTACCTCGCATGTGCTAGGTGAGCGCTCTACCTCTGAGTCACAACCCCAGCACAGATTGCCAATTTTAAAACTGAGATTCACAAAGAGATGCTGGACTTATGAAAAATTTATTTCAATGATTCTCAACCTTGGGTTAATCACTGCAACTCCCCCAAAGCCTGACCTATGGGCCAGGCATATCTGTATTTTTAACAAGTCCCCATGTAATTCTAACCTGCAGGTGGAGATGAGAACCAACTTCTTGGATAGACCTCCTACCACAAGCACCAAGTACGTGTGCTCCAGCCTCCTGGATGTCAAGATCTAACTCAGGATTCTCTCTAACCACCTGGACTTTACTTGGATGTGTAATTCCCACCTGCTGAGTGGGGAAAATGGGCTCCTACCCCACCAAGAAGCTGTGAGAATTAATCAAGTGGTACGGTCAGAGAATACCAGTTTGCTACAAAGGGCAGCTGTTATCACTGGTAGAGGAGTAATCTTTAGGGTGGAGGAGGATTGAGAATAAAAACAGCTCATCCCATAAAATTCAAGCATTCACCTTAACTTTTTCTGACATGTGAAGATGGATCCTTAAATGTGAATTAACTATTCACAGAAGAAAGCGCAATCAAATTTACAACGAATACTGGGGTTCCATGAAAATAGTGGGAAAAAGCTCCTGTCCATGGTACTTGCCCTAATCCCAAAGTTAAGCAGGCTGGGTGGGATGTTTATGGTCATGCAACAAAAGGAATCACTTGCTGTCTTTGAGGACCCTCCCCGTACCATATTCGGTCTGTTGGGGGTGGTGGAATGTTGACCGCCAGGGTTCCTCGACATTCTTGTACTTCAACAGTTAGCAGCAAGGGGGTATTGGAGACTTCTTCAATCTTCTTTTTAATGAACTCTGTCTCTGTTGCTTTTTGGAAATATTTTGACTTGGTGATTTTATCAACAAACCTCATAATCTTACTCGTTCGATGACCTCCAACGTATCTTCAGACAAGGAACAAAACAGGATGTTAGTATAGGCTTTGCTCTTTCACAAACAAAACCTCATGGCTCTGTGTTCACCTTACTTGACAGCAGTTTCTCAACCATGGCACTCCTGATTTTCTGGACTAGGTAATTCTGGGTTGAGGGGGGGTCCGTCCTGTGTACTGTTGAATTTTTAGTTGTCCCTGGCCTCACCTATTTCAATGGCAACAGCAGACTCCCCACTCATGACAATCAAAAATCTCTATAATATTGGCAAATGACCCCATGATGGGAGTCAAATCTCCCTCAGATGAGAATTAAGAGCACCTGACTTGACAATGGAGAGAGTTGGACAAAGTCCTCAATTTGGAAAAGCCACACCCCCCAACCCTTATTGCTGTTCAAGTTGCTGAATACAAGTTCATGTCTTCTTAAGTGAAATCCCACCATCTCCAAACAGTAAACGGCAAACCAGGCTGCACCAATAGGGATACAAAACAGTGACTCACTGCCTGTCTTTGGGAGGTGTCATATAAACTCTAAGGTGCAAGTACTTTTCAAGGGGCTTGGAACTTCTTAAAGGAAAATGCTACATCAAACTGACAAGCTAGAAGATCAAGAAAATAAGCTTCTGTGTCAGGCCATATCTACCTAAAACGCCCTGAAAAGAGGGGATATTTGTTTTAAAAATCCTCCACAGCTCCAGAGCATCAGGAATACTATGTGTAAAGGGAAAAGTCTTTTTCTTTCTTTCCTTTTTTTTTTTTTTTTTTTCTTTTTTGCAGTGCTGGGCATCAAATCTAGGGCCTGTGCAGCTGGCCAAGCCCTCTGTCACTGAACTGCACCCCCAGCCCCAAACAATCATTCTTAAGAAGATCAATTAGTACATTTAAAATAATGCACACAAACTTTTTAGCAACAGCTTCTCAAAGGTTCTCTACCCATTTTCTCTAGGATTTTAAAAGTAAATAGGTAGATATTTTCTTTTTCCTTCAGTATTGGGTATTGAATTGAACCCAAGGCCTCATTCATACAAGCAAAGCACTGTACCACTGAGCTATATCAGCCCTTTTTCAAACTTTATTTTGAGACAGGGTCTCTTTAAGTTGTTCAGGCAGATCTTGAACTTGCCATCCTGCTGCTTCAGCATTCCAAGTAGCTTGGGATTACAAGTGTGTGCCACCCACTCAGCTAAATCAATATTTTTATACAAAAGTTTCTGAATCATCTGACTTCTCAGTAATCTTAAGTTTCTTCAGCTCCCTTTTAATAATTCAAAGATCCTTATAGACAGGCTGTTTAAGCACTCTGATAATTCTGCTATCCAAGTAACAAAGAGAGCAAAGAGAGCCCCTAAATGAAGTTCATAATCTAGAAGATCAGCTAAGTCATTCATATTTAAAAAATACACCCAAGATATCATCTGAATGGTTTCAGCTTTGTAGGGACTAGTAGCTCCAGGGCAGCAAGTGGGTCCAGCTTCAGGAGAGGGAGGTTCTCTTCTCTCCACTGGGCACCAGGGGGAGGTGGTGTGCAGGGTAGGCCCCTCTGAAGATCCAGGGAGGGCTCTGCACAGTGAGCATGCAGTTCACCTTCTCTTGCTGTGGGAGTACCCACAGCAAGAGAGAGCCATGGTGTCAGTACCCTCTTAAGAAAGAAAAGCTATACAAGTCTTTTCTCTCTGTGACTTGGAATTTAAACAAGCCACTGACACTGGCTATTAATGCAAAAAAATCACTCAACTCACTGTTAAGGAGGAAAAGATTATGGAGGAAAGAGGGGAAAAAAAGGTTTACTCTCAACTTGCCACCCTGACCCCTGGAGTCTCCAGAAGCCCTTATCCACTTACCCCTCAGCCCCTGGGAGGAGCTGTTTGTCTCCCCCACTGGGATCTGGTGCATCATCTTCATCAGAGGAGCCAGCACTAGAGGATTCCTCATCACTGTCGGCTAGACAGTAAGCCCTGGGCCTGCAACTGAACAGGGGACAGTCAGCAGTGCAGCTGGCCCACTGCTCTCAGAGCACTTGTATGCATGTCCGCGCATGCCCAGACACACACACACACACACACACACACACACACACACACAGAGGCTCAACCACAGGGGATCAAGATGGCACCTCTATTACACACTGTCATTGTCTCCAACCAACCAAGAAAGAGGCCCAATCCAAGAGTGCAAGGATTGACCTGCTTCCCCAGGAGACTCCAGCACCAAGTCCCCTAACAGGATTGAAGAGGACTTGGGCCCAGAAGAATTTGCTTTTGAGCATGCGTCAGGACAGGTGGTGATTTTGTCAGTAATGCAGCAGGAGCCAAGTGGGAGGGTAAATGGAAAGTATGGATGGTTGCAGGAGTGAGGTGACAGCTAATGCTGGTAACAGGACCACCTCTCACTGATGATGAGGACATGCGGGCAAGTCCCTTGCCTCTGGCTGAGTCAATAACTGTAGTGCTTCCTGTTTTCATTACCTCCCAAATTAGTTTTGACCCAAGACTCCTTCCTAGTGAAACTACATATCTATCTTACCCCCCCACACCACCTGCCCCATCTCTTGAGGGTCACAGAAAAAGTCAACAACCACAAGGTGTAAGTCTCAAAGGACTTGAGGAAGCAAGTGACATGAGAACCCAGGGACTTTCATGGAGAAGTACAAGTTTAAAGATCATTCCTTTTACTAAAATAACAGAAAGCCTCACCAGAGAACAACAACCCTCATTAATTTCTCTGGGTTGGAAACTCCAGTTTCCAGAGGCATCGGCCTACTGGATCAGCAGCAGAGGTGAGAGACCAAGGCTCCCTGCTGAGGGACACTGGGGGCTTCCTAGCTGACCTTCAGCTCCACCAAGGCAGCTCTCCCTTCCTGGATTGTGGCTTTGCCACAAACAGTACTGACAGGGACTTGTCTCTGAGGCTCAGGGACTAAATCAGGATAAAATGGATGAGGGAGAGAGTTCTTCTGAACAGAATTAGGCAACCAAATGTTCACTAAGCAGAGGTTGGGCCTTAAATTGTTGATAAGGACAAAATTATCGAGATAGGGTAATTTTACAGTAGAGATAGGCCCTGTCTTCCTGCAGCTGCAGCTCTTTGGTTTTCCTTTGACACCGTTCTTGGGCCACCAGAAGCCCACCAGGGCAGTCATCTCCTGACCATTGAGGACATGGGCAGAGTGCACATGTGTTGTGGCCATGAAGGGCCAGCAGTACCCCCGCATCATGTACAGGAGGGCAGGACTGAAGTCGCCACATCTGAAACAGGAGCCCAGCTGTAAGAGGATCCCAAGAATGTCCTCTCTGGAAGGACATGAGGATCTTGCTCAACCCCAGCTCTGAAATGTTAGAGCCAGCCCTAGAGCCAGCAAGCTGGACTTCCACAGTAAAGGGGAGCTCTGTCTGCAGAACAAAGGCCCCTCATCCCATCCCCCAGCAGCACCTGATTGCCTCTCTCTCCCTCCTTCCATCACAAGCCTGGCTAGTTCAGGAAGGGTTTCTGGGCACTGGTTGTTCACAGAGCCATTTCAGAGAATTCTGTGGTTAGCAGCCCTCACGGAGATCTTTCAAATCCAATGTACAGCACAAAACATGATTCACAAGAGAGCCTAACCCCTGTGTCTTGAGATGAGGACAGTCAGAGATGTAAACTGCCAATCCACACACAGCCACCCTACCTCTCCATCAGAAGACAAGTGGCTGTGCTCTTTGGCTCTCAGGCCTTGCTCTGTTTCGACAGGACAGGGTCTGCTCCCCATCCACACAGCACAAAGGGCTGCCTGCAGGACCTAAGATCAGAGGGAGATCTGCTGAGCCACTCCCTTGTGTTCCCATCTGTGTGTGTCATTTGGCAGCTCCAGACCCTGGGCAGAAGATGCCAAAGGCTAAGCCTGCAGTGAGCTCTCAGGTTCCCTAACTAATCCTCTGTAGTACAGAGAACAGGACAAATTTTGTTGGTCTGAAGTGAGGAATTTAGATAATGCTATATCAGTTAAAGCAGATCAGAAGATGTGAAATTCTGATTTTGACCAAGTGGTACCTTTAAGGTCTGCACTAGGAGCTGTATTATGCAACACCAATACTTCCAATAAGTACTGAGCCACATGTGTGGCTCAATGTTTGGTTGATATTTGTTTATAACTGAACATGCATTTTATGATCTTGACCTCATGATGCCAGCAAGAACTTCAGAGAAAGACACACTGCACATCCTCATAGAAGATGTGTTTGAAGGTGATGGGCCTAACGGCTTTAAACACACATGAGAATTCCATATGAGTATGCTGCCCTCTCAGAGAGCCACCTGAACAGGCTTGTTCCAGTCATGTGGCCTCTGCTGCACATCTTTTTGGAATGTGTTTGGGGTCAGGCACAAAAAAAAGTGATCTTTTTTATCACCAATGCTTTGCCTTGAATGAAAAAAATTTTTTTTTCTTGGTTTCATAATCACCATGACCTCTGACAAAGACTAGTTATGTCTATACCATCTACAAAGCAAGATGACTTGCTATCCCTCAGGATGGTTAAAAGAATGTCAGATTCCTGAGGCAATTCTAAAATGCAGCTTAAAAATGCTCTAAGTGAAGAGACCGTAATTAGATTCTGCAGCCCTATAAGAGACCACATTTATAAAAAAATGTTCTTTAACTTAAAGGAATTCAGTCCCATGCCTCTGCTGCAGACACACATGAGTACACACTCATCAACAAGACCAAGTCACAGTGGAAACTGCGAGTTCTTGGCTCCCAGAAGGTCAGGGGTCTGGGGGTCGAGGGATGGTGAAACAGACCAGTGACCCAATATGGAGGTCAGAGGGGGTCGCCCTGTGAGAACCTGCACACAGGCCCAAGCTGCAGTAGTGAGGAAGGAACAGGCCAATACCTTACATGCAGAATGCTTTCCTTTGATCCATATGGGTCCTCTTCAGGTCCTTTCCTAAGGTTTAGTCTGCTCAGCTCACTACCTGAATTCCTTTTTTTATTTGTTCATTTGTTTTTTGCAGGATTGGGGAGCAAACCCAGGGCCTTGGTGTGTAGGCAAATGCTCTATCAGTGAACTATATACTCCCAGCTCTTGAATTCCATTTCCAATACTTACTGATGTTAACTATAATGTATGACAAAAAAGCTATCTAGGAAAGGCAAAACCTAGAAGAAAAATGTCTATGAATACACAGTGGGCACACATTTCAAAGGGAAGGGACTTCACTGGAACAAAACAACACAGATTTCAATTTCTCCATCTTGCCCTCAGATGTCACAGGTAACAACAGACTTTCTGCCAGGAAGAGACTTCTTCCAGGTGGAGTAGCATCTCCTCAGAGACTCCCCAAAGTATAATCATTTGCACACTTGAATGGGCACTGAAAAAAGCAAGATAAAGCTTAGGCCCTGCCAGAGCCAGACACTGGAAACAAACCCCTGTGTTGAGTGGGGCCCTGGACAGGTGATCACAGGCTGAAGGGAGGCCTGGGGAAGAGGGCCACTACTGGCCCATCCCACAGTCTGCTCTTTGGAGATTTAATATTAAGGAGAGTGTCAGTAGCAAAGATCACATGCCTCATAAAAGCTACTACGTGTGCTGCCTTCTGTCTCTCCTCTGCCACTTTGCCTCAACGTGATCCCAACTGCTCACGACTGAAGAAGTGAAGAAGTGGATTCTAGAATCACTTCTGGGATTAGGTTCTTAACCACAGATGGGTTTTTAGAGGCTCCCAGAAACTTTGAGTCAAATGATGCCTGTGGAGGCATCTTCTGAAAGAAGACTCCAGAGTGCTCAGGATCACCAAGGGGTTCTTTTTGCAAAAAAATAATTAAGGGTCCATTTTCCTAGGTCTTTTCCTTCCCAGATGAAGTGCTTTTAGATTGTATACTTTGCTTTTTTTGAGGGGAAGAGAATATTGGGGCTTAAGCCTAGGGCACTTTACCTCTGAGGTACATTCCCAGTTCTTTTTATTTTTTGCTTTGAGACAGTCTCACTAAGTTGCTGAAGCTCGCCTCAAACTTGCAATATGTGTGCCACCACACCCAGTTTTGCTTTTAAGAATAAATGGCAGGCAATTACACATCAATATATAATTTAACATCCTCACAGGAAGAAGCAAAACATTTTATACCAAACTCTTCTAGGAAAAAATATACTTTAGAAGTATATTAAAAATTAAATTTGATACCACCACATTCCTAAAGCCGAGGGTTTTCTCACTCAGTCTGGAGACCATGGCTTGCTTAGGAATATGTGCACCCTCTGATCAGTCACAGTTTGTGAGCTACATAAATGGCAGTGAATGTGGAATGCCTAAGTGACCAGGACCAGGGACCTGGCCTTATTGGCAACCTGATGCCCAAGAATCCCTTTCCAGTGGAGAATTTGAACCTCTGTGCCGGCACAGAGCTGTTTTCAGAAAGGGCTCCCTGCATAAATCCTTCTGACTGAAACTTGTGTCACTGCTACCATTTAGTAGACCTCTTTTCTTCCCCTCCTCCATTTTTGGGGGGTGGTGCTGGGGATGGAACCCAGGGCCTCATGCTTGATAGGCAAATGCTCTACCAATGAGCTACACCCCAGCCCTGGAGACCTCATTTTCAAGACTGCTTCTGCAACTCTGCTGTCACGAGGCTGGACGGATGGTGCTCAGCTGTACATGGGGACAGGCTTGGGGCAATGGACAAGAAGTGGTGAGGGCTAGCTCAGGACCCCAGTAATTCTAACTGGGGAAGTCTGTGAGATTTTACCTGTTAGCAAAGCTTTGCCTCTATTCCCAACCCCAGTCCTTATAGGACCTGGACTATGCCTTCATGTCTAGGAACACAATGAAAAGACAGGCCTCTTCATGCCTTCACATGGGACCAAACAAGACTCAGCACTTACAGGGTATGAATGCCACAGGGAGAGTTGATAAGTACCACTCACCAGAAAATACAAATCCACAGATTGCCGAATCCAAATACATTTTAACAAATAGCAGAAAATGAAAGGAAAATAGTAGATATAAGTTAGATTGCACACAGCAGGTGAAATTCTCCAATTATTAAAATAGGAATATTTTAATAAGTAACTTGCATAAATCAGGATAATCAAAGCAAAAGAATAATCTTGCAGGTATAACCCAGCTCCCCCAGTCTGCCATTATCACATGAAGCATGAATGAGAGCAGTAGGTCAGTACTGTAGCTAAGCAGAAATCCTAGAGCCTGGGTCTTGCATTTAGCTCCTGTGAAGGTGGCCCCTTACGTTATTTCCCTGTCATTGTACTGTTTAGTCCATGTAAAGGAACTACAGAACAAGAAATACATTTTTAATTTGATAAAAACAATGATATCACTTAAACATGTAATCAGAGCAGCCACTTTCAAGGTGTGTGGGAATGATAAAAGTTCTAGCTTATTTCCTGTACGCATTAAAGCAAAAATTTAAAAATATTAGGTTCCCTTAAGTATCTCACAATTTTGGAATATTTCTAAATCAGACACCTCTGGACACAGATACACTATTTACAAAGAGAAGAATTTACTAAGCAAATTCATATTGTATTATTTTAGGAAAATGTTTCTCAGAACATTTGCAGAGTACCCTCTCGACTAAAAAAAAAAAAAAAAAAAAAAAAATCAACCATCTCTATAAATAATTCTGACTTGGTGATTAAAGCAATATCTCCCCAAGGGGCCTTAGCCTACTCCACACAGCGCTGTCTATGGCCGAGAACTGAAAGAGCTTTGGAAGCGATGATTTGATTTGCAGAGTGCTTTGTCACTCTAACGAGTCTACCCTGCTTGTCAGTGGTGCTTTCTGGGGTAATCAAGACTTATTACCCAGCCCCGTGACTGTGACCCTCACAGTGTTGAGGCAGAAGACACTGTCATGGCTGAGCAGGGGATGAGAACTCATAGTCCCTGGGAAAAGCTTGTAAATTGTCCCCAAATTGTTCTGTGGCCCACTTACACTGAAGTGTGCTTGCCATCCAGAGGCTCCCACACCTCAGACCTGCTTCACAGAGGCTGCAGGGAGAGGCTGGTCCCCCAGGGTTGGGTTAGTAAGTTCATATATAGCCCCTTACCCTTCTTTGCCAATTTCTCCAACCTTCAGGGCTTCAACAAGAGGCTCTTTACCTAGTTTGGTCAAATTCATTTTGGTCTCAAGAGTCATCAGAAAGGACCCATTGTAGGACATTTCCAAGTCGATCCAGAGTCCTGGAGAAATAGTGAAAAAACAGGAGGTTTTATTCCGTCCCCTCAAAAACATGACTTTAAATGACAGTATAAAAACATATTTTCAAGTATCCAAGTCAGCATCACACTAGCAAGAAGAGGGCTATGAGACCACTCTACGATCAATGCGTGGGAGAAAAGAAGGAAATGGTCTCCGCGCTTGGCAAGCAGCCAGCACTGCCCCCATCACGATGGTCAAGTGAACTCAGCGCACACATCAGCACTGGAAGGACCCCATCCTCTGGCTTCTCCTCACAGGAGGAAATGGCTTGATGCAGGCAGAGTCAGATGGGTTGCTGATGGGCTGCTGGTTATAAGGCAGAAGGGAGGGGCAGAGACTTCCCCATGAGCCAGGCTGTCTCCAAGAGACCCAGAAGAGAACACTGTCTTTCCTAAAGTTCCTAGGGTTAGAGTGCAGAAAAACGGGTCAGATTTAATTGGGTACAAAGTATGGGAACAAAAACTTTTCCCCCCATCTTTCTTTTTTTAATATTTATTTATTTTCTTTTAGAAGTAGTTGGATACAATACCTTTTTTATTTTATTTTTTATTTATTTATTTTTTTTTTAGAGAGAGAGAGAGAGAGAGAACTTTTAATATTTTATTTTTTAGTTTTCGGCGGACACAACATCTTTGTTTGTATGTGGTGCTAAGGATCAAACCCGGGCCACATGCATGCCAGGCGAGCGCGCTACTGCTTGAGCCACATCCCCAGCCCCCCTTTATTTATTTATTTATTTGGTGGTACGGGGATTGAACCCAGGGCCTTGTGCATGTGAGGCAAGCACTCTACCAACTGAGCTATATCCCCAGCCCCTATTTTGTTTTTTTTATGTGGTGCTGAAGATCAAACCCAGGGCCTCGCACGTGCTGGACAAGCAACCTACCACTGAGCCACAACTCCAGCCCTCCCCATCTTTCTTTTTAATTTGTTCTAATTAGTTATACATTTTGACTCATTGTACACAAAAACGGAGCACAATTAACTATAGTTTGTGACAAAAACTTTTGAACCTCTTTCTTTCTGGAAATTGCCTCATAATGGAAACATAAGGATTACCTTTCAATTCTCACAATTATCCAGGTAAAGTTGGGTAACCACTTTGTTTCTGAGTTTAAAGATCTATTTAAAGATGCTATCACCATAAACCCAAATCTAAGAGGCTTTTAGCTTGTGGATTCCCCTGGAATGGCCATTGACTAGTGTCTGAAATGTAGGCAGGTAAGGCAGGTAAGGTAGGGCACACTCTGATTTTTCAGAATCAGTTGCTCTGTGATACCTCATGAACTTCCAATCAAAATATAATCTTTCAAGTGGGTGTTTAAATGTTAATAAACATTTACAGATTCCCAGACAAATGACAACATCTAAAAGGAAGCAGGAAATTAATCTAAAACCACTGTTCACACACAGCAGCATTTTCAAGCAATTACAGTAAATGACCCCTCCCCTACATGGCCACCCCTCAGACAAAAGCACTACTTAACCCAAGAAGCACTAATGGTGTAATTCCTCACTAAAGGCAGAATAATTTCCATTTTGTGTTCAACAAATTCTCTTTGTCATAATTGAAGGTGATTATTTTCCATGAATGACCTGGTTTAATTAAGTGACATGCAGATCAACTGTGACTATAGCAACACTCACAAAACTGCCCTCTTGCTTACATTAAGCAGCTAAAGAACATTAACTAGATTGCTCTTCAAAATACTGTTACTGGAAATAAAGGGCACATCTGCTTCAATAAAGATACTCACTCATTAGTCACTTCCAATAGAAAGGGGAGTAGGGCAAAAAGGCTAGTGTTAATTTAAACTCAATAGAAAAAGAATATCAAAAATGAAGATATTCATTATTGTATAATATCTCTGTCTCTTTTAAACTTGAGAATTAACAGATTCAAACTACCTGTTATATTCAAACATAACCACTTTTAGAAATCCTATTCAGGCTTCTGATAAATACTAACAGCATGAATTGCCTTTGAAAGTTGTCACATTAAAGTGACCAGAGTTTTAAAAAAATTTTAATTTAAAAAAAAATTTTCCAAAATGGAAGGCTTTTGTTTGTCTGTGCTTAACATGAGGGATATGGACACAGGCTCAATAAATTGCTGGCTCAGGCCCCAGGCACTGGAATATGAGCTGGGTCCCCTGGGGTATGATCCAGCCCCACTGCCAAGAGCTGAAGCAGATAAGGCCCAGGGAACACCATGGAGCCCAGCCACATGGACTAGGGCTTGGGTTTCATGACCTCTATGCATCAGTTTCCTCAACCACAGAGGGAGACCACATTGCCTCTTCAGGGGAGGGCTGTGGACAGCAGCTCCTGGCACCTCCTGGCTTCCCTTTCTCTACTATGGCCAGCCCACTCTTACTGCTTGCTCTGGCCTCGCCTACTGCTGCTCCCAGGAAAGAGGCTGCACTGGGCAACCAGAGATCTGACATTGCAGGACATGGCCTGGACATCTGACCAATCCTGTGAAAGAGAAGGATTTGGGTTTTATAGTGCTGGATATGTCTCAGGAGGCCTTCAATCCTGGCACCCAGCGAAAATAGTCAAGAATGAATTGAGAATATTTAAAAGTAGATGTGAACAGCAAATAAATATTTCAACAAATTAATATGATGTGCCTGCAATGAAATGAGGATAAGGAAACTATTTTAGCATTAGAGGGCAAATGACAATGACTGAGCAGGCTACAAGTGCCTGGAGGACCGGGAAGCACTTAAGACTTTCGCAACTCTGAGTCCAGACAAACTAGCCAGGAAGCCCGAGCCTTGCAAGACTGAAAGAAGAAATGAGGTTACCAGGAAGGCTGTCTCCCCTGGGGTCGTATAAATGTAGCCACAGTGTGAAGACGGGGACATACACTGCTCCAAGAGACAATCTTAACTTGATGCAGCTACTCTGGATGAATGCAGTTACAGGTCTTTCTCATTTGTGCTCTTGACAGATGTTAAGACTCTGCAGTGAGGTGTTCCATTTAAAATGCTGCTTTCTCTAATCACCTGCTCTGGGGAGTGCTCAGGACAAAAGCCAAAGTTGAAGAGCAGGACAAATTTTGATGCTTTAAGCAGAAGTTAGAGTTGGCCCTAAAAGATACTCAGGAAAGGGGGCTAAAGGGTGCTCATGAGAGGCCCTCAGGAGATGGTGAGTCCCGATTATCAGTGAGCCCCTATAAAGTTGGCACTTTGTTTGGCAACATATGACACACAACTGACAGTGAATGACAAGCTTTAGTCAGTCTTCCTGTGAGGATCTGCCAAGTTGTTCCACTCTCTAGCTTCATGGGGGTAGGAGCAGTCACCACCACCAGGACCACTGCTCAGAGGGACTGCAGCAGAAACAATAGCTCATTCCACCCAAAGTGCTTACAAAGTTCTTACTGCAGGACTTTAAAGCTAAAAGTACAGGGGTGGACCCTGCCCTTAGGAAATACATACTTGATCAAGAATAAAGATGGGGGGGGCTGGGATTGTGGCTCAGCGGTAGAGTGCTCACCTAGCACGTGCAAGGACCTGGGTTCGATCCTCAGCACCACATAAAAATAAAATAAAGATATTGTGTCCAACTACAACTAAAAAATAAATATTAAAAAAAAAAAAAGAATAAAGATGGGGTTGGCCACCTGGTGCAGCTCAGATCACGGTTCCCAAGAGACAATAAGCATGCCTGGTTGCATATCCCCAGAGACAAGAAGAGCCACAACCCGAACAGACATTCTTCTGCTCTCTCTGGGGGTTTCTAGTGAACAAATCCCATGGCCTCAGTAACTCTCCTACCATGGCCATGTAAATGTGGTAGTCTTACACAACTGACAGTGAATGACAGCTCCCTGTCTTACTGCTACTGAAGGCCTTGACTGTTCTCTCAGGGACAGGCTTAACGGGACACCTGCTACTGGGAAGATGGTAAACGAACCTGCAGCCTCGCTCCCCTTAGCTGGGCCTCATGTTCACTGTTCCACCGTTCCTCCGGTTCCCTCGCTGAAAGTCAATATTTAACATTTAAAGAACAAAACTCCTTAAAATGGAATATCAAATCATATATTATCACTACCAGATGCTGGAGTTTCTAAGCTCTTAGAATGTACATGATATTCTGTTCTAACAGACCTCAGAAAACTTAGCAATCCCTTAAACTTGGTTAAAAAAATATTTTTTAGTTGTCAATGGACCTTTCATGGAAGTGCCTTTCACGAGTTAACTCACATAACTCTCAAGATAAACTGTGAGCTGGGTGCTATGAGGGTTCCCATTTGAGCACTGAGGAAGTGAAGAGGTTCAGAAACCTGCCTAAGAAATGGAGCTGTGAACCAAGCAGTCTCACCCCAGAGTTGGCACTGGGAGCCACACTGTGTGTTGCCTAAGAAGTGCCTCCTCCTGGCTCTGGCCTAAATATCCCTTCCAAGCCACGTGCTGCCAACAAGCAAGCACAAGTTAGGAAAATATTTTTCAAAAGGGCAGGAGCAGATTCTACTGGAGATGCCTCTCCTTGGAGCTACTGAAGCCTCCTTTGCCTGGATTACATTTCCCTGGAAGGTTGAGCTCTGTTTTTCAGGGTCAGTTCTAGCAAATCATCCCAGATTTTAATCCCTAAAAGGAAAGGTTCCCACCTAGAGCAATGGAATCCAACACACGACACAGTGACGAGCCACTTAATGACCTCTGGTCACTGATGAATCCCATAAGATTGTCACCTAGTGATGTCACAGTTTCTTAGCTTGTGTAAGCACTCTATGGTGTCCGCACAACCTGGAAATCAACTAATGTTCTTGAATGTATCCCCATCGTTAAGTTGGGTGTGGCTGTATTTCTTTCATGCTCATTAATCTTTTACCATCATACATGCATCCTTTGCAGATGTGGAAAAACCTAATTTGATCAAACTTAACCCTATGAGCTTTATGACTTTTTTGTTCCTTTCTCTGGTCACATTTTCTCTCTTGTTATACAAGGAGGCAGATCTCTAAAACTTGCCCTGAAAGGAGTTAAATAAACCTCTCATGGATTAAAAACCAGCAATGCCTTGATCTGCACAGTAAAATGTCTTACCCTGGCTTTTGCTCCTGAGGAACAGGAAAGAAGCTCAAGACTCACTGGAATTATCCTCAAAGGCTGACCACAGCTGCCCCATGAGGATGCAGAGTTCAAAGCCACAGGGATACTTCTTAGATGCTGCAAAGCCCCCTGTGGTCCTGCACCCCTCTCCTTGGAAATTTCTATTAATTCAGCAAAGGACAGTGCTGAGATAAGACATTGCTAAGGCATCAGAAAATAGAGCACATGTATTATTTACTTTTTTAAAGCATGACTCTCAGGAGGTTTGTGTAAGCTAATCATTTCCCAGTTTGTTACCAGTCAGTTCCTAAAGAGGCAAAGAGCAAAGGGCACCTGAGTCAGAGGAAAGGAAGGTAGCTCCTACACACTGAAGAGGTGAAGATTCCAGCTATGTAACCAACACATCAAAAGCAATTTTAAAATTGTGCATGGGATTAAAAAAACTATAGCCAAATCATCTGCAAAGAATCCAAATCTCCTCAAATTTCACTTTTAGCTGACCAGAAATGACCAAACCCAGGAGCACAAAGATTCATCAAGGTATAGACATACTGAGGGGTTACAGGCAATCTCAACATACAGATGGACTTCTGGGTTTGCAAACGCTTTGATCTTTCTCTGCAATCAATGTGATGCTAAAAACATGGAAATATGGGCTCCCTTTCAGTTGAAATATTGCTAGAGAGATATGCAGGGCTGCTACCTATAGTGACAGAAAGATCTCTTCATATTTACATCAAATGTACACAACAGCAGAAAAATGATTTCCTTATATACAATACAATAACCATCTGACACAGCCACACAGAGACAAAAACAGCTTCTATAGTTTAAAAATTCTACAAAACATTTACTTCAAAATAAACATCTCTCTCTTGAAAAGCTGTAATTATTTTTTTTCCTAAACTTGTTTCTGAGCCATTTTAAGAATAATGTAACGATGCTTTAAGTGGAAAGAGGCTCACTGGCAAGGGATGCTACAGTAAAGAAACCCATAAGACTTTCCCCTGCATGCTGATGCCTATCTGGCTAACTCCTCTTTCTTACTTAACTCCTGCATACTAAAATTTCCCTGTCTAAATCCTCTTACTTTTTATCTTTCAAAAAAAATTTGATCTTTTTATATATTTATATATATATATATATATATATATATGAATATATATATATATATGACAGTGGAATGTATTTTAACATATTATTCATACATGGAGTATATCTAATTAGGATCCCATACTCATGGCTGAATATGATGTGGAATTTCATTGTGGTATATTCATATAGAACATAGGAAAGTTATGTCCAATCATTCTACTGCCCTTCCTATTTCCATCCCCCCCTCCATTCCCTTCATTCTTCTTTATCTAATCCACTTAACTTCTATCCCCTACCCCCCTATTGTGTGTTACCTTCTGAATATCAGAGAAAACATCTGGCCTTTGGGTTTTTGGGATTGCCTTATTTCACTTAGCATGATAGTCTCCAAATCCATCCATTTACTGGCAAAAGTCAGAGTCATTCTTTTTTGATGACTGAGTATTATTTCATTATGTATATATAACACATTTTCTTTATCCATTCATCTGTTTAAATGCATCTAGGTTGGTTCCATAGCTTAGCTATTGTGAACTGAGCTGCTATAAACATTGGTGTCACTGCTTTACTGCTGTAGGATGATTTTAAGTCCTTTGGGTATATACTGAGGAGAGGGATAACTGGGTCAAATGACGGTTCCACTTCAAGTTTCCAGATCCTTTTAAAACCACATGACACAAATATCTTTGTTGTTGTTGTTGTTGTTATAGTACTGGGGATTGAATACAGGGATGCTCTACCACTAAACTACATCCCTACCCATTCTTTTTCCCCCTTGAGACAAGGTCTCATGAAGTTGTCCAAATTGGGCTTAAACTTGGAATACTCCTGCCTCAGAGTCTTGAGTAGCTGGGATTACAGATGTGTACTACCATGCCAGGCTCGACATATAAACCATTATCCTCATAAATCTATTTAAATTCTCTGTATTCAAATCAAACTTTTCCCTCCATCTACAAAAGTAGCATAAATGCCGTATCAGTAGCACGTTTAAAAAATCAGTTCTGGGGATGGGGCTGTGGCTCAGCAGTACAGTGCTTGCCTAGCACGTGCAAGGCCCTGGGTTCGATCCTCAGCACTACATAAAAATAAATAAATAAAATAAAGGCATTGTGTCCAACTACAATGAAAAAAATTAAAAAAAAAATCAATCTGATGTGAGAGTTTGAGGCATCAGGATTATAAGTTCGAGGCCAGCCTGGGTAACTTAGTAAGACCTTATCCCAAAATAAAAATAAAAAGGGTTGGGGTATAGCTCAGTGGTAGAGTACACATGGCTTTAATCCCCAATATCACTTAAAGATCAATTCCATGGGCTTTTTGCCCAGCAGTGAGCCTTCCTCTCACATTATTATATTTGAATTTATGTTGCTGTCTTGCACTTACTCAGTACCTACTAGGAGTATAAGGAACATAAAGAGATAAAACACAAAGGTCAAAAAATTTACAACCTAGGAGCTGGGGTGGGAAGGAAGTGATGTGAACAAAGGCAGCTTCTGGCAGGGAGCCAGGGCTGGGGCAGATGCCCACAAGCCTCTAAGAGAAGAGTGGGTCTGAGTCAGCCCACTGCCTCACACAGCAAGGGCTGCAGCCCGCACAGGAGCCCAGGCCCCATCAACTGACAGGAGGGTATCTTTGAGCTGAAGGTTGTAACAATCCAAGAAACTGGCAGGACTTGTTTAGGGAGCCTGGATATATTCCCCATTTGTATAAGACAGTGACTGTTAAGAACAAAAGACATTCAATATGAAATAGGATGGTTCAAAAGATTCCAGCTCCCTCCAAATACAAAGTCTTGGGATTGAATCTGCAGCAATGGAAACATCTGGATGCTAATATAAATGATCAATTCCCATCTAAATAGTCAAGAGTTACCTTGATGATCAACATAAGGCTTGAAGGCCTGAAGGATTTTTGGCACAGCCATCCCCATGTCAAGTTCTGTCAGAGTTAGCTCGTTCATAAAGTAGGGGAGCTAGAGAAAAGAAATAAACAATAAATGAGTTAGGAAATGCTTAAAGTAAGTCAGAGTTCAACACACTCTTGGAGGGTATGGTCGTCCAGGTTTGGGAGACACATCACTTACTTAACCAAATATAATTGTGCACACACAATATACCACAGACAGAACCATGAACAAGGAGGCCAGTTCCTTGCTCTAGGGAGGTTTACACTGGGGAGGTACAAACCTGGGGAGGTAGAGACAGATAAATTGGTAGACAAATAATATAATCTTGTAAAGCAGGTAATAGGACACAGGAAGTGTGGTGCTCTCGGTCAAGGGTGGCTCTCTTGGCTACAGAGTCAGGGAAGGCTTCTCTGAGAAGTAACATTTGACCAGAGACCTGCCTGTGGAGTCAGAGCCAGCCACACTGGCGAGATTAGAAGGCCCAGAGTTGGTGAAGCATGGGATGTGGAGCTCTCTTAGCTGACTAGTGCTTAGTGTCCGGTAGGAAATCACTACATTTCTGATAGGAAAACTCACCATTAAAACCCTTGTAAGAAATCACATCTCCTTGGCCTTGTGCTGGATATTTTCTGTTTGTCCCTTACAGCCATACCCACCCCCTAGGCTGAGAGGCTGGTCTGTGCAAACTGCATCCCTGGTCATCTTGCCCCTTGGCTTCTGACTGTACCTGGTCATGGGATACACCACTGGATAGGGAAGAGCGTAGTCAAGCACTTGTCCTCTCCCTCCATTGAAGGTCACAGCTCCTGTGACAGAGGAAGCCCTTTCCACAAGCTACCCTGCCCAATTTCTGATAATTGATTTCTGTTCCCTGCCTTGCCCTTCAGGAAGGGTCGCAGCTCCCCACTTGTGCTGGCCCAGGAAGACCAAGAAAGATGAGTGGGTCTGAAACCAAGCCCACTGTCTAACACCCTGGCAGGGGCTAAATCCACACAGAAGCTCAGGCCTCAACAACTGCATGAGGGCATCTTTGGGCTGGAGGAGGCCCTATAACATCCAAGAGACCAGAAGGAGCAGTGACTCCATGACCCCTCCAGTCACTCATCTGAGCATGCCATCTGGTTCCTGCTGGGCCCCGACTAAAACACACCTCCTAATCTATCAGCAGGAATTTATTCTAGAAGAAATATCATAATAGCACTGGTATCATACTCAGAAATTCCAACATGATCTCAAGATTATACAGCTAATTCATTTGTATTTCCTCCATCTGGATTTTTGTATATGGTTTTTGTTTTGTGGTACAGGGAATTGAACTACTACTACTGCTACTACTATTAGTACTACTACCAGCACCACTACTACTGTGCTACATCCCAGTCCTTCTTATTGCTTTTATTATTACTATTATTGTGTGTGTGTGTGTGTGTGTGTGTGTGTGTGTGTGTTGCTGGGGATCAAACCCAGGGCCTAGTGCATGCAAGGCAAGCACTCTACCAACTGAGCTATATGCCCAGCCCTATTTTTTAAATTTTGAACAGGATCTCACTTAGTTGCCCAGGCTGGCTTCGAACTTATGATCCTCCTGTCTCAGCCTCCTGAGTAGCTGGGATGTAGGCGTGTGCCACCATGCCTGGCTATGTATGTATTTTTTAGAATTTCATGTTATCCATTCTTTTTGTGTAAGGTATAAATTAGGGATCCAATTTAATTTTTTCCCTAAATGACTGGTCAGCAATCTCAACCTATTTACTGAACAATCAATACCTTCCTTACTAACCTGTACTACCACCTTTAAATACTAGATTCCCAACACCCTGGAATTCTGTATTGGACTTTCTTTTTTCTGCCACTATCAAACTTATTATTTTAGCTTTATAATACATTAATTTTTTTTCTTTTTATTTTGGTACTGGGGATTAAATCCAGGGGCACTTTACCACTGAGTCACATCCCAGCCCTTTTATTTAATTCTGGGATAGGATCTCATTGAATTGCCAAGCCTGGCCTCAAACTTGTGATCTTCCTGCCTTAGCCCCCTGAGTCTCTAGGACTGCAGGTGTGCACTACTGCACCCAACTGTAACACAATTTTAAATCTGGAAAGTCTGATTCCTTTTCATTTCCTCCCAGAATTTTTTGAGTTATGAGCATTTTACCAGTTGAACACTGGAATAATTTTGTAAAATTTAAAATAAAAATCAAGATTTTAAAAATTTAAAAATAAACAATGTTTCCCACGAAATGAGGTAGCATCTAGTCAGGCAGAGACTTAATACCTAACTTGGCTGGGCCTCTTCAGCTGATTCTATGCAGAAAAGCATAAACTTGCAGGATTCATGAGGAGAACTGCACCTCTGATCTTTCCCGGGGGTGGAGGGGTTAGGTTACAGAGATTCTGATGTCTTCAATGAGCAAAATGTGAGTAGAGGCAGCATTCATGCGTGCATTTTTGCATTTGTGGTTACTGCATTTGGAAACCTTTCTCCAAAGAATAGGTGCTGCAAGTGGGGCTGACCCCTATCAACCCGCAAAAATGTACGTGGCCAAGGAAATAATCAAAATCTCACACACTTACACAGTGATTTTTGTTATTGTCATTCCAAGTCCCAGCACTTTAGAAGCCTGCCAGGTTAGACAGACTTCCTGGGGCTAGCTGAGGAACAGGCCACCTCCATCAGTGTTTCTATGGGAACGTAAGTCTGACAATGAGCCACACTAGGAATGTAACTATCTTCCTTTTTCTGTGCCACACCTCCCTCCACTATACCATCCTGTACCCTACAGTCCCTGAAAAGACAAAGGAAGGACCTGGGACAAGCCCTGAGACAAAGGAGGGGCCTCAAGGCACTGAGGGCTGAGGAGGTGGCAAGGGGTGGATGAAGCTTTACCTATCAGTAAGCACAATGGGGACTGCCATCAGCAGAGCCTTTCTTCCTACTTATTCACTTGTTTACCCAACCTCAAGAATCTAGAATATCTCTAACCACCCTTCCTCACACCCCTCCTCTATCCAGCTTTCTACCCTAGAACAGCCTCCTTCCTATGTTGCAGGACAAGGCAAGAGAAGATCAGTCGGTCTGTGCTGTTCACCCAGAAACCTTTCTTCTCACCCAATGGGCCTCGTGGTGAGACAGGAACCCACAGGCATGCTCCTGACCCTCTGGAATAAACTCACTGGGATAGAGCAGTCAAATGTATGGGCAATGCTCAGGTCGGTAGGTGATAAGTCAGAAACTGTGTGCAATGACAGAGCATTCACTCACACAGGCAGAGCCCCTGAGGGCCCCAAGGCTGTATTCAAGCAGCAACCAAGGCCCAGAGTGCATTTGCTACTGGGGCAGAAACCCAGCTTATTTGAAACCCATCCTGGGGCACCAGATACACATACAAGGCTGCTCTGTTACCGCATGACTTATTGTCATGTGTAAGGGTGACAATCTAAGATTCCAGGATAAGGCCAGCAGAGTTCTCCAAATGTCAAGTCGTCAAGGGAAACCAGGAGGTGGGAGGTCTATGTCACAGAGAACTCAGGCTCCTCTAGGCACTCTTCTGTTCCCCTTCTGGTTCTTGACTAGATGTTTAAGCAGAACCCACTCACTACTAGGTTTAAGAGTTAGCACCCTCCAGAGGTACGGGCTAGTTGGCAGTAATGAGTTCTTCTGGCAAATGGTGATGTCAGGTGCAGAATTTGGTACCTTTCTTCTGCCTTTCTGATCATTCCTATGCCTGGGTCTCCTCTGGTGATCAGGGCACTTCACTATGCAGCAGCTCAGGTAGGGGATGAGGGTGTGGCTATCAATGGAGGGGATACAGACCCCCACTCTGAATTCTCACACTGCTAGATCTAGATCACCCTTCTCTATTCTAACCTTTTAGTACGTCTGACCTCTAAAAGTAAAAAGGAAGTTGGTTGTGAACTGCAAAAGCCTATCTGACCAGCAAAAAGAGAAAATGAAAATAGAAAACTTTCCCTAACTTACTCTGGTGTGAGTCTACCATGGGGACAGTGGCACCATAAACTTCAGGCTCTGGGGAGAACAGTGGAACAAGCCTCTCAATCGGTCTGGACTATGCATAAGGAGAGCAGCTTCTGACTGGAGCTCAAACAAACCCTGCTTGCTTTTTCACATTGCTAGGAATCAGAGCCCTCAGAGAAGAACCCCAGACAGAAAAATCACAGGGGCAGCTCTGACTGTGTGCCTTGACATGGGATTCTAGCCTCTGTCATTTCTAAGGTGTTAAAGAGGCTGAGTGGGCTCTAAGTTGGCTGTTGGTGTCTCATAATCCAACGCAGAGGGTCATAGCTGCTTGGGTGGGACTGGCTAGCAAAAGTAGAGTCAACCCTCAACCTGCCTCAAGAACACACTGGCAGATACTTGTTGAAGAACACTCCCAAAGCCCTGCCCCAAATTCTGTCTGGAAATTTGCTCCTTTTCTTTATTGGGGTCAGAAAAAGGAATATGCTGGCTTGTAGATGGCAACAGAACTTAGCAGAACTCAACCAAGACAGACAAGGCTCTGCTCTTCACCTGGGGGAATGCCTGATACCAAACAGAAGCTCCCCATGCCCACATTTTCCTTTGAATCTACCTTAGCCCACAGCTTCTTAACCTGAAGTTCTTAAACTCTCTGAAACTGTGGGCAAAATTCTGTGCCAGTGTACATTTCTCCATAGGTTTCTGCTTCTCAAAGATATCTATGATCTAAAAGAAAAAAAAATAGAGCCACTAATACAAGCTACAGGCTGTGAAGACTTGGAGACCAATGTTACTCTCTTCCTGGTTGGGTCTTCATCAGGTCAAAGATACACTTTTAAAGAACCTCCAGAAGGCCTCGGTTGGCAGATGTATCCTTTAATGACTGTCATGAGGAATACTTTTGCAGTTTAAACTCACTCACAAGAGAGCTGGCTGAGCACCAGGAATGCTTCTTCAGCAGAGAAAGCCCAAAATAAAGCACCATCTGGCCAAAAAGTAAGGTCCATTGCAGACAGATTCTGAGTGAAGCTCCTAACTTTCCCAGCTGTGGGAAGCAGTGTGGCTCAGAAAGGGGTCTTCAATAGTTTGGGATTTCCTCTGAGAGTACTGGACCACTGCGAGGTTCAGACTGGGCTCTGGACAAACAATTTAAATTTGTTTCTTACTCAAACATAACAGAATTACTCAAGACAAATCAGTTTCAGGAGCTCACATTTTCCCCAATAAATTCTGGACTACCACCTAGAGTGGATAATTATGTGACAACACAAGAAATAAAGTAAACAGGATAGTTCACTCAGTCCCCAGATACACTAAGATCAAGGTCAGTCTGTGATCTGGGTCAGATGTGTTGTTTGAGAACAACTATTAGCTGATGTGTTAAATGCTTAAAACTAAATTATTTTTCATTCAGGATACAGAGTACAAAATGTCCAGAAATTAAGAAGTGGGAAAAGAGAAGTCTCTTGTGTAAAAAGCAATACCTTTATTTTGCTGAGTTTCATCTGAATTTTCTTAGACACCAGATCCGACCAGTATTTCTCTCCCAAGAAGTCCCAAAATATTCTTCCAAGCAAAGCATTCACCCAGGCTTCCTGTTCTTCCTCCTCAGAGGGTGGAGCCTCTGGCAACTGGCAAAAGTAAAGGGACCAAAATTAGCTGGAAGGCAACTGGAGAGTAAGACAGGTGCTTATTTTCATAAATAAATAAATTCTGAAGTTCCCTCCCTCAGAATCAGAGGACTGCATGAGACATATTTCTTGCCTATAAATGACAAGCCTCACATTAATTGGTGAATAGAAAAGGGAGAAATGAAAGCTGCCATCACAGTGGAAACCGTTTCCTTTCTCCACCAGTCTTCCTGTGAACCAGCTAATATTCCACATAAATAGCTTAGCTGCATTGCCCTGCCTCCCACAGTATCAAGGACATATCTGATCAAATGTCATTTTTTTCCAGCCCAGGCTTGGATGTGTAATTGTCCCTAGCTGGTCCTCATCCAGGCAGTCCTCAGTTCCCCTGTGGCCTGACTCTTAGGTTTGGCCTAATTCTTGCAAGGTCAAAATATCTGGGGGAGGTCCTTCCGAGACACTAAGCCGAGTGGGCATCAAGAGTTTTAGAAGCCTCTTTCCATGTGATGAAGAGGTGGGGTGAAGGACCATGGGCTGGATGAGAGAGAGCTGCTCTCAGGGCAGCTGTTTTCTCCAACCTCAGCCCAGTGAAACCCCCTCATCCTCTCCCCACTCTAAAATCTGTCTGAAATATTTGCTGTGGCTAGTGTGAGCAGAACTGTGTCTCTAGTTTCCTAGGCTAGTCACTATGGACTCTGGCCTGGTAAGGATCAGGGATGGGGAAAAAGGAGGAGAAGGACTGGGGTTAGAGCTCAGTGGTAGAGTATTTGGCCAACATGGGTGAGGCCTTGGATTCAGTCCCCAGCACCAAAACCCAAACTAAAACAAAGCAAAAAAAGAAGAGAGGAGGATGAGGAAGAGGGAGAAGCCGGGAGGAGGAGGAAGCATAAGCACCCATGGAGGGTACAGTGAGGTTTAAGTGGTTGCCAGCAGGTGATGAGTTCAGAATTCAGTAGCTGGCGGCTTCCACACTGCCGTTATTGCTGCTGTCCACTGACCACACACCAGCCCTATGACAGACTCCTCAGGCTGCCTCGTTCACATTCACCCCAGAAGATGGGAACCTTGCATCTATTCAAGGGAGGAGAGGAGTATTATGTTGTGGGGGTGCTGGAGTCGGGTGTGGAGTAGCAGAAGTTAGTGGCCCCCTTTTCCTTGGGCTGAGGTCACTAATTAGACTACAGTCTTAGAGACATGAGCTTTGAAAAGTAAAGATCAAAAGATCTAGAAAAGTAGAAATCTGTGAATCGTTTGCTCTTCCCCTCCTTCTGTGGCTCACATAAGTGCACCCGTCCTGCCACACACCCTGCACACCCACTCCCTTCCCACCTCCGACTCATGCATCTGCACTGTCCCGACCTTTGCAGGAAGTGGTAGTTGTGACCCTGTCACAGCTGTGTGCTCAGGCTATGATGCCCATGGATCCAATACCAGCAGGTCTGAACGCCTGTGAGAACCATCAGGGTCTGTGGCATGTACTTCTGAAGCCCAGAGTTCTGAGGGGCTGACCCAGGTGGGCCAGACACAGAGCCTGAGCGTAGGCCACAGAGACAGCTCGGCACTCATCTGTCCATGACTCTTGTCACTCCTGTGTCATCTCTCTCTTTGGGTGGGGGGAGTTGCTCACATATTCAATCACTTGTTACTGAATGTGATATGTTCTAAGAGTCCTTCAAATTCAGGTGTTTTTCAAGGTCCTTCATGAATATTATTAAATCTCACTTTAAACCCTGATTTATAATGAATATGTTGGTCCTTCAATTTAAGAAATGAATCTACCTCACTCTTTAATGTCTGAAAAATTCTATCAGTAATTTTCTAGTACTGTCATGTCTTTGGACATTAACCAAGATGTTTGCTACCACCAGGTCCTGGACAGAAGGGCAGAAGTTTGCACCAGTGACCACTTAGTCATGCCACAAACTGTACGTGTTGTTTGAATATTTTCTTTCTGTCTAAACATCACCACTTCAGTCCGTGGGTATTAGGTGCAGCTTTTCTGAGGTTGCCATCTTCAAGTCCCATCAGATCATCTACACAGACTTCTGAGAAGAGCACTCATCTGAGGACAATGCCCATTCAAGCCATTCAGGTTGAACCAAGCTACTCCCTGCATCAGGCCCTGTACCTCTTATCTAGATTTATAGGTTACCTAAGAGAATAGATTGCCTTTTCCCTTAAAAGAGACACAGTCTACCCTTCATCAGCTTTTTTTTACAATCCTCATTTTCACAGGAAACAGATTTTACATAAAGTAGTAAAAAAACAAAGGCTATTTCACAATGTATGTCCAAACCAATGGCACATGACGTGGTAAAATTTCTGAAATAACTGACAAGTGGGTTGATTTTCCTTTTCAACAGCTCCTATTTCTAATGCAGGCTTCTCTCCATAGTCACACCAGGAACAAAGGAAAACCTGAGAGCAACACAACACCGACAATGCATCAAAGAAGCTTTATGAACAAAATCTGGACTCAACAGGCTGCTAGGAGAACTCATTCCCAATGCTGTCATAAAAATTTAAGAGCTTAGAGAACAAATGCGCATACATTTCCTAATATTGCCGTTTGGCTGCAGGGAGAGATGTGAGGAGAATATTCATTTCACTATTTCCATTTCAACAGTATACATACATTTAGAAGTGGTAGATTCCCAAAGATGGCTGGGGGGAAAAAAAAAGTGGCAGGGGGTGGAGTTCACTGGTCCAGAGCTAAAGCAAAGCTATCAAGACTGAGCAGCTCTGCTGTAATGCTTCCTATTACAAATGGCTGAGGTCAGCCTGGCTTTTTTACTTAGTGCCTCTGCTCCTAGTTTGGCCATGCATAGCCGCAGCCTCAAAGCTGTCATGGGGTGTCACGAGTGGCAGCTTGGTCCAGGAGAGGACCCTTCTCCTGATTCATTTGCTTTCTTTCTTGATATAAAAAGAATGCACATTCATTAGGGAATATACTTGCAATCTTACTGCCCAGATATAATTATTTAAAACATCTTTACTATATTTTCTTTCAGTCTTTTTTAATGTGTATAAATACTTTTAAGAATACAAAACTCTTTTTCAAAACAAAATTGGGTCTGGCTATATGGTAATGTTTTTTTTTTTCACAGTTATATTGAGATATAATTCACAGACTATACAATTCATCCATTTAAAGCAAATAATTCAACAGCTTCTGTAGAAAATAGTATGGGAATTCCTTAAAAATTTGCACACACAATTACCATATGATGCAGCAATTCCATTCTGGAATTGATAACTCCATATTTAACTTTTTTGGAAACTACCAAACTATTGTGCACAGTTGTCATCCATTTTACAGTCCCTCCAGCAGCATAAGTGGCTCCAAAATTTCTCCACATCCTCTCTGACACTTATTATCTGTCTTTCTGATTATGCCCATCCTAGTGGGTGTCCAGTGGCATCTACCATGGTTATGATGACTGACCGTGTTGAGTACTGTCTTGTGTGCTTATCAGTTATTCCTAGATCTTTTGAAGAAATGTCTATTCAGATCCTTTGCCTGTATCTTAGTTGCGTTATTTACCTCTTTATTATTAGTTGTAAAGCCCCTGTGTATATTTGGTGTATATTTCATCAGGAAAGCAATTCTCAAATATTTTGATGAAGTCCAATATACCTATTTTTTTCTTTGGTTGTTCCTGTTTTTGGTGTCTTAGCTAAGAAGGTACCTAAATTAGAGTCACAAAGACTTATTCTCCCTCCTGGCCCCCAAACTACTAGGGATTGAGCCAGGGATATTCCGTCCCTGAGCTACATGCTCAACCATTTTAATTTTATTCTGAGACAGGGTTTTACTAAATTGCCAGGCTGACTTTGAACTTGTGATTCTCCTGCCTCAGTCTCCTGAGTTGCTGGGACTGAAGTGTGCATGCTCCACTGTGCCCAGCAGATTTACTTCTTTACTAGAGTTGTGTAGTTTTATCTCTTACGTTGAGGTCTATGGTCCATTGTGAGTCAATTTTTGAGGGAGTGTGAGGTGAACAACTTGGGAAGCTGATGCAGAAGGATCACAAGTACAAGTTTGAGGCCAGCTTCAGCAACTTAGTAAGGCCCTAAGCAACTTAGGAAAACCCTGTCTCAAAAAAAAAAAAAATCAAAGGGCTGGAAATGTGACTCAGTAGTAAAATACACCAGGTTCAATCCCCAGCACCAAAAAGAGAGAGAGAGAGAGAGAGAGAGAGAGAGAGAGAGAGAGAGAGAGAGAGAGAGAGAGAGAGACAAAGAAAGACCATTCTTTCCCCTGTTGATTTGTCTTGGCATTCCTATCTCCTTTATAAATTTTATTTCTTTCTTTTAGTACAGAAAATTGAACCTAGGGATGCTTAACCACTAAGCAATATCCCCAGTCCTTTTTTTATTTTTTGAGACAGGGCCTCACTAAGTTGCTGAGGCTGACTTGAATTTGTGATCCTCCTGCCTCAGCCTCCTAAGCTGTTGGGATTACAAGCATGCACCATCACTCCTGGTTGACTTCATATTTTTTACTTATTATCAACTAACCATTTCCCATTTTCACTTTTGAAGATCTGAAAAGGCTACTCTGACAGAGGAAAAAGAGAAGCCTTGAAAAATTGCTTTGTCCATGATAGGTTTCCTAGCTTCAATTTGAGTCCTATTTGCTCATAGGATTTTAAACTGATAATGCCAAGTAGGTGGTAATAGCTTGTGATCCAGCTCATTGACACTGGCTAATGAGTGCAAAGCAGAACGATGAGAACAGGACTCTATGCTGGGACAGCCTATACTACCTCTAACATTTCCTAAAACCTTCCACTGAAAGAGAACGGAAGTGACTTTGGTGATCTACACTTGTGTTTCCCCACCTGGAGGAGGGCATTTCTTGCCCCTCCACAGTCCTCTCTCCCAGGCAGCCACTCCACGGCACAGGGAACCAACAGTTCCCTGGCCTTGCGCCCCTGAGCAAGTGCAGCTGGCCAATGGAGTGTCACTTCCTGTCATGTACACTAGTGGAAAAACCTACCCCACTATCCGACCTTTACACATTTTTAAACAGTTTCTTTGTTTCCTGATTTATTATTAAAATCCTCTCCCTCACCAAATAGTGATACTATATAATTCAAATTTTGAGCTTAATAACTATAATGTTGCTTCAATCTGAAAAATCCCCTGAATTTATTTTTTTTAATTGTTATGGGTAAGAATAACTGCCAATAAAGTGATAGTACTGATTAACATAAATCTAGTTCTATAGTCCCTAATTATCTCTGGGTGTTTTTAACATTGGTTTGGATCCTGAGTATCAGTGAACTAATAATACCCCATTCATCTCCTGGCCAGTGGTCTGACTTGTTTAGCACTGTGCAATATGACAGAAAGGGGGTCAAATATGTGAACATGGCCATGTAACCCTTGAGCCCTCAGGGAAAGACATTCTTTGACTGTGACTCATAAGAGGCAACAGGAGAGTAGGGCGAGGAGAGTGGGGGCAAAGGCCAGAGTTGTGTCCCAAGCCTTGTGTTACCTTGAGCAAACATTGGTGGTGGCCAACACTGAAGATGTGATGGTGCAACTTGGGGAAGTTTCAAAGTTTCCTTTGTGACTGTGACTCTTTGAGTCCCTTGGCTTGGACTCATGATATCAGAAGCAAAAACAAACCCTAAGAAATAACCTGTCTTTGGCAGGAGGAATGAGCACTAATGGCATCCAGAAGGCTCACATTTGACCAGACTGGAGAAGCTGGGCACTGGTGGGAACGAACATCAGAGCAATCCTATGAAGGGGAACTCGGCAACATCTAGCCAAACTATGGTATGCATTCGCCCTCTGACCTAGCAGTTCCACTTCTGAGAATTCACCCACAGCAGCAAAAACATGAGTTCACCATGTTATTCAGTGAAGCACTGTTTGTAATTGCAAAATATTAGAAATAACCTCTGAGCCCATATTGGAGAGAGGATGAATACACCCACACAAGATAAGAAGTCCTTTGTAGCTGTTTCTAAAGAGGGAGGGGAAAATTTATGAACTGGCAGAATGATTTCCAGAATGTTTTCAAAAGTGAAAACTTATGAAAAAAATTCCATGTCATGTGCTACCCTTTGAGTAAGACAGAAGAAGAAACAAGAACTTCAGAAAGGACAACCAGAGACTAAGGAGACCAGTTCACTCTAGGGGGTGAGTGGGAGTAACATGGAGGGACAGAAAACACAGGACAGGGAAAGAATCTTTTCTGAATATGTCTTTGTACAGATCTGTGCTTTTTTTTTTGAATCATGAACAAAAAAAAAAAAATATAAAAATCAATAAGGATGGGGGAAAGGCCATCATCTGCTCAAATCACAACATTAATACATCCTCAGGGCTGGGGATGTGGCTCAGTGGTAGAGCATCTGCCCATGTGTACAGGGCTTGGATTTGATCCCTAGCACTGTAAGGAAAAAAAAAAAAATCATCATGTCCAACTGACTTGTAAATAAAAGCATGAAAGATTATACAAATAGAACTGTGGGGGGCTGAGGTTGTGACTCAGTGGTTCCGAGAGTGTGCCTAGCATGTGAAGGCACTAGGTTTGATCCTCAGCACCACATAAAAATAAATAAATTAATAAAGGTATTGTGAAGAGCTACAACTAGAAATATATATATATTTTAAAAAGTAGTATTGTGGGGTTAGGGTTGTGGCTCAGCAGTAGAGTATTCACCTAGCATCTGTGAGGCCCTGGGTTTGATCCTCAGCACCACATATAAATAAATAAAATAAAATAAAGGTATTGTGTCCACCTACAACTAAAAAAAAAATTAGTACTGTGGTCTTATTTGCCAAAAATGATGCACTAATATTTCCTATTCTCAATGCTCTTCCAGGTTTTGTTTCTCCATTGGGAACAGGAGGAACCCATGCCCCTCTCCTTCACTAATAGAGCATGATGGACATGGCCCTTGCTTTCCAAGACAGGTCATAAAAGGCACTTTAAATTCTAATTCTTTCTCGAAGCATGTTTGCCTTGGGAACCCAGTCACTGTGCTAAAGGAAGCCAGGCCACATGGATAGGAAATGAGGTCCCCAACTTTCAGCCCCAGCTGGGTTTAATCAGCTATTAGCATCTATGTGCCCTCCATGGGAGTGAGCCATCCAGAAGTGATCCAGCCCCTAGTCCAGCTTCTCTAGGTGACCCTGCATGAAGCAGACAGAGCTCTCTCATGCTAAGCCATGTCCCAATCACAAATTTTTGAGGAAAATAAATGTTACAGCTTGGAGCCACCACTTTTGGGGCTTTTTGTTACATAGCAATAAATAGCTAAACTAACACCTTTACCTCAATCAAGAGCATCTTCACTACCAGACCCCTGAGAGCAAGGACACAGTCCCCACATGCTTCTGGCAAGCCAAGTAGATGTGAGGGCCTTGCACTAAATCTCACACAACCTTCCCCAGAGACAGTGATCCTTGCCTGAACCATTCTGACTCTGGTTTCTTAGCCCATAGCAGCCATCAATCATTAAATTAACTAGGGTGAGCTGGGCACAGTGGTGGTACATGCTTATAATTCCAGAGACTCAGGAGGATCCCAAGTTCAAGGCCAGCCTGGGCAACTCAGTTGAGACACTGTTTAAAAAAGCAGGGGTGGGGGGTGCTGGGGATGTTGCTTTTCAGTGGTAGAGCACTGCTGGGTTCAATCCCCAGTACCCTCTCACCCCCCCCTAAAATTAACTAGGTTGAAGGTGGAAGATGGGGACAAGGGCTCAAGGAAAAAACAACTAGGAGAGACCATACGGCAATACCAGCCAACTGAAATGGAAGAAAATACTACAGAGCTTGCAGTCTGGGTGGCTCAGGTTGAGGGGTCAAGAGCTTTCTGACCTCAGTAGCCCCTGCATGATGACAGTTTAAAGTTTCCGTTTGTTGTACTAACTCTTAAAATTATCAAGAAAAGATGAAACCACCCCTGCCTGCTTGGCTTAAGGGGGTTCAGGAAGTACAATATGGATTTAAATGATTTCCATCTGACTTAGAAGAGGGTGAAAAATACTGTATATTTCAAGGGCTGAGTGCCAGGAGGCTAGAAGGAGGTTTGGACTAGAGACCACACCCTACTCCCAGCAACACTAGGCAGAGGGCTGGGCGGGGACCATGTGGTACAACATGTACATACAGCGTACCCTGAGGAAACAATGCTCTAAAACAGGGTTTGTTTTGCTTTTTAATTTGAGGAAAGCAAGCATTTTATTCAATAATCTTCTCATGTCAGTGTACAGTTCTTCTCCTGATTTTCCTGGGTCTGAAGTGAGTGCACATAGCTGGTGGCCCAGGGAGAAAGGGAATCTGGAGAACCCAGGGAGAACCTGTCAGTGGCAAACAGGACACTTCTAGAAGAGTTAGATCACCTCGCTGTAGCCTAGAGGGAGGTTTGCTTTCACTATAGCTGAAAATTTAGGGAGAGGCAGGGGATGGAGGGCAGCAAAGGCCCATGGTCTTTTTGCCTTGACAAGTTCACATGGGTCAGATGGTGACCTCCTCCAAACATAAGGCCTGCTAACGGCACAAGAGTGATCACTACCTGCTCTTTGGTTAAGGACAGAAATTTGAGTGACTGAACAGAAGAAAGAGGCTGCATATTCCACCGGTGGGGACTGTGCCCCAGAGCATGGGGACACAGTGGAGGCAAAAGGCCTCAAGTCCAGCTGGGCTTTAGAGCGACCCACCAATGCAACAGTCACAGCAAGTTGAGGGCCTTGGGTCCCAGGACAGGTTATGCATGCTCCATCATTTAGCAGCTGCAAGTCTAAGCCCCTAACTTCTCTGAGCTTAATTTCTCCATCTATACAATGAAGAGAACACCATCTAGTGTGCTCATGGGAGCAGGGTAATCTTACTCAAGTACCTACCGGAGTCTGGCACGCGGTGGCCTAAGGTATTAATCTTACCTTAAATGATAGTAAGTCAATGTCCAGCTCGTTATAATTTGGAAATCACACTCATAGTAAATCTTTAAAAGCACTGAACATCGGAGTCTAAGAATTTGGTTTCCAGTTTTTGTTTTTATTTTTGAGACAGGGTCTTCCAGAGTTGGCCTAGAATTTGTGATCCTCCTGCCTCAGGCTCCAGAGTTGCTGGGGTGACAGGTGTGCATCACCATGCCCAGCTGAGAATTTGAGACTACCATGGTTACTGAGGAATTAGACCTCTATTATCACCTCTGTGACCTTCCCTACTGATCACCCAGTTGCTCAGGCCCAAAAGCTAGGAGTCATCTCTGCCTCCTCCCTTCCTCTTTCACTCATCAGCAAATCTAGCCAGCTCCTCCCTCAACACTTATCCCCAGCCTGCCACTCCTCACCACCTGTTTTTACCACCTGCATCTCAGCCCACCCTCCACTGCACCAGTTCCACCCACTCCTCTCCTACAGACAATCCTCCGTGAAAGCCACTTTTCTTTTTAGAATTAATCAGATCAATGTCACTCCTTGCCCAAACACTCTATGGCTTCCCACTTCCCTCATAACAGATCTGAAAAGGCCTGGCTGGCCCTCCAGCCTCCCTTTCTTACCCTTGCTTACTATTCAGCTACCTTGGCCTCACTGCTGTCTGTTCCTTGAGTATTCCCAACATATTCCTGATGCGGGGCCTTTGCACTTGCTGGTGCCCCTCTGGAATGTGTCTCCCACATGTTTTGCTGTTACCTTATTGCCTCATGTCCCTCAGGTCTCTGCCCAAAGGTTACTTCCTCAGGGGCCCTCACTGATTTCAGTCTATTTTCCGTCCCCTTTAACTGACTTCAATTCTTACCACTGCCTGAGGCTCATTTCTAGCTGTCTCCTGGAGTAGAGCACAAGCTCCCTGAGGGCAGGCCCTTCTCTGTCCCGCTCATCACCAGGTACTTGGGGCCTAGCACAAAACAGGTGCTCAATCCCTCATGCATGAAGAAATGAGTTTAGGGAAAAGAGCAGGGGGCCCCGGCCTGTGAGCTTTACCTTTTTCCCAGCTGTGGGGCTGCTTTCTGCACTCTGCACAGGGCTCCTGTGGGGGCTTCGGCTCTCCTGCGGCACACATCTGCCCATATACACACTGTAGTCTAGAAGCATCTTCTGCCGCACACTGCCCACCAGCTCCTTCTGCTTTGGCTGTGACATGATCTCCTCCACGCTGCCTTTGCTGCTACTGCGGCTGTGGGTCAGGTGTCCCGAGGGACTGCTATGTCTGCTGTGGGAGGGCAAAAGCCCTAGAGTGAAGAAGTGACAGCTGTTAACATAAATGAAGAAGGAACGACCAAGTAAACCAAACCTACGAGCACAAATTCCCCTGGGTTCAGTAGAAAGCAGCCAAATGCTATCAAGTCACTGCTTAAAATATGTTTACTAGGTGACTTCCCATCCTGAAAAATGTCTTCTGCTCTAATGATAGAAAATTGTTTATATTATTCTCAAGATAATCCCAAGCGATGAAGTATATCTAGTGGGTTCCTTTCCCTTGTGCCTGGTGATCTTTCAGGAAAAGGTCAAATATAACACTGACACAGCCCTAGTCCGGGTGGACCTGAAGTTGCTATCAGGGGCAAAGGAGAGTGGGCAGAAATTTAATTAATTGTTCATCCACAGCTCAGGGCATTTCCAAAGATGCCATCTTTCTTTCAAGGAATTATTTATAAAGTACTTTCTGAGAAGATTCAATGCTAAAGAGAAGACCAAGGCATAATCCCTGCCCTTGAACTCATGTGTGAGATAAATCATAGCCTTTTCTAACACATGTTCTGTAGAGGTGCAATCCCAACACTGATATCACAGCAGTGACATCTGGGCTGTCTCTTCAGGGAGCAGTTGCCACTTTTCCTGGCTTGGGCTGGGGGAAAGGCATTTTAGAGACAAGGAAGAGTATATTAAAGAAGTAAGGACAGGCACAGTCTGGAGACTGGTGAGAGGTTCAGGAGAATCCCACAAGGTGGACATGGACAAAGGGACAGGAGCTGAGGGTGGAGAAGCTGAGAATGACCACCAATGGCCTCGAGAGCAACCTGGATTCAAACATATCCTGCTAGTAGAGGGGCTTTAAGCATGGAAATGCCTGATGGGAACAATTTTATTCAGATTTACTATGAGAGGAAACGAAGAATGGTTAAAAATCAAATCAAATCATTTTATTTTTTGAGAGGTTCCAGCCATGTGAACTGCAGCTCCCCAGAGCCACACACAGAGTTACGCCAGGCATTTCTTAATTTACAGTTTAGCTAGATAATTTTCAGTACTGAGATTTTTACCTTGAGTTAAATTTTTAATAATCCTTTATTATCCTCTCATCATCTTAACAATTAACTTTTGTGTTTGCAGTACTGGGTTTTGAACTCAGGGGTCTCTACCACTGAGCTACATCCTCAACACTTCTTTTATTTTGAGGCATGGTCTTGCTAAGTTCTCAGGCTGGTCTCAAATTTGCGATCCTCCTGCCTCAGCCTTTCCAGTATCTGGTATTATAGTCGTGCACCACCGTGCTCAGCAACATTATTATTATTATTATTATTTTTTGGTACTATGGATTGTACCCAGGGGAACTTAACCACTGAGCCATAGGAGTCCTCACTGCTTGGAGGATCTGATGGATGATGGTCCCTGATAACATGGGATTGTGCCAGGTGACCCTAACTCTTGCTACTCCAGGAGCCATTTCCTGCCCTGAGGCATGTGGATCTCAGCCCTGCCCTGGGCCTCCTGTGTCTGTATCTGTATCAAGATCCAAGACCACGTTGCTAGAGAAACCTATGACTTTAGTACAGCAGCCCTGAGGAAGAAGACAGGGTTGGGTCAGGCAGCAGAACTACTTCTGTCATCTTGGAATAGACAGAGGCTCCTGGCCTTGGACGATCATCACCAGCCACACCATCACAGCTGACAAGTCATCTATGTGTAGTCACTGATTCAGAGGCAGCTTTGAAGAACAGCACAGGCCTTACCAATTTACCTTTGCCCCAGCCTCATCACACCTTGGTGACTTAAATTTATCATAAATATCCTAATTCATAGCTTTTAAAGGCCACCCAGACTAGTATATGTATTTTTAGTGGTGTGAGAATGTGGCCTTGCTTGATTTTAGTGTAAATGAGAGCACCAAGGGCTTTCCCACATCTCTGACTCTTGCCATTAGGTTTGTTGTGCTGAGTGGAAGTCTGGGAACAGCAGAATTTCCAAAAATACAAATTTATTGGAAACAATCAAACTCTTTAGCTAAAACTATAAATAACATGTTGCTTTGGAGGCTGCTCTGGGTGACCCCTGAGCACCTAGGGCAGTATTTCTGGGGGGGTCTCACACATCCCTGGGAGCTACCTGATTCTCAGATTCAGTGCTTAGGCCAGTGGACCCTGACATTCCCATCAGAAACACGATGTGAGCCACAAATGTGAACCACATATACAATTTTAAACTTTCTGGTACCACATTAAAAAGGTAAAAATAAGCAAAGAAAATCAATTTTAATATATTTTATTTGAGTAAATACATCTAAAATTCTTTCGTTTCAACAAGTCACTAGTATAAAAATATTTTAATGAAGCATTTCACATTATGCTTTGGACTAAAACTTTGAGATCCAATGTACATCTTACACTCACATCTCAGTTTGGACTGGCCACATTTCAAGGGCTTAAAAGCAACATGGGCTGGTGGCTACTTAGTCAGACCCATCAGGAGAACTGAGCAGGGCTGGTGCTGAGGACTCTCACCCACTTCGGTCTTCTTTTATTCAGTGTTATGGGTTCAACTGCGTCCCCCAAAAGATATGTTGGTGTGTCCTAACCTCTGCCTCAGAACATGACCTTATTTGGAAATAGGGTCATTGCAGACAGAATTTGTTATAATGAAGTTATACTAGAGGGAGATGGACTTTTTATCCAATATGACTGGTGTCCTTATTGAGGAGGAAAGAAACACTATGTGATGACAGAAGAGGGGTTTATAAGGATGCAGCTGCAAGCCAGGGATGAACAGCTACCACCAAATGCAAGAAAGAAGCAAGGAAGGATTCTGTGTAGTCTCAGAGATGGCACAGCACTGGTAACACCTCGATTTCGAACTTTTAGCTTCTAGTACTGTGAAAAAATAAATTTTATAGTTCTAAGCCACCCAGTTTGTGGTATTTTGTCCCAGCAAACCTAGAAAACGAGTATATCCAGTTATCTCCCTATTCACCTTGCTAAAGGTATTTCCAAGGGACTTTTGGGATCTTAGCTCCTCTGGGTCTAGGTAGAAGCTAGTGTTAAAGCAAATGTGCTGGGTAAGGGCCAAGGTAGGCTCCCAGAAAGCAAAGCAACGTGAAGCCATGTTTGAGACCCACATGAGCCGCATATTCCCCGATCAACACAAATCCTTGTCAGGGAAAGTCTCGAGTGGCTCCAACCTAGCCCTACTCCAACTAAGAAAGCTCTGGTTTTATTCTTTCTAATATTCCACAATTACTGATTGTACCATGTTCATGTTAGCAGAGTACTTTGAAAACATCAGACTCATACAAACCAGTTTAGTCTATCTAATGAGCAAGGACAGACGAACACGCTGCTGTTGGCTGGTTTTGTCTCCTGCAGTACCTGGCCCAGCCAGAGCTTAACAGAGAGGTAGTTTGTAGTTACCTGTTTGAATGACCAGCAGGTGCCACAGATTCTGCGTTTCTATGGTGATCATAGGATTGGAGCACAGGTTGAGGATTAGGAGTTTAAGAGAACCAGCTAGGCTTACCTGGTTTTTTGTTTTGTTTTGTGTGTTGTGTGCTGGGGAATGAAAACCAGGGCTTTATGCATGCAAAGTGCATGCTCTTCTACTAAGCTACACCCCCACTCGTCACCTGCTTGCTTTCTTTTTCTAATATTTATTTTTTAGTTGTAGTTGGACACAATACCTTTATTATTTTTATGTGGTGCTGAGGATGGAACCCAGGGCCTCACACATGCTAGGTTAGCGCTCTACCACTGAGCCACAACCCCAGCCCCTCATCTGCTTTCTTATAACTAGTGTTTCCTATTGCTGATTCTCTCAGAACATAACAATATGTACATAAGAAATAAAATCCCCGATACCTACCAAAGGCTAACCACATACATCTGCAAAGACACCTATTGCTGGTGAAACAACTAGGCACAAAGGGTTGTAGTGATCAGTTTAAAAGGCACATGAGTCTTGAGGACACATTTTAGGTGGCAAAGAGTAATCAATTCAGGCTAGGTTGTTCCTTCCTGCCTGGGTAATCTTTCCCAACCTCCCTATAGGCCCTTTAAAATTGCAAGTGCACTTAGCACAGATGCATTACCTTGTTTATTTCCAGAGACACTGGATGGCTTCTTGAGGTCGGACTTCAGCTTAGATGCCAGAATAAATCTCCTAAACCACTCCTCTTTTTCTCGGCCAGTTCTTCCAAACAGATATAGTATCTGATCTCGCTGGCCAGATTTTGTTCCCTCTTGAGGGTGGGGTGGCTTCTTAATGTCATCACTTCCCTTAGGGTCTTCTCTCTCAGCTGGTGGTTTCTCTTCGGAAGTTTCCTTATCTGTGTGAGTCTTAGACATAAAGTCATCTTGCCGACCAAGCTCAATACAAATGGGGTACTTTTTATTCCAGATTCGTTTGCGAGCCAAACTTTTAGGTACAAGATAAATCTAGAGAGAAAGGGAAATGATGATTTATATACTAAAGAGTGGCTACACTATGCATTAATATCATACACAGCAAAAAATGCAAGACTTGTAGAATTTTTGACTAAAATTAATGTGAAATACTTTTAACTACCTGTCTACAACATGACTATAGAAACTGGAATAAATTTTTAGAAATAACTTGTTACTCCCCAAGAGGCACAAATATCTACAATTTTCAGGCAGCAGAAGTAAATAATGTTAAGCTGGTTATCATCAACCAAGTTTGGATATCAATCAACTTTAATAACCATGTGTGAAATCTAAGTTGGGAAAAAAGAATAAATCAATCTATATGAAAAGCTCAAGTCAATGTTGTGTATCAATTCAAGAATAAACATATAAAAACCACATTCAGTACTTTTGTCACTTTGGGGAAACTTAAAGATCATTCAGATGAGTTATAAGAATAGAAAATATGGCTTCTGGAGTAACAATTTACATTTCTCACAGCAGAATATACTTTATCAAAATATAGTTATTTTGCCCATCCACAATGCACAATGTGCACATTCTACAGAACTTTCATTCACTGCTAGTACCCTTGTACTACCACACAGAGGTTTTTACTTGACTGAATTATTATTATTATTTTTTAAAGCTCTGGGGATCAAACCCAGGTTCTCGCATGCCAGCCAGCAAGTACTCTACTACTAAGCTACATCCTGAGCCTTTGGCATTTATTTTGATACAGGGTCTTCCTAAATTGCCTAGGCTGGCCTTGAACTCCCAAACCTCCTGCCTCAGCCTCTTGAACAGCTGGGATTACAGATATGCACCATGATGCTCAGCTAAAAATTAGCTTTTCAAGTCAGAATTCTGAGTGCAGGATGTCCTTGCTTCTCAAGGTGTGGTCCATGGACCTGCAGCATGAGTATCACCTGGGAGCTCATAAAACTGCAGACTCTCAGGCCCTGCCCAAAGTTGCTGAATCAGAATCTATATTTTCAAAGATGCCCAGGTGATTTATATATGCATTAAAATCTGAGAGGTACTGTCATAAAGTAGACTAGTCCTTATACAACAAAAAACAAAAATAAAACCTTTTTAGGGGAAAAATACAGTAAAGCAATCATGATTCCAGATGCTTTTCATTCACTCTACTTCCCAAATCACTTGGGCTTACCTTGCTGTCCGAGAGGTCGAAGATTTTCTGGCTGATGTAGGTGACCTCTGGCTTTGTTTCATTGTAGCTCGCCCTCCTAGATATGTTTTTATTGGGCTTTGAAAGTCTTAAGGTTCCACCCTCAAGTCGAACAAAGACAGAATGTGTCAGAGTTGCATGGTAAGTTTCTGGATCATAGTTGCAAATCTCATTCATCCATCCCTGGTGGAGAAAAACTTGCATTAGTAAAGCAGAGCAAACACTCATTGGGTTCTGTGTGAACATTATGAACACTGTGGTACTCAGCTCACTGAAACCAAGCTTGACTTATGATGCAGGTGTCAATTTAGACTAGACATTGCTAAGATACTGCTAGCTGGAAGGCTAATTGGTGCTGAGGAGTAATTGGGTATGGTTTTGATAATCCAAAAAATTGATCTGGGGGAAGAATAGCAATGCCCATTATCTAAATAAAAGGTTTTCTTTTTATTTTTTTGAAGTTGACAAGCAAATCTGGAAACTAAAAAGTTTTGTTCATGTAATTGAACAAGTTTCTCTGCCAGACCTCCTTTGGGATTAGTAATCCGACCCTCTCACCCAGCTGGACCTTTTTTTGGTCCTGGGGACTGAACCACAGGGTGTGTTACCTCCAAGGTACATCCCCAGCTCTTTTTTGTTTGTTTGTTTATTTTTGTGGTGCTGAGGATGGAACCCAGTGCCTCAACATGTGCTAGGCAAGTGCTCTGCCACCGAGTCACAACCCCAGCCCTCCACTGACTTTTAAATGCTGTCTCAGTCTTACATTTTCAGGACTAGTCATGCATTGGTCATGATGTGAAGAAGTTCATGAGAGCTGACCCTAGACACTTCCCGACTTCATGCTCAGTGACTTCAGGTAGCTTTTACCTGACTGGGGTAGGAATTTTGACATGATAGAAACCAGGAACAGTACAAAATTAAGGCTTTTTATTCTGAGAAGTCAGGTTACCAGTATAACATTATGATTCTTCTTCTTCTTCTTTTGTAAACAGTGCTGAGGCTTTAAGCGGGGCCTTGCCCATGCTGTGCAAGTGCTCTACTACCGAGCAACACCCAGCCCTGGTGTTGCTGGATACACTGCTGGATTTGACTTGTTGATATTTTGTTCATTTGTCCTTTAAGATCATGAAGGTAAGTGATCTATTATTTTCATGTAATATCTTTTGGTATTTTCTGGAAGATCGTGTGAAGAATTATTATTTCTTCCTTAAAGATTTGGTAGAATTTGCCAATGAAGTCATCTGGCCTAGAGTTTTCTTTGTAGAAGGATTTTAAACCAATTTCTTGAATTCCTAATGGGCTATTCAGGCTACATATTCCTTCTGGAGTAAACTCTAAGACAGTTTGTGTTGTTTGTAGTACTTCCCTCTGACCCTTTCAATGTCTGTAGAGTCTGTGGGGAAGACCCTCTTTTGGGATCCACAGTAGTAAGCCTCATTAAATGAACTAGGAAGTGTTCCCTCTTCTCTATTTTCCAGAAGAGTTTGTATAGAATTAATATTACTTCTTCCTTAAGGGTTTGTTAGATTATGCCAATGAAGCCATCTTGGCCTCAGGTTTTCTTTGTAGAAAGGTGTTTTTTTGTTTTGTTTGTTTGTTTTTGTACCAGGGATTGAACTCAGAGGCACTCAACCACTGAGCCACATCCCCAACCCTATTTTTTATTGTATTTAGAGACAGGGTCTCACTGAGTTGCTTAGCACCTCACCATTGCTGAGGCTGTGTGCCACCGTGCCCAGCTGTAGAAAGGTTTTAAATCATGAATTCGTGCTTTTGTTAAATGCTTCTTCTTTTCTAATATAAACTTTTAATGTTATTAATCTCCTTCTAAGCAATGCTTAAGCTGAAATTTCATTTAAGTTGTTTAATTTCCAATGAGAAATATCCAGTTATCTTTCTGTTATTGATTTCTAGCCTAATTACCATAGGGTCAGAGAACATCCTCTATATAATATCAATGTTTAAATTTTGTTAAGGTTTACTTTATGTCCCAGAGATGGTCTATTTTGGTGACAGGTCTGTGCGCACTTGAAAAAAATATCATTCTGCTCTTGGGTGGAGTTTTCTCCAAATGTATTCATCCTCTTAAACACAACTATTTTGACTAAACACCTCTTTACACAGAAAATACTGTCTTACATAAAGGTTTCCTAGGGTAAAGTTATAAAGCCAACTTAATAAAGAGCTTTGAAGCAGATCTGATTTTTCTGGGCTGCCTCAGGTCCCTATACCCAAGGCCAGACTATCCATTTGCAGAGCAACTGAATCCTAAAAGAATCCATGCAGCAAGGGAAGGAGGAGCGGATGCCTGAGAACCTCTCAGGGTCAGGGAATGACGACTGGACTAAACAGCAGCTTGCTAGCCATTTGACCAGAGTCCCTTCTGGATTATTCTTGAGTCACTGTGTGTTGGGTGTGCATGGCCTGGTTATAGTAGAGGCAACCTGAGGTACGAAGTGCGTGCAATAGCTTTATGTTCCACCAGAACACCTTTGCTGAGGTGCTCAGCATTTATTTAATGTCTATTTTGAATTAAAATCATCATAATTTGATATAGGACAAGCATTACTGCAACAATATTGCCAGATAAAATATTTTTCATTAATTTTCAGTAACATAATATTACAAAGATAAGGAAAAGAGCCAATGGAATGAACAAAGATAAGGAAAAGAGGCAATGGAATGAACAAAGTACTGGCATTTTGGACAAAATCCCTAAAATTATAGTTACCATCCATCAGACTGGAGGGGTTGAAGAAGAAGAAGGAGGGGGGAAAAAAAAACAGTCATTATATTGTGATGTGATTCTCAGATAAAGACCGATTCAGAGTAATGTAAGCTGTGGAAGATTCTGCCTTTTGAAATTCCTGAGATTGGACTGGTTAATTATCTGATTTATGAATAAGAGCAAATTAGGAATAAAAGGTGGTTTCTCTTCAATTGTTTTCATTTTGTCTTTCCTGGCTAAGTCAGAAAATGCAGAATTACCCAGGAAGGTACTGGCCAATGAGAATATAATGTGAGCCATTAATGTGAGGCATGAAAATGTGTTATTTTAAATTGCCTGATAGTCTTTTAAAATGAAAAAATAAGCAGGTCAAATTCATTTTAGCCATGTGTTCGATTCAACCCAATACATCCAAAATATTATTTCACCATGTAATCAATATAAAAAAATGGATGATATTTTACATTCTTTGTTTTACTCTAAGCCTTCAAAACCCAGTGTGCACTTTACACTTCCAGCACATCTGGTTCCAGCTAACTACTCTTAAAGGGCACTATGGCCACATGTGGTGGGAGGTTTCTGTATGAGATAGTAGAGGGCCCTTAGACAACTGGCACAGCAGAACCGGCAAAATCCTCCAACTTTTTTTTTTTTTTTGGCGGTACTGGGGATTGAACCCAGGGCTTTGGGCATGCGAGGCAAGAACCCCACCAACTGAGCTAAAGCCCCAGTCCCCTCCTCCAACTTCTTTCTAATGCTTCCAATACACATAGTCTTTATCACAAGAGGCCTCAAACTCAGTAATGGCAGTTTCATGCTGTTTTACCAGGTGTTTTGAATAATTAAATTACAGAATGTCATCTCATTTCCAGATGAAATGTCTGTTGTAGAGATTCAAAACCCTTTAAAAACAAACAAACAAAACTACCTGCCATATTAAAAACATAGGAATAAGAATTTTTTTAAAATCTAGGTTTAAAAAAAAACTTAAGCTTTTAAACTCTTAGAGTTCTAACATTAAAATTCTATAGTAACATTAAAAAATACTCAATTTGGGGCTGGGGTTGTGGCTCAGCAGTAGAGCATTCGCCTAGCACATGTGAGGCCCTGGGTTTGATCCTCAACACCACATAAATAAATAAATAAATAAAAATAAAGGTATTGTGTCCAACTACAACTAAAAAATAAATATTAAAAAAATACTCAATTTACGGACAAACTGAGGTCAAGTTTTCAGTTTATTCCTTAGATTTTCAGATTTAGAAAGCAAGACACACAGACACATGCATTGGGACATAAGCAGCACCAGCTCATCTTTTTACAGGACAGACACACTCAGGCGATGAGCCATTATTCTGCCATAACAAGTTTTGGGTCAATTACTGTCCTTAAGAAAATCCTAGTTAAAAAAAAAAAAAAAAAATCCAAGTATCTGGTTTAACAAGGGCAACCTTTTCCCACAGTGCTTTGGGGATCTGGTTTTTGGCCAGAAGGTTGGGTGCTCCACCCCCAAGCCTGGAGAGCTGGCCCTGCCAGCGTGTGTCCTCTCCAGGGCACTCTGAGATAAGTAAGCAGTTACCTTTCTTTGCTGACAACTCTGACAGATACAGGTCACCTTCTACCCCTCACCCAATTCCAGAAATTCTAGAATAACCTGACTCAGAGGAATATGAAGGAGAGAACAGTGTTTGGGCCCCCTACCTACATAGTCTGAATCACAAAACCCTACCTGGAGCACCAGGGTGACAGAGATGAGAAGCCAGAGGCAGGCCTAGGAGAATCCTGCCCTTGGGAGAGTCCCCAGGTGCTTCCTTCTTCTAGGAGGAGCTTGGCTGGCCCTTCTCTTCCTGCCTATCTTCTCAGATTCCCCAGCTGCTGTGGTTTCTCCTTCCCTTTCAACTTGAGATTTTCTCCTTCCAGAACCTGAACTACCATGTTTCTTTCTTTTTGCTAAAGATCTACTCAAGGCTAAACTCAATCATTCACACACACACACATACACACACAGCCACCCATGAATCAAGATTTCAGTTGCACATTCAGTTGTGAATAATCATGTGTTAGTTTAAGTGAGACCCTATCCTGCTCCTATTTGATGACATAAAAGACTGTTGGTCAAAACACAGGTACTGACACCAACCATACACCTTAGCAGAACTGCAAAGCATCTTGGGTCCCAGTCCTGCTTTCACCACTTGCCAATAGGTTGGGTGATGCTTAGCCCTTGGACCCCCAGTTTCTTCCCCTGTAAAAGGGTCCAGCATGGCTTACTGTATGCCTCCCTCATCCCTACCTTATTCTATGCCTAAGCCACAATCATTTTTCTGCATATTGACAGTACTTTTTGAGGAATAATTTAAATACCAAATATGAACAAATTTTAAGTCTATGCTTTCTAAAGTGCTAATATTTAGCACTTTATAGTAGCTAGCATTGAAGCACACACTGTATCTCCAGGTATCTCAGGTGCATTATTTCTTCTGCTAATTCCCTACAACTTCACAAGTGAGAAAAGGGTAAGAGGGGAAGGGATGTGACTCCCAAGGTCTAGAGAGTGGCACATCTGGGACTTGAACCAAGTCTCCCTAACTCTGAGTCGTGGGCTCCTACCTGGGATCCATGTATAACACCGACCCCTACCCCAGCTCACAGTATGCTAGTGCCCAGGCACCCCTCAGGTCAAGGAAAAGGCAGTACTACTCCCAGAAAGCTACCTTCTCTGTTACTCTGCTCCTGTCACTGTACCTGTTAACTGCCTGGTTTAGTGAACTGAGTTACAAACTCCACAGAACAGGGATCAGTTTATCAACCCGTGTAGTAACAAACGTTTACTGATTGACCACATGAATGAAGCGAAATTCAGACGGTGGGTGTGAGGAGTACATGAAATCCCTGGCAATCACAGGTAAGCAGGGCAGGCTGGCGTGCCCCTGCAGCCTGTATTTGGAGAGCAGGCTGCGTAACTGGAGACACACAAAGGAACACGCCAGGCAGTAACTTGGAAGGAGAAGACTTATCACTGTTCTCAAAGAGAAAAACCAAGGTAAAACTGCACAAAGTTGTACAGAGCAAGAAAGAATCTTGAGTAAGGGTTGAAGCTTTTCAGAAAAGAATTTAAATCAGTTCTTTCTTATCTGGAGAAGAGAGGGGTTGCAGCCTCCTACCCAAGGCTTTTCTCAGAACATTACAAATGTTGACAGGAAACCCTGAGAGAATCACAGGGGCTACTTAACCTGACGCACACCAGACAGGTAGTCAGAGTGCAGATTAGTCTTTGGAGTCTCAGGACAAGAGGCTGGCCAGTATGACTCTCCTCCAGCCCTCCTGGATTCTGTCCCTAAGGTGCCCCCCTAGTCATCTGACCCAGGCTGCCCTTGCAGAAAGCGATTTCCTAGTGCAAACCTAATCATCTTTTCATACCATTAACCAGCCAAGTTTTTTCCTGGGACTTGAATAACTCCCTGGATTAAGCTGCACGTGGAATTTCTAGACTTCAGCAGTCAAATCCAGTCTTGAGGGCAGACGGCAACCCCATGGCCTTTACTCTGCTCCCCACACAGTGCCCACTGTCCACTGCTCACCTGTTCTAAAATTCTCACCAAGTGAGGTGTTTCTGCGACTTTATTTTGGTATGAAGCACTGGAATGGACAGATGTGGTAGACAACTAGGACCCCATTCTGTTTCAAGAGCTCAACTGGAAAAAACAAAAACAAAAATGAAATGCCCTCAACCCACACTAAAACTTCCCAGATGAGACTCATTTCTTTCTGAAGCTGAGATTATTAAAATGGAGACAGTGCCTGCCACTGGGGACAATGACCCAGTCAGCAGGCTGCAGCAGTCTGGCCCACAGACTGGTCCTGTGATGGTGTTTGTAAAAGGTCAGGGGTTTCTCTTCAATTCCCTACTGGATTTAGATGCCAAGTTTGGCCAAGTACAAACCACAATCTATAACGGGCCCTTTTAATACTTGGAGAGATTAAAAGCTACAATTAACCTTTTGCAAAATAATAAAGTCTGGAAGAACTACTATTGTGCTCACTTTGAGTTTATGGTGCCAAAGAGGAGTTCAAGGCCAATGCTCTCTTATGCAGATTAATGCTGAGCTGAGAAAAGTGCCAGCCCTCTGGCCTAAGGAAGCGAAGGGAATTCCTCTGCCTCCAGTGCACAGGGAGCCTGAGCTGACACCACTACACAGTGTGTTTTCACTATGGCTGCACTGGCCTATGCACTTGCCCATCACCCAGATCTTGGTTCATTCCTTCTTTGAGTCTACCAGGGAAGAAGCAAATCCTAAACTGAGACCACTGCTACTAAGAACCACCTCTGAAGCACACGAAAAGGTGATTATTCTTTTGTTCCCCAAACTAAAACAAAAGCAGGAGTTCCTCTTTACCAGGCTTACTTCCTATTAATGCTTGAACACTAGAATTATCAGTTAAAAACAACATCAGAGCCAAGTGTGGTGGTGCATGTCTGTGATCCCAGTGATTCGAGAGGCTGAGGCAGATTCAGTTCAAGGCCAGCCTCAGAAACTTAATGAGGTCTCAAGCAACTTAGGGAGACTTTGTCTCAAAATAAAAAATAAAGAGGGCTAGGGATGTGGTTCAGTGGTAAAGTGCCTCTGGGCTTTACCTTGTTCCGACAAACAAACAACAACAGCAATAAAACATAACATCACAGACTATGGAGTTTGAGATTAGGTAAGAAACAACCTAATAATCATTATAGAATCTTAGATACAAATTTAACTTTATCTATGAAAGACAAGCAACCTGCAGATATATAGAATTCATACAAGGAATGATGGCTATCTGCTACTCAAAAATATAACAGACAATATTAAAAGCAAAAAATAATTAAGGGAAGAAAGTGCCAGCTTCGATGCCATTCACATCTTCCAACTGCCTATTTCAAGGTCACCTTCACAAATATGTCACTAAAATCATAAGTGTCAGGGCTAAAGCCACAGGCTCTGGGAAAAGGGCCTTTATCCCAGCTCTCCCTATCCTCCAGGGAGCACCTCTCAAAGTCAGGTGAGTTTTTAATTCTAATGCATTAACAGACTGCAACAAAGTAGGAAATAAAAAGCAGTTAATTATGTGGCCAAAGAAAGTAATCTCAGATGAACCACTGCAATAACCAAAGTCTTATTTATGTTAATACATGATAATCATAGTAGTAAGTTTTGAAATTAGAATAGATCAGTAAGAAAATAAAATAGTAGTCTCCAATCTTTCCAGATCACACATCTCATCAAATAAATTTGTTAATATGTACCAACAATATGTACCTTTACTTAAAATCATGTTTTAATACAGCTTTAAAAAATTTAATGTTATTACATTTTTATACCTTTATTTTATTTATTCATTCATTTTTATGTGGTGCTGAGGATCTAACCTACTGCCTCACACGTTACGCAAGCACTATACCACTGAGCCACAACTGCAGCCCTTAGTACAACTTTTATAAAATGAAAATAGAGTAAAAGATGAAGTAATTAGACATTTTGCTAATTTTTAGTTTTTCCATTATGATACTTTCAAACTATCTTTAACTGACTTTTTTTTTTTTTTTTTTTTAAACTGGGGATTGAACATAGGGTGCTTAATCACTGAGCCACATCCCCAGTGCTTTTTTTTTTTTTTTTTTTTTTGTATTTTATTTTGAGACAAGGTCTCACTGAGTTACTTAGGGTCTCACTAAGTTGCTGAGGCTCACTTTAACTTACAATCTTCCTGCCTCAGTCTTCTAAGCTGCTGGGATTACAGGTGTGTGCTACCACACCCAGCTTTTAACTGACATCTTAAGGTACAATATATATGCTAAGGGTGAGGCTCACTGTTAATGATAACAGATGTAAATTCATTATTTCAAATAGTCTTATTAATAATTTCCAAGGCTTTTGGACAAAGGTCAATATATAATCATCTGTATGTTAAATATCACAAGGCTTATTTCATTTCTTAGCCAGAAAAAACAAAAATAAAATAAACTTTTAATATTTTCTTACTGATAGAGTCTTGTTGGAACTCATTTGGACACCACTGAAAGAAAGAAGCATCAGAATAAAACAATGAGTAATAATAGTGGTGTGGGCACCAACACAAAAACACACACCTGGGGCCATCTTGTTTACATACTCGTTTTAGAAAAACCTTTTTCTTTTATTGGCAGTACTGGGAATTAAACCCAGAGGAACTCTGCCACTGAGTTTACATCCTCAGCCCTTTTTTAGAGACAAGGTCTCAAACCAAGGTGCCCAGACTGGCCTTGAACTTACAATCCCCCTGCTTCAGCCTCCAAATAACTGGGATTACAGTCATGTACCACAGTGCCAGGTCAATGGCAAGCCTCTTTCTAAAGATTAATTACTATTCAATAAGAATAGTCTTTAAGGTATTTTGTTCCTTCTTTATATATTAAACATAAACTTGGGGGTGAAAAGACATCTAGCATTTTTTCCATAGTTAATATCTTTTTCTTCCAAAAAACTATGATTTGAAAAATCTTCGACCCACAATCTCTTTCCTCACTCCATTGATGACACATGGAACAAAACCAGAGATGGTCCTGGAATACCAACTCAGAATTCAGGATACGTTTTTGAGATGCTATAAACTGTTCTCATGCATAGATGAACCAGAATAACAATTCAGCCACATCATAAGTTTATGAGTTGGATGGAAATTGGAAAAATGGGGGAAGAGGGGACCATCATGAGATACCTACTTGCTTGTAAGTGAGGGCCACCTGCACTGAAGCCATCTTCCCTGATAAATTTTCTAGCAAAAAGGTACACTAGGAAATAGCTATGTTTATAAAAGCCATACATTAAAAACTCAAGTGAGGGCTGGGGTTATAGCTCAGTGAAGAGCGCTTGCCTAGTATGTGTGAGGCACTGGGTTTGATCCTCAGCACCACATACAAATAAATAAATAAAATAAAGGTATTAAAAAAAAACTCATGTGACTCATTATGAAGGCAGAACGTTTTCACTTAAGTATACAAAAGAAAGAAGTAATTTTATATTTCTTTTACTTACACTGAGGGTTATAAGATACCAACAGAAAGCAACCAAGTCTATCTTGGCTGTACATAATGAGGCTATTTTCTCCTAACAATTTGTTCACTCTAGTTTATTAAAAAAAGAAGAAGAAGAAAAACTTCATAAAATTGAGATTAAATTTACAAGCTAGAATTTCTTCTCAAATGTCCTCCCTACAAAATTACTCTTCTATATATCAAAACCAAAGCCTATATCCATTGAACCTAATTACTGTGAAAAATCTGTGCTTCTTGTAATAAATATCTAACTGATCTAAAGAAAATAAAATGGCTCTCTAAAATTCACTTCTACTAGTCTCTGCAATGGTGTGAAAATAATTCTAGTGAATGTTCTAGGCCATATTTTAAAAACAGAAACAGATTATCATTCTGGAAACTGATAGCCTATTGCTATATTCTGCTGTTGATTTATAAGTCTAAGATAAAGAACCTGCTCATGAATACAATTCAAAACTGCATCTGAGTCACACCTCAAACATAAATCCAAGAACCTTACGAAATCTTCAGGAAGTTTTTTGTTACAAACATAGAAAGGTTGGTGTACAGAGGCACTGAATGAAATATACTCCTGGCCAAGTGACAAGTACATTTTTGAAGACGAACCATCCAATCCAATTAAGAATGTGTGGCAAACATCCCGAGTACAATATGCTGACTCTAAATGCCTCATTCTCCCAGGCCCAACCCATTCTTTCCAAGGGTCTCCAGCTCAGGACATATAGTCAGTCACCCAAAAAAGAACTCCAGAGATTTATCATGCCAGGGCTGTCACTATGGTGGCCCTGCATTTTGCTACCTGACCCAGTATGCCAGGTTCTAAGTCCCATTAGCTTCTCCTAAGGCTCCAGTGGCTGCCTTGCTTCCAGGCAATCACTCCTCACTTGAGCTGGATGCCCAAGGCAACCTTTCTCCCAGGCTGTTTCTGTTGGGGGGGAGGAGAGGGGGAAATAGCTATATTTATAAAAACCATACATTAAGTGGGGGCGGGAGACTGGGGATTGAACCTGGGGTTGCTTACTACTGAGTCACATCCCCAACCCTTTTTATTTTTTTTTGAGACAGGGTCTCACTAACTTGCTTAGGGCCTCATTAAGTTGGTGAGGCTGGCCTAGAACCTGTGATCCTCCTGCCTCAGCCTCTTGAACTGCTGGGATTCCAGGTATGTACCACCACACTCAGCTCTCCTGTGCTTCTTCACACTGACCATGACCTCCCCACACATTAAGAACAAACAGGTGGACATTTATCATTACGTGTATTCTTGATAATTGTCATTCTGACTATAGTGAGATGGAATCTCAGTATAGTTTTAATGTGCATTTCTTTAATAAAGATATTGAACCTTTTTCATATATCTGTTGACTGATTATATTTCTTCTGTGAATTGGCTGTTCAGTTCCTCTGCCCATTTATTGAATGGGTGTTTTTTTTTTTTTTTTTTTGGTGTTATGTTTTGTGAGTTTTTTTTATATATTCTGGAGATTAATACTCTATCTGAGGTGGAGGTGGCAAAGATTTTCTCCCATTCTATAGGCTCTCTCTTCACACTTTTGATTGTTTCCTTTACTGTGAAGCAAGTAATGATAAATGTTAATGAGGATGTGGGAAAAAAAGTTCACTCATACGGTGCTGGTTGGGCCTGCAAATTGGTGCAACCACTCTGGAAAGCAGTGTGGAGATTCCTCAGAAAACCTGGAATGGAACCACCATTTGACCCAGTTATCCCACTCTTGGCATACACCCAATGGACTTAAAATGAGGCTACAACAGTGATGCAGCCACATCAATGTTTACAGCAGCTCAATTCACAATGGCTATGCTATGGAACCAACCTAGGTACTCTTCAACAGATGAATGATAAAGAAAATGTGGTATATACACACAATGGAATATTACTCCACCATAAAAAAGAATGACTTTATGGCATCTGCTGGTAAATAGATGGATCTGGAGAATATCATGCAAAGTGAAATAAGCCAATCCCAAGAAACCAAAGGTTGAATGTTCTGATATACAAATATCAACAAACAATAAAGGGGGTAAGGGAAGAAAAGAAGTTCAAGATTAGACATGGGGAATGAAGGGAAGGTAGGAAGGATGAGAATAGGAAAGACAGTAGAATGAATCAGACTTAACCTTCATATGTTCATATATGAATACATGACCAGTGTAACTCCACATCATGTATAACCATCACAAGAATGGAATCCTAATCAGAATAAGTTATACTCCATGTATGTATGTTAAAATATACTCTACTGTCATGCATATCTAAAAGGACAAATAAAAAAATGTAAATAAATAAATAAATAAATCCTAACAGTGGAAGGAGGGGGGGAGAACGAGTGGGCACTGGGCACAGTGGGCACACCTGTAATACCAACAGCTCAGGAGGCTGAGGCAGAAGGATGGCAAATTCCAGGCGCCTCAGCCACTTAGGCGTTGGAGATGGTCCTGAGGTTCTTCTTGGATACTGACAGCTCTTTAGCCACATGGAGGCCCTTCTTGCATACGTTCCAGAGCAGTATTTTCTGATCAGCTGTGCTTGGCTTGGGAGATGGTAGAGTACAGTGTGGGCTCAGAAGTCACCAGCCTTTGAGAATAGCCACTTCTTAGCTGCAAATTAATCTTTTTTTGGCGTGTTGTCGCACATATCCATCACTGCTACAGCACCATGTTTAAATACAAATCAGCAGTGTAAACCGGATATGAAAACTGTCCTGATAAGGTAAAGAAAAACTTTACTTTTCCCCTCCTTGTCCTCATGTTAAGTCACAGAGAAGAAAAACTGCTCCTTGCATTGTTTTGGGGACCAATAAAGGATCTAGCCTCTTAGTTCTGTTCAGGCTGCAAGCCCCTCCTGGACCTCTCAATGAGAACAGAGGTTTAAAAACATGTGGTCTCCCAAAATAGACTTTGAGCAACCTGGTCCCTGCTCCACAGGCTCATGGCTCACAGATGGAGTCTACTGAGGGCATGAAGCATGCAGGATCACTGTAAGGGTCTGCGCCTCTGTATTAGGGAGTTTAGTCAACAGCAAGTTTTAGAGCCTCTAGTATCAGGGAGGGTTTGTTTTGTTTATTTGAAGGTTTTCATTCCTGCCCTCCAGAACTGCATTATCATTTTCTCTACAAAACTCAATAGGATCCAATGCACAAAAATATTTCAAACCAATGCTTGCTTAGTGTGTATGAGGCCATGGGTTCAGTCCCCAGCATTACAAAAAAAAAAAAAAATCGAAAAGTAGCTCTTTTGACTCATTCCAAAAACAGGTTCAAAGATGTCTTCAGTCTGCTTTCTGTTGCTATAACAAAATATTCAAGTCTGGGTAATTTTTAAAGGAAAGAAATTGACAGATCAGCACTCTAGAGGTCCAAGAGCATGCTGCAGCCTCTGCTCGGCTTCTGGTAGGGCCACGTGCTGTTCCATGTAGGGGGTAAGGAAAGGGGGAGGCCGGGGCATGAGGAAGAGCAAAATGTGTGTGAGAGAGAAAAAGGGCAGGTGCCTAGCTGGCTTTGTAATGATCCACTCTCAGGATAACTAATCTTTTACAGAACAATATTACTCCTTCCACAAGGGTGGCACCTTCTCTTAAAGGACCACCACTTCTCAACACTATTACACAGGGAATTAAATGTCAACATGAGTTTTGGCAGGGATAAACCACAACCAATCACAGCAACAGACCTGTATTATAAAGAAACTGAGGCCTATTTCCTCATCACTTCACAGCCACAAACCTAGGGGCAGAGTGAAAACCCAGAGTTCACCACCATGCCCATTTCTCTAATCCTCCCCCAGCACCACCATTCTACTCTCTTTAAAATGCAGGAGGGCAGGGCTGGGGGTGGGGCTCAGTGGTGGACTGCTTGCCTGGCATGTGGCAGCCTGGGTTCAATTCCCAGAACTCTCAAAATCCAGGCGGGCAGCATTGCAGGAGAGAGCACAGACTGCAGGAGACAGCTGATTTAATTGCTAATGGTTTCTAAACAACAACATAGCTCAGAGATAAAGAACCCCTGGTTTCAATCTCCAGTAACCATGCCCTCCCAGCAAAAAATAATCATTCCTGTCAACCAAAACTAGTATGTTGTTGTTATTTTAGCAGACATAAGGGATTCCTTTTAAAAAGCAATTTCATCAGGAGATGATATGGTCAATACCAAGTCACCGACTAGATTTTCATCATCTGTGGACCCACCCACTCACCCAACAATGACTTATCACATGCCCAACACACAGCAGGTGCTGAGGACTTGGTGATGAGCAGATGCACATGGCCTGGGCCCCTGACTCAACACACTCAGGAGGCTACCAACCTACCTGAAACATCTATAATGAAGGCATGAAATAAACTTGTAGTGTTTTACAATAACTAGTATTATCCTAATTCATACAGGCCCAGGGAGAAAATACAAGAGAAGAAAATAGATGGTTAAAGTTAGATTCCAATATACTTTCCTTTTCTAATCAGAACATTTGGGTCCTAAATTTAATATTAATGCTACTAAATGTTTTTTTTTTGTTGTTGTTTTTTGGGCACCCGGGATTGAACTCAGGGGCACTCTACCATTCAGCCACATCCCTAGCTCTATTTTTTTTTTTTTTTTTAAATTTAGAGTCAGGGTCTCCCTGAGTTGCTTAGTGCTTTGCTTTTGCTGAGGCTAGCTTTGAACTTGTGATCCTTCTGCCTCAGACTCCCAAGCTACTGGGATTATAGGCCTGCACCACCAAACCTGGCTAAAGTGACATATTTTTAAAATGATTCCCAATAGTATGATCTTCCACTCAATAAAATTAATTAGCCCAAAGATCATCTGCATTTGAAATACTCAGCTTGCAACATACAACATGCCCTTCTAACCTAAAGTAGTACCCTCTTCTAAGAAGAGAATGGGTTTATCTAGGTTTCTAAAAACTGCCCTGCACATCAAATAAAAAAATTCAGGCTAAACTGTACTTTGCCTTATTAGCAATGAACCCATTCTAAATAAGTTAAGGCTAAGAATGAAAAAGAATTCCCAACAATCAGAGCCATCCAAAATCAATCATAAGACAGCCTAAGACAATTTGCTTGGATTACAGGTGTCATTCTATGAAAACATTAAAGTACTAGTTCTGTAAAAGGAAGATTCAAATGGGTTTATCCTGGACACAGCAAAATACCTTCTGCTATAGTTTGACCCTTCTAAAACTCATGTTGGAGTTTAATCCTCATTGTGAGACATTAGATATTAAGAGGGTGGAAACTTAATCTGATCATTGTATTTTAAGATGGGGCCTTTAAGAGATAATTAGGATTAGATAAGGTTATGTAGTGGAGGTCCTACAAATGAACACTCATGGTTTTAAAAGAAAAGGGAGAGAGACCAGAGAATACACACACACACACACACACACACACACACACACACACTCTCTCTCTCTCTCTCTCCTGCCAGGTGATGCCCTGTGCTGCCTTGGGACTCTGCCAGTAAGAACATCATCATCAGATGTGACCCCTCAACCCTAGGGCAGATCCGTGACCCAAAATAGACCTCTTTTCAACTTACCCAGTCTGTGGTAGTATGTGATTAACAACAGAATATGGACTAAGATACCTTCCTTAAAAGAAAAGGTTAGTCCTGCATGTTTCCACCAACCACTAACTGTGTGACCATGAATAAATAACTTAAATGGGCCTCCATTTCTTCATGAGCACATACCCTAACTGAATAGCATTGTGATGAGGATTGAGTAAGGTAATGAATGACCTAAGCCTAGCCCACTGAAGATGTTCAGCTCATAGTGTTGTTGCCTTTACTGTTCCAATGATCAGATTAAAGCACCTGAACTATTATTACAGCATGAAAATCCCACTCCAATGGCATCCTGTGGTTGTTGGTAAACCCCTGACATATAACAGTGATTGGATCAAATCTAAAGACTGGATTAAGATTAAAATCTTCCCAAGACAGGTAAGTGCTCAACCCAGTTTAAACTAAACGCCAGTCTAGGCAGTGGAATTAGTAGAAGCACCATTTTTCTTGGCAAAAGTTGGCACCAACTTACTTAGTGGGCATGTAAATCAGGTAGTCACAGCACCATCCTATCCAAAAAGCTGAGCCATGGTACATAATGAGTCACTTTGCTCTGCTTTCACTTCATATATTAATACTAAGCTTAAGGGTGTCACATCCTCGCCTCAACACCAGTTCTCTTAAAAAAGAAACAGTCTCATAACATATTGCCATGAGGAAGAAAGAAAAAAGGTCAGCTGCCTAATACACCATCCCATTAAATCAAAGACCCGCACACATGAGGAACTTTAAAAAGATGGCGACTAAGACTACATATCAAATAATTAATAATAATTCTCTCACGGGTGTGATAAAAAAATGTTTTTTAAAGAAATTCTCTGTGTATTTTTAAAACAATGTCCATGTATTTCCTTTGAGCAAGGAAAAAAGATTATGAAGTTTAAAAATAAAATAATAGCATTTTGGACCTGAAAGAGTTCTTCCCCTTGTGGGTTTTTTTTTTTTTTTTTTGCAATGGAGAGAGATTGTGCTGCCACTTTTAGAGCATTCTTATTTACATACAGTGGAGGAAAAATCCTATTAGTTTAATAGGGAAATCAAACAAGCTTGGAACTTGAAAAACTAAAGGCTATAATCAATAAGGTCCAAAACTGAGTTCTTTTTGTTCTTCTATAATGCCAGGGCTTCTTGGGGCAGGTCCAGGCACAAACTTTCTGCAGAGGTGTCATGGGGAAAGCAAGAGGGCACACCAGGCTCCAAATCCTACCCCTGTTACTTAATTAAATAGCAAGAAACCTTGGACAAATAACCACCTCTCAGAGACTGTCTCCTCATGTGTAAAACTGCAAACAAAACAATTAGACAACTTTATACATCAGTGGACTCTAAACATTTTTTATTCTATATCCTATTTGTAAAAATATACATATAAATGTATATATGGAGAGACATGTATGTCTTTTTTTAAATATTTTTTTTCAGTTGCAGATAGACATAATACCTTTATTTAATTAATTTATTTGTTTTTATGCAGTGCTGAGGATCGAATCCAGTGCCTCACATGTGCTAGGCAAGCACTCTACCACTGAGCCACAACCCCAGCCCATCATCACATATGTCTTATAAACTATATAAGCTACAACTGCTTTTGTACTGTGTATGTTAATGAAACACATAAAATAAGCAGAAAAAATTCAATAATCAAATATATAAATATAAGTTCTGATAGACTCATCTTGTACCCTGATGGATCGTCTCAGGCACCTACAGAAGGCCCAGAGCCTGACACCTGACATGCATGGGGAGAAGTGACATCTCTTTCTCTAGCCCATGCCCTGCTGTGTACAGGAGAGAGGACAGCCAGCAAAGACCACCTGTGGATATTAATTTGTCTTTTCTCCCTCTCTGCCTTTTCTTGCAGTTCTAGGAGTCCAGAGTCTCAAGAATATTTAACCCTAAAAGACCCAGCTATAACAAAATCCTCCACAAGTAGCAAATCCCTGGCAAGTTTAGAGACTACTTTCTAGAGCCATGGAGATCTTTGAAAAACTACCTGGTACATCAGCAAAACTGAGCCAGAGTGAGATTTACCAGATGAGTGTCCTGGCTGTCTGAAGAGTGTCCCGAAACACTGTTTGGGTGAAAATCTTTAACAATTAGCCAAAACAGCGCGGTTGGCTATAGCGTAAGACTATGAAAGCACGTGTGTACCTGCTGGCGGCCCGGGAGAGGCTTACCTTCAGTATTTCAGGTTCTTTGATGTCCAGTGATCTTGTGTGCCAGTGTTGCAGATGTTTATGTGACTTGTGACATTTATGAGCACTTGGTGGTGTAAAAAACCAGATCATGCAAATTGCAGTCATGAATCCAAGGCCAATTCCCAGAAAGAGGCCGCTCATGTAGTAGGGGAGGGGGAGGATGAGGTACGCATAGACACACATTATAAAGAAGCCCAGTGTCTTCATGGGCAATTCTGGGTGCTGCGTGGCCAAGTCCACCTCGTCCTCACTGTCTGGAGCCACCCCACCGTCTGCAAGCACCACTGGCTGCAGAGCGACATCTGGGGGCTTATCGGCTCTCCCCTCCCCCTCTGTTTCCAGGTCAAAGTCCTCGGTGTACAGTTCACAGAACTCCTCGTCTTCTTTGCTCACTAAGGCAGACAAAGAACACTTCTCAAGAACCAGTGAGCTGGTCTTCAGGCCCAAATCCTTCAGACTGCTCGTCTGGGAAACTCGCAGTTCTGCCTCTTTTGCAGGCTCTTCAGTGGTCTTTGGAAGGTCGCTCCTGGGGACATTGGAGTCACTGCTGTAACCGTCCCCCTCAGAGTCACATTCCTCCTCCTTGATGCTGTAGTTGTTATTGCTTTCCAAGTGCCCGTTCAAGCTGGACAGATTGGAGAGTTCTGAAGCACTTGAAGATAAGGCTTTGGGCCTATGGCTGCCACTTTCTTCCCCTATAATTTTACTAAGGAGCTGAAAAGGCTCATATATGACTTCTGAAAGGCGTCGTTTAGTGTCTTCGATTTTCGCCTCCATTTCGGGCACTTTAAAAAAGGAGCGAGTATCAGAAGGAGAAGTCAGCGGGGAAGAAGGTGCAGTTTTGGAGTCTCCACCTGTGTTTCGCGGCTGCGTGAACTGCTTGAACAGGTGTAAGTTCAATTTGGAGTCGGGGGGCTTATAGGACACAGATTCCGACTCCTGCCTGGAAGTGTCCGTGGACAGAGACTTGACTAATGTCTTCATCAAGTGCCTGTGCCTTGGGGGGTGTGAGGATTCTTTTGGCTCCACCTCAGTCGACAGGGACTTTACGAGGCTCATGAAGGGTTTTGCGCTGGAAAGGGTGGAGGATGAGGCACTGGATGAGAGGACAGGAGACTTGGAAGGAGAGGACAACGGGGAGGAAGAACTGGTTTTCTGCTCAGAAAGGGACGACACACTGGGAGAGCTAGCTAAGGGCCCTGACGAAGATGACCCTGGGGACAGAGCCAATGGCACTGTACTTAATACTTGCACTGCCGGAGCAGGGCACTCCAACAGCTTTACAGTGTTCTCAGAGATGGGCAAAATGGCAGGGGCCTGGAACCCAGACGGTCCATCTGCCAGGATAGGTGAGGTGGCAGGGCCCACGGGGTCATGACAACCTTGGGGTTCAAGGTAGAGGTCCTCCTTGGCTTCAAGCCCCGTTACAATGCTTTGGTCATCCAGTCCCTCTTTGAGATACTCCCGGAACTCCTCCTCCTCTTCCTCCTCCTCCTCCCCGGATGCCGAGAAGTGAATGGCGATGGTGTCTCGGGACACGGACCTCTGCACGTGCACTTTGGGGGCTGATGGTTTTGGCATGTCAATGGTTTTCTCGGCATGGCGACCATTCAGACTTGTCATTGCCAGCTTCACTAGGGCTCAGGCTCTGTGAAAACAGTGAGAAAAACAGAAATCAGGGAGCGTTCTCTCTAAGGAGACACTGCCATTTGTGGATGGCGAGCCCAGATGAAGCTCAGTTTAAATGGTGATCATTCTTTTATTTGGCAGACATCCACTGCTTTTCATTTCAGCAGGTTAATGGCTTAATTTTCACTAGATTAATTTTAGTTAGGCATTCTCTTTTATAAGCAAACCACGCTAGTATTATAAATGCCACACAATCTGCCTTACTTCACAACATCTGAATAACTGCTTCCTCCTTTTTACTGGCTCCTTTCTATCAGCAATTCTCTACTATGAGGCTTGAGATACTGGAACAATAGATGTTACCAGTATCCAGAAGCAAATGCAGCATCCTGGGGATTTTAATGACCTTGGAAGAAAAATTTCACCAGTGGTTGTCTGGCTGTAAAGAGCTAGCCCAGGGTGGGTATTGCTTCCCCTTCAATTTTCACTGTGATTCTAACAATTATTTGGCTTGTGGCTGCCAACACTGTGCCATCTTGCCATTACAAGTAAGTGGCAAAGTTTCCAAGTGTGGAAATCTGTAAACTAATCACACCATGATTGGCTTCTTTATCTTCCAAATGATAGGCACCATAAGACCAAGGTATTTAGGAGGCCATGAAGACATGAGGCTTCAGAATAAAGCAAACATCTATTTTAAACTGAATCTATTATTCAAATGGCAGAAAAATTAAGTATTGATTCTATAGCCTATCACCAAACAAGAACTTTACCAAGGAGTGCAGTGAGACACACCTTCACCAGGCTCTCTGCCCTTTTGGTGCTAAGCAGTTAACTGGAAAGAAACAGACACCTGGAGAGTTGGGCATCAAAATACAAGACACTAAACCACCTCCCGACATCTGGTACATTTTACCTCTCCTTATTCACTTTCAACCTGCTACAGTTTGGATCTTAAATATCTCACAAAGGCTCCTGTGTTGAAGGCTTAGTCCCCAGCACAGCAGTATTCAGTTGTGGGGCTTTGAGGAAATGACTGGATCACGAGGGATCTGACTTCATAAATAAATTAATCCACTTATGGATTCATAGCTTAATGGATTTGGTGGGAGGGGCTTTGCTATAAAAGCAACTTCTTGGCTGCCATGAGATGACAGCTTTACTCTACCACATGCTCCCCATCATAATGTTCTGCCTCGCCACAGGCTCAGAGACAGAAGAGCCTAGGGGCCATGGACTGAAGCCTCTGAAACCAGGGGCCAAAAATAAATCTTTTCTCCTCTAATTTGATTTTCTCCGGTATTTTGTCATAGCAACAGAAAGCTAACTTAACACATGGCCCATTTACTAAGCACTACACATTTTATCAGGCCTCTCAAGATGGAAATTAATGCCACATTATGGACAGAGACACCATCAAAAGAGCTACAACCTAAGGCAGACTTCAGGAGTTCTGAGGAAAGCAAGGCAGTGTGCAGGGGAGGTAAGACACTCCCTCAGTCTTCTAAACTGATAGATGGGTGGTGGCAGAATTAGGAGAAAAGAAGGGATAAGGGCATGAAGATGAACATAGGCACCGTGTGGTCAGCCACCAGCATGTGTTGTCTGTCTCCAGGACAGGGAGTGGATGTTGGGGGTCAGGAGGAGATCATGGGTATGAGAGAGGCATCATGGGTGAGCAGAAAGAGCATCTGTCTTGGGACCAGGCAACAGGGCTTCTGGTACTTGTTCCTTTCCCAGCTGAATCTATGGGGGCTTGAACAAACCAAGATCTCACTGTATAAAACCCAGCACAGTACACGGATAAGTTATCTGCCACAGATTATCAACATTTTATTGCTTGTTTGTTCCTTTAATTTGAAGAGCTTCCACATTTAAGTCTTCTGCCACATATTCCTGTTCAAAGTTCTGGCACTTGATACCACTATCAAGAGAAAACAGAAGCCTTGGTGGGTGCAGAGGTGGAAACAATGACCCTGGATCATTAGAGTGTGGAAATTCTCTGGCAAGGACAAGAACACAGTGCCAGGGCACAGTCACAATGTGGACACGTCTGAAATTATACACTTTTAGTATCAAATACTTGACAGAAATCTTTTTTCTAAAAACTTTCCAGCCAAGTTTTGCACATGTTCATTCCAGACCCTCTGGCTCCCCTCTGCTTGTTGAACTCAGGAAAACAGAACAATCACCATCAACAAGATGAAGCAATTTAAATGAGGGAACTGGCAGCAGCTAGGAAAACAGCCTCGGGTCCAGGACAATCCTTCCCTTAAATGTATGCCAACAGGTTTGAAGGCTTGCGAAGGACAACAATACCAGGAGCAACACAGTTTTCCTTTAACTGTCACCTAGTTTTACAAGGGTAATTTTAAAAGAAAATTATGGAGGTAATTCAAAAAGAAAGTTTGGCACTTGATAATTCCCAGTAAATTGCTTTAATAACATAAAGGACAATGTGGAAGGCTCTGTTGTTCAGAGGCTGCTTCAATGTGGGCAATGGCTGCCAAGCGAAGCCAACTCTGTCAAGTGCAAAGCACTGTGAGGCTGAAGAGTGTGAGCTGGTCCACTGGGAAGCACTGCAAGAACGAAGAGGCCCATTTGCAATTTGAGGGTGGGTGACCTGGGAATCAAGGCCCAAGTCAGTCCAGCCCAAGGTTACAGGGTGAAAACAGCTGTGTGTCCAGGAGGCTGTGGTCTCAGCAGGCAGGCAAGGCCCCAGGGGAAAGGCGGCACAAAGGCTGTTATTTTGTGTGCAAAGGCCACCAGGGGCCTATTTGCCTAAACCCGTCCCACATAATCAGGGATGCCCTGGCCTGCCAGATCTCTAACCAGTCTCAAGGTCTGTGTCCACCAACAGGGCCTGATGGGGACAGGCAGTCTGGTTCACCATGGTTCCTACTATCTTTCTCCAGGCCTTCAGCAGCAGCTTCAGAGGTTCACACTGACCAAAGCTGACTACACTTCCTTCTTTTTTACTAAAACCAGCCACATGAGGCCAGAGTATCACTCTTCAAATACATGAAAACCTCCGAGCCTCTGTTTACTTATCTGCAAAATGAGGCTGCTTCTAGGATCAAAATTGCTGGATCACTGAGGGTACTGGAACTTGAGTCCATGGCATGGTCTCCAGACAACCCTCAGATGGTCTCCTCCTCTCAATCCTCCCAACAGCTGGTTCCCAGCCCTCCCGACAGTCAGTCCACAGGACAACAAGACCAAGTGGAAAGAGCCTATGACCAATGCCCTGGAAGATAATGTGGTTTATTCAAGGGCACATGGGCTTCCTGGATGCCCTGTCCACACAGCAAGCTGCTTCATCAAGCATGTTGTGCATGCTCCTTTTTCCTGCTCTTCCTGGTCATGGTACGTGCCCTCTGATAGCAGTCATGGATGGCTCCCCCCATGAGCTAAGGGCTCGGTTTTCAACCAGCAGCATGTGACCAGCTGCAGAGAAATGAAGGGCCTCATTATCCATCTGACAATCTAGCACCATAAAAAATGATGAGCCTTTTGTCCTTTGCTACCAAACTCAATTATGTCCAGACTCAAAAAAAGAAAAAAAGAGATAACCTTTTCAACCCCTCAGGAACTGGAGGCAATTTCCTTCCCAACATGTCTTTTTCCAAAGTTACCAGAAGACACCTTGGAGTTTAACACTGACCTCTGCATCTGGGGAGGGAACAATCTATAGCACATGTAGTCACTATGCTTCCCTAGAGACGATTTCCTGCCAGAGATGTGTGTAAGCATAAGTCTGATGTGATCACAGTAGTTGCTAAAGATTAATCATGTCTAGGCGCAGAAGGGATGGGGGTGGCAGAGGCAACATAGAAAACCAGGCCAGGCATTTGATGGCTGCGAGACAGGCTCCATTATCAGGCCCATCATTGTCCTGAATACAACACATGTTTTTTAAATCCTCTAAAAAGTTCTGAAGCTTTGGCAACTGAGCAAGGAATGACCAGGTAGAAACTAAGGAAAATAGTGTTATTTTGCCTTCAAAGCATTAGCTGGTCAATGCTGGCAAAACGGCACTTTTACTTTAAAGGCCACGTGAGCAGAGATGGAAGTCCAGGGCTGGATAAGGTGGAGCACTAACTGGAGACTCCTGAACAGAGCAGAGACCCCAAAGGGCTACATCCACTTGATAATTGGTGAACCCCACACAAATCAATCCTCATGTAGACTGGGTCTCCCCTGCCCACATTCATCCCTGGGAATGAACCTCCTTTGAGATGGTCTTGGACCAGGACTATCCCCAGGGCCTGGCAGAAGGGAATAGAAGTCATTTCCCTAGAAACATAGTCATGCCTAAGCCCTCAGGTTATTCCTACAAATACTGGCTCAAATGCAAGGAATGTAACAGGATGACAAGGAAACAAGGTACCTGAGGACCAGCAGAAATAAAGATGGTGGGGGGAAAAAAGACTTCAGATAACAGAATTATTGACAGAGACCAAATATTAAGTATGCTTCAAGGTAAGCTCAAAATATCTACTGGGAAAATTACAGGTAAGCAGACCCACTTGAAGGCTATTTTGGCAGACCAGAATGAGGTGAGAAATGCCTAAACTAGAGGGCTGGACATAGGATTAGAAAGAAAGGGACAGGGCTGGGGATGTGGCTCAAGTGGTAGCGCGCTCACCTAGCATGCGTGAGGCACTGGGTTTGATTCTCAGCACCACATAAAAATGAAATAAAGATATTGTGTCCACCTAAAAAAATAAATACTTTAAAAAAAAAAGGGACAGATGAGAAGGAAGACAAAAAGAGGAACAACAGTCCAGATGAAGACTGGAGGGGAGGGGAGAACATGAAGAAGAATCTAGACTGTCTGAGTCTCTAAGCAATGAGGTATATGTATCTTCTGCAAGACAGGCAGGTAGATACTTATTTATGTAAGTATCCCCGCCCCTCCCCCATGCCTCTCAATGACATCTGCATCTTTTTAAAAAATTTTAATGTTATTAGTTCTAATCAGTTATTCATATCAGCAGAAAGCTCTTTGATTCAGTGTACACAAATGGGGCAAAATTTTTCACTTCTGTGGTTGTACATGAAGTAAAGTCACACCATTTGTGCAGTCATACATGTACCCAGGGTAATGATGTCCATCTCATTCTACCATCTTTCCTGTCCCCATGCCCCTTCCCCTCCTCCCCTTTGCCCCGTCCAAAGTTCCTCCACTCATTCCATGCCCCCTACCCTCATTGTGGGTTAGCATCCACTTATCAGAAAAAACATTCTGCCTCTGGTATTTTGGGATTGGCTTACTTCACTTAGCATGATATTCTCCAACTCCATCCATTTACCTGCAAATGCCAAAATTTTATTTTCTTTTATTGCTGAGTAATATTCTATTGTATATATATACCATAGTTTATTTATCCATTCATCCACTGAAGGGCATCTAGGCTGGTTCCACAGTTTGGCTACTGTGAATTGTGCTGCTATAAACATTGTTGTGGCTGTGTCCCTGTAGTATGCTGTTTTTGAGTCCTTTGGATATAGACCAAGGAGTGGGATAGCTGAGTCAAATGGTGCAATTTGCAGCAAAATGAAACTAAACCCCTATCTCTCACCATGCACAAAACTCAACTCAAAGTGGATCAAAGATCTAGGAATTAGACCAGATACATTATGCCTAATAGAAGAAAAAGTAGGCCCAAATCTTCATCATGTCGAATTAGGCCCCGACTTTCTTAACAAGACTAGTAAAGCATAAGTAATAAAGAGAGCCTACATATTGGGAGCAAATTTTTACCACGCTCACATCAGATAGAGCACTAATCTTCAGGATATACAAAGAACTTATAAAGCTTAACACAACATCTCTAGTAATTAGAGAAATGCAAATCAAACTACTCTAAGATTATATCTCACTCCAGTCAAAATGGCAGTTATCAAGAATACAAGCAACAATAACTGTTGGTGAGGATGTAGGGGAAAAGGCTCACTCATACATTACCTCTGGGACTGCAAATTGGTGCAGCCAATCTGGAAAGCAGTACGGAGATTCCTTAGAAAACTTGGATGGAACCACCATTTGACCCAACTATCCCACTCCTTGGTCTATACCCAAAGGACGTAGAGGCATTTGCATCTTAATCCCGCAAACTTGTGAATATATTACTTTCCATTGCAAAAGGGTGAATCCAATATAATCACAAGGTTCCTTTAAAAAGGGAAGAGGAGGCTCGGGTCATAGTTCAGTTAATAAAGTGCTTGTCTCACATGCACAAGGCCCTGGGTTCAATCCCCAGCACCACACACACACACAAATAATAATAATAATAATAATAATAATGAGAAGGGGAGACAGAAAACTCAGAGAAGAAGATGAAATAGAAGCAGGGGTTGGAGTCATGTAAGGAGGGGGAAGGAGTCAAGAAATGTAGGTGGCCTCTAGAAGTTGAACAAGGCAAGAAACAGGCAGATCCCCCACCCCAGTGGAATAAATGGAGGCCTGCCAACATCTTCATTTCAGGACTTCTAATTGCCAGGGTTAGGGTTGTAAGATAATGGATCTGTGCTGTTTTTAAGCCACTAAATTGGTGGTAATTTGTTCCAGGCGCAATAGGAACAGTAAACAGGGAGGTATGCAAGGTAGTCTCAATTAGGTGTTGATCTTTCTCCATTAGGTAATCAGAATACATTATTCTTTTTAAGATTTTTTTTATACCTTTATTTTATTTATTTATATGTGGTGCTGAGGATTGAATCTAGTGCCTCACATATGCAGGCAAGCGTTCCACCACTGAGCCACAACCCCAGGTCCCAATACATTATTAAAGAAGAGATTTAGTGTTGTGGACTTTAACAGTCACTGTCCCAACTATTTGAAAATACTGTTGGCTTTCTCCTTTAATAAGGATCTTGGGCCTCATTCCCTTTGTAATAGGAAGGAAAGCCTTGCACTACTCTAAAGGAAATATGGGTAAGTTAGAGGTTAAAGGAAAAGGTCCAAAGGAGACAGAAAATAAGCAGAGAAAACATTTTTCCAGGATCAAAGTTCACTCCTCAAGTAAAAGAACGAAGTTGGATTATGTAAGAGAAATAACTCAAAACGGATCAAAGACCTGAACATAAGACTTGAGACTACAAAACTTAAAAAAGCTTCATGAGGGGCTGGGGTTGTGGCTCAGTGGTAGAGCGCTCGCCTCACATGTGCAAGACCCTGGGTTCGATCCTCAGCACCACATAAAAATAAATAAATAAAATAAAGTTATTGTGTCCAACTACAACTACAAAAAATAAAGATTTTTTTAAAAAAAGCTTCATGATATTGGATTTGGCAATGATTGTTTGGCTATACCACCAAACAGAAAGCAAAAGTAAAAAGAGATTTTTATAAAATGGTCTACATCAAAATTTAAAGCATTTATATCAAAGGACACAACAGTGTAAAAAGGCATCCTACAAGATGGAAGAGAACACTCAAAAATTACATATCTAATAAGGGATTGATATCCAGAATATATAAAGAGCTCTTCCAACTCAACAACAGCAACAAATAACCTGATTTTTAAATGGGCAAAGGATTTTAATAGACATTTCTCTGAGGAAGATATGCAAATAGCCAATGAATACATGGAAAGGTGCTCAGCATCACTAATTAGGGAAATGCAAATTAAAACCACAATGAAATTACCACCTCACACCCATGAGGATGACTGTAATTAAAAAAGAATAGTAGGGGCTGGGGATGTGGCTCAAGTGGTAGCGTGCTCGCCTGGCATGCGAGCGGCTCGGGTTCGATCCTCACCACCACATACAAATAAAGATGTTGTGTCCGCTGATAACTAAAAATAAAATAAAAAATAAAATAATTAAAAATAAATAAATAAGAATAGTAGTGCTGGCAAGGATGTAAAAATAAATTAGAACTTGTGCACTGCTGGTGAGACCACAAAATGGTATAACTACTATGGAAAACCTGGTATGAAGTTATTCAAAAAGTTAAAATAGAACTGCCTTATGATCCTGCAGTCCTATTTCTGGGTATATACCTCAAGGAATTGAAGGCAGAGTCTTAAAGAGATTTTTCTGGACACCCAGATGCTTTTCAGAGCAGCATCATTCACAATAGCCAAGAGGTAGAAGCAGCCCCAGTGTCCAGGGACAGAAGAATGCATGAACAAAAGGTGGTTATACGCACACAATGAAATATTATTCAACCTTAAAAAGGAAGAAATCTTGTCACATGCTCCAACATGGATGAACTTTGGGGACATTATGTGAAGTGAAATAACCTAGTAACAAAAAGATAAATACTGTATGATTCCACTTAGATGAGGCATCTAAAGTAGTCAAACTCACAGAAATAGAAAGCAAAATGGTAATTATTACCAGAGGCTGGGAGAAAAGGAAATGAGGAGTTGTTATTTAATGGATACAGAGCTTCAGTTTTATAAAATGAAGAAATTCTGAAGATTGATTGCACAACAATGTGAATATACTTAACACTACTAAATTGTATACTTACAAATGGTCACAATGGTAAAATGTGTGTTTTGAATTGTAATGTGGGGGGGGAGCTGGGGTTGTGGCTCAGTTGGTAGAGTGCTCACCTAGCACATGCGAAGTGCTGGGTTTGATCCTCGCACCACATTAAAAAACAAATAAATAAATAAAATAAAGGTATCATGTACAACTTATATATGTGTATGTGTGTATGTGTCTCTCTCTCTATATATGTATATAAATTGTAATGTGTATAATTAAAATGTTTTTTAAACCTCACCTTTTAAAACTTTATAATGAAATAATTTAATACTTTGAGTACTTATTATGCCAACTAAAACAATTCCATTAAAGAAAAAAAAAAAAACTTAAAATAGCCAGGCGCAGTGGTGCACACCTGTAATCCTACCAACTCTGAGAGGCTAGGCAGGGGAATCACAAGCTCAAGGCCAGCCTTGGAAACTAAGGGAGACCTTATCTTATACATCAAAAAAGAAAGGGCTAAGGATGTGCTCCAGGAGTAATGTACCCCTCAGTTCAAACCCCAGTACAAATAAATACATACATACATACATACATACATACATATATACATACCAACCCTGGCAGTTCTTCAGTGTTTATACTTTAGTGTGGTTAAGCTCTAAGATAACAGATACAAATGTATTTATGCTCCCATTCTTTAGGTGAAAACAATGAGAAGAAAAAAAATATTTAGAGACAAATGTACTCTGAACCTTAGCCTTAGCCAGTTTGTTTCTAGAAAGCAGAATGCCTCCAACTATTCTGTTGATGGCCTTTCCTAAAGTCTTCACCATCATTCTCCACTAAAAGGTACTATATTTGTAAAGAAGTTCCTTTCTCTAACACTGAGAAAGCAAAATAATGATCTGTTGCTTTAGAATTTATATAGGATTCTATTCTTTCCAGTCAACAAATAAGAAACAAATCAATGGCTTTTGCCTACTTGGAAAACCCATGAAATTGACTTAATTTCTAGTCGCCCAAAAAGGGATTTTGCTGTTCTCAAATGATTAGCATCAGCTGCATGTGGTGGCACATGCATATAATCCCAGAGACCCAAGAGGCTGAGGCAGGAGAAAGGCAAGTTCTAGGCTGGCCTTAGCAACTTATCGAGGCCCTGTCTCAAAATAAATAAAAAGGACTGTGGGTGCAGCTCAGTGGTAAAGGCATCCTGGGCTCAATTTCCAATACTGTTTAAAAAACAACAACAACAAAACAAAAACAAAAAAACTACCCTAGTAACAGTACCCAAAAAAAGTAACTTTTTTTTTTTTTTTTTTTTTTTTTGGTGATACTACTAGAAATTGAACCCAGGGCCTCATACAGGCTAGACAAATATTGACATTGTGCATTGTGGATAATGAACTAATTTTAACCTTAGTTTCACTGAAAGAAAAAGAAGACTCTACTTTTTGCAAGGCAATCCTCCAAGGCACTTACACCTTACTTATTAGAAACTCACAACTCTTTTCCCATTAGTTATTAGGTTTGGAGTCCCACAGTCAAGGCCTCCTACCCAGTAGGGTTCTGACCACCACCACACAGGGCTTACACCTCACACATGCTCTACCTCTAAGCTATAATCACAGCCCTTTTTTGTTTTTGAGACAGGGTCTCTCTTAGTAGCCCAGACTGGCCTTGAACTTTACAATCCTCCAGCTTCGGTCTCCCAAATACAGGCAATGTGTTACTATGTCTGGCTAAAAAGGGTTATCATCATTAATTAAGCCAGGAAAATCAGTCAACAATTTATTTCAAGACTACATACATGTTGGCATTTATTAGCTCAGAGATAATAAGCTCTCTGAATCTGGCTTTTGTTTTGTCTTTTTATTTTTGGTCTAATTTTTGAATAATAACTGCTCTTCCTACCTCCAGCTATATGTTAAATAATACAATCCTGGAGTCCTACAACCAGGGCCATAAAAATATGGTTGAGTTGTGGCTCCGTGGCAGAGTGCTTGTCTCGCACATGTGAGGCACTGGGTTCAATCCTCAGCACAACATAAAAATAAGTAAACAAAATATATTGTGTCCATGTATAACTAAAGAAAAGCTTAAAAAAAAAAAGAAAAGATGGTTCCTTCCAGGCCACTCTATTATCACCAACACACATTCTCAGGCTCCTCATACTAGGCTAGACAAACAATAGTGTGGCCATTATAATTACTATTTCTTTCTAATTCAAATGCTAGGATCAAGGCAGGAAGGGAAGAAAGCAATATTGATTGGAAATGGAATTAGCTTCCAGATATAGAGAGGACCCCAATGTATCTTAAGAGGCAAGCATAGTTTGGAATACATCTCATGTCTCATGAGCATCCTTAATCCTTCAAGGTCACTATTAAAATTGTTTGTTTTATAAAATTCAGCCTGTTAGACATGTGCTACCTCTGAGCAAGTTTGCATTTGGACATTTGATATCTAAGTGCCATCTGCTAGCTTGGGCTATGCCAGTCAGTAGTTTTAATCTGAAAACTTCTCTTGGCAAAGAGAAAAAGGAAACTACTGCAGAGGATGTCTTCACACCTCTTACCTGTATATTTTTTAATAGGAGTTGCTTTTATAAAAAGGGGAGAAAGGAAGCTGAAAGACAATATTTTTCTGCCTCAATGCTGCATAGGAAACTGAATTTGGTCAAAACCAACCGTGGTAGGAAAGTCTGATTTTAACCTAAAAATCTCAAGTACATCTCTATAGCTATCCCTTGATTCATTTAAAGTCAATGAAGCAGCTAAGAATTGCCAGCAGCCATTCTAATCTGTTAATGTTCCACTTTCCAAACAAAATCAATATTGACATTATAGATAATGAACTAGTTCTAACCTAAATTTCATTTAAAGAAAAGGAAAAGGAAAAGACAAGATGCTACTTTTAGAACAAGCAATCCTCCAAGGCACTCAGATCTTACTTGTTAAAAACACACAACTCCTTTCCCATTAGTTATTAGGTTTGGAGATCCACAGTCAAGGCCTCCCACCCAGTAAGGTCCTGATCACCACATATGGCTTATATTACTTATAAACTAACAGGACCACCCCCCACCCCCGCTTCCTCCACTGCTGGGCCTTCTAATTGCCAAGAAAAAAAGTACCACGTCCCTGAGGAAAGAGGAGTTCAAAAGCATCAATATGAGCAGAACTGTGCTCTATATAATTCTTAATTTGAAACTCCTACATTCAAGTCTTCTGCTAAATATTCTTGTTCAAAGTGCTGGCACCTGATACTAAGAGCAAGTATTCCCTAAATGTTAGCTGTTCTTGTATAAGCATTTCCTCAAGTCCATAAAAATTCTTTCATGTTATTTTAATAGTTATATAGCAGGAATATTCCATAACATGGCCATTTCATCAAGGATATTTTGAATATTTTTATTATGAATAATGCTACTACAACCCTGAGCATGAGGCTATACACAACCTTACCCTGCCCCTGATGATTTCCTCAGAAAATGCTTCTATTAATAGTAATTTGCTCATTTGAAAAAATTCAAAAATAGAAGTAGGAGAAAAGTAAAATTCTCCTCCTCTCCACAAAATCTACTATTTAGAAAATATCCTTTGAGATATTTTGTTTGCATTTAAAAATGGGCATACATTACATTGTCCCTGCTTCTACTTTTGAATGAGAGCACACACACACACACACACACACACACACCGCTTTGTTCTTCATTTTCACTTACTGCTTCTTGGACTTCTTATGGCTAGACAGACAGAATGATGGATACACATGTGTATACACTTTCTCTACATACTACAGAAACAGACTTAACTACATAGACTACTTAACATTGCTTTATCATAGAACTTTGGGTTCTTTCCTAATTTCCACCATTAGAAACAATGTTTCCCAGACAGGCTTATGAGTACTTCTGGTCCTGTGCTTATGAGTGAGTCCGTGGGCAACAGAACTTCCTAGAAGCAGGAGAGAGGCAGAACTGCTGGGTCAAAGGGGACACACACTTAAAATTTTGAACTGATCTTGCCAATTGACTCAGCTTAACAACACCATACAGAATGTCCACTTTGAGTGCTCAAGACTGAACATCATTTTTTGTCTATCCACCCAGAGGCTGGGGAAAAGGTATCACACTCCATGCTTTATAGTCGCTCAGCTGGCAACTCCACCCATCTGCTTCTTCTGTTACTGGCCCCTATTTATATTTCCCATCCAAGGGCTTTCATTACCCACCTTTTGTATCAGGAACATTCTACCTACTCTATTTTGTTTCAAACATTTTCCCCCATCTCTGACCAGTCTTTTAATTTTATGTTTGTGTTTTAATATGCAGTTTTATATTTTGAGGTACTGAAACCCTAACTCTTTCTTTCTCTATAGCTTCTGGGTTTTAGAGCTTCCTGAGGAAACCTCTGCCATCCCATTAGCATAAAAGCTGATGTTTTTTAAAAACATTCAAAATAAATGTAAAACACATATTGCTCTGTTTTCTGTGCATGGGTCAAAATTTTCACTTTGGAAAAATTGGTATGGATGATTATTTCTCTATATTTTCTAGTTACAACTAACAGTTAAGTGTTTGGATTTTTTTTCCTCCTAAAACACATTAGTAAACTAGAAAGCCTAGTTTATGTATCTGAATTCCATTATTATCTACTGTTCATTCAACTTCTCTAAATGAGGTAAGTATTTCAGATTAATTCTTCATAAATTGAGAAAACTCTGAGAACTTAAAGGCAAAGAAGCAGCTTCTTTTTGAGTCAGAAACACCAGCTTTTATACAAGAATCAGCAGATTTAACTTTGATATAGGGCAGTAATATCTGCTAAGTATAATCTTACATCAGAATTCTATTTATAGATAGGAATCTGAGGCCCAAGAAGATAATTTTTTTAAAAATTGGGTTTGAAGTGGGTGTGTGTGTAGAGAAAGTAGTGGGCAAGAAAAAGAGAGCAATGGGGCGGAGGGGGGAGAAGATGTGGTAGAGGCTTCGACCTGGGGGACTTGACAAGCTGGCCGGCAGAGGCAGGCGGACAGCACATCCCAAATGAAGGATGAAGCGCGAGAAAGGAAGGTGGCAAGAAACACAAGGCCACGCTGGAGGCCTGCAAGGTCAGCAGCTACTGCATTCCTGGCGGAGACACAGCCCTGTCCTGGCCAGTGGCCTCCCTGCAGTTCCTCTGAGAAGAAGTGCTTGCAGGCCCCAACAGAGGCATTGTCATCTAACTCCACCACTGTCCTGGATTGTGCCAGGAAAGGGCTTGAGATGAGGGCAGCCTAGTGATGAAATGACAAGGCAAAAGCTCCACCCGTGTGACATATTGACAACGATTCAGTTAATGGTAGAGTCAGTCACATACCAGTGAGGCCATGGTCAGCAGAGGCAGGAGCTCCAAGGAGGACAAAGCCCCTGAAATGACGGCAAGGGGCATACCCGCTTCACTAATATCATGTCAAAATATTTTTCAAATAATATTCAAACAGCTCATCTCACATTAACAAATACTTCTAGACCTTCCCAGCTTGTCTTGTTTGGTCCAGCTACAGAAACATCCCTTCCATCCTCTGGTCACAGGTAGAGAGTTGCTAAGCCTACTAGGAAAGAGATGCAGATAATCGGTACCTGTACCTGCAGGGGCGACAAGAGAAGGCATCAACCTGGCCTCCTCAAGCATCTTGCACCCCTCCCACACCAGGTGACTCTGCCTTGGTTGCCCCTACTCTGGCTGTGACGATGGGCAGAATTCCCATCAGGCTCTGTACCCCAACACCTCAGTCATTCCTTCTCTGCACTAGTATCACTTCAAGCACAAACACCCAATTTCATCCTCTCATGGATTTGAACTACCCCTCCTCCTGGTCCCACCACCCTGGCTTCTTCTGCAATACCCTGCTAAGCCCTACTAATGCCCTCTCACAAAACAAACCTCCTCCTCTTCTGCCTGGCTTTTTTAAAAAATGAAGAGGACAGCAAGGTAAGATAAGGCTGGCCTCCTTTTCAAGAGCTACTTTCAGACCAAGTCAGCTCTCCGTATCACTAATTAGCAGTACTGTCTACTGCCCACAAAGACATCAGTAGCCCCCATTCTGGGCCTAAGTCACCCCCAGGGCCAGGGATCTCCACTCAGCTGGGAAGGTGTGGCAAGGTCTCACCCCAGCCAGTATGCAGGCCAGTCCAGTCCTGGTCCCTGGTCGTGTAGTTCAAGCCACCCTGTTGTTTCCAGGAAATTCCTCAATTATCTCATTGATTTCCTAGTGTGATTCTGGGCTGTGTCTGTCATACAGGCCTCCAACTTTACCTCCCTCCTTTCTCTATATAAATGTAAGACCTTGACCCCAGCTCACTGGAAAGATGGTAGGAGTTGCCATCTATCTCCCATACCAACTATACACACCTATCACTGTTGCCATCCTCTTAGGAATTGTTCCGTCCATTCCTCTCCACTCCCCACCACACACAGACCAACCAGCTCCATTCAGGCCTAATTATAAACTCAATACATCCATCTGTCCATCCCAACCTCACCTCCCACTAATTCACTCTCATCTATCAGGGGACTGCTGCTCTTCCAGTCACAAAGGTCCCTGATCCAATGGTCCTCTCTGGTGCACTCTTCTGTATCCTCTATATGTCTTTAGTTAGGATGATGCCATAAAAAGAATGCTAGGTAGGAAGCCAAAGACCCCGCAGGTAAGCCAGACCCTTCTCCTTGGAGTCTGACTTCTATTTCCAACCAAGCCCAAGGACATGAGTCTGCTTTTAGTCATATGTGAAATCTGCTCACTCAACAGATCCTGGAAAAGTACAGAAGAACTGGCCCTGCTGTCCCAGACACAGGAGCCCACACCATGCAACAGTGTGGTCACAAAGCCCCTGAGCACAAGAATTGTCCTGGGAAGAGCTGAAGATCTAAACCTGGCCACAAGGAACTGGCAATGACTTCTAGCATCACCATCATCAGGAGTGATGATCAGGCATCAGAGAACATGGGAGAACATCACATTTGTCTAGAGACCAGAGCACACATATTGCTTCCAGTTAGCATGTATGGAACCAGGTGGTCACTCTGCAGTGGGGGTTAGGTGGCAAGGTCAGAAGAAAAAGCAAGCTACCTATAGCCAAACATCCCTGAGAATCTCTTACATCTTCCACAAGGTACTATATCGCTGCTCCCGGTGACCCTGTGGAGTCACTGTTGTGTAGTTAAGTATGAGAAACTTGGAGGCGGGCTGGAAGATGGAAGGGAAGGAAAGAGCAAACACAAGCCAGCCATTCTCTGCCCCTGATAAGATCAACAAACCCCACGTGAAGGGATGTACTCTGGGGTTCTGCTCGCTGCAGCATTTACTCTACCTTATTTTAGTATTAAGCTTCTGTAAGACATACTAACAGACGTGTTGGTTGTGAAGATTAAGTTAAAAGGTGCTTAGATATCTGAAGTGAAGTGAGTTGCATGAGAACACTACTGCACAGAAAACCTAGGTAAGAATTCAGGTTCTTCTCATCTGCCATAAGCTAAGCAGCCTTCCTCTGCTGCCCCCTTCCATTATGATGTTCTGCCTCAACTTGGGTCCAGTGCAATAGAGTCAGCTGACCATGGACTGAACTTCTGAAACCATGAGCCCAAAATGAGCTTTTATGCCTATAAATTATTCTTGTCAGTTATTTTTTCCACAGTGATAAAAAGCTGACTAACTCAGGGAGTTTTTTACAAAGAAAATCCTAGGGCTGGGTGTGTAGCTCAGTGGTACAGCATCTGCTTAGCAGGTACGAAGAGCCCTGGATTCAATCCCTAGAACCATAAAAAAAAAAATGAACCAAAAGAAATTTCTGTCATCGTAGCTTAGTGTTGCCTTTCTTTATAAAATGAAAGAATATAAAATGTACTCCCCCCACCCATTACTGGATGTTTAACCCCAGGGGTGCTATACCAGAGAGCCACATCCCCAGTCCTTTTTATTGTTTGAGACAGAGTCTTGCTAAATTGCCCAGGCTGGCCTCAAACATGTCTCAGCCTCCTGAATCACATAGCATGCACCATGGCTCTTGGCCCAAATTACTCTTTTGTGGCAACTTTTAAGTTCAACATCATTTCTGTGAAATTATCATTATTGTTGCATATATCACTAGTTCATCCTTTATCATTACTGTAAAACATTCCCTTGTATAAATATGTCATAATTAAAAAAAAAAAAAAGAATCCAGATTATAGCTGGGTGTAGTAACACATGCCTGTAACTACCCAAGCTACTCAGGAGGCTGAGACAGGAGGATCACAAGCTAGAGGCCAGCCTCAGCAACCTAGCAGGACCCTGGCTCAAAATAAAAAGTAAAAATTTAAAAAAGGAGGGGCTGCTGGAGATGTAGTTCAGTAGTAGAATGCTTACCCAGAACATGCAAGGCCCTGGTTTGATCACCAGTCCTGGGAGGAACAAAAAAAACTTTAACTCTGAAATTAAATGGACCCACTTCAGCTCCCAGCTCATTTATTAGCATGTGACCCTAGACAATTTCTTGCCCAAAGCCTTTTTCCTCCTATATAAAAATGGAGATAACAATGCCGACTTCACAGGGGCTACCAGGAGAATTAAGAAACAACACTTAACAAATGTAAGCAATTATTATTATTGGCATCCAAAGCAGGCCCAAGCACATCATTTTTATCATGCCGGCTTGGCCTGTGGACACACGGCATGTAATCAAGGATCAAACAGACAGATTGTCTACAGTCTTCCCTAATCACCAGAACCGGGCTGTCCTGTCTGACTTTAGGTTTAGTTCAGGCAGCTGTGACCATTAAGAATGATAAACAAAAGGACAATGTAGAAATATGGAAAGGTCTGTATGTTACAATACATAATGAAAAAGCAGAACTTGGGAAGATGTGCTTATATAGAACACAAATCTCACAATCAATAGGACCCCAGGGAGGCTTTGTAGCCTTTGTAGACCCAACAGAGATAGTTGGTGTTTCTCTATGTAACTGTTATCTTTGTTTTTGTGCAAAGCTGGTTAAAAGGATCACTTTGTAAATGAGGGCACTGGGTGAGATCTGTAGTTAGACCAAATTCTTTTTCTGTCCTCTCCCCTTGTTGGCCACATGTTTTGTAAGACTCTAAAAATGTTTAATGGAAATTAATTAATCCACTATTATTTTTTCAATAATGGTCCAAATTTTAATCAACAATCCATATATTTATAAAGAGTTCATAACATTATGAAATCAAATCAGTGCCACAGGTGTGATAAGCACAGCTAAGCAAGCAAGAAACAACCAGTTACTTAATTTTGATAGTCAAGGGCACTCACATTCAAGGTCAACTTCATTCTAAAGGTAGTGAGCACATTCAGTGGGTGGAGTGAGACCTCATGCCAGCTCCAGTAACAATGTCTAGAGTTAAACCAATCCTGTTTCAGAAATTCTGATCATGTCATCCACAACCAATCATAACTTGGAATCAGCATGAAACCATAGTTGCAATTCCAGAGTTGCAATTCCAAACAGAAGCAAGGAAAGTTGATGGTTTGGGTAACTTCTGTGTCCTTAATCTTGGGTAAATGTATAATTTCTAATAAGCCTTCTGAACCACTGAAAATTACTCCGACTCCCTCGGGTTCCTTTGCAGATGCCAGGTTGAAACCACAAGAAACCACAGCTCCACTTAGCAGTCTGCAGGTACTGGGGACTGAACCAGGGCACTTAACCTCTAAACCACAACCCCAGACCCAGTATTTTTATTTTGAGACAGGGTCTTGCTAAATTACCTAGGGCCATGCTAAGTCGCTACGGCTGGCTTTGAATTTGCAATCCTTCTAACCCACTAAGCATGTGCCAATTCATCCAGCTTGATTGATCATTCTTAGTCATTACTTTCTCTTTTTTTTTTTTAATTGGGGATTGAACCCAGTGGTGCTTAACCACATGCCCAATCCTTTTTATTTTGAGACAGGGTTTCTCTAAGTTGTTTGGGACTTCGCTAAATTGCTGAGGCTGGCTTTGAACTTGGATCCTCCTGTCTCAGCCTCCTGAGTCACTGGGATTACACAGGAATGTGTCACTGTATCTGGTTCCCAAAGGTCAGATGCATTTGGGGATTGGGCAAAGAAAAAGTGTATCAGAAAATCCTAGGAACCATTTTAGTACAAAGGTGATCCAGCCATCTCTCCCTATCCCAGGGCTTATTATAATTGAGGAATGGGTCTAGAAGTCACATGATTTGAAAAAAAAATCTCCAGTAATCAAAACCATGTGTATACCACCACACTTACACAAAATCATGCATGTCCCAGTGACCACTCTGGAATTGAGACTTACTAGTCGAAAACAACATGTATTATCAGGATGCACTATACTTACTTAAAACGCACACATGCATACACAGGAAGAAGTAAGTGATGGAATCCAGGAATTCAGTAGGAGGTTCAGTACCAACAATTCTTGGTCAATCTAGTCTACACTCACACTCGAAGGCACCACTTCAGAGGTAATTACTTTTTAACAGGCTATTGCCTTGGAAGGCCTATCTCCCTCAAGGTCAATCATTTTAAATGAGGAATCACAGGTGGGCAGCTGCCACCAAGAACACAGGGCACAGACCATGTCCTGCTCCGCATCTTGGCTATACCTGTCTGTACAGTTTGCCCTTTGAGTTATGGCCTCATCTCCTGGGGCCAATTCCTAGCCCCTAAACCATGCCCCAGAGATGACGGGGAGCCGGGGCAGTCCAGAAGGTCTGTTTCACTGCTGTCTCAAAGGCCAACTGCAGGGAGGAAGGCAGAAATAAGGAGTAAGGAAGGAATGCAAGTGGAATGAAAAAGAAACCTTGATGCATAAAAGAACAAGAAAAAGCTGCTTCTTGGCAGATCAGAGAAAATAAGCACAAGCATTTCATAACCAGAAATATGAGTACCCAGCATGGAACCAAACTGTCGGATCTAATTCTGGAGGTGCTATAAACCCGATGGCTGGATTGGGGCTCTAGACAACATTTCAAAGAAATGAACCCTGTATAATTGTGATCTTGATGTTTTCTGTTCACAGGTCCAATAACCGACTAACAGCAGTGTCCTGCCCTTTCCAGATTAGTGCTGAGTGTCATTGGGCTATTTTCTTACAGTTTATGTGGGTCCTCAGTGAGCGCTGTCTGCCAAAGCAAAACACCAAATAGGCAGGGAGCTTCCTGGCCAACCGCACACAACTAGGGCCCATTAAATATCACTCAGACAACTCCATACCCAGATCATCCTCCCTGGTACAGCCAACATCGGAGGCTAATTAGAAAAAGCCAGGCCCAGGAACACCTCACAGGGTCTGGATTTTCTGATCTGTCAGGTGACAGTCACGATGGCAAAACCCCTCCCCATTCAGGCCCTTGGGAGGAAGAATAAATGGGACAGCACTTTACAAACTGTGGCATGTAGGTACAGTGGGAGGCACAGCACCAGCTACTCCTGGTTCCTACAGTCGTCTAACCTACACCGCTTCAGATGCAATGGCAATGACAGAACAGGAAGGTGATAGACAACTAGCCACACTGCCCTCTCTTCTCGGATCTCTCTGATGGAGTAAAGTGTACCACCAAAAAAACAGTTCTTGTTCTCAAAAGACCCTATCAATTTGTCAGTTATTCTATTTAAATAAAGATGTAAGATGGCTTTTTTCTTGAGAAAGTACAGGGTTTTTGTATTTGTTTTTCAAAAAACTTCATGCTTACCATTTTAATTTCTGTGAAGGACACCAGTATGTCCTGATCATCATGTGACCTTGTCAACCCAGGCAGCTGGAATCAGTGTGGGAGAGGAGGCCACAGGCCACTTCCCACGTCCAAGTACAACATAGTTCTGATCTGTGAAGATTATCCAATTCTGAATCAAGAGGCCAGCCCAAGTGCTTTACCAACACTCTCTCATTGACACCCCACACTCTGTGAGATGGGTATTACCATCTCCACATTTTATAGATGAGGAAAGATGCAAAGTGGCTTAACGGGGCAGGGCTAGGACTCAGGCTCCAAGGCTGTGCTCTTCACCGCTGTGCCACACTACCTCATTCAGCTACTTCCACTGACAAATCCATCTGGAGCCATCAGAAACTTTCTATGTGTTCTGTGCTCCAAGAAAGAGTTCCATCCACTCAACAGTTACTGGGCACATCACTTTAGATAAAGACTACTCTATGTATCCAGCGGGAGGATCAAAATTCTGTGAGAACTTGAGTCTAAAGAAAACTCAGGAAAGCACTCAAAGATGCTAATACCAAAAGATGCAGTGATTCTCAAAACAGGCTATGAAACACTATAGACTATATTGTCACAACCCCTAGAACCTGTCTGGGATAATTAGGAGCCTACTGAGGGTATGTACCATAGCATGAAGACTTCTTAGAGAACAGTAATTCAGAGTTTTTAGCAAAAAGAAACTGCCCTCCCTACTACCTACTCTATCCTGCCTCTCTAATTCACTGTATATATAACATCATAAATCTCCCACACATCCTTTTTTGGTGTTATGGGAACATATTTCCATCCTTGGGGGAGTTGGTAATAATTAGCCTGGAGCTTTACTGGGACACTGTGAGAGGCTACATCAGATGAGCCTCCCCACCAGGTTCTACTTGAAGCAAATATTCCTCCAGATCACCATGATCAGTGACTATTCATGACTCATCTTCCCTCTTGCTTTGGTTCTCTAAGTTAGCTTCTGCCAAGATTTTTTCCCTATGTAAAGTACTCCATGAAATGTTAATCTAAATGGCTCCAGGCCCTCCCACCATACAGAAATTAATTTCAAAAAATAACAACTAGTTATAAACAAACTCTTCTTTTCCCCTCAATTTATTATGTACATAAAACAAGCATTTGGAATTGATTATAGATCTAAGGCTCTCTTCGTCTCACAATTTATTCACTGCTACAGGTCTGTCTGTACAAACACTTTAATGTCAGCCAAACCTTTCCAGTTGGACACATGACACTGAAACTCTGAGAGGGGAAGCAAGGCTTTAACATTCAGTACTTGTCATTTGTATCCTGCTTCACAAAGCAGTATCCTACCTGCCCTCAGGGAACTTGCCAGTGGAGGGAGAGGATCAAATAATCAATGTCAGAGTCAGAAAGGAACAAGAAGGGCTCCAAGAAACCAATTAATTTCAATTAGTTTGTGTATCTGTCACGGAAGGACACCCCTGCCCCCCACCTCCCTTCTGGTGGAAAATGGGCTGAAATCTCAAGGAGTCTGGATTGGCTCACCAATGGTGGCAGTGTGTGCATTCCACAAGAGGGAACAGCATCAGCAAGGACCTGTGAATGGAGAGGGACAGGGCCAGTCATGCCAGTCCTGGAAGGCCACAATGAGGATGTAGACTTTGTCCCAAGAGCAATGCAGAATGACTGAAGGGTGACTGCATGTGATCTGGTGAGAGGTGTGGAGGGGCATACTTTGAAAAGCTCACTCCGGCTGCGTGTGGAAAACACTGAAAAGAGGCAAGAAGGGGCCAGGGAAGGTCAGTTAGGCTCTTAAAACAAATTTGGTGAGACCATGGTAGCCTGGACTCCAATGGTGTGACAAAAGAAAGGATTTGAGAAAAAGTCTGGAGACATATGCATGGAACTTATGGGCTGGATGGGACAAAAAGATGAGAGCATTGAGGACAAGCCCTAGGCATCAGGATTACAAGACTGGAAGAGAGAGGTACCATCACCAAGATTGGGAATCAGAGAAGGATCAGGTTTAAAGGGATGTAGTAGGTTCTGTTTGGGACATCTCAGAGTATGAGATTTTTGGTGATCTCCTACTATGCATCAGAAAGGTGTTCAAAGCTCTGGGAACTACATGTCCCCTGGACAGGAGACTAATGGATCTTTACAAATTATCCAAAACCAGTAGAAAGGCAAACCTGTTGAATGATAAAGTTTTTCTTGAAGTCATGAGCTCCAAATAATACTGTGCAAGCAACATATATAATAAAACCATTTCAGAAATTCTGCCCAAGTTCAACTTTTGAAATACATCTTTCAAGAGAAATTTAAATTTGATGTTAAAAAAAAAATCTTCCAATTCTGGAATCCTGATTCAAACTAGGCAGCAAACAAGAAACTTCAAAGTGGAGGAAAAAACATAACTGTTCCCTAAAATGAGCGAGGACAGTCCCTGCATCACCCAAACAGCTCAGGAGTATGCACTAATTCACTCAATTTTGAGGTAAGGATTGGAAAGGGAACTTTCACTGAAGATTTGTGTCCCAGACACTTGAAGACACCCTCCCATTTGATCTCTGTGATAGGAATTACACTATTTCTCAAATAAGGAAAGTGAAGCAGAGAAACTGAGTAACTTACCTGAGGCCTCATTACTAGTAAGGACAGACATGGGAATCAAAAAGGCAGAGGACACCTTTCACCAATGCCCATGACCATGAAAGGAAAGCAGCTGGCTGGGTGCCAGTCCTCTACCTTGGAGGGCAGATATTATGATGCTTATTTTGAAAAGTTTTTTTTTTTTTTGTTATTGTTGTTACCTGCAATTATTTGTCCTTAGCCTAAAAATAATCCTAATTGTTGAAAAGCTGTTTTTCCCAATTCAATTCTCTCTGCTTCAGCTTCTAAAGAGTTTCACCTAGTTAGACATATGGTAACCTCCACCATGTTTTACGCGTGTGGAAACAGAAAATATTCTACCATCCTTACAGATGGCAAGCGCAAGCACTACACAGAAATGGGGGACCGAGTGAATGAAATCATGATAAATGGCAGGGGCACCAACTAGTGGCACACTGATGACAAGGTGTTAAAATATAAGCAAATGCCTGATACGCTGGAGTGATATAGAGTACACCTTTGGTCTTTTATACATACATATGGAAGAGTATGTATGTGGTGTATGTGTGTGAGCCTACACATGCACACCCATGTTTAGCTCTTTGTAGATGTTTCAAAGCCTACTATGCCTCCAGGTACCTGTAATAATAGGGCTTCTCAACCTGCCCTAGCTCAGACATGGGGCAGGGTGATTGAGGTGGCAAGAAGGCAGAGGTGGGAGTCTCAAAGGGAAGAAGGGAGCAAGGGCAATGTGGCCTCAGGCAAGTCAGACAGGTCCTGGTACCATGGAAAAAGTATGCACTTCCAATTCAGACATATCCTGTGCCAATCCCATCACCAGCTGTGTGACCTCAGGCAAGCTACCTAATCTTTCTGAGCTTCAGTTTTTTATCTGCAAAATGGGAAAAATAAAGTACCACAGAGCATCTGTGTGGGCACAAAAGGGGTTCTATGAAACTCCTCAGCACAGGCTCCTCCTTGGAGGCCTCAATTCCCTTCGTTCCTTGAACATGCTTAATGTCAGTTTCCTGGTCTGCAAAGGAGCAAGAGAGGTGACAAATACGATAGGTGTTATTACAGGATTACAGGAAGATGCCCACAGATCTGCCAATTCCAGCCCTACACAAATACTTGTTATTAATGTTCCCTGGGACTATGGGATAATGGGATTAACTGTGGGGCTAATTAATGGGTCACATGTGTGAAAAAATGCTTTGAACAGTAAGCACCACTGGCAGAATTCACTGCTTCCAAAGAGACTGGTAATAATTTGGGGATATAATGCTTTAAAATGACATTCAGAAGGAGAGTAGTCTCAGGGCAACGGCTGCAATTCCTCACCTTGCACCCCAGGCCGTGTTTCTGGGGTTCAGGGCCAAGCTCAAGTTAGCTGGCCCCTGAATGTAGTGACCATTCTGGAGGAGGCATCTAGATGGTTAGTCTTCGTGGAGTGACTGCTAAGGGATCGGCTGGTGCCAAAAAGCTTGACACATAACACTGGGCAGAAAGCCCCAGCGGCCCAGCTCAGAAGCCAGCCAGAGAACAGGAAGATGCTCTGCCCCACTCCAAAGCACTGCAAGAGGCCAGCAATTCGTCTCTCCTGTTCTTGCCAGGAATACTGACAATAAGAGAGAAAAAAAAAAACAGATATGGCTGGAGAGTGACACCAAAGTCCTGACTCCTAAAAGGTTCTTTAAATAAATCCATCAAAATCTATGCAAAGAAACCTCATGGAATGCTATGACCCCAAAGATGGTCACTTCCAAAATTTGTTGTAAATTTTGAGAAAATAACAGCAGGACTAAGGATGTGGCTCAGTGGTATAGCACTTGTCTAGCATGCTTGAGGCCCTGGGTTTGATCCCCAGCACCACAAAGCAAAGCACAGCAGGCTTCAGCTCAAGTGTCATCCCCTCAGAAAGACCTTCCTGAACACCTTGCCCTAAAGAGCAGCCTCCCCATTTCCTTCCTTGCTTTATTCCTCAGAACAATGGTTCTACCTGATATTAGCTCATACACCTACTCACTTACCTGTCACTCACAAGAATATGTCCTTCATGTGGCAGAAATGGGTTTGTTCACTGCTATGTCCCAGTGCTGATACATAGGAGGCATTTTAATATTAACTGGCTCAATGATTGAGCAGACACTGCATATACTACCTAAGTAAACTGTTTATGTCCTTAGAAAATTTCAAATAGTTCAGAAGATAAATACAACATTTACAGCTGAATATATTTTAGAAAGTAGACATCAGGTATAATAAGTTCTGGAATGTAACATATCATGACACAGTTGCCATGAGAAAGTGAGGTGTAACTTTTTTTTTAACATTTAAGAATTTACCTTTTTTAAAGAGAGAGAGAAGATTTTTTAAATATTTATTTTTCAGTTTTCAGTGGACACAACATCTTCATTTTATTTTTATGTGGTGCTGAGGATCAAACCCAGCGCGCCGCGCATGCCAGGCGAGCGTGTTACCGTTTGAGCCACATCCCCAGCCCCAGTGAGGTGTAACTTAAACCCCAGATCTACTTAGTAGTATCCAGGTGCACAAGACTACCTAACAGGGGACTGCAGACAAGGCACAGAACCAGTGTCTAATGTTGTTTGTCCTGGGAAAATGCATTTCTTTTAGGAAACTGAAATTCCAATCCAGCTGCTGTATCAAAGAAAAGGATCCTTCTAGAAAAGAGGGGAACATCACCTTGTCGTCCTAACTGCTCACACATAAATAAAGCCTCCTTCGCAGGCTACCACCTACCAGGGGCTCAAAGAGCTGCTACCACCCCAAAGAGTCTGGACTCCAGACCTGTGGCTCTAGCACCTGCCTATGCATCAGAATCAATCCTCCCAGCCTGCAAGGCCCAAGGAATTTGCGGCAAAGGACCAGAAAACAGGATGCAAATCTAATACATGCAGTTCTCACAAGTCACTTTCTTAAAACCATGTATTTTATTTTCAAATAGGAGATTCTGGAAATCATGTTATGCATAACAAGCAAGCATGCAATGCCCCCTTCATAAATAACATAAAAAGCAACTTATCTAACAAATTAATTTCAGACTTTAAACACCGCAAGGTTAAAAGCAGTAATCAGTCCTTCTACTCTACAGGGGGAAGAGCATATGAATAACCAGAGAAATAAAAGCAGAGTTAGTACTGCTTTTCCAAATACACATACTAAAACTGCCCTTAAACAAAAACACCTTCAAAAAGACCCTTACAGGAAATAGCCCCGGATCCCCAGGTGGGTGGGGAGCTGCATCTTTGGGAAACACTCCTGTCAACAGCTCTCTTAAAATGAGGCCTGGATGACAGATTCCAGCCCTGCTCAATTTGACTGTCCAAGAAGCCACAAGTTACATTCCCAAGGAAATGCTCTAGTCCTCCAATGAAAATGTGTCTGCAAGAGCAGCAAACTCCCTTTCTAATAGTCTCATCAACTCTCACAGGTTCAGTGTCCCAAAAGAAGCTAAAACACCATTCTTTTAAAGGGTGGCAGAACTTTATCCTTTGGATTATTTCAAGAAACTCAGGTGTTTCAGATCTGCCTCTGATGAACAAGGGTTCTATCAAGTTGGGAACGGTTTGGAATCAAAGTCCATTTACCAGGAAAAACTCTTACAAAGTAGCAGTTCCCACAATCCTTTTGTGAGTGCCCAACATGGTCTGCTGGATCTCATGGCCTTAGCCCCTGAAATCAAGATAACAAGCCCATAAGTCTTCACTTACGATTTTGAATTTTGAATTTGTTTTGCATTCATGGATGGTGACATTTTCCACTGCAGACTTTGACATTTCATAGCAAGTTTTTCTTCTGAAAGATACATTATTTTATCCAGCTTCCCAAGAAAGATCAAAATTAATGTGCAATATCAAGGTTTTAGTATATCACTCAAAATGCAGGACACATCACCACAGAATCTTTCCTCCTAGGCAAGTTTTTTTCTTCAACTAAGTGTTTCTGCTTTAAAATTTAACCCTTCAGGCTGGGGATGTGGCTCAAGTGGTAGTGCGCTCGCCTGGCATGCGTGCGGCCCAGGTTCGATCCTCAGCACCAAACAAAGATGTTGTGTCTGCCGAAAACTAAAAAATAAATATTAAAAAATTCTCTCTCTCTCTTTAAAAATAAAATAAAATAAAATATAACCCTTCAGTCACTATTCCCTGGGCACATTAACAAATTAGGTCCTAGATATTTTTTAAAAATTTAACATCCTGTAAGTATATACATGAACATTCCCATTTTAAAATTTTTACTTTTTATTTGTTTTAACAAATCCTTGTTCTCCATGATTTTTCAAACATGAACATTTAAATATCTAGCCAGGCACAGTGGTAAATACCTATAATACCGGCGATTTGGGAAGCTGAGGCAAGAAGATCACAAGTTCAAAGCCAGCCTCAGCAAATTAACAAGACCCAAAGCAACTTAGTTAAACCTTGTCTCAAAATTAAAAAATAAAAATAAAAAAAGGGTTGGCAATGTGGCTAAATGGTTAAGCACCTCTAGGTTTAATTCCTGGTACTAAAAAATGAAACAATAAAAAAAGAAAATTGAAATACACATACTACAGGAACTCTTCACTGTCACTAACCCTGGCTGCTGGCCTGCTATGACCACGCCTTCATTTCTAAAAGTCACGTAAGAAAGTGACCTGCTTACTCTGAAAATCTCACTTTCATTCCAAGTCTACCCAGATACCAATTTTTTTTTTCACACTTGTGGAAATTCTGGGCCTCTCTTCAAAAATGTGACCAAAGTACAATAAATGAGAGGCTGAAAAATGAGTACTTTCTGCTTATTCTCCTGGGTGACAATCTTCTTCCTCCATTACTTCTAAACCAAAAGGTACCCTTCTATTTGGAAAATACTGTTTTAGAAAAAGGTACCTTTACACTATTATTTCCAGAATGACTAGATGTACAGAAGGAGAAATTACAATCTGCTGAGAAAATTGCAAAATAATTTCTAACTCTACTTGCTATAATTTGACAATTCTATCTTAAGAGTCTAGAAAATGTACCATTGTAAGCTGTCTCAAACCCATTATCCTAATTGAAATCTACCTAAATGGAATAGTTAGTTCCTTTTCAAGTCACATAAAAGCGCATACAGAGCAGAGATCCTTCCTATTAAATCAAGGAATGGTACACCTATAAAGTACATGTCACCAAAGCACTAAAGATTTTAGCCTCAAAATACCTCAACCATTTATAATGGCATATGTGAACAGAGATCTAGACATCTTCAAATGCAGATATACATACAAATGAAGTACTGAACAATTCCCCTTTTAAAAAAATCAAAATCAAGAAAAGCAGACATATTATTAATTATCTAGTTGGTTTTCATTACCAATTTTTTTCCCCATGTTTTATTGTTTTCTTTTCAATACACTGAACCAGCCAGATTTTGTGGCACACATCTGGAGTCCCAGCTACTTTGGAGGCTGAGGCAGGAGGGTTGCTGGAGCCCAGGTATTTGAAGCCAGCCTGAGAAAACCTGTCTCCAAAAAATAAAATAAATAAATAAAACAAGACAAAACAAACTAAAAGCCACTGGCTGGGTACAATGGTGCACACTGTAATCTCCAGCAATTCAGGAGGCTGAGGCAGGAGGACTGTAAATTGGAGACCACAACCTGGGCATCATGGTGAGGCCGCATTTCAAAATAAAATAAAAAGAGCTAGGATTTGGCTCAGTTTGGTAGAGTGCCCTAGGTTCAATCCTCAGTACCACAAAAACACTGGTGCTTTCACTCTTCTGTGTTCACAGAATAGACAATCCTGAACATCTGACTTTGTAATATGCTGCACATTTTGGTAGCTTATTAAAATGGGTCTCTGTCATAGGAATGTGAACCAACTGGACAAGAGAGGAAAGGCAGCCACAGGCACAATAGGAAGCAAAGGAAGGCCAGCCGAAGGCTTAAAAACTACAGCAAGAAATCATCTCCAAAAAAAAAAAAAAGAAATCATCTCCACTCCAGTAATTGAGGGCCAAGCCCTGACTCCTTCTGTATTTAAAGTCCACAGTGCTGACACTTCATTAATTTTAAATGAATTTTTACGGTAGGTTTTCTGTGATTACCAACAGCTTGCATTACCAGCTCATGGAATGGCTCCATGAGTGAAGAGATCCAGTTTCTTCAGCACAGTGTCCAGGATCACATGCCCACCTTTGTGTAAAGGTTAGTGCTGGCAACAGCCTAGGAAATCCTCAGAAGCAATAAGATAAAGAGCCCCTCCTCCAAAACCCTTATGAAGCCAGATCCCTGACTCCCTGGATCCCTGGAGGAGAAGGCAGGGAAGGAAAGAAGCTTAAATGGCCAAAGGCAGAAGGTGAACACCTTTGACTATAATTTAAATTTCTGTGGCAAGGGGCACAGTTCAGTGGTAGAGCATTTGCCTAGCAAGCATAAGGCCCTGGGTTGGATCCCGGGCATTAAAAAAAAAAAAAAAATGTTTTGCAATGCCATTAACTACCAGCCTTGTCTTATTTATTGAGCTGCAGGGGGCAGGGGGGAGGGGGGAGGGCGTGTCTTTCTGAAACCAACAACTTCTATCTTTACTGTCTGTGGCAAAATTGGAAAAAGGAACATAAACTCGAACCATACTCTCATGAGCAGAGCTCCTCATCATAGGACATACACCAGGTTAATGAGGAAAGGAAGGAGTCAGTGACCAGCAATGGCAGCTGTGTGCTCAAGACTGGCCATAGGCTGCCACAGCAAATGGCTGGACTTGGGGCTGGAGGGGAAAGCTGAGGCCCCAAGGCATTCTAGGAAGGGACAGGATCTACCCACCAGTTGCAGGGCCAGCCTCCAAGTTCTTTAAGTAGTTATGGGAGGGAACTTTCTGGCTATAATCAAGAATTATCAGACTTAACAGAAAAGCTAACCACAGGCATTTAGAATGAAGAAGGAAGGGGGAAGGAGAGAGAGAAGGATTAAATCCAACAAAAATGAAGAAGGGCCCTGTGAGAAGTAAGAGGCAAGAAACCAGGAGGGAGAAAATATCCTGGGCCCCAGAGTGCCTGGCTAGGAGAACAAGCTCATCCAGTGCTCCCTCTAAAGAGGTTTTAAGGATTTGAGAGGGAGCAGGCTTGCAGGGAGGGAAGAGAGTCTCGGAGTGCAAAGACAGCCTCAAGAGCCCTGGGGAAACCACACCATGAGGAACGTGCAGTATGCTCACTGGCCTTATCTGTGCTCCAGATTCATGGCCTCCTGGAAGTGACCCCTCCATTCTCAAAAGCTGGTTACAGAGCTGCTCAAACAAGAGGTGTGCAAGAGAGCGCTTCCTTAACCCATCTTGGTTAAGGGCTATTTGAAAACCTGACAAACATCAAAGAACTTACACACAAATGCTTATGTGTGTGTGCGCGCACAAAATATCCACATGATTCAATTTTCCAAGAGACAGACTTCCTTTCTCCCTCCCCAAGTATGAAAACTCCAGATGTTTATAGAGTAAGGTAGTGTTTTGATTGCATCCCTCTGTATGGCCAGTGCCTGGTCCTGGGGAGTTTGGAAAGGACAAGAGACAGGGAGAACAAAAGTTCTACCCCAAGAAGATGATATCTTCTAGGGCCTCTCAAATCTTCACCAGTAACTTCACTCCTGGAACCTAGACCACAGGGGGAAAATAGTTGGTTACTCTGTAGATATTCAAGAAAGAACCAAAAAAATTGAAAAACAAATTAAAATTCCAAAACATACTTAGGTGCTTAAGTTAAAAAAGAGAGGGAAAAACTGGGTGTGGTGGCTTATGACTGTAATCCCAGTGGCTCGGGAAGCTGAGACAGGAGGATTATGAGTTAAAAGCCAGCCTCAGCAATGGTGAGGTGCTCAGTAACTCAGTGAGACCCCGTCTCTAAATAAAAAATAAAATATAGCTGGGGATGTGGCTCAGTGGTCGAGTACCCCTGAGTTCAATCCCCAGTACCCCCCCCAAAAAAAAGGCGGGGGAGGGAGGGAGGGAAAACTGGCACACCAATTTATAAACTATTAATTTGGAAGAAAATAATTTAATTGTCAGGTGTGGTGGTGCATGTCTATAATCCCAGAAGTTCAGGAGGCTGAGGCAGAGGATCACGAGTTCAAAGCTAGCCTCAGCAAAAGCAAAGTGCTAAGCAACTCAGTAAGATCCTGTCTCTAAATTAAAAAAATACAAAATAGGGCTGGGGATGTGGCTCAGTAATAGAATGCCCCTGAGTTCAATCCCTGGTACCCCCCCAAAAGAATTTAATTAACCATTTTATAATTTAAAATTTGTGTTTAATTCTATTCAAGGAATTAAAATACTTGCTCTAATATTCTTCAAAGCCTTCCCTAAAAAGGACAGCAAGGTGTATAAGGACCTTGTTTTAAGGATTCACAGAAGGCAGACTCCTGTGGCAAGCATCTGAACTTGCCCAGTCACAGTCCCCAAGCACAGACACTCTTCTGAGCAGTGTCACCTGCTGAATTCAAGGGATTTCTGTATAACCACCCATATTAACTATGAGGAAATAATCTACCTCACAAGTTCTTTATCAAGCTTCAAAGAATTTGGCTTGAAACCACTCCAGTGGCTAGATGAGGGCTCTGAAGCCAGTTCTGGACTTCCGACCTGTCTGGCAGGGCCCTTCCCTCCCTCAGCACTTGTGTCACACATGCCTGTGATGCTGACTTGTACCCTACACTGACAGGCAGGAGGAAAAACTAAGGTGTTGAACTCAAGTACCTGCTCCTGACTTACTGCTTATTGTTTAAGATGATGAGACTAAAACTTCTCATTTTGAAACACCAACTTAAGCATTTGTATAAAAGGTATCCTAAGAAAGAAAAACATGGCCAAAAAATACACTCTTTTCCCTTGGTTTTCTGTAAAGCACCGTCTCACTCAACATTGACCCATCAACAGGGCGGCCAGCTGTGTGCTCACTCAGCAATACGGGGTGCAAGGCAGAGCACCCCACTGCAGCCCTGGGGAGGGAGCCTAGGAGAAGCAGGATGGGAGTCCTGGGAGAGGGAACTGAAGCTAATGGGTCAATTCTAGAGATACCACAAGGCAGCTAACCTTTTTATCAGGCCACAGCAGAGTCAGACTTTATAAACAGTCAAAGCTGCAGTTTCTGGAAGGCTCCTCCAAAACTGTGGTCAAAGAAATACACATTAAATATGTTTTCAATTTTATTTTTTGAGACTAATACTCTGGCATTATAAATTCATACAACCCTTTAGAAGGGCCTCTTGACCACCTACCCCAGAACATTCTAGGCCCTGGACTTTTATGCTTGCTACCAAAACAACTCTATCACCTAATTCAGAAGCTCAAGATGTGCTTTTTTTCCTCCTTCCCTAAGATTTTGGAACTACAAATCAGATCTGAAATAAAATGCATTCGGGCTATTAAGCCTACCGTGAACATGCCTCTCAATCATAGTCAAGCCTTTAGACAAAAGCTAAGTCAACTAAATGAGTTTAGTCTCTGGCTCAGAGCATGATCAATAGTCATTTCTGTTCAGAGTTTTAGCCTTAAAAAAAAAAAAATTAATGTTCCTGCTTTACTATGAACCCCAGCCTTCAGGATCGAATACCACTCATCCTATCCCCACAGGCTTTAGCTTGCCCTGGGAAATTAAAACAAAAGCAACTTGTTTCCCACGGGGTTTCTACTTCTCTGATTTATTTTCCATTTCAATCTCACCTCTGAACTTAGCCAGAACAGCAGCTCAACTTTCCCTGAAGACAGCTCGCTTCAGGCTTCCTAAAGCAAGTACTGGAGTTTCTGCTCTGAAATCTGTAGGGGCGAGAGGAAGATGGGAAGCCAAGGAGATCCACAACCTTTAGTCATCAGTGGGGTCAGGTGTAGCTCAGTGATAGAGCACACGGTTAGCATGTGTGAGGCCCTGCCAACAACTCTATCACCTAGTCAGAAGCTCAAGATGTACTTTTTCCCCCCTTCCCATGCCCAGCACCAAAGAAAAACTATCTACAGTCATTGTAAACTAATAATATTCAAGAGGTCATCTCTAAAAAGTATCTGAGGACATCAAGATGGCTCCTGTTCCAGTTTAGATAAGGAGGAGGAGTTCCATCATTTTAATTAAAGGAAACAACAGCACAGGGTAGGAAATGTTCAGCCCAATGTCCTCAGTAGCAGAGCCAGTCTGTGTGAGGCGCTCCTTTGTGCTTACTTCTGGGCTACAGTCACAGACTCCCTGGCCCTCTGGATGGCTTTAACCTTGCTACTTTGTCAAACAGCTTTTCCCTATTTGGCATCAAGTCCCAAACAAACAAACACACACAAACACACACACACACACACACACACACACACACACACACACACACACACCCTCTACCTCTCAGAGGCCAAATTAGCAGCAACATAGAGTTAGAAGTCATCACATGGTTACCTGTAATAGAATTCACCTTGTAACAGAATTCACCTAAAATACAAACATCTGCATGAGACTTCGCCTCTCAGAGGGCCTGTTTAAAATCCATCTATGGAAAAGAACACTTGCCTTGGTCTGTCAGGCTGAGTCCTACAAGGGCATCCCCTTACCTCCCTTTCCATCATAACTGCAATGTTTTCCATCAGTTTCCATGATGAGGGTACGGAGAGTGACTCCTCAGAAGGTTTTCTCTTGGGGCCATGGTATCCATAATTCTTGGCTCTACCTGCACTGCTAACTATCGCCTACCCTCACCATACTTCCCTGGCTACCCTGCAGGGTCCCCAGCACAAGGTGGACTGAGCTGCTTACCCTCAGGCATGAGTTCGTAGATACCAGAACCCCCCACTCAGGAGTGTTCTTAACTGGCTTCAGTGCCAGTTGCCACTAGAGATTTCTCTCCTGATCACCCCTTTGGTACCAAGATAGCTGCTAAGTCACACATGTCTCCTTGTTATCTGGGGATCTGCCATTTTCCTGTACACTTTTCACTTCTGTCTCCTTAATATACAGCCTGAAGTCCTCATAACCAGACTTGCAAGACTCCCAGAAAACACCTCACCATGGTCAGAGAGGTTCTGGTCTCGACAACTAGTCCCTTCCTTTGAAAAGGACACTATTTGGGAAACCAGGTAGTGACATCTCAACCTAATTTTCTCTTTCAGAGTCATAATCACAAAAGCTGTTGGAGAAATTTATCCACTATCTTTGCCTACAGTCCTTCAATCTCCTATGCATAACTTCAAAGTTCAAGAGAAGATCGTTTCTCCTATCTCCCTACCACATGGCCGTGGGGCTTGAGCAAAACAGCAAGTCTCCCTAGCTGTAGTGCCAGGGCTAAACATGGCTGCTCCTTCTCTCCAACAGGGAATGTGTCCCAATAGCAGAAGGCCTCTTGTCCCCCAGGTACAACAAGAATTCCCTGCTACTACTGCCCCTTTTACTTTTATTTTTTAGTTGTAGATGGACACAATTCCTTTATTTTATTTATTTTTATATGGTGCTGAGGATTGAACTCAGTGCCTCACCTGTGCTAGGCAAGTGCTCTACCACTGAGTCACAACTCCAGCCCCGGGGAACCCCTTTTTAGAGTCTACCTAGTATAAATTTTAGTACACCAGGGACTACAATCAAATGCTTGCCAAACACCCCCAGGTGAAGCACTCGGGTTTGCTGCTAGGAACAAGGGGGGTGGGTAAGAGGCAGGAGAGAAGTACAAATATGAGCAGTACAGAATCCACTGCTAGGAAGGTGACTACATCTGGACCCTGACCATGGGCTGTACACAGAGGACTACGATCTTGACCTTAAGATCTCAAATTAGAGCCCATGCTTGAGAGAGATGCCTCCTAAGGCTGGGTGTAGAAAGGTCATCGAGGTAAGAGGGCCACCCTCAAATTCCATCCTTTCACCATGGCAGGCAAATGCCTTCTAAGTCTAGGATAAAGGTGTATAAAATGTTTCCTCAGGCCTGTTTTTGTAAGGTACTTTCCTCCCCAAACACTGGATAGCTCTACAATGGATCTCTGTGGACCCTTCCCACCTCCCACTTCCCCTCCTGGGTTATTCTACTCTAAAAATTACTCAACTTCTACAGTAAACCCAAGTTTAAAAAAAAATACTCAAGTTTTTCCTTGTTTTCTAGCACACCTGCACACACACATTCATTCTGCAACAAATATTCTGCAAGCACAGGCAATGGGCAGACACTGCTAGGTCGTAGGTACGTAACGATGAACAAAATGAACACGGGCCAGCCCTCCTGGAGGAAGGGGAAAGAGCAGAGATCTACCAAAGGTAGACAGTTTATCAGTTTGCTGCAAATGGCAAGAAGAGAAAAGGAGGGAAGTCAGGAGATGGAGCCATTTCAAGCACAGGGTTCAATTCCTGAAAGGTCTAGCTCCCTCCCAGCTGGGGATGGGGACAAAGGTGGCCAGTGAGCCTGGACTGTAATAAGCCAAGGGAGAGACAGTCCAGGCTAAAAAATGCAGGAGAGCTGGATCACATGTTCAGAAATATGTTCAGAATGCGGATCTTTCCCAGGAGCAACAAGAAGCCTTCACAGGGTTTGAGCGAGGATAGGAATACTTCACAGACCACTCTGCCTGAACACAGGGAGTACATTACAAAGGAGCAGAAGGAGATGTAGGCAGGTTAGTGAGGGGCTGCTGCAGTCTGCCAAACAAAAAAGATGGTTGTCTGAACTAGAGTGGCGGCAATGAAGCCGGAGAGAAGAGAACCATTCCAGAGATGTTTACAAGATCAAGATCTGCAGCATTTGGCAAAGAAATGGGTAAGAGCGAGGTGGGTGCAGGAAGGAAGTCTAGCTTGTGCCTGTCTGCAGTGAGGAGAAATGTCAATGACCCCTAGCAGAAAGAACGTCTGTGCAAAGTTTGCAGCTCACTAGGACACTTCCCGTGGCACCTGTTATCCAGAATTTCTAGATAAATCTAAAGCCCTTCTTCTTACTTACTATAACTATCATCCATTCTAAACACCCATTTATCAAGCATGTACTATGCAATGGGGATAAATAAGTGATCAAAAAGCCTGTGCCCTCTGCAGCTGTCACCTCCAAGGCCCTGGGTGCTGCCCTACAGTGGCAGTGGACACAACTTCCAAGGCTGGCGGTTGTCCTGCCTCCTGAAACCTTCAGGTGAGCCATTTAACCCACTCCTTTCTACCTCTTAAGACATTGAGCAATGAACAAGCAGCACAGAACTTACTCTCAGAGACTTACTCCTCTTCTCATGAGATCCTGTGCCCAAGACACCACAGCATCAAATTTAACCTGAATCACTGAGACCTGCAGCTCCCTAATAGGCAGTTTTTCCTTCTCTCACAAAATCAAACTTCTTTTCTCTAAGATGTTCTGAGCTTGGGAACTACATATGATTTGTACTCTTTCATTTGTTGTCCAAATTAGTTTGTGCTGGATTCTATCCTATCATTGAGACTGGTGATTTTAAACCCTGGGGCTGCACTGCCAGTATGGAGCTATTTAAATTAAAATTAGATAAAATTAAAGGTTTGGTTTCTTAGTGGCACTGCTATCTTTCAAATGTTCAACAGTGACACTCGGAAAGTGGCTACCACGTTGGAGAGCACCAATCTAGAACATCAACATCATAGAAAGGTCTGTCGGGCAAAGACCCACAGGAGCACTGCTACTGGATTCTTTGCATGTTTAGTTTGAATTTCCCCTTTAAAAAATGAAAACAAACAAAATTTTAAAATATAGAGACTTTCAACATTTACTTGTGTCTTATTTGCTTTTATAAGTGAACATTATAAATTGTGCTTCAATATATATAACTAAAACAATCTGTTTCATAGTTTGAGCTTTGTGTAAAATCTATTTGAAATAACCTGCGCTTTGGCAAGAAGGGGGCCATAATTTTATGAGCCACTACAGATACAGAATTATTTTTGTAAATGTACCTTATACACTGTCCACAATGGTTAATACTCCATGTTTAATAAATACACCAACTGATCATCTTGAGAGTGCTCTTAATTTTTTATGCCTACTTTTCACAAGCAAGTCTATAAGAAGCTTCCAAGAAATGCTCATTTCAGATTCTAAATATCAATGACCTAACACAGCCTTATAATTATACAGGATGCAGGACTTTTTTTTCCTCCATGATCATTTCTATCATATGATTTTTTCAATCCAAAGACACTTTTATACTGTGACAGAAAATCCACCAAAATGCTTCAGTGTGAAGCTGTCTTCAGTACTAGGAGAATGTTGATAATTATTAAAACCAAGTGACAGATGCATGGAATCCATTATATTATTTCTACTTTTGTATATTATTTTCTAGAATAGAAGTCTTAAAACTAATGTAACTATATACAAATTTTACCAGGCTTAATAAATACTTTGCAAGATGATTATAAATTTAAATACTATTCTACTGACTATCCAAGCCAGACCAAAGAACCAAAGACTCTGACCTGCTTTATAATCTCCCTATAAAATCCCAGGGGAGCTGTCCCTCTGAATGTGAAAATACCACATCAAATCTTGTCAGAGATGGAGCTCAAGCAGGTATCACACACAGCAACTCAGAGCTGTCACATCTAATGACCTGGTAATAAGGCCATTAGCCTCTGATTCCTCTTAACAGGGGGGGGAAAAAAAAGAGGCTAAAATCTACCTCCCAATACTAAAGCAGACAACTATAGGCAGAAGCAGAGGCACAATGGCTTCCAGTCCACCCAAATCCATACTGAACACTGCACCCGCTGTAGAGGCTCCTACAGGTGGGGCAAGTTCTCCCACGAGCAGGTGCACTGCAGAAAGCCCAACACCAGGCTGCCTGGAGGCCTTCCAGGAGATTGGGCAGTCCTCCTTCTCCTCCCTTCAGCCCTGTGGTTACTCCAAACTTTGAATGATGAGAAGCCCACCCATTCTAGGTCAAGTTCCCCACAGTCCTGAGAGTCAGCAAATCCTTACTCATAGCCCTGTCTGTCACACCAGGTACTGCTCTTAGGGTTCTTTCACAGCCACTTGGAAGTAGCAAATTGAAGCACAAGAGGTTAAGAAACTTTCCAAGGACCCTCCAATGGTGACCAGCTCCTGGGCCCCTGCCTGACCCCCAGTGCACTGCCCTTTCCCATCTTCTCCTCTCTGGTGCAGTCACACCACTCACACGTTGTTCATTCGTGTTTTTTCTCTCTCTCTCTCTCTCTCTCATTGTATATGGACACAATGCCTTCACTTTATGCTAGGCAAACACTTACCACTGAGTTACATATAGCCCCAGCCCCATTGCTTCCTCTCTTGCAATACTCTTCCCAGCATTCCCAGCTGTGGGCTCCTTCCCTTTACCTTTTCTCAGTGCCCTGTTGTTTTTCTTCAGAGGAAGATTTTACACTCACTACAATATCATATGTACAGTGCATATAAGGCTCTGTTGACTTGTTTATTGTCTAGACTAGATAAGGTGCCAAGTGCAGTCAGGGGCCACATCTGTTTTGCTGCCTGTCAGATTTCCAAAGCCAAGCACAAGTGCTTGGCCCCAGGAGACACTCAAATGCTTGGTGACTGACAACCATTGTTCAGTCAGTTCTTTCAGTAGAAAAAAATTTTAAATTCTCTCTTAGCCCCAAAAGATAAATTCCATCTTTAGGAATACTGCTTAAAAGACAGCATTAGGTTTAGGAAGGGACTGAAAATTGGATACGAGAACAAGCCAGCTTATGTCAGCTTTAAATAACAAGAGAAAGGAAACTTACAAAATGCAAACTGTGACTCTGAAAGGTGTTTTCAGGTACAATCCAAAGGGTGGGTTTTGATCTCAAGTCCTAAATAAGCTATGACTGAAGACAGTGCCTCTTGCCCTGTGCCATTCTCAGCTGTTAGAATAAGCTGGGGAGGTCCTCAATGTCTCAGTTCCCATAATCTTCTTAGGGGAAAACCTTGAGCCAATATTCCAGGCAAATCCAACAGGCAAAGGTTACCTAGCCATTTCAAAGCCCACCCAGGTTTCCCATTGTGTGAGCTTCCATACAAAAAGGTCAGATTCTTCCCTCAATAGTCCCATTTATGCTCACAGTGACAGTGCAATGGCTTTTGTTCAACAAAGAAAAACCTCTCTTTTCAAGGACTTAAGTCCCCTGCAACTCCCACATGAATTATTCTTTAGGTTTAACAAAGTCCCCCCAATTCACAGAAATCCTGAGGGAGAACTTAGAATTTAAACAGTTGTTAGTACATAATAACAGGAATCTGTGATTTCAAAGCAGGAGAATCTTATTTTTAACCTGGGAAAGCTCCCCGGGTACATGGCTTGAGAGGACTCCAAAATGAGGCAAGACCCACCTGAAGCAACCAGAGAAGTCAAATGGGAGCAATAGAAGCCTGGGTTCTAATCCCAGCTATAAGCTCTTGAACTTGAATGTGATCTTAGCCATGTTATTTAACCTCTCTAAATCTGTTTCTCATCTTAGAATTCATAACAGTATCTATAGGGTTTTGTGAAGTTTAAAAGAACAGCACAGGGCACACAGTAATTCTCCCTAAATGCCAGCTAACACACTGCTCTTACCTGCTTGGTGTTTCCTGCTTTGCAAAGCGCTATCAACACATCCAAATGAGACTTCGAAAATTCTAAATTTCCTTTCATTAATTTCATATCTCAGAGCCTGCAATTCATACACTCATATATTCCATGAGATTGTGTTAGAGGCAGGTAACTAAGAAGGGGTCCTCATTTGAGAAGAGAGCTCCTCTAAGGCCCCGAGTGGTAAAGTGATGTGGCCAGGAACCTGGGATAACAGATGAAGTCACCAAGACTATCACCAAGCCTCTCAGCCCCACATCCAGTGCACTGTTTACCTCAGCCATGCCAGGCAGGGGCTTCTGTATTGTCAGACCTCCTAGCACCCTTCTCATTAAGTGTCTCATGGACATTTCCTGCATTGTAATTAAGCACTATAAAGGAGTTTGAGAAGGAGCAACATAGAATCTTGTATATAACCTTGAGCAGCTTTAAAACTCACACATAAGAATACTCATATTAGCTTAGGTTGCCCATCTTTTTATACCAGTTTTTATTTTATTTTTAACTTGGGATTTAAAGTTGACAAAGACCTTAATGAATAGGCAGAACAAAGGGAGTTGTGGTCCATGGCTCGTTAGCTTCTGAAGTTAATGCTTCTCACAGGGACAAGTCAGCCAAAGGACAGAGCTCCAAGCAAATTGGAAACCGTTCCTGTAGCCCCAGATCATGGGGTACTGCCTGGGCTCTGAGTGGCAAAGCTTATGGGACTCTCTGTAGCTTCATCCAAGATCCACCTATCAGTTAACCATTCATTCTGTATCTTGACAACATCAACTGTTACTGGGTATCATGTATGCCAAGGACATGAGTGACCTCATTCAAGCCTCACAACTACCTATAAATAATGTACTACCTACTCCATCTAATCTAAAAACCACTGACTGTAAGACACACCATTATTTTATGCTCCGAAAAATGAAGACACTGCCAATTACAACTCTAAGGTCCCACAGATGATATGTTTTGGGTTTGTTTTTTTTTTTTTAAATGTTAAAATGGTACAAATTGCACTGTATTATCATTGTAAAAATGTGAATATTGTCCCACTTTAATGATAAATAAACTGAGATACAGAGAAAATAACTTACTCAAAGTCACAAAAGGGTAAGTAGAACCATTGGGATTCAGAACCTAGAAGTTTAGTCACCTTTTCACAGTAGTAAACCCCTATTTTCCCAAGGGCATGTAATACTCAAAACTGCACATGGCAGAGCTGCTAACTTGTCTCCACCACAGCACAGAAACCTATTAACTGGGGCTAGGGTTGTGGCTCAGTGGTAGAGTACTTGCCTAGCATGTGTGATATATACATATCTTAAAAAAAGAAAAGAAACCCATTAACTGGCAATTCTCTGAACGTCTCTGAACCTGACCTCTCATGTGTCTACTCAAGCAGACTCTACGCTAGATTACTCCTCATAAACTCTATTCCTCTCTCAGGAAAAGAAACATGGTCAATGGAAAAGCACCTTGAGAATCAGAAAGTCCTAGATAGAAGTTCCTGCTTGTCACCCTGGCAAGTTATTGAATCACTCTGAGCTTTAGTTTCCTCTTCTGTAAAGAGAGGCCAACGTGGCCACCCCAAGAGGCTACTGCAGGATGGAGAAGACACACACAAATGTCAGGACATTGTAACTGGCAGAGCTAAAACAACAATGCCTTCTTTTTAATGCTAGTCACCTCTGCTTTGGGACAGAATCAAAGACAAAACATTCTCTGTAACCACAAGAGCTGCCAAGGGGGATACTCAGGAGATAATAAGGATGGACAGAAGACAGAAGACCCCAAGAGAAATTCAGGCAAAGAAATTAACTGGAAGTACCTGGAAAAAAGGGCCAGTGTTTTTTTTAAAGGACTTTCCAATTTCTGAGTAAATGAAATGACAGGCAAAAGGGATTAAAAACAAAAACTAAAACAAACAGGCACTTACCATTAAAACATCAGTCAACAGACATGAGGATGAATACTGTTTTATACCAATGTGACACACAAAACTGGTCTCTGGAGACTCAGTTTGATACCAGAGTAATCTTTAAGAAGAATCAGTGAGAAGAATTGCTTCATTACTTTGTTTTGTTTTTACATTAAATAATATTCTGTGCATTTCTTCTTTACTATACTTAAGGGCTTCAGAAAATCCTCAGAAAACAGCTTCTGATTTTGGAAAGAAGACCAATCATATGGCATGTAAAAACAAACTCTTCCCCATTTTTTCTTCCTTCATATTCATAATGCCTAGCAGTTTCTTGTACACCACAGACTCCCAATAAAAATTAGTTGGATATTTCTTTCTTAACTCTAGGCAACTTTTTTTTAAATCTGAAACATCCTACACATTTATTCTATCTAAAAAACTAATCTCTCCTGCTTCTTCTCCAGAAGCACTCGTAATCTCTAATAATAAACAATATGCTTGGCATATGCTATATTGCTAATCACATAAACAGTGACATTCTACTTGTTCTTCAAACCTTCCACACCTGGCTCCTCAACTGTTCCTTCCTCCATGTCTGTCCAGTCAATGGATTACTTGTCAGTGGACTTGATCACTACCATATTCTGATCTGAATCAGTTTGTTAATCTCCTTCCTCTCAGGCACTGCACCTTTTTCCTGGGGATAAATGTGCAAGCAAGGCAGTCCCCAGAGTCCTCCAGGTTCCCTCTCCATGCCTTCACTGTCACTCCCAGAGGGGCTCACTAACAAAAAAAGTCACCAGCAAAAACCTGACTCTAGCTTCATCATCTTGAGAGGCTTCCTTGTTTTCCATAAATTTAGACCAACTACCAATTTCTGGAAAAATCTGAAAGAGAAGTGAAATCGTTTCAAGGGTTGGGTGAGAGCTTATGAAATGGCAGTTTCACCTTACCAATATGGGATAAGCTTCCTTGTGTCATCAAGTTCCAAAACTCACAAATTAGTTGCCCCTCCATTTTTCCTTGATGTTATCCATACAAGTCATTCGCTGTTTCTCTTCAGCTTATACTGGATCCCAAAATGACTGCTCTAAATCCTTAGGTGAGAATCATCGAAAACATGTAAAGGGCGCATTCCTTCCAACTCATGTGCAGGGCACTGACAGTGTCAATACGCTGGGACTCCAAACGCAAACAGAATATAACTGGTGCCCTCGTGGAGCCCACGCTTTTCCTTCAACTTTAAAAAAGGTGTGTCCTCCCTGTGCAGCGTTCAATGCAACGTAGTGACAAAGTACTCCGTAGCTTTGGAGAAACAGAGCGTGGAAACAGACTTTGCTCTTATATTTGATGGCCTGTAACCATAACAACCTATGGTTAAGTAACCATCAACTCGGTGAGAGGCTAAGTTTTCCAAAAACCGTTTTCAATGGGGGAAAAACTCCCTTGCACCAACTCCAGCGCGGGTGAGCGCCCTGGGCGGCGTGTGCTGCAATCCAGCGGGCTGTTCCCTTTCTGCTCCCGGTCCCAGCGTTTCGACTTTGGGCTCAGCAGCTAGCAGCCAGCAGCTACGGCCGCCACCGTCAACCCAGCGCTCCTGGCGGGGCAGCTGGCGTTAGGCCTCAACCCAATGTCACTTGTTAACCTTCCGATCCCCGGGGTTTTGGCGCGCCGCAGCCCCCTTCTATGGCAAACAAACCACCCCACGGCCACCCACAGCAACCACCACCGGCGTTTTCCCGGAGTAGGAGGAAAAACAAACGAGGCGCAGACAACCTCTGACAGATTCGTGTAAAAGTAACTGCGTCCCCTCGACTTCTAAGCATTTCGTGACGTGGGCGAGGGGGGCGGCAAGAACCTGGGGCCCCATTCATAAAAGTGCAAGCTCTTCTCCTTTAGTGCGCGTGTGGACGCTGCCTCCCTGCCGGGTTCGAGCCCGCGCCCCGGGACGACAGCCTGGGGACCGCCGGTCGGCACCTCCGGCCCGGGTCCAGCCCAAACTGCCTGGCACGGCCCCGAAGGAGGAAGGTTCGCTTGGGGGGCGTAGTGGGCCGGCGTCTTGGTCCATACCCGGGCCAAGACAGCGGGGCGGGACCGCAGACCCTGAGCCCCGCCGCGCCAACGGCCGCCGGACCCGGCCGGTACCGCGGACCTGTGGGGTCAGGCCGACCCCAGCCCAGGCCTTCTCCTGAGGCGCTCCCTCCGCCGCCCCACCCGGGCCCGGGAGCGCTCACCCCGGATCCGCTGGCTGCCTCATGGTACTGCGCCGGCGCCCGTGCTCCGCGGCCACCGCGGCTCGGGCTCCGGCTCCCGCTCCTGCTCTCCAGCCGCGGTCCTGCAGCCCGCCCGCCCCCGGGCACCGGCCGCCCCGCCCCGCCGGCGGACCCGCCCCGCGTCTGCCGCCACTGCCGCCAACCAGAGGGCGGCGGGGCGGAGCAAGCCGCGCTCTAGGCCCGACCAATCCAACCCCTACCGCGCGCCGAGGAACGGCCGTGGAAATAGGCGGGCGATTCGTCTGGGCTGTTAAAGGGGCCGCTGCCCTGTGGACCGGAGGAAGGGGCGGCGGCTGGAGGCAGCAGGGTGTGGGATGTTACATGAAAGAATCCCAGGTGAGCCTCCCTCTCCTGGCGCTTTCCCTAGTTTTTTGCACTTCTTAATTTCCTCTTCCTGCATCCTAGCAACAAATGCCCCTGACAGAGGGAAACTGAGGCTCCGAGAATCAATGACGTCTAGTTCGTCAGACACATCTGTCCCCGTCCAAATTCAGAAATTGGCTTTAAAAGACAAATTACCAGTCTCCCCCACACTTCTGCAACATCCAGTTCCAAACGGAATCTGTTGTTAGTTTTTTGTTACTTTGGTGTTTGTTTTTGAACTGTGATTGAACCCATGGGCGCTTTACCACTGAACTACATCCCCATCTTTTTTTTTTTTTTTAAATTTTGAGACAGGGTCTCACTAAGATAAAAGGCCGGCCTTGAACTTGTGATCCTTCTTCCTCGTCTCCAGAGTTGCTGGGATTACTGATGTGCACCACCATGCATGACTTGTGACTAGGTATAAGAGCTTAGAACTCATCTAATATATTCATTTTTAGAGAGGCAATGTCTGAGGCCAGGAGAGGAAAAGTAACTTCTAGAGGTGAATTCTCACTTGGAATGAGCTTCCCCTATGTCACATACTCAGTAATCTCAGCGATTTGGGAGGCTGAAGCAGGAGGATTGCAAGTTTAATATCTGCCTCAGCAATTTAGCAAATCCTTACTGAAACCCTGTCTCAAAATAGAAAGTAAAAAGGACTGGGGATGTAGTTCAGTGGTAAAACACTCCTTGGGTTCCCAGGACATCCCCCCACCCCCACCAAAAAAAAAAAAAAAAAAAAAAACAACAAGAATGGGCTTCTTGGGGTGCTGATCCAGCCCATTTTACCTGTCTCATTTGTGATCCTGAGGTAGCAAGCTGAACTGGCACACCACATTGACATATTTGGAGAGTTCTCTTATCCACATTTCATCATATTGTCAGTAGATCCCAAACATTAGTATCAGCATCTGAGAGGAATTTAACATGCAGATTCCCTAAGTCCCACCCAAGAGTCTTTAATCCACTGTATCTGGTCAGCCTGGGGGAAATATGCATTTATTTTTCAACACCTCCCCTCAGAGTCTCTGGTTGCTCCAAAGACCACGCTCACATGTATATTTCAAAAATATATGAAATCCAAATTCAACTGCCCAAAATAAAGCCAAACTCCTTTTTATCCTCAAAATTAGAAGTATGGTTGGGGGGACTTGCTGATACAGCTAGAGGTCACCTTCTGAGAAACTCAGAATGGTTCCGTTCCCTGAATGGGTCTTGCCAAGAACCAAATTTAGAAAAGCACTCTATCTGGAAGCAAAAGCTGAAAACTTGAAATCCTGGGAGAGGGAAGGGTAAGGTCAAGGCCTAGAACTCAAGGAAGTCAGCCTTGTTCTTGAGACAATGTGTAAATATTGTTAAGGCAAACACACCCTTGCTCATTCTCATTTCTAGGCCTGTCATAACCTTGGTAGGATGCCCTATCCCTTTAATGCCTCATTGCGAAGTCATCAAGCCCTGCCCACCCACCAGGCCACATTCCTTTCCCTGTCCCAGAGTAGACACCTGGGTACCCAGAAATCACTGTCCTGGACTTGAGGTCAACCCCTTCCCACACAGATTACTAGTTCTTGGAGTGGCCTCCATACAACAACCCTTTTTTGCTCTGCATGTGATAGGGATGCCTGTGCATCAGGTTGACTGACCTTGTCAGAATTGAATCTCCAGGTTGCAGGCATCACCCACTAGGATCACCACTTACATGCCTAGGCCTTCCCAAAAGAAAGGAATTTCATGATAGGAGAGGACTCTGATCATGGATACCTAGAAATGTGCACCAATGGCAGTTATTTATGGAGCTACAGCTTGAAACTCTTTTGGGCCACATCTCCAAACCCCCAACTCAGAAGATGGTGCCTAGATCTACACTCTTTCAAGGGCCCTTGGAAGCTAGCAGTATGCCCCTTAGAGTACCCACCTCCCCCCTTGCCCATATCCAGCTTTATATAGATTTTAGATTAATCAACATGTCATCAACATGACCTCAAACAAAGGGTAGAAATATTCAGCATGAACACTAAGAAGGAGCTCTTCCTTTTGAAAAGTGAGGAATTCAGGTGCTTTAAGAAAATAAATGAACATATGATAACAAAATATTAAAACATCCTATTCATTAAGAGATTACTCTGCTTTAGATACTGTGCCAATTCCTGTATATATATTAATTCACTGAAACCTTACATTAACCCTATGGGGTAGATATGATTGCTATTTTCTTCATTTTATAGATGCAGAAACTGAAACTCACAGAGAATTGGTGATATGTCCAAATAGCAGGGCCAGTTAAAGGAAGAACCAGTATTCATGGCCCTAAGGACGAGGTTCTTCCTAACAGTGCCTGCCAAAATGCCTTCTTGCTGCCAGAAACAGGATGAATAACTTCAAAAAGCAAAAGAAGCAAATATCACTAATCTGTATCCAAAGGAAATATAATATAGGACAGCCTTAGAGTTGAAGTTCCATTGCTTTTAACTTACCATTAGCTTGACCTTGATTTGACCAAGTTATATAATTAAATCTTGTTGAGTCTCAGATCGCTTATCTATCAAATGGGAACGATAAATTCTGTCTCCTTAGGCTGGCATGAAAATCAAATTAAATGAAGAACATGTGTGACTCTACAGATGGTCCTCAACTTATGATGGTTTTATGTATCATTTTTATTTGTTTATATGGTTCCAGGGATTGAACCTAGGGACACTTAAACACTGAGCCATATCTCTAGCCCTTTTTATTCTCTGAGGCAGGGTTTGGCTAAGTAGCTTAGGGCCTCTCTAAGTTGCTGAGACTGGCTTTGAACTTTCAATCCTCCTGCCTCATCCTCCCAAGCCACTGGGATTACAGGCATGCGCCATTGCACCCAATGATTTTTTTTTTTTACTTTACGATGGCATGAACATAATCGACATTAAGTAGAGGCCACACTTTGAATTTTTATCTTTTCTTAGGGAAGAAATATGTGGTAGGATACTCTCTTGATGCTGGGCATTGGCAGTGAGCCCAGCTCCCATGAGCCATATGACCTTGACAGGAATTGACCAATACTCTACAGTACAGAGCTGAGCCAGTAGAGAGCTAAGCCACAATGGTCAGTAGACTAGGTGTATTAAGTGCATTTTTGACTTACACATTTTCAGTTTATGGTCGGGTTATTATAACTCCATCATAAGTCAAGAAGCATATGTGCAGATACTTTGAACACACAAATGAAAAGAATGATTTTAGGGCTTGGTGTCTGTGACTCATTGCAGTGGCTTCTGACAAAGGTCAGGAGTGAGGGTGCTAAATATCAAGCAAGATCTTTACTTTGTCCCCCAAACAGCTGCTCTATATGCATAGCATGTACAAAGTGAACTAATATTTTCTACAATAGGATCTTTTTTATTTTTGGTGCTTGGGATTAAACTCAGGGCTGTGTACATGGTAGGCAAGCACTCTACCACTAAGCTACATCCCCAGCTCTAGGATCTTAAATCACAGAAATCCAAGCCCAAATTATGACTCTGTCTTCTCCCAGCCTCACCCCAGACTCTCTCAATCCAGGCTTCAGCTATCCGTTAAACCTTCGTGGGTTTTGGCATACTTGAATTATTTTCAGTTATGACATTTCAAGGTAATCCTTATTGTTTCCTGAATCTCAAAACAAAACAAAAGGTACTCTGTAATCTTTAATTCCATTTTTGACACTGCATTGTACTTTTGGAGGGAGAAACAGTTAAGAAGTATAAAAAAAAATAATCGATCCACTTATACATTTAACAAAGGTTAGGAATCCAGTGCCACAGGCTGTACTATATTAATCAGTGATCACCAAGCACTCAGGAAGTACGGGGTGGTGTGTGGAGAACAGTAGGGATGGAGACGAAGCCATCTGCAGCAGAGCCAGGTGGACTTGTCACACCACCTCTATCAGAGAAAGGCTGACACGATGGTAGATCATTACATCTCCCTTAGAGGTAAGCCCAGGAGCTGTGGGGCAAGAATTGGCCCTTATGACCCCTGGGGAACCTCAATACCATTTCTAGGGTAGCCAGATGGAAGTTTTTAAGAGGAACCAGAAAAGTGATAAAAACCCAAATAAGAATGTTGTCACCAAAGCAAAGGGAGAAGCGATTGGAGGACAGAGCCAACACTAACACGTGGCTCAGAGGTGTCAAGTCAGAAAGGGTCTGAAAAGTCTAGAATTTCTTGGGATTTGGAAATCAGAAAGTTAGGGCTTGGGGTGTAGCTCAGTGGATAAGTGTGCAGTTGAGCATGGGTGAGGCCCTGGGTTTGATCCCCAGCGCCAGGAAAACCAAACTGCAACAGAGAAGGTTACTTGGGGTCATCGGCAATATCAATGCAGTTGGGGCTGGAAAGACAGAGGCTCTCTAGAGCCAGGCTGAGCAGAAGTACTAAGGGGGGGACAAAGAATGAATGGGACAGGGGCTGGGGTTGTGGCTCAGTGGTAGAGCGCTTGCCTCGCACGTGCGAGGCCCTGGGTTCAAGCCTCAGCACCACATAAAAATAAATAAACAAAATAAAGATATTGTGTCCATGTATAACTAAAAAAATATATTTTTAAAAAATAAGAAAAGAAAAGAATGAATGGGACAGGATCGAAAGACATCCAGGGGGTAGGAGTTACCCGAGCAGGAAGAGGGTCTTCTCTTCCTGGAGACAAGCTGGATGCCGGGTTGGTGGGGTGCACAGTCATTCATAGGGGGAAGACAGGAAGCAGAGGGAAACTCCTGCCTGGTGGCGTCTGGGTTTTAGCTCATAAGTAGGATGGAAAGCCATCTCTTGGGAGTGGGTGGGGAAGCGATAACCAGGGAGCTTTGTGGGAAGCAGTGAGGACTGGAAAGGCCACTGAGAGGAATAAAAGAGGGAGCTGCCAATGGAGAGGGAGAATTCCGGGCAGCCCCAAGGGCTGGTGCATTTGAGGCAGAACCAGGGCTGTGGGAAGCCCAAGGAGAGGGTGGACAGGAGGGAAGATGGCAAAACCAGACTTTGTGCTCATTCAGAGAAGACCAGGTGGCCACAGGGCAATAATTCTGAGGGTGACAAGGTCCTGTGTGCCACAGAAGTAGTTTCTAAAGTTACCCAAAAAGAAAGTTTTCAGAAGCTTTATATACCCTCAGATTGATGCTCATGTGAGTAATTCCTGCCACAAAGGAGCCATGAGCAATGGATTATTCACTTTGCTGGTTAGCATGTGAGATCCGAGGTTTGTTTTTTTTTAATATTTATTTATTTATTTTTTAGGTGTAGATGGACAAAACACAATACCTTTATTTTTATGTGGTGCTGAGGATCGAACCCGGGTCCCGCCCGTGCTACGCGAGCACTCTACTGCTGAGCCACAGTTCCAGCCTGAGATCCATGGTTATTAAATATAACTGTCTCAAAGTTCTGTCGTTCCAAGGTCCATTGAGGAACAATGGCTTCTAACTGATGTGGAGCAGGGTCAGAGTAGAATTTCTAGGGAGAAAAACTGACCTGTCCTCCCTTTCCCTCCTGACTGTGTGCCTGCCTCTCAGGGTCCTTCCCAACGCTCAGTAGGGAGAAGGAATCCACCGTCAGTCTTCAATGCCCCACCCTTCCTCTAGCACCTCAGCATGGCTACCCCATGGTGGTTTTGGTCTGCCTTTATTATCTTTTTGCTATACTGAAGACTGAACTCAGGGGTGTTCTACCACTGAGCTACACCCCAGCCCTTTTTATTTGTTTTGTTTTGTTTGTTTGTTTGTTTGTTTTAATTTGGAGATAGGGTCTCACTAAATTGCTGAGGATCTTGCCAGTTTGCCCAGGCTGGCCTCAAATTTGCCATCCCCCTACCTCAGACTGAGTTGCTGAGATGGCAGGCATGTGCCATTGCACCTGGCTCTTATATGGATCTTAAATGTCCCCCAGAGGCCCACGTGACAAAGGCTTAGTCCCCACATTGGTGCTGTGGGTGTAGGCAGAAATTTTAAGGGATGGGGCCTGGGGGGTGGTCTTCTGGTCACTTGGTGTATGGGACCCCAGCTCCTCCTTCTCCCTCTCTCTTTCAAGAAGTACGGGGTGGTTGTGGAGAACAGTAGGGATAGAGATGAAGCCATCTGTAGCAGGGCCAGGTGGACTTGTCACACCACCTCTATCAGAGAAAGGCTGACAAGTTGATAGGTCATTAGTCTCCCTCAGAGGTAAGCCCAGCAGCTGTGGGGCAAGAATAGGCCCTTTTAACCCCTGGGGAACCTCAATGCCATACTATCAATATGATCAGGTGGGCAGTTTGCTCCACCATGTGTTCTAAGATGTATTTCCTCACCGCAGGCCCAAAGCAACAGGGTCGATCATCCAAAATGGTGAACCAAAAGGAACCTTTTCTCTGAAGGTTGATTCGTCTCAGGTATGTGTTACAGTAACGGAAAGCTGACCATTTATACCCACTAGCCTTGCTGCCCTCCAACCACAAGGCCTTCTGCTCATAACCACCATCCTCCTGCCTCTACTCCAGCATGGGAAATCCGATCTTGAGTTTGCCCTGAATCACCCTGGAGCACAGTTCTAACTCCAGGGATGGAGGGGTCAGCATCACAACCCACAGGTACTGGCTTCCACCCTGCAGTGGCTAAACCCCATCTGCACACATCACAGCTTAAGTTACAGAGGTGGAAGGCTCCATTGGCCACTTGAAGTCACATACACACACACCTAAACACAGACTGGGACATTGTTTGGTTGTTTTAAACCTTGAAATGTTGATTGATACCTCATGATATAGAGTAGCCAGAAGTGGGAAATATTTGCTCCCTACCAGGTTGTTAAACAGAATCGTGAATGGAAATGATGGACTCAATTAACCTTTGCCATTTCCACGCAGATACTCGGCATCTGTTCCATTCAGAAGACAAGGATGATCATTCAGGTGAGAGCTTAAGCCCAGAAAATATTTAAGTCTGTTTTGGCCAGGGTTACCTATAAAGGGATTGAGACAAACAGGGGCTCTTTACCACTGAGCCATAATCTCTTTTCTTTTTTTATGTTTTATTTTGAGACAGGATCTCATTAAGCTTCCGAGGGTCTTGTTAAATTGCTGAGGCTGGCCTCAAACTTGTGGTCCTCCTGCTTCAGCCTCCCAAATTGCTAGTATTACTGGTGTATACCACCTGGTCTGGTTATGATATTCTTTTTAAGGAAGCATTAAGCTAGTAGCTGTGGGCCCATCTTGACCTGGGTTGTAGGCCTGCTTCTATCATTTCTAGTCATGTGACCTTGGAGAAGTTATTTAATCTCCCTGACCCCCAACTTCCTCATCTACAAATTGAAGGTGTTCACATTATATATTATTATAAAGATTAATTGTTTGCAGGGAGTGATGACACATTCCTATAATCCCAGTGACTCAGGAGGCTGAGGCAAGAGGATGGTAAATTCAAGGCCAGCCTCAGCAATTTAGCAAGACCGTGACTCAAAATAAAAAAAAAATAATAAATGGTTGGGGATGTAGCTCAGTGGTAAAGCACCCTGAGTTCAATCCCCAGTATGGCCAAAAAAAAAAAAATTTAATGTATGTAAAACACACAATATCTTTACATAATTGGTGCCCAATTTAATGGTTGCTATTGTTTTTTACTCTAGAGAAAATTACTAAGCACAGAATGTGATGCATGTAAGAACTCAATGGGGTGATGTGCTTAAGTCTCAAAAAAATAGAAGTGAAAGATGTCCCATGGAAGAAACCAAAAAACACTTCTAATATTTGAAACAACCAAAAGCCTCTTGTCTTACAGTGACTGTAGATCTTGGGGTTTCCAGGATTTCACCCTGGAAATAATCTCTCTCATTGTTCTGGTATACAAACTTATATTTGAGAGAGTCACCCTGATCTTGGACCAGAAAACAGCATTATAGGTCTATCCATCAAAAAGCCCATCAGTGGATGAATGGAAAAAGCAAGTGCAGTATATAGACACAGTGGAGGAAAAAGCAAGTGCAGTATATAGACACAGTGGAGTATTATTCAACCATAAAGAAGAACAAAGTCATGTCATTTGGAGGAAAAAGGATAGACCTGGAGTTTGTCATGTTAAGTTAAATAAGCAAAAGTTTAAAAGGCAAGTATCACATATTTTCTCTCATCTGTAGAATCTAGAAAGAGAAAGAAGTATGATGTGAAAGCAGAAGGGAGACTACTAGGAAAGGGGAACAGGACAGGGTGGAGCGGATCTGGAGGGTGGACACAACCAAAGTCTGTTACATGCATCTGTGAAATTGTCACAATGAAACCCACTATTGGGTACAGTTAATATGCACAACTAATTATAATTTTTATGTTTAAAAAAGAAGAAGGAGTGGGGTGTGGTGGTGCATGCCTGCAATCCCAGTGGTTTGGGAGCCTGAGGCAAGAGGATCCCAAGTTCAAAGACAGCCTCAGCAACTTAGCAGAGACCCTGTTTTAAAATAAAGAAAGGACTGAAGATGGCTCCTTGGTAAAGAACCCCTGGATTCCATCCCTAGTCCAAAGAGGAGGAGGAGAAGGAGGGCAAACAGCACTGGGAAAACAACTCACCCCTGGCAGATCAGAGACCCACACCTCCTTCCCAGGAGGCTCTTCCTCAACACCTCACCTGAGAGGGCAGCTTGGTTTTCACAGGTGAACTCAAGAAGCATGCGCTGGAGACACCATAAATATCCCATTGTGCCAAGGCAGAGGAGGAAGGGGGGGGGGGCAGGTGGAGGACTCCACCCCCACCTCCAACCCCCCAGCAACCGCCTCTCCTGCTGCGCCTCTGCGATCCACCACAGCAGGAAATGGTTTGGGTTTTTCTGTTATGAATGCAATAGAAGCTCATTTTAGAATATTAAACGATAAAAAATATAGAAACACAGAAGGAAGAAAACACCCATTTTCTTCCAGCCTTCTAACAATTATCAAAACATGATGTTTCCCTTTGTTCTTTTACATAACTGTTTTTTTTTAACCATATACAATCTTGTATTCTCTCTATAAAACTTAACATTATAGCATATGAACAGTCATATCGCATGAGGCAAAGAAGGGTTTGACTTGGAGTCAGAAGAGCTGATCATTAATTCCATCTCTGCCACTTGCTGTATGTCTCACCTTTCCTGAGTCTCAGGTTTACCTGTAACGAAGAGGAGAGAAACATCCATTCTCGGCCACTAGTTTTCTCTGTGGTCCTCTAGACAATAAGCTCCGTGACTGATCCTCTGTTAAATCCATACAGTCTGGCTCAGTGGATTAGAGACGGCCATTCTCTCCATCCACAGGTACAACCTATTTCTCCATTCTCTGGAATCTTGGACTGGGCTTGTGTGATAGCCAGTCTCCAAAATGGTCTCCCATTGATCCTCACTTATTGGTCATTCCTGCCCTGTTTCATAGTCTCCTCTCACCACGGACCAAGGTTGGTTTGTGTGACAAACAGAGAATGGCAGAGGAGACAGTGTATGATGTTTCAGGCTAGCTCATACAGGGCATTCAGGCTTCTTTGTCTCACATCACTCCATCTGGGAAAAGCAGCCGCCATGTTGTGAAGACACTCCAGCAAACTGTGGAGAGGTTTATGTGCAGAAGAGCTGAGGCCTCCTGCCTATAGCCTGCACCAATTAGCCAACTGTATGAGTGAGCCATCTTGGAAATGGGTTCTGTGGTCCTGTAAGTCAAGCCTTCAGATGGGTGCAGCTCTGGCTGACATTTTAACTGCATCTTCTGAGAGTCCCCACACCAGAAATGGTCAGAAAACCTGTTCTGTACTCCCTCATGCACAGAAATGGGAGAGGTAAATGATTATTGTCATCTTAAACCACTAACTCTTGGGATTATTTGTTATGCAACATACTTAATGAATACACCCTATGATTGGCTTTGACCAATAAAATGAAGTAGAAATGATATTCTGGGACTTCCAAGCCCAAGCCTCAAGAGGACTGAAGCTTTTGCTTCCTGGCTCTTACAGCTTAGCCACCATGCTGTTAAAAGCTCAAGCCATCCTGCCAAGTGTGGCAGCACATACCTGTAATCCTAGTGACTCTGGAGGCTGAGACAGGAGGATCACTAGTTCGAAGCCAGCCTCAGCAACTGTGAGGCACTAAGTAACTCAGTGAGACCCCGTCTCAGAATATAATACAAAATAGGGCTGGGGATGTGACTCAGTGGCCAAGTGCCTCTTAGTTCAATCCCCTGTACCCCCCCACAAAAAACTATGTACTATTCTGCATAATTAATCTCCTTCAATGCTAGGCTTAATTCACAATTATACCATGAATATTAATCCATACTTAATATATTGCAGAGCTTTATTGAGTTAACAAATATTTAAGATGTTTTCTTGTCTATGGAAAGTACATTATATTAACACTTCTCTTTTGGTTTAAATTGAACAAGGAATAGTGAACTAGAGTAAAGGTGTTCTTTGGGGACTTTTTCACTTATATTATTCTAAATTATTAAAATTATTAAATACCTACTTCTGACTTCTTTTATGAAAACTTTTCAAGAAAACTTTCATTCTGTATATCCTCACCCTACTCATTTAAACTTGTTTTCTCTTGTGGTTTTTGAATGTTACTGAAATAATAAAGTAGTTCTGGAACAGGAAAAAAAAAAATCTCAAGCCACATAGAGAAGTCACAAGGAAAAGACCCGAGGCACCCCAGGTGGAATCCCCAGCTCGCCTCCCAGCCAACAGCTCAAATACCCACCCGGGTGGGCGAGCCACTGTGGAGGCCCAGCTGAGCCATGCCCTAGACACTTGCAGTGGTAGCTAGCATGCCAGGGTGTGGAACACACAGCCCAACTCCTTCAATCCAGAAATGCGGGAGATACTCTAATGGCTGTTGTGTGGAGCCTGTGAGTTGGGGGTGATGTTTTATGCAGCAATGTTTTAACCCTAACATTGGGCGAGCCCCTGGCATGTAATTACCTCTTGAGAAATATCTGGGGAGTAAATGAATGGCGCTTGATGGGGCTCAGCTTCCTCTTCTATAAAAGTGCAGAGGTTGGGCCAACTCATGCCTTCCGTTCTGTGTGTCTCCCTTTCCCTGCTGGGCTGTGTGTGCCCACCTGGCTTGCCAGGGCTCTCACTTTATTCTTGCAGGAAGACTACAGGGTCTGTGGCATCTCTGTCCACCCCTCCCTGCCCCCCACCCCAGCTGGTTCTTCCTTCCATGCTCAAATACCCCAGGCACCTGCCTCCTCGTGAAACGGTCCTGGTGATTTCTATCATGGATCTGTGTAGCTCGTCAGGAAGAGAGCAGCAGAGGACCTCCACCTTACAGGTGGTCCCTGCTCCATTCATTAGAGGAAATTGGGTCCCCAGGACAGATCAATTGCAAGCTACATTTGCCATTTGGCCTTCCTCTGGCCAATCCTGTAGCTGAATACTGGTTGGAAAATGACTGACCTCTTTCCCAGAGTCCAGGACCTGGGCTGTTTCCTGACACAGAGAGGAGGTCTCTGCTTTGTGAAGGAATGCTCAGCCTCTGGTTTATTAGGTCCCTTTATTTGCCACAGAGGCTACACAGTTACTTTCATTAGCAGGCCTCTAGTCACTAGAGGTAGGGGAGATCTCTATCATTCCCATCAAAACAGAAATAAATAAAAAGGAAAGGAGACGTCAAGTAGCTAGCCTAAGGTCACAAAGCAAACCCCAGCTTACTGGTGGAACTGGAATTGCCTCCCTTCTATTTCCAACCCCTCACCCCACCCTCCTACACCTATTTTGCCTCCTAAGTCACACTGAGCAATCCTCGTGTGACCCACTTAAATCATTATTGAGAGCAATTGGTCCTTCCTGATTACAAGTCATCCCCAAACCATCATCATTATTATAATTGGTAAAGCCTCCCTCTCTAGGCTATGAAGGTACCTGTCCCAGACTTAAGAAATCACTCAATTTCTGGAGGTTGGGAGGAACTAGATGTCATTCGTCAATCCAGGCAGGAAATTCTGATTAAGCACATGATGGGCCCTACAAGCCCTGCCAGGTGCTGGAGAAACAGCAGGTTGCAAACCCGGGCTCTGCCACCAGGAGCTTGAGTCTAGCAGGAAATGCCAAAGTCCTTCCTCTGCTTTTGTGCCAATTATGATGGTAACTGTCATAGATCCCCAGTCTAGCTCATGGTGTAGTTTTCATACTATAAAACAAAGGAGAAAAATCCCAGCCTCCACCCTATGCCCCAGACTGATCCAAGGGCCTGCTTGGTCTCATCTCTCGAAGGCCAATAGTCACCTCCAGCTAACATGTCTCAAGCAGAGCTCGGCCCCTGCCTCCCCATCTTGTCAATGGCACCTCTACACATTTGCTCACATCAAGGTGAGTTGCCCCTTCTAGGTCACATCCAACCGGTAAGTGAGTCCCATACTGGGCACCTCCAAACCTGTTTCCTTCTGTCTCCATGGTCACCATCATCTCTCACATGGCCTGTGTTTACTCAATGATTCCTCTTTAAATTGATAATTCCAAACTTTAAATGGACACTGCACCTGCCCAGCAAGCCTATACTTGCTAAGTAAGTTCGTGTCCCCACTCTCTGAGAAAAATGGTGGGTGCTCTTTATGCAGAACCCAGCATCTTCCCTCCCACCTGATGCTCTTGCCTCCCTTTTTCCTGGAAGTGGGGCCCAGAACCCCCCGCCTCCCACATACACTTGTGCTTGCACGCACACACGTCCTCAGCACAAGTCCATACACCTGTGGCCTCTGGACACAACCTCTCTCTTTTCTGTCCTTGATACTAGGGAAGGCCTGGCCCCTCTGACTCCCTGAGAGCCACCTACTGTAGCCACCGCCCTCTTTATCCTGCACACACAGCTTGTTCCTGTTCACTGGCTCACTCCCATTAACATATACTCAACTCTCTTCCCCTGAGAAATTACCTCCTCCTCCTGCTGCCCCATTCTACTGTCCTCGACAGCAAAAGCTCGAAAGAGCCTTCTTCCTGTCCTCTCCAACCTGTTCCAAAGTGGCTTCAGCCAACATCAACACCCTGAACCTGATGCTCTGTCAGATCACGGTGCTCTCTACAGTGCCACACCTCTCAGTCTGTCTTCCTTGATCCTTTCTCAATCCTTTTACAAACACTTGTTCAATAAGAGCCTTGTGGAAGGCGACTGTATTGGTCTGAGCTCCTGCACTGGGCCCCAGCAGACCAGACCCGACCAAAATGGAGTCACTCAGTTAAATGCCACATGATGAAACTGAGAATTTAGGGAAGCTGGTAGATGCCAAGAGAGACCAGTTTTTCTTGCAAACTGGACATTCTGGTCCATCAGAGCCAGCCTAATAAGGAAGTTACAGAAAAAGTAACCTGAAATAACCTGATGTTAACCAATCTTTTTTTTTCCCCATTGTTCTATTTCCTTGTTCTCACCTTACAAAATCTACTATTCAGCTATTGCCCAGGCAACTCTCAATCTATCCATGAAGTGCAAGTAAAAGCCTGTTAAATCTTTAAATTTGCTGTAATTTTGTCTTTCGACTCATCTATTGGCCAAGTCTCAACTCATCCAAGCCTCGTCATCTTGGCCTGGCCTCTGGGATTCTCTCTAGGTGGTGGTGGACAGAGTCCCAGGTCATATATTTCTGGTGGTCTGTTTCATATGCTGCAGATCCAACCTGATCCTCTGGTCCCAGGAAGTATGAGTGGGAACATGAGCAGGACAGGCCATAGGATGTCCACCATAGTCACCAATGTGCCCACGAACCTGTTTTCTTCATCTTGTACACAGGAACAGAGATGGAAAAGGAAAAAAAATTGAAAACAGGGAGTTAGAGGATTTCTGGTGTTTTTCTCCTCTCAGTGACCACGATTACTGCTCTAATGGTGTTTGAGCAACTGAGAAAAGTTAGGTGCCAAAGAAATAAGATTCCTGATAAGAGGATTTGGTGCTCACCGGCAGGGAGCTTGCCTTTGGGTGAAGAGCAGGGAGGAGACTCATGGAAACGACCTGCTCACCATTGCCCTGAAGGACGGGACCGCCCAAGGCCTAGCTGGGTTTGGATCTCATTTCAAGAACTCGGCTACAGAATTCATGTATCTGCTTATAATTCTGTTAATCTCTGTGCTGACAAAGACGGCCCCAGGGAACAACTTGAAGCCCCTCGGCCTTTCCTCCCTTTCTGGAGATCCCGCCACACAGAATCCCCACCTTTTCATCATTTACCCACCTCCTGCTTCTTAGACCCTCTCACCTCCGCCAGAATCTGGGATTTATGTTCTCCTTTCTCCAAAGACAAAAATCAAGCTCGTTACCCTAGCAACCACTTTCTTTGGCCCTGGCTTATAAATTGTGAGTCTCCTAGGTCCCTCTGGTCCTCTCTTGCCCACTGTGTATCTGCTTGGTGGCTCTATTGATCTCTCCCCCTGGACTACAGCCTCCTGGAGGGCAGGACCAGGCTCCCTCCTTCCCCTAGACCAGGCCATCACAGGCCCTCAATAAACACTGTTGAAGGAATGATGTCCACCTGGAAATGGCAAAGGCCTTTCTCTGGGCCTGTTGGGCTCTTGCTATGTAGATAATAACGAAACCTGGCACCAAATTAAATGGACACACTAGTCAGAGAGTTAAGTCATGGTAATGACCAATGAAACAGTGGTAATAATCATATCCACCTCATGGTAGGAGCACTGTCATTTGGGGATAAGGAAAAATATACACAAACCAACAACCAGCTTGCCTGGTTCCCAGTAAGCCCTCAATCTGTACTCATTGTAATGTAGACCTGTTTATGAAGAATGCATAGTAATGCTGAAAATTATTGTAATGTCAAGTTTTCAAATGATAATTATACATACCATACAACAACCAGTAAAGAAAATAAAATGTTTATCATTGAGTGGTGATTTCCTATCATCTCCCTTTCCCCTCACTCTGCTATCATAAAAGGTGTGAGAGCTTATTGCAGAAAATCTGGGGGGAAAAAAAAAATCTGAGGTTGGATCATTTAGGAAAGGGGCAATTTTGAGATTTTTCTTTTTTTAAGCCTAGAATGCCGACCACGCCCTCCTTGGTATTTGCTACCAAGCCCATTAGCGCTACCGTGTGGTCAAACTGAGCAACTGTTCTTGAACAAAAACAAAACCAAACCAACCAGTGAAGAATTAAACTGATGATGAAATAACTCTGCGAGTAGTATTAATGTCACATAGGGCCACCAGCCCTGGGGCTTCAAACCCCAAATCCATCTCAGTCTATGGCATCAGCGGGTATCCCAAGGGCCTCATGTAATTGTGGTCAGGTGAGGAATATGGCTCCAATATGTCATATTGATACTGAGGAAAAGCCTAAACACACTCTCCAGCTTCATTTGCTCTGAGTTGATGTAAAGATCACTCATTTCAGAGGTCACACAGCTGGGCAATACATCATTAGTCTCCCTCTTCACTTGGGCCAGCAGATGCCCCATGGGTGATTGGAACAAGAGGAAAAAGCTCAACATCTCTGCCTTCAGACGGTCTGTCTCCTTTGCTGCCCTAACCTTTGACTCACATGCTACTCAGCTCTGTGTGTGGGCATGTGGATTGTTTGAAAATGTATTATATAGAACTATAATCCCAGGTTAACCTGACCTAGGCTTGCCTCTCCCCTCCCACTTCTAGGCTAAAGATACCTACCAGCCGCCATGACTGGAAACGCCAGACCATGAGAGGAAGGAAAAGAGGTGGCACCCCAGTTCCTGGAAGATCTCTGCCCATTCCCAGAAAAGATGTGAACATTCCTCCCCTTTATTAACCTGTCTCTCTCCTTCGTAATTCCTATCTCCATCTGTGATCCTTCAACTTCCTGGAGTTGGGAGGTTGATGTGGGAGCATGGACTCCCACCTCTCCCCCCCATTGGTTTCTCTCTGGGTTGAGCTTCCAGACCTGGGTTTGGTATCAACATGAATGACTAGTCCATGACACATTCTCCATGCCTGGAGCCCACCCTCCTCAGAGCTGTTCTCTTTTTGGTGTGAGTCCTTCTGGAAACTTGTCTCGTTCCGTTCAACCCTCAGACAGGACCTGCTCCAGTGTTTACCCCCAGTGCAGAGAAACCCCGATGCCTGTCCACTGGAAAGTCACCTGGGACAGGGCGGAGTCCGAGAGGAGCCCACACCTGGGTCCCCCTGGGTAACTGCACCCACATGGGAATCCTTCCCAAGTCACACTTGTCCTGTAAGGAGCCTAAACAGGGTCCTGTTAAAGTCACTCAGCTTTGCCAGGCTGAGGCTTCTACTAGGAAGTGGCAGGCGTAACCCGAGGCTACCAGGGGCTGGGCCTGAGTGACATGCACAGAACCCTTTAGGGACCGCAGACATGATGAGCTTCCTCGCTTGGACCCAGAAATTCTGCCGCAGGTGGCACGGGCCTGACCAAGGAATCTGAGAATGACAAAAGCCTGCTGGATTTGGGGGCCTGGGAGTCCCTAGGTGACATCCTTTCCAGAATTGCCAGTCTCTGTCCCCTTCCTGATGAGTCTGGAAAACTTCCTCCTGAGTGTGGCATTGTTTCAAATACATTTAAGAGTGACATATGTGTCATCGAAGCAGGGCTCTGGAGGCAGCCAGTGGATTTCCTCCTGGCCCTGCCCCTTGACCCCGAGAAGCCTCACTTTCTTCCTCTGTAGAATGAAGATAATATTAGTATCGACCTCACAGGGTTACTGTGAGGACTATTTGGTATAATTATCAATTTACATTTATAATTACATTTAATCATAATTATTTAATATTTGTGAAACTCAAAGCCCTTAAAGCTGTGTCCAACGTAGAGGGACTATGATTCGTAGCAATTATTTTAACTATTATTAAATTCATATAGGTGCCTTTAAATAATTTATTTTTTGTTTTTTATTTTTTTCTGGGGGTGTGGATAGAACCCAGGACTTTGGGTACGCTAGCAAGCACTCTACCACGAGTGACATGGTAAATAATTTTTAAAGGGTACAACCAGGTTATGATTTGAGATGTTTGTGCCCCTCCAAAATTCATCTTGAAACTTAATCCTCAATGCAGAAGTATAAAGAGGTCGACCTTTAGGAGGCTCCACCTCATAAGTAGGAAGTGTGTCCTTATAAAAGGGATTGAGGTAAAAATTTGTTCCCAAGATGTAGGCTCTCTATTCACTTCAATGATTGTTTCTTTTGCTGAGAAGCTTTTTAGTTTGAATTCATCCCATTTATTCTTGATTTTATTCTTGTGCTATAAGTGTCTTATTAAGGAAGTTGGGGCCTAATCCAACATGATGGAGATTTGGGCCCACTTTTTCTTCTAATAGGTGCAGTGTCTCTGGTTTAATTCCTAGGTGCTTGATTTTTACCACACACACATCAGATAGAGCACTAATCTCTAGGATATATAAAGAACTCAAAACTCTCAACACCAAAAAAACAAAACAAAACAAAAACAAATAGCACAATCAATAAATGGGCCAAGGAACTAAAGAGACACTTCTCAGAAGATGATATACAATCAACCAACAAATATATGAAAAAATGCTCAACATCTCTAGCATAAAGAAATGCAAATCAAAACTACTCTAAGATTTCATCTCACTCCAGTCAGAATGGCAGCTATTAAGAATACAAACAACAATAAGTGTTGGGGAGGATGTGGGAGAAAAGGCACACTCACACATTGCTGGTGGTACTGCAAATTGGTGCAGCCAATATGGAAAGCAGCATGGAGATTCCTTGGAAAACTGGGAATGGAACCAGCATGTGACCCAAGTATCCCACTCCTTGGTCTATACTCCTTGGATTTAAAAAGAGCGTACTACAGGGACATGCCATATCAATGTTCATAGCAGCACAATTCACAATAGCTAAACTGTGGAGCTAACCTAGATGCCCTTCCGTTGATGAATGGATAAAGAGAATGTGGTATATATACACAACGGAATATTATTAAGTATTAAAAGAGAATAAAATTATGGCATTTGCAGGTGAACAGATGGAGTTGGAAAATATAATGCTAAGTGAAGTTAGCCAATCCCAAAAAACCAAATACTGAATGTTTTCTCTGATAAAAGGATGCTGATTCTTAATGGGGTTGGGGGTAGGGAGCACGGGAGGATTAGATGAACTCTAGATAGAGCAAAGGGGAAGGAGGGGAAGGGAGGAGGCACGGGGGTAGGAAAGATGGTGGAATGAATGGACATCATTACCCTAAGTACATGTATGAAGACACTAATGGTGTGATTCTATTTTGTGTACAACCAGAGACATGAAAAATTGTTCTCTATGTGCATAATATGAATTGTAATGCATTCTGCTGTCATACATAACAAAAGAGAATAAAACTAATAATAATAATAATAAAAAGGGATTGAGGGAACTCGTGTGTCTCTTTTACTGCTGAGTCATGTGAGGGCATAGCATTTTTCCTCTCCAGAGGATGAGCCCTCATCAGACATCAAGTCAGCTAGCATCTTGATTTTGGACTTCCTAGACTTCCCAGAAATAAATTTCAACTATTTATAACCCATCCAATCTAAGTTATATTGTTATAACAGCAGGAAGAGACTAAGACAACCCTTAAATCTTAAAAAACAACTTATGGGTTACAATTAAAATACATGGTTTTAGCTGGGCCTGGTGGCAAATGCCTGTAATTCCAGTGGCTCTGGAGGCTGAGGCAGGAGGATCATAAGTTCAAAGCCAGCTCCAGCAAAAGTGCTAAGCAACTCAGTGAGACCCTGTCTTTAAAGAAAAAATACAAAAAAGGGCTGGGTATGTGGTTCAGTGGTTAAGCGCCCCTGGATTCACTCCCCAGTACCAAAGCAAACAAACAACAACAACAAAATATGGTTCAAACCTTCCCCCTAGTGTCCCTCCAGAGTGAATCCAGGAGGAATACCAATGTCATGGCTAAGCTGTACCATATTCAGAAATGATAGTCTCTGGGAAAGAATGAGTAGCAAATACTCAAGGGAGATTCAGGAACAGGCAAGGCCAATGGTAGTGACAAGGTCTGAAGGCTTTGGGACCCATATGTGATGACATAGAGGGGGGTTCCTGCAGTGAGGGCTGCTGTGATACTCAAATGATTCTGGTGGCCCAGGTACCAAATTGGTCACTGGCCCTAGCATTGCCGGCTCTATCCATGATGGGTCTGTTGATACAAATCATCGTCTGAATATTTTGTTTTTTTGGTTGAAACCAATTAAGTGCAAATGAATTCATTAGACTGCAGCTCTATGAGGGTGGGAACTTTGTCTTTTTCACTACTGAACCCTCAGCCCCAAGAATTACACCTCGCAGTTATGTGCTCCTAAATGTGAATTGAATGATTAAACAAGTAAATGAATGAATGACTAAAACTAGTCTCTTGGGTTATTCTTCCAACTCTTGAAGTCTTGAGGAATGAAGTAATCTGATAAAGAAGTTGTGGTTGGATATGGAATGAAGTCTCACATGTTCGCAGGTGGGGCTTTGGGGAAGGGATTGATTGTGAGAGCTTCAGTCTCATCAGTGGATCAATCCATTGGTGTTTGAATGAACTACTGGGACATACTTGGAGGAAATAGGTCACTGAGGGTGCACCCTAGAAGGGTTCATCTTCTCTCAACTTCTCTCTCTCTTGGCTTTCTTGCTGCCACGAATTGAGCAGATTTTTTTCTACCACTACCTTCTGCCATGATGTTCTGCCTGACCACAGGTCCAGAGAAATGGAATAGGCTGACCAGGGACTCAAACTTCTGAAACCATGAGTCAAAAATCAACCTTTCTTCTTATAAGTTGTTCTTATTGGGTATTTTGGTTATAGCAATGAAAAGCTGACTAATACAGAAGTTTATATGGAAGCCCTCTCCTCACCCTGCACCCTGCATCAAGGAGCACTGAGCCTTGTGGGGGACAAAGACACCTGGGCTTCCCAGTATTTGCTGAGAGTCAGAGCATAGAGGCCCCGCTGCTCCCTGGGTCCAACTACTCCATCTCTGCTCTCTCATTTTATATAATCCTCTGGCACATCCAAGTAAGTTCCTACTTTGTTAAGTGGACTCAAGGTCAGGTCAAGGTCAGGTGGAGGAGTGGCTTCTGTTTGAAGCTTCATCAAAGAGAGAAGAGTAAAATCTCAGAAACACAGATGAAAGGCCACTTACTGGGAAGCAGGATTTGACTTTGAAAAGGTCATCTGTAGCCCACATCAGATCACCAGGTGTTCTCAAAGGACAGGAGTCAGAAAGAACACCTCAGCTGTTTCCTTCTCTGGTGTTCTACCCAGCACCTGGAGCAGACAGACGTGCAGCATTCAGCCCATCTTGGAGCCGAGAGGGCTGAGCTCCGGGGCTCTGGGGAAGTGAGAGCTCTGTCCACAGCTGTTACCCTGTCAGGTTCCACTCTGCATCCTAGCAGTCTTGAGGAAGGACACCATCCTCATCCTGAGAGGTAGTAGAAAGAGTAGTGTCCTTAGAGTCCAAGACATAGCCCATCCCCATAGTGAGTTCAAGGTGAGCAAGACAGAATCAATCATAAGGGAGAAATTTCTGGAGCAGAAGATGGATGGACTGACCACTCCTTGGTGGGGAGAAGGTTCTAAGGCCTTCCTGTCCAGTTAGCTTCTGGGGATCGCAGCAAGACCCAATAGGCTATTTCCTCAGAGCTGTGTTCTCTGGGCAGGTCAGCTCTGCACCCAGGAACCGAGAGAGACCACAGGGTCTCTTTGACCCCACGGGGCTTTCACATCCTCAAACTCTGAGCTCCTGGATTTTCCACAGGGCCTAACTGTCACCCTTCAGACATCCCTCTGGGCACATAAAACCTCCCCACTCTCCCTTCTTGTTGAAAGCTAAAAGTCACCCCTACCCTAATTAGGTCCTCTTTAAAACAAAGCAACTGTAAATAACATCTTTGAAACCACTGGGGAAATTTGAATGTAAACTGAAGGACATTAAAGACATATAATAACTTACATCAGGTGTGACAGTAGTATCACCTCTAGGGAAGTATCCTTGCTTTTAAAATGTACACTCAAGTGTTTTTGGGGTGTACCACCCCATGTCTGAAGCTTAAAGTCCTTCAGAAAAAAACTTAGAAAAAACAGCAGGCGAGATGTTAACCATAAGCCCTGATCTGTATGTTTAGGAATCTGTTTGGCAAGAGCAAAGCTCACCCCCATTGGAAAGCCTTTCTTAATCTCCCAGAAATGGGTTGGGTCTCCCAGCTGGTAGAATTGGGGGCTAAATATTTAGGTCTATTATATGAAAATATGTACATGAGTGGTTTTTTTAGTAGAGAATAATCCCAATGTTCCTTCGGTGACAAATGGATAAATACAATGTGACTTGTCAGTCCAGTGGAATATTGTTTGGCAACAAAAGGGTGAACCTCAAAACTGTGATCGTAAATGAAAGAAGTCAGTCACAAAGGACCACACATCTGACTGCAGCTTCATGACCAGTCCAGAAGAGGCAGATCTATTCAGGCCCACGGTCCATTAGTCATTTCCTAGGGCTAGGAAAGGTGAAAGGTGGAGAGGTGCCTGTTACTGGGTCTGGGATTTCTCTTGGGGGTGATGAGAATGTTCCCAAATTGATTTTGGTGGTGATTGCAAGACCCTCGAATATTTCATAAAAACTTCTAAATTGTCACTTTAAAAGGGAGAGTTACATCTTTTTTTAAAAATTTTTTTCTTAATTGTAGATGAACACAATACCTTTATTTTATTTGTTTGTTTGTTTATTTATTTATTTATTTTATGTGGTGCTGGGGATCAAACTCAGTGCCTCACTCGTACTGGGCAAGCGCTCTACTACTGGGCCACAACTCTGGCCTTAATCAAGCTATTTATACATAGAAATTCATACATATATATTTAAGGTCATTTCCTTGTCTGTGCCACTGAGCAAGGAAACAGATGTGAGACTGGCTGTCTTCTCAACTTAAAACAGAGAAATAAGAGATGAGCTGGGCAACACACCACAGGCCTATAAATAAGACCTTGGCTTTTAGCTGATGGATGCAAGGTGCTGGTTAGGGTTGCTTATCTGTGACCTTGCAAGGAGCAAGGTTGGATCTCAGTCCATTTACTAAAGAGCCCCGTGTGATGCTATGGAGAAGGGAAGGAAGAAAACTCCTCCTGCAATGGCAGAAGCATATAATTAAAAACATAAATTACACTTCACAGGCTTTGGAGACCATTGGAGAGTTTTCCACAGGCGTTGTACAGACAAGGCAGTTTGAAGAATCCTGTGAATTATCTTGGTGGGGTGGGTGGGAAATAGGAGGCACCTCAAGAATTGTGGTGGGTGTGAAAGGAAGGAAGGCAAGAAGACAGATCAGTAGCAACTAGGGCCAGGATAGGCTAGTGTGGCTTCTCAGCCTGGCCACCTACAGCCACCAGGACCCGCATTGGGGACTCACGCACCATTAGCAATTTTTTTAATCAGTTACCATAAGAATGGGAACTCTGGGAGGGCAGAGGTCTTTGTTTTGTTCATTGCTGCATCCTGTGGCACAAGTTATATATTTATTACTGGGGATTGTTTTATTTTTATTTTCAGACAGTCTTGCGAAGTCGCCCAGGTTTGCCTTGCGCTTGCAATCTTTCTGCCTCAGCCTCCAGAACAGCTAGGGTTACAGACGTGTGCCACTGCGCCTGGATGAATAAATAAATATTTAAAAATTAGATTTGACTTCCATGTCCAACCAAGATAGAATAACAGGATCTAGCCAGAAACGATGGGGAAAAAATTGGGCAAAATATGGGAAACAATTATTTTTAAGATACTGGACATCAGGACAGTGATCCTTGAGAAGGTAGAAATAATAGATGCAAACCCTACAATTGCCCCAGCTAATTGCATGGAGAGTTTACAGGCTGGTGGTTAGGATTAGCAAGCAAGAATCCCCCACCAGGGTGCAGACTAGTTGAAGTTAGAAAAACAACCCCCACTGGGCCTTCGAGATCTACTGCCCATGGAGGAAGCTGCTGAAACCTCGTGGGAACGTCAGTGGGGATACTGTTAAGATCGAATGGGGATAAGGAGGACCACTGATGTCTCCCACAGTCCTCTGGCAGCCATGCAGTAAGAGCCAGAAACCAACAGAGCACACCACTACAAGGAAGAGAAGCCCACTTTGCCGACAGCGTTCCTCCATCGCCCTCTACCAGCAAAGTTTAGCCTTGTGCCGGCTGCAAAGAAGAAATGCTTACAAGGTCCAGCTCCATTATCCCAGGGCAGGCAATGAAGGGTAGATTTGGATAAAGGAGGTTTTCCAGCCTCCACCTTAGCCCATGGCAGGCTCTGTGGGAGTGGGAGGGCAGCCCAGCCAGGGAGGCTGTTGGGGCCTTGATTGGGACTCAGTGGATGGAGGCTGAGTCCCCTTTTGTCTTTCTCACTGGGTGCTTCCAGGTGGAGGCCAGCCTTCGCTCCCTTACCTGGAAATCTCCTGAACTGGGGTAACAAGGAGGTTTTCCTTCCTGTTCTAAGTTCAATTAAGTTTAAAAGAAATGCCCATAAGAACAGTTGACAGAAAAATGTCCTATTATTAGCTTTGTGGTTGAGGGACCTTACAGTAGCTCTCAGATTCTACCACTGGCCAGGATTAGGAATCATAGTAGGAGCTGCCAAATTCGATCACATTGCCTACTGTGTGCCAGGCACCGTGCTAAGCATTTTACATACTTCCTTCTCCAGAGATGGTGGATATAGAATAATGGGATTTGTACTGTGGGACCAGAAAGACTTGACCTGGCATCTCAGATTTGCCACACTTAGCTGTATGACCTCAGGCAAGTGACTTAAGCTCTCTGAGCATCAGTATCCCCATCTACAAAATGGTGATGCCTTTACCTATTTTCCCTCAGATGTTATGAGGATCAGGTTTACCTTCAACAAAATGCTTGGCACAGTTCTGTTACCGTTTGTTCTTTGTAACAAGTGGAGGATTCTTCCTGGAGAACATGTTTGCTAAGGGGATGAGCCGATGTCCTTCAGTTGGAAAACATCTAAATACCAGCAGCATCCATTCAAAAGGCAACACTGTCAGGCCCAGCCCCGCCTCACGGCTGTGCAGCTACAGAATATTTCTTCTGTGACAGCACTTGACTCATGCATGCACAGAAATGTTCAGGCAAGAGCCGAGTGACTAATTTTCTCCCCTAAAATTTATCCTTCTTTCTGTTGTTATTACAGGCTGGAGAAAAGACATAATAAAAACCCTCCGAGTCTGACGACAAAAAACAACATGAAATGCTATTTGAAGCTGGAAGTAATCATTGTGTCTACAATCCTAAAAAAATAAACAAATCAAGGGGTTGCTGTTACAGTCGGTCTTAAGTCATACCAGAGGATCTGGGTTAAAAATGGGGATTCTATCCAACAATCGATTGATTTTGCTCCCTGAGACACTGCTCTGCCTGTACCTTCTACCCTGGTTAACAACACCCCAGCCCCAGCCCACTGCCCCCCGCCCATGGGTGCCTCTCACCCAGAACCACAGATTTCACTCTTCTCCTGCTGTGAATGTTCCCCTTGGACTCATGACACCTCCCCCCAGTACCGGTGCACTTGGCCTCAGCCTCCCAGGGCATGATCATCAGTCTCCCTGCCTGCAGGGCTGACCTCTGCCCCATGACCAGCACGCTAGCTTCATACTAGAGGTTCCAAACATAGAAGTTAGAGATCAAATTAAAGACACATAAAACTCAATTTACCTTTTTTCTTGCCCAGCTAAGAGACGGCTTCTCCCGGCTCCTGCCTCTAGCCACCTGGTGGTAGTGAGGTTTACACAAGAGACCAGCGAGACAGAGAGAAGCACACCAGAGAGTGGGCTTTTATTGGGGAACAAAAAATTCAGGGGAAAATTCCATCCAATGAAGGTCGAGGGGGACAGCATTCCAAGGTCAGGGTCAGTGATTGGTTTCCAGGTCAATGGTCAGTCACACCCCCACACGGACAAGCCCTCGCACCTGGAAAGGGTGGGGAAAAGCTCTGACACAGCTGGTCTGAGCGCCTCACACCCAGTCAGGGAGGTAGCTGAATCACGTGCGAGAACGGCTTCTCCCACTGACCTTGGCTGAGCACCCTCAAGGCAGCTGCCAAGAGAGTTTTCTGATCATGGTGATGAGAAGATCCTAGTGGTGACTGCCAATCACTCGGAAACTACTGGGTAGCCACAGGATTGCTTCTCTTCTTCCATGGAGGCTCCAAAAGCCTACCAGGCAACTTTCACTAGTCCCACTTTACTGGTGAAACAACTTGCTTAATGTTGGTCAAGGTCACCAAGCTAGTAAACCGCAGGACGGATTTGAACCCAGGGCTGTGGGACTTGTAAGATTGTGTTCTTCTTCTCTTTTTGTAGGTCTCCTCCACGGGCTCCCCACGGCCCAAGAGTTGAGTTTCTCAAACCCTGCCCTGAGACATCACAGGATAAGACATTAACAATAAGTTTTCTTTTTTTTTTTAATATTTATTTTTTAGTTGTATTTGGACACAATACCTTTATTTATTTTTATGTGGTGCTGAGGATCAAACCCAGCCCAACAATAAGTTTTCTTAACTTGGATAGAACCACTATTTGATCCAGGTATCCCACTCCTTGACATATACACAGAGGACTAGAAATCAGCACACTACAGTGACATGGCCACATCAATGTTCATGGCAGCTCCATTCACAATAGCTAAGCTATGGAACCAACTTAGGTGCCCTTCAACAGATGTATAGATAAAGAAAATGTGACACACACACACACACACACACACACACACTGGACTATTTTTCAGCCACAAAGAAGAATGGCTTTATGATTTTTGCTGGTAGATGGATGGAATTGGAGACTATGGTGCTAAGTGAAATAAGCCAATTCCAAAAACAAAAGGCTAATGTTCTCTCTGATATGCAGATGCTGACTCACAATAGGTGGGGGCAGGAGGGGTGCAGGGGTGGAGGTTCACCAGATTGGACAAGGGGGAGACAGGGAAGGGAGACAGGATGGGAGCAGGAAAGACAGTAGAATGAATTGGGTGTAACTTTCCTGTGTTCATATGTGACTGCACGGGGTTCCGCATCCTGTACAACCACAAGAGCAGGAAGTTATACTCCACGTGTGGACGATATGTCAAATTACTTTCCACTGTCATGTTTAACTAAAAAGAACAAATAAAAATATAATGTGAGAGCGAAAAGAAACCAATATGTTTTCTTTAAAACTACACAAAAATGTGTTTGTGTTGGGGGATGGTCTGTGGGCAAATAAGTTTGGGACATGCTCCTTGTGCTCCTCCCTCTCAGAGAACCTCTGGCATCTCAGTATGGATGTCCTGCTATTTAAAAAAACAAAACAAAAAACTTCCACCCAGAGTTTTCCAAAGGTATCCCCCCTCCCCCCACCCCCCCCACGGAACCTCTGTGCACTGAGCACTGTTGTTCCTTGGCACACAGTCTGGGAACCATGGGCCTGGCGTGCAGGTCCTCAGCCCAGTGGGTATGGGAGGCCCTGCCTGCCACTCCAGATTCACCTCCTCTGGTGCCCCTCCTGCTCCAGCCACACCTCACGCTCCCGTTTCCTGGGACACCAAAGCACGTTCAAACCTCCACGAGCTGTTTCCTCTGCCTGGCGGGCTCCCTCCCTCGGCCCTCTGCACCTCTAGGAAGCAAACCTCCCAGCCAGAGCTCACTGCTCCCTCGGAGGCACCCACTCCACACCCAGCACTTGCCTTTTGGAACACTGCCTTGCTGGTGTGAGGGATATTTGTTTGCACGCTCCTCCTGGAAGGGCAGACTGCGCAGGCTCTGTTTTGGAATCTTCAGTGTCAGGCGTCCTCACCCCTGAACTTTCTCTTGTCTTCTTGTCGGTTTTCTTGGTGTATTTTTCTGAGATGAGAATATATATATATATATATATATATATATATATATATATATATATATGTGTGTGTGTGTGTGTGTGTGTGTGTGTGTGTGTAAGAAGAAATACCCATTACCCTAGAGGGATCAGGTAAACGATTTTCCGTTGGAGGATAACATAAGAATTGACGCCGGGCGCAGTGGTGCATGCCTGTGATCCTGTCGGCTTGGGAGGCTGAGGCAGGAGGATCTAGAGTTCAAAGCCAGCCTCAGCAAAAGCGAGGTGCTAAGCAACTCAGCAAGACCCTGTCTCAAAATAAAATACAAAATAGGGCTGAGGATGTGGCTCAGTGGTTAAGTGGCCCTGGGTTCAATCCCTGGTACCAAAGAAGAAAGAAAGAAAACAAAAATTACCCGAATGAGCTGGTTGAAAGTAGAGATGCTCAAACTGCAGCTGGACCACCCAGCCACTGCCCAAGTGTGTGAGTGTGTGAGTGTGTGAGAGTGTGTGTGTGTGTGTGTGTACACAGGGACACACCTGTCTTTCACAAACTGCCAGTTGATTCTAAAACCCACCCCTCGTTAAGGGTCACTGCTTAGGTGATTTCTAATATTTTTGCACCATGCACAACGTGGCTGTAGCACCTCTGTACGTGAATCTGTCTCTTTGTGGCCTCGGGGTAGAGTCCTAGGGCCGGAGTCCCCAGGGCAGGAGGGTTTCTGAGGCTCCTGGGACAGGTTGCCAGCTGCTCTTCAGAAGGGTGGTGCTGCCTCCCTCTCCGCCAGCAGCTCCAGAGGGTGCCTGTCTCCTCAGCCCCCCACAATTATGGCCACTTTGGACAAAAAAAGAAAACAAGAATAGTGGCTATTAACTGTGAGAGGAAAATTGCCTAGCTGGGTGGTTTTTCAAGAGAGGCATTTAGCGAGCTTTTGATGCGTGATTACTGTTTAATCAATCCGAGGAACACACAGGCTCATTATTTTCTTTTCGCAGAGACTGAGGACTGGGACGCGGGACTGGGATCGTGCCAACGCCGGGAGCATCCGGCACGGCACCGCTTCCCAGGCTTGGGCTGGGCTGCTCTCTGCCTCCCAAATGCTACGCTCAGGGGTAGCTCCCCTCAGCCAAGGACATCTCACCAGGGACAACATCCAGGTGTGGGCAGGGGCTGGCTGCCCCCACCCAGAATGTCCTTAGCTGTCCTCCTCCATCCCATGGTGGTGAGCAAATGTGCAGAACTTCTCCATTTGGACCCCCACGGGCTGGGGATGTAGGTAGGTGGTAGGTGGCACATGGGTTCCATCCCCAGCCCTGCACTGGGACCCACCTTCCCCAGAGGGAGGAGCCCCCTCCCGCCAGCTCATTCCTGCTCAGAATGGCAAAGGCTGTCCTCTCTTCCCTGTCCTCCCAGAGAGGAGGGTCTCCAGGAGCCAAGAAGTTTCCAGAAGGAGGGAGCGGTGCCATGATCAAGTCCAAAGGAGGACAATATTCAGTCCAGTGTGACCCTCCTCTGGCCCGCAGTTCCCAGTCTAGAGCTCTGTCCTGGAGAAGACCCACCCCTGCGCATGAAACCAGGTGCGAGGACTTCCCCTGTTTGCAATGTTTAAAAACGTCTATTAATGGGCAACTGGTTAAATAAATAAGGGTCCTTCCTTACTCTGGGGTGGGCAGTGGCACCAGATAAGCAGGATACCCACATAAGTTGTTGTCATTTTCTGATTTGGTTATTAGCTCAGCAGAGATAGGTGGAGTCGGAGGCTGGGCAGGGCAATGCTGGGTTAACAGGGAGAAAAGAGAGGAAACGGATTGGTTGGCATCAGAAGCACAGAGAGAAAGTAAAGGGGCCTCCTAAACCGAATGGACTAGGGCAGGGCCCAGCCCTGGGGAATCCAGGTGACAACAGGGCTGAGTGTGTATCTTCATCTTGTTCCTGAAGCTCCTTATTTTCTCATTCTGGGCGTGGCCAGCACGAGGAGCTGGAGGTGCCAACAAGGTGGGAAGGTGCTGAGGGACTCTTCTGGGAGTTGCCAGCACATAGGGTCCCAAGCCCGCAAGGACCATCCCCACTGCTGCCCTGACCCCCAGAGCGAGGAGGACAATCCACAATTGTACAGCGGCAATTCTGCCTGATGCACTGACCTCTAACGGAGCAGCCTTCGCTCTTCTACCCAAATCTTCCCCTTTGGCCTACCAGCTGCCCCTCCTTCCGCAGTGTGCTCAGTAATGCCCGTGAACCCAGCATCGCCCTGCCCAGCCCCCAGATCTACCTGTTCTTACTAAGAAGATAAGAAAAAGAGAGCCAGGCATGGTGGCTCACACCTGTAATCCCAGCAACACAGGAGGCTGAGGCAAAAGGATCCCAAGTTTGAGGCTAGCCTCAGCAACTTAGCAAGGCCCTGTCTCAAAATAAGGGGTAGAGATGTAGCTCAGTGGTAGACACTCCTGGGACCAATCTCCAGTACTGAAAGAAAAAAGAAATGTAACTGCAATGCGCTTCATTCCCTTATAGATATTAAATCTTGATAATGACAATTATTCCTTTAAAAAATAGGGGTCCAGTTTCCTACCTCCACTCCTTTGCACCCCAGAGAGGAAGGACACCATCATCTCTTCACTTTCTATCTCTCCATGGGCTTGACCTTCAGTCTCTCAAAGAAATAAGCCAGAGAAACAAGAGAACCATTGAGGGGGAGTTCAAGGTCAACAGAGCTGTACAGCCTGACTCACAGAACCCCAGTCTCTTTCTGAAGCAATTCTTTGTGACTTAAAGTATATCCAAAGATGGCAGTTCTTCATTTTTAAAAAATATTTTTTAGTTGTCAATGGACCTTCATTTTATTTATTTTTATGTGCTGCTAAGAATTGAACCCCGTGCCTCACACATGTTAGGCGAGCCCTCTGCCACTGAGCCACAACTAACCCTCTTCCTTTTTTTATGTTGAGAAATTTCAAGCTTTTAAAAAAGTTTTGAGAAATAGCACAAGACCACTTATATACTTTTATCTAGATACATTAGTTGTTAACATTTACCCATTTGCTTTCTCTCTCTCTCTCTCTCTCTGTGTATATATAGTGTATTTTTAAAAAGTAATTTAATTTTTTTGTTTTGTTTTTGGTACCAGGGACTGAACTCAGGGGCACTTGACCACTGAGTCACATCCCCAGCTCTATTTTGTATTTTATTTAGAAACAGGGTCTCACTGAGTTGCTTAGCACCTTGCCCTTGCTGAGGCTGGCTTTGAACTCATGATCCTCCTGCCTCAGCCTCCCTAGCCACTGGGATTACAGGCGAGCGCCAATGTGCCCGGCCAATGCAGAATTTCTAATACTTCATGTATTGCTTAAAAAATAAGGATATTCTGCATACCCACAGTATATTATCACATCGGATAAATTTAACATGAATACTATGTGTGATCTAATATGCATTCCATATTCATTTTTTCCGTTTGGACCAATAATGTCCTATAATAGCTTTTTCCCCCCCTCTCTTCAGATCTGGGATCCAATCCAGGATCGTGTGTTGCATTTGTGTCTAAGTTCTTGGGTCTCTTTTAACACAGAGCAATTCCTCAGCCAATTTTGTTATTTTCTAACGTGGAAATCTTTGAAAAGTCCAAGTCAATTGTGGCAAAAGTATAATTAAACACAACACTCAAATTCAACGTGAGACCTTTGTCCCGAAAATAAAAAGTGTATCTATGCCGCCACCAGGTGGCGCTCCCAGCAGGCCGTGGTCCTGAAAAGCCCTTGAGAAAGGGCAATTTGAGACTGATGGTGAAGCATATGACCTTGGAAGTGCCCACGTGTTCCTAAAGCCACGTGGTGTCCTTTCCGGCAGGGCTTCTCATGACAATCCCCTGTGGATCTTGTTCATCAAGATTCTGCTTTGGTAGCTGTGTTGTGGGTCCCGAATTTCTGCATTTCTAACCCTGCCAAATGATTGCATTTGAAGAAATCTATCGATTTACAATTAGGCAGCTTTTATTTTTATGTCACAGTCAGTAACAAAGCTGGTCTCATCTATTGTTCTTACCCTCCTTTCTGCCCTTCGGCTCCTTGCTTCTGCTCCACGGGGCCCTTTAGCTGTTGAAAGGTCTTCCCTCAGATATCCTGTGGCTTGGCTAAACCCCTCAGCTCCCCGCAGTCTGCTTAGATGCCACCTTCTTGAGGATGCGTTCCCAGGCTGCCCTGTGGAGCACTGCCACGTGTCCCTAACCCTGCCTGCTGTCCTCCCCCAGCCTGCTGGTTCTTTGCCTTGTTGCGCTCACCACCTTCTCACATGGGGTATTCCTGTCTCCCCCTGCAGGAATCCAAGTTCCCCCAGGGGAGGGGCCTTTGTTTTCTTCCCTGCTCTATCCCAAGCACCCAGAGACGTGGCTGGCGCGTAGTAGGTGTACAGGAAACATTTGCCGAATCAATGAAACTTCAAAGGACCTTCAAGATGAGGGAGCAAATCCCCTCACTTCATGGATGAAGAAATGAGCTTCAGGTCTTTGGATTAGAAGAAGACTCGCCCAAGGTCTCACAGACCCTAGTGATATCATCCCTAGTCATCCCAATGAATATAACTGAAAAGTTGGACTTTTTCCTACTAGTGAATTTCTAAGCTCTAGTTTTAATTTTTACAATTGATGTCAGGCCTTTCCCCCAAAGCATTGGAAGTGCTGACAAGAGAAGATTGGCATAGGGATGGAGTAGTGGGGAATCTGGATGGAAGCGATGTTATCTTAAGGAAGAGGGAGTTGATGTAACAGGCCCTTGGCAGTTGTTAATTACGCTAATGGGCTGTAGAACTTGGCTCTGCATTCTCTGGCAGCTGAAGTCAAACAGGAAGCACGTGGGACTACATAGTGTTTGTTGTCTGACCTAAGAAAACCTGAGGTCTCAGCAAGGACCCATGTACTGGAGGAATTTGGTGGTAGAAAATCTATTTTCTGTGTAAATATCTATTGGACCCTGTGTAAATATCTATTGGGTCCCAGATTGTATGAGAATTTCCAAAAGAACCCAAAGTCATGATTTAAGACTATAATCCTTTTATCTGCAAAAACTAAGAGGAGAACCAGGTATGGTGGTGCACATGTATAATTCCAGCGATTCAGGAGGCTGAGGCAGAAGGATGGAAAGTTTGAGGCCAGCCTCAGAAACTTAGTGACACCTGTCTTAAAATTAAAAAAAGACTGGGGATGTAGTTCAGTGGTAGGGTTCCTCTGGGTTCAATCCCTATACTGTAAAAAAAAAAAAAGTATAATGTTAATTTATATTTGCTTTGTAGTTCAGGTGAATTATATTGTGATGATCAAATCGAAACATAAAATTGAGAACTAGAGAATCTAGAAGATAGTTTCCACATATTTACAGCATGTCTAGGAGTATCTTTTACAAATATCTGAATTCTCAAATCTTTGAGAGACGTGGAGTCACAGCAGTTCATGAACAGAGTTTTCATTCATTCCACAAATATTTATGGAGCTTCCACTACAGATGTTCTTTTCTACTCTCCTGACTATGGACCCCATCCTGTTCAAGTGTGAGGACTCTAACATAAAGATTTTGCAAAGACCCTCACAGGAGCTTAATTGGCCACTTAGCACTTGTAGGTTGATAAGAATGCATTCTCGTGCATTTCAGGACTTTTGGCAATGAGTACAAAGTCCCTTGGATCTGGGGATCCACTTTGTGAGTAGACCTTTAACACTGGTTGGAGTTGACCCTATAAACATTTGACATTCTAGCAACTTTCCCCTGGACAAATGTGACTGCAAAATGTGACTTCTTTGACCAAAGCATTGTCAGTTCCAGAGACCATATATTCCAGGTGTTCTGCTGCATCCTCTACACCTAGTACAGGATCCGGGCTTTCATGGAGACTATAAACTCTTTAAGAAGAATTTCTTGCAAAAATATTCCATAAGATGAGGCCTCTGAGTGTTGGTTAGACTTGCTTACCAGCTCCGCTGCCCACTGATACCTACCAGCCCTCGAGAGCACGATTCAAAGTTTGAATTAGAAGCCATGCCCTACCTACCTCAAATGTGCAACAGACATCACGTGATTTCACTGTCATAAAGGAAATATAATCTGTCTCTGAGCCTTCATCCTTCCAGGACATTGGGAAAATTGACTTTGGCCTCCATTGGAAAATGCCTTCCTCTCCAGGATTGCAAAAGAATCTGAAATTCTCACCCAGGAGAGGTGGCGCATACCTATAATCCCAGCAACTTGGGAGGCTGAGACAGGAGGATCACAAGTTCAAAGTCAGCCTTAGCAACTTGGCAAGGCCTTGTCTCAAAATAAAAAAAATTAAAGGGCTGTGTATATGGCTCAGTGTTTTTTAAAAATTTTTGTTTATTATTTTATGATACTGACGATTGAACCCAGGGGTGCTTTACCACTGGGCTAAACCTTAAACCCTTTTCATTTTTTTTTTTAATTTTGATACAGGGTCTTGGTACATTGCTAAGGCTAGCCTTGAACTTTCGATACTCCTGCCTTCTGAATAGCTGGGATTATGGGTGTGTGCCATGGCACCCAGCACCAATTTATTCTTCTGTAAGCCACCTGCAAACTGAACTTGTCTCAATGCAGGGACACACATTTTTAATCAATGTCCTGCCTTAGGGTCTGTGCTCACTTTGGAAGACACTGAAATCCACTCTTTCCCCTTTTCCCAGGACCCAGCCCCTGATTCTGAAGTCCCTACACTTTCTGCAAATTCTGGCCCCAACAACTCAAGCCCTGAGGAGGGAGGGTTGATGTACCAGGAACTAATGGAACAGTTTTTGGCACTAAACCAGATCCTCCCGTGCCAAGAGGTTCCAGGAAAACTAGCACATCCCAGATCAGAAGGAAGTAAGGCAGCAACTGGGGACTTTTTCCTAATGAATCCAATGAGTCCTCGGAAAAATGATCCACCAAGGGTCAACTCTATGTAGAAAACAAGTGGCAGGGCCTTGGGAGGGTTTTTGTTTATTCCTTTCCTAAAGAGAGGGGAGAAGAATCCAAAATATGGCATTCATTGGGGTAAACTAGGAACAAACCAAAGAAATAACTAGGAACATCAGACTCATCATTAAACATTAGCAATGCTTAACCTTCAGTTCTGTTCCGGCCAGTTCACGGCAGGAGAAAAAGGGAAATGATGAAATGGAGGAGAGAGTGGAAGGAAAAGGAGAGAGCAGAGAGAGAATAAGAGCTGAAAGTGAGAAGGACTTTGAAGAAGATGAGAGAAAGGAAGAAACACCATAATATTTCAGAGACAAAGCCACACGACACCAAAGCGCACTGGGGAACAGCAGATGGGGAAGGCTCCGGAGACGAAGCTGAGATTATTGTCTGAGGGTCAACTACTGTCTTCACACTTTCCCGCTCACATGAGCCCCTTAGAAACAGAAAGTCAGAGCTGCAGGATGTGGGCTGGTCCCGGCCACTCCTCCTCCCTGGGCTGGGTTGGATGGAGCCTCTCCCTGCAAATTCATGTCTACATGGCGGCTGGGGATGAGAGCTCCTTTGGAAATAGGGTCTTTGGAATGTAGTTATTACCATGGGGTCATACTTGGGGTGGCCCTCGGTTCCACGACCTGTGTTCTTGTAAGAAGGCCATGTGAAAACAGACACCCGGAGACAGGGGAGGAGGTCTCTTGATGACAGAGCGGGGATTAGAAGAGAGGCCAAGAGCCCATGTGGGGCGCATAGATCACCACACCTCGATTTAGACTTCCAATGTCCAGAAAAATGGGACAGTAGAGTTCTGCTGTTTTACGCCACCTAACTTGAGGGAATTTGTCCTGGCAGCCCTTGGGGGAAAACACACCTCCTTTGGTGGGAGAGGAATCTAGGATACCTGAGGTGTCCAAGGTCGCCAAGTGGACAGGTGGCCAACCTCCTGATCCAACTTACCGTTTTCGTCAAGAATTTTATTTGCCGTGCAGCATCTTTCATCTTATCTAAACAAGGCAATAATATTTCTCTTCTATTGTCCGAGTTTATTTTGAAAACTGAGTTTTGAAATCCATATGAAGGGACAATTCAGGCTTTAGAAATCCTTTAGACTAGGAAGCTTTTCAATAAATCTACTGCCTGTTCCTTTGGTATTTTGGATCAGGCTAAGAGCTTATTACCTTTGAGAGGGGAGGGCTGCCTCTTTGAAGGACATTGAGGTCACCACTTGTTTTCCTACGCTGAGCACCTTAGGTTTTTTTTTTTTGTTGTTGTTGTTTTGTTTTGGTACTGGAGATCGAACCCAGGGGTTCTCTACCACTGAGCCACATCCCCAGATCTTCTTACTGTTTTTATTCTGAGACAGGGTCTTGCCAAGTTGCTGAGGCTGGCTTTGAATTTACAATCCTCCTGCCTCAGCCTCCCGATTCACTGGGATTACAAGGTGTGCACCACCACACCCACCTCCTCAGAGCAACTTTGTAAAGGCAAGCCAAGTGCTGCTGGGGTCATTGGATGAAAGACTGTCTTTGAAGTAGATCTGCCACCCTTTTTTTTTTTTTTTTTTCAGTGTTGGGGGTGGAACCCAGGGCCTAACGCACGCTAGGCAAGCCCTTTACCAGTAACTGACACCCCAAGCCCCAAAGAAGACCCTTTGATAGGAAATGTGTGAACCATTATTTTGGAGTTTTTAGCTGACATCAGATCACACGGTGTCTACATGAGGTTTTAATTATTCAGAAGTTCTTAACCCTTTTTTGGATCATGTCTCCCTCTGAGAAACGGATAAAAGCCATGGATTTTCTTCCAGAAAACCACACACCCTCGCCACTCTTTGACCCTACTCTCAGGGCATTTCCAGGGACCAGGCCCCACTTTGTCCTCCACCCACTGGACCCCAGGTTGAGGCTCTCAGCTTGGAGACTGTCCTCACGCAGCCCACTGGGGCCTGAGACATGTCCCTCCAGTTCCCCTTTCATCTGTGAACATGGCTGATTCTGGCCTCTGCAGCTGGGGTTTTCTTTCCTACCTGCTAATGACCGAGGGGGGAGAGTCTAGAAACAACTGCGCTGGGGATGGGGAGCCAAGCTCTTGCTGAGCATTTTCAGGCCCTTTTCCCTTCTGTCCTCTGAGATGGAGGCAGGCAGAAATTCCCAGGGGACTTTGGTAGCCTGAAGAGGACTCATTGAATCATAGCTAGAAGACCCGGGGACTGACGGTTTTTCCTGCTATTCCTCGAAAGCACCACGTTCTCGCTTGCCTCTGGTCCTTCTAGAACCTTCTCCCTTGTCTGCTGTGCTCCTCACCCTACCTTTCCCACCTGGTGCCCTCTACCTCTGTTCAGGTCTTTCATTGGACCCAACTTCCTCTTGAACTTTTCCTGACTGCCCTCTGCTCTTCCAGGTGGCCCCATTTGTGCTTGTCACATTGTGTTGTCACAGGCTCTGCTCATCTGTGTCTCTGGACGGCATGTTCCAGGAGGACGGGGGCCACATGATTCTTGCGATCCTCCTACTCAACACTCAGCTTGGTGTGCAGAGCACAGAGTGTGACAGGTACAAATTCGTCGGGCACACAGATGAATAATGGGAAGCCCCTGTTCAGGGTTGCCCAACCTTGCCGCCATTGGTATCTTGGACTTGGTGACGGGTTGTTATGGTGGCTGTCCTCCCATGGTGGATGTCAGTAGCCTCCATCCGTGGTTTCCACCCACCATGCGCCAGTAGCACATTCACCCAGTCATGACAACCAAACATGTCCCTGGACACTGTTCAGTGATGACCAATGGGAATAAAACCATCGTGGTTAAGAACTTTTGCTCTAATGAATGACCATTGACCTTGAGGGTCACACTGCCCATCTGGAGTCTAGATCAGGGTGTGAGTTCAGTTAGTCCATTGATGAACGTTGACAGGGCAACCAGTAAATGATAGGGGAAATGGGTGAAGGACTTCTTGTAGGTCCTCAGAAGAGGGAAAAATTGTACTACACAGAGCTGTAACTAATGAGGCTCCTGGCACCCCTGCTCAGACTTGGCTGCTTGGTTCTGTCAGCTGGTTAGGGAGGCTGAAGTCAGGGTCCTGGAGTGAGATCAATTTTTTTAGCCATTAAATCAACTCAGGAAGATCCCTGCTGCTGTGGTTCTGTCCTCAGAAGTAGGTAGAGGAGGGAAATAATTTAAACTCATGCATGTTTTTTTTTTGGGGGGGGGGGTACCAGGGATTGAACTCAGGGCATTCGACCACTGACATCTCTAGCCCTATTTTCTATTTTATTAGAGACAGGGTCTCACTGAGTTGCTTAGCGCCTCAATAAATTGCTGAGGGTGGCCTTGAACTTGCGGTCCTCCTGCCTCCGACTCCCAAGCCACTAGGATTACAGGTGTGAGCCACTGCACTCGGCCAAATGCTCCATCAACAGGGTATCCGCCATCCCCACCCGTGACCTTTCTCTGGTGGCAACAAGGGACTGAAAAGTAGATACAGTGACTCTTGGCTCTCACCAAGTCATGGACACATCAGATTTGGAGGTCATTCAAGGTCATGCAATCATCATCTCATACTTTGGTTTCAACCAAGTCCATGCCCCCAAACCTCGAGAATGTATGTTTTTGTGATGGTTTGTGCATGTGCTGAGAATAGGAATCTCTAGCTTTCACCATATTTTCTTTCTTTCTTTTTTTTATCTCTGTATTTTTTAAAAAATTTTGTAGTTGTAGATGGACAGAATGCCTTTATTTTATTTATTTTTATGTGGTGCTGAGGATTGAACCCAGTGCCTCACACATGCTAGGTAAGCGCTCTGCCACTCAGTTACAGTCCCAGCCCTCATCATATTTTCAAAGGCATTTCAAACCCTCAAATGTGGCTGGGTGTGGTGGCCCACGCCTATAATCCCCAGCGGCTTGGGAGGCTAAGGCAGGAGGATCACTAGTTCAAAGCCAGCCTCAGTAATTTAGAGAGACCCTGTCTCAAAATAAAACATAAAAAGGACTGGAATGTGGCTTAGTGGTTAAACTCTCCTAGATTCAATCCCTGGCACTCCGCCCCCCTCTAACAAAAACCTTCAACTATAAATAGTCATTAGTCTAATCTCTTCATTTGAGAGTAGAGGAAATGGAAGCTCAGAGTTTAAGAGGCTCTTTCAAGTTTCAGTAGTTGGAATCTGGTAGAGCCCAGATGCACACACAGATCTCCCTCTACCTCTCTGCCCAGTGGGGTGATTCTCTGATGGAGGACTGGACCTGGCAAGGTGTGAGGCATGAGATCACTAGAGAGGATGGGTCCTGAGGACTGGGGAGCTAGGGAGGAGTGTGCCTTGCTAAGAGGGTGGCCAAATAAAATACATGATGATGTACTACATTTGAAATTTAGATAAATGAATTATTTGGGGGATATAAGTATATCCCAAATGTTACATGGAATAGACTTACACCAAAAATCTTATTTGTTGCTTATATGAAATTCACTTTGAACTGGATACCTTAGATCTATTTATTCATTTAAATTTTTTTGTGTGCTGAATCTGACAACCCTGTGTGCTAAGGATGGCCCTGGAGTCTTCCGCTGGGAAGTGAACGCTAAGCCGCCTGCTGATGGGTTTTAATGACTTTCAAGTCTGGGACTCAAACTGCCTCTGGCCCTGACCTTCATCGGAGCCACGTAGGCCCTTGGTCTGTGCAAGGCACAGCCCGCGATGAGCCCAGTGTGGTTCTCTCTGTGACTGCAGAGGCCCCAGAGGGCCTGGCGTGCTATAGGTGTTCTATTTGCGTGTGGCCTCTCAGAAGACGACATTTCACAGATCTGTGAAGAGTAAAGATCAAATTTATTTAATACAACATCCCGCAGGGTCCCTGCAGCTATGTCACTGAGGCAAACGGGGAAGGCCATCTTGGTTAGGTGTGCGTACTCCACAGTGCCAACGGCAGCAGCCCTGCGTCCATGCTCCCAAGACCCCCCTTGGAACCATTTTGAGACCTCAGAAGACCATTTTTTTTAAAGCAAGGAATAAATAAAAAAAAAATTAGTAAGAAAAATACACATTTCATTTTCCTATTAAAAAATACTATCTGCTGTAGGCTACCATCATCTCATCCTTTGGCCCTCAGCAGGGAGAAGAAAAGAGAGGATACAGAAAACCGCCCAGAACATCTGTGCCTGCCCCACCTCCGGGTTCTGCTGTGAGCGGTGCCTGTGTGAACTGGGCTTCAGGTTGGTGGTTCAAAGGAGGTGCTCCCAAGCCACGGTGTTCTCCCACTGTGGCGGGTGACGTCATAGAGGGGACAGTCAGAAGCTGTATGGCCAGCACTGTGCACTTCCAAAGAACAAGGGCTACCCAGAGCTACAGGCTTTTGAAGGACCACAGGAAAAGAAAGAAAAGAAGAAAACAAACTACCCTAAAACAAGCTGCCCCCAGACCAGGCCATTCACTAGAAGTAACTGACTGTAAAACAAAACCAGATTCAGTGTAGGAGGGTACATGGGAAAGGTTTTTTTAAATCTCTGCACAAGACAAAAGTATTCAAGTTTCGGAATATCCCAATGGCCTGTTTACCCTGAACTCCTTCTGCTCTTCCAAATTGCATGGATGCTCCAACTTGGAAGGAGGGTCACCTGGGCAATTAAACAGCCCCTCCTGACTTCTTCATGCCCAACGTTAACATAGCAGGGTGGACACAAGAACTGGTGGTTTGGCCGGAGGAATTGCTATGTTCAGTGGGAGCAGGGCAGGTCATAAATAAATGCGCAGAACTCTTGGAACACAGGATGCATCTGCTCCTCTTGGGGACATGGATGTCCTCTCGGGGATGAGCCCTTGTCTTCATGGTCCTAAGTCCCATCAAGGGAGCCTTCCGTTCTCTGTAGTGACAAGAAACAACACAAGCTATGGTCACACCCCTCAGGATTGAAGGTTGCCCTGGGAAGTAACTCGGTGGTAGATTGCTCCTGGGTTCAAACCCCAGTACCGCCCTGCCACAGATTCCATCCTGACTTTAAAAAGGAAAGAGATTCTGATATACTCTGATGAGCCTTTCAAGAATTAAGCTAATGAAATAAGCCAGGAAGAAAAGGGTAAATGTCAAATGATACCACTTGTACGATGTACAACAATGATCAAATTTACAAAGACAGAAGGTGGCATAGCGGTTGCCGGGGGCGAGGGCAGAAGCAATGAGGAGTTACTGTTTAATGGGTACAGAGTGTCAGTTGGGGGATGATGAGAAGTTCCGGGCATGGAGAAGGTGTTGGTGGCACAGCAATGTGAATGCAACTGATATAACTGATATATATATATTGCAATACTGGGGGTCAAATTAGTGCCTCATGCATGTGCTAGGCAAGTGCTCTGCCACTGAGCCACACATTTATTTTTCCAGTACTGGGGATTGAACCCAGGTGTGCTCTATCACTGAACTGCATTCCCAACCCCAATTTTCAATTTTGTTTTGAGACAGTCTTGCTAAATTGCCCAGACTGACCTTGAATCTGCAATCCTCCTGCCTCAGCCTCCCAAGTCCCTGGGATTACAGGTGGATGACACCATGTCTGGCTGAATTATATGTTTTTAAATATTAAAATGATAAATTTCAGGTTATTTATATTTTACCATAGTAAAAAGTTTTGTTTTCTTTCTTTCTTTTTTTTTAACTCCTCATGTCTTCTTCTAGTGTTCTTTAACTGACTCAAAGGTACTTGTGTCACTTTCTCGCCTACCACCAGCCTGGGCCCCTCTCTGACCCAGCACTTTTTCCTAAGCTGAAGATGCAAGAACCTACCCTCAGGAACTTTGTGTTCCATGAATTACTGATAAACAACACTACCATGAAATAGAAGGTAGAGAGGGCTTAACAAACTGCGGGAGGTCAGAGGCAAGAAGAGGGCCCTGATCTGGGAAATGGAGGAATCACAGACATGGAAAGAGGTTTGCAGGACAAAGGAGCAGAGCGTGCTGGGAGATGCTAGAGCAGAGCATACTGGGAGATGCTGGAGCAGAGCATGCTGGGAGATGCTGGAGCAGAGGGGCCCCGGCCTTCAGAGAAAGCAGGAACCATCTGAGTCCACTCTTCTGGAACCTTCATGGGCACTGGACACCCTGCTACAGGTGGAATTCAGGAAGCAGGAACAAGAGAAGATGTAGGGATTGCCCAGGCTTGGGAACTCCGTGGCCAGGCCAACCTACTTTCTGAGGGTGAGATGGGGTAGGGTCTCCGTTGTGTTCTGGCCTTGCTAGATCTACACCTTCTGGAACAGGATGCAGCACTGAGGGGCTGCAACTAGAAGGCCAAGCCTGGCTCCTCCTGTGCTAGGAGAATCTCAGGCAGGTGGGCCAGAAACGCTGTGTGGGCCCCAGGGGGCTGGAGGCTCACCAGTGCTGGCAGCTGCCCTACCATGTCCTCCACTCTGCCTGGAGGAGGGAGTAGGGTGCTGCTATTCAGTCTTTCTGCAGCCCTAGATCAAGTCCCTCCCCAAACACCTCCACTCTCCCTCTCTGGGGACAGATAGTGCCCAGGGCACTGCTGTAGGACCAAGGCCAGAGACGGAAAGGGCTGGGCCACAGTTGGCAGGGCCTCAGGATTTTGAAGTAAAGGTTAACATGCCCACACCCAAGGACTGGATTTGCTGTGCTTGAATCAGAGGCTGTCAGCCTCCCAAGTACAGCCGCAGAATCACTCTGCTTCCGGTCAGAACATGATATGGACCTCCTCAAGGGGCATTTTGCTTTTAACCTCCCCTGGGAATCTCTAATTTCTACTTCTAGAAAGTCCTCTGAACATTTCCCATATACTAAGACTGTGCTAGGTGCTCATTTAATCCTTGCAACAACTAGGCAAGGAGTTTTCATGTCCCCAGTTTATAGGCGAGGAAACAGAGGTCTGGGGGGATTAAGACATGGCTCTGCAGCTTGTCAGGGGGAAGTTAAGTTTGAATGTGAATCTCCAGTTCCTAAGTCAAAGCTTAGTTTCGGCTGAACCCTAGGCCTCGGATTAAGCAACTGCTACATTCCCTAAGTGTGGCGGGGCATTTCAGGGCCAAGTAAAGTAAATCCCCCAAGCACATTCACTATAGCCAAAGTGTTGGGTGGAAAGGGCTTTAAAGTGGATAACCAATGAGTTTCTATGGGGATTTGCACGGTTTCTCATTTAGACTCTAAGAAAATCCTAGAGCTGGACTTGGTGGGGCACACCTGTAATCCGAGCTACTCTGGAGGCTGAGGCAAGAGGATCAAAAATTTGAGGCTAGCCTCAGCAGCTTAGTGAGACTCTGTCTCAATATAAGACACAAAAGGGGCTGGGGATGTGGCTTAGGAGTAGAGTGCTTGGTTAGCATGCGTGAGGTTCTGGGTTTAATCCCCAGGACCCGCCATGTCCCTCAAAAAGAAAAAAAAAATTCGTAAGTGGTCATTATTATTGTTGCTGTCAGGCTGCTGCTGATCCTCTCCACTTTGTGGATGGGGAAACTCAAGTTTGGGGAGGACAGGGTCATCCCAAAGAGGGTTGAAGAGCTGGAGAACCCACTCTCCAGTCTCCTGAGCCCCGCTACTGGGCAAGTTTCCTTGCAGCTCAGCTTCCTGCAGGCCCCGGGAAGGAGAAAAGCGAGCTATTACTGACAAATGCCTTTTTTTTCTTTTTTTCTTTTTACCCCATAAGAAAACAGGTTCTCGTCAAGATCCCAAGACTCTTGCAGGTCCAGATTCTCCCCCTTCACTTAGGCACAGGGTGTTCTCTTGCACGTTATCTGTCTGCATTGGCCACAAACACAATTTATAAACAAGGCAAAAATGGCAGAGGAAAAATGAAGTCAGAATGTGCCATTGAAGCAAGTCAAACAATACCAAATTAGTCGCTGGCTAAGTGGCTGTCTCATTGTTAAGATATTTCCTCCAATATGTTTTCAGAAGCAACGGCCATTAAACAAGAGCGGAATGATCGCCAGGTTTGATTTCAGGAAGGAACTCCCCTCCCATTTCCCCGTGAGGCGATTCAATTAATTTTCTCTGGACCCGCTCGCTCGGGCTGATTATTAGGGAAACTATACCTGCTTTTTATAAACAAAATCCACTCGCTTAAAGATTCAAAATTCCATTCCCGCCAAATGCAGGGACAGGACCAGCCTGGGTGAGCTCTGGGGAGCCTCCCGGGGGCAGAATTCTGGGGGCCCACCGGGAAAGGGAAAGTTCTGTCTGAACTGGAGCTTGGAATCTTTGTCCAGAGAGACCCTTTGGATGGAAGCAAAGTAAATATGTTGATCCTGCAGGGTGTCTATCCTCATGGGCAGCAGCCCTGCCCTGGGTGGACATAGCTCTGTCTATCTCAGCAGAGAACACAGTTTTATCAGGATCCCACACTGGCCAGGGAGCAAAGATCCCACTCTCTTGAGGCCTTGATCACTAGGACAGTGGCTTTACTTCCACAGGGAGTCTTGGGTTGCGGGCAGCACTGGCTGGGAGCCTGGAGACCTGGCCCTGGGGGATGCTGGGCAAGTGATCCACCAATGCACACCTCAGGTTTTCATCATCTATAAACAAGGCTCCCTGCTTCTCTGGGGCCACAGTCTCTGATTTCAGGAGTCTGGCTGGGTGGAGGCTAGAGAAAAACTTCCATTTCATTCCTCTCTTCCTTAAATTGATAGCTTTCTTCCACAACAAGAATGTCAGTGGCTTCCTGTCTGTCAAAGGCATAATACGCTCTGTTTTACAAGAATTCAGACTTGGGCAAAACAAAGGAAGCCGGGGGCCCTCTGGAAGGGCTAGCAGAAACCTTGCTGGAAGTTCTTCCCAGGCTGAAAGAAGCAGTTTATGAGGCAAATTCCTCATTTCTTAAGAGAATAGCTGCCTGGTTAACTCTTGTTTTGCTGGGTAGCTTGCAGAAAGGTTGAGAGTGGGAAGACAGTAGGAGACAGGCCTCGATACAGTTTGAACTGGGTCTCTGTGTCTTTCTTTAAAAAAAAAAAATAGCTGACTAGGGTGGCATAAACCTAAAATCCTAGCTCCTCGGGAGGCTGAGGCAGGAGGATTGCAAGTTTGAGGCTGGCCTGGGCAATTCAGTGAGCCTCTGTCTCAAAATAAAAAGTAAAAAGGGCTGGGGATATAGCACAGTAATAGAGAGACCTTGGGTTCAATTCCCAGTGCCAAAAAGGAAGGGGGAAAAAAAAAGCAATAGGTACCCTAGATTCCCAGACTTATTAGAGGATTTCCAGGGTCCCTTTTCATATGTGGGTTGAGATGTGATGATGGAAATAGTGGAAGAAAATATTCAAAATCCAAATTGGCCCAGCTAATCAGAGGAGCCCAGGGTTCCTAGTCTAAAATATTATGGGGTGGGAGGGGGATTAGGGGAAAGCAGGCCCGGGAGGGTCAGGAGAGATTTCTCCACTCCACAGAGAACTTTTTAAAATGAGGTATATGAAATGTGTACTTACAGAATATCTGTTTTCCATGAAATCTACAAAACAAAGGGTAACAGGTCAGTAAGTAATTCAAAGAGACACTGGGGCTTCCCGCCAGATCTCAGGGGCTAGAACAGGTTGGGGAAAGAGGGTGGGGACAATGATACAGAAGGGGACACCAGGCCATATTCTGACTCTGTGCTCCGGTTTACAGCTCCTTTACCCTGAGACCTTCAAGCTCCCTAAGGTATACAAGTTATATAAGATGTATAAGTTATAACTTATATAAGATATATAAATCACAAGACACCTCTTTTTTTAACATTTTAAATAGTTTTTTTTTTTAAATTTAGTAACACTCTTTTTTTTTTTTAAGGGAAATATTGTAAACGAGAAAGGAGAAAGTAGAAAATAAAAATGATCTCAGATCTCATTCTCTGAATCCCACTGACACTTTTTCCCTGTCATTTTTTGCTATTAGTAGGCATTTTTTTGGGGGGGGCGTGCAGTTACAATTATATGAAATTTTATATCCTATCTTTTTTTTATGTAATGTGCTTTCTACATATTTTCTGGTAACTTCGTAAACATGATTGTTAGAGTAGCTACGTCACAATCGTTAAGTGGACGTGCTACTGTTTACTTGATGATTTCCTTACTTTAAAAAGTTAGGTTCTTCCCAGGTTTTTGCTGTTTGAAGTTATACTGTCAGCATCTTCTTTGGGAGTAAAGATATTTCAGGCTATTTGTCTGCCTATTCCCAAGAGTGGGATCAACTGAGCAGGAGTATATATGTGGCCAAGGCTCTTGGCATATATATAGCCAAACTATCTGGAGGGCAGGGCAGGCCCTTCCACTTTCCCTGGAGAGTCACGTCTCAGTTCCTAGGAGGTCCATTGTCTTCTTCCAGGAAGGCATGCTGTGGCTGGTTGGCCATGCCAGGCCACCATCGTGCAAACAGCCCCAACCAAATGTCAGGAAGAGGAGAGCGGGGGTGAGAGAAGCCAAAGATGACAGAAAGCTCTGCAAGGAGGGAGAGGGGTCACTGCCTGCATTGGCTAGAGGTGGCTTTCACTCTCAGAGACAAGGGATTATTTGCCGCTTTGAGTAGGACGAGGCCCTCACTTGTACCAGGGACTGTGTCATGAGCCATCCATGGGCTGTATGTGGACTATGTTGCTCATCGTAGCCTAATGAGGGGATAAGTCTGTCATTGGGAACGTCCCGTGGCACCCCCACAGGGACAGACCACCTGATGCAGGTGAACTTCCCCCTCAAGTTCTGCCAGAGATCCCACACAGCACCTGAGATGGGTGTGACCTGCCAAGATGTCAATCAACCTGCTGACTGCAAGACCCCATGAAGCCAGACTGCCCTTGAAACCTTATCCCTGCCTTTGACGTCCCCCTTAAATAAACCACCCGAGCCATCTTTCCTTTGTCTAGTTCCAGCTCCCATGTGGACGAGATCTCTCGGGGGCTTTGCTTTTGTAAATATATTTCTGACTATTTGTGTTTTGCTCTTCACTAATTATTTGAGACTTTAAGGTTTAGGGTGGCTTGCACCTTCCTGAGCAGGAAGATGCTGGCCGTTGCCCTCACTAATCCTGAATGGTCAGTGGCTTACGTGTTGGGATGGATTTTCCAGAAAGCCCACTGTGGACAGACTTGAGGGCAGAGTCACTTTGGGAACCTCTTCAGCTGCCTGGGGAAGGGCTCCAAGTTTAAACCCAGTTCGTTCTAGATCTTGGGCTATCTCAGGGACCCATCTGTCACGGCAGGAACCACAGCCCATCTGTTTCTCTAATTTAAAAATAGCCTGTTTCTGCAAGTTCCCCCCAGCCCCGTCATCTCACACTCAAGTTGTACCCTCCCTTCTAGAAGGGACAGGGCCAGAAGTTCCTAAGGGGCCCCTCTTCTGTCCTACCTAGGCTAGAAGATGGCACAATAGCCAAGGGTTGAGCCTAGTGTCACCTCTGCACATTGAGCCAGGTTGCAGGCAGCACTTCCCAGCCCAATTCTGACTGGGAGGACCCAAACCAGCCCATGCACTGGCTCTGCCACAGTCCCAACCAGACACAAGGGAGAAAGCGCATCAAGGCCGTGCTTCCTAAAACAATTTGAGTGTGGAACACTAAAAATTCAAATATGCTAATAATACGATGAAACACCAAGTCCATGTCCACTTGTAGTTTTTGGTAATAGAACCAACATAAAAATAGAATTTGATGGTAGCATTTTGTTGTTGTTGTTGTTTTGGAGCTAGGTAGTCTACTAAGGAGCTACATCCCCAGACCTTTTTATTTTTTATTCTGAGACAGGGTTGCCTCAAAACTTTAGATCCTCCTGCCTCAGCCCCCTGAGTAGCTGGGATTCCAGGTGTCGCCCCATGCCCTGCAGCATCCATATTTTTCACAGGTACCTTTTTTTTTTAATCATCTTGCATGCTGAAGGAGGAAACAATCTGGGGGGCAGGTTGGCAGTGCCTCCTGACCTGGCTGGCCTGGGGCCTTGCAGGATGGGTGGGGACTGACTCTCAAGTGTTCTTCTCTCCCTCCACGGGGGACTTGGCCCAGAGGCCTCCTTTTCTTTGGTTCTTTCCTGATGACCATTTCCTGTTGTGGCTGTACCTTGCTGTAGGCCCCAGCCCTATCTGTTGAGTCAGACGGGGTCCCCTCCTCATCTGAGGAGCAGCTTGCTCAGCCGTCCACGGCTCACTCTGTGCCAGAAACTCAGACATCCATGATGTTTTTAAGGGAGCAGATACTCCTGGTCCTCACCACGTCCCCTGCCACCCAGTGTGCCAAGGGTAGCTTTTCTGAGAACAGCCACAACAGGAAATGACCCCCCTAGGGTGGCCAACACGAATGCAGCAGGAGCACAGTGAGTTTGGCTCCTGAGAAGCAGAACTTAATTCAGATCTGAGGGGAAACTCGGGCTTAGGCGAAACTATCTATGGGGTCTTATAGTCAAATTGTGCATTAAGGATTAGAATCAGCTGCAAGGGACCCACGGACAAACTCTTAGAAGGGATGATCCCCCAGGCAGCTTCAACATGTTCAGGGGGATGGGTTGGGGGTGACCAAGGCAAAGACGAATTACCCCTACTTCCAGAAGCCAGGACCTTGAGACTCCCTGAATGTTATGATTGGAAGGAATTTAAGATCATTGGTTTGACCACTACTTCATTCAACGGGTATAAACATTGCGTTTGGCCGAATTCACAGAGACGGAGGGCAGAATGGGCATTGGCAGGAGCCAGGATCATTGGTTCTTGGGCATTGAGGTACATCTGAGAGACATGAAGAGGGTTAGAAAAAGTGATGGCTGCCCAACAATGTGACTGGACTTCGTGCCACTGAACTGCACATTTGAAAATAGCAGGTGTTGTGCATATTTTAGAACATTTTCAGAAAGAAAGAAAGCTAAGCTTAGAGCTGAAGCCAAGATTGCAAAGACCAGGTGTTTCCCACAGGCTGTGAGCACCCCATGAGGATTCCTGCCTCCTTGGTTGTCCCCAAAGTCTCTCCAGGCCATGCCCTGGGGCTCCTTGGAGGCAGGCTGCCCATGCCCTTTTGCTTATCTAGGGGAGTGGTTTTCCTTTGTATCACTCAGGGGACAAGGGGGCATAAGAGTAAGAACCACGCCCTATGAGCCATTTCCCAAAATAGCCAGGGCTGAAGTACTGCCAGTTAGAAGATGGTGCAGAGGAGAGGAAGGAATGTGACCTCAGGCCCTGCTCTGCACCCACCAGGCCCATTGATCCATCTGCCCGGCCACCCACCCCGGGCTCTGTGTTTTGGGAGTCAGCCCCTGCCACACACACAAATTGTTTCTGGGTTTTTCCTGCCAGTCAACCCTGAGTGATTGTGCCAGGGTTCCTGGAGAGCAAGAAAGACCCTTGGCCTCCAACAAGAAGCAGCACCTGTGTGGCACAATCAGGATGGAGGAGCAGAGGGTCTCCCACAGACTAGCTTGCAGAATGATTCTCAAACTAAGTTCTCCAAACCAACAGCACCAGTCACGGGCAAAAACTGTTTTGAAAAATGCAAATTCTCCAACCCACTAAGTCAGAAATTCAGCAGCAGGGGCCGGGGTGGGTTGCCAAACAAGCTGTGCTTCAACAAATCTTGAGAACCGTGGATCCAGAGCATAACCCTTCTGCCTCTTTTCCCAGAGAAGGCGACTGAGCCCTTGAGAGGGTCCATGACCTGCCCAGGGTCACCCAGGCCACACAAGGATATTATTCTTAATTTCTAAAGTAGACAGAGTTGGATTCTCTAATGAAGCTGGTACTGGAAACCAAAGCAAGGAAGATGGCCAGTGAGAAGCATGTATCCAGTTGGTTTGGCAACACAGAGAAGAAATGGGAAGAATTGGAAGAGTACCACCACGGGCCGGGATCCACTGGGTTCAATCCCTGCTGTGTCACTGGCGGTGGGACAAGGACACATTACTTAACTGTTAGGCCCACCCCCCCCATCTGTAGAGCAGGAACGATAATCAGGCCCCATCAACTCTAGGCTTGAGGAGGAAATGAGGGTTCCGAGGTCTCACGCACAGGGGTGCTCAATAAATGTTGCCTATCACTACGAAAGGCGAAAGGAATGCTCCAAACCTGAAGGGAATTGGGGTACAGAGAGAAAATTAAAATGAAACAGAAGAGAGAGGCAGAGATGGAGTCGTACCAGGAGCAAGGAGCTGCTGAAGAATTTGAAGAATGATAAAGATTTGGAGGGGCCACGAGAACGGGTTGTTCTTCATAAGCTTCTGGGGGAAGCGTAAGTAAAGGAATGTTAAGGATGAGTGTGGGAGGAGCCCAACGTGGGTGGAATATCAGTGACTGAAGGATCTGGCCCCCTGGATGATCATCTGGCTTCCCCGAGGCAGACAGGGACCCTGTTTGGGGGTGGGGAGTAGAGAAAAGGGGATTACAGAGTAGATAGTTTCACTAAGGGAGTCCTGGAGAACTGAGGAAAGACATCCTCAAACCTGTCCTTTAGCAAATCAATAAGAGGAAAAGGAACGAAAAAGAATCAGATGTGGCCTGTGGTCTTTTCTCCTTGAGCAATGGCCAAAGGGGAATACTCAAAGACAGGAAACCCCTTGGACCCGAGCCTTCTGGGAGAGGTTGGGGGCACAGGTTAGGCAGCTGCAGGCCCCAAGGACTACAGCCCAAGTAAGACTCAGGGCTCTCTCTACCCTCAGCCCCTGGGCAGGTTACAGACTGCCAGGTTAGAGAACAGGCTGCAGAGGACCCAGCCCTCACTGCCCTGCTTCTCCCCAGGCCTGGAAGTCTAGAGACTAGTCCTGTTCTGGGCAAGGTACTGCATTCTGTAGGGCCTGCACTCTGTTGCTGAGTTCCTCCAGCAACTTTGGCAATTTTAAAGTAAAATTGAATGATGCTCACCATATGAGGGGGTCACACACTGACTGCTTGGAATAATGAATGCCACAGCCCCAGATCCCATTTCACCCCGTTTTCTCACTCAATACCACCGCTGTTCAGAAGTGGAAGAATCTGAGTCTCTGGGGGCTGAGACTTCTTGATGGAAGTCACACACCTGGTAAGTGACAGTACCAGGACAGGGGCTCCCTGTCTCCTCCCCACCTGGAGTCCCTACAAGAGCTGGTTCTTACAATGCCCGTGTTTCCAGCCTGAGAAGTCAGTTTGCAACAGCCCAGGACTGAGTAATCTAGAACCAGCCGTGGGACCCCACGAGGACCTGCTGGAACAGCTGGCTGCCTTAGGAGATCAGAAGAGGACACTTCAAAATAGGCCCCTTTGGCTTATTTTGAGCTAGAGGTAAATGAACATCGACATCGACATCAAAAGGAGTCTCTTCAGGGCTTCCTTATTTGATTAGAAGTAGTAACTTCTGAGACTGGGGGATTTCCTCCCAGGGACATTTCAGGGCCATGAAGATGGAGAGTTGGTGCCAAGATGAACCTACACCAGCAAATCTTACTCCATTAATTTCTCCCAGATATTTACCTTTCCATTTGCTCCCCTTGGAAGCCTCAAGCCCCTCATCCTTTGTTTTGTCACTGCTTTATACATTTATTGTTCTTTGTTAAGATGCTATATAGACCCCAAGTTCTAACCACTCCTTTTGACTCCTGGAAGGGCTGGTTCTTAGAGACTTGCTTGTTGTGTGACCTTGAACAAATATCTTAACCTCTCTATGCTTCAGTATCCTCATCTGCAAAATGGGATTTGTTGTGAGGGTGGAAAGATATGATGGAATAGGCCACTTAGTACATGGAGTAAGTGCTCAAATATGAGCTTTTGAAATAACTGAAGCAACTGAAATTGAATACTTCAGCATTGACCCAAGAAAGTGAGCAATCCCCAAAGACATTAGGAAACTGATGAGGCATTTTACACAATTGACCAGTGGGTTCAACCTTAAACCCTACCTCTGACTTTTCTGTTCCACTGAACAAAAATAGAAAACAACCCAAAGGCATCAACAGGGCTGGGGATGTAACTCAATGGTACAGCTTTTATTTCTGAATTTATATTTTGCTAGCTCTAAATATGTTTAAATAGGCACTTGAACCAAAAATTCCCCAGCAAAGGTTTTCAAAAAGTGTTAAGTCCCACAAGTGGCTAAGTTCCTGCTCTATTCATGAATATACTTTTTATTTTAAACAAAGATGCATTAAAGAGTAATCACTCTGAGATAAAAAGTAGGCTCATCAGGTCATTGAATAGTTCCTTTAAAGACAGTGTTTCTTGCCAGGTGCTGTGGCCCATGCCTATAATCCCAGCAGCTTGGGAGATTGAGGAAGGAGGATCACAAGTTCAAAGCCAGCCTCAGCAACTTAGTGAGACTCTGTCTTTAAATAAAATATAAAAGGGGCTGGGGCTATGGCTCAGTGGTTAAGAACCCCTGGGTTCAGTCCTAGTAAAGGAAGGAAGGAAGGAAGGAAGGAAGGAAAAGAGAGAGAGAGAAAGGGGGGAGAGGGAGAGAGAGAGAGAGAGAGAGAGAGAGAGAGAGAGAGAGAGAGAGAGAGAGGGAGAGAGAGAGAGAGAGAGAGAGAGAAAGCGAGCTTCTCAAATGTGGGCAGCATCAGAAACCCCTGAGAGCTTGAGTTCAGATTCCGGAGAATCTGATTCAGTGGATGTGGGTCTGACCGAGATTGCTGCTGCTGCTGCTGCTGGTTCATGAACCACTCTGAGTAGCACTTTTTACAGGTGTTCTTCAGCTGTTAAGGACTCCATTTCAAAGAATTCACTTACATAAATGTCTACTGTACAAAGCAAGAGATTCAGAGGTAGATGTTTATACCTTTTGTACCTCTATGGTCCCCTCCCCCGCCCAGTGCTGGGGACTGAATCCAGGGCCTGTACAGGCTGGGCAAATGCTCTACCATCGAGTTACATCCCCAGGCCTGTTTGTGTCTTTGGGCTGCTGACTTCCTTTCAGAATTTAAAGTACTCTTTGTGGATTCCATTTCACCAGAATTGAATACAATAATTCAATAAAAACACAATTTTGGGGTGCTTCCCCAGCTTCCCCGATTTCAACTGTGTTCTTCAGAGAGAAGCGGGTAGTGAGGGGGCTGACTTAAGGCTGGGCACAAAAGAAAGGAAGTGGAAGCAGATCCATAAGCCCACCCCAGCCCCGGAGCCGCCACTAGAGCATCTTCAAAGCACAGCTCTTGATTCTGCCTAAGGCCTTGGGTAGCCCTGGCCCCCAGTCCCATGAGGGAGCAAGGGAGGCTCACTGGCCTCACCAGGGTATGTAGGCTGTGCAGCATGGCCTCTCTAGGGTCAGTAAGCGCTTGCTGACAACAGACACAGCAAAAGCAGCAGTGGGTGGAGGGGAGAAAGAAACCCTGGTGCAAGAGGTGACGCCCTTTGTACCTTCTTTGCTTCCTCTTTCCCCTCCCCACTCCCAAGGCCCCATCTGTGACTCCAGCCCCCACCCACACACCGAGGAGAAACCAGGGGCCCCTCACTCACTGGGGTTGGCTTTCCGGATCTCACTGTACACCGTCTCTGTCCCCTTTGTTCCCAGAGCTGAAAAAGGGACCAGGCACAAGTCAGTAGCTGCCTCTGGATCCCAGGCCAGTCCACGGCTATACCATCCCCCACCCCAGCAGTGCCCACAGCCAAGCATTGAGACTTTGTCATTCCTCGACTTCTGAAGGTTCCAGCCTAACCAGGGTCACTCTTGGGCTGAAGTAGGAGGTCAACAGGCCATTGTGGGGCAGGGCCACCTGTGCAGAGGAACCTTGAGCCTGAGGGGCCAATGGGAGGGGATCCACACAGGCCTGCGCCCCAGCTCAGCAGCCCATCCCCCTTTCCCTGAAGCCGCAACTCTGTGCCAGCTGCTCTGCCCCATCCCCACAGAGCCCAGAGCAGAACCAGGTCCTGAGTTCTGGGGTGGAGACTGGCATTTTTGGTGACTATGAGAATTAGCTGGGACCAAAGACCGCCTACAGTTCTAGGTGACTAGGTGGCTGCTTTCAGTGCCAGCACCTGGGCCCCCGCAGTCTCGCTGACGGGCCTGGGGTGGGCCCTGGCACTGGTGTTAGTAGGAGTCCCCAGGGGATTCTAATGTGCAACTGGGGCTGAGATCCTCTGGGTTAGATCCTTTCAGAATAGAGGACAAGATGACCAACCTGGGTGTGGAGCAAACCAGACAGGTACAGAGAAACACGTACACGCACCCCATGTCCACACGCACTCATACTCTGTGTGTAGACACACATGGTTGCACCCTTAAGCAGGCACACACAAACTGTGTACATACAGGCATGCACACCATGTGTATACACTCACTCACCATATCCACACCCAGGCACACCCAGGAACCCTGAGGAAACAGGATGGAACTGGCCACTTCCCTAGCTCCTCTTTGCTCAAAAAACCAGGAAGTCTCATTGTAGAAAGGAGGCCCCCAGGCAGAGTAAGCTGCTTCTTGCCATCACAGTGTCGTGGGGAAATTTCTCTCCTAAGGGCACACCAGGGTCTATAACTGCATTGCGATACCTCTACGCCCCATGCTCCAGGGACAGCCTTCTCCCGTCCTTACCCCACTCACATCCAAGCTGACACTGTCCTTCCTCTCTGTCCTTTCCTCCAAGACTCTGGCCCAGCTTTGCCCCTGTATTCCTGTATGCACCTCACACACCCTCACACATCCCTTTGCTCATATCCTAGTCAGCTACCTGGGCCCCTGTGCTCCCACTACACTTTGGGGACATTTACTTATAGCACATTGACTCTGTTCCCATTGACTCCTCTGGTAGGCCCTGAGCTCCTCCAGGCCAGTGGCTGAGGTCCTGAGTACTTTCCATTCCCAGGCCTCGCACAGTCACCTGGGGGCACCTGTCATAGTTTGATATGACAGTGCAAGTGCCAGCCAATATCCTGCAGATGTCTCTACCTCAGAACCCCTGAGCTTCAGGCAGGTCTTGGCATAATCAGCCCTGTCTCTCAGGTTTTCCCAACTATCAGCTAGAGAACATGCTGCCAGAGGAATCTGGGCTTCTTTGGGGATGGGTTAGGACTGAAATCTCTTTCACTGGACACTGAGTACTTATGGTTCCTGAGCGAAGGACTGTATGCCAGGGGAAAGTCTGGAGATGGCCCAGTCCCCACAGTCAAAGTTGAGGCATATGGGGTGACAAAAGCCTTGTTGAAGACTTCAGAGTGATTCCCCTCAGGCAGAGGTTGGAGCTCGGTGGAGTGGCAGAGGTACCAGGCTTCTCACTGCAGGATGCCTGCTTCAGGAGAACTCAGGAGGCACAGCAGAGATGCCCACACAACACTCCACTCTAGTTTGGTGATATAGGGGGAAGTTCTAGGAGCCCCAAATCTGTTAGCCAATTCTCCACATCCCCAAGGGACCCTCTGTTCAATGTCAGGCCCGGGGAAGTCACCCATTCAACATAACCCTAGGCGCTCTGTGTGCCCTGCACTGTGGAGGGAGGAAAGCGGGTCAGATCTGATCTCAGCTTTCAGAAGTTCCAGGATGTGGAGCAGGCAGGTGGGCACAGGGTGCTCATAGCCTAACGCTGTGATAAATGCCACAGGGTGCTGTGCATGGGGGTCACTGCCAGCTCACCTCTGACCCGGATCCACGGTGGAGTTAGGGGAGAAGGGCACAGCGAGGGGTAGAGTTGGTGGCCAAGCCGGGGAGCTTGGACACCCTGAGAACTCCACTGTCCTGGGGCACAAAGACATGGCCAGGAGACTTCTCTGATCATCCTGGGGACACACTTTGTGGACCTGAGTTACTGTACTTGACTCCCTCCCCGTCACCTCATAGCTCAGGGCAGCAGGGCCATTTCTATTTCTAGGCAGAGCTGCACCCCGGCCTCTACTGCCGCCTGCCTACCTGGTTCTGCCCAGCTCAGCAAAGGGTGGGGTGCAGCTGATCGCTGACTCCCCTCCTCTTGCAGCCCCGTGGCAGCAGCTGCCTGCTAATGACTAAACCAGGTTAGCAGGGTGTTTGTCTCTGCTGTCAGCAATGTTTCCGGAGAGGGCTTTATTTTGGCTTCTGTTTTTCTATGTTAACGGAGGCAGAGAAGGCTCAACGTCATGGGGTTTTCCCAGCAGTCGGCCCCAGAGCAAACAGGCAGCAAACCAGGATTTAACGAGTTCCTTCCCGCCCCTCCTCCACCCCCTGTGACCACTTGGTCAGCGGCCAGCAAGGATTAGAGCTGGACAAGGTCCCCATCCCCTCCTCTATAGTTGGAGGAGGGGAGGCCTGAAGAAAGGGGGACTGAATTGGCCAAGACCAGGTCAAGTTCACTCACCATTTGCCTTGAACCCACAAAGCCCTCGCCTAGTAATGCCCACTCCCACCTATGGGAAGGCAGGGGCTGACCCTGGAGGCTCAGGCCTGGCATCCCCACTACACCTTAGCCTCAAGGAGAGGCTGGGACAAGAGAACTCAATTTGAGTCCTCTGGAATCTCCCCATTGCCACCCAAGTGACCCTCGCGCCAGCTCTACACAGGGCCCACACTATGCATGTGGCACGTTTGTGCAAGTTTGGAAAGGCAACAAGTTGGTTTGGCTGCAACCTGTAGCCGCACCACTTGGCAGGGAACACCCAAGGCAATCACCTGCCTCACCCTATCATGGAAATCTCCATAGCCGTTCCCCAAGGAATGGCAAAAGGACATTTTCCAAGGGCAGAACATGGCTTCCTTTTTCCTTTCAGCTTCCTTACACCCAAAGCCTCCCAGGCACCCTGGGGCCCTCATAGTCCCACGCACCTTGGCCCAGTAAGCTGTGAAGCAGAGGCAGGGCCTGGCCCTCCATGGGAGGATCTGAAGCCTGGTGCCCCGGGTGGCAGGGGAGCATCACTGTAACTCCCTCTCCCCTGTCCTCTGGCTTCACTGCCGACTGGAGCACTCAGTGGAGTGTGGAGGGTCACGAACCAAGAGGAGAGCAGTGTTTTTCCACTTATGTTCAAAATCTTTGAGCAGCGCTGCCCTCTTGTTATCCATTCCCTTTCCTTCCGAGTCTGACATCCTCTTAAGAGGAAGTAAGCTGTCACTCACGGGGCCAAGCCCAGGATGCAGAGCAATGGAGCTGGCGCACCAAGCTCAGGGTGTTGGGGCGTCTTCCACAGTCCCACCCTTCCCAGCCCAAGTGGGGTCCCTCCTGAGCACCAGACCCTGTGCTCTCTCCTCCTGGGTATCTCTTGGGCATGTCAAACTCCACCAGCTGAATCAGATGTGGCTAGGAGCTTGTTCCTCCCAACCTCGGCCATCACAACCGTGCCTGCAACTGCTCCATCCAGGAACATGCAGTGATTCTAGTCTCTCCTGTCCTGGTCACTAAATTGTCATCACATGCTATGATCTATCTCCAAAATATATCTAGAGTCCATTCATTGCCAACATTTTGGTCCCACCCTAGGCTCCACGCCTGCCCCACTTTCTATGTTGGCCATGAGGATCTTCCAGAAGGACAGTGGAACCTGACACTTCCCTGCCTAAAGCTTCCAAAGGCTCCTTAATCCTTTTAGAATAAGATGCAAAGAAAACCCCAGAGGTCCTGCATGCATCCAGCCCCAACTCCATCCTCCCCAGCTTCATTCACCTCATCTGTCCTGTCTATCTGTCCCTCTCTGCAGACACACAGGCCTCCTTACAGATCTTAAAGGAGCCAAGCTCTGCATTACCACACACTGCCCTGCCTATTTCCTGGGTCCCCAACCCTCCTTCTTTGGAGGATCACCTTCTTTGCCTCTCTCAGGACCCAGCTTAAATGTCAGCCCTCAAAGAGTGTCCCCTTTTACGCCTTCTCTGCACCCGGTTTTGCTCTTTTCCAGCACTTAGGACTGTCTGATAGGATCTGTTGCTTTGCTTCCCTGTTTTCCTGGCTGCCCCTGAGGAGACCCTCCCTGAGGAGGAGGCTGGCTGTGTCTTTCCTTCTTGCACAGAGCTGGGCCCTCGTGGGTCTCATCTCTGCTCAATAAGTGAATCACTTTACAAGAAAACAAAAAAGAGGAGGTAATCAAGGCTGCGGTGTCCCTCCCTCCTCTTGGGTCCATTTGGGACTTGGAAGTGGGATACTTGTCATTGGTGCAGACTGAGCAATCCACAGCTCCAAGGACTAGTCTGATGGAACACCATGGGAAAGGGGCCCAGAGTACAGCACGTAGCACAGGGACTGCATGGGACAGCTTTCTCAGAAATGTTCTGTGCACACACCCATTGGCATGGTGCCCAAACCATGCTAAACAAGAAAGTTAAGAAGGACTCCAGAACTCCTCCCAGAGCAAGAGATGGCTTCAGGACGTGGCCAAGACCACATGGCTCTGGTTAATGACAGGCAGACCCAGCCTGGAAAACTGCCCAGGCTCGCCTGGCCGAGAACAGCCTGGCTGTAGCCTGAGCAGGAAGGGAGACGGATGGCAAGGGTCCTAAGGAGCACCCCAGCAGGGCCGGAAGGTTCTTGATGGCTGTTTCCTTGAGCATGCAAGAACCTTGAGGGAGCTGAGGAGGGGGAGGACTAGGAGAAGCATGGTTTTTGATTGGTGCCAAAAGAAACTAAGATTGATGTTCTGGCATTTGCTGTGGACCGGCCCACTTTCCGTCAGTCTCCCAGCACTGAACCAGAGATGGGGACTTCCAGGTGGCCTGCCCAAGACAGAATACCATGCACATTTTCACTTCATTGGCACATTACTTTTATTTAAGCTGAGGCATAAATCCAATGCCACCATTCCCACGGGATGGGATTCTGTGCTTTCAAAAGCGACCCTCTAAAGAGCAAATCCCATACCTTAACACGTGCAATGATTGACACATGTTCAGTCTGCATAGGCCACTTTTTAGGAACATACTGCTTGTGGGCAAGGGGTCACTTCTGGGAGGAACTGAACACCTCAAAGTGAGGCTGCTCTCAAGGTCCCTTCCAGAGGAACAACTTGCTCGGCCCTCAGTCATCTCCTGGCACATGCATAGTGAACCCTCAACATGTGTTACCATTATTCATAGCTTCATAACTAACAGTTATTGAAATTTTACAGCTCCTGCCTTAGGCACATCCTGTAGATCTGCTGACCACCTCCCTTCAGAGAGACGCTTCTCAATAGGCACAGCACCCCCAATGTGGTGCCTATATCCAAATCAAGAGCAAAGCATGGGCTTGGCTCACTGGGGGGGTGGGGCTTACCTTGATGGGGCTCCACTGGGGACACTTCCACCTCTGTGTACTCCACGTCTGAGCTCAGAGAATCTGTTCAAAGGAACCACAGCACCCTGTTTAGACAGCATCTCCCTTGGGGGTATCGGGCTACCTTAGAGATTTTTATCCCAATTATTAAAGTCTTCTGAATGTGGAGGGGAGCGGCTAGATGCAGGTGGAGCTCCATTCTAAGTGGACAAGAAACCTCAGACTAGGAAGGCAGGAGGAGCCCGCCACTGGCCTGGGACTCCCTGTTCACTTGGATGTGGATGGATCCTGCGGCAGAGGTCCAGGTGAGTGGACTTATAACAGGTCAGAGGATACAGAAAATAGCTCAAGATCAGCCATGACAATGAACTCCCATTCAGGCTCCCTCCAAACACCTGACCCTTCCATGCTGCGATGCTTTCTATGCCATCCCCAGCATGCAGGAAAGGACCTTGGGAGCAGGCTCAGCAGCCCCAAGATGCTTTGAGTGTCTGAGGCAGACAAGGTAATGAAATCTCTCCGGGTGCTGCCAGAAATCTGGGAAATTGGTGTGTTTTCAACTCAGAATATTTTTATTATGTTTTTTTTAAGGCTTAAAGAATCAGGAATTCTCACCAGCAACTACACAATGATGCTGTAGTCAAGGATACTTTACAAAAACAGGGCTTTACAGAATTCTTTTATATCTTTAGGAGTTTTAACTCCCATGATTGCAGCCTAGAGGGAAAGGAACTTGATGAAAGATGATTTAGTCTGACTCCACTGAGTTTTAGGCAGAAGCACACTATCTATTGTTGATCATCTTGAAAAATCTCCAAGTTGTCCAGGCATTGTAGACAATTGTAATCCCAGAAACTTGGGAGGCTGAGGCAGGAGGATCACAAGTTCAAGGACAAAGTTGCCTCAGCAACTCACTAAGACCCTGTCTTAAAATAAAATTAAATAAACAAACAAATAAATAAATAGACAAACAAACAAACAAATAGCTGGGGATGTAACTCAGTGGTAAAAGCCACCCGTGGGTTCAATCCCCAGCATAAAAAAAAAAAAAAAAAAAGAATATCCAAGTCAACTACCCAAGAGGAAGGACATCCTGCTTCCTTATTTGATAGTTCCCTCTGAATCTGGACATTGCTTTTTAGATATGACCCACTCACCCTTAAGTTGGTTATCACTAAGGATATTAGGTAGCATCTTTAAAGGAAGCACTTAATCATCTCCATCTTACACACCAGTTAGTCACAGAGTCATCACGAGGTCTGGGAGGTTATCTAGTCACCTTCAAGTTTTAGTTTTCTTTTCCTGTGGGTCTTTTTTTTTTTTTTTCCCCTTAGGGAGGAGTTACTGACTCAGGGGCATTCAACCACTGAGCCACATCCCCAGCCCTATTTTGTATTTTATTGAGGGACAGGGTCTCATTGAGTTGCTTGGCACCTTGCTTTTGCTGAGGCTGGCTTTGAACTCTCGATCCTCCTGCCTCAGCTTCCCGAGCCACTGGGATTACAGGTATGCACCACGGTGCCCAGCTACCTATGGGTTGTTTTTTTTTTTTTTTTTATGTGAAAGTTTCTAATAAAACTCTTAGATAATTACCTTTATTTTCATTTAGTGGTTTCATTGCATGATTTCCAACATCATCGCCATAACCTAATTAAAAAATAACCATTAGTTAGGATGAGTGATAATGGAAATTCTCATTTTCTATAATTTTAAAAAAATTCAATTCCACTCACATAGTCAAGCATGACTTCTTTAGTGGTGTAAGTGACTAAGAGTCATGTCTCTGGGTCTCCTCCTTGGTTTCCCTGTGGGCCCCAAGACCTGCTAGGTGGTCTTCTCCTAACACCAGTGGAACCCCTACCATCAAAGGGTGAGAGGCACGGGTGGGGGAGGGGCACTTTAGTTGGGAATTCAGAATTGTTCAATGTGAGCAAATAGCTTGATTTCTAGACTATTCTCTTTCTTGAAGGGAACCAGTCAGTAATGACAAACATGAAGGAGACTGGTTAAGTAACCCTCTCTGGTTGGAGATTGGATTGATATCACCTTAGTGGGTATAGATTAAAAAACAAATAAACAAACAAAAACCTTTGGGGGTAGGGGTACAGCTCAGTGGTGGAGTGCTTGCCTAGCATGCATGAGGCACTGGGTTCAATTCTCAGCACCACATGTAAATAAATAAAAGGTTCATCAACAACTAAAAAAAATATTTTAAAAAGATAATTCTTACAAATGTTATAAATACTATTCTTGAAGAACACATGATTTTCTATCATGTATTTGAACTAATTGATATTATGATTATTAAAATCATAAAATCCATGCAGAGACAAGAGAATAAGAACAAGAGAATAAGAACAAGAGAACAGAGACAAGAGAATGTAAGAAATGGAGTATTTCCTACATTTTGAAAAGTTAGAAGAAAATCCTATATTTTAATATAACTATATCAACATAAAGCACTGCTGTATTTAGTGGCAATGATACAATATACCAACAGAGCCCCCCTTATACCAAAAAGGTATTATTTTCTCTATAACAGTAGATTACTTTGTTCAAAATATTCAGTACATTTTTTGAAAACAGTTTCTCTGGTTCTTTTTTCTTTTTTCCAGTACTAGGGATTGAACCCAGGGCCTTGTGCACGCTAGGCAAGCACTCTACCACTGACCACATCTTCCCCCACCACTGTTGTTCAAATTTTATTTTGAGATAGGGTCTCACTAAGTTGCCCAGGCTGGCCTCAGCCTCCTGAGTCACTGGGATTTCAGGCCTGTGCCTCCACACCTGACTTCTTTTGCTTTCCTTTTTTTCTGTAGTGCCGAGGATGGAACCCAGAGCCCCGCCCATGCTAAGTGAGCATCTCTCACTGAGCTACACCACCAGCCCCCTACTCAGTTCTTTTTATTTTATTTTATATTGAGACAGGGTCTTGCTAAGTTGCCTAGGGCCTCGTTAAATTGCTCAGGTTGGTCTTGAACTTGCTATCCTCCCTTCAACCTCTCGATTCGCTAGGATGTACAGGCATGCACCACCCTACCTGGGCCCCTGCTCAATTCTTAAAACATATCTCTCGAGTAAATTATCTCCCTGTAAAATATATATCTTAGGAACACCTTATTTTGGGCTGGGGCTGTGGCTCAGTGGTAGAGCACTTGCCTAGCATGCATGAGGCACTGGGTTCAATCCTCAGCATCACATAAAAATAAACAAATAAAATAAAGGCATTCTGTCCATCTACAACTACAAAAAAAGAAAGAAAGAAAAGAAATACCTTATTTTGTGAGACATTGTTACAGAATTGAAAGAAATACCTTATTTTGTGAGACATTGTTACAGAATTGGAAAAGAACATAGGCATTCTATTTCCAAAACTGCTGATAAAGAAAGAGAATTGTTCCAAAAATGATTTGGGACAGGACTTTTGTGGGACATAATTATAGCCCAATGGGGGTTGCTAAATTGCTTGGGCAACTTTTTCACAGATGTAACAGGATTAAGAACTGCTGGGATTGTCCACCCACACTGTTGCGTAGACCTGTAAGCTTGGGATAAAACTCAAACAAGTATCTTGTGCTTGTGGCAATTCCACCTGAGAAGAGGTTTTATCCAGGCTCTAATCTTCTCTCTGGTCCCTGCCTTATACATGCAGGCTGTTTCTCATGGGTAGTATTCAAAGTATCTGAAGGCTACAAGGCATTAGCGTTTTCTCCAGGTTTCATTCAACAGGAAGTTTAGAAGGTGGTGAAAATAGAATAAAATGTTCTGTCTTCTTTCCTTTAAAGTTTTTGTTTTGCTTATTAGCTCACCGTCTAATGCCTGATTAGATAAGTACCCCTGCTGGAAGCCAGGGTTTCCCTTCTAACTCTAACCCCACCCACTTTAGTTGGTAAAACTCTTTGGCAACTGAAGGAAACCAGGACTTTACCATAATGGCTGTTGGCTTCGATATTGGGGTCCAACACCTTCTCATTGTTGGAGTTCAGAAGTGGTACTGCTGGCCTTAAAATGAAAGTTGAAAAGGAGGAAAAAAAATAACAAAACATAGAATTATTTTTAAATATAATGAAATACAGTCTAAACATAATATATTATATATAAATAAATATATCATTCATATATATATATATATATATATATATATATATACACACACACACATATATTTTCCCCCCTCTCTAACCCCAAATTAACAAAATCGATAAAGGAAGATCATGAGAAAGTAGAAGGAGCTTTCCAAAGGAAAGAAAGCTTCACTCTTCCATTTGGAAAACTAACAAGTTCTTCAGCTCTAAAATGATTGACTGAATTTTTTACTGTTAAACTAAGAGACAGGGCCAAAGAGTTCTTTATCTGGTGCCCTTAGTTTCATGAATGCACTCCTGTGCTGGTTTCTCTCCATAACACAGCAATAATTTCTATAGCCTTGGATTTTGGTTTTCAAGAATGATAAAGGTAAAATAATATTTTTAAAAGGCCAATTCTATTTTGCCAAGTAAATAAAAATTTAAATGCTCCTCTATTACCATTATAATTAGGTATGGAAAAGAGGATTTCACAAATATTAGTCTAAGAAGGACATGATCTCAGAATAAGACCATTCTCTCCCATGGAAGGACAGATGGCAGTCTTCTACAAAGACACACACACACACACACACACACACACACACACACAAACTCTTCCTTTTTCTGATTTTGCCAAGAACCACTGAAAACTTCCTAATGACCAGATTCTCCCTACAGAAAAGTCCACCCATGCCCACAAAAACAGCTGCGCCCTCTTACAAGGACACTGACCTGGACATCTCCACGGGCATCTGCTTGGCTTTAAAAAAGGAAAGAGAAAAACCAAAGTCAGGGTAAGGTGCCTGTATCCACAGCAGACAGTAATAGTCAATTCAGTGACATTTGACTTGCATACCCATTTAAAAAAGAGAGAGAAAATAAAGTTAAGAATATTCACATTTTTCAGAGAAATAGAGAAGAGAAAGAAGGAGTTGTTCTCCTGGTCAAAGAGATTTCACATCACTTCCCAGATAAACCACATTGTGACTCTCTGAGCCAGATGTGATTTTTGCTTGTGAGATGTGATGGAGATGGAGGCAATGGTACAGGGGGGCAGATCAATCAGATAACTGGGCAGCTGTTTCTTTGGTTCAAGACAATCTCAAAAAGTAAAGGCTAAATCAATCCCTGTGTTTTTAATTCCAAGCTGGCCGAAGACCAAGGCCAGCGGCAGACTTGGGAATGGTTTGTTTGGGAGCCTGTCTCTTCCCAGGGAATTATAGTTTTCCTGCCTGAGAAAAAACACACGGCCCCTGCTCATCCCAGCGGCCCCTGCTCATCCCAGGCACCAGCACCAGAGTCTCCCCCAAAAAACCCAACCTTACCCTATGAAAAAAGTTCTTTGCAGAAATCATTGATTCTGTGCCTTTTTCCTTGAGTCTGGGCTAGCTAACCTGAGTCCTGAGTGCCAACAGGTGTTCCTGGCTCCCCACCCATGCTTGGCCCCTAAGCACAGGGTAGAAATCATTGCGCAACTGGCAGTTGCTTTCAGTGCATGTGTGTCCTTGACACTCTACCAGTTAGAGAACTGGAAGTGGCCAAACCCCACAGAAACAGCTTCTCTGACCACATGAAGATGCAACTTCCCTCCACGTTCCCTCGTTCCCTCGTTGGCCTGCCCAAGGAGGAAAGCAGCCCCTTTCATTTTGCCTAGCTACATCCAGGGGCGGAAGAAGCCCCACACCCACCAAGGCTAGATCTTTGGTTGTCAAGGTAACACCCCAAGGAGAAAAACCAGGTGCACCTCCCCAGCTCCCTCTAGGGCACTATACATCAGAGCTGCTTTCTCAGCCAGGACAACCTGTCATAATGGAAGGAGGAAATGTGCTCACCCTTGGCTTTCCTCAGAAAATAGCATTTGGCCCCAACTATCAAGGTGGCGATGATCACTCCAATGACGACAACTGCAATGAGTCCTTTCTTCCATGGGGCAAGAAAGACTGGAAATGGGGGGGGAAAAGAAAGAAAGACATCGGTTCTTCCTGGGTCAGCAGGAAATGATATCAGGTTAAATCATCAAATGGAGACTGATTCTTACAATCCTTATAACTGGTATCTTTCCTTAGCATCTACCTCTGGGGGATGCCGAACTCATAGTTGGTGGGGAACTTGCTGCTTCTGCTATAATCCAAAGCCAGCTATGATCTTCAAGGAGGGATCAAACTGAGTGTGCTGGGGTAGACCCCATTTTGGGGTGTCTCATCAGCTCTCCTCCTGCTTTAGGAAACCACCCTCACCCCTATAGGTGGACTCCCCAGCCATGTCCATTCTGCATGACCCCATCCCCTTGGCCACAGGGATCCCGTGGGCAAATATTTGACCCAAAGTGAGTTATTTAGAGTCTTTTTGCCAAGAATTTGGAATTGGGACTTCATGAAATACTCCTGATTTCTTATAACACCCAACTCCTCTTTTTTACCCAAGTTAATTTGAATGGGTTTCTGTCACTTATAGACACAGAGCTTGAGGAAGTTGGTCTCTTGACCCTCAGTCACCTGAGCTGACCTCCCACCCACTCCCTCTTACAAGGGGTATGATTTGTGTCCTTGCCCCTTCGAGCCCACGCGTACCCGCTGTTGAGATCCCGACTCACCTCTGACTGCCAGGGTGTTGCTTTGGGGGCTGCTTCGCTGTGGGCTGGCTCTGTTGGAAGCCGTGCAGTAGTACTGTCCCTCTTGCTCCTTGCTAACCTTTGTCTTGCGCCAGTATGCATTGGTTTCATTTGTGACTATTTGATAGAAGGGTTTGTCCTCCATTTCTTTGTAAAACTTATATGTGATCGGACCGGTCCCTTCAGCCACTGTGCATAGAAGCACAATCTCCTCCCCAGACTCCACCTCCTGACTTGCCAGGATAGAAAGCCTGACTTCATTCACCGGGGCTGGAAAGCAGGAAAAGGGTTAGGACTGAGTAAAGAAGGGGGACAGAGAAGGAACCTAAAGTGACCACAGCGATGGCCAGCCTCCCTCCCAGGCTGTGACTTGGACTTGGCTTGTGCTTTTCATTTAAGTTGCTCCTCTCATCCCACCTTTTTCATGGTCCTGTCCCTGATTAGCCTAGAAGGGCAGTAATGGACACCTCCTGTCCTCACTAATTGATTAAACGTAAGATACTAGGGGACACCTCCATTCACTTACCAATTTGCGCATTATTGACTAGTCAGCTCAACTATCAAGCTAACTTGTATGTTCTATTGGGTGTGTGTGTGTGTGTGTGTGTGTGTGCTGCAAGATGAAAAGACTGGAGATGGACAGTGGTGATAGCTAGCCAACAATGGGAATGTGCTTCATGCCACCAAACTCCACGCTAAAAAATGGCTAAGAGGGTAAATTCACATTGTGCATATTTTATCACAACTTAAAAAACAAAAGCAAAGGATGAAGCAGGTCATAAAGTGGTTGGGAAACTCCCAGTTAAGACTCCAAAGACACCCCCAGGTAAGCACGAAAAGCACCCATGAATCAATTTCAGCTTTCAGGGGTAGGAAACCAAGATGGCAGCACCACCACCCATCAGCTCTTTGCTCTGAGCCTTAGTTGCTGCGTCGTAAAACAAGAATACCACTCCTACTACTCTCTGGTGATTGTGGGTCTTAAATAGAATAATTCACTACAATACTTCACACAGGGTTAGATGTATGGTCAGAGCTCAGTAAATGTTAGCCACTAATATTGACCCCAATTAACCAATGAATTCACATGGGGTTCAGCATTTGCCTTTTCATGTATCCTGAGACCTGAAAACTCCACTTCTTCTCAATGATACAGCTACTAGGTTAATCTTCACAAGAACCCATTCTTACCATGTCCTTCTTCCCTCTTCTGGCTCTTTTTTGCAAGGTTAATGCATGCATAATATGCAGTTAATAAGCCATGTTAATGATATCACGCAGCCATTAAACAAAAGGGGATAAAGGACAGAGAAGACGATGCCTTATTAAACTTCTTACAACTGGATGCAGAATATCTACAAAGTGCAAGCAATGGTGCTCCTAAGTCTTCTATGAGGCACAAGATAGAGATTTAAGAAAAAATACCCATACCCATTTCTCTTGAGTATGAGAATCCCAGGTACATATTAGCAATTCCCAGGAGATCACACCTGTAGCTCTGATTGCTACAGGTTCTACACATGACAGAATTGCTCCACCAGGGTCCACTACAGAGAAGAGCTCTGGCCTATGATTCTCAGGGATAGTTCTCAGTTCAACTGAAAAAGAGCAAGAGTTAAGGAAACCCAAACACACAACTTTAGGCTTCCTCAAGTCCTGCATATGCTATTCTAGCCATTCACTTGAAAGGTCTGAAAAGAGATTACACTGACTGCATCATGTTTTCCTGACCCATGACTGGGGTTTGCTTTAATGTATATTGGGTTTATGGATTTCACACAAATATCACCCATTTCTCTTCTTGTCCCCACAATCCCTGGGCAACTCCAAACCCTCCAAAGGTGACCAAAGACCCCAACCCGACATGATTTCTTTTTATAATACAGCAACTTACCTATCACCTTGACCCTCAGAACCTCACTGAACATTTCAGGGAGGGAATGGCAGTTATGTGTGGCACACTGGTAATCTACATCCTGGGTTGGTTTGTCTTCGAATACTGCAGGATCCTTGGAGAGCTTCGTCTGTATTCCTAAATCACGAGTGGCTTTCAAAAGGCGATAAGAAATAGGTGACGTTCCATTGATCGAATGGCAGCTGATTCTTATGGTCTGTCCTTTTATGATCTCAGACTTGGCATCATGAAAAATCCTGGGCTTGGAGAGCTTTTCTAGAACAACAGAGGGAAATTGTACAAATGGGATTGAAGCAATGAATCCAACCCAAGACGCTGCTTCTTCAAACTCTGGGTTTTTCTCTGTCACCATGGTAATTTCAAATGCCTGCCTGCTTACTGATTTTTAAGGGACTTCTAGAAGACAAGACTGTCATGCAGAGCGTGTGTGTGTGTGTGTGTGTGTGTGTGTGTGTGTGTGTGTTAATAAGGGAGAGGGAAAAAGAAAGGCCCTAGTCAAACTAAAGAATGATACAAATTCAAGGAAATCATTATAGCCTTATAAGTGCATGTTTATATTTTAAAACTTCTTACATGCACACATATACAGTATTTTTCTGTGTGTTAAGCAAAGATACAGAAAAGTATGGAAAGCACCCAAACAGAAAACATTTTGAAACAAACTCTTTTCAGTGCCTCAGCCATTCCTGATATGTAAATTAACTGCCTCAAGAGATAAGAATTCTTCTAGGTCAATTTTTGAAGTTAGCTTATTGATAAACCTTATGAGGTGAAATCACCGGTGACCTCCTCCCAAGAGCAGCAATGATTAAAAAAAAAAAAAAGTAAAATATAATGACCCACATTCATCTCTTGCATTCTTTCCTTTGAGTTGGATTTAGAGAATTGGAAACAGGCTGGTTCAATTGGGACTAAAATCTCAGCTGGATAAGCCACAGCCACCAATGAAACTGTAGCACGGTGATTGAGTAACAGCTTGATGGGGGTTTCGTATTCACATCATGGTCCAGGGGTCAGCAGCATCAGCATCACCAATGCACTAGTTGGATGGGTAGCATTTGGCCCCCTCCTAACCTACTGTGTTTTAACTGGATCTCAGATACACATTTAAGTGCCAAAAGCCCGGCTTTATTGTCCGCCCATTAGAAGTCCTGCCCCTTCTGATTAGCTAGGATAAGGATAAATTCTGGAACTTAGATCTTAGTATTTAGTGCTGACTCAGCAGTGTTTCCTCCCTGCCCTTTCAAGTGACCGCCTGCACCAGCAGCCAGAATCTTGTCAATTCTGAGGCCACACCATCAGCGTGAAGGCGCAATAAAGTCTTGAACTTGATCCTGGCGGACAAACGACAATTTCCTTATATTGCCTCTCACATGGACTCTGGGCAGGAACACCCTCCTGCTCTGTGTGGACTCTCGATTTCCCGCCTCTTTTCCTCCAATTCTTGCCCTCCCTAAGCCTGATCTGCCTTCAGACCCGAGAGCCCTGCAGCGGGAGATCCGCTCCCTTCCTCCCACTCTCGGGGCTGGCGAGGACCCACTCACCACACACGGTGATCTGGACTGTGTTGCTTTTCTTGACCACTTTGCCGATGCCTGCGGTGCAGGTGTACCTGCCACTGTCCCACTCAAAGGCGATCTTGGTGAAGTTCTGGTCCTGCGACACAATCACGCCTTCCCTCTGGATGGTGAAGTTGGCTAGAGGTGCTCCTGGGATGGAGCATGACAAGCTCAACATCTCACCTTGGTCTAGACGGATGGAGGAAGATTCCAGCTTCGGCTTGGAAAACAGTTCTGAAAAACAGCCAGGAGGAAGGAGACGGTGTGTCTGGGTTCCTGCCTGGAAGGGGCAGTGTGGCCCTGGCAGAACCAACTCCATCTTCCTGCAGAAGGTCTTTGCTTCTCATTTACCTGATGAGCACACCTTTAAAGGATTAGACTTATTCTGGGCCTGGGTCTCCAGGACAGGCTCTCCTCACCTGCTGATCCACTGATTTCACAGACATAGATAAGAGAAGGGTTGCAATTTGTAATGTGGCAATTATTGATGCATGGATTTACCGAATTCTTTGTTTATTCACACAGTTCACTCCACAAGAACTTATTGCAGGCAATCTCTGGGACAGGCACCTTGCTAGGCACTGGGGAGACAGCAGTGCACAAAGAACAATTATTGACTTGAAAGCATTTACATCTAGTGGGTAGTTCTGACAAGGTGTTGACAGCAGAGCCTGTAGAAGGGACACTGAACTTCACCTTGGGAAATCAGGGAACGGTCTCTGGGAGAAAGTTATCCAGGGAAAGTGTCCTAGGCAGCATGTGTGAGTCCATTAAGACTATAACAAACTGTCACAGACTGGTCTGTCTGTGTCCATGTGGTCCTCAAAGGCACAACCTGGTCTCGGGCAGCTTCTATTCCCAAAAACTTGCCCAGAATACAGAAGGCGCTTGATAAATGTTGACTCAATACTTTTCTCGAATGAGATAATATAAATCCCATCAGTGAAAAATGTCATGAGCCATCAAATTATCTGTCATTCTCAATAATTCACTAAATTTCCAGCATACTCTAGAATTCCAGACTGCTGCTGTAACCTATATGCCACTCACCCAGATGAGTAGCTGGTGGCCTCCGACTTATGACACTGGGGACTGTGGCTGTGCCTGGATACTCAGTGGAGGGCTTAATGAAAGACTGAAGGAACAGACACAAGCATGAATGGACACTTCTGCTGAGGGACCAAGAAGAGCCTATCCTCTCTGTTTCTGGAAACACTGTTAAATAACAATTGTATCGAATTCCTACTATGGCCAGGTGCTGTTCCAGGTGTTAAGGAGATAGCATTGGCTAGGGATGTAGCTCAGTGGAAGGATGCTTGACTAGTATGCATGAGGCCTTGGCTTCAATCCCCAGCACCACCAAAAAAAAAAAAAAAAAAAAATTAAAGATAAAAATATTAAATAAAATGGATAATTGGTTCTGCTTTCAGCAGCTTACATTCTAATGGCTGAATAAATCCAATAAACAAGAGAAACAGAATATATATGTCTATATTTTTAGTAATAAGTATTTTAGAGAAAAATGAAGCCAGGTGAGGGGGTAGGAATCAGAGGGAACTTTCAAGCACACAGGTTTGGAAATCAAACAGTCTGGGGGTGACTCTTATTCTGCCACCTGGTGACCCTTCTAATCCTTAGGTGAGTTACTAATCTCCCAGTCTCGGTTTTCATATCCATAAAGTGGTATCAAAATAACTATCATGTAGAATTGTTTCAAGCACTAAATAAAAACATGTATAAACCTATCACAGTGTTCCACAATGGGAAATTATTACTATTATTTTTTTCCTGACCTATTGTAGGAACTACTGGGGATGTAACATAGTGCTTGGCACAGAAGAAAGATAAATGCAGCATGATCATAGATACATAGTAAATATTCTTTGAGTGCTTATTCTGTACAATGCATTGTGCTAACACTTAAGAGCATAGTTGGGCTGGGGATGTGGCTCAAGCGGTAGTATTGGCATGCACAGGGCGCTGGGTTTGATCCTCGGCACCACATAAAAATAAAAAAGATGTTGTGTCCACCGAAAACTAAAAAATAAATATTAAAAAATTCTCTCTCTCTCTCTCTCTCTCTCTCTCTCTCTCTCTCTCTCTCTAAAAAAAAGAGCATACTTATTTAATCACTATAATAGTCCTATAAGGTGAGCGCTATCATCTCCATCTCTCAGAGTGAGGTAAAGTCAATAACTCACCCAAAGTCACAGAAGTAGTGAGTGGCAGGGTTGGGGTCTGTCGTGAGAACCTGAGTACTCAACCAACACAGCAGACTGCCAACTCTCTGTGTGTCGGCGTTTCCCCACCAGCACCAAAGGCCAGTTGAGCACATTCATTCAGAGGAGAAGGGGCAGGAAGAGTCTCCATTCTTACTGGCCATACTGGATGGCAGCACACTTGCTTCCTGAGCCCGCCATTTGCAAACACTCTCCTGCAGCAGCAGCCCTACCTGTTATGTTGACCACGATGCTGCTGACCTTGGAAATGCGGCTGGACTCCACTTTGCAGGTGTAGTTGCCATTGTGCTCCACCATGGCCATTTCTGAGTAGACCGCCTCGGGGTTCTTTCTGTTGGTGTTGGTGGCCACGATCACCTTGTCCTTCTGGATGATGATTTCCGGCATTTCATGGGCCAGGTGTGTCACTTGAATCATGCACTTAATGTAGAGCTGTTCTCCTTCTGTGATCATTCCAGGGGGGCTGATGTGGAATTTGGGGATAGAGAAGGACTCTACAAGAATAGTGGACAAGCCGGTCAGACTGGGGTTCAATCCAGCACTTTCTACTCTTCTGCTTTCTGCTGCTCCTGTTTTTCCCACTGCTTCTCAACTGATTTTTTAAATTATACATGGACACAATATCTTAATTTTGTTTATTTGTTTATTTTATGTAGTGCTGAGGATCGAACCCAGGGTCTCACAGGGTGCAAAGGCAAGTGCTCTACTGCTGAGCCACAATCCCAGCCCCCTCAACTGATTTTAAAAACTCAACCTTGGGGCTGGGGCTCAGCTGTAGAGCGCTCGCCTAGTACGTGCAAGGCCCAGGTTCGATTCTCAGTACCACATAAAAACAAGTAAATAAAATAAAGTTATTGTCCAGCTACAACTTAAAAAACAAACAAACAAACAAAAAATCAACCTTTCCTCTCAATTCCTTCGTCTGGGTTGCTGATGCCCCTTTCCCTCTCACTTGTGTGCACCGTTAGCTATGATGCTCTGACTTTCTTTTTTGTGGGGGGGCTATTGAGGATTGAACTCAGGGGCACTCAACCACTGAGCCACCTCCTCAGCCTTATTTTTGTATTTTATTCAGAGACAGGGTCTCACTGAGTTGCTTAGCACCTTGCTTTTGCTGAGGCTGGCTATTCTATTTGATTTGTTAAAACACTGGCTATGGTTTACCAAATTGACTTCATAACTCACACAGTGAAAAACACTGTATTAATAAAATCTCAGATACCAGGATGTGGTATCTTCAAGGAAGTAGGGCTGTCCTCAGCACTGGTTCCCAGGCGTACCCCAAAAACAAACTCACAGCATATACTACATTATATACTTCATTTATCTAACTCTGTAAGATAAAATGCTAACAGCAAATTTGGAGTGATATAACATTCATCAGTTTTTTTTTCACTATGGCCACTTAAATTTGTAATAAAACCATGATAAAAAAAAAATAGCCTCCTTTTCCAAGCAAAAACTTAAAAAGGGTAGGCGTCTTGTAGAACATTCAGCTTTATGGCTCTCTGGGGGAGGTTATTTGCAGAGTTTCTCTGACAATCAGCTAATTTTTTTTTCATTTATGATTTATTTATTTTGTGGTACTGGGCATTGAGCTATATCCCCAGTCTTTTCTGTTTTTTATTTAGACACAGGATCTCACTAAGTTGTCCAAGCTGGCCTTGGACTTGTGATCCTCCTGGCTCAGCCTCCTAAGGTGCTGGTATCATAGGTATGTGCCATCACACTTGGCCTAATTCCTTTAATTTATAAAGGGCTAAAATAAATCATTAATAAACAATAAAATGGGCAAAGTGTATGGAGAAGCCGTTTATGGGGGAAATATGCTAGACTCATGAACATAAAGAACATAACTCAACCTCACTAAAAAATACATATTGGCTGGAGATGTAGCCCAGTGGTAGAGGACATGTCTAGCATGCATAAGGTGCCAGCTTCTTCCCAATGCCCTTCCTGCTGTCTGACTCTCAAAGGCTCAAAGCAGTGGCAGGTACACTTTGCATCAGTGTAGGGAGACATGGCCAGTATTTTAAAAAATGTAAATAGAATAGAAAACATCAAAGTTCATCATATATCTTAAAGATAAATATTATCTATGAAACTTTTGTTTAGGAAATAGACACATATAATTTCATACATATGAACTGTGTCACGGTCAAAAAGCTTGAAAAATACTAAGTGATTGAGATCAGGTTCATTCCTGAGAACAGCAGCCCAGACAGAAGGACCAGCCCCTTCCCAGTTCTGGGCTCTCTCTCTCTCTCTACACCCAACCACAAACTGCAAAGAATAAGGAGAGCAGGACTCTGACCCCTCACGGTGACCAGTTCACTCCTGACAGACTGTGAGACCTCAAAGTCCATCCCAGATAAGATCTTAGCTTGACAGCGGAATACTAAAATCAGGTCCTGCTCCTCAACCGGGAATTCCAATGTCACAAAATTCTGATTCTGAGAATTCTTCTCTTTTTTTTGCTTGACAATTGTTGTATGTAGATCCAGTTTTTCAATGATGAAACGTATTGGGGCCTTTTCTTCTGGGACAGAACAATTGACTGTCACAAGCCCACCTTCTATGGCCTCCTTCTTATCCAGTGTCACTCTGGGATCGGGCACTCCTTTAGAGAAAGAGAAAGTCCAGTTAGCACCAGTTTAACCTCATGTCACAAGCCTCCCTCAGGAGATCATAAGAGATATCAGGACTGGGACCCTGGGTCGAGGGTGGTCAATTTTGTATGTCACAGTGGCCGACCCATCTGAGGGTTCTCCCCCTGCCCCAGATACCCAGTGCTACCTCCCAGGTAGTTAGCATGTATATATCTGGCACAGTGCCAGGTACCTTGAAAAACAAACATGCCCTGGATGTGGTTGCTGTTTTCAATGGCTCATAGTCCCCTTGGGAAGGTGGTACAATCCAATTCCCAACTGATACAGTATAAAGAGAAAAAAAGACAGCCAGTGTATATTAGTATTACTCTGGTTGTTGTTATAATTTATTGAACACCAACCACAGGTGAGAGTTGCCTTGAATTTACTTGATAAATATTTACTGAGTACATACAATGAGCCGGATTCTTTGGGATATAAAAATTGGCCAAATACTCTCACAATTTCACAGTGAAGCAGAGATATGTTTGAGAAAGTCACGTGTTGCTCAGCCCAGGGCTGTATTCCGATAAATGCACTGTTAAGTGATTTCATCACATAGATGCAGCGCATATCTACCCAAACTCAGATGGCTGTGGCAAAACTAGGTGGCATTACCTCTGGGACCACCGTCACCTGTGATGATGAAAAATAAAAGAAAGCAGAGCCAGGCCTCATGTCAATGATGGACTCATCATTGACGGAAACATTTATACAGGACGTGACTGTGTTGCAATAGAACATGGGCTGGAAATCATGCTCAGCACTCCACCTCTGTCAGACTTTATTTTTCCACAGTACCAGGGTGGAACCCAGCAAGCACTCTACTCCTGAGCTATGTCCCCAGGCCTTAATATTTTATTTTGAGACAGGGTCTTTCTAAATAGCTCAGTCTGGCCTTTACTTGTGATCCTCCTGCCTCAGTCTCCCGAGTACTTAGGATCACAGGTGTGCACCACTGTGCCCAGGTACATGATCCTTCTAATGTTCTCAGTAACTCCGTGAGCTGGGCATCATCTTCATTTTAATAATGAGGACTTTGACCTTTAGAGTGGTTAAAGGACCTGCCCAGACGGAAACCCAGGCAGAAAGACTGTAGAATCCAGTGTCTTAACACAAACCTGTGGCCTTTTTATGTGTGTGTGTGTGTGTGTGTGTGGTGCTGGGGATTGAACCCAGGGCCTTGTGCATGGGAGGCAAGCACTCTACCAACTGAGCTATACCCCCAGCCCAAACCTATGGTCTTTCTATCAACAAATCCCCTTAACTATGGAGAGATCATAAGAGATATCAGGACTGGGCCCCTGGGAGGGGGATGGTCAATTTTGTATGGAAAAGTCATGTTTTTTGAGACGAGATGAAGGAAAGGAATTTCTGGGAGAGGGATTCTCAAAATAAGAAAATAAATAAGGATGGGGGGTGCGACTCAATGTTAGAATGGTCGCAAAAAAAGAAAATAAAAGAAAGCAGAGCCAGGCCTCATGCCTACATTTTCAGGTTAAGAAAATGCCGGCAGATGAGAGAAAAGGTGGCGGACGGACAGGTCAGCCAGTGGTACTATCCATTCACAATTGCTCTTCAGGCCGCTGCATGGGTGACACTCATTTACTGCCTACCTTCAAACTCTCGGACTCACCTTTCACGGAGACCTGGTACTCCTGCGTGGTTTTCTCCTTTTTGTTCAGGACCACAGTGCATTTGTACGTCCCCGAGTCGTAGACCCGGGCTGTGGGGATGAAGAAGCTCTCCGTGTTCTCCACAGAGGAGACGTTATGAAGCAACACGTCGTCCTTGTAGAACAGCATCAGGTGCTGGGGCTTGACCTTCAAGGTGCTGCTGATGTCCACAACGCACTTCAGGGTCAGATTCTGCCCGTTTTTCACGGTCCAGTCAGGCAGGCTCTCCATTTGGATGGTGTTGATGGTGAAAGCTAAATGCAAATACAGGCGGGGTGTGGGGGGCAGAGAAGCCTGTTAGCTCAGAACCACCATGTCCTGGGGACCTTCACCCCGTCAGATGTGGCATCATTACATCCCATGCGGTATAGTGTCCTGGGATCCCAAATGCCTATGGGACCAAGCAATAATGACTTTGGGTAGTGGGCCAAATAGGATGCTGTTGATACTAAGTTGCTCCTATTCCTACCAAGAGAAGGTGGCAGAGAGTGACAGAGAGCAAAGATGCATGCAGCTTGTAAACTGCCACTTGGTGGTCCCAGGAGGAACAGATGTCCAAGCCCTGGCTCGACATTTACTGTGTGACCTTGGGCAGCTAACCTCTCTGAGCTCAGTTCCTTATCTCTAAAATAATAATACCCCATGAGGTTGTTATAACAGATTTACCGGAGAGCACCCAGCTCAGTGCCTGGCACATACATGTGCTTAATAAATGGCAGCTGCCGGGCATTATGGCGCACACCCATAATCCAGTGTCTTAGGAGGCTGAGGCAGGAGGATTCCAAGTTCAAAGCCAGCCTTAGCAAAAGTGAGGTGCTAGGCAACTCAGTGAGACCCTGTCTCTAAATAAAATACAAAATAGAGCTGGGGATGTGGCTCAGTGGCCGAGAGCTCCCGAGTTCATTCCCCTGTACCCAAAATAATAAAATTAAATAAATAAATAATTGGCTGCTACCTCTAATCTGAAGCCACAATCACACTCAGGAACTCTCCTCCCCCACCCAGGCCTAATCCAATTAATGCAGTCCCAGGCGTCATTTCTTATTTATTTATTTGTTTGCTTTTTTTTTGGGGGGGGGCAGGTACTAGGGATTGAATCTAGGAAAACTTAACCACTAAACTACATACATCCCAAGCACTTTTTATTATTATTATTATTTTTATCTTGAGAGGGGACTTTGTTAAATTTCCAGGCTGGCCTTGAACTTGCAATCCTTCTGCTTCAGTCTCCTGAGTCTATCCCTGGGATGACAGGGATATACCACTAGAAAATGCCTGGCCATTTTCTTTCTTTTTAAAACATTTTAAAATTTAAGAACTTCATGAACAAGTGCTTGCAATTTGTTGACTCTGGAAAGAGTCAAGTGGTGAACTTTTATTACAAGTTAAAAATGAAGTTCTTAACAATTTAGAAACATTTAAAGTGTATTGAAGCTGGGGGTACAGTTCATATGTGTTTAGCATCTGCAAAAACCAGCACCAACAAACAAAAAAGAAAAAAAAAAGTATATGGAGAAAAACCAGGTGTTTTTAAAAAAAAAAAGTTTGTTATTTCCCAAAACAGATGTCTTTAGGTTAAAGTAATAAGACCCCCATGCTTCAGCCAGCTGGTGTTTCCTATGCAGTGGCTTAAAGGTGTCACCAGATCTTGAAGATTGAAAACCACTTGTGAAGCAACCACTTATACCCCCATGTCAGCCACTCAGAAGCAAAGAGCACAGGTCAGGCACCCAGAGCACAAGCTGCACTCAACCATCTAACCACTACCTGCCAGAAACCAGGCTCTGCAGATCCACTTGCCAAATGTGTCATTTCTGGCTGAGGTTCTCCGGTGCTGAACTGCTCTCTATCCAGCCACCAGAGACTATTGATGAATTCAGCTAACTAGAGGTCACATCAGAAGACTAATTTACAGTGAGGGGCTGATGGGAAGATGGATTGCTTAAAAACCACATACTCTGGCTATGGTTCATAATAAGCCTCCGGTCTGCTCATTTTCCAGGCTAGAAGGTTCTGGTCTATGCTCATTGGTCAGGATGTTTGTCCACGCTTCAGAGCAGACGAGGGCAGGTCTGTTTTTTGAGGATCCTCTTGGTCCTTCTGCAACCCATCTGGGGTTCTGGATAGATTCCTCTCTATATCTCAAAGTACCTCGCTCAGCTATCTCTTCCCTGTGGTTTTCTGTTCCAAAAACACGGATCTGGGTTTAATGAGGACTGTAAAATATTGACTCTTCAAATTCATATGTTGAAGCCCTAATTACCATTACTACAGAATGTGACCATATGGATATCAGACCTATAAAGAAAAGATTATATTAAAATGAGAGTGCTGAGGTGGGGCCCTAATACAATCAAATCTATGTCCTTGTAGGAGGATATCTGGACACAGAGAGATCTGAGGCATATGCACATGCATTACACACACACACACACACACACACACACACACACACGACCATGTGAAGACAGAGGGAGAAGGTGGCCATCCCCAGGTCAAGGAGAGGCCTCAGAAGACCAAACCTGTCAATATGTTGATCTTGGACTTCTAGCCTCCAGAACTGAGAGAAAATAAATTTCGATTGTTTAAGCCACCTAGTCTTTAATTTTTTTTTTTAAGATAGACCCTTGCTGTTTGCCTAATCTGATCTCAAACTCCTGGGCTCAAGTAAGCCTCCCATGTCAGCCTCCCAAAAGCTGGGACTACAGGTGCACATAGCACCCAGCTGACTGTGATGTTTTTTATGGCAGCCTGAGCAGACTAATACAGATGCTGTTAAGAAATTGCCTTAGGGAGCTGGGTGCAGTGTCTGCCATCCCAGCAACTCAGGGGGCTGAGGCAGAAGGATGGCTGAGGGCAGACTCAGCAAATTAGATCCTGTCTCAAAATAAAAAATAAAAAGGTCTGGGGTCATAGCTCAGTGGTAAAGCACCTCTGATCCCTAGTACTAAAATAATAATGATGATGATAATAATAATAATAATAATAATAGCAAGAGAAGAAGAGATTGCATTATGGAGGCCTGGGGCATGGCTCAGGCGTAGAGCACTTGCCTAGCATATTTGAGGACCTGGGTTCAATTTCCAGCATTACATACACGCAAAAGTTTAATGGAACCTGAGAGTCTGGAATGTCCCCGGAATGTCACCTGCACTACCGCAGGGGTTCTATCAACTCCAGGCAAAGCTGTGCTGCTGCTGAGCAAGAGGCTCCTTTCCAGCTTGTGGATTCTGGGAATTCCCTAATGGATTGTGTTCTCCTTTTTTGCTTTGGCTGCTAAAAGGTTCAAAGGCAAAATTACCTCTGCTTCTGGCAATCTTTGTGATGCATTTTGGTGTGGCCACCTGCACTTTCCTCTCATTCTGATTTCCCCCTCGATCCCATCTTGCTGAACCTAAGTTACATGGTGGTTCCAAATCACTTTTGGCTAGCTGGCCAGAAATACCACCAAACCCCGCTTTCCCTCTCTTTTAACAAAGTAAAATCTTCTTTAAGCAATTTGAAATTTAATTTGTCTATAACATGTTTCAGATTTTTCAATGAGTACAAGAGTCTATAACTAACCCTTTTTTTCCCCTGAAAATAGATTTAACCAAAAACGGCATTAGAGTGGTCCACGAGATGAAATGAGGTAAACATTTAAATTCAAGTTATTTCCTACAGCAAATCTTCAGAAATCCCTTTCTCTGCAACTTCTTTGCTGGGCAAGCTCTCAACACTGAAGTTTTCTTTAGAGCATATTTATTTTCCCCCAACTAATACAGTCCCCACCCAAGTAGATCTCCTTCCCTTACCTCTCAGCACCTCCTCCTTCATTTTAAGCCAAGTTGTTTAATTTAGTGATTTTCCCGGGGGGAAAAATAGCAGAAGTCAAGTGCATCAAGCCAGACTACCTGGACCAAATCCTTCTTCTGCTATTAACAAGTTGTTTGACCTTTGGCAAGTTACTAAACTTCTCTGAGCCTCAGTTTGCTTATTCACACAATGGGTATAAGAAGTGTTAAGTAAGAATCTGAGTTTAAGTACTAGAAGCACATTTCCTGGCACTTGTGAAGTGTTTGAGAAATGTTAGCTGGGTTCTATCAGTCACAGAAATAAAAACTTCCAGGGATGGTGGCACATGCCTGAAATCCCAGAGACCTGGGAGGCTGAGACAAGAGGATCACAAGTTCAAAGCCAGCCTCAGCAATTTAGCAAGCCCCTAAGCAACTTAATGGGGCCTTATCTCAAAATTAAAAATACAAAGGGCTGGGGATGTGGCTTAGTGGTTAAGCACCTCTGGGTTCAATCCCTGGTACCAAAAAAATAAAAAATAAAAACCATCTTAGGAGCTTTACAGCTATTCTCCTGTCCATGTTTCTAGAGAATCGTTCCACATAAAAACCACTTTTATGTTTTTATTTTTAATTTGGGGGATAATTGATAGTGGCTCTCCATAATCCCAGCTTTGCTCAGCCCACTGTGGGGTGACTTCACCTGGGTCATGGCTACGTAACTGTTCCTGTTCTGAATGAGCTGCCCACCCCTGGCCGGTCAGGCCCCAGGCTAGGATACGGCACTGGGCATGCCTGAGTTCTGGCCCCGAGCCCACAGCCCTTTGCTGGGTGGTCTTTGGAGTTATTTGACCTCTCTGGGCCACTGCTTGTCCTGTAAAAATGAGAATGTGATGCCTGCCTTCCCGGCTACTTTCTTCTCTGTCTTTGTGGTGCTGGGGATGGAACCCAGGGCCTCACCTGTGCTAGGCAAGTGCTTTTCCATGAGCTGCCTCCTGGCCCTCTGGCGTTTTTCATCTTGACCATCTGAGCCAAGATGGCTGAGGGCACTGGAGGGGCTGTGCTTTCAATTCCTGGCCCTGGTTGATATTCCCTTCCTTCCTTCTGAGCATCATTCATAGCAAATATTTCAGCACTGTCCTCTACCAGGAGGAGGGTGGCAACTCTTCTGCTCTGGACCCTCCAGGCTCAGCACACCCCACCCCCACCCCCACCCCACCCCGTCTTCCTGCTGGCCAGACCTAATTCATTTCCTGTGAACACAAACCCTACCACTTAACAGGCAGAAGCTCAGAGCAGCGGCTTTCTTAGTGGGGTCAGTATCCACAAGCACTGGATACTCTCGCCAGCTTGCTTTTCTAAGTAACTCTCTGAAGCCTGTCTGTTTAAATAAATGAACTCCACGTTCATTCTCCTGGTGGGAGAACCAGAGTGCTGCCGCCAGTCAGAACAGACAAGGGAGACGGGGCAGGGGGTGGGCAGCGTGGAAAAGAAAAAGCTCTTTTTCTTTTTTTTTTTTTTTTTTGGTACCAGACATTGAACCCAGAGATGCTTAACCACTGAGCCTCATTCCCAGCCCTTTTTTATATTTTATTTAGAGACAGGGTCTCGCTGAGTTGCTTAGGGACTCACTAAGTTGCTAAGGCTGGCTTTGAACTCACGATCCTCCTGCCTCAGCCTCCTGAGCCACTGGGATTACAGGCATGTACCACCACGCCCAGCAGAAAAAGTATTTTTTAAATTCATCAAGATGAGTCCCGGCTCCACCAGGGAGGCTGAGACAGGAGGATTGTAAGTGGGAGGCCAGGTTGTGCAAATTACTGAGACTCTGTCTCAAAATGAAAAAGCTGGAAATGTAGCTCAGTGGCAGAGCTACAGGGGTTCAACCCCCAGGGATGAAAAAAATAAATAAACATTAAAAATTTTAAATTTAACACAAACATCATTTGCTGATGACCCTCACCTCTGCTTGTGGCCCCTTGGTGGTCACCCATCACATTCTAGGAGAACTGGTCTATGTGAGCAACATAATGCTCCAGAAATGCTGGGACGTCACTTCTGAGGTCAGGCTACAAAGACAATGCAGCTTCTGTCACAATTTCTCTCTCCTGGTCCAGCCTCTCTGGGCCAGGCCAGCTGCCGTGCCGCGAGCAGCCCCATGGAGGGCCACAGGGGGAGGGGCCGAGGCCTGTGTCAGGAGCCACACAGCGGAGCGAGGCAGATGTCCTGGCTGGTCTGACCTTCACCTGATAACCACAACCCTGACCCACTGCCATCTCCTGAGAACCCTGGGCCAGAACCGCCCAGCTAGGCTACCCTGGACTGGAGATCCCCTGAGACTGCTGAGGTCACATGTGTGTGTCACCTTCGGTCACTAAGTTTTGGGAGTAATTGGTTTAGCAGCAATAGATAACCAAGAAGCCACCGGTCAATCTTGAACAATCTCAAATTCTTATTTCAATAATACAGGAAACACTATCTTCTTTGTAAATAAACTCTCCAAGCACAGCCAAACCGACATAGTGTGTGTGTTAGGGGGTCCATGACCCATCCCCAATGGTATGAGAATGAAGAGGGGGTCCTCTTCTCAGTGAACCCCAAAAGGTTCAGAACTGCTGTGGTGCAGGATGGGGTCACAGAGCAGTCTAAAGAGGTCAGATCTTTTCAACCTGGAGAGAGGGAGGTTGATGGAAAAGAATCCAAGTTTGCAGAGTTATCAAAAGCACAGATAAGGCACCCAGGAACCACAGTGCCAAGTCCCCAAACACCAAAACAATGGTGCCTACTTCCCTTGACCTCAAGGCCACCAGTCAGCGGATGCTGATGCTCCCTGGAAAGACAGAGCAGCGTGACTCAGGAGCCACCTGGCCCTCAACCTGGAAATGACTCAGAAAGAAGCGGGGCAGGAGAAAGAGGGCCCCCCCCCCACTGTTGTCAGGAAAATTACAGAGTGCCACAAAGCCTCGCCTCCCCCACGATCTTCTGGGCTCAGCAGAGAGCAAGCCGGCCCATCTTCCCACCTCAATCTTAAGCATCTCCAAGTGCAGTTCAAGTTCCCATCCATGAGACACGGATCAAGCACCTGTGCCAGGAATTAGGCTTCCAGGGTGAATAAGAAATCAGTTGTGCCACCCAGGGCTGGCAGACGGGTGGAGACCCCACTAGCTCAGCACTGTCGGTGACACTGAGAGGCCAAGGACAGTCTAAAGAAGTGCCCCTGGAGTGGGCCTGGCAGGCCATGGGCAGGCCGTGGGAGCTCCAGGAGAACAGTGTGTGTGCACAGGGGCACCGGGGCGTGAGAATCAGTGCATTCTGGGCACTGCAGTTCCAGGAAGCAGTGTGTGGGGCTGGAGGGGCCAGGGCAGCGGTGCCAGATTAAAAATCCTGTTCTTCCACGTGGACAAGCTGGGCTCTGACCTGGGGGTCTTCAGCAGGGGCGTGCCAGCTGAGAGCAGAGCTTTGGAAAGAGCACTGTGAGCCAAGACCAGAGGCTGGCGCAGCGCCCGACGGTTCAGGTGAATGCGGACGAGGCCAGAGCTGGGGCCGACATGGGACTCTCAAGGGGACTCAAAGGATTTGTTTTGCAGGCTGGCTGATGACCGGGTTCTAGAACGAAATAATGCTGACGGTTGCCAACACCGTGAAAGTAATCGATGTTACTAATAATACATTTTATATTATTCCTATTTTACCACAATTTTTAAAAGATTTGATTGGATATGGAAGTTGAAAAAGTAGAAGATAAGGTTCCCAAGAGGATATGGGTGACACCAATTAAAATAGAGAACATCGAAAAATGGTAAGGAAGGAAGACCAAGTCCCCCAGGTACAGCTGGGTCTGAGGGCCCTGGAGGAGCGGGAGAGGAGGACGAGACGACAGTTGCTGGCCCCAGGTTAAGTCTGAGGCTCAGGGAACAGGTCAGGGCTAGAAGAAGATCAGGGGGGCTTATGGAAGAAGGGAGGATTGGGCTTCCCAAAAGGACAAGATGTGGAGCCTGCAGAGGCCAGGGGGCGGGCTCAGACTCAGGGAAAGATCAAAATCTCACCTGGGGAGAAGGAGCAGAGTTGGTTAGAGGGAGGAGGAAAACCAGGGCAGAGGATCTAGAAGGTCAGAAAAGGAGGCTTTGGGACATGGTCGACCAGCAGAGAGTCCCAGTTCGGGAAAGGCTGGAGGTGTGCATTGCATTTGGCATCTGGTGGTCCTCGAAGACCCTTAGCAAGGAGATTGCAGGCGGGGAGGAGTGGGCCCCAGGCCACATGGCTGAGCGTGTGGAGGGCCGGGGAGGTGAGGAGGCAGAGACAGTGCTTCCAAACCAGCCTCAAAGTGACACTGAGAGGGCAGGGGGACCCACGATGAATGGAGGGGCAGAGCTGTTTGTGTTTGAGTTTTCTTTTTCCTTAAAACAAGACAAGAGTTCCCAGCTGGGTTTGTAGACTGTGAGAAGAGGGAGAATCAAGGACAAAGACACAAGGACCACGAATCAAGGACAGAGCAGGGGTGGGAGGAGGCCAAGAATGGGTGTGGACGGACCTCCAAGCAGGGAAGAGCCTGGGGCCCAGGTGAATGGCTGGCTCTGGTGACCAGAGGGTTGGATGTGTCCCCTGAAGCCAGGAGGGAAGGTGGAGGATGGGTGGGGAGGCAGATAAGCCTGCAGCCAGGGCCAGGCGGGAAGTCCAGGGAGTTCCCTCCAGACGGTTTTGCTAAGTGAAGACGAGCAGGTCACCTCCTGAGGCAAAGGGAGGTGGGCTGTGGTTGGGGAGGGGCAGGAGGGGCACAGGAGGGCTGAGATGGGGGGAGGGAAGGACCAGGGCTGCAGAGTGGGACCCACAGAACACGCTGGCACATCCTGTGGGTCTCAGGTGGCCCAAGAAGTGGAGGCTGGTCATAGCCACAATGCTCTAACCCACGTGGTGACCTGCTAGGGCTCTGTGGCCACTGGGCCTTGTTCCCTCCAGTGCAAAACAAACCAGGCACCCGAGGAAGGGTGGGAGAGCCTCGGCTCCAGAGTCTTCCCTGAAGGCATAAACATTCCCTAGGACCTCAGGGAGGAGGGGGTTGACCTCCATGGAGGTGGGGGAGGTGGGGAAGGGGACCAGAGAGTGGTGGTGCTGGAAACAGGATGTATGGATGGAGAGAGGCAGGAGCCCAAGCCCTGGGGCGTCTGCATGCCCTTGGGGTGTGGTCTGGACAAGAGCAGGCCTCTGTGGCTAGAGTGGACAGAAGACAGCAGGTGAGACAGGAGGCCCGGCTACGAGGCAGGCTTGCGCCTCTTGGTCAGCATCATCATATATCCATCTCTGTGTGCAAAAGGGGTCATCTCTACTGCCCCATCCCAACCTCATGCCACTCAATGTCATAGGCTGTCACCATCCCCATTTCACAGAGTGGGGGGAAAAGCTCCAAGAGGCAAAATAAAACTGATCCTAGAGACATGGGTCAGGCCTGTGGCTCTGGACAGATAGCTGGGTTTAGAGAGTGAGGGGTCCCAGAACTGTCCGTCCACTGGCTCTTGCCTGGACAAGTCGGTCATTTCTGAAGCTCAATGACACCATCACCCAAGGGGGATGATTTGAAGATGAGGGTTATCTTGCCTTCGTGGGCTACCACGGGGGCCGATGCCCAAGGAAGAACATGGACATCGAGTGGCCACACCAGCGCCCTCATCCTGGGACCCCCACCCCTTCTTCATCTCCAAGCAGCTGTGTGACTTGCCAGGCCCCAGCCACCCCTGTTCTTTGCAGCTGAAGTGATTTCTGACTAGTGGATTCTGTTTTGTGGACCGTCTCTCCATTCAGGGTCCCCACACCCAGCTCATCCCCCTCCTTCAAGGCCAAGCAGAACAAAACCCATCCATCCAAGAGGAAAGTTCAAAATCAGCCGTAAAGTGGATAACAAACCAGACAGAGCAAAGACGGGCGGCATACGCTTCCCTGGGTAGAAGCACAAAATGTGGCAGATAAAATCATAGCCTCAGCGGGCGGATGGAAAACAAGACCCGGTGTCTTTTTTTTGAATCACTTAGGAGAAAGAGAATTATAATACCAATCTAAACTATGTTCTGTCTTCATGCGCCTGACAGATCAATTGTATACCATTTGTGAGTGAAAACAATTGAGAAAAAAAAAAAAAGATTGAAAACTAAAAATAATCAGGGATGGGGGCAGGATAGGGAAATAAGCAATTTATGGTGGAATGACCTCCAGCAAATTATGGATTTGCTCACTACTCCATCACCTCCCAGTCCCGACAAAAAGCAGCCCCCGGCAGAGTCTAGAAACACAGTAAAAGGCTGCTTCTAAACCACCCTGATTAGATCTAGACGTAGAGCAAGTGCTTTGTTCTAAGCACTTCTAAAAAGGACCAAATGGAATCAGCTTTAGTTCCCCAGTGGTGTGTTTGTCTCAACTGTTATCCAAGCCAAGCAAGGGGAGGCGAGTGTGAGAACAAAGCTAAATCGAATGAATCTGTGACTTACAGTTCTCTGTACCATCAAGACTCCAACCTGGAAGAGACAGAAGAAATCTGTTGGTTTCAGGAGCTTCAATTCTCATGGAGTTTAAGCAAAGTGGGGAGAGAGAGAAACTCACAGAGCAGGAGCATCAGCAGGACTCCCAGCCACATCTTGCCCCCTCGGGTCCACCCCAGCTGCATCCTGAGAGCCGGGAAGGTGAATGCACAGTTAGTGCTGCCTCTGGGCCATGCCTCTGGGGCAGAAAACACTTCCCCCTTTGCCACCGATGAAAAGCCGGTCCTGTGAAGAGCAGAAACCACTCTGGTAACTTCTCTGGCAGCTGCAGAGAGACTGGCTGTTCTCCTGGTCAGGTAATGGCGGCCATTGCTGGAAACCCAGAACAATGAGGCCTGGGCCGGCCTGATATCTCCTCAGGAAATGACTGGCCTTCCTGAGGGACCACGGAGTGCAGCCGCTTTGTTTAGGGGGAGAAAAAAAAGGCACCAGTGATATTTGCCTCCAGGTTCTTGACCCTCCCCGTCTCCCCAGGGTTTGGGGTCCCCCCTTCTGGTGGCAGGGTAAGGGATTCTTCCCTCGATCCAGCTCTACCCTTGTCTCGTTGGACACCCAGCAAGGTCTCTGCTTTTCCTGTGACTCCCCCAAAGGGGCTCTTTTCACACAGCATTAATCAGGTCTCTTGTCTTTCCCGGGCTAACTTTAAAAAAAAAAAAAAAAGTCAGTGTTTGTCAGAGAGAGCAGGGATCAGGGCAGCTGGGCTTGGAATTTAGGGAACTAGGAAGGTCTCTCCAGCCCTCACAGTGGGCTTTGGTGTGGAGGACACGGGCATCCCATGAGGTGCCCACAACTCCTAGAGGCCCCTCCAGCCGGCATCCCCAAACACACATACTGTACTGGGCCACAGGGAATTTCCCAAGATTTTAACCAGTTTCTTCCATTTCACCTGTTTCTGGCCTCCAGAAAAAAATCAGAATCTTTAAAAAAAAAAAAAATTTTTTTTTTCACTACTGGGATTAAAGCCAGGGGTCCTCTATCACTGAGTGACACTCCCAGCCCTTTTTATTTTACTTTGAGACAGGGTCTCACTAAGTTGCCTAGGCTGGCTTCAATCTGTGCTCCTCCTGCCTTGGCCTCCCTAGTCACTGGGATTATGCCATGCCCAGACTAAAGGTCAGTGGATGGTCCTTCCTAATCCATCCCTTGCTTACCTCTCTGGCCTGAACCCTCCCGTCTCCTTCCTTGCTCTACGTTCTGGTTGATAAAATGCACAATTCCCACAATGCATTGTGGGTCTCTGTTTTTGCCAGTGTCCTCGCCCTGCCTAGGGGCCCTCCCCCTCCCTGGTGGCTAACTGCCACACATCCTCCCTAACTCATTTCGGGCACCAAACCCCTCAGAAATAGCCTGACTGGCCCGGACCATGCTGCCTCTCCGCGGTGCCCTCTCACCTCCCACGTCTTCCCTGTGTCCGACCCTGTCTGCAGCTGTCGGTGATAGCCTTCCTCCCCAAAATGGACCGCTGGCTCCTCAATGGCAGGGACGATGCCTGGTACCCAGTGGATGATCCAGGAAGTTAGTCAGATGGACGACTGTCTAGGTGAAGTTACTGTGTAGTCAGAACTGGATTCTCTCTCCTTGAGGGTGCCATGATCTTTCTGGAACATTGCCCTCTAGGACTTCCACGTGGTCAAGGAAGACATATCTTAACTGGGGACGACAGGAGCCGGACTTCTCTGCCTCAGAGCAGGAACCAGACAGTGAAGGCTTCCAGCTAGAAAACGATTCCCCTCTCTGATGGTTCAATGACGGTTTTGCTTTTTGTGGTCAGTGTTTTGGTGCTTGGGATTGAACCAGGGCCTCAAATGTGCTAGGCAAGTGGTCTACCACTGAGCTGCATTCCCAGTCTCTCTTTAAATTTTTATTTTGAGATAGGGCCTGAGAAACTAATGTGACTCCATTTTAAAAAATAAATAAATAACAGCAGCTTCTACCTCAAGGCCTGTCCTAAGGAAGGGGCGTGACCCTTGTCCTTGGAAAAACCCACAGAGCGCTCCTAAGCACATTCCCACCCTGCTGAGTTGTTTGTCTGTAAATAACAAGAGAGGTCTGCTGCGCCAGGTGTCCCTGACTCAGCGAGGCTAGGTGAGGACCCATAGCAACCCCCCTAGCAACCACCAATCAGCATGAGACATGGAAAATACCTGGAATGCCAGATGACCCCCAAGTAGTTTATGGTGGTTGATAACATGTTGGGAAACCATGTAGTTTAGCACGTACACCCCTCGTGGCCTAAACCAATCAGTTCAAATGAATCCCCCCTCTTGTACTAACCAATCACCCCTACCCAACTTGTTCCCGCCAGTGAATGTGCTAATCAATGTTAAGAGTTGTTGTTTGATTTTCCTGCGGTATGGAATGATTTGCTGTGTGATGCTGTGATGCATAGAGTATCCGCTCAAAACCTATAAAACTTCACTGAACAAAGGACCAGGACTCACTCCCTGGGACCGCTGCGTTGGGAATGGTTGTGAGTCCAGGCTCAAGCTTGCAATAAAGACTTGTGTGATTGCATCGAATTTGGCTCCTGGAGGTCTACTAGGGTCCCATGAATCTAGCTAGCGTAACAGGCCTTGCTAAGTTGCTGGATTGAATTTGTGATCATCTGCCTCAGCCTCCCAAGTAACTGGGATTATAGGTGTGCACCACTGTGCTGTCTTCAATGGAAGTTTTTTTTTTTTAATTTCTTCTTTTTAGATATACATGGAAGTAGAGTGTATTATTATTATTATTATTATTAGGTTCTGGGGATTGAACCCAGGGCCTTGTGCATGCGAGGCAAGCAGCTGAACTATATCCTTAGCCCATTAGAGTGCATTTTGACATATCATATATACATGGAGTATAACTTCCCATTCTTGTGGTTATACATGATGTGGAATTACACTGGTTGTGTATTCACATATGAACATAAGAAAGTCATGTCCAATTCATTCTACTATCTTTCTTATTCCCACTCCCCTCCCTTCCCTTCATTCCCCTTTGTCTAATCCACTGAACTTCTATTCTTCTCGCCACCCTCCACCCCCATGTGTGTTAACATCCCCATTTCAGAGAGAGCATTCGGCCCTTGGTTTTTGGGGATCAGCTTATTTCACTTAGCATAATAGTCTCCAGATTCCACATTTTCTTAATCTATTCATCTGTTGAAGGACGCTTAAGTTGGTTCCATAGCTTAGCTATTATGAATTGAGCCACTGTAACATAGATGTGGCTGTAGTATGTGGCTACAGTATCATCACTACAGTATGCTGATTGTAAGTCCTTTGGGTATAAACCAAGGAGTGGGATAACTGGATCAAATGGTGGTTCCATTTCCGGTTTTTTTTTTTCTTTTTGCTTTTATAAATTAATTTACTCATTTTAAGATTCTTGAGCATGTAGTCTAAGCCAGGCAATCTGGTACATACAAGAATTCAGTGGTTAAATATATTACAAAGTTAGTGCTATCAGGACACATACTGTAATGGTAGAGACTGATAATATGTTAAAAATCAATACAGTCAAATAAAGAAAGAATATTAATTTCAGTCCATTAAAAGCTATCCCAAAGAATATATAATGTTAAAAACCGAAGAAAATACTGAAAGGTTTCCTGAGACCGAAATGATTTTCAAAGTAATCTCCATATTGCTTTCCAGAGTGGTTGCACCAATTTGCAGTCCCACCAGCAATGTATGAATGTGCCTTTTTCCTTACACCCTCACCCATTTATCATTACTTGTATTCTTGATAATTGCCATTCTGACTGGAGTGAGATAATATCTCGGTATAGTTTCAATTTGCATTCCTCTAATTGCTAGAGAAGTTGAACATTTTTTCATATATTTGTTGACAATTTGTATTTCTTCTTCTGTGAAGTGCCTGTTCAGTTCCTTTGCCCATTTATTGATTAGGTTGTTTGTAGGGGTGGGGGGGCAAGTTTTTTGAGTTCTTTGTGTATCCTGGAGATTAATCCTCTGAGTTGCAAGTGACAAAGATTTTCTCCCATTCTATAGGCTCTCTCTTCACACTCTTGCTTCCTTTGCCATGAAGAAGCTTTTTAGTTTGATACCACCCCATTTACTGATTCTTGATTTTACTTCTTGAGCTTTAGGAGTTTGGTTGAGGACCTGATGGAAAGGTGGGCCTACATTTTCTTCTAATAGGTGCAGGGTCTCTGGTCTAATGTCTAGGTACTTGGTCCACTTTTAGTATAGTTTTGTGCCAGGTGAGAGATAGGGGTTTAATTTTATTCTGCTACATGTGGACTTCTAGTTTTCCCAGCACCATTTGTGAAGAGGTTATCTTTCCTCCAGTGTATGTTTATGGTGCCTTTTTCTAGGATGGATACCTGTGTTTATGTGGGTTTGTCTCTGTGTCTTCTGTTCTGTTCCATTGGTCTTAATGTCTGTTTTGGCCAAGACCATGCTGTTTGGTTACTCTGTAGTATAGCTCTGTAGTATAGTTTAAGTTCTTGTATTGTGATGCCTCTTGCTTTGCTTTTCTTGCTAAGGATTGCTTGGCTATTCTGGGCCTCTTATTGTTCCAAATGAATTTCATGACAGCTTTTTCTATTTATATGAAGAACATCATTGAAATTTAATAGGAATTGCATTAAATCTGAATAGCACTTTTGGTATTATGGCCATTTTGACAATATTAATTCTGCCTATTCAAGAGTATGGGAGATCTTTTCATCTTCTGTGGTCTTCTTTAATTTCTTTCTTTAGTGTGCTATAGTTTTCATTGTAGAGGTCTTTCACTTCTTTTGTTAGATTGATTGATTCCCAAGTTGTTGTTGTTGTGGTGGTTGTTGTTTTGAGGCTACTGTGAATGGGATAGTTTTCCTAATTTCTTTTTCAGTGACTCATCACTGTTGTATAGGAATGCAATTGATTTATGGATATTAATTTTTTTGGGGGGGGCGGTACCAAGGATTGAACTCAGGGGCACTCAACCACTAAGCCACATCTCAGCCCTTTTTTGTATTTTATTTAGAGAGAGGGTCTCACTGAGTTGCTTAGTGCCTTAGGCTGACTTTAAACTCACAATCCTCCTGCCTCAGGCTCCCAAGCTGCTGGGATCACAAGCCTGCACCATCATGCCTGGCTGTATGTTAATTTTATATCCTGCTATTTGCTGAATTCATTTATGAGTTCTAGAAATTTTCTGGTAAAGTTTTCTTTTCTTTTTTTCTTTTTTTTTTTTTTGTCTTCTAAATATAAAATCATGTCTTTGGAAAATAGGGATAGTTTGAGCTTTTCTTTTCCTATTCATATCCCTTTCATTTATTTCTTTTGCCTAATTGCTCTGGCTGGAGTTTCAAGGACTATGTTGAATAGAAGTAGTAAAAGAGGGCACTTTGTCTTGTTCCAGTTTTTAGAGGAAATGCTTTTAGTTTTTCTCAATTTAGAATGATGTAGGACTCAGGTTTAATGTATATAACTTGTACAATGGTGAATTATGTTCCTACTATCCCTTTTTTTTAGTATTTTGAATATGAATGGATGCTGTATTTTGTCAAATGCTTTTTCTGCATCTATTGAGATAATCATGTAGTTCTTATCTTTAAGTCTATTGATGCGGTGGATTATGTTTATTGATTTCCATATGTTGAACCTTGCATCCCTGGGATGAACCCCACTTGGTCATGGTATACTATCTTTTAAATATATTTATGTATGCAATTTGCCATTATCTTATTAAGAATTTTTGCATCTATGTTCATCAGGGATATTGGTCTGAAGTTTTCTTTCCTTGATGTGTCTTTGTCTGGCTTTGATATCAGATTGATACTACCTTTGTAGAATGAGTTTGGAAGGGTTCTCTCCTTTTCTATTTCATGGAATAATTTGAGGAGGATTGGTGTTAGTTATTCTTTGAAGATATGGTAAAACTCAGCTGAGAATCCATCTGGTCCTGGGTTTTTCTTGGTTGGTAGGCTTTTGATGGTGTCTTCAATTTTATTGCTTGAAATTGATCTGTTTAAATTTTCTATGTCCTCCTGACTCAATTTGGGTAGGTCATATGTCTCTAGAAATTTGTCAACGTCTTCAATACTTTCTGACTTATTGGAGTAAAATTTTTAAAATAGTTTCTGATTATCATCTGTATTTCAATAGTGTCTGTGGTGATATTTCTTTTATCATCACAAATTTTCATAATTTGAATTTTTTCCCTCTTTCTCTTAGTTGGCTTGGCTAAGAGTTTATCAATTTCATTTTTTTCCTAAGGACCAAAATTTTGTTTTATTGATTTTTTGAATTTGTTTTTGTTTGTTTCAATTTCAATGATTTTAATTCCTATCTTCTACTGCTTTTGGTGTTGATTTGTTTTTCTTTATCTAGGGCTTTCAGATGTAATGTTAGGTTATTTATTCATTGACTTCCTCTTCTTTTAATAAATGAGCTCAATGTAACGAACTTTCCTCTTAGAACCACCTTCATAGTGTCCCAGAGATTTTGATATGTTTTGTTGCTATTCTCCTTTATCTATGATTATTTATTTCATCCCTGATTTATTCTGCTATCCATTGATCATTCAGTAGCATCTTTTTTAGGCTCTAGATGTTAGAGTACCTTTCTATTTTTTATTTTTCTTTGATTTCTAATTTTAGTCCATTATGACCTGATAGAATGCAAGGTATTATCTCTATTTTTTTGTATTTGCTAAGTGTTGCTTTGTAGCCTAAGATATAGTCTATTTTATAAAAGGATCCATATGCTGCTGAGAAGAGAGTATATTCAGTCACTGATGGATGAAAAGTTCTATATATGTCTGTTAAGCCTAAACTATTAAATGTATTTTTTAGTTTTATAGCTTCTTTAGTTTTGTTTGGAGGATCTAGCCAGTGATGAGAGAGGCATGTTAAAGTCACTCAGTGTTATTGTGTTGATATCTATTTGAGTCTTGAAATTGAGAAGGGTTTGAATGATGTACATAGATGCTCCATTGTTTGGGGCATAAATATTTATGATTGTTATGTCTTGTTGATGTACACTTCCCTTAAGCAGTATGACCAAGTCCTTCTTTGTCCCTTTTGATTAACGTTGGCCTGAAGCCCCCTTTATCTGATATGAGCATAGAAACCCCTGCTGGTTTAACATGATCCATGCGAGTGATACATTTTTCCCTTTTACCTTTAGTCTGTGGATGTCTCTGCCTATGAGGTGAGTCTCTTGGAAACCTCATATTGTTGGGTTTTGTTTTTCAATCCAATCTGCCAGTCTGTGTCTTTTGATTGATAAGTTTAGGCCATTTTTAATGCTATTATTGAGAAATTATTTTTATTCCCTGTCATTTCTATTTATTTATGGTTTTTCATTTGTATTAGTTTCTTCTTTGATTGACTTTTCTAGTGTAGTTCCTCCCTTTGCCTGTTTTCAATTTTATTTGCCATTTCTTCTTCATGAAATATTTTATTGAGTATGTTTTGTATTGCAGTCTTTCTAGTTCTGAATTCTTTTAACTTTTTTTTTTTAATCATGGAAGGTTCTTATTTTATCATCAGTTCTGAAGCTTAATTTTGCTGAATAGCATATTCTTGGTTGGCATCCATTTCCTTTCAGAGCTTGGCATATATTATTCCAAGACCTCCTAACTTTGAGGGTCTGGGTTGAGAAATCGGCTGAGATCCAGGTTGTTTTCCCTCTAAATATGACCTGTCATTTTTCTCTGGCAGCCTTTAAAAATTATATCCTTATTCCATGTTTGGCGTTTTCATAATAATGTGGCTTGGTGTGAGTCTGTTGTAATTTTGTATATTTGGGGGTCTGTAAGCCTCCTGTATGTGACTTTCCATTTCATTCTTAAAGTTTGGGAAATTTTCAGATATTATTTCATTTAAAAGATTGTACATTCCTTTTGTTTATATTTCCGAGTCTTCATCTAGCCTGATAAATCTTATATTTGGTCTTTTCATGTTATCCCATATTTCTTAGATGTTCTTTTTTAAAAAAAATATTTATTTTTTAGGTGTAGATGGACATAACACAATGCCTTTATTTTTATGTGGTGCTGAGGATTGAACCCGGGTCGCTTCCGTGCTAGGCGAGCGCTCTACTGCTGAGCCACAATCCCAGCCCTTCTTAGATGTTCTGTTCATGATCTGTTAACATCTTTTCTCCATGGCCAACTTTATTTTCAACATTAGATGTTTTGTCTTTGTTGCCTGAAACTCTGTCTTCCAAGTGGTCTCGTCTGCTGGTGATGCTTTTCATTGAATTTTTAATTTAGTTTATTGATTCCTTCATTTCAAGGATTTTCAGAGTCTCTATCTCTTTACTGAAGTGATCTCACTTCCTATATTTTCTGATTTAACTTCTTACATCATCCTTTATCTCAAAGATCAGTTTAACTATGAACATTCTAAATGTCTCCTCTGACATTTCTTCCAATATGATATTGATGGATTTTGTAATTAAAGTATTTTTGTTTGGGGGTGATTTGTTCCCTTGCTTTTTCATGTTGTTTATGTGTCTACCCATTTAACACTATGGATCTGAGGCAGTAGATTTCCCTGTGTACTTACAGTGTCCCTGAAGGCTTTGAGTACCTCACTGTTTAGAGGGAGACAAATAATAACAACATCCAATAGTATACAGCATTAAACCAAATAGCTCCTGCTGTGACATCTACAATGTTAATTGTCACAATAAACATAAATGATGTGGTCAATTATTGCCCACATTAGGTTTGCAAAAGGGTCTATAATTTCAAATGGTGGACAGGGAGAGAACAGAAATGATGTAGGATGTGATGATTATGGAAAAGAAAAAGAGAAAATAGAAGTAAAAAAATTAAAGGAAGAGTGAAAGAGAGAACAATCCAGATTGGCTGTTAGCAGTAGAAAAGAGAGTTGAGGGAAACAGATGAGAGAAAATATATATGAAATAAAAATTTAAAAAAATAAATATTGAAATAAAAGAATACAAAACAAAACCAAAATATACTAATTAAATATCCTAGTCCTCAAAATAATAATCCATGAAAAATAACTGATTTCAAATAATGCTGGAAAAAAAAAAAAGAAACAAATAGGAGTATGTATAAGTGTCCACGAAGCATTCAAGTCACAAAAGGACAAAAAAAAAAAAAAAAAAAAATTAAAAAATTTTTAAATTAAAAAAAAATCCTCCATGTTTAATTTAAACAATTAAAGAATTGTTTCTGTTGGAGTTCAAAAGATCCTTCTCAGCAGTGTTAGGTGGGGTTAGGAGCGTGAGAGGAAATCCCAGAGGCAGAGCTCCTGGGGGTGGGGTTTAGGCTTATGTAGGCTCCAGATTCTTTCTTGAATGGCAACTGGCCTGGACATTTTAAATCAGCACCCTCTAGGGCCCAGGAGTTGCCAGTCCACAATCTCCCCTGGGTTCCACTCAGGCACTAGAGGAGCCAATACTTAGTCTACTCTGTCACCCACGGACCCTGTGTTTTTTTGGTCTCTCAGGTACAGTCTCCAAACTCAGCCTCTCCCACCCCAACTCTATAGTTTTTTGCGGGGCTACTGGGGATTGAATTCAGGGGCACTGAGCCATGTCCCAGCCTTAATTTGTATTTTTATTTACAGACAGCTTCTCACTGAGTTGCTTAGCACCTTGCTGTTGCCAAGGCTGGCTTTGAACTCACAATCCTCCTGTCTCGGCCTCCAGAGCTGCTGGGATTTCAGGTGTGCACTTTGACGGGTGTACCTGTCTCCACTCTTTTGAAATCTGGGCCAGACTTGTCTCTCCCAGCAGGTCTGGGGGGGGGGGGATGGGTGGGTTCCCACGACCTGAATTCCCCGGTGTAAATCCCTCTCCATGTTTGATTTTCCCCTGGTCACTTAGGCACACTCCATGTCATGCAGTGTGGGTTTGCCAGGCCTGAATATTGGGCCAAGCTGAGGTTTTCCAGTTTTCGGTTCCCCAGCTGCTGGCCACCTCACCCCAGCTGCAACACGGTTCCTTCTCTGTGCTCCAGCAGCCAGGAGAGATGTACCCTCCTCCCTGCACAAGGATATCGTGTGGCATGACTTTCCATTTAGTCATGCAACGTCTTTGATCTCTGATCTACATGCACCCAGACACACCTCAAACCTCCTAGTATGTGGATTCCTTTAATCCCCTTACCCCTCCACTTTGCCCGTGGGAGGGACCCTCTGGCAGGCACCCCTGATGGCCGAGGCACTGGTGCTGGTGCTGGGGATCTGTTCTTATTGTATTCTATCCACCCTCCTGAATCCCTGATCTGCTTTGAATGTCCAGAATTCATTCCCAGTAAAGTTCCTCCCCCATTTTTCCTTCACCCACCATGCCAAGGAGCTGCCTATCTGCTTTCTTGGTTTTACACCACAGAGCAGACAGGCCTCCTCCATTCCGCCGTCTTGAAACTCAGTGGAAGTGTTGGCAGGAGCTATTGAAGAGCAGGACTCACTTAACCCACCTATTTCTAAAGGGATTTCTCTATGGTACTGTTTATGTTTTGTTGCTGTGGTTTTCTGTCTCCGTTTCCCACTAAAAGCTATCTTCTTTGGCAGCCTACTAGAAACTGTCCCCACCCACTTATTGGAATGTCGATTTGGGATGAAGATGGGAAAACACCATGAGTAATAAATACTGACTTCAAGTGGAGATCTTTCGATATTGTAAAAATTCTGTATCTCAGAGTAACATTCAAGCCATAGCAATAAATGTCCATATTCCAGTGTGTCCTCTAAGTTCCCAAGTAAGCTTCTAAAACATAATACTTGTTTCCTGCATGATTATAATACTTCCAAAATATTATGAGAAAAATAAGGCTTTAATTTGAAAACAAATGTTAATATTAAAAAAAAAAAAAGTAGAAGCAGGCATTGTATCACATGTCTGTAATTCCATCCACTCTGGAGGCTGAGGCCAGAGGATTGTAAGTCTGAGGTCAGCCTCAGCAACTTAGCAAGACCCTGCCTCAAAATAAAATAAAAAGGACTGGGGATGTAGTTCAGTAGTAGAGTACCCCTGACTCAATCCCCAGCAAAGAAAGGAAAGAAGGAAGGAAGGAAGAAGAAGCGGGTGGATAAAGAAGCATAAAATCTATATGCCGCAACTCAAAACATGCACAAGAATGATTTCTAAATAGATAATTATCTGAATGTACAAATGAAGCCATAAAAGTTTTAGAAGAAAACATGAAAGAACTCCTAATTAGCTTGGGTTGTTGGAGGCTGGTTTAAGTATAAGTTAAAATCCAGAAACCATAAAATTTAAAAATTGATAAATTATACAAAACTAGAAAAACAAATATTTGCAACTCACATCATAGACAAAGAACTGACCTCCCTAAAGGGTAAAGAACTCTCAGGAATTAAAAAGATCAGTAGAACAATAAAGAAATGGGCAAAGGATTTGAGTAGTTTCCACAAGATAGGAAAAAGTATCTGAAATTATAAAAAGACAAAAAGAGACAGCATGTCTGCCCAGGGGTTACCTGTTTAAGGGTATAAACTGCTTATGTTCATATAGGAATACATGACCAGTGTAACTCCACGTTACGTACAGCCACAAAACTAGGAAGTTATACTCCATGTATATATGGTACACCAAAATACATTCTACTGTCATGTGTAACTAAAAAGAGAAAAAAAAATTAATTTAAAAAGGGTATAAACTTTTGTTTGACTTGCATTTACTATAGATCAGGACATTTTCCAGGCAGAGGTGTAAACTCTTTTTTGTGTGGGGGAGGATAGTTACTGAGGATTGAACCCAAGGGCGCTTTGCCACTGAAACACATCCCCAACCCTTTTTTTTTTTTTTTTTTTTTTTGAGACAGTGTCTTACTAGGTGCCTGAGGCTGTCCTCAAACTTGCAATCCTCCTGCCTCAGCCTCCTAATTTGTTGGGATTATAGGTAGGCACCACCATACCTAGAAGTAAGCGTAAACATTAAATGTGTGTCAGGGTGGTAGAAACTGGGCACCCAGGGAATTTTCATTGTTAACCTTTCTGCACTCTTGTTTTTTAGATGAAACTGCACTATTATTTAAATTTTTCATTAAGTTAAAATCTTTTGTCCAATTTTTAATTAAGTGAGTTTTTTTTTCCTTAGTATCACATTTTTAGATATAGTTTTCTAGTTTTTAAATTATTTATTTATTGTTTACGGTTCTGGGAATTGAACCCTGGCCTCTCACATGCTATCCCAGTTTTCCCCACCCCTTTTTATTTGCTTTTGAGGCAGAATCTCACTAAACCCAGGCTGGTCTCGAACTTGCCATCCTCCTGCCTCAGAATCCTGAATCGCAGGGATCACAGGCATAAGACATCGTACCCGGCTTGATCCCTCCTTTTCTGAGCAGCTGGGGGTGGGGTGAGGCGAGAGAGGGAGGGTGGGCTGACAGGTAACAGATGAACTGCTGGTCCAGGTGAGGCAAGCCTCCATCTATTTCAAGAAGGTGGTGATTAGAAATAAGACACACAGGCTTCCCTCAGCCCATGGCCGCGGATCTGATTAACTTCTGAGAGATGAAGAGCAGGACTCATCCCCTGTCCACGGGGTTTGGGACACACCCCAACCAATGAGCATGCCAGTCAGAAGCCTGAGGTTCCAGTCTCTGCGGTTTGACAGCCGAAGTGTCTTGGGGCTCACGCTCCTTGACTATCAAGTAGGAATAACACCCCCGCCTACCCACTGCTGGGTTCCTTAGGAAAGTCCCAACAAGGGTGAGCATCTGGACGCGCATTTAACCTTAAATTGGAAACCACAAAAGTGAAAGGTCACATTGCTCTCAGTGTCCCACAGAAGACAGAGAAGTGGGAGCCTTGATGGGCAGGCAGCACGGAGCACTGCAGATTCCCCAGCAGGGACAGTGAGAGAGCACGGGTGCTGGAAGACAGGGCTGGGGCCCAAGAGAAGGCAAAGAGGAGGACGTCTATGCCTAGTAGGACATGTCCATAACTAGAATCTGCTGACCCCCGAGGCAGGTGTTCAGACTGTGGGACGGTGTCATCATCTGTCCTAGATGCTCGGAGCCGGGAGCGACCCAATTCACTTTCCTCGGCAGCAGTTAGAAGGGGGTGAGCAATCTGCATCTAACAGCCTCCTGACTCCATTGGAAAAGCTCTTTCAATATTGTTTTCATCATGATTTTTCCTTTTATTTTCACAACAATAGGAATATGATAACGATAAAAATGAAAACAAGGGTAATAATAATAGTTGGTGGTCTGGTTTGGGCCCCAGCCTGCCCCATCTGAAGGGCTGCTCCTAGGCCGGGATGGTGAGGCACACCTGTACGTGGTCCCAGATACTCTGGAGACCGAGGCAGGACGATCGCCCGAGCTCTGAGCCTGAGACCAGCCTGGGCAGGGTGGTGAGACCCTATCCAAAAAAAAAAAAACCTTCTCATGTAACTCTAGCATTTTAGTGCCCTCAAGGGGGAGGACGCAATGTTTTCTTTGAGTCCAGCGTTCAGAGCCCCAGTCTGGCCCCTCATAAAGGGAGGTTAAGCAGAAAGGAGGCAGGCTGGACATACTAGAGGGGTTCACACTGTCCTTCCCTGCTGGAGGGCTCTCCAGGAACAGGGAACAGGACTGTACTGTGACTCATGGCCACAGGCATTTGGGTCTTTGTAGGCCGGCTCCTCCATAAAGTGAACAGGGCTGAGTCTGTGGCTCCGTGGTACAGCACTCGCCTGGCCCATGTAAGTGATGGGTTGGATCCTCAGCACCACACACACAAAAACAAAAACAAAGTGTGTGTGTGTGTGTGTGTTTCCCATGGGCCCCTTAAAGTTTTATGGGCCTAGAAACGTGCAAATATGCCTCCTGGCCTAATGGAGAAGCTGGCCCTCAAGGCTGATCTGCCACCCAACAGCCCCAGGGGCCAAAGACCTGTTCTCTTCTAACCTGAGTGGCCCAGGTGTTGACCTAGGAAAAGAAAAGCTTCACCATGTTCCAGGCACTGAAGCAAAAACAGGCATTTGTGCAGTCTGTTCTCAAAATTAACAAGCAACAATTTGATAAAAAAGGACACACTGGAGTTCATTAAATTTTTTTTTTTAAATATTGTGTCGCAAAGGTCACCATCAGGGAAGTGAGAGAATGGGGGAAAATATTTTGAAGTCTTATATTTGATAAGGGCCCAGGATCCAGAATATAGAAAAAGAATCTTACAATTCAATAACAAAAGGATAACTATTTTTAAAAATGGGCAAAGGATTAGAATAGGCATTTTTCCAAAGAAAATACACAAATGCCTGACAAGCATGTGAGTAGCTGACTCCACATTATTCGTCACTGGGGAAATGCAGATCAAAACCACAGTCAAATACCGGTTCACAGGCAGGAGGATGGCTCTAGAAGAAAAGCAGATGGTGAACTGGGAACATAGAGCGCCTCCTAGCACACACAGGTCCTGGGTTGGATACCTCGCGCCATAAACAAAAAACAAGCGTTGGCGAGGATGTGGAGAAACAGATGCCGTACACGGCTGGTGGGATTATGAAAGTCATTTCCAAAGCCACTTTGGAAAGTGGTCTGGAAGTTCCTCAAAAGGTTAAAAATAGAGTTACCATATGACCCTACAGCAATTCCACTCTTAGGCAATCAATGTCTGTTGAGAGCCACAGCCCAGTCAGAAGGAAGCCTGGCATATTGCCAGAGGGAATGGTTGAAAGGTGAACCATTGAGATGATGATTTGAGTTAAGCTGTATATAATTGCTGTGATGCTGGATTGATTGAGTTGTATATGGACCCTGCTCTGGGAATCTGCCTCGGCCGCCCTCTACTTTGGAGTTCCCGAGCAGTTCTCGGGAGGGGTTGGGGAGATTGGGCGAGCCAGCCGGTGGAAGGGGTGTGTTCCCGAGTAGTGTGTGTGCAGTGCCGGTGAGAGTTGGGGAATAAAGAGTTGCTGTTTGAACCTACAAGGCTTTGTGGCGGCTCGGTTATTTGTGCCCAGCCAGACTGCGGCAAATGTCCACATAGAAACTTGGACACCGATGTCTACAGCAGCATCATTCACAGTAGCCAAACAGAAACAAGCCAGATATCCATCAACTGATCAATGGGTAACAAGATGTGTATGTCTATACTACGAGATATCATCCGACAATAGAAAGTGAGGTGCCAACACATGCTACGAATGTGGGAATGTGGGTGATCTTGAAAGCACTATGCTAAGTGAAAAAAGTTTATCATGAAAAAAAAAAAAAAAGCTACATCTTTTCCGATTCCATTTACATGAAACGTCCAGAAGAAGCAAAAGTAGATTTGTGGATGCCTTAGGCTGGGGCTTTTGGCATGACGGCTAAACACTGGTATCTTGTGGGGGTAATGGGAAAGGTTCTAAAACTGATTACGGTGCTGGTTTCACCACCCTGTAAAGATACTAAAAACCGTTGCCTTTTACACTTTAGGTGAATGGTGTGGTCTAATGAAATAGATCTCAGTACAGCTGCTATTTAAACAGTCTCAGGAGGGAGGCTTCCCTCAGCTTCCTGTGGCCCCGTAGCCACTTTCCATAAAAGAACTGCAACTTATTCTCTCATAGTTCTGGATCCAAAATGAGGATGAATAGACCGAAATCAAGGTGCCCATGGGGCCGCACTCCCTCCGGAGGTGCTAGGAGATAACCCGTTCCCTGCCTTTCCTGGTTTCTGGTGGCTGCCGGCGTTCCTTGGCTTGTGGCTTCATCGCTCCCATCTTCAAGGTCAGCATCTTTGAATCTCTGTTTGTCTTTGCCTCGTCTTCTCCGGCTGGCTGTCAAATCTCCCTTTGCCTCTTTCTTTATAAGGATCCCTGCGATTGCAACTAAGGCCCTTCCAGCTGATCCAGGATAACCTCCCTATGTCAAGATCTTTAACTTCGTACATCTGCCAACACCTTTCTTGCACACACTACAGACTGGATGTTTACACCTCCCCAAAACTCAGACGTTGAAATCTAATCACCAAAGTGATGGTATTTGGAGGTGAGTCCTTTGGGAGTGAGTAGGTCATGTGGGAGTAACTAGCCATGGGTGGGATTAGTGCCCAACCATAAAAGGGACCCCCCCCAAAACTCCCCAGCCCCTACCATCATGTAAGCACACAGAATAAAAGACAGCCAGAAGGTCAAGTATCAACCAGGTGCTCATAGGCACGTCCGCCTGCCTAGGTCTGTCTGGCTTGCTCTGAGGAGCTGACCTCATACAGCAGCTTCCCTGGGCAGAAGATGCAGACCCAGTTCCTGACCTGACACACACACATAAATCAGGAGACCAGGGCCAGCTTCTCAGGCAGGGGACCCACACAGTCACACAGGCCCTGTGCTCAGAAGCCTTACGCTAGATTCACAAATTATATTTGGTCCCACCCTGTGACTTTGGACAAAGGAACAGATGGGAAGGCAACTGGAAAGACTGCCCCTGTAACTGGCCTCCCCTCAGCCTGGAAAGTGCCAGCTCCCTGACCCAGCCCCTCTGCAGTCAAGGTCATGCCGTCCCCTCTGCTTGGAAAGCTCTTCCTAAACCCCATGTTTTAACTCCTTCTCTCCAGGCCCAGCTCAGAGGAGACTCTTGACCAGACCTGACCTTCTACTGTACCCTTCTTAGCTCTCTATTTTTGTGTGACTCTCAGTGCCTGGGACTGGGATGGGCCTGCCGGGCTCAGGGCTGTGCCCCTGTCATCTGCATAACACCCAGGATAGAGCAGGCTCTTGAGAAATCCTTCTTAAATGGGTGAATAAGCTAAAAAGCACAGCCTGGACATAAAAGGTCACCATGAACCATTTACACAACAGCCGCCCTGCAAGGCCACACTGTCAGACAGGCTGCGACGGCTGGCCTCGGCACTGAGCTAGGGCTCCTTGGGACAGAGAAAAAGCCAGTGTTAGCCACTAACCTTGTGTAGCAGGATTCAGCCCTGAAGGGAGGGCAAGCCTGAGGCCAGCGGAGATGACCAGGACCTGAGGAGCCCCCAAAAGAGAAGGCAGAAGTGAGGGTTTGGAGGTTTGGGGTGCTGAATCCCTCCAGGGGCCTGAATAGGCAGCAGCAGCAGCCAGCAGCACACACAGCTGGCCCCTGCCTGTCCCCGCTCTTAGGAGAGAGGTGATACAGGCTAGTGGCAAGCCAGGCCAGGCCAGGGCTGCTTGGGAGGCCTCTGACCGTCACTCTGACCTATCTTGGATGTGCTTGGACTGCTGGATTTGGCAAATGAGAATACCTGATGCGCAGTAGCACTTGATTTTTCAGATAAACATCAAGTAATTATTATTTATTTAAGTATAAGCATATCCCACAACTTGCATGGGACATTCTAAAAAGAAAAAAAAAAGATCTGTTGTTTATCTAGAACTCAAATGTAACTGAGCATTCTTTATTTATCTGACAACCCTCTCAGGACCACCTCGTGCAGGATCCTGGGCTCTTGTTGGGGAAGGGGCTGAACAGTCTGATTCCAGATTTTTTTTTTTTTCTTTCAAGTCAGGTGACCAAGAGGAAAGGGCACAGATCAGAGGGAGCTGAACTGCTCTCCCAGGTCAATCAGGTCAGTGTCCCCCAGGGAGGGAGGAAGGTGGGTCTCTCCTGTGCCATGCTGGGTCCCTGGGGTAAGAGGCGAATACCTGGGCCTGCCCTCCAGGGCGCTGCTTGGTGGGCTGACCGGCCAGCAGGTCCCTCGGCGACACAGTGCCAGGTCCCGCTCCTCCTGGAAGGTAAAGAAAGCAAAAGCTCCATGTGAGAGGTGGCCTTCTCAGGATGCCCCTCCACTTCCCTCCTCTCTCTGCGGCGGAGACAAGGCGGTGCCTTTGCTGACCTTCTTGATGATTGATTCTAACCTCCCAGCTTGGCGTCATCCAAATCCGAAAGTTGCCAGAGTCCTCGTCCAAGTCGTTAATAAAATTACTCAATAGGAGAAGAATGCGAGAGAGGCCTGGGGCACCCTACCAGGGACTTGCCCAGACCTTCACCAGAAGCCTATCGCTACAAATGGCAACTGCTACAAATCTCCTTATTCTTCTAGCATTGACCCTGAACTTCTCCAGGAAGACTCTGGGACTCCTCATGGGATGCGTTATACATCTTGATAAAAATCCAACAATTCAGGGTATTGCAGGTCTGAAATCCCAGGAGCTTGGGAGGCTGAACAGAGGGATCATGAGTTCCAAGCCAGCCTCAGCAACAGCGAGGTGCTAAGCGACTCAATAAGACCCTGAATTTAAATACAAAAAAAAAAAAAAAATAGGGCTGGAATGTGGCTCAGTGGTCCAGTGCCCCTGAGTTCAATCCCTGGTAACCCTCCCCCACCAAAAAAATCCAAAAATCCTGGTGGGGACTTTATGTCCATTAGATGATGGTTATCCTTGCTGCTTCTACAGCAGTAGTGATAATAATTATCATCACTGGAATTTCTTTTTAATTTTTCGTCCTCATTCTACCTTCCCTCTCCTTTCTATCCAGGATAAATTGAATTTTGCTAAATAAAACAAGAGGAAGCCCTCATTGGTTTATTACAAGTTCCTAAAGAAATTTACCCCACCAGAAACAATTCTTACAGGGGGAAAAAAAAATGAGATCAGCAAAACTGACTTCAGATACAAACAGTGACTTTGGCTTAAAGAACAGGCAGTTTCCAGCTTATCATCCCGTTTTGATCCAGCAGTTTAAGTTGGCTGTTGAGCCCATGCTAAATGTACTCAAAAGCCATCTGACAAATGCTGATTACGGCCCCCAAGCCATTTATCCACGGTGAAGTCGGCAGTCAGGCCACAAATCTCTTCAGGCTCCCAGATTTGAACCCCTTTAATCCAGGGGCAGGCAGAGGTCTGGACAGCTTCCCTCCCCAGCAGGTGGGAGCCAGCAGCTGCCTGGGTGCAGGGGTTACTTTGAAGTCCAAAGTCTATAATTTTTTAAATATTTTTTTTTTTAGTTATACACGGACGCATTACCTTTATTTTTGTTTATTTACTTCCCGTGTGGTGCTGAGGATCAAACCCAGGGCCTCACACGTGGGAGGCCAGTGCTCTACCACCGAGCCACACCCCAGCGGCCCCAAAGTCTGTGATTTAAAGGCATTTATAATAGAGGCTAGTCCCCTTTTCTGGGGAACTTTGTAGCGGGAAGAGGGTTCCCTTCCCTTACAAGTCCCCATCAGTGCCTATGGACCCCCACCTCTTGAGAGGGTCAGAACCTTGCCTGGTAGCTCAGGGAAAGGGTGTGGCCCTTTCTCCAATGGTTTCTAAAGCCTGGATCGGCTGGGCTGCAGAATCTGTCCGTCTCCTACTTGTTTAAAAAAAATGGGGTGCTCGGGTTGTAGCTCTGTGGCAGAGCGCTCACCTAGCACGTGCAGGACACCATATAAAGATAAATAAACAAAAGGTATTGTGTGCCTCTGCAACTAAAAATATATATATATTTTTTTTTTAAAAAAAGGGATTGAGGATAAAGAGCAAAAAACACAGAATCTGAGATGGGACATGGACTGGTGGCTGACGTTTATGTCACCCTCTGTGTTTTACCGACTTCTACACATATGCTCTGGGAATTTAAGGGAGAAGGGACATTAAAATATTTAAAACAGTCCCCACCGGTGTGGTTCTCAGCCAGGACAGAGTCTCTGGATCGCAACAAGACATCTGCCCAGCACTGTCCTGGGTCCCCGTGGAGAATGGTAACAGAAGAGTGGGGAGATTCCATTTGCGGAGTAATTTTTTTGTTTTCTCTCTGTTTTTGCAGTGCTGAGAAAGGGACCCAGGGCCCTACGCATGGGAGGCTCTCCCGCTACACCATACCCGGCCCTCCGAGCGCAGTTCCATCAAAAGCATTTCGATCAAGGTCTCAAGCAGAGTGCCACAAGGCTCTGTCCTCTTTCCTCTCCTGGGGACATGTTGGTCGCTGGCTCAGATGAGAGCACGGGACTCCATGGCTGGCTGACACAGCCTCAGGACAAACACACAAGGGACCAAATGACAATGTCAGTCGTCAAAAACTAGCACCAGGAGCGGGAGAAATGGGCCCAACGACGACATGTGATAGAAAACGAGGGTCCCGGCTTAGTTCCTCAGAAACTGACCACATGATGTTGCTCAACAGCAGAAGGCATGGGAACACCGGTGACCTAGGAAGGGAGGTGGCCACCATCACGGTTGGTGGCATTTGTGGAAGTGTTCCCAAGAGGGGACAAGACCGTCCTGCTGTGTTTTGTTATTATTTCCTTGGTTTGGGGGACCGTGAGACCCAACAGCAGGCAGAAGCGTAGGGGAAATGTCGAGGAGGGGACCTTCACACCACACTGTGAGAGGAGCCTTCCACGGAGGTCAGAGGTTAAGACAGAAAAGGAAGATTGAGGGGCACCTGATCATCACCTTCAAATGCCTGCAATGCACCGAGAGGAAGGAGAACCCGACTTGTTTCTTCCCTCTGGGTAGGAAGCACAGGGAGGTCTATCCAGCCAGATGCTGACCAGGTTTCTAAAGGCAGCTGAGAGAGGGCTCCTCCGGATCCTCACTGCGCACCTGTCACTGCTACCAAGACGCAGGTTTGGGGCCAGTTCCTGAGGTCCCCAGAAGTCCCAGCGGCCACTCCTTTCACTAGAGGGTGGGGAGGGAATGTCTACCAAATCCCTTCTTATTGATGAAACGACTAAGGAAGCCAAAGCCTGTGAAGCCAGAGCCCTGGACCCAGCGGTGTCCCTGTGACTGCTGGGGAGACAGACAAAGGGACAGGAAGGGAGACTGCTGTCCCCTGTGGTGGCCATTTCAGAGGGGGTCTGAGGCCAGGATCACAGGTCAGGCCATAAAGGAGGTACCAGGGTTCCAAGTGACCTTCCAGACAACACTAAACAATGTCCACATCCTCCTGGGGGAACCTAAGCGGATCAGCTGGACTAACCACGGAGGGACAGAAAAGGCAGCCTCGGTCCCCAGCTGGCAGTACCCTCTGGGGTGACAGAATGACAGAGTCCAGGGATGCCCCCGAGAGAGCAGCAGGGCCTGGCTTCCTTGGGCTCCTCAGCAGTGGCCCGCGCTGACCCCGTCGGTGCCTGGGGTGCCCAGCAAAGCCAAAGAAACCCAGGGGACAGACCGGGAAGACCCACGCTCAGGGAGCCCCTTGCCCCTGCCCCGCCCTGCATTCTCTGAGGTGCTGATTTTGCTGGGTTGTCCTCGGTTTTTGTCGCGGTTGGGCTGGTGATGGAACCCAGGGCCTCACTCCCGCTAGGCCAGTGCTCTACCACCGAGCCGTGTCCCCAGCCCTAAGTCTGCGTTAAACAAATCCATTTCAACATCCCTGGTCGCAGATGCTCATTTATCAATCAATTGACTAAAAAATCAACCTTTCTATCTAATCATATAGATATGCTCTTCAACTCTCCCTTGAACCAATTAAACCCTCTCACTTTCTCCATCATTAAGTTCAATAATATATTTGACATAATTTCATTTTACATTTGTATGAGAGCTATGATTTTACTCTTAAAAATTATCATTTTTTTCCAGGCATGGTGGCACATGCTTGTAATCCCAGTGTCTCAGGAGGCTGAGACAGGAGGATCACAAGTTTGAGGCCAGCCTAGGCAACTCAGCAAGACCCTACCTCAAATAAAAAATAAAAAGGGCTCAGTAGTGCTGGTCACGGAGGCACACGGCTGTAATCCCAGCTGCTCGGGAGGCTGAGGCAGGAGGATCCCGAGTTCAAAGCCAGCCTCAGCAATGACGAGGCACTAAGCAACTCAGTGAGACCCTGTCCCGAAATAAAATACAAAATAGGGCTGGGGATGTGGCTCAGTGGTTGAGTGCCCCTGAGTTCAATCTCTGTTGCCAAAAAAAAAAAAAAAAAAAAAAAAGGCTCAGTAATCAAATGTCCTTGGATTAAATCCCCAGAACACCAGACAGACAGACAGACAGACACACACACACCTTATACAGGATTCTCCTATGGACCTTTGATTTCATTAATAATAGCTAGTATTTACTGAGTATTTAAGACACTTCTAATCGGTGGTCTTGTTTGATCCTATGAGTCAGATACTACCATTATCATTTTTCTTAAGTCAGAGAAATCAGACTCTCAGAGAGGTTAGTACACTTGTCCAGCTCCCCCAGCTAGTGGAAGTGGTGGAGTCAGTCAGTCAGACTCTTGGCTGCCCTGAGCCCTTAATTCCCCACACAGTGCTCTCAGGAGAGAAACATTTCAGAATGTCTTGAAATGCCCCACAGAGGAAAGTCGTCAGCCTAAAACAAAGACAGAGGAACTCAGAGTCTAAAAAGTCAAAAACACAAAATAGGAAATATTTATTCCCGAGGGTATTCTAGGATGCCATCCTTCAGTCTGCTCTATACAATTGTCTTCTGCTTCCTGTTTCTTTACAGCTGCGTTACCTGGCTTAACAGAATTAAAATAAATCAATACACATTAAAGAGGCAGCCAAGTTGGGGTTATGAGAATGTGCACAGGAAGTAGTGCTTCTAGACAGAAATGAGATTCATATGATTTAGGACCAAGCCTGGAGCCTGTGTAAACATTCGTAATATTGGCACCGTTGGAACCCATCTGGGTCTGCAGATGTACCACTCCCAGATGTCAAGAGCCTGCTTTAATTAGACTGTTTAAAAATGGACCCGTTGCCCAGAGAAATAAAAACACGCCCATATAAAGAACCTGCACATGAATGTTCACAGCAGATACATTTGCAATTCCAGATTTCCTGAAAAACTGGAATCTAGGTAGATGCTCTTCAGTGAATGACTAGATGCATGGCATTTTTGTGAAATATTACTCAGTAATGAAAAAGAACACACTGTGGATAAACACAAGAGCTTGGATGAAGCTGGCCTGTAAACTATGCAAGTTGGGAGGCTGAGGGAGGAGGATTGCAAGTTCAAGGCCAGCCCCAGCAACTTAGAGAAATCTAGCAAGATCCTGTCTCAAAATAACAAAAATAAAGGGCTGGAGATGTGGCTCCATGGTAAAGTCTCACTGGGTTAATTCCCAGTACAGAAAAGAAACGAAAAAAAGAATTTAGATGAATCTCCAGGGAATTATTCTGAGTGGAAAAAAAAAAAAAAAATATATATATATATATATATCTCCCCCAAAGTACAATTCTAACTATAAAATATTTTTTAAATAATTTAAATGGAAGACAAATGACAGGTTGAGCATCCATCATCTAAAAATACAAAATCTAAAATGCTCCAAAATTGGAAATATTTTGAGTGCCAACGTGATACCACAAGTGGAAAATTCCCCTCTGTGAAACTTTGTTTCTGCACAAAATCATTTGAAATGTTGTATTTAAAAAAATTGCCTTCCAGTTAGGTACATATGAAGCAAATGAATCTTGTTAGACTTGGGTCCTGTCTCTAGAATACCTCATTTATATCTGTACCATATTCCAATATCTGAAAGAAAAAAATTCAAAACACTTCTGTTCCCAAGCATTTTGGAGAAGGGATATTCAGCCTGCAGTGGTTCCAGAGGTTAAGGGTGGAGGTTGGGAAAGAAGTGGGGGTGTCACTCCACTGGGGCAAGAGGAGGCATCAGGTGGGGTTGGAACATTCAGTGTCTGCACTTTGGGGTTGGATACGGGAATTGACACAGATGCTGAGGCCTCACGGAACTCCACACCCGCTCACCTGCCCATGCCTAACCGTGGAGCCCTTCAGTGAGGTCTATGGGTCACTCCAACTGAATACCCTGGCTGGGATATTATATTGCAGTTAAACAAAATGTTACCACCGGGGGAAACTGGACAAAGTGTACAGCTCTCTGTATTATTTTCCACAAATGCATGCGAAGCTGCGAGATTATCTCAACAAAAGAATATGTATTTGAAAACAAGGGGGCCAGGTGCGGGGGTGTACACCTGTAATCCCAGTGACTCGGGAGGCTGAGACAGGAGGATCTCAAATTTGAAGCCAGCCTCAGCCACTTAACAAGACCCTCAGCAACTTAGTGAGACCCTGTCTTAAAATTAGAAAGTTAAAAAAGCGCTGGGGATGTAGCTCGGTGGTAAAGCACACCTGAGTTAGATCCCAGTACCAAAACGACAAAAATAAAATAAAAATGGCTGGGGATGTGGTTCTGTGGTAAAGTGCTCCTGGGTTCAATCCTGAGTTAGAAAACAAAACAGAACTTCAAAGGGGCTAGTTTCCGGTCCCAAGGAAAGCCAGTGCTGTTGGGATGGTCCCTCCAGGGGGTGTCCTCAGGGATCGGTGCCTTAGGGGACCCCACAGCCATCATCTCTGCAGTTCTCCTGAGGGTTCATGACAGTGAGACCCTTCAGACGGCAGAGCATTGTACAAAAGCCCCGGCTTCTGCAGGCCCCGGAGCACGCACAGCCACATCCTCCTGCATCAGGAGGACAAGCGAACTGGGCTGTCCCGGATCCCTCATTCTGTCACCATCTGCTTTCCCCCACGGTCAGCATTTTCTTGGTATTTGGGACTCAGACCACTCAAAAAGAAAACTCCACTTTTCACTTTGCTCCTTAGAATGTGTAAGACACGAGGAGTCTCCTCCAGGAGGGGAAGGAGCAGGCATGCTCCAAATCAAGGAAGCTCTAGCTACAAAGCAAGCAGGGCTGCGTCGTGCCCAGGAAGGGTCCTGGGTGCTCAAGGCAGAACGTTCTAGAAAGGAACTGAACTGTCTCGGCTCCTGGGTGAAATGTTTCCCTCAGGTCACAACAAGGCCAGTTTCACTGGAACCCACCCCCCCCCCCAGGCCATACAGCCTAGAGAGGGAGCCCTGGGTCATCTTACAGAGAAGGGCCTCCAGGCCCTGGCTGGCCATGGCTCTCTGGTGTGCCCGGCAAGGGGACCACCAGGCCTGGCACTGCCTTGGGACGTCCTGGCCAGGGAGACTCTGTCATCGTCTCCGGGACTCTCTTGCCTGTGTCCTCATAGGCATGTGGAACGCCAGGTCCAGGGGCTCTCTGACTCTGCCACTCAGGGGTGACCTGTGAGTTGGACCAGCCCCGGCAGGGACAGCTCTGAGCAGGCCTCCAGCTGACCACACCTGAATCTCCCCTACGTGCAGAAGTGACTGGCAGGACACAGGTGTGGCCTTCCCTGCGACCCCTCCTGTGTCCACATCCCCACTCCCTTGGCCCTGCACCAAGAGCAGAGGCCAGAACTCCAAAAACACCCTCCGCTTGGGCCTCACCAGCAAGTGGCCGGCCGTGGAGGGACCTCGCCCTCCCGGGAGCCTTTGCCCACACAAAGGGACTCTGCATTTCAGTTTTCTGCCACCAAACACAATGCTACCTGCCACCGCCTGTTGATCCATTTTTAAACCCCTGACTAGGAAGGCCTGGGAGGAAGGGGAAAGTGGGGCCCCAGGCCCAGGCCCCATTGTTCTCGGCCTGCGTTCCTCTGCCTCTCGGCTGACCCAGAAGTCCCCCGGACCCTGGGGAATCCACAGCCATTGTTTGTCCCAAGCCCGGGCTCTTCAGGTGTGAGCTGCAGCTCTTGGGCCACGTAGTTACTGTGACATTTCTGCAGCAGGAAAGAGGAAGGAACTTGTGGCGTGCTCAGCCATGGCATCAACACGGCCCCCGCCAGCCGGCCCAGAGGAAGAGGCTCGTTTCCATAGTGACAAGTCCCCAGGAAGGGAGCGGAGCAGGACAGCAGCCGCTGGATTTCTGCCCTCCCCTGGCTCCCCAAAGACCCATTCTCAAGGTGCTGCATTGGGGCTGGTTGGATGCTGGGCCACTGCGGGCTCCAGAGGCAGGCCAAGGGAGGGGGCGGGGCTGCCAGAGAGAACATGGGGGTCCCCAGCCCTCTTAAAAGCACACTTAATCTGGGTTACAGGTGCCCAAAGCAGCCTGCGCTACCCCGTCAGCACCTGGGTGGTCACGCACAGTCCCTAAAGTGCTGGGTGCATATCACCCACATGGCTCCTCATATCATCTCTTTGACAGCAGAAGAAACCAGGCTCATGAGGGAGATTTGTGCCAGAGACAACTCACCAAGTTAACAGAGGAGCTCTATGTCACTCCTGGAGGTCCTCAAAGCTCCTCTCAGCGACTCTTTCCCTTGCCAAAATCGGACTGTTTTCTGCAGAAAATATTCAAAGTTTTTCCTGAAATGTCATTTGTCCCAGTTCTCAGACCTCTGATCTTTGCCTATGCCGTTCCCTCTGCTTGAAATGCTGTTCCCTGATACTCTGGTCAGCAACTCTTTCTCCCCCAGGGGCTCAGATGCCTTGCCTTTGGGGCTCCCACAGAACTTGTGGCAACACAGAGTAGCAGTAAGAGAAAAGGCTCTCATAGGTCCAGAGTAGCTGTATGACCTGGGGAGACTTTACCCTTCCTGAACCTCAGTTTCCTCATAGGCAAGGTGCAGAGAATGACAGGTGCTTTGTCGTGTGTTTATGAGGATCAGATGTCAATACTCACAAAGTGCTTAGAAAACACTGGCACATAGTCAGTGCTCAATAAATGTTAATCCTTAAAGAATTAAATATATATATATATTCCTTTTTGGTACCAGGGATTGAACCCAGGGGTGCTTTACCACTGAGCCACATTCCCAGCCTGTTTTTATCATTTTTATTTTTTATTTTGACAGGACCCTGCTAAGCTGCTAAGGCTGGCTTTGAACTTGTGATCCTCCTACCTCAAACTCCCAAGCCACCAGGATTACCAGCGTGCACCCAGCTAAGAATTAACTTTCTTTCTTTCTTCCTTTTTTTTTTTTTAGTTCTCAGTGGACACAACATCTTTATTTTATTTTTATGTGGTGCTGAGGATCAAACCCAGCACCCCGCGCGCATGCCAGGCGAGTGCACCACCGCTTGAGCCACATCCCCAGCCCCAAGAATTAACTTTCTTAAAGCAGGTACCATCTCTCACAAGTATCCCTAGATCCTGAGTCTTCGGCCTTTGGTGGACGTTGAGCAAAGATGTGATTCTGTTTTCCAGCCACCAGGCACAGTGCTAGGCCCCTTGACCTGTAGGATCTCCCTCAGTTCACTCACCTCAAGACTAGCCCCAGGCCACCAAGGACAAACATTCTGTGGGCAAAGTATACAATGTGCTTGAATATCCCCTCTGTTGGTGGGATGTCCCCTCCCATTCTGCCCTGCCCCGGCTGGGCCCGGAAAGGGACCCCACTTGCAGTGCTAAGCCAAGAGACTCTCACCCTCACCACAACTGGGTGACCCGTGTGGTCTGCAAGCACCAGAAGATTCAAATAATCCACGTACCTGTGACCGGAGGCTGCTCTGATGGCAACACACAAGCCACGTTGGAAAGCCAGTCTGTTCTGTGGTTTCACTTGAAAAAATGAAACCAAACTCTTCATGCAGATACTTAGGCTTTAACTAAGTTATGTAACGGCCAGCTCCCTCCACTTAAAAATACAGCCTTCTCCAATCTATAGGGACAGGAGGCAAGGCAAACCAGGCACTGCCCGGGACTCAGGAGGGACGGGGATTGGTTGCCAGAGGGCGAGGGGGGACTTGCCTGGGTGACAGAAGTGTTCTATGACCGGACTGTGGTATTGTCTGCACATCTGTATACGTTTACAAAAGAGGGGGTTCCCGGGCCTAGTAAATAAAAGCACAGGACATTCAGTTTATTTGAAGTTCAGATAAACAGGGAATCATATTTTTAGTGTAAGTATGTCCCAGATATTGCAAGGGATATACTTATGCTTAAAAAAAAAATACATAAAACTTCTGCACATGGTGGATGTTGCAGTGATCTTTTATAAACCTAAGAATCCTGATTATTATCAGCCCAAAGTAAGCCCAGACTCCTGAAGCCACCTGGGAGTTCTCAGGGCAGTGACAGGCAGGAAGGCCAATGAGGGAGATTCCTCATGGGTCCCTGTGGGCCGGTGGCACACACAGAATAAAGTGGCAATGACAGTAAGTGGTCCACATGTTCCCTGGCTGGGTGCTGGGAGCTTGGCACAGCTACCCTAACTCCCACGGTGCCGCGGCTGGTCAGGGGTAGACGTGGGGTCCAAACCCCAGGGCCTCTGCTCGGTTCCGGTTCCTCCAGTTTTTGGATGGAGGTAAATTAGTCCAGCCAGGTTTGTCCTTGGTCTACTGGGAACTTTAATTCATCCATTTTTAAAGCTTTTTTGCTGTTATTGCTTTGGTTCTGGGGATGGAACCCAGAGTCTCACACGTGCTAAGCACACACCCTACTAGGAACGACACCCCCAGCCTTTAAATACAAAACAGAGGAATCAGTAACTACTTGGTCAATGCCATTTGGGAAAAAAGTCTTCCCAAATGAAGTAAAAATAATGGAGAGGATGTTGATGGTAAAAAGGTGGGAAACTCACCTGCTCAGAATTAAGGCCCAATTCCAAAAGAGGTGAGGGCATTTTTCACTTTAGATAATCAGGTTATCGGGGGTGATTTGTTTTATTTTGTTTTTGTTCTGGGGATTGAATCCAGGGTTGTCCTACCGTTGAACCACATCCCCGGCCCTTTTTATTTTTTATTTTGCAAAGTTGCCCAGGTTGGCCTTAACCTGAGAGCCTCCTGCCTCAGCCTCTCAAATCCCTGGGATTACAGGCGTGCACCACCGAGCCGGGCACAGGGTGGATTTTTATGACAGTGAAAGAGAGTAACTTGTTCCCAAGCACCACTCTTCTTCTTCTTTTTTTTTTTTTAAGAGAGAGAATTTTTTAATATTTATTTTTCAGTTTTCAGTGGACACAACATCTTTATTTTATTTTTATGTGGTGCTCAGGATCGAACCCAGCGCCCCGCGCATACTGCTTGAGCCACATCCTCAGCCCCACAAGCACCACTCTTTACAAACATGTTTTGATGGTATTTTTCGCCTAAAGATTAAATTCCTGGGCTGGGGCTGGGGCTCAGTGGTAGTGCACTCACCTAGCACCTGTGAGGCCCTGGGTTCGATCCTCAGCACCACATATAAATAAATAAAATAAACACATAAAAGAAAAAAGATTAAATTCCTTTTAAAAGCACCCCATTTCATTTGCTCGTATTAGCCTGAGAGAGTAATTTCTGAAGAGGGCGCTAACTTTTTTTTTTTTTCATTTTTCAAGTGACTCAAAAGAAAGAAAAACAATTAAAAAAAAAAAACAAAAAAAAAAAAACAAGACAATCTGGGCAGAAAGTAGACTGTGGTTCCTTCCCCAGCCCATGTGAAACTACAGGAACTTGACAATGGTGCCACCTAGTGGAAGATTAGAAGGTGGAAAAAAATCAACTCAATCAGCAGTGGCTTCTCCTAAACATCTGCTTTAGACACCCATGACTATTTTACTTCCAAGTTGTTATTTCTAATAGAGATATGCCATTGGTGGTAAAAGTGTATAAAATATGTAATTCATATATAGTATATATATGCAAATATATATATATAATGTGTTTTACCTTTATTTATTTATTTTGAAGTGGTGCTGAGGATCGAACCCAGTGCCTCACAAGTGCCCGGTAAGTGCTCCACCACTGAGCCACAGCCCCAACCCGACATAGTATATTTTTTTAAAAATTAAAAAAAAAAATTTTTTTTAGTTGTTGATGGACCCTTATTTATTTATTTATTTATTTATATGTGGTACTGAGGATTGAACCCAGTGCCTCACCCATGCTAGGCAAGAACACCAACCACTGAGCCACAACTTAAGCCCCGAAATAGTATATTTAACAGTGTAAAAAATACAATTTTCCCATTCCTTTCTGCAGACACGATACTCCATGCATACACAAATTAATATGTAAATATAAACACAAATACCGTGTGAATGTTTTCAGTGTGCTAAAGAAAAATTTCCACTGAGAATGGGCCCTGGTTCCCCTCTGTGGCCACAGGGAGGGGAGGAAGAATAGTGTGTTGGTCAGTTTTCCATCACTATGACAAATACCTGAGATAATCAGCCTATAAAGACAAAAGGGTTGGTCATTTTGGCTTAGTTCTAGAGGTTTCAGCCCATGTTCAGCTGACAAGATGTTTTGTGGTGGCACATCATGGAGGGAGTGTATGATGGAACCAAACCACTCACCTGTCTGTGGGGGTGAGAGAGGGGAAGAGGAAGAAATCGGGGCCCCACGGTGTTCTTCGAGGACAAAACTCCAGTGATTTAAGGACCTCCCATTTGGTCCTTAAAGTTCCCACCACCTTCCAATAGCACCAGGGTGGGGACCAACCTTCAACATGTGAGCTTTTGAGGGACACGTAAGATCCAAGCTCGAGCAAGGTGGTTTCTATTAGTCCACCCCCGGAGTGGCTGGGCACGGTGTGGGTGTCCTGGCTCTGCCTCCACCAGTCTATTCCTGTTTTTTTTTTATTTTTTGGTGGTGGTAGGGGGGAGGCTTACTGGGGATTGAACTCAGAGGGTCTCAACCACTGAGCCACATCCCCAGCCTTATTTTGTATTTTATTTGGAGACAAGGGCTCACTGAGTTGCCCACACTGGCCCCGAACTCCTGGATTCGCAGGATCCTCACACCTTAGGTGGCTGGAACTGCAGGCCCACGCCACTGCAGCCAGCTGGAACTTTTTGAAGTTGGTCATTGTTAATGTCCATCAGAGGTGCAGAACTGAAGACCGCGAACGGCATGGTTGGCGTGAAGAGAAGTCCTCCATTTTCTGAATCCTCCTGCCGCAGTCTGGCTGGGCACAAAATAACCGAGCCACCACAAAGCCTTGTAGGTTTAAACAGCAACTGTTTATTCCCGAACTCTCACCGGCACTCTACACACACTTCCCGGGAACACACTGCCTCCACCGGCTCCGCGCGCCAATTCTCTCAGAACCCCGCGAGAACTCAATGGGAACTCCAAAGTAGGGGGCCCCCCCCCCAGGCAGCAGGATCCGCCCTATTCCCAGCAGGATCCGCCCTAATCCCGGAGCAGGGTCACCTTTCAACCATTCCCTCTGGCAAAAATGCCAGGCGTCATTCTGACTAAACTGTGGCTCTCAACATCCTCCTGTTAGCCCATTTCAAGGACCTCACTGGAAAAGTTCAAGGCTGTTTCCTGTGCCAAATTGTCCCAGACAGTGAGTGCTGACCAGTTCAGGAAGACCAAACGGACCATTTCTAAACCTCAATAAATCCTTGGAAACTATACAAATGATTGAATCAACCATTGACATGGAAACTGCTCTCCCCTGATGAGTAGTTTCATAACAGGTTAGTTTAGAGATGAAGTGAGGATGGGGTAGAATCTCTTTTTAAGTTTTTGATCCATGTGCTGATTTGTATATTTGAATTATTCTACTGGTTAAGTACTTTTATAAGTATTAAATGAGATTATCAGCGTAAAGCTCTTAGCTCAACAGAAAGGGATACACCAACTTTATTGCATTTATTGCCATCAATCTTACCAACCTAGCAATTACTGTGGATCACGACAGCATGGATTTGGCATGATTTGGGGCCCCAAAGGATGGACCAAGTTCTTGGGTGAAAGTTTCCTTTTTAAATTTGAGATTTCATCTCAAATTTATTGTATCACTGATGACAAATGACGTTCCTTTTCCAGGGAATGTAACATGTTCCTAGTAACATTTGCTAACAGCTGTAAGTAGTCTTTTCCCTGGTTTCATCGGTTGCCATTGTGTGTCATCTGTGGTCAGCAAGCTCCCTGCCTGTCACTAAGGGTTCCACACGGAAAAGGCCCTGACCTACTCGTGCTTCCCAGGGACCCAGCCCGGCCCTCAGCCCAAGCAAGGAAAGAGGACAAGCTCCTGGGAAAGCATCAAACCTCCAATTGTAGAGGAGGAAGAGTTTATTTGAGGGCTCACGGTTTCAGAGGTCTTAATCCATAGAAGGCTGGCTCCATTCCTGGCTCGAGGTGAGGCTGAACATCACGGCGGGAGAGTGTGGCCGAGGGAAGCAGCTCACATCAGGAAACAGAGAAAGACTCCACTCTCCAGATATAAGAAGATACACCAAAGCCACGCCCCAATTTCCACCCCCTCCAGCCCACACCCTATCACTTTGGGATTAACTCACTGATTAGGCTAAGGCCATAACCCAATCATTTCTCCTCCAAACCTTCTTGCATTGTTTCACATGTGAGCTTTCGGGGGAACACCACATCTAAACCATAACATTCTGCCCCTGGCCCCCAAAAGCTCACAACCATCTAACAATGCAGAATACATTTAGTCCATTCCCAAGAGTCCCCATAATCAATAGTTCCGAGATTGCTCAAAGTTCAAGTCCAAAGTCTTCTCTGAGGCTCAAGGCAATCTCTATTGTGAGCTGTTGTAAGAGTAAGGGCAATTTACAAGTATCCAACATATACAAGAACTGATTTTAATTTACAAAAATAGGGGCATAGAAAGAAGGCATAACACCAAAGCAAGACCAAAGTCCAGCTGGACAAACAAGTCCTGTAGCCCCATGGCCGGCCTCTAGGGCACATGGCATCGTAACGTTCTCTCCAAAGGGCACGTGTAGCTCTGCCCTTGTGGCCATGTTTGTTGCAAGTGGCCTTTCTGTTGGCTTGTCTCTGCTGGATTCCTGCAGCTGTCCTAGGATGATGTCCCATGTTCCTGGCATTTCTTGATCTTGGGGCTCTCCACTGCAGCTTCGGCTTCCTCACTGCTCCATACCTTTACTTCTCAGGAGATGCCCGCAGGGACTCCGATCCTGCTGCACTCTGCTTGGCCTCCCAGGCCTTCCTTTGAAATCTTGGTGGAAGCTTCCATGGCCCCCTGGCTCCAGCATCCTGCACCCCTGCAGAACCAGCACCCCATGGTTGATGCCAAGGTTGGCTTCCATCTTGAGCAGTGGCCCAGCCTCCAGGGACTCTTGCTGCAGCAGTCTCTGAGTGTCTGGGTGGCTGAGGATGCTGAACAAACTTCCTAGGCACCCTGTGCAAAAAGGTTGCCCCCCTGGTCTCTTCTCAAGAGAATTTTCACCTTTACTCCCTGGAGCTTGAGATGGACGTGGTCTTGCCAGCTCCTAAAATTGAGATGCCCTCAGGGCATCTTTCTTATTGTGTCTAGGCAAAGTGTTTAGCATTTTTAAAAATATTTCTTATGACTTTATTTTATTTATTTACCTTTTTTTTTAATGTGATGCTGAGGATTGAACCCAGGGCCTCTCCCATGCTAGACCAGCATTCTACCACTGAGTTCCAGCCCCAGCCCCTTCAGCATTTCTTTAGTGGTGGTAATGTCTTTAACAACTGCAACTTGCTTAGCCCTAGTTGGGCCTTTCAAGTTCTTTCCCCAGATCTTTCTGCTCTGCTTTCTGCTCCTGATTATCACAATAAATTTGGCTAAAAGCCGCCAGCAATATTCTTGCCACTGCCTGAATGTTATGCTGCCTAGACATTTCTTCCACCAGATTAAGAAGTCCTTCGCTTCTAAAATCAGCCTCACAGAAAGTCTCTGGACACGGGCAAATGAAGACAACTTCTCAGTCAGAACATGACATGAATGACCTCTACTCCAAATTCCAATAGAGTCCCCCTTTTTTGACCCCTCTTGAGCCCTGTCTTCACTGACCACAGTCCTATTGCCGTTCTGGTTTTCTGAGCTGCCACCACAATCAGCCATTAAGCTCTGCTTATAATATCCTAAAGCATTTCCAACTTGCACTGCTAAACATCTCAAACTTCTTCCGACCAACTCCAAAAAGCTCAAAAACCTTCTGAACCACATGGTCAGGTTAGTCAAGGCGATGACCCCACTCCTGGCACCGATTTCTGTTTTAGTCAGCTTTTTCACTGCTGTGACTAAAGGATCTGACTAGAACCATTGTAGAGGAGGAAAGGTTTATTTGAGGGCTCCTGGTTTCAGAGGTCTTAGTCCATAGGCCAGCTCAAGGTGAGGCTAAACATCATGGTAGGAGAGTGTGGCCGAGGGAAGCAGCTCACATCAGGAAACAGAGAGAGACTCCACTCTCCAGATACAAGTAGATACACCAAAGCCACGCCCCGATTCTCACCTCCTCTAGCCACACTCTACCACTTCAGTTAATCATTTCTCCTCCAAACCTTCTGGCATGTCTCCCATGTGAGCTTCAGGGGTCAGCACATCTGAACCATAACCCCCAGCTTCCTCCACACAAGCACACCATCCACACATCCACAGGTCAGCAGCCTCAACAGCAGGTTCCTCATGGTCCCCCACATGGGCCAAGACCTCTGGGCATTACTAAACGTGGTTTTGGTTATTCTCTGCTCTTCAGGGCAAAGATATTGTTGCAAACATCAAAAATGCCTGCAGAGGCCCATATGGGTAGCAGCGATAAGAAAAGAGGAAAAGATTTACACCCATCTGTAGCCCAGGAAGCCACACTGTTGGAAAAACTGGACGGTGGTGAGTGAGGAATGTCTCACAGAAGGGTGTGATGGGCGCTGACCGCCATCCAGGGCCTGAAGGAACAGAAGGTCATACTTGACATTCCAGGCTGAGTGCCATGAACAGAAGTTAATGGAAAACAAGAAAATGCTGCATAAGATTCAAAATGAAGATCCTGACTGTGTTTTTGAAGAGTGGCCCCAGGACACTTAATAGTATCATGATGAACGACAATTGAAGGGAGCTGTAAGTATTCTACAGGCAGGTTGCAGATCTCCAAGAAAAGTCATGGCACCATGTATTTGATGGCTTGTGATGACAGAGCAAGTGCTGATCACAAAGCAATGGAAAAATTCTCTGTTGATTTTGCCGATGTCATGGCTAATGAAAATCTCATGCCAGAACCAGTTTATAATGCTGGTGAAATGCCAATGTTCTAATGTTGTTGCCCAGGAAGATACTGACTATAGCTGACAAGGCAGCCCCTACAGAAATTTAGGATGCCAAGGACAGAATGATTGTGCTAGGATGGGGCTAAATTCACTGTTTTAAGAGAGTGTGGAGTTTTTTTTGTTTGTATGTTTTTGGTACTGGGGATTGAACCCAGGGGCGTTTAGCCACTGAACCACTTCTCCAGCCCATTTTTATATTTTATTTAGGGACAGGGTCTCACTGAATTGCTTAGGTCCTCACTAAGTTGCTGAGGCTGGCTTTGAACTAGCGATCCTCCTGCCTCAGCCTCCTGAGCTGCTGGGATTACATATGCATCACCATGCCCGGCAAGGAGTGCAATTCTTACCAGTCCATTAATGCTAACAGAAGGCTTGGATGGCCAGGGATCTGTTCTGATGGGTTTCCCAAACATTTTGTACCAGTGGCTGGTGTTGACTGCAGGGAAGCTGAATTGGCTGATGACTATACAATTTTGTTATTCCTTGACAACCATTCTGCTCATGCTGTGGCTGAAATTCTCTTCAAAAATAATCTTAATGCCATGTATTTTCCCCAAAATGAAACCTCATCAATTCAGCCACATGGCCAGTGTATCTTTAGATCCATGGAGGGTAAATACAAAGATATGTTCTTGAACAGCATGCTAGCAGCAGTGATCAGAGGTGAGGGTGTGGATGGGTTTTGGAAGGAGTTTAGCATGAGGGACCCATGGCTGCTGTTGCCAAAGCTTGGAACACAGTGACGAAAGACACACCTGTGACCACTGACACTGCCTCTGGCGCCCTCTGTGTTCAGTGATGGTACTGAACCAGGTATGGAGCCTGAAGTCTTCTGTATGCTGAGTGAGGAATAATATGCCTGACTTTCTTATGTGTATAAAAGACACTTTTCAGCATCCTTCAGTAAGCTGAAGTTTTTAACACTGTCAGTGAGACTCTAGTTGTTCATTCACGGGCCAATAGTGAAGTAGACAAAATGGTCATGATATCCACCAAAGTGTCATGATAATAATGATAAAAAAAAAAAAAAAAAAAAAGCCTACAGGTGGAAAATGTGCAATGGGTTTTTGAAGGACCAGATAAGCATGCACGATAACAGAACAAGATAGCATGTCCTTGTTTTGCGGGGGCGGGGGGTTACCAGGCATTTAACTCAAGTGCACTGGACCACTGAGCCCCATCCCCAGCCCTATTTTGTATTTTATTTAGAGACAGGGTCACCCTGAGTTGCTTAGTGCCTCACCATTGCGGAGGCTGGCTTTGAACTTGTGATCCTCCTGCCTCAGCCTCCCGAGCCTCTGGGATTACAGGCATGCCCAACCACGCCCGGCTTTGAATGACCTTTAATAAAATCAGAAGTTGACTTCTAAGACAAAAACCACTGTTAATGAGGCAGATGAGCTGGAGGAAAGATTTTTTAAAGTCATCCAGCAGAATGTACTCTCACCCCTAGAGGACCCTCTTCCTGGTCCCTCACCTGCTTCAGATCATTTCTCTTACCTAGAAAATTAAATGTGGTGTACAGTAAACTTTTAATCAAAACACAGCCTAGTTGGTGGGGAATGAAAGCTACTGTTGTTGTTTGACAGCTGATTCGGGCCTCCTGGGGATGCCCCTACACTGCTGAGTAACCCTGGGCAATGATTCATTTCGTGACTATATTAATGGCATGTGATTTGGGTTTTTTTACTGCCAAGTACTTATGTGTGAATAAGTATAAGAAAATGATTGCTTATTGGAAGTGTATAAATTCAGAGCCAGGGGGCTGGGGCTATAGCTCAGTTGGTAGAGTGCTTGCCTTGAACACACAAGGCCCCGGGTTCAATCCCCAGCACCACAAAAAAAAAAAAAAAAAGAACGAAAGAAAGAAAAGAAAATTCAGAGCCAGGAATGGTGGAGAATGACACTCTACTTTCTGAAGGTTCAGCATACACAAACTTTGTTTCATGCAAAAAATTATTTATATGCGGAGAGAGCCTACATTTTGGGAGCAAATTTTTGCCACATGCATGTCAGATAGTGCCGGGTTTCTGTTCTCGCGACTAAAAGGCTCAGGGGCCACTCTAGTTAAACTGGGCTAACTGGGCTGCATGAAATAACCACACAAGAGACACAAATACCTTTTTCTTTGGGGTCGCTGTGACGGCTCCTCTGACCTTAAGGGTCCGCAGAAAGAGAGAGAGAGAGAGACAGAGCATGCGCTGACCCCTTTTATTGAGGAGAAGCTATTCAAATGAGGCAAGGGGTCAGGTTTCAGGAGGCTGAGTCTATCTTCATGATGTCCACTGTCAGCAGGTTGATTGACACCTGGGTAGGCCACACCCAAGGGCACAGTAAGAGGAGGGGACCCACACAAGGCACTTCCATGGAAGATTCTATCCTAAACAGGGCAAGGGGTTATATTACAAAGGAACAGGTGAGCATAGCTTCACCCACGGGGCTGTAGGAAGACACACCCATTTCTGTGACTGAGCGCCTCAGCACCCAGCTGGGGAGTGTAACTCAGTCACCTGTGTAAGGTTGGCCTCCCACAAGATAGAGCACTAATCTCCAGGATACATAAAGAACTCAAAAAACTTAACACCAAAAAAATAAATAACCCAAACAATAAATGGGCTAAGGAACTGAACAGACACTTCTCAGAAGAAGATATACAATCAATTAACAAATACATGAAAAAAATGTTCAACATCTCCGGTAATTAGAGAAATGCAAATCAAAACTTAATATTTTATCTCACTCCAGTCATAATGGTATTTATCAAGAATAAAAGCAACTATAAGTGTTGGCGAGGATGTGGGGACACTCTTACATTGTGAGTGGGCCTGCAAATTGGTGCAACCACTTTGGAAAGCAGTATGGATATTCCTTAGAAAACTTGGAATGGAACCACCATTTGACCCAGCTATCCCACTCCTCGGTTTATACCCAAAGGACTTAAAAACAGCAAACCACAGGGATGCAGCCACATCAATGTTTATAGCAGCACAATTCACAATAGCTAAACTGGAACCAACTAGATGCCCTTCAATAGATGAATAGATAAAGAAACTGTGGTATATATACATAATGGAATATTACTCAGTATTAAAAGAGAATAAAATCATGGCATTTGTAGGTAAATGGATGGAGTTGGAGTATTCTAAGTATGCTAAGTGAAGTTAGCCAATCCCAAAAAACCAAAGGCTGGATATTTCCTCTGATAAGTGGATGCCGATTCATAAGGGGGGGTGGGCATGGGAGGAATGGAGGAACTTTAAATAGGGCAAAAGGGAGGGAGGGGAAGGGAGGGGGCATGGGGGTAGGAAAGATGGTGGAATGAGATGAATATCATTACCCTAAGTACAATGTATGAAGACACAAATGGTGTGACTCTACTTCGAGTACAACCAGAGAAATGAAAAATTGTGCTCTGCTTATGTACTAGGATTCAAAATGCATTCTGCTGTTATGTACAACTAATTAGAAGAAATAATTTTTTTAAAAAAACTATTTATAATATCATATAAAATTACCTTGAGACTGTGTGTGTGTATAAATCCCCAAGATCTCTCAATATTCCAAAGTCTGAAACTTCTGGTCCCAAGCATTTGGGATGAAGGATGCTCAGCCTGTATTACAAGCAGCATAAATCACTGAGTGTCACCTTTTTAAGAAGAGCATGAAACTTGGAATTAAGGCTTTCTGTAAACTGAGGGTTAGAGATGTTTTCCTCCCACACCCTGGTCACACCAGGAGGATGTGGGACGACTCCACTCTGCCCTGGCTTTGCTCAGATCCCCTGGAAGTGACGGGGCGTGGGCCTTGAAATGACTAACAGCCATGGGCGGGGACCTGGAAGCCCAGGCCAGGAGCACCCTGATGTATGTGGACACTGGAGAGGGACACTGGCCTAGAAGAGCCTGTTCCTGGGCAGATACCTGGCATCCCCACAGACAGGCACCTGTCATGGGAACGTGCAAGAAGAACCAGCACCTCAAGTGGCCCTCCGCTCTCTCCCCCGGGAAGTCCCTTGTCACACACACTCTTTTCAGACTGGTGAGAGCAGACTCTCTGGCTTTACTTCTGTGTGTGCTTCATGGATGTAGTAGAAGTGAACCACAGCCCCTCTGGGATGAACTGAGAGCCTCTGAGTCCTGAAGTCAAGAGGGTCTGATGTGAGCGCTGGGCAGACAGAGGCTGTGGAGAGGGCTTGGGAGCCCGGACGTTGGCTCAGAGAGACCAGGGTTTGAATCCCAGCCGTGCTAATTACTAGCTGAGATTTCCCACATGGAAAACGGGGATGATAATGCTCCAGAGGACCGGAGGACATGGTGTGGGAAAATCAGTCCACCCAAGGGCACGAGGCCATAAACAGCTGCCACTACTAACTGCAGCTAATGATAAACTGTCCCCAAGGACGCTTGGTGTCCACGGCAAGGAATTTTGTGGAAACTGCAGAGAGCAGGGAGGGCTGAAGACATTCCTGAGAGCAAGAACAATATGTGGAAATGAATTACGCTCATACCTACTGGGTATTTTCTTTGTTTAGTGTGCTGTTTCCATTTTTGTGATTTACCAGACTCAAAACATGTATTTTCTCTTAAGAAAGTTGAGGCTATTGTTTGCAAGAGGCTGAGCTGACAGAGGACCCAGCTGGGTCCTCACAGCAAGGACTGTTATCTTGACCTTCCATGTAAAACTCACTTTCCCCTCTCAGTAGCTCTGTGGTTTGGAGCCCTGGCGTCTGGGGAAATGCCTCTGACCTCCTGCCCTTGTGGAGTGGTGGGTACTACCAGGCTTAGCAGAGACTCTTCCCCTTCAGCCGAGGACAGGGGAAGTGTCAAGGTCAGGAATTATTCCCTTTCCTTCCCTTTCTATATAATAAGAAATTAATTCAGAAAAAAAAAATTCCTAAAAAGCTAAAATAAGACAATCTCCCCCATAACTCTAACAGCAAGAGAGGGCCATTATTGACATTTTAAGAAATCATTCCTCCAGTTTTTCTCTATGCATTTAAATTATGTACTACTCACAAGTGTTTAACTGGGTTTTCTGTTTCATTGACCATATTGTTATTCTCTCCCCACATCATAAAATAGTCTACAAATCTTCATCATATATGTTGAAAAGTATGACCAATAGTTATAAACTAGCATGACATTTTATTTATTACTTATTTATTTGTTTGCAGTGCTGGGGATTAAACTCAGGGGTGCTCTGAGCTGCAGCCCCATCCGTTTTTGCTTTCTCTTTTGAGACAGGGTCTCACTTAGTTGCCCAGACTGGCCTTGAGCTTGTCATCCTCCTGCCTCAGCCTCCCAAACCACTGGGATTATAGATGTGAAATCTGTAATTACATTCAAGATTTTCTTTTCTGTTTTACAAAACAAGTGATAGTAACTGGGATATTGTTGCTCAATTTCAGGCCTTGTATTTCTCTAGATATACTTCATTTAGGAAAAGGTTTTAGCTTGCTTTTTTTGGAGTGAAGATTTATATGGATGGTAAGAAGCAACTTTAATAATGTAACTCAGGCATCAAACAAATGCATATGCTCTGTTAGACCCGTAATTGGATGACTCCTCGCATTATTCCTAAAGTAAAATCAAATAACTTTTTTGTAGCTGTAAATCAATGTTGCACAAATGGACATTTAAGATGAGAGCATCTTCCCACTCTAAAGTGGTGGACAGCAGGAAAAAGAAAAAGAAGAAGCTGTCATATTGGAGCCAGTCTCACACAAAGGCCTCCTTACAGACACGCATGGATTCGTACGTACAAACATGTTTATGGTCTCTTGCACTTTATTTCATTTCACCGATCATTTTCCTCCTGAAAATATCAATCTGTAATATTTTATAAATCTTGCTCTTATACAAATGGTTACTTATGAATAAGCGGTACTTAATTTTCTATTATCACAGTCACGTTTCCCTGATGGAACCACCTCTTCTTCAGATTCATTCTCTATCTACTCTTTGAGATTCACTGTCCAATGACTGGATTTTTGATTCACTAAGCAATTAAATAGGGAAGAGTTTATTTGATCCAACACTGTCATTTTAAACCTCTGAAGTTTAGATCTTCTGACATACTTATTTTGTCCTGAAACAGAGGTTTGTCCTGCATCTATTCTTACAAGGTGAGTTGGAAAATGGCAATTATCATTCTTGAAAATAATAGAAGTTTTCAATGTCTTTTCATTGCCTGAGTCTTGTCTCCAATTAGTATTGTAGAGCTGGGGTTGTGGCTCAGAAGTAGAGCACTTGCCTAGTATGTGCGAGGCCCTGGGTTCGACCCTCAGTACCACATAAAAATAACTACATAAAAAAAAAATAAAGGTATTGTGTCCAATTAGTATTGTATCTAAGAGAGAAACCTTTCCACAGATGTACATAAAAATGTGGGGACCCCAAATGAATCTATTGTTATTCTGTTTGTTTTGTTTTGTTTTTTCAACTAGCCAGCAGGGGTAGCTGGAAGGTGAAGGATGCGGGTAAAGACTGCTAACACAAAGATAAGAGAAAGCAGAATTTTGCACATGCATCTGCTAATAGTACGCCCATTCAAACTTATGGGCATGGTGGTGCACACCTGTAATCCCAGCAGCTCAGGAAGCTGAGGCAGGAGGATTGCAAGTTCAAAGTCAGCAATTTAGTGAGGCCCTAAAGCAACTTAGCAACATCCTGTCTCAACATAAAAAATAAATAAATAAGAAAGGGCTGGGGATGTGACTCAGTGGTTAAGAAGGCCTGGGTTCCATCCCTGTCCCCACCCCCATGCAAACTTTTATAAAGTATTATAAAACCATGTAGCCACAAACTAGCAATATAAAAAGAAATGCCATTTTTAAAAGCAGGATAATTTGTAATTACAGAAGAGCACACAGTTATTCAGGTCATTTGGGGAGCAGAGATGATCGGGTGGGTTTACATATATAACAATCTAACAGCCAGATTTTTTCTTTTCTTTATCCCAAACCCAAGTCCCCAGCCAGTCGGAGGCGGGCCCAACCCGTTAGATTGTGCAAAGCTTGTCAATATCCTCTGATTTCCCTAATGTGGTCAAGAAAAGGAGGAAGTTCTCTTCTCTGTTGATGGTGCCACTACCATGATCTCGGCTCCCCCGTCCTCTCTGGTTCCACTGAAGAGAATGTGCAGACATTTGAACACGTTCTTCTTTTGGGGCATTTTTTCTTCTGTTACATGTAAGGCCACATACCGTCCTGAGACTTGAATCGTCACACTGAAGCATCGTGTGAAAAATGAGCTTTCTCATGTTCTTTTTCTCTCTTTCAGTTCAAAAAGCTGTACTGAACTGTAATACCATGAAAAAAAATGGTAAGTTTCCTTTTCTTCTTACTGAAGTTATTTTACTGGAAAGGGTGAGATGATCAGCATTAAACATGACTGCTCACTTATAAGTTTTTTGTTTGTTTACTTTTAGATAAATAACCAAGAACAAAGACTTTTCAGTTAAATAAACTATTTAAATAGTGATTTTAGGGAGAGGGTTGGAAAGTTTTTTCTGAGTCTCTTGTGATAAAGTTTTGAGATTGCTTTTACAATGAATGTTTCTCACTTTCTTTCATTGTTGTTGTTCTTCAACTAGAAAACCCAACGCATAATCATTGCAAAATAGTTCAAGCAACACTAGAAACGTGTATCAGAGGGCAGGCTGGGTGGGGTAGCGCATGCCTGTAATCCCAGCTACTTGGGAGGTGGAGGCAAGAGGATCCCAAGTTCAGGTCTGCCTCAGCAAATGTGGCTCAGTGGTTAAGCACCCCTGGGTTCAATCCCCGGTACCAAAAAAAGGCAGCATTAGACCACTTGATCCTCACCCTGGTTCTGCCATTGACCACCTGGCAGCCTGGGCAAATGACGTAAACCCTTTACTTCATGTTTCTCAACTGTGAGGTGGAGTACTAAAAGCCCTGCTGGGGGAGTCTTCCCGAGGGTTGGATGCCACAGCCCTTACTCCTCCAAACAGCTCCCAGCAATGAAAGGCCATTGATATGCGCTAACCCGATTCCATATACCTTCTTTATTCCTGTATAGAATGAAAGTGCAGTCACATTTCCTCCAATCCCTTTCTACTCTCTATTTCTAGAATTGACCGCTATCAATCATGTTTTTCTCTTCAGGATCATTGGAATTTTTTTTTTTTTCTTCCAGGGCTGGGGATTGAACCCAAGGCCTTGTGTATACGAGGCAAGCATTCTAGCACTTAGCTCTACCCCAGCCCTAAATAAACTCTTTTATAACTTTTCTTTTGTAAAAATGTAACCATTATCATAGATATCCTCCTAAGTAGAAGATATAGATTTATCTCATTTGTTCAACAGTTGCATGGTATTTAATTAATTTATTTTTTTGCAGTACTAGGGATTGAACACCCAGGGGTGTTCTCCCACTGAGCTACATCCCCAGTCCTTTTTATTTTTTAATCTTGAGACAGGATCTTGCTAAATTATTGTGGCTGGCCTCAGACTTGTGATCCTCCTGTCTCAGCCTCCCAAGTAGCTGGGTAATTACAGGTGTGCACCACTGCACCCCCATTACATGGTATTTTATAATATGATGCAGCAACAGTTCATTTTTATTGATTATTCCACTTTTTCTCATAATATAAACAATACTGTAACAGACATCCCTGTACAGAACACCTTTTGTGGGCCAATGGGAGCATCTCTGTAGGATAACATCCTAACAATTGAAATTGCCAGGTCAAAGGAAACATGAGTTAAATTGTTGCAGATTCTCAATTGCCCTCCTACTAGGCTGAAGCTGGGGGGGTCACCAACAGTGTGGGTAAGTGTGAGCTCATCCTACTGGGCCCAGCAGTGGATATAACAGTTTATAAAATTTATGCCAACCTAATGAGAGCAAAGTGATAGCCCAGTATTCTAATTCACAGTTGTCTCATCTCTTATAAAACTGCACATCTGTTTCATGTTCATTGGCCATTAACACTCCAGCATTCCCATATGAAGGAAATGTGGGGACCGCCATCCAGGTTGGAAAGGGAAGGTGTTATTTTGAAGTTGAGCTAATAAAAGCCTGAGAAAATGTTAATTATCCAGATCAAAGAGCGGGAGGGAGCTGATGGCATAAATCTGTCTTCCACCCAAGCCGGTTTTTGGTCCCTGTAGTATTTAGTGGTCATCTGCATTTCTTCTTCTGGAAATTACCTGTTTATATTATTTGCCTGCTAATTTGATTGTTGCCCTTTTTCTTGTTGATTTAAAGTTGATTTCTGTATATTTAAAAATCCTTTGGTTTTATTCACTTTTAAAGCATTGTGTTCTAGACTGTCACTTGACTTTTAATTTTGTCATAGAGGAGTTTAAAGTTTGGGGGTAGCTAAGAATTCAATCTTTTCTTTATGGCTCCTAATTATTTTAATTTATTTTTTTGTGGCTCCTAATCTGGCCTAAAATATTTCCTTGTATTTCTCTTCACTCTTTCATAGTTGTTTTTGTTTTGTTTTGTTCATTTGATTTCTGATGGGGGTTCTTTTTTCTCTCAACATTATTTATTTATTTATTATTATTTTTTAGTTGTAGGTAGACACAATACTTTCATTTTACTTATTTCTATGTGGTGTTGAGGATAGAACCCAGGGCCTCACATGTGGTAGGCAAGCACTCTACCGTTGAGCCACAACCCCAGCCCCTTCCCTCAACATTTTTAAGGACAAACAAACAAGTTATCAAACATACTGGAATTGTCAAAAAAAAATTTTTTTTTGAAAATTAATGAAAAAAGTGACAGTAAGATTAATAACTGTAAATAATTGAAACCTAGAGCCTCACACATGCTAGGCAAACGCTCTGCCACTGAGCTACAGCCTCAGCCCATGTCTCTTAATACAGAAATTTATGGAAAAAAACAACATGTAGTCAGAGATTTGCTTTAAAAATAGTCCATTTTCTGTTGATGATAGCATAATACTACAAACTAAGTCATTCAGAAAATAAGAAGAACAACAACAACTTTATTTGGCTCATGGTTTTGTTCCTAGGTCAGGGGCTGCTTCTGAGGGTGGCTTCCTAGTGGGCAGAGTCCCAGGAGTCCCAAGGAGTCCCAAGGCAGCTCATTAGGACACACACTCCCTCCCCCTCCCTCCCTCCCCTTCCCTCTCTCCCTCTCCCTCCCTCCCTTCCTTCTTCCCTTCCTTCCTTTCTCGCACTGGGATTGAGCCCAGGGCCTCTACCCGCTAAGCCAGAGCTCTTCCTCTTCCTCTTCTTACAGAGCCACCTGAATTGGGGCTCCACCCTGCTGACCTTATCCAATCCTAACCACCTTCCGAAGGACCCACCTCCACACACCACAGTTTGATTGTTTCCCCTCTCTTACTTCCCACTGGGGGTTAAATCCCAACCTGAGCTTGGAAGGGGCCAAACCATACTCAAACCCCAATAATCATAGGCCAGGTGGGGACAGACAATGGGGAGGGTCGTTTGTTTACTGTTGAAGCTGGATGGTGGGTACACGAGGGTTTGTGATGCCGTCTTTAGTATTATTATGTTTGAAAATTTCCAAGATGAAAATAACTAATAGACCAAACAAGCCATCAGACATGACTTCCGGGTCAGCAGAGACAATCCTAATGGAACCTCTTTTCAGATCCTCCGGGGGAAGAGGGGGCTACCACAAAAGAGTTCAGCTGCTCACGTCCACCTGCCAGTCGCTATGAGAAGGCCGTGGACACACTGAGTTGCTTCATGCAAGCAGTCTGCCTCTGCAGGCCAAGAATACCCGCCTCAGGAGAGCTGGCCTAGGACCGAATGTCCCCATCACTCAACTCATAAAACATGGCCAGAGGCCCACTGAGTTTGTATCAAGGGATTTTAATAAGCACATTTTCTTCGTGTGATTTTTGTTTTCCAGGATTTTCTTCTCCAACTTTGAACTCAAATACGAATGTGGTCGTATTGGGTCAGAATGTATCTCTGCTTTGCTCCCACAAGAATGAGTCACTGGAGATCAAATATTTATTGTTTTTGAATAAGAAATTGCTGGGCAACCGGACAGGGAAAGGGGAAGCCGTGACTTTTAACGTGACCATCTCCACAGCCGATGATTTGGGCTCCTACAAATGCAAAGCCGTGCTCTTCAACTGTTCGACCTACAGTAACCCATTCAACTTCACGGTCAGTGGTAAGTAAGTCACCTGCCACTTGGAGGTTCTGCAATTCGTGGGATTCACTTTTGTTCCACCAAGGGCTCTTATGCCCCTGGCCAACATTCAAGAGGCTTGTTTGTTGCTGAGGTCTTTATTATTTTTTTGTGGGGGGGGGGCCAAAAAAACAACAACAACAAAAAAAAAAAAAACGAGGGGCACTAGACCACTGAGCCACACCCCCAGCCCTATTTTGTATTTTATTTAGAGACAGGGTCTCACTGAGTTGCTTAGTGCTTTGCTTTTGCTGAGGCTGACTTTTAACTTGCAATCCTCCTGTCTCAGCCTCCTAAGCAGCTGGGATTACAGGTGTGCGCCACCTCGCCCAACAGGTCTTTATTCTTAATAATCCTATTCACTTTCTCCTTCAGAGACCTTGAACTATTTCAGATAATAGTCTTAGATCTTCAGGCAAACATCATAGATCTCAGAGGCTTTATTTTATGATTACCAGCTATGGATAAAACCTCCTTCTTTCTGAAGACTCAATTAAGAAGTCTTGGAATCAGGGCAAAATAGAGTAGAAATCATATTTTTAAAAGGAATATGCATAACAGGGAGAAAATCCCAGTAAACACACAGTGCATAAGGTAAAGGCAGTAAACCCATGAATACGTATGTTCTCTGTACACAACTTTTCTTCAATTTGTTACACTGTCCTGTAAATTGGTAAATTCTAAAACTATTCCAGGCATGGTGGTCCTGTAATCTCAACAACTCAGGAGGTTGAGGCAGGAGGATCCCAAGTTCAAGGCCAGCCTTAGCAACTTAGTGAGGCCCTGAACAACCTAGTAAGACCCTGCCTCAAAATAAAAAATTAAAAGGGTTAGGGATGTAGGTCAATGATAGAGAGCCCTGGGTTCAATTCCCATTGTCAATCAATCAATCAATCAATGCCATCTTTAATTAAGTCTTATCAATAGATACTTATTAAGTGCCTACTCTGAACACGCAGTTGTGCTCCTGGGATTTCAGTGATACCTAAGACATGGTTGTGTCCCCAACTCAGTAAAAGGTGAAGGTCTGAGGCATAAAAACAAATTCCTCCATCACTGATTGCCTAGCCCATCTGGTTCCTGGCCTGCCGGAGCTTCTGGTCTAGTAGGAGAGACAAACACAACTACTCAAACAAATAAATCACAAAGGAAAGGAAGGCAGATGAGGAGGAGGGACCTACCTAGGTAGAGGGTCTAGGGAAGGTATCTCAAAGGGGCTGATGTTGGGCTCCAGCGTGTTCAGAGCTTCAACTCGGGGAGGCTGGTAGAGCCGCTGGTCAGCTGAGGCGGGGTGTGACCCACGATGAGGCTAGAGAGAGAGGGGACCAAGTTAGGAGGGGCCTGGAGCATGGGGAGAGCTTAGTCTTCCGTGTGCATGGACAGGCGGGCAAGCGTCAGGACACCATCTGCCATCTGTGCAGCTAATTTGTTCAAAGCGGGTACCGGGCAGGGTGCAAGCTGAGGATTGGTTGGGGAGCTCTTGAAGTCATCTAGGAAAGAAGCGGTGGTGGAGGTGAGCAGATGTGGATGGATTCAAGAAATATTTTACAGGAGGACCTGTTGACCGATGAGAGTCGCAGATGGTGCAGGTTAGGAAAGAAGCAGAGCCACTTCCAGGTGTGTAGTTTGATGAAGAGGGGACTGTCCTCTGCTATGGGAGAAAATGGAAGAATAGGGGTTTTTTTAAACATGGTACAAGGGATTGAACCCAGGGTGCTTTGCCACTGAGCTATATCCCCAGTGCCACACACACACACACACACACACACACACACACACGTTGTAGATGGACACAATACCTTTATTTGATCTGTTTATTTAATTTTATGTGGTGCTGAGGATGGAACCCACTGCCTCACACGTTCTGGGCATGCCCTCTACCACTGAGCTATAGCCCTCGTCCCAGCTCTTTTAACAGTTTGATTCTCCCACAAGATAGAGCATGATTTGTCAGAGCACACCAGACCTCTGTATTTCCTGTTGAGAGTTTCCCTCGAATCTATTTAGCAAGGTTACTTCTGCTTTGCAGAGGAAGTAGAAGATAACTGTGCAGCTGAATTCTATAAGTGAAAATACAGATAGAATATTTTTGGATGGAGAACACAAGTCACTCTCTACCTTACACTGAGAGCTGAACCATTGACAAAACTATACTCACTATCAACGATAAGCAGATTGAAAATTCTGTAAAAGGCAGGCTCAGACCCTAGTTCTTCAAAGCAGAGACACACGCCAACTTCTGGCTTGGTAAACCACTGACTCTTGTTGCGATGCAGCCAGGAGGGGACCTTGCCAGACACCACACTGTTTGGACTTTCCATCATAATCAAGAGCCAGATAAACCTCTCTTCTTAGTACATTACCTGGTGTCAGGCATTTTGTTATAGCAACTCAAAAGTGGGCTAAGACAGTGAACTCAATCTGCTTAGTCTTTAACATGTCCTTTCATCCTTCTAGACCTGGTGACTTCCCCAGTGCTAACCTTCAGATTGATCCAGCAGAAACAAACCAATATATAACAACACCACACTGCATCTTTTTCAATGGCTTGCATAATTGTACTTTCTTTTCCTAAGTTCTTTCAACCGGCTCTGGATTTGCTTCCAGACACTGCAGCTGCCTCTGTACCCACCCATTTCTCATTTTGGCCACCTACTTCCAAATGCAAGGTCCCTCTGGTAGGGTCCACACAAGCTCTGACGGAATTGCTCTCTGACATAAAAGGACAAATGAGTTAACCGGTGGGTCACAGGTGCCTACTGTGCCTCAGGGATCAGCTACACAGTAGGTCGGTTGCCTTGGGTGATGGCCCTTCCTGCCAGGTCAGTGTCACTGGGGAAGACGGCCATGCACTGACCAGGGATTGCTGTCTTCTTCCAGAGGGAGACCGCTGTCCTATCTGCCCAGTGCTGCCTCTGCTGCTTCCGGGGTTACTGCTGGTGCTCCTGGCAATAATCCTGGTTCTGGTTTTTTGGCTACAACGAAAATACAAAGCAAGTAAGTTCTTGACTGTTGTTTCGCCTGGATTTGGGATATAGACAGCAGGGCAGAGAGTAAGGGGGAGGGCAAGGGGGTCAGACTGGAATGCAGACGGGCTGGGGAGGGCTCAGGGGTCAACCCTTGTCTAGCAGGCCTGAGGCCCTGGATTCCACCCCTGCACCTCAAAACCAAAAAGCTCCCCACACAACAATAATTCCCAAACAGTGGAGTGGAAAGAAGAGGAAGGGGAGGATGAACGAGCGAGAATTCCCAAATGGCCCCCACTTGGGGGTCGTGCCCACCGGCCCAGGAAGGCCCCCCAGCTGTAGGTTGCAGACAGAGCTGGCCACCGGACCTGCAGCTTGTGTGGTCACATGGCCTCCCCCAGAAAAGTCCCTAAAACTCTGCTGCCACCAACTCACAATTCCGAATAACTTCCTTTCTAAAGAATATATATAACCTGATATTTGCCAGTTTAACTCTTGTACATTCTTGTTGTTGGTCCATTTTGGCTGCTGGACTGGACCCCAGGGCCATGCACCTGCCGGGCCAGGGCTGTACCACCCAGCTGCCTCCCCAGCCCCCACTTTAACCATACAGTTCCGTGACGTGGAACACAGTCACATTGCTGTGCAGCTGTCCCCACATTCATGCCCCATCCTGTCCTTGCCTGGGCCCTGGCCGTCTTAGCCCATTTTCTGTTTCTGTAAAGGTGCTACTCTAGGTGCCTCCTGAGTGGCCTCAGGAGAGACAGCAGTAGCTGTCCTTTGGCATCTGGCTGATTTCACATCATGTCACGTCCTCAAGGTTCGCGCATGTGGCAGCGTGTAGCAGCATTTCCTCCCTTGTTAGGGCAGAAAAATACTTCCTTGTATGCACGCCCCACATTTTCTCCATCCAGTCGTTCCTCCTTGGTGGCCTGGGTGGCTTCCGCCCCCTGGCTACTGTAGGAATACTAGTATTTTGAACAGGAGACCCTCCTGTCCGTCTTGCACAGGGCCCTGCCCAGCATGGAGCTGGTCCTGGGTGCTAGCCTCCTCTATCACTGTCATAGAACTTGCCACGATCATTGACTATCTCTTGAAGAGGTGCCAAAACTTCTTATGACTGTTCCCTTCAGGAAGGAAAAACATGTGACCAGCGTTTTCTCTCTTTTGATACCAGGGATTAAACCTAGGGGCTCTTAACCACAGAGGCACATCACTGGCCTTTTTTATATTTTATTTTGAGATAGGGTATTGCTGAGTTGCTTAGGGCCTCGCTTAGTTGCTGATGCTGGATTTGAACTTGCAATTCTCCTGCCTCAGCCTCTGGAGTCACTGGGATCACAGGCGTGCACCACTGTGCCCAGCCTCTAATGTAATATTCTGGTCAAAGAATGTTCCTCTCAGGACCAGGATAGGAGGATTACCTCACCGAGGGCCCTAGCTTGGAGGAGCAGGTGCTTTGGACAAATGTAGGATTTCCGGCAGGAGAGTCCCCGCGTGAGCAGAGGGTGCCTGAGGCAGGGGCCAAGAAACAAAGTTCCCGAGGCTGCCTGTTGGGCCGCTCGCCTCCTCGCCAAGGCCATGGCTTCCAAGCTCCTGCGTGCGGTCATCCTAGGGCCGCCTGGCTCGGGCAAGGGCACCGTGTGCCAGAGGATCGCCCAGAACTTTGGCCTCCAGCATCTCTCCAGTGGCCACTTCTTGTGGGAGAACCTCAAAGCCAACACGGAAGTTGGCGAAATAGCAAGGCAGTACCTGGAGAAAGGTCTTTTGGTTCCAGATCACGTGATCACACGCCTAATGGTGTCAGAGCTGGAGCTCAGGAGCGGCCAACACTGGCTACTGGATGGTTTTCCAAGGACAATAGTATAGGCTGAAGCCCTCAACAAAATCTGTGACCTGGATCTAGTGATCAGTTTGAACATTCCATTTGAAACACTTAAAGATCGTCTCAGTCGACGTTGGATTCCCCCTCCTAGTGGAAGAGTCTATAATTTGGACTTCAACCCACCTCATGTGCATGGAATTGATGACATCACTGGTGAGCCACTGGTCCAGCAGGAGGATGATAAGCCTGAAGCAGTTGCTGCCAGGCTAAGACGGTATAAAGATGCAGCCAAACCAGTCATCGAACTATACAAGAGTCGAGGAGTGCTCCTCCAATTTTCTGGGACGGAGACAAACAAAATCTGGCCTTACGTTTACACACTGTTCTCCAACAAGATCACACCTATTCAGTCCAAAGAAGCCTACTGAGCCTGACCCATGGAAGAACCAAGAAGATGTGGTCGTACATTCAATCGTGTGTGTAGCATTGATGCCATGTCCAAATTAGAAGTCAGCTGAGATAGCTTACAGCATCTTTTCTGTGTAAATGGTGAACTGATAGGAAAACTAGTAAATAGAAAGGGCTCATGAAGAGGCCCTCCTCTGTCTTTCAAAAGAAGGCAATTCTGGACCTGTCAAGCCCTTCACAAGCAAGCCAGTGCAGGCTGGATTTCAGGTGTCTAACCTACACTCTAGTTGGGTTTGGACAGCCAAGTTGTTGCTTTAATAGCCTCTTTTTGCTTGTGATGACGGTGGTCTCTGGTTCTCCCCACCCTTCCAAGGCTGTATTGAAATACAGAACCAGTAAACACGAGAATGCAGAGGACTCTAGTCTTGGCTTTGCCACAGTTCTCTGCTTTGTGCCCCCTCGTAACAGTGGAATTGAAGCTTATTGCTCTCAGTGGTTGCTTATCTTGAGTGACTGTGTCCACAATTCATTTTTTTTTTCCTGCTGAGAGTAACGCCTTTCATCCATGCTCCACGGTGTCCCTCCTTTGCAGACATCCTGGAATGAAAGGATTTGTTTTCTTACATCTGTTTTCTCTCATCTTAGGATATTAAATAGAGGCTATTAAATAATACAGATAGTTGCTGCATTTATCCCTCTCAAATTTGTTTTTTTATGAACTGAGAGCTAGGGGTTACATTGAATCTCTTCATGCATCATGAACTGAGCCATGCAGAGGGTCTTATTTAAATGCTGGTCTGATTCTCATGGGCTTGTTCTGCTCATTTTATTGTGAAAAAAAAAATTAGAACCTCCCCCACTGAATCTTTTGGAATCCTCAAAAATTAATCTATAGAAATGTTGGAAGATTGTATTTTGTGTATAGAGGAAATAAGACCATATGGAATTACTGGACTAATAGAACAGTTAAGCTTTTTATTCAAGACAACAAAATTAATTTTGAATATGCTGCTAAATATTGATGGTGACAGTGTTTTTTCTTCTGTGAGTGATCCAAGCTGATTTATAAATAGTCTTTAAAGGGAACAGAGCCTTGTGGGGTTGAGGAAAATATTGCACTAGCTGTATCTAGATTAAGTTTGACAGCTTTACAACCCCCCATCCCCCCATTCCAAAGATGCAGTCTATGGGGTGGCCATATAGCCTAGAAATAAAGATCTTAATATTTTGCTAAAAAAAAAAAATGTAGGATTTCCCCTCATTAGACACCAGTTTAGGCCACTAGAGTAGCTGTTCTTTCTTTTGGAAGTTTGGAAAAAAATCTGCTCCTCGGTAGAGGAGACAAGGAGAAGGGAAAATGTGACCAAATTGGTTCAATTGAATGATTCTGTACCCATTTATGTAGAAAAAGCTACGAGAGAGAACGTGCCCAAGGACCCTGGAGACATATCCATGGAAGGTGAATTGTATGTCAACATCTGTGAAACTCTAGCAGGTGAGAGGACTTTGTTGAGTGCTTTGGTAGGTTTGGTCGGTTGGTTTGGGGTTCTTTTTGATTTTAAAGGCCTTTGCGACACATGGGGTAAATATGGAGCCAAAGGAACAGAACACAGCATCTCCCTCCCGCCCGACGTCCTGTCTCACCCCAGGGCCACAGAGATCCTCTGGCTCTGCTGGCATCTGGACAAATGGCAATTGTGGGGAGCCACTCCAAATGCATGCACCTTGAAGTCCTGATGCACCACAGGAATCTGAAAGATCACTTAGCCTCCCAAGGATAATAAGGCGTGGCCCTGGAGTGGCCCTAGGAGTAGATGGCACCCAGAGGAGTTGAGCTACACTCACCTGTAATCCTACCCTTGTTCCCTGGTAATCCTACCCTTGCCTCATTTGAATGGCTTCTTCCCAATAAAAGGGTTCAGCACGTGCTCCTCCCTCTTTCCATGGACCCCTAAGGTCAGAGGAGCCATCACAGGACACCCCCCCCAAAAAAAAAAAAGGTATTTCTCTGTCTCTATGTGATTATTTCATGCCAGCCCAGTTCATCTGGAGTGACTCTGTTTAGTCATGAGACATAACAGGCAACGGTGGCATGTGACATTCTATGCCTTGGATTTGTTTTTGTTTTTTTTCCACTTTAAGATATCTTGATTTTTTTTTTTTAATAAGTTCAGAATGATCCACACTGTGTTCCAAAGTCCTCCATGATTATTTATTTATCTATTTATTTATTTATCGGCACTGAGGATCAAACCCGGAGTGCTTTACCCTTCCTTGAGTTACATCCCAGCCCTTTTTATTTTTTGAGATTATGGATAAGTTGCTTAGGGTCTCACTAAGCTGCTGAGGCTGCCCTCAAACTTTCAATCTTCCTGCCTCAGTCTCCGGAGCAGGGATTACAGGCCACTATGCCTAGCTACCTTTTCTATTTTTTTTTTTTTAAGAAACATAACTTTTTATTTATTTATTTTAACTGACAAATAAAAATCACAAAATTTTATCATGCACCACGTGTCATTTTGAAAGACACCTACATTACTTGGTTTTGGGGTATTTGCAGGACTGGAGAGGGAACCCTGGGTCACACGCTGGCTCCACCACTGAGCTGCACCCCGACATGGCTAAATGCAGCTGATAAGCCTGAGCACTGCTTCACATGCGATCATTTTTGTGGAGAGAACACTTAAATCCTGCTCCCTCAGGGACTTTCAGGAACCCAGTACCTTGCTATCACCCCTCTTCTGCAAGCTGTGAATCCACCCCTCAGTGTGGGGGGCAGGCTGCGCTTCGCGGTGAGGAAGACCCAAGGCCAGGGGCTCCGTCCTCCACCCCCCAGGCACTGGACGTTGCTAACCACCTCCCCGACTCCCCGTAGGTCTTTCCCATTTTGCGAACCAGGAATCTGCCCACACTGGCTGTCAGGCGGGGTGTTCCCACAGTCCCGACCGCAAGTGTTTTCCGCGACGTCCATGGTCTGGACGCCACTGCCCCCGTGTGGCCAGAGATTCAAAGAACTGGCCCAGTAACTCCTGCGCCTTGTCTTTTTCCCAGGGACAAAACACACCCAGGAGATCCACTATGCCACCCCAGAGTTCGGGGAGGTGGCGCCAGGGAAGCCAGGTGAGCCACGGAGGGGGGGCAGTGACAAGAGCTGCTGTTGACAGATCAGGGTCCCTATGGCCACAGGCACAGCTCCGGAAGCCAACAGTACCCAAGAAAACTGCTTCGGAAGAATCTCATCAGGAGATGGAGCAGTGGGAAAGAAAAAACGTGGGGTGGGAGATGTCCTGTAACAAGTCCCCAGAGGAGGATTCAGGGTCACTATACAATATTATCAAGAATAAGTGTTTTAGCCGGGCCCAGTAGCACACGCCTGTATTCCCAGTGGCTCGGGAAGCTGAGGCAGGAGGATCACAAGTTCAAAGCCAACCTCCGCAAAAGCGAGGTGCTAAGCAACTCAGTGAGACCCTGTCTTTGAGTGTCCCTGAGTTCAATCAGAAGGAGAAGAAGAAGGAAAGTTGTTGTTTGGCCAGCCACAGTGACAAAGGTTTGTAGTTCCAGAGACTCAGGAGGTTGAGGCAAGAGGATCACAAGTTTGGGGTTAGCCTCAGTAATTTAACAAGACCTTCAGCAACTTAGCAAGACCCTGTCTCAAAGAATAAAAAAGTCCTGGGGATGTGGCTCAGTGGTAAAGTAACCCTGGGTTCGATCCCCAGTACTAAATAGATAGATAGATAATTTGACACAGTCCAGGAAAAACCACTTAATGCTTGGTTCTAACAGGCCATCTACCTCCTAGAAATAGGATTTCCTTTTCAAGTCCCTCTGTTCACATAGCTTAAATTTATTGAATCACCATTTTTTTTCCTTTTATATTTCAGAAGCCTGTCATGATTATGTAACTGATTCTGCCTATTCTGAACTCGCCTTCTGAAATTCAAAGAAACCGATTACAAACAGTGTAAGACACTGTCTAGGAAAGCTGATTTAAGTGAAGGAAAAGCAGACTCATTTGGCATTTTGAAAGGTCCAACCTGGTCACCTAAAGTGAATCTCTGGTTTTCATGGCTAAGCACTATTCCTTTGAGCTGCTTGGGTGAACCCAGTGTCCTCGTCAGCAGTGATCAGGTGGACTCCCTGGTAACGGCCGGAGAGCTCTGCTTTGTAGGCACGGACCATCCTCCCAATTTCCTCGTCATTTTTATTTTTATTTTTCCCATCGTTTTTAAAAGAACAAATCTTAGGCTGCGATGTTCTTCACAGTGTGTCCTGGAGGCATGACGATGACCATCATTCACGTTTCCCTGTCCCTGTGTCCACTGAGGGTTCTAAAGCAAAAACACAAAGCAAAATCCAGAAAGGTGATCTTGAAAGTGGATCAACTGGGGCAGGGAAGAGGAAGGAAAAGAAAAGAAGAAGAAGAAGAAGAAGAAGAAGAAGAAGAAGAGGAAGAGGAGGAGGAAGAGGAAGAGGAAGAGGAAGAGGAAGAGGAAGAAGAAGAAGAAGAAGAAGAAGAAGAAGAAGAAGAAGAAGAAGAAGAAAGAAGAAGAAGAAAGAAGACAGAGGTCACTAGATAATCCAGGATGATCTCATTTCAAGATCCTTAATGTAACCGGCACGGTGGCGCCCACACGGCACCTGGGGAGGCTGAGACAGGAGGATTGCAAGTTCAAAGCCAGCCTTAGCAACATAGTGAGACTCTGTCTCAAAATTAAAAAAAAAAAAAAATAGACTGGGATGCAGTTCAGTGGTTAAGCGCCCCTGGGTTCAATCCCTGGTACACCCCACCTCCCCATCCCCCCCCCACACACACACCCGTGCAAAAAAAAAAAAAAAAAAAGATCCTTAATTTAATTACATCTACAAAGACTCTTTTCCCAAATAAAGTCCTGTTCACAAGTTCCAGGAGTTAGGACACAGACATGTTCTTGGGCTGCTACCAAAACATCATGGAGGACAAAATGATTTCTAGCTAGAGTGTCTTCTTCTGGGAGTTTGAAGTCAAGTAAAATAAAAGTTAACTGATATTTCTAGGGTCCCAGACAAACAGAACAACTTGAGCAAAGTGTCGGTGCTCTGTTCTTGTTCCGGGGTGGCCTGAACCTCAGTCCTGATTATTCCTAGCAATGAACCTCCGAGTAGAGGCCACGGCCTCGGTGACGTCAACGCCCACAGCAATGGCATTAGTAACGTGCTTTGACAAGCGAGGAAACTCAGAAGAGTGAAGCCGTCTTGCAGAGTCACCACGGCCTGGCAAGCGGTTGAAGTAGGAGCTCGATCCTAGCAAACGGCAGCAGGAACGGCGCTTCAGGGTGGCCAGGAGTCAGTTTAAAGATTTTGCTGCCATGAAGCGGCATTCACAAGCTTCGTTCCCCACTTCCTCTGTCGATATTTTTATTTATGGAAATCAGTACAATACAGAGACTCAGTATATGCAGCTCCGGAGTCAGACCCAATCTGAACCTAGGCTGAGTCATGAGCCGTGTGACGCTGGATAAGTCACCTAACCTCTCTGGGCTTTGGTGTCCTCATTTATAAGGAAGTGGGTGGGAATAATACCCACATTGTGGTGAAATGAACTCGGGGAGTGGATGTGAAGGGCCCGAGCATGATCAGGTATCTAATAGAACCTCAGTCCCAGCCACTCCAAGGGCGGTGATGCTCACTCAGAGACAGACTAGCCGCTGTCACTCTTAGAAACCTTTAAGCCTTCAACGTCATAAACTTGGTGACTTGGCCACCATTGGCTTCCTCATCCGCCTTAACTTGAGCTCCCTCTAAAGCAGAGCCAGAGACAAGGAGCAGGGAGCGGGGAGTCCCCAGGGAGGAGGGATGAGTGACCAGGAGTGAGATGGGGAAGGAGGAAAAGTCAACCCAGGAATCATGGGCTTGGGGGCCACAGGGGACACTGGTCGGGTCCTTTAAGACCGTCCAAGGTCTGGAAGTCCAGACTGCCTCCTAGAAACTTGTGTTGGAGGATAGACAGGGAGAGGGGCTTCATCCTCAGTAGCCCTTGCCATCAGTTGAGGGTCAGCCAAGAAGGCCTGTGCCGAGAGAGCTGGTCCACGGCCAGTGTCAGAGCCTGGCAGATGACAAGACGCCTGTTCTTCTTGGCTGCGATTCTGTGACTATGCAGGGAACCCAAACCCACGCAGACCTTGCCCACAGCACCGGCTGGCAAGAGGGCACCAGGTGGTGCACGAGAGCAGGCCAACATACCTCTGCGCCAGTCCCCCACCACTCAGCTCTCCCCGTGCCTGCCACGGAGTTGAGTCTGCACTGTCTGCCAGTGGGCGCCAGTCACCACCTCCCGGGGACCTCCCACAGGAAGATGGGTGGAAGACGGATGGCAGGAGGCCCTGGGTCCGCGGTGATGCTCCTCCCCTCCCTCCCCTCATCCAGTTTCCCTCCCCCTCACTGCAGATGATCTAGATGGCTGGGGCGGCCCGATCTCCAACCCTATAGGGCCTGAGCGCCTGGCTGCCGGGCCCTCCTGGGGCCATGGTGCTGCCTTTGCCATTTTCTGTTGTTGGAAGCATCAAAAGATGCCCCCTCCCCAGGGAAACCCTGGACATACTCCTCCCTGCCATGGAGGCCTCACCAGGGGCCACTTGGAGTCACCCAACAAGGGGTTCTATCCTATCCGCTGGGCTGTTAACTACATCTTCCTCCACGTGCGTTCTCTGCTGGGCACGGACAAGGGACACAATGATCCAGGCTTTCTGCTCACTGCCGCAGTCCGGCTGCAGCAAAATAACCCGGGGGTGATGAGCAACTTGTGTACATTGATACAGCAGGAGTGGGAGCCGTTTATTGTAGGACAGGAGGGGTATGTATACATTCCACACAGCTTATCTTAATTAACATAAACTAGATACAGCAGTCAACCAATAAGGAATCTCCACACTTAATGGCTCGCTGGCGTGACTTCACAAACCACTCCCTCTGCAAAATGCCAGGCGCCATCCTGACTTGTTTACAGACCCTAACAGCTCATTCCCACGAGCCGCCCCCCCCCTCACTGTCTACCCCACACCCCCTGGTCTCTGACCTTCTGATCCCGCTCCTCCGGCCATCCCGGGATCAGCCTTCCAAGCATCTGCTGCCGTCTGGGAGTCTCAGTAGGTTCTCACCGCAGACGCTTCTCCCTACATCCGGCCCCACGCACTGCTGGGCGCTGTGCCTGCTGGAAGAACCTTCCTTCCCTCTGCCTGCAGGACGGTGTGACTGCGGCCAGCATGGTCTATTTCTGATTCTCACCAGAATATCAAGCTGACCACGTTAAGCCAGAGCTGAGCTTCCTTTGGCAGGTCATGGGTGAGAGCTAGCTGAGGCCTTAGAGTCACAGAGGCAGGTGACAGAGGAGTCTGTGCCTCCTGCTCTCATGCCTTGTTTTCTGCCCTGTGCTGAATGTCCCACTTCCATCATGTGATGGACCAACCATTAGTTGCCCACCTGATAGTCCCCTGTCCTGATGGACATCTCTGGTCACAGTCACCTGTCCTGGGCTCAGGCACTTGGTCTCTTTGAAGACCCGGTGGCAGGCCAGGAGCTACATTTTGAATGGTGAGTTGTTCTTCGGGGTGGAGGTCACGGCCTTGCTGTAGCACTCAGGAGACTCTGCTGGTGTCTCCACCTGACTTACAGACACGAGATCTGCCAGATCCAATGCCTGAGGAGCAGGGCAGCTGGGTTCTGCTCAACACCTGCAGCCTCCCAACTCACGAGCATCTCCGTGGATGGGAACGGCACACCCAGTGTGGCCAATGCTGCCGACAAAATTGGACCCAATGTGAGAAATCTTGGAGCAGTGCTTCGTTTATCAACGGCTTCCACGCATCCCCACTGAAGCGAGCATTCTGGGTTCCCTGGTATCAAGTCTCAGCTGAGACCGTGTATCTGACAGTTCCTGAAGTCCCCTGGGTGGACTGATGGACTCCTTTCGACAGTGTATAATCTCTCTGCTGAAAAGCTATAGGAGCTGAGCATGGTGGTGCAGGCCTGTAATCCCAGTGACTCAAGAGGCTGAGGCAGGAGGATCGCAAGTTCAAGGCCAGACTCAGCAATTTAGTGAGACCCTGTCTCTAAGGAAAAAATATAAAAAGGGCTGGGGATGTGGCTCAGTGGTTAAGTGTCCCTGGGTTCAATTCCTGGCACCCCTAACCGCACCACCACCACCAAAAAAAGGGGCGGGGGGACCTAGGAAGCTTTGGGGAGGGATTGAGAGAATATTTATCATTTACACTTGCTGCTTAACAGAGTCTTTTCTCTAGGCAACCTCGTAGCTCATTCCCTGGCGAGTCTGAGAAGTGGTTCAAATCTGGAAGCCGGGCAGGAACTCATAATTTTCTATTTCAGTGCCGACACCAGTCTCCCCGCATTCAGTTGCTTTGGATCTTTAGTTGTTGTTGTATAAATAATACTGTTACTGGCTGCCTATGGCGCTTATTTCTAGAAACACCTGGGTTTCTCGGCCTAGGTCTCATCGTGGGTCACAAGCACTTTGGCCTTACCACCCACCGAGGTTATCACAGTAGCCTGGTCTCCCACACCCGGTGCCACCACCTACCCTCTGCTGGTCCAGAATCCTGCCATCCCTGTGGGTACCATCCCCATGGTAGCATCTTCTGCCCCCAATTCTGGCTGACAGAGGGCAGCGACCACTTAGGCTTTCCCGAGTGCCAGGGTATTTGGATTGCTTTGATAAAGGAATGTCCCACAAGCCCACCTGGCGGGCTGGTCCGCTGGTGTGCATTCCGTCTCCCTAATGAGCCAGTTCCATGTGTCTCCTCCTCTGCGCCTCCGACTCCCTCAGTATCTTGCTCATCGCCCGGCACTGACCAATAGGAATAAAATGTGACCCACTTAGGCATTTTTGCATTTGTCTAGTAGCCTCAGTAAAAAATGAAAAGAAACAGATAAAATAATAACAATATTATTATAATAATTATTAACCTAACCAACCCTAATAATTAATAATTATAATAATAATGTTATTATCATTATTTTGGTACTGGGGATTGAACCCGGGGGTGCTCTATCACTGAACTGCATCCCCAGGCCTTATTTGTTTTTTAAGACTGAGTCTCCCTAAGTGGCCATGGGTCTTGCTAAGTTGCTGAAGCTGGCTTCAAATATGCAATCCTCCTGCCTCAGCCTCCTAAATTGCTGGGATTACAGATGCAAGCCACCATGCCCAGCAAAACAGGCGAAATTGATTAGAATTATATATTTTATTTAATCCACCATTTATCCAAAATTTTATTATTTTAACACGTGCCACGAGCCCTATTTCACCCAGAATGCAGTGTTGCTTCTAACTCACTGTGGCTGCCATGTTGGACTGCTTGGCTCTGGGGTCCTACTGAGTCCAAGCTTCAAGAAGTCATCGCTATGACAGGTTTGGATCAGCTCCAGGTGTCCGTGGCATGGCATGAACTCCAGTTCCTGGATCTAGTCTTATATTTTGTTCCCCCAGCTAGGCACTCTCAGCCACACTCCCGGTGACCCCCAGCTCTTGGCACACCCTGCAGCCCTTGGGGAGATAAGCAATTGCTTCCCATGGCAGAGACTGTCCTTCCCCACCCAGGCTCTGCTGAGACCCGAGTCTGACCTATGCGGGAGACAGGGATGGATCTTAGAGAATTCTGTGAAGCAAGGAGTGGAGATGGCCGGGGGCTACGGGGAAAGGGATTGAGGAGTGACTGTCTCATGGGCACAGACCTTCAGTTTGGGAAGATGGAAGAGTTCTGGAGGTGGATGGTATGTTGGTGCCCGACAATACAGCTGCATTTAATATGGACCTAAAATTGGTTAGGAGGATAAATTCTATATTATGTGCATTTTAGCATAATAGTGAATAAAGATGAGACATATCTGCCTCACATCAGGACTTCCGATGGCAGAGGGAGGGTGCTGTCCTCAGAGGGCTCAAGGGAATTAGGAATTTCAAAGTCCTAACACCAAGGCCCCCTCCTTCCCTGTCCATGCCTGACGCAAGAAAACTGCTGGATGTGCCCATGCGGTCTCCCTGGTTTCACTACCTTTGATCAAATCCTCGGCTTGCTTGTGGGCAGGGCCTGCCCCTTGGCTTTGGGAGATGAGGCCATCTTTAGAGGGAAGGAAGCCCTCTAGGTTTCCTGGTTTGCCCTGAATCAATGGCCTCTCATTTGCTCCTTGCAAGGCTTCTAATGCAGGTAGAAGAAGCAACTAGTGCCATTTAATTACCATTGCTCTAAACCTTTCAAGTGCAGGAGCTATTGCACAACCTGGTGCTCCACTTTCCACTGCACCTCCCTCTCCACCGCGGGGGAAGGTCTTAGGAATTGTGAAGCATGGCGCGCTAAGGGTCCTCCCCACCCTACTCACCACCTCCATGGAGCCCTTGTGGTATCTATCCACTGAAGTTGCTTCCTAGGCCCATCCGACTCCTCTTTTCCTGAACTATACTGAACGCAGAGCCCAAGATAAGGCCTTCTGGGCACATAGCTTATCTGGGAGGTGGACCCAGGGAATGGGCCTCTGGGACTGCAGGGAAAGCCAACAGAAGAGTATGTTGTTGAGTTGGGCACTGCAGGGGGCACCAAGGCTGGATTCCACTGGAACCTTCTGGAAGCATGAAAGAGCCTCTCAGAATGGTCCACTTGAGCATCAGTGGTGAGAGGCATTGATTAATTGGCTTCCAACCCCTGCTGTTTGAAGACAGCCCCAGGAGGGGAGGCGCCTCCTCCAGTTCTAGGCTCTGCATGTGGGTGTCCCACGCAGGCTTCCTTTGGTGTCTTACCCCATGGCGCAGCCAAGCCTCAGGACAGAAAAAAATGATGTGTGTTGTGTATTGAAGTAAGAAGCTTGGGTACAGAGTGGGGGAAGCCCTAGAGGCAGCTGGAATCAGAGGTGAGGCCCAGAGGGTGTGACTCAGAGCAAGAGGTAGCCCATATGCCTCTCAGAATTGCCTTTATACCTTAATAATGACAATGATAATATTTGATACCAACTGAGCAGGCACTAAGTGCTTCGGTGCATCTCCTCTTGTAGTCCCTGTATCAGCTCCTGAGGCAGGTACTTTTATTTCCCTCCTTTCATACAAAAAGAAACTAAGGCACAAGGTCACTCAGTAAAGCCTGAAGGCAGGAAAGGAACTCAGGTCCGAGTGACAGCTAACCTACGTTTCTAACCACCGGAAAGTCTTTTACTTTCTAAGATGTACACTTGGGGGTGCCGCTCAGTGGTGGAGCGCTTGCCTAGCATGTGTGAGTCACTGGGTTCGATTCCACATAGAAATGAATAATAAAAAAAGTTCCATTGACAACTTAAAAAAAAAAAAAGATGTACACTTGGATGTTCAGAGTGGTTTTTGTGGAACTTGGTCACCAGAGGGACAGTCAAGGTCAGAAAGGAAGCAGGAAAGGCCAGGATGTAGCTCAGTGGTAGAGCACTTGCCTGAAACGAGGCCCTGGGTCCCATCCTCAATCCTGGGGTGGGTGGGGGGGGGGAGAGAGAGAGAGAGAGAGAGAGAGAATATGAGAATATGAATGAATGAGAGAGAGAAAGGGAGGAAGGGCACAGGGACCTGGGGACCACACATAGTCACTGAAGGTCAGTCAAGGGCAAAGCCAGTGGGAGAAGAATGCAGGAGGGAGAGAAAACAGCCAAGCACACAGAACTAAGTCAGGGAAATAGATTCCTACAGCCACGGAGGTGGATGGAGTAGGTTCAGGCAGGTGGCGGGAGTCATGATCCTGGGTGACCCGCAGGCCTACAGCCAGGGTGAAGGCCTGCAGCCAGGCACGAGGACACATTCCTACAGGTGGCAGGCCCTCTTTAGTTGGCAGGATGCTGGCTTCTAGAGAGTTCTGACCAAAGAATAAAAGAACATCATCTTGAAATAACCATATCTACGGTTCTGATGAAAATGTTCTGCATTCACAGCTCTTCTGACACCAAATGTGTGGGGTTTTTTTCCCTTGTCAGTAACCAGTTTTCCAACTCTCCAACAACCACTGGTGTTTGATGACTCAATGCATTTCTGACACTAACCACTGGGAGTTAAGTTCAGCCTCCAGGTCACAGGGCTCAGGCCCACAAGATTGCCCTCGCTTCAGAAGCCAGTTGAAAGTCTGGACCTCATGTGCTTCTGACCAAATGGCTATAAATTGGGAGTTCCTGCCACTCCTTCAGCTGGGTAATTTGCTAAAATGGATTATAAAACTTGGAACAAGTTTAATTCCCCTGCTGCTTTATTATAAAGGATATGAGAAAGGATGAACCCCTGGATGGCTAGGTGCCAAGGGCAAGGTCCAGGACGGTCAGGAGGGCAGGAGTTTCTGTCCCCACAGGTAGGAAGGCACCAACCTCCCAGCACATGATTCATCCACCAAGACATACCATGTCCTTCAGTGTGGAACAGCCCCTCCGCCTCTCCTGGGCTTTTGAAGGCAACAGGCCAATTATCATTTTGTTTTGTTTTTGGTACCAGGGATTGAACCTATGAGCTTTTATCCATTGAGCCACATCCCCAGCCCTTTTTTATTTTTTATTTAGAGACAGGATCTTGCTAAGTTGCTTAGGGCTTCATTAAGTTGCTGAGGCTGGCTTTGAACTTGCAACCCTCCTGCCTCGGCCTCCAAAGCCACTGGGATCAATTATGTTTTAATGTCCCTCACTGTGAGTTTACCTGATGTGACTGTGATGGAGACTCAGGATGCATTTTTGTCAGAAATGTCACAGAAGATGCCTGGTTCTTTCAGTGTGTCCTCTCAGGCAGCGCATGGTGTCAATTTCTCCCATAACTGGTGATTCCTTTGATCACTTGCCTTCAGGGATGTCCACTGGATTTCTCAGATGAACACATCACATTACATTAATTATAGTATTTTTGTAATAATTAATTTTTGTGGATAGGCTCTTTGAATAGATATATTGACTTTCGTCAGATCCCCTGTGTGTAATAAGTCTCCCATGCAGACACCCCCTGCATGACACTTGGATTGACACCCCACACCCCCACACCAATGTGTCCTGCTGCAGAAGTCCCTCCACTTTCTCAGGTTCCAATATCTGAGCCAGAATCACACGCTCAACCCCAGACATTCTCCTCACCCTGCTCAGGCTCTGTCACACCAACACCCTCTACACCCCACTAAGAATCTGACACCAGGGACCCTTAACACAGTCACCCCTCCTGGCTGCCCCTTCATGAGAATACCCTTGTCACTCCATCTGGGCTCTGACACCTGCCCCTTCCCTTCCCACTTGCAGAACTCTGTGCCCTTCACAGGCTCCAACTCCACATGTGGGCTGACACTCCACTGTGTAGATGCCCAGCACTCTGAGCGCGTCACCATGCCCTGTGTGGTCTCCCGCCTCTCCCCAGGAGGGCCCCAACACCAGCTCCTGGTCATTGTGGTTCCACTCTACCTTACTGCCACCTGATGCTTGGCCAGCACTGACATCCTCTGGATTGAATCCAGGAAGGGAAGAGGAAAAGGATTTGCTGAGTTTTTCATTCAGTAGCTATGGCTTTCAGGTCTAGAAATTTCATGTTGGTTCTTCTGCAAATGGATACCTTCTTTAAAATTTTTCATTGTGAAATAGAGCACACATTATCTGAAAATGCATACAAGTATGAGTACAGTCTAATGAGTTCTATCAGGGAAGTGCTGATGAGCCCCCCATTGTTAGCCACATCCCCAGCCCTATTTTGTATTTTATTTAGAGACAGGGTCTCACTGAGTTGCTTAGTGCCTCACCTTTGCTGAGGCTAGCTTTGAGCTCCTGATCCTCCTTCCTCAGCCTCCCCAACTGCTGGGATTACAGGTGTGCACCACAGCGCCCTTTTTGCTCAATATTGTGTTTATGAAATTCACTCTCATTGCTGAATGTAGCTGGAATTCATTGCTTTCCATTGCTACATTATATTCCATTGTTAGAATATACTGTGATTTATTTATTCTACAGCTGATGAGGCTGTTAGAAGCAATGCTGCTGTGCACATTCTGGTGCTTGCGCCCTCTCCTGGCTCCCATGTGCATGCAGCGGACATAAGACCCAGGAATGGCTGGAGAGAGCCCCGTTCCTGGGTGTGCTTCTCTTCAGCCCAAGCAGAGAAAGCCACATCGTTTTCCGGTGGAACTGCCACCTTTGCACACCCACGGAGTCCGGAAGTCCCCATTTCCTGCGTCTGAACCAACACGGTCGCTGCTGCTCATTTTAAATCTGGCCATTTTCTTAAGAGTATATAGTGGAATTTCATAGTGATTTTAGATGCTTCTACTGGTAACTGATAAGGATGAGCACCTTCTCCCATGTTTATGTCACCGGGAGTTCTTCTTTTACTAAGTGCCTGTTTCAGGATCTAACCTCTCTTTCTCCAGGGCTGGTTTATTATTATTATTATTTATTTATTTATTTATTTATTTATGTTTTTGGCGGACACAACATCTTTGTTTGTATGTGATGCTGAGGATCGAACTGGGGCCGCTCGCATGCCAGGGCAGTGCAGCAGTGCACTACCACTAGAGCCACATCCCCAGCCCCCTCCAGGGCTGTTTTGATTTTTTCTGATTTTTATTATTTATTTGTTTTTATTTTATTTATATTTTTAAATGTATCGGTATCAGGGATGATTGAACCCAGGATGATTCAATACATCTTTTTTTAGATGTATTCCTAAGCACTTGTTACTTTGACACAATGGGAAATAGGATTATTATTTCAGTTTTTGATATATAGAAACAGTATTTTGGAAGGTTGACTTTGGATCCAGCCTTCTTGCTAAATTCTCTTTTTAATTGTAATCCTTTGTAGATTTTCTTACACTACCCTTGCTGCCTGGGCCTCAGCTGCCTCCTGCGGAGGAACTGGGGGCCAGAGTGGAGGGCAGAGCTTTGCCAGGACAGCGCCTGGCTTCTCTGCCCCTGCTCCACCTCCTGCTCTTGTGAGTGGAGGATCACCACGTGCCCTGCTCCAGGGGCAAGGCACCTGTAATTTCCTAGGCTTCTGAACTCCTATTTGACGAGGGTTATGATGCGGTTTGTTTTCATTTTTGTGGTGCTGGGGAGGGAACCCAGGGCTTCATGCATGCCAGGCAAGCACCCTACCATGGAGCCACACCCCCTACCCAGTAATGTGGTTCCAGAGTGCCACTTAGCCAGTCCAATGGCCTGTGTCTGTAGTCCCAGCTACTCAGGGAGCTGAGATGGGAGAGTTATGTGAGCCCAAAAATTCAAGACCAGCCTGGGCAAAATATCAAGACCTCATCTCAATAAATAAATAAACACACAAACAGGGCTGGGGATGTGTCTCAAGCGGTAGCGCACTCGCCTGGAGTGCGTGCGGCCCGGGTCCGATCCTCAGCACCACATACAAACAAAGATGTTGTGTCCGCCAAGAAGTGAAAAATAAATATTAAAATTCTCTCTCTCTCTCTCAAAACAAAACAAAACACACAAACAAACCTGAGACAGGAAGATACCAAGTTCAAGGTCAACCTTATCAATATATCGAGGCCCTAACCAACTTTGTGAGAACCTGTCTTAAAATAAAAATGAAAAGGACCGGGGAGGTATAGGTCAATGGTAAATTACCTCTGGGTTCAACCCATAGTACCAAACAAATTTTTTTAAATGAAAATAATCTTAAAATGGAGACGACTTTCCTAGGCTTGACTTACTATCCAGAAGACATGAAGGACATTTGATTAGATAAACCAGTTAAAAATTATATTTAAAGTAAAAACCTCAATTAAGTCACAAAAATAATGAAAGGGAAACATTGTGAACTCAGGTCTCAGATAAAGTGCAAAGTTCCATAATGCATAATGAGCTTTTACTAATCATTAAGAAAAAGACCAGTGTGTTAGTCAGGGCTCTGTCTCTATGGCAAAACACCTGAGAAAAACAACTTAAAGGAGGAAAGATTTATTTTAGCTCAAGGTTTCGGAGGTTTCAGTCTGCAGTTGCTGGGTGGGGGCCCTGTGGCTTTGGGCTTCTGATGAGGCAGAACATCTTGGAGGGGGGCAGCACGGAACAGAGCAGAGCCCCTCACCTCCAGGCAGCGGGGAAGCAGAGGGAGAGACAGGGACTGGTGACCAACCCTTCAAGGGCACATTCCCAGGACAGCCTCCCTCCAACTGGGCCCCACCTCCTAATGTTTTCATTATCTCCCAAACCCCTTCAGCTGGGGAACTTGTCTTTAGGGGCATATTTAAGATATGATAACAGCCAATAATCTATAGATCTCTCTTATAGATTATAGCTGGGCTGAGGAGTCGTTGGCAGGCGTGTGCTCTGGGCCCCGCACCGCTGGTCCTGCTCCCGCTCCCAGGGTGGAGGATTACAGCCTCCTTGGCTTGCTCTTGTGCTGCCTCTCCCTCAGGCTGTCAAGGGAGACCTGCCTGGGCATGATCAGCAATGGGTTCAGGAAGCCTGGAGCTAATTCCCTTCTCTCCTCAGCTGCCCTGGAGGAGAATGGACTCATTCCTAACCCTTGACCCTTTCCCAGTATGCACTGCCAGAGACAGTGACTGAGCTCTCCAGTGGCACATAACTTAGGCTAGAGAAATTAGACACCTGAGGATCATGGGACATCTGTGCCTGTCTCTGTGGCCCATCAGATGTCCCGTGGGAAGAGTGCGCCAGAGCATGACCTTTCCCTGGGAAACGACCATCCGGAATGCAAAGTCTGGGCAGGGATCCTCCTGCGGGGTTTAGGAAGATATTGCTGCACCCCCACCCCTTGTCCTGCCACCATTATGGGGCTAAGGTCAGAGTCCTTTCACAGTCTCCTTTCTGCTCATCTGCATTCTCTTTTCCACAGTGATCTTTTCTTTTTTTTAATATTTATTTTTTTCAGTTGTAGTTGGACACAATACCTTTATTCCATTCATTTATTTTTATGTGGTGCTGAGGATCCAATCCAGGGCCCTGCGCATGCCAGGTGAACGCTCTACCACTGAGCCACAATCCCAGGCCCCATAGAGATCTTTTCAAATGAACAATATGCCCACTCTCTACTCGAACTGTCCCCTCCTGTCCCAGTGGTTTCCAACCTCCTCACTGTGGCCCTCGTGGAAGGGATGTGCCCTCTGGGGTCTCATCTCCCACCTGTCTCCCCTTTGCTCACTCCTGCCTTCCTGGCTGGCTCTCTGCTCTGGGGTTATTTCAGGCCTTTCCTCTATCTACGCAAGGGCCTGGGTGCCTCAGTCCCTCTGTCCAGAACACATCATAAGGCTGCTCCTTGGCATCATTCCTTCTCAATTTTCTGACCACCTTTGTAGAGCTCCCTGCCCAGCTGTTACCCAGCACGTCACCTCTCCACTTCTATCACTCGTCTAGAAGGCCTTCCTGGAGTCCCTACCTGTTCATTGTCTTACCTGCTCCTGCTGGGAGGTCCTCGACACCTATAGTCTTTGTGAATGAACAAAAATGCAGTCGTCCCTCAGTATCTATGGGGATTAGTTCCAGAATTCCCCTTGGATACCAAGATACACAGTTGTGCACAGAACCTGTGCACATCCTCCCCTGTGCTTTAAGTCAGCTCCAGAGTATGTACACCCGAGACAAGTAAATTCCATCAAACAGTTATTTAGGGAATAATAACAGAGCGGGGGAGTATGTTTATACAGATGCAAGATTTTGTGTCCCCCCCCCCCCCCCCACCGAGTACTTTTAACCCACGGTTGATTGAACCCATGGATGGGATTCAACCTATGTAAAGGCCAATGTAAAGATGTAATAGGTCAGTGATTCAGGAGAAACACACAATCCCTGATATTTAAATCAGGAAAATTTCTATGCTTCTTCACATGAGGACATACTATAAACATAGCAGGCCACTGTCTCCAAGAACATTCTTATAGCTAAGTAAACAATGAGTTTCAGGACTGTTTTTCTGTCCCCCATCCCCAGGACTGGAGGTTGAACTCAGGGGTGCTCTACTACAGAGCTGCATCCCCAGTCCTTTTTATTTTGGGGGACAAGATCTTGGTAAGTTGCCCAGGCTAGTCTCAAACTTGTGATCCACCTGCCTCAGCCAATAAGTAGCTGGAATTTCAGACACACACCACTGCACCCAGCCTCATAGGTTTCTAACATGTTTCAATAGAGAGCAATGTGGCTTAACAACATCAATGAGAGAAAAAATTTAAAGTCTGTAAATTTTTACTTGGTGAAAATATTTATGAGGGCTGGGGATATGGCTCAGCGGTAGAGCACTTACCTAGCACGTGTGATGCCCTGGGTTCGATCCTCAGTACCACATAAGAATAAATAAAATATTTATGATCATGAAAATTTATTAAAAGCATCTGGGTTGGGGGAAGTTCTGTCAAAAAGAAACAGTCCAGCTATGTAGCTCTCAACCTAATAAGGTTTCCTACTAAGGCATACTAAAATGGCATGAGGGGATGTTTTGGGGTGATGAAAATGTCCTGTTATCATTGTGTTGGCAGTTACTTGTCAAAACTTATCACTTGAAATAGGTAAATTTATTTTTATGTAAATTACGCCCCTCCCGTGTACTAGGGATTGAACCCAGGGTGCTTTACCACTGAGTCATAGCCCCTGCCCTTCTTGAATTTTTTATGTTGAGACAGCTACTCAAGAGGCTGAGGCAGGAGGATTGGAAGTGTTAGGCCAGCCTCAGCAACTTAGCAAGACCTTGTCTCAAAATAAAATAAAAAGGGCTGGGGATATAGCTTAGTGGTAAAGTGCCTCTGTGTTCAATCCTTGGGACTACAAAACCCTTTTTTTTTTCCTGATAAAAAAACCCATGGTCAGACAGTAAGATAATACTGTACTCCAAGGGATAAGCTACATTTTACTAAATCAGTGCATTCTCATTTCTTTAGATGGTGACTGATCCTGGACCAACTGCCACATGGCCCAATTCTGATCAATGAGATGGAGAGATCTTCTGATTGCAGTGACTAGGAAAGCTCTTATTTTCATAACTAAAATGGGAAGAATCTTCACTGGCTAGCTCTTGTCTCCTTGACTTTCCTAATTAGAAGGTGGACAAGAAGGCTGGAAATGCAGCAGTCACCTGTGATCAGGAGGCAACAAGTCAACATACTACAGATGGTGGTCAACCCAGTGCCTAGGTCCCTAACTATACAGTTACACTAGCTTTAGATGGTCTGTCCCCACCATTTTTTGTTATATGAGAAAAACAAACCTCAAATTGCTTAAACCAGTATAGTAGGATTTTCGTTTCTTGTAGCTTAACATATTCTTGATACGATAAAATATATCAAAAGTATAACAACAAATGAATCAAAGAAAACACCAAAAAATGTCTACTTCTGAGTGCAAAGGGACTAAAAACAATCCAAATGAACATAAAACAACCAAATTAGGAGAGTATTTATTATACAAATGTGAAAACCTATACATTCTTAGCTGATGACATATACTTGATTAAAAAGTCTTTTAATTTGGATATATGCATCATTTCCTTCATTGTGGTATCTCGATTTCTCAGATGTATTAATCCATTCTCCAAAGTAGTTTCAGTAATCAAAACTGTGAAAAGGATACTCATTTCATCATACCTAAGAAAAGAGAAGTTCAACAAAACACATGAACTCAAATACACAAACCCACAGTGCCAGCTTCAACCACAGCCCTGCCACTTCCAACTCAAGGTCAGGGCCTGATAGCTGAAGCAGACAAACCCAACTTTTTTTGTTTCCGAATCATATTCAAAGCAAAATTCCTAGAGTTTGTAATGGATTGTAATTAAGGAATTCTTGAGAAACTAAAACCAGAGACATAAACATTGGCACCTCAACACACATTTGGTGTGATATGGATGAACCTCATAACTCCCACAGCCTTTGGAACTTGGCTGTAATTCAAGAACAATGATTTTAAAGTCTAGTATAATAAACAATGTTATAGTAAAGATCAGGTGTACAGCAAATTATACCAACTACACGCATTCTTTATAACTTATAGCATGCTAATAGAGTTTGTAGTTCAGCAATCACTGAATATATCTACACTGGCCTTTCTGCTCAGCAAGCCACACTATCTCATTAAATGCTTACTTCCTTTGTAGGATTCCATTAAAAACTATTTTATCTATTTAGTTATTTGTTATCTGTTTTAGATACTAGCTTCACAAAAACCAAGACCAGGGAACTTTGTCTTGTTCAGTATCAAAATGCATAAGGCACAGTAGGTATTTAATAATAAATATATGGATAAAAATATGTGGGGACAAAAGCCGCATAAATAATAACAATACTTGTTACATCCGCATGACTCAAAGGTAAGGTTTTAGAACCTGTGAGGACTGGAAAGTTCAATCTCTTCATTTGATATATGATAAAACCATTAGTTGCTGTTTCTAAAAATAGAAAGCTATTTTTTGCAGACATTATCCTGAAGGTAAGTTTTAAGGAGTTCAGAATACAAACTTTCAGATCACTTTATCCAAAAGACATATATTCAACACAAACAGTAAAAAATAAATAAGTAAATAAAAATACACCCAAAAAGAAAGAAGAATGAATCATTTTTATTAATAAAATAGCAGAACTAGCAAGACTAGATAAAGGGAGATCAATTAGGAGATGAATCCAATACTACACAAAAGATACTGGTGACCTTAACTTGGATGACCTTAACTATAAAGACAGAGATGTGAATTTGACATCTATTTAGGAGGCAGGCTGACATCTTTGGTGCATCTGGGTTTTGACCGCAACCTGTCACATGAGGTCAGGTGTGGAAATTTCCACTTGTGAAACGTCAGCACTCAAAAAGTTTCAGGTTTCAGAGCATTTCAGATTCTGAATTTTCAGGTTAAGGGTGATCAACCAGTAACCAGTTTCAGTCTTGAGCAATCTGGTGAGCAGAGGTGCCAATCCCTGAGAAGACTAGTTCTCTCTGCTTGGGTAGAATTCTCTTCCACTTAATCTCAGAATGAGCCAAGGAAAGGCATCATATTCCTTGAGTTCTGATTCAACAAATGCACCTTATGTATGTAATGTCGTCTCTAATGGATAAACTGAGGTACACATACTTCATGACATGAAGCTTTAGAACTGTACACAGCATGCGCTCAAATGTACCTTTTGTTCCCTGCTATAGCAATTAACCCATTTTGTCCCCTCATCCCAGAGGTGAAACTTGAATTGAGTAACAGATATACCACCACATATGGCAACTTTTAAATAACTATTATTTTTTAGAGGTCTACATAGTCTTTTGAGAAAAGTAATAGATGAATGAATATAGTGTTTAAAAAATATAATTTCCAGGAGCTGGAGTTGTAGCTCAGTGGTAGAGTGCTTGTCTCATATGTGTAAGGCAATAGGTTTGATCCTCAGCACCACATAAAAATAAATTCATGAAATAAAGGTATTGTGCCCAACTTAAATTATTAAAAAATATATAATTTACATATACATATGTAAATTCTAGATTATGATTTCCAACCAATTTAGTACACCTGTGTCAATTTTGTTGAAATATTTGCAGAATTGAGAATGTGGGACATAATAGGTTTATTAAAGGGCACATGGCTCTATAAAAGGGACAATAAGGAATAATTTTAAATTACATATACATTTCGAGTTTTATTTCAATTGTCATTAACTAAAGACACATGTAATAACTGAAAAAAACACATTTCTTACGTAAGGAAAATAACTCACTCTTACTTTGAATAAAGCTGTTCCAATGAAGATGGCAAGGTTTCCAAGTATCCAGGCCACACAGAAATTCCACTTTCTAGTAATTCATTATACAGCCCTTGACAAACCTGAAGAAAAATATAAAGACCTCAAATAGAAAGAAGGAAAAACAGTGTCCTATTTTTGTGAAACCACAAATCACCTTCTTCAATCTCTAAGTCCAGGTGAAGTGGTGCACACCTGTAATCCAGCTACTTGGACAAGTTGAGGACAATCTAGACAATTCAGCAAGACACTGACTCAAAATAAAATGAAATAAAAAGAGTAGGGGTGTGTGTGGCTCAGGAGTAGAGCACTTGCCCATCATATACAAGGCCTTGAGTTCAATCCATAGTACTGCAAAAATAAATAAATAATGAGGCATTAATATCCCATATTAATTTTTAAAAAATTTTTATAGATATATTTAGAGTTGATTTGAGGATGCGAGAAGCGTTCATCTTACCTCTAGAGAACTTTCCACCTTTGGATAAGCCTTGTGGGGTGTGGGTAGGGGGATATAAAAAGTCTGGAATCAGAAGATAAAATATCTTCTGAGAGATATTTTTATATCAAATGATTTTTAATCACCATTATCATTCAAAACAAACCCAATTAAACTAAAACTGGTTCTGTCAGATAAAAAACAGGTCCAAAGAGCAATGTTAACTCTCAACTCATGTGAGAGGTGAAAATTGAGCCCTAGGATTATGCTACCATTATCAAAGAGAGAGAAGAGCCAGGAGGATAAAATGTGAGAAAAACTTGTAGCATGGAATTCCAGAAGCCAATCACAGAAATGTCCCGAGAGAATGGACAAAGTCTGACTGCAAATGGAAAAGTAATGACTATTAAATGACACAGTGGACCTTACTTCTTCTCTATGAGCAGGAAAGCAAAGCAAAACAAAGGAAAATTTATAATGGCCAGCATTGGCTTTGTCCCCTGTGCACTTCAGACACAGGGGCTTTGGCCATACCCCACTTCCCCTCCTGTGACTATCAAAAATGCCTCCAGATATGACCAAACGGTGTCCCTGAGAGCAGTTTCTCAAACCCTAGGAACTTGCAAGCTGCAAGGGTGTGCAGCACAAGCCACAGTCCTCTTTGCTGGCTCACTACTGCCACTTTACAGACCTCACCAGAGAGGCCGGGTGGGTCTCAGTCCTGGACAGAAATGATGACAGCTAAAAAAGGAATCTCCAAAAAAAAATGAAAAAAGGAATCTCCGGAAAAAAATGAAAACCAAGCCACTGGTTTTTCTCAATAATATTTAATCATTAGACCAAGACAGGTAAGAAAAACCAAAATCACTCATCTAGAACCTCTGCTTATATCAACAAGCATTAAGTTAAAATGGAAAGAAATAATCCATTAGACATCTGTATACATATTTTAATTGCTAAAATTGTTTGTGGGTTTTTTTTTTGTTTGTTTTTTTTTTTTTGGTGATGCTGGGGATTGAATCCAGGGCGTTGCAGACAAGCTCTCAACCACTGAGCTACATCACAAGCCCTAAAACTATATAAAATCATTAAAATATGAAACTGAGTGGGCATGACTTCAACAGCAAAATCCACTGAATTGTATTCAGCCTCCTTTATACCATAGTTCATCCGTCTGTAATTAACCACAGTATTTATCCACAGTTCAATATTTAATTAAAACATTTCAAAAGTAAGCAAATAAAAATAAAATTTCAAGTGGCAAGCTACCAAGTTCACTTGGAGTAAGAGTCATAATTAAAATCACAGCTTGCAGGTGAACTCACTTGTCTTAGCTCCACCGTAGGGCCTCTTCCCACATCCAAGGCCACCTTTACAGGGACTAAGCAAGGGTGGAGCTTCAGGACCTAAGGCAATTAAAAGTCACAAGCAAAAGGGAGAAAAAGGGCACAATTAACATAAAAAAAAGGAAAAAGTTCCCTAAGTTTAGTTTCCCAAGTCCATCTCTGAAATATCAAAAGCACCTTTCTATGAAGGATTTTCTTCCTTGCAAAGGAGTTCTCGGTGAGCTGGAGAGAATCATAGAGGTAGGCTAGCATGCCTCGGTCCAGATCCCCACTTACAGACAGGACACAAGGTACCACATTTTTCCGTCCATCTCGGCCCTTCACAGAAAAGACCAAAGTTGTCACATTAACAGAACTCTTTATTAAAATTATATATTTCAGAATTATATGATCAGAATACAAAAAACTTAATAATTCAATTCCCAAAGCATCCCGTCTGGACCAGGCCTATGCTAGGCACTGGGCACAAATATAATGGGGACACATTCTGCACAGGGAGTTCAGATTTCACCAGTGGATCCCAGGCAGCCACTCACAGTCAGCTGTGAATCTACAACACAACAGTGCTGGGCTCTGCACCCAGAATGGATGGACTAAGCTGGAGTGGAGCAAGTGCCACCTTTTCTCAGTGCTTCCTAGGTGAATGGTAGCTAGAAAGGGAACACTCTAATAAACATCTCTTAAGAACTTGACTTTTGGGTTAGAGCTGTAATTATGAATATAAAATATAATAAATACATTATATACATCAAGTATTGATAAACTTATTTCTCTCTTTTAAATTGAAGAATCATCTCAAATATGAAAAAAATTCAATTTAAAAAACTTTCAAGTTTTAAAACAGTTCTTTTTTCTTTTCTTCCTATTATCATTGTTATTATTATTTTTTTCCTGCAGTGCTGGGTATTGATCCTAGGTCCTCACATACATGTTAGGTAAGTGCTTTACCACTAATGTACATCCCAAACCCTTTATATATTTTATTTTGAGACAGTCTTGTTGCCCAAGCAGGCCTTGAACTTGCCATTCTCCTTATCTCAGCCTCCTGAGTAGCTGGGTTTATAGGTACATACCACTGCACCTGGCTGTGATTTTTTTTTTTTTTTTTTGAATGCTTAAAAAACAACAACCCTCAACTTCTTTTAATTATCCATGATCAAACAGTCTTCATTAATACACATACATACAGACATTTGAATTACATATGATACTTCAAAGATTAAAAACTTGCCCTCAAAGGGCATTGAGCTTTCTGATATCTAATCTAACTCCATTAAGAGTTGAAGTCTTTCACACATTTATAGAACTGATATTGAGTAAGATAATTCTGAGGCACTGCAAGAGAAAGCCTGCTTGTTATTAAGTATTAAGAATGTTTTGTTTTCTAATATTTTAAAACTGAATATCCATGGATGTCAAGCTATCTAATGGTAATTGGTCTTAGCTAGAATATCTAACATTTGGTTTCTCGTATCTTCTACAATGAATTTCTGTCTTTTTTTTTTAATATTTATTTTTTAGTTATCGGCAGGCACAACATCTTTGTATGTGGTGCTGAGGATCGAACCCGGGCCGCATGCATGCCAGGCGAGCGCGCTACCGCTTGAGCCACATCCCCAGCCCTGAATTTCTGTCTTAACTGTTCAGCCTTCACTGAATTGCTTTACTGTTCTGCTTTTTGCAGTGCTGGGGACTGAACCCAGAGTCTCACGCACACTAGGCAAGTGCTCTACCACTGAGCTACATTCCCAGCTCTCAAAGCTAAACACCAAATGGCAGAAATTCTACTTAATAATTAAAAATGTTTCATTTGTGAAAATTACTCCAATAAAGAATATCACGAGGGGCAAGGGTTGTGGCTCAGTTGATGGAGTGCTTGTCTAGCATGTGTGAGGCACTGGGTTCGATTCTCAGCACCACATATAAGTAAATAAATAAAGGTCAATCAACAACTAAAAAAAAATTATTATTATTATTTTTTAAAAGAATATCATGAGCTGGGTACAGTGGCACACACCAATAATCCCAGCAATTTGGGAGTCTGAGGCAGGAGGATTGAAAATTTGGGGCCAGCCTCAGCAACTCAGTGAGGCCATAAAGCAACTTTGAGAAGTCTTCTCAATATAAAAAAATTAAAAAGACAAGGTATTGTAGCTCAGTGGTTAAGCACCCCTGGGTTCAATCCCCAGACCAAAATAAAGACTATCATGTGACTAACAGCCATGATATAAGATCATCCTTAAATCACTATTCACAAGTTTGATTTGGTCTTTGTAATAATTAGTGAAGTAAGTTTCATTTGAGAGTTGAAATACCCCAAAATGAAGTATGACCTTAGTGGAATTATGGAAAATGTTCGTGAATAAGCTAATTATTTGTTAGGTATCTTATTCAAATTTCAAAATTAGTCAGCTTTCTATTTGTTATACATGAATTATAGGTTGAGCATTCCTAAACTGAAAATCAAAAACTCAAAATTTTTTGAGTACTGACATGGCACCACAAGTAGAAAATTCCACACCTGGCCTCATGTGATGGCTCAAAGTCAAAACCCAGGCACATGAAAATATTACCTAAAATTATCTGCAGTGTCCGTGAATGAGGTGAATGTGAACTTGAAATTAATTTCACCAAGGTATCTTATTTTATATATATGGCAAATATTCCAAAAACTAAAAAAATCCAAATTCAGAACATTTCTAGTCTCAGGCATTGCAGAGAGGGCTACTCAACCCGTTCGTTTTCATCATCCAAGCCCTTTTAAGTTGCAGGCACCTTTTTTCCCTGTCAGACTGTATTAGCCCCAATGGCACATAAAACTCCCACCCGTGCAAGTCAGAAAATCCACACTTGAGCGATACAACACAGCTCCTCCTCGCCAAAGGAGTGAAGTTTTAGAAGGCAGGGTCCCTTCTCTTAAGGGATTATGTCATCTGCTTAAATTTTAGAAAATTCTGTTTTACTTTATGAAGTAAAGGAAGCACTGTTTCTCCCCCTTGCCAGGGCTGAGCTTTTAAAGTTGCTTGGTACATCCAGCCCAGAAGGTCAAGGGCCAAACTTGTGGCCAGCGTGACTGGTAGAGGAGAGAGGAGACTGAGTGAACAGGGCCACACTTTCCTCCTTCCCTGTGCTCTGGTGAGAACACTAGGCGAGAAAGCATACTCAGTATCCACTTTTCCAACTAGCCTCTCTTCCTTCTTCCTTCACATCCATCCAGGGTATGGGGGTGGAAGGATGGTGCATCTGGAGCTGAGCTTTGTCTAAATATGGTAGGGAGTTTGGTTACATAGGCCAAATGAAAAATAAGTAAATACACTGAAAATACTTGGAGCCAGGTTGCTGTCAAAGAAGAGAATTACAAATTAGCACAGACAGAAAACTAGAATAAACTCCATGGCATTGGGGTGGAATCTGAAGAACTAGTATGAACTCCTAGATTTTAAGAGATACAAACAGAGGTTAAGTGTGTAAATACACACATATGCAATCATCCACATTTCCTACTTGTACCCAGGATAGGGCCCCAAGCACTGATTTCTGGTTATATGGAATATACCTCATAGCAAAATCTGTTTTTAAATACATTATTCCTTTAATAGGAAATGGCTGACTTCATAGCTAAATAAAGAAAATATAAAATGAACTTCATATTTTTATGACAATTTGTTATAAAAAGGTGAGAAGGTGCTAATAGAGAGGATGATGGAACATGTCAAAAGGACACTGGAAGGCTGGGGATGTGGCTCAGTGATAGAGAGCTTGCTTCCCATGCATAAGGATTCAATCCCCAGCACAGGGGCGAAAAGTAAAGGACACCGGAAATGTCTAGGACAATTTGGGAATGAAAATCAATACTGACAGTAATAGATTGGACCCTATCATAAAAATAGAAATCTGTGAATCCATACCAATACAAGAAAACTAATAAATGGGGAAAGAAGAAAAGTTCTCCCCTATAGTATATTGCTGACCAATAAATGCAGAAGGAATAATGAAATTGGTATTAAAAAAACATTTGACGATCCTCACAGTGATAGCTTATTTGGGCAAAAATGATGGATGGATGCAGCAAAATTTAGGGACAAAAAACTATCTGCCACCAAGGACATATTAACACATTAACAAATACAAAATGTTTATTAGCATTAGAGAACTCTGGCAGATACCATCTGAACCAAGAGATTAAAGTCAGCATCCTCAGTGATGCACTGATGCCATGTGAGAGAAGGCAGCACTGCTTCTGACATAAACCAGACAAATCCACTCCAAGGTCATTCTACAAAGCAACTAGCCTGCACACCTCAAAAGTGCCAAGGTCATGAAAGATCAAGAAAGATAAAAGAAACTGTTCATCTGAAGCAGACTATAGAACACACATGATCCAGATTAGATCCTGGATCTATAAAGGTCCTCACCAGGCCTACCAGTTGAATCTGAAGGGTTCTGTGGAATGGATAGTAACAATGGATTGCTGCTAATTTCTTGACTTTGATGGCTGCATTGTGGTTATATAGGGGTCACCTGAAAAATACACACTGAAATATTAAAGGGTGATGGGACACCAGGTCTGTAATCATTCTCAAATGGTTCAGAAATTATCACAGAGAATCTGGGTAAAAAAAGCACACAGGAGCTCAAGGAAAAACGTACGTGTAATTTAGACACATTTCCAGGATACTTGCGTAGGAGTTCTTGATCCCCTAGATTCCACAGAGTTTCTATTGGCTCCTTTCCCCAGGGAAAATTGTAGTAAAGTTTGTTTCCTTTACGTCCCTCTTCATCCTGACAATCACTGCTGCTGAAATTAGATGGACTCATGGCAAACTGGAAAAGAAAGTTTGTCTCATTAACTTTTTACCACTAATCCCCTAATTAGTCCTAAGAATTAAAGTTGCCTAAGACTCTATCCAGCAACTGACTGAAACCAGTCAAGTCCCAAGTAAAACTTCTGAAACTTAATTAAGTATGCGTGAGTATACTGCTAAACATACTCGTTTTTAGTCTGAAAGAACAGGTGAGAAAAACTATTGATGCTACTTTTTGTAGCCAATGAATAAGAGGGAATTTAAACATGAACTAAACTGGATAAAGAAAAAAGTGTGGTCACCATTCTTATCCTTCTGTAAAGTGCTTGGTTATTTATGATTTTTCCGTTTAGTTTAGGTTTGGGATTTTTAAAAGTTGGGAAAAGGTAAGACAACAGCAATACAAAACCCTTCAACTTTTCATTATATAAAAAAACTTGATTTTAAATTATAAAAACCATTTTGACTAACATGGAACATTCACAGAGGTAGGAAGCAAATGCTGACGCTGTGAAAGAGGAAAGGGTCGAACTCTCCCCAGAGAAGAATGGCAGGTGAGGGGTTTGAATTCTACCTTGTATGGTTCTCTCAGTACTGGGGATTGAACCCAGGGCATCAAGCATACTAGGAAAGTGCTTTGCCACTGAGCTACCCCCCACTCCCCACAAGCTCTTTTTGAGTCAGTGCCTGCTAAGGTGCCCCGTCTGAACTTGAACTTGCAACGCTTCTGCCTCAGTCTTCTGAGTAACTGGGACTACTAGAGTAAACCACCATGCCTGGCTTGAACTCTACCTTCTTATCAACAACAGTATCTGAGCTCAAAAAGTGTCTTTACCAACGAAAGTCTATAATCTGAACAATGAAAGTCATTACAAAAAATTTTTATTTTTATTTGTTGATTTATTATAGCTATCTCTTACAAATATAATGTAGCTACATCAAATCTAAGTTCATTTGTCACACAGAAGCATTACTTTTGACACATTAAGATGATTTACTTAACTATAAAGTTATAATTGTAGTACCTTTCTCCACCACAGGAGTCGATGACGCAACCAGAAATCAAGCCACTGGCTTGAAGTCCTTGCAGAAGTAAACCATACTAGTGAAGCTTCAGTCCTCTCACCAATTCTTTAGACATCAAAAATATCAGAGTTAGCTCATCAGAAAATTTTATAATTTATCCAAAAGTGGAAATATCTGGTTCTTGACCATTTTTAAATACAAGGCTAGGTGATTTGCCATATTTTATACCTTTTAACACCACTAGGAATCTGCTTTATGTCAGAAACAGGATGAAAACAAACTCCAATCTGAGCGAGGCCATACGGTAGCCTCTTGTTTACCAGATCCAGGCAATTAGCATACTGCTCCAAGGCACCTGTCAAAAAACACACCAGTCATGTATAAATCTACTCCAGTAATCCAAATTTTTTTTTTTTTTTTTTTTTTTTTTTTTTGGTGCTGGTGATTGAACCCAGGGCCTTGTGCATGCAAGACAAGCACTCTACCAACTGAGCTATATCCCCATCCCTCAAATCATTTTTATCTGTAGACAAACTAATAGTGTAATGTTAACACAGCAGTGTAAGTAGCATGGAGCTAATGAAGAGAAATCTTAAATTACCACTTAATTTTTGGTAGTTCCCCCCAAACTGTTAGTTTGAAGATTTTCAAATCTGTAAGAAAATTGAAAGAATAGTAGACACTTGTATATAATGAACACCTGCATACCCTTCACCTAAAATCATCAATAATCAACATTTTCCCAAGTTTTCTTTTTCTTATTCTCACCCAAACACTTCAACATGCAACTCCTATAAAACAAAAACTACTCTCGGCTTACCTTTATTACACCTAAAAATTAACCACAGTATCATTCAGCACATGGTTGATATTTTTTTTAATATTTATTTTAGTTGTAGTTGGACACAATACTTTTATATTATTTATTTATATGTGGTGCCGAGGATCGAACCCAGGGCCTCGCATGTGCTAGGCGCTCTACTGCTGAGCCACAACCTCAGCCCACATGGTTGATATTTTATTCTGTCACCCAAATTATCATTTTTTGCTCTTTTCTTTCTAATTAAGGTCCATGTACTGCATTTTAGGTTTCTTTCTTTTTTTTTTTTTTTGAGAATTTTCTAATATTTATTTTTTTTTAGTTTTCGGCAGACACAACATCTTTGTTTGTATGTGGTGCTGAGGATCGAACCCGGGCCACACGCACTCCAGGCGAGCGCACTACCGCTTGAGCCACATCCCCAGCCCCATAGGTTTCTTCAATCTTTCCACTGAGAAGACTTGAGAAGACTTCCCAACTCAACTTTGCTTTCAATGACATTTTTGTCATTTGCTTTCTAATCCAGACTGTCATTCATTATCTCACATTTGTAATTTGTCTATTGTTTTCTTTTTTTACACATATCTTTAGTTATTTTTATGTGGCTCTGAGGTTCAAACCCAGCACCTCACATGTGCTAGGCGAGCCCTTTACCACTGAGTCCCAGTCCCTATCTACTGTTTTCTTAAGACTGAATTTGAGCTAACTATTTTTAGCAGGAAAGCACACATTATTCCAATACTTACACAACCAAATTTGATTATTTAGTTAAGGTAGTAAGTATCTACTCCCCAATAATATCCTGCTTTCCAATAATATCCCACCTGATATTTTAAAACAAATGCTTTTTCTACCCCTTCTTCTCTACCCTTGGCTTCATTATTATTATTATTATTTTAATTAACACTATGGGCTGTAAGATTTATTTTACGTAGTGCGTTATGATCCATCGTGATCAATGTTTTTTAAATGCTCAATTTGTGCAAAATCAAGCTAGCTTCTGTGTCCCTTTGCTTTCCAGTCCCATTAAGTGTTCCAAACTCACCTAGTACTTTTCCTGCCCAAGACCTGGAATCAGCCACTTCTCCAAGCATTGGTTCATTTTAGAAATTAAGATCTTAGAGCTAAGTGTGCTCATTGCTATGGAATATCATTGCTTCTATGCTCTTTCAATAAAGACAGTTGAGAAATATGTAGTTTTACATGAGTTCATGCTGATATTCCCAGTTCACAATTAACATTACAGTTTATCCTTGCCTTCCCTTTTATTTTTGCCTTTTCTCTTACAGTGAAAATCTTGGTACCAATAGCATTTACCTATTTGTTTTATCCTCTAATATATGTTAAATAATTTCAGAGTTAGAATTATAACATTTCTACTTAGAATTGTAAAAAAAAGTTCTTTGTGCACTCAGATTACATCTCAGTAAATTACAGCACTGCACGTTACCTGATTTGGGGAAACTAAGTTGTAATGAGAGATACTGGTCAAAATTTTGTTAAAATCTGTGTAAAGACAGGACATTACCAAGGCAGAAAGGAATATGAGGGTCCAAGATCTGGAAAGTAGGGAAGAACAGAGAGGTAAACTCAATATTTAGTGACACTCTTCAAATTCCCCAAGTAGCAGAGCATCCTGCTGAATGCTGTTACTGGGAAATACAAAACTTGTTGTTGGTGACCCAACAGGCCTGGTAAATACCCAATTTTCACTGGGGACACCAATAGGACTACACACTAGAGGTGAAGATCTGAAGCCACATCCCTCATCAGCTGAGTCCCTGATGTTGTTAAGAACATATGCATCACAAGGTTTGGGAGACTGAAGCAGGAATATCACAAGAATGAGGCCCTCAGCAACTTGTCTCAAAATAAAAAGGGTTGGGGATGTGGTTCAATGGTTAAGTCCCCCTGGGTTTAATCTCTGGTATCAGAAAAAAAGAAAGAAAAAAAGAAGCTATGCACCCCACTCCCTCTCTGTATTTGCCAGAGCAAAAGTATATCCTCCCAGTAAGAAACCACCACCTGTAACTTCAATTTATCTCTACAACTTTTTATGTATGAATTACCTAGAATATCAGAGTCCAAATGACCAAAAGCTCAGAGAGAAACAGATACTAAAAATAGATACATTAGAGTTATTAGACATGAACATTAAAACATGGTTAATGTGTTGAAGAAAATTGATGACAAGATGGGGAAAAGGTCTAACATAATTAGCCACATATAGGCATAAAAATAGCGCAGGGCAGTATTTGGAGACAGAATGGCTAAGAAACTTTTAAAACTTATAAGTAGAGGGTATCACAACAGTTCAGATATGGGATGGAAGGGCACAAAGGCACTTGGAACAGAAAAAAAAAGGCAAACTGGGAAAGTTTAAGCTAAAAACACTAGACAACTAAGGAACTGGCAGTTAAATCAAGTAAGTTTCCTAACTAAATAGATGCTCAAATGAATGGATGTTTCATTTTCTAATTCTGCACCTGGAAAGACCATGCTTCCATTTAACAGACAGGAAAGAAGATGATCTGTTTCCTGGTCATGGTAAATGAGCAGATAGTGATTCAACATCCCAAAGTAAAGCCATCATGAAATAAAGTGTTATGAATATAAACCATCATACTGATGACCAATTTTTTAAAATATTTATTTTCTAGTTTTAGGTTGACACAATATCTTTATATTTATGTGGTGCTGAGGATCGAACCCAGTGCCTCATGCATACTAGGTGAGCACTCTACCACTGAGTCACAACCTCAGCATCTGACCAGTTTGTTTTTATTTGCTTTATTTCATTAAGAAAATCTTTAAAAGGATACAATATGGGCATAACTATGGATGTTTACGATATTTTAAGTTACTCTATAGTACTAAGATGGCAAGGACAAAATTTCACAAAAATGAGACCCTATGGCAGCAAGTATGTCCTGTAAAGAACCCGAGGTCCTTTTTTCTTTCAGAATTTTGGCATTATGTTGTGTTTGACTTTAAAGGCCAACAATGCCCCACAAATTACTGTGTATTCACTCAACAAATACTTATATAGCTTGATTAGTCTTAAGAGTTGGCAAACTCAAACATTACCTAAAGGGTCAAACCAGTCTGCAGATCAGTTTTCAGTAAGATTAATTTGGGGAGAAAGGATGAATTTTTCCTTTTGCTCAAGCGGGAAAAGAAAAACCTTTTGATTAGTCGATTAGGTAACTGTGGAAATATTTGTAAACATTTTTGTTAACAATGAGCAAATGGTTCAAACACTTGATTGAACTCAGCTCTTAATTATAGGCTATTCAATTGAGCTGTAAAAGTCTATGGGGTTGCTCGGTGAAACTGAGAGCATTACTAGCTTCTTCCATTCAAATTCTTTAAGAAACAGTAATAATTCCATGGACCAATTTGCTCCACGGACCACTTCAATGAGGCGAGACCCAGATGACTTCCTTTGCATGGGGGGAAAAAAAGGACCAGATGCAATCCCCAAACTTAGTGAGATTGCCTTTCTACCCCAAACCTGTTTTTGAAGCATGAAATCGTGAAGAACCATACCGTGAAGAAGATTCTCCCGGAGTTTCCCAGAAGTTTTTAATAAGTTCTCAAGAAATGCTACTAGCTGTTCCTTACTCAGTTCTTTGTCTTGCAAGATTTCTCGTAGAGTTTCTGCCGAAACTAACCTGAAGGCGCCGTCTCCCGGCAGTGAAGGGCCTGGTTCGTGGTGGACGGCGTCCACCGCGAAGACCTGCTCCCTGAACACCACCACCGAGGACCACCATTCTGCGGCCAGGTTCTTCCGCAGCTCTATGCCTAAAGGTCCAAAACCCGGGTGGCACCCGCTCAGAAGAGAATCTCGGCTAAGCTGCTGCTTAGTTCCGCTAAGAAAATGCCTTCTCTGACAAACCTCCACCAGCGCCTCACTCTCTGCAGACTCGGGGGCTTCCGTCTCCTCGCAGCCCCGGGCGAGCTCCGCGTGGGCGTTCGGGTGCCCTCCGAGGGAGCCACTCCTTTCCGCCAAACGCTCGGCTTGTCTCCCTTCTATTCGACCCCCAAACCCAGACAACAGACACCTGCAGACTTTTCGGCAGGCCCTGATGGCTACATTAGAGCGCATCTCCTTCAAGAGTTAAAGAGCACGATACCCCATCACTGTGAAGAGCCCAACAAACTGCCACAAACTGTAGCAATTCTCGAGGACGACGCCGCAGGCGATGGAAACGAGCATGCGCTGGAAGGACCCGCCTCCGGAAGTGAATCACTGAATTGACAGCCACTTCCGGCTTGCCCCGCCCGGTGTTGCTCACGGGCTCTTTACTGTCTACCTACTCAACAGTAGTTTAGTAGCGCCGGCCCCCCGCCCCGGCTCCCCTGCCGGCAATTGCTGGTCATTGGTCCTTTTTCACCCGTATCTCACCTAATTTTCACCAGCGTCCTGCAGTCACTTGAGTCAACTTTAACTTCCATACTTTGAAATCCGGAAATACGACCAAAATTTGTGTTCTCCAAATCACCATTTAAATAAACTACTTAATCTTAGGTGTCTACAAAAATAAAATTTGGCTTCCATTTTTAAAAAGGTTTTAGCCAGACTCAGCGGTGCACGCCTGTACTCCCAGAGGCTCGCGAGTTCAAAGCCAGCCTCAGCAAAAGCGAGGCGCTAAGCAACGTAGTGAGACCCGTGATGTAAGGTCAGCACCGGTGATCAAAAGGAGACAGATTAAAAGCCACAGCTCAGTGGTCGAATGCTCCTGAGTTCAATCCCCAGTACTCCCTCCCCACCAAATTAAAAAAAAAAAAAAAAAAAAAATTAACCATTTATGATGGTTTAGACTCAGGCTTTCAGGGCAAATGCTGCCGGTAGAAAGCTCCTGGAGTGGTCTTGAACTGAGCTCCAGCCATTTTTTTTTTTTTTTTTTTTTTAATACTTTAGTAAAGTCAATGGACTTGGGTGCCAAGATAGGAACCTAGTGCCTCACACATGCTAGGCAAGCGCTCTGCCACTGAGCTATGACCCCCATCCCTCCAGCTGTTTTAAAAAAGCCCTCCCCTGATACAGAACCCCTAACGTACAAGCAGCCTTTTTCAAAAGGGGATGTTTGCCTGGGTTTAGACTCCCAAGATCAGAACCCTCAACCACCTATCTAGCAGACATGTGATGACTTTACAATCACTTTTTGAACAGGAAGAGACTTTAATTGCTTAGTGGGAAAATACAGCCAGAGATAAAAAGTCGCTGATTCCAAAGTTCATTTCCTAATAGCTTCCCTTAGGTGGTTCTGGAAAGTTTTAAGATTAATAGGCCCAGTAGAGAGTAACAAGCTACATTTCACTAGGTTCCAAGGAAGGGGCTGTTTACAAAGGGTAGTCATTTAGCAATTCAATTAGTTATATTTGGTCGTTGCTGGGCCGGGTGGCACGTAATTATAACGCCAGCAACTCAAAAGGCAGGATGTGTTTTTGAGGCCAGCTGGCCAGTCCTTGTCTCCAAAGGGATGAGGATGTAATTTAATGGTCAAATGCTCCCGACTTCAATCCCAAGAAGTGGGGTGGGGACGTTGATCATGGAAAAGTTGTAGGACAGGCTCAAGAAATAATTCCTTACAAAGTGGGTGTTAACAAACAGATGGGGGAGAGAGAAGGTCAACAATTACAGTAATAAATGTTGTTCTACACTAATTCACTAGGGAAGAGGCTTCTTCGCAAATAAATAAAGGAAGAGAATGGGGAGGAAAAAAAAAATCACATTTATTAAAGACAACCACAGGCTGGACACAACACACATGCTAAAAAGTGGACTGTCTTAAAATTTCAAAGATAAATAGGTAAATGTTTTTTTCCACAGTCCCACAATCACTTCCATATGTTTACAAATTAAAAAGGCTCATGTTAAAGACATTAAACAATAAATATGTAATAAGTGCTCCAACCTATCCCAAAAGCTTTTTCTAAGTTAAAAATCACAAGACTAACCCATGCCACTGAAAACTATTCAGGCAGGGTACTAGAGGCTGAATTCAGTTTTCAATGTTTATTAGTTCCAGAAATACCACTCCCTATCCCAGCCCCCACCCTAAGCATATTCTCATTTTACATTTTAGAGGTAAGGCATTAACATCAAAGCCTCAACTTAATCCTCAGAATTTAAATGAAGACTCCTTTAGACTTTCCACATCCTAAGGTAAACATATAACAGACCTTATAGGGAAGTAGTCATTGGTAAAATTAGAAAGGTGGGTGAACCAAAGTTAACTCTAATACTATCCCCTGGATTTTTTTTCTTTTAAAGCAATAAACTCATGTAGAATCTAACATGAAGACCTGACCTGTATAATTCACTGTGCTTTTGGTTATGTTGCCTCAGATTAAACATTTTGATGAGGTTTTCCCCGTTAAGAGTATGAATAGACCTTACAGTTTGAAGACCTCTAGAACTCCCTGAATTATGAGGACATTCATGACTCTCAGTATGACCAAGAGACCTGAAAAGTCTTTAAAGACTAGAATCTACAAGTAATCTGCACTAAGGACATTATGCATATTCAATCAGTAAAGACTCAGCTCTCAGGCTTAAATGTTTGTTGTTCACAATACAGTCAAGAGCATGAATTTTTTTCTTTTTTTGTGGTACTGGGGATTGAACCCAGGGCCTTTTGCATGTGAGGAAAGCACTCTACCAACTGAGCTGAGCTATATACCCAGCTGCTGATACAATCTTCTTGAAAAAGCAAGTTATTTGAAGCTCTTTATAGATTTTGCAAAAGAACAGTCATACATGTTTGTTCCAATTCCATACAGGTGATTCTATTATCTTACTACTGTTTTTTCATCCTAACAAATAAGGAAAACAGGCTATTAAAAATGACTCCCTGATGTTGGAAGCTTACTGACAAAGCTTTTATACAATTTAGTCTAAAAATCATAAATTTACCTTAATCATCCCATTTTAAAGGGGCCTCTTGATTCCCATTTCCCAATGGAAAAATCAGTCACTTTAATTTTTTTTTTTTTTAAAAAGCAAAACCAAAAACCCATACCATCTAAGCCAAGTTTTACATGACAATGTGTAAAATAAAGTACAATTTCCACTTAATTCAGTCTTCAAATATCTTTTATTGGAAGGCCATGCATCGCCTTCATTTATTGTATTTCAAATCACTGTACAGTTACTTTTGTGAAAACACTGCCTGCATTTTCTAGTACAAAAAAAACCTAAAAATTGTTTCAGGAATGTAGAGAAATATCCAACTTAAATAGCGAAAAAGTGCACCATAATTACTGCTGCACTGCAGTCATTTCTGCATTTCCCATGTTTCTTAAATAACTATTGTCTGATAACACACAATATAAAGAGCAATTATGAAAAACAGACATTTACATATACTTCTAAAGTCTTATTGAGAATATCCTGTTGGCATTGGATAGCCAATCATAGGTGCAGCTGCAGTAGCAGGATATGCATATGCCTGTTGGTTCATACCATTGTGCATATTTGGAACATTACTTCCATATTGCTGAGTGCTATCATAACCATTCTGGTAAGTCCCTGTTGGATTACCAGTCCTAAAACTGGTCTGTATACCAGCAGACACAAAATTACTTCCAAAGCTCCCATTGGTATAATTTGCAGCACTGTAAACACCATTCTGAGTTTTTGCCCCAAAATCTCTCTTAAGCAGACTAGAGTAACCTCTGTCATAATTTTCCCTGTCTCTAAAGGTATTAAATCCACCCCTTTTGCCCGCAGAGTATCTGTCCCGACGGTCATCCTTCATGCCTCCTCTACCCCTGGAACGACCTGTTAAGAAAATAATTGCAAATTGATCAATTAGGTCTATGGCACAAATTATTGCGAACAAAGAAAGAATTGGGTAGCTCTATTCATGCTAGGTTTGAAGTGGGTTTTACAGTTTCACAACAGAAATTTCAAAATTTTACTCACCCTCCAGGTTCCATTTAAGTGGATTTGTAGATAGCAATGTGATCCCAAAAGTACCCATATATCTTATTGAAGTAGCCTTACCTGAACCTCTGTCTTCGACCAACTGAAGCAACTTGGGATTAATTGCTTGATTAGCTTCACGAAGCACAGAGATAAGGTCGCTCACTTGCTTTATGTTATTAGGTGTAAAGAAAGTGTATGCTGTGCCTGTTTTGGTACTGCGAGCAGTTCTTCCAATTCGATGAATATAATCCTCTGAGGAGTTAGGGTAGTCATAATTGATGACAAATTTCACATCTTCCACATCTGTAAGGTGTTGCAGTGTGGCAAAATAGCAATGTACGGAGTTTTGCACACCACAACAGCCAGACCAAAAATAAAAAGTTAGACAATTGTATTCCCAAGAAGGTACGGGCTGCAAAAAATACAGTTAAAATGGTTATCCATTCTCTGTAGGAATACCATTGAGGTTGAAAAAAAAAAAAAAGAAAAAAAAAAAAAAAGCACATGGCATCTGTACAGGTCATTGCCCACCCAGTGATAGCACCTGTCGAAAGGAATATGTATTCTCCCTAGCACATTCCCAAATCGGCAAGTCCCCTTACAGATCATCAAGTGACATCTGAATGCTTCTGCGCAGTAGGGCCACTTATAGTTTCACAGCAACCTCTTCATGTGCTCATTTTGAGGACCTTTGAACAAAAACGTACAAGGTCCTTTGCATTACACACTCATCAGAAGTTCAAAATTCGGGCCACACTGCTTGTCTTGCCAAGACCTTACAACCGCAGCTGCAAGAAAAACATACCTGTCCCCCAAAAGTTGTTTTTATGCACTGTGTCTCGTCTAGGCAAGCGCTTCCAAGAAGCCAGGATTCACTTGAGAATGTGTCTCTCTCTGGCAGGTCTCGACATGACGACTACTGTGTAGGTGAGGGAGGAACTTTCAAAGCACTGCTTTCTTTTCCCACTGACTAAGTGTGAGAAGTTGCTCCTGCTCTAGGTCTCATGTGCCAGTACTCACCAATTTGTAAAAGGCTTAGTACCTTTTAAAGCTGCTCTCTCCATTTCAAACTTGAACAAAAATTTCATTGAACATTGAAGTTTGGAAATATTTCTTCGACATTTCAGCAAACTCACTGAAACTCAAAGACCCACAGATCACAGTAAACATTTGGAAACAATGCTGTACCATGGCAATCATGCAAAGCATGGGACAGAAGAAATACCACGGCAGTGAACTGTGAGGATAACTTCCATTTTTTTCCCCCGGAGAGAACAGTTTATGGGGCAGAGATGGTATGTTCTGCCCTTTGAAGATTACTGGCACACTTTCAGCTTTTCACCTCTCTAATCGACTGGAAGCAGCCAGCCGATCACTAGTCCTCCATCCCCCTCGAGTCCTCCGATTGTCATGCCTAGGCCTTGCCACAAAGACTGCACCTTTATGTGAAAAAAACTTGGAAAAAATGCAGAGGTTAAAGAAAGCAATAAACTTTCTTTAAAAAAACTACATGGAGATCTTCTGGGAAACCAAGCCATGAATGCGAGTTTGTACTAACCTAGCCCTCTGGAGGCCACATCTGTAGCAATCAGAATAGGAGCTTTTCCGTGTTTGAATTCTACAAAGGAAGGCATATATATAAAACCATTAATCTGAGCAAAAAAATCCAAATTAATAAGAAATTTTCTATATTTTAAATACTTACCATTTAGAACCCAGTCACGTTCCTGTTGACTCTTGTCACCATGGATACCCATGGCAGGCCACCTAGATTAAAAAGCTACATTAGCAGACTAACATTTAAAACCTGAGGCAGATTCTAGCATTTCAGGTAGCAGACCTCTTTCATTTCACCAGAAATAAGACAATTTTTCTTATCATATGATCCCCATAAATGAAACCCAAGATTCATCACTTGCATTTTCCTAACATTATTTCAACTGAGGAAGCCCACTTACCCATCTCTCCTCATTTTTCTAGTAAGCTCATCACATCTTCTTTTGGTTTCAACAAAAACAATGGTTTTATTCTCCTTCTCACTCATGATCTCTTCCATCAGGCGAATAAGTCTGGAGATAAACGAAAAATCATGCATTTTAAAAGCAGATCAATGGTGATAGGATTGGCAGAATAATTTTAAATAAATACATTCATATTATCAAGTTAAAGTCACTTTTTACAAAAACCAAATTTTTTTTTAAGTTATAAGTGGACAAAGTATCTTTTTCTTATTTTTATGTGGTGCTGGGGACAAACCTAGACATGCATGTACCTCTGAACTACAACTCAGCCCCTTAAAGTCATTTTTAAGAGGACCCATGACACAATGATTCCTTCACTGCGTAAGATTTTTATAAGAATCAAAAATAAAATACTAACTTTTCATCCTTTTCTACGTCGTGACATACATCCACAATCTGAAGAATGTTATGGTTTGCACTTAGTTCTAGTGCACCAATGTTTATATGAATATAGTCTTTCAGGAAATCTTCAGCAAGTTGCCTTACTTCTTTAGGCCAAGTCGCACTCCACATTAGGGTTTGCCTATCAGGCTGAAAAATGGGGGAGAGGAGATGAAATTGTACTCTAAAAAACTCAGAATTGAGTCTGAAAGGCAACATATACAAGGGTGCTTACTCTTATCTGATCCACAATCTTCCTTATTTGGGGTTCAAAGCCCATATCAAGCATCCTATCTGCTTCATCAAGGACAAGGTAGGTTGTTCTTCTCAGATTGGTTTTCCCACATTCTAAAAAGTCAATCAGTCTTCCAGGTGTTGCAATACAGATTTCCACACCTTCAATTAAATGGATAAATATAACTAATACCTAGAACTTATGTCACTGCTAAGGATGAGGAAAACCTTTTAAATTGCATACCTCTCTCCAAATCACGGATCTGTGGTCCCTTGGGAGCACCACCATAGATGCAAGTAGACTTCAATCGACAAGCTCTGCAGTATTCAGCAGCTACTTGCTGCACCTGCTGGGCCAGTTCCCGAGTTGGTGCCAGCACCAAACACTAAGGAAAAGAAATAAGTTTTTAAGCAGGCTTCGACACTAGGTCTGTCTGTGAAGTTTTTTCTCTGGGTGGGAGAGGGGTACTAGGAATTGAACCAGGTGGACACTTGCTTTAAAATGCTAAATTTGTACTGGCAGATTATTTATGCTTTATAATACTTAAGGTAGCTCAAGCTAAATTGGACGAAAATACTAACACCTCTACATATAAAAGCACAACAAATTAGGAAATTGTTTGCTACACAGCCTACCCATCTCCACAATATCCTGCTGGCCAAATATCTAAAAAATATACTCACAATAGGCCCATCACCTCTCTCTAGGAATGGCTGATGATTGATGTGGACGATGGCAGGCAACAAATACTATTGGAAAAGAAGGACCATGAAAGAACACATCAGAATGCTATTTTTCCTTTACCTCCATCTTCCTTGGTATTTACCATCCAGTTAACCCAAAAGTTACAATGTGACTAAACTCTAACTTACAGACAATGTCTTTCCAGATCCAGTCTGTGCTACTCCAACCATATCCAATCCACTTAGGGCAACTGGCCATCCCTGAGCTTGAATTGCAGTGGGTTCCGTGAAGTTTTGCCTTGCAATCACGTCCATGACGTTTGCTGTCATCAATAAAATAATTTCAGTAAAAAATTTTAATACCAAGAAAAAGGATGGAACATGAAAGGGGATGGAAACTGAGAACTAGCACTTACCAGGGAAGTTTGCTTCATAGAAATTCAGTACTGGCTTTGGACAGTTGTGACCTCTAACTGTAATTTCCTTGCTTCTTCGGTATGTCTCTACTTCTTGCTACAAAACAAATTAGGGCAGATTAGTTAGACTCTAACTAGATCACCACCAACAAAAAAATCTTATAACGGACCCAAGTGAACTTTAACTACATTCACATACAAAAATATTAAACCACCTGTCCTATTACACCCCACCTATTTTACATGGAAAATTCAAAGCCACCTGTTTGCAAGTCATACCTCTTCCCCAAGTCAAAGAATTAACTCTCCCAAAACTGGAGCTATTTTCAAGATACCTATCAAATTCTGACTTACTAGAAACCATAAGAAATTACTCACTGCTGTGCGTCTAGCCAAATCAGGGTGTTCCTGATAAAAATTCTTCTCAAATTTGGGCAACTCATCAAGGTTCCACTTCTTTTTAACTAGTTTCTCCCCAGGATTTCCAAACTTCTTTCCAGATAGGGGCCCTGCCCTACTCCCTCCAAATCGAGGTGCACCAAACCTGAAATTAGGGAAAAAAGTTACTTACATTTCCAAAATCCACAGATTCGAATACACATTCACTTATTATCCCTTGACATTGGCTAATGTATCCTTATGCAGATATACAACCTGAGTCCTTCCTTAAAGATAGGCCCATCACTTATCCTTAGAAACAGTCATTCTCTTGACAGCCACAATTGGCGTCGCATGTCTCACTTCCCCTGGTCCCAGTACACACTATTGGGGCCAAACAGCCTAGGATTCATAGGTGGGAAACTGGCTGCCCAAAAGGCATAAGTTCAGATTACAAGCGTAAACAACAGCTTGCATCTACTATTAGTCTTTCCCGCGAGTTTAAGAATTACGTAGGAGAAAGACAAGAAGGAAGCAGCTTAACAACGATGTTGTTTTTGCGGCTGTTTTCAAGCAAAGCAGCTTTGGTGTTGATAGATAACGGGACAGCCCTAGTAGTGAAAGCAGCCAAACGAGGAGGGTGTTCTCGGGTACAATCACGCAGGAGAACTGAAGTGGGGGAACCCCGCGGAAGAGCTCCCGACCAAGGTAGCAAAATTATATAACGCGAGGAAAAAGAGAAGGAGGAGCCGGCGACTACCGGAGGAGGAGTCCCGGCCCGGGCGGAGCCGGCCGGGCGGCGTTCCCGCTGGGGCGGCGCTTCCCCCTTTGTCTCGCATTTCTCTCTGCGCCACATTTTCTCGACGCTGCCATTTTGAGCTCCTCCGCCGGGCGGGGTAACAAAGGCGCCGCCGCCATGTCCAAGGCCGGCATTTTGTGTTCGCGGCTCGGACACGAGGCCGATTCCCCCGCGCCGGACACCCTCCCGCGCACCGATGGCCTCGCAAGCGGCCCCCCAACGCCCACACATTACCCGGCGCCCCCAAAACCCCTCCCGAAAGGCTGCACCTATCGGCGGCGCCGTGGCCTCGAAGCGTCGCGCTTTCCTCCCCACGCAGAACGAATGTCCAGATTCCCCCCACAGTTGCTAAATCCGAGGCCCCGGGGGCTCCCTGCCCACCCCCCAGCAAAAAGCCATCTTGAGGACAATTAACTGGCAAATCTCTTCCAACGGCTTTTACCTGAATATCAAAATGGCGCAAGCCTTCCATTGAGGCCCTAGATGGGCCGAAAGGGCCGAGTCCTCCGCGCGCCGCCCCCCTCACCCGCCCTCCCATCCCCCACCCACCCGGCCTGACAGGTTAGTTCCCACACTCACCCTCGATCCCGGCCGCGGTCTCGGTCACTCGAATAACCTGACATGGCGTCAATGGTTGCGGTTGGCGGGGAACGAAATGAAGAGAATCGGGAGCGACGAGTCGCTGTTAGTGGCTTCGGCTACGACGAAGCCTTGAGGGGGCGGCAGCGGCGGAGGAACCGCGATGACAACAACTGGAGCTAAACGACCAGAGACCGGTGGAAATGAATGAGGTGCCGGCCGAATCCCGGCAGCCGGTTTTATAGTCTGGACCGCCTCCTCCACCGCAAAGAATGCTGGGAGCCGCTCTATGACCTAATCACCCCGCCCCCCGCGCAAAGGCCGCAACGCCCGCCGGCGTTCCGGAATCCGCCATGTTCTCACCCCTCCCCCCGCGGTCGCTCCCTCACAGTTGCCCGGTTTTCGCCCCTTTCACGTCTGAGCCCATCTATCATTGGGTTGCCTCATCTTGCAGTCTCTTAACTTCACCTTTTTCTTGCCTTTCCACACCTCAAGCGAGCTAGTCTGCCCTTTTTTAAGCCTAGCCAGGCTATAAAAAGGCCAGCACAATCCAACCCACTCGCCCCACTTGGTGATGTTTACGTCTCCGCAAGAGCCCCCACGCCCATAACCAAATTGAGGTGAGAAGGCGGAGCCTGATATTGTCACGTGACTGCCCCATGGGGTGAGCGGACCGCACTACTTCCTCGGTTGGCGGAGGAACACAAACTAACTGAGCTCACCGGAAGTGCAGTTCTATTGCCCCCGGGAGACGGGCCAGGGCTGCTGGATGACCTGGCCTGCCCACCCCGGCTCCCTGAGAACACTTTCGCGGGATCTTGCCCGCGGGGAATGGTTTCTTAGAGCCCGCAAACTGCTGCCTAGTCGCGTGCTGCGAAAGGAAGTGTTCCTGTAATGACCAATCAGCGGCGAGGAGCCGTTTTAACGTCCCTCCCTTCTTCACCCCTCCTTCCCCGCAATGTGGTCCGTTCCCTCTTCTGTTCGCTCCGGGTCTGCGCAGTGTGGCCCTAACGGGACGCCGTCACCCGCGAGCCCGCCTTGGAGTCCGGCGGCGACCCGTCTCCGCGACATGTCTGGCTCAGAGGCTGGTGAGTCTCGGCCTGGATCCCTGGTGTGTGGACTTAAGCTGTCCAACTTTCTGGCGGTCCAATACTGGGTCTGGGCTGCCCCTGAAGCTCGTGACCGTATGGCACAAGGTCGCAGTCGCGGGTTCTCCGGATAAGGGTCTCAGCCTTACTACTTCTGTGCTTCAAGGCAGTCGGACAGCGACGTGGGCTGTGAAAGAGGGGTCTTGTGGTGAGGCTGGTAGGACATCCGCATCCTGGCTGCTATACAGCAGTCAGAAAGATCTTCTCGGACTTGTATTTCTCTGGAATGTCCAGCCACTGTCAGTGTGTTCTCCGCTCTTGCATTGTGGGCGCTGAGGCCGAACCTACATTTATATTGGTCTTGAAAGACGTGATATTTTTTAAGATATGTCGATGCCTTTGCCAAAGCAAAATAGCGGGATTTTTTGTTGTTGTTTTGGTGCCCTCTGGAGTTAAGGGTTTGTTTGGCATCGCTTTTGAAAAGCGAATTGATTTGGTTGTCTAGGACGCTTCGTCCTTTTCTCCAGTACCAAATGGTTGTCATGGTTTGGTCAGCTGTGAGAAATGGGCATGAGGAGGGAAATTGGTGGATGGAAGATACACAGACTTATTTGCTTCCAAAACGTGCGTCCATTACTTACCGGAGATGCATCTAATGCTAAAGTACTTTCCCTTTAATCACCAATAATTTCAGTGAACAAATGTTTCAAGCTTTCTACATTATCTTTAGTCGAGAAATCTTTAACCTTGATAATCCCAACACTGGGGGAGGGCTGGATGTGGTATAGCCCACAAAGAACTTCAACAGTATTTTTAAGATGCTAGTTCTGAGTTTAGGGATTTTTTAAAAATGTATTTCATGTATTTTCTTTAATGTATATCAAATGTAATAAAACCTAACAGATGCATTAGTATTATCATTATTCCAGTTCTTAACAGCCTAAATTAATCACCACCCTTTTGGGCACCGGAGAGACCTTGACTTGCACAAGATAATTGGGTAAAAACATAACTAATACTATTGGGAATTTTAAACATCCTCCATCAATTAGTTTCTAGTAACTTGAGATTGTCATTTGCAAACTTTTTAAAATAACATGATAATCCGTTTACTTATACCTTTTAAGTAAAAACACCTATTTAAGGCTTTTATAAGATAAAAACTAATAGTAAATAAGTGAAGATTTGGGGTTGCAACAATAAAAATTGAAATTATAAACTCTGGAAATCATCCCAATACATCTTTTCAAAAATCTTAACTAGGAGGGTCTTTGAAATTTTTTAACAAATTTCTTATTTTGTAGAGTTTAATATCTGTTTTGTGGAGATTGTTGATATTTTGTGCTTGACTTTTCCTAGTGCTAGTAAAGACTTATTTTCTCCTTTTTCCCCAACAGAGTGGGTAACCATTGCCAATAACCTTCTTTTTAAATGTCACATACATCTGAGGATACACACACTTGAAGATTGTGATTCTAATGTTTTTATTGCTCTTTATCAATCCATTTTGGGAGAAAAAGTACCCGGTAAGTTCACTGAAAAAATGGTACTAATTGTGTCTGTATTTGGGGCCAGAAGTTTCTAGTTCTTTTAGTTAAATCCCTTGATATTTATAAAATTTTATTTTCTCTGTCTGCATCTTATTTCTATCCAAATGTAGTATTTTTATGCTAATGAATATTTTAGGGGACCCTCTCATAATAATAGCCTTGATCAAATCAGTTCGAAGGCCAGCCCCATTTAAACTAATCATATTAATGCCTTGTAAAAGTCACACTGATTCTGTAAATAAATCTTCAAAGTTTTAAAAATTGAGCAGAACTTGGAAATTTGTTGGATTCTGCTACTTAACCAGTATTACAAATAAGAATTGATATTTATTTTGACCCTAATTCGCTAAGAAGATAGTAAATTTATATTTTAAGTTGTGATTTGCACATTTTGCTGTGACCTTGGTTAAATAGCTCAGAATTCTTATCCATAGATTCCTTTACTGCTTTCATTTCTTTGTCAAGTCTCTGCTTATGTTTGCCTTCCTTATCAACTATTCACATCCCTTTGAATTTGGAGATACTTCATTTTAAGAAATGATCCCAGAGTTTCCCTGTTCATCTGCATATTCTTTTACATGGTACTTATGTAGAACATGTTTATATGTTGGGTATAGTATCAAACAATTAAATAATATTGAAAAATAAATATTCAACTAAAAAGATACTACTTTGTAGAATTCAGGCTTTATGATTTTATCTGTACTACCATCTGTCCAGCTAATGTACAGCTTAGTTTTGTTGCATTTGGGTTTACTCAAAAGCCTAGTCAAAGACAAATAGATAAAAACTTGGATCCTCATAGATGCAAAATAATGTGACTTTTGCTCCACAGACCTCATAGCTATTCCCAAGAGTCAAGAGGATGATGCCCACAATGTACAAGCAGTGATTGATTCATTGGCCTTGGATTATCTGCAAGTTAGCTTGTCTCACATAACAGGTTAGTATATTTAATTAGATAATTATGCATCTTAGTAAAATAACATTAGGTAGAACCTTAGATATTGTTTAATTAACCAAATGAGGGACCTTATAGAACCGACAAACTAAGACTGAACCAAGACAACTGATATACTTAGGGCAATCATACATTAAATCTTTTCAGGAGAATTGAACACTGAGTTTGTGATGGATCTGGATTTGAAATGTATTTCATGTATATTTTTTGTTTTGTTATATTAAAGCATACCCATGCTGCATGTTTTTAGTAGCTAAAAGTTAGAAACACTTAAATGCCAATTAATAGGGACTGTTTAGATAAATAATAATAGCTCTGGAAAGTGAACTGCGCAATAGGTTTAAAAGATGATTGATAATGCTCTTTGCACACAAAGTATTCCATTTTAGAGAAGCAATCTCCAGTGTATGTTGTGAGAAAAACACAGTGTAGTTATATTGTATAGAGTATGCTACAGTTTGTTAAAACGGGTGGGGAAAATATATATGCAGATATATCCTGTTGATTGCAGTCAGAAAGACTCTTGAAAAAAAGATTTAAAAAACTTTAATAATGATTGCTTCCAACAAGGGGAACTTCAGGGTTACAAGAAAGGGAACCCAGATTTTCACAATATATCTCATATTTTTTGAATTTCGAATCATATTATATATTCAAAAGCTTTTAAAAATATAAGCTGCTTTTTAAAGACTTTTTCTAAAATAAAATGAAGGATACTTTGCTGTGTTCCAAAAATAAGCATACCAAATATATTTATAAATCCTTATGTTTGTTAAAAGTAGTGAATAAGAATTATTCCAGTAAATTATTTCAAGCTAAGGAACAGAAAGAATCTTAGAGACTTGAAGCTATATTTCAGTCCAAAAAGAAGGCGTATACTATTGATGTACTTTTTAACATTGGTTAAAGAAGATAAATGGTAATAAGGGTAGGTAATTGACATTTCTCAACTTAATATTGACAAGAACAAATTTTTGCAGAGATACAGTCATTAGTATTTAAGTTCAATTCTAGGGGAGTAAATGGGATAAATCAATTTGGAGATAAATTATTTTAAGAAATGATCCCAGAATTTCCCTGTTCCTTTGCAGTTTGAAATTACTAAATCACCTGAATATGTTGGACATTTTCTGATATTTGTACTTTTGAAATGTACTATAGCAAGATTGTAAACATACATATGTTTATAGAACTTTTTATTGTGAAGTTGCCTCTCACAAACTGCACTCACCCATGAGTTATTGCAAACTGCTTACCTCCTCCAGTAGATTGCAGAGCAGCTTTTGACTCCTTGTGTTGTGTGCAAAGTAGTTTCTCTTCCACCACAAAGCAATGCATTCTGGCCAACAGTCTTAATTGCTGGGTTGGCAGAGTATGCTCCCTATCCTGGAAACTGAGAAGTCTTGAGTATGCCCATGGGTATGCATATGTATTTTAAGCCAGAAAAACACAGGGCTTAAAAACAGGATTTCACACTCATTATTTCAAACAGAATAAAGTATTCCAACTCTGGTATAGTTTTGTTTTGTATCATAAGTTAAGAGTGGCCAGCTTTTCTCACATGTCAAACTTCTACTCTGCCTCTCCCATTCTGGTTTGAATTCTTGAGAATGCTAGGCATGATATCCCAAAGGGATCACCAGAGCATCACAACGGCCAAATTCCATCCATACCTGATGTTGACTGGAGTCCATTTTAAGTGACATTAAACATGTCAAGTATCCACGCTTTGCCAATCCATTTTTATTCAATATTTCAACTTAGCATTTGTTAATAATCTATTAGGGGCCAAGTACTGTGCTAGGAATTGTTTCAAGATTGACTTCTGGATATTATATGAATGTGGTAGGAGATGAGACTAAAGAGTTGAGGATGAGGCGAGATTAAAAAGGGATTTAGCCAAGCATGGTGATTGTAACTCAGGAGTCTGAGTCAAGAGGAAGGGGGAATCTAAAGTTTGAGGCCAGCTTCAGCAAATTAGCAAGACCCTGTTTCAAAAATTAAAAAAAAAAAAAAAAAGTACTAGGGGCTGGGGATATAACTCAGTAGATAGAGTGCCTGCCTTTCAAACACAATGCACTGGGTTCAATCCCCAGCACCACAAAAATAAATAAATAAAAAATAAAAGTACTGGGAATGTAGCACAGTGGTAAAGCACTCCCGGTTTAAAGCCTCAGTACCCCAAAAAAGGGGAGAGGATTTTTAGATTTAGATTTAGAAAGGGAGCCTGGATGAGATTTTGGGTGTTTTTTCTTTTTTTGCAGTGCTGGGGATCAAACCTCATGGATGCAGTTTTAATCAGAAATATGGTTTGATCTGTACAATATGAATAGAAGTAAACAGGGGAAAACAACCATGAATTCCTAATGAAAAAGTATTGATTTTTTGTTTATTTGTTTTGGTATTATTCTACTGCAATTACCTTTAGAACAAACCAACCCAAATAAATAGGATCCCACAATCTGAAAGTATTTTATTCTGTCATTTTTTTCCCACCAGCCTAATAAAGTTCTGCTTTGCTGCTTTATGTTATGGTATGACTCTTATTAGAAGTTTGGTTTTTTTTTGGGGGGGGGGGTACCAGGGATTGAACCCAGGGGCAATTAACCACTGAGCCACATCCCCAACCCCTTTTTATATATTTTATTTAGAGACAGGATCTTGTTGAGTTGCTTAGGACCTTGCTAAGTTGCTGAGGATGGCTTTGGACTTGTGATCCTCCTGCCTCAGCCTCTTGGATGGCTGGGATTACAAGCATGCATCACTGTACCTGGCAGAAAATGTTTTCTTAAATCCAGTTATTTTGCTTCTTGAAAAAAAAGAAGAAATATGCCATTGAATTATTAAACATTATATCCAAGCCTATTGTTTTTATTTATTTATTTTTTGGATATAATTAAATAGTACAAAATCAATGTTTTTAATATTTATAATTTTATTTCTTCTGAGTTTATAATCCATATATTCTTTCACAATGTTATATCCATTTCAAGATTATGAGACTTTCAAGGCAGGTATGGTTCTCCATCCCAGTGCTGGGAGGCTGAGGCAGAAGGATAGCAAGATTGAGGACAGCCTGGATAATTTAGCAAGAACCTAAAAAAATCAGAAGGGAGAGGCTGGGATTGTAGCTTAATGGTATAGCGCTTGCCTTGCATGTGTGAAGCACTGGGTTTGATCCTCAGCACCAAATAAAAATAAAGTATCATGTCCATCTACAAAGGGCTGGGGATGTAGCTCAGTGTAAAGTGCCCTTGGGCTCAATTCCTAGTACCAAAATAAAAACCTAAAACCAATTATGAGGCTCTCAATTGTTTTATTAACATTTTTAATAGCTTTATGTTCTGTGTTCAGGAGAAAATATTGTGAAAGGAGACAAAGAATCTATCAGGAATCTCCTAGAAATATTTGATGGATTGCTGGAGTATCTTACAGAACACATCAGTGAAACATCTCATGAGAAAAGTAAGTTTAAGAATAGAGGGGCTGGGCTGAGGCTATAGCTCAGTGGTAGAGTGCTTTCCTTGAATGTGTAGGGCACTGGATTCATCCTCAGCACCACATAAAAATAAATAAATAAAAATACTGTATCCATGTAAACTAAAAAAAAAATATTAAAAAAAAAAAAAAAAGAATGAAGAGGCTGGGGTCAGAGCTCGGTGGTAGAGTGCATACTTAGTGTGGATGAGGCCTTGGGTTTGAACCCCAGCAAAAGAAATCCCAAGAAGGATTACATACCCTTTTGCCTTTTATCTCTTTGGTTATTTTTCTTAGGAAGCAGAATCACCAATACAATATGCTTGATAAATTTAATTGTATATTTCTAATTGTTTCTGTTTCAGGTGATTGGAAACTGTATCATCAAATCCTTTGTTAATTTGGATTGTTACTTATAAATAACTTTAAAGCTAATCTAAAATGGGAACCTAAATTTCTGCCTGAATTATTTATTGTTCTATTAGTGCATAAAATTTCTTATTCCAAAATTTCCTACGTCAGAATCACCATTTTATATTACAAATTTGGATATTACTAAGACATTAGCAGGAAGAACTAGGGCATTTCTACCAACACTGTTATTTCATGATGGCCAGCTTTTTTTTTCTTCTCCTTCCTTTTTTCTTTGCTTTTTTTGAGACAGATTCTTGCTAAGTTGCCAGGCTGGCTTCTAATTTGTGATCCTCCTGCCTCAGCCTCCTGAGTAGCTGGGATTACAGTCATGCATCACTGCACCTGACTACCAGCCTGAATATACTTTTTTTTTCTTTTTGGTACCAAGGATAGAACCCAGGACCACTACACATCCTCAGCTCTTTTTTTTTTTTTTTCCCCTCTGAGTCTGGCTTTGAGCATGTGACCCTCCTTCCTCAACCTCCTGAGCTGCTGGGATTATAGGCATGCACCACCATACCCGGCTGAATATTTTTTATTTTACTCTTTAACCCAGTTCCCCAAATTATAAAAATTTATTGTGTGATGTTTTTGTTTTATGAATATCAATATTGCCTTATTTTTATCTAAAAGTGTTATGGTTATTTAAACTTAATCAGTAGTACTTAAGGACTGTATCATCTTTAATAAATAATACTGTTGATCATGAATGGAATAATATATTATCCGTTCTTATATTACAAATTTATCCAAAAAATTATCAGCACAGTAAATAACAAATTCTAATATAAGTTACAATAAAAAATTTGGGTTGCCTCACCTTTTCTAATTTCTGCCATCATGGATAGACCTGTGCTGTGATTCTAATACTTGAAATGAATCTTAAAGTTTTTAGTTAGAGATACTTCCCTATCTTTAATCAATTTCTGCTAAAATGATTTAAAAGCCAGAAGGGAAGATTGAAAGGTATACATTGGAAATTTCTTTTTCTTAAAATTCTAAACTTTTGGGTGTAGTTATGTGTTAAATGCTAATCTGGGTACTTTGGAAGGATTCAAAGCTGCATGTCATTGATTTTTCTCAAAACAAAAACAAAGACTTAAAAAAAACCAAAAACTTGTACTTAAGTCAGGGAGACAGCCTTAAATACATACAACAGACACGAAAGAAGGAAGTTGGGGGCGAGTATTGAAAGTGATTAACCTGTGGAACTCACCTAATGCAAGGTTACCAATAGGTATTTCGATGCTCTGTATCATTTTGTCTTTTTAGCAGCAAAATTAAGAGACAGAAAACTATCTGTAAGTAAATAAGATTAATTTGAACTGTTATAAAGTCAGCAACAGTGGGAAGATAGTGCCTCATCGATGATAGAGCAGTGGGGATGGAGGGATGAAGACAGTGCTCTCATGTGAGTCTAGTGGTAATGAAAGGCTGAAGGATACTACCTCCCAGAAAGGTTGGTAGTATGTGGTGAGCTGAGCTGTGATAGGTGGGAGTTGCTGAGTTGGGCCTCCCTGGATGACAGTTGAACAGTGTTATCTAAGGTTTGAGTCTCACTTATGCAGGTCCAAAATATACTTAATTGGCATTATTATCTGGAGCTGATCAGATTCTTCAAAATGACAATTGACAGGGCTGGGGTTGTCTCAGTGGTAGAGCACTTTCCTTGCAAGCAGGAGGCTCTGGGTTTGATCCTCAGCACCATATAAAAAAATAAAAAAATAGGCTATTATGTCCATCTACAACTAAAAAAAAAATTTTTTTTAAATGCCAGTTGACAAAATGGAAAGGAAGTCTTTGTTAGCATTAGTCATGCCAGCAGTGCAGGGCAGCTTCTCTCTGAAACCTGAGCTAGCATTATCATTTACCATTGAAGAATGAGGGATTTGAAGGCAAACCCTCACTGTCTGAGAAACTCTCTAGACTTGTTTTTTCATATGAAGCTTGTTGTAAAGATTAAGTAAGGAGATACGTTTAGCACAGAGCCTAGCTCAGACTATATGCACCATCAGTGTTGACAAATGATATTAAAATGTTGCTTGGTGAATACAGAAATAGAAAATAATGAGGTGGATGTTTGAACAGGAAATGTCTAGAATTACGCATTGGAATATCCAGAGAGGTAAATCTGAATCAGATTTTATCCTCATAACGCCTAAAATCATAGCCCTAGTGAATTAGTGCTGCTGGTGAAAGCGTGTATTCCTTGGGTATTTTAGGTTGGAGAAAAAGGTCAGTGGTCTTAAGAAAAATTTCATCTAAACCATGATATGTTCTGACTCTCGCATGAGGCATGGTTGTCTTGGAACTTGAAAAAGGTTAATAGAATCATATTATTCCTGCCATCTTAATTGATTACCTCAGACATCCCTTACAGATGGAGAAGTATAAAGAATGATAAGTGAACCTATCACATTGTTTAAAAAAGAAAATATCATAATATACACGGTAGGCCTTGATTTGAAAGCAACGAGCGAGCTTCTTGTTTCTTTGTTACTTGAGTAACTCATTGCAGGTAATGATTTGATTCTTTCTAATTTCACTGTCCTGGGAGCCTAGATTACCATTATAGGTTGGGGGTTGTCTCACTTACCTCTTCTGGCCTCTTTTATAGAAAAAAAAATGGTATTAACTTGGGTTTTTTTTTGGTATTGTTGTTTTTAATCTGTTTTAAACAGGTGAAACTGAACAGTATTTTAAAGAATCCCATGAAGGAGAACCTTTGGAAGAGCTAGAAAGCACTAAGGAGTCCAAATCATCATGGAAAAGAGTTTCTTTTGGGAGGTAGCCCACAATGTCTGTGAATTTTATCAAAACAAATTGTGCTTTCTCATCTACTAAGAATTAAAATTGCACACAGTATACCAGAATGGTACCCAAAAAAGCTAATGTGAACATTTTTACTAACTTCTTCTATTTTATACCTTTTTGAGGGAGTTTTATGAACATGAGCTACATGTAATACTAATTCTCCATCTTAATTACCTACTCATTTTTCATTTGTCCCTTGATCATGAAAGGATCATCATTTTTTCCTTGTTCCATCCTCCTTTGAGTAAACTTGCAAAGTACAGAGAAATTCTTTTATATATGTGTGTGTGTGTGTGTGTGTGTGTTTAGTTGTAGCTGAACACAATATCTTTATTTATTTTTATGTGGTGCTGAGGATCAAACCCAGGGCCTTGCACGTGCTAGGCAAGTGCTCCACCACTGAGCCACAACCCCAGCCCCAGAGAAATTCTTTAACAGCAAGAAAAAAGATGAAATTTGTCATGTAAAACTAAATATTGCTGTTAACATTTTGTTATATTTTAGTCCTTTATACTTTTTTTTTGGATGAAGTCATACTGTCTGCAGGCATTATCTTTATTTAACACATCCAATCTTTTCCCAAGTTGTCAAACTATCTATAATATTTTTTTTTCTAGTTTTTAGTATTGAACCCAGGACAATAGTGCATGCTAGACCAGCATACCATTACTAAGCTACATACACCCTCTGCCCTGCAGTAAGTTTTAATTTTATTTTACTTTATTTATTTAGCACGAACCCTTGAGCCCAGGGCTTCATGCATGCTGAGCAAGTGTTTTACCACTGAGCTACATCACTAGCTTTTGCTTTTTCTTATTTTGGGATAGGTTCTTGCTAAGTTGCCTAGGATAGCCCTGAATTTGTTATCTTCCTGCTTCAGGCTCTTGAATACCTGGGATTATAATGACTATGTATCATCATTCATGTAGTTATAACATAATTTACTACCCTGATCTTATAATGTGGAGGTTTGTGATGGTGAGGATGATGATGATGACGACGACGACGACGACGACGACGGTGACGACAAAATTCTTAAAAAGCAAGCCAGGCAAGAAGATTGTAAATTTGAGGCCAGCCTGGGCAACTTCGCAAGACCCTATCTCAAAATAAAAAGGGCTGGTGACAGAGTTTAGGGGTAGAGTGACCCTGGGAGGGGAGCCTTTTTTTATTCTCCCTTTCTCTCATGTCTTTAGGCTAAATTCAGGGTAAAAGAGTATGAATGTTTTAAGGCTATTAATAAAAGTTGCCAAGTTTTTCAAGGAGGCCATGACTAAGTTACATCCACCAGAAGCATGAAAGAGCAGGTACTTCATGAGCCATTTTCATTGACCAATATCAGTTTTAAAATTTATGCTACTTTCATAGACAAAATATATTGTTGTTACAGATTTGATTGTACTCCTTGCTAACTAAAACTTGAACATAATATTGTGATTTTCTTTTATTTTTTTTTCCCCTTTATTTATTTGTTTTTGTGGTGCTGAGGATTGAACCCAGGGCCTTGCACATGTTAGGCAAGCGTTCTACCGCTGAACCACAGCCTCAGCCCCTGTGATTTTCTTTTAAATATCTAAATTTTGATTTTTTTATGGAGTATGTCATGGTTTGAAAAACACAGGCAATACCTTTTTTTGGAGGGGTACCAGGGATTGAACTTAGGGGCACTGAACCACTGAGCCACATTCGCAGCCCTGTTTTGTATTTTATTTAGAGACAGGATCTCACTGAGCTGCTTAGTATCTTGCTTTTGCTGAGGTTGGTTTTGAACTCACGATTCTCCTGCCTCAACCTCCCCAGACACTGGGATCTTAGGCATGTACCACCACACCTGGCTGGCAAATACCTTTTTTTTAGGTAAAGTACATTGTGAAAAATGTCTCAAAGGAGACCCATCATAAGGTGAAATTCTTGACTTTATTTATCATTATATTTTTTAAAATAAAACAATTGCAAAAGTGAGACAATTCAAAGATATTTAGTGCAAAATTAATGCCCTACCAGACTCCCCTCCATTCCTGCACCCTTAGATTCACCAGTGTTAGCTGTTCTCTGTATGTATTCTGTCCATTTCATCCTTGACACTTTATACACAGTTTTTTTTCATTATATATCTATCAATACAAAACTAGCAGCAAGGATTGATAAGCATTAAGAGGAAGATCATGCACTATCATTTGTTTTGTACATCTCAGTCTGCAGGCATGCAGCAAGTACCTTACTGCTGAGTTACTTCCCCGGCTCTGGTTTTTTTCAATTTTTTTGCACCTAGCAAATGAGCAATCTGAATACCTGCAGGCTGGATGTTGGAAGCAGGAAGGGTCCTCTATGGTCAGGCTGGGCCCTGAATGAGTGAGAATTTCTTTCTAGGAGCTCCTCCTCACCTGAGGCTTTGGGACCCTCTTGGGATGAAGATGAAGCAGAATCCACTGGTGAAATAATTAGACTCGGAGACACAGCACACACCTTTTCTCTAAGAAGTAATGGTGAGTAGTTAATATCAGTTATTATTCAGTATGTTGTTATAACAATACGAAGAGTATGCTCTTTAATATTAGAAGAATAGAGTCCTAATTGAACCTCAGCATTGAAATTCCAGAATAGCACCATTATGCACTAAATATGAATAGTAGTCTGAAATCATAGGCAAGTAAAAGCACAGAGGCACATAAGATCAAGGCAAATCTATGGGTGCAAGGTTGTCATGTACTTTGTGGGACCTGATATCCCGAGAAGAGAATTGTGGATGTATCTTTACAGTCTTGTCAAAATTCTGGAGTACCTTTCAATTATAGTTTCCCAAATTGGACAGTTTTCATCATTTCAACTAATAAGTTCATACTCCCAATAGCAAATTTCCTCCCAGGCTTTAGGCCATATTTCCAGTAATCTGCTTACACACAGTAGAACTGTGTGTAATATCTCTCATTCCCAGTTTCAGGCCCTGTGACAATCCTACCCACCTTGCATGCCATGTTCATCTTTGACATATATTGTTCATCCACTGGGGTGCTCTTTCTTCCTATTCCTGACAAACTCACTCTCCATAGCCCAGCCTCCCCTACCTGCCTCAGGCTGTCAACTCTGCGTTCTCTCTTCCTTTCTATAACACCATTCCCACATTGCTTGGTAACTTATAGCTTGTTGTGTAAACTGTGAATTCCTGGGAAAGTGGCCACATCATAGTCATTCAGCAAATACTTATTTGGTGCTTTTCCTATACCACGCAGTGGTGAGAGAGTTGGGAACAAAACAGGCACAAATCCCTGCCTTCATGGAACTTACATTCTACCTGTGAAAACTGCTGATACATAAAAATATACAGTAAGATTATTCTTGTTCATCATAATTTTTCAAAACTTAGGAAAACACCCATCCCAAATAAGTATTTTTTGAATAGAAAGACAAGAATGCTACCCCATAATTAGTACTTTGAATTGGGAATCAGGTGGTCTGCTTTCTCATCCAGACTCTGCTACTGGCTGTGTGACTTTGGACAAGGTTCTTATCTTTTCTGAGCCCCATTTCTTCAAATTTGAAATAAGAGAATTGGACTAAACCAACATTAAAGTCCCTATAGCACTAATACTCTTAATTCCAAGGAATGGATGCTGCACTCCTAAGAAATTATGTTCAAAAACCCAAGTCTGAACATCACAGTAGACCAAAGACATGAGTTTGTCATTGAGAGAGGCAAAGTAAAGGACTTTTAGCACCATTATGCACTAAATATGAATAGTTGTCTGAAATCACAGGCAAAGTGTAAAGTATAGTTATTTCAAGAACGTTACTTGAAGGAAGTCAGATAGATTCACAGTGGAGGGGATGGTGATTTTAGAAATGGGTCCTCTGATATTAAGTGCCATGTAAACTAAGTACAACAGTAAAAGATGATTTACTATTCAAGCATCTTTAATCCAGAACTCTGAAAGACTGCAAAATCTTAAACTCTGTGAGCCACTGACTTGATATCACCAGTGGAAAATTCTACACATGACCTCATATAACAGATCATAGTCAAAATTCAGGAAACACTAGAAATAGTGTATAAAATTACCTTGGGCTGTGTACATGAAACATAAATGAGTTGGGGCCCATCCCTAAGATCTTATTCTGTATGTGCAAATATTCCGAAATCCAAAACACTTCTGATGCCAAGCATTTTGGATAAAGGATACTCAATCTATACTTGTTTTCAAATTGTAGAGAGTGGAATTTGATTTAACGTTTTTAAGGCAAAGGAGAAAAGGTCGAGAAGGAAGCTAGCAAAGGTATTTGGGATTGATTTGATGAAAGGGCTTATGGCAGCTTCCTTTTATCATTAAATTAAGATGTCAGACAACTGTCACATTCACAGGCATCTAATTTAGATTTTAATTTCTGAACTGTAACTCTTTGATTATGGTACTAGCCACAAACCCTAATTCATTTAACATCTTTATATCTAGAAATGCCCATATAACAATCAGCATTTCTACAACTCTAGCACCTATTTTTCTGAAGCAGAGTAATGAAACATTGAGTAAAACCTTGTTTTCAAGTCGTAAAAGTGATTCTGGACTATAGAACTGCCTTTTAATATGTTAGTTATTAAAAATAATCGGTATCTTTCAACATTCCTCTTGGCATTTAGTATAATTTTTAGCAAACATTTTGATAGATAAAAAATTTACCTTTATTTTTCTTTCCTAGGTGCTCAAAGTCCTGTCCACAAGCAGTCTAAAAAAATGTCACCCTCACCAATTGCAAAACTACATGAAGATATGTTAAACCCTCCCTCGTCTAGTTTTCTGTTTAAGGATAGGACATCCTTTGTTGAAGATAGTGAGTCGTAATGTGTTGTTCGTTCTTTAGTCTATTGCTGGGTTGACACAGTCATTGCCCAGGACATTTGCTAATGGTCTTTTTACTTAGTTGCACTATATAAGAATCTTTTTGGTTTTACATGATCTTATTTGTAATTGTTTTTTCTTAATTCTGAGCTCTAATTTCTGCTTAATATGGTCTTTGGCCACACATTTTTTCTTTTTTCTTTTTTTTTTTTAAGGCAAAGGTGCTTTTTTATTTTTAGTATCTTTATTTTTATTTATTTCTTTAATGTGGTGCTGAAGATTGAACCCAGGGCCTCAGGCATGCGAGGCAAGCACACTCTACCTCTGAGCTACAACCCCAGCCCCACCACATATTTTTTCTTCCACTGTTTTATTATCTAAGTCATCTTCTCTCAAAATATTTGGGGTTTTTTTGTTTTTCTTTTAAGGATAATACAGTCTGATACATTTGTATATGTATATATACATACAGTTGATGGTCTTCAACTTATAACTGAATAACAAAATATAGTACTTGAAAAATATTCCTATTACAGAATTTTTATATGGTAGTATTACATAAAATCATTGTTAATGGCCAGCTGGTTTTCTAACATGTGAATGAACCATAAGTTTACATAGCCATTCGTTAAACATTAGTTGCTTCCAGTTTTCATTATTTTTATTTCTTTGGGGATTGAACCCAGGAGCACTTTACCACTGAGCTATATCCCCACCCTTTATATTTTGAGACAGGGTCTCACTAAGTTGCTGAGGCTGGCCTCAAACTTGTGAACCTCTTGCCTCAACCTCCCAAGTCGTTGGAATTACATGTGTGTATCACTTTGCCCAGCTCATTATTTTTAAATAACTTTCAGGGTCCATTTTTATACTATATAATATTAAGGTTACATTCATTCTGATTTAATTAGATTTCTACTTGTTGGCTAAGGATGTATCACTGCTTTAATTATGTTTTGTATTTTTTATTTTTAATCAAGTTAAAAAGATTAGTGTATGTGAATGTATTTTATATAGGTGTAGGTGTATGTAAAATGATTTATGTCTTAGAATTTCATCGTAGATCCACTTTAATTTGTCCTACTAGTGGAAACCCCTTCTGTGAGTATGGTTCCAAGCGCTAGAAAGCTAGGGGAGCCCATCCGAGCAGCTATTCCTTTACATCCACCCTACCACCCTTCAGAACCTCGAGCACCCTGCCCTATAGGAAAAGAATACCTGCGTGCAAGTCACTTCTCCCCTGCTGGGAATTCATCTGGAGAGCACACAGCATTTTCTGTAAGTGGAAAAATTTGCTTGCATTTGGTTAGAAAGCCCATATTTTTAAAAATTCATTTACTTATTGTACTGGGTATCAAACCAAGGGCCTTTCTTTTGCTAGGCAAGTGCTCTTCTACCACTGAGCTCCATCTCCAACACCAGAAGCCTATCTATTTAGAGGTCTCTTGTTAGAATAAGTCAAGTATATTGCACTGACCAAAGCATTGTACTTCTTAAAATTTGCTTATACATACCCCTGCATGTTCTTGTTATAGGAAGGTTGGGATAAAATAAGTGTATAAAAAGGGAAATAAGAAACAACATATATGGAATGCTTTTTCCCAGGCACAGTTTTGGGTACTTTACAGGTGTTGGATAATTTATTCTTCCAAACATTTCTGGAGAAATCACTATATTTTCTATGGAAACTGATGTAGAGAGGTCCATATCTTGTCTGAGTTTACACAACAATTATTAGAGGCAGGATTTAAACGCAAGCATTCTGACTTCAGAACACATGTTGTATATCCCCAATTAAATGCTTAAAAATGTTTGAAATATTGGAAAATGTGACAAAGCAAATTGCCACTGGGCACAGTGGTGCATGCCTATAACCCCAGCTCTTCAGGAAGCTGAGCTTGGCAAGTTTGAAGCCAGCCTGTGTGATTTAGTGAGACTCTATCTCAAAATAAAAAGGCCTGAAACGTTCTCAATGGTAGAGCAACCCTAGGTTCAATCCCAACTACTGCTTTAAAAGGTGGGGGGGGATCTATTCATCCATATTTCCATTGTCAGCATGAACCCCTGTTATTATCTTGGCCTGTTGGCTTTTATTTTTTTCTTAGGGAAGGGATGGAGAAACCCGGTCCCTTTAAAAAATATATATATATGTATATTCTGCCCATATCTTCCTAGAAAGAACAGGCAAATATGTGCCAGGGTAAATTTATAAGCAATGATACATTCAATTCTCATTATTAAAAAGTTCAAACAGTGCAGAAAAGGTACAAAGATGAAATAAACATCATTAGCATTAGGTAACCATCATTTTAAATATTCTCTGTGTCTGTTCAGATAGGAGGGTGGATACATTAAAGAGAGAGAGAAAGAAAGGGGTCATAGGATAATGGTTATCTTTGGGGAAGTCTTGCTGAGATGATATAATGCTGTTATTGGTGATTCTGTTTCTTCACTTGGGTGGCAGTGAATTGGGAGTATTCATTTTGAAATAATTCACTAAGCTGGACATTTAAATTTCATTTTAAAAGTTTTTAAAATTTGATTAATTATTGCTATTTACTAAACTGTACTAAATTTAATAGAAGAAAAGGATTCTGAAGTGAAATTGAGGATATCATTAAATACTAAATAATGTTTATCACAAGAAATTTTCTAAGGTTCCCTCTAGGAGATGGGTGTGTGGTTCAGTGGTAGAGTATGTATGCTTAGTGTGCTCAAGGGCCCTGGGTTCAATCTGTAGCACCAAACATAGAAGCAAAAAAGATTCTCTCTAAGGTTAAGAAAATATTATTGAAAGTGTTGGGTCTATATTTATATTTTGGGAAGTTTCAGGTTTGTTTAAAAGTGTTTCAATTTTAGACAGTTTTAGTTGATTGATTCTTCAATAGAAGAGATAAAAATTTGTGATTTGATCATTTGTAATTGTCTAGTTGTAGGCATTATCCCTGAAATTTCATGTTTGAGAACGCCTCACCTGGCTTTATATTAGAATGGCATTCTAAGCCACACTTTTTCTCTGAGTAGAAATGATAGACATGCTCCAGTCCTTTAACATTGAGTATCAATATGGTATTTTGACAAATGCATTTAAAAATAAAGGAAATTGAAGAATCTAGCTTTGGTGCCACAGGTTTAATGCATCCCACCATCAAAAGGATTTTGCCTGTCGTCTTTGTAGCTTTTTCAAATTAACTTTGTTCTGTGTTAATAGGAACCAGATGATAGAGTTATCTTAACTTCCAAGTTGCCTGACGATAGTGAACAGGAAGCCTATCCAACTCGGGTCCCCAGCCCCAGAACAAGGAAGATTCCCAAAGGAAAAAGGTAATACTACTCCAGGCTTACATGTTTATAAGTGTGAAAAGTGAAGGGTACACTCTACAAATTTAGCTGTGGAAACCAGTATGAAATATGTATTAAAGTATATAATACATGGTTATTTTGAACCAAATAAAGTATACGTGGCTACTTATATGTCACATGGTCACTTTCGTTACAGAAGTGAAAACAGAGCTGCAGTCTCATCATGGGATTCACCTTCCCCGCAGAGGTCAAGAAAGAGGTTAACAGAACAAGAACTACATGCAGTGTCAGAGAAACTCTCTCAACGGTTCTGTGAGCTAGATTGGGCAAGTTTTGTTTTTTAATGTATAATTACTATGGGTAGTGAGCATTTCAGTGTCTCCCAGTTGAAGTTGAAAACTAAGCTTAGGTATTGGAAAATAAGTTGAGTCTTAGTTACTGTGAAAATGTTCTAGAAGTCAAACAGGTAAGACATGAATAATGATCTCTTAACCTTTCTTGATATAACCAAGTATGACACAGATTTGTCCAAATTATATTGACTTCTGATGAAAACTAAATCATTTAATAAACAAGTTAATGTTAAACCATTTATCTTTAGTTTCCCTTTGTTATTAAAGATGGATCTGATGTAAAATTGGATGGATCACTGATTGCCACAAAATGCAGTGAGACAACATTGAATTAATTAAATCCCTACTTGATTTACTGTTAAGCTTATTGAAACTGAGTAGCTGGTAGCATCAATATCCAGCCTTTAAAAGCTAAAGATGCATAAGCATCTGAAAACTTATTATTAGTAACTATCAGAGGAAACTTTAAAAGTCTGCTGTCTACTTCTACTAATTTATATTCTGTTGAAATCAATGAAAGATGTTGAAAATAATTTTCTCAATAGATGTTAAAAAGTGCTCTGGGTGATCGAATTAAAGAAAAGACTGTCTATGAAGAAGATATTATAAACAAAGAGATGGAGAATGGAAATGAGGAGACACTTTCTCAACATAGTGACAGCATCATGGAATATGAGCCAAAGAAGCTAAGGCCAGGTACAAACCCAGAGGGACCTAGAATGGTGGTGTCCATGTGAACTACTTAGGTCGTTCTGTGTGTTTTTAATGACTTTCTCATTTGAAAAATTTCAGAAATATGCAAAAGGATAAAAAAAATAATAGCACTTTTTTTTTTTTTTGGGTACTAGGGATTGAACCCAGGGACACTGTATCATTGAGCTACATGCCAAACCTTCTTTTTTATTTTGAGACACGGTCTCACTAAGTTGCCAAGGCTGGCCTTGAACTTGCATTCCTCCTGCCTTAGCTTGGGGATTGCAGGGGTGTGCCACTAGGCTGGGTTTATGACTATTTTCATACTTTTGACTGTTTATATATTACTTATCTAAACATACTATTGTTTTATGTTCTTTTAAAATTTTACATAGGGCTGGAAATACAGCTCAGTGTAGAGCTCTTGCCTAACATGCCTGAGGCCCTGGGTTTGATCCTCATCACTCCCCCAAAAAACCAAAAATTAAAAAAATTTACATAGATACTATATATATCATTCTTCAGTCTGCTTTTTTTGTGTGTTAACATTGTTTTGGAAATCTATTTTGATACTTAAAGGTCCAGCTAATTCATTTTAGCTGCGGTATGACCAGATTCGCAGATGTATCCCATTGGTATGAGCATATATGTCACTATTTATTCATTAGGGAAGAATCTGGACTGCTTAGACAGTACTTAACCATGTTAACTTTTGCTTATAAGTATTCTACTTTGTAAGTATTTATAAGCTATGTGTATATATTTTCATCTCCTCCTTAGGATCTAGAATGCAGAACATGGCCCAGATAATTTATCTTTTCTCTATCTAGATTCTCCCCCCATTGCCAACCAAGGAACTTTATGCATATAAATTCATATTGAATCCAATATTGAATTCAATCCAAAATTGAATATATAAGTAAATGCTTGAGACGGTTCACATTTGTATTCATTTGTCTGTTTACTTGGTATGACTAAGTATACAAATATGAATTAGTTATAATACATTTAGCACACTTACTTCTCCTTCTCTTTGGATTTGGTGAGAACCAACTAATTGGTTTCCAGCTTAACATTCTGGCTGTCAGGAACTAATGGTAAATGGCCTTTCTGTGTTGCAGGATTTCCCAAGCACAAAAAGCCACCTTACAGATCCCATTCGCTTTCTCCATCTCCAGTTAACAAACACAAACAGTTCCAGATAGAGAGAAGGCGGCAGCGTAAGCCAAAAGAAACAGATATCCGCCATTTCCAAGCAAAGGTACTTCTCCATTCCCTGACTGTTGTTGGGTAGGAGACAATGCCATTTATCCTTGCTATCATGGATTAAATTAGCATGCTGTTGATTAAAGGTTTAAAATGCACTTAATATGTTTTGAGTTGAGTGGATGATAGAGAATTATGTGATATGGTCTATGTCCCTCTTAAGGAGCATAAATCATGAAATTCTCAAGAATGTTAGCTCATTGTTCCAGTGGATTAAGGAAGAGATCAGTATGAGTTGGTATTTTCAGAGAGAACTTAAGATATAAGGGGAATTTGAGGTGGATTACACACGATAGATCATTTGAATTACATGATGGGCCATTGAGTATCCATTGGAGGAGATGGTTGGCCTCCAACAAGGAGACTGGTATGATGATGATTGCTGAGGAGGACTTTCTGCTGTGGTAAAGGGATTTTGAAATGTTGCATAAATGTAGGACACTTAGTTGTTTGCTTTAGTAGGTTTCATAATCTCCCCACCCCCTTTTCTTTTTTTGGCAGTACTAGTGATTAAACCCAGGACCTCACATAAATGAGGGAAATGCTGTACTGCTGAGCCCTTTTTAATTTTATTTTGAGACAGGGTCTCACTAAGTTGCCCAGTCCTCCTGGTCTCAACCTCCTGAGTAGCTGGAATTACAGGCATATACCACAACAACCAGCTTAAATAACTTTTCTTTTTGTGGTACTGGGGACTGAACCCAGTAGCCCTCTACCCCTGAACCACATTCCCAGCCCTTTTTATTTTTTGTTTTGAGAGAGGGGCTCAATAAGTTGCCTAGACTGGTCTTGAACTTGGGTTCCTTCTACCTCAGCCTCCTGAGTAGCTGGGTATACAGGCATTTGCCTCAGTGCCCAGCTGTAGTATTTATAATAGTGAAAACTAAAATTAATTCAAATGTCTTACAGTAGTTATAATCAGTATGTAATTCATCATGTAACTTCCATTTAGGGGAGTATCAAAATAATTATAAAACCTGTGAGAAAAAAAATGCATTATGTAAAATTTCATTTTATGTCCCAATTACATATCTTTTAAAACAACGTGTATAGATCCTGAAAGGAACTGTTTATAAAAAGGTGGAAGAGAATGAGCTTGATATTTTTGGCTTGAAAGGTTCCTAGATGAATTTTTCCCCTACATATATATGTGAGTTTTTTTGTTTTGTTTTGTTTTGTTTGTTTTTGTGGTGCTGGGGATTGAACTCAGGGCTTTGTGCATGCGAGGCAAGCACTCTACCAACTGAGCTACAGCCCCAGCACTCACATGTATGTTTTTTAACAACTATAATATTATATAACCTTTCCCCATTTAGGCATTAACTGAAGCATTTGAAAGGGAGCTAAGAAGAAATAAAATTCAAGACAATATTGGATCTCAAAGGATAAATGAGGAGGAGGAGGAGGAAACAGTGGGTAAAAGTCTCCACTATAATAAATGCATTTGGTCAGATCAGTGGGAAGTACAGAGTTTTTTTTTTTTTTTTTTTAAGGAAAAAAAAAAAAAAGACCCAACAGGGCCTTAATCAATAGCTATTTAGGAAAAGACAGGATTTCATTTCATAATGTAGGATTTTTTTCCTTACTCATAGTCAGGTTGCTAAGATACAGCAAGACATGATACCAGAGAAAGCTAGTGTTTTCCCTTCTGCCTAAAACTTGTATCAGTTTTTATGAGTTTCTACTTTCCAGTTCACCAGGGGGTTAAAAAATTGCATAAGCTGATCAAGTTAACGGGGAATAAGAGAAGACAGAAGCCAAGTTGCTATATTGAGTATGAGAAACCCAAAGCATGTTTAATGCTTTTCAAAAGCTTGACTATAGAAACTAAATAAAAGCATGGGGAAATGCTTTTATTAAATGTTACTGAACAAAATGGGTTATGAAGTACAATGTGGTCACAACTAAACCTAATGCATAGTTGCTTGGGAATTTTTTTAATCTATGTGGGAAAAGTTCTGAAAGAAACAAGCATATCACAGCATTAATACTAGGTGTATTTAGAGTGTGGGACAAGGTGACTGAAAATTTGAAAAATTCCAAGGGACACCAATGGCCAAAAGATGTCTTTACCTTAGAATAAATGAACATTAGTTAGATTTTTAGAGATTTAGAAGAAAGGTGATTTGTCAAGGGATTGGTTAGCTATTTTGTCAGTATAAAATGTTTAAGATGATGTATGAAAGAGTTTTACTTACTTCCATTCTGTTCCATATCTGCTTTGAAGGGAAAAATATACAGAGAAGTCATTCATACAAGAACTCCCAAACATAGTCAGCCCTGGAAGATTTACTCCAGAAAATCCACAACTCAGAGTTCAAGAGGTGGCTTCCACAGGCCAAATAAAGCAGCTCCAAGTAAGAACCACAGAATTGTACTTTATGAAAAACTGGCCAACTTTGAAAGTATGCACTGCATTCCAAGGATAGCTTTGCAAACTAACATCCACCAGTTAGCAGCAGAAAGTTCCTTCTTTATCACGGCCATATGGCTGGTTTTCTGTAAAGAGAGCTAAAAACTCCAAAGAATTGCCTTAGGGAAGCCTATATATTTGCACCAAGAGAAAGCTGGGGCTACCACTTACAGCTCCAGCTTGAGCCTCACTCTGATTGCCTTTTTTTGTTTTTGTTTCTGGGAAGTTGGTAGAATGCAAGGGATGCTCGAAGGCAAACAGATGGCCTGTCCAGCCTCTGTTTTCAACTATTCCCCAAAGATGGCTGGCCTTCCAGCTACATGCCATTAAACAGTTTTTCTTCTAAGCACATGCCTACCAGGAGGGCTGACGAATCTTTTAACACATAGGAAGCATCCACCTACAGGTGCTGAGGCAGCCGAGCAGTTAGTATGCACTTTCAGGCCTAGCATATCATCAGTAAGAATGTTGAGCTTATCTTCATCCCTAACAGGTAGCTGGCTTACTCGGATCAAAGAAGGAATGCAAAAGTGATGAGTACATTTAGAATGGCTTTTTTCAGGATCATCACCACATCAATTAGATAAGATTTGGCATACCAGGAAGATGGGGTAAGAGTTCTTATTGGCAAGTTTCCCAAATTAAGAGCATCTTATTTGTCCTTACAGTGAAAGTAAATGAACACAGTCTCTTGCCCCTTATGCTGGAGCAGTTTCCATTTCTCTATGTTTCTGGCCCAACACTAAGCAAAATGTGGAAACAACAAATTGCACATGTTGAACAGCTCAATAAAGAGGCACACAGGGACAGTCGATCAAAGAAGAAACTCCAGGATGAAGTAAGTTACCAACAGTTTGAAGTGTAGGAATATAAACCAGAAAGGGGAAGATTTTGTACTTGAACATCATTGTTAACTTGCCTTGTTATTTCCCTTAAAGATAGAAGAAGCCCTGAGAAGGCATGAAATCCTCACTTCCCTTGTCAAGAAAGAATATGAACATAACAAGAGACTGGTATGTCAAGAACAAGTTGGGCATTCTAATTTTGAACTTAAAAGGAAATAAGTATAACTTAGTTTCTATCTGTATAGCTGAGCAGTACAGATTCTTCTAACACTTGCCTGCAGAAGCAACGAGGGCTTTATCCAAAATTGATTAGGGGCAAATGCTATAGAAATGCTAAACACAATTTTCCCCCCCAGTGCTGGGAATTGAACCCAGGGGCACTCTACCACTGAATGGGTGAAAACAATATCTGAATATTTGAGTTGGAGGCTTTGGATACAGGACCTCATTTCATCCTCATTGTTTTGATATTGTCCTAATTAAATATTCTTGACAACTCAAGCTTAAAAGTTCAGAGCGCCATTTTCTTGTTCTTATTAAGTAGGCATTGGCTGTGACTTAGTGATCTCTAGTAGAATGGGGAGATGAAACCCTCAAATTTGGGAGGTGCTCAGGTCCTGGCTGCTCTCTGCACTGTCGGGACTTGCCAGTGCTGCTCTTCAGATCAAGGTGATGAAGCTGCAAAGGATGAGGGTTTCTAGGAACTGATGGTCTTTCACACTCTGTGCAGGATGCAGGGCCACTGTCCCTGCATGGCTGCCTTTCTGCTCAAAGACATCTTATAAACCAGAAAGGGGAAGATCTTGTACTTGAACAGGGATTTTGGGGTGATGTGATGCTTGTATATGCCTTCCTCTTATCCTTACATCCTCTTCTCCTTTCCTAGCAAGACTTCAAGGACTGCATTTATAGACAGAGGTTGACCCAATCAAAAATAAAAGAAAATCGTCAGCAAATTATTCGTGCCCGAAAATATTATGATGATTATAGAGTTCAGTTGCGCGCAAAAATGATGAGAATGAGAACCCGGGAAGAAATGGTAAGTGTGTTCTTTCTGCCCAGCCCTGTTAAGAAGGTAAATTATGTCTTACATTTTAGGACTACTTTCTTTGTCATAAGTCTTGCCTCCGTTTAAATCTGAAATCCGAGCCAAGTGGCACATGCCTATAATTCCAGTGACTCAGGAGGCAGAGGCAGGAAGATCACAAGTTCAAAGCCAACTTTAGCAAGACCCTGTCTCAAAATGAAAAATAAAAAGGGCTGGGGATATAGCTCAGTGGTGAAATGTGGTTCAATCCTAGTACCAAAAGAAAAAAAAAAAAAGAATAAGTAGCGTATCAAACCTGCTGAACAGATTTCTTTTCCATGGCTCCCCAAATGCCAACCACCTCATGTAAGTGTTGCACAGAAGTGCAGCATGTTTTGCTCTGGAGTTCCTGCCTTATACACATGGCTGCTTGAGAATTCGTTTCTGGAAGCGAGCAGTAAAGGATCTCTGTGATAAGTAAGAAAATGCTGAACATTATTAATCAAATACACATCAAAACTACAATATATCACTGACATGCACAAGAATGGGAATACAAAAGACAAAAGTCAGTTAAGGATGAGAAGCTGGAACTCCCAAGCAGGGATAATGAGGTTGTAAAGTGGTGTACTGCTTGGGAAAACAACTTAGCAGTTCCTCCAGAGGACCATAAAGAGTTAATGTTACCCAGTAATTTTATCCTTAGGTATGGATGTACACACATATTCATAGCAGCATTATTTCCAATGTCAAAAGGGGGAAACAACTAGTATGGATGAACAAAATAATAATTAAATGTAAATAAAATTAAAATATAAATTCACGTAGAATATTTAACAATAAAAAGGAATGAAGTACTGATATATACTGTAATGTAGATAAAACTTGGAAACATGCTAAGTGAAAGAAGTGTCCAGAACAGGCAAATCCATATATAGAAAGTAGATTAATGGTGCTAGCTAAAAGGAGGGGGATATAGGGAGTGACTGCCAACAGACATGGGTTTTCTTTTTGGAGCAAAAATGTTCTGAAATTAGTGGTAACAATGGCACAGTTCTGAATTATTCAAAGCTACCGAAGTATACATTTTTAAGAAGGTTAGTTTATGATACATGAATAATATACTAATAAAGCCTGCCGTTTTTAATAATCTGTAAAAAAAATACTATTGGTATTGGGCAAAACGATCATGAAGTTCAGCTTAAATTTATCTTTGTCATTAAATGACAGATATTTAAGAAGCTGTTTGAGGAAGGTTTACAAATTCAGAAACAAAGATTACAAGACCTGAGAAACTATGCCAAAGAAAAAAGAGACGAAGAAAAGAGACAGCATCAGAATGAACTGGACTCGATGGAGAACTACTATAAGGACCAGGTGGGCTCATTAGAATGTGTTGGATCTTGACCACCTGTGTCAAAATTGGCTTAGTATACAGACAATAAACCTCTGTTTGTTAACTCAGAACTTTGCAGGACTGTATAGATTACAATGACTCTTATTTCCAAGACAAATTTAAGATAAAATAAGCTAGTGCTTGGTTGTAGTATATTGTATCGCTTTTTTCATTTCTAAGAAAAGATTTTAAGCCTGTGAACATTAGTGTAAGAATTTTTACATTTGGACTGAAAACATTAATATTTCTTTTTCTTCCCTATAAACAGTTTTCATTGCTGGCAGAAGCCATATCACAGGAACGTCAGGAACTCAAAGCCCGAGAGAAATTCCAGGCTCAGGTAATAATTAACAGGATAGAAATTTTCTAGAAATTAGAAAACAGTATTGTACCTTTTAGGGAATGGAGAGAATACTAATAAGATAATCCATTTACCATCCAAGATATTTGTCCTGTGAGTTTAAATTCACTCATTCAGGTCTCTGTAAGAGCTGCTGCTAAATTATAAATTTATTGGAGGAGCTTGATGAACTGGAAGGTAGAGCAAAGACTCAAAATAGACAAGGGCTGGATAAATGTTTGGAGTAAAAGGATGACATGAATTCTCTTTTAGACATTACATAAGGTAAAGAGGGAGCTGAGATCTAAGATGGAGAAGGAAATTCAGCAACTACAGAACATGATAATGCAGAATGACGATGACGCTTTCTTCCGGGAACTGGAAGCTGAGCGCTTCAGAGCTCGGCTGCAGCTGGCTTCTCTTCAGTATGGTCGGAATCCCTTCTCATGAGGCCAGATTTCATAGGTGAGGTTTCTGGAGGCCTTTACCAGGACAGAGCTAGAACTGAGCCAGTAAACAGTCTGAAACAGAAGAATTTTTTTAAATGCCTTATCTGTGTATTCATTCCAATACTCATAATTTTTTTAAATAAAAATGTTTTCTTAAAGCTTACTGCTTTTTCTTTTTTTTTTTTTTTTAATTCTTTTTGGATATTGGGGATTGAACCTAGAGGCACTTTACCACCCGAGGAGCATCCCCAGCCCTTTTTATTTTATTTGAAGACAGGGTCTCAAATAAGTCACTAAGTTGCTTAGAGCTGGCTTCAAACCTGGCATCCTCCTGCCTCAGCCTCCAGAGTCTCTGGGATTACAAGCATGTACTATCACACCCAGCTTGCTTTTGAATTTGACTTCAACCTAGAAAAGGGAAGTGAAGGTACATATTCTTCATAAGTCAGATTTGTGCTAAACCTAGCAGCCGCTAACAATAAACACACACACTCAAGAGGATTCCCCCCATCTCCCCCAAATTGGATAAAAGCTAGAATATAGGCTGGTCGTCAGAGGTAGACCTTTGAGTTGAGCCTTTATAGTGTATGTGCAGGATTCTTGCAACACATTGGAAGATAAAAGAAGCATCATGGCTTCTATTGGGTGGGAGAAGACAGCAGTGAGAAGCAGCAAAGGGTATAAAGCCAGACAGTTTGCACATGGACTCAAAGTGGACAAGAGCACACCAACCCAGTCTCTGGTTTGGGCATGTGGGGCAAGAGAACCCATGCAGGGATGGTGTCCTCCATAGCAAGGAGGCTTTAGAGAAGGCCAGGAGTAGAAAGCTTCAGGGCAATTATGGATATGGGGGCCTTGCTAATCAAAGCAAGTGGCGGGCAGAGGGTACCACAGCAGGGATGCAGGGAGGAGAGAGGTTCCCGTGGAAGGCATGGGGAGGAGCTTGTGAGTGAAGCAATGCCCAAGGAGGCAAAGAAGGGGTAAGATCTGACTGTCCTGGAGTAAAGTAAGTGATTGGATCAAATACTGTGGTCTCAAGTGCTGCCCTCTTGGAATGGCAGCTGATAGAAAGTTGAGCTACCAGACAGAGACATTTTTGCTCCTGGAGCAAAACCAATTGCTTTCTCAGCCACATCTCAACAAATTTCCTGAAAAAAGGCTTAATCATGTGCTCCTCCCATCTGAACTGATTCCTTTGCTGGATGCAGACTGAGAACTGACTTTTGAGCCAGTTTGAATTTGGCCTTCACTGAGACATAGGCTGAAGCATTGGTTTGGAAATTGAGTTTTCTAATAGCCACCCACAGCTATGACACACAGCCTCATATACAGGAGGAAAGCAGTAAATATCTGCTGAATGAAGAAGTCGCATCTACTGCAAACAACACCTCCCATATAAAGTTTAACCTATTTTTTGTTTGCCAAGATTGCTAACACAGGGAGGTAACCCTTTTGTATAAATGCCTCATCTATCCTGGTGCTAGGCTCCCGTCCAGTTACATTTGTCCTTGTAGACATCTGGGATAGAAAGTACAAATAAATGTAGTGGGAAATAAAGTTAACCTTAATTATAATTAGCAAAGGGAGAAACTTCTCCGGTTACCACACAGCAGAAAAACTTCCAACAAACATTAAATCAAACTTTCAGCTAATTTGTAGACTATTAAATTATCAAAAATCTTTACTAAAACCTTATAAATTTTAGCTAAAAGCAGTTAATGTGGCAATGAGACAAAGGAAAATAATAAATTTCAAATGAATATTTAAAAAGCATAGCATGGGGCTGGGGCGGTAGCTCAATGGTAGAGCGCTTGCCTTGCACATGTGAGGCACTGGGTTTGATCCCCAACATCACATAAAAATAAGCAGATATTGTGTCCATCTACAACTAAAAAAAAAAAAAAGCACAGCATTCCCACTCTTAAAACTCTTAATACATGCTGCTACTTACAGGTCCCCCAAGTGGTCCATTCTGTTGTAGCCTGTGCTGTATAGACTCAAATAGACTATGTTTTCTAGATGAAAAAAACATACCACATGCATTTCTTTTCCCATTATGTATTTTAGCTGGATTTTCATTCACTAGCATTTACGGAGTTGTAAATCACATACCTTAAAATTCTTGGCGTTTAAGGAGAGTAGAACTGACTTTTCCTTTTCATTTTGAGGATTTTATTGCAACACCAAGGCAGGACTGGCAAATGTTGAGGTCCCTACCACAGCTCTGCCCTCCAGACCCAACAGTCCTGGGTACAGACTGGTTTCAGGACCATATCACTCTCCCTGCTAAATCCAGACAGACCTCACAGCCCTCAGCAGGCACAGGCAATTCATCAAATTGCCATGGCAGGAGAAAACATGCACCTTCCTGCTCTACTGGAGAAAGAGAAAGGGTCCTGAACTCTCTAATGTGATAAAGGATCTGTAATGATAAAGCTCCTTAATGTGATAAAGGAACAACTAAGGCATGCATTAACTTCTCATTTTATCACTCATGCTTATCACCTTTTGTAGAGCCAATCAGATTTTTTCAAGACAATTCATTACACACAATATTCTTTAAAAACTTTGATGCTGTGATAGTGCAAACAGCATTCATTTTATTGCTCAACTTCGGCATGGGCACATACATAGTTAATTTTTAAAAACCATTTATGTAGATGTTATTGATAAAGCTCATGTAACTGAGTGAAAATACAAAGAATATCAAAGCTAAAACACTCTGTAATAAATACAAATACAATGAAAATGATAAAACTTTGTTTTTAAAGTCAGTTCAAGAGAAGGAAGAAAATTACATAAAGTGAACTAATTACATCTAGAAATAAAACAACTCAGCATTTGGTACAATCATCATCCTAATGTAAGAATGTTAAATACCACAAATGGCACCCGTTGACTACGCTGCAGCTTAAACACAGAAGCAGAGGAAGCTGCTCTACCAGACCACAGAGGTGGCTGGAACCATCTCTAACTCCCGCCAGTGCAATCAGTCCAATGCACCCGAAGTTTAAAGCAGATTTAGTGTTGTAAAATAAAGCAAATTACATTGTATTTAAAAGAGGAGAAACTTGTGCTCTGGATTGTAAATACAAGAAAGAAAAAAGGACTTGATAAAAAAAATAAACCCATTCAGGGCAACAAACTATGTGCAAAACAATGTACACTATACACAGCACTATTTAAAAACTCTTTACATCAAGAAACAAGCCCTCTGAATCAAAATGCATCGCTGTACTACATATAAGCTCTACAAAGTAATCACTGTTCAAAATAATGAATTCATGATGGAATTGGCAAAAGTATGGAAAGGTGACACTTAACATTATCCGAAATAATAGCTAGAGAAAGGACAGGGAAGAAAAACAGTTAAAGGGATGTGTGGAAATAAATATTCACATTAAACATGAGGTGCAAATCCAAGTTTCAATGACACACTGCGTGTTTTTGTTTGATTAGCACCCATTTGGAAGTAATCAGTTAATGTAATTTTGAAATTGAAATCGAAATCATGTTTTCATTTATTATGTTGGTGGTACCATAGACATATTATGTAGGATAATTTCTTTCTCTTTAAGTTCTATTAAGTCATTATTATAAAGTTAAAAGGCACTCAAAAAGAGATGACATTTGCCTGTTTAATTTTTACTTATTCATATTTATTTATTTGTGTGTACGTGTGGTACTGGGGATTGAGCCCAGGGGTACTCTACTACTAAGCTAGATCCCTATCCCCTTTTGATTTTTGATATGGGGGTCTCAGTAATTTGCTGAGGCTGACTTCAAATTTGTGATCTTCCTGCCTCAGCCTCCCAAGTAACTGGAATTACAAGTGAGCACCACGCGCCCAGCTCTGCCTTCTTTATACTGTACATGAAAACTGTTAATATAATTTTATTATTACGGCATCCCTGTCAGTTATGAATTCTAGAAAGTATTCATCGTGTATTTACTTTTTACTGAAATATTATAAGAGTAGGCACAACTACAAACTGCACTCGTGCTTTATAGAAAAGAGAGATGGACCTGTAACTAATGTACTTTCACAAAAGCTAAAAATTACTGATAATCAAATAGCATTTCTGTACATTTCAAGATTTTCTTCAGTACTAAGAATGCAGTAGGAAAAACAGTGGGAAGAAAGGTTGGCATAGCTGCACATTACTGCTGCACAGTTATTATGACTAGCTTTTGTAGCAGTCAAATTTGGCCAAATAAAATACATTAAAATACTCAGAAAATTGTTTTTAAAGCAGCAAAGTCTCCACTTGTTTTATCCTACTCATTTCCCTACCCGCCCCCCATACCAACACACCCCAGGAAAGCTTACTTAGAATTCCAATATATAAAAGAAAAAATAGAAGCTGCTTTGGGTGAAGGGGGAAGGGATGAGGATAGGCTAGGCTTTCCCTCCCTTTCTAAACCATCACTCATCAGGCACCTCTGAGGAACCCTTTGGCTTCAAAAACACAGACTGGAACCCACTATATCACATGAACCAGAACATAAATGTTCTTTTCACTTGATATTTAAACTGCAAAATCCAAAAGTTGTCCAAAATATCACATCAATGTTTTTAAAAACAGAAGGTATATATTTTTTGTTGGCTGAATTTAAAAATCCACCTGTGATTTCAGATTTTTCCAAACTCTCACCCCGGAGTTTTGATTGCCTTCTGGATTGAATGACATGCCACGCACCTTGAAAGTCAGATGCAAATTTTCAACACTTAGGGAACTGGGATTCCTTTACTTCCAAAATTAATTCTTCCATTTTAAAGTGATTTGTACCACAGAGTAAAGCTTGCTAAATAATATTTAGAAGAAAATTTTCATTCTTGATAATTTTAGTTGAAGTTATGAGCAGCTAAACAAAGCTCCAGCATGGTTTACTTGATAGACACTTACACTGTAATTAAAATATAAATTAGGTGCTCTTATTAGAGGCTTTGGTTTATAAGAGTAGTATATATACTAAAGACAAGCTGACCCAGCAAAAGAATGAAAATTCTATCCCTTCCACATGCTCTGAGAAACTATAAAAATGCACTATTTCAATTTAAGGTGAAAAGTAATTCCAAAAACTCCTGATCATATTGATTCAAGATAAAAACATCAGTTTTTTTTTTTAAAAAAGTCTTCTTAAAAACAGGAACTCTTGAACATATCTTAGATAAGAAATAAACTACTAAGTTTAGACTAAATGGTTGTATTATGAATTTGATAACCAAAATTATACAGCTGTATTTCCAGGAAATCCATGCTTGAAAAATATAAAAACAACCCACATAGGCTAGGTTGAACCACATAATGCAAAATATAATGCTCTATAGAAAAACATGATTAAACATGTAAATGGCTTAATTTCTCAAAGATAATGATTTTTTTAGCCAATTGTTTACAAAGGTAGAATAATTCAAAATAACTTTATTTATTTATTTTTACAAAGAGCAAGTACAGGAGCTGTTCAAAATCATGTATTCAATCAAAATGAAATGTGACTTGTACCGACTGCTGAAGTTGTCTTGATGTATGAAAAACATGAAATCTGTGAAGCGTTCTGAATAGATTACCTTTTATAAAAATAGTAGTAGTCTTTAACTGTAGAATACTGCCTAACTCTGGAAATGCAGGAAAAGTCAGCATTCTGTAAGGTTCAAGATATTAATTTTAATAGCAGCTGAATGTGTCCTCATGGCAAAGCATAAAGACTTTTTTTTTCCTTGAAAAGGAATTTCAAAATTGTCCTTTCCCCTCACAGTGTCCTAAAATTTAAAAGGGGGGTAGGGCGTTTTCCTGTATTTCAGCATTCTTTAAACTCTGCTGAAGGGAGGCTGTCAGTCAGGGGTATAAATAGAGTCTGGGTAAGTCCTTGAAGTTCATCATTCCACAGCAAATCCACATGTTTCTTCAATGGCTGTTAGCAGCTTTTCATAGAGCTTTTCATAGCTTTCATAGGGCGGAATGTCTATTCGATTGAAGCTGTGAATAAGTAAATCAGATATTACAGAGTTCATTTAAACGATCTATATACTAAATGTGTACTACTAATACAACCATGTCAATCTTTATGTCATACAGAATGTTAAAAGGCTGTATTTCTTTAAAGTATAGATTACTAATTTGGGATTAGTAATCTATACTTTAAAGATTACCAACTTCTGAATAATATTCTTTTAAATTACTTAATTTGAGTTATTTATCATTCCGTTTAAGTGTCAATTTACTGGTAAAAACAATAAATGAAAAATCAAATCTGTTAGGAACAAACACACACCTACACGGGACAGGGAGCAAAGTTACAAAAATAATATACCAGGTATGGGCTTTTGGCAGGTTGTTAGTACAGGCATCGATCTGGTGGATGGTAAAGAGGCGTGGGCCTGCAGCACCTGCAAAGGAAAAAAATGGGTCAAATCACCATGGGTATATGTCTCCATCTCTAAAATCTTAGATTAAAACTGGTACATAAGCCACAGGATGTAGGGATAGGAGAATGCTATAAATCCACACATGCTACCTCAGGGGCAGCAGAAAAAGAATCTGGGTTTTTAAAGTTGGTTTGGGTAAGGCTGTTCGCCTTAATATGCTAGCATTTCATTTTTGGAAAAAGTGCTGAATTGAATCCTTTTGTCAAACTTCTTTTATAGATCAATATTCCAAAGAATGAGGAAAAAAAAGTAACTGGGTAAATTCAAGATAAAATACATATGCACAATTTTTTTTAAAAAATGACAACCTAATGCAAATTTAGATTTCATGACTCAAAATGGGCTAAGAGCAGATTAGTAGTTTATCATATACAATTTTAACACAGATGCCCCATATAAATATATGGAGAAGGAATACAATTTTGAGTTCTCCAAACAGGGAAAATAAACACAACTCAAAGGACACAACTTTGCCTGTGGAATTTCAAGGTATGCACTGTGCATGGCACTGACATTATGTACCAGTCTTGCTTTGTATATCCTCTCTCATCACCAGTAGCAGCAGCTTTTAAAATGAAGAGCTTAAGAGGTAAGGAAAGCACAGTGAAGTACCACAGTCATTAGCAATATTACCAACTCATCCAAAATTAAACAGCTTATTCCTCAGAAAACATTTCTTAAAAAACTGGAATATTGTTATACATCAATGGTCTGAGGCCATGCAATAATTGAAGTGCTCTGACCAAACAGATGTTTTCCATGACCCAAACTGCCTGTTTCTATTAAAAGAAAGAGTAGAGGGGAGAGGCATGCAGGAAGGTAAATATTTTGCGAGGTTGAAATGTGAACATGAAATGAACAACTTCCACTACAGGAATGTGCAACAGAAGTATAAGCAAGCAACCAGAAAACAAAAGACAGAGCATCACCATGAATAGTCCAGTCTAGCATGCAGCACTCACTACAATCACAGAGAACCCGGCAGAAAAGGCTCTTAGGAGGGGAACAAAAGAAGGAAGGAGAAGAAGATTTCATGGTATGTATTACAGATAAGAAACAGAGTGAAAAGAGAATCTGTTTATAAGCACATGGTTTGTAAAATATCTGTACAAACTAAATATTGCCATCCCCACCTCCACAAGCTTACAAGAAGCTTAGAGAAGCTGTGCCAGTCTCTCCCTCTTTTTACCTTGTAGTGCTTTGAAGCCCTGCAGAGGCACTCTAGATGATCCTGTCACAAACTGAAGCAATCGTGCTCGTCGCTCTTCATCAAAAAACTCCACAGCTTTCCAGAACCACTTAACGACATTGCTGTCTGGTGTACAGTGTTTTAACCGGGTGTTTACCTTCCAGTCATTGACATCTATTTTTCCAAGTCCACAAATAATGAGCTGTTAAAATATTGCAGAAGTAGATGAGCCACTAGAAACCAAAGCCACATCAAAAATTCTTCAAAATAAAACTTAAAGATTTGTGGTGTTAGTTCTCACTTGGTGCCTCTTAATCAAAGGTGCACATGATAAAACATTCCAAAATATATACACCAAGTCCTATGCTCAGAGGTTCTAATTCTTTGCATCTGGGTGACAGGATCTATATTTTAAAAACCAACAGAGGTATCTACTCACTGTAGATTCCCTCCCCAGGATCTGAAAATCACCACTGTGATGGACTCAACAAGACAAAAGAATTGTGAAAATTCCACAGTTTTATAACAGAATTGCATTTTTTTAAAAAAGGACAGAAATTGAGACACATAAAGTTTATTTGTGCCTTCCACAGACCCACATCACATTCTATTAGTTTCAACACTATTAGCTTTGTGATTTGGGGCATTTCAATTCCATCAGCCAACAGTTTCCTCTGCTGTAAAATGACAGTTACATCTACACCACCACATTCCATGAAAGTGACTCACAGTACACAGCAACTCATGAAATGTTGTCTTGAATAAGTGATTGACACAACTTGCTTAATAATCTTAAAATTATATTAAAATATGAAATATATGAACACATTGATATAGAACTCTGCTTAGCATCCTAATGCAGGGTTAGTAGAGATGAACTATATCAAAATCATTTGAGCACTACTAATACATCTCTTTAGGGTCCAAGACTAAGTCATCTTATTAATCTAACATGTTTATAATGGTGAATTATGAAAGTATATAATATAAAACACAATGTAATTTGTGTATCCTAGATTATAATTAATCCTATTAATCCAGTGTAACTCTAAAAAGTTTAAACAATTTCATTAGTAGTTGAAACTATAAGTAAATCCCACCCCTACTGAACAAGATCTCCAACAAAGTTTGTATAGGCTTCTAAAAGATTACTGAATCTAAGTCACTGGGAAAAGGTTACCCTAAAAGGATTATGGATGCATTCAGAACACAAAAGACACCTTCTAAATTCTTTGCTTTCTAATTTCCATTCCTCTAAAGAAAACTCATTTGTTTCATAAACAGATGAAAAGGTCCTGTATCTCAACTTTAGTGCCCCTTCTGCTGCTAGGTGTCTCTCCCCTTCCTGATTACCTCCTTCTGGCCATATTACTATGAATAATAAGTTGCAGAAGGAATGGAGATAGCACTAAGACAAACGAACCTTTTTAGATTTATTTGCAAACAGCACATTTAGTTAGGACACTGATATTAATGAATACATGTTTTAAGATAGTTGTAGACTTCAAATATTTATGCTATCCCTAATCACTAAATAAATTTGGAATTTTTGGCAGAATAAAACCTCATTAATTTTTCAAAGTAGTTCAGAAGAAACTTCAGATGTGTTTGTTAAAGATGTTTATTATAACTTTAACCAGATTGTTAAACTTTAACCTATTAAAGATGTTAATCATTAAAGGTGACTATTAAAAGATGTTAACCATCTTTAACCAGATCTGAGGTGCTAAAAAGACTAGCTTTAATCAGAAACAAACTTTTAACTGTTGAGTATAGCTACTGTTGGTATATGAATGTTTCTAAAGGTCTAAAGGTGATTAGATACTGTACAGTTTTCCTAAGTGTTTTATTTATTTCCTCTAATGATCTGTCTACTAAATGTTTTCTAGCAAAGTTTAGTACAAATCCAACTGAGCTTAGACCTTTATCCAAATAAAGTTCAATATGATAATTGACAAGGCTTTATTTAGTTAAATCAATAACCACTAAATCATGGAACGGAAAAAAAAATTGGAAGAATATACACATAAGACATGAAGTCTGTTTAAGAGAAGAAAGGACAAAAGGAAATTAAGAATGTTCACATTGTGCCAGGCATAATGGTGCATGCCTATAATCCCAGGAGGTTGAGGCAGGAAAATCTCAAATTCAAGGCTAGTCTCAGCAATTTAGCAATGCCTTAAGGAAATTTGTAAGACCCTGTGTCAAAATAAAAAATAAGAAGTGCTGGGAAGGCTGGGGTTGTGGCTGAGGGGTAGAGTGCTCGCCTAGCAAGCTAAGTTCGATCCTTAGCACCACATAAATATAAAATAAAGATATTGTGTCCACTTAAAACTAAAAAATAAATATTAAAAAAAAAAAAAAAGAATAAGTGATAGGGATTGTGGCTCAGTGGTAAAGTACCTCTGGGTTCAATTCCCAATACCAAAACAGGAGAAAAAGAAAAAAATGTTCATAATGTAAGCTTACTCAAAGATATTCCAAGCATAAAAGACTTCCGGTGAATAAGAATTCTCAAAGCATTGAACCATAAAACTTTCAAAGCAGGGAGGAAGAGCATGAGAAGAAGATTACCACTAAATAGGGAAGAGAGGTGGGAGGGAAAAGAAGGGAGAAGGGGAATTGCACGGAAGATGGAAGGAGACCCTCATGGTTATACAGAATACATGTATGATGTTGTGGGCGGGGGAAGTGTATCACATTAGATTGGGTAGAGAGAAGTGATGGGAGGGAGGGGAGGGGAAGGGGGGATAGGAAGGGCAGCAGAATAAAACAGACATTATTATTGTTATATGTATATAGGTGACTGTATTGACAATGTGATTCTACAACCTGTACAATCAGAAAAATGAGAAATTATACCCCATTTGATTCAAATGTATGAACTGTCAAGATCATTGTACTGTCATGTGTAACTAATAAAAAAAATTAAAAAAATAAAAAATACACTTTCAAAGCATTAGAAACACAACTTACCTCTAAAAACTAAGAAACAAAATAATTGCTAATCTTATCACGCTAGATGATGTCATAACATGGATGTACTGACCTCTAACTCTTTCTCATCAAATGTCTTCAGCAGGTGCTGGGGAATCACTTCATTAAACCCTTTCTGCAGAGCCAGGAACTGAGCCTCAATGCCTCGTAAAAATCTCCAGTTCACATAGAGCCTATAAACATCAGGCAGGGGTTTTGTATGATCAGATATATTTAGATTTGGTAATTAATGTGAATCACTTCTTCAGCAACACTGTACTTTATAAACATCTAGCATCAAGAATTTATTCTAGGGCTGAGGTTGTGGTTCAGTGGCAGAGCACTTGCCTAGCGTGTGTGAGACACTGGGTTCGATTCTCAGCACCACATACAAATAAATAAAAAGATCCATCAACAGTTAGAAAATAATTTTTTTAAAAAAGAATTTTTTCCAAAGTTTTTTTTAAAAAAATCTCAAACTAATGGGGATAAATGGATCCCAAGCTGTGAGGCAGTTCAATCTTGATAAAATGTAAACTTCCACAAATAAAAGCAATATCAATGAAGCAATTCTTCAAATCAGAGAAACTACTAGTAAACTAGAAGTCTACTAGAGCTCAGATAGTCTGAGGTTCAACTCCTATTGGCTGAGGGTATAGACCTGTGGTACAGCACGTGCTTCTTAACATGCACGTGGCCCTGAGTTCAATCTCCAGCAAGCATACACAAACAAACTTGATAAAATTTCTTTCTTATACCACACATTCCAACAAACCAGAAAAAAATAGCCCACTGACTCAAAAGATGACCATTTTTTCTGGCTGTATTTGAAAATGTTATCAGAATGTGTTGCTGGGTCTTCTGTTTATATCTAGGGCAGGACTATTGGGGAAAAGGAGGTAGGGAATCTTCATATCCAAAATGAGAAGAAACTAAAGCCAACAGCACTTTCTGAATAAATATTCATTGTTCACTGGAAGCTGTAAAAACTCTGGAAGATGTCACTTTACCCCCTCCCCGCCCCCCCCCCCCAAAAAAAGCACAAAACTATACATCAACTGTATAACTTGTGCTCTGACTGGAGTTTGTCATTTAAAAATAAATTGCTTTCATTTACCTGTCTACCCAGGAAACCTCTCAATCTAACACATCAGGACTACTTTTCTGTCAAATTTGTTATCAACATTTCCTTTTCCAAACTTGGATGACTATTTCTCTAATTAATAAATAATTACTTAATATTATATTGTCTGGAGGATCTGTTTGTTGGTTTAAAGGGGCAGCAAAACCATGTAACTCTTGTCCTTGTTTATCTCACTCCTACAGTTGCATAGGATTTATTATTGTGTTGATAAACACATAAGCCCTGGAGAAAGTAAATCTAAAAACTGAGGACACACTGGATCCTAGACTGACAATGCAGCAGGGATGAGAGAAATTCCCAGCCATTCTTACAGTTTTTATCAGAAATGTAACAGAGCAATCACCAATATAAAGAAAAATCAAACATTAACCATGGAGACCAAGTGAAACCTGAAAGTCCATTCTTCTGCCCTCTTTACCCTCCCTATTTTCAGGCCCCCACCTCTGCTCCCTCCCTCTAGCAAATACTATATTTGGTATAGAACCAAATAATTATACAGCCATATAATTAAAAAAAACAACAACACAATTTTGTCCCTAGGTAATTCTTCTAGAACTTGCTTCTTAAATCTTATAGCTTATACAATCTCTCTTCTTAAACATCCACATAATATTGTACTGAATGTATAATCATTTTACTCCAAAAACATTTTGGTAGTTAATTTTTCTATAAGCATTCTTTAACTGAATATCCTTATTCATATTTTGTTAATTAGATGTGTGTTTCTGTAGAAGAGTCCCAAAAACAGAACTTCCAGTGAAAGGGCATATGCAAGTTTCCTTTGGTAGCTGTATCAAACTGCTTTCCCAAAATCCCACCAACAGTGTATGAAACTGAGAGGTCTCATTTTGAAAGAAGGAAAATTTTATCTAATAAGATTTGGGGATAGGGGCTGGGGTTGTGGCTCAGTGGTAGCGCGCTCACCTAGCACATGCAAGGCCCTGGGTTCAATCCTCAGCACCACATATAAAGGTATTGTGTCCAAAAAAAAAAAAAAAAAAATGATTTGGGGATAATAATATATACAAAATAGCAATAGTATTCATGTTTCTGTGTACCTATGAAGCTCAAACTCCTAAATCTGATCCAGTTTTATATTTAGAAGACTTTAGTTACCATAGTAAGTATTAAACCAATTTCAAAATTCCTCAATTTGTATTTTATAAAACATAAAGAACATTTTCTTATATTTCTCCTTCAAACTCACTAGGTACTCATTTATAAATAGGCAAAGTGCTAGGAATACAACACAAAGTTCCCTGAAATAGCTATACTACACATAGCTTTGATGCTCCCAGTCTCTGGCATTCCCACCTATGTGCAGCCCCTCCTCCCCAATGAACCTGGGCTGGTCTGTGACTCACTTCAACCAAAACAATACAGCAGACGTCATGTTGACAGTGCCATGCTAGTTTTTAAAAAGATCTGGAAGCTTCTGCTTTTGTGCTCTGGAAAGCCAGCCACCCCCAAGAAATCTGACTGTTTTGCTGGAAGAGAGAGAGAGATCTTTGATGCTATAAAGGGAGTACCAAGGAGCCTAGTGGCAATGAGGCCCCAGACAATGCCCTCAGATGAGAGTTGTTCCTGCCAGCCCACAGCCATTTGAGCCATCCTAGCTGAGTTCTCACTTGTAAGAATGAAGAGGCCACCATGGCACTTTAGTCCAGCTGACTATTTGTGGAACAGCAATGTGCCATCCCTATTATTCTTCGCCCAAATTACTAACCCCTGGAATTGTGAAAAACAACAGTGACTGTTTTTAAGTCACTAAATTCTATGAAAGCATATTTTATAGGAATAAAACTACTTAATGTTTGTCCATACTGACATTCTAGAACATTACAAAAATTCTCAATCTTGAGAACAGATAAATGTTTACCTGACATATTCTTTTTTATTTTCTTCATTAACAGGGATACTCTTGCCATTTGGTTTGAGTTCATGCTGAATAATTTCACCATATGCGTTATGTTCAACACAGAAAGTATGGTCCAAAACACCTGTAATATCATTTTCACTGAACAGGAAACAGAAAAAGATACGTAACTGGGAAACCTAAAACATCAATCCTATAGGTTTATTAACTGGTGAGACAGATAAAACTAAGATAGTTTTATGACATGATAAACATAAGGTCAGATTCATCTTCTACTTTTTATACTACCACATACTTTTCTTGGGCAAAAAGTAAAAAAGCTTTAATATAAACACAAGTAACATTTCACTTCCTTAGTAATGAGAAATAACCTCGATCAAAGCTGAACTTTGCTAGGACCACAATGTAAGAAAAGTTCAGTTATATTTTGACATTCAGATAAAAGGCCTTAGGGAATCTGGGAACCTCCTTCACTGACCTGAGTAATCCAGAGAAAGTAATCTGTACATTTCATAAAAGTAAGTACTACCAGCATATCTTCCTAAATTATTTATTAACCTAAATAGAATTAGTTCTTATTTATGATTCTTATTTATGATTCCAACAATCAGCACTTCATTAAAAAGCAATGGATTCAGAAATTCGCTATTCTACCACATGCAAAACAGGAACAGAACTTTATCACATTGAGGAAATCATTACACATAGTACTGTATACGTAAATAGCACAGAATATATAAATTGAGTATCCCTAATTTAAAAATCCTAAATCCCATAAGTTCCAAAATCCAAAACATTTTCAGTGCCAACATGATGCCCCAAGTGTAAAATTCCACACCTGACCTCATGGGAGGGGTCAAAGTAAAAACATAGGCACACTAAAAAATAAGTATAAAATTACTTGTAGGCAATGTAGATAAGGTATACCAAAAACATAAATGAATTTTGTATTCAGACTTAGGTTCCCCCCACCACCACAAAAATATCTTAAGTATAGACAAGTATTTCAAAATCTAAAACAAATCCAAAATCTGAAAGCAATGCCAGTTCCAAACATTCTGGATAAAGGATACTCAATCTGTACTAGAATTTCTTCCCTTTTAAAGTAATAACACCTGCTAACTTTAAGGAATTTGAAATGTATAGGAAAGCAGCAGAAAGGGGGAAAGTCTTATGTGGGCCTATTACTCATGTAACTACATTTAATATGTTTTCAGCACATATTTTTTTAAGTTTTAAAATAAATAGTTTTGAAATGATTTTTTTTTAAAGCTCATATTCTAGCTATAATAAACAGATATAAGATTCCACCTACAGTATCCACACCAAACTGTTATGAAGATCTGGATCAACTAACTCCATGTCATCCAAAGTAATTGACTTTCCAAGCAACTGTTTATAAAAAGGCAATGTAAAACCACCATCAATATAATGTCCATGAAACACAGCCATTCCCATTATTCGTCCAACGAAGTGGAAATATGATAAATGTTCCTGAAATTGAAAAAAAGTTTATATAAATACTCAAGCTAGAAACTATCAAAGAAGTTTTTAAATAAAAAGTAAATATTTAAGTAGGCATTAAGATTTTTTGATAAATATCAAATTTGTACTCCGTGACTATTTAAATGGAACAGATTGTCACATCAAAGCTCAATAAAACTCAGGAATGTTTCTGTAGGGCACATTCAAGCTTTTATACATCACTATAAAATAACGTGTTACAGTTGATGCCTCTCCCAGATGGTAAAGGTACTTTGTAAAATTTCTCTTTTAGAAATCAGTCCAAATTATAGTCCCACTGCAGCTTTACTTAATTGCTTGTAGATAGGTTCTCTTCCTAAGTTCATAATAATGTATAATAGGGTTTAAAAAGTATAGCACTAGCTGGGGTTATGGCTCAGTGGTAGAGCACTTGTGTGAGGCACTAGCATGTGTGAGGCACTGGGTTAGATTCTCAGCACCATAAATAAAGTCCATCAACAACTAAAAAGAGTATATTAAAAAAAAGTGTAGCTCTATACTAAGTTCGCAATGTACAAGGTCCCACTTAACTCTCACACTCTTCTCTGAGACATGAACCATACTTATTATTTTTAGTAATTAAAAAATTGAGGCTTAAGTTAATGAGCTCACCCATATCACAACTAAGTAAATGATGAGAATAGGATATGATTCCATGTCTTCCAATCCCAGAATCTGTGTTCTTAACCATTTCTATTATTCTGCTTTATGTCATAATTTAACCAATCTTCCTTCTTATGGATAACTGTTTTGTTTTTCTTTTTTTGTTCTTCTTAGATATACATGACAGTAGACTGTATTTTGACACATTATACATACATGGAGTATAACTTATTCTAATTAGGATCCCATTCTTGTGACTGTACATGATATGGAGTTTCACTGGTCATGTACTCATATACGGACATAGGAAAGTTATGTCCGATCCATTCTATTGTCTTTCCTATTCCTATCTACCCGCCCTTCTCTTCAATCCCCTTTGTCTAATCCAATGAACTTCTATTCTCCCCCCACCCCCACTGAGTGTTAGCATCCTTATATCAGACAAAATATTCAGCATTTGGTTTTGGGGAACTGGCTTATTTCACTTAGCATGATAGTCTTCAGATCCAACCATTTACCAGCAAAAGTCATAAAGTCATTTTTTTATGGTTGAGTAATATTCCATTGTGTATATATACACCACACTTTCTATATCCATTCATCTTCTGAAGGGTACCTAGGTTGGTTCCATAGCTTAGCTATTGTGAATACAGCTGCTGTAAACAATGATGTATCTGCATCACTGTAGCTGATTTTAAGTCCTTTGGGTATATACCAAGGAGTGGGAAAACAATCAAATGGTGGTTCCATTCCAAGTTTTTGAAGGAATCTTCACACTGCTTTCCATAGTGGCTGCACCAATTTGCAGTCCCACCAGCAATGTATTGAGTATACCTTTTTCCCCACATCTTCACCAATCTTATGGATAACTATTGTTTTCAACTAGGGCTATTATAAAGAATAAACAGCCCTGTGCTTAAATTGTTGCATATATCCATAATCATTCACCTGAGAAAATTTTCTAGAAGAATTACTGAGTCAAAGAGCATGACTAGGACATGAACAAGTAATTTCTATTATAATAAACTATATTGAGCCAGGCATGGAAACTTATGCCTTTAATCCCAACTACTCATGAGGCTGAGACAGAAGGATCCTAAATTCTGGGCCAATCTCAGAAATTCAGTGAGATGCTGTTAAAAATTAAAAAGAATAAAAAGGAATGAGGAGGTAGCTCAGTGGTAGAGTATACTTGGGTTCAATCCCTAGTACCACAATCAATCAATCAATGTAATAAACTTCACTTGATATTTAGAGATAAACAAGCACTATAGGTCCCAATTCACATCATTACAACTATAAATCATACCGGATTCACTGCAGAATCAGGGTTGATCTGCAATGTATAGATGTCATCTCTTGAGTACTGGAAGAGGCCATAGTATGGATTCAACATTTCATGTGACAGGAGATACAACCATTCCCTAGAAAACAAGATATGACAAAAATTTTTTGTTAATCAATAATGTTTATTGATATACCATTCAACATTTTAGCAAATATTTTTCTTTAATTAAGAAAGGAAAACAGCCAGGTGTAGTGGCACACGCCTGTAAACCTCATACATAAATGTTTCTCATTTGTCTGGTTGTATATGATGTAGAGTTACACAGGTAATTTTGGGCAATTTTATTACATTTTATTACATCAGAGAGTGTAAACACAGCTTAAGGCAGGAGGATCCTGAGTTCAAAGCCAGCCCCAGAAAAAGCAAGGCACTAAGCAACTCAGTGAGACCCTGTCTCTAAATAAAATACAAAATAGGGCTGGGGAAGTGGCTCAGTGGTTGAGTGCTCCTGAGTTCAATCCCCATACCCAGAAAAAAAGAAAACAAAGTACTAACTGTAGTTATACTTAAGTCTCTGCTCACTCAATCTGGGGCAATTTTTTTAAATTAATTTTTTTGTACATTTTTAAAATTTGTTCTAATTAGTTATACATGACAGTAGAATGGATTTTGACACATCATACATAAATGAAGTATAACTTCTCATTTGTCTGGTTGTACATGATGTAGAGTTACACAGGTAATTTTGGGCAATTTTAATACATTTTAGCATCAGAGAATATAAACACATTACCTAGCAGTTCAGCTACTCATGAAATGCTACAGCCCCATAGTCTGCTACTTTAAATGCTAAGTAAATTTGTAATCCATGATAAATACAAAATGAAGGGGAAAACATGGCTTTATTTCAAAGCATCCATGTCATGTAGACTATCCTAATTCACTCCCATTGTGGCAGGTTTATACAAGTTTATATGGATATACAACATTCATTTACTTTTACTTTTGGACAGTGGGGTGTTTTGTTGATGATATTGTTTTAGTAAGAAAAATTCATCATCGATTTCATTATATTTTATTGAATGCAGCCTAAAGCATACCATGATAAGAATATAAGAAATCAGAAATTCTAAGGCACTTGGCATAGGTGTGAATACAAGGACCAGTCTGCATTCTCTGGTTATGATTCACACTACTTCTTCATTTCCAGTGTACTACATCAACGTTTTCAAAAACTTCACAATAAATAGTACTACTGTCCCAAACTTAATAAATCCTTGATAGTTTTCAAAGAATAAATGAATACTTGTCACTCATCTTGGTAGAAATGAAATAAAATCACTAGTCTAGAACTTCAGAGAGACAGTTCTAATCCCAATTCTTATTCCTGAGTTACAGAAAATTATTTAAAATGGTATGTTTTGACATTATGGATTAAGTAGCTTAAAATGATACATTTTTAGCAAATGGGGTAGAATTCCCAATTAAAGGAAAAAATTTCAAAATTCAATAATGTGATAGTCTAAATCAAATTACTATCATGATATAACACTTGAAAAATTACCATAGATAAAAAAGAAGTGAAGTCTCCACATATGCAGCATCCCAACAACACAATACTCACTGATATACCTTGCATGTGAATCTGTGTGTTTTTGTCAAAGAAAATCCCAATTTTTGTTTTTTTGCCCAAGTTTTTAGAATATGTATAAGAGAAGAACTTAACTATTTGGGTGTTCTACTACAGAATAAAGTTCAGAAAAAGCCATTCACTGCTAATCCCATTTATTTTGCCAAAATCTTGACAGTATATAAGGTTAAGAAAGGATTTTTATAAAAGACTACTATTTCTATACACATAGATACCACTAGCATATATTGTTTTCCTACAAACATATGAATTCTATTTATGAGTAAATCATAATTCCACAAGAACTACTAAGTTCTAAATATGATGTCCAAGAGAACATTTTTTAAAAATATTAAAAGAAATTAACCATTTGCCATAGGTGACAGAATGAAGATAAGTCTACAAATGAACACAAGTGATATTAAATAACAGCTATAGGACTTAGTGGAAGCACTATTAAATGTAAGTTGGCTTTAGAATAAGGAAACAGAATTATTTCGATAGTCCTTTCAACATTTCTATTCAGAGATATATTGTTTCTCCTACATATACATAAAGTGAATTTTCACACGTGGAAAAAAATTCTAATAGTATATATGCCATCAGAAATAAATCAAATGGTAATTAAATGTGTAATTATGAATGCAACAGAAACATTATAACTTCTGTACTGAAACATTCCAAGGACCATCATTAGACCTGCCATACACACAATTATTTAGCAAGGTAAAAAAAAACTGGCAATGGAAGAAAAAGGAAACAGTAATTTAGGTAATACATCATTAAAGTCTCGAGATTATTCCTGACAATGTAAAGCAGAGGAAATAATAAATGCTAAGAAAGAGAAATGATGAAAACACAGGGCCAGCTAGTCCTACCAACAGTCCATGAAGGGTTGCAGCTATTTTCAGAAAAAGTCTCACTGTCCTATCCTCATGAATGTATCTACAGAATTTTCCCTGTTTTGCAAACATTAGGGAATATAATACTAGAAAATAAATCTCCATGACAAAGCTATATCACAGGAAGTGTCTTAAATTTGTAAGTATAAAGATCTACATATCATTAACTGACAAGCAAGTCTTTACCTGGCAACCCCTCCATAATCAAGGCCTTCTTCTCCACGAAATTTTATCATTAATCTCTTCCAGAGATCTTTTGGTCTCATTTTCATGACCTGTCGATATGACTCCTGAAAAAAAAAAATATATATTATTATTAGGTGTTTTTAACCTATTAAACTCTCCCTCCCATCTCACTCACAAAACACAATTTAAATAAAGTGAAATTTGTCCATTAAATCAATGAATAAATTCCAAATATTTTAAAACGCACAGCATTTTGAAAAACAAAATAGATAAATATTGTATGAAAACCCTACTAGGTACTAGTAATGTTTCCACTCACAATCAAAAGAGAATTTGGTAGAAGAGCAGATTTTTTTAAAAGTTGGTTGAACTAATCTTAGATTACAGGCACCAGTAAAGTAAGTGTAAGAAAAACAAAGTTCCAAAAGAAAATAAGCAATCATAAAGTGGTCTTCATTACATAGACAGCCTTATATCATTTTAAAATATGAATAGTAGACTACAAACAAGGTCAGAACTGCTCTGAAAGTAAAAAGTGCATCCTAATTTAGGAAAAGGGTTATCAGGTTCCAAATGTCTTTTGTACAAGAATCCTCTAATGAATGGAAAACCCCTACCTTTGGCCTCTACCACGTATTATGACAAGAATTTTGAAGCTGGCATTAGGACCATAATCCAAGGATAAAAGTATATAACAGAAAGATTTTCAATAAATTAAAGAAGTAGTCCAACAGTAATCAGACAAAATAATTATTTTTTAATTAGAGTCCCTTCACTTTCAGAAGAATCAGAAAGCAAGGGATAGATAATACTTGGGGCCTTTATCTGTTATAATCTATACTAACATGGGCTGGGGCTGTAGCTCAGTGGGAGAGCACTTGCCTAGCATGCGTGAGGCACTCGGTTCAATCTTCAGCACCACATAAAAATAAAGAAACAAAATAAAGGCATTCTGTCCATCTACAACTACAAAAAAAATTAAAAATAAATAAATAAAATTCACTAACAGGTCAGGTGTGGTGGTGCATGCCTGTAATCCCAGCTGCTCAGGAAGCTGAAGCAGGAGGATCACGAGTTCAAAGCCAGCCTCAGCAACTTAGTGAGAACCTGTATCTAATAAAATACAAAAAGGGTCTGAAGATGGGACTCAGTGTATCAGTGTTCCTGGGTTCAATTCTCAGTTCCAAAAAAAAAAAAAATTGAATTAATTAAGAAAAATAGAATTCACTAATAAATAAGAATTTGCAATGCAGAGACCAAATTGAACCAAGGGGAATATGTGGCACTCTTCATTCCATTTAATGCCTATATCACATACTGAGTATCTCCAATATTACTGCCTTTACTTCCCACAATTAAAAAATATAAATGAGAATGCTTCCATTTGAGAGGGATATGAATCCCAAAAAAGTATTCTTCAAAAAGGGAGAATAAAACACTAAATTTAATTTTCCTCTGTTTTAAAATAAGACTTGTCAAAAAAAAAAAGATTTCCAAGTTTACCTCAAAAATCTCTTCCCTGGAAACCTCAATGCGGCAGTGGCCAGCCTGAGGCTGTTGTTGGGAAAGTTCTTGCCGCAAGACTTTCAGTTTCTGAACCAGGTCTCGCTTGTACCTTGGCACTGTCAGACACTCTGTCTCATCAGGGCATAATGAAACCACTTGCTGTTGCTGTTGGTCTTTCAACTGGTTCTGCCGACTGGAAGTAACAGAAATGTTATTATGAAAGTATTTTAAATTAAAAAGAATGCTATTATACATTTAAAATATCAAATACCATCAGACTGTAAATCAAGTCTAGCTGTATCATTTGCCAAGCCTTATTAGGACATATGGTCAGCCTAATTTTTTTGGGGGGGAGGGGGGCAACAATAAACCAGTTCCAAAGTTTGTTTCTTATCATCCACATGAACTGATAGAATTAGATAATGAAGTTTTATCCACAAAGCTTTATACTGCTGCTGGGAACAAATTTTTCAAATACCATTTCCATTTTCCTCTACATTTTTCCATCATCCATTTTAAAATTCAGGCAGATGCCACCACTGCTTGCTATCTGTCTGTCTTTATGTCTTATGAGTCTGTCTTTCTGGAAGAGCCAAACAAAAGTTTAAATTGGCAGCGTGGGAGAAACTCTTCTTCCTTTATCTGTTATAATCTATACTACAACAATTTGGGAGATCATGTTTAAGTTATTGTCACAGAGAAATAAGCACTTTACAAACAAGTCTAAGTACTTTATAAAAATGACTATTTCTCTGTATGTATATGTGGTAAAATAAATATAAATAAATTTCAGAGACACTAAGAAAATTCACTGTTGGGCTGAAGTGACGTCTAACTACACATATAATACCACAACACGGAAATAATGTTCCAAGTACATAATAATAACAATAATAATTTTAAGAGACACTTTACCTACATATGTTTTTATTCTCCTGACACAAAATATTCTAAGTTGCACTTGAGATTTTTAAAAAAGAACTCTATAATATAATGAAGTAGTTAATTCCAAAAGTTTGTCAGAAAATAAAGTTATAATTTATTACTGATATTTATGCAGACACAGAGTGACAAAGATGGAGTTTAAAATTAATTTTACATGCAATAGATAAGAAAATAATCTCTCTTAACCTAAAGGAAAGAGTAATGGTAGTGATGATAAAATACATGAAAATAACTCAATTTGTTAGCAGGTCATCCTAATTTACTTTACATATAGTGATTCTCACACCAGGCCAAATTTCATGTCTAAAACATAACCATACAAACAGCATTTTTGAAAATATCAGTATTAACTGTTCTTCTAAACATAATAATAAAGGTGTTATTACACATACACACACACACATACACACACACACTCAATGTTATAAAAAGTATTCCCTCGGGCTGGAGTTGTGGCTCAGCAGTACAGCGCTTATCTAGCTTGTGCGGGGGCGCTGGGTTTGATTCTCAGCACCACATAAAATAAAATATAGGTATTGTGTCCAACTACGACTAAAACAAAATATTTTTTAAAGTATTCCATAAAAATTATATAACCCTATTTTTAAAAAATTAACTTGGGGGACTAGAGACATGGCCCAGTGGTAAAGAACTGTTTGGTGTATGTGAGGCCCTGGGTTTAAGTCCCAGTACTACAGGATGGGTTGGGGAAAACTTGGGTATATTTCATACCAGATACAAAAACTAACTCAAAATGGATCATCGACCTCAGTGTAAAATCTAAAACCTTAAAACTTGTAAACAGAGGAAAATATATTTAAAACCTGTGTTAGGCTATGATTTCTTAGATAACACAAGAACAAGTGAATAAATTAAACTAAAAAATTTTAAAGAAAATTTCTGCTTTTAAAAATGCACCAACAAGAAAATGAAAAGACGAATCATAGACGAGAAGAAAATCTTTGGAAAGCATATATCTGACGTGTAAATATCCAAGAACTCTCAAAAATTCAATAATAAAAACTAAACAGCTCAAGGGGGCTAGGGTTGTAAGCTCAGTGGTAGAATACTTGCCTAGCATGTATGAGGCCCTGGGTTTGATCCCCAGTACCACATAAAACTAAAATTGCTGGGAGCCATTAGCCAAGTAGGTATGACAATTTCCTTGCCAGCGTACCCCATGTTGCAGTGACATTGCATGTAGGTGACCTTGCTCAAGGACCAGGGCGGATTAGGGTGTTCCCGGTTTAGGATAATCGGGTTTAGGGCGTTCCCAGTTTAGGGCGTTCCAGGTTTAAGATTATTCCTGCTGGGAATAGGGCGTATCCTGCTGCCTGAGTTCCCCTTGAGTTCTCACGGGATTCAGACAGTATTTTTTGGGAGACAGAAGCCCAGTGGAGGTGGATTTGGGCAGAGAACGTGGATTTCCCCAGAACGTGATTGTAGACGGCTGGTGTGAGTTCGGGAATAAAGAGTCGCTGTTTGAATCTACAAGCTGTGTGGTGGCCCGTACGGGGAACTTCTGAAGCTTAGAGGTAAAATAAACAAAATAAAGGTATTGTGTCCGTCTACAACTAAAAATATCTTAAAAAAAATAAACTAAACAGCTCAAATGAGGGAGTAGAAGACAAAGATTTCCCCAAAGGAGATACATGGATGGCAAAGAAACACTTGAAAGATGCTCAACATCATTTGTCATTACAGAGATGCACACTAAAACCAGAATGAGATACCACTACATACCAATTAGAATGTCTAAAACATAATCATACCAAGAGTTAGTAAGGATACAGAGCAACACCTCATGCATTGCTGGTGGGAATGTAAAATGGAACAATACTTTGAAAAGCGATCAGGCACTTTCTTTGAAAATTATACATAAATCTACCATATGATTTAGCCTTTCTACTCGTAGGTACTTTTCTACCCAAGAGAAATGAAAGCATATATTCATACAAAAACAGGTACATAAAGACCTTTATCTTTTATAGCCAAACACTGGAAACAATGCAGATAATATTCCATTGTAACACTAAAAAGAAATGAACTATATATGTAAGAGAGATGAAGCCCAAAATTATTTTGGGTAAAAGAAAAGAAATCAAACAAATATACTGTTAAGATTCGATTTATCTAATATCCAAAAGGTAGTGTTGTGGGTTGTTCCCTCCCAAAACATGCTGAAGTCTCAACTCTTCAGACCTGTGAATGTGACCTTATTTGGAAATAGGGTTTTTGCAGATATAATCAAGTTAAGACAAGATAACAAAGCACTGGGTTGGTCCTAAATCCAACTAGCATCCTTATAAGAGAGGGGAAATTTGGATGTAGATACAAAGAAAAGAAACCTATAAGATGACTGAAGGCAAACATCAGTGAAATGTCTACAAGCCAAGGAACACCAACGTTTCCAGAAACCACCAGAAGCTAGAAGGGGGCATGGAACAGATTCCCTCAGATCTTCCAGAAGGAACCAACCCAGCTGACTCCCCCAGTCTGGACTTCCCTCCAGAACTGTGAGGGAATGAATTTCTTTGTTCACCCAATTTGCGGTGTTTTGTTGCAGTAACCCTGGGAAACTAATACAAGGTGAAAGCAGCATAGGGAGGGAGAGGAAAAGAAATTACAAATGGGCATGAGGAAACTTTTCAAGGATGGATATGTTCACTTTCATGTGATGATAGTTTCTTGGGTATATAACATGTTAAATATGTTAAACTGTATAAAAATTTACAGTTGATTGTATGTCAATTATATTTCAATAGAGCTGGGGTCTTTTTTTTTTTTTTTTTTGGTACTGGGGATTGAACTCAGGGGCACTCAACAACTGAGCCACATCTCCAGCCTTATTTTGTATTTAGAGACAGGGTCTCACTGAGTTGCTTAGTGCCTCACTATTGCTGAGGCTGGCTTTGAACTCTTGATCCTCCTGCCTCAGCCTCCCGAGCCGCTGGGATTACAGGCATGCACCACCGCGCCCAGCTTCCAGAGACAGCAAGCTCATTCACAAAGCCTTGTGTGGAAGACTGTCTGAAGACCTGCAAATAGAAAAGGCTTAAAACTGAAACAGTAAATAATCTCAGATTCAGCCATCAGAAGCTATTACTTCTCATACACACAGGGAAAAGAAAAATACAATTACCCAATAAAGCAGTCTGTCTCTTCAACTGTACTAGGATGCAAAAGGCAGTTATGTAAAGACTAATGTCTGTGCTAGGAAAGAAACACTGCAGGTGTCAATCCTCTATCCTTCAAGATGTCTAACAATGCCTAGTGACTTAATTAGGAAATCAAACAATTTTCTTAAAATAAGTGAACCTGACATGCAAAGAAGACTCAAATTGTAAAGTCCTTGCCCATAGTGATCTTTAAAAAGAAAAAGTGAAAAGCTTCCTTTATAGTAATAACTTCCTGCAATGCCAATCAAAGGAAAGGAAATAATTACTGTTAAAAGAATAAAAACAGGGGGGCTGGGGTTGTAGCTCAGTGGTAGAGCACTTGCCTAGCACATGTGAGGCCCTGGATTCGATCCTCAGCACCACATAAAGATAAATAAATAAAATAAAGGTAATGTATCCACCTACAACTATTAAAAAAAAATAAAAACAGGAAGAGAAAAAAATACCTCTCTACAGTCAAACTGGTTGAATTCAAATCCCAGCTCTCACGCTTTTTATATATCTCTAGACAACTTATGTAACTGAGGCTCCATTTTTCTCATTGGTGAGAGGGAGACAACACAGAGTTACAATAAGGATGACACAGTGCTCAGAGCACACTATGGAGAGTGAATGTTAATCATCAGAACTGTAACGATATAGTTACTGGGTTAAAAAAATCTATAAAGTTTGCTTAAAGCAGGAAAATTATTTAAAAAAAAACAGATTTTAAATTATTTCTTAGAAGAATATGTCCTTAGCCAAGTTATTTACTGAATCCCAATGACAACATTTTGCAATAGTTTATCAACACTGTACCATCACTGACAGAGTATGTGCTGAGGCCTCACAGGTACTGCATAATCTTCATAATATAAAAAAAAAAATAACACCAATAGTATTTCAGGAGGGGCTTGAGAGTTAAGGAGGGAGAGATTAAAGTACTATATAAAAAAGGACTTAAATAATATTCTCATAAACATTTTATATATAATAGGCCTAGTACATATTTCTAAGAGTTAACTTTTCTTATCACTTCCTTTCAAAAATTTAATTATTAGTTCTTAGTTTGAATAGGAGAGTCCTCTCTAAAACATAACTTGCTCCACTACATTATTTTCTAGCTCAGATAAGTACCCTTTCTATGATTGACTGCAATCAGTTCTCACTTCCTAAATGTTGAAATAGGCACACACACACAAACAAAACCTAATTAAAAATCAAAATCATCTAAAAATATTTATGAAAGTTATATAACAATAAAATCCATACATCATAGCTTCTCCTACAATTCAGACTAAAGGTTAAACTACTTTCACCAATTCATAATTAGCCTAATAGCAATAGCAATACTCCAATAAGATTTTTTGGAAAAAAGAAAAAATTTCAGACAGAAAACAGTAAGACTACGAAGTAAGAGAACAATATATTTGACAGATCAAAGATATAGATTCAAAATTCCTTTAACCCAGACTTTTTTTTTTTTTAATACCAGGGATTAAACCCAGTGGTACTTTAATCGCTGAGGCACATCCCTAGGCCTTTTTTTTTTTTTAATTTTGAGACAGGGTCTCACTAAATTGCTTACAGCTTAGTTAAAAGGCTGAGGCTAGCTTTGAACTTGTGATTCCTCCTGCCTCAGCCTCCCAAGTTGCTGGGATTACAGGCATGTGCCACTGCACCTAGGCCTAGTACATATTTCTAGTACATATTTTATTGTTATATAACTTTCATAAATATTTTTAGATGATTTTGATTTTTAATTAGGTTTTGTTTGTGTGTGTGTGCCTGTTTCAGCATTTAGGAAGTGAGAACTGATAGCAATACAATCATAGAAAGGGTACTTATCTTTAACACACATTTAAAACACATCCCCAAAGTCTTTTAAAATAGAAATAAAGCATCAACGTAAAAAAGGAGTCTTCTATCCAATATATCCTAAGATATACAAGGATTAATGTAACAACAGTTAAATTTTAAAACTGATGCCTTATGATGTGGGGGGAGGGTGTACTAGGGATTGAACTCAAGGGTACTTAACCACTGAACCACATTCCTAGCCCTTTTTTGTATTTTATTTAGAAACAGGGTCTCATTGAGTTGCTTATGGCCTGGGTAAGTCACTGTGGCTGACATTTGAATTCATGATCCTCCTGCCTCAGCCTCCCAAGCCACTAGTATTATAGACATGCGCAACTGCTCCCAGCTGAATATCCTTTTTAAAACTATAATCTAGGTTAAAATTGTTTCCTTTACCTCATCATGATAAATTCACTTGTACATAAAAATTTTGTTTTACATTTTATATCTGAATAAAAACTAACTCCTTTATCACTTCTAAGTTAACTTCTGATATAAATTTAAATGCTGTGAATAATTTTTATATATTTATTCTAATATAACATGACTATAAACCTCAGAGAAGATTTATCAGGTTGGAGACTTTATAGATGACACTCTGTCAATTGTAGTTCTGAAATTCTGTCCTTCTTAAAAAACAAAATGAAACAAACAAAAAAACAGATACACAAATGTTTAAGCTTTTTCACAGCATAATAAGTCAAAGATATTAAAGGGAGGAGCAATACTTTGATACACACACCATACACACACAAACACACACACACACACCCCCAAAAAAAAAAAACATTTTCAGGACAGGCAAAATGGTGCCGGCTTGGAATCTCAGTGATTCAGGAGGCTCAGGCAGAAAATTAGAAGTTTAAGTCCAGCCTCAGCAATTTAACTAGGCATGTAGCTCAATGACCAACTGTCTCTCAGTTCCACCCCAGTGCAAAGAAAAAAAATTCACTTAAGAACTATCTACTAGGAATGACCATAAAACTTGGAGATAAGACAAAGGCAAATGTTGATGATATTAATGCTACTTTCTAAACAGAATTGTAAAAATAATAATCATCAGAAAAGCAGTCAATTGTTCTTCAAATTACCTCCTATAATTTACTCAAACAGAAAAGGCAACCGACATTTCTAATCATCCCATCTAGTCCTTTCTTCAGAACGCTAATTTTATTCAGTTATTTGATACAACTAACTACTCAAAAGACAGAATACCTATAACTATTCTACTGAAATGTTCACTGGCAACATCAAGTCAAACTCCAAATTCCTACTGCCTAAAGAGGTGATTCTGAGGACAGAAGATAAAATAGAGTACCTCCTGAGGCTTTTCTGGGCCTCCAAAAGAGCCAGAATTCTGAATCTTCAATAAATACACATCTACCAAAAACTTGGGTATGCTACATACTAAAGAAGGAAAAATGTATAGAATATGGGCACTCTTCTTAAGTAATTCAGGGTCCAGTGGGGTAGAGGAAGCAGGAAGGTAACAAATAATGATAATACTAAAACAAAACAAAGTTCTCTATAGAGAATGTCAACATCTCATGTATACCTTATCATCTCCCCAAATCCCAGTTAGTTACTACCATATGCCACTTAAATCCACACACAAAGGAAAAAGTCCCAATAGATTAAAGACTTGCCTAGTAAAGAAAAAAACTATAAATGCATCAAAAATTCATCTACACTTCAAATTTTAAAATTTAAAGGGCATATTAGAAAAGTAAGCAAAGGATAGAAACTATTTATATGAAATGTCATACAACTGATCAACAGGACAACAAAAAACTGTTCGATCTGAATAGTCCATGGTCAAAAGATGTGAAGAGGACTCTACCAAAAAAAAAGAAAAGAAATCCAAGCAGCCAATAAACCTATAAGAAGGTGTTCAACCTCGTTAAAAATTAGGAAAATGCTGGCAAATTATAATTACAAAGCATTAGTAAGCAAATACCAAATACTAGTAAGGTTCTCAAGCAACAGGAACTCATAAAATGCTGGTAAAAGACTCTAGAAAAACTGTGCTTCTATATTAGAATGGGAGAAAAAAATACTCTGATATTGTAATTCAACCACTAGGCAAGTGCCCCAGAGCAGTGTTATTCAAAGGGTAGACAGCAGATCCTAATGCACAGAAAAAGCCCATACTTCTCAGTATTTCTTCAAGTGCTTACAAACTGTAAACCTGCCAAATACTTGTGAATTTGTAACCAAAATTTTAGAATCTTCTATCCACAATAAAGTAAGATCTATTGACATAATGAGACTGCTAAGATAACTATATACATTTAAAAGGAGGAACCATAGATAGATATTTTAAATGCTTCATTCTGTTCTCGTAAACAACTGCTAGATACCTCTCATTTAAATGTTTTGTTTTATGAAACCTAGCTCCAAAAAAATTAATGAATCAAAGATATTTTCCATTCTGAGTTATTTAAGCTTTAACTACTTGGGGGTGGGAAGAGGGGTGGACTGGTTACTGGGTATAAAACCCAGGGTCTCATACTTGCTAGCAAATGCTTTACCACAAAACTACATCCCCAACCTTTCAAAACACTTTTGTTATGAGATAGGGGCTTGCTATGCTGCCTAGGCTGGTTTCAAACTTTCAATCCTTTTGCCTCAGCCTCCCAAGCAGTGGTTACAAGAGTGTGCCAACATGTACAGTTTGTTTTAAAATTTTAACATTCTTCATAAGTATTTGACTTTTGAGTACTTATGATGTATGTTAGGAATGAGGAAGACAGACCACGTAATATTTTTTAGACATGATAGAGTAAGTTATTCTGGAGTCAGAGAGAACCTTGTTCTTCAAAGTCTAAGGCCAAGAACCTTGTTGATATACTATTGTCAAAGTGTTTTTGCCGGGGCTGGGGATGTAGCTCAGACGTGGTGTCGGTCTCTCTCTCTCTCCCCCTTTCCCCACTCATACACACACACAACAGTTCCATCAAAATTGTTGAAAAAGATACTTTGGTGCTTTGCTTAGTAATGAAGTTTCCTTTTCTCTCTTTATTTACCCCTCCCCTTCCTCAGAAGGCAATGTAGGAACTAACAAAGTTAGGAAAAAACTAGATAGCTGAAGAAAAAAGAAAAGCAAAGATACAAATAACACCTACAAACAATGCTCAATAACATAGTTAACAGCCAACTAAAGCCAGGATGTTCGGTATGAATCTGGACATGGCCATTTACTGCCTGGTGACCTACAGAAAGTCAACCTCTAGATTTCAGTTTCCTTATACATATAAATGGCAGTAACTACCTCAAGGAATTTGTCAGGGAAAAAATTGCTAACATATATATAAAGTAAAAGAATAACACTTCACAAATAATAAAAGCTATTGAAAAGCCACTAACATTAGTTGTGCTGCAACAGCAACACAAAAATACATTGTTCAGCCTCAACTTCTGTCAAGCTACTGCCTATCGGAAAAAACACCCTCTCACTTGAGTACTTTCTTTTTTTTTTAAGTTTTAGGTGGTCACAATATCTTTATTTTGTTTTTATGTGGTGCTAAGAATCGAACCCAGTGCCTCACGCATGCTAGGCAAGTGCACTACCACTTGAGCCACATCCCTAGCCCCTCACTTGAGTACTTTCAATACATACCTTTACCTAACATTTCAAGATCAGTTCCTACTTAAGCATAGTAGAATTAAAATACTCATATGTCTGAGTAAACTCTGTCACACTCTTACATAAAATTTGATCAGTAAAAATAACTCATAAATTGAAGAGAGCAGACATTCTTTCACATTTATTATAGAAAGTATCCATCAATTTCCTCTTGTTCCAGCAGGTATTTTTATATGTATTGTTTCAAAAAACTTACTTTAAAACTAAATGCAAGTTGGCAGAGAGTCGAGGATCTGTAAATTGTGTTGTTCTGTTGTTATGGTCAACGAAATAAACTCTGCCTGTTGCAGTATTACGGATCTCCCATCCAGGAGGCAAAGGACCAAGCTCTTCACAATTGATGTTGCTAAGATCCCTGCAAAAACAAATATAAAGTAAAAAATACCTCATTGCTGTGCCTGCTGAGCCAAGCAAGTGTAAATGACATACAACAATTCCATGAAGTCTGAGAAAATGTATTGTTTCAGAAACTTGAGATGTTGAGCTGGAATCTTTAATTCCCAGTGGTTTAACAAACTTGCATGTTCAAAACCCAATCCATAAACAGCTCAGAAGAACTTATCACAAAGCCTACATTTTTAGTAGGTTAGTTTCTCGACTTTAATGTAACACAGATTTTAAATTAATATAAAAGTAATCACAACATTTGCCAACATAAACTATACTTCAATATTTGTTTGACAGAAAATACTGTGTTACAAGTATCAGTGATAAGAGGAATTAAATGTTTTCTAAAATTTCCCTCAACTATTTCTTTCTTTACTACATCAAAAATATGTGTAAATAATGTCAATTCCATGAGTAATTTTAAGCTCTCCAACAAAGCAAAACTGGAAATGTTTTTGAAATTATGATCCTATCACAAGTTCAAGGCTAGCCTCAGCAACTTATCAAGGCCCTACACAACTTAATGAAACCCTGTCTCAAAATAAAAAGGCTCAGTGGTAAAGCACCTCTAAGTTAAATCCCAAATACAAAAAAAAAAGAAGAAGAAGAAGAAATTATGATCTTGAAAATAATCACAGCATTTTTTTTAAAGGATAACTAGTTCATTTTGACTTTTGAAGTCTATGAACTTGTGAATAAAGAACCTGTTTGATACACCAAAAGACCAACACACTAAGGCTTACTACTTACTGCTGCAATGAAAAAAAGCTAATAAACTTTTGTGGGGGAGGGGGTGGGGATACCAGGGATTGAACTCAGGGGCACTCCCAAGCCACATCCCCAGCCCTATTTTGTATTTAGAGACAGGGTCTCACTGAGTTGCTTAGCACCTCACTTTTGTTGACTCTGGCTTTCAACTCTCAATGCTCCTGCCTTAGCCTCCCAAGCCGCTGGGATTACAGGCAGTTAATAGACTTTTTTTTTTTTAAGCTGTATATGGATACAATATCTTTATTTATGCTTTTATGTGGTTCTGAGAATCGAACCCAGTGCCTTGCACATGCTAGGCAAGCACTCTACCACTGAGCCACAACCCCAGCCCAGTTAATGCATTTTAATGAACCAAAGGCCACTGTTATTATATTGCACACACTTAAAATACTATTACATATAAACAAGGATTTATAGGACCTTAAAGAATAAGATAAGGAGCCTCAAGTTATTAAACACATTAAGGTGCTAGGAAGTTAATACGCTCAGAGTAGGCATGTCCTATACCTGACACTAGGCATTGCTTCCCTTTGGTTATTCATAATGAAACCGGCAATAAGGACTATAAAATCCTATCCTCTACACTGTTAGAACAAAAATCTTTCAGAGTGCAGATCCCAAAGTTACTGTCATCATCTACTGGGACAATGAAGTCACTGTCTTCCATGACCCCACTAAAGCCTCATGTAACAATGAGTAATATGCTCAGGTCATTTCAAGCCCAAGTGAACCACTTCAGGCTACTGGAATTACCCGTAAATGCTAAGGAACTGCCATTCTTTGAAAGTGACCAAGAAAGCTCAAGCATCTAGACACTAAAACTGTTTGCCTTTTGTGGTCTTTAGGGGCTTGGGGGAAGAGGGCTTGAAAAGATAAAAGCAGCATGTCTAATGTAAATTTAAACTAGAACATAATTGTGCTGATAAGATTCTTCAAAATCACGTTTTAAAAGTTAAACTAGACAAAGATTTCCGCCCCCACCCCTCCTCAAGTAACAGCTTGTTCTGGGTGAAACATGATGATGGGCACATATGGGCCCTCATAGATTTGTTGAAATGATGACTTTGACTTTTGTTTAGAGGTGCTCCAAGAGGATTCTCCTGACCTCCTCCAGGGCTCAGGATGCTGAGGGAGGAGGATGGTGAGTTCAGAGACAGCCTCAGCAAATCAGCAAGGCCTTAAGCAACTTAGTGAGACCCTGTCTCTAAATAAAATATTAAAAGGGCTGGGGATGTGCATCAGTAGTTGAGCACCATGGGTTCAATCCCCAATACCAAAAAGAGAGAGAGAGAGAGATCCTCCTACTACAAAACAACTAAAGTTTAAAGGGAAACATAATATTTGAAGACATAGCTAGTCACAAAAGAAGCAAGGGAAAGCTCCAAGAATCCTACTAAAAGAGGTAGGTAGGGAGGGAGAAAAAGAGGGAAGGGAGGGAGGAAAATGAAGGTGGAGCTAGTACCAGAGTGGCCAGTGTGGAGAGAGAAAGGCCATCAGCAAGGTTGGGAAAGGAAACTAATAACTTCCCCCAAAAACTGAGATCTCAAAATAATGAGGTAATTCCAGGAAAACTACCTAAAATTCTACTTCAGGTCTCAAAACCCCAACTAATCAAGATCAAATAATAAATTCACAATCTAAAATCACCAAACACTTCAGAAAAGAACAACACTGTTAAAGTCAGGAGAAATAATAAACCAGAATCAGATCCCCAAGCACTGTCAGAAACCAAAAAGAGAACAGCGATGATATGCAATTTTTTAAAAAATTAAAAGGTACCATTACAAAATGAACTATCAATGAAACATTATTAAAAAATAAATGTAGGGGCTGGATTGTGGCTTAGTGGTGGAGCACCTGCCTAGCATGTGTGAGGCATTGGGTTCGATCCTCAGCACTATATATAAATACATAAAATAAAGGTCCATTTACAATTAAAAAGAAAAAAATTTAAAAAAATAAAAATAAATGGTGATATTTTCTTAAATGGAACTTTTAGAAGTAAAAAACAATGATAGAAATCAAAGAATGAGAATTCTATTGATATAATGTAGAAACTAAATTTATATTATTTTATTTAGAATTTTATTGATCTACAGTCATACATGGGAGAGGACTAACTAAAAACGTAAAAAACTGGAAATATTTTTTATGTCCAACTGGGAACTGATTACAGAAAAATGGAATGTTATGCAGCCATAAAAATACAAATCTGAGCCAGGCACAGTGGTGCATGCCTGTAATCTCAACAACTCAGGAGGCTGAGGCAGGAGAATCACAAGTTCAAAGCTAGACTCAATGATTTAGCAAAGCCCTAAGCAACTTAGTGATACCCTGTCTCAAAATAAAAAATAAAAAGGATGTGGATCACTGGTAGAACACCCCTGGGTTAATCCTTGATACAATCAATAAATGAATCTGAACTTCAAGACTATAGCCAATATGCAATAAAATGAACAATTAGGCCTTAATCATTACTTTAAACAGAAATGCAAAGCATAATAAAATGGGACTTCTCAGACAAATTTAAGTGTATGGATATCTTTAAATGATAATTCAAGTTTATCTTTCTCAATACCGCAAAATCATTTTTCTTCTATATACGTCTTACCAATGACTTTAAATAATTTTAAAGAAAAGCTCATTATTTATATTCAATTTGATAAACAGAATCCAAAACACTTCCTTTCATAATTTAACAAATTCTGATTTCTAAAAGTTAGGACCTTAAATTTTTTTCCCAAGCTTAACTTAAAAGATACAAAATTCTTTCTCTACTATTAGTTAAAATTTAACATTTATACCACCAAGAAATTGCAACTTGATACAGTAATTAGTGATTGCTGGCTGCCACCCTCAAAAGATTCTAATTAAATTATATAATCAAATATTTTCATTATAATAGTTTTATTTATAAATAAATAGCAAGTATCAGGGCAACCCAACATCAGCTAGTCACATCTGTTTTTTGATTCAGTTACAGACAGAAGTCTGGGTCAGCTTTAGGAAGGAACGTTCTCTTGACACTCCCTGGGTTTTTTTTATGTTGAGGGTTTTTTTTGTTGTTGTTGTTTTTGTTTTTCTCTCTCTCTTTTTTTTAATTGGTTGTTCAAAACATTACAAAGCTCTTGACTTACCATATTTCATACATTAGATTCAAGTGGGTTATGAACTCCCATTTTTACCCCAAATACAGACTGCAGAATCACATCGGTTACACATCCACATTTTTACATAATGCCATATTAGTAACTGTTGTATTCTGCTACCTTTCTATCAAAACATCCTCACTTTACAAAGGTACACATGCACCACAGAAAGTTGATTTAGAACTTAATTTTGAATTCAAAGCTTTTTGGCAAATCAGGCTGCACTACTTGGTACTTTGCACATGCTCATTAGAAAATAACTCAACCTTGGCTGGGATTGTGGCTCAGAGGTAGAGCACTCGCCTAGCATGCGTGAGGCACCAGGTTTGATCCTCAGCACCACATAAATATAAAATAAAGACATTGTGTCCACCTATAACTAAAAAAAAATAAATAAATAAATATTTTTTTTAAAAAGAAAGAAAATAACTCAAGCTAGCAGTGAAACATGCCTATAATCCCAGGTCTACTGGGAAAGCTGAGGAAGAAGAATTGCAAATTCAAGGACAGCCTGGGCAACTCAGGGGGACCATGTCTCAAAATAAAATATAAAAAGGGCTAGGGACTTATCTCAGTGGTAAAGAGCCTCTGGGTTCAATCCCCAGTTTCAAAAAAAGGAGGAAAAGAAAAAAAAAACCAAAATGTTTGAAAAACTCAATATTTAGTACCAGAATGTATTTAAAATTACACTAATTATTAAATTGATTTGTGTGTCATTCCATATTCTTGAAGCCAGAATACAACTAATATTTTGGTTAACAAATGCAATGCCTACAGTTCAAATGTATAAGTTTTAATTTTTAAATAAAATGGAATTGGAATTAACCTAAGCTGTTTTCTTTATTCTTTTTCTGGTACTGGGGATTGAAGCCAGGGGAGCTCTACAACTAAACTAGATCCTCAGCTCTTTTTAGTTTGTTTATTTGCAGTACTGGAGGTCGAACTCAGGGCCTTGTGCATGCTCGGCAAGTGTTCTACCACTGAGTTATATCCCCAACCCTTTATTTTTTATATCAAGACAAGGTCTCACTAAATTGCAGAGGCTGGCCTTGAACTTGCCATGACCCTGTCTCAGTCTTCAGAATTGGGATTATAAGTGTGTGCCACCATGCTCAGCCACTTGTTTTCTTTTCTGCATCAAAATGAAACTATTAAGGAACACATAGAAGATCACTGAATAATTTGTATAAGATTAAAATTTTTTAACTTAAAAAAAAAGCCTGACCAGAAATAAAATAAAACTTATCATCTCCTACCTATTTTTCCCGTCTTTTTAAAAATTAATTTATTTATTCTAATTTGTTATACATGACAGGAGAATGCATTTCAATTCATAGTACACATAAAGAGCACAATTTTTCACGTCTCTGGTTGTACACAAAGTAGAGTCACACCATTCATGTCTTCACACATGTACTTAGGGTAATGATGTCCATCTCATTCCACCATCTTTAATCTCTACCTATTTTAAACGCAATGTTTTAGCCCATATTTTGGCTTGCCTTTTTTTTGATACTTGGGATTGAACACAGTGGTGTTTTACCACTGAGCTACATCCCCAGCCCCACTCCCCCTCTTTTTGTTTCCTTTTCCCCCAAAACAGGGCCTTGTTAAATTGTTGAGACTGGACTTGAACTTGATCCTCCTACCTCATTTAAAATGAGATTGCAGGGGTTAGGATTGTGGCTCAGAGGAAGAGCGCTCACCTAGTATGCATGAGGCACTGGGTTCAATCCTCAGCACCACATAAAATAAAATAAAAGTATTAGAAAAAAAAAAAAAAAATGAGATTGCAAACTGCGGGCAGTGGTGCACGCCTGTAATCCCAGCAGCTCGGGAAGTTGAGGCAGGAGGATCAAAAGTTCAAATCCAGCCTCAGCAAAAGTGAAGCGCTAAACAACTTAGTGAGACCCTGTCTCTAAATAAAATACAAAATAGGGCTGGGGATGTGGCTCAGTGGCCAAGTGCCCCTGAGTTCAATCCCTGGTACCAGAAAAAGGGTGTAGGTGTGATTGCATATGCCACAATGCTCAGCTGTCTCACTTTTTTTTAAAGGGATCAGAAAAGGGGACTGGACACTGGTGGGGGGAACTGGTGAGACTTCAGAGAAACAGGTAAGACTTTCTACTGAATGTCAAACTCAAATGATTGTCAGAGCCAAACATATATATAAACTATTTTTAAAAGTTAAATATCTTTTTTAAAAACTGCAAGAAACCCAAAGTAAGATATATATTCATTGTATGAAGAGTACTTAAAATATATTCTTACCTAGGTACTCTTGGATCATGCCATGTGCTCACACCAGTTTGAGTGTGTAAGAAATATACCTGACCTTGTTGCGTTGTCCTCTGTTCTGTAAAATAAAGAAAACTAATAAGAAGAACAAAATTCAGAATGTCCAAATCAAATACTTTTACATACTCTGGGATGACATACTAATAGGGAAAAATTTCCAAATTACCAGTCTATTTCATTATGAAAACCAGCTTCACAAATCACTTTTTCTGTTTCTTAGAAACAATTATATGAAAGTTATAGACCAGATATCTAAAACCTAACTAAACTTATAATGTAGTGCAATCGCAATGGAAAATAGAAAATAAGACTGTCACAACACCAATAAGTAAACAAGACAAAAGGTAAAGAAGCGATCTCTTTTTTTGGAACTAGAGACCGTACTCAGGAGCACTTAACCACTGAGCCAATCCCCAGCCCTTTTTATGTTTTATTTTGTGACAGAGTCTCACTAAGTTGCTTAGGGCCTATGTTGCTAAGGCTAGCCTCAAACTTATGACCCTCTTCCTCAGCCTCTGAGTTGCTGAGATTAAAGACATACACCACCATGCTGGGCCAGAAATGTATTCTTTCAACTATATTTAGGCTAAACAGACACACAAAAAAGAGGAGCTACAAGGAACACATTATAAAATCACAAACAGGTAAAGGGCTGGGATTGTGGCTCAGTGGTAGAGCGCTTGCCTAGCAAATGCGAGGCCCTGGGTTCGATCCTCAGCACCACATTAAAAAATAAATAAATAAAATAAATGTATTGTGTCTAACTACGACTAAAAAAATAAATATTTTTTAAAAGTTTTTAAAAATTCAATATACAAGACAACAAAACCATTGTTAATATTTATTAGCAGAAATTTATTTATAAGCTTCTAATTAAATCAATAAACTTAAATTGCAAACTTTAAAAAATTTTAAACATAAAAATGTTTAAATTCAGTTACAGATGACAGCTGTAATAATTTCAGCCTTGGTATCTACCTTATTTCTGTTTTAGTTGTACAAAATTTTTTTAAATCTAGATCACACGATATTATAAAAGTATAACTACTCCTATTCCAAATAGCTTGCCTTATAATCTCAAAGATAAAATAAAGTATCTTTTGCCATTTAAGATCTATACATTGACAATAACAGCTAAATTTTATTGAGCACTTTCTATACCACTCTTTCAGATACTTCACATAAAATATCATTTATTCATGCAATAAACCTACACTATTGGTACTATTACATTCCCCATATGTTCACAGAGGCTAAATACTATGCTCAGTGTAACATGGCAAAGCTGGGATGTGAACTGAGGTTTGTCTGTTTCACATAATCTAAAGTAATCTCTGAGGCATAGCACAGTTAGTGGACAGTTTTTTTTCTTTTCCAAATTATAGAGCTAAAAATGGCCCTGCACAATGGTGTATGCTTATAATCCCAGTGACTTGGGAGGCTGAGGTGGAGGATTGCAAGTTCAAGGCCAATCTCAGAAACCTAATGAGGCCTTATGTAACTTAGTGAGACCCTGTCTCAAAATAAAAATAAAAAGGGCTATGGATGTGACTCAGTGGTAACGAATACCTGGCTTCAATGCCCAGTGCCAAAAGCAAAAAAAAAAAAGAGCTAAAATATGTTATTTGTTGTTGTTTTTTTGGTACCAGGGATTGAACACAGGGCACTTTATACTACTGAGCCAAATCCCCAGCCCTTTTTTATTTTTTATTTTGAGACAGAGTCTCACTAAGTTGCAAGTTGTTGAAGCTGGCTTTGCACTTGCAATCCTCCTGCCTCACTTCCCAAGTTGCTGCCTCCTGTAAAATATGTTTTAAAATAAAATTAGAATCATGAATTTGCACAATAGTTTTTTAAATAACTCAACTAAAAATAAGAAAACTTAGATCAGGCAATTCCCAATGTTGGTCATTAGGTGTCACTATCAGCCCAAAATAATTTATCTACAGTCAGTGCTAACAGGGCAAAAATTTAGTTAGCTTTTTAGCAAGTAAGCGATGCCAGTCAAGTTCATAAAATGCTAGTGTTTGCAAGGAGTGATTTAGAAAGTCTGTATTCAATTAGAAGATTCACATTATCTTCCACATGAAATTCTATAATTCCAGGAAATTACCTAAGAGTAAAATCATCTTATACAAAAAAGTGACTAAATCATTTACGATAATCCCGTCACTCGGATAATCAAAAATTATAGATAACAAAGAACAATAGACACCATAAGAAATACACCTTTGAAATTATTCCTAAATATGTTTATCCAAAACCAAAAACCACACTGTATGTCTAACTTCAGATGACCTTTATCAATAATAATGCTACCATACCTTTATGCAGTACCTACTTGCAGAGTTGTCTCACTATGATTCAGGTTTCTCACAATACCTTGTGATAAGGTATCAGTCACATTTAATTTTAAAAGAGCATAAAATCTAAAGTAATTAGTCAAACATTGGTTAGGTAGTCTTCTAACACTTCAAAGACTTTTCAAAGTTGGGAGGTTTTATATTTGCTTTTATTTTCATGCAGAATCCCTAAGCTCAGGTTAATAAATGTTTAAGTTAATTTTTGTTCTTAGAAACTAAAATTAGTAAGCCACATTTTATTTTTCCTTTGCTAGTAGTCATACCATAGCCTTCTGGTAGGTCTGGAGGAGTGTGTAAATGTGTCCTGCTCATATAATTTCTATGTCGTTGAGACCTGACTCTCCTCTCTGCCAGCCTGGGATCTGAAGACTGTCCACATGTTGCACCATTTGTTCCACTAATTGGAGTATTCTCATCAACAAAGCAGCTAAGAGGTCTGCCAGGACTAGAATATTCAGATGCCGGTCTATTGAAAAGTAACAAGGAAACAAAGTTATCAATTTAGATATCAAAAGTAGAGTTCTCTACAGTAACAATCACTTACCACATAAGAAAATGGAATGACTGATACAAACTTAATGATTTAAGAACTCTGGCCAAAGCAAGCCTGAAAGCTTTAGGTGCCAGAGAAATGCATGTCAATTATATATTTAAATATTGGTTTTAATTGCTTTTTATATAAAGTCCAGATATTTATAGATTTGAATACCAGATTACAAAGCATAACTTGACGTAATACAACCGACCTCTCAGACCTGATTTCCCACCATTCTCCCTCCCAACTTAGCTTCTGCCACACTGATACTCTTTCTGTTCCTTGAACTTCTCAAAAGTCATTTTACCTTTAGTCCTCAAAAACAGTACCTTTTCATTCCACCTAAAATACTCATTACTCCTACTATCCCTGGGCTTGGTTCTTTTTTATCATTCAAATCATAATTTACACTTGATGCCTCCTTAAGAGGTCTTTCCAATCTTCTAAACTAAAGAAGTCAACCAGTCATTTGATAATCCAGACAGAACCCAACCTATTTTTTTGACTTTACAACAGTGCAAAAGCAACCAATGTTTATAGCAACAGTACTTCAAATTTTTATCTTTTCCTGGGCTAGCAAGTAATACACATAGCATACTCTCAAAATGCTAGATAATTGGCAGGGAACTGCAGCTGCCAGTCAGGCATATGATCACAAAAGTAAATGACAGATAGTCTACAATATACTATGTTGCGTGTGGTATGTTAAGTATATTCAATGAATTTCTGACTTAAGGTATTTTTAACTTACAATGAATGGGTTTATCAAATATTATCCAATCAAGTTGAGGAACATCCATACCTTGCCTTAGTTCCTCAACACAGCAGTTATCTCTGCTATTTTTCATTTTTTACAAATCTTGTTTTTGTTCATATTCCCCCACTAGAATATTTATTGAAAAGGGGGGTGGGTAGTCTGCTGATTTTATTCCCTACTATCACCTAGTGCTTGTTGTGTTAGTACAAGTAGCTCAATAAATACCTATTGAAGCTATTTGTCTCTATCAAGGAGCTTTCAGACTTATTGGAAGTCTTCCAAAACAAAATATTCAAGAATTCATTTTTACGATAACATTTATAAGAACCAACATTTTATACATGTGGAAATTAATTCTATCAACTAAATGAATTAGAAGGAAATAGGCTTCATTTAAACACTGACACACACATACCCATTCACTTATGCTCACTTATAATAAATATGTTTTTCAATTTCAATAAAATCCTTGACAGTTTATGCTACAAATGCAACATCTTTAAAAAAGGCAACATAAACTAAGCTTTTACTTGACAATTACAATGTAATAGAGAAATTTTATGATTCCAATGAGCTAATCAATTAATTCCCAATAAGTAAAGGAGGTAAAGCTAATGAGAAGCATTCGATAATCTATTCCTGGTGCCAGTCCTGCCCAGTAGAAGAAAAAAAGCAAACAAAACACTGAACAGAGATGACAAATAAGCTTTGATTTTGCTTTTTAAAAGAGGAAAAGGAGAATGGATAATTATGAATGTAATGCACTCCACTATTGTCATGTATGTAAGAAATAAATTTTTTAAAAAAAGAGGAAAAGGCGGGCTAGTGTTGTGGCTCAGTGGTAGAGTGCTTGCCTTGCACATGTGAGGCACTGGGGTCAATCCTTAGCACCACATAAAAATAAATAAATAAAGATATTATGTCCACCTACAACTAAAAATATATTTTTTAAAGTGGGCAAGGAGAACTAAGTCACTTACTCTATTCATTTTCAGTTACTTTAAAAGCATGTCTTTATAGTTCTCAAAAATGAGCTTGCACCCTGATGTCTTTCTAAATTAAGCTCCATAAAAAAGGGACTATATGTCTACCATTCTTCAAGGTTTAATTCAGAGTCACCTCCTTCACAGTTTTCCTTTGCAACTTCAACCAGCTCCTCATCACCCACTCTAAGGTAGGTGCCCCTCCATAGTGTTCTTATCTTGATCACAGACCTTACTTGGACTTGATATAATATGATCTCTTTATGTGACTGAAAGAATAGAGACACTGTACAAATATTTTATAATGACCATTCAATAACAGATGTAACTACAAGCTCAAAAAAAAACCCACAGATACCCAGAAATAAAATGATTATTCAATTTATTCAAGTGATTCAATTAATAAAGATATATATTGGTACTGGGGAATTGAACCCAGAGATACTTTACCACTGAGCCACATCCCTAGTCCTTTTTATTTTTTGAGTCAGGGTCTCACTAAGTTGTTTAGAGCCTTGCTTATTTGCTGAGGCTGGCCTCAAACCTGTAATCCTCCTGCCCCAGCCTCCTGAATTGCTGGGATTATAGGCATAGACCACCATGCCCAGATCAATTAATGTTTATTAAGTAATACCATAGACCCTGGTGCTCCAATACCAGGATGACCTGTCAAACAATCTTTCTTGATGATTATTACTATTTGGGGGTGGGTACCAGGGATTGAACCCAGGGGTGCTTACCCACAGATCCAGAACCCAGCTCATTTTTTTTTTTATATTATAGACTGTCTCCATGAGTTGCTTAGGGCCGCAACGCTGAGGCTGGCTTTGAACTCAAGATCCTCCTGCCTCGGCCTCACAAGTCGCTGGGATTATAGGCGTGCACCACTGCACCCAGCTGTTGATGATTACTTTTTTTTTTTTTTTTAATTGTAGATGGACACAATACCTTCACTTTATCAATTTATGTGGTACTGAGGATTGAACCTAGTGCCGCATGCATGCAAGGCAAGCACGCCACCACTGAGCCACAACCCCAGCCCCGATGATTACTTTTTAAAAATGATAGCAAATATCTGCTGTAAAATCTATGAAAACAATCTAGTAAAGATGAGAGATAAAAAGAAAGGAAATTCAAGAAAGTAACTAGCAAAAACTATCAGAAATACCTATATGTTCTTACCGTGTTGGGCGTTCCCATTGTGTAGTTCTTGTTATGTGGTTAAGATACTGAATTCTTCCAGAGGCAGTTCGCCTTTCTTCCCAGCTTAAATAAAAATATTGAAAGATAAGGCATTAATAAGATTTAATAGGAAACTAGGACACCGAAGATTTTCACTGTGATCACAAAGGTTATCTACTATCACAAATCAGAACAAATGGAAGGATCAAATCACAGAATATAGATTTTTTTTCAATTTACTTTAGAACTACATGATATATTTTATGAAATGCTGAGCTTCTAGAATATTTACACTGAGATGTGACAAATATCTTTCCATCAGCTACAGTGAGAATTTTCAATGATGTAACACTCAAATTATACTAATTTCGTGAAAAATGGCACTATTAAAAATATGTTTAACCATAAATTAATGTAGCTAGTAAGCACAAAACTAAGCATTGGAATCCAGGTGGCCTAAAAAGAAAAATCACTCTCAATTTTTTAAAGTCAAATTTCAAAAAGCATATATTTAAAAAGCTTTCAAAGCAATCTGTCTATCCAAACTAATTTTTTTTTTTTTTTTTTTTGATGGTGCTGGGGATTGAACCTAGGGACTTGTGCATGTGAGTCAAGCACTCTACCAAACTAATTTTTAAAAAATCAAGAATGCCACTTATCCCTCAACTTTTTATTGCAAATCATATAATGAAAAAGGCAAAGGACTACAGATATGTAATATTTTCACCAAAATATTAGCAGAGTTTTGGGGAGATTAAACTTTTTAGCAGAAAATGAAAAAGATGCTAGGGGTTCCTCCCCCCCCATAGTACAATAGTCATAGGCAAATTAGACTAATGAACTTTATAGTCCATATTGCTATAACCTCTCAATATTAATTAATTATTCAATCTAAACCTCCTCTTCAAAAGTATCATATTCTACCTCACATCCAGGAAAGACTTAACAGACATATCAAAAAGCTGAAGTGGTCTATAAACAGAGTTAATTACAGCAATTTTTAATAGTTTAAATAAATTGGGCAAATACCACAGCTTAGATGTAAACATTTCTGTCAAAAGCTGGATGAGATGGAATACGCCTGTAATCCCAGCAGCTGGGGAGGCTGAGGCAGGAGTATAGCAAGTGTAAAGCCAGCCTCAGCAACTCAGTGAGGCACTAAGCAACTCAGCAAGACCCTATCTCTAAATAAAATATAACAAAGGGCTGGGGAACAACAAAGTAGCTCAGTGGCTGAATGTCCTCGAGTTTAATCCCAGGTAGGAAAAAAAAAAAAAAAATCCATCAAAAATAATTTGAATTGAAACAAAACCAATTATATACTTCAAATGGATCCAATTGATTGTATGTAAATTACACTTCTTTAAAGTTAACTAAAAATACTTTGAAAGTTAAAAAAATTAAAGACAAATTAGTATCAAGGATAAAGAGTAGTGATAGGGCTGGGGCTGGAGCTAGGGCTGGGGCTCAGTGGCAGAGTGCTCGCCTAGCACCTGTGAGGCACTGGGTTCGATCCTCAGCACAACATAAAAAATGAATATATAAAATAAAGGTGTTGTGTGCATCTACAACTAAAAATATTTTTTAAAAAAAGATAAAGAGTAGTGATAAAGATCAAGAGCTTAGGAATTAAAACTTAGGTTTGTGCTCCAGCTCTGCCACTTACTATGTGAGCTTAGACAAGTTACTTCACTTCTCGAGCCTCAGTTTTTTTAAATGTAAAATGAAAGAGTGGCAATAATGGTAATAACAGAAACAATAGTAGCTAAAATTAAACACTATATGCAAGATACTAAAGTGCTTTAAGTAAATGATTTAATTTTCTCAACAATTTATAGGGTATGACCTATTATCAATCATCCTTCTTAATAAATAAATAAATATAAACTGAAGCTTATAGAAGTTAAATAAATCAATTAAGGTCATAAAGCCAATAAACAGAAGAGTAAGGACTGGAACCCAAGTGATCAAACACCAGAATTGTATGTTCTACACTACCTTCCAAGATGTTTTAAGAATTAAATGATGTAATGTTTATAAAGTGCTTATAACAGTATTTGATCCATACATGTTCAATAAATGCTATTTTGTCATAATTACTATTACCCAAATTATCTTTTCCAACCCTCTAAATAGAGCAATGTTTCAAATTTAGTACCTGAATGGTCTCTTTGGAATAATTTAATCAAGCAAAAAAAGTTTTTCTTTTAATAGATAATATGTGTAGAAGAGTTATATTTAGCAAAATATTTTCACTTTCTTCTTTGTCAAAACTTTTTTTATAAAAAAAAATCAAATTTAACAGACCAAACTCATAGCTTATTTTATAAATTTGTTATGACAAGATCCTTCTAATTTTCCAATTAGAAAGAAAATCTTCATTATGAAATTGATCAAGCAAATTTCTAAAGCATATAGTAAATATCAACTTTTTTATTATTTTACAGATAATCCTTATATATTTCTCTAATGATTTTAGTGATATTAGCTTACCCATCTGGTAAATCATTATCAAACAAACGACTGCAGTCCACAACTTGTCCTCCTGTGCCTATTCGGTCTCTGGACTGAAGACTTACTATTGTAAACAACAGAAACATTACTAAGATTCATTGAAAGAACTATTACAATCTAAAATATCTATCTTTAGAAGGCATCTGGCTTAGCTTTTTTTAATACCTTAGTAAAATCTGTAGTTTATTTTCACATAATCTCAGCTACTGGGGAGACTGAAGCAGGAGAATTTCAAATTCAAGATCTGCTAGGGCAACTTAATGAGACCCAGTCTCAAAAAGATGAGGATGTAGCCAAGAGGTAGAGGACTCCTGGGTTCAATCCCCAGTACTGGGGGGTGGAGTGGGGGATTAAAACATTTGTTTTCTATGTAGTATACTCCAGTATTTCTAATGTAAAACAAAGTATCCTCTTTTTATAAATGTAAATTTATACCCAGTAAAATGATTTTGTTACTCCTAGATATTAGTTGGCAAGCATTACCTAACATCAAATCAAATACAGTAGAAGCTATTGCATGTAAAAGGACTGTATGCCAGGATTTTTTTTTTTTTTTTTTTAGAGAGCGAGAAAGAGAATTTTTAATTTTTTTTTCAGTTTTCGGCGGACACAACATCTCTTTATTTGTATGTGGTGCTGAGGATCGAACCAAGCGCCCCGCGCATGCCAGGTGAGCGCGTTACCCCAGCCCCCAGGATTTATTTTTGACATGTTTTTTACACCTTTCTCAATTAAGAATGACAGGCATTGTCAATAATTCTGTAATGCAAATACTTCCCTGGGATAAACCCCAAAAGAGCTTTGTTATGTGGCTACTGTGGCAGTTCCCCAACTATGAAACTAATGCATTGCCTTGTAAAATGAAGTCTTCCAAATACTCAGGAACTAAAACCTTTCTGGCAGACTCATAATAAAAATCAGTTTAGTCTAAATTCTGCTCTATCAAGAAGTATAAGATTCCAATTGCATTTTCTTCTTTTAATTAAAGAAGCTTCAAAAGTGCCTTCCTCAGTGTCCTACTACACCGTGCATCTTCATCAAATCTCAGTATACCAATTCTTTTTGTTGTTGTTGTTTCTTTAACTTGCAGTCAATTTATTAAACTCTGCAGGTTTACAACTTCATATTAAGTAGCCTCCTTCTATTTCATATGGTTTCCGTGTGATTGCATCAAGGATTAGCCCCATGCCCACTGAAACTCCTCCAGTACTTCCGGCACATAGGGCTTCCTGCACATCAGTGCTTGGGTCTTGTCTTCTGGTGCTTTGTGTGCTTGTGCCTTCTCCAGGGAGGCCAAGGAGGCAGCTCCGCAACAGGCGTTCAGTATACAAATTCTTAAGAAAAGGCTCCAGAAATATTGTATGAAGCCTTTTTCTCTAGGTCAATTTAAGACAGTCTATTAGCCCATTTCTAACTGAATGCCTTATGACTCAGGTGGAATTTCATCCTTATTTCCATTTAGTGTTACACTGCTATTGTTCATTTTATTTTTTTTTAGCACCATTTTCAAAACTGTAAAGCATTCAACATTAAACAAAGCATTAAATTTAAAAAGTTTAATATTCTATTCTTACTCTTACTCAAAAACTAGTTCAAGAATTTTCAGAAAACATTAATAACCATCTCCCAAGTTTACCTCAGTGTTCTACCATATTTGAGTACTTTGAAAGAATTCCTGGCTTAAAGAAACAAAATAACAACACTAGAAACTACAAATTTTTTTATATTAAGATTTTTAAAAATTAAGTTAACCTGGATTCTGTATATACTGTAGCATTTTTCATGACTAATCTTTAATTAATGCCAATACAGTGAAGCTGTATTTATTATATTTTGAATTAGAATTTATTATATTTTGAATTATATACTTGAATTATTATATTCTAAATGAGGTCAAAATTCACATAAATTTAAATTGTACACTTACCTACTATCTGTCCTCTAACTGTATCATTGTCATTTGGCCCAAGTTTGCATAGATCCAACCTCTGATCTATTTCAAATCAACAACAACAAGAAAAAATTTTAATTAGCTGGTATTAGAAATTCTAACATCTATTAAGTGACAATTTACATAATCCATTAGAAATCAGATCACTTAAGGAATTAATCATGTTTTAATTATAAAACAAATGTTTAAAATACTCTTAGCTGTATATATAATTAGTATAAATATCTCAACAAGTGTTGGTAATTAGGACTTCAAAAATCACAACAACAGTGGTGTATTACATTGTCAATAGGCAGTTTTTTCTTTCCAAAGCTTTCAGACTACTTCAGTTTTAGTTGTGGCTTACATCTTAACAGCTGTTGGTCTTAAACAACCTAAGCCTTGGTTTTCTCATATATGATAAAACTTGCCTTAGATTTTTTTTATAACTTTATTTATTTATTTATTTTTATGTGGTGCTGAGGATGGAACCCAGGGCCTTGCATGTGAGAGGCGAGCGCTCTACCTCTGAACCATAACCCCAGCCCCTTACCTTAGATTTTTTAAGGATTAAATGAGATAATTACAAATCTCAGTACAGTATCTGGCATGTAAGTGTTCAATAAATGTTAGTTGACATTATTATTATTTTTATGCAACCATTCCAAATGACACATACACACAATAAATATTAATAAGAAGCCAAAGGAAAACTTAAGATCTGGGTTTGATTTATTCTGCCACTAATCATTTAGGGGCAACAAATTTATTCTCTTCAGTGCCTCAATTGTAAAACAAATACAACTTTGACCTGGCCCTCTAAGGAACAATGTCACCCATTAGCATGCTGGTTTTACTTTGATTATAACACATATAGCTAAGTTATTTTGAAACTTGCTTCTTAAATAATCATGAATTGGTAAAAGGAGGAGACCATATCTTAGTCTTTGTATCCTCCAATTCAATCTGGAAGAACACTACATCAGGTGCTTAAAAATGGCTGATACTAGCCCATGGCATACGCCTGTAATCCCAGCAGCTTACGAGGCGGAGGCAGGAGGATCAGGAGTTCAAAGCCAATCTCTGCAATTTAGCAAGGCACTAAGCAACTCAGTGAGGCCCTGTCTCTAATAAAATGGAAAACAAGGCCAGTGGTGTGGATCAGTGGTCAGTGCCCCAGAGTTCAATCCTGGTTTTAAAAAAAAAAAAAATAGTTGATACTATTACTACATATCAAAAAGCTCAAATAAATTAATGCTATAAAACATTTACAAGCAGCACAAAGAAAATTCTGTACACTGAACTACAACTGCTGGCTATCCAGACAAAAACACAAATGTTTTTTCCCTCTGCAAAATAAATGGTGCTACTGGGTTGGCTATACAGTGGATGTCTGCAGAGCATGTTCCCTCTTCTCCTATTCAGTTCTTCCAATGTGGCATACACCCTTTGTCAGAGGCTTTTGCTTTTACTTCTCAGTCAACAAGATCCATGCCTTTTTCATCTTTGTATCACCAAGGTTCAATAAACATTGTGTAACCTGAACAAGGGATAATGCCAGACATTTGATCTATAAGTTTTACGTTTGCCTGCTGGATTGGGAAATAAATGTTTGTTTTTACATGTAGACCTTTTCCAAACCCAACCTCTCTTTCCTATTGGTCATCACCCTCTTAACCCAGAAATTTAAGGATTTCTCAGATTCCTTTAAATTCCTGTGATTCAGAATTTCTAGCTCTATTTTCTCCCTTTTTCTTAACAGGTGAACATTTGTAAATCTGGGCTGTGGTATTGCAGTCCATTAAAAGAGTTCATCTCTTAATATATATTCAATGCTATATTTACTGTTTTTTAAATTTAAGTTCCTTAGTTAAATTTTATGAGTTTATTAGTACAGGCATCTGGGCCAAAATTTCATGATAATAACAATATTTCTTATATTGTATAAAAAAGAATTTTGTAGAAACAACAACAAAAAAATCTGTTGAAAAAGATATTTACAGGCTGGGATTGTGGCTCAGCGGTGGAGCGCTCGTCTCAGCACCACATAAAAATAAAGGCATTGTGTTGTGTACATCTACACCAAAAAATAAATATTAAAAAAAAGAAAGAAAAACATATTTCCATCTATGTCCCAATGGGAAGACATTAAAAAAATATAGAAATAATTTTTAATATATCTTTATCATACATGCCACTCTCAGCTTTGTCAATTACATGAATTACACTTGTTAAAAATCAATCTGTCCATCTGTTATGGATATAACTTCTAACATCTTGATTTTGGTATATCTCCTAAAGGCCAGGCTGATGATAAACTGAACCTAATTTACAGTTAAGTAGTTAATACAACTACGTTGCACTCAAAATAATGTCTTATCTTTCTTTAACTTTTAATTTTGTTCAGCAGTTTTATATAACAATCTTATCCACTAAAAATTCTCCCTTAACTGCCACCTTAAACACTCCAATCACCTAAATAAAAACTCAATTTCATCTCACAGATCCACCAAAACCAGAAAAAGATGCTAAGACATTTAAAAAGGCATATGTACTTTTAACACCTTTCTTTTCATCCTTCTGAAGTTCACAAAATAAATACAGACCAGGATTTCACCAATGTTTCAGACATACAGAAGTTAGATTTCTGAACCCCTATAACATAATTAAAATCATTGTAACAATTAAAATAACATAATAATAAAATAATAACATATTTTTTAATTCAAAAATCACTAGTATCTACTCACAACCAGTGTCTTTGAGGCGGTTGATAGCATTGGAAAGAAGACGAACACAACCAAGAAATCCAGCACCTTGTTTTTTATGGATCTTCTTGTGATTCCATACACTGATTGTAACTGAATCAGACTTTCCAATATACCTAAAAAATAAGATGGCTACATAGGTAACTTGGTAGTTACAAGTGGTATAAAATTTTTCCTTTGTCCTTTTTATATTCCGAAGTTACAAAAATATTTCAAAGTATGGCTAGCCAGGTCATGCAAAATATGTTTTGATTTCAATCAATCTCCAGGTCTGAATTTAAATTTTTAAAAATCTTAAAATATATAGAAATAATTTTTAATATATCCTTGTCATACCTGCTACTCTCAGCATGGGCAACAATGCTTGCTAATTTTAAAAAATAAAATAAAAAATAAAAGCTCTAGCAGCTAGTGTCTATAACAAGGGAGTTTATAACAATTATTTCTTTCTAAGAACAAAAATCCTAAAAAGTACTTCTATTGGTTACTCTTAAAATATAGTTCAATCACATGACCTACTATCTCAGAGACTTATTTCACTTTCAAGGGACATTGTCAAGGCTGACAGACCAAAAATCTGACCTACCTGTTATATTTTTAAATGGTGTAGAACAAAAGCTGTTTGTAACGCTTTTCCCCTGCTTCTTCCCTGTATGCAGGCCTTGAGCGAGCAGGACTCTTGTAGATTTCACTTTACTGCCTGCAGACAAGCAGAGCAGGGAAAAGCGTTACTGTTCTTGTCTATGCATATGTCTGCAATTACATAAAAGCTCCACCACAGCCAATTGTTAACATGGAATCAACCCATGCAAAAACATATAACATAATTATATCAGTAGAAACTAACTTCATTTCAAGACTCTTAAGATGTCAAATTTTTGGTCCAGCAACCTTGATCATAAAAGTGTCATTCAGTTTTAAAAAAATTACTTACTATATAAAAAAGTATGAACTACTTAAATGACGGCTAAAACTTTTAAATAAGAACATGGAAGGCATACTTGAGTCCCTGGATCCAGCTATACCTAAAGAATGTCCACCCAGGGTTCTTAATTATACAAACCAATCATTTCTTTTCTAAAAATGAAGCCAATTTGAATTTGGCTTCCAATGCTTATAAATGAAAAGATATGAACTAAAATATCAATCAAGACACAAACACCAATTTTCCAACACATCTATCACATATATCTTGGTATGTATTTACTGCATGCTATGTCAAAATTCCAGAACCAGGATCAAGCATTAAACAAATAAATCACCTCAAACCAAACATTAAAAAAAAAAAGGCATGTTAAATCAGTTTCCCAACTAGCTGGCCTGAACTGTACATATGCTGAAATACGGATTTTAAAGGTATCAGAAATTTAAAAAAAAATTTTTTTTAAGTTTTGGAGTTTTTAAAAATTAAAGCATTATACATAGTAGTTGAGTTCATTTTGACAAAAATCATACATGCAAGGAATTTGATTTCAATCCCCATTTCTCTCACCCTGGCTGATCCTCTCCTCCCTCCCCCTATTCTCCTTCCTCTACTCTACTGGTCTTCCTTTAGCTGCTTATTTAATTTTGATTGGTACTTTCTAAATATGCATAAAAGCAAAATGCCCTTTGTTACCTTTATATATGCATGTAACATGATTTTGTTAAATTCATTCCATATTTCCTTCCCTTTCTCTTCCTCACTCCTCATTCTCTACCTTCTACTCCACTGATCTTCCCTATACATTTATGATATCTAATTCCCCTGGCCAACCTTCTTTCCCATATTTTGCTCTAGCTTCTACATATAAGAGAATACATTCCCTGATTTTCTGAGTCAGGCTTAATTCACTTAGCATGATGTTCTCCATTTCTATTCATTTACCAGCAAATGCCATCATTTCATTCTTCTTTATGGCTGAGTAAAACTCCATTATGTATATATACCACATTTTATTGATCCATTCATCTATTGACAGGCATCTGGGCTGATTCCATAATTTGGCTATAGTGAATAGTGCTGCTATAAACACTGAAGTGGCTGTATCACTGCAGTATGCTGACTATGGTTCTTTTGGACAAATACAAAGGAGGAGGATAGCTGGGTCATATGGTGGTTCCATTTCTAGTTTTTAAGGAATTTCCATACTGTTTTCCAGAGTAGCTGTACTAATTTGAGTCTCAACAATAATGTATCAGTGTATCTTTTTCAACACATCTTCACAAGCATTTATTATTATATGTGTTCTTGATAATTGTCATTCTGATTGGAGTAAGATGAAATTTTTGTGTAGTCTTGATTTGCATTATCCTGATTGCTAAAGATGCTGAACATTTTTTCACCTACTTTTTGGCCATTTGTGTTTCTTCTTTTGAGAAATTCTATTTAGGTTTTTCTGCATGCATACCACCACACGTTTTATGTACACTATGATGTGAAAAGATTGGAAATCTCTACATTAAGCTGTAATACACATTTGGTAATTACAGACCTTCTGGAAAATAGTCAAACTATGAATTACTAAAAATTATTAATTATACTGTATTGCTTAAGTGTACATGTCACAAACATTCTGTCCAAATATCCTGAGCCAGAAATGAATCAGAACTATAATAATTTTTTACACCTAGTGAAGTATCTGTTCTCAATTTAAGGAAACTTCATTCAATATAACATATAGCACATAAAAGTCAATCATTTTATAACTGAAAGTTAAACAGAGGCTTCTATTAGGTTCTACTAAAACTTCTTCAAAAAATATATGATTTATAAATAAGCCTCAGGACATTATCATATAGACCAAAATATGATGTATACATTAAAGATTTTTGGCTAAAATATAATTATCAGAATTTGTAAACTTGGCCAATTTAAGGTAAAGATTTTGCAAAATGATTCTAAGCATTTCCCTGATTTTTTTCCTTTCAAGGTGTATCTTGGAAACAAGCAAGATGAAATCTAGGGCTGGGGATGTGGCTCACTGGTGAGGTGCTTACCTGATATGTGCAAGGCCTTGGGTTCAATCCCCAGCACACACACGCATGCACACACACACAGAAAGGAATCTAAGAAGTACATGAAAAGTTGCTCAGTATTGCAGTTGGGCACAGTGGCTACACACCTGTAATCCCAGCAATTTAGGAAGCTGAGGCAGGAGGATCCCAAGTTCAACTCTAGCCTCCACAACTTAGTAAGGCCCTATGTAACTCATCAAGACCCTGTCTCAAAATGAAAAATAAAAAAGGCTGGTGATGTAAGAATGTAGCTCAGTGGTAAAGTATCCCTGGGTTCAATTGCCAATACCAAAAAAAAAAAAAAAATGTTCAACATTGTTAGTTAAAACCCACAATGAAGTTATCAATTCGTACCCACTAAGATCACTATAATTTTTTAAGAAAAACAATAAGCATTAGCAACAGAGGAATAGAGAAAATGCCCTGAAATTTTTCATATGAAAAACAATAATCAGGGCTGGGTTGTGGCTCAGCAGTAGAGCGCTCGCCTAGCATGTGCGAGGCCCTTCATTCAATTCTCAGCACCACATAAAAATAAATAAACAAAATAAAGATGATATTGTGTCTAACTAAAAACTAAATGTTAAAAAAAAAACAATAATCACAAAAGACCAAAATTAGGACACCATTAGCAATAATCTAAACTTGTACTAATCCAAAACCCATGCTGTTCCAGCCACATGGGATTAGTGAATATTTCAAATGTGGTTAGACCAAACTGAAGTGGGATGTTAAGTAGAAAGAAAATAAACCTCTGATTTCAAAGACAATATATGATATAATAGCTCAATATTTTATATTGAGTGTATGTCAAAATGTCAATATTTTAGACACTGAAATTAAATAAAATACATTATGCTTAATTTCTTCTGCTTTTGTTTTTCAATATGGCTACTGGAAAATTTAAAATTACAAATGAAATCCCACTTGTGGCTCACATATTTCTATTGACGCTAATCTAGACCTTAAAGATAATGGAATAATGTATTTGAAATTTGGAACAAAAGTTATATCTGGGGCTGGGGATGTGGCTCAAGTGGTAGCGCGCTCGCCTGGCATGCATGCAGCCCGGGTTCGATCCTCAGCACCATATACAAACAAAGATGTTGTGTCTGCAGAAAACTAAAAATTTTTTAAAAATTCTCTCTCTCTCTCTCTGGCTCTTTAAAAAAAATAAAAAAAGTTATATCTGACCTTACAGTCTATACCCAAACTATCAGGTAAAAAGGCGAAATATATTATTAGATCATATCTCAAAAAATTTTTTCTATTTTTGCACTCTCAAAATGACAGTGGAAGATAGACTTCACCACAACAGGGGAGTAAGCAAACCACAGGAAGTCACTGGAGCTAGAAGAAACAAAGGCAATTAATCCTGACATAATAATAAAGGCAAATCCCAGGACAACTGCAAGGCAATTCTTAGAGAACTACCAAACCAGATTAGAGTAAAAGGACAGAGGGCCCTGGAAGGATGTCTCCAAGAAGAAAAATCCAATGGAATATCTAATAGGATTGAATGTATGGTGAGGATGTTTACTTCCGTAGTAGAATTTGGGAATTAATTAATGAGACAGAAAACAAGACAAATGACAGAGATAACTATTAACTTCAGAAACAAAAGTGGTCAAGACAGAAAAAATAATTATTGTACACCATGTGATACAGCTCTGAATATTTACAAAATCATATTCATGTAATCACAGAACAATGATTTAACTACAAAGGTTCATATAACTATACTACAGAGCTAAGAGAAAGGAAGGGGCAAGTGAGTATCATTATGGGAGTGGGGATGAGTGGTATTAGTTTTAAAAGCTTAATCATCTTCTCAGGTAGGAAATCTTAAAACATCTAAAACCAGGGCTGGGGATGTGGCTCAAGCGGTAATGCGCTCGCCTGGCATGTGGGGGGCGCTGGGTTCGATCCTCAGCACCACATAAAATAAAAACAATAAAGATGTGTGTCCACCGAAAACTGAAAAATAAACATTAAAAAAAAAAAATTCTGTCTCTCTCTTTAAAAAAAAAAAAATCTAAAACCAGAAACAAAAAAAATAATGGAGATGCTATAAAATATTTTGAAATAGAAGAAAATATCAGAATAAATATCCAAACTCATTAAAGCAGTTAGTTTGAGAATGAGAATGGGACCAAGAATACTGTTTTCCACTAAAAACCGTACAGTACCATGTGCCTTTTTAAAAAAGTGAATATACTATGATTAAAATATAATTTAAAGAAAGTAGACACCCAGAGAAGCAATTCTGATTCCTAGTTCTATACTTTTAATTGGCATAGAGTGAATTAATACTTTTATTTCATTGAAAATGGGGGAGGTTCTATATTATGAGCCAGTTTTCCTTTTTTTTTGTTGGTACTGGGGATTGAATCCAGGCATGCTTTACCAGTGAGCTATATCCCCATTCTTTTTATTTATTTATTTTTTTAAACTCTGACACAGGATCTCATTGTGTTGCTGAACATCTCACTAAATTACTGAGGCTGACCTCAAACTTGCAATGTTCCTGCCTCAGTATCCCTAGTAGCTAATATTATAGGCCACTATGCCTGGCCATTTTATTCTTCACAGGCTTTTTAGGGGTACTGCATCTTTCAAAACCAGGTATTAATAGGCCAAAGCACCTTTCCAGGAACTGGGTTTTGTACCTTTCCTGTGAACACCAAATTATACCTTTTCTAACTCAGACAATTTTCTATGATTCTTTTCATATACTATATCAAATAATATTAATTCTGTATTTTATTTCAAATTAATCATTTAAACCTACAGGTCATAATGCTGATTCCACTTTGGATCGAGTGTATTCTTCACAGTATCTGTAGAATGGCATTGCCCAGATCCATCAACCACCACTTTAGCAAATGGATCAGGAAGGCCTGTGAAGAAAGAGGAAGATTAGTGTTTTAAAGAATATTTTACCATGTAAGATAAAGGATTAATTACATAAAAATTACCATTTGCTACAAAACAAAAGATTATTCCATTCTTTTTCAAAAGTTTAACATTCAGCTACAAATGAAAGTGGCCTACTTTAAGCCACTTAAAGTCACTTCCACATCAAATACCAAAAGTATATTTTTTCTTGTTCCTGCCTCAAAACATTCTCAATTAAAGTACCAAAGTACCACCTCATAATGTGGAAGTTTCCAAGGACTATTACCAGCCCTTTGACCTCAGGAAGGTTCATGGCTCACCCTTTCCAAATGGCTCCCTTGGTAGCTCATTTAAAGAGCTCTTTAAATATAGGTTTTCACACAAGAACATGGGCTACAGATAATCAAATTAACCAACAAATTTTACTGGATAATTAACCATGAGCAATTACAGACTAAACAAGAAGGGTAAAATCTTCCATAAAGGAGCTTACTGTCATAATGGAGATATAAAACATAACAAAAACAAGTGTTTGGCTGTACTGATTAAAATAGCAAATACTTATAATACTATATCAGGTAATATTCTAAATGCTTTATATACATATATCCTTAATCCTCATAATAACCCTATGAGGTAGATACTGTTATTATCCCTATTTTACTGATAAAGAAACTGAAGCACCAAAGGATTCGTTAACTAGCCCACAGTAATAAGTGGGCTAAACTTCAGAGTCTGAAGTTTAGATTCTAAACCCATACATATACAGGCTGGCTTTCGAATACTTGCTCTCAACCACTATACTTCCCATTTATCACATGTTTAAACAATAAGTACAACAAGTAAGAGCTCAGGAAACCAGGAGGACAGTTCAACTTCAAATAGTATAAAAGGGTGATGGGGCTTTATTATTTAAATAGTAAATAAAGAATGCCAAGGAGGGTATAATAATATTTAAAGGGCTTAGAGGAATCTAAACAAGGTATTTGTGCTAAAAGTAAGTATTATTTGGAGAGATAAGACTGAACTAGTAAGAGAAGCTTAAAAGTCAGAAAATAGGTTTGGAATAATTCAGCTTATCAGCAAGGCTACAAATTCTTGAACATGGCTGTAAATACAGTCATATTTTTCAGTTAGTAGTATTCAGGGTAACTAGGGAAAGGAAAGATCATAGGCCCAGAGATTTCTGTGAAGTTGTTATATAATCCTGCAGCAGGATGAGAAGCCTGGAATTAGGGAAATCACGTGAAAAGGGAAAGGAAATGACAGTTAAAAGACCTACTCTATTAATAAGAAACTAGTGTTAAAGATGTCACCGCAAAAACAGTCAGTGGTGCTTTCGACAAAAAGAAGAAAATCAGAGGAGGAACTAAAAGCATTTAAGAAACAAAAATGACAATTTAGATGTTAGATATAGTGAGAGCAGACTTCTTCATGAAAAAGGCTAAAAACACTAGAACAAAATGCTAGTAGGTGTTGATAACTGGAAAAATTTTGCATCTCAAGATCTACAGTAATTTTTTAAGTCAAGATCTAATTTTTCAAGATTCATAGACAGACAGAAATCAGTTATCCAAAGCTGGGCACAGTGGCTCACACCTGTGATCCCAGAAGCTCAGGAGGCTGAGGCAAGACGATCGTGAGTTCAAAGCCAGCTTCAGCAACTTAGAGAGGCATTTAGCAACTCAGCAAGATCCTGTCTCTAAATAAAATATTAAAAAGGGCTGGGGATGTTGCTCAATGGTTAAGTACTCCTGGGTTTCATCTCAGTACCCCACCCCTGCCCCCAAAAAAGAAAGAAATCACTTTATCCAGTTCTCCAATTCTATGATCTATTACCTTCAAATAAACAAGGGAAAAACCAAACTTTAAGCATTAAGTTTTAAAGAAACTTAAGTTAGGATATTAAATCTATTTAATTATATTACTTTTAAAGTTTAGTCCTATTCATATTCATATTATTTCAGTAATACCTAACCATTTGTAAAAGTGTTTAATGGAAGAACATTTTTACCTCTTCCTTCAATAGCAGTTAAGTATTTTCTGGGAAGAGTCCACTCTAACTTGTTCTCTTGATTCTACTAAGTAAACATATAAATGTATGCACGTATGGAAACAAAAGCAAACAAAAATCACATTTCTGGCTTTTCCTTTGGGTGTTATTTAATTAGTTAGAGAATTAAGAGAAATAACTATTTCCACACAAACCTCCAGGTGTGGCATCCAGATCCTTAATGAAATAGAAAAGTCTGAGTCCTGGGTGCCTTTGTTTTTCTTTTGTTAAATGACACAACAAACCAAAATATAAGCTCTGGACACACACACACACACAAAAAAACAAACAAACAAAAAAAAAAAACCTGGGTTTCAACCTGATTGTTATTCTACAAAAATTTGAGAGTAAATTTACTCTAATGTGGTCAAAAGTGATCAAGTTTTCCGACACTAGTGAGACCTCTAGTGGTAAATATAAAGTGGCTAAGTGTTTTCTGTATTTTAAAAATTTCTCAGTTCTCCCCATAATTTCAAGAACCTCCTTACTACAAAAATGTACTCAGTGAATGGAAAGAAAAATGAAAAAAAAAAAGAAAATATATATATATATATATATATATATATATATATATATATATATGCGCGCAGTTGTTCTAGAGAAGCAAGACTATTTGTTTTTATTTTTATATGGTGCTGAGGGTCAAATCCAATGCCTCATACATGCTAGGCAAGCAATCTACCTCTGAGCACACCTCCAGCCCTGAAATAAGTATTTTAACTTAAAATTGGATTTCTTTCCAAAAGAAACAAAACTTAATTTTTGATAGAATAAAGACAAAAAGAAAACATTTAATGAACACATCTTGCTTCTGAATGACTTTGATTTGGCTTCTATAAAATATTTTAATACAGCATCTTACACAAAAATATTTTTGAATGTTGCATTAAAGAGAGAAAAAAATAGCCAGGCACAGTGATGCACGCCTGTAATCCCAGCAGCTTGAGAGGCTGAGGCAGGAGGATAAGAGAGAGAGAGAGAAACACAAAGACAATATCTCTAAAGAAAATAGATAATGGACATATCGGTAGATACATGATAAAACTAACAGTAGTAGAATTTACATGTTTCCTCATGGTTGAAAATTTTCCTGCTGAAATTTTGGGGGAAGGGGGAAGTATTTTTTTTTAAGAGACAATGATCTTGAAAACAGTTTCAAAATATGACTTAACAAAACTTTGCTAGCAAGGTAATTAACAGTTATTATGCCTTGGAACAATTGGTATCTCACATGCAAATTACTTTACAAAAGACAATACATGGCAGAATTTTTTTCAACATAGTAAAAAAATATTTATCTATTTCCTTACTCCATAGTTATTTTCCATAGTAAAATTTACTTTTCTCATTGAACACAATTTAAACTAAATCACAAGCAAAACTTACCTATGTTTTACTATTAATAATAACTGCATTCTGGGCTGGGGCTGAAGCTCAATGGTAGAGCGCCGCCTCGCACGTGTGAGGCACTGGGTTCGATCCTCAGCACGACATAAAAATAAATAAAGATATTGTGTCCAACTACAACTAAGAAAAATTTTAAAAAATAATAACTGCATTCTGATCAATCATATACTCAAATTTAAAAATTTACAAACTCACTTTTCTCTGAAATTAATGTGGACAAGTCTCAACTTATAAAGAGGTCAAAAATATCCCAAAGTATAGGTGTGAATCTATCACAGCAGAGATCTAGAACCATGGTCAGTGTGAATCTGCAAGATATTTCCTCTCCTGGCTGACTCCTTCCTGAAGGCCTAAGATAAGCTCTCCTGTTTCCCTTCCCGGGCCATTAGGTATCTCCCATTCTGAGTTTTAAAAATAATCACAGTTTTCCCTGATCTTATTATCCCTATAGCAAATCTCACTCTTTTTTCTTAAATTATTATTTTTTTAAGCTATAAATGGACACAATACCTTTGTTTTATTTATTTATTTATTTTTATGTGGTGCTGAGGATTAAATCTAGTGCCTCACACATGCTACAACCCCAGACCCAGGTTCATACTTTTAAAATTATCATTTTTACTGCCTACACTAATGCATAAGGAAGACAGCCTTCTTTCTTTCAACTACAACTTAAGGAAGGTCCCATAAAGGATTACACTCAATTCTCAGAGGCTTACAAAGAATTGAAGTAAGATTCCTCTAGATTTTCAAGGAAAACTATCTGGACATTTTATTGAAGAAGCCATGCCTTGGGACTATGGGGGAAGTAAATGAATCTAAAAAGGAAGGTTGAGAGACAACACTGAAGGTTTTATCTTCAAGCCATAGCAGATGTCCTAGAAGGTACAGAAGTAGCTGTAAGAGTGCTCCCTCACTTCATCCCTTTTCTCCTTATCACCAGCCTATCTAATCCTATCTGCTGCTCTGCAGTTTTACTAGGATAAATCCTATCTCAGATCAATCTTAAGGAAAGTTAAGGAAAAAAGCTCACCTTGGTTATTAGGTTATTAGTATCAAGGAGGAAGTGGGTCATTGATTGCAGCATGATAAATTATAAACTGGTGGCAGCAAGGAGAGACGGGGAGTTCTATGGCCACTGAGCTCTCCCCTTGCTGTGACATCTTGTGTGATCAAGAGCTCATGGTATATGAATTAAAGACTGCTTGCAATTTTCTTCCTATGTTTCAAATTATTCTATTAAATGGCTTTCCCGTGTAAACACAAAGGCACAAGAAAAGATGTAACTTTATAGATTGTTATTTTTAAAACCTTAATTCAGGTTCTACTCTAGGAATTTTATTCCATGTGGAATAAAGTAAGTATAATTTAAAAACACAGTGGTGCATGCCTGTAATCCCAGCAGCTCAGGAGGCTGAGGAAGAAGGATCCCAAGTTCAGTCAGCCTCAGCAATTTAGTGAGATCCTGTCTCAAAATAAAAAACATAAAAAAGATGGCCAGGGACGTCACTCAATGGTTAAGTACCCCAGTTTTCAATCCCTGGTACCAAAAAAAAACAAAACAAAAAAAAACAGAGCCTTTTTAAAAAAAACAAACACCTAAAAATTATACCATACCAAATCTGTACACACAGCGTGTTTTTCCTGAGTGACAGGCCTTAAATTTTAAAATCTAATGAATTGCTTCTGTTTCTAATTTCAAATATTTTACATATAAAATTCTGTTGAGTAAGACATTTTTACTAAAAATTGTGTCATTTTTACTCAATAATAACTATTGTAAAGCATGAAATTACAAGGGTAAGATTTTTCACACACAAAAGGTACTTCCCAATCCTCTCTCACAAAACTTAACCCTAAATAAAGCCACAAAAAATTTTACAACCACTTGTTTGCCATACTCATAGTCAATTCACTACACATAAGCACATCTACAATCTACAATCAAATGTGACAGACTTCATTCCTACAACTCTGTAAATTCTAAGAAGGCTCAATAACTTTTTTTTAACCTCCCATTAAATTCTAAAATTTATTGGTAAAATTTCCTACAAAATGTGAAAAAAGAAAAAAGTATTCAAAAAATATTTTCTTAAAAATTTTCTAAAAACCTAGTAATATGCACAACTTTCACATGTATTACATACATCTGCATATACACACATTCATATAAATATCTATAAGGGTAAATAAAAGGAAAGGGATTAAGGGTAAAAAGCACAAAATCCCCTAGAAAAATGTGATGCTTAATGGCTTTGAACCAAAGCATTCATAAAATAACACTGAGTATAAAACAACAATAAGTGTTGGTGAGGATATGGGGAGAAAAGGCACACTCATACATTGCTGGTGGGACTGCAAATTGGTGCAGCCAATCTGGAAAGCAGTATGGAGATTCCTTGAAAAACTGGGAATAGAACCACCATTTGATCCAGCTATCCCACTCCTCAGTTTACATCCAAAGGACTTAAAACAGCATACTACAGGGATACAGCCACATCAGCGTTTATAGCAGCACAATTCACAATAGCTAAATTGTGGAACCAACCCAGATACCCTTCAGTAGATCTATGGATAGGGAAACTCTGGTGAATATACTCAATGGAATATTACTCAGCATTAAAGGAGAATAAAATCATGGCATTTTCAGGTAAATTGATGGAGTTGGAGAATATAATACTAAGAGAAGTAAGCAATCCCAAAAAACCAAAGGCCAAATATTTTATTTGATATGAGGATGCTGACTTATAATGGTAATGGGTTGGGGGGGAGCATGGGAAGAATGGAGGAACTTTAGATAGGGCAAAGGGGAGGGAGGGGAAGGGAGGAGACATGGGGGCAGGAAAGACATGGAATTAGTTAGACATCATTATCCTAAGTACTTGAGTGAAGACACGAATGGTGTGAAAATACTTTGTGTACAACCAGAGACTTGAAAAATTGAGCTCTATATGCATAATATGAAATGAACTGCATTCTGCCGTCATATATAACAAATTAGAATAAATAAATAATTTAATCTAAAAAAAACCACTGAGTATATCTCTGAATAGAGAAATTCCTAAACTAGGCAATTCTGAAAATATTATCTAAAAAAATTTACAAAAGATATGCAAGATTTATATTTAAAGTTAATTTACTTACGGAAAAAATCCTTTTTCACCAAGTTTTTTGCACAGAGTACTGTAAAGGAAACAAAAAAATACATGGGAAAAATTAAAATAAAATGGTAAGATTGCACTGTTTCATTTTAAAACACTGAAAACAACAGTGGATAATTAAACCCTTACTGCAGTGCTTGTATGAAATATGATCACAAACTTTCATTAAAGACTAACAAACAAAAGACAGCTGAACAGCAATGGTTGCAACTTTAGCAATGATCACCAGTAACAGCTGAGGGCAAGAAATGTATAAATCTGATATTCTTAATTAAGACCCAATTCCTATCTTCATCAAGACCTATTAGAAAAATCCAATGGCAATGAGAAAAATAATTCTAAGGGAAAGATATATAAATTCAGGTTGTCATGTCTATTTTAAGGATAAACTAATTTTACATTTAAGAGGATCATACACAAGACAAAAAATGAGACATTTTAAAAATAACATTTTGTTACTATCAAAATGCCACAGAAACTTTGCAGGAGAAATAAATTACCATCCCCTAAATCATCAGTTCAATGACATGATGGGCCTAATCTTTTAAAATTTAAAATTAGTATATTAAAGCTAGAGATCACAAATCTGAATTTTCTTGCATTAAAGTAATACTTAAATAGAAGTACGTGAATATATTTAAAGTCATTGAATTGAACACTTCACAAGGATAAATTTTACAGTATATAAATTATATTTCAAATTAAAAATTGCTAGTTATATAGAGCCATAAACTTACATGTCTTTAAATCAACTTCATTAGAGAAAAAGGTCCATTTTCATATATTCTTAATTAAATCTATACAATATATATGTAAAGTAGGGCTAATTTGTATCCACTTCTATTTGCAGTTTTAGTGATCTGTTTCATTAATTATAATTACTGGAAGTTTAGAGTATAAAACTCATTTGACAAAATAAACTTGGGGAAAAGTCTAAATTTAAGCAATCACTTTAGAAATATAAATAAATATTATTTTGAAAACAGATGTTATCAGTAAATAAATGAAATAGCAAGTAAGCACAATGATTTACTTGTCAGAATCTCAGACCATGTTTTTAAAAAGTTTTTAAAAACATAAAAAATCATGGAAACCAGAGCTATACCTAAGAAATACCAAATTACAAACTGGATTCAAAAGAATCTCTCCCCAAATTTTTATCATCATATAAACATACATTCAAATCCAAAATTATAATCCTTGATATTAATGAGGTAATGATTTTTTAAGTCATGACCCATCCCATAATTCACTAAGTGAAACCATTTCAATTCCTATTTTAAAGAAATTTTTAGAAAATGAAAATTTCTCTAACTTCTTGTCACAAACTTACTCTTTTCATACTTTTCCCCCCATTTCATTTACAATGCCCACTCTCCGGTCTCTAGATCTCATATACACTCTACCATGTTCTCAGGGACCTCGAGTGCCACCTCGCACATCTACCTTGTCTCCACTTTGTCAGCATTTAAATTTACTCAAGTCTTAAGCAAGTTTCCCTCTAGCGGGCTGGGGATGTGGCTCAAGTGGTGGCGCGCTCGCCTGGCATGGGTGCGGCCCGGGTTCGATCCTCAGCACCACATACAAAGAAAGATGTTGTGTCCGCCAAAAAAAAAAAAAAACTAAGAAATAAATATTAAAATTCTCTCTCTCTCTCTCTTTAAAAAAAAAAAAAAAGTTTCCCTCTAGCAACCTGTTCCCTTTCTTATGATACTTCTTCAAAAGAACTGTCTATACTTTGATTCCACTTCTTTACCTCATTCCAACACCTCAACCCACTTAATTTGTCTTATTCCCTCATCTCAAAATGCTTTTCTCCAAAGGCTTAGGGGCCTAATTATTAAATCCATTTAAAGGATATTTCCATTCCTTATCACGCCGGACCCTCAGAGGCATTTACCATTATTGACTACACTCTCTTCTGGAAGCTCTCTCTCTTTTTGCTTCTGTTTAAAAGCACATTCATATAGTGCATAAAACTCATTCTAAGTCTTCCTTGCCAAATCTTCTTATACTCCATCCATAAAAGTTGAAGTTCTTTAGGGTTTTGTCCTAGGTCCTCTCTTTTTACTCCATTACCTGAGGATTACAGATGCCCATTTTTTGGTAAACTTTGGAATTACATGTAAATTGCTATCAGTATGTGTATTTTTCTAGGAAAAGAAACTCCTAACTTTCCTGGAAGAGAATTCACAAATTGATAACACTCTTCCTCCTTCTATAAATATAATTTTGAAGGGCTGGGGTGGTGGCTCAGTGGTAGAGTGCTCGCCTAGCATGCATGAGGCACTGGGTTCGATCCTCGGTACTACATAAAAACAAACTAATGTATTCACCTAAAACTAAAAAGATACATACATAAATAAATATTTTTAAAAAAGAAATATAATTTTGAAGAGTCGCTTTTCCATATATTCTCCTGAGTCTTTACTCCTTTACTCTATGGTTTTAATGATACCTCAATCTCAAAACCAAAATCTTAGCTATATCCTGAACTTCAAGTCCACAAAACTAAATATGTTCACAAATGAAATCACCATCCTCCTCTGCCCCCAAAACTGCTCCTCCCTCCAGTTTCATTCAATAAACAGCCTTGCTTTCCTCTCTTTTGCCCAAGTCAGAAACTGACACAGCAACCTTCACTATTCCTCTCTCTCCCCATCTCTTGGCAATTACCAATTCTAATCAATTCCCTCTCTGATATATCCCTCATCTGTCCACTTCTCTCTAGAACGAGTACCACAGCACCTTAGTTCAAGGTCACTATCAACTAGTGTCTAGAAAATTGCCATAGCCTCCTAATTAAGTCTCCTGCCTCAAGGATCACCCCCACCAGTTATATATACTTGACCCAAAGTGATCTTTCTAAAAATGTGCTCTCACCCATTTCCCTTCCTCTCATCCTTAAAGAACGGTCTTCTGACCCAAAATTATATTGGCTTCAATGCCCTTCAAAAGCTCTGGCTTCGTGGAGCTGGCCTCACACGTTCAGGGCCCTGGGCTCGATCCTTAGCACCACATAAAAATAAATAAATATAAGGAAAAAAAAAAAAAAAGCTCTGGCTTCTATTACCTCTTTGTCCTCATTTTTTTTTTTCATCAAAACTCCCCATTAAATCCCCACCTATAAAATCCAGCCATACTAAACTTTCACTTTCTCAGAGGCACTCCCATTTCTCACACGACCACAGCCCTGAGATGCCATTTCCACTGTCTCAAAAACATTCCGCCAGGCTTCTTCACCTGCTCATCTTTTAAGTCTCAAAAAGGGAAGGAAATCTTTTACAGCATGTTTCTCTTAACCCTTGACAGACTTGCATTTTCCCCATACTTATGACAAGCACTTTTCACATTTCATTATAACTTTTTAAGTTTAAATTTTTCTTTATAACTATGGCGGTAGCAAACTCCATATGGCACAAATCATGTCTCCCTTATCTCTTTTTATCTGGCATCTGATGAGCACTTAGTATCTACAGAATGAATGAAACTGACTCCAAAATAACTCAAAAATAGTTTCATTAAACAGGATATTTTTTAAACTATATAGCGGAAAAATTACCAATTCTGATATAATCATGATTTTGACTTATGAAATCTATTTTAAACACACTTTCAGGTCATGTTTAATACTTTCTTTTGAAAATCACAAATCAGATGCTATTAAGGGCAACTAAAAAATTAAAATGAACATTAAAACAAGTTTGAAAGTTTATGAAGAGAAATTATATTTTATTAATTAAGAGACTAGGAAAGATAACATCAGGGTCCTAGAAGAAACAAGACTTAGTTTAAAATATTAAATTATCAAAATTATCAAACTGCTATCCTTAATGCTGGATTCTCATCAGCTCCAGCCAGTTTTGCATAATTATTTTATGACCTGGAAGCAAAAACTCTTATTTGTAATTTTTAAAAGGAAGATTACCAAACATGATCTGAGAACTGGTAATTTTATTTATTTGTATAAATAAATTATTTTCACCCAGATTTTACTGAACTGTTCTGGTTTCCTGGGAATTTATCTCAGAGACTAGACCAACAGCTCTGTGGCCTTTCATCCATGTAAGTACCAATTATAGGAGTTTAGTGAAATGCTCATAAATTTCAATATGACAACTCCTGATTACTTCACAATAATGAATTTTCAATTAAGAATGTGTATGAGATTATTCTGAGGAATGTACACAGACTCTTTTTTTAATAATGAAAAGTAATAATAAGTTGGGGAGTTCTGAGGCTCAGGAGGAGTGGCAGTCTGGAGGAGGTTTTATTTCTTTTTTATGTTTCTTTCATTTTTTAAAATATTTTTTAGTTGTAGATGGAGACAATATCTTTATTTCATTTATTCATTTTATGTGGTGCTGAGGATCGAACACAATGCCTCACCAGCTACAGAATTCACTTGGGACAATGTCTCAAACTATCTGTAGATGCACAGTAGATTAAATTTATAATACTACTTTGATCATGTTATTATCTTCCTTCAAAGTATTTCTCACTCTTAAGTCTACATCCCCAAAACCTATCTTGTTGTATTTAGTCCACTTGCCCATTCTTCAGATAAATGATTTGAAATGATTAGGAGATACTCCAAATAAATTAAGATAAGCTATGCTAAAGTATACCAATAATGTTTATTTCACATGAATACAGCAATAATCATCTTGAGATGCTTAATGAGAAGGGGATACTTCCTACATTTCTTAACTTTATTTTTACTTGTCTTCTTAAAGAAACATAAAAAAGAGGGCTGAGGTTATGACTCTGGTAGAGTGCTTCCTACATTTTTTTCCTTCAATATTTCCTGAACATTCGCTTTGTGCCATGTACTAGAATAGATTCCTTAGCTACAAAGATAAATAAGACATGATCCTTTGCCCTTAGAACTCACAGGTCAGCTACAATTCAAATATTTTGTCATGAGTACCTTTGGTTGTTTTGTTTTCCTCAAGAAATGTTTAATAATTTTGTAAAATCTCTTTTGTGTATTTTATTTGAGGCAGCAATAAAACCATTTGCAGAAGTAGAGTTAACAATAAATATTATCATTTAAATTAAGTCAACAATTTCTTTCTTTCTTTTGGGGGGGGGGAGAGGAAATATCTACATGCAAAACACCAGGTAATAAGATCAGAGTAAATTCCAGCTGTAGGAATAAAATTCTATGCTGTTTTTTTATTGAGCTAGATTCATAATGAATGACTGTCTATGCTTAATGTGAATAAAGCTCTCAACTGCACAGCATCTCCTTGCCAAAAATTTCCCTTCCTCCTCCAGAATGGAGCTGCATTCCAATTACATTGCTGATTGGAATGAGACTGCCTGAGAGAAAGGAAAAAAGAAAGAGGGGGAGCTCAGACATCCCATTTTCCTTTGCCCCACAAAAAGAGATTGTATAACACTGTTTCTGCAACTCAAAAGTTGTATAGATTATTTTTTAATAGAGTAAACTTCTCCATATTTCTCTGGATGTTCTTTGAACTTATATTATCATTGAAAAAATAAAACTGAAATCCAGAATAACATTTCAATATGAATTTCAGCAAGTTACCCCAGTGATTTACAAATATATACTAAGATGCACCATTTCTGATCATCCATACAACAGGTTAGATCTTTCTTTTCCAAGAAACAACCTCTACTTCAACCCCACCATGAAATAAAAATGAAATTTAAGTTCTACAGAAAACTTAGAGACAATATAATTTTTACATGTTTTACAAGATTCACAAATAAAAGAATTATTATAAAATGTTGCAGTGAGCTAAGTATCAGATACAACCCTATGAGCCTAACAATAATGAAGCCATTAAGTAAATCATGGCATGTTGAAATACTATTAGACAGCCATTAGAAATTATGTAAAAATATTCACAAGTAGCTGAGTGCAGTGGCACATACCGCTAAACCTAGCAACTTGGAAGGCTGAGGCAAGAGAATTTTACTCTAGGCCAGACTCAATAACTTAATGAGACCCTCCACAACTTGGCAAGACTCTCTTTCAAAATAAAAAATAAGGGGCTGGAGTTGTGGCTCAGTGGTAAAGCGCTTGCCTAGCACGTGTGGGCACTAGGTTCGATCCTCAGCACCACATAAAAATAAATAAAGGTATATGTCCATCTACAACTAAAAAAAAAAAAAATTTAAATAAATAGTAGGCCCAAATCTTTATCACGTCAGATTAGGCCCCAACTTCCTTAACAAGACTCCTAAAGTATAAGAAATAAAATCAAGAATTAATAAATGGGATGGATTCACAAACTAAAAAGCTTCTTCTCAGCAAAAGAAAACAATCAATGAGGTGAAGAGAGAGCCTACATTTTGGGAGCAAATTTTTGCCACATGCACGTCAGGTAAGGCACTAATGTCCAGGATATATACCGAACTCAGAAAACCTAACACCAGGGCTGGGGTTGTGGCTCAGCGGTAGAGCACTCGCCTGGCACGTGCAAGACCCTGGGTTCGATCCTCAGCACCACATAAAAATAAATAAGTGAAATAAAGATATTATGTCCAACTACAACTAAAATATTAAAAAAAAAAAAAAAACACTTAACACCAAAAAACAAATAACCCAATCAATAAATGGGCTAAGGTACTAATCAGACACTTTTCGGAAGAAGATATACAATCGATCAACAAATACATGAAAAAATTTTCAACATCTCTAGTAATTACAGAAATGAATATCAAAACTACTCTAAGATTTTATTTCACTCCAGTCAGAATGGCAGCTATCAAGAATACAAGCAACAATAAGTGTTGGTAAGGACATAGGGGAAAAGGGACATTCATACATTGCTAGTGGGACTGCAAATTGGTGCAATTATTCTGGAAAGCAATATGGAGATTCCTTAGAAAACTTGAATGGAAACACCATTTGTCCCAGCTATCCCACTCTTTGATCTATACACAAAGGACTTAAAATCAGCATACTATAGTAACGCAGCCACATCAATGTTTATAGCAGCTCAATTCACAATAGCTAAACTGTGGAAGCAAACTAGATGCCCTTCAACAGATGAATGGATAAAGAAACTGTGGTACACATACACAATGGAATATTACTCCACATTAAAAGAGAATAAAATTATGGCATTTGCAGGTAAATAGATGAAGCTAGAGATTATCATGCTAAGCAAAGTAAGCCATTCACCAAAAACCAAAGACCAAATGTTCTCTCTGAAAAGTGGATGCTGGGGATGGGGGCTTTCAGGAAAATAGAGAAACACTGATTGGGCAAGGGGGAGGGAGTGGAGGGGAGTAGGCTATGGGGGAAGGAAAGATGGTGGAATGTGATGGACATTATTACCATATGACTGCACATATGGTTAAGTGGCTACATCGTATACAATCAGAGAAATGAAAAATTGTGCTGCAACTGTGTACAATCAATCAAAATGCATTCTGCTGTCATATATACCTAATCAAAATAAACAAATAAATTTTTAAAAGTAAATAAAAAATAAAAAGGACTGGGGCTGTAGCTCAGTGGTAAATTATCCCTGGGTTCAATCTCCAATTCCAAAAAAAAATTTTCACGAAAAATATTTTCTTATATGCTTTTAGAAAATGTCTATTTAAATAGTACATTTAATAAAATACAATTTTAACAGGGAATATAAAGACACTGGATAATATTTATCAAATAGTTACTATGTGCAAGTGTGTATCATTTGTGAAGTTAGTATCTATATTTCTTAGGATGAAGAAACTGAGAGTCAGGCACAGATTTATTAAAACATTATACTATAAGTGACACAGTTGAAATTCCAACTCAAGTTGTCTAATAAAACCCAAAGTCTTAATCATCATATGAATGAAGCATACTCTCCCAAGTCTGATCTTCCTTCTTACAGGATCCTACTTAGGTTAAAGCAATTATTAGTGACAAAGGTTCATAAAATCGTTTATCGAAACCTAGGTTACAGAAGGACCTTCTCCAAAAAATCAGTAATTCTACTCTTTCAATACATATAGCAGTTTACCTCTATAATCACAATAGCCATGCTTTATTTAGCTAAATGTCATGTTACAGCTACATTTTTTTTAACCACTACATTTAATCAAGGAATTTTAGCAATTTATTTCATGCATGTTGCAGAATAAACTAGGCCTCCTAAGTTTAACTTAGTACCTGGCAGATATTTAATATAATTGGTATGTTAAATGACATATTAAAAACAAGTTCTTTCATAATGAGGTTAAACCTGACAAAAATAAACAAGTAATATCACCATTTAAACATTTCACCAAAGGCAAAATTGGTTCTGATTTAAATTTAAAATGACCTTTTTAAACCACTCATATCAACTTTTTAATTTTTTTAAATTTCAATAAACATGGAGATTTGGGATTTAAAAAAAAAAAAAAAACCTTCCCAAACAAGTTTGGTTTTTATTTTTAATTTAATTTTTTTTTAATTGGGAGAGGCGAGGTGGGGATGCCAGGCACAGAAGCACATGCCTATAATCCCAGTGTTTTGGGAGGCTGAGACAGGAGGATCACAAGTTCAAGGCCAGTCTCAGCAACTTAGGCCCTAAGCAATTTAGCTGTCTCACACTAAAAAATAAAAAGGGCTGGAAATGTAGTTCAGTGGTAAACTGCCTCTGGGTTAAATCTCCAGTCCAAAAAAAAAAAAATTGTGTGGAGTGTGGGGGTGCTGGACGCTGAACCCAGAAATACTTGTCCTCTAACTATACTCCAGTCCTTCTTTTGTTTTGTTTTTATTTTTTTTATTTTAAGACAGAGTCTCACTAAGTTGCCCAGGCTGGCCTCAAACTTGCCATCCTCCTGACTCAGCCTCCCAAATAGCAAGGATTACAGGCATGCACCACCATGCTTAGCACAATTTTTTTTTAAATGAATAAAACAAGACAAGGGTATACAAATGATTTTTTTTTAATTAAGTGCAAGTTGAACTTTTTCAATAAAAAAATAATAATCTACTTTGGCATAATAAATGCAGATATTATTTGTTCTAGCCATAGTAACGATGTTTCCTTACAATATCAGAATTTTAACATGTCTTTCAACTGGCATAATAATAAAGATCTGATTCACAGGTTAAACTTAAGCCAAACAGCACATTCAACATGAGATAAATACATAGTATGTACTCTATTGATACCTTGCACATAGAAACGCATTACAGAAGCTATATTTTGAAAACCTATCTGAAAGCATTTTAGCTATATATCTTAAATCCGTAGTTCTGTGAATTATTTTCTCCAGTTTGTGAATGAATATTTTCATAAAGGTACCATCTTCCATTTACAAATTCACAATGTTTTAGGCATCTCCTATGCTGTTTGCAGACCAAACATTATCCTAATTGAGACTCATTCACCACCTCCTTTAAGGGACACCTTCATTCAAAAAGACCCACTCAGCCCAGCCTGTAATTCCAGACTCCAAAGGCTAAGGCAGGACAATAGCAAGTTTGGAGGCCAGCCTGTGTCTCAGAAAAGAAAAAAGAAAGAGAAAAGAAAACAATAAATCAAACGGAGCCACTCCTAACTGATGGTTGTCCAAGAAGTTGAAAGAGAATACCTAAATTAAGCCAAACAGTAAAAGAAGCCACATACCAAGGGAAGGAAGATTGTATTTTAAGATTCAAGTATTTAGCCCTTTCCATGAAGCCTAAATACTTAGTTTATATGTAGGGAAAGATCTATAACACTTTCTGGGCCACTCCCAAGTTTTCCTCCTTTTTCTTTATCTCTCTTTTTTTTTTTTTTTTTGAGACAGTATGACTTATACTATAAGCACCATAAACACTGAGGATCAGAATGCCCTGAAAACTACTTAATGTCACTTTGCTTCAGAGACCCTCATCTGAAAATGAGGATAAAATGAGGACACTAAGTGTCACCTCACAGTGTTGTTTTAAAGATTAAACAAACTAAAACACATAAAACATTTTGCACCTACTACATAATACTCAATAAATATAACTGTCATTCTTCCTACTCTAAAATTTCTAAAGAAATTCATTCAGGCTGCAAGTACCTTAAGAAAGAAATAAAGGAGTCTAAGTTTGGCAAGAAGTTTATCTTAGCTTGGGCTGCCAAAACAAATAGTACAGTCTATTAACTTAAACAACAAACACTTATTTATCTGGAAATAAGTTCTAGAAGATGGAAAATCCAAGATCAGGTGCCAGTAAGATTAAACGTCTGGAGAGAGCCTTCTTCCTGGATTGCAGACAAGTCACTACTAAAAGTCAAGTCAAGGAACTCTACAAAAAAAGAACTCTTGCTGTTTCCTTGCATGGTGAAGAGGAGAATTGTGGGAGGCCATCCTCCCACGTGATTTGAGATAACCCTGGCTGTGCGAGAGGCGCTTAGGCACAGCAGTGTCAGTGCTTTCCCCGCCCTTCTCCGGGTCTGAGGGCTTGTCTGTGCAAAGGTCTGTCTGGCCACTACCCCGAAGACCCAATCGTCACCCCTGACCTTGGGATGCTGCCCCCCTCAATCTTCATTGGGTGGGATTTTCCCCAGAATTTTTTGTTTTCCCCAATAAAAGTTTCTCTCTCTCTCTCTCTTTTCCTCCCTCCCCCCCCCCACCAAAATTTCCCCTTTTGTCAACTCTGGTTTAATATTGTTGTTGAATATGATTTAATCTTAAAAATGACAGAGACATTCCTCATACAAGACATGGTGTAACTACTGCACATGCAGGCACTGAAGTAGGTTCATTGCTTAACACACATGGGGAGTCCCTATTTTTCTGTTAAATCATTGGAGAATTTATTTAACTGGAAGAGTTAAACAGAAACTTTGTATAACATCCTCTTAAAACAGACACCCTACTGTTGATATTATCTCTGAAGTTTCAGAGTACCCTAGTTTTCCTAGCCTAAATTTTGTCAGTAACATTAATGGCTATACCATCATTCCAAACCTGATATACTCAGTATTATGGCCCCAAAGTAGCTAACTTTCCTCACTGGAAAGGACTGCACTTAAGAGGCTCATTTCAGGTCCCCCTCTCAGTGGCTACAACAGGCAAGCTTCAAGAGGCCCATACATGGGTTTATGTTAAAGCAAGCTACCAGTCTGGAACAGTGGATTTCTATGCCCTTAAAGGATCTTCTTACTGAGTCTTAAAAGGCCTTCAAAAGTAAATGACCCCAAGAAACACAGAACTTGCACCATAACCCCAGATCAAGTTAAGGACAGATAAAGACAGCTTCTATACAACCTATCAGAAAACAGAATCATCTGTTCCTTTTTTAAAAAGATTGTTACAGTTTATGCTGGTGAGTTAATTCAAATAAGAAGTAACCACTGTTTTCTCTTAGCACAGAGGTACTGAGCTTAATTTATTTAATGTGTGGTTAGTCTATGCACTGGCAACTAGCTACACCCTATAATTTTGTCATGGGCACATTCAATTAAGACACATACACAAGCCACTGCTTATCTGGTCAACAAATATATATGTATCACCAGCCTATCAAAACATGCAGAGATTTTGCTTTCCAAAAAGGGAACAGGGACATTTTGTGGTTGTTTAGTTTTAAAAGACCTACTCCATTTCTCTCTCCCAGAAACTATTCTGTCAGATCAGTTTCCCTGCTGGGCAGTAAAACTACTTTATTGGGTACTCAATTTTTGTTCTCTAATAAGTCTTTTTCCCTTCAATAACTATTTCTAAGATTCTCCCCATTATTAAATATTAACTCATCTTTCCTTCTTCCCCTCAAATTTAACAGCATCATCAATCCACACAGTCATCAAGAAAACCTGAAAGTTAATCTTTATTCATCATCCATGTACCTTTACAGTAAGTTTTCTAACACAGAACTCAAGACTGTTTTACCTGCTTGCGTAAATACCCTCAAGGCTTTCCAACACACCTAACCACACATGGAACTTTATGATATGGTCCCTGATGTCCAATACAATCTCACACTATATCCTCCACAAGTACCTTTCACTTATCATTTTCCTTCAATGCAAAATGCCTCCTTCATTATTCCTCAGCTTATATACCTGAATAAATCCTATTAATCCTTAAAAACTGAGCACAATCATCGTTTAACCTCTACTCAGAAAGTGATCTTAACTCAGATCTCTACTAACCTAGTCAAATTAGATTTTCCTTTCCTAGTCTTCTCAGGATATTGTGTTTATCTCTAAAGTATAGTGAAATACCATATTGTAAGCTACCTTATAAATAATGCCTTAACATCTCCTCTACCACAGTCCCTGACACATATCAAGTACTCAATATCTCTTACCCAAATGAATTATGTTCTCAGCATGTTGGAATGTCACTACTCTAATGGTCTGAGGTCTGTTTCTTAAGGATGAAACAAAAACTTTAGTGAGTAAATAAGATGCTCACTATCTTCTAGGTACCATCTTTCACATAAACTGGACTTTTTTTTTTTTTTATTGGTTGTTCAAAACATTACAAAGCTCATGACATATCATCTTTCATACATTTGATTCAAGTGAGTTGTGAACTCCCATTTTTACCCCAAATACAAATTGGAGAATCACATCAGTTACACATTCACAATTTTTACATAATGCCATATTAGTGATTGTTGTATTCTGCTGCCTTTCCTATTCCCTACTATCCCCCCTCCCCTCCCCTCTCATCTTCCCTCTCTACCTCATCTGCTATTGTTTAATTCTCTCCCTTGTTCCCCCCCCCTTTCCCCTCACAACCTCTTATATGTAATTTTGTGTAACATTGAGGGTCTCCTACCATTTCCATATGCTTCCCCTTCTCTCTCCCTTTCTCTCCCCCCACTCGTCTCTGTTTAATGTTAATCTTTTCCTCATGCTCTTCCTCCCTGTTCTGTTCTTAGTTGCTCTCTTTATATCAAAGAAGACATTTGGCATTTGTTTTTTAAGGATTGGCTAGCTTCGCTTAGCATAATCTGTTCTAATGCCATCCATTTCCCTGCAAATTCTATGATTTTGTCATTTTTTAGTGCTGCGTAATACTCCATTGTGTATAGATGCCACATTTTTTTAATCCATTCATCTATTGAAGGGCATCTAGGTTGGTTCCACAGTCTTTGCTATTGTGAATTGTGCCGCTATGATCATGGATGTGGCAGTATCCCTATAGTACGCTCTTTCAAGATCCTCAAGGAATAGTCCGAGAAGGGCGATAGCTGGGTCAAATGGTGGATCCATTCCCAGCTTTCCCAGGAATCTCCATATTGCTTTCCAAATTGGCCTCACCAATTTGCAGTCCCACCAGCAGTGTACAAGTGTACCCTTTTCCCCACATCCTCTCCAACACTTATTGTTGTTTGACTTCATAATGGCTGCCAATCTTACTGGAGTGAGATGGTATCTTAGGGTGGTTTTGATTTGCATTTCTCTGACTGCTAGAGATGGTGAGCATTTTTTCATGTACTTGTTGATTGATTGTATGTCTTCCTCTGTGAAGTGTCTGTTCAGGTCCTTGGCCCATTTGTTGATTGGGTTATTTGTTATCTTATTGTTTAATTTTTTGAGTTCTTTGTATATTCTGGATATTAGGGCTCTATCTGAAGTGTGAGGGGTAAAAAATTGTTCCCAGGATGTAGGCTCTCTATTTACCTCTCTTATTGTTTCTCTTGCTGAGAAAAAACTTTTTAGTTTAAGTAAGTCCCATTTGTTTATTCTTGTTATTAACTCTTGGGCTACGGGCATCCTATTAAGGAATTTGGAGCCCGACCCCACAGTATGTAGATCATAGCCAACTTTTTCTTCTATCAGACACAGTGTCTCTGATTTGATATCTAGGTCCTTGATCCATTTTGAGTTAACTTTTGTGCATGGCGAGAGAAAGGGATTCAGTTTCATTTTGTTGCATATGGATTTCCAATTTTCCCAGCACCATTTGTTGAAGATGCTATCCTTCCTCCATTGCATGCTTTTAGCCCCTTTATCAAATATAAGAAAGTTGTACTTTTGTGGATTGGTTTCTGTGTCCTCTATTCTGTACCATTGGTCCACCTGTCTGTTTTGGTACCAGTACCATGCTGTTTTTGTTACTATTGCTTTGTAGTACAGTTTGAACTCTGGTATCGCTATACCTCCAGATTCACACTTCCTGCTTAGAACTGCTTTTGCTATTCTGGGTCTTTTGTTTTTCCATATGAATTTCATAATTGCTTTATCTATTTCTATAAGAAATGCCGTTGGGATTTTGATTGGCATCACATTAAACCTGTAGAGAACTTTGGGTAATATCGCCATTTTGATGTTAGTTCTGCCTATCCATGAACAGGGTACATTTTTCCATCTTCTAAGATCTTCTTCTATCTCTCTCTTTAGGGTTCTGTAGTTTTCATTGTATAAATCTTTCACCTCTTTTGTTAGGTTCATTCCCAAGTATCTTATTTTCTTTGAGGATATTGTGAATGGAGTGGTTTTCCTCATTTCCATTTCAGAAGTTTTATTGCTGATATACAGGAATGCCTTTGATTTATGCGTGTTGATTTTATATCCTGCCACTTTGCTGAATTCATTTATTAACTCTAGCAGTTTCTTTGTAGACCCTTTTGGGTCTGTTAAATATATTATCATGTCATCCACAAATAGCGATAATTTAAGTTCTTCTTTTCCTATTTTTATGCCTTTAATTTCTTTTGTCTGTCTAATTGCTCTGGCTAGTATTTCAAGAACTAAATTGAATAGAAGTGGTGATAGAGAGCATCCCTGTCTTGTTCCAGATTTTAGACGGCATGCCTTCAGTTTTTCTCCATTTAGGATGATGCTAGCCTGAGGTTTAGCATATATAGCTTTTACCATGTTGAGGTAAATTCCTGTTATCCCTAGTTTTTCTAGTGTTTTGAACATAAAGGGATGCTGTACTTTGTCAAATGCTTTTTCTGCATCTATCGAGATGATCATATGGTTCTTGTCTTTAAGTCTATTGATGTGGTGGATTACATTTATTGATTTCCGTATATTGAACCAGCCTTGCATCCCAGGGATGAATCCTATTTGATCATGATGCACAATTTTTTTGATATGCTTTTGTATTCGATTCGCCAGGATTTTATTGAGAATTTTTGCATCCAAGTTCATTAGAGATATTGGTCTGTAGTTTTCTTTCTTTGAAGTGTCTTTGTCTGGTTTCGGGATCAGGGTGATGTTGGCCTCATAGAATGAATTTGGAAGAACTCCTTCTTTTTCTATTTCTTGAAATAGCTTGAAAAGTATTGGTATTAATTCTTCTTTGAAGGTTTTGTAGAACTCCGCTGTATACCCATCCGGTCCAGGGCTTTTTTTGGTTGGTAGTCTTTTGATGGCTTCTTCTATTTCTTCTTTTGTTATTGGTCTGTTTAAATTGTGTGTGTCTTCCTGACTCAATCTGGGTAGATCGTATGACTTAAGAAATTTATTGATATCTTCATTATCTTCTATTTTATTGGAATATAGGGTTTCAAAATACTTTCTAATTATCTTCTGTATTTCTGTAGTGTCTGTTGTGATACTGCCTTTTTCATCCCGTATGTTAGTAATTTGAGTTCTCTCGCTTATTCTCTTCGTTAGCATGGCTAAGGGCCTGTCAATCTTATTTATTTTTTCAAAGAACCAACTTTTAGTTTTTTCAATGGTTTTTTTTGTTTCAATTTCGTTGATTTCTGCTCTAATTTTAATTATTTCTTGTCTTCTACTACATTTGCTGTTGTTTTGCTCTTCCTTTTCTAGGTTTTTGAGGTGTAGTGTGAGTTCATTTATTTGTTGGTTTTTTCTTTTTTTGAGGAAAGAACTCCAAGAAATGAATTTCCCTCTTAAAACTGCTTTCATTGTGTCCCATAGATTCCGGTATGTTGCGTCTGTATTGTCATTTCTCTCTAAGAATTTTTTTATCTCCTCCTTTATGTCTTCTGTAACCCATTGATCATTCAGTAACATATTGTTCATTTTCCATGTGATGTAGGATTTTTCCTTCCTTCTTTTATCATTGATTTCCAGTTTCATTCCATTATGATCAGATATGGTGCATGGTATTATCTCCACACCTTTATATTTACAGAATTGCCCTATGGCATAATATATGGTCTATCTATGGCATAATATATGGTCTATCTTTGAGTAGGATCCATGTGCTGCTGAGAAGAACGTGTATCCACTTGATGATGGTTGATATATTCTATATATGTCGGTTAAGTCTAGGTTATTGATTGCGTTATTGAGTTTTATAGTTTCTTTGTTCAGCTTTTGTCTAGAGGATCTGTCCAATGGCGAGAGCGGTGTGTTGAAGTCCCCCATAATTATTGTGTTGTGGTCTATTTGACTCTTGAACTTGAGGAGAGTTTGTTTTATGAACGTTGCAGCACCATTGTTTGGTGCATACAAATTGATAATTGTTATGTCTTGATGGTGGATGGTTCCTTTTAACAGTATATAGTGTCCTTCTTTATCCCTTTTGATTAACTTAGGTTTGAAGTTGATTTTATTCGATATGAGTATGGCTACTCCTGCTTGCTTCCGAGGGCCATGTGAGTGGTATGATTTTTCCCAACCTTTCACCTTCAGCCGGTGTATGTCTTTTCCTATCATATGAGTCTCCTGAAGGCAGCATATTGTTGGATTTGTTTTTTTAATCCAGGTTACTAGCCTATGTCTCTTGATTGGTGAATTTAAGCCAAGTTACAATTGAAATATGGTTTGTACACTTCCAGTCATGTTTATTTATTTATTTATTTTAGTTTGGCTAGTTTTTCCTCTTTGGTTATTTTTCTCCCCCTTTACTGAGATACCTCCCACTGTTAGTTTTGGGCACTATTTTTCAATTCCTCTTCTTGTAGTATTTTGCGCAAAATGCTTTGCAGTGCTGGTTTTCTGGCTGCGAATTCTTTTAGCTTTTGTTTATCGTGAAAGATTTTAATTTCATTGTCAAATCTGAAGCTTAATTTTGCTGGATACAGTATTCTTGGTTGGAATCCATTATTTTTCAGCATTTGAAATACGTTGTTCCAGGATCTTCTCGCTTTCAAAGTCTGTGATGAAAAATCAGTCGTTAACCTAATTGGTTTACCCCTGAATGTAATCTGCCTCCTTTCTCTCGTAGCTTTTAATATTCTCTCCTTGTTCTGTATGTTAGCTATCTTCATAATTATATGTCTTGGAGTTGGTCTATTACGGTTTTGGATGTTTGGGGTCCTGTAGGCTTCCAGGATTGGGCAATCCATTCCATCTTTCATCTCTGGGAAGTTTTCTAGGATTATTTCATTTAATAAGTTGTCCATTCCTTTGGTTTGATCCTCTGTGCCTTCTTCTATCCCAATGACTCTCAAATTTGTTTTTTTTATGAGATCCCATATCTCTTGGATAGATTGCTCGTGAGATTTAAGCATCTTTTCTGTGTTGACTATATTCTTCTCAAGTTGATACACTTTGTCTTCATTATCTGATGTTCTGACTTCTACTTGATCTAGTCTATTTGTAATATTCTCGTTAGAGTTTTTAATCTGGTTTATGGTTTCTTGCATTTCTAGGATTACTGTTTGTTTTTTTTTTTTAAATCTCTATCTCCTGGTAAAGCTCATTCTTTGCAGTTTGAATTTGTTTGTTTAGTTCGTTTTCAAAATATACTTTCAATGCTTGGACTTGCTGTCTCATGTCTTCTCTAATATTCCGTTCCATCTGAGTTAGGTATGCCTTGATTTCTTTCCCTGTCCATGTTTCTGATGCTTCTAGGTCCTCCTGTAGACTTAAGTTGTCCTGCATTGTTTGTAGTCCTTTTTTCCCTTGTTTTTTCATGTTGCTCACGTTATTTTCCAGCTCTGTTTGACTGCTTTGTAACTGCTTTCTCCTATACATTTGTTTTGGCTTTGTATATCTCTGTTGTCTCTCCTTTGTGGTGGGAGATTATGTCTAGAAATGTTGGGCTTTATTGTACTTTAAAGCTGATTCATTCAATTCATAAAAGGCTTCCAGGTTCTGTATGCATATAGTGATTTGTTGTTTGTTCTTAGGACTAAATGTTTAGGTTAGGTGCTATGATGGTATGAGGCTACTTTAGAAGATTGCTCTACTGAAGGTGGATACTAACAGGCAATTGGATCAGGGTGTTGGTAGTAGCTAGGTATTTAGGAGCCCTATAGACAGCCTCGAGACATTCACCTATTTGCATTTAGACAATTACACGTAATGGAAGACGTAATGCTTGGGATGAAAATTGGGGGGTAGGGAAATGAAGGTGCTCTTAAAAAGAAAGAAGGAGAGAGAAATAGATTAGAGGAGAATGAAAAGAACAATAAAACTTGAAACGGGAAAGAAAGAGAGAAGGAAAAGGGGAGAAAGGAACAGAGAGAGAAGAAGAAGAAAAAAATATATTGAAGAGATCCATTTTCTTCTCTTCCAGTAGGCGGAGCTGTGCCCTCCAAGCGGAGCTTCTGCTCTCTACCTGCCCATAGCAATCCCTGTAAGGCGTCTGCTGGGAGTCTCTCAGACTTGTCAGTCCAGAGCCGTTTCACTACTCCGGCCCTTACCCCCCTTCCTCCTGTCAGCCAGCCAGCCAGGTCCTGTTCACCAGAAGCGGTTCCCCAGAGATCTAGTTACACTTGCAGCCCCACCGCGTGTCCCATTTAAGCCCCAGTGCTGTGGTAAACTGGCGGCTAAGACCTTGGGAGTCACCACTGGTGATATGAGGGGTTGGGGGTCGGGGATCCCCTCTGCTTCCCTACTGACACGACCCCTGAGAGGTCCATGAAGTTTCCTAGCTGCTTGTATCTGGATGGGGAGGGAGTCACACACCTGCTAAAGTGGATTCTGTTGGGAAGGAATTCCGTCAGCCATACTCCGATGACGTCACCTCTCTGCTATGGTGGGCCCCAGGCTCCTTGCCGGAGTGTCCGAAGGGAGGGGTGGGACTGGTCCGTCCCCAGTTGGCTTCAGCTCCCAGCTCGCTATTTCATGAAGACTTGGCTAAAGACTTCTTCCTGCCAAGCTGCGTCTCGGAGGCTAGCGGGACCCAGTCACGTTTGCTGCTGGCGGACAGGCCGGCAGCCGCGCTGCGGCGCACGGACTGTGGCTGGCGGGTCTGGAATTGCGTCTCCTGGCAGGGATTCGCTCGTCTGGGGCAATCTGTCGCTTCAAAAAATCCTAGTAGCTCCCAGGCAGTCTCTCTTCAGTGGAATTTTGCTAGGAAATTCTCCGTTGGTAGAATCTAAGCGTTATCTATGCGTCTTTATGACCCCATCACTGGGGGGGTATTGAAAACGCTGCCTCTCCGCCCGCCACCATGTTGGATCTCTCCTAAACTGGACTTTTAATAGCACATCAATTGAATGAGTTGGATATAACTTTCCTTATAAGAAAACTGAGACTAAGAACTTCAAAACTACCAAGTAGAAAAAGGATTAAAATACAAATTTCTTATCTCAAAATTCATACTATTTCCACTACAATTTTGAAATGATTTTTAGGTGTACTTGACAACACATTTCACACATTTAAAATGTGTGATTTTTTGAATCCGAACATAGTGACATATGTCAGTGATTCCAGCGACTCCTGAGGCTAAAGCAGGAGATTGCAAGTTCAAGGCCAGCCTGGGCAACTTAATAAGGCCCTGTCTCAAAATAAAATTACTTTAAAAAAGGGATGGAGTGTGACTCAGTGGGAGATGTCATCTGGGTTCAAACCCGAGTACCACCAAGAAATAATAATAAACTATAAAATTTTGAAATATATAAAATATATAACAGAATTAACTCTTTTCACTACATTTTGCTATTTACTTATCAGTAAAATCTAGAGAGAACAGAGCTCCCCTCATCTGCTATGGCAACTTCACCTCTCGCCAAAACCTGATTATAAATTGTAAAGATTATACAAGAACTCTTAGGCAAGTTAAAGCAATTATCACTGCATTGGAATTAAAGGGACAACCAGTCCAGGATAAACCCTAAGTTTCCAAAGAGATAAAATTTCCAGGGGAACCAAATGATATCCTGAGAAGCTATCTTAGAGATGAAGATTTATGTCCAAGGGGAAAATCTTTAAGATAACATTGGCAGGGATACTGGGGATTGAACTCAAGGACATTCAACCACTGAGCCACATCCCCAGCCTCTTCTGTATTTTATTTAGAGACAGGGTCTCACTGAGTTCCTTAATATCTCGCTTTTGCAGAGGCTGGCTTTGAACCTGAGATCCTCCTGCGTCAGCCTCCCAAACTGCTGGAATTACAGGTATGCATTACCATGCCCAGCAAAGATGACTTTTTAATAATACTGCAGTAGAAAGAAAAATCTACCAGGTAAACCAATACTTAAAAAAAAAGAGGCTAAAATGAACACTATGTTAATAAAATTTTAATAATAATACAGCAAAAGGAGACAAAAAGCAAATCAAAAAATAGAACTAAGAAAAACAAAAGCTAGGAGAATCAATCATAGTAATAAAAAGGTAAACAAACTTTCCACAACAAAGGAAAGCCTATTCAGAACTATAGAAAGAGTTGCATTGAGAGTAGTTTTGACTTGAAGTCTATTAAAAAAATGAATTTGGGGGCTGGGGCCATAGCTCAGTGACACAGTGCCTGCGTCACATGTGTGAGCCATTGGGTTCAATCCTCAGCACCACATAAAAAAATAAATAAAGTGAAAGTAATCTTAAACCCTGAGGAAGATATAGAGAAAACTTAACAAAGACAACAACCCTAAGTGTTAGTTAGGTTTAGAATAATTTGGGAATCTCAAAAAACAAATGAAAAAAGTACCCAGAAGGAGCTGTATTAAACAAGTCACATGCTAAGATACATGAAACTACCTATGTTTCAATTACATACATACAGAAACTCTCTCAATATGAAGACTAGTTATAAATCTGACCTCAGTAAATGGAGTAGATTTACAAAAGGACAATAAAATGACAGGCTGGTCACCTGGGGTGAATGGAAGAAAAAAGCACCTGCTTGTGCCCCAAGGAGACGAAGTATAAAGTTAAAGCAGATGAAGCAGTTAACAAAAATTCTAGAAGTTGTTTTGTTTATTTACAAGCTGCTTCCAAAGTCTTCTTGCCTACATGAAGTAGAAAATCATTTGAGAGATTATCAGCCTTTTGGGAGTTTCTAAAAATATATGATCCTGTTCGAATTAAATCCACAAAAGAAGAAAAGCCAGTTACTCTGTAAGTCTATACAGAGTGCTTACTGGCCAAAACACAAGAAATTAGTTCCTACCACCACACCCAAACTGGTGCAACAGGTTAGATATGAGCAGTAAAACAAGAGAACTATCTGTTAATATTATCAAACCTAAAAATTTATATTTAAAGCCACTAGAACAACTATGGCAGGGGAAATGGGTCACAAATGATGGTCCATTCAGAGTTGAAACAAGTTTATTAGCACAAATTTTTTTTTTTAAACTGTTGTTAGAAAATTATAAGAGCTACTCAGAGTCTGCCTCTCAATAGTTGAACTGATGATGAGAACAGTTGCTTTTACAGGCTTCTTAAAGGTCCCAGTTAAGGGCTTTCTCTGTATGAGTTGGGAGAACTTACAACATGCACCCAGAGGCCCTACTTTCACCAGCACTCAATTAGGTCTTGGGTGTCCCCGAAAAAGCAACTGAGATACAGGCAAGTAAATCAGAAAAGTCTGTTAAATCACTTAAGAACGGCATCCTCACCAAGAACAGTATTACAAGAGTAATGGACAAAATCTGAGTAGCTGCTTAAATGAGAAGTGAAAACACAGAAAGGAAAGCAAGGCTATTCTTTTCTAGAAGTCCAACCTGAAAAAGAAGAATGGTGGAAATTAAAGGAAATCTACTAAGGCAGGAATTTTAAAGATGAGAGACACATGGATATTTAAATTCTAAAAGAAGTGGAAAAGCGTACTTGATAGGACCAGATAACAGCTCTAGAATTAACCTTATCAAACCTGGACAGATAAGGAATGCGTCTTAACTGATATCTGAAAATCAGCCTGACTCCTATGATATACATTCAGAACACAAAATGTACTTAATCACCTCCCTCCCCAAAAACAAAAAATGTGAAACAAAATAAACAAAAAACAGAGAAACTCTAAAACACCCTAAATTCAACTCCTGCCCTTATGATCACACACTCTTTACTGGACATGAGAAGTATCTGCACAATAATAACTAACATTCATTGAGTGTTTTCTATTTCTCAGGTACTTTATATGGGTTAGCACATTAATTTCTCTGGATTAATATATTCTCACTCTACAGAAGGAAATTAAAGATTAGAGAGGATCAGCACTTTAGTATCATACACTGCCTCTCATCATCAATTAACCATTCCATCCTATTATTCTAAGCCTCTCTATATATAAAAGGGAAAAAAGGCAAAGCTCTTAATCTCCAGAAGTTTCTATTGCTGGAACATTAATCACAAATTTCTCCATCAGCTCAGAGGTCTGAAGTTAGACTGGCTGAAGTGTCCTGTGAAATCCACACAAGGTTAATAACTGACCATGCATGCCCCAACATACTCTTAGCCTCAACCCTACCACAGATATGTGCAGATTAAATCAAATGAATCTCCAATTGACAAGCAGCTGTGAAAAAGAGACACAGGGGAAAAGGAAAAAACAAACAAAAAACTCTCTTAATTCAAATCACAGACTATCTGACCTAAAACCTGGTTCTAAAAAAGGTCAGAAACACTTCATCTGCCCTTAAAAAGGGGGTGGCGGGGGGATTAGACAAACAGTAACTGCTTAGGGGGAAAAACAAATAAAAACCAAGTGTTCAAAGGCCTCCAAACTTCTGTCAAAAGAGCTAAACAGGGGCTGGGGTTGTGGCTCAGCAGTGGGCCCTGGGTTCGATCCTAAGCACCACATAGAGATAAATAAATAAAAATAAAGGTACTGTGTCTAAATAGAACTAAAAAAATAAATATTCTTTTAAAAAAGAGCTACACAATTTAGGAATACACTATAATACAGAGCTTAGAGTCAGAAGTAAAACACAGTTGGGTTCAAATTCCATCTCCCCCAACACCTAACTCACTGTGAGCCCTTGAACAAATTATTCAACCTCTTTTTGAGATCAGTATTTTCTTGTGATATGTCATATGCATACCCACCTACTTCACATTGCTTTGAAGATTAAGTGAGATGACTTAGGTATATAATTTCCAAAAATATGGCAATTAATACACACAGGGGAATAGGGATGTAGTTCAGTGGAAAAGCACTTGCTTAGCACACAAGAGGCCCTGGGTTTAATCTCCAGCAACAACAGGGAGCTACCGAAATTGATGTACAATTTATTATTAGAATAGAAGATGGAATCCCTAGTGATAGTAACTGATTTCTCTATACCCAGGTATTAAGAGTTGATATGAGGGCTGGAGATGTGGCTCAAGTGGTAGCGCACTCGCCTGGCATGCGTGCAGCCCGGGTTCGATCCTCAGCACCACATACAAACAAAGATGTTGTGTCCGCCGAATACTAAAAAATAAATATTAAAAAAATTCTCTCTCTCTCTCTAAAAAAAAAAGAGTTGATATGAAAGTTGATCCGGGTCCCTTGAAACAGAGGAAATACAACTTCAAAGAAAAGACAAAGTATACAAACAGAAGCAGAGAAAGGAGACTTTCTTCTCACTAACCCCTCCATAACCTATCCTAGTATCTATCATTCCATTGGAGGTGAAATGTATTAACTGAGTAATAATAATAAGTATGGTTGTTTATAAAAACCATTTAGTATATATTTAGCATGTAACACAAGAAGAACCATTAAATGAGTAATCTGCTTTGTTGCAAGTTTAAATTCCAGAATCACTACCTACATTGGTCTATTTTGTTCCCATAACATGAATGATCTCACAATTTCAATTAATTATAGGAATTATAGGTAGCAGTAAAATTCTAGTCCCTACAATTAACAGTAGCATGCACCTGTAGTCCCAGCTGTTCAAAAGGTTGGGGAAGTAGGATCACATGATCCCATGTATTTGGAACAGCCCTATCTCAAGGTGAAGGGAATGTCATTATGTATGTGTGTGTATACAAAAAAAAAAAAAAGCTAAAATACTTAATGCTAGACAGGAACATCTCAGCACTATTTTTAAATTTTTAAGTTGTTGATGGACCTTATTTTATTAGTTTACATGTGGTGCTGAGAATCAAACCCAGTACCTCAGACATGTGAGGCAAGTGCTCTATCACTGAGCCACAGCCCCAGCCCTCAGCACTATTTTAAAAACTAAAAACATAATGTAGGGGCTGGGGATATAGCTCAGTTAGTAGAGTGCTTGCCTCGCATGCATAAGGCCATGGGGTCAATCCCCAGCACCACAAAAAATTAAAAAATAAAATAAGTAAATAAAGTGGCTTGTCACTAAATCACTTAGGGAAAAAAAAAAAACAGGGGCTAGTGCTGTGGCTCAGCGGCACAGCGCATGCCTAGCATGTGTAAGGCCCTGGGTTTGATCCCCAGCACCACATAAAAAAATAAAGGTATTGTGTCCAACTACAACTAAAATATAAATATTAAAAAAAAAACATAATATAAACACTCTGGAGGAATTCTGGAACTATATATTTGATGTATTTCCTGCCTTTTGAAAAATTCTGTAGTTTAGCTGAAATGCCACGGACTAGAAACAAAATAGCTACAAATAAATTAATGTTAAACATGCAGTACTAAATTGAATTCCCAAAACATTTAGAGTCAGTACAAAACGTAGTTCAAAATAGGAAAGTTCAATTAACAGGACAAAAAATATTTATCAAGCACACAATCATATGAAAGCACTGTGTATGGAAAATAAACACTATTAAGTTGTATCATCTAGCCGGTCTGGGGATGTGGCTCAAGCGGTAGCGCGCTCGCCTGGTATGCGTGCGGCCCGGGTTCGATCCTCAGCACCACAAAGAAACAGAGATGTTATGTCCACTGAAAACTAAAAAATAAATATTAAAATTCTCTCTCTCTCTCTCTCTCTCTCTTAAAAAAAAAAAAGTTGTATCATCTATCGGTTAAGACAAACAGCAGAAAGCATTATATGACAAGTATCTTATTAAGTACAAGAGGTTTCAGAGGCAAGAGCTCAAGTTAGCTTCTAAATTATTTGAAGAGCCTGCACAAGGGAGGTATAATTTTAACTGAACTCAAAGAATGAGGAAGAAGCAGAGAAAGGACAACCAGAAAAAAGAAACACACAAAATTTAAAAACAAAAAGGGTAGGATTATATGAGAGGGTGAAAAGAAACATTTCAAATTTGCTAGACCTATTAAATAAAGGGGAAAAAAAAAAAGACTTAAAAGATAGAATGGGGTTAATTTTTGGAATGGCCTGTTTGAATGATAGGTTAAGGAACCTGAATCTGATCCTCTCAACAACAGGGAACTACTAAAAATTTCTGAGAGGACATGATTAGAATGATCTGGGGTGTCCAGAATGCTATATATAAGTCCTTTCTCCTGTAGCCCAGAGAAAACACCCGTTTGTTAATTACAGCAACAATCTCAGTCTAAAGTCAAAAGGACTGAATTACAATAGTAAAATGAGTTAAGACTGGAAACAAAGGGATGGGTCAAGAGAAATTTCAAAGACAAATAATAGGGATGGGGCCTGGAAACACGGCTCAGTGGATGAAAGATGGAGCAATTATAAACCCCTTGCTTGGACACATTACACTAATCCTACCTTCTGATTAAAATCCAGACTCCTTAGCCTATCATATATAACCATACATAACCTTGCACTTTCTACTTTTTAATGTTGATTACACTTCTCTCTCCACCTGGAGATTAGAACAGCTTGGCTCTAAGAAGTAAGCTGAGACCATGAAGGTAATTTGTGCTAATAGTAGGACAGGAAAGATTTCCAAAAGGAAAAGTAGGACAAAAGTTACCAGAAGAAGAGGGAATGAATGGATAGGCAGATAAAAACCAGAAAGCATCATCTACTTAAGTATTTGGTAGTTTACAAGGTAGGGAAAGGCACTGGTAACTGACTACATCTGGGGCCACATTTAAGAAAGGAGAGAGGGCTGAGGTTGTGGCTCAGTGGTATAGCACTTGCCTAGCACGTGTGAGGCACTGGGTTCGATCCTTAGCACCACATAAAAATAAAATAAAGGTACTGTGTCCATTAAAAGAAAAAAAAAGGAGAGAAATTAATTTTTTTTCATTGTACAGTCCTTGGTACAAGCTAAATTAGTCACACATATTTAGCTTTAAAAACTTAAAATTATGTACCAAAGACATAAAAACTGAGTAACACCTGATTTCTTCAAGCCATTTCAAATCAATCACACTATCAGAATAAATCTCAAGTCTTGTTCTTCATAGTTCAAGCCAAATAACACTACCTCAGGGCAACTCTGATCTTTCCCCTCAAAATTTTAAAAATTTTAAATAGGAAACAAAACTTTCCTTGACTTCATATCAATATAAATCACTTATAAACTTAGAGAAAGTAAATTTCCCAGGCTGGAGTTGTGGCTCAGTGGTAGAGTGCTTATCTGATATGCATGAGTCTGATCCTCAGCACCACATATAAATTAATTAATTAATTAATTAAAAAGATCCATTGACAACTAAAAAATATTTTTTAAAAAATTCCCTATTAAGGTATATTTTTGAGCCAGGGCCTATTCAAAAAGAAAATGTTTCAATGTATTCCAAAATGTAAGGTTATCTTTCAGTAGTCATTTATTTTTCTAGCACTTTATGGTGACTTTCAAAATTTCTAAACTGTATGTATACTATGTTGTAATCAGGTTTTTAAAAAACTTCACAAAAACAACTTTCAATCTTTAAAATACAATCAGCCTTCCATCTCAGCAGGTTCTGCTTCTAAGGATTCAACCAACCACAAATAAAAACATTCAGGAAGAAAACTCTGCATTTGTATTGAACATGTATAAATTTTTCTTGCCATTATTCCCTAAACAATAAACTATTTACACAGCATTCACACTGTATTAGTTATTACAAGTAATCTATAGATGATTACAATAGATGGGAGGATGTGTGAGGGTTACACATAAATAGTACATCATTGTCCATGAGGAACTTGAGCATCCATGGATTATGGTATCTGCATAGAGTCCTGGACTCAATCCCCCACAGGTAGTAAGAAACAACTCTACATCCTAATAACTTTAATTATTTAATAAAAACCTTAGAATTCCCCTTATGTGCTGGGCACAGTAGCACATCCTATAATCCCAGCAACTCAGGAGTCTGAGGCAGGAGGATTACAAATTCAAGGCCAGCCTCAGCAACTTACTGAGACTCTGTCTCAAAACAAAAAACAAACAACAACAAAAAAAAAAAACAGAAAAAGAAAAGGTGGCAGGGTCCTGGGGATGAGAATCAGTGGTAAAGCACTCCTGGATTAGATCCCCAGTATCAAAAAAAAAAAAAAAGAAGAAGAATTCCCTTATATGCTTGATACAAATTCCTTAAACTAAATCCCTACCCCAAGTAGGTTTCCAGTCTCTACAATAGAAGAGACAAAACATAGCACTATGCATAGTAACAGTTCAAGGGACAAGTTACAAAAAGGTATTTAGTAGTCCTTAAATTTCATCTCCAAAATTAACTAAAAGCTTGAGAGTTTGTAATGTATATCCAAACTACATTATTTAAGACTTCAATGCTAAAATGTATTCAAGGACAAACTCTAAGACTGTGAGATCCTGAAAGTGTCAATAGATATGACTAACTAGGACACAAGATTTACATTTCAAGGGGAAAAAAAAATCAACCTTATAGATTAAACAATGCTAAAGTTGTCTCTGACACTCATTCTTTGACAATTCCAAAAATTAATGTAAAATTTGTACACGGGAAGGAGGAAGAGAGATAAGCAGAGATGCAGACTTAAAGAATTTTTCTAGGGCTAAGGTATAGCTCTGTGGTAGAACACTTGCCTGGTGTGCACAAGGTCCTGAATTCAATTCCCATAACTGACCAAAAAAGAAGAAAAAAAAGACATTCAAAGAATTTTTCAAGGGGCTGCAGTTGTATGCTCAGTAAGAGCATTTGCCTAGCATGTGTAAGGCACTGGGCTCAACCTTCAGCACCACATAAAAATAAATAAAATAAAGGTATTGTATCCATCTACAATGAAAAAAATATTTTTATTTTTTATTTATTTTTTTTTGAAAAAAATATTTTTAAAGTAAAATTTTTTCTATAACTTTTTCCACAATTTTTTCCTCACAGAGAATAAAAATCTTATTCTCTAAAATGCTCAGGACTATTTTTAGTGATTTTTTCAAAAGATTTTTTAACATAGTATATTACTCAAGAGAAACTCTTGCTGGGAAATGTGGCATACACCTGTAATCTCAGCTAATCAGGAGGCTAAGGCAGGAGGACTGAAGTTCAAGGCTGGCTTCAGCAACTTAGTGAGATCCCATCTTAAAAAATAAAAAGGGTGGGCTAGGGTTGTTGCTCAGTGGTAGAGCGCTCACCTAGCACATGCAAGGCCCTGGGTTCGATCCTCAGCACCACATAAAAATAGATATTTAAAATAAAAGTATTGTGTCCAACTATAACCAAAAAAATAAAATATTAAAAAATAAAATAAAAAGGACTAGAGACGTAGCTTGTGAAGAGCACCCCTGGCTTCAATTCCCAGTTATCGCCAGAGCAAAATAAAGAAACTCTTATTAGTTCTTAGATCCTAGTTATTAATACACATTGTTCAAGAAATTTTAAGTTGATCATGTAACCAAAACCACACCAATTCAGGAATGAAGATGGCATGATCTAAGAGTGGCATGCGATCAAAACATGATTAAAGAGACCACTTTTGAGTAAGTCTCTTAACTTCTCTGAGCTTCTTTTTCTGTAATATGAAAAAGTTGAGCCCCATGCCCGAGGGGGGGAAACTATCCACATAAACAATTTTACACATAATCCAAGGGATTCACAAAAACCACCTGGAGCCAATCCACAAGTTTCTTGAAGATTTACAAAGCACAGATTCAGGTAATTTCCTGGATCTCAGCCAGCTCAAAGTTTCAATGTTCCATAAGAGAGTATTTTAGCAATAAAAAGAAAGAAAAATTCCCAACAGTAAATAAAAGTGATCAGGTTCACTAATAATAAAAGACTTCCAAATTCAAAAATGGTGGAGGGGAGCAATAGCTCAGTAGTATAGCTCTTGCCTAGATGCACAAAGACCTGGGTTCTATTCCTAGCATCAGAAAACAAATCAACTTCAAAAAAAATTTAAATATACTGTTTCTCTTATCTATGAATTTCTCTTATCTAAAATATGGATAATGTTCATTGCTGGCAACACAGTGGGTTTTAGCCATTTGTAAACAAGAATCCTAACGCAGACTCCCTCCCAAGAAAAAACACAAGACTTTGCATAGATTTCCAGTCTCCTAACCTGGATTAGTTTGTTCTTCTTTTTTTTTTTTAAGAATTTTAATATTTATTTTTCAGTTTTCGGCAGACACAACATCTTTGTTTGTATGTGGTGCTGAGGATTGAACCCGGGCCGCACGCATGCCAGGCAAGCGCACTACCGCTTGAGCTACATCCCCAGCCCAATTAGTTTGTTCTTTAGGTTTATTAACCCTAAGCTTTCCTTTGCCTCCATCTTTCCCTTTGTATACAAGAATCCAATCATCCTTATATTCCTTTTCCACAGTATGGCCCCTCTTTTTGGTTAGCAATCCCCTTCAACAGCTTCCTAAGAAGGGACAGTTGGCAATAATTTCTTGAAATGTGACATGTTCCAAAATGCCTTTATTTCTGCCTTCACCCTTGACTAAACATGTGGTTAGGTTCTGGGCTAGAAATTATCTTCCCTCAGAAATTTGAAGACATTGCTCCATCATCTTCCTCCCTCTGGTATTGCTGTTGAGAAGCTGATGCCATTTCTAATGTGAAAGTGAAAAGTCTAATGTCTGGGTGGTAAGACCTCTCCTTCCCCACTTGGCAACTGATGGCTTCCATTACAGAGTGTATGGCAAGGTGATCTGGCTATTTCTGTGGGAAACTCCAAATTTCAGAAGTGTTTCTTCTGAGGCTATCCAATTTTTTTTTTAACAGAAAAAAAATGTTCATAAAGGTTAAAAAACACACTTGGCTTGGAGAGCAAGGTGGCTGAGAGTTTCACCATGTAAGATGTAGCCAGTCTCCTCATTTTCAGGTGAGCATTTTTCCTCCCACTTCTACAGTGCCAAGTATCTCTAGGGTCTGGAACCCATTTGGTTATCTTTCTCCACAAAATAAGTCTTGAGCTTTTTGAGGGTGGGAGAAGAACAGTCACTGGCCTGAGCTGGATGAGGTATATACAGAACCTTTCACAGACTTTAAATCACTTCTAGCTTTCAGTCACATAGCTCACCTACACCCTCAGAGACACTGCTGCCTCCAATTCTTCAGTCTTTCTAGAGATTTGTGATATGAACTAGCTGGAATTCTGACTTTATATCTTACTCTACGGATATTTTATATTCCATTTTCTCAGCTAAATAACCTTCTGTAATTATTTCTTGAAATTTTTTGACATTACTTATTTACTGTCTCCTGTTCTTTTTCTATTTTTCTTTTTTTTAATGTGGTGCTGAGGACTGAACCCAGTGCCTCACGTGTGCCAGGCAAGTGCTATACCACTGAGCCACAACCCCAAGTCTCTTTTGTATTTTATTTTGAGACAGGGTCTAACTAAGTTGCTGAGGCTGGCTTTGAACTCATGATCCTCCTGCTTCAGCCTCATAAGCTGCTGGGATTACAGGTGTGAGCCACTCACCCAGCCCAGTTTTGTTTTTCTTGTTATTGAGAAAGGGTCTTGCTATGTTGACCAAGCTGGTCTTGAACCTATGGACTCAAGTGATTCTCCCACCAAAGCCTCCCAAGTATCTGGCCTGCTCCTGTATCTTCATACTAATCCCTTTATCTCATTAAATGGGGTTTGGGGTTAGAACACAAACAAACATGGTGTTTTAATCCCCCATGCTTAAAAATAAGAGTTCTTCAACAATTTTATATGATCCTAATATACATCCTGGGGTACATGTAGGTATATGAAGACTAGAATTTATACAGTATGAGGACCCTACTTTATTAATAATACAGAATTAGGCATGAGAGTAGATATTCAACTTAAGAGTAAGACAATAACTCACAAATTTTAATAAGCTGACAAACATCACAAACATTATAAAAACCAGAAAATAACAATATTTTTGTTACAGGCTTTTTGAAATTTGTTTTGAGATAAAAGTTATATAAACATGAAATCCACCATTTTAAACTATACAATTCAATAGCTTTTAATATATTCACAATGCTGAACCATCATCACCATTACCTAATTCCAGAACATTTCTATTATCCCAAGAAGAAACTATACTACCTATTATAAATCACTCTCCCTCCCCATCCTCTGGTAACCAGAAATCTACTTTCTGTCTCTATGGATTTGCCAAGTGGAACCCCATGTGTCTGACGTCTTTCAAACAGGTCCATCCATGCTTAGCACATATTGATACTATATCCTTGTTTACAGCTAAGTAATATTCCACTGCATAAATATGCCATCTTTTTTTAATCCATTCATCAGTTACTGTATATATGGGTTGTTTCCACCCAACTATTTTGGCTTTTATGAATAAAGCTACAATGCACAAGTTTTATGAGAATGCATCTTCAATTCTCTATGTATACCTAGGAATGGAATTGATGAGTCAGATGGTAATCTGTGTTTAACTTTCTGAGGAATTGCCAAACTGTTTACTACAGTAGTTGAACCATTTTACATTCCCACTAATAATGCATAAGGTTCCAATTTCTCCACATCTGTTAGAATACTTATTTTCCTGTTTTTTTTTTAATTGTAGACTTTTTTCACATTTTTTAAAGATTTTAAGATGGACACAACGTCTTTATTTATTTATATGTGGTGCTGAGGATTGAACCCAGTGCCTCACATGTGCAAGGCAAGCGCTCTACGGCTGAGCTATAACCCCAACCCCTTTTTTTCACATTTTTATTAGTGCATTTTGTTGTACATAATGATGGGATTTATTGCTACATATTCATATATGCACAAATATAATAATATAATTTAGCCAGTTTCACTCCCCAGAACTGCCCCACCTCCCACCCCTAGGTTCCTTTCCTTTGTTGATCTCCCTTTGATTATCATGAGATCTGCCCCCACCTTTCTTTTTCCTCTACAGATTTTTGCATATGAGAGAAAACAGTTGTTCCTTGACCAGAGTTTGATTTATTTTGCTTAACATAATGGCCTCTAGTTTTATTATAGACTTTGGTGAGTATAAACTAGTTATCTGATTTGTAATTGTGATTTGCATTTCCCTAAGAGGTATGTGGGGGGATATATACTTTTTGGGTTTTTGTTGTTGTTGTTTTGGTTTTGCTACCAGGGATTGAACACAGGGGCACTTAACCCCTGAGCCACACCCCCAGCACCGCCTCCCTTTTTTTGTATTTTATTTAGAGATGGGGTCTCACTGAGTTGTTTAGGGCCTCACTAAGTTGCTGAAGCTGACTTTTAACTCAGGATCTCTTGCCTTAGCCTCCTGAGCCGCTGGGATTTCCGGCATGAACCACCAAGCCTGGCTAAGGTTTATAATATTTCAACATCTTTTCACATTTATTGGTCACTGAAATATCTTCTTTGGAGAAACATCTATTCAAATCCTTTGCCATTTTTTAATGGGTCGGTTTTCCTTTCATTGTTAAGCTGTAAAAGTTCTTTATATATTCTATATAATAGATACTTATCAAATATATGATTTGCAAATATTTTCTCCCATTCTGTAAATTGTTTTTTCACTTTCTTGATGGTGTCCTTTGAGGAATAAGATCTTTAATTTTGATGAAACACAATTACCTATTTTGTTCTTTGGTTGCTTGCGCTTTTAGTGTCAATTTTTAGAAATCACTGTCTATCCAATGTCTTGTATTCCCATCTAAGAGTTTTATGGATTTAGTTTTTATATTTTTTTTTAAGAGAGAGAATTTTTAATATTTATTTTTTAGTTTTCGGCAGACACAACATCTTTGTTTGTATGTGGTGCTGAGGATCAAACCTGGGACGCACGCGTGCCAGGCGATTGCACTACCGCTTGAGCCACATCCCCAGCCCCTAGTTTTTATGTTTTATCTTTAATCCATTTTGAGTTAATTTTGTATATGGTATGAGGGAGGAATTCAATTTTTCTTGCATAAGGGAATATCTAGTTATTCTAACACTATTGATAAAAGTCATCTTTCTTCATTGAATCTGGGCACCCTCATCAAAAATCAACTAGCTACCATGTTAGCCAGCTTTCTATCACTGTGACAAAATACCTGAGATAAACAAGGTTTTTGGCTCATGGTTTGAAAAGTTTCAGTCCATGGCACCTGGTCCCACTACAGACCTGTGGTGAAGGAGAACATCATGGCAGATAGCACATGGCAGAGATCCTTACCTCATGGTGGCTGAGAGAGACAGAAGAGGCTGGGGACAAGTTATACCCTTCAAGGGCACATCCCCAAATATCCTACTTCCTCCAATTAGGATTCCAACTCTGGAGTTTCTACCACTACCTGCTACCAACCCATTAAATTAGGAACCTATCATTGAATTAATCCATTAATGAGGTCATACCCCTCATGATCCAACCACTTCCCAAAAGCCCCACCTCTCAACATTGCTGCCAAAGTTAGGACCCAGTCTTCAACACATCAGCTTCTGGAGGACATTTAAAATTCAAACCATAACAACCACAGATGTACAAATTGCTTTCTGTACTCAGTTCTACTCTACTGATTTATATGTCAATCTTTATATCAGTACCATAATTTTTCATGAGTTTTATGTCATTTTCTATTGGGAGAACAGAAAAATAATTCAATCTTTCATCTGGCATAGTTAAAATTTTTTTGTTGGGGGGGTGGGGCACAAGGGGCACTTGAACTCAGAGGCACTTGACCACTGATCACATCCCCAGCCCTATTTTGTATTTTATTTAGAGACAGGGTCTCACTTAGTGCTTCAATAAATTGCTGAGGCTGGCTTTGAACTCTTGATCCTCCTGCCTCAGCCTCCCAAGCCACTGGGATTACAAGTGTGCAATACCGTGTTGGGCTAATTGAACACATTTTTGTTGTTAATTGATGGCTTAGACGTTTCTTTAAGCAAAGGGTCATTTTCTGTACTGCTTTGTAAACTTTAGGATTGTCAAACTTGGGAAAACTCTTAAGTGTTTTTCAAATAAAGCTATAAGAACTGGAATAATTTTCCACCAACTAATTTTTAGTACCAAACCTTATTTTCCCTGTACTCATCATACTTCATGTGCCAGATGACATAAGACACATTCATACCACTGTATTACCTCTAGCTCTGCAGAGGTTTATGCCACAATACCAAATGGGTTAGCAAAACAGGAAGTATTTTTAGAAACCATTCCTATATGGGATGGCTAGCAATGCCCTGATTACACATAGACAGACTGTGAACCACAGAAATATAACCTGCTAAAACCCAACCAAATGTATTCCCAAATCACTTTCCTCACAGTCAGATCCCAAAATGCCCACAGCCATTCATTCCACTGCCACCCAACACGATAAGTGTAACAGAGGGGAAGTTGGAGTAAAAAGACAGCAATCTTAGCTGACTGATTAAAATAAGTTTGCAAACTTCAAAAATCTGTAATCACATATTGGCAATATTCTGTTTCTTGATCTATATGCTGGTTATATAAATGTGTTCAGTTCTGAAAAATGCTAAACTACATATGCTTAAAATTTTTGTACTTTTTCTATGCATGTACTCTACACCAAGAAAACATTATTTTAAAAAGGACCATGTAAACAGATTGCTAGAGTACTTCCCAGTCCCTCAGATTGGGTCCTAAAAATTAATATCCATTATTTTTCACAATAAATCCACCTTTGTACTTAGCAAACTGGATATGACAAAATATGACTCCAGTACCAATTCAAAATGAACTTGCTATGGGACTTAGAAAATTCATATGTGACCTCCCTAAATAATTTTCTCACCAAGTGAGGAAGAAGTAAGTGTTCATATACCAGGTAAATGCAACACACACATACACACACACACACACACACACACACACTCACTTCTGCCCTGCAAGAAGTTCCAATCTATTAGGAATAAAAACAATGAGAAATAGGGAAAAAATAATCTGACTAATGTATGGATTTCAGTTAATAACAGTGTACCCTTACTGGTTCATTAACTGTGACAAATGTACAATACTAATGTAAGATTAATAAGAGGAGAAACTGAGTATGGGAAATATACGAATTTTCCGTGGTAACTTCATAATCATTCTGTAAATCTTAATTCTAAAACTTAAAGTTTATTTTTTAAAATATTTAGTTATAGATGGATATAATACCTTTATTTTTTATATTTATGTGGTACTAAGGATAGAACCCAGTGCCTCACATATGCAAGAAAGCACTCTAACCACTGAGCTACAACTCCAGCCCTAAAGTTTATTTTTTAAAAAAGACTAATAAAGCTGGGCATGGTAGCACATGCAATCCCAGAATCTCAGAAGGCTGAGGTAGGAGGACTGCAAGTTCAAGGCCAGCCTCAGTAATTTAGCACTAAGCAACTCAGTGAGACCCTGTCTCTAAATACAAAACAGGGCTAGGGATGTGGCTCAGTGGTCAAGTGTCCCTGAGTCCAATCCTTGGTAAAAAAAAAAAAAAAAAAATTTAATTGAGTTACATATGTCAAGAAATAACAAAAATCTGTAATTATTAAAAATTTTCTGGAAAATAAAGGCATTTGATTTCCCTAATAACTTGATTAAGTTCTTCCATTCTGTTGAAAATTAAAGAATGGAAATTACCAATGTCTTGTGAAAAGCTATTACCCATGTTTGGGGGTGCAGATCAGTGGTAGAGTACTTGTCTAGCAAGCATGAGGCCCTAAGTGCATTCCCCAGTACCACCCCCCCCCAAAAAAAAAAAAGTTACCCAGTCATTGGAGCCATGCCTTCTCAACCTACTTCACTAATATTTGGATTTGTCTCTGGTGGCCTGGAAGGCCCTCTTACCACAGGACAATGTCCCATTTGGGATAGCTGAGCAATGTACCTTTCTTTTATAAAAAGGAGGGTAGAAAATATGATAGACTGTTCAATTTTTAGAAATTAGAAACAAAGTCTCCCTAAAAATATCCATGAGCTTTTATTCTTTTATTTCACCCCACTGCATATTTCTAACTGTAACACTATTTAGTTATTTCATCCATCAAGTCCTCTCATCAGTCTGTTTTCACTGCAAGTTCTCTGACAGCAAGATCACTGTCCTAACCTCTTCTTCCAATCTCAGGCCTAAACCTCAGTGTTAGATACATGTAAGACTCTTAGAAAATGTTTACTGAATGAATAGGAAAACATGAACAAATTTCACCCTAATCCAAGTCTTCTTCATGGATAGTTAAGAGCCAACTAAACTAGAAATCAGAGGAAATTAAACCATCATCACCAACCCTCATTTTAAAGTAATAAAAATGTCAGTTTCCTACATAAGCTAAAAATAAGAAAAGTGTAAAACAACTAGAAAATAAGAAACTAAATTATACAAGAATTCAAATTTTATTACAAAGAACTTTTGATGTACCTATCCTAAATTTTAAAAATTGGTACCAACTATTCCCTTGAGAATCTATTATTAATTCCTTCATAAGAGTTTTTAAAACCATTTTCATCAAATTAAAGGTGTCCATTTCACTTTTTTTTTTTTAATAGAGAGAGAGGGGAGAGAGGGAGGGAGGGAGGGAGGGGGAGAGGGGGAGAGAGAGAGAGAGAGAGAATTTTAATATTTATTTCTTAGTTTTCGGCGGACACAACATCTTTGTATGTGGTGCTGAGGATCAAACCCAAGCCACATGCATGTCAGGCAAGCGCGCTACCGCTTGAGCCACATCCCCAGCCCTCCATTTCACTTTTTCCAGTTCAGAATAACTACAAAGACAAGATCTGAATAGTAAGGAAATGAGAAATTTAAAAAGCAAAAAATTAAAAATTAAAAATTTTTTAAATATTTTTTTTACTTGTCAGTGTACCTTTATTTTATTTATATGGTGCAGAGGATCGAACCCAGTGCCTCACACATGCTAGGCAAGCACACTTCCACTGAGCTACAACCCCAGCCCCAAAAAAGCAAACACTTTAAAATCAGAGTTCTTAGCCAAGAATGATGGTGCACACTGGGAAGGCTGAAGCCGAAAGATCACAAGTTCAAGGCCAGCCTGGGGAATTTAGAAAGACCCTGCTTCAAAATAAAATTTTTAAAAGTACAGGGGATGTAGCTCAGTGGCACAGTATTTGCCTAGCATGCACTAGGTCCTAGATTCAAGCCTCAGTATCACAAACAAAAACAAAAAAACCCACAGAGCTCTGAAATAATTATCAAATTACTAAATCATCTTCCTAATATTGACAGACTACTCATGCAAGTGAAATTTTTTAGGTGATACTCTACAGGTGTATATCTAGTGGATATTAGTCTGGTCTTTATTTTGTTAAGAAGCTAAATTTGTAGAGCATAGTAAAGGAGTTTTGTTAATCAAATCAAATATTAACAAAAGAACTCCTCAGTCTTCTTTTGTGGGTGCGAGGTACCAGGGATTGAACTCAGGGAATCTGAACTACTGCTCCACATCCCCAGCCCTATTTTGTATTTTATTTAGAGACGGTCTCACTTGAGTTGCTGAGCCCCTAGCCATTGCTGAGACTGGCTTTGAACTCTTGATCCTCCTGCGTCAACCTCCAGAGCCCCTGAAATCACAGGCATGCATCATTGCTCCTGGCAGTCCTCTATCATTATATCTTAATGTCATCAAAATTACTAAGATATATAGATGTCAGTTAATTCAATGATATCACAAAGAAAAATTTTATTATTTGTTTTAAGTGAGGTCCTAACAACAATGAAAGCCTCTTTGAATTTCATCACTCTTTAATTCACATTTACTGAGGATACATTATGTATCAAATACTATGTTAGAGATAGTATTTTGAATATATCGAATGTCACATTACTTATCTTAAATTTTAAGGATTTTTCCATCCTTCCTTTACAAAATTCCCAATCCAACCAACATGTTTTATTCCTCACTGGAAGAAGAAAGTTATATTCAAAACCCAATAATGAAGGATCATACAAAAATAAAAGTAGAATTAATTAGTTTGTAATCCTGATAGGATGAAATAATTTTTGTTTCTCCTTCTACAGCATGTAGTATTTAAAGAATTTATGTAAGAAAACTATATTGAAGTATGGATTTTCATTAGAAGCTTGGGTCATGTTTCAGTTTCTAATCCTTCAATTAAATTTAACCCAAATACACTGATATAGACCTTGGGTTTCAGTTTCACAAGCCTTCCTCAAGCTTGACATCTACCTACCTGCACAGAAATATCTCCATCTACTGGCAAGAGGTGAAACTACAGGCTATCTTTGAAAGTGCCAGCCCCACTACATGGAAATAAATCAAATCATAAATACTTGCTCCAAACAGAGGCCCCATCTACAGCCTCCATCCCCAATCCTAAATTATCTAAAAACTATCCTCCAAAGGTCTGCTTATTAACAAAAATTTGGGGAGGGAAGGAAGAGAGAAGTAAAATTGTTTGTCTGCTAGAGTACTTTAAGATACAGTATTTAGCTGGGTGTGGTGACACATGCCTGAAATCCCAGGGACTCAGGAGGCTAAGGCAGGAAGATCACAAGTTCCAGGCCAGCCTCAGCAATTTAGTGAAACACTGTCTCAAAATTTAAAAAAAAAAAAAAAAAAAAAAAGAACTGGGAATGTATCCCAGGGGTAAAGCACACCTGGGTGAAATCTCTAATAAAAAAAAAAAAAAGATAACTATTTCAGCACATAATCATCACCACTGCATTAACGTGTATTCTCAAGTATTTCATGCATCCTACTCTTATTCCAAAAAGTTTATACATAAATGATTTTTAAGTAACACCAGCATTTTTTTAATATTTCACACAATGGTTGCATACAATAGCACAAATACAGTAATTTTTTTTTAAAATATTTATTTATTTATTTATTTTTCGTTTTCGGCGGACACAACATCTTTGTTTTATGTGGTGCTGAGGATCGAACCCGGGCCGCACGCATGCCAGGCAAGCGCGCTACCGCTTGAGCCACATTCCCAGCCCAAAATACAGTAATTTAAACACCTTACGATACACTGGTTCTCCAAGGTACAAGATATTTTATGCCTATCTTAATAGACAGATCATTTTTCTTCAATTTTTTTATTTATTCTTTTTTAGTTACACATGTCAGTAGAATGTATGTTGACATGTTATACATACATGGAGTATAACTTCCCATTCTTGTGGTTGTACATGATGTGGAGTTACACTGGTCATGTATCCATATATGAACATGGGAAAGTTATGTCCAATTCATTCTGTCTTTTCCATCGCCATGTTCCCCATTCCCCCATCCAATCCATGAACCTCCGGCTCCATAGCCCTCCAATTGTGAGTCAGCATCTGCATACCAGAGAGAACATATTTGATCTTTGGGTTTTGGGGATTAGCTTATTTCACTCAGCATAATAGTCTCCACTTACCATCAAATGCCATAATTTCATTCTTCTTTATGACTGAGTAATATTCCAATGTGTATATATACCAGTTTCTTTATCCATTCATCTGTTGAAGGGCACCTAGGTTGGTTCCATAGCATAGGTATTGTGAATTGAGCTGCTATAAACACGGATATGGCCATATCACTACACTATGCTGATTTTAAGTCTTTAGGATATATGCCAGGGAGTGGAATAACTTGGTCAATGGTGATTCCATTCCAAAATTTCTAAAGAATCTCCTACTGCTTTCCAGAGTGGTTGCACCAATTTGCAGTCCCACCAGCAATGCATATCATTTAAATCAATATCTGTATTAGTCACTGTTATCTGCATCTGCTCATATAAAATAGAAAATCGGCTCTAATTTATTTTAACACAATCTTGGTCAAAAATAACAAAATATATTTATATAAAATTTTACAGATTAAACAGTATTTTTCACATACACTATTTCTTTTCTTGCAGATTTTTAAAATAACACTGTCATTTTAAACATGCATTTAAAACTAAAGGCACAGGCACAGAGAAAATGCGTGATTTGCTTCAGGGCACAAAACTTGTAAGTGGCATAATTAGGAAGTGAACCCAAATTTTCTGTCTCCAGATTCTATACTCTTTCCACAATATTCTGACTGCCTTCCATAAAATTACCAAGTATATCTTACAGAGAAAATACAATCCTAGGTACATGTATAAAGACAAGAATGGTGGACTCTACTTTGTGTACAAGCAAAGAAATGGAAAACTGTGCTCCATTTGTATACTACGAACTGAAATGCATTCTGCTATCATGTACAACAAATTAGAAGAAAGAAAGAAAGGCAGGAAGGAAGGAAGAAAGAAAAATATAATCTCCATTATGGGTTTCTGCTTTGTGGCAGTTCTCAGGAATGCAGTCGTCAAAATAGTCTAGTTAGATTTTAATATAATTTTCTTTCTTTTGTCTTGTAGAAAAAAATAAGCAAAAGCAGTAAGTACTCATAATCCAACCCACATTTAACAGAACAACCCTTTCTGTGGTCACATTTTAGATATTTACTCTTTTTTAATTGACACATAATAATTGTACATATTTATGGGGTATAGTGGGATGTTTCAATACATGTGTATAATGTGTAATGATAGATATGTTTTTCTTTATATCCCACCTTTTCCAAAACTGATTTGAAGGGGCTGATGGCTGGCAGACAGGTAAACTTTATTAAAGTCAAGCTTGCGGCAATCCACATTTATCAGTAAGAAATGAAAACTAATTTAAAATTTTGAGGTATGCAATAAAAATTTTAAAAAGAAAAATGTAAGGCCCAAACTAGGCTTATTCTGATTTCTTATATTTTTCACATACACTATTTCTCCATTCATGGCACTGTAATAAAAATTATCAGCTGGGCATGTGGCTCAAACCTATAATCCCAGCTACTCAGGGGGCTGAGGCTAGAAGATTGCAAGTTCGAGGCATGCACTACTGTGGCCAGCAAAAAAATTTTTTGATATTTATGGTCAATTGTAAAATGTACCCAAAACTTGGCTGGGGCTGTAGCTCAGTGATAGAGCACTTGCCTAGAATGTGTGAAGCACTGGGTTCGACCAGCAGCACCACATAAAAAAATAAATAAAGGTATTGTGTCCATCCACAACTGAAAATTATTTAAAAAATAAAATGCCAAAAACTGATCACTAGAAAAACTAGCATCAAGTGAAATATTAATAAGCTCAATGTCTACCTGGGAAAATTGCTCTAATAAAGCAAAAAAACATGTAACTGCATTCCTAAATACAAGTTATAGCTAAGATTAGAAAATAACAATAAGTACCAGAAATATAAGTTAGCTGAAATTAAGTTAATATACAAGAAGAAAATTATAAAACTATCCTAATCAAAATGGATCAAATCTTGAAGAAATGTAAAAAAAATAAAATAAAATTTAAAAAAGCAGTCTCCTGGGTGAGAAAACTAAGTATACTTAAATACCTCATTTTCACAAAGTGCAATTCTCACAATAATACAAATAAAATTTCTCTTTAGAGTTCCATATTTATACCAAAGAGCAAATGAGTGAGCCAGGCACAGTGCCACAGACCTATAATCCCAGACTCGGGAAGCTGGGGCAGGAGGAGCTCAAATTCAAGGCCAGCCTGGGGCAACTTAGGGGGATGTGACAGTGGTAGAGCTCCTGATTCTATTCCTGGTAAAACACATGTATCCCGTGTGTGCGAGTGCATACACACACACACACACACACACACACAGAGCAAATTAGTGAAAAAAAAAATATTTTGGCCTAATGGGATTTTTTTGTGGGAGGGTTTGGGGGGCTGGCAATTTAAACCCAGGGTCTCAGAATGCTAAACATGCGCTCTACCACTGACCTACACTCCTATGCCACAGTGAGAATATTAAATTAAATTATAATGCTATAATAATTAAAAAAAACTATAGCATTATCAAGAGACAGATTTGACTCTCAGTAATTAAACTGAAATAAAAATCACAAACACTGTGGAAAGGAAGAATTGGTTAATAAATATTGATGAGCAGGCTAAAATGGCAATTTGAGGGTAAATGGTTTCTTAAACCTCTTGGGGGGAGTTACTGGGGATTGAACACTAAGGGATGCTTTGCCACCAAGCTACATGTCCAGTCCTTTTTTTATTCTTTATTTTTAAACAGGGTCTCACTAAAATACTGAGTCTGGCCTTAAACTTTCGATCCTCCTGCCTCAGCCTCCTGAGTCAGTGGGATTTTAGGCATGCATCACCACTCCTAGCTTCTTACACCATTTTTTAAAGACACTAAAATAAAATGAATTTAAATACCAAGTTTCTCAAAGAAATGGGCCTTCCTAAGTATAAAAATAACAATTACAACAAATAAAATAACAAAAAAAAAACTTCACAAAAGTCGAACAAATTTGACTCCTAAAATAACAAATTTCTGCATGTCCAAAAACAGTCAAAATTAAAAGACAAAGAGTACCATAGAGATGTTATTATCAAATATGACAACAAATTAATATATTTTAAAGTCTCAGGCAGATCAATAAGAAAAACACTAAGTCTTAGGGACTAGAAAACTAGAACAAGGCCAAACAACTCAACAATGAAAAATATAATTAGTAAGCAGAAGAAAATATTCAACTTCATAAGTAAACGTTTAAATAATAAAACTAACATAAAATATAAATAACATAAACTAACAAAGACTTTTTAAAATAAAAGCCAATTATTATGATGGGATAGTTTTTTGTTTTGTTTTTAAAGACACTATTCATTCATTACTGCTCTAATAGGCACAACTCTTTTAGAAATCAGCCTAAAGAAAATTTAGTCAAGAACGTAAAAAATATCAATACACCTAAACCCAGTAACACACTTTCTTTGGAAATATCCTAAAACATAGTACTTTTTAAAAAATTATTATCTACACCAAGATGTTTACAGAAATTATTTGTAATAACAAAATTTGGAAGTGTTAGAACAAAAAAAAAATCTGAATAATGGTCACTATCAAACCCCCTTAACTGATTATCTTAAAGCCAGTCTTCACAGATCCTATTGGAATCCTATCCTCCACGTCATTCCCAGACTGTTTTTTTTTTTAAATAAACCTTTTATTTATTTATCTATCTATTTATTTATTTATTTTAGTTGTAGATTAACAGAATGCCTTTATTTGCTTATTTTTATGTGGTGCTTAGGATCAAACCCAGTGCCTCACACATGCTAGGCAAGCACTCTGCCACTGAGCTACAGTCCCAGCCCCCCAGACTGTTTTTAATTAGAAAATATACCAAAGCTTCAAATACTTTAATGGTTCCCACCATCTTAAAATAAGTTTTATTTTTAACTTCTTGGAAAACTATAGTAATATCCTAAGTAGGCTAATTTGTCAATAGCCTCATCTCATCACTCACATCCAGTGCATTAGCCATAACAAACTACATGTACAACTATATACAGAACTACTTGTATCTCTGCATTCATTCAATAAAAAACTAAAAAGCTCCTAATCCATGCTGACACAAGGACCTTGCCTTCATGGAGTTTACAGCGTACATATTTACAATAAATGCCTACCAGGAGTTAGGTTTGATAATGGAGAAAGAATTTCTTAAGAGTCATAGGGGTCAATACAGGTCAGGAAAAGTTCTAGGGATAATGATAATCCTTGAGTTGAACCTTAAAAGGTAAGAAAGAACTGCAAGGGGTGAAGGTAATTCCAAATGAATGTAATGTATTTATTTTATTTTTCCACACAACTCTTAATTCATTTGAAACAGCCTTTCTATAGAGACAGATAATTTGGGTTCTAACATGTACTTAATCTCTTATTTCACAGAGCTATTGTGAGAATTAAAAAGTGATAATAGATGTGAACATGACAATGTCTTGCACTTAATACATTTGTGTCATAAATATGTAATAATGCTGATTACAATAGTGTATTACAAGGATCCAGGTCCTAAACATGAAAGTAACACCAAAAAAAAAAAAAAAAAAAAAAAAGTCAAGAGAGAAAAATCAGTAAGAACACAAAGTTAAACAACATATCATATTTAGCCAGGGTCAAATAGTACTGCCTACAGACCATGATGATATTCTCACTCTGCCCTATTGTAATTATACAACAATTTATATTCATAATAATGAATCACAAGGACAACATTATAGTCTGTTAAGTATGGCCTACTTTTAAAAAGTAGGAATACTATATCTTTAAAAGGCTTTCACCAAAAATGACTAAAATAAAATATTTGTGTTCCTTAAGTGTGACCTTTCATTTACCTTGAAAATTGAATTATGTGCTAAATAAATGTTGTGACGATAATAGTCAACCAACAGAAAAAAGTAGAAGCCATGATTAAAACCAACACACACACACACACACACACTTCACTCACCAAGAAACCCAAACTGTGTGAAGCACCTAGGCATGTTCTGCTCCCTGTCTGAAGGAGGTTAGACAACAAGAGAGAACTTAAGAGAAAAGGAAAGAGCAAAGCCACACTGGCTTCCTCCTCAGAAACCAAGAAAATAATATGAACTGGGGACTTTCAAATCAATCACTAATGTCCCTAAAAGAAGTCATTATGGTGTACAGAAACCTGCAAGTTGCAATCAAGTTGTAATTTTTAAAGGTTTGTTATCAATAAAATACACAATTAAATAACATTAACCAGAATAAAGTAGGATTTTAAAATTAATTTTCTTTAATTTATAGATCCAGTTAACCTTACTACCAAGATTTTTATAAGATAATAAGATGAGAAATAGCATACAAAAACATCAAACTTACAAAAAGTCTCAAATAAATGTTCTAGAGAAATAACCTACTATTTCTCCATATCTAAGAATTTAAAATAATAGAAATTACACTGAACTGCTTTTTCCAGCCTTTGTTTTTTAAAAACAATATGGTATTTAAAAATATATATATATATATATACTCTCCTTTTTGTTTTTACTATAAGCAAACATAAAGAGTACTTTCTATACAAACTATTTCTTACTGTTGTAAGAAAACCCTGTATCAAATAAGCATACTATACCAATTACACTTTGTAGAATCAATTTGCACTAGAAATACTAGTCAAAAATTGATAGTATTGCCACACAGACCATTTTAATGATCAAGTGTTAATGTGTCATAAAGAAGTAATTTGAGGGCTGGGGATGTGGCTCAAGTGGTAGCTCGCTCGCCTGGCATGCGTGCGGCCCGGGTTCGATCCTCAGCACCACATACAAACAAAGATATTGTGTCCACCGAAAACTGAAAAATAAATATTGAAATTCTCTCTCTCCCTTTAAAAAAAAAGTAATTTGATGGACCAAATCAGATTTTAACCATCAATGTTCTAAGGAAGCTCAAATTTGGGATTAGCCCCGCTTTCTTAGCACCAAAAAAAAAAGTTCATTAATTAACTGTGGTTTTAGGAACAATATGTGGAAAACTCTTATTATCTATTGTGGACAGAGATATCGTGACTTAAATACTTATCCTTCAGAGAGTGTGTGTGTTCCTGCAAGATATGTTAGCATCTCAAAAAAAAAAAATTGTTACCACCTTTCAGTAAATGAGCAATTCTACATTAAGGATATAATTGAGTAGCTACAGTTCATAAAGCACCTTGGAATCAAAAGCACACTACAAATTTAAATATTAGTATGATATGAACTAAAAGCACAGAACAATAATTTCAAAACATCTTACAACCCTAATGTACTGTAAAGCAAACAAAATTCACTGTGGGATGTGCTGTTTTCTGAAGGTTTTGTTTTGTTTTTGGTTGTTTTTTTTTTTTTGGTAATTTTTTTTCCCTCCATTAGGAAACCCAGATCTAAATGAACTGTTAAACGCTTCGTCTAAAGGTATGCCAAACATTTCTTAAGGTCTTAACAAAGAATCAACTTTAAAAAAATAAAATAAAATAAAATGAGGCCTAGGTTAAATATTTTATTTGGCTCCTCAAGATGGACTGAGAAGTTGGGCACCAGCTCCAGACCAATTCCTGGATGAACATCAAACACAGCCCTGTCATTTATCCAGTCAGTCAAAACAATCTTTTCCATCTAACTCTTTAATGTTTATGTCCTAAAAAGCTGCTAATTGAATCCAGTTCTTGAGATCTATTTGTTAAAATCTATACTATCTAATTTGTAAATGATGAACAAAACTGAAAAAATATAAGATAACTTTTCTGGCAAAACAGGAGAAATTCCATCATATGTAACCAAAAGACATGGTGGGGGAGGGGGTGTTGTTAATATTTGTCAAACTTTAAAACTATTCAGAGGCAAATTCCCAATGGCTTTAAGAAACTGTAAGAGTATGTGGGCTGTTTTACAATTGTATTTAAAATTCTTCAGGAAAATCTAAATATACAAAATCATTCTATTTAGTCCAATGTTTCCTTTCCCTACCCCCAAAACTAAGTGTAATCTTTCCTAACAAACTCTGCTTATGAATTTTTTATAATGAATCATATGCAGTAAAGAAGCACAGAAAAATACTTCAAGATCTAGTGAATCACACTAAAAGCCTCAAAACTCATATTACCTGCAGAAAATCAAAATCCCTGTTTTCTCCCTTATTTTCTCTGTATGTATATAGCCTAGAGGGAAATAAATGACATCATTCTGTTTCAATAGTTTTTGCACACCTAGGATTCACAGTCCTTCCAGGACTGCTAGCACAGAACTGACTCCTGATAAGAACAACAACAGATAAACTAAAGCAACAAAGATCCCTTATAAAGGTTTCCACTGACTTCCCCAAAATAAGGAAATTGAAAGGGAGGTAAGGACAAGCATCCCCCAACCTAGGGTTTCTATTAAGAACCACTTAGTTAATGATTCTTTGCAATTTTCCCTAGAGAAAGCAAAACTGTAAAGAAAGTAAAATTTTTTTTAATTTCAGGCAACATACATTCAAGCTGAATTCTCAAATACCAAACTCAATGCAAGTTTTTATCTAGAAAGTTCAGCCAGTGGACCGGGATATGCCATGAGTATTCGACTAGAAAATTAGTCCATATAAATCTCAAAGTCTACTGTGGGCAAACATAATTACAGTTTATTCTTACACTCGGGCACATCCACACAAATCCTCTAAGGAAAATTTACTCAACACACATCCGAACATAAACGGGGACAACGTATCAATGGTAAATAATGAAACTACTATAACCACACTGATTTCAATTACACTTTCAAACCAAATAAAGTTTTTCCTTAAAATGAAGCTGACAAGTTCATATAATACCAAAAAACGGCAACGTAAACAAAACATACCTGTAACGTTAAAGATTTCATGCACATGGAATCGTAAACACTTTGTAAGAATAGTCTTCTATCTAGCAAACCCCTCTGGACATTCTTTTCCATTTAGAAAAGGGAAGGGGGAGAGGGGAGAGAATGAGAGAAAGTTTGCTTGAAAGTTTGTATGAGCACATACTTAGAAATGTTACCCCCCCCCGCCCCCAAAAAAAGGGTTTCTACAGCAGATCTAAAGTCAGACTGTGAGCCACATTCTGCGGCCTACAAGGAACAACACAAAACATGCTACCCTACAATCAAACACTTCCAAAACACAGAGTGTACAATAAGCCCGAGTTGTGGGATCAGGCAGACACACCGGAAAAGTCAACCTCAGTCTCCTTTCCTCTCCTCAGACGTGAGTTTAAGGTGTGTGGCACCGGCCACACTGGCCGGCAGCAGAGAGTCAAGATTTTGCACGCGGGCATAAGTGGGTGTCCAAGTTAACAACCCGGGAACACACACACACACCCTCCCGTTAAGCACTCCATCTTTAAGGAGTGTTTACTGCGCGCAGTCAGCAACCGGATTCAATAATCCCCTTCACGACCCCACCTGGGCAGCAGCCCAGGGGCTGCTCGCGGTCGCGGTGGGGGAGAGAGGCGAGCTCCTCCGCCCAGACGTCCCGACCTCAGATCCGCCAGAGATTCGGCCCGGCGTACCCCTCCCCTCCAAAAAAGACCTCCTGGCTTTTTCAAGAATTTCCAAACCCGCGCGAGTGGTCCTCCCACGACTCTCCCTGAACTAGGCCTTCCCACGCCGCGACCCCCGAAGCACCATTGATCGCGACCCTGGCCCTGCCCAAGGCCACAGGCACCCCCCGCCGGCTGGCCCACCCCGCCGCTGCCCGGCCGCCCGCCCGCCACCCCCCTCACCTGTCAGGCGCAGCTTGACGGGCCCGTTCCTCCGGCCTCCGGGGTTAGACATGTCCCCGGCGGCGGGGGCGGCGGCGGCGGCGGCGCTCCGGGCCGGCGGGCGGGGCGGGGGCGACGGCGAGGCGCGGCGGAGTCACCACAGCGGCCGGGGCTGGGGCCCGAGCAGCCGGCGCCGCGGCCGCCTCGGCCGGAGGGTCCCGGATGTGCAGAGCGTCGTCGCCATGAGCCGCTGGGGGAGCGGGACGCTGAGCTCCCCCCTCCTCCCACTTCTCCTTCCCCGGCCCCGGCCGCACAACAAAGCGGCAGCCGCGGCCGCGCCGCCGCCGCCCGCGCCCCCGCCGCCGCCTCGCGGCCGCCGCGGCCTTTCCCCTCCACCCGGCTCGGCAAACCCCAGAGCCGACGAGGCTAGTCGGCTGAGGCAGGCGGTGCTCGGCGCGCCGGAGCAGGACCCGGGGCTCGGCCGCTTCCTCCTCCACCCGCCCTCTTGTCTGAGGGAACCGGGTCCTGGGGCCGCCGCCGCCACCACTCGTCGGCTCGGGGGGCGGGGAGGAGACAGGAGGCGGAGCTGGCGGGGCGGGGCCTGGGCGGGGCGCGGGCGCGCGCCGGGTGCCCGGGGCGCGGGCCCGCGGGGAACGAGTGCGCTGCTGCCCTGGGTCGGTCTGGGGGCTTAGCGCAGGATCCCGCAAAGCCGCAAAGCTGCGACAGCTTGGCGGCACCTAGAGGTACTGTGTGCAGCCGGTTTAAGGGAGCGCTTGTGTCCGCGCAGAAAAGACCGCATTTATTATACGCCCACTTGCGTGCACGGTGCTCTAAGAGGCCAAGGCGAGCAAAGTTAGAACCGACTCCGTTGCCCACCCCCACCCCCCACTCCCAATTTATCGTCTCTCAGGCGAGCGAAGGGACTATATTCCGTACTCAGTGTTACAGCAAATCCCCTGGAGTGCTTTGCTCCTGGTATTGTAGTTGCCGCCTCCACCCTGGACTCACCTGGTGGACGAGATCAGGTTACTCGCCTGCCCAGGCTCTTTTTCCAGCTGCAGCACAAGGATAGGGAGATGATACTAATACCATAAACGATTGTTAATAAGATAAGCCTTGGAGAGACTTGGGAAAAGCTTTTTGTACAGTACTGTTTGTTTCGTTTTCTTGGGAGGAAAAAGTCGAAAATGAAATAAAAATAAATATGACTTACCCTTTGACCCTGTAATTGCACTGCTAGGAATTTATTCTTGACAAATAATACAGAAAATGTTCTTTGCAAAGTTTGGCTAATAACAAAAAGGGGTTGGGAAATGAGCCTAATGGTGAGTTACATCAACTGCATAGATTTTTTTATAGTCATTTAAATGGCAATTAGGACGATCATGTAACATGGAAGAATTTATGTACAATGCATTTTAAAAGCAGAATAAAAGTTGTATATAGTGCCAAAGTACTATAATGAAAACTACAGCGTGAGAAATTTGTGTATGTGTGCTTTGTTAGCTTTGCTTAAGGCAGTTATACCTACTGAAATGAAAAATGTTTAATAAAGTCTAATATATTTTAATTCTAATCAATGTAATTTGTTGCATTTAATTCATCAGGGAAGTCACTTCATTCTCCAGATGAAGTTACCTCCAAGAGCATTTCATCGGTCTGGAGACACCCCTACAACTAAAGGGATCCTCAAATTATATAATGTTCCGGAAGTCAGACTAAAAATACAAGGACAGTGCTAGAAATTCATTCAATAAATGCTAAGTACCTAGTATGTGCAAAGCAGTGAACACAGTTCTTTAGAAATGCTTCCTTGTACTACAGAAGATCTGATGATACAAGAATCAATTTAAACAATAGGTACTCTCACTATGCAAGAGGCTAAACAGTGACAATGAACTTAGCAAACTGATGAATACATACACATTTGCCTTATGGCACACACTTTGTTCCAAACACACACTGACATAATTTGTAGCTTTGTATTACGTAATATAAGTTAGTATTCAGGTGATAGGGAGCCTGGGAGAAGACTGCTTGTTGTGAAATTTAAAGTAGTACATTCAAATGTATAAATGACAGTGCAGGGAAATGGATCCAGGCATAATATGCAAAGGAGGAACTCTGTTTAGACTTGCTTGTAAGTTTAAACCTATAGTTTAAAACAAAAATTCAGATAAGAATAATACTTTAAAATCATTCAATATATCAGGAATAATCTTTTTAAAAGATGTTCATTTTATTATTGTTGTTATTCTTACCATGTTAAATGTTATTTGACAGACTTTAAATATTTAATGGAGGGCTGGGGTTGTGGCTCAGCGGTAGACCGCTCGCCTCACATCTGTGGGACCCTGGGTTGGATCCTCAGCACCACATAAAAATGAATAAGTAAAATAAAGGTATTGTGTCCAACTACAACTAAAAAGTAAATATTTTTTAAAAATATTTAATGGAAAATAAGTAATCAGAGGTTTATAATAAAGTAAGACAAATGACAAAGTGGAATAGTACTAATAGGAAAGTCATTTTGAATGCATCTCTTAATTCAATGAATTTAATGGCCTCAACTAGTACAGGCCCAGACTACAGAAATGCTTGGGCCAGAAGCCTTTAAACTAACCAACTAACACACACACACACACACACACACACACATATATATATATATATATATATATATATATATATATATTCATATGTATTCATAAATTTATATGAATTTGTATATATTTATATGTCCTGGAGATTAATGCTCTGAGGTACAGTTGGCAAAGATTTTTCTCCCATTCTGTAGGTGCTCTCTTCACGTTCTTGATTGTTCCCTTTGTTGTGAAGAAGATTTTTAATTTTATACCATCCCATTTATTTATTGAGTCTTGATTTTACTTCTTGCGCTTTAGAAGTCTTGTTGAGGAGCTCAGTTCCTAAGCCAACATGATGGAGATTGGGGCCTACTTTTTCTTCTGGTAGGTGCAGAGTCTCTGGTCTAATGCCTAGGTCTTTGATCCACTTTCAGTTGAGTTTTATGCAGGGTGAGAGTAGAATCCATCAGACATAACTTTCCTAAAATGAATACATGACCAGTGTAACTCCACATCACATACAACCACAAGAACAGGAAGTTATACTCCATGTATGTATAATATATCAAAAAACATTCATGTATAACCAAAAAGAACAAAAAAAGAATAAAGATGTCTAATAAAAAAAAGAAAAAAACACATATATATATATATATATATATATATATATATGTCCCCCCCCTCCTTTAAGATATTTTGAAAGTGTACATTATAATGAAAATATGCAGGAAACTATCAATTGATACCTGGAACTTCAGAAGGACAAAGAAGAAAATTAACTGGGAGTTGAGAATCTTACATAATATTGCTTATATTCATTCAAGCAGAAAAATATTTCAGAAAAGGAAAATAGCATTGAACATGAAGATAGGGCCATTCTACAATAAATTCTATGAGATTCATTCATTCACCTTTTTTTTTTTTTTTTTTTTTGGTACCAAGGATTGAACCCAGGGGCACTTAACTACTGAGCCACATTCCCAGCCCTTTTTGTTGTTGTTGTTGTATTTTATTTAGAAACAGGAACTCACTGAGTTGCTTAGGGCCTCACTAAGTTGCTGAGGCTGGCTTTGAACTCCTGCTTCAGCCTCCAGAGCTGCTGGGATTACAGATGTATGTTTACCACCAAGCCAGCTCATCCAAGGCTTTTTTTTTTTTTTTTTTTTTTAAGAATTTAACCTTTGTTTATTTGATTTTATATGGTGCTGAGAATCAAACCCAGGGCCTCACTCATGCTAGGCAAGCACTTTACCACTGAGCTACAAATCCCAACCCTCATTAAATACTTTTTGAGTTCTTTCTATGTACCACAACACTATACTAGGCCTTGAAAGATACTGTGATGGAAAAAAAATAATAATTAAAGCTCAGACTAGTAGAAGAGAATTTGGGGAAGGAAAAGAAGGAAAGGAGTAAAAATGGGGAACAAGGGAGAGATGGAGAACTTGTATTGACATAGACTTAATTTAACTAATAGTGCTTTTGGTTAAAAAGCTTAGTAGCTCCTTAGATTATTTGGTGTTGAAAATACAGGTTCCTAAGCCCATCCCAGGTCTTCTGAATCAGAATTTCTTGAAGTTGGTTTCAGGAGTGCTTATAAAACTTCACAGGGGACTGTGACCCACAACCAAGTTTAGGGACTACTAACTCCAGTGGTTCTCAAACTTCAGCATGCATCAGAATCACCTGAGGAGCTTGCTAAACACAGATTGGTGCATCCCACTGCAGAAGGCATGATGGGGTCCGACTAGAATTGAACACTGGTATTTACATTTCTAACAAGTTCTCAGGTGATGCTGCTCCTCAGGGTCAATGCAGTATCCTGAGTTACACTATTAAGAAAAGCTCAACCTTCATCAGATTAAATTTCAGCATTCAATGTACTACCTCACTTCAACATAGCAACACGTTTAGATGTGCTTTTTAGAAAGGGAGGAATTAGAATTCTTATGAAATTCAGCCTTCGCTTTCTCCCTAAAATAGAAATCCACTTCGAACATAAATTGTGGCTGTACATACCCTTAATGGGTGGGGAAATGCAGAAAATCTTTTCAAAGGCATCTTATTCCCTTATGGCTTTTTAAAAAAAATATTTATTCTTAAGTTTTAGGTGGACACAATATCTTTATTTTACATTTATATGGTGCTGAGGATTGAACCCAGTGCCTCCTGCATGCTAGAAGGGCACTCTACCACTGAGCCACAACCCCAACTCTCCCTTATGGCTCTTAATTTGCTCTGGGGTAGAATTGTATACTTTTTATCAATCATTATTTCAGGCATCTGTCTCAAGTATACTAACATCACCTATTTCATAGCAATAAAATCAATTTTTTTCCATAAATACCACTTAGTAGAAACTTCCAACAAAAACGCTAAAAATAGCAATGATTAAATATAATTTTTGAGCAAAAGCTTTGTACTTTTTTTAAAGAGAGAATTTTAATATTTATTTTTTATTATTTTTTTAAAAGAGAGAGAGAGAGAATTTTAATATTTATTTTTTAGTTTTCAGCGGACACAACATCTTTGTTTGTATTTGGTGCTAAGGATCGCATGCCAGGCGAGCGCACTACCGCTTGAGCCACATCCCCAGCCCAGCTTTGTACTTTTTCATTAATGTATTTTACTAATCACTTAAAATGGTACTCTTTATGATGGTCTCCTGGACCATAGGTGAAAATCTACACAGTTATGCAACTACTTAAAATCTTTTGTTTTAAACATGTTCCTGTTTTCTAGGGCCAATGTTAAATTTGATATGACTTTGCAAGAAAATGCTTACCATCTGTAGTTGGTATTTCTTCTGCTCCAGCCATTAATATGTTTTTTTACATGGAAGAGTTGTCTCCGGCAATAAAAAGTCTGTCTGAGGTAAGGTTATGTTAATAGTGGTACTCTTGTGAAGCTATTTTTATAGTGTAAATTTCAAATTTAATACAGTGTATGCACTATGGAAAAAGCAAGCCTTGGGCACTCAGCAGCTTATACCACTGTGTAAAAGTCAACATTTTTTTTTTTCATTTTTAAAATATCATGGATTTAACTTAATTTAACCTTAGGTCTAGTTTCTTGCAATTGAGCTTGAAACTGATAAAACAGCACCCCCGGTAGTTACTGCCATCAACCTAACCTTCCCGCCCACCTTTATACTCATTTTATCCTCTGCCTCTGCCTGTCCCAGTTTTTATGAACTCAAATTTGGGTTCATAAAAACCATCATGGACAACAGTCCCATTCTGACAGGGTTTAGGATTAAGTCACATTCTGAGCTGTTCTCTAGGGCCACTTCGATGATCCCCACCTCCCAGCAGAACTGGGCTCCATCACTACATATCTCCTTGCCCTCTATCTTGGCATTCTGAACTGGCAGTCCCTACACACATCCCCTTCTAAGGAAACCTGCCCTCACCTATGACTCTGAAATAACAACCTGGGTTCCAACCCCAGAAGTTCCCATTTACTTGGTTGGGACGAGGCCCATGAATTTGCTTTCTAATACTGCTGGTGCAGATAATCCACTTTGAGAACAACTGCCTTCCACCAGGGACAAGTCTGGGTAGCCATAAGCAAGCTTGACCTCAATGGAGCTAAGGGTGGATAACTAACCAAGAAGTCAAACAGATGATGATGGTGGTGACCATGATGATGATCCTTTTTCCTTTTTCTCTAATTTCAGTACTGGGAATTGAACTCAGGGATAGTCTCCCACTGAGCTACATCCCCATCCCTTTTTAATTTTCTATTTTGAGACATGGTCTTGCTACAGCTGCCCAGGCTGACCTTAAATTTGCTACCCTTCTGCTTTAGCCTCCTGAGTAGCTGGGATTACAGGCTTGCACCATCATGCCTGACACCAGATTTTTCTCTCCTTGGAATGTGTGATGGGTCCCCCTGGAAAACTGAGCCGTGGGACCTGAGTTGAGAGGGCATAGAGTTAGCAACCGAGGAAGTCTTTTTAAGGCCTTTCAAATAGATCAATAAAAGAGGAAATGGTTCTCTCCAAAGAGACTGATAAAGCAGACTGAGAGAAGCTGAAAACAAGCTTCCTCACCCTGAAGGAGATACAAAGGGATGAACAAATTCCCTGCCAGCACTCCTGGCCAGGTGTACTTATTAAACTTCATCTCCAAGGGATTCCAAATTTTAGTGTGACCTGTTCTTTGCATTCACTTTATCTCCATTTGGAACCCCTTCCCTCTTCAGGCTTGCCTGTTCTTCCCCAGAACTGGAATCTCACCGGCAACCAGCCTATGGTTTAGACCTTATCACCAAAAGGCAGCACTACTAGAATCCTCGTCAATTTAATACACATGCTATTATGCACTTGAAATAGTGAGATGTGCTGCTGCAAGTGTAAAGTACACATTGGATTTAAAGACTTGGTGTGGAAAAAAAGAAAAATATCTTATTAATATTTTTTAATTGATAACAAGTTGAAATGATATTTAGGATTTTTTTTTTTTTTTTTTTTGGTACCAGGGATTGAACTCAGAGGCACTTTACCACTGAGCTGCACCCCAAGCCCTTCTAATTTTTTGAGTCAGGTCTCACTAAGTTGATTTAGGGCCTTGAACTTGTGATCCTCCTGCTTCAGTCTCCAGAGTCATTGGGATTATAGGCATGTATCATAAGAAATATTGAGTTAAATAAACTTTAGCATTCAAGTTAAATTCACCTATTTTTACTTTTTGCAATATGTCTACTAGTTAATTTGAAATTACAAATATGATTTGCTTTCTATGTCTTTTGCATGGTGCTGATCTAGAGGGGAGGACCATCCACCCATACACCTCCAGAATGTTCATTACTCACTGGATTCCCCACCAGTGGTCTTTGTGGTTTTCCCAGTATCAGATTTTGCGTGCATTACCCTTTAGACCTTTCTTTACCCAACCAGTTCTCCAACCAGTTTCTACAGTGGTCATCTCAACAGTCCATCTGACCTTCATAAGAGTGGAAAGATCTGATGCCACAGGACCCTCTTCCAATCCTCCCACACTTACCTGGTTTTGGCTGAAGTTGACCATCATGTCCTGTGCCTAAGTATCAGAATTGGACAGATCTTATATCACAAATTCATGTTTCCAGTAGATAGTGAGATAGACAACCTCTGTTATGTGTTGAATTGCCCTCCTCCCACAAAAGATGTGTTGATGGCCTAACCCCTGGGTACCTGTGAACATGACTTTATCTGGAAATAGGGTCTTTGCAGATGTAATCAAGTTACAATGAAGCCATAGAATGGGTCCTACTTCAACATGAGTGGTGTTTTTATAAAAGGAAAATGCCATGTTAAAGACAGGGGTACACAGAAACAGTACCGAGTGGTGGCAGAGACAGAGATTGGAGAGACAACTGGGAGCCAAAGATCACCAGGGATGCTGGCCCCCACCAGAAGCTAGGAAGGGGCAAGGAAAGAGTCTACCCAGAGTCTCAGAGGGAACACCTTGACTTTGAACTTCAAGCCCTCAGAAGGGTGGGAGGATAAATTTCTGTTGTTTTAAGCCACTCAACTTGTACTTTGTCATGGGGAGCCTAGGAAACTGATCCAACCTCTAAGTTCCGTACATACCTTGTCATATACAATGCAGGTGGCAAAGTCCATTTCCCAGCTGATTTTCATTATTTGTCGCATTTACAATACTGTGCTATTTTATAAACAGAAAATCATGTAACATTAGGTCACTTGTGTGAACCCATTTTCAAATGTCTTAAGTATACAAACTAGCCTGTTACACTATGAATTCTGAGTTGAAAGAGAATGTAATTTGAAGAGATTGCATATTTTCCAAAGCCAATTTGGTGATTTAAGCATGGAAGTATTACAACAAAATGTTTGAAAAGTTATCTGTGCATGTTTTGCTGTAAGCTGATATCATGAAGCAACACATCTTTTCAGGATGAGGTAGCAGCCTCAGCCCCCAGGGAAAGGGAGCGGGGGGATCACTCCACTGCAACTACTTTGGACAACTGAGCAACATGAGCAGACTCAAAAAAAAGTCATCTCCAATCATCTTCAAAATACAAAACTGTAGTAGCTACAATGCAATTCTCTAAGGGTGGGATGGGAGGAGATGTGGAAATATTTGTATGATGTAGTCTTGATGGGTAATGCAGAGAATATGGGCCAGAATGAGATCAATGTGACTCCTAAGCCCATGGGTCAATGTCAAACTGTTGCTTACAATCCCTCAATGGTTGCTCGTTCCCTTGAGGATGCAGTCCAAATGGCTTTGAATGGCATTCCTGGTGCTGCCAGGGCCCTGCTTGCCTCTTCAGCTTCATTTCCTCCTTCTCTGCTCAACCTGTGCCAAAGGACTCAAGGCTGTCATCTTTCATGTTCCCATCATGGTCAGTTTCTCTGCTCCCCTTCAGACTGAAGCTGGCTTTGAACTTGCAATCCTCCTGCCTCAGCCTCCTAAGCAGCTGAGATTACCGGCATGCACCACCGGCCCAGCTCAGGTAACTGAATTCTAAGAGAATCTCTAAACTTCACAGTGGGGAGTTGGTTTACCTTTCCAAAGTCCTGAATGAATTTTTAAAAGATGGAGAAGTCAGGAGCTTCACATTAATTTATCCTCTTCTATAGGGAAGGAAACATCAAGGTTCGAGTCAGAAACTAAGTCCCCTGCTGTTCATTCAGAGTAGACTCAATGAATTTTTCAAAATCCCTCTAAAGCGATGTCATTTTCTAATTCCCAAATGATGATAGAAGAAATGTTTAAATGTGTCCATTTCCTGGGAAAGCTGATATTGTAACTGTGGAGATATTTATGGAGCAAGAAGAGTCCCTTACCTACAGAGATGCATAAAGACAGACACTAGAACTTGCTTGGCAGGGTGGCACATATTTGTAGTGCCACTTAACTTGGGAGGCTGAGGTGGGAGGAAAGCTTGAACTCAAATGTTCAAGACCAGCCTGGGCAACCAGGCAAGACCCCATTTCAGGAAAAGAAAAAATATGTATATACTGGAACTAGAATTTCTTTATAATTGTTTTTGGTTAGACCTTCAGTGGTCATTCCTTTTTTATAACTTGTTATTGTGGGTTTAAAATCTTACCCACTGAATTGATTTTAACCATACTGAAAAGGAATTTACAAATAAATATCAAAACACACGTTACACCCTATAATTCCATTCCTAGGAATCTATTATAAGGAAATAATCAGAGGTATGCATAAAGACATATGCAAGGTTATTCATCTCAATACTATTTACAAGAACAACAAATTGAAAACAATTTAAATGTACAAAAGGAGATTGGTTTTTAAAATAATTGGTATAGTCATATGATAAACCATTATGTAACCATGGAAAATCGTGTTCCCAAAGACTTTATTTTTTTTTTCTTCAGATGTTTTTATATTTAAAAAACATGAAAATTCTCCTCCCTCCCTCCCTCCCTTTCTCCCTAGAGGAAATAACCATCTGAATTTGGCATGCATGCTTTCTGTACAGGTTTTCATACTTCATTTACTTAGTGACATAAAGGAATGTTTATAATATAAATATGTATGAATTTTAAAAGAAAAAAAACCAAAAAAATATGTCTGAGGAATAACCCTAATCCCAATTGTTAAATAAAATATATTTCTGGGTTCATTTGTTCGAAATAATATATGCTAAGAATATACCAGGTGGCTGAGCACTGCTCCTAGAGTGTGTAATCTAGTGGAGGAGGACAGATAACCAACAAGGACGTGTTTTGTATGTGCTATACAAAGGATAAGAAAAACTATCCATTGCTTCATAGCATGACTTTTCAGTACTGAGATAGTGAATCCCAGTGATTCTCCAGTTTTACTGAACATGTTCAAAAAAAGATGTCACCTCTTTTCCACTGAACATGAACCAAGGACAGATACTTCTGGGCCCTATTGTGGCCCACAATGGTAGACACTCTTTGAGCTAAGATTCAACATAGAGGAAGAGAGACCAAGAGACACAGAGAGAATTCTGATCTTGATTATCCTATGTGAGGCCCTGTATCCAGCCATTCCTTAACCACCACCTTGGGTCAGGTTTTCAGTAACTTGCCACAAGTATCTTAACTAATCATTCAGTGAAGCAAAATCTATCTGGTGGAAGTTGCAGTTAACTAGGTCCCACATGAATCTTCACTGAGGAAGCAAAGCACTGGCTCCAGAACAGGCAAGATTGACAAACTTTTGTAAAGGGTCAGATGAAAAATATTTTAGGCTTTGAGGGCCGTAGAATATCCATTGCTACTACTCAAGTTTTTTTTTTTTTTTAAGTTTTAAAAATTATTTATTTATTTATTTATTTTAATACCTTTGTTTTATTTATTTATTTTTATGTGGTGCTGAGAATTGAACCCAGGGCCTTGCACATACTAGGTGAGCACTCTACTGCTGAACCATAACCCCAGCCCCTACTACTCAAGTTTTAATGCAGAAGCAGCCATACATGAATGGGTATGGCTGTGTTCTAATGCAATGTTATTTACTAAAGCATGCAGTGGGGCTAGTTTTTGGCTCACTGGCCATAGTGTCAACCCCTGCTCCAGACCTAAAGGCATAAGTAGAAAGGAAAGTATTAAATTTGAGAGAATGAAGAGGAGTCACTAAGTCATTTTTCCCAAAAGCTGTGAAATCAGAAACCACTTAGAAGTTGAAGGAAAGAATCCAAAGCAATCAGGCTAGAGATGTAGCTCAGTGGTAGAGCACTTGCCTAGCATGTACAAGGCCCTGGGTTCAATCTCCAGTACCACATCCACACACTAAAAAACCAATATAACCATAATAAGAGCTTCATCCATAGAGTTTCTATGTGCTAGATATTACATTAAGGAAGACCATCTAGGGTACTTAGGTTAATTAGGACTAAATAACCTGACTCAGGCTTCAACAATAAAGATTAATCACCTTTGCTAACAAGTAGTTTTGAGATAGGGTAGATTACATGGTTGGAGTTTCAGTAGTTTAATAATTTTTTTAGGGTCCCAGGTTCTTTCTGTCTCATGCCTCTGCCTTCTTCACGGCTTGGCTTCGACCCCAACTAACTCTCTCTATGAATACAATATGGCGGCTCCCATTCTAAGACTTACACCCAGACCAAAAAATCTTAAGAAACAGCATCTCTTCCTTGGTCTTCTTCACAGGAATAAAGAAATTTTTGCCAGAAGCATCCACAGCAGCATGTTTCCTTTCGTCAGAATTTTTAAAAATGCTCACTCTTAAACTAAGCATTAGAAAAGAGAATGGACTTAAAACCAAAGAAGACAGAGGAAAATCAAGAAAAAGAAATGGGATTTTCAAGATTAGTTGAGATTAACCAGGAACGACCTCCCCATCTTGACCATGAATTAATACCTGAGTAAAATCAGAGATCTGTCAAGAAGAAGTATGGGGAACAGGAGTGGATAAGTAACCACAAGTGACATTGTGAGACAATATTAGTTTCCATGTTTTACAGATGAGAACATAAAAGTAGAGAGAGGAAAGGGACTTTTCCAAGGTCACAAAGCCAATGAGGGAAGAGACTGGATACAGGTCCAGGTCTGTGATTACATGTCCAAGACCTTGACCACTACAGTTAAGTGCTGTGGTAGGAAAGCTGAGGTTGTTAGAGAAGAACAAGACAGCTCCACAATTTGTCTCATCAAGTAAACTTTTGCAATACAACAAACAACCTCAAAATTCAATGAGTAAACCCCCAGCGATTTATTTAGCTCACAATTATATGGGTCAGAAATTTGGGCTGGGCTTCTGATTTCATCTGGACTCACTCATGGCTCTTTGATCAGCTGGCAAGTCATCTGAGGACTGCCTGGTCTAAGATGGCCTCGGCTGGGGTGGCTTGCCTTTGCTCCTCATGGTCCCTTTCCCTCCATCCCTCCAACCTGGGCTTGTTCACACAGAGTCCAGGCAGGGTTCTGAAAGGGAGGGAAGAAATCCATAAGGCCTCTTGAGACCTAGCTAGGATCTAGGAAGAGTTGAACAAGAACTGAGCTTAAAAAAAAGGTTTTCTTTTTTCCTTCCATGAAAGATTGATATTCTAAGGCCCCATTCCCACAGTTGAATTCAGGGGGTGTTCAGAAGGTTGGCTTATTTCATGTCCCACATCACCTAGGTTTTCTCAAAGACAAAAACTCTTAGCCAGAGTTAACAAGTAAGGACAAGAAGCAGGACATGGAGGCAGAGTTAAAAAAAAAAAAAAAAAAAAACAGCACTATGGTCAACAGACAAGGCTAGGATAAGACCAGACCCCATGAGGAGAGCACCTGAAAACCAAATATTTAAACCCAAAGACAAAATTCCACCCAGACTATTTGTGTCCTGCTTCAAAACATACTCTATATGGCAATCATCCAGACGCAGAGTTTCTACTAACCTGGCAAAATAAATATAAGCCACACATTCATTCAACAAATATTTATTGCACCAAACCTCGTAAGCTTGAAATGAATAGAATTCTTTCTTAATTGTCAAGTAGCTGTCTTTAAAAATACCCTTCAAATGACTTATGATATCTTTATAGGGCCCAAGGGAGTTTCCCCTCCATATTAGAATCTTTTATTCACAAAATTATTAAAACGTTGTGGACTAATTCATCTGAAAAGACCCATAGGTCTTTGTTCTGAATTCATCTGAACTCATTCACAGCTATCATTCAGAATTTAAATCTGTGACTGTATGTAGGCATGTACAACATTCTAGAGTTAATGTCTAAAGAAAAGCAGTGAGTTATGAGCCCATTCATAAATGTACAGTCTTGAGGTAGGAACTGACCCAGCATGGAGCCTGGCCTGCAGCATTTCAGAACATGAAATTCGGCTCACATGAATCCTCATACCAAGAGAGCATTTGCCAAAACAAGCAAGTTTCTCTAAATACAGGTGAAATAATATTCTTCCAGAGTAAATCCTCACAATGGGAAAACATACAGAGTCAGTTCACTCAACACTCTCAAAAATAGTTTTCCATAGAACTGAAGCCATGAAAAGCAATTCAGCCAGTCAAGAAAGAAGAGGGAATTCCTCCCTGCCGAACGGTGCAGAGACCTGTCTCTCCCAGTACACCCAGGTGAGTGGGCCCACCACAAGAGCCAAGTGGCCCGAAATAAGGTGTTCTGCTGGCTCCATTATCTAGTGTGTTCTTGGTAAGAAGCATGAATATAGAAATCTGCATGAGTATGAATACAGAAAATACATAGAATACAGAAATACAGAGAATAAAAACAAGCCATCAGGCTGGGGGTGTAGTTCAGTGGAGGGGCGTTTGCCTAGCATGTGTGAGGCACTGGGTTCCATCCTCAGTATCATGTATAAATAAACAAACAAAAAAGGTATTGTGTCCATCTACAACGAAAAACATTAAACAAACAACAAAAAAAAAGCAAGCTATCTGCTGGGTTATTTAGTGAAATTTCCTTTTTGGAAATAGCAATTTCTAATCCACCATTTTTAATTACATTATAGCTAAGTAATATACAGTATAGTCCTTTTTTCTTTTCTTTAGGTGCTAAGGATGGATTCCAGGGGTTGGCTCATGAGAAGTAAGCACTTTATCACTGAACTATATGCCAGCCCTATTATTTATTTATTTATTTATGGTACTGGTAAACCAGAGATGCTTTACCAGTGAGCCACATCCCCACCACTTTTCTTTACAGGAGCTCACTAAGTCACTTAGGGCCTCTCTAAATTGCTGAGGTTGGCCTCAAATTTGTTATCCTCCTGCCTCAACACCCATCCTCCCCCAGTCATTGGAGTGCACCACCATGCCCAGCTCCAAGATGTTAAATTTTATAGAATGTCATAGGGCCACTAAAAATACCAAGCATGTAAACTATATCCATATATTGAAATGTATATTTGTAATGAAGTTAAGTTTAAGGATTAGGCTTCATTGAGCAGCACATATTTACAATGAAGTTAAGAACATGTGATTGTGGATGGAGATGTAGCTTGGTGGTATAGTACTTGTCCCACATTCACAAGGCCCTGGGTTTGACCCTCAGTGCCCGCTCAAAAAATAATTCATGACTGAGTGGAATGATTCTGTTTGAAATAAATAGCAAAATATTTTAAGCTATCTTTATGTCTAATTATAGGAGATCAGTTAAATAGATTATGGTACACTCATACTATAGAATATATGTAACCATTAAAATAATATTGTAGAAATATATGTATTAAATTTACAGAATATATTCACATATTTAAATATATAGAATATATAAATATTTATATTTCTTGACATGGGAAAAATCCTTCTAACATGTCAAGTAAAAAACCCTTTATGATATCCTGCTACTGTATAAATACATTTCTATTATTTTATGCTTTTATTAGTCATATAAATCCATTTCTTAACAAAAAATATAATCTATATGCAGATTTAAATATCTTACAAGAAACATCAAAATGTAACTAGAGATAGTTTCTAGATAATGGGACCATAGGGATTTCTATTTCTTCTTTTATATGTTGCATTTTATACTTTTTCTGTAATAAACATCTTGGTTTTGTACTAGGAAATGAACCCAGAGCCTCATGCATGCTAGGCGAGCGCTTTCTACTACTGAGCTATATCCCTGGCCCTTTAAATTTCTGTTTTGAGACAGGATCTTGCTAAGTTGCCCAGGCTAGACTTGAACTGTGATCTTCTTGCCTCAGCTTCTTGAGTAGCTGGTATTATAGGTGCGGGCCACCACACCCAGTTATAATGAACACTTACTGTTCATGTAATAAAACAGTTAAAATACTGAGTTTTGCCTAGCATGGAGACACATGCCTTGAATCCCAGCTACTAGGGAGCCAGGGAAAATTAGTGAGACCCTGTCTCAAAATATAAAACAAAAAAGGTCTAGGGATGTAGCCCAGAGGTAAAGGGCCCCTAGGTTCAATTTCAAGTACTGAAAACAAAATTAAGTTTTAGCAAGTAAAATATGCAAATAAGAAAGAAAAAATAGATATCAAATGTCAACAGTGGCAGCCACCAGGTGATGGCATCCTACAGGATTCTCGTTTTCTTCAACTTTGATGCGTTCTCCATTTTCTACTAAGAGGGTATATTAGAGTCATATTGCATATATTAGTAATGTTACATATTACTAATTCCTATTTCACCCCATATGGGATGAATGGACAGAGGAAGAGGAATGGTTACACAGGAGAAAGCCCGCTTCAAGAAGCTAAAAATAAAACCTTCATTATCATCAACTCTAGATTCTATAGAATTCTTTCTTCAGAAATGTCTGTCAATAGGGCCGGGATTGTGGCTTAATGGTAGAGCACAAGCCTAGCACATATGAGGCCCTGGGTTCAATCTTCAGCACCACATAAAAATAAATAAATAAAATAAAGGTCTATAAAAATATATTATAATTAAAACAAAAAGAAATGTCTGTCAATAACAGGATTCCTACATGAAACAGATAAAGGTGCAATTTGCAAGTATCAGGGACACCTCCAAATAGTAAAGGGATTCCCTAAATCAACACCGCCCCCTCCCTGTGGTCATAGTACCTCTCTCGAGTCTGTGAGAAAACTGGAGCTTAACAGGGTCCCTTGGGTGTCTTAGGTCCAAAGAGTCAACTGTTCAAGTAGAAGTTGAGGGAGATGTTAGTCAACAACAGCCGCTGTGGAAATGACTTCAGGCTTTTAGTTGACAATGGGCTCAGTCTGAGTCATTCTAGTAACATGGGCTTTTGGGTGAATTACAGCAGAATTCCACTGAGGATGAGAGGCAGCATGGTCCCCCTCTAATCACAGCCCATCAGTCCACACTGCAAGCAACAGTTAAAGTCCTAGCTACTAAACTGTCCAAGTGAGAGAGGAATGAAAATGCTAAGGGGCTGGGCGCACGCCTGTAATCCCAGCAGCTTGGGAGGCTGAGACAAGAGGATCAAGAGTTCAAAGCCAGCCTCAGCAAAAGCGAAGTGCTAAGCAACTCAGTGAGACCCTGTCTCTAAATAAAATACAAAATAGGCTGGGGATGTGGCTCAGTGGTCAAGTGCCCCTGAGTTCAGTACCACCCCACCCTGCCCCCAAATACTAAGGGACTTCAAATCATGTCCTGTGGGAATGTTTGAAGAAGCTAAGAAAGAGATTCAGGGGATCCTAACAGCTGCCTTAAAAGTCCTGATAAACTGTCGAGTTCAACAGAATTAAACTTGTTCCATGTGGTTCTGCAGGAAGGACCCAGGACCAATGCAGTAAGGTTGGGATTGGAATTATGTTGAGACAGACTTTCAGACATGAGAAAGGTTTTTTTGAGTTTTGAATCCGCAGAGGACAGGCTAGCTATGAACCTGCTCTTCAAAGTGTGGTGTAGAACTGCAGCATGAATTTCAGGGGAAGTCCATCAGAACAGTGCTAGACCACAGGTCCCAGCTCAGACTTACCCAACCAGAACCTGCAGTTTAAAACGATGTCTACGTGACAACATGCATATTCAAGTTGGAGGGGCACTGGCCAGACCGCCTGCCTGGGGAGAGGATAAATGCCCTATTGTTCTGGAGAGAAACCCAAGACTGCTTATACTTACTCAGGAATTGTAGAGAACTCAAAAATTGGAGGACTCTCTGAAAATGATTTGTGAGCAAGAATGTTCACTGAAGCAGAGTATGAATTTGAAAAATAAAAATAAAATCATCTGAATATGACAAAAACTATAAGAAATATTATACGGTCATTAAAATGATATTTGGGTGAATGTTTAACAACATAAAATGTTCATAACATTAAAAGAAAATAAATTACAAAATAATATGCATGATGTGATAGTTTATTACTAAACATTCATTTTGAAATAATAGCAAAACGAATATAAAGTGTCACCTAGCCAATGGAGATCAATGTTGTTAAATGTTTATTGTAAGAGTAATAATAGCTTATTATAAAATTTGGAAAATGGTGAACACTCTAAAGGAGAAAATAAAAATATCTTATTATCACCACCAAAGATAACCTTTCTTATTATTTTGGTATATTTCCTTTTTTCCTTATGCTATGTAAACTTAGATATTTTTAGTTAATTTTTTTCTGATTATAAAAGTAATACAAGTTCAATATAGGAAATTTGGAAAATCAGAAAAATACCCAAGAAGAAAATTTAAAATATTCAGATGCAATCACTATTAATATATGATTTCTAACCAATTTTTTTTTGGGGGGGGTACTAGGGATTGAGCTCAGGGTCACTCAACCACTGAGGCACATCCCCAGCCCTATTTTGTATTTTATTTAGAAACAGGGTCTCACTGAGTTGCTTTGCGCCTCACCTTTGCTGAGGTTGGCTTTGAATTTGCTTTTCCACCTCAGCCTCCAGAGCTGCTGGGATTACAAGTGTAAACCACTGCGCCCAGCCAATTTTTAATGTTAGGATTATTTTATAAAATCAGCTTGTTGTTACTTTGGATTTTTTGTTGTTGATGTTGTTTTGATACAGAGGATGGAACCCTGGGGCACTCAACCACTGAGCCTCCGCCCTTTTTTGTTTTTGTTTTTTATTTAGACAGGCTCTAACTTGGTTGCCTAGCGCCTCCCTTTTTTGCTGAGGCTGGCTTTGAACTCCTGATCCTCCTGCCTCAGGTTCCCGAGCCATTGGGATTACAGGCATGCGCCACTGCGCCCAGCTAAAATTAGTTTTATATTTAGATTTTTTACTGTTTCTATATCATTAAATATTATTTGAATACAAATTAGTATCTGTCACATTTTATTGTGTAAATATACATGATTTATCATCCATTCTCAAATAGCTTAACATTTATATTGTGTCCAACTTTTTATTAGTAAATATGTATCTTGAATATTCTTATTCATAAATCCCTAGTTTCTTTATTAGAATGAATTCTAGAATTGGAATTATCTTGAGGTCAAAGGGCATGAACTCTTTCAAAGCATAATCCTTTTTTCAGAAAGATGAGATTTCTCCTTCACTTATAGGCTATCAGTAAAGACTAGAAGATTCTCTGAATTCAGATTTTTCTCTGACCTAATTTTTTAAAATCACATGTTCAGTTTCTTCTTCATATCTGTTTCCATATCCCAATACTGATACACTATTTCTTCATGGGTCAATTTTGGAAATTTATATTTTCCCAGAAAATTTTTCTGCTTCTTCGGGAATTACAGACTTGCTATACTAGAACCGGAAATCATATAATGCTTTTTTTTTCTTCTTTTTTTGATACTGGGGATTGAACTCAGGGGCACTGAGCCACGGAGCCACATCCCCAGCCCTATTTGTATTTTATTTAGAGACAGGGTCTCACTGAGTTGCTTAGTGCCTCGCCATTGCTGAGGGTGTCTCTGAACTTGAGATTCTCCTGTCTCAGCCACCCCAGTGGCTGGGATTACAGGTGTGCAGCACCACGCTCCGCCAGGGCTCTTAAAATTCTTAATTATATCATGATATTATTTTAATATTTCAAAAAATCAACCCTCCTATTTATTTATTTATCAATTCAATCTTGTGAATCTTACTCCTTTATTTTTGTATTATTTCCTTCAGAAAACAATAAAAGAGATTACAAAGGGAAATTTATTAATTTATCCATATAAAATTGTTTCCATATAAAATCCTTTTATCCATATAAAATCCTTTTATTGTAGTGCTAGGGATTGAACCCAGGGAAGCTTTACCACTGAGCCATACCCCCAGGGCTTTTTTTTTTATATTTTATTTTGAGACAGGACCCTCATTCTAAGTTGCTGAAGCTGTCTTCAAACTTGTGACCCTCCTGCCTTAGCCCCCTAAATCTCTGGGGTTATAGGAATGGTCCAATGAGCCCAGCTATTCTTTACAGCTTTGCCTATCCAAGATAAATGCACATAAATAAAAAGAGAAACAGACTGTATTCTGTTCTCAAATTTAAATGGGAAAACTTTTTTTTTTTTTTTTTTTTTGTACTAGGTATTGAACCCAGAGAAGCCTAACCACCAAGTCACATCATCAGCCCTTCTAACTTTTTATTTTGAGATAGGGTCTTCCTAAATTGCCTAGGGCCTCACTAAACTGCTGGCCTTGAACTTGGAATCCTCCTGTCTCAGACTCCTGAGCTACTGGGATTATAGGATGTCCCATCACACCCAGCTAGGAAAACTTTTTTTAAAAAAATTTTTTAGTTGTTGATGGACCTTTATTTATTCATTAATTTATGTATGGTGCTGAGAATAGAACCCTGTGTCCCACATATGCTAGGCAAGGGCTCTACCACTGAGCCACAACCCCAGGAAAACTTTAATATTTTTATTATGTAGAAAATTCAAACAAACTCATCAGAAAAAGACCCCACCCACTAGTCCAAAATATTAATAGGCAAAGTATTTATACATCTAGTTTACCAACAAATATTCCAACAAATCAAAAAATTCTTCAAATATTAATTTAACCAGGAAAAAAAATCAATAAATAAAAACCTCATATTGGTCAGTTTCATAGAACCTTTTAAAATTTTTATTGAGATATATTTCATACTCTGTATAGTTAATAAAGTGCATAACTTAGTGAGCTTTAGTATATTTACAGTTGTATGCCCATACTATTAATTTTAGAATATTTTTATCACCCCAGAAAGATCCCCCATATCCTTTAGCAGTCTCTCCCCATCCCTCTCTCCTGGGCTGTAGACAATTACTTCTACTTTCTGCCTCTATGGATTTGCTTAGTCTGAGCATTTCATATAAATGTCATCATACAATACGTAGACTTTTGTATCTGGCTTCTTTCACTTAGGATTATGTTTTCAGAGTTCTTCCATATTGTAGAATGTATCATCAGTACTTTGTTTCTTTTTATGACTAAATAGTAATCACTCTGTTTATTCATTCATCAGTTATTGGATATTTAAAAGTTATTTTCATTTGGAGGTTATTTTGAAAAATTCTCCCATGAACATTTGTGGCACATGTCTTCATGGGAAAGAACTCACTGTCTTTCCCATGGCTATAAATAAATAAATGTGATGTAACCCTTTGACAAATCCATATATAAAATGTCAGTTCTTTTCGTTGTTTGCAGTGCTGGGGATGAAATCCAGGGCCTCAAGCATGCTAGGCAAATGCTCTACCACTGATGGCTACACCATAGCTCCCATACTTTTAGACTCCATAATCCCACTTCTCAGAATCTGACTCAAATAAATAAATAACATACAATGTAGGAAAACATTAAGCAGAAAGTTGCTAACCATGGCTGGGCACAGTGACGCACACTTGTAATCCCAGCAACCTGGGTGGCTGAGGCCTGGGGATCACAAGTTCCAGGCCAGCCTCAGCAATTTAAGTGAGGTCCTAAGCAATTTAGCCAGACTCTGTCTCAAAATAAAATATAGAAAGGGCTGGGGATGTGGTTCAGTGGTTGAGCACTCGTGGGTTTAGTCCCTGGTACAAAGAAAAGAAAAAAAGTTCAAGACCAGCCTCAGCAACTTATGAGACCCTGTCTCAAAATAAAATTTTAAAAGGGGCTGGGGATGTGACTAGGTGGTAGAGCACCCCTGGGTTCAATCCCCCGTACTGGAGGTGAGGGGGGGAAATGTTGCTAATTATGATATTATTTAAGTATAACTGATTTTTCTTGTCTCTCCCTCAAAAGGTACACAAATAAGAACCCACCTTCCTAATCACTGGATTTTGTTTGTTTATCCCAAGAGGTTTTTCCAAAGGGGAAATCCTTCAGTCTGTAAAAGGCCCACCTGTGAGACAGTGGCCAGGCAGCTTACCCATGGGTCACTCTGGAAGGAGGCTGTCAGGCCCTTGGCCATAGGCTGGCCATTCCGGCTCATTTCCCCAGGAGGGTAGGTCTGAGGAGTTCCAACCTCAACCCTTCCCAAGCTCACCCCTTAAGTCCCCTCTCCAGGCTCCCGGTCCTTCAGGTGACAGGGAGGATCAGCTCAGTCAGCCAGGAACACTATAAACCATTAAGCCTCATAGAGCAAAATTTTCCACCCCTTCCCCAACAATTATGGTGCTTTACCCTCCAGGGTGTATGGGTGGGGTGGCCTCACTCTCTCCCTAGGGCAGAGGTGCTCCTTCCCTTCTACCTACCTAACAACAAGAAGCCACCGATGGGGACTTCTTAAAGAACAGTCCTGTGGCTGACAGCTTCTACTTTTAAATTTGCTTAATTTGTCTGTTGCCTTCAACACAACAACTTCTATTTACTTATTTATTTATTTGTATGTGGTGCTGAGGATCCAATCAGGGCCTCATGTGTGCTAGGCAAGCGCTCTACCACTGAGCTACAGCCCCAGCCCTCTACTTTTAATTTTTAAAATGTAAAAAAATCATTTACTTCTCCAGCAGCGATTTCACTCAAAAATTGAAAAAACACAAAGATGAATACCTCCAAGAGGCATTCTCCAACCTGCCCCAGCCCTCTCCCAGAGAGTAGCTGGTTATCAGATAAGGAAATTGACAATACATATCTTTTCTGGAAGTTGCATTCTTTACTTATCATTCCATATCAGTGCGTAATCAGATATTGTTTGGATATATTTTAACTTACTTAACCACTCCTTTATTAGGTTATTTCTGATCTTTTGCTAACTAATTCACAGTGCAACAAATACACTTAAGAAGTTACTGCATGGGTTGGGGCTGTGGCTCAGAGGTAGAGTGCTGCCCTACCATGCATGAGGCACTGGGTTTGTTACCCGGCACCACATACAAATATGTGTACACCTATAACTAAAAAATAAATATTGAAAAAAAAAAAAAGAAGTCACTGCACAAGACAAATTGAATTCAATGTGGTGTAATTTTTTTTGGACCAGGGATTGAACTCAGGGACACTTAACCACTGAGCCACATCCCCACCCCTTTTTATTTTTTATTGAGACAGAGTCTCCCTAAGTTGCTTAAGGCCTCACTAAGTTGTTGAGGCTGATCTTGAATTTGCAATCCTCCTGCCTCAACCTCTCAAGTAACTTGGATGATAGACATGTGTCACCACACCCGGCCACTGTAGTGTACTTTAAATTTGGGTAGATAGCATCAGTTTGGTCTCCACAGAGATTAAGAGACAATTTATAGGGAGTGAAGTTGGAATTCAAACCCAAGTCCTGAAAGTCCAATTTCAGGCCCTTAACCACTAAGCAAACTGCCTTTTTGATGTTATCAATGTAATCTATAAAGACTGGTCCTGACCAGTAGTTTTCACCTGAATTTCTCTTGAGAGAGGATGAACATGTTTCTTGTGTTTAAAGATAGCATGTGTAGCCAGGCACAGTGGCGCATGCCTGTGATCCCAGCAGCTAGGGAGGCTGAGGCAGGAAGATCAAGAGTTTAAAGCCAGCCTCAGCAAAAGTGAGGCACATGGCAACTCAGTGAGACCCTGGCTCTAAATAAAATACAAAATAGGGCTGCGGATGTGGCTCAGTGGTTGAGTGTCCCTGAGTTCAATCCCTGGTCCACCCCCCCCAAGTATAGTTATATATGGTATGTTTCCTTCTCTGTGAATGGTCTATACATAGTCTGTGCCCATTTTCCCACTAAGCTGTTGGGTTGTTTTCTTACCAGTTTGTAGAACTCTTTGTATAATAGGGAAATTAGTCCTTTCTGTATGCAGAATTAAAAATACATTTCCTCATTTGTCTTTTGACCACTTTTGGTGGTTTCTACCATGAAGAAAATATATTTTGGGGGCTGGGGTTGTGGCTCAGCGGTAGAGCGCTCACCTAGCAAGTGCAAGGCCATGGGTTCAATCCTCAGCACCACATAAAAAATAAATTTAAAAAAAAGGTATTGTGTCCAACTACAACTAAAAAATAATTATTAAAAAAAAGAAAGAAAAATAAAATATATTTTTATATAATCATATCTATGCTTTTTTTTATTCTATGAATTCTGGGCCTAGTTTCAGACTTGGATGAAATTTCCTTTTATTAAATAGCAAAATATTCTCCAATGAATTTTTCAAGTATTTTTATAGTTTCTCTCTCTCTCTGATTTTTCTACGTCTAAATATTTGGCACATTTGGAATTTATTCCAGTGAAAGATAAGTGTCCAAGTTTATTCTCCTCAGCAGGCTACCCATTTGTCCTCACACTATTTTTTTTAATTATCAATATTTCCTCAATAATTTATACTAGTCTTATCATATATTAAGTTCCACTGGCAACATTCAAATGATACTTTGTATGTGTGTTTGATACTTGGGATTAGATCTAGGGATGCTGAACCACATCCCTAGGCCTTTTTATTTTTTATTTTGAGACAGGGTCTTGCTAAGTTGCTGAGGGTCTTACTAGGTTGAGAGGCTGGCCTTGAACTTGTGATCCTCCTGCCTCTGCCTTTTGGGTTGCTGGATTACAGACCATGTCCCGCCAGTTTCAAATGATACTTCTTTACAAAGAAACAAAATAAAGCAGAATACTTTGGGTGTAACCTTCTTCATTCCCTTTACATACTACATTTATGAACCCATGCCAGGAACACCTTGAATACTTAACAAGAGACCAACAATAGAGTCTGGTTAAAATGTATCCTTGTAAATCTCCTTGATGGAATATTACACAACCTTTTAATCAATGATGATAAAAAAAAATTGTCAAAACATGAGGAAAATACTTCCAATGAAGATGTCAAGTGAAAAAAGAAGGATATAAGCTTTATGCAAACCAAGAAGATGACCACACTCTGAAAACATTCGCAGAAAAGAATCATATGAGCAATACCCCAGAAGGAGGAGAGTGATTTGGTTGGAATGTGGGATGAGTGATTCCTCCCACTCCTTCCCATCCCCAAACTTTCTACGAAGTGATGATATCAGCATCATTTTCAAATGTTCACTTTTTAATATGGCGTTTGTCCATATATATTTTTCTCCTTTGCCTTAAGACTGCATGAAAATGATAGTTAATAAATAAAAAGATTAGAAACTCACAAGTACCAAAAAAAAAGGGGGGGGGGAGAAAAAGATCTCATAGTTGGAAAATTCCAGTGTGTTTTCAGGAGACAGCAAACTGGTAGAGGAGTGGTAACAGACACCACAGAACTGTGAAAGAAGTGACCAGAAGGATTGGGCGGGGTGGTGATTAAAGTCAAGCATGTCACTTGTGGACAGGACTCCAGACTCCTCCTGGGCGACAAGGCTGACTCACTGTGTGTGCCCTTGGGCCAAAACGCATAGAGTGTTCTTGCCTCTTTTCTCCCAACTGAACAAGAGACTCTGTGTTCAACTTCTCTAGCTTCCACTTGGAGCCGCAGGAGAGTTAATTACTGTTTGAGAAGGTATGTGAGCTGGTGGAACAAAAGACCCAACAGGCTAGAGGAGGGTTTTTACCAGCTAAGTAACCCTTTAAGCCCTGGCTCTCCTGAACCCACAGATCAGCTCTCAGGTGCAGGGCTGGGCAGCTACATGTGCAGCCTGAGGCAGGCTTTGGCCAGATGCTAGGGTCCCGGTGAGAACCCAAATGGGGGTGAGAAGACCCGCCAAGATACCAGCCCAGGTACTTTCTTGGGCAGCTACTTCCCCGAGAGCTGGTGACCTAGCCTCCTTTGTCCCCTACCCAGGAACCCATTCCTCTGCAGATCTGGAGCTGTCTTTAGCTCTCATCTAGTGTCCCTTGCATACCGGGAGCGGTAGTGCCCTAGAGTTGCTGCTCAGAATACATTGATGGTGTTGGCAGATACATTGACTCAGAAGGGACACACAATCTCTCCCACATACCACAATCTGGTTTTCAATAACTTGGTGGTAAGCTTGGATCCAGTCTTTTTTCTATGGATGGGAAACCAAATCGAGTTATAAAACATTCATTCCTTCAATTGATTGTATTCATTCCTTCTTTGAGAGAATGAATTTCTAAGCCTAGAAATAAATGCAGCTTTCCAGATCACAAGAATCATGTATTGAAAATCCACTGTAGGGGCTGGGGCTGGGGCTCAGTGGCAGAGCGCTTGCTTCACATGTGTGAGGCACTAGGTTTGATCCTCAGCACTGCAAAAAAATAAAGTAAATAAAATAAAGATATTGTGTACATCTACAACTAAAAAACTATTTAAAAGAAAAGAAAATCCACTCTCACTCAGTTCCTGTCCAGGACCATAAGAAAATATGAAGAAATATAATCTCTAGGGCTGGGAGTTCAGCTCAGTGGTAGAGCATATTCTCAACATGCACAAAGATCTGGGGTCGATCTCTAACACCAAAGGAAAAAAAACCTCCACCTCAGAGCTAGTAGACTATTTATACTCATTTTGAAGTCTCAAGCATTCTCTTCTCCATGAGAGCAGGGGTCACATCTATCTTATTTACTGCTATTTATTTCATTCTTTCATCCAGGAACTATTTAGTGAGCACTTATTCTGTGCCAGGCCTGATTCAGGTACTGGGCTACATCAGGGAACAAAAACAGAATAGCTATTCTCATGGACCTTAGATTCTAATAAGAGAGAGACAATAAATAAATGAATGAATAAATTTATAATATGTAAAGAGATGATAAATGCTTAGGAAAAATAAAGAAGGGCCCTTCCACCATGTGGCAAGAAGGTTCCATCTAGGAAGAAGAAAGCTGCCATCCCAAATCAGCTGGCACCCTATTCTTGGGTTTTCCAGCCTCCAGAACCGTGAGCTATAAATTTCTGTTGTGCTATGGTTTGAATATGGTTGGAGTGTGTCCCCCAAAATTTCATGTGTTAGGAGCTTGTTTCCCAGTGTGACAATAATAAGAAGTTGTAGGATCTTCAAGGGGTGGAGCTTAGGCTGGGGATATGGCTCCGCCTAGCAGGCAGGAGGCTCTGGGTTCAATCCCCAGAACCACCACCAAAAAAAAAAAAAAAAAAAAAATTAAGAAGCAGGACATAGTGGGAGGTGGTTGTTGTTGGTCTAGTTTCCTGCCTCATGCCATGTGATCTCTCCCTCTGGCACATGATCCTGCCATGATGCCATCCACTGTCTGGTCCTTGCCAGAGACTAAACCAATGGGGCTTTATAATCTTGATCTTTCAGATAAAACTGTGAACCAGCACCTCTTTTCTTCATATCCAACTCCAGGTCTTTTATTATAGTAATGGAAAACTGACTAACTGTAAACAATTAGAAGAAAAGAAAGAAAGAATAAGGAGATAATAGTGAAGGAGGATGTCATTTCACATAGGTTAGTTGGGGATACTTCCCTAATATAAGGAATGTCAAGGAGAGACTTGAATAAGGCGAGGGAGTGGACATCTGGAATAAGATAGAACTGTAAGTGCAGAATCCTCAGGGGAGGAACAACCAAGAAGGGAGAAGTTGGAGAACAGCAATGAGAAAAGTGTCACAAGAGCAGAGTGAGAAAAGTTGGGGTGCAACCAGAAATGGGGGTTGGAAAGAGGGGGTGGCATTAATGCAGGGCCTTTCAGATAAGAGCTGTGTGTAAGCCGGTTATACAACACATGTAGAGAAAAGTCCACAAAGTATAAGTGTGGAATTCACAAATTCTCACCAACTGGACCCACCCATTTAAACCACTTTCTACACCACATTATAGAACCTTCCCAGTGACCCTGAAGCCTCTCCCTTCCCTCCTCTCTCATCACCACCTACCCAACCAAGGAGAGCCACCATTACAACTTCTATCACCACAGATGAGCTTTGCCTGCCCTGAACTTTGAACAGACAGAATCACACAGCTTTATCCTTTATGTCTGGCTTTCTTTGCTCAATGATAAGTTCATGAAATTTGTCTCTGTTGCGAATAGCCATGGTTTATTTTTTCATTGTCATGTAGTACTATATTGTATAAATTACAACACAATTTATCCATTCTTCCATTGAACAGCAGTTAGATTCTTTCCAATTTGGGGACTATTTTGAATAATGCCACTGTGAGCAATGTCAATTGAGTCTCCTGTGACACATGAGTGTGAAATGTGGCTGAACAGACATTCAGGAGTGGGATTATGAGATTTATGTTTTGCTTCAGTAGACACTACCAAACTGTCTTCAGACTTTGTTTTTTTTTTTAACTTGAATGAAAAGAGCAATAATTTAAAGGTTTGAAATGGAGAAATCACATCATTTGACTTACCTCATTAAAAAAATCACATACTGGAAATTTGAAAAGATACATTTTCAAAATGCTTACCATAGGAAATAAGATCCACACTGAAGCTGGAATGGTGCCACATGTCTGTAATCCCAGAGTCTCAGAGGGCTGAGGCAGGAGGATCACAAGTTCAAAGGCGGACTCCACAACTTAGCAAGGCCCTAAGCAACTTAGTGATATCCTGTCTCAAAATAAAAAATAAGAAAAAGGATGGAGGTATGGCTGGTGGTTAAGCACCCCTGAGTTCAATTCCTGGTACCAATAAATAAATAAATAAATAAATATTTAATCTGAATAGAAAGGATAATTCCAAATTTATATCTCCAGCCAGGACCTCTCTTCTGAACTCAGATCTGTGTCTCCAAAGTCTACTTGATAATCCAGAGGTTACATAATGAACCTCTCTAACTTTCAAAGGCCAAAGCTTCTAACATTCTGCCCTGGTTCAGTTCTTCTTATAGAATTTCTCATCTTGGGAGCCGGGAGGGGGGCAGGAAAGATGGTGGAATGAGATGGACATCATTACCCTAGGTACATGTATGACTGCACATATGGTGCAACTCTACATCTTGTACAACCAGAGAAATGAAAAGTTGTGCTCCATTTGTGTACGATGAATCGAAATGCATTCTGCTGTCATGTATAACTAGTTAGAACAAATAAAATTATATATGTATATTTTTTTAGTTGTTGATGGACCTTTATTTTATTTATTTGTATGCAGTGCTGAGAATCGAACCCAGTGCCTCACACATGCTAGGCAAGTGCTGTACCATTGAGCCCCAGCCCCAGCCCTAGAACAAACAAACAAACAAATAAATAAGAGTTTCTCATCTTGACTATTGGCAGCTCCCTTCCTTCATTTACTTGAGCTGCAAACCCAGGTGTTTTCTTTGTCTCCTTGCATTTTCTCACACCCCACACTTGGTCTACCAGCAGATGCTGGGATCCCTGTCTTCAGAATACTCCAGAACCACTGCTCATCAATGCCCCTGCCTCACCTGTCCACGCTTCCATCCTCTCTCCCTTAGACTATGGTGAACCCCTCCTAAGTGGTTTCCCTGCTTGCACAGCCTGCCCTCACGCTCTTGAGACTATCGTTGCTGTAGTTTCCCCAGAGATCCTGTTAAAAACATAAGTTGATCTTGTCACTTCTCTGTTAAAACCTAGTAGCCTCCTGTATCATGGCGTGGTGGTCATGGCAGGAAGCGGCTTCTTTGAACCTCTCACTTGAACTCCTCTGACTCTCCTGCCTCACTGCCCTCCAGTTACCTGGCCTCTCATCAGCCTGTCCTGGCATCAACCTTCCAAGACCTTGGTACCTGCTCTTCCCTTCGCCTAGAAGCCTCTAGCCCCTAGCTAACTGCCAGCTCGATCCCTCACCTCCTGCAAGCCTTTACTCAAAATCCCTTTCCCAGCCACCTTGTTTAATAATTCACCCTCCCCCAGGACCCAACACTTGTGTTTGCTTTCCCAGCTTTGTTCTCTCTGCTTAGCATTTATCACTCGCTTACATGCTATAATTTTTCACATTTTTATCTTGTTTATCAACTGTCCACCCCAGTGGAACATAGTTGCCATGAGGACATTGATTTCTATGTCTTGTTTACCACTGTAGCTCGGCATCTAGAACAGGGCTTGGCACACAGTAGGCACTCAATAAATATTTATTGAATGAATGGATTCTTGCCCTAGATCTTTTTCTGATTACCTGTGCCTGAGAAGCCGGTGACAAATCAGCGGTGGTTTCTAAGCACCTCTAATAAGTTGGAGTTGCCAATGGAAACAAGCTCCTTCTATACTCTGCTTCCTGGCATGCAGGGACCTGGGAAAAGCAGAGATGCTGATCAGTATCTCTGGCTGGGAAGGAAGATGGGATTAGGTACTAGAAATAAGAGGAAGGATGTCTCCGCCCGTCTGTTCAGAGACTGCGATCTGCCTGGCACGACGCCTGCTCCCAGAAACAGGATGTGTCCAGAGAGGAAGTGACTGCAGACGTGGAGCAGGATAAAATGCCCCGTGCCTGAGACAGAACACTTGAGGCTAGTCATTCTGGAGCCTTCCAGGGTCCATTCCTGGGGGATGAGTAAAATCCGCTCCATGGTGCTGCGGTGACTCATTCTCTATGGCAGAGAAACACAGCCCCAAGTCAGGGAACAGGTGCTTCCTTCTCTGGGACGCCCAGCTGAGCAGACGGGATGCTGAAGGGGAGAAGGTGCCCATGCCAACCCCATGACAGCGAGATGGGTGGTACCCACAGGCTGGCTCCCAGGCCAGCACCTTCCCAGGGACATAAGGGTGAGGAAGTGTAGCCTTGGCAAAGCCACAGTAGGGAGCAATAACTGAGTCCCGCGTGAGAAAGGAACACCTGCATTTAAGGTCTGAAGGAAACATGGAAGGAAGTAGCTACGAGGCAAGACGTCTTCCCTATCTAGTCTTCCTCTATTTGAGGTCAGAGGTAGACAGTCCAGAAAGCCATTGTCTGGGAGTCGCTTAGGAAACTGCTTTCTGCACTCTCCCAGGAGTGGAAAAAGGAGCTAGCTTGTCCCTACCCAGCCCTGCAACTGGGAGCTCAGGCATCCCCGCAGAGGTCACCGCCCCAACCTTATTGAGATGGACCAGGCTCAAGACCACAGAGGCTGTGGCCTGAAGTCTTGCTTTGCAGCCCAAAGAGAGAAAAATCTATAGACATTTCATAGTAGTTCTGACTTGGCAGGCTCTAAAATTTGGGCTCTGCTTGTTGGCCAAAGGGCACTAATGTCACAAAACCCATACCAGAAAACTTGATGAAAAAACAATTTGACCGTTTAAGTGAAGACCCCCAAACACAGTGCTCAGGATGGAAACAGGCAGCGACATCAATTCAAGTTTCCAAAAGAGCAGAAAAACCACTCTGCATAAACCACAGAGATCTACAGACAAGGCTTGGCTGGGCCTTGAGTTTATGGTAAAATGGAGTGGGCAGCTCAAAGTTTGGAATGTTATTATGAGTGTTAAAATTATCCTAATAAAAGCCGCAGTATTTTTTTTATCCCTCTCTGAAAATCAAAACAAGCATCTTTAAGCTTGTTCTCTGATAAAAGTTTAAAGACAGTAGGAGGTGTCATTCTGGCATGTGGCTTCTAACTTATTTATTGACTGAACAGCTCAGACGTTAATAATTGCAAAGCATTCTACACTCTGCTTGTTTTGCATGAGCAATTGATGGTGAGCATCTTTTCATGTCAGGATACATCTGCACCCTTCTGTGTGTTTCCTGTAAATGAAGAAACTAGGGTAGTTTTCCTCTGTGGAAGAGCTGGAGCGATCCTAGGAGATGGCCCATAGAGATCTCTGGGCCCCAAAGCACACATCCATTCTTTCTCCAGCCTCCGATAAACAATCCCATGAAAAGGAGCTCATCGCTTGAGTCCTTTCTCATCTTCAGCACAAACTGGCCCACCTTCTGTGTGACAGCCAGAGAGCGGGGAGGCTGCCACCCCTCGACTCTCTTGAGTTCCTTCTCTACAATTGAGTTCCTTCTCCTACAATTTCATCACTTTGCCCCAACCTCAGGTCTTCCTTTCTAGATCCTGGAGCTGAAAGCAAAGCAGCTACCAGTATGCCTGAGACGCAGGGTTTTCTCAGGGTGTGGTACTTTGAGTTGGAAAACCAGGATAGTTCCAGGAAATGCAGAGCAATTGGTCACTCCAGCCCCCAAATTGGGGTGCATGGTCAATCCTGAAAGAATTGCTGGAGATCCCCTCTTCACAGCTCTACCAAGGTCAGGTTGGAAGTTTCTAGAATGTACACTTTCTGAGCTTCTCATTGACCAATCCTACTTAGGTTCCGTGCCCACTCCAGAAACAATGGCCAGGACAGGGTATGGATCTGAGGGAGGCAGACAAGAACTATCAAACATGTTAGAGTCAGCTGAGGACATTGACCACTTCCATTCCACAAAGCCTTCACGTGCCCCAAACCAGCCTTCACCTGTCCCTTAAGTTTTTCCAATTTGTCCTCACATTAAGGGCTTCCCAGACCTTTCTCCTGTGGGGTCAGGGAGAGGATCACCCTGGGAGGAGACCTGAGGCTTTACTTCCACCTGAGCACCAATATCCTTGAAGAAGTGGATCTGGGAACAAGATGGTCACCCAGAGAGGAGCTGTGAATGACGGACAGTCCTGTGAGGGCAAAAGTCATAGTCCCCGCTCCACTACTGTGGGAGACACTCACTGCCCAGTGAACAGCAAAGACAGACAACCAGGGTCACCTCACGTTGAAATAATACATCAGTAATAGTTTCCAAGAATCAGACCCATTTATTTTAATTCGGCCTTCCAACACACAGTTTTCCTTGTATTCCTGGATGATCTTTGGCACATTTGTTGTGCTTGATTTTTCATTCGACACCCATTAATTTCAATGCAAGGTACTTCCCCTGAAAATATAATGAGCATATTATTTGAAAGTGTCAATAACATATGCTTAAAAAAATACATAATTGAGGGCCTAGGAATGTAGTGCAGTGATAGAGGGGGTACTTAGTATGTGTGAGGCGCTGGTTCAATCTCCAGTACCAAAAAAAAAAAAAAAAAGGTGAATAAATAAATGAAGGACAAACTCCCCATGCAGAAGAATTCCAGATAATTTCCATAGATGATCCACTCTCAAGGAGGTTGATCTTAACTCTGCACTCCTGAAGTGTGGGTTGTACGTAGTGACTTTCATCCAAAGGGTACAGGTTGGAAAGGGGCAGGAGGAAGTGTCTTCACAGTGGAGAGACCCGATAAACCCTACCTCGGCCAGGTAATTAAAATGATCTTGTCCTATGGCTCCTGACTTTGCTGATGCTCCCAATCTGGTGCAAGAGAAAGGTCTCTCTTAGCTCTGCAGTTAACCAGCTCTGAGTTCCAGTCCTACCTGGGTACGCTTTTGGGTTGTCACAACCTCCCTGAGCCTCAGTGCCTCCATGTGTAAGGGAGAAGAGGATCAGAATACAGTGCCCTACGTGTGACTCTCAGCAACGGCGAGTGCTTGAGAAATTTCTGATTACGTTTAAAGGTAGCTCTGAGGTGCTGGAACAGGGGGCAGGGGCAGCTTAGCCAGAGAGTCCTGTTGTCACCAACCCCTCACCTGGGCAGCTCCCCTTGTCCTCCCGCATCCATCCATTCATTCATTCTTTGCTAAAGACAGCAAGGTCAAGGGTCTTTTGGAGCCTGTAGGTCAGTTTGGTTAGGGGCTATTTTGCACAAAGCTTGGCCTGCTAACTTTAGGGGACCCAAAGGGCACACTTTATAGAACACAGTGTTCCTACCAGCGTCTCTAACCACAAACCCCAAGAGTCTGAATGTTGAGACACTCAGGAAGTCTAAAGGATCCTCTCATCTTCAGAAGCCCAGCCCAGCTCACGGGAATGGCATGCATCAAAGGCAGGAAGTCCCTGACAAGTCTGTCACAAAAGCCACCAGACGCTGGTTACCTTTATGTGGCTGTACAAGAGGTCGTGCTCTCAGGGAGGGGTGAGGTGGTCTGGGGCCTTCACAGTCAGGGTGGAACCCAAGCCTGAGAAGGGAGGCCTGAGAAGGCAGCCCAAGCTCCCCGCCACAGGAAGCCTGGCTCCCCACTACCCAAAGAGGGACTCCAAGTTGGGGCCTCAGCTCTCTTGTGGGATAAGTGGCATTTGAGACCAGTTTCCTTCCTTCTCTGTTTTTCTTTTCTTTTCTCTCCCCCCACAGATTCCCTAAGGTAATATTAAGCATGCACTGCAAATCCTAGGGATAAGACCACAGGGAAACATGGAGCCGAGCGGGCAGCCTTCTTCCAAGATCTGACTCATCAGAGGTCTGTGACAGTCCTGACTGGCTTGGTGGCCCAGGGTGCCAGCTCCCTGTCCTGGGCCTCCTGGTGGGAAGGAGGACTGTACAAGAAAGAGGGGATGGCTGCATGGGCGGGCTGGCAGGTCACAGGAGTTTGACTTGGTCATGACTGTCTGTAGGGATGTCCCTTCAGCCAATGGGAGAAAAAAGGTCTCAGGATCTCTTGATTGACTGAAGCAGCATCTTTGGAGAAGGAGGGAGATTAAATAACAGGCTGATCCTGAAACCCTGCTGGCTGCCTAAAGGCCCTTTATGCTTCACCCACCTTGGTTTCAGGAATCCAGAAGCAAACCAGAAAATGCAAGTAAAGGAGAACAGAGAGCAAGAGATGGAAACTGAGGCAGGGAGACAAAAGGCATCCTGGGACAGAGGGCAGCTCCTATTTGCAAAGCCCCACTCTGGGTTGCTAAGCCCTGCTAGGACATTTAACTAGCATCCTCACAGTGTCTTACAGAGAAGGAAATCCACCCTAGGACCACAGCTAAGGATAAGCTAAATCAGGATTTGGACACAGGGCTGCCTGATCCAGTTCCAGGTTTTCAGTACAACTCTGTGCTTCATCAGCCACGGCCTTGGAGCTGCGGGCTGCCTACCTTGGAGCTGCACTTGACCATGGCTGCTTTTCTTTGCTTATAACTTTCAAAATAATCACCATGTAAAATAAAATCTTAAATGATACAGTTAAGATTAGTACTAGTACTAGTACTGCAAAATTGATAATAGGACAATAATAAGAATATAACGATAGAGTTAAACCATTAAGTGCTGACATGGTAGAGGAAGTGGGTTTGGCTGCTAGAGAATCAAGATCAAGAAGTCTTAAAGCTCCATGTCTGTCTATGTGATAGCAATTCTTAGCTGCTGGGGATCCAGGTTCTTTTTATCTTATTACCTGTCCTTCAAGAGGGGTCACCCCAGCATGGGCACATTCCAGCCAGCAGAAAGGGGAGCAGAGTCGACTGTCATTCCTCCTCACATGTTACAGAGTAGAACATGGTCATGGTGACTACATTCAGGGGCCAATGGATTACAGGTGAGCCTGAGAGGGGCTCCCCTCACCCTCAGAGGCCAGCCTCTTCATGACCCCAGCATGCCCTTCACAAGGATGGCCTGCTTCATGTGCACCACAATGTGCCAAAGTTGGGTTCTACTGACTTGTAACACTATAACCAGGTGACCTACAGGTCTGGAAAAGAAAGGGGCAACATCCTCATGGTGCTGGGGGGGGGGGGCGGTAATGGCTTTCAAGGACGAGAGTGTTAGGACAGACCCCATCAGCCTTCAGAGAAAGAAGAATCATTCATGTAAGGACATTTCTCCCCAAACTCATTGTATCTGGGGAAAAAAACACTTTCTTTCGGTGGCTAGAAAATAATAGAGATTCTTAAATCCTAAACAATATATTATAAACGTAAACAATCCTAACGAGCATATGTAAAGTGAATTCATGAGGCAATAAAAATGATCCAGTAATATTTATATCAGAAAGCCAAGGATTGTTAAACATTAAAAATTATAATAATAATAGCTTGTCTAGCTGGGCATGGTGGTGCACACCTGTAACCCCAGCAACGTGGGAGGTTGAGGCAGGAGTGTTGCAAGCTCAAGTTTAACTTCAGCAGCTTAGTGAGATCTGGCTCAAAATAAAAATGGGTGGGAAAATGGCTGGGTGGGGGAGCCCTTGCTTAGTATGTACAAGACCCTGGGCTCAATACCCAGACCTGCAAAATAGTGACAATCATAATAATTGCTTCACGAGACAGCTTGGCCAGCAATTTTCAAGTTGAGATGTTAAGAATTCCCTGGAACACTGAGTACTAGAGGAAGGAGTCTAAAGCTCAAAGACACAGGGATATTTAAATGATCAACTATATATCTACCTTGGCCACCCCTACCCATCTCTCCCTTTCTCTACTGTCAAGGCCTGAAGGACATTCCCTTTACCAAGACTTCGAGAAACACATTGTGACAAGGACACCAATAACTTTCATCTCTGTGGCAATTGTCACTGTGGACTGGAGATGAAGCTGGGGGGTGCTGCAAAGAAATTGGCATCCTTGGTCTCAGTAAGAATATCCAAATTCCAGAAGGGTAGACACCAGGTGGGTGCTGGTCAGACACCGTGTGGCACAGTTAATAAATGACAGGGAGCATGTGCAGACTTTTTTGTGTCACAGGGATCTGTGGTGATGATCAGTTGATCATAGGGATCCTAGGAAGTGCCTACTAAGATGCAACTTAAGGGGCTGGGGTGGTGGCTCAGCGGTAGAGCACTTGCTTAGCATATGTGAGGCTCTGGATTCGATTCCCAGCAGCACATATAAATAAATAAAGTTCCATTAATAACTAAAAAAAAACAGTATAAAAAATGAGAGATGTGACTTAACAATTAAGGAGGAAACACTCCAGGTCTGCTGGGCAGAAATCAAACTTGATGCCACATGGAGATTACGGCCTCCTCTGCAGCTCTCAGACCTACCAGCTCAGAAGCCCAGGACCCACTGACTGAGGGGGAGGCCAAGACCCTCTGAGGAGGGGTCTGCAATGCTCATAGATATAACTGTAAATCTCACCCAAGCCTCAGTCCTGAATAGCTGTATGCTGGAGAAAAGAAACAGCCAGACTTTCTGGGGGTTCTTAGATATTAACTCTGAACTGACATTTCCTGTGACTCAAAACACCTTTGTAGTCTACTGATAGGAACTTGATTTTATGCAGAAGAGGAGTAAGGAGAATCTTGAGACAAGGCAACACTCCGTGGTTGTTTCAAAAAAAGACAGGCACCTAGTATGTAGTGCAGTGGGCAGAAGAATGCCACCCGCAAGACGTCCACCTCTAATCCCAGGAACTGTGAATATGCTGTATTGGTGACGAAGGGGAATTAAGGTTGCAAATGGAATTCAGCTGGCTAATCAGATTATCTTAAAATAGGGAGATTATCTTGAATCATGTGGTCCACTCTGATCACAAGTGTCCTAAAATGTGGAAGAGAGAGACGGGAGCAGTCTCGGGGTGGTACAATGGGAGGGACCCAAACAAACAAGGCTGGCTTTGAAGATGGAGGAAGGATCCATGAGCCAAGAAACATGTGCAGCCCCTGGGAGCTGGAGAGGGCGAGAAGACGCTGCCTCCCCTAGAGCCTCCAAAATCATGGGCTGTGAGTACCATGATTTTGGCTTAATGAGGACAACTTCAGACCTCCGACCTCCTTAACTGTAAGATAATAAATGTGTTGTTTGAAGCCACTAAGTCTAGGGACTGAACCTGGGGCCTCGTGCATGCTGGGCAAGTGCTCTCTCACTGAGCTACCTCCTCAGCCCTAGAATATTGACACACTTAGTAAAGGGCGGAATCCCCAGGATGGTGTTCCGAGTGAGGATATGATGGCAGGAATGCTAAATAGAAGGCCTGGGTCTCCCCGCATCCCAAATGTCCTGCCATGACAGCAAGCCAAAAACAGCTCCAGACTCGTAGGGAAATTGCAGTAATCCATGCCACCACCGGACACCTGGAAAAGGCAGGGACAGCTGTTCCCATCTCTTGCCCATATAACACAATGTAAGCCCCAGGTGGTCACAGAAAGTGATCGCCCCAGACTCAATCAAGTGTTGGCTATGCCAATAATAGCTGTGACTCTAGGGACTAATGTACAACTACTCACCAAAAAACACGTTTTGGCCTGTGTCCATCAGTATAGAAAATCAGAAGTAGGAGCCCATACAGATGGTCTTTGCTGTTTTGCCTGAGGGATCTGTCCACTTCCGTTTCCTCCATCACATTCTAGTCCAGAAGGTTTTGATCATCCCAGCAGCCCACAGAACACCATGTTGGTCCATTTCATGGATGAGCTATAAATAACAATTGCCTCACACACCTCAGTAAGCCACACATGTGCTAGACGGTGGGCGACAAAGCCTGCCACCTTGTGAAGTTTTATGGTCCAGCAGTCTGGGGCACATCAGAACATTCCTTCTAAGGTAAGAGACAAATTCTTGCCCCTTGTACTGCTAAATCCACCCTGATGGACCCCTGAATTTTGGAAATGCCTATCACATATGGGCATGCTACTCTAGGGGACCTGCAAGTCTGCCAGTGTTCACAAAGGAAGAGAGTTCTGTCACAGTCCAGATCACTGTCCTGCCATTGGGCTTTATGATCCCCGCACACTCAATGCAACCAGAAGCATCTCTGGCCTACAGAGAGGCTCTATGAAATATTGCCAAGCCCTCCCAGAATGACAGACTGGGGAAAGGCCAGGCCCCCCTCTTTTTTTTTTAACCAATAACTACTCTCCATTTGAAAAGCAGCCCCTGACTTGCTACTGGGCCCAGGTAAGTTATGGACACCTGATCATGATCAGGTGAGAAGCGTAGCAGAATTCCATCATAAACTGCCATTGGCATATCACATAAACCGTGAGCAGGTAACGAGGAGCTCCTGTTGCTTCATCACCTCTCCCTCAACCCACATTATGGACTCATGGAAATTTCCTTATGAGCAGTTTGCAGAGGAGGAAGAAGAACTGGCAGGCTTGCCTTCTGGAAAAATCAGTGTTATAGGATGACATCAACTGGAAACAGATGACCACGACACTACATCCCACTCAGGCCTGGCCCTGAACGACACTCGTGAAAAGGAATCTTCCCAGCGGGCAGAACTTGAGACCAAACAGCTGGCTGTCCACTTCCACCCTGACTCATTGGCAGCTAACAGGTTGGCGGACTGATTGGGGGTTTAGGAAGAACAAGACTGGAAACCTGGTAGCAGCGAGAGTCTGGAGGTGGGACATATGGATGGGTCCCTTGGACTGGGCCCAAGGTGTGAAGACGTTTGTGTCCCCCAAAAAAATGCCCAACCAAGAACATCCATGGCAGAGGAGGCTTTCTGTCATCAGGTGGCCAGATGCCCCATCTCTGGATATCAGTTGAGTCCTTTCCCCAGGAACCCCAGTGCTTCCTCAATGGGCCACAATACAAACTGGCCAAGGCCGCTGGGAGGGAGTCTATGCATGGACCAGATCACATAGACTTCTCCTTGCCTAGGGGCTACAGACACCACTAAAGGGCCTTTCTGCAAGCAGAGGTCAACACTGCGACCTGAGTCTGGGATTATTCCTGGGGCCTGGGGGGGTGGGATGGGACTCTCCAGCCACCTGGTATCAAGTCTTTTGGTCACAGTGATGAAAAAGCTTACTAAAGCAGGTTTGATTTTTTCCTACCAAGAATAGTCACAGTTCAGATGAATTGGAAGCTTGGGATTCCCCTGGGCCATTTGAGGATCCTCATGCCACTAACCAGGAGGCAGAGGAGGGGATTCCTGAACTGGCTGGGGTGGTCAATACTTGTTCTAAGAGAAAATTCTACTACATAATAAAGGGAAAAAAGGACCACGTCTGAAACCCAGGAGATCAACTGAGGTGATTCTCAGTTCTTCCATCCTCAAAAATACTGTCAATGGAAGACAGAACCAAGGACTCCAATTTCCTCAGGCAAAGACCATCCCACCAAGGCAGGAGAAGGTGAGTGTTGAGAGCCACAGCCAAAGCGGCCCCAGCAAACTTCCAGCTGATTGGCTCACAGCGGCCCCAGCAAACTTCCAGCTGATTGGCTCCTCTGTGGTGACGCTCATTGGGCTGTTTCCCCACCCTTTCAGACCACAGAGCTGCTCATTGGGGAACTCTTTTGGCTCCGCCCATGCAACCCAGCCAATCGGCCTCAAGGACGGGAAGAGTTGGGGTTGAGAGGCTCCCCTGAAGAGCCAGTGGTGACAGTTGGGCTCTGAGGGAATTCCTAGAGAGCTCTGGTGCAGAGTGCTTCTAAAAATAAAGCTCGTTCCTGCTTGACAAGTGGCTCGTGAATTGTGCCCAGCCAGACTGCGGCAGGTGAGGGGAACATGGAATGAGCGGCAGATGGATGCAACTTTGACAGCAACTCGGGCCTCATGACCTGTTACCAAGTATCCTGGTTTGGATACGTGATGTCCCCCAAAAGTTCATGTGTGAGACAATCTAAGAGCACTCAGAGGTGAAATGATTAATTATGAGAGTTGTAACCTAATCAGTGGATTAATCCCTGAACCTAATGTCCTGTCAAGGAGCCCTGTCCACACAGCCTTCTCTGTGTCCAGATTCCAGGAACCACCCCTCTCCTTGCCTCTTCCAGTCTGAAGATACTAGAAACTCCACACCTGGTCTCCTCTATAATAAAACTGCACCTTCATAAACAATCTCTTTATAAACAAAAATCACCCAATTTGAGTGTCATCTGTTTCCTGGTGGGTATCAGAATTTTATATATAGCATCTCATTCCATCATCCCAAGAAGCCCACAAGGTATCTACTGTTATTATCTATAATTTGCTTATGGGGAACAGAAGTACAGAACAGTGAAGTGACTTCCTCAAGATCACACAGCTACTGGGGCTGGGGTTGTGGCTCAGTGGTAGAGCACTTGCCTAGAATGCGTGAGGCACTGGGTTTGATTCTCAGCACCACATATAAGTAAATAAATGAAATAAAGGCCTATCAACAACTAAAAAAATGTATTAAAAAATTAGTATCTTAAAAAAAAAATCACACAGCTACTGATCCATGAAATAATGAATCCAGAATCTATGGTTGTAACTAATGCACTAAACTGCCTTCCTTCCTGATCACACTACTTGCTGAGTACATAGGTGTTAGTGAGTATTTTCTTTTTCTTTGGGTTGCTCAATGTCTGAATTGTCTTCCTGTGTGTCCAGGGTATAAGCCTAGGACCTGGGTGTGGCCATTAAGAATCAGTCCTAGGGGCTGGGGATGTGGCTCAAGCGGTAGCGTGCCCTCCTGGCATGCGTGCAGCCCGGGTTCAATCCTCAGCACCACATACAAAGAAAGATGTTGTGTCCGCCGAAAACTAAAAATAAATATTAAAAAAATTCTCTCTCTCTCAAAAAAAAAAAAAAAAGAATCAGTCCTGTGCTGTGTGGGCCACGAGAAACTCCACCTCTGGAAGCTCAGGGAGCAGTATCTTGGGGTAGTGGCCCCTGTGTTATGGTGGAGTCTCCAGGGTTGAGTGATGGAGGAATTGGCTGTGGGAGCTGCAGCATTTTGAGGTCAAAGGACCAGTGTTCCCTGCAATTCTGAGAGGTGCCACTCTCCTCCTCAGAAACCAACTGAAGTTGACTCCTGTGGCCTGTAACTTATTGATGTACCTATATTGTTCCTCTCTCTCTCTCTCTCTCTCTCTCTCTCTGTGTGTGTGTGTGTGTGTGTGTGTCTGGGGATTGAAACCAGGGCTACACCCTGAGCCCTTTTTATTTTATTTTGAGATAAGGTTTTGCTAAGTTGCTGAGGCTGGCCTTGAATTTGCAATCCTCCTGACTCAGCCTCTGGAGTCACTGGGATTACAGGCATGTAGCACATGATTTCCATTTCTCTATTTTTAAGGTATTTCATAATAAAGAAAATTAAGGGTTAAAGATAAAAGATATATGATCTTCTTTTTAAATTTTTTTTAGTTGTTGATAGACCTTTAATTTATTTATGTATTTATATGTGGTGCTAAGAATCGAGCCCAGTGCCTCACCCATGCCAGGCAAATGCGCTACCGCTGAGCCCCAGCCCCAGTCCCAATGATCTTCTTGATAAAAACAACAAAAGTATGCAAGAATCATCCACATTTGTAAATAATAGTGATAATAAACTCAGGAAACTAGACTGGGGTCAGCGTCCTTAACCTGGTGAAAAGTTTTATGAAAACATGCAAGAATACAATGAAAATGTGGAAGCCCTCTCTTTAAGATCCGAAAAAAGAAATGAAAACCCCCTGTTGCTATTTCTATTTAATATTGTATTGGACAGCCTAAGCCATGCAATAAAGACAAGAAAAATAAATTAAGTGGTATTAAAAATTAGGGAGGCAAACTCCAAGAAAATCCTTGGACAAAATATTAGGTTTAAAAGAGTTCAGAAGAGTTCTGAATATAATATTGGCATACAAAAACCTGATAGCATTCCTAAAAAAAAGTCCCATTTAAGCCAGGCACAGTGGCATGTGCCTGTAATCCCAGCAACTCAGAAGCCTGAGGCAGCAGAATCACAAGTTTGAGGCCAGTCTGGGCAATGTAGTGAGACCCTGTCTCAAAATTAAAAAAGGGCTGGGCATGTAGCTAAGTAGTAGAGCATCCTGGGTTCAATTTCCTGTATCACACACATACACAAAAAATCCCATTACAACAGCAACAAGCATTTTATGATATTTAAGAATAAATCTTAACAAAATACATATAAAACCTCTATGGAAAAAGTTCCAGAATTAGTGAAAGACATAGAACTATATACAGCTAATGGAGAAATAAAACCTGCTCATAGATGGGAGGCTGAATATTGTAAAGATGTCATTTTCCATCCAAATTAACTATATTATAATTTATAATCAATAATGTGTCTTCAATAAAAATCCAAACAGGTTTTCTTGTGGAATTTGATACAGAAGAACAAAAACTAAGAGAGTTTTGAAGAAGAACATACCCTTCTGAATGCTCTAATAATATATATTATGTATATGTGTATATATATATATATATATATATATATATATTTTTTAAATGTTTATTTAGTTGTAGGTGAATACACCGTATCTTTATTTATTTTTATGTGCTGCTGAGGATCGAACCCAGAGCCGCACACATGTGAGGTCTGAGCGCCCTACCGCTGAGCCACAACCCCAGCCCTCTAATGATATTATAATTGAGACAGTATGATATTTTTGCAGGGAGAAATAAATATAGAGACCAGTGGAAGAGAACATAGAGGCCAGAAAATTACCCTCGCCATGTGAAGACAAATCTAACTAAGAGGACACCCCACTCTCTCTGAGAAGATGCTGGGATACTCCAAATAGTGGCACTGGCACAATTAGTAACCCACATGGAAGGAGATAATTGGATCATCTATACCTCAAACACACACAAACATAAATGCAAGGTGGATCGACACTTCAATGTGAAAACAAATCTTTAACACATTTAGAAAGAGCTGGGGGCTTAGCTCAGTGGTAGAGCATTTGCCCAGCAGGCCCAAGGCCCAGAGTTCCATCCCCAGATGGAATAAATAATTTAAAATAACATAATAAAATAATTAGGAAGAAAATCATAGGGGATTTCTTCATAACATTGGGTAGAAAAAGATTTCTCAAGTAAAACCTAAGACATAAACTTAATTTTTTTTTTAAAGAAAAACTTGTGTTCCAAAAAGAAAGAAAGACAGACGAAAAGAAGAAAATATACCATAACCAATGCTGAAAATAAAGTGACAGACTTTAGGGTTTATTTTTAGAAAAGATAAATAATTTCTGTAAAATCCAGAAAATAACAAATAGCCCAAGTGGAAAATGGGCAAAGGATATTAAGAGAAAACTCACACAAAGCCAGACACGGTGTTTCTTGCCTGTAATCTCAGCTACTCAGGAGGCTGAGGCAGAAAGATCACAAGTTCAAGGCCAGCCTGGGCAATTTAGTCAAGACCCCATCTCAAAATAAATTCTAAAAAAGGATGTTGCTAGGGCTGGGGTTGTGGCTCAGTGGTAGAGCACTCACCTAACACATGCGAGGCACTGGGTTCCATCCTCAGCACCACATAAAAGTAAGTAAATAAAATAAAAGTATTGGGTCCAACTAGAATTAAAAGGATGTTGCTGACTATTTGGCTGGCCTGGTGAGACCTTGGGGATCTGTCACTAGCACTGAAGGGAAAAAGAAACAGACAAAATGGTCAAGAGAGCCAGGTGCAGTGGCACACGCCTTTAACCCCAGCAGCTCAGAAGGCTGAGGCAGGAAGATCTCATGTTCAAAGTCAGTCTCAGCAAGAGCAAGGCACTAGGCAACTCAGCGAGACACTGTCTCTAAATAAAATACAAAATGGGGCTGGGGAGGTGGCTCAGTGGTTGAGTGCCCCTGAGTTCAATCCCTCATACCTTCCCGCCCCCCCAAAATGGTCAAGAACATGTGAAAAGAGGCCCCTGATTCATTAACAGGGAAACAAAAACTAAAACAACCAAAAGACCACTTTATATCCTTTAGGACTGACAATGTCAAGTGTTGCTAAGGACATGCAAAAATGGAAACCCCCAGTCAGTACTAATGAGAGTGTGAAACCAGCACAACCACTTTGAAGAACAGTTTGGCCCAAACTGACAAAAATCAATGGTGAACAAATTCTTCCATTCATCAGTCCTGCTTCTGAGTAGGCACCACATGTAAGCTCTCATACACTTGCCAAAAGGAGATAAACACAAGTGGTGCAATTCTGTCATGCCAAAAAAACTGCAAGCAACTCAGATACCCATTAATGGAAGCCTGAACAAATAAATTGCATGGAGTTGTACAAGGGAATACCACTCGGGAGCTAAGAAATACTCACAAATGAACCAGAGCTACATAGATGGCCATGGATAAATTTCAAAAATGTAAATTTTAAAGCATGTTGAAATATAATATACACATGATATAATTTATAATTAATAATTTATAATTAATAAGTAACCCCCAAAATAATCAATGTATAAATAAACATTTGAAAATTATAATGATTTGCATAGAAGTTCAGGAGAGTAGTTACCGCTGGAGAAGTTTGAGAAGGGTACAAGTTTGGTGAGGAGTAGTGATAGGGAACTCTTCTTCGATGTTTGATTTCTTAAAAAGAAATGAAAATTATGAAGTAATCATGGCAAAATATTAAAAGTCATTCAAAAAGATGGTAGGTGGGGCCGGGGCTGTGGCTCAGTGGTATCGCGCTTGCCTAACATGCGTGAGGCACTGGGTTCAGTCCCTGACACCACATAAAAATAAAGTAAAGGTATTATATCCACCTACAACTAAAAAGTATTTTTAAATTTATTTTTTATTTATTTTTAATTTTTTATTGTTGGTTGTTCAAAACATTACATAGTTCTTGATATATCATATTTCACACTTTGATTCAAGTGGGTTATGAACTCCCATTTTTACCCCGTATACAGATTGCAGAATCACATCAGTTACACATCCATTGATTTACATATTGCCATACTAGTGTCTGTTGTATTCTGCTGCCTTTCCTATCCTCTACTATCCCCCCTCCCCTCCCCTCCCCTCCCCTCTTCTCTCTCTACCCCCTCTACTGTCATTCATTTCTCCCCCTTGTATTATTTTCCCCTTTCCCCTCACTTCCTCTTGTATGTAATTTTGTATAACCCTGAGGGTCTCCTTCCATTTCCATGCAATTTCCCTTCTCTCTCCCTTTTCCTCCCATAAATTTATTTTTTAAACACTTATTTTTTAGTTGTAGTTGGACACAATACCTTTTCTCTGTTTATTTATTTTTATGTGGTGCTGAGGATTGAACCCAGGGCCTTACACATGTTAGGGAAAGTGCTATACCACTGAGCCACAACCCCAGCCCCTAAAAAAGATTTTTAAAAAAAGATGGTAGGTGTAGAGGGTACTATACTAAACTCTGAACTTTCGTTAAAACATTTTAATTTTTGTTTTTGTAACTGGGGATTGAACCCAGGGGCACTTTGCCACTGAAGTATATTCCAAGTTTAAAAAATTTTTTGAACTCTTCTTCATAGAAATTGACAAGCTGATCCTAAGATTCACATAGAAATGCAAGGGGCCAAAATAGGCAAAATAATATTTGGAGAACAAAGTTGGAGAAACTCACACTTCTCAGTTTCAAAACTTCCAACAAAGTTACAGTGATCAAGACAGTGTGCTACTGGCATAGGATGTTCATATAGATCAATGGAATCCATTTGGGAGTCAGAAATAAACCCTTGTTTATCCAAAGATGGGATCAAACATAAGTTGGTTTAAACACTACAAATAAGTGTAAGTGGCTTTACATTCAATTGATTCTGATAGGTGGTATCAGAGCAAACAATAGAGGAAGATTAATAAATTCCCAAAGCATTGATGAATTATTAATTAAATAACAATCAGTGTCAATTTATTATTAATAATTAATGTCTCTGTAAATATTGTTGAGACAACTAGATATCTTCATGCAAAAGAATGAGGTGGAACCCCCTGCCTTACATCATACACAAAAATTAACTGAAAAATGGATCACAAACCTAACTAACCAAAATGACTCAATTTGGATTAGACAATGATTTCGTAGGTGTGACACCAAAAGCAAAAGCAACAAAAGACAAAATAGATAAGTTGGACTTCATCATCATTTAAAACTTTTGTGCTCCCATGGACACTATCAAGAAATTGAACCAGGAGCAGTGGTGCATGCCTATAATCCAAGCAACCTGGGAGGCTGAGGCAGGAGAATTGCAAGTTCAAAGTCAGCCTCAGCAACTTAGCAAGACTGTAAACAAATCCTGCCTCAAAATAAAAAATAAGGGCTAGGGTTATGGCTCAGTGGTAGAGTGTTTGCCGAGCATGTGTGAGGCACTGGGTTCAATCCTCAACACCAATACAAATACATGAAATAAAGCTATTGTGCCCATCTACAACTAAAAATATTTTTAAAAAATAAATAAAATAAATAAGTGAATAAATAAAAATAAAAAGGACTGGGGATGTGACTCAATGGTACAGCACCTCTGGGTTCAATCACCAGTACCAAAAAAAAAAAAAAAAAAAAAAAGAAGGAAAAAAGCATTTACAAATCACATATCTGATAAGGGCCTACTATCCAGAATATAGAAAGACCTCTTATACCTCAATAAATTATTGTCAACAAAATGACAACTAATCTAAAAATGGGCAAAGGACCTGTGCAGACATTTCTCCAAAAAAGATAGACAAGCAAACAATAAGCACATGAAAAGATGCTCAGCATCAGTAGTCATTAGGGAAATGCAAATCGGATCCATAGCAAGACTCCACAGCACATCCACTAGCATGGCTACAATTAAAAAATATGGATAACAGGAAGGGTTAGTGGGGATTTGGAAAAATTGGAACCTTCACATATTCCCAGTGGGAATATAAAATATCATAGTCACTTTGGAAAGTGGTCAACCCTTTCTCAAAATATTAAACATAGTGTTGCTCTATATTGCTCAAGAACCCAGCAATTCTACTCCTGGCTCTCTACCCAAAGAACCGGAAACATATCCACACAAGAATTTGCACATAAATATTTGCAGCAGCATTATTCATATAATAGCCAAAATGTGGATATAACCAAAATGCCCATCAATAATGAGTGGATAAACAAAATGTGTTATTTCCACACCATGTAATATTATTTGAAAATAAGAATGCTTGAGCCGGGCACCGTGGCACAGAGAGGATCACAAGTTCAAAGCCAGTCTCAGCAATGACAAGGTGCTAAGCAACTCAGTAGACCCTGCCTCTAAATAAAATATAAAATAGGGCTGGGGATGTGGCTTAGTGGTTGAATACCCCTGAGTTCAATCCCTAGTACCCCCCCTAAAAAAATGAATGAAGTATTGATTTATTCTATAGCATTTATGAACCTTGAAAATATCATGCTAAAAATCAAAGGACCATATATTGTGTGATCCATATACATATATGTAATGTACAGAATAAGAAAATTCATAGAAACAGAAAATAGATGCTTGCTATGGCTGGAAGATGGTAAGTGGGAAATGATAAGAGTTTCATCTGGAGGTTATGAAATGTTCTAAAATTAGATGGTGGTAAGGGCTGCCTAACTCAATTTACTAAAAGTATCTAATTGTACATTTTAAAGGAATCAGCTTTTTGGTCCATGAATGATAACTCAGTTTTAAAAAGTGGAAGACACTATATCACTACCTCGCAGTCTGTGGCCTCTTCTGTTCATCCCCACCCACCTCCATCCCTCACCTGCAAGAGGCGGTTCAGGGCAGCTAAAGGGAGAGTGACTTGCTCCCTCCTTCGAAGACCTGAGAAAGTGAACTGGAGCCCAGCGACAGAAAACCAGATTTATAGGCTGCAGTGTGTCACCGAGGGTGACGCTTTACCCAATAGCCAGGCAAAACACACCTTTCATGTTAGGAAAGGAGTGAGCTATGAGGTGAATGAGATGCTTTACAGTGTCACTTCATACCTTAGACCTGCATGATTGCCTAGATGATACTTATAAGATTGTGACAGTCATGTCACAAAAGCACGGCAGTCCCTTGATGAGCAGTCACTTTCACTCATGCTGCAAGCAGATCTGAATACAGTCATATTTCAGATGTGTAAAACATTTGCAAATAAAAACGCGTGTGCTTTACGAATGTATTAATTCAGGCATCCACCCATCTAACACACAGACGCAGCTAAGGAATGAGCACCTTTTGCTAGACGCTGTTCTGGGCCTGGGTGAGGGAGACAAGATGAACAAGATAGGGAAAGTCTTACTCCAAAGGAGTCAGGGAGACGGAAAACAAACAGGCAGCAAACAGGACAGGGGATGATAAACGCTGTATTGACAAAGCAAGCAGGGTGAGGGGATTAAGGATCTGGACAGAAATAGGCCATTCCTGGGAGTCTTCTCTGAGAAGACCCCATTGATCCAGGGATCTGAAAGTGGGAAGGGAGGGCAGGAGGTAGCAGTCACCAGCTCTGCACACACCTGAGAAGCAGGGCCATGCCAAGACTGGCCTGAACTACAGCAGGCAAGCCAGCAGGGCGGCAAAAGAGAAAACGAGGGTTTCCCTGTGATGTGGGAGGATCAGGCAGGAGGGTCACAAGTTCGAGGCCAGTCTGGGCAATTTAGCAGGTCTCCAGAGAAAATGAAAATGACTGGGGATGTAGCTCAGGGGTCAAGTGCCCCGGGTTCAATTCCCAGAACCACACAAAAAAAAAAAAAAAAAAAAAAAAAAACAAGAAGAGAGGAAAGTCCGAAGATGCTGCTGAGCAAGGAGCTGGGGGGCGCCGTGTCTATGTCCAGACCTGGCTTTACCTCAAGGAGAGCTGGAGGTGCACGGAAGGTTCCAGGGAAGGTTCCAGGCAGGGCAGTGATGTGTTCTCTTTGTTGATTGTGCAGAGAATGAGGTATGAGCGGCAGAAAGGGAGGCAGAGAGACACAGCAGGCATCGATAAAGATCAGGCGGAGACGCAGCCAACTCAGCGGAGTTACCTAGACGTGACTCCTACCTTGACGTCCATCTGAACAGTTCGGGTTTGTTCTAACAGGTAGGCATTCGCTTTGGACTTAGAACATCGATGTTCCGGGGAGATAACCACTCATCTGGAACACATGTGCACTGCCAGTGGGGATGTAAAGTGGCTTAGCCACCACGGAAAATAATTGGTCAGCTCCTAGAATTGCCATGTGATCCAGCAATTCACCACTAGATACAGACCCCAAAGAACTGAAAGTGAGGAGTCAAAGAGACATCTGTGCACCCGCATTCCTAGCAGCATTATTCCCAATAGCCAAAAGGTGGATCAACCCCAATGTCCTTTCACATGAAGGACAAATGAGTGAATAAACAAAGTGCGGTGTACACATACAGTGGAATATTACTTAACCTTGAAAAGGAATGAAGGGCTGGGGTTGTGGCTCAGTGGTACAGTGTTTGCCCAGCATGTGTGAGGCCCTGGGTTCAATGCCCACCACCACTAAATTAATTATTAATTAATTAATTAAAGGATTGAAATTCTGATACATGGTGCAATATGGAGGAATCCAAAAAGCATTATTCTAAGTGAAATAAATCAGATGCAAAATCCCCTTATATGGGAACCTAGAGTAGGAATATTCATAGGACAGAAAGTATCACAGAGGCTGGCCAGGGGCAGGGGGATGGGGAGGTACAGAGTTTCTGTTTGGAAATAACAAAAAAAAAGATTCTAGAAATGGATGATGGCGATGATTGCACAAGGCCGTGAAGGTGCCCACTGCCACCGAGTTATACTCTTAAAATGGTTAAAAGACTAAATGTATGTGTATTTTAGCACAATAAAAACAACCCAGGGGCAGAGGTGTAATCCCAGTAGCTCCGGAGGCTGAGGCAGGAGGATAGCAAATTTCAAAGCCAGCCTCAGCAAAAAGTGAGGCACTAAGCAACCTTGTCCCACATTTCCTGTCTCTAAATAAAATTCAAAAAAGGGCTGGGGATGTGGCTCAGAGGTCAAGTGCCCCTGAGTTCAATCCTCGGTACCAAAAAAAAAAAAAAAAAAAGAACCCAGGGGCACTTTACCACTGAGCTACATCCCCAGCCCTTTTTATTGTTTTTATTATGAGACAGGGTCTTGCTAACTTGCTGAGGCTGGACTCGAACTTGGAATACTCCTGCTTCAACCTCCCGAATCACTGGAATTACAGGTGTGGGCCACTACATCCAGCCCATTTTATATTTCTTTGGTCACATGTTAAAATGGACATAGATAATAGTTACTTTTGATTCTATTTCCATTTTTTTTTTTTTATTTCATAGCAAGTCATCTTCATCCCACCTGAGTTCAGACTAGCCACACCTTATGTGCTCAAGGGCCACCTATGTGGCTCCTGGCTTCCCCAAGGCAAGAGTGAGGGGCAAGGCATGGGACCAGCCCCTGATGCCCTGGTCCAACCCCAGACCCACCACGTACAGCCACAGGCGCTTTGTAAAGTGTCTGAACCACGGAGAGTCTCTAGCTCCTATCACGGGAGTTTCCTAATGAAACGGAGTCAACAGTTCACCTGTGCTGTAAGGTGTATTGGGACTCAGGGGAGATGATATAAACTCATACAGGTCCACACTGTGACATCTGATTGGATCTATTTATCAACACCAGAATGCAATAAAAAAATTATAATAAAAAAATTCTGTCATTAGTTAATAATAACCAAAAGCAAGGTAAGAAATACTGAAGCACAAGTGGGTTGTGGGGAAGGATGCGGGGAAATGGGAAGAGATTCGTGTCATCAGGCATCAGTAGATAAGCCACAGTAGCCTTCTTCAGGAAGAGAAGTCCCCAAGCCACCTGCCACTGACAGGGGTGTGTGAAGCCCCAGGAACCCAGGGCTATAATTCCTCTGCACATCAACTTTGTTCCTGGCTATACAGTGCTATTCTCTAGAGATGGAGCCTGAAGCTTCCTTTTTTATGAATTTTATTTTTTCAGGGGTGGGGTCATTTTAAGAGGCTGGGCCATTTCCTGATGGTGCACACTGAGCCAGCCTAGAGGCCTCAGGCCCAGCTGGAGTGCCCACAGCCAGAGCTGGAGTAAGCTTCGTCCCACGCTTCCTGTCGGGTCGAGGCAGCCTGAGTTTCCTGGTGACGCTTCCCTGCACCCGGCTGATTCCAAAGCCTGGCAAGACCTTTTGCCAGTCAGAAAATCTGAGGCAGCAGCTTTGTTATTTCAGATTTATAAACCTGCAGACTCTACTTGGCTTATGTATGTGAAAATTAAAACCAGGTCGGGTGTGGTAACCAAGTTGGGTGTCCACCTGTAATCCCAGCGACTCCGGAGGCTGAGGCAGGAGGACTGCAAATCCAAGGCCAACTTGTGCAACATAGTGAGGCCCTGTTTCAACATTTCAAAAAGTGCTTGAGGGAATGTAGTTCAGTGGTAGAGGAATGGGTTCAATCCCCAGTACTAAGACGAGGCAGGTGGAGGACAAGATATGTGACAGTTGTGACAGCCCTGATTATAATACAAGTGGGCAAACTTCTCCTGAATGAGCAGCCTTCAAAATGTCAACCCATTTCAAAGTAATTTAATTAGCATAATAAAGATGATAAGCTGTGGGAATGTAAAAAAGGTTGCAGCCATTCTTGAAAATGGTTTGGCAATTTCTTATAAAGTTAAATATTAAATATACACCCGCCTTAAGACCTAGCAAAAAGTTCATACAAAATCTTGGCCGGGTGCAGTGACCCACACCCACCGTCCTAGCTATAGGACTGTAGCTACATAGGACGAGCTGGGTTGAGGGGGTGGGATCGCTTGAGCCCACAAGTTTGAGACCAGCCTCTGCAACGAGGGGAGACACTGACTCAAAAATCATAACAAGGGGCTGAACTTGTAGCTCGGCGGTAGAGCACTTGCCTTGTACACTGCATTCGATTCCCAGCACCACATATAAATAAGCAAAATAAAATAAAATAACTAAAAAAATTTTTTTAATTCTATGAAAAATTTTTAAAAATCATAACAAAACAAAATCTTATGCACAAATGTCTATAACAGCTTTATTTGTAATAGCTGTGTATTAGTCAGGGGTCTCCAAAGAAATGGAACCAAATGGATATTTGTAAGGAATTGGCTTGGGCTGAAGGGGTAACCAAGGGGTACAGTGTGTGCCTAGCAGGCACAAGACCCTGGGTTTAATCCCCATCAAGAAACAATAGTGCTGGGGCTGGGGCTCAGTGGAAGAGCACTTGTCTAGCATGTGTGAGACATTGGGTTCGATTCTCAGCACTGCATATAAATAAATAAAATAAAGGTCCATCAACAACTAAAAAAAAATAGTAATAAAAAGAATTGGAGGTTGACAACTTCAGGACCTGCCATCAGTAATTTGGAGAAGTAAAGGTGTATTTCTAGCCTGAAACCTGGTAGACTGGATACCCAGGAAGGGCAGATATTTGGGTTTAAGTCCAAAGGCAGGAAAAAAAAAATGTATACCCATCTCAAAGGCAATCAGGCAGAAGGAATTCTTTTTGCCCAGAGAAGGGAGATTTTTGGTTTTTTTCAGTTCTTCAAATGATTGTATGATACTCACCTGTTAGGAAGGTTGATCTGCTTTATTTAGTCTATCAATATTAGGTTCATCCAAAAGCACTCTCATAGAAATACCCAGAATAATGTTTAACTAACAATCAGGGCATCCCATGACCCAGCTAAGTTGACACACAAAATTGACCACTGCAAGTAAAAAAACAGAAACAAGCCAGAAGTTCTTCAACAGGTGAATGGATAAACACATTGTGGTACATCCATGAAATGGAATACTACTCAGCAAGAAAGAGGAAGGAGCCATTGATACATGCAACAACTTGGATGGGTCTCAGGGCTTTCCATGGAGAGAAAAAAGCCAATCTCAAAAAAAGCCAATGTGATTCCACTTGAATACGATTCTAAAGTGACAAAATTATAGTAATGGAGAATAGAACAGGACTTAGGGGTAGGGGAATGCTGTGGCTGGCTATGGGGTAAGATGAAGGAGTTGCCTAGTGGTGATGGAACACTTCTGTGTCCTAACTGTGGTGAAGGTGACTTGAATCTATGCAGGTGATGGAATTTCATAGAACATCTTTCCCTAAAATGATGATGAGTGTCTATCGACTGAGCCTCTGTTATGTTCCCAACACTGCCGTGTGTGTGTGTGTGTGTGTGTGTGTGTGTGTGTGTGTGCATTGCTGGAGATGGAACTCAGGCGATCCAATATGCTAGTCAAGTGCTTTACCACTGAGCACACCCTCAGTCCTTTGTTTCTCTTGAAACTTTACATGCTTTCCACATAATATTGACAGTCACCTTGTGAATGCACCTATGAGTCCCATCTTACAGACAAGGAAACATGCTCAGAGAGTGTCATAACTACCTGTGGTCCCACAGCCTATGGGGGGTAAAACCAGGACTGAAGCCAAAGCTGGCCGACTCCAAGACCCTTTCTACCCTTTCTCCTGTCATCTCTACCACAGACACAAACTCCAAGGAACGGAGCCTCCGTGATGCCCATGAGAGGTCATCCTAGCCTGATGTCATCTCACACCACAGCTGAGCCACCTCCACATGTCTTTGTGCCACTCCCTGACCACTCACAACTGTGACGGGCCCCAAGATGAACATGACAGTCCTACTCTGGAAGGAAAGAGGGGGTGAGAATCAGCAGAGCGATGAGGCCGTGGAGAGCAAACTACAAGAGATGCCCCCACAGGCAGTTGCCCAGCCCAAGGTCAGGGGGCCCCTTAAAACCTCACTTGAGCCTGGTAAGGTGGCGCAGGCCTGTAATCCCAGTGGCTAAAGAGGCTGAGGCAGGAGGATCACGAGTTCAAAGCCAGCCTCAGCCACAGCAAGGTGCTAAGCAACTCAGTGAGACTTTGTCTCTAAATAAAATACAAAATGGGGCTGGGGATGTGGCTCAGTGGTTGAGTGTCCCTGAGTTCAATCCCTGCTACCAAAAAACTAAACAAAAACCTCACTTGAATTTAGATGGCGACCCGTGTTTCCCGGGCATGTGTCTCTGCAGGAAGCCTCCCTCTGTCCCTCCAGGCTGAGCTCGGGGCCCCTCCTCCATGCTCCCCCATTAGCAGGGTTTACCTATACAGTTCTGGAATCACCAACATAGACGTGGTTAATCTGGGAGCCGACTGCAGAACCTGGCCTGGGAGAAGGCTCAGTGTTTGTTGAGTGAATGAATGAGAGACCAGGAAGACAATCCCAAGGGGTGAGGCTAGGACGGTGTCAGTGACAAGGACTGGAGGAGAATGAACAGGAGCGCCACAGCCAAGCGGCAGCTGTTCTTCCGCTCTGGCCACGGGCTGCCGTGCGGAACGTGGGCCACTTATTGCCACATCTGATTTTTCAAGAGAAGCCAAAATCCAGGCTTTGATGATGAGCTCCTGATTTTTTTTTTTTTTTAATGTTGCAAACTAATTTTAACTTTTTTTTTTTTTTTTTTTCCTAATTAAGTGAAGACCAAATGAAACACACATGCTGGTTGAATCCTTCCTTGGGGACTTGGTTTGGGATGGAGACTTTGAAACTTCAAGATGTTCCAGAGTCTCTAAAGCAGTGGTGGTGATTCTGCTGTTAACTTCTAGGCAGAGAGGCCGGGAGCAGGCAAAGCAGGGACAGCATTCCAGTGGGAGAGGTTCAAAAAGCAGAAGGCACTTGGAAGACGGTAGGGACAGAGCACGGAGGACCTCAGCACTGCAGGCTCTTTGGCGATAGGATTCTCATATAACTTGGACCCTCAGGAAAAATGCACTTCTTTTGTCGTTGTAGATGAACAGTGTGTCTTTATTTTTATTTGCTTCACTTTTATGTAGTGCCAAGGATTGAACCCAGTGCCTCACACATGCTAGACAAGCACTCTGCCGCTGAGCTACAGCCCCAGCCCCCCAAAATGCATTTTTAAATGATCATATTAGATTATTTTTATCCCCACACTAGAGACACAAGGACCAGACAATCCCACCTAATGGACAAAAGATGGTCCTAACAGATCTATTTAAAGAGAAGCCTGCTTTGCTACTTGCACCAGAGGAATCTTTTTTGGGGGTGGGGGTACCAAGGATTAACCCAGGGGTGCTTAACCACTGAGCCATAACCCCACCTCTTTTTAATTTTATTTTGAGACAGGGTTTCACTGATTTGCTTAGTGCCTCGTTAAATTGCTAAAGCTGGCTTTGAACTCATGAACCTCCTGCCTCAGCCTCGGAGGAGCCAGGATTACAGGTTTGTGTTACTACACCCCGCCAGCCAGACAGGAAAGAGGTCATGGGAGGGTGACTCAGCCTTGGCTGAAGCCCTCAGCTGTGGGCAAAATCTCTCACCCTCCGCCCTTTGCTTTATTTCTTTGACCAGCTAGCTGACCTTCTCAAACTGAAAAAATGGTACAGCCAGACATAGTGGCACACACCTGTAATCCCAGCAACTTGGGAGGCTGAGGCAGGAGGATTGCAAGTCCCAGGCCAGCCTCAGCAACTTAGTGAGACCCCGTCTCAAAATTTAAAATAATAATAATAATAAACAAGAAGGGCTGGGGACATGGTTCAATGGTAAAGCATCTCTGGGTTCAATCCCCAATAGCAAAATAAGAAAAAGAAATGGATACAAAACTCAGATGATCCGGGCTCAGATCTTCCCTGGACCGTCTCTGGCTATGTGACCTTAGGCAGATGGCAGCTTTGGAGTCCCGCTTTCTCCGTCTTTAAAACGTGACCATAATATGTTGCTACAACACGTCCCTTGCTATGACGTGATGAGAAGAGCACTTCACCTCTTCCACCTTCTTCCCCCACATCTACATCCCCATCCTAATCATGAGAAGACGTCAGGAAAGAAGGAGATGCTGTCACCAGCCAGAGGAGACTAAGGAGACAAGACGATGTGACACAACACAGTGTCCTGGATGAGAAGCTGGAGCCGGAGAAGCCCAGCCACTGGTGAGGTCCAAACGCAGCCGGAAGTCCTGAAAACCGTGGGACGAGGAGTCCTTCCACCATCTCACTCCCAAGCCTCTTCCTTTCCTGAACACTCAGCCTCAAGGTTCGGGGACAGGACAAGGCGGGTGCCCAACAGTGCAAGGAGCAGGAGCCCACACCAGCACAGTCTGATTGAGGGTCCCAGCCCAGGCAGGGTGAGAAGGATGAGCAGGACACGGCCAAGAATGGGCAGTTGGAGTCCAATCAGGGAAGGGAGGCCATTGCTGTCAAGGAGAGTTACCAATAAGGAAAGAGAGAAGTCTAGGATGACCCCTGTGGCATTGGGTGACACTTGGATGTATCAGGGTGAATTTATGTTTTTTCCATAGAGATAAAAATAAATATGAAGGCTGGGGATGTAGCTCAATGGTAGAGCCCTTGCCCAGCATGCACGAGGCCCTGGCTTCTGTCCCAGCACCACAAAAAACTAAGTAAATTAGAGTTCACACAGTGGCATACACCTGTGATCCCAGCTACTCAGGAGGCTGAGGCAGGAGGATGGCCAGTTCAAGGCCAGCCTCGGCAACTTAGCAAGACCTTGTCTCAAATGAAATTTAAAAGGGAAGGAGGGGGGCTGAGGACGGGGCTCAGGGAGAATATCCCTGGTTCAATCCTCATACTTGAAAAAAAAGTAAATTAAACAAATAAATAGGTCAATCAGTCAACCATTGATTAATAGGTAGAGAGCTTTAGTTTTGCATATAAAGTTATGTGAACAGATAGTGATGATAGTCGAACATGTGCATGTATTTAACACCACTGAACTGTACACTTAATCATGGTTAAGATGCTAAATGTTGTTATGTATATAATAAATATATGTAATATAAATATATATCACATGTACATATTTTATACACATAGCCTCAATTTTGGGGGGTGCTAGGGATGGAACCTAGCACACACTTTACCCCTGAGCTAACCACTTCCACACTCCCACAACTTTTGAAAGTAATAAATAAATACAGATATGAATAATTGTGTGCTTACACCTACACCCCCTCACTGTCACTGAGAGGGACAGGAAATAACCTCACCGGATGACCAACAAGCACACTTAGCATCCAGATCTTGAGTTCTAAATACCATTTCACCAAAAAGAACCAGGGTCCTTGGAGAACCAGCTGACTCCAGGGCTGGGACAGGGAAGGACAGATAAGCCTGGAACAGCCTGTGTAGAAAGCTCAGAGGATGATGGCTTGTAACCAAAGAGGCACAGCAAGTAGCTTGAATGGGCCCCCACTGGCTGCCCTGGGAACAGAGTGATCATTAAAATTAATAGTGACCGTAACAGATTGCAGCCCGGTGAGCCCACTGTCCATGCAGACGTGAATTACTTGCCCCAGATCACCAGGGGTGAGGAAGCACTGAAGGGTGCCCGCCCTCAGCCTCCTTTTGCACTTTTTCTTTCTTTCTTTTTTCCTAAACTCACACTGTGAGTGGGAAGAACATGACCCATGGAGCTAGAGGCCCAGAAAGTTCCTGGAGGACCATCCAGGACTTCTGGACTTCTGAGATCTGTCCAGCCGTACCCTGCTTCACATGGTGCCGGGGAAGAGGGACGATGCAGGGGTGCCAGTGAGGGCTGGGACGAGGGGCAGGGGGAGGAGGCGGCCCACCAGCCGCCGCTTCCCGAGCACCCCCTGGCCAGGCGCTGAGAGCGGGGCCCGGGGCCTCCTGCAGCCCCAGGTGCCCACATCTGGTTCACATCGAAGGGTAGAAACAAATGGGTTTCTGAGCTGGAAGAAGCCCAGCGGACTTGGCCGAGCCATGTGGCTCGGACCCCAGGGCACAGCGTCACCTCTTCCATGGGTCACCAGGCCTGGACAGCGCCCAAGGGCTTACAGAGGGGACGCCGTTGGAATGAGGCCATCTTCTCTGCTTAGAACCACATTATCTGGGCCCAGCTCCACCTAATGGACAAAACAGCCTCCTCGTGTGTCCAGGGAGGCTGGTTCCTCGACTTGCAGATGACTCAGGCTGAGGCTGTGCACACCGAGCGCAACCGCATCTGCCCGAGGAGCTTGTTTGTGCCTTGTGGGGAGCCTCCCTTGGCTGGGCAGGGACAACTGCTTGCTGTGCCATCTTCAGCAACCGTCGCACTGTCTCTGAACCAGTTTCCCCAGGGGTAAAAATGGGAACACTTCCCTCTTCACGGGGCCACAGTTGCCCTGATGAAGTCACTAAGCACAAGACACAGCCCAGCGCCAGAAGACTGTCCATCCTGACCCCCATTCCAGTTGGTCCTGTGGACGCCTGGCTTATCTCTTCTATTATTGAAAGGGAGGGAGGGGGACTGTTGTATCCCCAGCAATCAGCACCACCCCTGGCACATGAGGCAGGGTACAGAGCGAGTAGAGCTCACTTTTCCAATCTTGCCATTTGGTGCGGGGGAAGCTTCCTTAACCTCCCTGACCTTCTGTTTCTTCTTCTGTAAAGGTGGAATCTGTGTCCCTGGCTCCCAAGAGTTCATGGGATTGAGAGGTAAGTGTGTGCCAGGGGTGGCATGTTTGTGGTAAATACGATTTTCCTTCTCAGACTCAGATTGAAGGCTCAAAGAATCGCTCTTGGGTCAAAAGGAAGCACTTCGGGGAAAAATCTCTTAAAACCGTCTGGCTTTGGCCCTTTTTCTGCCCAGTGTTAGTTCCTCCCTTTTCCATAAATCAGTAGCAGCCAGAAAAGAGCGGGTTCATTCTGGAGAGAAGCCTAAGGCCTGGAGTCCTATCCAATGGTCCTTAGAGGCTTCAGCTTCTCACTCCCATCTTGTCCCCTGTTATCCCCAAACACAGAAGGGACATGGCCTCATGGCCAGGTGAAACCAGTTGGCCCTCCCCTGGGGCCCGCTAGGGTGTTCTTGGGGAACCTGCTCCCCCAAGTGGGCACCCTGGTCCAGGGTCAAAGCCCCAAGGCCAGGAGCCCCTGCAGAGCAAGACACTGCCTCCCTGGTCTCTCGGAGAAGATGGTGAGATCAGAAAAGGATGGGACTCGGTGACAAGCCACTCGACCTCAGGATGCCTCCGAGTCCTCGTCTGCAGAAAGAGCTGAGGACAGCAGTCCCTCACAGCGCGGTAACAAGGCTCCCCTGAGAGGCCTGGGTGGATGGAGCATGCGGGTGTCGCCGCCTTTAACCTAAGTGCCAGTGAACGCTCCCCGTCCTGTGGGTAGCTGCCGTTTGGAATCCCCCAGGCCCTAAACCCTCCCCGCTGAGCAGTTCAGAGGTCACCGGGCTTCAAGCTCACCCCTGACCCCCCGAGGGGTGCTGCGGGTAGAGACCACCTGCCTCGTGGTTTCTCTCCCTGCTTTGGTAAAGATGAGCAGCCTGATCCTCCACCAACACCAGCCCACCCCGTCAGCCAGCTGCACCTCCTGAAGCCCCACAGAATCCAGTGATTAGCTCTAAATTCCTCCCACCTGATCATCAGGGTCCGGATGCAAACATTTAACCCCTTCTCTGAAATGTGTTGCTCCCTTATTCTCTTGTTGCTTAGAGAGCTTACCTGATGAACTCTTAAAACTTCTCTAGGAATTAGGTCCTAGTTTTACATCCATCTTGTCAAGTTGGACACTCAGGCTCAGAGCAGTTAAGCAACTCGCTGGTGATCACACAGCTATTCGGCGTCAGAGCCTGGATTGAAACTCTAATCTGTCTGAATCCAGAGCCAGGCTATTAGCCACTGAGCTCTACTGCCTCCCTGTGGCCGTTTTCCCAGCTCACAAACACCTCCAGGCCCAGAACAAACTCAGCCTCCCCCTCATCGCTTTTGATAGCGAACCCCCACGCCCCGTTCATGTTTTCAAGATGCATGAAAGATTGACCCACCATGAAAAAAAAAAAAAACCTCATTGAATTTATTTCATTTTACCAATAGCTTCCATCTTCTGTCCCCAGACCATTACTGTAAGGAAAACGTTGTTTCTCACCTTCTTGTGTAAAACCAAAAGAATCCGCTCACTCACTTTAGGATTTACCAGTAAGCGACCAAATCAGCCTCCACATCACAGAAGCAGCCACAGGAAAGGCAAGGGGGAGACGCGGGAGTGGCCCACGGACAAGATCCTGGGCCCCGAGGTATTAGGGTCAATGGATGTGAACTTGCAAACAATAACATTTTTAATAAAAAGGAGGCTGTGTTTCCTTTCACTTGGTGCAGACAGCTCAGCCTCCAAACTGAGGCTGAAAGTGTTTGCTGAGAACAAGTCCAAGTCCCGAGGCAGGGCCCCCCTGGTGACCGATGTCTGCCGCTTCCTGGCTGCAGGGCACTGTGTTGATCATTTTATCTGGGGAAGCCAGGTAACCCCCACTACAACCTGGGAGGGGAGTGGGAGGGATAGTCCCATGTTCAGAAATGAGGAACTGAGATACAGAAAAGTGAAATAACTTACCTAAGATCTTAGCAAGTAGGTGGCTACGGTGGAGCCCCACATGGACAGACACTCCCAGCCCCTGCCCAGACGCCCCTGAGGGGAATTTCTCCTTTGAAGAGGAAAATTAAAAACCAAGGTCTAGCCAGCCCAGTGGTGCAGGTCTGTGATCTCAGCGGCTCAGGGAGGCTGAGGCAGGAAGATGGCGATTTGGAGGCCAGCCTCAGCAACTTAGTGAGGCCCTGAGCAATTTAGTGAGATCCTGTTTTAAAAAATAAAAGGGGTTGGAGGGGTAGCTCCGTGGTTAGGTGCCTCTGGGTTCAATCCCCAATACCATTAAAAAAGGAAAAAGCCTCTTGGCTTGTTGTGTGGGCTGGAGGAAGAGCAGCGGTAAGACCAAAGCCTCCTGCTATATTGTCCGCGTTTCCTCATCTACGAGACAGAAAGGGGGAAGCCCAGGGAGCAGTCCTCCCTCCCTCCCTCCCTCCTCCCTTCCTCCCTTCCGTGGTGTGGACTCGCCCCTGCTAGGCAAGCGCTCTAGCACTGAGCCCCGTCCCCAGCCCCACTCATGCTTTTAGAGGCAACCGGGTTTCGTGTTCTTCTTTCTCCCAGACCCATCTCAGGATGACTGCTTCTCCTTTCCACATCCTGGTCCATCTCTGGTCTCCCTCACCCTTGGCCTCAGTCGTATGCCCTAGAGGCATCATTGATCCCGGGGACCAGGACCAGGAGAGATGACCAGGGTGGCCCTGATGGGAGTCTGCAGGGAGGGCTGAGCCTGAGGTGCTGAGTAGGGTTGAGGGCAGGAGAGGAGGGGAGGGGGCTGCCCACACATCCCTGTAGCTTCCAGAGACTTCCCCAGGGCCCTAGGCTCACTCCGCAGCAGCTATCTGGCAAATAAACAACCGTGTGTCCACCCACCAGGAGTGGCCCCTTCTGATGGCCCAGACCCTCTTGACTCGGTTACAGCCAGTTGTGCCAGGCAGCGGCCCCTGGCTGTGACCGACACCTGGGGTAAGTCAACTGAAAGGGAGGAAAGGCTTATTTTGGCTCACAGTCTGGAGGTCTCAGTCACCGTGGGCTGGCTCCGCTGCTCCGGGACCTGTGGTGGCCCAGCGTCATGGTGGGGAGCAGGGACAGAGCAAGCTGCCCCCTGAGGGCAGAGAAGCAGAGGGCAGGGGCACACCCATGACCTAACTTCCTCCAGGGAGGCCACCTCTTAAAGCTTCCACCACCTCCCGATGACGCCACAGGCTGGCCACTAGGCCTTGAGCACATGGGCCTTTAGGGGACATTTAAGATCCACACCACAAGACCAGAACCTTCGTCCCTAGGAAGTTCACCCAAGGAATGACGGTCAGTCTCCACTGCCTATCGCCCTGACAGAGAAGCTTGCTGTGCAGGTCACTGTCACCTGCATGTAGGTTGGGAGGGTCACACTGACCCAGCTATGTCCTGACTGGTCAGGAGCCCAGGCTGTGGGTGGCAACTGTCTTCCCCGAGGAAGACGCCCCGGGCACATCCCTCACCTCCCAGCCAAAGCAGGTGGTGTGAGGGCACCACCTGAGCCCAGGCGGCCTGTGCTGTGTGCACACCTCACGATGGACTAGTAAAACCAAGGCGACATGAGGTCCTCCCCTCCAGAAGCAAAGCTGTAGACAGTCTCTTCCTAAAATCCTCCCTGCAGAGAACAGGGAGTGATCTGGAGAAAAGGTCTAACTTCCATAAAGTCTATCAACTGTGTTAGCTTTTTAAAATTTAATCTTGAAATCATTTTAAACTTCAAAGAATCATACAAAGAACATCTTGCCACACCAGCTCTTCAGCTCTTTCCCTCCTCTATATTTTTATTTTTAATTTTTGCAGTACTGGGCATTGACCCCCAGGGACTGAACTCTACCACTGAGGCACATCCCCAGCCCTTTTTATTTTTTTATTTTGAGACAGGGCCTTGCTAAGTGGCTTAGAGACTCACTAAATTGCTGAGGCTGTCCTCGAACTTGTGATCCTCCTGCCTCAGTCTCCTGAGTTGCTGGGATTACAGGCGTGCACCACCGTGCCTGGCATGCCCTTTATATTTTTAATCTTTGCTGAACTATGAGTGTGAGTTCTATGCCCCTTTATACCTGAATACTTTGTTATTTTTGTTAAAGGATAAGACTTTTCTGTGTAACCATAGTATAATTTTCACATTCAATTCCCATTGAATTCATATTTCATATTGCTATCATATTATTTATTTATGCATTATTTACAGTGCATACGTGAATATTGCCAATAGCTCAAGTAATCTCTTAATGTAATTTTTTGCCCAAAGATCCAATTCCAGGGCAGGCACTGTGATACATGCCTAGAGTCCCAGCCACTTTGAAAGCCAAGTTAGGAGGATTTCTTGAGCCTGGGAGTTTGAGACCAGCTTGGGCAACGTAGCAAGAGCCTACCTCAAAAAAAAAAAAAGATGCAATCTTGGATTATGAATTGAATTTGGTTGTTACAGTTTGCATTGCTTTTCCCCCAAAAAAGATACGTGGTCCTAGTAACCCCTGCTACTTACCATGTGACCTTATCTCAAAATAGGATCTTAACAGAGACAATCAAGTTAAAATGAGGCCATTTGAAGTGGGCACTAGTCCAATATGATTGGCGTCCTTATAGGAAGGGAAATGTGGACAGTGGGAAGTTATGTGAAGAGACACGGGGCAGAGATGGCCATGACAAGCCAAGGAGAGAGGCCTGGGAGGGACCTGTCCCTCATGGCCCTCAGACGTCTGGCACCTTGAGTCCAGACCCGTAAGACAGCATGTTCCTGCAGTTTCGTGTGCCCCGCTTGTTGCTGTCAGCCCTTCTTATTTGATTAACAAATAACCCATGGCCACAGCCCAGCCACCCAGGGAAAGAGCTCAGCCTGCTGCCCTGAGAGTGGACTCTAGGCCTCTCTGGCTTTCCAAGTGGCCCAGCTCCAGTTAAATGAGATCTGGTAGACTTTCTCCTTTTTTTTTTTTTTTTTTCTTTTCTTTTCTTTTCATTCTCTGGTGCCAGGGATGAACCCAGAGCACTCACACTAGGTGAGTGCTCCCCACTGAGCCAGCCCAAACCCCTGCTTTCTCTTTTTAAACGCCTGCCAGGGGGATGGGGTAGGCCCGTGCCCAGTGCTGGGCCCAGAGTGAACAAGATGTGGATCAAGGGAGGACAGATGGACATCTTCCCCTCAGGGAAGAAGTGGACACAGTGTGGGGACAGCAGCAGCAGGAGGAGGTCAGAGGGAGAGGAGGGAGGGGCTCCGTGGGGTGTCCAGGAGGCTTCCTCTGTGAGTTGAAGGAGTCCCAGGTCTTCTCAAGAGAATACCATTTTTAAGTTTGCAAAAGGAAAGGTTGGAATTAAACCTTTCAGCCTCTTTCCATGAGCAGCACGTCCCCCAGGCTGCCTCTGGCTCGAGCCCAGGGTCTCCCTGGCAGTTGGGCCTCAAGGAGGCTGGAAATAAAGAGCCTCTCTGAATAAGCGCTGTCAGAGGAGCAGGACTGCCTCCTCGAGGTCACTTCAGGACAATCAGGACCTCCGAGCTCTGGGGCGCTGCAAGTGGTTCCCTCTCTGGAGACACCCGACTCCTGACACCCGACTGCCTGGAGCCCATGATGCAGGGAGAGGTGTGTCTTCACCAGGGGCCTCAGGAGAGTGTCACCAGCCCAGAGGCATCCAAGGGTACTGACCCTGGAACCCCACGAGGCTCAGTCTGCTGCCCTGAGAGTCGATTCTAGAGCTGAATGGGCCAGACGGTCATGAATAGAAGACCCAAGACTAATCGTGGACACTGGTCAACCCTGAATCCCTTGGGACCTTTAAACCAGGGTTTTCAACCTCCACGCTGTTGACGTTTTGAACCAGATAGGTCTCTACTATGCACTACGAGATGTTTAGCAGCTGTCCCTGACCCACTAGTAGACAGTAATGTCCCCCTTCCTGGATGTGACAACCAAAAATGTCTCCACATTTTATCCAATGTTCCATTGGGAGGCAGGGTGTGAGTAAACTTTGCCTTGCTTTAGATAAAAGACTTTTATTTATTAACGATTACCTGAAATCTAACCAAAGGCCTAAATGACCCAGATAAAAATGCCAGTAGCTGAGGCCCCCCCGAAGCAAACCACGGAGGCAATTAATTACGTCTTGCTTAGCCTGCTCCTTCCTTGCAGTTTTGATTGCATTAGGCAGTTCGTTTCCCTTCCTCTCCACTGCTTGAATTGTTGCTGTGCAGGGCAAAAACAGCGGCTGGTCCACCTCAGAGCTGGCTGCATTTCAATAACGGCCCAGAGGATTCTCATGGGGCTTTCCAGGCTTAATGAGCTCCGATTTGTAAAGTTCCTTAGGAAGCGCAGGCCAGGATGCGATGGGAAGTCCAAGTTACCAGGATTCTCGCCACACTCTTAAAAAGAACATTCCCGCATTTCAAAAAAAGGCTGGTGGGGCCAGAAAGGAGCTGAAGGAGTGGGTCTGTGAATGGCAGAGGTTCTCGTGAACTGCATTTGAGACCGTAAAGAAAGAGAGGAATGCTTTCCAACTTTCTGGCCCTCCTCCTATTCTCTAGAGCAGGAAATTATTTAAAGTATTTCCTGAACAGCTGAAGTATGTCAGAAACCTGCTTGCATTTTCTACATTATCTCCAGGAAATGGACACTGAAGAATTTCTTTGCAACAAGAAACTATTTGAGCTCTGTCGCCCATTTTTACCTGAAAGGCACAGTCACCGGCAAACTGTGGGAACTGGAGAGCCATTCTCGGATCATTTTGATGGCAAACTCCGTGTTGTAAATGACACACCGTGGAAGAGAAGAGAATTCTTCTTGAATATACGTATATAAAAAATATACTGTTTTTTAATCTGTAAATGCACACTAGCATATATTTAGAGAGAGGAAGAGACAGAGACAGAGAAACAGAAAATGAAGAACTCTCTTTGCTAGGTCATTTAGCAATGTCAGTAAGAGCTTGCGAGTTATCTAGTTACTCTCACTTAATCTTTGGGTGGGGTAAAAATGAGGTCAACCTCTTCTGTGTTAGGCAGAATTCTAGAACATGCTACAAAAGTAAACTGCTTGGCCACCTCCCACCTCTAGAGATCTGTTTTCTCCACAGCCTGCCCATAAATCTCCCGGTGTGGGAATTGGGAAGCATCGTGCCCCAGCGAGCCAAGTTTGAACCTCCCAAGCCAATCTGGGTTGGGGTGTTGGTGAGGTCACAGGACTGAGAACCACCTGGGAGCCAGCTGTGACTTGGGCTGGCAAATTCCTCAGGTCTTCTATGAGAAGAGCAAGTAAGATCACCACTGCAGAAATACCAAAAAAAGACAATCGTTACCTCTGGAGGAAAAGAACAAGGCCCACAGAGGGGCCAGTTCCTGAAGAGAATGACACATCTGACTGTGCTGGTGAAGGCCAGGTCTGCTCTGAGCTGCCTAACCACAGTTATGAACCATTTCTTCTGCAGCAGCAGAGCGTGGATCAGCACTTGGGAAGTGTGTGACTTCCCTCTTTGAGACCTGGCTGTCAGGAGTCAGATGAGCACAGTTGTTATTGCCCACTCGCTAGGGCCCGAGGGAAACCAAACTGGAAGCCAAGAACTCGAGGCCAGTGGAGAAGTGCAAATCCCTGTTGTATGCTCTTCCTGGGGACAAAGGCACCCCAGGGTTTTTCGTGTTTCCTCATGATTTTGGATGAATGTCTGTGTTGGTCAGCTTTCCACCACCGTAAGAACATACCTGAGATAATTATAAAGAGAAAAGCTTGGTGTGGGATGTGGCTCAGGGGTAGAGCAATTACTCAGCATGTGTGAGGTTCTGGGTTCTATCCCCAGCACTGGGGGGTGGGGGGGCAGCTTTATTTTGGATCACAGTTTTAGAGTTTCCAGTCCATAATCAGGGACTTTTAGGCCTCTTTTAGGCAATGGCAGGGAACATGTGACAGAGAAAACTGCTCAGCTCATGGGCAGAAAGCAAAAGGTGAAGGAGCCAAAGTTCAACAATTCCCTTTGAGGACATGCTCCCAATGACTTGTTAGGCCCACTTCCTAAGGGTTCCACTATCTCCCAGTGGTACTACCCTGGGGACCAAGAATAGTTCTTTAACTTCAACATGTGGACCTCCAGGGGACATTCAAGGTCCAAACTACAAGAATGTCGACAAAACGCCATCTTTCTTGCATGCGTGCGTGTGTGTGTGTGTGTGTGTGTGTGTATTGTAGGGATTGAACTCAGGCTTCACACATGCTAGGAAAGCACTCTAGCACTGAGCTATACCTCATCCCCACAAATCCCATCACACACACACACACACACACACACACACACACACACGTAATCTCAGGGGCTTGGAAGGCAGAGGCAGGAGGATCATGAGTTCAAAGCCAGCCTCAGTAAAAGCAAGGCACTAAGCAACTCAGTGAGACCCTGTCTCTAAATAAATTACCAAATAGGGCTGGGGATGTGGCTCAGTGGCTGAGTGCCTCTGAATTCAATCCCTGGTACTCCCACTAAAACCCAAAAGCTACATTGGGCTGGGGATGTGACTTAGTGTGAGGCCCTGGGTACTAAAGAAAAAAAAAAAGTTACAAGGAAGAAAAAGGAGGGGGAGGGGAGGCACAGGGGAGAGGTGGAAAAGGGAGGAGGGAAGGGAGGGGAAAACTTCAAGTTTACTAAATTAATGTCTGCTCCAAGTGATCGAGACATAACTTGAGAGGATGGACAGGAAAGGGGGGGTGAATGTCATTGATCCCCTTAAACTTTGGTGTAAGGCAAAGGGTTAAAAAAAGTTCTCTATTTCTACACGTTTTTCTACATTTTTGGAGCTGCCTTCTGTATACACCTTGACTCTTTATTAATTTTAAATTAAGTCAAAGTCTTTGTACTCATCCACTCCTTCCTCATAATCCCCCTTTTTATGGACAAGCTTCCAATATTTCTGCCTAATCTGTTCAAGTTCCAAACATTAAAACTTCTTCAGACTAGAAAATATGGCTTTGTTGTTGCCACCTCAAAAGTGCAACTCATCCACAAAGCTTCGTAACACTAGAAGAGGCTTCTGATTTATTCTGACAGATCTCAATCATCATCAGTTGGACTTGGGCTGTGCAGGTGACTGTTCTCATGGCCAATGAGGAGTCAGGTGAGGAAGTGCTCCAATTACTCTGTCCAATAGAATTTCAAGAAAGGGAAACAGTGGATTCAGAAAGAACAAGGAGCTGTCACTGGGATATCTGGATCTTTTTTGGTGGGGTGGGTACCAGGGATTGAACTCAGAGGCCCTTAAGAACTAAGCCATATCCCCAGCCCTATTTTGTTTATTTAGAGACAGGGTCTCACTGAGTTGCTTAGCACCTTACTGTTGCTGAGGCTGGCTTTGAACTCACCATCCTCCTGCACCACTGGGATTACAGGCAAGTACCACCATTTGACTGTCACTGGGATATCTGTAAAAGATTAAAACTGATTCTTGGATTTGGGGGGCCTTCTTTGGGCTGGTTCTGTTGTTCAGAAAACCATGTCAAGCTTAATGCCTAAAGGCTGAAAAACATTCAACGTTTGGGTAGAATCCTAGCATTGAGTATACTCAACAGGCCATCATGATGATAGTGTGAGTTTTTTGTTTGTTTGTTTTGCATTGTTGGAAATCAAACACAGGGCCTCAAGCATGTTAGGGCAAGTGTTTTATATCTGAGCAAAACACTAGCCCCTTGTATTGATTTTAACATGTGATTGACAAACTAGTAATAAATTAGTAATAAACTCAGCCTAGTGGATAAATACATGAAAATAGGGGTCTATGGAAGAACTAAATATTTTCTGATAAAGGACTGGGAATATCTGTAGCACTTATCTGGGATATTTATATCATGTAGTCATTCGTATCTGCTCTGTTTACACCAGGAGTTGTGTCCTTTAACAGCCTAAATGTGACCCATGGACCTACGGAAGAAACAGAATTTTGGGCTGGGGATGTGGCTCAAGCGGTAGCGTGCTTGCCTGGCATGCGTGCGGCCCAGGTTCGATCCTCAGCACCACATACAAATAAAGATGTTGTGTCCACCGAAAACTAAAAAACAAATATTAAAATTCTCTCTCTCTTTAATAAAAAAAAAAAAAAACAGAATTTGAACTCGGGCAGACATAGCTCCTTCATTTCTTGTTTTTGCTGTGCGAGCGATGGTTGGCAGGCAAACACTCTACCACTAAGATACAGCCTCCTGCCTTCTAAATACTAGTCCATTCCAAGGCACCACACCACCTCCCAGGACTCGGATGGGGAAAGACATTTATGACCGTGTGAAGCCTGGGAGGAATGCATGAACGGATCGGTTTAAGAGGGTTTGGTGTGCACAACTCCTACACAGTGTTATGAAACTCTCCCAAATATTTAGGAGGAACTGGGTGTGGAGAGACACCAGAATTATGCTTTCAAACTATGCCAACAACATGCCATTTAACATACAAATGCTCAAAATTAAATTATACTTCTGCCTTCATCAGACCCTACTTGATAGCTTGGGTGTTTTTTGTCATCTTTATGAGCTGAGGTTATGAAACTAAAATCAGTGATGTTGCTAAAACACTTCACTCACACTGCCCTTTGGTGGGAGGGGGTTGCTGCATGATTTGGCCAGGTTTTGTCCATCACAATTAGGTCAACAGCCCAATTTCAAAAGAAAGCACCATTAATGACATGTTTCAAGGGCTTTCCAAATTCAGTCAGCAGGGTTTTGGCCAACTCCTCCCAGGGCGGAGGGAGGTAAATAGCCAGCTACACTTCCCTTAATGGCCTTCTGAACGTGGTCCTCCATCTCACAAGGTTTCCAACTGCCCATACAAACAAAATTGGAGGTTTTGCTCCTACTGCTAATAGCAGGATGGAAAGGAACACATCCCTTGGTGAACAATATTTTGATTTGAGTTAACTTGATTCTATTTAAAGAGAGAGAGAGAGAGAGAGAGCGCTGAAGCAAATAGCCTTTTGACAATGAAGATTTACAATTACAAGAAAGTATCCCAAGTTTTCAACTCATTCAAGTAATGATGCAGTTACAGAAATGTTGAGGGTAAAGGGGGGAAAATCAACATTAGGAAAGTTTATTTCACTTTGTCCAAAAACTAGTCATGGAGCTTGATACTAAAACAAAGACGCAAAAGTTCTTTAACAACTTAAAGAACCAATACTTTCTAAAACGCTTAACTCTGATATTCCATTTTTTCTTTCTCTTTTCTTTTCTTTCTTTTATTTATTTATTTTTTATTTTAAATTAATTAATTAATTAATTAATTTTTTTTTTTTTTGCAGTGTGAATGATTAAAGCCAGGGCCTTGGGCAAGCTAAGAAAGCATTGAACCACTGAGCTACACCCGCAGCCCAATAGCTAATCTTTTTGTAATAGTTACCCTTCAAAGATTATTGCAACACCCAAAGTAAGTGTTAGCAATTTTAACAGTGATAGGCGCTTCATACAATTAGAAGTGTTACTTCTCAAACTTACCTACTATAGTGCAGAAATGAAAGTTATAGGCAAAGATCTATCATTTATTCAAGTACTCAATGAGATTTGAAACTGCTAGGGAAAAAAAAAAGATTTGGTGCATCAATAAATTAGCCATGAAAAACGGAAAAGTCGGTGGCTATCTAGTACATTGTCACTCTATAAAATGAAGTTGTGCAGATGCCACAGATGCCACTGCCATGCCCTGTGGTCTCTTATCTGGGCACAGCCTGTGCTATCTCGGTTGTGAATTCCAACGCTACCTCCCTCTGTGGTCGCCACCACTGAACTGGAAGTCTCCTGTTAACCAACCTCTGCCTCCAGGGCTACCGCCATTGCTGCTGCCTCTGATTCCACCGCTGCCAGCCTGAGGTTGCCAGGAGGTCTTCTTTCTGGGCGCTGCTGCCACAGAAGAAACCCCTGCCCCAGATGCAACTGAAGCCTCACTGCTGCTGACCCGCCTCCTGCGCCAACAACCACCGCCACTACCGCTGCTATGAAGGCCTATAGGGCTGCTTCAGGGGAGACTCCAGGTTTGGTTGTATGTGGCTGCATCCATTTTGGGACATCAGCCAGGGCCTGGGGCCTGGGTGCCAGCAGGTTTACTACCACGGAGCCTCTGTCTGGGGACTCCAGCTGGGACCTGCAGGTGCAGTGTGGGGGTGCCTGCAGGTTTGGAGGAGCCTGGGGTCTTTCTGCTGAGAGTGCTGGTGACCCTTGTCTTGCTGCTGCATCTCAGGGTTACTCCTTTGCATGAGTGGGTCCCTGGTGGTCTCTCTGCAAGTAGGAGCAGCATTGAGACCTTGGGACTGCAGCGTGGCTGACCCTGAGGTAACTGAGGCCCAGATCAGTGGGATAGAGATTGGGTTTGCGAGGGCTGATCTGGGTTTGGTGATCCTGAGAGATGTCAGAGTCAGGGCTAAGAATCTGTTGAAAACTGATAGAGACAATTCGACTTTGCAGCAAGATTTTTTTTTTTTAATTTATTTTTAGGTATAGGTGGACACAATATCTTTATTTTATTTTTATGTGGTGCTGAAGATCAAAACCAGGGCCTTACACATGCTAGGCAAGCGCTCTACCTCTGAGCCACAACCCCAGCCCGGCAAGATTTATTCTATTTTTTGATTCACTAATCTCTCTACCATATTTGGAACAGGATGTTTTTCAAGCATCAGTGGGTAGAGGACAATGATATTTGAATGGTGTTTTGCATTTTTGTTGTATTCTTATGTCTTTAATTTTTTCTCTTTCTTCATATCCTTCCTCTCTTCTATTTTCTTTCCAACTCTTCTCCAACCAACAGCCAATCTCTGTCAGCTCCTCTTCCACTCTTCCTGTGAATTTTTACATCTAGCTTTTCTCTTCCTCCCTCGCAAATATTGCGTACTATACTACCTCTGTTCTCTCATCCACCATTTGAAATTGTAAATCGTTTTAACAAATTGTTTGTACTATAGATAGTTATTGAACTCATCATTTTGGTTCAATGTGAGAAAGCAGTAGACACCATAGTGGGAGCTATTAGGTTGGAGGCTATATATTGTATACACTGGGTGCTGTTGATATTGGTCTTACCAGTAAAGTAGAAGTGCTGGAAACTTTCAGGGACACTATAGGTCTACAGGGTAGAATTTATCCTGCCTTAGATCCATACTTTTAGATGGGAAAACACACTAACAACATGAAAAAACAAGGGAATAAAGTGCCCCAAACAAACCAAGACGCTTCACCAACAGAAACCACTGATAACACAGTAGAAAATGTCCAAGAGGGGCTTGGGATGTGGCTCAAGTGGTAACGTGCTCGCCTGGCATGTGTGAGGCACTGGGTTCGATCCTCAGCACCACATAAAAATAAAATAAAGATATTGTGTTCACCTAAAAAACTAAACATTAAAAAAAATGTCCAACAAGGAGTTCAGATTGTATATAGCTAAATTGATATGAAAAATAAAGGATAGTATAAGGAGTGAAATCAAAGAAAAAATACAGGAAATGAAAGACCATTTCAGTAGAGTTAGAGATTGTGAAAAAAAAAAATCCTTGAAATGAAGGAATCAGTGAACCAAATTATAAATTCAATAGAAAGCATCACCAACAGACTAGACCAATTGGAAGACAGAACCTCAGACAATGAAGACAAAATATATAATCTTGAAAGTAGAGTTGAACATGCAGAGAAGATGGTAACAAACCATGAACAGAACATCCAAGAATTATGGAATAACATGAAAAGATCAAATTTAAGAGTTATCGGAAGAGATAAAGGAGCAGAGATACAAACCAAAGGAATGCACAATCTTTTCAATGATATCATAGCAGAAAAATTCCCAAACCTAAAGAATGGAATGGAAAATCAAATACAAGAGGCTTACAGGACCCCAAATGTACAAAATTATGGCAGACCCACACCAAGACACATTATAATTGAAAGAACAATCAAGGCTTGCCATCGGAGAAAATGCCCCTTTATTGAGGAACAGCTCTGCATATTTATAGAGCCGGGGGTGGTTTAACAGTTATGATAGTTTAATTGTTGAAGGGTTTGACAGTTGGCATGGGGTGCTTTCTGATTGGTGGGTAAGGATCATGTGAGCCAGCAGGGCTAGTCTGATTGGTGGGTAAGGATCATGTGAGCCAGCAGGGCTAGTCTGATTGGTGGGTAAGGATCATGTGAGCCAGCAGGACGATTGGACGGCTCTTCTTGGGGGATGGGGAAGTCTGTCTTTGGAGCCAGGGCAACTCCCAACAATAATGAGAATGACTAACACAGAGAATAAAGATAAAATCTTAAAGGCTGTGAGAGAAAAAAAATCAAATTATGTATAAGGGGTAACCAGTTTGGATCTAAACTGATTTCTCAACAAAGCTAGGATGTTCTGAAATAATATATTTCAAGCTCTGAAAGAAAACAGATGCCAACCAAGAATTTTATATCCAGCAAAATTAAGTTTCATATTTGAAGATGAAATTAAAACATTCTTTGAGAAACAAAAATTAAAAGAATTCACAACTAGAAAACCTACACTACAGAGCATTCTCAACAAAATATTCCATGACGATGAAATGAAAACCAGCAAAGAGAGGATCTACACTAAAGGGACATTCAACCAAATGATAAAACTAAGACAAATTAAAAAAACAGAAATAAATCAAAATGACAGGGAATACAAGTCGTATCTCAATAATAACCTTGAATGTTAATGGCCTAAACTCATCAATCAAAAGACAGATTGGAAGATTGGATTAAAAAGCAAGACCCAACAATATGCTGTCTTGAAGAGACTCACCTCATGAGCAAAGACATCCACAGGCTGAAGGTGAAAGGATGGGGAAAAACTTATCACTCATATGGACTGCATAAACAAGCAGGGGTTTCCATCCTCATCTCAGATAAAGTAGACTTCAAACCAAATTTAACCAGAAGAGACAAAGAAGAACATTTCAGACTTCTAAAGTAGATATAAGCAGGACATAACAATTATAAATATTTATGCCCCAAACAATCGAGCATCTATGTACATCAAAAAAATCCTTCTCAATTTCAAGAGTCAGGGCTGGGGATGTGGCTCAAGCAGTAGCGCGCTCGCCTGGCATGCATGCGGCCCGGGTTCGATCCTCAGCACCACATACAAACAAAGATGTCGTCCGCCGAAAACTAAAATAAATAAATAAATAAAATTCTCTCTCTCTCTCTCTCTCTCTCTCTCTCTCTTTGAAAAAAAATTTTTTTTCAAGAGTCAAATAGGCCACAATATAATAATACTAGGTGACTTTAACACACCTCTCTCACTATGGACAGATCTTCCAAACAAAAACTAAATAAGGAAACTATAGAACTAAATAATACAATCAATAATTTAGACTTAACAGACATATATAGAATATTTCATCCATCCACAAGCACATATACTTTCTTCTCAGCAGCACATGGATCCTTCTCTAAAATAGACCATATCTTATGCCACAAAGCAACTCTATACAAAAAAACAGAGATAATACCTTGCATTCTATCAGACCTCAATAAAATAAAATTAGGAATCAATGATAAAATAAAAAAGAAGCTACCGTAACAAATAGAGACTAAAAAAATACACGACTGAATGATGAATGGATAGTAGAAAAATTAAGGATGAAATAAAAAAAATTGTTAGAGGTGAATGAGAACACTGATACAACATGTCAAAATCTGTGGGACACTATGAAGGCAGTACCAAGAGGAAAGATTACTGTGTTGAGTGCATTCATTAAAAAAATTAAAAGTCAACAAATAAATGACCTAACACTACATCTCAAAGTCCTAGTAAAAGAAGAACAAATCAACACCAAAAGCAGTAGAAGACAGGAAATAATTAAAATCAGAGCTGAAATCAAAGAAATCGAAACAAAAGAAAAAATGACAAAACAGAAAGTTGGTTTTTGAAAAAATATATAAAATAGGTAAACCCATGGCATGCTAACGAAGAGAAAAAACTCAAATTACTAAAATACAAGATGAAGAAGGAAATATCACAATGGAAAAAACTGAAATAAAGAAGATAATTAGAAACTATTTTGAAAATTTATTCTATAATAAAATAGAAAATAACGAAGACATTGATAAATTTCTAGAGACATCTGACCTACCCAAACTGAATGAGGAGGTCATACATGATTTAAACAGATCAATTTTAAGTAATGAAATAGAAGACACCATAAAAAGCCTACTAACCAAGAAAAGGCCAGGACCAGATAGATTCTCAGTCAAGTTCTACAAGACTTTCAAAGAAGAATTAACACAAATACTCTTCAAAGTATTCCATGAAATAGAAAAGAAGGGAAACCTTCCAAACTCATTTTCTATGAGGATAATATTACCCTGATACCAAAACCAGACAAAGACACATCAAGGAAAGAAAACCAATATCCCTGATGAACATAGATGTAAAAATTCTCAATAAAATTCTGGCAAATCACATAAAAAAATTATTAAAAAGGTAGTGCACCATGATCAAGTGGGTTCATACCAGGGATGCAGGGTTGGTTCAACATACAGAAATCAACAAATGTTAATTCATCATATTAATAGAATTAAAAACAAGAATCTTATGATCATCTCAATAGATGTAGAAAAGGGGCTGGGGTTGTGGCTTAGCAGTAGAGTGCTCACCTAGCACCGGCGAGGCCCTGGGTTCAATCCACAGCATCACATAAAAATAAATGAATAGATGTAGAAAAAGCATTTGGCAAAATATAGCACCCTTCATGTTCAAAACACTAGAAAAACTAAGGATAGTAGGAACATACCTCAACATTGTAAAAGCTATATATGCTAAATCCAAGGCCAGCATAATTCTAAATGGAGAAAAATTGAAAACATTCCCACTAAAAACTGGAGCAAGACAAGGAAGTCTTCTTTCACTACTTCTATTCAACATCATCCTTGAAAATCTAGCCAGATCAATTAGACAAAAGAAAGAAATTAAAGGGAAACAGATAGATAAAGAAGAACTCATACTATCACTATTTGCTAAGGACATGATTCTGTATCTAGAAGATCCAAAAAATTCCACCAGAAGATATCTAGAATAATTGCATTCAGCAAAGTAGCAGGATATAAAATCAACACCTATAAATCAAATGCATTCCTATACATCAGCAATGAATCCACTGAAAGAGAAATTAGGAAAACTACTCCATTCACAATAGCCTCAAAAAAAAAAAAAAAAAAACCCTTAGGAATCAATCTAACAAAATAGATAAAAGACCTCTACAATGAAAACCACAGAAAAAAACCCTCAGAAGATAGAAAGATATCCCATGCTCCTGGATAGGCAGAATTAATATTGTCAATGGGCATACTACCAAAAGCATTATACAGATTTAATGCAATTTCTATTAAAATCCCAATAACATTTTTCATAGAAATAGAAAAAGCAGTTGTGAAGTTTATTTGGAAAAATCAGACCCAGAATAGATAAAGCAATCCTTAGCAAGAAAAATGAAGCAGGAGGCACAACAATACCAGACCTTAAAGTATACTACAGAGCTATAGTAACAAAAATAGCATGGTATTGGCACCAAAATAGACTTGTAGACTAATGGTACAGAATAGACACACAGAGACAAACCCACATAAATACGGTTATCTCATACTAGATAAGGGTGCCAAAGACATTCACAAATGGTGCTGGCAAAACTGGAAATCCATATGTAGCAAAAAAGAAATTAAACATCTATCTCTCACCCTGCACAAAAAATCAACTCAAAGTGGATCAAAGACACTAGAACAGAGACCCTGCACCTAATAGAAGAAAAAAATAGGCCCAAATCTTCACCACGTTGGCCTAGGATCTGACTTCCTTAACAAGATTCCTAAAGCACAAGAAGTAAAATCAAGAATCAATAAATGGGATGGATTCAAATTAAAAAGCTTCTACCCAGCAAAGGAAACAATCAATAACATGAGGAGAGAGCCTATAGATTGGGAGAAAATCTTTACCACATGCACCTGTGATAAAGCATAAAGAACTCAAAAAACTTAACACCAAAAAAACAAATAACCCAATCAATAAATGGGCTAAGGAACTGAACAGACACTTCTCAAAAGAAGAAATACAATTGATCAACAATTAGAGAAATGCAAATCAAAACTACTCACTTTAGTCAGAATGGCAATCAAGAATACAGGCAATGTTGGGAAGGATGTAGGGAAAATGGTACAAATAGATTGCTGGTGGGACTGCAAATTGGTGCAACCACTATGGGAAACAGTATGGAGATTTCTCAGAAAACTTGGAATGGAACCACCATTTGACCCAGCTACCCCACTCCTTGGTTTATACCCAAAGGACTTAAAATCAATGTTTATAGAAGCTCAATTCACAATAGCTAGACTATGGAACCAACCAAGGTGTCCCTCAATAGATGAATTGATAAAGAAAATGTGGTATATATGCTCAATGGAATATTACTCATAGTGAAATTATGGCATTTGCCAGTAAATGGTTGGAGTTGGAGAATATCATGCTAAGTGAAACAAGCCAATCCCACAAAACCAAAGGCCAAATGTCTTCTGTAATGTGGATGCTAATTCACAATAAAGCAGGGGGCACTAGGGAAGGATAGCGTTACCTTAGATTAGGTAGAGGGAAGTGATGGGAGGAGAGGGAAGAGGATGTGGGCATAGGAAAGAGAGTAGAATGAAACAGACATTATTATTGTATGTATCTATGTGACTACATGACCAATATAATTCTGTAACATGTACACTTGGAAAAATGAGAAATTCTATCCCATTTGTATATATCAAAGTGCATAAATGCATTCTGCTGTCATCTACAACTAATTAAAACAAATTATTTTAAATTCCTAAAAAAAAAATTGTTATGTAGTCATTCTCAAAGATACAAAACTTGGCCCACAGATGAGTTAAATGAAAACATCCCTGCTTCTATGGATTTCAAACAACTCCAAGGAAACTAAATGTTAAGAATTTTATCTAAAATATGGAATGTATTTTTGGAAATTAGCTATCTCCTGTCCATGACCTCACCATTAAGTCATGCGTTTAACAAATCCAGACCTTACACTTATCAGTGTGTCTACTGGACTAGTCCTTCTGAAGTTATTAAGCTCCTCTGTCTTAAAGCAGAAACCTGGAGTGTCCTAGTTTACATTACCTTTTCTCAAGTTGAAGATCCAGCTTCTAGGAAAGGACTCAGGTTGGGGAAAGGAAGGAGGGAAGTGAGTAGTAGGTAGGAAGGTAGAGCCAAGGTTTCTCCTCCCTTTGGGAATCTTCGTACAGAAAAACCTGAAAATGACCCAGGGCTCCAAACATGTAACATGGATGTTTAGTGTTCCATGTTGGGAACTTGGCTGTGGAAAGTATTTTAAATACGCATTAGCCAGTGTCCTTTAGCTTTGTACCCTAACAAGATAAGTCTTAAACATTCTGTTCCATTGAAAGACTTTTAAAAACCCTGTTATCTGAAAAAGGCAAAATGATATTTATGTGTGTATCAGTGAACTAGGGGGGGAATATTCTCGCGTAGTCAAGAGAAGGTATATGGAAATCTGTTGCAGTGTACTACTAGCGACAAAAATACTATATTCAGTTCTTTACTGACTACAGTAGCCCTACAGGTCATAAATCACTTTTTTGTTACACTCACATCCCCACCTCTACCACCATGGGTTCCATGGGAAAAGCAGTTGTCAGTGCTTCACATTTCAGCAGTGGAGACTTGGCTTATCTTGGCCACCAATCTAATGAGCAGAAAACTGATCACAGTACTTAAAAACTGGGAGGCCAAGGAAGGAAGATCACAAGTTCTAGACTAGCCTTAGGAACCATTAGGACCAAAAGGGGAAGAATCCTAGACCAAAGCCAGGAGGCTCAAAATCTGGCAGGAACAATCGGGTATATCTTTGATGACATCACAAACCTGACATCAAGTGATGCCTGCAACCAGGAATCACCTCTGGTTAGTTACATCGGTTAGCTTAGGTTACTCTTCATTTACAATTAAGAGTCTAAACTTATAAAGCACACACAGGCATGGTGAAGTAAAGAAAAGGGTGGAATTTAATCTTTATTTACAGGACACTGTAAGATATGAAATTCCACATAGAAATAAGAAACCCATTTAGAGGACAAGTTTCATACAGTATGTACAGTTTGGAACTGTTCAAGTATAGTTTTGTTGTAAAAAGTGCTACAATAACAAACCACATTTAAAAAGAGCTCTTAGTAGAGAAATAGTAAGACAAACTTATACCGAACATAGTACACAACAAACTTTATGCCTCAGCTGTACAGCCTAGAAGTTAAAGGTCCCTGGAGTCCCATCCTGAACTTGAAAGGTATAGCCTTCAGAGGTAGTTTCTGGCACAACATTTTGATCTTCTTCTTCCTGAAAATGTTAAAAAAACAACAATACTATAAACAACAAACATGGCACACTTCTAAGCAATAGCTTGTCTAAAAGTCTGCACTTATTCTTTTGTTCGTTTTTGTGGTGCTGGGGATTGAACCCAGGGGTGCTCTGCCACTGAGCTACATCCCCAGCCCTTTTCATTTGTATTTTGAGGCAGGGTTTCACTAAGTTGCCCAGGCTTGCCTTGAACTTGTAATCCTTCTGCCTCAGCCTCCTAAGGATCCTCCTAAGGATCAGTACTTACCTCTACTGAAAAATACTTCTCAATCAAGTTTAAGGAGGCCTTGTACACAGACTCATTTTCATGGTTCTGTAGAGCTTCAATTTTGTCCAAGCCTCCACATTCTTCAATCATTATACTCAATTTCTCAGTTTCACCTAGTTTCTCAGCAGCCTAAAAAAAATTCAAAGTTTACTGGCCTATACTCTTGAATGTTGTTTCAATGCCAAAAACAATATCCATATTTTCATACTAATATGTAGCAGACAGAAATAACCCCTTAACAGTTGCTTCAACAACACTGTGATAGTTTTATGTCCATTTTACACTTTCTGGAAATTTTCAAGGTGATCAGATCTCTTAGCCTACTACTGATTGTAGCTGTCAGCCACAGAGATCTTAGAGATCTTAGATTGCAACTTTTTCCGTACATCAAAATCACATGGGCAATTACTAAAGCAATACCACATTCGAGTTCAATCAGTCTGCACTAGAAACAGAAATATTCCTCTGTAAAAACACCCTAGATAATCTCAAAGTGTAGTGAAGGTAAAGAATCACTGTCTATGGACAAACATGGCTTATCATGGATGTGCTAAAAACAGATTTCTCTGATAGGAATATTTGTGGTATGGAGTTTAGGGTGGTTACTAGGGATTGAACTCAGGGGTGCTCTACTAGTGAGCTATAATCCTGGCCCCTTTTTAAAATTTGAGTGTCTCATCAAGTTGTCCAAGCTGGCCTCAAACTTGCGATCCTCCTGCCTCAGCCTCCCAAGTAGCTGGGATTATGGGTAGGGCATATCACATCAGGCAAAGTTAAATTTCTTTCAAAAGTCCTCAATTTTAGGAGATAAATAAATATACACATGACATAACTGATTTGCTTCAAAATAATTTTGGAATTTTAGATGAGTGATTAGGAACATTGGCCACATACTGATGAATTGTTTACATGCAGAGACTGGAACACTAGCATTCCTTGTTCCAGACTTCACTCTATATGTAAAAATATCCAGAATCAGAAGTATAGAAGTTAATGAGTAGCACTTAACTACCATCAATTACTATGACAAAGTGCCAGCTGCTGGAATGCTTGGTTGAATTAGAGATGGAATCAAAAGAAAAATATTAGATAAATAAATCATTCAAATTTGATTTCACCAAAATGTGGTATGGATAATCTCCCCCGAAGAACCTGACTTTAAGACAAATACATCATCCTTTTCCCATCTCCTTGTTCTATGGTGGTGCACATGTATAGTATAGTCCTAGCTACTCAAAGGATAAAGCAGGAGAATGGCTTAAGCCTAGGAATTAAAGAGTAGCATTGGCTAGACACCCCATCTCTTCAAAAAAGAGAATGTGGCTCACATCAACAGGCTTTCTGTGGCCTACTGAGTATACTTAGCTGCCCCCACCAAGTCTAAAAGTAAAATGATCATGACAAAACAAACTCAAACAAATACCACCTTGTTAGAACTTACCTGAAAGATATTTGAAATGGCATCCAGAATAACCAGAATAATTTTGCTATCTTTCGCAGTTAAGAGGTTCATCAATGGTTCTATTATGCCACAATGAACAAGATATACGATCTGTTCAACTGTCCCACCGCTTGTATAATTGGTCACAGCCCATACAGCTTCCTTCTGTGTCTTAAAATCTGCCTGATAAACATAAAAAAACAGTTTTGCTTCAGAAAAGTCAAAAGAAATAAGATATCACAAAAACAATGCCTAAAACTACCCAACTGGTTCTATCCAACCTTGAGTGAAAAGGGTTAATGGCTATTGCTGTGGGGCTGGGGTTGTAGCTCAGTGGTAGAGCACTTGCCTAGCATGTGTGAGGCACTGGGTTCAATCCTTACCACTACATAAAAATATATAAGTAAAATTAAAGGTATTACATCCATCCACAACTAAAAAATAAATTAAAAAAAAGAGAGAGAGAGAATCTTGCTGGGCCTCGTGGTACAGGACTGGGATTCCAGTAACCTGAGAGACTGAGGCAGGAGGATCACAAGTTAAAGGCCAGCCTCAGCAACTTAATAGAGCCTATCTCCCCAGGAAAAAAAAATAAAAATAAAAAAAAAAATAAAGGAGCTGGGGCAAAGCATCTCTGGGTTCAAATCCTAGTACTGGAAAGAAAAAAAAAAAAATCTTACCAAGCAAGCCTGCCTATAAATACCAACAGTTATCTGATTAAATCCTAAGATTTTGGAGCTTAGGTTGTGGCTCAATGGTAGAGCACTTGCCTAGCATGTGTGAGGCACCGGATGGATTCTCAGCACCACATATAAATAAATGAACAAAATAAAGATCCATCAATATCCAAAAGTATATTAAATAAATAAATAAATAAATCCTAAGATTTTGCTACCTTAGAGAGAACACCAACGAGGAATGGGACTAATCCATGATTGACAACTTGCTGTATCTGGTCCTGCCGGCCAGCTGTGATGTTTGACATTGTCCACGTAGCTTCCTTCTGAATATTAGTTTTGGGGTTAGTCAGCAGGCTGGGAAAGACAGCAAGTGCACCTGCATCTATCACAACCTGAGTTTGTTCATCTGTTCCAGTCACAATATTCCCTATGGCTCGGAGAGCAGGAGTCTGAAAAGAAAGAAAGAAAGAAAAAAATTCCGATGGTTACTTTTTACTTTTTCCAATATTGTTCAAAAGTTCTCTATCCCGGGGCTGGGGTTTGGCTCAATGGTAGAGTGCTCACCTAGCATACACGAGGCACTGGGTTCGATCCTCAGCACCACATAAATGTAAAATAAAGATACTGTGTCCATCTAAAACTTAAGAATAAATATTAAAAAAAAAAAAAGTTCTCTATCCTAAAAGTTTTGACAAGCAAGAGTCCCATCATTGCCTGAAAATAAATAATATTTCAATATTATCAATCAGTTATCCTCCTTACTTATATGCTCTAATCTAATGATTAACTTACCACAATTGGCAATTCAGAAGCTCCCAGAAGCTTCACAAGTTGGGGCACAACTCCTGTTTTCACAACCATTTCAATGCGTTCATTTGGACCATCAGTAAGGTAGGAAATAGCCCAGCAGGTATCTGCTAATACTTCTGGATCATCATGATGCAGAAGGCGAACTAAAGTGGGAAGAATTTGCTCAACAGCATCTAATGGGGGTGCAGGATTCTTGTTGCGACAAAGATTTGAAAGTGTCCAGGTAAGATTACGTAAGTAACCACACTGAGGGAAAAGAAAAAAGTAATGAGGGCCTGTCTTGAAAGGCAGGAGAAATCAGAATAAAAATGCAAGTAGCTTTACTTAATGTTAGTAACTTACTGCTAAAGTTGACATATCAGGAACTGCAAGAAGAGCCAACAATGGGTCCACTGCACCATATTTAATAACCAAGTCTCGGAAAACAGAACCATCACCTGAAAACGAAAGCAAGATTAATCACATCTGCAGGTCCAGCACCATCAACACTCAGTGACTGAATACATCCTCAGAAACTCCCTAACTTACTTAGATGCCTCTCTGGTGCCTTTTTTAGATGCCTCTCTCATCCCTAATAAGGGCCAGAAGCAAGATCAAAACTTGACACACAAGTCACTATAACTTGTAACACAGCCCTTCTCCCACCTCATTATGATTAGATATATTCAGTCAAAAAAATTTTAAGTGGAAGTACCTGCAATGTTTCCTAGAGCCCATACAGCTTGTTCACTGATGTGAGCATGGGGAGATGCCAAGAGAGAAATAAACGCTGGGATAGCACCTCCATCCACCACTGCCTTGGTCTGTTCTGATGTCCCAGAAGCAATGTTAGTGAGTGCCCAAGCAGACTCAAACTGAATAGGACTACAATCAGTTCTGCCTAAGAAGGACACAAATTTTGGAATCAAACCAGCCCGAATTATGTTATCTATGGGGGGCTGTTTTTCCCGAGAAAGCAATTTCCTAAGAGAAAAGAAAAAGAGAAACAAAAGTTAAAGGTGATTAACAGAAGACACTTGTGTGAAAAAACAATTTAAAATGGAATTTGAGCATTTAGAACTTTAGACAATCTTTTAAACAAGCACTACCTGCTGAGCACTACATACTGAAGACAACCAGGAACATAACAAGCTGAAGAGATGACATATGGTGCTACATATGTGGTACAGCTAAATACCTTTATTCCAAAAATAAAAATATTTTTGCATCCTTGCAAAAAATTTGACTTGAAATGCTACTTGAACAGAATTTTTATATTTTTAAAGTACACCAAAAAGTTAACAGTAATTAATCACTGAAGGTGGAATTTTAAGGAATATAGAAAATTATAGTTAAAAGTATCACATACAGAAAAAAATAATTTTTCCAGTACTGGGGCTTGAACCCAGGGTGCTGTACCTCTGAGCTATAACTGCCCCCCCACAGTTCTTTTATTATTATTTTTTTTTACTTGAGACAGAGTCTCCAAGTTGCTGGGCTGGCCTAGAATTTGTGATTCTCCTGCCTCAGTCTCCTGAGGTGCTGGGATTATAGATGTGTGCCACCATACCTGGTTTTACCTTAGGAAAAATTTGAAATAAGCCTAAAGCTGTCCCCTTCCTGCCAAAAAATTCTAACAATTCTTAATATCTTAAGGTTGCCCGTACTAGAGAACATAAGACTTACCTAGCAGCTTGAGTAGCTTGGAGTTGGCTTTCCAAATTGTTGCTATTTATGCCTTTGACAATGTCATCAACAGACCAATTCACAGTGCCCTGAAAGAAAAAGGGAAATTTACAGATTATTTTAAGGCCAAATTTAAAAAATATAATCCATGCTTGCCATTGTTTAGACACTTAGATTTATAGTAAGTTACTAAAAGTTTGGCCCTACATTTAACTTTACCTGCTAAATATTAATTTTATATGTAAAACAGTTCTGAAATTTGTTGTTTCACTGGAGTCTCAAGTTATTTAAGCATTCTGTCAACAGTGTTGGCTGGGTGCCACTGCTGTCACTGGTAATCCCAGCGGCTCAGGAGGCTGAGGTCTTAAACAATTTAGTAAATCTCAAAATAAAAATTAAAAAAAAGGGTTGGGGATGTGGCTCAGCATCCCTGGATTCAATCCCAGGTACTAAAATCAAAAGTGCCCCTTTCTCTAGGAGCTCACAACTTAACAGTAAAAATATGACAAGAAGACAAATAAAATAAATGTTATAGGCCAGGCACAGTGGCACAGGCTCAGAAGGCTAAGACACGATGATCACAAGTTCAAAGCCAGTCTGAGCAACTTAGCAAGGACCTATGTCTAACTAAAATACAAAAAAAAAAAAGGCAGGAGTGGGGTAGGGAGGTGGCTCAGTGGTGAAATGCTCCTGAGTTCAAAATCTGATACCAAAAACTTAAATATTCCTAGACAGCATTCACTCAGTACTTTCTGCAAAAACAGTGCCTTAGGTTATTATAAGATGAAGGGATTTGAGTAATAGAATCCTAGAAAAGGCAGGCAGGAGTCAGGCATGGTGTTGCATGCCTATAACTGCAACTACTCAGCAGACTGAGGCAAGAGGATCACAAAGTGGAGACCAGCCTCAGCAACTTAGTGAGACCCTCAAAAATTTAAAAGGAGCAGGGCTGGGGCTTTAGCTCAGCCGCAGAGCACTTGCCTAGCATGCATGAGGCACTGGGTTTGATCCTCAGTACCACATACAAAGAAAACAAAGGCATGCTGTCCACCTAAAACTACAAAAAATATATATTTTTTTTAAATTTAAAAGGGGGGCTTGGGTTGTAGCTTAGTGGTAAAGCGCTTGCTTCTCATGAGTGAGGCCCTGGGCTCGATCTTAGTACCACATAAAAATAAATAAAGATATTGTGTCCATCTACAACTAGAAAAGAAGAATTAAAAAATAATTTAAAAGGAGCAGGGCATGGTGGCACACGCCTATAATAATAGCAGTTCAGGAGGCTGATGCAGGAGGATCCAGAGTTAAAAGCCAGCCTTAGCAAAAGTGAGGCACTAAGCAACTCAGTGAGACCCTGTCTCTAATGGGATGTGGGTCAGTGGTCCTGAGTTCAAGTGCAGGACAGTGTCCAGTATTTTTTAAGATGAAAGGGATATATCTGAAGATCTAACTGGATCTAATTTATTGAGGGCCTTTATAGAATATTGATTTTTAGCAGAGAGAGAACATGCCTAAAACAGTAACAGGCATCACTCAATGCTGGGGATAGTCTGAGAAATGTGTTGTTTGGTGATTTTTATCCATATACAAACATCATAGGGTGTACTTACACAAACCTGGAACGTACAGCCTACTATACTCTAGGCTGTATGGTACATAACTACTGCTCCTGGGCTATAAACCCATATAGCATGTTATTGTACTGAATACAACAGGCAATTCTAGCATAATTGCCAAATATTTGTGCATCCAGACATATTTAAATGTAAAAAAGGTACAAGAGAAAAGATTTTAAAAAGGTACAAGGCTCTTGACATGATGGAGCTTGCAGGACTAGAAGTTGTACTGGCTGAGCCAATGAGTGAATTCAAAGGTCTGACATTAAACTATATACTTCTGTACACTTAGGCTACTCTAAATTTATACAAAATGTTTCTTCAATAAATTAATAAATAATTAAACTTAGCTTCCTATAATTTATGAACATTTTGATTTTGTAAAATTTATCTTAAAATACAAAACACATTAGATATGCAATGCTTTTTATTTATCCTCATTTTATTAGCTTTTTTCCATTTTGAACTTTACGTACTTTTTTAAATTAAAAACTAAGATATGAGTATACACATCAGCCTAGGCCTGTACAGGGTCAGCACTACATGTATTACTGTCTTCCACCTCCCCATCTCAGCCCACATAGGTCCACTGGAGCGGTATTGTACATGAAGCTGGCATTTCCTACGGTAACAGTGCCTTCTGGAACACTTCATGAAAGACCTGCCTCAAGTTTTTTTTTTTTTTGTACCAGGGATTGAACTCAGGGGCACTCGACCACTGAGCCACATCCCCAGCCCTATTTTGTATTTTATTTAGAGACAGGATCCCACCAAGTTGCTTAGCGCCTCAATTTTGCTGAGGCTGGCTTTGAACTTGATTCTCCTTCCTTAGCCTTGGGAGTCCACCATGCACAGCTCAAGCTCTTTTTAAGGAGGAGTCATTCTTTTCAGAAATGTGCCCATGTTGTTTTGCTTTTGATGTTTTTCATAAGAGGTTTACTTATAAGGAGAAAATGTACCATGAACATTCTCTAGTCATTTTCAGTAGTGGAGTCCATCTTTTTGATCCCCTCTCATACTGAGGACTGAACCCAGGGGCATTGAACTACATCCCCACACCCTTTTTTTTTGAGATAGGTTCGATAGGTTCTGGATAAGTTGGTTGCCCAAACCATCCCTGAACTTATAATCCTCCTGCTCAGACTCTCAAATAGCTGGGATTATAGGCAGGAACTCCAATGCTCAGCTTAAACATTTTAAGAAGCTTGTTGAGGTCTGCAAAAACTTCTGTTAAATCCTTCACTTCCTTAGAATTCTTTTTCTTTTCCTGCAGTTTTTCTTTTCTCTTATCTCTTCTTTAGCTATGCATTCCTGTTCCAGTTCCACATAATCCTATAGAAACACCATCATATTTGCAGTCTAGTTAAAGGAAACAGTGTGGCACACAACTGTAGTGTTGGAAAAATTTTAAGAAAAGAGTATATGACACAAAATAAAGGGAATAAGATAAATTTGGAAGTTACCATAAATATTTCAGGAAGAAAAAGATTTGAACACTGGTAATAAAGAAAACCAAAAAAAAAGAATAAAAACAGAAAACATAAAAAAATTCTGAATTAAGTTGCAAAGTGGTTAGTTCTGAACACAGTTAACACTAACACACCTAACACAGTTAGGTCAAGGTACCCAGCTAGTAGCCAGAAATGCAGAGAAACTGCAGGAAGGTCAGAATTCAAAAGAATTTGGAATCAGCTTCAGTAGATTATAGAGGATGAGTAGGAAAGAAGATATTCATAAGAATTGCTGATTGGGAGCAGAAAAAAATCTTCACTGATTTGATAGTAAAAACCATAATACTATGGAATATTACTACGTAAATTTCAAAGAAACATCCATATTGATTTTCTGGATTATGGTAATAATTCATGAACTATATTATATTTACCTGATTGTTGCGGTTTTCCTGTAGTGGTGAAGTCGCATCATCAGGAAAGGAGCTTACATTTCTCCTTTTCAGCATCTGGTCATCCTTCTTAGCTTTCCTCAGCTCCACATTAACTTCTATTCGGCGCCGCCTCATTTCCTTGAGAAAAGATAACAGATCGGTTCACCTATCACATCAATTTTTGTTGCCAAGTGAGGGCATTAAAAAAAAAAAATCCTTCTAAGTCTTAACCCCTTCTCATTTGACAAATACTACAGAAAAACAACAGAAGAGACTCACTGTACTGTCTTTTCCCTTGTTCTTGAATCTGTTAAGCCGGGCAGCTGGTGAATTAGCATTCTCATTGGTGGACATGGTATGAGACAAAGGGAGAAAGCTAAAAAAATGGGAGGAAAAAAAAATTCTGTTATTATTTTGCTTCGTCAATAAGAAAACCAAATAAGAATTATCAAGCAAAAATTGAATCCACCTCTACTCTAAGAAGGCACTTCAAGTTTCCAGCACTATGGATGTGGTTTTAATCAAAAAAGAATTATCCCTGCCTCTCTAAAAGGAAACTATGCATCAGAAATATAATCCACGCCATATAAATTTAAAATTTCCAGTAAGCACATAAAAACAAAAAGAAACAAGCAAAATTAATTTTAATATTTTAACAACATATCCAAAATATTACTTAACATGGAATCAATATTAAAAATTGAGATATTTTACTTTTTTTTACACATTTTGGAAATCCTATATGTATTTCACATAGCACACAGTGTGTCTTACACAGCATACCGCATATTTCAATTCTAACTATCACTTTTTAAGTGCTCAGTAGCCACAAGTTCTGCTCGCCACCTCATTGGACAGTGTAGATATACTCTAAAGTCCATTAGTTAATGGAACACAAAGTAGGGGAACACAGTTGACTTACAGTAAAAACCTATGTCCTTGGAAGGCCTCTGAAGGCGCTCCCTGCCCTACTGTCTTTTAAAATGATCAAAGTAAGCCCAGTGTCCACACTAGTTAAATAAAAATCGCTTCATCTTGCCAACACTGGAAACTTGTGACATTGGGCTGCAGCATCTTCAGCATCTTGCACACATTTTCATTTCCAAAGATTTCCAGTGAATGTATCCAATCAGGATGACATCAATTGTGCGTCAGACTCAAAGACACCTAAAACCATACTCCAAAAGATGACAAGTCAAAGCCCTCCTTACAATCTGCTGTCTTTAATTCCATTATGCTCGTCCACGGTGCTGTGACACCGTGACACAGCCTACCTAGGGCCTATGTGTTGGAGAGATCTCTCTCCAACTGCCACCTTCATCCTCATCTTTAGCCTCTGAGCCCTGTGTCTTCAACCCCTTCAAGGGGGACCTACAGCGGGGAATGGGTGAGAGGCCAGGGCCACCTTGACACCCCGGGACATTCGCCCTCGGTCCTGTCTCCTGGATTCCCTGGGCCGCGACGCGCTAGGGCTTCCGCTGCGGTTTGCAGCGCCTAGATCCCTAGAGCCCGAACCCCGCATTGCGAAATTAACCCGCCTGATCAACGACCGACGCCCCAAGGCCGCGTCAACCTGGGAGGCCAAGGCCAGGCCCAGATAAAACCCCAGGCCTCCCTTCCGCCATCCGCAAGGCCAGGGTGGCCCGCTGGAAGCCGTTCGCTCGACCCGGCTGTGGCCTGAGTCTGTACCTGCACAGCGGGCTCAGGCTTCCACAAGAGGCGGTGCGGGGCTTACAGGTTGCGGATCGGCTGCCCTCCAAACGTCCACCGCGGCTCAGCCCAGAGACGGTGTGCCTCGTGCAGCCGGCCGGCGCGATTTAAATTTCCCGGTGACTCCGCACTCCGATTGGCTGGTTCGAGCCTAAGCTATGCACCCATTGGTGGATTTGAAAAACACGTTAGGCGGGGAGGTGGGGGGGAACAGACCGCTAAAAAGAAGGGGAGGACAACCTCGCGAGATGAGGGAGTGGCCGGGCGATCCCAGAGCGCTTTGCAGGCTGGAGTGGGCAAACTCCAGGTCCCGGCGTGCAGCGCGAAGGGGCGGTTCCCCGCCGCTGCCGGCCCCAGTTTGGGGGTGCTCCGCGTTTCTGCAGTGTGTGGACCCGTGACTTTTTCCTGTGCTGCTGCCTTAAATGCTACAAAATTATTCTAAAACTCATCATGTTAAAAAAAAAGTCTTTATATAAAAATATTGATTTGCATTTTTTTCCTCATAGGAAGGGTCTTGGCAAGGGTTTCTGGACATGGTGGAAGGGAGGCATAGAGCAGATTTGTGTTGCATTTTTCAGTTTCGATATTTACATATATTTTTAATTGTGTCATGAGACCATGTAGAAGCCACAGATATGTTCACAAAATTTTTATTATGCCGCTTCAACTTCTTTTTTAACTTATCAGTTTTAAATAATTTCAAATACAGAGTGGCAAAACCTGACCTAGATCTGCCAAATATTAATGTTGCCACATTTTCTATGTAGACATGTGTATACATGCATACATATAACTGATTTTTATATATCGTTGAGCCTTTTGATTGTTTCATGTCCCTTTACCCCTTAAATATTTCCAAATGTATCTCAACGGGGCGGGGAGACATTCTCTTACATAATCACACAGCAAAGCATCAAACTGTTGCCATGTATTTCATTAAAAAATACTTAAAAGATGGTTATAAGCATCCAAATCGTGGACCATTTTGGGTTTTTTTCCTGCAGTTTTTCTGTGTCTTAAAAAGAGTAATTGTAGGAAAGTTATATTGGTTTATTTATTTATTTATTTATTTTACTACAAGTAAATTCAAACAGTGAACTTTTTCCTCTCTTGCAGGCATTCATGCCAGCCTCATTTGGTGTGTCCCTGCCAAGGAGTTCATGATGGGTTGCTCTTACTAGCAGTCAACATAATCCCATCCCTCTAAGTGCAAGAATGTGGAAGGAATTCATCTCTAAACCAATCACTGCAAGGCATTTTCTTGGCTACTGTGAATGGTTCAGGGGCAGGCACATGACCTAAATTCGTTCACTTGGGAAGCCTATTTCTTTTGTTTAATGCTTGAAGATAGGAAAACAGGCACTCTTCTTCTAAATAGGAATGAGAGTCCATAGAAATTTGAATAAGAACATTTGTAGAAAAATCTTGCAAGCTCTGATCAACAATCTGCCCTATGTTTGAGGGTTGCGGTGATACTTCGGAAGGTTTGCACACTTATGTGATCCAATGTTTCCTGTACTGTTAAACTGGTTTCTCCTTTGCTTGAAAATAGTAGATGTTCCCAGAAGTGTTCTGAGCTGGGTGTGGTGGCACATGCCTATAATCCCAGCGGCTCAGGAGCCTGAGGCAGGAGGATTGCAAGTTCAAAGCCAGCCTCAGAAATTTAGTGAGACCCTGTGTCAAAAAAAAAAAGAAAAAAAAATTTTAATTAAAAAAAGGAGGTGGGGGTGGGGTTGTGGCTCAGTGGTAGAGTGCTCGCCTCCAATGTGCAAGGCCCTAAGTTCAATCCTCAGCACCACATAAACATAAATAAATAAAATAAAGATGTTGTGGGGGAAAACAAAAAGGAGCTGGGGTTGGAGCTTAGTAATAAAGCACCCCAGTACCAAAAAAGTGTTCTGAGTGTAGTACATTAATTAATATATTTGTCACACCTTTCTGAGGTAGAACTATTATCTCAACAGATGTGAAAACTGAATCTTGAGTGCTTAAGTAATTTGTCGAGGTTTACATGGCCAACAAATGACAGAGACAGGATTCAGGAAAAGTGAGATCCTTGCTCTCATTAACTATTCTGTACCAGTGCTTGAAAATGACCTGAAACACAAGTAAAATGTAAATGTTGCAATTGAAAGAAAGATAGTGTTGTCCTGAGGAACCACACTCTACCAACTCTCAGCCATTGTAGTTTAGATGGGGATGCAGGAAGGACTTCATCTGGCCTAAACTAATGGGAACATTCCATTTCCCAAACACAAAAATTGGTGTGGTGATTGTGATGGTGTGGTTTGACTATGGCTTGAGGGTATCCCCGATGGAAGCTTAATCCCAGTGTGGTGATATTTGAGAAGTGGTGGAATCTTCAAGATATGTGGCCTACTTAGAGGTAGTTAGGTCATTGGAGGCTTGACTCAGAAGGAATTAATGTCATTCACAGGGGACTTTGGTCAGAGGCTGAGGTAGGAGGATTGCAAGTTTGAGGCCAGCCTAGGCCATTTAGCAAGATCCTACCTCAAAAATAAAAAGATATGGGCTAGGGCTATGGCTCAGTGGCAGAGCACTTGCCTAGCATGTGTGAGGCACTGGGTTCTATCCTTAGCACCACATAAAAATAAATTTTTAAAAATAAAGATATTGTGTCCATATATAACTAAAAAAAAAAGGTAACTCAGTGGGAAAGGACCCCTGGGTTCAATCCCCCAAACCACTAAATAAATTAATTAAATAAGCCTGGCCCTGAATGTGTCTTTGCTTCCTATCTCACCTTGTGATCTTTCTATTGTTCCTTCTCAAAAGTACTTCTGCCATGATGCCATGTGCCAAGTTGTGAGGTAGACAAGAAGGCCCTTGCAAAGCTGAACAGATGCTCTCAACCATTGTAGTTTAGATGGGGATGCACTTTGAATCTCCAAATCTATTAGCTAAATAAACCTCTTTTCTTTGTACATTAGCTAATACCTTGTGTTTTGTTATAGCAGCACAAGGCTAAAACAGTGATAAAGATGAAACAAGGAGATCAAATGTCCACTGAAACCTTTGAGAGTAAGATGTTCCCTCTCTTCTACTGGACTGTGTGCTGTGATGATGGGAATCTGAGTACAGAATTCCTCCAGAGAAGCAAATCCAAAATGTAGATCCTTGAAACAAAGCTGAGTCAGCTCAAGCCTGAGGCCGGTTGTATTCATAGACTCTGATTATATTGGAAAGATTTTTAAAAATAGGATTTTGACACCACCACCCCCAACTCCAACTCCACTAGAATGGAAGTTCAATGAGAGTGAGAGTTGGAGATACACACACACACACACACACACACACACACACTAGTTGTAGATGGGCACAATACCTCTATTTCATTTTTTTTTTTTTTAATGTGGTGCTGAGGAGCAAACCTAGTGCCTCACATATTCGGCAAGTGCTGTACCACTGATACACAACCCCAGCCCAAGAGCAAGAGTTTTGATCTATTTTGTCCCCTGCTGAATTGCCAACACCTGGAACAGTGTCTTACATGGGGGTAGATGGGGGTCAGGGTTTCCACTTACAAGCTGGGGTGGGAGAGACAAACATTCAGTCCATAACCATTCAGATTGTCAGAAAACAGCAGCCCAGAGAGGGAGACAGGGACCACCTGCTGCTGAGGTGGACATCCTTTGGTTTCTGCCTTCCTTCCAGGCCTCCTTGTTAACTCATCTTTCAGTTCTGTGAACTGCGCATCCCTCAAACAACCCCCTTTCTGAGTTATGTGAGCAGAGCAGCAATGGCTGATTCTCCACCAAAGCTCTCGTTCCTCTCTCCATTTAGAATAATTATTGTGGGAAAGTGGCCACCTAGCCAATGATTCTATTTCTCAGTCTCAGATTTGGTGGAACCATCCATCTCGTTCACATGAACGTGATATGTTTGTCTTCTGAATCCGAGTTGAGGAAATGAGTGTGTGTTTTTTCTACCTCCTTTTTGTTGGTTTGAAGCAGAGAAGCAGAACCACGTTGGGGCCATATCTGGAAGATGTTGAGACTGGAAGGATTCTGGGTCCCTGTATCACCTGCCACTCAGAAACTCCCATCTTAAGTTTTACGTGAAAGAGGCGGGAAAAGAGTCTTTTGTGAAAAGTCACAGATATTATAGGGTTGATCTTTTACAACAGCTAGAGTGAGTCTAATTAATACAGTTCAAAGTAGACTTCTGTTGCTAGCAGCCCAAATTCCCGAACGGAATGAACAATTGGCACTAGGATTAAGAAGTTGGCAATTGGGGCTGGGGATGTGGCTCAAGCGGTAGCACGCTCGCCTGGCATGCGTGCGGCCCGGGTTCGATCCTCAGCACCACATACAAACAAAGATGTTGTGTCCGCCAAAAACTAAAATAAATAAATAAAAAAAAAAAAAGAAGTTGGCAATAGACTCACAGAGAAACAAGAGGCATTTTGAGCTATTTAAATCAGAGACTGAGATAGAATGAAAGGTGGGGATTTCATCAATATTCTGATATGGGAGATGGCAGTCCACAGAATGCATTATTGCAAATGACCTACTTGAGTTATCACCCACTGAAAGGGAAGCGTTAGGGACAGAACAGCTGTAGCAATAAACACATTTAAAGGAGCTGAGGAAAGTTGAGGTAGGCTCAGTGGACAAGCTCATGTTGAATGGTTTCCAGTGACTTTTAGGGAACCTATGGCAATGTCTAGGGTCATTTTTGGTTGTAACTTGGGAGGTAGATGCCGCTGGTATCCAGTGACGAGAAGCCAATGGTTTTTGCTTAACACACTGAACAAACCCTGACAAAAGAATTGTTCAGATTGAGGTTAAGAAAACCTTGGATTAGCCAATATGAACTAAGAAAACGACAAGCTCAAATTCAGAATTTTTGCCTCAAGGAATGGATTAATGAAGCTTGCTGCCTGCAGTGGGTAGGCTGGCAGACTCTTTATGGTTTGCACGAGTTGGGAGAGATTTCTGAAACCACACCAGAGATTAACTTTTGTGACTGATGAAATGCACGGCCAGTGGGTTTCCAACCTGCCAGGGTCTGTAGGTGACAGGGTACAGGGAGCTCCTGGCTATTCAACGCATGGTCCATGGCCCTGAAACATCAGCATCAAGTTAAAACACTCGGGCCTCTCCCAAGTACCCTCAGTCAGAATCTGCCCTCAACAGCATCCCTAGGTGTCCTGGTGAACATTAAAATAAACACTTCAGTAAAGGATCTGGAGAACTATGTGCCCCAGTTACCAATCTCCATGTATGAGCTATATCACAAACCCACAGTCCTTAAAGGGTAGGCACTCTTTAGGAAGGAACTGTTATAACACATTTGCATACTAGGTACCTCCATCCTATTTTTCCTAAAGGGATCCACGGTCCGTTCAACAATAACTGTGTTTAGGGGGAAGGGAAATATGACTGATTCTGAGGACTTGGAACAGCACTACAGTCAGGGTAGAACCTGTAGGGTCATACGATAAAAGTGGTTTTTAACCTCAAGTCACTGATTTGGGTCTGGGGCTGTTTGTTCCTGAGTCTGTGGTTGAAATGGACATTCTCAATTGTTGGTGGGACCCTTGCTAGTTTCCTCACCCTACTGTAAGAAGCATGGCCACTGGATGTGGGAAAGCCACTGGTAGAGCTCCCGTGGGTTCAATCTCCAGTTCCAATAAGCAAATAAATAAGAACTAAGTTAAGGGCTGGATCTGGGGCTCAGTGGAGTGCACTTGCCTGTCATGGGTTGATAAAGGTCTATCAACAACTGAAAAAAAAAAAAGAACTAAATTAATAAAAAAGGAACTCAGGAGCAAAACTGCATCTGGGGGAACTACAGAGATTAGTGCCCTTTTTTGGGACTCTTCAGCCGGTAACTCCCCTCTTTCGGGCAAACAGCTCTTAAGTAACTGCTGAACACTGAAAAGCCAGGTAGCACGAGCTGCCAAGGGTGAGCTGGGGGTCATTTGATCCCCAGCCATAAAGTTGGGTGGACACAGCAGTGCTCCAGGGTGAGGCAGAAACCAGGAAGGAGGGAGCAGGAGCAAGCCGACCCAGGAGGGAGAAGAAAACTGTATGAGCAAGAGATTGACATTTTCAGCTGCTGATTTCTTGCCTCAGGAGACATTTGTATCATCCAATGACCACTTCAGTGGGCAAAACGAAGACACATCTGCATCACGTGGCATTGGCCAAAGTAGACTGCTCCTAGTTGATGGCTCATGTGGAGGTGGCCTTGAAGGAGAGTAAACACTAAAACTCCCACAGGCAGAACTCTGAGCAGCTTTCTTTCTTTCTTTCGTTTTCTTTTTTTCTTTTTTTTTTTTTTTTTTTGGTACCAGGGATGGAACCCCGGGGGCACTCAACCACTGAGCCACATCCCCAGCCCTATTTTGTATTTTATTTAGAGACCGGGTCTCACTCAGTTGCTTAGCGCCTCGCTGTTGCTGAGGCTGGTTTTGAACTCTCAATCTTCCTGCCTCAGCCTCCCAAGCAGCTGGGATTACAGGTGTTCGCCACTGGCGCCCAGCTGAGCAGCACTCTTTCTGATACACCATTTTCCTAAAAGGACAGATAGCTTGAGGTGAGGATCTATACACTAGAACACTAAAAACCAGTTTGGCTAGCTGGTTGGCATGACGGGTGTTAACTATTTACACTGCCCAGCAGATAATCACTCTTCTGCTACAAGAGTAATTCCTGAGTGTCCTGAGGGAAATGGTGCTCACTCAAACCAGACCATGTGATTGGGCAAGGCGGACTCCACCTCCAGGATGGACTCCAGCTGGCATAAACCTGGGAAAGTAATCCTTCCCTAAATCACGGCGGTTGGTTCATGCAGTGCCCATGACTCAATGTGGATTAACAGAACTGGACGTGGGAAGCCGGGCGTGGTGGCTGGTGCATGCCTGTAATCCCAGTGGTTCACGAGTTCAGAGCCAGCCTCTAAATGCGAGGTGATAAGCAACTCAGTGAGACCCTGTCTCTGGATAAAATGCAGAATAGGACTGGAGATGTGGCTCAGTGGTCAAGTGCCCCTGAGTTCAATCCCCAGTACCCCGCTGCCAAAAAGAAAAAAAGAACTGGGAATTCTCAGACTAATAGGAGACAGGTGCACTCCCTCTACAACTGGGAATTACAGTCATGTATGCAAAATCTCCCACGAAGAGGAAAGAACCTGTTTGAGAATGGAACAGTACAACAGCGTAGAATAAGAAGAGAATGACCAGATTCTGGGGACACTTTTAAACCCCCAATCCAGACACACCTAAAGGCAAACCTATCTTTAGATTTAGTTGTATAAGCCAGTGAATTTCTGTTTTAGTCAGGTTTTTCGCTGTTGTGATCAAAAAACTCGACGAGAACAATTTTATTTGGCACCCAAGGTTTCGGAGGTCTTGGTCCATACACAGCCGACTCCATTGCTCTGTGCCCTAGATGAGGCAGAACATCAAGGCAGGGGGCGTGACAGAGGGCAGAAGGGCACTATGGAGGAAAGCAGCTCAGAACATGACCATCAGGAAGTGGAAAGAGTGAGTTCCACTCACCAGGGAAAAATATAAACACCAAAGTCCCGTCCCTAGTGACCTGCTTCCTCCCACCACACCCTACCCACCTAGTTACCACCCAGGTATTCCGTTCAAGTGGACACATGCACTGAATTAGGTTAAGTGTCTCCTAACCCAGTCATTCCACCTCTAAACTTTCTTGCACTGCCTCACACAGGAGCTTTGGGGGGACACTTCATATTTAAGCCACAACAATGCCTTATTGCTGAAGCCAATTTTGGATTGGCTTTTCTGCCTCTGGCAACTGAAAGATGGTCCCAGATGTACAACAGTTCACTTTATGATTTTGTGGTTTTATGATGGTACCAAAAACAAAACACATTCAGTAGAAACTTTTAAATTTGAATTTTGATCTTTTCCTGGTGTGAGGTCAACTTTCCATTAAGGAACAAATACCTGATAATCAATTTACCATGGAAAAAGGTTGACTTGACTCAGTTTCAGGCCATGTGTTGGCCCCATCACCTTTAGGCAGGGACAGTTTGTCATGACAGGAGCACATGTTGGAGGAAATCACTTACTTCATGGTGGTTGGGAATCAAAATGAGAGAGGAAGGGGCAGGGTCCCATGACCCCCTTTGGGGGATGCCCCCAGCAACCTAACCTCCTCCCATGAGGCCAAGTCTTTAACACATGGGCCTTTGGGAGACATTTCAGTTCCAAACTGTAGCTTCTGGGGTATCCACAGGATATTCCCCCTCAATGCTGGGCAGTGCAGGAAGCTGTAGCTTCCAGTCAGCCATGCGACCCTGAACAACAGAGGGCCTATAATGTACTGTTGGCAACATGGTGTTGGTTACCGTGTTTTGTGGCTTTGCATCCATCATGGCTTCAAATGCCCATCTGTGTGGGTACCTGAGATATTTAACGCTCTCTCATAAAATGGGCTTTGCATTGGATGATTTCACCCAACTTTGTAATGAGCAAGTTTAAGGTATGTTAGGCATATTAAATTCACTTTCCACTTGAAATATCTTCAATTTACAATGGGTTTAATCAGGCTATAACCTCATCATAAGCCTGAAGATCATCTACAGCGGTGGATTCAGAAAAGTAAGAGGGGAGGATTGATGACATAGGTGGTTTAGGGAAGAGGCACATGTATGGGTCTCTTGGAATGAATTTAGAAGGCATAGGCATTTGAGTTATATGAAGAGTGACTCAAAAGCCTCCACCGTGGGACAGGCTCTTAATATCCAGGTGGCCATGATGATCTCTTTTGGGGATGTCTCTCAGTGTTTTTCTCTAGCCAGAACAGAACTTGATTAATAAGATCATAAAATACCTGGCCAAGGCAGCAGAGACAAAGGCTCAGGAACATGCCCTTCCTGACACTGAGCCTCTCTGCTGGGTGTGCAACCAGTCCTGTTGTTGACTTCACACCCTGAAAGGATGACTCAATTACTTAGTGGTCAGGACACTAAAAATGGATGAGGCAGTAGAGACACTGAAATTGGACTGGATCTTTTTACTTTCTGGTGTGTCATTCTGCTGACAGCACCAACATTCATTCACTTTCTGCAAGTCCTGTGTGTGTGTGTGTGTGTGTGTGTAACCGGGGATTGAACTCAAGGGCATTTTACCACATCCTCAGCCCTTCACAATTTTTATTTTGAGAAAGGGTCTCCCTAAGTTGCCCAGGCTGGCTTTGAACTTGCTGTCCTCCTGGGGATTTTAAGTATGTGCCACCAAACCCAGCTTCTGCAAGTGTTGCTGGCATGGATCCTCATATAACATTGCTCCAACATGACACTGCACAGTGAAATTAGGGAATTTCCAATTAAAATAATGGGATACCAGCCAGACACAGTGGTGCATGTCAGTAATCCCAGCTACTCAGGAGGCTGAGGCAAGAGGATTGTAAATTTGAGGCCAGCCTTGGCAAATTAGCAAGACTGTATCTCAAAACAAACAAAATAAAAGAGTTGGGGATATAGCTCAGTGGTAGAACACGTATCTAGCATGTATGAGGCCCTGGGTGCAATCTCCAGTACCACAAAAAATCATCATCATCATCATCATCATCATCATCAAAATAATGAGATATGATTACATACCATGAGAAACTATTAATATGGGCTGGGGATGTGGCTCAAGCGGTAGCGCGCTCGCCTGGCATGTGGTGCGACCCGGGTTCGATCCTCAGCACCACATACAAACAAAGATGTTGTGCCCGCCAAAAAACTAAACAATAAATGTTTTTTTAAAAAAATAAACTATTAATATGGATAAAATCCAAAACACTAATAATGCACCAATGATGGTAAGTATGTTGACCAACAGGAACTCTCATTCATTGCTAGTGAGAATGAATCATGATGTTATTTGGCAAAAATGAGCCGAAAACTTATGTCTACCCCAAAGTTGCATACAAATGTTTATAGCAGCATTAAGCTGCATTGCCAAAATTTGGAAACAATCAAGATGTTCTTCAGTAGATGAATAGATACACTGTAGTATATCCATACAATGGAATATTATTCAATGATAAAAATAAATGAGCTATGAAGCCACAAAAAGACTTGAAGGAAACTTAAATTCATATAGCTGTGTTAAAGAAGCCAATCTGCAGAAGCCATATACTTATGATTACAACTACAGTATGTGACAATCTAGAAAAAGCAAAACTATGGAGACGAACAGGAGGCTGAGGCAGGAAGATCACAAGTTCAAAGCCAATCTCATCATACCTAGGTCCTAAGCAATTTAGTGAGACGCTGTCTCAAAATAAAAAGGATTTGGGATGTGGCTCAGTGGTTGAATGCTCCCGGGGTTCAATCCCTGGTACCAAAGGGGGGAAAAAAAAAAAAACGACAAAAATCAAACCCTGGACACTGTAAAAAGATTAGTGTGGTTGGAAGGGATTCTTAGGGGGAGGGAGAGAGGGAGGGAGGAATGAATAGATAGAACACAGAGCATCCTTTTTTAAAATTTTTTAGTTATAGATGGACACAATATTTTTTATTTTGTTTATTTATCGTTATGTGGTGCTGAGGATAGAACCCAGTGCCTCACATGCGCTAGGCAAGTGTTCTACCACTGAGCCACAACTCCAGCCCACACAACATTTTTAAGGCAGTGAAACTATTCTATATGGTACTGTACCCCTGCATTATCTAACTCAAGCATTATTTTCTAATATACATTTTGAATATACTGGACTATGAGTTACGCAGATCTTCCAAGTGTTCACAAACCACACTGTACATAAAAAAAAAAAAAATCACACTCATGAGCTGGGGCTGTAGCTGAGTGGTAGACTCTTGCCTAGCATGTATGAGGCACTGGATTTGAGCCTCAACACCACATAAAAATAAATACACAAATAAATAAGAAAGAAAGATATTGTGTCCATCTACAACTTAAAAAATTTTTTTAAATCATACTCATAACACTACCTATGTCATCAGGAAAATGTTTATTTGAAAACTACTAAGTTTATGGTAGTAGACACAAAATATCAATGTTTAAAATGTTTTCTTGAAAGCTTGTTTCATTAACAACAAATAGTGTCCATTATTTTCTTGGAGTGCCATGCTTACTCTATTCACTTTCTAAAAAATACCTGCAGAATGCCCAAGTCCAAACAATCATAGTTTGTCTGTCACTAAAAGCTTTTTTACTTCCCATTAACAAATCAGCTAGTCCCGCCTACTCTCAAACATCTTTTTTCAAAAGACAACCATCATATTTTGGTATGGGGCAGAAATGCAGACATGACTTATGAATACTTTCTAGACTGTCAAAGTTAAAGACGTATGCTTGAGAATGGAGGCTTAATACAATTATTTATTCTTACAGCTTTACCTGCCACGTTGCTAAGTAAAGCTGTTTTTTTCCTCCTACCATGTGCAGAAAGTGAAGAGTTGGACTACCAGTACGGCCTCAATTTGCTAAGGTGCCAGTTTTACCCATCATTGCTTCTGCAACACCATCAGTACAAATGTCAATCAATGAATACCTTCTTAGCTTTGATGAAAAGCAATTCCTGGATGTCTCATAGTTCAAAGGCCAGAGGTAACGAAAGTGATATACCATACCCAAAAAATTAAAAATATACACAAAAATGTTAATAGTGGTTAATTCCAAATGATAGAACTAGGGCCACTTTCAATTTCCTTTGCATTTACGTTATTTTTGGAAGTTGCAAAGAACAAATACTACATTTGCAAGAAGAAAACAAGTATTTTTAAATCCTACAAATGCAGCATCTTCATGCAGCGAGCATAGAGATATTGTGCATAGAACCAGGAAGTCTCTAAATTCTTATCCAAGATTTTTAAATGAAGAGAAAAACCTTTAATCCGGAGGCAAAGAGAAGACGTGAGGAAAATGGATCTAGGTGAGTGGTGCTTGGGAGAAAGGGCAGGTTGATTTGAAGTTCTGTTGGGGTGAAAAAGCCTGCTCACCCTGGCATCGGCCAACAGTCCCCAGCACACAGATTAACAAACTCATCTTTGTTGAGTACAAGCAAGAGAGAAAGGGAGGGAGGGGGCGGCGAGGCTCAGGAAGTTTAGGGCTGGGGTTCCTGTAAAGCGGAGGCCCTGATCTGCGAGTGCTTCCGCGCCCTTCAGTGCACAGTCCCCGGGGGACGCTGGAAAATGCAAACGCCTACTCGGGACGAATGAATGCGAGTACAGGAGAGAAAGGCAGGCACTGGGATTTTGCTTAAAGTTCACTTGTGGCGCCAACTCTACAGCCAGTATTCACAACCTTTCACGAAGAACTCAACGGAAAGGAGACCGCTCAGCTGCGGTCCGCGTGCAGCACACTAAGTTCCCGAGAATCCGGGACTCAAGTGCCGGCGCGCGGGATAGTGAGTGACAACCACAGGCCGAGAGCGGCCGCTAAGGACCGACTGCGCAGGCGCAGTGAATGCCCAGCGACAGGCCAGGCGCCGGAGGGCGCAGGCGCCCGTTGCTGCCGCTGGGGGCAGCCTCCAAATCACACGCCACCCTTACGCGAGACGTTGGTGCGCGGGGGCGGTGCCGCGATGATGGCATCACGTAAGGAGAAGGTGTGAGAGCACGGATCCTGTGGTGACCCAGTGGCCTAATGGATAAGGCATCAGCCTCCGGAGCTGGGGATTGTGGGTTCGAGTCCCATCTGGGTCGCACGGAGATTAGTTTTGGTGGAGAGAAAGGTGATCATAAACAAAAACGTCGACTTTACAATAGTCATTTCGTTTCTCTGCAGAGATTGAGATCGATTGTAATACAAAGTTAGAGAGCGTTTTAAACCACTGTAACAAATCTTTCAGGTGGACACTAAATCTGCCCCCCAAAAGAGGAATTTACTCTCATTTTAAAAGCATTTCCCCTCAACGTTAAACTTTTTTTTTTTTTCCATTTGTACAGGGGTTACACTGCAATATGTAAGGTCTTATCTACGTGAGCTTGATTGTAAACATTAATAAAATTTTCTCTAAATAATAAAAATTACTTCTCCCAGCTTTATTCAGGCATAATTGCGTATATTATATACACAATTATATACTTTTTAATATATGCAATTATTATATACTTTTATAATATACACAATTATATTATATTGTGTATATTTACAGAGAGGAATTTACTCTTGCTTAATTTATACAGATTTATTTGTTTCTTATCCACACGGATTTTTTCTTTTTTTTTTTTTCTTTTTTGCGTTGCTGGGGATCAAACCCAGGGTCTGTGACTTTGAAAGAAAAAATTCTTACAAAACTGATAACTGGACAAACGGTATCACCTCTTTTACTGTCTAGCTTTTCTGGCTGAGCTTCACACTGGGCAGCTACCTTTGCAAAACTTTCTCCTCATCCTAATCCCAAGGATGTGTGAGCAGATCCAACTGGGCTGCCTCCAGATTGCCAGTGCTAAACAGATTTTATAGAAAAGCAGCTCTGCTGTTACAACATTCAAGCATAATAAACATAATTTATGGGTTCTTTTCCTCAAGTATTATGAATGAAAATATTGTAATTAGAACATAAGGGGTTTTGGTGCGTGTTCGAGTGTGTTTTCTACAAATTATTGATATAAAAGAAATACAGAGTTCAAACTGTTAAAGATCAGTTCACTAACTAACATGAAAAGTTTAAACTCTTGCAAATTTGTACAGAAAGAATGTCACCGAGTTAATTTCTACTCCTTGAAAACAACTAAACACTAAAGCCACTGTGGTAAACTGGATTTGAGTCTCAAACAGGAAGAAAAAAGGGGTTTTGGTGGAAAAAAATCAGTAGGATCTATAGTAATATGCAATGTTGATTCCTTTTTTTTATTTTAATGTTTTTTTAGTTGTTGATGGACTTTGTCTTTATTTTTATGTGGTGCTGAGAATTGAACCCGGTGCCTCATGCATGCTAGGCGAGCACACTACCACTGAGCCACAATCCCAGCCCCGCAATGTTGATTTCTTAGTTTTGTTTTTTTTTTTTATGTATTTATTTTTTAGTTGCAGTTGGACACAATACCTTTATTTTATTTATTTATTGTTACATGGCGCTGAGGATCGAACCCAAGGTCTTGCACGTGCTAGGCAAGTGTTGTACTGCTGAGCCACAATCCCAGCCCAGTTTTTTTTTTTTTTTTTAACATTTTTTTTTAGTTGTTGGTGGACCTTTATTTTACTTACTTGTATGTGGTGCTGAGAATCGAACCCACTGCCTCAGGCATGCTAGGTAAGTGTGTTACCACTGAGCCACAACCCCAACCCTCTTAGTTTTGACAAATGATCATGATAAGATAACATGTTAAATCCAGGGAAACTGGATATATGAGAACTCTTTGTACCATCTTGCAACTTTTCCATAAGTCTGAAATTATTCCAAAATAAAAACTGTATTAAAACAACAATAACAACTGAACAACCAAGGGAGAGGTTTAACTGACACCCTGTCCCCCTTTTTAAGTTTAGGAACTTAGCGCTGAGTTTTTAAACCAGAAAGCATCAACAAATGAAAAGACCAGAGGATATATTTCATCCCAGTCCTGGTGTCTCAGGGTTGGGAGTTGGTGACCACATTAGGACTATACATGCAGTAGGCGCTTGAAAAAGTCTGAACTGCATGAACTCCTGCCTGTCATCTGTAGACAGCATCTGGGGGGGAAATGGTGACAGTGTGACCCTGGTTCCCTAAATGCACGATTGCTCATGGATATGAAATGTGCAGATCCACCAGGCCCTGGGTGGCTCAGTCCCCCTCCATGGTGCCCTCCTGGCCTACCTCAGTCTTCCGTGGCTCCCCTTAGCCCAGCAACTCTCTGGCAGAAGTTTCTCTCTCCCTCTCCATGGCTTGTTCAGCTGAAGTCAACAAACACTGAGGAGTGGCTCCTGAATACCCCAGATTCAGATCACTCAGTGCAAATTCCACGTTTTCCTCTTCCCTCCATCTCTGGTGTGTACCTGAGTCCTTCCCTCTCCTGTCTCTTCCCTCCCACTGCCCCCGCTCTGAACCCTCTCTCTGGGAAACTTAGCTGGCACTTAGTGATCTCTGGAAAGCGCACTGCGTTCACTCCCCCCGCTGTGGGTCTTCAGCTGGCCCCTCTCAGGCTCTTCCTTCTGAGCCCCAAGGCATTCTGCAGCCCTGCAGGCCCTCTCTCCACCCAGCCAGGAGGCCTCCAGGATGCTCTCCACCTGATCAGCGGCCTCTCCACGCTCTGTCCTTACTCCCCTGCCACCTAGCCCGCTCCTGTTGTGACCTGTTAGTTGGAAAACTGAAGAAATACCTTTCAGTCCTCGTCTTGCTTTTACCTTCGATCTTTGCCCCAAAGTTTCAAATTCTTGGCCAATCCTTCCTTCTTGAAGCACTCTTCCCCAGGCTTCCAGGGATCTCTTTTTCTTGTTTCTGCAAACAACTGATCAGTGGCTCCAGTTTCCTCTTGTTACCAACAGTGGCAGCAAACCAGCCCGAGGCAGAGTAACCACAACTCCCTGGAAAGGCAAGAGGGAGGGGCACCCATCAGGAGAAGGGGAAGTAGAGCCAGAGGGCCAGATTTGGGGACCCCAGCAGGAATCAAGGATACACCAGAGGACCCCAAAGTGCAAGAAGCTGGAAGCGCACTGTTTCTCAGAGCCCGAGGGCCACCACTGATCGTTTTCTCCATCCCAGAGAGATGCCACTCTGTCCAGAATCAAGGTTCCAGGGGAAAGTTACAATTGTTCTAGCCTGGGTCAGCTTGGGTCATAGATGTTTCATCTGTTGATTCATGAGGCCACCAAGGAATTACTCTCCTACCTGCCCTTTGTACAAATAGGAAAAGCTAATTTCTTAAACAGAAATTTGAGTCAAGAGTGGCATCAATGCTTGCCATGTTGAACACCCTTGCTGTTCCTTTGCATACATCTTGTACATTTTCATATTCCATAGTTATTCCATCACCACTGTGGATTTCAGGCGATGTAAACTGTAAAAGATTCACAGGCTCACATTTAATTTTGCAATATAAAGTTTATGCCCTTTGACTAGGAGACAAGAGCGTGCAACATTGAAGTTAACAACTTTTTTTCCCTAATATTTAGTTTTTAGTTGTAGTTGGATACAGTATCTTTATTTTATTTAGATATTTTTATGTGGGTCTCAGGATTGAACCCAGGACCTCGCAGGTGCTAGGCGAGCGCTCTACAGCTGAGCCCCAGCCCCAGCCCAAGATAACAACAACTTTTAACTAACAGCAGCTGTGTCACATTTATTATATCAAGACTGAGAAGAAAGATAAAATTAAGATATATTACATAATATTTGTTAAAAGAGGTTTAAAATCAACTTGAAGATTTAAAAATGCTCTGCTATGATAAAGGTCAATCATCTCTTTTATCCAAATAGTTTGGTTAACTTTTTTTTTTTTTGGTTGTAGATAGACACAATACCTTTATTTTATTTACTTATTCGTTTTATGCAGTACTGAGGATCGAACCCAGTACTTCCCACGTGTTAGACAAGTGCTCAACCACTGAGCTACAGCACCAGTCCAGTTTGGTTTACTTTATAGACAGCCAGTTTTACTCCCCAGGGGACATTTGGCCATCTCTGGACACATTTTTAATTATCACAAGTGGGAGGAGGGGGCTCACCTGGCACTACTGGGTAGACGTCATGGATGTTCTTCAACATCTTATAACACACAGAATGGTCCAGCCCAAAATGTCCACAATGCCAAGGTTAAGAGGCTGCCTGAGAGGTGTGGCAAGCAGGAATTGTATGGCTGTATTACTGATGGGCCATGTTAAAATATGTTAGGGCCTCATCAATTGCCCCCGTTTTTGAGATTTCTTCTTGGTTCCCCACACAGGCTCAGGAGTAAATTGAGAGAGGAAGTCAAAGATGGCCTCTAGAGACCCTTAGGTGAGCAAGGTGTAGACCTGCCTCCTTTCTTGAGCCTCAGGCCTAATTCTGAAATCCTAATATTGCAGAGCAAGACAGACTGGCCTGTGAAGAGATACATGGTGGAATATACTGGAATTCATTTGATAACATAGAGAATGGGGTGACTGTGCCCATTAGCATTATATGACTATGGATCCAATTGTTTGGAGAAATTAAATTATTTGAATTTTTCACAAAAAAATATTATTTTTTATTGAGTCAGATAAATATCAAGTATTTATTAGGGTCATGATTTATTTATTTATTTTTAAAAATATTTATCTCTCTGTTTTTCTATTTATTTATTTACTTATTTATTTGTATGCGGTGCTGAGGATTGAACCCAGTGCCTCACACTTGCAAGGCAAGCGCTATGCCACTGAGTTACAGCCCCAGCCCTTATTTTTTAATTATAGGCTGTTCTACTTATGAATTTTTTAAAAAATAATTGTTGTCAACATGAAAGATACATTCAGAAAAACTCACCCATGTGAGCACTTCAGGGTTCACAAACTAAACAACTGCACTCAGACCATGAAACCACTCCAGGCTGGTAGCAGTGTCCTAAGCCTATAATCCTAGCAACTGGGGAGGCTGAGGCAGGAGGATTCCAAGTTGGAGGCCAGCCTGGGCAATTTAGTGAGACCCTGTCTCAGAATAAAAATTTAAAAATGGAGGGTTGGCGTTGTAGCATAGTGGTAGAGAGCGCATGAGTTCAATCCCCACATCACAGAACAAAAGACAGGAAGGACGTGGCATGGCTCACCTGGGAGGCCTCCATTGACTCCCCTTCAATTACTGCCTCTTCTAACAGCATTTATCAGTTTGGCCTATTTTTAAGACTTGGTTCCGTTGGAATTTTAATGTTTAAACATGTGGATAAATACAAATCTTTATTAGTATCGCATTAGGGCAGCTTTTCAAAACTCATTTAGGAATGCTGGAAAAATAACAGCCGAATCCATATTAAAATACAAGGCAATAACATTAATAATCAAAATTTTGTTTTTAAGTTTTACCAGGTTCCAGCATTAAAAAAAAAAAAGAGTAATGATGCCAGTTTTTCCTATTCTCCTTGGGAATTCCAACAAAGGGGCTGAGAGTCAGAGCCGCAGGCACCATCTTCAGGAGTGCGAGGTGGAGAACTCCAACCCTGGGAAGAAAAGGGTTAGCGGAGGCTCCTGGCCGCGCGTCGCAGGAGCGGCCAGCAGAGGGCGCCTCTCCAAGGTGAGGGTCGCACCCTGCGAGGCTGAACAATAATCCCTTGTTCGCAGGGACCTGCTGGGGCGTGAGCACAGCGCCTCTTTCTCGGCGTCTGGATTTGCCTCCGTTGCCTGCAAGGCTTCGGCTAACGGCGCGGTCCCTGGATCTAGACAAGGGCAGAATGCGCGGGTCCAGAGCACGGACGGGAGGCGGTGGGCGTGGCCGCTCCCCAGCCACTCGCAGATGGCTGGCCCCCCAGAGAGGGCGGAGTGACAAAGGTTTATTGTTTCAAGCTGCTGAGTGACGGGGTGATTTGTTATGCAGTAATAGATAACCAATACACAGTGGAAGGCCTCTGATCATTAAATAACAAATCGCATGAAGAAACGTTTGCTTCTCTTGCCAGAGATCTGGAACACAGTGGGTGCTGAGGTCCCAGGGTCCAAGGGGAAAAACACGGTGCGGGTTGCATTCGGGTGAAGCTGAGGCTGCCCAGCCTGGCTCTTCAGGGTTCTTCCCGCTGCTGAATCCACAGGCAAAGTAGGGACCACTGAAGAGGGCCTAAATGTGTGACCCCCTCCAGCTCAGCCTCACCAATTCACCCTCACGGTGATGGTATCAGGAGAACCAGCCTCTGAAGGGTGCTTAAGTTCGGATGAGGGTAGAGTCCCTCAACTATCAGTGTCTTTATAAGAAGAGATGTGTACAAGAAATATTCATTGATTGCAGAATAATAATTGGATATTACAGATAAGCGAAAAGAAAACCTCAACTATAATCCTGTTTAGAAATAACGACTGTAAATATTTTCACATATCAATTTCTAAGCTTTTTCTGTGCATTTATGTACATGTAAATATATTACATGATTTCTGGATATAAGCGTGGGATGATGAAATAGAGATAATTTTTGTTGTTGTTTACAGATAAATTTATGACATGGTTTTTAAAACTTTAATACCTATCAACATCTATATAATTCAATAATTATTAGGATCCCATGATCATTTTAAATGACTGAATTCCTATATACTGTATTGTTGAGTCAAAGGCTATGATCATTTGATCATTTCCATATTTTTGCTACATAGTACTGACTGAACCCCTAGATGTATCATATTAGTTTACACAGAGCAGTTAGTATAGCAATGTTAGAACATTTCCCCACTGTTTTTCCCCACACTGTTCTAAAATGTTTGCTTTTTTTTTTTTTTTTTTTTTTTTAATTTTTTTAAAGAGTTCCCTTTGTTTTCTGTGGCTTTTCTTTGATTGCTGATAATATTGCACATTTCCCCCACATGTGTATTGTCTATTTGTATATCTTCTTTTGTTAATTGCCTGTTCATATGATTTTTCTCTATATGTTGTAAATATTTCAACAGAACATTTTGTTTAATTTTTAACTTTTTTTTTTTTTTTTGCCATAGAACTTTTAAATTTTGTACACTAAAATCCATCAGTCTTTTGTTTAACAGTGTCCCTGGTGTCTTTTGGGATATCCTTAAAAGACTTTCTCCAATTAAAAAAAAAAAAAAAATCACACACACATATACACATATGTGTGTGTATATATGTATGTATGTATATGTATATATATGGAGAGAGAGAGAGAGAGAGAGAGATGGGGTGGGGGAGTTCCCCCATGTAGCAAGGACTGAAGTCTTTTGAAAGAACCAGCAGGAGCCTACAGCTGCCAGTCAATGAACGAACCTGAAAGCAGGCCCTCCCCCAGTGGAGCCTGCAGATCACACCGCAGCCCCAGCCCACGGCCGGCCTAACTGAATCCTCCTGAGCAGAACACTAGCGAAGCCAGGGCCATTGCCAGCCTACAGAAAGTATGAAATAACATGTTTGTTGTTTTAATCTGCAAAATGTTGGGATACTTTGTTCCGTAGCAATAAATGACTAATACGGAGCGGGAGGCTCTCAAGTCCTTCCTTCTCCAATTTCCTTTCCTTCCAGAGGACCACCTCGTTATCCTGAACCTGGAGCTGCGACCATTCTCTTGGGCAGTTTTTCCTCTTGTGACTATTCCAACTGCTATTTTAACAATATCTTAGAAATGATTTTTGAAGGTTTTTTGTTTGTTTTTATTTGTGGTACTGGAGATGGAAACTGGGGGTGCTTTACCACTGAGTTATATCCCCAGTCTTTTTTATTTTTACTTTTTAATTTCAAGATAGGGGTCTCACTAAGTTGCTGAGGCTGGCCTCAGACTTGTGATCCTCCTGCTTCAGCCTCCCAAATAACTGGGATTACAGGCATGTGCTTGGTTTGAAAGTTTTGTTGAAAACTCTAATTCCAAATTTTGGAATATTCAATAAAAATCAGTGTCATTTTCCCTCAACATCATTAGGATTGGTTCCAGGATGCCCTCAGATTCCAAAATCTGTAGACACTCAAGTGCCTCATATAAAGTGGAGTATTTGCAAGCAACCTACACACATTATCTTGTGGACTTTACATCATCTCCATGCCAGGCATGGTGGTGTATGCCTGTCATCCCAGCAGCTTGGGAGGCTGAGGCAGGAGGATGGCAAGTTCAAAGCCAGCCTCAGCAACTTAGCGAGACCCTAAGCAACTCAGTGAGACCCTGTCTCAAAATAAAAGATAAAAAGGGCTGGGGATGTGGTTCAGTGGTTAGGTGCCCCTGCGGTAAATTCTCAGTACCAAAAGAAAAAAACAAAAATCACCTCCAGCTTACTTGTAATATGGAACACAATGTAAATCTTATGTAAACAGTTGCTCTACTGTATTGTAGGGAATAATGAATGACAAGAAAAAGTCTGTGTATGTTCAGTACAGACAATTTAAAATATGTATTTTTCTATCAGAGGTTGCTTGAGTCCACAGATGCTGCACCTGTGGATATGGATGGCCAACCCAAATAAAAGGTGTCTCCCAGCAACCTTTAGTTGGCCTCCACCTCCTCTGAACCACTCCTTTCTCTCTAGCAGGTACTATAATGTTGCATTTCACGTAATGTATTAATGTTATTTCCCATAATAGTCTGTGAGCCACTTGGGTGAGGATTTATGTCTTCATAATCCAGGACTTAGCCTAGTGCTTGTGGGAACAAGTTCAGGGGTTGTCTGTGAAAGTCTGAAGAAAATTGGGGCACCCTGGCCCCAATCAAGAATGTTCCTGAAAGAGAACTAAAATGAGATTATAATTTACTTAATGGAAATCAAAGCAATGGTATTATATTCTTTTTGAAAAACAGTGTGATTAGTATTTCTGGCTTCTGAAACATGCCTAGAACATTGGATTATATGATACCAACTTGTATATTGTAATTCAGTTCTAGCACTGACACCCAGAGTTAGCACCAACTACTGATTAAGTGGAGTGTGGGCCATAACAAGATTGCCCTTATTTCAGACCAACTGGTTACAAATCTGGGGGATCCTCGTGATCCTGCTCAGGTTTCATAATTCTCTACATTGACTCGAAGAACCAGGGAAGGTGCTATGCTTGAGATTACAGCTTAATGTAAAGGATGCAAATTAGGACCAGCCAAATTAAGAAGCACATAGGGCAAGATCTGATTGGGTCCCAAATGTGTCCTCTCTCTGTACAACAAGCATATCGGCTTGCAAATCAACCAAGAAGTTTCAAAGTCCAGAGTTTCCAGTTGGAGTTTCATTGGGAAGATGTGATTGATTAAATAATTGACCATGGAATTGAACTCAATCTCTAGAGTCTCTCTTTCCTAAAAATTGTTGGATTGGCTTTAAAGTCTCAACCCTCTGATCATATCATGGACCTACTGGTACCTATCCTCATTCTGAAGCTATCAGGAGACCCTTCAAGAGCCACCTATTAGCATAAACTCAGTTATGATTCAGGAAGCTCATGAATAATAAAAACATTGCTATCACTTGGAAAATTCCAATATATACATAGTAGATGCTCAATAAGTGTTTGCTAAGCAGAAAGATACACTCAAAATACCAGAAATGGTCAAAGAAAGGGATGCCAATTAGGCTCTTGGATTCTTCCACCTGATAGGAATACACATATATTGTGCACATGAACACATGAGGCTACGATAAACCAAGGCCTTAAACATCCTAATCACATGACAAATTCCCTGCACTTTGGCTTCTATTAGAAAGCACCCTGATGATAATTTGGTTTCCCATGTGGCTTGTTTGTAGAAGGGTGCTCAGCAGGTTGACATGAGCATGCACATCTGCCTGAGTCAATTTTCCATTGTACATTCATAAGTACACATTCCGGCTACATAGAAAAATCTCTTTGAACGCTTTGTGCTTTCCACCCTAGTTTGGTTTCTGAACCTGCAAGGCAGATGCTGCTGCTCAAGACCTAGTCCTAAATCCTGGAAAGTTCTTCCAACTGCTGCCCTGGGAGCTATGCTGCTCTTTGTTGCTATATTTCAGGGAGTGGCTTCGGGGCATTCAGAACATGCCTGCCACAGAAGAGTTTCAGGAACACCCCAAATTGGATCTGGGTGACTTGAACATCATCTCATAAAAGTATGTGTGAGATGTGGTTGTCATCGAGAAAGTTGAAACCTAATTACTTGTATTCCATTTGGCTTAAAAAGGAAGAAAGAAAGAAAGCATTTGGAAGAATACAATGTGAGAATATTGATAATCTGGGCCCCAAGAGCCCGAAGCTGCCTGTGTATATCTTGTCCTCATGGAGTGTGAACACAGACTCTGGTGTACACAGGACTTGCAGTAATGACATTCTTCTGGAAGAAATAGAAAAAATTTGCTCCTTTGCACTTGAGTGAGAGAAGATTAGTTGATTCCTCCTTCAGGTGTGATCTGATTTAGTGCTTTAGAGGCAAGTTTCTGATTCATAATTATACCTGTGACTCACTTTGACAGCAAACTTTCCATGCCAAATTAATAAATGATAGTCTAGTTTATGCAACTGTTTTTTTTTTTTTAAGAGTTTGGGCCCTTGATCAGTCAGTCCATTAATAAAATTGAGTTGAGCTGCAGAAAGCAGCCAGCTCTTCCATTTTTTACTTTATCATTAATTTATTTGTGCTGGAGATTGAACCCAGGGCCTTGTGCATGCCAGGCAAGGGCTCTACCACTGAGCTCCACCCCCAGCACCCGAGCCTCCTTCTAGATGACCATTCTGAACACACTATACCCTCAAACCTCAAACACCCATTAGGAACCTGCTTGCTCTGCATTATCCCTGACATTCTCCTCTTTGGAGTTCCCGAGCAGTGGGTAGTTCATTGCCACAAACCCTTTAAGCCATCTGCTTTGTTGGAGACCTTGATGGTAAGATTTTTTTTTTTCTTTTCTTTTGTTGTTGTTGTTGTTGTATGGAGGATTAAATCCAGGCCCTTGCTCAGGCTAAGCAAGTGCCTACCACTGAGCTACATCTCCAGTTCAAGAATATTCTTTCTTAAGCTAAAGTTAAGCCAGTGACTTCATAACTCCTTCATTCTGGTACATTCACAGGACAAAACCAGTGCTTTTGTGTACCCCGGCTGCCTATCCTGAGTCCCTCCACAAGAACTTGAACATGAATGAGATCCTGTCCTCTCACCACCCTCTGGCTCTCCTCTAGCGTCCCAGTGTCTTTTTTGAGAACATGGTCCCCAGAATCTGTTCGGTCCACTAGCACTATTCTTCTGAGACAAAAGCTCTTGGTGCAGCAAGTTTGTTTTCTGTTTTAGCAGCTGCGCCTCTCTGTTGGCTCTTGCACTTCAGATAAAGTTCCTGCATCTCTTTCTATTGCAATTTGAAGCTGTGGACAACCCCAGTGAGGCTGGGGATTTACTCTGATGACCTTGTTTTCCCTTTGGGTTTCTGTCCAATCCAAGGGAAAGTCCCCTTAGCTCAGGACCAACTTACAGTAGTGCTGTGTCATTTAATCAGACCTAAGCAGTGAATAAGGGTTTTCCTTAGAAAGAATAAAAATTTCTACCTTTCTCCAGGGTGCAGGGAAGGTGTTTTTCTCAGCTTTGTCTCCTACTACTGAGCAGGTAAAAGCCACTCAGGAAGCACTTGATAAATCTGAAATACCAATTTCAATCAAGGGAAGAAGGAAGAGAGGGTGGGAGGGGGAGAGAGAGGGGAACTATTTTGTGGAGGGCTTTCCCCCTCCAGTTCTGAAATAGTGATATTGCATATCAGCAGACCTGGGAGGCAGGGACTTGGTTTCTCTGGGAATCGCCTCACACATTCTGGAATGTATTTTCTGTCCTCTGGCATCTCTTTCCTTCCACAAGCCAGAGCTGTCTCAAGCACTGATTTTCTATTAGTTGTTGACTTAAATCTAGAAAAACGTTCCCATCACTCATTCTCCCCCGCCTTGTCCCTCAGCCCCCTCAGTACCTTTATCCTCTTCCCCTGTCACCCATCAGCCTGCAACCCACCAGGGTTCAAAGTTCAGGATATGATGTTATCTTTGCCCACAGATCCCAGGACAGACCTTGCCAGGGACAACTTCGAAAGGCCATGTGCTCGTCCCCCTTAGGAAGAGGGAGAGATCCCTGCTGCTCGGTTTTGTTCCAATGGTCTGTTCAGCCGGCGATGCCCGTTTCCCCAAAGGCTGCCCCTCATTAGCATGAACGGGGGTGGGGGTGTGGAGCAGGGGTGGGGGGAGAGAAAGCAAGCCAAAGCCCTGGCTCATGTTAGAGCCTGGGAACCCTGTCTACAAAAATGACAGCTAGAGCCCTCTGGCTTCTCTGTTTGATCGTGGGATCATCCCCCGAAGCCCCGGTGGCGGAGAGAAAAGGTAAGATCGCTGAAATGCAGAGCGCTGTGAGAGGAGCGGGGATCCGGCGGGGACTGGCGAGAGGACTGGACCAAGGGCGGGACGAGGAAGGGGTCGGAGCCTGCAAGAGGGGGAGACTCCGGATCTGTGTGCGTGTTAGAAAGCGGGTAAAATGGGTCCCCAAGACTGTGTCTCTTGGCGGCCTTTTTGGAGAGAAGCCGGTTCAACTACTGAAACGATCCCGGGCGAGCCAGGCAGGCTGGAGAAAACTTTGCATGTTAAGTAGTTGCTCCGTCCCAGAGGAGGGAAAGTGTCAAAAGGGGTCGTGGCGCGCCTTTTGGGAGCCGTGCCCGGGCCGGGCTTGCAGGGCGCCCAAGAGCGCGGGGTCCGCCTTGCCGGCGCCGGGGTGCCGCGGGTGGGCACCGCGCCGGGTGCGCGCAGGAGGGCTGGGGCGAAGGTGAAGGCGAGCGGAGGTCCGACAGCCCCGGGCACTTGTCCCCTCTCCCCGCAGCCCCGGCAAGTAGCCTTGGGACACCTGAGCCAGGGTTTGTTTTTAAGACACAATACGCACATTTCATGCATGACATGAAATTGTTACTGAGGGAAATGAAGAAACCAGGCGTTCTCTGCAGAATCGTGTTTTTGTTTTGCTTTTATCTGGATGCTCTATTCGCTTCGTTATCTCTGGGAAAAAATACCTTCCGTACCTCACAGGGCAATTTACTTTGGGTTATTTTTCCAATGGAGATGAATGACTTCAGTGGCATTTAACCCAAATATCAGATCATCTTTCCCATGACAACAGATGGTGATATCAACGGGGAAGTAGTTGTGAGGTCAACAGTTGACAGTCAGGAACTGGACATCCACCAGAACTTTATTCAGCTGTGCAGGATACACCCTTCCAATATAGTGAGTCAGAATCAACCTCTTTGCAGAAACATGAACTGTAACCAGACATTATTGTTGGGCAAAACCTGATTTTAAAGGAGATTATCAATTTGGCAAGATAAATCACTTTAAATGAAGTATTGCCAGAGCTCCAAAAAGGCAGATCAAGCTCTTTAATGCAAAGGGAGGAGAAAATTAAGACTGATTCCCAGTTCTTGTGTCTGATTGGAGGGTACTGGGACCTAGGCAAAGGGCGGGGGTGGGGGGTTGATGTTGTGTAACTGGGCATGGAACGTTGCCCAGCTTCCAAGCTGGTTGAGGTTTGCTCACTGACCTGTCTGTAGAGCTGGAGAAAAATTATTAATAATCTAAAAAGTGTATCTTCATATCATACCATTTAGGAGATTTTCTCCACCATCTAATGGGGAGAAAATTGGAAGCAATGTGTGCTTTTACACTTAACTAAGGTCCTCTGCCTCCCAGTCAAGCTTTTAAAACCCTTTCTAAGCTGTGGTTTACCAGTAAGTAGTGTCCAAGAAGCCAGATAAAAATCCACTCACAAATGCTTGATTCTGCAGAGACCCAGAGGATAGTGTAAATACGGGATGGGAAAACCAAATAGTTCTGTTGTCAGGGGCGCTTAAACAATTAGGAGAACCTGTAACATGAGACTTTTCCCCCTGGGGCTTGCTCTTGGTACTTTCTCAACAAACTGTAAATAGAAAAAGCCGGATGTTTTCATACACACATACACACACACACACACATATGGGTAAAAAATTTGCTATTTAACTAATGCTATAAAAAATGTTGAGTTCTAGAATAGAAAGCTGTAATTTGAAAAACTATAGATTTGAAAAGGTTCCTTAACAGAAGAGAACATTGCAATCAGGCCTCCGATTCCCCAGACGGTGCTTGCAAAATTTTCTTAGTTGGCCCCATTCTTAGACGGCAAGACCCCTCTTTCCTTCCTTTGACGGTTAGGAAACGTGTCCCTCCTCTTACCACAGGGGCGTCCTCCTGGTTCTCTTTCCATCACTCCAGGTCTCTGGGCCTCCCCACCTCTGCTCTTACAGGTGCTTGTGAACTCTCCCTCGTCCCCAGTCTCCTCCTCTCCCAGAGCCCTTCCTTGGGTTGCCCCCAGGGATCCTCCTTCCGCTCCAGGCCCGTCTTCTCTCCTCCCGGCCCACGGCCCCCGGCTTCCCCTCACTACTTCTCTCCCCGCACCCCGCAGCCTCGCCGCCACACAACAGAAAGCCCGACCCCAGCGGCGGCGCGAGCACGGAGGAGACACCCAGATCCCAGATACAGCAGGTCCCGGAGGCCCCGCGACGGCCGCGCGCGGCGGACGACACTCCGCGCGCCTGGCCGGATCCCCGCCGCCGGAAGCCCCCGCCACCCGCCGAGAACCGGGCCGGCTTCCGGGAGGCGGCGCGCGCGCCTGCCGGGCCGCCGGGGCTGCGCCTCGGGCAGGCCGAGAACCGCGCGTCGCCGCGCCGCGCGCCCGCGCCGGAGGACTCCCCGCGCGCCCGCACCCGGACCTTGCGCTTACCGGCCGCGCGGTCGCCCGCGCGCGCCGCCGAGGCCCTCGCCGGCTCCACCCACCCCAACCGGCCGCGCGCCGCCCCGCCCCCGGGGCCCGCGCCCGCGCCGCCGCCGCCGCCGCCGAGGGAAGCGGAGCCCGGCGCGGAGCCCTGCGCGCGCGCCTGCAGGGCGGACCTGGACGAGCGCGAGTCGTACTGCGAGAGCGAATTCGGTGAGCGGGTCCCAGGCCGAGGCGAGCCTTTCCGAGCCCAGAGACACCCACCCGCACGTTCTAGAGGCCCTTTGGGCTATTTCGTGATTTGTTAAAGTCGCGCGGGGCAATGAGAGAGGAAGTCGCTGTAATGCTTTTCTCCAAACTCTGTTTTGAAAGCAGCCGTGAATGGAATCGTGCATGATGTGGACGTGCTCGGCACGGGGATCCGGCTGGTGACTCTGCTGGTGGACCAGGACGGGCTGTACAAGATGAACCGCCTGTACATCACTCCGGACGGGTTTTTCTTCAGGGTCCACGTATTAGCCCTAGATTCCTCCAGATGCAATAAGCCATGTCCAGAATTTAAACCTGGTATTGAAACTGACCTAAATGACCGCTTCATAGACGTACTCTATTCTGCCATTTGTACCTTCTTTTGGGGATACTGTAACTAATAGAATTTGGATGACAGGTTATAATTTCGACCCCTTGTGATTTAAGACCCCCATGCCCCGCAAAGGGATTAAATTCAAGTAGGGATTGGCACGAAGCAAGCCCTTAAATACATCAACAGGTGGAGTGAATAACACTGTTCCCAGAAGGGATAAGCAGTTCTGTACAGAACTGCTTCTTTTGGCCCATGCATTTGGATTAGGACCTCTGTTCTGAAATGTCCGCTGTTTACAGGTTACCTGGCTATTTCCTAAAGGTCACTAGACTGTCCCCACGTGTGGCCGGTAGGTTACATGAGTTCAACATGTGCAGCAAGATAATAAAATTCAAACTCAGGCATTTCTTGTCTTTCTATGGCACTTAAAGCCACCATTAACTGATGTTCTGATTGTTTTGTTCAGGCAGCAGGTATATTGTGATGGGCCACATCTACCACAAGAGACGGCAGCTCCCTACAGCTCTGCTCCAGGTTCTCAGAGGGCGGCTGCGGCCAGGAGATGGACTGCTCAGGAGCAGCAGCAGCTATGTGAAAAGGTTTAACCGGAAAAGGGATCGGCAAGTTCAAAGTGCAGTTCACACCCAGTGCATTTGAAACCACCCATCCCGGCATTGATGGAGGGCAACGGAGACTTGAAAAAGACATCAAAGGTCTATCTTTATGAAATGGGGCCTTCCTTTACAATTTGAGCCTACGGCTACTTTATGAACTATTTGTACAGTTCCAGCTCTAATCTTCACATTGTCACTTTGTTATTTACAAAATGCCTCTTATGGTATACTCAAGGGCAGTTATTCAAATGTAGTCCCTGACAGTGATTCACCTAGCTCAGATACCTGACCTGTCCAGTTAACAGATGACTGCTTCATGTTAGGTTTTTAAATTATTTTAATTTAATACATTCTTCAGTAGAAATAGTTCACAAAAAAACATTTCTTAAATTTAAATATACACTTTCAATAGTTTATATCATGTATCAAACCAAATTTTATACTCAAATCATCACATTTATAACTGTACATAACAGTAATCACACGAGTCAAAAGACATTTATGTATGAAATGTCATTTAGATCAAACACTAGGTCAGCGCTCAGGACAAGTTTAAAATTTTACATATGCAGAGTACTAAAGGGCTTAATTCAAGCAAAATAGTATTCAAAGCAAGTGTTCCTGATGTACCAAAATGTAAGATATAGTATATTTTCATGCCTCCCTGTTCCCAATAATTTATGTTGTGTGCCAAACTGGCAGCTATTCCACTGCTAAATGTATTCTGGATGTATCTGATGTCATTTTTCTATTAAGACCAAGTATCATGTTTGTGTTTGTAAAGCAGTAAATCTTGCCTTGAAATCAGATCTTGGATGCACCTGGGTTTTTTAGCCTGCATAAGCCAAAAGGTTTGAGAAAAAGATTTGTTTCAAACTTGGTCCCCAAACCCTGAAACCAGTTTTTATCAATGACAGCTCACAAGCAAGTGAATAACATTTTCTGGATGGTTTGAAAAAGGCTAAGTTTAATAATGATATTTATATTTGAGTCCAATAGCAATTTCTTTCAGAAGATTGAGCTGTCCTTCAGTTAACTCAAAGCATTGTGAACACAGACAACAATATGCATGAAGTTTCCTGCCAAAAGAGAGAACTGCACTGCAGAGAAAGGCAGACTGTTTGGTCTCAAGGTGACTTGCTCAGGGAGCTCACAATGTTAATGGCCCGAGAAGCACTATATATCTAAAGGATTTCCAAGATGGGGCACTAGAGAATCGACAAGGAAGCAAGTAGCAATCGCATAAAACAAAATATCTCATACTTCTGCCTCAAACATGGCCTTAGAGGTGAAAACAGAGGTTCTGATATCACTGAGGGACTTTTAGATAATTTCTCCAAAATGAGTCTTGCCCAAATGTATTAAAAAAATTTACTAGAATTTCTTGGGAACAGCTTCCTTATTACATAACTATTGGCATTAGAGTAAACAGCTAACAAATTAAGTTTTAAGATAAAATTAACTCAGTCATAAAATACTGTCAGTCAAGTCAAATTTTTAATTGTCAGAGACTAAGCGGTGATTCAAGGAACATGATAGGAAGATTCCAATATAGCCAGATGGATAAACTATTAGTTATCTAATAGTGAGGCACTTCTAAATACTTAGAATAATATACCGAATGGTCAGACTTAAGACAAAACTTATAAGTGGTCCTAGTTTAAGAGAAAAAAAGCCTAGTATGGCGGCTCACCCTGTAATCCCAGCTGCTCATGTGGCTGAGGTGGAAGGATCACAAATTGGAGGCCTGTCTAAGCAACTTAGACCCTGTCTCAAAACCAAACCAAACACAATAGTAAATAAAAGAGATAAAAATCACTCTTACATAAACCTTAGTTAGGTTTTGACTTAGTTTGATTTGATAACACTATTTATGAAATATTTTGGAAATACAAAAAAAAAAAATGCAAGAGCCCTGATATTTGTGACATTTGGAGGTCACACAGCTAATAATGTACATCCCAGAAAAACATGCAGGCCAGATTTTAAGACTGCCTGGATAAAAACTAAGGCCATCATTCATGGAGTAGTGAGGCACAGCTGAGGTAGAATGGCAGTGGGCTGGGGACATGAACAGGAGACAGTGGAGAACAGACTGGGAATTCCAGGTTGGGCAAAATACAAAGTAGAATCTCTTTTTCAATATTCAGTCAGGACCTTGAATACAATCTTTTAATTTGATGGAAAATTTTAATGAATTCATTGTAGTTTCTAATCCTCTTATCCCATTGATAGATTTTTCTTAGAACATGGCTTTGTGCTCCAAAGACTGAAGAGCCCTTTGTGCCTATGTGCACACATAATAGTCCCTCATCAATAAAATACTCAGTTGCCTTCAAGAGTAATTCAATGGTGACCCTCCTCCAAATTAAACTGTTACTTTAGAATTCAAGGGGGAAAAAGTACTTGTTTTTTCTTTTAGTAGGGAAAGGTCTACAAGACATGAATTTTTTTCTTTTTTGGGTACTAATTTTTAAAAACTGTCCTTTGAAGGTATTATTTGGCACTGTTCATCTTAAACTTTTTTTTAAATATTGACTTTTTAGTTGTGGTTGGACACAATATTTAAAAAAAATTTTTTTTAGTTGTTGATGAACGTTTATTTTATTTATTTTGTATGTGGTGCTGAGAATCGAACCCAGTGCCTCATGCATGCTAGGCAAGCGCTCTACTACTGAGCCACAACCCCAGCCCCACAATATTTTATTTTTATGTGGTGCTAAGGATAGAACCCAGGGCCTCACACGTGCTAGGCAAGTGCTCTACTGCTGAGTCACAATCCCTGTCCCTCATCTTAAACTTTTTTTTTTTTCCAGGGCAAAACCTCGATTTCAGAACATATTTGAGCATACAAGAAGTATGTTAGATAAAGCAGGCCTTTATCATTTGAAAAATATGGCATATTTCTTTAGTAGAATTTGGTCCAAACTGGATCAAGTGGTGTGATCTTCTGAGAAATGTCTTTTTCGGTATATTTTTCTAAGTATTTAGAAGTGCCTCACTCTATTTCAAATTATTAAAAATACTTCAGCTGGCCCTTTCCCCCTAAATACTTAGAAGTCATTACTTTGCCCATGATGTATTACCATTCACAATTTAAGGACTAGAGATCTGAGAATTCTGGGGAACAGCTTTGATCAGAGAAGAGTGACTTGTAACAACAGGTAGCTCTGTCAAACTCCATCGCGTGTAGACATTTTAAAAGGTCACAGAGTTGGCTTCAATTTTTTTTTTCTTGCGGGGGGCAGTATGGGGAATTAAACCCAGGGGTGCTCTACTACTGAACTATACCCACAGCCCTTTTTATTTTGAGATAGGGTCTTGCTGAGTTGCTGAGGCTGCCCTTGATCTTGTGATCTTCCTGCCTTGGTCTCCCAAGTCTCTGGGATCACAGGGGTGTGCCAATGCACCTGGCATCAATGCACTTGGCTCTTTAATATGGGAAACACAACAAAGAAGCCAGGATTTGGCCTGCCAGGAATGAACAGGAATTGGGGAAAGAACTTTTATTTGCAGATTCTAGGAAGGTAGGTTACAAATAATGGCATGTCTCAGGGTCTCTACATAACACTCCAGGCCACTTGAAATACAAAAAAACTGTTCTACTTTAGAAAGTAGCTCCAAAAGTTCACAGTTTTTTTAAACCTACTGTAGGACATTATATACAAATCCCACATAATTTGGATAGGAAAAAAAAGCATTACCAATATTATGAAAATACATTTTGTGAAATGGTTTCCAGGATTGTAAACTTGGCAGATAGAGCATAACATTGAAAATACTTTTAGCCAAAGAAATCTGTTGATGCAAATTAAGTATATTTACAGGCCTAAAGACTGGGATAGAAACATCCTAACAGTATCACAAATATGCATTATACTACTTTGATTACTGAAAGCAAAATAGTTTAATATCTTATTGAGTAGTAGAAGCTTGTCAAAGAATACTCATAGAAAAGCAGCTTTTGAAATAAGAATGTATGTTTTTCAAAAATTACTTTGGAAAGACTAAAGCTCTATAGTTGGTAAAACTATAAAATGTCTTCATGTATTTATATGGTGATAGAAATTGCAAAAGGCTTTATATCATTATACACATATGAAATTAACATCTTCCTGGTCTCAGGATTTTCATAAAATTTACCCTTTTTTGTACAATATGGCAATGCCAACAGCTTTAGAAAATATCTCAACCAACCAATCAACCAACCAACCATTGTTTCATTAGAAACTGCACCAAATCCAATGTCAAAAACATTACTTTATTTTTCTAGGATGAAATGTCCTATTACGTACAAAAAGAATTGCTGTTTAGAATTTGCCACAATTTGTTAAAAACATAGCAATCTATTGCCTACAGGTAGGAAAGTTCTTGCCGTAACAAGTTTTAAATGATTAAGCTCATATATATTTATATATATATATATATATGTATATGAATAAATATTACAGAAATACTGTGACATGATGAGATGCAGAATAACTTTATAGTTCATTAAAATGTAGAATTCTTGCATCAGCACAGTACATACATATGTAACATTTTTTAAAAACTAAAAGGACAAAGTAACTTGTATTTAATTACTTCCATCTTAATATTTTAAGCAAAAAACTTTTGTTTTCATGTTTCCATATTGAGCAGTTAGTCTCTTTAGTTTGTAAGGATAGGTTTAAGTGATGTCTTTATGCACAAAAAGGAATGGGCTTCATCAGACAAAATTAACCCAGAACAGCCTGTCCACCTGAGCATGTAATAAGAAAGAACTGGGAACTCTATAGCAATGTCTTTCTTTTAAGAAATTGGTCTGGGAAAGATTTTGCATAGCAGGGCAACATTAAACAGAAGGAAACTAACTATAACTAACTATAACTAACAATAACTAGGTAAGTTCCAGAACTCGGTAGGACAAAGCTAATATGAATTAGTGCAAAATTAGAAAAATTTTGCAAAGCTGCATAACCCAACTTTGGCAGACATTAGAGAAGCCACTGTTACAATGCAGTAATATCATGTGTAAGGTTAGAACACTGAAAGGAACAACATGCAAAATACACCTAAATTCCAGGGTTCCATTTTCTCCCTACTCCTCACGCTTCTTTTCCTTACAAGGAACAAACAAACTCAACCAACAAACAAAAAATACAGAGGATGGGGTCATCTAAAAATGTCCTTCATATAATATAAGTAGCTATGTGTAAAGGGTCATTTGCCTGGAATCATACCAAGTACAGAGGAAAGGCAACGTGTACTGTCATATCACTCTTATCATTGGTGCAATACAACAGGATTAGCACCCTGGAGATTTTCTGACAGGGCGACAACAAACTGGGAATTATAAAACAAAGGGCCACTGCTGTCCTGGAGAAATCCATCTGATTAGAGCCTTCTGTCTTTCTCAACTGGAAGCCCCCCCACTTCCCACAGAGGATTACAGATAAACATTGCGCACATTCAAAGACACCTTCGTCTGTGGGAGAAAAATTATCTCCATTTATTTTGTTTCATATACATCCATAGTTGAATTTTAATACAAAAAGAAAAAATTAGAATCTGACAAATGTTTACAAACAAGATACCTTCAAATAGATTTTGCTCATTTTAGCCTGGTGCAGAGTAAATGACAAACTGTACTGGTATATCAAGGCAACAGAGTCTGTAGTCCAGGACCACTCAGTCCAACCTTTCTGCAAGCTTAATTTTTGTCTACCATGAATAATAAACTCATTGTTGATTCCCAGTTGTGTGTGTGTGCACATGTGTACATAGCAGCTCCTTTCATAGAAAGAAAAGACATCTAGAGGTCGTCTTGTACTTTTACCTTCAGGAATCATGATAAGATACAGGATGGATTACATGTAACCGGGGCTGGATTTTATAAGAAAAAATAATTAGCTGACAAATGAGGGCAGCAATAAAAAAGCGTCTTTTTTTTTTTTTTTCAACAATAAATAAATACAGTCAAAAGTTTTCTGTGAGACTCTAAACCAGCTTCTTCACTGAAGAGCAGACGTGGCATTTCCATGGAGTTACACTTGACCCCATAGTATCTTTTTTTTTTCTTGCTTTCTTTTTCTTTTTTTTTTTTTCAATAAACAGTTTTCCCGCTTCTGCCACAATAGTAAAACCATTTGATCTTGACAAGATAATGGTGTCGTTGACTTTGCTTTTCCCTTGACCGTTGGACAAAATTGGCCAAGAATATAATTGGACTGTTATGACCAATAAAAATGAAGTTTAGGTCAAGTCTTGTCAGGATAACCTGACTAAAAACATCTGGCTCCTTAATTTAAAATAGTTCAGACAACCAGATTCTTGCTGTGTTTTATGTTAGGTTAACACGCTGAACTTTAAGAAGCTGTAGACTGCAGTTTGTTGTTATGAGACCTACAGAATACAGAGAAAAGGGAACAATTAAGCACCCTTCATTTTTGGAAACAATGATGTTCTATGTGAATGCCAAGGCAGTCAGTCTGGGGGAAGCAGCCATGTTCTTTCACTCATCCTTGGCAAGCAAATAGAAGAGAACAATTAAATTTTTAACCTATAATATTAAAACTTTTCATTGTACACTAAACATGATAGCTCACTGGAAAAAGCCAATATTTTAAAAATATATATATATATATATGTATTTGTCTAATAAAGATTACAACATTTTTAGCCAATGGGACAAATATAGAGACATTTACAGAAGCATATCATTGTAGTAAAAGGAGTGTGTGTGTGTGTGTGTGTGTGTGTGTGTGTATGTGTCTATTTACATTGATTTGGGAAATATAAAGGGAAAATTATATTAAAAGAAGAGAAATAGAAATATTAAAATCACATTTTTTTCTATTAAAGTCCAGAAAGTCTTCTTTCTAGTTTCACAGTTTTATTCACAACTTTCATTAGTAAACCAAATTACTGTACAGTTACCAGGACTAATTCAAAGTACTTTATATTGCAATAGCAGATAAATACAGTATTCCAAGAGTTTACAATTTTAAATACATTGTTCAACATGGCTGCTAGAATAAATTTTTTAACCACTATACATCTTTTTTTAACATTAAAAAATTATATTAACTAATCTCAACTTTTGGGGGGACAATTTTGAATTATGTAATCACGTGGTACAATAAAACAGTGACCCCAACATCCAGTTCTGATTCCAGTTAAAAATTCAGACTAAAGATATCACAATCTGTAAGAAAAGAAAGAACATGGATGGTATAAATGATGAATTATATAACAAAGTGCAGTAATGAAAATGATGTGCAAACTATATTGGAGATCATAAATTAAAAATGGGGACATATGACAAAGGAAATATTGGAAATACATGATTGGCAAGTTTAATGTTTCATTCAGCTGTAAACCTCGAAATAACACAGACTCCCTAATAAGGCAGTAGTGAGTTGCCTTTACACAGCTCTTGACATGGCAATTTATTTAAGAGGAATTGAGCAAACATAAATTTAGTTTCCATACCTTTTAATGAAAATTATATAAATTTGAGTATATAAAAAGCTACATTAAATAACTAGGTGAGAAGACTACCCAAGTGGCCCCTTTGGGCTGGGGGTGTAGCCTAATGGTGCTGTAGGTGCTCAGGGCAAAGCCCTGGGTTTGAGCCCCAGCACAACAAAAGAAAGAAAGTACTAAGTGGCCCACTTGTTGCACAGACTCAGCTACTAAGCCTCCTCTCCTTCCTCAGATTTCTGTTTTGCCACTAGCTCTAGGAACACTAGGCACTATCCTCTCCTTCATCAGCAGCTGCAACCCCTCATCCTCAGGGTTCTTCCTTCAAACTTGGCAGTAAGAGTGGGATTCAAACATCCCAGCTTCTGCCTTCCAGTTACTTCCAAAGGCCTTTTCAATTTCAAAACACAATTTTTGAGAAATTTAATCAGAGGAATAACTCACTGCATGAGGTACAAATCAGAAAGCACAAGAGCAGAGGGCTTGTGATGAGAAGTCGCACTCCTCTGCCCTATCTTCAATCAACCTGAAGTCCAGGCTCCCTGAGGCCAAGTCCTTCCATCTTTTAGCTCTTTGTAGTTAGATTTCTTATACTGCTATTTTTTTTTTTTTTTAATATTTATTTTTTAGTTTTAGGTGGAAACAACATCTTTATTTTATTTTTATGTGGTGCTGAGAATCGAACCCAGTGCCTCATGCATGCTAGGTGAGCACGCTACCACTTGAGCCACATCCCCAGCCCCTATACTGCTATTTCTTGATTTTTCAACTTTATTTTGTTTAAACCCTACTATGACAAAAGAGAACTGAGCTCTCTTACCCATTTTCTCACCCTACTTTTTGAGATCAAGTTTTTTTTTTTTTAAAGAGAGAGAGGGAGACAGAGAGAGAGAGAAAATTTTTTTTAAATATTTATTTATTTTTTTAGTTTTCGGCGGATACAACATCTTTGTTTGTATGTGGTGCTGAGGATCGAACCTGGGCCGCATGCATGCCAGGCGAGCGCGCTACCGCTTGAGCCACATCCCCAGCCCGAGATCAAGTTTTATTTCCCTGTAATTATTGTATCTTTCTTTCTGTGTTTTGTCTATAGGCTGAATCTAAAAGCTGAAAATCAATGCAACGGTTTTATTATTGTCTGTGAATATCTTTCTCTGTAGCATCTAGTTTTTGCTAAGGAGGCATTCTTCTATAGCTTTTTGTTTTTCATGGAGTTTCTAATAGACTTTCTTTTTATTCCTTACATTTTTTATCTTTTAATTTTTAATTTGATCTAATTAGTACAAAATTTAACATATGAATCATTTCTTTCCCTTGACACCTCTGTCTTGGGAGAGGTCCATTCTCCTTCTCTAATTAGATGCTTGCTATATAGGCCTGCTGTACAACTGTCACCCGAGTTAGAATTCTTATACCTCTGCTTTCTTGATTTGCTCCCTTATTTTTGCTAATGCACATATATTAAAATAACGTGTTATGAAAGGGTGCTCTATAATAACATAATCAAAAAAATGTATTTATTCTGCCTCTGAAAAGATTTTTTCCTCAAATTTTTGGATGTATTCCTTCATAACTTTTAAAGTCCCATACTATAGTAGAAATGTCTGATGTCGTTCTAGTTATTATTTTTATATACTGTCTTCTGTAGAAGACCTTCTTTCATCCTAGGCATTTGGAAATTTTACAGTGAGGATAGATCTTTTTCCATTTGTCCATCTGTTTTATGTTTACAAATTGTTTTCCACTAATTCCAAGAATGTAAGTTCCATAGAGGAACTGGGTTACTATCGGGTTCTCAATAATTATTTGCTGAATGGATCTGTTTGGATTTAAAGTACTGTATCTCTCATTAGCTCAGGAAACTTGTATTAAATTTTTTTTAAAAATAAGAAATTTTATATTAATCTTTTTCCTTTTTTTTTTTTTTTTTTTTTTTTGTGGATACTGGAGATTGAACCTAGGGGTGTGCCATGACTGAACTAAATTCCCAGACCTTTTCATATTTTTGTTTGAGACAGGATCTTACTAAGTTGCCCAGGCTGTCTTTGAGCTTGAGATCCTCTTGCCTTGGCCTCCTAAGTAGCTGGGATTTTAGGCACCCAGGTTCAGAATGTTGATTTTTACGCTTGGTATGGAATCACTCAGGAGTTCCATTAGATAATATATAGATGTCTAGGCCCCAACCCAGCCAATCTGAAATGTCCAGGGATGATCAAGCTGGCAGCTTGGTGAATGCGGTACAAGTAAGTAATGAATCTCAAGGCTACAGAATGGTGGCAGTTATCATAAGAAAGGAAACCAGGCCTCCATGGGAAGGAAGAAGATCATGGGCTGAGAAAGGGGTTGAGGTTCAGAAACAGATGAGCATGAAGGTAAAGTTAAGTGACTTTCATACAAAGTTGCTCAATGATTTTATGTCATCCGAGGTTTGAGGAAAGGCCCATGGATTTAAAGTCTAGTTTTACCTACAGAACACACATCCAGAGAAACAGAACATTTTATGATTTCAAAGACAGAGCACACATAAATCAAGGATAAAGTGCTTAAATCCCCCCTCTGGTCTTCCCTTAGAAGGGTCAATCCCATATAGGATACAAACTTAGGGAAAGCAAGAGCTCTGCCTGCCTATGCACATCCCCATGGCACTTAGGATGGCATCTTGCATTTTGGGAGCATGAAGTAAATACTTTTGAATTTAAAAAGACTCAATTTTTAAGCATATCAAAAACAGACCCAGAAATTTCTCACAGCGGAGTCTGTCCACTTGTCCCTAAGAGTATATCATAATGTGAAGTCTTGCTTTTTTTTTTTTTAATTTTGACTTTAAGGTTCAAATTTCCCATAAACTGTATTAGCCATATTTATTAGATGGGACAGTGTAGAGTTTGAGGAGGTAAATTAATTCAGAAACTGAACATATGTGCTTACCTGCTAGCCTTGAATCCTTTCAATTTCTGTACAAAGAATGATTCAAGAACTTCTGCACACTGGTAAAAAGGGGAGTCACTTGGATTGTAGTAACGACAGTTATCAAAAATTTTGGTCATATCTGCCACAAATTCCGTCAGCTTTTCATAATATCGTCTTTGTACTCTTTCCTCCATGGTGGCAAGGTCTTCAAAACATAAAATGGAAACAAGTTTCAAAGCTTTAAGGTTTTTTCCAATATGAATACATCCTGTAGTTCTGACCAATTAGAATGTATATCTACTGTTCAAACAGTCCTGGAAAAAACTGCTTTATCACTGGAGATTATTTTGTAATTCATGAAAAATGTACCAGCACCTTTTCAAAATTTTTTTTCTTTTATTTATTTAATGTGGTGCTGAGGATCAAATCCAGTGCCTCAGGCATGCGAGGCAAGCACTCAGCCACTGAAGTACAACTCTAGCCCCCTAAAATTTTGTTTTTGATTGAGGTTCTAAAATAGAAATCCTGGTTGTTGTTAAGAAGGTTCTTGTGCTTTTAATTAACTACATAGAACAGCTCTTCATTTAATTGGTTTAAGGTAAAGGAAGCCACACCAACAAGGATCTATGCATATTTAAGTATAATAAAGTCTCACATGCAAACAAGTACAGTGTCTACACAAAGAGAAGTGGGAATCTAGAATTATGAGTAAAATCTCTGTACTAGTGGTTTTATGATTCTGTATTAGACAAATAATATCATTCTTTATGCAATTTCATTGCTGCCTTATAACAAGTGATACTAACTTACCATTCATATCAGTATTAATATAAACGTATCTACTAAAAATAAATGCAAGGGAAAATATTAGCTGATATGAATAATCCTATCAGCTTATAATTAATAGTTCAGGCAGAATGCAGCAATAAGTGTCATCGAAGTGGTAGACAGGTATGACGTTTAGTTTCAGGATGGGAGCTGGTTACCAGACTTTCAGTTGCACCTGCGACCTCCAGGGAGGAGAAAGGAGTTGAAGGTTAAGCTGATCACTGATGGTCAGTGATGCCTATGCAGTGAAGCACTCATAAAAATCCCAAAGGACTAGGTTTCGGGAGAATCCAGATAGCTGAGGATGGGCAGGTTCCTCGAGATGGTGCCCCAGAGGCAACACGGAAATCTGTGTCCCTTCCCTATACGTTGTCCTGTCTAGTGTTCATCTCTATCCTTTAAAACAAACTAGTAGACATAAATGTTTCCTGAATTCTAAGAATCACTGTAGCAAAGTAAGGGAACTGAGGAAGGTATGGTGGGAACCCCAATTTACAGTCTGAAATGTAACATCCTGAATGACCTCTGGTAATGAGCCAATGTTACAATTTTTAATTTCTGCTATTAGGACAATGAAAGTGTTTCTGTAGCTCTTCATGTCTTTACTACCAGTCTCAAATTTTTTTCTGTGTTTGTTTTGCCTATTTTTCGAGACATTTATATTATTGTCATTATTACTGAAAGAGTTATTTTTTATAGCTGGGCATAGTGGCACACACCTGTAATCTCAGCAACTTTGGAGGCTGAGGCAGGAGCATTGCATGTTCAAGACCAGCCTCAACAACTTGGTAAGATCCTGCCTCAAAATAAATAAAAAATAAATAAAAAGCTGGCTCAGTGGTAAAACACTTCTGGGTTTGATTCCCAGTGCCAACCCATAAACCAAAAGCTATTGCTGATTTTTCCTGTTGGTTCCTGCACACTCCAGAGGAAACTACTACTTTCAATTTAGTTTGTATCAGTCCAGACATTTCTAAACACATTCATGTACTTTTAACACACAATTGTTTACTGCTTAAAACCTAGGTACTGTTTGATAATGTTCTCTTCCTCTAACAACATGTCTTGAGAGCTATATTGTCTTCATGTACCTACAGAAGAGATGATATTATGAAGCATATATATAACAAAACTGAGAGAGGAAAAGAACAGAAAAACAACCTAGTTCTTCAAGAAAAGAATTCTGATTAAAAAGTTAAGGTATATTTAATTAAATACTAAACTACTGCTCTGAAAATGACTGACTCAGGAATACATTTGCATTTACTCTTGGATTCCCTGTCTCTTTTTCTATTTCCTAAATTTTTTACAATTAGTATGTATTATTTTTATTAGAATTTATTAATGTATTTTAGCAAACAATCCCGGATTTCTTCTCAAAGACTACATGAACCCAAAGTATGTTCAGTGTTTAACCCCTTTAATCTGACATTCAAGAGCATGGAGGTAACCGGCAAAGAATTCCCAGTGGTGTCGGTCCTCTCGGTTTGTGTGATCTGATGTTCACACCGTGGTGAAACTGCCTAATGCATCCTCCTCATCAAGCAACAGGCGACTGTGCTCATCTTATCAGAGACAGTTCTAACCAAGTCCCACTGCTTCTTCTTGACTTTCCCTCTTTTAAGTGGCCACCAAACACAAACCCTTCCCATTTAGAAAATGCTTCAATGGCTTTGGAGCACAATTTTTCCATCAGCTGAAACTAATCCTTTGGCAGCTTTTTATCTATTATAATTTTTGTAATCTCTTTTAGAAATTCATTACTTTTTAATAATCACTTGTAGCTGTTTGTCTTAATACAGTCAGTTATAGCTACTATTTATTGTCATTTTTTATGAGAAATTAATCTATATTCTCTTGCATCTCTATTGCAGGTCTATCAACTTTGCTCTCCTTCAGGAAAATGTGAGGAAGAGGTGACAGCAAAGGAGGAGAAGGTTAGACATTTATTCTTTCATACAGCTGCATAATACTCCACTCACATCATTGAATTTTGTTACTCCTCTGCTGATGGTCATTCATTTCATTTCCAGTGCTTTCACAATTGTAAGCACTGTTGTAATGAATAAGCATTTGTGCATACATAAATCCTAAGAAATGAAATTGCTGGGTTCAAGGGCAAACACGTTTAAGCTTGCCAATTTACCCTTTAGAGTGACCATACCAATTTATACTCCCACCACCCTTGCTCAAGATATCCTCATGATGTACGAACTTTATATGGATATTAAAACTATTTATTGAGATTTCCAGAAAAAACTTCATATCCTACTCAGGTACTTACCCATAGGTTCCTTAATAACACCATAATAATCTGGTGCATCATTAGGGTCTACTGGTTCAAGGAAAGGCCAGGCCATCTTATGAGCCTATAATAAAAAATAGGTTATCATTACTGTCAGGTAGGAATACTAATTTTATTTCAGTTTCTCAGGTGAATTACCATACCAAAAAATCCTTAAATTGTAAAAGTCAGTTTTGAATTTGAGATGAAATTATTGAGATCAGATGATTTCCACTCTAGTCACAAGTTACCTAAGATGAGCACACTCTATAATAATGGCTCTCAAAGCTGGTGGGAGGACCTTGGTGGTGCGTGTGGGGAGACCACTAGCTTGGGAGTCATGACATCTGTGCTCTGGCTTCTGCATGATGACCTGCCAGTGGAGTGATGCTGGCACGCAATCACTTGTGTAAAGCTGGGGTGGATGGGTTCAAAGTGTTGAATGGTTACCACTGCTGGGTAATGAGGTGGTAAAGATGTGACGTTAAACAACATTCAACCACATATCGAGTCTCTGATTCTCCTTTCAGCTCTTCCAATTTCTGTGATTCTGATTACAACAGAAGAAAAGTTTCAATCTGATGCTCTGTATACTCATACTTCTCCAGTACTCCCTAATCTTGTAAACCATGGAGATCTCCCCCTACTTTTTTTTTTTTAAACAAGGGAATGGGGGATAACTAGAATTTAACCAAATTCTTCCCAACCTATGGCCATGACATAAAACTTTGTTGAAGAACTGAATTTAAGGGGCTGAGGTTGTGGCTCAGAGGTAGAGTGCTTGCCTGGCATGTGTGGGGCGCTGGGTTAGATCCTCAGCAGAATATAAAAAGAATAGAATTTACGTTAAAAACAAGTTAGCTGTTTTAACTAAGAGTGTTAGCTAAACATCAGCTGAGATGGGATGCAGATACGGGAACCGTGGGGAAGCTCATGCCATTGACATGTGGAAGACTGACATCCATCAGGCTCTTCACTCCAAGAGCTGGGAGTCAGCAAACAGCCACGAACCAGAAGATCAAAAGTTCAAACCCTAGAAATGTTTCCAAAGTCATGCAGGTTGGTTCCATTTTCCAACGCTGGGCGCAGTGGCTTCTCACCTGTAAGGAACGCAGCACCCTCTTCAAGCCCTCATAATCTTTCTCGGTGAGTGGCGTGAGCACTGTCATGGCATCCTCTGTCGACTGGCACTGTGGACAGACATACTCATCAATGAGCTCTGCCTCACTTTGCAAGATGCCAACACAGCGCCCATGGTACCAATTCTGACACCGATCACAGCCAATATAAAATCTGTAAGATCCGAAATGGAAATGTGAGACCAAAACACATGGGATAACATTGGTTCTAATTTACTTTTAAAAACAATAAAACATGCAAGCGAAAATGTGCTAAACCCTGGGGTATAAAATAATTTTAGTATTATGGTTGTTTTAAAACTCTTGAGATTGACATTCCAATGTGTTAATTTACTATTTCTGATGTTAAGAACAAGCAGTAAAAGTTTATTAAGAGAACTGTGTAATATTGAAGAACCAATTTGAAGAAAAATATAAAACATTTAATTGATTTTAAATCTCAAAACAAAATAAAACACAAAATCTTTCAACTAGTACCATATCAAATGGGTGTTCAAAATCCTATAAGCTAATAACAGAGTCTCAGAGCTTGTACCCAAATTAGCATTTCTAACCTACAATAAACCACCATATCAAACACTGATAAAGTCCAAACAAATCAGGCTATTTTAATCTCATTAATTTCTATGTTACATATTGAAGAATCAAATCTGCCATTAAACCACATTTTCCCCAATGCATCTCAAGCATTCACTATGAAGCAACATAAATTTCAAAGGGGAGGTAAAGAGGGAAAAATAGAAAAAAAAATTGGAAAGGAATTTGTATTGTAAGTGTATAATATATGCAGCAAAATATCTTGCTTTTTATTTTAAAATAAATAAATAACCAGTCAGAGCAATTTGGCTTCCTAAGTTATTAAATATGATGGTCTTATCAGAACTCACTGTGACTCATCATAAGGTGTTCTGCAGATACAGTACAATTCCTCACTGCTGCCCTCTTGTGCCCGTTTACAATCATTACAGATGTACACATCCATTTTCTTAGCCTCCTTTTCTGTGATGCCAACACATTCTCCATGATACCAGTTAGTACAAAGATCACAGCCAATATAGAACCTAAAAGTATTCACAATGAAAATGACAATGTAATTGTCATTTTGAGCTGCATGGTACTTAAATCTGTCTTCCCGGCCCTGATTCACTTTTCTTACAGGATAACTTTCTGCAATGAGTCAGCTAAACACCCTAAATCCAACCATGCTAACCCTGGCAAGCTACAGCATCTGACACTGTATCAAGTGTGAAAACATAAGGTCACTCACATCAATTTCAACAAGCACACTGTTTAGTGAAATATGGGTCTTTAAAAACATACTGGAATTTGAAAAAATAAACAACACACTGATGGTAATGTCTTCCTCTTAATGAATGTGTGTAAAACTAAAACAGGCACAAAAACCAAAGCCAAAGAATCGAAGACTTACATCTGTCAAACCTATTCCACAGAAGCCATTTCAATATCAGGGCTATTTCTTAGATAGGTTTGAAAATGTATCTCACAATTTAAATTTGAAAACAAAGCAAAGCGCAAACACCAAGTAAAAGTTACACTACAAGGAACATGCAAGGTCAGCCAGGTGCAGAAGATAAATGGTCAAAACATGATATGAAGAAGAAAACTAAAAAGGTACATGTAGTAATTCACTTTTTGCCAAGTTTCCTAAATAAATGTTGGCATTAATCTAATTAAAAGTCACCTTTCATAAAAGATGACTTGGGCCAGTTCTGCAGTTAATACAATGTATGTGACTATGTGCAGAGCTCCTGGTTAGTTAACTGGTAAGGAGTGCTGAAGGAACTGCTTGCTTCAACTCAAAACCAGGGACACACAGCAGGGAGAATGATGTAGAACAGTTATGTGGAAGCTGAGGAGGCCCTACGGTATCTGGCAAGCTGAGGCTGTATGGGTATGTAACGGTAGGCAACCTCAAGGTTTTGTAATTAGGCACCCTAATGACAAACATCAAAGTGTCTCTAACAAAGTGTTGACAGGCGCTCTGCTGCAACGCCATGCCAAAGTCAGTTAATGTGAGTCACAGAGAACCAGACTGGCCGTGCTGACACCACTGACAACCTTTCTTTCTACCAAGACATTTCTTGGTAAATTCACCTAGAAGAGTGGAAATGGGTCTTCAAGTTTCAAACTGACCTGCTTCACAAATACGAGGGAATAACACGCAGCTGTGTGGCTTATCCTATTACCAGAAATACCTTCTGAGGCATTTCTCTATGTTGTCTCTTCAATGTGGTAGGCTATCTGTTCTCCAAGTAAGATCAGGACTTGAATTTCAACTTTCTTTTCAGTAATAGGGAATGTACCTAGGGGTACTTTACCACTGAGCTACATCCCCAACCCTTTTAATTTTTTGAGACAAGGTCTGGCTAAATTGCCCAGACTGGTCTCAAACTGCCACACTTGCCTTAGACTCCTGAGTAGCTGGGATTACAGGCTATGCATGAATTTCAATTTTTAGTTACTTTCACTAGATTCTCAAACCAGGGAGGTTTGAGAAATTAGGAAATACTCCTTAAAAAAAAAAAAAAACTTATTCCAACTAGAACAGGGAATGAACAAACCAGGTATACTGAAATGTTAATGATGACAAACTAAAAAATATGAAATATCCACAAAATAATGAGGCAATCTCAGTAGAATGAGCACACGTACATGTGCACCTCATTTTATGCAACTCAGTTATCCCAAAAAAATTGTGTATGAAATTAATTTCTATGATTTGAATATTTTAAACAGGCCAAAGAACCCTTATTATTTAAAGAAATTCCATAAGCAGATCTTTTTATAAAGAAAGTAACTCATGTTCTGTTTTGTTGAGGGAATCATTTAGTAGGTTTTGCTTAAAGTGAGGCACACTTATACCAAACGGAGGGAAAAATCAGTTAATAGTGTTCCACTTTATAGACTATGTATAATTTCTAATGAGGTACGACAATGAAAAGTGAAGATGCCTAAACTGAAGTGTATTTAACTCAACACAAAAGTGTTCATCTGGTGTTGGCGGACAGATGACAACGCAGCCCAGCAGCACTGCAGCAGCCACAGTGCTGTCACCCAGTCATCATTAAGAGACCACTGTCTATCCTACATATTGGTCAGACACCCACTTAAGGTAGACATTATTAAACAATTCTAATTCTAAATGATCATTTTTTTTTAAAGCATAATCAAACTTTTTGGCACTGTAAAAAAAAAATACTGTGGTTAATTGTAGCTTTAAAAACTGGCTTATGTTTTAATGTTCAAAATAAAAATTAAATATTTAATGATAGTAATGACAAAAAAAGAAAAACTAAATTTATCGATTTCTGTCTCTAAAGTCTTGCTTATATTATCAAATACAAGTCACCCTACTGTCAAAAACAGCTTCCAGCTGCCATGGTTATCAAATTTTTGAGTCTTATGCTTGAAGAATGGGTAAAAGAAACATTTTTTGTTTTTTTTTTTAGACGGGGTCTCTACTGCCCAGGCTGGTCTTGAGCTCCTGGACTCAAGGGATCTTCCCAGCTCAGCCTCCTGAGTCTTGGGTGCAGGCAAGTGCCACCATACTCAGCTTTAAAAGGAACTTTTCTTTTATAAAATTTTCTGACTTTTGTTCTCAATAAGGTGTTTGGAACTTTGACAAAAATTTTATGTTGTAGAATTCCAATATTTTAAAAAAAGGAGAATTGCTTAAAAGAAAAAAATAAAAAAAAAGGGAACCACTCAAATTTGAAGCCTCTTGAACCAGTCATATTCAGACTCCAGAAAGGACCTTCTTGGTTCTGGGCATCGATAGTAATACACTTCCTCCAAAAGATTACTGATGGATTTGGAGTTAATTCAGAGCAAATAGGAGGAAGCAAAGGAGCAACAAAAAGCTCGTTTTTGACAGAAAAGAATATAACGAAGGACACAAGACTCATAAACGAGAAATAGCAAATTTTACTTTACTAGTGTCAGAGTTAAAATATCATATGTAAGATCAGAGAGGAAACATTATTATCCTTACAATCGATTATTTTCATTTATAGTGTTACCAATACACACATTTTCTTCAAAACTGTCAATTTAACAGCTAAACTTTAAAGAATAGAAACTAGAGTTCAAAAATCTACTCACTTAGATTCATCATAAGGCGTTTTACAGATACAGTAAAGCTTTGTGTCCTTCTTCGTTTCCTTTGAGGTAGTAGAAATCATTTTCTTCTTCTTGGACTTTGAGCTGGAGTCTCTCTCCTCTTCCCGCTTCCTTTTCTGGGAAGCTGCAGGCAGTGGGGGCGTGGGGAGCAAGGCCGAGTGCTGCTGCTGCGGAGGGGGCGCTGCGGGAGGTGAGGGTGGAGGGGCTGGGGGTGCTGTGGCCACCGATGCTGGCGGAGAGGGTGCTGCCACTGCACTGGCCTGCACAGCCTGCATCATTTCCTTCTCCTTCTTCATTTTCAGATCTCTCCTCAGCTCTTCCTGTTGTCAATTAAAGACAACGTAAGAGGATCGTTAGAATTATGTATAGGCATGACCTAGCCAGGTGGTGCTACATGACCCCACTTCTGCAATAGCTCAAGTTCAGTCTGATGTGACAGTTTCAGTAATTCTAAGAGTCTTCTTGCTATATCTTAAGCCCAGAAATACAAAACAAAGAAAGCTACTAGGAGGGAAATCAGAAAGATAAGCAAATGCCTAGAAAGAACGCCCCCACCAGCCAGCCCTTGTCCTGTCCAGGTACTCAGTGGTTGCTTAAGGTATTGTGTTTTTTATCTGTACGCATTCTTGTCCTTACAGGGAGACAGAATGTGGACAGAACATGAGACTCAAATGCACTCTGATCAGCACAAAGTGAATGAGATTGAATGAGCTCACTTAAGATCCAGGGAAGCTAAAAACAAAAGATGCTGTTTTTGCAGTATGAGTTTTGCCATGAATTAAAATCTTGACTTTTTCACATGAAACATTACTCCCTGCACACAACTCTGCTGTCCAGGATGAAGAGTAAAGCAAATTATGTTACCCAGAGAAAAGACCACTGCAATCAGCAACTACAAAAACACAGCGCAAATAACCACAGCCATGAACAAGAAAATCCTTTAAAATCTGAGACATTTATAAATTTCCACAATAATTTAAAATATCAAAAACACTCTGAACACATTTTTTGTTGTTTTCCTTTAAAAAACTTTTAGGCTTTCAGGTCAACAACTTAGATAGCTCACATTTCTTTTTTCTTTCTTTCTTTTTTTAAAAATATTTTTTAGTTGTAGATGGACACGATACCTTTATTTTATTTATTTTTATGTGGTGCTGAGGATGGAACCCAGAGCCTCACATGTCCCAGACAAGCGCTCTGCCACTGAGTCACACCCCCAGTCCTAGATAACTCACATTTACTTTGAAAATTTTTCTACAGAAGCCTGAATGACTTTTTCCCTCCTTAAAAAAAAAAAAAAAAAACTATCGCATTGATCTTAGAGCTATACTGAGATGAATTATTCTTTTAAAAATACTAATAAATGTTTGAGGTTATTCTAGGTATTAAAGGTTTACAGAGTGGGAGACTCTTGAATCTCTTATTCATGATGGAATAGTTGAGAAGCGCAGAAAGCCCAACACTGACTCGCAGTGGCTGTATGTTGTTCATTACTTCTTCTGTTCCCATTTTTTGCTATTATAGTAATTTTGCTTAAATTCTAAAGACACAGACTAGCTTCCCCAGAGCAAAATGAACAAAAGAAGGTGCTCTAACTGGTAATTTAAATGAATTCCTGGATTTACAGAAGTTTTATAGATTTTAAAACAAACACTTTGCCATGTACGGTGGTGCACACCTGCAATCCTAGCTACTCAGGAGGCTGAGGTGGGAGAATTCAAGTTTGAGGCCAGCCTCAGCAACTTAAGAGAGATCATGTCTCAAAAGTAAAAAATAAAAAGGGCTGGGGAGTAATCAGTTGTGTAAGTGTCCCTGGGTTAAACCCCCAGTACTATTCAAATAAAAAACAAATAAGTAAGAAAAAATAAAGCAGAGACATCATGAAAAGAGAGGTCTATAAGAAAGGAAGGAAGGGAGGGAGGGAGCAAGAGAGGGAGGGAGGAAAAGGAAAGAGGGAGGGAGGGAGTTAGTTTCAAGGATTTCCCTGAAGAAAAGGTCCATGAGTCTGGGAAAAACAACACAGCAATCTACCCTGTACTTTTTACCTCTGCGCACCACCTGCCTCCACGCCCTAAGGTACATTAGTAACAATCATGATGTTAGTACCTTGGGAAGCTAAAATACACAGGAAAACTCCATCAAATAAAACTGCATGGTTTATGCAATGAATCCATTTTCTCTGGAGAGTCTAGAGACAGTCTGGAAGTGAGAACATAAGTGGTGTGGCTAACTCAACAAACCTTCTGTATTTAAAAAGACAGAAAAAATGTACTTGAGATTAATTGTCTAAACTTACATAAACTCGGCAACAAAATATTAAGAAGAGCAAATACTTATGCCTGAATAAAACAGAGACAACTCGCTGGACAGGGACACGTAAACTAAGCAGGGATAAAACTGTAGGCCTGTTGGGCTCCAGGTTCAGAACCAGGAAGTGGCACCCAATCCACAGCAGGGAACAGGCCCTAAAAATGCCTCCTGGGACTGGATGCTGTGAGCAGGCTTCCTGCTGGAAGCCAAAGTTGGCAGAGTGAGCCTGGGCTTCAAGGGAGGAAGCAAAAGCCCAACTCCTCTGACTCAGGATGAGCCTGCAACACTCAAATATTTGCCAAAAAATGAAAACAGGTTACCTATGAAAAAAGGCAACCAACAAAATCAATAGCAGAACCTAAATTTACTTACTGCAAATAAAATTAATTTTATAAAACAAACTGACAAAAATTTACATGTGGCCAGGCGCAGTGGCCACCCGTGCCTGCTATCCCAGGGACTTGGGAGGCTAAGGTAGGAGAATCACGAGTTCAAAGCCAGCCTCAGCAATGTTGAGGCACTAAGCAACTCAGTGAGACCCTGTCTCTAAATAAAGTACAAAATAGGGCTGGGGATGTGGTTCAGTGGTTGAGAGCCCGAGTTGAATCCCTGGTATCAGGAAGAAAAAAAAAAAAAAATTACATGTGTCTACCACATTTGAAGAGCTAAATAAAGATTTGAGTTCTGTCAAAGATAAACAATAAATATTTTATCAAAAACACAAGTAGGGGCTGGGGTTGTAGCTCAGTGGTAGAGGACTTGCCTAGCAGGTGGGAGGCACTGGGGTTCGATCCTCAGCATCACATAAAAATAAATAAATAAAATAAAGGAATTGTTATCCACCTATAGCTAAAGGGAAAAAAATTTAAAAAAAAGAAAGAAAGAAAGAAAAAAGAAAAACACAAGCAGAGTTGGAAAGGCAGAGGAATAAAAAAGACAAAGCACGGGATTTGTTGGATGGCAAGAACTATTCTCTTTGATACCTATAATGGGGGACACGAAACATGCATTTTTCCAAGCCTTTTTTAAAACTTTGAGACAGGGTCTCCCTAAGTTGTTTAGGACCTGGCTCAGCTACTGAGTTGCTGGGATTATAGGTGTAGTCCACCAACCCAGCTGCACCTTAAATTTTAATACTAGTTGTATGAATCAACATCACACTAATTACACTGTTTTGTAACATACTTTTTTTTTTTTTTTTTGATACTGGGGATTGAACTCAGGGGCACTCAACCATTGAGCCTCATCCCCAGCCCTATTTTGTATTTTATTTAGAGACAGGGTCTCACTGAGTGGCTTAGTGCCTCAAAGTTGCTGAGGCTGGCTTTGAACTCACAATCCTCCTGTGTCAGCCTCCAGGGCCACTGGGATTACAGGAGTGTGCCACCGCACCCAGCAGGATCTTAAGTTCAACACTAACCTAGGTAATTCAGTGAGATTCTTCCTCAAAAAAAAAAAAAAAGGGGGGGGGGATGGGGGCTGTGACCATGGCTAAGTGGTTGAGAGCCCTGGGTTCAACTGCCAGTATGAAAAAGGAAAAAAAAAAAACAATTAAGAAACTTGGGGTTTCAATGTAATACTCAAGTCACACATAATAACAAACATTGTCCACTTTCTTCCAATCTTTGCCTCTTGTTTCTTTCTCTTGACCTAACACATTAGCCAGAACTTCCAGAGATGTTAACTAATAATGCTGGCTGCTGGCACCATTGCCTGGTTTCTGACTTTAGAGGGAAGATGTAACAGTTATGTAACGTTGCCCACTGGTCTGGTGGATATTTTCCTTGTATTTCTCACCCAAAACTATACATTTTATGAGATGTTTTAGATCGCCTACTTGTCTTTTAAAAAGCTGTGCATGACTGTTCCCCTGTCATGAGAGTGCAACAAAAAGGAGGAAATAGCTGTGTCCGTATGCATAAATATTCAAATGCCCTCTTCCATTTTCAATAAATTCCCCAAGAAAACAGTAGATCAGCAACACTTTCAGAATTAGTTAACAAGTTAGGGGAAAATTATCTTTTTAATTTAAATGGTCACAGTTTGTTTTTCATACTTATCATTATTTTGCAGTACTGTCAGATCTTTCTTGTGGGACTTGGGTCCCAATAACTTTTGGCAGGATGATGTTATAGATTATAAAAGCTATTCTCAACAGAGATCTAAAATATTTTAATCAGTGAATTAATCTCTCAGAGTGGCCAGTCAGAGAATATGATATAAAAATACACTTAGAAAAGCTCTATTGTTTCAAAAGATACGTATGCCTTTTTTACTTGATGTACTCCAAATACATGAATGTAAATTCAAGAAAGTAAGTGGAAACTTTAGGCTTAATCAGAAATTCAAGGCAAAAAGAATAGCATGAGACACTAAATACTGAACATAAAGGTAAAGGATACATACACCCTCTTACCTGCACTTCAATTTGCAGATCTTTGTCTAGGAGTGCTCTCTTTTTCAGGATTTCGGCTTTGAGTTGCTCTTTGTGTTTGAAGAGCAGAGCAGAGAGCTTGGTAGCATTCTGCTTGCTCCGTTTCTGTTCCACACTCTCCTCACGCTTCCGTTTTTTGGCTGCCTGTTTTTCTTCTTTATCTATCTTATCCAAAATATACTTCATCACCTGGTTACAGACAATCATTCTAGAGAAAAATATACAACCTATGTAATGCTGGGCGTTTTAACCTGCAAGGTTTAAGACATGAGTCTTCTATGTCCCTACAGGTGATACGCAAACTTTCTGTGACTGCAAAGCTTCAAAGAGTGACTCAAACCCATTATGCACAACTATTAGTGCCAAGTGTTCTCAGTTAATGAACTTCAATCAAGACAAATACAAAATAAGAACGCTTGTGTGTATACAGGCTAAAGAGAAGAGACCAACACAGAAGGAGGCCCTGTGTTTCTCCCTACCTTTGATTCTCTTCTCTTTCAGCTGGAGTCATGGTCTTTTTCTGTTTTAAATGTTCTATTACAGCATTATGCTTCATCACCACCTTTAGAACAGAACAAATCCAAAAGTGCACATTTTATAATGACCACAGGTTAGTTAGCACACAGATGACAACAGTAGAAATCAGAGCACATGTGTTTTTCAAAGAAATGGTAAGAATTTTATATCATTAATACAAATAAAATTAGCAGCTACTAGAAGGTCTACACGTTGGGTATCATGTTAAGATAGGCACTTAACAATACTTTATTCTTTACAACAACACTGACCATAGATATAATTTTATAAGTAAATTTATAAATTCTGAAACATAAAAGAAATTAACCAACTTGCTTGAGATCAAATAATAAATAATAAAGCCAGAATTTTCACCCAACTCTCATGCCCCAAAGGCCATGTTTTTAACATTATGCTTATTTCCCAGGCATATATTTTAAAGAACTGTGTTCCCATCTCCGCTTATATAAAGATTATAAAGAAAGATATTGGAAAAACTTTCAATTCATAGATTACACAGTACTGAAAGCTAGATAAGAATAGGCATATAAACAAATTACATAATTTAATTTTATAGGAATATTACCTTACATGTTAAAATCACAAACATGATCTCATTTAATCATTTTAATAATCCTGTGTGGCTGGAAAGAAAGGAGTTTTAATGAGATAGTTCAGGGTTAAGAGAGTTTCGTGACTTGGTAACACCTGGAATCCACACTCAAATTCCTGCCTCATGCGAAATGGAGTGCACTGTAGACGAAAAGCAAAGCTTTCTCCGGTAATGGGAGAGGATGTATGTGCGACTGCAGTGTAGTGGAATAATTCTCAATCATCTAAATTGCCTTGCTTTACTAAAATGCTATTGCAAGATGTCCTTACATGGTGCCACTTTTTATTGAAGCTATGGAACAGTATTTAAAACATTTTTACAAGGTGTGGCTAGAAATGCAAATGAGTTAATCTCTCTACAATTTGTGTAGTCTCTATGCATACTAAGGAATGACAACTGCAAATAACTTCAAACGAATTGCTATAATGCCTGAAGTAGCTTTAAGGCTAAAATCTTCAAATTTTGTATTAATGATATTTAAATTCAAAATTCTTCCCCCCCACCATCTTAGTTCTGAAATATAGGAAGTTATTCATAAGCACTGACTCTCTAGAGCCAACAAAAGAGTTCCAAACCATTGCAGTCATTTGCTGCCTTTGGTCCACCCAGTGCTGCTTCTATTTGAACATCAATGATTTTGTCTCATTTAGGAAACCTAACACAACCAAACACTAAGTCTACTGCACAGCACAATATTTCAAGCTACTGAACATGCTGCTTTGACTTAATAACTTTACCTGTTTCTGAATGATTTCACTTTGGTTAGAAGCTTGGAGGGTGTGTTCACGCTTAATTTCTATCTGTTGCTGCTTCTTCTTTTGCTGCTGATCCCTGAGTTGCTGAACCCTTTGCAACTGCTCTTGCACACTGGCTGCCTGCACTGTAACCACATTCTGAATCTGGTGAGTCTGCACAGCACTGCTTTGCTGAATTTGAATAGGTAACTGGAGTTTGATTTGCTGGGGCACACCACCTTGCTGAGCCTGTATCTGAGCCACAACTTGTGACTGGATCTGAGAGAGAACCTGGACTTGTTGTTGCAGCTGAGGCACAGCAATGACTTGGGGCTGTGGCTGCTGTATTTGTAGCTGAGGACGGGATGGGGATGAAACAGTAACTTGATTTAACGTTTGTCCTGACGAAAGAGTTTGAGTTGAAGACTGTACCTGGGGTTGTGATTGTGGCTGGCCTTGGGAAGGAATCTGAAGAGATGTATGTGGCTGAATTGGAATCGGTTGTGAGGTTGTAGTCTGAACCTGGGATTGCTGTCCAGGAGACACTTGGGATGGAGTTGATGGACGTATTCGAGTCTGTGGTGGACTTTGGACACGAACAGGAGACTGTCCTTGGGCATTACTTTGAGGCTGGCACTGTGATGCAACTTGGGGTTTGGATGACTGTGCTTGGGTGGGTTGTGCTTCAGAAGGGACATGGGATGCGACAGTTGTTTGGGTCTGAACTTCAGGCTGAGTCTGAACTTCAGGCTGAGTTGGGGACTGGGGCTGGGGCTGGGGCTGGGGCTGGGGCTGCGCTGAAGGCTGAGCAGTCTGTGGCTGGGCTTCTGCAGGACTCACACTGGATGACTGAGCTGGTGGCAGGGTTTTGGCTTGTTGCACCTGTGTCTGGGGTGATGATTTATTCTGTTTTTGTTCACCTGAACCTGTGAAAAAGAAAGACAAAGCATTTCTATTATTCTAGAACATATGGTTGTGGTTAAAGAAGAATGTGAAAGGGATTTCCTAAAGCTGATAATTCTAGATTTTGGGATAAAAGATTACAATCTTTGAAGAGGTCCACTTAGATATGCCTGGGTTAGGACTCTCCTGAACTGGGGAGAGGGAGACCTGCTTCTTGGCTGGCCTCTGTATATTTTTCTAACTCTCAAGAGAACTGGCTTCCAAAGCAAGATGCAGCCTCTGGAAATGAACAAGGTCTTCTGAGCCAGGGTAATATCAAGCCTCTCTTTTCTCTTATGGGTGCTGGCAGTTAATAACAGGACCCTGTAATCACAGAATCTGAGCTAGAGTAGGTACCCTCCCTGAGATTTCGTCTGTGACAACCCTCAGCACCTATGAGGCTCGGCAAGGAGGAAGTGCGACATAGTTCTCATGATGCCCAGCAACAAGTGGTAATAACATGTGGCCCTCTCAGGAAGCCCAGAGTCTACCTGCTGCCGCACTGGACACCGTGGTAGTGGTAGTACTGGCTGCCGTGGCTGTTGTTGCCAATGGGGTAAAGAGGAACCTCTGAACGGTGCCATTTGGCATTGCAGCTTGCATGAGCTGCTGTCCAGGACCTGGGAGTATAGTCACCCCTTGAGGTATTAACTGCAACTGTCCAGTAGTTTGACCTTGTCCTTGAATTACTACTGTCAAACCTTGATTGCCACCCTGTGGAAAAAAACACACGGCAGGTAAACAGTGTTCAAAACACCAGTCTGTAAAGCATTTTACTACATCATTTCTATGTTGTAAAGATCCCTCACCATAATGAAAAAAATATATTTGAAAATCTAAGGAATGCTATCAGTAAGAATTTAGATAAGCTACAATAAGGATATGTGGAGTGTTTGGTGGAAAACAACAACAACAATCTGGAGTTCCAGATCAAGCTCTTCAAATGGACAGTCAGATATCTATCTATGAGCAACATCAATCCTCCAGATCCAAGTTTCCTGATCTATAAAATAAGACACTGGAGTGAATAAGTATGGGCTCAACAAAATTCTGAATTTAAATAACCTGACATTTTCAAAGTACATTGATATATACTGCCTCATATACTCATAATGGACTTGGGAAAAGTCCGGTTAGAAAGGTCAAGTCCCCTGCCCAAGATAAAGATGAGCTAAAATAAGGAACCCATGAGCATCAAATTTTTTTTTTTTTTTTTTGTGTGTGTGACCTGAAGTAAAAAAAGCTTAGGGTTCCAGGTATCAAATGCAAACCCCAATACAGGAGGGTCACAAAGGTCTGAGCAATTATCAAAATGAGGACAAGGGGGCTGGGGATTATAGCTCGGTTGGTACAGTGCTTGCCTTGCATGCACAAGGCCCTGGATTCACTCACCAGCACTACAAAAAAAAAAAAAAAATGAGGACAAGAACCTAGCAACCTTAACCTAGTAATCTTTGACTGCCAGGAACATGGCAAAGAATTAGAAAGCAAAAGTGAAACATAATCCCACAAATTCCCAATTGCCAAAACTGATGCCACAAAGTCTATGTACTGAGCTCACTATACTCATGAATCTCTCAAAGCTTATTTACTCTTGCTTTTCAAGAAAAAGAAAAAAGTATATGTTCCTTCTCCCTTGGTGTTGGGGATTGAACATAGAGGTGCTTAACCACTGAGCCACATCCATAGCACTTTTATTTTTTATTTAGAGACAAGGTCTTGCTAAGTTGCTTAGGGCCTTGCTAAGTTGCTGAGGCTGGCCTCAAACTTTTAATCTGCCTGCCTCAGCTTCCCAATCCTAGCCACTGGGATTAGAGGCATGTGCTACTGTGCCCAGCTTGAGATTTACACTTTTTGTGCAAGCTCAAAAATTCACAAAACACCAAGAATAATTTAAAGAACAATTATAAAGTGATTATCTATAAAACCACCACTCTGGTCATTGTTGCCAATACCCATGAAGCCCCCATGTAATGTGCCTTGATCTTGATTCTCTTCCTTTCCCCTAGAAGTAACCACTACCATTATTTAAAAAAAAAAAAAAAAATATATATATATATATATATATATATATATATTTGTAGTTGTACACAATAACTTTATTTTATTTAATTTTATGTGGTGCTGAGGATCGAACCCAGGGCCTTGCACGTGTGAAGCAAGCGCTCTACTGCTGAGCCATAACCCCAGCTCCACTACCCTTATTTTAAAATATATATATATTTTTAGTTATACATGAACACAATACCTCTACTTCATTTGTTTACTTTTATGTGGTGTCACCTGTCATATAACAAGTGTCCACATAAGTGGAGTTCACATTCTGCATTCTACTGCTCTGTTAGTCTGTCTATTCCTGCCTTAGTAACTCACTTTATGAACTGGTGAAGGGTGATAGTTAATATGTATATAAGGTTATTACACAGGACAAACCCTCCCATTCTTCAACAGTACCTTAGTTATTTTTGATCCTTTGTACTTTCATTTAAGTCTTAAAAATCTGCTAGTGCAGTTCTTTAAAAAAACAAACAAAAAACAACAACAACAACAAAAACACGTCTTGGGATTTTGATGGAACTGCATTCAATCTATCAATCAATAATGGATGACAATACTGGAAGACAATATTGCATTTTCGAAGGAACCAGTTTAATGTAGTCAAAATTTGGTTTTCCCATGGAAACTGGCTAACTAATAAACCTTTGGTAGTTGGGACTCCAGAGTGGGATTTACTCTATATCTTGCATTATAAGAAGTACACTTGTTTTTTTTTTTCTTGTTACAGAACTGGGGACTAAACCCAATAGTGCTCTAAAACTGAGTAACATGACCATCCTTTATTTTATTTTATTTTTTTTGTAAATTTAGAGGTAGGTTCTGGCTAAATTGCTAAGGTCTGGCTTTGAACTTGTGATCTTCCTGCCTTACCCTCCCAAGAAGCTGTGATTACAGGTGTGCACCATGGCACCTGGTTAAGTAATCTTCTTGGACTCCAGGAAGCAGCCTTCTTAAAATAAGTACATTTTAAAACCTATCAAAAAATCAGGACGTGTTTTTTTTTTTTTTTTTTTTTTTTGTTCTTTCACATTCCTGCCCTTTTTTTTTTTAAGAGAGAGAGAGAGAGAGAGAATTTTAATATTTATTTTTTAGTTTTTTGGCGGACACAACATCTTTGTTTGTATGTGGTGCTAAGCATAGAACCCGGGCCACACGCAGGCCAGGCGAGCGTGCTACCGCTTGAGCCACATCCCCAGCCCCAGGACATGTTTTTAAACTTACAGCAAGAATGAATAAGACCACCTCTAAAGTTAAAGTTAATGTATGTATATACATGGCTGTATAACCAATGTGATCCTGCAATCTGTACACGTGGAAAAATGAGAATTCATACCCCATTTGAATCAAATGTATATGTCAAGATCATTGTATTGTCTCGAGCAACTAATAAAAAATAAAAATAAAAAATAAAATAAAAAAATAAAGTTAAATTACTTACATGGCCCTGAGTTAACTGAGTAAGCTGAGCCATGGTAAGCTTCACCTGTCCTTGTTGGGGGCGAGGGGACTGTGGAGTTGGAGACTGTAGACTTGCAGTTGATGCTCCTTTCTGTCCAGGTGTTGAGGAAGCTGGGCTTGGGGCAGAGATGGCAGTGGAAACAGGCTGACCTCTGATGATCTGAGTCACCACTTGCTGGGGAGTGCCTGTACAAACAGCAAAATATCCTAAATACTCATGTGCCCTTAGCCTTATTTTGAATTCTAATAACTCAAGCACTTCAGAGAAATGTACTCTTTTCAATTTTCAAAGACACTGAGATGCCAACAGCCCAAGGATGCATTCACAGACATAGTCCCACACCCAAAGGACCCACTTGGGTGTCAATGAGTCTATTTGGGTGACAACCATTATATAGTTCCTGCTATCTCTAGTAGAGTGCAAAAAAAATATTTTTTGATAAAAGCCAAAATGACAACAGGGAAGACAAAAGAGAACATGTAAAAATAAGGCACTTATAAGGTTGCCTTTTCTTATATTTCTAAATATAAGCTTCTTACTTTTTTCTTTTCTTTTCTTTTCTGCTGATAGTACTGTTGGGGCATTCTATCACTGAGCTACAACAACAGACCTTTTTGTTTCTTTTTATTTGTAGACAGGGTCTTGTTCGGTTGCCTGGGCTAGTGTGACCTTTGAGATTCTCCTGCCTCTGCTTCCAGAGTAACTGGAATTACAGGTGTGCACTTGGCTCTAACAGGTATTTTTGGAGAACCAAGAGGGCAAGTACCATTATATCCTCAAAACTAGGGCAAAGTACTTAAAGAATGCTTTCATTGTAATTATTCAATAAATGTCCATTGAATGCATTTTAACTGAAATGGCTCTATAGTTTTCTAAAATTTTCTTGTTTAACTTGGTGAGACTAAAAGAAAAGGGCAATTGGAATCCCCCCCCCTGCTGTTAAAGGTAATTATGTGGTAGCTAATGACATTTATAGATTCATTACTAACTAGTGAATGACATCAGATTTAAAAATTTTTTATATTTACTTCCTATCTTTTTTCCATACACACACACACACACACACACACACACACACACATACTTTAATAGCTAAATGACATTTTGTGTTACTGGATAAACTATACATGAATCTATTTGGAATTTCAGAATATTTCTCATTTTTCTTTGTTAAAACAGAGTAAAAAGCCAGGGGTGGTGGTGCATGTCTATAATCTTAGCAGCTGGGGAGGCTGAGGCAGGAGGATCATGAATTCAAAGCCAGGCTCAGCAACTTAGCAAGGCCCTAAGTAACTCAGTGAGACTCTGTCTCAAAATAAAAAAACAAAAAGGGCTGGGGATGTGGCTCAGTGACTTAAGTGCCCCTGGATTCAATTCCTGGTACAAAAAAAAAGGGGGGGGGGGAGGGGTTTAAAACCCTTCATTACAAATTTTTGTGTGTTTCTGGTGATTTCCTCAGAATAAACTCCAATATATTACTGGGTTCACAGTAGGAACATAACACTGAGTTTTAAGAAAGCATATGCAATTTGATAAAATGTGGTATAAAGGTGTATTAAGAACTGTAATGCAAAAAAATTATGAATGTAATGCACTCCACTATTGTCACATATGTAAGAAATAATTTTAAAAAGTATATGCAAATTTAAACTCCCACTCCATCTCTGAGTGCTCATCTCTTCAAACCCTAAAATACTTTAGCAATCAGAAGTCTCAGTGTCTGAATTTCCTCATTACCACAGACATTCAGCATTTTAAACTGTTTCAGGTCATTATGCTTCATTTCTGAACTCTTCTTCTCATTACTCTGTCCATTCTCTACTTTCCCCACTTATTTAAATATACATTTTAAAATAATATATTTTTCCCACTTTGCCTTCAATTTTATTTATTTCTAAACCTATAAAAAATTTTAATGTAGTCAAGTAGACTAGGCTTTTTAATTTAGGTGTTTTGCTATTTATTTTTTTTCTTTAATTATTACTCTTGAAGTTTTCCTCCATCATGCAGTCTCTCTCACTAGACACATATTCAACGTGTTCTTGGTCACGATGTTATGTTGTGAGACAGAAGTCTATTTCCCACACCCAAAATATAAGTCAATTATTCTGGCATAATCCACTGACTCAAAAATGACACTTTTGTCATACAGCAAATGTTCATATACAACAACTTTTAAATTATACCTCACTGTGTAGTTTCCTTTAGTATCATGCCACCAATTCTGGTGAACTTATGTTTTAACAACTGGCAATTCAAGTTTTCTTTTATTACTCCTTCTAGACTTTTCTTAGTTGTTCTCATCTATTTATTCCAGAAGAATCAAAAGACACAGTGGTCAAGTGCTTTAAATCTGAGAGCTTTTGGACCTCAACACTATGTCCTTGTGCACTGCTGCTTAAGGAACAATACATGAAAAGTTATCACTTAAGGTAATTACCTGGAACTAATAAATTGTCATCATAAACACAGATAAAAGGATTGGTACTGATGAATTCTATGAAGCTCATTAATAATCCAATATGTATTCAAAATTGAATAATTGTAATTAGAACTTGGGAGACGGTGAATCCCATTTTAAGAAAGGCTGGTGTGGTGGTGGGAAGACGGATGGTTAAGTTCCAGTGTAATGGAACTTAATTCCTTCTCAGCCTCGCCCAGTGTCTGTCCTCTCTAGGCCTCATCACTTGCCTTCCCTGAATGAATCAGGCCCACTTCCACTCCAAGGCCTTCACATTTGCTGTTCCTTCTGCATGAAACTCTTTCCTGAGACATGTTCTCAGCTCTCTTACTTCTTCAGGTCTTTATTAGAATTTCACCTTCTCAATGAATTCTAATTTTTACCTTTCTCTGGCTGTCTTTTCTAAAATTCAACCCTCCCTAAAAATCACACCCAACCCCAGCTCTTCAAAATTCCTATCATCCCCCTTTTCATTTTCCAAGGTACTGATCATTTTATTGTTTGTAAAACTTTGTTTATTATTATATACAATAATATTTTAAACATATATATATAACATTATGTAATATAATTTATCTGGTTATTATCTACTTTATATTTTCAATTTCACGAGGACAGTAATTTTAGCTAATTAGTTCGTCTGGGTCTGGAATGGTGTCTGACACATAAGTAGTACTAAATATTTGTTGAATGAATAAATTAATATATGGACTTAGAAATCAGAAAAATCCAAACTAAGTCCCATCCAGCTTAATAATTTGAGAAATTATTCAACATTCTCCTGAGCTTGTTTCTTTGTGTACAAAACGGGGATAATTTATATAAAGATTAAATGAGAATTTATGAATGAAGAAGATATATTCTGGCACAGAAGTAATCAGTACATAAGAGTTGTTATTATTGTCACTACTACTAAGAACCAATTATGGGGCTGGGGTTGTAGCTCAGTGGTAGAGCGATTGCTAGCACGTGTGAGGCACTGGGTTCGATCCTCAGCACCAGATAAAAATAAATAAATAAAATAAAGGTACTGTGTCCATCTACAACTAAAAAAAGAAACAATTATGTCAAGGCAAACTTTGTTAAGGACATTAAATGAGCACTGCACAGCTGGAGAGCAAGGTTGGGCAGTTCATCAAACTCCACCCTCACTGGGCATTTAAGATGTAAAGGAAGAAAAATGGTAAAACCCCAGGTATGGGCTGTTTGGAAGCTCTAGATTCACATGTGTGTGTCAGACAAACATGAGTGCATCTACAGACGACATCAAGGAGAAACAGTTCATCTGGAAATTTACCAAAATTTTCAGTTTCCTAAGAATTTTACCCTTTAATATCAATTTTATTTTCTTCTTAATTTTTTTCTTTTAGTTACCTGCCTGATAGCTATGTTTTAAATCAGAATAGCATTGAATTTCATCAACTATCCCTGAAGCATTAACTGAAATAACAAATTATCCTTTCTTTTCTAGGGTAAATGCTGCTTAAGTGTAGAAGATGGTGTTTTGGGGGGCAGAGTCGGGGGATGCTGGGGAAGAGAAGGTGGCCCATGCCAGGCATACCCTCTACTACTAAGCTATATTTTACTTCTTATTTTGAGACAGTGTCTTGCTAAAACTCCCAGGCTGGGCTTTGAAGTAGCTGGGATTACAGGGATACAACATTATGCTTGGCAGAAGATTGCTTTTTATTTAAAAAACAAAAATAAAAAAACTCTGATCTGTTTAACATTAGAATTGTGCTAAATCTGCAAAACAAATATAAAATATTTTGTGAATCTTTTCTTCTATGCCCTGTTATGTTTTATAATAAGAAAATTATTTCCCAACCATTTAAAAGAATTTTTCTCATGAAACCGTGTTGTCTAGAATTCCTTTTTGTAGGTAAAATGTAGCAATTTTCCAAATTTCTTCCTTGGACAAAAGATTTTTATTTAATAAGCACAATATTTAATTATACCATATTATTCAAATAGATATGGTTCCTAAGTTTGGAGACTGAGAATTCCAGAAGTCTTAACATAAAGATGCCTATTCAGAATTCCCTTTTGATTTAAAAAAGTTTACTTTCATTACACCTTCTCAAACTTCCAAATTCTGTGAACTGGCATTTTCCTTCCATTTATCAAGACTTCCAACAGATCTGTCTGATTTAAATTTTTTTTTCCGTTTTTGTTTCTTAATTGTTGGTACTTGTGCTTTTATTTCCTCCCTTTTGTTCTCTTTTAATACTTGCTTAGTACATTTTCTTAACTTCGGGTTAAGACTTAAGGGGGGGGTGTGGGGGTGTGGGGGTGTGTGGTAGTGGTGGTGCTGGGGTTGAGGCTCAGTGGTAGAGCACTCACCTAGCACGAGTGAGGCACTGGGTTCAATCTTCAGCACCACATAAAAATGAATAAATAAAAAACATAGATGTGCTGTGTCCATCTACAACTAAAATTAAAAAAAAAAAGACTTAAGATGAATTTCAACTGCCTAGAGTAGGTGCTCAAACACTTAATGAATAAATTAAATATGTCTCTGAGTTCAGCTTTGGCATCAAGGCTTAAAGTTGCTTTTGATAAGTTATAATTACATAATTGTTATTTCTACAACTTGTTCAGAAAATTTGTTTAGAAACACATTGTTTAGAAACAAAAGTTACTTACAGGTTTTGAAAATTTTCTAAACAAATAAAGGTTAGTAGATCTTATTATTAACTTCTAGCTTTATTACCAAGAACATGGTCTATACACATTTTACTTTTGGGGATTTATTTGTAACTTAAAATGATTTTTTTTCTACCAAGTAGCCAATAAATATTTAGGAATGCTTTGTACATTCCTGAAAGCACAAAGGCGGGTGCACATTTGTGGTCTCTTGCTGGTGCCTCCTTAATTTTGAGTAGTTTTGATATATATCCTTCTTTATTCATAAGGACTCAGGTTACAGTTTGTTGCAATTTTTATCTTTAAGCCAACATAAATTCTTTTGTCTTAATTGGTGTTGTTGTTGTTCTCTTTGTAAACACCGAATATTATGTAGGGCTCTCCTTGTTCATTCCTTCTTTCTTTCCGTGGTCTTTATATGTCTTTGCAAATCTTTTTATTTTGTAGCTTTTCTGGAAATTTGATTTTAGGTAGTATTTCTCACAAATGTTTAGGTGTGTGTTTTAGTTGTTTTTTACTCCATATCTTTATAGACTTCAACTTTTTTTTGTTAAAATATTTATTTAATTATAGATTTTTAAAAACTATTTTTTAGTTGTAGTTAGAGACAATACCTTTATTTATTTATTTTTATGTGGTGCTGAGGATTGAATCCAGGGCCTCGCATGTGCTAGGTGAGCGCTCCATCGCTAAACCCCTGCCCCAGCCCCCTATTTAGTTATAGACTAACACACAGTATCTTTATTTATTTTTATGTGATGCTGAGGATCGAACCCAGTACCTCACACATGCAAGGCAAGCTCTTTACCAGTGAGCTACAGCCCCAGCCTCAGACTTCAACTTTTAATATGGTAGTTTTAAGCCACTGACATTAACTGTGATAAATGAAGGTCTAGCACTACCTTTATAATTTGGATTTATGCTGTTTTATGTTTCTTAGCTATTTTCTAGATTGTCTTTTGCCATACAAACTTTAGTGCGTTTTTTTTTTTACTTCAATGATATTTAACCTACACAATTACATTCATTAAAGTTTCTTTAAGGGCTGGGGATGAGGCTCAAGCGGTAGCACACTCGCCTGGCATGCGTGCGGCCCGGGTTTGATCCTCAGTATCACATACAAAGATGTTGTGTCCGCCAAAAACTAAAAAACAAATATTAAAAAATTCTCTCTCTCTCTCTCAAAAAAAGTTTCTGTAACATTTTTATAGCTTGACAAAGCCCACTTTTTCCTTAACGGCAAGGCCAAGACTGAAATAATACCCATGATAAATGTATCCCATAATGGATTTGAAATTTAGTATGCTCTGAAGTATTAATTCAAGTTGGTATTTTCTAATATGCAGAGTGCCCAATGAAGAGTATTACAGACTTCCTGGACTGGCTGCTTAGATGTAAAATGATAATACCAGATGGATGAATACCTGGCTGTACCATCACAGGTGTTCGAATAATTGCCTTTCCTAGTGTTGACTGTTGGAGTGGTGTTCTAATCACCGTCATACCAGGGCGGATCTGAGGCCCTGTGATTACCTATAAATGACACAAAGGGCAATTAATTAAAAATGTTTTTAAGTTACTAAAGCAGGATGGACTTAGAACATAAGATCTTTAAACACTCTATATTGATAAACATGCCTACAGAAATGAACAGAGGCTCTTGGGACACTGCATTTTCATTACATTAAGCAATGGAACAAAGACAAAATTTTAAGGAGAGAAAATTCAATTTAATCCAAATAAGATAACATGAAATCCCTTGCCACTGATACCAAGAACAATCAGCAAACTGAAAGGAGGAAAAGAACCAACAAGACTGCTCTGTAACTACTTCTCACAGGAAAACGCCGAGTCCTATTTATCTAAGCTCCAATCTATAGCTACAACCCAGACAATATAAGAGTAAGATGAGAAACTAAGGGAGATTAGATTCCAGTTTTACTTATAGACAGAACATTTTCATGTCTGCAAAACTTCAAACCTTTGCTTTACTACTAGAAATAACGTTTCCTATATGTTTTACATAACAGCTGATAACAGAGTACTTAGAGTGCCACGGACTATCTGACTACCTTTCTTCCTAGCTCTTAGCTAGGCTGCACGGCACATTTTTTTGACGAGAGGAGGGGAGGTCCAGTTGCTAACTGCTGATTTATGCAGTTTTCTTTATAAAATCCTAGAAGTAATTCCTATTTTTATCAACTATACTAATGCGCTACTAACAAATATTAAATAGTAACACTTCAAGTATCAGCTTTACTTAAATTCCATAAATGGAATTTTTACAAAAAGTACTTTGTGACAGATGAAAGACAAAGAAAAATCAGCTAGACTCATGTGGGAAGAGGCCACTCTACACCCTTTAACCTGAAACACCTGATGCTTCCAAAGAGAACCATCCCAGGAAGAACTCTTACTTGTGACGTGCTGGTGGTTCCTCCAGAGCCTGAGGTATTAGGCCTAATTGTGACTGTTGCTGTCCTGGGCTGGAATGAAGTAAAGGTTTGCTGACTTGTACCTGTACTTGATGGAATGATACCCAGTACTTTCTGCTGTACTTGAACAACACCTTAAAAAAAGATGAAGAAGTTATTAAGGACTTCCCCTTTACAGAAAAGCATTAAGTGCTGGTTGTTTCTGAGGAGAAACTATGTGTGGCAGGGTTTTATAGTGGGCTACATAAAATGTGAGATCTGAGGACTGAAATCAGTGAAAAGGAAATGAAAAAATAATGGCAACAGTATGATCTGGCAAATGTGAATTAAAACTCTTCACATTTCCCTTACCTCCTTGTGTTGCTGGCACATTTACAGCGACAATCTTGCTGTTTGCAGGAAGTGGCAGTTTGGTAATTACTTTTCCTGCCATAGTGACTGGATTGCCTGTAATTTGGAACGTCTGACCTGTGCTGGCAATGGTTGTAGCAGATGTGGCAGCTGTGCTGGTGGCTAATGGGGTATAAGACATTTAATAAGCTTTAGATTTAAAATAACCAGCAACGTAGTGACTTCTAGGAAGGGTACCAATGCATGAAATGTGGCTCATCTTGTATTTTTAATAAAACATTCCTCTCAAGGTGAACAATGTAGATGTTGCAAGTGAAATAATGTAAGAGAGGAATTTTGCTAATGTAATATTATCTGTAACAAACCCACTGTTACAGCTTGTTTTTTTAACCAGCCAAAGAAGAAAACAATTTTCTAAAGAAATGTTTCATTTTAGTAGGCAAAGGACTGAAAATGCTTTTTCCTGAATGAAAGCAAAGTTTCATTTCACTGTAGCTGCGTACCTGAATTTGACTGGCCTTGCTTAACCCATGTAGCAAAGGTTTGATGGAAATTCTTGTTTTGCTGGAATGTAACTGTAGCTGGAGATCCAACTTTAGTAGTTAATACCATTTTGGTTCCAGTGGTAACTGAGCCACTTATGGGGGCCACCATCACTTTCTGAGCAGGAGAGATGGTGCTGGTAGTACTATTTGTTGGGGAAGTAGTAGAAGCTGCAATGACTGTAGGCTTCTGCTGCTCCAATCGTTTCTAAGAGTCAGGAAGAGAAAACATGAACCAAAATTGTTCTAAATAAAAATTCCACTCTGCAAGAAGTTCAGCCACAATGTTTCTTACGCTAAGAAACTGCACTAAATTTCTAAGATATTTTATTTCTGAAAATATGCCCATGTAAATTTAGCCTTGAATTTAATTTCTGGAAGACAGTATTTTCATGTCTCTACATCACATATATTTCAAGTACTAAGGAGTTCGTAACAGAAAATAACACATCTTCCAATTTTTCTGGCCTGCACAAATATCCAAATTTTTAGAATAAAAATAAAGGCGATATGATTAATTTTATTGGAGAAAGGAATACCTTGATACTTAGCAGTGAAATTTGGAGCAAAGAACAAATGATGGGAACTGCAAAAGGTTTCGGTTTTACTATGGTACATTAATTTATCCAATCATACAGAGCATGTTAATATTTAAGATTATTATTCCATTGACAAACCTGTAATTCAGCAAGCTGAACACTATAAAACAATATTTTCTAAACTTCTTGTACTATTCAGTTTAAACAACTTCACTAAAAATATTTTATACTATATACAATATTATAATCTGGTCTTTAAAAAAACAGGATTGAAGATAAACTGTATTACAGATTGCTGACATTTTCCAATAGCGTAAGTGTACACATGTAAAAACAAGGGATGGAATTTACTGCCAATTTATGACAGATGTTTTACCTTCATTAACTTATTTAATGCTCCTATCAACCAATAAGGTTGCTCATATTGTGACTTTAAAGATAAGGAAACTGAGACGCAGAGAGGTTGTGTAATTAGTCCAAGGCCACAGAGCTAGTTCGTGATGGAGCTGGGGTGTCAGGCAAGATCAAATTTCAATGACGCACTATATCCTGCTATTGCAAATTGCTCACCTATGACATCACATCCACTCCCGAATCTATTTTGTACACACTTTATACACCTGAATATAACGTGAGATACTTTGCATAGTTTTTCATTCCTTAGAACAAAAGTTCAATTTTGGATACTGAGGAAGTTTTGTCTGTCTGAACCAGTCGGTATAAGAAAAAAAAGAAGGCAAAGAAAGTGAATATTTAATAGTTATTTACTGGAGGTTATGGCCTTCAAAACTGGAAGTATTGGCTATTTGAAAATATGCACTTTACTAAAATTTACAAATGTAACAAAGTGTTACACTGCAGAGATAACAAAATAAATCCATAAAACAACTAGGCAGTTGCTATGTGAATAGACAACTGATTTTTGGATAAACTTCCTGTGAAAGATAACATCTACAGAAACCAAATGTGCTATTTTTTTTTCAAATTTTAGGTGAAGATAAGAATATACAGTAAATTGAAAGATATGTAAGAATTTGAAAAAAAAAGTTTTATAGAAAGTGAGAAAACAGGGCTGGGTTATGGCTCAGTGACAGAGCATTTGCCTCGCATATGTGAGGCACTGGGTTTGATCCTCAGCACCACATAAAAATAAATAAACAAAATAAAAATATTAAAAAAAAGAAAGTGAGAAAACAGGGGCTGGGGTTGTGGCTCAGTGATAGAGCAATCACCTAGTACGTGCAAGGCCCTGGGTTTGATTCTCAGCACTATATAAAAATAAATAAATAAAATAAAGGTACTATGTCCATCTATAACTAAAAAAATAAATATTAAAAAAAGTGAGAAAACAGAAATTTGAAACACTGACTTATTTATTTATTTATTTTGAATTTTAACATTTATTTATTTTTTTTTCAGTTATCGGCGGGCACAACATCTTTGTTTGTATGTGGTGCTGAGGATCGAACCCGGGCCGCACGCAAACCAGGCGAGCGCACTACCGCTTGAGCCACATCACCAGCCCGGAAAACACTGATTTATATAATAACTAATTTTAAATAGTTATGTATAACTACGTTAGTAATACTATAGATATACACAGATCTACTTTATGTTCCAAAAGTTTATATATTCAATTTGGCTAAAATTTTAAAGTATCTTCTCAATAGAAATACATATTTTCTTAGGGTCTCAAATATTTAGGTGTCTACGTTACATTTACTACAGTATGGAAATGCTAAGAAACTATTAGTATAGCTTTATGATTGATAAACCCTTATATATATAGTCTTATTACAATTTGCTTTTTCATGGACTATAGAAATTTTCCAGGAAAAATTATTTCTGAAAATATTCATGGAATTATAAAGATAATAAAAGAAATTTATTTCAATGCTCTCCAAATACATACACTATTTGCAAAACAATAGCTTGGTGTTATCACAAAGTTCTTCTTTTTTGCAGTGTTGGGGGCTCAACCTCCTATTGTGCATGTGAGGCAAGCACTCTACTGCTGAGCTATATTCCCAACCCCACAGAGTTATTACCACATAATGAAATATACATGAGGTCCACACGTATATATGGTTACTGTGCTTTTGGGGTGCATGACTTTGTTGCAAAATGTAAATTTCTGTCAGGAGGCAATTTTCCTGGGTAGCCAATCGCTGATGTCTTAGGGGAGCCTCCACCTTCTGCGTACTAACCTTAGCCTGCTGCTCGACTGCTTGTGCCTTTTCTTTCTCCACTCTGCAGGGGGCGAAAAAAAGGGGAGAAATTTAACAGAATCTATGGTATTAGACATCTGGCATCTAATGTTTATGTAATCTGGTGGACCTTCGTTTTATACAAAAGCATGGAATTTTTTCTATTTTAAAATAAGTGTTTTCCATCCCCACCAAAAATAAATAAATCAATCATTTAAAACAAACAGAAACTAACAATGAATAACACATTAAAAATTAGAAACAGGACCTTAATAAACTATTCACACCACTTGAAATCAAAAGGTAAAATAAAATTAATGGGAATATATTAAATAAGCTATTAAAATCATGGTTCTTTAATTCTGAAGTAACAAAACCCTCAAATATCTGTGGAAGTGGTAATCATTTCTTTTACCTCTCAGCAAATGCCCTGATTTCCCATAGTTCCAACTCTTCTTCTGCAACCCAGGTTTCAATAATAACAGGGCCAGTTTGTTTGGGTGTTTCTGGTCTCTTTGGTCGCAATGCACTTGATCGAAGGCCTTTCCGCTGAGGGGTAGGTGTTTCTGTGGAAAAGAAATCAGAATATTTTCAGCTTCTAAAATTAGAGTACTTCTGGCATAACCTCTCATATCATGAAAAGCAGTGGTTGGCAAACATTTTTCTTCTTAAAGGGCCAGATGGTATAAATACTTAAGACTATGCAGGACCAGATGGTTTCTGTTGCAATTACTCGACTTTGCCTTTGTATCATGATAGGAGCCAAAGCCAATGCATAACTAAGTATGGCTGGGCCCCAATCAAATTTCACTTCAAAAGTAGGTGGTACAACAGGCAGGTGGCGCATACCTATAATTCCGGTGGCTGAGGAAGCTGAGACAGAAGGATCACAAGTTCAAGGCAAGCCTTAGCAACTTAGCAAGGCCCTAAGCAACTTAAAACTGTCTCAAAATAAAAAGTTAAAGAGGGGAAGGGGTTGGGGCTGGGGGTGGAAGACTAGCTCAGTGGTAAATTGCCCCTGGATTAAATTCCCTCCCACCACCCCAAAAGTAGGCAATCCAATCTTCTTCTACCAGACCTTTTCCCTATGCTTGGAATTCCATTCTGAGTCCCCTCCCCACATCTCACTAAAACCAAATTATCTTTCAAACACCAATATGAATACAACTTCCTTCAAAAACCTAGTATGTTCCTCTCACACTTGGGGTTGGTTCCCTGGCCATAGACAACAATGGCAATATGTATGTCTGTGGGTCTGCATCACAGAACTGAGAAGGGGGATTCAGTATATTTACCCAACATAAAGGAGAAATCTGAATCTATTAAGAATAGATAAACCAGGGCTGGGGTTGTGGCTCAGTGGTAGAGCGCTTGCCTAGCATGCGTGAGGCACTGGGTTCAATCTCAGGACCACTGAAAAAATAAATTAAAAAAAAAAAGATATTGTGTCTAGCTACAACTAAAAAAAAAAAAAAAAGATACACCAGGACATGGTGGTGCAGGCCTATAAGCTCAGCAAAGAACACGAATTCAAAGCCAGCCTCAGCAACTTAGGTGAGACACTGCCTCAAAATAAAAAATTAAGACTAGGAATGCAGTTCAGTTGTAAAGCACCCCAGGCTCAACCCCAGTACCAAAATCAAATCAGAGCTTCTAATGATAACATTTTAAACAATAAAACGGAGAAGGGGGCTGAGGTTATGGCTCAGTGGTAGAGTGCTTGTCTCGCGTGTGTGAGAAATTGGGTTTGATCCTCAGAAGCACAGAAAGACAAACAAATGAAATAAAGGTGTTGTGCACGTCTACAACTAAAACATACATAAAACAGGAAGGACAACACTGAATCTTTTCACATGTTCAGAGCCAGAGAAGCAGTATAATCAATCACAGGGGAGCAACAGAAAGAAACTGAAACAGCAGGAGGTCCTAGACTATACAAAGTGATATAGGACAAAGAAAAGGGGACTGCACTGGAGGATGGGGTCTAGGCGATGGAGGACCTGTCAGGAACGTCTCCTCCTATCTGCAGCTCTATCTGTTTCTGTGCTGGGACAATGCTGTTTTAATTATGGTAATATTTCATCATCTACCAGGACAGGTGCCACTTTGTTGGTGTTCTTTCAAAAACAGCATTCTTGTCATTTTGGTGACCAAGCTAAACTCTTCAATTTAATTTAATCAATTTTCAAAAATGTATGCACAAGAGTAGAATTAATTTTTATAAAATAAGTTTCAACCTAAAGATATTTTCTTTTCATAAATTTCTTAACAGATTTTTCCTAAATATATTTCTTGTTCATATAGAATTACTGACTTTTCTCTACTTATACATCTATAATCTGGACCATCCATTAATCTTTCTTATTTGCAGCACATTAGCACATAATGTTGACACATGATTTTTTTCTTTGCTTCCTTGAGAATAGGGGCCAGATCTCCTATTCATTTTCCACACAGTATCTCTTATGGAAGTCTGAATGAATTTTGAGTAAATAGCCTTTTAAATTATTTCTATACTGCACACTGGAATATTTTGCAATAACTAACCTCTGAGCCCATAAACCTTTACATCAGACTCTGTTCAAGATGCCAGGACCCAGATGACCCAGACAGAATGGCAGCTCCCTTCCTGGAGCTAATGGTCTGACATAAAGCCACATCCCTTATCTTCATGATTAGAGGTATTATTATGGCGCTTTGAACCTTACCTGTGCCTGCACAATACCTGTAGACATGAATATGTGCCTAATGTAATTCTGATGTGTGTCTTGGGGTGGAGTGGGAGCTTTTTTGAAAGCTGAATAGTTAAGGAAATAATTACTATCAAATTTCATAAAAGATATGGTTAACTGGTCAGTAACAAATGGATGGAAGTTCTTCTATTCCTTACCTTTTGGTGCTTCTGGAACTCCAATGGGGCAAATGATTTTCCTGATACAATACTCAGAACGAATACCATAAGGACCAACATCTCGCCTCTTAATTATTTCTGTTGTTGTGATTTCCATTTCAGATGTTTCTATGGTGATTTAATTCATACAGTATTAATAACCACCCAGAAAACTCAAGAGACCAAAAAGGTACATATGGTGCTTTTAAAAAGAGACACCTATGGAATAAACTTTCAGAAACATTTGATTAATTACTGACTATAGCATCACTCCTAGACTGCAGTAATACTAAGATTCATCTACATGGAGAATTTCTATATACTTTTGGGTATAGCTTAATGATGGGTGGTAATGCTCTGTCAGCATAATAAAAACACTAGAACCAAACCAACAAGCACAGGGTTCCAGAAGTTTCAGTTTAAATGACTTATATTCTACAATAATAAATATCATTTTGAAATTAGAATGGTTCACCTATGATGACTCACCTTATAATATGACCTTTCCTTCTGGCCCCTGGGATTTTATGACAGGTGCCATAAAATCTGTATTTTTATAAATAACAGAGATGCTTAAAATTCAGTGAATGGTCAAGTGATTTTATCTTTTGAACTTAAGTAAACCCCTTTACCTGTCCGTGTAGTCCCTCCTCCTGGAGGTGCCTTGGCTGCCATGTCATCCCATCTCAAACTGGCCCACAGTAACCGTAACATCAGGCTCACTCCTGCTAAGGACTTAACAGTCTGAAGTCTATACCTGCAAGAACAACCCAAGTAAAACTACATATATACACATACACACACCAACAACACAAACACTCCCCTCTCTCTACAAACTGAAGGATTGTGGGTTTTGTCCTTATTATGACTTTAGTATTTATAATGTGGTTTTATAAGACTGTGGCATTACATGTCCCTTAAAAAAAGAACTTTTGTTCCAAGGAATAACATGTATCCAACAATTTTAAATGCCATATAAATATGTAAAGAGGGCATGGCATGTTTCATTGGAAGGTTGACATATCAATGATTTGTGAAGATTTCATAAATTAATTCCAAAATGTTAGAAAAAGTATGAAGAGCAAATAGAGAAAAATCAGTAACTGTTACTAAATGTAACAGAGAAGTTTTGAAGGATAAAATCATGACTAATTAGATTTTTGTTGAAACAAAAATATTGAATTTATTCACATTTTCTCAAAAAAGCAAAACAAAAGTAAAAACCCATTGAAAAATCTAGTAAGACCTTCCCAAATGGAAAGAAAATTTTGTATCCAAATAGTGATTCTTCAGAACACAAAGTACAGTATGATGAATACTCCAAATGCTAATAATATTTTAACAAAGTTAGTGTAGTTTGGGGATCCCACACACACACAAAAAAATCATTAGAAAAAGAACAAAACATATTAGTTACTAATCAGAAGAAAAAGGAATCTACATCCATACTTTCTCCTAAACATTATGTATGGTGTTGTTGAAAATCTTTAACACAAAGGACGTATTTCAAAATGAAATTACAACTGTAATGAATATCATGCCCTAAAATGCAGTTTACCAAAAAATGCTTTAATGCAATCCTGCATTATCAATTCTTCATTCAATTCTCCATCGATCCCTAGATAATTAAATAGTCTTTGAACATTTTCACACTATGTAAATAAATATATTGGTTGACTGCAGTGTATAGGAAGCCTATAAAATGAAAATAATTTCCTCCCACTAACAGAGGTAGACAATAAATCTTCAGACAACTTAGCATTTGAAAAGGCAATATTTTCTACTGTTATCATTAGTTGGAAAAACAAACAATGTAAGAAAGGCAAAGTTCTACAGCTTTCTAATTTCCCATCTCTGCGTGCAGCTCCCATTATTTTTTCAACTTCTTACCATTCTGTGAATCTTTTTTTTTTGGGGGGGGTACTATGGATTGAATCGGGGGTACTCAACAACTGAGCCACATCCCCAGCATTTTTTATATTTTTATTTAGAGACAGGGTCTTACTGAGTTACTTAGTGCCTTGCCATTGCTGAGGTTGGCTTTGAACCTACAATCCTCCTGTCTCAGCCTTACCCTGTGAATCTTCTAAGCTGGACAGATCATCCCTTAAATCATGAGGGTAATGTTAGCTAGTGCAGGGATGTCCTGAGAGGGGGAAAGTGTCTGTCACTTTCAGACCATACCCTATAAAAATCTCTGAGGAACTATGTTCTCATGGAAGAAAGCAAATGAACACTTCTATGGGAAGAAAAGTTCACACTTATTCTCTTTCCCCACTAGCTTTCTATGGCCAAATAATAACTTCAAAGCATCCCTATTTTAAAATAGCTTTAACATCAGGAGAGAAACACACCTCGTGGATCATCAGCCTGCTTGTTCAATCGCTCATTCAAAAAATAGCTGACAGAGCTCAGCTCTTTGGCAGAGCACTTGCCTAACCCATGCCAGGGCCTGGGTTTGATGCCCAGAATGAAAAAATAAATAAAAGTAAAAAGGTTGAGTGCCTTCTAGGTGTTGGACTATGTGAAAGGAACTGGTGACACAGAAGTGAACTCTAATCTGTCCCTGTGTTCTCAGGAGCTATAGAGAGGAAGTACAAGGGAGGGACATCTGACTAGGTTCGGTCAAGTCAGCAATTTGCTGGCTTCTCCCAGGACAAGTTAAGGGTATGGGGCTGACTGAAGGCAACAGGCACACCTAACGCTAAAGAGGAAAGTGCAAGAGCACGCACTTCTTCCCAGACACCACATCCAATATATTATGGCTCAGGAGGGGGTGTGGAGATGCAGAAAGAGGTGACGCTGGCATGTAAGAGGAAGGCAGAAACCAGAATGTGCTGAGCCAGACTGAAGGTTTAAGGAAGCGCATTAAAAGACAATGTTCAGGGCTCCACTACTGGACAGGTTGTAAAGGGAAGTACTCCCCACAGGTATGATCTACAGGTGACAGAGGCTTTCCCTCTTCTCCCTGCAATGGTCAGCAAGTCCCTCAGCTCACTCAGAATATTCGTGGGACAGACTGGCATTTTAAGAAGATGTATCTGGCAGCACTGTGGAGGACAACTACGAGCTCAAAAGTTTTAACAAAATACAAAGTCAGGACCTGGGGAAAAGGAAATAAGGGAATAGACAGGGTGAGGGGAAGAGGAGGCTCTATAGCATTTATGAGACAAGTTTTCCTTCTCTCATACTGTTCAGCCTTAACATTAAATAAACACAAATCATACATGCACCGTTGGCATTCTTAGCTCCTACTCTAAGCAACAAACATATTTGATTCAAGTGTTAGTATAAAAATGCATTTAACATGCATGGTTTTAAAAGTGACTTTTTAAAAATTGCATTCTAAAATCAAGAATAACTTACATATATACCCATGCCTCCATTAGACAGTAGGGATTATGTTTGTCCCAACTACAGCGAATTAAGATGTTAGCATATATTTGAAGGCAATTATTTATAAAAAATGTACAGGAAGGTATTTCCTTCTACTAAAGAAAAAGATGAGAAAATAACTACACAGATACAAATTGTGTCACAACGCATATTAAAACATAATATAAGGCTCCTGAAACCCAGCCGTGCAGAGAAGGGCCCTGAGCGCCACATGATTAGGATTGGTGACTATTTCTTCTCGATAGTTCAGAGAAAAGTGCTTCCCAGTTGAGCCTACCTTCCACTTCAGAATAGAAAAGAGCAGAAAGGCCAGCCTCCACAACTGCCAGGTCATTTTAATTAAACTATTTGTACACAGTAACTTTTCCAGTGGGAAAGAAGTTACCTGCAGGACAGTCAAGGATACATTTTGGGACCGCTCTCAATGAAGAAAGCAGAAAAGTGCAGAGTAATCCTACAAATCCATGAACTGTAATGAAGAGTTCCTTGATTCCCTGCAGGATTCTGCAAATCCTTCATTGCAGGCCCTGCAGAGAAATTGTACTTTTCAGCTGTCTCTATTGAATGTGTAATGGAGTGATGATATTTTATTTCAAATCAAAAGATGAGTTATAAAAAACTTGGTCATACAAACTAAGACTGCTTGTATTAGTAAGTTAATTCCTTTATAGAGAGCACTTATTTACATTCTTTTTTGGTCTTTTCTGATACTAGCTGACTGTAAAATAAAGGACACAAAAAAGTGTAATTTTAAAGAAATTGGAAACATATAAAAAGACATAGAAATAAAATCTTAAAAGAAATGAAATCTGCTTAGTAACTTGCTGAAATAATAATTTCAGGAATCTATCAAAATCTAATAGCTACTAAGATCAATTCTGATTTCCTCAAGTATATTTCCCACACACTTCTGTTTCCAATGTTTACGTTCCATCCTTCTCAATTATAAGAGTGAAAAGATAAGAAAAAAAAAAAGACACGAAAAAGGACAAATATGTGAAATGTGAGATAACAGGAGATAAAATACTAGAATGGGATTTAGGAAAACCAGGCACTAATTTCTAATGCTGCCCTTCTGGAGTCAGAGACAAATCATCACATATCTATAAAAGAATTTCTAAGATCTCTTCCCAATATAAAAACTACATGACTTTATAACTGCCAATACTATATACTTATGATTTGTCCCCCATACCTGAAGTGCCCAGAAATTTTTAAATTAGAACTATTTCTGGGTTTCAAACTTTCCTAAGGAATAGCAGGATGTACCTTTTCTTATATAAATAGCAGAACTCCAAACATGTTTATCATGCAAATAAACTACATTAGGAAGATTTCCACATTATGATGAACTTTATACAATTTATAGTCATGTTTCCTTATGTCTTAGGTTTCCATGAATCACCTATACAATACAAACATTCCAGAAAGGTGGTGATTATCCAATTCTGTGGTTATCTTGTTCAAGAGTAAACAATATGGCAATAACTTGCAAAGTTAGACACAAAAACAACCAGGTTCAACATGTTCTTTTCGTCATGTGAAAGTTAAAACTAAAAGTCGTGTTAAAGAATTCCCTTACATTTTAATTTTTTAAATATGTTTTTTCCTTAGTAAAGTTATTACCTACGTAAACTGGCTGAGTTGGAAGTTTCCTATGTTTTACTTCCAGTTACTAACTTTGGTCACTAAACAGATGCTTCCCTATCTTATCTCTATTATCTCATTTTGTTAGAAAATGAGATACTTTTATGAGATAATTTTTTTAAACCTTTGTCCCTCCCCCAAATACATTCTAAAGCACATACCTCCATGTGATACCAAAGGTTGGTCTAGGAGAAGGATACGGCCATATGTCCAAGGCAGGTTTGGCATTATAATTAAAATAAGGGACTTCTCGGATTCCTCCTTTTCTTGCCAACTTTTTTAAGTCATCATTAGGCAAAACAAATATGCTCTTCTTGCTGCTCTTGGTAATAAACTTTCTATAGGATGGTAGAGCTGTACCTGAGCGAGTCTTCTTCGGTCTTGAAAATTTCATCAGTTTCACCTTGTCTCTTGTGGAGTACTCTTTGCTCACAGTCATGGATGTTACCAGTGTGCCTCCTGCAGTAGTCAGTGAGTCTGTCACTGTCGTGGTGACCACAGTTTTGCTCTGCTCCTTTACAGAGATGATGTCCACACTGCTGCCAGTGGAGGGGGTGGATAGCTTTGTTACTGTCGTGGTGGTTGTGACAGTGGACTTGGCACAATTTTCTGTGGAAGAGACTACAGTTTGCTTATCACCTTTTGCTACCTTGATTACTGTTTTTGACTCTGTGGCCACTGTGGATGTCATCGTGGTAACTTCTGTGATGACTGTTTTTCTTTTAGATTCTCCATTAACATTTTCATCTTTGTTGGAGGGCAGACCATTTTCATCAATAAAATCACTACTGAGGTTAGATTCCTCTTCAGATGTGATAGGTGATGGAGTAACCTTCTTAACTTCTGAGGCTTCAATTTCCATATCTTCTACCTGATTAAATGAACTGCTTCCAGGACAAGATGGTAGAGGTGAGGGGGGCTCTGTACTGTCAGACTCTTTGGTTGATGATGGTAGCACCTCAAGGCTATCTTGGTAATTACCTGCACCAGCTGAAGAACTCAGTACACGTGACTTTGTATCTGAATTATTTTTTTCATTAAAATCTTCCATAATAACATCACCATTAATGAATGGCTTTACACCTGACTGTTTAACAGTTAATGACTTAATATCATTTTCAGGAACTATTTTATTTATATTATTAACCTTTGGTTCAACATTACCACTTATGATTTTACTTTCGGAGATTTCTTTCAAACATTCACCTTTCAAACATACCTTAGGTTTATTATCTTTTCCATTTATTTGAAATGTGCTTGCTTTCTGGCTTTTCTTTTCAGACTCTCGATTTTCACTATTCCTTTTGTCAGTGATATTTTTTAGATTTATTTGATCAATACATTTATTAACTGGCCTCTCCTCTAACGTGTGCTGTTGACTTGTTTTTTTACCATTTGTTTCAGTTACCTTACCCTGCAGCCTGTCATCACAGTTTCCAATGGACTTATCAGAAACAAACTCACATTTCAATGGCTCCAAGCTTTCATTACCTTGTTCTGGAGTTATGAACTGTTCAGAAACACCTTCATTGCTATTTTGAACAATCATATCTTCTTCACTGCTATCTTGAACAGACATAGTATCAGAACTATTTTCCAAAGTGCTATTATATTCAGAGTCACATCCTAGTTTTCCATCAAAGTCCGATGCTTTTGACAGAGATGGGGCATCTCGGTCACTAGTACTCTTAGGTACTGATGGAAGTAGAGCACTCTTGGAAGATGAAACGATGGTGTCATTATTCCCCTGTATGAGTGGTTTTTTGTTCTTATAGATCAAAGTATCAATATCATCTGTACTGGCTGGTTTAGAGTCATCAATGAAAACATCACTTCCTTTTGTTTGAATCTTACCAAGTTCCTGGACTTTACTGGCAGGTTCAGAGACATTCTCATCTATGTCATTTTCAATAGAATTTTGTTTGTGATAGTTCCTCCTGGGACTCTGATTGGAGACATCATCTAACGCCTGATCTTTTGGATGACGTTTGTCTCTGTTAAGACTAGGATCACTGATTCCAAGAACCGAGGAATCACTTTGTGAGCACCCCTGAGTCCAGTCCTCTGCTGTATCATGACCTACACCGGGGCTCTGTTCTTGTCTAAGCAAGTCACTATGACACCCTTCTTTTGCTTTTGTTATTACTGGTGACTCAGAAAGACTTTTCAAAGAACTTTGAGAAGACTTTCCTGGGCCCTTCATTCCGCCCTCCAACTTCATTTTTTCATGGCGTTGTTTTTCTTCCAGTGTAAACTGTTTAATTCTCCTTTCAAGAAGTCCATCTAGTTTGGATGATTTTATTTTCTTTTTGTAACTAGTCCTTAGATGGAAACCCTCACTGACATTGACCACATCTACTTGAGAACTTTCCTGACAATTTATTTGGGACTCTGTTTTCACATCATCATCTATTTCCATTGGTTCTTCCTTGAAGGATTTATCAATGTCAGAATATAAAAGTTCTTTAACATCTGTGAAATAAAGACATTTAATAAGTGTAATTTCTACTCTAAAACGAGGAATTTATGAGACTGTTATTTTTTAAAGGACCTGTTTTTCTTCTTTTCACATCGGGGCTTTTAAAAAGTAAATATTTCAAAGCTCTTGATACATGATTAAAATACGAACAGGGCTAAACTTTATAAAAGGTTAAAAAAAACACATAAAATATATATTTCTAAATTCACAAATTTACAATTATCCAAATATTCTGATTCTTAGTATCTAAAAGATGGAATGCTGCAATGGAAAATTACTTAGTATGTGATATGCTATTGTACAAACTAGTGGAAGATTTTGTACTTTATAGTTATGTATCTTTAGATGCATGCACTGTCTAGCTCATATAGTTTTTTAAAAAATACTTTTAACAAAAGACTAGTTTTTCAAAAGGTAAACATGAGTTACCATAGGATTCAATAATTCCACTCCTAGGTATTTCTACAAAAATACTTGTATATGAATTTCATTAGCAGCATTATTCATAATAGCTAAAAAGTGGAAACAGCCCAAAGTCCATCAGGCAATGACTGGATAAACAAAATGTGGCCAATCAATCCAATGTAATATTTATTTGGAAATAAAGTACTAAAATATACTACAATATGGATGAACCTTGAAAATATTTTAAGTTAAAGCAGCCAGTCATAAAGGAAAGCATATTATCTGATTCCACTTAAGTGAAATGTCCCAAACAGTCAAATCCACAGAGACAGAAATAGATTGGTGAGCTGGGGACATCTGAGAAAGGACTGGGAAGTGACTGCTGGTGACTATGAGACTTCCTTTCCAGACTTCCTTTCCAGGTGATGAAAATGTTCTAAAATTGATATGGTAATGGTTGAACTACTCTGGAAACATACTAAAACCACTGTATTTACACTTCAATATGGGGAACTGTAAAATGTATAAATTATGTTTCAATAAAGCTGTTACCCTATCACACAGATACACTGTGGTGTGTATCTGATGCCCTGCACTCTCACCACACCGAGGCTGCCCTCTACTTGGCCTCTCTTTACCTTGATCCTTCTTTTCAGTACTCTTTGAGATCTCCATTTCACTTTGGTCTGATCCTTTTGCAGCATCTCCATCTTTTACTTCAGCTTTCTCAGAATCCGGGTCTGCTTTAATTTTTTTTGGACTTCGTGGACTTTTCCTTTTATCTGATTCATCCATATTTTCATCCATACTATTTTTGGCTAAAAAGAACCACATTTATGTCAATTACAATTATTTCCAATATTAGAAATTTACTTTAATGTATACAGTTTAATAGAAATAACCAAGTATTTTCCAGTAAGCTATATTTCACTAAAACAAAAAAGCTGAAGGTACATTATAATTTTTTACATTAAGTTGCTCAAAAAATTTTTTAACAAGCCAGTAGTAGCCCCTTCTACAAGTTGTAAGAACCTTGGTGTTTAAAGTAGACAACTATAAATGTTTGGATTTTTTTCTTGCATTGAAGATCTTCATGGGCTGGTGATGCAGTTTAGTGAGAGAGTCCCTGCCTGGCATGTGTGAGGCCCTGAGTTCCATATCCAACATCATATTAAAAAAAAAAAAAAAAAGTCTACTTAACATAAATAGTATCTCAAATCTAATCTTTACTAAGATTAAAAAATGTTGTGCAATATAAATGCCCATTTTCAAAGTGACGCCAGAGGTCAGAGAATAACAGCCAACCAAACACATCTAACACTCTGGTCTTGAGGGGCCAAGTCAAAAGTTTCCCAAAGTGCATTTCTCTGTTTTTCAACATAAATGTGCCTCCATCACCCAATCAGACATGGTTAGCTATTACTATAGCAACAGGTAGTTCTGCCATCATTAATTGGTGGTTACTATTGCCTCCACTATGATTTCTATTTCGTAGTTAAGCCCAGAGCCAGGGGCAGTATGCACTGCTGCTTTATTCCCTGCTACCACCTGGGAAGAAAGGCTCAAAAAGACCCAACTTGCTGAGCTAGGGGTGTAGCATGCACAAGGCTCTGGGTTCAACCCCTATATGGCACAAAAAAAAAAAAAAATCAACTTGGTACCAGACTAAATAAAGTCTGGCATCTGAATATGAGAAATCTTATACTAAGTAGATATAAAGTAAATCTGCAAAAGCATAAATAATCTGTACATTGATCATCTGTATTTTACTATATATGTATCAAACCAGTTCAGACACAATTAAAGAGCTCTCTAGATTTTGAGTCCTAAGTAGATAACTAGAACAACAAAAATGGTAATAAAAGAGCCTTGCAATAATCTGCTGGAACTTATTATAATGGATATAATTTGATAATAATAGAACTGAGTATTGACTGTTGCTATTTATCAAACAGAATTTCATTGAGCAATTTCCAAGATACTACTAGACCTGACAAAATAAATTCCAATGATACTTATAAAGTATGTATTTTTCCTATTCAAAGATAAACCAATATTAACTTTTCTATATTAACAATAGCACAAATCTACCAGTCCAGGTTTCATCACAGCCATTCACAAAGAAGCCAAATTGATTAATTAGGTAAGTACACACTATTGTGCACTACATTTAGGTTTCAAAGGGAAGAACCCATCATAACGTAAATCAGCAGATTATAACACGTAGTTAGCACAGTGGTTCTTGAAAATCACTTAGGTAACAAAGGGAAGAGACTGCATGGCAGACAGTAAACAGGGCTACAGAAGCCAAGAGCCACAGGATCTGGTCAGGGATTTACTACTTTCTGCCTATGTGAACACTGGTGTGTCATTTAGTCTTTGAAAAGGAAAGTCTATCTCTAGTCTGTGATTCTAAATGCTAAAGTTTGTTAGCCAATAGTAAATCAAAAACAAAGCTCATTTATATGACTGTGATAGGAGACTTGATCACTTCCTTTCTAGGTTTGCTATGTACAATAATGCTGAGGTTACCAGATATGTGACTCAGTGGCTGTGGTTTCAAAAAAATTTAAAAAATAAATAATTGGGCTGGGGATGTGGCTCAAGCGGTAGCGCGCTCGCCTGGCATACGTGCGGCCCGGGGTTCGATCCTCAGCACCACATACAAACAAAGATGTTGTGTCCGCCGAAAACTAGAAAATAAATATTAAAAAAATTCTCTCTCTCTCTCTCTTTAAAAAAATAAAATAAAATAAAATAAACAAAGCTGAAATATACAGGGCTTCCTGACTTTAAAAAATAAATAAATAATTGTTTGTATAGCCTTTCATCTTTTTTTTTTTAAATTTGTTTTAGTTGTAGCTAGCCACAATACCTTTATTTTATTTAATTTTATGTGGTGCTGAGGATCGAACTCAGTGCCTCGCACGTGTTAGGCAAACATTTACCACTGAGCTATAATCCCAGCCCCTTTGTATAGTATTTCTTTAACTGCAATTCTAGATACCAAAATCCTGTGAATATAGATAATTTTTTTAAATTTAAGAGTTTATAATTAGTAAGCAACAACAGTAATTTTGCATATACTATCAAAAGTTTCAGAAAAATGCTTTTATCCAAAATATGGCCAATATACTATCAGTTTATAAGAAAATAATACAAATCAAATGTGGTTATTCAGAAAAAAATATAATTTTTATTAGTAAAAAAACTAAGTATTTAAAATTTTCATATTAAACATAAATATTAAAAGACTCAGTTACTTACTTCCTTCTAACGACTTCCTATAATTCACATTAGTATTGCCAGGCAATTTAGGAACAAACCTATAAACATGAGTTTTACTAATCCAGCTCCAGCCACCATATCCTGTTACTCTATACTCCTCTCCTTTTTGTTTCCAAACCTGGTATAAATGAAAACAAGTTAATCAAACAACATAACATGTGTGGCATTACACATTATCAAACAAGAGTAAGATTCAGGCAAACAGAATTTATCAATCAATTTAATTTTCACTGGGAATCAGAGATTTTTATAAAAGAACTTACAATTATTTTTAAAATGCAAATTTTGAACAAAGTTTTAGTTTTTATTTTTTAATAGCAGTTTCAACAAATTGGTCTCAAACACTTTTTAGTAAGAGGAATCTATGCTTATAAAATTATCAGAAAGATGTACTTCATCGCAACTGTATTAATTAAAAGGTTTTGTGAGAAGTGAAAATTATAAGTTATTTGAAGTTGTAAAATAAAGGTCTCAAAAATGGTGGCTAACACTTTTTAAAATTACCTGATGTTTAACTGGAAATGTATATTTTACCCATGTAGCTTGCTGCATTGTTTCTTCCTCTTCTTGTTTTTTCTCTTTTTTTTTTACTTTCTCCTTTTCTTCTCTTTCAATTGATGTCATTCTATGTAACCTAAAAACACATAGATACAAAAGCAGAAATACACTTAACTTTGAAAAAAATAAAAAAGGTAAAAAACACTATACTGAAAATTAGGCACAAAACCAAAGAGTGGTTAGTTGTAATCCCACAAACCCAATGCCAACTGACAAAAATAAATAGATGTAGAATTTTGTAACAGGAAAAGTCAGAATAGAAAATGGCAAAAATGGCTATCTTTTTCATATACCTTCCTGAAAGACTTCTGTTTTATTCTTGAAAGATTTCATGCATATATCATTATGTATCCCTTTATATAGTCCATCATGCACACTTAGGTTTCTCTTAAGATCTTATAAATCTTTTACCTTTTACATAGTTTATTGTGCATTTACACACAGGATACTGCTAGAACACACACAACTAGTTTATAATCAGTGAATAATTATACTAGAAGATCTTTCAGAGTAAAAGATCTTTTTAAAAGAACTAAAAAATTATGCTGCTGCAAGGAGAAACTATATCTTACTGAATTAGTTCACTATGAAAGTATATTTTCAGTGTTTTTTTCCTTCCCACAAAGTCCAACAAATCCAAAAGCTTTTGTTTTTAATCAACTAGCACTGGAGATTTTAAAGTCTTCACAGGATCCACTAACAGAGAGTTCTGGTTTACTATATCCACAGAAAAAGGGGCCCATGGGGCGCCCCCTTTTGGATGACAGGAGGAATCAGGAAAGAAGGTCCACAATGAATTCAATCAATCATGAGGCAAACGGCACAGCCACCCCCTTGTATCAGGCAAGAAAACAGGCACCTATGCACCTACCAGTAACGTGCAGGCCTGTGTGGGATTCTACATTTAGGTAATTAGTCTAGATTTTCATGAGTGGGAATACTGTTTGTAAACAGACTTGAACCAAAATCTACAAAGACAGGAGCTTTTGCCTCTAAGAGCTCCAGTGGCAGAACTGCTTTTTGTCCCAATCAAACCACAGAGGAAGCAAATTTCTCATGCATACCTACGTGGGAAAGAACAGAGGCCTTTTGTCAACTTGGTGTAGTGGTGCAAGAAAGAGAGGAAAACTGAATTCATTTTATCTTCATTTTACATCAAACATTCCCTATTTCTCTTCCTTTTTCTCCCTGCCCTCCTTCCTTCTCCTTTTTTTAAGAAGTCTTTGTGTTCCTCTGATCACAGGACCTCAGTACATAGTTCCCCCAGGTTGAGAGTTCATGACTATTGACTGCACACAACTACAATAGAGAACATTCTCCATAAGGCCCCTCCAGGTTCTCCTAACTAATGGCTGGAGGGGAAAGGTGGTAGTTTCTCAGTATCAACTAACTCACCTACTCAAATACCATCTATTCACCAACACTCTCAGAACCAGGAGTGAAACAAGCTCCAGAGGCATAGCATGGTGGATGCCCTGAGTGCCAATGCCAGAACCCAATAGTAGTTTCCAGAGTTTTTGTTACCTTGGCTTCTTCCACCTCTGAAAGGCCAGGTCCACCATAATAACTGAGCCATCTTCTGAGAGAGGCCTGGAATAGAGCACTGTGTGGAAAATGCTAGCACCATGACACTTTGGGGCTCTTGGTTTCTATCCTCAAATTCAAATGATTTACACTTTACTGAGGCAAGCTGTTAAGTGTGATAGCTAAAATAGCTAATAACAAACAGCTTTATTTTATTATAGTTATTACAGCTAATCTGTGATGTTGAGTGTCCCTGAGAAAATTCTATTCTTTTTTTCAGTTAAAAAAAAAAAAAAATCACTGCTATCAAGATGATCCTTAAGGGAAGAGGCAGAAACACAGGGGAGCTTGGCAGGACTTCAGTCCTGTTTGTTAGGAAGAAATCTTTGTCACTACTGGTAGACTGGAGGCCACAGAAAGGACGTTCTATCAGACTGGTAACATGCAGGCTTCAGCAGCCACTCCATTCTGGTGGGCGCACTGGATGGCAGACTGTCCGTCCTCATCCACACAGTCATCCGAGAGCTGGAATGGACTGAGTCCAAGGAATGGACTGAGCATCAACTTCACTCCTGGTATCCATGCAGTGCCCAGGATTCTGTTCTGTTATTATACTAAAACTACTGCATACAACATTTTTTATAGCATATCTTTCATGGTAAACTTGGGGAATATCCCTCTAGGTTCATTACTGATGGGATGGCTGAAACCAAAAGTTCTTGCACTTAACATGCTGAGACAATGCCAAACTGTTCCTCAGAACCGTGCACTCCAGCCTCCCTTTCATTACAAGGACAACCTGTTGTCCCATACATCCATACGAGCTGAGTTAGTATCAACCTTCCAAATTGTTAGCCCAACTGAGTAGTAAAATATGCTATCCCATGGTTCTTTAATTATGAGAGAAGTAATCATTTTTATGTCTACTGGCCTTTCATATTTATTTTTCTGCACAATGCCTGTTCAATTCCTTTGTCTTGTCTGTACTGGACTATTAGTCCTTTTCATTTATAAAAGGTCTTTTGTCAATTAAGGACATTTTCCATTTGTGGTGCAAATATTTTTCCTCAGTTTTTCATCTGTCTTTTGAATATGATTATAATATTTTTCCACACAGAATTTTAAATACATGTATCCACTTTTCTCCTGTATGCCATCTGGGGTTTTTATCTGTTTAAAAAGAAAGTATCACAACAAAAATATAAATTAATTCATGCTTTTGTATTGCAATTTTCTTTGTTTTAGGGTTTTGATTTTTTTCTTTTTTTCCTTTTTCTTTTTCTTTTTTTTTTTTTTTAATCTTCATCAATCTGAACGTTTTTGCTAAGGCAGGATCTAAGTGACATTTTCCCGAAACATGCCCTCTTTGATTTCTACCACTTGCTAAATTCCCACATGCATTTAAATCTGTTTCTGAATTTCCTAATCTATTCCACTCTCCTCCTTTAGCAGGATTATTTTGATTAGTTTCAAAATATGCTCTAACACCTATTCTTAATATCCATTTCCCTAAGGCTATTCTTACACATTAATTTTTCTAGATGAACTATTAATATCATTTTGGTCAAGCCTCCCACAGTCTCAGGAGGGCAAATCCTCTTCACAAGGCAAAGTATTCTTTAAGACTTTAGTCAAGTTTTAAGAATTGTTTTATGCAAGTCCTGAGTATTTAATCCTAGGAGTTTGGCAGCTTTATTGGTTATTGCTGGCATCTTTTCACTCAAGATTTTTTAAATATATAAAATGCAACAAAGCTAAAAAAATGAACTTTACCAATAAGCAATGTATCAAAAGCTTGTGTTTCCTAACCCTTGGCAATTACTACTTCATCTTTTGTGTTAAATATTCCCTTGTTTATCTCCTCTCGGTTTTACTACCTATGTGTATATCCCAAATAGTGAAAAAGCAAGCATAAAACTAGCTGCATGAGCAAGAGAAATATTGTCACTACAAAGATTTTCCAATAAAATATGACCTTCTTCCTGTGTCACACAGTCTGTCTGTAGCTTTAACAAAAGTTTATAAGAGCCTTTTTGGTGAGTTAGTGGGCAAGGTCATGAGCATGTCCAGGAAGACAGGGCCCACCACAATCACGGTACCTGGCCAACTACAGTGTAAAACAGGTCCATTGTCACCCCTTTGCCCACTTTGATGGAAGTCAGCGAGGAACAAAATTAAACGTGTTTATCTAATTTGCTATTTTAACTCAGAAGTAAGGCCCCTGGTGTTTTTTACATGGTTATTGTTTGTTTACATGAAAGCTTTTTATTTAGTATGCCACAAATCTTATTTAATTTTCATATTGTTTCTGATAGAATTTCAGCCATGGGGGGATTTCCTAAGTACATAATTAGATTATAATAACTGAGTCTATATCTTGGCAATGTTTACATATATCTCTTGGCAACTTGCACTGGCTATGTTTTTAGTTAAAGTCAAAATATAGTAAAGGGGCTGGGGATGTAGCTCAGTCGGTAGAGTGCTTGCCTTGCATGCACAAGGTCCTTGGTTCGATCCCCAGCACCGCAAAAAAATAAACAAACAAACAAACAAATAAATAAATAAATAAGAATTGAAAGGGGGGCGGGGGGGCTGGGGCTGTAGCTCAGTGGCAAAGCGCTTGCCTAGCACATGTGAGGCACTGGGGTCAATCCTTAGCACCACATAAAAACAAAAAAATAAAAAGGCATGCTATCCATCTACATGAATCAAAAAATGAAAATTTAAAAAAATAAATAGTAATAGGCATCTTTGTTTTGTTCCACCATAAGGGGAATGCTTCAAAGGCTGCAGAGAGAAGGAAAATGGTTTGGTTTGAAATAAATCTTTATCATTAAAAAAAAAAAAAAAAAAAAAGATTTCATATTATTATTTAAGCTTTAAAAAACAACAATAATTGATAATGAAATGACAAAACCAAACTTTTCTGGCATCTAATGAACTGATCATAAATTTCTCTTTCTTTGACTTCTCAAATATTAATCTAATATTAGACCACATTAACCATGCCTAGAAAGAATCTAGGTTTCTATTCTTTTAATTTCTTCCTGAGTATATTTGCTAATATTTTATTTAAGATTTCCTATGTATACATCTATTTATTAGTTATTCATCACTGATAAATATTAATAAAGGAAACAGGGCCATAATTTTCTATTTGTCTTTTTTGAATTTTATTTATTTATTTACTTATGTGGTGTGGTGCTGCAGATTGAACCCAGTGCCTCACATATGCTAAGCAAGTGTTCTACCACTGAGCTATAATCCCAGCCCCTGCCTACTTCTTTTTATCAAGTTTTTTTCCTATCTTTTTTTTTGGGAGGTGAGTATTGAGTTTTGAACCTAGGGATACTTTACAACCAAGTTACATCATGAGTCCCCAACTCTTTTTATTTTGAGACAGTGTCTTACTAAATTGCAATCTGCAATTCTTCTGCCTCAGCCTCCCAAGTCACTAGGATTACAGGTATGCACCATAGTTTGTTTGTCATTTTATATGCTAATAGAAATTATGATCTATAAGATTCCCCTCATTTTCTATTTTGGTATAAAACTTTAAATTTTCTGATTCCTGAATTTCAAACAACTTAATTAAACAATCACAGATGCAGTAATATAACCAGAAATCCTTTTTCTAAGTGTGGCCCATAACCTACTGTCTAAAGACAGATCACCATAGCATCTCCTTTCCTACTCCCCCTCCAACCTCAAGTAAACCAAGGTGACTGCTTTCTCTATGAACGTAGGAAGCCTGGCTATTTTGTCAGAGGACCTGTAAGAGCTTTAAAATCCCCAGTGCTAGTACTAGAGAATCAGAAATATTGGTTAGTAAGTTCCATTCTTTATTCTTGATATCAGTCATTTGAGTTTTCTGGCTTTCCTTTTTTATTTTCCTTGATAATCTTATCAGAAGTTTGTGAATTATAATTTTACACATCTAAGTGGCCCTCCGCCCGGGCGCTCTCTCGTCTTCTGTTGGTAACCAGCCTTCAGCTACGGGTCCAGAAGGCAGAACAGGAGCCGGGGGGCGACCGGGAGCCGGGACCCTTTGTGGCCCGCGATGGGCCCTCGCCGCCGACACCGCAAGCCAGAGACCCCGAAGAGGCGCAGCGCGAGTCCACCTCGCGGGACCCCGCGGCGGGAAGCCTCCTTAGGTTCTTCCTCTCATAGTCGGAGGAGAATTGGCTGGATTAAGGAGATCAAAAATCTACAGAAGAGCACAGACCTCTTGATAAGGAAGTACCCCTTCAGCCGCCTGGCAAGAAAAATATGTATGAAATTCTCACGTGGTGTGGACTTCAGTTGTCAAGCCCAGGCCCTGTTGGCCCTTCAAGAGGCAGCAGAAGCATTTTTAGTTCACCTCTTTGAGGATGCCTACCTCCTCTCCTTACATGCTGGCTGAGTCACTCTTTTCCCCAAGGATGTGCAGCTGGCCAGGAGGATCTGTGGCATCGAGGAAGGACTTGGCTGAACTCCTGCAGCACTGTCTCTGGATGTTACCTGGGACTCTCTGGAGCTACAACTAGACCCAGTGGTGTCTGAGGTGCTACCTGGATTTTGTTGTCTCTGAGCGGTGTGTGACTGTTGCCCTTTAAACTTTCTTTATGAAGGAGAAGAATGCCCGTTTCCTCTGTAGCAGAGGTGTTATAGGAGACAATCAACACAGTTCCAAAGGCCTGAAAAGACTTAGTTGGTGTGTTACTCATATAACTCCTAAAGGATTTTTTTTTTTAATATTTTAATATTTATTTTTTAGTTTTCGGCAGACACAACATCTCTGTTTGTATGTGGTGCTGAGGGTCGAACCTGGGCCGCAGGCATGCCAGGCGAGCACGCTACCGCTTGAGCCACATCCCCAGCCCTCCTAAAGGATTTTGAAGACATCAGATCTGTCATGTTATAGGAAAAGGATATTTACTTTGTTTTAGATCTTTCTGTACTTTATGCATTTTTTAACCATGTGTATATTTGTACTGTTATTGAAAATGAAAGGGATAAATAAATAAAAAATTTTTTAAATGTAAAAATAATAATAATAATAATTTTACACATCTAAGGTATGTATGTTTGTTATTTCATTAAATCTGTCCTTCAACATTTCTTTCCTTTACATTGCCTCTTTGAGATGTATTCCTTGCTAACTAATTTGCAGTTTTTCTTCTTTAATACAAACACTGAGGACAACCAATTTCCTCTAGGAACTTTTTAATTGCATCCTACAAATTTCAATATATGTAGCTTTCATTAACATCCAAATCAAAATTGTTTTAGTTTTCATAATGACTTCTTGATCATATTTTACTTAAGTATTATTTCTTAAGCTTCAAGCACACAGCCCTTGAATTTCTTAAAACATTAACCATAAATATCTACATTCCCTCAATAATATTGTAATATATTAGCATACATGCTTTAAACACAAATAATATCAAACTACAATTATTTTATTAATTTTTTTATTGTTTTAATTAGTTATACATAACATGCATTTATGCACTTTGATATATCATCACAGATAATTTTTCATTTTTCCAAGTACACGTTTTAGAATCATATTGGTCATGCAGTCACATATATACATTAAGTAATAATGTCTGTTTTATTCTACTATCTTTCCTATCCCTACATCCCCTCTCCTTCCCTCCATCTAATCTAAGGTAATGTTATTCTTCTCTAGTGCCCCACCCCGACCCTGCATGTCTTACTGTAAATTAGCATCTGCATATTAAGGAAAACATTTGGCCTTTGGTTTTTAGGGACTGGCTTATTTTCCTTAGTATGATATTCTGCAACTCCATCCATTTACTGGCAAATGCCATAATTTCACTTTTTTAAAGCTGAATAATATTCCACTGAATATTATTCCACTGAATGGATAAAGAAAATATCACATTTTCTTTATCCATTCATCTACTGAAGGACCCTAGGCTGGTTTCATAGTTTGGCTATGGTGAATTGAGTTGCTATAAACATTGAAGTAGCTGCATTACTATAGTATGCTGATTTTAAGTCCTTTGGGTATAAACCAAGGAGTGCAACAGCTGGGTCAAATGGCGGTTCCATTCCCAGTTATCTAAGGAATCTCCATACTGCTTCCCATAGTGGTTGCACAAATTTGCAGTCCCACCAGCAATGTATGAGTGCACCTTTTTCCCCACATCCTCGCCAACATTTATTGTCACCTATATTCTTGATGATTGCCATTCTAACAGGAGTGAGGTGAAATCTCATTAGATGAAATGCATTTCTCTAATTGCTAGAGATGTTGAACACTTTTTCATATATTTGTTGATCAACTGTATTTCTTCTGTGAAGTGTCTGTTCAGTTTCTTGGTCCATTTATTGATTGGGTTATTTGTTTTTTGGTGTTAAGTATTCTGAGTTCTTTGTATATCCTAGAAATTAATGCTTTATAGGAGGTGCATGTGGTAAAGATTTTCTCCCAATCTGTTGGCTCTCACATTACTGATTATTTCCTTTGCTAAAAAGCTTTCTAATTTGAATCCATCCCATTTATTGATTCTTGATTTTACTTCATGTGCTTTAGGAATCTTGTTAAGGAAGTCAGATCCTAGACCAAAGATTTGCACTTATTTTTTCTTCTATTAGGCACAGGGTCTCTGTTCTAGTGCCTAAGTCTTTGATTTACTTTGAGTTGATTTGTTCAGGGTGAGAGATAGAGGTTTAATTTCATTTTGCTACATATTTTTAGTGAAAGAACTTTTCACTTCCTTCCATATTTACAGATCCAATTTCATTACAATTGTTGCTCTAATTTGACTTTTGCTGGTACATTATAAGACAATGTCAAAATTTAAATTTGCCTGATGATGGCTATTTGGGGATTATTTTCAAATTTTACCATTAAGTATAAAATTCTAAGGAACACTCATTTAACATGTGTCCTTGTATAAACATGTAATATAGTTCCTCCATGATATTAAATACAAGAATTGCATTAACTTTTTCACCAAACTTAACTTGTTACACCACTCATTATACTACTGATCTGTATTAGGGTTATATTAGAGTGTATTAGAGCTGTCTTCCTCTTATGTCACCTCTTTCTTAATATACTCTTTCTTTAAAAGTTTGACAATTTGATGGATGTGGAACAGTATCCTATGGTTTTGATGTGCATTTCCCAACTTACCATGAAAGTTAAGCACCTTTTCAGCCTTCTTGGCTATTTGTGTCTCTTCTTGAGTAAATTATATTTATATTTTTAGTCTTTTTCCCCCTACTAAATGGCTTCATGTTTTTCATATTATTGAAGTGTAAGAGTTCTTTAATATATTGTAGATACTACCAATTACAATAAAACAACAAAAATATATTCAACCAGTCCATGACTTAGTCTTTTAGGATAATACATTATTACAAGGCAGCCCAAATTCAACAAAAAACAAGCTACTGCTATAAAGGAATCATATAATAAAACACAAACTTTAAGGTTGTGGTTATCTAGCTGGTGTGGTGGTCCATGCCTATAATCCTGCCTACTTAGGGGGCTCATGCAGGAGGATCACAAGTTTGAAACCAGTGAGGGCAAGTTTGAAAAACCCTGTCTCAAAATAAAATACAAAGAACTAGGGATGTAGTTCAACAGTAGAGTGCTTGCCTAGCACTCTTGCCTAGCATATACAAGACCCTAAGTTCAATCACCCCTCCCCCTGCCCCAAAACAATGGTTTTCTCAGGAGAAATAAGATAATGTGAGTGAAAACCAGATGCAATCATGGTAATGTCCTTATTTTTAAATTCGGTGGTTAATTCACAGATGTTCTTTTTGGGGGGGGGGGTGGCTGGGAACGGCGGACATAATTGGGGATTGAACCCAAGAGCACTTAACCAGTGAGCCACACCTCCAGCCCTTTTTACTTTCTTAATAGTTATTTTTTAATATTTTTATTTTTTAGTTTTCGGCAGATACAACATCTTTGTTTGTATGTGGTGCTGAGGATCAAACCCGGGCCGGACGCATGCCAGGCGAGCTCGCTACCGCTTGAGCCACATCCCCAGCCCCCTTTTTACTTTCTAAGACAGAGTCTTGCTAAGTTGCTTAGGGCCTTACTAAGTTGCTGATGCTGGCCTTGAACTTATGATCCTCTTGCCTCAGCCTCCCAAATTGCTGGGGTTACATGTATGCACCAATGCCTGTGGCTTCACTTTTATTATTATCCATTACACCTTATATTACACAGAATCTTACAGTTGTATCACTTATTAAACATAGGAACCCACTTGTAGTGTATACAGACATACACACCCTTGCACACTCATTCTCATCTGGCAACATGCTTGTAAATTCAAGAAATGTCTGCCTTATATATATCACAGGAGATAATGAATGAGTCAGGAGAGAAAAAAAAACATGAAAAGGAATAAGTATGGAAGGAAAGAAAGGGTATCAGGAAATAAAAACAAGGAAGGAAGGGAAAAAGGAAGAAGGGGAAAAGAAAGAGGTTGCGGGGAGAAACAAACAGGGAGTTTCTTCCAGGATTATAACGAAAATGTTCTATAATTTCTCTTTGGAGTTTTGTTAAAGTTTTGCTTTTTCACATTTAAGATTTGCTCATCTGGAATTGACTTCTTTGTGGTATAAAACACGGAACCCAATTTTCCACCAACATGGATAACTCGTTGCCCCCTCACCTTTCCTTGAACATTCATCCTCTGTAAATGCTACTTCAATCGTGTGTTACATTTCCACGTATGGGTTGGTCTGATTCTGGACTCTTTTTATGCTGTACCATTGGTCTATGTTTATCTTTGCGTCTATACCACTGCATTATTGTAGCTTTAAAAGAAGTCTTGTAGGGGGCTGGGATTGTGGCTCAGTGGTAGAGCACTTGCCTACCATGTGTGAGGCACTGGGTTCAATTCTCCAAACCATATACAAATAAATAAAATAAAGGTCTATGAACAACTAAAAATATATTTTTTAAATATATTTTTAAAAAATAAAAAAGAAGTCTAGTTACCCTGCAGAACAAGTCCCTCCCACCTGGTCTTTAAAATTTGCCTTTTCACTTATTGGTTTTTTTTGTATCATCAATTCTACAGAAAACCCAACTAAAACTTTTAATGTTATTAAAATCAATTTATATATTAATAGGAGAAAACCTAAAGTTGTCAAGACACTGTACATAAACAAAAGAAAGTTTTCTACTTTTTCTGTATTATTTAATGTTTCTCAACAAAAATTTTCATAATTTTCTTCACAAAGATAATTTATTTTTATTTTTTATTTTTTTGGTGGTGTGTGTGTGTCTGTGTGGTGTTGTGGATTAGAACCCAGGGCCTTGTTGGTAGAACTCTACCAACTGAGCTATATTCCCAACCCAATAATTTATGAATATTTTAAAAATATTATTACTGTTAGACTGCTTTCAAAGCTTTTTATTAATTATCACAATAAAAAATCTTTTTGAGCTGGGCGTAATGGCACATATCTGTAATCCCAGCGACCTGGGAGGTTGAGGCAGGAGGGCTGCAAGTTCAAAGCCAGCCTCAGCAACTCAGTGAGGCTCTTAGCAACTCAGTAAGACCCTGTCTCTAAATAATATAGAAAATATGCTGAGGATGTGGCCCAGTGGTTAAGTGCCCCTGGGTTCAATCCCCATTGGGGATTGAACCCAAGAGCACTTAACCAGTGAGCCACATCTCCAGCCATTTTTACTTTCTTAATAGTTATTTTTAATATTTTTATTTTTTAGTTTTCGGCGGATACAACATCTTTGTTTGTATGTGGTGCTGAGGATCAAAATCGTTTTGAATAAAATATTAGTTTGAATTTCTTGAGGATCCAGTTTTATAAATTTGTTACCTATTTAGTTAACCATACCATTGCCAAAAGTAGAAGTCCTATTATTAATTTCTAATTTTCTTAAATCGTGGTCCCTAATTTTTAAAGAAATTTAGAGTATTCTATTTCATCTCCCCTTAACATTATATTAAATGATAATTATTAAAGACCAGTCACTTGTATTGACAAAGCAAGGAGGAAAAAAAAAAACACCTGGATTAAAAAGTCTGAATTCCATCTTCCACTATAATGTCCAGCACTTGAAAAAAAAAATAAGTAAAAGGTATGATTTAGTGATTTTAAACTACATCTAATAATGGAAGGTTTACTTAGTAACAATTATCATAGTTCTTGAAGCTTTGATCTGTCACTAGAGATGTGGCTTCAGGGTCCACCAACACAAGTTTCAGGATGGTCACCTTTTCGAGAGAACAGTTTAGGGAAAGGCTGAAGGTAAATGTCAGAAGGAGCAACAGAAACAGAGAGCACTGCCTCCCAGTTACTCTCTTTCCTGGCTCAACCTTGATAAAAGAGGGCTAGAAACAGTACAGCAGAAGCATGCCACCCACTCATCTCTCCTGTCCCATAGTGCACAATTCTGCAGCACCTTAGTTTAACCTTGTTTTTCAGTTGCTAGGCAAAATTGAGTCCATTCATTTGTGGAGGACGCTACAAATAGCAGCAATTATATTCCAAATGGGAAGGAAAAAGGCAGGAGGAAGACAGGAACAGCAATAAGATTATGTGGGGAAATCACTAAAGAAAACTGGAAGCAGCTTTTGGCAGATGAAAATGTTCAGTAGGTATAAAATTACTTAAAAACAGATTCATTATAAAATACAACAAATGTAGAAAGTAATGCAAAACATATTTATATTTTTAAATTATAGGGTGCCGGACACAGTGGAGCATACTTGTAATCCCAGCAATTTGGGACACTGAGGCAGAAGGATTAAAATTTCAAGGCCAGCCTCAACAATTTAGCAAGACTTTCTCTTAAAGTAAAATTTAAAAGGTAGGCGGGGGACTGGGGTATGGCTCAGTGTTCAATCCCCACTACCACAAAAAATAAAAATTACATGAACTCCATAGAGGAATGGGGAAGGTAGAATGATTTTTATTTTTTGATTATACTCTTGAATAATATTTGCATTTTTAATGCAAAAAATATATATTTTATATTTATATTTATAAAAAGTATATATTAAATTTGTAATAACCTTCTGAAGACTAAAGTTTTGTTCTGTGTAAGTCTATCTGTGCTAAACAGATTCAAGTTTCAGAATTTATCTATCCAAGTCACATAGTTTTGGGTCTACTTGGAAGCTATAAGATTTTCAGTCATTCAAGTCTAAAAAAGGGTGTAAGGCAGAACCTTAGCACAGTAATTGGAACATTCTAGAACAGATACTCGAAAAACATGAATGTTCTTCCTATTAAAAAAAATACTTTTTACTTTAAAAAAAATATTTATAATTTGGGCTGGGATTGTGGCTCAGTGGCAGAGTGCTTGCCTTCCATGTGTGAGGCACTGGGTTCAATCTTCAGCACCACATAAAAATAAATGAATGAATGAAAGTATTCAAAAAAAATTTATAATTTCCATATGTGATCTCTTTTGATCTTTATTACAATCCTGTATCACAAATAAGAACTAACGGAGGCCAAGAAGTATGACATCTTTAGTAAGACTCTTAACCACATGAACTTTCATTCTTAATCAATAAGTACTTCCAGAACAATATCCAATATTCATCATTCACAAGGGTCACTCACCTGGTATGTCCTAAGGATTCCCGCCATATTGGTAGCATCACAACTGGTTTAACTGCACACTCCAAAATAGCTAAAGCCAATGCAAATTCTCTGGGTTTGCTACACATCTGAACTGCCTTGATCCAATTTGCCCTATATTTCAGAAGAAAAATTATTTCATTTGGTTGATCTTAAAAGCATAATTTATGGTGACTCCATCTTACAGTGCCTATGAGTAAGGTTTCAAGGTGGAGATAAAAACATACTACAACTGAAGTTTCAAGCTCACAGAATCAGATTTTAAACATTAGAAGGAATTTCAGATCATTTAGTCCTCACAATTCTTTGTCCTTCTACAATGTCCTGGACTTGATGGCCTCCACCAGAAATGACTGGACTCCACTTGATTTCTAGGGATAAAGACTGGTTCCTAAAAAATCATCCAAACGCTAGTGCTGATTCAGCAAGTTACAAGTAAACCCATGCCTCTAGCTTCCTTACTGTATGACCAAACCGACTTCATTTAATTCTCTGTCAATGACATTTTAAGGCATAACAATCACTTTAAAAGTGTTTTGTAATTTATAGTAAAAAATTAACCTTAGTATCCTTTACCTGTGTGAAGCCCAATTGGGATGAAGAAAAGATGAAGGGATGTTGTTTTCTAATTGGGTGATGGTCAGTCTCAGAGTAGATATGGTAAGAACTTTGGACCCATGGACAGAACCATTCCATTTGAACTCTCCTGCTGGAGTCAGACAGAACTTATGTGCAAGATGCCTTCTCTTATCATGGTCTTCCCTGTGCTGGTGCTTATTCAAAGCAAATGAATTGGTGGAGTACTGATTGTGGTAGACGCGATACTTCCCTTCTTGACCCAATTTGAAATAATTGTTGATATTTCCTTTCATGACCACTTCCTTTTTGGTGCTCAACCGTGAAATTTCTCCTTGAGAGTTAACTACTAGTACCTGACCAAGAAAATTTAAAAAACTTCGTTATTCATAGCAGAGATGCAAATTTTGTCTTGTCAACTGCCTTTTAATAAGTGTAATCAAATATTTTAATGAGTTAAGGTGCCTCTTATGATTGAACTGTTTAAGTTTAAAAGCTAAAAGTGAAACCAATAATTTACGATCAAATAACCAAGATATACCCATGAAAAGAAAACTAACATTTATTAAGTATGTGCTAGACACTAGTGAGTACTTTTGTGATCTCAAATATGCACATGAAACTGTAGGTGAAATCATTCATCTACCATAATATCAAATTTATAACATTACTTTAGAGAGGCATTACATTTATTAACATTTAAAATACATTCTCCAAAAAAAAATCTTTTCTTCTGTATTTTTTTTATCATTCCAGTCTTAATAGAAAAGGTCTATGGATAATTTAAAATAGTGTTTCAAAAAGTTGATTTCACTGCAGTAGCATATGGGAGGCCTGGGGTGTGATCCCTAGCACTGAAAAAAGAAAAAAGAAAAAGCAGTTGATCCCCAGGTTGGGGTGTAGCTCAGTCGGCAGAGTGCCTAGCTCGCACTTAAGACCCAAGTTTGACTCCCAGCACCACAAGGGAAGAGGAAAAAAAAAAAAAAAGTTGATTCCAACCTTTCAGTGTATCATGAACCAAATGGTCAATCTCATTTAAATTTTAATAAAATATAATAAATGCACTAAACTACAAGAAAAAAATATCAGAGTGCTTCTGTAATAGTAAGAAAAATACTACCTCAGAAAGCTTTTAGATGTATTGAGTTGCTAGGAAAAAAACATTTATGGGCTGGGGATTTAGCTCAGTTGGTAGAGTTCTTGCCTTGCATGCATGAAGCCCTGGGTTCAATCCTCAGCACCACAAAAAAAAAAAAAAAAAAAAGAAAGAAAGAAAAAAGAAAAGAAAAAAACATTTATTTTACTAAGGGTCAGGGTCAAAAAGAACTTTGAAACTTACTGCTTGAAAGCAACTGCTATGATGTTAAAAAAAGAAAAAAGAGGAAGAACATTTGTCTATTCTTGCTTATCTACAAATAATTCTCAAATCTAGGAGACACAGTTTGTTCCCTGTTCTGTCACCACAAGTAGGTGGGGGCAGAGATACTGAGTCCCATCTTTGATCCCATTGTTCATAACCAGAGCTGGGACGTTGTCTATCCTATGTACTGTATTCTGCTTTTGGTTACATATGTCCTGTCCTGTAGCTACAACTCACCTGAAGTTATTATAAATAATCTAAAGCTCTTCAGTAAAGCCCTCACATATCATGTGCGTAAAAGACTTTAATTTCTTTAGAATTACATACAAAAAAGTGATCATCTGGTATCACCCTCTCATAGCATTTTTATGTTTGAAATAAATTTGGGTGTGCAAATATACTTATCGTAATAAAATCCTAATGCTTTTATACTTGTTACCCACTACACTCTTGAAAATGGTGAAAATCTAATTCAAAAGCAGATCTATAAGCCTATATACTTTTAAGGTATAATAACTACAATTATTCATACTCCAGAGATTTTTGTTTTAAATAGAAAGAACATACCTCTTTGCCCTCCTTAAACAATTTATTTGCTTCATGTGCTGCGGCTGCCACCTGCTGGCTCTTCAGCTGACTCAGTTTGCTGTCTGGATTCCGTAATCTGGTGATAATGCGAGTGGAGCCAGATGCTCCTCTTCCAGCTCCAAGAGACTCACTCATCTCCCCATTAGATTTCTCTGATCTAAAGTCACCTGTTATCAATGAAAAAGCCACAAAGTAATTGCTGACGTAAGTATAAGAACAAGGCCTCATCCAAAACTCATATGTGGTGTACATCTAAGATCCAGAAAGTAGACAGATAAAGTCCTTGACTAGTCAAAGCAAATGTCACTAATTCTTTAGTGTACTTAAAAGAAAACATGTCAGACCTTTACTGTGAATCATTTATTATTTTAAAGAAAATATAAATGTGCAAGGTTACCTGTTTGGAAACTCATCTATTAGAACACAGAAGGGGCCGCTACAAAATTTACAAGTAACAAACATAATGACACAAAATGCACACTAACAAATGTTGCCTTATATGCTCAATATGGATTCCTGTATTAAAAGGATACAATTAATTTTAGAAAGATTTTCAAGGAAATTTTATTTGAATGCCTAATAGTTTTGAGCTTAGAAATACCAAGTGACTTTTTTCTCACTGCTACATGTGTAAGCTTATTATTATAAAAATCAACTAAATTAGTTTTCTTAATATACAAAGACCTCTCAACATTTTCATAGTAAAAATTTAAAGTGATGAACTAAACTGCCCAGGAGCAATTTCTGCTTTGTGTATCAATGTAATTTCACTTTGGCTGAATATTTCTCTGTGTATTAAAATTCCTGCATCATGGTCCAACTTCCACATTAGCCAGACAACCGAATAAGATACAAATTTTCTAATTTAAAGATTTTTTTAAAATTAGGACAGTGTGGCATTGGCAATTAAAAGGACAAGAATTCACCTCATAATATACACTAAAGATGGCATTTTAAGTAAGAAGAGACAAAGATAGAATCGGAAAAATTGCTGTGCATTTGAGGGGAAAAAAGGGTTAAGACAGTTTAGCAAACTCTTGTTCATTTATTTAGTCTGTTCCACACTGCTTCTTTCCTTTGGGGGAATGCTTTCTTCCCCACTTTAATCATGATTCAGCCAGGGCTATGAATCAAGTATCTTTCTTCTTTGGGTTGAACAACAGGCCCGGCCTGGCCAGCCAGATCACACCATTACCTGGCCACAGTGACTGTCCCAGGAACTGGCCATGTGGCCCAGTCAATCAGCATTCTACTCCAGTTCTTTCAATCTGGAGATGGAGAAAGGTTCTCTGCTTTTTTCTTTTTGTGAGCTGGAAGGGTTTAAATTAGAGGCTAGCTAATTTTACTCTTACAACATGGAAAAAAACTGACACTGGTAGGAAACAATAAGCCCACCAGAGAAGAAATAGGAAAATATGAAAAGGGAAAACTGAGAGAAGACCATGATAATCTTATTCAGCTATATAGATCCTAACATACTTGAGGCTGCCAGCAGCCCTGGACCTGCTAACTACCAAACTGTGCCAATAAAATTCCCTTCTTGTTTTAAGCAAGTTTGATGGGTTTCTGTCAAAACTAGCAAGTCCTAAATAATACAGAGGAGTATTTTAAGATTTTGGCTCCAAAATTTGGCACTGACTAAATCAAGATGGAGTGAAGAAACTGAGTTATCTTCTGCTGTAAGACTGGAAAGTTGGTAACCCTGAATGTGTGGCAGCCACGTAGCTGGTAAGACCATTAGTCTTCCCTTGGTTCTCAAATCACTACTCTAGTCCTATTGGAGTTCTACACCAAGACGCTGAGCTATGGTGGCTACTTCCGAGGACTATCTATAAAACCCTATAATAAAGGCCTTGTTCACATCATTTGGTCTGCACTGGACTTCCCAGAAAGAGAAAAGGAATGACTGGCACAGCGCTTTTGAAAGGAAGCTCCTCCTAGAGCCAATGATCCAATATTACTCAGCATCAATACTTTGCTGCTTGCTTAGGAGGAGATGACTGACCCCTAGGGGAAGACCTGAAGGAGCAAAGGGAACAAGGCTGACAGGAGAGGTCCTTACCCAACACACTGTGCCCAGGGCCATATTCTTCCTATTATAAAGGAGTGAGGCATTCCAATGAAGCTTGTGGCAAAGGACAGGTCTCCTCTCCCCCAGTCTCCAAGGTTCATTGTTTAATGATGCCAGGAGGCAAAAGCCTAGTCAGACTCTATTCACCTGAGGGCTAGGGTTATTGGCCTACCAACCAGGCAAAATAGGGAAGTGAAGGGGTTCACCTTCAGGGACCTTGACACCTTATTATTAATTATCAATAATAAGGTATCAGCAGAGTACCTATGGATCTGTAACAGAGTGCTATTGCCAGAAAAAACTCCAAACCTGCCAAATTGAAGTATATGACTGTTGAATCCTAAAGAAATCCATTCCTAGTAAAAAAAAAAAAAAAAAGCAGGAATTAGGCTGCTACAACAGAACGGCCTCCAGAAGGAGAATCTTCCCATAGACTTCTCACCTCTCATGCACATTCATCCTCCTAGATTTACTGAAGAGCACCCTCCACTATCAGGATAATGAATGCTAGAGGCAGATGAATTTATAATTTGACTTACAGACTGCAAAATCAAGATAAGCCATGAGAAGACCTGTCAAAATTAATGCACAGCACAGAAATCCTAGATTTGGATCAAGATACAATTACAATTGCTGAATGTAACTGTGGGACAGAGGTTTTTGGAAGTTTTCAGTTATGGGTGAGATTTTTGCATTGTGTTAGGCAGAGGTATTTTTGAACTGTATGTCTGGAATAAATGTGAGTAAACATGCATGTGCTAAGCTACCACAGGGTGGAGGTGCAGGTGTTTACTGTGTTCTATCTTTGCAGCACCCCTCTTTCTTTGGAAAACCATTTCCTACCCCACTCCAATCACATACTTTTGCTGGAGCCATCAATCATAATACCTTGCCTGCCCTGGCCACAGGGGTGGGAACAATATGATCCAAGATAGGCCACTCAAATTCCTTCCTCAAGGACTTTTGATTTGGAGCAGGAGTAGGGGCCTTGTCTTTGGGTCACAGACCTTGCTTGGAAAGATAGGAATACAAATTGCTGGTGCCATCTTCCCTGCCACTTGGAAAAAGCCTGTTTGTATTAGGAGAGAATGAAATTAACATACAAACATATGTAGATCCAAAAGGTGAGAAAGAAAGAGAGGAAGACAGAAAGAGTTATTATACCTGGGAGTCCAGTTATGCCTGATGATGGCTCAGGCATCCCAATTACATAAACTAATTAAATTTCTCTTCAAATAAGCTAGTTTAAACTGGTTTGATCATTTGCAATTGAAAATGTCTTAATTAAAACACATTTCTCACCTTCTACAATATACAAAATTATATTCTATATAGATTAAAAACAAAGTTATAGAAGTGTCATGAGAAATTGGCTGTAAGGTACATGTATATTCTTCCTTGATAAGACATAAAATTCAGAAAAATACCAAAGACTGGTAAATTTAACAACATAAAAATGTAAAAATTCCTGGATGACCATATAGCAGAGCTTAAAATGAGAAACTACTCTATAAATATATATGTAAAAATCAAAGATTAATACCCATAATATGTAAAGCATTCCTAAAACTCACTAAGGAAAAATATCAAAATTCAATAGGAAAAAGTGATCAAAAAGACTAGTCACGTCACAGAAAGTTCAACACACATGTGAAATTCAACCATATTAATAAGGAAGGATAAGCAAATTTTAAAATAAAACACATTTTACTGTTGACAAAAATATAGAATTGATGATATCAAATTTAAGGTTTAAGGATGAGGAAAAAAACAGATGTGTGAATTATAGGTATAAATTCCTTTCAATATACAATTAAGCAGTGGCTATCACTATTTTAAAAATATGACTGCCATTTGACAAACAATTCCATTCACTGTTTCTATATTGCCAGATATACTTGCCCAAGTACACAAAGACAAATGCTGAGAATGTTTAAAAAAAAAAAAAAGCACCACAATTTATAATAATCAAACATCATGCAGCAGTTAAAAAGAATGCATCTAAAATGAAAAGATCCCATCATATGTGTTCCTGAGTGAAAAAAACAAGATGCAGAATGATATAAGCAGAATGATCCCATTTGTGTGAAAAACAAAAAAAACTTTGTAAACATACAAATATGAATGTAACTGCAGAGAGAAAGACCTAAAATGATACATGTCAAGTTGTTGATGGTGGTTACACTTGGAAAAAGGGTTCAAAAAGGGCTTGTATTTTATTCCTTTGTGTGTTTTTTGTTTTGAGACAGGGTCTCACAACAATGCCAGGCTGGCCTTGAACTCCTGATTCTCCTGCCTCAGCCTCCTGAGTAGCTGGGATTGCAGGCGTGCACCACCACACCCAGCTTGATTTCTGTTTTTTTTTTTTAATAACAGGGCTATCTGTGTTTAAAATTAAAAAAAAAAAAATTAAAATGAAAAAATAAAAAAAGAAAGAAAAGAAAAAGGAAAACAAAAAGGGTAAAGAAAAATTTTAATCTTCCCACCCCCAGTAAACTTTTATTCTAAAAAACTGAAAAATGTTAAAAAAAAAAAAAAAAAAAGTCCCTTTAATGGATGGTGTATATTCTTACCTATCTCTTCCTGAATAGAGACAGGTGTATGGGATTCTCTTTCTCCATTTTCAGGATCATCAGCTGCCTTAGCAGATTCACTCTGGGAAGAATTTAGTTCACTGCTGCTGTTACTGTTTTCCAGATTAGGCTGGATGGAGGTAGTGGTAGCACTAGTGTTACTGCTGTCACATGTCTTGTTAGATTCTTCTAGAAAAATAGAATATCTGATTTTTAAATTGGAAATCACAAAAAAGAACTAGTTGTCAGAAAAGGCATTTAACTTTTAGGATTTCATTACAAAGCTTTATTTTTTTTTAAGCTGATCATGTATGAATAATTCACTGTATGAAAAGAAATTGGTAAGTACCACCCTATGAGTTATTTTTTTTTAGTCTACCAGTCTATTAACTCATGGACTCTTACCATTTCAGTCTATAGTGCAAGGCAGACAATCTGTCAGATACCCCAGAGCTGAAGGAAAAAAAACAACTGATATAACTACTCTGCATAACTTATGGTACACCAGTTACAGCAAAAGTGGTTTTGCTGAGATATTATCTCAAAATCTGAAATTTATATCCTTCTTTTCAAAAGTATTACAACATACCAGAAAGAGATTTAAACCAGATCATTTGCCTCTAAGTTTTTCTGCCTGAGCTGTACATCCCCAGGTAATGCCTATAGGTGATTCACTTTCCATAACTACTTAATCATTACCACTAAACTAAGAGTTTGATTCCTAAAAGTGCATCAAAATTAACACAACCACGAACTGAAAGCCCAAGTCTTTCCAGAGCAGTTCAGAAATTAAGAGTCTCCCTCTGCATTCACATTTGCCAATAGCTGTTCTTTAAACTAGCTAAAGTAAAAGGTGGTTGACAGGACGTCATAATGACTTTCTTGAATGTATAATGACCTCCTAAAAATTTTTTCAGGGAAAAAAACCCAACAACCTGACAGAAAAGAGAAATATCTAAGAATAATCAAAAAAGAAATGAGAACAGCCTTTAAACTTGAAGAATGCTTACTTAATTCGGGCTAAGAGAAGCGCAAAATAAAAATATATGGAGAGAGGCAGTACCCATAGGCAGGAACAAACAAACAAACTTAAGTAGTTATAAGCCTAGAAAAAAATCAACCCCTCCCGATAAACTCAGGTGAAAAGGAGCTGGGTCCCACTCACTGCCCACGATGCTGCAGGTGTAGAAAATGGGCGACAGCAGAGAAGGGAACCAACAGTATAGAGGGAAACTACACAAACATTCTCATTCTCTCTCTCTCTCTCTCTCTCTCTCTCTCTCTCTCTCTCACTCTCCACTCTCCACTCTCTCCCCCTTTTTGGTACTGGGGGTTGAACCCAGGGGCATTCAATCACTGAGCCACATCCCCAGCCGTTTTTTGTACTTTTTTTTTTTTTAGAGACAGGGTCTCACGAGTTGTTTAGGGGCTTGCTAAATTGCTGAGGCTGGTTTTGAACTCACGATCCTCCTGTCTTAGTCTCCCCAGGCACTGGGATTACGGCCGTGCACCACCGTGCCCAGCTACTCTGTTTTAGCTTTGTAAGGGCTGAACCCCAGGTGTGCTGTACTGGCAACTATATCCCAGCCCTTTGTATTTTTTGAGAGAGGGTCTCACTAAGTTGTCAAGGCTAGCATGGAACTTGCTATTCTGTTTAAGCCTCAATTGCTAGGATTACAGTTGTGTGCAACCACTCCCAGCACATTTATTTACTCTTAACCTAACAATCCCATGTGCAGAAAAGTACTGCAAAAATTCTGAATTACTTAGCTGTAGAACTATTTAGTGAATCATTATTTATAATAGCAAAATGCCAAAAGCAAAATGTCCATCAGTGGTTCAATAAAAGAGTACAAAGAACTACCAAGCACCTTAGCAAAGAGCAAGGAAGATCACTATATTCACAACTGAAATGATCTCCAAGGTTAAATGTGAAAAAGAAAGGTGCGGCATAGTATTTACAGTATGTTAACTTTTGTAAGATGGGGAAACTTTCAATGCTTGGCATAGTGGTATAGACCTGCAATCCCAGGTATTCAGGAGGCTAAGACAGGAGAAGTACAAATTCAAGTCCGGCCTAAGCAATTTAGCAAGATGCTGTCTCAAAATAAAAAACAACTAGGTGCAGTGAAGAACGCCTGAAATCCCAGCAACTCAGGAGGCTGAGGCAGGTCACAAGTTCAAGGCCAGCCTCAGCAACTTAGCAAGGTCCTAAGCAACTTTGAGACCTTGTCTCAAAAAAGAAAAAAAAATTTAAAAGGCCTTGGGATATAGCTCAGTGGTAAAGTGCCCCTGGGTTTCATCTCTAGTACCAAAAAATTAATAAATAAATTAAAAGCCACTTGGGATATTTCCTGTCAACAGCAATATTGGTTTTATGAAAACACAGCTATATATAAAATCATTTCCCCTTACTACTATTAATGCACATTAGCATATATTCTCTATAAAAATATGTAATTGAGTTAGTAAATTTAGGAATTAAGGCTTTTCATGTACGAGAAAAGAGCTACATGTGTAAAAACCAACTAAGTAGAAGGGGAATTTGAAATATCAATTTAGACTGATGGTCCTTTTCTTTTCAAAAATATTTTCCACTCTCAGTGCATTTCCTATTAACACTCACCAAACAAGCACAGAGCAAATGACAGCCTAATAGCAAAAAGTACCCCTCGGTCTGAACTGAGGTCATGAATATCGTTCCCCACCAAAGGAACCAAAACTTCTTGGGGCGGGGTGGGGCGGGGCGGGGCGGGGGAGTTCTCTGGTCAAGGACAGGAACCCTGTAAGACAAGTCTCAAACATCTTACTTTACCAAAAAGTCAAGAAACCATCTAAGATGTCATGAATGGTAAAAGTCAATATGAAGAGGCTTTCACGGTTGAATAGATACAAAATGAATGACAACTGCAAGTGAATGAAACAACCTAAATATATTAAAAAAAACAAAAAACTTGTAAGTTTAAACTGATACTTCAAAAAGAGAGAAGACAAGACCCTAACTCATGAATGACCACTGAAGACAAAGGAAACATCAACTCCGAATTCTGAAAACAACAATTTAAGAGAAACAACTAGGCAGGTGCAATGCGCTTGTAATCCCAGCAAGTCTGGAGGTTGAGGCAGGAGGATTATAAATTTGAGGCCAGCCTCAGCAACTTAGCGAAAATTAAACCAGATCATTTGCCTCCAAGGTTTTCTGCCTCAGCTGAAAAAAAAAAAAGGGGCGGGGGGGGGGGGCCTGGAGATGTAGCTCGGTGGTAGAGAGACCCTAAGAACAATCCCCAGTTCCAAAAAAAACAAACAAAAAACCTAAGCATTTATTCCACTATTCCTGTTCTAGCAATGTTTCAGTGTATTCAAACAGCCTGAATATTCTTTACAGAAAAATTATTTATGTATTCTTTATGTGAGAATTTCAGTTTTAAAAATACAGAATAAATTATAGAATTAAGATCCATATTATAGCCTCCAAATAGATAAATGATTCTGGAAAGATAACCACTGAATTAGAAGTTAACAGAGAACTTCAGAATCTCATTACATCAACTCACTGATCAATTTTACCATTTCTTAAAGCACAACCAGGCATCATGAGCCATTTGATCCGATACAAAATTCCCAACACGTTGCTTGTGAAATATGCATGCCAAGAACAGTTGAAACCAAACTGAATCAAGACTTTAGAAAAAATTAAAAACAAAATTAGAAAAGAAATAAACAAATTCTGAATGTGGAACAATCCATAGGATAGACTGGAATTCATTAACAAGTTCAATAGCATGTGGAAACAAAAAGTCAGGAAAGGAGAAAGTGCTGTACACCAAGAGACGCAGAGGAAAACCAAATGTCATGTCATGTGATGTGTGAACCACCTTATTTGCAAACACATCAAATGTTTGGGGAAAAAAATTAAGTGAAAAAATCTGAACATGGATAGGATATTAGGTGATATAAAGGAACTGTTAGCTTTATTAAAATGATAATGACACAGTAACTATGTAAGAAAATGTCCATATTCTTTAATTCTTTAGTGACATATGTAGGATTGGTATGACATGGTGGCTGGAGTTTTAAAAGCATGCCTCAGTAGAACACAACACAAATTCACAGCAACAGAAAAGAGAATAAACAAGCTGATAGTTACACTGAGGAAAACTAAAATTATAAAGCATGAAATACAAAAGAACTCCAACAATATACAAGTCAGTAATAACATTAAGTGAAAATTTTCAAGTTACATTTAACATAATATTCTTGAACCAAGAACAGAAATATATAGTTATTTGTTTTATTTTGTTTTGGTACCAGGGATTGAACCCTACAGTGCTTTAACACTAGGCTTCATCACCAGTCCTCTACTTCAATTAAGTCTGGGTTTTTTTGAGGCAGAATCTCACTAAATTGCTAAGGGTCTCACAAAGTTGCTGAGGCTGGCTTGAACCTGTGATCCTCCTGCTGTTGCCTCCTAGCTTTCTGGAATTTACAGAAGTGTACCACTGCACCCAGCCAGAAATACAGACTTTTTAGCAAATCATATAGATTAACTCAATGAAGCAAAAGTAGGTATGTGTTGGGCTGGGATTGTGGCTCAGAGGTAGAGTGTTTGCCTACCATGCGGGAGGCACCGGGTTCGATCCTCAGCACCACATAAAAATAAAATAAAGGTATTGTGTCCACCTAAATATATTACAAAAAAAAAAGTATGTATGTGGTGGTACACACTATAATCCTGATTACTTGGGAGGCTGAACCAGGAGGATGGCAAAGTTCGAGGCCAGCCTGGGCAATTTAGAGAGACCCTGTCTCAAAATAAAATAAAAAGGACTGGGCATGTAGCCCAGTGGTAAAGCACGCCTGGATCAATCCCTAGTATCAAAAAGAAGAAGAAGAAGAAAAAAAAAGCCTCATAACCAATGAATTTCCTTTCTAATAAAAATTTTTTAAAAAGTACTCTTTTGAAGGTGTCCTTCTCCCACAAAATTAAGAAATAGGTTTAATCAATGTTTTTGTAGTTCAAGTTGATAGATTTGAGAGTTTCTGAATGTCCAAGAACATATTTTCAAAGCAATTAAAAATAGTTATAGAAATAAAGCCAGTTTTATTTAATATCAATACTTTCCTATTTTCAGTTTCATCTTTAATCTGAGCCACATGAAATATTTCAGATCACTGATTATACCTAAAATAATGGATGGGTATCATGAAACCCATCTGTTTCTATATTTGAGTTCATTTATTACAGTTCTACACTACAAATTTGTCATTTTTCCTTTGTATAAAATCTTCAAACTGCATGAAAATGATAGTGCTCTTTGATGAGACTTTATCTTTAGGTCAATCTTGAAATAAAGTACACATGCTTTTATTAGAACTCTTAAAGTGAACATACTTCTATGCAGATTTTAAATCTCATACTATTAAAAGAAAAAACAAATTCAGCTGTGCATGGAATTCCCATGCCTGTAATTCTACTGACTCAAAAGGCTGAGGTAAGAGGATAGCAAGTTCCAAGCCAACCTGAGCTACTTAGCATGACCCTGTTGGGGAGAAAAACAAAAATACTATTACAGAAAATATATAAAATGTAAATACTAGCTGGAAGGAAGGTGGTCTAGAAATTTTATTAAACAATAAGGACATTTCACAATAGCAAAAAGTTAATTTAATAAGAAAATATAAAAAGATAGGTGTACCTAATAACACAGCCTCAAACTATATAATACAAAAAACAAACAAACAAACAAAAAAACTTAAAAAGAGAAGGAACTGGGGGTATAGTTCAGTGGTAAAACACTTTCCTAATATGTACAAGGCCCTGAGTTCAATCCCCAGCACCACAAACAATTAAAAAAGAAAGAAGCAATTTCACAATAAATAATTGAGCAGTACTTAAAATCAATCATTGGGGACTATGGTTGTAGCTCAGTGGTGGAGTTCTTGCCTCACATGAGTGAAGCAGTGGGTTTGATCCTCAATATCACGTAAAAAATAAAGAAAGTAAAGGTACTGTGTCCATCTACACACACACATACACACACACACATATGTATGTATGTATTAAATCATTCAGTGGGGGAGAAAAACACAACAAGAGATATAGATTGGTACAACAAAATTAAAACTTTGACCTAGCTAGGTGTGGTGGTGCACACCTGTAATCTTAGCAATTCAGGAGGCTGAGGCAGGAGGATTTCAAGTTCATATCCAGCTTCAACAATTTAACAAGACCCTGTCTCAAAAAATAAAAAGGGCTGGGGATGTAACTCAGTAGTAAAGTTCCCCTGAATTCAATTCCTAGTACCACCTCTCCCCCCCCCCAAAAAAAAAAAAAAAACAACTTTGACCTAATTGTCTTACATTGCATTCTTACTGAAAGTACATGTATGTGTTATTCAAATATACACAGGATGGAGCTGGGGTTGGGGCTCAGCGGTAGAGCGCTTGCCTCACACGGGTGGGGCACAGGGTTCAATCCTCAGTACCAAATAAAAATAAATAAATAAAATAAAGATATTGTGTCATCTACAATTAAAAATTTAAAAGAATTTTTAAAAAATATATACAGGACATTCATCATCATTAATCAAATGTTGGACCAGAAAACAAGGAAAGGAGGGAGGCAAAGAGAAAGAGCAGATGGAGTGAGTGGAGAAGAGAGTGGGGGAGGCAGAAGGGTCATCGGCAAAGTCCTGACCTCAGAGATAAGTCTGTCTACTATCCACTAGAGTGCAGAGTTGCACATCACTTTAGTCACTGATTTATCCTCACTAGTATATTCTTAGGACAGAGACAACTTCAATGCTTATCCACTTTATAAAAATAACCAAATTCTTCTTTAAATACTGGCATGAGGGTGAGGATGTGACTCAGTGGTAGAGTGTTTGTCGTGCCTAGTGTGCCTGTGTCCCTGAACTTGGTCCCCAGCACTGGGGGAAGAATGGTGTGATATATTCAATACAAGTCTTTAAAAATATTTTTCATGTTCTGGGAACAGGCATGAGAATAGAGATACCAGGGCTGATTTCTGTTTTGTTTTAAAAGAAGTATGAGTTGATAACTGGCCAGGTTTTGAATTTATTATAGATAGCAATAATATTTCTATTACTATATAGATAGCAAAAATATAGAGATAGCAATCTTTAGCCACACTCTCATCCTGATAATGACCCCAAGTCCATTCTAATACTAGCTACTGACAACTACTGTTCATTCTCATTCCACCTTCCTTAAAAATTCTGGTTTGGGCTTGAACATAACTAATTTTCATGACATATACATGAAAATACTATTTGAACTGCCAAGTTTAACTACAAGCCACATCACAATGAATTATGTTGATTAATAAATACTGAATCAGTAAATGTATAGTACAATTCACTCATTTCATTATTTTCTTGCTAGGATTTCTCACTCATCAAAAGAGTTGATTTGTAATAGCAGGAATAATAATAACAATACTCGACTTTTATTGAGCAGTGTGTGTCAGACACAATCCTAAGTGTTTTTTATATGTTATTCATTTTGCATTCTTCAAAAATACAAGTCAGATACTAGGATAATAGTTTTTCCAAAAAACATTCTAGTAAAAGAACAAAGTATATTACAAAGAAATAAATAAACTGAAAATAAAAAATTTAAAAAACAAATGTAGGGGCTGGGGTTGTGGTTCAGTGGTAGAGCGCCTGCCTAGCATGTGTGAGGCACTGGGTTCGATTCTCAGCACCACATAAAAATAAAAAAATAAAATAAATGTCCATCAACAACTAAAAAAAAATTTTTTTTTAAATGTAGGTGGATGTGATGGTGCATACCCATAATCCCAGGGACTTGGGAGCTACTGTCTTAAGGTAAAAAGGTCTGGGGATAGCTCAGTAGCAAAGTACTTGTCTATCATGTGTGAGGCCCTTGATTCAACACTACAAAAACAAAACAAAAAAACACAACCGCTAAATCATATATGAACCCACTAGTAAGTCTAAGATTTACATTAAGTATTCCTACTAAAAGAGCAAATCATATTTTTTAAAGTTTTTACTAAGAATTTAACTATGATTCCATTAAAAATGCAATATTTTTCCACATCATTTGGGGGGGTAGTACTCCACTATCAAACTTCTAACCCTGAGTACATCAAAGTGAAAATATTGCAATTTTTTTTTTGAAACTGGATAGTACCTAGAGATCTAACTTAAAAATTACAGAATCAAATTACAGATCTCTCAGTTTCTGCAATCCCTTCATTAAAAGATTCACTGAAATAATCTCTAATAGGAATTTAGTGAATGTCTATATTGAAATGAACTTATTATTTCTATGCTATAAACAGCTTTTTTAAATTTATTTTTTAGTTGTAGTTAATTTTTAGTAGACACAATACCTTTGTTTTATTTATTTATTTTTATGTGGTGCTGAGGATTGAACCCAGGGCCTTGTTCATGTGAGGCAAGTGCTCTACGGCTGAGCCACAACCCCAGCCCTAAACAGCTTTAATTTTAAGAACACTGCAAATATTTAATCAAAATACTCTTCACTATAATTTCTACCCACACAACTTAACAGAACAAGTATAATCCCTTCCCCGTCCCCAGTTTTTGACCCTCAAGTATTTTAGGACAATTACATTACTTTCAATTGTCAAGACTACTGTTTTCTAGGCTAAATGAATTTTGTTTTTTATTAATTTTACCAGAGGGCAGAATTTCCAACTTTTTTTTTTTTTTTTTTTTGTACTGGGGACTGATCCCAGAGGCACTTAATCACTGAGCCACATCCCCAGATCTCTTTTATTTTTATTTAGAGACAGGGTCTCAATGAGTTGTTTAGGGCCTCACTAAGTTGCCAAGGCTAGCTTTGAACTCAGGATTCTCCTGCTTCAGCCTCCTAAACCACTGAGATTACAGGCATGAGCTATCAAGGCCAATCAGACGTTTATCATCTTATGACCACTCTCTAAATCAGTATAATGTCCAGTGGACTTTCTGCTGTTAGCTGTGACTTAGAGTCTGCGTGTACAGCCTGACGCACAGCCTAATCTTTTTTTCCCCCCCCATGCGGGGGTGTGTACCAGGGATTGAACTCAGGGGCACTCAGCCACTAAGGCACATTCCCCAGCCCCCACCCATTTTGTATTTTACTTAAAGACAGAGTTTCACTGAGTTGCTTAGTGCCTTGCCAATGCTGAGGCTGGCTTTGAACTCGCAATCCTCCTGCCTTAGCCTCCTGAACCACTGGGATTACAGGTGTGGACCACGGTGCCCAGGGAATAGCCTAATCTATCACTTTCAGCAACAGCTCATTGTTGATAAGTACCCAAGTGAAAGTAGCCCCCAAAACAACTGCTATTTGTTAATATCCTTCATGTAATAAAATAGGAACACAGAAGCCTTAAAAGATTAAATGACATTAACTTAATGGCAGTAGACCCAGAATGCAGGTCTTTCAAATATTAATCTTCCAATACATCAAATTCACAACTCAGCATAAGGTGCAGTAAAATGAAATTACTAAAGTTTGAAAATAGGTGATATTCTTATATACATACAAAAAGATCTTTAAGGATTTCAACTATGATTCTTGGTATTTTTGTCAGGTTATCAGTACTAAATTTTACTCATCTGAACTTCTGAAAAACTTATACGCTACTACAATAAAAATACATTTTCATGTTTTAAAGAAGCAAAAAGAAACACATAATAACATTCTTAGAATAATATAACTTACTTTGAATATAATTTTAAACAGCTTAAAATATGAGTAACTGGTTAACATATATTACATAAAAATACACCTTACAAAAATGTTTTTTGATGATGGATTTTCTGTCATAACATTATGATTTGAAATGAGCACATGCAAACATAAAATTAATTTGTTAGTATGTACAGAGCTGAAGGGTCAAATCATTCAACACCAAGCCATTAATATGTAAGTAATTAAAACCAAAGTATCTGCCACTATGACCTGGTGATAAAATATACAAATAAGGATTAAACAAAAACAACTAATGAAGTTTTAAAAGCATGAGGATTATGATGAGTTTCAAGCACTAACTGCAAGAACATTTATCAAACTTCCAATGTTAGGTGACAATTTAGCAATCAGGGATGGCACTGTAAGCAAGCAGCATGAATGAACACATACTTTAGAGTTCTAGGTGACATTCAGCTTTTACTACAAAGGGAAGGATTCCCCCCATTACAGAGGCATTGATACACTGCCCTCTGTACCTGGCACATCCTGGGGGAGCTCAGATGCCACCTTCTTCTCTGCCATGTTGCTGCTATCATGGGTTTCTGAGAGACACCCCACGGGGCTCCTCCCTTCAGAGGGACTAGTCTCTTCTGAAGAAGCATTTGTTGTGTTGTCGCCAAGATTTGCTGACACAGAGTTACCTTTATCCCCAACTTCTGTTGGCTCTACAGTAAAATGCACAACAAAACTTTAAAGATATTCTTTAAAACTGCTTTTGGACAAATGGCCACATTCAACCAACTACTAAAAATGATCAATCACCAAAAAACCTGCTTCTATTTGATGGCCATTTTAAAGCAATTAGATTCTGGGATATTTTTGCAATGGATAATTCAAAAATTACTTAGGGTTATTTACTATATTAAGAATGTTTAGGTAATTAATATAAAAAAATAAACATTTTGTCACAAAAGTGTGTATTCTGATACAAAAACAGTAATTTTTCATCAAGAAATCTCAGGGAATGGCAACTTCCTAGGAAGTGTAGGTAGAGATATGTGTGTAACATCACGGCAAGTCCATCAACACATAAAACAACTATTATGCATGTTACAAGCGAAGAGGGTACCCTAACCTCTTTAGAAATAAAAAGGAGTTATTTTCAATAAAAAATTTCATTATCATTTTGCAAGTGAACTAGGTTTTATAAATAATACTGATAAAATATTTCTTTTTAACCAAGTAATTCTTTTACCCTCTGATTTTCCTTGCTCAGGATCATCATTTGGTGTTCTGTCGTCGTCATCTTTTTCGAGGGACTGGTCTTCAAACTCCTCTCTGCTTTTCTCAGCATCTTTAGAGCTGTTATTCTCATTCTCATTCTTCTCTTTTTCTATCTCTTCTGGGCTTTTAACATTATCAATTTCTCCCTTTTTGGCCCTTATGCATTCCAAAATTTCTTCTGTAAACAAAATCAAATTTTTAAATTTTTATTTTCATATTTAATCATATATAATTTAGTAATGCCACTTAAAGAGTTTCAATGCTACAGAAAAAATATTTTTAAAGCATGTGAACTATGAAATAAGAATCATATCTCAAACAAAGTTTTGTACACGGCACACAACCAATTCACTCTAGAAAACATATGTTCTCCTCTCTTTAAAAAAAAAAGAGTGAGAGAGAAAATTAGTCTAGTTTTGAAATTGAGACTTCATGTAGATTACTGTGACATCCTCTGCCACAGAACAGAAACCAGAAGCTGACACAAACTCATTTGAGCAGCACAATGCAAGGATCAAAACCTAGAGGCCTGGGACTCAGTACAGCCCTAACTTGAATCTGCCGTGACCCAGGCAAGCTACCTAACCTCTCTGGGCCTCTATTTTCTCAAGTGCAAAATAAGCAGCGGTCAAGGGCTGGGGTGTAACTCACTTGCCTAGGATACATAAGTGCTGGGTTCCATTGTCAGCACTGTGAAACACAAAGTAAGCAGAGGCCCATCTGCAAACAACTTTCTCGCTGCTCCAGGCTACCAGGTACTTTTCCCTGCCCCAGTCCTAGAATCTGCTCTCTCTCCAAGCAGCCTTAGTTCTTTTTTTTTGGATTGGAGAATGTTTAAAAATAATCATTTGGGTGTACCTGCGCTAATGGAGTGTTGTTGCTTCCAAGTTCTTTTGTTTTGTTTTCTTCCAATAATAAGAACTAAATGCAGGGGCTCTACCACTGAGTTAAATCTCTAGCCCTTTTTATTTTGAGACAGAGTCTTGCTAAATTGCTGAGGATGGCCTTGAACCTGTGATCCTCCTGCCTCAGGCTCCCCAGTGGCTGAGATTACAGGTGTGCACCACTGCACCCTGCTTGCTTCTAGTCCTCTTCACCAACACAGCTAGGAAATGTATGTCTGTGTCTTAAACCATGTACAAATATATTATTTCTTTTTTTCCCCCATGTGTATTATTTTGATATTTATCTGTGTGCATTTGTGTCCACGTATGAATATGTATCTCTGATTCACTCTACACTGTCATCTTGCTTATTTGTAACTTGTCAACAGTGAGAAAACTGGCTCTCATTATTTATAATATCTAGCTATTTATTTAATCCTGGTACACATGATAAAGTAGGTTCAGAATTGCTAAACTGTACCCCCATGAGAAATAAGCTTACCTATTAGAATATAATGTTTACCAAGAAGAAACATTTGTAATGCCATGTGTACCCATGATACTCCTTTTCAGATTTTTAGACTTCTTTTTTATCTTTCCTTAAATGTTATTTTATCTTCATTTTGGCCAATATTTCTTAAACTGTAGGTGTCTAGCCTGTTTTGCCAGGATTAGAAAAACCTTGTAGAGGAAATGAGGGTTTAGGTCACTGGGGGAGTGCTCGCCTACAATGGTGTAACACCCCAAGTCTGATTACTAGCACCTCCAAAAAAAAAAACCCAAGCCTATCTTGTAAATAATAGTGACTTTTCCCTGTAATTCTAGTGATGCAGGAGGCTGAGGGAAGAGGGTGCAAATTTGAGGCCATCCTGGGCAACCAAGAGAGATCCTGTCTCAAAAAATTAAAAAGGCTGCAGATGTAGCTCAGTGGTAAAGACTCTCGGGTTCAATTCCTAGTACCACCCCTCCCCCCCAAAAAAGTCTTTTCTAATAAAGTGACTATATTTAAGCTGGCTGGAGTTAATTCCCCATATTCTCATCTTTTCTAATCCTAATTGCTATAAGAATTCTGAGCCAATGATTAAATGAACATCTATAACAGCTACAGGACAATAATTTCAAACTGTAGGAAACACAACTATGTTATCGTCTTTCTCCAAGCCATCGCAGGATCCCTTTCCCACTATCTTTTTGCCTACCTATATAGACTGCCTTTGAGTTCTAATTTACCCAAGTTTCATCTATTCTTGCTAAACTTACCAATCAGAAATCTCAATGATTGTTTTTTTAAAAGAACTTTTTAAAAATATTTATTTTTTTAGTTGCAGGTGGACACAATGCCTTTATTTTTTTATTTTTATGTGGTGCTGAGGATCGAACCCAGGGCCTCTCACGTGCTAAGCAAGCATTCTACCACTGAGCCACAACCCCAGCCCTTTAAAAGAACTTTTTATGTGGAAAAAGAAACTTTAGTTAGCTATAACCTCTTTTTCTTAAAGGCACATAGCTGTTTCTTGATCCTCCACTGTAATCATTTCCAAATCAAACCACTATTTCTCCCTACTTGACAAGGCACCATTTGATAAGAACAAAAAAAGAAAAACATTTTAAACGCTTACTATACTTAGACCATTTAAAATATAAAAAGTATAGGCAGAGGGCTGGGGTTGTGGCTCAGCAGAAGAGTGCTTGCCTTGCACGTGTGAGGCCCTGGGTTCAATCCTCAGCACCACATAAAAATGAGTAAAATAAAGATGATATTGTGTCCAACTAAAAAATAAATATTAAAAAAAGACACAATATCTTTTTAAAAAAAAAGTACAGGCAGACTAGTCATATTTTTCTCTGAGGTTAGGTTCTATGAACATCAAAATTGATTATCTTTTAATGACAAAGTGTTTATTCAGAGGAAGTGAATTTAAGTACCTCTTTACCCAGGCACTGTTTTTATTTAAGTCTCCAAATAGTGTTCTGTCACACGATAATCCTGTATTCAATTCCCCTACATGAGATTTTTAGTTTTTTACATGCCCCCAAATCAGACCACTAACCATTTGTGATAATCCATTCTTGTTTTGGAATGGATAATTAACTAATAATGAATAATATTGCATATACCATTTTCTAAACAAATAAGTTCATTCTGAAACATTTATAATTCAACATACTTAATAAATATACACTTTATACTGCCTGTTGGGATACTGGTTCTTTATTATTTGACTAAAGGCAAAAGACAAAGGAAAACACAAAGAGATTTGTTCATTTAAATGCCCTGATTCGTGAAAATAAATTAAGAGGGGAAGTAACGTGGCCAAAATCAATAAAACTTTCTATGCTCTAATCAATAGCATGGAGAAGGAAAGAGAAAGGAATTAAATTACTGAAGATGAAAACTTTTCTGATAAAAAACTAATAGAAAAAATGCTTCCAACTATCAGATATAAATAAATGTAATTTGTGGTAGCTGTTTCTGAAGACAGTATATTTGTGAGCAAAAGGTATTGATATGTCACAGCCTAACTGCCATTCTCTACACAACCATGAACTGAAGAGAACACTGATGTGGAGTGGGTAAGGAAAAAACTGAAAACATTTATTAAATCTAAACATTCTATCTGTAAGCAAATGGAGAATGGGAAAAACAGGATTATACATACAGCAGAAGAACAGAATGAGACAGGTAAATGTGTACTTACAGAATCTTACCTCATTTTTATCTAAGTTAAAATTAAAAGGAACTATTAGAAAAGACAGGTGACATCTAGTAAACATACACAGAATATAGCCATCAGGATGCAAAACAGGCAGCTAGCTAGGCAAGTGGTACACACATGTAATCCCAGCAACTCAGAAGGCTGAGGCAGGTCTAAGAGCCCAAGTTCAAGGCCAGCCTGGGCAAGTTAGCAAGATCCTGTGCCAGAATATAATAAAGAAAGGGCTGGGGATGCAGTTCAATAGTAAGCCCCAGGTTCAATGCCCAGTACTGCAGGGAGGAAAAAAAAAAAAAAGGAAAAGAAAAAAGAAATACTGTCTGCCTCTGTAAAAAGAAAGTGAGACTGTGGTTACAAAGGGTATTCACTTTCCACTGCCCACTCTTTCTGTATTATTTAAACTTTTTTTTTTTTTTTTTTGGTGGCAGGGTAGGGAGGGATACTAGGGATTGAACTCAGGGGCACTCCAATACTGAGCCACATCCTTAGACCAATTTTATATTTTATTTAGAGACAGGGTCTCACTGAGTTGCTTAGCCCCTCACTTAATTGTTGAGGCTGGCTTTGAACTCACAAAGTAGATCACTTTGTGGGTTCAAAGTGATAGATCACTTGCCTTGCACGTGTGAGAAACTGGGTTCTAAACTCAGCACCACTAAAGATATTGTGTCCATCTACAACAACAAAATATTAAAAAAAAAAAAATCATCAGTGATAGTAAGTCATCAAGGAGAGAGCTTGGACTCTTGAATTGATGATAACAGTGGTCCTTGATTCTTTTATCTTCCTCTCCAAAATCCATAACCCCACTTACCCAGCAAAACAACATGAGAAAAACCCTCACTGAGGGCATTCTCCAAAATCCCTGATTTATACTCATAAAAAAATGTAGTCTTCAAAAAAAAGTAAAAAGTCTGAGAAACTCCAGTCTAGAAAGACAAAGGTAACTAAATATGATGTGGTATATCCTGGATAAGGACATGAGACCAAACAAAACAAAGGACATTAAGTAAAAACTAAGGAGATTTGAATAAAAATTTTTAGTTAATAACAATGTATCAATATTGGTTCACAGCTTGAGACAAATGTATTATACTAATGGAAGACAGTAAAGGGTACATGGGAACTGTCTGTACTGTCTTTGCAACTTTCTATTTTTTTGGGGGGGTGGGGATGGAAGAAAATGGGGATTGAACCCAGGGCTTTGTATATGCTAGGAAACACTCTACCACTGAGGTTTACCCCCACAAGCTCCTCTTTACAACTTTCTATAAATCTAAAACTATTCTAAAATTAGTTTTATTTTGAAAAACGAAAGCAAAGAATTAATTCAAAAAGAATATAATTTATTATTTATTTATATTTTTGTAATTGTAATTGGACACAATATCTTAATTTTATTTATTTATTTATTTGTTTGTTTGTTGGCTGAAGATCGAATCCAGGCCCCACACGTGCAAGGCGAGCGCTCTACCGCTGAGCCACAATCCCAGCCCCCAAAAATATAATTTCTTATAATTGAAAGTAGAACTGGGGTCAGGTGTGGTAGCACATGCCTGTAACCCCAGCAACAAGAGGCTAAGACACAAGAATCACAATCTCTAGACCAGTCTCAGAAACTTGCAGGACCTTGTTCTCAAAATTAAAAATACAAAGGGCTGGGGATGTGGTTCATTGGTAAAGGGTCTATGGATTCAATCTTCAGTTAAAAAAAAAAATTAGGACTGGGGTATAGCTCAATGGAGATGCACCAGTACATAGGTTTCATCCCCAGAAATGAAGGTGTTTTTTTTGTTGTTGTTGTTGTTTTAAAGTGCCACAAAGTCTTACTAAGACATAAATGACTGTGGAGTATAGATATGACCAAAGCAAGAAACAAAATAGTACAATACATAGCATCTCTAATTTATGTTCGAGAAAATGAGGTTATCCTGGAGAAAGGAACTATAGACACTAAAAGTAAAATATACAGAATGTGGTTTCATAGTGATTTCAACCCAAGAACTTATCTCAAAGTTAACAAAAATGAGGAAAACCTTGCTTACCATTAGCTGCCGCTAAAAAGGATTTGTTACTGCCCCGAGCCTTATTGGTCAGGTCTTCAGTTATGTCCATGTGCCGGTGGATTTCTTCACGCATTTCTTCTAGAATTTTGCAAAGTTCTGCTTCCCAATAATCTTTGTCTAGACAGTCTATTAATTCTGCAAGCTGGACCTTCGTGCTGTAGTACCAAATTTTCTTTTCATTTTCATTTTCTGTATCTTCTTCTCTGTTGTAAAAGGGGGAGAAATATATTAGACACTTGTCATTTATTTGACAACTTAATCTATTCAATGAAAAGTTAAAATATATTAACACATAGATATGTGCTCAATATATGAGTATTATACATTCACATGTCATGAGTTCTCCAAGCACAGTGTGCACACCTGTAATCCCAATTTAGGGAACTGCAAATTCAAGGACAGCCATTGCAAGTTGGCAAGACTCTTTTCTCAAAATAAAATAAAGGATTGGGGAGGTGTAGTTCAGTAGTAGAACATTACCAGACTCAAATAAATATATATTTTTTAAATGTTATAAACTCATTATTTGAGCTCATGAGAGATTTCCTTGTGTCTTATTCAAATGCAATTTACTTTTATTTCATTTAATCAACCTCTACTAATTTTGATTTCCTAGCCCACAGCATCTTAGGATAAAATAATTTGGGACTAGTGGTGGAAAGAGAGAGATCAGCAAAAAAGGACATCTAAGAACATGACACACAGAAAGATGAACTCATAATCTGGAGTCATGTGAGAGCACTGATGGCAGACAGTTCAGTTTTACCTTAATCAACTAAAGAGATCAGTGTAACAAACAGATGAGGCTGAACCACTGAACCCATCAGAAAATTTTAACTAGCTCAGTACATGGGAGATAGAGAACAGGTTCACATTTTAATATAGTTTAGATATATTTCCATTAGGCAGTACAAATGTTTTGCTAAGTTCTGGTCCTTGAAGGAGCCATCTCAATTGAGCAACAATGTCTCATCTCTCTTTTCTTAAGAATAATCAAAGCTTCAGGCTGGGGTTGTGGCTCAGTAGTTCAGCACTTGCCTAGCATGTGTGAGGCACTGGGTTCAATTCTCAGCACCATATATAAATAATTAAAAACCAATCAAAGCTCCAACTGGAGAGAAGCACAACTTCCTTTCCTGACTAATCTCTCCTGAGACTCCTTTCACTTGTAAGGGCGCTGGAGACTTCAAAAAGATAGTCAGCCAGGCATGGTGGTGCATGCCAGTAATCTAGCAACTCGGGAGGATAAGGCAGGAGGATCACAAGTTTGAGGCCAACCACAGCAGCTTAGCATGACCTTGTCTCAAAATAAAAAACAAAAAGGACTGAGGATGCAGGTCAGTAGCTCCATGATAAAGGGCCCTTGGGTTCAATTCCTAATACCAGAACAAAAAAACAACAAACAAAAGTTATGTGACAACATAAAATCTGAAACTGCTTAATGAGCTCTAAGCCAAAGAATTATACGACAGTTTGATTCTTTATTTTCTAAAATTTCCAATCTTATGAGTTTTCCTTTTTACAAAGATCTTGAATTACTTCTTTACATTTTTTCTTTTCTTTTTCCCCCAATACTGGTGATTGAACTCAGGGGCACTCAAACCACTGAACTACACCCCTACTCCTTTTTATTTTGACAATCTTGCTAAATTGCTTTGGGCCTAAGTTATTGAGAGTGGCTTTGATCTTGTGATCCTCCTGCTTCAATCTCCTGAATTGCTGGGATTACGAGCGTCATTTTTCCTTTATTCATAAATGCATCACTGTATGATGATGTTTTAATCAACAATGGACCACATGGCTGATGGCAGTCCCATACAAGCATATTGCCTAGTGACATCATACTCATTGTTCATAACAATAAGCTCACCTGATGATGCATTTCAGAGAACACATCCCAAACATATGTGGTTCTATGTGTCTACTTCTCTCTTACTTTTTTATTGTTGTTACTTTTTTCTTATACTGAAGATTTAACCCAGAGGCACTTTACCACTGGGACCCATTCCCCAGCCATTTTTATTTTTTATTTTGAGACAGATCTCACTAAATTGCTAAAAGCCTCACTGAGTTGCCCAGGCTGACCTCAAATTTGTGATCCTCCTGCCTCAGCCTCCCAAGTCACTGGAATTACAGGCGTGCGCCACTGAGCCCAGCTTCTGTTTATGTATTTCAATGGAACAAGAAAAACATTCTATATTAAATCTTTTGGGATAGAAAATGTAACTTGTGTTATGATTTCATCATAAAAATGAGATGCTATAGGAACAACCTTCACTGAAGACATTCTGTCAATTTTTTCAAGCAACTCAAGGACTACAAAAAGGGTCCCTAAGAGCTGGTGGAGTTGGTTCCATGCTGGCATCTGCAGAATTTCCTACCCACAACAGAGAACTCACTACTTCATATGGCAGTCCGTTATACACTGGAATTGTTTTTAGTAAGTTTTTTCTTTTAATGAGATGACTCAAATTCCTAGTATTTCCACCAGTTAGTCCTCTTCTGCCTGCTAACAGTATATGAAATAAACCAACACCTCCTCCACACTTCATTCAGCTCTCCCAGCATCTATAATTTTACTGCTTTTCCATCTCAGGCTAAACTTGCTCAAATACTTCAATATTTCTTTTTATAGCAAGTCTTCCAGACTTCACTAACCTGATATTTTCCCCCAAAAGTATAGTTTGTCAATGTCCCTCTAAAAATGTGATGCTAGTAACTGTTTTGCCTTCTGCTCAAAGATGATATTCACACTGACAAAACTTTTTTTCTTGAGGCTGAAGGATAAATTCATTACAAGCACAAAGTAGCAAAACAAAGTAAACAATATTGCTAATGCTTTCAAAGATAAGTTGCTTGTTTATCCTTATGTTCTTGGGCGTTTGTTTGTTTATTTATGTTTGTTTGGTGTAGTTGGGCATTATACCTTTATTTTATTTATTTATTTATTTTTATGTGGTACTGAGGATCAAACCCAGGGCCTCGCACTTGCTAGGTGAGTGCTCTACTGCTGAGCCACAACCTCAAGTCCCAACTTGGGCTTATTTATACAGTTTATATAATCAAAATTATCTGTCCTAATTTTAAAGTGACAATATTAATTTTCCTTTTTTTTGTGTGTGTGTCTGTCTGTCTGTCTGGTTCTGGAGTTACAATGTGGTTTCCACGGATGCTCTGCTCCTACAGGTCTACAAAGGCTTTGAACTCACAATTCTCCTATCTCAGCCTCCCAAGCCACTGGGATTATAGGCGTGTACCACAAAATCCGGCTGGAAATAGGGTCTTTGCAGATATAATTACTTACAGGTCTTGAAACGAAATCATCCTTTAACCCAATGACTAGTGTCCTTACTCAAGAAAAACAGAGACACAGAAGCTAGGGTAGTGTGACGATGGAGGCAGAGACTGAAGAGATGCATCTGTCTACAAGCCAAGAAAGAGCCAACGATTGCCAGAAGCTAGGAGAGAGGTGTGGAACAGTCTCTCCACAAGCCTCAGAAAGAATCATCCTGTTGACACGTGATTCCAGATTTCTGCCTTCAGCACTGAGACAGTAAGTTTCCTGTTGTTTTAAACCACGAAGTTGGTGGTGCTTTGTTATAGCAAGGAAACTCCCAAAGTTTTGTACCAAGACACAGAATGCTGCTGTAACACACACCTAAAAATGGGGAATAACTTTGGAAATAGATATTGAAAAGAGGCTGGAAAAACTGACAAACATTTGATAGAAAAGGCCCAGCCTGAGTGAAGAGGTGGAGGTAGGCACATTGGAATTATGCTGCCAACAAGCCAAGAAATACCTGGGGAACTAGAAGCTGGGAAAGGGGAGAGAGGATCCTTTTCTAGAGCCTACAGAGTGGGTGGGGCCTGGCTAGCACCTGGAGTTTTAGACTTCTAGCCTCCATAAGTATTTAACCATAAATTTCTGTTTTAAGCCACCTTGTTTGTGGAACTTTGTTACAGCAAACTAAGAAACTAATACAGCTAACTAGCAGTTCAGCAATCGAAGAAAAACCAAGTCAAGTGGCCAAGGTAGTACTAGGAGTACGTATTCTGGAATCAGACTGTCTGGGTTCAAATTCTAACTCCATCACTTACAAGTTGTGTGATCTTGTAAATAAATTACTTAAACCTTCTATTCCTTCTCCATCTGCTAAACAAAGTGACAGTTCTAGTGTCAATATGCTGGTTGTTAGGATTAAATAAGTTCAGCTATGTAAAGTGCTCAGAATAGTGTCAATACCTCATGAATAAAATATCAGTTACCATTATTTCCCTATCATTAAAACAACTACAGGTGGGCTGGGTGTTCAAAGTACTTCATGATGCAAGGAGAAGGGTTCAGGAAAAGCAAACTCTAAGAAACAGATAATCCCAGAGGCTTTTAGGTGTTTTAGTTGACTTTTATTTATTGTTTTGGATATGGAAGAGATTTAAGTGTACAAAGTTAGGGACCTGTGCTAAGAGTTTAAATCTGCTAATGGCAAATGAAAGTAACTGAAAAGTTTTTAAACTTATGAGGAAAAGGAGTCTTTACCAAACTGCTGTTTTAAAAAGCATCCAGCTGAGCATAGTGGCCCACACCTGTAATCCCAGCAACTTGGGGGGGCTGATGCAGGAGAATCTCAAGTTTGAGAGCATCATCAATTTAGTGAGATCCTGTCTCAAAAATTCAAAACTTAAAAAAGAATAGGGGTGCTCAGTGTGGAGCACCCCTCAATTCAATCCTAAGTACCACCAAAAATAAATAAATAAGGATGGGGCTAGAGTTGTAGCTCAGTGGTAGAATGCTTGCCTTGTACACATGAGGCACTGCATTTGATTCCCAGCACCACATATAAATACACAAATAAAATAAAGGACCATCAACTAAAAAAATTTTTTAATAAATAAATGGATAAATAAAGAAGGACAACAATAATAATTAAAGGTATAACAAATATATCACAAAAGATTATTCCCAGGTTTCTTGCTTCTCTTGATGAGAAGACTGAATGACGAGCAGGTAATGGAGAAACTGAGAAGTTTTTATTTAGATGTGTCATCTTTGAGGTGCCTGTGATGTGGACATATCCAGAAGGTTGCTAGATATACAGAACTGGATATGGCCAGAAGGGATTCAGACACAGGTCTGATGGCAACCAAAACTATTAAGAAAGTAGCTAGAATGGGAAGTTGTGGGTAGAAAACTGTATGATATTTTTAAATGTAATTCAGTTCATTTAGAAAATTAAAAAACAGAGTTTTAAAAGCTGTGTTCAAGATAATATCATTCAGAATGGAGAGCGAAAGAAGGTAGTAATCTAATCTGGTTCCAATAGCAGAGCAAGGGGCTGTCAGGATGAAAGCAACATTTAAGAAAGATGGGTCATCTTACACAATAAATTAAAACCAGCCTTAAAGTCATTTGCTGAAAACCTCAGCAAATAAGAATTTTTCTTTTATTATATGCAAATAACATTTTAAGGTTTATTAAATAAAAGCAATAAAAAAATGGAAATTTTTCTATGACCTGTTAATATTACAATTAAAACATTGTTCACTGACAGAGACTTGTTTTGGGCAGTCACCGCTTACTTTGGTCAACAGGGCCACTGAGATTTATCATTTTAAGTTCCTGGGCTTCCAAGAAAAGCATATACTAAACCTCCACATACTGTAAACTGCCTAGCAATGTATATGGCTTTAAAACTTTCACAGGAGTTCACATATAATCTACTACAAGAGGACAAATAACTTGAAATAGTTTTAATCTGATTTTCATTAAAGATGTATAATCCGGGCTGGAGTAATGACTCGGTGGCAGAGCACTTGCCTAGCATGTGTGAGGCACTGGGTACCATCCTGAACACCAAAACTAATAAATAAAACAAAGGCATTGTGTGCATCTACAACTAAAAAAAATTTTTTTAATTAAAAAAAAGATGTATAATCTTCCAGGTTTACTGAAATTATTGACAGAGAACACTTAATTATCCTAACTATGTTAAAGTTTCCTATTTGACTTTACACAGAAAATATTCACTACATCACTGCATGAAAAGAGATATCCTTATTTGTCTGAAATCATCATTCAATTCTGTGCACTTCACTAGGCACCAAGAAAGGCCATTTGACTGGGGGCTCTGTGGCACACGTCTGTGACCCCAGAGACTCAGGGGGCTGAAGCAAGAGGGTCACAAGTTTGAGGCCAGCGTGGGCAACTGAAACCTTATCTCAAGAGAGGATGGGATAGGGGCACAGCTCAGCATACCTCAGGGTTCAAGCTCCAGTACTGAAAAAAGAGAAAGAAAGGCAGGCAGGTGATTTTAAGGACTAATTTTGAGTTTTTAAAACAATTTTATAATGAACAGTTTTATTAGGAAACAAATGAATAATTTTACTGTTCAATTTAGAAGAGTAGAATATTTAACTTCATTAATAATTTACCAAAAATTCATAGACAAGTGCTTAAAAATGTAACAATTTTTATTTTTAATACTAGGGATTGATAAAAAATGTGGAAAAAAAATACTGGGGATTGAACCAAAGGCATTTTACAACCAAGCTACATTCCTAGTCTTTTTATTTTTTGAGACAGGGTCTCACTAAGTTGCTTAAGGCCTTACTAAATTGCCAAGGCTGGCCTCAAACTTGCAATCCTTCTGCCTTACCCTCCTGAGACTCTGGGATTACAGGCATGGCCACCACACCCAGCAAAAGGTGACTTCTTAAGTCCTTTGTGTCACAGTATTTCAAAAGCTCACATTTACTTAACTACCTTCAAAGTAGTACATAGTTTTCTTTCCTACATACTGACAGTGATATATCAAGAAGCAGAATTTTTCTGGAATACTTCACTTACTTTATATTTTCTAAAAGTGCCTTTATTTCTAAATTAAAAGCTCTCCGAAATACTCAGTGGACATATAACAAAAACCACTACAGTAGTCTCCCCCAGGTATAAGCTGTGATTTAAACAGTTAAAACAATGTAAGTTGCAGACTTTTCAAAGTGACCATTTGAAAACTAAATGCAGTATGAAATTAGATATTAAAAATATTCTTGGGGCTGGAGCTGTGGCTCAGTGGTAGAACATTTGCCTGGCATGTGGGAGGCATTGGGTTCGATTCTCAGCACCACATATAAATAAATAAAATAAAGGTCCACTGACAATTAAACAATATTAAAATATCAGCCCCCCCCCCCCCCACTTATGAACAGGCTCTGAAAAAAACATCCCGTCCCATCTCCTAATTGCTATAGGATCTTGGACAAGTCCAAGGGCAAGTTATTTAACTCCATCTTTAAAATGCAGAATAACATAGCATCTACATTATTGGACTATGTGAAGATTAATGAAAAAAGTACATAAAATGTTTGGGTCACTGTAAGGCACACATTTAGTGCCCAATAAATATTGCTTTGGGCTATTATTATTACTAAATCACCACCCACTAATTCTACTTACAGGTCTTTAAAACTAAGGAAGGCCTCAACCACTGCTTACTGTGTAAAAAGCCTTAAAGATGTCAAAGCCTACAAGGACAAAGCACCTTTGGTCACTATATGGCCAAAAGGGGCACCTGTGGAAAAGAAAGAGGCAGGGCTGGGGATGTGGCTCAAGTGGTAGCGTGCTCGCCTAGCATGCGTGAGGCACTGGGTTCGATTCTCAGCACCACATACAAACAAAATGAAGATATTGTGTCCACCTAAAAATAAATAAATAAATAGATAGATAGATAAATAAATAAATAAATATTTTTTAAAAAGAAGAAGAAAGATAGAAAGAGGCAGTAAAAATGAACATCCGCAAGGTTGAGGAAGCAGGACAAGAAAGAAGAGCACGGGAGCGGAGAAACGCAGCGCAGACTCAGTGAGCACCGCTGGAGGGCTACAGAGAGGCTGACAAGCACCAGGCTCCCTGATACACAATGTGACTGAATTTTCACTTGTAATGACAATACTGCATTAAACTTCAACCCAAAATGTGGCTCCAGTTATCTCTCCATTGGTAATCACTGTTAACAAAGATTTGTTTCTTTGCTACCATCTCTACAACAAGACACCCCCTCCTCAAAACTAGAAGAAAAACACAAAAGAAAAGGCACAATAAACATAAAACCAAAAACTTGGGCAACAAGAAGGAAAAAAAAATTACACATATTAAAAAGAAACACTAATCCAAACTGAAAGAGACAAAAATATTCATTTAAAAATTGATACATGTAATCCCAACACCTGGGGAGGCTGAGGCAGGAGGATCATCGCCAGTTCAAAGTAAGCCTCAGCAATTTATCGAGGCGCTAGGCAACTCAGTGTCACCTTGTCTCTAGTAAAATACAAAATAAGGCTAGGGATGTGGCTCAGTGAGTGAGTGCCCTTGAGTTCAATCCCTCATACCAAAATAAGAAAAAAGAAATGTTTTCAAACACATAAACTCTCTGGGTGCAATGGCACAGGACCACTATCCCAGCTACTCAGGGGCCAAGGCAGAAGTATTCTATGTTCAATGCCAGCCTGCACATATTAGCAAGAACTATCTCAAAATAAAAAAAATTTAAAAGGAGCTGAGGATATAGCTGTGTGGTAGAGTGTCCCTGAGTTCAATCCCCCGGACTATGGGGGTCAGGGGAGACAAACTCCTAAGGACAGGGAAAAGAAGACAGACAACAACAACAAAAAAAAATTGAAACAGATGGACAAGTGATTACTGCCAAAGTGAAAAGCCAAGAACGCCCAATCCCAAACTAGCCCAATTCACATTCCCAGTCCCTCAAAAGGCACTGCACATGCAAAGAAAACTAGGTGAAAGTGGTTAAAGGAGCAGATCCCTAGACCATCTCTCCTTTTTAATCCTCTAAAGGTCTTGTCTCCATGGGAGGTAAACATGAGGTTCTCTGGATCAGGAGACACCATACTCAGGTGAACAAAGGTACTGGTTAGAAAATTAGGCTTTAAGGGCAACAGAAAATGCTACATGCACCATAAATGCAGACTGCTTTCTTTCACCACTCAGCTACCAGAATGCCATCAGTCACACCTGCCTGCACCAACTAGCACACTGGAAGAGGCTCTCTGGGCCACCAACCAGAGAAAGCTAAGGATATAGACACCAATAAAAGGAACTGAGAAAGTCACCACATGGATAAACCCAAAATTGTTAAGTCCCAACCACTTGTTCAGCGCTTCCCCAATTAGCTATGTAGTTCTACCATGTTAATCAGAAGGAGAAATCATCTATTTTTTATCCTTAGATATCTGAGGATGGAAGAGATACACCAAATCAACAATAGAAAGACGCGATTTAGAAGAAATGGATTAAACAAAGGCATGCAAAGTGGTGCATGCCTGTAATCCCAGCGGCTCAGGTGGCTGTGACAGGAGGACTACAAGTTCTAAGCCAGCCTCAGCAATGGTGAGGCACTTAGCAACTCAGTGAGACCCTGTCTACATAAAATATACAATAGGGCTGGGGATGTGGCTCAGTGCCATTCATCCTCTGGCACCTCCTCAAGAGGTGGCTTCACACATTCCAAATGATATACGGCTGAACATGTCTCGCAGCAAAGCAAATCCCCAACTCAGGTTGAGTGCCCTGAGTTCAATCCCCAGGACAAACAGAAAAGAAAAACAGGACTGATATATTTCCAAATAGGAAGATTCTAAGAACAAAAGCGCTCTTAAAATAAAAACATGGAAAAACATGGTAGCAGAAAAGAGAAACCAAATAGTAGGACTGGGAGAACAATGTAAGAAAATCTTCTAGAAATACTGATCAACACACAAACCCCAAGGAGGGGACAGAAAAAAAAAGAGAGAGAAAGAGAGAAACTGAAAAGAAAAAAAATCAGAAAAGCAGTCCAACGTTCAATGCAATAATAAATCAAGGCAAACACAACAGGGAAAAGGAGAGGAAGAAGTCATCAGGAGACCTCTCAGAACCAAGGACATCAATGTGGGTGGAAAATGCCCACAAAGCAGCCACTGGATGAACACAGACCCACACAAGGGCACATCATTGCACGCCTGCAGAACTCGGGCAGAGAAGATTTCATAGCCTCCAGCTAAGTCCAAACCAGTCACCCACTAAAAGATCAAGAATCAAAATGGGTTCAGATTTTTCCACAGCAAAACTGATGGAGTTTAGGTTCTCCCCTCCATGTCCTGCTCTGACATTCATTTCATTCCATCACAGATTTTCAGATCTCACCTATTCCTGAGAACTGGAAGGCTTTGTAGACTTCACAAGCCCCAAACTCAACCATGCCCAATGCCCTGAGAAAACCCACCAGTGTTTTCCTGACCTTGCCTATCAAAACCCAAAAGAGCTCTTGAACTCACAGAGACCTGAAGCCAGTTTATGACCCCGGTCTGCTGGGATATCTCCTCCTGGGAGACTGCAACAGCAATGGCAAAGCTGACCTTTCCCTAGACAGTGAGGCTTGCTCATGCTGTTCCATTTTACACAAATATGGTAAAAATAAGAGAGAGAGAGCCAGAAAAGAATCCTACCAACAAAATTAGGGTACAAATTACTTCCAGAGGCCCCAAGGAAGGCCTACAGTGGCATTCCACCCAGGAACATTCTATTTCCAAGCCTGGGCTTCTAAAACAATGGTAAGCATTTTGTAACTTTATATACTCCTCTTTATAATTTTCAATTGTGTTAATGCACTTCAACTACAAATGAACTACAACTCACTGTTTACAAAACTTTAGACCACATCAGCAGTATAACCCTGCTACATCAATGATGAAAGAAAATGGTTTAATTTTGAATACATATAAAAATTACAACCAGATTTACTTACATTATGAGTCTTCGGTTTAAGAACCAGTATTTCCTCCGGCTTCTGTCATATCCAATAGGTTCGTGTCGAATATATGGTTTATTTTTTTGGATTTCAGCAACACAGTCAGTCACACCAGGCACCTTGTGTGCTACACACACTTCACACTGCCATTCATCCTCTGGCACCTCCTCAAGAGGTGGCTTCACACATTCCAAATGGTATACGGCTGAACACGTCTCGCAGCAAAGCAAATCCCCAAGTTTGTGACAAACCCTACAATGGTCATCATACTGGATCACCCCTTCAGACATCAACTCCTCACGAGCAATATTTGTCGTAAGAAACTGATCGACTAGAAACTGCAGAACTTTGATTTTATTCTCTACTGGTCCGTAAGGATAGTCCTCGGCTTCTTGGTAAGGAAGAACATGATGGTACTCCTTATCACTCTCACAGTACACACGCAGCACCTCCGGCCACGTCATCCCGTCTATGAAATACAGCGTGGAATTGACGCTATCTTTCAGATCAGCAGGTCCAAAGGTAGTATTGGAAGTGTCTTCTTCACGCAGAACGGCTTTCAAAAGCACAACGTGCATCTCTGCCATGAGTGTGCACTGCTCTTGGCTCACCAGAGCAGCACAAAAGTCCTCAAAGCGAAAAGGAGATAATCTTAAAACAGTGCCAAAGTTCCGCAGTACCTCATAAATGGCAATAACATTCATTATATGCTCATTAGGCACCATTAAATCCTCAGAGGACTTGGGAAATTCAAGGGGTGGGATGTCTTTTTCTTCTAATATTGGAGAACGAGGCCGATGTACTCTTGGTTTTCGCCTACCTGTAAATAAAGAAACAGTATCATTATAAATTAGTACATCACTTCTACAAATTTTGGGTTCTCCATTTTTTCCTCTTTGAACACATACCTCAAAAAATAGATAAGTATGCTTCTATTACATCACCAATTCTCAATATACCAAGAATAGGGTTTGGGGGTGGAGCTCAGTGTCATAGAACTTGCCTAGCATCCACGAGGCCCTGGGTTCAATCCCAGCATCAACAATAATAAGAATACCAGGAAGCTCTAATTTTAGCTCTCATTCTTAAGTCTATAGAAAATCTAAATTAACTTTCTCACTACATTCCAAATCATACATAAAAAAAATATTTAATTATAGCTGGGAATCATGGCTCATGCCTGTAATCCCGGAGGCTCAGGAGGCCAAGGCAGGAGAATCAAAGTTCAAAGCCAGCCTCAGAATCGGCAAGGCGCTAAGCAACTCAGCGAGACCCTGTCTCTAAAACAAATACAAAATAGGGCTGGGGATGTGGCTCAGTGGTCGAAGTGTCCCTGAGTTCAATCCCCAGTACCAAAAAATAAATAAATAAATTCAATTATAATCAGTTCTCAATTACCTAGAGGGATTAACTGGTTTATAGTAAAAATAAATGTTACTTGTGAAAGATACTTTTTACTCTTTATATGAGAGCATAAAGAAAAAACATCTACAGATAAGATGACAAGCATATGGGGCCAGGGTTGTGGCTCAGTGGTGGAGTGCTTGCCTAGCATGTGTGAGGCACTGGGTTCAATTCTCAGCTCTGCATATAAATAAATGAATAAAATAAAGGTCCATCACATCTAAAAAAAAAAAGATGACAAAAGTAGGGGACAATAGAGCTCACATAGCATCAGCTGCAAAACAGAAACCCCCCTCAACCTGAAGCAAGTTCACCATGTAGACTGCCAGAAGTCCTTCCTGACAGGAGTCCCAAAGTGAAGCACAGCCTCAGGGCAGAGGCAGAAAGGAAAGTAGAAAGGAAGAAGCCAGAAGAGGACTTCCAACATTGGGAGGAAAAAATATCTTGTCTAGGGACAGGCAGTTAAGGAATCAGTTAACTTTTAGTCACCCAGTCCCCAGTTTATGAGATGTGAGGCCCAGCCATATATAGGTATATCAATGTATCACTATATACAATGGAGAGATTAGTCTGTGACACATATATATGTATTTTACGTAAGCCTCTGAACAAGTCTGTGAAATATTACAATCAGCCCTGCTTTATAAATGTGAAAACTCATTAAAAGTAACAAGTTATTCCTAAATTACTGCCTATATTATTACAATTGTTTTATTGTTTACTTATTTATCTTAGAGTACTGGTTATTGAACCCAACACTAGTTACTGAACCCAGTGCTCCAACACTGAAATATATCCCCAGTCTTTTTTTCTTTTTAAGACAAGGGTCACACTAAGTTGCTAAGGTTGGCCTCAAACTTGGGATCCTCCTGCCTCAGACTCCCAAGTCACTGGGATTACACATGTGAGCCACCACAACTAGCTACTTCTTCTTGTTACTATACTTTCTGAGGAATGGTAAACATATTCCTAATTTTCAGGAGTAATTTTAAAGACATCAATTAACATTAAATTCATTCTTGTACAATTAAGTTTTATGGTTTATAAAAGCTAAACTTTTGTGGAGTTTTTCTTTTTAACCTAAGTATGCATCAGTAGTTAAATGAATTATGATGACCTACACAAGGAAATCAAATCTAGCAGCTGAAAAACATAAGGTAAATTTCCCACATGCCAAAACAAAACGATCTTCTATTTTTTATTTTTTGGAACTGAGGATTGAAGGCAGGGCAGCTCTACAAATGAGCAACATCCTCTACCCTTTTTATTTTGAGACAGGGTCTCCCTAAATTGCCAAGATTGGCCTCAAACTCTCAAAGCCAAGTAGCTGGGATTACAGATGTGTTCCACTGCACCCAGCACTAGTTTAACTTGTTGTACTGGAAACCGTGGTGTCCTGTGCCCACTTGGACAGGATACCCCCAAACCAGTCCCAATTCTCTTGCTCAGAGGGTAGGTCAGGACCACCATATGGAGAGGACCCAGCCCTGGTGAGCAGCTGTGAATGAGTGTGAATATCTGTGAATAAATGGAAGAAACAAACAGTTACAAAAAAAATTAGTAGAATGATGTCATCTGAGTAAACAGGGACAGGGAAGAAAAGAAGATAGGAACAATGATAGAATATTTGTCTATGGAGGTCACATAAGAATCTTTTTTTTTTTTTTTGGGGGGGGGGGGCAATGCTGGGGATTAAACCCAGAGGCACTTTATCACTGAGCCATATCCCCAGTCCTTTTTATTTTTTATTTGGAGACAGGGTCTCACTAATAAGTTTGAGGCTTAGGGCCTCAAACTTGTGATCTTCCTGCCTCAGCCTCCCAAGTCACTGGGATTATGGGTATGTGCCATCATGCCCAGCAGACTCATTTAAAAGTATTTGTTTATAGGAAGAAATGTGGGACAGGAAAAGAACAAAGATTAATTTTTTAACCTTTTTATATGTTTTTAAATATCTCATGGATGTATTTTATAATAGTTTAAAAGAAAATACTGGGCAATATTTATGTAAATGACTAAGAATATTAATTTAGAGATGTAGAGCTCATTGGTACAGTGCATGCCAACCATCCACAAGCCCTGGGTTTGATCTCCAGAACCATAAAAAAGGGGAAGGAAAAAAAAAGGAGCATTAATGTTTAAATCAATAAAATGTTCCTAATAATGACTACTGATAATCCTGTATGAATATAAATATAAGGTGGATTACATCAAATCAAAGATTCAGGCTTATAGAACTGAGCATGGATCACAGGGAATAAAAGACAGAACATAAAATTAAACCACTTAAGGCTCTCCACTCCTGATAATTAGCAAGTGAAGTCATTTTGACTACTCACAGAAGTATATTTTTCCCCATAGCAACACACAGAAATATATTTTTAAATATCAGTTGGGGTTGTGGCTCAGCAGTAGAGAACTCGCCTAGCATGTGCAAGGCCCTGGGTTCGATCCTCAGCACCACATAAAAATAAATAAAGGTACTGTGTCCAACTACAACTAAAATAAATAAATAAATAAATATTTTTTTAAAAAATGGGGCTGGGATTGTGGCTCAGTGGCAGAGTACTTGCGTCGCATGTGTGAGGCACTGGGTTCAATCCTCAGCACCATATAAAAATAAAGAAATAAATAAATAATATTGTGTCCATCTACAACTAATATTTTTTAATTAATTAATTAACTAATATCAGTAAGTGTTAATCTAATTATATTTTTCTCTTAATTAAAAAAAAAAATTGAATTCAGAGCCAGCTTCAGCAACTTAGTGAGGCCCTAAGCAACTTAATGAGACCCGACTCAAAATAAAAAATAAGTAAGGCTGGGGATGTGGTTCAGTGGTTAAAGGCACCTGGGTTCAATCCCTGGTATTTAAAAAAAAAAAAGATTACCTCCACCTCACTAGTTAACAGGAAAAGGCAAGTAAAACACAATAAACACAAGATACGGCTTCATACTCGCCAAGGAACAAAAATTTTAAGGTAACAACCAAATAAACTATTGGGAAGGACACAGAACACCAGAAACATCAGTATACTACCAGTTTATATTATCAAGTGGTATCACAATTCTAGCTAATCAGGTGTAAGCCTTATATATAACCGGGAGAAAACAGCCTGCAAACTTGTTTGCTCATGATCACAGTAGGAAACACATTTCACATCTTAATCCAGTGTAAATACCACTGAAAACCAAAGTTCTACAAAACACTACTTATTTATTTTTGCATTACTTGAAACCAAACCCAGGACTTCACACTTGGTAGACAAGCATTCTACAACAGAACTACATCCTGAGGTATTTTTTTTTTTTTTTTTTTTTGGCGGGGAGACAGTCTTGCAAAATTGCCCAGGCTGGCTTCCAACATGCAATCTTCCTGCCTCAGCTTCCCAAATAGTTGGTATTAGAGAGTGTGCCAGCCAGAATTACAGGCATAACACCACCCCCGGCTTCCTATATGCCTTACAATAATCTCTTCTCTCCTAGCCTACTCCTCCATTACTTTTTTTTTATGTATTTTTAGTTGCAGTTGGACACAATACCTTTATTTTATTTATTTTTTATGTGGTGCTGAGGATCAAACCCAGGGTTTCGCACATGCTAGGTGAAAGCTCTACAACTGAGCCACAGCCCTAGCCCCTCCATTACTTTTTATTTATTTATTTATTTATCTATTTATTTATTTATTTATTTTTCAGTTTTCGGAGGACACAACATCTTTATTTTTTATTTTATGTGTTGCTGAGGCTCGAACCCACAGCCCCGCGCATACCAGACGAGCGCGTTACCGCTTGAGCCACATCCCCAGCCCCCCTCCATTACTTTTTATTTTATTTTATTTTTTCTGTAGTTGTAGATGGACAGCATGCCTTTATTTTACTCATTTATCTCTGTGTGATGCTAAGGATTGAACCCAGGGCCTCACACCTGCTAAGGAAGCCCTCTACCACTGGGCTACAGCCCCAGCCCTACTTTTTTAAAAAGCTGGTTGCAGCCCACTGTTTGAAAAATACCTTTGGAGAAAGTATCCTTCCGCACGCACACGCAGAACGTTTGATATTTATAAACCAAAGAAACAACCAAGCTGAAAACAATCAAAATGTCCACCAGCAAGAAAATGGTTAAAATGTGGCACATTCATTTGCTAGAATACTATTGAGCAGTCCTGAGGGCTTTAGTGCTACATATATCAACATGGATCAATCTTAAAGACATTGAAACAAAAGGCTCAACAATTTAAAACCATGTAAATAGTTTTTCTACTGCTTGTGGATGGATACATAGATGACCTGGTAGCTAACAACACCACTAGAATATAATCTCCTCAAAGGTTGAGAGTTTTATGTTGTTTATATTAAAAAGTGTTGTGCCTGGCGTGACGCCACACGCCTGTAATCCCAGCTGCTCGGAGGCTGAGTCGGGAGGATCAAAGCCAGTCTCAGCAATGGCGAGGCGCTAAGCAACTCTGGGAGACCCTGTCTCTAACTAAAATACAACAAGAACAAAAAAGTGCTGGGGTATGGCTCAGTGGCTGAGTGCCCCTGGGTTCAATCCCAAGTACATTAAAAAAAAAAAAAAAAAAAAAGTGTCACATAATTTATATTACTTAATAAACATTGAAAGAATCAGTAGTTTTGAAGTGTTAGTCCATAATTATACAAAAATGGTGCCTTTACATTGCTTGCAAATGTTAGAAATGTGTTTTGACTTCTCTGTAAGGAAATAAAGGACTATGTAAGAAACCCTAGAACAGTGTTCCTCATGGGGACCACTGGAGGGCTGACTGATTAAAATAGATAAAAGATGGAGTCTGAGAATCTGAATCTGACAATTTTCAGGATATTAAGTGTGCTGTTCTGGGGACTACGCTTTTTTTTTTTTTTTTTAAGTGCCGAGGATGGAATCCCAGGGCCTTGGCCATGCCAGGCAAGCTATGTGCTCTACCACTGAGCCACACCCCCAGCCCAGGGGACCCCACTTTGAAAATCAACTATGACATAGAAAGTTTATTCTCCCTTGAGATCCAGATGTGTAAAAATCAATAAACATTAGCTGAAATTCCAGGAGTTCCCCTCAAGCCTTGCTACTCAAAATGATGTTGAGACAGATTCAGAATTTCAGGCCCCACACAAGTCTACTAATTGGATCTGGTTTCTCAAAATTTTCAGGTGATTCATGCACTCATTAAAGTTTGAGAAGTTGCCTTAAAACAATCCTTCCTAAGACTAGAGTAGAGATGCTGCGAAGTCATCCTTTAAGCATTCTCCGAATACAACCCAAATTTATACAACCCAGGAGCAGCTTAGCAAACTGTATTTCCATCTTTCTCCCCAGATAATTCTGATGTGCAGCCAAATTTGAAAACTGCAGCTTTAAAGAAATTGGATATTCCTCATACCAAGAAAATGTAGGGCTTTCGTGGAAACTCAAGCAAGGGAAGGAAAAAGTTGCCCCAGGAGGCAAGATTAGGAAAAGACAGATGTAAAAGGAAGTTGAAGTTTAATCAAAGACCTTAATAAGCCTACCCCAAAAAAGGAAGGAATGGGGTCTGCCTGAAAGAGAACCAAAGAGTAACAACTTATCAATGAATTTCCAGCACAGTCTTGGTTGAGGGAGTGAACCTCAGCCTGAATGGCAAGACTCTGAACCACCTACCAAGTTATTATTTTGTTGTCGTTGATGGACCTTTACTTCATTAATATATATGTGGTACTGAGAATCGAACCCAGCGCTACACACATGCTAGGCGAGTGCTTTACCACTGAGCCACAGCCCCAACCTCAGGTTATTATTTTATTTTTTTATTTTTTTATTTTTTTTAATATTTATTTTTTAGTTTTCGGCAGACACAACATCTTTGTTTGTACGTGGTGCTGAGGATCGAACCCGGGCCGCACGCACGCCAGGCAAGTGCGCTACCGCTTGAGCCACATCCCCAGCCCTCAGGTTATTATTTTAATAGAGGAATTCTGTTGCTATGCACAGATGCTTTAATTTAAAGGACCTAGCCGTTCTTGGGGCAAAACTGTCTGCAGTTTTGAATTCTGTAACAGAAAAGTCTCTCACTGGGATGCCCTCTTAGAACTCTAGATGAACTTGCTGTAAGTGCTCATCATGTGTTAACTGCCGCAGGGAATGTTCTACATACCTGAGTTTTTAAAATATGCACTGTTGTCATAATCTGTATTTGTTTAATTAATTTCTCAATTTTTAAAATCAAAACACCCTATGAGGTGTGTGTGTGTGTGTGTGTGTGTTTTGTTTTGTTTCTGGTACCAGGAATTGAACCCAGGGGTGTTTAACCACCGAGCCACATTACCCCAGCCCTTTTATTTATTTATTTTGAGACAGGGTCTCACTAAATTGCTTAGAACCTTGCTAAGCTGCTAAGGGTAGCCTCCAATTTGTGATCCGCCCACCTCAGCCTCCCAAGCTGCTGAGATTACAGTGTGACCCACCACACTCAATCTGTCTATACAGTTTAAATAGATACTGCCTTACTTTGCTTAAGTTTTGAGAAACCTAAGGCATTTTCCAAAGCCCCACTCAAATGTTACTTCCACTGAAGAAAGAGCATCATCAGTTGGAGGCCAGCCTTAGCAACTGGTGAAACCTATCTAAAAAGAAAAAAGAGCTGGGTATGTAGTTCAGTGGTAGAGCTCTTCTGAGTTCAATTCCCAGTACCAAAAACAAAAGTGCGTCACCTCCATGGTCTGTGCTACCGTACGCCTGCTGGCACTGTGCTTCTTTGACCAGAAGGGACAGCCCTCCATCGTGGCATCAACACATTTTATTACAATTGTTCATGTGCCCTGAGTTCATTTGTTAACTTCTTTAGAACAAAGATTGTGACTTCAGTATTGCAGAAGTAAACAATATGTGTTGAACTAGTGACACCCATGAACAAAATGCTTGCAGAGGGTGGAGATCTAGGAATGAAGTCATGCCAGGGTTAACTGCCAGAAGTTACTGATGATTCTTCGGAGTCAACACCTAAATTTTTATTTTTAATTCTGAAAGGAATAATTTTACTTCAAAACTTCATAAGAATTCTAAATGTAATGTGTGTTTCTAAAGGGGAAATAATATAATATGCTCCCCTATTTCTAACTGGTATTTACAGGTAGAGGGACAACTCAGCATTGCTAAATAGGGACGAGGAAATTGCACATTCAGCATAAATTAATACATTACATGTAATAAAATCTAATTCTCTAATCTACACTTATACATACATAAGCCATGATTGGCACAGCAAAATTAAATAATCTGCAAGAATTTAATAGTCATCTTTAAAATATTATGAAACCAGCCAAGCATCATGATGCATGTTTGTTGTAATCTGAGAGACTCAGGAAGCTAAGACACAAGGATCTAAAATTCAAGGCCAAACCCAGAAATTTAGCAAGATCCAGTCTCAAAATAAAAAAATAAAAAGGACTGGGAATGTAGCTCAGGGGTAAAGTGCCCCTTAATTCAATCCCTAGTACCAAAAAGTTAAAATAAAATTAAATACACACACACACACACTGCCAGTCCCTTGTTTCATACGCACGCATGCACACGTGTACAAGGGACTGGCAGTATGGCTCAGTGGTAAAGAGCCTTAGCATGCATGAAGCCCTGGGTTTGATCTCCAGAAGAAAGGAAAGAAGACAATGAATTGCCAAACATACCAAGACTTTACCCTTTGATCTGCAATACTGTCCCAATCCAGCATAAGGCTACTTACTCACAAGGCACATTCCATCTGCCCCCATGCCCTATCCTTTCATGCCAGTAATAACACAAAAGCTGATAGCTTTCAGAGTGCCTTCTATATGCTAGGAATTATGCTGGGCACTTTTAAATACATTATCTCATTTTATCCTCAGATAAACTCCGTGAAGTAGGTAATATTATTACTTCCTTTCAAAGATGCTTATAGAGGCTAAATGCCTTGTCTAAGGTAAGAGCCCATACCAGAGTTATAACTAAAACACAAACCCACCTGTCTCCTATGTTTATGCTCTTTACTACATTGTCCTTTCTCCCCTAGTGTTTAAAAAAAACACTTAGCCAAGTGTGGTAGCACACATCTGCAATCCCAAATCCCAGCAACTTGGGAGGTTAAGGCAGGAGGATCACAAATTCGAGGATAGCCTTAACAACTGAGTGATACCCTATCTCAAAATTTTAAAAAGGGCTGGGGATGTAGATCAGTGGTAAAGAACCCCTGGGTTTCATCCCTAGTACCAAAAAAGGTGGGGGTGGGGGGGCTTCAAAGGAAGAAATTTGGCTGATACTATCTTTATCAAGTGACCAAACCGATCACCATCAATAACAGGACAAATTAATGGTGTGCCTCCTTATGAGGTGTGCTGGGAACACAGCACCCTTTACAGAGTTTTCCTGCCAAAGGTATATAAACTGAATCCATGCATGTAGAAAACAACCAGACAAATCCCAATGGTCAGACATTTAATAAGACATTGGATGGACAACTAGAAAATGTCACTGTCACAAAGAAACTTGCCTGCAGAAGGTGAAAGAACTGCTTTAAATTAAAAGGCACTAAAGAGATGTCAACTATATGCAAAACATGATCCTTGAGTGAATTCTGAATGGAGGAGGGAGGTAAAATGGCAGTAAGGGCACCTAGGGAAATTTGAAATGAAATATATCATTATATAAAGTTTGAGAAGATGAATTATTTGGAGGTGAAGTGTCATGATATCTGCAATTTACTATCAAATTGTTGAACAAAAAGAATATTTAAAAATTCAAGACAGCACACACACAAAGGTGACAAAAATGCTTAAAAATTGGTGAACCCAAGTGAAGGATGCACGGGGCATTTGTCGTGCTACCCTCAGTTTTTCTTTATGTTTGAAACTGTGTATGTTATAAATAAAAATTTCAGGCCAGGCATTGTGGTGCACGCCTGTAATCCCAGCAGCTCAAGAGGCTGAGGCGGGAGGATCGTGAGATCAAAGCCACATTCAGCAAAAGTGAGGTGCTAAGCAACTCAGTGAGACCCTGTATCTAAATAAAATACAAAATAAGGCTGAGGAGGTGGCTCAGTGGTCTAGTGCCCCTGAATTCAATTCCCAGTACAAAAAAAAAAAAAAAAAGAAAGAAATGGTGAGTAGCTGAGCTGGGGTAAATTAAAAAGCAAAACAGTAGCTGGATGCAGTGGTGCACATCTCTAATCCCAGTGACTTGGGAGGCTGAGGCAAGAGGATCACAAGTTCAAGGCCAGCCTCAGCCATTTAGCAAGCCCCTATGCAACTCAGCACGATCCCTTCTCAAAATAAAAATGGCTGAGGATAAGGCTCAATGCCCCTAGGTTCAACCTCCAGAACCAAACAAAAAAAAAAAGCAAAAGACTATTTTTCCTCTTAAGCTTTTTAAAGTATGTATCATGGCTGAAAGCAAAAACTATAACACTGATTACAGGGCTTTCAATGTATAGATAGATATACAACTACCATACCATGGGGGTAGATAAAGGGGCCCTATATGGCTGTGATGTTTTTACATTTTATTTAAAGTGTTAAAATGCTAACTCTAAGTAATTAGGTATGTTCTGAAATTCCTAGAGCAATTACTAAAAAAAAGCAGATATTAAGTCCAATACTAAAATCAAACATGAAAAAAAATATTCAGTTAATCCAAAAATAGACATAAAAGGGAAAAAGGGGTAAGGGAAGATATATATATAAAATAACAAAATAGCAAACCTCTATCCAACCATATCATATCCATTATATTAAATGTAAATGGTCCAAACATACCAACTCAAAGAGAAATGAGAGAATGAATGAATAGTTTGGGTTTTTTTTTTTTTTTTTTGGGGGGGAAGGGGGTAAGTACTGAAGACTGAACCCAGGGGCACTTTGCCACTGAGCTATATCCAAAGCCTTTTCATATTTTGAGACATGGCCTAAAATTTGGAATCCTTCTGCCTGTGCCTCCCCAGTCACTGAGATTACGGGAAGAGTGGCTTTTAAAGCAAGAAATATTGCCAGGCCTAGAGGCCATTTCATAATGATAAAGGGATTAAATAACCATGAGGACAAAACAACTGTAAATGTTCATACACCTAGAACAGAGCATCAAAATACATGTACAATAAACCTATGAAACTACAAGGAGAAAGAGAATAAAACCTAACAGTAGTTGCAGACTTCAACACCTCTCTCAGCAATCAACAGAACAAGTAGACTACAAATCAGCCCAGATTCAGAAACCTTAACACCATTATCAACCAACTTGGTATCAATGACATTTATGGAACACCCTTTCCAACAGCAACAGAATACACCTTTTTTTCCAATTGCAAATAGAACATTCACCCAAAAAGATTTCAGGACATAAAGCAAATTTCAGTTTCTTTTTTTAATTAATCATACTAAGTTCTCTGACCATAATGGAATTAAATTATTCTGTTAAACCATTAACAAAAGGACATCTGGGAAATCCAAATGTTTGAAAGTTATTACACTTCAAAAATCCATGGCTCAGCAGTGGGGCTGGGGCAAAGTGGCAGAGCACTTGCCTAATACATGTGAGGTTCTGGGTTTGATCCACAGCACCACATAAAAATAAACAAATAACAATGTGATTCTGCAACCTGTACACTCAGAAAAATGAGAAATTATACCCCATTTGATTCAAATGTATGTCAAGATCACTGTATTGTCATGTGTAATTAATAAAAAAATAAATAAATAAACAAATAAAAATAAAGGCATGCTGTCCATCTACAACTACCAAAAAAGAAAAAAAAATTTTCCCCCAAAAAATCCATGATTCAAGCCTGATATAGTGGAGCATGCCTGTAATCCTAGCAATTCAGAAGGCTGAGGCAGGAAGATCACATATCTGAGGACAGCCTCAGCATTTAGCGAGACATATCAGAAGGAACATATCAGAAATTGCAAAATACAACTAAAAAATTGTTTGAGGGATGTTTACAGCAATTAATGCTTATAATAGAAAATAAAGGTCTTAAATCAATAATCTTAAACTTCTTTTTCAGAAACTAGAAATAAGAAATGTTAATTAAACCCAAAGCAAGCGGGAGGAAAACAATAAAAAACAGAAATCAACAAAAGAGAAAAACTATAGACAGTCAGGCGTGGTAGTAAATGCCTATAATCCCAGTGACTCAGGAGGCTGAGGCAGAGGACTGCAAGTTCAAGGCTAGCCTCAGCAACTTAGGGAGGCCCTAAACAACTTAGCAAGATCCTGCCTCAAAAATTTAAAAGAGCTGGGGATGTGGCTCAGCAGTTAAGCTCCCCTGAGTTCAATCCCTGGTACCAAAAAAATATATAAAAAATTTAAAAAATAAATCAATGAACTCCAAAATTGCATCTTTTGAGATCAACTAAATTGATAATTTCTGACAATTTGGCCAAAAAAGAGAAAACACAAATTTCAATGAGTACATTACTATAAATTATAGAGATATTAAAAGAATAATAAGGGATTATTATAAACTTTATGTTCACAAATAGGACCTCTCAAATAAAAGGAACCAATTGCGTGAGAGAAAAACAAAGCCCATTCAAAAGGAATTTATAACTGCAATAAACTATCAGAGGAACTGAATTCATAGTGAGAAAATTTTCTTTCCAGCAAAGAAAACTCCAAGCCCAGATGGCTTCACTAGCATATCCTACCAAACCATTAACAAATGAATCATTCCAATTCTACACAATCACCTGTAGTTACAGAAAAAGCAGCAAACTTTCCAATTCATCATGATGCCAGCAGATACCCAAATCAGAGGAAGACATTACAAGGAAACTACAGACATCTTTCATAAACACAAACATAAAAAACTAAAAATACCACTTGTGGGGCTGGGTTTATGGCTCAGCGGTAGAACACTTGCTTCACATGTGTGAGGCACTAGGCTTGATTCTTACCGCATACAAATAAAAGAATAAAATAAAGGCCTATCAACAACTTAAAAAGAAAATGTGTGGCCAGGCGCGATGGCGCACACCTGTAATCCTAGCAACGTAGGAGGATCATGAGTTCAAAATCAGCCTCAGCAATGGCGAGGCACTAAGCAACTTAGAGAAGACCCTGTCTCTAAATAAAATACAGAAAAGGGCTGCAGAAGAGTACTTGCCTCTCACGTGTGAGGCACTAGATTCAATCCTCAGCACCACATAAAAATAAATGAATATTGTGTCCATCTCCAATAATAGAAAAAAATTTAAAAATAGTACCATGTGTGAGAATTCAGCAATATAAAAAGGATAATAGATCACAACCAAGTGGGATTTAACTTGTGGAGTACAAACCTGGTTCAATATTTAAAAACAATCTATGTAATTTGCTACGTCAACAGATTAACAACAACAAAAAAAACATGTACATTTGAACAGCTCCCCAAAAAAGAATTTAACAAAATTCAGCACCTATTACTAATAAAACTCTCAGTAAAATAGAAAACGACTAAACAGGAACTATCTTCAATCTGAAAAACAGCAGCTAAATAATATGTAATGTGAAAGACTGAATGCTTTAAGCCAAATACCAGAAACAAAACAAAGACATTCACTCTCATCACTCAACATCATATTAAATGTCCTAGCCAGTACAATACAGGGAGGTGATCCATATTAGACAGGAGGAAATAAAACAATCTCTGTCACACAAGATGATTTACCTATGCAGAAAAATCCCAAGAAATCTACAAAAACACAAAGCTACAAACTTGTGAGTTTAGCAAGTTGACAAATTCAACATATGAAAAACCAATTGCATTTTTTATTATTAATAACAAATAACTGGAAATTCAAATTTTAAAAAGTAGTACAGTGGTAGGGGGGTGTACACTCTGTGGTGGGAATGCTTGCCTGCCATGTGCAGAACCTGGACTTGATCCCCAGAACCATGTGCAAAAAAAAGAGTACCAATGATAATGGCACCAAAAAAAATCACGAAATATTTAAGTATCAAAGTAACAACACATGAAGGACCAGTATGCTGGAACACTAAAAAACTGATGAAAAAAGACCTGAATTAAGAGATGGCAAGATTCGGTATTATTAATATATCATTTTTCCCAAAACTGATCTAGAAAGTCAACATAATCCCAATGAAAAACATCCCAATAGGAAACTGGGAATAGTGGCTAACACAGTAATTTGGGAGACCAAGACAAGAGGATTACAAGTTCAAGGCCAGTCTCTGTTACTAACTGAGACTCTGTCCCAAAACAAAAACTAAAAACTAAAAAAAAAGAATGATTTGTAGATATGAATAAAATAATTAAAACACAGAGGCTAGGGCTATAGCTCAGTGGCAGAGCACTTGCCTAGCACATGTGAGGCACTGGGTTCGAGCCTTAGTACCACATAAAAATCAATAAAATAAAGGCATTCTGTCCATCTACAACTACCAAATAATAAAAAACATAAATGGAGGGGTTGGGGCTGTAGCTCAGTTGTAGAGCGCTTGCCTCACATGCGTGAGGCACTGGGTTCAATCCTCAGCACCACATAAAAATAAAGATACTGTGTCCATCTACAACTAAAAAAAAAAAAAAAAAAAAAAAAATTTAATGGAAAGTCACAAGAAGTGAAATAGCCAAAATAATTCTTTGTGCGTGTGTGTGTGGGTGGGTACCAGGGATTGAACTCAGGGGCACTCAGCCACTGTGTCACATCCCAGCCCTATTTTGTATTTTATTTAGAGATGACAAAAGATCTTAATGAGTTGCTTAGCACCTCACTAAATTACTAAGGCTGGCTTTGAACTCACAATCTTCCTGTCTCAGCCTCCCCAGCTGCTAGGATTACAGGTGTACACCACTGCACCCAGCCCAAAACGATTTTGAATAATAATAAAGTTGGATATACCTACCTTATTTCAAAATTTAACTATTAAACAAGATTACTGCTGGGCTGGAGTTGTAGCTTAGTGGCAGAGCACTTGCCTAGCATGCATGACGCACTGGGTTCAATCCTCAGCACCACATAAAAATAAATAAAATAAAATAAAGACATTCTGTCTACAACTTCAAAAAATAAAAAAAGATTATTGCAACAAAAGGATGGATAGGAGCCAGGCATGGTGGTACACACCTCCAACAGCTCAAGAGGCTAAGACAGGAGGATGGCAAGTTCAAAGCCAGTCTCAAGCAAAAGTGAGGCACTAAGCAATTCAGTGAGACCTTTTGTAGTCTCTAAATAAAATACAAAATAGAGCTGGGGATGTGGCTCAGTGGCTGAGTGTCCCTGAGTTCAATCCCTGGTACCCGAAAAAAAAAAAAAAAAAAGGATGGAGAGGGACTGGGCATGGTAGTGCACGATTCTGATCCCAGCTACCCAGGAGACTGAGGCAGAAGGACTGCAAGGGCAAGGGCAGCCTCAGCAACATAGGGAGACCACATCTCAAAAAAAAAAGAACAGATCACTGGAACATGCTAGTTATATTTTGACACAGATGCAGTAGAAAAGGAAATGCAATGGAGGATCCATTTCAATAAATGGGCTGGGGATATAGTTCAGTGGTAGAGCACTTGTGTAGCATGCACAAGGCCCTGGGTTCAATCCTCAGTGCCACAAAAAAATAAATAAATAAACAAATATAGAATATCAGAACAACCAGGCATCTATATGTAAAAGAAAGAATCTCAAGCTTTGTCTCATCTTATAGAAAAAGTAACTCCCCTAGCTCACATCTTATAAAAAACTACAAATGAATCATACATCTAAATATAAAACCTAAAACTATAAAACATTTGAAAGAAATCAAAGAAGAAAATCTTTGAAACTTAGGTGAGGAAGCTGCAGATAAGCAATTAGGGTCAGCCCATCACCTGTTATTCTTGGGCCCAGGAGAGCTAAATAAGTGGGAAAATAATCAACCAAATTACAGTATTTGGTAATTTGAAAATTAGTGTCCATAAAATATGATTAGAACACTACAAATTGTAGTGTCCATAAAATATGATTAGAACACCACTCATTCATTTACATATTGTCTATGGCTGCTTCTGTACTACAACTGCAGAGTTGTAACAGGGACTGCAAGCCTAAAAGATTTCCTATCGGGCCCTTTACTGAAAAAAGGTTACAGAAAAGTGAAGGGAGTATAAACTGGTTTAGACTTTCAAAGGGCACACACTCCTCACAGTCTAGGAAAACACCCTACAGAAAGAAACACCAACATAAGTGACTAAAGATACATGTCTAGGGCTGGGGTTGTGGCTCAGTGATAAAGCACTTGCCTCACTTATGTGAGCACTGGGTTTGATTCTCAGCACAACATATAAATAAATGAATAAAATAAAGGTCCATCAACAACTAAAAAATATATTTTTTTAAAAAAAAAGTTACATGTCTAACACAATTAGGACAGCAATGTCTGTAAAAGCAAAAAGGGACTGAAATTTTTCTGTTTGTTTGTTTTGAGGGAGGCGGGTGCTGGGGATGGAACCCAGGGCCTCATTTATGTGAAACAAGCACACTAGAAATGAGTTCTATCCCCAGCCCCTCAATACAACTAAATTTTTATGCAAATTAATACAAATAACATATGTAGTTATGTGTTAATAAAGTAAAAAAAAGGACAGTTCACATCTTGACATGCTAGGACTCTGTGAGTGTGCAAGTTTATGACCTCTACCATCAACAATCTCCTCTTCTGAGACAGAGGAACTCAACAACTCTAACTACCCAGAAGTCAGGCTTCCAAGTTTACTGAGGATCAGCAATCGAAGGCCTCTCACCTGGAAAATTCAAACTCAAAAATTTGAGTACGTATCTAAAATTACAGAAAAATCATATTAAAATGTGCACTATTTATACAATACTTTGAAAAATGAGTATGGTCATGGTTAAGGAAAAAACAAAGGTACTGGGCTGGTTGTGGCTCAGCAGTAGGGCATTTGCCTAAGATATATGAGGCACAGGGTTCAATTCTCAGCACCACATATAAATAAATAAAGATCCACTAACAGTTAAAAATTTTTTTAAATGCTCAAATTGTATGATATTACAGTGGATCAAATTAAACATAAAAAATAACAAAAGTAGGGCTGGGGTTGTGGCTCAGTGGTAGAGAGCTTGACTTGCATGTGTGAGGCACTAAGTTCAATTCTCAGCACCACATGTAAAAACAAATGAAATAAAGGTCCATCAACAACTTAAAAAAAGGACTAAGACTTTAAGAGGTGTGTGAAATAATTTGATTTCTAGAACAGGGAAAACTGAACTGATGGGAGGGGTTAAAATTGTATTAGCTATTTTTAATGTTGAATTATTTCCTCAGACAAGTCTCAATATAGTTGTGCACACATTAGAAAGGAAAAAGGACAAGAAAAAATCCACACTGATTAATATGTGCATTTCTGAAATACTTTTTAAGTTTCATAAATAGAATATACTATAAACAGACCTCAAAGGAGGTAATGTGAACATATTGAAATTAAGCAGGAAGCCATGTTTCTAGTAAAATATAGAAACTGCACCTACTGAACAGTGCCATTCAGTATGAGTCACTTGGCCAGGCTGTCTCCAGTGTGTGAATTACAGAACATATCCATGAGGAGAGAGGAGGCTAAACACTTAACTTTCTTAGAAAACTTCAGGAGGTTCCATGGCTGCAACTTAACCTTTAAGTCAAAAAAGCATTCCAGTCAAAAAAAAAAGGGGGATATCTTTTCCTTGAAAACCGTTAGCTAAATAATTCGGTTGTCACCATTTATTTATTTTTGTGTGGTACCAGGAACTGAACCCAAGGGCCCTTTCTTTATCACTGAGCTACATCCCAGTCCTTTTATTTTTTTATTTTGAGACAGAATTTCACTAAATTGCCAAGGCTGGCCTCAAACTCATGATCCTCCTACCTCAGACTCCCAAGTGGCTTAGATTACAGGATTACATGTACCACCACACCCAATTTGGCAGTAACTCTTGAGAAAGAGGTTTTACATATTAAATAGCCCAGACATACAGACGTACTGGGAAACACTAGTTACAATTCAGTACACATACTATAACTTTTAATTTTACAACATAGGAAGGATTGAATTCTCTCCCCCCTTTTTTTTCTTTTTTCGGTGCTGGGGATTGAACATAGTGGCACTGTATTACTGAGCTACATCCCCTGTCCTTTTTATTTTGAGACAGGGTCTCATTAAGTTGCTAAGGGTCTTGCTAACTTGCCAAGGCTGGCGCGAAACTTATAATCCTCTTGCTTCAGCCTCCTGGAGTCACTGGGATTAAAGACATCTACCACCATGCTGGTTTGACTTATCACATTAAATTCCTCAACCAAGTCTGAATCCTAATCCTTCCTGTTTTATCTATATATAAGATCTTAAGAAAATCTTAACACTGCCAAATTTGCCTTGATTTTGTCAGAACTGTGGCAGGCTCTGGAACATTATCAACTGCCTCTTCCCCCCCTCACCCCCAGCACCAAGAACAACAAATAATGTACAGGCATCTCAAAGAAGACCCCACCACTTACCATAGAAATGCAATACTATCATATACACAAAACTGGGCCAACAATCTTGACAGAGGACCAGAGCCAGACTATTGAGGCTACCCAGGCAGCACAGGATTTGGGGCAAAGAAAGGTCCAGAGGAAAAGAGATGTCAGGTAAATTCTTATTGGACCAATAGAGGCCCAGTGACTACCACAGCACAATTATCCAAGCAAACTTTCTGCAATGATATGAAATGACTCAAATGCGCTCTGTGTGTGGTGCAATACAGAAGCCACTAGCCACATGTGGCTGCTGAGCACTTGCAATGTCCATAATGCCTCTGAGGAACTAGAGGCTTAATTCATTTTAATTAACTTAAATAGTGTGGCTACCACTGCACAGCCCAGAACTAGAGGGTGAAAAGAACCCAGAGGCTTTCTTTGACCCAGTCAACAGTTACCTTGTGCTGCCTTCTGCACACTAGAGACTGAGCCAGGAACTAAAGGGGGAGCTTGGGTGAGACCCTCCAGCCCTAAAGAAGGTGCCAAGGAAGGAGGTGCCAGATAATTAACAGCTACTTCACAGTCTAATGTCTTAACAAAGAAAACAATAAAGGGGTCAAATAATCAAGAGGATGAAACAATCCTTTTTAAAGGTTTATGACCTTGATAACAGTTTCAAAATACCTGCACACTGATAGAACTCCAAGGAGAAAGAAATTCTTGACACTAGCTGTAGACCTTAACACTACTCTCTCCAGTAATCGATAAAACAAGTAGTCAGAAAATCTGCCAGACACAGAAAATCTTAACACTACCAAAGAACCTGACCTAACTAACATTAATGGACTATCCCAGCCCACAACAGAATACACTTTATTTTCAAGTGCAAATGGAGCATTCCCCTGGACAGACAATATTTCAGGGTGCAAAACAAAGCTCTAAAAATGTCAAACAAAATAAGGGCAATGAAGTATGCTATTTGAATATAATGAAATCAAACTGGAAAGCAGTCCCAGAAAGATACCTAGAAAACCCCCATATAACTGGAAACTAAACAACAGAGAGACGCACGCATGGTGCTGGGAAATGGCATAGGGGGCTGGAGAGCAACTTAGCCCCACGATGAGACAAGGGGAACCATAGAGAAGGCCCACAGAAGGTGAGGGTGTGACGGGTGACAAGGAGGCAGTCAGCACAGCAGAGAGTAACTACAGTTTGTGAGAACTACAAAGAATTCAGTCTTACTTGAAGAACAAATTCAAAGTGATAAGAAATAAAAATAAGGAAACCAACAATAAGGGAGATTTAGAAGTCCAGTCATCCTTGATCCCTTTTTCTTCTCACCACCACAACCCAGCCAAATACATCACTAGGAAGCCATTCTAACTCCTGAAATATTACCCTCCATTCCCACCAATGCCAACCCAGGATGTGTCTACTTCAACAGCCTAGCTCCCTTACTCCCTTCTTATCTGAACCACTCCAATTCAATCTCTTTCCATAGACAGAGAGACTTGGGTGCCACTATCCTCCTACCCCAGTACTAAGGATTGAACCCAGGGGCACTTTTACCACTGAGCTATATCCTCACAGTCCTTTTTTAGTTCTTTTTATTTTGAGATAGGGTCTCACTCAATTGCTCAGTCTGGCCTCAACTTGCGATCCTCCTGTCTCAGCCTCCCAACTTGCTGGGAGATATGCACTACCATACCTGGCTCAGAGACACTTTTTTTTTTTAATATTTATTTTTTAGTTTTCGGCAGACACAACATCTTTGTTTGTATGTGGTGCTGAGGATCGAACCCGGGCCGCACGCATGCCAGGCGAGCGCGCTACCGCTTGAGCCACATTCCCAGCCCCTCAGAGACACTTTTTAAAGAACACAAATCTAATCACATGATGCCTTACTTAAAAGTACTCACGCTTTTCCCTCCCATCTACTGCATGTGGTATAGAACCCTTTTTCTCCTCCTTTTACCTGGTTACTCTAACTTTGAGCTTAACTATCACTTCTTCAGGAAAGCCTTCTCTCTGTGCCCTGCTGACGCAATTATATTTACTTGTCCCCTTTTGAAATATTTTTCTTGCTGATACACAGAATGCCTGTCCTGCTTCTGGAGAAACCTCATTAGAGCTGGGGCCATATTTGATATAATTAATCACTATTGTATCCAAGATAGCAACTGGAACACAGCATGCACTCAATAGGTATTTTTTGAATAAATGAATAAAACAAAAAAAGAAAAAGAAAAAAAGAAATGAATAAATCAATGAAGTAGTCAAAGAAATTCAGATTCTAATAGAACTTTTAACCTATGAAATGCAGAGATGGTTTTTGTTGTTCTTGTTGTTTTGGTTTTTGGTTTGGGGGGGGCGTTAAATATTTTTTTAGTTGTAGATGGACCCGATATCTTTCTTTTTATGTGGTGCTAAGGATTGAACCAATGCCCCACACATGCGAGGCAGGCGCTCCGCCACTCAGCTGCGGCCCCAGCCCCAGCCCTTTTTTGTTTCTAGCATACTGGGGATTGAACCCTGGAGGATTCTGAGCTACATCCCCAGCCTCACCCCCTTTTTTTCTTTTTTAATTTTCAGACAGGATTTCACTAAATAACCCAGATGGCCCTGAACTTGCAATCCTGCTGCCTCACCACCTCCTCCCTGGAGCAAGATTTACAGGCATGTGCCAACACACTTGGCCAAAGACAGTTTTTAAACAGTCAATGCTGGGTTACATGGGCTTTGTATATTACTGGCATAAACAAAATTATTACAATGTAAAATATATAAAAATGATATTGGAAAACCATAATGAAACATAACAAACACTACATAGCTATTAGAATGACTGGAACTCCCATGTATTGCTGTTGGGAAAATAATATGGCAACACCATTTTGGAAAACAGTTTGGCAACTGCTTTTGGGGGGATGGGATTGTAGCCCAGGGTGCTTTACTACAGAGTTACTTCCCCAACCCTTTTAATTTTGAGACAGGGTGCTTCAAGTTACCTAGAGTCTCAGAAAATTGTTGAGGTTGGCCTCCAACTTATGATCCTCCTTCCTCAGCCACCAGGGTTGCTTAGGTTACAGTCATGTTCACCACACCCAGGAACAATTGCTTATAAAACAACTGAAATACACTCAACATATAACCCCAGTGATTCCACTCCTAGTTATTTAATGATGAGTAAGAAAAATTTATGTTCACACAAAACTATTGTTGAGCAGCTTTATTCATAATCTTCAAAACTGTGGAAACACCCAAATGTCTTAGTGGATGGATAAACCAACTGTGGTATACACACATAATGGGCTTTACTACGCTGTGACAAAAACTGATGACCTATTGATATAAGCAATATCTTGACCAAATTTCTAAAGCATTATTAGGTAACAAAAAAAAATTGGACTCAAAAGCCTACAAGGTATATAATTTCATTTATAACATTCAGTAAAAGGCAAAATTAAAGAACAGAAAATAAATTAGTGGTGGCCAGAGGGCAGAAGTAGGAGTTGATCAGAAAAGCACAAGGGCAGGAATGGTAGGACATGCATGGAATTTGAGCTATCTGGAAAGTTGAGGAAGAAGGATCACAAATTTAAGGACAGCCTCAGCAACTTAGTGAGACTCTAGTGTCAAAATTTTTAAAAAGCTGGATATGATGGCACACACCTGTGATCCCAGAGGCTGGGGAGGCTGAGGCAGGAGGATCACAAGTTCAAAGCCAGCCTCGGCAAAAACAAGTTGTTAAGCAACTCAGTGAGACCCTGTCTCTAAATAAAATACAGAATAGGCTGGAATGTGGCTCAGTAGATGAGTGCCTGTGAATTCAATCTCAGGTACCAAAAAAAAGGGGGTGTGGGGGTGGCGATGTGGCTCAGTGGCTGAGTGCCCTGAGTTCAATCCCAGGTATCAAAAAAATAATGATAATAAAAATAATTTTAAAAGGGTGGGGGATAGAGCTCAGTACTTGCCTAGCTTGTGTGAGGCTCTACTACAATTAAAAAAAAAAAAGAAGCACGGGGGCATTTGGGAGGAGTAGTGATGGGACCTTCTATAAAGTAGTGATTACATGGCTGTTCGGCAAAACTTAAAAATTATACACTAACAAGGATGAATTTTAATGCATATGTAAATTGAAAATCAATACTTTTTAAAAATTATTAGTATTCCCAGAGAAATATAAAATGAACAGGATGCTATAAAAAAGGAACAAAGAGGGCTGGGGATGTGGCTCAAGGGGTAGCGCGCTCGCCTGGCATGCGTGCGGCCCGGGTTCGATCCTCAGCACCACATACAAACAAAGATGTTGTGTCCGCCGAGAACTGAAAAATAAATATTAAAAAATAAAAAAAATATCTCTCTCTCTCTCTAAAAAAAAAAAAAAGGAACAAAGAAAATGGCTTTTGAAAATTAATATCTAGAAGCTGAAATAAAAACTGATTCCAAGCCAGGCATGGTGGCACATGCCTGTAATCCCAGCGGATCGGGAGGCGGGGGCAGGAGAACTGCAGGTTCAAACCCAGCCTCGGCAAGTTAGCAAGGCACTAAGCAACTCAGTGAGACCCTGTCTCTAATAAAATACAAAAATAGGGCTGGAATGTGGCTCAGTGATCAAGTGCCTCTGAGTTCAATCCCTAGCACATACATACATACATACATACATAAAATTCATTTAAAACAAAAAAGAATACAGACAACAATAAGTGTTGGCGAGGATGTGGGGAGAAAGGCACACTCATACATTGCTGGTAGGACTGCAAATTGGTGCAGCCAATACAGAAAGCAGTATGGAGATTCCTTGGAAAACTGGGAAGGGAACCACCATTTGACCCAGCTATCCCACTCCTCAGTTTATACCCAAAGGACTTAAAAACAGTGTATTAAGGGACACAGCCACATCAATGTTTGTAGCAGCACAATTCACAATAGGTAAACTGTAGAACCAACCCAGATGCCTTTCAGTAGATGAATGGATAGGGAAATTGGTTTCCCTATGGAAAATTACTCAGCATTAAAAGAGAATAAAATCACGGCATTTGCAGGTAGATGGATGAAGTTGGAGAATATAGTGCTAAGTGAAGCAAGCCAATCCCAAAATATCAAAGGCCAAATGTTTTCTTTGATATGAGGATGCAGATGCATAATGGCGACGGTGGGGTGGGGCTCGGAGCATGGGAGAAATGGAGGAACTTTAGATAGGGTGAAGGGAAGGGAGGGGACTAGGGGGTGGGAATGATGGTGGAGTGAGTTAGACATCTTCACCCTAGGTACGTGTATAAGACATGAATCACGTGAAATCATTCTGTGTACAATCAGTGTCTTGAAAAATTGTGCTCTATATGTATAATATGAAATGAATTTCATTCTGCCATCATGTATAACAAATCAGAATAAATAAATAAATAAATATTTTTTTTAAATAAAATACTTTAGTAAATACTGAGGCAGGAGGACTGACTGCAAGCTCAAAACCAGCTTCAGCAATTTAACAAGGTCCTTTAAGCAATTTACCAAGACCCTATCTCAAAATAAAAACTCAAAAGGGTTGGGGATGTGGCTCAGTGGTTAAGGATCCCTGGGTTCAATCCCCAATACCAAATTAAAAAAAAAAAAAAAAACAGATTCCCCAGATTTAAACCCATGAAATGTGGTTCCAGATTCTACCCTAAATCATTATACTACAACAAATAACATGGGAGGGGATGTGGCTCAGTGGTATAACACTTGCCTTGCATATGTGTGGCACTGGGTTTGATTCTCAGCACCGCATATAAATAAATGAATAAAATAAAGGTCTGTCAACAACTAAAAAAAATTTTTTCTGAAAGAGAGAGAGAGAGACTTTTTAATATTTACTTTTTAGTTTTCGGTGGACACAATATCTTTATTTTATTTTATGCTGAGGATCGAACCCAGCGCCCCACGCATGCCAGGTGAGCGCACTACCGCTTGAGCCACATCCCTAGCCCTAAAAATTTTTTTAATATTATTTTTCATTGTAGATGGACACGTATCTTTATTTTTATTTATTTATTTTTATGTGGTGCTGAGGATCCAACCCAGGGCCTCACGCGTACAAGGCAAGCGCTCAACCACTGAGCTACAACCCCAGCCCTAAATTTTTTTTTTTTTTAAATCACATCTCTAGATCCGACAATCAAAGAAGACTCATCTAGAATCACCAAATTCTCACAAATTATGACAGACTAAAATTCTGTGGTATGCTTATATATTAGGTGCCTCTTCACCTGCTACAAGTCTTCACACTGCCAGTGTGGAAATCAGCAGTATGAGCCCCACTTACACTCATCCTTATCAGGCAAATTCTTCTGGAATAAATTCCCCAAGCTGACTGAAGGCAATACAATAATCACAGACCTTTAGGAAGACTCAAAATCCAGCTGACTTTTGTCTTAAGAGAATTCTGTTTAAAAATTATTATAGGACTGGGATTGTGGCTCAGCAGTAGAGCCCTCGCCTAGCACGGGATGGACTCGGGTTCGATCCTCAGCAACACATAAAAATAAAGGCATTGTGTTGTGTCCATCTACACCTAAAAAATAAATTAAAAAATATATATATTATAACAGAGTTGGGATTGTAGCACAGTGGTAGTGCACTTGCCTAGCAGGAATGAGGCCCTGGGTTCCATTCCCAGCACAGGAAGGAACCAATGAAACAAGGCTGGGTGAATTTGCAGCCAGGCATGGTGGCACAAATCTGTAATTCCAGCAACTAGGAAGGCTGAGGCAGGAGGACTTCAATTCAAAGCCAGCCTCAACAATTTACCAAGATCCTGTCTCAATAAAATGAGATGGTAAATGTATTTCAGTGTTAGAGCACCCCTGAGTTCAATCCCCAGTACAGGGGAAAAAAAAATAATTAAAAAAAAAAATTTGTAGTTACAGATGAACAGAATGCCTTTATTTTATTTATTCATCTTTATATGGTACTAAGGATTGAACCCAGTAAGTGCCTTACACATGCTAGGCAAGCACTCTGCCACTGAGCTATAGCCCCAACCCCAATTTTTTTTTAATTGCAATGATCCAACAATTCCACACCTAGGTATGTTTATATAAACATATACGTATACACACGCTTATGTATATGTGTATAGAGAAATAAAAACCTATGTCTAGAAAAAAAACTGTACATGAATGTTCACAGTGGCGTTTTTCATAATAGTCAAAATCTGAAAACAAATGACCATGAATTGATGAAATGGATAAGCAAAGCATCATATAGTCATATAAAATGAAAATACTATTTAAATATAGTACTGATACATGCTACAACATTTATCAGTTTCAACTCACAGCTTCAAAAAAATTAAAAAATCAGTCAGCAATTTAGAAGATGGCCAACAAATGTTAGCTATTACTGTTACTGTGTTTATAATTTTTCAGCAAACTATGGGCAATCAAAAATGTTATTTAAATAATATAATAATAATAATGTAACAAAAAGACAGCCGGGTGTGGTGGAGCACACCTTTCCCAGCAGCTAGGGAGGCTGAGGCAGAAGGATAGAGAGTTCAAAGTCAGCCTCAGCAACAGCGAGGTGCTTAGCAACTCAATGAGACCCTGTCACTAATAAAATACAAAACAGGGTTGGGGATGTAGCTCAGTGGTTCCAGTGCCCCTGGGTTCAATCCCCAATACATAAAAAAAAAGACTATATAAAAATAATCTTAGATATGTACCAGCAAACCATTGAACCATAACTATATAATAATGTGCATTTTAATTCTTTCTCTATAGTTTACTTTCAGTCTTTGAAGTGCATTTTGCATGTATAAGTATTTTGCTTTTTTTTTTCATTGAAAAATATTCTGCCTTCCACTGGACACAGTAGCACAGGCCTATAATTCCAGCAATTTGGGAGGCCGTGGCAGGAGGATCACAAGTGCAAGTTTGAGACCAGTCTGGGCAATTTAGTGAGACTTATCTCAAAATCAAAAAAAAAAAAAAAAAAGGAAAAAGAATTGGGGATGTAGTTCAGTGGCAAAGCACCCCTGGGTTCAATCTCCAGTATTTAAAAAAAAAAAAAAAAAAGCTTCCAAAAACATGACAAAAGTTAGAATGAGAGTCTCTGCTAAGATACAACTAAAGTATAAAGCTGAGATTATAATCACTTCAATAAACGGACATTCAAAGAGAAGAGACCAAGGTGAGCAAGAAGAATCCTGGATGACTTCTCATGGCAAGGGGGGTTTGAGCCTAAGCAACAGAGGGAAAAAGGACATCAGCTAAGATTTGCTCCTGCTGTCACTGGCCATCACTACCCACCAACCTCTCTCTCCCATACACTCACCTGGAAGGACATATAGTGACTCAGAGGACAACAGGGTCTTGAGAGGTAAGGAAAGAAAGACCTAACAGAAGAGACCAGATCTCCTGGCCTTACCTCCCCCAATCCTGCTGCACACACATTTCAATACACAGACCCATTTCCAAATATGCCTGTGGGCAAGTACCAGAAGAGCAGGCAAGCAAGCCTATTTATTATCACAAACCTAGGACACGCCTCTGTACTACTCATAGATCATGTTGCCCAACTTTTTAAAATCTCTTCTGGCTCTCATTTACTTTCTTTTAATTCTCATGTTTAACCTCTTCAGGTGCTCATACCTGAAAAAGACATCGCACTCGTTTCCCTTATAATCTTTACCTACCTGTTGGTGAACACACTGTCTTCTTTCAGATGCTTCCACTCTCGCTCTACACTTCTGACAGATCAAGGCCCAAAGAATTCTGAAGTGCTTCTGGATAGATCTTCCACCCAAGGCTAAAAACCCATCCAGATCCCACCATCACATCCTCTTCCAGTCCATCCTGTTGTGCAAGAAGCCATGCTATACTTTCTAGCAGACCACTGACATCCTATCCCACTGCTGCCAGATCTTCTGACTGATTCTCAGTACCCAAATTAAACATCTGATGGGGGCGGGGGGTTCAGACCACCTCACAAGTCACTCTCTCAGTCTGGGGGAAAGGGCTACAGCAGGGGCTTAACCATATCTTTGTGAGGTGACGTCGGTGTGATGCACACTTGTGCATGACGCTGATGGGAATACAGCCTATCCCTTGGGTGTCCCAGGAGTGAAAAAAGTCTGAGGTCACCAGTCTGGCCCAAGCCTTATTCGACAAATGAGGGAGGAAATAAATGGCTCTGGCTTGTTTCTCTAGGAACTGCCCAACACAACATACAATGGAACTTTACAGTTTATTTCCTATTCACATTCTCAGGCTCTTCCAACTGCCCACTTGTTACTATCAGTGCCTGAGCTCATTTTGCTCACTCCCTCCCTCAGTCTGTCCTTACCATCCACAAGCCCATCCAGGAAGCATCTGCCCACACCAACCTCCCTGAACCCGGTATGATCTTGCCTTCCTTTAAATCTCCACTGTACTTTGTACCTCACTTGTAGCAATCAGGAATTACATGTATACTGAAAAGATATTTGGCTGACACTGCTGGGAATAAATACTGCCAAACCAGTAGCAAATTCTGTTTCAGATGAATCTATAGTTTATTCATGGCATGTCTGCCACTGATCTCCACTGTGGACATAAATCTTTTAAGTCTCTCAGGATAATGCCAGGGTTTTTGCTTTCTGAAGTGATCAGAGGTTCCAAATTTCAAAATTGCAGGTAAGTATTCTTAGAAATTTCACACAAGTTAAATGCAAGAACCACTGTTTCAAGTATAATTTTTTTTTCAAATATAATTTTTTTAAATTAGTAAATGCTTCATTTCAGAGTGCTTAGAAAACTTTACCAAATGCCTATTCAAAACAGATTTTCTATATAATCTTTCTCAATGCATTAGCAAAGTAGCCTATTAACCAAAATAATTCTAAATTTTATAAATAAAAATAATAAAGGTTTTATTCATTTAAATGTCTCTAGTGTAAGCCGAACAAGATGATTTCAAAGTTGACATTCCTACGTAACATTTGTCATGGGAATATCTTAGGTATCCACTTAAATTTTTCCTTCTTTAAGGAAAACATTTCATCTCCAATGAATAAACTTCTTTAAATCTATGGCTTTAGCAATATAAGCCAATGTCTTTGTATCAACAATTATACAAAGTACTCAATACATAGTACTACAAAGTACCCAATAGATAAATAGATGAATGAGCTATTTTTAATACTAGCAATTTAATTAGTGCTTATGCCAACATTCTAAAATACAATAACTAACCCACTTATTGTAAATTATCAACAAAGTAAACTCCTCTTTTAGCCTTGACACTACATAGAATTCATATCCACCAACTCTATTTTTTTATTGCTCTTGGGATATCTTCCACACATATACACAAATACCTGACAGCCTTCCTTTCAGGAAGTACAGATAATGAAACTAATCTTTAGCCTGAACAACCCACTGCCATGCTTTGTTACTCATTTTAGGCCAGTGCACATATACTAAAAGTTCAGAACACAAAATGTAACATTCAAAAGGCAAAACATTCAAATTAACACCACATCCAATAAAAGGAGAATGCCTGGCAAGCCTATGAAACAGCAGCTCAAAACAGTTAACTCTGCTATTAGAAACATTCACTAGTCAAACTGTCTATCAAAATCTAATGAGACCAACTGTTAAGTTTCCTAAATCCAAAGTATTTAAGTTATGGTATCCACTACAGAATTATCAAAACTTCACTTATTACAAATTCTCAGCTACTAACAATGATTTGTCCAACCAATCTTTGATGAGTACCAGCTATGTGTAAAACACACTGTTAGGAGATGCTGAGTGTATACAAACACTTACCCCTAAGGAGTTAATAATTTCATATAAACATAGGGCAAGTATATACAAGATAGGTTACAAGTGTCACTAAGAACAAAAAATCACAGAAGTATCAGAAATATACAAGTTTTGTTTTGTTTTTTTAAGGACAACTACCCACAATAATGGAATTCAGCATTTACACAGCCATCAATCCTAAATATTATTGGCTGGGCCTTCAGGTAGGAATTAAAGTTAGCTGAACTGCTCTGCCAAAATGCCTCAATCCTATCTTTAAAAAAACTTCTTCCCTAGTGTCTGTAATTCAGTCTCCATGTTTGAATTCCAGGTTCTTGGTACAATGAGGATCAACATGTGATTTCTTAAAGTAAAACCTATTACTATAAAAGATACACTAAAACTAACATGGCAAGAAATGAAAAGTTGCAAACAGTCCCCTCTACACACAAGACATAAACCCTTGACACTCATTCATTCCCTTCCTTCTCCCTGCCAGCATCTCCCCACCACAAGACAGGTAACTATTCTTTTCAGAAAAAAATTACCTTGTCTCATTTGATGTTATGACTACCTAAATGGGTTTAATCTGGCCTAATACCCATACTTAACCCAGTAAGAATTTAAACATTCATAAAAATATTTCAAAGTAACCATTCCTACTACTCTATATAGTCTCTCAGAAAGTGACAGGACACACATTAATTGCCTCCCATTTCCTCAAAAACTTTACTTTTGTAAAGTAAATGAATTACAACTGGATTCTAATTTAGTTAATCCAGGTAAACAAAAATATAAAGGAAAAGCCTGTTAAGCTGTTGCTATAGGTTGTTTTGTTCACAATGTAGTAAACCACAACTACGCATTCACTACAAATCAGTAATTGTGCGTGGCTTTTTTTTTTTTTTTAACAAAATACATCTCAGCACCAGCCTGGAGAAACTTTTCTGTGAGAAAACAGGTGAGACTTCACCATGGAGAAATTCATTACAGTTCCAGGGAGGACTTTTTCCTCAAAAATAAAATGAAAAGAAAAAGTCATTTTGTAATCAATCTGACACTGCTGCTGTGACTTCAAAAGTTCATCTCCAGCAACTATGTCTGGATGATCAACCGCACATCTTCTGCAACAGGTGCCACAGAACTTGCATTTCCCAAACAAAGCAAAGGGATCACATGAGGATCCACGTTCCTGAGGCTTTGCATTTTACTTCAGATTTAACCAAAACGATTCTGAATCGGATGGATTACTAAATTAGGCTTGGTTTGGTTTGGTTTCTGACTTTGTTTTTTAACCAGCCATTGACTAACAACTGTTGCACGCGCCCATTAGCACTTGAATACAAACACACACACACACACACACACACACAAGACCAGATAAGGATCCCCTACCATCTCAACTGATCATTTCCTTAACATAATTTTTAAACCGCATAGCTAGGGGTGAGAAGGGAAGCATGTATTGTGTGTATTTGGATCCCACAAACCGTCTCAATCCTTAATACCCTTTTAAGGAACAGACAGACAATAAAAATCTACAAGAAACCACATTAGAAATGCAAAGAGGTTTGCAAAACAAGAGGCTTCCTTCATTCTAAAAAGCCCACACCAAAACAAGGGGAGAAAAATGAACGCAATGGGTGTGTGTGTGCCAAAGTTTCAACCCTGCCGGTGGAGACACTGCACTGGCACAAATTTTGAAGAGGAAAAGGGGGGGGCTGGGGGGTGAGGAAGAAAGCGAGCGAGTGTGTGGCCTGCAAACTGCAACAATGCAATCTCCATTTTGAACAATGCGCCTCTTTCCTCTTGTAAATCTAGTTTTTTGCCACTTGATGTGTCGTCGCATTTCCCCTCCGTTTGGGGGGCGGGCGGGGATGGGGGGAGACCGGAGCAGGATGCACTCACTGCACACAAGAGGGAGTGAGCGAGGGGGGAGGGGGAGGAGGTGGGGAAGGAGGCTGCAGCGACCGGCCTGGGTGGGTACCTGGAGTGCTGCTGTAGGTGCTGTGGCTCCTGAAGCTGCTTTCCGTGCAGTAACTGGCGTCGTCGTCATCATCTTCCATCTCCTCCGGATAATCCGAGTCATCCTCGTCTTCCTCCATCTCATCTTCCTCTTCCTCCTCGGAATCCTGGGTCTCCTCGGCGTCGCCGTCCTCCTCCTCCTCTTCCTCCTCCTCCTCGGAGACCATGTCCTCCTCCTCCTCCTCCTCCTCGCTCTCGTGGTCATCGTACACCACTTTGTTGACGGCCCTGCGGGCCGGGGTGGTCCGGGCCAGGTGGCCGCCGCCGCCCCCGCCCCCCGTCCTGCCGCCCCCGCCTCCTCGCCCCCCCCGGCCCGGGGCGCTGGTGCTGGGGGGGGCCGGCGGCGGCGGCGGCGGCGGCGGCTTCCTCCGGCTACTGCTGCCCCCCCTGGGCGAGCTCAGCCGCGTCTTGGGCGCCACCTCAGCCTGGGCGGCGGCCCACCTGCCCCGGCTGCTGCCACGGTGCCGCGAGCGGAGCCCCCCGATGGGTCCGGACGTGGGCGGCGGCGGCGGTGGCGGTGGCGGGGCTGGGGCGCAGCGCTCCGCAGCGGGAGCCGCGGGCTGCTTGGGCGGCCTGCCCCGCCGGCCCCTCATGTCGGAGCCGCGGCGGGGGGAGAAGGGAAAGCGGAGGGGGGAGGGGCGGGCGCAGGGGGCGGTGGGGGGCGCCGGGGCCTGGTGGGGAGGCCTGCGGGGCCGGGCGGGAGGGGCCCGGCCGGCGGAAGCGGGTGGAGGGAGAAGGCTCAGTCCGAATTGCTGGGGCCCCACTCCGGATCGCCTTCAGCCGCCATCTTGTTTCTTCCCTCTCGCTCGGTGACTGGGGGAACCGACAGCGGCCGCAGGCCCGGAGAGCGGTCACGTGAGCTGCGCCGCCGACGAGCCTGGGACGGAGCGAGGGCGCGCGGCGGCCGCTAGGGGGAGCGCGGGAGCGACGCGTCGGGGGCGGGGAGCCCTGGAGCCCGGGCTCGGCTTGGAACGGAGAGAGGGGCGCGCCGCTCGCGAAATGCCCCAGCCGGAAGCCGCGGGGGGGACCAAAGTCCCCGCCCGGTCCCGGCTGGAGCCCGAAAGCGGCACAGCCACCTCCGCGACTCGTACACGAGGTTAGGAGAGGCCCCAGGTAGTCGTGCCCCTCGCGCCCCCGTGGGGAAACCGATGCGCTTTCGGAGCCCTAGAGGGTGTCGAGGGGGAAGACCCCAGCGACCTAGGGTGCCAGGCAGCTCCAGCGACGGAAGGAAATTGGGGGCCGGGGAGGAGAGCCCCCAGAATGTGAAACTGCGAAGGCTTGGTTGTAGAGTCCTGAAATTGATCCCAATGACCACTGCTGGGGGACTGCCAGGAACCACACCCGGGGCTGCGGGACCCGGAGGGAGGGTCACTCTGGATCGTGGCATAGGGTCCCCATCCGGAAAGCCTCTGATGACCTTCAGAACGCAGCCACGTTCCGGCATCTCCTCCCCTTTCCCGAAGACCCAGCTAGGAACTCTGCCACCTCGGCCAGAACTTGCCTCGCTCCCCTTCGCGGTGGAAGGTGGCATCTCGCCTAAAGTCAACTTCAAGATGTTATGTTTGTATTAATTGGGAAACAGCTTTAGTTTCTTTACTTGACAAGCCACTAGGTCTTAGCTCGGCCCCTAGAACGAACCATGATGACGAAATTTCAGGCACACACCCCAAATCAGGAGGACTCCTGGGGCCAAGGTTAGCTCTGGGGATGAGAGAGGTTTTACAAACCTATATTAATATCTATTGAAATATGAGACAACCAAAGAGCAAATTAAAGAAAAATAGTTAATAGGGTTCTGCCCACTAATTGCCTTACTACAGTCTGGTTAGGAAAATAAAACACATATATGAAGTGAAAATTAAGCCGGGTGTGGTAGCGCCTGCCCATAATCCGAGCTGCTAGGGAGGCTGAGGCAGGAGGATCCCGAGTTCAAAGGCAGTCTCAGCAATTAAGCGAGGCTCTAAGCCACTCTGACTGTGTCTTTAAATAAAATATAAAAAGGACTGAGGTTGTGACTCAGTGGTTTAAACGCCCCTGGGTTTAATCCCTGGTAACAAAATACAAGCAGTAGCCAAACCGTGGTCCATACCTATAATTCTAGAGACTCAGCGATTGGAAAGGATTAGACAGGAGGATTGCAAATTGTTCAGACCAGCCTCAGCCACTTGGATCCTGGATTCTGTCTCAAAAAGGACTGAGGATGTAGCTTAGTGGTAAAGCATCCTAGATTCAATTCCCACTACCAATAAATAAATAAACTACAAGGACTGATTGCCAAATGTATTCACTGTAATTCAGTTGCACATCAAGGATAACAAACATACCTACAGGGACCAGATAAGTAATGAAAAGTGGGCAAGGTGATGGATTTGGCAAACAGAAGTGCTCATGTTTTGTTTAATGAAAGCAGCTATGGGAATGCAGCCCTAAAATGGCTAGAGAATTTTCAAGAGAATATGAAAATGTGGTTTTCACATGAACTCTTGATTTTTAAATGTTGGCAAAAGTCAACGTCTTTAAAACCCTTCAGATTCGTTAAAATATATGTGGTACAGGCTGGGTGCAGTGGCACATGCTGGTAATCCCAGAAGTTTGGGAGCCTGAGGTAGGAGGATCACAAGTTAAAAGCCTCAGCAACTTAGTGAGGCCCTAAGTTAACTTAGCAAGACCCTGTCTCAAAATAAAATATGAAAAGGGCTGGGGATGTGACTCAGTAGCATCCCTGGGTTCAACTCCTGGTATCAAAAGGAAAAAGAAAAAAAAAGATATATATGTGTATATATATATATATATATATATATATATATGGGGGGGGGATAGATACAGCCCAAAGTCCACAGAGTCTATAAGTTTACTTATAGACTTATAAATGGAATTTAAGCTCTCAAGCTGTTACCTTCTACCTGGCTCAAATTCCTGATGATTCGTAGGCTGTTCCACTGTTCTAAGAAGCTACCTACTTCTGGTTGTTGGTGTGTACAATAAGGTTAGTGAATCTCATAGGACAGTCTTCTTTCACTGTGAAGTTGATTCATTAAGCAATGAATGCAACTCATGTTATTGAGTTAGGTATTCAGTAAACCCACATCGGGTGATGCTGGTAAAAGTGCAGCTAGCAGGAAAAGCAGATCCAAATTCAGTGTAAACACTTTCCCATGATACTGACTCACCGTCCCTCCATGATAGAGTCCATTATAATGATTCCTTTTTAAGTGGGCACTCCACAGTGGCAACAGCCAGGTTAGCCTGGGGGAGAAACCTATGATGAGCCTGTCATAACCTCTGTACCAGACTCATTGCCATTTTGTTCAGGTCCTCAGTAGGCAGGCACTGGCTTGACTAGGGGAGGAGCTTGATTTATGTCCACAGGTGGCTCTGTCCATCCACTTGCTCCTTATAGTTTTTTTAGCAATGAGAATATTTTGATAAGCATTCAATATGAGACACAAATACTCTCTAAGTCTAATCCGAGATGTTCTACATCCTCACCCCCAAACCTCCTTGTCACCAATCTGGGTTCATTACCACCTGGTCCCTGGGTTGAATAGTCTTTCTTATGGCAAAGAGAATCATAAGAGTACAACTCAAGTTGCCGAGTGATGGCGCACACCTGTAATCCCAGCTGCTTGGGGGGAAGAGACAGGAGTATCGCAAGTTCAAAGCCAGCCTTAGCAAAATGCTAAGCAATTCAGTGAGACCCTGTCTCTAAATAAAATATATAATAGGGCTGGGGATGTGGCTCAGTGGTTGAATGCCCCTGAGTTCAATCCCAGATACCAAAAAAAAAAAAAAAATTGTACAACTCAAACCTCCGTCCACTAGGAAGGTTTCTTCTTGCCCCTGTCTTTCAAGAACACAAAGTGTAGTTCTGCCATTTCCAGCTATGCCATCCATAGGTCCCCTGGTCATGGGGAGTTCTCCAGAAGGGCATGGTTGTGAATTGAGGGAGTGGTGGCAATGAGATAATGAGATGAGAACAAATACGCTTGGCGTTGCACTACATCTGTGCTTCACCGGAAATTGTTCAGACGTGCTCATATATACCATGCTTCCTGGGGAAAGGAGTACTGCTGGGCACTTTATGGCTAAGTGGAACAGACACTCAGTTCATAGTAAGCTACACAGGTATGTGGTCATCTGGCTTTTCATCTTTGTCAGGACCCAGGGGCAAAATAAAAGCAATTTCCAAAGAGAAGAATAGTTATTAGCCAAAGAGAGCAAGACTTGGTTTCAAACTCTAAGCAGATCCATAGTGATGTTCCTTTGGGGGTTTGTCATAAGCTCTGTACAGCATCCCAGAGTGTGACTGTGAATGGAGGATCACTGAATACCCTGGATCAGGAGGCCCAATTGCACTGCAGTCTGGATCTGCTGAAGAACCTCCTGCTCTGCCTTGTAGCTCAACATTATCAAGCTTCAGGTCACTTTGAAAATGGCATAAAGGAGCACATGCAGATGTGGTATATATAAATCCAAAGACAGCTGCCCAGCACCCAGTACTGTCAAAAGAAACCACACCGCCCACAGTCCTTGAATTCTTCACATCCATTACATGGCTACAAGCACTCCTCTGGACACTTGCCTTTAATTCCAAGTGACATGGGTGATTTTGTTGAATTGTGTTTCCACTGTTTGCCAACAGTGGGGTGTGAATGGCACTCATTAGAATCACATACCTAAATAATAGATGCATTATCTTTACCTCAGCCCCAAAGACGAGACTAAGGATCACAGATCACCCCAGCCATTTCTCTGAGAACTATGCTCTACAGCCACTCTGAAACCCATTTGTCAGTAAGGTCCTTGATGGCAAGCAACAGATACCAGCCCTGCCTACTTCCATGCATAGAATCACTGCATTGTGAGCGTCCAAGAACTAGGCTCTGAGGCTTTGCAGCCAGGAAGGGTTCAAAATCAGGCTACAGATTTGAACCAAGAAGACAGCAAGACTGCTGCCACCTGGCACAAGGCCCAGCTTCCCTGGTAATAGTGCCAAGGCTCCACGCTGGCCACTGATTCTTAGCCGTGCTCACCTCCAGTTAAAAGGTTGAGGTAGAGGGCTAGGAGAGCTCAGTGGTAGAACGTGTGCTTAGCATGTATGGGGCCTGGGTTCAATGCCCAGCACCACAAAAATAAAAATAGTAAAAGGCTGAGGCATGTGTGCTTGAGTCCAGGGTCTAGCCACGGAGAGTCCAAACCCAGCATCTCTGCTCCCTTAACTGGCTGCAGGCTACACCTCCTAATGGAGGGATGCCTTAAACCTGGGAGGAGGTTCAGACTGGATGGAAAATTAGAAGATGATTAGTACTGTGACCTTAAGTCATTCAATGCTGAGCCCTGAGATCCTCACAAATCAAGAGCCTGGGTTAGAATGGTACCCTTAGCCTCAATACTTTTTTCCAAAGTTTCCAATACTTTTCATGTTAAAGCACACAGTGAAAATTAGAGGAGCATATGGAACGTGGTTTTTAAAATTCTTTACAGGATGTAATTATAATAAAAATTTTTAAATAGCATTAGAGAAGATATTAAGTGTTAAAAAAGGTAGCCCTGCCAGGCATGGTGGCACACATAATCCCAGTGGCCAAGGAGGCTGAGGCAGGAGGATCAGGAGTTCAAAGTTTCCAGCCTCAGCAACAGTGAGGCCCTAAGCAACTCAGTGAGATTATGTCTCTAAATAAAATACAAAATAGGGCTGGGGATGTGGCTCAGTGCTCAAGTGCCCCTAAATTCAATCCCCAGTACCAAAAAAAAAAAAAAGCTCTCCCGTCCCCCATAGTGGGGATTAACTCTAGGGCACTCTACCACTGACCTACATCCCCAATCTTTTTTATGTTTTTTGTTTTTGTTTGAGACAGGGTGCTGCTAAGTTGCTCCTACTTGTGGTTGTCCTGCTTCAGCCTCCTAATAATTGGGTTCACAGGCGTGTGCCGGCAGGCCCAGCCTCATCAAGATTCTTTAACTGTGATTTCTTTAAATAACAAGTGACTATTTACAATGATAGATGATTAAGAAAAAAAAATTAGGGGCTGGGGATGTGGCTCAAGCGGTAGCGTGCTCGCCTGCCATGCGTGCGGCCCAAGTTCGATCCTCAGCACCACATACAAAGATGTTGTGTCCGCCGAGAACTAAAAAATAAAAAAATATTTTAAAAAAAATTAAAAAAAACAACAAACTAACTTTTTTATAACTATTCAAACATTTACAACAGTAGAAATTATATTTAAGTTATACTCAGGCTAGGGAAGTGGCTCAGTAGTAGGGCACTTTCCTGGCATGCAGGAAACTATGGGTTTGATTCCCAAAACTGAGAAAGAAAGAGAGAGGGAGAAAGAGAAATAAATAAAGGAGAAGGAGAGGGAGGAGGGGAGAAAGAGAGAGAGAAGGAGAAGGAAGAAAATGAGAGAGGTACAGAGAGAGAGAAAGAAAAACAGCTAGATTTTCCACATTTAACGGCATAAGCATGTAATCCCAGTGATTTGGGAGGCTGGTGTAGGAAGATCACAAATTTGAGGCCAGCCTCAGCAATTTGGTGAGACCCTGTCGCTAAATAAAAATAAAATTTAAAAACTGACCCAGGTGTGGTGGTGCACACCTGTAATTCTAGTGGCTCAGGAGACTGAAGCAGGAGGATCACAATTAGCGAAACCCTAAGCAACTTAGTGAGAACCTGTCTCAAAATAAAATATAAAAAGGGCTGGGGATGTGGCTCAGTGGCTAAGCATCCTTGGATTCCATCCCTGGTACCAATTAATAATAATTATATTATTATTATTATTATTATTATTATTTAAAAACTGGGGATGTAACTCAGTGGTAAAGTACCCTTGGGTCTAATTCCCATTGCCCAAACAAACATTATATTTAATCCTCTTTCCTTTCATTGACAAACATACTGAGAAATTTTTTTGAGGATTTTAGATCTAATCACATGTTTTCCTAGCTAATATTTCAATATAATGATGAGCTGGGCATAGTGGCACACACCTATAATCCCAGCAACTGGGGAGGCTGAGACAGGAGGATCGAAAGTTTAAAGTCATCCTCAGCAAAAGCAAGGCAAAAGCAACTGAGTGAGACCTTGTCTCTAAATCAAATACAAAATAGGGCTGGTGGCTCAGTGGTCTAGTGCCCCTGAGTTTAATCTCTGGTACCAAAAAAAAAAAAAAAAAAAAATCAATAACATGATGAAACTCTTATAGAACACATATACATTATCAGAACAACCACCTCCCAGCTTAGACATGCTTACTGAGAGCTTCATCACCACAAATACACAAATTATCCAATATAAAAGTGTGCAAATAGAGTCTCTGAGTTGCCTGCACCAGAACCCCCATCACACACACCACTCACACACCCACACACACTATCCCTTCCTGCACACTAACTTGTTCTTCATACTCTTTGGGCACCTACGTCAAAAACTCTTCCAGTATCTCTATGAGCCCCTTATTTATGCAGGCATTGATGTCCTGTGCACCTGGCTCCTGATGGTGGCCTCCTGTTCACCAGCGACCCTACTCTGTGGTTGATCAGAGAATGAGGTTGTAATCAATAGAAGTGACTGATCTAGAGGCTCCAGGTGCTCTGAGGGCTCTATCTATCCATGTCCCATCCACTGCACACTGTGGGTGCTACGGCTCCCTAGTTGGCAAGGTCTGGATGAGATCATCGCCAAGCTTTCTTCCAATGCGAACATCTGTGATTAGGATCCTGTGTGTCCTACTGAGATGTGCTGAATTTGGCTTATTGATAGGAGATAATGAGGAGGAAACGTCCTGGAGATGGTTTGAAGTGTGGACTGGAGCTCTAGCAGGATTGAGACTGGAAGTACAATTTGGGAGTCAACCTTATTGAAATGAAAACGGCCGCCAGGCTGGATGGGGTGGTGCACTCCTGTAATCCCAGTGATTTAGAAGGCTAAAACCGAAGGGTTTTTATGTTCAGGGCCAGCCTCTGCAGTTTAGCAAGATTCTGTATCAAAATAAAAAATAAAAGAGGGGTTGGGGATGTAGCTCAATGGTAAAGCACCCCTGGGTTAAATCCCCATACCAAAAAAGAAAAAGGAAATGAAAATGGTGGCCAGGTGGATTAATGGAAGTATTATAGAAGACAGTGCAGAGAGAGAGATAAGAGTACCTCATGGTGGAATCACCCGCATTTGGGAGCTTGAAGAAGGGAAGAGGTCAGGCATGGTGGTTCATGCCCATAATCCTGGGGGCTCAGGAGACTGAGGCAGGAGGATCACAAGTTCAAAGCCAGCCTTGGCAAAAGTGAGGTGCTAAGCAACTCAGTGAGATCCTATCTCTAAATAAAATACAAAATACGGCTGGGGATGTGGCTCAGTGGTCAAGTGCCCCTGAATAAAATCCCCAATAGCCCCCATTCTCCACCCCCACCAAAAAAAAAAAAGAAGAAGCGGAGGAAGAGTAGTCCATTTGATGAGATAGGAAATGATCATCCAGTATTAATACTGGCTTTGGGGTAAGTCACTGCCAAATTGAAAACCAAGGACAGATTGTAAAAACCACACCCCAAATTTGTGAACCTCAAATCCTAGTTTCCTGGGTCTTATGTCTTTGGCCACTCCCCCCAGGTTTTTTGTTTGTTTGCTTGTTTGTTTGTTTGTGGGTGTGTGTCGGGCTTCCACCCTACTTACAGTTCCCCCAGACTATCTCTCCCCTCTGACAGCCACTGCAGTTGCCAACCAATGCACTCAGGGGTCCTGGACCAGCACCTCTTGTCTAGACCTGTGCTCAGGTCATTTGTTTCTCAAGCTATTTTTTCCCTAGTTTTCTCACTTCCCCGGTGCCAGGGATAAAAGTCCCACCATTCTGCTCACACTGTCCCCTCCATAGTCCGCCACTACCTGTTTGGGGAGAGATACAGCTTGACTCCAGCTGAGAAAACAAATCTGATGTACCTAAAAATCATGCAACTATGGAAGTACCCTGCACAGGGAAACTGGGTGACCAACCGATCCCACCGTACCAAGGCCATCCCCAGTTTTAGCACTAAAATTCTTGCATCCCAGACAAACTGGGTGGTTGGTCATCCCACTTGAAGGTGTCCTTTGTGAAAGGTGACTGTCCCCATCAAACACACACATTTCATGAATGCTTGGGAGTCCCCAGGGCCTTTGCAAGGATCTATAAGAACAGGTGGGTGCAATGAGGCAGAGAAATTTGAGTATAAGGTTAACTTGACTTCATTTAAGCCCACAGGCTGGAGAGTCCAGGGTCTTTTTTGGATCTATTTACATAGCCAAGAACACATCACAAACACAATTTTCTCTAGTTCTTTTTCTACCTGTCACTCTATCAAACTTTTTATTATTATTATTTATTTTTGGCACTGGGGATTGAACCCGATGACCCACTGAGCTACACCCTCAGCCTTTTTTTTTTTTTTTTTGGTATTTTATTTAGAGACAGGGTCTAGCTGAGTTGCTTAGGGCCTTGCTAAGTTGCTGAGGCTGGGTTTCAACTCTTGGTCCTCCTGCCTCAGCCTACTGAGTTGCTGGGATTACAGGCATGCATCACCACACCCGGCACCACCAAGGTCCTTAATATGTTTCAGAAATTTTCACATGATAAACACATCTTTGTGCTGTTAAAAAAAAAAAAAAAAAAAAATTACATCTAAGTGTGGTGTTGCACATTTGTAATCCCAGCAGCTCGGGAGACAGAGGCAGGAGGATCTCAGGTTCAAAGCCAGCCTCAGCAATTCAGTGAGGCACTAAGCAACTCAGTGAGACCTTGTCTCTAAATAAAATACAAAATAGGCTGGGGATGTGGCTCAGTGGTTGAGTGCCCCTGAGTTCAATTCCCAGTATCAAAAAAAAAAAAAAAAAAAAAAAATTACCAGGCTGGGGTTGTGGCTTAGTGGTAGAGCACTTGCCTAGCATGTGTGAGGCACTGGGTCCAATTCTCGGCACCACATATAAACAAGTAAATAAATAAAGGTCCATCAATAACTAATAAAGATATATATACATTTTTTAAATTACCAAAATGGGGCTGGGGTTGTGGCTCAGTGGTAGAGCTCACCTACCATGTGCAAGGAGGCCCTGAGTTTAATCCTCAGCACGACATAAAAATAAATAAAATAAAGGTATATATCCAACTACAACTGAAAAAAAATTACCAAAAACATAAATGAATAAATAAAAACACCCAAGAATTTATTATAACCATTTTAATTGGCTTTATTTATTTATTTACTACACTGGGGATTTAATCCAGAGGCACTCTACTGCTGAGCTACATCCCCAGTGCTTTTTAAGTTTTGTAGAGATAAGGCCTTGCTAAATTGCTGAGGCTGGCCTCTAATTTGTAAACCTTCTGCCTCAGCCTCCAGAGTTGCAGGGATTAGAGGCATGCAGCACTGTGCCTGGCTTGAAATCAGCATCACTGTACAGCTTTTAAAATATGTTGATGGTTAATTTTGGTTAGTTCATCACCACATCTTTTGCCTGGCTTTGGTCTACTGAGTTTCTTCTCAGAGAAATACCTATGTATGCCTTTTATTTTTGGTTATGTGTGCTGTTCAAGTGGCCACCTGTGTCTCTCATCTGTACCTCTCTGGCTGTGTTAGATTTGCTTGTTTACACATCCAGTGCATCTACAGGTGGAGGTCAGACTTCATCTGGTCCATGCCGTTCCAGCCAGCCCGTGTGTTATGGGAAAGGTGCAAGAGAAACTTGTTGAATGTACAAAAGAGAACACAGCTCGGTGAGAGTGAAGGGAAGGATTATTTCTGGATTGAGGAGACTAGGACCACCTGACAGGTGAGGACAGACAGTATGGAAGGTGGTATCCTCAGGAGTTGGGGAGGACTTGAGCTAAGAAAGCATGCTGTTCTGGGCTTTGCAAATAAAGGACCCATGAGATCATTTTTTTACACCTGCTGCATGCTGGTAGGCATACAATGCTACTGTGGATGAGACAGAGAAGGTAGACTTCTATGTGGTGACATTTGAGCCACAACCTGAACGTTCAAGAGGCAGACCACGTGAAGAACTAGGGAAGAACATTGTAGACAGAATGGACCCAGCGTGCTTGAGAAACAATAAAAACACTAAATGTGTTGGGGGAAATTATGTGATCCTGGGCAGTTTTCTTAACCTCAGTCTTCTGATTAGTAAAATAGGAATGACTCTTGAATCTACCTTATAGGGCTGTTACAAGGAGTCAAAGAAATAATGCACATAAAGAGCCTACAATGGGGCCAAGGATACAGCTGAGTGAAGAGCATTTCTTAGCATGCATGAGGCTCTGGGTTCAGTCCCCAACAGCAGGGAGGGAAAAAGAGGGAAAGAAAAGCCTAGCATGGTCCCTGAAACCTAGTGAACACTTAATAAAAGGTGGCAGTAATAGTGATTATCATGAGTTTACAGGTATTTATTATTTTTTTATTTTTTTAATATTTATTTTTTAGTTGTTGTTGGACACAATACCTTTATTTCATTTATTTATTTTTATGTGGTTCTGAGGATTGAACCCAGGACACCCCACGTGCGAGGCAAGCGCTCTACTGCTGAGCCACAACACCATCCAGGTATTTATTATTTTATTAATGAAACACTAAGAATTCATGGACTGCAACACGGTATAGTCCAGTGTAACTACTCGGCCTCAGGTTTGATTCATTCCCAGGACTATCAAATAATAGCACAATTCTTTACTTCTCTAAGCATTAGGTTTTTTTTTTTTTTCCCACACAAAAAAAGTTGTGAAATAAAGATAAAAATAGAACTTATTGCACAGGATTATTTTAAGGACTAAATGAAATAATACACATGAAGTATTTGTCAGAGGGCCTTGGTAACATGGGAAACTCAAAGTTTTTTATTTTTTCAGCTTGGGGTATAGCTCAGTATCAAAGTGCTTACCTAACATTAACTGTCTTTTAAGCTTGTGGAGGTTATTTATTTATTTATTTATTTTGTGTGTCTTCTACAAAACTTTATTACATACACACTTTCATTTTTTATTTGTTCTAATTAGTTATACATGACAGTAGAATGCATTTTGACATATTGTACATAAATGGAGCACCATTTCTCATGCCTTTGGCCGTACATGGTGCAGAGTCACTCCAGTAGCATAATCATACGTGTATATAGGGTAATAATGTCTGTATCATTCTACCATCTTTCTCATTCTCAAGGAGGTTATTTATTTATTTATTGTGAGATTGGGGAAGACTGAGGATTGAACCCAGAAGCTTGGACATGTTAGGCAAGCAAGTCCCCAGCCCTTTTTATCTCATTTCAGCACAGCATCTCCTAATATGCTCAGGTTGACCTTGAATTTGTGATCTCTTGCCTCAGCCTTTAGAGTTGCTGGGATTACAGATGTGCACCACCAAGACCAGCTTTGTAGAGGCTTTAAATCTGTATCATTCCATCTTCCTCCTAAGAATATCATGAGTTATGTCCCAGGCATGGTGGCACATGATTGTAATCCCAGCAATTTGGGAGGTTGAGGCAGGATGATCACAAGTTCGAGGATAGCCTCAGCAACTGAGCAAAACCCTCAGTACTCAGACACTAAAGTAAAAAATTAAGGGGCTGGGGATGTGGCTCAAGCGGTAGCGCGCTCGCCTGGCATGTGTGCGGCCCAGGTTCGAGCCTCAGCACCACATACAAACAAAGATGTTGTGTCCGCCGATAATTAAAAAATAAATATAAAAAAAAAAAAAAAAAAAAAAAAATTAAAAAGGCCGGGAATATATCTCTTTGGTAAAATGCCCCTGGGTTCAATCCCCAGTATTAAAAAATAAAAAAATACCATCAATCGTGCTAGTCTGAGCCCAAATCAAATTTACCCTTTAATGCTCTGTTAGCTATGTGAATAATTCACCTATTTACATTCATATCAACTTAGATGAGTTTTGTGCCTTAAACATAAGCATGTTTTAGTAATGCATTTCTTTTAAATTTTATTAATTATACAAAAAAAGAATCACTTTAGCCTTCTGATTTTAAAAATTAAAACATTGTAAAATTACAATCTATATTACAATAAGATGCCAATTCACATCCACTGTAATTATTTTCTAAATGAAAATAACAAATGTTGGAGCTAGGGCTGTAGCTCAGTGATAGAACACTCGCCTGGCATTTGCCTGGCATCTCCTGGCATGTGGTTCGAGATATGGTTTCATCCCCAGCCCTGAAAAAAAAAAAGCACCACGTTAAAATTAATTAATTAATTAATTAAAGGTAAAAAAATGATTATAAAAACGGGAAGAAAGAAAAAAATAGAAATTAAGAGATGTTGGCAATGATGTGGGGAAACAGGCACCCTTATATATTGTTGGTGAGAATAGAGAAAGGTGCCGCACTGTGGAAAATGTTTTGGCAGCTCCTCAAAATGTTCAACCTAGGGGTAGGAAGGACAGTAGAATGAATTGGCCATTATTACCCTATGTGCATATATGACTACACAACTGGTATGTTTCTACATTATGTACAACTAGAAGAATGATAAGTTGTGCTCCATTTATGTATGATGTGTCATATGCATTCTACTGTCATGTATAACTAATTAGAACAAAATTTTTTTTTTTTTAAATTTTTAAGTGTTAAACCTAAACCGGGTGTGGGGGCATGCCCCTGTAATCCCAGTTACTAGGAAGACTGAGGCAGAACAATGGCAAGTTTGAGGCCAGCATCAGCAATGTAGGCAGACCCTGTCTTCAAATATTTATAAAAAGGGCTGGGGATGTAGATCAGTGGTAGAGCACCCCTGGGTTCAATCCTCAGTACTGAAAAAAAAAAAGATTAAGACAGTAAATTTTGTATTATATATAATATATACACACACACATTATATCTATATATATCTTGCTACAGTTTTTTTTTCAAAGCATGCTTAAGTGAAAGAAGCCAGACGTAAAAGGCTTCTTTTGTGGAATCACATATTGTGTGATTCAATTTATATGAAATGTCCAGAATAGGCAAATCCGTGGAGACAGGAAGTAGATAAATGGTTACCATGAGCTGGAGAGGGAAAATGGGGAGTGACCGTTATGATTCCAGGGCTGCTTTTTGCAGTGATGAAAATGCTCTGGAATTAGATTGCAGGGATGTTTGCACAACCTTGTGAATATACTAACCCTCTGAATTGTACACTTACTGAAAAGGCTGAATTTTACGGTATATGAATCCTATCTAAGTAAAAATTAATAAAAACAAATAAGTTCTATGAGGGATGGGATGGATTACAGATTTGCTTTGTCTTCTTTAATTAGCACCCCTTAAACCTGGCGTGGTGTATGCTGCCTATAATCCCCAAGACTCCAGAAGCTGAGGCAGGAGGATCACACCAGCCTTGGCAACTTATGGAGACCCTGTCTCAAAGTAAAATTTTAAAAGGGGGTGAGGGTGTAGTTCAGTGGTAAAATGCCCCTCAGTTCAATTCCCAGTAAAAAAAAAAAAAAAAAAGCAAAAACAAAAAACAGCATTCTTTACCTTTTGGTCGCAAAGTTAATGGTCTTTTGTGTAACATATATAAACACAGATATCTAGATACTTCTGTATCTATATCTATATAACTCCAGAGAAAATATGCAAGATGAGCAGGGCACAGTGGCACACGCCTGTAATCCCAGGGGCTCGGGAGGCTGAGACAGGAGGATTGCAAGTTCAAAGCCAGCCTCAACAAAAGCAAGGCACTAAGCAACTCAATGAGACCCTGACTCTAAATAAAATACAAAATAGGGCTGGGGATGTGGCTCAGTGGTCGAGTGCCCCTGAGTTCAATCCCTGGCACCAAAAAAAAGAATGGTGATTTGTTTTTCCTTTTGTTGGGGAGGAGGGGGGTGGGGACCAGGGATTGAACCCAGGAGCAATTGGCTAGTGAGCCACACTCCCAGCCCTATTTTTTCTATTTTGTGTTTTATTTAGAGACAGGGTCTCACTGAGTTGCTTTTGCTGAGGCTGGCTTTGAATTCACGATCCTCCTGTCTCAGCCTCCCTAGCCCCTGGGATTTCAGGACCGCACCACCGCACCCGACTTGTTTTTCTTTTTTGATTTTTACACTTAAATTTTTTTTTCCATTGACTGAGTCTCTGATTCCACAATCCTCCCCTCCCCTGTGGACTTTCTCCCTCATTTGGACTCTGCTTAGATTGACCTAGTTTTCCCTTTAATCAAATCTTTGGGAACCAATTTATTACCATTAAAAATGATCCAACAAGCTTTATTTTTATCATTGTTAAAAATCCCCTTTTCTGGATGATGCAGTTGCAACATAGAGAATGTTATCACCTACCTAATCAGTAAAAGACAACGTTTATGAATAAAATTTGAAAAGCTCCTGCCAACAGGCTTACCTGATGCTAAAAATGACTGCAGCTGAAAGCTGCCGTCTACCAGACAATGGTTTTAGATTTTCTCGGCGCCCTGAGAGCTTTGAAAAATGTAGCGCCCCGCCTCTTGATCAGGAAATCAATTACCGCGTTCAGAGTGGAGAGAAAGAAATGATTAAGAATCAAAATGGAGAGAGTGAAACAAACTGGGAAGAGACATTCATCCCAAGCCAGGGTGGCTTTGCCTGAAAATAAAGTCCTTCTGTCTTCAGACATTCCTGGTGACTTTTCTCCTGTCATTCTTGAGCCCCCTGAAGCTCCTGGAAACTCCCACTTAGAGGCAGCTGCCAGGCGGCAGCCACACCCGCTGTCGTTTTTCCCAGCTCCTCAGGACAGTTACTATGCTAGAGAGGGAGATGCCTCTCCTCCTCCCGGCCACAGGCATCCCATTCAAGAATCTGCAGCCCTGCTGGCCTGATGATGCTGGAAAACAAATTTCGTTTCCAGGGGGAAGTGACACACAATCTCTTTTTCTGAACGGGGTTTCCATCGCACTTGAGCTGCTTCTTGTGGCCCTCCCTGCTCTCTGCACAGGCCTGGCTGATAGACAGGGAAGCAAGTGCAGATTTTTCGAAGCCCCAAAGACTAAAGAGTCTTCTTAATGGGTCATTCACATAGAGCAATAGAGGGACAGAATATTTTTATTTCCCCGATCAGCGAAAGCTGCCTGGAGAAATTTCAGCCATTTCATTATCCCTAGACCCTCCCAAATGCCACTTTCTCATCCAGGAAGCTATAAAGTCAACATCTTAGGAGATTCAGAATTTTATTAAACATTTATTTGCATTACACAAAAGTGAATGTATATTAGCTTGATCATCAAACGAATGACCTTTTTTTAGGAGAAGGAAGGTGATAAATTAAACACACTACACATTTACCAGCAAACGCTAAAGGCATACAGGATTTTCTTTCTTCGGTATTTATTTTTTTTCCAGCACAGGGAATCCAGGGGCACTTTACCAGTGAGCTACATCTCCAGCCTTTTTTTTTAAATTATTATTATTTTATTTTGAGACAGGGTCTTGCTAAATTGCTGAGGCTGGCCTTGAATTTATGATCCTCCTGCCTCAGCCTCCTGAGTTGCTGGGATTACAGGTGTGAGCCATTGTACCCAGCAGGATTTTCTTTTCTCTTAAAATAAGTAAGAGGTTGGGGGGAAAGCTCCCCATACCTTGGCTACTGAGATAGTGTATCCACAAATTGAGACTAGAAGGAACAGATCTGCTTTGCCCTGCCCTGGGAATACATGCCCTCCAGACCAGGCAAGGACAGGCTCCTCCCAGGACTGTGCCTTGTGTGGCTCATTCTCCAACTTCTCTTTTGTTCAGAAAACTAGACCTGAATGCCCAGAGGTAAGAACTGGCTGGTGTTCTTCCAAACATACCTCAGCCTGTTTGCACAGATCAAATCCATTGGCCAGAAAAGTGGCTCAAAAATGAACAAATGAAATCCCTCAGATCACCTGCAGCTCTGCCACCAACCTGACCCCTCATTAGAGGAGGCTCACCATAACTGAGAAGGGGCCAGCCAGGCTACAGGACACAGGGTGATGAAAGTCTTACCAACTCCTCGATCCAAGCATGCTTGCGATTCTTTATTAAAGGTGTCAGATGCATCTTTGCCTTAGAAACACTCAGAGTGCATTGTGATCAGAAGAGCTTTTAAGCTGTGTTATGGAAGGAGTCTGTGGCAAAGCTGGATTTGGAATGCTTTATGAAGAAATTGGAGTATAGCATTTAAAACCCAGGTGCCTCTGAATCTGAGACATGGGAGTTAAAAAGAAGTTTAAGGACATGGGAGTGCTGTTAAGCCAGGCAATTGCCCTGCTTTCTTCCAAGTCGGATGAGAGGATTCAGCCCAGCCTTCTGAGTTGTGGAATCCTCTTCTGCTACATGACATCCCCATCGGTTTGCAGAAGGGTCTGAGCCTTGGTCCAGCATTTCCAGATTAACTGCAGGGGCGCCACCTCCAGGTCAGTCCTCAGAAGTGCAGTTTGGTGAACCAGACCTGTTTCTGGCTGTGCATGCTCAAGATACAGGATGAAGGGTCTGTGCTATTGAGTTGGGAGACCCCTCCAAAAAAAGCATTCTATAATGGGTTTCTTAGGGGTCAAGAATTTAGAAGGTTTATCCTCTATTTTTCCACCTTGTTTGCCCCAAGTGACCTCAGAAGAAAGATGTGATTCCTCTTGTAGTGTCCTTATCATGTGTTTTATTTCAGGGATGAACAATTGTTTATTTTTTTCCATTTTTTATTTTTCTTTTTTGGGTACCAGCAATTGAACTCAGGGGCACTAAACCACTGAGCCACATTCACAGCCCTATTTTGTATTTTATTGAGAGACAGGGTCTCACCGAATTCCTTAGTGCCTTGCTAAATTGCTGAGGCTGGCTTTGAACTCGCCATCCTCCTGCCTCAGCCTCCTGAGACGCTGGGATTACAGGCACACCCCAGCTTTCCTTTTTTTTTTTTTTTTAAGTCAAGATTCTGTATGTTGCCCTGGTTGCAAATGATCCTCCCACCTGGATCTCCCAAGTGCTGAGACTTAAGGTGTACACCATCATATTCTGGCTATGACTCTGTTCTTATTTTCCCTCAAATCAAGGTCAACCTTTCCAGCTGATCTCAAACTATACACAAAAATTAATTCAAGATGGATCTTAGACCTATGTATAAGAGCAAAAACTGTGTAGCTTTGGAAGGAAACTGGATGACGTGGATGTGGACAAAGATTTCTTAGGACACTGACAGCAATAACCATAAAAATAAGTTGATAGGTTAGACATCAGAATTTGAAACATTTGCTCATCCAGAGACTCATTACTTCTGCTGAGTAGCAATCCCAGCATTGATGAGCAGGTTCCTCTTCCAGGATGTGAATGGCATTTCTAGTGGAGGAGGATCCTGGGTAGTTCTTTAGCTGTGGATGGGCTAGGATCTTAACCACATCAAAAACATTTACTTTCTTTACTTAATAAAATAAATAGATAAACCAACAACTAAATGAAAGTATGCTTAATGTATTTGTCTGCCAAAATAGAAGTATTTATGCTATATAAAGAACTCTTGACTCAAAAAGAAGATGAAGGAGGAGAGAAAAAAGAAAAAACTCTTAATTATTAAAACCATCCAGTTTTAAAAACAAAGCAAAGATTTCAGAAGACAATTCAATAAATGGCCAAGTAGGGGTTGGGGATGTGGCTCAAGCGGTAGTGCGCTCGCCTGGTATGCGTGCGGCCTGGGTTCGATCCTCAGCACCACATACAAACAAAGATGTTGTGTCCGCCAAAAACTAAAAAATAAATATTAAAAAAATTAACAAAAATAAATAAATAAATGGCCAAGTAAGCACATAAAATACTCTCATGGGGCTGGGACTGGGGCTCAGTGGTAAAGCACTCACCTAGCACGGGTGAGGCCCTGGGTTTGATCCTCAGCGCCACACAGAGATAAATAAGTAAATGTATTGTGTCCAACTACAACTAAAGAGTATTTTTAAAAGACCCAAAACTCTCACATCATTTATTCATCAGGGGAAGATGCCTGAATGAAGTATTTCACAATAAAATACTTCCATGGTCTCACTGAGATGGCTAAAGTTAAAGACTGGAAACAGCCCGTGTTCACAATGATGTAGAATAAGCAGAACTCTCAAACATTTCTGGTGGGAGTTTAAAATGATACAACTACTCTGGGAAAATGTCTGGCAGTTACTGGTAAGATTAAAATATGCCTTGGGCTGGGGATATAGCTCAGTTGGTAGAGTGCTTGCCTCACATATATAAAGCCCTGGCCCTGGGTTTAATCCCCAGCACCACAAAAAAAAAAAAGCATACACCTTACCTTAAGACGCAGCAAATGTACTCTTATGTATTTATTCAAAGAAGTGAAAACGTGAACAAACACACACACACACAATTGTACAAAAGTGTTCACGAGCTGGGTGTGGTGGTGCATACCTCTAATCCCAGCTTCTTGAGAGGCTGAGGCAGAGGGATCACCAGTTTTGTAGGAGGGGTTCTCTTGATGCTTTGACTATATCCCTTGTGGCTTTGAAACTTACATGTTTTTTTTCTTTTTCCTAATCTTTTTTCCCCTCAACTTCTCCTTCCTGATCTTCTTTTCCCTGATCTCTTCTGATATTCTTTTCCCTAAACTTCTCTTCCCTTATCTTCTCCTTCCTAATCTTTCCTGAATCTCATTTTTTCTGAACCACCTCTATAAAATCCCCCTGTTCCTGCGGATGGGCAGAATCAGAGCCTTTGGGACAGGAGTCCCGTGTGTTTCTTCTTTGCTAGCAAAGCAATAAACCTTCTTTTTCCTTTTTATCAAAACCATGTCCTCATTATTGGATTAACATTGGGGACAAGGACGGAGCTTTCAGCAACAGTTGAAGGCTAGCCTTGGCAATTTTAGAGAGACTCTGTCTCAGAAGAAAATTAAAAGGGCTGGGGATGTGGCTCAGTGGTAGAGCATTTGCCTAGTATGTGTAAGGCCTGGGTTCAATCCCCAAGATTGCAAAAAAGAAAGTTTATGAAAGCTTTGTTTGTAATAGCCTAAGACTTCAAATAGTCCAGGTGTCCATCAACAGAAAAATGGCTAAACAAGCTGGTATTTCACACCATGGAATATTATTCAGGAACAAGAAGGGACAACTACTGATACATACAACAATAGGTTTGCAGATAAATGGATGGAGTTGGAGAATATCATGCTGAGTGAAGTAAGCCAATCCCCCAAAACCAAAGGCCTAATGTTTTCTCTGATATGTGAATGCTGATCCATAATGGGGGTAGGGGAGCATGGGAGGAATGGAGGAACTTTAGATAGGGCAAAGGGGAGGGAGGGGAAGGGAGAGAGCATTGGGGGGGCGGGAATGGTCGAATGAGATGGACATCATTACCCTAAGTACATGCATGAATGGTGTGACTCTACTTTGTGTACAACCACAGAAATGAACAATTGTGCTCTATATGTGTACTATGAATTGAAATGCATTCTGCTGTCATGTATAACAAATTAGAATAAATACACAAATTTAAATAAATAAATAAAAACAATAGGAACAAATCCCCAAAACATTATGCTGTGTGAAGGAAGCCATATTCAAAAGGGTACTTACTATTTGACTCCATTTATGTAAAGTTCTAGAACAGGCAAATCTGTGGTGAGAAAAGTATCAGGACAGTGATTGCCTCTGGGGAGAAGCCAGAAAGAGTGACAATTTACTGGGAAAGAACATAGGATGATGTCCCATATTTCATGAGCCCAAGTATTTACAGCACACCTAACATCTGTACATTTCATTTTACATGCATTTGATGCCCCCCCCCAAAATATAAACCCATCAACAAACACTGAAAAAGTTAATGATATGAAGGATAAAGTATATTGATGTTTGTAATTTACTTTGAAATGCATAAAAAAATTAAATGAGCCAGGCTTGGAGGCACCCACCTATACTTGCAGCAATATTAAGAATGTTAGACAGAGGGTGGGGCTGTAGCTCAGTGGCAGAGCGCTTGCCGAGCATGTGTGAGGCACTGGGTTCCATCCTTAACACCACATAAAAATAAATAAAATAAAGGCATGCTGTCCATCTACAACTCCAAAATAATAATAATTAAAAAAAAATGTTAGACAGAATGAGAAAAAGCCTGCAGATGAGAAGTAGGAAAGGTCAGGTCCTGAAGGGTCCTGAGCTCAGGAGTCTCATGGAGTTGAGGAGAACCACCCTCCCAGAACAGGGATGTGTTCACCAAACCAGAAACTCCCCCAAGTCCCTTAGCATTCACTGGTTTTTATGGAAGTCTCATCTCAGGGAAATGACTGATAATTAAAATTCAATCTCTAGCTCTGCTCCAGAGGTGAGGCAGAGGGCTGTAAGTTCTAGGCTTTTAATCAAAAGATATGGATATTTCTTTGGGGGTGTGTAGTATTGGGAATTGAACCCAGGAGCACCCTAACACTGACCTACACCCTCAGCCTTTTTTATTTTTTATTTTGAGAAAGGGTCTTACTAAGTTATTGAGATTGGCCTTGAACTTGCCCCTCCTGCCTCAGCCTCTACAGTTGCTAGGATCACAGGCATGCACCACTGTGTGTCACCCAAGGCATGGTATTTAAGCAAGGTTCAGCCCCACCCTAAGCCTACCTAGGAGCCCCAGTCAAGGGGCTCAGTGGTTAAGTTCCCCTGAGTTCAATCCCTGATACCCAAGGGGTTGGGAGAAACAGCTCCTCAGGAAGTTCTAATACTTTCAGAAACTCTGTCAGAGACAGGGATGAAGATGAAACATATTTCATATTGTATGATAAACCTTAATGCCATTTGCAAACTTGATCCTCCTTACTTTTTTTTTTTTTGGTACTGGGGATTAAACTCAGGGGCACTTGACCTCTGAGCCACATCCCTAGCCCTATTTTGTATTTCATTGAGAGACAGGGTCTCATCCAGTTGCTTAGTGCCTCGCTATTGCTGAGGCTGGCTTTGAACTTGGGATCCTCCTGTCTCAACCTCCCAAGCCGCTGGGATTACAGGCCTGCGCCACCACGCCCAGCCTTCCCTTACTATATAACAACACCTTCACAGGTTGTGGATGTCTTTGGGGAACCATTTTTCTTCTTACTATGGGGCTCTTCTCTGCCATAGGTGGTTCCCCAAGTAAGGAGAGGTACTATGAATCCCTTCTGATATACACACATCACCTAGTTTGGGTATTTTTTTTTTTCTTCCCTTCTGAGAATGGAATTCACAGCTTTTTGCCTGCTAGGCAAGCCCTTTACTACTGAGCTACATTCCAGCCCTTTTTATTTTGAGACAGGGCCTCCTCGCATATGTTGCTAAGGCTAGCTTGGAACCTGGGATCCTCCTGCCCTGGCCTCCATAGGGACTGGAATAACAGGCATGTGCCATTGCACCTGCCTCATCACCCAATCTTGATAAAAATAGACATTCTGGTTCTTGCAGAGCCATAACAGGCTTCCATTTATATAGACCTGCACTCGTGTGACATGGGGTGCAGAAGGTACTAAACTCCCACTGGACCAGCCCCAGCATTTGGTGCTACTAAAATGAAATGGGCTCCTGGAAGGTAGCACATGCCTGTAATCCCAGCAACTTGGGAGGCTGAGGCAGGAGGGTCACAAGTTCAAAGCCAGCCTGAGCAACTTAGCAAGGCCTTAACCAACTTAGCGAGACTGTCTCAAAATTATATATATATAATTATATATATATATATAATTTTATATATATATATATATATATATATATGGCTGGAGATGTAGGTCAGTGATTAAGTGCCACTGGATTCAATTCCTGGTACCAAAAAAGAAAAAAAAAAAAAAGGAATGGGCTGCTGGATGGATTATTGGCCTCCATCTCGCCTTCTAGAAGGCTGAAGAGTGAAGAGGATTTAGAAGGGCTTGGTACCTGCCCCTGTTCTGGTCCTGTCTTGGCCAGACAAGCCACCCTCAAAATACAGTCCTAAGTAATATTTGACAGCCCAGGTACCCTCCGACACCCTTGGAGTATTTACCCTCCTTTCTTCCCTGTTTGAACTTACAATCCTCCTGCCTCAGTCTCCCCAGTTGCTGGGAATACAGGCATGTCCCAACATGCCCAGATTTCTTTCTTGCACCCCCAGCCCTGGAAGAGTATTCTGTAGTGCTACATTTTATTTACAATTTTCTTTGTTCTGGCCTTTCTCCAGCAAGGGCAGTAATATTCTCCCAGGGGCCTCTAGAAATGTCAGGGGATGGTTTCTTTTTTCTCTGGTTGTCTCAGTCATTAGGGACACAATTGGCACCTGCGGTGGAAGCCAGGGCTGTTAAATGTTTTGCAACAGTGAAGAAGAGCCTTCAAGAATGAAGAAGTCCCCTGTCCAAAGTGCTGATAGAAACCTTTGAAACCCTGAAGTTTCCAGCAGTTCCTAAGTCAAATGAGGGTTGAGGGAAGGAGGGGCTCCACCAGCTGAAGCAGCAGAGAACAGGCTTGAACTGGGGCATCTGGAAGAAAGGATCTTGGGATCCTTGCGGCTGCGAAGGCAGTTTGAAAGGGCCACAATTTACGTGGTGCTTGGTCGAACAACAAGGCCGAGACAAGTACACATTGAACTCACAGGGAAAATATTTATGAGCTTAAAAAAAAGACATTTGAAGTCTAAAATTGGGGCTGGGGCTGTAGCTCAATGGCAGAGTGCTTGCCTACTGTGTGTGAGGCACTGGGTTTGATCCTTAGCATAGCACTGCATAAAAATAAGTAAATAAATAAAATAATTTTTAAAGAAGTCCAAAATCAGGGTCAGGGGTAGTGGTGCATGCCTACAGTCCCAGCAACTCAGGAGGCTAAGACAGGAAGATTGCAAGTTTGAGGCCAGCCTCGGCAACTCAGCAAGGCCCTAAGCAGCTTAGTGAGGCCTTGTTTCAAAATAAAAATTAAAAAAAAAAACAAAACTGCGGGAGGTCGGGGGGGGGGGGGGGGGCTGGGAATGTAGCTTAGAGGTAAAGCCCCTGGGTTTAATTCCCAGTACTCCCTCCTGGCCAAAAAGGAATATCTGTAGATAGGGTAAGCACATAGGCTCCCAGGGGAGCTAGTGCAGAAGCAGAACTCCAAGGTTAAATTCAGGTTACCAACACACTCTGGTTTCCTATGGCGCCAGCAGGAATGGATGTTGCACGGGCTGGGACAGGACCCCAGCAGTTGTTGACTACACCATCTTTCCTGAAGTTCCTGTAGGTTGTCTGTCTGTCTGTCAGGTGGATTCAGATAAGATGTTCAAGAACCTGACAAGACAGGCAATGACGAGGAGACTCAGAGATTGGAGGAAACATTACAGCTGAAGAGGCGACCACCATTACCTCTGCCCCATCATGGTGGCCCTAACTGGGCAGGGCATAGTGAATAGGTGGCAGTAGGGAGAGCTACTGGAGACGTCACAGAAAAGGCTTGGATCTATACATGCAGTTGGCCCTCCTTATCCACAGGTTCCACATCCCAGAATGCAACTAATCATGAATGGAATTTCTTTCTTTCTGTTTTTTTTTTTGGTACCTGGGATTGAACCCAGGGGAGCTTAACCACTGGGCCACGTCCCCACCCCTTTGTATTTTTTATTTAGAGACAGGGTTTTGCTTAGTTGCTTAGGGTCTTGCTAAGTTGGTGAGGCTGGCTTTGAACTTGTGACCCTCCTGCCTCAGCCTCCTGAACTGCTGGGATTACAGGTGTGTGACACCCTGTCTGGCTTCCATGTCACAAAAAAAGGGACACGGGAATATATTGATTTTGGTATCCACGGGAGTCCTTGAAGCAATCCCATGCAGATACTGAGGAATGACTACCATGAATACAAGACACCATTTATCTCAAGGTGCATCCCAATTTCAGAGAAAAAAAAAAAGGAGTGTCGAGGCTGGGAGTAGGGGTAGCTCAGTGGTGGAGCCTTTCCCTAGCGGGCATGAGTTCAGTCCCCAGTACCAGGAGAAAAAAAAAAAAAAAGTTTGTGAGGAAACAAACAAACAAAAGGAGTGTCTGAATCAATGAAATACTCAAAATAGTCCTAAGAATTATATGTAATATTATCTTCAATTTACCAACAAGAACAATGGAGGCACGGAGAGAGTAGCTAACTTTTCCCAAATGTAATCCTTAGGTACTTTTTTCTCTCAGCTCCTTCCCTGGGGCCAGTGATCGCCCTTAATTTCTATTTAGCTGGGATTTGGGAGCCACAAGTCGGTCGGAAAAAGCTGAGAGCTAGATTGTCTTTGAAAGTGTCTGGGAATGGTCATAGTGTACTTGGGGTAACTTTGGGGAAACCAATGTAGATTATGGAGGGGTTCAAGCCCCTGAGTCACTTTGGAGCTGCCCCTGGTCAGAGCCACAAACAGCATTGCTGAGTCTTATCTGCCAGATGTGATCAGTAACGGCTGGGGACCCAGTCCTTGTCCTTCCTTCCTATGATACATGTTCTGCTCTTCTCCAAACCCCTAGATGACCCCAGCTTGTCTGATGCCATTGGTCCCTTCAGTTATCCTGGAACCAGGTCCCCAGATCCCTCAGTACTGCTTCTGAAATGCTGAGGGTCTGTGAGGAGTCCCCAGAGGCCATGTATCCCATCATCGCCTGCTTTCTGCCTGGGGCCACTGAGACATTTCTCCACAAGCCCACTGAGTCCCACTTCCAGCTCCTTAACTGGATTTGAAAAACACTAAACAGTGGGCCAGGTGTGGAGGTGCACGCCTGTAATCCCCGTGGCTCTGGAGGCTGAGGTGGGAGGATTAACTCAGCAACTTAGTGAGGCAATCAGTAGCTCAGGGAAACCCTGTCCCTAAATAAAATATAAAAAGGGCTGGGGGTGTGGCTCAGGGGTTATGTGTTCCTGCGTTCCATCCCTGGTATGTATAAATAAATAAATAAACAAAACATTAAATAGCTCCTTTTTTTTTCTTCCTCTTTTGGTACTTAGGGAGGCCCTAAGCAACTTAGCAAGAAACCCTATCTCAAAATAAAAAATAAATAAAAAGGGCTAGAGATGTAGCTCGTTGGTAAAGCTCATTGGTAAAACCATGAAAGGCAGAGTATAGCTCAGTGGTAGCACTTGCCCAGAGGCCCTGAAATCCATCTATCGCACACGTGCACCTGTGCACACACACAAAGATATCTAGAATGCCTTGTAATAGTCAGTGCCCTGATGTGACTGTTTAAAAGAATATTTTCATTTCATAAGCCAATTATTTTTAAAGTGGCCCAAACTCTGCAGAATTACTTGTCTCAGTGATGATTTCTAAAAGGAAAAGTGAAATCACTGCTCCTTTCATGTGGAAGGGCAGGGTTTATGGCTTGCTGCAAAGGGAAATACCCAGGGCACAGGGCAGAGAGCGCTCTGCATGGATAAGAATGTGAGAGTGCAATAAGATTCGCTGCTCCCCAATAAGAGGCTGGAGGCTTTCAGGCACGTGAAAGTTTCAAGACTTCTGGTTACTATGATTATACAGGAAAAATAGACAACAGAGATATCCTCCATCCTTGTTTGTCAACAGTGTGAAGAAGGACTTGGGGAGGGTCGGGTGCAGTGGCACGTGCCTGTAATCCCTGCTGCTGGGGAGGCTGAGGCTGGAGGATCTTGAGTTCAAAGCCAGCCTCAGCAATGGTGAGGTGCTTAGCAATTCAGTGAGACCCTGTCTCTAAATGAAATACAAAATAGGGATGGGGAGGGGCTTAGTGGTTGAGTGCCCCTGAGTTCAATCCCTGGTACAAAAAAAAAAAAAAAAAGAAGGAGAAGTTAGGCCCAGTGGTGCATGGTTAAAATCCAAGTGACTTGGGAGACTGAGGCAGGAGAATTGAAAGTTCAAGTTCAGCCTCAGCAGTTTAGCAAGGCTTTTTCTCAAAAATAAAATAAATAGGGCTGGGGATGTACCTCAGAGGTAGAGTGTCCCTGGGTTTTAGTGCTAGCACTCTCCCTACTAAAAAAAAAAAAAAAAGGGGGGTGGGGTGGGGACTGTTTCATCACCAAAACAGATTTAATGTCCCACTATCCATTGCGGGGTTGGGTGAGCAGAGCCTGGGTCTTGGGGGAGGGCTGTAGTCCAAGAGATTAGGTTGCAGGATAGAAGGAAGCTGGTCTTCTCTCCTTCCTCCCTTTTCTTTTCTTTTCCCTTCCTTCCTTTCTTTCGTACCAGGGATTGAACAGAGGGTTGCTTAACCATTGATCCACATCCCCAGCCCTTTTTCTTTTTCTTTTTTAAACTTTCTTTAAATTTTTAATATTTATTTTTCAGTTTTCTGCGGACACATCTTTGTTTGTATGTGGTGCTGAGGATTGAACCCGGGTCGCACGCTTGCCAGGCGAGCGCACTACCGCTTGAGCCACATCCCCAGCCCCATTTTTTCATATTTTATTTAGAGACAGGGTCTTGCCGAGTTGCATAGGGCCTCACTAAGTTGCTGAGGCTGGCTTTGAACTTGAAGTCCTCCTGCCTCAGCCTCCCTCCTTCCTCCCTTTCCTGAGCCTTCTCACCTCTGCCTTTTGAGTCCTGTCAGTGTACACTATGTCCCAAAAAAGGGTGGTTCAGCGAGAGCAGCAGAGTGGCTGGGCGGTTAGAGTGTGTCTGGGTGTGGACTCAGGTCAGGAAGATGCTGGGAACGCCTGGCCCTGGGAATGGCGCCAGGATAGATTATTTTTCTGGCTATGGTGAACCTCAATACACATTCCTTTCCCCTCTCCAAGCTGGAAATTCCACTGTACAAGCATTTGTGTCTATGCGTGGTCTGAGGAGCTCTGAGGGAGAAGCTGGAAGGATGTGTTTGTGGTTTTTCTGGTCCTAAGGTCTCAGCCCTCAAGTGTCAGACCTCTCCAGAAACTTGGAAGCTGAGCAGAGTGAAGGGGCCACCAGTCCCCTCTTTGCCTATCCTGGGCCACCTTGGACAGGGCATAAATGGCACAACAATAGCAAATCTAGATTGTAGGTTTATGGTTGAATAGCAAATCTAGATTGAAGGTTTATGGTTATGCTCCTCCTATGCATCAGTTCATGTGATTCACACTGCAGACCCCACCTCCCCGCCCCCAGGCAGGTAGGAAAGGATTGGAGGGAAGCAAAGAAAAGGAGGCTTAATGAAACCAGGAAACTTGCTCAAAGTTAAGTGGGGTATCAACACAGATGGCCCGACCTTGGGCAAGTCCTTTGTCCTCCCTGAACCTGTTTCCCTTCTGCAAAGTGGAAATGTTATCTAGGTAGTCAGTCACGAACAAGTGGATGGAGGAGGGACAACGGGTGGTGGTAACTTATAGGGAGGACATCAGACATAAACAGCAAAGAGAGGCTGTAGTCCACAACTGGAACTCACAGGGAACCTTATTAAGACAGACAAACATCTGGAAAATGGAACAGGTCTGCCAAACCTTCTCCAGCCATAGCTAATTATAACTCCTTAAGAGAACTAGTCTTTCAAAATCATGTTACACCCACCCCCTGTGACCAGGTCCTCAACACTCCTCTTGTGACTAGATCATCACAGACTCTAACAAAGGAAATTTGCTGAGGGCTATACAAAGGGTAACAAACGACTTAAAGGGGGAATGTGTCACTGTGACCAAAATACCTGACACAAACAAGAGAAGGAAAAGTTTATTCGGGCTCACAGTTTCAGAGGTTCAGTCCATGGTTGGTTGACTCCATTGCTCTAGGCCCCAGATGAGGCAGAACATCATGGCGGAAGGGCTTGGCAGTGAAAGGAAAATGAAAAAGCAAGAGACGGACGAGTGAGAAATCAAAGATGGAGACCAGGCAGAGATCCACACAGAAGTTTATTTGTCAGAGCTGACAAATAAAGGCCATCTCTCTATAGAGAGGAGAGAGGCCCCAAGATGTTCAGGTGACCGGCTTTTGTCAGTCAGAGGTCTGGAGTTGTAGTTTTGGGCTATGGGATGGGTGGGGATGCTTGCCTCAGAGATAGGCAGGTGCCAAATAGCAGGGAATGGGCTTCGGGTTATGGTACCATGGGGTAGGTCACTAACAGGGGTAAGAGGAAGTACAGAAAAGTGAAACTTCGTAAAATGGCGGCTGACGTTTAAGCTGGCTGCTCAGATGTTAAATCAAGACCCTACAGGCAGAGGGGGCTTCTCACCTCATGGCAGCAAGGGAGCAGAGAGATAGGGGAAGGGGCCACAGGGAAGATGCACCCTTGCAGGGTGCACCCCCAGTGACCCACCTCCTTCCACCACACCCCACCTGCCTACATGGCCACTCAGGTAATCCATTCTAATTAGATGTACTGATTAGGTTATGGCTCTTGTAACCCAATCATGTAACCTCCTGCATTAACACAGGAATTTTGGGGGAGACACCTCATATCCAAAACACAACAATGTGAAACTAAGGCAAGAACAAAGAAACTAAAACCCTTAAAATTTCAGATTCTGTATGAGCCACAGCATCCTCTCTGGAGGAGAGGTCCACACAGCATCTACGCTGCTTGTTATCCTCACTTCTCACTCCTTCTTTTCTTTTTTGAATTAATATGTTTTCTAGTTTTCGATAGACACAACACTTGTTTTTTTTTTTTTAAATATGTATGTATTTATTTTTTAAGAGAGAATTTTCTTTTAATATTTATTTTTTAGTTTTCGGCGGACACAGCATCTTTGTTTGTATGTGGTGCTGAGGATCGAACCCGGGCCGCACACATGCCAGGCGAGCGCGCTACCGCTTGAGCCACATCCCCAGCCCACAACACTAGTCTTTTTTTTCTTTTTCTTTTTAATGTTGTGCCAGGGATCAAGCCCAGTGCCTCCCGCATGCTAGGCAAGCGTTCTACCACTGAGCCACAGCCCCAGGCCTCACTTCCCACTCTTTCTAATAAATGCCAGCTTGGCTTGTTACTCTGTGAGGCTCATTTGAAATTCTTCCTGCAGGATCACAAGAACCTGGGACTGTGGACACAGGGCATTGGCTGGGCTCCGCAGGCAGTCTCTACTGCAGCAGAAGTAAGAGTAACACTTACCTGGAGAGGTTAATTTAAAAAAAGATGAACAGAAACATGGCAGGTCACTTGATGAACTGAAGCACTATTGAAGCCAACCAAGAAAGTTCTTTGCTCAGGATGATGTAAATGTTTTATTGATAACAATTTGTTTTCTTTCTTTCTTTCTTTCTTTTTTTTTTTGTGGTGATACTGGGATTGAAATCATGGGTGCTCTGCCATTGAGCTACATCCTTAGTCCTTTTTTATTAGTTTAAATTTTGAGGCAAGACCTTGCTGAATTGCCAAGGCTGGACTGGAATTCCTGCTGTAGCCTCCATGCAGCTGGGATTATGAGTGTGTGCCTGGTGACTGGTAATAATTTCTTTGATGAAATTCTTTTTTTTTTTTTTTTGTGATGTGGAGATTGAACTTGGGGCCTTATGCATACTAGACAAGTGCTCTACCACGGAGCCACATCTCTGGCCCTGATGAAATCCCTTTATTCAATAAACTAGGTCATCTCATTGTGAGAATACCTGTCTTGCTGAGTTAGAAATGTAACTCAGTGGTAAAGCACTTGCCTAGCACTTGTGAGGCTCTTGGTTTGATCCCCAACGCTGACAAAAAAGGAGGAGAAGGAGGAGAAGAACAACCAGGCACCTGTAATTCCAGCTATTTGATAGGCTGAAGCAGGAGGACTACAAGTTGGAGGCTAGCCTCTGCAATTTAGGGAGACTCTGTCTCGAAATAAAAAACCAAAAGCCAAAAAGGGCTGGGGATGTGGCTCAGTGGTATAGCAACCCTGGTTCAATCATCAATACTGGAGGGGAAAAAAAATCAACAATTAAAAAAAGAACAATAAGCCGGGGGTGGTGGCACACACCTGTAATCCCAGCAGCTCCAGAGGCTGAGGCAGGAGGATCGTGAGTTCAAAGCCAGCCTCAGCAATTTAGCCAGGTGCTAAGCAACTCAGTGAAACCCTGTCTCTAATAAAATACAAAATAAGGCTGGGGATGTGGTTCACTGGTCGAGTGCCCCTGAGTTCAATCTCTGGGACCAAAAAAAAAAGAACAATCATAAAAATATCTGTCTCTTTTCTTTCTTTGTAGGTTTGTAGGTACTGAGGATTGAAACCAAGCCTCAAATGTTAGGCAAGTGCTGTACCACTGAGCTATCCCCCAACTCCCATCTCTTTTCACAGGACAAAATAAAGCTTATTTAATCTAAGGGGGTAAAAATGAAATTTGCAAATATTTGTATTTTTTCTGAATTAACTCTTTTATTGGTACTGGGGATTGAACCCAGAGGTGCTTTACTACAAACCCAGAGGTGTTTTACCACTGGGCTGTGTCCCCAGCCCTTTTAAGTCTTTATTTTGACATAGGGTCTAGCTAATTACTTAGGACCTTGCTAAATTGCTGATGCTGGCCTTGAATTTGTAATCCTTTTGTCTCAGCCTCCCAAATTGCTGGGATTAGAGCTGTGGGCCACAGGGCCCAGCTCTGAATTAACCCTTGTGCTAAAAGAGGTCTGTTTGCTACCAGAGAGAATGACCATTCCTGAGAGGAAGGCCAGATTTGACTGTCATCAACAGCTCTAGGTCAAGTGCTAAGCAAGAGTGAATGTTTGTCCCATCATCTAGTTGACATATACTTTTCCAATTCCTGGCCAAATACAGAAAATGCCGAATAGATTTAAGATGGTTTATACAGGGAGTGTATAGATTTGTATGTATTTTTCTCCAATGCAAAGTGCAAAGAAACTGTTTGAGAGCCTGAGGTGGGAGAATCACTCCAAAAAATACTTATTTATTTATTTTTTGAAAGAAAATATACTGCCTTCTTAACTTTCCAAGCCTCATTCAATTATTCTACACAGAAATGGTCTGGATTCTGGGAATACGGAGCCGAGTTGATCCCACCCTCACGGTCTAGCAGGAAATGAACAAATAAGCAAATGCCATGATCACTCACTGCTAGGAAGGCAGCAAAGAGCAGAGGCAGAGAGAGGCCTTTCCAAGATGGAAACTAAAAGGCTAAGTAGCAGCTCTGTGGGGGACTGGAGAAAGAACTTCCCATCGAGGGAACAGCTTGAACAAAGCAATGAAGGTGGCCTGGGGAGTCTGTGTAGGGCAGGTGGTGCTGGGAAGAACTAGACAGGGTCAGATCAAGCAGTGCTTTGTAGGCTATAGGAAGAAATTTGGCTTCTGTTTTAGACACTTAAAAAAAAATCTTTATTTTATTTATTTACTTTTTTTAATATGCTGCTCAGGATCGAGCCCAGTGCCTCACATGTGCTAGGCAAGCGCTCTGCCACTGAGCTACAAAGCCAGCCCAGTTTGGCTTGTATTTTGAAATAGGACATGAGAAGCCATTAAAGCTCACTTTTGTTTAAAACAAAACAAAAACAAACAAACAAAAAACAATCATTTTAATATTTAAAGCCCACTTTGAGAAATTTTTGGTAGCATTCACAAAACAAAATTCATCATTTTAAGATGTACTATTCTGGGCTGGGGATGTGGCTCAAGCGGTAGCGTGCTCGTCTGGCATGCGTGCGGCCCGGGTTCGATCCTCAGCACCATACAAAGATGTTGTGTCCGCCGAAAACTAAAAAAATAAATATTAAAAAAATTCTCTCTCTCTAAAAAAAAAAAGATGTACTATTCAGTGATATTTAGTACAATAACAGTGCTGGGCAACCATCATCATTATCCAGTTTCAGAACATTTTTATCACCCCATAAGGAAACCCCAGGCCCTTTAAGCAGTCACTTCCCATTCTTCCCTTGTCTTCTGAAAGGAAAGCAAAGAATCAGGAAATGGGATGAGGTGGGGGGGGGGACGAGAAATGAAAGACAGAGACAGAAAAATGAAAGAAAGACACACAGGAGAGTTTATTTGACAAATAAAGAGTTTATTTGACAAATAAAGGCATCTCTCCATGAATAGGGAGAGGCAATACAGGTTTGGGTTCTGCGACTTTTATAGGGCAGGCTCAGGAATCAGAGCTGAGTGGGTCCTAATGCAGCGGTTAAGGGTGGCTTGGTCTGAGCGAGTGGTGAGCCTTTCTCAGAAAGGCCCTGGGGCAGGAAAGTGAAACTTTTTCTTAAGATGGCCTTCCAGATGCTAAGCAAGGACATTCCACCCTCAACTCTATCCTCTGGCAACCAGTAATCTGCTTTCTGTCTCAGGATTTCCCTCTTCTGGACATTTTATATAAATGTTATTTGTGAATGGCTTATTGCACTTAGCATCAAGTTTCCCAAGTCCATCATTCATTGTAGTATGTATCCTTACATCCAAACTTTTTTTTGTAGAGGGGATTTAACCCCCAGGGGAAGTCTACCATTAAGCCACACCCCAGCACTTTTTATATTTTAAGATAGGGTCTCCCTAAATAATTGCTTAGGGTCTTGCTAAATTGCTGAGGCTAGCCTCGAACTTGCAATCTTCCTCCCTCGGGGTCCTCAGTGGCTAGGTGTGTGCCACCACAACTGGCTCATCAAAACTTTTTAAAGGAAAGTGCTGTGGCGTGCACCTGTACTCCCTGTGACTAGGAAGTCTTAAGACAGATCACAAATTCGAGGCCAGCTTGGGCAATTTAGCAAGACCCTGTCTCAAAATAAAATAAAAAGGTGTGGGAGTGCAGCTCAGTGGTAGAAAGTGAAGCCAGAATGAAACAGGCAGTCAGTATAGATAGGTAAATGGAGTCAGGTCATCAAGAAGGCCAATTTTGAGTGAGTCCTGGAAGTTGGAGGCTGTCCCCAGAGGGCTTGAATGTTAATTCCTTCAGAGCCCTTCCTCCACCCTTATCAAGAACCTGCCCCTCCTCCAACTTGTTGCTAAGGTAACGGGTCCCAGGAATTGCCCCTCCCTACAGGGAGCTATAAGGTTGTTATTGTGTCCTTGGCTGGTCCATCCTGCCCTTCCCCCCTCAGCACACCGTTTTCCCACCTTTTGACCACCCCACGAGCATTCCTGGGACCAGTCACGTGGGCTGGAAGGAGAAAAATAAGGGGAAGAGGGCAGGAGAACAAAGGAAGCCTGGGACATACAAAGGGCTGAACACCTCGCTTCTGGGGATACCTGGATACCAGCTGAGGCCCCTTCTCCCTGCCAGGAAAATCTATGTTACCCCTTTATAAAATAAGCCCTGCTTTATATGCTGCTTGCCTATAACGTTCTTCTCTAACCTGCTTCTCTAATGTTCAAACTTCAACACGTGAGGAAGCAGAACTCCTCACTCACTGTAACCAGCCGCCATCAAAAGCAATCCCCGGGTTCAATCCCCAGTACTGCAAAACAAACTTTTTAAGGGTGAATCTGAGCTGATCTGATTTACGTTTGAGGATCATTTTCAGATATCTGGGTAGGAGAGAAGCCAGAGTGAAAGTGGGCAGATCAGCGGAGAACTGTTGAGTGGGGAGGGTAAGAGATGCCTGGGGAGATGGCAGTGGTGGAAACAGTGAGGTACGCGTGGGAAATACGTGCCAGGTAGGGTGGAAAGCACCTGCTGCTGGGGGAGGGGGAGGGAAGTGTGGAGACAAGGGCCTCCCCGGGGAGTCTGGGGCGGGGCGGGGCAGGGCAGGGAGCTCCACAAGGCAAAGGGGACTCAGAATTCATTTTGGGTACTTAAGCCTGGGATATCTAATTGGAAATGTTAATTAGGCAGTGGAAATTTGATTCTAGGAACATAAAGATGGAGATACAAATGTAAGGGTCACCAGGCAGATTAAAAGATTTCGATTTCTAAATCCAGGAGAATAAGTATTGAATTATATGCACTACAATAGAGAGATTTCTACCAGGAAGAGGAGGGAGGGTGCAAGTCAAAGCATTTGCCTTACAAAAGAAAACTGACTGGGGGGTGGGGGGGGGAGCTGTAGCTCAGTGGTAGAGCAGCGCTTTCCCAGCACGTGTGAGACCCTGGGTTCAATCCTCGGCACCACATAAAAATAAGTAAATAAAGATATTGTGTCTATCTACAAGAAAAAATAAATTTTTCAAAAATGCTGTGTTCCTAGAACTAACTTGCATTGAAGAAATTACACTTTTTTAAAAAAATCTTTTGTTTTAGTAGAAGGAAAACACACAGTTGGGTGTGTTTATGCACTTAGAAAGTATTTTGGGGTGTATGAGATATATGTATATATACACACACTGTGGAATGGATAAAACAAACTAGCATATGCATTCCCTCATATGGTTACCCGTTTTTTTTTCATGTATTTATTTTCAATATTTTTTAGTTTTTGATGGACCTTAATTTTTGTGGTGCTGAGAATTGAACCCAGTGTCTCACACCTGCTAGGCAAGCACTCTGCCACTGAGCTACAACTGCAAACCTTATCCGTTTTATTTATTTATTTGGTGCTGAGGATTGAACCCAGAGATGCTTTACCACTGAGCCACGTCCCCAGCCCTTTTTATTTATTTATTTATTTATTTTCAGACAGGGTCTTGCTAAGTTGCTTAGGGCCTCAATAAATTGCTGAGGCTGGTCTTGAACTTGCGATCCTGAGTCACTGGGATTACAGGTGTGTGCTGCTGTGACTAGCCTATATTTGTGTGTGTGTGTGTGTGTGTGTGTGTGTGTGTATCATGTTAGGCAAGTCCTCTACCACTCAACTATAACCCCAGCCCACTACTAGTTTTTTGTTGTTTGGTTTTGGTGGTAGAATACATAAAATAGTCACTATGATGTTCAATGGATCTATTAACTTGTTCCTCCTGTTTAACTGAAATTTTGTGTTCCCACCCCCAGCCTCTGGTTCAACTTTTTTATTTTTTAATTTTATTTTTTAGTTTTCGGCGGACACAATATCTTTATTTGTATGTGGTGCTGAGGATCGAACCCGGGCCGCAAGCATGCCAGGTGAGCGCACTACCACTTGAGCCACATCCCCAGTCCCAGGTTCAACTTTTTTAGATTGCACATAAAAGTGAAATCATGCTGACATGTAACAGACAAATGTGAGTGGTGGGAACATGAGATTAAGAGATAATCTAGAAAAAATACACCCACTGTGCTGACCTCACACACTTTCTTTTCCTAGTAGCCCTGCCTGGTTTAAGTGGATATTAGTTACATTCCTGAGCAAACTGTTATCTATAGGAGAAACCTAAGTCACCCTCAAGGGGGAGAATTTTGTGACTCTTTTCAAAGACCAGATCCTAAAACTCAGGGAGAGAATCCTCCTAACCATAAAATTTGTGAGAATTTATAGTTAGGAATCCAACTGGGGGCTGGGGATGTGGCTCAAGCAGTAGCGCGCTTGCCTGGCATGCGTGCGGCCCGGGTTCGATCCTCAGCACCACATACAAACAAAGATGTTGTGTTCTCCGAAAACTGAAAATAAATATTGAAATTCTCTCTCTCTCTCTTTAAAAAAAAAAATGCTCTCTCTCTCTCTCCCTCTCCCTCTCTCTCTCTCTCTTTAAAAAATAAAAAAAATATATTAAAAAAAAAAAAAGAATCCAATTGGAACTTATCAGCATGAGCCAAAGTGACCCAGACAGGTCATGGCAGTGGGGACTTGAAAGTCTGAGGTCATCCTGCTGTCAGTCAAAAGTCAAAGGCAGATCTAAGCAGGACTACCTGGAAACTTCTCTGGGATCCCCCATAAAACTGGAATGCAAGAGAAGTACACTGCCCATCTTTTCTCTGAGAGGAACCACTCTCTCATTTGAGTGTCCCCTTTTCCTATCAATAAACTTCAATAAACTCTCTTCAATAAACTCATGCCTGTTACTCTGAGCAACATGTCTGAAGTCTTTCTGACTTGATAGCAAGAATCAAGGTCTGAAGTGGGTAGGGGTTTCTTTTTCTTTTTTTTTTTACTAAACTCAGGGGTACTCAACCACTGAGCCACATCCCCAGCCCTATTTTGTATCTTATTTAGAGACAGGATCTCACTCAGTTGCTTAGCACCTCGCTTTTGCTGAAGTGCTGGCTTTGAATTTGTGATCCTTCTGCCTCAGCCTCCCCAATTGCTGGGATTACAGGTGTGTGCCACCTAGCCTGGCTGGGGGTAGGGGTTTCATGCTGCCTCAATCTCCTGTGAGGTCCAAGCTCTGCAATAGTAAGAATGTGAGAGGTGGCAACAAAGGTGATATTTGAACAAAACCTCTAAGAAGTTGAGTGAAGAATGCAACTAGGTAGAAAGTTTTTTTTTTGGATTAAACTCAGGATCACACTACCTGTGAGTCACATCCCCAGCCTTTTCCATTTTTTATTTTAAGACAAATTCTCACTAAATTGCTTAGGGCCTCCCTATGTTGCTGAGGCTGGCCTTGAACTTAGCATCCTCCTGCATCAGCCTCACAAGTCTGACTACCAGCTCTATTTTCAGACAGGGTCTCCGTAGATTCCCAGCCTGGCTTTGAACTTGTGATCCTTCTATCTCAGCCTCCTGAATCCCTGAGGCTACAGGCACATGCCATCTCATGCCACGCTTAAAAGCAATGCTTTTCAAATCAAACTCACAGTGAGATATCATTTCACACTCATTAAGATGGCTACTGTTAAAGAATAACTCCCAAAGCAGAAATCAAAAACAGAAAATAAGAGTTGGGAACATAGCTCCGTTGGTAGAGTGCTTGCCTCGAATGCACAAGGCCCTGGGTTCGATCCCTGGCACCACAAAACAAAAAGCAAAACAATCAAAACCCCAGAAAATAACAAATGTTAGAGGATGTGGAGAAACTGTAATGCTATGCACTGCTGGTAGGAATGTAAAATGGGGGGCCCCTATTGTGCAAAATAGTGATACCACCTGAATGGTATAACCCCAGAGAAGCAAGTGTAGAGTGGAAAGCAGAAGGCTTTACTAAATAGCAGAGAAGACCCCTCCCCCCAATGCCAAGGAGATCCTAAAGGTGGAATCCCTGAGATGGGAGAGTCTTACCCCTTTTGTATCCAAGGTCTTCTTTTGTCCTCCAGCATCTCGGTGCTTTGTCTTGCTTATTTCCCATTACCCGGCTTTGGCTGGGGGATGCTGGTGGGAGGGCCCAAAGGTGGAAAACAGGTGGGCCATGGGGCGGGGGAGGAGTGATCCAGGCAGGCAGGGCCTAGAGTGATTTGATTAGCACCTCCCTATTTGCTGGGAGCTGCTTCATTAACAGTTCTTTAGAATGGGCCTGGGCCTTGGGGACATTAACATTTCAATCTCCCAGGTGTAGTTCTGATTTCCAAGACTCAGATTGGACTCCATTTTCTTTATGAGACTAGATATCAGACAGATTTACCTAGCTTCACTAACTACCTGTCTTTAAATCTGTCTTCAATAGGATGGGTGGGAAGTCCAGCAAGTGTCACTGTGCCTGGCTCTAGCTGTCTCTTTGTTGTTGTTGTTGTTAATGTTTTTAGTTATATATGGACACCATACCTTTATTTATTTATTTACTTTTATGTGGTGCTGAGGATCGAACCCAGTGCCTCACATGTGCTAGGCAAGCGCTCTGCCACTGAGCCACACCCCCAGTCCATCTTGTATATACTTCTGTGAGCATACATGACAACATCTGTAGAGAAAATCTGTAGTAACACAACTGAACTGGGCTGGGAGTGTAGTTCAGTCACTGAACACTTACCCAACATTTGTTAGAGCCTAGGCTTAATACCTAGCACCACCCAGAGGAGAAAAAGATATTTTAAACTTTCATGGATCTTGTTAAATTGTTTTAAAAAGGGGTAGTTAGTGGTAGTACATAAGGGATGATTAAGTCTATAAGAGGAAATGAAATTCACATTAACATTACTGATTCAATAGCACATGACAGAGTCAAATATTTCCCTCAAAGTACCTTCTATTTTTTTTTAATGTTAACTTTTTTTTTTTTTAAGAGAGAGAGAGAGAATTTTTTTAATATTTATTTTTTAGTATTCAGCGGACACAACATCTTTGTTTGTATGTGGTGCTGAGGATCGAACCCGGGCCGCACGCATGCCAGTGTGCTACCGCTTGAGCCACATCTCCAGCACTCAAAGTACCTTCTAAATGATGCAACAAATCATCTTAGGCTTCAACCACCTCTTTTTTTTTTTTTTAATACAACATTTGTAAGACTGTCTGAACAAACCTTTCTCTCTCTCTCTCTCTCTCTCTGTGTATATATATAATGTTTAGAAATATATATTTATAGATAAACATAATGCCTTTATTTTATTTATCTATTTTTATATGGTGCTGAGAATTGAACCCAGTGCCTCACAAGTGCTCAGCAAGTGCTCTACCACTGAGCCACAACCCCAGCTCCACTCTCCATGTTTTACTGCCACCAATTGTAACATATCTTAGCAGATTCTACTTGAAGCTATTCTAAAGTAGTTTCTTCAAATTTTTTGAAAAAAAAATTAAAAATTATATTGAAAGACCCCAGCCCAATAACTTTAGGCCCAATAATAAATCACCAGGGCTTGCTTCCGCACCTGCACAGACGTCAGATGTATTTTTCAGAAAATCGGTTAAGTGTAACCGATTAAGAAAGGACAGGATGGTTGGGAAAGGAACCGGCACGGTTGGGCAAACGGGATCATACAATGAAAAACCATACAATGAATAACAAATGGTTTTTATATGGTTTTTCCAGGAACCTATAGTGAAAAAACAAGTTTACCCTTTAAGTGACCTATATGCTGGATTCAAAAGAGCCAATGAGATACCTGTTACTGTGCTAGGAGGGAAACTGACCACTGTACCCTATAAAAGATCTGTACCCCAAAGCCCGGTGTGCCAGTTCACTGAAGCTCCGGCTGAGGTTTCGCTGGGCACCCGCAGGCGCCTGTGTATCAATAAATCGCCTCTTGCTTTTGCAGCCAGTGCCTCGTGCGTCTTTCTTGGACAGGGAATCGGTGGGTCTTTCAATATATATGATAAAAGATATATATATATATATATATATATATATATATATATATATATATATATGTGGTTCTGTGGATTGAATGAGTTATATGCTTTAGACCTTTTTTCTTTTGAGGCAGGGTCTAAGTAGAGTTGCAGAGGCTGGTTTCAAAGTTTCAATCCTCATGCTTTGGCCTCCTGAGTAGCTAGGATTATAAGTACATTTATAAGTATAGCACCATCATGTTCCACTTTGAGCACATTTTTGAAAAATAATAATATAGTCATAGAGGCTAATTATTTAGTCACTGCAACCTCAGCACTGACATCTCAAATAACTAAGCAGTATGAGTAGTGCCTGTAGAGTCATTAAGAACCAAGAAAGGGGGAGGGGGTGTGTGTGGTTCAGAGGCAGAGCATATGCTTAAGCATGTACAATGCCTTGGGTTCAGTCACCAGCACCAAACCAAACCGAAAAACCAACCATCCAAAAAAAAAGCAAACAACAACCACAAACACCAAAGAAACCAAGAAAACCTGCTGAAACTTATGTTACCATATTTCTCCAGGAGACTTATTTTTGTTGAGCACAGTGTCTTCAAATCTTCAAGCAATTGTTCTTACTAAAAGGCTGACAGTCTTAAACCTGATTAAGGGTGCGTGTGGCTTTCTGTTTGGCTAACAAGTACTTGGAAACTTATTTTGGTTGCAGCCTCATTTTAAATTTTTGTAAAGAAATTGTAGTGTAATGACAAAGTCTTCATTTATAATTTGTTTCTTTTGTTTTTCTTTTGGGTGCTGGTGATTGAACCCAGGACCCCACACATGCTAAGCATGTGCTCTGCCACTAAGTTATAGCCCCACCTCAAATGTTCTAATTTTTCTGACAGCTGCTTTACCATGGGATTGTGTTGCGTGCATAGCCTGGCAATGCTGATGTATATACTGTGTTCTTTCAGCAATGTATGATTTTACCTCAGAATACATACAATGTATTTGCATCTAATTCAAGAACAAAACAATCCATACTCCATTATGCCTTAAAGGTGTGGCAGTGGAATTAAGAAAGTTTGAGAGAGTGACAGGCATGGCCCTCAATATCCTGTTGAATCCAAACCCTTGTCCTGGGAAAAGCAACTCTGGAGCAGCAGCCCCAGTGGGCTGGAGCACAGGCAGCTAGCACATGTTATGACCCACAGAGCCCACCATGTGAGTGGGTTTCTGAGGCATGGTGAGCCAGGGCTGAGGCAAGCCAGGGCATCTGAGTCAAAGGAGTGGAGGGAAAACAGAACAGGAGATAGACCTGAAAGTTCAGCTCAAGGGCTATCCAATAGCATCAATACTCTCTAAGACCTGATTAGCATAAATTTGGACCAATAGCATCCACCCAAGGGCTACACTCAAGCAGCAACCACCAACTGGGTCACCTCCTACCCTGTAAGCCTTCTGTCTCTTTTTCCACTTGAATTAAACCTACTCATTACACTCTTGCCTTTGGTTGGCCATAAATTTCATTCTTCAGATTTGCAAGGCAAGAATCTGGAAAGAATTTGACAGTGTACTGCTGGGTCTGCTGTGAAACTGCAGGGCACAGCCCACTATTAAGAGATGCAACATGCTACTTGACAGTAGTGAAGAAGAATCTGTCTTTGCTGGCTGAGACCCTGGGATCCAACACTGGCACGCATCCTCTGCTGTGATTAGCTGCTAACACTAACAGGCTGCAGAAGCCCAATGCTCCTGCATAAGAGAAGAAATGCCAGTTTCACTGTCAAGTAAAATCTGCAGCGGGTAATGTTCCACGTAGCAGTGTGAAGGATGGGTGTCCTTAGGCTGTCTGTCACAGTGCTGAGTTCAGGAGTTCCTGCCACTTCTCACTTCTGAAAATAATTGCAATTTAGGGGGCTGGGGATGTGGCTCAAGTGGTAGCGTGCTCGCCTGGCATGCGTGCAGCCCAGGTTCGATCCTCAGCACCACATACAAACAAAGATGTTGTGTTTGCCGAAAACTAAAAAATAAATTTTTTTTAATTCTCTCTCTCTCTCTTTAAAAAAAATAATAATTGCAATTTAGGGGGTCCCCAAGAATTCCCACAGGTTTTATAATTTCCTTGGACTCAGAACTCATGTGCTATGGTTTAGATATTAGGTGTCCCCCAAAAGCTCAGATGTGAAACAATGCAAGGTTTAGAGGTGAAATGATCGGGCCTTAACCCACTCAGTACATTAATCCCGACAGGGATTAATTTGGTAGTAGGGTCCTTGTTTTTTTGGTGCTGGGGATTGAACCCAGGGCCTTGTGCATGTGAGGCAAGCACTCTACCAATTGAGCTGTATCCCCAGCCATATTTTGTGCTTGTTGAGTGGAGCTCTCAGCTTCTTGATCCTTATGCCCTGGGCCACTTTCTTCCACCTCATTCTTAAGCCATGATGTTCGACCTCAGCCGGAGACCTAAGGAATGGAGTCAGGTATCTATGGACTGAGACCTCTGAAAAACACAGAGGAACCTGGGCCATACCAGTAACGTATGAGCCCCCAAATAAATTTTTCCTCCTCAAATTGTTCATCAGATCTTTTAGTCGCAGTAGCAAAAAAGCTGACTAAATCATGGAAAGTTCTGATACTCATGGGTATAGTTTATTATAGTGCAGGGAAACAGATTAAAATTAGGCTAGGGATGAGTTCCATGGGACAGAGTCCAGAAAGTCCCAAGCTTGCAGAGGACAGTGGTCTTGTCCTAGTAGAATCAGGAACAGCACCAACTTTTCCCCCCTGTACTGATGTATGACAATGTACATCAGGAAAGCTCAATGGGGCTTTGGTTTTTACTGGGGGTCACTCCTGTAGCATAGTAACCGACCACGTGGCTATTAGTCTTCACCCTCTCCAGAGGGTGACCCAAAGCTCTCACCATAAATCACCATTATTATCTGGTGTGATTCAAAGTTCCAGGTAAACTAGGATAGGAGTAAGGGCACTGCTGAGGTTTAAAGATTATCTCCTAGGGGGCATGGTGGTGCACACCTGTAATCCCAGTGGGCTCAGGAGGCTGAGACAGGAGGATCGTGAGTTCAAAGCCAGCCTCAGCAAAAAAGTGAGGTGCTAAGCAACTCAGTGAGACCCTGTCTGTAAATAAAATACAAAACAGGGCTGGGATGTGGCTCAGTAGTTGAGTGTCCCGGAGGAGTGAGGAGTTCAATCCCAGGTAACAACAATAACAAAAAAATTAACTCCTAGAAGCCAAGGCAAAGGCCACACCTGTTTGGGTGAGGTTAATTCTTTGTATACCTCCCACCTCAAATACTCCATTCCGCCACTGTAGTGAAAGTTAGCCAAAGACAAAATGTGAACAAATGAGAATGGCCCTGTTTAAATGAATGTGAACTTTATATAACTTTTTTCTTTTGGTATCAGGGATTGAATTGAGGGGCTTTGTATATGTCCCAACCCTTTTTATATTTTTTGAGACATGGCCTTGCTCAATTGCTTAGGGCCTCATTAAGGCCAAGGCTGGCCTCAGCCTCCCACCACTAGGATTATAGGCATGTGCCACCATGCCTGGCTTCATATTTTTTTAACACATAAATTTATTTTTATTTTTAAATTTATTCTGATTTGTTATACGTGATGGCAGAATGTAGTTTATTTCATATTACACATATAGAGCACAATTTTTCAAGACATCGGTTGCACAAATTATTCTCACACCATTTGTGTCTTATACATGTACTTAGGGTAAACTCACTCCACCATCATTCCTACTCTCTTGCCCTCTCTCTCCCCTTCACTCTATCTGAAGTTCCTCCATTCCTCCCATGCTCCCCCCACCATCGCCATTATGCATTTGCAACCTCATATCAAAGAAAACATTTGGCTTTTGATTTCTTGGGATTGGCTTGCTTCACTTAGCACTATATTCTCCAACTTCTTCCATTTACCTGCAAATGCCGTGATTTTATTCTCTTTTAATGCTGAGTAATGTTTCATTGTGTAGATACACCAAAGTTTCCCTATCCATTCATCTACTGAAGGGCATTTAGGTTGGTTCCAGTTTAGCTACTGTGAATTGTGCTTCTATAAACATTGATGTGGCTGTGTCCTGTATTATGCTGTTTTTAAGTCCTTTGGGTATAAGCTAAGAGTGGGATAGCTTGGCTGAATGGTGGTTCCATTCCCAGTTTTCCAAGAAATCTCTATACTGCTTTCCATATTGGTTGCACCAATTTGCTTTCTCCCCACATCCTTGCCAATACTTATTGGTTTTTTTTTTAAAGAGTATTATTTTTTATTTATTTATTTTTTTTAGAGAGAGAGTGAGAGAGAGAGAACTTTTTAATATTTATTTTTTAGTTTTCGGCAGACACAACATCTTTGTATGTGGTGCTGAGGATCGAACCTGGGCCACAAGCATGCCAGGCAAGCGCGCTACCGCTTGAGCCACATCCCCAGCCCAACACTTATTGTTAATGTCTGTATTCTTGATAACTGCCATTCTGACTGAAGTGAGATGAAATCTTAGGGTAGTTTTGATTTGCATTTCTCTAATTGCTAGAGATGCTGAACATTTTTTCATGTTTGTTGATTGTTGATTTGTCTGTTCAGTTCCTTGGCCCATTTATTGATTGGATCATATGACTTTCATGTACCATGAAATGTTCCTCTTGGATTTTTTTCCTTTTTGTGTGTACGTATACTGGGGATTGAACTCAAGGCCTTGAGTTTTGCTAGTAGTGTCCCTGCTCTACCACTGAGCAACACCAACAGTATCTTTTAAAATGTAAATACCATTCTTAGCTTATAAGCCATATAAAACTGCAGTCAGCTGCATTCAGCCCATAGTCCATAGTGTGCTAAACTCTGAAGTCAGTGAAAATGTTGTCATGGTTTCTTATATAAGTGAAAAGTACATAATCAAAGAGAAAAATAGGACCTGAGTCATTGTACTTTTCAGTAATGTAGATTAAACTAAACTTAAAGGAAGCTGGGCTATATCAGTAACATATTCACCCTGTAAGTAGCCAACTAATTTTGGAAAAATCCAATCCATCATGTCAAATTACTGGTGTTGATTTCAATTTTATTTTGTAGTTTTGAATTTTGGTTTGCAGTACTAGGAACTGAACCTAGGGCCTTGCACATGCCAGTCAAGCACTCTGTCACTAAGCTATGTCCCCAGTCCTTTATATTTCGAAACAGGGTCTAGCTAACTTGGCCTTGGCTCCAACTCCCAAGTAGCTGTTAGTATAGGCATGCGCCACCATGCTCAAATATACTAAATATTTTAAAATATTTTTAATACTTACCTCTATTCATATAAATCTTCCCCATTCAAAGACTAGCTCTAATTCTTGTTCTCTAACAATACTCTTAGACCTAGGCTCTAAACAGAAATAAAATCACTGATGCAGAGTATTTGCATAGGTTTAAGTTGAACTGTGAAAAAGAAGGGGAACATAAAGAGTTCTTTTTTTGGTGCCGGGGTTTGAATTCAGTCTCGCCTGTGCTAGATAAACATTCTACCACTGCACAACACCTTGGTCCCAAGAGTTTTTCAAAGTTAATTAGCAAAATAAAATCTTGGCAACCCCATGTCAGATCTCAACATGTTTTGGAAATTTTGGTGGTTCATGAAGTCAAGCTTGGGGGACACTCTTATAGACCTCTCCTTTACAGAGTTCCAGAAGCACAGACTATCAGTGACCTTTATTTGACATAGAAAGATAAATGTGCACTGTGATTTGCTTTTGCTGTGTGGTCTCTTCTAGAAAGTTATCACAAGAATTTTCCTTCTGCTTTTTTGTATAGCCCTTAGCAAGCCTTCAGTATATTCTTAGGTTCTGAGGAATAAAGGCAGAACCATTTTTTACCTTTCTTTCTCTCCTTTTTTTTTTTTTTTAAAGAGAGAGAGAATTTTAATATTTATTTTTTAGTTTTTGGCGGACACAACCTCTTTGTTTGTATGTGGTGCTGAGGATCGAACCCGGGCCACACACATGCCAGGCGAGCGTGCTACCGCTTGAGCCACATCCCCATCCCATCTTTCTCTCCTTTTTAAAAATGTCTGCTTTTTATGATCCCTAAAAAATTGCTGTGTGTTTACAACACCGCCTGCTTGCTGATGACACCTGTGGAGAAAGTTGATGGGATGAGCAATTGAGAGTTCTTGGAAGCTCACTTTCCCAAGGGCAGGGTGGAGTGGAGAGGATTCTCCTCTGATAAGTTCCTTCTTTTCAGATCTTGACCTTCTGCTTCTGGGTCTCACCAATTCTTTGCTTCTTTACTTCATTGTGAAAACTTCCTTCATTTCATGTTTGCAATTATTACTGGACACAGCACAGATCCCACCCAGGGAAGAGGAAACTAGGTCATCATGTTCACTGCTCAAGAAATATTTGGAGTCAAACTGGTAGAAAAATAGGTTCTACTGAAAGCCAGCTTTGAAGGAAGATGGAAAGAATTTCATTGTTTCAAAAGTTCCATCTCTGGGGCTGGGGATATAACTTAGTTGGTAGAGTGGTAGAGTGCTTGCTTCACACGCACAAGGCCCTGGGTTCAGTCACCAGCACCATCAAAAAAAAAAAAAAAAAAAAGGAAGCCATAATTACACTTACATAAAATTAAATTTTAGATAGAATTTCATTTTGTTAATTTATAAGAATTATACCAGTTTAGGAAACTGCAATCACCACTCACACAGGCCCTCCCTATCCTGGTATTTGCATTTTTGGCAAAGTAAATCAGTGTCAGTTGTTTGGCAAGAGAGGAACAATAATCCCCTCACCAAAAAAATTTCATTATAGCAACAATGTACACATGTCATAAAGACACCCCACCCTCTAGAAGGGTATGTTTTTTATGGTTTCTCACTTAATTGTCCATTATTTCTAACTTGTTCAGCATAAATACTAGTAAAAAAAATTTCTCTTTCCAATGCAAATAATTTTGTCCTTAGACAAACTTCTATCCATTCCAGACTTTGGACCACTGTATTTTTTAGATGAAGTTATCTCAATCATAATTCTATGCCTTGCATGGTCACCAGATATCATACAATCTCAAGGAATCTTCTGCTTGATAAGAATGTTTGATATGTTCTGGGATAATACCATTTTCTGCTAATTTGCATACTCATTTCATTCCATAAATATTTAGAATCTATTTTTTTTTTTTAAAGAGAGAGAGAGAATTTTTTAATATCCATTTTTTTTAGCTTTCAGCAGACACAACATCTTTGTTTGTATGTGGTGCTGAGGATTGAACCCGGGCCACAAGCATGCCAGGTGAGCGCGCTACCGCTTGAGCCACATCCCCAGCCCAATATTTAGAATCTATTAGATCATCTTTTTATTTTTTGGTGCTAGGGATTAAACCAAGAGGTGTTCTAAACCCAGCCCTCTTAACTTTTTATTTTAAGACAGAGTCTCAGTAAGTTGTTAAGGCTGGCCTTGAACCCGAGATCCCCTGCCACAGCCTTCTGAGTCACTGGGATTGCAGGCATGTGCCATTGCACCCAACCAGTTTTCTATTTTAAAGTGAAATTTATGCTAAAAACAACTTAATAATCTGTAACCACAATCACCAAAATAATTAACTGATTCTGACAAGAATTCAATGGATCTCCTAGAGATGGCCTGTATTCTCCTTGAAAATATGTTCCTTTCTTTGCCCCAAATACTTTTTTTTTTTAAGTTGGAGATGGACACAATACCGTTATTTCATGTATTTATTTTTATGTGGTGCTGAAGTTCGAACCTAGTGCCCCACACATGCTAAGCGAGAACTCTACCACTGACTGAGCCACAACCCCAGCCTTCCCAAATACTTCTCACTCTCAAGATAGTCCACATTCTCCCTTGAATATATCTCTGCTTTCCTAAGTAAACCTTTGGCCATGGCTCTGCACAGGACTGCTGAAATTCTCTTCTATCATGTATGCCAAGAATGCTGCTGGTATTGAGTTGAGCTGCCACCTTGTCGGAAATTCCTTAGCTGTATCTATGCTCCTGTGACATTTCTTGGTGGCTTATATAGGGGTCTTTGATGGCACTAACAATTTCATGTTAGGGGAATGGCAATACAAGAATTCCAACCCATCTCCATAACTGAGGCCAGGGTCTATCTCCTTTATCCCTGACCAGGCAGAGTCATTACCCCTTGACAGTCTAAAGGAGCCATAAAAGACAGATCTTCATCCCTCACTAACCCTTAAGATTTAAGGGATCAGGGCTGGGGCTGGGGCTGAGTGGTATAGCATTTGCCTACCACAAGAGAGGCTACTGGGCTCAATCCTCAGCACCAAATAAAAAAATAAACAAAATAAGTTATCATGCCCAGCTGCAACTAAAAAAATAAAAAATAACAAAGGGATCAAACTGTTGGGGGGAGGGGAAGGAGACAAGGGAACACAAAAGAGAGATATACTGGGCTGGGGATGTGGCTCAAGCGGTGGCGCACTCGCCTGGCATGCGTGCGGCCCGGGTTCGATCCTCAGCACCACATACAAACAAAGATGTTGTGTCCGCCAAATACTAAAAAAAATAAATATTAAAAAAAAAAAAAAAAGAGAGATATACTGAGTATCAAAGGAAGTACCCATGAACCACTGAAACACAAGAAACACCCATGAATATTTGGCCTACACACAAGATCCATGCTCTTGCCTGCAAAAAAAAAAAAAAAAACACCAAAAACCAAAAAAACCACAAGGGCAATGGACAAGTACTGGGAAAACTGGCATGGAATTTCATAATCCTGTCCCAGCTCCACTCTAATCCAACCCAACACCCCACACAAACGGGTTGCTGTTTCTCTCTCTGTATAAGGCTCACATTCTCCCTTGAATGCGCCTCTGCTTTCCTAAATAAACCTTTGTCTATGCCTCTGGAAAAACAAAAAGAATTGATGGACAGGGCTAGGGATGAAGCTCCTTGGAAGAGCACCTGCTTAATATTTGCGAGGCCCTGGATCCCACCCTCAGCACTGCAAAACAAAAACAAAACCAGAATTTGATGGATCTAAAAGTACTGTTTGGGAAGTGGTTTCCAGACCATATTTATCTCTGAGTCTCTCAAATACACAGATTACTTTTTTTTTTTTTCAAAATTTTCCTGTAGGATCCATTTAAAAAAAAAAAATGTTTTTTAGTTGTAGATGGAAACAATACCTTTATTTTTATGTGGTGCTGAGGATCAAACCCAGTGCCTCACATGTGCAAGGTGCACGCTCTACCAGCCCATATAGATTTTTTTTTTTTTTTGATACTGGGGATTGAACTCAGGAGCATTTTACCACTGAGTCATACCCCCAGCCCTTTTAATTTTAAAATAACATCATACTTAGTTAGGGCCTTCCTAATTTGCTGAGGTTGGCTTTAAATTTGTGATACTCCTGTCTCAGTCTCCCAAATTGCTGAGATTACAGGTGTGTGTCACTGTGCCTGGTTCTATAGCATTGTCAAAAATGTTTAATGTGGGGTTGGGGCTTGGTTCAGTGGTAGAGTGCTTGCCTAGCATGCATGAGGCACTGGGTTCAATCCTCAGCACCACATAAAATAAAGACATAAAATAAAGGCATTCTGTCCACCTACAACTACAAAAAAAAAAAAAAAAAAAAAAAAGTTTTTAAATGTTTAATGTGATGACAACTAGACAAATCCAAATGAATTTTTTTTTTTTTTTTTTTTTTTTTGTGGTGCTGGGGATTGAACCCAGGGCCTTGTGCATGCAAGGCAAGTATTCAACCAACTGAACTATATCCTCAAATGAAGGAATAATCTGCAAAGTAACTGGCCTAAATTAAAAAACACAATAACTGGCAAATTGTTCCAGTTAGAAAACAATTAACAAGAACAAAATTATTAAAAGCAAGGACTGGGGATGTAGCTCAATCCTAAGTGCTTGCTTGGCATGAATGAGGCCCTGGGATTAATCTCTAGCACTAGAAAACACAACAAAAACAAAACAATGCAACGATCCTTGCATGGATCTGAGAGGGGAAAAAGAATCCAGCTGTAAATGGCATTACTGGGACAATCATGGAAATATGAATAAGGAGAGTAAATCATTCTAGATACTAGCACTGCATAAATACTAGTTTTCTGAATTTGTTCAATGTTTTGTAGTACTGCAGAAAAAGGCTGGTGTTTTAGAGGATTAAGATTAAGGGCTAGGGATATAGCTCAGTTGGTAGAGTGCTTGCCTTGCATGCACAAGGTCCTGGGTTCAATCCCCAGCAAACAATGTATGAGATTAAGCTGAAGTATCTAGATGTCTGCAAATAACTCAAATAGTTCAGGAACAAAAGGGGAAAAAAAAAAAAAAAAGAAAAAAGAAAAATTAAAAGCAAACATGAAAACATGCAACCAAAAAGCAAATCTTGGTGAAGGGTACATGGGTGTTCTACTATTCTTTTTTTTTTTTTTGAGATACCAAGGATTGAGGCCAGGGATGCTTTAACACTGTTCTACATCCCCAGCCCTTTTTATTTTTTGAGATAGGGTCTCTCTAAGTTGCTTAGGGCCCTGCTAAATTGCTAAGGCTGGCTTTGAATTTGTAATATTCCTGTCTCAATGCCCTGAGCCTCTTGGATTACAGGTGTGCACCACTGAGTCTGACATAGTTACCAATGCTGGCCTTTGACTTGGAATACTTCTGCCTCAGCTTCCTGAGTCACTGGGATTATATGTCTGCATCACTATGCCTAGACCATTAAAAAAAAAAATTTTTTTTTTTTTTTTTTTTGGGTACTGGGAATTGAACTCAGGGGCACTCAACCACTGAGCCAGATCCCCAGCCCTATTTTGTATTTTATTTAGAGACAGGGTTTCACTGAGTTGCTTAGCACCTTGCCGTTGATGAGGCTGGCTTTGAACTCTCAATCCTCCTGTCTCAGCCTCCCCAGCCACTGGGAATTACAGGCATGCTCCATGGTATCTGACCATTGTTTTTTTCTTGCAACATTTTTAGAATTAAACTGCTCAAAAAAAGAGGTGCAGGGAAAAAGTCTATCTTCATTTTCTTTCGTTCTTTATTTTGTGGTACTAGGGATTGAACCCAGGGCCTTGTACATGGAGGCAAGCACTCTACCAGCTGAGCTGTACCCCTGCCCAAAGTCTATCTTTATTTTGCAGTTCTATATATGAGTCATAATGGACTCCGCTATTGCTAGAGTCAGCAAACATTTACAAAAAGGCAGCCACGGAAGCAAAAAGCAAACAAAATTACCTAAACTTAAAAAGCAATTAATGCTGTTGGCTCACATTTCCTTTAGAAAACAGATAAGGTTCACAGCAGGAAATTGTTTCCTAGAAAGAAAACTTCAGTTTAAAGAAAAACTGTTTTATTATTATATAGATACTATGTTAGTCAGCTTTTCTTGCTGTGACCAAAATACCTAGTAAGACCAACTTCAGAGAAGAAAGATTTACTTTGGTTCATGGTTTCAGAGGTTTAAGTCCATGGTCAGTTAGCTTCAAAAAGAAACATCATGGTGAAAAGGTGCAGTGGAGGAAAGCTGTCAGTTCATGGGGAAGATTGACAGAAGGGGCCTCAAGGGCATGCCAATATTGTCCTACCTCTTCAACCATGCCCTAGCTGCCTAGTTTCCATCTTTTCCCAGCAGTGCATTCAGATTTTTAATCTGTCAAATGGATTAATCCATTGATGAGGTTAGATCCTTCATTCTCCAATCATTTTCCAAAGCCACACCTCTGGATACCGCTGTGCTAGGGACCAAGTCCTCAACACATAAGCTTTTGGGGGATATCCCCAAACCAAGCAGAAACAAACCTTTGATATAATTTGGGGGGTGGGAAGGGTGCGATGGCACATGCCTGTAATCCCAGTGACTTGGGAGGCCGAGGCAGGAGAATCGTGAGTTGAAACCCAGCCTCAGCAATTTAGTGAGGCCCTACGCAACTCACCTAGACCTGGGCTGGGAATATGGCTAAATGCCCTTGGTTCAATCTCTGGTATTAAAAACAACAATAAAAACAAAACAACAACAACAACAACAAAACACCAACCAAGAGTCCAGATGCAATGGTGCATGCCTTCAGGGCCTTGGAAGGTTGAGGAAAGAGAATTGCAAGCTTGAGGCCAGCCTCAGCAACTTAGTCAGACACTGTCTCAAAGAGAATGTAGCTCAGTAATAAAGCACTCCTGGGATCAATCCCTAGTACCAAAAAACAAAACAACAAAAACACATAGTCTAAGGATATACTGCCTGTATGTGAATGCAAATGAACTACTTTCTAGAACAAAAAACTACTGAAAACCCTTAGAATTATTAGTCTGTACTCAGGGATGATCTATTATTGAATAAACATTTACTACATACGTGTTGTGTATCTATGTTTTTGTGCTAAGTGTGTAGAAAAGGGTAAAACACAATCCTTGCCTTGCCTTGAAGAATTCTACCTATCTAATCAAGAGTCTCTATATGTCATTATAATTTTTTATTTTTTAAATCAGGGATTGAACTCAGGGGCCCTCGACCACTGAGCCATATTCCCAGCCCTATTTTGTATTTTATTTAGAGACAGGGTTTCACCTCACTTTTGCTGAAGCTGGCTTTTAACTCGCAATCCTCCTGCCTCAGCCTCCCAAGCTGCTGGGACTACAGGTGTGCGTCATCACACAGTAAAATCTTAATTTCTAAATTTAGTATTTCACATCACATGCAACCTAGAAATAATTTGTAATTAGTATTTAAAGGCAACTAAAAATTTCTATTAAATTAAAATGGTAGTCATTCTATAAGTCATAACAGTTCTTTTTTGTGGGGGTAGGGGGATAGGGATTGAACTCAAGGGTGCTTTACCACTGAACTGCATGGAAGCAAGCACTATTTATTTACTTATTTGGGTACCAGGAATTTAACTCAGGGGCACTCAACCACTGAGCCCTATTCTGTATTTTATTGAGAGACAGGATCTCACTAAGTTGCTTAGCACCTCTTTTTTTTCCTGCTGAATTTGGCTTTGAACTCACAATCCTACTACCTCAACCTCCTGAGGTGCTGGGATTACAGGTGTGTGCCACTGTGCCCGGCTCCCTTTTTATTTTAAGACAAGGTTTTGCCATTGCCAAGGCTGGCCTCAAACTCCCTCAATCTCCCAAGACACTGGGACAGCTTAGGACTTTCATCATTAAGCTAACCTTCCTATAATCACTGCTTCAATGGTGATTTTTTTTTTTAATTCAAAGAAATACTATTCAAAATACATGATAAGAAATTAGACTTTTATCAATACACAAATAAGTTTACTTAAAATCAGATAGGTCACATATTTTAAAAAATTTCAGACCCTCTCCCCAGCATTGTCCACAATCTAGAGTAGGTTCATGTGAAACCTGCAGTCTTGCCAAGGAGCAATTCGTGATCGTCCAGATACTCACTGACACTTTTCTCTTGACACTGAGAGATGGTCACAAAAACAACAACAACAACAAAAAAAAAAACAACAAAACATTTGTTGCCTGGATGATTAGGAAGAGTTCACATAAAACGCCTATGAAGGAAAACTGCTAATATCAGAAGAGTTCCAGAACTTCAATTGAATATAATCCTCTAATATTCTTTTCTTGATTTAACTTCTGTAGCTCTCGAAAACTGACTTCGATCTTGTTGAGTTCGGAATAAACACTTATCTAAAGAAAAGAAGTTCCAGAGTAATTTTTACAATAACTTCTACATAAATAAGCAAGTCTTCTATGATTATTAATGAATTTTCACTGGTAAAAAAATTTTGGGGGGGTGCTGGAGAGCAAATCTAGGACCTTGAACATGTTATACATAATCCAAGCTACTCCATGAACAAATTTTAAAAGCAAATTGTAATAGAAGTACAAATAGAATTAGTACATATAAAAAAGTCACAAACCTGGAGGCTGGGACCGTATCTCAGTAGCAGAGTGCTTGCCTAGCATGTGCAAGGCACTGGATTTGATCCTTAGCATCATATACAAATAAAATAAAGGCATTCTGTCCATCTACAACTACAAAAAATTAAAAAAAAAAAAAAAAGTCACAAACCTGGGATTTCACAAACTTATAAAGATTTATCAGTAGCCTTTTTGCTTCTGGTATCATTACCACAACAGTAAAGTTAGCATCCAGAAGTAGACATATCCAATCCATGATCTGAAGATAAACAGAAAAAGGAAACTTAAGATTATAAATTTATTATTTATTTTTTAGTTTTCGGCAGACTCAACATCTTTGTTTGTATGTGGTGCTGAGGATCGAACCCGGGCCGCATGCATGCCAGGCGAGCACGCTACCGCTTGAGCCATATCCCCAGCCCAAAAAATCTGACAATTTTGATTTGCAGATGGAGGAACTTGAAGAAACACAAAAGGGCTTTATTTTATGCATTTACACTTGCTACTATGCTGCAAGCATAACTGAACCTTTTTCATGGCACTGTTATTTGGGATAGGGTGTTCCTAAGTTGCTGAGGCTGGTCTTCCCTGCACTACTAGGCCTGGCTTAGGATAAATTTTTTTGGTACTAGGGACTGAACTCCAGGGCACTCAACTACTGAGCCACATCTGCAGCCCTATTTTGTATTTTATTTAGAGACAGATTCTCACTGAGTTGCTTAGCACCTTGCCATTGTTGAGGCTGGCTCTGAACTCTCAATCTTCCTGTCTCAGCCTCCTGAGCCGCTGGGATTATAGGCATGAGCCACTGTGCCCAGCAAGAATAATTTTTTTTGTGGTGCTGGGGATTAGAATTCAGGGCCTTGTGCATGTGAGGCAAGAACTCTACCAACTGAGATATATCCCCAGCCCAAGGATAAATTTTAACAGGAAAGCTAGAGTGATGTTTTATCCAAGGTAGAGTTAATACTGATCTTTTTTTATTAAAACAAACGTAAGTTCACTTTCTTCTTTTTTTAAGTAGTATGGCAGACTGGAACAGGGTCTTGTACATGCTAGTCAAGCAATCTACCACTGGGCTACACTCCCAGGCCTTAAGTTTACTTTTAAGTAATTATCTGTAGTCAAAAATTCTTGTTTGTTTGTGTTTTGTGGCTAGAATGAAGGAAGGTAGGAAAACACTCTACCACCAAGCTACATCTCCAGTCCTTCAACTTCTATTCGGAAAGGATGGGGTACTGGATAGCACAGATGAGCTACTACGAACTAAAATAAAACTTAATAAAAATATCCTGTGTAACTGTACATCCTCAAATGGTATAGTTAACACACAGAAATCACTGTCATAAAAAAGCTTAGTGGTAGAACACTTGCTTAGCATGTGTGATGCACTGGGTTTAATTCTCAGCACTGCATACAAATAAATTAATAAGATAAAGGTTCATCAGCATCTAATTAAAAACAACAACAACATTAAGGAAACTGGTTATTCATTTGTGGAGAGGGAGTTTGATCCCTAAAAAACCTTTTACACTAAATAAATACTAAGTCGGTTGCAGTGGTGCATGCCTGTAACCCTAGCAGCTAAGGAGACTGAGGCAGGAGGACCACAAATTCAAAGCCACCCTCAACAACTTATCAAGGCCCTGCTTGAAATAAAAATTTTAAAAAAGGGCTGAGGAATGTGGCTCAGTGGTTGAGCACCCCTGGGTTCAATTCCTAGTACCCAAAATAAACAAAAAACCAAATAAATAAAATAAAACAACGAATGTACTAAGAAAACAAGATGACTATATTCTTACTGTGGGAAGGTCTTTACATATCACATGAGCCCTATTAAAGGAAAAGCTTAGTACTTTTTTTGGGGGTGGGGAGCATTACCAGAAATTGATTGAACTCAGGGACACTCAACCACTGAACCACATCCCCAGTCCTATTTTGTATTTTATTTAGAGACAGGGAGTTGCTTAGTGCCTCACTTTTGCTGACTTTGGCCTTGAACTTGGGATTCTCCTGCCTCAGCCTCCCGAGTTGCTGGGATTACAGGCTTGCATCACTGGGCCTGGCAAGTTTAGTACTTTTTAACAACATAAAAATTAAAAACTCTTCTATGTCAAAAATTTTGCTAAAAAAAGAGTAAAAGGATAAATGATGGGGAAAAAAGGTTTATAATGTATCTGACAGGAAAAGACTAAATACTTTAATATAAAAATTAAATAAAAAAGATTAGAAATGCAACAGAAATATGCACAAAGAGCCTGACTCAGCAAGTCCTTTTCATAAAAAGAAATATAAATGGATAATAAATATAATAGTGTACCTCTTCCATTATCAAAGAAATGCAAATTAAAATAAGGTAACATTTTGTTAACTTTCTGGTTGGCAAAAAATAAAAAGTTTGACAATACTAGGTATCAGAAAGAATGTGGAAAATAAGGATAAGAACCGTGATAGTAAGAGTGGCAATTGTCACAACTCTGCAAAGGTAACTGAGCACTGACAAAATGAGAGAAACGTGTCTGAATCTATTCCAAGAAAAAAAGAATGTTCTTGGGCCAGGTTGGAGTCAGTGGTAGAGTATTTGCCCAGCATGCACAAGGACCTAGGTTCAATCCCTAGCACTGCAAAAATACAAAAATAAATAATCAGAAGTATTTAAAAAATATTTCCAGACATGAAGGAATATATGTATACATTCACATACATATATTTGAAAATATATAAATATATATAATACACACACACACACACTCTCTCTCTCACACATTTGGCAGTACTGAGGATTGAACCTGCATGAATGAATGCATTGCTAGCCCTTTTTATTTTTTATTCTGAGACAGCGTTTCAAAAGTTGCTAAGACTGTCTCACACTTGTGATCCTGCTGACTTAGCTTCCTGAGTTACAGATATGTACCACGATGTCTAGCAGTAAGAAAATGACTGGAGAGTCTCATAAGTAAAAATCAGGAAATTAAGATAAATTTGTGTATAGAATTGTGGATCTAAAAATCCACAAAGAACCTGACAAAGAAAATTCAGAGTTCTTACTCCAACTCCAGTCGTCTCTGTATATGGTGAAGGAAGTGATACAATAGTCTCCCTAATCTTGGAGACAAGGAAAAATCAGTTACTGATTTCCAGAGGCTGAGACTGCATACAACCTGTCTGAAAAAATAAAAAGTTATCTGACCTGGCTTAGGGTTGGCGGGTGTATTCCAGGAAGCGTCATGGTAGCATTTTCACTACACTTCAAATAAAGGAAATACAAATACTGGAGAAATAGCTGGGTAGAAAAGAAAAAAAGGCAAGTTACCACCTTGGTAAAAAATTTTCTATAGACGTAAAGAATTTTCAGAGGCTGTCCAATCAAATCATATATCACACAAATAAACTATGTATCTGGGGCAAAAATATAAATAAAATAATATCCCTGACATCACTGAGGAACTCATTTAGTTTAGGACCAATGGGTTTATTCTGTTTATAAATAACAGGCAGAGAGAACAAGAGAATTCTTCTTTAAGCAATTCTTCTTAGACTCATTTATAACTTAGATGGCTTAATGTTATTTTCAGGCTTGGTACAAATAAAATGCCAAGGTCTATCACCCCCACATCACTCTATTCCCTAGGCACAATTATTTCACCATAAAATAATTTGATAACCTTTAGAATGTCCTAACTGCTGGGCAAAGTTAAGCAGAACAACTTAAACTAGAAAAAAAATTCTATGGGACTTGTATGTACACTTACAGTGATATGCTGTGCGGGGATGTCCTTCAAGTGAGGCAGAAGAAATACCTCACTGTATGCTGAATGAAGAATTGCATTTCTACTTAGGACTAAAGGAAAGCATCTTACTTCAACAAATAAAGGGTATAAATTCAAGCAATTCCCTTCCTAAATTTATACAAAAATATTACTTATCCAATCTAGAAAAGATTCACCACCAAACATTCTCCTAGTTTAGAGATCATTTGGAATACTTTATTAATATAAATACTAGTTTTTAGAACTGATAGAGCTTCTAATTCAGTATGGTTTCTTGTCCCCCCGCCACCCCGCTTTACATTACTGAGGATTGAACCTCGGAGAGTTTTATCCCTAGCCCTTTTAAAAAATATTTTGAGACAGGGTCTCACTAAGTTGCTTAGGTGGCTTACGACTGTATCCCTAGAAAGAGATTGTGTAAGGGAAACTTGTTTCAAAGGATACAATAGAGCTGCTCTTTTTGGCGTTACAGGGCATGAAGTGGTCTCCTCTGCTGCATTCTGAGGCTTTTCATTTACCTTTTGATTAAAGTTACCGCAGTTACCATTTTCAGGACTAAAGCCATTTTGAAGAATTTCAGGTTGCTCTTCCATTTTCTCATCTTGTTCGGTATCACTATAATCAAAAACTGACTCCATATTGATATTAATTTCTTGAAGACTGTCATCACCAATGCTATGTTAATTGAAAGCAAGAGGTTAATTCTTATCATTACTTGAACATTTGGAAGAAAATTCATTTTCTTTCTTTTTTTGGTACCGGGGATTGAACATACAAATGTAGGGCTATATCCTCAGTCCTTTTTATTTTTTACTCTTTTTTTGTGGTGTGGGGATTGAACCCAAGGCCTTGTGCATGTGAGGTAAGTACTCTACCACCAACTGAGCTATATCCTCAGATCTTATTTTTTACTTTGAGTCAGGGTCTTACTAAGTTGTCTGAGGTCTTGCTAAGTTGCTGAGGGTAGCCTCAAATTTGTGATCTTCCTGCCTCAGTTTCCCAAAACTGGGATTAAAGGCGTGAACTACCACGATGGGCTTTATTTTTTATTTTGAGATAAAGTCTCTCTATGCAGCTTAAGGCCTCACTAAATTGCTGAGGCCGGCCTTGAACATATGATCTTCCTGTCTTAGCCTGCTAAGCTGCTAGGATTATAGCAAGTGTCACCACACCTGGTTAGCAAATTAATTTCCTAAGGATTCCAAGTCTTAGAAACCAAATAATGTAAGAGATTTAAAATGTACTGAAGAAAAAGACCACTAGATCTTAACTTACCTCAAGAAAATTTTTAAGCAAGCGCAGGTGACTGACTCAGGAATATCAGGAAACTGGTGCAGACAAAGTTGTAACATCTGTACATCTGTTTTTTCTAAGGCGATTTCCATTAAGCCAGAACATAAGCTAAGAAAAAAAAAAAAAAGAATTAAAATAATTTTTATATGTTAAGAAAAATCTCAACTATAAAAAACAAAGTTAAAAGAGTAATACATATAAAGTGTATATCAACACCTACCTGTAGGAAAGTGTGTGTGTTTGGATAAGCTGTATGAGACAGTTCCTGGGATAAAATGATGGTTCTGCTTTACATCTTCCCAGAAGTCCTGTTACTATGTCCCCAATTTGTGTATGAAAGTCAGGTGTCCACTTGGCAGCCAAAAATTTACGTAGTTCTACTTCAATGTGTTTTTCTGAATCTTTCTGAAAGGGCAGAATTGAAGAGTTTGGCCTTGCACAATAACAAATGTCGCTCTGAACTTAAAATTTACTAGCAAAACATTTTTTTCAAATCACCAACAGTATTCATGCATTCCTATGAAAAGAACTGACACTACAATTTACTACAAAAAGCTGCAAAGAGCCAGTCACGATGGCACATGCTTGTAATCCCAGTGATTAGGAAGGCTGAGACAAGAGGATTGCAAATTCAAAGCCAGCCTCAGCAATGGTGAGGCACTAAACAACTCATGAGACCCTCTCAATAAAATACAAAATAGGGCTGAGATGTGGCTCAGCAGTTGAGTGCCCCTGAATTCAATCCCTGGTACCAAAAAAAAAATTCAAGGGTTTAGAAATCTAAATCTTTATAAGGCTAAATTATGAACAATCAATAAAAAGTTCAATGAGAAACTCATGAGGACAATACTATAACACTAATGTATGATAGTGAAGAGGCAAATAAGATAAAGCTTTCAATCAACTCTCTCAACCTTAAGATATAATAACAAATTTAGCTATAGCTATAAAAATGTTTAATAAAAATGGTAGAATGGATGGGTATGGCTGAGGCAGAATGACTGTAAGTTCAAACCCAGCCTAAGCAACATAGCAAAACCCTGTCTCAAAATAAAAAATAAAAAGGGCTAGGGATGTGGTTCAGTGTTTAGCCTTGGGTTCAATCCCTGGTACCAAAGAACAAAACCAAAAACACTCCATCATATTGGTATAGGCACCAACTTCCATAACGAGACACCTAAAGCTCAAGAAATTAAAAAAAAAAAAAAGAAAGAAAAGAAACAATTAGTAAGTGGGATAGCATCAAATCAAGAAGCTTCTTTAGAGCAAAGGAAACAAGAACATAAAGAAAAACCTAAAGAATGGAAGAAAATCATAGAAAGCTATTCCTCCAACAGGAGATTAATATCCAGAATATATAAAGAACTCAAAAAACTTACCTCAAACAAACGAAACAACAAAAACAAATAACCCAATCAATAAATGAGCAAAAGAACTAAACAGACATTTCTCAAAAGAAAAAAAAATGGATGGTGTGGTGCCACACACCTATAATCCCAGCAATTTGAGAGGACGAGGCAGGAGGATCACAATAGTACAGAAGTGCAAAAAAAGAGGTGGAATGAAAAGTAGATGGAATTTTTTTTTAACTATTTGGGTTGATTTCCAGTATTTATTTACCTTGATGGTTGATAGAAGTTGTTCTGATACTGGAACTTCTGGCTGTAAACTCACTTCAAGTTTTTTCCTCCTTAACTGGAAATTAAGTAAACTGATTAGGATCTCAATCACACAGTGTCAAAAATAAACTCTGTTATAGGGAATAGTGGTTTTATTTTAGCTTTGAAATAAAGTATGTGAAGATTATCTGTTTTCCTTAACATTTTTCTTTCAATAACTAAACTTACAATTCTCCTTGACTGCTCTGAGTTCTGTGATCCAAGTCCATATCCCTGAGATGTTTCCCAGTTAACAAAATGGGGTATGGTGTGAGTGCCTAAGAAAACATAAAATATAAAATTTCAACAATATTTTCACCTATAGTTATTCATCCAACCAACCAAAGAACACTAAACAACAACCACTTTTGCAATTTAAGAGAGATTTTTCAGCCAGGCACAGTGGCACATGCCTGTAATCCCAGAGACTTGGGAGGTTGAGATGGGAGGATTGCAAGTTCAAAGTCAGCCTCAGCAACTTAGCAAGTCTTTAAGCAACTCAGTGAGAACTATCTCAAAATAAAAAATGAAAAAATACTGGGGAGGGGCTGGGATTGTGGCTCAGTGGCAGAGTACTTGCCTCGCATGTATGAGGCACTGGGTTCAATCTTCAGCACCACATAAAAATAAGTAAATAAAATAAAGATATTTTGTCCTTTTATAACTAAAATAAATAAATAAATAATATCATCCTGGTGCCAAAAAAAAAAAGAGAGAGAGAGAGAGAGAGAGAGAGGTTTTAAAGTCCATGTAATTCTACTAACAATCTCAAATCAGTAAAGTATAGTACTTAAAGGGTATATGCCTACACTAGCAACATTAAGCTACCAGATGAGGCTGATGGCTGAAAGTAAACAAGGGAGTGAAATGGTATTACTGTGAGGAATATTTCCTCTCCCACAGGCTCTAAAAGTCAGAAAAACATTGGCATTAAAAAGTGTGTCAGCTAAGCATGGTAGGTGCATGCGATAATCCCAGAGGAGTGGGAGGTTAAGGCAGGAGGATCATGAGTTCAAAGTTAGCCTCAGAATCTAGCAAGGCCCTAAGCAACTTACTGAGACCCTGTCTCTGAATAAAATATTTAAAAAAATAAATAAAGGAAGGAAGGAAGGAAGGAAGGAAGGAAGGAAGGTAGGAAGGTAGGAAGGAAGGAAGGAAGGAAGGAAAGGTGGGTTGGAGATGTGGCTCAGTGGTTAAGTGCCCCTGGGTTCATTCCCCAGTACAAAAAGAAAGAGAGAGAGAGAGAGAGAGAGAGAGAGAGAGAGAGAGAGAATATGTCTCTTCAGTCTGTAGCAGTACTCGCAATGTGGACCATTCCCACAGTAGTCGCCTTCGTCAAGGAAGTTTCAATGAACAGCAGCAAATTGCAACATTAAAAATAAGCTATATGGAGGCTGGAGTTGTAGCTCAGTGGTACAGCACTTACCTAGCATGTGTGAGGCACTGGGTTCAATCTTCAGTACCACATAAAAATAAATAAATAAAATAAAGGTATTGCATCCATCTATAACTTAAAAAGAGAAAGAAAGAAAACAGGCTATGTGTACTGGGGATATAGCTCAGTGGCAGAGCACTGACCTAGTAAGTTTGAGACCCTGGGTTCAATACCCAGGTATCATATACACATATAAAAAGAATAAACTCAGTCAATAAGAGGTTATGGATATCTACATATGAAAATGGGAGTTAATAAGATGTTTTTAATTAATAAAATGTGTACACGCACGTATATAAGTAAGTTTTTACCTGCATCTTGACTATGCTTGAGTTTTCCAAGAGCACCAGCTAATGATGATACTTCACACTTATATGGAATCACAGTTAGAACTTTTCCATGTAGCATAAACAAATTTTCACCATAATACCAGAGCTGCAAAAACAGTAATCAAAACTATAAGCAAATTTTGTTCTAATATCTAACTCAATAAAACCTTATAACTTACTTATAAATTATCTCAGTAAAACACAAGGCAAAGACAATAAACTTTTTAGATGGTATTTTTTTTAAGTGACATATTGTGCTTATTTTTTAAAAAATATTTATTTTTTTGGTGTAGATGGACACAACACAATGCATTTATTTTTATGTGGTGCTGAGCATCGAAACAGGGCCTCGCCCATGCAAGGCGAGTGCTCTACTGTTGAGCCACAATACCAGCCTTTAGATGGTATTTAAAAAAAAAATTTTTTTTTAGTTACACATGGACACAATATATTTATTTTATTTTTATGTGGTACTTACGATTGAACCCAGGGCCTCACATCTGTGAGGCAAGCGCTCTGCCACTGAACCACAACCCCAGCCCTAAATGGTATTTTTAAATCAGAAAAATCTGACAAACATATACATTTAAAATAATTGAGCTGGCTATGGTGATGCATTTCTATAATTCTAGAAGCTTGGGAAGCATTGCAAGTTGGTGACCACCCTCAGCAATAGTGAGACCCTGTTTCAAAACAAAAAGGGCTGGGGATGTAGCTCAGTGACAGAGTACCCCAGGTTCAATCCCTAGTCCTGCAAAACAAACAAACACCTGAATTGTTCAAAATTAATAGTCACTATTAAATATTTATTAATACGATAATTTCCAAGGTTACTGTAACATAAAATGTAATAATGTATTAAGTGAAAGATATAGAATTGAACACTTTATATCTTATGATTCAATTTTTAAAAAAGTTTTTTTGGTTGTAGGGCTGGGGATATAGCTCAGTTGGTAGAGTGCTTGCCTTGAATGCACAAGGCCCTGGGTTCAATCCTCAGCACCACACACACACACACACACACAAAGTTTTTTGGGGGGCTGGGGATGTGGCTCAAGCGGTAGCGTGCTCGCCTCGCATGTGTGCGGCCCGGGTTCGATCCTCAGCACCACATACAAAGAAAGATGTTGTGTCCGCCAAAAACCGAAAAATAAATATTAAAATTCTCACTCTCTCTCTCTCTTAAAAAAAAAAAAAAAGTTTTTTTGGTTGTTGATGGATCTTTATTTCATTCATTTATTTATATGTAGTGCGAGAATCAAACCCAGTGCCTCACACATGTGATGTAAGCATTCTACCAATGAGCTAAGACCCATCCCTTATGACTTCAATTTTAAGATAGGTACATCAACAAAAAAATTTGACAGAAATGAAACAAGTTTGTTAGAATGGTGGAATTGCAAATAGTAAATTTTGTTAAAATTACCAATAATATCTTGTTGCTCTAAATATTTTGTTTGCATGTGAACATATACTTTCTAAATAATATTTATTCATTACCTTTGGTAAGTATAGAAAGTACAACAGAATACAAAATAGACAAGGACCTTGTTTCAGGAAGTCTGGTCAACTTTAATTATTTAAGTAATTCCATGACAATATTTACCATATAACCTAAAAGATGAATTTCTTAGGAAAATAGCAACTTCAGGTGTAGTTCAAAATGAAAAAAAAAAAAAAAAAAAGAGTAGCTAAAAACAGAAGTTATTGTATTAACTAGCTAATTCATCTCCTTTGATGTATTAGTAGCTATAATTGAGTCTTAAAAATGATGAACAGGGGCTGAGGTTGTGGCTCAGCAGTAGAGCACTTGCCCTGTATGTGCGAGACCCTGGGTTCGATCCTCAGCATCATATAAAAATACATAAGTGAAATAAAGGTATTGTGTCCAACTACAACTAAAAAATAAATGTTAAAAAAAATATATGATGAACAAGGGCTGGGGTTGTGGCTCCATGGTACAGTGCTCACCTCACACATGTAAGGCCTGAGTTTGATCCTCAGCACCACATAAAAATAACCCTTCAGGCAGAAAATAAATTTAATTTAAATATATTTTAGATCTAAAGAGATTTCTTCCCTTCCAGAATATTTGTCAGATACAAAAATAAGTAAATTTGAAAAAGTGCTTGTGAAAAACTTACTTGACCACTGGTCCCTTGTGGTAATTCTTTTGAAGTCTGCAGGATTTGAAATTTTATGTTCCATATGGAGAGGCAGTCTATAAAATAAGACATATAAACTAGATATAGTCAGAGTGTAAATAGAGGATATACTAGGGCAAGGTAAGGTAATTGTGAGTAGTTAATTTTGGTAAGGAGTCATAGATAAGTATACAAGTTTTGTTTTATTAAGTATGCAAGTGGGTAATAAAGAGTGATTGCCAGGCTGGGGATATAGCTTAGTTGGTAGAGTGCTTGCCTAGCATGCACAAGATCTGGGTTCAATCCTTAGCACCACAAAAAAGAGTGACTCCCACAGAAACTTAAGTGGACCAGAAAGAAGGATGAGCTCTGAAGAATGCAGGTCTTAATGGTTGGTTATAAATCTGTTACCAAAAAAAAAAAAGCCCAAGACAGTGTGCATGCCTATAAGCCCAGTAGCTTCAGAGGCTGAGGATTATGAGTTCAAAGCTAGTTTCAGCAACTCAGAGAGACCCCAAACAACTCAGCGAGACCCTTAAAAAATAATAATAATAATACAGGGGCTGGGAATGTGGCTCAGTGGTTAAGAGCCCCTCAGTTGAATCTCCAATACAAAAAACAAAACAAACAACAACAACAAAAAAACAAAGACAAGGATCAGATGGTTTCATTGATGAATCCTATCAAACCTTTAAAGAATTAACACCAAACTCTCAAAATACAAAAGAAGAGGAAACACCTCCTCACTCATTCCATGAGGCCCATATTACCCGGAAACTAAAGCCAAAGACACCACACAAAAAAACTACAGATTAATATCCCTTATGAGTTTGGATACAAAAAAAATTTTCAACAAAATACCAATAAAATGAATTTGACAACATGGTAAAATTTATGACCAAGTGAGGTTTATTCCAGGGATCCAAGATGGGTTTAACATAATAAAATCAACAAGGGTAGTATACCACATTAGTACAACAGAGGAAAATAAACCACATGATCATGTCAGTGTGCAAAAAAATGCAGCTGATAATCTAATACTCTTTCATAATAAAAACACTCAGAAAACTGGAAATAGAAAGGGATTTCAACAATAAGATAACAGGTATTTGTAAAATATCCATGGCTATCGTCATACTCAACGGTCAAAGACTGAAGACTTTCTCTTTAAGATATGGAACAAGACAAGGATTCCCATTTGCCTATGCTACTCAATCCTGTAGTAGAAGTTCCATGGATTAATTAAAAAGAAAAAAGCATCCAAATTTCAAATGAAGCAAACTTATTATATTTACAGTTGACATGATCCTGTATAGTAAAAAATGCCAAAGACTATACCCGGATACACACAAAAACTAGCATTAATAAATGCATTCAGCAAATTTTAAGGTAGAAGATCAACACACAAACTTCAGTTGTGTTTCTGTACAATAGAAGTGAAAAATTTTAAAATGAAAATGTCAAGGGGTTGGGGATGTAAAAGTGCTTGCTTAATTAGCATGAGGTTTGAGTCCTAGTCCAACCAAAAAAAAGGATTCCATTTACAATAATATCCAATATAAAAAATTTAGCTAAGGAGGTGAAAGATAAGGAAAACATAAACAGCTGGACAGACATCCTATGTTTATGAACTGGAAGACTTAACATTGCCAAGATGATAATACTGCACAAAGCAATCTACAGATTCAATTCAATACCTATCAAAATTATAACTGTCTATTTTTTTGCAGAAATGGAAAAGCCAAACCAGGTGGAATCTATAATCCCAACTACTCAAGAAGCTGAGGTAGGATCATAAATTTGAGGCCAGCCTGGGCAATTTAGTGAGACTCTCAAAATGAAAACAAAAAGGTCCAGGGATGTAGCTCAGTGGCACAGCATTAGCCTAGCAGCTTGAAATACAGCTCCAATCCCAGTGTGGGGAAAAAAAGAAAGAAATGGGAAAACCAATCCTGAAACTCATAGGGAACTGCCAGCCAAACAATCCTGAAAGAAAGGGGGAAAAAAAAAAAAAAACCCACAACAAAACAAAATGTAAAATTAGCTAAAACAATCCTAAAAAAGAATGAAGTTGGAGAACTCATATTTTCTGATTTTAAGATTTACTAGGGGGCTGGGGTTGTGACTCAGTGGTAGAGTGCTCACCTAGCATGCTTGAGGCACTGAGTTTGATCCTCAGCATCACATAAATGTAAAATAAAGATATTATGTCCACTTAAAACTAAAAAAAAAAAAAAAGACTTACTATAGGCTGGGCACAATGGCAAATGCCTGTAATCCCCGGGGCTTGGGAGGCTAAGGCAGGAGGATAGACAGTTCAAAGCCAGCCTCAGCAAAAAGCGAGGCACTAAGAACTCAGTGAGACCCTTCTCTAAATAAAATACAAAAACAGGGCTAGGAATGTGGCTCAGTGGGTGAGTGTCTCTGAGTTCAATCCCCACTACCAAAAAGAAAAAGAAAAAAAAAAAAAAAAGATTTATTGTAAACTTGCATAAACAGTACTGAATAGAACAGTCATCTATAGCCAAATGATTTTTCAAAAAGGGTGTCAAGACCATTCAAATGGGGCTGGGGATGTGGCTCAAGCGGTAGCAAGTTTGCCTGGCATGCGTGCGGCCCGGGTTCGATCCTCAGCACCACATACAAACAAAGATGTTGTGTCCGCCGAAAACTAAAAAATAAATATTAAAAAATTAAAAAAAAAAAAAAAAAGACCATTCAAATGATGCTGGGATGGCTGATTAACCTCATGCACAGGAATGAAGTTGGACTCTTAATTCATGCTGTACACAAAAATTAACTGAAAACGGATCAATAACAAATATAAAAGCTAAAATCACTGCGGGGTGCGATGGAGCATATCTGTAATCCCAGTGGCTTGGGAGGCTGAGGCAAAAGGACCATGGGTTCAAAGCCAGACTCAGCAAAGGTGAGCTGCTAAGCAACTCAGTGAGACCCTGTCTCTAAATAAAATACAAAATAGGGCTGGGGATATGGCTCAGTGGTTGAGTACCCCTGAATTCAATCCCTAGTACAAAAACAAAAAAACAAACAAAAAAACTAAAAAATCATAAAACTCAGAAGAAAAAACTGGGTTAATCTTCATGACCTTGGATTTGACAATGTATTCTTAGATATGACAACAAAATAACATGCAACAAAAGAAAAATATAGATAAATTGGCTTTCATCAAAATTAGAAACATTAGTGCTGCAAAGGACATTATCAAGAAAGTAAGTAAAAAAACAATCTACAGAATGGAAAAAAAGTATGTGGAAATCACATGTCTTGATAAGGGCCATTATATATAAAGAACTCTTAAAAATGAACAAAAAGACAAATTACCCAATTAAAAAAAAAAAAACAGAAAAAGGACTTAAATAGGTATTTCTCCAAAAAAGACGTATAAATCACCAACAAGTATATGGAAAAATGTTTAAGATCAAAAGCATAATGAGTACCACTCTCTACAACCACTATGATGACTATTATGGAAAATAGCAAATATTGCTGAAGATGTAGAGAAATTGGAAAGAACACTTGTATAATACTGGTGGGGATGTAAAATGATTTAATTACCGTGGAATTCAGTGGTTCTTCAAAGAGTTAAACACTGAATTATCATATGACACAACAATTCCATTGTTAAGTATATACCCCAAAGAATTAAAAACTGGTACTCAAATATACCTGTACATACATGTTTATTCCATTATCACAATAACCCAAAAGTGGAAATAGCATAAAAGTTACTGTATGATCCTAGAATGGGAAGCAACTGCTTAATGGGTATAGATTTTTTTTTTTTTGGGGCACGGTACAAGGGATTGAATCCAGTGACACCTACCACCAAGTTGCATCTATAGTCCTTTCTACTTTTAGGAAAGGATCTCTCTAAATTGCCCAGGCTGGCTTCAAACTTGTGATCCTCCTGTCTCAATTTCCTGAGCAGTGCCTGCATGTGGCACTGTACCCACTAGTCTGGTTTCTTTTTAGGATGATGAAAATGTCTTAAAACTAACAGAGATGGGAGCTGTATAACATGAGGGGAAGCCTAACAACAAAATCAATCTACTAAATGACACTGAATTATTCATTTAAAAATGGTCATTTTATGTTATGTGACTTTTAACTTCAAAAAGAAAAAAAAGTGAATGATTAATGTTGAGCTAGAAGGAAAATACACTGCAAGATATCTATTCAATGAAATATTATGCAGCCAAGGAAGCTAAAATAAGTGGTGATATGGGGATCTCTAAAATATATGTAATAAGTTAATAAAGTATACAACAGTATATATGGCATGTTGCCATTTGTCTAAAAAAGGGAAAATACCTTTATAAATAGCAATATTAGCTTGTACATATATAAGAAAGAACAATAACAACAACAACAAAAAAAACCCACCAGCCAGGTGTGGTGGTGTGTGCCTGTAAACCCAGCAGCTCGGGAGGCTGAGACAGAGAATTGCGAGTTCAAAGCCAGCCTCAGCAAAGGTGAGGTGCTAAGCAACTCAGTGAGACCCCGTCTCTAAATAAAATACAAAATAGGGATAGGGATGTGGTTCAGTGGTTGAATGCCCGAGTTCAATCCCTGGTACCAAACCCGCCCCCCCACACACAAAAACAAAAATCCACCAAACCTCTGGAAAGAGACATAGAAAACTCTAATATTGATTACTGATTTTTGAGGGAGGAGGCTTGGGGAGGTAGGTAGAGGAAGAACAAGAAAGAGGGAGGATGGGGCACTGGATTCAATTCTCGGCACCACATACAAAACAAATAAAATAAAGGTATTGTGCCCATCTACCCCCCCAAAAAAAAAAAAAAAAATCAGGACTTAAAGAGAGTAGTAGGGCACATGGCATAACAGAACTACCTTGCTTAGGATGAATCCTAGTTCTAGTACTTAGTTACTAAACACCTCAATTTCCTTATCTGGAAAATAGGGATACCTGTACTTTTCTCTCATAGGGTTTTTGGAGAAATAAATGATAAAAATAATGAGACAATGCATATAAAATTTTCAACATATGATAGTTTCGCTAAAACTAGTAGCCCCTATTAAACCAATTTAATTTTTCTTTTTTTTTGCAGCACTGGGGACTGAACGTGAACAGGCTAGGCTCTACCACTAAGCTACACACCCAGCCCTGTGTGTAGCTCCCATCTTAATAAAGGGAATACAAGAACAAAGTACATAGATGAGGATGGCCTGAATAAAGAAGAGGATTCTTGTCCAGAAATTAGAAGACAAGGCAGGAAAAAGCAGATGGGGTCTACATTATGGAGAGACCTGATGCTAACCCAAATTCTGAATTTTAGAACACAAGCTGGGAGTCCCTCAGTCTTGCACTGACAAGGAGCAATTGTGTTTCACATAATAGATGGACAGAAGACTGGAGGGTGAAGAGATGAGACGACAGTCCTGCTTAGAAGTTCCAGAGATCAGGGCTGGGGTGGTGGCTCAGAGGTAGAGTGCTTGCCTAGCATGCATGAGGCACTGGGTTCGATCATCAGCACCATGTAAAATAAAACAAAATAAAGGTATTGTGTCCACCTATAACTAAAAAAAAAAAGTTCCAGAGATGAAAAGCATACCAGTAATCCCCAAGATGCACATTGTCCAAGTCCACTGGATTTCCATGCTGTGAAATGTCACTAAGAATTCAATCTGTTACTGCAAAGCTTTCCAGGGTTTCAAATGCTATAGGCTGATGGACTGTCATTTTACTTCTTTAAGACATCATAGTATGAGCAAGAGAGTAATACAAACAAGTGTTTTAGAAAGATTAATCAATGCAGGATGAAATCAAAGGCTTATTCAAGAATTAGAAAGTTACACACAAATAACTTGAGTATGGTGATAAAGAAAACGAATTAGTGTGGTAATAAAGAAATTAAAAAGAACGGGAAGACTAAAAGGTATAATAAATTTGAAGAAAAAAGGCAAAGAACTTCTTAACTGATTGGAGTTTAGTTACCCTTAGAAGCTGGCATCGGAGGTCCGAGGACTGCTATGTGATCTCGATCCAGGACAGTGAGTGCGATACCACTTTGAGAATTATCAGACACAACAGCTTTAAGCAACTGTGATTTAACTACCCTCTGATTTTTTTCTGTGTCACTTGGATATATTGGTATCAAGCTTTCATATATACATCCATCAGAGCCTGTTGGAAACAAGTATTAGTGGTTCATAGGGTAAAGGATAGTTCTTTATCTGTTATAATTTAATGTACTAGGTTGTTCCTAACATTTTAACAATTTGATAAATAATCCATCATTCTGTGCTTTCCCTTAAAAAATAACTACAACCTTCAAATGGGGAGAGGGGTATTAGTAATAATAATAATAATAAATCACAGTAAATAATATTATATTATAATAATGAAGAAATAAAAACTGAAAATAGGGCTCAGCAGTAAGGCAGATGCCTAGCACATGCAAGGCCCTGCGTTCCATCTTCATCACCACATAAAAATAAATAATAAAATAAAGGTATTATGTCCAACTAAAAAACAAAACAAATCTGAAAACCCATGTAATAATTTAAAATATGGGGAGAGGTCTACCAGGAATAAAGACAATCTAGTCAATAAGAGATATCCCTGATTAGGAAAAATGATTTTTTTTTTTTGGTCCTGAGAATTGAAGCCAGTGCCCCACCATCAGAATATTAATTGAGGGGCTGGGGTTGTGGCTCAAGTGGTAGAGTGCTCGCCTAGCACGTGTGAGGCACTGTGGTTCCTCAGCACCACATAAAATATTGTATCCACCTAAAAATAAATACTTAAAAAGAAAAAAAATATTGAGATCTAGTTTTTTTTTAAATTTAATATTTATTCTTTAGTTGTAGTTGGACACAATACCTTTATTTCATTATTTTTATGTAGTGCTGAGGATTGAACCCAGCACCTCGCACATGCTAGGCAAGCAGTCTACCACTGAGTCACAACCCCAGCACAAATTAGAATTTCTGTTACTCAAGTACCCTTAAAGCTATATGAAATTGCTGTTTTTTGTAGGTCAGTTCTTTTTTTTTTTAATTATTATTATTAGCTGTTCAAAACATTACAAAGCTCTTGACATATCATATTTCATACATTTGATTCAAGGGTCAGTTCGAATTTTGGCAATTTCACATGGTTCTAGCTTATAGATTCATATAACTCTTTGGTTCAGACTTCTTTCCTTCAATGTTCATTAAACTAAAACATTAAGTGCATTCCAATGACCTAGAAATGATGAATAAAGAGTGTCTTTTGTATGTATATGGTACTGGGAATGAACTCAGTGACATTCTACAACTAAGCTAAATCCCCAGACTTTTTACATTTTGAGACAAGTTCTTGCTAAGTTTCCTGGGCTGGCCTGGAACTTGCAATCCTTCTGCCTCAGCCTCCCTAATAGCTGGGATTACAGGCATGAATTACCACATCTGGCTTGAAGAGAACCTTTTAAATACCTAGTGAAAACATATGTGGCACTGAAAAACTTCATAAAGATTTAAAATTGCAGCCAAGTATGGAGGCGCACGCCTGTAATCCCAGCAACTTGGGAAGCTGCAGCAGGAGGATCACAAATTTGAGGTCAGCCTTAGCAACTCAGTGAGGTCCTAAGCAATTTAGCAAGACTCTGTCTCAAAACAAAACAAAAAAAGGGCTGGGGTTATGGCTCAGTGGTGAAGCACACCTGGTTTCAATCCCAGGAACCAAAAAAAAAAAAAATTAGTAAACAAACAAATAAATTCAATTATAATATGGATGTTTCTGAAATATTGCTCTTCCTAGCACCATCACCTTTTCAAAACAACTTGAAAAGAAGCCATCAAGGACTTGAGAGAACACCACAACCACAAAAGGGTTTTCCCTTTTTGCCCTAGAGGCGTAAGACTATGGTTATACTTCAGACCATCACATAGAGGTAGATTCCAAGGTATTATAAAAATCTTTGAAAAAGACATAGGTGACATAGGCCAAGGCTTCTCTGTTAAGTCTCCTTCTGATCCACCTGTCTCAGTCAGTTCAAAGAAAGGCACACTGAATCTGATGGCTGGAAGAGAGTAATAGACCATTCAATGCCACAAAGATACTATATGATCCACTAATTTCTCTATTAAAAAACCTGGGCCTATTATAAGAATAAAAGGAGGGTTTTTTTTCTGTTATTATACATATCATATCATTATACATTGCTTATGATAAATTTTAAGGCATGAAAGTTATAGAAACAATATTAGCAAACTGTGCTCTACCTGAAGTACTTCAATACCACTCAGAACACAGCACCAACTAATCTAATGCATGGACAAATATAGCCAAGCGCAAAACAAAGAGGAATAAATGCTGTTAATGAAGCACGAAAAGGGAAGTGCCATAAAAGAAAACTGCAAGATTGAAAACTATACACTAACCTATGATATCCTTCTATCTACAATTGCTACAAGTTTAAGGAAAACTCACTTATTGACATCAAAGAGATGAATTTCCGATCCACGTATGCAGTAAAATTCAGTGTAATACATTTTTCTTCTGGTCCAAGTAAAAGTGTATATTTGCTTAAGTTTTGTGAATTGAACATTTGTACATAAGCAAAATAACTTCCATGCTGCAATGAAAGGGAAATGTTATTTTACAAATATTTCTATTTCAACCAACTATATTTAAATATGTTAAAATTACAAGTTGTTGCTCCATTTTTGGGAGTGGGGTGGAGGGGTGGGAATTTAACTCAGGGGCACTCAACCACTGAGCCACATCCCCAGCCCTATTTTATATTTTATTTAGAGACAGGGTCTCACTGAGTTGCTTAGTGCCTCACTTTTGTTAAGGCTGGCTTTGAACTCTCGATTCTCCTGCTTCAGCCTCCTGAGTTGCTGGGATTACAGGTGTACACCACGGCGGCGGCGCCCAGCTTGCCCAGTCCCTTTTTTAATTTTGAGACAAATTAAAAAGTTATTGAGGCTGGCTTTGCGATACTCTTGCCTTAGCCTCCAGAGATGCTGAGATTACAGGCACTCGCCACAAAGTCTGGCTGTTACTCCATTCTAATGACTTTAATGAATACTTAGAAATTTCCTGTCTAATTAAATTAATTATATTAGTGTAGTACATTAAATAAGTATGGAAATAATTCTAACTGTGTGTGTGTGTGTATGAATATATATATATTTTGGTATTGGAGATTTAGCTGAGCAGAGCTCTATCACTGAGCTATATCCCCAGCCTTTTTTGAGACAGGGGTCTAAGTTGCTCAGACTGGTCTTGAATGTGCAATATGCCTGCTCAGTCTTCCCCATAACTGGGATTGCAGGTGTGCAACACCACGCCCAGCTAGTATACTTTTTAGTGTTTAAAAATATTGAAAATATTTAAGAATCTTCTGAGAGAATCACTGAGCTATCATTTTAGTTTTAAAAATAATATAGTTGACTTTAAAAAGTTCACACAATGGACAAAAACTAAAGATGTCACTTACTTTTTCAGTAATAAAAATTAAAGCAGGATGCCTAAATACCATGAAAAACTTTGCCCACCTAAAAAAATTACAAAATAGAATAATCAGTTAAAACATATTATGCATAGAATTTAAGAAAATATCTATTATTTTATTATCTTTTGGAGTCAGAAAGGCACCAAAGAATTCCTAATGCAATGTTTCAAAATATGTATCACAGGTCATAAACAGACATTTCTGTCAAATGCATCTCTGGATTAAACGCAGGCTGAACTTCCCAGATGACAACCTTTTTTTTTTTTGTACTGGGAATAGAACCCAGGGCCACTCTTCCTTTGAGCTACTTCCCCAGCCCTTTTTAATTTATTTTATGTTAAGACAGAGTCTCACCAAGTTGCTTAGGGACTCATTAAAAGTAGCTGAGTCTCAAACTTGTAATCCTCCTCAGTCTCCTGAATTGCTGGATGACAGGTGTGCCACCATACCTGGCCCCCAAGTGACAACGTGAATTGTAAAGTTTCAAGAAAGAGATGACAGTATGGAGGACTTTCCAAACTTAAATCAACTTCCCCCATCCCCTTTTCTTCAGAATTACTTTTGGGACTAGTGTTCTGAGGAAAACATTAGGATGGATGTTATTTGTCTTTTTCAAGTAATGGAGGGAACTAAGCTACAGGGAAGCTAAATAGGGCTCATAACCAAAGACGGCTAGGTAGTCTGTGGTACCCAAAGATCTTCCCCAAACACAGATGCTCACACCTCAAAGGCATGCAGTCTAAAAATCAAGCTGGTCATTGTTCACTTACTAAGAAAAAGTCTTTGCTTTGAGTAGAAATTTAGTTTCCACCAGGTGGACCTGGAAAAGCAGCAAGTCAACTGAACAGGAAATGTGATGAAATAATGAGGATCAGAGAGATGTGAAATCAAGAAATGTCCTTCTATCACTTGGGCGAGTCATTTTTCCAGTTTTATTCCAGAATCTGGGAAAGCAGAGGTCTTAAAGCACTATCGTGTGCATGTATGAATATGTAGCAACAAATTCCATCATTACATAAAACTAGAATGCACCAATAAAAAAAAATGTGAAAAAAATTTCAAAAAAAAATAAAAGAGCACTATCATGACTTCACTTAACAAGCTATACTTTCCTCCAGAGGAAAAGGTTATAACCTGGAAGTCAAGGAATATGAAGCAAAAAGATTTTGGTCTTTGGGGATTATTCATTTCATATTCAAATAACTGACTATCCAAGTTCTCTGTCATTAGAACTGGATGCATATGACTATGGTTTCCTCAATCATCTATCATGCTAGAGGATTTTGGGGAAGTTAGTTTGGTCAGTGTCTTATAAATATTTTTTTTTTTCCCTTTTGTGGTGCTGAGGACCAAACCCAAAGCTTAGTGCATACTAGGCAAGTGCTCTACCAATGAGCTCTAACCACAGCCCTAGGTTACTTTTATTATGTTTATAACCAAAAATGCTTTTTGAACATGGCAAAGAATGTAATAAAAAAAATGCTCAATGCATTTCCATTTTGGTAAAAAAATTCATTTATAAGTATAACTTACTTAATCACTTCTCCATCAGAGATAACAGTTTCAATTTTCTGTTGGGGCTCTGCAAGCAAGGCCTCTAAACCACGAACGGCACCTTCTTTGAACTGCACTACTGGTTCTGTCCCTTGTATTGAGTGTATCCTATATACCTCAGCTGACAACTAGAAAAACATCAAGAACATTTCAATTTTTATTCTAAAGCAATTTACACCTGATGTAGTAGGATAAAACATTATTCTTAAGCTACTGGTTTTCATTTTGATTTAATTTTGTTTTATGACTATGTATAATTCTCATATCAAGTCTATTCAAACACACAATCCGAAGTCCAATTTCTCTGCTCTTATTCTTTCTTTTTAATATTTTTTAGTTACAGACGGATGCAATATCTTCATTTATTTATTCATTTTTAAAATTTTATTCATTTTTTAAAAATTTATTTATTTATTTTTAGTTATTGATGGACCTTTATTTTTGTTTATTTTTATGTGGTGCTGAGGATCGAACCCAGTGCCTCGCATGTGCGAGGCAAGCACTCTGGCACTGAGTCACAACCCCAGCCCGCTATGCTCTTATTTTTTTCTACCCCATCACCTTCTTTCTTCCATAAGTAACCATTTTTAATCATTTTTGGCTTACCCATTATGAATACGGGAGGTTGGACTAAAATCTGAGTCTACCAAAACCAAAGGTGAAAGGAGATACAAACACAGTTTAACACTGGTGTTAAAGACTGATGCTCCAATTATAACTATAGCCTGAAACCCCAAGAAAATTTAATATCCATATATTAGGTTAAAAAGACCCACTGAGTAAAACTCAAAATCATTTTAGTGCAAAGTAAATGGAAAAAGTAGAGTCAGAGGACAGTACAACTAGCTGAACAGAAGTTTTAAGGTCAAGGCAACAAAGGCATTACATCTTAATTAGCCCTATTGTAAGCCACTCTAAAAAACTGTCAACTATATTTATATTAAACTTTTAGAATTGGAAGGAAGCTTTGAGATCAATCTCATTTGAAAGCCTCATTTTATCAGTAAGAAAACTTAATTTAACATACTTTAATTCATTGGTAGAAAAGATACATATATAGTCGTTTTTTAAAAATATTTGTTTATTTTTTAGTTACAGGTAGATACAATATGTTTTTTTTATTTTATGTGGTGCTGAGGATAAAATCCAGTGCCTCACACATGCTAGGCGAGTGCACTACCTCAGAGCCACAACCCCAGCCCTCTAGTCATGTTTTTTTTTTTTACAGGTCACTATTAAAGGTCTATTCTATCTATTCTAAGAAAGTACACAGGAAGTTTACTTGTTTTCATGAAAGACACACCCCAAACATCCAAACTCAGGGAAATAAGTATAATCACTCATGAATTAAATTATCAATCCCATGGGATAATAAAGTTTATATTTTCTAACCTATAACATGAGTTGGAGTATGTTATCAAAACATAAGATAACAAAAATGAAAAACCAATTGCAACCTTAGGCTTACTTTCTCAGAGGCATTAATATAAATAACATATACTATATTATGAAGATTCTATGTCACCAATAAGCTAAGTAAATATTTTGGAAAATCCAAAGACTTACTGTGGCTTTAAACACTTTATCCAGGTTTACATCTTCATTATTCCATATTCTCAAAACCTTAAATCAAAGCATACAGTTAAAAAGTATCCCATTCTCTATTTACATATAATAACCACAAATAGTATATCAATATTTGACTTGTGTTGTATATATTATTATATGCAAGTTTTTAAACTCACCTTATTATCATGTACAACAATATACTCGCCAGTCTGAAAGTTGCACACAGCTGGACATGTTATAACTTGACCTTGTTTCACTGACCAGCTGCCCAAGGGTTTCTGATCTGAAACCTAATGAAAGTAAGATAAAAAATAATATTCAAGAAGTTATTTTTCAGACATTAAAAACAATTAGACTTTCAAAAAATAAGCCATTGTAATGACAATATTTGACAAATTTCTTTTTTTAAAAAATATTTATTTTTTAAGATGGACACAATATCTTTATTTTTTTTGTGGTGCTGAGAATCAAACCCAGTGCCTCACATGTGCTAGGCGATCGTGCTACCACTTGAGCCATATCCCCAGCCCCTGACAAATTTCTTAAGATAAAAAAATAAGCAGTCGGGGCTGGGGATGTGGCTCAAGCAGTGGCGTGCTGGCCTGGCATGCGTGCCGCCCGGGTTCGGTACTCAGCACCACATACAAACAAAGATGTTGTGTCCGCCAAAAACTAAAAAATAAATATTAAAAAAATTCTCGTGCTGGGGATGTGGCTCAAGCAGTAGCATGCTTGCCTGGCATGCGAGCGGCCCGGGTTCGAGCCTTAGCACCACAAAGATGTGTGTCCGCCGAAAACTGAAAAATAAATACTGAAATTCTCTCTCTCTTTAAAAAAAAAAAAAAAAATTCTCTCTCTCTCCCTCTTTCTTTAAAAAAAAAAAAAGCAGTCACAGACAAATACTGTAGGATTTCACTCATATGAAGTATCTAATGATAACTGATAAAGACAGAGGAATGATGGTTGCCAGGGGCTGGTACAGTGAATGGAGGGATAAAATTATTATAGGTACAGAGTTTGTTTTGTTTTTTTGGTACTGTGGATTGAACTCACGGACACTTTTACCACTGAAGTACATCCCCAGCCCTTTTTATTTTTTGAGACAGGGTCTCACTTTGCTTAAGGCCTTGCTACATTGTTCAGACAGGCCTTGAACTTTCAATCCTTCTGCTTCAGCCTCCCTAGTCCCAGGGACTACAGGCATGCATCACCCTGCCAGGTGAGATGATAAATTTTGTCTTTTACCACGATTAAAAATTAAATGAAAACATAAAATAACTACATTACTAAAGTGAAAAATAAAGTACATTAACACTGCTAATTAATACTAATTAACATTTACATTTAAAATTTTATTTCACTATGGGTCTAAACAGGGACATCTTAAATTAAGCAAGGATCACTAGAATCAGGTCCATTCAATTCCGACCAGCCAATACAAATTCACTGGATAGCTGAGGTAAAGACCAATAGAGTAACCAAATGCGTCTAAACAAGCAGTACAGGGAATTGTTGTCACCCTGTCCCCAAACTTCAGAGCAGACAGCTAACTTTTAAATGACAGGGAAAATTATGTTCAGCAGCCTACATAAAAATAACTACTTTCTACAAATCACCCAAACCAAGGTTAGGTGTGCTGCCAATCAGGGAAAAAAGGGGGTGGGACCTGCGACTTCCTGGGACTCTTCTCTGGGATTAGTAGCGTGAACCAATTGCCCACAAACTACTCGAAATTAAGATTCTCACCAGGCCACCAAGAAAGCTAGGCCTCTTCAATGGCCAAAGAACCCCTCATCCCAAGGAATGGGGATGAAGTGGACAACCCGGAGTCCTGCAGGGACTGGACAATCCTGAGGCAATCAGGAACAGCACCTATTAAGAGTTCACTTAAGAGTTTTCTTTCTTAATCTAGTTTATTAAGAAAAATTCGTGTCCCAGCCTGTCAATGTCCTCATCTGACGCCCAATCGCCCCAGGACCCCTCTGCGGGCAGCAGGGTGACAGACTCCCCAGGAGGGAATCTTGGCCGGGACACCTCCGGGAGACTCGCAGGGAAAACACAGGTTCCTTCCTTTCCCCGTGTCTCCCACGTGCACTGAGACGCTCCGCCACCAGCAACTCGGAAATTATGCCCTTCTCTACCAAAAACCCCAGTCCAGCCAGATTCTAGACCTCGCTCGGGGTCCCAGGCAGGCTGACCGGATCTCCGCTCCCGCGCTTCCCAATCTTTTTTGAAGCTGAGAAACCCGAACTTAAGGCTCCTTGCTCAGAAAGGGGCGAGACAGCAGCCGGGGCGCTCCTGTCGCCCTCACCTTATACAGGATGACGGTCCTGCTGCTGTCCGTCACTAGAAACTGGTCAGTTTTGTCGCTCGGCTCCACACCTAGGACTCCATTGGGCCCGGCGCCCAGGGCTCCCACGGACAACGTGAATTCTTCTTCCAGGGCTGCCATTTTGGTCAAGCCTAAGGACGGCCGCGCATCCCTCCCGGCAGGCCTCGCGCTTTCTCTCGCGACACCGAAAGGGGCTAAAGGGGCGGGCGCTCACCAAACCTGAAATCGGCTCGCGCGGTCTGCGACCCCTAGCGGGCCAAACCCGAGTTCCGAGCCGAATGACGCCAGGTGGGCGGGGCCTGGGCTTTGCGCCTGGGCCCGCCCCCAGGGACACGCCCCCTCGGGTCCCGGATATGCTCTAGGCGGGGTAGTCTTGCCTATTGGGTATTGAATCAGCTGTGCGCCAGTGTGCTTGTGAACATTGGAGGAGTTTAGAAAGTGGCTGAATGTGAATAAACTAGATTAAGAAAGAAAACTCTTAAGTGAACTCTTAATAGGTGCTGTTCCTGATTGCCTCAGGATTGTCCAGTCCCTGCAGGACTCCGGGTTGGCTGTGTCTCAGCTTGTTCCCCTTGGCAGGGGCGGGGAAGTCTCCCCACTTTACGAGATTTAAAAACTATTTAATGAAAAAAGTGAAGCTGAAAGGCCCCTGGGCAAATTTTGTTATTTATTTATTAGAATTTTTTTTTCTTTTTTATTGGTGTATTACAATTATGCATAATTCTGGAATTTGTTGTTACATATTCGTACGTGCACACAATATATAATTTGATTCCTTTCATCACCCAGTACCTCCCTTTTCCCTCCCTTCCTCCTTCACCCTGGTCCCCTTCCTCTACTGGTCTCCATCCCCCTGCCTCTTTTCCACCCTTTCTCCTCTCTGGCTTCCACGTATGAGAAAAAACATACACTTCTTGATTTCTGAGTTTGGCTGCTTTTACTCAGCATGATCTCCAGTTCCATCCATTTACCAGCAAATGACATAATTTCATTCTTCATTATGGCTGAATAAAATTCCTTTGTTGGGGGGACTGGGGTTGTGGCTCAGTGGTAGAGCATTTGCCTAGCTTGTGTGAGGCACTGGGTTTGAGTCTCAGCACCCCATACAAGCAAATAAATAAAGATCCATCAATAACTAATAAAAATATTTAAAAAAAAAATACCATCATGTACATATACCACATTTTCTTTATCCATTCATCTGTTGACAGACACTGAGGCTGATTCAATAATATATGAATTCTGCCAATATAAACAGAGGTCTGCGTGTATTACTATAATATGCTGACGTTAATTCTTTAGAATAAATACCAAGGAGTTGTATTGCTGAGTCATATTGTGGTTTCATTCCTAGTCTTTTGGGAAATCTTCATACTGATTTACATAGTTGTTGTACTAATTTAAAATCTCACTAACAATCTAAGTGTTCTGGTTTCCCTACATCCTCTCCAGCATTTATTGTTATTTTTAGACTTAATGGCTGCCATCCTAACTGGAGAAAGATGAAATCTTGGTGTAGTTTTGACTTGCATTTCTCTAATTGCTAAAGATATAGTATATTTTTTCATAATTTTTTGGCCATTTATATTTATTTCTTCTTTTGAGAAGTGTCTAATTCTTTTGCCTGTTTATTGATTGAGCTATTTGTTTTTTGTGGTGGTAAGTTTTTTTTTAGTGTTTTAATATATTCTGAACATTACTCCTCTGTAAGAAGTGTAGCTAGCAAATATTTTCTTTCATTCTCTAGATTCTGTCTTCACAGATATAACCTTGTTTGTTATGCTGTGATGCCCTGGGCAAATTTTGGCCGGGAGAAATTTGTGTTTTTAAGATATGCTTGGGTGTGTCCAAAAATAAAGAATCATGCTAAGGTATGTGTGGGTAATTCAATCAATTATGTAAAAAATAAAAACAGGAAAAATAGGGCTGGGGCTGTAGCTCAGTGGCAGAGCACTTGCCTTGCATGTGTGAGGCACTGGGTTCAATCCTCGGCACCAGATAAAAATAAACAAAATAAAGTCATGCTGTCCATCTACAACTACAAAAAAATGTTTTTAAAGTAGAAAAAAATAGATAGTAGCAGGGTACCGGTGGGGCACATCTGTAATCCCAGCAACTTCAGATTATTTTGAGACAGGGTTTCATAAATTGCCCAGACTGGCCTCAAACTTGCACTTGTGATTCTCCTGCCTCAGCTTCCCGAGTTGCTGACATTATAGAAGCTTGCCACTGCGCACAGCCAAGTCGTTTTTGTTTTTTTTTTTTTAAGTGACCAAGGAATTTGATGTTGAAATTTGTGGTCCCTTTGTTAGTGGGAGAAGCGATTCTTCCTGCATTGAGATTCAGCACAGACATCATGGACAGACATCGTGGTCTCTGTGAAATCTTCCTTTTCCTCCCATCACAATCAGCCCCTCTATTGAATCTATTTGGTACATACTTCCCTTATTTGGGGGTTCAGCCTAGTATCCTTCTCCTCCATAAGTCTTCCTTGACTCTCTGAGACAATTTAATCCCTGACTTTGGAAACCAGTGCTATTGCAACATGTATCATCTGGTTCTGGTACTGATGATAGCATTGGAATTATGCTTTCCTTCTCCAGTTTGAAGACACTGAAGCAGAGGTTCTCAAATTTAGAGGTTCAGGACTCCTTTACAGTCTTTTTTTTTTCTTTTCTTTTTCTTTTGTACTGAAGATTGAAACCCCGAGGTACTTTACCACTGAGCTACATTCCAGTCCCGTTTATTATCTATTTATTTTTGGTGGTGCTGGAGATTGAACCCAGGACCTTGTGCATGCTAGGCAAGCACTCAAGCATTCTACCAACTGAGCTATATCTCCAGTTCCCCTTTTTATTTTTCATTTTTAGACAAGATCTCACTAGGCTGCTTAGGGCCTCATTAAATTGCTGAGGCTGGCCTTGAACTTGAGAGCCTCCTGCCTCAACCTCTTGAGTCCCTGGGATTACAGGTGTGAGCCACCAAGCCAAGCTCTTAGAAATTATTGGGTAATTTTCATGGGTTGTATCTCTAGATATTTACTGTATTACAAATTAAGACTAGAACAAGAGCATATATTGATTATAAAATAATAAACTCACTACATGTTAACATAAACACCACTTTTATTAATGAAAAATACTTTTAAAAACAATGTAGTGTGAAGGGTAGCATTATTTTACATTTTAAAATACTCTCTTCAATGTCTGACTTAAAAAATATAACCAGATTCTCTCATCTGCTTGTGCAATCAGTCCATCTTGGTATTGTGTTGGGTAGCTTCTGGATAGTTCCATGGCACACAGAAAAAGGCAAATAACATCTGAATATTGTTATGAAAACAGCTTGTTGGACTGGGGTTGTGGCTCAGCAGTAGAGCACTGACCTAGCATGTGCGAGGCCCTGGGTTCGATTCTCAGCACCACATAAAAATAAATAAAACAAAGATATTGTGTCCAACTACAACTAAAAAATAAACATTAAAAAAAAATCTAGCTTGTCTTTTTGGACCCTCTGAAAGCATCTCTGCATTCCCAGAGGTTCCTGTACACTTTGAGAAGTTCTATACAAATACTTGCACTGAAGAGTAGTGCAGGAATCAAGGTAACCTACCTGGGAAGGAAGGGTTCAAAGCTCCTTAGTTTGCAAAAAAGGTAAACTGCAAACTTTCTTGAATCTTTGACCCTCAGTCAGGTGCAAGATCCCTGAAGGAGTCTAGTGGAAAGAAGAAGTGGGAGGGCTACCACCCAAGAAGTGAAGGCTGAGCCCTGTCCTCTGATGCTTAGGACATCTTAGGACAAGGAAAAGAACAGCTTGAGAAGCTTGCAACAGAACATTTTATTTTTGCTAAGAACTGGAGCAACCCTTGATTCATCTCTAGCCCTGGGAAAGGTTAACAGGAGGTAAATTCAAAAATTTTTCCTTTCCTTCTTTCTTTCCCCCATTCATTTTCATTCTTTCCCTCTCACCCCAATGGCTGTTAGGGGTTGAATTATCTTCCTCTCCTGCAAATTCATATGTCGAAGCTCTAACCCCCAGTACCTTAGAACCTGACCGTATTTGGAGTCAGGGACATTAAAGAAGTGATTAAGGTAAGTGAGGTCCTTAGGTGAGCCCTAAGGCGATATGGTTGGTTTTGTTATAATGAAAGATTGGGGAGAAGGCAGCAGGTCCAAGCCAAGGAGAGAAGCCTCAGGAGAAACAAACCCTAATAAGGTCTTTTTTTTTTTAATATTTATTTTTTAGTTTTCGGCGGACACAACATCTTTGTTTGTATGTGGTGCTGAGGATCGAACCTGGGCTGCACACATATCAGGCGAGTGCGCTACCGCTTGAGCCACATCCCCAGCCCCTTAATGAGGTCTTGATCTCAGACTTTCAGCCTTCAGAAAATAAATGCTTGTGTTTTAAGCCACCTGGTCTGTGGCACTTTGTTTTGGCACCTGGACACGCTAATACAATAGGTGACACATTCGCAATATCCCGGACATGAAAAACGGTGCCCAGCACCTTCCTACCCCTATCTCTAGCCACTCTGTTCTCCCTAGAGAGGACAATTTAAATAGATGTCGCACACGCACAAGTCGTATATGTGTGTATGTTTTCTGTGCCCTCCCTTTAGGTAAATGGCAGCATGGCAGATCCATTGTTCTGCTCTTTGCTTTATTTATTTGCTTATTTAGGATCTTGAGGCCCAGCTTTCACAGCCCGTATTCATACTGAAAACCAAGATCAAGGGAGCTTTTGCTTTTCTGCTCCACAGGAAATTTCTGTCCTCCCTGAGCTTGCCTTAATGCTGTTTGCTTTTTTTTTTTTTTTTTTTTTTGCACTTTATGGACTGTAAGAGACCTGTGAATGACGTAGATCATTCCATCCAAATGTGAAGAATTTTCTCATCCTGCTTTATTCATGAATAATAGTAGGGAATTGATTTTTGATAGTTTTTGGATTTCATGAAATATTCAAGTTAGATATTGATTAAGTGGTGGGTTCAGGAAGATGTGAGTTGTTTTGACGCTTCACAACAAAAGGAGAACAAAATAAAGCTCAGAGGGGGAAAATAAAATATCTGTGAGTGAATAGACAATATGTGTATATGTGATATTGAGTTAGGATGGCCTAGGGGACTTTTTCGTGCATATATGGTACCAGGGGTTGAACTCAGGGCTTCACACACGCCAGGCAAGCACTCTACCACTGTGTTCCATCCCCAACCCATTTTTTAAAAATTTGAGACAGGGTCTTGCTAAGTTACTGAGGCTGGCCTTGAATGTGCAGTCCTCCTGCCTCAGCCTCCTGAGTAATTGAGATTACAGGCATGCACCACTACGCTCAGTGAAAGTATGTCTTTTGAGTAGCAATGTGAAGGAGGTGAGGAAGTTCATTATGTGGTTAGCTGGGTCAAGAGCATCCTTAGCAACCAGCACAAACGCCTTGGGGTGCAAATAGATTCATTACAAGGTTATTGTAGTTATCCAGGTGAAGGAGGATGAGGACACCATCCTTCTACCTTGTCTAAGCAAGCCTACTTGTTTTCTTTTACCTTGGTTTACATTTGTTCGCTCACATATCTAGTCTCCCTCTCTATGTCATAAGCTTCTTGGGGGAAGGGGACCCCTGTCTGTCAGAAATATCTGCACATCCCCATTACCTAGTATTTACTACATATTATCACAAATGTATTCTGTGTTTGTGTGTTTCTGAGGATTGAACCTACGGCTTTGCACTTGCTAGGCAAGTGGTCTATCACTGAGTTACATATTCAGCCCCTCAAATATACTTTTTGATCTAATGAATGACCTTACATTTTTGTATTCATGGCAACAGATATTTTTCCTGACCCAAACAAGGGATTTAATGTGTTTGTGGGGTAAATTGCTCTTCGTTGCCAACCATGGTAATGGATAGAATACGGTGATGGATACATGTGTTAGGGTACAGTACGGCTTTCTGGTTGAGAAGGCTGCATTGACATCTGCATATTCTTCTGTGAATTTGAGTCTAAGTTTGGTAAACTATTAAAGGAGATCGTAATCTTTTCTGGAAAGGACACCAGCAGTAATAAGGGATCTGGGAGTTTCCTGAAAGCTAAACTAGGAATAGGTCAAAGTGTTCCCTTTCTAGTATGTGTCCATCAAGCTCCAAAGAGCAAGAACAGGGCTTGGCTATTCATCACTGATGAGAGACATGTAAGGGCTGGTCTTTAAAGGCAGCTGTGACCCTGTGCATTTAACTCCACGCTGTGGATGTTCTGTCTCGGTTATTTGTCATGTTTATGCGACTTGGCTGCCTAGCTGAGAAGACTGTGGGAAGGTACTGCCTCTCACATTCATTTCCTAGAATAGAAGCAGGTGACAAATATACAATGAACAGTCTAATTATATAACGGGTAGGAAGGGATGCCTGCTCATCTTCAAGAAGGAGGATGTTGCTCGGTACAGATTTGTCGTGGAAGGTGGAGTGATGTTTACCATCGCGTGAGTCGGGTACAGTAAGTGTTTTGTCAAAGGAGTATTCATATTCTCCGAAGAAAGTGGAGGGTAGCTGTGTGGATGCCATCAAGACTTCCTATCATGTGAAAATTGTCGTGGTTCTTAAAGAAGGTCTAAGATGCTCTGAGATATGGTTATTTTTTCTTTTATTTCTTTCTCTTTTTTTTGATACTGGGGATTGAACTCAGGGACACTCGACCACTGAGCCACATCCCCAGCCCTATTTTGTATTTTATTGAGAGACAGGGTCTCACTGAGTTGCTTAGTGCTTTGCTTTTTGCTGAGGCTGGCTTTGAACTCGCAATCCTCTTGTCCCAGCCTCCGGAGTTTTAGAATCTCAAAACATCATGGAAGTAAATGCTCGGTCCACAGCAAGGAATTGAGCAACATTACCAAAATTTAGGCAGACACCTCTGACAACGGTTTCTCTTTTATCAAAAGCTCCGTCTTTGTTCCCAGTGCCAATCCAAATAATGAGGGCAAGGTTTTTGAGAAAAAAGGGAAAAGAAGTTTAATTAATTTGTTAGCAAATGAGAAGAGTAGCAGAGGAATGTCTCAAGAGCTATTATTCCCTTAGGAGGGGAACCAAGGACTTTTATAGGGGAAATTTAAGACTGGGCTCTAGGTGTGCCTTTCACAAGGCAAGATTCACATTCAGATGGTGTGCGTGACATGCCCCTTTGCTCCAACCTGCTGGCTGCCCAGGTCTGCTTGTCTTGGGGACACAGATTCCTTTACTCTTTTTTTTTTTTTCAGTTGTAGATGGACAAATACCTTTACTTTATTTATTTTTATGTGGTGCTGAGGATCAAACCCAGTGCCTGACAGAGCAAGGCAAGCGCTTTACCACTGAACCCAGCCCCAGCCCAGGTAGGATTCCTTTACTCTTGTGGACGGTGAGTGGAAGGACAGAATAACCTGGTGTGGAATGGGAGGAAATTAATCTTGTTTTCCCTGTGGTTGGGGAGGTGGAGAAGGAGAGGAGGAAGAAAAAGAAAGGGTCGGTCAGTTTTACAATAAACCACCAGCAGAGGAGTGGTGAGGCTCATGCTAACATGAAGGGAACCCCAGTCCATCTCCACAGCAAAAATTAGACAGGGAGAGAACCTGAGACCTTTCCTCATATTTTGGGGCACATACTTCAACCTTCCCATGATTGGGAGGCTAGTGCCCTCTCCTAATCATGCCAACCCTCAGTATCTGTATCTAGATTTTTTTTTTCTCTTGTATTGGGGATTGAACCCAGGGCCCTGTGCATGCTAGGCAAGCACTCTATCCCTATGTTGCATCCCAGACCCTTTTAAAAAATTCTATTTTGAGCCAGAGGTGGTAGTGCACACCTGCAATCCCAGTGACTCAGGAGACTGAGTCAGGAGGATCCCAAGTTCAAGGCCAGCTTAGACAATTTAGTAAGACACTGTCTCAAAATAAAAAACAAAATTGAAAAAAAACGACTGGAATGTAGCTCAGTGTCAGAGTGCTCCTGGGTTAAATCCTCAGTACCACGATAAAAGAAAAAAATTTATTTTGAGCCATGGTTTCACTAAGTTGCCCAGACTGGCCAACTTGTGATCCTCCTGCCTCAGCCCCCAGAGCTGCTGGGATTACAAGCATGTGCCACTGCGCCTGGCTGTGTTTCATTTTTTGAGGAAATGCCATGCTGTTTTGTACAACGGTTGCACTATTTTACATTCCTCTTGGTAGAGCGCAACGGTTCCGATATCTTCACATCTTGATGTCATTCGATATTTTCTGGTTATTTTTGTTTTGTATCTGTTGTGCTTAATAACAGCCAACCTAATGAGCGTGTGTTTGGAATTTGAAGTCATGCAGATGTTTTTTTTTTTGTTTTTGTTTTTGTTTTTCCTCTGCAGGAAATCAAACCAAGGGCTTTGTGCATGCCAGCCAAGCACTTGACTTCTGAGCTGTGTTCCCAGGCCTCAGAACTGAATTGTAACAGGAGAGGTCTGAGGGAGGAGACCCCTTGGCTGAAGAGTTGCGGGTGGGTGGGCAGGGTATTGTGTCCACAACAGCCCTACAATCTTCAGGAACAACCTGTCATCTTGAGGGGTCCAGCCTGGATTTTGAGGGTCCCTGAGCCATGATCAGAGCTTCGGAGAAGTGGCAGTCAAAAGCAGCTCAAGAGAGCACAGCTGGGCTGGGGCTGGGGCTCAGCGGTAGAGCCTGCCTAGCACGTGAGAGGCCCTGGGTTCCATCCTCAGCCCTGCATGTAAATAAATAAAGTAAAGGTCCATTGACAACTATATATATATATGTATAAATGCAGCACTGGCTGTCAGAAGTGGTTCCCAGTCGTGGGCTGAGGATCAGGCTTGGGTCAGCAGAACAGGTCTTTTGATGGAAGCAGGACCCACTGATGCTTCCTCTCCCTCACGTCCCAGGCCCCCACTGTACCAGTGCCTTCATTCCTTCCACAAATAATGGTGAACACTTCGGAGCTGTGGTCTCACCAGAGGACACAGGCCAGGTTCCTATTCCCAGAGCTGCTGTCAGTGGGGTGGGGTGGGGGCAGCGTGACACATGAGGATGACACCCTTGCCCTGAGATCTGATGGACAAGGAGGAGGCAGGTGAGGGGAGAATGGAAGGCGATGGTGCTGAGAGGGGGCGGGAGCTTGATCATCCAGGGCCTTCCACTAGACAGGGTAAGGAGTGGGCACTTTATTCCAAATGAAGTACAAAGTCCTTGAAGGGTTTTTTGTTTTGTTTTGTTTTTGATACCAGGGGTTGAACTCAGGGGTACTCGACCACTGAGCCACATCCCCAGCCCTATTTTGTCTTTTATTGAGAAACAGGGTCTCACTGAGTTGCTTAGTGCCTCACTATTGCTAAGGCTGGCTTTGGACTCGCGGTCCTCCTCTCTCAGCCTCCGGAGCTGCTGGGATTACAGGCGTGGGCTGCCACCGGCCTTGAAGGGTTTTAAATTCAATCTGATTTCTGTTTTGAAAAGATGCCCCTGGCTGCTGAGTGAAGGGTGGTTCACCGAGGAAAAAAGTGGGAACAGAACAGGTTTTAGGCTCCAGTATTCAGATGGATGCACGTGGTGGTTGCTCGTGGTGGGTGGTCATAGTGGAGGGAGGAAAAGGTGGACTAATTCAGCGAGCGATCTGGAGGTGACATCCACCAGATGGCGGATGGATCCAGTGTGGTGGTGACAGAGAGTGGAATCAAGGACCAGTTCTGCGCATTTGCTTTGAGTGTCAGGTGGATCCGAGTGTTTTTTACTGAAATGAGAAGTCAGGGCAGGCGAGGAGGGTTTGCAAAGGTTGGTTTGGCGAGGTTGGAGTCAGATTTCTGTTTTGGTTGTGTTAAGTTTGAGATGCCAAATAATTGGTCACCTATATGATTCTAGAATTTTTATATCACCAGGCAGGTGACATAGATTGTGCATCATAGGCTCATGGAAGGCATTTTAAAATTTTTTTTTTTTAGTTGTAGATAGACACAATATCTTTATTTATTTATTTTTTTTGCAGTGCTGAGGATCCACCCAGTGCCTCACACTCCCAAGGCAAGGGTCCTACCACTGAGCTACAGCCCCAGCCCATGGAAGGCATTTAAAATAGGATTGCAGTAGACTCTGTCTTCTAAGCCTGGCGCAGCCTATCCACCTCTCTCCTATCCCAAACCCTTTCCTCTTACCATGGAGATTGCTCCCTGGCCTACCTGTACTGGGTTTGCTTCCTCACCATCTGTAGCCAGTGTGATTGATTAAAAGTTCTAATGAGATTTTGCCACTTCCTGCTTACAATCCTTTGATACCTTGTTCTCAGGATGAACAAAGTCAAATCCTTACCTCGATCCACAAGTAGGGTTGCCAAATTACAGGATGCCCACCTTTTCCTATCTCTGAGTTTCAGATAATATATATTTACTTTCTAAGTAGGTTCCATGCAGTTACACATTGTTTATGTGAAGTGCAACTGGCATCCTGTGTTTTTATTTGCTAAGTCACAAGAGCTGGGTAAGATCCATCCCCTACCACTCTTTTCTGGCTCATCTCTCATCAGATATCCCTTGCCTTCTGACTCAAGCTGTATTCTTCAGAGTGTGGACTAGGCTATGCCTCCTCCTACCCTGGGGCCTTTGCACATGCCATGTCCTTTGCTAGGGATGCTTTAGCTCTTCCTGATTCATCTAATCGCCACTCACCTTCAGGTCTGCTGACCAGTCCTCTTTTCTTTGTGTTACATGCTCTTTTAACATGATGTAACTTTCCTTCATTGACTCTGCACCAAACTGCAATTACATATTTATTTGTGTGACTATATAGTTACTATATTTTCTTTCCTGCCAGACTATAAGGTCAGATACCAGATTTATTTTTGCTCACTTTTATACTGCTTTTCCTCTCCCAGTGTCCAGTTATACATTAGGTACATAGAAGGAAGGAGGAAAGGCAGGAAGAACAGGAGGAAAGAAAGAAAAAAAAATAGGAAAGAAGGTTCTAGATTATAGAATAAGTTTTATCAGAACCAGAATGAGGAAGGAGGGCTAAAGCAGAAATTGACCCTGTGAACTTATTCATAGGGAGTGCAGAGAGGAATTTCAGGTGAAGGCAAAGCACCAGGTTAGCTGAGAAGAGGGGCAACTCATATTTTGTCTCAATAGTTGGGGGTGGGGCTGATGAAGACATCTGAGGCTTCTAGGAGGTATGGCAAGTGGCATCGGGCAGGGGTGGGTACTGGTAAAGCTTCTTGGTGGCATTGCTGCCTAAGGGAAAGACCAAGTGTGTCTGGGCGAGGCTCCCTGTTCACCTGTGTGGAAGTTGTTCTCCACTCTGGACAGGTTCTTACTCTGTAAGCCCAGCATGAGTAAGTATGAGGGTATGTGTGGATTAAGGACAACCAATGCCCTAAATCACTCCTTCACAACCAGCTTTGCAAATAAATCAGTCCTATTCTTAACCTAAACTTTTAGTTGATTATTTTTTTTTTGTATGTTAAGATTTATAAATTGCCTAAATTCTGTCTTAGTAATCGAGTAGGAAAAAAACAAGACATTTGTTGCCATCGATGCAAACATCTCCATTTTTCTGTTAAAATTTATTTTGAAGGCAATGCCAATGATGTCTTCATTGGCAAATGTTAGCTACATCTAGATTTTTAAAACCTTGATGTTAATATTTTGAAATAAGGAGAAATGGCAAATTTTGTTTCTCAGTGCTTTTCAATTTACATAGTGTACATAGTGTTTTCATATCAAGAAATTGTTTTTTTTGGAATTAAATTAGATTCGATTATAGTGAAATTAAGTTTATTATCTCCCCCAAAACAGACGGATGACTTCTTGCATCAGTTACATCTACGTAATAACTATAAAGCAGACCCTTGAGCTGCCCCCAAGTTTCAAAAGAGTTGGAAGTTCCAGAAGTTGGGAGAGTTGGTTATTTTGAACTCAGACCATATTTCCTTAGGGTAATGGTGTTGTGCACAGAAACCAGATTCACAGCTGGGTGATGGACATGCCCTGTGGGGCTGAGATTGATCAATATGGCCTTTCCGTTAGCATTTGAAACCCCAGCGGCCTGGCTCATCCCCAGAACATTTCCAGAGCCTCACCTTGAGATATGGGGAAACAGCTTCACCTGCTGGGAACTGGAAGAGAAATGGGGGCTCCTACTGTCCAGGGGGGGTGGGGATGCCTGTCCCAGGAGGGAAGGTGGGAGTGGGGTTCCTCGGTGAGCACGCATGAGTTTGGGCGTAGGCATGGAGTCCCGCGGGGCAGCTGGGACGGGGGTGAGGAGCCACTGTGCCCACGGGTCATGTGAGTTGGAGACCACTTATCCGTGGAAAGCCAAAACGCGAAGGCCGGAAATTAGGAAGAATAACATGTGGAATCTCAGAAATATAACCAAGAAACCATAAATGAGGTTAGATAAAACAAAGCAAAGACTGCTTTTTATTTGAGAAGAGAACTGATTTGCAGATTGGGAGACAGGTGCAGTTAGAGGTCAAGTGTCCCATCCAGGGAAAGGAGGATTGAGTTTTAAAGGGGAAAGAAGAGCGGGGCGGGGTGAGGGGCAGTAGGTGTGATGTGGACAGTTTTCAGTTGGCCTTGTTAGGTGTGCAGCTTGTACCTGCACGTGGTTTGTTCACAGGTGAAGCTGTGATCACTGGTTACTAGGGAGCATCACCAGAGGGCTATCAGTAAGCGACAGGTCTTTTGAAACAGCAAGTCAGCAGAAGTCCCCGTAGTTGGAAACTGTCAAAACCCTGCTTCTAGACAGCCATCTTTATCTGCAAGCTTAACAGAGAGACTTGTGTGTAACGTGATCTCAGGCTCACAGGGAAATCTCGCTCCCTCTTGGCCGTCTTAATTTTTACTTCCACTGAGGTCCCTTTGGTGGGTCCCAGTGCTCCCTCTAGGAAGAAAGTCTCCCAGGTTGTCCCTTCAGGGAACTGACACGGTCTCCTTTTTAAACCATCTTTCCTTGGTTTTCATCTGAAGTGTCCAGATAGGTGCAGTGGGATTGGGAAGGAGAGAATCTTCTTAAAAACACTTAAAATATTTGATTTATGCTTGGATCCAGATTTGAGAAGTCTGGTTTTACAGATGTGTATGCCTCTCTGCGCACCTTTGGCTTAATTTTATGTAAAAAGGAACCGCTGAAGGGTTTCCGCTGAGGCAAAGGTATTGCTTAGCAAATCCAATTAGCAAAATGTTGGCCTTTCTAGTTTAACTTCTGTGTATTAATCAGATCTGTCTCAAAAGTCCTTCCTCAAGCGTGGAGGGGGTGTCTTATCACGCTAAAAAGCTTTTTCATTTAGATGTAAATCAGACCTACCATATCAGAAAAAAGCTTTTGACATTTTTATATTCAGACAATGCAGGTCATGTTGCTCAATGGAACCTGAATGTAATCCCATTGATCCACCAGGTGATACGACGGATGGAACCCAGGGCCTCACACATGCTAGGCAAGTGCTCTACCCTTGAGCTACATCCCAGAGTTGCCCAGGTTGACCTTGGACTTGCCATCTTCCTGCCTCAGCCTCCTGAGCAGCTGAGATTACAGGTATGCGCCATCATGCCTGGACATTTTTTTTTCTTTTTTAAATGATCCAAGCACCCTCGTTGAATTTACAGGGATAAAGCATAATTATTTTTACAACTGCCTGCATGGAAATGAAGTGGGTTTCGTGGATCTGACTTCATCTCTGTAGCTCCTTTCAAGTAGAAACACATCACATTTTAAATATTTTTCTTTTCTTGCTACTTGGGATGTTATTAAGGTTTTTTGAAATCCCAAAAAGGACTCAAAAGTTGCATTTCTTATGTTTTCTCTGCAAACATGTTTCTAGAAAAGGCATTTTAGTGTAATTCCCAAGTGCTATTGTTTAGATCTGGAATCTGGTGTGTTAAAAGGCTTGGTCTTCCCAGCATGGTGCTCCTGAAGTGTTGGAACCTTTAAGAGATGGGGCCTCGTTGGAGGAAGTTAGGTCATTGGAGGCATGCCCTTGAAGGAGACCTTGGGACTATAAGTCCTTCCTCTCTGTTTCCTGGCCACCATAAGGTGAGCAGGCCTCTTCCTCCATACACTCCCATGATACACCTTGTCATCAGAGGCCCAAAGCAACAGTGACCATGAGCTAAAATCTATGTGAAAATAAACCATTTTTTTCTTATGCATTTCTACCTCAGGTATTTTGTCATGGTAGCAGAAAGATGACTAACACACCGACTATTTTTAGTTAGCTCCTGTGGTTGAAAAGAACAGAGATTTACTGAAAATAAACCCCAAATAAAAGGAGTTTCATGTATTGGTGTTCCAGGTAATGTCATCCTATCTTGTGAGCTACCTGCTGAGTACATAGATCTTCTGTTTTAATTGCCTGTATGCTCTGTCTCTATTTTTCTCATGGTTCTTCATCAGCAGCTTCCACTGCCAGCTGGCAATCTTATTTTTATATACTTACCATTCAGATTTATTATGTGTCACTTGCTATTAACTGGCAGCATTGTTACACTTGAAGAAAGAAGGCTCAGCAAGGTGAAGTGACTTGCCCAATATCACCCAGCATTATAAAATGTCTCTTTTCTAATAATTAGACAATGTCTGCTTATTAATACAGCACATAGTTGGGTAGTTGTTTGTTGGCTCATCAGATTTTTCTCCCATAAAATAAGTCTTTAAAAATGTTTAATACCTGCTGTAGCATGGATGAACCTTAAAAACATTATGCTAAATGAAATAAGCCAGACACAAAAGGACTCACACACACACACACACACACACACACACACATAAGGACCTAAAATAGGCAAATTCACAGAGAAGGTAGAATAGAAGCTATCAGGGCCTGGAGGAGGGGGTGGGATGGGTATTTGTGTTGGGGATGGTGTGTTTCATGGGTAACTTTCCATATGGGATCATGAAAAGGTTTTGGAAATGGATAGTGGCGACAGTTGTACAACACAGCGAATGTACTTAATGCTGCGGACTTGTGCACTGAGGTGGTTAATACGGTGGATTTTATATTAGGCAAATGTCATTGCTTTGAAAAATAGCCAAAAAACTTTTGAGAGGAGTGAAGAATATGTCAGAGCAGAAAAAACAATTGAGATGATTGTTTGTCTCAGTGAATATTTTCTTTTTTCCAGGGAGGGGTACCTGGGATTGACTCAGGGGCGCTTAACCACTGATCCACATCTCCAGCCCTTCTTAATATTTTATATAGGAGCAGGTTCTCGTTAAGTTGCTTAGGTCCTCACTAAGTTGCTGAGGCTGGCTTTGAACTTGGGATCCTCCTGCCTCAGCCTCCTGAGCTGCTGGGATTACAGGTGTGCGCCACCACTCCTGGCTTTCTTTGATTTGATTTGATTTTTATTTTTTTAAAATTTTTAATTTTTTTTAAGCGAGAGAGAGAGAGAATTTTCAATATTTATTTTTTAGTTTTCGGCGGACACAACATCTTTGTTTGTATGTGGTGCTGAGGATCGAACCCGGGCCGCACGCACGCCAGGCGAGCGCGCTACCGCTTGAGCCACATCCCCAGCCCGCTTTCTTTGATTTTAAAGGTGAAAGTTTTGGGGAGTTGGGAAGTTCGGAAACATTCAGATTCCAAACTAATGTGTCGGCAGGTCTTATACCTGTGCATGTCATGTGTGAGAAACAACCACAGTGCTTCCCTGTGGTGGATTCTCTCTTCCCTGGGATGGCGCTTGCATGGCTTCAGAGAGTGGGATATGCACCCCATTCTCCTTGGTTTGGGGGGCACATATACAATCTAGCATTACATTCTTCCCAAGAAGTTAAGCTGGAGGCTTAGGAAGAAGCCTGGCTGGGGCGCAGCTCAGGGGTAGAGCTCTTGCCTAGGATACAGAGGCCCTGGTTCAGTCCTCAGCACCATGGCTGTGCCTTGTCCTTACCAAGGTCTGCTTGAATGAGAGGTCATAAGCCTTAAAATAACAGTGAGCTCCAATTTGTACTCTGATTCTCTCTTGGTAAGGAGGTCAACAAAGCCCCTACTCTGTGGTTCTCAATATGGCAGTTCCCAGGAAATCCTCAAGTAAAGATGCATTCAGTGCTTGTTTGCACTGAAAATGAGAAAAAACATGACTTAGAATGAAAATAGCTTATTCAATGAAACACAGTTCCTCATGCTCAAGTGAGGCTTTTGTGTCTGTAGTAGCCAGTCAGTTTCTGCAGCTTAGGAAGCTGGAGAAGTCACTTACAGTCTGAAAGAATCAGCACTTCTTTGTGTCTGGGCTTTGCATCATACGAATACCAAATCGGGGTATTTGACCTATTGATACATTAAACCAGCAAAGGACTTCCATGGGAATCGGATGCTGCCAATTGCTCAACAGTTCGAGGATCATGAACTTGTAAATGTGCAAATACTTTCTACTTTTTTTAAAAAATATTTTTAGTTGTAGACGGACACAATACCTTTATTTTGTTTATTTAGTTTTATGTGGTGCTGGAGATCGAACCCAGGGCCTCACACATGCTAGGCAAGTGCTCTACTGCTGAGCTACAGCCCCAGCTTTACACACACACACACACACACACACACATATATATATATAATATATATATATATATATTATATATATATATATATATATTATATATATATATGCGCACAACAGGACCTGGGTTCCATCGCCAGCACCGCAAAAAAAAAAAAAATATATATATATAAAATATATATATATATATATATATGTTTTTTTTGTTTGTTTGTTTTTTGCGGTGCTGGGGATGGAACCCAGATCCTGTTGCACAAATGCATATGAAAAGAGGCACATGTTCTTGCTATATGCTGTCAGTGGAATTGCAAATTTATTCAATTTTCTTTGGAGGACATGTTGGTGGTAACTCACAAATATCCTTTGACCCAGTAATTTGATTTCTGGGAATTTATCCAAAACAAATAACTAAAAAGAAGACATAAACTATGTTAAAAGAGGTTCCTAATAGCACTCTACATAATGACAAAATCCAGAAAATAGCCTACATATTAAATATTAAAGGAATGCTTAAGAAAAATCATGGTGTTTTCAACCCTTTGGAATATTATGTAGCTTCAAAAATGATAGTCATGTACCAAATGCAAACAATTCAGAATCCTTGAAGCATTTTGTTGAAAGTTAAGTATCTCAAGAAAGAGCAAATTTTTTGGCGGGAGGAGGTGCGGGGGACTGTGAATCCAGGGCCTTGAGCTCACTAGGCAAGCCTTCTACCCCTGAGCTCCACATCCAGGCTCAAAAGAGCAAACTCCAAAATATTTAAGGATGATGTAACGTTACATCCTTGGGTTTGTATCACAGATTTTCACAAAACACAGACAGAACAACTCCAAGATGACGGTGGGAAAATTCAAACTTGTAGAAGTCATTTTACCTTTTCAAGGGCTATTCTGAGAAGAGACAAAATATACTCTTAGCGCTGAGGAGCCACCTCAATGGCATTCTGCACACAGGGAGCAGCCAGATGTCTTTGGAATGCTCTGAGGAGAGTGGCTGTGTGCTGAAAGCAGAAAAGGATTCTTAAGGGTTGCTAAGGCGCAGCAAACTGCCTGTGTCTTCCATGGAAAATCCCTTGGGAGCAGGAAAGTTATTTTGGAACAAGATTTAAAAATCATAAAAAGAGCAAATTTGGCTGTCCTCAAACCCCCTCCACTGACAATGGCAAAATGTCCTTCTTTTTTAATTTTTTTCAGTACCAGGAATTGAACTCAGGGACACTCAACCACTGAGCCACATCCCCAGACCTATCTTGTATTTTATTTAGACACAGGGTCTCACTGAGTTGCTTAGCGCCTCACTTTTGCTGAGGTTGGCTTTGAACTCATGATCCTCCTGCTTTAGCCTCCCAAACTGCTGGGATTACAGGCGTGTACCACTATGCCTGGCTTTTTTAAGAAAAATATTATTTGTCAATGGACCTTTATTTATTTGTATGGTGCTGAGAATCGAACCCAGGGCCTCACACATGCTAGGCAAGGGCTCTACCACTGAGCTACAACCCCATGCATGAAAATGTCCTTCTTTAAGTCAAAGGAGGCCCAGGCTCTTAGTAATGCTGTAGTGGTCAGTGTTGCCCTCTGAGGTTGACCATGCTACCCAGGGACGACCAAAGAAGAGAGACTCTGGAAAATTGGCCAAGAAAGACAAAAAGATTCAGTGAACAAATTTGGGGGACAGGCTAAAAAGAAAGAATGTTCCAGAGGCAAAGTTTGGGACAAGTTTAATAACTGAATTTTTTTTTTTAATATTTATTTTTTAGTTTTCGGCGGACACAACATCTTTGTTTGTATGTGGTGCTGAGGATCGAACCCGGGCTGCTCGCATGCCAGGCAAGCGCGCTACCGCTTGAGCCACATCCCCAGCCCCATAACTGAATCTTTGATGAAGCTACTTGTGACAAATGATAAGCTTATAACCCCAGCTATGGTCTTGAGAAACTGAAGATCCAAGGTTCCCTTTAGTAAAGGATTTATCATACTGGTCTCAAGGCACAGAGCTCAAGCTATTTACACCATGAATATCAAGGGCAGAGATGTCCCAGAGGCTGGGGAAAAGGCATAAATGGGCCCAACTGACTTTACATTTGGAAAAACGAAACTTAACGTTAAGTTAAAGGAGGGGAAGGGATAATTCTGTCTTTTGTGTCTGCCTTAAAGCAGGTAGTTGGTACTAACAGTGTAAAACAAAATTATCCCTTAAATTCCAGGCCCTTAATTCAGCTGATTAACGTTGCTATACTGAATGGCCGGTTTCAGGATGTCCTAAGGTCACATCTGGTTTCTTTTGGCTGCATTAGCTTAATTCTTCCATGCTGGAAACAGACCAAGAGTGTGAAGGCATAGTACCATCCTGTTTTCAACTTTCTCAGGAGTGAGGAAATAGTTAGATACTTAGATTTGCATGAGGTATTATAGTAAGTTGCACACCATGGATGGGGGGAGTTTATGGGAGAGTGGAATGTCAAAGGGCCAATGTGTTAAGTCAATCTGCAAACCCGAAAACAGGATTTGCTTGGATCACCAACACTAAGGCACACACACACACATTCACACACACACCCCTATCTCAGCGCACACACAGGTGACCGTTGTTCCAGACCCATGAAAACTTCAGGTTTGACAAAGACATTTTCACATGCAGATATTTCAGGAAAGGGCTTGGAGAAGGAACACACGATGTAGCTTGAACTTGAGGCTGAGGTGCAGTTGGAGGTCAGAGGCAAGAAATGTGATGAAAGAAACAAGGAAATGTTAGAAAAGAATGTGGCCATTCAGAAATCTAAGAGGCACGCTCAAATGAGAGAATTCCTTGATGAACACTGTTCTAGGAAGTTGAGGGTGCGTGTTACAAACATCCAAATATTTAACAACCCTGTGTGGCTCGGCCACAGGAATAAACACCCTGCTGGGGTGTATCCAGGATGGCAGAGTCGGCCAGCAACCCTGTGTGGCAAGTTGGTGTGTTTTGAACAGAGTTAAAAGGCAGGGTGGGGGTGTAATGGAAGATGGAGCTACAAAGCAAGAACATTTTTGTTAACTGGACTTGGGGAAATATTTCCATGGAGAAGGCTGACTGACCACACACTGTTATAGGAAGCCTCTGTCTGGACCCATGGGAGAGAGAGGCTGCTGCCATTTTGGCACTTAGTAGGGGAGCCTGGCGTGAGGGTGTGGTGCTGGCTGAGGAGCAATAAAGCAAAGCTGTTCCCACACCTCCCCGCCCGGAGGACACTGCACAGTAGGAGCTACTTGAGATGGAGAAACTGCATTGGAGGGAGGATTTAGCTTACCTTAAAATCGACCCAGATTGCCATATGATGCCCTCGGGGTGGTGTTTCCATAGATGATCTTGGGGTACGTGGCCCTTTAGATGAGGGGGAATCAAGTGCTTGCTAGATGGATGGACGTGTGTGTGTGTGTGTGTGTGTGTGTGTGTGTGTGTCCCACTGGGCCGCAGACCCACCGTGGGTACTAATTTTGGCTGGACAATGAGAGCAGACACCCAGGCTCCTCCCACCCAGGGTCCAAGGCTCCCTGGTACCTGAGCTCTAGGACTGGGTCTAAGCAGCAGCCACAGGCTTGTCCCCTCTTCCTCCATGTCTTCTTTCCCATCAACCTGCAAGTTAAGGGCCAACATTCCCTTGATGCCAGCTGAGAAACAGAGCGCGGAAGCTACACTTGGAAAGAAGATTGCTTTTTACTTTATTTACAACAGAATGTAAGAAAAAGTAAGTTATAAACAATAATAAATAACTGGGGAGGGGGATGACACCGTACAGCCATAAGACGACACAGGATGGCACATGTGAGTGTCAACTTCCGATTGCTTTGCTTGTCACCTGTAACACTTGGTCCTTCGGCAGTGGCAGTGGTATTTTGACTAATGTAACCAATCAGGATCCCAGCTCAGAATGTAAGCACTAAAAATTACACTTGAAGCTACACAAGTGGCACAGGATAACATAAACTCAGAGAACCTCTTCCTAGAGATACAAAGAACTGAAGCGAGATGGCCAATCCAACAGACCTAATTTCAACTGAAACAGGCAGACACATCGAGAGGCTTATCCTAAAGCATTTGTTAACTTCACAACAACATTACAATTAATAATGGCATCTGAGAAACTCAACATACCACATTCTGTTACTGCACTAACTCCTACAAAGCTTAAACACATTTCAGATACAAACAGATTGTTTTGAAGGTAGAAGCCAGTATGTTTTGCCTTGGCATGCCAATTCTGTGTGCTACTGTGTGCTACGTGAGTTTTAGCAAGAATGAACAGTTTAAAAGTTTACTGATGATCAGGTTGCAGTCATTGGACAGCAATCTTTTTTAAGAACTATGTCTCAGATGGCAGATTGTCACCTAGACTGTCAGATGATCAGAAAAGTACTAAAACCATTTAGACAATTCCTCTCTATTTGAATTATCAGATTATACATTTGATACAGAGTCAGTTACACTTTGGCTCTTCTCAAACATAAAATTCCTATTGACCTAAGCCACTCAGTGACCTATTATTTTGTTGTTTCTAAGCCAGGGGGAAAAACTAAAGAAAGAATTTATTTATTTATTTATTTATTTAAAAGTAGGTGGACATATGTCTTTATTTTTATTTATTTACTTTTATGTGGTGCTGAGGATTGAACCCAGTGCCTCATGCGTGCTAGGCAAGCGCTATATCACGAGCCCCAGCCCTAGCCCCATATTTATTTGTTATTTTTATGTAGTGCTGGGGATTGAACCTAGGGCCTTGCACACTCTAGGCAAGTACTCTACCATTGGGCAGCATCCCCAGCCCAGCAAGAAAGTAGAATTTAAAAATATTCATAAATAACAATCATCCTGAAACTTTTACTGAAAATGATTTATCAAGATTTGTCAGCATCTGTTTTCTTAGTTCATTATTTTACTTTGAAATAAAATCACACAATTTACTTTTAGAAGTATTGTTGGGTTGTTTAAGTGTCTTCATTATACATCCATGACTGGCTGGTACTTACTTTCACAACCCAAAACATGGCTAATATATACCTCCAAACAAATCAAAACCATTCCCCCTACACATAGATGCAAAACCGTAACAGAAGCATTTATAAACGAGTTCACCAATGAACTCCTATGGTTTCAGGGATAATGGTGGCAAATAAAAGTGTCACAGCCTCCTTCATTCTTACCCATTTTCTTTGCTTTGTCTTTCTACAGCTTAAAATGAAATGATCTTCAGAGGTGACTTCAGACAGAGTTTATGCACTAAAAATAAGAAGACCTCTCTCTCTCTCCCAGGAAAGCACAGCCAAGGCAAGAATGCTATGCTATAGTCAACAAAAACTACAGAGATTTCACACTCGAAACCCATTCAAAGTAATGGCCATTTTCATAGTCTCCACTAACATCAGAGATGAAGAGGGGTGAATATATGTGTTATCCTATGGATTATTTGTTTTCATTTGGCTACCAGAGACTTAAAATTGGTGGTATGGAACTCACTACCCTATATTTATATATATACAGGTATAATACAATTTTGGTGAGTAAAGTTGAAGGTTTCCACATTGCAGACAGAGGCACTGAGTTAAGGATTCTATTTTTCCTCAAACATGCTTAGCAAATTCAAGTTTCTGCTTTTTTCTTCTTCTTCTTCTAAATTTCCATCATGCAGCCATTTAATTTCCATCCTTATAAGAATTATTAATGTTCTATGTACACATTCATCGCAGGCTTGTATCCCACAATAACAAATCCGCATATGGAGAAGGTGAAATGACACTTGGAAACCAAGATGTGTAAAATATTGAGTCATTTATGCCATGTGATGACTGGATTAAATATTCAAAGCAGCTAAAGGAATATCTGCACCCCCCATTTTGTACTGCACACAAATCATATGTAGACAGAAAAACTGAACGTATGTTAAGAGCACACCCACTTTGTTACTTAAGAATCACACCATCATGGGCAGCTTTGCAATTGATGTCTGTGGTATTATACTGGCTATAAAAGAAAGAAAGGTCACAAAAGGAAATCAGAAATTAGCTTTCTAAAGCATATTGAATTATTGACTTTGACAGGAGAAGCTACTTTATAAAAAGGGAAAATAGCAATGGTATTAATGGAAAAACTAGGTGCCAGATGTGTTAACAACCTGCACAGAATAAATTTGTTCTATGTGAAAATAATGATCCCACCCCTACCTTGATTTCAGCTCGCAGACAGTAAGCAAATACATATGCTATCTCCTTGTCTTCTGAAAGTAGAATTTTGCTTTCTAAAGCCAAACATTCTTATTAAGTACTACTGCATGGAGAGGGAGCCATTGAAAAGTCCAAGGGGTTTGATAAAAGATTAAGTTTTCCCACAAGCAAAATTCATGCTTCCATACCATGCAAAGAGGTTTTCTTACTATGATACTATCATTCTTAAGGAAAAGATGCACTGTTATCTAAGCTATTTGTGACTGGTTTCCTTTGAGTACTGGGTCTATTTTCCTTTAAGCTAAATGTCAGACTATAGATAAAGAAAGATGGTGCTGGGCTCATGGGTCCAGCGCCTGCACCTTGGGGGCGGGTGTCAATCTGCAAAAGACAACATGGAGTGCTGAGCACTGGGGGCGGGGGTGGGGGAAGCAGGCACTGGCCACCACTGAGGCTGAGGGAAGGAGAATCTGCTCCTTGGTCTACACTGTTTCCTTTGGAATCTCTGTTTTGGGAAGGCCCCTTTCCTGAGGTTGGAGGTGACGGTCAGAAAGGCTAGCTAGGGCGTGGGCTCTGGAGTTGCCCAGTTACCTTGTTTTCTTCCTCTCGTGAAGGACAAATATCAATGCTGAGATTCTGCTTGCCCTCCCTTCTGTGTTTAAAGGCAGTGAGGTGCAACAGTGACAGATTTCTCTTTGGACAAAAAGAGAATTCTTTCTGCCACTTTGATGAATGATCTTGCCTCCTGTCAATCTTGTTCGAATCTTGCATTCACACCACTTGCAGAAATGAAAGCAAGACTCATGGACATTTATTATCATTCCTTATTCTTTTTTGGGGAGTGGGTACTAGGGATTGAACTCAGGGGCACTCGACCACTGAGCCACATCCCAAGTCCTATTTTGTATTTTATTTAGAGACAGGGTCTCACTGAGTTGCTTAGCACCTCACTTTTGCTGAGGCTGGCTTTGAACTTGCAATCCTCCTGCCTCAGCCTCCCAAGCTGCTGGGATTACAGGCATATGCTACTGCGCCCAGCTATCATTCCTTCTTTTTACAAATAGGAGCCACCAGTTCTGCTCATGCTCTCCTCTTCCTTGGCAGTATTTACTTATTTCTGCAACATTCCTAATATCTGGATCTTTCTTTCTTTCTTTCTATAGTGCTGGGGATCAAACCCAGGGACTCCCACAAGCTAGGCAAGTGCTCTATAACTGAGCTACACCCCCAGGCTCCAAAATTTGGATTTTAAGGAAGGAGCAAGAGAATGACAATCTTTTCTAAGGTCTGGTGGTGGGCGATCCATTCCAGGGATGTCTGGATGACTAAGGAAAACTAGGAGAGGAATGGGAGACAATTCCCTTTTTCATGGTCTGCATACCAGACCTCTAACAGTGTTAAAGCCCAGTTAGCTTATTCTACCCTTGGATATCTTCAAATGGGCAAATAGTCAATGAATTCTATTCAGTTAATTGCAAATTCTGAGAATCTTAATGGATGATGGTAGCTGGCAAGTCAAGGTTTGTTGGTACCTGTACAGAAAAAAAGATGCTTGTTTCACCTGGGTCTCTTGGTTCCTAAACTAAACCATTCCAAAATAAATTGGTTATAGTCACATTTGTTCATGCAATTCTGAAAGATTTCGGAGGCCACAAGGGCACAAGGGGAAAGTTATTAAAAGGCAGAAACAAGTGGAATCTTTATTATTAAATTCTGTGAAAGGTATAAATAAGTTATCATCAATTGCACTTGGAGCCTCTATACGTTCGTAATTAAAATTTTCAAAAATTTAAGGAGTTAACTCGGCCCCAAATCCTGAGTCAGATTAATCAAAATCTCAGTAACTACTGGTATTCAAGTATTGGTGGTCAGCAGTTCAAAATTTAACAATTAGGTTTGTGATGCCTGAGAGTATTTTTTGAGAATTTCAGGTCTGATGGGAGGAAATCGACTTTACTATTTTACCACACTTGGCAACAAAGTGGTATGAAGTTTTCATATATTTACCCTTGAAGTCCATGCCAGCCTCACCAAATGCCCAATACCAAGGCTTCCTCCCTGACTTATAGCTGTGTCTACAGAAGATCCCTTCTGGTTTTTTGCAAGTCTTACATCTTAAATATACTATGACGCTGTGTGGCATACTTAGGATTCATATTATTTGTGAAATTACTTTACCCCATGCACACTCAGAGATCAAAGGAACATGTTTGAGTGACAAAGCAGTCTTTTCCTATATCAGAAGATTCTTAAAAAACAACAACAACAACAACAAAATGAAAATATAAAACCCATGAGATCTCCGGGTGAGGTCACTCTGACTTGGGCCGACGTGGCTTATCTGAGGAGTGCATGCCGGGCAAATTCAGAGTGGCTTTTTTCTCAGGGTCTGGAAGCGTGAGAGTTTCTGGAGCTGACTTTTTCCGGGGTCGATCTTTGGGAACTGACAGAAATTCTGGTGCATCTGTGGAGAGAGGGGTGGACGGGGCGCTGGACGGGGCGCTGCGCACGGAAGAAGGCAGCAGGGGAATGCTCGAGATAGAAATGGCAGGTGGGAAAACGCCAATTTTCTTGTTGGTGGCTTCCTGAGTGGCTCGTTCAAATTCGCGGACTTCATCCATTGTCATGTCTTCAAAGGGAAAAAGAAAGAAAACTGAGCTGTCACTTAGAAGAGATGCAAACAGATTCATCACTTCACCTGGCTTCAAAGGAACTCTGGGAACCCCATCCTTAAGGGGGCTCTTTCTGATCACAAACCCCAATTGTCATGGAAATACTAAATCCTCAGTTATCTTCCATTTTACTGAGACACACCCTGGAAACAATATTCCTTTGTGTACACCCATCTAAGATCTTCCAGAGCATTATTGAGCCAGTATTTTGAGTATTCTGGATAAATACTTAAAAGAAGTGTATATGACTAGACCCATATACAGTGTGTGTGTGTATGTGTGTGTGTGTGTGTGTGTACACAAATGTGTGTGAGTGCGTGTGTACATGCATTGTGGGTATGGTGCGGGGTATATTGAGCTAGTATTAGACCTGGTCATCTCTTCTATAAAGAGAAAGTAATTAAAGCAATCCGTGGTCCTGAAATGATACATATTATTGTCATCTTCAGATCACAAAAAAAAGAAAAGAAAAAAAACCCTGATATATCTCTATAAGGTAAATTCAGGTAGATAGTCAGAATTTCTCAACATGCTGTCTTCTTATTTAATAAATACACTCATTTTTTTTTTTCTTTTTTGGGTATTCTGAAGAGGCACGGAGGTGCTGTTGTTCCTGGTTTCCTAACTATGTATCCGCTATGAGATTGTTATGTTTTAATTCAGCTTAAAATACAAATAAGAAGACAACAATAATAAGCCTGAAAATTACCCCAAAGCCAAGAAAATAAAACCATTTCTCAAAGCAACTTGAAAGAAAAATAATAGAGAATGAAAAGGGAGGATCATTTAATGAGCAAGGATTGTCCTTAAGAGGAAAAAAGCATTATCTGTAATTCAACAGATAAGTCAGCGATGCTTCATTTAACAGGCATTGTCGGGTGATGTAGATTTTCCAAATACCTAAAATTCCCTTCTTAAGTGAGAAATTAAAAGCAGCATTTTAAAGGATGTAAACCTTTCCCTAATGAATTTAGTGCATACACACTTACTACTTTGAAGACAAGCTATATTGTGTCACTGTGCAACTATCCAGAGATGATTCTCTTCTCAGGGTCTGTTCTTTATAGCTTCCTATCACTTTTCTCATTTTCAGAAACTGTATTAATTAATGTTATTATTATTTATTTATTGCAGGGCTGGGGATTGAACCCGGGGCCTGGCGCATGTCAAGCAAGCACCCTACCACTGAGCTATACCCCCAGTCCTGTCAGAGTTACCATTAACTACTGCCAGTCTGGTAACCTTTGACATTTTATTTACCAGGAATAGGGCAACAGATAACTGGGCTTATTAGAATAGGCACCGATTGAAGGCCTAAGGGCTTGTCTTTGAGTAAAATGTGAAATCTGCTGCCCATGGATTTTCATCTATTTTGACTTTCCAGAGACTCATTTTTCATTCTCTCTTGTCCTCTGTCATGAACTTAGTAACTGAAACTTCCTTAGATAATGCCGCATGACTAAACTGTTGTGAAACCACATAGCCATTCTAGAAATATTAAGTATGGAATGAACATTCATGATACAGTATTAATCATTAGGTTTTATAACATCTGAGCAAACCAGAAACTTTCCATAAAATGAAATCCTTCTGAATAATTATTAAAATTTCCTGAAAGGGAAAAGTTTTTACAAAAATAAAAAAATAGCAACTGTTTTGACATAATATAAAATTCACAATATATCCTATTAATTTACCACTTTGTTTTCTTTTTTTTTTTGGTGGTACTAGGGACTGAACCTAGGGGTGCTCTATGACTGAGCTACATCCTCAATCCTTTTTATTTTTTATTGAGACAGGGGTCTTGCTAAATTACTGAGGCTGGCCTTTAACTTGTGATCCTCCCACCTTGGCCTCTGAAGTTCCTGGGATTGTAGGCATGCGCCACTGCACCTGGCAATTTACTACTTCTAAAAAACACTAAGGCAATTGGCTAAGAAATGAAATTAAGGTTAAAAAAGGAGTTATTTACTTTGAAGTAAAGTCAAGACTCTCAGAAAAAGTTTACTGAATTGAACTATGGTGTGTTTTTGAGAGAATAAACAAATAGCATCTTTGAGAAATTAGACTTTCTAACCAGCATCTGTGCATGGTGCTCTACTTCATGCATCCATCAGGGGGCAGAAATCATCCAAAGCACAGAATTTTAATTTTTCATTCCCAGTCCCTTAGAAGTTCCCTTCCTTGAAGGCTTTGAAAGCCCTCAATTGAAAACAAGACTGTTATTTCCTTATGCTGTGTTCAGGGATGTTAATTTTGCATAATTTCAATCTAATCTATCCTTGCTCAGGTGGATTATTTAAATTTCATTTAGCACCCATGTAGGTTTTATTTGTGATGCATAGCAGCTTCTTGATTTTAACTGTTTTTTTTTTTTTTTCATTGTGATAGTGTAGAGAGACTGTGGAAAGATAAATGATCCTCAATTTCATGGAATTCCAAAGAATAAAGGAAATGTCACAAGCTTTCAAAATAATCACTTTGTGTAACTTCTCAGTGGGTAGGGTATATCTTACGCTGAAGTCACAACTGTGATTTGCAGCCAGAGAATGCATGGGACTTCTAGCTTATCACCTTGTATATAGTGAAACTGACTTTATAATACTCAGAGTAAAACTAAAAGAAAACCAAGCAAAGAGCCTTAAGCTGCAAACTTCAAGAAATGAGAAGGTGAAAAGCACTGGCTTGATGCCCTTGAGACATCCCCAGTGTCCTCTTTCCCTGTGGCTTGGTCCTACGTCTGGACATATTTATAGTGATCAGCTTTCAGATCAGTTGAGGAGGAACTAGTATCTGACATTCCAAAAGGAAAAGGCAATTGAAAGTGACGAAAATTCAAGAATAGTTTCCTTAAAGACATTTCTAACTTTAGAACAGGGAGAGAGGAGTGGGAAGTCTTATCGGAATGTGTACATTTGTAGAAGGGAAACACTTCAAGTGAGTCTTGCCCCAACAGTTTCCTGCGACCCAATCACTGCATGCAAAGCAGGGCAGGAAGAGTTAGGGCCCTTGCAGACTCAAGGGCAGTCACATGCAGCAAATGGCAGCCCGTAAGCTTTTCAGGCACATTCCAAAGTCATGCTCTAAAATCTTAACTAAAATTTCCAATGTGCAACCAGAAGGTCTTCACGATTTTAAAGCATCTATTTACAACAACAGCCACTTCTCAATTTTCTCTACCTACATTCTTGAATTTTTTTTTTTTTTAAATCTAATATGTATTATTCCAGGCGCTGGGCTGACAAACAACTCAAGCCGGACCCCAAAGAAATCCCACCTCTTTGTATGGCTGAAGACCCATAAAATGACTTGGTGATTACTTTTTTCTTTGTTGACTGTTTTTCCTTTCACTAGCAAAAAGGATGTAGAGATGACTCTATTTAAGATGCTGGTGAACACCACAAGCTCTTAATTTCCCATGTGCGACTAAATAACCTCAGGCTCTGAGGCTTTTGCTAAGTCCCAGGCTGGATCGTCTGTGCAGCTCAGCACATTTCCCGTGATCAGCCCTTCACTACTCAGCCTGTGTGTGTGCAGACTGCAGTTCTGTCTTGAGATTACCCTAAGTAAAAAAGAACTGATTGGGTAAAATAGCTATAAAGAGCCTTAGGAAGCATTTCAAAGCACATGTAAAGAAACCCAAAATAGCAGATGAGCCAGAAGCCCTCCTCTGAATGAACAAGTAAGTGTTAACTATGTTTTGAAAAGTTACTGACATGTTGTTCTAGTTTACATACGACACCCATTTTTACTCCTGTGCTCTTTTTATGTTCAGTGCAGGCCATTTCACTAGTATCACAATATGTTTCCACTCTCCATGTTCTTGGTTTTATGACCAAAACAACCCCCAAGTCAAGCAACTTTAAAGAATTGAAATGTCTGGAACAGAGAGGCGACACTGCCTGCTCTAGACCCAGCTCAGCATCTTCACCAACAGCCTCTTGGGCAATGACATGATTTTGTGGACGGTTGGGAAAAGAGCATTTGCAGTATTTCAAAGATCAGTTTACGTGTTGGTTTCATACAGGGTGGGCAACATGTTTTAAAAATTCTACATACACTTGTTTGGGCATGGCTCTCTATGTCATCCACAGTGGAGGAATGCTGATTGCAAACTTTTATGTTGGTTTGTTCATGCATGTTTTTCTCGTATTCCCGAACATCATCCATTGTCATATCTGAAAGAGGTCAAGATGTTGGCAACTTCCGTTATTAAATGCAAACTTTCCATGGGGAGACTTTAGGGAAAGATGGTAGCTTAGCAGTAGCCAGAGAGGTTTTAAAAGGCAGGGAACTGATTAACTTTATGAGGAATAAATCATAAAGTTAGTTAAACCAGCCAAAGGGGGAATAAGGGCAAGGAAGTTAAGTCAAAATAGACTTAGAACAGAGAAGAGTGGAAATTACTTAGGGGTGATTCTTGTGAAGTGAGCTTGGTGGTAGAAAGTATTAGCATGTGGCCAGTGCGTAGCCTGAGATCTCCTAAAGCTTGTTAGAAGATCCCTTTGGGGACAGAGGGTCAGGATTATTTGGTTTAATACTTACCTTCCAAATGCCTTTCCAAGTACATTGAGAGTCTTTCAATCAATGCATTCAACAACAGAAAGGACACTTTCACTGCTATCATAGGAGAGAGGACGTAGAAGGCAGAGCACTGACATTCTGGTACAGGAGAGGCGTGGTGCCATTCTCACACGGATGCATTTTTGCACAGATACATGGTATCAGAGAGTGCAGGTCTACACTGAGCTTTGAGTCTAGCCTAACAGCTTGAAGATGGCTGGCACTACTTCCACCCACACTGATCTATAAATAAAATGGCACATGACATGATTTTTGGCCCCAGTCTGCAGTGTTTCAGGATAATGATCTCTTAATCCAGTAGTTCTCAACAGTGGACAATTTTGTGACATTTTTGGTTGTCATAACTGTGGAAGGGGTTCTACTGGCATCTATACAAGAGGGCAGAGGCCAGGGATGCTGGGGAACATTTCACAATGCACAGGACTTCCAGCCCCCAACAAAGAATAATCTGATCTAAAATATCCACAGTGCTGAAGTTGAGGAATCCTGTCTTAGTTCAACTGTTTAAAAAACTTAAAAGAAAGAACCTATCCATCTTCAGTATGTGAAATGCATAAAATTGACAATTAGTCTCACTTTAAACACTCCCTTGGTTTTATTCCCCACCCCCACCCCTCTCCTTACATTTTATCAGCAGTTTCTCCAGATGGGCACTCTGCTATTGCTGCCTTGACATAATTTAATGCTCTGCCTCTTAACCAATGAAGGTAGCCCATCGATTGCTTCATCTACCACCCCAATCACTAACTGGCTTGGTGGGGGATTTGCAATGGATATTCACAGTTGAAATTTTTCCTTAAGTATTTTCTGTGTCATGTGGTTTAGTGTCTTTTTATATCAATCCAAGTGTCATGTGAGATTTCTCTTCATTTCCAAAGGGCAGACATGCAGAACTTATGATTTAATTCTATGTGGTCTAGGGCCAAGATGGAGCATGGCTCTAAATCCAGACCTGGGCTATTTTATTTAGCTGATAATCCCCCTCCTGCCCTGAAATCATTAATCAAAAATGCTGTCGTTACGCAATATAAGTATCAAGAATGCTAAGCAGCAGTCTGGCCAGGCAAAGAGCATGCTTTTTTTTTTTTAGAAAACAGAGACATCTGAGAAGCAATAGGAGATGCTGCTTTATGATTAGAACAAACACACTTAGTTAACAACAACACATTCTTCAATACAATCATGTTAATTTCAATGGCTGATTTTCAAAATATCTTAAACACACCTGGAATAAATATTAAATCACCTGAAAGTTTAAAATTTAAATAAGTTTCTCTATACAAATATCATTAGACTCCTAATTTGGAAAAAAAAGCAAGTAAGTTTTTGTTTTATTTGTTCTAGGGAATCCCAACAGAAATCATTCTTTATCTCTAATTAGCTCAATGTTAGAAGAAGGGCCTAAATAGTGTGACTATGTGCTTTCAAAGATGTAGCAGTTTTATGAATGTGAAAAAGGATTTAACAACAAAGATGTTCATTACTGCCTTGGTCTTTTTCTCTTTTCATTTTTTTTTGGTACTGAGGATTGAACTCAGGTACTGTATTACTGGGCTACACCCCCAGTCCTTTTTATTTTTTATTTTGAGAGTCTCACTAAGTTTCTTAGGGCCCTGGCTAAGTTGCTGAGGCTGGCCTTGAACTTGCGATTCTCCTGTCTTGACTTCCTGAATTTCTGGTATGTGCCACAACGCCCAGCTTGTGGAGATAATCTTGAGTTATTGTTAAATAAAAAACATGAGGCAAAACTGAACACGTTATAATTTTAGTATGAAAAGCGTCATCTACATTTTAAAACAATGAAAGCATACATTGCACAATGTTTACAGTGACTGAGTTGGAATTCCAGATAATCTTCATTGCCTTTCTTTTTTTTATCCATGTTTTCTAAATTTTCTACATCAATTATGCATTAAATTATGCATTACATAAGAAAGAACAGAATATTATTTAAAAATCTATTCATTTGGAATCATTAGAAGATGAATACCATCAATTTGGAACTGGTAAGGAGAAAAAAAATCTCTTGTTTTTTTAAAAAAATGAAAAGTTAAGGAACAAAATTTCAACATGTGGGGGTGGGGCTTGCCTAGTATGTTTGAGGCTATAGGTTTGATCCAGGCACTGCAAATCGAAGCAAACAAACACCAAAACCCCAAATTTCAGAAAATTGCACCTAAAAGAAAAAAAAAAAAAGATCTTAACCTACGTAAGAATGAACATTTATAATAGGGTATTTCTCTAAAGGATGATAATTTGGTCCCTGCTGATGCCAAAGGAAAATACCTTTGTCTGAGTCCTTAAATATCCCCACAGACGATAAATGTGTATGGAAATGATGTATGAATTTTTCAATATTCCTTGGAAACTTATGGAAATTCTAATCAAGTGAAAATGTTCCAGGTTATTTGGTAAAGTGCATTTTTTTTGCTTTTATAACATATATTACCTTGAGATCTATATCTGAATCAATTCTTTAGAAAATTCAATTACATATGCCCAAAGACAGATTATACTTTCAGAGATGATTCATCTTCATTATTGATTGATTTTCAATGATCAGAACAGCTTCTCACGATTTAGTTCCAGCATTTGTATCAAACAAACTCTTAATGAAAAGGAATCCTATGTCAGTTATGTTGCAAATAAATTGGTAAATAACTACCCCTTAACTTAGATTTTGAAAGGTTATAATTTGCTTTTCCTAAGTAAGGTTTCTTTCTTACTTAGGCTTCTGAAACAAGTAACACTGGAGCTAATTGTCTGATTTAAGAGCGTTGGAACCAGTACAATATTTCTTCTGATAAAGCAAATGAATCTAGTATCTTTGGAGCTTTGCTGTCAGCGTTTCACTAACATGATCAGCCCTAGGAAGTCTTCCAGAGGTGTAAATTCTCTCACTGTACCTCAAGGGGACAAAATTTCCTCCTTGTCCTTTGGAAAAGCCATTTCTTTCCTTATGGTCTCTTTCTTGTCCTATATTAGGTAAGGAGAGAGCAGCCGGAGTTTCATTTCCCAGGGTGTGAAGGTCACACTGCATGGGGCCCTAGTGGAAACCTCTTCTCCGCCAGGTGCCCGGGGTTGAGGTCCAGGCAAAAAGTGCTCTGGTCCTGGGGATTTGTGAATTGAGGAATCTTCTTAGGTTTCCTGAACTATCAAATAAAGGCTCGCGTTAAGCAGCAAAATAGACCTCGACTATATGAGCCTTACATGCTTCAACCATTTTTTTTAAAATAAAATGTTTTAAGTTATTATTTATTTATTTGATCACTCAAGTAATACATGAATTTTGTACCCCCCAAAATTTCATAAAGTACTGGATTAAATAGAGAAAAGTATTTAATTCCTATTAATCTCTTCCAATCTTATTGCTTCTCCTAGAGATAATCACTTAAGAGACTGAGGCATGTGCTGGTAGATATTTATTCTATGAAGTCATAGGCATTTATCTCTCTCTCTCTCTCTCTCTCTCACACACACACACACACACACACATACAAACTCACAGATAGTCTTATTTACATTTACACATATGGAATCATACTGTAGTTACTATGTTTTTCTATTCCAGTAAGTAGTAGTTTTGATTTCTTCTTTCTACAAGGGAAAATGTACATACTTCCATATCAGTAAAACAGAACTATTTATTTTTCTTTGTGCTTCTGAGAATCAAACCCAGGGCCCCGAACATACTAGGCAAATGCTCTACCACTGATCCATGCCCTAGCCTTGACCTTATTCTTTTTAACGGTTTTGCACAATATTCATAGTATGGGTGTGGGTGCACCAGAATGCCTTTACCCAAAGACCTGTTCATAGTAGAGGACAGGAAAGGCAGCAGAATACAACAGACACTAGTATGGCAACATGTAAATCAATGGATGTGTAACTGATATGATTCTGCAATCTGTATACGGGGTAAAAATGGGAGTTCATAACCCACTTGAATCAAAGTGTGAAATATGATATATCAAGAACTATGTAATGTTTTGAACAACCAACAATAAAAAATTAAAAAAAAAAAAAACAAAGACCTGTTCATGGACATTTACATTGAGACTGACTAATTTTTAACTCTGATAAACATTATTATACATAATAGCCTTGTACATAAATTCAGGAGCATAGGTATATTTATCTTTCTCTCTCTCTTTTTGTTTGGTTTTGGGGATTAAACCGAAACACTCTGCCACTGAAGTATACCTGCAGCTTGCACATGTATATTTCTTAAGAATAAATTTATCCGGGGGGGCTGGGGTTGTGGCTGAGAGGTAGAGCGGTAGCCTAGCACATGCGAGGCCCTGGGTTGGATCCTCATCACCACATAAAAATAAATAAATAACAAAAACAAAAGTACTGTGTACAACTAAAAGAAATAAATATTAAATAGAAAAAGAATAAATTTCTCAGTTGGGGATGTAGCTCAGTGGTAGAGTGCTTACCTAGCATGTGTGAGGCACTGGGTTTGATCCTCAACACCACATAAAAGTAAATAAATAAAATAAAGTTCCATCAAACAATTATTAAAAAAATATTAATAAGTAAGTAAGTAAATAAATAAATAAAATTCTCAGGTCGGGTGCAGTGGCGCACTCCTGTAATCCTAGCAGCTCCATAGCTTGAGGCAGGAGGATCCTGAGTTCAAAGCCCGCCTCAGAAACTTAGCAAGGTCCTAAGCAACTTTGTGAGACCCTGTCTCTACTTAAAATACAAGAAAGTGCTGGGGATGTGGCTCAGTGTTTGAGTGCCCCTGGGTTTAAAACCTGTACCCCCTCAAAAAAAAATTTATCGAAGTGAAATGATTACATCATAGGTTATTTATACTTACTATTTTATAGCATATTTTATACTTTATCATTTTATATCCCAACTGGATACTATCGCTCTCTTAAACTTTTGCTACCAGATAGGCCAATGTAATAACTTCTTGTTGTTTTCTTACATTTCTTGTGATTGGTGGTGAGTTTATTGGCCACATGCATTTCTTCTGTGATTTACCTATTCATATTCTTTACTGTTTTTCTATTGAGGCATTAGATTTTCAGTTTATAGAACTTCTTTGTATAATTTGGATATTAATCCTCTTTGGCTACATGTGTTGCAAACATTTTCTCCTACTCTTTTAAATTTGTTTATGGTGGCAACTTTTCTCAATTATTTTATTTATTTTTTTTCGAGGAGTTGGGGAGTGGACCCATGAACTCATGCTTGCTAAGCACATGTTCTACACTGAGCTACAACCTTGGCACAATCATTTTATTAAATTTTTTTTCTATGTGGTATGGGGGCTCAAACCCAGGAGCATTCTACTTCTGAGCTACATCACAAATCCTTTTAATTTTATTTTTGAGACAGGGTTTTGCTAAGTTGCTTAGGGCTTAGCTAAGTTATTGCGGCTGGCCTTGATCTCGAGATCCTCCTGCCTCAGCCTCCTGAGTGGCTGGGATTACACGTGTGTACCACTGTGCCCGGTCCCTCTTTTTATTTTTAAAGAAGGCGGATTGATTTCACAGGAAGAGGAGGTGAGATGATATATTTGAAAGGCCATTAGGATCTAAGTCTTTGAACATAGAGAGATATTACAGATGCCCTGATACAAAGCGTCTGCAAGCATAAATTCTCCTCTACTGTACTGTACTGAACAGTTGCAGCAGCTAAAGTTGTAAAAAGGAAAGTCTCATACTTGAATTCAATGACCTGTTCAACGGCACATTTTCCTTTACTTTTTTCTAAAAACATGATCTCTCTCTACTTCCTGGCTCCTCAGCTAAAATAGAGGTCATTTTTTCTTCATACTAGGTTTAAACTGAAATCCTGAACAAGTAGTTGTGTTGGGGAGGATCTAGCAATCATGAATTAGACTGGATACTCCTTTAGCTCCAGTAAAATGGTGGCCATGCTCTGGGAAGTGCCACTGTTTAACCCTTTGAAATGATCATGGAATCAATACACGCTTGTTACAAAAAGTTCAGGGTGCCTCCACTTGTTGGTACTGAAAGGCTTGGTGCACGCCCTTTCCATGTAATTCAGACCATGAAGATCTAGAACTATAAAGTTGTGATTTTTTTCTGTAATTAGGGGTGGAGAAGAAGGGTTCAGCGATTCCTTTGAAAATCTTCTGGAAAGCTATGAGCTGTCTCATTAGCAAAATGAGCCTGAACACACACACACCAAAAACGTTGCACAAGAGCCACGGTGCTCAGGTTTGTATTTCAGGGGATCTGGGGCCATTGGAAAATGCTGGCTTAGTGAATTCAACCAGCTGAGCTAGCCTCTAGCAGGCTTGTCTCTGCTTTGAGCCTGCTCCACCATGATTAGGCCTGCTCCAGGGGCTCCAGACCAATCGCTAAGTCACTTTCATGAGGACTGTTTCATCTACATCAGCCCCAACTTCTCCTCATATATCCCTCACACTTTCTGGGAAGAGTTTGGTTTTCAAAGACATTCATTAGGTTTCACTCAGTCACAGGCTCCCTCTGGCAATCTTTAGTGTTCCTCTCTCAAAATACTGTCAGATTTGTGAAGTAAAAACATGCTCTTGTGAAGCTGGGCTGGCTATTTTTATCCACCTCTCCTCTCACCCCGTCTCCTGAAATGCGTTGTTGTTGCTTCTCTGATTAGTGTTCTAGTCATGCAGAGAGACCCAAGGCTCATGGGTAAAGACCAATCAGTGCTTTGAAAGACAAACTCAACTCCTCCAAATGGAAAGGGATACACTTCACAATGAACACAGGCAGAATAAAATCTGTTTAGGGAAATAGTTTCGTGACAGCCAAATGCTGGAATTCAGAAAAGATGTAAAATTAATCCTTGGGTGAGAAAAGATCACCATCTTCTACAATGTCTCTTTTCTTGGTTCTTAATTAAGCACTGGAGGTGGTGAGTCTAATTAGAGAGAAAGACAGCCAGGGCTTCTGCTGCGTAAGGGTGGCCGGTGTGTGCATTGCACCGGCACACAGCAGCAGAGGGAGTGCGGCTGATATCCAGCCTCAAACCCATGGCACCTGCTGGCTCTGCCCAGAAGAAGCATCTTTTTCTAATTTATCTGTTTAAAAGGGGTGCTTTTTTTCTAATTCTCACAAAGCATCAGAGTCCCGCAGTTGGCCCTGAAGACACCTACAATTCTCCAGTTTAACCTATTTGGAACTGAACTAACTAAACTGTTGTTTTCAATCCAATCTGGCATACAGCCCATGCTATAAACCAATAGTTTGGAATTATCTGGAGGGCTTGTTAAAACACAGATTGCTGGGTTATACCCCACCAAAGATTCTGAATTGGCAGGTTTAGCCTGGTGGGCGGGCGCAGAGTGTCTAAGAATATGGGTTTCTAATTAATATCCAGGGAATGCTGATATTGAAGACTCAGGGACCTAACTGAGTATCAGTGCTATGAATTACAGCTATAGGCAAGGGATTCATTACCTTAGGCCTTTTCCATGTTTACTAATGACCAGACCAGAGAAAGAAAAAGCAACTTCAGGTACCCCGAACTGCAGGGTTATCCTGCATGCGCTTGGCCTTGGTAACAAAGACACACACATTTACCTAAAAAGCCCAGAGTCTTCAGCATTTCTCTGAATAAGTGGCTGAGAAAACTCGGTGGGCACGGGCTGTTTCCATTCATTTGATTTCCCAAGTGTCTGCATTAGGTAATGAAGGAGCCACTGTACTCTTGGCTGGCAGCTCAGTTGGCTGCTGGTGCCTGCGGGTAGTTAGGGTGAAATTGATGGTGTGGCTCTCAGACCCCTTACTGAGTGAAAAGGCTACTTGTTATGGTTGGGGCCAGGGATGTGGATATAGATGGTGGAGACCCACGCTGGGGAGAACAAGGTGCTTTGATCATCTGTATCCACTGAAGTCTGTACTATTTTATTTATTTATTTTTAGTTGCAGTTGGACATAATAACTTTATTTTATTTATCTATCTATCTATTTATTTTTATGTGGTGCTGAGGATCGAACCCAGTGCCTCACACATGCAAGGTAAGTGCTCCACCACTGAGCCACAACGCCAGCCCTGTACTCTTTTTTAAATATATATTTTTTAGTTGTTGATGGACCTTTATTTTATTTATTTGTATGTGGTGCTGATGATCAAACCCAGTGCCTCATGTATGCTAGGCAAGCGCGTTGCCACTGAGCCACAATTCCAGCCCTGTACTCTTTTTATTTTATTTTTTTCCACTCAGGTACAGAAAGGACTTTTTGAGTAATAAGACTCCTTGAGCTGTTAACCTCCCTCACCTAACCCATCCTAAGCAGGTAGGCAGGTGTTCTAGTCCTGCAGGTCTCCAGGCTGGAGAGCTCCCATTTCACTTGGTTTGGTGTTCTAGCTTTGGGCTTCTATAAAAATCTGAGAATTTTCTCTTTTCCTTTTACTCTCCATCCTGCCCAATTTTGCAGTGCTGGAGATTTAAATTAGGTCCTTGCACATGCTAGGCAAGCCTCTCTCTTTCAACTAAATGGCTTTAAGTCTCTTCCTTGCCATAGGTGCAGCTGAGATAGGAAAGAATAAGCCCTATTCTCTGTACTTAGCCATTCACTTACTGGATAGCCACTCATGATTTTTTTTAAAATTTTTTCTTTTTGGTTGTAGATGGACACAATACCTTTATTTTATCTTTATTTATTTATTTATTTAACTTTATTTCATTTATTTATTTTTATGTGGTGCTGGGGATTGAACCCAGGGCCTCACACATGCTAGCCAAGTGCTCTACCACTGAGCCACAACCCGGCCCCACTCATGACTTGAAAGAAAAAAAAATTTTTTTAATTGTAGATGGATGCAATACCTTTGTTTTATTTATTTATTTTTATGTGGTGCTGATGATGGAATCCAGGGCCCACACGTAAGGCAAGTGCTACATCACTGAGCCACAATCCCAGCCCTCACCCATGATTTTTTCCCTGCTAATATCCTGTATTTAATCAAACCCTCTTTCCTTTTTAACAGCTTTGTAGTGTTTAGCCCCCCTTTTTCTGGGCAGCGGTGAGGACTGAACCCAAGGCTTTGAGCATGCTAGATAAGCGCTCTACCACAGAGCTACACCCCTAGCCCTGTTTTGTCCTCTTGATCAGAGGCCGGCTACTCTTTTTGATGTTGCCTTTTCTGGAAAGTCCTCAGTGGTGTTCTGGGGCTGTCTCTTGGTCTTTAAAGTGGCAGATTTTGGGCCTTCAGGTCCTGTCCTCCTGCCAATTAGTTCAAGCCTATTATTCTTGGAATATCCTTTGGATATTCCCTTGGAGCTGGTAACAAGGAAATCATGAGCTCTGAGAAGTACAAGTCAGGAGAGGCCAGAAGCTCCTAACCTTTGTTGATGTCTGGGTTCCATCTGAGAAAAGCTTCCCAGGAAAAAGAACACCCAGAAAGATTTGTTTAACCATCAGAGGAGACTCTGTCTACCTGCCTCAAAAAAGACAACACCGACAGATAGGTCTATGGAAGACTTATGACAACTTGCTGCCTAAAGTAGCATCCTGGAGATGTGTGGGGAGAGAGTAACTGGTGCTCTGTGTTTGAACAAACCCAAGCAGACACATTTATTTTTCAATTGGTCTAGATCTGGGAAGATTAAAACAAAACAAAGCAAAAGACCTCAGCCGACAGAACCATGCCTTTTCAAATGTGGCTTAGAAACAGCTAGCAACATTAATAACCGTCACTGTCTGCCCATTCTGTCCTGCATATCCTCTTACTTTAAATTGTGTGCCTTCTGCTAAGAAAAGGGAGGGAATTGGCGGAATAATGATGGAAAAGGACCAAAACGCAATCTAGGTTACACTCAGAACAAATGTAATGTGACTTAGGAAAAGGCCAAAGAGGAGGGCATTTCATTAGACAATCGATCTGAGAGTCAGATCTAACCTAAGTCACCCATTGGGCGTATGCATTTCTATTTATAGCCAGGGACAGAAGCCATCTGATGACTGATTCTGGGAATGCAGAAGATTTGTGTGGACAAAAGGAGAGTGCTGAGGATTTGGGGAGGGTGGTCCATCCGTCTTGGGATGAAGCAAACCTTGTTTTGATTTACTGGCAATGTGCAGAACCTGTTCAACCTTCCAATATCACGAAAAAAGGTCAGAACAATAGTTTTAATTAGGATTAACGGGTACCTATGCCTTTGTCTGTCCTTGAATTCTCACAGAAGCTGTATGTATCTGATGAGGGATTGTTTCAAGTGTTCTCTGAATCAAAGGATTGCTTTTACTTGACATGATGCTTCAGAAAGCTTTGATCTTGAAGTCTGGGATAAATTAGGATGGGTTTGAAATCCATCCAGCAGAGAATGGTAGAGCCCTGCATATCAACTATGTATGCATCAAATATACCAAGGTCCTACTTAGTCAATATCTTTGTGGTTATTTTAGACCAAGCTTCTATAATTACATCTTTATTATGCTTGGTGGATGGTGTTTCAATACAGGAAGCTGGAGCCTGCCTTTGTTGTCCTTTTAGGTAAGAGCTGAAGCCAGAGGGATTGAAAGCCCAAGTTGAATGTCATGAAATTGTTCTACAAGTTATTTCGGGGAAACTGACTTACCATACCACTCATCAACCCATGCAAAAGCCTGTCTATGTCCAATCAGCAGGATGTCTCGAACCACCTAGAAAGGAAAAGAAGGAGGTTGAAATAATACCAGGTTGGATCGGGACTCTCTGGAAAATAGTCGTTTTCAATTCTGGGAGTCTTGGCAATATGGATTCTTCAATCCCTTTGTCCACAGATGATGACAACGGCGGGCTGACGTGCAGGTATCATGCCCGCTTGTCCCAGTCCCTTTCTAGGGCATGCACACACTTGCTGTAAATTAATCACTTCAGGGCATTTGAGAGTCGAGCCAGGGGTTTGTACAAACTAACAACTACAAGACGGTCACACAGCAGTGACTCGAATGCATCTCTGGGAGCCCCAGCCTAAGGTTTTCTTTTTCGTTTATCTCTATCTGGAACAGTGTCTACTTTCCTACTTTTGTCTGTCTCTCTGGTGCCAGGAAGATAAAATTGGAAATCAAAAGCCCTTTTTTAGGTAGCAAGTGACCTGCCAGCAAGGTTAAGACCTTCCCACTTCTCTGATATAATATGTTAAATAATGAGTTAATTTTTAAAAGTAAATCAAGGTGTAGCACACAAGTAGGTAAATATCCTTCTAGGCTTAAGTTTCATGTAGTAGAAGGGGGGAAAAAAACAGTTTAGTCAACTATTTTGAGAGAGATGAAATAAGAGACCTGAATTGGAATAGAAGATAATAGGAATGGTAAGCTCCATTGGAGACAAAGGAATGAACTTGATTCTTACAGGGACGCATGCTGGCAATAGAAGACTGAGGAAAGTAAAATATACCATTTGCGTATGTGTCCAAGACTGTTGCTGTTCACATGCTTTTATTTCATGATACTCTTTTGCAACCTGTATAAATAAGCTTTTTTTTTTTTTTACATTTCTGGGATACCCACAGTCTCCTCCCAACATTCCTGTCTTCCTGTCAAACAAATCCAGTGACTGTCAAAAACCTCTCATGGAAGGTTCATGCATGTTTTAATAAATGAAGGATTTTAATTTGGTGAATTTGCATAAACAAGATCTAGTGGGGCTTTTATGACTGGGAAATGGGAAACACATAAGGACCATAAGAAACAACACCCAGCCATGCACACACTGAGTGCTGAGTGTGTAAAATTTGTGGAAATCAAAAGAACAGCATGGAGGCACTAGTAAATATACCCTATTACATTTAGTACAACACAGCTGTTGGATGGAAACGTGAATTCAATAATGTGCTAATGGCTTGCTTTTGAACATCCCCCCACCCTTAACTGTGAATAGAGTCTAGGGGAAAAAAAAAAGCAAAAACAAAGGTGTTCAGAGAAAAGCATCCTGACGCTTAAGCCCATGCAAATGCTACCTCAAATACTCATTAGCAACTCATGAGTCAGAGCAGGTGTGTTTTGGACGAATCCTGGACACTGCATTTTATTTGGAAATGGACAATGGAATGTCTGTAAATAAAGCAGTGTCCTTATAGGTTTTTAATTTTTAAATTTATTTATTTATTTGTTTGCTTTTATGGGTGCTGGGGATGGAACCCAGGGCCTCACACATGTGAAGGGAGTGCTCTACCACCAAGTTGCATCCCCAGCTCCTTTTATAGGATTTTTAAAAATCATAGATTCTCAAAACTGGCCAGTCATCTGTGAGAAAAGAAATGCATGAGCCCTGGTAAGATCTAAACATTCATGGCGAAAGGAAATAAAATGCACTATATAACAGTCCCCTAGTAAGAGGAGATCATTTTGGGTTAAAAAACTATCAGAGGCCAGGCACAGTGGGCACATGCCTGTAATGCCCGTGACTTGGGAGGCTGAGGAAGGAGGATCACAAGTTCAATGCTAGCCTCAGCAACTTAATGAGGCCCTAAGCAATTTAGCAATGCCCTGTTTCAACATAAAAAAATACAAAGAGCTAGGGATGTAGTTCAGTGGTAGAGTGTCCCTGGGTTCAATCCCCAGTACTATAAAACCAAAACCAAACTTTCTCTTGTCAATTGGCTCCCCACTCAGTAGAAAAATCCATCTAAGAAACAAGCTCAGTACATTTAGGGAAAAATTCCAGTGCCCCCAACAGAATTCTGTAAAGCTGTGTTTATCAGTTTTTAACTGGAAAAATAAATAGCCAGCCTATCTGAAATACAGAGACAACTTGGGGAGTATTTATTTTTATGAAAATGGGAGAAGTTACAAAGGGCAATGTTCAACACTGCATTTCCTATGAGTTTTTCCCAGGCAGAAAAACCTCACGTTAGAAACCAGGAGAAAACTGAAATCATCACCAAGTAGGTTTCTGCTACAAAATTAATATGTTAAGCCAAGGTGAGTATACAATTGAAATCTGTGTTTTGAGGTTGTTAATAATACTTCAGTAACAGAATTCTTCAGTAAGCGGCAGTGCTGAGGTTACTGTACTCCAATGGGAGCACTGGGGTGGCTCATTTGGTCTCTTGAGGCATTGTCTGCCTCAGGCACCTACATTTGCAAGATCTTCTGAGTAGAATTATCCTCAGGACCTGTGGACACAGAAAAGCCCCGGGGCCCCTTCCCAAGGGCCTCTGCCTGTAAGTAGATTAGCCCAATGCTAAAGTGACAAGTACATTTTGAAAGCTCCATTTCCCAAATAAACTCATCCAATGGACATGGAGGCCGCTAAATGAGAGCCAAAGCATAAAGCAGCTACTTCTAGCAGTGGGGAAAAATCAAACCATATATAAAACGCTGTGCAGGTGCCTGCCCTGGCTGGCACTCGGCAGTGGTTGTACAGTGCACACTCTTGACCTGAGGCTCAGGGCCGCACCAACCCTGCCCACAGCCTAGGGACTGCTGCTACATCACTTACCTTGTGCACAAATTGTTCTACTCTGGTCTGAAGCCCCCAGACCTCGAACTTCACGGTCACCAGCTTGTAGGAGCACATGATGGGCTGATGACTATCTCTCCAGCCTTCCCTTAACTGTCCCCGTCCTGTCTTTTCTGACTTGAAGTGTTTAGGATCCTAGGGGGGAAAAAAGTCATAGAAATTGATATATTAAAAATTTAACCATCTATATGAAATGTCCAGAACAGGCAACTCCATAGAGACAGAAAGTAGATTAGTGGTTGCCAGGGACTTGGGAGAGGAAGGGATGTGGGGTGACTACTAATGGAACTGGCATTTCTTGGGGGGAAGATGAAAATGTGCTGAATTAGATGATGGTGGTGGTTGTACACCTGTGTGGACACACTAAAACACCAATGAACAGTGCAGTTACTTAAAAGTGTGAGGGCTGGGGGATAGCTCAGTGGTGGAGCAGGTATGAGGCCCTGGGTTCCATCCCCAGCACTGAATTAAAAAAAAAAAAAAAAAAGAAAAGAAGGGAGGAAGAAAAGAAGAAAGATGGATTATGATTTCTCTATTAAAAAAATGGAGGGATTACAAGGTAATTAATCGGCAAAAATTTCAAAAAAAAAAAAAACCAAAAAAAGTGATTTAAAGTTAGATTTGTGAGCCGGAGGAAGAAGAACTACAAGTTCTAGGCCAGCCTGGCAACTTCAGGAGACCCTGTCTTAAAATAAAAAATGGCTGAGGATATAGCTCAGTGGTAAGGCACCCCGGGGTTAAAGCTCCAGTAAAAGGGGAAAAATAAAGTTAGGTTTGAGGCATTGTATTATGTATTTTTCTTGATTTTAATGTCAATAAACTTTACAAGCTGGGTGTGGTGGCACCTGCCTGTAATCCCAGGGGCTCAGGAGGCTAAGGCAGGAGGATCCCTAGTTCAAAGTCAGCCTTAGCAACTTAGCAAGGCCCTAAGCCACTCAGAGAGATCCTGTCTCTAAATAAAATACAAAAAAGGACTGGGGATGTGGCTCAGTGGTTAAGTGCCTCTGAGTTCAATACCTAGTACCAAAAACAAACAAATACATAAATAAATCAAATAAACTTTACCAAAAAAAAAAAAAAAAAGTCCAATGCATTGATGGGAGTGAAAAATGGCTCAACAACTTTGGGCAATTGCTCAGTAACATTTACAAAACCAAGCACATGCTTACTTATGATCTAATAATTTAATTTCTGGGAGTAATGAGTGCAGATGGCCACCAAAAGACTATACTAGAATATTCACACCAGTTTAAAATATAATAGCTAAAGATTGGAAACAGCCCAAATGTTCATTAACAGGAAACCAGGTGAATAAACCATGGTATCTTCATATGACATAATACTATACAGCAATGAAAAAGAACAAGTGTTGGTGGCTACATGCAAGAACACGTATGACTCTAACAGAAATGCTGAACAAAAGGAGCCAGAGGCAATAGCATACATACACTGGGTGATTCAAATCCCATGAACAAGCACAACCTGTCTATGGTGATGAAAGGTAGAAGACAGGTAACCTCTTGGTGTGTTTGGGGGTCGGGGGGTGAGTACAAAGGAACAGGAGGGAAACTTCTGGGATGATTTTATGTTGATTTGGATGCAATATGTGAAAATCCGCTGAGTTTTACACAAAAGATTGGTGTTAAATTTCAGTTATAAGAATGAAACAAGAAAGGCAAAAAAAGACTTCTGAAAAAATGTTGAACCACTTAATATTTGCTCAATGATTGCCATGTGGAAATTGGCTACTGATTATGTACTTAGAGGATTTTTTTCTCCCTGCGGTATTTAAAAAACGAATGTGTAAACTAATAAAGTGCACAAATGCCAGTAATTATGTTTAAAATGTTTTTATAAGATTATTTTAATTATTGTAAAAAAGACTGAAAGCTGCTGTGGGGTCTGCTGCACAATCTTGGGTCTGGGCCCCTAACACAACCTGACCTTGTTGATGGGGACGCAGGCCCCAGGGAGGCAAAGGGCTTCCCACACACAGCAGAGGCCACAGGGTGAAGCGGAAAAGCTGGCTTCTCCTCCCAGGAGAGGTTAGGGGCCCCGTGTAGAAAGGTAGATGGGATGAAGCAGGAAATCAGACGGGCTATGACTGCCCCAGCCCTTGTAACTCAGGGCAGACTGTGCCTCAGCAGGGGCTTGAGGGGCCAGAGCAGGCTTCTCACAAACGGAGACAGGTTTCTCATTTGGAGCTGGCTGAGGCTCTGGGCCACCTTGTACCAGCCTCTCATGAGGGCTTTCTGGCTGCCCTTGACTTCCCTTATGGATCAGCCTCCTCTGAGGGGGAGACACAGGACAACCCCAGGAGCAATTCCCAAACTAGGCCAATGCCAGGCCTTCATCAAAGTTGAGGCAGAGCCTTATCCTCCCAGCCTTGTTTCAATCCTTCTATTTACTGTTCCCCACTCTGCAGCCATGCTGGTCCCCCAAGAGAACCCAACTATATCGCTCCCTTCTCAGAATCCACCCATGGCGCCACGAGTTGAGGAGAAAGTTAAAACACCTGGCATGGACTACTAGGCCCTTTACACTGTTGTTTACCTTTCCAAGGTCTTTTCTGGACCACCATCCCAATGCCACGCTGTCCCTCCAGCCTTCAGAAGCTCTGGGCGGCCCCGTCCTTCAAAGCCCCAGAACTCTTGAACCTCCTAGGCAGGTGTTGGTCTCTCTTCCTGAACTTCCTTCTCCCCAACCAACCCTCTACTCTGCCTCTCTCTCTCTCCTTTTCTTTCTTCTGGACTGAACTCAAGTGTCACCACCCCCAAGGACCCTTTCCTGTGTAGCTCCTCCTTTAGGTTCCAAAGAAGCCTCAGGTCCTAGCCCAGTAGGTGAGCAATCTATAATGGCATTTGGTCATCTACCTCCCCTGGATTGTGAGCCCTCCAGGGCAGTAGATCCTATTGCCACAGGTCACGGACATCATAGATGTTGAATAAATGACTGAGCCCTCTTTGAACCCATCGTCCATATGTGGGTGGTGCATTGGAATTTTAGCCCAAATTGAGTAAATATTTAAGTGAAAGACTAATTAAAATACTATGTGCACAACAATAAGTGCTGGCAAAGATGGGCAGAAATTGGAACTCTCATACATTGCCAAGGGAAATGTAGAAGAGTGTGACAACATTGGAAAACATTTCAGGGAGTTCCTCAATATTAAACATAGAGTTGACATTTGACCCATCAATTCCACTGCTAGGTATCTACTAGGGAGAACCAAAAGCATATATCTCCACAAAAACTTGTCTGTGGGGCTGGGGTTGTGTGTGAGGCACTGAGTTCAATTCTCAGCACCACATAAAAATAAATAAATAAAAAATAAAGGTTCATCCACAACTAAAAATATATATATTAAAAAAAAAAACTTGTCCATGGATGTTCAAATTCATAATAAACAAAACAAAACAAAACCCCCAAAGATCTATCAACTTAAGACTGGATACACAAAACGTGGTATATCCCTTCAATGGAATATTATTTAGCTGTAACAAAAAATGAAGTATTGATACATGTTTCTCTTCCAAACTGCCTACTGATTTTTCCACAATGGAGGCAAATAATGGGTATTATTAACTGCACATGGCTAGAGGCTTAGAAGATATGGTTTCCACTTTATGGTTGACCAGAACACAGGCTGTCCTCAGGGTTAGCAGCTGAGGAAATAAAGGACAGTCATAGAGCCAGTGAGCAGAGGAAAGCAGAAGGCTCCCAGCAACCCAGAGCTGGAGGAGAACCCGGTGAATAGAGCAAGATGGGCAGGCACCAGGGCAGGGGAATGAAATAAAACCAGGGCAATGGCCTGAGGGGCCTCGTGCTAGCACAAGTGAGGCACTGGGTTTGACCCTCAGCACCGCTGGGCAAGAGGCCTGCAAATAGCAACACCTGGATGAGCTGACCTGCTCCACCCTTCCTGCCCTGAGCCTTGGACAGCCCTGGCTGGTGTCTTCAGCCCACAACCTCTGAGTTTGCAATGGTATCTAACTCAGAATCTTCCTGTATATCCCAGGTCCACACTTTTCAAGAATAAAAGAAGACCCTACAACATGGAACCCAGATGGATTGCAGCTGAGAACTGCAGGACCTGACAGCAAATTTCAGTTCAGAAAAGATTGGAAAAGATTGCTGGCACAGCCCAAACCATGCAGATGCTGAAATCAATGTGTAGTTTTCTTTCTTTCATATTTTCTTTCTTTCTTTCTTTCTTTCTTTCTTTCTTTCTTTCTTTCTTTCTTTCTTTCTTTCTTTCTTTCTCTCTCTCTCTCTCTTTATTTAGATGAAGACAATACTATTTTATTTTATTCATTTACTTTTATGCGATGCTGAGGGTCAAACCCAGTGCCTCACTTGTGCTAGGCAAGTGCTCTACCACTGAGCCACACCCCAGCCCAATGTTGTGGTTCTTGACTGTATTACAAATTGTAAAATTGCATTAGGTTAATTGTAGAGTAAAGTCATGGGAAAAGGCTGGGTGGGAATGAGAAGTACACTGTATTTTCAAGATTCAGAATGGAATTTTAAAAAGTTTTAACAACCAGAGAAATGAAAAGTTGTGCTGCAATTGTGTACAATGAATCAAAATGCATTCTGCTATCATATATACCTAATTAAAATAGTTAATAAATAAATTTAAAAAAGACTAATCCAGAAACAAAAAAAAAATTTAAAGTTGTAGATGGACACAGTACCTTTATTTTATTTATTTGTTTATTTTTATGCGGTGTTGAGAATCGAACCCAGTGCCTCACATGTGCCAGGCAAGTGCTCTACTACTGAGCCACAACCCCAGCTCCCAGAATAGCAATTTTAACCTGAAAGTGATAATTTGGTTTCATGTCCTCAATTTTGTAGACAGGGACACTGAGACCTGAGAGAAATAAAATATTTTGCCCCCAAATCACAAGCCCTCGATGATAGGTAGCCTCCTCTAAATCTAGCCCCATGCTCTTTCCACATTTACTTTTAGTATTAAACAGCAAAAGGGTGTTTCTGTTATAGCCAGATGCCAAAGAAGCAATTAACAATTGGGCTTTTTATGGCAACAGTGTGTCGATTTTTTGCAACACTAGTGTCATATCTATAGCTGTTGATTTCATCTAGTAAATCTCAAACATGGCCTATAATTAGAGATTCACTTTCAAAGAGCTGGAGGGAGATGAGGGAGAAGGGTTTACCAAAGGACAGCTTTAATCTAAGCTCTAGATCAGAAAGGAACAACCCACTGAAGGCGTTTGAATGGAAATGACCCCAAAATGGTGGGCGGGGTCAGGGGTATGGGACCACCAGGACTTATCTGAAAGAAGCTGGTAACTGCAAACTTCTCGATCCACACTTTCCCTGTTCCTTCTAATTCCCCTCCTGCCACCCCCAAGCGCTCATTCCTCTTGGAATCTTTCCCACTCTTTTTCTCACTGGTTTTCTAAATTGCTCCATTTATCTTTCTTTCTTTTGCTCTTCTTTCTTTCTTTCTTTTTTTGTACTGGGGATTTATTCCAGGGGTGCTTTACCCCTGAGCTACATCCCCAGCCCCTTTTTTATTTTGAGGCAGAGTCTTGCTAAGTTGCTGAGGCTGGCCTAGAACTTGTGATCCTCTATCCTCAGTCTTCCAAGTTGCTGGGATTACAGATGTGGAGCACCACATGCAGCTCTGTTCATCTTTTTTTTTTTAATTTAGTTTTTTGATTTTTAAATAGTTATTTTTTAGTTGTAGTTGGACACAATATCTTTATTTTATTTATGTATTTAAAATTTTTTTTTTTTAATGAGAGAATGAGAGAGGGGGAGGGGGGGAGAGAGAGAGAATTTTAATATTTATTTTTTAGTTATCGGCGGACACAACATCTTTGTTTGTATGTGGTGCTGAGGATCGAACCCGGGCCGCACGCATGCCAGGCGAGCGCGCTACCACTTGAGCCACATCCCCAGCCCTATTTATGTATTTTAATGAGGTGCTGAGGATCAAACCCAGGGCCTCACACATGCTAGGCGAGCGCTCTACCGCTGAGCCACAACCCCAGCCACCTCTGTTCATCTTTCTTACAACTCTTGTTTAAGTTTGCTTTTTATTTTTATAAATAAAAAGCAAATTTTAAAATTAATATTTTAATTTTTTAGTTGTTGATAGACTTTTTTTTAAAAAAATATATATATATGTGGTGCTGAGAATCGAACCCAGTGCCTCACACATGCTAGGCAAGTGCACTACTGCTGAGCCACAGCCCCAGTCCCTAGTTTGCTTTTTAAATGTTGTGTTTCAATAGCTTCTGGAGTATTTTGGTCCTGATTCAAACTCAATTATATTACTTACACCACTCAAAAGAATGAGACTATTTTACATCTTAAACATTCATTTCCAGGTTTCCTTATTTTAAAACAAGGTTTATAAATCTCAACCTTCACCTCTGATGTCTGGGCCTTTCCATGTGTCACGGTTTAGCCCATTATAAAAGGACACACAGCTTGCTTTCAGTGTAACCAAGACATTTAGTGTCTCAAAGCTGCTGCTGGAGCTCAAACCAGAACAATACGAAAATACATGAAAGTTCTCTGCCATGGGGTGAATGGTGATCCTCAAAAGATATATTCATGTCATCATCTCTGGAACCTATGAATGCCTGGGAACAAATATCTTTGTAGATATAGTTAAGCTAAGGATCTCAATATGAATTCTTTCTGGATTAAGTGAATGGGCCCTAAATACAATGACAGGTGTCTTTATGAGAGGAGAAGACACAAAGAGAAGGTCTCTTGAGGGCAGAGGCAGAGGTTGGAGTGACTCAGCCACAAAACAAGCAACTCCTGGAGCCACACAGAAGATGGAAGAGGAAAGAAAGAATGGCCCTCTGAATCCTCCACCTGATTTTGGAATTTTAGCTTCCAGAACTGTGAGAGGAACCTCTGGGGAGGAGGCACAAACAGCAAAATCAAAGCCCCAGTGCTTGAATCCCATTGGACTTGGGTGGCGCTTGGACGCCTAGGTTTTCAAAAGCTTCCCAGGTGATCTGAATGTACAGCTAAGATCCAACCACTGATCTTAGGTGCAAATATTATCTCTATGTTCTAAATGAGGAACTTGAAGCTCAGAAATGATTCATGACTTAGTCACAATCCTCCCAGACCTGTGTTCCCAGCCTGGTATGTTCTGAATATTTGTGCATGCCCAGAACCCAGATTCTATGTGATGATATTAGGAGGTGGGCCTATGGGAAGTGACTAGAGTCCTTTTATCCCTTCTGGCTTGTGAGGACACAGCAGGAAGGTGCATCTGAACCAGGAACCAGAAACCGACTCTGCCAGAGCCTCAATCTTGGATTTCCCAACCTCTGGGACTGTGAGAGAGAAACATTTATTGTTTATAATACCACCCTGTCAGTAGTATTTGGTTACAGTATTCTGAATAGACAGAGATACACTCTTATACCATGAGGACAGGATGTGCTCATCTGAAATTCTGGAACAATCCATCAAAAGAGAGAGCCTCAGTTTCCTCAACCTAAAATGGTGTTAATAAACTGTGAGCAGTGGCACATGCCTGTAATCCCAGTGATTTGGGAGGCTGAGGCAGGAAGATTGCAAGCTGGAAGCCAGCCTCAATAACTTAGCAAGACCCCCAGCAACTTAGTGAGACTAAATAAAAAGGGCTCGAGATGGAATGTCCCCAGGTCAGCACAAATGTACAGGGTGCATAATGTACAGGAAACATACCAGATTGATACAGGAAACAAAAACACCCTTAGAGAAGCAGTAATGTTGTTCCTTCAACTCTTAAGTTCTTCAGAAGAAAGGCACCAGGTACACACCATGCTGTAGATTATTTTGCATTATAATTGTTATTCCTATGGTTGAATCGATGGGAAAATGATGATAAGCTCTAATATGAATATGACCACCTATCATCGTGCAGGGTTCCTTGTGCAAGTGAAAGGCTGGGTAGGCTTTTCTATTTTCTGGAAGTTCTGACCTGTCAGTGTCCATCAATGTAATAGACAAAGGAATCACAAGAGAAGGGTTCTTGCTAGTGGGACATGTCCTCTGTGCCCTTTGTGTCCAATTTTCCCCTCTTTAAAAGGAAATCTGTCAGATGGGATTAGGGTTCACCCTAATGACCTCACTTTAACTTGATTACCTCTGTGAAGACCCTGTCTCATGTAGGACTTCAACATATCTTTTTGGATGGGTATAATTCTACCCAGCACATGGGTTGGGAAGGTTTTCACATAGAAAGTCTTCCAGATTCCTGGTGTCTCTTCCACGGCTCACTTGCTCTGTATGAAGCACACTGCATGCCACGGTAGTGCAGCTGGATCCACTGGGTGACTCAGAATGCTCTGGCCTCAAGGGGCCTGCAAAGCTACTCTAGCTGGAGAGGAGGCTGGTTGGGAACATGTGGGGCTATGTTCTGGCTGGGGGCTTATCAATTCATCACAATGAGGTTTCTGGCTTTGGATGCTGCTGGTACTCCCTGAGCTTGGCTGATGGCAAATAGGACCCTTGTAGTTAAAACCCATCTGTATAGATGGGGCTGAGCTGTTGCCAGGGCTGTTTCCCCAGGGCCAGACAGGCAGCTGGTTGCTCCTTCCCTTTGGCACATCTTCTTTAGAGGACTTTCCCTCCACAGGGTCAGCTGTGCCTGTGGGCCTCACCATCTTACACTGGGACAAGGCAGACCCAGGTGATCTGAGGGCTGCTGCTTTAGTGCAGCCACACGAACCACGTCCCCATGTGGGTCACAATCAATCTCACACCTGGAAGGTGCAAAGAGAAGCCCACAGGAGATCTTGGACCAGCTGGAGCAGAGTTTGCATCTCCAAGGCAATATTATTAGCTGATGTTCACTGAGATATAGTTTCCATGATTAATTACACTTTCAATTTGAACCACAAAGGACAATAACCAACAGGGGCTTGCCCTGTTAATTGAAATTAGAAGTTTTTGATAAATGTTAAATGAAAAAGGGCTAAGCAATAACCCCAGCCAGGAATTGCGACATTATGTAACCACAATGCTTAGTCCTAAAATAGGGAGGAGCTGATAGAGTACACCATACATTCAATTTTTTTCCTGCTTTCTGAAACTTTTACTGAAGACTCCAAGGTGTTGCAGATATTATTCTCATTTTGCTCTAAAGAATGGACATTTAGCCTGGAATTCAATATAGGATTTCTTTTCTTTTCTTTTTTATTTTTAGCACTAAGGAGTGAATCTACAGACATTCAACTACTGAGCCACATTCCCAGCCCTTTTTAAATTTTATTTTGAGACAGGGTCTCGCTAAGTTGCTTAGTACCTCACTGTTATTGAGGCTGGCTTTGAACTTGCAATCCTCCTGCCTCAGCCTCCTGAGCCGCTGGGATTACAGGTGTGCACTACAGTGCCTGGCTTGAATTTGAATTCTAAGAGGGATACACATAAAAACCAAGGGGCTTTCACAGAAGTTAGTTTGCAAAGACCACATATTAATAAGAGATCCTATACATATGAAATATCCAGAATAAGAAAATCTATGAAGAGAAAGTGGATTAGTGGTTTTCTAGGGTTGGGGTAGAGGTGAGAGTAATAGGATAGGCAGGTGATAAATAGTCTGTAGGCTTTCTTTTTGGGGTGATGAAAATGTTTAAAAGTTGATTTCATGGATGGCTGTACATATCTGTGAATATAATCGTACACTCAAGATGGGTGGCTTGTATGGTATGTAAGCAATAGCTCGAATAAGTTGTTAAAAAAACTTAAACACAAACAAACAAACTCAGGAGCTTTCACCATGTACTTGAGCACTGACCTAAAACTTTACATAAAAGGTCAATTGCAATGCATCAGTATAAAAAGAAAAAAGAAACCTTAAATGCAAATCTTGGCCATAAGAGTCAGTTCTTGCTTTGTTAGTAGTTAATACATAAAAGGCTATTTTTAAAGCCTTTGCCCTCGGCACTAGAATGTCCCACAAACAGTGATTTGTATTATTCCTCTGCAATGTGACTATTAAAGGAGTCTGGCTCCTAAGTACATGTGACACAGGAAGACAGAAAATTCTGAGTGGTCATGGCGGGGTGTGATTCAGTGTGTGCTCTGAACTAGTCTCAACTATAATTTAGATACAGAAACACTATGAGAAGAGAAAGTTTAAAATGGGAAATATGAGCATACACAGTGGTTTCTAGCCCTGGATGACCACTGTGGTCGCCTTGTAGGGTCCATGAGCTGAAGGCAGAAGGGAACCCCAAGAGAGGTGGGATTAGGGTTCACCCTAATGACTTCACTTTAACTTGATTATCTTTGTGAAGAGACTGTCTCATATGTAGAACTTCAACATTTCTTTTTGGTATGTTGAAAAAAAAGAAAGCTATGGACTAATGCTTACTAAGGTTTGGCTCTGCACAGAGCTTGTGTCAGGTACTTTAGACCTGTTTTCTCATTTTGTCCCATGGTATAATGAGAATCATATTTGGTCTTTGTCCCTGGTTCCTAGAACAGAGGTCCTAATGCCCTTGGAATTTCCTGAGACAAGAGTGACTTTGCTATTTATAAGGAGCCCCTAGATAGCCTCAAATGGGACTTGTCCTCAGAACAAGGAAGTGATTAGAGGGTGGGAACTCTCAATCCAACCCACTGACCTCTGTGGAGAAGAGGGAATATTGGTGATTGAGCTCCATAAGAACTTTAGAATAATAAGATTAGTGAGTTGGAGAGCTTCTGAGTTGGTAAACGCATTGACTTCCTGGGAGGACAGGTACGTTAGTCAGTTTTCTGTAACTGTCATAAAATACCTAAGATAAACAATATACAAGGAGAAAAGGTTTATTTTGGCTCATGGTTTCAATTCATGGTGGCTTGGTCTTGTTACTTTGGGCCTGTGGCAGCATTGGGGAGCATGTGGCAGAAGCAGCCTGCTCATTTGATAGTGGCCAGAAAGCAAAGAAAGAGACAGGAAATGCCCTTCATAGGCATTCCCCTATATCCTAATTTCCTCCCATTGGTCCCTCCCTCTTTAAATTTCCACTGCTTCCCAATAGTGCCAAGTTGAGGATCAAGGCTTTCATACATGGGCCTCTGGTGACAATCCAGAGCTACACTGTAATCGTGGGGCACCAACAGAGGACATGGAAGCTCCATAAGCTCCCCCTCCCTTAGGACCTCGCCCTATGCATCTCTTCCATTTGCCTAGTCATGTATTATATTCTCTAAAATAAACTAATAAATGTAAGTAAAATGTTCACCTGAGTTCTGCAAGCCTGTCTAGCAAATTATTGAACCCAAAGGTTGGGCTGTGGGAAGCCCTTATAAAGAGCTGGTCAGTCAGAAGTACAGGCAGTCTTGTATTGGGGAGTTTTGAGCTCTTTAACTTCTGGGATCCAATGCTAATTCCAGGTAGAAAATGTCAGAATTGAAGTGAATTGAATTGTTGGACATGTAGCTGGTATTAAAGAATTAGAGAACTGGAAAATTGTTTGGTGTCAGAGGAACATCCCAGATTTCTTCTCATGACTATCATCTTCATTTTGTGTCATGCCCAAGGGGATGTCCATCCTACTGCCAGACTCACTGTCCCATATTTCCATCTCAGTCCAACCATGGGCTCTTTCTGTAGCCTTCCTCTTTTGGAAATCTCCAAATGGGTGTCAGGCTCTGCTTTAGTCATCTTTTGCATTGCTGTTCCCAAAACACTTGACAAGAACAACTAAGAGGAGGAAAAGTTTATTTGGGGCTCACAGTTTCAGAGGTCTCAGTCCACGGATGGCTGATTCCATTGCTCTGGGCCCAAGGTGAGGCAGCACATCATGGGGGAAGGGCCCAGGGGAAGAGAGCTGCTCAGCTCATGGCAGGGTCAGGAAGCAGGGGTGGGGGGTGGAGGACAGGAAGAGGCCACAGGGAAGATGCACCCTTCCAGGGAATGCCCCCAGTAACCCACCTCCTCCAATTATATCCTACCTGCCCACAACTACCAACCAATCAGTGCATTCCAACGAGGATGAAATGATCAGGTTATAGCTCTCATAACCTATTCATTTCACCTCTGAATATTCATGTATTAACACAGAAGTTTTTGGGGGGCACCTTGCATCCAAACCATAATAGGCACCAATTTCTATGTTCTCCTATAAACTTCTGGGGACACTTGCCAGTCTACTCAGTCTTATAAGAGGGTGGTGTTAAGGGAGGGCCTGCGTGTTCCCAGTTCCATAAATAGCATTTGTGCAAATCCCCACCAACCTTTGTAGTAGACAGTCTTAGAAGACTCTTACTGCATGGCTTTAGGGTTAGGCAAGAAGTGTACAGGCAAGGACTCTGGGAACTCCCCTCCCTCATCTCCATATACAGCCTAGGAAGGGGGGAGGGGCCAGTGGCCCAAGTGGAGATGAGAGCTATCTCCTCATGGGTTCCAGGAAGAATCTGGCCTCAGTTATTAGCAGCTGCCTGAAGAACATAGGGTCATAACTCCTCTTTGTTCCCAGCTTTGGGCCTGGTTCCCAATTCCAGGGCAATAAGAGGCGTCTCCCGAACTTCCTGTTACACAATGCTAACCAGTTCCTTTTGGCACTTACAGATACCAAGATCACCTCTAATTGGAGTCAATAAGGTGAGTCAAGGGCACACTGGAGAGCAACCTGACTTAACGTAAGTGAGAGTGAGAGGCCAGGAAGTGGCACTCCTAAAGCCACTGAGCCTAGCTCCTGCCATGAAGGAGCTTGGTGGGAAGTGGCTCAGTGTGCAGCCTCTGAGGTGGGAGTGCCCCACCCACTCCGATTTTAGCAGTGTTCTTTGGACACAGGTTATAAAGTAGCATTAGTAGGCTTGATCCATACTGAGAATGGACAGTTTGGTCCACAGATAACTTAAGTTCATGAAAGCAAAAGCCGATAATAAACTCACAAATATTCTTCATGAGTTGCAACAGGGCAACACTGATATGTACTGGATTTAACTGTTCCTAGATCCTGCCAGATCTTCGTGTACTGTATTATTCTGGGAAACTTGGACCTCCAACCTGTTGAACAGAAACTAGGATAGAAATGTTCAATAAGCCAATCTGTAATTTGAAGATAATAAAGAATTTCTAGTTTTACAACTGGATGAGATTACAAATTTATCTCAGCTTTAGAACTAATTTTGCTTGTTAATATTGCTTAGAATCTCAAGATATTAGGCAGGTGAAGCAATGAGTGGCTTCTAACCTTTATTTTATAATAACATTCATTTTTGACCATGCCTAGGAACACCTCTGTAGGATTCTAGATTCTGGGAGCAGAATTGAAGAGGGAACTAAAAAGGCTTTGGAATGAGACACCTTGGGTTTGGATTTCTTTTCTTTTCCTCTCCCCAACCCCCCCCCACCCCCGCCCCACCCGGGAAATGGATACTAGAGATTGAACCCAGGGGTATTCTACCACTGAGTTACATTCCAGCCCTTTTTATTTTTTATTTTGACACAGGGCCTTGCAAAGTTGTTGAGGATGGCCTAGGACTTGCTATCCTCCTACCTCAGCCTCCTAAGTCACTGGGATTTCAAGTAAACCTGGCTCTGGGTTTAAATTTGTGTTTCAGAAGCAATTGTGTGAACCGAGGTAAGTTATTTAAGTCCAAAACTAGTGTGGGTATGACAAAGTGAGAGGAGTATTTCTCCAATGGTTCTGTGGGATGTATTCTCTGGCCACTACATCTATTTTTTCTTTTTGGAATGGGTTTATGTATTACTCAGTTGTTGGATGGCCAGTTTTTGTTTTTTTTCCAGACCCAAGCATGTTTTGCCCAATCTAATGTTTTCTGAAATGTTTATAGTGACCAGAAATTTTCCCAAAGATAGGGAGTGGAGTTCCATCAGATCGGGTCATCAAGGGATAGGCAAGGCCCTTCCTCTTGCATTATCCGTCTTTCCCCAAGACCATCCATTCCTAAGATCATGAGACTTGAGTTTAGCTAAAACATTTAAAGAAGAAATGATCTCTTGGAGTGATTTTTCAAAGACAACAGTTGTTTGTTTCTCTAGGTTTATCTGGAAGAGCCAGCTAGGTATAGGAAAATGGTTTTTTGGGTCAGAAATGTTGGGGTTTGAATTCAGGCTTCCTGAAACTTCCAGTAAGTGTACTTAGATTCTCTGAGCCTCAGATTCCCCTTTCATAAGATGGAGACAATGTCATTTTTAAAATTTATTAAGATTAAAAGATACAACTGAAAAAAAAAACAACTTACCATTGGCAATTATTTTTCTTAAAAATTAGTTCCTGACCCTCTAAAGAGAAATTTGTTAGGAAAAAAACCTAAGGCCCAAGTTAGTGAGCTAGTAATTATATGTCTTTTTCTGGGCCCCTTAAAAATAAAAGTCTAAGACAAGGACCTTAATAGCATTTATTTTTCCTTGGATATTTTTGGAATTAAGGCTGGACAGTTGTACTTGGGAGTCTGAATAAACTCAAGTGGAAGAGATGATCACTGGTCAGGTCTCATAACTCAAAGGGAAAAATACCACTTCCAACATCACAGAGTCCTAGTTGTAGACTGGAGGAAATATACTTAGATGAGGGTCAATCTGAAACTACCCCAAATTCTGAAGAAACTTAGGAGAAAAAGTGCACAAATGTATATCATGACTAATACCGGTGGCTAGCAAGGAAGATGTTGGTCCTGACTCCATGATGGTATCAGATTCCCAACAGATGGAATGAAATCTGTAGTCACTGACCTTGGCCTTAGTGGAGGAATGGACGGTCTTTCAGTCTTACACTGCTATAGCCTTCTCCCAAACTAAGTATCAATAAAATCATTTGAAAATTTGAACACAGTAAATGAAGATCCCTTAGGCAAAGCTCCCTTTTTTGGAATTCATAACAGATGTGACAAGATACCGTGTCCTTGGCCCTCAGGAAACCAGAATACGCCTCCTCGTTCCAGGAGCCCCTCTCCAATATGTCAGTCAATACTGATCATTTTCTACAGGTCATGGCATGAAAAACATTGGGAAGCTTTGGCCTGAGGTCATTCCCCAAACCTGGTGCATTTACACAGATTCCTGTGTCCTATCCTAGCCAGTCTGGTATGGCTGGCCCAAGGTGAGGCCTAGGTATCTCCTTTTAGAAAAGCTCCCTATGTGATTCTGACCTGATCTGGAAGCTCTTTGAAGGGCTAAGAAGTTCTGGTGCTTTAATTTAATAAGACTAAAAACAGCAGGGGCCGATGCTCCTGGCCCCAGTCTGGAGCAACTTGTGGATTCGCTGCTTGTTTTCTGGAAAGCACAGATGGAGGTTCTCTACTGGAGAGACTTGAGGAAGAGCGTGATGGCATGTGTTCACTCCTGGCTGAGAGCCTGTAGCCCTTTGGCTCCTGCTTCCTTCTTTTAAAGTTTCTAAAAATGTTATTATTTTTTTTTCCCCTAAAATACATCAGGGAAGAGGGTGCATGGCAGACAGTGATAGGAAGCCGAATTTGTCTTGGGTGTTGCTGTGTTTCAAATGCCCCTTCCAACACTCACAGTGAAATGAACTGCCATTGTATGAGATGGGACCATTAAGAGGTAATTAATGTCATTACTGCAGGAGTAGGTTAGTGGTGACAAGTGGGTTTGTTATAAATTCCGCCTCCTCTTATACCTTCTCTGCTTTACAATGGCTCCCTCACCCTTCTCTCATGTTATCCTGCAGCAGAGCCCTCACCAGGGACCAGTGCTGTGCTCTCAGACTTCCCAGCCTGCAGGACTATATAAACTTCTATTGCTAAATTACCCAGGCTGTGATATTCTGTTATAGCAGCAGAAAATGCACTAAGACAGGTAAAATCCTGGGACTCCATTGGCATAGACTGCTCAAACTTGGCGCAGCAGTGAATGTAACTTCTAAGGTTTCACAGAGGTGAAGTGTCAGACACAGCCATTTGGAGTTAAGTTAAACAACAATACAAGTCTTAGCACATTTTTTTTTGGTAAATCTTAGCAGCACAAATGGCTTTAGTCTCAGAAAGATCTTGCTGAGCCTGCGAGGATTTGGAGAAGCCGAGAAGGGGAGCTGTTAGCATCATACCTCGGCTGCTCCTCGTCACTCGTGCTGACAAGTAAAAAAACAACATGCAAACAAGCTCCCAGAGTGCCACTCATGGCAGCCACCATCCAAAGGCACATGGCTGCCACTGAGCCATTGTCCCTGCCACCCCTGTGCATATCTCAATGGCATTCAAATCACAAAAGCTTACTATGTACCAGGGATGATGCATTTTTCATGTTTTGGCTTGCTTTCAACGTCATCTTATCTTTTCTCCACCCGTCCACTCTTTTGAAGGGAAGAAAGGATTCCAGATACTGAATTAATGACAATGAAGTACAATGGCTGTGATCACCTGGGAGTCCTCCCAGAGCCAGGGCCCCTCATGTTAGAGTCAATCACCCAGATATGGAGTATGGGCTGGGAACCCCAATTCATAGGTTCTACAGATTATCTTTGTACAGATAAGTCCAGTGATCTCTCTGTCCTATGGATGTTTGCTCCAATAATTCCTTCCCTCTCTGGTCTGTTCCTTCTGGGAGTCTGCTAGGGGGTTGAACCCAGAGCCTTGTGCATGCTAAGCACACACTCTACTACTGAGTTAGACTCCATCCCCAAAGGCTCTTTCTAGTGATTCAATGACCCAATGCCACAGCCAGCAATTCCATTCCTGGCAGAGACTTGCAAGTCTCTGGTTTCATTTGGCATTTAGCAATTGATTTGCCTTGATTTTGTTTGACTTAGTTGGTCTGGTATTTCACCATCAAATCCAATTGGTAAGATTTGCAACTGCTGCTGTGGGTACTGATTTTTTGGGGAACTCATTCATGCAAAATACTATAGCAATTTAAAACATTTTGCTTTTCTTTTGAAAAATTAAGAAGCAGAAACTATTTTTTTTCTTTTTTAAGATGGAGTCAGGCACTACCAATCCCCTAGTACCCTGGCTCTGCTAAAAACATTGCTATAGGGGCTGGGGTTGTGGCTCAGCAGTAGAGCACTCACCTAGCATGTGTGAGGCACTGGATTTGATCCTCCATACCAAATAAATAAATAAATAAATAAAGGTTTTAAAACAAACAAGCAAACATTGCTACAGCTTTACATTATTAGCTTAATTTCTTCCCAAACAGGAGAAGTGGTTTTAGAACTCAGCACTAGGCAACACTTCACCAAGGCTTGGGTCCCAGCTTCCTCTCTTTTGGAAGGATGAAGTCTGAAAGAGAACACCTATTTACTTCTTGAGGAAGTGAGCTGCAAATTAGTCTTCTAAACTATCATCTTAAAGCTCCTTTATTTCTAAATCATTCTACTCATTAACAAAATATTATTGCTGTCAGGATCAAAGGGGGCAATTTGTTCATGAAAGGGAGAAGCAAGAAGCAGGGAATAGGTTGATGGATTTGGAGGGTCCTAAGCTTTTGGTGTCCAAGAGCCTGACAAATCTCCTCGAGAGCCAGTCTCTCTGGGGAGGTCACAAATGCAATCCCTTATGTGGTTGCTGGTGACTCCTGCTTTGAAAGCTCTTTGCTACCTAAAAAATAAAGTCTAAATTCCTTGGCTTGGCATTCCAGGTTTTCTTTCCCCCTGCTCCAGGTGAGCAGTTCCTCACTGACCCTTGAGTATGTGCTACCCTTGTCTCCATTTGCTACACTGCCTATTAATCTCATTCATCTTCAAACTTTAGTTTGCTTCCATACAAGTGTGGGTTAGAGGGCAATATGGCTACTTATCTAGGAGGAATTAAACCTATTTACCCAATGACTCAACACTTTCACTATTAGAATGTACTCTACAGACACATTATAAATACCCAAAAGATATGCTTCTTGCAGTACCATAAAAGCAAAAAAATGGAAACATTCTAAGTATCCATCAAATGGGGAACGATACACATGCGGCATATTCTACAACCACTTACCTGACAGAAAGATGTGTGCTGCCACAGAAAAGATGGCAAGCTTACACTGTCAGTGTGATAATACACGTCGCAGAGTGCATACTGTGTGCTTAGCTTAATTAAATATGCATTAGGCATTATATTTAGGTGTAAACACTACAGACACTATCCCTAACCACAGCTCTATCTATGAGGATGGTTCATAGGACATTTGTTTTTTTCTTTTTTTCATGGTGCTGAAACCAACCCCAGGGCCTCAAATATGCTAAGCATGCGTTTTACCACTGATCTACACCTCTGCCCCTTATTTGTTCTTTTGATGTTTTCCAACATCTCTTGATTTTTCAAAAAAATAAGGATCATGTACTCATTTGTGAGCAAATAATAAAGACAAACCTTTACTTCCCTAAGGCCCCACTCAGATTCCACCTCCCCGATAGAGCCTGCCCTGCCTGCTTTCCTACTTCCAGAAATGCCCACCCCCTCCAGAGTCTTCTGGTGGTGGGTGCATGGTTTCAGGACAGCAGAAACACCTGGCAGTTGAGTATACATCTCTCCCGCTATCTTATACCAAACTGTCATCTAGCCCTTTGTGCCATTATATTTTATCTTCACAACCAGATCATGAACTTCTTAAAGGTGAGCCACTTCTTCATTGTCATTTTTACCCCTGTGGTCTTCCAGCCAATGTCTTGCCTCAAGAAGAAGCTGCTCTGGAGATGAGAGAAATGGCAGTTTTCTTCAAGCATTACTGGCCAAGCTGATCGGATCCCTGCCTGCAGGTCTAAGACCCACTGCCTCTTGCGGCCATGGTTAAATGTACCAGATGTCATCCAACTTGTAAAGGGGGCAGAGGATGAACAGAAAGAAGAACAAAACCAAGAGGTTGTCCAGGCTCTCCCTGCACATACAGGATGACGTTGCAGGTACCATGCTGTGCTCCTCTGGGGCCCCCAGAGTAGACCTCTGGGGAAATGACATCTGCATTACTGCTTCAGCTCCTGAGGACGCAAGCCTTGCATTGAAAATTGCTCCCCATGATTGTCCCTAGGATCTCCTGCTCTAGTCCCCTTCCAGAGACATCCACCAAGGGCTTCCCCCTTGACTTGTTAGAGCACTGGCAACCCCAGACCCTGTGAAAGCATGGGCTCAAGGACTACTTTAGATGCAGAGACTTCTCTTTTCCCCATGCTAAGGGTGTAGTGAGTCATCCTGTTGTTATCCAGGAGGCACCCAGACCCCAATAAGTTGGAACCCATCACAAAACAGCTGCGTTCCTCTCAGAAAGAAACAGATGGACTGGGGGGGGGGGCGCGGATGAGAGTAACGGCATAACAACAAATTGAACTTAACCATGCACCCCAGCAAGAGGCAGCTGTGTCAAATCTGGCTATTTGGAGATAATTGAAAATCCTTACCACCCTAAACTGCCAAGATGCAGACCAAAATGAAAATATTTTTAATTTCAGGGCGCCGAAAGGTTTGGAGAAAGCACTTTTGTGCTAAAGGGTACAGCTAAGGACGACAATATTTACTCATCTGGCCTCTCTGTTCCCTTTCCTGGGACCCACCGTCCTTAGCAAACAGCGTTTAATCTCTCACCCTTGACAGTTATTGGAAAAGTTAGAAGTATCTCTTTTTGTTCTGTTCTCTCTCCCTCAAGAGAGAATTCAATGGACATTTAGTGGAGTGACCAGTAAACTGGCTGCCAAGGATTTCTTGTACCAGGAAGATGGTAATCCAGAGACCTACAGGCTCAATTTTAAGAGGTACCTCAGTCACCCAGGCCAAGGAGAAAACTCTAAATCAAATTCTGTTCCCAAATCCCCTCTGAAGCATCAGACATTTAATTATGAGTCCCTTTCAATTTCAAGGACAGCCTCCTGTTAAGTCTTATTCTCCATTACTACCCAAGTTAAAATATTGTACGATTTCCCCATTAAAATTACTGTGCTCTGTTTATTACCATAAGACAGAGACCCCTTTAACATCTTGGGAGAGAGAAGTTTCCTTCATCTGTAATGATTATATCACACTCAAAAGGCAGCAGAGGAATCCTTTCCAGGGCTGATACCATCTTGTCTTTGTACTCTCAGGGCCTGGCACGGAGCCTGGCACACAGTTAGTGCTTACTAAGTGCTAACTATAGAAATCCATTAATGAGTCTTGCCACTGATAGGTCTTACTAAGTGTCCTTTCTTTGGGTAGGTCAAAATCAGGACTTCTTGATCTTGACAACTAAAGCTGGGTGACTGTGTTGTGGGGTCTGTCCTGGGACTGACTTCTACCCACTAGTGCATATCCCCAATTGTGACAATCAAAAATGTCTACAGATGTTCTTGGGGGAGGGGCGCAGAACTGCCCCCAGAAGAGAAGCGCTGGCCAAGAGACTGCTTTGCATTTACACCATCAATGAAGATTGAAAAATAGCACATTCTCATAAAAATCCTCTACCTCTAAACTTTCTCCATTAGGGATTACATTTCTTTTTCTTTCCCCTCCTTTGCCCTGGAGGCAGGTCTGAAAATTTAGGAGCTGTGCATTCCTACCCACGACCTGTGCCTCTGGGAAAGAGCTGCAGGGTGTACCCCAGAGGCCAATGAAGACCCCATTTTCTCTGGTCACACCCCATCCTATCCAGGAAGCTGAAGCTCACGCAGGCCCTCAGTGAACCAGGGAGCACCAGCTAACGCCAACAGCCTCTAAATGAGATCTCTCTGAGCTTGACTTTCGGAGGTTGTCCGGGTGGACTAGTCCTGTAGGCAGGGTGTGGAGATTTGCTTTTGCACCCCCGAACTGCCAACTCAGCTTTACAGAAACAGTCTCTTTGCCTGTGCCCTCTGCGGGCCTGCTGTGACTTATCGTGCCGAGTTCCTTATTCCTCTGCTGGGATCTTCACCTTGAAATCTTGGCAGAGCATCAAAGAGTCGGATGGGAATCTTGGCAGAAGCAAGAGCCACTTATCAAGCGCATAACAAGTACAACCTGCTTGGTGTTCAGCTTCACCCTCTCTGCTGCTTTGGGGTGCCGATGAAAACTGTCCCTGTGATTAGGCGCAGACAGCAGACTTTAATGGGGCGCGGGCAGGTCTTGATGCCTAATGGAGGTGTTCTCCATGTCTGAGAAATCACACTCTTTTTTTTTTTTTTTTAACATTACAACACTGCCCTGCAGCGTTGTCCGATGGATATGAGAATAAAACTTGAGGCTCAGAAGCTCTTGGGAATTGAAACACAGCTCTTGATTTGGACAAAAAATAGCAGCACTGCAAAAATGAGAAATCGGAGAGCTCTGGACCGGGCTATCAGCTGATCCCAAGTCCCCAAAGTGTCCTTCTGAATCCCTGGTTAGTGGTAGCATGAGGACTGTCAGGCAGAGGGCAGCTGGTGGAAAATTCCCCACTCTGGTCACCTTAATGAGAGAGACATTCTTGACTGTGTGGCTCAGGTTTCCAGGGAGAAATGGGACGAGCAAAGAAATGGCTTCAATCCCCTCCTTTGGCCTGAGTAGCAGTGTGTGTGGCTGTAGCTGGGTACAGAGTAGTGCCCCAGATAACCCTGGTCTGTATTCATCAGCATCAAAAAGTCTTGGAGCAGACTGTGCCCACCAGCTCCCTGGCTTTCTGCAGAGAAAGTGTGTTGCTCTTTACGATGCTGACATAGTCAACTTACAAGAATGGATTGGAAGAAAAAGCCCATAAGGCAGTCAGCCTCAGATTAAACAAAAAGGAACCCTGATTCACAACTGCTAGCTTAATGGCAACAGATTCATTTTCTTTGATAGCACTTTCTCTGAAATTGTCACTGCTGGAATTAAAAAACAAAGCCCCTGGCCTTCACTTGTGTTCATTCACCAACTGTTGGGGAGCAGCATCTGCTAAGAGCTGCTGCTTCAGTAGCTGCTGAGTATGGGAAGAAGGAGGATGGCTCTTGGCTTCGTGGAACTCATGCTGTGGCTATGAGCTAGCATGAGGTGGAATGATCTAGAAGCCACAGACCAGGGAAGGGCTGGAGGAGCAACATGCTCAGGGAATTTCCCTAAAGGGAAGTCGTGCTTGAGCCAAACTCTAAAGGTGGCCCAGTAAGGGGTTTTAAGCAGAGTAACAAGGTCAGATTTCCTATTAGAAGAAAACTCTTAGGATGGGGAGGAGGGTGTTAATAATTTACAATGTGCCAAACAGAAATAAATTTGGAAATGTTTTGCCAACTGGCTGCTTCTCTTATTCTCTGTCCCTGTCACATTCACAGTACACACAACCCACACAGCCTATAAAACACACTGCTGGTGAGTCCAGACTGCAGCCAGGGATTCTCAGAATCAGATGACGTGGGGTTGGGGGTCACTGGGAGTCCCACAGACATTCTCTTCCTTAGATTTTATTACAGGCTCTGGATTATGCCTATAGCCCTTTGTGGTGTGACTGCCAATGGAGGAGGAATTCTCCCAGTGACGCAGGCAGCAGATCCTCTGGAAGTGGGACTGGAGAGTTCACAGGACTGAGCCCCAGGAGGCCCATTTCTTCCACATTCATTAAGCCACCCTAAGACTCTTGATAGGAAGCATTGTGAGCGCTGGACCCAGAGTTCCTTTCATCTGCAGTGACCTCTTTTTCTAGAGCATGGTGTCCTAGCCTTGGCACTACTGACATTTGGGGCCAGATAATTATTGTAAAGGGCGATCCTGTGCTTTATAGGGGGTTTAGCAGCATCCCTGGCCTTGACCCACCAGATGCCAGCAGCACTCCCCAGGTTGTGACAACAAAAACTGTTGTGGGGCAGGCAAAGTTATCCCCAGTTGGGAACTGATCTGAGGGACAGTTTTCCACTCTCCTTTATCTCTGTTCTATTTCTTGACACATCCTCCCTGTGTTCTTCCTCGTCCTCTGGACAGTTCTTTGTAGATTCCTGGTGCCTCCTCTGTCTGGTCTCCTTTAAGGCTTAGTCCTTAACCCCATTCCCATTACACTTTATGCCTTCCCCCTCTCATCCATTCCCAGGAGTCTAAAAAATTTTCTATATTTTCTTCTCACCAGATACCCTGATTGGTCTCCAGGCCAGATCCCCCACCCAAGGTCCAGACTGGTTGCTCCTCATGCTAGATGTCTCACTGGCCTCACAAAGTCCACCAAGCTTTCTCCAAAACTCATTCCTCTTCTCATCTTCCTATTTCAGTAAATGGAACCCCATCTACCTGCTGTCTGTGCCAGAATCCTTTGGGTCATTTTGACTCCTCTTTTTTTCCTCACCCTTATAGCCCATCTAAGTTGGATCCCTGTCAATTCTGTCTTCAAAATATATTTCAAAACCATCTGTCCTCTCTATTGTTGTTAGTACTAGTTCAAGTCAGCATATAACCTAAATAACCAAAAATGCAAATAACTCTACTGACCTCAGTAGTCTCTTGATTTCCATTCTGCCCTTCTCAATGTATTTTCCTTCCAGAGCAATCTTTGGCAAGCATAAATCAGACCCTATGATGCTCTATCTTCCATATCTTCAAAGGGATTTACCGTACTTGACTAAAATCTGTCTATTAAACAGCCCCTTCCTCCTTCATCCCTTTCTTCCCTTGTTTGTCTGTGGCCACTATGTTTGCCTCTTAAACATGTCACCATGGAGCCGGATGTGGTGGTGCAAGCCTGTAATCCCAGCAGCTCGGGAGGCTGAGTCAGGAGAATCGCGAGTTCAAAGCCAGCTTCAGCAACGTCATGATGCTAAGCAACTCAGCGAGACCCTGTCTCTAAATGAAGTACAAAATAGGGCTGTGGATGTGGCTCAGTGGTTGAGTGCCCCTGAGTTCAATCCCTGGTACCAATAACAACAACAACAACAGTCACCACGGGGTCCTCTACTTGCTCTGCCCTCCACCTGGAATGATGTCCCCAGCTCTTTCATCCTGCAGGTCTCAGCACTGCTGTCATTTCTTCCAGAACATCTCTCCTGAGAGTACCCTCTACTTCCATATTCATGGGGTTTTCCTTTATTGTTTGGCTCCTCTGCTACATTAGAAGTGTCATGAGGGAGGGCCATGAGTATCTCACTACCACGTATCTGTCTTAATTCAATGAGTACTCCATTAAGAGTTATTGGATGAGTGACCATCTCTCATTTCCTTGGTCAAACTACATGCAGGAAAGAATGCTTCATGGTCCAGGACAGAGGTATGAATGTGTCCGTGCATGACTCCATCAAGCACGACAACAGCGCTTCACCAGTGTGAATGGAAAGAAACTTTCCAGGGGTGGTTCTTAGGAGAACAAAGCACAGGGAAGTGAGTCAAGCACCTGGTGACCTTAAGTGAGAACCATTGATTTCTTCATTACCATTCCCTATTTATCCCAAGACTTTCCACTGAATCAGAAAAGTGCTCCCTGAGGAATAGGCAGGACCACACTAAAGCATTCTGGGAGGAAGGGCTGAAATTAGTTCAGTTTTCTGGCAACACTGCCTTCCTGGAAGGCACAGAGCTGCTACAGAGGACAAGGTGTCCAGAGGACAGCAGACCCTACATGAAGGAGCCACAGAAAATGATGGGGCCATGGCTTCTCCCAATGCTTTTCATAATGTTGGGCCCTTCATTTAAAAGCCCAATTAAGCTCCTTGGACTTGGTATGGAACCACAGAAGGCGGGTGGAGCTCTGCTTTACCCTTCTTGCCAGCAGGTCCACAGTTAGGCAGAGAGCATTTGATTTATTTTTCTTAAACTACACAGGTGTAGTTGGCTGCAGAGTATAATACAAGCTGATGACGTTAACATGCCCAGCCTTTGTGTTGATGTGTATGACAAGCGTGATTCACATTAGCCTCTCCCAGACCCTTTAAGGGACAGCAGCTGGAGAGCCATGAGCCTGCAATTAAGCAGCTACACATCTCCCAGGATCAGGCAAAACTTTTTTATCCAAACGTATCCCAGAATGCGAGGGCAAACAAACCTGAACCACGCTGGAGCCCAGTTTGTGGGACCTGGTGGAATTCTCTTTTTAACAGGATTATTTGTAACGTCTTCTATGAGCCTTAATGAATCTACGGGAAGAGTTTCAAGGTCTGTGTGTTACAGCTCAAGGACGAGTCTGGGGCCCTGATTCCAAACATATTGTGATTGGCTGCATGTTGCTAAACAACAAAAATAGCCCTGCATCTGTTGTCATTGCAGGGCTGGGACGTTATTTACAGGCGGGTCACTCAAGTTCCGTCAGCAGCCATTAATAAAATACTAAGAGGATATAAATGGTGACTTGCACCAACGAGTAAAATCAAGAGGGAGAACTGGGCAAAGGGCGAATTCTGGCAGGGTGGAAATCAGAGGGAAAGAGTCTCTTAAATGTATTTTCAGCCAAGAAGAAAGGAGAAGGCCTTCTGAAGGTGCTTGCTATTTTGAGAGAAAGGTTCTAGACCATCATGAGCAGTCAAAAGTTTTGAGGATTGTTTGAGAATTTTTTTTAAAAAAATGTTAAAACCCAAAGATAAAAATAAAATATAGCTCCTGCCCTGGCAGAGCATGTGGGTGGAGATTCAGGCTGCTGTTTTTCAGAGAGGCCAGTGTGCTAGATGGCTCAGCCCTGTGAACATCAATGTGGCCCAGATTGATAGCAGAGTTGGGCAGACAGGAAAGCTAATGGAAAGTTATTGGCAGGTAGGCCAGTAATGAGCCCTGAGGAGCAGAGACTTAATTTCGAGACCCACACTAAATAACCCAGCAAGATGGGAGACCAAACTAAAGCCACACAAAGACAGATGGAAGGATCCCAGGAGAGGTGGCACTTGAATCCCTGTTGAATGAATGAATGAATGAATGAATGAATGAATGACTGGATCAGTCAATCTCTTCTACATGTTCTCCATCTATCACTCACCTCGGATTCTTTGTAGTAGCGTTCTGGAATTTCATCACAGGCAATATCAATAAAGCAAACTTCTCTCTCTAGGTCTTTGGCTTCATTGTCAAAAATCTGAAAGGACAGAGCAACATATCAAAGGTTAGCAATGCCAGAAGAAATCCCCCAAGGTGCCTGTGGCTCGGTACAGCCATGCCTGAGGCAGAATAACACCCCTCAGAGCATCTTCACATGGCTCAGTGCCCCAGGCTAGTGCTTTCACCTGCCACAGAATGTGCGAGAATCATAAGGAATCATAAAAGGGTTTTATTCATCACTTAGGTTTTGTCACCTATGAGGCAGGTGTGGCATCCATCACCGCTTGGTGAGGGGTAGAAGAAAAAGTGGTCTGTTTTTAGAAGATCAAGAGTGAGGAAATAAATCTCTTCCAAGAACCTCTTCCAAAACTGCAGTCTGCTGATTTTTTTTTTTGGCAGTTAATCTGAACAGGGCTGGGAAGGGGCTGGTTAGATTTGAGACAAAGAGCAGTGATTTGCCTAAATTTTTAGAGGAAAAAAAATGTGCGTGTGTTTTCATTATTTTTTTTTTTAAAGAGAGAGAGAGAGAGAATTTTTTAAATATTTATTTATTTTTTTAGTTTTCGGCAGACACAACATCTTTCTTTGTATGTGGTGCTGAGGATCGAACCCGGGCTGCACGCATGCCAGGTGAGCGCGCTACCGCTTGAGCCACATCCCCAGCCCTTGATTAAATTTTTTACATATAGTAATTTTACAAAAATTAAAGATCAGCAGAAAAAAAAAGATCAGCAAAAAGAAGATTAAACATAATCCCACTGCCCAAGGATAAATATGTGTATTTTTATTGACCACTAAGAGTATAATTTCCTTGGTACATGTAGGGGCGACAAGGTGTAGCTTGGTAAGATACTGAGATGGCTCCCTGCCAGTCTATTCTAGGTTTCACGGGTCCAGAATCTCCATTAATTGGAAAAAAAGAAAAAGAAAAAAGAATATACATATAAAAATTTTGGCAGAAAGACTACGTTCCCCTAGATTTCCCCCTTGCCATTTTTTCTGGTCTAAAGGGATGAGTATGCTTCTGAAGGACAGTAAACAGATTATGCTTGGAAAACCACTTCATCCGTAGAGGCAGTTGTAACCGCACCCCCATCTCACTGCTGAGCTAGCTCCTGCAGGGAACCACCAGTTAACACTAATTATATCAGACTCTTCAGAGGAGAATGGAATATTTAGGATGGGTGATGCCTAAGTGTACAGTCTTGAAAATTGGTGCCGGTTAATCACATGATCTCCCACAAGACGGCACCTGAAGGACCCTTCACTGCTGTACTCTTCTTGGTTTGCTTAAGAGGAAAGTACTGGTCCTTTCTGAATAATATTTGTGCTGATAATTATTCCCCAACTCTGTTGTTTGCTCTATCACCTATTTTCTTCTAAAATGTTTGGAGGCTACTTGGGCAAATCTCTTCAGACTTCCCAGTCTGACCTTTTCTTTAAAGGCAGGGAAAGCTTGAGTCTTACCAGCCCTGATTCCTTCCGCTGCCACTTCAAGCCAAGTGCTTTGGGATACTCCTAAAGTGTTTGGGAGGGACAGGTGGCTTGCTCGAAAAGAAACAGGAAGCAAACAAGTTCAAGGTTGAGTGCAGAAATAAGTTGTCCTAGATGTTTTTTTCCCCCTCTCGTTCTCTTTCATCTTTCTAAGGGTGAGCCAAGAGAAGAAAGGCATGTACCTCATTAAGAACACAAAAACAAGCCAGGCACGGTGGCGCATGCCTGTAATCCTAGTGACTCTGGAGGCTGAAGCAGGAGGATCACTAATTCAAAGCCAGCCTCAGCAAAAGTGAGGCACTAAGCAACTCAGGGAGACCCAGTTTCTAAATAAAATACAAAATAGGGCTGGGGATGTAGCTCAGTGGTTGAGTGCCCCTGAGTTCAATCCCCAGTACAAAAAAAAAAAAAAACCCAAAAAACCAGAACACCCCAGAAGGGAATGAGCTCCTAGAGAGTAAATCACAAAACATATGGGATTCTGTTGGGTGTGGTAGTGCACACCTGTCATCCCAGCTACTCAGGAAGTTGAGGCAGGAGGATCACAAGCTTGAGGCCAGCCTCAGCAACTTGGAGAGACATATGAAAAATATAAAGGGCTGGGATATAGCTCGGAAGTAGAGTGCCCCTGGGTTAAATCCTCGGTACTAGGAAAAAACAAAAACAAACCCCCCAAAATGATGGGATTCAAAGCAAGAGAAATAATCAGATGTTGGGGTGGGGGTGTTGACAGCTTTTACCTAATTTAATTCAAACTTTTTTGGTTACCCATTGTACCGGTGGTCACTTTACTGCCTCTCAGGTCTAAATCCACTTTCAATCTCTGCTCTGACATAACCAACTGGAACCTCATAATGCTCTCTCCCCTCTAGAGTGCATATCACCATAAGCCTTGTCAGTAGAGGGCACTGGAGGGACACTGCAGGGAGAAGGGGACTCTTCAGGTTTGGATCCTGGAGGCTGTGGAGTCTGGGAGTGGGGATAATCAGTGATACTCTGCCCCAGTTGTGTGTCTGGAGGGCAGAGTTAGCCAGTGACCCTGCAGCCTGGCCTGGTTCCGGGAACCAGCTGACCATGGCCCTCCTGATGCAGGCTCGGTGCCCTTCAGGCCTTGCACTGGCAGAGTGCCCTGACTTCCTCTACACACCTGTCCGCCAGCCTCACCTTGCCCATGCCTGGGAAAGCTTTTTGCTGCCAGGGAGTATGAACCAGCTCTGATTCAGGCAACCTGGTGAACTTCTCCCCCATCCTGTGGGTGACAGCCGCACCTCTCCAGTGATGCCCCGGCCATGGAAAGGGGCACCTTCCACCTTGGTCCTTCCTTAGGTAATCTCTTAGCTATAGAGCACCCTTCTCTTGACATCTTTATAACTGCTCCCATCAAAAGTAAATAATTCCTTATATTCCTTCCTTCTGTTCAAATTATTGTGTGGCTTCTGTCTCCTGATGGGGCCCTGATTGATACACTCATTGCATACAAGTGCTGTCCTAGGCTTTAAGGACTAGAAAGACAGGGAGGGCTGAGTTCCTCCCCTTAAAAAGTTACCACCAAGTGGGAGAGACAGTCTGGGAAGTTATTACCAATATTATGAGGCAGGCTGGGTGCAGTGGCACATGCCGTAATCCCAGTGACTAGGGAGCCTAGGCAGGAGGATCACAAGCTCAAAGCCAGCCTCAGCAACTTGGTGAGATCCTAAGCAACTTAGTGACACTCTGTCTCAAAATAAAATATAAAAAGGGCTAGGGATGTGCTCAGTGGTTAAGCGCCTCTGGGTTCAATCCCTGGTTGCTTTTTTTTAAAGGCAGAATAAAGTACATTCTTCAAAAGAAAACGCTGACAAGCTAGAGCCAGGAGAAGCTCAGAATGGAGGCAAGTCTCCAGGCTCCAGGTTCCAGAACCAGGCTCCTCCATGATAAAAGGCTTTCTCTTAGCATCCAACTGAGGAGACAAATAGTCTACCACGATTTTCCTTCTTTTTTCTAGAATGATGACATCTGAATCTGGTTCTCTTCCTGATACTTATAAAATATATATCCTGGGCAGCCATTGCTTAGCGTGGCCCTAAGACTTGGGGTTCTTCTTCTTCCTTTTTGAACAACTAAGGTTGCAGCTGACTCTACTTAGGCACCACCTCTGGACAACCCTGGTTTCCTTTATTAATATTATCTTAATTTGTGCCAAAGTCCATGAGACACCAGGCAAGGGAAAGTTGCATTAGTTAAACTCTGCAGAGACCACTTCAGGGTAGGTTTCCACCACCTGAACAAAGTCATACATACACACTATCACTTTGAGGACCTCAACATCCTCTTCGGGTGTGAGATTACAGAGTCTAAATTTCCAATAAATTATGAATCTCCTAGTTATTTGAGATTTTTAGGAGTTGCTCATAGGTGCTCAATAAATCATTGAAGAGTGGAAGGCATTTTTCTTCAGCTTCCCAAGCAGGAATATTGCTTACTTCTTGATCTTGGTTTGAGCTCCATTTCCTTATTTGTAAGCATTATATTCTTCCATAATTCCCAATATAGGGCTGCACGTAGAGTGGAAACCTGCTAGCATGGGGCTGATGGGTCCTACACTGGAAATCGGGAGAGCAGAGTTTGAATTCACTTATCTTCTCTGTGTAATCTTAGCCAAGTCCTGCATCTTCTTTGGGTTTTTATATCCATGTCTGTCAAATAAAAAGCTTAGTCTATGGACTGGGGACATAGCTCATAGCTCAGAGGTAGAGCACTTGCCTGGCATGTGTGAGGACCTGGGTTCAATCCCTACCTCCGAGAGTAATAGGGCAAGCTGAGTTTAGCTGGATGGGTTTGAGGAAGGTGCATTTCTCTAGAGGGTTCAACCACTTTCTTCTGATTCTCAAAGAATCTGTGAACCTAATGAGGTTGAAATCAAGTGACCCAGATGACCACTAAAATTTCTTCCAGTTAAGTCTGTGATGTTGAGTGACACCTGGGTTACATTAGTCTCCTATGTCTTGCTCTGTGGCTTGCTCCTTTCCTGCTCCTGCACCCCACAGTCAGCCAACTTGGGTGATGGACAGAGGGGCTGCAACAAGGAAATGGGAAGTGGAGCTGGTCACGGCGTGGTATACTAGAGGGCACAGCCGGGTGAAACTGTCTAATCTTCACACCCAGTTCAGGGCAGGACCCAGAATGAAGCCAACTCTGCCACAGAGGCTTACCCAGGACCCAAAGGAAAACATTTAGCCAAAGTATTTATTTGAACTTCCTCAATGGTGAGAGCAGCAGCTGTCAGAGTTCTCATTCACCACAACCTCTTTGAGGTACTTTTCCAATATCAATTGTAGTAACATTCCCATCTTTGTGTATTCGTCACACATATTCTATTAGTATTTTTTCATTGCTATAATGAACTACCGGAGGCAGGTTAACTTTATAAAGAAAAGTGGTTCATTTAGCCGCAGTTCTGGAGATTAAAGGTCATGGCACTGGCTTCAGCGTGGCTCTAGGGAGGACCTCATGGTAGATGGCAGGAATAGGTGTGAGAAGGAGAGATCACATCACTAAACTAAGCCAGAGGGAGAGACTGGAGTTTTTCAGGACATGGCCCCCATTGATTTAAGGGCCTTCCATTAGGTCCTTCCATTTTATAGGTTCCACTCTCTATTGACACTGCCACCTGGGGGCTAAGCTTCCAACAAGGGACATACTGAAGCCATTACAAAAATATTTATCCTCTTCCTTTCTTGTCTCGACCCACACATCATCTGTAGTGGATTTCGGTGCCAATCTGGTCGACTGCCCTGACCTCTACCCCCACCAGAGAGTGAGTGCTCAAGAAGACAAACTCCTTTTAGTATGAACTGAGCAATATTACAGTGAGGAAGCAAATATGAAGACATACTATCTTACAGATTAAAAAAAGGGAGCAATTCTCCTTTTTTGTAAAGCATTATGAACAGTAAATATCAAGTATCTTAAAAAAAAAAAAATCTTCATGGGGCTGGGATTGTGGCTCAGCGGTAGAGCGCTCATCTAGCATGCACAGGTCCTGGGTTCAATCCTCAGCACCACATAAAAATAAATGAATGGAATAAAGAAAGGTATTGTATCCAACTAAAAAAAAAAGTTCTTCATACATTTTGACCTAGTAAGCTTATAGTTTGAGGATTTATTATAAGAAACTTGAATAAAGAAAAAGTTTATGCACAAAGATTTTCACTGTGACATTATTATAATGGCAAAGGGGAGAGGCAAGGGAAGGGAGGGAGAGAGAGAAAAAAAGTTTAAATATCCCACTATGGGAGAATGGCCATGGAAATCAGGATAAATCCATCTCATGAACTAGAATGTGCTAAGTAGAAAAACATTAATAAACATGGAATGTGTTTCCACAATACTCTAGATTTCTACTTGAACACAGGTGTCTTTGGAGATTTTGAAATCTCTTGTTTTACTTCTAGGTTTGTTTTCTAGATTTTGTGATGTCTCTCATTACAGTCCATCTACCTGGGATAGCTCTTACATAAGTCCACAATGCACAATCCTGACAATCATAGATTCCGCAGCCCACTTCTCTACAATAGTTAACTTTCATGGTTTAAGATCCAGTCTGAGATGGGAATCCTCTGTGCTTTCACACAATTTCGCTATGAACATAAAAATGCTCTAAAAAATAAAGTCTATTGTTTCTAAAAAATTGAGATAGGAATAAAAAATGATTCAACCTTATAGCAGTTTGAATTTTATCCTCCTGCCATATGCCTGAGCACCTGAGGACACAGGGCAGAGGTGACCCATTAGCAGGGATTTTGAGAGATATCTACCAATCACTTTGTTTTATGCTTGGGATATGGTAAAAGGACAAAGAGGCCTGTTAAGCTAAGTGGCTGTTTTCCTCTATGATAATTTTATTTTCGGCATTTGAGAAGCAATTAACTAAGACATACCAAGAAAGGACAGGGTCAGCAAGAAGGGACACTGACAACAGAGTTGTTGCTTCAACACTGCTTTCATTCTAATGCTCTGCATTTGCAAAGTGGCCATTGGTTTGGTAGAGGAAAGGCAATCTGGTAGCTGGCTAATGTTTTAAGCCTATAGGGCTAGAATTGGTTCATTTATTAGATGAATTCTCATCTAATAAATACCGAGTTGGAAAGAGCCTGAAAAACAGAGCCATGAAAAAAAAATAAAGAAAAAAGTCCAGGTTATCACCGACCAAATCCACCATCTCATGACCCTCTTGCTACTGGTATTCTCATGGCTAAGCAATTCAAAGGTGACTGTTACCTAAGTCTGTGCACCCTAGGATCCAACCCAGGAACGTTTCAACCTGTCTTCCACATGGCCGTTAAGCCAGGATGAAAAGGATAGTCGTCTCTGACCTCTTCAAAAACATTTTCTGCTTTCCAGAACCGAGTAGGGTAGTTGCTACTTGTTCTGAAGATAGAATTACTTAAGGATGGTGCTCTGAAGAAAGGAAGAAGCTGGGTGGCTGGCAATCAATGAGTTTGCAAATATTTGTGAATATTTGTGTGCCTCTTAAATGTGTAAGATAAAGTGTGCCTCTTAAATGTATAAGATAAAGTCCACTCTCACAGGGGCTTAAGATTTTGTAAAGACTAGATTTAATGCAAGATGTTAACAACCAGGTGTGGGTCCAGCTACTCAGGAGCAGGAGGATTGCAAGTTCAAAGCCAGCCTGGGCAACTGAGACCCTATCTCAAAAAAAAAAAAAAAAAGAAAAATTGATTTAAGTAACAACGTTATACAAAATAAAATGTTATTTTTTTAAAAATATATTTTTTTAGTTGTACATGGACACAATGCCTTCATTTTTTTAAATTATTTATTTATTTAATGTGGTGCTGAGGATGGAACCCAGTGCCTCACCCACGCTAGGCATGCACTCTACCACTGAGCCACAACCCCAGCCCCAAGATATGTTATTAAAGTACAGTCATCTCTTGGTAGCCCAGGTAGCCTAAAAGTTGGTTCTAGCACCCCCTTTGGATGCTCAAATCCCTCATATAAAATGGCATAATATTTACCCATAACAAACACATCTTCCCATATACTTTAATAAATCATCTATACATTATTTTTTAAGTTGTTAATGGACCTTTATTTTTTTATTTATTTATATGCGGTGCTGAGAATCGAACTCGGTGCCTCACACATACTAGGTGAGAGCTCTGTCACTGAGCCACAACCCCAGCCTCCCTCTATATATTATTTTTAATGCCTAATACAATGTAAGTGCCATGCAAATAGTTGTTGTATTATATTGCTAAGCAATAAAAAAAATCTGTACATGTTTAGGGCAGATGTAATTTTTTTTTCAAATGTTTTCAACCTGCAGTTGGTTGCCTTGGCCGATGCAGAACTCGGAGACACAGAGGGCGATGCACTAGTACTAAAAGGTGTGCTTCAGACAGGAGCGCTTTAGTGCAAATTCAGCCAGGAGGGAAATGAACACAGATCCAAGGTGGCCCAGGCCCAGGATACTTCTCATACTTCTAGAGCTGGGGGCCCTAGAGGTGCCTGAAAAGAAATGGCCCCAGACCCCCTCCTGTACTGACCTTGGTCTTGGAGCAGAATGAGAGCCCCATCTGGCAATCCAGTGGGAGGTGAACTGCTTTTATTTAATCCTCATCAAATGTTCCACTCGCCAAAGGCTTTAGGGGTATTAAGGCTGAGTAAGGAAACTCATCCCCAGGGCTTGGCCGGATTGAATGAGAGCTGGGTAAACGTCAGTGCCTCTCTGGAGAGTGCCCAGGTGGGCATCATCATTAGGCCTTCGGTGCAGAAGGGAAAAGTGGTTTCTAAATGCCAGCCGGGAGTGGCAAAGCAGACTGAAGTCCTGAGAGTGTCAGAGAAAACCCTGCCCGAGGTGGTGGTGAGGAGCTGCAGGGCGGGCAGGGTGGGTGGCCTCTGGGGTCTCTGCGTTTTCCTTGCGCTGCCCTCGTCCTTCACGGACAGCACAATTACCTTCCAGTGGATTAGGTTTAAGGGAATTTTATTTCTAATTTTTTTACTTTTACTTTTTCTTGGGGTGGTGCTGTGGCTCAAATCCAGGGCCTCCTGCAAGCTGGGCAAGTGCTCTACCACTGGGCTACACCCCATGCCCCAATTTTTTAAAATACATATTTTTAATTGACATATAATGACTGTACTCATTTATGGGGCACAGTGTGACATTTCAATACATGTTTACAGTGTGTTATGATCATAGCAGGGAAATGGCACATCCATCCTCTCAAACCTTTATCATTTCTTTGTGTGGGAACATTCAAAACCCTCTCTAATAGCTATTTTGTCAACCATAGCTACCCTACTGTGTGCTACAGAACATAGGAAATTATTCCTACTATTCAACTTGGGGTTGGCATTTTAACAAGCTCTAAATAGACCTTGGGAAGAAGGGACTTTGCAAGAATCCTCTCTCCAGAGAGCTGTCTCTGAGCCAAGGTTACCTTCAGGATGTCTCAGTGGAATTTGGGAAGGAAGCAGAGGGTGAGAGGGTGGGGTGTGAAGTGGTCACAGGAACACTCCTTAGGGTACAGAGAACCAGGCTGATCCAGGGAGTGGAAAAATGGCCCAACAGGCCCGCCATACATGAGATCCCACTGGGGAGGGTTAGGGGAGGGCAAGGGGAGGGCAAGTAGAGCTCTCCCAGGAAGGCTGGAGCCCCTGGTGGTGGGACAGGGTGGAAATCAGAGATGAGTGTGGAGTAAGGTGGCTGTCCTCGGCCCTGGCTGCAGGAGTTCTAGGTGTCTTCCTCAGCTCCCTGATGATAACCAAGGCAGGCCAGCACACACCTGGAGACGGCCAGGGCTGCCCAGAGGGATGCTGAGCCCCAGGGGACGAACTGGCAGTGGAGTGAGGATACCAGAGGGAGGTCCTCGGAGACCAAGAAGCAAGAGTAGAAAAGAACTCCCACATCTGAGTCATGAGGAGGAAGCAGATTTTAAAAACTGGGGTAATCATGGTGGCAGGAAAGGAGGCTTGTCCGTTATGATTGTCACTACTGATGCTGCTCTCTATCGGTTTAAATTAAACACCTAAACAGAACTCTGTGCCAGGAAGGCTTGAGGCACCCAGAAACCAGTGGTGGACCCCAAATTGCTCAGTCTGGCCTCTGTGGGTGAAGCTACACAGAAAGCACCCCCTCCAGAGTTCTTTTCCCCTCTGGTTTCTTGGAACCAGATGTTTTTTAACTTGAAAAACAGTCGAGTACAGGGAAGAATTTAGCAATCACCCATAAAGGCAGTTAGACACATAACCCTCTAATCCTTTGAGTGAGGGACAGATAAAATTATTAAACAGACTGTATACAGAATCAAGTGCCACTTTGTCATTTGCCAAATACAAATCACAACTCAACACCTTTAATAAGATCTGGTGATCTGTCCCTGCCCCAGAAACATTACTTTTTTCATTGATTTTTTGAATATGTATGGATTTCATGAATTTTAATGCACATATGGATCCTGTAACCACCACTACAATGGGGACCCAAAACTGTCCCAATACCCAAGAAACTGCTTTGTAGTTATACCCTCCTTCCACCCCAGTTCCTGGCAACCACGGATCTGTTTTCTAACCCTGTGGTTTTGTCTTTTTAAGAATCTCAGACAGGGACTGCAGGTGTAGCTCAGGGGTAGAGCACTGATTCATCATGCCTAAGACTGGGTTTAATTCTCAACATTGCAAAAAAGAAAAAAGAAAAAAAAATAACTTGAGACAAATGGAATCATCCAGAATGTAGCTTTTGAGACAGGCTGTTCTCACTCAGCACAATGACGCTTAAATCCATCCTGGATGCAGGACAATAGATGTGCATCAAATTCATTCGTTTTTAGTACTAAGTGATATGTGTGGATGCTTGGTGGTTTTTTTTTTTGTTGTTGTTGTTGTTGTTTTTAACCAGGGATTAAACCCAAGGATGCTTAACCACTGAGCCACATCCCCAGCCCTTTCTTATTTTTTATGTTGAGACAGGATCTTTTTTTTTTAAGCATCAGAAATTTATTGGTTGCTCAAAGAGACAGGATCTTGCTAAGTTGCTTTAGGGCCTCACTAAGTTGCTGAGGCTGACTTTGAACTTGGAATCCTCCTGCCTCAGCCTCCTGAGCTGCTGGGATATGAGGTGTATGCCATCGTGCCTGGTGATGCTGGGCAGTTCGTTTATCCGTTCCTAACAATCTATTTCTGGGAGAATTTATGGACAGGTTTTTGTGTGAACACCAGTTTTCATTTCTCTAGAGTCAAAACTCAGGAGTAGGATTTCTAGGTTGTATGCTGTGTGTTGATTCTTCCTTCAATACAGAGGTGTTGATCTTCCTCTAGTAGGTTGAATAGTGTCGCCTCCCCAACTCATGTATGCCAGGAACCTCAAGGGTGACCTTATTTGGAAATAGAGTCATTGCAGATATAGTAAGTTAAGGATCCTGGGCTGAAATCCTGGATAGAGGGTGGCCCCTAAATCCAATGGCAGGTGACCTTACAAGAGGAGGAGATGGGGCTGGGGTTGTAGCTCTGTGGTAGAGCGCTTGCCTCACAAATGAGAGGCCCTGGGTTTGATCCTCAGCACCACATAAAATAAATAAAAATAAAGACATTGTGTCCATCTACAACTAAAAAATATTTAAAAAAAAAAAAAAGAAGAAGAAGAGGAGGTGATGCAGACATAATGAAGACCCAGGGCAGTTGGCACAGGGAGAACAGGGTTGTGTAAAGACAGAGGCAGAGGCTACAGTGATGTAGCCACGAGCCAAGGAGCTCCTGGGGCCACCACCAAGTGGAAGAGGCAGGAAAGACCGCCCCCACCCCACCCAGCTGGCACCTCAAGTTCAACTTCTAGTCTCTAGAGCTGTAAGTGCTCATTTCTACTGTTTCAAGCCTCCTGGTTAGTGTCATTTGTCATGGCAGTTTAAGAAATGATGAGGACCCTTTCTTCCTTCCCTAGGTCAAGATGGGGCTCTCCCAGTTCTGGAGCCAGGGAGGCTGCCCCCCCCCACCAGAGGCCTTTGTTCTGTAATTAAGTGTTCAGGCAGAAGACAGGGTGTGAAAGAATTTGAGAAGAACACATGAATGTAGTGTTCAGAGGGACCAATGGTAGATGTGTCCTTTCCCTTTCTCCCCCCGCCCCCACAAGGTCACAGAAAATTCAAAATAATAGACAGAAACCTGACAACAACAATATATCTAAGAGAATGGACAGGAATAACTTAGGGCATGGCTTGTGGGTGAAGTTCAAAAAAAATTTTTAAAAAAGTATCCAATAGCAGCACCTGGGGGAGCATGGGGACAATAAGATAAAAGAGGAAAGAATGTCTGGGAAAGTGCCAGGGCGGAGACCCAAGGGTAAAAGAGGAGAACAGTGGGTATGAATCCACAGCATGGTTCCTTTGAGGAAAGGGACACTTCTGTTCTATCCCCCGTGTCTAAAAAGAGTTCCAGCAAACCAGGAGGAGGACTGAGAACTATTTCATGCCATGACCTGAAGCCCCACGCAGGGTACTGTGATGATCTGGGGCTCACTGGGCTGAGATGAAAGATGAGAAAGAATGTTCCAGACAGTAATCAAAGTGGCGTAGTGACCGATGAGAGAAAGATTCTGTTTGGAAAAAACAACGCTCTAATCAGGTGCTCTAGGTCGTGGCAACTAATTATGAGGACAGAGAAGTACATTAAAGCAATACAGCAGGGTCACAAATGTTACAATCCCATCCATTTATGAAACAGGCTTTTAAAGGCACAAAAAAACACTTCTAAGTTTTGGTTCCCAGCGCAGCTGTGACAAGGCTCCTTTCAGAAGCTTGGTCTAATTTCGGTGCAGAGTTGCCTCAATGCAAATTCCTCCTCTGGGCTGCAGCCTCCTTTGGACACGGACTCTCTCAGGAGATCCGGCCAACACCTCCCACGTGTGGGTGCAGATATTGGCACTGGAGCGGGTGTACGGTTTCCCCGCAGTAAGACCAATAATTCCTCCAAAAATAAGTCTAAGAAGCTGTGCTTAAAATAGTCCCAATTTCTCCCAGTTAGTTCTTATTTTAATTCGCAAGGTGGTCTCTGGGAACCAGAACTGCTGGTTTCCTCTAAGGCTGACAGACTGATATTGAATCTGGAAGCGCTCCCAGGCCCACGTGGGGCCAGCCTTTAATGGTTCCATGTTTGGTGTCTGCCTCTTCCAGGTGACTTTGATCTCCTCCTCCCCAAAACTTTTTATTTTGGAGCCTAAACAATGAATGCTTTGCTCAAAGTGGCAGAATTTCCGACAGAAAAATTACAAGTACATGCTTTTCCCTACCTCAGCGTTGAGGGAGGAGGAGGAGAGTAACACGGGACAGATGGCTTGCTGAGGCCTGTGGGTGATGCAGCTACAGAGCCAGAGGGCAACGAGGCCAGCAGCCGGCTTGCTGGAGGCCAGAGGACTTCCTTCTCTTGTTTGCCAAACAACCATCCTGAGGGCTTTTGGGGCCTGAGTCTCCTTCCAGCTCATTCCTGGCGAACCTCTCTGGACAAAACAATAGAATGGGCGCTGGCCCAAAACCACTTAAGAATCATAAGAGATTGCATCTACTGTCAGAAAAAACAAATCAAGGAACAAACCATTAAGCTTCCTGGTAGGTGGTGTTTTGTTTGGTTTTTCTGTCCATGTGCATGGGTTGTAAATACCTCTGGAGTCAAAGCTGAGAACTATGAAAGGCCTCCTGGCAGGGCTACACAATCGGCCCCCATCCCAGGCAACTGTGGAAGGTCCCAGAAGGAGTTTCCCAGCATGGGGAAGACAGGCTTGGGTCAGCAGGTGGGAAGGTGGCTGGCTTCTAGGACTCTTGGCAGGGCTGTGGTACAGTGAGGTCCTGGGCTCTTGTCCTCGCCTGTCAATGTTGTCCTCCCACAAACTGTGGGGAGGACGCTGCCACTGCTTCAATGGACCAGCTCTCAAATCTGGTTTTGTGAATCCACTTTGGGCTGTTTCCTTTATCATTTTTAAAAGACAAGTTTTTCTTTTCTCCTTTTTCCTTATGAAAATCATACCTCTTTATGGGCTGGGGGGTGTGGCTCAGTGGTAGAGCGCTTGCCTAGCAACATGTGAGGCCCTGGGATCAACCCTCAGCACCACATAAAAATAAATAAATAAAATAAAGTTATTAAAAATAATTTAAAAATAAATCATAACTCTTTATTATGGAAAAGTAAAGTAAGAAAACTGTATAGAGTAAATAACCGTGTGGCGGCCACAAGTCTGCAGACCTGGGTTTAAGAGGCTCCGCTGCATGGCTAGGTGATCTGGTCACCCTACAGAGAATGACTCGGACCTCAATTTTCTGATTTGTACAGTGAGAGCAGGACTGGCTCTACCCTTTTTTTTGGGCAGTAGTAAGGATTCAGTGACGTAAAGCAGGGAAAGCCTACTTTATTTTGGCCCAGCCATGGTAAGTGCCAGACAATGTTATAATGAGGAAAAATCACCCACAAGCCCAGGACTCACTTTTAAGGTCTGAATTGTATTTTACTCTATGGTTCTTCACATAAAACAAACCAATTTTCCCACTGTTTAAGACTTTTCTTTCTTTTTTCTCCTGCTATGTTGTTAATAATACTATAGTGAAACTTATAATAAAATGTTGACTTTTGATTGCTGATGACCTCAATCTCTTGGATGCCTGACATTTTCCCTCAAGTCCAGGTCTGTTGATGTCAAATGCCTACACCAATCTCTGGTGTGACTCAAAATTAACACATTCGAAACCATATTTATCATCTCTACCTCAACCCTTTGACTCTAAGGTTTTAGGCTGTTCTTCCTTGGGGTCCTTTAATCTCACAAGGTGGAAACCTAGCATCATCTTATGCTCTTATTACTTCCTCATTCTCCCATCTGGTCAAGCACTAAGTTCGGTTTGTTCCACTGCTTCTGCATCTCACCAATCCATCTTCCTGACAGCCCTTTAATCTTCATCTCACGTGGACAACTGCAGACTCCTAACTTTCTTTCCCTTGAGGCTGATATCTCCATCCATCCATCCACCCATCCATTCATTCATCCATTATCCACTTATCCATTCAATCAATGCACCTGCCCATGAATTTTCTTTCCAATAGACTAGCCTAGTTTCTTCAATGTTCCTATAACATATCAGTTTATGGTGGAATTCCTGGCTCCATGACCTACGATTTGTGTGACCCTAGAAACTACTCTGGGCTTCCATTTTCGAAAGTGGGCAGTCTGTGTCCCATCTCCTCACTGAGCAGTCGGGACCTGGTAAGATAATGGGTGTGCAGGTGCTCTGCAAAGTCCCAGATGTTACACAAATGCCTGGGCTTAGAGTACCTGCCTCCACACATCAACTCATCTAAAAAGTTCTCCTTTCTCACTTCGTAGTTCTGGGTAGGATTCCCTTCCCCCTAAGAGCCTCAAGCTACATCACCATGCCCCACTCACTGTTTCAATGTCCCTGTGCACTGGCTCTTGCTCCTCCTTTGCTCGGAGGCTCTTCTCACCCCACCTGCTTGGAATACACCAACTCATCTCAATATCACAGTGACTTTCTGGATCATCTTTTAGTAAAGCAACAATGGGTACCATGAATACGCTTTGGGGGTAACATGTGGTTATAGTTTAATTCTTGGGCTCCCAAAGGACCCAACTCATATCTCCCTGATGGCATCACCAGGAGAGTGCAACCTCTTGTAGGAGGTTTATCTCAATAGGGGCTACTTTTGTTAAATTAAGGGGTCATATATTATTAACATTCCAGGAAAGGTTGAACAATTATTTGTTAACTACAAGCTTTTTGTTGTTGTAGTTTTTTTTTTTGTTTGTTTTCTTTTCTTTTCTTTTGTGCTGGGGATTGAGCCCAGGGCCTGATCCATAATATCCATGTGTTATACCACTGGGTTACACATCCACAATTCCAATTCCAAGCTTTTAAATAAGGTCAAAGGTAGCAAGTAGTAACAGGCCTATTGTGAATTTTGTTTTAAAAAAACATTCATCCTTCAACCTGGGGATCCAAAATAAATGTCTTGGTTATATCGGTTTAGGTAGATGTCTGGACATGGCAGATGAAATAAATTTAATGGGTGACAGCAAAAGTCTTTGATTTTGCTGAATTCTGCAAATCTAGACAGATAGCATCCCAGGGTTCCAGCAAGAGGACAGTCACTGCTGAAGTGACATTAAGTGCCCACAAGCACATGTGGCTTTGGTATCTCATATGTAAATAAAAGCTTAACACATTTTATTGTTTTTTTTTTATTTTATTTTTTGCTGATATTGAACTTAACTGTTAAATACTGTGAGCTTTAAATCTTAACACTGGCATTTGTTAGTTGGTAATTAATTCATTGTTGTCTCCTACCAGATGATATCTTGTGAGCCAACAAGTAGCAGCAGACGTCAAAGTTCAGAAAAAAATTGTGAAGGAAAAAAGTGAAGTTCAGATAAAGCCCGCCCACTATTTCTCAAAATCAGGGAAAAAAACAAAACAAAACAAAAACTAGGAGTAGAACCAGCAGATGACTCAGCTATCTATCCCACTGCCTGGTATATATCCACAAGATCTAAAATCAGAATACTGTAGGGACGCAGCCACATCAATGTTTACAGCAGCACAATTCACTATAGCCAAGCTACGGAGCCAACCTAGGTGCCCTTCAACAGATGAATGGATAAAGAGAATGTGGTATATATACATAGTGGTATATTACTCAGTCATAAGGAATGAAATTATGGAATTTGCCAGTAAATGGATGGAACTGGAGACTATCAGGCTAAGTAAAATAAGCCAGACTCAGAAAGCCACAGGTCAAGTGTTTTCTATGATTTGGTGAAGCTAGTACAAAATAAGGGGGGGGGGTGCGGGGGAGGAGAAATAAAGAGAAAGAGAGAAAGGGAAAAAGAAGGGGATTCCATCAAAACAGAAGAAAGATCATTGGACTAGATGAAGGGACTGAGCAGGAGGGAGGATCGAGATGGGATAAGGGAGGAACAGCAGACTGAATCGGACCTGACTCTCCTGTGTACACCTGTGAATATGCCACAGTGACTCTCACCATCATTTATACCCACAAGACACTAACAATTAAAAAAAAATCTACAAGTAAATAGCAGAAAAATCAGTAGAGGGAAGGAAACAGGAGGAGGGAGGAGGGAAAGGAAAGGGGAAACAATTGGGACGGAAACAGAGCAAATTATATTCCATGCTTTTATAATTATGTCAAAATGAATCCTAACATTATATATGACTAAAAGAATGAATTTAAAAATCATAAAAAACCACTTTCAAATTGAATTTGAGTCAGAAGAGTTTGAGAAACATGCCCTAACACCAAGGATCACAGAGCCTGAGGGGTAACTTAAGGTCCTCACCCAGGACATGCCCTTCCAGCATGTTCTAAATAGTACGACCTGTTTATATGCAGACAAATCACCCAGGGAATCTCGCTTGCTTAAATGCAGGTTCTGATTTAGTGGGTCTGGGGGGAAGCCTGGGATTCTAACAAGTTCCCAGGTAATGCTGATGCTGAAGATTCTAGAAACATCCAATATTTCAGGAGTATAGTTTGAGGCTAGGAAATGGAATAGTGGAAGTACAAAGAAAAAAGTGGTGTTCAGATGACACAGGATCTTGGGGACCAGGTTCTGGAATTCTATCTGGCAATGGCGGCTACTGTGGAAGGGGTCTAAATGGATGGCACAGCCCCTGGTAGCTCTATAGGAGATGGGTTTAGTAAGAGACTGCCCTAAAAAAGAGGCGAGGGCCTTAAACAAGGCCTTAGTAGTTGAGCGGAGAAGTGGGATGGATGTACTATTTAAGAGGTCAAACCATCCAAAAGGAATGTCCAAACTTGGCTACAAAAGGTAACCTTGGAGCCAGGGAATCTGGCCTGTTTTTACTAATCTAGTCAAATCCATATCTGTTCTGAATAACCCAGAAAGGCTTCCTCAGGCACTTTGCAGGAGTTTAAGGCCAGTTAGGAGTCCGAGGCCAGTTAGGAGTCCGAGGCCAGTTAGGAGTCCATAGTTGCCCTGCTTTGGGATTCTTCCTGCTCTTCCTGACCTTCTCCAGGGCTTAGATGAACATGGCAGCCTGAGCCCTGGCTGACACTGGCCCCTCCCACAAGACCTCAACACCAGGTCCAGGATGAACACAGTGTGGAAAACCAAAGGAGGCCAAGGTGTTGTCAAAGTCCTGAAGATAAAACACAGGGAAGCTACCATGTTGAGGAAAGGACATCAGGAAAGTCTACAAAGACCCAATATCACTACTACAGAATTCCTGCTGAGAATGCACAGCCTGAATTTAATAATGAGGACACATGAGGGAGACCTGAGAATGAGGGACAGCCACAAAATAGTCAGTGTTTTTCACAATGTCAGTGTCATAAAAGACAAAGGCTGAGAAACGGCTCCAGATTAAAGGACACTTAAGGAAGTGACAAATGCAACGTGTAAGCTTTATTTGGAACATGAATGCATCAGAAGGATTTTACTGTTGCTTGCTATAAAAAGACCTTACTGGGACAACTGTATCAGGTAGTAATATTGTGTCAATGTTAAACTTGCAAATTTAATCACTGCCCTATGATTACATAAGGGAAAGCCCTTATTCCTAGGACCTGCATACCACCACGTTCAAGGGCAAAGGGTCTTCATGTCTGTAACCTACTTGCAAAGGGTTCTGGGGAAAAATAATGTGTAAATATTTATGGAGAGAAATAGACAAAGTGAATGGACAAAAACATTAATAACTGGTAAATCTTGAATCATGGTACTATCTGTGCAAACTTCTCAGAAGCTTTGACGTTTTTCAAAAGAAGAAAGTTGAAAAGAAGGTCAGAACACATCCTGTGCTGGTTTGGGTACAGCAGGATCACCAAGCTCATCAACCAGTCCCTGAGACTTACTTGCAACAGAGGAGTCCTTCCTGTGTTTGGCAGTCAGGCTATGGGCAGCTGGCTGCATGCCCTGATGGGGGAGAGTGAGGGAGACGGCCCTAGAGCTTTACTGGAAGGTGCCATCTTGGCTCTTTTGCATGATACAACTCCCAGGGCTGACTCCCTCTCCACATTACACCCTAAAGGGAGCAGACTGTTAGAAAAGGACTGTTTGTAACACATCTTGCTGGGCACTGAAACGATGCTGTGTCAGTAAGGAGCAGGTGCCACAAGCAGCCAACCACTGCACAGTTCTTCCTTGGAGCAGCATGGCACAAGAAAGCAGCAACCCAAAGTTTTGCTCAATTGAGATGTCCTCCAGCTCCAAATGGAAAATGGACCTTGTCAGCTGCTATTTCCCTGGTGATGGAGGTAACGCACTCCCTCTGCACCCGGGCCAACCCAGAGCAGCAGAGTGGGGCAGCTTAGAAGGGTTAACAGAGACCAAGGTCAAGCAGCTGCCAACATTTCAGGCTAGCAGTGGTCCTTTTCCATGCTTGTCTGTATGTCCAGCGAGAACAATCTGAGGGTTACTAAACAAAAATTCTTTTGCACCTTTCCTCCTTTCTTTCTCCCATTTTATTATTTTTTTAATGAAAAGGAAAAAAAAAATTCTCCTGGCCCTGAGCCAGGAGAGTCTTACTTGCGATGCTAATCTCTCCTCACTGGCTCTGCGCCATTGCTGTTGGCTCTGTGCCAGTTTAATATCATGGTTGCTGATAGCAGGTTGTGGCAGGGTGTCCATTATGAAGTTCAGCTTTAAAAATGTTCCTGAGTTGGAGACACAGTCTTCCCAGCAACCGGGGGGCCTTGCCCAGTGCCTGGTCATCCAGGGGTGGGCCAGCAGTCTGCAGCCTGCATTTGCAGACCCCCTCTACTTATTTGAATTTAATCATGGTCCTTAAGAGTTCTTTGGAAAAGCCAGTTGTCAGCGTAATGCTTCATTTTCTAAATCTCACACCTTCTCTCTGAAAGCATTTGAATCTGATTGGGGTAAAAAACGGTCACTTGAGGGCTTGGGGTCTAGCTCAGTGGTGGAATGCTTGATTAGCATGTGCCAGGTGCTGGGTTTGATCCCCATCATTACCACAAAATAAAAACAAAGATAAATGCTACAGTGGGTATTTGAGGAAGGGATATTTTTCGTTAAACCTTGGTGAAGAAAATATTTCTCCCCTTTTTTTTTTCACTACTGTCTCTCATTTCTCTCAACCCCATCTTTTATGACTTATGTAAAACCTCTTTACGTACTAAAGACTGTGTGTGTTTGTGTGTGTGTGTGTGTGTGTGTGAGAGAGAGAGAGAGAGAGAGAGAGAGAGAGAGATATGCAGGGATATGTGTGAAAGATATGAACCCAGGGCTTCATGCATGCTAGGCAAGTACTCTACCATTGAGCTACATCCCCAACCCCTGAAGACCTTTTAAACCAAACTCCGAATAACTGCCTCATATATCACCCACTACTCAGTGTTCCATTAATTCAGTCACCCAGAAAACTTCTATCCCTGGGGATTCACCCTGAGGTCCACTCGGCTACAGCATCCACTTCTGGGTAGGTGAATTTAATCATGGTCCTTAAGAAACAACACCCAGTCAAAAGACTGAGAACCTTGGTTTTGTCAGTTATTAATTATGTGGCCCTGGGAAATTTATTGAAAAATCTCTCAACAGCAGTGCCTTTATCTGCAAATTCAACATTCTCCTTATGCGTTGTTATGAATATTAACTGAGATAAAAATACACAGTCCTGAGTGTTTGGTATTATTCTTTGGTGCTAGTACCTACTGGGGGCTCTGTGAGTGCCCCCTGATTTCCTGATAACCATGCAGGAAGATTTTCTCTGTCTGGTACCATAAGAGTTTTCCAACCTGGCTTGAAAAGCAGTCTTCCTGTCCATTAGTTATTATTTTATTGTCCATTATGATTCCCAGGAACAGTCCACAACAAACACAAGGACTTACAGTCCAGCCTTCACTTACAACTAACGTAATTTAGAGGATTGGCAGAAGTACATGAGCTGCTAATGCAATTTCCCCTAGCTAAAATCTTCATTAAGAAAAGGTCGGGAGGTTTTCAGGATGAAGATGCAAAACCGAGGAATCCACAATGTGCCTGGTGAGCTCTGTGGAGCTAGGAATGCGATCTGTTCCCAGGTGGGGCAGCGGCTGCCATTTGGCAGCCAGCATGTGTTCAAAGTCTTTCTTGGACTATGGAAAATCCATAAGTGGTTCAGGACACAGACTTTTGCAGTGCTGTCTTTCTCCACGTGGGGAGATCTGCTGAGTAGTGTTGGCTTCGGGTATTTTGAGATGTCCTTTGGCACTTGATCTTAGTTGAGGGAGGCACGTGGGGACTAAGAGGCAGGAAAAATAAATTGTTCAGACATCAGGCTCTAGGAATAGAGTTCTCCGTTCAACTTTACTTCTGCCAAGGAGCCCTTGGGCTTATCATTAGCTTTGTGTTATTTTTAACTTGTTTCCTTTGCCTTTGTGTCTCTGGGGCCAGTCTCTCCTGTCACGGTGTTCCCACCCAGATCTTCTTTCAGAATCTGCTCCTTTTCATGAGAAACACGCCCTTTCAAGTATCAGCAGCATCTTGTTACTAGCACACTGGCCTAACCTTCTGTCTTAAGTCAGTTTTGTGTAACTATAACAAAATACCTGAAACTGGGTAAGTTTAGAAAGAAAGGATTTTTATTTTGGTTCACTTTCTGGGGGTACAAGGTTGAGGCCCCATATCAGGTGATGGTCTTGCTGGCAGTCCCAGGATGGTGCAAGGCATCATGTGGCAAGAGACAAGGAGTGCATGTGTATATGTGTGTGATATCTTCTGGTCTTTCTCCTTTAGAGCCCCAGGATTCAATCATTGGGCCTCACCTTGATGGCCTTATCTAATCCTAGTCACCTCTGAGAGGTCTCACCTATAAACTCCATGGTTGGATTGTTTCCACCCTCTTAATACCTCACAGTGGGGCTAAAATTTCAACACAAGAGCCCCTGGGGGACATGCTGAAACCCTAACCACACCACAGCACCTTCTAATCTTGGGAAATCTGACCTAAGCCAAGCTTCAGATGACCCACCTCTGTCCTCCTTCCATGTCTGAAGATGTGTAAAAACCAAAGACATGGTTGGAGAGACAATTTTTCTGAATATCCCAGGTGATAAATACCTGTAATGAGGGCAAAAGATCTCTGAGAAAACTCCTACTAATAAAGAGTTACTGCAAACACATGCCGATAAGGATATTATTAGAAGCACAATTCCTTTGTGGAGTATTTGCTATCCTCTAAGACTTGGGAGGAGAAAAAATTTTATTTTCTTTTGACATTCTTTTAGATGAAAGGGAATTATTTCCCTTTCCTCACTATAAGCACTTAAACCTTCAACCAGGCTTTAAAAACTCAGGCAGCAGATTCCATACATGGTCTTATAATTTTATTTTTCAGAGCCAAATATAGCACACTAGTTACCTGAGAGCTGGTGCTCTGAGGCCACACTGACCCAGAATGGAGCCCAGTCTGAAAGCTGCTTGCTCTGGTCTTTGGTAGACCACCGGCTCTCAGTCAGCCCTGGTGTCAGCTGCAATGTGAGAATATTAATATTGAGACTATTACTATAGACTGGTTAGCAGGATGCTGGGTTCATGCTTGGTAAACATTCCTGCCAGTATCCATATCACCGTCATCGTTATTATTGTCCACATCCATGTGGCCACCATCATGGTTACTTCTTCTCCCTTGAAGAAATTACTTTATCCTCTGCCCTCAGTATCTTCCCGCCACTGAAAAAGGGACAGAGGTGAGCCTATTGATTCCATCTGTACTTTGCAAAAGGGCCATTAGGTGGGGCCCTGCTATCATCACCCAAGTCAGTAAGTGGCTCTGGCTTTGGACTTACCCGGGGAAAGGTGTGAGAGGACTATTGAATTCTGTGATTACTGCTCGGATTGATCAAAGGAACCCACTGGCTGTGGTGTAAGAGGCAGCCCAGAGTCTGCACTGGGTCCTGCATGATAATATAGCAATACCACAGGCTGGAGGGTGGACACTGTGGGAGGGCAGCAGGCCTCACAGAGGGAATGGAGGAACAAATGTCTTCCTTGGAAGGCAGAGCTCACTACTGAAAAGGCAGCATGTTTGGAACCACTAATCCATTTCTAGAAAATGATTTCAAAGACTCCTTGGGAGAAACTTAAAAGCACATTAAAATTCCTAGAGGTTAGAGCCAATGGTAGAGTACGTGGCTGTTCTTCCCAAGGCCTCCTCCTCCTTCCAGACTCACGCTTTCTAGCCACATGGCTCATTGATGATCTCTGTTGTTCACGGACCACCTCACCTAAACCTTACAGACCACACTCAGATACAACTTTACCCCAACTCACGCCCACACCTTGTGATTTCGGTGTCTGTTGGGCAGTGCACCAATGCCACAGGCCCAGCCTCCTGATTTTTTTTCCAGGTTCCCTCCAGGCTGCTGACTTCCATTCCATTTCAGCTAATCCCCACCAAGCTCTGCTGTGGTCCGAGTCTCCTGCAATTATTCCTCTTTTGAAAATCTGAAAATGAATTACTCTTTCTTCAACCCCTTGGTCCTTCTCTTCCTCTTGGTCCCAGGCCACCTTGCTCCTCTCACCTCAGTAAACTCTCCAATCCCCAAGAGCTTCTGCTGGACTCTAAGGCTCGTTTTTGACCTTCATTTGCTCAGATTTTCCATACCCGGTAGAACCCACCCTGAAAATAAATCCTGAATCAACTCAATCATTTCCGGTGCTGCTGCATGCCGGCTGCGAAGCACAGCTGGGAAGGAGATGCTGCCATTTGGGCTGGTGGCACTACTTGTTCAGAATTCCCCAAATCACCAGGCTGCCAAGACTGTCAGGCAGTCCGCTGGCTCTTCTCATCTATTTCTCACAAAGGTTTCTTCGACCTTCATTGACCCTCTCTCTTTTCTACCTTCTTCCTTCCCACTGGATGACCTTTCTTTCTGGAGTTATAGGAAGCTAGAGGTCAGTAGGCTTCTAGCCCCGCCCTCTGCGTCCACCTCCTACCTGGAGGTTCAGCCAAGAGTTAATGTTACTTGATGGGCCCCCACTTGCTTCTTAGGTCCCATGCTCTCCCTGGGCTTACTTTTAAAATCTATCCCTGACTTCTTTCAGCCATTGTTAGTAATGTAATAAGAACCCAACCATGTCATGGCTTAAATGTCCCCACCCAAACTCATGCTGAAATTTAATCCCTTGTTGCGATGTATTAAGAGTGAAAACTCAATCCAACTATGGTGTTTGGAGATGGGACTTTTGGGAGGTAATTAAGTTTAAATAAGGACATAGAGGTGGGGCATTGATCCAAAGGTGACGGCTTTATAAGTAAAGGGGAAGCCCAAGCTAGGTCAGTCTGTGTCAAATGTGATGTCCTGCACTGCTCTGGGGCTCTGCAGAGTGTCCTCACCATCAAAAGGGCTCACCAGGGGCTGGGGCTGGGAATCAGTGATAGAGTGCTTGCCTAGCATGTGTGAGGCACTGGGTTGGATCCTTAGCACCACATATAAATAAATGAATAAAATAAAGGTCCATCAATATCTAAAAAAAAAAAGAAAATTTAAAAAAAAGGACTCACCAGATGTGTTATCCAATCTTGACATTTCCAGCTTTTGGAATGGCAAGCTGAATAAACCTTTATTCTTTATAGATTATTCAGTTTATAATATTCAGTTACAGCTACAGAAAATGGGGTTACACATACCATTAGGGCTGTATGTGATCTCTTGAGAGTTAAAAAAAAAAAATCTTTGATAATCTGCAGTTTTCATTACAATGTGTCCAGCCATGGATTTATTTTTGCTTATCCCCTTAGTATTTAGAGAGGGATTAAAGGGTAGGCAGGCTGTTTGGGGATCAACTCCTACCACCCTGCTGGTTGACCTTGGGTAAGTTATACACATTCTCTCTTTTTAAGTGTAAAATGCACAGATCTCAGGGTTATGAGAGCATTGATGAGTTAATCCATGGGAAGCACACAGAATGGTATCTAGAAAATAAATGCCCAATAAGTATTATTATTATTATTGTTCAAAGTATACTTTCATAAAAGGATTTGCATCTGATTCTAGAAAATTCTTAGCTTTTATTTTTTCAAATATTGGTAGCTTTCTGCCACTTCCTCCATTATATTTTTATGCTCCCATAAGATAATTATGTAGAAACTCTTTCCACCTAATTTAACTCTGTTTTTCTCTTCTTTAGTGTGCTGCTGGGGATTGGACCCAGGGCCTCACACATGCTAGGCAAGTGCCCTACCACTAAGCCACGTCCCCAGTCCCCTTAACTATTTATTTATAAAAATAATTATTAGGGCTGTGAGTGTAGTTGAGTAGTAGAGCACACGCTTGCTGTGTGTCAGGCCCTGGGATCAATCCTCTGCAAACAAACAAACCCAAACCCAAACAAAAAAATCTCATTTTCACGCAATTAAATGGGTTGTATCCCTCAATACTATTTTCCAGTTCACTAATTATCTCTTCGGTGGTGTCTAGCCTTGGGTTTATCTTATTTACTAAGTCTCCCATTTCAATCACTCAATCTCCAAATTTCTAAATGATTCTTTTTAAAATACTCACTTCTTGTTTCTTTTTCTTCTTTATTTTCCATTTTTTAAAAAATGGACACTCTTTATTTTTCCCTTGGAGCCACCCAACATACTATTTCAACCAGATTCACCTAAAAAATTGTTTTCACTTCTAGCAAATTCATGTTCCAACAATTAGCCATCTTGGCTATCTTTATTAATACTAGGCTTGCAGGGTCTTTTGTTGTTGCTGTTGCTGTCTGTCTTTTCCATCTTCAGTCTTCTCACTCCTTGTGCCAGTCCATAGGTTTCACACCTGCCCTCCTTGAGCAAAATCTCAACTTCAAGCCACAGTCAGGCAGCAACTCTGGGGGCTTCTTATAGCCTCCTTGTACCAGCAGGAGCCCCACCCCTGCCTCCTTCATAGAGTGAACCTGGCTCTGCTCTCCCATTTTACATGGTCACTGTTAGTCCCATCATCTTATAGAACTCACATCAAAGCCTGCCACTACCTGTCCCCAGACCCCAGCCACTCCACACCCACCTCTGTCCTCCCAGGTTTCTGATCTATAAGTCTAGCTCTATCAATCTGGCTTCCTCTTTTGATATTTTATCTGTCATTGTTGTTTGGAATACAGGAGATGCATTAGAACGTGAGCCCGTTTCCCATTGAGACAGGATGTCCTGCAAAGGCTTCTCCCTTCCCTGGGTCCCTTTCTGATCCATTATTTTCCTTCCGCTCACAGCCAAACATCTGGGAATTCTTCTCTGGTACAGTACAAGCTGGCTTCTGCCCCCACCATTTCAATCGTTGTCATAAAGGTCACCAATGACCTTCTTATTTCTCAATCCCTCAGGACCTTTAAATTCTGTGTTCACTGGACTTGGTTGATGTTGTCATTTGGTGACAATGTCTTCCTGGGTGTTCTCACTCTCCTGGGTCTCGGTGACCCAAGCATTCCACTCTCCTGCATCTCTCAGAGCACTCTTCTTACCCATCCTCATGAAATGCTCTTTTCACTTCTCTCTCTTTACATATCGGTCTTCCCTGAATCTCTTTTTTACCATTCTTGTGTTCTTGTGAAAATATCCTCCTTTCCCACGGTTTCAAAACTACCTTTACTTTTTGACTTCCAAATCTATATCTCTAGGTTTTGGATTTGCATTTATGTATCTAATTTCCTACTGGTTATTTTCACTAAAATTTCCATGAGCATTTCAAGTTCAACTGACAAAAACTGAACTGCTCAACCTCTCTTATCTTGGTCTTCTCTTGCTATAAAAAAATACCCTAGACTGGGTGGCTTATGCACAATAGAAATTTATTTCTTACAGTTCTAGAGGCTGGGAAGTCCAAGATCAAGCCAGTTTTGGTATTTGGAAAAGGCACACTTTGTGGCTCATGGATGGTACCTTCTTGCAGAGTCCTCACATGGTGGAGGGAATAAGGATCTCTGTGTAGCCTCTTTTTTTTAAATATACATTTTTTTTAGTTATATATGGACACAATACCTTTATTTTTATGTGGTGCTGAGGACTGAACCCAGCACCCTCCATATGTGAGGCGAGCACTCCACCACTGAGCCACAACCCCAGCCCTCTTTTGTAAGGGCACCGATCTTTTTTATGACAGCTCCACCCTTAAGGCTACCACCTCCCAAAGGCTCTGCCTCCTAATATCATCACCTTGTGTGTGTGTGTGTGTGTGTGTGTGTGTGTGTGTGTGTGTGTAGGATTTCAACAGGAAATTGGTGGGGAGAAGAGAGAACACAAACACTTGGACCAGTGTCTCCTAAGCCACTTGAAAATATTCCTTGTTATAGTTGGTGACACCAATTCCATCAGTGACAAAAACTTGAATTAAAACTAAGTAGTTGACCCTAGAGCCAGATGCCCCATCCCATTTCCTAATTAATCCTCTCCATCCCTACAGTCACTGCTTTAAATCTTGGGACAATCTCCCCTTCATCTGAGACACTGTCAAAGTCTCTTGTGTTCTCATTAACCTCTCTCTGTCCTTCCAGACTCAGTGTGGACCAAATCAGGCTGCAATGAATGACAGCATTTGCCTCCCTATCAGATTGACAACTTCTGGTGCCAAGTAGATGTTCCACAAACGTTTCTTGTATGATGAATTAATGCACCATTGAGACAATTCTCTATTTTCAATATAAAACAAAGGATGTCTCAGATTCTCACCCTGAACAAGGGTAAGGACATGGAATTGAGGAATATAATGGTTATTTACTAAACATCTATGACCTGTCAGAAAGGACACATGGCTTATATCCATTTGATTCAGAACATTCTTTGTCATTTAAAAAACCAACTCAAGGGAGGAAGAGTCTTTAAGCCACAAGAATTTAGTAGGTCTCTAGGGAATAAAGACTACCCAAGGGAATAATCTTCAAACCAGAAGACTTTACAGTCTTGTTATTTCAAAACACTGGATGGGAAAACATGAGTCTATCTAGGTCTGTTGAAAACAGGTCTGACTCTATCTCTCCAGCCAGTGTTGACAGCCCTTGAGACGCTGTAGGCCTCTTGAAGTACATCAGCTGACCTCACAGCAGGAGAAACTGTTCAAGTCCGGGAACATTTTTGCCCAATAAAACCACTTCTCGGCTTTGTCCAAGTAACTAAACATTCATTATCTGTAGGGGCGCTAGTTTGGTATGAGATAAAACAGGAAGAGTTGGAAAGTCCTTTACACTGGGCATCCCTAGTTGCACAAGGGCGTAATACGATTTTTATCCATTGTACATTATGTTCCTTGTCTGACAACCCATGGTGTAAATGTACAAAAGAGGGTACTACAAGCCACAGTCTTCAGGGCTGTTAGGGAACACATCTGGCAAAAAAACATAACTCTCAAAAATCTGTATCCGGAAGGAGTCACTGATTAGTTTTTGATCCTTAAACATAGGAAAGAGTAATGTTTTTGTTTCCAATAGTAAGATTTTTCAAATAACAAGCACATCTTACAAAAAAGAGGCAGGATGAAGTTATATAAACTTTTAGCCAAAGCAGAATAATGTCACTCCTAAGTACCATATGATTACTTTTTCCTTTTTTGAAATCAATTTCCTTTTCTTCTTTTCCTACGGATTTAACTCAGGGCTGTGCATATGCTAAACACACACTCTACCAGTGAGCTACACCCCCAGCCCAGCAATACTGTTTTCTGTTATAAAAAGCCCCAACAAAGCCATAACATGTGTGTGACTAGTATATTATCCATTCCAAGACACCCAGATGGCTCTAAGCAAATTTAGTTGGGTGCTGAAAACAAGGCTTCCTCCATAGATCAAAATTAAGTTACTAGAAAAAGCAAATCTTTCCAGGGTCCTTCATTCCCAAGGACCTTCCTTATTGTTTCATATTTCATTTCAGTATTTCACTCTAGTTTTGACATGCTGACCAAGGTGAAGTCAGTAACAAACTCATGAGGTTTCTGAACCTAGATATGATAATAAACCATTTCAGCACTGAGCGATCAATTATGTGGTTTCACCCAGAAGTACCTATTCCGTGATGGTATTTAGCAGTGCTTTTCAACGTCTATTTGTTAATAATCTGATGGGCATAACTCGAGATAATTAAAATTACTCCACATAATGGTTTTCATATTCCAAAGGTATTTATGACCATCTCTTTAAAGGGCCAGGAAACACCAGGAAATAGTTTCTGATACAGCTCCATAAAGTTTACATTTAATAAGTTTATGTGCCAAATCTTCATAAAATCTGATGGAATATAAATAGGTCTTCAATAGGTACTAGTGGGGAAATATGATTTAAATATGATCTAACAGCTTAATATTGTTCAGATGGCATTGTTATCAGTCTCAGAAGATCAAGTACAGAATTTGGTGGGCAACACCTGCCACTCTGGTTGGTTAGGAAGCAGAGCCTGTGTGTAAGCAGAGGAGCAGATGGAAGCAGCGCTTTCAGTGTATCAAAAGGAAAAACTTACTTTGAAACTGTGTTCATTGGAAATCATTGACTTCTTTACCCTAAGCTCAGCTTCTACAACCCCCTAGCCCCACATTTTTTTACAGACTAAAATACTAGCCAAGACATTGTCCTTGAAGCTGTGTTTATCAGATAGATGCCACACAGGGATTTTTAGGGAGCAATCCCTCTTACAATAATGATGGCTCTGAACCTACACAGGAAAGAAGATTCAACTGTTCCTCTTTCAGAGAACTGTCAAGTCATTTGCATTACTAGGAAGTCCAGCAGTGCCTTGGAAAAAGTTAACAAACAACCTTCCAGGACTGAACAGTGGAATAACTTATCACTCAGTGATTTTTCTATGGTAGAATCCAGTTCAGTGTGCACATTTTGTATGCAAACACCTTGCAGTGCTTAAGTTCACTTATGACTGACATCTTGACGGACATCTCAACATCCTGGGAAGGAAGGGGTATCATGCCAAATTAACTCATGAATTCACTGAATCTAAGATGCCACCAGTTATACCACTGCCATCCAAAAAAAAAGCGCTATCATGAATGTATCTTTTAAAAAAAATATTTATTTTTTAGTTGTAGTTGGACACAATATATTTATTTTGTTCATTTATTTTTATGTGGTGCTGAGAATCGAACCCAGGGCCTTGCACATGCTAGGCGAGCGCTCTACCTCTGAGCCACAACCCCAGCCCCTCATGTATGTATCTTAAGATGCAATCAACTCTAACATATTTCACTTTTAGGGTTACTAAAATATGAAAATCAATGGCCATATTAGAATTGGTGAAATATGGAAACACCAGTCATGGCAAATGTTTAACACCTGCTATGGGTACCAAATATGGTTCTGTGCCCTCTTCATGATTCATACAGTTAACCTTGTATGAGTAGGAATTATGATACCTGTCACATAGAGATGAAGGAACATGTCTGAACCAGCTGCTAAGTGGCTGATCTGGGAATTCCATTGGTCAGCCTCCTTTCTCCATCATGCCTTTATCTTATTGATTACTAACTTGACTGACAGGACAGGGGGATCAAACCTTTTGAGGTAGAGCTATACCATACAGGATCCCCTACAGGAGAGTAAGACTCAAGGAAAGACTGTCTCTGAAACCAAAACTCCCCACCTCAGGGTAAAGGCCACTGGGCAAAGGGTCCGGTGCTTGGGCCAGTAGCCACTCCCTCCTCCTGGAAAAGTAAACTCAAGAGCCTCCAGGGACATGTGACTTTATCAACTCATGTCTAAGGATGCCTGTGGATGGTGGAAAAATAAATAGGGATTGTGGACTTTGGAAATGTGAACACCAAGAATCATATTAAAAGCAGCCACCCACCTCAACTCAAGATGAACATATGCAAACATTTTGTCATATTTTCATTCCAATTCTACCCCCTTTTTAAAAAAGAAATTTACACCTGACAGTTGAAAGCCCTTTTTCCACTCCAAACTGACAGTTATTGTAAGTCTGTAAATCTGGTCCACATTTTTTAGTAAACTTTACACACACACACATACACACACACACACACATAAATTTTTTTCCCCATATAGGGGATCTAACTCAGGGGCACTTAACCACTGAACCACGTCCCCAGCCCTTTTATTTATTTATTTTTATTTGTAGATGGACACAAAACCTTTATTTTATTTTAATATTTATTTTTAGTTTTAGGTGAACACAATATCTTTATTTATTTTATGTGGTGCTAAGGATCGAACCCAGTGCCTCATGCATGCTAGGCTAGCATTCTACCACTGAGCCCCAGCCCCAGCCTTATTTTATTAGTTTTATGTGGTGCTGATGATCAAACCCAGTACCTAATTAATTATTACTGATATTTGGGATAATATTGATATTTATATGAATCTGACATCCAGTAACCCTGCTGAACTTAATATTTTTAATTATATAATATTTTAACAATTAAAGAGAATTTTAAAATTGTCTTAGATTTTCAATTTAGACATTGTCTACAAATGGCAAAACATTTAATCTTTATTTATTTTTTATTTTTTTTTTCAGTTTATTAATATGCTATTTTATTTTATTTTTTTTTAAATTTTTTATTGTTGGCTGTTCAAAACATTACATAGTTCTTGATATATCATATTTCACACTTTGATTCAAGTGGGTTATGAGCTCCCATTTTTACCCCATATACAGATTGCAGAATCACATCAGTTACACATCCATTGATTTACATATTGCCATACTAGTGTCTGTTGTGTTCTGCTGCCTTTCCTATCCTCTACTATCCCCCCTCCCCTCCCCTCCCCTCCCCTCTTCTCTCTCTGCCCCCTCTACTGACATTCATTTGTCCCCCTTGTATTATTTTTCCCTTTCCCCTCACTTCCTCTTGTATGTACTTTTGTATAACTCTGAGGGTCTCCTTCCATTTCCATGCAATTTCCCTTCTCTCTCCCTTTCCCTCCCACCTCTCATCCCTGTTTAATGTTAATCTTCTTCTCATGCTCTTCGACCCTACTCTGTTCTTAGTTACTCTCCTTATATCAAAGAAGACATTTGGCATTTGTTTTTTAGGGATTGGCTAGCTTCACTTAGCATAATCTGCTCTAATGCCATCCATTTCCCTGTAAATTCTATGATTTTGTCATTTTTTAATGCAGAGTAATACTCCATTGTGTATAAATGCCACATTTTTTTTATCCATTCATCTATTGAAGGGCATCTAGGTTGGTTCCACAGTCTTGCTATTGTGAATTGTGCTGCTATGAACATCGATGTAGCAGTGTCCCTGTAGCATGCTCTTTTTAGGTCTTTAGGGAATAGACCGAGAAGGGGAATAGCTGGGTCAAATGGTGGCTCCATTCCCAGCTTTCCAAGAAATCTCCATACTGCTTTCCAAATTGGCTGCACCAATTTGCAGTCCCACCAGCAATGTACAAGTGTACCCTTTTCCCCACATCCTCGCCAGCACTTGTTGTTGTTTGACTTCATAATGGCTGCCAATCTAACTGGAGTGAGATGGTATCTTAGGGTGGTTTTGATTTGCATTTCTCTGACTGCTAGAGATGGTGAGCATTTTTTCATGTACTTGTTGATTGATTGTATGTCCTCCTCTGAGAAGTGTCTGTTCAGGTCCTTGGCCCATTTGTTGATTGGGTTGTTTGTTCTCTTATTGTCTAATTTTTTGAGTTCTTTGTATACTCTGGATATTAGGGCTCTATCTGAAGTGTGAGGAGTAAAGATTTGTTCCCAGGATGTAGGCTCTCTATTTACCTCTCTTATTGTTTCTTTTGCTGAGAAAAAACTTTTTAGTTTGAGTAAGTCCCATTTGTTGATTCTAGTTATTAACTTTTGTGCTATGGGTGTCCTATTGAGGAATTTGGAGCCCGACCCCACAGTATGTAGATCGTAGCCAACTTTTTCTTCTATCAGACGGCGTGTCTCTGATTTGATATCAAGCTCCTTGATCCATTTTGAATTAACTTTTGTGCATGGCGAGAGAAAGGGATTCAGTTTCATTTTGTTGCATATGGATTTCCAGTTTTCCCAGCACCATTTGTTGAAGATGCTATCCTTCCTCCATTGCATGCTTTTAGCCCCTTTATCAAATATAAGGTAGTTGTAGTTTTGTGGATTGGTTTCTGTGTCCTCTATTCTGTACCATTGGTCCACCTGCCTGTTTTGGTACCAGTACCATGCTGTTTTTGTTACTATTGCTCTGTAGTATAGTTTGAAGTCTGGTATCGCTATACCGCCTGATTCACACTTCCTGCTTAGCATTGTTTTTGCTATTCTGGGTCTTTTATTTTTCCATATGAATTTCATGATTGCTTTCTCTATTTCTACAAGAAATGCCGTTGGGATTTTGATTGGCATTGCATTAAACCTATAGAGAACTTTTGGTAATATCGCCATTTTGATGATGTTAGTTCTGCCTATCCATGAACAGGGTATATTTTTCCATCTTCTAAGATCTTCTTCTATTTCTCTCTTTAGGGTTCTGTAGTTTTCATTGTATAAGTCTTTCACCTCTTTTGTTAGGTTGATTCCCAAGTATTTTATTTTTTTTGAAGATATTGTGAATGGAGTGGTTGTCCTCATTTCCATTTTAGAGGATTTGTCGCTGATATACAGGAATGCCTTTGATTTATGCGTGTTGATTTTATATCCTGCCACTTTGCTGAATTCATTTATTAGCTCTAATAGTTTCTTTGTAGACCCTTTTGGGTCTGCTAGGTATAGAATCATGTCATCTGCAAATAGTGATAATTTAAGTTCTTCTTTTCCTATTTTGATGCCTTTAATTTCTTTCGTCTGTCTAATTGCTCTGGCCAGTGTTTCGAGAACTATGTTGAACAGAAGTGGTGAGAGAGGGCATCCCTGTCTTGTTCCAGATTTTAGAGGGAATGCCTTCAATTTTTCTCCATTCAGAATGATGCTAGCCTGAGGCTTAGCATAGATTGCTTTTACAATATTGAGGTATGTTCCTGTTATCCCTAGTTTTTCTAGAGTTTTGAACATAAAGGGATGCTGTACTTTGTTGAATGCTTTTTCCGCATCTATCGAGATGATCATATGGTTCTTATTTTTAAGTCTATTGATGTGGTGAATAACATTTATTGATTTCCGTATATTGAACCAGCCTTGCATCCCAGGGATGAATCCTACTTGATCATGGTGCACAATTTTTTTGATATGTTTTTGTATCCAATTCGCCAGAATTTTATTGAGGATTTTTGCATCTAGGTTCATTAGAGATATTGGTCTGTAGTTTTCTTTCTTTGAAGTGTCTTTGTCTGGTTTAGGTATCAGGGTGATGTTGGCCTCGTAGAGTGAATTTGGAAGTTCTCCCTCTTTTTCTATTTCCTGAAGTAGCTTGAAAAGTATTGGTATTAGTTCCTCTTTAAAGGTTTTGTAAAACTCTGCTGTATACCCATCCGGTCCTGGGCTTTTCTTAGTTGGTAGTCTTTTGATGGTTTCTTCTATTTCCTCAATTGATATTGGTCTGTTTAGGCTGTCTATATCCTCCTGACTCAATCTGGGCAGATCATATGACTTAAGAAATTTATCAATGCCTTCTAGGTTATTAATTGTGTTATTGAGTTCTATAGTTTCCTTATTCAACTTTTGTTTGGAAGATCTGTCCAGTGGCAAGAGAGGTGTGTTGAAGTCTCCCATGATTATTGTATGGTGGTCTATTAGACTCTTGAACTTGAGAAGAGTTTATTTGATGAACATAGCTGCACCATTGTTTGGGGCATATATATTTATGATTGTTATGTCTTGTTGGTGTATGGTTCCCTTAAGCAGTATGTAGTGTCCCTCTTTATCCCTTTTGATTAACTTTGGCTTGAAATCTATTTTATTTGATATGAGTATGGACACTCCCGCTTGTTTCCGAAGTCCATATGAGTGATATGATTTTTCCCAACCTTTCACCTTCAGCCTATGTATGTCTTTTCCTATCAAATGCGTCTCCTGTAGGCAGCATATTGTTGGGTCTTGTTTTGTGATCCATTCTACTAGCCTGTGTCTCTTGATTAGTGAGTTTAAGCCATTAACATTTAGGGTTATTATTGAGATATGGGTTGTTCTTCCAGCCATATTTGTTTATTTATGTTACTAAACATGGTTTGTTTTCCTCTTTGATTATTTTTCCCCCCTTTACTGTCCTACCTCCCACTATTGGTTTTCATTGTTATTTTCCATTTCCTCTTCCTGTAATGTTTTGCCAAGGATGTTTTGAAGAGATGGTTTTCTAGCTGCAAATTCTTTTAACTTTTGTTTATCGTGGAAGGTTTTAATTTCATCTTCCATCCTGAAGCTTAATTTCACTGGAAACACAATTCTTGGTTGGAACCCATTTTCTTTCAGTGTTTGAAATATGTTATTCCAGGATCTTCTAGCTTTCAGAGTCTGTGTTGAAAGATCAGCTGTTATCCTGATTGGCTTACCCCTAAATGTGATCTGCTTCCTTTCTCTTGTAGCTTTTAAAATTCTCTCCTTATTCTGTATGTTGGGCATCTTCATTATAATGTGTCTAGGTGTGGGTCTAACATTTAATCTTTAATTATATTCTTTATGCCATTCATTCATTTCAATTTTAATAAGTCATCTTACATTTAAATTTTAATATATTTTCAAATTTAGTAAAATATTTTGAGAACTGTAAAAAAAAAAAAAACAAAAAAACTTCTGAAAACCCCTTACCCTCATTCATGAATCACTAACATCTTCCTTATTCTGCCTTGTTCAAAGGTATCATGTCCCTTTACTCTTAAATATTCCAGGATAAGCTTCCAAACAAAAGATAATTTTCTTACATTACTACAGTACAATGATCAAAATAAGGAAGTTTAACACTGACATAATTCTATCACCTAAGCCATAATCCACATTTGAATTTTGCTAATGACCCAGTAACCTCCAGTTCAGGGGTCAGTCCAAGATTAGATATTCCATTAGCTGTCTGGTCTCTCTAGTCTCATTATTATTATTATTATTATTATTATTATTATTATTATGGTGGTGGTGGTGGTACTGGGATAGAACCCAGGGGTGCTCTACTATTGAGCTACATCCATAACATATTTTTTGTTTTGTTTTGTTATTTTGAAGATAGGTTTTGCTAAGTTCCCAGAGCTTGCCTTGACCTCAGGATCCTCCTGCCTCTCTCAAGTAGCTGGTATTATAGGCATTACACCAGGCTTCCCTTTTGTAAAATTATTTATATTTCTCCTTCCCATTAATAATTTGCAGATAAATACTTTAAGATTACATAAAAATCTTGTTTCATATCAAAATTTCATGCTAGTTTCAATATCCAGTGATGTTTACTTCATAAATCAATTATGATGTTACAAATGGTGATTTTCTTCTGTTTCATTTTTCTTCTACATTTGTTCATTTGCTCATTTAACATTACACAGAAAATACCTTCAGTGTTGTTAGCCCATACTAAGGTAAAAAATAAACTTATGATTAGGAATTCAATATTTATTTACAATTCTTATTGTTTTTAGACTGAGGGTACAAAGTCAACATTCTGTGGAATCAAAGACTACTTGGGGTAGGTTTTTTTTTCCCTTCCCCTTCATTGTGGTTATTTTATTAATTTAAAATATATTTAAATTCACTTATTTCTGTTTATGGCCAATCTCATTAGTTTCCATTTCCTTTTCTAAAACAAATAGATCATGTACACTTTTTAATGTAAATCCATGGAGTTTGCACAAATTTGTATGTCATCATGGTGCAGGGACCTTATTTTCTCTGTATCATTCCAGTTTTAGCACATGTACCACCAAAGTAGATATTCTTTTTCTTTTCATATTACATTATCTTATTGCTTTCTAAAATATTGGATAGTAGGCATCCTCTTCTTGTTCCTGACTTGCTTTAATGACTTATATTTCAACACAAACTTCTATGAGCATCTACCCCATACCAGGTATTCCGGATAAAACCCTGCACAAGGACGACATGGTGTCTGCCCTCACAGAGCTCTAACTTGGTTGGAAAGAGGGACAGTTAAATGAGCAACTCAATATAGCGTGAGTATGGTGGTTGGGGAGGAACTAACTATTTGTTGTAGAAATATACAGGTGAGATGCCTACCCAGACTCTAGCTCTTAGTACAGTTGTATACTTACAAGTCTAGTCTTAAACATCTCCACAGGACTGCGAAACTCTAGGGCACAGCTGGGAGTGCAAAATTACTCAGAACCTAGGGTTCCTAAAATGCAAAAAGCCCTCCTCTTCATAAACACCTTTTGGGTAAATAGAAAACAGTGATGATTAGGCTCTTTTTCTGTTTCACTAATGAAATCTGGACATAACAGATGATAGAGAAGATGTAAAACTTTTGCTATGTTGCACCACACAGAAAAATGAAAGACTTATTGTGTGACCTTGTGTAAATTTATTTAAATTCCATTGCAACAGGTAAATAGCTCTTTGTTATTATAAGACTTTTTTTTTTTTTTTTTGTATTGAAGATTGAACGCAGGACACTTAACTACTGAGCCACATCCCCAACCCTTTTTTATCTTTTATTTTAAGACATAGTCTCAGTAAGTTGTTTAGGGTCTCACTAATTTTCTGAGACTGGCCTCCAACTTGTGATCCTCCTGCCTCAGCGTCCCAAGTTGCTGGGATTATAGGCATGTGTCACTATGCTTGGCTATTAAACCTTTTTAAAAAAAAAATGTATGTCTAAATACATTTTTTTTCTGAAACATGAGAGTAAGAGAATACTGCATAATATTTCCTTCCTAAATATGTCAATTTGTATCTAAGACTAAGGATATTCTCCTTCCTATTCACTACATAATGATCACAGGCAAGAAACTTAATATTGATTCAATACTAGACCACACTGTTACCCTATATATAGTCCATATGCAAATATCTCCAGTTGTCCCAATAACGTATTTTCTTCCTTGTTACACAATCCCTACCCAAGTCAGGGATTGAACCAAAGATCAGATTAAATTTAGTTGTCAAATTTCTTTATTGTTACTTAGGATGGTTCCCAGGTCTTTGTTTTGCTTTAGTTTTGTGTTTTTATGATACATTTATTTTAAGAGTTTGGCCAGTTGTTTTGTAGAGTTTCCCTTATTTTGTAGAGTGATTATTTCCTTATGGTTGCATTCAAGTTAAAGATATTAGTCAGGGTAATCCTCGGTAAGGCCTTGCCCTTTGTGGGTCACAGTGGCAGGCACATATGTCAATTTGTGCTATTATTAGTGTTGCAAAATTTGCTTCTTGAGGTATCCACTAGATTTCTCCATGTTTATTATTAGTACACAATGAATGTCTGGAGTGGTACTTTGAAACAGTATGAATGTCCTGTTCCCCAATACTTGTTTCATTCAATGGTTTTAGTGTTCATGGATGACTGCAAAATGGTCATCCAGACGTGGGCAGTTGGTATTTTTTTTTTTTCTAGCTTCGACCTCCAGTTTCCCAACCATGATTCTGCCCCATCTCTTTGATTATGCTGCCTTTGACCAGCCAGGGTTAAGTGACTTCTTAACCTTTGGCACTAACACGTTAATATGCAGCTCTTTCTGAATTTATCACAGCCGGGTGAACCAGGCCCAGAGAGAAAGAAAACACCTCTGTAAGCTGTATCTATTCATAATAATGGGTACTAGCAACAATTCTAGCTCCTTTGAATGCCTAGGAGCTTCTTCTCCTTTGAAGCTGCATTATAGATGATGCCTCTGAGCCTCAGAAAACAAATCAGCACACTGGACAGAATTCCTTTTGCTCCTGTGTCTTTTAGCATCCAGCTAAAGATCACAAACTGTACCATAAATAGCAATGACCACATCTTAAGGAATCAAACATGATCTGTTTTCCATTGTCCTCAAAATGATACCATTAGACACTGAGTACTGACTTTCCACTTCATAGGCCAAAGTGAATAACAATTCTTCCAAACTCAAATGAGGGTGTTTTGTGCAGATCTCTTTTTGCCATGCACTGACTTATTAGAGAAAATTGCAGATTTTGTAGGTGGCTGGTTATAATAATCTAAGGTTAAAAACAGAACCATAAAAGTTGAAGACATCAGAGATCAGAGATGTCTAAAAATAAAGTAAATGCTTTTCTTCTTTCTATAATCTTCAATTAGAAGCCATTTAAGGAAGAGATAATCAACTCCAGGGACTTGTAAATATGGATTCTACAGTTCTCCCTGGCACAACTGCTTCACAAATTAATTTTCGTACATTTTGAGATGTGTTAATAAATTATTTTACCCTACTTCCATCCATGTTGCCCTTTGGATGTCAAAAATGCTAATAATGAGACAAACTTCATGATGACTAGTGGAATAACAAATCCTTGAGAAATACAGCTCTCCTAAAATGAGAAAATCCCCTTTTTGTCAGTTGGTAACTTCCAGAGGAAGATATTGGGGTCAGAGTGATAATATTTCTCTCCAAGGTAGTGCAAGTTGAGCTCTGTCAAATCAACCAGATGTCTATGCAGTTCATTCAAAGAGAATCTCGATTTCTCTGGTCAACTTCTGTAGTCACTAAATGAAGTAGTCTCATTTCCTAAAACCAAGAACAATTCCATAATTGAAAACGAGTCTTAGCCAAGCTAATATTCAGAAACTGGATTTGAAAGCCTTCTGGGAAGATCATTCTCAGGATATGTTGTGAGCTTGCTACACTAGAACATCTAGAACTTTCTGTTTTCTGTCTCTCTACTCCGTGGATAATCTAATCCATTTCTATCCATAATCACGATTTATGCTTCCTCTGAATTCCAGGTTCATGTATCCGAATGCCTGTCTGCCATTTCCTCTTGAAAGTCTCACTGGAAATTCAAACATCATGTTTAAGATGGTGCTCTTGATTTTCCTCTTGATTTTCTCCTGCACTGTTCCCAAGAGGGAAAGGTCACCACCACCCAACCAGTCAATAGACTATGCTAGAAATCCTGAGGCCTTCCTAATTTCCCACCTCTCATGGCCCACAACAATTCTACCAGAAAGTCAGTCTGCTTCCAAAACCTATCCACCCCTCCCTTTTAAATCCTCTGCCACCTTTTCCAGTCCAATCTACAGTTTAGGTTGGGGTTATTGCAGCAGCCCACTGGCTGGACTCCTGCAAACTTCCATTTTTGCTCTGCTAACACTCACTCACTCTCTACAGAACAGACAGGGGAAACAAAAAATCCACAAAAACTTAAAAGCACAAGTCACCTAATACAACATGGGATAACAATCTGGATTCTGGAATGGAAGAGGACACTGGACATCAGTGGGAAAACTAGTGTAATTCTAATAATGTCTGTGGCTTTGCTAAGTGCATCATGGTTAGAGACGATGTTAACATCAGGGGAAGCTGGGGAGAGGGTATACAGGAACTTGATGTGTACAATATTTTTACAACCTTAGTGTAAATTAAATGTTATTCCAAAATAAAAATTTTATTTAAAAACTTCATAAACAATATCACATCACCCTTTTGTTTAAAATCCTTGAATTATTCCCAGTGCACCAAAATCTAAACTTTTTGTCATGGCCCCAGAGGTCTCTCACAACCTGGCTTCCCTATCTTTTGAACCTAGTCTACTTTCTCACTCTAAATGTTCTGGCCAGTGGTTTTCTATTGATTTCTGGAGATGTTAGGCTGTGTTATAGGCCGGGGCCTTTGGCCTTGCAGCTTCTTTGTGTTTGCTGGGGCTGCCATAAGAAAACGCCATGGGTTGGGGACCTAACCAATAGTTTCACAACTCTGGAGGCTGGCTAAGGTCAAGGTGTTAGCTGGATTGGGTTCTACTGAGGACATTCTCCTAGGCTTAAAGATGGACAGTTCCTTGCTGTGTCCTCACTGGTCTTTCCTGTGTGTGTGTGTGTGTGTGTGTGCGCGCGCGTGCGCGCGCGCGCGCGCGCACAAACATAGTGCCCCCCCCCCCCGCCCCCGCTTTTGGTACCAGGATCAAACCCAGGGATGTTTAGCCATCTGGGCCACATCCCCAGCCTTTTTTTATACTTTATTTAGAGACTGGGTTTTGGTAAGTTGCTTAGGTCCTCAATAAATTGCTGAGGCTGGCTTTGAACTTGCAATCCTCCTGCCTCAGCCTTCAGAGTTGCCAGGATTACAAGCATGCACCACCCATCCAGCTACCCTAGTACTTCTTTGTGTGTCCAAATTTTTCTCTCAGTCAGACTGGTTTAGGGCCCACCCTAATGGCCTAATTTTAACTTAAAATATCTCCAAACACAATCACATTCAGAGGTAACATCACTTTGGTGTGTATGTTTGGGGGGATATGTCTAAGTCCATAACTGTCCTCTTGGTCTGCAAAGTCCTTCAGATGGCTGGCTCTGTGCTGCACTCAGGTCCCACATGGACTCCTCATCTTTTCTGAGAGCCCTTCCTGACTACGTGGCTTCAAGCTGATTTCTCCCTATCCTGTTTATTGCCGTATTAGTATTTAATCACATCTGTAATTCTTTTCCTTAACTTGTTTATGATCTGCTTCCCTGACTCCCTGAGTAATGGGTCTGTCTTACTGCTGTATCTGCGATATCTCTCCTAGCGCCCAGCAGAGAGTTGATGCTCAAAATTTGCTAAAGAACAAATGGTTTATTGATAATTCAGACGAAATATGAGTATCATTTGGAAAAGGTTATTAACACAGTTAACCCAAGGTATGGCCATTACAGTAGCAATATCTAATATCTGTATAGTTCCTAACAGCTTGTACATAAACCAGTCTCTAAGAATCTGCCACACTCTGAGGCAAGCATTATTTATTACATATTGATAAAAAAATTAAGACTGAATGGTTAAGGGTTTTGCTTAAGGTCATATAGCTGGAACTTCAATATATACTGATTTTTTTATATAGATGAACTAGAAACTAAATATTAATTCTGAATATTTCTTTCAAGCAACCTCCAGGGAGAGCTCTGTGAAAGATAGAGCTTAGTTTCCAGGAAATGGAAAAGAACTAGACGTTCTTTCCGTCTAATCAGAGGAGTTTCTTAGCTGCGGAATAATGTCCTTGATGAAATGTGGCTAACCAGAATATATATATATTGCCCAAGGGCCATGGGGGTGGGATGATGGTAACGAATAGTTTTTTTCCTAAACAGTTTTCAGGTGTATGAAGAAGTGAAGACATTTGTAGAACCTGATTTCCTAATTGTTTATTCCTTAAATCTGTTAATTCTCAGTCTTGTTGTCCTTTGGATTCACCTGGGGGAGCTTTAAAAAAAATCCCATTGCCTAAACTATATCCCAGACAAATGAACAGCACTATGGGGGTGGGATGGTGGTGTCCATGACTTGTCCCAGGTGATTTTAATATGCAGCCATGATGGACAGCCACTGGTCTAGCTCCTCACAGTGGGCAGGTGGGGTTGGCATGTCCTGTGTCCTGCCAAGGGAACATATTCAGACTGTGGAATGGACAGGGGGTGGACTCTAAAACTGCACACACTTCTGTTTGGAGAATTTAGCTTTCTGGAAGGGAGTGTTACATTCTTCATGTGCGTTGGCTTGTTTTCTACCAGTCTGCACCTGGGACCTAGTGAATCAAAATCCCAGCAGGTAGGACCCAGACACTAGCCATTAAAACTTCTCAGGTGAGTCCAGCCTGCAGCCAAGGCTGAAACCCACTGCTTTAAATGGTGCCTATTTTGTTTGGAAGCGGAAGCAAAGGTCAGACTGCCCCCATTAACCTCATGGAACCCCAGTAACCTGGCAGCAGGTGTCCCAGGAGCAGCCTCTCCTCCAGCTGAACCAGGCAGTGCTAAGCACTGACTCTCAGATGAAGATTTATGGCTTGGATAAACAACAGAACCGTAGCTTGGCATAGTGCCATCCTCCCCAGCACTAATTAAGGCCTAAATAATTCTCATCAGTATGTGCATAAAATAAGTGGGCCTCAATTTAAGACAACATCCCCATTGTGTCCTGGCTAATGTAATCACAGTTTGCAGCTTTTCACAATCATAAATTTACTAATAGTATTTTTAACAAGGATGAGAAGGTATTTCCATCTAGTCATCCTGCCATTTTTTTTTTTTACTAGAGTTTAGGTCATGTTAAAAAAATTACTTATATGATAATTGATAATGGGATAACAACATGGACTCTATTCAACCACTAATCAATATGATTATCACTAGCATCTTTCAATTATTGCTTCTTATCATCATCCATTTCATTACATTTTTGGCAGGTAAGGGAGGAAACAGGGTGCAGATAGTAGCATGAAGGATGGGAGCTGAAAGATAAGAACAGACACCCAGAAAATGCCAAGAGATGAACTGAATTTATTAAATAACTTGGCAATGCAGTGAGACAAGACCAACACCCACTACTGGACTGCTTTCTGAACTGAACCCACTCAAACCTCCATGATCAATCCTGGGCAGAAAAACCTTACAAGCACATACAAGCACATGCCATTGGCTTAGGGCTCAGTTTTGAAATCATGGGCTGCACAGAGATGTCTTTTCTTTTTTTAAAAATATTTATTCTTAAGTTTTAGGTGGACACAATATCTTTATTTTACATTTATGTGGTGCTGAGGATCGAACCCAGTGCCTCACGCATGGTAGGCAAGCCCTCTAAACACTGAGCCACAACCCCAGCCCCGCCCCCCAGCTGTCTTTTCATAATTAAAATATTATTAGATAAATATTTATATTTCTTGTGTTCTGATTTTGAAGCATCAGCAAGTGTGAATGAAAACCTATGGAGCCCCCCTTTCTGCCTCCCTGGGACCAACCTTGAACCAGCTGGATGACCAACTGCTGCTGCTGACTATGACTTGGCAAAGAAGGCTAATCCAGCAGGGGTGGGGCTGTCTGGTCTGATGGCCTGGGCAGCAAGACCTGGGGATGGAGGATGCAGAGCCAGGCAGAGGCTGGGGCGGGGACTCAGACACACGGGGTTCCTCTTCAGTGTAACAAGGTGGCAGGACATGGACTTGGAAAAGGTGAGTGCCACAACAAAGAGATAAAGAGCAGGCCCACAGGCAGGCTCAGGGTCAGCATGTTGGGGAGGAGACAGCAGCACAGGTAACAACAGCTGGCACTTCTTCCAGAGTCAGTCCTCACTCTGCCTGAGGGTTAGTGCTTCTCTTGCAGGCTGGCCTAAGGCTCAAAAAGGCCCAGTTCTTGGCATCAGCAAGGGATGTCCATCTTGGAGTCAGCATCCCCTGATTCTAAGGTGGACAATTTGATATTTTAAAAATATTTAAGGGGCTGGGATTGTGGCTCAGCTATAGAGAGCTCGCCTTGCATGTGTGAGGCCCTGGGTTCGATGGGTTCGATCCCCAGCACCACATAAAAATAAACAAATAAAATAAAGATATTGTGTCCAACTACAACTAAATAATACATATTTTAAAAAAATATATTTAAAAGTCCCAGGGTGACTTATTATGCCTTTCTTCCCAGCAACTTGGGAGGATGAGGAAAGAGGATTCCAAGTTCAAGGCCAGTCTCAGCAACTAAGTGAGGCCGTAAGCAATTTAGCAAGAATCTGTCTCAAAAGGAAAAAATAAAAAGGGCTGGGGATATAGCTCAGTAGTTAAGCACCCTGGGTTCAATCTTTAGTACCCCCCAAAAAAGATATTTAAAAGTTTTAATTGATACATAATTGTACATATTAATGGGGTGCAGTATGATATTTCAATATGTATACAGTGTGCTATGATCAGATCAGGTAAACTGCCATATCCCAGGGCGGGAACTTTTATCTTTTATCGTTTATCATTTCCTTGTATTGGAAAGGGTAACCTGCTATTTTAAAGTCCTATAAAGGGAAAGTAAAGAAGCCAAATTCTAAAGGAGTAGGAAAAAGAACTTAGCACTTGCCAAAAGGGGATACACGAAAATAAATGATAATTTCATGATTTTTTTGGACTATTTGAAATGAAGAGAGGATAAAGCAGAAAATTACAGGGTCCTATCAACCTACAATGGTCACCATGTCCTCCTCTCTGTACCTCTACACCTGGAGAGATGATCTGAGAGGCATAGAGAAAGGAGAGAAAGCAGAGGAATTTTTTAAATAGACTAAAAAGATAATTTAAAGCAAAATTTCACCTCCTATTTTCTGACTGTGCCAGGAAAAGCAACTCAGGTGCCTGATCTGATCTCATCAAACTTTTTCTGATAGTGCACAACTACGTCAGAATGGTCAGGCCTACTTTAATATCCAATGAGCAGAGCTCAGAGGGCAGTGCAGTCATTAAAAAGCATATGGGGGTGCTGGGATTGTGGCTCAGCAGCAGAGTGCTCGCCTAGCACGGGCGGGACCCGGGTTCGATCCTCAGCACCACATAAAAATAAAGGCATTGTGTTGTGTCCATCTACACCTAAAAAATAAATATTAAAAAAAAGACTTAAAGAAAAAAAGAAATTGAAGAAGACCTAAAAAAAAAAAAAAAAAGCAGATGGGGAGGGGGGCATCATGCCTTGTTAAAAACAGTATATTACATGATTCAATTTTGGAGGAACTGGTTAAAGAATAATAACCAGGGGGCTGGATTGTGGCTCAGTGATAGAGTGCTCACCTAGCATGCACAAGGCACTGGGTTCGATCTGCAGCACCACATAAATGTAAAATAAAGATATTATGTCCACCTAAAACTTAAGAATAAATATTAAGAAAAGAATAATAACCAGTAACGTGAACCAAAATGTTACCAGCAGTCATCTCTGAATTGTGTGATTACTACTGATTTTTCCTTCCTTTACATTTTTCTTACATTTTTCAACTTTTAATAACTGTGTATTAATTTCCCAATTAGAAAAAAAAGCCATTATTTTACAAAGGTTTAAGTTTAAGCTTTAAACACTTAATGATGCTGTTGTGATTTTGAGGAGGTTGGCCAGCAACCTGCCTTTAATTTCAGGCTGCTGATGGGATGGTCCAAAAGTTCCTGTTTGGGTCAGCACCCTAAGGGAATACCAAATATGGGGTTCACATATTTAGTGGGAGGGGAGCACTCCAGGCAGCAGTGTTCTTTCCTCTGGAAGGTTCCCGAAACTCTGGATAAGGCATATGGCTGCAACAGCTGGCAGGGAGATGGATCAAGTGGTGCAGTTTTGAGATCTGGTGAATGCTGTTCTGAGTTTTTCTGAACCAAGAGTTGGTATCCTTTTTTTTTTTTCTGGAAAGCACCAAGTAGGAAATATTTTAGGCTTTGCAGCCATGTGATCTCTCTTGCAACTACTCAACTCTGCTGCTGAGAAGCAGCTGGGACAATATTACAACAGATGAGTGTGGCTGTGTTTCAATAAAACTTTATTTACAGAGAATGCAGTTTGCCAATCCCTGAAGAACTCCAGTTTCCCCAGCATAGTTCAAGAAGCTAAGTGATCAGGTACAAGTTCCTGTTAATAGGTGAGTCATTAGATAAGATCTCCCCCTCAAGTGAAGGGTTGATTACAGATGATTTCACAGAAAAGGAAGTTCATTATTGTACTTATGGTTTTGGCCATTTAATATGTTGGTCTTTGTCCTCCACATAAACTATGAGTATCGAAGTTTGGAAAGTGAGTCTGCATTTTAAATACCATCCATGTAATTCATACAGGGACATGTAAATAGAATGAGCTCGATCCACCTTTGCTGAGTAAGAAATGAATGAATGATTGTCTTCTACCGAGCTGGTGTGAAATGTAGTTCTTGAGTGTCACCTCTTGGGAACTTCTCAAGCTGTATCCAAGTAGATTGCACCTTAAATGAGACATCCTGTGTCCCCAGAGTTGGGGAGAATGTCCTGAACAAAGTAGCCCAGAAGAACAGTCAGGTTGCCAGGTCACATAAAAAGTGTCCCAGGGCTCAGGCCTCTGCTGTTCACTCCCTCCAACCTGTAAGTTAACATAGTGTCTACCTCACAAATACGTCAGTACCTCCTAGAGGAATATAATTCTGCCCAGATATTTCTAGAAGATCAATACAAACAACCAAAGGTTGGGCCTGTCCAATGTCCCTTCTATCGGGTTTCCTAGTTTCTCAGTGACTGATTTGAAGCTGAGGGAGTGTGAGACCTGAGCTTTTATCCTATGGCTCTTTGGTACCTCCACACCCCCTGCCTCCTATTTTGCCTCACCTCAGTCAAGGCACCAAAGAGGTCAACTTGTCAAGAACTCTTTCTCGCCAGGCTCAGTGCACACCTATAATGTTCACATATGTGTGCATTCACATATGTGAACATATATGTGCATACCTATAATCCCAGTGGCTCGGGAGGCTAAGGCAGGAGGACTGCAAGTTCAAAGCCAGCCTCAGCAAAAGCGAGGCACTAAGCAACTCCGTGAGACCCTGTCTCTAAATAAACATAAAATAGGGCAGAGTGCCCCCGAGTTCAATTCCTGGTACCCCCAAAACAAAACAAAACAAAACTCAACTCTTAATCTTGTCCATTTTGACATAGCATCAATCTTTATCTTCTACAAATGCAAAACATGTCAATGAGGTAGAAATGAGCAGGTGAATCCCTGCAGCCTCTTGATTCAAACTCTTTCCCTGACAGGTCCTTGTGGAACCCACATCCTATCTTAGGTGAGCCTCCTGGCTATATCAAAATGTTCACTCTCAAGACGGGAATTTAGAATCATCTCACCCCAAAGAATCTGGGATAAAAGCCAGGTTAGAAGATGGATTTTAAGCAATGCTAATGAACAACATACTTGGCTAAAATCTAGTTTGGAGTCTGAATGCCTCACGAGGTAAACATTTTGCAGGGGTTCATCCTAGTTTTCATGTGGGATATGTGTGTGAATGCACATATATGTGAACATAAGCATAGTCCAGCCAACAGAAACAGCATGCACATGTGTACTGGATGGTATTCATTTTTCTAAGTAAATATTAATGGTCATTGAGAAGATGTGTTCTAAATCTAACAGTAAGGAACCAGATCCTGGAGTTCTGAGTTCCCTGTTGTCCTTTCCAGGTCGCAGAGATTTATGCAGAGGCCCATGGAAGGTACACACAGATGAGAAAAAGAAAAGCTAGGCCACAAAATAGTTCCAGGGAGAAATCCCAGGGAAATAACCCTCAGAGGTCTAAGGCCAGAACATTTCTGGGGTCCCGGTTCCAGATGCTGGTGCTGGCCCTGGCCATATGAAGGACTCTCGGAGCCCAAGAAGCAAGCATAGCACAGAACGAGAGGGCTACTCACGCTGTCATTGCTTCCTTTGTTGTCCTCATACTTGGTTTCTATATGAATGGAGAATTTCGGCAGAAAGGAACACTATGGAGAAAAAACAAATATGCATTAGCACAAGCTCTCTCTACTCTGCACACGCTCAGTACAGCCTCTGCTCTCCTCACCATTTGGTTGGGAGCCCGGCTTTAGAGCAGAAGTGTTGATCTACTATGGCAATATCCCTATGCACTTACGAAAAGCCACCTTTAGGAGCATGAACACAATTTCTTCCAGAAGTCAGGCGAGAGAGAGAACCCAACAGGAATATGTTCTGTGGGTCCTGCCACCAGCTTTGGAAAAGCAAATCCCTAAAACAGAGGTCAACTCTGGTCTGGAGAGCTAACCCTGGGGAGCAATTGCCACTATTGGATAAATGGGGGGTCTGCTTTAACTTCTATATAAATACTTATATAAAGTTAGGAAGGTATAACTTTAAAAGTTAGTCAGACTGGTTTTTAATATGACTTTGGATAAGTCATTCAACTTCTCTGAACCCCAGCAGTATCAAACAGGAATAATAATTATTAACTAAGAGTGGCATTGTGAAGGTTAAATAAAATGATGTGCATAAATATAGTGGCAGAGTGTGTGCTTAGCATGTGTAAGGCCCTGGGTTTAATTTTCAAAACAAAATAACAAAAATAACACACACACACACACATAAAATATGTAAATATAATATAAATAATGCTGAGCACTGAGTTAGCATTCAACAAAACTCAGTGATCCATGAGGCTGCAGCCGAGCTTGACCAGAAAAGTCAGCCCTTCTTGCTGGCTGCATGAGGGACACTACAAACCCGGACTGCAGCTCGGCCCTAGTGTTCCAGATTGTCTCATTCTGTGTATCCAGTAGATCTTAAGAGGTAAGGCAGCTTGAGAAGAGGATTTTGACAAATGTTGGTGTAACTACCCTCCTGCTAGCACTGAGCTGGCCATTACTTTTTGGATATAGGTTTGAAGGCTAATGGGTAAAATGACCCAGGGACTCCACTGGGAGCTGCAGGTGTTGGGGAAATGAGACTTCACTTGATCTGATCACAGTCCCAAGAGGCTGGGTCCTTTATGTACTTATCTACTACTCAGGGAATGTGCTTTCAACATCAGCACAGTCTGAATACTTTCAGAGTCTCAAGTATTCTTTGCAACAATCCTAAGGGGTGGGTACTGTTATTATTAACATCACCCCTGCTTTCAAGATGAGGAATGGAGGCACAGAGAGGTTAAATAAATGGCCCATAACCACAGTTATGCATCTAGAGTCAGGTGTGAAAGCAAAGTGGGCTGGCCCCAGTGTCCATGCTCTTGACTACTACCCCAGTGCTTCTCACAGGGGCGTATCTGGTCTAGCAACAGCAGCATCACCCTCAAACTAGTTAAAAATGGAAATTCTCAGGCTGCACACTAGACCAATTGAATCAGAAACCCTAGAGTGGGGTCCAGCAATTTATGTTTCACTTGTTCAAGTTGGAAAATCAGCTCACTCTCCCATGCATGGGAAGGAAACAGAGTGTACCGTCTAAAATCCAAAAGTCCACAAACACCTACCCTCATCTCTTGGGCTTCATCCCCACAATGACCATGCTTCCGTTTTAGAGCCCCGGGGGCATCCGTATGAGAAGGCAGAGGTCTTGGACATGCTAGGGATAATTTTCCTGGCATCACATGCCTGTGTGCATTCTGCATCCATCTGTCTGAATCTGAGCAAAATAAGCAATCTGAACCGTGACTAAGGAAACACGGAAACAATCAATCCCAATGATTGCCTTTATGGAGAATGAGGCCCTGTGATTATTCATTAACACCTTCTCTGCTGATTTCTCTCCAACCTCTCACTTAGTAAGTGAGGCCCTCATATCCTGTTTCAAAGGGTTCCAGGACGGTCTGCTTATTGAGACCCTGGAGAATTCAAAGCCCCCAGCAGAGCTTTGAGAGACTCATGAACAGGAGGGTCTTGGCCTAGAGGCCCTCTTAAAAATAACCAACCTTCAAGTGAATCAGTTCTGTACTTTTAAACCCATTATTCATCTGAGGGCCAATCCAATGAGTGGCGCGACAACAGGGCCATGCAGGGTGTGAGTAGACCTAGGGGGTGCCATGTAGAAAATCATAAGGATTTTGCATCAGTTGAACCTCCAAAACCACTAAACTAGGTCAAACAAATGAATTTTAGCATTTGGGGTATTAAACTCAAATATGAAATGCAAAACTCTTATGCAAATTAGCAGGTGCTGTTATTTTTGAGTCAAAGACTCAGGTTATTTTCATGTCAGAATGGCAACCTTGCCCTGAGGTTGGGAGCGCACCTGCCTGTGGCAGCGGAAGGATGGGAACCGGATGGGCCAACTCCAGGCTGGTCAGTGCTTTCTCTGCTAATCCCTTTGGAATACCTGACAGCTAGTTCTTGAAGTCCTGGAGTATGCAAGTGTCTAAAAAGTTAAAATCAGAAGTCTGTAGCTCTAGGCATTTTCAGACCTGTCATTAAACTCTTTCCAGTAAGATGTCCATCTTAAGATACACTTCTGCCTGCCCCATGCAGGCTAGTGGTTGTAAAAATTCCAGCACACAAATCCTAGCAATCTATAAGTGTTAGGCCCCAGCACTCGGCTTTGCCCTTCCTGTCTCACAACTGATCATTTTGATCCAGGCTTTGATGAGAACATAGATGCTGTGACAGAAACACCTACAACTTCCCTTTCATCCACTGCAAAACTTCTGCTTATTAGGTTATACTTCTTGTTCTTGGTGAAACAGAGAAAGACGTCTTTTTCCCAATGCAAAATAATATAAAGAAAAGCCCTGACACATTTGAACCAGTTGACTTAGGCTCATATCCAAGACACAGTGCGCTTTGGGCAAATTCTTTTATCAGCCCCAGCCTAAGTTTCTCCATTTATAGAATGAGGATAATACTCTTCTCTGTGGAGAATATCAATGAGGTCAGGCAGGTAAGGCCCAGCATAGCGCTTGGCATGTCACAGGTGCACAGTAATAATAAACATTCCCAAGATTCTTCTCTGGAACCTTGTCTCAGTGATAATTTACATCTTCTCCCTGCCTCCTTCCCACAGTCTAAAAAAATATTCCTAAAAAAAAAATGATCACAAAGTTCTTTGTTTCTTCCTTTATCTATAACCAACCCCAATTCTGTCTTTATAATCAAATATATTTAAAGAGTAGTCAGTCCTGGTCAGCTCTACTCTTTTGGTCTCTCACCTCTTCTCAACCAGTACAATTTGGTATGGAGATGACTGATTTGCAAAACATTTCCAAATCAGCACACTTTTTTCATCTGCACCCTAGAGACCCCTACAGAGGGTGAAATGACCCAGCAACTCCTCTGTCCTTACAGCAGTTCCTGCTCAATCCTTCTTCCACCTTCAGTGGAAGTGATCCCTCCTTCCTCTTCTTGCTCCAAAACTTTGTCCCTGGTCATCTCATCTGTTTCTGATTTGCCCATGACCATTCTTTGCAGGTACCTCTCAAATCAACCTCTAATTCCAACCTCTCTTCTTACATTTCAGCTGCCCAAAGGCCACGCCCAGATGGTCTCACAGGTACACCTGACCTGAAATGTCTGCACTGAACTTGAATGTTCTCCTTCCCTCTAGTAATTTTCTAGGGTGGGGGTGAGGGGACAAATTACCACAAATTCATGGTTAAAATAAAAGACATCTGTTCTCTCACAGTTCTGAGGGTTACAAGTGGAAACCAAGGTATTAGCAATGTGGATTCCCTCTGAAGATTCTAGGGTCCAGAAGCCTCAAGCAGTCTTTGGTTTGTGGCTACATAGCTCTAGCCATTGTCTGCAGCTTCATATCACCCACCAGATGATGAGCTCCAATCCTGTCATTCTCCAACAGGAGGATCCTCCTTATACCCCATCACCACAGGGAATGGCTTATGTGATGGTTACCACAGTTTTCAGACCTCCGAGCATCTCTTTGAAGTTTGCTCACATTAATACTTTTGCTGCAACCAAATATACCTCTACCCTAGACATTCTCAAATATGCAGGGGGAGAAGTGAGACTCTCACTTTCCAATCCTTAACTTCCTCAAAATATGTGCAATCCCATAAAGATTCTGACATTTCCCTTGAGTGAGGGGGATTCCATGCCACTGAGGGACCTGTCATGAGGGGTGGGAGTGGAAAAGAAGTCAGGAACTCTGATATAACCATACTTGAACCTGCTCCAAGAAGAGTGATACCAGGATTGTCAGCCATTAACCTAAAACTGGAAGATGGCAAAGGAATTTGGAAGACTCTGTGCTTTCTATAGTGTAGTCACCTGAAAACGTAGGGTGCTTCAAGTTCCATGAGGCCCACAAAATGCAGGAGAGAGTTCTGAGACAGCCCCAGACCCCACCCCATGGTGCACGTAAGCTATATGATCCTCCCCTTCTGTATATGATGGGACACTGCTCCCTGGATTGGTCCCTCGAGCCATCACAGGGAGCACAGGCTTTGACGGCTACCAAGGAGATGAGATGCTCACTCCTGATACTCTGTCACAGTATCCATGACTTCAGTTTTTAAAAGCAGAAATTCTTTTGTTGGCTTTGAAGCTGTGAGAAGGCCAGGTGGCTAGGAACTGAGGAAGGCCTCTGGGAGCCGAGAGAACAGCCAGCTGGAAAAGTAGACCTCTGTCCTACAGCCACAAGGAATTTCATCCTGCCAGCAACCGATGGGCTTGCTTGGAAGAGGACCCTGAGCCTGGGGTGAAACTGGAGCCTTGGCTGATAGCTCAGTATCCACCTAACCAAGGATTCAGTTAAACTGGGCCTCAACTCCTGACCAAGGAGACTGCAAAATAATAAATTTGTGTTGTTTTAAGTTGCTAAGTTTGTGAAAATTTTACACAGCAATAGAAAACCAACACACTCAACCTGCCTACTGTTTCCCTTCTGAATCACACCCCTGGCCTTCATCCGATGAAGCATCATTCGCTGTGAGCTCTGAAGAGTCCAGGGCACTGTGGAATTCATACTCTTTCTGACTTAGTCATTTCACCTATGATATTATCTGCCCTGTCATTGGCCATTGCTTATCGCCCAGGGAGATATTTATGAGTAACTGATGCCAGTAAGCTCATCATTAGCTGCTGTCCACATAGCAGGCTGCAGGCCCACAGAGAGGAAGTATGGTAGGTCAGGCAAAAAACCACAGGTTTTGCAGTGAAACACACTTTATTTCAAACCCCAGCTTTGTTTCTCACAAATTGGGCAAATTCCTTAATCCTCCTGAGCTTTGGTTTCCTTATCAATAAAATGGAGACAATGCCAGTCTCATAGCAGGAAGTAAGGATTAATGAGACAATGAATGTTCAAGGTCAGCCAGTGTCTGGCAGAAGAGGGACTGGAGAAAGGCTGGCCTACTCCATGGCACCTCTCTCCACGAAACCCATAAGTGATGCAAGAGCAAATGGAGCTGGGTGGTGGGCTTGCTGGAGTGGTGGCCATGGATAGGTCACCTGACTGGTATTCCCATAGCGCGGTGGCCGAGCCATGGAGCAAATCTGGGCTCTTCCTGCCTCACTCTAACTCTCTGGCCTGCTCTGCTGCCAAGGGCATGTGGCACATTATCCAGGATCTGTTCTCAGTGGCTCCTTCTTCCGGGCAGGGGCCCTTTCCCTTCCCCTCTTCTCTTAGATTCCTTTGACCTCCTGCCAACTACATGCTGGGAAACAAGAACTCTACCAGGGCTCCACTCACTTTTTTCCCTCCTGGATTGAAAAGCTTTATGCCCCCTGTTCACTCAGCTAAATTACAAAGACTGAGACTCAAGAAATTAAGAAACAGCATAAAAAAAGCAGACATCAGAAGCTCCAGGGCCACCATCAGTGACTGCTTACAGAAACAGGATAAGGGCCTCCTGTCCTAGAGCCTGGGGGACATCGAGGAAGCATATTTGCCCCTCCCTTCATGTCCCAGGCTCACTCCATATCTGGAATCCTCTTTCTCATGAAGCATCTTTCTCGCTCTCTCTTCTGGACCAGAGGTGCAGCTTAGAAGGGAGAATAAAGGAAATACAGGAAATGTTCCCTAGTCGGGCGCTGTGGTACACACCTGTAATCCCAGCAGCACGGGAGGCTGAGGCAGGAGGATCACAAGTTCAAAGCCAGCCTCAGCAATTTAGTGAGGGCCTAAGGAATTGTCTCAAAAGAAAAAAAGAAGAAAATGTTCTCTTAATTATGACCAGTGTTTGTTTTGCTTCCAACCCCTTTAAAAACAGTAGCTAGAGGCATGAAGAAATCAGAGCATCTGGGCAGGAGCTCTCCTGTCATTTCATCTTTGATTTTCTATCTTGGATCCTCCCAGACCAGAAGAATCTATTAGTGTCACTATCATCTGCTCCCCACCCTGACTGGCTTCTTGTATATCTGGTATCTGCATCTTTCATTGGCCTTCTAAACCCAGTGAAATCCATTGGGATGAAGCTCGTATTGAAAAAGGATCCTCAGGTACCTGTAGAATCTCCAGCACCTAAAACTCAATGTGCAGAAAGGGAATGGTTCATTCTTTGCTGAATATTTAAATGCATCTAACTTGGAGTTTTTAGAACTGAGGTGGGATCTGTGGTCAGGGAGAGGAATGCCAGGAAAGATGCAAGGCATCTGGGCCTCCCCAAGAATAATTTACATACACAGCTCTCCCAGGTTCAGTGCCGGGAAATGAAAGCAGCATATTCAAATCGCAGGGCAGAGCTGCATCCCCAATTCACTACAGATAGGCTTGCGGAAAAATGAAAGAGCTATTTTTGGTCCTGTGATTGATTAGGGTTGCTATGGAAATAAGAAACATTTATGAGAACAAAACTAACTATAAGCAAACCAAAGTCTTAAAGAGAAAGGGTCAGATGCATGGGGGGGGGGGGGTGGTTTTCAATCAGTTTCTGGGTGGTGCTGGAAATCCTAGCTGTTTCTACACCTGCTCGGGGACAGGGATTGGTGGCTGCTGAGAAAGAGGCCTTGGGGGATGAGTCTGAGGCTCTCCAGGGCCCAGGCCTGCAGAAGCATAGTGTCAAAGCTGGGAGAATCTGCACCATTCATTTTGAACATTATTGTCCAAAGATATTGTACTCCCACAGCAAAAACTGTAAGTGTGCCGGGCACGGTGGGACACCCCTGTAATCCTTTAGGCTTGGGAGGCTAAGCCCGAGGGATCACAAGTTCAAAGCCAGGTTCAGTGATAGTGAGGCCCTAAGCAACTTAGACCTAGTCTCAAAATAAAATATAAAAAGGGCTGGGGATATGGATCTGTGGAAAAGCACCCCTTGGTTCAGTCCCTAGTAAATGAAAACAAAAAACTGTAAGTGACACCAGTTGGCAATATAAAACAAAAACAATATTCTCTTTAACAGTGTACTTTTAAGACCTATTCCATGGTGCCTTATCTGTTGGGCTTGTTAAAATCAGGTATAAAGTCTCTGCAGATTTGGTGAAGTCCCAGAGAGTACCCTCAATCTCAGGAGTTGATTTTTCCTTTTTAAAAATTGCTTTATCTAGAGGCTGGGGCTGTAGCTCAGTGGTAAAGCAAATGCTTAGCCATGGGTTCGATCCCCAGCACCAAAATAAATAAATGGCTTTACTTACACAATTTGTCCACTTCAAGTATACAAGTTAATGTTTGTTAATGTATTGACAGAGTTGTGTGTCCACTGCCACGATCTAATTTTAGGACATTTCCATCACCCCCACTGACTGTCACTTCCTAGTTCTTGCCTCCCCTCAACACTACACCATAAGCAACCACTACTCTCTGTCTCTGTGACTTGTTTATTCTAGATGTTTCACATAAATAAAGTCGTATAGCATGCAGTCTTTTGTTTCTGGCTTCTTTCACATAGCATGACGTTTTGAAGGCTCATCAATGTGATTACATGTACAGGTACATTGTTCCTTTTTTTCTGAAAAGACTAATATTCCATTGTATGGATATACCACTTTTTATTTATCCATTCTTCAGCTGATGGCCATCTGTTTCTGCACTTTGGCTATTAGGAATAGTGTTGCCAGAGGCATTCTTGCACAAGTTTTGGTAGAGGCATATGTTTTCATTGCTTTTGGGTATGTACCTAGAGTAGAATTGCTGGATCCTGCCATAACTAACCTTTTCAGGAACTGCCAGATGGCTACGTTACTCCAAAGCAGCTGCCACATTTTATGTGCCCACAAGTAGCATATGAGGGTTCCAATTTCTCTATACCCTTGACAGCATTTGTTATTGCCCACATATTTCTTTATCCTTGGACGTTCTGGAATTTCTTTGGATCAAAATGATGATTTGATCCAAAATGATGATTTTCAAAGTAAAAACAGTCAACATACCACATGTCCAGACATGACCTGACACTGAGGCATCAATGAAATCTTATTTCTACTGGACTACTATCAGTGGGCATCTTTTCAAGTGTTTGCTACATATGAATCTGCCCATTAATGCACTAATGCTCATACAACTACAGGAAGGTCTACTACCAGGACCCCCATGTTACAGAGGAAGAAACAAGGGCACAGAGAAGTCTAGTAGCTTGCCCAAAGTCACATGATAAATACACAAGGCTGTCTGGCCCTGGAGTTCAAGCAGCCTCTTAAGAATCAGGAAAGCACGCAAGGGTTCCAGGACAGCGGAGCTTGAAGCTCAGTGGAGCCGCAGGCTTTGCTTCTCAATATGACTGGTGGCCACTAACAGCAGAAAAAGAATGTGTGCGTGTGTGTATCCCTCACGTGACAGATGTGCCCTGCTTCACACAAACCCAAAGAAGGAAAAACAGGAGTTACCTGACAGATATATTGGAGAAGTAATTACTCGTTTAAGAAATTCACAGTAGTGGTCCTTTAAATGCCTAAATATCCTAGCACCTAGAAATTTAATAATTTCTTAGGCTGCGACTGTGGCGCAGCAGTAGCGCACTCGCCTGGCATGTATGAGGCACTGGGTTCGATTCTCAGCACCACGTATAAATAAATAAAATAAAGATCTATCAACAACTAAGAAAAAAATTTTTTAATTTAAAATTTTTAAAAATTAAAACTAAATATGATAGTTTAGATTAATTTACGTTGTAGAAGTGCTTTTAAAACCATATGCAGAACTCCAGGGAGGGCACAAATTATCAGATGCAAAAAGAAAAAATAATTACAAATAAACAAATGCTCATTAACTACATTATCAGTCTTATAAAAAATTGTGAAGCAAGGCACAGGATAAACCCCTGTAATCTGCTACACTGGAGGCTGATAGCAGGAGGATTGCAGGTTCAAGGACAACCTCAGCACTGAATGAGACTCTGACTTAAAAAATAAAAGGGAGTAAGTAACTCAGTGGTAGGTTACCCCTTGATTCAATCCCCATTAGCACACAAAACAAAAGACAGAACAGCACACACCTGTAATTCCAGTGACTAGAGAGACTGAGAAAGGAGGTCCTGAAGTTCAAGGCCTGCCTGGGCAATTTAATGAGACCCTGTCTCAAAATAAAACTACAAAGGGCTGAGGATGTAGCTCAGTGGTAGAACACTTGCCAGCATGTATTAGGTTCAATCCCCAGTACCATGAAAAACTTTTTTTATAATGGTTGGATTTTATATAAACATCAGCCTTTTCAATAAGCAGAAAATATTCAAACCCCATAAAAAGTAAATAAAGACATCAATGATATCCCCAGATAACTATACTATCACTAAAAAAAGTCACAAAATTACCAAAAAGTTTTAAAAATTTTTGTCCACTTTACCTTGAAGAGTACATTATAAAAAAACACCATCAAGTAGATGAAGGAGGGCAAATATGCAGGTCTGGGGACTGCTATTTCGGGTGGCTCCTGCCTCACATACATCACATGGACTTTTGGAGAAAGACAGGATAAAGTGGTGCTACACTCAATAGTTTTCAAACCACTTTTAATTTTATTTCTTAATTTACTTTGTGGTGCTGGGGATCAAACCCAGGGTCTCAGATGCACTTGGCAGTGCTCTACCACTGAACTACAGCCCCAGTCCCAAACCACTTCCCAAGTGGCATCAGAGTCCTTTCAGTAAATAAAATACGCAGGGACATGATGGCCACTGAGGCACAGGCACAGAATGTTTCCAACCAAGAGAAGGACAGTTTGAAAGCCACTCATTGACAAGAACCCTCAGCCCAACCACTCAATGCCTCATTCACCAACCCAAATTCTCCCATGTCTGAGATTAGCACCTTACAAGATGGTTTGGAGCCAAGAAAATTAAAGGGAATATTCGAGAAGCTGGTTTGGGGTTGATGAAGTACTTATAAACTTTTAAAAGATCATTGACTTTTAGCTTTCTTTCCTTCCACTGTCTCACTATGTTGTCTGGGCTGGTTTCAAATTACTGAGCTGCAGCGATCCTCCTGCCTCAGCTCCTAAGCAGCTGGGACTACGGGCATGTGTGCGCCACCACACCCAGGTGCTCCTTCTGACTTTTACAGGAACTGCACACGTTTTTCTCTTGCCATCTTATCCTGTCAGCATGTGGCACATGGTGCTGTTAGTGAACAGGAAAGTCCACACAGACTCTACCTTCTGTCTAGTGGAGTTCTCCGGAAGATGACCTCGCTTTCTGGTATTCTCTTCCACATTATCACATTAGATGAACTCTAAGGCCCTATGGGGAATTTCAACTTGAGATGGAGTCACTAGTACAACTGGATTTTCAAATGTTTCTACCTTTTTTTAACAGAGGACTCACATCTAGAATGTTCCACAAAGCTAGTAAGATCAAGTGCACAGAGTTTAGGGTTTTTGAATGCTGGAGGTAGAGCTACTGAAAAGTAAGTGAGAAAGGCCATTGTTGCTTGTAAAATAGGAGACAGTGGTAATGAATGAGTGTGAAGAGATAGTTTGTATACAGATCTAGTTTGGTTTTGTTTTCTTGTATCTCACTCTTTTGGGGCGGGAAGTAGGTGGACAGAGTACTGGAGATTGAACCCAGAGATGCTCTATTACAGAACTACATCCCCAACCCTTTTTATTTTATTTTGAGACAGGATCTCATTAAGTTGCCGAGGGTCCTGCTAAGTTGCCCAGATAGGTTTTGAACTTGTGATCCTCTTGCCTCAGTCTCCTCAATAGCTGGGATTACAAGTATGTGCCATCGTGCCAGGCTGGTATCTAAACGTGAAAGTAACTTTCTACTTTCTTCATCTTAATTGGGAAATTTTTATGCTTCCACATTGACAGAACTTTTGCCCATACTTAGAAGGCAAAATTTAAAACTGTTGTGTGCATGGAAGATCTTTAATACACACATCAATTTCAAAAAGGTATGCCTGCCTAATGTCCATCTGCTCAGAATCTCAGTCTTTATTCAGGCAAGGATGAAAAGGAAATAAGGGGGTAACGTCTTGAGTCCTTTTGCTGTTCTGGGCTATGTGTGATTTTATCCATAGATAGGACGGGTGGCAGGCTAGTTGGGAAAAAAATTGCAAAGAAGGCAGTTTCAGAAATTGAGGAGAGGAAGCAAGAAGAGAAAAAAAAAGTATAAGAATTTTAAAGCAAAGAGAAGGAGAGGGAGGCAAGGAATTAAATGTAAATAAGGGAGATGAGGATGAATCAGAGTCACTCCCCAAATATATGCTGTATAGGAAGAAGACGGTGGCCAAGAAGAATAGTGGGATCTGAAGGAGAAGTGGAGGAGGATGAGAGGAAGGGAGTGTGTGGCAGGCAGAGCATTAAAACAGCCGGAAAACAGCTGCTTGCCTCTCAGCCCACAGCAAGGAGATGCATCTCGGCCTCTCGGCGCCTCACTCGGAGGCTTCTGTTCATTCATTAGTTCAGTCATTGATGGAGCCTCGTCCTGTCCTCTGACATGCTGAGTCAACAGCAACTCGCTGGAGAAGCAAGGCTGGGAGGGAGACGGAGCTGAATATGTGAATGAAAGCATCTTTTCTGAATGGACGAAGGTCTGCTATTGGCACTTCTAGGAAAACTGAGCAGGGACACAAAATGAAGTTTCCTACAATTGAGGGCCGGACTCGTCGAGGCAGAAATAAACAGAGGATGCTTGTGAATACTGATGGTTGAGCTCAATTATGCAAGGCAAAGATGTAGAGAGACAGGCTGACCACGTCAAATGCAACTGAATTGCACATAAATAACAGGATGGGAATGAGTAGGTGTGACTCTCCAGATGGAGGCAGGCATATGGCCAGGTAGGAAATTTTCAGATGGCAAGCCTTCTCAGCTAAAACCTGCAAGAATCACCTCCCTCCTTTTTTTTTTTTTAAGCTTTATTTATTTTTTTAATGTGGTGCTGAGGATTGAACCCAGTACCTCAAACCCAGTGCTCTACCACTGAGCCACAAACCCAGCCCAAGAATCCACCCCTCTTAATCAGCTGGATAAATTTGTTGTTATTAAAATATCCATAAAATCAGAAGTGAAAACATGGTTAGAATGTTTCAGCAACACTTATCTGGATAGAAATTCAGAGTATCTTAATGATTACAAAGGCTAATAGATGGGGGGTAATTTTACATTTGCTTTATTTAATCACTGAAATGCTCTATTTTAGAGTTTGTCCACAGTCATTTGTATTTTATTTTATTGGAACCAGAGATTGAACCCAGATGCTTAACCACTTCCCCAGCCCTTTTTATTTTTTACTCTGAGACAGGGTCTTGCTAAGTTGCTGAAGCTGGCTTTGAACTTGCAGTCCTCCTACCTCAGCCTCCCGAGTTGCTGGGATTATAGGCGTGTGCCCTGGCACTGGGTATATATTTTATTTTTACAGAAAGAAATCTTCCTTTGCAAAATCATTCCACTTGTGTCATTCTCACCAACTTGAATTGAACATAACTCCATAGATATTGGTAAACTGTGGAAAAGAAATCATATTTTCTAGTAGACCAAGTAGAAAATAAAACAACAAAGAAAAGGAGATCTCCTAGGACAATCTTCTATTGAACATCCCTACAAAAATACTTTTCTTTTCTACGCAAAGTAATGCTGAGTGACAATCTTGCAATGTTACGTTAAAGAAGCATATTTTCTATTCTCTCCCCTCAAAATGGCTGGATTAATTTTCTCTGAAGAACAAAGAAGTGCTTGGGAACAGCCAGCACAATGAAAGTGGGGTAACCTGAGCACACAAACTCTCTGTCCCAAACTCCGCTTCACCAGGTGTTAATTTGTGGAGACAAGCTCCAAGTCCACAGAAGGGCCCTGGCACATCTGTGAATATGCTGCTTTACAGGTTCACATGTTAAAAGGATTGGTCCCCAAAGTGGGGCTTTTGGGAGGTAGTAGGCCTTTTGGGGAGGCCTCATGAGAAGACCTTAGGTCACTGGAGGGTGGAGTGCCCACAAAGGAGAGAGTGGGCTCCAGGTCTCTTCCTTCCTCTTTTACATCGCAGTCATCAGGTTAGCAGTTTTGCTCAGCCCCCATGCACTCCAGCCGTGATGTGTTATCTCACCACAGGTCTAGTGACAGGGCCAATCATCAGGGACTGAAACCTCCAACATAGTGAGCCAAAATAAACCTCTTTTCTTAAAAAGTTCATCACCCCAGGTAATTTGTTATAGTGACAGAACACTGACTAACACAGAAACACCACTGAATGCATCAAATCCCTGTATCCTAGTGTCCTGCTGCCTTGCTGTGCACCTTAACAGAAGTGACTTTGCTTGAAAAGGAACTTATGTGTTCTGTGTCACCTGATTCTAAAACAACAAAACATTTTCATTACTGTTGGCATTCTTCAAAAAACTTTGTTGTTTGAATAATAATAACCTTCAGGTAACATATAACTAAAATTTAAAAAAGGATAATATTTACTGAAATAGAATTGGTCCATTGGCTTCTTTAATGGGTACATTATAGCCCTGGCCCTGAAGCAAGTTTCTGGAACTTCCGTTTATTTTAAAAGGTTGATTTTGCAAAAATCTATGCATGGTTTATTCAAAATTCATGGATAAATAAGTGTGGGAGGGACTGTGGCTGTGGCTCAGTGGTAGAGTGCTTGGCTACCATGTGTAAGGCGCTGGGTTCAATCCTCAGCACTGCATAAAAATGAAATAAAGATATTGTGTCTACCTATAACTAACTAACTAAATAAATACATGTGGGAAATATTGTATACCACAGTTCCCTTTGGAGATCCAGAGTGCACTTTAGCTAGTAAAGGCTTGGAGAAGCCCTAGAAGAATGAAATCTGTTGGCTCTGTATGTCCCTTCCCTTACTTAATTGGCTGTGTACCACCATAAATGGTAGTTATAAATGGTTCTAGCTTACGTCCATCCAAATTCTCTGTCATCTTCTCCATGAGGGTCCTCTTCAGTGCCCTCAACTGCAGGGCTGTTCCCTAACATGTCCCTGCTTATATGGCTCTGTTCCTAAGGAAATGAAACTTTCCCTTGTCCCCAAAATCAAGTACAAAATTGGATATTAGAACTAGTTGTGATGTAGATACAAGTTATTTCCTAATCAGCTAAATTGCATCTCCATGCCCCACAGAAGGGACACTTGGAGATGGCCAGATGGTTCTCTAATCAGCCTGGGATGATAAATGTATTCTTCCCTGGACTTATCTCTGATTTCCCAGTTAATACAGTTTAGTAGCTACAGCTACTCTTTGGTTGGAAGGTCAGGGAGAGGAGGCTTAAGAAGGGAGAGAGGGCCGAAGAACGGAGGTCGTCGGTCTATATCTCTTTGGGTTACTGGGGAAGCTCATGAGGCCCAGATTGTAAGTGAAATTCCCACCCAAGACAGTTCACTGCTTCCAGAAAAATACTCCAGTCTCCCTACTGCCACTCCTGGGAAGATAACCTGAGTTCACACTGGGTGACTGATGACAGGTTCTAACTGTGAACAGCTTTTGCTCTCTTCCCCAGGCTTGTCTAAACCAGCCCTCAACAATACCATCTCTCATGGCAGCTTAATGCTGTTTGAGGCTCTCATTAGTCATTTCATCCTCCCTGCGCTCTTACAATTTCCTTTTCCTACTTGTGTTGTCTAAATAATGAAAATGTTGGGTAACAGTGGACTCTTCCTCATGGCCTTCTCTCCCTGTGGAACGGTCACCATTTTAACTAATGGGAAGGTGTATCCCGTTTGTCCTTGCCTCTTCCATGGATTCTTTTGTTTTTTTTTTCTTTTTCCCTTTTTGGTATTAGGGATTGAACCCAGGGATGGTTCACCACTGAGCCACATCCCCAGCCCCTTTTTAAAAAATATTTTATTTAGAGACAGGGTCTTGCTGAGTTGCTTAGGGCCTTCCTAAGTTGCTGAGACTGGCTTTGAACTCACAATCCTCTTGCCTCAGACTTCTAAACTGCTGGGATTATAGGCATGCTCCACTGCACCTGGCTTCCATGGATTTTTTTTTTTTTGGGGGGGGGAACTGGGGATTGAACTCAGGGGCACTCAACCATTGAACCACTGACCAACATCCCCAGCCCTACTTTGTATTTTATTTAGAGACAGGGTCTCACTGAGTTGCTTAGCGGCTTGCTTTTGCTGACGCTGGCTTTGAACTTGGGATCCTCCTATCTCAGCCTCCCAAACTGCAGAGTATACAGGCATGTGTTCAGCTCTCCATGGATTCTTAATAAAGGATACTGTGATGGAGAGGAGTGGTCATGAAGCAACGTATATATACATTCTAGGTCACTATTATCAACTCACTATAACTGAGGTCTTCAAATTCCTACAAAAGAGAAAAAAAATCCTTTCTCCTTTGTTACTACTGAGGCTAAATTGATGCCACTGAGTTACGTTCATCTTCAAGAGAAATTTTCTTTCTTTTTTTTTTTAAGCTCTAGTAGAAAACAAAGGCCATTACTTTGGAAGGCAGCTAGTCTCCTTGGGCACCTTGCTTTGTGCCTTTTCAAATTTCAGGAGAGTCTGCAAGTTTCGATAAACTGGTTAAATGGTCAGTCTTCTGGAAAACTTGTTATTGTGTTCTTCTTTGTTTACTATATAATTGAGATTTTTCCCCATAATCAGGTTAAAGATATTTTTCCACTTCCTGGCCAAATGGCATTTCCATAGAATTCTAAACACACACAACCACTCACAGTGATGAAAAAGCTTCTCTGCCTTGATAATGAGGAAAATGTCAAAGTCCTAGATGACCCTAAGTACAAAGTTCACTAGCCTGGGTTTTGTCACAGAAGGGGGCAGTACCAGGTCTAAGTAACAGGCTGGACAGTCAGAGGCAGACCTCGTGATCCCAGGTGCAGGCACACTAGCGCTCTGGCAGAGACACTGGTCAAGAGTTCTCAGAACCCTGGGGCTGCCTCTCTGAGAAAGGAAGGGCACAGTGACCCTACTTGTGACTCTGGCGTTGGAGAAGTTTTTCTTTTGGGTGGAGAGCAGGAAATAAGGAGACTGAGAAAGACATCAAAAAGATGAATTTAGGATTAAAGGATTGGGGGGATAAAGAGCTCAATTAAAATGCACTTAAAACAGGAAGGAAGATGAAGGACACTGAAAGCATCTGTCATAAATCCTGGGCGCAGACCTGTACTCAGAGCACAGGGTGGGCTCTTTAGCCCAGGCTGTTGTGGGCAGTGTGAGAACCCAGCTGGGTCCGAGTCGGGGGGGCGGCAGCTTCAAAATGTGCTCTGTAAGCCTGAAGGAATAAACCTGGGGCAGACAGAGAAAAATCCAGATCCCTAGTCCTGGGGAGTTGGAAAGAAAAGCTGTCCTATATTTGGGATGGAAAATAAAAGCAAACTAGTCAGCAACAATGCGGAGTCCCTGAGGAGAACTGGATCTAGACCTTGACCTGACATTCCAAGCACCATGATCTGCCCTTTAGGTGGCCAGGATCCAGCACCTGCCTCCTGGGGTGGAGTGGGCATGCTAGGGACTGATCGAACCTGACCCCCCAGCGTGACAGTGTCCAAAGATGGGCCTGGGGGAGCTAATGAGGTTCAGATGAGGGGATTAGTACCCTTAGAAGAAGAAAACTGACGGCTTGCTTTCTCTCCTCACCATGTGAGAATGCAGAGACCTCTCACCAGGAACGAATTGACCTGCACCTCCATCTGGAACTCCCAGCCTCCAGAAATGTGAGAAGTAAGTGTCTTGTAGTTTAAGCTCCCAGTCTATAGTATTTTGCTATCAGCCCGAGCTGACAAAGGGCGGCAGGTGTCTGCAGTGGGGCTTTGCTATCCTTCAAGTCACCGAAACGTCTCCTGCTCCTAGGAATCTTACCACACTTCACCACATGGCACTTCTCTCCTTTCTATAGTTCTCTGTGCCTCAACCATGACACTTAATGTGGCACTGGTCTTCCTCGAAACACTGATAGTTATGAGTTCATCTGATTCAGTTTAACTTCTCCCAACTCGGCCCGATAAATCCACTTCTTGAACCAATCCCAACCGAGGCAGGAGACCCCTCCCAGTTGATCCCACAGGGCATCTGACTTACTGTGCATGCCAACTGCAGGGCAGCTTCCTGGCTCTTACAGTTCCTATCCCTTCTCTTCCCTTGGCCCTCCCGAGTCGGCGGATTCTCATAGCGTGATTACTATACTCGGGTCTCTAAGACTAGTTCTGCCACAAGGCTGCCTCTTACCCATCGGGTTGCCAGATAAAATAAGACAACAGTCTTCTGGTGTAACTATGTCCTGTGCAATATTTGGGACATACTTATGCTAAAAAATTACTTACTGTTTATCTGGACATTTAAATTTAGCTAAACATTTTCTATTTTTAAATTTTTTATTTGTTCTTTTTGTTATACGTGACAGTAGAAACCATTTTAATATAGTACATGCTTGGAATATATCTTATTCTAATTAGGATCCAGTCTTGTGGATGTACACGATGTGAGATTCACTGTGGTGTATTCTGTCACGAGCCATCCATGGGCTGTGGGGACTATGTTGCTCATCGTAGCCTAATGAGGGGAACGTCCCGTGGCACCCCCACAGGGACTGACCACCTGATGCAGGTGAACTTCCCCCTCAAGCTCTGCCAGAGATCCCACACAGCACCTGAGATGGGTGAAGCAAGACTCTGCCCTTAAAACCTTATCCCTGCCTTTGATGTCCCCTGATACAAATAAAGCAAGTGTGGGCTCCATTTTGCTTTTATCAGTGAGGAAGCTCGATCCCTGAGATTGGCCAGCCATCCTGCCCCCCGCTTTCTAAAAATGTTTTCTGTATCCTGTGGTTCTTTCGCCGTTCTATTTTTCTTAGCTTTTATTTCGCGGCCAGCCCATTCCAACAAGGGGGACTGCATTTCCGTCACTTGCACGAACATGGGAGAGAGTATTTATATGTGTACATAGGAAAGATATGTCAGATTCATTCCAATGTCTTTCCTTTTCGTATCCCCCTTCCTTCCCTCCATTCCCCGTTGTCTAATCCACTGAACTTCTATTCTTCCCTCCCCCTTATTTTGGATTAGTTTCCACATATCAGAGAGAACACTCAACCTTTGGCTTTTGAGGATTGGCTTATTTCACTTAGCATGGTATTTCCAGGTCCATCCAATACTGGCCAATGTTATAAAGTCATTCTTCTTTATGGCTGAATAATATTCCACTGTGTACATACACCACACTTTATCCATTCATCTATTGAAGGGCACCTAGGTTGGTTCCATAGCATAGCTATTGTGAATTGAGCTGCTATAAATACTCATGTGGCTGTGTCACTGCAGCATGCTGATTTTAACTCCTTTGGGTATAAACTGAGGAGTGGGATACCTGGGTCACATGGTGGTTCCATTCCTAGTGTTTTGAGGAATTTCCATACCGCTTTCCAGAGTGGTTATACTGATTTGCAGTCCCACCAACAACATTCTCTATTTCTGTTTATCAACTCTCCCAGCACCACGTGATTAGATGACATACCTAACACTGATGCATCCTGCCTTGGGGACCAGAGCCCTATGCCTGGGACTCAAGCCTCGGCCTCAGCCCAGGGCCTTGCTTTCACATGGCTCCGCTTGTCTGGCGGGATTCCCCAGAACTACTCCTCTGCCCTCCATTCAAGACCTCTGCTGGCAGCTCAGTCTGGAGCTTGTCCAGCCCGGTGGACAGGTCTGTTGCCAACCTGCCCCCAGCTGAGTAGCCTCTTGGTTCCCATAAACCCCATGACTTGCTGATGAACCCAGGCTTTGACTGGAATGTCCAGCTACTTCCCACTGGACTGTGACCCCAAGGGGCAGGAGGACTTTCCTCAATGATGCCATGATGTTCTACATATCACGGGTACTTAATAAATGACAGTTAACCTCAGACGGAAATACACAGACGATTGAACTGGGAAAGAGGTTGTAAAAATAGGGGCAGGATAATGAGAAAGCCGATAAAAGAGGCCAGGTAATATTCTGAGTCAATAGAAAAGAGTGAGTATGAGATGGTGCAACTGGAACTAACTTCCTCTTTGTATGTTTTGATCCCAAACTTTCTCCAAAAAGAATTTTTTAAAAATTATTTATCTTTAAAAGTCTAATTATCTGGACCCAGTGGCACATGCCTGTAATTCCAGCTACTGGGGAGGCTGAGGCAGGAGGATGATAAGTTTGAGGCCAGTCCCAGCAACTTAGTGAGACCCTGTCTCAAAATAAAATAAGTAGGGCTGGGGATGTAGCTCAGTGGTAGAACACTTGCTAGCATGTGTGAGGCCCAGGGTTCAATCCTCAGTACTACAATAAAAATATAAATAAATGAAAGTCTGATTACAGGTACAGGAATACTCTGGGACAGAAGTTGGAAAGAAGTAAAGACCACAAGCCCCTCAGAAGTCCTCAGAAGTGACCAAGGTTTATAGTAATGGAGGCTGGCCCAGAGTACTGCCTTGGCATTGTCCAGAGCCATGTATTCACTCTTTTTCCTGAACCTCAGTCCTTTATATAGTACATTCTTATGAGGTATTTTGGTCACAGTGACAAAAATCTAACACCATTTATACTCCTGTAGAGATTCCATTTTTAAGGATGTCTTGGGTTGAGTATTTACCATGCATTGAACACCAGGCTAAGTTTTCAAGGAATTACGTAATGTAACTTTACATCCTCCTTATGAGATAGTTATTGCATTTCCCCAATACAAGTAAGGAAATGGGGGCTTAAAGGAAGATTATCTACACAGCCCCCAATGGGCACTGGAGACAGGTTTCAGCCCATTCCAAAGTCTGTTTCTTGATGATTATGCAATGGCTACAGGCAGCAATCTGGGGGTGCTGATGCAGGGAAGCATCAGGCTGCCTGTGGCCACAGACAGTGTGCTGACAGCCTTCTCTGCCTTAGACCTGGGGTCGGCCAACTCACCTGGGACCAAACTTGGCCCACTGCCTGGGTGAGCATGACCATGCCAAGTGGTTTACATGTTGTCTATGGCTGCTGCTGCTATGATAGAAACTGTATGGCCCACTCAGCAGAAATTGTTGATGATATAACCCTCTACAGAAAATGTTTTCCAACCCTTATGTCAGGCCACTGAAGCCTTCTGCTAATTGCTCTAGAAAGGAGGGATTTTCCAAATTTTAGAAAAAAAAGGAAGAGAGAGCAGTAGTCCCCTAATTTGGGCAAAAACCACTATATATATATTCTATCATTTCATAAAAGACAAGATTTTAATACTTAAGTATAAGGGGATATAATTACCAATAGTACTTTGGGTGAAATAAATTTAAATGTATGAAAAACTTTGATACTATTTGTATAGATGACTCCATAGCACCTGTCAGCCCTCCGAACCTGTGTATCTATCATTCATTCATGCACTCACTCTGTCAGACCATATGATTTATTGAGCACCTACTATGTGCCAGGTACTATACCCATACTAAGGGCATGATGAATCATTTCCCTCTATTTCTTTTACCATCTGTCTTTCCTTTGGTTGTTTGGATTGAAATTAAAAAAAAAAAAAAAAAAACCTTTTAACACAATTCAATTAACCATTTTCTTGTTATGACAGCCTGATGGTATATCACTGGGGAAAATGATCCATTTGAAAATATCACAACACAATAATATGGGGTCTCTCTCTTTCTCTTTTAGTTGTACATAATGACTTGAGAAACTTAGGGCAGGAAGATATTTATCAAGCCACAGAAACTGTCCACTCCAGATCTCTGAGGGTAACTGTTCACACATATATCTTTCCATTTTGAAGTTCTCTAATATAAAAGCTCCACCTCCCAATAATTCCTCAAATCCCTTAATACCATGTTGCTAGAAACTATTCTTCTATGATAGTGAATGTATCCCCAATAAAGCAGTCAAGTCATTTAAAAATTATAAGCAAAAGTTAATTATACAAAGTGACTATCCAGGTACTTCAAAAGTTAATTATAAAGTGACTATCCAGGTATATTCTTGAACAAATGAGAACATTCAAATTGTTGTATTACATATAAACTATGTAACATGTCTATGCTTAAATATATCTGATTCAGAATTATTCCTTTTAAAAAAACTATCACATTGATAAGACAAATACAAGGAATGTTCCAATTACTCCACTGATCATTGGATATTTAAAAAAAATTATTGATACTTACTGTGTATTCTGATTCCAGATATTCATTTGAAGAAAAGGGAAAAGAAAAAAAAAGATAAGAATGATTTAGACCATATTTATGTGTAACACACCACAGAACTAAAAAATACGGAGTTATAATTATTAAAAATGAACTATAATTATTAAAAATGTAGTAAAGAAACCTTCCCAAAATTAGATTTTCATAAATACTAATGTCTCCATTTCTGTTCTGAAACTATTTTAATAGGTTGTGGCTGGGCAGATAAGAACAGGAAGACAAGATTCAATTAGCCTATAGGTTTGTGGCTAATTAAAAACCCAAGAGTTGGCATTCTACAAGCAGAATTAAAGACTAATAATTCCAGTAAAGCATTTCATTAACCACAAAGGAAATCTTCTAAGTGGAAAAGTAGCTTTTATAACCAGTACAAAGAGCTTGTTATAAGAATGTGCAAACGGCATCTTGGAATTTGGTGTATTCAAGAACAGGAACCAAACCTAGATTTGGGGGGGGCCATGGTTTCTGGTACAGTATTCAGTACAGAGAGTTTATAAGCACTTCTCTAGGAGGAAGGTGATCTTAAAGATTTTCATATTTTATTCCAATAACAAAGGAAGTCACTGGGAGCAGAAAGACTCAGTAGAAATTTTTACACAAATTATAATCAATTGGGGTGGGGCTGTAATTCAAACAAGCCAAAATAAACCACTTTAGAGATGAATCACAGGGAGAAATAGGAATAATAAAACCTCAAGAGACTAGGACTAGGTCTTCACCTCCCTTGTCGATGGCTGTTTATTACAGTCACTCCCGGGAGGAAGATGGAATGGCTTAGCTGAACCCCGCCCCCTGCCAGCCCTGTATGGATTATCGGTTCTAACTCAGTGAAATTCCACTACTGCTGTGTCCTGGCATTTACCACATGTGGCATACTGCTTGTGCTAAGGACTTACCTGTAATTGTGTAAGGATAATAGTTCCAAGCCTTCTCTGTCACATAAAATATTTTTGGGACAACAGCTCTAGCCCAACTTGGCAGTTTGCTAAGAGGAAAGAAAAAAAAAAAAAGATATTAGAGCCTGTTCAGAACCTGGCCACATTACTGATCTTTCTGGATAAATTGCTAGAGAAATCAGGGATTCTCAAGCATCTCTTCTCTCTATGCCCTTCACTTCCCTATCCCTGCGCTTTTACCTGTGGCTGAGCATTTCCTGTGCATACTCATGTTCTCTCAAAATGCATAAAGGCAGGAGGCTATAGCCTCTTTTGGAGGAGGGAGGCTCCTAGGGCTGTAAACCTGGCTTCTTTGATTGGAGAGTTTGGAGCCTGGGAGGCGCCACATTTGGAGAAGTCAGCCAACCCGGCCTTGGTCTCTTAGGGTGCCGTGGAGGAAGTGGTCTACGGGGATGCTTAAGCCCAAAGTGGGGGAAACAGAGGCCAGCTTCAACCCAGCAACCTGTATGAGTGGCCTTTCAAAAATGGGCAAAAGCAATAGAGGCGAGAAACTTGGAGACATGAAGAAAAACAAAACATCACCACTTGATGGCTATAGTTGGTTGAATGGTGTCCCTCAAAATGATGCAGTAAACTCGTACTGTGACCATGATCTCATATAAAAGCAGTGTCTTTGCAGATGTAATTAAGGATCTCAAGATGAAATAATTTTGCATTACGTTAGTCAAACTCTAATTACTAGAACCCTTATAGGAGAAAGAAGGAGGAAATTTGAGACTCCGACACCCAGAGGGAAGGCCATGTGAAGATGGCAGCAGAAAGCAGAGTGGGGCAGCTGCAGGCCGAGGGACGTCAAGGACTGCTGCAGACAGCAGAAACCGGCCGAGGGCATGGAACAGATGCCCTGCAGAGTCCCCAAGCAATCCAACACTTCCATCACCTCGATTTCAGACTTCTGGCCCCCAGAACTCTGAGAGAATAAATTTATATTGTTTTAAGCCACTTCGTTTGTGGAAATTTGTTGTGTCAGCACCAGGAAATTAATCCAACGACAGAGTCATTCATTTGGAGCAAGGGCCTGGACAGGCACTTGCAAAAACACATCCTCAAAAGGCACAAGGTCCTAAGGTCTTTTGTACATGCAATACTAATTAACTTCTGTTGTGTTTTCCTTCAGAGGCAAGCCCTACAGTGAGCACAGGGCCAGAGAATTCCTCAAACATCCTTATAATATTTAAGAAACTTATAAGGCAATCTAGTTTTTAAACTAATCTACATGATTTTTATCCCCCTCCCCCCACAGCAACATATCCGGGATTTTTCTGCTTCTTTCCTGTTCCAGTGCCTACAGCAATGTCTGGGATGCTAACATCACACAGTGGATCAGACCTAGGGAGATGACGTAGATGCTCAGCCCCTTAGGGCTGTGTGTTGGCAGTAAAGAGCATCAAGAAGCAGTTCTGAATTCCAAGTTGATAAAACCAGGAGAGGGAGGACATCAAACCAGTTGAGCCCCAAATCCCAAACCCCTCTTGGATGTGAAACCTAAATGACAACAAGGGCCTGTCAAATACTGTGTACCTTGGGTGTCTTCTCAAATTGTTTCTCTTATTTCTGACAGTAGCCAGGCCCAGCTTTTGAAAAGACAAATGTGTATTTTCAATGGTTGGCCGGACCTAACTCAAAGCTCTGGGCTGTTGATCAGGGTTGAAACAGATGGGTGAGTGTCAGCCCACGGCCCTGGATCTCAGGTGGGCTGCAAGAGACAACGAAGCTGCTTTAAAATCCACCTGACACTACTTGCTTCTCTAATGCAGAATTTCTCACTCCCATAAAATCATCTCCACAGTAACTGCTCATTTACCTTATATTCTGCTTCTCAAAGGATGGGCGGCTCCCTGGCAGGGGTTTTTATAGCTTTTGCTGATGACTGATTCCATCAGTGACTTTGGAGGGCAACTGAGGTTGACATTGAGTGGGAAAATCCCACAGGCTTGCTTGCAGGAAATAGTCTTGAGCAAGACTTCCCCTGGGGTCCTTTCTGTTTGAACCCACACCCCAAAGTGATGCGCCAATGAATGTGTAGGGAAATGCAGATTTGAGTCTTGGGCACATATGCTTTTATGCTTTTAATGGACTGAAACAGGGTTGGAGATTCTTCTCAAAGTAAGCAAGCCATTTTTTAGCTTAGATGAAGTGCATATGTCTCTTTCAAGCCCAGAGCCTGCTCCCACAATTCTCTTGTGCAGAGAGGTTCCATCTCTGCTTCACTTCTCCTCAAATGCACTAGGCTCCTCCTGAGTAGCACTCTGAAGGCCTAGGTGCCTTCTCCCTCCATAATTCATTCTCTCTAGCATTTAAAAAGCCTCCCAACAGAACCACTTTCCTAAGTAACAGTCATTTTCTGGAAGGAAGATGAAACCAATGACAATTTTCCATTCATGCTGAGACCTTTCCTATTTGCAAACAGTCATGACTCCAGAATCTAGAAACTTCATTGTAGCTGTGCATCCACCAACTCATGAAGGATAGGCCAAACTACTGTCAATCACCTTTTCCAGTGAGATGCCCTAAAAACCACAAGTATCCAGCCAAGATGGCTGCTAGGATTTTGTATGTCTGGAGAGGAAACCCTTCTGGTATAAGACATTTACTGGGTCAAGTACAGCAGGTTGGGACCACTTGTTTGCAACAAGTTCCGTGATGTTTGCTATAGTTTGGATGTTAAATGGTCCCGGGAGGACCATGTGTTAAAGGCTTGGTCCCTAGGGTGGTGCTATTGGGAGGTGGTGGGACATTTTGGAGGTGGGGTCCTTAGGTCATTAGGGACATGTCTTTCAAAAGGGATTTGGGTACCCCAGCTATTTCCTCTTCCTCTTTTGCTTCCTGGCCATGAGGTGAGTAGTTTGCTCTGCCATGAGCTCCCCTTTCCCACACTGTCACATGAAACCTCCATCAGAGGCCTAAAAGCAATAGGTCTGCCTGATCATGAACTAGAACCTTTAACACTGTAAGCCAAAATAAACCTGAACGCTTTATAAGTTCATTGTCTCAGGTATTTGTTATAGTGACAAAAAGCTGACTAACACAATGCTATTTCAGTATTTCTAAGCCCACTAACAGACCTCCTTTCCGTCCCCCTTCCCACAGAACACATCATTATTTGAATCATTTATGTCTGAGAAAGTAAAACTTATTTTCCCCTGCAGCAGTGATTTATGAGGACCTGCAAAGGAAAATGGAATTAAATTAGTTCCCACTGTTGCTGTCACTTTCACGATATACACTGTCAATTCTAAGAAAAAGCCTGTCATTCATACTCACTACCAGGTGTCAAACAAAAGCCTCTCTTCTAGAAAGACGGCAAATTTGAGTCAAGTCCTTAATCCATGCTCAGGCCAGGACCAAATTTCCCAATGGGCCACCTCTCCAACACTCAGGACTTAGAGACATTTAAATTCTAAAGCTTTTCTAGAATCTGAACACATGCTACTGTGACATGATATTCAACTGCTTCATATTCCCCTAAGACGGCTCTGTCAATGCCTCTCAGACAGACTTCAAAGTGTTTGGTTTTCTTACTTTCTTTAGTATGAAAGAGAACATAATCCAGCCAGGTGGCCAACTCATCCTGGCTTACCTGGGACTTTCCTGGGTTTAGCCCTGAAATTCCCATGTGCCAGAAGATCACTCAGTCCCAGGCAAATTGGGACACTTAGTCACCCTAGAGTCCTGGTTCTTAATAGTGGGTATTTTTGTCTCCCCCCATGATAACCATAACAAATAGTTACCAGGCTCCAAATTCAACAGAAGCAAGACTGAGGAACTTGGTACACTGTTTCTCCTCTCATGTAGTCCCAAGGTTCCCTATATCACAACTGACCAGACTAGAAGGCCTGGGGAAGGTGGGTTCTGAACTGGCCTCAGGTTGAAGGTGTTTAGCTGCTTCTCAGACCTTCTGGGAAGAAAGTATAAAGGTCCATCAGAAGCTTCTGGTATTTACAGTCCAGATTGTCTCAAAGTTTCCCCTCAGATCTAATCTCACATTGCAGTATATGCTCACTTGGGACCTGATCCAGGAGGTAGTGAACATCATTAGGCTAAATGTGGTCTAAATGGAATCTAATTTCATTTTCTCAACAGGAGTCAGAATTGTGACAGTCTTAACTGGAAATCTGAAACTTAAACATTCCCAGCAGAAAAGACGGACCAGGGATTTTCTCCTAAACAGACACCTAAACCTAAATCCTGTCTCTTCCTGCACTGAGATTATGTTCAAATGACAGGAGTTCATTTTAAAGGGGACCCCACTACCCTGTATCCTCATTTCCCTCTGATCCAGGAGGAATATTCTGACCTTTCATTTCTTCTTTGTGGTGAAATTTGACATTTGACAACGATTTGATAATAATCGATGGCCCTTATCCAGTTGTACGAACAGTGATTTCTGAGGTCTCTAAATTTCTTCTTCAGCTATTCTGATTCATTCACTTACTCTTCTAAATGGTCGTTCTGGCTGGTCTTTCACTTGTGCTCTTAATGTAATTGTTTATATAGCAATAAGGAGATGAGCAGAGTTTCCAGACCACAGCTATCACCTGCAGGAGGCTGAGCTGCTGTGCTTCATCCACAGGAACTGCCCAGAAACAAAGTTCCTTGCACTTGGACAAAGACCCCACCAACTTAAACTCTGGGCTAGGTTTGGGGAAAGGGGGCCTGTGTTATGCAGATTCTTTGAAGGCTCTGCTTGAATGGCATTAGGGTAATGTGGTCAGCGGGCTGGGGAGCTCCCAGGAAACAGTCACTCATGTCAACATCATCTTTCAGGGGTGAGGCAGAGCCAAGGTGGAAAATGCTTAGCTGGATGCCCTCTAAGATCCCAATCAGGCCAAAACTTTCCATCTCTATAACTTCCTGTGAGAGTACTTGAGGAAGCAGAGTGTTCTTAAGTATTGAGATGGTAACAGAAAGAATAGCTTGGACTGAGAGGTATGAAAGGAGGAAGCCCTTCACACACTCTAGTACTTCCATAGCACTCTCACCTTCATATATATATATATATGTGTGTGTGTGTGTGTGTGTGTGTGTGTGTATATGTGTATGTATATACATATATATCTCCTTATATGCTAATTATATTAATAATGTAAAATCTAGAATGTTCTCTGTTGTGGTTGTAGTGCACTCTTGGCTACTCCCACCTACAGTGCAAGTCCCACCTGGGCAAGGACCTTTGTTCTGTTCAGTGTAGCATCCCCAGCATCTAGAAAGGTACTCCATGAGTATTTTTTTCAAAGAATGAAGATTATATATCCAGAAGTCAGAAAGGACTATGAATCTTCTTCTGACTAAGAATCTTCTTTGAAGTAAGCATGGAAACAAGCTATCAGGCCAGAACCTCTTACTGGGACACTCTCTCCACTACCTGAGCAGTGGCCTCTCCCAAAGCCACATGAGCTCTAAGCATTAAGCTGACTCTGGGGAATCTGGGAAATGGCATTGATTTGCTCAGCAGAGTTGGTAGAATCTGCTGATAGAATAGGAAGAAGAAATGGGATAGAGAGCACAGAGCCATGGCAGCAAAGTTCCACCACTGTGCTGTTAGGTAAAAGGACCAGCTGGCGGCTTTGCATGCCCTGTCAAAAAGGATCCATGACTTCTAGAAGCTTTATCTTCTGCTACCAAATCACCAGAGGCCAGGAGAGATTGCCGTGGAAGGTAAGGGCATGGAGTGGGGAGAATGCTATTTTCCCCGTGCAAATCAATTGAGGCATTAGTCGGGATCACCATTAGAAGCTGGCAAGGCTCCCTGACTGGCAGCTGCCAGCACAGCCTAATAATCCAGCAGCCGTGGTGGTGACACTCATGACTAAAAAACAAGCCTAAAAATAGGCTCTATCTTTCCTCCCATGCTCTGCTCCCTTCTCCCCCCATGGGCTTCATTGGGAAGGGACTGGAGAGATGCTTTGGATGGAGTGAAAACAAAAGGTGACAAAGGAAAAGTCCCCCATCATGTGTTTCTGGGTGACAGTTTTATTTAGAATCACTATTCCAAGCCTGGCCTCCTTTTTCTGGATGTCAACTGAAACCAGGAGTTTTGAAGACAAGACAAGAAAGACCACTTATTTGGTCAACCGAACTGGATCAAAGACCCAAGGACAACTACCAAATGTACTTCTGTATTAGACTCCATGTATATGGACGATGCATTAGTGCTAATATACTAAATGTATTAGGCAACCACCAAAGTGTATGGTGCACCCAGCCAAGTATCAGATGCTGTAGGAAGTGCTGGAGGGCGGAACAACTCCACAGTCCCTGGGAAATGTGAGAGATGCATGTTGTTTTAAAGGCACATTTGACACACTTATAAAATGGGCAAAGGATTTGAATAGACAGCTCAAATGAAGATATGCAAATGGCCAATATATATACAAGAGATGCTCGCATTATTCATCATTAGAGAAATACAAATTAAAACACTGGGCTGGTGTCATGGCCCAGTGGTAGAGCGCCTGCCTAGCATGTGTGAGGCACTGGGATCGATTCTCAGCACCACATACAAATAAATGAATAAAATAAAGGACATCAACATCGATAAAAATTAAAAGCAAACAAACAAACAACCACCAGATACTGCTTCACACCCAACCGGAGGGCTATGATCAAAGAGACACACGATAGCCAGCTTCACTTACTATGTGGGAAAAGTGAAACTTTCATGTGTTGCTAGTAGAAATATAAAAGGGCCAGGGCTGGGGTTGTGGCTCAGCGGTAGGGCACTCACCTCACACGTGCGGGACCCTGGGTTCGATCCTCAGCACCACATAAAAATAAATAAGTGAAATAAAGGTATTATGTCCAACTACAATTAAAAAATAAATAAATAAATAAAAGGTCTAGTGCCTTTGGAAAACAGTCTGGAAGTTCTTTTCCCTGCTATAGGTCGTCAGAGCTGGGTCTGTAAACCCATAGGATGCTTACATTTGAAATTTTGAAACAAGGGATAGAGAGAACAAAGGGGAAATTGGGGTGCATCCACAGAACCGTGCTGGTGATGGCTGGAGGCAGCAGAGGTGGCAGAAGGAAGCAGTCTGGTTGTAGTTGGAGATGGCGGTCATCACTGCGCTCTTGGCCCTCTGGAGCCATCGGATTCCTGCCCATTCTTTTGCCTCCAGATAATTCTGTGGGGTCCCTAATATTATTCCATGAAATACTCTTTCTGCTTAGAAGACAGTCTCTATTTCTGCTTTTTCAGTTTAAGTAACTTATGCTCCAGCCAGAGAGTACACAGATGTTTGGGCTTTGCCTGATAATAATTATTGTTGAATCTAACTCCCCTTTGTGCAATTTTCTTCTTTCCACATTAACTGGAGAGTAGGTCATGATTACACAGTCTTTGAATATTTCCAGTGCCTCTAATAGTAACCTTGGGTAACAGAGCAGTTTGTGAATGCGATTTGACTTCACATATAGATCCATTCACTTAGCCAGCTCATGAATTCAGGTCCATAGGAGACTATATTTAATAATGTGAGTTATTAAGTGGGGTACTGGGAACATCTTAGCTACTGCCAGTCCATTCTTAGGACCTGCTCTCCTATGAACACTCACAAGATGGACAGGTAGACTCATGAATGTGGGAACCAGGTATCCTTGGACCCTACCTCAATAAGGAAATAGGATTGTTCTTACTTCATTAAGGGCTTCCCTATAAAACCTGAACGATTTATTGTACATTGTAAGTTTTAATAAAACTTTAATGAATTATGAGTATGGTGTTGTCTTGCCAACATGGTAGTCAAACAACTTTGCATGCAGGACAGGAATTAGTTTGAGGAGGCACTAGGTTGTGACTTTCAAGTAATAGCTTTGGTTTTATGATTATAGGAATTCATCTTATTAATTCATAGTCCGGCCATTATTCTTTCTCTATTGCTAAATCATGGTCTCCCTGGTCCTAAAATGTATGCCTATTCTCTTTGAAAAAAGTCAAAAGCCTTTTTGATTATAAAATGATGGACCCAGTTTAGACGTATAAAGGAAACTAAAAATACTTCTTTTTTCTTCTGCCTCTTTGGTTACTTGTGTATGCTGAGCGAGAGTCAGGATAATGTCTATTGAATACTCTGAATGTAGAGAGTTCTGAAGGGTCTTCCAGATTGTCCACTGAACCAGCCATCTACTGTGTTTAACTACCTGTCTGGTGTTTGAATCTGCGAAGGCACTCTATGAGTGTCCCAGTTATGCCGGAGTAACCCCACAACAGCATAATTGACTATAAGGCACCAACCACATTCTCAGATGACTTGTGTGTTTGAAAATGTCTTCTAAAAATGGATCCTACATCTCTCTTCCGGCATTCCTATCTTCTGGTCTTGATTGATTTTTGTATATTAATTTATACTCAGCAATTTTGCATTCCTATATGATGCTAACCTATCTGGGATGTCTGAAATTTCCATTAGTTAATCATATCTGCAATTGAAATTCTGTTTCTTCCTTTCCTTTAATAAGTTTTTATTGCTTTGTGTGAGGGGGCTAGGGAATCAAACCCAGGGTATTGTACATGCTGAGCCAACACTCTACCACTGAGCTGCACCCCCAGCTTTCCTTCCTTGTTTTATTGCATTGATCAGGACTTTCACATGTGAGACAGAAATGGTGATAACAAGGATCCTTATTTTGTTCCTGACTACTGTGGAAAAGTACACAGAAAGATTTATTAAATGTTAATTTACTAATTTATTTTCATTTTTGGTACCTGGGATTGAACTCTGGGCCACTGAGCCACTTTCCAGCCCTTTTTTATTTTTTATTTTGAGACAGGGTCTTGCTAGTTGCTTAGGGCCTCACTAAATTATTGAGGCTGGCCTGGAACTTGTGATCCTTCTACCTTAGACTCCCAAATCATGTTGGCAAGACAACCCCATACTCATAATTCATTAAAGTTTTATTAAAACTTACAATGTACAATAAATCGTGTAGGTTTTATAGGGATTACATGCATGCTCCACCACACCTGGCTAAATGTTAAATTAATTTCAGGGATAAATCTGAGCAAGTCATGGTTTGTTGTTATTATTCTGATTTGCTAATGTTTTACACAGGAATTTCATGTTTTTAGTTGAGATTCATCTATAAATCTTCTTTTTGTCCTATTATTGTTCAGTTTTGTTATCAAGGTTCGTGTGGTAGGTTCTACCAATTATTTTCCCAGAAGTCACCTTCCTGAGTCAGCTCTTTTTTCTTCATTTTCTTTCCTGAAGGCTGTTTTACTATAAAATAATAAAGAAAACACTGGCATGAAATCATATAAGCAACTGATCCTCTATGTTAAAAGGATTTTATTTTTGGCCTTGGCATCAACTGGGAAACAGCACTGCAAGAATTGAGAGGGTCCTCCTCCCTTTCTTAAAAGATCATACCCCTCTTGAATACGAAAGAGGGTCCCTTGAACATCCTTCTCTTGGGAGTTGGGGAAAGACCTTATGTTTAATTGGTCAGAAATAGGTCACATGATCTTACCTCCAAGGGTAATGGAATAAGTGAGTATCTGAGATTTTTATTTAGTTTGACATCAAAAATATATGTTTTCTGTTTGGCATACCTTTTTTTTTTTTTTTCTTTCTATCTATTTTATGATGCTGAAGATTGAATCCAGGGGCACATGCCTGCAAGGCTAATGCTCTAACACTGGACAACATCCACAGCTGGCTTTCCTTTTTAATTCCCCTGCCTTCTAGGGATTGATTATGTTTTCTTTCAGAAGTTATTTATTGTTTTACGACTCCCTCACTTTACATTCTGAGAGTACTTACCTGCCTTAAAAAGACTAAATCAACAAACATTTCTCTGCCATTCCTAAACAATATTAGCACCTTAGAGTGTTTTTGTTACCATAATTACCTTTATCTTCTGTTGTCTATTACTTAGATTCTATAAATATACCCCAAATTAGTCATTGTTAGTATTTTTAAAACATTCTCTGCTCATTCATATTTGCTCAAATGTTTACCAATTTATTTATTACTTCTAGATAACTCTTTCCTTCCTGAACTCAGTTTCCTCTTACTTAAGTACATCCTTCAGTAGTTCTTTCAATGTGGATCTCTGGGTAGTAACCCCTCTCAGTCCTTGACTGATTTTTATGCCCGATTCTCAATTCTAACTTCCCATTTGTGTGGGCCTGAGGCCACATTTCCTGCCCCCTTATGGGATGACATCCCTGACCCCAAGTTGTCAGGGCCTACGCTGGATTCTGATGTCCCATGGCTTTTTCATCACTCACTGGTATGCTTACCACTGTGGTTCAAGTTTCCCCCGTTCTCTATTACCTGAGGATTTCCCCTTCTTTGTTTTGAGTTCAGCTTTATATTGTTATATTTCATCCTGTGTTTGTCATAGGAAGTGGGGGAGGGTCTACATTAATCTTTTTAGTTACTATTACTGGAAGTCCACATATTCTATTTATAACAAATTTCCTTTTTACTGATGTTTATGACTCTCCTTTAAAATAAATATCATATATTTTGATAGAGAAAACAGATATGACAGAGACAGCTGGATACTTCTTATTCTGTTTCAGCAAAAGTTACAAAGTTTCTAAAATTTTTCTTGATTTTTGGTACATAGAGAACATTCTCCAGGCAATAACTTAAGAGAATGTAATCGCCTGCCAAGAAATGGAATTTTCCATAGTTTCTATTTTCCTGCATTTCCTTCACTTCTTCTTGCTCTACAGAGGTGATCCCAAGGGGGAAAACTGTTCAATATTTGCTTCACACCCTCCACATGAAGAATGCCAAACCTCATATAGAGAAATCTGTCTCTGTAAGGAAGCGATCCTCAGGTCAGACCCAGAGCTCAGAGATTCCTTGTAAATCAACAGCTGGTAGAACTGGTTCCAAATCCCGGGAATTCACAGCTTCTAATAAATGAATGGGATCCATCTCATTTGCATTTCATTATGACTCAGGAATTCCCTGCTACTGCATCTCTGGGCAGATAAAAAGGCTTTGGTTTTATCAGCCCCAGGCCATTGCCCCAAGATACTGGCCTGGAACTTCCACCTGCACTGCTAACAGAACCCAAAGTGCAATGCAGAATGGCCTATTTCACCCTGCCAGAGAGTGAAGCCCATGTTGGAATGGTGAAATCCAAATATGGCTCCTCTGAGAATCGTTTGTGTACATACAAGTCATGGAGAATGGATGAATATTCACAGGGTCAGTGAATAAACTGGGGGTGCTGTCCAGCAAGTAAGTTGGAAAGGCTCTGAATAATCACAAATAGGCCAACCAGAGAGGCCACAGCTGGGTATAAAGTCAGCTGTGGAAAAGCTAATACCACACTGGTTTGCTGGGGTTGACAGCTAACTTTAGTACAACGTATTTCATGTGACCTAGGAAAGAAGTGAAGGGAAGAAGGAGGCCTGGCTGGGTGTACTGGGTGTGGATAAGATCAGACGAGCCCTAATGATCAATTGTGCCACCAGCGATAAGAAAACAGCAAAAGATTAAGAATACATTTCACAAAACAAATGGTATTTTTGCATTAGAAAATGATGGTTTCTGATTCCTTTCCAATGCAGAGTGACAGCCTCTACTTGGGAAAAGTTGAGTTCACTATCACTCTGGTCACAGGTGCCTATTCATTTTGTCATTTCTCTTTGTGGACACCTGAGTAGCTGCTTGACAGTAAATAGAAATCCACTGCCACCCTCAGACTTTCCCTACAATTTCTAGGTATCTTTTTCTATAGTTGACGCCAAACAAGGGACAAGACTAAGTCATTTGATTCTTAAGGTCAGATTTCATCTTGTGCCATCCAAGGGCGGGAAAGGGAAGGGGTAAGTTCCACTGAAAATGCAGCTGGAGTCCATTTCACAGAATGCAAGGAGGGTGGGGTCTGTTTTTGGAAGCAATGAGATTGCTGGCTTTAGAGGGTGGGTGAATGGCTCTCCAAGTGACCTTTTCTCTCCTGGACACTCACAGCCTTTATCTCAATGGCACCACGGGCTCAGGTGCGAGGGATTCCTGTGTGTATTGCCCACTGCCATGACTTACCTGTTGAGATACACCCGTTTCTCCGTGAACTGCCCATTGCCATGGTGAGGGTCCTCGAAGGGCTCATTCTGGACGACCTCCACCCCTTCTCCTCGGTCACTCTGTTCGTGGCTGTGCTTGCTGATCATGTACAGCTGTCCAATTTTGTACTACAAAGCACACGGAGACAGAGACAAAGAGGTCAGCCCCCCAGCTTGCCTCTGACAAATCCCCCTCCCACCGTGGCGCCAGAGCAACTAATGACATCAGCACCTTCTGCCGAGAAAAGAAAGCAGACACTCGTGCCTAATGTGACTTTTCTCTGGGAGCTAGGAAGAGAACTAGTGTGAGCAGAATGCAGAAACGGCATGTTCCTGCAAATGTTCCGCATCACCTTGGCAAGTGCTCCCTGGGGTGGCTGGCAGTCTTTAAGGTTCAGCGCTGACCAGCCCTTCCACAGCAGCAGGGGAGGGGAGTGCAGGAGTCTCGCGTTCCATCCTGGTCCTAAGGGTTACATGGAGCTAATATCCTATTTGGCTTGGCCAAAGGCTGCCTAGGGTGTGTTGCTTCTGTCCCTGCTTTCTGCCTAACCAGCAGGATTGCTGGACGTGGACTATTATGTGCCTCTACTACCCCTGGAGGTGCTCATCTCTCCTGGAGGCCCTAGTATAGCAGTTCTCATAGGCAACTGGACACCACCTGGAAACTTTTTATTTTTATTTTTTCCCCAGTTCAGGAACTAAACCCACGGAAGCTTAACCACTAAGCCACATCCCCGGCCCCCCTTTTTTTTTTATTTTTAGATAGGGACTAAGTTACTTTGGGCCTCACTAAATTGTGAAAGCTGGCCTCAAACTTGTGATCCTCCTGCCTCAACCTCCAGAGTTGCTGGAATTACAAGTGTGCACCACTGTGCCTGGCTTCCTGGAAGCTTTTTGAGGGGAGAGAGGGGCGGGTACTGGGAATTTAACCCAGAGGTGCTTAACCACTGAGTTACATCTCCAGCCCTTTTCATTTTGAGGCAGGGTCTCGCTAACTTGTTGAGGCTGGCTTTGGACTTGTGATCCTCCTGCCTCAGCCTCCCAAGCTGCTGGGATCCTGGAAGCCTTTTCAAGCTCCAAATATCCAAGCCAACAATGGCTGGAACCAAGTCCAAGAACCTAAGCTCTAGAAGGGCGCCATCACATGAGAACCAACCTCAGTATCTTTAACTCCTTTTCATTCAACTCCACTGTAGGTGCCTGGCCTCCCAGCCCAAGTCCCAGAAGCCACATGTCCTACTCTAAAAATGACAAAATGGAGAAACATACAATAGGAACATTTTCTATTCTTCAGGATGTTTCACTCTCCTTCCTGCCTCTCTGAAAATGCTGGGGCCAGCCGGCATTTCGCTCCCCAGTGCACTTTCAAAACGACAAAATTATTTTGATGGGGTGAGGAGACAGGAGGCAGGAAAACGATGTTTGCATGAGAAACTAGTCTGTTGAGGGTCAGAGGCAGAATGATGTGACCCTGCTCAGTCCCTCCTGCAGATGAGGCGTGAGGTAACACAGACAGAAGTCATTGCCACCAAGACTCTGAGACTTGGGAGTGGGGCCTGAGTCTGCAGCAAGCTAATGACGACTCTGGTTTGTTCTCAAAAGGACTCTGGCCAGACATCTCCCCAGCCTACGTGCATAAGAGAGAAATGAATGAGCCAGCAGTGTACACGCGGTGGAAGGACCCTCTCGTGCTGAGGCAGGTGCAGGGAGGGGAGTGTGAAGAAGCTCCAAGCTGAGGGACCAGGCCCAGTAACCATGACGACAGGAGTGGGCTGGAGCTGGCTGGGTCTTCTCTAAGGACTATGCTTCCCATCTGGGCCACACCCCTCTTCAGAAAGGTCTGTGTTTAAAAATGCTTTCAATATGAGTGCATTTGTGCAGATACAGGGAGAAGACAGTGCTGAGGATAAGAGCAGGAAGAGGAAACTGGAAGATCAAATCCATTTTAAAGATGAATTAGGATCAGGATCAAAAGCTTGACCTGGCTTCCCTCAGGTCCAGTTCTGCTTTTACTTTTGTTTCCAAAGACTACAATGCTCAGGGCTGAGTTGTAGCTTAGTGGTAGAGTGCTTGCCTAGCATGGGTGAGGCACTGGGTTTAATTCCAGCACCAATATAAATAAACAAAAATAAAGGCCCCAAAAAGGAAAAGGAAAAAAAAAAAAAAAAGACTATAATGCTCTTTCAAAGTGGGCAGTAAGAACAAGCTCACAGATTGGAGATTTGCGAGCTATACCTTGAGATCAATGCCCCACCTTACACTGACAGGAACAGGAAAGGAGCCTGAATAGGGTGCTTAGCTGCTCAGGGGCATGGCCTTCACTGTCAGGTACTTTGGACTTGATGTTGAAAAAATGTATGTTTGTTTGATGAAAAATTATTCAGCCATAAAAAAGAATGACATACTTATGCTGAAACTGCTTACTGGGCATTGTGGGTTGAAGTATGTCCCCCAAAGTTCACATGGTTAAGTCCGAACCTCAGAATGTGACCTTATTTGGAGGTAGGGTCTTTACAGAGGTAATCCAGCTAAAATGTTATTAGGACGGGCCCTAATCCAATGTGACTGGTGTCCTTCTTATGAAAAGAGGAATTTGGACAGAGTCAGAGAGGCCAGAGAAAGGTGAAGAAATGATGGCCACGTACAAGGAATAGACTCTCCTTCACAGCCTCCAGAAAGCAGCAGCCCTGCTGACACCTTGACTTCAGACTTCTTCCTCTAGGCTTGGGAGACAATACCCATCTACAGTTGTAAGCCACTGAACACGTGGTATTAGTCATGCAGCCTTAGAAAATTAGTACAATGGGTATAAAGGTTCTTTGGGCAGGGGGATAAAAGTGTTTTGGATGGCAATGGAGGATGCACAACATTATGAAAGTTCTGTTACGTGACTTTCATCTTGATTTTTTAAAAAGGGTAGACTAGATTCAGGAACAGACATCCTTAACCAAAAGTCCCTATCTTCAAGTGTGTGGGGTTTACAGAAGAGCTGGGCCAAAACATCAGACCATCTGCAAAAGCTCCAACTCACTCACATATTAAAAAATGTATAGTACCAAGGTCAACACATGACACAGAAAAGCCATTAGCCAGAAGCGAGTCAGCCCTGGCTGGGCTCAGTTCAAGTGCTTCCTGCTCTGCAGGGACGAGAACAGAACAGGGAGGCAGTGTAGGCTGATTCACGGGTGGCCAGTGGAGGGCCCAGCCTCACGGATCATTCTAGCGTCTCCAGCGCAGGGCAGACGCCAGCCTTAGCTCACTGTGACAGCATCGGTCTGGGGGTGACCTGTAGGTGCGGGGGTTGGCAGGATACTCAAGCCCAGACACCCAGATAGGCAAGACTCTGTGACTGTCCTCTCTGTCCCTACCAAGAAAATCAGGCTGGCTCTGCTCTTTGTTTGTGATCATTGGAGCTGGGCCATCCAGAAGCAGTTTATGATGTTGTTTTGTTTTTAAAGCACAAATTGATTCGCAGACATAAGCAGCAAACAGTTTGGCCCCGAAACCACTTGTTTTCTACATCACTGAGGATCCTCCTAAAAATGCCAAATCCCAGAGCATTCTAGAACTACATTCAGCATTGAGTGAGTGTTTGAATAAGGGGGAATTCAGTGCTGAATCCCGAGGCAGAGCACGGTGGGGGAATTCGTCAGTACTTGCTCAGGACTAAGGTGTGCCAGGCTGGAGTGTCCCTTCTTTAGGATGGCCTATTCTTTACCCACACATACCCACCCCACTGCCACCATTGGTACTGGGAATTGAACCCAGAGGATCTTTACCACTGAGCCACATCTACAGCCATTTTTATTCTTTTTATTTTGAGACAGGGTCTCACTAAGTTGCTTTGAGAAACTAATGTGACTCCATTTTTGAGAAACCAGCCTCTACCTCAGAGCAAAGCCTATCCAAGGAAGGGGGCGTGACCCTTGTCCTTGGAAAAATCCCCAGAGCACTCCTAGGCACATACCTACCCTGCTGAGTTGTTTTTCTGTAAATAACAGGAGAGGTCTGAGGCGCCAGGTGTCCCTGACTCAGTGAGGCTAGATTAGGACCCATAGCAACCCCCCTAGCAACCTCCAATCAGCATGAGACATGGAAAATACCTGGAATGCCAGATGACCCCCAAGTAGTTTATGGTGGTTGATAACGTGTTGGGAAGCCATGTAGTTTAGCATGTACACCCCTCGTGGCCTAAACCAATCAGTTCAAAGGAATCCCCCTCTTGTACTAACCAATCACCCCTACCCAACTTGTTCCCACCAGTGAATGTGCTAATCAATGTTAAGAGTTGTTGTTTGACTTTCCCGCGGTATGGAATGATTTGCTGTGTGATGTGACGCATAGAGTATCCCCCCAAAACCTATAAAATCTCACTGAACAAAGGACCAGACTCACTCCCTGGGACCGCTATGTCGGAAACGGTTGTGAGTCCAGGCTCGAGCCTGCAATAAAGACTCTTGTGTGATTGCATCGGATTCGGCTCCTGGAGGTCTATTGGGGTCCCACGAATCTGACATAACAGCTTAGGACCTCGCTAAATTGTTGAGGCTAGCCTCAAACTTGCCATCTCCAGCCTCAGCCTCTGAGTCGCTGGGATTACAGGCATGTACCACAGTGCCCAGCTAGGAGGCCTATTTCTTTTTGCCTTTTTTGTACTAATGTCTTACAAGGTTCCATCCTTAACTGAGTAAAAATACCACATCTCTGATCACTACTGCAAACAAACTTGTTTGTTGAAGGAAGGTCTCAAAATCGAAAGACACAGAGGGTTCTGAAGACCTCAGACTTGGTAACAGAATTGATGATGATGATGATGACAGCATTGCATAACTTTAGTGACTGCCCATTAGCAAGAGGTACTGATTAAGTGTTTTGTATTCATTTCTAATACAATGATTCAGCCAGGTAAATCTCTACAAATGAGGAAACTAAGTCTTAGAGAAGCCAAAGACTTTCTGTAGTTTCTACACAACAGAGCTGGATCTGTGCACCACAGGTCAATAATACTCTTTCTACTCCACCTGTCTTTGGGCCTTATATCTTTCACAGGTGAATTGATTTAACAAGTCTGATTTTAAATCACTATGATTTAAAAGGATGGGGGTTGTCAGAAAGTCATGCCTCTGAACTTTGCTATTTCAGAAGTTGAGTAACAAAAGTCTGACTGAAAGATCAAAGTTGCTTAATCTGTGATCACATATGGAATGCAGGAGCAATTAGGCTCTCACTTTGTAAAATCTATTGTTATAATTCCAGAGTTTGGGTAATCATCATTACAGGCAATCATGATTAGAGACAGCTCCACACTGCAAGCTGAGCCTCCGTGTGAGCTATCAGAATAGCTACCCCAAATAATTATCTCCATAGTCAAATAACATCATGGGGATTCAGATTTTTCCCACTCGTGCATGGAGTGGTGTGTTTCAAAGTGCTGCAGAATTTGCACCAGAGAGAACTACAGAACGTGTCTGGAGAAGCAGAGCTGGTTCATCAGGTAATGCTTTTACAAACTATAATGCTGAGCACCACTGAGTAACTTCCCAGTTCAGCCTTAAACTATGACTTCAAAAAGGTGACTCCAAGCCCCAATTCTGAGTATGGCAAAGGATTATGAATTGAGCACTATCAATACCTTCAACCTCATCCTTAACTAAAGAAATACAGGACCCAAAGTCCTAGGTTTAACAGAATTCCAAGCTACAAAGGACGTTCACTTAATGCTTCTCCAACTGCTGGGCTCTGGAGTTCTAGCATGGCCCACCTCCCATACCCCCTACCCTAGAAAACCAAGGGGTGTCATCTTCCTCCCAACTGGCCTGTGTCCTCCCTCTCCTGTCCCCTTTCTCTTCCTCCATTAATCCCAGCTCCATTTCCAAACATCAGGATGTGACAAGTGTAAGCCACTGCTTTCTAATAAACATGACTTTGTCTAGGAGGACTTACTCCCTGAGGATATGACTTGGGATGACGAGGCCCCAAGTAAAAAATCAGAATTTATAATTACTTTGGCCTTTACAATCAATATGAATGGATGCCATATAACCTAACAGGCAGAGAAACACCTGTGCCTCCGACTCAACATGAAATTACGTTATTTTTCCATCTGTGAAACGTGTCTGATTCTTGCCACTCTGTCTGGCTGTGTGTCTAGAGGAAAAAGCAGAGGGTGATATAATTTGGCATTCTTGCAAGGTTCTCATATTATCCATATTGCCCCTGGTGCATTTGTTGAAACCTTTCTTCCAGTCCTCTCCATCTCAATACATGAACCTCAAAGCACAGTGAAGCAATTGTTCCATGGTGTGCAAGGCACGCATTGAAGAGAACATTTGAAAGGTAGAACACACAGGGTTCAGGCTCGGTGCCAACTTCACGCCAGGTGGTGTCAAAATTGTAATTACACACAGGGAAGGAGATGCAAAGGACCCAGGTTTTAATAACCTCATCTCAAAAAGCTAGAGGCTAGAGCTGTTTTCGATAATCCCACAACATAGCTAAAGCACCAGACAAATGTTCTGCTTTAGTGGCTGGCAAACTATGTGCACTGGTGCCTGCTTTTTAAATAAAGTTTTATTGGAACACATCCATGCTAATTCATTCTGTGGCTGCTTTCACACTACAGCAGCAGAGTACAGAAATTTTCACAGAGGATGGATGTATGGCTCTAAAAGCTGAAACTATTAGCTATTATTTGGCCCTTTACAGAAAAAGTTTGCTAACCCCCATCCATGGGTACTGGGCCCAGTCTGGACCTACCTAGTAAGCTATTTAGAGTATAGTAGTTTCTTGCTATATGTGACTAGTGACCACTTGAAATGTGACCTGTGTAATTGAGGGACTTCATGTCAAATTTTCTTCAATTTTAATTTAAAGACAGATGCTTGGTTCATTTGTTTAAAAACCTTTAACTATATTTCAAACATCTTGGGTATATGACTTTACTCTTTCAACTGGAAATTTTATAAAATCTAAACACAGATCAGGTATCTCCATTGAAAATTTAGCATGTGACACAAGACTGCTGTAGAAGTGAAATGCACCCTAGATTTTAAAGATTAACTACCAAAGGAGGAGTAGGAGAAAGAGAAAAAATTAACTCATTAGTAATTTTTCTACCGATACCTATTAAAATGGTAGTATTTTAGATATATGAGGCTTACTAGAATATATTCTTTTGGGGGGGGGGGTCCTGGGGATTGAAGCCAGGGGCGCTTTACCACCGAGCTACATCCCCAGCCCTTTCTATTTTTTATTTTGAGACAGGGTATCACTAAGTTTGCTGAGGGTCTTGCTAAGTAGCCCAGATTGGCCTTATGCTCGAAAGTCACTCTGATTACAGGAGTGGGCCACCATGCCCAGCTTTACAGCATGTTCTTAAAAATAACTTTACCTGTATTTTTTAAAAATGTTTTTAAAAGTGTGGCTATTAGAAAACTTTAAACTCCATTCATAGCTCTTATTGGCAACTCATAAATTTCTACTGGGGGCTGGTGTTGTAACTCAGTAGTGGAATGCTTCCCTTGCACGTGCGAAGCACTGGGTTCAGTTTTCAGCACCACATAAAAATAAATAAAATAGAGGTAATGTGTCCATTTACAACTAACAAAATAGATTTTTAAAATTTCTATTAGATGGTGCTGGCCTAGACCCTGATCTAGACCAGCTAAGATTCAACACACCTCATCAAGACTATGGAGGCTTGGGCTGGGGCTGAGGCTCAGCGGTAGAGTACTTGCCTAGCATGTGCGGGGCCCTGGGTTCAATCCTCAGCACCACAAAAAAATAAATAAATGTATTGTGTCCAACTACAACTAAAAAATAAATATTAAAAAAAAAAAAGGACTATGGAGGCTGGCTGGTCAGGAGGCAAGAGGCAGGCCACAAGCTTCCAAGCACGGTAATTAGGGTGGTGCCTGGAGAAGCCCTTCCTTCCCTGCTATTTACTTGGGCCTCCAGAGAGGTGATAATTGTTCACAGTGTGCTGCAGCAGAGAGCACAGGGGTTTTAGAAATGAAATCGTGGAGCCAGTGTCCTGATCCTGCCCTTGGCTTGGCTTTGTAACCTTAGACAAACCACATTTTGTTGACATTAAAAATGGGACTAATAAAATACCTACAGGACATGGTGAGAATAAAGTAAGAAAAAAATTCACAAATGCAACTGCTTCCTAAATTATCAAACTGTATATAAACTGCCACAGCTATCATTCCTTCTATTTTGCACCATGTCTGACCTGGATTTGCAGATCTGTTCCATTCATGTCCCTCTTATGCTGCAGTTCCACGAAGTGAAAGACAGGGAGGCAACTGCCAAAGGCTTTTATAATGCAGAAGCCAAAGAAAACCTAACTAAGCACTGTGGTGCATGTTTGTAGAACCAATTACTTGAAAGGCTGCGGTAAGAAATTTGCCTGAGCCCAGGAGTTTGGGACCAGCAAGGACAACATAGAGAAACTGCATCCAAAAAAAGAAAGAAATCAAAGGAAAACTATGACCATCTGCTCAAGACTATCTTTTCCTTCTGCAGAAGTTTCATTTGATGGTAGTGACATCAAACATTTTCAAAAGCATTCTCAAGAGTGTAAGAACTTCCACAGATATGAGACGCCTGAAGTTGTCAAATTCATGGAGATAGAAAGTTGAATGGTGTATATCAGGACTAGAAACACAGGGGACTAGGCAGTTAGCGTTTAATGGGTACAGAGTTCTGGTCTGTGCTGCTCGTGATGTGTTGCAGCTAACGACCCTAGAAGAAGGAAAAACATGATTAACTGAACAAAAACACATTCTGATTCTTTTGACCTTAATACCTGTCTACAAGGACATGTTCCTCATTGACCTTGACCTCCCCTTAGGTTGTTTCTCACTCTTGGGTTCAATCTGAGACTCACTACAGCAAGAGCAACTCCAGTTCTTTTGGGGAAAGTGTCTACTTTTACCTCCAGGGACTGATTTGGGCTCTGCCCAGGGTGAGGACATAATCAGCTCACCCCTCAGTCTTCTAAGCTCTGTGATTCAATGTGCAGATTTCTCCATGCAGACAGGGAAGTTGGAGGGAAAAAAAAAGTGTGTAAAGTTCTTAGGTGTTTCGTCAGATGTCACTCTGTCAGGTCAATAAACCACAAAAACCAATATCCGATCCCACAAAGAATATACAAACCAGCAGCTCATATTTCAGGATATCAGCACATCATCACATATTTATCTTTTCTCCCAGATTTTTATAAGCAGTCCTCTGAGGTGTCTTGTTTACGTAATACCTAGGTCATTATGCCAGGGTGTAGGAATGAAAAAGCTGATAAAAAGATCTAAGAAGAAGCTGGGTTATTGATATTAAATTTTTTTTAAATCCCCCTTTTGTGACAAACTAATATAAAGCAACACTGTACAGTGACGCTTAACCCATGAAAGTTTTGCACTGAACTGAATAGAAATCAAGCAACTCACTACAAGGGAAGGGCCCCAATATATCTTATACAGATGCGAACACACCATTACCCCTTGATGGCTGCAAGACTGCAGATTGTTTGGAGTACACTCAGTCCCCTCAGCGAATCATCTACACAAGAGCACAGGAGAGTTACAATGTGCTTTATAGCATGTGATGAGTAAAAGCACACATTTCGATGCATCTTCCAACACTGATTGCATTAGGGGGTGGTAGTCTGGCCCCAAGGATTCATTTGACTAACAAATGGAAAAGCCAAAATGGTATCAAGCAGCACTTACAGGGTTTTTATAATATAAAATAGGCAGTAGGTATGTGTCATGCTTTGTATTTATAAATGAGAAGCTAAACGAATCAGCCATTAGTGGGAGGCCTGAAGAACCATTAGGAGAGCAAAGACAGGAACTTGTAGAATTGAACTCAAAGTCATTAGGGGAGTTGGCTCTAGGGGCAGAACATGGGGTTCCTCCATAAATTGGTTCGGAGACTGTCTTAAAGCTTGTACATTCTGGATCATTCTTTCAACAAGCATGTCCTGTGTGCCAGGCCTCACAGACACTGGAAGCAGAGCTGTGAACAACAGACCTGGTATCTGGCCAAGAAGAAGGTTTCTTGAGGGTTTCGCCTGGAAGACAGAAGGCTGCCAGCTGCAGGAATCAGAGCTCTCTAATGATTTGCCAAGAAAAGTGAAACTGAACACAATTCAAGTAAATGATGAGGTCTGGTGACAGGCCTGACCTTCTGCAAGCAATCCAGACTGGCATTTGCTGGGGAACATAAACCTGTAGCCAATAACCGGACCCAAAAGGGAAAGAACCAAGACAGAACTTTGCTGGGACATGGAACCTGCACCATCTAATTCCAACTCCTCTGTCAATGATCATCTCAGTACCTTGGCCTCATGATTGTGGTGTCCTGAGAACAGAGGTTCAACAACTATCAGGGTACCAGGGTCTTTCCAGAAGGAGAGAACTCCCTGTTTGGGTGCTGCTGACTTCAAGTCAACCCTTCGTGAAATCAGTTATGAAAATAACCCAAAGCATCACGGGGAGCTGTAGTACAGATTCAAAGGAGAAAGACACCAAGGAATGACAGTAGTCAGTTGCAGTGTCTTTGAGACCTTCCCGAGAGCAGAATGCAAAGCAGAGCACTTGCTGCTTTGCATACAAGTGAACAGTGGCTGTCCTTAACATTTTCAGAGTCATTCAAGCTACTTCAGGCCTAGCAAAACAAGATCTCAGGAGAGAATTTCAACCCGAAGGTCACCAAACTTCTTTGCTTGCTTAAGTGCTAGCTGGCTCAGCAAGACTCCAGGGGTAACTATCCAGCAATGTTGAGAGAGAAGCAGAACCAAGTCTTAGCTATGAATCTAAGCTTGGAAGGTTCCAGCAGCTTTCCTCTCTGGGGGATAGGCTGAGGGTACCAGGGACCTGGTGCTTGTAGACAGAGGGTGTGTGGCTGGCTGCAGGGAGGCACTGCAGCCTAAGAGTCTCTTCCTTGTTAGAAAACAAATAGAAAAGCAAACGATTGACAAGTCCTGCTCTCCAGAGATAGCTAATGAAGACAGGCAAAACAGAGTAGATGGGTACATTTCCAGGAACTGCTACATTAAAAAATCTATCTTCTGAGCTTCTATTGCACTTTGGACTCATTCTAATGACCTGGAGAGATTCTATCAATGAGTACTTTTAAGGTCCAGTGGTGACCTGTCCTTCACTGCATCAATAGGGGGCAGTCACTCTGTCTCTGTACATCCTCCTGAGGGTGCGAACAGGTTCCCTAGGCAACACCATGGTGAAATATATTTACCATGGTTTCAAAGAGTTGGGAGAAAAAAGAAAGCAGATGAAATGACCAACAAAAAGTATTGTTTTTGTTTTTGTTTTTAAATAGGAGTCTTTCTTTATTTCCTTGCCAATATATATACAACATGAATTTTACTTTTTGGGGGGGGGGGTATTGAACCCAGAGGCACTTAACCACTGAGTTATATCCAGTCCTTTTTATTTTTAATTTTGAAACAGAGTCTCAGTAAGTTGCTAAGGGTCTTGCTAAGTTGCTGAGGCTGGCCTCAAATGTGTGATCCTCCTGCCTCAGCCTCCTGAGCAGCTGGGATTACAGGCATGTGCCACCACATCTACTCATTTTAACCATTTTTGCATATACATTTTAGTGGCATTAGGTACATTCAAAGATTATAAAACCATTTTACTGCTGAAATCCATAACTCTTAGATCGACTCGAACAGAAACCCTGTGCCTATTTAACAAGTCCTTATTTCTCCCACTCTCTAATAGTCTGTTTCTTCTATGAATTTGTCTATTTTAGAGACCTCATAAAGTGGAATCATACAATATGTGTTTCCTGGCATCTGACTAATTTCCCTGTGTAGTATGTTTTCAAATTTCATAATGTTTCATAATGTTTATCCATGTTGTATCATATGTCAGAATTTCACTCTTTTCTGAGGCTGAATGGTATTCCATCGTACGGACAGACCACATGTGGTTATTCATTTATCTGCTTCTGCCATTTGGCTTATGTGAATAATGAATTTTATTTGCATACAAGAATCTGAGTTTCTGCTTCCAGTTGTTTTGAACATAGACCTAGAAGTGCAATGACTGGATCATAGGGTAATCCCACATTTATTTTATTTTATTTTTTGTGGTAGTAAAGATCGAACCCAGGGTCTCACACATGCTAGGCAAATACTCTACCACAGAGTTAGATCCCCAGTCCTTTAAATATTTTATTTAACACAGGGTCCTGCTAAGTTGCTGAAGCTGGCCTTGAACTTGCAATCATCCTGCCTCAGCCTCCTGAGTGGCTGGGATTACAAGTGTGCACTATGGGCACTATACTTAGCTTTTTGAGGAACCACTGAACTGTTTCCCACAGCGGTGGCACCATTTTCCATTGCTATCAGCAATACACAAGGGTTCCAGGTTCTCCACAGCCCCACCAACACTCATTTCTCATTTTTTGGATAATAGCCATCCTAATGGGTGAGAAGTGATCACAGAACATTTTAAGGTCAACTCTAGGTTTTCTCTGGGATCTCTTTATTCTTATAAAGCCCATTTGAGGCAGAACTTGGGCATCAAATCTTCCAAATAAGTACCAAGACAGACCTGGGAGAGATTTCAACCCTAGTACTTATTTAAACCAGCAGAGCAATCAGCAGACTCCTAATGAAACACCAATGAACTGAGATGGCTATTTTTCAGGGGGTTGGAGGGTGTTCCCTGGAAATGCTCCAGGTGCAAACTCAACACATCAAGCCTCTTTTAAGGTCAAAAAGGCCCAAACACATTGCAAACAGTTCAGACCCTCTTTGTAAGGGCACCACAAAGGCGCAGCTATGAATTATGACCACGGAAGCCTGGAGGTGGTAGAGGTGGGCCTAACCTGAAAGGGTGCTTCTATTTCTGTTATAGAAGCTGCTTTCAGTGTTATTTTAGTGGCCCAACCAGTAGCACAGTAAATTATAGAATTAAATTAAAGCCGTAGAGTCCTACAGAACTCAATTATGAATCAGGTGTATATAACTTAGACTCCAAGATTTGGGGTAAAAAAACATACTTCTTTTTTACCCCCTGCAGGGCTGGGGACAGAACCCAGGACCTGGCACATGCTTTGGAAGCATTCTACCACCAAGCTACATCCCCAGCCCCCAAAATCAATCTTAATAATTTGCATTTTTCATATGAATTAAGCCACTCTATTTTAGATTGCAGCTACTCTTGAAAAAGACTTTAAACTCTGCAGTAGACAATATGGATGTTGCTCAGACGTTTTCCTCCCAGTGGTTTTTAGTACATACATAAGGCTATACAACCATTATTACTACCTAATTCCAGAACACTTCCATCATGCCAAATAAAGCCCTATACTCATGAAGTGTGACTCCCCTTTCTCCTGACTCCCAGCCTCTGTCAACCACTAAGCTACTTCCTGTCTCTATTTATAAGCACATTGCTTATAAATGAATCATACAATAGGTGGCCTTTTGTGACTGGTTTCTTTCATTTTATTTGTAATTTATTATTTATTAATTTATTTTTGCAGTGTTGGGGGTTGAATTCAGGGCCTCACACATGTTAAGTAAGTACTCTACCACTGAGCTAGATCCCATCCCTTATTTAAAATGTTTTTAAGGTTCACCTATGTTGTAGCAAAAATTAATACATCCTTTTATCCCCAAATAATATTCATTTGTATGGATATATCATACTTTCTTTATCCATTCACCAGCTGATGGACGCATGGGTTGTTTCCACCTTTTGGTTATCATGGGTCATGTTGCTATGAGCATTTGTATATTGGTCTCTGTAAGGACATATGCTTTCATTTCTCTGGAAAGGAATCATTGGGTCATAAGGTAACAATGTGTAACCTGTTGAAAAAACAGACTTTTTTACAGAGCAATTGTACCATTTTACCTACCTACAATGTCTCATACCTACTTCAGGTTTTAGTTTACCTATATAAGCAAGAAGGCCAAACAAGTGGCTTCAAAGGCCAACAGTAAGCTATGGTACAAGTCTGGCCTTGGTCACCCACATCACTGTCTTAGACTTGGGCAATCATCCCTTGAACAAACAGCCCAGGCCACTCTCTGGCCTCAGGGCATCTTATACTACTCTAGAGGAACCTTAAAGAAGTAAACTTCATGCTAGGGACAAGAAGGCGATATGCAGAGACAGCTTAACTAAGTGTGCTAATCAGGCAGCACAGACTGCAAATGTGCAAGGAGCTAAGGACAGAGTAGCACCAGCATGGCTGTGGGGGAGGGGTGCCCCAAAGACAGTAAGGCTTGATCTGTGCAGATAGGAAATCATGTGGCAAGAGGGAACTGGGGGATCACTGTTAGAGTCTGTAAACAAGTCAAGATGGTGCCTAGCATTTTGCCAGAGGGAGTGGTTTGTGAAGTAACGCCAGCGAGCCATTAAGTGTGGAGATTCCTTATTGGTTGCTGTATCTAGTTTATGTTAATTAAGATAAGCTGTGTGGAATGTATATATACCCCTCCTGTCCTACAATAAATGGCTCCCACTCCTGCTGCATCAACCTTCACAAGTTCCTCGTCACCCCCTGGTTAGTTTGCCCAGCCAGCCGGGCTGAGGCAGATCACAGCCTGCAATCACATCCTGGAAATTTACTCGCTCACAGCATCTCTCTCTTTCTCTCTCTCTCTCTCACACACACACACACATACACACACACAAACACACATTGCTCCAGTGGATATACTGTTCTTATTTAATCCTCACAACTACATAAGGTAGGTAAGAGTTTTTATGCTTAGCTGGCAAATGAGGAAATTGAAGCAGAGATGTTAGGAAACTTGCCCAAGGTCACCAGCTAGTAGGTAGTAGTGCTGGGATGTGAACCCAGGCAGCCTGGCTCTAGGATCTGGTCAGGCATCAATGTCCCTGGCCATGTGCTCGACATCCAGAGAAAGGCTTTTAAAGGCTGGGTGAGATTTTTCTGTAAGTAAAGGGACTTTATTCAGTCCTGCATGCTGCTGACAGTTTTTTTTTTTTTTAAAGAGAGAGTGAGAGAGAGGTATATATAGAGAGAATTTTAATATTTATTTTTTAGTATTTGGCGGACACAACATCTTTGTTTGTATGTGGTGCTGAGGATCGAACCCGGGCCGCACGCATGCCAGGTGAGCGCGCTACCGCTTGAGCCACATCCCCAGCCCTGCTGACAGTTTTAAGATGACTCCAGGAAGAGTTTTTTAATGAGGTGGGAAAAGCAAAGCAAGAGGGAAGAGGCCGCAGGGGAAGTTGGTCACTAGAAGCCAAGAGCCTGAGGTCCTCCTTCCAGCTCCTGGAAAGTCTTCCTCCCACGCAAATTCCAACACACAGCCATTAAAGGACACTCACCCGCACATGGATGTCCTTGAGATTTGAAAATAAAAATTAAATTTAATGAGTCCACCTAATTTGGACTCACCAAATGTGTGGGTGGGACAGATTCCTGCAGCTGACAGCTGATGTGACAGTTATTGCATGAAAAAGAATAGCAGAACATCCTTGCCTTCGGGGTTGAATGTTTCTAAATGTGATGCTAAACCCCAGCCTGAGACAATACACAGGACAAGAGCTGAATATAGATGCTCCGTGGGAGAAAAATCCCTTGGTTTACCCAGCTGACCTGAAGTGCAGGGGAATAAGGTGGAGTCATTTTACCCTTCTTCAAAGCTCACGGGATCAGGACGGCTGGCTCTTTGTGTAGCTCACACTCTTATCAGATGGAAAACAGATTCCTAATGGCCTTTGGGGAGGCAGGAATCACATGGTCAAAGTCTTCATTAAGCTACTCCAATTATCTGGATCTGAGTGTTTTGCGATCCACTGGAGCAATGTGTGTGTGTGTGTGTGTGTGTGTGTGTGTGTGTACATACATACTTGTCTTTTGCTCCCTCTATGAGTGCACCTCTAATGATGGACCTGCAGAGCTGTCCTTAGGTAGCCCAAACTCCTCAGTGGGGAAAGCATGAAGAATAGGTTCTGAAAATGAAGCATCACTTCGCCTCCCCTGGTTTGGGCTCTCTTCGGCAAGCCCTCCTGTCCATTCCCAGAGGGAGACATTTCCAGAACTGCTGACAGCCCCTGGAAGAGCAAGGCCTTTCCTGCTTTCTCCTCATGGGCAGATGGTATTTGCATACTGACATATTGTAAATCTAGTCACCCAGGTAACAGGGCTCCGGTTAGCAACAGCGGAATGAAGGTCAGCCCAGTTCCTTCTAAAATTAGAAGTCAGACAAATCTGATTTTTAACTGTTCAAGGTAGGATGCCCAGCTAGATGGCAAATTCAATTCTTAAAATGAATTTCCAGACTAGAGACTAGAGACTCAGCACTAGTTAATAAAGGCGTGTTGGGGCATTTCGACATGATCACTGCATGGGTTTACATGACATGCTGAAGCTGTCGTTCCAAGGCTTTCCTGTTTCTGTAAATAATTCCACCATGGCTCCAGACTTTGTTAGTAAAGTCATCCTCGGCCCCAGCACCTGCCTTGATTTTCGGAGTCAATCAATTCCTTGGATCTGCTAATTCTTCCCCAAGCATTTAAAGCATTCCACATGGCTTCCCCCAACTCAGCCCTGGTTCCTCCTCCTCACAAGACCTCTTCATCAGGGTCAAAATGATCAACACGGAACAGCCCCATCTCTTCCAGCTTCTTCTGTCTTGGCCTATGTGGATCCCTCACACATGAAATTTCCTCCCTTCTTTTCTTTTCCTGACCATGGAGAGTATCTTGGGTGGGCTTCAGGGGTGCCTGAACTGTGTACCACTCCTCAATCACACATTTCCTGAAAGGTCCATGACCCCCAAAAGGTAAAAAGCCTTCCACTACCTACTAATAAATGGTATCTACCCAGAATGAGAGTAAGGAATGACAATTCCATAGGAAGTTAAAGAGCTCCATAGTCAAATAGATGTGGGAATGATTCAGATGTGAGACACATTTCAAACTTCTCTCTCTCTCTCTCTCTCTCTCTCTCTCTCTCGTTTGTATTTCAATAGCATATAGAAAACAGCTACTCTTATAGTAAAGGAGCTGGTAAAATTCTTAAAAATCAAATGCATTAGAAAATTGTTATTGAACACCAATTATGTTTTGGGCACCATGAATATAAGAATGGATTGAGGGCTGGGGATGTGGCTCAAGCGGTATCGCACTCGCCTAGCATGCGTGCGGCCCGGGTTCGATCCTCAGCACCACATACAAACAAAGATGTTGTGTCCGCCGATAACTAAAAAAAAATAAATAAATATTAAAAAAAAAATTAAAAAAAAAAAAAAAAAAGAATGGATTGAATACAGTCCTTGCAGTCAGGGAGCTCAGATTCTAGTAAGAGAAATAGACAAACAAACAACAAATGATACTAAAATAACAAAATATAAAGACTCTAAAAGGAAGTGCAAAATGTCCAAGAACATGGGATGGAGCACTCAACTCCGTGTGCTTGGAAACCAGGAGGGTCAGGGCCACCATGTTGAGACAGATGGTGGGACCAGATGCCAGGGCGTGAGCACCAGGTCCTCAACTGGCCACAATGGACCATGCTGTGGGAGGAAATGGGAGACAGACTGCCCTAGTGAAGGCACTGCTCACACTAGTGGAGCTTTGGCTGTAAACCCCAAGGTGGATGCTCTGGTAAGGGGCTTCTGCTGCCAGAAACTGGCAGGCCCTACTACCCATGGAAAGCTGACTGAGGTCTCAGAGCCAGGCAAGCAGCATGCTTGCCCATCTCCAAGTCTACAGCCAAAGCCTGATCCTCTAGGTCTTTGGATGGGGAGTCCAAGAAAAGAATGCACCAGGGAGAAGAAGGAAGAATTTCTCTCCTAAGAATTACCAGCCCAGATGGTCTCATTCACCTACTTGGCCTTCCTGGGTAGGTCATCTCCAAGGGCAGCAGAATCCCAGGACTCATCTGACTTTCAGTTTTTGTGGGAAAACCTAGAGATTCTAGGAAGCAGCATGTTAATGATGATGCCCCTAGACACAAGTCCAATAAATGTCCCTCTTCTTCACCCATTCAGAAAAATTCTCTTGCTCTTTGGGGGCTGAATTTCTCAACCCAAGCTGCACAGAGGAGAGCTTTTTTTTAAAAAAATATTTTTTAGTTGTAAATAGATCTTTTATTTTATTTATTTATATGCAGTGCTGAGGATCAAACCCAGGGCCTCACACATGTCAGCAAGTGCTCTACCACTGAGTCACAACTCCAGTCAGAGGAGAGCTTTTTTAAAAAACAAAACAACAACAACAAAACCCCCAACACCCAGGCAGCACTTCCTATTAAATGAATCCTGTTTCTAAGGGGAGGCCCAGGTAACAGTATGTTTTAACCCATTATGTCCCACCATTCTATATATAGGACATCTACAAAATTTTATACAACTCCTATAAAATAGCTCAATTTAAATTTTATAGGTGTCCTATGTATAGGACCATGAGACTCAATGGATTGTTCCCCAGGTTAAGGTCCAGAACACTTGGGGTAAAAGAATTAGAGAGGGCCCTGGAGTGCCTGCCTCCTAGGGCAGAAGGGAGTGATTAATTTAAGGTGTCTCATCTCTGGCTCCAGGGATTTGTCAGGTCAGGCCAATGAATGAAGTCAATGCCTAAAATTAACATATACACTTTCTTTGTCATTAAATACATGGAAATATCCTTTACTTATGCAAACAAATATGGTCCTTTTACTTTATCTTTTTTCTTAGTTTCCTACTTTTAGTAGAGACATGAATACCATGAAGTGTAAGTCCAGCATAAGCAATCAACAGAGGCAAGTGTGACTCTGGGTTAAAAGTAGGGTCCAGATGAACGGGATGGGAAGGAGAGAGGGAACCAAGCAAGCCCTCGGAGAGCCCCTTTCAGATCAGGCAGCAGAAAGTCAATTCTACTTCTCATTTCTCCAGAAATGAGACTTTTATGTTTAATGTCCCAGCTTCTAAATATTGGCTCAAATTATAAAAAAGAAGAAGAAGAAATATACACAAAGTACCATAATACTCCATAAACATGAGAAATCTGTGAGCTGCCCTTAGCCAGACAATTTGCAACCTACAATTACATATAAATTAGTTATAATAAAGAGAGTGAACAGAGGTGTACCCTCAAATAATACTGGAAAGTGATATATTCAGGGTGAGCTCACCTCATTAGTGCTCATGCCTCAAATGATCATAGAAACAGAGAAGATAAAAGAACATAGCTCCAGTTCCAGATACTTGACTTATCCTATACCCTTGGCCACCTCAATACTGCTGCTGCTCTGAAAGCAATATTGATACTGCTCAGAAAGTACCTCCTCAGTGTTGATAAAATACAGAAGACAGAGGCTGGAAAAAAACTTGTTATAGCAATAACAACAAAGCACTTCCTGAACATTTGCACCATGAGAGGCCTGGCCCAAGTACTTCCTATGAAAATCATTCTATTTAATTCTGAAGACAACCCTATGTGGTAGGCAAAATGACAACATCAGTGTTCAAGTGAGGAAACTGAGTAGTAGAGAAGTTAAATGTCACCAGTCTGTGGAACAGCTGAGAAAGGACGTGGGTCCTTCGTAGCACAAATCCTGAGTTGGATGTCACTGCCCAGCCTTGAGACAGGGTACAATCATTTGCACTGGGCGTTGGAGGCAGGAAATGAATTTTCCCTCCTGGCAGGCAGCAGCAATGAGGAAATCAAGTGCATCATCAATAGAGGCCTACACAGGAATTTAGAGAAGAAATACAAATGACCAATAAAATGAGAAATGACCAACCTCAAATAATTAGTATCTCCCTGGAGTTGTTCAAGAGGAGGACATGTAAAAATTTTTTTTCTTTTAATTAAAACTACAAAATTTTAGTTGTAAATAGATCTTTTATTTTACGATTTGTTACGATTAAGAAAGCCAGTGTTAGGGCTGGGGATGTGGCTCAAGCGGTAGCGCGCTCGCCTGGCATGTGTGCAGCCCGGGTTTGATCCTCAGCACCACATACAAACAAAGATGTTGTGTCCACCGAAAACTAAAAATAAATAAATAAATAAATATTTAAAAATTCTCTCTCTCTCTAAAAAAAAAAAAGAGAAAGAAAAGAAAGTCAGTGTTGGAGTGAGGCAAAGGGAACCAACACCCTGATAGGATAGCAAATTTGTTAAAACCTTTAGGAAGATGACTTGGCAATATCTATTAAAATGTAAGATGTTTGTGAATTGGGTAAATAGCTCAGTGGTAGAGCACTTGCCCAGCATGAATGAGACCCTGGGTTTAATCCCCAGTAATGAAAATTAATAAATAAGATGCTCATACCATTTGCCCAACCTACTCTCCCTAGGAACTTATCCTAAAGAAACCCTTTTGCAACAGCCAAAAATTGGAAAGACTCCAATTGTCCATCAAGGGGAACATTTAGATAAATCATGGTATATACAAATAATGAAATACAATATAGCCATTAAATTGGTAGAGTAGAGCACCTGCCTGGCACATGTGAGGCACTGGGTTTGATCCTCAGCACCACATAAAAATAAATAAATAAAATAAAGTATTATGTCCATCTATAACTAAAAAAAATTTTTTTTAAATCATGAAATTGGTCTTTTTTGTTGTTGTTGTTGTTACGGGGGACTGAACTGAGGGACACTCAACCACTGAGCCACATCCCCAGCCCTATTTTGTTTATCTACTTATTTATCTATTTTATTCAGAGACAGGGTCTCACTGAGTTGCTTGGTGCCTTGCCATTGCTGAGGCTGGCCTCCTATCTCAGCCTCCCAAGCCACTGGGATTACAGGCATGCACCATAGTGTCCAGCCCATGAAATAGGTCTCTATTTGCCAAAATGCAAAGATGCCCCAGATGTATAGTTAAGAGGTTTAAAAAAAAAAAAAAAAAAAAACAAGTTGCAAAACAGTAGGTAGAGCAGGAGTTTTGTTAAAATGCAACAACTGTACTAGTATATGAGTAGAAAAAGAAAAATCTAAAAAAATAAGAGTCCATAATTAATGGTGATCACCTAAGAGAATATTATGGGAAATATATTTCTATAAGGTTTGAAGTTTTTGATAATTTTGTTTTTGTGGTACTGGTAATTGAACCCAGGGCCAATCTTCTGCAAAAAGTGAGCAGATTTTGTGCTTAGACTTGCCAAAGTTAATCAGTCTCCAATCTGAGGGGATGGTGATCTAGAAGTTCCTTTCCAGGCTGCAGTGTTTCAAAGCTCCAAATTCATCCTCCCATCATGAGGTTCCAGAGAAGACTAACGAATCACTGCTTCCAATAATGCTTCCATAGGGACACACTGATTTCCAGAAGGGGCTGAACAGTTTTCCTCCTTCTTGCCCCCATGCTCCCCAAAGTGGGTCCCTTCAATAGGATGAACTGGGAACTGGAATCCAACCAAAGTGAGCAGGTTTTTGTTATAATGAAAATGATAATAAATAATAATTTATTTTTTAATGTTATTTTATTTATTTATTTATATGTGGTGGTAAGGATGGAACCCAGGGCCTTACACATGCTATGCGAGCTCTCTACCACTGAGCCACAACCCCAGCCCCCCACAAAAATAATTTATTATTATCTTTTTTTTTTTTTGTACCAGAGATTGAACTCAGAGGCTCTTAACCACTGGGTACATCCCCAGCTCTTTGTATTCATTTTAAAATTTTGAGGTAGGGTCTCATTAAGTTGCTTATTAAGTTGCTGAGGCTGGCTTTGAATTTGTGATCCTCTTGCCTCAGCCTTAATCAGTGGCATTAAGTACACTGTTGGGCAACCACTGCTAGAAGTGAAATTTGGTGCTCTGTACATTTTTTTTCCCAGTTCCCCCTTTCTCAGCAGCTTCATTTGCCTCCTTTTAGGTCCTTTGTATAAAGGGAACCACACAGTAGTTGTTTGTGTCTTTTTTTAAATATTTATTTTTTCATTATAGATGGGCACAATATCTTTTTTTTTTTTAATGTGGTGCTGAGGATCAAACCCAGAGCCTCACACATGCTAGGCGCTGAGCCACAACCCCGGCCCTTGTTTGCATCTTTTGTGAGGACATATAGGTTTCTGACTTGTATAACTGACAGGATAGGAAAATGAAGACTATGCCAGGGACCAGGTATAGAAAGAGAAGCAGGTTTGGAAAAAAGAACAGAAGTTTCTGTGAGGCTGAGAAGTCATGGGACAACTAGATGAAGGTGACCTGGACATCATTCACATATATGGGTTTGAAACCCAGGAATGAAGCAGATCTGGGCTGGAGCTCAAGACTGAAGACACAGCCTACAGATGGTGGGGGCAGCCTTGCCCTGACAAGAATGGGAGCAGTGCTGAGGAGCCTCCCCGCCATGAAGGGGTGAAGGCACAAAGAAAACTCAGAAAGCAACCGAGAAGGACCAGCCAAAGAAAGAGAAGACACCAGGAGCCAAGTCACTCCTGTTTTCCTGTCTTTCATCTCCAGGATCCAATTCTTCATCCTCACTCCTTCCAGAATCACCCATATAAAACACAAATCTACCATTCCTAGGATTCTCTCACCTCAAACATAAACCTTTCAGGACTGGGGTTGTGGCTCAGTGGTAGAGCGCTTGCCTGGCATTTGTGAGGCCCTGCGTTCAATCCTCAGCACCATGTATAAATACAAATAAATAAAAATAGAGTAAAAAAGTCCATTGTCAGCTGAAAAAATATTTTTTTTAAAAAAACTAAACCTTTCTTGACTTTCCCCAGTGTATGCAGCAAAATCAAACTACTCCCCAAACTCCCGGCTCCTCCTCCCAGCCCTGATGCACCACCTGCGCAGGCCTCGCATCACCAGTCCAGCCTCCCAGTTCATTTGCTGCACATTTTCCCAGTGTGACACTCCTCTCAGTATGTCCACCTTCTTTTTGCCTATTTGTCCATTAATATTCTATTATCCCTTCAAGGCCTAGCTTTGATACCACTTTTCCAAAAGATTAAAATAGATCCATGAAGTGGGGATTAATGTGCCCATTCCCTAATCCTAAACAGCAGGATTCTGTCACTAAAAAAACACCAAGATCATAAAGTCAACTTGTTTTCGTTACAGAAAAATTAAAATATGGTAAAGCTTTTTTTAACAAATCCAGAAATAAACAATTTTAACATTTAGAAACATATTCTTTCTAGTTTTGAATTCTAGTTTTGAATTTTTTAGATGAAATGGAAATTACACTGAATATATTACTTTGTAATGTGCTTTTTCTAACTGAATATATTATCAGCATTTCCCATATCCTTAAATATTCTTCAAAAATTTTCAATGGTTTTGTAAAACATCCCCTTATATGAGTATGATTTAATCAATGCCCAATTCTTGAATGAGAATTTAAAAATAATTTTTTGTTTATCATCAGTATATTGCACACAATAAATATTCAGATGTTTGTTGAACTGAATTTTTATTAGTATGAGAAAACAAAAGTAGGTGTTGGTTCTGAATTTACTTTACCATTCAAATAGCAAGTAAATTATTTCAATGGGAAAAAAGAATTTAGTTTCAGCTGGTGTGACATATATTGGCAGAATTTATAAGTTTTGTCAATTAAATCTGAAGAAGATGCTTCCCCTGTTTCCCTAGCCTATGAGAGCCACATCTTCTCCCCAAAGACTAAAATTCATGATTGGGTAATACTATGGTATTATCATAGTATTCTGTCCCCCATAAAATCCTGTGTCTCAGCCATGTCCTAAGGTGGGGCTTTCAGAAAATGAGTGATACATGAGGGCTCTCACCTCATCAGTGGAAAATCCACTTGATGAATTAATAATCTGCATGGATTATTGAGAGCTGAGACCTCATTGGAGGTCACTGGAGGCAAGTCCTGGGAGGGTTTATCTTGTCCACTCCCCTTCACCCTTCTTCCTGTACTTCCTGGCTGCCAGGAGCTGGGCAGCTTTCCTCCACCAGACCATCCCACCATGATGTTCTGCCTCACCTCAGGCCACAGCAAAGGAGGCAGTCCACTAAGGACTGCAACCTCTGAAACATGAGCCAGAATATATCTTTTTTCCTCTATGTCAGTTATTTTGGTCACAGGCAAAAAATCAGACTAGAAAAGGCAACAATTTTGAAGAAAAAAGAAAGAAAGAAAGAAAAAACCTAAACTAAAAACAATATCTTAAATTTATAGGAAGAGGATAAACCCAGAACAATTAGTGTCACCATCTGAAAAGGTGCATAAAATCTTACTTCACTTTTTCTTGCTTGTCCTTTTCTTCTGTACTTTCATTTCACATTAAATATACTAAATTAAAAAAAAAAACAGGTATAAACATGATTTATGAATTTGCCCATAATAAAGTGACCTTTCTGAATCACTAATTAATATCTACCTGGAACACACTGTTTCAACCGTGATGATTTGAGGGAGGAAGGACAAAAAAGGAAAGAGCCTGAAGAGGGCTGAGATTTGCCTAGTGCTATTGAAAACAAGAAAGGGGCTGCAAGACTGCAGAAGTGACAGAGGGTCAACAACTGGACAGAGGTTACCTCTTACAAGGTAATGCATGCTGGCAAGCTCCAGTGCAAGTTAGGTAAAGGGTAGAAGTGAGTGTTGCCAGCCATAACTCGAAGAGACACCATCTGAAGAATTCTGAGAGGAAAAGAGAGTTACTATGAAATTTTGCACATGGTCAAACTATTTTTTGCATGCAATGCAAGAACTAGAAAGCATGCCACCAGCCAGGTGCTCTCAAAAACAACCACAGACTGAAGATCTGCTCTAGATATTTGAGTATCAAAACAAAGAGCCTGAGACATGGAAAACTAAGGTAGAGAAGACATCGTAGTAGGCCCTGATACCAGCAAAGGAGCTCATGTCCAAATAATCATGATAAATATAATATTGACTGAGCACCAAAATTAATGCAAAATTAATGATGTAAAAGAAGTACTGATAGCATTCAGAGTTCCACACATTATCATAGGAAGTAAGGAGACCCAAAAAGCATAAAGGGGGAAAGAAAAGGTACTGTTCTAAGTACTAATGACCTTGACCTTGAAAATCAGAAAAGCAAAGGTTGAGAATGCTTTACCAGTACCTAAAGGTGACAGCAAGAATTACAACAGTAAGTGAACTGTCAGATCACTAGAGAAGACACAGTGCACAAAGCAAACCACAGAAGTTGAAGGCAAAGAGAGCAGAAGTAAGATCACAGTCTAAGCTACAATAAAGGATTCAAACAAATCATACTTTTCATATTTAAAGTATATATTTCAGGGCTGGGATTGTGGTCTGTGGTGGAGTGCTTCCCTAGCATATGTGAGGTACTTGGTTCAATTCTCAACACCACATGTAAATCAATAAAAAATAAAGGTCCACTGACAACTAAAAAAAAAAATTATATATTTGGAGAGAGAGAGAGAGAGAATATTTCATACTGGGATGGAAAAAATTAAATGTAGTGACATTTTACTTGCAAAAGACACAGTCATAACAAAATGATTTGAAATGGTCACAGAGGATGATCAAAGTCTTAGCAGGGAAGAACAAACAAAAATTGGTGTCAGTTCACAACAACAAGCTATCCTTTCTTTGCACGTGTTCATAAAACATTAACAAAAATAGACCACAATAAAAGCCTAAATAAGGTCCACAAAGAAATTATATAATTCATTGTCACTCTCTCACCCATAAAAAACTCACTAGGTGCATCTGAAATCTAAATCCAAACCCCAACACTGGGAAATTTAAAAGAACTTTCCATACACACTTTTGGTCACAGTGGAAATCAAAGCTACAGTCACAAACAATTTTAAAAAGGAAAATAACAACAAAAGGCAGGATACATATTAAATCTTCCACAATATAAGCAAAATTATAATCAGAAACAAAACAAATAGACACTGTTGCATAACTCTTAGGCATAAAACAACTCCAAATGAATGCCACTTAAATATTATATCTCCATATAGACATAAACACTTCAGGAGAAAGAGAGCAGGCTCTCCAAAATATTAAGAGTAGTTATCTCTGAGTTACGGAATCTCTTTTTTCTTTTGAATTTTCCAAATAGTCTCCATGAACATGTAGTACTTTTGTCATCACAGTAAGATTAAACAAAGCACAACAAAACATAATTTACAGTCATAAGAGGTTAGGAGAAAAAAAATAAAACAAAATATCATCTTGCCAAAATGACAGAGGCAATTAAAATTCTTTCCTTTGCTTTGACTTGCACACTCTAGCCTAGTGTTAAGTTATTACAAGCCTGTTGTCACCAAGTCTCAGCACAGTTATGCCAGGAGATAGGCATGGTGTGCACTGACTAACATATAAGCATCATTGCCTCCCCTTTTATGGAAAAAAAAATCAAGCTTTGAAACAGGTGGGAAACCACAGATAGCTACTAGTTTTAAGCCTCACACTTAATATTACAGAATTGATGGGGAAAAATAGAAGGACTGAAGAGAATTTCCTGTTTTGCTGTTGTATGCTGTTTCTTTTTTTATTTAAAAAATAAACAAATAGGTGGGCAATGATATAAATGCACCTCAAATATCACAAGTAACCCTAGACACTAATTCCAATTCAAATAAAAACAAAATAGTGTCAATAACATTATTAACTAGCTGGAACTATCTAGTTAACTAGCTTCATTCCTAAATAAAGCCCAGTGGTAGTATGCTTGCCTCGCATGAATAAGGCCCTCTGTTCAATTCCCAGCACTGAAGGAAAAATAAAATTAATGTGCTACAGCAGAAAATATTTTATTAATGCAAAAGAAAACAGTAAAGGTAGAAGAGAGAAGAACAAAAAAGGTAGGAGACATTTAGAAAGCAAGAAGTAAACTGGCAGATGTAAATCCAAATGTACAATAATAAAATTAAGCAAAATTAAATCTAACTAATGGGTTGATTAAACAATCCAATAAGAAAGTTGAGGTTATTATTCAACTTTAAAAACAAGATACAGCTGGGCATGGTGGTGCATCCCAGTAATTTCAGTCATTCGGGACGCTGAGGCAGGAGGATCACAAGTTTGAGGTGGCCTGGGCAACTTAATAAGACCCCTAGCAACTTAACAAGATCTATCTCAAAATAAAAAGGACCAGGGATGTAGCCCAGTGGTACAGCACCCCTGGGTTCACTCTCTAGTACAAAAAAGAAAACAACAATAAAAACAACAACAAAAAACAGGATCCTACAAGAGACAATTTAGATTCTAAGCTACAAACAGGTTTGAATTAAAAGGATGGAAAAAATATCAGGCAAACAGTAATCATGGGAAAACTGAATTAGCTATATTAGCTATGTCAGAGGAAGTAGACTTTAAAAGCAAAAAAATATTACAAGAGCTACAGAGGACACTTTGTAATGAAAAGGTCATTCCTTAGAAGGAACAACTATAAACATGTATGCACCTAACAAAGCTCTGAAATACATAAAGCAAAAAAATGACAGAATTGATGGTAGAAATACACAATTAAACTGTAATAAAAGTTGTAGATCTCATTTTCCCACTTTCAGTAATGAGAACAACTAGGCAGAGGAGACTGGAATAACATTATAAACCAAGTAGACCTAACAAATTCATAGAAAATGCCACTCAACACAGTATAATCATAAACTCTTCTCAGTGCACCTGCAAGATGTCTTCAGAATACACTGTATGCTAGACCATAAAACAAATCTCAATAAACTGAAAAGAACTAAATCCATATAAAACACATTCTTCAATAACAATGGAGTGAACTTAGAAATTTGGAAAATTCAGATTACAGCCATACCATATTGAAAGTGTCCCACCTAGTCTTCTCTCAGAAGGTAAGCAGGGTCAGTCCTGGTTAAGTCTTTCAAGGTAAACATTGGGAAAATTCATAAATATGCTAAAATTAAAAAACACACTCAAATAGCCAATAAGTCAAAGAAGAAATCACAAGGAAAAGTGAAAAACACTTTGATATGAATAAAAAGAATGACACACATCCTAAAACATGTAGGGTGCAGGCAAAGCAGTGCCTTCCTAAAGAGACACACAAAGTGGTAAATATATGTACTGAAAAAAGATCTCAAAGCAACAACCTATCCTGCACCAGAAGACGCTGCAAAATGAAAAACTAAATCCAAAGCAAGCCAGAAAAAAGGAAATAACACAAGAGTGGAAATTAATGAACTAGAGAATAGAAAATTAATAAGCCCAACAGTTGGTTCTTTTAAATGATCAGCAAAATGGATAAAACTTTAGCAAGACTGCCCAAGCAAAGAGAAAACCCAAATTAAAAATACCAAAAGCAATGCTTTGTTAAAATGTTTCCCAGGACTTCCCTTTGCCCCAGGAAGAAAGGGATTCCAGAAAGACTTTCTCGCCATTTCCATGGACATTTTCACTAGTTTGCCCATGTGACTGCCTGCTCCTGGAGTAAACAGCAAAGCCATCGGCCTCCACAACTTCTCAATTGCTTTAATAAGAGCTATTCATACAGCTACCTGGGTGAACAGGAAGATCACAGTAACAATATAGGTGTTTTATTTACATACTGTTGTCATGGGGTTTTGTTTTGTTTTTTACAGTACTTGGGAACTGAACAAAGTAGTACTGAGCCACATCCCCAGAACTTTTTTGTTTTTTATTTTGAGACAGGGTGTCACTAAGTTGCATAGGGCCTTGCTAAGTTGCTGAGGCTAGCCTTAAACTTGCAGCCCTCCTGCCTCAGCCTCCCCAGTAACTGGGATTGCAGGAGTGCGCTGTCATGTTTTTACTTGCTCTAGATTCAAGGTAGAAACAAAATGAAAACGTCTCATGTTCAGTCGAGTGGTAAAGTGGTTGCTTTGCGGAGAGGATGTTCCACAGGCTCCTGGAAGGTTGGAGAAAATAACGGGCCTACAAAGACGTTACCCAAGTGCGGTTCTGAGTGGACAATGTGGCTCACTTTCCTCTCCAGGTCACCTGGACTCCACCACCAGGTGAGCCTGAGCAGGTCCCTTTTGCTACACTTGGGCAGACTCGTTGGTGAGACAAATGGCTCCACTGGAGGCATGATTTGTCCCAGTTCTTATCACTTTCACCTAGCTCCACCTGAGGGAAACCCGGGGCCATCCTCCTTGGGGCCTCCGTGTCCCCTCCACCAGCATGTAGTCCTGTAGACTGCGTTCTCAGCAACTCACCTCCACTGGCTCTCTCCCTCCTACAGCTGCCCAGGCTACCCGCACTTCCCCCTGGGCCCTGGAGGGGCTTCCAAGGTGGACTGGCCAAGCCCACTCGGTTCCCTACTCCTCACTGTAAGTCTGACTTTGGTGCTTTCAACACAAGTCTCTTCCGCTGCTCTGGGAATAAAGCCCTCGAGCTCAGTATGGAGGCCTCATGCACTGGGGCACCAGCTTTCTCCTCCGGCTCTGAAATAGGGCCTCCTCTCCTCTCCTTTAGGGTTTTGTTCCTCAGACACTCTGGCCAACGGCATTGGGCCTCAGAAATCAGGCACTTCCGGCTCTCACCGCCCCCCCCCCTTCCCTTTGCTCGGGCACTTCCGGCTCTCCCCTACCTTCCCTTTGCTCGGGCACTTCCGGCTCTCCCCTACCTTCCCTTTGCCCAGGCACTTCCTGCTCTCACCCTTTCCCTTTGCCCAGGCACTTCCTGCTCTTCCTCCTCCCTTCCCTTTGCCCAGGCACTTCCTGCTCTCCCCCCTCCTTCCCTTTGCCCAGGCACTTCCTGCTCTCCCCCTTCCCTTTGCCCAGGCACTTCCTGCTCTCCCCCCTTCCCTTTGCCCAGGCACTTCCTGCTCTCCCCCCTCCTTCCCTTTGCCCAGGCACTTCCTGCTCTCCCCCCTTCCCTTTGCCCAGGCACTTCCTGCTCTCCCCCCTTCCCTTTGCCCAGGCACTTCCTGCTCTCTCCCCTTCCCTTTGCCCAGGCGCTGCCCCTGCCATTCAACCTCCCTCAAATTTCCCAGCGACCTTCCCCGAGTCCAACACTAGTCCAAGACTCGGGGCAGGAGCCTCTCCCTAGCGTAGGGTTGTTTCTTTCATGAGTAGAGGCCAAGGTGAGGCCAGGAACCTGCGCTCCAACCCCACCGCAGGCACCGCTTTCTGACAGTGGCCCGCAGGCACCGCTTTCTGACAGTGGCCGGGAGGCCTCTGGGAATCCTCTTCCACTGTGGTCCAAGCCGATAGACTGCCACTGAGGCTTTCAGGCTTCTCTGCTTTCGTACTTGAGCCAGTCTCTCTTCCTCAGATCTTCACTATCCCGAATCCCCGACTCCTTAGTAAGTAGCTTGTATTGTCACTCTCCAAAATGTTTCATATATCTAAACTGAATTTACATTACAATTTAAATCCCTTTCCTGGAAAGGACTGTGCTTTACTAAAAATCTAGAGGGCTGAGGACAGCCTAGTGACCTACCCCCCCCCCCAAAAAAAAAGAAAACCAAACAAACAGGACAAGTAAATCCTAAATCATTGATTATGGTTTTATGAAAGCAGAATGCTAAGGAATTACTCATAAGCCTATGGCACAACTAAGGTAATAGGATTGTTTACTTCACCACACCGACTTTCGTCTTATTACTTTAGTGTTGATCTATGTGATGTTTTCAGAGTACGGAAGGCTGTGGTCCATCTAATGCACCTCAGCTTTGAACATCGACAGTTGGTGCGTCCCAAATAAATTTATGATGTACCAGAAACTGTCAAAGAGCGTTGCCCACAATAACTCACTTAATCCTCACTATTAACTCAAATGGGTAAACTAAGGCACTGATGGTACAGATGGCAAAGTAGAAAATCAAAGATCATTCTGGGCACGCTAAGATGCAGAAATCTTACTTCCCCTCTACATCCTTCCTTAATGTAGAATTAGCAAGATGGTATACAAATTCAAAAGGCAGCAAAATAAAGAGAGAACAAAATAAGGAAGAAAGAAAATGTTAAGTCAAGGCAGCGAAGGAGAGAGGACTGTGGCTGGTAGGTTGGAAAAAGACCATAACAGATCTGAGAGCTGAAGTAGGAGGGGATCAATGTCATCCATGTGACCAAGGGTACATTATAGCTGCAAATGAAGAAAGTATGTTATGGTTTGGGTTTTGTTGTTGTTTTGTCCATGGGGGGGGAGGGGGGAAGAAGCTTTTGTTGATGGTACTTAAGAAAAAATGATTCATTTGAAGGTTGATATTGGCCTTTGGATGAGCTGTGGACTTTTTAAAAATATATTTATTTTTATTTATTTATATGTGGTGCTGAGAATTGAATCCAGGGCCTCACACATGCTAGGTGAGTGCTCTACGACTGAGTCACAACCCCAGCCACCCTGAGCTGTGGACTTTGATATTGATTGTATAGCGAAAGCAAGATGAGCACCTAGACCTGAGTGACAGTGTTCACCTGGCAGGAATCACATCAGTATGCCTTATGAGTGTCCAACTTTTATAAACAATCTAAAGGTAGGGGATTAGAGATCAGAATATCATCGTTGATAAATCTCTTTTAAAAACTGAGGTATAATTTATAGGCCACAAAATTCACCCTCTCAAAGTGTAAGATTCAGTGGTTTTCAGGATAGTCACAAGGTTACACAACCAATGCTCTCTAATTTCAGAGCGAGTTCATCATCCCAAAAAAGGAATCCAGTAGCCCAGTGGGTTTAGCTCTACTGGATGTTGCACAGGAGCAAAACTGAATGACGGGAAGCATGTCCTGTCTGGCTTCTCTCACTTGGCATGAGGTTTGTCCATGTTGGGGCTTGTATCAGCACTTCATAGGTTTTATTGCCAAATAACATCCCATTGTACAGACATGTCATGTTTGTTTATCCAGAACCTTGACAACATCAAAGTAAAGTAAACAAGAGAGAACAAGGGAAGGAAATAAAAGGCTTGGAATGGAAAGAGAATATTCCCTAAAATTAAAAAAATAAATAAAGAAACAGAAATATATTATTCAGAGTAATAAATGTCACCAAGAGAAGAACAAAAATAATAGTTTAAAATTATTAACTATTAGGAAGGCTGGAGAATTGAGGGATAGCACAAGCAAATTAAAACCTCTGTAAGTCTCTCCACATTAGTGGGGAGAAAATAGATAGGTCTAGAATTGCTGAGTTGAGAAACAGCATATAAGCATTTATTTAAACCTATGGAGACCGGGTTCAGTCCCCAGCACTGAGGTTGTACCACTGAGCTACAACCCCAGCCCAGTCATTTTTAAATATACACTATAGTGTTAACCATAGATACAATGCTGTACATCAGTAATCTACAGCTTTTTCATCCTGATTGATGACTATAGTCATTGAATACTGTTGCCATATTCCCTGTGTCCCCAACCTCTGACAGCCAACATTCTATTTTCTGTTTGATTACTTTAGATACCTCACCTAAGTGAAATTATACTCAATTTGTCTTGTTGTGATTAACTTATTTACGTATGCCATTACTGAGCATAATGTTCTCAAGTTTCATCCATGTTGTAGCATGTGACAAGAATTCCTTCCTCTTCCCCCTGCATCCCAGTGCTGGGAATTGAACCCAGGGCCTCATGCATGCAAAGCAAGCATTCTGCCATTGAGCCTCAATTTTAGCCCCTGAATGAGGCCCTGGGTTCAATCCAGACTGCAACAGAAAAAAACAATTGTTAAGTAGGTAAATTGATGTTACATCAATTTTTTTAAATCACAGTTTTAAAAAAAGTAAACATAATAAAGAAGGCAGGAGGATATATAGAGCTTAAATAGGCTTGGCTGATAGCAGTGGGAAATGAGCCTGGCAGGGGTCAGGCCATGTGGGAGAGAAGAGCCTGGAATCTGGTTGGAAAACCCCTCAGGCGCAGTAGTGTTTTTCCTGGTAGAGTCTCTCCCTCCCAGAAGGTAAATTCCTGGAGGGTAGGGCTCTTGTCTCTAGGATTAGGATTTAACAAAGACATAGGGCACCCTGTTACATCTGAATTCAGATAAACATTGAATAATATTTTAGTACAACTATGTTTCAAGCAGGACATCTTAAATTCAGGTTTCACTGTGCATCCATTATTTTATCTAGCAACTCTATAGATAGTCCGAAAATATGGCAGATGAGAAGGAGATAGAAGTAACTGGGGAAAAACCACACTCAGAATGGGAGATGAACTCACTCAATATCCCTTAGTAAAATCATAGTTCTCTTTATTGAGCAACACTGCTTTCTTGCTGGAGACATATGCTATAAAACAGTCAAGGGGAGCCATGGACAAAGTTCAGGTCACCAGACACACAAAGCCAAGGTCCTGCTCCCCCACCCATTGCTCCCATCATTGCCAGCCCACCACCCACCACCGACCACCTGCCTCTGACCACAACACACAGAAGGTGGGCTTCTTCGGGACTGCCGTCCTATTCAGACTAATGTGATGGTAAAACATCAACAGAAAATATAATGTCCACTTGTTTGCTGAATGAATCTGGGCAAATCATTAGACTTTTCTGGAAAAGTTCCCATCTGCAGTAGAACCAAAAGCACAAAATTCTGGGGCTGGGGCTGAAGCTCAGTGGTAGCGCACTTGCCTGGCATGTGTGGGGCACTGGGTTTGATTCTCAGCACCACATATAAATAAATAAAAATAAAGGTCCGTCAACAACTTAAAAAAAATAAAATAAAAATAATTTTTTAAAAAAAGTGCAAAATGCCTACAAATACATTTAACAATAACAATAAAAATGTGCTAGGCTTATATGAAGAGAGGAATAAAGTTTTACTGAAGAACATTAAAAATAAAAACCAGGGACGAAAGGAAAAACTGGAATTATATCTTACTTAGAGTCAGATTCTAAAGTCACTATGTGAGAAACTAGAGGAAAATATCTTTATTGTCTTAGGATGTGGAAGGAATTTCAAAATGAAACATGAGCTGGGTGTGATCCCTGCAGCCCGGGAGGCTGAGGCAGGAGGATTACAAGTTCAAAGCCAGCCTCAGGAACTTAGTGAGGTCCTAAGCAACTTAGCAAGACCCTGTCTCAAAATAAAAAAAGTGGGGGTTGGGAGTTGTGACTCAGTGGTTAACACCACACCTGGGTTCAGTCCCTGGTATTAAAAAACAAAACAAAACATAAAATTTCAGGAGACAACAAAAGTGAAAATTGACAGATCAACTCTAAAACAATTTAAAATTCTTCTACTATAAAAGACATTACTATAAACAAAACTTACGCACTCTCATACCAACAACTGCAATAGTCCAAGATAAAGTATTTATGAAAAAACACCCAAGATTAATAGTGATAATACGTAAAAAGTTCCTAAAATCAATTAAAAAGATAAACAACCCAAAACGAAACAGTGAACAAGAGAAATGAGGAGACAAGTTTCCAAAAACAGTATACACATTGATAATAAACACAAGATGCCTGACCTCAACTAGGAATCAGGGACATGCAAATTAAATCATATTTTTTAGTCAACAGGTTGGCAAAATTTTAAAAGACTAAAAGGTTGTATGGGAAACTATGTGGAGAAATGGGCACCCATCCACTGTTGGTAGGACTATAAACTGGTATACCTTAAGAAAGGCCAGCCAGCAATGACTATCAGAAGTAAGAGTGTGCCTCATTTGGACAAACAATGCCACGTAAGGAATCCAACCTGGGAAAACATTCACACAAACCCATAAAAACATAAAGAAACAGATGAGTTTATGGAGGCAAAGACTTATTTGCATGTCAGTCATTAAGGGAATAAAGTTTCATTCATCTGTTTAATGAGCTGCTGCTAAAAAGAATGCGATAGATTTAAGTGTACCTGCACACAGAGAGACTTCTGTTCTAAATCAAGTGCATGATTGGTTTGAAGTCACAGTCATGCTATGTTGTCCAGCTGGCCCAGAACTCCTAGGCTCAAGTGATCCTCCTACTTCAGCCTCCCCAGTAGCTGGGACTACAGACACACTACCACATCCAGCTATAAATTAAGTTTTTGAAAAGGGAGTTTATAGTAAAGTGTTTTAATGTAATCATTTATATTAAAAACAATCTAGATACATCTTTCTGTCATTTGTACATGCATAAAATAAAGTCTGAAAGGGTAAATAGCACATTTTTTTTTAACTATAAGCTCTGCTGAGAGGAACAAAACTAAAAAAGCTCAAAGAGGACCTCTTACTCTAATATATTTGGAATAGTTATGTATTACTTTAGAATTTAAAAATCCACTTTTCTGTTTAAAGCTGTCTCTTTATTTTGATTTTTTTTTTTGTGGTGCCGGAGATTGAACACAGGGCCTGGTGATTGCTAGGCAAGCTCTCTGCCACTGAGCCACATCCCAGCCCACTCTCAACTTTCTTATCTCTATTCAAAACAGAAATAATGCTCTAACCTCCTGTGATCATGTTCTTTTGCATCACCACATCTGCCTCTGAGGTTGAAATCTTGAAGAGCTCTGACAGCATAAACCCATTTTTTCTAGAACAGACTGCGCCTTTGGTGCTCAGGAGGGCATCAGCGGGTGTCTCCACTTCCCAGTTGAGCCCAATTTGAATGCTGGGCTGACAGTTGACTCACTCTTCCATAGCAACCATGGGAGACTGAGACTTGGGATCTGAGTGACACTCATCACAAATGGGCCCAACGCAATGTGGTTTTCACCAAGACGAGCAATAACCTTAATATGACTCAACTCAAAGACAGCTACGCATGGGACTTAAAGGCTGCTTGGAACTAGTTTAAGTGCTGCATATTTGGTAATGAAGCTAGAGAACTAAAAATATTTTTCATATAATTTCCAAGGGGGAATTATTATACAAAAGAATTTGTACTTAAATAGTGGGAGGAAATAAGAAGAAAATAACGGGGAAAAGAAAGCTCTCCCTCACGCACACATCTGTTAGAGGGGTGATATTTTGAAAGTTGGCTCCTTTTTCCCAGCAACCTGTGCTCCCTGGCATTTTTTTCCTCTAAGGACAAGTACTACACGTGGCACTACTCCAAGAGTGCTCTCTATAATTCCAGCAACATTTGCTGCTCAGAATTCAATTCCCAGCAACACCAAAAACTCATTTATATTTTAGCATTTCCAAAACTGTAAGTGTAAAAAGTAGGAAATAATCAAATAAAAGATGGTCAAATATAGATAAACTGTCTCACATTGAAGGACATTTCTATAGTAACCTCAGGTCCAAGGCTTGGACTCTCTCTCTCTCTCTCTCTCCCTCTCCAAACCAGAGACATGGATGGCTCCTTCCTGCCTTCTTCCATGTGTTTTTTGGTTTTGTTGAATTAAAAGCAGGCGCTATGGTCTCTCACCTGATTTCCTTAGCTGTGCTGAGTGTAGTTGTTTGTGTGAATAGCTGTCCAGCTCGATGTGTCTGTGGGAGAGATCAACTGGAGGATCTTACTCAATCACCATCTTTGCTCCCCTCTTCTGTACCTTTTAAATGCCAGTGTTATGTGATGATAAGATTTGGATTTAAACAAACAAATAAAACCCCTCTCTATTAACATCAGTGTGATGACAAAATAGAGCTAGCTAATTGTTTTCCATCCTTAAGATGCTTTATATGTTTCACAGGTAGCTCTATCAGTCAGGACATGCTTGGTAACAACAATCTCAGGATTTCTCCTATGGGTTTTTTTTGTGGTTTGTTCCCCAAGGATTCAGGTATTGAAGGCTTGGTCCCCAAAGTGGGGATGTTGGGAGATGGAGTCTTTACGAGGTGGGTCCCAGTAGGAAGTCCTAAGGTCATTGGGGCACTGGCTTTAGAATGGAATATTTGTGACTTGGAGTGAATTCTCTTGAAGGTGAGTTTCAGAAAAGCCTGAGCCTGACCCTGAGTCTCTTGGTGGCTTCCTATACCAAGATGTAATCACTTAGACCCCCCAGAGGCTCCCACAATTGCCATCCACCATGATATGACATAGCTGAAAGGGCCCTATCCAGACCTGAGCTGATGAAGACACCATACCCTGAACCCCCAAATCTGTGAGCTCAAGAAACCTGTTTTCCTTACAAAGTTAGCCACCTCAGGCATTTCATTAAAACAACAAAAACCGAATAGTACCTCCTGCATGGTTCAAAGCAGCCAAAATTCATTACTTGTTTATGCAAGTCAACAGGGATACTGATTCTCAGAGGCACTCAGGGACCCAGGCTGACAGAGCAGTCACCATCTTGGATGTTGCTGGTCACCACCAACATGCAAAACCACTGGGGAAGCCAGGTGCAGTGGCACATGCCTGTAATCCCAGCAACTCAGGAGACTGAGACAGGAGGATCACAAGTTCAAAACCAGTCTCAGAAACTTAGTGAGACCCTGTCTCCAAACAATAAAAAATAAAAGGGCTGGGGACACAGTTTAGTGGTAAAGCACCCCTGATTGCCAAAACAAAACCCCCACTAGGGATTTAGTTCTTGTTTTGTTCACTGATAAATCTACACAAATTATGTCAGAATATCTGTTGCAATGGAAAGAGGTGACACAAGTTGTTTAGTGGAAGAAGTTGATAATAAGCATGTGCCATTAAGATCTCACTTTTGTTCATACTTATTGTATATGTAAGCTCCCCTTGGGAGGTCAGCACCAGGCAGGGGACAATTGTGTCCCCTTTATTCATGCTATATTCCCAGGGACAGGCACATGGCAGGCATCAAGAGACAGTTAACTACAGACATAAAATGATTGTGCAGGAAGAAGGTTGCATATGAATTGTATATGCAAATATATTCAATGATGGTTAACTGAGGGTGACGGCTTGGTGGATATTTTCTGGGGGACCTGTGCTTTTCCTATTCTGTCAGGAAGGTGCCCTGCTTTTGTATTAGGAAAACAAAGACTTATCTTTCACAATGAAGACTAGATTGCTACCACCACACACCCATCTCAAGTCTGTAGGGAAAATATCTCCTGGAGCTGGGGTCACCACACCCATCCTCCACCACCTCCATAAAGGTTTGGGGGCATCAGGTAAATCAGAGGTAGTTTATCTTAATTTAGATGGGAACCCTGGCTTTTAATCAAGTTCTCTCCATAGCACCAGCACTATTTCCACACACTCATCGAAGCAGGATATTTAGAAATGCTACATATCATGTGAGTGCCTTCTAAGTTACAGAACATAAAACTTGAAAGTTGGAGAGGAGAATTAAAACTGGAGCTCCTAAAAGATGCAAATTTATTTCTGAGACTGGAGATGGAGGATATAACAGCTGTGCCATTCATCTTTCCAGTTATGGGTTAAGAATATTTAAAATTCACAGTCAGCAGCCCCGACTCTGATTCCCAGAGACTGGTATGCTCTGCTTGCTCAGCCCTGTAATGGGCTTTTCTGAGATGGAGTTCAGCAGCTCCCACCCTCATTTGTAGGGAATATGTTCCAAGATCCCAGGCAGATATTTGAAATTGTGGTCAGTATGAAATCCTATATATGCTCTGTTTTTCCTATGTATACATTCATATTTATGATAAAAGTTTAATTTATAAATTAGGCACAGTAAGAGCATAACAATAATAGCTAATAATAAAAGAGAACAATTATAATAATAGTACTCTAATAAAAGTTAAAACTTGCAAATTGTTTACTTCTGGAATTTTCCATGTCATATTTTCAGAAAGCACTTGACTACAGGTAACTGAAACCACAGATAAGGAAGGGCAACTGTATACAGCAAGAAGACTATCAAACACACCGTGCTATAACACATCTCACCAAGTGCTTTAGGAAAGAAGTCCAACATCTTGGGCCGGTATTGAATGTGTCCATCTAATCACGTTCAAAAGGCACAAAACCTGCCTGTGGGGTAAGAAGTCAGGACACTGGGTACCCTGGGCTGGTGTAAAGTAGGGATAGTCTTGAGGTGCATCTCCTATTGGTTACAATCTGTTTCTTGACCGGGGTGTATAAATTTCCACAGCAAAAACCAATGGCCACAGATGTGGGAAATGTACACAATAAAAATGTATCCTCTCACAGTTCTGGAATCCTAAATCAAGGTTGTCAGGAAGGTCACACTCCCTCTGAAGTTTGCAGGAGATAATCCACCGCCCTCCTCTTCTGGTTTCTAGTGGCTTCAGGAGTCCAGTCCTACCTCCTCCTTCACACCATCTTCTCCTCCATGTGACTGTATCTTCTCCTCTGGCTCTTTTAAGGACACTTAGGATTAGATTCAGGGTCCACGCCTGGTCATCTAGGATGATCTCATATTGAGGTTCTAAAGTGAATTAAGTCTGCAAAGACCTCCTTCCAAATAAGATAGCATTCATAGCTTTGGGGGACACCTCTTCTGGGGAGCCATCATTCAACCCACTACAGTTACCTGGGCATGAAATTTACCCGTAATGCATACTTACATTTTTCTGACTGTTTGTTATGTATTGATAAGGAGTTAACTATTGTTTGTTTGTTTGTTTGGCAGGGGCCAGGATGGTGGGGTCGGGGGTGAGAGGGGAACTGGGGATTGAACTTAGGGACACTTACTCACTAAGCCACACCCCCAGTCCTTTTTATTTTGAGACAGGATCTCACAGAGTTGCTTAGGGTCTTGCTAAGTTGCCCAGCTGGCCTTGATCTTGCCATCCTCCTGCCTTACCCTCCTGAGTAGCTGAGATTACAGGCATATACCACTGAGCCCAGCCTGGTAGGGAGTTTTTTAAATGTCAGCTTACAATGCTTGTTAGTCCCCATGAGGTATATGCACACATCTAACAAAAAGGACAATTCCTGGTATTTCACTGGCACAGTGCCAGAGAGGTTCTGATTCCTCACAACATCCCAACCCATTTCTGATCTCAATAGGTTGTATGGAAACCTCACAGCAACCTAACACGTATGTTTTTATTATCTGATTTCCCCTGCTACCCAAAGAGGTGAAAGCCTTTAACAAATTACAAGCCAGAGACCATCAGAGCGCCTGGGCTCTGCACCACATCAGCTCAGAAAACCAGGCTGTAATTTTTGACAGATGTTAGTGAACCTGGGGATTCCTAGTGTGTGGAGTTGGTCCCTCCAAGCCCAGATGGCAGGGGAGGCAGACCATGCACTGCGCCCCGATGACCCAGAAAACATTTCTTAATGAATCGCCCGGCATGAGTCATGCTGGCTCCCACATCTGGCAGATCTGGGTTACATCACGGTTCTTGGTGTCCTGTGGGTTCCTGGGAACGGGCTGCCCAGAGTCAAGTGCAACAGCTGCAACAGCCAGCTACATTCACACGCTGCTCTGCGTCATCCTGACAGCTCCAAACTACAGGGCTGGCTTGGGCTCCCAGATCCAGAGGCTTAGCTGAGAGGAGGTCACCTCTCTCTCATTTTCCCAGAAGCCTAAGAAATCCCTATGGAAATAAAATTTTGCACCCAGGGCAAGACTGTATTCTTTGGTTTTCTACACCAAGATAGCTTCTGGCACCACAAATTGACCACATTGGCTGTGTTAATCTGGAGAGGAGAAGAAACTAAAACAAAAACCCTGAGCCATTCATAGCCCTTGAATAGGATCAGAGGAGGAGAGAAGTAAGTATGAAGTCTGAAAAAAAATCCTGGAAGAAATGTTGGTTTCAGTAGTTCCCGGGCATGATGTGGATGGTGGCCCCATGGTGACAATATTCCTGTAGACAAAGACCTCTGCCCTAGTGGAACCAGATTGCTGCTGTGTCTTCCCCATCACTTAAAACCAACATTTTCTAACTGTATCCCTGGTATGACAATCCTGCTTTCTTATTGACTACAGATCCTCTGAGATCTTTATTTCTTATCCTTTTATTCACCGATATCCTGCAGACTGCTTCTGGGCACCAAAAACTTCCAGGTAGCACCCTTGGGGAGCCTCTTATCGAGGTGCTCATTGGTACTAGAACATGATGACGTTAATGCCGTGGACTCTCTTCAAGCCTCCCTCATTCCCCATCAACTCCACCTGTTCATTCACACAAGCATATTAGGGCTAGAGGGGACACTTAAAAATATCATTAATCTCACTCTTCTAACTGGCTTTCTGATCCATGTTGTAATATTAAAGCCACAATTAAAAACAAAAACTGAGATCCTGTCAAGTAATTCATCATTCCTTGTTAGCTAATGACATACACAAGAGTATGACCCAGGTTTCCTTGTTCTTGGTTTCAAATTATATCATGCAGCCTTGATAATTAAAACAAGAACAAAAAAACCCAGGGCTGGGGGGCTAGCTGAGTGGTAGACTATTTGTCTAGCATGCATAAGGCCCTGGGTGCCATCCTAGCACTGCAAAAACAAAAACAGAAATAAAAACAAACAATCAGAAGAGCCTACTTCAAAGTCTTTAAAATTGGGACTGAGATTTTTCAGATTTATAGACATGTTCTAAAGAAATAACCAAAAGAAGACAGAGAAAATCTTCTGGCTCACTCATTCACCTGGGTGCTATGGAACTCGGGTAAATATAACGGGAGGTTTTAAAAAATCCCCATGCCCAAGCCAGGCCACAAACCAATTAAGTTGGAATTGCTAGAGGTGAGATTTGGACATCAACAAGCAAGCAGGTAATTCCTGTGTGCAGCTCATGTGAAGCATCATTGATTTCAGAATTTAAACTACAGTAGCTGTGTAATCTAGACCCAGACCGTAGTCTCCAAAAGAGAAAAAAGAAAGAAAGGGAAGGGGAGAGAGTTGTCTGCATGATGTGATCTTCAGTTCACTCTGTCATCTTCTCTGTGCCTTTGTTTGGGGGCCGTGCAAGTGATAAGATATAGGTTCAGGCTGAGAAGGTTTACAACAGGGACATCAGCCTAAGAAGAAGCCACCCTTTCCCACTGAAACAGGGAAGGCATTATTGTTTAATGGGTGCAGAGTTTCTGCTGGAAAAGATGAAATCAATTCTGTGGATGGATGACAGTGATAGGACTTTGATGTGAATCTACTTCATGCCAATGAACAACACTTCCGAATTGGTAAGACGGCGAATTTCCTATTGTGTTTTACCTCAATTTCAAAAATTAATAAAGAGAGAGAGGGAGAGAGACACCCTTGACTTTCCTCAGATTTGATGAAGGTTACTGAGGACAAAGTCCCAAAGGTAGATATGTCATCTGTAAAATCATAAGGCCTGATTCCTGTGCCCAACATATCCCAGGCCAGTGGAATCTGTCTGGCAAGACTGGCTGACTTGAGAGACTTAAAAGAACCTGCAGCTCCTTGGGGCACACTGAGGGCACCTGGCAGGCCTTCGCCTCACGTTGCATAACAACCAGGCTGCCAGCTTCCAACAGCACAAGGTACATTCCAATGCGCCTATGCCTGGGACACACCAACTGATGCTTCATTTCCAAATAATTTTATTGTGGAGCCTTCTAATTCCCCAATGTAGTAAAGCCACTTCTTTGTTAGTTGAGAAACCTCCATTTTCTATTGGATGGGCCCGCTCAAATATATTTTTAAAGAGGGGCTTTTCTTTCATCTTTTCCTTCCTTTTTGCTCAGTATTCTAGGTGCAAAGAAAAACTTCAGCAAGGGTGAAATCCTGCCTGCAACAGCTCTTTTAAGCTACTTAGTAATCCAATGAGTAAGCATTCTCCCTCCCAGATACTCCCGAGAAAGAAAGAAGGAAAAAACCCACAGCTTCGCTTTCCTCCGTCAGCAGTGTTTGATGATCCTGTAGTAGGATGAGGGGAAGAGGTTTCCTGGGAGGGGATCGCGCAGGCTCTGGAGGCTGATCTTTGGGCCCCTGTGTCTGTGAACTCTAGACCGGCGTCTAAATAAACTTGTCACACTCCTCCACCAGCCCAGAGCAGTGCTCACATTTGGCCTATAAAGTCTGTCCCAATGATTCACCATGAAATCCAAAGTTTGGCAGCTGAAAAAATTTAAACTTTCCCCTTTCTAGACTTTGCAAATTAACAGTTCCATCAGAGGTAGATCTTTGGACAGGAGTTGAATAAAGCACCTCTCACTTGGGCATCCTGCTGAGCTCAGATGGACACAGAGAAATACTTGATTCTTTCAGATTGTTTTGGAAAATAAAAGAACTTTCTCAAATTCTGAGCAATGACAAAAAAAGGGGAAGGGTTCTTTTCTGTGGTGGTGGAGAGGGATCTAACTTAAATGGTATGTTTTTTTGTTTTGTTTTTTATGTGCTAAAGGTCTAACCAGTACTCACATCTTATGTCATTGTTTTTTTTTTCTCATATAACCTTTTTTTTTTTTTTGGTACTGGGGATTGAACCCAGGGGCGCTTTGCCAGTGAGCCACATCCCAGCCCTTTTTATTTTTTACTTTGAGACAGGGTAAAAATACTCACAAAGTTGCTGAAGCTGGCTTTGAACTTGTGATCCTCAATCCTCCTGCCTCAGTCTCCCAAGCCACTGGGATTATAGGCATCTCCTCTGCACCAGTTTATGTAACTATTTAACAATAATTTTTATAGTTGGGCATGATGGTGCATACATGGAATCACAACTACTAAGAAGGCTGAGACAGGAGGATCACAAATTCAAGACTAGCCTAGGCAACTTAGCAAGACCGTATCTCATAATAAAATAAAAAGGGTTGGGGATGTAGCTCCATGGTAGACCACTTGCCTAGCATGTGCAAGGCCCTGGGTTCTATCCTCAGTGCCAAAAAAAGAATAAATTGTATAATACTCGTGTGTGTGTGTGTGTTTTCCTGGGATTGAACCCAGGGCCTTGTACATGTGAAGCAAGCACTCTCCCAACTGAGCTATATCCCCAGCACTGTACAATACTCTTTAACATGGAACATGCCACTGTAGGACTCCAGAAGACTGCCTGAAGAGCAAGAGGGGGTTTCTGGAATGTTCCTAAATGCCTGCCCCTACCATTCCAAACGCTTAGACACTGTTCAGTCACCTGTATTCCTCCTTGCCTCCTCCCACCCTAAAGTTGTACCATCTGCTATCCTTATATAGAAGTGGTGCATACTTGTAATCCCAGTGACTCAGGAGGCTGCGGCAGTAGTACGGCAAGTTTGAGGCCAGCCTCATGAATTTAGTGAGGCCCTAAGCAATTTAGAAAGACCCTGTCTCAAAACATTAAAAAAAAAAAAAAAAATGTTGCTCAGTGGTAAAGTTCTCCCTGGGTTCCATCCCCAGTAAAAAAAAGAAAGAAAAAGACCCAGAGCTGGAGGGTATAGCTCAGTGGTAGAATACATGCCTACAATGCATGAGGAACTGAGTTTAATCCTCAGCACCAAAAGGAAAAAATAAAGACTCCCTTACTCATAATTACATTTCTGTTTCATGATTCCACAAGGTTCCCTGGAGTCCCTGGAACTTAAAGAGGCCCATGGAATATGTGGCTACAGTATCTCAGAGAAACACTTGTGCTCTCTCAGATCAATGTCATCCTCTTGTTAGGACCTTTGGACAGACACAAGCTTAGTAAAACTATAGACAGACTCGCCATGGGAGCAGAAGGAAAAGGTACACTTTTCAACCATTTTTCATCCAAGGCATGCTGAGCATCACATATTGTACATCAGCCTATTGTTTCCTTCACAAAAAGGGAGAAGACAGCTCATAAAACAAACACCGTCATCAACATATACTGAGTGTTCATTATATAGATAGCCCAAGATGAAGGTAATATACTATATTCCAAAATCCTGCCAAGACTCTGAGAACAGTTTTTGGCACATTTAAACAGCAGCATGACCATAAATTATATAAGAGGAGAATTTTCTTAGTACATTTCAGAAAAAATACAATAAAAACTGCTACAAACATAATTTAGTGCTTAAGAACCTTCACATGGTGAAGTTCAATTGCAACTTTTGTTATTTTATTTAATGCATATATAAAGCATCACCAAAAGAATAATTTTAATATTGGGTCCAAATTCAATTAGAGTGGTTACATTTTTATGGCAGAGTAACATTTGCAGGGCCCTTCTTTAATACACAAGTTATTAAATCCCATAGTCCCTTAATCTACACTGCAGACTAATCTAATGCACTTAAACTGCCCTCAAGAAACTAGCCTTCAGCTAACAGTGCTATTTGTATATTCTGTATGTGTGTGTGTGACGTGAGAAGCCATTTTTTTCCTCTTGACATCTTAAGAGTCATCTTTAATAATGTCTCTCTGTAGCTCCAATGTCCTCAACTCCTGATGATCAAGACTGACTTTGCAGGTCACTTACCTCTTAGAAATGCCCACTACTTCAGGGACCCTATGCCTCCCATTCACACAATTCTAGCTGAAGGCCTGGCAGAGATGATAGGAATAAATCCACAAATCCAGATAAACCTGTAAGTATCTACAGTTTCCAGCGTGCTCCACACATTTCCCACTGTGCTCATAACAAATGCTCCAATGGTATGACCACCTGCAAATGCATAACAGGGCAGTTTAGTTAAGTGGTCGGGAGCCAGGATCCCATGACTGTACTACCTGAGCTCAAATCTTGGCTTGCCATTCTTTTCCAGTCTCTTGAATTTTGGATTTCCCTATCCATAAGATGGAAATACTAGGTATAACCACCTTTTTTGTCAAAAGGGTCAAAAGAATGTCTAGCAGGGCCTGGTGGTGCACGCCTATAATCCCAATGGCTCAGGAGGCTGAGGCAGGAGGATTTTGAGTTCAAAACCAGCCTTAGCAACCTAGCAAGGCCCTAGGCAACTCAGTGAGACCTGTCTCTAAATAAAATCTTTAAAAGGGCCTCACTGATTAAGGCCCCTGTGTTCAATCCCTGGTACCAATCAATCAATCAATCAATCAAGGCTAGTATTTTAAAGGGAGGTATCTGAAGTTTATATAAAATCTATACATTTTCTTAGTTCTCCTAACTTTTCTCCCCTATTTCTTAGGTTATTTGGACTAACATTTTCACAGGTCTAGGCTAATTGGTAAAGCAAGAGCCAGCCTGTTCAAAATTAGGGCTCCACTGCCTCAAATATTTTCCAGAACAAGGTCAGATGTAAATTAACAATGACAAGCAGCCCCGAGAGAATTATGCCAGTTTATGTGGTGACTGAACGATTTGATGTCAAGACAGGATGGTCCCAATTTAGAACAACGAAACATTTCAACAAAGGCTAATGTTTTCAATCCAGAGAAAAGTTGGCTTTAAATGACCTCAAGTTTCAACAGAAATCTAATTTGGCAAAGTTAGAGTGGGAGTCATCCACCACTCTCCGAGCTGAGTATGATGCCCATCATACAGGAAAGAGAATGCATGATGAGAACATGGTGACCACATGACAGCCATCAGGGCTGGCCACATTATAGACCCTCATCAGAGCTGACTAAAGTGACAGAGCTGTATTTTGAAAATTAGGATCTACATGCCACAGTATGAAATCCTGGGGACTTGACAGCTACCGCTCCAAGCTGTTGGTCCTTCTTCAGTGGAAACATCCCATTGAGACAAATGAGTGGATAGGCGGGCAAGTGGGTTTATAGTCTTTGAAATCAATAAGCCTGTAAGTCATAAAACATTTCCCCCCCCAAAAAAAAGTTACAATTAAACCAGAGTCAAGCCCCCAAAGTGGCAATTCATCTTAATGTTGATCAAAAAAAGGGCAAAAAAATTTATTTTAAAAGATAGTATTGCCAGGCTGAGGTTGTGGTTCAGTGGTACAGAACTTGCCTAGCATGCATGAGGCACTATGTTCGATCCTCAGCATCACATAAAAATAAAAGATAGTGTCCACCTGAAACTAAAAAATAAATATTTAAAAAAATAAAAGATAGTATTGCTTTTCAGCCCTTTGACCACTTCATGAAAAGGAAATATTTTATTTTTGTTGTCATTGTGAGATACCAATTCTCTGCATTCTGAAGAAGAGTTAGAATAAATATATATATTTATCTAGAATGCTTTGGCTGTGAAACTTCCTTTACAAAATAGGCCTGAGGGCTGGAGCTGTGGCTCAGCAGTAGCACAGTCGCCTGGCATGTGTGAGGCTCTGGGTTCGATTCTCAGCACTGCATATAAATAAATAAAGGTCTATCAACAACTAAAAAAATATTTTTAAAAAACAGGCTGGAAGTCCAGAAGTGTTTATTTTTTTATTTTTTGTAGTAGGTGGACACAATACCTTTATTTTATTTTTATGTGGTGCTTAGGATGAAACCCAGCGCCTCACACATACTAGGCAAGCACTCCACCAAGTGAGCTACAGCCCCAGCCCATTGTTTTTTTTATTACTTTGAATCAAGAGATGTCCCTCATCATCCCTGCAGGTGTTCTGCACACAAAGCATCCAGAAAGGGGCAGGATCTCTCTTTCCAGGTTCATCCCTAGTCCAAAACCATCATTCCTACAGATCAGCAGCGGTGAGAGGAGATTCTACCTGAGGTTCCCTTCGTTGGTAGAAAGCAAGCTGGATTATCACCAGAGCCATCATGTAAAGAGAGGACCTGTAGAGTGTGGGGTGTGGGGACCAGAGAACTGGAAGTGAGCACCGTAGTACTTAATTTTGTCACAGATGAACTCCATAACCCCAGCAGATGACTTGACCTCTTCATGTCTCAGTTCCTCATCTGTAAAATCAGGCAACTAGATCAATTTTTAAAGTGCTTCCCAGCTATAGATATCTGTCTTTCTAGAATAAGCACAATTTGCAAAACAGTAATTTTCAAATCTGGGCCTCATTTGCAATAATTCTTGACTTATAGAGCTCCCAAAACCTGATTTTCCTGAAAAGATTACCAAAGCACCACATGATTCTGCCTCCCTTTAAACATTTTGTTGCATATCCTGAAATATCAGAAAATCACCAACTCAGAGGTGTGTGTTCTCCACAGTGTTTTAAGGGACCACAGTCAAGGTGAGTCTAGACCATAGTCTACCATTTGACTTCAGGAGACTCTGTGCATATAACCAGGATATCTTTAATTTTATTCCTCTAAACTCCAGGCCTGAAAAATCTGATGGAAGTCCAAAGATATGCAAAGTTTGATCCTACTGTGATGAAGTTAACGTTAGTATTCCTATAACTCTATGTTTTTAGTTTGCCTTCCCAATAAATCTAGAAATATCCTACTTGAAATAACCATAGTAAAAACTTAAAAACCCATATTTATAAATGTCAACTTAAAAGATAGTTTTTACATTGTGAAATCAAGAGTTTTCTTTAAATTGCAGCTCTTCCAAGCTCATTTATGTTAAATTCTGTGTATTTAACCAAGAATTACCATAGGAGTAAGAGCCGTAGCTCAGTGATAGAGAAAACCCTTGCCCAGCATTGGCGAGGTCCTAGGTTCCATCCCCAGTATTGGGGGGGGGGAAAAATTAAACATGCAAAGTGTGTAAACAAGGATCTTTTAATTTAAAAAAAAATAGAGCTGGGCACAATTGTGCAAGCCTGTAATCCCAGCAGCTCAGGAGGCTGAAAAGCAGGGGGATTGCAAGTTCAAGGCCAGCCTCAGCAACTTAGTGAGGCCTTAAGGAAGTTATCAAGACCCTGCCTCAAAATAAAAAAATTTTAAAAAGGTCTGGGGTGTGATTCATTGGTTAAGCACCTCTGGGTTCAATCCCTGGTACCAAAAAAAAAAGTTTTTAAAACAAGAATTAGAATAAACAGTAGTTAAATGAAGGACAACTAAGATCTTAAGTTATTGCTAGGTCAGTAGGCAAATACGACTCACTTGTTCTATGGTGTAATAGGAGGTCACACTAGCTAAAAATGACACAAAACAGAGTTTCACTTCTTTCAGAAGTCCACATAATCCTGGTAGTTCAATGAAACAAAATTGCCAACTTTTTTCTTAAAGCATGACCCTAGACCACTTTTCTCCTCTGTACTCTCTAAACATTCCTCAGGCCCTTTACATATGCCTATTCTAATTTTTATTGGTCTGCTTTCTCAACAAAACTGTCACCCCTGGAAAGATAATGTTCCAGTTGCATACTTCTCTGTATAATTAATTCCTAAAAGAAATGCCCTCTGAGGTCATCTAATCCAAAATTCTACTTCCTTTAAATTTTTTGTATTTTTTTTATTACATAAACAATACATTTAGCAGCAACTGAAAGCTGTCAGCAGAATTCATTTCCTCCTTCTTCCTTGACATAGTATGCTGCAGATGGACACACAGATGATCATGAGGGTTTTATTCCCAGCCTGCCTTGCAACTGGCCATGGGGTATAGCCACAGGACTATGTCCCTGCCAAAGGATAGCAGTAGGAGTGATACAAGCCACTTTGGGACCAGGACCTTGAGACAGGTGTTGTGTACCCCTTGGGCCCACTCTTCCTCTTCATGACAGCCTTGGCCATTTAGGCCTTGAGGAATGGAAAAGCTACAGGCTAGAAGGAACCTGGGTCCATGTGTATCTGAATGGAACCAAGCCACCTGCCCACTGGAACTCTCCAACCTCATACTGTTAAATGAGAGAAATTCCCTTCTTCAAATCACGATACTGGTAGATGTCTTGTTTCAGCAGTTTGACCTTTACGATGACTAATACATGCATAGTTATAGCAGAGACAATGAGAAAATAAATATGTGAAGCAAAAGCAAAGTCACCCTGTCTCCTACTACTCCTAACTAACCACTATTAATATTTGTGGGTAGTAGGTCCTTCTAGACTTTTTTCCATGTATTTAAAACCACATGCATATATGTTTCTACAGAAAGGAAACCATACTGGTTTATAGCCTTTCTCACCTAATATCATCACCTATTTACTATGCTGATATTTTTCCAAATCAAAAATGAGGTTGGGGCTGGGGATGTGGCTCAAGCGGTAGCGCGCTCGCCTGGCATGCATGGGGCGCTGGATTTGATCCTCAGCACCACATAAAAATAAAGATGTTGTGTCCACGGAAAACTAAAAAATAAATATTAAAAAATTCTCTCTCTCTCTCTCTCAAAAAAAAAAAAAAAAAAAAAATGAGGATCATGAGTTCAAAGCCAGCCTCAGCAAAAAAATGAGGCACTAAGCAACCCAGTGAGACCCTATCTCTAAATAAAATACAAAATTGGGCTGGGGATGTGGCTCAGTGGTCAAATGAGCCCGAGTTCAATCCCTAGTACCAAAAAAAAAAGAATATGTATGCCAGGCATAGTGGCACATACCTGTAATCCCAGTGGCTCGGGAGGCTGAGACAGGAGGATTGTGAGTTCAAAGCCAGCTTTTGCAACATAGTGAGGACCTAAGCAACTCAGCAAGACCCTGCCTCTAAATAAAATATTTTAAAAGGCTGGGGATGTGGCTCAGTGGTAAAGCACCTCTGGGTTTAATCTCTGGTACCAAAAAAAAGAGAGAGAATACATATATATACACATATATATGTGCACACACATATATAACTTTAATGCCTATATAATATTCCATGACTTGGATCTAACAGAATTTATTTAACTGTTGGACTTTTTCTTTTTACAGTTCTGTTATTAAACATCATTGCAGAGAACATTTATTCTTACACATAAACTTGTAGACATCTAACAGATTGTTTCTTTTTTCAGGTCTCTAGCCTCTTTGCAGCGAGCACTAGGGAGAGTCCCTATTCTTTTTTTTTTTTTTTTGTAGATGGACAGAATGCCTTTATTTTATTTGTTTATTTTTATGTGGTACTGAGGATCGAACCCAGTGCCTCACATATGCAAGGCAAGCGCTCTGCCACTGAGCCTCAACCCCACTCCCCCTATTCTTAATATATCCTTACAAACAGAGATTCGTCCTTTTTCTGGATACCTGTGTAAAGTCATTATGTCTGAGAGCTAGCTGCGGGCCACGTTCACTTTGTATTTCTGGATGAGTTCCCCTTTGGTTTCATCATGCATAGACATTCCCAGAAACCAAGCCTGTCTGCATCAACAGCTCCCTGCGCAGGGGCACAACTCCCTTCTACAGTGCGGTCCCAGTTACCAACATGCACAGAAGGGGAAGATGGAGGAGACCTCGCTGCCTGCTGACAAACCTTGATCTACATCTGTGTTGCCAATTACTTGTTCAACAAACCTGTTACTTTTTTGGAAATAATAAATAATTCAGGGAAAGTCATTTTGAATCCTCTGACATCTGTTGCTTGTATGACTCTGAATTATTCATCAGTGAGCATAAACAGTATTAATTAAAGAAAAGTACTGAGGCAAACCATTCAAATAGAAATGAACATTGCAGGAGAAAATGCCTTCGCTCAGCGCACGCTTCACATGTCATTGACAAATATCTCAAAGGACATGCCGGTGGTCGGCATCTAAAGGAGCTGTACTTTTTAGAAATCAGGAGGCAGGATAGAATGAATAAAGAAAAATAAAAGAGCATTATTTTATGTTTCCAAATTTACGTTTTCTTCTCCCCTTCAAAAAAAAAAAAAGTTATCATCTTCGATTTGGTCTCTGTGTCCAGAGGAGTGCTGTGGTATTCAAACAGTGTCTTCCAAATGAGGTTCTGAGGAATCACAAGAATGAGTATCAGGAATCACATCATGTGCTCATTTGCAGACTGAGATTCAGATATCTTAATGTAAGACTGGGCCAGTTCCACTCCCCCTGCTTAAAGATGGCTCTATTACTCTAGCTAATGATTTATCTCCATGACAACTTTGGCACTTCCTTTTTCTCTTATGGTAAAGGGCAAAAGAGAAAAACCTTACAGCCTGGCCGCCTAGTCCACACAGGGGAATCATTCCGTCCTCCCCCTCGCCTGCCTGCTGGTCTCTATGGGAGCACATCCCATGCAGTAACACCCTCCGCCCCACACGAGGGGACCAGTGTGAACATAAGGGAATGTGTTAAAGAGTTGACAAAGCACTGTTGGTAAACAGACACCTCCAAAGATGGGGCCGGGCAGAGTCTCAGCTTCAGGGGGCCTGATGCAGAGCTGCTAGCTAGATGCTAAAGGTGGTTTGATTCTGGGGAGGCTTTCAGAAAACCCAGTTTCTTTGTGTGGCACCGGTGAATAAAAAAGACTCAGTAACCTTCCACTCTGAGGTAGCAGCTGCTGGGGTTGCTCTGGGCAACAGAAGAGAAGCACTGGGGGTGGGAGAGGAGCAGCAGAGAAGAGAAGGAGATGGAAGAAATAAAAACATTTTTTTCTTTTTTTAAAGAAGGCCACAAGTCCAGTTTGGGGCCCTTTCCAAGCCTCTGAATTCAGAGGGCTGACAAGCACTGGCAAGGTCTAAGGACCTGTGGTGACTGATGAAGAGGCTTCTGTGCATTTAACTAGCGCCCCGGGTCTCTCCAGGTCGGGTCCTCAGAGACCTCCCAACGCTTCCAGAAGAAAAGGGGCCACAGAAACCATTTTTCAGTGACATCCTTTCAAGGAACTTCACCCATGGGGACAAGCCTTCCTTGTTCCTCCAAGTTTGGTTTGTTGTTTTCTTTTGGGGAGAAAGTTTGGAAGCAGTACAGGAGACCGGTGGAGGGAAGCGTGGAGAAAAGAAGAAACAGAAAAGGGAACTGCTCACAAGTGTCCTCCGTCAAAGGGAGCTTGTTGTCAAGAACAGCAGAGAAGGGGTGGAAACGGAGCCAGGGCTCTGTGTTCCCCAAAAAGAGTTTGAACAGGGACCGCTGTGTCTCTTTTAGGCACTACCCAAAAGGGAACTACAGATTTAGAAAAGGTCTGACTGGCTCTCATATGGCATTGGATTTCAAGAAATGAACTTAAAAGATCTCTTTCAGAAGGACAGTGGTGGGTCTTTGCTGAGAAAGAAGGCTGTCTAAAGTCAGGACCCTGCAAATGACACCAAGGCCAACTGGGATGAAGCCTGTGTACAATACCCAATGTGTCCCAGGTGCCCACAGAGCTTCAAATTCACTCCAATCTTCAAAAACAAAACATTTACTGAGGACCTTCTATTTTAAAAAGAAAACAAAATCACTTCCAATACAAGCAGAATCTGAGCTAGAGCATCTTGGGAGCTGAATAAAAGTTGACCCCTCATGGTGGGTGAATCCAGCACAGGAGTGCCATCTCTCTCACCAGGAGGAACCTGGAGGCAGCCACAGCCCTGGCTTGGTGACTACGCTATGACGCACCCAGAATTTGGGGGCTGTGAAGGGCTTTACTCTAGCGATGACCAAGACCGGGAGGAGGAAGGGAGCTCCCAGGTTTCATCAGTGACATAAGGAACTCAAAGGGCAGTGGGAAGCCCCAGGCCCGGGATGGATGCACACCATCCAAAGCACACCTTGAATGCCACCGATATGGTAAAAATAAAACAATAGCAGACATCTTCAACAAAGATGGGCAGCTCTGTAAGGGCACAAGAATCACCCAAGAATCTTCCCACAGCACAGATTCTGCTGGTCCACAGACCCGCCTTCAGCAGCAACACTTAGACCCCGGTGGAGCTGGATCCACCGGGGGTCCAAAAGGAGAACCCTGACCAGAGCCTGCTCAGCTCAGTCAAATCAGTACATCTGGAGAGAGGTTAAGCACTGGACTTTCAAAGTTTTCCAGGGAATTCTAATGTGCAGCCAGGCTGAGGACCCCCTGGATGGACTAATTCTGGTTCTCTTTATCAACCAGATATATTGGACCTACAAAACTTAGTCTCTGGGGATCTCAGTTTGTCATCAGAAACATGGAGCTACGCTGGCCTAAATGGATTGCCATAGAAACAAATACACAATGAGCACTTTGAGAGAAAAGACAGAATGTGAGTTCTTTTGCAGGTGATTTTCTTAGTTTCATTGATGAGAGTGAGTGAGTTGCATCCCTCAATAATAAAATTTGACAAACAATGACTGCATTCGAACTCTGCAGATGACACCATGGGTTGTTGTTTGTCCCTCGCCCCTTAGAGAGCTCTTTGTTGCTCTGTTAACTCCCCAAAGCCCAATTCCTTAACTGACAATTGGCTCCAAAATGGATTTCAGGTCCCAAAGGCATCTCAGTCAGTACCTTGAAAAATCCTCCTAAAATTATTTCAGCTTTGGATTTCTGGCACGATCTGATTCCTGACACAGACCTGCAAAGCAACCCGCATTCCCTCCCCTTCCATTCTCCCTAATCCTGCCAATCCTATGCTCCCAGGTGGAAAGAGGGTTTTCGGCTGCCAACTTTCAACTTTCTGTGCAATCAACAAAGCTTCATCACAGCAAAGGGCATCAGTTCTGCCAGCCGCCAACAGATGGCACCGGCGGCTGTGCAAGGACGTTTAGGCCTGAGCCTTGGCCTTGTTCCTTCATCTCTGCCACCTTTGGTAGTTTGAAATGGTCTTGTAAAACGTTATCAAAGGTTAAAAAAAAAAAAAGTTCAGCTAAAATATGAGCATCTTTAGATATTAAGATAAGAGGTCTAAAGAGGGTAAAGTCCCCAACGCCACCCCCCCACTCTGCCTTAGGAAAGAACTTGACCAGGAACCAATGTGCACCCAGCTCAGTAGGCGTCGTGCTGGGTTCCGAACAAATGGGCTTTCAGGAACTAACCTGTGAGAAGAGCTTGTGTGTGTCCCCAACTGTCATAATAACCAAACTGCTTCTCACGGCCCACACAGAAACCACAGGGAGAGCAAAACAACCCTCCACCACGAGGCCAGGCAGGGCTATGAACACCGCAACCCTTGCACAGCCATTTCAGAGACTCTGCTGCCAACCAGAACTCCATTTCCTCCTGCTTTGGTGGCTTGTGGGCTAAAGACCATCAGCCATCCCCAAGAAAAGAGGCCTGTCCTTCCCTGTTGCTGCCTGACGGGTGGGGCTCCCGCCACAGCACCTCAGCTCTTCTGCAGGGAAAGAACAGGCAAAGACCGTGGTCTTAGCCTTTCGAAGGCGATGGTCAGGGATCTTGTGAAGTGCCAGGATTGTGGATACTATTTTAGATCAGTGGTTCTCCGCATGGGGTGACCTTGCTCCCCACGCTGCCTGGGGACATTCTGGGGAAATGGGAGAGCACGTTCTTTGCATCTAGGAGGTAAAGGCCAGGGATGCTGTCAACTATCCTCCAGCGCCAAGACTGCTCCTACTACAGTTCATTTATTCAAATGTGGACAGTGTTGTGCTGATGGGGAGAAACACTGCTACTGGGGCCCAGAAGGTTGGCCAGCGAAATGAAAATTCCAGAAGACATCTTGACAGAGAAGGCAAAAGCTAATTAATGTGGCTCCTTCCGTTTCTCCCTCCTAACATGAAAGGAAATCAAGCTCCCAAGCTCCCTTTGTGTCTACTTTTGAGGACTTCATTTCTGCCAAGGCCCCCCTTGTACATCTCAATCTTGCTGACAACCTCAGAATTTCATCTCTTCACCGTTGGCTCATCCCCTAAGCCTGCCGTCTTCTTCACCCCATCCTCCCTGTGATTCAGAGAGGCTGGTTTCCTACTTTAGAAACACCTCTCACCCAGAGAACAAAATAAATATTTCTGAGCCCATACTGACATAAATAAATGATGGGATAGAGAAATGAATGGAGAAGGGAAAAAATTCTATGTTATAAACATGGAAGGATTGAGATAAATAGGTGAAAGAAGTAGGATCCACTGATAAAAGTTAAAATTAACTGGCAAACTAGGGAGTGAACAGGATCCTGGCCTAGGCTTGAAGCATTTCTCCAAAAATATGTATGCATGACTGGGGTGGTTTTAGCTTCGTCTAGAAATCCTTCAGTAGTCCTCCCTCTAGGAGGTAAAGCTTAATTACTCTTGCCTTAATGTTAGCTGGGTTGAATGACTCACTTCTAATGAACAGAGTGTGGAAAGGGAAATTAGTGACTTTACAGTGGACAACTGTGACAGTGGGTAACCAAGCAGTCAAGGTTAGCTTCAACAGAGACGTCAAACTGAGATCACATACAACCTGATATTATGGGTTGAGGACTATGGGGGTATTTTTTCCCAAACCCAGACTCTAGTCTGATGATCAGAAAACATCAAACAAATGCAATTTGAAGGGTATTCTGCAAACACCCAACCAGTATGAATCAACAATGTCAAAGTTATTAAAAAGAAGAAAAGACAAAAACATTGTCAAAGTTTGGAGACACTACAGAGATGTGATGATTAAATGCAATTTGATATAGTAATAAGATCCTGGAATGGAGAAAGGACACTCTGGAAAAACTGATGAAATCTGAATAAAATCTGGACTTGATAGTATGATACTAATGTTAAATTTCTTGGTTCTGATGCTTGTATCATAATTACTCATGATATTAACATTAAAGGAAGCTAAATAAAAGGTTATATAGGAGTTCTCTGTATAATCTTTGCAACGCCTCTGTAAATCTAAAATTACTTTAAAAGAAAAAAGAAAAAAAAAACTCATATTGATGACAAGTCTTCTTATCATCATCAAAAACTGGAAAAAATCCAAATGTCCATCAAGTGGTAAATGAGTAAACGGATTGTGGTATATCCATTCAGAGAAATACTATTGAGCAATAAAAAGGCACAAACTACCAAGACATTCAGTAGCTGCTTAGATCATTGTCTGCTTGGAGCTGGGGGTAGGGAGAGAGAATGATGAAACATTCTAGATCTTGATGGTGGAGTGGTCATGTGACTATATATTTGTTAGAACTCATCAAGTTGTACACTTAAGATCAGGAATTCGCTTAAAATCAGTATAAATTGTATGGCAATGAGGGCTAATTTTTTTTTTTTAATCTCTCAATCCTGTTGTTGCTTTGTTCTGTTCCCCTTATTCTTGGTGGCTTTTTTTCTACTTTATTTTTCTGGGGCTTCCTCTATGTCCCTAAACATGGGATACAGACAGTGAACCAGAGAAGAAGGAGGCAATGTGCTAATTCCATGGAGGAACCCTGGGTCCAGGCTTAAGCAGAATCTCTCAACAAGGCACAGCAGAGAGGCGAGGTCCCAGCAGGCCCCAGCTGTCTGCAATGGGTGCCCACCCTGACTTCCACTCCCACGGGTTGAATGTTGCCAATAGAGTCGGGGAAGTCTGCCTGAGTGTGCCAGGGTCCCGGCCAGCCTCGGGATACTGAGTTGGTAACCAGATCAGTGCTTGTCACTCTTCCACAGGCAGGAGGGTCCTGGGTAGCTTGTTAGATGCGGAGCCTGACACTTCAGGCTGGGGGGCTGCAGAGTCTGTGCTTCTAACAGGCTGTGGGTGATGCAGTGCTGATGGCTGGAGCCCCACAACTGGAGTCCAGGATGGAGAACACAGGCATGTGCAGTGTGCGCTGAAAGGCAGGAAGGTTGCATAGGCCACAGGAGCATCTACATGCTTACAGGGTCAATGAGGTGTCCCCCAAAAGCTCATGTGTGAGACAAGCAAGAAAGTTCAGAGGTGAAATGATTAGATGATGTGAGTCATCTAATCATTAATTAAATCCTAGATAGCAATTAAATGGATGGTAACTGAAGGCAGGTAAGGTGTGGCTGCAGGAGGCAGGTCACTGAGGGCGTGCTTTGGGTTTATATTTTTGTCCCTGGTGAGTCCAGTGCGCTCTCTGCTTCCTGTGGCCATGTCCTGGGCTGCTCCTCAGAGCAACAGAGTTGGCCGTCCATGGATTGAGACCTCTGAAACTGTGAGCACCAAATAAAATTTTCCTCCTCTAAAATTGTTCTTGTCAGATTTTTGGTCACAGAGACTAAAACACTTTCTTTGGGAAGGGAGTCCTCACAGACTGTAGAGTCATCCTGGGGCACCTGCAGGGATGGGCCCAATGGCAGTGTTGGAGGAACAAACTACTAACATGGTCTCATCATAGTCACTACCATCTTAAGGCCTGCAGGTGACAGGCCTGAGGGAAGGCTTGGTCCAAGTGGTCTCCCAGAGCCCAGCCTCTTTCCTCTCTTGGTCCTCTCCACAGGCTCTCAAGGAAGCCTCCTCGCCATTCCTGTGGCTTCACTATCGCCTGCCTAAGCAGCTCCCAGAGCTGGCCTGAAGCTGTGTCTCTGACCCCAGTGTTTCTAACAGCTGGAAGGTATCTCCAGCTCAGCTACTGAACCTGCAAATAACTGTGACCAAAACAAACCTGGCTTCTGTATTCTCTTCCGCAGCTGGGGGTTGTACCCAGCCATTTCTACAACTCTAAACAACCCTTCACTAAGTATTACCTGAAACCTAGACCAGTCACATTCCCCTCTCACTGCCTTCTGCAGTTTCTGTTTTAAAGGTTATTCCAGGCACAGTGAAATGTACATCAATGGGATTAGTTATCGATGTACATTTTCCTCACAGGCTAACATTGGACAGAGGCCTCTCTGCCTAATAGTCTTTGCCTCAGCACTGAGTCCAGGACCTGGCACACAGCATGATATGCAATGCACGCAATGACACCATCGGAATTAAGCTCATTTCTGACCCAATAGGAGCCTCTAAACATTAATTGTTAAGGACCAACTCAGCTGGGTATGGTGGTGCACGACTGTAATACCAGATACTCCAGAGATTGAGGCAGGAGGATGGCGAGTTCAAGGGTAGCCTCAGAAACTTAGTGAGACCCTGTCTCAAAATAAAAATGTTTATTAAAAGGCCTGGGAGTGTAGCTCAGTGGTAGAGCACTTGGCTAGCACGTACGAGACCTTGGGTTCAATCCAGAGAACTGGAGGGAAAAAAAAAAAAGAATCATCCCAGATGTCTAAAATGCCCTTGTTTACCAATTTTTAATCATTGTCCTAGGGATAACTTTCTAGAAGATCAGGTTGACCCTTTTGGGAGAGTTATTCTTAGAACATGGAGATATTTTGTCACAATATCCAAATAGCATATACCTGGTGGTGGCTGGCAGGTGACTTTGCTTTTTAGATAGAGTGTGGTGTTTTCCCTGAGTAAAGATAACCTGTAGAGAAAGATCTGTTTGGGGCACAAGCAAAGCAAAACACATTTGATTCCTAAAGGGACAGGTTAGCATAGCAAGAGAGTGACCTGGGCCCAAAATTCAGAATTTTCTAACAGTCACTCAGTCACCAAGCAGGGCCCTTTCAAAAACCTGTGACAACTTCCATTAAGTTAATACTCAATCTCCCAGGTCAGAATAAAGATGAAAAAGGTACAAATGAAACTTCTCTTACCTGTCCACACCACCCTCCCCAAACCTTGAAACTGGAAAGAAATTTGAGTTCACAAAAATAAGTCCCAGGTGGCTCAGAGCCCTTTTCAGCTAAAATGGAATAAAGCAGGCTCAAGAAGGACTCAAGGCACAAGAAGAGCTGATTATTATTTTGCAAAAACTAAGGTCAAAGCCTTGTTAATAAGAGGAACATACTTGTATAAAACCAAATTGGTTGCTGGATTGTTGGGGAGCAGTAAAATTAATACTCGCTGCTGAGGCCTATTAGCCTCCAGTTGGCTCTGGAAGAAAGTAGTTAGAAGACAGCTGGGGATTAAAGTGTTCATCATCTCCCTCCTGCCAGCACCAGGGCCCAGAGAGTCTCCAGCAACCTCCGGTGGGAGCACTAAAGCCACACATGCAGAAGACACAGGCGTCTGACCCTCCATTCCTGTGTCCAGGGGTGGAGCTTTTTAAAAGAAAGGGCTGACAATATTGAATATGGAGGTAAGAGGGACACTTTTAAAGGGACACCTGCAGGAGAGGTGAGCTGTGTTTTAAAATAAGATGTGCTATGAAAAGACCAATGCCTGGTCCTGTTCTCTTTGCTGTCATGGGCAGTGCCTAAGTACCCTGCCTGAGTCCCTTTAGAGACACGAGGCACAAGGCACGGTTGCTCTGAGTGTTGGCCGCTGATGGGTCCCAAATGCCAATGGGAGCCAACCTAGCTCAAACCAATCACTGGCTGACATGAGAGCAGGGTACAAAAGACTACCCTTGCCCAGGTGCCCAGAAACCAGTCAACTCTACAGTGCCAGTCATGCTTCCAAGCTCCCCACGAACACCTGGAGTTTAGCTTTGGCCCAGCCTGCCACCCTCCCCACTCTACCTCCAACCCCCTATATCACCTCCAGGAGAATCCCTTGACTTCCAGGGAACCAGACCCAAGACACTGGGAGGTAAGCTTCCATGACGTTTTGGAGCATTTGGTAGATCCTGGGAAAAGAATTTCCAGTTTGAAGTCCTCAGCACTCCCTTGAGGATGAGTAGGCAGAGAGGACTCAGACACCAGCCTAGCCGGTGCCTCAAACACCAGAGATGAGGCTCATTTCCCTGTTCTGCCTCACACAGATGGCAGGAAGGACAGCTCAAGGAGGGGCCCTGCCTTCCTGGGTGATAGACTGACTTCTGTAAAGATCCTATAACAAAAGGTTGGTTTTACTAGCTCGTGGACACCCAGGTCCCAAGTTGGGAGCATGTCACCATTGGCAGGTGGAATCTCCCAGGCTACTGACAAAGCAGGAAGATTTATGTCAGATACCAAGTCTCTTTCAGCCAGGTGTTAACAGGGCTTCACACTGGTGCTGCCATCATGACACAAACTCTTTCCTTAGCACTTTTCAAGACTGTCCTTTACAGGTGGGGGTAGCTCCGTGGAAGAGTACTTGCCTAGCATGCACCAGGCCCTGAGTTCCATCCTCATCACCACCAAAAAATTTGTATGTATAATTAATTAATAATAATATATAATATGGGGACTGGGGATGTGGCTCAAGTGGTAGCGCGCTCGCCTGGCATGCGTGCTGCCCGGGTTCGATCCTCAGCACCACATACAAACAAAGATGTTGTGTCCGCCGAAAACTAAAATAAATAAATAAATAAATATTTAAAATTCTCTCTCTCTCTCTCTAAAAAAAAAAATAATAATATATAATATGAATAATATATAAGTTAGTTTCACAGTTAACAGGTCAGGAATGCAAAGCACACCTCTGTGACCTAACTGGCAGCAACTTGCTAGGCAAAGTACTGGATTCTTTGGAAAAGTAACTTCCTCAACAGCCAGAGAGTTGTAAAATAATGGTCAAAAACAGCACAAGAATTTTATTAAAACTCATAACACTGTGCTTCTCTTGTGCAGTTTTAAATTAGCTTTTTAAATGAGCTTTCATAAATCTTCACCAGGTCCATTGTGTTTCAGATGTTGAATTTAGGACAGTGTTCAAAGATTTTTATGGGGCCAGTTCTACGATTCCAATTCCAATTTACCATTTCTCCTTTTCTGACTTCCTTTTGGAGTTCACCAGCCTGAGTCCTTAAGGACCAAAAAACCAATGAATTAATCAAAGGAAAAATGTTCTGTTTCCCCCATTTAGAAATTCGTTGAAATATAGATGAAGTCCATCATGAACAGCAGGACGTTCTGAGAAAGCCATCAGCCTAAAATGCCTTCATGAATAACTATTATGTTAGAAGCTCAAAAGATCTTACATCTCAGCTAGATGAATAATCAAACCACCAATGAACACTGGGAAGCAAATGAACATAACACAGATCTATATGTTTTTCTCTGTTTATGTGAACATATGTAATATCTTTTCATTTTTACCACTGTAGTCACATTCAAGCAGCCTCTCCTGATATCGGCAACGTTCCTGACCCTAAGTTAAGGACTTTCGGGAAACTGAATTTGCTTCTTCGGAGTGCCAATGTGCTGTGTGAAATACAAAATGATGTTACCATGAAGTCAAAACCTTGCTTGACTTGTGAGAACTGCTGGTTTTGGCTTAGGGAAAGCTGAATCAATGTTGTCACAAATGCACATTATGGAAATATATTCCATGAATTCAACTAAGGGATCAATCAGTATTGCAAATAAGAAATTTAAAAAAAATTTTTTTAAGTTGGCCAGAACCAAGCTTTCAATCCCCCCATCTGCCAATCAGAGGTGCAAAGAAATGTTATCTGTATCCATCCTTCTTTAGCTACTATATATTGATACTTACTAAGCCCAACTATTTATAATTCTGAATTACTATAGGATGCTTACAGTTTTAAAAAATACAAATGCTAAATATTAAATATCATCAGTATATGCACACAGACTATAAATACACATAATCTTTGTATTTGTCTATCATTATTTAGCAATCAAACCAAACAGACTTCTTAAAAAATTTACCAATTATGAAATATCATTACTTCATATAAATAATTTCTCCAGCTCTATCTCATTTCATGAAAGCAGTCTTTTTCCCTAGCACAAAATGTACTTGGAAGGTACCTAAAATGAGTTGTTCTTGTGTAGATTACTACATTTTAAACACTTAACAGAAAAAGAAAACTCGAAGCTAAATCCACTCCACCCAAATAAACAGAACTCCCTTCCTGGTCAAAGGAACAAGCAATGAGTACAAACCCAGAGAGCCACCAGCAGCACAGTTTTCTTTAAATTCGAGAGGTCTGCTGGGAAAGCACATGGAACATTTGTTACCCAGGAGAGGAATGAAACAGAAGCCTTCCCAGAAACAGTGATGTGTAAGAACTGGAGAGACCCAGGTTGCAATGCTGGCTGTGGGACTGACTGGTTCTGTGACCCTGAGCAAGTCAGGGAATATTGTCAGGCTGCCAACTCCTCAGGCATCAAGTTAGAACACTGGATTAAAAGATCTAAGGTTCATACCTATTCAAAATGCTAAGGGTTGGTTTGGTTTGGTTTTGGCACCAGAAATTGAACCCAGGGGTGCTTAATCATGAGCCATATCCCCATCTGGTTTTATTTTTTTTTTTAACTTTTCATTTTGACACAGGATCACCCTAAATTGCCTAGGTCCTTGCTAAATTGCTGAGGCTGGCTTTAAACTTGTGATCTTCTGGAGCTGCTGGGATTATAGGTATGCGTCACGGCACCCAAGTAAAAATGCGAAGATTTTTAAGACAATCTCTTTATTATCCGGATATTGCTGAAGCTCAGACACTGACCTTGACTCCAAAGACTATGTGATATTTGCCAGAAAATTTTTGCTTCATCATTTTGCAACACAATGGGATGAGTTGAAGGAAAAAGAAAAAAAAACAAAACAGGAAAGACACATCTCATGTGATAAGTGTGGGGTCCCCTGAAGTGACAGGAGACTCTCTATTTCATTAGCTCCCATGGGATGCTCAATATCTTTTATCTAACACAGAATGGACTTACTCATATCCTATCCCCAAAGCTGCACTATTATCCTGTGCTATTCTCTTGGGACCCATTATCAATTTGAATCAAGTAGGAAGATTCTAGTAGCATTTTCCAAACTTATCTTGTTTCTCATTTGAGGCATTTTAAGTAGCAGTGGAGGGTTCTGTTTTCGTACACACAGCAGAAGGCAAAAGGCAGGAGGAATTCAGGGCACTAGAACATGAATGAAGGCCGACCTCCACAGCAAGAGTGCCTGGGCAAGAACACTGCCACCTTTCACAACTTACCACCTCCAACAAACAATGGCAACCCAGAGTCTGACAGGGAAGGTATGGAAAATCAATAAGCACTCACTTTGACAGACAATCCTGGGTGCAGAATACCTGCCACTGGTAATAAATCACTTCATTTAGGTTTATCTTTTTAGCAGAGCACGGTGGATTATACCCATACATCACTTCAACCTCTCTTTTCTGCCTTATTGACAAAGGACAAATTGAGAAGGATGGTGGGAAAGCTGAGAGAATGAAGGTAGGGGAAAAAAAGGAGTTCTGCTACCAGGCCTGTGCAGTAGAAAAAACAATAATGATAAAGCAATTATTTTTTCTTTCTAAGATGTTATTTGAAAAAAAAAATTCAAAACCATCTGAATTTACCAACGAAGTTACCATGGATTGGAAAATAAATGTAGCTTTCTTTTTAAACCCTGCAGGAAAAACATGCATCTTTATATATACATCACCCACACTCTGCTCTTCCACTGATGGGTGAGCTGATGGACCTCACTAATGACACTGCTTAGAAACAGGCCCCCTAAGAACCCTGAATCCCAGAACTCAATGTGGCAAGTGTAACTTCTGGTTCTGCAATAGGGAAGCAAACTAAGACGATATGAAGGCACTGGCAGGGCACAGACCAAAATCCTCCCATTACAAACGCCTAGGAATACCAGATCAAATATAACCTGAAGAAGAAAGGAGAGAACAGTAAAATTGTGAAGTGGTCCTCAGACATTCTCTCTCTCTCTTTTTTTTTTTTTTTTTGGTACCAGGGATTGAACCTAGGGGTGCCTAACCACTTAGCCATATCCCCAGTCCTTTTTATTTTTGTATTTTGAGACTCAGTCTCACCAAGTTGCTCAGGCCTTGCTAAGTTGCTGAGGCAGGCTTGAAACTTGCAATCCTCCTGCCTCAGCCTCCCATGCCACTAGGATTACAGGGGTGCAAGTGCAACCACTGCAACCAGTGTCCTGAGACTTTCCTGGTAAATTTCACACTTTCATTTTTATACACAAGCAGACAAAGGAAAAGAAATGCTGAGCCACCCTAAGGCAGGGAGTTAGACCTAAAATCATGAAAGGACTTGACCCTCTAAGGGTTGCTTCCTCGGTGAATAGAAAGAGTAAAGCGGAAAGCTTATCCCCTGGAACAAAGGACAATTTTGTGTCCTTGGACTCTATCTGGAAAAATAAAGTCCTCCCTTGAAAAATAGATCTGAGCCTTAAGCAAGATGATTTAGGATGCTCCAAACTAAGACATTAGCAGAAACATTGGCTCCAAGCTAGTGGCACTCTTAGGATCTCTAGACGAAGCAATACAAAGTGTTCTGGAAGGGTCCCACAATCAGACCTCATGAGATTCCCACAGAAAAAAAATAATCCCCACTAGAAATCATCTTAGAAGGAATTAAAAATTAGAATACACCATCAGCAGAAAACAGCAAATACAACAAAAATTATTCTTAAGGCAGGGAACTTAGAATAATAAAATAACAATTTGAAAAAGAATACAAAATAAGTATGTTCAAAACTATGAAACACAATGGCCAGGTGTGGTGGAGCACGCCTATAATCCCAATGACTCAGGAGACTGATGCAGGAGGATTGTTCTTGCAAGTTCAAAGCCATCCTCAGCAAAAACGAGGCACTAAGAGGCCCTGTCTCTAAATAAAATACAAAATAGGGATGGGGATGTGGCTCAGTGGTTAAGTGCCCCTGAGTTCAATTCCCAGTGCCAAAAAAAAAAAAAAAAAAAAAAACAGAGAGAGAGACAAAAAAGGGGGAACTAAAATACAAAAAAAAAAAAAAAAAAAGACAGAGCTGGGGCTGTAGCTCAGTGGTAGAGTGCTGGCCTTGCACGCGCGAGGCACTGGTTCGATCTTCAGTACCACATAAAAATAAATAAAGATATTGTGTCCATCTAAAACTCAAAAAATATTTTTTAAAAATGACAATAATAATTGATACAAAAATATGCATATATAATGAAAAATGTAATATGTGAAAAGAAACCAAATAATACTCCTAGAAATAAATACTGTGATCTCTGGAATTGCAAAGTCAATAGATAGGTTAAATACCAGATTAGACATAGATGAAGAGAAAATTGAGTAAAATGGAAGACAAATCTGAAGAAGTTACTCAAAGGGCATCAGACAAAAAAGTGTGAAATAGATAAATGACAGAAATAAAATAGATAAAAGAGAAATACATTAAAAGGAATGAAAGAATAGTTAAGGGCATAGAAAGTATAATGAGTAGGTCCATATACATAGTACAAGAACTAAATGATGAAAATGGGGATATTGTGTGAATCTGGGTTCTCCAAGAAGCAAATGCCAAGAGAAGATGTTAGGGAAACAGCTATGAAGGAAGGAGGAGGAAGCAGGAGGAAGCAGGAGGAGGCAGGAAGAGCCTTCAGACCTCACTGCAGGCAAGACCAAGAGAAGGAAGAAATATCAAGTTGGAAGAGACTCAGTAAAATGTAATTGTATGAAAGATTTGGGGGCTGGAAGCATAGCTCAGTAGTGGAGGCCCTGCCTAGCATATGTGTGGCACTATGTTCAACCTCCAGAAGAGAGGGAGAGGGAGAGAGAGAGAGAGAGGAAGAAAGAGAGAGAGAGAGGGAGGAAGAAAGAGAGAGAGAGAGAGAGAAAGCTTTAGGGAATCCTTGAACCAAAGTCAATCCTGCACAGATGGACGAGCCTGGAAACCCGCGTTTATTCACACATCAGCCCAGGGAAAGTGTACCTTTGGAGTGAACCCTGAAAGGTAGAATCTGGGGTTGTCAGTCGACTCTGCTTCCCAAAACAGGAGATCTCAGCTTCACTGTTTTTAAAGATAGTAGTTGAGAATTTCCCAAACTTGTGAAAGCCATGGGGGCCCTCCATGTAAACAATACCGAGTTCTGAGCAGAATTAATAAAACTAAATTCATATACACATAGACTGCAGAATATCCAAGACAAAGAGAAACCTTCAAGAACGGTCAAAGGGACATGAAATATTACCACAAAGGGAAAACAGACAGACTTCTCAGGAACAAAAGAGCACTCAGAAGACAAATGGGATATTGTATTTTCAGATCATCAAGGGAAGACTCTCCCTACAAAGAAAGAGTCATTGAAAGATGGGGACAGAGGATGGTGTTTTCAAACAAGAGCTGAGAGTGTCTACCATTTACAGGCACTTGATGAAAAATGCACTGAAAGATATATTGCTAGAAAATAAATTCTGGCCCGTGTGGTGACACACACATTAATCCCAGCAGCTGGAGAGGCTGAGACAGGAGGATCGTGAATTCAAAGCCAGCCTCAGCAAAAGTGAGGCTCTAAGCAACTCAGTTAAACCCTGTCTCTAAATTAAATACAATAAAGGTCTGGGGATGTGGCTCAGTGGTTGAGTGCCCCTGAGTTCAATCCCAGGTACCAAAAAAAGAAAAAAGAAAAATAAATTCTGTGTATATGAGACCAATTAGAAGTGATGAGCAAAGATTGAGGGAAACAAATAAAATACAAAGAAAACATTAAATAAAATAAAATAAAATTGGGTGTGTGAGATAGTATTTAATTTTGAACTGCTATTTAAGTACTCACAATAAACATTTAAAGACAAAAAAGCCAGTAGAAGAAAAAAAGGGGTGGGGGAGCAATTGATAAACTATAATTCGAAGGAGAAAGAGAAAACAAAGGAAAAGAATAGGAAATAGCAGGCAAAAAGATAAATAATTTTTAAAAGACCAACAATTACTATCAATGCAAACCTAAAAAATAAGGCTAGTTTAAAAAAATCAGACTTGAAGCCAGCTGCAGTGGCCCATGCCTGTAATCCCAGCTGCTCAGGAGAGTTCAAAGCCGAGAGTTCAAAGCTGGCCTCAGCAAGTAAGCCAGGTTCTAAGTAACTGGGTGAGACCCTGTCTCTAAGAAAAGACAAAATAGGGCTAGGGATGTGGCTCAGTGGTTGAGTGCCTTTGGGTTCAATCTCAGGTACCAAAAAAAAAAAAAACATTAGTCTTGGGATTTTGTGTTAATTAAGCTATATGCTAGTTGCAAGAGGCACATCTAAAATACTACATAGAAAACAGATAGCAGCAAATGCCTACCAGAGGAGAAAGGCTGGAATCGCCAAAACAAGCAAAAGAACCCTCAGGATTGCCTACTTATCTGTTCTTACTAATTAAACAAGTAACTTAACCACTCTGAGACAGTTTCCTGGTCTGTAAAATAGGATGACAATGATAGACTTGTTTGTTTGTTTTTTTAATTTATAACGCGTTTTTCCTAAAATAACAGAAGGAAATAAGGGAAAATATACACACGGGCTTAATCTTTCTAGTGGACACATAATGCAAGTTCCATTTTTTGTTGGTCATTTAAAAATATTTGAGTTGTCAAAACAAGAAATGTTTTACTTTTTTAAATTCATAAACTCAATAATCAAGTAAAATTATAAGACCAGGGTTGAGGACAGTGTTCACACATAGCACATAGGAAGAGGATAAACTATTTGACTTCCTACAGGAAAAATCATATAAAGTACACCAAAACTTAAAAAGTGTGGGGTTTTTCTTTTGGTTCCATACCAGGGATTGCACCCAGGGGCACTTAACCACTGAGCCACATCCCAGCCCTTAAAAAAAAAAAAAATCCTTTTTAGTTGTAGATAGATACAATATCTTTATTTTGTTTATTTATTTATTATTTTATGTGATGCTGAGGATTGAACCCAGTGCTGCCTCACGCTTGCTAGGTGAGCACTGCACCACTGAGCCACAACCCTAGTCTCCCCAGCCCTTTTTTATATTTTATTTGAAGACAGGGTATTGCTGAGTTGCTTAAGGACTTGCTAAGTTGCTGAGGCTGGCTTGTAGTGGCACCCCCTTTCTCCACAGAAAAGTCTTACTGGGCTTCTCCAGAAATCTTCACCATGGTTGATTTTAGGATTGTCAGCAAAAGAGTCTCTACAAGAGATCAATATTTTCGTGTTGCCCTGTTTTACTTGGCCACTGGCTGGGAAGAAGTCAGCACTCCAGGTGCTGGACACCCCCCCTTACTAGTTTTTCACAAACATGTATCCAGTATAGTAGTTTGTAGAAATGTGTAAACAAGGTCTCTGGCCTTGAGCTGGGCTTCACAGAGATGTCTACATTTTTAAGATAAGAGAAGTCACCAATTTGGCTCCATGGTAACAGCTGGCAGGGTCTGGAGGAAAGAAAGGGGAGAAGAAGCTCTCCCCTTCTCAGGTGTTGTCCTTGAAGGGCTAACTTGCCCAGAACAGTGAAAGAAAAAGCTGCTTCATGTGAACTTCTGAGCCCTTCCCCTTACATGCTGGGTGTAAAGTTCTGAAACTATCTGAACTCGGGTTCAGGGGATTAATTGATTACAGCAAAAGCTGTGCCCTCTGAACCTGGCTGCAGCCAAATAAAACTGTTTCTTGCTGTCTTCGATGCCCTGCCTCGTCTGTCCCTACAACAGGCTTTGAACTCAAGATGGTCTTACCTCAGTCTTCTGAGCCACAGGGATTACAGGTGTGCGCCAATACACCCAGCAAAAAATGTAGGTATTCTTTAACCCCCTGATACGCTTTTGTAATTTATCCCAAGGAATTAATCAGAGATGTATACAAACATGTATGTACTAATTTATAGTTAAGTCTAATGCTGAAAAAGCCATCGGGAACTGCCTTTAGTATATTTGAGTAACAGAATAGGAAGCAGTCATAAAAATTTGAGTTACAGAAAAATATTAGTAACAATATGCTATGTGAATAAGTGAAAAGAATGCCAGGCAACATACAGAACACGGAGCAGGGTTTTATCTGAAAAAGTATGTTATTATGTACAGATGACAGGCTGGAAAAATCTAGAGCAACATATAAATGATGAAGCATCTCTGGGTGGTAGAGATTCTGAATAACTTTTGTTTTATTGTGCTTCTCTGTGTTTTCCAAGTTTCCTGAGGTGAGCATATGGTGTTTTGCAATTAGGGAAAAAAAGCAATTGTTGTTCAGAAAGTAAGTAGCAATAATTCCAGTGTATACTCTAATGCAGGGATCCAAGACTATCTGCAGGGCAAATTCAGACTGCCAACCATTTTTGTACTGCCCATGAGTTAAGAAAGGTTTTACAACTTGTAATGGTCTGAAAAAAGAATCAGAAGAAGAATAAAACTTGCCACATATCATTCTAAGTCTTTGTGTTCAATTTTAATTTCAATCATGTGAAATAGGTACTATTACTCTTTTATTTTGAAAGGTGGGTGATGGGAATTGAACCCAGGGGTGCTGTACCACTGAGCTACAATCTGGACCCTTTATTTATTTATTTATTTATTTTATTTTGAGAGAGGGTCTCACCAAGTTGCTTACATCCTTACTAAGTTGCTGAGGCTCGCCTTGAAACTGCCCCAACCTCGAGAGTCGCTGGGATTAAAGGTGTGCATCACCTCATCCAGGGGTTATTCATTTTATAGATGAGGGAACAGATAGCAATGGAAAGAATCAGAGCCAGGCACAGTGGCACATGCCTGTGATCTGAGAAACTTGGGAGGCTGAGGCAGGAGAATGGTAATCTGGAGGTGAGCTGGAATTCAAACCCAGAGTACCCCCCACAGCCTGTGCTCCTGACCTGCTTCCTCCTCTGAGAAGTTCTCCAAGCTCATAAAGGAAAATCCAGACAACACATACTGGTGAATTCTCAGGCAGGCAGGTCCTGTGTTCCAGTGAAGCTCTATAAGAGAACGGGCCCACATTTCTACCAAGATGTTAGGAAACACTAACTTTGAACCTCTTTTTTTTTTTTTTTTTTTTGAGAGAGAGAGAGAGAATATTTTTAGTTTTCGGCAGACATAACATCTTTATTTGTATGTGGTGCTGAGGATCAAACCCAGCGCCGCACACATGCCAGGCGAGCACACTACCGCTTGAGCCACATCCCCAGCCCCACTTTGAACTTCTAATTAAGAGAAATCTTATCTTCCTCCAAAGAATTCCCCTCTTCTTATTAGTAGATCTGAAATAAGAGCATGGACTTTGTTTTGTCTCTCATTACATAAACACCTACACAGGATCATTCATGTTGTCTCTTGGCCCACAGAGGCTGAATATTTACTCTCTGGCTCTTTACCGGAAATGTTAGCAGACCCCCTGCTCTAATGGGCAGAGCTGGGGGCCAGGATTGGAAAAGCAGCAGGAAGTCACAGTGGAGGTGGAATCCCCCACACCTGGAACCACAAGGTAACCAAACCACATGGCCCTATCCCAAGCTATTCCACCAGCACTTAGTCATGGAGAGAGAGAGTCTCTTTTCTCCTCCTATTCTGTCTCTATTTTATTCATTTGTTTCTCATCATAGGTGAAGAAAGCAAAAGAAAACAAACAAACAAAAAAAAGAGTAAAATTTAATTGTCTAGTTTATAACTTTTTTGTGTGTGTGGTGCTGAGAATTGAACCCAGGACCTCATGCATGTGACGAGCACTCTGCCACTGAGTTATACTGCCAGCCAAGTTTATAACTTCTGAGAAACTTTGGCAAAGGGTTTGCTCAGGGGAAATGATTAGACTTTTATATCATCTCTGGAGTCAATTTATCAGTGTTTTCTGTTACCAAAAATAATGTAAGGATTGGTCCCTTTTCATTGTTTCAGTTTGGTTATTCTTTCAACAAACCCTAAATCCTTACCATATTCCCTACCCAATGGCACAGTGCCCCCCCCTTCAGTCAGCTGGTTAGACCAGCTCACAGATTATCAGAAGATAAATAGATATCTATATATATCTATATATATATCTATATATATCTATATATATATAGATATATAGATATATATCTATATATATATATCCCAATACATCTATAATTTATAGCAGTCAGTCTTAAAATAGTTAAGAGTACAGGAGGGGCTGGGGTTGTGGCTCAGCGGTAGAGCGCTCGCCTAGCATGTGTGAGGTGCTAGGTTCGATCCTCAGCACCACATAAAAAAGCAAATAAATAAAATAAAGGTATTTTGTCCAACTACAACTAAAAAAAAATTTTAAATAAAGAGTACAGGAAATGGAAATTATAACCACATTCAGATGCAACCACTCACACACGTTAGAACAATCATCAAAGAGACAGAAAATACCAAGTACTGGCAAGGATGTAGAAAAACCAAAACCCTCAAACATTGCTGGTCAGAACGTACAAACACAACAGCTACTTTGGAAAACAGTTTGGCAATTTCTGTAAAAGTTAAACATACCTGTATCACAAGACCCCACAATTCTAACCAAAAGGAAAGAAAGTATGCATCCACGCCAAGACTCACAAAAGATCACAGACTCTCTACTCACAAGAGCCCTAAGCCGGACACAACCCAAATATCATCCATCAACGAGTGATTGCGTAAACAAACTGTGGTATATCCATACAAAGGAATTCTACTCAGCGATTAAAAAAAAAAAAATTTACTGATATACTCAGCAACATGTATGAATACAAAAACATTGTGTGGACTGAAGGAAGACACAGACTCAAATGATCACTTTTTATATAACTTTTTAAAAAAAATTACTAGAAAAAAATAAAACTGGAGGCGTGGGGTTGGGGTGAGAACAGGGCTCAGCCACAATGAGGGCTAGTGAGATGTCCTAACACCAGATTGTGGTGATGGTTGCACATAAATATGGATTTATATTGGTTTAATGAAACTCATCAGTATGCTTAAAATGAGTGAGTTCACGATATGCAAATTATCTCAATAAAGTTGTTTAAAACCAAACTATAGGAGCAAAGGTCAGCCTGAGGTGGAAAAAAGGGAAGGGAAGGCTTCAGCAGAAAGAGAAATGGTGAATTAAGGTGATAATGTCTGGGACCTTCAGCTGAATCAGAGATTTGACAGTGGTAAGGCAAGAAGGCAGGAAAACTCAGGCAGCATTTGGGGAAAGGAGAGACATGTGGCGCTGGCAGGCAGGTGTGCTCAAGAGGGACGGCCTGAGAAAGCAGAAAGGCCTCAGTAGGAAGTTGGCAGCTCATCTACAGCTGAGGGAAGTCAACAAAGAACTTTGAGAGGATGAATGACAATCAAATCTGAGTTTTAGTAGGATGCAGTGGCACATGTCTGTAATCCCAGTGACTCAGGAGGCTGAGGCAGGAGGACCGCTAGTTCAAGGTTAGCCTCAACAACTTAGTGAGGTCCTAAGCAACTTAGTGACACCCTGTCTCAAAATAAAAAATAAAAAGGACTGGGGATGTGGTTCAGTGGTTAATTAAGCGCCCCTGGGTTCAATCCCCAGTACAAAAAAAAAAAAAAAAAAGAGGTAGAAAGTTAACTATATGGCAATGCAAAAAGAGGATGACTTAAAGAAATAAAAAGCAAGAAGCTATGTCCAAATAAATAAATAAAAGCAGGGCTGTAGTCAAAGAGGGTAGAGGTCAACTCAAAGAGATATTTGAGACAGAGCCAACTACAGTAGTCCTCCCTTTCCTGCAGTTTCAGTTACAGTCTGAAAATATTACATGAAAAATTCCAGAAATAAACAATTTGTAAGTTGTAAATTGCATGCCATTCAGAATATGATGATAAACTCTTACACTGACCTTCTCCACCCACCAGGGACCTGAACATCCCTCTGTCCAGTATCTTAGCTATATACACGATCCACTTGCTGGTCACTTAGTAGCCCTAAGACAGATCAACTGTCACTATCACAATATTGCAACACTTATGTTTAAGTAACATTTATTTTATTTAATATCAGCCCCAAAAGGAAGAGTAAATGACGTTGGCAAGGTTATTACAGCATATGGTTACAACTGTTCTACATTACTATTACATGTGTTGTTAATCCCTTACTGTGCCTAATTTATAAATTAAACCTTAAGGAAAATATATAGTATTCATGGGATTCTGCACTACCCATGGTTTCGGGCATGCACTAGGGGTCTTGGAGCACACCACCTGTGGCTAAGAAGGGGCAAATGAGGCTAATAGGTGGTGGAAAAGGGGGACACAGAACTTCTGTTTTCTTCTGGTCTTAGCAATTGTGAAGACAGTGCTGTCGTGAAAGGAGATAAGGGTCAAGTAGGTTTGGGGAAGGAGGTTGTGATAAATTGTGGTTATGGAGGACTTTGAGGTAGTGTAGGATATTCAAATACAATTATCCAATGCACAGTTGCAAGATTGAAAAGAGTCTAAGGCTGAAACTATGGTTTGGGGATACCATTAACAAAAAGACAGTCATTGAGACAACTAAAGTGGAATTCAGATTCCTTCAGACCCAGCTGGACGCGGTGATGCACACCTGCAACCCCAGCCATTGGACAGTCCGCAGCAGGAGGATCACAGGTTCTGGGCCAGCCTCAGCAACTTAGTGAGGACCTTGTCTCAAAAACAACAAACAGCTAGGAACTTAACTCAGTGGTAAAGCTCTACTGTGTTCAATCCCCAGTACTTAAAAAAAAAAAAAAAAAAAAAGGATGATTCTTTTGGATCCAAAGTCACCTAAAGAGCAAGAAATTAGGGCCTGAGATTGAAAAGGTGAAGAAGAGTCCCACCTCCACTGACATCAAAGGACATGTCTGCAAAGGCCTCAAGCAAATGCCTTTCCCTCTGTTGCTGCTCTTATGTAGGTTTCTTCAAAGCAGACTATCGCCAGATGTTCTGAAGAGCTGGCCACCGATGATGATCTAACTGGGGACACATACACAGACTGGAGAGCAGAACAGCAGAACGTAACAGAGGCAGTTCAGGCTACATAGACGGAGTATCTAGAAAGCAAGACGCATCCTTTAGCTGTCTCTGAAACTCTCAAATGGCCAATATGGGCATTCGTCTGTTCTTCCGAGTTAAGGGTGTGGCAGATGCTCCTGCCGTCTTCAGCCTAGCTACGACCCTCCAAACGCACATAGATTCCACCACTCTAGTCAATAATAAACCACACAAATCAGTCCCCTGCCCTGAGGACCTTCCCAGTGTCCCACAGTGTCAGACACATAGAAAAGCCAAGCAATTTTGTACAATATCATATACAGAGTCATAAGAAATACAGACAGAAGAGCAGCTGGCTAAATGTCAGGCGTTCCACCACGACAAGTTAATTATATTCTCCCATTTCCCTGTATGTACAAATGGGAATACAACTGATTTTGAAAATTTAAGTACTGTACTGTAGATGAGAATATTGCTTGAAAGTTGGCCACATCACACACACGCTCCTGTGTATTTATGGCCCAATGAGTAAGAAAGTTGTGCTGTATTGTTAGGTGGAGAAGTCTTCAGTGGTAAACCTTGGCGATTGACAGGAGAAGGTGCCTAGGTGCCAAGAAACTGCAGCATGACTCAAATATTCTTCTTTTAAGTCTGCTCACACTTGGCCAGGCCCAGCTACTTGGAAGGCTGAGGTGGGCCCAAGAGTTGAAGGCCAACTTGGACAACATAGCAAGACCACCACTGCCACCCTCACTATCTCAAAGAAATAAAAAGTCTGCACACACCTATTTCCAGCCTTTGAGGTAAGAGAACGTGGAATTTGAGCAACAGCCTCCTTTCTCAGGCTTCCCTGCCCACCTGCAGAGACGGGTCCTCCTGTGCCTTCTGCTTGGGTGGCCACCCACCAAACCAAGGTTGCCAATTTTCTTATCTGTCTGCCCCACCAGAAGAGAAAGTTCCCTGAAAGCCTGGGTGAGCTCATTCATTGCTGCATCCTTAACATCTGAAACCTTGAAAGGTCTTCAGACTAGCTCCAAGGCCAAAGAATAGCAGGATATTAGAAAATAGAAGATTTTTTTTTTTTTTGGAGGGTGGTACCGGGGATTGAACTCAAGGGCACTTGACCACAGAGCCCTAGTTTGTATTTTATTTAGAAATAGGGTCTCAATAAGTTGCTCAGCACCTCGACGTTGTCGAGGCTGGCTCTGAACTCTCGATCTTCCTGCCTTAGCCTCCTGAGCGGCTGGGATTACAGGCATGCTCCACCATGCCCTGCAAAAAATGGAAGACTTCTAAATGGCCATATATTTTTCCCCCCGCAGTACTATGGACTGAACTCAGGACCTAGCATATTGTAAGAAAGAGCTCTACTGCTGAACTACACCTCCCAAGCCCCTTGAAAATAAAAATTTTAAAGACTCCTCCGCTCCAGGTACAGTGGTGCATGCCTATAAGCCCAGCTACTCAGGAGGCTGAGGCAGGAGGATGGGGCATATTTCAGTGGCAAAGGGCTTGTCTAGCATGTGAGAACGTGGGTTCAATCCCAACACTGAAAAAAAATAAAATAGGTGTCTCCTGGGCATCTACCAGCAGATGAAAGGACAAATGAAACATGGTATATACATAAAAAGGAATGTGATTGAATCTTAAAAAGAAAATCCTAAACACCCTGATACCTAGAGGAAACTGGGAAGCACTGTGCCAAGGGAAGGAAAGGAGACCCAAAGGGTATCTGGATGATTCCGCCAATGAGCTACTGGGAATGGGCGGATTCATGGGGAGAGAGGAACGGAGGTATCCGTGGGGGAGAGGCCATGGGGTGAACCTGTCATGGGTACAACTCCCTGCGGGACGGTGAGAAAGTGCTGAAAATGGATGGGATGATGGCGTGCCACATCGTGAGAGCATTTAATGCCACTAAACGGTACACTTAAAAATGGTCAAAATGGTAAATTTTCATGTCATGTCTGTTTTACCACAACTTTGCAAAAAGTCTCCAGGCTGCAGAGCAGCTCCCGGTAGAGCACTTGCCCTGCATCAGCAGAGCCCTGGGTTCCTTGCCCAGCACCGCCATCAATTTAGAAAAATAAAACTTTTTTTTTTTTTTTAATGATAAAAGTCTCCTTCACAGCCTTTGGCCTGAGGAAGAGAGGCATGACGCGTGCCCTGGATTGCCTTTCAGGTACCTATTTCTTCCTAAGTGGAGTTCTTAAATATCTAATGGGCAGCAAAGGGAAGAAAACACAAGACATCTAAAACATCTAAAGTACCCAATTAAAAAAAAAAAAGACAAATGAATCGGGAAACAGATTCTAAATTTAATTCTCAGTCATGAAAGCAAACATGAAGTATGATTTTCCCCTTCACCCCCCCCCCCACATACACACTGGGGATTGAACCAGGGGTGCTTTACCACTGAGCCACATCCCCAGCCTTGCTAAATTGCCAAGGCTGGCTCAAATTTGTGATCCTTCGGCCTCAGCCTCCCGGGTACCCGGGATTACAGGTGTGGGACACTGCACCATGTTGGAAGTGAGATTTTAATTGGGTGTACTAGAAATGTGAGTGCTGCCGGATATGACTTGTTATTTTGTTTAGCTGTTGGTAATCGCTGGCTACCATACTAATCTCATCTGTAGAAAGATAAACAGTTAAGCAATTACTCAAAACCTGGGCCAACACAGAAATATAGTTGCTTGTTTATTGTTTTGTGATGCCAGGCCTTGTTTAGACTAAGCCCGTGTTCTACCACTGCACTACATACACAGTCTACATACACAGTCCAAAAGTTTTATGTGTTTCTAATATCATTTTAGCACCAATTGTGACAGGTGTATCAAAGGATTCACCTTTTAAAAGGAGACACATTAGCTTTCCTATTGGACTATTTTGACAACTCGCTGTACCTAATTATTTTATTGTTCCTACTCCCCATCCCCAAACAGAGAAAACTGTTGAGTTTCAGTTCCCCCAGATGTCCATATTATAAGGTTGATGTTCTCCTGTAAGCAAAACCCCTCAACAAGGCTAGATGTCTTGTCAAGGTAAAGATAAGAAGATTTTTTTCTTTGCTATCTGCCAAGAAAATATAGGGGATGTGCTTATTACATTTAATTTTACTCCCCTTTAAAAGAAAAGCTTATTTTAACAGCAGCTTAACAAATAACCTCAGATCCTCGGCAAGGTTCCCAAATGAGTGATTAGAACACAACAAGCTGACAAATTCCAGATGACATTGACAATACCTGAGCTGAGGCTTTAAAGGGATGTGTGTCTCAGCATCACCAATAGCCCTCCCCTGGGTCACTTTTAACTTTTTCCAAAAGCAAAGACTTTCCAAAGTGGAGGAGAAAACACAAGACAAGGGACCTTGCTCTATCACCCCTTGGAAAGTGCAAATTAAATAAGTGCCACCAAATGGTTTTAATTGCGTGGGTGACAATGCACAGGTGACAGGGAGGAAGAGCAAAGAGATAAAATGTTGGACACTGAGTTAGGAGCAGAGCAATAAGTGCTTTGAAGATTGATGCATCTGCCTCTGCAGCTTAGGAAGCATCACTGGCCAGGGTAGCTGCTTTTCCTAGCTCCTACCTCCTTCTATTTGTAAGCAACCTAACAGTTCTAGCAGGTGGTGAGATTTATTCAATGGCCAAAGAATGGAGGAGAGCTCATGCTCTATAGGCACCTTCTACCAGGCAGGCCTGGGGCCTGGGCTTTAGGACTGGGTGCTGAGGCTGCGTGGTACACATGCTGTTATCAGAGTGCTTCACAGAAAAGGGAGGGAGTCTCCAGGAATCAGGGTGCCATCTTTTCTTCTCTATTCTGGGCATGGTCAGATCTGTCATGGAGCCCAGGGGGTGTGTGTGTTATCATTATAAAGACACCTAGGTAATCCAGAATGTCAACAAGGCCTTGGAACCACTGGAGCCAGTCTGGAGTTCCCTTGGTGGGTGATACCTGGGTGGTCTGCAGTTGAAAGCTTGTGGTTATGGCCCTCTTTAATTTTTGCAAGCCAGCAACACCTGAAGCAACCAGAGCTGATCTGATGGGACAAGAGGCTGATCCATAATTTGGGGGTTCAGGCTGGTGACATAAATATGATAAACTGTGAATGGTGACAAAGGACTTTGTGCCAGAACAAAATAGCTCTCAGGATGGAGTAGAAGCATGAGAAAGAGAAAATGACCCAGTGGTTCTAGAAAGACCAGTGAGGATAGAAATGCACCTGAGATGAATGAGAGTGGAGACCACAGTAAAGCCTGCAGCACCACCAAAGGCAGGTTCCTGACCCAGGCCTTCCACAGGCTTCCCAGGATGCCCTGAATCCAGGGCAGAGATCACACACCCTCTCTGGCAAGTCAGGAAAGCTGCCCATTTGTTGTTGTTGTTGTTGTTTGTTTGTTTGTGCTGGGGATTGAATTCCAGGCCTTGTGCATGCTAGACAAGTGCTCTACCCCTGAGCTGCCCCACAGTCCTTTAAAAAAAAAAAAAAATTGGAAGCTGTCCCATTCTTCTCTGTTCCTTATGATAAAAACCACCTTTCTTTGGGTAGAAGATCTACAGATATTCACACACCCAGTGACACATGCATGCTAAGGGGACAAAAGCAAATGTAACACCTGGATTAAGTTGCCAAATTCATTTCAAGTCTGCCTTGACAGAAAAGTAATGTGCTAGCTGGGATCCCAAGTTAAAAAAAACACAAAAAACAGGAAAACAAACACCTTCGAAGCAAAGGCATCTTCTTCTCATAGTGGTTATTTCAAAGGCAAGAGATCAGGCTATAGATCAAATGTGTGTGTGTATGTGTGTGTGTGTGTTTCATTACTGGGGATCAAACCCGGAGGTGCTTTACCACTAGGCCACATCACTAGCCCCTTTTATTTTTTGAGGTAGGGTCTGGCTAAGTTGCTGAGGCTGGCCTCAAACTTGCAATCCTCCTGCCTTAGCCTCTCCAGCCGCTGGGATTACAGGCACGTGTGTCACCATGCCCAGTTAGATCAAATATTATTTTAAATATAAATAAATTTTAATTAGAAACTAAGTTATTTCTTTTCCCTATTCCTAACAACTCTATTTCTGTGGGTTATCCTAGCTTAGCTTGCATATATTTTCATTTCATTTCTTTGGACACAGAGGAATTGCTTTCCTCTCCAAGCAGAAAAGTCTCCAGTAAAATGGTTGGTTGTGCCCTAGTTTTGGGAAGTGCTGAAGAGGCAGAAACTAAAACACTATGGAGAAAACTACCACTCGTGGCCTCAGGGAAAAAATCAGCCAAAGATACCTGGAGTCGCTGGGAACTTCTGGAGCAATTTAAGCCTGTGCTCCAAATGCCCAAACAAAGGCCCCTATTTATGCACAGTTCAAAAGACCTTGTTGCATCAGAAGGCACCTTCTGAATAAGATTGCAGCTAATTCTCCCAGCAGCAGAAATCCACTCCCCTGCATAACAAAGCTCCCCTCTGTTATTCATAATAAGGATTAAGCCCAGTGGGGAAAAATGCAAAGTTGCCAGGTCACTCTGGTACAGAGCTGCTCGTGGAAAACTTGAGTTCTCATTTCTCCCCCACTAGAGCCTGGTAGCTGGTGCAGGAACCAGTTTCTTTAAATGTGCCTGTCACAATTTCTCAAGGAGAAATTAGTTAATAAGGAAAGTACTTGGAAAGACAGGGCTGAAGGGCATTACGTAAGGAGTACTACTGTCCCCAGCCCACACCACAATTGTGAATGTAACCCTTCAAAACCACACGGTGTTACATAAAACCAAAAGGTTTCCAAAAAGCTACCTCTCGGTTCCAGGCCATGGTTTCCCTTCCCATTTCCTCTCCCTGCCCGGCTCCCATTCCCACTTAAACAATCTGCTGATGATCTGCTGACATATATGCCTAACAGCTACCCAGTTACGAACCTTGGCTGCCAAAATCCACATCTGTCTTCTATGATTTGCTTCAAAGGGCTTCTCCATGATCGGAGTTCATGGTGACCTCTTCTTTGCACACGGTTCGTGTTGTGTTTGCGTTCAATTAAAATTGTCATGTTCTTGTTAAACTAATAATAGATGAAGTGGTGTGGCTCCTGGGGTTTGCTTCAAAATAATCCAGGGGGCTAACAGGGGGCAGGTTGGTTTTTTTGTTTGTTTTGTTTTTTGCTACTGGGAATTGAACCCAAGGATACTTTACCACTGAGCTATATCCCCAGATCTTTTTACTTTTTGAGACAGAGTCTCTCTAAATTGCTGAAGCTGGCCTCGAATTTGCAATCCTCCTGCTTCAGCCTCCAGAATCTCTAGGATTACAGGTGTGACCCAAGATTCCTGGCAAGTGGGATAGTTTTACAAGAAAAGAGACTGACCATGAGTAGATTGTCCTATTCATGCTTTTTTTTTTTTTTTGAAGTCTCCACAGCAAAAAAAAAAAAAAAAATCTAAAAATAATTACAGCATCACAAAGCTGAATCGTGACTGGACAAAGACTCGAACCCAGGGTCTCCTGGCTGTAAAACCACAGTCCGCTCTGCCACTTTTTTGTGTGTTTGTCTGTTTTTTGGTTATGCATGGACACAATATATTTATTTTGTTCATTTATTTTATGTGGTGCTGAGGATCGAACCCAGGGCCTCACATGTTCGAGGCGAGCGCTCTGCCACTGAGCCACCAACCTCAGCCTCATACTTTTGTTTTTAATGGGTTATTTTGCAGCAGCTGCTGCTTTTTTTCCCCCACTGTATTCCTTTATTCATTTGACATGAAAAGCCCTGTTGCTCTCCTCCAGGAGCTGGCGGTGGAACTGAGGACAAGGGTAAACAGATAAATCACAGTCAGAGACTGAGCGCCAGGACCAACAGGTGAATTGAGTGGAAACAGAGTCCAATGGGAAAGCAGAGCAATTAAGCATGATTGGGGGAGCCCGGCCAGGAGGGGGTATCTGAGGCAGAACAAGAGCTAATCAGGGCCATTTTGGGTGAAGAGATTTGGGGACAGGGCACAATTCGAGCAGAAGATACAGTGTGGGCCGGGTTACACTCTTGAAGAGGCTGAGTCAGAGAGGAAAGGAACAGAAGCAGGCCGGGCAGATGCCCTGGTGAGCTGCCTAGGGCCAGACAGTGAAGAGCCTCCACCGCCAGCCACAGGGCAGGGTTTTAGCCCTCAGGCAACCAGAAGCCACTCAGGAGAGACAGGATCACTCACTACCAGTCTGCTAGAAAGGCAACTTGGGATGGCCTTTGGTAATAGACAAGAGCCAGGATTAGGGAGAGATTTGGAGGTATATATTTATTTTGGTCCTAGGGATGGAACCCAGGGCCTTGCGCATGCTAGACAGATGCTGTACCACTGAGCTACACCCCCAACCCGAATGCAATATTTTTAAAAAATCAAATGGGGAAAAAAATCAACAATGGAAAAAATATCCCAACTTATAAATAAAGACAAGCTGTTGCTGTTTGTTCTGCGGACTCATCTTTATCTTTTGCTACTATCTGTGGAATGCCCGCTCAATTCCCTACCAGCTATTCAAGGTTCCTGAGGATTGACAACGTCACAGAACAGACTGACCACATAAGCTTTACAGGTAGTCATTTTTTATTTTTTTCTGGTAATGGGGATTGAACCCGGGGGTGCTTTGCCACCGAGCCACATCCTCAGTCCTTTTTTGTGTCTTATTTGGAGACGGGGTCTCACTGAGTTGCTTAGGGTCTCGCTAAATTGTTGAGACTGGCTTTGAACTCAAGATCCTTCTGCCTCAGCCTCCCAAGCCACTGGGATTATAGGCATGTGCCACCATGCCCGCCGGCCTTAGAGGTTCTTAATCCAGGGGAAGCCAGCCATGTTTCTAGGGCAGAAATAAGAGAACATGGAAAAACAGCAGAAGTGGGAAACTAAGTTCGCCTCGGGATCTGCACAGTTGTACCCAACTACACCCTAGGAGACAAAAGTCCCATTCTCCTATTCTTCAGTATCATTTCGCACCCAGTTCAATAAGTTCCTATTGAACTGGGTGCGGAAATGAACTGATTCAGTGGCAAAGCAGAGCTTAAATCCAAAGAGCACGGCGCCTGGACACAGCCAGATGTGTGTGGACCCCCCACAGCTCCCATCACCCCACCCCATCTCTCCCTCTGAGCAGCAGGCGCCCTGATGAATATTCAGACAGGAGCAAGGATCAATAAGGACTAAGGCTCTTAAAGTCTAATAAGTTATTTTAGCAACCATCTTTCATCATTTTCCCCATCTCATCTCACATTCGAAGGACTAGGGAGAACTGAAGGGAGGGCTCCGCTTTCTGGTCTCCACAGCTATGATCCGATTAGAACAAGACCAAACTGTTGCTTCCATCTGCCCCAAACAGCTCCAGGGAACAAAGGAGCTGCTTTCCAGTTTTCTGCATCCAGTCCTAGCTGGGTCCACAGGTCCCCTCCTGTGATGTCCACGCTGCCTGTGTTAGCTTCGGGCTTTCATGATAGGAGCCGAAACCCATCTCCACACAGCATCGGAGGCTGCAGGCAGTGCCAGTGGCGACGAGGTGAGATGCCATCCACGTGGGGCATCAGTGTGGGGAATGCCTTAGAGAAACTCAGATGATTGGGGCACCTTGCTGCCCGCCTAGAGCCCGGCCAGGCAAGGAGCGATGACTAAACAGGAAATGGGTTACAGAGCACCGAGCGGATGTGTGAGTGTTCAAGCTGAACTCTGAAACAACCTAGGAAGTGCCACCAAGCCCTGTGAACCCTCACACGCAGGATGTGCTTAGCTGGGCCCCTTTACATCTCCTGAGGGTCTTAACTCACTGTGAATGATCATGAATTATTTAAACCTGCTGTTTATTGGATGTCACTACCCACCCAGTGCCTTACAAGGTATAATTTTCAAACCACCCCAAAGCCCTGAAAGCAAAAGCATTTTCTCCATTTCACAAAAGGAAGTTCAGAGAGGTAAAGATGTCCGCCTGAGGTCACAGAGAAGGTTACAATGGAGTTGGAACTCAAACCCAAAGCAAATCCAGGCTTAGAGGAATTAGCAATCTTTTTCCTTTCGAGATAAGAGGGAAGCAAATACCTTGAGTTGCCAGTGCAGGGTCAGATCCTGTCTTAACATCTTGATACTTTGTTCAGCAGGAGGATTTTGCATTAATCTGATATTTTAAAATACTGTGGAATTATTTTGGAGCCCTCTTAAATTTTTCATACAGAGGCACATCTTATTAGCCTCATGCTCTTTCAGGCTGAGATGGGTCTCATCTCAGTAGACGTTTTTTCTCCTCCTTCTTGCCTCATAAGTGTTTTTTAGTTTTTTGGGAACTGGGAATTGAACTCAGGGGGCACTTGACCACTGAGCCACATCATCAGCCCTATTTTTTTTTTTAATTTAGAGACAGGGTCTCAATGAGTTACTTAGCACCTCACTTTTGCTGAGGCTGGCTTTGAACTTGTGGTCCTCCTATCTCAGCCTCCCAAATTACTGCCTGCAGGAAAGACTCTTTTGTGTTGCTAACTTGTTCATTTGCTTCTTTTTTTGTGCTATTTAGTTTTTTCTTCTTTTTTCCCCCCTCTTTTATCATCTTTCTTTATTCATCACTGGTTGGGTTACTTACAAGCAAGAAGTGTGGCAAAAGATGCCAAATCAGAAAACAGGGTGTAAAAATTCCCTGCAATCCTTGAATGCACCCAAGCATGTTTAAGAAAATATTATGTTCATGGATATGATAATCAGCTTCATTTACTCATTCCCTAGGTGGGCTACAGATATGGTCAGTGGTTGGGTGCTTTCATGAGGCCCTGGTTTTGAATCCCAGCACCACAAAGAACAGTTAGTTAATTAAATTTTTAAAAACCATCCCATAGTGTGTGTGTATAAAAAAAAAAAACACCCATGTCGTATATCATAAATATATATGATGTTTCATTAGTCAATAGATTAATGAATGAAATGTCTGAGAGTAATGTTATACCCTGCCCAAGCTGGAGAATGTATTTATTTCTCTGAGAAATTAGCTTCCATAATTATCAAACCTTCAAACATGTGCTTCACAGAATTGTCTCTGCCCTACCAAAGGACAAAAAGGTAAATAAATATTAGGAACTGAGACTATAGGTTCTCACCGGTAGCTGGAGGGACAAAGTCATCCTATTATTTCTAAACTTTTGTTCCTGTGAATGTGGTGCCGTATTGGCCAGGCCAACAGCAAACACAGCTGCTTTGACTTCTATTCTATACTTCCTTTATTAACTATATAAAGTGCTTGATTAAAAAAAAAAATCAACATTAGGCAGGTGATCAATTAATGACAACAGAAATTGATACCTTTTATGTATTGGTTCAAAAAATATATTTAAACTTAGAAGCAATAACTAAGTTAAAATATCAGATCAAAAAGGGCTTGCTCAAGAAATGATGATTTGGGCTGGGGATGTAGCTCAGTGGCATAGGACTTGCCTAGCATGCACAAGACCCTCAGTTTGATCCCCAGCACAGCAAAGAAAGAAAGAAAGAAACAATGGGTTAGAAGAGTCAAGTGGTTGCATGGGTGAAGTGCAAGGTTTGAAATACTTTGGTATGATATTAAGCCGGTCATTAGATAGAGGGGATCAGCGGATCACTTAAGGATAAATGCTCATATAGCTCAAGCAAGTAGAAAAACATAGATCTGAGTAATTATAAAGGAATGATACCCAGAGAGAGAATCCTAATTTTGGAATAAATCAGGATTAGACCAGGAATCAAAAACACACAGAAAGAGAGCAAAGAAATCCACACCCTTGAGTACTTGGACACTGGTCTAAGGGCTTACCGTCTACCTATGGATAACCTTTCCAAGGCACTTCAAAGTGGTTAAGCTGCTTCCCAGATTACTCCTTTATTATGCAGCAGATCTAAAATTCAGACTCCCTTCTGTTTGGATCCCAGTAGAATATTCTTTCCCCTACACAGTGACTAAAAAGGGTGAGAGTGGAGGTGGGGTGGGGAGAAAGAGAAGACAGTATGTGGAGCAGGGTTTTGGTAACATTAGAAAGCAAAGAACATTTGGATATAATTGGAGACTCTGGATATAAGCAGAGACTCTTTTTAGGAAGAAAGAGCAGCATAATATGGGAACACTGCAAAGTTCCTAGCAACAAAATGACGTGAAAAAAAGAAACGGATGCCATCCAGGTAATGCATGCCTGATCAATTTCCTAGGAAAATCAGATGCTTCTTGACTGTACAGTCAAATAAAGTAGAGATTCTCCTGGATTGACAATGGGTTACATCCTGATAGCCCCATCAAAGCCAAAAACATCATAAGTGGAATGTTCTCTTCATCCATGGCTGATTGGAAGCTGCCTAGAGCTGCCCAGCATCTTAAGACAATATCTGACTTCATATTGCTGACCCAGGAAAATATCAAAATTCAAAGTCCCACACCACTGTAAAGTAGAAAAATCATAAGTAAAAGGACATGCTAGGTTGTGGACCTCATGTATTGCCTTTCATCCTGATTTCAATTACGGAAACATTCAGCATCTACTGTGTGTCCAAACCTAACCAGGTGCTTGTGTCACCAAGACAAAGGGCTGGGTTTCCACGCCCTGTGGAGCCCTGCCATTTGGACCTGAGTTTTGTGGGGAGTGCAGTTCATTATCTAATTGGAAAAAAGTACCCAATCACTGTCCCTGTACTCTCTGCAAGGACAGGCCAGGAGAAATTTATAGGAACACAGCGGGTGGACTTCTGGCAGCATTACGATAAAATTAAACATTGGTGGCCTCATGTTTCCTCTCTTTTTTCGGTACTTTCAACTGTGAACACAAGAGAATAGGAGCAGTGAAGCTGCCCACAGGCCTGCTCTCGGCTGCTGGGGCGGGCGGTTTTGATTCTGGACTGCATCTCCCATTCTTCTAACTGGCTGGAGGAATATCTGAAAGGAGGAAGGAACCATCATTTCTGTGCCCAGAAAAAAAAAAAAAAATCAATGGCACAAAGTCTGCATTCTAAAACCCACACCTTCTAGGTGTCAAGCCCCTTGCTCAGGAAACGCGTCCTCTTTACAGAAATTTTAACAAAGATCTTAATCTGGTTTCTTAGTCCAGAGGAGCTTAGAAGGCACACAGCAGAGGGGTGGTGACCCTGTCTACACTCAGCACGTGGCCGGTCACAATTACCATGGCTGAGGCTCTGTAAGAGTGACCCAGAGGCCAGGTTCAGCCCCTCTCGGGCCCATTCATTCATTCATGAGGGGCCTCCCCTGGACTCCTAGTGCTTCTTTGAGTTCTTGGTATGATCGGCTTTCAGGGCTAAAAGGAGGTCGACAGAGTGGCCATGGGTCCTGATCAGACCATCTCCTGTGTCTCCCACCCCAATACAAATCTTCCTAAGAGACTAGTGACCTGTCAGTCATTATATCAGTTTCCTGGGGGCAAAGTAACCAAGTGCCACAAGCTGGTTACCAAGCAACAAAAATGTATTCCCCTAGTTCTGGGGTAGGCCTAAGTATAAAAGCAAGGTGTCAGCAGGGTCCAACTCCCTCCAGAGGTTCTAGGGAAGGAGACTTCCTTGCCACTTCCAGCTTTTGGTGGTCCCAGACACTTCTTTGCTTGCAGCTGCATCACTCCAGCCTCCGCTGTGTCCTCACATGCCTCCTCTCCATGTCTCTGTGCCTTCTCCTCATGAGGACACCAATCACTAGAAATAGGCCCCACCCTGAATCCAGGATGATCTCATCTTGAGGTGCTTATTACATCTACAAAGATCTTATTTCCAAATTGGTTCTAGGTGGACATGAATTGAGGGGACACTAATCAACCTGTGACAGAAGGTCATCATTAAAAACTGAACCCACCTTCCCAGCAAAGGCCATCAGGATGTATCCCCACAATTCCAGGGCTCCCAGGCCCTCCCTGGTTTCCTGGTCTCTTACCCCTGCTTTCAAACCTTGCAAAGCTCACCACACAGCAAACACTCCCACATCAGCGTACCTCCCTCCTGGGCTGATAACTCTCTGCAGCTCCATTGCAAGAGGGACAGATTCCAAACTCCCCGCCAGTCCCAAGGCTCTGTCTGCACAGCCTGCCCAGTGGGTCCCCTCCCTTGCCTCCCGCCTTCTGCTCTCCTCCTGCTCCCTCGGCTTTACCTTACTCTTTACTCGAACACACCAAGGTCACTCCAGCATTGGCTGATTCCTCTCTGGTGCACTGTCCCCCAGGTTGTCACTTGAGTCTAATCATTATTCAAACGTGAAATCCTTGCCAAAGCCTCCTGGGAGCACCTTCCACGCATATGCACACATCTTAGGTCAGTGATCATGTTACCCCAATTTATTTTTTTTCTTTTTAGCCCTTACCACTATCTGAAGTTGAATTATTTATATCTGTGTTCACCAGCTTATAGTCTGTCTCCACTGGCAGAATGGCAGCCCCAAAAGGGCAAGAATTTGTCTGTGTTCTTAGTGGCTGCAACCCCTGCATGCCAGGGCCTGGAAGTAAATGTTTGTTGAGTGAATTTCGTAGCCCTGGGACTACAAAACTGCAGACTTCCTGGAGGACTGGGCGGTTCAGTGAGGGAAATTAACATATCAAACCAGCAACACTTTGGGGCCAGAGACTGCTGGGTGGCTTTTCTCTTCACAAGACTCTTAAGTTAGGTACTATTATAAATTACATTTTACACATGAGTTACTGAGAGTGCCCAACTTGCCCAAAGGGAGCCAGGGTCAAACCAAGGCAGTCTGACTCTAGAGCCTGAGCTCAGGGCTTCTAACCCTTGGCCAGCCTCCCTACGGACTCCAGGGTGGACTAGGGGGCTCAATAAAGACTGCCTGTAACAGGCCTCTGGGAAACTGCCTGCAGGGGGGGAAAGACGCTTCCCTTTGCAGCGGGGTTCCCAGGCAGAAGAGGCACCTGCAAATGGTCAGGCTTTACCAGATCGAAAGAGGCAGGTGTCACTCAGGGACGGCAGAGTGGTCTCTGGAAATGCTCTGTGGGCATAGGATGCAGAGCCCTCTCTGCAGAGTTATCAGCTGACTGATCACCTTCCCATCCAGCCTGGACTTCTGCTTGCGCCAATACCAGCAACCCTTGGCTGTACCCTCTGCAAAAGGCGGGGTGCTCCCATCGCCCAGGAAGGCCCATATGCACCTGCCCATAAGCAGGTATGGGCTTGTGCCTGGTCCATGCTTACTCCCACAGCCTGCGGCTAAGGCCTCTGCTATCTCTACTCCCCATTTGTAGCTCCACCTCCTTCCGGCTCCCGCTTCCCTTGATCTGGCTCAGCCAAGTCCCTATCTGAGGCTGATGGCAAGGAGGAGACAGGGAAACTACTTTAAAAAAAAAAAAAGACAGGAAAGGAAGAACCATTTAGAGCAGGAGCAAATGGCTTTTTTGGCCAAATGTCTACAAGTGCAGCTGCTGCCGTTCAGTCAGGACTCAGCTTGAATGTGGGTGCTTCAAAGACCTTGCCCATCACTTGCCCAACTCTACTCTCAGGTCCTTCTTCCCGCCTTAACTCCAACATTATTGGTTTTCTACATTCATAGGTCATGTCAGGATTCCCCAACACCCTCCAGAATATAAGCACCATGAGGGCATGGAGATTTTTAGAGTCACTGCTATGTGTCTGTGTCCAGACAACTATCTGGCACATAATAATCACTCAATAAATAGAGGTAGGCTGAATGAGTAAAACAGCTTTCAGTACAACCTGAAATCCATACAAAAGAGCCCCTGACACTTACAAAGATCTCTGAAGAAGCCAAAATAGGGAAGGTTGTTTTGTTTCTTGTGGGTTTTTTGTTTTTAAGAATTAAATGAAATCATGTTCTGCAAGCTTGTAACAAAGTTTCTAGAACATGGCAAGCCCACAAAAATGTTAGCTATTATTATAGAAAACATCTAGAGATTTGTCCTCTTCAGGAACACCCAGCTCAGTTTCCCAAGAGCTGCAGAGGACTGTGTTCTTTTGGGGGAGAATCCACCTGGTAAATAGGAGGTGGGGTGGGTGTGGTCAGAGAGAGCAGAAGCTGATGGAGTCCACAGGAGCTAAAGAGACTTTAAAGTGCTGCAGAAATACAGTTACAGCTATCTGTCAAGAAAGTCATGGCTCAAGACAAAGGAAGGAAAAGTTTTTCAGAGTGATTCATCTTGCAGAATGACAAATCTTCCTTGGAGATATCCAATGTGTGGAGACGTGTGAATCAGGCATTTCTTCACGTTTATGATTCTAAGTTGTGGTCGGGAAGAAGTCTATGTTAGCATTCGAGGTGACAGAAGACTGGGGGCTGGAGGTGTGGCTCAGTGGTACAGTGCCTGGCTAGGTTCCCCACCCAGTTTTACAGATTACCATGACACCAAATAGAAGCACAAGAGATCTATTTTAAGCATATCCTTTTCTTATTCTTAGTATTCTGCTCAGTGTCCAAGTCTTTATTAATAACTCTAGCCAAAACCACAACTTAGAAACGGCAAGCTCACGGTGCAAACTCATTGTACTATCAAGGAATATTTTCAGTTTAACTGTACCCTAGAGCCAAACTGCCAGACAAGCCAGGTCCCCGTCCTGAACAGGGCTGGGGCTGCACAGAGGCCAAAGGACATTAAAAGATGGGAGGAATTAAAGCTTGAGGTAAGACCAAGGATATGTTTATGTGAAAATACCCCTGATTCACAAAATTCATAGATTCAACAAATTGATAACAAATGAATATAAGAATAATGATGCTAGAAATGATTACTTAGGAAGGTTTAAAATATCCTTACTTTACAATATAAAAAGTGAATGGACTTATATCAATCCCCAAAGGGTTTTTTTTTTTTTAATTGACCCATAAAATATTAGACTGGCAACCATTACACTAAAATGAGTCATTTTTGTCCAGGCATGCGGGCACACACCTGTAATTCCTGCTACTCAGGAGGCAGGGGCAGGAGGATGGCAAGTTCAAGTTCAGTCTTAGCTACTTAGTGAGACCTTGTCTCAAAATAAAATGAAAAGGGCTGGGGATGTGGCTCAGTGGTAGAGCGTTTGCCTAGCATGCTCGAGGCCCTGGGTTCAAGCCCCAGCATGGTAGTCTTTTTCAACTCTCCCAGCAGCAGTTCATGAAGTCATTTCAGTTGATTAATACATGAATTCTGTCCTTCCTGCCTTTCTTTCTCTTTAATAAAACAGGATTTAAAAAGTAAGAAACATCTAGGACAAGTACAAAAAGGTTAACTGATATTTCACGAAACTCTTGTCTTAATTTTATAAATACACAAATGCACGTGTGTTCTGGGTCAGAAATTTAAAATATATTTACTTTGGTTACAGTCAAAAAACTTTGAGGGCTGGGTTTGTGGCTCAGTGGTAGAGCACTCAGCCCCACATTAAAAAAAAATGAACAAAATTAAGTTGTTGTATCTATCTACAACTAAAAATATATTTTTTTAAAAAGTTTAAATCTTTTATATTTTGGGGGTGGGTGGGTACAGGGATTGAACTCAGGGACACTCAACCACTGAGGCACATCCCCAGCCCTATTTTGTATTTTACTTAGAGACAGGGTCTCACTGAGTTGCTTAGTGCCCCACAGTTGATGAGGCTGGCTTTGAACTCTAGATCCTCCTGTCTCAGCCTCCCGAGCTGCTGGGATTACAGGCATGTGCCACTGTGCCCGGCTGTTTTCTTAAAGTAATGTATATTCATTATTAAACTTATTTATTTCCAGTGCTGGGGACCAACCTCAGGACTTCTAGGGTGCATGCTAGGCAAGTGCTCCACCAGTAAGCTACACCTCCAGCCAGGAAGAAAATTCAAAATCATCTATAATCCCATCTCTCACAGATAACTACGATTAATATCTGTAAATCCTAGGCGCAGTATGTTTTCATACCACACAGACACTGGCTGCAAGCACTAAATATTCCTAAATCCTTAAAGGAGCGTCACAGTTTAAATATTAGACTGATCCTCAATGACAGTGTGCCACAAATGGGGGGAAATGCGCATGCCAAGATGAACTAATGGCATTTCTGATGCATACGCATCTACCGACCTCTCTGATTACAGCCATTGATGGGTAAAACTGGTTTCTATCCATCCACCTTGTCAGAGAAAGGAAGGAATCAATCTTTCATCTTCAAGGTAAGCATTTGATTTCACCATTAACATTTTCAACAAAGACTCAATCAAATCAGATTATACATTTGCCTGGAATTTTGCTTCTAAGTGTTAAATATGATTTATTTTTAGCTGTGGGAGTGATGGAATTTGCGTTAACAGGCCCTGGTGAGAATAATCAGTTCACAGCCAAGTTCGAGGTGCAGCCAATATTCGTGTGTAATGAAAGATGACTTTGAAAAGAGACAAATCCAGATCCCACTCTCCTGAAGAGGAGGATTTAGTAGTGAGAAAGTGCCCAATGTATCCAAGGAATAAAGTAGCCAGAGCCTGGCAATGCCCAGAGCCCTGAGAGTAGCCTGGGCTCATCCCAGGCAACCCGACTCCTCCCAGGTGAATCACGGAACCTCAATCACGATTAGTAGAGGACACTCCCGAGCCATTAAGGACTCATAGGGACCTCATAGCTTCCATTTGCTACAAAGGAGATGGATGTGCACACCTGGTACTGGAACTCACCGCATGTAAAGAGAAACTTCAAAGATGAATAGAAATTCAGTCATCAATCAATAAATTTGTTTTTATCTCAAAGATACCTTTACTGAGCCTTTAAGAGGAACTCATTTTTCAGGAATTAAATGTGCGACATTTATCTACAAATAAAATAAGTTTTAGGAAAATGTTATAATATGTAAATATGGAATCTTATTTTTTTCTGAAATATATATCATTTATAGTCAAATGAATTTCTTATTCCAAATGATGGTTTTCATACTCAAAAAGATCTAAGAAGTTTATGATGGTCTATGCAGGGGTCAGCAAACCAGGGACTGTAGGCTGGTGGCCTATTAAGTTTTTTCATTAATGAGGTCACATTCAATCCTCTATCATATTCTCTGAAGTCGCTTTTAAACAACTATTCACTGGCATTCAGCAGGGCCAAGTGATTGCAGTATGACTGGCAAAGTCAAATGCATTTACTCCTTGACACTTTGAGAAAATGTTTGCATGCACAAGGCCCTGGGGCCCATCCCTAGTACTGCAGAAGTAAAGAAGGAGAGAATTGAAGGGAAGGGAAGGAAAAGTTTGCTACCAGCAGCCTCCAACAAGATTTGGGGGTAGGGGGTAGGCAATGGGCCCCCTGAACCAGTGGCACACCTCAAATCAGCTGTGACCATTTCTGAGGGCCCCTTGTACCTGTACCATGGACCAGATATTCTCTTTTCTCTAGAAAGTTTACTTTTCAAGGGGCACATGAAGAATTGTAAAATGTAACAGGAATGCCAATAGGTTTAGGATTGGCGTTAAACCAATTTTAGAGAAGCCTAACTTTCATGGCTGCAAGGAATCCACTCAGAACCTCATCTATGAAATGGATCCAGATGTTTCTGCACTGAATCAAATTGAGGATGAAGAGGCTGCAGAAGGAGCTCCAAGTGCCTGAGCATGAGCCATGGGCCACATTTTCCTGACTGGAGGGCAGAAATCTGGAATTCGCTTTGCAAAGAGCCACAGAAACACTCTTCTTAAGCACTTTCTCTGTGTGTTCCTCTTGAACAGAAACCCACACACTCACCTGGCCACCCACCCTCACTCAAATGCCAACAGACCTTGTAAGTTGTAAATAATAGTAACAGATGTTGTGAAACCCAAGTCCTTATCTTTGGAAAAGAAAGCTTTACTTGCAGGGTGAAGTCACAAGACACTTGAAGCAAATATCACCTCCCCAGGGGCCAGGATCCACCCCTTGAGGGCACCTTGGGCCCTCATTCTGCAAGTTTGCATCCGCAGATTTAACCAGTCATGGGTGGAAAATATTCTTGTTAAAAAATGTCTGTCATGAACATTTTTCCTTGTCATTATCCCTAAATGATACAGTATAAAAACTATTTACATAGCATTTACATTGCATTAGGTATTATAAATCACCTACTAATGATTTAAAGTATGTGGGAAAGCCAGGCGTGGTGATGCACGCTTGTAACCCCAGCTACTCTGGAGGTGAGGCAAGGTGGTCTGCAGCCAGCACAGCAACTTAGTGAGATGCTGTCTCAAAATTGAAAATAAAAAGGGGCTAGGGAGGGGCTAGGGCTGGGGCTGAACAGTACAGCGCTCACTTAGCATTTGTGAGGCCCTGGGTTCAATCCTTAGCACCACAGAAAAATAAATAAATAAATAAATAAAGATATTGTGTCCAACTACAACTAAAAAAAAATTTTAAAGGGAGGGGGGCTGGAGATGTAGCTGAGTGGTAAATATCCCTGAGTTCTATCCCCAGTACCATTAAAAAAAAAAAAAAAAATACTTGGATGTGCTTGAGTTCTATACAAACACTATGGCATTTTTTATGAGGACTTGAGCATCCTCTGGATTTGATATCCTTGGGGTCCTAAAACCAATTTCCCTCATGTTTCAGGGTACAGCCCTATTTCTCCAACATGTGATTCTTATAGACATAAAAAAAAATAATCAGAGGGCTGGGGTTGTAGCTCAGTGGTAGAGCACTTGCCTTGCATGCATGAGGCCCTGGGTTCGATCCCCAGCACCACATAAAAATAAACAAATAAAAATAAAGACTTGGAAAAAAAAAAAAAGAAAGAAAGAAAAATCAGAGAAAAGACTTCATTCAATTTAGATTGAAAGATTTGAAAAATCAAACCCCAATCTCAATGCCATCCTGACAATATTTCTATTAAATAAAATCCTCTGTTTTGTTGGGGGCTTTTAAAATCAATCGGCCACAAAAAGCTCTGAGCAAGTTAATAACACAGACAGGCTGACTCGGCTCCGCAGCACACGTTCCTCCGCAAAGATCAATGGACTTCGTTCAACTCGGCAAAACACTGAGCAGCTTGGCAATAATATAATTAAAACACAGCTCTTCCTCACCCGATTCTTTCTGATATTAGAAAAAAATAAAGCTAGGCCAGGCATGGTGGCACACCACACCTGGTGGCACACTCCCAGCAGCTCAGGAGGCTGAGGCACGAGGATCGAAAGTTCAAAGCCAGCCTCAGCAAAAGCGAGGCACTAAGCAATTCAGTGAGACCCTGTCTCTAAATAAAGCAATAGGGCTGGGGTTGTGGCTCATCAGTCACACATCTGCAACCTTTTTTCTTTTTCTTTCTTTCTTTCTTTTTTTTTTTTGTCTTGAGATAGGATCTAGCTAAGTTGCTGAGGCTGGCCTTGAGTTCGAGATTCTCCTGCCTCAGAGGCCTGAGCGGCCAGGATTACAGGCAGCTCAGAGTAGATAGTTTGACCAAGCTACAGCTGAGAGTAGAGTGACTTGTCTGAGGTTAATACCCAATAAATGGCAAAACTGGAATTCAAACTCAGTTTCTAAATCCCTGCTTCGGCCCCACCCCCCTGCTTCTTCCCAGGCTCTCTGCGCAGGTGACCAGGCCTCCCCTCTCCCTGGGACAGGCCCCGGATGTGCTGCTTTGTTTTCTTCTCTGCGCCTCCGTTTTTCTTTGGCAGCCTGTGCTGGCACACCTTTCTTCAGTTAATGTGGTTTGTGTCTTCTCAGTGACAGTCACAACTGAGTCATACTTCCTGAGAGTTCCACTGGCTCACCTTGCCTGGATTCTACGCCTTCTCAGGTTCTTGGCTTCATCTGTCACACTGAGTCTTTGCTTAACTTGAGGTCATTTCCTGTTGGCCTCATGTATCACCGACATGTGGAATTAGCTTCTCAATATTATTTCTAGAAGGTCTCTAATTGCCTTGGCCCTGTTAGACTGTGAGCGCCAGGCAGGGAAGGATCTGCTGGCTCATTCAACACTGTCTTCCCAGAAGTCGATAAATAATTACTAGATGAATGGACGCTGCATCTTTGCCACAGTTCAAGGAGGCAAAGACACTAAGGCATGGGAAAATGAAGGTAACTTTCCTGACACTGTTGAAGAGCAACTGAGCAGCCATGATCTGAATGGAGGTGCCCATCTGGAATAGCAACCTGACTTTTCCCAGCACCACATGGTAAAAAGTGATTTGGAACAACAAAGGTGGGTTCCAAAAGTTACTGTTCTCTGTTCCCAAGTCTTTGGCATGGAGGGGAAGCTGTCTGAGTGGAGGGATCCAAACAGGTGGAAGACAAACAGAGCCTTCCATTCCTGCCAAGTTCTCACCAGCACCAGGAGGAAGGAAGCCTTTACCCAGCCTACCTGGAAGGGAGAAAGGCTAGAGGGGTGCGCAGAGGTCTCCTGAAGTGTCACCTTCCTCTCTGTACCCAGAAGGACTCTCCAGAGCTCCAAAAGGGACAAGCCCAGTATATTCTAGTTAACATCATGGATAATGCATTATTCATGGCTGGTGCAATTCTTAGTGGCTTCTTAATCAATTAGGCACCCACATTAGGCATTTCTGATTTTCCTTCCACCACATAGTGACTATATAAGTAGAGAGTTATTGATTGGACCAGAGGAAATACTGGAAAATAACTCTGAGTGCCAAGACACTAAGTGCTTCTACGAGGAGAAAACATTAAAAGTAAGGAAATAAAAAAACACAAGTAGAAAAATCAAAGTGACTAATTTCTATGCACCCCCAAGAATTTAGTCACATGTTGAGACTTTTTCACTTCTGGCCTGATGTGTGATTTAGTAATTCCTGAGAATGTTCCACAGAAGGTTTTCAAATCATATCTTAAAAAAAGACTTCCTAATCATTGATCAATAAAATATATTCCCTTCCATGGAATGCCTTTTTTTAGCTCTGATCTGAAATGCATTGCTATTTCTGCTACCTCTAAGGGATCAAAGACAGACTCAGGTCAGGCCCAGAGAGCTCAGGCAAAATGAGGACGTGATTTGTCTCTGATAACTCCATGCTTCATGGATAGCCAGATGTGGGTGGTTCTGGAGCAAAAGACTGTTTGTTTTAATGAGTCGATGTATCCTCTCATTCGGGGAAAAGAGGGTCTTCCCTTTCTTAGAAATTTCCTGACCACCACATTGAAGGTCAGAACTAGAAACTGAACAAAAGATTGACTGGATCTGAAGCACAGCACTGAAGCCAAGACAGAGAGGGAGCCAGGCGTCAGGCACAGCAACTCGAGATGATAGCTGCTGGCTATAAATCTGTCTTTGTACAAGATGCACCATGTTGGTGCTCCACCCCAGAAACAGGAAATGTCTAGATTCTGTGCTAGTGAGACGGAACCGATGAACCATCTAGAGCTTCCACTCTTCCACCCTGTGCACCTTTCTCCTGTCCTTTCCAACCTCCTACCACCATCTTTTCAGCCTTTCTTCTTCTCCCCATAAGCGTGCTTTCTTACAGTGGGAGCCACAGTCTGAGTATCACTGAATGACCAAATGTTAACCTGGACCAAGAGGCTGCTGTCCTCTGTCCGTTACCTGGTAAGCTTGCATAAAATAGCTAATTACCTAAACTGAAATACTAACCCTGTGCAGCACAAATTTCTCACAGGATTGGAATACTTCTGGACACAACCCAAGGCGACCCCAGCACCTATTCTCTCTGGTAAGGGCTCGTTTTCCTCATGGCTGTGTTAGGAAAGAGTCCTATGTTGACACCTTCCCCAGTTGCTGATTTCTTCCTTTTTTGCTTTCTTCCCTCCAGCAAGATTCCAAAAACATGCAGAAATCTGCCTACCTGCCCAAATTAAAAAAAAAAAAAATTAAAAAAAAGCAATTCTCTTGTGATAGGAACTTTTTGCATGAAATTCCATTTTCCTGCAGTGTAATTTTTAGGTCACTTCTTAGTAAGCAAAGTTAGAATATGCTGCTTAAATTAAATGTCTTCTCCCGTGACAGACAGAGCAATGCTGTCGTAAACAGACCAACTGAACAAGTGAGAAATTCTGCCTTCAGTACAAAGCGTGCTGGAGCCAGGCAGTGGCACACACCTGTAATCCCAGCTACCCCGGAGGCTTAGGCAGGAGGAGAAACGTGCAGGGCCAGGCTGGGCACTTAGTCAGACCCCACTCAGTGGATCGTACTTGTGCAAAGGCCCAAGGTTTGATCCCTAGCAAGAGAGACAGAGAGAGCGAGAGAGAGAGGGAGGAGAGAGATTTAGAATTTAGATCTTTAAACACTTAGGTTTGTAGGACAATGAGCTTTAGGAGACTCGAGGCTGGCAAACAAGATGTGTAGATCAAATCAGCTCCGTCTCTGCTTTCCTTGCTGACATCACACTGGGCTCTAGAACCAGGAGTGCACTGGAGGCCGTGACAATTTCCTTTTAAGGACATAGATCACTGATGGAAGTTGTTCTTGAACGGTGATGTAGGTGTCGAGCTGAGAAGAGGACGACGGTGCAGCAAAAATTAAACTTCTCAGACACGATGGAACTAAGCCAAGTGCATCTGCATCCTGGGAACCAGGACAAGAGGATGGGCAGACAGAGGAGCCTCGGGGGAAACACAAGGCACAGGCCCCAGCCCCTCATGACCACCTTGTTTTTCTTAAGTTTATGTATACTTAGCTAAACATACAGGATCATCATCCAATCTCATAGAGGTGACATTTTGCAAAGTTCATTGTAAATAAAACAACGGAATAAATGCTGCTGTTTTCTGTTGCTGTAACAAAGTACCTGAGGCTGGGAACTATATAAAGAATGAAAGTTGATTTGGCTGATGATTCTAGAGGCTGGGAAATCCAAGAGCATGGTGTTGGCATCTGCAGAGTGCCTTCGTGCTGCATCATGATATGGCGGAGGGCATCACACGTGGGACAAAGCAAGAATACCAGTTCAGATTCCTCTTCCTCTTCTTATAAAGCCACTAATGCCATCAAGAGGGACTCACTTCGATTCTGCAATTATTTTTCAACATATGAGCACTAAAGAATAAAGAATGGCAATATACTTTCAGGCATATAATAAATACAAAGCTTATTCAAATTTGGCTTTAAAAAATCATGCTTGCCTGAATAATAACGTTTGCATCCCAAAAGACAAGACTATTGCATATTTGAGGCATCTAAGTTGGGACTTTATCCCTCTTGAACAAAGTTCTCTGCAAATCATCAGGAAGAAAGAAGAGTACAACGTGATCTTTGAAAAACTTTATAAAGCATCAGACAGAATAAAGTTTGAATGAGTTTCTGGGTTCAACAGATGTAACACTGTAGATCTCATTTATTAAGGGCGTCGCGGAGCCATTATATAACCATGTCCGTGTAATTGTAATAGCCAACATTTCATTAGCTCTGATTTTTGAGAGAGCTAAGGCAATAAAATGAAGAGATATTAAAAGTTAACTACATAGTACATTTGGGGAACTGCAATTAGTTTGATTTGGCCAAAGCACAAGATACAACAAAAAGCAGAGTATAATGCTAGGCAAAGTCAGCCTAGAAGGACTTCATTTAATTTTTTAATTTTTTTGCAGTACTGGAAATTGAACCCAGGACCTCATGCATGCCAGGCAACCGGGAGGACTTTAAATGTCACACAAGGGGACTTAGAGTCATATTGTAAAAGAGGCTGTGCTGACCCCAGGGGATTTGGAAAATGTGACAGCATGGATCTTACTATTAGGAAATTTCTAATCTAATAGGAGTGACCCCCAGAGAGGTACATGAACACAAAAAGGCGGGAGAGAAATGAAATAAAGTGTGGTTGGGGGAGGTGAGAACATCACTAAGTAACTAACGGGCAGGTAGCATATATAACATGGACACACCAAGCAAAGGGATGATTCACATCTGAAGAGGAAGGGAATGGGACAGCATGAGACATTATCACACTACTCAGAACAGTCTACAGTTTAAAACTTATGAACTGTATATTTCTGGAACTTTCTATTTATTATTTTCAGACTGCAGTTGATTGTAGTTAACTGAAACCTCTGAAAGCAAAACTGTGAATAAGGGGAGACTCCTATATTTGCAAAAAACCTCCATGATCTCAACCTGTCAAAGATCTATTTAAGGCATACACTAATATTTTATTTTATTATTTATTTATTGTACTGGGAATTAAATCCAGGGATGCTTTACCACTGAGCTACATCCCCAGACTTTTTGACTGATTGATTGATTGATTGATTGATTGATTGAGACAGGGTCTTGCTAAGTTGTTTCAGGCCTTACCAAGTTGCTGAGGCTGGCCTCAAACTTGAGATCCTTCTGCCTCAGCCTCCCAAACTGTTGGGATTACAGGCATGCACTACCAAGCCAGGCTCACACGCTTTAATATTTTAAAATTTAAAGAGATATTAATGAGATACTATGTTCTTTAGCTATTGGCCTTTTGCTTGTTTAACATAATTCTTACTAATAAGCTATCAGAAGCCTAACAGGCAAATTATTTGCAAATACCACTTCTTTCTTCTCAGTAATGACTTTTTTTCAGAGACACAAAACAAACAGAATGCTTAAAACTTAAGTTTTCCCAAATGTAATTTAACACATTGCCGATAGCAGCATAAATATTGCAAACGCTTCAGAAAGCGTGTGTGTACTCTACACTCTTCAGCAAACTCTAGAGAGCATCTCACGTCCGAGTAGTAAAAGACGTTCAGTAGGCTCACAGCAACAGGGTTCATGATAGCAACCCCTGGGAACAACCCAATGTACACGGAACAAAGAACTGATAAGTACATTATGGTACTTTCATATAAAGGATGAAACATAATAATAAAAAAAGGAATGATTTGTGGTTCTATGCATCAACCTTAGATCAAAATGTGAGTGAAAAAGAGCAAGCTTTTCACTTGGGGGCGAATGGTGCTTGGAGGCCTGAGCTGTAGCTCAGTGGTAAGTGCTGGCCTTGCAGGTGGTACCTGGACAAACGGACATCCACCTGCAGAAGAGTGGATCTGGCCACAACCCCATGCTGCCCACAAAAATTAACTCACAAGAGGTCAAAGACCAACATGCAACAGCTAAAGCTACAAAACTCTTAGAAGAAAACATAGGTATAAATCTTTGTGACCTTGAACTACCCAAGGTTTCTTAGATGTCAAACCCAAAGCACAAGGAAGCAAAGCCAAAATAGATACAATGTACTTCATCAAAATTTAAAACTTGTGCTTCAAAGACCACTAAGAAGAAAATGAAAAGACAACACACAGAATGGGGGAGAATATTTGAAAATGGCATGTCTGACGAGGGCCTTGCATCCAGAAGACATCAAGAACTCGCACAGCTCAACAATAAAACACAGGCAACTGGACAAGGGATTTGAGTAGAAATTTCTTCAAAGAAAATACACAAATGGAGAAGAGGACATGGAAAATGTGCCCAACATTATGAGCCCTTAGGGAACTATAGGTCATAACCACTTCACTTCCTCTAGGATGGCTAGGATTAGAAAGAAGGTAACAAGTGTTGGCAAACAGGAATCCTCCGACACTATCCGTGGGAAAGTAAAAGAGTGCAGTCAGCGAGGAAGAGTCTGGCACTCCCTCAACAAATTAGACCTTGAATTTTTACTGACCCAACAATTTTACCCCTTGGTATGCATCCAAAAGAATCAAAAACAAGTTTAAATAAACGCTCTTAAATGAATGGTATAGCACCACTATTCACACTATCCAAAAAGTGGAAACCACCCAAAGATCCATCAAATGATAAATAGATAAACAAAATATTATACATGGGTATGATGAAATACTGTGCAACCATGAAAAGGAATGAAGCAGTGCTTCATGCTCCAACATGGATCTGGAAGACATTATGCTGAGCCAAGAAGCCTAACAGGAAAGGTCACATATTACATGATCTCCTTATATGAAATGTCCAACATAGGCTAATCCATAGAGATAGAAAGTAGATTAGCAGTTGACAGGGTTGGAGAAAGGAGGGAGTGGGGAGTGACTACCAGTGGGTACAGCATTTCTTTTAAAGGTGATGAAAATGTTCTATAATTTAATATAATGGGGATGGCTGCATAACCCTGGGAATATACAAAAAAAAAAAAAAAAAAACTCTGTGTACTTACAGATCAAACTGATTATACCTCAGTGAGGAGGAGGAGGATGACGACGATGATTTGCATACTAGGAATTGAATCCAGGCCCTTGCACCTGCTAGACAAGGGATCTATCACTGAACTACATCCCTAGTCTCAATGGAAAAAATAAAATAAAAAAAGTTAAAAAATAAAAATCAGCAATCTATTGAAGACTACATTTCCTATGATCCATATGTATAAAGGGTTTGGAATCAGGGAAGGACATAGAATGTTAAATGAACTTTTGTCTTTCTACTTATTCAGCTGGGCAATGGGTTGATGGAGGCATTGCTTCCTATTTATTTACTATGCAATTTTAAGAAACCAAAATTTTAAAAAGAGCAATACATTTTTCCTGTTCTTTAAGCCACAATCAAACAAAATTAAGCCTGAATATTAATGACCATAAGCTGTTAGTCAGCCTGAACCACGAAGGGCAATGCTCTGTGAAAGCCACTGTGGGAAGTTCAAAAAGAGGCAACGAGGAACAGGACAGTGGTGGAGCGCTTGCCTGGCCTGCACAGGGCCCCAGGTTCAACCCCTAGCACTGCCCACCCCACATTAGAGGAATGATCAATCAACATCCTTCTAGGACCCCAAAATCTAAATGACAAGTAGCCACCCACCTGCTCCAGGAAGCCATAAACCAGCTTCCCCGAAGAACAATCTCAGCAAGGCTTTTGCCATTCCCAGAACCAGCCAATTTGTTCATTGGATCCATTTCTTACAATTAAACAATTATTAACTACATTTTCCCTTGAGCTTCAGTTGCAAATCTGTTTCATTTCCCTTTGATCCATCTACTGTGAGGACTCGGATGCAGGTGGGGTGACAGGGTGCTTGATGAAGTGCACAGACCTGTTGAAGAGGCTTCCTTTCTCGCTTGAGGTCATGTATTTGGAAAGCTCTGATTTCAGTGCCACCCTGAGGTTATCACACATTCCCATCTAGGCTCTATGACATCTGAGTTTCTGAATATTCATAACATGACATCTTGAACCACCTTTTTGCAAGATAAAGTTTAGATAGACGTACATGCTTTCTAAAAACAACCAAAGTTTCCGCTCAAGACTTAAACAGCTTAAACAGCTTAAAGGTAATCTAAAATCGTACCTGTTTTTACACAAACATGGCAAGTACGCAAGTTTTGACTAGAATGGTCCCATCCCTTGGAGGTCACTATTCTTAACTTACATAATTTTCTCAGATGCATGACCCAGAAACCTATCATCCCAGCAAATACTTCAGGAACACATATCTATTTTAGGATATTCAGTGTATGGATCCCATTAACTTTTTGGTAGTGCTGGGAATCAAACCCAGAGTCCCATGCATACTAGGCAAGCCCTCCATGGCGAAAACTACATCCCCAACCAGCTCCTTTAACTTGATAATGAATTAATGTCAACGTCCCTTTGACTGTGGAAAACAACGGTGGTTTGGGAGAAAGGAAATGGATTTGTAACCAAAGCCCCCTGGGTTTGAACCCAGCTCTTCCACTGACTACCTGGGTGACTCTGGGCAAAGCCCTGCACATCCATTTTGGCCTCTGTAAAATGAAGACAGCAGAATCCACCTTGAAGGCTGACTGCCAGGGAGAAGAGAGATGATTAACACTGGATCTGGCACCCTGGAATGTTCCTCAGTCATGGGCCCTCTGTGTTTTCCTTCCCCTGAAAGCAAAGCCTTGCTAAGTCAATGTCCACAAAGATAAATATATCACTTTAATTAAATGTTTATACACTTAAAAATAAATTGGCTTCTTCTCTTTCTAAAATTCTCTCCTCTGCATGATAAATTATAATCTGAGTTAAACTGTTCCACAAAATATCTAATAAGAACCTCATTTTTAAAATTAAAACTAATGAGGAAGTAGGGAATAATCCATTCTTAAGCTTATTAATATAATTGAGGGTTTCATTTTCTACACCCAAATGCCTCCTGGGTTCTGCAACAAAGGTAAACAGTAACGAACTTCATCTTGTGATTTAGATGTTTCTGAATAGTCAGTGGCATACGTACCTCATCTGCCACCGAGCTAAGAGGAGCAGCTAATGCAACAGGTAACAGAAGCAAGCATCAAAACCAGTCAGTAAATTGGACACGAGGGGACACGCCTGTAATCCCAGCCACTTAGGAGGCTGAGGCAGAAGGATGAAAGTTCAAGGCCAGCCTTAGCAATTCACCCAGGCCCTAAGCAACTTATCAGGAACCTGTCTCAAAGAATAAGAAGGCCTGAGGATACTGGCCAAATTACATTCTTACATTGTGTGCTTATATAGATACTAACAACAAACGCCACCATTGTGTACAATTAAAATGCACTAATAAAAAAATACAGAAGAAAAACAAAGGGGCTGGGGATGCAGCTCAGAGGTAGAGTGTCCCGGGTTTAATTCCCAGTACCACAAAAGCAATAAATAAAGTTAAAAAATGAAACGGGTCACAATTGAAACCAATGGATGCCACTCACCAAGTCTAGATATCAAAGACCAGTGCTATGGCTGCTGGAAATGTGCTTGGTTCTGGTAGCTCTCATACACAAAGGGCGGAGACACTGAGCTTCACCAAGAGAGCCGTGGAGAAGACCAAGTGTAGCTCCTGCCCTGTCAAGAGCAGTCAGCAATTTGAGGCAGATTCTGACAATGGCAGTGCTCACACTGAAGTACCAATATGCACACGCTGCCGAGGTGAACAGCTCCCACGATCTCAGCACGGTCCTCTAGCACCCACTCTGGAGCAGGGGTCAGCAAACCATGGCCAAAGGCCAAACCCCCTGCACCACCTGTTTCTGGATGGCCCTTGAGCCACAAATGGGTTTTGCATTTTTAAATGATTGGAAAAAAAAAATCAAAGAATAATAGTGTGTGGCATGCGAAAATTTCAGTGTCAGTAACTAAAATGTCAGACGCAGCCGTGCTCTTTTATTTCTGTATTGTCTGTGCCTGCTGTGTCACAAACCCAGAGCTGAGTGTTTGAGACAGAGACTTTATGGCCTGCAAGTCTAAGATATTTCTAGCCCTTTACAGAAAAAGTTGGCTGACCCCTGCTCAAGAGCATTGTGTTCAGTCGGGTGCCCCTGTGGCCCCTATGATCCCAGCCACTCAGGAGGCTGAGACCAAAGCCTGTCTCAGCAGTGGTGAGGCGCTAAGCAACTCAGTGAGACCCTGTCTCCAAATAAAATACAAAACAGGGCTGAGGATGTGGCTCAGTGGTCGAATGCCCCTGAGTTCAATCCCTGGTACCAAAAAAAAGAACATTGTGATCAACATTGTTTAAAGGGCAATAACAAAGACGGGCCACAGAATGGTGAGGGAGACTCAAAGCCAAGCCATTAAATAAATAGAATCACTAAAGGAATTGTAGATATGAAGCCAGTGCCAGAGAGGACTGAGGACGACATTATAGATTTGCTTAAATATTTAAAGAGCCAGGATGTGGAAGGGACGTGTGTTCGTGTTAGCAGCAAAGAGGGGCAAAGGACCACGAGAGTTCTAGGGAAGGAGACATCAAGTGAACAGAGGAAAGTATCTGCTAACAAATCAAAATGGACGATCTCAAAGAAGAGGTTCTACCACACAAGAGCCAGCACCCGCCAAGTCCCCCATTTAAGCCAAAAGACAAGATGATCACCCAGATCAAAAGACACAAGTCTTACAGTGGGTAGGAAGTTGAATTGGCTTAACACTCAGGTTCCTCTTAAGGCTGTTTGTGTGGAGGGGAGTGAACCCAGGGGCCCTTAACCACTGAGCCACATCCCCATCCCTTTTAACTTTTTATTTTATTTCATTTCATTTTTTGATACCAGGCATTGAACTCTGGGGTGCTTAACCACTGAGCCACATCCCCAGCCCTTTTTGTTTATTTATTTATTCATTTATTTAGAGACAGGGTCTCACTACATTGCTTAGGGCCTCACTAAGTTGCTGAGGCTGGCCTCTGTAACTTATTGTCCTTCTGCTTCAGCCTCCCAAGTCACTGAGATTCAGGTATGCACCACCATGTCCAGCTGTTACATATGTGGTATGTGTGTATTTCATCTATTGTAAATTTATGTAGGGAACAAATACACATCAATTAAAAGGGGCACGCGAAGAAGAGGTCTTCTGTTTTAAATAAAGAATACATCAGCTATAATGAGAATCACCTTAGGAAAAGAAGGGCTATTTTTAGGAGGAGGGCTCCAATTACGCAAAGTAAGGAAAGGAGATCCGCTGCTAAATGAAACGAGCTGAAATCTTCTGGTGTTACTACAGAAAATTGGCATAGCACTACTCGAAGGAGGAAAAAGTCTATAAATAAAACGGAAAGGGGGGAGGAATGTGTTAAAGGAAACGAAAAAAAAAAAAAAGAAAAGAAAACCCACACTAAACTATAAAAATGCAGCGAAGGGCACAGTTGTGTGATTTCTTTGCACTGGTCTTCTTGAGAAAATAGTTCTACAAACAAGTTCACGGGGCACGGACACCTGTTCAGCCGTTATTTTGGCCTCTCTATTTTCAATGGCCATCTTGACACCAAGCAACAGGCGCACTGCCATAGCAACAGAAACATCAGGCCTGGAGCACAAGGTTAAATCAGCAACGTACAGTCCCCGCAGGCTGCAGACGCACGAGCCCTAGGCACGTTTTACTATGCCACAACACTGCCACCGAGCAAACTCAGATCCTAGGGATACCTCTGGTCTTCCCAAGGGCCACCTGGAAAACAGAGCCTCCAAACCGCTGACTGACATTGGCACATCCTGTAATCCCAGCTACTCAGGAGACGGAGGCAGGAGCATCACAAATTTGAGACCAACCTGGGCAATTTGGTGAGACTGGCTCAAAACCCCAACGTAGGGCCATTTATAGTTACTTTGGCTCAGGCAGACAAAACTCAAAGGTGATTAGTTAAGTAAAAGAATAGAGAAAGGTGGAAGGAATATCACATATGAAAGCACTGCTCTCTCTTTTCAGGGATGATATTTCCCGTGGGAAGGGAGGGGCATTGCCAGAATACAGTCAGCATTTTGAGGTGTGGCCAATTTGCAATCCAAAAAGATCCAAGGAAAGCGGAAAGGAAGCTGACCTGTCCTGCTTGCAGACAGACACACCCACATGTGTGTCTAGGGGTGATAGGGAAAGCCGTCCAGTCTGTGTCAGGATGGGCAGGTCTCCCCAGCCTGGGACTCTGAGAGGTGCCCACGGTGACAGATGCTGAGCCCTGAAGCCTTCAGCACAGGCCTGGGCTCCAGGCCCCAAACCACAATCCATTAAACCTGGCTCCCACATGCCCCATACATCTTCTTACTTTTTTCTTAACTTGTCTCCAACATAAAAAGGAGCTTGGAAGGCCCTTGGGGCCGTTCCACCTTCAGGCCAACCCTGAGGAAGTCCTTAGCATGAGTCCACAAGGAAGCTGCTGGCAGCCCGGTGATGTGGCTGCTTTTGATCTCAGAACCAGTCCTGAAACCCCTCCTTAAAAAACAAGATACTTCCTGACAAATAGAGCCAATATTTGAAAAAAAGAGAGAAACAACACCTCGAAGAATGTAGGCGAAGGGCCGAGCTCCTCGGTAAATACTGGCTGATTTTAAACACACTTGACCCTTCGGGAGTGCGTTCCTTGAAAAGGCTTAAGGGGATTATTCCATTTGGACAACTAATAGCCTGATTATTATTTTTAAAGAAAACAACCCCCCCAGCTCCTTTTCAGCCAGATCTTGGCAAGAAAGCATGCCTAAATGCATCCCTATCTGCAGCGCCATAGTCATCCCACCCCAAAACCATAATTACACTCAGCCATGGCCAAGTTTCCGTCAGGCACGATCCAGAAGAGGTGAGCAATTCAATCTTGAATCTAAAAATTTTTCATTTGGACACGGTGCCTCTTTTTGAGGGGCAAAAGCATCCTATCAAAAAATCAGAACTGGTCACAGCCTTCAACAGGCCAGGGTTTGAGTCTCCAGCTTGCCAGGTACAACCTGTACCCAGAAGACCAAATGCAATTCTAGTGACCACACTCTTTGCCCTTGGGAGTGGGAGGATTAAATAACCCCTTTCATATCTTTAAACCTGTCTCATTAAACGAAAGAACCATCTATTTTCACAGCATTTTTTAAGGACTGAAAACCACTCTGGGCCACCACAGAGTTTCTATGAAGAATAGAATCATCCAGAATGGTGACGCATGTATGATGTCAAGGTCACATGAGGCTCTTCATCAGCATCAGATCAGGACAAACTCAGCGAAATGTTCCTGATGGAGGGTTATGTTCCCAGAGCACTAACTATGGTGAATTTACAGATTTCAGAAGATATACTAATGGGTTCAAGCATAAAATTCTTTTTTTTTTTTTTTTTTGGTACCAGGGATTGAACTCAGGGGCACTCGACCACTGAGCCACATCCCCAGCCCTATTTTGTATTTTATTTAGAGACAGGGTCTCACTGAGTTGCTTAGTGCTTTGTTTTGCTGAGGCTGCCCTTGAACTTGTGATCCTCCTGTCTCAGCCTCCCATGCTACTGTCAGCGCCCAGCCTCAAGCACAAAATTCTTTACTGATGACCCCCGTTTTCAAGATGTCCAAGCTGTAGCCCCAGCTACTCAGGAGGCTGAGGCAGGGGATTGCTTGAGCCCAGGAGTTCAAGACCAGCCAGGGAAACAGCAAGACTGTCTCAAAAGAAAAAAAAAAAAAAATCTAATGAAATCTAGGCCATTAGCAAGTGAGTTTAGTGAATTGAAAGCTCTATTTGTAGACATCGCTAGGAGAATTGACAAGAATGAAAATGTAACAAAGTTAATTTATTAATAAGCCATCAGACTGACTTAAACTCTTTTTTTCTCCTAGGTTAAACATTTATAAAATTCTAAGAAAATAAGCTAACATTTTAACTGCACTTTCTTCCTCAGAGAAAGAGTCCAATTAATGTCTACTTCTACCTTGTTCAGGAATAAAGCATTATCTTTCATCAAATATTCTGTCTTCTACTTTAGTAGAACACTTGTCTATGCCAACCCTGCTCATCTGAAATGCTTCTAAAATGCATCAGTACTTTCACCTGCTTTAGTAAATATTCTGAACAAAATACATTTGCTCTGTTCAATCACAACACAGTAGTTCTCCTGAATTAAAATTGTCAAGCACTTCGGCTATTACTGCAAAGGAGTAGGTCACTCATTGATTCATTAATGCCATTCAAAACACACACTGGCCCATCTTGTCATTTTCCTTCTTTAAAGAAGGCAGAGTTCAGGAAAAAAAAAAAAAAAAAACTACTTAAATTCCTTAATTTAGGTTTTTTCAGTTTGTTTCAAGATGTATGAGTTTAAAATAAAATAGAGCCAATGCTTAAAAAAAAAATCGACCACCTACGAAGGAGACTGATTCTTTGCAACACAAAGTAGATGAGTGGTTGCCAGAGGCATGGGAGATGGGAAATGAGAAGTCAGTGTTTGATGTACAGTTTTGCCAGTTAAACAATGTTCTAAAAGTGCATGGTCCCGATGATTTGGATATGTGTCCCCCCAAAGGCCCACGTATAAAAGACTTGGTCACCAAACTAAGACACCATCGGTAGGTGTGGAACCTTTAAGAGGTGGGGCCTGTCGGGAGGAAGTTAGGTCCCTGGGAGAGTGTCCCCCCTGAGGAGATATTGGGCCTGCACCTTCCTCCTCTCTTTGCTTCCTAGCCATGTGCTCCCACCACGAAGTACTGCCTCCCCATAGGCCCATAGCAACACCAGGGATTGAAAAACCTCCCAAACTGTAAGATGAAATAAACTCTTTTTAAGTTGGTTATATTGGATATTTGGTTACAGTGACACAATATGGACTAACATAATGATGGCAATAGTTACCCAACAATGTGAGTGCACTTAATGACACTAAAATGTAGGTTTAGGGGCTGGGGCTGTGGTTCAGTGGTAGAGTGCTTGCCTAGCATGTCGGAGGCACTGGGTTCAATCCTGAGCACCTAAGCAAAATAAAGGCCCATTGACAACTAAAATAATGTTTAAAATAAATGAAATGAAATGTATGTTTATCAAATATGCTGAAAACAACAGAAGAAACCCTTCCTCAGATTCCTCAGAGGACAGTCACAGATGTTATCAGTAATGGAAATAAACACGTTATAACCTAAACTATTGGAAGGGGACCACACTTAACTGCACCTGTACATCCTTGCCACTTTCTGATATTTTATTTTTTATTTTATTTTAACTTTATTTTATTTATTTTTATGTGGTTCTAAGGATGGAACCCAGGGCCTCGCACGTGCTAGGCAAATGCTCTACCACTGAGCCACAACCCCAGCCCTGATTTTTTTATTTTTGAAAATTGCAGGGAAGGGCTCGGAGCACGCCTGTAATCCCAGTGGCTCAGGAGGCTGAAGCAGGAGGATTGTGAGTTCAAAGCCTCAGCAATTTATCGAGGCCCTAAACAACTCAGCAAGACCCTATCTAAATAAAAAAGGGCTGGAGATGTGACTCACTGATTAAACATCCCTGGATTCTATCCCCAGTACCAAAAAAAAAAAAAAAGAAAAAATTGCAGTCAAATACATGGCATAAAATTTGCCATACTAACTATTATTAACATCCTTTTTAAAAAATATTTACTTTTGCTTGTAGTCAGACACAATACCTTTCTTTTATTTATTTATTTTTATATGGTTGGTGCTGAGGATCAAACCCAGGGCCTCACACGTACTAGGCAAGCTCTCTACTGCTGAGCCACAACCCCGGCCCCATTATTAACATTCTTGATCATGATAAATGTCTTTGCAAGAATTCTCAATTTCTGAAAAAAAGTCTTTTAGAGCTCCATTTTCAAAATATGCATACATATATAGTTTTAAATTTTTAAAATCTTTATTTTCATTTATTTATTTATCTGCGGTGCTGGGAATTGAAGCCAGGGCCTTGAGCATGCTAAGCAATGCTCTACCACTGAGCTACAACTCCTCAAAATAGCAATCTTATCAAGTGAAACAGTTATTTTAGTCCACACAGTGTGACTGTGAGAGAAGGATATTAACTTGTCAACTGGCTCAGGAGGCGATGCTAGTAAATAAAGGTGAGCCAAAAACTTCCAAGGAGCAACATCTCAGCTGGAATGGTAGCTCCATAACTGTGAGTGGTACCTGATCATTTTAATACCTCCCAATTTGCCTGCCTCCACGTGCAGTTTTAAGTCTTCCACTAAACGTATGGAAGCACAGCGTGCTTGTCTGATCCAGTCGTTATCCTCAGACACCAATTTGGAGGAACTCACAAGTGCTCATGAGAGCTTGCACATGAGGCCTGTGAACGCCAAGGGTTTTTATTGCCATTAAAAGGAGTAATTTAAGAGCGTAGAGGTGGTACTCTTTTTGGAGCATGAAGTACAAAAGTTATTTTCAAAGAGGAAGATGATTCATTTATTGAAGTTGAACAGAGGAATGTCACTTGGTTTAATACTTAGGTAAAACTGATTTTTTTTTCTTCCCCCCCACCCTCGGAGCTGGAGATCAAACAAACCCAGGTCCTCTCTGCCACAGGTACATCCCAAAATTGAACCTTTTAATACAAGATTAAACTTATGGACCACTCTTTTCCTTTTGCTGTGACATAATTATTCCTTTGGTAATCCTGAATTTATTCTCTATGAAATTGAGGTTTTTTTATTGTGAAAGAAATTGGATAATCTCGAAAGTTCCTTTCTACCTTTAGGAATCTCAGAAAGGCAGAACTGGGTAGAAGAAAGAGCCCTGGGATGTTTAGCTAAGGAGTTGGATGAGCTCAGGTGTCAATCTAGGTCTACTGTTGACTAGCCATGATCCCCATCTGTAAAATGGGTAGGATAATATCTAACTCATAAGACTCTTCTGAAGTCTAAGAGAAACAGGAAGTCTCTCAACAAATGCAATTTCTCGTTTTCCCTCCTTTGCTTATGAAAATTGACTCTTATAAGTCCAAGAACATAAAATTGAAACCAAATCTTTTTTCTTTCTCTCTCTCTCTCTCTCTCTTTTTTTTTTTTTTTTTTTTTGTGATGCTGGGGATTGAACTCAAGGCACCAGGCACGCTTAGAAAGAAACCAAGTTTTAGCCAGGCACAGTGGCACATGCCCATAATCCCAGGGACTCTGGAGGCTGAGGAAGGAGGATCACAAATTAGCCTCAGCAATTTAGCAAGGCCCTAAGCAACTTAGTCACACCCTGTCTCAAAATTAAAAATAAAAAGGGCTAGGGATGTGGCTCAGTGGTTAAGCGCCTCTGGGTTTAATCACTGGTGCCAAAAAAAAAAAAAAAAGTTTTAACACCCACAGTTTCCAAACAGATCCTTTATAAGATGCAGTGCCAAGGAATACAGAGCTGACTATTTCATTATAAACACAACAGCAAAACTGCTGCCAGGCCACTCTTGACCAAGATCTGTGACACAGGACAACTGTCTAGCTCCTCACCATTACAATTGAGAGCAGGGCAAATGACTTTCACAATGTGCATAGACACAGAGGCAGAGATGGTTCAGATATGCAGGATGAGGCGGGCACCCCTCAACTATGCGGGCACTCTAGTCCTACGCAAGACTTTTCAGGAAACCCGGTACAAGACTCATGAACAGGTCATATCATTGTCTCTGTAAAATGTCTATACAAGTTGTAATCATTTTCTTTTTTCGCCAGAGACAAGAGATAAATGAAACTTTGTCATTTTAAGAATAAAAAATAGCACTGGGGATATAGTTCAGTGGTAGAGCACTTGCCTAGCATGCCTGAAGCCCTGGATTCAAAGGCCAGCACCTTAAAAGAAAGAAAAAGAGTAAATAAATATATTCTCCTATATAATTAAAACTAGAAAATAATGGAGAGGTGTTGAGAAATATAAAACATCCAGCCTGGCGCAGTGGTGCACGCCTGTAATCCCAGCAAATGAGAGCGGGTGAAGCAGGAGGATCCAAGTTCAAAGCCAGCCTCAGCAACTTAGCAAGGTCCTAAGCAACTTAATGAAACCCTGCCCTCCCCCCAAAAAAAGTCCAGCAAATAGACCTAGTATATTTGAAAACTTAAACAACTTAATTATAGTAGCACCCAAGTTAATAGGGATTTCTCATTCCTCAGTTAATAACTTTTCTTTTAAATAAGTGCACAAAGTGCTCAGAAATCCTGGGATCAGACCTGTGTGGGGTGTGTGCGTGTGCGTGTGTGTACATGTATGAATGACATGGGGTAGGGGAGCAATCTTGGGAGATTAGCCGCTAGATTAGGTGCTTAAACAACATTATTATAGGCTGTCATCAAATTACGTCTGTTTGGCCTCTCTTCTCCAGATGATTCAGTCTGGGAGAGAAACAATATCCTATAGATGGTTCGAGAGATCACTAAAGGAATAAAAGATGATGACGAAGTTTAGAAGGTCATGCTTCACCCAAACTTAAGAAGAACAAATAAAAAAGATAAAAAAGATCCAAAGTCATTAGAGAAATGTGATCAAGAACTTGGTTGGCTTCTTGTGTAGATATGAGTCAACTTCTACTCATGTCTGAAACAGGGTTTCAGAACAGGCCCTTTAGGTCAAAGTGCTGGGAAATTAAAGAATGAGTCACTTTAATATTTGATGTCAAAATCTTGGTGAGCTCCAAATTCAGTGTCTCTAAGTCAATAAACAGCCTTACATGACATTGCAGCCAGCCAGGAAGTGGTAGGTGACCCCAGAATCCTTCCTCTGTAGTTGGTTTGAAGCCAGTGGCCACGACAGTGTATCCCCTGCCTTGAGACTTTCTTCTAGAGATGGGCCATCCTAGGAGACTGGCCCAGCCTAACCTGAGTACTGAGAGACAGCCACCTTTGGAATAAAGCCCACGATCGGAAGTTTGAAGGTCATCTACCAAACACGAGTATGGCAAAGGACTCTCCTCCCGGTACAGATGTCTCCTAGCTGTGGATTCCAGGATTCATTCTGCTGTCCCAGTCAATGCACATGTGGGGCAGAGGTGCCCCTGGAGCCAATTCCAGAACAGACCTGAGGTTCCCAGGGGCTGTTCCTCTGGCTCAGGATGGCCAGCAGTCTCTGCCCCCTTTCCGATCCCTATGGTGGAGGAGGGTGCTCTGTCAGTGAAGGGCCCCCTGGTACCCTGCAGCCCTGTGGCTGGCCATAGGACAGCTTTCAAGCTGTGATTATTTTTTTTCCCCTAAGTATTATGTTCTGACCTACATTGCGGTCATTCTGGTCCAAATCTGGCAGATATTTTTTCCCACACTGCTGTGGAAGAGGGCAAGCTCCCTTCAGAAGGCCATTTAAATTCAGGACAACCAGAGCCATCTCCTTGAGGACAGGGATCATAACTTCTCAATTTACTCATATCCCAGCTCAGCACTTTCTATCAATGACCCTCTGTGAACATAGGTGTCTATACTGCTGAAACAAATTTATAAGCATCTCTATTAAAAAAAAAGCTTTATTGAGATGTATTTTAATACCAATTCAAAGTTTTTGATGTAGATACAGAATTGTACAACCATCTCCATTATCTATTTTTTTAATAGAACAATCTTCTCCAATGTCCTCTGGCCTGTGAGCTCAAGAAGGACAGGGATCGCATCTGCCTTGCTTGCTACGTCATCCCTAGCATCAGGCACCCGGCAGGAGTTTCAATAAAGTATCTGTGGAAAGAATACCTTCATGCAGGGCATGGGGGCGCACGCCTGTAATTCCAGCAGCTCAGGAGGCTGAGGCAGGAGAATCACGAGTTCAAAGCCAGCCTCAGCAAAAACAAGGCGCTAAGCAACTCAGTGAGACCCTGTTTCTAAAAAAAATACAAAAAATAGGGCGGGGGTTGTGGCTCAGTGGTTGAGGGCCCCCAAGTTCAATCCCCAGTACCGAAAAAAAATTAAGAATAGTTTCATGATGCCCAAAGGGCCAACCTAGAACTTCCATATCCCTAAGTTTTATAGATTCAAGAAATAACTACTTCTGTCCTCCAGGGAAGATTTTCACTTCACTAATCTCCAGGTGGTGAGCAGAATGGTCCCCCAAGATTCCTGCTGCCTGGTGGGCACACCCTGCATAGGCACAATCCCTCTCCCTTGAATATGGTGGGCCTAGCCTAACCAGGTGAGTCCTTGCAGAAAAAGAGAAAAGAGGGATTCAAAGTTGTAGCAGAAGCTCAACTGTTGACTTTGAAAGAACAAAGTGCCAGGCTGTGGAGGAGGCCACAGAGCAGGAAATGGCAGGTGGCCTCTCGGAGCCATTTTCTAATTGATGGCCAGCAATCTTGGTTCTACAATACAAGACACTGAGTTCTGCCAACAACCATACAGGCTTGGAAGAGAACTCCAAGCTCCAGAAAGAAAGGCAGCCAGAGGGGGACCTTGATTTCAGCTTTGGGACCCTCAGCGGAGAAGCCAGCCAGGTCATATGCAGATAGAAACCGGGAGATGACAAGACGGGTGCTGTTTTAAACCACTGGTGTGGTACATAGTAATTAAAAAAATAATAATGTATTCCTCTGGAAGTTGGAAGGAAAGAAGCCAGATTGCTTAACTCCTTGGAATGACGGACTTCAAGCCTCTCAGGGGTGTCACAAAGGAATTTTTAAAGGAGGATTTTTTTTAACATAAAAGAATCTCTAGTTGGTAAAATTTTAGGTGGTTGAAACTTTTTGTTTTTTTAATCATAAGTGGACACAATATCTTTATTGTATTTTATATGGTGCTGAGGATCGAACCCAGTGCCCCACGCATGCCAGGCGAACGCTCCACTGCTGAGCCACAACCCCAGCCCAAAACTTTTTAAACAGAATTTTTTTTTTTTTAGTTGTAGTTTGACACAATACCTTTATCATATTGATCTGTATGTGGTGCTGAGGATCGAACCCAGGGCCCCCACCTGCTAGGCAAGCGCTCTACCACTGAGCCACAACCCCAGCCCCTAAAAAGAAAAATTTTAAACAGTATAAAGAAAGATATTTAAGGTCAGATTTCCCACCAGTTTCTGGCTTTCCCAGTTTCCATCCATCCATCCAGCATGTATTTACCCTGTGTGGGACCCTCTGCTGAGCAGAACTGCATTGTCCATGTGACAACCACAGGCCACATGGTGGCACTTGAGCCCTGCAAGTGGCCAGTGCCAATTGAGATGTGCTGGGAGTGGGAAATGCACACTAGGTTTCAGTATGCAAAGAAAATAAGTTAAACTATTGTATCAGTGTCTTCTCATGTGAACGACCTGTTGAAAAGATGACCATGGAAACAAATAACAAAATAAGAACGAATTAGGTTCAATGCCAAGAGGAAAATCAGCACATGGGGAAATGGAGATAGAAAATAATAGGGGAAACTATTTTATTTTATTTATTTATTGCAGTGCTGGGAAACTGAACCCATACTTGCACATACTAGGCAAGCACTTTATCCTGAGCTCTATCCCCAGCCCAGGATGGAATGATCTAGAAAGATGATTCTGAGATGATATTCCCCTTATAGACTCACAAGCTTGCTCTAGACTGTCAAGCTGAAGCATGACACTGGCAGTGGCTGGGCGGGTGACCGGCAGACAAAAGCAGCTGGCTGGTTGCCAGCCTCCATTCTCACTGGGTTCCATGCAAATAGTGCCCCTGGAGGTGTGCCCCTGCAACCCTGTTTGTATGAACTGCACTTTTCTATATACTGGAGTTTGTATAGAATGAAAAGTAAGATTTCCAAGGTAATTTCTTTCAAACAACTTTACATATAAAATTGGTTGATAGTTCTAATATTTATCATATACTTGATCTTGTTAAACTATGAAAACATCTCCACTTGGGAATCCCACAAAATTCCTGATTTCCAGGGTGAGACAGGGCAGGTGGTTGGCAGTCTGCACTCTGAAATCTGCCTTTTCTCTCCCAGGAATGGAATTTGCCAAAAATGCGTACAACTGTCCTGACTTCTCTATAAATCAGCTGTTTTTTAGAACTCAGTCTTTTTTCTCCCAACAGGGGCGGGAGTGTTGCCTAGTTTTGAGAATGGGTTTCAGAAATGCCTGAACCCCGCAGACCTCTAAGCCACAGAAATCAGGCCAGAGTCCCTCAGGCCTCCCAGGGCACCTGTGCCCTCACTCAGGTGACTATAGCAAAAAAAAAAACCTGGACGTATTTTTTCCAGTAATTACTACTCCTGAAAAACACATCGACTATCTGTCACTGTGCATACACTTTTTATATTTTAAAGAATAAAAACAAGCATGGGAGGCTGAGGCAGGAGGATCACAAGTTCAAGGCCAACCTCAGTAACTTAGACCCTAAGCAACGTAGTAAGAACCTGCCTCAAAAGAAGAAATTAAGAAACAAGAAGGACTGAGGATGAAGCTCAGTGGTAAAGTGGTCCTGGGTTCAATGTCCAGTACCAGTAAGTAAGTAAATAAATAAATAAATAAGAATTAAAAACAACAATTTTGTGATCCCTCCCCCACGCATACACTTCCCAGACACTCTAGGGTGCTGGGGGAGACCTCTGATTGAGTTCTGAAAGTATATTAATTTTTTTGCAGCTGTTTGGAGGGGCTGGGAGAGTGTGCTCAGAGGTAGAGTTAGAGCCCATGCTTAGCACACACAAGGCCCTGGGTTAGATCGCCAGCACCAAAGGAGGGAAACAACACCTACAAAAAAAGAGTATTCTTCATTCTCTTGAAATAATAGCCTTCCTGAAAGGAAGACTACTCGCTTTTCTCTGAATATCAATAATATTCATTCCATCAAATGCAGGGTTTTCTAATTTGACTTTTAAAAACCTTGGGGACTTGCTCGCTGTCTTTGTAATCAAAAGCAAAAGTTAATTACTACCACTTTTAACTGGGGTTTCATTAAGGACAGTGTGGGTTTTTTTTCCTCAAGGCCCGGAATCTGTTTCATGTGACAGTCATGCACACCCAAAGCGCAGGGAAAACACAGCGTCCTTCATGCACAAAGTCAACTTGGCTGACCTGCTGGCAGGACAGCATCTGTCCCTCGCTGTTCCATTAGTGGTGAAAGGTTTACACTCATCCATTAACCTGCCCTCCTTCCCCTCCCTGCCACTCACCACTGAGGACACAGCCTTGCAATATAGCCGGGTGGCATGAGGAGCACTGTCCCTGGCTGTGGAACAGGCAAAAAAGCTACCTGGGTCACCCAGAAATCAAAGTCATGAGCCTGGCACCAGTCCCTCCCACTAAACCAACAGTCAGGAAAAGAAAAAAAAAACACACAAAGAAAAAGGTCCAATACCGCAAAATAAAAGGGGGATCAGGGCTGGGAATGAGGCTCTGTGGGAGAGCGCTTGCCTGGCATACATGAGGCCCTGGGTTTGATCCCCAGCACCAAAAAAAAAAAAAAAAAAATTAAGTCAAAATAGTGTTCATTCTTAAAAATATATTTCCCAAAGTCCATTGATGGGGAGCTCTGAGGAAGGTTTAAGGACTTTATATTCAAGGGTGCCACTCTGTACAAGCAGCAAAGTCAATGATACTATCCAACGTTTTCAGTTCCTTTAAGACTTTCTGCCCCAATGTTTCTAGATGCATTTCACAATAAATTGTTCAAACTGAGAACAAGGAGCACCGGGAGCTTTCTGGCATCTCCATTCGTGTCTCTCCAGAGGTGGCACCACCCCAATCCCAAATCTGTTCTCAGAAATGTACGTAAGAGAACTCTCCAGGGACCGGAGGAGCCTGGGTAAAGTGCACTGGCTCCCTGCCAGGCAAAGAGCAAAATAATGCTCTGTATGAAAAAGTTGTTTTTTTCCTTCTTCTTTCTCTTTCTTCATTTCTTAAAGGGGAGGGGAGTGTTTCTGTTTTCCTTCACTGTGCACCGAATCCCTAAAGACCACAAATCTCTAAAAGTACACACATTAATATTAATGCAATCACAATAGGAACTGTTATACAGTAAAGAAAGAGAGAAAAAAGAAGTAATAGAAATTGAAGGATGCCTGTCTTGGGTAGTTTTAGGATGTGTTTAGCTCGTGGGAGGTGTTTATCTTTTTACTTTTGGTATGGCTTAACCACTAAGCCATACCCCAGCCCTTTTTATTTTTTACTCAGAGACAGGGTCTCACTAAGTTGCTTAGGGCCTTACTAAATTACTGAGGCTGGCCTCCAAGTATGATCCTCCTGCCTTAGACTCCCTAGCCTCTGGGATGACAGGTGTGCTCCACACTGCGCCTGGTGGGAGGCATTTATCTTACTAATAAGTACCTTTCTCAGGGAGGGATGATCCCCCACATGCTCCAGGGAATCCTGAGGATGCTGAGTAGGATGCTAGGACCAGTAGCAGCCCCAAGGAACGGTAGGAGGGCAAGGAGGTCCTAAACTCCACTATTACCTTTCACAAGCTACACATCCAAATGCCGCCCATAAAACCATACCATCTGAGGACAACCAATGTCTTGTTATATGAAGGCAGTTCCAAATATAGAGTCCCCTAGCCACCCTTCCAGTTCCAAATACTGTTATATGTCTCTTAAGCAGACACAAGGTCAGAGTCCTCAAAGCACCTTCATCTAGGGACTGCCCAGCATAGCTGCTGTACACCTAGGACTTAGGGACAACACTGTCTTCCAACAAGGACTTCCCAAGGAGGGAAAACTGCAGACACTGTGGCCTAACAGTTAAACAGCTTCCCACCAGAAACCAGGTTCCAGCCTGAATTCTGTCCTTAGCCTTGAGATGGCAACTGCTGTGCCTTCTGAAGTCCTAGGGTTCTTGGTAAAAGGAAGTGGCTCAAGTACAAACCATCTCTGCTAAACAGCTCTTCTCAGTCTAAAATTCTAGAATCTATGTCACCAAATGCTTCAAATGTAGACAATGACAACTTTCTCTTTATAGCAACCATCAGCCCCTAGGGACCTTCCCTGTTCATAACTTTCCAAAAGGTTTATATTTAGTTCAGAGAGGACTACATTTAACACAAATGAGGCTACCCCGATGAAGTTTTATTATTATTATTATTATTAATCTATGGGATGTTACCTCTTGTAATTTTTTTTTTCATACTGGGGATTGAACCAAGGGTACTTAACCACTGAGCCACATCCCCAGCCCATTTTGTTTTTTTATTTTGAGACAAGAGTCTTGCTAAGTTGCTTAGGGCCTTGCTAAGTTGCTGATGCTGACATTGAACTTGAGATCCTCCTGCCTCAGCCTCCCAAGTCCCTGGGATTACAGGCATGTGCCACCACGCCCAGCTGTAATTCTTTATTCTAAAATTCATATATATCTATATATTTTTTAAAAAATCAATACACACACACATACACATATATAGAGACATATGTATATATATATATACACATATATATTCATATATATATTTTTTAAAAAAATCAATACATACACATATATATTTTTTTTAAAATATATAGATATATATGAATATATATGTGTATGTATATGTATATGTATATATATATATATATATATATGTGTGTATGTGTATGTGTGTGTGTGTGTGTGTGTATGTGTGTATGGTTGTTGTTGTTGTTGTTGTGCTGGGGAGTGAACCCAGACCCTTGTGCATGCTAGGCAAATGTTTTACTACTGAGCTACATCCCCAGCCCCAAAATTAATGTTTGCATACAACAGCATCTGATCTAGACTATATTTTAACTTTATTTTCTTTGATCTCTCATGGCTCTTCTTTTTTCTTAGAACTGGAGGACATTTTTATGTGTTAAAATAAGGCTAGAGAAATATTAGAAGTCAGTACAATCTATAACAATTCAAGGCCTCTGATTTTTTATCTAATTGAGGGTGCTGAAACTATCCGTTTTCACAGAATAGTTTTTCCCTTTCCTGGATTCAATGCTACTGACAGGCAAAGAGCAGATTAAGGAAAAACAAATAATGTGCCTAACCAGGACTCTCCTGGCTTGGCTGTTAACTAATTGTATAGCTTTGAGCACACAAGTATACTCATCTGCAAAATATGAATAATAACACAGCAGCCCCCTAACTCCCCAGCACCAGCAGGAGGTTAGGTAGGCAAATGATAAGGTCAGAGACAAAGAACAGACACTGACTCTCCAAAACACAGGCATTTGCTTCATTTGGGGGGGGGGGGGGGAACGGACACTGCTACTAATTAACTGTGGTGGTTAAACAGAAGCAAGATGCAGAAGTTCCAGATAGGTTGAACTGGGTCCAAAGTGAATCAAGAACTGAAGCACAGATTAAGCCTCCCAAAGTCTAGCTAAGCTGATGATGAAGGTCTTCTTCAAAGGCACCTAAGCTGCCTCCCAGTGATCAGTGGTGAGGTCAGTGGGACTTGGTGCCAGGAGCAGTGGTGGAGACCAGAGGATCTGCTACCAGCTCAGCTCAGGGACCTAACCTGTGGCAAGCTAGGCCTACTTTCCTTATCCATGATCCGATTTGATTAATCTGAATTCTTTCCCTCCTGTGTAAATTGCCCCTTTGCTCCTCTGACAAAGTAGAAAATGACTTCAGCATATGACCTCACAGAAACTGAATCATCCTTGTTTTAGTCCAAATGAATTATACACAAAATAATTTATAATTATACATTTAGTACAGGTGGAGTCTGATTTTGTTGGCCAGTTAAGAAAGGCCTCCTCCTATATCACTCAAATGAGATTATTTCACTGGGTACTTGTGGAAGCACTCCGCCTGGGGAAAAACACCAGGCCAGCCCAGCGTGCTGGGCACACCTGTAATCCTGAGAAGGGCAACTTGGAGGCCCGCTGCAGCAACTTAACAAGACCCTGTCTTGTTAAATAAAATATTAAATAAAATATTAAAAGGGCTGGAATGTAGCCCGGTGGTAGAGCACTCCTAGGTTTAATCACTAGTACCCGCAATAAATAAATAAATATGTAAATAAACCAGGATAAAGAGATTTTGTTGCTAAAAGAGAAGATTCTAGAACTGGTTCTTTTCTTGATTATCACCTGCATTTTGGGGGCATTTCATGCAGTCCCAACATGTTCAGAGATTCCAAACTCCTATCCATCCTCAGGAGACCAAATACACATACACACCTCCACTCTGAAGGGTTTTCCCAGGAGGTGCGAAAATTTCCACCTTTTCTACTCATTTGCCTCCCTCATGCCCCACAAAGCTGTGCTGTTCTCCATTTACAAGGTCAGATTCACCCCCCAGCCCCACCCCAAAGACACCTCTGCCCACCCACAAGGCTTCCACCCTTCATGACCCTCCTCAAAGGCCAGCAAACTCCCAAGCTTGGTTGATCGTGATGGTGGGAGCTGAGCTCGCCCTCCTTGGCAGCCAGTGTCCCTGTGAGACGTTTTGTAAACTCCGGGCTACTTTGATCTTGCCTTGGATTGTATCAGGACCTTGCCTTAACATTGTTCCAGATGACAAACGAAGATAGCCCCTTTACAAAATGCACCTCCCCTTTCACAAAGTAGTGACTCAATAATAACATATCTGACAGCTTAAATGCATTGTATTTAAACACGAATACAGTTTGGGTCGCTGATTTCATTTGTGTTGCCACACCAAAACACACTTATGAGTTTCAAATTGCTTCGACTGGCTTCACGCTTCCTCGCTGTCCCTGGACAGACGCTAAGCAGTTGTGAAATCACCAAAAAGGTGGGGAGGGAGAAGGAGAACGCAAGGGAAGACCGGGCCAGAATAACCCTCATGAGTCACCATTTCCTGGATGATGGAGCTCGTTGCTTGGGGGGATCCGAAGAATGGAAGCCGAATAGCGTTTGGAGACCGAGCCCCAGCCCGGCAGCTGCAGGACCGGAGCCGGGACCCTGGCCCGGCACCGCGTGCTCGAGCGCCCTCCTGTGGTGGCGCCGCAGCCCCCGCGGCTCCGGGTTCGCCCGCAGACCACGCTCCCCGCGGCGGAAGAAACAAGAGACACAGAAAGTTTCCTAGCCAGGTGGTTTGCAAAAGGACAAGCCAGGTCCCCGAGGCTTGCTGCGCGGGCGTGGCGGGAGCGGCGCCCAGGCCAGCAGCGACCACCAGTCGCCTAGACGGACCCCCAGGGCTCCGAGATGCTCCCTCTCGGGGCTGAGGGCCTCTAGATCCTGAGGGCACCCCGCACGCCGACCTTACAGCGGAGGGCGGGCAGGAGTGGCAGGGCCCACAGCCAGGGCAGGGGGCCCCCGACCCCCCAGCTACGGAGCGCGCTTGGGTTCTTGGGTTTGCTTTACTCGTTTTCTTAATTGGAGGGAGGGGGCGCACCAGCTCCTTTTGGCGCATTGTGATCCCCAGCAGTCTGGTTTCTGGGTGCCTCCAAAGAGCCCACCTGGAGTCCACTGCCCCACCCAACGCCGCCCTCCCGCGCTGGGGTGATAAGTGGAAATGGCAAATCCTCTGCCTCCTCCCCCTCCAACCCTCTGGTTTGGGAGGTAATGTTCCACCCGGGTTTCCCTGACACCCGCAGTGGACCTCGGGCCGAGAGGCGGTGGCGGGAGACCGGCACCCCGGGGCGGGGGAGGCGGGAACGGGCGAGGCCCGGCGCGGCACCTACCTCGTCCACGGTGAGCGGCATGCAGATCCGGTACTCCTTCAGCAGCATGGTCCTGCCGGCCACGGACCTCCGAGGCGGGAAGCGGGGGGCGCCCCCCCGACCAACAAGGCTGCCGCCCAGGCGCAAGGCAGGGCGCTCCTCGGAACCCGCGGCGAAGCAGCCTTCGCGGTGCGCTCAGCTCCTGGCTTCCTCCTCTCCTCCCGAGAGCATGTCAAGGTTTGGGTCCGGTGTTCGTGGCTCCCCCGCCTCCTTCCTCGCCGAGGTCGGTCCTCCCGGAACGCGGTGTTGCAAAGTCGGGAGTGAGGGAGGGAGACCCGCTGGAAACGCTACGATCGGCAGCCTGGGGCGGTAGGAGCGGCCGCCGGATCAGGACATGCCCGGCAGCGAGCGAGGGAGGGGAAAAAAAGAAATTTCCATAAATTAAAACAAATGCATAAAAGTCACTCTCTCGATCCGCCTTCGAAAGCAGAGCAGACCCTGGCTACCCGCCTCCTCCGACCGGTCTGCCCAGTGCTAATGTCACCAGGAACACATTGCAGCCGGATCCGGAGATGCAGACTTTCCAGACAAAGGCTCGAACGGCTCCTCTCTCCGGGCGGTAAACAAGATTTCCTGCTCTTTTTAGGGCCAGTCCCTGAGTCGTTCCAGGGCTCGGCTGGAGAAAAGGGAAGCAACCGCCGCCGCCACCCCTCGGCTCTGCCGTGCTGGGGCCCCGGGTGCCTCCAACCTCGACTGGCTGTTGCTAGGGGCGGGCGAGAGGAAGCTGGCGCCTTCCGCGCGCGTCCCCTCCCCCGAGTCCCTTGGCTCCCCGAGCGCGGTGCGTGCCCGCGAGTTTGCAGCCACCTCGCTGGGGCCGGAGAGTCCGCGCAGAGCTGCAGTGTGCCTGGGGCCGGGGAGGTGGGTGCGGGAGGAGCGAACGCGACGAGGCTGACATCAGCAGCGGCCGCGGCGGGGAGGGTAGCCCCATCCGGCCAATGGGGAAATGGCAAAGAATGTGGAGGATTTAAACAAAACAGCATGTCTCTCCCGGGCTGCTGCCAGACTGCAGGGCTGCCCCGGAGCCGAGCCCGCCAGGTTCCGGGGAGCATCGGAAAGGGGGGCTTTGAGTCTGTTTTCAAATATATCCTGGGTGCCACAGTGCCCTACCCAGCCACTCTGGGAAGCTTCTGGACCCAAGGTACACAAAGTGTCCCTTGACCTTAGGAAAGTCTGTACAAATACCCACTACTAACGTTTCCACGATAATCCGGTAGGCAAGGCCAATGCTCGAGAGGCGGTGGGATTGAGAACCCTTCCTGGGTTCTTAACTGGTTCCAGAGAAGGAATCCCAGGAAATTAGGAAGTGCGGTAGTGCGAATGAAAAATAAGTATAAATAGAAAAATAGACATGAACCCGACGTCGCCTATACCTCTTCTGTCCCGGCTTTGCAATCTGACTGCAAGCTTTGCTGAGCAGAAAGAATAGGTTTTCGTGTCAGCACTCCTAAGTTCAGAAAGTCACAGTGAAATGTCAATGAAAATGCCTGGAGTGTTGTTATTTCATCCATATTAAACAGATCCTTCATTTTAACCACAAGAAGCACATTCTTTAGTTACTCAGGAAGCAGCAAGTTGCTGCTGAAGTCTGTTTTTCATTTGTCTGGTATTTTGGAGCTTGTTTTTCTGAAAAGTTGCTAGATGAAAAAATGCATCCGTTGCCTGTATGAGAATAACTGTAAGCATCATCTTTTCTCCAAACAATATTCACACCCTAACGGTCCTACAGCTACTCAAAGAGCTTGGATGGCACTACAGATGGTTTCTCAACAGTATAATATTAAAAATTATGATCAATAAATCCACTAACCAATATAATGATGATGGGCTTGTGGCTAAGGTCATTGCAATGACTACAATTAATTTATAACTTTAAACATCATACAAACCCTGCTAGGAAAATGACACCCTATATCCAGTTTATATTTAAGTGAAACTATTTTCTAGATAAATGCCTCCCAGAGTTGGCTCAGAAATATTCACAGCAACTAATTAAAGCTAAACCGAATTCCTCGAGGTGGAAAATCTAAATTTGACACTGTAGTGTTGAATAATAACACATTGAAAGTCTATGATACGAAGCAGCTCAAGCTGTTTTTCTTTTTTCTACTTCTTACTTGAAAACAAGTGTAGCTCTGGGCACCTGATCATTTTTGCAGAAGTAACAAGGCAATGCAATACATTGCCACCATCCTCATGCACACAGGACATCACAGCCAGATGTGTGGGCTCCATTCCTGTTTTCCGAGGTGTTTCCTGACATTGATTCTAGAATGAAGGGTTCTGATGGAGTGAAGGAACTACTCTGAGTTTCCCAAACTGTAAATTGTCATGTACACGTGTCCTGAATCCACAGGAAGACTGGTTCAAGGATCCTCTGTGGATACCAAAATCCAAGAAGTTCAACTCCCTTTATAAAACAGTATAATATTTACACACAGCCTACAAACATCCTCCCATATATTTTAAATTATCTTTAAATTACTTACAATAAATAATACAATCTACATACTGTATAAATAGTTGTTATACTGTGGAGAAGAATGACAGGAGAAAACATCTGTACATGTTCACATGCATTTTTTCCCCAGTATTTTATTTATTTATTTATTTATTTATTTGTGGGGGGGTTCTGGGGATTGAACCCAGGGGCACTTTACCACTAAGTTCCATCTCCAGCCCTTTTTTATTTTTTGAGAAAGGCTGGCCTTGAATTTGTGATCCTCCTGCCTCAATCTCTCAAATCACTGAGATTACAAGTGTGTGCCACTACATCCAGCCTTTTTCCAAATATTTTCCTTTGGCAATAGATTGAATCTGCAGATAGGAAACTCACAAAGACTGCTGGATGACTCTGTTTCCTGTCCCATTCCTCCTGTTGTAAGGTGACATCTCCTTTGGATTCTCTTCTCCTTTGCCCATCCACATGCCTGGTCGCATTAATCTTGTGCAAGCACAAAGCTCTAATCCCACCATCTTCATAATCTTTTAGTGATTCTCTGTGGTCTACTTGGCAGAAGCGTCAAGGCACTGAATCCCTTTTCCACAATTAGCTCACTACCCTTCCCTAGCCCTACTGCAGCCACACGAGACAAATCTGGTGGCTGGAGAAAGCCTCATCATTCCGGTTTGACCCTTCTGCTTCATCTCATTGCCTTCACGGAGAATCCCTCTCCCCAGCTCATCCCCCAAGCGTGGATAATCTGTGTTCCTGGAAAGTGATTCTGATGGTGATGTGCTGGATGGGTTAGGACAGGTAGCAGAGGCAAGAGGTGATTATGTTATTATAATACTATAGGAGACGTGGGGAGGACGAGACAGAGAATGAAGAGGATGAATTCAAAAGATCTGGACAGGAATTGGGACAGATTAGTATTCACTACAACCATGCTTGCAGGTGGAGGGCGTAGGGAGAGTATTCATTCAGAACTCATTCACTTTAAGGAGGAGAGCGCCACCTACTGGTAAAGAGCGATTACTTAAAAATGTTTTAAGTCGTCAGCAACTATGGCAGGAGATATATATATCTTTGTTTCTTTTCAACCGATACTATCATACTCAAAAAGGGTTTTGAAGGTGTTGCTGTCATCATATGGTTATTAAGAATGCACTATTAACAATGTGCAATAGGGGCTGGGGATGTGGCTCAAGCGGTAGCGCGCTCGCCTGGCATGCATGCGGCCCGGGTTCGATCCTCAGCACCACATACAAAGATGTTGTGTCTGCCGAAAACTAAAAAAATACATAAAAAAAATTCTCTCTCTCTCTCTCAAATCAAAATCATGAGTTTTCCAACTTATTGTCTCAAGTGCTTTCTGATGAGGCCCTCCTTGTTGAAACCACTTAGCCTGTGTGAAAAAAAAAAAAAAAAAAAACCTATGAAGGGCTTGACTCACCTGTACTGTACATAGTCCCTGAAAAAGAGTATGGCTTTTGGGACTCTACTCCAATTGTGTTTTATTTCTAGAATATCCCTGGTACTTCCAAAGCAAAATATTATGGTTCTTCTTCCCATCTTCCGTTTCTCCTACCCATAAGGTCTATGGGTTAGTCAAGGCCCATGGCAAGTCCTATCTCCAAAGAAGAGCCATTCTAGAAAACTCTTTACCTTCCTAGAAAATCCCAAAACACTTTTCTGAACTACTCATTTGACTCTTGTTTTTATCCAAGTGTGGCCTTCATATATACTGTTGTAACCTACTCTCCAGGGTTTCACCTGTTCTCCAACACCCAACATGGTGGTGGGCCTCTGAGGAGACAGATTTGCCTCCATCATCTAGAAAATGAAGCATGCTGTGAGGGACTCTGGACAGTCTGGAAACATCTATTAGATATATGCATGTAATAGTGTGGGGGGTTTTTTTGGGGGGGAGGGGCGGGTACCAGGGATTGAATTCAGACACTCAACCACTGAGCCACATCCCCAGCCCTATTCTGTATTTTATTTAGAGACAGGATCTCACTGAGTTGCTCAGCGCCTTGCCATTGCTGAGGCTGGCTTTGAACTCACCATCTTCCTGCTTCAGCCTCTGATTCTCCGGAATTACAGGCGCGTGCTACCTTGCCTGGCTTAGTGCAGGGTTCTTAACCTCAGTACTGGGACAGGTAATTCTTTTGTTGTGGAGATCACTATAGGATTTTTGGCAGCATTCCTGCCTTTCCCACTAAACATACACCTCTCAAAGTTGCACGTACACACACACACACACACATTTGGCTTGTTGGTGTGGGGGTGATAGGTGATTAGTGTAACATTTGTTAATCCTGTCTAATGTTTAGCTACACCAAGAGGAAGCTTTCATTGAGACTACCTTTCAGGTTGTCAAAATAAGAACTAAGGAAAGAAGAAATAAAAATCATTATGTCACAGTGATATAAAGATGTCCCTCTGCTTTTATTCCCATTTTCAGCTTTACATGACCAAAGTATCAAAGGGTCTTGATAAAGACTCTTTTGTGTTTGTTTTAACCTTATCTTTGATCACTTGGTTAAGGTAATATCTGCCAGGTTTTTCCACAGTAAAGTTATTATTTTCCCTTTCCATGCTCTATTCTGAGTCATTAAGTCCAGCCCCACCATATTGTAAGGGAGGGAGTACAATATGGTCCCACCTCCTTAAGGGGAGAATATCCACATCTATAATGAGGAATTCTGAATTATTTGTCCCTTTAAAAAAATTTTTTTCTTAAGTGTGTGTGTGTGTGTGTGTGTGTGTAGTGCTGGGGATAAAACCCAGGGCTTGGCACATGCTAGGTAAATGCTACACCCAGACAAATTTATTTTATATTTTGAGTTACAACCAATACTACATTACTAATTTTGTTGCTCACAGTTGTCTGACTTAGCCATGGGGAGTTCTTTCGGGATGGTGACTTGTCCTTTTGGCCTGCACCCCATTTTTATTGGGCAGTTCAAGAAAATAAAGTGTTATTCTTTGTAATTAATTTTTGTTTTGTTAAATATTAATTGCTTAATTCCAACAAAGTATAACTGTGTGTTTAAATCCCTCTATGTCTGTTCTTGTTTGGTTGTTGAGCAAATGTTAGAATACTTTCTTAATAAAACTATACAAAGCAAGTCCCAAGGCAATTCTTACATGTAGACCCATTTATCAGGCCTCTATTAAATGCAAAGAATGTCTTTGATGTGGAATTGCTTGTAGCTGTGTAGTAAATGCTCATAAAATAAAAATGAATTGACAGTGATGTGGTACAAATTGTTTCACACAGAAAAACCCTGGAGGTTCTACAGACAAAGGTGCAGGTGTTCTTTTTCTTCTTTTTAATAAATAAGCTGTTGATAGATTCATCAAAGTTTGACTTTTTATTGAATTACCTATTTTTTCCCCAGAAACTGGTAAAACATTGGAATATTCTGAGATGAATAAAGGCCTAATTTTCTTTCTAAGTCTTTACTACAGAACCACTTGGAAAAAAGTACAGTGTTCAGACCATTGTACCTTTTTGTTATTAGTTCCCCATTTCAGGCATGTGAGACCCCAAAGTCTAGCATCGCAACATTATTTGGAGAGGAAAACCCAATCCAGGGGCTAGAGGTATAGCTCAATGGTAGAGTGTGCATTAGCATGCTCAAGGCCCTGGGTTCAATCTTCAGCACCCTCCCACACCAAAAAAGAAAGAAAGAAAGTAAGGGGGGGGGGGGAGAGGGAGGGAAGAAAGAAAGAGAGAGAGAGAAAGAAAGAAAGTTCAATCTAATATTCTGTTCACACTATGAGGCTGTCTGTAAGCTTAACCCACTGGAGAAAAATTATACTGATGAAAGAAAACACTGATTTTGATCTTGATTGTTTTTCAAGAGAGGCAACTGTGCAATCATAACTTTTCTTGAATTTCAAAGTGTTTTTTCCCCCCTAGTACTGGGGAATTTAGGGACTTATAGATAGTAAGCAAGCACTGTACCACTAAGCTACATTCTCCAGTCCTTTTTAATATTCTTTAAATTTTGAGACAGGGTCTCACTAAGTTGCTGAGTTTGGAATTCAATGTGGGATCCTCCTACCTCAGCCTCTCTACAGGTTATGCACCATGCCCAGCTTAATGTCAAAGAATATTTAACATGTTATCATTAATTGATGTCAGTACAGATTTAGAAATAATATTTCTTAACTATATAGTGCCATAGAAACATTATGGCATGTAATTTCACTTTATGTGGAATATATTAGATGCTGCCAGAGGAAAAAAAGAGGGAATTATTTGCTATTAAGAGTCAATAAGGGCTGGGATTGTGGCTCAGCAGTAGAGCGCTTGCCTAGCACGAGCGGGACCTGGGTTCAATCCTTAGCACCACATAAAAAAAAATAAAGGCATTGTGTTGTGTCCATCTACACCAAAAAATATAATAAATTTTTTAAAAAAAGAGTCAATAAGTGGGGGCTGGGGTTATGGCTCAGCAATAGAGCACTCGCCTCACATGTGCAAGGCCCTGGGTTCCATCCTCAGCACCACATATAAATAAATAAAATAAAGTTATAAAAAAATTACAAAAAAAAAAAAGAATAAATAAGGGGCCAGGCATGGTAGTACACACTTGTAATCCCAGCAGCTGGTGAGGCTAAGGCAGGAGGATCATGAGTTCAAGGCTAACCTCAGCAATTTAGCAAGGCCCTAAGCAACTCAGCAAAACCCTGTCTCTAAATAAAATATATTTAAAAAGGGCTGTGGCATAGCTTAGTGGTAAAGATTTTAGCCAGCATGCGTGACACTCTGCATTCAATCCCCAACACCAAAAAAAAAAAAAAGGTATGTAATGATTCCTATCAATGTCCCAGCTTAAAAATTGTTTAGGCTACTGAAGTCAGCCAAAGAGTCTTATCCCTGTAACCTAGAATTGTTACTTTATATGGACAAAGGGACTTTGCAGAGGTGATGCGATTATGAATTTTGAGATGAGGTGATTAATCTGGGTTATCTGTGTGGGCCCTGAAAATAATGACAAGTGTCTATGAAAGAGAGGGCCAGAGGAAGATCTCCTCTTCAAAGGAAGAGGTAATGTGCTCATAAAGGTGCAATGCAGCTACAAACCAAGGGAGGCTGGCAGTCACCAAAACCTGGAAAAGGCAAGGAATGGGTTGTCCTCTAGAGCCTCCGGAGGGCATGGTTGTGCCACACCTCAATCTTGCTTAGTGATACTGGTTTTGGACTTCCATGAAAATAAACTTCTGTTGTTTTAAGGCACTAATTTGTTACAGCAACAAAAGGAAAGGAATATAGTAACTCTGAGTTGTTAGGCAGATGCTCCTTGGTTTCTGGTGGAGTTGTGTCCCAATCAATCCATAATCCATTGAAAATACCTTAAGTCAAAAATGTATTTATATACCTTACTTACCAAACATCATAGGGTAGCATCACAGCCCACTCTAAACTATGGTTTTTCAGCCTTGTGATCTAAGCGCTGACTAGCAGGGGTCCTGTCCAGTATCACAAGATTCTTGGGTAAGCATGTTGATATCCCAGGAAAATATAAAGACTCAAAATTTAAAATGTGATTCCTTCTGAATGTATATTGCTTTCACATCATTGCAAAGTGAAAAAAAAATCAGGTTGAACCATCATAGTCTGGGACTCTTAATTGCATCTGGCAGGAAGCAATTCCAACACAGGACCAAGAGATTTACTCCAAAGGTAAAATATAATGTAGTTTTTCATACAAAATAATTCACAACAGTCTCGAAAACAGCAATTCCCCTAGCTACCTTTAAGATGGGCAATTTATAAAAACAAATATTTATACACAACATTTCAGGAACATTTCTGTAATGTTAGCTTCGTGGCTTTAGATACCATTCATATAGCAATGGCTGCCAACTTCAAATCTCTAGCCCAATGACTTTCCTTAGCTTGAAACTGATATATATCCACTTGCCTGTTTTGTTCTGTTTTATTTTCAGTACTAGCCTTTGAATTCAGGAATCCTTTACCACCGAGTTACATGACGAGTTACATCTCCAGCCCTTTCTCTTTATGGTTTAGTGGGATTTTTTTTTTTTTTTAAATGAGACAAGAGCTCACTAAATTGCCTGTCTGGCTCTGAACTTACAATCCTACCACCTTAGGTGGAGGTGGGAGGATTCACCACTTTACCTGGCTCTACTTGCTGTCTTTTGGGGGGGTTGATGGGTACTGGGGATTGAACTCAGAGGCACTCAACCAGGCACTCAACCACTGGGACACATCCCCAACCCTATTTTTTTGTATTTTATTTAGAGACAGGGAGGGTCTCACTGAGTTGCTTAGTGCCTCACTTTTGGCTGAGGCTGGCTTTGAACTCGGGATCCTCCTGTCTCAGCCCCCGGAGCCACTGGGATTAGAGGCATGCGCCACGGCACCTGGCTCTCTACTTGCTTTCTTAAAACGGTTACTTAAATATTCAAGAGATCCTCAAACATACATCCAAAACCGAGCTGTTTTTCTGTCCCTCCAGCCTTGCTTCTCCCTAATCTGCTGTGTCATGGTAAATGGCAATTCCATCCTTCCAGACACTCAGGCCAAAATCTTGCAGACATGTTTAACCTTTCTCCTCTCAATGTCCATCAGCAAATCCTACTGTGGCTCTATCTTCAGCATATATCCAGAATCCAGCCACTTCTTACCCTCCACTGCTTCTGCCCTAGTCCACATCACCATCATTTTCCTCCTGGATTACTGCAATAACCTCCCGACTAGTCTCCCAACTTCTGCCCCAATCTAGTCACCACACAGCAGCCAGACAGAGTCTTTGAAATGTTAAGTCATCTCAAGTCTCCCCTTTGCTCTGAACCCCAGTGGTTTGTCATCTCACTCAGAAAGAAAACCAATTCCTCATCCTTGTTCTCCTTCCCACGGTCCAGGCAGGCTCTGGTTGTGCACACCTGAGGATTCTTGTACCTGCTGTAGCCTCTCTTAGCATCTTCATCCTCCAGATGTTTGCAAGACACACCCCCCTCATTTCCAGTCTGGGCTCACTGGTGACGCTTTCCTTGACCACCTCCCAAGTGCTTATCAATTCCCCACCCCAGCACGTATTTACAGGTTTATTTTCTATCTTCCCATGAGAAAGTTCACTACACAAGAGCAGGAACCTTGGGTCAGTCAGCCTATAAGATGAATGTGCCAGAAATGCCAAATACGAAAAATACACCAAATATTGTCATTAATATGTGGGCACACCATTTTTAATAATGAGTATTGCAATATTCATTTTGCCTTTTTTTCTGAATAAACTGCTTGTTCCAATCAGCACCCCCCCCCATCTTTTAGATACCTTATTCCTCCACAGCCAATTTTTCTCTTCTGAAACCAATTCCTTCCTCACAAAGCCACAAATTTAATCAGACTCATTCAAATAAAGAATTCACAATGCATCTATCATACAGTACTCTCAATTCTCTGACCATTGCTCAGATTTCTACTGAGCTCCCTCTTTATCAACTTAACTGTTTCAACTTCTTGTTTCCTTAGATTTCAAATCGCTTTTTATTTTCTGTTACCTCAAAGCCTAGCAAGGAAGAGCTTCAGTTTGGTTTGGAAGCCATCTGGAGTTTTCTCAATTTCCTAGTTGCCTCTTAGACCTCCGGCTCACTCTTATTTTTTGAGCTCTGGGAACCATAAATCTGCCTACTCCCTCTCTTCTTTGTTACTTTTTGACTTCTCAAAACTTTCACACAAAAATCACATTACCAGATCCTTTTGTCTACTTTAGTCAAACCAATTTCGCCTAGCAGCAGTGTTGCACACCTGTGATCCTAGCTGCTCTGGAGTTTGAGACTGGGGACTGCAAGTTCAAGGCCAGCCTGGGCAATTTAGCAAGACCCAGTCTCAAAAATTATTATTTTTAAATAATTTTTAAAGTGGATGATAATGTAGCTCAGTGGTAGAGCACTTACTTGCCTACCATGTGCAAGGCTCTGGGATTCTTTCCCAGTACTAGTAAAAAAGGAAAAAAAAAAAATAACACAGAATATGGAGACAGCATCTTAGCCTAGAATATCTCAACAACACAGACCCCCAGAATGTGTTTTGGAAACCTGTAGGGGAATGTGGAGGTGGCACAATCATTGGGGGGAAAGGGAGATAGCATGTACCTGAGATGCTAGGCAGCCTGCAATGCAATAAGCCTACACAATAACATACTGTCCTTAGCCAGGCATGGTGTCGCATGCCTGTAATCCCAGCTACTTGGGAGACTCTGGTAGAAAGATCGAAAGTTCAAGACCAGGTTGAGCAACTTAGCAAGAATCTGTCTCAAATTTTTTAAAAATATTTTTTAGTTGTTGATGGACCTTTATTTTATTTATTTGTATGTGGTGCTGAGAATCGAGCCCCGTGCCTCATGCAAGCCAGGCAAGCGCACTAACACTGAGCCACAGCCCCAGCCTGTCTCAAACTTTTAAAAAGACCTGGAGATGTACTCCCCTAGGTTCAATCCCCAGTGTCACACACACACACACACACAAAAAAAAAAGTAAAAATATTGTCCTACATTCCATCAGACTTTTCAATGTCCCACCACGCACTTATGTCTAATTTGGCGTTACATATACTAAGGTATTTTTTAATGTGAACTAAAATTTCCAAGATTTCTTCTGCATAAAAAAAAGGAAGACTACTTTTTTAATTTGATATAGAGCTTTACAAAGAAGTTATTCAGGATTTTGGAAAAATCACATTGCCAATTGCAGGACTTTATGATGCTTGAGGCATCCATAGACAGTTTTAAAATTTATTGTTTTGGGGTATGGGTGCAAAAAGATGATTACTTGTTTGAATTTTCCTTTCTTTATATTTTGCTGGGGACTGAAGCCAGGACCTTGTACATGCCAGGCAAGTGCTCTACCACTGAGTTATATCCTCAGTTAGGGAGAAGCAAGGCCAGAGGGAAAGAAAAGCAGCTGGGTTGTACGTTTCAGGTGTCTCTTGGACATCCAAGTAGCTGTTTTAAGAAGGCAAGTAGAGCCAGGTAAGGTGGTGCACGCCTGTGATCCCACTCACCCAGCATTATTGTTTTGTTTTATTCTGCATTATTGGGGATGGAACCCAAAACCTTGGACATATTTTAGTACTTAAAAATTTATTTCTCTTTACATCACTACTATAGTATTATCTTGTTTCGTTTATAGATGGGTCATATTACTCATGATTGTCATTGCAAGAGATTAAATTAAGTTCTAGGGCTGAGGATGTGGCTCGAGTGGTAGCGCGCTCGCCTGGTATGCGTGCGGCCCGGGTTCGATCCTCAGCACCACATACAAACAAAGATGTTGTGCCGGCCGAAAACTAAAAAATAAATATTAAAAAAAAATTCTCTCTCTCTCTTTAAAAAAAAAATTAAGTTCTATTCAGAATATATAAAGGGATATTGACACGAATTAAACTGAGAATCTTTACTATAAGAGAATACCCCAGAATTTCTCATTTTTCCCCCTGGCTACTGTTGACCATATGACCATACCCTGTACAACCTCATTAAATTTTTTTTAGGATCCTAAGCTATCTTATATGGACCCAGGGGATGCAGATGATAACAAATAAAACTTGCACGGCCCTTGAGAATTGAAATAGACTCACACACGTTATCTAGTTTGATGTTCATAAGAGGATAACAAAGAAAATGTCTAATGATTCCTCCTACTTAGTGGGTTAGAGTGAAAACGAAAACAAAAAGCACTGTGTTGTATCACTAAACCGCTGCCATATCTTCCCCTATTAGCCACCAGAAACCCCACAGATTAAGTCGCCAAGATTCTCGACCAGATACAACCCTACAACTTCTGTCTGGAGGGTTTATTTCAGGCTCCTCACGCACAAATGACAAAAACCGAGATCCGAGAAAAGTTAAGTGACTTGCCCGCGATTCCGAGAAATTTATAATTCGAAGCAGGGGTGTGAGAAGACCTGGGATGTGCCACTCTGTTACACTCGCTTTCCTAAGCACGAATTTCAGATGAAAAGTCTGGACGTTACCAAGCACAAAACAAGACGTCGGCGGTAGGGGCGGGAGGCGAGCCCCGCCCCCTCGCCCTACGCTCCGCCCCCAGGGCTGTCCGCGGTAGCGCCTGACTGGCGGCCGGAGAAGGGGGCCTTGCGGGGTCCTTCGAGCGGGCTCCCGACGCACTGCCTGAGTGGGTGCGCGGGCTGCTTCCGGTGTGGGTGACGAGTGGTGGCCGAAGCAGGGGGACATCAGGGGACTCTTAGGCTGGAACCATGGCGGACGGCGGTTCGGAGCGGGCTGATGGGCGCATCGTCAAGATGGAGGTGGACTACAGCGCCACGGTGGATCAGCGCCTGCCCGAGTGCGAGAAGCTGGCCAAGGTGAGGGGAGGCCGGCTGGCTGTTGGCGGGCGCCAGGGGCTGAGTCACGGCGCCGAGCCTGCTTAGGCCTCAGGGGGCCTGCGGGCTGGAGCGCACATACCCTATTGCCTACCCAGCCCGGGTGAGGCCTGTATGGGTGGGAGTCTCCAAGTCTGCCCCGCCACCGAGAGACTCCGCAGCCGGAGGACGCTAATGCTTACAGCTTCCCAGACTCCCCGACAGGTGGCCACTTCTTCCCTGTACAAGTGGGGACCGGTTGTACCTTCTACCTTTTCTTGAATGCTCTAAGAATTTTGCAGAGGTGAAGGCCGCTTCAGCATTCAGGCTAGATCAGAGAGTTTGGTTTTATTGCTGTTACCGAATGAATTTGTGTCAATCCTGGCAATGTGCCGGTCTTTGACCGCGAGGAGAAGGAAAGTGATAGTGCAAAGACGACTAACCTAGGACCCCTGTACTTATGGCGAGCCTATATGTAACGAATTAGTCACGTCATGCATGATGGTGAGCTCTACAAGTGTAAAGTGTCATTGGAACACGCAGGGGAGAAGCTGACATTTGTACTGAGCCTTAGTAAGTAGTAAGATCGAGATAGGGAGGAGTCATTCTTAAGGAAGTACAGGAAGGAAGAAAGGCAGGCACTGAAGGGCTGGGGATGTAGCTGAATGTAGAGTGCCCATTAGGGGAGATAATGAACAATAGCCCACATGCTTATCTACCATGGGATCGCATGTGTGTGTTTGGTTTGTTTGGTTTGCTGTACTGGGGATTGAACCCAGGGGCTTGCATATGCTAGGTCTCTAAGCTACACCTCCAACCCCTCTACCATGGAAGAGAAACTAACTTGGTCCAAACATTTTGACACCCTGTGCTGTGTCATGCAACTTTGTGTATAATTATTTCACATAATCCAAGATTCAAGAGTTAGGTGTCCAAGGTTAGTAATAGGCAGAATCTAGGATTCAGAACTTAGGTGTGCCTCATAGGGATTGGTTGCAACAGAATCAACTCCATTGGGGGCTGTTGCTAAGAATTATACCCAGTCCTCGAAGATCAATTCAGCCACAAACATGTATTACTATTCACCTGGGATGCCTTCAGTGAATATTGTTTTTGTTCCTTAAAAAACTTACTGTAAAGAATGTTACAGTGTAGTGAATTCATAGGCAAGGGGAGTGTCAAGCAGCGCATCACATTTAGTTCTTATGGAATCCTTTTTAATGCTTTTCTTAAGAAAATGATTTTAATAGGATTTTTTTTGGGGGGGGTACTGGGGATTGAACTCAGGGATACTCGACCACTGAGCCACATCCTCAGCCCTATTTTGTATTTTATTTAGAGACAGGGTCTCACTGAGTTGCTTCATGCCTCAAAATTGCTGAGGCTGGCTTTGAACTCAAGATTCTCCTATCTGAGCCTCCAAAACTGCTGGGATTACAGGCATGCGCCACCGCGCCTGGCTTTAATAGGACTTTTAAAAAGCAAGGGTGGAGAGAGATGAAGTTGATATGCCTATATTAACTAGGTTTGGTGTGCTTGTTGAGGGGTAGCCATAAATTTGTCCCTGAGCTTTCCACCAGGTAGTGTAAAGAAACATGTATTCATAAGGGTGGAGAAATTAAAATGCTTACATTTTCAGGCAGATAAGAGCTGCCAGCAATTAGCAATTATTAGGTCCTTTCTATAGTGCTGGGCACTTTGCTGAGTGCTTACATACACAGACTCATTTGATCCTCACTTCAGCCCTATTTGATAGGTATTACTATTACTCTTATTTTACAGACAAGGAAACTGAAGCTAGGGAAAGTTGAGCCACATACCCCAAGATCATACAGCTAATAGAGTAGTGGGGCCAGGATGCAAATCCATAGACCAATTCTAAAGCTGTGCTCTTTCCTATCTTGTTTCACCTATTCAGTCAAATGTAGTAGGAACCTGAACTTCTGAGCACTTCCCAGGGAGAGGAGCAATTTTCCATCTTCAGTTGATATTTGCCATTTAAGGATGAAAATGGATCTTTACCAATGCTGGTAATTTGAGGGAGAAATCAGGAATATGGATTTCTGTGTGAAATACCTTAATGCTTAGATATGGATATCTAATATCTAATGTGGATAGCCACAAGCCTTTAATCCCAGCTACTCTGGAGGCTGAGGCAGGAGGATTGAAAATTCAAGGCCAACCTGGGCAAGTTAGTGAGACATTGTATCAAATCAGCATCTGCACCTCTGCTTGGAATTCATAGAATGATAGTGTCCATAAATAAGAAACAAATTATTTGCTTTAGGAGAAGTGCAACTGAGACTGGGAGGGGGAAAAAAATTTTCTCTTTACCAGTTTCTTCTGATAACAGCCTGCTCTGTGCAAAACCTAGCTAGTGTTAGTGTTAGTTTAGCTCTAATAAAGATATTAGAGCTCCTGTGGTCAGAGAGCTTTTAGAATGGTAAGGAAAAAAAGCCTCACTGCCACAGTTGTTCTAATGATCGCATATGTAGTCTTCATTTTGGACATTGTTAGGTTCAAGACAGTGGAAAAGACTTGCTCACTCAAAGGCCAGATGCCTTTGGGTGTTAGATAAGTAATGGAAGTTTTTTTAACAAAGGATGTTTGGGCTTACTACACTAGGTAAAATTAAAGGCATAAATAAGGTTACTCTGATTTTCATATTACTCATTTTATGTTAATTTTTATATGAATTGTTTTTAATATTCTTTAATTGTTTTTGGACACAATACCTTTACTTATTTATTTTTTATGTGGTGCTGAGGATCAAACCCAGGGTCCCGCACATGACAGGCAAGCGCTCTACTGCTGAGCCACAACCTCAGCCCCCATTTTATGTTAATTTGTAATGATTCTGCCAAACATTAAAAATTTTTTATTATTTTTTTAACCAGATGTGGGTGTGCATGCCTGTAATCCCAGCTACTGGGGAGACTGAGGCAGGAGTATTGCAAATTCGAGGGCAGGGTCTATAAAATAAAATAAAAAGGTTTGGGAATATAGCTCAGTGATAGAGCACTTGCCTAACATGCATACAGTCCTGGGTTCATTCCCCAGTACTGCTGAAGAAAAGAAGAGAAAGAAAAGTAACACTGCATTTCTACTCTGGAATGTGTGGAACATTTTAACATATATTCTTTTTCTTTTTTTTTGGTGATGCTGGGGATTGAACCAGGCAGGCACTTTACCAACTGAGCTAAATCCCCAGCCCGAATACATTCTTTTTATTTTTATTTTGAATCCATCAATAAAAACTCTGAAGGAAGTTTTGTTATTTCACTGGTAAGAAGATAGAGTTCAGGCAGCTCACATGGTTTATGGGAGCTCAGGTCTCCTAGCAACGGGAATAGTGTTCTTTTTGCAATATTTCACACTCTTTAAGGGATCATCAATTTGCACTTACTTTCCTTCAGACAATTTTTATTTTAATTGTGGAAGACATTTGAAGATAAAAATTGTTGTATAACTTAATAAGAATATATGAGGTGATTAGGCTGGGGTTGTGGCTGTAGAGTGGTGGAGCGCTAGACTACCCACTGGGTTCGATCCTTAGCACCACATATAAATAAATAAAATAAAGGTATTGTATCTACCTACAACTGAAAAAAAAAAATATGTGGGGTGGTACTGGGCATGGTGGTGCATGCCTGTAATCCCTGTGGCTCTGGAGGTTGAGACAGGAGGATCACGATTTAAAAGCAACTCATTAGACCCTGTCTCTAAATAATACAAAATAGGGCTGGGGATGTGGCTCAGTGGTCAAGTACCCCTGAGTTCAACCTCTAGTACCAAAAAAAAAAAAAGAATATTTTAGGTGAGAAAACCTTATATAGCAGAAGCTTTAAAAAAAAAAAGCAAACTAAAGTCTAGACCTTAGTAGTAAAATTGCCAAGTCTAGGCCATTTGAATCTACAATTCTGTGTCTACATACTGACCTGCCTAGCAAATAACAATAACTGGTTTTTATTGCTGTATAAGTTTCTACTATGATAATGATGTACATACTATATTCCAGGAATATCTTTATAACTATTGATTTAATTATTGTATCAGTCCTATGGAGAGGATGCTGTTAGTAGGCTTATTTCTCTGAAGAATTGAGGGTCAAGAGGTATAAGTTTTTTGACGAAGTACAAGGTAGTAAGTAGATCAGTGTAGACCCGAGCATTATTTTTAGCCATTTCATTCTAATGCTTCTTTGGCATTGTGGGGAACACTGTCAGGTAGATAAAATTATAAAAGTGATACTAGTTCTTGATGGTTATCTCTTCCCCTTATATTGAGGAGTTAACAATTAAAGTGGGCCTTTTCTGAACTATAAAGATAAGGTTTTGGCAGCTCTTAATGCACAAAGGGTTTTCCATTCTCTTCTTCATTCTGGTATATTTGACATGGTTATCTGGGGACTACTTACATTCTTAAGTTGAATACTATACCCTTCGATTCTCCTTCCCCTTAATGTCTTATCATTTCTTTTGGTCACATACAGCTTCTCAAGGTTAATATTAACAGTGAAGAGGAGGTGAAATTGTTAAACAGTTTACTTTTTGTAGAAATAGGTCATTTGACTTTAAGTTTCAGCTGTTTGTGTTAACTTGTTATTAGCCCTTTTCTTGTTTAGGTTGTTTAACAAATCATTAACAGATTGGATCCATTTAGGAGTTGAAGGAGGCAAACATACAAACTTTACAGATATCCAACATGCATTGATGTTCAGCAAACTTATTAGTCATTTACCTCATTTACAAGGATTATTTTAGTGAGAAGAATGAGTCACAGAAGCCGCATGTTCTAACAAGTTTGTTTTGGATGGCTATAGCCTTTTTGTTCCCTATGAGTTGAAAGGCAGCATCACGGAAGTAGAATTTCAGGAGCTTTGTGAATACACAGGAAAGAGGAAGGCATTTAACCATAGGGTTGAATATTGAAAATTGGGAAAATAAAGTGGGATGATTTGAAATTTAATGAAATTTTTGATGGTATTCCTCAAATAGCATTAAATTAACAGCCATATAACTTGTACATTGTCCTTATTTTGACAGTAAAAATCAACAATTGTCTTAACTCCATATGGGGTGCAGTTCTTTTGTACCCATACTTTTATATCAACTGAATAGTTCAGGTCAGTGTCCATCCATTGAACGAACACATACTATGTGCAAGTTGTTTTAAGGAAAGCAACAATTTAATTTAAACAAAGATCCAGGCCTAATGAAACTTATAAACCTCTAAGTTGGTGAGATACATACATTAATAATTCTGGGGACTGGGGACATAGCTCAGTTGGTCAAGTGTTTGCCTTGATTGCACAAAGCCCTGGGTTCAATCCCCAGCACCACCAAAAAAACAAAACAAAACAAGATCTGCTAAAAGGTATAAAAGGTTGGCCAGCCACTCAGCAGGCCAGCCACTGAGGAAGATCACAAGTTTCAGGCCAGCCTCAGCAATGTGAGACCTTGTCCCTAAATAAAATAAAAAATTAGAAAGGGCTGGGGATGTAACTCAGTAGTTAGAGCATCTCTGGATTCAGTCCTCTGTACTGCTCACCCCACCAAAACTATATAAAAGGGTATACCAAGGCCCGGGCTGGGGCTCAGTGAGTGATAAAGCGCTTGCCTAATGTGTGAGGCACTGGGTTCGATCCTCAGCACCACATAATAATAAATAAAATAAAGGTATTTTGTCCATCTATAACTATTTTTTTTAATTTTTTTTGTTTAAGGGATATACCATAATATCTGCAGACGCAGCATTAGGTGCTTGGTTTGGTGATGCAGCAGCCCACTGAGCTACAACAACAGAGACTTGGTCACTGCTCTTAGAGTTTACATTCTAGTGAGAGTACTAAGACAGTAAATATTAATAGAGTATAATTTGGAGTAATTGCAAAGTAGAAAGTCAGTAAGATTGAGTGTTAAAGGAGGTGCTAAATGATTGCTGATTTTACAGAGCCTTGGCCAAGAACACCTTTCTGAGAAGATGATATTTAATGTCTTGTTGATGCTGAAGGCCATGGCTTTAGAGTAATCTGACTCCCTCCCATATGGGGTGCAGTTCTTTAGTACCCATGCTTTTGTGTGTGTCTGTGTTTGTTTTTGAGGTACTGGGGATTGAAACCAAGACCTTGTGCGTGCTAGGCAAGGTCTCACTTCTTGTTGTATCTCTGTCCCTTTTTATTTTACTTGTTTTAAATTTTGAAACAGGGTCTTATTAACTTGCTGAGGCCATCCTCAAACTTGCGATCCTCCTGCACCTCCCAGGTAGCCAGGATTACAGGCCTTGTGCCATGGCACCTGGCAGTACCCGTGCTTCTGAATTAGAATACCATATAATAAAGTATACTCTTTATTTCATAGTCACATAATCACAGCAATTGTAAATGTGACAGATGACTATCAGTAAACAAGAAGTATTTTGCATTTGAATTTTTATACTTTGTTTTCCAGATATCATCCATTTCCCTGTGGAGATTACTTTGATCAAAAGCAAAGAGCATGATTTCAACTAGTATGTTAGGGGAGCACTGCAGTGTATTGGAGGGAACATGGGGCTGGGAGGGAAGAGGCTGGTAGTCTGGTTCTGCTAATACACTGTGACTGAGCCAACTCACTTAAACTGGTTCTCAGCCTTTTTAATTTCTGAAGTGAATGGATGGCATTAGGTAATCTCTAGCAGTCGTTCTAGTCCTAAGATTGTTTGAGGGCTGGGGATGTGGCTCAAGTGGTATCGCGCTCGCCTGGCATGCGTGTGGCCCGGGTTCGATCCTCAGCACCACATACAAACAAAGATGTTGTGTCCGCCGAGAACTAATAAATAAATATTAAAAAATTCTCTCTCTCTCTTTAAAAAAAAAAAAAAAGATTGTTTGATTTTTTTTTTTTTTTTTTTAAGCCTTCAACTTTGGAAAATTTATAGATTTGTTCATTGTTCTTCTGATGAACATTTGGCCAGCGTTTATTCTGTATATGATTCTTTAGGGTTTCCCTTTGCATAGGAAATGTTGCTAAAATATGTTAATATGCAGGTTTTGGATTTAAAGTAAGTTCAGGCAGTAGTTGTGCAGTACATATTCTGTGCTGCATAGAAAATACACAGTTTAGCCTTGCAGTGTGGCTCAGCACGGCGTAGAGTGTGCTTAGTGTGCACAAGACCCTGTGTTCCATCCCCAGTACCACCAAAAACAGAAGAGAAAATACATAATTTAAAACTTGGCAGCAGTATTTTGAAAAATTCAAACATTATTTAGGCCCTTAATTAAAAAAACTCTTATTGTTTCTTTCATCATTTATGAATGACATTAAGTTTTTCATTTAGTGTTTGAAAAACAATTTTTAAATTCAAAAAACTTTTAACGACTCATTGTTTCCAGTTCATTGGTAGAGTTGTGTACATAATTGTTATTGATATGAATATCTTAATCATTTCAGTTTTTGTGCTGTGGGTTTTTTTTTTTAATCAAAATGTATAGTTTCTGATAAAATGATCTGTTTTAGTCCTGGTGTATTGTTTAGTTTATATTATTTGAATTTTTAATTGCTATTTCTTAAAGTATGTACCAGGGGGAATGTTCTATTTTTGTATATGCTAGAGGTGTGGAGAGGCTATTATCAGTTGACATAAAGGGATGTGTTCAGTTGGGTCAATATCTGCTTGAGAGCATGGACTTTCACTGTAGCATGTATGGGTATTCTCATGTGGTCTTTCCCTGTAAAGCATGATTACTAATTTATTTTAAAAGTCACTGAAGCTGGGCATGGTAGTGCATGCCTGTAATCCTAGTGACTTTAGGAGGCTGAGGCAGGAGGATTGCAAGTTCCAGGCCATCCTGGCCAATTTTGCAAGACCCTGTCTCAAAATAAAAAATAGAAAGTGCTGAAGATGTAGCTAAGTAGTAGAATACCCCTTGGTTCAATCCCTGGTACTGGAGTGAAAATCCTTGTAAAATTAAGCCACAGCTTCCTATCTTTGTAGCACCAATATCTTTTTTTTATTCTCATAGCTCCATATTTTAAAACATCTGTACAGTAAGTTTGTAAAGAAAGCAATTATTTTCCCCTTTTTATTCTTCAAAGTGTTTTGCAACTACCAGCTAGAGTCTCAATGCAAAGATAAACATGTGCCACCACCCTTGAGTCTGATAAATTAGAATCCAAAATAAAAACTTGGCATTTTTCTCAGGTGAGACATCATTGTTGTTATGTTTAGTTTTCCTTAGGCTTCTCTACATATTTAGGAAAACTTGTCGAACCAAGTAGGGAACCACTGCCTTAAGGAATTCACTGGAGAAGCAAGCACTATTATGAAATGGAGAGAAACAAGATAATTGTAGATTTTTTCCCCCTGTCTAGAATAAGCTTTTGGTTTTTTTTCCATTTCTGTTTCAGAAACATCTCAGTTTAGGTCAGATATATTTGGTTTGTGTTGGTGATGTCATTTTTCATTGTTATCGTCATGTTTTTCATTTTTATCTTTTGTTTTAGGAAGGAAGACTTCAAGAAGTTATTGAAACCCTACTCTCTTTAGAAAAACAAACACGTACTGTGAGTAGATTATAGTGAAAATCCCAATTACCATTAGTGTCACTTACATTGTTCCTTTTACCTTTAATATATTTCCATTCTTGCAGGCTTCTGATATGGTTTCTACATCCCGTATCTTAGTTGCAGTAGTGAAGATGTGCTATGAGGCTAAAGAATGGGATTTACTTAATGAAAATATTATGCTTCTGTCAAAAAGGCGGAGTCAGTTAAAACAGGTGAGTTCATGATAGCTTAAAAAGCAAATATATTTACATTTTAATAAGGACTTTTAGAAAACTATGAATCTGCTGAAAATTTGTTAAGTCAATAGTACAATATTCTAGTGGGTATTTTAAAATTCTAGCCATATTCTCAAAATGACTTCTGTTTTTTCTTTATTTGTTTGAATATTTTTATGAAATTTTACTTAAAGATGCAGCTTTGTGGGTTGGGGCTATAGTTCAGTGACAGAGTGCTTGCCTAACATGTGTGAGGCACTGGGTTTGATCCTCCCACATAAAAATAAACAAAGGCATTCTCTCCATTTACAACTTCCAAAAAATAAAATAAACGTGCAGCTTTGTCTATTTCTTGATTGATTTTTTTATTTAATGTTATAATCTTTTTTAAAAAATATACTTATTTTTAGTTATACGTGGACACAGTATCTTTATTTTTTTTTTATTTTTATGTGGTGCTGTGGATCAAACACAGTGCCTCATGCATGCTAGGCGAGCAGTCTACCTCTGAGCCACAATCCCAGCCCTAATGTTCTAATTTAATTATGTGTTTAACTGCTTGAATCTATTGTTTGTTTAGCGGTACTGAGGATTGACCCCTGGAACACTTTGTTGCTAAGCTGAATCGTCAGCCCATTTTATTTGTTAAGACAAGCTCTCACTAAGTTGTTAAGGCTGTTCTTGAACTTGTGATCCTTCTGGTTCAGCCTCCCAAATAGCTGGGATGACAGGCATGTACTACTGTATCCTTATAGAGCTGTTGCCTTGAGTAGATTCTGAGTTTTTGGTTTTTGGTTTTTTAATTTTTTAGGAATATAAAGCTATTGACCACTATTCACCAGTATTTACACCAAAGTAAACAATATATGGTTGGGTAACATTTTGATTACTACAAAGTTATTTTCTTGGCTTGTATTGAAACAGTAATCCAGATTAAAAAGATTGAGCCTACCTGTCAGGAATGAGTTGGGGTAAAGAAAAAACATGCAGGTCAATAATTTAGATTATAAAAATTTGCACACCCATTTATGTAAACAGGTTGTAAATTGCCAGTATATTAGCTATCTGATTACGTTTCCATATGCCAAATCTTAGACATTCCATGAATAAAGACCTTTTAATTCACAGATTTCAACTTCTTAAGAAAGGAATAGCAGGGCTGGGGTTATGGCTCAATGATAGTATTTGCCTTGCACACTTGAGGCGTTGGGTTTGATCCTTAGCACCAGATAAAATAAATAAATAAAATAAAGGTATTATGGAATGGCTCACTAGAAGAACCCTTAAATATCCACTTACCAAGTCTTGCTTAACTAATTAAAACAAACTAGGATTTGTCTAGTTTCTCTGCATGTGGAAACTGTTGGTAGTGATAGCATTTTTCTTTTCAGCAATTTTACAAATAAAACTGTTGCATTTATGTGACTACAGATGTAAGTATTTATTTTGATGTGGCTGTTTTTAATTATCTAAATTTAACAATTAGCAAAGTTGTAGTTTTGGGGAGGTCCAATATATGAGAATGTTAAATTCATTGAAATATACCTTTTGGTGCTCAGTTCTGTTGTTTAAGAGACGATTATTAGATAAAATTGTCTTTCCATTTTCTAGAAGACTTGGCTTTGTATGGGACAGTTTTGAAAGAGCTACTTAATTAGAAGCCTTAAAGCATCTAGGGTTAAAAGAAACAAAAACATCTATTTATGTAGTATTTGGACAGTTCAACACCCACATTCTAGCTGGGTGCAGTGGCTCATGCCTGCTGTAATTGCAGCTACTCAGGGGATTGAGGAGAGGATTGCAAGTTGAAAACCAGCCTGGACAACTTAACAAGACCCTATCTCAAGATAAAAATAGAAAGGGCTATACCACTCAGTATTTATCCTAAAGAACTAAAGTCATTGTGTACAGTAATAGAGGCATACCCATGTTTATAGTAACAATTCACAACAGCCAAACTACAGAACCAGCCTGGGTGCCTGTCAACAGATGAATGGATAAAAAAAATGTGGCATACAAACAAACACAGTGTTGTTGTTTTTATGTTTTGTTTTGTTTTTTAGTTTTTAGGTGGACACAATATCTTTATTTTATTTTTATATGATGCTGAGGATCAAACCCAGTACCTCATGCATGGTAGGCGAGCACTCTTCTACTGAGCCACAACCCCACAATGTAGTTTTATTCAGTCATAAAGAAAAATGAAATTATGTCATTTGTAGGAAAATGGGTGGAACTGGAGACCATTGTATTAAGCAAAATAAGCCAAACTCAGAAGATCAAGGGTGTGTTTTCTCTCATGTGGAAGCTTTTTAGAGAGGAAAAAGGAAAAGAAAGGTGGTGGTGCATCTCATGAAGGTCAAAGGGAGATCAGTAGAGGAAAAGAATCAAGGGGCTAGAGGTGGGGAGTTAGGAGGGAAGTGCTGGGAGGTAGTATTAGCCAAATTATATTGTCATATGTGTACATGTGTTAATATGTAAGAATAAATCCCATCATTATGTACAACCATAACATACCAATAAAAAATGTGGTGGCGGGGAGCTTTTCTCATCCCAGAGCTCTTTGGAGATGGAACTTTTGAAACAATGAAGTTTCATCCAACTTCCCTCAGAGCTGTCTTTGAATAAAACCTATTTGCCTACCCCAAAAAAGGGCTGGGGATGTATCTCACTGGCAGAGTGTTTACCCACCAGGCCAGAGACCCTGGGTTCAGTACACAGTACCTACTCACATAAAAACACATATTCTAAAATACAGCTTTAATTTTAATTTTATAGTGTCATATAATTTGAACTAGTGGAGGTATTATTTAACATATTACTTTTTGGATGGAGAAATTAAGATTTATATTTAAGGCTCTTGGAATGTGAGGACATAAAGAAACATGCAAGCTAGTCAGTCTTGACCTCAAGTAGCATGTAGCTTAGTGAGGAATCTAAATCAGAAGTATGAAGGTATGCCTTTAGTATGTATCCTTAAGATTGATAATACATTATACACATACATGGGGCAGTATTTAATAAGTAAGTGGCCCAAGAGTAGTGAAAGGTATAAGGGATAGCAGAGGAAGAAATTATATGGTTAGTGTGTTAGGGAGGGCTTCTTGGAGAAAGGAATGGAGTCACTCTCACAGCTGGCTAATGACACCAGAAATAGAACTGGTCTGTTCTTTTCCCTAAGACACGTTAAATCTTCATAGATAGGGCAAGTGCTTAGGGACTCATAATTATCGCTTACCTAAAATTGTTCTTTTTTTGCATAAGCAGACTTGGAAAATAACCTTTTTTCCAACATTGCTCCATTAAGGGTTTCTTACTTGCCATCACCTGAGCTTAGGGATCACTCCAACCATAACTTCCCTAAAGACTTACTGACATACCTACATTTTTTTTTTTTTTTTTTTCAGAAAGCAGCAGTATATTCACTTCAAATTAAAATATTGATAATACTGTTTTGATTTTGTTGTTGTTGTTGCTTTTTTGTTTTGCTTTTTGTTTTTGCTTTGCTGGTGAATGTAAGTAAAACCTGAGCTTTAGCTGGGCATGCTGGGTGTGCTCCTGTAGTCCCAGCTAGTCAGGAGGCTAAGCAGGAGGATCAGCAGCCTAGGAATTCAAGGCCATGCTGGACAACACAGTGAAACTCTCTCAAAATAAAAACAAAAACAAAACAACCTTAGTTTTCTGGAACCCCTGGTCTCTGAACAACTGATTTTTCAGATAGTTTAAAGTATAACCTGAGCTATTTGAACATTCATTATTTTTCATGGAAATCCTTCCAAGATGGAAGGATGCTGTTTACTTTTCTGCTGTCTTACATGATACTTAAGTTAATTTAACGTTTTTCTTGATGACTTTAGTGTTTTCATTACTAGCAGTAATTATGATGTGATATTTAAAATCTAGATTAGGGATTGGCAGGTGATGCACCGCAGACCAAATTCCAATTGCCACCTATTTTTGTAAATAAACTTATTGGAACCCAGCCACATTGATTTGTTTAAATATTGTCTGTCAGCTTTGAGTTACAAAGGCAGAGTTGAGTATTTGCCACAGAAACTATATGGTCTACAAGTAGTTACTTGGTAAATATTTCCAAAAATCTACAGGAAATGTTTGCCAACCTTCGACCTAGATCATAGAGTATTAGAGGTGGAGGGAATGTAGTCCAGTCCTCTTACACTACCTCTGAGGAAACCAAGGGCAGGAGATTCTGACTATGAGTGCCATATTTTATGGGTGACTGACTCCTTCTCACCCAGAGGATGGAACTCTTTACCTTCTACTCATGCACTGACTCTTGTCTTCCATCACAGTGTCTGCTGATCAGGACTTCCGGCCACTGTGGAACTCTTCTTTTCTCTTCCCTTTTTTCCCCTTCAGTCTGCTACCATGTTTTTCATGCTTTTCTTCTAAGCTGTATCTTTGCATCTGAGATTTTCTAAACTTTATGAATTGTTCCTAGATATTCAGTACTTCTTAGGTATCAAAGGTTTTGATGTGATTTAATGTTTTTTATAGGTATTTCAGTATCTAGAGTAATCCCTTGGGAAGATCAAATTTGACCAAATTTAGACATTTAGCCTTTCCATCATTAGAATACATTTTTTCCCTGTATGAGGGATGAATTTTACTTACGAATAAATTTTAATATTTTAGGCTGTTGCAAAAATGGTTCAACAGTGCTGTACTTACGTTGAAGAAATCACAGACCTCCCAGTCAAACTTCGATTAATCGATACTCTCCGAATGGTTACAGAAGGAAAGGTGAGTTTTAAGTATCTGTGGGTGTATGTTTATTTTTATAAGAAATTCATAAAATGGTATCAGCTTAATACAGCTGTTATTATTTTTGTACATTCCTTTCTAGTATCTTCTCAAATGCAAATGAATATATTTAAATAGTATCAGACTAAGTAAGACCGGATTTTTCTAGGAATTAGTGAACTTACTCCAAATTTTATGTAACTTTTTAAAAATGAATAGAAAATATATAGGGCCAGGGTGTGGGGAGTAGGGTATGTTAGACATGGGGGAAATGATATACAAAGGTTCCTAAGTAAGAAGCACATGGTATATTTAGGAAACTTTCATGGTATATTTAGGAAACTTTAAGTACTTCAATATTATTGGAAATTAAGGTTTTAGGGAGTGGGGATGGAAGGGGTTGCTGCAGAGTGTCTAGATTCATTCAGTAGACTCTTAAGGTTATAGTTAAGTTTTTAATGTTTAATTTCTTAGAAATTATAAGTCTGCTAATGTTAGATATATTTACAAAAAATGCCAAAAATTTTAATACTTAAAGTAGTCTTATATATAAAGATGAATTGAGTTGGAGGTGTAGCTCAGTGGTACAGCACATACTTAACATGATGTCCTGAGTTCAGTCCTCAGCACCAAAAAAAAAAAGAAAAGAAAAGATAAATAGATAAATCAGACATAGAGCAATGGTGGAATTGTGGAATTGTAGACATTGAACTGCATTTCCTCTTTATGAAGTATGTTATTTTTCAAATAATCAATTCTTTTAAAGCCACTTTTCATTTTTTTGTGCCATTTATATAGCTTATGGTCCTATTATTTGTTAAAACATACTCATTTCATATTTACATTCTGAAAGCAAAACTGAAAAATATAGATAATGTTTCATAGAGACATTTTCTTTAAAATTGTATTTATGAAATATATACATGGCAGATAGAGTGCACAACAGCACTAAGATAAGTACTCCTATACCTAATAATAGTTCAATTATACCTTTTAAAATTTTTTTTAAGAGAGAGAGAGAATTTTTTAATATTTTCGGCGGACACATCTTTATCTGTATGTAGTGCTGAGGATCGAACCCAGCGCCGGGCGCATGCCAGGCGAGCACGCTACTGCTTGAGCCACAAGCGGGTATGGACCCAGCCCATACCTTTTAAATTTTAACACATTTTGACTGGGGGTGTAGCTTTGTGGTAGAGCATTTGTTTGGCATGTGTGAGGCCCTTGGTTCCATCCCCAATGCTGCAAAAATAGAAAGCAAAACTAAATAAATTTTAACACTTTTCTACAGAAATTTTGATAACATAAATTTCTTTTATCTCCAGATTTATGTTGAAATTGAGCGTGCGCGACTGACTAAAACATTAGCAACTATAAAAGAGCAAAATGGTGACGTGAAAGAGGCAGCCTCCATTTTACAAGAATTACAGGTAAGGTGCTGCAATTTGGAGTTTGTAAAGCAAGTTGTTGAGTTACCAGTGTCTTATGGAAGTAGCTGACTGATGCCTCATCACTTTTTGTTGAACCACCAAGAGTAAGAATTAATGCAACAGGGGGAGGTTATTCAAGCCGCTGGAAACTATATAATATAATAAACCAACTACATTTAACTTATAAAACAGTTTTGAAGAAAAGTTAGGACAAACACATTTACCTTGATTTTGTGTGTGTGTGTGCACGTGCCATTATTTGAACATTTTAGTTGTCTTTGGAATTTAAATAAAATAAGTAATATACCGGGCACAGTGGCATGGACCTATAATCCCAGCAACTCTGGAGGCTGAGGCAGGAGGATTGCAAATTCAGGGCCAGCCTCAGCAGCTTAGTGAGTCTAAAAATAAAAAGCCACATAGGCATGTGGCTCAGGGGTAAAATGCCTCTGGGTTAAATCCCTAGTACCAAGAAAAGAAAAAATAATTAATTCATGCACTGTTTACTTATACCTTAGGAATATGGTATTGTTGTTTGGTTTGGGTTTTTTTTTTTGTTTTTTTGAGACAGGGTCTCACTCAGTTGCTTAGGGCCTCGATAAATTGCTAAGGCTGGTCTCAAACTTGGAATCCTCCTATCTCTGCCTCCCATGTCACTGGGATTACAGGTGTGTATCATTACACCTGGTTCATTTTCTTTATTCTTAATGAGTGTTTGATATCTGATAAATTTCTGAACCAAATTGGTTTTTTAGGTGTGTGTGTGTGTTTGTGTCCTGTCCCTGTCTGTTCATTCCTAGTACTGGGAATTGAACCCAGGGGCACTTTACCACTGAGCTGTGTTCCTAACCCTTTGTATTTTTTATTTTGAGGCATTGACTCATCATTATCATTCTCTAGTCCATATTTTACATTTGTGTTCATAAAGAAAAATGTAGCTACCAATTACATGTGAATCTATTTGAATTCTAATTCACCTTTTAAAATACATGAGACTTACAGAATGACTAGATTCTTGGTGATACAAGAAATATTTCTATATGGTCTTTTTCCCCAAAAAAATTTATCTTTTAGAGATACATACTGAAATGTTTGCATGTAATATGTTGAACAAGATTTGCTTCAAAGTAATTGACATGTGGAAAGTACGTAAAGTTGTGTAAATGAAACATCAGTGGTCATTTTGTGTATTTGTAATTTTCCTAAATGAACAATTACAAAGATGGTGAAAATATTTTCACATCAAAATAAAATAATAACAGCCTTCATTCTTTCTTGTCTGAGTGTCATCCTGGACTTTATGCATTTATACACCAAATACTATATCAGAAACATTTTTCATCGTGTTTAATCTGATTTATTCTTTACATTGTATGGTGTAAATCATTTTTTTCCCCTCAGTACTGAAGATTGATCCCAAGCGTGCTCTACCATTGAGCTATATCTCCATCCCTTTTTATTTAATTGTCATTACTGTATGTTCATGAAGATTCTTATTTGACAGTGGCCTTTTTAATTTTGTTGCAACTAAATATTATAATATTATTTGGGGAATTATTCTGCTAGGTGGAAACCTATGGGTCAATGGAAAAAAAAGAGCGAGTGGAATTTATTCTGGAGCAAATGAGGCTCTGCCTTGCCGTAAAGGATTATATTCGGACACAAATTATCAGCAAGAAAATTAACACCAAATTTTTCCAAGAAGAAAACACAGAGGTGAGCATATTTGTGACTGTGTTTATTTTAACAGAGTTTGAATAAGACCCATGAACCCCAATTTATTTTGTCAACTTTTTTTTCAGAAATTAAAGTTGAAATACTATAATTTAATGATTCAACTGGATCAGCATGAGGGATCCTATTTGTCTATTTGTAAGCACTACAGAGCAATATATGATACTCCCTGTATACAGGCAGAAAGCGAAAAGTGGCAACAGGTAAGATATTCTAATAATTGACACTGATACTTGTTAGTTAGAAAATCTTGGGTCTTCTTATTTCAAAACATTGTAACTGTAGTAATTTAGTGCAGTTCTGTGGTGCCTCTTTCTATTCAGTATATCCTTACTGTATAAGACTAGTTGGGCAATAATTTAAATTACATATCACTTTCGAAGATATGTAGGCTTAATTTTTTGTTTTGTTTTGTTTTGCAGCACTGGGAGTTGAACCCAGGGTCTCTGCCACTGAGCTGTGTCCCCTGTCTTTAGTTTTCATTTTGAGAGAGGGTCTCCTTGCTTAGGCTTACCCTTGAACTTGGGATTCTCCTGCCCCAGCCTCCTAAGTTGCTGAGATTATAGGTGTGCACCATGGTGTCCAGTTTAATGTTTTTTATGTACAGCTGGTCACCTGCTAACAAAGTATTACTTTGGAAAGTTCATTTACAAAGGCTGTTTTAAGTAGCTTATGTGTATATTCTGTGTTTATGTTGCCAGCTTATTGTAAGAACTTTTCCTGTATACCTTTGTCAAAAATGAATGTTTTGGGGGTTGTGGCTTACTGGTGGAGTGCTTGCCTAGCGCATGAGGAACTGGATTCGATCTCCAGCACATTAAAAAAAAAAAAGTTTTAAAAAATGTTAGTCGAGGTAGTAATTTAAATTAGAAAGTAGCAAATATTTATCTTAATGGATTTATAAAAACTAAATATTCCAGAAAGAAATTAAAAATGCAGCCTGGTAAGGTTTTTTTCCCCCTAATGCTTTTTCTTTTTTTTTTTTGTACCGGGATTGAATTCCCCAGTGCTTAACCACTGAGCCACATCCTTATCCCTTTTTAATTTTATTTTTTATTTCGAGATCACATATTGCTAAGTTGCCTAAGGCACTGCTAAGTTACTGAAGCTAGCCTTGAATTTGAGGAATTTGAGATCCTCCTGACTCAGCCTGCTGAGTCACTGGGATTATAGGCATGTGCCACTGGGCCTGGCTCCCCCTAGTACTTTTGGAGTTCAAAATTTAAAATTAATATGTATAATCATTCCATAATTTTTCAGTTCTTGCCAAAGTTTCCATTACATTTTTAGTCTTGAATATAATCTGTTGTGTTGTTTAACGTTTTTAGGCTCTGAAAAGTGTTGTTCTCTATGTTATCCTGGCTCCCTTTGACAATGAACAGTCAGATTTGGTTCACCGAATAAGTGGTGACAAGAAGTTAGAAGAAATTCCCAAGTACAAGTAAGTGCTTTTGTAATTAGCATAGTATGTCTCATTAGAAAAACCATTTTGAAAGAAAATTGTCTCACCTGAGTGTACACTCCTTAATCGATTGCTCATAGATTGTACTAGAGCATTATGTTAAATAAAATAAGCCAAACTCACAGTCAAGGGTTCTATGTTCTCTTATATGTGGAAACTAGAAATAATTAAGTGGTGAGGTGTTTTTAGTATTGCATTAGAAATTAACGTAATGAGATTATGACAGTTTATTCTTAACTACTTATTTAGAAGTTTTGTATCAAGCCAACTTGAGCAACTAATTAGCTCTTTTATAAATTTATTGTTAATAGTCCAGGACTTGTATTTTTTGGAAGTACACACTTCTGATAATCTGTCATGGAAAACAGATATGCTCACAATAAGCATGATGGATTTTTACGTTTTAAGAGGTTGTTTTTTTTTTTTTTTCTTTTTAATCTGCTTCATTAATGTGTTTACAGTTATTTCAGAGATTGACAGGAGAGAGCAGAATGTTAAGTAGGGCAGTGCTTTTTTTGGAATTATGGGCAAAGTGATAGTAAAATCAGTTGAATAGCAATCAATTTGTCTTCTTTATTTTAATATTTATTTTTTAGTTGTAGTTGGACACAATACCTTTATTTTATTTACTTTTATGTGGTGCTGAGGATCGAACCCAGGGCCTCACATGTGCTAGGTGAGTGCTCTACCACTGAGCCACGACCCAAGCCCTCAATTTGTTTTCTTTTACTAAATAGAAAGGTATAAAAACTGTTGACTTTTTGAAGTTTGCTATTATGCACGCTAAAAATTCTTTATCTGAAATGCTTGAGATCGGAACTATTTCCAAATTCAGCCTGCACACACCTGTAATCCCAGAGACTCAGGAGGCTAAGGCAGGATTGTGAGTTCAAGGCCAGATTCTGCAATTTACCGAGAACTATCTCAAAATAAAAAGTAAAAAGGCCTGGGGGTGGCTGGGGATGTGGCTCAAGCGGTAGTGCGCTTGCCTGGCATGCGTGCAGCACTGGGTTCAATCCTCAGCACCACATACAAATAAAGATGTTGTGTCTGCCGAAAACTAAAAAATAAAAAGAAAAAAAGGCCTGGGGGTATATCTCAGCAATAAAGTGTCCTGGGTTTAATCTCCAGTACCAAAAAACACACTTTTGATAATCTGTCATGTAAAACAGATATGCTTTCTGATTTCAAGAGTTTTTTGTTTTTGAAATATCTGCATATACACAGTGTGATATCTTGGGGATGGGACCCAAGTCTAAACACAAAATTTGCTTGTTTCATGTATACCTCATAAACATAGCCTGAACGTAATTTCAACAGTGTTTTTCCCTTTGTTTTCTATTTTGTATATTATTTTCTATAACTATACATAATGGACTCATTGTTACATATTCATACATGCATTTGTTATCACAATATAAATTGGTCCATGTCATTCCCTAGTATTTCCTCTTTCCCTCCCCTTCTCCCTTTCCCTGCTCCCTTTACTCTGCTGTTTTCCCTTCCATTTTCATGAGTCCATATCACTGCCTTTTTTCCTTTTTTCTTCTCCAGCTTCCACATATGAGAGAGAACATAGAACTCTTGACTTTTTGAGTTTGGCTTATTTTGCTTAACATAAAGCTCTTAAGTGTGCCATCCACTTGCCTCCAAATGGCATAATTTTATTCTTTATGACTGAATGAAATTCCATTGCATATATACACATTTTCTTTATCCATTTCTCTGTTGATGGATACCTAGAGTCCAAGGCTGGTTCCATAGTTTGGCTATTATGAATTGTGCTGCTATAAATATGGTGTGCATGAATCATTGTAGAATAATGACTTCTTTAGGATAGACATTGAGGAGTGGTGTGTCTGAGTCATGTGATAGTTCCATTCCTAGTCTTGTCTTTGTTTCTTTATTTATTTATTTCATTTATTTTTTAATTTTTTTGTAGTTGTAGATGGACAGAATGCCTTTATTTTATTTGTTTATTTTTATGTTGGGCTGAGGATGGAACCCAGTGCCTCACACATGCTAGGCAAGCACCCTGCCACTGATCTACAGCCCCATCCCCACTGTTTTTATTTTTATTTTGAGACAGGGTCTCACTAAGCTGCTAAGGCTGGCCTTGAACTTGGAATCATCTTATCTTAGCCTTGCAAGCAAGCCAGGATTATAGGTGTGCATGTATCATGCCTGGCTTCCTTTCCTATTCTATTGAGGAAATTTCACACTGATTTCCATAGTGATTGTAATAATTTACAATTCCACCAACAGTGTAAGTGTTCCTTTTTTTTTTCCATATCCTCTCCATCATTTATTATTGTTCATATTCTTTTTCTTTTTTTAAATTCTTTTCAGTCATAGATGGACACAATATCTTTATTTATTTATTTTTATGTGGTGCTAAGAATCGAACCCAGTGCCTCATATGTGCAAGGCAAGTGCTCTACCACCGAGCCATAGCCCCAGCCCTCTTTTTTTTTTTTTTTTTTTGCTTTTGGTACTAGGGATTGAACCTGCGGCACATTATCACTGAGCTACATGCCCAGGCCTTTTTTAATTTTTTTTTTTTTTTGGTGGACACAACATCTTTATTTTATTTTATGTGGTGCTGAGGATTGAACCCAGCACCCCGTGCATGCCAGGTGAGCACATTACCGCTTGAGCCACATCCCCAGCCCCCTTTTTTAATTTTTAAGGCAAGATCTCACTAAGTTGCAAGACTGCCCTTGAGCTTGTGATCCTCCTGCACAACCTCCTAAGTGACTGGGATTTACAGGTGTGCACCACCACACTGAGTTTATTGTTTGTGTGCTTGATGGTGCCTTTGTAACTGGAGTGAGATGGAATCTCAGTGCAGTTTTGATTTACATTTCCCTGATTGATAAAGATGTTTAGGATATTTTTATGTGTTTTTTATCCACTTGTATATCTTCCTTAGAGAAGTGTCTTCAATTCATTTGCCCATTTACTGATTAGGTTATTTGGGTTTTTTGTTGGAAGTTTGAGTTCTTTATACGTTCTGGTATTAATCCTCTTTTGGAAGAGTAGTTAGCAAAGATTTTCTCCCATTCTGTAGGTTCTGTTTTTATATTCTTGTTTCCTTTGCTGTGCAGCTTTTTAATTTGATGCTGTACCATTTATTAATTGTTGGTATTATTTTTTGAACTTTAGGAGTTCTATTAAAGAATCCTTGTCTCCACCTGTGTGTTGGAATATTGACCTTCCATTTTCTTGTAGGAGCTGGAAAGTTCCTGGATTAATTCCTAGGTCTTTGAGTTAATTCTTTGCTCAGGATGAGAGAGAAGGATATAGTCTCATCCTTTTCCATATGGATAGCCTGTTTTCCTAGCACCATTTGTTAAACGGGCTATCTTTTTTGCCAACATATTTTTGGCACCTTTGTCAAGGATTACTGTATCTGTGTGGGTTTGTCTCTGTGTCGTCATCTTTTCTGTTTCACACTCTATGCTATTTTTATGCCAGTAGTTTTTATTACTATAGCTCTGTAGTATAATTTGAAGTCAGGTAATATGATGCCTCCAATATCATTTTTGTTTTGTTTTCTTTTGCTTAGAATTGCTTTGGCTATTCTGGGTCTTTTATTCTTCCATGAATATTAGGACTGTTTTTTTCCCCAAACTCTGTTAAAAATGTCATTGGGGATTGCATTGAATCTGTATTTTGGTAATATGGCCATTTTAATAATCTTAATACTGCCTATCCATAAACATGGGAGTTCTTTCCATCTTCTATGGTGTTCTTTAATTTCTTCAGTGTTCTATAGTTTTTATTGTACATGTCTTTCACCTCCTTGATTAAATTTATTCCTAGGTTGTCTCAACAGCTTCATTTCTGGTATATAGGAAAGCTATTGATTTTTGTATGTTGATTTTGTATCTGCTATTTTGTTAAATTTGTTATTTAGCTCTAATAGCCTTCTGGTGGAGGTTTTTAGATCTTCTGAGTGTAGGATCATATATATCATCTACAAGCAGTGATAATTTGACTTCTTCCTTTCCTGTTTTTATTCTTTTTATTTTCTTCTCTTGCCTAATTGCTCTGGCTAGAATTTCTTTTTTCTTTTCTTTTCTTTTTTTTGAGACTGGGTCTCAGTACATTGCTGAGGGCAGGTCTTAAACTTACGATCCTCCTGCTTCAACTTCCTGAGTCACTGGGATTACAGGTGTGCACTTCTGTGCTGGCTCTGGCTAGAATTTTTAGTGTTATATTGAATGGGAGTGGTAAGAGTGAATGTCCTGTCTTATTCTGATTTTAGAGGAAGTGCTTTTGGCTTTTCCCCATTCATTGTGATGTGGCTTTCAATTAATTACATTTATTGATTTGAGTACGTTAAACTCATACTTTTAAAATATTTTTTTAGTTGTAGATGAACACAATATTTTTACTTATTTATTTTTATGTAGTGCTGAGGATCGAACCCAGTGCCTCACACCCACAAGGCAAGTGCTCTGCCACCAAGCCAAAATCCCAGCCCCTAAACTCAACTTTTTGGTGGGATACTAGAGATTGAAATCAGGGGCACTTTATCACTGAGCTAAATCCCTAGCTCTTTTTATTTTTTCTTTTGGGACTGGGTCTAGCTAGGCTGGCCTTGAACTTGTGACTTTACTGACCTAGCCTCCTGAGTCATTGGCATTACAGGTATATGCCACCATGCCTGGCTCATAACAATATTTTTAATAGTTTTGTACACGAAACAAAGTTTATGTATATTGAACCATCAGAAAGCAAAAGTGACACTGTCACACCATTATTCCTGTGACTTTTTGTACTACCAAAAATCAGTTGTTTTCTTACACTTATTCACACATAAGTTCGGCATTTTAAAATTATCACAACCTGCCTTCAAATGTATGAAATCAAGTTTAGAATTTCTAATTGTGGCATCATGTCAGGTCTCAGAAGATCTCAGACTTTGGAGCATTTTGGATTCTGGATTTTTGGATTGGGGATGGTAAACCTTCATTTTGATGGATTTAGAATATTAAATTTTCTATAATTCACAGGGATCTTTTAAAGCTTTTTACTACAATGGAGTTGATGCGTTGGTCCACACTTGTTGAAGACTATGGGATGGAATTAAGGAAAGGTTCCCTTGAGAGTCCTGCAACTGATGTTTTTGCTTCTACAGAAGAAGGTGAAAAAAGGTGGAAAGACTTGAAGAACAGAGTTGTTGAACATGTAAGAATCTGCATGATAGAGATGCCAGTTTTTATTTTAACCTTCAACTAGTGAATTTACTTTTCTGCATCGTCTTGGGATTGAACCCAGAGGTGTTTTATCACTGAGCCATGTCCTACCCTTTTTATTTTTGATTGGTTAGCATTGGATTTGTGATCCTTCTGCCTTGGCCTCCAAGCCACGTGGCGAACACCGTACCACTTAAAATTTTTTCTTTTTTCCTTCCTTCTTTTTTGGTGACAGTCTTGCTGTGTTGTCAAGACTGGCCTCACAAACACTCAATCCTCCTGCTTTGTCTTCTCAAGTAGCTGGGATTTCAGGTACATGCCACCATGGGTTTTTTTTTTCCTTCAAAGTACTGGGGATTGAACTCAGGAGCACTTTACCACTGAGCTACATCCTCTACCCCTGCACTTTTTTAAGAAAATCATTTTTAAAAAAATTTTTTTTTAATATTTATTTTTTAGTTATAGTTGGACACAATACCTTTATTTCACTTATTTATTTTATTTTTACGTGGTGCTGAGGATCGAACCCACGGCCTTGTGCATGTGAGGCAAGGGCTCTACCGCTGAGCCACAACCTCAGCCCCATTTTTAAAAATTTTGAGACAGGGTCTTGTTAAGTTATTTGGGGCCTCACTAAATTGCTAAGGAAGGCCTTGAACTTGTGATCCTCCTGCCTCCTCCTCCCTAAGCCTCCTGGGATTATAGACATGTGCGATTGCACCTGGCTAAACTTTTTTTTTCTTTTGAACTCAGGGGCGTTCAACCACCGGGTCACATCTCTAGCCCTGTTTTGTATTTAATTTAGAGACAGGGTCTCACTGACTTGCTTAGCACCTCGCTTTTGCTGAAGCTGGCTTTGAACTTGTGATCCTCTTGCCTCAGCCTCCCGAGCCTTTGGGATTATAGGCATGCGCCACCACGCTCAGCTAAAATATTAGTTTTTAAATTTGGTAATCAAATGATTCTTCAGGATTTTTTAAAATTCTAATTAGTAGGATGTTATGTTTTTAATTCTTCACCTTAGGATTTGTTTCCCCTTTATGCCCTAGGTAGTAGTAATGTACAAAGTTTATTGTTTAGATGTGTGCTCTTTATTTCCCATAGTGTGTCCTCTATCTTATCTTTTTTTTTTTTTTTCCTCTTATTTTTGGCTTTTCAGAAAAGGTAATTGTATTTTAGAATGTTTTATTTGAGGAAGACAAAATTTTATAGTGTATAAACCAGAAAGAGTTGAGTATGGTAGAACACACCTATAATCCCAGTTATTCAGGATACTGGAGCAGGAGGATCACAGGTTCGAGCCCAGCCTGGGCAGCATAGCAAGACCCTGTTTCAAAAAAACAAACACCAGAAGGCATTTCCTAAGAATGGGGGAAAGAGATGTTTTTACTCTAATACTTACTTGCTTATCTTGAAAATGGGTAATATGTCTTAAAATTGAACTTTGATCTTCACAGAATTGTGTCAATATTGATTCATTCACATAAGAAATATTCTTTTGAGCCGTCTATGTGCCAGATACAATACAAAGTGTTGGGGCACATAGGAGAATAGGATACCATCCCCAGCCAGGTGTCGTGGCGCATGCCTGTAATCCCAGCGACTCAGGAGGCTAAGGCAGGAGGATCACAAGTTCAAAGCCAGCCTCAGCTCTGAGCAACTCAGTGCAACTTTGTCTCTAAATAAAATACAAAATAGGGCAGAGAATGTGGCTCAGTGGTTGAGTACCCCTGATTTCAATCCATGATACCACCATCTCCCGCATATCACCCGCCGCCCCGCAACTAAATAAAAGAATACCATCCCCTACATCAGGAAGCTTAAAAGTCAGTTGGGCACGGTAGTTCATCCTCGTAACCCCAGCATCTCAGGAGGCTGGGGCAGGAGGATCACAAGTTTGAGGCCAGCCTCTGCAACTTAGCAAGTTTCTCTCACAAAATAAAATTTTAAAAGGCTTAGGTATGAGGCTCAGTGGTAGAGATACCCAGTACCAGTGGGTGGGATGGGAAGAAGCTTCTTAAAAGTTTAAATAAAGAAGTATTTATAAGTAAAAATATTAAGATATTATAGTAAAAGTATGTAGCGAGTCAATTGGGGCATAAGGAGAAAATTGACTGGTTCTACCTTGAGGAAGGGTCACACTAGATAACATACAAATTGATGAGTGTGGTAAGATTTACAAAAGGAAGAGGTGATTATGAAACAAGGGAAAGTTGCTATTTTATTTATTTATTTATTTATTTATTTATTTTTAAGAGAGAGGGAGAGAGAGAATTTTAATATTTATTTATTTTTTTAGTTTTCGGCGGACACAACATCTTTGTTTGTATGTGGTGCTGAGGATCGCACCCAGGCCGCACACATGCCAGGCAAGCGCGCTACCGCTTGAGCCACATCCCCAGCCCAAAAGTTGCTATTTTAGCAGATGAGGTGGTCTGAGCAAAAGTACAGGGGCATCAGGGCTTTTGGAAGGAAGGAGGCGTGGGAAGGGTCATGCACATTTTATACACTCAGGTAGTGAAAACTTTTAAGTAAGAATATAATGTCCAGGGGGCTGGGGTACAGCTCAGTTGGTAGAGTGCTTGCCTTGCATGCAAAAGGCCCTGGGTTCAATCCCCAGCACCACACACACACAAAAAGTATCCAGGCTTATATTTTCAGAGTCCCTCTGTGCATATGGAGATTGGGCTTAAAGATAACAAGAAGTTGGGCACCATGACACAAATCTGTAACCCCAGCTACTCAGGAAGCTAAGTCAGGAGGATCAAAAAGTTTGAGGCCAGTGTGGATAGCCTAGTGAGACATTATCTCAAAGAAAAAATAAAAAAAGGTTGGGGATGTGGCTCAGTGGTAGGGCACACCCAGTAAGATCCTACAATCCCCACTTCCACACACAAAAAAAATACTGAAGATGAGAAGGTTAGTTAAATCAAGGGCTATATGGATGTGAATGAAGATGGTATGGAGTTTTTTAAGGAAGAGAAGAGAGAGAATGTGGCCACTGGTGCAATTAAAGGGTGATGGGAAAGATGGGGCCTAAAGTGCAGCTTGGCTTCCAGGGAGGTCGGTGTCACTGTCAGCCCTGGTACAGGCGCAGGTTCGCCTGCTTTGAGATGAGTCCATTCTGCTCTCCACTCTGCCTAATTTTTCCTTGCAAGTGTTGGTGTTTTATTAAGAACACTGATATAAATAACTGGGAGTCTCTATGTCTTAACTCCAGTGTCATTTCCACAGAAATTAGAAAACTTGAAAGTTACCTTTAAGTAGGTAAAGTATTCTAAGATGTTCTCTGATCATTTTTTAATCACTAATTTAGTTAAAAACAAGCATAGATTTTAACTGTATTTAAAGAGTTGTGTAAAGTACTCAATAGTTCTCAGATAACTACAGAAATCAAAGTATGTCCACATTTATTTTTGTTTTTGAAGTTTAGAACCAGCCTCCTTCTGGTGGCAGGTTATATAAAAATAAAAGCTTTGAGTCTGAAATTTTAAGTAAACTTATTTGGATGTGAAAATGAATGGACTTTCAGTCTTACTAACAGCTGTTATGTGTTCCCTGCCCTCTGTCCTGTACCAGAATATTAGAATAATGGCCAAATATTATACTCGGATAACAATGAAAAGGATGGCACAACTTCTCGATCTGTCTGTTGATGTAAGTAGTAAACATCATTGTCTGGTTAATTTATCAGTCAACTTGTAAACATTAAATGAGAAAAAAAGAATTTTGGTTTTTTATTAATTGTAAGTTTTAGTGATAGAAAGTTTCTCAAGCTTGAGTACCAAAAAATAGCCTAAGTCATAATTTTTTACTGATATTATTTATGCTAATTAAAATATCATCAAAAGTAAAAAATAAAAAAGGTTGGGGATGTGGCTCACAACATTTAATAGACGGGGGTTATGGTTCAGTGGTCTGGGCTCAATCCCCAAAATACTCCTTATCACTTCCCTCCCCCCAAAAAAATCTTTCACTTAAATATTAATTTTACATTGACTAATTTGAAGTCTGACATGTATATATAATAAATATGCTTAGGTTTCCACAAAAATGAACTGCATCAATAGAATATGTGAGGAGGGGCTGTGGCTGCAGCTCAGTGGTAGAGCACTCTCCTAGTATGCACACGTCCCTGGGTTCGATCCTAAGCACCTAAAAAAAAAAAACTGAGGAAGACTTGACTACAGTTCACCTGAAAAGGGCTTTTAGAGGAGCAGGTTTGCGTTTCACGTTGACAGAATGAACACTAGCACACAAATATCCAGCAGTGCGTGATGCTCTGGAAAGCCCATTCTGTAGGAAAATCTGGGAACAGTTCTCACAGATGAGGATACTAGAGTCTTAGAAGCAAAATGTCTTACCCATGGCTATGTGCCAGATGGTAGAGCATGAATTCTACACTGGCAACAAGCTATACCAGAGTGCCTTTCAAGGGGAAACATAGAGAAGGAAATTAACTGACATGCGTTTTGCCAAGGCTCTGGTCTCCTGCACCAGTGGTGTTGAGTCTGGAGAAATGCACATGCGACTCAGCCCTGACCCCCTAGAGACTGAGGTTCCCTTCATACCTTTGACTGTCATACAATAAGTACATTAGTTAGGATAAGTACATTATCATTTTATAGTCAATGGATTTTAGCCTTGTATGTTCTTGGATAAAGAATTTTTAAAATGCTTTCCTTAAGTTTTCTTTATCATGTGTAATTATTCTGTCTTAATTCAATTTGTCTTTTTCTTGCAGGAGTCAGAGGCTTTTCTCTCAAATCTAGTAGTTAACAAGACCATCTTTGCTAAAGTAGATAGGTTGGCAGGAATCATCAACTTCCAGAGACCCAAGGATCCCAATAATTTATTAAATGACTGGTCTCAGAAACTGAACTCATTGATGTCTCTGGTTAACAAAACTACACACCTTATAGCCAAAGAGGAGATGATACATAATCTACAGTAAGGGTCCCAATGCTTTTAGAAAAGAGATGAAATAGGAAGTCATTAAAAAAAAAAAAAAAAGACTGTTATCATGGTGTATATGTTGGTTTCTTTCTTTTTTATTTTTTTTTCTATTCTCTGCTTCTTTATCTAAAATCTTAAAATAGTGGATGTGTTTGAGGCTCCTTTTGACCTTTCATTTCCCTAGTTTCATTAATTCTGCATTTGCAGTTGGTGCAAAAATACACATTTCTGTTGTCTGAATACACAAAAAAATTGTGCCATAACTTACCCAAGTATGTTTTTCTATCACTGGAAAACTTTTTAGCTATTTGTTTTCATTCAACTAACAACTATATAATAATAAAAGCAGTATATGTGTGTTTACTTTCTATGGTTACCTCTGCTTCTAAATGATTTGTGGGTAGTGATTTGATAAGTGTTTTTTTGTGTTGTTGTTGTTTTGGTGCTGGGAACTGAACCCAGGGCCTTGGGCATGCTAGCCAAGTGCTCTGCCACTGAGCTACATCTTCAGCCCATTGACAAGCAGTTTTTGTTTTGGGTCCTTTATTTTTTTTATTTTTTGCACTACAGAAAATTGAACTCAGGACCTTGCACATGCTAGGCAAGTGTTCTGCCACTAAGCTATAAGCTATGTCCCCAGCCACTTTTTTTAAATTTCTTTGAGATAGGGTCTTGTCATGTTGCCCATGCTGGCCTCAAACTTGCCTTCCTCCTACCTCAGCCTCCCAAGTAGCTAGAATTACAGGTGTGTGTATTCATACCCAGATTTAAATTATTGTGAAGCTGTCAGTGACTTATATTGAGAACGTTGCATAGGGCCCACAAAAACATTTGGGATAGAGTTTTGATTTGTATTGGCATTGATTTGGTATCATGGCAGGAAATCCCTAGATGGATGGAGTGATATGGTGGGCATTTTTTTTCTTTAATCAGACTGTTTTCAATCACAGTAATTTGCTTATTTTTATCTCTCTTCCCTTGACCACTTATTTAACAAAACCAAGTGACCTCTTGGTAACACAGGCTGCTGGGTTTATCCTATGTAAGGGTGGTGATTTTTTTTTCTTTTTTTTTTTGTCTAGTCCTCTGCCACCACGCCACCTTCTTTGTATGGACTTAAAAGTAGCAGTCATTTTTATAAGGCTTCCTTATGGCTTTTATTTGTAGGTCTAATTATGTCATTAATATTATAAATTCACTATCTCTTTAGGAGCTTCAGTTCCATTATATGATTCAGGATAATCTAATTTTTTTTTTTTTTCATGCTTAGAAAATGACAAATACTTTCAGGCCACCCTCATAGAAAATGGTATTGTCAATTTTGTTTTTCCCCACAGAATTAAAAACTCTACTGTCAAAAGAAACATTTGAAATCAATTACTGTGAGCAAAATTTGGACATTTTTTAAAAACTTGATTTATTTCAAAGAAAATGTGAAAATGAACACCATCAGAAAGTTACTGAAAATGAGGTTTAAATGAAGAAAGTGTGAGGTCTACTTATTTTTAAAAACCCAAATGAAAGAAAAAGTACATTCTAGAAATGACATTTCTCATAATTTCCCACTTAATGGTCACTAAATTATCCTATTTCATGATCCCAGGGCTTGGGACAGTTGTGGGACCTCTGTAATATTTGTGTCCTGAGTCATTGTGAATAATGACTTATAGAATAATTTTTATTGTGAAATTTAATGCACTGGTCACATTAATAGCATCAACATCTGCTCTCACTTATCTTTAAAAAGCTAACCAAAATGATGGCAAGTTTAGAAACAGAAGCTCACACCAGCAATAAGAATATGGTTCTAATTTTCTTTTGAATGAAAAGGATAGAAAAAGTCATTTTGCATTGTTGATTTGTGAGTGAAGTTGGAGCTAATGTGAATCTAGCATCTTGTTAACTTCAGCTTTCTCAGGACTCATCACCTCTGGGCCTGCCAAACCTAGATTGGCTAAATGATACTATAAAGATCCCGAATATTCTTCTTTGGTCTTCATTAAACATACTCTCAAACTAGGCTCTTCATGGACTATGATTTGGTGCCATTTGTAACTGTCCTGGTGACCAAATCTCAATCTCATTCATTTATTGCCCTTTTCAAAAATTAATCAAGAGGACTTATTATTTACCAGTTTCTTAGTCTTAAATAATTATTATAAGGTATTCAAAATTTGAGATGTTCAAAACCTACATGAATCCTGTTTATACTTCAGACCTAAAAGTTTATGAGAGGACAGAACTGCTTTCTTTTAGATACAAGGAAGATTGTTCTTGATTCATGATAATTTTCAGTAATTTATTAACTAGCAGGTAGGTGATGAGCCTTTTTTTTTTTTTTTAATGAGTTACCTTACATTTCCAAATAATGTTTTAAAACCCAGTAGCTCTTTCTGTAATTACCTTCATTTTCCATATGTTTATTATTGAATCATTGAGAAACATAATTTAAAATTTATATAGTTCCATTCTATGTAGGTGTTAAAAGCATTTTATAAAAGTACATATTTTTAATTGTTTTTAGCTTCTGAATATAGCTAAAAGTACATATTTTTAATTGTTTTTAGCTTCTGAATATAGCAGCAATAAAAATACAAATTTGTGGGTAGGGGCTGGGGATGTGGCTCAAGTGGTAGCGCACTTGCCTGGCATGCGTGCGGCCCGGGTTCGATCCTCATGCACCACATACAAACAAAGATGTTGTGTCCACCGATACTTGAAAAATAAATATTAAAAATTAAAAAAAAAAATTGTGGGTATTAAAGAAAACCTAGAGAATAAACTCATACTTTAAAAAGGTCAGTTCTCTTACTGTTTAAAACAAAAGTCGTAGATAATTTTCAGATTTTTATCTTTCTAAAATCCTCTCTCGAGAAACCTTTGTTCTGGTTTTTTTATTGAGACTTTATTTTTTAGATCAGTTTAGGTTTATGCAAAACTGCATGGAAGGTACAAAATGTCCCCTGTAGTCCTTCCATACATGCACAGTCCCCCATCATCAGCACCCCAACAGAGTGATGTGCTAGTTACAGTCCGTCACTGTACACATCACCCCAAATCCACAGTTGACGTTGGAAGTCATTCTTGATGTATGTTCTGTGGTTTAGAGAAATGTACGATGGTGTGCATCCACAATTACCATATCAGCATTATTTTGAGTACCTCCAAAGTGTTCTCTGTTCACACCTCTCCCAGTCCTTGGCAGCCACTGATTTGTTGTTGTTGTTTGTTTGTTTGTTTTGTCCTAGAGATTGAACCAGGGGTGTTCTTGTTAAAACAGATTTTTTTTGGCTTCAACCTGGGTTTGACTGCAGGTCTGGGATGAGGCCCCTGAGTTTTCTACCAGACCACCTCCCCACCTTTTTTTAAGAGATAGTGTCTCCCTAAGTTGCTGAGGCTGTCCTTGAACTGAGGATCCTCCTGCCTCAGCCTCCCCAGCTGCTAGGACTACAGGGGTGGGCCACCAAGCCCATCCCACTGATATTTTTACTGTCTCCATACCTGTCTTTCACAATGCCACAGAGTGATAGTATGTGGTCCTTTTCAAATTGGCTTCTTAGTAACATGCATTTAAGTTTCTCTTTTTTCCCCCCTTCAGTATTAGGGATTTAGCCCAGTAGAGCTTTACCACTGAGCTGTTCTCCCACTCCTCCTGTTTCCTCCACATTGTCTCAGGGTCTTTTGTTTTTTTAAAGCACTGAATAATATTACATTGTCAATGGTACTTGGTTTATCCACTCACCTATGGATGGACATCTTATTCTTGCAAACTTATTATTAATCTGCTATAAACATCTATGTGCAGGTTTCAAAAGTCAACCGATTGGCTTTTCCCCCTTAAATTCTCACAGGGTTGATGACTTAGGTTGTACCTTATTATGCCTTTGACCAGTGGCTCTCCAAATTAATGCACGTCAGAGCAACCATGAGCTTGTTAAAACACAGATTTGGGGCTTCAACCTGGGTTTGACTGCAGGTCTGGGATGAGGCCCCTGATTTTTCTACCAAGTTCTCAGATGATACTCAAGCAGTCTGGTCCACAGACCACACTTTGAGAACTACTCCTAAGAACACTAATAATAAAGCGATACAAAAGAACTGAACTTGTTTTTTTTTATTTTGGCTGCACATAGTGGCACACCTGTAATCCCAGCTAACTCAGGAGGCTAAGGCAGGAGGGTCATAATAAATTGGAGGCCGACCTCAATAATTTGGCAAGATCCTGTCTCAAAAAGCGGGGTAGAGAGGGGCTGGGGTTGTGGCTCAGTGGTAGGGCACTTGCCTCGCATGTGTGAGACACTGGTTCTAAGCACCACATATAAATAAATAAAATAAAGGTCTATCAACAACTAATAAACATTTTTTAAAAAGGGGGGTGGAGGATTGGGATATAAGAGTTCCTGGGTTTTCAACCCCCAGTACCACCCAAAACTAATAATCATGAGTGAATTAAATGTAACAGTGAAGCCACAGTGTGAGCCCTCAGTACCAATTTTGAGTTTTAGTGATTTGAAAGTCTGAATTTGTGCTGCCTCCTGAGACATAGAAAAATGCTGTCAATTTTTGAGTGACTATAAAGCAATGTTGTTAATTTGGATCTTGATTTTTTTTTAAGACTAAAATTTTTATCATTTGCCATTTCCTTTTTTTTAAAATAAGGTTGGGAACCATATCTATCTTTGTGTCTGTCACTTATATAGTAGAAACTTAAGTGCTTATTGAGTTCAATTGTTATGCAACCTATTAACCTTTTTGAACCTTGTCATTCCTTGCTGGAATTTTGTTTAATCCTCAACTTCCAACTTTACAGTTACCCAGGAATTTTTTCCCCCATCAGAGTAAATCCACCCTAAAGCATAAGATTTAAGCAAAGTTGCTAGAACGAACCACACAGCTATAGTCCCAGCTGCCTAGGAGGCTGAGACTGAAGGATCACTTGAGCCCAGAAGTTTGAGGCCAGTCTGGGCAAAATAGCAAGACCACCATCTCAAAAAAATTATAAAAATAATGAAGTTATTAAACATTTCCCATGTTGTAGCTGCCCATATTACCTTGGTTTCTTCAAATATGAAGAATTTCAATAACAGTCTGAATTGCACCGTTTCTCAGAAACAGATCAAAGATTCAGCTTCCCTTTGTAATTCACTCTCCACCCCCAGGCCCTTCTGACTTCACTAGAAGGAAATAGTCACACTTTCCCTCAGTTGTAATTTCTTTTTTATTACAGGAAATTGAACCCTGAATCCGGGCCTTGAGGATGCTATACAAGCACTCTACCACTGAGCCACATGCCCAGACCTTTTTTTTTTTTTTTAATTTTGCTTTTGAGTCTTGCTAAGTTGCCCAGACTGACCTTGGACTTGCAATGCTCCTGCCTCAGCCTCCTAAGTAGCTGGGACACAGGCTTGCGCCTCCCTTGGTTTTTGTTGTTGTTTGGTTTGTGTTTTGGGCTCTATTTAGTGGACACTGTGACATTGCCCAGATGGTCTTCCTCCAGACTGAAATGCTTATTCCTGGAGGGTTAGTGACACAACTGTCTTTGCCTATATTCCCCACTCCCTGGGGTTACCTTCAGCTCTAAGAGCTGCCTCTCAGCCAGTGACTAGGTAATATAAGGATATAAGTACTAGGCGTCTTGCTGCAATCGGGGAAAACCCTGAGGGGTCATTCCAGCTCTGGAGAATCACCCTGAAACATTGATGGAGGCCTCTGTTACACAACCACCATGTGGTTCCACTTCTCCCTCTTCCCAATCCCCTTCCTTCCCTGGCTCACGTGCTGACCTCCCAGGCGAGCTTTAGTAAGCTCCCTTGGTGCTGATATCTATCTCAGTGTCTGCTTTGGGGGGAACTGGACCTATTTCATTTGATGCTGGAAGTGACCCAAGAATGCTGACTCTACAATGGGATTTTGTAACCAGATCGCCCTGTGGCTAGCTGGCAGCGAGAGCCATTGCTGGTAATAGATGGAGCATGGATGGCCCCTGGTGAACTGTACAGATGCAATTGTTCAGACTCACCAGTGGTGAACTAGGATGACTACTGCAAGAGAATACACAGGCCCTTAAGAAAGGCTGCGGAGGCCAGGCGGTGGTGCACACCTGTATCCCAGCAGCTCAGGAGGCCGAGGCAGGAGGATCGCAAGTTCAAAGCCAGTCTCAGCAATTTAGCAAGGTGCTAAGCAACTCAGTGAGACCCTGTCTCTAACAAAATACAAAATAGGGCTGGGGATGTGGCTCAGTAGTTGAGTGCCCCTGATTTCAATTCCTGGTACCCAAAAGAATTGCTGTGAAAATAGAAGAAATGGAAGTGAATGGTTGTTTCTTGGGGCAGTCAATACTTGAGAAAAAGAAACACTCAGAGTGATTAATTAGACATTGATGGTTAAGTGTGAAAACCAGAGGACACCCCTCGGCAGCCTATAGAGGCTCATCTATAGTATACAAAAAGTTTTGATGATCAGACCTCAGAATTATCAAGAGTGGCGTTTCAGGAAAGTTTGGATAGTCAACTTCAGCTAGTTTGTTACGCTACTGTCAACTCCCTGATGGACTGAAAAAGAGGGAGACTCTGAGGTGACAGCGGGCGGGACTTCTGGATTCATGTTCTCAAGGGTCTTGTATTGGGCATGGTGGCGCATGCCTGTAATCCCAGTGGTTTGGGAGGCTGAGGCAGGAGGAAAGTTCAAAGTCAGCCTCAGCAAAAAAGCGAGGTGCTAAGCAAGTCAGTGAGACCATGTCTCTATATAAAATACAAAAAATAGGGCCAGGGATGTGGCTCAGTGGTCAAATGCCCCTGAGTTCAGTCACCATCATCACCCCCCTCCCCTGCAAAACAAAATTGAGTCTTGTGATCCTGGATTCCCTTGAGTCTTTGATCTTTTGAAGTGACCCACTCCTTCAAGAATATCCTTACTCTTACCTAAAGATGGTGCAGGGAATCAGGGGACTGTAAATCAAAACCACACTAAGCGTTCATTTCACTCCAGTCAGAAGATCAATTATTAAGAACACAAATAATAGTAAATGTTAGTGAGGATGTGGAGAAAAACATACACTCACATTTTTGGTGGGATTGCAATTTAGTACAACCTCTCTGGAAACCAGTATGGAGATTCCTCAAGAAAGTAGGAATTAAATCACCATACTACCCAGCTCTCCCACTCCTTGGTATTTATCCAAAAGAACTAAAATCAGCATACCATGGTGATACAGGCACTTCAATGTTTTTGCAGCACAATTCACAATAGCCAAATTATGGAAACAGTCTAGATGAATGGATCAAGAAAATGTGGTATATACACACAATGGAGTTTTACTGAGCCGTAAATAAGAATGAAATTATGGCATTTGCCAGTAAATGGAATGGACACAGAGAAAATCATGTTAAATTAAATAAAGCAGACTCAGAAAATCAAGGGAACAATGTTTTCTCTCATATGTGAAAGCAAGAGAAAAAGGGAAAGAAGCAGGCCTGGGGTGGGGGTCAGGGATAGGATATCATAAGGGTAGAGGGAAGATCAACAGAATAGAAGATGATTAAGAGGGAGGAAGGCAGGAGGAACAGAAAAGGGGCAGAAATGTACAATCAATTATTGAGATCACATTATGTGCATATATAAATATATCACAAAGAATTTCATCTTTATGTATATGTAGAAAGCACCAATTAAAAATAAACAGCAGTGATGCACGCCTGTAATCCCAGCTGCTTGGGAGGCTGAGGCAGGAGGATTGCGAGTTCAAAACCAGCATCAGTGAAAGTGAGGCACTAAGTAACTCAGTGAGACCCTGTCTCTAAGTAAAAAATACAAAATAGGGCTGGGGATGTGGCTCCGTGGTTGAGTGCCCCTGAATTCAATCCCTGGTACCAAAAGTAAATAAGTGAAAGGAAGATCAGTAGAGTAGAAGGAGAATGCAGAAGGGAGAAGAGGAGGGAAAGGGGAGACTAAGATGGAGTGAATTAAATTCCATGTGTATGTGATTTTATCAAAATGACCCCAACTTCTATGCATAACTACAATGCTCTAATAAAAAAATTTTAAGATGATGCAGAGGTTACTGCATTACAAGATGTGTTAGTTCGTTGTCACTCTGACCAAAATACCTGACAAGAATGAGATAGAGGAGAAAAGTAAACTTTGGGCTTATAGTTTCAGAGGTCTCAATCCATGAGGATAGGAAGGACAGAGGGGGGGGGAAGGAGGAAGAGAGATGAACAAGGGACAGAATATAGTCCAAGGGCAAATCCCCAGTGACCTACTTCCTCCAGCCATATCCCATCTGCCTATTACCACCCAGTAATCCATTTAAATTACTAAACCATAAAAATCTATCAAATGGATTAATCCACTTATGGGGTCACATCTCTCATAATCTTATCATATCACCTCTGGACATTTCTGCATTACCACATGAATTTTTCAGAGGACATTAAAAATCCAAACCATAACATAAGACAGCAATGACTCTCCTTGGGATCTACCTCCACGTCCTCTCCTAACCACAAGACCAACCACTAGAGTTAAGTTACAAAATGACCTAGCTAGGGAAGTCTGCTTCTGAAAGAGACAAGATTCTAATGGAACTTCAGGACCTAACCAGCAAGAGCCAGGAGAATACATACGGGAATGGATCAGGAGGGTGCTAGAATAGGGTTAGAAACGTAAAACTGATGAACAAAGAGCTTATTACTATGGACGCTCTCTCCTGAGACCCAGGAGTTAATACTGCTGTGGTTTGGATGTGGCTTGAGTATGTCCCTTAAGGTTTCACGTGATGGACTGTGGTGAGGTTGGGAGTTGGTGGAACCTTTAAGAGGTGGTCTTGGAAGTACTTTTGTCACTGGGGGTGCTGCCCTCAGTGGATTAACGTAGTTCTTATGAGACCTCAATCACTTCTCTTTTTAAAATATTTTTTAGTTGTAGATGGACACAATATCTTTATTTGTTTATCTTTACGTGGTGCTGAAAATGTGCTAGGCAAGCGCTCTACCACTGTGCCACAACCCAGCCTCCTCGATCACTTCTTGAGAAAGAGATTGTCGTAAAAGAGGAAGGCGTCCCGCCCTGCTATCTGGCTTCCTGTCTTGTTCCCACCATTATGCCATCTGCCATATTGTGATATGGCCATGAAGCCCTCACTAGAGGCCAAACAAATGGTGCTCCCCAATCTTGGACTTTCAGACTCCAAAATTGTGAGCTAGGCCAGGTATGGTGGTACACACCTGTAGTCCCAGGTACTTGGGAGGCTGAGGCAGGAGGATCACTTGAGCCCAAAAGTTTGAGATCAGCATGACACACATAGCAAGACAATGCCTCAAAACAACAACAACAACAACAACAACAAAAAAAACTGTGAGCTAAACAGCCACTTTTCTTTATACATTACCCAGCCTCAGGTATTTTCTTATAGCAATGAAAAATTAAGATAAACACCCTGAGAGATAGTGCTTTTAAGATGGCCTTTAGAAGTCTAGAGGAACCAACAACCCATGCTAAGTGAAATAGAAATACTAGAGCTACTGAGGTAAAGGGTAGAAGAAGGACTCATAGGGTGGACTGAGGCTATGGCTTAGTGGCAGAATGCTTGCTCCAATGGGATTTTGTAACCAAATCACCCACTGGTGAGCTGGCAATGAAGAACCTCATCACTGGTAATAAGAGATGGAGCACAGATGGGGTTCAAGTCCCAACAAAAAAAAAAAAGACTCCACAAATGGGCGTGCTAGAATGGATGCACTGTATAGGGCCAGAAAAATCCATCAGGTGGCTGTTCCACAGTAGGGCCCAGGGGACACTCCATTTGTCAAATTAATAGGAAAAGCTCTGGTGAGAAATGTAACTGCAACAGGCAGGTGGTGCATTCCTGTAATCCCAGAGGTTTGGGAGGCTGAGATGGAGGATCATGAGTTCAAAGCCAGCCTCAGCAAAAAGCCAGATGCTAAGCAACTCAGTGAGACCCTGTCTCTAAATAAAATACAAAATAGGGCTGGAGATGTGGCTCAGTGGTTGAGTGTCCTGGAGTTCAATCCCCAGTACCCCGCCCCCCACCCCAAGAAAAAAAGAGAGAAATGTAACTGCGTTGCTCAAAAGCTCAATGGTGGCTGTCCTCTGTAGGCCAGGACTTGCTGTAGGAGATCTGTCCAGAGAACTGGGCTTCCTAGTAGCCGTGGGGATGACAGGATCCAGAACAAGATGGACACAAAAATCATAGTGAATGGTAGGTTCAGAATGGTAAGAAAGGAGCCTGAGCCCTGCAGAGACTCCAGAGAAGGTCAATAAAACATGGCTTCTCTACAGGTAAGATAAACGGGCAATCATCGAGGTGCCGATCCATACAATAGGAGTAAATCATGGATACGTTCTTGACAATGAATAGTCATGACTCCTTGACCAGTTTCTGGTCCTGAGCCAGTTTTCATTCCCTGATTGGAGGAGAATCCGGGTCCCAGAAGAAAGGAACCTGTGTCACCACAGGCAGTGTACAACATGTGGTCCCCATTAACGTAGGTCTCCAAATGGACCTAAGGCCATTTATATATACTTGGGTGAGCTAGAGTATGTCCCCAAAGTTTCATGTGTTGGAAACTTTAATTCTCAAATTCACATGATGATGGCATTTGGTGGTGGGACCTATGGGAGATCATTAGGATTAGATCAGGTCATCAGGATAGAGCTCCATCATGAGACTGGTGGCTGTATAACAAGAGGAACAAAGGGCTAGGGATGTAGCTCAGTGGCAGAGCACTTGCCTAGCAAGCATAAGAGCCCGGATTCCATCCCTAGCACCACCAAAAAGAAATGAAAGAAGAGATCTGAGCTGGCATGGCGGTCTTCTGCCATGTTAGACATGCTGCCCTCTGCCATGTTATGATGCACAAGAAGGCCCTCACCAGATACTGGTGTCATGCTCTTGGACTTTCCTGCTTTCAGAACTGTGAGCTAAATAAACTTCTATTTTTTACGAATTATTTGGTCTCAAGTATTTTGTTATGGTGATAGAGAACACACTTATTACTCCTATTGTATGGATCAGCACCTCAATGATTGCCCACTTATCTTTACCTGTAAAATGTTACCCAATCCAAGGACTGTTGGTCAGTGTCTGAGTTGACATTGATATTCTAGGACCCAAACTGTCCTCATCACAACTTCCTCCTCATTAGAGGGTAGCCTATGGAGGCAGGTAATACGTAACCAACTCACAATGTGTCTGTGGGTCTATCGTCATTTCCAAAGCCCCAAATATGTCATATAAATGGACCTACCTGGAGTTGGCGAGCCTTCAAGGCAGTTCCTTGACCTGTGACATAACTGTCATAGTAAGAAAGGCTAAATAGAGGCCTTTGACCCTCTGCTTGCCCTTTACTGGCCAAAAACAGAAAATTAAAGGCCGTGTTACATCCTGGCAAGCAGGAGAGACAGGCGGCACACTGGACTGACCCGATGCGGGGGGCAGTGCCAATGCATAGTCTTAATTTTCCAATATGTTTTCTGTGAAAACCAGGAGTGACCAGAGATTACCAAAAACACAGCCGAGCAGTGGCTCCAGCTGCAGCTGACCCGCCCATGTGTTATTTCTCTAAGGCAACTCACAAGGTTTGCTATGAGAATCAGTTCCCATTCATTTGAGATGGAATACTAATTGTATGCAATTAAAGGCTTGCCCAAGGGCTATATTAACTCTCCCCCCACCACTCCCCTGTCAGAATATAGCCCACAGCTAACTGGACCAACTGGACATCCCTCAGGGCAACCCACTAGGCTATAATAGTGATAATAGCACACTTGTCAGGCAAAATGAGCAAGAGTGACAGGTAGTCTGGAGGACTTATTAAGAAAAGAGGGTGTGGCTCAGAGGGGAGCACTTGCCTACCACAGGGTGGCCCTGGATTCCATCCCCAGCAAAGAAAAAAAAAAAAAGTTAAAATTAAAGAATCTGGAAATCTGAACTGTAAATTGCTTCTTTTCCTCCCATCCCTATTAGAGATAGGAGTGGTCTTGATTTTAAGAAAAAAATCATTTTGGCCAGGTTAGCATTAATATAGTAAAGGAAGGACTAAAAAAAATCTATGCAGGTAACTTTCTGTTTATCATGTATGCAGAAACCTCAAAAGAAATGGTTTCTCTGCTGATCGCACTACTTCATATGGACTCACAATCAAGTCAATAGAAAAATGTCCAAAACTCACCCTACAAGCGGCCCATCTTTTGGAAATAAAACATTTGAATCCTTTGAAATGGACTCCTTTTATTCTTCATTGAGATGTAGTTATTCAGGGTCAGATCAGTCTAAATTGGGGCTATCATGAGAGACATACTCTGTAAATCGTGGCCTTTTCTTGTGTATGAGTCAGTATGTGATAGAAGGAAAAGCTAAGCTTCAAACTCAGTAGTGGCGGATACAGTTGGTTATCTTCAGGCTCATAAAGGGAGACAGTTGCTCATGAAGACATTCTGCACATGCAGGACACCAGCCACAGCAGGACAAACCTTGTAAGATCCCACTCACTCGAGGAACCTAGAGCAGTTGAATTTCCAAAGACAGAAAGTAGAACGGTGATTGCCTGGGGCTGGGGAGGGGAGGAAAGAGTTAATATTCATAGGACAGAGTTTCTGTGTGGGATAATGAAAAGTTTTGAAAATAGGTAGCTGTGACTGCCTGTACAATATTGCAAATGTAATTAATGCCATTGAGCTGTATACTTTAAAAAAGATTAAAATGTCAGGGGTTGGGGTTAGCTCAGAGGTGGACTGTGTGCACAGCACACCCAAGGACCTGAGTCCAAACCCCAGCACCAAAAATGCAAAAAAAAAAAATGGGGATTGAACTCAGGGGTGCTGTACCACTGAAGCACAGCCCCAGCACCCCCAACACCATTTTTGGGGGGCAGAGAAAACAAGTTCTTATTTTAAATTTTTTTTTTAATATTTATTTTTTAGTTGTAGTTGGACACAATATACTTATTTTGTTTATTTTTATGTGGTGCTGAGGATCGAACCCAGGGCCTTGCACATGTGAGGCAAGCACTCTGCCTCTGAGCCACAACCCCAGCCCCTGAATGTTTTTGTTTGTTTGTTTGTTTGTTTTTTGAGACAGTCTCACTAAGTTACTTAGGCTGGCCTCAAACTTGTGAACCTTCTGTCTCAGCCTCCCAAGTAGCTGGGATTACAAATGTGTGCCACCACACTGGCTACCATAGTTTTTAAAAAGGCCAAAATAGCTGGGCATGGTAGCACATGCCTGTAATCCCAGCGGTTAGGGAGGCTGAGGCAGGAGGATCACAAGTTTAAAGCCAGCCTCAGCAATTTAGCAAGTCCCTAAGCAACTCAGTGAGACCCTGTTTCTAAATAAAATACAAAATAGGGCTGGGGATGTGGCTCAGTGGTCAAGTGCCCCTGAGTTCCATCCCTGTTACTGCCCCCACTCCCAGACAACCAGCAGGGGTTAAAAAAAAAAAGAAAAAAAGGCCAAAATATAGGCTGTCTCGCCAACGACCTGTGCAGACAGGGTGAACTGGTTTAAAAGAGCTGGCTGCAACATTAAACTAAGAAAGCGCAAAAAATCACACAACACAGACATAAGTTTTTCAAATCGAGGGAGAGGCGACTCTGCGACCTTAAGGGTCAGCTTCCATGCTGGAAAGAGTGCTGGAAAAGAGAGCGGAGAGCCCACCTTTCCTTTATTTGATAGTGGAGACACCAGAGGGGGTAGGTTTCCAGGGGAGTCTTGCTTCTGATGTCTCAGTGGTCAGCAGATGATTGACATCTTTTCGAGTCACACCCATCTCAGGTGCTGCATGGCATCTTAGGCAGAGCCAGAGGGGGCGGTGCACCTGCATCCTGTGTTCAGTCCCTGACAGGGAGTGTGCAGAGCCAGGCCTGTCCCCTCCAAGAGGCTGCTATGTGCAACACAATCCACAAACAGCCTGCGGCCAGCTGGCGACAGCGCTGGGGTTATAGCTCAGAGAGCTTATCTGGTGTGCGCAAGGCCCAGGTCCAATCCCAAGCAATGAATTGGGTGACAATGTGAGAAAACAAGGAGATGGCCGTAAGCATTTGATTATCTACCTATTGATCATCACTGGGTTGTGTTCACCTTTTGTCTACTATGACGAGTGCCACTCTGAACATGGCTGCCCAAGTGTCTACTTGGGGTCCTATTTTCAATTATTTTGGACATATCTGCATATTGGCTTCTTTGTTAATTTTGGAAATAATTACAGAGTTAGAGGAAATTGCAAGACAGTGCAGAGAGCTTCCGTAATTAATTCCATTTGCATTTTGACTTTTAAAACCAAAAGGATGATTTTGTACAAAGGAATGTTGTGGTTGCCCAGAGAGTGATCAATCCATGGTAACGATTTTACTATTTTAATTCTTATCCCATTAACCACAGACAATTCCATAAGAACATCTGTCCCCTTGTGCCTGCCATCCAGGGGACTGGGAGCCAGTGGACTAGGAAAGACTTGCGATCACCCTCGCCAGGTAATTTCAGCCATGCTGGGTGTGGCCAGTGTGCTGAAGCCACAGGGGAACCACTATCATTAGATAAGGCAATCCTGGGCTTCACAATAGGTGGTGGTCTTCTGTCTGAAATTCATTAAGGACTTTTTAGGGCTTTAGAACCGTAAAAAATCTAAAGCACACTTGGCACTTCTGAGGACAAAGAAGATTGTTCAATATGAATAATAAAAATAGCTAAATAAATACAGCCGCAGAAACACATTCAGCCAACTTTTCAGAAACTTTATTTGGAACACAGAAATAATGTTCTCAATGGGGAGCTTCATCTCCCAGGAAGAGTCAAGTTGTCACAGAAGCACCTTCTCTTAGTTTTTCTGTATTGCCATTTTTATGGCTTTATCGCTATTTAACATGTAATGAAATCCATTAAGGATTCCAAGTCTACAGTAAAATCATCTTTGCCTTAAGCAATCTAATATTTCTAAATTTAGGACTTTATTCAGTTTCATACCTTAATTTGAACTTGGGACATCTTCTTTGAACTATAAAAGAAAACTTTCTGGTTTCATAATGCTTTTTTTTTTTTTTAATGCTTCAATGTCATCTTCAGCTCAGAAACTAAAAAGGTTAAAGCAGTATGATGAGGTTTACTCCATCAAGGTTTTAGCATGGTACTCATTTAGAATTTGTAAGAGTTTGAAGAATTATATAACTTTAAACGAGCAAACTCAGCTTAAAGAAAGAGCAATGGTGACGCAGGGAAGAAATGAAACGTGTCTTAAAACACATATCCTAGGACTCAGAGGTATAGCTTAGTTGGCAGAGTGCTTGCCTTGCATGCATAAGACCCTGGGTTTAATCCCCAGCACCCCCCCCCCCACACACACACACACATCCTAGCTGGGCATGGTGATGCACATGTGCAATCCCAGCAATTTGGGAGGCTGAGCCAGGAGGATCACAAGTTCAAGACCAAACTCAGCAATTTAGAAAGGCCCTAGGCAATTTAACAAGACCCTGTCCTGAAATAAAAAAAGAAAAAGGGCTGGGATTGTAGCTCGGTGGTAAAGCACCCCTGGGTTCAATCTCTGGTACCAAAAACAAATAACAACAAAACCCCACATATTCTATCTGCTACCTAAGAATACACAATATATCAGGTTGCTACTGAATGCTAAGCAGCTGATTTCCTGATGTTTCGGCATTGATTTCCACTGTATGTAGAGTGCAGAGCATATCTTTCATGCCAAGTATTTTCACTTTATGGAAAGACAACATTTTCTTTACATTTCTTCACATGAAAATCTTCAAATAGAATCATTATAATGTGATTTTCTTCTGTGGTCAGTATTTAGGGATTACAGTAAGAGTTTGGAAATATGTTCTTCCACTAACATTTAAATTACGGCAGCGGGGCTGAGGTTGTAGCTCAGTGGTAGAGTGCTCACCTAGCATGCATGAGGCACTGGGTTCGATCCTTAGCACCACATAAATGTAAAATAAAGATATTGTGTCCACCTAAAACTTAATAATAATAATAAATTATGGCAGCAACTTATTCTGTACCAGAGTAGATACGTCATAGTCCCCTGGCTGGCAGATCTTACTACAAGAAGGTGAGCTGCCCAATGCCGGCTTTTACAAGTAGTTGGCAACTGGCGTCCCAACATCTAGAAAAGTCCTTTTCACATATTACAAAACACATGGACTTTGAAGAATAACCAGCTAATCTTAACTTGACTAGTTTTAAAATTATATGTTCTATAGCCAGGCACGGCGGTGCACAGCGGTGCACTCCTATAATCCCAGGCGCTTGGGAAGCTGAGGCAGGAGAATCCCAAGTTCAAAGCCAGCCTCAGAAACTTAGCAAGACCCTGTCTCAAAATAAAATATAATGAAAGGCCTGGGGATGTGGCTCATTAGTTAAGCACCCCTGGGTTCAGTCCCTGGTACCAAAAAAGAAAAAAAAAAAAGATATATTATGTAACTACAGTATTATGAAGAAAGAAAGTGACAATCAAGCACTTAACCATGAAAGTTGAAAAAGCAAGAGTCCCAGAAGCACAGGCTGATGAGCAGTGCTGTGTGTGGGAGAGACCCCTGGCCATCCGACTCACCTGAATGGACCTGTAGGCAAGGCTGTCCTAACCGTGGAAATGGATAAGGAACTACCGTCGTCCCAAACTCATGATCTCCTTATAGGAATCACTTCTACCATGAAATTGAGACAGCATGCAAAAATAGCTTCACATCCCATAGTGAGCTCACTTTGATCTACATCCACGCTCAATAGCAAGATTTTTCTTTAAAGTACCATTGAGACACCAAGACGCACATCTGTCATCCCAGTGACTTGGGAGGCTGAGGCAGGAGGATCGCAAGCTCTTTAGGCTAGCCTGGGCAATTTAGCAAGACCCTCTGTCAAAAAATAAAAGTGGGGCTGGGGTTGTGGCTCAGCGTTAGAGCGCTTGCCTAGTGCGGGTGAGATACTGGTTCGATCCTCAGCACCACATAAAAATAAGTAAATAATGGGCTGGAGCTGAGGCTGGGGCTCAGCGGTAGCGTACCTGCCTTGCATGTGTGAGGCTCTGGGTTCGATTCTCAGCACCACATATAAATAAATAAATACAATAAGGTCTATCAACATCTAAAAACAGATTTAAAAAATAAATAAATAAGTAGGGAGTGGGGTTGTAGCTCAGTGGCAGAGCACTCGCCTAGCATGTGTGAGGCACTGGGTTCAATTCTCAGCACCACATATAAATCAGTCAATCAATTAATTAATTAAAGGTACACTGAAAACTAAAAAAAAAAAAAGTGAATAAAAATAAAGGCATTATGTTCACCTACAACTAAAAAAATATTTTAAAAATAAAAAAGAGCTGGAGATATAGCTCAATGGTAGAGTGCCCCTGGGTTCAACGTCTAGAAATACTACTAAGTTAATGGTAACATTCTGGGTATTATTTAGTAATTTACCAAGTATTATTTTCAAAAATGCTGAATTGAGCCATATGCCATGGCTCGCACCTGTAATCCCAGCAGTTCGGGAGGCTGAGGCAGAAGGCCCAAGAGTTCAAAGCCAGCCTCAGCAACGGTGAGGTGCTAAACAACTCAGTGAGACCCTGTCTCTAATAAAATACAAAACTGGGCTGGGGATGTAGCTCAGTGATTGAGTGCCCCTGAGTTCAATCCCTGGTATCAAAAATAAATAAATAAATTGAAATGATGAATTGAATGTAAACTGGTTTAGTAGTGGTAGAGAACAGTCTGATGGATCCTTGACTAGCTAACCATAGAATTACCATATGACCTAGCAACTCCACTCTGAGGTATATACCCAAAGTAATTTAAGGCTATATTCACGGTTGGGGTGTAGCTCAGTGATTGAGTGCTTGCCTAGCATGCCTGAGGTCCTGGATGCAATTCTCAGCACTGGGGTGAGGGAAGAATATTCAAGCTGATGCTTGTATATAAATGTTCATTTTTCATAACTGCCAAGAGGTAGAAACAACCCAAATGTCTATCAGGATGAATGAATAAATAGAATGTGTATATATATATCCATATCCTAAAACATCACTTGTCCATAAAAAGGAAAATCAGAAATATTGCTACAATATTTTATAATGAGGAAGAAACTTGCAAAATGATGCTAACTGAAAGAAGGCAGACACAAAAGAGCACACATGTGGTATAATTCCATTTATATGAAATATCCAGAATAGGTAAATCCATAGAGAATAAAAGTAGATTGGCAGTTGTCAGAGGTTGGGGGGAGGAAGGAATGGAATAAGAATCAGGCACTTCATTTTGAAGCGACTAAAATATTTCAGAACTAGACAGAAGTGGTGGTTGCAGAACACTGTGAAGGCACTATATTCAACTTAATTGATCACTTAATAGTGGTTAATTTTATTAATTTTTGTCTTAATTTTATTAATTTTTCCATAGTGGGAATTGAACCCAGGAGTTTGTGTATGCTTAGACAAGCACTCTACCACTGAGCTACATGGGACCACATCTCTAGCCCTTTTTATTTTTTATCTTGAGACCAGGTCTCCCTAAGTTGCTTAAAGCCGTGCTAAATAGCTAGGGCTGGCCTCAAACTTGAAATCCCCCTGCCTCAGCCTCCTAAAGTATGCACCATGGGCCCCCCCTTCTCTTTTTTTTACAAAGTAAAATCATGACTCACGTACAAATCACATATTTTTCACCTTATTAGTTAATAAGGGAATCAGTAAGATGTTAAAACCAATTCAAAGGGTATTTGAAGCCAGGCATGGAAACACCTGCCTGTAATCTCAGTGGGTCTGGACGCTGAAGCAGGAGGATCACAAGTTCAAAGACAGCCTCAGCAAAAAATAAGGCCCTAAGCGACTCAGTGATGAATGAATAAACAGAATGTGTATATCAGGATATACAGAATGTGTATATCAGGATATACACAATGTGTATATCAGAGACAGGGTCTCAGTGAGACCCTGTCTCTAAATAAAATACAAAATAGAGTTAGGTTGTGGCTCAGTGGTTGAGTGGCCCTGAGTTCAATCCTTGGTACCACCACCCCAAAGAAAACAACAACAAAAAAAGGGTATTTGAGATTCTAGGATATTTACATGAGGATAAGACTGCTACTTAGGTAGAAAATGAGTTAATGTTCAACAAGGCTGCGCACTGTAATGTCAGGGTTATCTGTTTTACCACATAGAAATTCCCTGAATCTCCAGTGGGCAAAAGTCTACAGATGAATCCATGCTCCTATAGTACTTTAACACAGTCCAGACAACAGAAAGTCAAACCTGTTGCTGCACTGAAAGAAAACCTGGTAATTTCTTCTACCTGTTTCCAAGTTCTCAATATCATCTATGTCTGCCTGTCAGGCCAACAGGGGTTAATCATGTGGTTTCCTGGACGACAGCTAAATTTCTCATCACTTATCAGTAAACAGTCATTCTGATTTTGTATACCAGTATTGCAGTGGATAGAGAATCCGTGTCCATTCTGAAAGATGGAGCTGCTCTTATTGAGCTGGGTTCCTCTAAGGCCAGAGGTCTGCAGAAAATTCACCAAGGTGGGAACAAATTTGATCTGGTGAAATCTTTTTTCATAGATACCTTTTGGCCTCTCCCCAGTCAAATACCCTCACTCAGAGAGAAAAACAAACAAACAAACAAAAAAAACCACTTTTCTTATTTTGGACTTAACTTCATTTTTGGCCTATGTCATTTATTTTTTCATATCTCAAACTAATATGTTTAATCATTTATGTGCTCTCTGGCTTTTGAGATGAATTGTATTGTCAAAGGAAGTTTGCTAAACACCAATTACTACTGAATGCCTGGAGATTTAGTCAGGTAAATTGTTTGGACCAACTGAACAATTTGCCTCTCAAATGTATTCAGTGTCGGACTGGGAATGTGGCTCAAGTGGTAGCGTGCTCGCCTGGCATGCGTGCGGCCCGGGTTCGATCCTCAGCACCACATACAAACAAAGATGTTGTGTCCGCCGAAAAACTAAAAAATAAATAAAATTCTCTCTCTCTCTCTCTCTTTTAAAAAAATGTATTCAGTGGAAGGATTTGTCCCTGGATATTTGTACTGAAACCCCAAATCAAAACATCACACTCATTAACAAGAAATTGTTCTGATATAGAAGGTAAAAGGGAATGTAAAGCATGGTTTCCGAATCAATCATGCCACTTAAATGCCACCAAATGTGAGTTTGACATATTGCAACAAACCCCTCTCCTGGCCTTGTATCTTGCTCTCCACTTGTTCCAACAGGACTCAGCATGTGCACACCAAGAGGTGACCTGAAATGGAGGCTGGGGTCATTGTCACCTTGAGCGTCTGGAAAACCAGGGATTGGCCAAGAAGTATCATCCATAGCTCACGAATTGGAGCAAATGGTAGAAACTGGCTGAACTACACATTGCAAAATAGGATGCAAAGCCTGGACAGAGCAGTGGCCCCCAAAATTTCCAAATAACCAACAGCTGATTGGTAGGTAGAATCTATGATACCCCAAAATCTATATTTGCCTCTTCAGGAATTTGATCCACTTGAGGAACAAACTGTTCAATTAAAGAATCAGTTGAAGGATTTGATGTGCAGGGACAAATTGTTCAGCTGATGCAATTACTACTTAAAATCATTCTAAGTAAACTGAATCACTGGACCCAAATTGGAGGGGATATAAGTGAATACAGAACCCTTGTGTCTTGGTAAGGAAGCTGTGTTCCTTCCCATGAGATAACTATCGCTCATTTCCTTCCTGGTTTTTAAAAATTCTCCTGCTATTTGTGAATGTTTATGGCAAGGATGTTATGTTGAGGAAAACACTGGCTGGTATTGCATTCAAGTGCTCCTTCTGTGAAAACCATTTTCAATCTGGATTACAAATCTTTTTTTTTTTTTAGTTGCCCATGGATTTTTTACTTTATTTGTTTACTTATATGTGGTGCTGAGGATCGAACCTAGGGCCTCACACATGCCAGGCAAGCGCTCTACCACTGAGCCACAACCCCAGTCCAAAAATCTTTATTCTTTGACCTAGTTCGACCACTACTTGATAGCAGTGTATGAGATGTGATACGTTTTAAGATGATATCGTGCTGAACTGTGTATGTTTAAGAATTACCTGTTTCATCTATAAGCAATGAGCTGTCAAATCTGTTTCTTTGGAGTCCTGGGGTTTGGAGCAAAATCAACCAGCTCTTCTACTCAGAGTGAATTTAAATGAGAGAACTACTAAGAGCTATTTTCATCTCCTTCTTTCAGATGAACCTGGAACCTCCTAGTCACCCTGTTGTTTTCAAAACTTGCACCCTGGAGTATTACAGGCATGTTGAGCAAGAAAACATTTGGGGCCCTCCCTATTCAGGCAAAACTGAACCCCAATGACATCACCGTGTATCAATCCATCCAGAAAAGATCTGGTTCAGGGAAGCAGGACTTTAGGACTCTCTCTTCCATTTACTAATTGGAACATAATTTACTGAGCTGATTGTTCAGTGTTCCCGCTATTGTAGGAGCCTCAAAAACAGCCTAGACAGGTATTTTTCCCTCTGTGGTTCCAGGAAGCCCTTTCTTTCTTAAAGGGCTACTCAGTGTGGACAGGGAAGTCATGGGATGCTCTCTCCTCTACCCCTGGGCTTGAGGCATGAGCAATGGATTAAAGGGAGTGGGAGTTATTGGGGGAATGAGGGAAAAGAGGCTGACCTCTGTTGGAAAGGAAGCAGAGAACCACTGACTCCCCCAAGTCTGGGGAAGGGATCAGTGTTGGCACCTTTGAGGTATCATGGGACATCTGTGCTGTTTACACCTGCAGCAGGTGTGAAGAGCGGCTATGAAGCTTCCCGTGGGGTGAGGTGAGTGTGTTGTCCTCAGAAGCAGCAGGCCAGGCTCAGGGCACGGGGTGGGTGGGATGGGGTGAGAAGCCCCACTTCAAACTTCAAACAGAGCCCTGGGGCTGACTCATGTCTACACAGCCAGCCGGCAGGCTGGGCCCCTTCCTGGTTTATGAACTGAGCAAGTCCAAGTTCTTACACAATCAGACGACAGGGAAAGGTGTCCCCAGAATTGACCAGTGTGGCAATTTCTCACCTTGTGGAGTAGTAGAGGCCTAACTGAATGCCATTTGATTCAGAAAACTCAGTAGTAAGATGAGTTCTGCCCTGGGCATGAGAAACTGAACCTGTCCTTACTATGTTAGGCAGGGCTATGCCTGGCCAGCTCTGCTCCCTGGTCCCAAGATCCAGAATTCTCTGAACAATTTACTAAATCATTGGTGATTCTCAAAGTTCTCTTTTAATACAGTTTCTGGGTCATCAAAGGGACTACTTCTTCCAAACTCCAAAACCTGCCTGCCACCCTCATTCATATTCAGACTTCTCTGACCTGGCCTTTGAGCACTGATGACCTAGTGCTACGCTGTGTCCCTGTGGCCAGGAGAAGAGGCCTGGGTGCTGCTCACACAGGGTCCGCCCAAGGCTCTTTCCTAGGGCTGCCATAACAAAGTACCTGGACCAACACAGACTTGTTCTGTCATGGTTCTGGAGCTCAGAAGTCCACAATCGAGGTGCTGGCAGAGCCACACTCCCTCAGAAGGCCCTCGGGAGGATCCTCCCTTTCTTCTTGAAGCTCCTAGTGGCTTCTGGCCCCTTCACTCCAGCCTCTGGCTCCACCTTTGCATGGCCTTCTTCCTGGTGTCTCCTTGAGCCTCTGAGCCTGTGTATGTTTCTGGTCCTTTAAGGACACCAGGCTTTGATCCAGTCAGGCCTCATCTTAATTTGATTACATCTTCTATACTTTCTTTTCTTCTTTTTTTTTTGTTTTTGCAGTGCTGAGTGGAACCTCATGTTAGGCAAGCACTCTGCCACTGAGCTATGTCCCCAGCCCTGCGTCTCTTTTTAGTCTCTACTTTCTCATGTTGCGGTTTTGCTGTTTCTTTTTATTTTTCATAACTCATACTTGCCTCCTGTTGTCCTTTCAATACCTGCCGGTCTCTCTCCTGCCTGCCAGGATGGAGTCTTATTTTCCCCATCAGGTCATTACTTGTTGCCTCATGTCTGGCCATGCCCCCCGCCCCCCACTGAACTGGGGATTGAATGAACCCAGGAGCAAACTGGGGATTGAACCTCAAACCTTTTTATTTTGAGATAAGTTCTCACTAAGTTGTCCGGGTGGCCTTGAATTTGAGATCCTTCTGTCTCAGCTTGTGGAGTAGCTGGGATTAGAGGCGTGCACCACTGCGCGAGGCTGATTCCCACTTCTCTTCTTCCGTTTTGGGAAAGGAGTCAAAGGGAGTGATAGGTTTGAATTCAGATTGGCTATTCAGGGGTGGAGTAATTTTTGTGTGTGTATATGGTGCTGGGGATTCTAACCCAACGCTTTGTGCATGTGAGGCAAGCACTCTACCAACTGAGCTCTATTCCCCAGTCCCGGCTGTTCAGGGACTGAACATTGGCTTTTCATCCCCATTCCCCATGTTGCTCATATAGGAAGCCATGAACTTGAGGCCACCAAGAAGACATTCTGCCTCTGGCCTGGAATATTGTTAACTCCTAGCTGTTGTTCCTGTCTCAGATTTTAAAAATTAAAAAAGGGGGGGTGGGGCTGGGAATGCAACTAAGTGGTAAAGTGCCCTGGATTCAGGGTCCTGAGCCACAAAATAAATAAATAAATGGCAAGACCCACTCAATATGGCCAAGATATAGAACTTGGCGGTCTGCTCCTTCGTGGCCCTCCACATTTCAGGAAATGACACTGGCATTCCCACAGTGGCTCACATTGACATCTTCGACTGTTCTACCTCTCTCTCTTCATCTTGTCCATCAGTCCTCTTGGTATCTCTCCACAACTCAGGCTCCACCTTGCATCTTAAACCTGATCACCTCTCACCTCTCCACTGTCACCACTGACCCAGGCCACTTTCCCATCTTATCGAGACCACAAGGACCTCCTAACTGGACTCTCTTAACCTCGTGTCCTCTGTTAAACTTGATTCCCATTATATCTCGTCACTGCTAATAAATCTAGCAGCATCCCTTGCAAAGAGAATAAATCCAATCCCCTGGTCAGACTGTCCTCCCTGCTGACCTGCCTGCCCTCGTCCAGATATCCCCCTCTTCCTCTTCTTTCTGACCCTCAAACATATCCAGCTTGTTCCCGAGGCAGGATGCTAATCTCTCTTTCTGAAACCTAACCTGTCTCTACTCCACTTTCCCCACTCGTAAGTAAAATGGGTGATAACGCTGACACCCTGCCTAGGTGGGCTCCTAGCCCCTTGGTTAGAAGGGGTCTGGCTTGAGGTGGCAATGAGCGGATGACCTTGGGGTTCTTTTCGGTGAATATTTAACTTTGCTTCACTCTTCTTGGACAGGTTAATACCCCCTTGCTTCCCTCTCCCCTTGCTTCTCCTCTCTTGAAGACTTCTTCTCTTCCTCAGGGCGCTAGGGGAGAGAGGAGGAAGAGACAGTGATAAGCACTTCTGCCAACATTTTGTGTTTTTATTTTATTGTTAAATTTTCTTTATTTTATTTTTTGTGGTACTGGGGATTGAACCCAGGGCCTTGTGCATGCAAGGCAAGCACTCTATCAACTGAGCCATATCCCCAGCCCCTCATTTTTGTCATTTTAAATAAGTTCATTTGGTTTCGTTTTTTAATAAATTTGTTCAGCCAGGCGTGTGATGCTCACCTGTAATCCTAGCAACTTGGGAGACTGAGGCAGGAGGATCACAAGTTTAAAGCCAGCTTCAGCAAAAAGCGAGGTGTTAAGCAACTCAGTGAGACCCTGTCTCTAAATAAAATCCAAAATAGGGCTGGGGATGCGGCTCAGTGGTCCAGTGTCAATCCCTGTACAAAAAAAAAAAAAAAAAAAAAAAATCAGCTTCAGCAACTTAGTGAGACCTTGTCTCCAAAAAAAAAAAAAAAAAAAAAATGTGGGAGGGGGGCTGGGAATGTGGCTAAGTGGTTAAGAAGTGCGCCTGGATTCAATCTCTAGTGTTATTTAAATAGAAAACTGGTTCTAATAACCTGATCCTCAGAGAGGCCTGCATGGCTCCTCACAGCCACCAGGGGGTGACTTTCGCGGTCACCGCAGCGCTCCAAGCACGGGCTCCCTTCCTCAAGGGAAGACCAACCGGTGCTGGGCAGGCTCTCTAAGGTCTCAGAAGGCAGCAGGAAACAGCTGCTGTCTCATTGCTGTGGTGGCCGGTGGACCAGGTGACCGGCGTGTTGCCAGCCGCCCCGGGCCTTGGTGCAGATGCCATGAAGTGTATCCTGCTAAGGATCATTAGTTTGCCAGGGCTGCCGTATACTCGTGGCTGTGTGCCTGAAATGAAACCGTGTCTTGGGTTCTGGAGGCTGAAGTTCAAGGTCAAGGTGTAGTGGTGCTGCTTCCTCTGAGGACTTTGGGCTTTTGTAGGGCTGCCCTCCTTCTGACTGGTGTCTCTTCCTCTTCTTGTGAAGACACCTGTCATCCTCCAGGTGTCTTGGGAATTAGGGACCCACCCCAATGACCTCACTTTGACTTAATCACCTCTTTAAAGACCTGAAGAACTTTCTTTCAAATACTTTAGACCCTGAGGTCCAGGGCTTAATAGGAGTGCTGGGGAGGGGGGCAATTCAGTTCTCTTCACTGACCAGGATGTTAAGAGATGGAGCTGCCCCCGCTGGATGACTGAGGCAAGGAGAGGAGGAAGGGGAGGGAATCCCAGTGAGGAACGAGGTGTCGGTTTCAGGGAGCTGGTGGAAAGGCCCAAGATGCCAGTGGTGTGAGGAGGGGTGGTGTGAGGAGGGGGGGGTATGGATCTGGCTGAGCGTCACATGGCCAGTGACCTGCTGTTGCTGGACAGAGCTGGGTCACCCCTCTGCTCTATGAGGAGAGGCCTGGGCATGGGAGGACACCACCTGCACTGGCCATCTGGTCACTCGAGTGGGGACCACAGTGCTAATCTTAGTCACCTCCAGGATGAAGCTGCTTTATGCCTGGGGTGATGGAAAGAGCAAAATAAATTTAGGGTCCAGATCAGGCCAACGGAGCTCATCAGAACAGGGCCATTTGTACTGCTCAGGAAGGTCATGAAAGGGTCATGGAAGATCATGACAGGGCCTAGGGGGACCAGGGAGCCTCTTTTAAATCTAGTCCCCTCTCTGGTCCTCTCCTTTGCTCTGGTTTTTGGCGCTCCTCCTCCAGAGACTGTGGCAGCAGGGCAGCCTCCACCACAAGGGTCAGAAGGTGCCACCCCATCCCATCTGCCGCGCGTGCCCCACGTGTCATGGTCCCACCTGGGTGTAGTAATAGCTGCAGCCTGTGGGCCTTCTGACTCCTCTCAGCTGCTGCTTCCCTTAAGCAGGACATGTCCCCGCATGTCCTCACTGTATTCTCAAACATGAATCCATCTCCCGAAGCAACTGGATGATGCCCCTGGCTCCATCCCAAGGCTCCATCCAGCCTTCCCAATTACCAGAGGAGATTCTGAGAAAGCAACTTGAAACCCAGCTAGGAAGGGGGCACGATTTTGCTCTTCTGAGGTGCCTGGGATACAACTTCACTGTAGTGCTTATCTGAAGAAAGCACATTCCACATTCGTTGGGAAACCAAGGGCTACAAAAATCTAGTGATAGTTAAACAACAACAAAAAAAAAGCAATAAGATTCTTGCGGAATCCAGGGAAGACTGCACTGCCTCTCTCTTCTCTTTCTCGGGATGAGCTCAGTTTTTCCTTTCAAGGAACATGCCAAGTGTTTCCAAAGGACAGACTCTGTCTATGTCATTATCCAGGGCAGTGGCTGGTGCTAGCAACGTGGTCCCAACATGGCCGAGGAGGCAGTAGGGGTGGTTTAGGTGGAAGCAGAGAGCTGGAGGCAGCAAACAGCCAGGCCCCAGGAATCTGGGCCTCACTCTCAGGAGTGTCAAAAGAGAGCCACACAACTGAGACCCTTGTGGAAAGTCTTTCTGAATATCAGGTGAGGGTTGTGGGGACAGGAAGCAGAGGGGAGAAGCTCATTTTCTTCATTTTTTTTTTTATTTTTAGTTGTAGACAGACACAATACCTTTATTTTATTTGTTTGTATTTTTTTAATGTGGTGCTGGGGATCGAACCCAGTGCCTCATGCATGCTAGGCAAGCGCTGCACCACTGGGCCACAACCCCGGCTTGAGAAGCTCATTTTCCTCTGGGAGTGTGGACTCCGTTTTCTTGGGGGAAAATAACGTCTGCTACTGAGTTTCTTGCTAAACAGGCCGATAATCAGGGAACTAGAGTAACTTGGAGGAAACTCTGAGACAAAAAGGCAGGGGGTGGACCCTTGCTCTGGCCTTCCAGACACGTCCCCCACCCCCACCCACCCCCGCTTCCCCCCCACACAGCCCACAAGCCGCCACTGCCAAGTATTTCTGAAGCGCATTCCCCACCCATTTTTCCATAGCCCACACCTTCCCTTCCCCCAGGCTGAGGGGCCGCTGGGTCGGTGGAGTTTGGGGTGATGTGCTTCATTATAAAATGTGTTTACGGTGATCAAATAACACATCCTAGATGCCTGAAAATTTAAAAACACAGAGGGACACAAGAAGAAATGAAAAATGTCCTGTTATCCAAACACTCAGAGAACATCGCTGATAATATTGTAATGCGTTTCCTTCTGGTCTTGTTTTTCAATGCCTGCTTTGAAAAAAAAAAAAAAAATCCAGGGGCTGGGGGGATGGAGAGTGAATGTTTATCATATGCAAGGCCCTGGATTTAATCCCCAGCACCAAAGAGCGGGGCAGAAGGAAAAATCTAACAGGTCAAATTAGAAAGAAAGAAAGAAGAAAAAAAAAATCAACATAGGGTATCTATCTATCTCTCTTGACTTTTCCATTTGACATTCTGTCATGAGCATTTTTTCCTTGGGTGGTGTTCTTTGAGAGAATTCCTCAGACACCAGGGAAACCTACCAGGCAGGCGGTCTCTCAGAAAGCAAAGGGTGTAAACAGTGGGATCGGACCTGAGGGCTGGATCTTGCCTGGTCCTGGTGCCCCTTCCAGGCTCAGGCAGAGCGGTTGGCCTGCTCACGCCAAGCTTCCTCTCGTGGGCCCTTCTGAAGCTTTCCACAGCTTCGACATCAACGGCACTTTTGTCTGCTCCACTTGGGGGAGAGGGCCGCATAGTCTGTTTTTTGTGTCCTTGATGGATCCAACCCAAGTTCGATGCACCCATGTGCTTGCTCAGTTTCCCTCGATGGCCTCGTTCCAAGAACAGCTCAGAAGCCAAGGAAACCAAAATCCCTGCCTCTGCAGCCAAAATGGACAGGCTGCTTCCTGATACTGCATGAGTGAGTGTGTGTGTGTGTGTGTGTGTGTGTGTGAAGTGAGACTTGACCTGAGATTTTATATGATAGTAAGAAACAGCTCGGCGCTAGGGCTGCTGCTTTCCCTGCTTGCATTTTTGCAAATGAATCTGCTCCTCAGCTGGAGCAGAATTTTGCTGATGATGAAAATAATAGTGTTTCTGTTAGTGTGCTTGTTTTTTTGGTACTGGGGACTGAACCAGGGGTGCTCTGCTACTGAGCTACATCCTCAGCCCTTTCTATCTTTTGAGACAGGGTCTTATTGAGTCATGGAGGTTGGTCTTGAGCTTGCAGTCCCCTGCCTCCATCCCCCTGAGTCTCTCTGGGATTACCAGCGTGAGCCACCACACCAGCTCATAGTGTCTTAGTGGATGCGTAGCCTCCTCCGTTGTTGTGAGCAACAGCGCAGGTGACCTGTTACCTAGTGCTACAGTTTGGGTGCCTTCTGAGTGTACTCAGAGTGTCCATTGTGATTGAAACCCTGGTCCACAGGGTGGCGCTATGGGGAGGTAGAGGGAGGTGGGTCTTGTGGGAGGTTCTTAGGTCTTGGAGGATGGGTGTCCCCTTGCAGGAGGTCATGGGACCCCACTCTCTTTCTGGCTTCTGTTTGAGATGCGAACACGGGCGTCTACTTTTTTTCGCTTCCCTAACTCAACTTTGGTGCCAATTAAATAAGTTGCTATTATCCTACCTCCAGTTCTTGTCAATCGCCATTCTTTCTAACAACTGACTTAACTTTTAATATAAATTAGCACATATTCTAGATTTTCCTTATGTTATCATTCATATTCATTCATTCAACACAAAATTATTGAGCAGGGCACAGTAGCACACAACTGTGATCCCATCTACCTAGGAAGCAGAGACAGGAGGATCGAAAGCTCGATGCCAGTCCCTGCAACTTAGTGAGCCCCTCAAAAGTTTAGCAAGCCCCTGTCTCAAAATAAGAAAAATAAAAAGGGCTGTGTATGTGGCTCAGTGGTAAACACCCCCGGGTTCAATCCCCAGTTTTTTTTGAGCGCCCTCACCCATGAACAAGCAAAACACCTGCCCACGTGAAGCTTATGTTCTTAAACTGCCGCAGTCTGGCTGGGCACAAAATAACCGAGGCACTTGTAGGTTCAAACAGGAACTCCTTTATTGCCCGAACTCCCTCAAACGCCACCCACGTGGCCCTTCCAGGAACACCACACACCAACCAGAACTCCCTCCTTCGTACTTCACCAACCAACGTGAACTCTCCAGGAATCCCTGCGAGAGCTCAACCGAACTCAACGGGAACTCCGAGAGAACTCAAAAGTAGTGGGCGCCCGAGGCAGCAGGAGCCGCCCTATTGCCGGACAGCAGGGGTCTATATACAACTGAATACACAGCCTGTTTCAATCCAGCATCATCCAGTCACAGCAATTATACACAGTTTAACTTAATTATCATCATCGTAATGGCTCTCTGGTGTCACCTCTCAACCATTCCTTCTGGCAAAAATGCCAGGGGCCATTCCAACTCGCTGTGGCTCTCAACATTAAACAATAAACTGGTTAAAAAAATTATAATCTAGTGCAGAATGGCAATAAGAGATTAGCAAAATGAGAGAGATTTATGCAAAAATCTGAGGCAGGGGCATTGCCAGAGCAGGGGACAGGCACACCAACCCTGAGGTGGCATCTCAGGAGGACTTTTGCTCCAGGTAGTGGAATACTGGTCAAGAATGGCTGAATCCGGGCTGCAGCAGTAGCTCAGCGGTAGAGCGCTTGCCTAGCATGTGTGAGGCATGGGTTTGATCCTCAGCACCACATAAATATAAATAAAATAAATGTATAAAAAATATAATAACATTATCTTTAAAAAAAAAAAAAAAGAAGAAGAAGAAGAAAAAGAAGAATGGCTGAGCCAGGCATGGTGGCACACACCTGTAATCTCAGCAGCTCAGGAGGTTGAGGCAAGAGGATCCCGAGTTCAAAGCCAGCCTCAGCAACAGTGAGGCACTAAGTAACTCAGTGAGACCCTGTCTTTGCAACTTAGTGACAAAATAGGGCTGAGAATATGGCTCAGTGGTTGAGTGCCCCTGAGATCAATCCTCGTACCCCATCCCCCCCCAAAAAAGAATGGCTGAGACCAACATTCTTAGAGTGTGATCTGGGGAACCCTTGGAATCCCCAAGACCTTTTCAAGGCATCCAAAGGTTGAAGTATTTTCACAATAACCCCAAGACCACCCTCATTCTTTCATGATTATAAACTAGGGAGTGAAATATGATATCACAACAGACTCAATGCTAAAGCAAACAGGAAAATCCGGCTGCCTCCTGTGAATTCAGATGTTGAAGAGGTTTGCTGGGAGGTAAAACAACAGTTCTTACTAATTTTCTTCTTTTGAAAAATATAACAATATTTCACAAAAATGTGTTGTTTATATTAACCTGTAAATAGCACACATAAACCAAATCTCTTTGGGATCCTCGATAATTTTTCAGAGTTCCTAGGGCTCTTACACCTGAGGCCAAAAGTGAGAGAGCTGGCCTAACCCCCCAAGGCCAAGGTGCGTGCTCTGTCACCTAACCTAAGGTTCAGAGACTAGCGGTGAGTTCTGGAGAGAGACAGTGCTGCAGCCAGGATGCTGCAGACCCAGGCATGCCGCCTTCCCATGTGGCTGCTGGGATGTAGCTCAGTGGCATATGGATTCAATCCCCAGGACCAAACAAAAGCTCCATAACCCTGTATAAGCAATTTTATAAAAGACCCTCAAAAGGGTGGTCACGGACTTCCTTGACCGTTCTTGGATTTCTGTTTACCTTCCACAGATAAGGGGGCACTGTTGTGTTAGGCCAACCTTCCCAGCCTTTGTATATAGGAGCTGCCCTTCAAGAAATTCTCTGACCTACGTGTCGTGTCCGACAGTCGGTCACAGACCATCCTCATTCCAGAGGAGTCCTGCCATACACCTGGGGGACAGCCGTACTCCAACCAGAGGCTAAGAAGAATGGCATCGGCCTCGCTGGGTTTTCCCATGCAATCTACCACGGCTAGGTCAGACCCTGCGTCCAGTGGCACTTTGACACGGCTGTCTGTGTTTCCTCCTCCCTGAGCCTTTGGGGCTTCATTCAGAAGCCTTCTGCGTCAAGCCTTCTGCGTCGTGTGAAACGCCGATGGAGTAAATGTTATGCTCCTCTCTTGAGAACCTGTCTTTTGTCATAGGAGTGACCCTTAGGGTGGGAGAGGACACACAATCACCCAGCTTCTCTGCCGGCATTGATACTGCTGTTGTTCTGTAACTGGAGTTCTAGTTAATAGAGATTTACTATTTAGGTCATGCTCTGCTGACTCAATTTTTAAAAATTAGCAAATACTGCTTCCTAGGGCTCTCCCCGCTGAGGGGTGGGGCACCCACACCGGAATAAAGAGGTTGGGCAAATTGAACTTTCATTCTGTTCCCACTCAAAAGGTACCTGTCCTGGGCTGGGAGGGTGCAGCCCAGAGGGAGAGTGCTTGCTTGCCCAGCATGTGCGAGGCCCTGGGTTCCATCCCCAGCATGACCCATAAATCTATCAGTAAATAAATAAACAAAAAGAAACAAGAAAAGAGAAGAAAGAGAGAGAGAAAAAAAGAAAGAAAGAGAGAGAGAGAGAGAGAACATCCTGGGGAGAATCTGCCTAGCAATTTGGGTCTTCCATCAACCATTGTCATCGAGATAGGTTGCTTTGCCAAGGGAAGGGAAAAATGCCTGACCACCAAGGGGCTTCATAGATGAGTCTACCAAGTGCGCAAGCCCATAATCCAACCCACTTGGGAGGCTGAGGTAGGAGGATGGCAAGTTGGAAGACAGCCTGGACAAATGAGAGAGACCCTGTCTTAAAATAAGATTAAAACAGCTGGGGATGTAGCTCAGAGGTGGAGTGCTGCTGGGTTCGATCCCCAGGATGGCAAATAAACAACAGAAGCTGTGTTATTAAAAGGAATACAAATCCTCATGTCCTCCAGACGGGAGAGGGTTTGGGGGAAGAAGATGAATCCAGGCAAGGCATACTTGACTTTAAATACAGGAGGCCGGCAAGGGAGCAGCAGTCCCACACGGGACCTCGTCCTGCCCGGAGACATCTCTGAGTCTTTGAAACCCGAGCGCATTCTTCTCAAGTCCCTGGGGGAGCCAGGAAGTGTGCAGTAACTGGTCAGAATAAAGCTCTCGACACCCTTTTGACATCAGAGGCTTGTGAAATTTGCAAGACACAGAGAGGGAGAATGCAGGGGACTGAGGCTTGGTCCTTCCTGCGGGGACTGAAGCTGCCAGGAGAAGAAAGGGAGGAGGGTCTGGCAAGGAAGGGGCCAAAGGGCAAAGCTGCCCAAAGAGAAGGGAGGCTTTTGCAAGAAGAGAATTTTCTTTCTAGTATGACACAGAACATTCCAGATACTTTCCAAATTACTGAGAGAACCAAAATTGAATCCTATTCAGAATTCTCATGGATTTAGATTTCAACATGTACAAAGAGCAGGGTGTTGGCCTGAGCAGGACCCTGAGAAGGCACCGTGAAGCACAAGCCACGAGGCCAAAGAAATTTGGCCTGACCGTCAAGTCCAAAGCTGGGATTTGAAGGAGTGGTTGGTAGTCCTGAGCCGACCAGAGACTAGGCTCAAGTCAGAAAGGTCCCCGGAGGAAATTCTCCGCAAGCCAGGGCTTTTATGGTGTGGAGGGGAAAGTCCACATCACCAAGAGGGTAGTAAAAACTGGGACCTGCGGTGGCCCTTCCTGGCCAGGGTTATCTACGGAGATGCTTCTCAGGGGAAAGGGGGAGGGGCACGCATTCTGCCCCCCCCCCCAAGGCAGCCGGTCCCTTCAGTTCCATCTGGTGTCTCTGGCTGTCCTTGGTGGAGGAGTTTTGCCTGGCCTGGGGCCCCTGCCGCCAGTGGCCCACAAAGAGGGGGCTCCAGATGTCTGAAAAGGATCTTGGACAAAGGCCTGACCCTCTTCCTGCTCTGGATAAAATTTTTTTTTTTTTTAGCCTTTTTCTAAAACCAAATACATATAGGTGCTAATTAGTGTGTAAACAGCTCTTTCCTACAGAGCTTAGAGTTGATGGAAGCCATAGGGAGGGAGAAGGGGAGGGCGCCTGGAAACCAAGTCCTTGTCAGGCTCAGCCATTCTCAATGGGATCATACTCATTATCCTTTTTTTCAACCAAACATTTGTTAACACCTGCTGTTTTTTTTTTAATATTTATTTTATTTTTTTAGTTTTCGGCGGACACAACATCTTTGTTTGTATGTGGTGCTGAGGATCGAACCCGGGCCACACGCACGCCAGGCGAGCGCGCTACCACTTGAGCCATATCCCCAGCCCACACCTGCTGTTTTCCTGAAATAAAATTCATTAAACAAGATACCTACATCATAATTAAAAAAAAAAAAAAGGCACATGGGCGTGATGTCACTTACCTGGAATTCCTGCCACAAGGGAGGCTGAGGCTGGAGGATGGAGAGTTGGAGGCCAGCCTTTACAACCTGCCACGACCCTGTCTCAAAATAAGAAATAAAAAGGGCTGGAGTGTGTCTCAGTGGTAGAACACTTGCCTAGCCTGTGTGAAGCGCTGTTCAACCCCAATTACTGCAAATAAGAACAAAGACAATGGAATAAATGGAGAGCAATTTATAATAAAATAATATAAATAAAAACGTTCAGTCTGTAAGTGCTTGGGCCTGACTACACCAGAGACCTAAGGAAGTAAACGGGTTCTTGTGCCAAGATATGGAAACAATTGTCAAGACTGGGACACTCCAAGGCAGGCTGGCGCAGGTGATGATGATCATTGACTTAAATATCACTGATACTGTGGCCAAAGCCAGTAACCTTGGGGCTAGCCCTGCATAAAGCCAAGCCCAATCGCTGCTGAGTTGGTAAGACCATCCCCAAAGCTTTCATGTTTATTTAAAATATGATAAAGTACTTTGTGCTTCTCTGTAAAGTGGAGTTAGGTTCTGTTTCTCCAGAGAAACAGAATCAATGGGAGATGTCACAAAGACACTTATTCTGGGACTGGCTCTTGCGATAGCCAACTGCATGACCAGAAGTGTAGTTCGGTGACACGGGAAGGCCTGAGAACAGTGGATCTGAAAAGTCAACTCAAGGAGGACCATCGACCCCCATGGGAGAACTAAATTCAAAACTCTTATTACTAAACATAGGAGTAAGTCTTCATGATCTGAGGTTAGGCAATGACTTCTTAGATATGACACCAAAATCACAAATGCCAAGAGGAAGAGTTCTTAAACCAGAATCATTAACATTCACAATGTTCAAAACTTTTGCACTTAGAAAACTAGTTGAAAAAAAATTTGCATTTCAAATGGCATCATCAAGAAAGTGAAAAAGAAAACCACAGAGTGGGAAAATACTAGCATATCTTATATCTGATGAGGGATTTGTATGCAGAATATATAAAGAACTCTTGTAACTCAATAACAAAACAAATCACCAGATTGAAAATGGACAAAGGGTTTGAATAGACATTTCCTGGAGTTACAAATGGCCAGTTAGCACAGGAGAAGATGTTCAACCTCATTAGTCATTAGGGAAACGGAAATCAAAACCACAAGCAGATACCACTTCACACCCTGTAGGACCCTGTGCGGAAAATGACAGATAAGAATGATTGTTGGTCCCCAAGTAGAGAAAGTGGACACTCCTTTACTGTTGCTGGAATGGGAAATGGTCCAGTCACCGTGGAAATGTTTGGGCATTTTCTCAAAATGTGAAACATGGAGTTCCCATGTGTTCTGGCAATTCCACTCCTAAAGAGATGGAATCATGTGTTCAAAGACTCCCACAGAATGTTCAAAGGGGCTTGAATCGGACTGCCACAACCCCGAGTTACAACAACCCCATGGCCATCAATTGGTGAGAAGATAAACAAGATGTGGCATCTCTGTACAGCTTATTCATTCATGAAAATGACTGGAGGGCTGAGGGGTAGATGGTGCTCAGCATGCCTGAAGCCCTGGGTTTGATCCCCAGTGTCACAAACAAATACCACAGTAGGGGTGCTGAGATTGTGGCTCAGCGGTAGAGCGCTCACCTAGCACGGGGTGGGGCGGGTACCATCCTCAGCACCACATAAAAATAAAGGCATTGTGTTGTGTCCATCTACACCAAAAAATAAATATTAAAAAAAATACCATAATAGGCCCAACAAAAGAAGCCATCACAAAAGTCCACATATGACATGGTTCCATTTATCTATCTATCTATCTATCTATCTATCGATCGTACCAGGGGTTGAGCCCATGTATATGTGTGCATATACATACATGTATATGTTTGTGTACACACACACACACACACACATTTTAAAGTTGGAGTTCTCTAAACTCCCCCACGTCCCACCCCTGAAGCAGGCGTGGTGGCACACACCTGTAATCTCAGATATTAAGTTGCTTAGGGCCTCGCTAAGTTCCTGAGGCTGATCTTGAACTTGTGTCCTCTGCCTCAGCCTCCTGGGCTGCTAGGATTACAAGTAAGTGCCACCACGCCCAGCTACTGATTCCATTTGTCTATAAGGACAGAAGGACACGGATGGGGTGCCTCAGTGGTGGAATGCTTGTCTAGCATGTCCAAGAATCTGGGTTCCATCCCCAGACCCACTAAAAGCAAACAAGAAAAAATAGATTAGTGATTAGGGGCTGAAGGAAGGATGGGTGTGACTTTAAATGGGCACAAGTTTTCTTTTTCAAGTGATGAAATGTTCTAAAATTAGATAGTGGTGATGGTTGCACAATCTTTTTTGTTGTTGTTGTTTGGTACTGAGGACTGAGTCCAGGCAACCCAGGGGTGCTTTACCACTGAGCCACATCTCTACTCTTTTTATTCTTTTTTTTTTTTTTTTGGCACTGGAGATTGAACCCAGGGGTACTTAATCACTGAGTCACATCTCCAGCCTTTTTAAAAAATATTTTATTTAGAGGCAGGTTCTCACCAAATTGCTTATGACCTTGCTAAGTTGCTGAAGCTGGCTTTGAACTCATGATCCTCTGCCTCCGTACTTGAGCTGCTGGGATTACAGGTGTAGGACACCGCATCAGGCTTAGTCTTTATTTTGAGATAGGGTCTCACTAGGTTGCTGATGGGCTGGCTAAGCTGCTAAGGCTGGCCTCAAAGTTGCAATCCTCCTGCTTCAGCCTCCTGAGTCACTGGGATGACAGGCATGTGTCTTGTACCCAGCCAGTTTGCAATTCTTTAAATATACTAGATAGACATCATTGATTTGTGTGTTTTAAATGGGTAACTTTTATGATGTATAAACTATATCTTATTAAAGGGTTTTTAAAAGAAGTTTGATTAGCTAAGAAGCATTTTTCTCTGAAATAAAATAAATGAGAATTCTTTCAACTTAAAAAAATTTCACTGGGCACATCAGGCACTGTTGCTGAGGCCTGTGAGCTTTGTAAGAGTCTACAAAAGGTTCTAGGTTTGAGGCCTCAAAAGTGTATTTGGTTTAAACTATAAAATTTGCAAAATCAAAATGAAATGCTATCTGGGGATGGTAGTGCTCACCTGTAATTCCAGCAACTTCAAAGTCTGGGATCTGAGAGGACTGCAAGTTCTAGTCCCGCCCGGGGAACTTAGAGAGACCCCATGTCACAATAAAACTTAGGGTTGGGCTATAGCTCAGTTGGTAGAGTGGTAGAGTGCTTGCCTTGCCTGCACAAGGCCCAGGGTTCAATCCCCAGCACCACACACACACACACACACACACACACACACACACAGATTTAAAAGGTCTGGGAATGTGGCTCAGTTGTAGAGAGTGCCCCTGATTCAATCCCCAGTGCTGCAAAATAATAATAGTCAAATGCCAACAAACTATAATGTCAACTTACTGATGAAAACCAACTCACATGAAACTAATAAAAATCCAGGGGCTGGGGGTGTCCCTCAGTACTAGAGGGCTTGCCTAGCATGTGCAGGGCCCTGGGGTCAATCTTTAGGACCACACTCCTCCCATTTATATCACCCCACCAAAAAAAAAAAAAGTCAGGTTGCATTTCATGTTTGGGAAGTTGTCAGTTGAGACCTCCACAAGTCCATGCTAGGACTGTCATGGGCCAGGGTGACTGTCCCACCCAGGCAATTCTTTCTTTCCTTAAAGTGAGATCTTTCTCCAGGCTTCTATGATTCTTTCTTGCAATCTTGGCCCTGTCTGGCACCCAAATTCCTTAGACATACGATAAATAGGGTTCAAGTTTGCAGTTCCCAGAAAGCCATTTATCCTTCAAAGAATCAGTGTAGGCAGATAGTCTTCTGGCAGAGAAAGGATGTCATCGCACAGTTCTGGGCAGAGGAACCCCAGCAGCCTGTCTTAGGAGGCACCCAGTTCTTTAATCTCTACTGTGTTGCAGAGCATTTGTTCACATGTATCCACCCATTAAATGAGTGCACCCCTGATGGTCAGATGGCTTGCTTTGTTTTTGAATCCTAGGGCCTGACAAGATTCCAGGCACATGGCCTGTGTTCAAAACTAGAATTCTTTTTTTCTTCCTTCCTTCCTTCCTTTCTTTTTTTTCTTTTTGATACTGGGGGTGGAACCACTGAGCTACCTCCCTAGCCTTTTTAATTTTGAGACAGCGTTTCACCAAATTGCTGAGGGTCTAGCCAATGTTGCTGAGACTGGCCTCGAACTTGTGATCCTCTTGCCTCAGCCTCCCACGTCACTGGGATTATAGGTGTGCACCATGGTGCCTGCTCAAAATGATATTTCTTTTTCCTTTTTTTCTTTTTTCAGTACCAGGTATTTAACCCAGGGGCACTTTACCACTGAGCCATATCCCCAGCCTTTTTATTTTATATTTTCAAGACAGGATCTCACTAAATTGCTTAGGGCCTCAATGAATTGCTTAGGGCCTCAATGAATTGCTTAGGGCCTCACTGAATTGCTTAGGGCCTTGCTAATTTGCTGAGGCTGGCCTCAAACTTGTGATCTTCCTGCCTCAGCCTCCCAAGTTGCTAGGATTACAGGCATGTGTGCCCAGCTAAAATGAGATTTTTAAAATTTTTATTTATAGTGTCCATGGAGGCGAGCACCATGTGCCTGGGTTTTTGCTAAAATTCAATCCTCCTTGGAAAAGGAAAGTGTTGTAATATCATGACTAACCACCAGTCATCACAGTAAATAATTGATTCAGATGAGACTCATTAATCTAAAATAGTTCCCCACAAGGTACTTAACTAATTTTACAAAGAGAAAACAGTAACTTTGTGGCGGAGAAAGATGGTGGACACCATCTTAACCAATAATAGATAATAGCACCAGCTGCAGGACAAATTGACATCAGTGCCTCCTGCAGTCAGCACTGACAGTGGTATTGCATTTATTTCGGGGACATTCCTGCCCTGAGTGCACACATGGAATCTAGCCATGAAAAGGATCCGATGTTCCCAGGCTGAGAGACATTCTACAAAATAACCAACTCCTCAAAAATTTCAAGGCTGTGAAAAGCAGGAAAAGAGAGAAAGTTTGCCAGTTGAAGAAGCCAAAAAAAAAAAAAAAAGACAGGGGCTGCGGGTGCGACTTGTTGGCAGAGCGCTTGCCCAGCATGCACGGGCCCTGGGTGCCATCCCCAGCATGTCCGAAAAACCAAACAAAATCAGACATCAGAATGCAACACATGATTTGGGGTTTTCTTGTATTGTACAGGACATTATTGGAGCAATTGGCAAAATCTGGAAAATGTCTCTAGGTAAGCCAATTGTATTGTGTGAGGGTTTGCTTTCTGATTTGGGTAATCTCACTGTGGTTATGTTACCACAGAAGTCCTTGTTTGCAGGAAATACACACTTGAAATGTTTGGGGATAAAGAGGAGTGTGTCTGTGACTTAATCCCGAATGTTTCAAAAAATAGAGATAGAGGGCGGCTGATAAGCCAATGTGGTGAAATGTTAAACTTTGGGGAATGTGGGTGAAGGCCACATGGGAACTCCCTTACTATTCTCGAAACTTCTTGGTAATTAGTGATTATGCAAAATAATAAAAATAAAAGTTACAAAATTTATCTCCTGCCTTGGAACACGGAGGCTATTACAGGCTGTATTTTGTGGCACAGAGGAGGTCAACAGGATTGCGTGATGCTGAGATGGATTCCCAGGGCCTCGTGTGCGTTAGGTACACGTTCTTCGACTGAGCTACACCCCAACCCAAAACGCTCAAGTCATTAGAATTTCCTAATATCTGTTCTTTTTGTTCCTTATATCTGTTCCTTCTGAATGGCCAGCTGGGCCTAATGCCCTTTGTCTGATTTAGGTACAGTTTATGTATATACAATGTGCCTTTTTAAATTCCATGTTAGGATACATGTTTGGCTGTGTCTATGTCAAAAATAGTAGTGGCTTTTTATGTGATAGAAGTTTACTTTCTCCAATAACAGAATTTGGACGGTCAGTACAGGGCTGGTGGTGGGGAGGCCCTCTAATCAGAGACCCCAGACAGCCCCCACTCTGCCTGCTCTGATGTGCTCAGCGTGGAGCTTCGTGATCCAAGCTGATTGCCCAGGCTCCAGACAGCACATCCATATTCCAAGGCAAAAGAAATAGGAAGGAGCAAAGAAAGACCACCCTCCCTCTCTGCCCCACACACTTATAGATGTTTTCTGACAATGCACACAACGGTTTTTGTCACACAGGGCAATTTCTTACTGCAAATGAGGCTGTGAACCACAGTCTGGGGAGTCAAATGCCATCTGAAAACCAGGAAGAGAATGGATTTCGAGGTTTGCAACAAATGCGTATTCCAATGCAAGATCAAAGCGCTCAAACGCGGAAAATCTTGTAATTATGACTACAGGGACAGTGTTGCACCACCTGGAGGCTGAAGGATATTAGATTTGAGGGTAGGTGGTCTAGGACTTGTAAGTGGAGACAGGAGACGTTTCTAAAGAGGTGAAGAAAGTGGGAACAACTTTAATGAAGTTCTAGAAAGTAGGAAAGAAAGACAGGTAGGAGCTCTGGGTAAGAGCTGTGGTTTGGCAAGTATTCCAGCTGAAGGGGGGCGGGGAGAGAAGGGAAGGAAAAACAGGAGGGAGGGAAGAAAGGAAGGGAGGGGCCGAGTGGGGTAGAGCAGAAATGGCAGGGGGTCAAGGTCAGGGCCACCGCCCTGGCCTGCTGGATGTTGGCTCTTGGCCTCTGGAGGCTGTGGCCTCTTCCTTGTCTTCAAGAAGAGTTCTGGTAAGGACAGCATTATTTGGTGTCAAAAGCCATCATCCAATTCCAGTTGTCATTTGTAGAGTTGGAAACTCTCCGGACTTCAGATAAAAACTTTTAAAGAATTCAATCAGGCCAGTAAGCGTAGTTCAAGGACCAGGAAAAAAAAAAAAAATTAGGCTTCATTTAAAAGACTGACTATTATGGGAAGGCCTGCTGGGGCCCAGAGGAGGTCTGCTCACCACTGTGAAAGCTGCTCACAGACCTTTTGAGTCAATAGATTTTAAAAAAAAAATTTTTTTTTGATATGACTTAAAAAAAACTGGCTTATATCCAATAAATGCTTAGCTTCTTTCTTTTGTGGAGGTGCATAAAGGATATTTACCTTTTGGTCAAGCATATGGGGCAATAAAACGTGTTTAGGTAAAATATGTACTTGAAGACGACTCTGAAGTTGGTTCACGAAGCACTTCATTAATGATAAAAAAGCAAACAATGAAAAAAAAAAAATTAGAGTTTCCATGACAGCATCCTAGAGGCAGCGAGGACCCCTTCTCTAGGTAGAGACATTTCTAGAGGAGGCTGGAGAGGTTGGAGCTTTCTTTGTAGAAATCTGTTCCATCTCACTCAGGAGAACTTCATCATCATAGGCAGTGGCCCATGCCAATAATTTCAAAAATCTAAAAGTAGTGGGTTTTGGTGAATTTTGCAAAACATTTTACAAATGTGGATCTGAATTCCTTTGAATGTTTTGGGCCGAGACAGGGGTGCTGCAGTTGAGGGCCTGTGGTCACTCCTAGGAAATGACACCTCTGAGCCCCCAAACTGTCTTGTAGGGCAAGGATGGAGGGAAAGAAAGCAAGGTACTGACTAAAGCAGAGAAAGCGCAGTGAGAATGTTCTGGAGTCTCTGCATTGAGACCAGAGCTTGGTGATCCAACACACTGCTCAACCTATTAAAATCACACTGAGGCAACACATTTTTGTTTTGCAACATGTGAGGGGGCAGCTTGCCAAGAGCTGGGTTATGAATGTGGAATCCATAAAAAAAAAAAAGAGAGAGAGAGAGAGCGAAAGAAAGAAAATCCTGCACTTTGTCACTTTCTTCAGATTGGTTTAACCCTTGAGTGTCAGACAGGGCCCCAAAGGACGACTCAAGTCATTCCAACTGGGAACACTCTTTCTTCGCAGTGACTTTATCTAAGAGTGAAGGATCTGCTGTCAGATGTGTGTCCTTTTCTGGATGTAACTGGCCCGTGGGGAGAAAGTGTGAAGCTTTATGGGAGCTTTCTGCTGAGGAGTTACTGCTAGAGACAAAAATTAAAGTTAAACTAAATAGAACAGATAATGCCTAGGGTTACTTTCTTCCCTCAAAGTGAAATTTGAATTATAATTAAAACACACTTGCTTTTTTATAAGAAAGACCTTAGGGGGGCCTTTTAAAACAAAATTTCCCTAGATGATTCTTAGCCAAAATGCTAACCTCTCTCCCTCTCTCCCTCCCCTTCCCTCCCCTTCTTTCTGATATTAAAATGCAATCCTTACTCATTGAGTTGCAGGAAATTTAAAAGACTATTTAGTCCAACACCCCAATTTGACAGATAAGAACCAGAGAAATAAAGTAATTAGCCAGGGTCTCAGCATGGACCAAAGTCTAAGTCAACCATCTCTGAGTCCCGTGCTTTCCCATGACACCTAGGCTTACACAGGAGGCTTCGTCACGGGACTCTGTGCTCCTTGGTGCCTTTACTGAATGAGAAGCTCTACTCTAGGCAGGTTTGGTGCCCATGCCAATAAGTCCAGCTACTAAGGAGGTTGAGGCAGGAGGATCAAAATTTCAAGGCTGGCTTCGGCAACCTAGAGAGACCTTGTCTCAAAGTAAAATTTTAGAAAAAGCTGGGGATATAGCGCAGTGGTGGAGCACTTGCTTGGCATGCACAAGACCCTGAGTTTGATCCCCAGCACCACAAAATAAATATATAAAACTCCACTCTGAATCTTCAGTTACCTAGAAATATGGGAGCTGATCTTTGTGGAACATGTATTCATCAATCAGTATTTCCTACTATAATGCTTTTTTTCCCCTTGGTACTGGGGATTGAACGCAGGGGCTCTCTGATCACTGAGCCACATCCCCAGCCCTATTTTGTATTTTATTTAGAGACAGGGTCTCACTGAGTTGCTTAGTACCTCGCCATTGTGGAGGCTGGCTTTGAACTCATGATCCTCCTGTCTTAGCCTCCTGAGCCACTGGGATTACAAGCATGCGCCACCATGCCCACCTTCCTACTATAATGAAATACCTAAGGCTGGATATCTTTCTAAAGCAAAGTGAATCTTTTAGCTCAGAGTTCTAGAGGTTCAAGACATCTGGTCATGTCTTTCTTGCTGACAGAGTCCCAAGGCATTGGAAGACATCATGTAGCAAGAGACAGGGACACACATGTCTGTCTTCTGGTCTCCCTTTTCTTATAAGGCCACTAGGATTCAGTCTTGGGGGCTTGGCCTTGGTGGCTTTAATCCTATTTACTCCTCAAAGGCCCTGCCTCTGCACACCAGGGCAGATTGTTTCCATGCTGATAATACCTCACCATGGGATTAAATTTCTACTCATGAACCTTTGGGGGATATACTCAAGCCACATCCAGGCCCTAAGTTCCATTTCCTGTTGCAATAGGATGTAGGATGGAGATTTCCTCAAACATGTTATTCCTTTTCCTTTTTCATTTTTTTAGTTGTCAATGTATCTTTATTTTATTTATATGTGGTGCTGAGACTTGAACCCAGTACCCCACACATACCAGGCAAGCGCTCTATCACTGAGCTACAACCCCAGCTCATGTTTTCCCATTTCAATGCTGATTTCCTACAAAGGAAATCTGGGTTCTCTTCATACTTTCCAAAAATTGGCTACCAGCATATTTCTGATTCGTTTTCTTTTTTATATATTCGTTATTAGCTGGACCACGGAAGATGAAAGGCAGGAAGAAAATAAAAGGCATTTTAAAATTCCTTTTATGTTGTTGTCAAGACAGGGTTTCACCCTTGCCCAGGCTGGTGGTGAATTTTTGGGCTTGAATGATCCTCCCTCCTCAGCCTCCTGAACAATGATAGGTATGGCCACCTCGCCCAGCCTAATTCCTTTTTTAAAACCTGAAAGCTTTGAAGTAATGAGAGCTAACCTTGCGGTGGACTTACTCTATCCAAGCTGTCACTGAAGACACCTGCAATCCCATCACAATGGATGGAAGGCTATTTATCATTCCCATTTCCCAGGTGAGGAAACTATAGCACAGCGTGGCCAAGGGACTTGCCCAGAGTCTCTTAAGTCAGAGGAAACAGCACAAAGCGTAGCTTGTGCTTCTGTTCATAGAAGATGGAAATCCTTTCTAGACCAGTCCTGAGAGGTATGGATTCTGCCTTTAAGTTGGCTTCTTCCTCTTCGTCAGTTCTGTGGCCTTGGTTTCCTTCCTGCCCTGCTGATTCAAGACCCCAGGAAGCCTGGCTTCCTGTCAGGGACAGTTTGAGGACAGCCTGCAGAGATGCAGACTCAGCAACGTGGTGCTGGTCATGCGAGAGCCTGCAGAGGGCCAGAGGGCCAGAGGCAGATGCAGGCCCACACAGGTGTCCCTGCACACACACTGAACACACACACACACACTCTCATCTGGCACGCATGCACACACTCACACACTGACCAGGAGAGAGAAAAGGCTGAATGGTGGTGGAAACAAGCCAGAATCAAAAAAGAAACAGCAAGTGGATTAGTTTGGAGATACCAGAAATTCTTTAAAATTCTCCCTATTTCCTTTAGGAAGGTTCCTGCCTTCATTAGAAAGAAGAAAAATACAGAAATTCTTTTGCTTGTGTGTTGTTCCGTCTTCCTTACCCTCCAGTATTCCATTGGCTGGAGAGGGGAGTCGACTTAATCTACTGCTGAGTGGGTTTCTTCCAACTTGGCTATTACAAATAATGCTCTTATGAACACCCTGGTGCCTCTTGTACATTTCTTTCTTTCTTTCTTTTTTTTCCAGTGCTGGGGATTGAACCCAGAGCCTTGTACATAGAAGGTCAGCCCCAAGGAGCTGAAGGCAAGGGGCTGTGCCTACATGTAGGTGACATGTCCTTCCCCTGGGGGAGGATTGGAGTGGATCTGGTTATTCCTGTGTCTATACATTCCAGCCCTGTGCCACTTTGACCCACTTCCCTCTCAGCATTCCCAGAATAGCTCGCAGATTCCGAGGGGAGCGTCCCTTCTCCTGGAAGGGAAATTTAGAAGAGGGAGGCTAGTGGATGGATTGTGGCTTCTTCTCTGCAGTTGGTCTTGGGGCTGTAATTCTCTTCGGATGGCAGATTACCTCTCAGGTATTACCTCTGCTGGTGTCAGTGCTGATTTGGTAAAATGACTCAGATCCCCATCAGGGGAGCCTGGGTTCCTGGTCATCAAGTCCTTCTCAAACTGGGTTGTTGCTTTTGTCCATTTATAGTCACAATTGGGCAAGGAAGTGCCAAAAAGTGCCAAAGAGACCCCCTGGGTTCTATAATATTCTTCTACCTCTTCATAATGATCAGGGTCGATTACCACCACCAAAATGGAGACTCTTCTTTCTTGCTGGCCCTGGCAACAAGGAACTTAAAGTGTCCAAGTGATGGCCACAGTATTAATTCAAAAGGACTCTCACTGTGTCCTCTGGAAAAAGTGTATCCCTTTTGGGGAACAGGACCGCTGCCATTCTACCTGGCCTCTTTTTCCACCAAGGACACCTCTGACAACATAGGTACAAGATCTTTTCTTTTGGGGGATGTCCTGGTATGTCCCTGACCATTGGACCCCTAAATATTTTATAAATGTAGCCCTGAGACTTCTCAAGGCCCCTGTGTCTTCTCGACCTTCATCTCCAGCCCTCTGCTGTGTAGGTGACTTACCAACTTCCCAGCCACCTCTTGTTCATCCAGACCATTCAACAAGATGGCCTCAAGGTAATGAATCCACAGCGTGGTCTACAGGATGTCAGGATGATCAAGGTCTCTTTGGACTGTGATAGAGGATGGAATGTTAGGATAGCCTTGGGGGCACTGTAAATGTATATTTTCTATCCATTTCACACGAATGTGAATGGTTTCTGATTTTTACTGCTGGGACAGAAAACATCACATTTGGGAAAACAGGGACCCCACACTGTATTTGTAAATTTGTATTAACCAGCTTTGATTTGGCAACGATACTGTGTCTGACATGGTAGTTGCCACTAGGGCTACTGCCTGGCTCTAGAGAATTGCTGATAGTTTACATCTGTCTTCAAGGATCCCTTTGGTTTCTGCAGGGGTAACAGTGGAGACCATTAAAACTTGCATTATTTTTTTCGGGTTGGGGGGGATACCGGGGATTGAACTCAGGGGCACTAAACCACAGAGCCACATCCCCAGCCCCATTTTATATTTTATTTAGAGACAGGGTCTCTCTGAGTTGCCTTGCGCCTTGCTGTTGCTTAGGCTGTCTTTGAACTCGCCATCCTCCTGTCTCAGCCTCTCTAGCTGCTGGGATTACAGGCGTGCGCCACTGTGACTGGCCGCACTTGCATTCTTTAGACCCTTAAAGGTGACACAAGTTTGTCTCATTTGCTTTGGGATATCAAACTGCTTTTGGTTTGGAAGCTTGGCCAGGAGAGAGGGTTAGTTTTGGAGACGTGCACTTATCACTTCCCTTTTGTGACAGTTCTTACCCCACAGACTAAGGACCAAGCATGAGGAATGTACCAGTTGCTGAGTATGACCCAGTTACACATTCAGGGACCAGCGGAATCATCACCGAGTGGGTCTGTGGACACAGTGGCCTACTGTAAGCTGACCTGTCTAGGATTCTTCTATTCATCACTGGATCCACAGACACCCCACTCCCATTGGGGAACCATGAAGATGTGTCAGATACCTGGGTATCAGTGTCCATACAGATCCTGTGTCCCCCAGTCCTCTCAATGTCTGGGTACTTCTCCTCCCCAAGGACAGAGTTAACCAAGCAAATGGTCATAGGTATAGGCCCCTTGGAGAGGTTGGAAGAATTCTTACCATGTACACTTGTTTCATGTTGCAAGATCTTTCCTAGGGATCTGGACACCTCTCATTGATGGCTTAGGTCCAGAAATAGGATAAGAGGCCACCCTTTTTGTTGTGATGACAGTTGTCTGTCCCCATCTTGACTTTTTCTGCTGGTGGGCTGCCCATCTATTTTGTCCTTCAGGATGCCTGGTTTGAATAACCACCTCCCTAATTCTTTGGGGTTTAAGTGCCCTTGGTTGCCACTTTGACCTTGCTTGTTATTATAATACTCAGGAACCCCTGGCTTCTGATGGCTAAGGCCACCCAACTGGACCTTATTGTCTCAGGATCCCATCACCCATTGCTATCAATAAACCAAGTTCTGTAACCACTTGTCCTTTGTCCATTGATCTATGTAGAACCCCCAGTAACCTCCTAGTGGACTTGGAGTCCCTCTCCCCAGCAGAGTCCTTATAGCTCAGAAAATGGTATGTCTTGCTTTCTGTGGGACATATTATCTGGTGGATTTTCTGTTTGTATTCTTACTTCCCTAAACCTTTTAGTTCCTCTACTTTCTCTCATGGCAAATCTGAAACTTCAACTTTGCTCAGCACAGGCCATTCCTTTTCTATGTTCCTTGCAGTGAGTCTTTGCTAGGATGTTAAATGCTGTAACTCAGGAGAGCCCTCCCAAGATTCCTCCTTACACAATTTTATATTTTAGCCTCCGTGATCCAGCACATTTAGAACCCAGTCCCTGGTTAGGGCTTGCAGCGCCTTCATGGGCTATAGTCCCTCCCTTCTCATATTAAGGCTACCAGGTCAGAGTTCCGGAGGCAGAGCTCGCTCACCTGCCCTGTGCCATCACAGCCCAGGTTCTGAGGCAGAGCCACCCCACGCCCACCCTGAGAGCCATCCCACATGGGGTTCCTTATTCACCAAAGCCTGGCTCCACAGCCCAACTTCAGGGAACGTACAGGCTTGAGGCTGCCACCACCACGAAACTGGGATATCACTGCTTCTATCAAGGGGCAACAATAAGGACCTGGTAATATGTCACCAAGGTCCTGGTGCCTGGCTGCACCAGAGGTAAGGGTGCTAACAGTTATCCTGTTGGTGAGGTAACAAGGGCCTTGCATGAAGTTGCCTCTCTCTTGTTTCTCCTACAACAGCCAACTTCCTATGATTACCCTCTCACTAGCCATATAATCTAATACCTCCATATTCTCACATCCTACCTCAAAACATCTTAGCAAACCTCCCAGTCCCCCTTGCCACCATCAGAAACTATAAATCATTATGCAAATCTATTGATTATATGGTTGAAGATAACCAAATCATCATTTTTGTTTATAGTGACAAAACTGTAAATGTAAAAATAGAAGCTAACTGATGTATGGCTGCACATTGGGTGCATTGAGTGCTGTAATATTGAACTCTCCCTTAAAAGTGAGGTTTGTTAACCTGTGGGGACACTATAAGACAATATGGCAGAAGCTGTAATATCTCAGATCTACACTGCAAGAGAGGAAGACACATAGATATCATGAAAAAACAAGGGAGAAAAGTGCCCCAAACAAACCAAGACACTGCAACAATGGAATCCATACATAGCGCATGCAGTAGGTGAAATGTCAGAGAAGGAGTTCAGAGTAAACATAACTAAAATGACCTGGGAATTAAAGAATGACCTAAGTGAGCAGATACAGGCAAAAATCGATCACTCTAACAAAGAGATAGGAGAACAAATACAGGTTGCAAGAGAATACTTCAAGAAAGAGACTGAAAAAAAAAAAAAAAGCCCAAGCAGAAATGGAAGAAAAATAGGCCCAAATAGGCCCAAATCTCCATCATGTTGGATTAGGACCCAACTTTCTTAATAAAACTCCTGTAACACAAGAATTAAAACCAAGAATCAATAAATAGCATGGATTCAAACAAAAAAGCTTCTACTCAGCAAAAGAAACAATCAGTGAGGTGAATAGAGAGCCTACAGAATGGGAGCAAATCTTTACCGCAAGCACATCAGATACAGCACTAATCTCTAGGATATATAAAGCATTCAAAAACCTTAACACCAAAAAGCCAAATAACCCATTCAATAAATGGGCCGAGGACTGAACAGATACTTCTCAGAAGAGGATATACAATCAATCAACAAACATATGAAAAAATATTCAACATCTCTAGCAATTAGAGAAATGCAAGTCAAAACTACTCTAAGATTTCATTTCACCCCAGTCAGAATGGCAGCTATCAAGAATACATACAACAATAAGTGTTGGCGAGGATGTGGGGAGAAAAGGCACACTCATACATTGCTGGTGGGACTGCAAATTGGTGCAGCCATTATGGAAAGCAATATGGAGATTCCTTGGAAAACTGGGAATGCAACTACCATTTGACCCAGCTATCCCACTCCTTGGTTTATACCCAAAGGACTTAAAAATAGCTTACTACAGGGACACAGCCACATCAATGTCTATAGCAGCTCAATTCACAATAGCTAAACTGGAACCAACCTAGATGCCCTTCAGTAGATGAATGGATAGGGAAACTTTGGTATGTCTACACAATGGAACATTACTCAGCATTAAAAGAGAATAAAAGCATGGCACTTGCAGGTAAATGGATGAAGCTGGAGAATATAGTGCTAAGTGAAGCAAGCCAATCCCAAAAAAACACAGATACATAATGGCGATGGGGAAAAGGGGAGGGAGGAGAAAGGTGGGAACAGGGAATGATGGTGGAGTGAGTTAGACATCATTACTCTAAGTACATGTATAAGACACAAATGGTGTGAAAATACTTTGTGTCCAACCAGTGTCTTAAAAAATTGTGCTCTATATGTGTAATATGAAACGAATTGCATTCTGCCATCGTGTGTAACAAATCAGAATTAAAAAAAAAAAAAACTTAAAAAAAAGGCTACCATATCCCTTGCTCCCTGTGCTGTGACTTAAGCTGGTTATAGGCACAGTGGCTGAAAAAAGGGGGACTTCTGAGAGGAACCTGTATTCTTGCAGAAGCTTCTGCATTGTGTTCTAGCAAATGAGAATCCTATTCTTCCTATGGGGGTACTGGGAAGATGGGCCACTTCTACAGTCTCAGAAAGTTGTCAAAAGTCTTGGAAGTCACTTCTTTGGAGCCATCACCCATATGTCCCTGTTCCTTATGTTAGGGATCTGACCTTGACATATCAGACCTGCCTTTGCTGGGTGTTCAACCTTCTTTCTTTCTTTATTATTATTATGATTATTTTTTGGGACCAGGGATTGAACTCAGGGGCACTCAACCACTGAGCCACACCCCCAGACTTATTTTGTATTTTACTTAGAGACAGGGTCTTACTGAGTTGCTTAGCCCCTTGCTATTGCTGAGGCTGGCTTTGAAATCGCAATCCTCTTGCCTCAGCCTCCTGAACTGCTGGGATTACAGGCATATGCCACCATGCCTAGCTGTTTAATATTCTTTAAAAATCCAGCTACTTAGACTATTAGGTGCTGGATGTGGTCCCTAGCTTTTATTGCCCTACTAGTGTGGGACACAGGAGAGCTTCATTGTATGCAATGAGTGAAGCCTTTGGTTTTCACACCTGGCTTCCTTCATCCCTCCCTTCTCTCCTTCTCTCTCTCTCTCTCTCTCTCTCTCTCTTCCCCAGCCCTACCTACATCTGGCTTCCTAATACTTATTACCCTGAGCACTTAATCATCTTTCTGTTGGACATTAACAATGCTTATCAATAATCACCTAAATCTATTATCTCTGAATCTACTAGATACACACATGACATACAGCATCTGCTAGAGCATTCACTTCAACCTGGACACCCTCTTTAATTGCCAACAGTAAAAAAGTGGGAACAACTCAACCCCACCTGTGCCAGGGCTGAAATTCCTGCTACCGACCATCGGTGATGGGAACCCCAGTTTCAAATCCCATCTGGTCACCTGCTTTCTTAGACCACTCCTGGTATGGACTGGCAGGATTAGAATCTTCAGAGGCAGATAGAGTTGGAGGTGCAAGATGGCCATTAGGGATCAACACTTGTGAAAGGAAGGGGAGGAAGCAAGAGCAGGACAGGAAGGAATCACCAGCAAGCCTGTCCGATGAAACCGCAACATGGTAAGAAATGGCCTTCAGTCTGCAGAGAGTCCTGTGTTAGTGGGGACGGCAGGCTTTTGTATCCCGGTCTCAGTCACTGGATGTTTGCTGCCCTGTGGCCCATGGAGCCTCAAGCAAGGCAGCTGTCTGTAGCTGCAGCAGACCCTGAAGGAGCTGGCAGCCAGGGGCTGTCGGCTGACCACATCTGCACAGCTGAGCAGGATGTTCTTTCCTGAAGGGCATCTAGGTGACACATTTCCATGTCTACCATGCATGGTACAGTTCCCATTTGTTTAGATTTTCCTCTTTTTCCTCTCTGTAATGTTTAGTTTTGCATGGAGGTCTGGCACAGGTTTCCTTAGATTGATCCCTGCCTATTCAATATTTTTGAAAATTATATTTTTAAATCTTTCTGTATTCTTCTTGAATGTTGCTTTTTTTTTTTAAACAGGGGATTGAACCCAGACATGCTTAACCACTGAACCATATCCCCTTCCCTTTTTATTTATTTATTTATTTTGAGACAGGGTCTCACTAAGTAGCTTAAGGCCTTAAGTTGCTGAGGCTGGCTGTGAACTTGTGATTCTCCTGTCTCAGCCTCCTGAGCTGCTAGGATTACAGGTGAGTGCCACTGTGCCTGGCACTTTTTATTTATTTATTTTTATTCTTAAGTTTTAGGTGGATACAATGTCATTATTTTACATTTATGTGGCGCTGAGGATCGAACCCAATGCTTCGTGCATGTTAGGTGAGCACACTACCACTCCAGCCCCAAACTTTTTATTTTTTTATATTGAGATAGGATCTTGCTAAGTTGCTGAGGCTGGCCACAAATGTTTAATCCTCTTGCCTCAGTCTCGCAAGTAGTTGGAGTTATGGGCGTGTGCCACTGCACCTGGCTTCGTTATTGCTTTATTTAATACATATTTCATTGATGCATTTGAAAAATTGATATTAGTAAACTTACGGGACTCACTTATTAATTCTAATTATGTATCTGTGGATTGTTTTTTGTTTACTCCAATTGTTTTTTGTTTACTGACAATCATGTCATCTTGTAAACAATGATCTTGCTTCCTTTTCAAACTTATATCTTTTAATTTTTTTTTCCCTGCACCTCTTAGCTTACTGCACTGGTTTGGACCTTCATTATGATGACAAAGAGAAGCAGTCAGAGGAGTGATCCTTGTTGCTCGCCCAAAGGGAAACCTTTCAATACTTCACTCTCTGGTATGACGCTAGTTTTAAGTTTTTGTAGATACTCTTTATTAAGGGGACACACACACACTGAAAATTTTTTTTCAATGTTTTCTACTCCATTTATTAAGATGATCATATGAGGGCTGGGGATGTGGCTCAAGCGGTAGCGCGCTCGCCTGGCATGCGTGCGGCCCGGGTTCGATCCTCAGCACCACATACAAACAGAGATGTTGTGTCATACAAAGATGTTGTGTCTGCCGATAACTAAAAAAATAAAATAAATTAAAAAAAAAAAACAAAAAACCAGATACATTTATTAAAAAAAAAAAAAAGATGATCATATGATTCTTCTCTAATCTTCCGTCAATGTGGTGGATTAAACTGACTTTTTTTTTCTTTTGTGGAGCCAGGGAGGAACCCAGGGCCTTCAGTATGTTGTTAGGTAAGCACCCTTTATCACTGAGCTAGGCCCCCAGTCTGTGATTGATTTTTTAAATTTCCCTTTTGGTGCCTGGGATTGAACTAAAGGGTACTTGACCACTGAGCCCCATCCCCAGCCCTATTTTATTTTTTAGTTTTCGGCGGACACAACATCTTTGTTTGAATGTGGTGCTGAGGCTCAAACCCGGGCCGCATGCACACCAGGCGAGCGACCTACCAGTTGAGCCACATCCCCAGCCCCAATCCCAGCCCTATTTTGTATTTTTAGTAAGAGACAGAGTCTCACTGAGATGCTTAGTGCCTCATTTTTGTTGAGGCTGGCTTTGAACTATCGATCTTCCTGCCTCATCCTCCAGAGCTGCTGGGATTACAGGTGTGCACCACAATGCCCAGCCTGCTGATTGACTTTTGAATGTTTAATTAACCGAATATTTCTAGAATAAGCCCACTCTGATTGTGATATACTGTCTTCTTTGTGTATTGCTGGGTTGTTTGCTGATATTTCTTTAGGGGTTTTGCATCAATGTTTATGAGTTGGATTAACCTGTTATTTTCCTTTTGTTATGTCTTGCCAGGTTTTGGTATCAGTTACACTGGCCTCAGAAAATGAGTTAGGGCTTATTTCTCTTTGTCTTCTGAAAGTGTTTGTCTCAGATTTGTACTATTTTTTTCTTAAATATAACTCACTGGTGCGGCTATGAAGGCCTAGAGTTTTCTTTCTGGGAAGGTTTAAAATTACAGACTTAATTTTCAGAAGTAGGTAGAGGACAATTGTTGGCACAATTTGTATTGTGCCAACACAGTTTTTGATGTTGACAGTTTGTGCCCCCTCCCCTTTTTCTTGAGATGGGAGTCTCACTATGTTGCGCAGACTGGCCTTGAACTCCTGGGCTCAAGTGATCCTCTCTCTCCTGAGTACTGAGTATCTGTGACTATAGGAGCATACCCTTGAGCCCAGCTCAAGTATTTGGATTTTAAAAATGAGTCTTACCAGGGTTTTATTAATTTTATTTGTCTTTTAAAAAAAGAAAGAAAAAGAAAATAATTTTATTGGCCTTTTCAAAAAATTTTTGATTATGTTTCCATTTTCCTGCATGTTGTGCTTAATTAGTTGTTCTTTTTTTTAATTTCTAAGCATGAATACCTATTCTCTCCTCTCTCTGACCCTTTTTGGGGGCTTGGGAATTGAACCCAGGATCTCACACATCCTAAGCAAATGCTCTATCATGGAAAAACACACCTGGGCCTTTTTTATTTTGAGACAGAGTCTCACCAAATTACCCAGGCTGGCCTCAAACTCGGGATCCTCTGGCCTCAGTCTTCTGAACAGATTACAGGCATGTGCCTCCATACCCAGCTTATATTTTGTTTATTCTTATTTCTCTGTTTCTTATTTTCTAATACATGAAAAAAATACAGCTTTACATTTAAGCACAGCTTTAGCTACATACATCCCAATTTTGCAGTTTTAGAATGTAATCTTCTCTTCTTTTTCTCTGGTGCTGGGTCTTGTGCATGCCAGACAAGTGCTCTATCACTGAGCTCTGCTCCCAGTAGATGTAATTTTTTTTTTTTCATTAACTTTTAGTTTAAAACATTTTCTAACATTCACTGTGATTTTTCTTAAATTGTAAGTTGTTTAAGAATATATATACATATATATAATTTATATATATTATTTATAGTTATTTCTGAACATGTGGACATTTTCTTACCTACCCTTTTTAAAATTCTTATTTTCTAGCTTTGTTGCATCATTGTCTGAGAATGTTCTCTGTATGATTTAGAGCATTTGAAATTTGTTGGGACTTGCTATATTGCCTGGCATTTCATAAACATTCCATGTACACTTGAAAAGAATTTGTGATCTGCAGTTGTGGGTGCACTATTCTATATATGTCCTTTGGTTCAAGTTCGCTTATCCAGTTGTTCAGATCTATTTCTTACGAATTTTGCATCTGCTTGTTCTAACAGTTACTGATACACATAACTTCCACTACAACTGCAGATTTGTATATAACTCCTTGCAATTCCATCCAATTTTTTTTGCTTTCTATATTTTGAGGCTATGTGTATTAGACACATACAAATTTAGAACTGCTATATTTCTTGGTGAATTGTGCACATTATCATTATGCAGTGTCTTTATTTCAGTAATGTTTTCTGCTCTATCTAAAGATTTTCTTTTGGTTTAAATTTTGCACGGTTAGTCTTTTTTTATTTTTTAAAATTATGGTAAAATATGTATAACATAAAATTTATCATCTCAACAATTTTTAGGTATACATGACTTGGTTTTGCAATTGATTTCCAGAACTCTTTTGGGGGGGCAGGGGGCGGTACTGGGATTGAGCTCGCGGGCACTCAACCACTGAGCCACATCCCCAGCCCTATTTTGTATTTTATTTAGAGACAGGGTCTCACTGAGTTGCTAACTGCCTCGGTGTTGCTGAGGCTGGCTTTGAACTTGCAATCCTCCTATCTCAGTCTTTCAAGCCACTGGGATTACTGGCATGCACCACCACACCAGACTGGTTTTGATTTTTGTATTTCCCTAATGATTAGTGATGCTGAACATCTTTTCACATGCTTGTCGATCATTTGTGTCATCTTGTTTGGAGAAATCTGTTCAATAATTTCTCCTCCTCCTTCTTATCATTAGTATTTTTAGTTGTAGTTTTTTTTTATGTATTCTGGATATTAACTTCTCACCAGGAATGTGATATGTAATTTTCTTCAGGTTGCATTTTACTTTGTTTGTATAGTTTGTCTTTGTCTATGCTATTATTTTTAACCATTTTTTATCCTTATGTTTAAGGTTTATTTTTTAACAGCTTATAATTAACTTTATATTATAATTAGAGCAATTAGTTTGCATTTAAAGTAACTGCTGACATATGTGGTTTTAAATCCCAACTATTGCTGGGCATGGTGGTGCACGCCTCTAATCCTAGAGGCTTGGGTGGGTGAGATAGGAGCCAGCCTCAGCAATTTAGTGAGGCTCTAAGCAACTCAGTGAGACCCTGTCTCTAAATAAAATACAAAAGAGGGCTGGGGATATGGCTAAGGGGTTGAGTGCCCCTGAGTTCAATTCCTAGTACAAAAAAAAAAAAAAAAAAATCCCAACTATTTTATGTTTTTTTTTCACTCATTTTTTTTTTTTTTTTGCCAATTTTTGCATTTTTTCTTTGTTTTTTGGGGGGTACTGGGAGTTGAACCCAGGTGTGCCTTACCACTGAGCCACATCCCCAGTCCTTTTTATTTTTTATTTTGAGACAGGGTCTTGCTAAGTTGCTGAAGTCCTCACTAAATTTCTGAGGCCGCCTCATACTTATAATCCTCCTGCCTCAGCCTTCCAAGTCACGGGGATTACAGATGTGTGCCACTGTGCCTGGCTGGATTGAATACTTTTCAGTCTCCTGCTATCATTAGCTTGGATGCCATTCACTTTCTTCTTCTTCTTCTAGTGTTTATCCTATGTCTAACAACATGCATCCTTGGCTTTATCTATGTCTAACAGTAATTGGTACTTGAACCTAATATTCAGATAATTTAAGAAGCTTGGAATACTTTAACTTCACTAATAGCCAATCCTTGCTAATTTATATTGTTATCAGATAATTAAATTATGTACACAGACATACACACACACACACACAAACATATATGTATATTTATTCCTCAAGGTGTTATTCTTCCTTCCTTTTTTAAAAGTGTATTTTTACTTGTTGATAGACCTTTATTTATTTATATGGGGTGCTGAGAATCGAACCCAGTGCCTCACACATGCTAGGCAAGCGCTCTGCCACTGAGCTACAACTCCAGCCCTTCTTTCCTTCTTTCTTTCCTCCCTTCCTCTCTTCTCTTCTCTTTCTTTCTTAAGGTGGGGTCTTGCTATGTTGCCCAGGCTCCTGGGCGCAAGTGCTCCTCCCACCTCAGCCTCTGAAGTACTTGGGACTGCAGGGGCATACCATGGAGAATGTTTATTATTATTTCTTTATAGCCAATGGACATGTGTATTTCCCATTTTTGTTTCTTTTCATTCTTTCCGTTTGGGATCATTTTCCTCATACTCAAAGGATATCCTTTCATGCTTCCTGTATTACACTTTTGCTGGTGACAATTTTTCTTAGTTTTGTGTGTTTAAAAAAATGTTTTCAGTTTTCATCCTTGGAGCATAATTTTGCTGAATTGAGAATTTTAGGTTGGATGAATTTTTGGAAAGTTGTGAAACATCATTCAATTTTCCTATGCCCTTTATTTTTGTAGAAAACTTAGTTGTCTTTCGAGTTGCTGTGACTTTGATGGTATTCTGGCCAGTTTGAAGCTTTCTCTCCTTCTATTTTTATTCTGTTTTCAATAGTTGTGCTGTACCAGCATCAGCATAGATTTTTTTTTTTTTTTTTGTGGTGCTGGGGATTGAACCCATGGCCTTCTGCATGTGAGGCAAGCACTCTACCAACTAAGCTATATCCCCAGCCCTAGACTAGATTTTCTTGAATGGACCCTCACAGGGTTGTGGTTGTCTTTCACTAGTTTTTAGAAGTTCTTAAGCTACTATCTCTTTGAAGTTAGCTTTGGCTCTATTCTCTCTTCCCTCTCCTTTTGTGACTCTAATTGCATGTTAGACCTTTTCAAGTATCCTTTATGCCACTTACCTTTCCACTTGTATTTCCCATCCTTTTACCTCTTTTTTACTTTATTTTGGATGTTTGCTTTTGCATACTTTTTTTTTTTTTTTTTTTTTGGTGGAGGGTGTCCCAGGAATTGAAATCAGGGGTACTTGGCCACTGAGCCACATCCCCAGTCCTATTTCTTTTCTTTTTTTTTTATATTTTATTTAGAGATAGGGTCTCACTGAGTTGCTTAGCACCTCACTTTTGCTGAGCCTGGCTTTGTACTCGTGATTCTCCAGCCTCAGCCTCTGTAGCTGCTGGGATTACAGGTGTGCACTACCATGCCCGGCTCGGATGTTTGTTTTTGATATAACTTCCCATTCACTAATTTCCTCTTTAGCTGTGTCTAAGTTGCTGTTAAATCTAACCCTGTAATTTCATTCTTTATATTGTCTATTGTCCAATTTAAGAATTTTCATTTGGAATTAAAAAAAAAAGGAACTTTCATTTGGGGTGTGTGTGTGTGTGTGTGTGTGTGTGTGTGTTTTATGGGGATAGAACCCAGGGATGCTTTACCATTGAGCTCCATCCCCAACCTTATTTTTTTTTAATTTTGAGACAGGGTCCTGCAGCAACGTAGCTGAGGCTGAACTTAAAGTTGAGATCCTTTTGATTAACCTCCTGAGTAATTGGGATTACAGGTATGTACTATGCGTAGCCATTTGGTTCTTCCTCTTCCTCTCCTTCTTTTTTAAGTACTGGTGGTGGAACCCAGGGCCTCACACATGCCAGACAAGCACTCTACCACAGAGCCACATTCCCAGCCCATTTTGTTCTTTTTAAAAGACATTTTTGTTCTTTCTTGAAATTTCCAATGTGTATTTTGCCTCCTTGGGCTTTGTAAGTATAGTTGCTTCACAGTTTGTCTGGTGATTTCAACATCTGATGCTCTTGTGAGGCTGTTTCTGCTGTCTGTCGCTTGTTTTTGTCATGTTATCTGATTCCTTATTTGCCTGGCATTTTTTGTGTGGGATCTCATATTAGCAAACTTATTTGTGGAAACCACTTCTTCCACAGACGATTTATGTTTGTTTCCCTTAGGCTCTAGGTAACATTAAAAGTAGTTACTTTAATCAAATCATTGTTTTATTTTTAAAATTTTTTTAATTTTTAAAAATTTTTTCTAGTTGTAGATGGTCACAATATCTTTATTTTTATTTATTTATTTTTATGTGGTACTGAGGATCGAACCCAGAGCCTCATGCTTGAGAGGCAAGCACTCTACCACTGAGCTTCAACCCCAGCCCTCATTTTTTATTTTTATTGTTGCAGTGCTGGGAATTGAACCCAGGCCCTTGGGCATGCTATGCAAGAGAGCTATCACTGCATTATACCCCTCGATACAATTTTATAAATTGACAGAATTTTAAAACTCTTTGCGAGGCCCTAATACTTGTGTTCTTACTTCTAGGGTCAGTGACTTACCCAGGCTAAGACTAAAGTGGAAGGGGTTGCCCTGGAGGCAGGCAGTAAGGGGTATATTTCTTTTCCTATTATTATTATTTTTGTTGTTGTTTTGGGTACTGGGGATTGAACTCAACCACTGAGCCACATCCCCAGCCCTATTTTGTATTTTATTTAGAGACAGGGTCTTACTGAGTTGCTTAGTGCCTCACTGTTGGCTTTGAACTTGTGATCCTCCTGCCTTAGCCTCCCGAGCCACTGGTATTACAGGCATGTGCCTCCGATCCCAGCAAGGGATGTATTTTCTGTAAAGAATGACAGTGGTAAAAGTAAAAGTAAAAGCTGGTCCTCTTTGTGTCTGTCACCACACTGCAGTATTTCTTTCTCTTTTTTTGGTACTGAGGAGCTGATTGTGCAGCATGCTAGGTTAGAGCTCTACTACTGAGCCACACCCTGGCCATTACTGTACTTCCAACCATCAATCATAAACCCTTCCTCCTTGTTGGGCCTGACCACTCCCACCATCACCTTAGCATATCACTGGATTCCTGTAACTGTCCCTGTAGACTATGAGTTGGAAAAGAACAGCCTCTGTGCCAAATTCTGCAATCAGCCTGCTTTTTTGTTGTTGTTATTGTTTGTTTCTTCCACTTTTTTTATTGGTGCATTATACTTGTACATTTTGATGGGATCTGTTTATTACATAGTACATACAAATAATATAACAAAATAATTTGGCCAATATTCCTCTCCAGCCCATTTTTTGGTAGGACATTAGTGTAAAAAAGAGTTTATATATAAGTTTTTGAAAACCTTTTTTATTGTGGTCAAATATTACATTAACATAAATGTTTTCCATTTCAACCACTGTACGAGTGCAATTTAGTAGGATTAAATATATTCACAAAGTTGTGCAATCATCATTAATATCTATTATCACAGTTTTACATTAAAAAAAAAAAAACAACTGCTAAAAACACCCCAAACCAACAGGTAAGATTATGGCACACAGGCCTAAAATGTTTAGTATCTGACCCTTTACATTAAAAAGTCTGCTCACACTTGCTGTAGACCTAGAGAGCTGTCAAAAGCAAATGCCTACAGGGCAAAAGGATCCCATGTGTCAAAACCACCTCCCTTTCCTGTCCATCCCTTTTTTAGGAGTTGTAGATGGACAGAATAACTTTATTTTATTTATTTATTTTTTTACGTGCTGCTAGGGATCAAACTCAGTGCCTCACATGTGCTAGGCAAGCGCTCTGGCACAAACTACAGTCCCAGCCCTCCTGTCCACCTTTGATAGTTCTTCCCAACCTTTTTTATGGGTACTGGGGATTGAACTCAGGGGCACTCAACCACTGAGCCACATCCCCAGCCCTATTTTGTATTTTATTTAGAGACAAGGTCTCACTGAGTTGCTTAGTGCCTCGCCATTACTGAGGCTGCTTTGAACTCAGGATTCTCCTGTCTCAGCCTCCAGAGCTGCTGAGATTACAGGGTGCGCCACCATGCCAGGCTTTCCCCCCCTGTTATTCAGATGTGTTCAAGCAGATGCTTCTCAAAACATATACTGTCTACTTTTAAAAACGTTGTTCTCAGTGGTAGAGGTGGTCTGACTGTGTTATGGATCCTTTGTTCTCTAAATCTCAAGTAGAAAAGAAGCAGGCCTAAAGTAGTTTTTAAAAGTTCTGTTATTATGTCTTTGAATTTAGGTTTTGCCCTAAAAAGAAGAGGTATGTAAGAATCCAAGAAATTAGGGTTGGGGGTGTAGTTCAATGATGCATAATATATTTGAGGCTCTGGTTTCAATTCCTATCTCTCTCTCTCTCTCTCTCACACACACACACACACACACACACACACACACACACAAGTCCAAGGGTTTAAAATTTCTTTATATTTTTAAATCCATGTTATCTCCTTCTCCTATATTTTAAATGGCTTAAAAGATCTTGGCTAAACATGAGTGGTTCAAATTAATAGACAGTGAATACTTGTTGGATTATATGAAAAATAAAAGAAGACAATCCATTAGAGAAAGGAGAAAGGGAAAAGGAGAGAAGAGTAAGAGAGAATTTGGGTGGTGTATTAGTTCCTTTCTGTTGCTATAAAAAGATACCTGAGCCTGGTTAAATTATGAAAAAAAAGAGGTTTATTTAATCATAGTTTTAGAAGCTGAAAATCCAAAATTACGTGGCTCTATCTGTTCAGTTTTAAGTGAGAACCCCCTTGGCTGAATTGCAGCATGTTGGATGGAATCTTGGCAGGAAAAAGAGAAATATGGGTGTGTGTGTGTGGCAGGGGAGGGCTGGGGATCCATAGGATGGTAAGAAAGGAAGACAGAGAATGGGAGAGGCCACTCTTTCTCTTTTTATAAAATTATTTTAATTTTTATTTTACTTATTTATTTTTATGTGGTGCTGAGGCTCAAACCCAGTGCTTCACACATGGTAGGCAAGAGCTCTTCTACTGAGCTACTGCCCCCCATTCTTCCTCTGAGAGGCCAGCATTAATCCCCTCCAAGGGTGATGCCCTAATGGCTGAATTACCTCCCACAAGGCCCCACCTCTTAAAATTCTACCACCTCTCAACATGGTAACTTCACAGCAGGAAGGTAAAACTTACAGTACATGAACCTATGGGGGACAAATCATATCCAAACCAGAGCAGTGAGTACAGGAGAGGAGGTGGAGCAGTGGGAGGAAGAAAAGAAGAGAAAGGTAAAACGAAAGGATAAAACTTAATGTCATTTTACCAAAGCCTAGTAGCCAATGATCTCTACAAACTCAGTTTGTAGATTTAAAAAAAAAATTTTTTTTTTTTTTTAAAGTACTGGGAACCCAGGGCCTAACATATTAGGTAAGCAATGACCTACATCCTCAACCCTTTTAAAATGTATTTAATTTTTAGATTTTGCGGGACTGGGATTTTTTTTTTTTTTTTTTTGGTACCGGGATTGAACTCAGGGGCACTCAGCCACTGAGCCACATCCCCAGCCCTATTTTGTATTTCATTTATAGACAAGGTCTCACTGAGTTGCTTAGCGCCTCGCCATTGCTGAGGCTGGCGGTGAACTCGCTATCCTCCTGTCTCAGCCTCCCGAGCCACTGGGATTACAGGTGTGCGACATGGCACCCAGTGGGACTGGGATTTTAATTCAGGGCCTCCTACGTAGTAGGCAAGTGATGAACTACAGAGATATTCCCAGCTATTTTTTTTTTTTTAACTTTTCATTTTGAGACAGGGTCTTGCTAAGTTGCCTAGAGTGGCCTAGAACTTGTGATCTTACTGTCTCATCCTCTCCAGCAGCTGGAATTACTGCATGCATCACTGTGCCTGGCTTCAGTTTCTATTTTTTCAAATATACCCACTCCAATTAATCCTATTCCATTTTCCATTTTTTCCATTCCTTTCCAACCATCCACTTATTTTCCTTATTGGTGGTGAAAAAGGAATTTGTTCATGCATTTGTTTGTTCACTCACTCAACAAATATTTAAAAATATCTACAAAGTGCCAAACTGTGTGGGGCACTGGGCATAGACAGCTTCCATTCTAGTGAAAGACAGTGATCGAGGTGTAGTCATAGATGCCATAACTAATAGAGCTCAGTGGGTTAATACAATAAATGTCTCATATCTGTTAAGTTTAGAGTTCCATACAGGTGTTTTTGGCCCAGCCTATTTCTGAGTGCTCATTCAGAGTCATACTTCTGCTCTAAGTCCACCGGCAAGAACTAGTCACATGGCCCTGGCTAAATGCAAGGGCATCTCTGGAAAACACAGTTCCCAGCATGGAGAATGGGCCTTTGGTGATTAGCAAGCTGACTGTCACATGGGGAAAAACAGACAGCTACTGAATAAACAAACTACTTATTATGTTAGAAGGTGTTAAGTGCTTTGGAGAAAAATAAAGCAGGGAAAGAAATATAGAGTCTGTAGAAATATTTTAATTTTAAATAGAATGGTGACAGAGGGGCTCACTGGAGTGAGGAGTTGAAGAAGGCAAAAGTGTGACTTGTGGATCTTAAAAAGGCCATTGTGGCTGTCGCAGAGCACGGGTGACAGAGGATATCAGAGAGAGGAGAGGAGGCGGACTATGTAGGACTATGGTTTCTCCAGAGAGAGAGAGAGAGAGAGAGAGAGAGAGAGAGAAGCCTTTGGGACTCTTTAAGTAGTAGAAAACTGAGGTATGGTCATGGGTAATAGCAGGGAGAGAAGCAGGACATGATGGGGTAATTAGCTGGTACTGCATCAGATCAGGAGCAGAATACACCTAAGTTAATGGTAGCTGAATGGCCTGTTTTCCTATATGGCCACCTCTAGTTGTACATGGTCAGAGTGATCCGAAGAGATGAGTCAGTTCACTTCAGGCTTCAGCACCCCTGTCCACCAACATCCGCTTGCCCTAGCAGCAGCTTGGTCATTCACTCAACGGATATTTGCTAAGCATCTCTGGATGTCAGGTCCTGGTCTAGGCAATGAGAGCAATAGGTTAGAGGAGGACTGTGCCCTCAGGGAACTTGTACTCTAGCGGGCAGATAATAAACAGCAAAGACATAGCAAGATACTTTCTAATATGAGGCAGGATCCTGCAGAGTGACCTGCTTTACTTAAGGGATCACAGAGGTCCTCCTTGAGAAGGTAAACCTGAACCATGAAAAGATGATGACAGGCAGGAGATTGGGGGAACAGGATTCTGGCAGTAAGGACATGTGGCGAACTGCAGGGGAAGACAGAAGGTCAGCCTGGCCCCATCTTGCAGAGAGATCTTGTAGGCTCTGGGTTTATTCTATGCATGATGGAAAGACTTTGGTAGGTTTAAGGGGAGGAGTCACAAGATCTACTTATATTTCATTAAGGTCACTGGGTTGGCCACAGGCTTAACGGACTATAAGGGAAGGGGTGGGGTGGCAGAGGGAAGAAGCATAGGTAATAGGTAGGGTCTTAGACAAAGATGGGCAGGGACACACACTGAAGGTAGTAAATGGGTCAGGTGATCACTTGAATGGAGCATTTCTTTAGGTCAAGGCCTTTGTAAGCAAAGGAAGATTACCAAAGAAGCATGCTTGAGAGGTCCAGTCCTTGCCCTGATTTTGTTAATGTTTACTTATAAGGTAGCTCAGATCTCATCCTTAAAGGTGCCATGTAAACACAAGACAATCATTAAATCAGTGCATACCAGTAGCTAAATAAGTGAGAACTGGGGTATGGGGGAAAGAGGACTTTGGAGCTGCATTACATCTTCCAGCAGGACCAGAGGTCTGGGTTGGGAGCGGGGCGCTGCCTAGCCCCTCCCTAGTGGCTACAGGAGCTTTGAAACTCTTAAAAACTTGGCTCCAGGCTTCAGTTTCTCAACTCATTCTGAGCTTCTCAGGAGCTCAGCGAAGCAGTGACTCAGGGGAGGTCCCTCCTCTGCAAGCCGGTTCTCAGTGGCTGGGAGTGACTCACCTGCTCCCTCCCTCACGAGTGACCCCGGGCCAATCCCTTAATGAGTCCACACCTCACTCTTCACCTCTGGCCAAGACAATTGCCCGGTGGAGTTTTTGGCTCCCTGGGGGCAGGGCTTGTGTCTGCAACCACACAGGTTCCTAAAGAGACTTCTGGTAAGATCCAGAGGAGTGCAGAACTCTAGGGCCAACCTAAGGTCCTCCCCAGGCACCGAAACGGGAATGCAGTGGGGGCGGGGTTAACGTTGGTACCCGCGATTTCTTCTAATTGCAGAGCCATTCAACAGCATTTTGTACCGAATACTTTGATACCTTGGAGCATTTCTTTATTTGTTTTTCTTTATTTATTTTTGGTTCTGGGGATAGAATCCAGCGCCTCGAGACTTACTAAATACCCACTCTATCACTGAGCTACACCCTAGGTCCAAAAGTCTTGGAGAATTTCTTTTGGACACCTTTTTGTATACCAAAACTTTCCTGCGAAAATAAAAGGGGGGAAAAACAGCAACCAGAGCAGGTCCCCAAAGTTAGCAAAGCGGACACCGGAGGCTCTAGGAAGAGAATGTGCATGGATTGAAGAACAAACCTCTGTTTCTGGGGGAACCTAGGCTACTGGATTGATGCCGGGATCTCTGCGACCCTAATAGGCGAGAGTGGTGAGCCCAGCAGATCGTCCGGGTTTCAGCCGGCTCGGGTTCTACTAGCAGCGCCCCGGGTCGCCGCAGGGCGACTCCGCATCCCCCCCCTTCCCCGCCCCCAAGCCACAGCGGCGCCCGCGCTCCACCCCTGGCCCGGCCGCCTGGGTTCGCTGTCCTGTAGGAACCAGGCAGGTGGACCGCTGCGGGAGCACCCTTCTCCTAGACCCTCCCGGGGACCCTCCCCCGGGCCCTGTCGCGCCTCCGCGCCCCGCCCCCGCAGTGGGCGACCGAGTTACCTGCGCCGGGAAGTCACAGTCCACAGCCCGGACTCTTAACGGGGAGGGTCCCGCGGAGCCCAAAGCCACATTCCAAGGGGAGGGGTCCCTACCTCTTTAGAGGGTCGCGGATCACATTACCGGCCGAGAGGAAGAGACGGCGAGAGGCAGAGTAAACAGGGGGTAAAAGTTGCATTTAGCTTATTGTTTTTTTTTTTTTTTTTTCCGGTTTTCCCCCAATCGCGCTTCGACGGCTGGTTGACCCGGGGATCCGGTGTCCGCCCAGTTCCCGCAGCCCGTGGCCCCGGCACGGCTTGCCTGCACGGAGGCCCCTTCCTGCCGCGCGGGTGCGGGAGCGGTGAGCGGGGCTGCGGGCGGCCCTGGCGACCCCCGCGAGGCTGTCCCAGGGGCGGGAAGCGCGGCGGCCGGAGCCCGCGCGGCGCTCGGAGCACCGGGACCGGGACGCTCACATGCGTGCGCATAAATCAGTCAGCGAGCAGTCGCCGCCGCCAGCGCCAGGGAATCCTCGGGCTGATTGAATGCAGACGTGGGGTGTCTGCCAGGGCAGGAGGGCGGCGGGGCAAAGGGAACCGGCGTGGAGGCCACGGTGGGGGAAGGGAGGCCAGGACCAGGAGACAAGAGAAAAGCCCAAAGCCACATTTTTAACCAGGGGCTGATTTTGAAATGCAAACTCCCGCGGGCGGGGAGGGGGCCGGGCCGCGGGCGCGGGGCCGACGGGCCACCCGCGGCAACTTTCCGGCGGGAGGTGCGGCCGGAGGGGGCGGCGCCGGCGGCGGGAGGCGGGAGTCGGGGGCCGAGGGGGGGAGTCACTTTAAAGGCTCTTTCTTACCCATAATGCTTTGTGGGGACGTTGACAAGTGGATCCAAGATGGCGTAGAAAGTAATGACAGGTAAGTCCTGACTTCCCCCTTCTCTGCTGCCGGGGCCGCTCCGCGAGCCGCCCGAGCCTTCTGGGGAGGGACCCTGACTCCCCTCCGGTGCCCCGAGCCCCGGGAGGCGCGGCCCCGGGGCGGGCCGGGGTCCTGGGCGGCCCGCGGCGGGGCCTGGGAAGCGGGGCTCTTCGAGGCGAGGCCCGGACGCTGGGGCTGTTTACAGCTTCTTCCCGTCCTCTGTCCCCTTCCCCTCCGCTGGGGGCCGCGGCGCCCGGGGCCCAGGCCGAGGCGGGGCCCTTGCACTCCCGGGCCGGGGGCCTGCGGGCAGCTGCTCTCCCGCACGGGCCACTCCGGGAGGGGGAGCCGAGCCTTGGTGCACGCTCCGCGCCTCCGGGTCGCCGCGGGGGGTGGGGAGCGTGCGGGCCTCCCACGCCCCGCTCGATTCCGCCCTCGGGGCTCGGACTTCCACCCGGCCGGGGCGGGGGTCTCGGGCGGGGGGCGTCGGGAAAAGTGGGTCAGGGGTGCGCCCCCTCCCCCGCGGAGGGCTCAGAGCCTAGGGGTCACTTTTGCCCCCTTCCCCGCCCCCTCCTCGGAAATGCTTACTGGCCCACAAGCGCATCAACAAAAATACAAACAAGATCTCTTCCTGGAGATTCCTCAAGAGTCCCCTTTGCAAGGGCTTTGAAGACTGCAGCGTTTCTGGAACTTTGATTCCTCTCTCCCAGTTTATTTGAGCTTTTTGCCTCCTGGCCTTTTTGCCTTCGTAGAGGGCTGGAAGCCAGGTCTTCGGATACTTCTTGGATTGGGATCTTTGGGTTTTGTTTGCGACTCAAGAATTGCCATTCTTTTCTCCCTTACAACTTTTCAGGCAAATCATTAATATGATAAAAAGTATAACTCTAAAGGTAGTGGGTTCCTGGAATGGGAGAAGGAGGAAGGAGTTATCTTGGCTAGTTTGTACTTAATTTTGCCCTCACTTAAACTCATATTAATGAGGTTTCTTCTTTTTAATTCTTTCAAAAAATTTTTTTGAAACTAAGATCAGTCAGTGCTGACAAAAGATGAACTTTCTTATGTTTTTGATTTTTAGAGCATTTTATAATCTATTCTTTTATCTTTTTTACCAAAAGGAAATGTTTTCATTTTAAGGCAAAAGAAACATTCATTTGCAAAGCTGCAGACTGTACCATTTTTGTAACTTTCCATTTGAAATTTAGATGCCCTTTCACTTCAGACTGATAAAATGTTTGCCACTGATAATGTCCATTACTGGTATTGTATAGACACATTTTACTTTTCTGTTTGCCTCAGGAATTGGATGAAGTAATTGATCACTAATGAACTACAGTGCTGGTGAGATGTGTAAGGTGAGACCACACAGTTAAACATGATTTCACTTGTTTCCTTCTGTATTTTAATCAACTTATAAAAGTAAGGCTGAAACTTAAGTAATTTGATGGGGCCATCTTTATTTTCCAAATATGTCACTCAGTCAAATGGGGTATGAGCAGGGCTAGATTTAGAAAGGAAAAATGTGTCAAATATCAATCTTTTCCAGGACTCCAACATACTCAAACATAGTAGAGTTTATCCAGAGCCAAATGTTATTTGCAGCTATCCTTGATCAGTGTCTTCTCCAGGGGTAATTATAGTTTGCCTCTTCAAATTTCTTTGTGTAACTTTAATTGGATGTCTTAATTTTGCTTGTTTTGATGTCCATTGTTTACTGTACGTTGAGTGTAAGTGATTATGTATAAGGGACTTGCATTTCCACAGTTTTTGGGACTTTTGTAAAGTATACCCATTCCATTGGAAATGATTATTTTAGGCAAGCCAGTCACTTATTTTATTTTCTTGTGGTATTGGGGATGGAACCCACAGCCTCACACATGGTATTCAGGTGCTCTATCATTAAACTGTATCCCCAAGCCCTTGGTTTTAATTTCTGAAAAATGGAATAGTACTTGTCTCTAATAATTATTTGGAAATGAAAATGATATGAAAGTGAATCCCACCCAACTTATTAGGGATAAGACTAGTTATTATTTTCTGGTCATATATGGTGTATGAATTTGTAATATTTTATTTTATTTTAACTTATCATGCTTTGAAATTAAAGGACATTAATATAGCATGAGTGAACAGCTTACATTCATTGCTATGGAGAGGGAGAGTTTACATTTTTCACAATCAGTTTTCTCACCTTGAGAAATATCTTATTATATTTGGTTCAGAAAAATGTAAGTAATTTTGGTTAATTAATTGGTTATTGCAGGGCTTTGTCTCATCCATTAACACATCTGGGCATCTGGACCTTGAAAGCCTCTTATGAACTTTTCATACCTATTATAATATCTAATGAAGAAGAATAGGCTGTGTTTTACTTTATTTTTCTAGATTGAGATGTATAATTGACATTTTGCCTTACACATACGTGTGCACCCACTCATGCAACCTTGGGAAAGAAAGGTGGACACAGACCAAGATTGTTTTTTAAGTGCACATGCCACATTAATTTGGGTTTGAAACTCAGCAGTGCTTATGTGTATTATATATAATTTTAATTCTTATTCTTGGCAGAGCAAATGTGGATTTTTGAATTTATTTTCAGTTTACAGGTAGAAGCATATTCATGCCTTAGACTTCCCAATTTGAACTTTTCATCTCATTTTTTTGAAATTTACAGATTATTCTGTGGAAAGGAACCAATGATCTGCCTTTTGCCTATAGAGATGTTCCTTTGTAGTCTGAAGCTGAATATTTAGTATTTGGTAATCTTGTATGGCTAGTGTTGAACTGTATCAGGATATTTCCATAGCCTTCACACATGAAGACTGGTGGGGTATTCACTTCAAAGTGAAGCTAATGTTTGGCCACCAAACAACTTGTTACACGGAGTATTCTAAAATGGGAAATACCATAGTATTGAAGGTTATGATGGAGTACAAGTCTGTGTCTTTGAGCTGAATAAAGACATATCTTTTTTAGTCTCTCCTTTTGGCTGGTAAGCTAGGACACTATTTTTAGGTAAGGCTGTATTTTTTGAGAGTCAGTACAGTCCTGAACTTCTTCATCAGCTGGCAAACTTTAATTTAGCAATTATTAGCAAGAAATTTCATTTTCTATTAGCATAAATATTCAGTTTATCTGGTCTTAATATCTGTATACATTCATGAACTGTCTAGTCTTTATTGGAGAGGGAATGATACCACAACAACAGGAGAAATCATTTCTCCTTGCAAAGAGCCTTGTGTAATTTAAAAATTTACAGAATATTCATGAAAGGCTAAGAATAGTGCAGAGGGACCCACAAGTAAGTAGACCAGATCTTATAAATGCATCTGTGTTCTCTGTTTAAGAAATAGGGTTGGCATTAATATTGAATGCAGATTAGTCCATGATTGTCCATCAGACTATATTTAAGATCCAAATACAGGCCCAGTATAAGAAATAAGGTCCTTTGCCTGTTCCAAAAATATAGAAAAAATTGGGCCAAGTTTTTCAACAAAAATTCCTCAAGAGTGGGAAGAACTGCTTATAACAAATTATTAGGATTGCTTATTTTCATAAACTTAGGTAAATGTATTTACAAGTGTAATTAGATTTCTAAGTAATATTTTGAAATATTTTCTAGAAATCTCATGGATGGAGAGTATGGCCAGACTAGCTTATGATTCATTTCAATTCATGGCTGTGTCAGGGTTACTTCTGTGGCATTGACTGCAAGAAGCATAAAACATGATTGCCTTATCACTTCCAGGGTGGCTGGGATAATGTTTTAAGTCATCCTGAACCTAATAGAGTTAATATTCCTGTTTTTTTTTTTTTTTTTTTTTAAAGAGAGAGAGAGAGAATTTTTTAATATTTATTTTTTAGTTTTCTGTGGACACAACATCATTGTTTTTTATTTTTATGTGCTGCTGAGGATCGAACCCAGCGCCCCGCGCATGCCAGGCGAGCACGCTACTGCTTGAGCCACATCCCCAGCCTCAATATTCCTCTTGTTAAGACTATTATAATATGAAGACTTTGTATATTTATGTAAATGCTTGTATATGTATAATGTATATAAACACATATATATCATATGATTATTTTGTTAAGCTTTTAATTATCTAAAAGAAATCCAGAGTTTTCCAACCTAAAACCAACAGTCATACCAATTTTTTTTTACTTTTGTAAATTGTATTGGGTCCATTTCTCTAAGAGCAGGAAATTGATAAAACAAAGTTTTCACAGAAGAAAGCAAACAGTCAAATTCAGATGTGCCAGAATATACTTAAAATATAGCACAGAAATAAAAATCACAAACATTCATGCTTCAGAATGGGTTGGTCAAAAAATATGCCATGCATTCTTTGAAGTATCTGATGATTAATAATTTTTTTAATCCAAAGCAAAATGAATATATAAACTTTATGATTTTTTATTTCTGTGCTGTATTTTAGGTGTTTATGGCACATCTGAATTTTCCTATTTGCTTTGTTTTGTGAAAATTTTCCTTGTGGGCTGGAGCTGTGGCTCAGTGGCAGAGTACTTGCCTTGTGTGCGTGAGGCACTGGGTCTGATCCTTAGCAACATTAAAAAAAAAAAAAAAAAAAGCAAGTAAAATAAAGACATGCTGTTCATTTATTTTATTTTATTTTTTAAGAGAGAGAATTTTATATTTATTTTTTAGTTATCGGCGGATACAACATCTTTGTTTTGTATGTGGTGCTGAGGATCGAACCCGGGCCCGCACGCATGCCAGGCAAGCAAGCTACTGCTTGAGCCACATCCCCAGCCCAATGCTGTTCATTTATAACTACAAAAAATTGAAATAAAAAATTTCTTGTTATGGTAGAAATATTCATGTCAGTAGGGAATATGTGTAACTAATGTAGTTAATTTTTTTTTTTTTTTTTTGGTGGTGGTGGTGATCAAACTTAGGGCCTTGAATTGTAATCCCAGCTCTTAAAAATTATGTTTATGCTAAAATCATGCTTGTGCCAGGTGTGAGGCTGAGGAAGGGGGATTGCAAGTTGGAGGCCAGCGTCAGCAACTTAGTGAGACCTTGCCTCAAAATAAAAAATAAGAACTGGAAATATATGTAGCTCAGTGATAAAGGGCTCTATGAGTTCAATCTCTAGTACCAAAAAAGAGGGAAAAACAAAAACAAAAACAACCAACAAAAAAACTCCACGTATGCAATGGTAAAAGAAGTTGAGTGTACCTAATTATGTAAAGTAAAAAAGGCACTCTCACAAAAAAAGGCCTTTGTTATCTGCCCTCTTCTAGTCCTGCTACCTTATGCTAACTATGGTAAAGAGCTGGGGTGTCATTTAGCTTTTGGAAGACCTCTCTGTTCTGAATATCTGAATGTATACTGTAGTAGTAAATGTAAAGTGAGAAGTTTGTAGAGATGGGGTCACTGAACTAAGAGTTGGATACTTTTCAGGGACTATTCTGTTCTTCTTTACTGTGATGTTAAGTTGTAATGATAATTAAACTGTCAGTTTAAGATAACTATAATTGAATTATTAACACTCAGACAATTAACTTTGTGGTCAGACTGGTAAAGTTTTGATTTGTTGATCTTCTAAAGAAATATTTGTGAGTTAAGTCTATGTAATCTTGGGGAGGGTGAGTACTGGTGGTAATGAGTTACCATCTGTTGAATTTTGTGATAAGCTGTCCAGTATATTTACTATGTTCTTTTTATAACTCATTATCTCCTTTAATTCTAGTAACAACTGACAAGACAGTTGTTATTTACAGTTTGCAAAGGGGGAAATTTAGATTTAGATGAGAGCAAACTAATGTAACATCATAAGACCAATAAAGTAGTGGAGGTGGTGATCCTTCTGGAAAGTCTGTGTTCTGCTGTCTCTAAGTAGTCTTTCTTATTTTCCAGAATCCAAGGAAATGTAGACCTGGAGAAATTGACTTGCCCAAGGTTATGCAGTTCAGTAGTAGCAAGGTTAAAGTAAGCTTTTATTTCCAGAAGGTTATCTTAGGATTTCTGGTCCACGGCTGGTTATGCTACATTTGATTGGCTTACTATAGACCCAAAGAACAGGTGCTGTGAATAGTGGACAGTAATGTTTCAGAACTGATAGAGCAGCTAGTGTTGTTTTGTACCAAATAATTAAAAGCTTCCTTCTTTCTCTTTCAGAAATTATAAAGAGCTCTGATGGGCTATTTGGGTGATACCCAGTGCAGTGAACTGCAGGTGAGTAAGGTTTAGGAGAACATTCTTTAGACAGAAAAAGAAAAACCATGATAATGCCTGAAAAAGAGCAAGAGAGACTTTATCTTGTCCAGAATGTCTGACCGGCTGGGCGGTGTGTAGACAGTAATCCCAGCCTACTTCCGAGGCTGTGGCAGGAGGATCACAAATTCAAGGCCAACCTCAGCAACTTAGTAAGACCCTGTCTCAAAACAAAAAATAAAAAGGACTGGGGATGTAGTTCAGGGATGGAGTGCCCCTGCATTCCATCCCCAAACAATAAGGAAAAAAAAAGTGGTTAAAAATGATGAGGTGGAGGGGCTCGGGATGTGGCTCAAGTGGTAACGTGCTCGCCTGGCATGTGAGAGGCACTGGGTTCGATCCTCAGCACCACATAAAAATAAAATAAAGATATTGTGTCCACCTAAAACTAAAAAATAAAAATAAAACATTAAAAAAAACAAAAAAAACGATGAGGTGGAGCCGGGTGGAGTGATACAGGGCTTAGTGAAGCTGTTATAACCTGGGATGTGGACCTAACTGACTGGATGATGAACAAGCCTTGAAGACTCTGCCTGCTGCTTTGTCAGACCAGTTGGAAGAGAAGTTCCAGTAGGTTAATCTTCCACTTCTGTTCTGAATGAGTAACTGCACTGGGGCTCAATCTGTCTGCATGTGATTGGAACTAGAAAGGTCCTTTAGCTTTTGTGTCAACATTCTTGAGTGCTAATCACTCTGTGCTCTGATGAACTTGGTTAAGTGTTTAATTGTTTTTATTGTTATCTGTCATGAGCCTTGGGTCCTGAATGACTATATGTGCACATTTTTGAGAACCTAAACACTGAGAATATATCACTAGGAACTAAAGGTTGGACTTTTTTTTTTTTTTTTAATTTGTTTCTTTTGCCTTTATTTCTGTGAAGGTTGGACTTTTTTATTAATGGTCTCACTGCCTCCATCTGTGCTATAAACACTTCAAATTATTTATCTTTTCCTGAAATACCTGGTAATTAAAGACAGTTTATTATTTCACACTAATTAATCTTCTTGGTTTATTATAATCTTAGTCTTTCAGTATTAAAAATATAAAATGGTAACACTGCAAAAAAAATAGAAGCCTTTCCATGTTATCCTTGTGAGGCATCAGTGCTATGTTTTTTCCTTTCTTTTGGCACTGGGGATGGAACCCAGGGCTTCCTTTATTCGAGGCTGGGGCACTGTATCACTGAGCTACACTCCAAGCCCCAACTTTATTTCTTGTTGTCTTTTCAACACTAGTCTTTTGTTAGACATTGCTATCTTCAGAAAGCTTCAGCTCTTAGGAAAATAACTTGCCATCTTGCCTTTTGAACTCTGGCTGGTAAGAGTTTCAAGGACCTTGAAACTACTAGCTGCTGAGGACTGGGGTCATCATGACCAAGGGGAGCGTGAAAGGCCAGAGTGAGCAGTGGAAGGGGCGGGTTGGTCTCTTCTAGAGGCCTGGTGGCTCTCTGTTTCCTAAGTATGCTAAAATTTGGAACTCTCTTTTTTTTTTTCCCCTTTTTTTGGGGCACTGATGGGGATTGAACTCAGTGCCTCGTGCATACTAAACAAACACTGAGTTACATCTCTAGCCCCTGCTGAACTTTCTTAATGTTAAATATGTTGATATTAAATAAATTGTCCACAGTTGGTTTCCTTCCTGGCATTCCATTTTAAAATTACATACCTTTAATTCATTTTTATTTATAGTATATAATAATTTGATATTTTAAAAACTTATTAGATTATGAATCATTTCTATGTAATAGGTTTCAGAGTTTAATTTATGTGGAAAGGTTGCAGAAATAATCTTATCAAATCATGCTCCCATAATTTACCTAAATTTTTTATGTAGTTATTTATGTTGCTGGATAGTTTTCAGTTAATACTTTAATGTACCTTATTTTAGATATTACTGTTTTTTTTCTGACTATATCTCTAGGATAAATTTTGGGTTGTATTATTATCTTAAAGGATATGAATGTTTTTATGGCTTTTGATGTATATTGTCATACTGTTTTCAAGGGTGTTATACCAATGTGTAGTCCTAGCAGACATGTAAGTATACCTATTTTACTATGATGGGTAGAAGTCCATTTTTTTCCCCCCAAGTTTTTTTGCTAATAGTGTAAAATGGTACTTGTATTTAATCGATCCATAATGTTGAATTTAACTAATTTGAGTCTTGTTTATTCATATCCTTTGCTATATTATGTGGTAAACTATTGGTATGGTCTTGGTGGGGTGGTAAGGCAGGAATAATCAGCGAATGGATAGGGAATTATTAGAAAGATAAATACAGCATGGTCAGTAAAAGTGTTAATAAGAGTTTGGTCTCAATGGTAAGTGATCTTGGGAATGTAGTGGGAGGGGAAGAGATGGATTATTCCAAGATTCACCTCAGCAAGTATTTGTTGGGTGTTCACTGACCTCCATATACTGTGTTGTGTCCTCTGAGTGATTTTCAGGTTGTTGTCAAGGCATATGTTGGGCTGAAGGAGAGGACTACTTGATTCTTAACCAGTTAGGGGTTCTGGCTTCTGTTGTCCCTTTGTGGCTGCTTGTAGGGCTGAGAAGACCACTGCTGTCTAGGACATCTTTAACTCATGGCATACTCTTTGAGAAGCTCTGTTCTGAGGGATGCAAAGATAAATAAAACATAAGTTGGTCTGATAAGGAACTAATCATCTGGTGGAGAGAATAAGGCCACCTCTCAAATGAAACAACTAATAGGAATTTGATATGTGCTAAAAGGGGTTCAGACAAGGCATTTAGGGATTAAGTGGGGGAGCAATATTGCCCCCTTGGGGATATTAGGGAATTCTTCAGCTGAAGAGGTTGCATGTAAATTGCATGAAAATGAGCAGCAGTAAAAAGAGGGTACTCTAGAGGGAAGTCTTGGGGAGGTGTGGCAAATTGAATGTCAGGAAACTGTATATCCAAATTACCTCCATCCTGGGATACATAAAGGACCCAAGTGGATGGTGAAACTGCCAGTGGGTCAGGGCTGGATGAGCGTCTTAAGTGTCAGACCAAGGATGAGAATGCTGGATCTGTAGGGAGCAGTTGAGGGACAGGGACTCTAGTTGGGTTCATAGTAGTAGGTGGGGTAAAGTAGGTGGGGAGCAGTCAGTTCTATATCTCAAGTCAGAGATGAGGTTGCAGTTGTGATGTCTGGGGAGCCAGCAAGAATGGGACTGCGAATTGAGAAGTCAGGAGAAAGAACAGGCCTTAGGGATTTCAGACAGAGAGATAATGAATTTGAGTGTTGAGTTTTAAGGCGCACTAGCACAAAGTTGAAATCCGAATTCTTTCTTATAGGTTTTTGTTTTTGGAACTGGGTACTTAACCACTGAGCCTCATCCCCAGCCCTTTTTATTTTTTGAGACAGGGCCTTAGGAGTTGCTGAGGCTGGCTTTGAACTTATGATCCTCCTGCTTCAGCCTCCTGAGTTGCTGAGAGTACAGGCCTGTGCCACTGCGCCTGGCTCAGAATTTTAATCCTAGAAAAAACTTGAGTGATTTGTTAGGCAATAGCTACGAAAGTTGGGGCCCCTGGAGATAGGCTTCCCAATAACCAGTCCAGGTAGAAGTAATTTGATGACCCTAAATTTTGTGTATTTGCAAGCAGGGAGAGTTGAATGTTTTAATGGGGTGTGTTCTAGGCTTCTGGAAGGGGTTTACAATGAAGAGAAGTAGTATTAACTCCAGAATTCCTGTGCTGCCTTAGCTTTGTGTCTTTGGGTTAATTAAGTCTCCTGAGACTTAAGTCTTTTTGTTACTCATGACAATAAAACTTGTTGCTTGTTGGAAATTATAAAAAACAGATGAATAATTTAAAAAACTATAATCCTACCACCCAGAGATATCTACTTATTATTATTATTATTATTATTATTATTATTTTTGTAGTCCTGGGGATTGAACCCAGTGGCGCTCTAACACTGAATTACATCCTCAACCCTTATAATTTTATTTATTTATATTTTTTGGGGTACCAGGGATTGAACCCAAAGACACTTGGCCACTGAGCCACATCCCCAACCCTTTTTTGTATTTTATTTAGAGACAAGGTCTCACTGAGTTGCTTAGCACCTCATTGTTGCTTAGGCTGGCTTTGAACTCACAATCCTCCTGCCTCAGCCTCCTGAGCCACTGGGATTGTAGGCGTGTGTGCCACCATGCTCGGCTTCAACCCTTTCAACTTTTTAAAGAAAATTTTGATACAGGCTCTTACCAGGTTGCCCAGACTGGCCTTGAACTTGGGATTCTCCTGTCTCAGCCTCCTAAATTGTTAGGATTATAGGCACCACCATGATCAGCTTCTACTTTTATTTTTAATAAACTTTAAATTTTGTAATAATTTAGATTTATGGAAAAAGCTATTAATATTGTTGTTAACATTTTACATTTCTATGGCACATTTATGAAATCTGAGAAACCGTCATTGACGTTACTATTAACTAATTTTCATACTTTCATTTGGGTTTAACTAGTTTTTCCACTAAATGTCCTTTGCTCCAGAATTATCCAGATCCCACATTGTAGTTATCATGTCTTGATCTCGGTGCTGTGACAATTTCTCCACATTTCTCTGGTGGTCATGGCAGTTGAGGAATACTGGTCAGGTATTTCCTAAAATGCCCCTACATTTAGACTTGTCTGATGTTTTCCTTATGATTAGACTGGAGTTATATACTTTTGGGAAAGAAATAATTTTAAAATATTTTCTTATTATTTCTGTTTTTTAATATAAATATTTAATACATAGTCATATATTTTACAAAAATGACATTACACGCTGGGCATGGTGGCACACACCTGTAATCCCACTGGTTTGGTAGGCTGAAACAGGAGGATTGCTAGTTCAAAGCCAGCCTTAGCAACATCGAGGTGCTAAGCAACTCAGTGAGACCCTGTCTTTAAATAAAATACAAAATAGGGCTGGGGATATGGCTCCATGGTTGAGTGTCCCTGAGTTTAATTCCTGGTATTCCACCCCCCCCCCCAAAAAAAAAAAAATGACATTACAGACCATATGTTTTATAATCTGCTTTTAAAAAAACTTACTCACAGTGAGGGGCAGTGGCACATGCCTGTAATCCCAGTGGCTCAGGAGGATCAGGAGTTCAAAGCCAGCCTCAACAGTCACGAGGCACTAAGCAACTCAGTGAGACCCTGTCTCTAAATAAAACACAAAATGGGGCTCAGTGCAGAGTGCACCTGAGTTCAATCCCCAGTACCCCAAAACAAGCAAACAAACAAACAAACAAAAAAACCAAAACAACTTACCCACAGGATTTTATATATGCAATTTTGTAACTTTATATCTTCCCGGTGACCTCTATTCTTCACACTCTGTAGGAAACTTTTGTCCTTTCAAACATCTGATCTAAAAGTGTAGTTCTCTAAAGCAATCTATTGGTAGGTTGAAGATGGCTTTTAAGAGTGGGTGGTGGTGTACTTGTTTTAATTATGTAGTTGGCTCTCTGATACTGATTTATGTTTCATTAAAAAAGCTCAACTATTTTGAATTAGGATGTGATTACTTATCTATACACATGATCTGGGACTGAAAATGAAGACATCCAAAGAATAGAAAATGTTTTTTATAATAATAATTTTCTTAGCAAGTAGCAACATTTTCAAGAATTCATTCTCTTAGTGTAATTTGTTTACTTCTCAAATATGAGTTTTTGTTTATGAAAAATATATATTTATCAATCTATTGATTAATAAACATGTTGAATGATTTGGGAGGAAGTGCAGATTCTTTTAATTAATTAATTTTTTGGTACTGCGGGTTGAACTTGGGCACTTGCCCACTGAGCCACATGCCCAGCCCCATTTTGTATTTTATTTAGAAACAGGGTCTTACTGAGTTGCTTAGCGTCTTGCCATTGCTGAGGCTGGCTTTGAACTGGCGATCCTCCTGCCTCAGCCTCCTGAGCTGCTAGGATTACAGGCATGTACCATTGAGCTCTGCAGGAAGCTCAAATTCTTTAGGAAATAATTTGGAATTACTGAAACTAAGAAGGCTGGGCTGTTGTCAGAATTTTGGAATTTCTGAAAAATGATTCAAGAAAAATCAAATGGATAGATGAGGGAAAAAATAAAAAAAATTTTTTTGGGGGGCTACAGTGGATTGAACTCAGGGGCACTTGAGTACTCAGCCACATCCCTAGCCCTATTTTGTATTTTATTGAGAGACAAGATCTTACTGAGTTGCTAAGTGCCCAACAGTTGCTGAGGCTAGCTTCAGACTCTGGAGCCTTTCGAATTAGAGGCTTTCGCAACTGTGGCTGGCTTCAAATTTAACTGTTGAAAATTTAGTTTTTCATTATCAGTTTAGTCACTAAAATAGTGAAGGTCCACCAGGATATTTCTTTCATGTCTGTAAATCATTTTGCTTTGTTATACTGAAGTCCACTTATTTTGGGATTTAAGAGAATTTGCCTGTTAATGAAAGATTATTCAAGGTAGAAAGTAGTTGGTGATCTTAGTTTAGTTTCTCTCAATAGGCTCAGTCTTTCTTAATCTTATTGCATACCCAGTGGTTTATGTTTTGGAGAAAAGTGCAAGTCTAGCTGCGTATTACGGTACACTAAATAAAACTTTGCAGAATATTTTGCCTATGCATCCCATAGAATTATCATAAAAGCAGGTAAATTTAAAGATGATAACAACATTCCTCCTTATAGTTTAGCATTCTAATGGGACTGAATTTGGTACTGGACAGTTCTTGGAATGCTTGGCATTCCAGTTATTTTAGGTCATCTATTTGGGAAATTCAATTAAAGTCCTTATTGAATGGTTTAAGTGAGTTGGATGGTTGTCCTAGGGATAAAAATGACATAGAAAAGCATCTTATACAATACATTTAATCCAAGATAGTAGATGATTTAAGAGGCCAAATAATTCTGTAGGCAGTACTGTTGGTTTTAGAAGGAGAGTATTTTAGAGAAGTAGGCCTTAAAAGTTTCATTAAAAGCTGGGTAGGATGTAGGTCCAAGCAGGGAGGAAGGATGTTCTGGACAGAGGAAACAGCATTGTCAGAGTGTCAGAGGCCTGACTGTATTGGGAGGTCTGTGTGGGGAGTTGTGGGAAAGTTAGGTTGTGGCAAGATTGTGGATGGCCCAGATACCTGGTAATGAGCTGGAACACTATTTTGTAGGTGTTTTGTAATCATTGTGTCATATCTAGAGTAATGGTTCTTAACTTTTTTCCTCCCAGAGGAAGCATGATACTTTAACCACATTGTCTCACCATAGCCCTGATAAGCTTTCCTCACTCCACTGGGCTGGGTTGTATGGGTTATTTTAGCAATTGATCAATCTGGCTTTTCTTTCCTTGATTGCAACACACTTAATTTCTAGTATGATGTTGTTTCACAATAATAATTGAGTTTCTATAGGGAAAATAATAATATAACTGGGCACAATGCACATCTATAATCCCAGCAGTTTGGGAGACTAAGGCAGGAAGATTGCAAGTTCAAGGCCAGCCTCAGCAACTTAGTGAGATTCTATCTTAAAATACAAAAAGGGCTGCGGATGTAGCTCAGTGGTAAAGTGGATTTGATTGAATACCTGGATCCTGGAATACATAAAGGAAACCCTTCCTCCCCTGCCAAAAAAAAAAAAAAACAAACAAAAAGGTAGAAAATAATAATAGGTTAGGCAGAGTAAAGGCAAAATACTAACTTTTAAAAACATGAATCTCCAATTTTTTCAGTAGTCTTTTAAAATTTTTGTTCTGTTTGTAAAGAGACATTATATTTATATTTTAAATTTTTCTGTTTTATTATTCATATAGTCTAATAAGTAAAGCTAGTTTGGGATACGATTAAGAACTAGTTATGGCTGGACATGATGGTACATGCCTGTGATATCTGCTACTCAGGAAGACTGAGGCAGGTGGATCCCAAGTTCAAGGTCAGCTATGGATGTGAGTAATTTCTGTTAAAAAAGAAAGGAGAGTGGTGATATTTAGCATAAAAATGTTTACAAATGCAGTCTGATTCATTTGACCTAAGTTAGTTATGATGTAGAAAATTTTTGTCCTAAAAGAAATAAACATGTAAGACAGAGATGCAGAGATCATCCTTGTTTTAGATTGAAGAAATTTTAGTTACTACTGTGGCTCCAGGTATTAGATCACTCTTTATTTATATTCCTTGAAGCTTGTCTCTAATCAAATAAAGGATTTAAATCTTTTGAAATTAAAGAGGACCATGACTGCATTAATAAGAAAAGTTAATTTAAGGACTATAACTGCTTTTTAAATAAAAATACATTTTATGACTTAGTTTCAAGGTGGTTATTCTCTTACTGTCCTAGACAGAGGTTCATGATGGGAAGAGAATGATACCTTCTCCGTCATCTGTCACTGAAAATGTCTTGGTCCCGACCAGTCTGCCTAGTGCCTCTGTGGTATACTATTGATTTCATTTTTCTTCCAATATTTACATTTGGTCCTGGACCAAACATCTAGCTATGATGGCATTCTTCAAAAGTATTCTGTTTTGTGCCAAATGAACTCATTGATTCTTCTGTTTGGAAATCTTCTTTCTGAGGCTTCATTCTTGCCTCTAAAACCTACATACAAGGAAAGGAATTGCTTAGATTTGCCATTTATTAGTAGTGCTTATTCTTCTGTATCTGCTTCTTCCAGAAATTGAAAAGCCACACAAATTGTGACACTGAAATTCATATTGAGAAATAATTTTAAAAATTTCATCTTTAAAAATTGACATACTGGGGCTGAGGTTGTGGCTTAGCGGTAGAGAGCTTGCCTAGCATGTGCGAGGCCCTGGGTTTGATCCTCAGCACCACATAAAAATAAATAAATAAAAAAAGATTAAAAAATAAAATTGACAGATTGTAAATTGACTTTCTTTTGTTGAACAGTTTTATTTAACGTGTAGTTTGTACAACCATTCATCACAATCATAGAGGAGCATCATCATCCCAGAAGCTTCCCTCTTTAGCCAATGATTCTGGCAAGCCATTAATCTGATTTGTAGCCCTATAGTCTGTCTTTTTGAGAATGTCTTATATATGGGATCATGCAGTATGTAAACTTTTGGGATCAGTTTCTTTTACTCAGAATAATGTTTTTGAGATTGATCCATGTAATTACATGTATTGCAAAGTTATTCCTTTTTATTGGTGAGTAGTTTTCCATTGTGTAGAGGTATCATGGTTTGTTTGCCCATTTTATCATTAAATTATATTTGTTTCCAGTTTTTAGTGATTATGAATAAAGCGCCTATAAACATCTGAGTACAATTTTTTTTGGTATCCAGTATTGAACCCAGAGGTGCTATACCACTGAGCCACATTCCTGGCCCTATTTTGTATTTTATTTAGAGACAGGGTCTCAGAGTTGCTTAGTGCCTTGCTTTTGTTGAGGCTGGCTTTGCAATCCTCCTGTCTCAGCCTCCCGAGCTGCTGGGATTACAGGTGTGAACCACTGTGCCCGGCTTCTGAGTACAAATTTTTATGTGAACATAGTTTCATTTCTCTAGGGTAACTGGTTATCAAGAGGGATTGTTGGATAGGGTAGTGCATTGACTTTATAAGAAACAGGCTGAGGCAGGAGGATCGCAAGTTCAAGGACAGCTTCAGCAATTTAATGAGGCACTAGGCAACTTAGCAAGACCCTGTCTCAAAACAAAAAAATAAAAAGTGCTGGGGATGTGGCTCAGTGGTATAGCGCCTCTGGGTTCAATTGCTGTTACCAAAAAAAAAAAAAGATACTACAAATCTAGAGTGACTGTACTATTTCCTATTCCTCCTCATAATGCATGAGCCTCCCAGGCACTCCGCATGATTTGTTGTTACCAGTATTTTATTTTATTGTTTTTATTGTTTTTTTAAAACAGTGCTGTGGATTGAACCTCAGGGCCTTGTGCATGCTACAAAAGCGTTCTACAACTGAGCTACCCCCAGCCCAACAACATCTTAAATTTATTTATTCTAATAGGTATGTAGTGGAATCAAATTATGGCTTCAATTTGCATTTCCCTGATGGCCAATATGTTGAATATCCTAGTATGTGAAAGTTTTCTGTTTTGAACATCTTTTTATTTGCATATTTGCCATCATTATATTCTCTTCATGGAGTGTTTATTGAAATCATTTACCTAGCTTTTGACTGGGTTTTATTTTTTGTCCATTTATGAGAGTTCTATTTTATTTTTTGGTACTGGTGATTGGCCCTAGGAGTGCCCTAGCACTGAGTTACATCCCCGTACCTTTTTATTTTTTACTTTGAGCCAAGGTCTTGCTAAGTTGCTGAGACTAGCCTTGAACTTGCGATCGTCCTGCATAAGCCTCCTAAAAGGGAATTCTTTATGTATTCAAATACAAGTCCTTTATCAGATATGTAATTTGCAAATATTATCTCGCATTAGCTTGTCTTTTCATACTCCCAACAGTGCCTTTCATAGTGTAAAAGTGTTTAATTTTGATAAAAGTTCAGCATATCAATTTTGTTCTATTGTTGGATTGTGTTAAAATGCATTGATTTTAAAACAAGTTTCTGTTCTACAGAAGTGATAAAGAGTAATTTAGTAATGGGAATGTTCTCATTAAGTTGACTTTTCTGGAATAGTGCTAAAATGACAAAATGTCACCATTTTATGGAAACATGATGCTAATTAATATACTCCTTAGACTTTGGGGCACATAGGATTTTACTTAATTGAAGGAAATGATTAGCTTAGGGGTGTGTGTGTGTGTGTGTGTCTCATGCTTTTTAGAATGGCAATCACTAATAATATGGTTAATGTTGGCATGCTTTTATAAGGTAGAGCTGTGTGGGAAATTAGTCTTTAACTCTGTTCCAGAGTTAAAACGGTATCATTTTCCAGTCACTTTTTGTCCTTTTGGGACTGCCTGAGTTTGCTTTTGCTCATTGGAACAGCATTCGATTGATTGCTTGGAGGCTCAGAATTAGTGTGATGGGTAAAAGTAGGAGCTGTATCAGAGCATCTAGATTTGAATACTGCCCTTTTCATTTACAGTGCAATTAATTGTAGGTGAGTACCTTAACTCTATGCTTTAGTTTCCCCATCTGTGAATGGGAATGATAACAATAATAACAATAATATCCCTCTTATAGGGTCTTTTTGAGGTTGAAGTTAGATTCATAAATGCAGTCTTTTTGTCAGCATCTGGCACACTGTAAATATTCAGTAAGTGCTTGCTGTTATAACTGAGGTAGCTTTATAATAAAGTTGGTAAGACAAATGCATTGGAATTATGTTTTCCAGAGGTAGAATAACAAAATATCACACTTAGCTATTTGTCTCCCATGCCCACTTATTTTTTTTCTTAATACTTATTGTTATTAGTAATCAATGAATCATGACCAATGTTATTAATAATCATGTCTATACACTGTTCTACAGGACCATTACCAGCTCATTTGGTACTAATCAAATTCTATCTCAGTGAGTTAGGACTCTCTTGATTCCAACTGTCTGAAATATCAACTTAAGCTATTAATCTGGTTTAAGATGGAAAGAAATTTCTTGGCTCATTTAATTGTAATGTCTAGGTATATCTGGCTGGATTCATGGCTCAAGTAATATCATCTGGACCCAGTTTCTTCCCATGAATAAACTGTTGTTTCCTCTGTAGACTTCAGTTGCAGCCATGTTAGAAAGATGGCTGCAGTATTTAAACCCCTGTAGCTTTTCAAATTTTAGATTTAGAAGGAAAGAGCACCTGTCTCTTTCCCAGAAACCTTAGCAAAAGTTTCATGCTGTCTCATTGGCTCTTATGGGGTCATATGTGTACTCTGAGCTAGTCCCTATGTTGAGGACTGTGAGGCTCTGGTTGGCCAGTTTTGATCACATGTCACTCCTGAACCCCTAGTGAAGTTAACTCCTCTGGAACCACATGGATGGAATCAGAAAGAGGTGAATTCTCCAAGGGAAATCCTGGACCTTTATTACCAGGAAAGGGAATGATACTGGGCTGTAAAACAACTAAAGTTTATTGCATGATATTAGTCTCTTTTATAGGTCAGCAATAGATCAGAGGAGTTAATGGATTTGGATTAGTGTCTTGGTTTCTGATTCCAGCTTTCTTGCCCATGAAGTCGCATTCTCCAAGTAAATATTTTGCACAGGGGTAGGATTTTCAGATAGTTACAGTGCTTTATATGTTTCTGGTGAAAGTTTTGAATAATTTTTTACTAGGAAGAGAAAGAATCAAGGCACATGGAGTAGACATCAGTAATGGGCAATTGTGTGCTTCTCCCTACATTGTTGTTCTTAATGTGATTTTCATTCTCTGCACCTCTCTGTCCCCATGAGAGAGACTTATAGATCTAGGTTGGTCTGTGTCCAACAGCTACTTCCAGGCACCAGGATCACATGCTGTAACTATGGATTTATCTGTGTATTCTAGACAAGGACGTCCACTCCACAGTAAAGTGTACCTGGAGCTGTCCTCATGTGGAAGCAGTTCTAGACCTGTAACTTCTTACTCTGTATAATACATTTTAACATAGCCTGGGATATTTTCTCACTTTGATTTTGACTGGCAGGTTTTATTTTCTGTTAGAGAAGGCATTTTAGCTTCTTCAGAGTGTGTGTAGCAAGGTCATGCTGTGTTCTGAAAAACCAGAAGAAACAGTTAGAGACCTGCCTTGACTGTTATCCTTGCTATAGCAAACTATTTGTAAAACTAATTATTAGGGCCTGATTAACAAAGGTTATTGTGGTAAAACAATAATAATTCTGAGGTAGGCATCTGAACCTAATGTATCAGAGACATTAACTCTGTAAATTACATCATTTCCCTCCAAAGTTCCTGAAGTTAATAATAGTTTGCCCCTAATTTCTATTTATGTATTAAAGTTATTAAGCTCTCTCTGGCTAATATTTCGTGACTAATGTTGACAGTTGTCTTTTATATTGCCAGTTTTAGGGTTAAGCTCATCTTTATCGGTGGCATATGAATGCACATAATTTTCCAATGGCTATTTTTGCATAATCATTGCCTGTTTAGTGAGATGGAGAAAATAGGTGAAAACAACTTTTTTTCATCAAGTAGGTAGTTACATAGAATAATAATATTTTCTGTAATTACAGTATTATATGTCGAGATTTATAAAGTGGCTTCCACTTTATGTAAATTGAAGACATGGAAGTTTAGGGAAATAAACAATTCTGCCACTTACTGAGCACCTATTATGTGTCAAGCATTCCTTTTTAAGCACTTTATACATGTTCTTTCACTTAATCCTTACACTAACCCTAGGAGGTAGGTATTTGTTGTTTCCTCACTTTTTTAGAGGTGAGCAAGTGAAGATACTCAAGTCATCCCCCCAGGCCTTGTCCCTGGTGAGTGGTGGGTGTCCCTAGTGAGTGGTGTGGCTGTTCAGTTCTTTGGACAGGCCCTTTGGCTTCGAGCCCATACTTTGCATCATTGTTCTACATTCTTTCCCAAGCAAAGATCTTAGCTTGTGCAATATTAGTTCCATTTTTCTTACTACTTTTTATAATATTTGTCTCTCGGTGTGGGCTGGGAACTTTATGGGGAAGATTTGCTAATGGCAGGGCCATTGCTATCTGTGAATTTGTCCATCTACTATTGCTGTTCTCTGGCAAGCAGACACTGTGTGCTTGTCGTTATCAGCAGTTCTCAACTAGAACTGATTTTGTTCCCTGTGGAGACATTTGTTAATGTGTGTAGACATTTTTGATTTGTCATAGTCAGGATGTGCTACTGGTATTGAGTGGGCAGAGGCCAGGGATGTCACTAAACATTCTACAATGCCCATGATGGTTCCCCCATAATAAAGACTTATCTAGCTCAAATGTCACTAATGTAAACTTCGGTCTGTATCCTAACTTAGAAATCATTTTGTAATGCCGTTCTTATGTGTAATGGACAAAGTCACTGTAATAATTATTTTATATTTTAAATTATTTTATACTTTTGTTTGATAATTGACTGCACCCAAAGCAATACATGTTTTTATAAGGGGTATAAATATCAGCTATAGATTGAATATTTGAATTCTCTTAAACAAAACTGGGAATTATATATAGCTCACTGAGGTAAACTTGAGGATGTTTAAAGACTAAGGATATGGTATCTAAATATTTTTTGGATTATCCTGTTAATAAAACAATTAGATTTATTTTGTGTTAAAAGTATTAATTTGTTAAATGTAAACATTTAAAATATACTAGTTTTTAAAATTATGAGTTATTTTTAGTTAAAAATTCCAACTGAATAGAGAGTATTTTATTGAACTCATGTATATACCACCCTAATTTTTCTGTTTGTTTGTTTGTGTGATATTGGGGATGGAACCTAGGGCCTTGAAATGTAGGCAAGTGCTCCGGCTGTGAGCTACACCCACAGCCCTATACCACCTGTATTCAACATGCTGACAAATACTGTTAAAGTCCTTTTTGAATGCTTCATGTTCCCATTCCTTCAGAGTTTCTACATTTTTTGATATACCAACAATCTCCAAAGGTGCAGGGGCCTAGACTGCTTCTGTCTGTCATCTTGTTCACTCACTGCTGCTGTCTTTTGGCCACTGGCCAGCAACGTTTCCCCCTCATCCCCCACTGTAATTTTAGGCCACAGAGGACTTCAGAACAGTGAAGGGTAGGGGTGGTGGTGAAATTAGTGCCATGGTCAAAGCTGGGGAGCCTGGCAGAGAGCATTTATATAGGCTGGTGAGAGGTGGATGGGACAGATGAGTCCCTGGAGGCCAGTGGGTAGAGTGGGCAAGAGCAGGAGAGTGAGGAAGGAGAAAGCAGCAGGAAACGCAATGGTGACCAGCCAGCTAGAGCGAGCCTTTGTTTTTTATTCTTGGTATTGGGGATTGAATCCAGGGATGCCTTTACCCCTGAGCTATATCCCTGGCCCTTTTTATTTTTATTTTGAGACTGAGACAGACTATTAAATTGCCCAGGCTGGCCTAGAATTTGTGATCCTCCTGCCTCAGCCTCTCAAGTCACTGGGACTAATTCATGTGCCATTTTGCCTAGCATTATTGATCCTTGAAGCATTATCATGACTGTGGGCTCAGGTTTCAGTAGACCTTCTCTGCCCAGGATTTCTCCTGCTATCTGGGTGATAGAGCTAGGGAGAAGCATGATGGCACTGTCACTGTGTCTTCCTTGGATTATTTTACAGTTCTCCTTATTAGTGGCAGTGCTTGTCATTTCTTCTTGCCCTTTTATCTAGTTATTCATAGGCTTTATATATGATAGATTCCTTCTTTATTTAAAAATTTTTAGTCGTGTTCCTTTGCCAATGAAATAGAGCTCTCGCTTCTCTCACTTCTTGTGGCATTTGAGGTCATCCGTGGCTTCTCTTCCCCTACCTTGAGTCTAAACTGCAGATTTTCTCCCTTTGATGATTTCACTTGGATCCTTCTCTCTGGAAAGCTTGCGTTTACTCTCCCTGTTATCTGCATCGTGAACTCCTGTTCACTCTTTAATTTTTTTATTCTGCTTTGTTATGTGTGACAGCAGAATGCATTACAATTCATATTACACATACAGAACACAATTTTTCATACCTCTGATTGTATACAAAGTATATTTACACCATTCCTATCTTCATACATGTTCTTGGATAATAATGTCCATCTTATTTTACCATTATTTTAAACCTCATGCCCTCTTCCTTCCCCTCCCACCCCTTTGCCCTATCTAGAATTCATCTGTTCCTCCCAAGCTCCCCCTCCCTACCCCACTATGAATCAGCCTCCTTATATCAGAGAAATTTAGCATTTGGTTTTTTGTGATTGGCTAACTTCTCTTAGCATTATCTTCTCTATCTCCATCCATTTACCTGCAAATGCCATGATTCTATTCTCTTTTATTGCTGAGTAATATTCTATGATGTATACATACCATATTTTTTTTATTCATTCATCTACTGAAAGACACATAGTTTGGCTCCATAATTTAGTTATTGTGAATTGTGCTGCTATAAACATTGATGTGGCTGTGTCCCTGTAGTATGCTATTTTTAAGTCTTTTGGGTATAGACCAAGGAGAGGGATAGCTGGGTCAAATGATGTTTTCATTCCCAATTTTCCAAGGAATCTCCATACTACTTTTCATATTGGCTGCACCAATTTGCAGTCTCACCAGCAATGTATGAGTGTGCCTTTTCCCCCACACCCTCGCCAACATTTATTGTTATTTGTATTCTTAATAGTTGCCATTCTGACTGGAGTGAGATGAAATCTTTGAGTAGTTTTGATTTGCTAGAGACGATGAACATTTTTTCATATATTTGTTGACTGAATGTATATCTTCTGAGAAGTGTTCAGGTCCTTGGCCCATTTATTGATTTTTTTTTTTTTGTGTGTGTGTGTGTGTGTGTGTGTTTAGCTTTTTGAGTTCTTTATATACCTTAGAGATGAGTGCTCTATTTGATATGTGAGGGGTAAAATTTTGCTCCCATTTTTGTAGGCTCTCTGTTCACCTTACTGGTTGTTTCTTTTGTTGAGAAGAAACTTTTTATTTGAATCCATCCCATTTGTTGATTCTTGATTTTAATTCTTGTGCAATAGGAGTCTTGTTAAGGAAGTTGGGCCTAATCTGACATGATGAAGATTAGGGCTTACTTTTTCTTCTATTAGATGTAGGGTTTATGGTTTAATTCCTAGGTCCTTGAACCACTTTTTAAAAAAATATTATTTTTTAGTTGTGGTTGGACACAATACCTTTATTTTATTTATTTATTTTTGTCCGGGGCTGGGGATCAAACCCAGGGCCTCTTATCACGGAGCCACAACCCCAGCCCCAGGTCCTTGATCCACTTTGAGTTGAGTTTTGTGCATGGTGATAGATAGGGGTTTAATTTCATTTTGTTGCATATGAATTTCCAGTTTTCCTAGCACCATTTGTTGAAGAGGCTATCCAATGTATGTTTTTGGTGCCTCTGTGTAATAGAAGATAATTGTAATTTTATGGGTTAGTCTCTGTGTCCTCTATTTAGTACCATTGGTTTACCAGTCTGTTTTGGTGCCAATACCATGCTGTTGGTATGTTGCTCTGTAGTATAGTTTAAGGTCTGGTATAGTGATGCCACCTGCTTCATTCTTCTTGCTAAGGATTGCTTTAGCTATTTTGGGTCTCTTATTTTTCCAGATGAATTTCATGACTGGTTTTTCTATTTCTTTTTTTTTTTTTCTAAATATTTATTTACTTTTTAGTTGTGGTTGGACACAATATCTTTATTTTATTTATTTATTTTTATGTGGTGCTGAGGATCAAACCTAGGGCCTTAGGTAAGTGCTCTACTGCTGAGCCATAACCCCAGACCCTGCTTTTTCTATTTCTATGAGGAATGTCATTGGGATTTTGATTGTAATTACATTAAATCTGTATAGTGCTTTTGGTAGTATGGCCATTTTGGTAATATTAATTCTGCCTATCCAAGAACAAGGTAGATCTTTCCATCTTCTAAGGTCTTCTTTGGTTTCTTACTTTAGGGTTCTGTAGTTTTCATTGTATAGGTCTTTCACAACTCTTTCTTTAAGTTGATTCTCAAGTATTTTAATTTTTTTGAGGCTACTGTAAATAAGGTAGTTTTCCTCATTTCCCTTTCAGGATCTATCACTGATATACAGAAATGCCTTTGATTTATGGGTGTTGATTTTATATCCTGCTACTTTGGTGAATTCGTTTATTAGTTATAGCAGTTTTCTGGTTGAACTTTTTGGGTCTTCTAGGTATAGAGTCAGGTCGTCAGCAAATAGTGCTAATTTGAGTTCTTCTTTTCCTATCTGTATCCCTTTAATTTTTTTTTGTCTGTCTAATTGCTCTGGCCAGTGTTTCAAGAACTATGTTAAATAGAAGTGGTGAAAGAGGGCATCCCTGTCTTGTTCTGGTTTTTAGAGGGAATGCCTTCAATTTTTCTCCATTTGGATTAATGTTGGTCTGGGGCTTAGCATAGATAGCCTTTATGATGTTGAGATATGTTTCTGTTACCCTAAATTTTTCTAGTGTTTTGAAAATGAAGGGGTACTGTATTTTGTTGAATGCTTTTTCTGTGTCTGTTGAGGTGATCATATGATTCTTACCTTTAAGTCTGTTGATGTGATGAATTACATTTGTTGATTTCCGTATGTTGAACCAACCTTGCATCCCTGGGATGAATCCCACTTGATCATGTTGCACTATTTTTTTGATATGTTTTTGTATTCGATTTGCCAGAATTTTATTGAGAATTTTTGCATCTATGTTCATTAGAGATCTTGATCTGAAGTTTTCTTTCTTTGATGTGTCTTTGTCTGTTGGCCTCATAGAATAAGTTTGGAAGTGCTCCCTCTTTTTCTGTTTCCTGAAATAAATTGAAGAGTATTGGTATTAGTTCTTCTTTAAAGGTCTTGTAGAACCCGGCTGTGTATCCATATGGTCTTGGGCTTTTGTAGACTTCTGATGATGTCTTCTGTTTCATCTATTTCATTTGATACTGGTCTGTTTAATTGTGTATATCTTTCTGACTCAATTTGGGCAAATCATATGACTTAAGAAATTTGTAAATGCCTTCGATATTTTTTCTATTTTATTGGGGTACAAGTTTTCAAAATAATTTCTAATTATCCTCTGTATTTCTGTAGTGTCTGTTGTGATTTTACCTTTTTCATCACGTATATTAGTAATTTGAATTTTCTGTCTTCTTCTCTTTGTTAACATAGCTAAGGGTCTGTCAATTTTATTTATTTTCTCAAAGAATCAACTTTTTGTCAATTTTTTTCAGTTGTTTCTTTTGTTTCGATTTCATTGATTTCAGCTCTAATTTTAATTATTTCCTGTCTTCTGCTTTTGGTGTTGATTTGTTCTTCTTTTTCTTGGGCTTTACAATGTAATGTTAGGTCATTTATTTTTTGACATCATCTTCTTTTAAGGTATGAACTCCATGCAGTGAACTTTCCTCTTAGTACTGACTTCATAGTGTCCCAGAGATTTCAACATGTTGTATCAGTGTTCTCATTTACCTCTAGGAATTTTTAATCTCCTCCTTTTACAACCCTTTGTTCATCCAGGAACATATTATTTAGTCTACAGTAGTTGGAATGATTTTTATTTGTTATTGATTTCTAATTTCATTCCATTATGATCTGATAAAATTCAGGGTAGTATCTCTATTTTTTTGTATTTGCTTAGAGTTGCTTTGTGGTATATCATATGGTCTATTTTAAGAGAAGGATCCATGTGCTACTGAGAAGACAGTGTATTCGCTTGTTGAAGGATGAAATATTCTATATATGTCAGTTATTGATTATACTATTAAGTTCTATAGTTTCTTTGCTCACCTTTTGTTTGGAAGATCTGTCCAGTGGTGAGAGAGGTGTGGTAAAGTCACCCAAGATTATTGTGTTTTGGTCAATTTGACTCTTGAGTTTGAGAAGAATTTGTTTGATGAACATAGATGCTCCATTATTTGGGGCATATATTTTTATAATTGTTATATCTTGTTGGTGTATGGTTCCCTTGAGCAGTACGAAATGTCCTTTTTTTGGTCCCTTTTGATAAACTTTAACTTGAAGTCTACTTTATTTGATATGAGGATGGAAACCCCTGCTTGCTTCCACAGTCCATGTGAGGTGTACGATTTTTCCCAACCTTTCACCTTTAGTCTGTGTATGTCTTTTTCTAACAGATGAGTCTCCTGGAGGCAGCATATTGTTGGGTCTTTTTTTTTTTTTTTTTAATCCAATCTGCTAGCCTATGTCTTTTGATTGGTCAGTTTAGGCCATTAACATTCAGGGTTATTATTGAGACATGATTTGTATCCCAGCCATTTTTGTTTTGTAATTTGACTTAGTTTCTCCTTTGATAAGTTTTTCCATTAGTGTAATACTTTCCTCTGCTGATTTTCATTGTTATTTTTTGTTTCCTCTTCTTGGAATGTTTTGCCAAGGATGTCTTGTACGGCCGGTTTTCTAGTTGTAAATTGTTTTAACTTTTGTTTATCATGGAAAGTTTTTATTTCATCATCAAATCTAAATCTTAATTTTTCTGGATACAAGATTCTTGGTTGGCATCCATTTTCTTTCAGAGCTTGATATATGTTGTTTCAGGATCTTCTAGCTTTCAGGGTTTGGGTTTAAAAATCTGCAGTTATCCTAATTGGTTTTGCTCTCTATATAATCTGATTATTTTCTCTTATGGCTTTTTTTTTTTTTATTGTCTCCTCAGTTTGTATGTTGGACATTATCATTATAATGTACCTTGGTGTGGATGTGTTGTAATTTTGTACATTTGGTGTCCTGTAAGCTTCTTGAATTTGGTTTTCCAAATCATTCTTAATGTTTGGAAATTTTTCTGATATTATTGAATAGATTGTTCATTCCTTTGGTTTGGAACTCTGTGCCTTCCTGTATACCAAAAACTCTTAAATTTGGTCTTTTTATTTTATCCCATATTTCTTGAATGTTCTGCTCATGTTTTCTTACTATTTTCACAGTGTGGTCTACATTCTTTTCAAGATTACATATTTTGTCTTCATTGTCTGAGGTCCTGTCTTCTAAGTGGTCTACTCTGTTGGTGATGTTTTCAATTGAACTTTTAATTTGGTTTATTGTTACTTTCATTTCAAGGATTTCTGTTTGTTTGTTTTTCTTTTTTAGTACCTGTGTCTCCCTATTGAAGTAATCTTCTGCTTCCTATACTTGTTTATGTAGCTCTTTGTCAAAATGATCTTTTGTTGCCTATATTTGCTCTCTTATGTAATTCTTTAATTCACAGAACATTTTAATGATGTATATCCTGAACTCCTTCTCTGTCATTTCTTCTACTGCGCTAGTCATGGATTCTAATAATGTGGTTTCTTGATTTGTTTGGGGCACTTTCTTTCCTTATCTTTTCTTGTTGCTCATGTGTCTTCCCTTCTAGCGCTGTGGGTCCATGGCATTACCATTTTTACCTTATAGGCTTATAGTGCTCCTTTAGGGTTCCAATACCTCTCCTTTATGTGGGAGGACAATGTTAACAAATCCCAAAGTAAACAATATACCACCTATAAACAATTTGTTGCTATTAAGATGTTTAGAGTTTGTTCACAATATACAGAAATGTTGAATTTGATTATAATCTATAATATAATCAGTAGGTCTGTAAAAGTGTTTACATTTTCTGATGGTGGTCAATGAACTGGGGGTGAGTTGTAGGATGATATGCTGAGGAGGCAGAATGTGAGAATATAGAGTTAGTATATCTTAGGAAGTGTGAAAGAGAACTCTAATGAGGAGGGTTAGTAGCAGGAGAATGGACAGGAAGTAATTTTGGGTAGACAAGTACATGGGAAGACAATAGATTACATAAAACAAACACATATGTATTAAGAAAAATAAAGAATGTTAAAATAGTAAAAATTGGAGGAAAAAAAGAAAAAAAAAAGACATATACTATACAGATATAATATACTATTCACATGTTCCAGTCCTCAAAATCCTAATTCATGCAAAGTTCTTGGTTTCACATACGTTGGGGATATGATGCGGGAGAATAGAGGGGGAGAAGAAAAAGAGAACAACAACAATAACAACAACAACAACAAACCTAGAAGAAACCAAGATTGTTAATTGTTTTGGTTGGAGACCAGTATCTTTCTTGCTTCCCTTCTCATCCAATAGGTGGGGTTGTCTGTTGTTAGCTGGTATCTCTGCCATCAGGATGGTGAAGGTAACCAGGATGGGAAGGCTGGTTCTGGTGCAGGACACATGGAAGTGAGTCCCTGGAGGGAGACTGCACCTCAAGGGTCTCTTTTGGGTCTGCTTATATGACTTGAGCGCCCGGTCCTATCTCCCTATTTTGCCTGAAGATTTCCCAGTTCCTCATCTCTTTGTTAGTTTCCAAACTGTTGCACTCTCTCTCTCTCCCTTTGTAGTTCCTAATTAAGGGACCCTTCTCACCAGGTTTCCTGTGGGCAGCGCCCTGGTCACACTGCTTACCCGTCCCACTGAGAGCTGTTTTGTGTTGGGCAGTTACTGTGATGGGTTACGGGCTAGTGGGGAGAGGGTGGAGTTGGAAACCGGGTACCTGGCCAGCTGGAGTTCCAATTTGGGAGCTGCCCCCCACCAAAGATGGCAAGGAAGGTGACCCCAGATGCAGGCTGGCTGCTTCCAGGGTCAGGGTGTTGGGTTGGATGCGGGGAGCTGGGCAATGGCTTTGTGCGATGTGTTCAGAGATGAGCTCTGTGGCGTGCAGTGTTGCAGCTTTTGGCTGTCCTGGGAGCCTGTAGGATGTCTCCAGGTGCAGGTAGACTACCACGTGAAGGGACTATGGCAGTAGCTGCCGAGTCACAAGATGGAGACGACTGGGGAGCCCCACGTTGGTAGATGGGGGTCCACAGGGGAGTGGCGGCCAGAGTTCCTGTGGGTGAGTAGCAGCTGAGTGTCCTCATGGGAGCAGAGTGGCATTTGGGAGTTCTGCGCTGGTGCTGATGTGGTGATCCTGCTAAGGCACTTGGGAGCCCTGCGTAGGCTAGTAGTTGGGAGTTGGGTGCAGGGAGTCGGGAGTCCTGCTCTAACGCTGAGGCCTTGAGCCATGCTGCGGGCACAGCGGGAACAGCTGTGTTGGGGTCATGTGTCACTGTCAGAGAAGCTGTAGTCCCACTAGTTGAGACCCAGGTCACAGAGCGACACAGAATGCTGCTTCCCTCTGGCCTGCCATCTTGGATCGCCCTTCTGTTCAGTCTTGAGGCCAGTGCTTGTCTTTAGCAGATGGAATAAGTCTTGTAATCATTCAGTATGCTTTGCCTCTCTTGCTATAGTCTGATTCTCTTGAAGGCAGTGACCTCATGCTTCATCTTTGCATTTGTGGCTGTAATTACAGGACCTGGCCCTGAGGAAATGTTTGCTGATTTGAAGCAACGGACAGGTCTAACTTTGATTTTAGCCAGTGTTTTAATAAGTGGAAAAAAATTTCACACTATATAGATTTTGATTTTCTGCAGTCACAGTTATTGCAAGATTGAAATTGGGAGACTGGAATTTAAAGGTTTGTATATGAAATATTTCTTCACCTTTGGTTAAAAGAAGGAAATCCTTTATGGTTTGTTTTACTTTGTAGTATTTAAAGTCATGATTTATTTATAAATTTGTCTCATTTATAAATTTGATATGATCCTGGCTTATGATCAACACTTTTTTTTTTTTTTTGTGGTATAAGGATTGAATTCTGGGGTATTCGACCACTGAGCCACATCCCCAGCCCTATTTTGTATTTTATTTAGAGACAGGATCTCACTGAGTTGCTTAGAACCTCACTTTTGCTGTGGCTGGCTTTGAACTTGTGATCCTCCTGTCTCAGGCTCCAGAGCCACTGGGATTACAGATGTGCGCCACCGCACCTGGTTATGGTTGACGTTTTGACTTGGATATTATTACAGACTTCATAAAATATAAAAGAGAAGTTTAGATTTTGTAGCATCAATAACTTAATTGTGACCTTGAGCCGGAGACTAGTTGAAAGAAACTACTTAGATAGATAATTAAGCAAGTTGAGATAGGAATGGCCTAGAATTTATAATTGCTAAATCTTTAAAAAAAATCTCTTACTTTTTCTTTTCTCCCTGTCTTTAGGATTTTTGTCCCTGAGTCATGGAAGACAGAAGAGCTGAAAAGTCATGTGAACAAGCATGTGAGTCACTGAAGAGGCAGGACTATGACATGGCCCTCAAGTACTGCACAGAGGCCCTCCTTTCTCTCGGCCAGTACTCCATGGCAGACTTCTCAGGGCCATGTCCACTGGAGATAGAACGCATCAAAATCGAGAGTCTTCTTTACAGAATTGCCTCATTTTTGCAACTGGTGAGTTAACACTGTTGGCATGCCAATGCGGAACTGGGTAAAATGGCCCTTTTTGGTGGTCAGGACTATGGCTGGTTATTCCTGTACAAATCAGCTAATTTTGACTTGAAGAGATATGAGTGAAGTGCCTGGTAGTTTCGGAATATCTTTGATGGTTAAAACTGTGTTTTTAAACTTAGAAAATTGTGCTGTGGTGCAGCATTTTGAATTATTCACTCATTCCACAAGTATTTACTAAGTGACAAGTATTTACTAAGTGACAGTGTGTACCACATACTTCTCTAGGAACTTGGTGAATGTACTGATGAAAGAAGATTCCTTCTTCATGATACTTTTTCCGGTAGGGGAACAGACAAACAATAGCTACTATAAATAAAACACTATAGATTAACTACATGACAAAAGGAGAGCAGGGCAAGGGAGTACCAGGGTTGGACATAGGGGCAGCTTAAAATATTCAGTGATCAAGATAGGCCTACTGAGAAGGAGGAGGCAGGGCTGAGCCACAGGGAAAGCTGGAGGAAGAGCAATACAGGCAAAGGGAACAGTCATGCAAAGGCCCTGAGGCAGAAGCATGCCTGCCATGTTTGAGAAATAGCTGGGAGGACATTGTGATTGGAGTAGGGTGTGCATACAGGAGAGGAGAAAGGGCAGAGCCTGTGGTCATCCTAAGGACTGATTGTTTCTGTGAGGCAGGGAGCTGTGGCAGCACTTTGAGTGGAAGAGTGGTATGGTATGATTCAGTAGGAATTATGTGACTTACGTTGAAAAGAGATTATTAAGGAATAAGAGTACATGTAAGAAGACTAGTTTGGAGACTGTTAGAATAATCTAGGCCAAAGATGACAGTGACTCAGCCCCAAACGCTAACAGTGGCGATAGTGAGAAGTTGCTCTTTTGAAGGTGGAAATGGTCAGATTTGCTGGGTGTGGGAATGAGAGAGAGAGCTGTCACAGTCACTTGCCTCAATTAGAAGAATGGAACTTCCTTCAGCTGAAGTGAGAGACGGTAGAGGGGAGCAGGTGTTGTGAGCTCACTTTTGGACCTCTGGAGTTGGACATGTCATTTACTATCCTGTGGGAGGCATTGAGTGAGCGTTCGGGTGTGCAGGCATAGAGTTTGGGAGAGTCCGTGGGATACAGTCTAGAGCCTGGTGAACAGAGTGGATAGAGAAGAGAGGACCAAGGCTTTGGTCTTGTGGTACCACAGTGTCAAGAGGTTGGACACAAGAGGAGGAGCCAGCAGAGTGGCCTGAAGAGTAACCTCAGGAAAAGGAAAAGGGAGAAAGCCGGGTGTCCTGGGAGCTGTGTGAAGAAAGTACCACTGACAGAGTGGGCAAACGTTCTCCAGTATCAGTGGCTACCACTGGGCACGTGGCAACGTGAATGTAGCTGTGGATCTGACTGGAGTAGGCGGCGGAGCAGGAGTTTAGACAGGAGCAGGAACAGGGTTAGTGGGAAGCGGGTAGATGAGGTGGTCACAGTCTGGAAATTCTCTCCTCACGGCTCCAGTTTTCTCATTCAAGCTTGGAAGGAACCTGAGGCTAGCTGAAGTGAAAGAAGGTGAGAAGTCTGGGTGGGGGTCAGTGGACAAGGGAGTTGTGCCGGTGTGTGTGTAGAGTGTCATTTGTGTAGAGTGTCGTGTGACCCTCCCTGAACACAGCGTTAGTTCTGCTCTGTGAATTAATGGGTTAAATTTATAACCTTTGTGATTCAACTTTGAGACAAAGATGAGCTTCTCTTTGCTAACATCTTTGTTGAAAGCGGTCCTTGGGCCAGGCATGGTGGTGCACGCTGGTAATCCCAGCGCTTCTGTAATCCCAGCACCTTGGGAGGCTAAGGCAGGAGGAACACCAGATCAAAACCAGCCTCAGCAAAAGAGAGGCACTGAGCAACTCAGTGAGACCCTGTCTCTGAATAAAATACAACATAGGCCTGGGGATGTGGCTTGGTGGTTAAGTGCCCCTGAGTTCAGTCCTTAGTAACAACAACAACAACAACAACAAAAAGCAGTTCTTGAACTACTTAATTTTATCTTGTATCTTTTTATTTTGCAGAAAAACTATGGACAAGCTGATGAAGATTGTAGGCACGGTATGTTTAAAACCAGTACTCTTTTCTGATTTGAAGATTTTGAATTATTTAATTGAGCAATGTTTAAGGTCCAATTTTTTTTTTTTCATTTATAATTTCAAAAGCAATTCTGATATTAAAACCTCCCGCCTTACCTAGAGACTGGTATGGATGAAGCTTTCCTGCTACCACTGGTATGCATTTAAACACTGCTCCTACTTATGAAAATTGATGTTTCTGTCCACTTCCCAGGAGCTTTGACGATGTGTGCTTTTAAATTTTGTGTGAGTAGTTCTAGTCAGTAAGAGCCCACAAGTAGCACGGATGGATATGAATTATTAAGCTTGGATACATTGAAAAGGAAGACTCATCCCTCCTGAAATATTTTCATTAATCAGGAGATTTTCCTTAGAAAATGGTTAGAACTTTTTCCTGTTTTCTTTTGGGCAGGAAATCGAGATTTATAATAAGATTCTTGTTCTCTGAGTACCCATAATATAGTAACCCTGTTATTCATGCTGCCGTCTCACTAGAGTGAGTGAGTCTAGGAGCTAGTGGGAGAGGAGTTCTGTACATGTTCTCACACACTCTTGGTGGAATTTTTTGCACAGCTCAGTGACTTGGATAATATGATGTTTCATTTATCCAGAGTTGGACGTTGGGGCCAAGGTGTTTGACATAAGTTAATTTTTTCCCTTCTTACTCTGTTGTGTCAGCACTTCAAAAAGTATTAAGCATTTTTGTTGTAAATCTTACAAAACTATATTAAGTATTCCTGTGGTATAGTGAACATAGTTCAGCCATTCATTAAAGATCAGCTACCTCTCGGTGAACCTTGCTTCATAATGTTGTAATAGTTTGGGAGTTAAATAAGAGATATCCTGTACAATATTCCTTTAAAAAAATTCCTGCTATCTTTGGACATTAAAAAAAATACCAATAGGCAAATAATAATAATTCAAATAATGTAGAGAATTATGAATAAAGGAATGATTTCTCTTTCTTCCCTCAGACTGAAGAAATATTATTATAAGATTGCTATATCTTCTGCAGCTTTCTCTGTAGTGATAAACACAAATGCTTATTATACATAAATAGGGCTTCGCCTTTAAAAATTAAAAAAATAAAAATAAAAATTTGTATCGCGATCCCAAAGCTGCTTGCTTGCTTATATATCAGTACATCCTGGATCTCTAAGTTTCTGCTTGATATTCCCTGGAGTGGGGCTGGGGTGTAGCTCAGTGGTATAGCACTTATCTGTAGAATATGGGAGGCCCTGGGTTTGATCCTCAGTGCTGAGAAAGGAAAAAAAAAAAATCCTTAGTATGGATGAGTTATAACTCATGAGCTTTAACTATTTTCCTGGATGAGCTTTTACAGGATTCCAGTTTTCTCGTCTGTCTTTATAAACCATCTTGTAATAAACATAAATTCTTCCTTATTATTGCCTTTGTTTCTGTAACATAGTACTAGAAGTTGGATTCCTGGGTTAAGGTGAGTGTGCACGGACAGTTTTTATAGATACATCAGATCAGTGTCAAATGCACATACCCCCAGCAATTTATCTTTCTTTTTTTCTTTAAATTTATTTTTTATTTTCTATACTTTTATTTATTTATTTTTTATATGGTGCCGGGGATCGAACGCAGTGCCTCATATATGCTAGGCAAGTGCTCTACCACTGAGCCACAACCCCGGCCCACCCTCAGCAATTTAAATGAGAATGCCCATTCCTTGAAATCTCACGAACACTGAAACCTACCAGTCTTGAAATGTTGCTATCTCATGTCTGAGAAACAGTCCCTCTTTAATTTTTACTTTCCTGACTACTAGTGAAGTTGATACAGTCTTCTCATTTTCGAGATAATGTAAGTCAAGGTCACAGAAAGTTCATAACATGAAAAGTCACAGAAAATGAAATGCTTTTGGTGAAGGAACATACGGAAAAGGGTTGTTTTTTTTCTGTTAATTGTATTATTAAATATTTTAAAATTTAGGAATTACCCATATAAAGGTTGAACCAGTTCTAAGATGAAGTGGTCATGACAAGTCTGATCTGTGGTGTTGAAGGAGTGTGCGGTGGAATGCAGCTTGGTGTAATACATTCACCCCTTTGACCCACTAATCTCATTTCTGAGATACTATCCCAAGTAAATAATCTGAAAGAAGGAAAAAATTGTATGTAGAGTGGTGTTCATTGAAATACTGTGTGTTTAAGTGAAAAATCGATTAGCTTGATTTAGGGTGAAGTTTATTAATTACATTCTATGCACTCCTTGTTTATAAAAATGTGATAAGTAAGAAGTTGGAAAGTGGTCACTTTTTAAAATATAAAGCCATGTATGCGAAGTTGGTAGATTGAAATAGTTGGGAATATTGGCCAAGATTCTTTTTGTAGTTATCGAGTTGTGATATTATATGTATTTTTTTCTTTTTAACTTTCAGCAATGTTATTTTTGTGTAAGAAAATATGCTATGTGGTTGGTTAGTTAGTTAGCAATAAAAAGCAAGACAAGAATCTTGGTCTCTGTTAATTATTGCACTGCTTTGTTACACTGAGATGCTTCCAGGGTTAGCTTTGGATAACTCCTATCTTGAGTGCGCCAGACCATTGACTTGCTTTGCATTTTATGTGCCGTGTGGTCTGGTTGTGTATTTTCTTTCTTTGGGGCTGCTGTTTGCGTTTCTTGCAGCTCTCAGCATGCCTTATTGCAGCTGCCCTCTGCCCTTCTCTCCTTCCTGCTTCTGACCTACTACAGGTTAGGAAATCAGCCCTGAAATCTTTGTTGTGGAATTCAAAAAATGCTTTTTAATTGTGAAAAATTTAAAATATACAGGAAACCAGAGGAACTAGTATAATAAACACTCATATTCTCAGAACTGAGTTTGAACAATAAATGTTCTGTCCATATTTCCTATATTGTTTTCTTAAATAACTGTAAAGTAATCATAGGCATTATGACATCTACCTCTAAATACTTCATTTTTTATTATCTCTAAAAAAAATAAGACAAAGCTACAATATTTTATCCTAATAAAATTGACAATAATTCCCTAATATTATCTAAAACCCAGTCCATAATCAGATTTACCTGGTTGTCCTCCAAATACTTTTATGGCTGATTTGTTTAACCAGGAACTAATCAGAGTCATAAAATTTTGAAGTTGAAATTCTACTTCAGTAAGGGAAAACAGGCCCTGGTACCCAGAAAGATGTATAAATATCATGTCTTAATTTGAAAAAAAAAAAAAAAATTCTGAGCAAGGACTCAATGGCATCTAGAAAATAAGTACATAGGCTATGAGTTCATGGATCTTAGTCCCAGGGTCAGTGGTGTGTTGTGAATGGTTAAGGTGGGAAGCCAGCCATCACTCGTTGAGTGAGATGCTTAAGTCAGTTTTCACTATCAGAACATAAAACAGGAAAATTTTGGGAGATTATAATTGGTTTTCCACCCCTGAAATAATCATTATATATAAAACTTATTTTTTATGTTAACAAAATGAATGAAATAAATGGAGAAAATGAAGTAAAAAAATAATCTCACCAAGACATGTGATGTATAGGCAAAACTTCAGCCTAAACATAAGGCTTCAATAGTTGAAGAAATCCATCATTACAAGTTCCTTTCAGTTTATTACTTGACCTGTGAGGTAAATGATTCAGTAACCAATAGCCCCTAATAAGAGGCTAACCCATGACCTGTTAAATTGATAGGTGATTGAATGAGCCTGCTATACTCTCCTTGGGAAAAAAAGTGGAATCTTCAATTACTTTCTTCTCAGGAGAGTTTTGATTAAATACGGGTAGTCCTAGACTTACATTCTACTTGTTATTTTTTTGACTTTATGATGATATGAAAGCAAGAGACACACATCTGTAACCCTAGCGAGATGGGAGGCTGAGACAGGAGAGTCATAAGTTCAGAGTTAGCCTCAGTAAGCAACTTAGAGAGACCCTGTCTCAAAGTAAACAATAAAAAGGGCTGGGGATGTGGCTCAATGGTAAAGCGCCCCAGTACCTTCCCCCTGCCCCTGCCAAACAAACAACAAACCTCAAACCAAAGAACTCCAGGGCTTTGTGCATACTAGGCAAATATTCCACCACCAAGCTACATTCCTAGCCCTGAATATGGATTTTGATTGTTCTCTGGGCTAGTAATGTCTTGTCCACTAATGTCTCATGATGCTGGCCAATAACAGTGAGCTGTAGCTCCCAGTCAGCCTTGGGATCATGAGGGTGAGCAGTACATTACAGTATGCTGTGGTGATCAGATGTGATGTTGGCTAGGTCGGGTGTAGCAAATGCATTTTTTTCTGTGATGCTAGGAATGGAACTTAGCCTTGTGTGTATTAGGCAGGTGCTCTACACTGGGCTGCACCCCTAGCCCTTAAATGCCTTTTGGATTTACATTATCAATTTACAATGGGTTCATCAGGATATAACCCCCTTATTAGTCAAGGAGCTTCTGTAGTTTTAATGATAATTACAAAAGCTTCTTTCTGGAAATATATGTAGTTAATGGGATAACAGTATTTACACTATATCAGTCTTAGGCCCCCTGAAATGTGTTATTTTATTTAATCACATCGTGTTTCTAGTTTTACATATGAGGATTAAGTGGTTGAAGAACACAGAGCCAGTTCATAGTGGATGTGAGGTTCCCAAGTGAGGATTTTTTGCTCTGAAAGGCTACCCTGCTCCTTTTTGTCCTCTATTGCTGCCTGTATGTACTTTAAGAGTTTTACAGACATAACAGAATTTGAAATTCTACAATAAAGGGGCTGTTCATTTATTTTAGAAATGAAAAAGTTGAGGCTCAGAATCATTTAATCATTAATGAGGCGGAGATAAGAATTTGGGTCTTCACACTCTTAGTCTACCAAGTGTTTTATCTATTCACCAGGCTTATATTTTACTTTTTTGTGATACTGGATCAAACCAGAGCTTTGCACATGCCACTGAGCTACATCCCTAGTCCTTTTTAGTTTTTATTTTGAGATGGGGTTTCACTGAGTTGTTGACTGCACTCGAACTTGCAAACCACCTGCCTCAGTCTCCTGAGTCGCTGAGATTACAGGTGTGCACCACCGCACCTGACTTACCAGGTTTTTAAAAGTAGAGATACAGTCTGATTACATTGCTTAATCTATTGTCTTTTAGATACAGGTACTATAACTTCTTTTTAGAAAATTCCCTTTATACAAGCTTTATTTCTCCAATAGGAATTTAAAAAAACATTTTATTTTGAAAAAACTACAGATTAGAAAGTTGCAGAGATAGCACATATACCCTTCCTACTTTTTCCGGATTGGTTACATATTATATAACCATAGAACAGCATCAGAACCAGGAAATTCACATTAGTCCAATGAGTGTGTATGTTCTGTGTCACATTATCATATGTAGATTTATGAAGCCATGAAGAATCAAGGAACAAAACTGCTCCATTACCATGATTACTTCCCTTGTGCTCTCCCTTTATAGTTACAACCACCATCCTCCCTACCTTTACAAACCCTTGGCAATCTCTGTTCTGCTCTTATCATTTTGTGAGTGTTCTATAAACAGAAATCTTACAGTATGTGACCTTTGAAGATGACTGTTTTCACTCATTGTGTAGTACATTTAAGTTGTGCATGTCAGTAATTCACAATTTCATTCTCCAATAGGAATTTAAGACTTTGTGGAATTAGATCTTGACTTTCACTCATTATTTCCCCTTCATGTTTATTAACTGTTTGTTGTTGTTGTTTTGTTTTACCTGTGCTGGGGGTTGAACTCAGGGCCTTATGCATGCTTGGGAAGTGTTCTATCACTAAGTTATATCTCTAGCCCTATTAACTGTTTTAAGTAAAAGGTCTTCTGTTTAAATTGATAGGAACAAGAAGTTAAATTATAGAATAATGATATTGGGATAGAACATAAAATCAGAAAAGTGAAAGTTTGTTTAATATTTGAGTTAAGATTGAGGACGGGTATACTCCCTGTAAACTAAGTTTTTTAAAAGAAGTATGAGTAGATGTTTAAGGAATAGTCTTTGAACTTATGTGAACTCAGCTGTAGGAGTCTTATGGTTATCTGACTAACTTTGAAATGCCTAGATTTTCTAATTATGCAGTTATAATCATGAGGGATCATTTTTTATATATTTCATGTTGTGACTCAGGGAATACTTGTTAGTGTTAATTTTATATTAACTAGTTTTATTTCTACAAAAAAGGTAATTTAAAATAAATGATACCTTGCCTTTATGAAATCTCATTAAACTGTACTTAAGGGCAAACTGAAATTAAAGATGATTATAAACACTTGAAAACAGCTCTCTCCCACTTGCCTAGTGTGTGTGAGGTCTTGGGTTCAATCCCCAGTACTGCAAAAACAAAAAGAAAACTGAAAACAAAAAATCAGAGCTTTCTCCCATGGGGCAAAGAAAATTGTCAGAAGAGTAGCAAAATGCCTGTGCTTTTCTCAGTAAGCAAATTAGTGGGAAAAAGAAAAATTAGCAATTTAACTATGGAAACAATGAAATAAGGGAGTGTCTGAGCAGAGGATTTGAAAAGTCTTGCCTTTTCACAGTTAGGATTTCTCTTGGAGGCCTACAACAGAGATGGCAAAATCTTGAGTTCTGAAACTGAGAGGGAGGCAATGAAGGAGGTTTTTTTAAAAAAAATTGCATTTTGTTTTTTAATGTCTGTATTTATTTTATTTATTTTTATATGATGCTGAAGATTGAACCCAGTGCTTCACATGCGTGAGGCAAGCACTCTACTGCTGAGTTACAACCCCAGCTCCAAGGAGTTTTAAGATAGAAAAATACAGTTAAATAGATTTTGTTCTACAGAAAAACCGTCTTAATCCAGTTGCTGAACAGTTACCAGAGGTTAACTTTGCTATAATCACACAGAAAATGAATCTGTGAAGTTAGGTTCCTTATGAAGAAGTCAGAAGCACTCTAAGCAGCCAGTTCTCTTTTTCTCTCTCATGCACACATAGGCTACAGTTACAAATATCATTTTAACAGTGCTGTAAGTAAAAAGTTTATTCAAGCATGGCAATGAAATAAAATCCTTTCATGATATTCTATGGAACCAGATTTCAGTTGTTTTTATGCTTGTGTGGTCAGTGTTTTAGTTTGTGATTATTTTATACAATGAAGAAATTGAGGAACACTAAAAGAATTAGTGTTAATGTTTAAACTGGAGCACTGAAAATAAGACAGAAGAAATGACCTGTGTTTCTATAGAATGAAAACATACAGCAAGAAGGCACCCAAGAGTCTTCCTAGTGACCTGCAGGTGAAGAAAAGGGGACTTCCAAAAATAAACAGATTTTAACATTAAAATTTACAGTACACCCAAGGGGGCTGTGAGATCATGAAGACTTTTGTGACAGATTAAAGAACAAATACTGAAAAGAGGAGGGTAATAGAGATTTACAAAAAAGTTTGTTAAGGTGTTTAAAGCTAAACACTTAGAACAGGTCTAGGTAATAAATACCTAATTTTTAATAGTGTTAGGGCTTTTTATTTTCCTATGCATTTCTTCCCCCCGGCCCCTAGGGCTTTGTGGATGCTAGGCAGTTCTCTACCACTTTGCTACATCCCCAGTTTTCCTATATGCTTTTTTTTTTTTTTGGTACCAGGGATTGAACTCAGGGGCACTCAACTACTGAGCCGCATCCCCAGCCCTAGTTTGGATTTTATTTAGAGACAGGGTCTCACTGAGTTGCTTAGCACCTCGCTTTTGCTGAGGCTGGCTTTGAACTGGTGATCCTCCTGCCTCAGCTTCCCGAGCTGCTGGGATTACAGGCATGTGCTACCGGGCCTGGCTTGTATGCACCTTTTAAAGGAAACATTTTTATCTGCAAAAGACCTTGGTAGGAAGGACATCAACTGCACAAAAGCTATAACCCACATATACAAAAGCATCTGTTTACAGGTAGAAGAAAGGAGAAGACAAGGGAAAGGGATGAGATAGACAAGAATTATGTAACAAAAAATTAGCAACAAGGACACTTGGTGAGATACTGGTATTTGCCACTGTTCTTATTTGATTTGTATTACACTTTTTGATACTTGAAACAGATGGCCATTTTAACCTTCAGTTAGTTAATAACTTTGATTTAGGCCTTCCACTCTTTTGGAGTCTGTTTATATACTTTTGTCCTTTTCCCCATATGTATACTTTTATGTTTGTGGTGAATGGAATCATTATAAAAAAAATCAAATGGGTGATTTTTAGGAAGGGAAATAATTTCAATTTTGAGAGTGATTATACCTAAGCAGTGACTAATTTCACTTTGTTAATAACTAAAGGATTTAGTTTTTCTGATAATTAAAAAATTTCTTTTGAGAATTTTTGGAAAAATGCCTTAATAGGCTAAGCTTTTCAATAAGAAACTTTGGAAAGAACTTAGGAAAGAAATTACCTAATATGGGTCTTGTTGCTGAATAATAAAGAATAACATTCAATATTTTTTATTTTTATGTGGTGCTGAGGATTGAACCCAGCGCCTTGCACGTGCTAGGCGAGTGCTCTACCACTGTGCCACAGCCTCAGTCCCCAAAAGGAATTGCATTTTAATTGTTATTTTTTTTCCCTTGTGAATAGCCAAGTCTATCTAACTGTAACCAAGGCTATTTGTTTTTTTGAATGGATACTTCTTTTATATTACTTAAGTTTTAGTACAAAGCATTTCAGTTAAGACATATTTCAGATGTTAGAAAATATTCCAAAAGTTCAGAGTGAAAGGGGATAAGGGACTTGAATGCAAAAACACAGCTGAGGTGTAAGGAGTGCACACTTCCTCTTTTATAACTCCTAGTGGTCAGAAAGAGGCAATTCAGTCTGAGACCAGCTTAAAGTAGAATCCACACATATTTGGTGGGAAGAGAATTTTTCTGCAAGAAAATTTTTTTTTTTTTTTTTGCTATTGGGTATTGAACCTAGGGGTGCTATACCCAGCCCTTTTAATATTTTTATTATTATTTAAAAAATATTTTTTTAGTTATATAAGAACATAATACCATCATTTTATTTATTTATTTTTATGTGGTGCTGAGGATCAAACTCAGTGCCTCATGCTTACCAGACAAGTGCTGTACCACTGAGCCACAAACCCAGCCTTATTTTTTATTTTTGAAATTGGGTCTCACTAAGTTTCTGAAACTGGCCTTGAATTTACGATCCTCCTGCCTTAGCCTCCTAAGTTGCGGGTATTACAGATGTGTGCCACCTCACCCAGTTTTTGGCAAGGAATTTTACTGTGGCAGTGGAGATCAAATCCAGGGGAGCTTTACCACTGCACTTTATTGTCAGCCCTTTTTATTTTCTTATTTTTGAAACAGAGTCTTGTTAATTTGCTGAGGCTGGTCTTGAACTTGTTATCCTCCTGCCTTAGCCTCCCAAGCTGCTGGAATTAATAGGCATGTGCCATTGCACTGGGTCCAGTGGACTTTATACAGTGTGGTCTTCTACTAATATTTAAAGGGAACATTACTTTGAAAATAATTTGGAAAAAAATACAATTTCCAAAATATTTTCTTTTCAGCAAATTATTATTATTATTATTATTTTTTACAAAGAAAGCTAAAGAATGTACAAACTAATAATGGACTCTTGGATTTTGTAGTAAAGATTGTAGTAAAGATAAAGATTGCCCTATTATTTGAACCATTAGTAGTTGCAGTGAGAAATAATCTCCAATGACAAGGCATATGTTAGAAATGTGTGAGCCTTGTGATTGTAGTAACTAAATCTACACAGATTTGCAAACAATTTGGGTAGCTTTTTTCATGACCATTGCACTATTAGATTCCTAGTTAACTTGCTGGTTTTGGTAAAGGCTAATTCTTAATTGCTTGGGAATATCTAATGTTGACATTTGCAGTTTCTATTCTTGTGCATTTTAATGCCAAAAAATCTTTTGTCACTGTCAAAAATATGAGAATTTTATTTAGCTAATAAATCTGTAGTTTTAAAAGCTCTTAAGTAGCCAGAAATCATAGGTTGAACAATATTTTTCACTGGAGCACTTTTCTCTCTCTTTTTTTTTAATATATATATTTTTAGTTGTAGATGGACACAATACCTTTGTTTTATGTATTTATTTTTATGTGGTACTGAGAATTGAACCCAGTGCCTTAAATGTGCTAGGTAAACGCTCCACCACTGAGCTACAACCTAGCCCACTTTTTTCTTTCTGTAGAGACAGTGTCTCACTTTGTTGCTCAGGCTTGTCTCAAAATCGTGGGCTCAGATTATCCTCTCTTTAGCCTCCTGGAATAGATGGGACTACAGGCATTTTCCACCAAGCCTGCCTAGAGCCTTTAAAAAAAATTGACCATGTAGTTTTTTGTTTGTTTGTTTTTAATTGACAGTGCACATATTATAAGGTACAATGTTATTATTTCAAGACATGGATAACATGATCATAGCAGGGTATACCTGTGTTTACCCTGTGTATACCTGTGTCGCTATGTGACTTATACAGTCGAGGGGGAGAAATAAAGAATGTCCATGTGCTTCTGCCCTTTCAATGCTTTATTCACTCAAATCACTCAATACGATTTCACTCTATAGGTTCTCAATCAAGAAAATGACAATCCTTAATGTTAGGCACTGCAGTAGACACAATCAATCCACAGCAAACACTGCAAACACTCTTAATCATGACAGGCTCATGACAGACATTCCCTCTGCATGCTAAGCTCAAGTGCCAGATCTAAAGTTTCAAGCCTTTGGCTCTAAGTCCAGCAAGTGCACACTTACTCAGACCACAGTGATCATGTCAGGAACCAAGGCAGACTTCTTCTGGGGTGGAGCTGATGGCTGGTTGAGGAGAGGGTTGTAGGGATAAGTTGCAGTTATTACAGGGTCAAGATGTGGCTGTAGAGTTTGAGAGCAGTGAGGAAGATGCAGAGGATCAGGCAAACGATGAGAAGAGTTGGGATGTCAGTGCAGGTCCTCATCAGGCTCTCCAGCATGAGGGCATCACTGTTGGCTGGCTGAATGTCTGTTCATTTGCTCCATCATTTATACTAAATTTTGGGGCTTCTGACCACTCTTTCAGTCCCTATCAGCTGCCATTGTATTTCTCAGTGATGTTATATGCCCTGGGGTTAAAACATCTGATCTGGTGGTCTCCATCCTGATTTTTTTGCTTCTCCCCCTTATTGGGGTGAGGGCAACATGACAGAGACTTCACTCTGAGCTTATCAGGGTAGTGATAAGGGAGAAGTGATTTGTTTATGTTGGGGCTATGCCTGATGATGATAATATTGGAGGCATTCCTGGTGAGACTGCAGATTTCAAAGTGGAGTTTTAAAATGGAGTTGCTTAGGCTAAGGCCTAAGGCCATCCCTACAATCTGTTACTTAAAACATTTATATTTCTTTGTATTGGAAATATTACAAATCCTCTCTAATAGCTATTTTGAAATGTACAATTAGTTGTAGCCAGAAGTAGTTATCCTACTGTACCATAGAACATGAGCTTTTCCTCCAATCTAGCTGCGTATTGGAGGACTCCAGTTCTCCCCATGATTTTGTTGTGATTGTAATTGGCTATAGGTTATGGTTTAATATGTTCATTGGCATAAGTTTTCTCTGTCCTTCATGTCTTGGACAGATGTGAAACACCAATGTTTTCATCATGTATTTGTAGTTATTCTTTCATGTATGGAAGCCATGCTTGTGTTAACATTATAATTAAAATGTGTATCAAACGCCACATTGTTAATGATGCTATTCTTTGATGGCAGTGCTGGGAGAAGGACTGGCCAAGGGAGAGGGTGCCTTTCGGACGGTGCTTTGCTGCATGCAGCTGAAAGGAAAGCTCCAGCCTGTATCCACCATCCTTGCCAAGTCACTGACGGGAGAGTCCCTGGTATGTTGATGGGCTTGAAATTTGAATGCCTGAGCACCTTTGACTCCTTAGTTGTATTATGGGAAAAAAATAGTGTGCATTTTTCCTCTTAGGTCTTCCTTTCAGAAATCAAAGTTCACGAGACTCTTGAGATTTTCTGTTGAGAAGCTTATTTTTTTCCTTTAACAAAATTATGTTTAAATTATTGGATTGTTTTAGCTTATAATTATGTATTTTAATATCACATGTACTTATAAAATATTTTAAAGTATAGGATTACTAAATGATTTCCTTTTTTAAAAAATTTTTTTAGTTGTTGATGGACACACAATATCTTTATTTATTTTATGTGGTGCTGAGGATTGAACCCAGTGCCTCACACATGTGAGGCAAGTGCTTTACCACTGAGTTACAGCCCCTTCCCCTAAATGATTTTCTTTAAAAATACAATTTCATAGAGCCTCAGAGCATCTTTTAAAATGCTTCTTATAGTATTCTTAAATTAAGCCATTTATTTTATAAAATTTGTTCTAACTATTGTCATGTAAGAAAAAATTTTGTTTAAACTTGTCTAGACTATATAATAATTTTGTTTCTGAAGATGGTATGTGTATAAATTAATATCCATAACCACTCTGACGGAATTATGTAATTATTCAGATTTAGGACCCATAAAAAAATATGTAGCATTCAGTTTTCTGAAAAAGTTGTTTTGGTTGGGATAAATGAAAGAGTACTTGTTTTGAACTTTAGAGTTGATAATCTATAGAAATTGAAAAAGAGGGGCTGGAGTTGTAGCTCAGCTGTACAGCGCTTGCCTCATACATGTGAGGCACCGGGTTCGATTCCCAGCACCACATATAAATAAGCAAAAAAAATAAAAGTCCATCAACAACTAAGATAAAAGAAAAAAGAAAAAGAGATAGTAACTTTTTTACCAGTTGTTAGTGGTATAAACATGGCTGATATTTTTCAGGAATTATAATGAAAAATAGTGAAAACAAGAAATGTATATGTATACTTTGCTGTGCAGTGTGTGACTTATTCGTACTTACTCTTCTGAATTGATATGAAAATCTAGGGCACAGTTACATTTTCACTGCAAAGATATATATTGGGTACAAAAATAGAAATTAGGAAAGTACTTGGTAGATTTTAAGTTATTGGCCCATCTCAGGTAGTCATTTTCTAAGGAATTATTATGTGGTGAATTGTTTTTTTAATTGTCAGTGTCTCTTGATTTCACACACTTTACAAATGAATTTAAAAGTAAAATATATTATTAATATAGCAAAATTAGATATTAATTCTAAATAGATAGTCAAGAGTATCTCTCATTTATAATTAAGATAATCCTACGCTTTTTTTTGTGCGTAAGCTAAACTTTTTACAGTTGTACCCATCGGGCTTTTAAATTTAGAACTAGTAAAAAGTAATTTGCTTATAAATCTCAAGTGAAATTTGAGTTTTAGAAACATGAATATTTTCCTTCAATAACTTCATTATTGAGCCATATTTAAAGCAGTATGATCATTTTATGTGAATCTTGGAGTCATAGATAACTGTTTTGAGTTCTCCATTTTCCATATATAAAATCATTAATCCTAGGGGAAAAAAGTAAAAACATTTAGATTTGTTTTTAAATTCACTTACATTTTGCTGTACAGGGATACCTGTTTGAATTTTTTATTGAATTAATTTTAAACTCTTTTTTTTATAAGGTGCATACAGAGTCATGCATACTGAATTAGTTTTTCCTGTTAACCTTTTTTTTTTTTGGAGTTGTAGATGGGCAGTATGCCTATATTTTGTTTATTTTTATGTGGTGCTAAGGATCGAACCCAGTGCCTCAAATGTGCTAAGCACGTGCTCTACCACTGAGCTACAGCCCCAGCCCAGTCCTGTTAACCGTTTTAACCTTTCCCCATACATGTGTAGTTCTATTACCAGCATTAGTGGTAATCAGATCCAGGGATGAGGATAATTTTGTTTTTTAAAGATAAACTTCCGAAATGATGGAGGAATGCAGAGCTCAGTTGCTATAGTAAAGAATGAATATTCTGATTTGACTGTGTCTCAACAGTGGAGTGCTTTCTTGGTGTGTGTGAGGCCCTAGGTTCAATCCTCAGCACTACAAACAAACAAACAACCAATCAACCAAACAAAAGAAAAAGAAAACAGAAAACTCATCTTGTAATTTGTTTTCTCTTTTTTATTTCACCCTTTTAGAATGGGATGGTAACAAAAGATTTGACAAGATTAAAAACTCTTCTCATGGAAACAGAGGTAAGTTGGCTTCAGGAAGTCTCTTTGGAAGAGTCTGACTCTGAGTGTATGGTGAGCATTGGGTGTTAAAATTTGAAAAATCACTGTGGCATCAGCCAAGCAGGCAGGGCTACAAAAGTGAACAGTGGGACCTTCCGTCTCCCCTGTGACCCAGTTGAGTCCTGTCCTAGGAATGTTGCTTCTTCTTATGTCTTCTCTGCATCCCAGGTCTTCTGTTCTGTTCCTAATTCTTATTGGTTGTCTGGCTGCCAAATAGAAGAGATGTTTGGGAAATTTTAATTTTTAAGTACTTCTGGCTGTTAGAAAATGCTATCATTAAAAAATGTGATAATATAAAAACAAAATAAGATATTCCATATGCTAAAAGCAAAGAAATTCTGTGACTTTTGGATTTTTTTTAGGGAATGGGTTTAGGAGACAGAAATTATGTGTATCAAAGTAATTGGTGAACAAAAAATGTGCTCCAGTGAAGGACTGGAAACAGTGAAGGACTTGTTGTCCCTGTTGTTGATAGGGACAATAATGGCATGTAAAAGGCACATAGTTTTATTAATCCCACATTTTTATTCCTCATCCAATATATATAAAAAAAATTTTTATTAAATGTCCTGTTTTAAAAAGAGCCATTTTGTCAGCTTTTATCATAAGTGGAAGCCCATGTAAGGTGATTATTTGATTTGCCTTTTTTTTTAAGGAATTGAGCACCTGCTATGTGCTAAGTACTATGCTTGGTGCTGGGGATATAGCCTTAAACAAGACACCCCTGGTCCTTGCTGTCTGGGAAGTTAAAGTCTTGGGGAAGAGATAGACAATAAATGAATTAATCAAATAGTTGTAGGCACATTTCATATCAAGGGAAAAGAATTAGCTTTTCTGCTGGAGAAAGAATCACTGGATCAGGTGGCCAGGAACTGAGACAGTTAAGCTGAGAGTCGAGAAGCTGTTGGTCTCCAGGAGGGTGCTACAGCTAGGGGAGAGGGTTAGGCAGAGACTTGGGTACCAGCCTAGACCTCCCGTGATTTCCTTTCTCATTGCAAATCTAATAACACATCCCAGCTAAAACTAACAGCCAACAAAGAAAACAGTTAAGGATTATAAAAACTGAATGAAGAACTGTTCTGCTATTATCAGATCTTTTTTTTTTTTAAAGTCATTTTCTTTGTCTTATGTTACCGTATTATGAATTAATCAAGAATCACTAAGGTCTCATTAATTTCAAAGCCATTTCCTTTCTTGTATATGTGTAAGTCTTTAATTTCTAAGAAATAACAAAACAGTTATAAATGTTTGAGACTTTAAGAATATAAAATAAAATGACCTTTCATTTTATCAAGATTTTTGAATTTGCTCTTCCCTTTCATTGCCTTAACTGAATTAATAGCTTTATAAACCTGGTAATGACACACACATACCTTAAAATTTTTATTTTTAAGCCAGGTATGGTAGTGTATGCCTGTAATTCCAGTGACGTGGGAGATGTGAGACAGGAAAATTGCAAGTTTGAGGTCAGCCTCAAACTTAGTAAGACTCTGTCTCAAAAATAAATAAATGAAAGAGCTGGAGACTAGGTTGTGGCTCAGTGGTAGAGTGCTAGCCTAGCACATGCAAGGTGCTGGTTCGATCCTCATTACCACATAAAAATGAATAAATGAAATGAAGGTATTGTGTCCAACTACAACTAAAAAAAAGGGGCGGGGGCGTGAGATGTACTTCAGTGGTAAAGCACCTCTGGGTTCAATCCCCAGACCAAAAGAGCAAAATAATTTTTACTTTTAATGTTTATAATCCTGTTACATGTAAGGACACAAATACTACTTGCTTCTTTATTTTATGATTATACCATTAGAAGAAGTGACTTAAGTTTTGTTTGTAATTTCTATGTGAACAGAATAATATTCTTTTTGGTTAGTGAACTGATAATATTTAAAAAAAAAAATCCATCTTGGAAAAACTAACGCACCCTGCTTCCCTTACTAATGTACACGCAACAAATTTAGAAGTGACAGTAATTTGTTATTTAAAGATTGAACTGAGCTGTTATTTAACTTGTAAATGTTAGTGGATGAGGATCAATACTTGGACCAAAAGCCTGATTCATAAAAACAAAAACGATAAACATTCCTTAGTGAAGTATGAAGTGTCTAATCAATAGATATGAATGTGAATTTGAAAGAGGTGTAGCAGTGTAATCTGTGGCTTTTTTCCCTGAAGGTGTCAGTAAAGACTGAATATCATAAACTAACAGATAATTACCCATCTGTTTTGGGGTCTGAGCACTTAAAAACAAAAATGAAACCTTGGAACCTAAAAGACAGAAGAGCCAGTTGTCAGCCAGGCTCCTGGTGAGGATGTCCACTTCACCCATGAGCACTGGTTGAGACCTGTTGTATCAGCACAGACTCAACTGCTGGCTCACAGTCATCCCTGATGCTACATGGAATGCACCATGTGTTTGTCCCTTCCAACAGTTGTAAATGTTTTAGATTTATTTGATGGTCCAAACATTTCATTGCCATTGTTTCTCTTATGCATTTGGTAAGCTAATTTTGATAAGTTTTAAAGAAAAGGTCTTAATTGCCAACATGGTGTTTTGTATATATACCGTGGAGTGTGCTAAGGCACATGGAAAACTGATTTATTAACATAAGATACTGAGATTTTTTTCAAGAAACAGCTGTCAAATCTCAAAGTTTGATTTAAATGTGAAGTTTGCTAATGCACTACTGAACTTTAAATCTCCATCACAATCATTGTAAACATAGGGTTTGTCTGTATTTTCTTAAATTGATTTCTGGCTTCTGATCTGTAATTATTGGAAAACTATTTCCATTTTTGCCTGTTTCCGAGTTTTGGTAAATAGCCATTATTCAAATTTAAAATACCTCTAATTTAATGCCAATAAAATTGGTTGTAACCAAATTTTTTAATTAATAATGATTCCCCCTTAAAAAAAGAATATGCGTTAAATTTTTTTATGCTTGAAGCGAGTTGTTTAGCTTTTATATTTATATGTTCTATTAAATAGAGTCATATTTTAAGAGTTAGTAGGGGTACACATAGACCTGGCTTATAAAATTTAAAGAGATTTTTTTGTGTGTCTTTTTTAATAAACATATAATAGTGTGTATAATAATAATTTCATTCCTGTTTTACTGTTTGTGTATTTTTATATTCAGTTTCTCATTTTACAAAAAAATGGTTTATCTTTAGAACCTGATTAGTAAGTAGGTTGGTGGAAAATCAGAAGGCCCTTTTCTGTAGAAACAGTATTACAGTGATTTTGTTCTAGCCCAAGCTAAAATCTTCAATTTGATTAACCACATATAAAGGACAATGACATTATTATTGCAGCCATTTGACATTTATGACATTATATTCTTTCTGTAAGACATTCCAAATTTCATCTTAGGATACTGAGTTTCCTGCTTTTGATTCGCTTTAACAATTACTTGGACTACTCAAGGCTCTGGACGGCTGAACTGTGTGTGGAAAGCTCTCTAGAGAGCCATTTGAAGACGTACGTGGTGATGGAAACATAAGCAGGGAGAGGAGAGGTGAACACTGCAGAGCAGAGCAGAGCATAGTTACTGAATTTATAGGATGAGGACATCTAAGTAAAGACCCAGAAGTAACTTGGTACAGTGTAATTGGCACATAGTCAGTTGGTTCAGGGACAGAAGAGACAGGTGGTAGGATGGTGGACAGATATGAGAGACATTCTAGATCTGCTTGGGCAAGATTTGGAGGATACTCACGATAGAAGAGGGAAGTGTTTAAGATGGCTTTTAAAATTTCAGTCTGACTTTCTTTGGGAAGGAAGACTACATTAACTTGAGATAAAGAGCATTGGAAGTGTGGGAGGGAGGTTCAGGTTTAGGGTAAAGTTGATGAGTTTTGTTTTGTGTTTGAAGTGCTTAGGTGATCACCTGCCCACCTAGCATTTTATTGACTACTCATTATGTGCCAGTACCCTGGGAGGTATGGGAATGCAGAAAGGCAGTTGTATACTGTTGACAGCAAATCTGTACTTAGCTGGGAATGATCCAGCATGCAAGAGGCTGGAGAATAATTTTTTAAAAAGTGCACTAGGTGGCACTTGTTCAAAATTGAGATTGTGGAGCTTAGGGTAAAGTTAGAGCCCCAAATGCTAATTTGACATTTATCTAAGGCAGTTAGAGTGAGTGGATCCCCAGCTTTTGACTTCATTGTGAAAGAAGGGTTTATCCCAGATTGAGGGGAACTTGGTAGAGACTGCTTCAAGGCCTGGAGGTTGTAGCATGCCATTAGCTATGGGAGAAAACATACCTCCCTCATGTTATAGGTATGATGACAGAGAGGGAAATGAACAAATGGATGGGAGGTGCTACCCCCATTCAGTTCAGAACAGACTTTTTTCTTCTGCTACCAGGTGTATTCTTATGGGGAGTTCTCTATCAGTTCCTGAAAGAGGGCCTGACAAGTGCTTCTTTTCCATATTTTATTATAGTTGAACATAGAACAAAGAGCACAAAATATCCCTTGCAACATACTAGTGTTATTAAATATTTTTTAAGTATTCAAACTCTACTTTTTTATGTTAGAAATATCCAAATTTAATTCAGCATCAACTTGTTATTTCTTGTTTGTCTTACATGTCTTTCATTTGAAAAATTGCAGACAGCAACTAGTAACGTCCTCTCTGGATATCATGTGGAAGACTTTGATGAAGGTAAGTACCAAATCTTGTGTAACTTTTGATAGCTGTGAATCTGGGCTTTTTTTTTTTTTTTTTTAATTGATTATTGGGAGGAAATTTACTGAGTTATGGTACATGTAAGTGGAGATGTATGAAAGAATATAAACATTTGAGAAATAGTTGTGGATGAAAGCCATTTTCTCCTTGACACCCTTTTATAGATGAATGGGGCAGAGTGGAGGTAGAAGGTAACAACACTAGAGGTCATTTAGTTCATCCTCTTGCCTCTGTATAGGACTAAATTTAAAGCTCATCCTTAGCTCTCCTCCTCTTCATCTCTTCTCTTCCTTCTCTCCCTCTCCCATTGGCTAGTATAATCATTATTATTATTATTTTTTTAAAGTTCTGATCTGTAAACTGAGTTATTCCTGTCTAATTAAGCCTTCCCTCTCCATTTACCAGAGGAAAGGGAAGAGAGACCAACATTAATTGGTGTTTGCCACATGCTGTCTTTCATAGAACAATGCTGACTTCTTAGGGTCCTTCTCTATCTTTTTGATAGGTGATGAAGTGGATATTTGTTAAGGTTTAGTACTTTCCCCAAAGTCACCCTGGTAGTAAGGGATGAAGCATATCTTTAAATTTAACTTGGCTGAATTTTTAACCCCCTGTAGTGGGAGGCACAGTGACATGGGAGGAAGTAGAAAATGGCTGCTTAGCCTCAAGCTGTTGTTTTTCTTCTTAAGTTTCATTTTCATTGGCTTATTTGGAACCTCATCTAAAATTGAAGTTCATTATACTCAGAATTAAATGAATTTTGTGTTTTGGCTCCTATCTCAGAAATAAACTTTTAAAATTTTATTTCAGTTATAAAAGAGGGTTACAGCATACAGTGACATGTGTCAGACAAATCCCAAGGAACATGAATGATGATGTGGAGCTTCTTACTCAGAGTGCAGTAGTGGAATTTGTTATGTAAGATTTCCTTGATAAAACCATTTTTTTCCTTCCTAAAGGAATTCCTGGTCGACATCTCATGCTTAAGAAATGACAAGCATGCCAAACGCCTCCCCTGGTTCTTAGGGAAGAGATTGCACTGATACAGGTCCACCAGTTTATAGGACAGGGCCAGGACCACCAACTTGCTTAAGTTAACTGCCTCTTCAGTGGTTTTTTTGTTTCACCTAGTTGATTGATTTAGCTCAGTTGATTGGTAGGTTACATTTTGGTAGAAGCTAGTATGTCATGTCCTATTTACATCATCTGGGATGATGTGTGTGGAGGGATTGTAGTGTTTCTTACACATTAAAATGTCAGAATTATTAGGTAGCCTCAAATGATAAGATTATATCCTGATTACTCCCTAGGGTCTTGTAATGGTTGGCATTTCCGCCCACCACCTAGGGGAATCACAAGCAGCGAGGAATATACTTTGTGTAAAAGGTAATGTGAAATTTTTTTTTTTTTTTAAATCAATTACTTGTCTTTGTTGAAAGGATAGACTATTTTCCTTTCTTTTTGGAAAGTAATAATTCAAATTCAAAGAGGATAATAGTGAAGGAAGAAAAAGTATAATGATTGAGTAAAATGGTTTATTTTCCATATGAAATAGAAGCCACAAAGGTCATTGTCATTAAAGTCAAAATCATATCCATGAGCCTACTTTTAATTACAAACAACAATGATCTAAATGCAGGTTGTTAAGACTGTTCCAAAGTCTTTTATGAGGCCAGTTGTATTATTATGGTTGAGCTTAATTGCTGGTCTCTTATAAACATGAAATTTACTTAGCTAAGGTGATTGAAATTCAAATTGCTTTTCATAAACTAAAGTAGAACATAAAATAAAGATATATTAAATTATATTAATAACTTTTCTGAAAAAAAAATTATGTAATCCTTATATAGAATTATATTGAGTAATTTATATTTGAAGGGCTAACCTTTCAAAATTGAGTAATTACATATTCATGTAAAAGGAATTTATTAAAGTCACATTTAAAAAGGTGAACTTTTCAGTTCTTTTTATGAGAATGGGGTACTAGTAGAATTTTAGATAGAAATTGTTTTTGATATTAAGAAAACCTGATACGTGGTTTGATGATTGACTAGTCAAGATATCAGATTTGATTTTGCAGTAGAAATAAAGAAACTAAATAGTAAATATTGAAAATCCTAGTGGCATTGTATTGTAGGACAGATTGCATATAGTCCTATGGGAAGGAAAAATTTATAGTCCAGATGAGAACAGAAAACCTTCCTTCTTTTAGGGAAAAATAATACTTTAAAGCAAAGCATACAATGACAAAGAAATTTTTGGCTCATGAAAACATGCTATGCTTAAATGATACATAAATATATGATTTTAAATGTGTCTTTTGAAGCATAAAATAATTTAATAACAGCATAATTTTAAGTTCAAATGCTTTGTTGTATAGGAGAAGCTGTAGATACACTCAGCTTTCCAGTGTGGTGAGCCACTGGAAGACTTATGCTATGCTGTGGTTCATTTTGTATTTCTTTCCAGCTAGAGTTGAAAATTATTTATAATATCTCTCTTGTTTCTGTTTTGCTATTTATAGATTAATTTTCATTTTATTTCCTCTCAAAGATCTATCAATTTTTAAATATTTTCATTGATTTAAAAACTGGCTTTACCCATCATTTTGTAGTATATTTGAAACTTTTTTTTAAAAAAAATTAATGGTCAAAGCCCTTTTTATGTTTTTGACCACAAAATTATCAATTGATTTCTTTTTAAATTGTCTTTGGTTGACACATAATTGAGCATAAATATTTATGGGGTACAATATGATAGTTTGATGTTTGCATTCATTCATTGTGTAGCGATCAAATCAGTGTGGTTAGCATATTCATTAACTTAAACATTTATCATTTCTTTGTAGTTAGAACACTCAAAAATCTTCTAGCTTTATGGAATATATACTATATTATTGTTAGCTGAAGTCACCCTAGTGTTCCAAGTCAAACACTGAAAAATCAGTAACTCTTGTATCCTTTAAAGTGAACATTTATTTATTTACCCTTTGAAGAATTGAATATGACTATTGAATAAATTTGGGACTCTGTAATATAAAACTCTTGTCCTGAATTTATTTGAAACTTAAATTAATACCGTCCAATGTTTTCAGTGAAGTATAGGTAATAGTTTTATATAAATAGAGTAAAACTATTATATTTGAAGGTGAAAAGCAGTAGCCTTACAATGATAATTTAATACCATATTAATTTGTTTCAGAATGCAATTCCTAGTATATGGAACATTTTCTTTAGGTCATATAGTTTTGGGAAGTACAGCTTACCTGTGTGTGAGCAGCTAATCCACTTGATGTCAGTGTTGCTTAAAAAAAAAACAAAAAAAAAACCCTTAGAGGAATTATCCAGTAGAGCTCTTGTATCACCAAGGAAGTGACTTTTTGGTGTCTTTTGGGGGGAGGGGTTGTGACTATACTGTGGTTTAGGGTCCCTTTTCCAGAGAAAGAAGTCAGTGAATGTGGGGTTGGTGTTTTGATTGTTATAAATGTTCTATAGTTCTTCAGACCTCTTCTGCCTCCTTTGCAGTGTGATAAGTATGGCTTTCCAGAAGATGTTTTGTTTTTGTTCTTGAGGAGGCAGAGGGCAAATGCTGCAGGTTTATCTTTAATGGTTAAACAAAGTGTATGATAAAACAGTCTTTCCTGTTCCACTTAGATTTTTAGAGCAAGGAATCTGTAGGTATGGTGCCCAGTGTACTTCAGCACATTCCCAGGAAGAACTAGCAGAATGGCAGAAAAGATATGCTTCACGGTTGATAAAATTGAAACAACAAAATGAGAATAAACAGCTCTCAGGCAGTTACATGGAAACCTTGATAGAAAAGTGGATGAATTCATTATCTCCTGAGAAAGTGGTGAGGAAAATAAACTACCTTTTTTTTTTTTGACTTTCTTAAACAATGAACTTGTTTGAATCTTGACTTTTTTGTATGCTGTGTTTTGGTTTATTTCTTTTTCTATTATATGAACAACTTGATTCCTGATAAAATGATGCTTTTAGTAGCAAAAGTAGATTCATTTGTTAAATTAAGGCCAACATTAAACTATTTGCTTAGAGAATTGCAGGTGTTGTATTAATTACCTTGTTTTAGGCAGTTTTGATCACTTGTTTTGGTTAATTTATTTTTGATATTAGCTCTATTATATTTGTTCTTATAAAAATAACTGAAAGTTAATGTATAAAATACCTTGCTTGATAAACAATTCCATCAGTGTCTTTACTGTTGATTTTTATTTATCATGCTAAAATTTTAATTTGTGTTTTTAGTGATAAAAACCATAAGATCAATTCTCTTTATTTTCAGCTTAGTGAATGTATAGAAGGAGTAAAGGTGGAGCATAGTCCTGACCTGTCGGTTACTGTCAACACCAAAAAGTCTCACCAGACATGGACCTTTGCTCTCACTTGTAAGGTATGAGTTTTGTGCTCATTTAAGAATATAAGTTTTGTCAAGTTTTCTTCAAGCTTTTTTGGACCTTTTAATCTCTGTGTTAAGAGAGCACTAAAAATGTTTTAATCTAAGTACATCTCATGTAGGGTCTATATTGTGCTAAAGTGGAGTTCTGTATTTCAGTCATTAAAAGTACAGTTTATTTTGACTTTGAGATACAATCTGTATAGTTATTTAGGATTCTTTCCTATTTATTTGGTAAAGAAGTATTTGCCATATTATCTTACAAAACTGAAATGTAGGATGGGGTTCATGGCTTATAAATTAACTATTCAAAAATTGAATTGTTTAATCTGGCAGTTTTAAGATTTTTAAATAACTTGTTTTTCTATTTGATTTGAAGAGATTGCAAATTCTGTAATACAGTTTTAAATATGAGACTTTTCTGTAGTGTTTCTTATCTTAAACTATAATAAAGTTTAAGATTGAAGCAGAGTCAAAAATTTCTGTGACTATGTTCAGTGGAAAAGTTTTGTGTTCTTTTTGGTGGTGTTTCTTCCACTGTATCATCTGTATCTTGAGATGAAAAAGCTAAGAACATTTAGCTTCAGCCCTGAACCCAATCCAGGGCTTTCAGAGGTAATTGCCCTCTTATGAAGGCTTCCTATTTGAGGCTACATAAAACTTTTTTAGGCAAAGAGTATGGAAAGTTGGAGGTCAAGGGTGACAGGAGGAGATAGATTTTTGTCCAGTGAAAGACGAACATATCACAGAAGAAGCAGGGAGCTAGTGATGTAGCATAAATATATCATTTTAACAACTGTTTTTTTTAACCATTCTGACTTTTTCTTAAATCACTTATGAGCAGTTTGTATTTTGAGCATAGTATCTTAGAAGCATGGGAAAGTAACAGTCCCTTATGGAAATATTTTCGTTGAAGAGCCCAATTACAATTGGATTTTTCACCCCCTTGTACTCAATGCATTATTTTAACTTCCTTGTAGCCTGCAAGAATGCTGTATCGTGTAGCATTGCTTTATGATGCTCATCGTCCTCATTTTAGTATCATTGCAATATCTGCCGGAGATAGTACTACCCAGGTATCACAAGAAGTCCCAGAAAACTGTCAAGAATGGATAGGAGGAAAGATGGCCCAAAATGGATTAGATCATTACGTGTATAAAGTCGGGATAGCATTTAACACAGAAATATTTGGAACTTTTCGCCAAACCATAGTTTTCGACTTTGGATTGGAACCAGTACTCATGCAAAGAGTAATGATTGATGCAGCTTCTACAGAAGGTAATATTTAGACTTTTTTCCCTGATACGATGTATTAAAAGGCAAAAGTAAAAGATATGTATTGGCCCCTAAATATTCCCTGGATAGGGAGGGAATGATAAGAAAAAAATCCGAGTGGATTGGCTCATTTCGTGCATAATGGTTCTTCTTTAGAATGGTTCACACTGTTCCCTGCTCCTCATTCAGTCACTGAGCAACCATTGCTTTGAGGTTCCCTAAACTTGTCTGAGTAGTTGATCAGGTCTGTTTTGATGGTTTATAATTTTATTTTTAAGTAAGATAAGTTTTAGCACAGTAAAATCTTTTTAATATGAGTGTGGGTAGAATATCATTTTAATGGCAGTCATGTGAACACCTGCAGTGTCGAGTTCCGTGTTCTGCTCACTGTCCAGGAAGCTTTGCTGGTGTTATAGTCCATTATCTCTTAATGAAAAGTCCTCCTGTATAAACCTTCAGAAGTCAGCTTGCACATTCACTAGTGTTAGGAGACCAGAGTGCCTTCAATAGGATCTACTCTGTGTTTTGGGGGAGAGCCCCTTGGTTTTACTATGTAATACCGGCAGAAGATGGTGAATTACTTTGTATGTAGTCGTGTTATTGCTTAGCCTAAATTTTATGCCTAGATCTAATAGGACAGGGGAAGGGCACATTAGTCCATACTTCTGTAGCTTTTGGTTGGATTTATAGGTGCTTTGTTTTATTTAACACTAAATATTTATTTAGTATCTCTTCAAATAACACAGCTGTATGAAACTCACTATTGTATTGAGTGTAATTAACCATAATGTGGAGGATGGTTTTTCACTGTGTACCATAGTGCCCCGCTCACGTGAACCCAGAGAGTGACCTCTTCATGAGCAAATACTAGGATTTTATTTTGGACACTGAAAAAGTAGAATTGATCTGTCTTCCTCTCCTTTTGCTTCTAGATGAGGTTAAAGAAACATTTTTGGCTGAATTTTACCATTTGGTGTTATCTTCTCATGTGCTTGCTAAGATGACCTAGGCTTCGTTTTACCCATGTTTCCCACTTATTTGATTCCTTTTACCTGTTTTTGTTCTGGTTATATGTATTTCTGTCATATTTTCAATAGTCTTGGGAATCAGCATAAGCTATATTCATAGCCAAATAAATGATGGTAGTTTATCAAATAAAAATAGAAGCATAGATTTGGCAGATTATTTTTGCAACGGATTAGACGTTGTCATTTAGGTGTTACAGGGCAGATGATTTCTGTTGCATTGTAGTGCAAAAGCAGTCATAGACAATACACAAATGGGGTGACTGTTCCAATACATTTAATTTTCACCAATAACAGTGGGCTAAATTTGGCTTGTATGCTGTAGTTTGCCTACCTCTCTACTAGAAAGTTGCTTTCAGAACCAGAACTTCAGGACTACAGGAAGCACTCCTTTTAAATCCTGAGGAGACATAAATCATAAAAAGAGACCAACGGGCAACCCCTACTCGCAAATGTAACTATAAAGGGGTATTTTTTTTTTTTAAAAAACGTGTAGGTTGTATTTTAAAAGTTTGCTTTTATATTGGTGATTTCAAACTCACAACTTATTTTCCCATAAGTATAGGGTTTCAAGTGTTGTCAAGAATCCACACTAGTTAATATGTTGTTCATAACATAAAATGTTAAATGTCTGTAGTGAAAAGTAAAAGAAAATGATACTATTTAAACAGATGCCAGTGAGAAAAGTGGTGATGAGGAGGATTGCAGGGTCTTTCATGGGCTTGGGAATAGTACTTTGACTGTTTTGCCTCCTGTATGTGCTACTTTTCTTTCTTTCCTTTTTTTTTTTTTTTTTTTTTTTGGTACTGGGGATTGAACTCAGGGACACTTGGCCACCAAGCCACATCCCCAGTCCTATTTTGTATTTTATTTAGAGACAGGGTCTCACTGAGTTGCTTAGTGTCTCTCTGTTGCTGACTGAGGCTGGCTTTGAACTTGCAGTCCTCCTGCCTCAGCCTCCTGAGCCGCTGGAATTACAGGTGGGTGCCACCACACCCGGCCAGATATGTGCTACTTTTCTAATTGGAAAAAAAGAGCAGTGGACAAAGTTTAGAGTGAAGTAACAGTTGGATTTGAATGCTGATTTTCTACTCATTACCTGAATGGCCCTCGGGAGAGTACCCACCAGTTCTGAGCTTCATGCTGAAACATATAAAAGGGAGCCTGTGGTTATTTGTCTTGTAGAGAATTGTGAGGACTAGAAATAAGCCTGGCACAGGATCTGACATTTAGTAAACAGTTCTTATTTTTACCACGAGCCATGATTAGGATAATTTCTGGCTTGTACTCAGAATGAAGAAAGTAGAAAAAGAGAGAGGGAACTTTGTTTTTTAATTGGGGATTGGGTGCATGGGGCTAACAGAGGAACAGAAAAGCAGAGAGAAAGAGCAGAGCTGTTAAGACCATGGCACCTGCGTATCTCCTGGGCTGGAGAGCACACTGTAGGGCTTGAAAGAGTTGCCCAGGACTAATATTTTGAGTCAGTTAACTGTAAGAAACAGTTTTCTTTCTGATGTTCCTGATATATCAGTTTTTAAATATGATAAATTTTATGTTTTATTAAGATATGGTAGAGGGAGTGAATACAAGGATATTCTCTTTCCCTACTTTTTACAATATAGGTGCTGTATCTACTTTTGGGTGACCTCTTTGTATGTAGTTTGATATCTTTGCCTATTAAGTAAGACTTTACTTTCAAGTAGTTATTTCAAGAAGTAATTGAAAAAAAAATTAGGTATTTTCTTGAATTTTAGATATATTGAAATAATTTCACAAAGTGAAATTTGGTTTTCAAGGACTGAGGAAAAATGAATATTACAAAGGAATAATATAAAATGTACAAACAGAGCTTTTGATATAAGATTTTGAACATTATAAAAGGAAAAACCTATATGTAGATTTAGATCAGATGACATTTGACTGCCTTTCTTGGGTTGTTACTCATATTAGCTGATGTGTTGTGCTGGTTTTAGTTGTGTAGTTGTGTCTTTGATAAAGGTCCCTACTCTTAAAGTTGATGCTATTGAATGTTACCATTTTTTGTTACATTCCTGAAGTTTTAAATTGCATCACTACATTTGTTTCAGTGTATTTGTATATAGAGTTCTAACAGAATTTTGGAGAAACAAAGCAAGATATAAATATATAATATGTTTCTCCTGTTTTTTAATCTTAGTAGCTTAAGTCTGTATTTTTTATTAGCAGAGCAGAGTTCTTGTCAGCAAAAAATTTGAGGACAAATAATTGTTTATGTACATTTACAATTTTATAAACATTCTGAGACAATAAAAATATAAAGTGGCAATGCCACATTTTGTATCATTTCCTGGAATACTGTATGGATAGCATTCATGGACATTGAGAACAAAATGACTGCTTTGTTAAGTTGGTGACAGTGTGACAGCCTGGCTCATTTGACCTCTTGTTTCCACCAAGGCATTCTTGGATGTTTCTTGGTTTCCAGTTAGGAGAAAAAGTCTCCTTTCAGGTCCAGTCAGCCAAATACAGTGGGAATTTAATTAGATCTGAGCTTTGTCATGTTTATACAGTTTTGATTATAAGTTATAATGTAATTTGATTTCTGTATACAGAAAGAAATTTTGAGGGTGAAGGTATAAAACTGGAATTTGTATGGGAAATACCTTTATCACGTTTTTCACTTGACTGTTCAATGTTGAAGCAAAGTTTTTAATTCTTAAACTAATGATGGAAACATAGTTCTTTTCCATAAAATTATAAATTTGGACCATGCTGGGCCATCTGTTAACTCAGGGTTTCCTAGACTGTGTTCATTGGAATGAATGATAACACCTATGGTGAAGAGTTCTGTGTACAAATAAGTGTGGAAATGCTGCATGCACTCCTTCCCTTTTGGACTCAACAGTGCGCCTCAGTGATTTAAAGGCTCTCAGTGTTTGTCAAACTGATTTAGGTATATTAGTGTATTCCTCATTGAAACTTAAAATCAAGTTATATAGCAGACTGGAATGAATTTTCTAGTATTGAATTAAAAATCCTCCTTACTTTAGTTAATTCCAGTTTGAGCTGAGGGAAACCTATAGTTTTTTGTTTTTTATTTTTGTCATAATATACACCCGTGCCTCCCCCCAAACAGTTGTGGGGATTGAACCCTGGGCCTCATGTTTGCAAGGCAAATATCTGCCACTGGGCTATACCCCCAGCCTTGTTTTCATGATATCTAAAGCATCCAGACCTTTTCTTTTGTAGAGTATATTTGGATTTTTTCCCCCCTCTAGTCAACATATCGTAGAGAGTAAATACATATAACCTTAACCTTTTTTTCCCCCAAGTTTTTTCCTTGTTGGTGAGATTCAGGTTCAGAAAAAACACTATTAAAAATTTTTTTTGGACTAAAATTAAATATATTCCTCTCAAAAATGTGCAGCAAAAGACATCCACAAGGAAAGGAAGTTAGTGAGTTTTCCCCTTACTTACAAAGTAAACTCAGTGTATACTTCCTACCACAGTTTGATTGATGGAAGAAAACTTGTGCTTGAAAGTACTGATTTGGAATTGTGTTTTGAATATGTGGAAGCAACATGTTGAAAGTAACTCTTGTCTTTAAATCTGAAAACTTGATATTATACATTTTTCTACTATGAGTACAGCATGATATGTTAACATTAACATAAAATTTAGTGTGATTGAAATATTATTCCCAAGTGCCAAAGTTGTTGGTAAATTAAGAACATATTTTTGTACCTGTCTCTATATAATATGATTAGAAAAACAGGAGAAAAATAGGTTTTAAAAAATAGTTTGTTAATAAAAGATAAACGGAACAGAGTGTAAGTGTGCACAGAGTATGAATTACTTCTGCTGTCACTCTGCTGTTTTAACTTTTTGTTAGCCTCATTAAGAGAGCAAAAATAGGGCTGGGGAAGTAAACTTAGTGGTGGAGCCCGTTGCCTGCATGTGTGAGGCCCTGGGTTTCATCCCCTGTAGCATTAAAGGAGAAAAAGAGATAGTCCTCTTGATTCTAGGTAGCAAAGGAAGGATATTGGAACACAGTGGAAGTGGCAGCTGGTGATTACTCGAATTTTATTCTATTGTAAAGTTGAGCAGTCAAGGTTTGTCAGATTACAGACCAAAATACTTTCTAAGCAAGAGTCTTATTTTCTGATTTTGGAATTAGGAAGCATTTAATTTTATCTACAAGTCCCAGATAAAAGCAGCTGTTTTTAGTAAATTTCATATTTAAAACCCACTCATCACATGCCTCTTGTGTGTTTGCTCTTGTGATGGCTACTTAGAACACGGGATTTTTTTCCCCCTTACTGTCTTCCTACCCACTCTCCAAGCCCTGTTAAAGTTACATTTTAAGTTGGCTGCAATACATACTTCAAAACAAAGTAAACCTTGGATGCTATCTTGGAATAGCAACTTTGTGGCTGAGAGGAGAGCCAGCTGCTATTCTCAGTATCAGAAGAGCTAGGGAAGTTGGGAAGTGTCAGACTAGATATTCCAATCTTGAATTCTGTTTTTGATAGTGGAAGCCCTTCCCTTAAGGTATCTTCAAAACTTTAGATATATTATAATTATCTTTGTAAGTTTTCCTTATGGATTTCTCTTAAAATATATTTATAGTTTCTGCTTACTGTATCTCAGGGGAAGAAATTCTTTAGATTGTAATTTCTGTGAGATTTGGGATTTATTGTGATAGGAATTGGTTAATAAGTCAGTGTTAAACTCTCCCTGTATGGTTTTATGAATTTGGATCCTAACTTGTTCACTTTCATCTTTCCAGAGTGTTTTCCATTTCAGCCTAATGTAGATTGAAGAAAAGTGCGCACCCGTGAGGAGCTGGCTCAGGCCAGGTTTCTTCTAGTGGGTGCACGTGTGCTGCAGGAGGGGATGACAATGAGCTCAGTAGTGGCCCTGTCCCATGCCCGTGGCTCCCTCCCTCTCTTCACAGAGACAGTCTTAGCACCTACTGACCATTAAGCACTATTAAGTTAGGTCATTAAATGAGTGCAAATCCAGACATCCTTTTATGATGATAATGAGCATCTGACATTTAGTGATGGTATCATCTGTTTATTGTTGGCATTTGTATAATTTCTTTTTGCAGTTATGCTCTAACGAGTGAATGTAGTGTTCAATTTTAGGAAGATGATAGGATTTAGGAAGAAGACTAACTTTAGGAAACTTTCTTATGAGGCTACTACAAGAACAGAGTATCAATCCATTTTATTTTTTAGAAAATATTTTTACTAGTTGTTGATGGACCTTTATTTATTTATTTATATGTGGTGCTGAGGATTGAACCCAGTACCTCACACATGCTAGGCAAGTGCTCTACCACTGAGCCACCACCCCAGCATTGCCATTTTAAAATGCAGATTTTTAATGAGCAGATAATCTTTACCTCTTGATGATGATTGTTATGTTTATGTTGACATTTAAGAAATTATGAAGCGGTCATGTAAAAATGACTTTTAAGGGAACAAAGGTTAGGGATTTGCTATTTGCTACAATTTAGAAATTTCTCTTAGTGGAGGACTATACTTAACATGTTTTTAATGTATATGTAATATTTAAAATTTGCACACTCACTCATTGAGCAAGACATGCCAATTTTTGCCTATGTTCTCATTTAATAGATCCTTTAGGATAACTTATCTTTGTGCTTTGGAGACTCACAGATCTTTTGTCAGAACTTTTTATTTCTTCCTCAAATTTTAATTTGAACTGTGAAACCTTGTTTTCCCAAAACTGGATTTTGGCCTAGTTAGTCAGTGGAATAGTTTTTTCCTTTTGGTTAAGTTTCGTTTTTATAGGTGTAAGTACTTTTCACCCGGTAATAGAAATCTGTGCACACTGCAAACTGAGCATGGGGTCTGCACACTCTGAGTTTCTTATGATGTGCTGGTTGTATCCACATTTCTTTCAGAGATGTCAGAAGATTGAACAGTTATTCATTTTGATTCTGTGCTACAGTTACCAATAATTTAACTGAGGCTAAACTGGATTTTTCAGAAATGGCATTTGAATGGCATTGTGTCACATTGTGATGAGGAATCAGTAGTATTATACTTGTGTGTCTTCTAAAAGATTTTTGTTTGTAGTAAGTTGATTTTCAGATAGTGTCTGCTTTTCCACATAAGAAAATATTTAACTTTTCAGCTTTTTAATCTCTCTTTCTATAATAGGGCAGATATTGATAGGAGGAGGAAAGTGATTATACCTTATAAAATTATCTTATGAGGAATTTATCATCTTTTTCCTGCAGATCAGATTTCTCTTGACTGAAAAGTTCTAAGTGTTAATCTACATTTTAAAAATGTTAACAACTGTTTGTGGTATGTCCTAATCTTATGTTTTTTTTTTTTTTTAAAGATATTCTTTTCATAGATTCCTATTAATATTTTTTTGCTAAAATAGACAAAAGAAATGTCTGAACTAGGGAAAGTACTCTCAAAGGGTTTTTGTATTCTTTTATTTTTAAGAATTTTAGCTGTAGTCTATTAAATTCTCTTACCCAAATGTGTATTATTTGTGAATTTTAATGTTGTGTTCCTTTATAAATGTGTTTTTTGTTTCCATTTAGATCTTGAATATCTGATGCATGCAAAACAACAGCTAGTAACCACTGCTAAGCGTTGGGATTCTTCTTCTAAGACTATTATAGATTTTGAACCTAATGAAACTACTGATTTGGAGAAGAGCCTTCTTATCAGATACCAAATTCCTCTGTCTGCTGACCAGCTGTTTACCCAGTCGGTTTTAGACAAATCATTGACCAAGACCAACTATCAGTCGCGGTTGCATGACCTTCTTTATATTGAGGAGATAGCCCAGTATAAAGAAGTCAGCAAGTAAGTTACTTCAGAAGCATGTTCTTTCCTTTTTTTTTCTTTTAATCTCCCCTTTGGGTGGTATTTTAATTTTTAAAATGGAGGTGTGCCAAAGTGAAGACAGGAAGTAGGTAGTGGTTCTTCATTAGCTGCATCTATCTAGATAGCAGAGCTGCTTTCTGTCCGTCTTCAATAGCTGTGATGTGTGTGTGTCAGGGCAGGAACCCTGTTAAAGATGTCATCCATCTCTACAAGGCCTTGCTGAGCATCCCTCTCCGAGGGGGCAGCTCTTTCCCATGTGCTGCGCGTAAATCTGTAATCCCTGTTCTTAAGAGCTTTCAGAGAATGTAGTCATAGCGAGCACTCAATGAGAAATGTTCAAAAACGGAAGGAAACCACATATTTTTAAAGTTATTAAGAATAAAATGATTTAGGTCTTCTGAAAAATGGATGATAAAACAGCTTTATCTCAGTTTATGATTACTTTCAACATCCTTGATATTCTACCCATGTGCCACAGGTTAAGACTAAGTATTTAAATCAAAAGCTTTTTTGATTATTTTAGGAAAAATCATCTTTTATAAGTATTTTTCCTTTTGAGTATAACCTAGCCAACATAGTTTTCTTTGTCAAGCTGTCTTATCACTGTCTTATGATTAATATTATTAATAGATTCTAAACACTTACTGTTATGATTTGGATATGAGGTGTCCCCCCAAAGCACCAGTAATGCAGGTCTATTCAGAGATGAAATGATCAGATTAGGGGAGCTGTTACCTAAGCAATCCATCCTAGTTTGAATGGACTAGTGACTATAAGCAGGTAGGTGTGGCTGGAGGAGATGCGTCACTGCGGGTATGAATTTAAAAAAAAATCTCATTTGCATGCAGTCACTTGGTCCATTCAAACTAGGGTGGACTACTAAGGTCGCATTCTTAAAAATTAATCATTTTACCTCTAAATCTTCTTGCAGTAACCGGAACTTTTGCAGGACACCTCATATCTAAATCACAACACTTACTAAGTACATATGCAGAAAAGAAAAAGTGAAAACTTTTTACTTTATAGGTTAAGCATGATCTAACTTTCAAAAGTATCTAGCTCGGGATTAAGTACATGTACAAAGTCAGTCTAATTTATTTTTATGAAATTTTATTCTATCATGTTTATATCATGTTTCACTTATGAGCTCTTAAAAGGCTTTTATTGATTCTACTTATAGACTGTTCTAATGAAATCATTAGTAAAAAAATGGGCAATGGCTTATATTTTGTTCATTATTTACATTATTTATATGCCTACATTTTGTTTACATTATCATAGAGTCCTTCCCTTAGGAAAGAACATTATGATAAATCACAAATAATGGGAAGAAATAAAGGTTAGAAGCTTACAATCTTTGAGACTATTTTTGAGTATTGTACTAGAAATTCAGAAAAAAATTATAAATTAAGTACTATTTAATATTTTATTCAAGATTGTCCATCATTTTATTACTTTAGAACTTAAAGCTAAAGACTAGAACGCTGATAGATTAAAAAATCATCTTTTCAAAATGGAAATTTGAGTGGAAAAAAGAAACCCTTTAAACTCTGAAGGTCAGATACTGATCAAGAAGCTCAGTGGTTGCAAGTTCACACTAGAGCACCTTGTGAGGGCTTCTAAAGCCATGACAAGACGGTCCTGAAAATGACAGCAATATGAAAGGAACACCGATCATGAACTAAGTTGCCATGATAATTCTGGAAGTCTGTTTTGACAGTTTGTGGATTTTTAAAAATGTTGGACCCTTTTGCTATAGTAATTTTACTTATGGGGAATCATCTTGAAGCAGATATAAACATGTTTCAAAGAGTAGTGAAAAATAAGTTAAATCAATTAGGGTTTAGCCATATGATTGAATATTATGTTCTTATGAAATTTTTAATGTAGAAAAGATATTCATGATACAACATTAAGGAAGAAAATATGGTAGTTATAATCCTTTACCTGCTGCCATTCTAATTTTTTGTGTATACATATTTATATGCACATACATACATCTATATATATTTATAAAAATACTGGAAAGAGTTAAGACAGTATTCTGGTTGGTAGAATTAAAGGTGACTTTTATGCTCCAAGTTTTCTCTACTTTTGAAATGTTCTTCAGAGATCACATATTAATCTTACAATAAGAAAAAGTGAATATAGAAATGTAAAGGAAACTGCACCTCATCTACTGCAATAGTTAATGCAAGTCTTCTTTGTTTTGTTTTGTTGTAAAATCCACTCCTAATTAAGGTGTAAAAATGTTCTTAGGTATGACAAGAAGAGATTGTGGTAAGATAGAACATAGACATTGTGGTAGGACAGTGTAATATAGTATATAGGTTTTTTTTTTTTGGTACTGGGATTGAACTCAGGGGCTCTGGACCACTGAGCCACATCCCCAGCCCTATGTTGTATTTTATTTAGAAACAGGATCTCATTGAATTGCTTAGCACCTTGTTTTTGTTGGGGCTGGCTTTGAACTCATGATCCTCGTGCCTCAGCCTCCAGAGCCACTGGGATGACAAGTGGGCACCACTGCACCCGGCAATATATAGCCTTTTTATAGGAACATTTGAGCTTTATTTTTTAATCTTTAAGTTTAGATCATAGTTATTGACTCCAATAGGGATATTTGTAAATTGAATATAAGCAGTTGCATCACTTTTAATGTTGTATATATGCTAAATGTGTAAGAGTTTAGAAGTATCTGGAAATGAGAATTCACTCCTCCAAGTGTAACATGTGACAAGTAGATAGTCTTGTGCCAGAGAATTCTGGAAAATTTCCAGTGATAATTGTCACTCAAAGGTAGCTCTGGACATGGAGGTTAGTAAATTACCCTTTTGAATTTGGCTGGCTTATAAAATTAGTGAAGTACAGTAAAGAATTGGCATACAAACAAGCAAATGCTTTTTACTAATTAGAGTTCTTAGAGGGTATGGGGAGCCTGTAGATAAGGTACAAACATTAAATAGATTGTACAGATTTTCAAAAGTCTTTGACAGAGTTTCATATGTTGCTTATATTTTGTTTTCTCTAATCATTTTAAGATGGTGTTTATATGCATTTTAATGTTGCCTTAAATTCAATTCACATTTGATTGTTAATTCTTTTTATATTTTTATTTTTTGTGGTGCTGAGGATTGATCCTAGGATGTTACACTCTACCAGTGGCTACATCCCAGCCCTTTTTCTTTTTCTTTTTTGTACCAGGAATTGAACTCAGGGGCACTCAGCCACTGAGTCACATCCCCAGCCCTATTTTGTAGTTTATTTAGAGATGGGGTCTCACTGAGTTGCTTTTGCTGAGGCTGCCTTTGAACTCATGATCCTCCTGCCTTAGCCTCCCAAGACACTGGGATTTTAGGTATGCACTACCCTGCCTGTCCCTAACCCTTTTTATTTTTTATTTTGAGACAGGGCCTCACTAAGTTGCTCAGGCTGGCACTGAATCTGTGTTTCTCCTTTCTCAGCCTCCTGAGTAGCTGGGATTATACTGTGCCCAGCTTGATTGTTAATTCCTTAGGCACAAATAATATAATCAAGATATATTTTTAAAAATGAATTTGGCGATGTCTATAAGCAGCTGTTGAACTCTGATGTAGTACAGGGCTCAAACTTTTGTGGCAAAGGGCCAAATTATAACTATATCAGGCTTTGGGAACACCCCATATAATCTACATTATATGTCTTTTTTTTAAAATACATTCTTTTTTAAAATTTTTTATAATTTTTATTGTTGGTTGTTCAAAACATTACATAGTTCTTGATATATCATATTTCACATTTTGATTCAAGTGGGTTATGAACTCCCATTTTTACCCCGTATACAGATTGCAGAATCACATCGGTTACACATCCACTGATTTACATATTGCCATACTAGTATCTGTTGTATTCTGCTGCCTTTCCTATCCTCTACTATCCCCCCTCCCCTCCCCTCCCCTCTTCTCTCTCTACCCCATCTACTGTAATTCATTTTTCCCCCTTGTTTTTTTTTTTTTTTTCTCCCTTTCCCCTCACTTCCTCTTGTATGTAATTTTGTATAACCCTGAGGGTCTCCTTCCATTTCCATGCAATTTCCCTTCTCTCTCCCTTTCCCTCCCACCTCTCATCCCTGTTTAATGTTAATCTTCTTCTCATGCTCTTCGACCCTACTCTGTTCTTAGTTACTCTCCTTATATCAAAGAAGACATTTGGCATTTGTTTTTTAGGGATTGGCTAGCTTCACTTAGCATAATCTGCTCTAATGCCATCCATTTCCCTGCAAATTCTATGATTTTGTCATTTTTTAATGCAGAGTAATACTCCATTGTGTATAAATGCCACATTTTTTTTTTATCCATTCGTCTATTGAAGGGCATCTAGGTTGGTTCCACAGTCTTGCTATTATGAATTGTGCTGCTATGAACATCGATGTAGCAGTGTCCCTGTAGTATGCTCTTTTTTAGGTCTTTAGGGAATAGACCGAGAAGGGGAATAGCTGGGTCAAATGGTGGTTCCATTCCCAGCTTTCCAAGAAATCTCCATACTGCTTTCCAAATTGGCCGCACCAATTTGCAGTCCCACCAGCAATGTACAAGTGTCCCCTTTTCCCCACATCCTCGCCATCACTTGTTGTTGTTTGACTTCATAAAGGCTGCCAATCTTACTGGAGTGAGATGGTATCTTAGGGTGGTTTTGATTTGCATTTCTCTGACTGCTAGAGATTGTGAGCATTTTTTCATGTACTTGTTGAAAGAAAACAAATAACCCAATCAACAAATGGGCCAAGGACCTGAACAGACACTTCTCAGAGGAGGACATACAATCAGTCAACAAGTAAAATACATTCTTAATCAAGGGTTGTATGAAAACAATCTGGATTATTGAATTTGGTCCTAGGACCATACTCCATTGTGTCTTGATTATTTTGCTGGTCCAGTTGATGACTAAAATCAACTGGACCAGCAAAATAATATTAGAATTGTTCTGTTGTGGTTCGAGATCCAGTTTAAAGATAGAAAACAATGGAATGGTTAAATAGATTCATCTCTTGAAATGCTTGGATGTGTATTGACAGTAATAAGTGTATTCTGTATGCACTGAAATATGTTTCTTAGTGACATTGTAGTCAGACCAACCACATGATTGATAGGATATTTCCTAAGGTCCCACAGAGTGTATCACTCATTTGTGAAAGAACTTTGACAGTTTAAGGTGGAATGTTACTAATTATGAAAGTAGTATCAAGGGAATTCATATTTAGAAAAATTTTTTTTATTGATATGAATGGGTCTCTATTTTTTTTTAAAGAGGTGATATTTTAAAGCAGCCTAGAAATTATGATTATATTGTTTTAGTGAGAGATGTGTGTAGGTGGTAAGGATACTGCATTTCACTTAAATTTTAGAGAAAGCTTCAGAGTTCTTTTGAGATTTGTTTTTGTTTTACCTATCCTCAGCCTCCTGTTGATGTTCATTCTGTAATCCTACCTAGAAGTCAAATCTATCTGATTTTAAGAGAGAGATTTTCAAAAGAATTGACTTTAGCTGAAGCTGTTGTGTCAGTTAAACTGTGCAGCAGTCTGCCCGACTAGGCCATTGTGTCTGCTTCTCAGTGCCCCAGCTGGCATGATGGCCTCATGTGGGATGCATGTTTCATCATGAAGATGGTGTGGCTTCTGTTGGTTATCCCTCTGTCTGTTGCTCTGCCTCAGTAAACCCAGGGGTTATCTTTCCACTTAGGTTTACTTTTTTTTTTTTTTTAAGATTTTCTTCTCTTTTTCCCATTTATTTATCCATCTATCTATTTATTTTTGTGGTGCTGGAGATTGAACCCAGGGCCTTGTGCATGGGGGAGGTAAGCACTCTACCAACTGAGCTATATCCCCAAACCCTCCACTTAGTTTTACTTTTGTTAGTCAGAAATTGCATGAGATGAAATTCACTATATAGCTTTGATTTTTTTTTAAGCAATTAAAATATCACTTAAGAGGTATAGTGGTTGCCAGAATCATGTTTTTTATTAGCTACAAATATGGATTTAAATTTGTTGAAAATTCTGTTGGCTGTTTATTCTACTTCATCTAAAGGTTAGTAGTTATGTAAACTTTAAGGTAGATTTCAAAATGTGGCATGCAACAATGAAAAGGTGGTTTTTCTTTATAATAAATATGTTTGTTAATTATAAGCTATATTTTATAAGTATTTCTGAGTTACTAAATTTTAAAAATTATATTTTAATTCCTAAGAGAAATTACTGATTGAAATTTAGGTTTAATCTGTTCATCTTTTAGAAAAGTTAAATATTAGCATCTATAACTACTAGTAGAAAGTCTGAAATATCTTCATCTTGAATAAGTGATGAATTTTCTGCAGCAGAAGCTGTTTTTCTTAGGATTTTTATTTTTTAGTGCCTCTACCTCAAGAGTTTTGCTGCAGCACACAACTAAATATCACAAGAGGATTCTTTTGTTGCTCCCAAACTGAAAAATTAATTTCTCATGCCTGCTAAATTGTGATCAAGTGTTTTGTGATGGTAGATTCTAAAATAGATATGGCAATGAAATTTTTTAATATATTACGATCATTGAGAAATATATTTCAAGAATTTGTTAGGGAATACTGTGAAGTGTTTGAAATGAGAATATGGTGCATGGCAAAAATTTAGATTCTAACAGAAATGTATTGTTAATTCAGGGAACAGAATTTTTTTGAGTATTCAAAGTGTTCGGTTCTAGGCTAGTTACTAGAAGGCAAACAGGATATGCTTCCTTGTGTCCTACAAGTTATAATTTGGTACAGAGACAGACCATAAGTGTAGCAGCATTCTGGTGGAGGAATCCAGGGCCCCCACAGAAGAGGCATCTGTCCCATATTAGAAGGGAGAGGAGCTGAGTCTACTCAAGAAGGGAATCAAATCTGCTTTTGGGAGCAGCCTCAAGTCTGCTTTTGGGAGCAGATGGTATTTAAACTGAATTGTAAAACAAAACAAAACAAAAAAACACTGAATCGCATTTATATGCTATATAAATATATAAATATAAATCACATTTATATGGGTATAGATTTGTTAGGTTCAGAAGTAAGTCAAAAGAATTGAGTTAAAAGAAACAGGATATAAGAATAAGAGCATAGAATTTTAGGGGAACCTGCAAGTTGATCATTTATAGTTGCAGTGGAGGGCATATGGGTGGGGCCTGGTAGATGAGAGAGAGAATTTTTTTTACTTTATCCTCAGACCTGTACAAAGACCTTTAATTGTGGTGTAAAGAATAGATTCAAAAAAAGAAGTTATACTGTAAATTTGTTATAATAATCCAAGTTAAAAATGTTGAGATGCAGATGAATTGGAGGAGAAGGAACTGAGGACCATTCAGAACTACCAGGGCTTAGTGATGATATGGAACACAGGTTCATGTCAGGCAAGGTTAAGAATGACTTGAGGGGCTGGGCATGTGGCTCAAGCCGCAGTGCGCTCGCCTGGCTTGTGCGGGGCGCTGGGTTCCTCAGCACCACATAAAAAAAAAGAAAATAAAAAATAAATAAAGATGTTGTGTCCACCAAAAACTGAAAAATAAATATTAAAAAATTCTCTCTCTCTCTCTCTTAAAAAAAGAAAAAAAAAAAAGAATGATTTGATTTCTGGCTTGGACACCTGGGTGCAAGTTAATGCTGTTCCCTAAGTTGTTTAATACATGGGAGGATTGGTTTGGGGGACACCTTGAAGAGGTCACATGGTGATTCCAGTTTGCGTTTATGGGTTTTGAGAGTGTGTGAGCCTCGTGCTGTAGATCTGGGAGAGGTCAACCTTACCTAGGAGAATGTAGAGCACAAGTAAGAAGACAGTGGGTAGAGCTTTGATAAGGTGGCTGATCTTGGATGGAAGATGGAGGAGTAAGTATAGAGGTAGTGAGAAAACTAGGAGAGTATGTCTTAACTGAAGTCAGGGGAAGAGGAAGTTTAAAGAGAGGAGAGTGGTTACAAAATGAAGGGGATAAAAAGGTTCTGAAAGTGTTGTACATCCCCTTTAGCAACAAAGAGGTCCTTTGTGAGTCGGGAATGCACTAGAAGTAATCTCTTGCCTGTGGGGGAAGTCTTAATGACCCCGGACCTTTCTTAAGTTATTTGGATGGTAAAAGGCAAATAAAATTTTAGCCTCATTTAAGAAAGCATGTGTAACATAAAGGTTTTTGTTCTTTAAAACAGCATGTTTTATTTTAAAAAAAAAAAGTAGGTTAACAGAGATTATATGTAAATGGAGGAGTGTTTCATTTCATTTTAAGGCTTATTGTTATTTGGATACTAGGTACTAATTCCAGTCACACATAACTAGATAATATACAATCTGCATTTCTTCAAATTACCACCTTAACCTGTCTAACTTGAGAATGAGGGAAATATAACATGATTTTTAGAGATTCCATATATTGTATATATATTCAGCTATAATTTATTTGATCTTCATATAAATCCATGTTATTTAATATGAATTTCAGTATATATTTATATATCTCTTTTTGAAGCCTTAAATGTTCTGTTGTAAAATGTGTTTTAAAATTACTAATGGAGGGCTGGGATATAGCTCAGTTGGTAGAGTGCTTGCCTTGCATGCACAAGGCCCTGGGCTCAATCCCCAGCCCCACAAAATAAATGAATGAATGAATGAATGAATGAATAAATAAATAAATAAGGTTACTAATGGAGCCTGTGAACTTTTATGACTTATTAAAAACATAAATAACTGTTCAGATCTGTTATTTTCATTAAATATTTTCTAAATTCTATAAAAATATCTCTAAGCAAATATAATTTGTAGCTTTATAATATAAAAATGGATAGTCATAATTTTGGGGTGTGTGTGTGTGTGTGTGTGTGTGTGTTTGTATGTGTGTACTGGGGATTGAACTCAGGGCACTCAACTACTGAGCCATCCCCAGCCCTATTTTGTATTTTAGAGACAGGGTTTCACTGAGTTGCTTAGCACCTCACTTTTGCTGAGGCTGGCTTTGAACTCATGATCCTCCTGCCTTAGCCTCCTGAGCTGCTGGGATTACAAGCATGTGCCACCACGCCTGGCCATAATTTTAATATAATATTTTAATTATGGTATTTGATGTACACACACACACCACACACACACCAGGGATTGAACCCTGAGGTGCTTAACCACTGAGCCACATCCCCAACCCTTTTTATAGTTAGAGACAGGGTTTTGCTGAGTTGCTGAGTGCCTCAATAATTTGCTGAAGGGGCTGGGGATGTGGCTCAAGCGGTAATGCGCTTGCCTGGCGTGCGCAGGGCGCTGGGTTTGATCCTCAGCACCACATAAAAATAAAAAAATAAAGATACTGTGTCTGCCGAAAACTGAAAAATAACTATTAAAAAAATTCTCTCTCTCTCTCTCAAAAAAAAATTCTCTCTCTCTCTTCTCCTCTTTTAAAAAAAAAAAAAGAAAAAGAAAAAGAAAATTTGCTGAAGCTGACTTTGAATTCATGATCCTCCTGCTTCAGACTCCCAAACTGCTGGGATTACAGGTGTATGCCGCTGAGCCCGGCTAATGTACATATTTCTAGTGAAGAAACTTATTTATTAGTCATAGTTGGACTTATTTATTTATTTATTTATTCACTCATTCATTCATTTATATGTGGTGCTAATGATCGAACCCAGGGCCCCACACATGCTAGGCAAGCGCTCTACCGCTGAGCCACAGCCATAGCCCAAGAAATTTATGTTTTTTAAAATAGTTTTTTTCCCTTAGGGATTTATAAGGTTTTCTTTTCATATGTACATAATTTTTTAAAGATGTTGACATATTTTTTTAAAGCTGTTATTCATTTATTTATATGTGGTGCTGAGAGGTGCCTCACACATGCTAGGCAAGTGCTCTATCACTGAGCCACAACTCCAGCCCTTATAAGGTATTCTTGATGTCATATATGCAAAGGAAGATCTGAAAAAAAAATTTTAGCAATAGCCTTTTCCTTAACTGGATATTATATTTCAAACAATATGATTTCTTTTTCATTCAAATGTTTTATATCTTCTAAGAAAGAGTAGAAAATATTTCCCTTGCTTCTTATCACATTGTCAGTACTTTTTCAGAATGGCAAAGAATTGTCAACCAACTTTAAACTTTCTCTTCACATTTCTTAACTATGTAGATTAATTGTGATTGTTTGTGCTGCTTTCATATTTAATTCTCTGTGTGCTTATGTACACATGGAAGTGTGAGTGGGTACTACAACTATTTTCTAGTAAGATGGATTTTAACTTCTTTTGACATAATTCCTGCATGAGATTTGCCTTCTTTTTTTGGGCAGTGCTGGGGATTGAACCCAGGCAACACTCTGCCAACTGAGCTATATCCTATATTATGCTTGTTTTTCATTAATGTTATTGAAAGATAAATTTTATGGTTAGAATCTTTTAGTCTGTTTTGCTTGGAAAGCAATCAGTTAAAGTTCATTGTAGTTTTTTGATGCGATGACTGTCCTGGTCCCAGGTGATTTTAATGTCTTTGTTATCCCAGTGGTGTGTTTAAGCTGACTTTCATATTAGTTAATACATAGTAGTTCATTTTATTTAAAAATCATCTTTAGTTTCATTTTTCAACACTCAGACTTTTCTGAATGTGGGTACTCTTTAACACAACCAGGTATGCATCTTTATATAACTTGCATGGAAGTTTATTCACTTTAAAAAAGTTTTGGGGGCTGGGGTGGTGGCGCAGAGGTAGACCGCTTGCCTAGCATGTGTGTGGGTTTGATTCTCAGCACTGCATATAAATAAATAAAATAAAGATCCATTGACAACTAAATATACACACACACATATATGTTTAAAAAAAAATTTTGGTGTCTCCAACTTGGATTAGAGGCAGAAAGATAGTATGTAAGTTAAAACTTACATAAAAAATAGAGTGAAATTGATAGGAACTTTTTAATTTTTAGTACGTTTGATTTATTTTTCTTGTACTCTTTTGGTTTTTGATGGTTTTGATGTAAAATATTCACACCAGTTTTCTACTTCTAATTTAGGTTCAACCTTAAAGTGCAATTGCAGATTCTAGCAAGCTTCATGCTCACTGGAGTTTCTGGAGGTGCAAAGTATGCTCAGAATGGACAACTTTTTGGGCGTTTTAAGCTTACTGAAACACTTTCTGAAGATACTTTGGCTGGACGACTGGTGATGACCAAAGTCAATGCTGTTTATTTATTACCAGTCCCTAAAGAGAAGTTAGCACAGACCCAGGGAACCAAAGAGAAGGTTTATGAAGCTACTATTGAAGAAAAAACAAAAGAATATATATTTTTAAGGATATCCAGGGAATGCTGTGAAGAACTTAACCTTCGGCCTGACTGTGACACACAGGTATGTTTGAAAGTGACGCAGTATCTACACATGTCTGAAGTCCCATTGCCAGTTGATAGCCTTCTTCTGGTTTGGTTCGTTCTTCCACAATAACTAGAAATATGATTAGCTTATTTTGGTGAATTGAGAATTGGACCTCTTGTAACTCCCAGAGAAAATTAGTTTTTTTAAAAAATTTAAGTAACATGTAATATGTTCTACTTTTAAATAAGGTGAGCTTTCTAATTAGTTTTATTTTTATTATTTTTTTAAAAAAATATTTATTCTTAAGTTTTAGGTGGATACAATATCGTTATTTTACATTTTATGTGGTGCTGAGGATTGAACCTAGTGCCTCATGCATGCTAGGAGAGCACTCTACCTCTGAGCCACAACCCCAACCCCTTATTTTTATTTTTTTAAAACATTTTTTTGTTGTAGATGGACACAATACCTTTATTTATTTATCTTTATGTGGTGCTGAGAATTTAACCTAGTGCCTCATACATGCTAGGTGAGTGTTCTACCACTGAGCCACAACCCCAGCCCCTCTGATTAGTTTTAAATCAGCAAAGAAGAAAAATGAAAAACTAAGCTCCATGCTCGGATATCTCTCATTTGCAGTTGTATATGTTCCTGTTCTCTTTATCTTTGTGGGTTTTTAGGTGAATTGTGTGTTCAGGCTGCCATGTTTAACTGGAAGGCTAGCCTTTTCTTTCCTTTTTGAATGTAAAACTTGGTGCATATTATTCATAATGAATTGGAACAGTGTAATAGGGCTGATTGTCAATCATTTTTCCCTATCGTTTTACTGATTTTATCAAATGCATTCTTTGTAAGAAGGTGGTATCAAATTTTGTCTAGAGATTAAATGAGTTACAAGTGCTTAAGTGTCTTAATATGTAAAATGATGTTAGTAACAATATATATACCATTAATACTGTTAAGTGAGGCAATCTATGTAAAGTATTTATTACAGTGCCTAATACTAACTAAACAAAGCAAATATTAACCATAATAATTGCTATTAGAACATGATCACACTTAAAAAAAAAAAAAAAAAAAACTCTGAACTACTGTTCCCCCAAATTGTTGTCTCCACAAAGTCATCTAGTGAGCTGCTAGCACTGATCATTGATGTTTGTAACCTTATGCTAGGTGAAATAAAACCAGATTCAGAAAGTCAGGAGTCCAGTGTTTTCTTTCACATGTGGAAGCCATGGGTGGTGGTGGGGTGGATCTCATGGCAATAGAAGGGAGACTAATAGAGTAGAGGAAGGACATCAAGAAGGAGGGAGGGGACTGAGCTGCTTGCCTGGCATGTGTGAGGCACTGGGTTCGATCCTCTGCACCACATTGTCTTTCTACAACTATAACTACAAAAATTAAAAAAAAAAAAAAAATGTAGGAGGGGAGGGTATGGGAACAGAATATACCTAATTATGCTATGTCCATATACAAATAAACCACAGTGAATTACATATATATGTATGTATGTATATACACATGTGATATATATTTGTATATAATTATAATGTTTGCATTAAAAAATAATAATTATAGAAGAGAGCACTAGAGCAAGCTGATTGGGGGAGGGAGGTGGCAAGGGAAAGGGAAGATACTGGAGAATGAGGTTGATTGAATTGTTTTGTAAGTGTGTGAATATGGTATAATGAATTCCACTATTATATATAATTATAGTGTACAAATAAAAAATAATTTAAAAAATTCATTTGATCTTTCAGGTTGAACTCCAGTTCCAGTTGAATCGATTACCCCTCTGTGAAATGCACTATGCACTAGACAGGATCAAGGACAATGGCGTCTTGTTTCCAGACATCAGCATGACTCCCACCATACCGTGGAGTCCCAACAGGTACAGGAAGAAAGTGCCTTAGTAGAGGATGTATATCAATATTAAATGGACTATCTGTAATAAGTAACTCCAGCATACTTTTTTTTCCCAAATATTTTATTAGTTGTTGATAGACCTTTATTTATTTATATGTGGTGCTGAGAATTGAACCCAGTGCTTCACATGACAGGCAAGAGCTCTACCACTGAGCCACAACCCCAGCCCCTCCAGCATACTTTTATAGGAAAGATTGCCTGTGTTCCTCAGGAGGCATTTTAGTGGTAAAGAAAGGAGAGTGAGCTCATGGTAGAGCGCTTGCCTAGTGTGCTTGAGGCCCTGCGTTCCACCCCCAGCACTGCAAAAACAAAACAAAACAACCAAACCAAACCAAACCAAACAACCAAAAAAAACAAAACAGTAAAAGAAACCTCAGAATGAAACATTTGAGTTTCATTATTGATTTTCTTGGCCAAGACTCCTCACAGTCGAAATGAGTTCTGTTGCTTTTCTTTTTTTTTTTCTTATTTTTTTTTAATTGTAGTTGGACATAATACCTTTATTTTATTTATTTATTTTTATGTGGTGCTGAGGATTGAACCCTGTGCCTCACACATGCTAGGCGAGCACTCTACTGCTGAGCCACAACCCCAGCCCTTCTATTGCTTTTCTTAACAGTCTTAGTTTGATAGGATGCCAAGCAGTTTAGGGATATTTTTGAGTAAAAGGTTAATTGGACAATTGAGGCCTTTCTGAATTAAGTAATTAATTTTAAATTATTTTTGAAAGTGGACAATATTGTGATTTCAGCAGTGTGGAGTAAGCATGACAGAAGATACTTTAGAAACTGCTCTCAAGTTATTGGTTGTGTAAATAGTATTCTGCTTAAATTCTCTTTGGCACTTCTTTACATGCAATTAAATAAGACACTTCTGTTTTGTTTCAACAGTAGATAGCAGTGATAGCTGTGTGATTGAATCGTTGTTTTTAGTTTCTCTGCCAGGTTTTGTCTCATTGGTCCCTGCCTTGCTCATACTAACTCCTCTCTCTCTCTCTCTCTCTCTCTCTCTCTCTCTCTCTCTCTCAGTTTACTGGCTCAGCACAGTGGACATTTATTTATCACTCTAAACATGCTAGAGTGGCCCTGTTCCATACCGATGGAGGCCCTGGCATGTTCAGTAATTGGTTTCCAAGGTCACTGTGGGTGTTGACAGGGGAGAATGAGCACAGAGGACCACATGGGTCATTTTTATGTGCTAGGCCTAGAAGCAGCACACATCAATCCTCCTCAACATTCCATTTTCTTCTGGTCCTAAAACAAAACAAAATACGACATTCCTTACAACACAGAACCTGAGTCATTTCTGCTGTGTTTTTGCTTGCCCTTGCTGTCCTATCTCCTTTCTTCTTTTTCCTGCCAAAATTTTTGAGATGGAATGTTTGGCATGTTTCTAGTACTCTCTGTTTGCTGTTGTATCTCCTTCCCACTTGCTCATACTCCTGAGGGTACTCCGTGATCTCATTGTAAAATTCCAGCGAGTCTCAGCTCTCATTTGGTTCACCTTCTCTTCATCTGTCCCTTTCTTTCCATTCTCAGAACCAGTGCTTAATTCATGCCTGTACCGATTCAGCAGCATGCTAGTTGGTCTTCTGTCCTGCTGGTTGTAACCCTGTTGTCTGGTCCAACTCTCACATTTCTTTCAAAGTTAGTTTTCTAAAACAACCATTATGTCAAATCTCTGAAGGCTTCTCCTTGACATGTTGATAAAGTCTTAGAGCCTAATCGGAAACTTATTATTAGCTCTTTGTTGCAAAGCATGTTGATTGTGCTTACCAACAATGTCTTTTCAGGAGTTTACTCAACTGTTTTCTGCTTGACATCCCCTTCCTCCAAGTCCCCAGTACTCTAGCCATATTGAATTCTCTTAAAGTTTATTTTTTAAAAATTTAAAATTTTTAATGGTTGCCATCTTAACCATTTTAAGTGTATAGTTCTGCAGTGTTAAATATGTTCATATTGTTATACAGTCTCTACATCTTTTTCATCTTATAAAACTGAAACTAAGAATCCATTGAAGAACCCCCCCCCCCCCCATCCCCCACCAGCCCTGACTCTTTTATCTTTATGGGAGTTCCTCACTTTGAGCCCATCCACTGGGACGTCTGGGCTGACATCTTTGCCCAGTGTCAGCCTGTTGAGAATCTTCCTGTCCTGTAAGGCTTTTTCCAGCCCTTTCTATTTCATTGTTTCAGTAACTACTGATCCCCTGCTATCTAGAAGGCTCAGTCAGTTTTGTGCTTTCAAGCATAATTTGTCCAGTTACTTTTTGTCAGTTGTGTACATTTTATTTTTCTCACTAGACCCTGAGCTTTGTATACTAAGAGACCATGTCTTCTTTATTTTGAACACTAACAAGGTTTTGCACATTATTAATATTTGACACACTTAAGTTATTAAGAATTTCAACTTTTTTTTTAATGTTTTAGTTGTAGATGGGCACAATACATTTATTTTATTTATTCATTTTTATGTCGTGCTGAGGATCAAACCCAGTGCCTCATGCGTGCAAGGCAAGTGCTCTACCACTGAGCCACAACCCCAGCCCAAGAATTTCAAGTTTAAAGAAGGAAAATAGTTGTTTAAATGTTGAGGCCATACCAATAAACTTTTAGGCATTTTTACCTGACGTACTCATTGCTGAAAGTTGTTTTACATATAATATATTCAAACCCTACTGACTGTTAATGGCAAAAGTTACAACAAAATGTCAAATAGTAGAAAAACTTCCTATCAGGAAACAATTCATACCACTGTAATACAAATAGTAATTAAAATGTTCTGGCTTGGGGCAGTGGCGCAGGCCTGTAATCCCAGCAGTTTAGAGGCTGAGACAGGAGGATCATGAGTTCAAAGCCAGCCTCAGCAAAAGTGAGATGGCTGTTTCTAAATAAAATACAAAATAGGTCTGGGGATGTGGCTCAGTGGTTGATCGCCCCTGAGTTCAATCCCCGGTACTTCCCTTCCTTCCGACCCATGAAAGGTTCTGGATTTAGGAACTTACTCAGATATCCTTAACTATTTAATATCTTTGCTGGACATGATGGTACATGCCTGTAATTCCAGTAACTCAGAAAGCTGAGGCAGGAAAATTGCAAGTTCAAAGTGAGCCTTAACAATTTAGTGATGCCGAAAGCAACTTATTGAGACTCTTTCCTAAAATAAAAAATTAAAAAGATCTGGAAATATGGCTCAGTGATTAATGCTTCCGGGTTTGATATCTGGTACCAATAAACAAAGAAACAAACAAATAAATCTTTTGTGGAATATAGATACATAAATGAAGTTGAAAAATTATTCTTTAGCATGTAGCCTTATAAATTAATTATAACAATGTATTTGGCCAGGGAAGGACTTTGAATTAATTTGGTTTTGGGAATAAAACAATTTTTATTTTATTTTATTCAGAATAAATTGTAGAGACTTCATATTGTTTCAAATTGTAAAAACCAAAGTTGACTTATCAAGTATTTAATGTATATCTTTCCCGTATTAAGTGGTGGAATAATAAACAAGTGCACTTTGTTTTAGTCATTGGCTCTCATCACCTATTCACTATTCATTGCCAGAAATTACAGAGATGATTGACATTGATAAAGTTTCTAGTCTGCTCTGAAGTGCTTATTTACAATGAAATAATTGGTAGGTAGAATGAGTTACATAAACAAAGTAAAGGGATATTGACATATTTTATACCTATAAGTTTTTCATTAATCTCTTAGATTTATACTTACATAGTATAATCTATAGCTCATTTTTTTTTTTTTTTTTTTTTTTGTACCAGGAATTGAACTCATCAGGGGCATTTGACTCCTGAGCCATCTCAGCCCTATTTTGTGTTTAATTTAGAAACAGGGTCTCACTGAATTGCTTAGTGCCTCGATTTTGCTGAGGCTGGCTTTGAACTCATGATCCACCTGTCTCAGCCTCCGAAGCCTCTGGGATTACAGGCATGTGCCACCGTGCCTGGTTTATAGCTCATTTTTAAATTGACAAAAACCCCCAGATTTGAAAGATTAGAATGCTTTTTATTTGGTACCAGGGATTAAACCCAAGGGTACATACCAGTGAACAACATCTGCAGCTCTTTTTAAATTTTTTATTTTGAGATAGAGTCTTACTAAATTGCTGGGACTGGCTTTGAACTTGTGAGCCTCCTGCCTCAGCTTCCTAAGTTTCTGGGATTTTGAGCATGCACACTGTACCTGGCAAGATTACAATGTTTTAAAGTTTTTGTTTTTAAATGTGTGTCCTAACCATTTTTCTGAAATATAGGAATAGAAACTAAAATTAAACTTCTATTGCTCAATTATGTTTCCATACAACTTTAAGTAAATATTTTTAATTTATAAAAATGTATGTATGCATTATCTCATTTGATCTTTAAAGTAATTGTCTTATGCAAGTATCATCTCCATGTACATGTGAAGGAAGCATGAGGGACAGATATCAAAGAATCATAGTGATCAGGCATGGATGCAAGTAATGGTTTTCTGAACTAAGTGGTGAAAGATGTTGAATTATAAGCCTAGAGATAGGTGGTCCAGGTTAGTGCAGGGGCTCAGCAGCGCCATCATGGACCAAGGTCACCCTTTCCTCTCTGCCAATAAAGTGAGCTGGTTTTCTTCTTTATGCTTATTATAGTCTCATGGTTATCCTGTGGCTGCTGTATGCTTATTTACTACATTGTCTTTCCAGCCAGTTGAAGGAGGAAGGCAATGGAGCAAGAAGGACTTTCTTCTAGTTTAAGGAAAAAATTTAAAAACCTGTACCTAGAATGGTCAGCTAGCTAAATAATTAGTGAGGCTTTGTTTTTACTTTATTGGCTATGAGAGTCCGTCTGAGGGACTTATTCCTGCACCAAAATTGGGTATTCAGCAGAGGAAGCTAGGAAATGGAATATTACAACTGGCTAGGCCCAGTAACCGAGAAAGGCAGGAGAGAAGGGTGCTTTGAATGGTTTTGGGGTAGTCATTAATGCCACAGGGTCTGCCACATATATTGGGTCTGGACTTAGTGGTCACCTAAAACCCATTTCTTCATTTATAGAAGATAGAATATTATTAGGTACTGGCAGAATTATGAGTAAATAAGCTGGTTAATACAGAGGGACTGTGAAGTAAAATGCTTGCAATTTAGTAAATAGCTTCCAAGGAATTCAGCATCACTGCTCAGCAGTATTTTTTCTTTGTTATTGTTTTAACTTAAAAAATCTTGTAGTTCAGAAAAATGGCTGATGGCATGTTCACGTGATCAGTTTATTTTCTGAGGATTTATATTTTCTTGTAAGTTCTGCACATTAACTAGTTGTGCTACTGGAGCTCCTACATTTTCTTTACAGAGAATTTTTTTGGTTTGAGATTACCTGTCACGATGTAACATTCACTGTAATTTTTTAAGAAACTAGAAGTGTTAAGATGATTTTCCATATGTCCTAGCTTCTGATTTTGAATGTAGCCTCACAGAGGGAATTTTCCTGTCTAAACTCTGTTCTACTATTTCAGGATTGTTCTGCAGGCACTTTGCACATTTTCTAAGCATCTCTTTACACACCCTTCCTATTTTGGTTTACATCCCTATCATTTTTGCCATAGTTGTTGTGATATTTAGTGTTTCAGTTGTGACTGTGAGAAAGAATTCTGTTGGTTCTCCATTTGGTTTGATCTGTTTCAGCATCTGCTGTTCATTTAAATCTTCAAAACTTCGCCAAGTTATAGAAGGGACACTAGTAAGATAGATCTCATTACAGCAGCCATCTGTGCTACGTGGCAGGTGTTCTTAACCCTGAAAAGTAGGATAGATGTGGGTGATTTGTATGTGAAAACATAAGAAAATATTTCATACTGTTGGGTTTTGGTACCATTTTAAAAAAAAAATGCTATTTTCTAAGTTAAGGTTTTATAAAAAATCTGCTGTCTCTTAACCAGAGACATAAAGTCTTTTCTTTTTCCCTGTTAGAAACCTTGAGAGACTTTTCAGTGGATCAGAATTTAAATTATTTTAGTTTCTGTTTTGCATTTTATTTGCTATGCAAAGAAACAACTTTATTATTTTCAGAAAAAAAAATTCGGACACTTTTTTGTCACAAACGGATACATTGCCATTATTACTTAATGAACTTGGCAGCCACTAGACTAGAAGTGCTTTGATTTCTTTGGATTAATTGTCAAAAAAATTTTGTGTTTGGAATAGGACAAGATAAAGTTATGACTTACATGGGCAGACACTCTAAATGACTCTGTTGGGTAATTTTCCTGAAAAGTGGTTTTAGAACAAGCATTAGTTGTTATTGGTGCTGTTGTTTTTGTAGTTTTTAGTGGTTCAGTAAAATTCAGGATACTTCTGTGTGAGATTCTATTCATTACTAAGTTGCATATATTTAAAATGACATTTTTATTTTTCATAGACAATGGGATGAACAGTTGGATCCTCGACTAAATGCAAAACAGAAAGAAGCTGTTCTGGCTATTACCACTCCACTTTCCATCCAGCTCCCACCTGTCCTCATCATTGGGCCCTACGGGACAGGCAAAACATTCACTCTAGCTCAGGCCGTCAAGCACATTCTGCAGCAGCACGAGACTAGGTGAGCAGCTGGGATGTATGCTAGTATTTCAAGAGCAGGGCGCTTCCTTTCTTCTTATTTTAAATACAAAATGAGTGCCAGCAAGACAGTTTTCACCTATCTCTTAAAAATTGAAAGAACAGAAAAAAGACTAAACCCAAAGCACTAAAATTTGAATTCTCTAGAAACACTGTTTTTAAAAATTGGTAATATAGAAAGTGATAGTTTTTAAATAGCCATCAAAACTTGAAGTCTGCCAAGTAATTGTAATATATGTTAAAGCCCAAAGAGCTGGGTTTAGAAAATTTCGTATTTATATGATAGATTTTAATATAATTTTGGGTAACTTCCTTTGTAGCTTAATGAAAAATGTTGTTTCCTAAAGGCGTCATTAAATAATAATGTTAGAGAGCACTGAGTAGGTTGGCAGAAATGTATGCTATTAAGATGGCCACTGCTTTTTTTTTTGGTATTATACTGCTTGAATAGTTTTGTGTTTTATCATTCTTTTTATTTGCACCATTTATTTCAGCAGGATTCTCATTTGCACCCATTCTAATAGTGCTGCTGATCTCTACATAAAGGATTATTTACATCCATATGTAGAAGCAGGCAATCCCCAGGCAAGACCTCTCAGGTATTTTTTAAGGCTTATTATGTATCTGTATCATACTTTGTTATTCTTAAGAAAAGGTGTCTGCAAAGATTTTAGTAACTTTGGATATACCAAAATCTTTAATTATGTATTGGCATTTGGAGGTTGTCTTTTGAATAATTAATTTAAAATAAGACAAAATGTAAAAAAATCTTTAACCATTTATTAACTATAGAGAAAGACATCCTTTTTTAAGTTTTGTGTGTAAAAAATGTTACAACCTGAGTAAATTTTGATATGTACCTCTAAAAGCTGGTATGATAAAATAATAAATATGATAAATTAAAATCAAGTTTAATTTACATTCTAGCACATTTAGTGTGGCAGAGTAGTCATGCAGTTTCAGCTTTATGGAAATAAACATTTGACTGTTATCATGCTGGTAATTTCGTGGAAGCTACATATTAGAGAAGCATGAAATACTGAAATGCTTTCTACAACAAAATGTAATTGACTAGAATTCACAATTTTTTGCTACTGTTTAAAAGACACAATGTCAAAGAAAATTTTAAGTTGACATAGAAAGGTCCTGTGAGTATTTGTAGACATGAAGTGTACTTAAATACAGGATTGTGGGGGAATAAAAATCCTTTTCTTCAGAAAACAATAAAGAATCATTAAATGATTATGTATTATACCATTTGTTTTCATTGCTATATGAAGTTAATGTTTAGTTTGCCATTTTATCAACTAATATATCATGGCCTAGGTTATTCAAATTACTATTAATTCTTGTTTATAAATTAATTTCTAACCACACACTTTTGATTCATAATTCACTTAACTTTTTATTTCTAGTTGATCCCAGGCATGGAAAAATGAAATTATTCAATTTACTTCTTTAATAACCATAGCTAAAACCATTTAAATTATTTTAGAATTGCATTTAAAAAAAAAGAGAGAGAGAGAGAAAAAAGTGATGTGGCCTGTTAATAGATTTTTTTTTTTTTGCTATGTTTTTAGTGTAGAAGATAAAGCAGGAATAGTTATTTTACCTAGAATGTAGTTGTATTTAATAAGAAAATATCATGTGTAAACAATTGTAAGTGAAAATATGGTATTTATTCAAGGGTAAATTCACCAATAATTACTTTGCTTCAGAATCTAATCTTGCTCAGATTTGAGTGAAAGTTGAATAGCTAGCATTTTTGCCATAAATGTTTTCACTCTCATGTTGATAAATTGTTTTCTTTGCTTTTATCATTGATAGAGCATGTGTTTGTGTGTTTTTGTGTGTGTGTTGTGTGGGAAATGTGGCAATCTCATTTACCATTGTGCTTGATTTGGAAACAGTAGCGTAAAGCCTGCTCAAATCTTGGTGGACTTAGCATATTTCACTTGCTATTCGTTGTGGTAGCGCTATTGATGAAAGTAAAATTTATCATTTTGAAAGTTGTACTTAGCTTTTTCTGTTTAAAATTATTTTTTTGGAGGTTATAATCCAAGATATAGTGCCTCTAAATGTGTAGAGTAAGAAGTTATATTCTTATGGTTGTATGGTTGTAGTGGCCCAAATATAGAAATTTACCTGTTAGAAAGAGGTCTCCCTGTTCTCACTTTTGAGACTAATTCAGTCCAAGATGAAAAAGTGTGTTCAAATGCATATGATTTCATTTAGAAAATTGAATTAAATGAGAAAAAACCCCTGACTTCCCTGCATACTTTCTTCATATAAACCTACATTTTCCACTCTGTTTTCCTCTTTGGGTAATGTATTGACTTGTAAATGTATTTCCTAAGAAATACTTGTTAGGATTTATTAGCACCAGTAGGGAAAATTAGAGTGACTAACTGCTCTGGGATCAGCTTTCTCCACATGATCCCAGGCTGCAGGGGAAGGAACACAAGAGGGCACCAAGTGTCTGCTCTGGTCATGAAGGAGAGGGATGTCTTCAGGGAGTGAAGGTTTGCTGTCTTTTGACAGTACTTTAGAGTCCCAGCCCAGGAAACTTGATAGTGTGAGACTAGCTAGAGTAAATAGCACTAGTTAGTAGGTTTAAATATACTACATGTGATTCAAATTTATAAAATTCTCTTAGTTGCCAGGAGTTGAGCTGAGCTCCAGATATTGGGAGTGGAGGTTTTAGAAATCATTTTAGAATACATTTATTTTTACTTTTTACTTTATTCAGAATTAAAAGATTTAAAAATGGACTATAGGGGAGAAAGCAGTTTGTTTCTGTGCATGTTTCTGAGGATCATGCACAGAAACAAACTGCTTTCCCTATAGTCCATTTAGCAGGGAGAGGCCCTCTTTGGAGATTGACCGATTATTGGGCAAACTGGAAAAATTTATTGTTGTAGAAAGATCTTTAAAGATGTAATTTTCTTCTGGTATCAAGTTCTGATTCTTAGTATCTTAACTAATATCATTTCAGGAGCTCATTATTGCATATGAATTCAATACATGAATAAGATTGCAGTGAATTATAATTACCAAACTATGTCCTATTTTAAGAATCATTATAAATCCTGTGGGATATTTGGGTTGTTTTGTTTCTAGAAAATATGTAAATTACGTAATTGGAGTCAGTTAAGTACTTTGAACTTTTTGGGGGGGTGGGTACTGGGTATTGGAACCTAGGGGTGATCTACCACTGAGCTATACTCCCAGCTCTTTCTATTTACTTATTTATTTTAAAAGAGTATATTCCTTTTTTTAAGACATTTATTTTATTTATGTTTTATGTGGTGCTGAGGATGAACCCATGGCCTCACACGTGTGAGGCAAGCACTGTACTGCTGAGCCACAACCCCAGCCATACTCCCAGCTCTTTTTATTTTGAGACAGAATCTTGCCGAATTGCCCAGACTGCCCTCAACCTTGGAATCATTCTGCCTCAGACTCCGTAGTAACTGGAATTCTGGCTCCTGCCAACGTACAGCCTTATACCCTCCCCCAGCCCTGCCCTACCCTAGGTGCTAGGAAAGGACCCAGGGTTTTGCACATGCTAAGCAAGCACTCTTTCCACTGTGCTACATCCCCAGCTTATATTTTACACTGTGAACTTAAGTGTCACTTTTTTTTAAGATGGCAATGGACTTTATTTTATTTATGCATTTATATGTGGTGCTGAGAATTGAACCCAGTGCCTCATGTATGCCAGGCAAGTGCTCTACCACTGAGCCACAACCCCAGCCCCTTAAGTGTCACTTTTTACTATCAATTCTCAGATTTTGAAAAATGTTAGGTGTGTTTTAAATAATCTTACTGAAAGTATCTGTCTCATTAAATGTTGCATGAAATGACAATACAGAGAAAATATTTAAATCTTTTGAAAGTGAACACTAGTGTTGTACTTTTAATAAAATAGTCAAGAGATCAAGCTTTGAATTCTTATGGCTTACTTTCTTATTCTTACTTGAGGTAACTTTCCAAGTAATGTGAAAAAGTCAGTAATGATATTTAGAACTTCAGGTTTTCTTTTTTTTTTTTTTTTCCTTTGAAGAAGAAGAATCAGGTTCCTGGAGTTAGTTGATAAGTAATTTGAAAAACCATTCTTTTCTATTTTATAATGAAATATTTATTGAAGTAAATAAGCACAAAGAAGAAAGTCAACATTATATATAGCCTCAGTATCCAGAAATAAACACTCACTGCTAACACTTTGGAGTTAAGTCCTAATTGTTTCTATGCTTAATTACATTTACTGGGGTTAATGTGAATAGAATCATAGACAATTTGTAAAATGAGGTATTATTTAAAAGTAAATTTGCTTTGCTGATCTGATTAAACTTGTTTTATTAAAATGTAAAATATATTTGAAAGTTTTGTCTCTTTTAGAAGTGGTAATTCTAAACTTTGACCAAGTTTACAATTCTTATCACCATAGTGTTTTTAAAATATCTTATACCTCAATTATAATTTATATTGAGACATTTATTAAATAAGCTTTTTCCTTTGTTTACAATAAAAAAGAAAATCCTGTGTTACGTGTTTCACAGAGCTTGAGAACAGATTGTAGAAGTTGAGACTGGTTTTAATTGCTTGTATTCATGCCATTGTGTCACCTTTTACATTTGTGTGATGTAAATTGAATATTAACTGAGTATTAGAAATGCTGGTTTCAATGCTGGGCATGGTGGTGCTTGCTTATAATCCCAGGTGCTCAGGAGGCTGAGTTAGGAGGATTGCAAGTGTGAGGCCAGCCTCAGTGAGGCCCTAAGCAACTCAATGAGACTGTCTTAAAATAAAAAATTAAAAGGGCTGGGGATGTGGCTCAGTGATAAAGTGCCCCTAGATTCAATACTGCTTTTAGTGTCAGCTTTGCTGTGGGAAGTGGAGGACTTCTGTTTGTTGGTGCCAGATATTCTGCTGCATATTATATATGACTTCTCTAAATCCTTGAGAGGTTGAGCTATTAGATCCATTTTGGAAATGAGAGTAGATGCATACTGATATAGCCCTTTGGTTTAGAAAACTACCTTGACTTCATCTGTATTCCTCTATTGAAAATTTTTATAAATATTTGTATTCCCTGGCTCTACTTCCTATGTTCTCTTTGTCTTGAGCCCAAGTTATCCAAGTTTCCATCTTTACTTTTAATCTGAAACCATTATTTTGTGGTTACCAATGGTTTCCTTGTTTCTGAATCCTGTGGTCAATTCTTATTTTATTCAGTCTCTTAGCAGCATTTGGCACTGTTACTCTTTATTTCTCTCTTGAAACAGTTTGTTCATTTTGTATCTAATACTCCCTACCACTCTTGAATTCTCCCCTGTTTCAGGACGGCCCTCTCCCAGTTGCCTTACTTTATGCTACTCCTTTTCCCAGCCTCTAGATGTAGGAGTGTTCCGTCATTCATTCTTCCTCTAGTTTTCTTTCTTTTTAAAATTTACTCTTCTGTAGGTAATAATATCTCATCTTAAGACTTTGTATTCTCCCAATACGTACTGCTTGACCTAGGCATTCTCCTGAACTCCAAACATATATCATCCTGTGTTTTGGTTATCTCTGCTTGGATGTCTACTCAATATGTCCAAAACTGAACTCCCAAATCTGTTTCTTTTACCATCTTTGTAAATACTACCACTATTTATTCAGTTTCCAAACCAGGGAATCAGGCTTTCTCTTAATTTTTTTTGATACTGGGATTGAATGCAGGGGCACTCCACCACTGAGCTACATCCCCAGCTCTTTTTTATTTTTATTTAGAGACAGGGTCTTGCTAAATTGCTGAGGCTAGCTTTGACCTCACAATCTTCCTGCCTCAGCCTCCCAAGCCACTGGGATTACAGGTGTGTGCTACCAGGTCAAGCTCTTTCTCTTAAATTTTAATCTCAAGTTGATTAGTAAATCCTATTGGCATGACTTTTTTTTTTTTTTTTTTTTTGAGGTACTGGGGATTGAACTCATAGCCGCACAATACTCAGCAAGTGTTCTACCACTGAGCTATATTGCTAGCCCCTGTTGGCATTACTCTTACTGTGTCTAGTGAATCTGACCATTTTCACATCTCCATTGTTACCATCCTGGTCCAAGCCACCGTCTTCTCTTGTCCATGCCTTTCAACAACCTCCTGATTTCACTGCCCTTACCTCCATCCCACCCAGAGGCGTGTCGATGTTAAATTGTACCGGCTTGTGATAGTTGATCATGTGCATGTCTCACGTGTTCATGTTCAGTGACATGTACTACTAACTTGAAATTGGCCATGGTAATAGTTTTTACACCAGGGAAATTTGCAAACACTACAAATCAGTCCCTCCTCCCCAGCATACCATTGTCTGGTCCTCCCCTGCAACATATTCTGCCCAGAGAAACAGAGCAACATAAGTCCTCTAGCAACATAAATCATGTTGTGTGATTGTCCTGTCAAATTCTTTTTCTTTAAAAAAATTTAAAAAAATCATTGCTGGACACAATACCTTTATTTTATTTATTTATTTTTATGTACTGCTGAGGATCAAACCCAGTGTCTCACATGTGCTAGGCAAACGCTCTACCATTGAGCCACAACCTCAGCCCCTGTCCTGTCAAATTCTGAAGGCTTTTCATTAAACTCAGGCTAAATCCAGAGCCTTTATGATTACTCCCAACCCCTGTGTGATCTGTTCCTGTATAGCTTAGTAGATGCCTGGTCTTTGTTATGTTGGGGGAGTGAGAGTTGGATGGGTGGATGGATGGATGAGTCTTTTCTGTAGCATTTTAGTAATCTGTAGCATGAAACCTATTAATATTTTTCTTTTGCAATTAATGGAAGAGATGCACTTTCTTAAAGTTTGCATTCTTTTGATTGTTAAGAATTTAAATTTGTTTTAAAATGTCCAGAATCTCAGACAGAGGTCTATTTAGATATAGGTATAAGAAGTTTTCTAAAGTAAAATGCAAATAACTTTAATTTGTGTTATAAGTGTGTAGTTTCATATTCTAAAATATGAGTTCAGTGTATTTTTGTAAGAATATTCTAGAAAAAGTAATTCCATAGTAGAACGATTTTGAATTTAATTAAAAACCCATATGCATGTATAAAACTTGTTTGTCATTTTGTTGAGATTAATCTGAACTCTTAAAATTCATTAGGTATTTATTTTGTGGTAGCACTTATGCTTTCTGTTTATATCTTTTCTTTTCCTTTTTTTAAAATGGGAGACATCACAGTAGATATAGTAGCAGTTTTATGTTAAATTCTAGTACAGTGGAGTGTTAATTAACAGTCATGAAATTTTACTTGTTAATTTCCAGAAATTGGAAAATAATGGTGTCAATAATTTTAGTAATCAGGTACTGTTAAGATGTTGATAAATGTGTATCAGAAATATTATCTTTTTTTACAGGGTTTATTTCCGAAATCGCTGGGTAAAGACTGTCCACCCAGTTGTGCATCAGTACTGTTTGATCTCAAGCGCACATTCCACCTTTCAGATGCCACAGAAAGAAGATATTCTTAAACATCGAGTGGTGGTGGTTACATTGAATACTTCCCAGTACCTCTGTCAGTTGGACCTTGAACCTGGTATGCTGACTTCTGTGGCAATATAGGGTATCTCACAGGGTTAGGGCTTGTGTATTCAGTCTGTAGCCCATGAGCCAAATCTGACTTGCTGCCTGTGTTTGAAATAAAATTTTACTAGATGGAACACAGCCACCGGTGCCCATTTAGTTGCCTGTTTGCTTTCTATAGATGCTTTTGTGCCACAACACCTCAGTTGAGTAGTTGCAACAGAGACTGTGGCCCACAATCTAAGATACACACTGTGTGCGCTATACTGAAAAAATTATCCAAACCCTAGACATTTTTATGACTGTTATTCCATTGGTCAGGTGGTAGTTACTTATAAGCACATGAAGAATTCAAATTTGGACATTGTTGGTGTTTTTTTGTTTGTTTGTTGTTGTTTTTTACAATTTTCTCAAGTTTTTGTGTTAAATTGCTTTTGCATTGTAGAGACAGCAAGCATTATAGGATTTTTTTAATGTCATACTATTACATTTCTATACTGGAGCTATGTAAAATCAATCTAATATTACACAGGGACAGATAGAAGATAATAGGTTGTTGTGATAATATGGTGGAACAAAGTAGTATTACTTCAGATGCTTTAAAAGGATGCTCATTTATTACTGTCACATTATAATTGTTGACATTGATCAAAATTTTTTATCTTCTCCTTTTGGAATTGCTTTCAGAGCCAGAGATGAATTCTTTTGAACATCAGAGTCCCTGGAAGGAGAGACTGTTCTCTTCACCTTCTATTCCTGGCACCTAGCCTAGAGTATAGATACCTGGAAGCCCTATATATCTTAAATGAAGGAATGGTGGCCAACCTTTAAAAAAAAAAACAAAAGTTATTGAGTATAGATTTAATTTTAGAAAAGCTTAAATCTTTCTGAGATGTATATAATGAATAAAATAGATGATTAAACTGGGCAATGCCATTAGAGAGAAAAAAAAGAAAACAGATGTGCTGCTCAGGTAATGAGACTTACTTTCTGTGTGTGTAGCTCATAGCTAGCTGGTGAGGGCAGTTACAAAAGCGGAGGTTCAAAATGTTTTGAATAGTGGCAGTATCATTGGAATGAGTTATATGTCTTCCCAAGGGACTTCTTTGACTGCAACAACACTTAATTGAAATGTAAATTTTAGTATGTTTATTTAACAATCAGTTTGCTACTTTATGATCATATTCCACATATTTGCTATGTAGATAAATATCTAAGCCTCCTAAACAGTATTGTTTTGTGAGAAAGAGTGAAGAATAGCTTTGGAGACCTAGAGTGTAGGATCATCTCTGTTGGAAGGTGACTGGGTCCTTTGTTGTGAATGTTGTTAATACTTCATTTCATTCAGTTCTCATATTGACCCTTTTGAGGATGATTTTACAGATGAGAAAATAAGACTTAAAGTAATTCAGTTTGATCAATTCAAGTTACTTTTTCTAGCTTAATCAGTAGTGAATATTTTTTATGATTTATTCAGTTCCTGACGGAAGCCTCACTCTATTGTTACCTAATGAAAATGAATTTTTTTCACTAGTCTCAGTTTTTCCAGTTTGATCCCATGTTTTATAGTTGTTTTTCTTAATCCTTTAGAATAAAAGCATGAATTCTCAACAGGAAGAAAAATGCATGTGGCCATGTCATGCTTAGGCCACTATTGATAAATAGATTATAGTTAGAGATACTTTTGTTGTCACTCATAGTCATTTGTTTGAATGGGTGATGATAATGGTTAGTACTGCCAACCAGTAAGATTTAGAAAGTTCCTAACCTAAAAACAAGTTGTCTAGAAAATTGTATAAACCAATTGTTTGGAATTCTTGATATTTATAGAAATAGGTTTTTTAGCTAACTCACAGGAGGCTGGTTAATCCATTCTGCCCCTGGCCTCTATAGACTTATCACTTTCATTCTGTGGGAAACTACTTTCTGTCCTTTGCTATGCTCCTAAAAAGGAGAGAGCCCCCTTCCTACCCAGTGAGTTGGTAGTATGGTGGGAGGACTTCTTTATTCAGTCAGCAAGGAGGGTTTTGCCTCTTTCTCCACTCTTAGAGGCAAAGGAATTTTTTCCTCCTTCCTACATACATAACCGTCTGCCATAGTGTGAATGGCAACAGCAACCAAGACATGGGATGCCTCCTACTGTAGGCGTTTTATCTGGAGAACATTAGATAATGTACTTTAAAAAAATATTTTTTAGTTGTAGTTGGACACAATACTTTTATTTCACTTATTTATTTTTATGTGGTGCTGAGGATCCAAACCCAGGGTCTTGCATGTGCGAGGCGAATGCTCTACTGCTGAGCCACAAGCCAGCCCCAGATAATGTACTTTTTTACAGGGTTGGTAACTGGGGATTGAACCCAGGGATGCTTTACTACTGAGCTGCATCCCCATCCTTCTTTATTATATCTTTTGAGTCAGAGTCTTACTAAATTGCTTAGAAAGTTGCCAGGCTGCTGAGGCTGGCTTCAAACTTGCAGTCTTCCTGCCTCAGCCTCCTGAGTTGCTGGGATTATAGGCATGCCCCACTGCATCTGGTGATAGTGTGTATTTTTAACACTTGTTATCAGACCTGTATTTTCAGAGTGGTGATTTGTTTTAAACCAGGCTAAGGTCTTAGGCGAAAAAATTATACATATTTTAGAGAGAGTCGTACACCACACAATGATGTTTCAGTCAAGCACGGACTGACTATGTGATGGTGGTCCATGAGAGTCTTAGCAGAGTTGAAAAATTCCATTGCCTGGTGACATCATAGTCATTGTAAAATTGTAGGGTAACACATTTACTCACATGTTTTTGGTGATGCTGGTAGAAAAAGATCTACTGTACTGCCAGTTGTATAAAAGTGTAGTATGTACAGTTATGTACTGTGCACAATACTTAGTAATGGTAATGGACAAGTGGGTTCCTGGTTTATGTGGTTACTATACTTTTATTTTTGAGATGGGGTCTTGCTGTGTTATACAGACTGGGTTTAATTGCTGGTCTCAAGTGATCATCCTGCCTCAGTCTCCTGAGTAACTGAGACTACAGACACTATTGTTATTATTTTTTTAATATTTATTTTTTAGTTGTAGTTGGACACAATACTTTTATTATACTTATTTATTTTTATGTGGTGTTGAGGATCAAACCCAGGGACTCACACGTGATAGGCAAGCGCTCTACCGCTGAGCCACAACCCCAGCCCACACTATTGTTATTTTAATGTGTACTCCTGGCCTACACAAAAATGTTTACTCATCCATCTCATGTTTATTGCATCTATTGATTATATTATTTTCACTTGGTTGGTTTGATCTTGTTTTGTTCATCACAGACCTAGGAGCAAAAGACTACATAACACACAACACACACACATACACTCTCTCTCACAGATTCATATCGTCTAGATGTATAGCAGGCTATACCATCTAGATTAATGTAAGCACACTCTATGACGTTCATAGAATGACAGAATTGCCTAATGTTACATTTCTTGGAACACATCCCTGTTATTAAATGACACTTGATTATGTATGAAAAGTAAACCTAAATACTCAAATTAGTAAATTTGCTAATAAGATTCTCATTGTTTTTAGTCTAAGGTAAGGTAAGTTATAATGTTAGATTTGAATGATTTTCACAACTTTCTCCTTTATATTAGATTTGAGTACGTTTTTCTTTAATGTTTGTTTATGTTTAGGGTAACATTACTTAAGAACTACCATTATTTTATTTTTGGTGTTTTTGGCAAATAAATTGTGGAAGAGCTTTGGGGGCTGTCAGTTGTTTAGTCTCCTTTATTTCAGTCAAAAGACACTATCTTGAACTTTTAAAATCTTTTCTATATATACTGATTTAACAGTCTTTGAGCCAGATGCAAGTGTTTACATATACATTACTGAGTCATTCTTTTTAAACTCTTATTTTTTAAGTGATGATTTTAATAGATGATTATCTAAATTGAGGATAGTTCTTAAAAATATTCACACTTGGTCTGGGGTTGTGGCTCAGTAATATAGCGCTTGCCTAGCATGTATGCGGCACTGGGTTCAATCCTCTGAGCACCGCATATAAATAAAGGTCCATTAACAACTAAAAAAATATTTTAAAAAAAGTATTCACACTTCTAGGTTAACAAGCTAAACTCTTTACTTAGCAGAAAACAAGTGATTTCTACCTCTGTTGTTGCCATAATATACTTTGCTGTGTTTGCTCTGTGTTTCCAGGGTTTTTTACGCACATTCTGCTAGATGAAGCTGCCCAGGCCATGGAGTGTGAAACCATCATGCCTCTAGCATTAGCAACTAAAAGTACCCGGATTGTTTTGGCTGGTGATCACATGCAGGTACCTGCTCTCTTAGTCATCAAGCATACTGAAAATAACTTTTAATTATATTTTGGTGTTTAACATTCTATTTCTAAAACACCTTATGAAATTGTGACAGGTATTGCAGATTAAGTACTTCTAAGTATTTTTATTTTAATGTTTTTAGTTGTCAGTGGATTTTTCTTTTTTTCGTTCTTTCATTCATTCTTTCTTTCTTTAGCTGAGAATCGAACCCAGGGCCTCACACGTGCTAGGCAAACCACTGAGCCACAACCCCAGCCCTTAAGTATTTTTATACTAATGGTGAAAAATGCTGATATTTCTGAAGGAAAATTACTGCTCCCAATTTTTTCTTCTTTGTTTAGACAATTTAGAATAAATAATAAGAGTCTTATCAATGTTGATTTTATTTTAACATTTATTATTTTGAAGCTTATTTCTTTATATAATTAATGTTTGATTCTTACTCATTTTTGGCATGATGTTGGAGATTGAACTCAGGCTCCACCTCTGAGTTACACCCCAGCCTTTTACTTTTTTTACAGAATTTAAATGATCCATCTTAAAATTCCCCAATTTCTGTCTCTAATATGTGGTTTTGTGAAGGATTAATTTTTTATATCATAAAAAACAAAGGGCTTAATTAAAATTATAGTCAAAATGTCAAAGAATATATCACATTTTATGTATTTGCATACCTATTCATGAGAAAGAAACAGTTTTTTTCTATTAAGATGTCTATTTTGTGAAGTTGCCATTTGGCAACTCTTTTACCACAGCTGATTCAGATTATACCTGCATAGTGTTAGAGCTGTCAGGACACTCAGAGAGGAGGTTCTTATGAAGAAGCAAATTTTGTTTTTGTTCCTTTGTGCAAAGTAGTTTAATTTTGTTCTTTAGCAATAAAAAGTATTACCTAGAATCACTCCTTGTACGTTATGAGGCTAAGAGTATTGTTTTGATTTAGATATCGTGCCTATAATCCCAGCTGCTCAGGAGGCTGAGGCAGGAGGATCAAAAGTTTGAGGCCAGCTCAGGCAGCTAACCTTGTCCCTATTTCAAAATTAAAAAAAGAAAGAGCTGGGGATATAGCTTAGTGCTAGGACCATTGCCTAGCATATGCAATTGTTTTTTTCCCAGAAAAAGGAAAGGGGGTTGTTTTGTTAATAATTAAAAATAATTTTAGTCATGATCTGTATGTCTTACCAGCTCATCACTTAAAATGATTGATCAGTTTTGGTGAGATAACTAATGTGACTCCCCCAGTGATACTATGGGTTGCGTCCCTAAAGTTACTGAAGTAGTCATCATTTATTATATTATTGGAGAAGATCTTTAAAAAAATTTTTTTTTTTTTTTAGTTGTTGATGGACTTTAGTTTATCCATTTATTTATATGTAGTGCTGAGAATCAAACCCAGTGCCTCATACATGCTAGGCAACGCTCTACCACTGAGCCACAACCCCAGCCCCGGAGAAGATTTTTATTAATTCATGTATGGAAACTCTAGGTTTGTGTTGCATACCACAATGAAGAATTAGAAATTTTGGCCTAGTTCCTTATAATAATAAAAGGGTTCATAGAAAATGTCAACCGATTTTGTATGTTATTTCTTTTAGCATGTTGGGGTTTAATATATCAGAAATTTTAGCACAGTGTTTATAAGCAAGTTAAAGAATGCTAATTGTATATTTAGTTAAATTTTCTCTGTATGTTTGTCTGTTACAGCTCAGTCCTTTTGTTTACAGCGAATTTGCCAGGGAAAGAAACCTTCATGTTTCATTACTTGATCGACTCTATGAGCATTACCCTGCAGAGTTTCCATGTAGGATCCTCCTGTGTGAGAACTACCGGTCCCATGAAGCTATCATCAAGTAGGTGTGAACTGCCCTCTCTGATTCTCACTTTTTGCTGTCTTTTTGAGGGGTACTCAGATCAGCATATTACTAGGGACAGGTGATTGCAGTTATTCCCAAAAGATTATGTGGTGTTCCTAGTGTTGTAAGTTCTGTTTAATTTTATATTTTAAAAAGATCACTTCAAAAGTCAAAGTTATGATTTTTTCCCCCCCAAAAAGCCACCTCTGGGAACTAAAAATTGAGGTTCTGCTAGTTCTGACATATTTTTCAGTGACTAAATCTATAATCTATATGGAAAAACTGCATGTTGTAATAAAGAAATATACTGACAAACCATATATAGTAGTTTATCTGTCTCTGGCTGTGTTATACACAAATTCTATTTTTTATTTTTATTTTTTGGTATCGAGGATTGAACCCAGGGGCGCATATATCCCCAGCTCTTTTCTAAAAAATTTTTGAGACAGGGTTTCACTAAGTTGCTTAGGGTCTTGCCAAGTTTCTGGGCTGTTCTGGAAGTCAGGATCCTCCTGCCTGAGCCTTCAAAATTGCTGGGATTACAGGTTCATGTCATCATGCTTGCCATGCATAGACATGGCATACTTTTTTTTTTTTTTTTTAAATAAATAGGAGCAGTACACTCTAGAATAATGATAAAAACATCATTGTTACATAAATCAGTAATCTAGTCACATTATCATTGTCAAGTATGATGTGCTGTACATAATGTATGTGCTGCTAGGCTTTCTTTAAGAAAAATTTATGTTTTACAACTGGAAGCACAAAATAGGTTTGTTTACACCAGCATCACCAAAAACACATGGTAACACGTTGGGTTCCAATGCTGTTGTTGGCTGCGATGGTAATTTTTCAGTTCCATTAAATCTTATGGGACTACTATAAAATATGGGGCCCATCATTGAGTGACACATGACTGGATAGTTGTATGACCCACAAAGGGTGAAGTATGTACCAATCAAGAAAACATGCTAGTTAACAAATTTTCTCCTAGAACAAAGATTTCAACTAGTATCGTACTGTCATCATTTCTTCCTTTTCTCTCTATTCTTTTGTACCTTGCCCAAATCAATCCATTGAACAGTGGTACACCTGGAGCTTTCTCTATTGTTTTTGCTGTGGTTATATTTGGAGAAATTATCAGCATCATAGGTATTCAGTGTTGATACTAAAATTAACCACTGGCAGAAAGCAGTGTTACTAGAAATGACTGATTTGTGTGTATGGTGGTGGTGGTGGGGTGTGGCGGTTTAAATTAATTTTGATGATTTATTACTCTCTTTTTCTTTTCTTTCTCTGTAGTTATACCTCTGAGCTTTTCTATGAGGGTAAACTGATGGCCAGTGGAAAGCAACCAGCACACAAGGATTTCTACCCACTAACATTTTTTACAGCCCGAGGGGAAGATGTGCAAGAAAAAAATAGCACAGCATATTATAACAATGCAGAGGTACTTTAGTTCTTTTTGCAGATTAACCTTTCTTCATTTACATGGTCTGGTTTTGTTGAGTATTTATATAACATTTTCGTTGATGTGCATTTGTTTCATAGTGTGTAAAACTTATCCTGTCCTTATGCATTGATTTATTAAGATGAATCTCCTACTGGAAACGAACACTTTGGTTTACTTTTTGTTTCAGTGGTAAAACATAAAACGCATGATTTCATTTTTAAAAAAGCCAATATTATTCTCATAAGATAGACTGATTAAACTTTATAGTGCATAATCAAAGGAGTTATCATTTTTAATGAGTTTGACTTGAATAGCAGAATCCTGTGCTTAAAAGAGATCACACAGTTGCAGATAATGACATTTCTATCTCATCATGGGCTCCAATTTAGTTTTCTTCCAGATACTGGCTTTTAGAGAGAAAGCCAGTAATATGAGGGGTCAGGTGAGGCAGCAGACAAACCCCGTGAAGACTTTTGGAGCTAGGAGGCCAGAAACTTTGTGGTTAAGGTTCTGGCTGTCACAAGACAGTTCTTTAGGGACTTCAAGAATCCCGAAGGAGACGAGAATGGGGTGATTTTCATTAGGGGAATTCTGATGTCTACTGCCTTTGGATCTCATGCTTTACTTACTTTATTTACAAAGAAATGGCTTCTATTATGTAATAGTAATTAATTTCCCTCTAAAAACTGATCAGAGACTTGTATTTAGAAGTTTACACAAGAATATCATCAGTACTTGCTTGATAAAACCATAATCCAAAGCCAAGAAACTTGACATTTTTATTTAGGAATTTGTAAATTTAAATTTACTTAGGAAACGGTAAATTTAGGAAAGGGTAAACTTTTTCTTTAAATATTTTTTTTCTCTCTTCCTTTTTGGGCATTTTCTTTAAATATTGGTATTATTTAAAACAACTTGGGATCTCCTTTGTTGGTCTTACATTCACATTGGAAATCGCTGGCCTAGAAATTAGCCATGGTAGCATGGTAGGGGGTGGGGTGGGAGGGCTGACCAGAGTGGCAAACAGGGCTTAAAATCCAGAAGGCTCTGGATTTTTTCTTTTCTTTTTTGCTGTGACAACAGGGATCAGAGTTGAGTTTTGGTTAACCTTGATCCTGAGCCGTGCTTGATGGTTACCTGAGACTGTTTCTTGACTGGGGTTACTTGTTCCTTCAAAGTGACATGGTATGTTTTTCAGAAAACTTACTAGCTGTAGGATTAAAAAAAAAAAAATTGTCTTCCTGGACTATCAAGTTTACTTAAAAAATATTTTTGAAAAATATATTTGGGGCTGGGGATGTGGCTCAAGCGGTAACGTGCTTGCCTGGCATGCGTGGGGTGCTGGGTTTGATCCTCAGCACCACATAGAGATAAAATGGAGATGTTGTGTCCACCGAAAACTGAAAAATAAATATTAAAAAATTCTCTCTCTCTCAAAAAAAAAAAAGAAAAATATATTTTTCATATTAAAAAATTCAAAACCAACATTTATGTGACCTTTAAATATAAAATGTAGCTTTAGAGAAATTTCAAGCCACCTTGAACTTCATCAGAGCATGGTTGTTTAGTCACTCTCTTTAGTCTCATGAATTATTGCAATCAATTTAGACACATGTTGCCCCAGGACCTTTCTTCAAGTGGAAAAAAACTGATCCTAGTTCACTGCAGGGAAGACATTTTGAATTTTTGAATACCAGAGTAGGCCTACTTGGTTATCAATATAGGCATACTGGAACATTTCTAGAAACCTTTGACTTTTCTGTGATACCACCTGATTCCACTGAGGTACATCCCCAATCCTTGGGATTTTCTTAATGCTATGAAATTAAAGGTGAAACCTATGTTTGTTTTGTGTATAGAGTAAGAAGAGCAAGTGGCACCAGTTAATTGATAGGGGGAAATGAGATCTCTTCTGTTAAAATTCTGACTAAAATTTACACAGTACTTGAGAATAGATTAAATGCCACTGTTATGAAAATAAGATAATGTTGGGGCTAGGGCTGTAGCTAAGTGGTAGAGTGCTTGTCTAGCATGTGGGAGGCACTGGGTTCGATTCTCAGCACCACATATAAATACAATAAAAGTCCATCAACAACTAAAAAAATATTTAAAAAAAAAAGATAATCTTACACAGACTTAACCATCAAAATTAACTTAAGACAGGTTGGAATTGAAAGCAAAATTAAAGAATCTGGAGCTGCTGGTATACTCATGGTATTTTTGCTTATATAAGTCTCCTTTGTTTAGGGAATGTTTTAAAAATTTTTATCATGTACATTTTTTAAAAATATTTATTTAGTTGTAGATGAATATACAGTATCTTTATTTTTATGTGATGCTGAGGATCGAACACAGTGCCTCACACATGCGAGGCAAGCGCTTTACTGCTGAGCTACAGCCTTAGCCCCTTTATCATGTACTTTTTGCATCATGTGAACATGTGGTAGAATAAGAGAAAGTGTTTTTTTTTTTTTTTTTTTTGGTGATACTAGAGATTGAACCCAGGGGCAATTGAAAGCTGAGCTATCCTCCCAGCCCTTTCCATTTTTTATTTTGTGACAGAGTTTCTAAGTGCCCAGGCTGGTCTCAAACTTGGAGTCTTCCTTCCTGCCTTAGCTTCCCAAGTAGCTAGGTGTCACTGAGCCTGGCAAGAGACGATTCTTAATTCTGAATTTAAATCCCCCAAATAATGAAGTTATCTCAGCTTAATGTAGAATTAAATACTAAGCACTATGGTATGATTCTTAACCTTAAGAAATTCAGTGTGAAATGAAGAACTGTAAAACTAATCGTAAGATTGTATAGTTGGTGAGTGGTAGGCAAGGTTATATGTAGATAGGGAAAATGAATCTGTTGTTTTTAGTGGGACCTGAGACAAAAAAAAGAGAATGTGATATTTGCTTCATACATTTTGGGAATCTGTGGTTATTTGTGTATGTATTTATAATTGTTATATCTTCCTGATGGATTGACCTTCTTATTGTTATAAAATGTCCCTCTTTATAGATAATATTTTAGTTGCTGTTTGCCTGGTATACTTTTTTCCATCTTTTTACTTCCGTCCTTTCATACCTTTGAATCCAGCGTGTCTTCTGTAGGCAGCATATCACTAGAATTTTTAAAAAAATAAATCATGCCTGAACGTTTATGCCTTTTTATTGGATTGTTAACCCATTTATACTTATTGTTACTATTTATGGTTTTTACCTCTGGCTCTTTATAAAACTATTTCTCCTTTATTACCTCCTTTTATATTAAGCTATACATATTTTTTAGCATCATATTTTAATTCCTTTAATAAACTATATATATTTTATTTTTTTTACCTAGCAGTTTCTCTAGGACTCATTATATTTATCTTACTAGAATCTACCTCAAATTGTTACTAACTTCTCAATGATACATAGAACCTTTACTTCTACATACAGTGTCAATGACTTCTTTTTTCTTTCTTTCCTTTTTATGCTGGTGTTACACAATTAATACACATATGCACATACAACAAACTGAATAATATGTTGTTATAATTATACTTTATATGATCTTATTTAAAATTTTCTGAGAGAAAGTGGGACTAGCATATATTTAAGAGTTTGCTATATTAACCTTCTTATTTAATATTTCTGATTCTCATCATTTCTCTGTGTTACTGTCTGGTGCCATTTTTCACCCACTTCCTTTGTGCTTTCATTGTCATACATATTAGTTTTCTGTATGTTATAGCCTAACATGTTTTACGCAGTTGCTCTTTAATTTAGTTAAGAGGGGAAAGGAGAGGAAATGTGCTTCTGTACTTCATCTTATGATTACCCACATAATAACCTGTTCAGTAATGCTCTGTGTGGATTTGACATTTGCTGGTGACACTTGCTTTTTGCCTCAAGGACTTCTTTTAGTATTTCTGGTATAGAGAGTCTTCTACTAAGGATTCTCAGGTTTTGTTTATTTAGGAATGTCTGTTTTGCCTTAATTTTTGAAAGGTTTTGCTGGATATGAGATTACTGGTTGAGGTTTTTTTTTTTTTTTTTTTTCTTTCAGCACATGGAAATGTGTTCCCATTGCTTACTAGCCTCTGTTGTTTTTGATGTGAAGTCATATGTTAATTGTATTAGAATCTCTTTGTAAGTGATGTGTTGTTTTTCCTCTTGTTTACAAAATTTTATTTTTGTCTTTGACTTTCAAGATTTTGACTGTGATATGTTTAGGTGTGCATCTGGATGTGTTTATCTTACTTGAAGTCATTGATACTGGATGCAAAGATAAGTGTTTTTCATCAGATACGGAAACTTTTTAGCCATCATTTCTTTGAACTCTCTTTTGTTGGTTTTTGGTACTGGGGATTGAACCCAGGGGTGCTTTATCGATGAGCTACATGGCCTTGAATTTGGGCTCTTCCTATCTCAGCTTCTGAATTGCTGGGATTGTAGGTAAGTTCTCTGAACATTTTTAATGTTTTTATTTCGTTGCATTCCTGTTCTGGTTTTCACATTATATGTATGTTGGTGAGCTTAATGGTGTCCCTTTGTTCATTTTTTTGTCACTGTTTTTGCTCATTGTTCTTGAGGTTGCATAATCTGTCTTCACATTTACTGAGTTGTTCTTCTGTCAGCTCAAATCTACTTTTGAGTCCCTTGGCTTAGTTTTTCTTTTCATTTATTTTACTTTTCAACTGCTTGGAGCATATATTGTTCCACAGTGTGATCCAGTGAAGTTGGGTTTTGGCAGAGGCAGAGTATTGCCAGTTTGTGAGGCTTGGCAGAGGTTATAGAGTAGTTGCTGGGGGAAGGTTTGGAACTTGCTCTGTGCTGGCTGTCCCACTGGCATCCACCCTAGTAACAGAATCTCTGTGAATGTATGTGTGTGTTTTGTGTGTATGTGTGTGATATGTATCCTGCCATCTAGCTGCTTCCACTACCAGTGTGGACCTTCTGTAACCTAGACTGGAAGAGGTTGGAATTTGCAGATTTTCATAGGCTGCTGAATAGGACTTCTCTTCTGGGAGTCTGTTCTGGGAAATGGGGAAGATGGGAACTGTCATTGGCTACCAAACACATTGAATCAGCTCTCATCCAATGCAGAGCTGTACAGGAAAGGGGGGCTGCACTTTCACCCACTGTCCCACTTTGGGCTTCCCTGTGTAGCAGGAGATGGGGATCAGGGAATAGGCACTGTCTACTTCCAGCTGCTCAACCTTCTGCAGTGTGTGGCAACATAAAATAAGATCTGCCAGTGTTTACAGGTTGCCAAACCACCAGGAATAGCTCCATTACCCCAGGGAACTAAGGGAGATGGGAACTGCCAAGATAGAAGTTGCCTGAAGAGACAGTCCTATGAGACAGAGCTGTGAAGAGGGCAGGGGGTGGAGTGCAGCACCTAGCTTACTGAGTTCTGCAGGTTTTATTGAGTAAATGCTTTTTACTTTCTTCTGAACTCTTTGATCAATCTCCAGAGCCTTTACCTGTTCTGGCCAGCTTCATAGATACTTGTTTGGGAGAGGTTTCCCCAAGCTTCTCATACCAACATCTGAACTACAGTTTTATGCTGTCAAGAATCTAAGGCTGCGCAGCGATCAGAGGAATAAAGTGGAGAAATGATTATGTGTTGCTTAGTGATAGGATCTCTGTGGCAGGGGACACAGGAGAGGTGTCTCCCAAGTTTTATCTTCCTCTATGTCTAGTCACATGGGTAAAACCAGCTTCTTTTTTATTCTTTACTGTAATATACTTAACCCCACCCTTTTTTGTTACCCATAGTGAGAATACCAACCAGTGTTTAGTCTGGTTTGTTATTTAGAGTCCTTGAGCAGCCTGTGTATTTGATGCCCTGCTGTGTATCATTATTACAATAGTAGACAACTATAGTGCCTATTCCCTGATCCCCATCTCCTGTAGTCATTCATTGAATTTGTATCTAGAAACAGGAACTGCTTCCCAGCCAATAATCCTCAAGGTCTTGAAAAGACAAAAATTGTCAATTTGTTCTAAATTATAAATTCAAATAAATATTATTAAATGGCAAATAAATTGTCTACTTAAGCCAGGCAAGGTGACACGCTCCCATGGTCCCAACTACTGGGGAGGCTGTGATGGTAATGTCACTGGGGCTCACAAGTTTCAGACTAGCCTGGGCAACATAGCAAGACCCCATCTCAAAAGTTGAAGTAGTACTTAAAAGACATGTTTTAAAATTTCTCTTTTTGCTGTATGCTTTTCAGGTCTTGCCTGACCCTGGATTGATGCGCGCGCGCGCGCTCACACACACACACACACACACACACACACACAAAATTAGTGCTCTGTTTTGTAAATAGATCATAATTGCTTAGTAGGCAAGGAACATGTTTTATTAATCTTTGTATTTCCCACTATGCCATACATTGAAATTATTTGATTAATTCATCAAGTTAAAATAGGTCAAATTATACTAAAAACCCTATCTTAATCCAGTAAGTAGGGTCCAAAATATTCAGTTGCATAAAATATATTGTTATTTTATTGCAAAGATAATGAAATGGCCTAGCTGAACTTGTGCCACAAGAAGGCTATGCATTCTGAAAGTCTCTCTCTCTGATGTAAATTTGTATTTGGTGTCTGCTGATGGTTATTGGCTGGTCCACGTACTTACTCAGTGGTAGAGAAGGCATTGCTGTACCCTGCTTGTATTGTTGGGACTTAATGATACACTGATTACAGGAATCTTCTAGTTGGCTAGTTTCATTAGCCTAATCTGGTGGGAGCAGACTAAGAAGCACTGGTTATGTGAGGACTTGTTTTCCTAATTTCATATCCTTTTCCTGTTCTTCTTTCTGTACAGAAGCTTGAGCCTATTCCCAGTTAAGCATGGAGCTAGGTGAAGGATGTGGGCCAATTACATTGTCTCTTATTTTCAGGTTTTCACTGGTTACATTATTATAGAATTTTACTGTTTAAAATGTGAATATAAATTTATTTTTATCACTTTGTTCACACCAGCAAAACATAATTCCCATTTAGAGGTATTTTTTTAAATGGCTTTTGCTAAAATGGGATCCTTTATAAATCTATTTCACTTACTGTATTCTTTCTCCAAACACTGGTAAAAACTTTAATATGTGTGTATGTGTGTGTTTAAAGGTATTTGAAGTGGTGGAACGTGTAGAAGAGTTAAGAAGGAAGTGGCCAGTAGCGTGGGGAAAGTTGGATGATGGCAGTATTGGTGTGGTGACTCCATATGCTGATCAAGTGTTCAGGATACGTGCTGAACTTCGAAAAAAGAGATTATCTGATGTTAATGTGGAAAGGGTGCTAAATGTTCAAGGTAAGCATTAATTGGAATAAAGTAAGTTATTAAATGCTTAAGGCCTAAAGTGTGTTCACATTTGATTTTTGTAGATAGACACAGTACCTTTACTTTATTTATTTATTTTTATGTGGTGCTGAGGATCCAACCTAGTGTCTTACTTGTGCTAGGCAAGTGCCTTACCACTGAGCTACACAACCTGAGCCCCTCACATTTAATTTTTAATTCTTATAAAAGATATTAGATCTTTAAGAGATCGTAGATCACTTCTGGACCAGCAATGAAGAATTGCCTCACTGTTTTCCAGAATGGCTTCACCATTTTACATTGCCACTAGCATCCTCACCATTTATTATCTAGCACTTATATTTTTAAAAATGCAATGCTTTATTAAATCAGTGATTCAGAATGACAATCTCAAGCATTTAAAAAAAATTTTGTCTTGTAGGAAAGCAATTCAGAGTTTTGTTTCTTAGCACAGTACGGACAAGACATACTTGTAAGCATAAACAGACACCAATTAAAAAGAAAGAGCAACTTCTGGAAGATTCCACAGAAGACTTAGATTATGGTTTTTTATCTAACTACAAGCTTCTCAACACTGCCATCACAAGAGCGCAGTCCCTGGTTGCTGTGGTGGGTGATCCCATTGCTCTGTGTTCTATTGGAAGATGCAGGTAATCATGTTACTGATTGGCATATTAAAGGGGGAAATGTGAAGTAATTTGTATGTCTGTGTATACATGTATATTTATGACCTTTTGGCTAATTAAAATCAGGCTTCAATGGAAATGGAAAAGTATATTACTTTGGGTATATTCATTATATGCATAATTGTGTATTCATTAATTTAATCATTATTTAGCAGATACTTCCTTAGTGCCTTCTCTGTTTTAAACATTATTTTATCCACTGGAGATACATCAATGAACAAAGCAGACAAAAATCTCTGCCCTCGTGGGCTTATGTTTTATTGGGGAGTAAAGAAAGACTGACAGTGAACTAAATAAGAATATTGTATAGTATTTTTAAAAATATTTATTTTTTAGGTGTAGTAGGACACAATACCTTTATTTTATTTATTTATTTTTATATGGTGCTGAGGATCAAACCCAGGGCCTCGCACATGCTAGGTGAGTGCTCTGCCACTGAGCTACAACCCCAGCTCTTGTATAGTATTTTATTTAGTAAGTATAATGTAAAAGAAACAGGACAATAAGAGGAATTAGACATGAATGTATGAGGCAGACTGGTTTTTGATGCAGTCAGAGCTGGCCTCCTGAGAAGCCAACTTTGGCAACAAGAGCTATGAAGTGTCCAGGAAGAGGAGCAGCTAGTACTAGGAGCCTGGGTGGTTTGGGGTGGTTTTGCATTGGTGTATCTTTGATGGAGGTGTTGAGAGCCACAGCGGAATGGCCCCTGGCATTTTGCCAGAAGGAATGGTTGAGAGGTGACGCCAGGGAGCCATTAAGATGATGATAATTAAGTTAAGCTGTGTATAATTGCTGTGACTGGATGATGCTGGATTGAAACATATATAGACCCCTGCTGTCCGGGTGCTCACTACTTTTGAGTTCCTGTTGAGTTCTTGCGGGGATTCCTAGAGGGGGATTCCTAGAGAGTTCCAGTTGGTTGGTGAAGGCCTGGGGGAGGGAGTTCCAGTTGGTGTGTGGTGTTCCTGGAAGGGCCAAGTGGGTGGCCGGGGAAGTTCGGGCAATAAAGGAGTTCCTGTTTGAACCTAAAAGTGCCTCCAGGCGGCTTGGTTATTTTGTGCCCAGCCAGACTTCGGCAGGGAGGCTGAATTTTGTATTGCCTGCTTCCCCTCCCCTTTTATTGTTACTTTAGTTTCAATTTTTTATGAATTCCCTTTGTAGTAGTTTCTCTCAATACTTCAACGTAAGTAATTCTTTGCATCTGGTAAATTCAGAGGATATTAAAATTAAAGGGGGTTAGAAGTGGCCATTACTTGTCTCTAGGTAGGATTGTTCACATTCATTAGGCTGTAGTTATAAGGAACAGTTCTACTAAAATGTGGTTTAAATATCAACTGAAACAAAAAGTTTTCTCTCTATTCTTGTGATTTTTACTATTTAATAGAAATTTAAACTGTATGAGGCCAGTCCTATTTGTCCTTTGGAGTATTGAAAATCTGTGTCAATATTTTTTCTAAAGGCATTTGAACAGAAATTTATAATATTCCTTATGAGAAAGAAAGAAATAAAGACATTCATTAGAGATTACTTAAAATTTTATATGTGCAGTAATATCTTTCACAGTAAGTTCAAAATATAGAAAGAAATTTAGACATTCCCAAATCTGCCTTGGCTAATTGTTTCTTTTTTTTTTTTAATTTATTTTTTAGTTTTAGGTGGACACAATATCTTTATTTTATTTTTATGAGGTGCTGAGGATCGAACACAGTGCCTCATGCATGCTAGGCGAACACTTTACCACTGAGCCACAACTCCAGCCCCTAATTGTTTCTTTTTAACATGTGAGAATCAAAGTAGAAAAAACTGTTAGGACATGACTCTTTAGAAATCATGTTTTCTGTTCTGTGTAGGTGTGGCAAAATTAACTGCCTGTTTTCATATTTAGCAGGAAAAAAATTTCTAAGAGAAAGGGTCAATTTGGGACCTTTAAGAATAAGGTTCATGTATTAGTTTAAGACTCCAAAAGAAGTTAATTTTCTTGAAAGGGGAAAGCTATTCACAAAGGAATCAAGTAAATGATTATAATGTATGGCTACATTAGGAAAAATAACTTTCTTTTAAAAATAACAAAGCTTGGAGGAATCATGATGTTATCTACAGTTTTGTTTTAACATGTCCTTAATTTATCATTTAAAAAATAGATTGCCATTCATTTGGAGTCACTAATGACAAGCTGTAGGGAAAGGAATATATTACTTTCCAGGTTACAAATGAGTAGAACTACATGTATTAATAAGTTTACTCTCATCATGAGAATTTTATTTTTTAGTTACTTTATGTCCGTTGAAAGTGTATTTGGTTAGGATGTTGCTGTGGTATTTTTCCATTGTTGTTTTAGTTATCATTTGGTGAGAACGTATATAATTTGATTAAAATTTATTATATTAAAACATATATAGAACAGGATGACAGAACAACTAGACACTTTTGGGGAAAGAAGAATCATGAGTATAGTGTGAAGCTACATCACTGTTGGGCTGTATAAGTAACTGCAAATATTTACGAACCTGAATATTTTTAAAGAAACCTTTCATTGAGCCGTATCATGCTGTCAGTTGAATGAGGTCAGCACTTCTTATCCCTCCTCTGACACGAATTCTTATTTTCTCAGAACAAATAAATGAAGAATTCTTCCTGAAGTCACTCTGTCAAATTGTCCAGGGCTAATTTTTAACTTGAAACTAGGTCTTCTGGTTGCTTATTTTTATCTTCTTAGCTGGAATATGCCAAGAACCTCGAATTAATTTATTTGCTAAGCAAAATATTTTCAGGGAAATAATAAATGGTGTGTGTGGGGGGGTAGGGATCATACATTCCGTAACTAAATGGGAATAATAATTGTGACTGTAGTCTTGAGTTGATGGTTGAGACACAGATGTTTAAACTTTAATCTTGTTAATTTCATTAGAAATTAACTTACTCTCACACTGCAAGTAAAGCTGGATAATATAATGGGATTTTCAGGTCCTATAAAAATGAAGAACACTCTCCCTCACTTTTCATTTGATATTTATAAAAATATTAGCATAATATTCCTAGATTATAATCAAGTTCAAGGAATGATTTTTGTATAAAGTCAGTTATGTATCAGTCAGTTATATATATTTTTTTGTTTTATTTTTAAATGGGATTTTTTCTATTAGCCTGAAATAAATGTAATAAACTTCTCCCCACCCTGTTCTCCGTGCTAGCAGATGCTAACACTGTGGCAACTGATTATTGACAGCTCTCCTTCTGCCACGTGCTAGGTTATGTGCCTTGCACACATTGCCTGATTCAGTCATCCCAACAATTCTGCAATGTGGCTATTTTATTTGCATTTGAAATAGCAGCCCAATCCAGAGAGTTTAAATAAGTGCCCAACGTGACAAGGCTATTATGTGGTTCACTCAGACAGATGTCAGACTGACTTCACGGTTCAGGCTCTTTCCCAGGAAGTGATGAATACACAATAGATCTACACTTTGCACTGAGTCGTGGAGACAGGGGAGGGTGGTAACATGGTGATAACATTTCCCTACTCTGCTGTGTATAAGGGGAAAATTTCTTTCCTTTAATTGAATTTCTTCATTAGCACATTTCATTAACTTGGGGGAAATGTAAACATGTAGAGGGATCTTGTAGTGATCTTAGGACATCAAGTAATTATTTTATTTTTAAATATTGTTTTTAGTTTTAGACGGACACATGCCTTTATTTTATTTATTATTTTTATGTGGTGCTGAAGATCCAACCCAGTACCTCACGTGTACTCTACCACTGAGCTGTAACCCCAGCCTGATTTTTTAAAAAATATTTTTTAGTTGTTGATGGACCTTCTTTATTTTATTTATTTGTATATGGTGCTGAGAATCGAACCCTTGGCTCACGCATGCTAGGCAAGCGCACTACCACTGAGTCACAGCCACGGCCCAGCCTGATTTTTTTTTTTTTTAGTTGGACACAATATCTTTATTTTACTTTTATGTGGTGCTAAGGATCGAACCCCGGGCCTCGAACGTGCTAGGCAAGCACTCTACTGCTGAGCCACAATCCCATCCTCCCAGCCTGATTTTTTTAAAAATCAGTTTTTATTCAAGTAATTCTTCAGTATTCTGTTAGTGATCCTAGAAAAAGGTTAACATAAAAACCAAAGCAAACTTTGTATTCATGTTTTTGTTCAGTGATTAAAAGGAAGGACATGTCCTTTGAAATACCTGAAATTATATTACAATGAAGACATATTTGGGTTCCCAAACCAATATAACTAGAAGAAAGAAATGGTAAGCATAAACAATTTAGGGAAGGTGTTGAGAATTAGGAAGGCTTTACATAACCTTAGTGAATTCTTAGCCTCATTATGAATATAGTCAGTTCTCAAATGGTCTTCCAGTGATGAGTGTTCAGAATGCCTCATCATGCCATGCGTAGCACTTCAGTAAAGTTTTGGGAATTCATAGGCAATGTGAATAGTCTTGGAAAGAGCCTTCACTAAGAGAAAAAACAAAATTCTTTCTAGCTTTAAAATGTAGAAGTTTTGAAGGAAAAATATATTTCTCTGAAAGTTTAGAAGTGAGAAATAGTCTTTTCAATAATAAGGAATGATAATAGTAATATTGCTGATGCCCTCTTTTACACATGTGGAAATTGAAGTATAAAGATAGGATAAGTAATTTGCTGGAGTCAGCTCAGTTACTGGGTGCTAGAACCAGGCATCTATTTGCTCTATCAATGGCAGAATAAGAAGACAAGCCAGATTTGAAATATAAATTTCAGATTACTTTTGGAACTCGGCTAACTTGATTAATTTATAGTAAGTATTTAGCGTTTTTTCTAAAATGAGGTTTTTTAGCTCAAAGGTAATTAAATTTTTTTTTATTCCATAGGATCTTTTAGACAAAGACTCTGTCACTGAGCCACTGGCTTCTCGTATAAAGTGTGAAGTTCTTTGATGGCTCTGCTTAATTCAGTGTTGCTTCAGATCTTGTTTGATGCAGCTAAGGTCATTGAGGGCAATAGAAGGAGGGTTTAGAGTGTAAGAAGGTAGTTCAAACATAGACCAGCCAGGCATGGTGGTGCACACCTGTAATCCCAGTGGCTCTGGAGACAGAGATAGGAGAATCGTGAGTTTAAAGCCCGCCTCAGCAAAAGCAAGGCACTAAGCAATACAGTGAGACCCTCTCTCTAAATAAAATACAAAATAGGGCTGGGGATGTGGCTCAGTGGTTCAGTATCCCTGAGTTCAATCCTTAGTACAAAACAAAAAAAAAAACAAGATCTGGCATTTGGACTGCCTAAGCTGGAAATGAAAATATTGAATTGATATTACAAACTGAGCTAGAGAGTAAGAGCCAATCCATTTTTTTTCTTTGTCCTATTTGTTTTGGAAGTCCAACACAAAAGTGAAATACCACTCTATGGAACTAATATTTTTACCAGTTAGACTGAAAAATAAACCTTACACTCTTCCTTATCAGTACAGTATGAAGTAGAATTATGTTAATAAATATTCATACAGTTGAATATTGTGGCTATTCCAATCAAAGAGAGTGGAAGGTTATGGACTTTTGATTCTGAGTGCTATCTTAGAGATAACCTTCCTCAGGTTTTCTCATGTTATAATGAGAAAGAAACTTGATTTCTTCAGAAGGGTTCTTCAGAATAAAAATACAACTTTTCAGTGTACATTTCTTTGCAACACACATTTACAGTAGCTTGAGTAATTCTTGTTAGCTTTTGTGTCTTATAGTCAGAAAGCACAAAATATTTAGTATTTTGTGGTATGTTTTACTTTTCTGTTGTTACATATATGCCTAAAATTTATTTTGGACCATATTTCTTTCTTTCTTTGGTACTGGGCATCAAACTCAGGACCTGAGGCATGCTAGGCAAGTGCTCTTCCACTGAGCTACCTGTAATCCCAGTGGCTGGACCTATGCTTAAACCCATATTTAAAAGATTAGAAAAGAGGGCTGATCTGTAGCTCAGTAGTAAAGTGCTTGCATAATATGTACTAGGTACTGAGTTTGGTCCCCAGCACTGTTAAAAACAAAGCAAAAGAAAAGTTTGAAAAGATTGTATACACATCTATAAGGAAAACATGGTTGGTTCAGCATTTAACTCAGCAAAGTTTTGTGAATATATTAATAACCCAATTCCTAAACTAACTCTTATAAACCTTTCCATTTATGCTTCTTGAAGCCATCTTGGTTACTTGCTGTCCACCTGGACACCAGGATATCAGCTTGGGAAGAAGCCATGCCTTATCTTTTATAGCATAATAAAATGTTATTTGAACTTCATATTAAACATAGGTATGCATATTATAATAGTCATTTAAAATTTAAAACCTTTTTATATGTTTCTTATAATAAGTATTTAGTATTTTTAGTATTTAGAGATCTGTTTTCAAAACTTTAAGAATAACAATATGAAGGGCTGGGATTGTGGCTCAGTGGTAGAGTGCTTGACTAGCATGTGTGAGGCCCTCTGTTCAATTCTCAGCACCACATATAAATAAATAAAGGTCCATCGACAACTAAAAAAAAATTTTTTTAAAATAACAATATGCAACTGCAATAAGTTTTGAGTGCATTTTTCTTTAGTACATATCGATTAGGAGATAATCAACATTAAAATTAATATTCCAACTCCCTGTATTTTACATAATTTTTAAACACTCATAACTTAGTCAATGTTATAAGATGTGCTTATGACAAGCATCAGCTAAGTAAGAGAAAAACATAGGAGCAGATGGCTGTTTTATTTATTTATTTTTGGTACCAGGAATTGAACTCAGGGGCACTTGACCACTGAGCCACATCTCCAGCCCTAATTTGTACTTGATTTAGAGACAGGATCTCACTGAGTTGCTTAGTGCCTTGCTTTTGCTGAAGCTGGCTTTGAACTCACAGTCCCCTTGAGCCACTGGCATTACAGGCATGAGCCACCACACCTGGCTGCAGACGGTTATTTGTTATTTTTATAGAATCCTCATGAGAATTATGTACTTTGTGGCGCAAATTTATTTTCTGAATTGCTTTTCTTGGTCATCTAGCACCAAGCTACTTTGACATTATAAGTCATAAAAATATATACATATTAACTTGAATCATATAAATTGTATTACATTATATATATGTATATGTAATATGTACTTACAGTCATGCATTGCTTGATGATATGTTCTGACAAATGCATTGTTAGGTAATTTTATCATTATGGGAACATCCTAGAGTATATTTACCCAAACTAAAATAGCTGTCCCATTTCTAGGTGATAACATCCTAGAGTATATTTACACAAACTAAGATAGCTGTCCCAGTTCTAGGTGATAACATCTTAGGGAACCACTGTTATATATGCAATCTGTTGTCCAAAGCATGGTTGATGGTGTGTGAAGAAAAACATGTATTTATGAGTGTGCCCTGAAGTACTTAACTTTCTATACATTGAATTACTATCAGCTTTGAAATCCTTGGTTGTTATGTGTATAACAAAAACATCATTCTGTATCGGCACTGATAATTGAACATTGATTATGTTACTTGCATTGATGAGCCAAAATTTTGTGCAAGCCTATTTCTATGTATCATACTATTTATGAGGCATGGCTCTAGTTTAAGCACCAAATTTCTGAAATCTTGTGATTGTCGTAGGAAGATTGCACCTAAATCATAATGAGATGACTACTGGATTTAAGAGTTTGGGACTGGGGGGAGACAGAATTTGAAATTATCCTTAGTCACTTTTATATTCATTTCTGTGGTCTCATCCTGATCTTGTAAATCTTTTCTGTAGGAAGTTTTGGGAGCGGTTTATTGCCCTGTGTCATGAAAATAACAGTCTACATGGGATCACATTTGAACAGATCAAGGCTCAGTTAGAAGCTTTAGAACTAAAGAAGACATATGTGTTGAATCCGTTGGCTCCTGAATTTATTCCCCGGGCACTAAGACTGCAGAATTCAGGAAATAGCAACAAGCAGCAGCAATCACCACCCAAGGTAAAGCCTCCCTTAATGAAGCTGTAGAGTTGAAAGGGTAAGAACAGCGCTACAGCATCAAAGTTTATTGGGTTGCAAGTTACTTTAAGCTTCAGAATTGAAGACTGCATTTGGTGACCAGCAGTTTCTGCAAGTAATTTGTCTAGATTTGGCATGTAATAAAAATACAGTGCATTTTTACCACCTACTTAAGGTCGTAATCATCCTCCAAAAGTTTTTAAGTTGGGTTTGGGGTTGTGGCTCAGTGGTAGAGCTCTAGCCTAGCACGTGTGTGGCACTGGATTCAATCAGCACCACATAAAAATAAATGTATTGTGTCCATTCTCAACTAAAAAAAAATACATTAAAAAAAGTATCTGAAAATGTGTGGTATCCTTTGTGTACTATACCTTCTCAGTCCTCACTGCTGATAGACTTGGTTTTATCTGTCAGCTAAGATGTGAATAAAACAACACAGTTTAAAACATCCTGCATCTTATAACACAGCATATTATTTATAAGGATTATGTTATAATAATAATATTTGTATAAAGAAGATAAGTCTAATCTTTCATTGATGACCGACTCATTTCAAACGGTATTTGACATTGAGGAAATTTAGCCAGCTTCTTAAAGATTGATTTTTTGACTCATTTTTGTTCTTTAGGAAGAATCCAGTCAGAGGGAGTGGGGTTGGGAGAGTTGAGGCTCTTTCCGCTTTTGAATGGCAGTTATTTTGGGCAGAGACAGTTGGCTTATTTTCTAGAGTGTCTAAAAAATATTCTAAAATGTCTAAAAAAACATCCTAAAAGGAAGGTTCTGATAATGGCACATATAGTATTTACTCTAGTATTTTTATACATTTATAGTCCTCAGTGTGGTATGAAACTTATTTACATGAATTAAAAGAGTTAGTGTTGAACTTTATTACACCTCATGTGCCAGCAATAGTGAATGGCTTGTTTTGAAAGTCTTTAGGCTAAATAGGTATTAAGCTGAGAACTACTTTCTATGTTAACATACTGCTGCTGTATATTATTGGTAAATAAAAATGTACATAATGTGCAATAATGCTTTAATGATTTAGCATTATCAGAGGATTAAGCATTCTGCATAAATGAGTTTATCTTATATGCCAGGTGCTAAAGAGGCATACATCAGCAAATTTTAGCCCCTCAGTTCTCTTGTGGCAGGTGTTGGAAGAGGTAAAAGAATGATGGTCAGAGGAAGTAAGTAGATTCAAGGCAACTTCTACCATGGAGCTCTTGTTCAGGAAGTTTGTGAGTGGATAGAGAGAGTTGGAAAGTAGGGAAAATGTAAAAAATTAACTTAGAACAGAAATTTTTATTTGTATTGTTTGCTGCCTTAGTGTCTGTGCCTAGAGCAATATCTTGCACATAATAGGTGCTTTGACATATTTTTTAAACAAATGAGTAAGCTTAGCTTAAGAGTTTTATGTTAGTAAGCTTTCCATTACTGTAATAAATGCCTGAGATAATCAATTTATGAAGAGAAAAGTTTTGTTTTGGTTCACAGTTTTAGAGGTTATAGTCCATGATCAGTTGGCCCCATTGCTTTTGGCCTATGGTTGCTTTTCTTGTCACTAGTATGTGACAGAGCAAAACCATTCATTTTATGTCTGGGGAGTGAAAGAGGAAAAACAGGAAGGGGCCAAGTCCTATTGTCTCCTCCAAGGGCATGGCCTTGAAGACCTCTACTAGGCCCCACCTCTTAAAGGGTCTACCACCTTCCAATAGTGTCAAGCTAGGGACCAAGCCTTGAATACATAGCCATTTGGGGGATACTCCAAACCCAAACTATAGCAAGTACTTACAAAAGATGAGTGCTTTGGGAGAACAGGTGACATGTCTACAGGGGACAGCAAGTAGCTTAGGGTATGTAAGAGTAGGGTACCTACGTAGAAACTTCCTAATTTTATTGTTTTTTTATTTAAAATGTCGCAAAACCTTGTAGCCCTTTGCACATTCTTCAGTACTACACAAAACTCTTACTTGAGCTGTGTAAGCATCAAGTAATTACTGTAGCTGGCACTAGATTTAAGCCATGATGCCATACATATACAGTCCTTAAGCAAGACCCTGCAGTTTGCCTTTTGTTGTTGTTGTTATTTTTTAAAGGTGGAGAATATATGTATTTAGTCCATTTGTTTTTCTAAAATCAAAAAGTCCCTGAAGGCAAAAATCCTATTCTGTATGTTTTATGACCCCTAGTGCTTAGCCCCATTCATTGCACATAGTAGGTGCTAAGAAAGTATCTGATAAATGAATAATGGTTATGGCCCATAATGTGGCGTTTTGCTTTCAATAAACTGTCTCGTAAAATTTATCCTGGGGCTGGGGTTGTGGCTCAGCGGTGGAGCGCTCACATAGCACGTGTGAGGCTCTGGGTTCGATCCTCAGCACCACATAAAAATAAATAAATAAAATAAAAGTAGTATGTCTGACTACAACTAAAAAAATATAAGAGCACAAATTTAAAAAATAATATATCCTAAACTTTTTAGAAAATCTTTTTTTTTTTAAAGAGACATAGACAAGAAATCATAGGCTTTCTTTTCTTTTTTTTTTAAAGAGAGAGAGAGAGAATTTTTAATATTTTTTTTTTAGTTCTCAGTGGACACAAAATTTTTGTTTGTATGTGGTGCTGAGTATCAAACCCAGGCCACACGCATGCCAGGCAAGCGCCCTACTGCTTGAGCCACATCCCCAGCCCTAGAAAATCTTTTTCACTGATTCTATAGATGTTATCATCTTTGTCAGTGGCTAACCAAATCATTTATCAGCTTATTCTTATTTCATCTCTGTCCTGCTTTCCCATCCTACCACTTCCACATGTATGTGCTGGAGAATTTTGAAACAAATCCCAGTTATTTTATTTCATGTGCAAGAATCTTAATGAAGGGGGATTTAATTCATTATAGAAAAGGATGGTATTTCTTAAATGGGATGCTGAGCCATTATATTTTTTCAAGTTTCCTTAATTTTAACACAATTCTGTATATAAGAAATATTTTAAATCAGTATCTCTAATGTTAGAATCTCTAATGTTAGAATAGAATTTAAAATCCCAATAAGGTTCATGTAAATAAAATCATCACAAGGTTGCATGATGGCTAAAAGTGCTCCTGGGCATGCCTCCTCAGGACTAATTTGACAACAAAACATAGTGATAGCTGTGCAAAAACCAAGGAGCTTTATTGTCCTAATACTTCTGTGGTAAGATTTAGCCAAGATGCAAAATGTCAGGGGACCTAGAAAGAGGTGATCCTGTGTGGCCTTCCATCACTGCACTCTCTAGGGCACTTGGTGGGAGCAGTGTTTGGAAGCTTTGCAGATATGGCCAGTTTCATTTGAACATGACCCAGAAGACAGATCATGTTTAAAAATGTATCCTCTGAAGACCATCCCATTGTTTTACATATTTTAGTTTGTTAGTTAGTTTTTTTTTTTTTTACCATTGGTACCCAGCTGCTGATGTTATGTCTCAGTGTCCAGTGATAAGAAAATGTGTCAGGCTTATTTACCTTGGTAGTCAGGATGGACATATGGTGGGCCCCTCAGTAAACATTTGTTGAAAGAATAAATGGGCAAAAGTGAGTAAATGAAAAAATAAATATTTGAATGAATAAGTGGCAGATGATATAAACTATATTTGAATATAAGCAATGGATGATATGAGCTACTTTTGCTTAAAAAATCCTGATGTTAGTTAGTGTTCTGCCTAAGATAAGGATGCTTTCTGAGATTTATTATTAGAAAGGAGTTAGTTTTGGAATGACTTTTACACATAGTTAGCTCTAGCTTAGTGCTACATTATTATTTTATTTATAAGCTATCAAACAGTTTATTTTGAGTAAACTAAGTAAATCTCCTGCTCTAAGTTAAAAGACGCTAGACAACCCAGAGTGCTGATGTTTTTGTCCAGCAGCTTCCAGTTGTGTAGGGTAGGACTGCCCTGGACTGTGGTTACTCTTTGTATTAGCTTCCCATTGCTGCTGTAACAAGTTACCACAAACATAGGGACTCAAACAGTACCAGTTTATCATCTCATAGTTCTCTGGGTCAGATGCTGGGACTGGCTTACTTGCTTTCTCTGCTCTGGGTTTTACAAGGTGGGGATTGAGGTGTTGGCTGACTGGATTCTTACCTGGAGCCTTGGGAAAGAATCTGGTTCCAAGTTGATGCAGGTTGTTGGCAGAATCTAGTTTCTGCAATTGTAGGACTGATATCCTTATTTCCTTGCTGGCTATCAGTTACTAGCATTCCTAGCTTGTAGAAGCCTGTTGCTGTTTCTCAGAGGTACCCCTGCAGCTTGGAGCCAGCAACGGTGCATTGTTTCCTTCTGTCCCACAGAATTTCTTCTACCACATCTCTTATTTCTTCTTCCACTGCACCTTTCTGAGCTAGGGAGATTTCTCTGCTTTTAGAGCTCATATTACTAGATAGGGTCCAACCAGATAATCCAGGCTACTTTCCCTATTTTAAGTCACAACTTTAACTCTATTTGCAGAGTCCTTTTTGCCACATAACACATCACGTCCATAGGACCCATGCTTAGAGTGTGCACATCATTCAGGTGCTGCAGCCTCCTACATTCTGACCAACTGCTGTGCTTTCTCTCTGTGGTTTGCTCTTCATAGTTGTCCCTTGTTCGTGGGTCATTAGCAAGCCATAGTGATAGGTTTGGAGGCTTTAAAATCTAAATGGTTTGTTACCCTCTTGGAACTATCTTATCTCTCTGTGTCACTGGCTTTTCTTTCTTCTGTCAGTGTATGTGCCTTTGGCTGCTCTTGTCACTTCTAATTGCTCTGCTTCTGATCTTACCCCCTACTCCTGACATCTCAGTGTTTGCCATTTTCTTTTCCCTTTTTCTCCTTTCTTATCAATTCACTGTTTCTCAGAAGTTTGTTTTTTATAGCTGCTGCCAGTCACTATGAATATTTTTCTCTTCTGGCTACCATTAGCCAACTATCATTCTTTTTGGCTTTTTTTATGACTTTTTAAGACTTAGATACCTTCATCCACTCATAATCAACACACTTTAAACCTTCAGTGTTTACTGATGTTCTAAGTATCTAACATCTTTGACAGTTGCATGTGTAGATAAATTAAGTGTCATTGTATTTTTTGCTTTGGTCAAGAATGAATTTTTCTTCCTCTTGTAGACATTATCCCCTTTAGTTTTCTGATGTTATGTACAAATAAATTTTGTATATATCTAGAGGTAAGTTGCATAGTGTGCCACTTTTTCCTCAGCTTACTTAGCATGTGTTAGTTACATTTTTTTATTAAGAAGAAAAAGACTTAAAAAAGTTCAGAATTTGAGAGCATTGTGTCTCAAATATCGTTTCTGCCCAAATGTTTTCATTTTTAATGGTAGACGAAGATATCAGTATGTAAATCTGCCATTGCTTTTTTTTAAAATAAATCCTTCATTGATGGACATTCAGATAAACATTTAGCACACATATAAACTGTGCCACAATGAACATCTGTGCTCTAATCCATAATTATTTCATCTGGATAAATTCCTGAAAGAGCAAATCCAGGATTAAAGTATATGTGCATTTTTAAAAATATTCATTTTTTAGTTGTAGATGGACAAATACCTTTACTTTGTTTATTTATTTATTTTTTGTGGTGCTGAGGATCAAACTTGTGTCTCACAAATGCAAGGCAAGCCCTCTGCCACTGAGCTATAACCCCAACCCTGTATGTGCATTTTTGATGCTTCTAATATATGTTGCCAAATTACTGTCTAGCAATTAGCTAGATTCTCTCAAGCAAATTATGATAGTCTTTTTTCCTGTTCCTTTAGAAAATTTTGTACTTTCAGATATTATGAATCATATTCAAAATGCCATAAATCCCAAGTCATGTTTATATTCTGTTACTATTTTAAAGATTTCATCCTCAAAAATAGAAGACTGAAATTTTTCCCTAAAAAAAGCAGTTTTTACGTTTTGTCATTTAATTCTTAGAAAATTTAGAAGAAGCTACAAAGGAATAAAGTCTATGTTTCAGACATGTAGGTTGCATATTTTTTTTTTAATTAAGAAAATTCATTGAGAAAAGAAGTTTAGATAGCCTTAATTTGGAAAAGAAAAAACTGGGGGACCAGAAATGGTCCTATTATTTATAAAAAAAAATATTTGAATGAATAAGTGGCAGATGACCTATTATTTATAAAAAGAAAGTTGGCTCAAAGCAGTCTAATAGCTACTAATTATAGACTCACAGTTTTTAAATTTTAATTGTTGCCATTTACATTTAATTTGTATATGATTAGGAAAAGGGTTCTTGTTCTCTAATATTAAACATGTTCAAATTATAATTTATTGGTTTTGATTTTTTTTTTCTTTAAAGGGAAAAAGCCTCCATCATACTCAGAATGATCATTTCCAAAATGATGGAATTGGTAAGTAGAAAAATTATCCTATCCTATCCTTTTATGATATGAAATTCAGTCCAGATTTCACTTTGTGAATGAAAGTGAATCCCCTTACCATCTCTCCCTCTTTTTCTTTCTCGGGAATTCACAACACAGACAATCACTTAATTCTTTTATTTTATTTTATCAGTTAATTCTTTTCTTTTATTTTTTTTATGTCAGTGCCTTGATGTGTCATTTTATTAAAAAGGGGTCATTTTGTAGGCACCAGCATATGTATCCAGGAGTTTTGAGAAAAAACGTTTAAGCCTTTTATGCTTATAATTATTATTTTTTTTCCCCCTTGGTACCAGGGATGGAACCCTGGGGCACTCAAACCACCGAGCCACATCCTCAACCCTTTTTTGTATTTTACTTAGAGGCAGGGTTTCACTGAGTTGCTTAGGACCTCACTAAGTTGCTGAGGCTGGCTTTGAACTCTTAGTCCTCCTGTCTCAGCCTCCTGAGCTGCTGGGATTACAGGCATGCACCACTGTGCCTGGCTGCAACGTCATAAATTTTCAGAATTTATTTCTCTCCAACAAATGTGAGATCGTATAGATTTGAAGATAAAGTTTATTTAAATGATTTTAAAGGTTGTAGAATTATGCTTTTAAAGGAATGATTACTTAATCTTCATTTTGTATGTAGCTATATTATATTGCAAGTCAAAACTTTATTCTGAAGAATCGTATATTTTCCTGGTCCCAGAGGACTATTTACTAGGAGTATGTGCACATGTGGGTGAAGAATACCTGTCTGGCTCCTACAAGCTAATTTGTATAGCTCATGCTGATTTTAGAGAACTTATAAGCTATTTTATGCCACATCTGGGAAATACATTTTGCTGTTGGGTGACTTAAGTTATTTTTGTCTAGGTAAATATGTATAGCTATTGAGTGCATCCTTTTTCTGTTTATTTTTCAGTTCCTCCCAATCCTTCTGTACTGATTGGCAATCCTATTAGAGCATATACTCCTCCACCTCCTCTTGGACCTCACCCAAATTTGGGGAAATCTCCAAGCCCTGTTCAAAGAATAGATCCTCACACTGGGACAAGTATTCTTTATGTACCTGCTGTCTATGGAGGGAACGTAGTTATGTCGGTGCCTTTGCCTGTAAGTAAATACTTATGTGAAATAGTTATGGTTGAATAAAGTAAATAGGTTTCAGTAAATTTTTTTTTTAAATGTTTTATTTATTTATTTTTAAGTTTTCGGTGGACACAACATCTTTGTTTGTATGTGGTGCTGAGGATCGAACCTGGGCCGCACGCATGCCAGGCGAGCGCACTACCGCTTGAGCCACATCCCCAGCCCCGGTTTCAGTAAATTTAGTGACAGTTCCAAATAGTCCCAACCTTATTTTTTTTGGTGGTTCTAGGGATGGAAACCAGGTCCTCAAAACGTTCTAGGCAGGTGCTCTACCATTGAGCTATGTCTCCAGCTCTAACCTCTTTTAAAGTAACTTATCTTTAACTGTTGAATTTTGAAATGACCAAAGAAATATGTATTGTGGCTTATAATTTGTTACTCTATTACCAGAAATATTCATTCTTTATAAAGAGATCTGTAAATTGAATGTTTTGATTTAGAAGGTTTTATGTTCTTTTTTTTGGTGGTGGGGATACTGGGGGTTGAACTCAGGGGCACTCAACTACTGAGCCACATCCTCAGTCCTATTTTGTATTTTCTTTAGACACAGGGTTTTTCACTGAGTTACTTAGCGCCTTGATTTTGCTGTTGCTGGCTTTGAACTTCTGATCCTCCTGTCTTCAGCCTCCAGAGCTACTGAGAGGTTTTATGTTCTTTTAAAATATTTTTTTTCTGAAGAAATTGGACTGAAAGTTAACAGAACTAGTAACTTGGTCTCTTGTTTTAAAAAACAATGCTTTTATTTTATCTTTTGTTTTTTATTCCTACATAATTCTCAAAATTTTCTTGATACATAGAATTCACTGGAGGAGGCAGAGGGGGTTGGGTTAATGTAGTCCTTTTAGATCTCAATTTGTCTGAGAAATTCTAGGCCTTATGAAACCTTTCTGCCATTTAGAAATGTTTCTGAATCCTTTCTAAGGGTATGGGCTTTCAGATATTTCCATATTATATCATAAACCCATTTTTTAATTTTCTTTAGGGTTTTAAAATACTTTTGTCAATTTTGTGTGTGTGTGTGTGTGTGTGTGAGAGAGAGAGAGAGAGAGAGAGAGAGAGAATATTTCCAAATTCAGCAGTTTTGGCCTAGGAAGTAATTTCTTTCATGTAAGTGAAGTACTGTAATTTCAGACAGAGGTGATTATTACAAAAGATCTTTTGCACCCCCACCCACACCCCAGAAAGGGGAAGGTGCTAAAATGCGAATGTGCTGTAGCCTTGTTGGCTATGGTAGTTCACAGCCATGGTAGCCATGGAGAGTAATTGTGAGTAAGAAATAGGTAATTTATGCCCACTCCCTGTGAACTTCAGAGTTTAGTGGAGTTATTTCTTCCCAGCCTGGCAACATTATACATCATCAGCTATAAATAGAATGTCTCTTAGGTTTTAAAATTCACTTCACTAGGTCAGAGAGGCTTTTATTATGTAAGATTCCTAAGAGTCTGCATGTAATAGTTATATCGTAATAAAATAATAGGGACAGTAGTTCAGATGTTATATTTATTCCTTTTATGTTAATGTGCAGACATCATGTGTCTAGATATACCTAAACAAGTTTTCTGTTTCTGTATTTTAATGTAGAGTTGATTTCATCAAAAGCAGTAATGGAAGTAGTGATCTATTTGAATTAATGAATAAGTGAACTTTAAATGCTATAAAGGAAATAATTAAATATGTTTACATTAAATGATTTACTTTTTGAGTGAGACACCTTAGACTAAATTCTTCCTTCACTTTACCTCCTGTTCTCTAATTAAGTCTATTAAACTACATAACTATGCAGTTTATTTAAGAAGATAATTTTTGTGGTAATCTGTGACATGCATATGTTCATATTAAGGGGAAATGATTTAAGAATGTAAAATGATTTAATGCCTCAATTTATTCTGAATCTGAAAAGTGACCCATTTTTCCTTACACACTAAAAATTCAGGGAGTCCTTTTTGTACACTTAAGACATAGCAATTTGATTCTACCAATTGATACTGTTAAGTAGCACTGACTTTGTAGTTGCTCATTTTGATAGTTGTCCTCTGTGTTGGTGTATGCTTTTTCTAATCAAAGTACTATAGAAGTTTGCATTCCAAAATATACTTAATGCAATTACTTTATTTCTTGTAATAACCTAGGTACCATGGACAGGATACCAGGGTAGGTTTGCAGTTGATCCTCGAATTATTACACATCAAGCAGCAATGGCCTACAATATGAACCTATTACATACACATGGACGGGGATCTCCTATACCTTATGGCCTTGGACATCATCCACCTGTCAGCATAGGGCAGCCACAGAATCAGCATCTGGAGAAGGATCAACATGAACAAAATAGAAATGGTAGGTTGCTATGCTGTACTCTGTTCATAAACTGATGGCATGCAGAGTTCTGTCCACAGTATGATTGTTAATCATGGACTATTGAAATCAACCTGTTACAATAACCATGGATCCTCATTCCAGATGACATAAATATGTACACAGGTACAAATTTTGCATGTAATTTCAGAGTGTCCTTTAGGTTAAACCCTACCTTATGATTTGTTTTACTGATTTCCTGAAATATATTAAATTTTAATATTTTGAATTATGTATATAATAGTCATTTAAAATTGCAAAGAAAAGTCCTTTCCTTCCAATTTTGTTAACCCAAAATATTCTTGTAGTGTACTAAGCATTAATGTTATTGTGGGATAGTTGATATAAAATATGTATTTCTTATGCAAATTTACCAGAATTATAGGTAAGAAAAAAATTACCTATTACTTTTCTTAGTTAAGTTTATGGAAGTATGATTTATACGCAGTAAAAATCACTCTTTAAAAATGTATGGTTTGATGAGTTTTAATAAATACACAGAGTTGTTAACTACCATCAAAATCAAGGTACAAGATATCACATAACCTCAAAAAGTTTCCTGATGCCCCTTTGCAGACATTCCCATCCCCTGAGCCCAACCCTGGACAACCACTAGCTTGTACTTATATTTTGTCTTTGGATGTCATATAAATGGAATTGCAGGGTATATAGGTGTTCATGTTTGGCTGTGTTGACTGCTTTTGATCTTTCATCAGGTAGTATGAGTGAGTTGCTTGCTCCTTTTTATTCTTGATTAGTATTTCACTATATGGGTACACCCACGATGTGTTTATCCACCCATAATTGGTGGATACAGTAGTTTTCTAGTTTTTGATTCTCATGAATAAAGCTGCTGTGAACATTCATGTTTTCATTTCTCTTTGGTAAATACCTAGAAGGGAGATTGCTGTGCATATTGTAAATACATTTTTAACTTTATAAGAAACTGCCATATTATTTTCCAAAGTAGCTGTACTATTTTTCATTTCTACCAATAATGTGTGAGATTTCCCTTTGTTCCACATTCTCACCAACATTTGGTATTGTCAGACTTTGTTATTTTACCCTTGCTGGTGAATATTTGATGGCAGGTTGCTGTGGCATTAATTTGCATGTCCCTAATAACTGCTAATACTGAGTATCTTTTCTTTGTGCTTATTTGCCACGTGTGTATCTTCTTTGATGAAATGTCTATTCATATCATTTGCTCACTTTATTATTGGGTTTTTTGTCTTTTTAAGTTTTTAATATATTTTAGATAGAAAACTTTAATTAGATAATATGCTTTGAAAATATTTTCTCCCAGAATATGACTTTGGCTTCCTTTCATTTTCTTAAGAGTATCTTTCAAAAGAAGTTTTTATTTTTGATGAGGTCCAGTTTATCCATTTATTTTTCTATGAATTGTGTTTTGGTGTTGTGTCTAAAACATCTTTGTCTAACCCAAGGTCACAAAGGTCTTTTCTTGTTTTCTTCTAGAAGTCTTAGACTATTAACTCTGACTTTTAGGTCCATTTTGAGTTAAATTTTGTATTTTATACAAGGTAATGATTATAGTCTTGTTTTGCATATATATATGTTCAGTTGTTCCAGCATCATTTGTTGAAAAATCTGTCCTCCTCTTGAGCTCCTTTGGGACCCCTCTTGAAAATCATTTGGCCATATACTTGGACTCTGTTCTCTTCTGTTAATGCATATGTTTGTGTTCATGCCAAATATGCTGTCTTGATTGCTGTGGCTTTATAAAAGTCAGGAAAGCAGGTAGTATAAGTCCTCTGACTTGATTCTTCTTTTCCAAAATTGCCTTTTCCAGGTATTATCTTATATACATTTTAGAATAAGCTTTTCAGTTTCTACCTGAAAAGATTTTGATTGGGATGTGTTAAGTTTTTAGGTCGATTTTGGGAGAATAGACATCTTAACAATATTTAGTCTTTTGATCCAAGAATAGGCGTGTGTGTGTGTATGTGTATGTGTATGTATATATATATATATTTGGCTTTTTTTTAAGTTTTTAATTCCTTAACATTTATAAAATGTTTTTATATATGACCTTTCACTATTTTATTGAGGTGCAAGCTTGATTAACATAAATATTTAATTTATAATATTTTTCTTTAAAGTTAGATTCATGAATTACATAGAATGATGAGTTTGAGTTTTTCATTATTGGAAATTTTCCAAGGATTTTTCCATTATTGATTTCTACTGTAATTTCATTGCGATAAGAGAACATTTTGTACCATACAAATCCTTTTTCGATTTATTGATATTTGTTTCATGGCACAGAATATAGTTATTATGGTTTGGATCTGTAATGTTCCCAAAAGCTGAAGTGTTGAAGAGTTGGTCCCCATACAGCAGTGTCTAGGGATGGGGCTTTGGGGGAAATGATTGAATCATGAGCACCATAACCTTACCAGTGGATGAATCCATTTGATGGATTAATAATTTGAATGAATTACTGAGAAGAGGTGAAAACTGTGACGGGGGGCATCGTTGGAGGAAGTAGGTCACTGAGGACTTGGCTTTGGGGATGATAAATCTTATCTCTAGCCCCTTCCCCTCTCTCTGCTTCCTGGGTGCCATGTGGTGAGTAATTTTCCTCCACCATGCCTTTTTGCCATGATGTTTCTGCCTCACCTCAGATCCAAAGCAATGGAGCTGTGTGACCATGGACTGAAACCATGACCCTAAGTAAACTTTTACTCCTCTAAATTGCTCTTGATAGGGTGTTTTGTTTTGGGTATTATGGATTAACCAAGGGATGTTTTGTTTGGGGTACTGGAGATTAACCAAGGGCACTTAACCACTGAGCCACATCCCTAGCCCTTTTTATATTTTATTTATTGACAGGGTCTTGCTAAGTAGCTTAGAGCCTCACTAAATTGCTGAGGCTAGCCTTGAACTCCCAATCCTCAACCTCCCTTGCCACTGGGATTATAGGTGTGTACCATCACACCTGGCTCTTGATGAGCATTTTGATCACAGTGATGAAAAACTAATACAGTGGTTTGTCTTTGTTAGTGTTCCATGTGCACTTGAAAAGCATAGAATGCTTTTCAGATGTTAATCAGATTAATTTGTTCTGGATTATTTACTATATTCTTGCTGTTTTTCTGTCTCTTTTTCTATCAATTACTGAAGAAGGAAATTGAAATCTCTAAATATAATTGTTATCTATTTTTCTTTATGTTTTATCAGTTCTTGATGAAATTTGAAGTTCTGGTATTAGGTGATAAATGTTTAAGATGATGTCCTCTTGATTAATTAACTCATTTAGTGTTATGGAATGGCCTTCTTATACCTGGTTAATATTCTTTGCTCAGTGCTCTTTGCTTTATATCAGTGTAGTCAATGTCAGCTTTTGGCGGGGACTAGTGATAGCATAGCATGTCTTTTACTTTTAATCTGTTTGTGTCTTTGTGTTTAAAGTACGTTTCCATTGAGGTAAAGTATATGCTTTGTATGCACAAAGCCCTTGGTTCCATCCCAGAACCAAAATAAAAAGGGAAAAAGTATACTTCTGCTAAATAGCATGTAGTTGGTGTCTGATTTTCAGTTTTAATCCAGTATGACAGTCTCTGCCTATTAGGTTTGATTCTGTTGTCTTTCTATTGTGGCTTGATAATTCATTTTACAAAGTTGTAGTGGTAGTCCAAAAAGAATGCTTTTGAAGTACCCAAATTAAGCATTCCTTCAAGGAACTTCAAAATATTTTGCAATTAATTCTTTAGACTAAAAGCTATTCACATGTGTGAAATTATTCAAGTCTATTGTAATTGTGCTGGTTTTATTTTGTTGTTTGGTGCTGGGGATCAAACTCAGGGCCTTGCACATGCCAGCAAAGTGCCCTACCACTTATCTATATTCCTAACTTCTAATTATGCTTTTTAAACATTATTTTTGCTTCCTCTACTGTTTATCCCCCTTTACTATTCACTTATCCAGCATTTATTTTTAGTTTTCTGTTTTACATTTCTTTCAGAATATTTTACTCAGGTTGTTAGTCAGCTTTTCATCACTGTGACAAAATACCTGAGATAAACAATTGAGAAGGAGGAACGATTTATTTTGGTTCATGGTTTCAAATGTTTCAGTCCATGGTCACTTGGCTCCATCGTTTGGGCTTTTGGTGGCACAGTACATCATGGCAGGAGCAAATGGCAGAGGAGATATGTTCTCTTCCTGACAGCCAGGAAGCAAAAAGAGAGAGGGAGCAAGCAGCCAGGATTTTAATTCCCTCTTCAAGGGCATGCCTCCAAGGCTCAGCACCTACCTATGGCCTCACGGACTGGGTATCAAGCTGTTAGCATATGGATTTGGGGGAACATTTAAGCTCCAAACCATTCAGTTTAGATTCCTTTACTAAACTAGATTGACACATTATTTGGATTTTTGCTTAATTGTAAATGAACGAAATATTTAACCTTTATAAGTAGGCAAGAATGCCAAGGCCCTTTAAATGTCTAGTTAAGAAAATGAGGCTATAAATTCCTGGAGATTGGACAGTTTCTTCTGGAATTATTTTATGTTTTAGGTTATTCTTTTATTAAGCTTTTGCCTGGTCTTTGAGGTTTGTGTCATTTATAAATTTTCTTTCTTGCAGAGAAACTGCAACTCTTAAAATTTAAGAACAAAACCAAAGTTGTAATATAAATTGATAATAATGAGTCAAAAATGTTTAAAATATTCTGCTCATTTTGTCTAATGTTGAATAGTCAATGGAAATGTCACATTTGCTGGAGAAAATTTATGAGGATTTTAAAATATTTTCTTAGGTAAAAATGATACAAATAATGCTGGACCTGAAATTAATAAGATTCGAACACCAGAGAAAAAGCCTGCAGAACCGAAACAGGTATGATGCTTGCATTTAGTGACTTCGTTGTTCTAAGGATTTAGTCTGTGGTCATTTTGGAATCTTTATAATTTAAAGAAAAGTGCTGTCTTTATATGCATATCTTACACTTACTGTTTCACAGAGATCTAATGGGTCATGTTGCACCTTCACCTGACACTTTGTCTTGGGCTGTTAGTTCCTTTACCTGTATATTTTTCTCAAATTCTGTTATTCAGCGATGGATTGAATTTAAAGACTTTGCATGATAAGGTAGTACATGAAGACAGAGATGATGTGTCACTGACATGACCTCAGCATGGGAAGAGCTGTAGGAGTGAAGAAGGAAGACGGCTTTCTCTGTCCAGGGCTCTCTCCCATCATACCCACTGCCTGATTCCTTAACTCTGTCTGGCCATCCATTTACTTTTCCTGCTTCTGTGCTTGGGAACCAATTAGAGAAAAACTGTGCTATTGGTGCCACTGGAGATGCATGTTTTCTAATCTTATTGGACCTCTGGGCTTTCTTACTTTTCTTTTGCATGTACCCAGCTCAAGCAGCTCTTCTCAAGCCTGATCACCTTCCACTTCTCTATCCTTATTGTCAGGAATTGACTTTGCTTTAGACTTAACCTCCTCAGGATTTTACCCTGTTGATGTATAATATTAGATACATCGCTTTTTCTTTGTCCTTAAACTTCTTTACTTCCTTTTTACTAGTGTTGGAGGAGGAATTCTGTTGGGGCAAGTCTCTCCTCTTCTAGTCACCTCACAGAATTTGTCACTACTCCTCTGTTATCTTCAGATTCTTTCCAGCTACTGATTCTTCCTCTTCTGTGCAGTGTAGGTACTTATCTTCTAGCCTAAAGTGAGTACATTGGTGGACTTTTTAAAAGGCACTTTCTTTGACCTTCATCTCCTTTGTAGCCAGTGCCTAATTTCTCCATTTCACCTCATCTCTTATTTGCTTCTTAACCCACAGAGTCTAGTAAAGGTGTCAGCATTTCACAGAGACCATCGATTTCCAAATAACCACATCTTATGAATACACTTCAGTTCTAGTTTTACTTGGGTTTTGTTTGGCATTTGGCACTATTTTCCACTGCTGTCTTTGATCATCTTACTTCTTTTGGTTTCTTCGGCCCAATATTGCTGTTTTTCACAACTCTCTGATGTGACCTCCTGTCCCTTTTATAAGTTTCTATTTGCCATTCCCCATATGTTCCTAGTCCTTAAGTTGGGCTTTCCCACAGTTCTGTCATTATTTCATTACTCTTGCTTTCTCTGATTGCTTACTATAAACAAGTCCAATTCGTGATGTTAAGTACCTGCTCCATGATGACTTCCAAAGCTGTACCTCCAGACTCAACTAAGCATTTATTCTTTTATATTCAGATACTTATATCCCCAGAGCATCTGGCTAACAGGTCAGAGTCGGAGGGATTTCATATTGTAGGAGGAGCTGCAGGGTGTTTAGGTAGCCAGGGGCAAACTGCTAGTAGAGGGGGGCTGCAGTGCAAGTAACCGTGGCCCATGTGGGGGGGGGTACAGAGAGATATCAAGTGGATCGTACAGCAGAAGCAGATGTAGTCAAAACCAGCCACAAGATCTTGTCAGGTGCTGTCAGAGCCTTTGTTGAAGCAAGTGCTCTGTAATCCTCAGTGATTATTCATCATCAAAACTTATAAAAACATTGTTTTGCCAAAGCAGTCTGTTGAGTGGTTTAACAGAGCTGGAAAGGAAAAATTTCATCTTTCCACTTTAAATTTTGTTTTTCATGTTGTCACCACTTATGATCATACTTGCATTTTAAAGGGAACCTATCATTCTCTCCCTTAGTATACCATAGCTTAATGGGATTGAAAGCAGTATTTATACTCAGGTATTGAGTCATTCGGGCTCTTGTGTAATTGGACTCTTGTGGTTGCTTCTGATGCCAAGAGGGGAAGCTAACATATAAACAAGTGAAGTTTTAGCTCTGTGTACGTAGACTTCTCATGCCCCCGAATCTGCTATGCTTTTTTCACTTACTCAGCCTTTGCAGAAGCTGTTGCCTTTAGCTAGAATGTCCTTCCCTTCCTGGAATATTCCGGCTCTTTGTACATTCAACTCAAATCTCATTGCCTCTTTATTTTCTTTCTTGGACCCTAGGGTCTCATATCATGTCCTCCTTTAATATCTCTAATTATGTATCTACCTATTGCTAATCCTCTACTGGACTCTAAACCAGGGGTTAGGTTAGATAGTAAGTCAGATAGACTTTGTGGGCCATATAGTTTATTTTGCAACTGCTTAGCTCTATCACAGTAGTGTAAAAGCAGCTAAAGACAATATGTAAATGAACAAGATGCTGTGATCCAACAACACAATATTTATTTACGAAAATCCAGTGGAGAGGAAATGGTATGGTTGGGGCCATAGTTTGCAAGGTCCCTGCTCTAAGCTCTTGAGGAGATAGGCTAAGTTTTATAGTTGCTCTTTTAATCTCCAGCACTAGGCAAAATGCATTTGGTAGGCCCTAAACAAATGTTTGTTAATGGAAAGAATGTCAATACTATTCAGTGGCAAAACTTGTCAACCAAACCAGTTTTGTGACAGTGATATAGTACCTGATTGTTCTTTTCAAAGTTGTTTAAGTTGGGATAAAGTTTTTAATTAATATTGATGTGTTTGAGGAAGTAGATTATATATATGTAAACAATAAAATCAGAAGGAAAGAACACATTTTATTGATTTATATCAGGAGAAAATAAATGATTATCTTTCTAAGAAAGAAAGTGTGAAATTAAAGATAATGTTCTTGAAGAAATTAAAGTGGATATGCTAATAAAATGGCAGTATCTTTTTTTTACGACTCAAATTTAATATGCTTTTTTCCCTGTGTTGCTTTTTTAATTTAAAAAGTATTTCTTATTAGATTGTCAGAAAGTGATTGATTCAGCACCCAGCACTTCTGCTTTCACTGCTGAGAATAAATCATATCCATTAGATGCATTAGGGTTGGGAAAAGGAGAGCCACTGAATTTGGATTTTCTGCAGTTAAAAGACTTCTTATTTTTTCCTAGGTTGATTTGGAATCAAATCCGCAGAACAGAAGTCCCGAATCACGTCCTGGTGTTGTTTATCCCAATACCAAATTTCCTCGCAAAGATAATCTCAACCCAAGACACATAAATCTTCCTCTTCCTGCTCCACATGCACAGTATGCAATCCCTAATCGACATTTTCATCCCCTTCCCCAGCTACCAAGACCACCATTTCCAATTCCGCAGCAGCACACCTTGTTAAATCAACAGCAGAATAATTTGCCTGAACAACCAAATCAAATTCCACCCCAACCAAATCAGGTGGTCCAGCAGCAAAGTCAGTTGACTCCGCAGGCCCAGCAGCCACCTCCTCAGCTTTCTCCTGCATATCAGCCAACACCCAACAGTGCTTTTTTTAATAACGCAGTTTCTCATCGACCACAGTCTCCCCCTGCAGAGGCTGTGATTTCTGAGCAGCAGCCCCCTCCCATGCTGCAGGAAGGCCACAGTCCTCTGAGAGCCATTGCACAGCCCGGCCCCGTCCTTCCTTCACATCTAAATAACTTCATTGATGAGAACCCCCCGGGATTACATATAGGAGAGGCTTTAGGTAAGTTTCCATATTGCTACTAGAAGTGAGTTAAGAGGGTATTTAAGATGACATGTACAATACAATGATAATCTAGGTCAGAATTGATTTATTTATATAATGCCAGCAAAAATCAGCCACTTAGTGGGATAATCAGAATCCAGTTCCAAGTGCTGTATGTAATACTAAATATCAGTTGATGTCAATTTACATCATTATGCAAGTGGGGGGGGGGGAATCATCATAACTAGTTTCTGGCAAACTTAGAAAGCATTTATTTTCTACCAAAATCAAATTGTATTTATTTCTTTGCCTTTGTGGAAAAAACCTCATTGTAAAAATTCTTGATAAAATTAGCTTGAAACCTCAAATGCACAACAACCCAGTGTTTTCACAAATGTTTCTGCAGATCGCATACATGGGAGTGTAGCTCTGGAAACATTAAGGCAGCAGCAGGCACGGCTACAACAGTGGAATGAACACCACGCTTACCTGAGTCAGGGTGGCATTGCATACCCACACCACCACCATCCTCACCTCCAGCACCTTCCACAGCCACCCATCGGACTCCATCAGCCGCCAGTGAGGGCAGACTGGAAGCTAACCAGCAGTGCCGAAGATGAAGCAGAAACTACATTCTCCAGGTACTTGGCAGGTCCCTCTGTTCTCTTTTGTGATGGTAGTCTTTTCAGCTTTATGTTGGAATATTGTCTCAAGACATCGAATGCTGGCCTTCTTGGCACATGCTATAAAATTCCCTTGATTGATTCTAAAATATGGAGAATTCATTTAGAAGTAACTCTTGTACAGATGTGGGCGTGGATGGCCTATTTTAGGTTGTAGATTAATTTGGTCCTTTGGGTCTCTTCTGCAAGAAAAAAAGTACCATTGTTGTGGATGTCTCTTTGTGGATTTTTGTTGTTGTTGTTTTTTTTGTTTGTGGCAATAACACATAGGAAGAATGAATAAGGACAGAAATGAACTTGTGGTTAAAAGTTATACAAATTATAAATTCATCATAATTTTTCTTTCTGTTAGCACAGACTTCAGCCTTCTTTTAACCACAGGTACTAGGAGTAGTCCACGCACTAAATTTGCTTTATGGCCAGCATCATGTGAATGCTATAGAGTATTTGCTAATCCCTTCTGAGTGACATCCACCATCTTTTATAACTTCCAGTTATCAAGTGGAGGCAAGAAACAGATGCTTTTAATACAAAGGGAAAGTGTCTTCAATGCACTGTCTACTGAGCGTTAATGCTTACATTCAAGATTACTTAATGCTGGTTCTAATGAAGTATTATGATTTGATTTGTAGAAATGATCCATGTAGTTGACTAAGCTCTTCTTAATGGAACCTGTCCTTTGTTTTCTACTTATGTTTCATCATCTTTATGTAGGTTTCAAGACTTAATCAGAGAGCTGTCTCATCGTGATCAAAGTGAAACTCGAGAACTAGCTGAAATGCCACCACCTCAATCAAGACTTTTGCAATATAGACAAGTTCAGGCTAGAAGTCCACCAGCAGTCCCGTCTCCCCCATCCAGTACAGACCACAGTAGCCACTTTTCTAACTTTAATGACAACAGCAGAGACATTGAAGTAGCCAACAACCCAGCATTTCCACAGCGCCTTCCTCCCCAGATATTCAGCTCACCCTTTTCATTGCCATCTGAACACCTTGCCCCTCCTCCTTTGAAATACCTGGCACCT